>NW_026555258.1:0-4800000 GCF_021234165.1 Pteronotus mesoamericanus
GAGGCTATTCAGCAAACTCAACTCACTCGGGTTGACACGACCTGAGCCTGTTTGGCCTTAGTTTTTCCTGCTACTTACACTCCCACAGGAGGGCTTTGGCAGCAGACAGGCAACCTTGAATGGGTGCATCTACCCCACGCTTCGTCTAAATCTCTCACTCCCTATCCAGATGCCATGGCGGGCCTTACTGCTAAAGCACGACATAGACTCAAACAGCTTACTGCACAACAACCAGGGAAAATTGTTCCTTTTACCCTAAATCAGCAAAAGCTATGACGCGAAAGTTCTCAGTATTGGCAGATAGCCTTGGCCAATTTTCCAGGACAAACGGACAACCATTACCCCCCAGATAAAAGGATACATTTGGCTATGACCACATATTTTCTTTTTCCCAAGATTGTAATTTAAAAACCTATCATTAACCCTTTGGCTGTTTTTACAGACAGCTCTGGTAATGGCCGCACTGGTTTTATACCTCACAGGGGTCTTTAGTTCAGCAAACTCTTCATACTTCTGCACAACGTGTTGAAATCCGAACCTTGTGCGTGTCCTGAAGTCAATGTCTCTCTCAATCTTTGAATATACACAGTGGCAGCCAGTGCACCGCTGGGGCAGCAACTGTTACTGAAGCTGCTGTACTGGGACATAGGGATTCTGAAGAACTGTTCCATCTCTTTCAGACCTTACAGGACATAATTAGACAGCGCCTACACCCTTGTGTGGTCGGCCATACCCGTGTCCGCTCTGCATTGCCCGAGCCCTTCAGTCGCTCCTGTGCAACCGCATTCCCTTCCTCAGGCACAACAGTCCCAGGCCCAGTCTCACCGCAATGCGAACGGCCCACGCACACGATTTCAGCTTCTCGGGGAACAAGCCCGCCAGGGGGTCAAACAATGTCCTCGATGTGTTATACACACCCCGGTGCCCTCCACAGGGGTCCACCCTCATGGCCTTCGGCCTCATCAATTTGGAAAATGGATGTCCCTCATGTTCCCGAATTTGGCAAACTGCAGGGGGTGCACGTTTGTGCTGACACCTGCTCTCGGTACATGGCTGCCCCGTGCCAGACGGGAGAGGGCGCAAAGCATGTTACTCATCAACTGCCTGAGGGCTTCAGCCATCATGGGAAAGCCTCGGGAACTCAAGACTGACAGTGGCCCTGGTTTTCAAGCCTTTTGTTGCCAATATGACATTCTGCACAGAACCGGTACTCCTTACCGCTCCCAAGGGCAGGCCGCAGGAGGACCCTCCCACAGAACGCTGCAGCGGTTATTAGAAAACCAAAAGGGGGAGATACAGTCTCCCCCTCTCCCGAGACATGCCTCAACTTAGCCTTATACACTTTACATTTTTTAGATTGCAATGAACAAGGACTCACTGCAGCAGAGAGACATCACCCAGAGGATACAGCAAAACCTGCAGGTTTGGTAGATCGGAAGAATTTGAACCCTGGTGAGTGGAAGGCCCCGGATCCAGCACTAATGTGGGAAAGAGGTCATGTTTGTGCCTTTCCAGAAGCTGCGGATCGTGCCCTCTGGGGGCCTGAGAGCAGGGAGACGTTGTCATGGATCCGGTGGACCGGCTGAAACCCTGGGTGAAGAGGTTGAGGCTGACGGCGACGGCATCACTGCCCCAGACAGCCCGCCCTGCTCAAGAAGCGAGACCCCCACACATGGGGACCATTGAAGAAACTTGCGCTGGAGGCCTAGGGGCGGGTCATTCGTCAGGGAGCACCTCCAACCCCTGGGACCGTGACTGGGGCCGTGCTGGCCACTCTGGCTTGTCAGCTCTGCTGTCGTTGGGCCAGTCCTACTGGGCCTGTCTCCCTGACCCACCGATGGCCACCTGGCCACCTGGGCTGGGCCCTCCATCCCTGTTTTTACAAATGACACCCATATAATTGGGGGGGGGGGGGGGGGCATTCAGCTAGTCACATGTTTCCCATTTCATGAGGAAGATTTAATTACTCCAGACTTAGGGCCTCCCCTCCTTCTTGTCTTCCTTCAACAGAGAATATGGGGTGTTTACAATTAAAACAAGAAAACCAAACTGCTCAGGGAATGAGCAAAACTGCTGCTCTCACAGGGCCTTGGGATGTTCTCAACTGTGTACGGACAGTGTCCAGACGGGGATTCGGCTGTCCCTCGGCGGCATCCCTGCTGCCCCGCTGCCCTAAGGAAACACGTGTTGAGAAGGAGGGCTTCCCGCCATGGTGTGACTGTGCCAGCTCTGTTCCCGTCGAGCACAACGTCTCTGCAACGGGACTGTCCCTCTATGGCCGGGCCCATACGATGGACCCCTCTCGTCTTCACTATCAACTTACGCCCCTGGAGGATTTGTGGGTGATGTACTCTCCACCAGGGAAGGCCAAATACAAAAGGAGATCTGGCGCCTTGGAGCCGCCTTGTGTTTAATAAATTCACCACCCCCAGCACCGTTGACCCAGGTCTGGGACTCTCATATGGCCCTCACACCTGCGTCCAGCAGCCTTATGCCATGGTCACAGGGAGAGTCAATATTGTTCATCAAGACCTGTGAAGACTGTAACTTGACTAAGTGTGTATCCAGATATAATTCTGAAGAGGACTTACTGCTTATTTATCAACCCCCTTTTATAACGATCCCTGTGCATGTCACTGGACCGTGGTGTGCAGATGTTGACCTCCAAGTGCTTGAGGAATTAAAGGCCTTAAGTTGCCCCAAATGAGCACTTGGCCTTATTGTGGCCAGAATTATTGCTCTTGTCACAGTCCTCGCATCAGCAGCCACAGCTGCTGCTGTGTTTGCTCAAAGTATCCATAATGTTGATTTCATGAACAGCCTGGCCCGTAACAATTCTGTGACCTTCAACACCCAAAGTGCAATTGATGCTAAGTTAAAAGCTAAACTCATTGCTCTAGAAGCCATAGTATTAGGTCTAGGAGAGCAAATACAAGCCATTAAGTTTAGGCAGCGGCTGTAGTGTCATGCACGATACCGATATATAGGTGTCACTCAAGCTCAGTACAACAGCAGTGGGTGGAATTGGAAAAGGGTCAAGGCACCTGCTAGGAATCTGGCATAATGGCAATATAAGCTTAGATTTGATTTGACTGAATCAAGAGATCAGGAATATACAAGAAGCCAGAGACCCCATTATAAACTCTGCTCAAATGGCTCAAGATTTACTAACCGATTTAAAAGGCTTTAACCCATTTAACTTATTTAAAAAGACTGTAACATATTTATGAGGGTTTCTGCTCTTGCTATTAACGCTATCTTGTGTTTTTTTCATTAGTCTGCAGACAAGTCCGAAGGGAACTCCAGCTGCCTCGCCTAGGACTGCATCGCCTGCTTTGAGAAAAGAAAAAAAGGGGGAGATGTGGAGGACGGCGAAGGCTGACATCAAAAGCCAGGTTAAGCGCTTGGCAAAGCCACGCTGACTGCTTCTTATCTGCAAAGCAGAGCAAGCTGGCAGCTGGCGACAGCCCCAGCCCGGGGGAGTGGGGAAGGCAGTAGAAACCCACAAGCTCCGCGGAGGACGACTGCGACCTTTGCAGAAGAAAGTTTTCTCATGTAGCCTGGGAATGGAACGGTCCACGCCCCCAGTGTTCCCCTCAGTCTGCAAAACTCCCTTGAGCTTTATCTAACCAACCCCTATAAAATAAACGCGGAGACCATGGTCACTGTCATTGTCCCTCCATCAGAGGACAAGGTCCCACCTGGCCCACGCTTTTCACTAAATTGTCTTGTGCTGTGTCTTTGTGTTGCATTGTCCTTTCTCAATCTCCCATCGCCCCCACTCAGGGACCACCCCTCCACGTGGGTCGCGGCAGACCGCCGCTGGTCGAACCGACCCATGGGGCACCTTCGCGCCAGAAACCTCCAGCATGAGATTTTGTCAACCACTTCCCACGTGTTCCTTCAGCCACAGCACCTTCTCTACACACGCTGAACGTCCTTTTGGGCGTTTCAGCTACGCTTTGGCCTTTCTCAAAGTGACAAAACCGAAGGTCCCAGAAATGTTGCTGTGTTCCTCCACCTTCAACTGGTAAATGAACAAACGGACAATCAAGAACTTTGACATGTTTTTTCCTTACACGCTCACCAATAGGACTTCTGTCATGACACGGTCTCACGAAACAGTTTCCAATGAACTTCAAGTCAAGTACACGAACTGGAGTCACATGGCAGGAGGGGGATCGGCAGCAGATGTTAGGGGCCTGGACGTTCTGAATAACCCCGATTCACCATGGAGGGGAGCGAACGCAGTTTATAGCAAATCCCTCGTGATGGCAGTAGGACAGCACGGACCTATTGGCCAACCCGGTATGACAGTGGGGGGACCGAACAGACTTTTCCCCCCACCCAGTACGGCGCAAGCTTCACCCAACATCACAGCACTGAAGTCACATACTGTCCCAGTTTTCCTCGCGTCATACCCTTCCGCTAGAACTCACTGAAGAGCGGTGACTCCAGAGTCATCTGCTATAAAACTGATGACACAGGCTCCTAAACAACCTCGGAAACGAACCACCATTTCAGTCCCACAATAAGCTCAACCAGAGGGTCCCAAACGTACTACGTACTGAAACTGGGAAATAAAATCTTCACCCTCAGATGCAAGTGTTCAGACCAAACCCTTAAAGCAGACAAGAGCTGCACCCATGTTAAGAACCTAGAGGCGTGAGGGAGGTCCGGGCGAAGCAGGGGACACAATCTGTGCACCTGTCCAAAAGCACGCACACATAACAGGATACTGCGTCTACTTCATATAATTTCTTTTTCTCCTCTAGGTAGGGAATTCTAAGTGCATTTTACTTTCCCCCTTGCTCAGGGACACTGCCGCAGACATGGCAACCTACAAACGATTTTCAAGCACGCTTACAAACCTGCATCTATGACACCACAGCATCACTGCCAACAAAAGCCGCCTCAGACAGGCTTACCCTCCCTTGGCCCTGAACCTGGAATCCAGTCACCAGGCAACTGGGCAGCTCTGACACTGGGGCATCTCAACACGCGCTCCTGGAATGAAGATGGTGGAGGAGTGAGTGGAAGTCACACTGACCTCCGCCTAGGGCCAACCTGGAATTACAACTAAATTGTGGAGAAATCACCGGGAACAAACAACTTAACAATAGGGAGAGAGGAGCCTTATAACCTCAGAAACAGAAGAATCAGCTTTAGCATAATTTAACTGGTAAGGAGTGCGGTAGAGACTCGAGAAGGCAGGCGGGGCACCCATGGGGGGCAGCACCAGAAGGATATTGAAATGGCCAATGGGATCGCCCCGAGTAGGGTGGGGTCTAAACCAAAAGCAGGGATCTCCAGCCTACAGCACCAGAGCCTAAAAAGTACACAGAAAACAGCCAGCTGCGAAGAGTTGCAGGGTTACTCTCTGCCAGAGACAGGCGGCTAGAGATGCAGGGAGCCCTTTAAAAGACCAACGCATGAATTTTTATTTGCAGCCACTTACCCTGTTCTTCGGCAAAGGCAGGGGCCGAGTGGGCTGGAGACGCCCGAGGAGACTGGGGAAGGAGGCTTTGGAGGGAGAACTGAGATAGTGGCCGTCCGGATGCGGGTGCTGACTCATCCCGCATCCAGCAGCAGCCATCTCACTCCGGCAGAGACCACTCCTCCTGAGCGGCAGCAGCTGCAGAGGACCCAATACCCCCGCCCCCAGGAGGGATTCCGCCCTACCCTGATGCTTTCCGAGATGCCTGCTTAATGCAGAGTGGCAGCCACAGGTAGCAGATCTCTGGATAAAGGGGGTGCACAGTGGTCTGGAGATACTTGAGGAGAGACTGGGGATGGAGGCTTTGGGGAGAGAATAGAGAGAGTAGCTGGCGGGATCTTGGTGCTGACTCATCCTCCATATGGCAGCAACCATCTTGCTCAGGCAGAGACCACTCCCCTGAGTGGGAGCACCATGAGAGGACCCAATAACCCCACCTCCAGGAGGGACTCCACCACACCCTGTGGTGTCGCTAAGCCAGCCTGCTGAGTACAGAGCGACTTGATTAACAGCTGAAGGAGACAGCCACAGACCATAGATTCCTGTAAGTCTCGAACAGACTACCTAAGGTCAGACAGGGTCAACATCTGACATCGCCAGAGGCAGATCCAGAAAGTAAAAACAGCGGCCTCCTACCATAGAAGTTCACACCAGAAAGTCAGGAAATCAAGACATATCAATTTGAGAAGCAGACGCAAAAAAAGCAAAACTTCACAAATAATGGGAAGACAAAGAAATACCCACCAATTGATGGGAAAGGAGGAATCCCCAGAAAGAACTAAATGAAATAGAGGCAAGTAAACTATGAGATATGGCATTCAAAACAACGATTCTAAGAACGCTGAATGAGCTCAGCAAGCTCAGAGAGAATTACAAAAAACTACAGAGAAACTAGGAGGAACTTTCTGCAAACTATATCAGCATGAAAAAGGACATAAAAACTATCAAGAACAGACAAAAGGAAATGCAGAATACAATTTCTGAATTGAAGAACACAGTAGAAGGAATCAAAAGCAGGATAGACAAAGCCGAGGATCTAATCAGCGAACTGGAGGACAAGGTAGAAAAAAAGCCCCCAGAAAGAGCAAGAAAATGAAAAATGACTGAAAAAGAATGAGGAGTCACTGAGAGAAATGCAGGACAACCATAAATGTAATAATATCCATATAACAGGGATACTAGAAGGAGAAGAGGAGGAGGAAGGGACAGAGAACCTGTTTGAAAAAGTAATGATGGAAAACTTCCCTAATTGGAGGGGACAAAAAAAATCACACAAGTCCAGGGAACACAGAGGGTCCCATTCAAGGGGAAGCCAATGAGGCCCACTCCAAGACACATCATGATTAAAATGGCAAATATCAAAGACAAACAGAGTCCTAAAGGAAGCAAGGGAGAAAGAGGTAGTAACACGTAAGTTCAGTATAGCTAGCAGCTGACTTCTCAACAGAAACACTACAAGCCAGAAGAGAATGGCAAGAAATAGTCCAAGTCATGAAAAGCAAAGGCCTGCAGCCAAGACTGCTATACCCAGCAAAGCTCTCAGCTAAAATGGAAGCAAATTAAGGAGATTCCCAGACCAAAGACGGCTAAAACAGTACACCTACACCAAACCAGCACTGCAAAAAATATGCTACAGGAACTGCTTTCAGATGAAGAAAAAGAGTCTACGAATACCCAGTTCCTTTCACAGTTGACAATACTTGATATTACCAATAGTTTTAATGTGTTACTGATTGTGACGAGGATTGTTATTTTAATTGTTCTTTTACTACTTGGTGAAGCTAAACCTGTTTTTGTATGTTTCTTGCCTCTATTATTTTTAAAAGCTTTAAATGACTTTTTGGTATTCTTTATCCATTTACCAATTAAAGGTTTGTGGAGTTTTTTTTCCCTAAAACAACAACAACAACTGTTAACCCTTTTTTAGATATGTGGCAAATACTTTCCCATCCTATTACTTGTCCTTTAATTTTTTTATATGCATATTATTATGTAGTATTAAATGTTTAATATAGCCATATTATCAATATTTTAATTTATAGCTTTTTGGTTTGAATATTTTACTTCAGGGTAAGAAAAATATTAGTTTGTATTACCTCCTACAACTCTTTAGATTCTACATATTGATTTTTAACTCACCTGAATATTTCCTGTATAATGTGTGAAATAGGGCTCTATATTTGTTTTATTGCAAGTAATAGTGGTCCATGCACCTTATTTCGTAAATAAGCCTGATTTTCCCCATAGATTTTGAAATATCAATTTAATCATATATTACATTGTAACAGATATATATATTTGTTTCTAGAATGCTCATTATATTTCATTGATCTACTTAATTATTGCTGTGCTCGTGTCATGGTTTAATTGTTGAGAATTTATAATGGCTTTAAATTTTTTATTTTATAATTGACTTTGACATTTAATAAAAAAATAAAGTCAATCTGCATTTAAGAAAGAAAGAAAAAAGAATAAAGAAAGAAATCCTGCTTTTTGAGGCAACATGGATGGAACTGGACAATATTAAGCTAAGTGAAATAAGCCAGTTGGTGAAAGACAAATGCCATATGATCTCACCTATCAGTGGAATCTATTCAACAAAATAAACTAACAAAGAAAATAAACCACAAACATGGAATCATGGAGCAGACTGAAAGTGACCAGAGGGAACGGGGAAGGAGGACAATGGTGGGAAGGAGAAGGGACTAGACAAAGAACATGTATGAGTGACCCGTTAACATGGACAACACAGTGGGAATGGACTGGTGGATCGGGGAGAGTGGGGGGAGGATGAATGGAGGGTGGTAAAAGGGGAAAAATTGAGACAACTGTAATAAAATACACATGATTTACAAATTAGAAAAATAAAATAAATTAAGATAAATAAAATTAAATTTAAAATATAAAATAAAATAAAAAACAATGAAGTAAATAATAAAATATAAAATTAAAATAAATAAAATAAAATAAAACATAAATAACAAAGTAAATATAAAATAATAAAGTAAATATAAAAGATAATAAAATAAAATAAATATAAAAGTAAAATAAAATAATACAATAACACTCCTGAAAAACCCCGCCATCAAAACTCGCTGATTTCCCACTACAATCAACCGCTTTTCCCTCGGACCCGCGCCCGGGTGTCATTCAAAAAAATGACCACGAGATGGGAGCAGAGCCCGTGAGACGGAGAACACTCCGGAAAATCGCCTCCGCCAAAAGCTTCCTGTGGACTCTCCCTTAACGGGCAACGACAGGCAGGATTGTTCACTTTCCCTAACAGGGTGGTTGGGAAACGGTCCCGCCCTTTCGTTCCACGGCCCTGGGCCTTCTTCCGGGCAACTTCGCCACTCCGCCTCCCCACCGCATTCCTCTCTTTTGGAGCAGACAGACACCACGTCCAGCCGCCTCTGGCCGTCCTCCACGGATTTTTCTCCGGGAAGAGGTTCTGGAAAGGCCGAAACTGGAAGCGATCTGAACGTGCAAGGTCCGCCGAGGACTGCGCTGGGATCAGAACCGCGCGGCCAGGCGGTGACCGCTTTCCCCCGGTCGCCAAACAGACACGGGCGCACCCGCCTTGCCCCGAGGGAACGGGGCGCTTCTGCTGCCCGCCGATTCGGAACTCGTTCCCATGGGCGGAGCTCTCCGCGGTACTGACGGGGAGCAGCGCTCCTTGTAAGTGACCGTCCAATTTTCCCGCTCGGAGCTCCTACTACAGGACTCCCTCCGAATGCCACCCGCCATGTACACAGCACGAACTCTTTCAGGTGAAGACTGTCCGTCCAGGGGGGCTGCTGCTGGTTCCCTTTGTAAGCCCACGACCTCTCCCGACGCACATCGCTCTACATGACAATGGGTTGTCGCCACCCTCCCCCCCACACACACACCGCGTTGTCTGCGAAACGGGATATTTTTCTTCGGTTACAGCAGGCAACTCCCAAATACAAGGGAGATCAGCAAGCGGTACTCACATCCGCCCCCCTTCACTTCTGCAGAACCCAAACGTAAAAGCGATGAAACATACCGTGCGGGGGCGAGTGGTCGTCAACGCTTGACTCGGCTGCCTTGAGAATGTCGCGTGACCGCAGTATGCGGTAACGCACTCTGTCCTTGGTTTCCTTCGGACTCGGTGACTTCCAGACCCGTGGGGGACCTTCGCGCGAGAAACCTCAGGCATGGGACTTCGCCAAGCACTTCTTACATGTACCGAACCCACAGCGCCTTCTCCTTACATGCCAAATGCCGCTTCACGCATTTCAGCTTCGTTCTTGCCTCTCTCAAAGTGACAAAGCCTAAGGCGACCAAAAATGTTGCTTCCATTCATCCATTTTCAACGAGGAAACAGCCACACAGGCACTCAAGAGTTTGGAGTGTTCTCATTACGCGCACGCTAGTATGACGTCTGTCACGATAAGGTCTCAGGAAACAGTTTCCAATGAACTCCAAGGCAGGTACTCAAATCAGAGACACGTGGGGGTAGGGCACCAGCTGGGGGCGGCATGGGGGGCCTGGACAGACATTACGGAGAACGCCGTATCGTCCTGCAGGGCAGTGAAAAGAGTTTGGGGAAAAACCCCTCAAGACAGCGGTGAGACCGAACAGAACTATTGGCCAACACAGGAGGCTGAGCGCCGGGGTGACGAACAGAAGTCCAGGACAAGAAAGGAAGGTACTGGGCTGGGGGCTGGGGCAGAGGGCAGAGACGTCACTATTGAACACTCACCAACCCACCATGATGGAGGGAAGACCGAACGGACTTTTTGAACGTGACTGTGAGACACAAGCATCAACCATGATTACAGCACTAATATCACACGGTATCATTTTTGCTCGAGTCGTATAGATTACACTAAAATACACAGGAGAGCGTTGACTGGAGAATTCTCCGGTCTGGCACCAGTGACACAGGCCTCTAAGCGGCCTCCAACACGAACCACCCTTCCAGCCGCACAATAGACTGGACCCAGCCGTCCTAAGGGTCCTACGTCCCGAAACGGGAGCATAAAATCCTCACCCCGCCCACGCCGGCCCCGGGCGCGTCAGTTCGCGACGACGTTCCGAAACAGATGAGAGGCTCGCATGCCTCCCAGGAACCGAAAGGCGTGAGGGAACTCCGGACAAAGCCGCAGACACCGTCTGCACACCCGTCCGGAAGGGCGCGTCCACAAACGAGGGCAGCGCGTCAACGTCCTTTCGTTTTCCGTTCCCCCCTCCACGTAGGGGATTGGGACGGCGATCAGCCTTCCCCCGCCGTCCAGGGAGGCCGCTGCACACGCACCAACTCACGCACGATTCCGCAGGCGCGCTCGGCGCGCCTGAACGCCTGCCTCCGGGACGCCGCCACCCAGCGCCAACAAAGACCGCCTCGCACGCGCTCGCTTCCCCCTTGGCCCGGAGCCCGCCACCCAGTCGCAAGGTAACCGGGCCGTCCGGACACCGGGCCGCCTCAAACGCGCTCCTCAATCACCCCGCCAGCCACAGTCGCTGATTTCCCACCACTGTCGGCTGCTCTGCCCGCCGGCCGGCGCCTGGGTGTCCTTCCACGAAACGGCCACGAGACGGCAGCAGAGACCGCGAGGCGGACGGCGCTCGGGCAACTCGGCTCCCCCAGAAGCCTCCTCGGCTCTCGCCCCTCACAGGCAACGAAGAGCTGACCTCCCTGCAGCAAAACTGTTGCCGATGAACGTCAAGGCCAGTACTCGAACCAGAGCCATACGGACGGAGGGCGATTGGCGGGGCGCGTGGGGGACGGAACCGAACGTTTGGGTCAACGGGCTACTACGGTCGGGAGCCCGAACACACTTTCTGGCCAACCCCGCGAGACGGTAGGGTGGCTGAACGGACTTCCTGGCCACCCTCCTACGCCGGAGGAGTGGGTCAGAGTATTGGGCCGGTCCGGGATGACAGCGGGGGTGACCCAATGCGCTTGCTGCCCCACCGCGCATGACGGTCCGCAGACAGAACGGCCCTTCTGGCCAACACCCTACGAGGGCCGCGGCGGCCGAACGGACTTTTGGCCTGCCGCTAGCCCACTCGCGCGGCAGAACGGACTTTTTGGCCAGCCGTGGTGGCATGGGGCGGGTGGCCAAACAGGCTTTAAGACAACCCAGCACTGCGGCGGGAGGGCCCTAACGGGCTTCGTGTCCAAACCGGGAGGGCGCAAGCTTCGCCCGGCGTCGCCGCGATCAAGCCCGTTGCGCATGCGCTCGGGTCTCGTGACCGCCCCCATGCTGCGATTCACTGACGAGCCGTGCCTGGCGCGCTCTCCGCTCTGGCACCGGTGACACAGGCCTCTAGGCGGCCTCCAACACCAACCACCCTTCCAGCCGCACAATACACTGGCCCCAGCCGTCCTAAGGGTCCTACGTCCCGAAACGGGAGCATGAAATCCTCACCGCCCGCCCCCCACGCCGGCCCCGGGCGCGTCAGTTCGCGACGACGTTCGAAACAGATGAGAGGCTCGCATCCCTCCCAGGAACCGAAAGGCGTGAGGGAACTCCGGACAAAGCCGCAGACACCGTCTGCACACCCGTCCGGAAGGGCGCGTCCACAAACGAGGGCAGCGCGTCAACGTCCTTTCGTTTCCCTTTCCCCCTCCGCGTAGGGGATTGGGACGGCGATCAGCCTTCCCCCGCCGTCCAGGGAGGCCGCTGCACACGCACCAACTCACGCACGATTCCCAGGCGCGCTCGGCGCGCCTGAACGCCTGCCTCCGGGACGCCGCCACCCAGCGCCCACAAAGACCGCCTCGCACGCGCTCGGTTCCCCCTTGGCCCGGGGCCCGCCACCCAGTCGCAAGGTCACCGGGCCGTCCCGACACCGGGCCGCCTCAAACGCGCTCCTCAATCACCCCGCCAGCCACAGTCGCTGATTTCCCACCACTGTCGGCTGCTCTGCCCGCCGACCGGCGCCTGGGTGTCATGCCACGAAACGGCCACGAGACGGCAGCAGAGACCGCGAGGCGGACGGCGCTCGGGCAGTTCGGCTCCCCCAGAAGCCTCCTCGGCTCTCGCCCCTCACAGGCAACGAACAGCTGACCTCCCTGCAGCACAACTGTTGCCGATGAACGTCAAGGCAAGTACTCGCACCAGAGCCGTACGGACGGAGGGCGATTGGCGGGGCGCGTGGGGGACGGAACCGAACGTTCGGGTCAGCGGGCTACTGACGGTCGGGAGCCCGAACACACTTTCTGGCCAACCCCGCGAGACGGTAGGGTGGCTGAACGGACTTCCTGGCCACCCTCCTACGCCGGAGGAGTGGGTCAGAGTGTTGGGCCGGTCCGGGATGACAGCGGGGGTGACCCAATGCGCTTGCTGCCCCACCGCGCATGACGGTCCGCACACAGAACGGCCCTTCTGGCCAACACCCTACGAGGGCCGCGGCGGCCGAACGGACTTTGGCCTGCCGCTAGCACACTCGCGCGGCAGAACGGACTTTTTGGCCAGCCACGCTGGCCTGGGGAGGGCGGCCAAACAGGCTTTAAGACAACCCAGCACTGCGGCGCGAGGGCCCTAAGGGGCTTCGTGTCCAAACCGGGAGGGCGCAAGCTTCACCCGGCGTCGCCGCGATCAAGCCCGTTGCGCATGCGCTCGGGTCTCGTGACCGCCCCCATGCTGCGATTCACTGACGAGCCGTGCCTGGCGCGCTCTCCGCTCTGGCACCGGTGACACAGGCCTCTAAGCGGCCTCCAACACCAACCACCCTTCCAGCCGCACAATAGACTGGCCCCAGCCGTCCTAAGGGTCCTGCGTCCCGAAACGGGAGCATAAAATCCTCACCGCACGCCCCCACGCCGGCCCCGGGCGCGTCAGTTCGCGACGACGTTCGAAACAGATGAGAGGCTCGCATGCCTCCCAGGAACCGAAAGGCGTGAGGGAACTCCGGACAAAGCCGCAGACACCGTCTGCACACCCGTCCGGAAGGGCGCGTCCACAAACGAGGGCAGCGCGTCAACGTCCTTTCGTTTCCCTTCCCCCCTCCACGTAGGGCATTGGGACGGCGATCAGCCTTCCCCCGCCGTCCAGGGAGGCCGCTGCACACGCACCAACTCACGCACGATTCCCAGGCGCGCTCGGCGCGCCTGAACGCCTGCCTCCGGGACGCCGCCACCCAGCGCCCACAAAGACCGCCTCGCACGCGCCCGGTTCCCCCTTGGCCCGGGGCCCGCCACCCAGTCGCAAGGTCACCGGGCCGTCCCGACACCGGGCCGCCTCAAACGCGCTCCTCAATCACCCCGCCAGCCACAGTCGCTGATTTCCCACCACTGTCGGCTGCTCTGCCCGCGGGCCGGCGCCTGGGTGTCATGCCACGAAACGGCCACGAGGCGGCAGCAGAGACCGCGAGGCGGACGGCGCTCGGGCAACTCGGCTCCACCAGAAGCCTCCTCGGCTCTCGCCCCTCACAGGCAACGAAGAGCTGACCTCCCTGCAGCACAACTGTTGCCGATGAACGTCAAGGCAAGTACTCGAACCAGAGCCGTACGGACGGAGGGCGATTGGCGGGGCGCGTGGGGGACGGAACCGAACGTTCGGGTCAGCGGGCTACTGACGGTCGGGAGCCCGAACACACTTTCTGGCCAACCCCGCGAGACGGTAGGGTGGCTGAACGGACTTCCTGGCCACCCTCCTACGCCGGAGGAGTGGGTCAGAGTATTGGGCCGGTCCAGGATGACAGCGGGGGTGACCCAATGTGCTTGCTGGCCCACCGCGCATGACGGTCCGCAGACAGAACGGCCCTTCTGGCCAACACCCTACGAGGGCCGCGGCGGCCGAACGGACTTTTGGCCTGCCGCTAGCCCACTCGCGCGGCCGAACGGACTTTTTGGCCAGCCACGCTGGCCTGGGGAGGGTGGCCAAACAGGGTTTAAGACAACCCAGCACTGCGGCGGGAGGGCCCTAAGGGGCTTCGTGTCCAAACCGGGAGGGCGCAAGCTTCGCCCGGCGTCGCCGCGATCAAGCCCGTTGCGCGTGCGCTCGGGTCTCCTGACCGCCCCCATGCTGCAACTCACTGACCAGCCGTGCCTGGCGCGCTCTCCGCTCTGGCACCGGTGACACAGGCCTCTAAGCGGCCTCCAACACCAACCACCCTTCCAGCCGCACAATAGACTGGCCCCAGCCGTCCTAAGGGTCCTGCGTCCCGAAACGGGAGCATAAAATCCTCACCGCACGCCCCCACGCCGGCCCCGGGCGCGTCAGTTCGCGACGACGTTCGAAACAGATGAGAGGCTCGCATGCCTCCCAGGAACCGAAAGGCGTGAGGGAACTCCGGACAAAGCCGCAGACACCGTCTGCACACCCGTCCGGAAGGGCGCGTCCACAAACGAGGGCAGCGCGTCAACGTCCTTTCGTTTCCGTTCCCCCCTCCGCGTAGGGCATTGGGACTGCGATCAGCCTTCCCCCGCCGTCCAGGGAGGCCGCTGCACACGCACCAACTCACGCCCGATTCCCAGGCGCGCTCGGCGCGCCTGAACGCCTGCCTCCGGGACGCCGCCACCCAGCGCCCACAAAGACCGCCTCGCACGCGCTCGGTTCCCCCTTGGCCCGGGGCCCGCCACCCAGTCGCAAGGTCACCGGGCCGTCCGGACACCGGGCCGCCTCAAACGCGCTCCTCAATCACCCCGCCAGCCACAGTCGCTGATTTCCCACCACCGTCGGCTGGTCTGCCCGCGGACCGGCGCCTGGGTGTCATTCCACGAAACGGCCACGAGGCGGCAGCAGAGACCGCGAGGCGGACGACGCTCGGGCAGTTCGGCTCCACCAGAAGCCGCCTCGGCTCTCGCCCCTCCCAGGCAACGAAGAGCTCACCTCCCTCCAGCAACACTGTTGCCGATGAACGTCAAGGCAAGAACTCGAACCAGAGCCACACGGACGGAGGGCGATTGGCGGGGCGCGTGGGGGACGGAACCGAACGTTCGGGTCAGCGGGCTACTGACGGTCGGGAGCCCGAACACACTTTCTGGCCAACCCCGCGAGACGGTAGGGTGGCTGAACGGACTTCCTGGCCACCCTCCTACGCCGGAGGAGTGGGTCAGAGTATTGGGCCGGTCCAGGATGACAGCCGGGGTGACCCAATGTGCTTGCTGCCCCACCGCGCATGACGGTCCGCACACAGAACGGCCCTTCTGGCCAACACCCTACGAGGGCCGCGGCGGCCGAACGGACTTTTTGGCCTGCCGCTAGCCCACTCGCGCGGCAGAACGGACTTTTTGGCCAGCCACGCTGGCCTGGGGAGGGTGGCCAAACAGTCTTTAAGACAACCCAGCACTGCGGCGGGAGGGCCCTAACGGGCTTCGTGTCCAGACCGGGAGGGCGCGAGCTTCACCCGGCGTCGCCGCGATCAAGCCCGTTGCGCATGCGCTCGGTTCTCGTGACCGCCCCTATGCTGCGATTCACTGGCGAGCCGTGCCTGGCGCGCTCTCCGCTCTGGCACCGGTGACACAGGCCTCTAGGCGGCCTCCAACACCAACCACCCTTCCAGCCGCACAATACACTGGCCCCAGCCGTCCTAAGGGTCCTGCGTCCCGAAACGGGAGCATAAAATCCTCACCGCACGGCCCCCCACGCCGGCCCCGGGCGCGTCAGTTCGCGACGACGTTCGAAACAGATGAGAGACTCGCATCCCTCCCAGGAACCGAAAGGCGTGAGGGAACTCCGGACAAAGCCGCAGACACCGTCTGCACACCCGTCCGGAAGGGCGCGTCCACAAACGAGGGCAGCGCGTCAACGTCCTTTCGTTTCCGTTCCCCCCTCCGCGTAGGGCATTGGGACGGCGATCAGCCTTCCCCCGCCGTCCAGGGAGGCCGCTGCACACGCACCAACTCACGCCCGATTCCCAGGCGCGCTCGGCGCGCCTGAACGCCTGCCTCCGGGACGCCGCCACCCAGCGCCCACAAAGACCGCCTCGCACGCGCTCGGTTCCCCCTTGGCCCGGGGCCCGCCACCCAGTCGCAAGGTCACCGGGCCGTCCCGACACCGGGCCGCCTCAAACGCGCTCCTCAATCACCCCGCCCGCCACAGTCGCTGATTTCCCACCACTGTCGGCTGCCCTGCCCGCGGGCCGGCGCCTGGGTGTCATGCCACGAAACGGCCACGAGGCGGCAGCAGAGACCGCGAGGCGGACGGCGCTCGGGCAGCTCGGCTCCACCAGAAGCCTCCTCGGCTCTCGCCCCTCACAGGCAACGAAGAGCTGACCTCCCTGCAGCAAAACTGTTGCCGATGAACGTCAAGGCAAGTACTCGAACCAGAGCCGTACGGACGGAGGGCGATTGGCGGGGCGCGTGGGGGACGGAACCGAACGTTCGGGTCAGCGGGCTACTGACGGTCGGGAGCCCGAACACACTTTCTGGCCAACCCCGCGAGACGGTAGGGTGGCTGAACGGACTTCCTGGCCACCCTCCTACGCCGGAGGAGTGGGTCAGAGTATTGGGCCGGTCCGGGATGACAGCGGGGGTGACCCAATGTGCTTGCTGCCCCACCGCGCATGACGGTCCGCACACAGAACGGCCCTTCTGGCCAACACCCTACGAGGGCCGCGGCGGCCGAACGGACTTTTGGCCTGCCGCTAGCCCACTCGCGCGGCAGAACGGACTTTTTGGCCAGCCACGCTGGCCTGGGGAGGGTGGCCAAACAGGCTTTAAGACAACCCAGCACTGCGGCGGGAGGGCCCTAAGGGGCTTCGTGTCCAAACCGGGAGGGCGCAAGCTTCGCCCGGCGTCGCCGCGATCAAGCCCGTTGCGCATGCGCTCGGGTCTCGTGACCGCCCCTATGCTGCGATTCACTGAAGAGCCGTGCCTGGCGCGCTCTCCGCTCTGGCACCGGTGACACAGGCCTCTAGGCGGCCTCCAACACCAACCACCCTTCCAGCCGCACAATAGACTGGCCCCCGCCGTCCTAAGGGTCCTGCGTCCCGAAGCGGGAGCGTAAAATCCTCACCGCACGGCCCCCACGCCGGCCCCGGGCGCGTCAGTTCGCGACGACGTTCGAAACAGATGAGAGACTCGCATGCCTCCCAGGAACCGAAAGGCGTGAGGCAACTCCGGACAAAGCCGCAGACACCGTCTGCACACCCGTCCGGAAGGGCGCGTCCACAAACGAGGGCAGCGCGTCAACGTCCTTTCGTTTCCGTTCCCCCCTCCGCGTAGGGCATTGGGACGGCGATCAGCCTTCCCCCGCCGTCCAGGGAGGCCGCTGCACACGCACCAACTCACGCCCGATTCGCAGGCGCGCTCGGCGCGCCTGAACGCCTGCCTCCGGGACGCCGCCACCCAGCGCCCACAAAGACCGCCTCGCACGCGCTCGGTTCCCCCTTGGCCCGGGGCCCGCCACCCAGTCGCAAGGTCACCGGGCCGTCCCGACACCGGGCCGCCTCAAACGCGCTCCTCAATGGCCCCGCCAGCCACAGTCGCTGATTCCCCACCACCGTCGGCTGGTCTGCCCGCGGACCGGCGCCTGGGTGTCATTCCACGAAACGGCCACGAGGCGGCAGCAGAGACCGCGAGGCGGACGGCGCTCGGGCAACTCGGCTCCACCAGAAGCCTCCTCGGCTCTCGCCCCTCACAGGCAACGAAGAGCTGACCTCCCTCCAGCACAACTGTTGCCGATGAACGTCAAGGCAAGTACTCGAACCAGAGCCGTACGGACGGAGGGCGATTGGCGGGGCGCGTGGGGGACGGAACCGAACGTTCGGGTCAGCGGGCTACTGACGGTCGGGAGCCCGAACACACTTTCTGGCCAACCCCGCGAGACGGTAGGGTGGCTGCACGGACTTCCTGGCCACCCTCCTACGCCGGAGGAGTGGGTCAGAGTGCTGGGCCCGTCCAGGATGACAGCCGGGGTGACCCAATGTGCTTGCTGCCCCACCGCGCATGACGGTCCGCAGACAGAACGGCCCTTCTGGCCAACACCCTACGAGGGCCGCGGCGGCCGAACGGACTTTTGGCCTGCCGCAGCCCACCCGCGGCAGAACGGACTTTTTGGCCAACCACGGTGGCCTGGGGAGGGTGGCCAAACAGGCTTTAAGACAACCCAGCACTGCGGCGGGAGGGCCCTAAGGGGCTTCGTGTCCAAACCGGGAGGGCGCAAGCTTCACCCGGCGTCGCCGCGATCAAGCCCGTTGCGCATGCGCTCGGGTCTCGTGACCGCCCCTATGCTGCGATTCACTGAAGAGCCGTGCCTGGCGCGCTCTCCGCTCTGGCACCGGTGACACAGGCCTCTAGGCGGCCTCCAACACCAACCACCCTTCCAGCCGCACAATAGACTGGCCCCCGCCGTCCTAAGGGTCCTACGTCCCCGAAGCGGGAGCGTAAAATCCTCACCGCACGCCCCCCACGCCGGCCCCGGGCGCGTCAGTTCGGGACGACGTTCGAGACAGAGGAGAGACTCGCATCCCTCCCAGGAACCGAAAGGCGTGAGGGAACTCCGGACAAAGCCGCAGACACCGTCTGCACACCCGTCCGGAAGGGCGCGTCCACAAACGAGGGCAGCGCGTCAACGTCCTTTCGTTTCCGTTCCCCCCTCCGCGTAGGGCATTGGGACGGCGATCAGCCTTCCCCCGCCGTCCAGGGAGGCCGCTGCACACGCACCAACTCACGCCCGATTCCCAGGCGCGCTCGGCGCGCCTGAACGCCTGCCTCCGGGACGCCGCCACCCAGCGCCCACAAAGACCGCCTCGCACGCGCTCGGTTCCCCCTTGGCCCGGGGCCCGCCACCCAGTCGCAAGGTCACCGGGCCGCCCCGACACCGGGCCGCCTCAAACGCGCTCCTCAATCACCCCGCCAGCCACAGTCGCTGATTTCCCACCACTGTCGGCTGCTCTGCCCGCGGGCCGGCGCCTGGGTGTCATGCCACGAAACGGCCACGAGGCGGCAGCAGAGACCGCGAGGCGGACGGCGCTCGGGCAACTCGGCTCCACCAGAAGCCTCCTCGGCTCTCGCCCCTCACAGGCAACGAAGAGCTGACCTCCCTCCAGCACAACTGTTGCCGATGAACGTCAAGGCCAGTACTCGAACCAGAGCCGTACGGACGGAGGGCGATTGGCGGGGCGCGTGGGGGACGGAACCGAACGTTCGGGTCAGCGGGCTACTGACGGTCGGGAGCCCGAACACACTTTCTGGCCAACCGCGCGAGACGGTAGGGTGGCTGAACGGACTTCCTGGCCACCCTCCTACGCCGGAGGAGTGGGTCAGAGTGTTGGGCCGGTCCGGGATGACAGCCGGGGTGACCCAATGTGCTTGCTGCCCCACCGCGCATGACGGTCCGCACACAGAACGGCCCTTCTGGCCAACACCCTACGAGGGCCGCGGCGGCCGAACGGACTTTTGGCCGCCGCAGCCCACCCGCGGCAGAACGGACTTTTTGGCCAACCACGCTGGCCTGGGGAGGGTGGCCAAACAGGCTTTAAGACAACCCAGCACTGCGGCGGGAGGGCCCTAAGGGGCTTCGTGTCCAAACCGGGAGGGCGCAAGCTTCACCCGGCGTCGCCGCGATCAAGCCCGTTGCGCGTGCGCTCGGTTCTCGTGACCGCCCCTATGCTGCGATTCACTGAAGAGCCGTGCCTGGCGCGCTCTCCGCTCTGGCACCGGTGACACAGGCCTCTAGGCGGCCTCCAACACCAACCACCCTTCCAGCCGCACAATAGACTGGCCCCCGCCGTCCTAAGGGTCCTGCGTCCCGAAGCGGGAGCGTAAAATCCTCACCGCACGCCCCCCACGCCGGCCCCGGGCGCGTCAGTTCGCGACGACGTTCGAAACAGATGAGAGACTCGCATCCCTCCCAGGAACCGAAAGGCGTGAGGGAACTCCGGACAAAGCCGCAGACACCGTCTGCACACCCGTCCGGAAGGGCGCGTCCACAAACGAGGGCAGCGCGTCAACGTCCTTTCGTTTCCGTTCCCCCCTCCGCGTAGGGCATTGGGACGGCGATCAGCCTTCCCCCGCCGTCCAGGGAGGCCGCTGCACACGCACCAACTCACGCCCGATTCCCAGGCGCGCTCGGCGCGCCTGAACGCCTGCCTCCGGGACGCCGCCACCCAGCGCCCACAAAGACCGCCTCGCACGCGCTCGGTTCCCCCTTGGCCCGGGGCCCGCCACCCAGTCGCAAGGTCACCGGGCCGTCCCGACACCGGGCCGCCTCAAACGCGCTCCTCAATGACCCCGCCAGCCACAGTCGCTGATTTCCCACCACTGTCGGCTGCTCTGCCCGCGGGCCGGCGCCTGGGTGTCATGCCACGAAACGGCCACGAGGCGGCAGCAGAGACCGCGAGGCGGACGGCGCTCGGGCAACTCGGCTCCACCAGAAGCCTCCTCGGCTCTCGCCCCTCACAGGCAACGAAGAGCTGACCTCCCTCCAGCAAAACTGTTGCCGATGAACGTCAAGGCAAGTACTCGAACCAGAGCCGTACGGACGGAGGGCGATTGGCGGGGCGCGTGGGGGACGGAACCGAACGTTCGGGTCAGCGGGCTCTGACGGTCGGGAGCCCGAACACACTTTCTGGCCAACCCCGCGAGACGGTAGGGTGGCTGAACGGACTTCCTGGCCACCCTCCTACGCCGGAGGAGTGGGTCAGAGTGTTGGGCCGGTCCAGGATGACAGCCGGGGTGACCCAATGTGCTTGCTGCCCCACCGCGCATGACGGTCCGCAGACAGAACGGCCCTTCTGGCCAACACCCTACGAGGGCCGCGGCGGCCGAACGGACTTTTGGCCTGCCGCTAGCCCACTCGCGCGGCAGAACGGACTTTTTGGCCAACCACGGTGGCATGGGGAGGGTGGCCAAACAGGCTTTAAGACAACCCAGCACTGCGGCGGGAGGGCCCTAAGGGGCTTCGTGTCCAAACCGGGAGGGCGCAAGCTTCACCCGGCGTCGCCGCGATCAAGCCCGTTGCGCATGCGCTCGGTTCTCGTGACCGCCCCTATGCTGCGATCCACTGAAGAGCCGTGCCTGGCGCGCTCTCCGCTCTGGCACCGGTGACACAGGCCTCTAGGCGGCCTCCAACACCAACCACCCTTCCAGCCGCACAATAGACTGGCCCCCGCCGTCCTAAGGGTCCTGCGTCCCGAAGCGGGAGCGTAAAATCCTCACCGCACGCCCCCCACGCCGGCCCCGGGCGCGTCAGTTCGCGACGACGTTCGAAACAGATGAGAGACTCGCATGCCTCCCAGGAACCGAAAGGCGTGAGGGAACTCCGGACAAAGCCGCAGACACCGTCTGCACACCCGTCCGGAAGGGCGCGTCCACAAACGAGGGCAGCGCGTCAACGTCCTTTCGTTTCCGTTCCCCCCTCCGCGTAGGGCATTGGGACGGCGATCAGCCTTCCCCCGCCGTCCAGGGAGGCTGCTGCACACGCACCAACTCACGCCCGATTCCCAGGCGCGCTCGGCGCGCCTGAACGCCTGCCTCCGGGACGCCGCCACCCAGCGCCCACAAAGACCGCCTCGCACGCGCTCGGTTCCCCCTTGGCCCGGGGCCCGCCACCCAGTCGCAAGGTCACCGGGCCGTCCCGACACCGGGCCGCCTCAAACGCGCTCCTCAATCACCCCGCCAGCCACAGTCGCTGATTTCCCACCACTGTCGGCTGCTCTGCCCGCGGGCCGGCGCCTGGGTGTCCTGCCACGAAACGGCCACGAGGCGGCAGCAGAGACCGCGAGGCGGACGGCGCTCGGGCAACTCGGCTCCACCAGAAGCCTCCTCGGCTCTCGCCCCTCACAGGCAACGAAGAGCTGACCTCCCTCCAGCACAACTGTTGCCGATGAACGTCAAGGCAAGTACTCGAACCAGAGCCGTACGGACGGAGGGCGATTGGCGGGGCGCGAGGGGGACGGAACCGAACGTTCGGGTCAGCGGGCTCTGACGGTCGGGAGCCCGAACACACTTTCTGGCCAAGCCCGCGAGACGGTAGGGTGACTGAACGGACTTCCTGGCCACCCTCCTACGCCGGAGGAGTGGGTCAGAGTGTTGGGCCGGTCCAGGATGACAGCCGGGGTGACCCAGTGTGCTTGCTGCCCCACCGCGCATGACGGTCCGCACACAGAACGGCCCTTCTGGCCAACACCCTACGAGGGCCGCGGCGGCCGAACGGACTTTTTGGCCTGCCGCTAGCCCACTCGCGCGGCAGAACGGACTTTTTGGCCAACCACGGTGGCCTGGGGAGGGTGGCCAAACAGCCTTTAAGACAACCCAGCACTGCGGCGGGAGGGCCCTAAGGGGCTTCGTGTCCAAACCGGGAGGGCGCAAGCTTCACCCGGCGTCGCCGCGATCAAGCCCGTTGCGCATGCGCTCGGTTCTCGTGACCGCCCCTATGCTGCGATTCACTGAAGAGCCGTGCCTGGCGCGCTCTCCGCTCTGGCACCGGTGACACAGGCCTCTAGGCGGCCTCCAACACCAACCACCCTTCCAGCCGCACAATAGACTGGCCCCCGCCGTCCTAAGGGTCCTACGTCCCGAAGCGGGAGCGTAAAATCCTCACCGCACGCCCCCCACGCCGGCCCCGGGCGCGTCAGTTCGCGACGACGTTCGAAACAGATGAGAGACTCGCATGCCTCCCAGGAACCGAAAGGCGTGAGGGAACTCCGGACAAAGCCGCAGACACCGTCTGCACACCCGTCCGGAAGGGCGCGTCCACAAACGAGGGCAGCGCGTCAACGTCCTTTCGTTTCCGTTCCCCTCCGCGTAGGGCATTGGGACGGCGATCAGCCTTCCCCCGCCGTCCAGGGAGGCCGCTGCACACGCACCAACTCACGCCCGATTCGCAGGCGCGCTCGGCGCGCCTGAACGCCTGCCTCCGGGACGCCGCCACCCAGCGCCCACAAAGACCGCCTCGCACGCGCTCGGTTCCCCCTTGGCCCGGGGCCCGCCACCCAGTCGCAAGGTCACCGGGCCGCCCCGACACCGGGCCGCCTCAAACGCGCTCCTCAATCACCCCGCCAGCCACAGTCGCTGATTTCCCACCGCTGTCGGCTGCTCTGCCCGCGGGCCGGCGCCTGGGTGTCCTGCCACGAAACGGCCACGAGGCGGCAGCAGAGACCGCGAGGCGGACGGCGCTCGGGCAACTCGGCTCCACCAGAAGCCTCCTCGGCTCTCGCCCCTCACAGGCAACGAAGAGCTGACCTCCCTCCAGCACAACTGTTGCCGATGAACGTCAAGGCAAGTACTCGAACCAGAGCCGTACGGACGGAGGGCGATTGGCGGGGCGCGAGGGGGACGGAACCGAACGTTCGGGTCAGCGGGCTCTGACGGTCGGGAGCCCGAACACACTTTCTGGCCAACCGCGCGAGACGGTAGGGTGGCTGAACGGACTTCCTGGCCACCCTCCTACGCCGGAGGAGTGGGTCAGAGTGTTGGGCCGGTCCAGGATGACAGCCGGGGTGACCCAGTGTGCTTGCTGCCCCACCGCGCATGACGGTCCGCACACAGAACGGCCCTTCTGGCCAACACCCTACGAGGGCCGCGGCGGCCGAACGGACTTCTGGCCTGCCGCTAGCCCACTCGCGCGGCAGAACGGACTTTTTGGCCAACCACGGTGGCCTGGGGAGGGCGGCCAAACAGCCTTTAAGACAACCCAGCACTGCGGCGGGAGGGCCCTCAGGGGCTTCGTGTCCAAACCGGGAGGGCGCAAGCTTCACCCGGCGTCGCCGCGATCAAGCCCGTTGCGCGTGCGCTCGGTTCTCGTGACCGCCCCTATGCTGCGATCCACTGAAGAGCCGTGCCTGGCGCGCTCTCCGCTCTGGCACCGGTGACACAGGCCTCTAGGCGGCCTCCAACACCAACCACCCTTCCAGCCGCACAATAGACTGGCCCCCGCCGTCCTAAGGGTCCTGCGTCCCGAAGCGGGAGCGTAAAATCCTCACCGCACGCCCCCCACGCCGGCCCCGGGCGCGTCAGTTCGCGACGACGTTCGAAACAGATGAGAGACTCGCATGCCTCCCAGGAACCGAAAGGCGTGAGGGAACTCCGGACAAAGCCGCAGACACCGTCTGCACACCCGTCCGGAAGGGCGCGTCCACAAACGAGGGCAGCGCGTCAACGTCCTTTCGTTTCCGTTCCCCCCTCCGCGTAGGGCATTGGGACGGCGATCAGCCTTCCCCCGCCGTCCAGGGAGGCCGCTGCACACGCACCAACTCACGCCCGATTCGCAGGCGCGCTCGGCGCGCCTGAACGCCTGCCTCCGGGACGCCGCCACCCAGCGCCCACAAAGACCGCCTCGCACGCGCTCGGTTCCCCCTTGGCCCGGGGCCCGCCACCCAGTCGCAAGGTCACCGGGCCGTCCCGACACCGGGCCGCCTCAAACGCGCTCCTCAATCACCCCGCCAGCCACAGTCGCTGATTTCCCACCACTGTCGGCTGCTCTGCCCGCGGGCCGGCGCCTGGGTGTCCTGCCACGAAACGGCCACGAGGCGGCAGCAGAGACCGCGAGGCGGACGGCGCTCGGGCAACTCGGCTCCACCAGAAGCCTCCTCGGCTCTCGCCCCTCACAGGCAACGAAGAGCTGACCTCCCTCCAGCACAACTGTTGCCGATGAACGTCAAGGCAAGTACTCGAACCAGAGCCGTACGGACGGAGGGCGATTGGCGGGGCGCGAGGGGGACGGAACCGAACGTTCGGGTCAGCGGGCTCTGACGGTCGGGAGCCCGAACACACTTTCTGGCCAACCGCGCGAGACGGTAGGGTGGCTGCACGGACTTCCTGGCCACCCTCCTACGCCGGAGGAGTGGGTCAGAGTGTTGGGCCGGTCCAGGATGACAGCCGGGGTGACCCAGTGTGCTTGCTGCCCCACCGCGCATGACGGTCCGCAGACAGAACGGCCCTTCTGGCCAACACCCTACGAGGGCCGCGGCGGCCGAACGGACTTTTTGGCCAACCACGGTGGCCTGGGGAGGGCGGCCAAACAGCCTTTAAGACAACCCAGCACTGCGGCGGGAGGGCCCTAAGGGGCTTCGTGTCCAAACCGGGAGGGCGCAAGCTTCACCCGGCGTCGCCGCGATCAAGCCCGTTGCGCGTGCGCTCGGTTCTCGTGACCGCCCCTATGCTGCGATCCACTGAAGAGCCGTGCCTGGCGCGCTCTCCGCTCTGGCACCGGTGACACAGGCCTCTAGGCGGCCTCCAACACCAACCACCCTTCCAGCCGCACAATAGACTGGCCCCCGCCGTCCTAAGGGTCCTGCGTCCCGAAGCGGGAGCGTAAAATCCTCACCGCACGCCCCCCACGCCGGCCCCGGGCGCGTCAGTTCGCGACGACGTTCGAAACAGATGAGAGACTCGCATGCCTCCCAGGAACCGAAAGGCGTGAGGCAACTCCGGACAAAGCCGCAGACACCGTCTGCACACCCGTCCGGAAGGGCGCGTCCACAAACGAGGGCAGCGCGTCAACGTCCTTTCGTTTCCGTTCCCCCTCCGCGTAGGGCATTGGGACGGCGATCAGCCTTCCCCCGCCGTCCAGGGAGGCCGCTGCACACGCACCAACTCACGCCCGATTCGCAGGCGCGCTCGGCGCGCCTGAACGCCTGCCTCCGGGACGCCGCCACCCAGCGCCCACAAAGACCGCCTCGCACGCGCTCGGTTCCCCCTTGGCCCGGGGCCCGCCACCCAGTCGCAAGGTCACCGGGCCGCCCCGACACCGGGCCGCCTCAAACGCGCTCCTCAATCACCCCGCCAGCCACAGTCGCTGATTTCCCACCACTGTCGGCTGCTCTGCCCGCGGGCCGGCGCCTGGGTGTCCTGCCACGAAACGGCCACGAGGCGGCAGCAGAGACCGCGAGGCGGACGGCGCTCGGGCAACTCGGCTCCACCAGAAGCCTCCTCGGCTCTCGCCCCTCACAGGCAACGAAGAGCTGACCTCCCTCCAGCACAACTGTTGCCGATGAACGTCAAGGCAAGTACTCGAACCAGAGCCGTACGGACGGAGGGCGATTGGCGGGGCGCGAGGGGGACGGAACCGAACGTTCGGGTCAGCGGGCTCTGACGGTCGGGAGCCCGAACACACTTTCTGGCCAACCGCGCGAGACGGTAGGGTGGCTGCACGGACTTCCTGGCCACCCTCCTACGCCGGAGGAGTGGGTCAGAGTGTTGGGCCGGTCCAGGATGACAGCCGGGGTGACCCAGTGTGCTTGCTGCCCCACCGCGCATGACGGTCCGCACACAGAACGGCCCTTCTGGCCAACACCCTACGAGGGCCGCGGCGGCCGAACGGACTTTTGGCCTGCCGCTAGCCCACTCGCGCGGCAGAACGGACTTTTGGCCAACCACGGTGGCCTGGGGAGGGTGGCCAAACAGCCTTTAAGACAACCCAGCACTGCGGCGGGAGGGCCCTAAGGGGCTTCGTGTCCAAACCGGGAGGGCGCAAGCTTCACCCGGCGTCGCCGCGATCAAGCCCGTTGCGCGTGCGCTCGGTTCTCGTGACCGCCCCTATGCTGCGATCCACTGAAGAGCCGTGCCTGGCGCGCTCTCCGCTCTGGCACCGGTGACACAGGCCTCTAGGCGGCCTCCAACACCAACCACCCTTCCAGCCGCACAATAGACTGGCCCCCGCCGTCCTAAGGGTCCTGCGTCCCGAAGCGGGAGCGTAAAATCCTCACCGCACGCCCCCCACGCCGGCCCCGGGCGCGTCAGTTCGCGACGACGTTCGAAACAGATGAGAGACTCGCATGCCTCCCAGGAACCGAAAGGCGTGAGGCAACTCCGGACAAAGCCGCAGACACCGTCTGCACACCCGTCCGGAAGGGCGCGTCCACAAACGAGGGCAGCGCGTCAACGTCCTTTCGTTTCCGTTCCCCCCTCCGCGTAGGGCATTGGGACGGCGATCAGCCTTCCCCCGCCGTCCAGGGAGGCCGCTGCACACGCACCAACTCACGCCCGATTCGCAGGCGCGCTCGGCGCGCCTGAACGCCTGCCTCCGGGACGCCGCCACCCAGCGCCCACAAAGACCGCCTCGCACGCGCTCGGTTCCCCCTTGGCCCGGGGCCCGCCACCCAGTCGCAAGGTCACCGGGCCGCCCCGACACCGGGCCGCCTCAAACGCGCTCCTCAATCACCCCGCCAGCCACAGTCGCTGATTTCCCACCACTGTCGGCTGCTCTGCCCGCGGGCCGGCGCCTGGGTGTCCTGCCACGAAACGGCCACGAGGCGGCAGCAGAGACCGCGAGGCGGACGGCGCTCGGGCAACTCGGCTCCACCAGAAGCCTCCTCGGCTCTCGCCCCTCACAGGCAACGAAGAGCTGACCTCCCTCCAGCACAACTGTTGCCGATGAACGTCAAGGCAAGTACTCGAACCAGAGCCGTACGGACGGAGGGCGATTGGCGGGGCGCGAGGGGGACGGAACCGAACGTTCGGGTCAGCGGGCTCTGACGGTCGGGAGCCCGAACACACTTTCTGGCCAACCGCGCGAGACGGTAGGGTGGCTGCACGGACTTCCTGGCCACCCTCCTACGCCGGAGGAGTGGGTCAGAGTGTTGGGCCGGTCCAGGATGACAGCCGGGGTGACCCAATGTGCTTGCTGCCCCACCGCGCATGACGGTCCGCAGACAGAACGGCCCTTCTGGCCAACACCCTACGAGGGCCGCGGCGGCCGAACGGACTTTCTGGCCTGCCGCTAGCCCACTCGCGCGGCAGAACGGACTTTTTGGCCAACCACGGTGGCCTGGGGAGGGCGGCCAAACAGCCTTTAAGACAACCCAGCACTGCGGCGGGAGGGCCCTAAGGGGCTTCGTGTCCAAACCGGGAGGGCGCAAGCTTCACCCGGCGTCGCCGCGATCAAGCCCGTTGCGCGTGCGCTCGGTTCTCGTGACCGCCCCTATGCTGCGATCCACTGAAGAGCCGTGCCTGGCGCGCTCTCCGCTCTGGCACCGGTGACACAGGCCTCTAGGCGGCCTCCAACACCAACCACCCTTCCAGCCGCACAATAGACTGGCCCCCGCCGTCCTAAGGGTCCTGCGTCCCGAAGCGGGAGCGTAAAATCCTCACCGCACGCCCCCCACGCCGGCCCCGGGCGCGTCAGTTCGCGACGACGTTCGAAACAGATGAGAGACTCGCATGCCTCCCAGGAACCGAAAGGCGTGAGGCAACTCCGGACAAAGCCGCAGACACCGTCTGCACACCCGTCCGGAAGGGCGCGTCCACAAACGAGGGCAGCGCGTCAACGTCCTTTCGTTTCCGTTCCCCCCTCCGCGTAGGGCATTGGGACGGCGATCAGCCTTCCCCCGCCGTCCAGGGAGGCCGCTGCACACGCACCAACTCACGCCCGATTCGCAGGCGCGCTCGGCGCGCCTGAACGCCTGCCTCCGGGACGCCGCCACCCAGCGCCCACAAAGACCGCCTCGCACGCGCTCGGTTCCCCCTTGGCCCGGGGCCCGCCACCCAGTCGCAAGGTCACCGGGCCGTCCCGACACCGGGCCGCCTCAAACGCGCTCCTCAATCACCCCGCCAGCCACAGTCGCTGATTTCCCACCGCTGTCGGCTGCTCTGCCCGCGGGCCGGCGCCTGGGTGTCCTGCCACGAAACGGCCACGAGGCGGCAGCAGAGACCGCGAGGCGGACGGCGCTCGGGCAACTCGGCTCCACCAGAAGCCTCCTCGGCTCTCGCCCCTCACAGGCAACGAAGAGCTGACCTCCCTCCAGCACAACTGTTGCCGATGAACGTCAAGGCAAGTACTCGAACCAGAGCCGTACGGACGGAGGGCGATTGGCGGGGCGCGAGGGGGACGGAACCGAACGTTCGGGTCAGCGGGCTCTGACGGTCGGGAGCCCGAACACACTTTCTGGCCAACCGCGCGAGACGGTAGGGTGGCTGCACGGACTTCCTGGCCACCCTCCTACGCCGGAGGAGTGGGTCAGAGTGTTGGGCCGGTCCAGGATGACAGCCGGGGTGACCCAGTGTGCTTGCTGCCCCACCGCGCATGACGGTCCGCACACAGAACGGCCCTTCTGGCCAACACCCTACGAGGGCCGCGGCGGCCGAACGGACTTTTGGCCTGCCGCTAGCCCACTCGCGCGGCCGAACGGACTTTTTGGCCAACCACGGTGGCCTGGGGAGGGCGGCCAAACAGCCTTTAAGACAACCCAGCACTGCGGCGGGAGGGCCCTAAGGGGCTTCGTGTCCAAACCGGGAGGGCGCAAGCTTCACCCGGCGTCGCCGCGATCAAGCCCGTTGCGCGTGCGCTCGGTTCTCGTGACCGCCCCTATGCTGCGATCCACTGAAGAGCCGTGCCTGGCGCGCTCTCCGCTCTGGCACCGGTGACACAGGCCTCTAGGCGGCCTCCAACACCAACCACCCTTCCAGCCGCACAATAGACTGGCCCCCGCCGTCCTAAGGGTCCTGCGTCCCGAAGCGGGAGCGTAAAATCCTCACCGCACGCCCCCCACGCCGGCCCCGGGCGCGTCAGTTCGCGACGACGTTCGAAACAGATGAGAGACTCGCATGCCTCCCAGGAACCGAAAGGCGTGAGGCAACTCCGGACAAAGCCGCAGACACCGTCTGCACACCCGTCCGGAAGGGCGCGTCCACAAACGAGGGCAGCGCGTCAACGTCCTTTCGTTTCCGTTCCCCCCTCCGCGTAGGGCATTGGGACGGCGATCAGCCTTCCCCCGCCGTCCAGGGAGGCCGCTGCACACGCACCAACTCACGCCCGATTCGCAGGCGCGCTCGGCGCGCCTGAACGCCTGCCTCCGGGACGCCGCCACCCAGCGCCCACAAAGACCGCCTCGCACGCGCTCGGTTCCCCCTTGGCCCGGGGCCCGCCACCCAGTCGCAAGGTCACCGGGCCGCCCCGACACCGGGCCGCCTCAAACGCGCTCCTCAATCACCCCGCCAGCCACAGTCGCTGATTTCCCACCACTGTCGGCTGCTCTGCCCGCGGGCCGGCGCCTGGGTGTCCTGCCACGAAACGGCCACGAGGCGGCAGCAGAGACCGCGAGGCGGACGGCGCTCGGGCAACTCGGCTCCACCAGAAGCCTCCTCGGCTCTCGCCCCTCACAGGCAACGAAGAGCTGACCTCCCTCCAGCACAACTGTTGCCGATGAACGTCAAGGCAAGTACTCGAACCAGAGCCGTACGGACGGAGGGCGATTGGCGGGGCGCGAGGGGGACGGAACCGAACGTTCGGGTCAGCGGGCTCTGACGGTCGGGAGCCCGAACACACTTTCTGGCCAACCGCGCGAGACGGTAGGGTGGCTGCACGGACTTCCTGGCCACCCTCCTACGCCGGAGGAGTGGGTCAGAGTGTTGGGCCGGTCCAGGATGACAGCCGGGGTGACCCAATGTGCTTGCTGCCCCACCGCGCATGACGGTCCGCAGACAGAACGGCCCTTCTGGCCAACACCCTACGAGGGCCGCGGCGGCCGAACGGACTTTCTGGCCTGCCGCTAGCCCACTCGCGCGGCAGAACGGACTTTTTGGCCAACCACGGTGGCCTGGGGAGGGCGGCCAAACAGCCTTTAAGACAACCCAGCACTGCGGCGGGAGGGCCCTCAGGGGCTTCGTGTCCAAACCGGGAGGGCGCAAGCTTCACCCGGCGTCGCCGCGATCAAGCCCGTTGCGCGTGCGCTCGGTTCTCGTGACCGCCCCTATGCTGCGATCCACTGAAGAGCCGTGCCTGGCGCGCTCTCCGCTCTGGCACCGGTGACACAGGCCTCTAGGCGGCCTCCAACACCAACCACCCTTCCAGCCGCACAATAGACTGGCCCCCGCCGTCCTAAGGGTCCTGCGTCCCGAAGCGGGAGCGTAAAATCCTCACCGCACGCCCCCCACGCCGGCCCCGGGCGCGTCAGTTCGCGACGACGTTCGAAACAGATGAGAGACTCGCATGCCTCCCAGGAACCGAAAGGCGTGAGGCAACTCCGGACAAAGCCGCAGACACCGTCTGCACACCCGTCCGGAAGGGCGCGTCCACAAACGAGGGCAGCGCGTCAACGTCCTTTCGTTTCCGTTCCCCCCTCCGCGTAGGGCATTGGGACGGCGATCAGCCTTCCCCCGCCGTCCAGGGAGGCCGCTGCACACGCACCAACTCACGCCCGATTCGCAGGCGCGCTCGGCGCGCCTGAACGCCTGCCTCCGGGACGCCGCCACCCAGCGCCCACAAAGACCGCCTCGCACGCGCTCGGTTCCCCCCTTGGCCCGGGGCCCGCCACCCAGTCGCAAGGTCACCGGGCCGCCCCGACACCGGGCCGCCTCAAACGCGCTCCTCAATCACCCCGCCAGCCACAGTCGCTGATTTCCCACCGCTGTCGGCTGCTCTGCCCGCGGGCCGGCGCCTGGGTGTCCTGCCACGAAACGGCCACGAGGCGGCAGCAGAGACCGCGAGGCGGACGGCGCTCGGGCAACTCGGCTCCACCAGAAGCCTCCTCGGCTCTCGCCCCTCACAGGCAACGAAGAGCTGACCTCCCTCCAGCACAACTGTTGCCGATGAACGTCAAGGCAAGTACTCGAACCAGAGCCGTACGGACGGAGGGCGATTGGCGGGGCGCGAGGGGGACGGAACCGAACGTTCGGGTCAGCGGGCTCTGACGGTCGGGAGCCCGAACACACTTTCTGGCCAACCGCGCGAGACGGTAGGGTGGCTGCACGGACTTCCTGGCCACCCTCCTACGCCGGAGGAGTGGGTCAGAGTGTTGGGCCGGTCCAGGATGACAGCCGGGGTGACCCAGTGTGCTTGCTGCCCCACCGCGCATGACGGTCCGCACACAGAACGGCCCTTCTGGCCAACACCCTACGAGGGCCGCGGCGGCCGAACGGACTTTTTGGCCTGCCGCTAGCCCACTCGCGCGGCAGAACGGACTTTTTGGCCAACCACGGTGGCCTGGGGAGGGTGGCCAAACAGCCTTTAAGACAACCCAGCACTGCGGCGGGAGGGCCCTAAGGGGCTTCGTGTCCAAACCGGGAGGGCGCAAGCTTCACCCGGCGTCGCCGCGATCAAGCCCGTTGCGCGTGCGCTCGGTTCTCGTGACCGCCCCTATGCTGCGATCCACTGAAGAGCCGTGCCTGGCGCGCTCTCCGCTCTGGCACCGGTGACACAGGCCTCTAGGCGGCCTCCAACACCAACCACCCTTCCAGCCGCACAATAGACTGGCCCCCGCCGTCCTAAGGGTCCTGCGTCCCGAAGCGGGAGCGTAAAATCCTCACCGCACGCCCCCCACGCCGGCCCCGGGCGCGTCAGTTCGCGACGACGTTCGAAACAGATGAGAGACTCGCATGCCTCCCAGGAACCGAAAGGCGTGAGGCAACTCCGGACAAAGCCGCAGACACCGTCTGCACACCCGTCCGGAAGGGCGCGTCCACAAACGAGGGCAGCGCGTCAACGTCCTTTCGTTTCCGTTCCCCCCTCCGCGTAGGGCATTGGGACGGCGATCAGCCTTCCCCCGCCGTCCAGGGAGGCCGCTGCACACGCACCAACTCGCGCCTGAACGCCTGCCTCCGGGACGCCGCCACCCAGCGCCCACAAAGACCGCCTCGCACGCGCTCGGTTCCCCCTTGGCCCGGGGCCCGCCACCCAGTCGCAAGGTCACCGGGCCGCCCCGACACCGGGCCGCCTCAAACGCGCTCCTCAATCACCCCGCCAGCCACAGTCGCTGATTTCCCACCACTGTCGGCTGCTCTGCCCGCGGGCCGGCGCCTGGGTGTCCTGCCACGAAACGGCCACGAGGCGGCAGCAGAGACCGCGAGGCGGACGGCGCTCGGGCAACTCGGCTCCACCAGAAGCCTCCTCGGCTCTCGCCCCTCACAGGCAACGAAGAGCTGACCTCCCTCCAGCACAACTGTTGCCGATGAACGTCAAGGCAAGTACTCGAACCAGAGCCGTACGGACGGAGGGCGATTGGCGGGGCGCGAGGGGGACGGAACCGAACGTTCGGGTCAGCGGGCTCTGACGGTCGGGAGCCCGAACACACTTTCTGGCCAACCGCGCGAGACGGTAGGGTGGCTGCACGGACTTCCTGGCCACCCTCCTACGCCGGAGGAGTGGGTCAGAGTGCTGGGCCCGTCCAGGATGACAGCCGGGGTGACCCAATGTGCTTGCTGCCCCACCGCGCATGACGGTCCGCAGACAGAACGGCCCTTCTGGCCAACACCCTACGAGGGCCGCGGCGGCCGAACGGACTTTTTGGCCAACCACGGTGGCCTGGGGAGGGTGGCCAAACAGCCTTTAAGACAACCCAGCACTGCGGCGGGAGGGCCCTAAGGGGCTTCGTGTCCAAACCGGGAGGGCGCAAGCTTCACCCGGCGTCGCCGCGATCAAGCCCGTTGCGCGTGCGCTCGGTTCTCGTGACCGCCCCTATGCTGCGATCCACTGAAGAGCCGTGCCTGGCGCGCTCTCCGCTCTGGCACCGGTGACACAGGCCTCTAGGCGGCCTCCAACACCAACCACCCTTCCAGCCGCACAATAGACTGGCCCCCGCCGTCCTAAGGGTCCTACGTCCCGAAGCGGGAGCGTAAAATCCTCACCGCACGCCCCCCACGCCGGCCCCGGGCGCGTCAGTTCGCGACGACGTTCGAAACAGATGAGAGACTCGCATGCCTCCCAGGAACCGAAAGGCGTGAGGCAACTCCGGACAAAGCCGCAGACACCGTCTGCACACCCGTCCGGAAGGGCGCGTCCACAAACGAGGGCAGCGCGTCAACGTCCTTTCGTTTCCGTTCCCCCCTCCGCGTAGGGCATTGGGACGGCGATCAGCCTTCCCCCGCCGTCCAGGGAGGCCGCTGCACACGCACCAACTCACGCCCGATTCGCAGGCGCGCTCGGCGCGCCTGAACGCCTGCCTCCGGGACGCCGCCACCCAGCGCCCACAAAGACCGCCTCGCACGCGCTCGGTTCCCCCTTGGCCCGGGGCCCGCCACCCAGTCGCAAGGTCACCGGGCCGTCCCGACACCGGGCCGCCTCAAACGCGCTCCTCAATCACCCCGCCAGCCACAGTCGCTGATTTCCCACCGCTGTCGGCTGCTCTGCCCGCGGGCCGGCGCCTGGGTGTCCTGCCACGAAACGGCCACGAGGCGGCAGCAGAGACCGCGAGGCGGACGGCGCTCGGGCAACTCGGCTCCACCAGAAGCCTCCTCGGCTCTCGCCCCTCACAGGCAACGAAGAGCTGACCTCCCTCCAGCACAACTGTTGCCGATGAACGTCAAGGCAAGTACTCGAACCAGAGCCGTACGGACGGAGGGCGATTGGCGGGGCGCGAGGGGGACGGAACCGAACGTTCGGGTCAGCGGGCTCTGACGGTCGGGAGCCCGAACACACTTTCTGGCCAACCGCGCGAGACGGTAGGGTGGCTGCACGGACTTCCTGGCCACCCTCCTACGCCGGAGGAGTGGGTCAGAGTGTTGGGCCGGTCCAGGATGACAGCCGGGGTGACCCAGTGTGCTTGCTGCCCCACCGCGCATGACGGTCCGCACACAGAACGGCCCTTCTGGCCAACACCCTACGAGGGCCGCGGCGGCCGAACGGACTTTTGGCCTGCCGCTAGCCCCTCGCGCGGCAGAACGGACTTTTGGCCAACCACGGTGGCCTGGGGAGGGCGGCCAAACAGCCTTTAAGACAACCCAGCACTGCGGCGGGAGGGCCCTAAGGGGCTTCGTGTCCAAACCGGGAGGGCGCAAGCTTCACCCGGCGTCGCCGCGATCAAGCCCGTTGCGCGTGCGCTCGGTTCTCGTGACCGCCCCTATGCTGCGATCCACTGAAGAGCCGTGCCTGGCGCGCTCTCCGCTCTGGCACCGGTGACACAGGCCTCTAGGCGGCCTCCAACACCAACCACCCTTCCAGCCGCACAATAGACTGGCCCCCGCCGTCCTAAGGGTCCTACGTCCCGAAGCGGGAGCGTAAAATCCTCACCGCACGCCCCCCACGCCGGCCCCGGGCGCGTCAGTTCGCGACGACGTTCGAAACAGATGAGAGACTCGCATGCCTCCCAGGAACCGAAAGGCGTGAGGCAACTCCGGACAAAGCCGCAGACACCGTCTGCACACCCGTCCGGAAGGGCGCGTCCACAAACGAGGGCAGCGCGTCAACGTCCTTTCGTTTCCGTTCCCCCCTCCGCGTAGGGCATTGGGACGGCGATCAGCCTTCCCCCGCCGTCCAGGGAGGCCGCTGCACACGCACCAACTCACGCCCGATTCGCAGGCGCGCTCGGCGCGCCTGAACGCCTGCCTCCGGGACGCCGCCACCCAGCGCCCACAAAGACCGCCTCGCACGCGCTCGGTTCCCCCTTGGCCCGGGGCCCGCCACCCAGTCGCAAGGTCACCGGGCCGCCCCGACACCGGGCCGCCTCAAACGCGCTCCTCAATCACCCCGCCAGCCACAGTCGCTGATTTCCCACCACTGTCGGCTGCTCTGCCCGCGGGCCGGCGCCTGGGTGTCCTGCCACGAAACGGCCACGAGGCGGCAGCAGAGACCGCGAGGCGGACGGCGCTCGGGCAACTCGGCTCCACCAGAAGCCTCCTCGGCTCTCGCCCCTCACAGGCAACGAAGAGCTGACCTCCCTCCAGCACAACTGTTGCCGATGAACGTCAAGGCAAGTACTCGAACCAGAGCCGTACGGACGGAGGGCGATTGGCGGGGCGCGAGGGGGACGGAACCGAACGTTCGGGTCAGCGGGCTCTGACGGTCGGGAGCCCGAACACACTTTCTGGCCAACCGCGCGAGACGGTAGGGTGGCTGCACGGACTTCCTGGCCACCCTCCTACGCCGGAGGAGTGGGTCAGAGTGCTGGGCCCGTCCAGGATGACAGCCGGGGTGACCCAATGTGCTTGCTGCCCCACCGCGCATGACGGTCCGCAGACAGAACGGCCCTTCTGGCCAACACCCTACGAGGGCCGCGGCGGCCGAACGGACTTTTTGGCCAACCACGGTGGCCTGGGGAGGGTGGCCAAACAGCCTTTAAGACAACCCAGCACTGCGGCGGGAGGGCCCTCAGGGGCTTCGTGTCCAAACCGGGAGGGCGCAAGCTTCACCCGGCGTCGCCGCGATCAAGCCCGTTGCGCGTGCGCTCGGTTCTCGTGACCGCCCCTATGCTGCGATCCACTGAAGAGCCGTGCCTGGCGCGCTCTCCGCTCTGGCACCGGTGACACAGGCCTCTAGGCGGCCTCCAACACCAACCACCCTTCCAGCCGCACAATAGACTGGCCCCCGCCGTCCTAAGGGTCCTACGTCCCGAAGCGGGAGCGTAAAATCCTCACCGCACGCCCCCCACGCCGGCCCCGGGCGCGTCAGTTCGCGACGACGTTCGAAACAGATGAGAGACTCGCATGCCTCCCAGGAACCGAAAGGCGTGAGGCAACTCCGGACAAAGCCGCAGACACCGTCTGCACACCCGTCCGGAAGGGCGCGTCCACAAACGAGGGCAGCGCGTCAACGTCCTTTCGTTTCCGTTCCCCCCTCCGCGTAGGGCATTGGGACGGCGATCAGCCTTCCCCCGCCGTCCAGGGAGGCCGCTGCACACGCACCAACTCACGCCCGATTCGCAGGCGCGCTCGGCGCGCCTGAACGCCTGCCTCCGGGACGCCGCCACCCAGCGCCCACAAAGACCGCCTCGCACGCGCTCGGTTCCCCCTTGGCCCGGGGCCCGCCACCCAGTCGCAAGGTCACCGGGCCGCCCCGACACCGGGCCGCCTCAAACGCGCTCCTCAATCACCCCGCCAGCCACAGTCGCTGATTTCCCACCACTGTCGGCTGCTCTGCCCGCGGGCCGGCGCCTGGGTGTCCTGCCACGAAACGGCCACGAGGCGGCAGCAGAGACCGCGAGGCGGACGGCGCTCGGGCAACTCGGCTCCACCAGAAGCCTCCTCGGCTCTCGCCCCTCACAGGCAACGAAGAGCTGACCTCCCTCCAGCACAACTGTTGCCGATGAACGTCAAGGCAAGTACTCGAACCAGAGCCGTACGGACGGAGGGCGATTGGCGGGGCGCGAGGGGGACGGAACCGAACGTTCGGGTCAGCGGGCTCTGACGGTCGGGAGCCCGAACACACTTTCTGGCCAACCGCGCGAGACGGTAGGGTGGCTGCACGGACTTCCTGGCCACCCTCCTACGCCGGAGGAGTGGGTCAGAGTGTTGGGCCGGTCCAGGATGACAGCCGGGGTGACCCAATGTGCTTGCTGCCCCACCGCGCATGACGGTCCGCAGACAGAACGGCCCTTCTGGCCAACACCCTACGAGGGCCGCGGCGGCCGAACGGACTTTTTGGCCAACCACGGTGGCCTGGGGAGGGCGGCCAAACAGCCTTTAAGACAACCCAGCACTGCGGCGGGAGGGCCCTAAGGGGCTTCGTGTCCAAACCGGGAGGGCGCAAGCTTCACCCGGCGTCGCCGCGATCAAGCCCGTTGCGCGTGCGCTCGGTTCTCGTGACCGCCCCTATGCTGCGATTCACTGGAGAGCCGTGCCTGGCGCGCTCTCCGCTCTGGCACCGGTGACACAGGCCTCTAGGCGGCCTCCAACACCAACCACCCTTCCAGCCGCACAATAGACTGGCCCCCGCCGTCCTAAGGGTCCTGCGTCCCGAAGCGGGAGCGTAAAATCCTCACCGCACGCCCCCCACGCCGGCCCCGGGCGCGTCAGTTCGCGACGACGTTCGAAACAGATGAGAGACTCGCATGCCTCCCAGGAACCGAAAGGCGTGAGGCAACTCCGGACAAAGCCGCAGACACCGTCTGCACACCCGTCCGGAAGGGCGCGTCCACAAACGAGGGCAGCGCGTCAACGTCCTTTCGTTTCCGTTCCCCCCTCCGCGTAGGGCATTGGGACGGCGATCAGCCTTCCCCCGCCGTCCAGGGAGGCCGCTGCACACGCACCAACTCACGCCCGATTCGCAGGCGCGCTCGGCGCGCCTGAACGCCTGCCTCCGGGACGCCGCCACCCAGCGCCCACAAAGACCGCCTCGCACGCGCTCGGTTCCCCCTTGGCCCGGGGCCCGCCACCCAGTCGCAAGGTCACCGGGCCGCCCCGACACCGGGCCGCCTCAAACGCGCTCCTCAATCACCCCGCCAGCCACAGTCGCTGATTTCCCACCACTGTCGGCTGCTCTGCCCGCGGGCCGGCGCCTGGGTGTCCTGCCACGAAACGGCCACGAGGCGGCAGCAGAGACCGCGAGGCGGACGGCGCTCGGGCAACTCGGCTCCACCAGAAGCCTCCTCGGCTCTCGCCCCTCACAGGCAACGAAGAGCTGACCTCCCTCCAGCACAACTGTTGCCGATGAACGTCAAGGCAAGTACTCGAACCAGAGCCGTACGGACGGAGGGCGATTGGCGGGGCGCGAGGGGGACGGAACCGAACGTTCGGGTCAGCGGGCTCTGACGGTCGGGAGCCCGAACACACTTTCTGGCCAACCGCGCGAGACGGTAGGGTGGCTGCACGGACTTCCTGGCCACCCTCCTACGCCGGAGGAGTGGGTCAGAGTGTTGGGCCGGTCCAGGATGACAGCCGGGGTGACCCAATGTGCTTGCTGCCCCACCGCGCATGACGGTCCGCAGACAGAACGGCCCTTCTGGCCAACACCCTACGAGGGCCGCGGCGGCCGAACGGACTTTTGGCCTGCCGCGCCCCCGCGCGGCAGAACGGACTTTTTGGCCAACCACGGTGGCCTGGGGAGGGCGGCCAAACAGCCTTTAAGACAACCCAGCACTGCGGCGGGAGGGCCCTAAGGGGCTTCGTGTCCAAACCGGGAGGGCGCAAGCTTCACCCGGCGTCGCCGCGATCAAGCCCGTTGCGCGTGCGCTCGGTTCTCGTGACCGCCCCTATGCTGCGATTCACTGGAGAGCCGTGCCTGGCGCGCTCTCCGCTCTGGCACCGGTGACACAGGCCTCTAGGCGGCCTCCAACACCAACCACCCTTCCAGCCGCACAATAGACTGGCCCCCGCCGTCCTAAGGGTCCTACGTCCCGAAGCGGGAGCGTAAAATCCTCACCGCACGCCCCCCACGCCGGCCCCGGGCGCGTCAGTTCGCGACGACGTTCGAAACAGGTGAGAGACTCGCATGCCTCCCAGGAACCGAAAGGCGTGAGGCAACTCCGGACAAAGCCGCAGACACCGTCTGCACACCCGTCCGGAAGGGCGCGTCCACAAACGAGGGCAGCGCGTCAACGTCCTTTCGTTTCCGTTCCCCCCTCCGCGTAGGGCATTGGGACGGCGATCAGCCTTCCCCCGCCGTCCAGGGAGGCCGCTGCACACGCACCAACTCACGCCCGATTCGCAGGCGCGCTCGGCGCGCCTGAACGCCTGCCTCCGGGACGCCGCCACCCAGCGCCCACAAAGACCGCCTCGCACGCGCTCGGTTCCCCCTTGGCCCGGGGCCCGCCACCCAGTCGCAAGGTCACCGGGCCGTCCCGACACCGGGCCGCCTCAAACGCGCTCCTCAATCACCCCGCCAGCCACAGTCGCTGATTTCCCACCACTGTCGGCTGCTCTGCCCGCGGGCCGGCGCCTGGGTGTCCTGCCACGAAACGGCCACGAGGCGGCAGCAGAGACCGCGAGGCGGACGGCGCTCGGGCAACTCGGCTCCACCAGAAGCCTCCTCGGCTCTCGCCCCTCACAGGCAACGAAGAGCTGACCTCCCTCCAGCACAACTGTTGCCGATGAACGTCAAGGCAAGTACTCGAACCAGAGCCGTACGGAGAGAGGGCGACTGGCGTGGCGCCTGGGGGACAGAACCGAACGTCGGCCAACGGGTTCTGACGGTCGGGATCCCGAACACACTTTCTGGCCAAGCCCGCGAGACGGTAGGGTGACTGAACGGACTTCTTGGCCACCCTCGTACGCCGGGTGAGTGGCTCAGAGTCTTGGGCCAGTCCAGCATGACAGCGGCGGGTGACCGGATGTGGCTTCTGGCCTACCCGGCATGGCGGTACAGACATACAACGGTCTTTTTGGCCAATGCCCTATGAGGGCCGCGGTGACCGAACGGACTTTTTGGCCAGCCAGTATCACACTCGGGCGGCGCAACGGACTTTGTGGCCAACCTGGTGGGCCAAGTGAGGATGCCGAACAGTTTTTAGACAACCCAGCACGGCGGTGGGAGGGCCCTAATGGACTTTGCGTCCAATCCGGGAGGGCGCAAGCTTCACCCTGCAGCGCCGCCATCAAGCCCGCAGAGCATGCGTTTGGTTCTCACGCCCGCCCCTATGCGGCGATTCACCGAAGAGCGGGGACTAGAGTGGTCTCTGTTCTGGCACCGGTGACACAGTCCTCTAAGCGGCCTCCAACACGAACCACCCTTTGAGTCACGCAACAGACTGGACTGAAGGATCCTGAAAGTACTACCTGCCGAAACGGGAGACTAAAACTGTCACCTGGCCCGCCCCCCTCCCCCCGCCAACCTGGGTACGTGAGGTCTCAGCAACGTTCGAAACCGATGAGAGTCGCATCCCTCACAGGAACCGAAAGGCATGAGGGAACTCCGAACGAAGCCGCAGACACCGTCCGCACACCCATCCGGAAGGGGGCTTACACGAAATAGGACAGCGCGTCAACATCCTTTCGTGTCTTTTTCCCCTACTCTTAGGGGATTTGGAGTGCCATCTGGTTTCCCCCGTTGTCGAGAGAGGCTGCTGCAGAAGAAGCACCTCACGGACGATTACCAGGCACGCTCGGCGCGCCTCAACTCCTGCCTCTGGGACGCCGCAACCCAGGGACAACAAAAACCGCATCCGGCACGCTCGGTTCCCTCTCGGCCCTGAGCTCGCAACCCAGTCGCAGGGTACCTGGGCGATCCCGACACCGGGCCGCCTCAAACGCGCTCCTCAATGACCCCGCCATCCAAAGTCGCTCATTTCCCACCACTCTCGACTGCCCTCCCCGCGGACCCGCCCTTGGTGTCATTCCACGGAACAGCCACGAGACGGCAGCAGGCACCGTGAGGCGGACGGCGCTCGGGCCGTTCGGCTCCACCAAAGGCTTCCTCCGCTTTCGCCCTTCACAGGCAATGAAGAGCTCGCCTTTCTCCAGCAAAACTGTTTCCAGTGAACCTCAAGGCAAGTCCTCGGACCGGAGCCGTACGGAGGGAGGGCGACTGGCAGGGCGCGTGGGGGACGGAACCGAACGCTTCGGCCAACGGGCTCTTACGGTCGGGATCCCGAACACAGTTTCTGGCCAGCCCCGCGAGACAGTAGGGTGACTGAACGGACTTCTTGGCCACCCTCGTACGCCGGGGGAGTGGCTCAGAGTCTTGGGCCAGTCCAGCATGACAGTGGCGGGTGACCGGATGTGCTTTCTGGCCTGCCCCGCATGGCGGTCCAGACACACAACGGTCTTTCTGGCCAACGCCCTATGAGGGCCGCGGTGACCGAACGGACTTTTTGGCCAGCCAGCATCACACTCGGGCGGCCGAACGGACTTTGTGGCCAACCTGGTGGGCCAGGTGAGGATGACCGAACAGTTTTCAGACAACCCAGCACGGCGGTGGGAGGGCCCTAATGGACTTTGCGTCCAAACCGGGAGGGCGCAAGCTTCACCCAGCACCGCAGCGATCAAGCCCGCAGGGCATGCACTTGGTTCTCACGCCCGCCCCTATGCTGCGATTCACAGAAGAGCGGGGACTGGAGCGGTCTCAGCTCTCGTACCAATGACACAGGCTCCTAAGCCTCCTTCAAAACGAAACCATCAAGAAAATGACCCGACTAATCCTAAAGGCGTTATGTACCGAAAATGGAGAATAAAATCTCCACCCTCAGACACGTGTGTTTGGAACAGAAGCTCTAAATGTAGAAGTGTGGCACCCACATTCAGAACCTGAAGGTGTTCGGGAGGTCCAGGCAAAGTCAGGAAATGATCTGCTGACATGTCCTGAAGGGCACATACACAACAATAGCACTTTTACTTTATTTAGTTTCTTTTCTACCTCTAAGTGGAGAATTCTGAGTAAGTTTTCCTTTCCCCTTGTTCAGGGAAACTGCAAGGAACTCTGCAACTTACTAACCATTTTAAAGCCCACTAGGCACTTTTAAAAAACCTCCCTGTCTAGAGCCACAATGCCACTGCCAACAAAAGTCACATAAAACACGCTTACTGCTCCCTTGGCCCTTAATATGGAAACCAGGCAGAAGGAAACAGGGCAGTCCTGGCACTGGGGCGCGTTAAAACGCGCTCCTGAGTAACCCGCCATCAAAACTCACGGATGTTCCACTACCATCGACCACTTCCCCTGCTGACCTGCACTAAGGTGTCATTCTGGAAACTGACCACGAGATGGCAGCAGAGACCGCAACTTGAAGCACACGTGCTCAAGCTTCCTGCGGCTTTTCCAGTAACAGGCAAAGGCGGGCAGGCGTTTTCATTTTCCACAACAAAGTCACTGGACAGCGGTTTCGTCGTTTCGTGCCACTGCCCTGGGCCTTCTTCTGGGCAACCTCGCCGCTCCGTCTTCCCCCAGCATTTTTATTTCTCGGAGCAGACAACTCCTCCAGCTGCTTTGGCGGTCCTCCACGGGTGGGAAATTTTTCTCAAGAGGAGACTTTGGAAAAGACCGAAATGAATGGCGATCCGAGGGTGCGAGGTCCGCCGAGGACAGCGCGTGAATCGCAACTGCCCGGACAGGCGGTGACTGCATTTCCCTGGTCACCGAACAAACACGTGCGTTCCCGCCTTATCTTCCAGGATGATGGTGAGTCTTCTGCCCACACCTCCAGGAGCCTTTCCCTGGGGCGGTGCTTTCCGCTGGTCTGATGCGAGGCAGTGCTTGTTGCAGGTAACTGTCTGGTTTTCCACAAGGAGCTCCTCCCTCGGTCCTCCCACCTGAATGCACAGTACACAGACACCACTCTCTTTGGATGGACACCGCCCTATGGAGGGGCTGCTAGTGGTTCCCTTCATCTGCCCACAATCTCTCCCTTTCCACATTATAGCAAAGTACCAACGGTTCGTCCTCCCCCCCACAATTTGTCTTTAAAACAAAACACTTTCCTTACATCTCAGTAGCGAGTCACATGTGGAAAAGTGGTCAAGAAGAGCCCCCACACATCCCGCTTAGCTTATGTGGAACCCAAACATCAAAACGATTAACGTCACCATGTTGGTGCAAAGAAATACCAACGCTTGAGTTTGATACTTTGAGTATGTCACCTGTCTCACACGTGGCATAAAGTGATCTTTCCATGATTTATATCTGGACTCGATGGCTCTCAACTGCAACTGGTCAGCCAGACCCGTGGGACAATGGTGAGCAAGAAATCTCCAGCATGAAACTTCGCCAAACACTCCTGACACATTCAATCACTCACAGCTCCTTCTCCATACACACCGCAAATCTGTTTTTGCATTCCAGTTGCGTTTTCACCTTTCTGGAAATCATAATGCCTATTGTGCCAAAAATGTTGTTTATGTTCATCCATCTTCAATATGAAACTAGCCACACAAACATTCACCAGTTCTGATGAGTTTTTGAATGCCCTTGATATGATATCTATCATGATACAGTCTAACAAAGCAGTTTCAGATGAAGTTAAAGACAAGTCATGCTCCCAGGCACAGCCCCAACCTCAACCCCTAACCCTGACCCCCAACCATGCCGCACACCAGACACTGGACCGGGTGTCTGAAACCTGTCCCTGACTCTGGACGACTGACTCTGGACATCATACTCCAGAGAACAGTCTATCCTCCTACTTTGAACCTGTAAACCCTTGCAACCTAAATATCTAATGTCTGAACACATATTTCACGTTAGTGCTAAAAAGTTAGATTAAATCAAATAAATTGCCCTGGCTGGTGTGGCTCACTGGTTTGACAGCAAGCCTGCGAACCAAAGACTCACCAGTTCAGCTCCCAGTCAGGGCACATGCCTGGGTTGAGAGCCAGATCCCCAGTAGGGGGTATGGAAGAGGCACCCACACATTGATGTTTCTTCCCCTCTTTCTCCCTCCCTTCCCCTCTCTAAAAATAATAAAACTTTTAATAAATAAAACAATATAAATGACACAGTGACAACACACATTAGACATGAGAAGCATGAGGACGCTGCTGCAGTGGATCAAGGCGCGCTCTTCCAAAGCAAAAGTGATGCAAATGAGAAAATGCGATGTCCCCCAGCTTAAAAAATTCTGGGCAGCAGAAGATACTCAGAGTAAGAAGAACACCCATGGAATTGAATAGTTGCACATTATACTTTCAATAACTCTTTTACCCATAACAAAGAACTTTATAAGTCATCAATGAAGGGACAACTGTATTTTTAAAGAATTTGAATAGTCCCTTCTAGAGAGAAGACATACGAACAGTAAACAAACACTAGGAAAGATGTTAATGGCTACATCATGGCACGAGACCCCTTCCCGGACACTACAAAGGCTATAATTCAGGAAACCAAACTGAGAAATGTTTACTACCACAAACATTAGAAAAATTGACCATTTCTTTTCTAAGTGTTAAATAATACAGATTTTGTATATAATGGTTTGGCATGTCCTCAACAAATTTCCCCTACTGTGGTCAATAACTCCACTTCAAAATATATATCTGAGAAGTTGAAAACAGGTGCTATAACAAACTTATATATGATTATTCATAACAGCACTGCAAACAACCACCAAAAGGTAGGAAATATTCAAATGTCCACCCACAAGTAAATGAATAAACAAAAATTGGCCATTCTGTCACCAAAAAGGCATCCGGCCCAAGACGGGTCTTCACTGGCAAGGTCTCAGATCTGTGGATTCTTGACTTGGTGCAGTAAAAATTTCACAACACAAAGCCAGGGGATATTGACAGTTTGTATATTAAATGTAGGGACAACGAAACAAAGAAAAGGCTTAAGATAGAAGAGGCAAACTCACAGCAACAAGAGTGAGAATAGGCAGAGCTGCTTCATGGAAAACAGAAAAATTAAGACACAAAGGTCCCAGGAGACAGGGTCAGGGGGTCAGCCCGGGACGAGCTGCCGCTGCCCACTGCTCCCCTGGTTGCAAGTCTCATAAGGACCTTTGGAGATCAGGAGAAACAAAGCAAAGATATGCAGTTAAGGGAAGAAGAGAAGGAAGGCGCATTGTGCTCAATGAACAGTGCATGCTGGATCCTTTGTCTTAAGGGTTTTACCTGTTTTCTAACATTGAGGACTTTAGACGGCTTCAGTTCGACTTGGGGACTTATGCTGGCATTGAATTTGACAGAATGACCATCAGTTTTTAGACACGAGATGCCAGAGCCAAACTCAAGACCCTGGACACAGACCCTTGACTCAATCCTGGACCCTGGAGTGCACCCCAAACCAAAACCTGGACCCCAGGTCCAAAGCCCCAAACCCAGAGTCATGTGCCCCAACCTCAGCCTGACTACGTGGTCTGAAGGCCAAACACCAGATGCCAGGGACTGACATCAGACCCTTAATGCCAGACTCCATACACCAGAACCTAAAGCCTTAGCTGCACGTGGACCTCACACACAAACCCAGTACACAAAGCCACATCCTAAAAGTGCAAGACTGCAGACACACAACTGAATGCAGTTTTGACTCTAAAGCACAGACTCTGGAAACAGAACCCAGATCTACAACCAGGGTCCCATGGCCAGAATCTGGAGTTGGAGCAGGGACTGGACCCCAGGTGCCAGATGCAGGAGCTGAACCAGATGCTCACACAGTAAACAAACCTAGGGTTTGATAAAATACAACTCATGTTTCTCCCAGTGCAAACTTCAAGTTTTAACAAACCCAGCAGCAATAGGCCAAAAGACAGAGTGGACAAAAATAACGCTTAGCTTTGATGGCAGACGTCCGTGATCTCTCAGTTGCAGGGGGTTCAGGAGTTAGCGCCGTCTCAGCCGTTCATTCCACACCTCCGGCTCTTCAGACCTGGGGGTATGAGAAAGCAGCATTTTCCACAAACCTTGTCAGTTTTAACACCTGTGGGATAATAATCACTATAACATGAGCAGATTAATACAAGGTGTTCAGCATTTAATACGTGCGTGAGTATAAATGAATACCAGACGAGGAGGTAATATTAGGCACTCAGAGGGCACTGAGGAGTGTGGGGAACAGGGCCTCACAGAGGTGAAACGGGTGCTGTGCAGGTGACTTATGGGAAGTGCAGCAGGCGGGGCAGGTTAGTTTCCGTTAGTCGGTCCAAAAACCACGGGACACAGGGTGTAAGGTACAGGGTTCAACAGAGTCCTGGCTGGAATCTCAGTGTCTAAACCTAAGGTGATTATGCTAATTTCCTCTTTTCCAAGTAAATTTCTTAGGAAAAAAATTGGGGACAATCATAGTTGTGGTTTTTTCCCTCAGTTTTGGATTCTAAAAACATCAGCTTAAAATCAACATACCACACGTCAAACTGATGTCCTGCTCATTTCCAGCTTTGAAACGTAAAAGTCTTACATGCACCAGCTAAATTAATAAACTCTTCCAAGTTTCATTAGCATAATCACTCAGTTAAGAATAGGTTTCTAGCTTTAATTTGTTCAATCTTATGGCAGCAGCGACAGACCCAGCCCGAGGGACCGGCCAGCTGCCGGGAAGGCCTGCAGCGCCCACGGGGCCCAGGCCCGACAGCCGTGTCCAGTGCCGCGCGGCCCGGCTGTCTCCACCCTGCTGCCGGCCCAGGGCGGCTGGGCCGTGACCAGGAGGCGCGGGCGGTGGCACACCCGGGGCGGCGACGCGGTGGGGGCTTCAGCGCCGCGGAGACATCAGGCGACCAGGACAGGGGCGCGCTGCACACACCGACGCCGTTGGGGCATTGCCGCGCCCCCTCCGTTCTCGGTCAGGGGACCCTCGCCCCACGCGCACCCGCCCACGCGGGCTCCTCCGTGGCCACGTCCCGATCCTGTGGCCACTGGGAGGGAGGAGAGGGAACAGGTGGGCCGAGGGGGCACAGGCCGGAGCGGAGAAGGGCTCCGGGACCAGGGCCGCGGGGAGGCCCAGCCGAGGGCCCCGCAGGAGCGGCCCCACCCGGGCGCGGGGACGCGGAGCGGAGGGCGCTCACTCGGTAAACACGCGTTAAGTATTTGCTGATGTCGGGCCCAGGGGCGGGCATCGAGTGCGTAAGGGACACGCACGTTGGTCAAAGACCAAACGCGCCTTCGTGGAGCTCACTGTTCACAGGGTAGAAAATATATTAGTTTACATGGGGATAAGTACTGTGAAGAAAAACCAGAATATTCAGACAGGAAAACGAATGAACAGGGGGAAACCCTCTCTTTGCAGAAGCAGCGTGGACGCTGAGACATAACGAGCAGCGCAGGGCCGGGCGTCGGCCGAGCCCAGGCCGAGCGGACAGGCACCGAGGGCAGCGGGCGGGAGACCCGACACCCAGGAGACCGAGTCCCGGTGCCGACGCGCTGCGGACGCCTGAGGATGGGACGGCCGCTTCCTTCGTCGTTGCTCACACGTCAGTCCTTAATACCTGTTCCGTAATGTCACTAAAATACTCTTTTTTGGATTCCAAAATTCACCATCTAAAATCTTCCTTATTGAAAACGTGGGCATTTGCCATATAGTGAGTTCCTCAGACAACCTACAGGGGGCACCATTTCACTTACAAAATATCTCAGATTCTAGAAGACCAGGGGTCCAAGCCCTAAACATTTAAAAATAACCTGTTCCTGTTTATTTAATCAGTAATGAACTTATCACCAAAAAAAATTTCTAACTCCTCACATTACCTCATTTCTTCATGTTTTCTTCCAAGCTTTATCTATTTTTACATTTTTAAAACAATTTTCGTACTGAACGATAGTGTGTTACCTTGATAACAGTGAAAAGCAACTTAATTATTGCAAACAATAGAATTTATTACAGGGAGGGGAAATAACATGCAGAAATAAATACCCTTTAGATGTATGTAAGTCAAAGATATAATCAAAGAAACAAACCAACAGCAACAGATAACATACCTAAGATAAACCTTAACAAGAATGTGCATTATCTGTAGGAATAGAATTTTAAAATAATACCCGAGGGAAGACAGTTGAGGAACTGGAAAGTAACATTGTATTCTTGGATAAACAAAAACATTAAAATGTCAATTCAGTTATTTATAAATTTAATGGGCTATAGATTAAAATATCATAATCTTTAAAACTAAAACTTCTTTTCAGTTCACCCTTTGAAACGTTGAAAAGAAAATTCTGAAAGAGCAAAGTAATGAAGAAAAGCTACCCCAACCAGACAGATAAATGTGTTGTATTACAAACCTGCGGGAACTGAAACAGCGGGCTCTGCCCTGGGAATAGACGAACTGATGGGACAGACCTGAGAATCCAGGAACAAATGCAAAACCAGACAGGGATTGTCTATGACAGAGAAGTTCTTCATCAGGTGGGAAATGTTCATTATGTATCAATGGTGCTGGAACCGCTGAGTGGGGAGAACATTGGACCCCTACATTGTATCCTCCACCAAACTCTATTCTTTACTGATTTTAGTAGCCACTTATAAAATAATATAAAATGCTGAGAGCTATCTAAAACACACAAAGAGACCTAAAGTGAAAGAATGGAGAAAATATATTATACAAACATTAACCCAATGAAAATTATATAACATATAGTAGACCTGAAGACAAAAAAAAAAAAGCAGTACTACAAATAAAGAATACTTCATATCAATAAGTTCAATTTACCAGTTAATTCAAAATTTGTATTCATTTAAGAACATACACTCAAAATTATACAGAACAGATCTACACTGAAAAATACACAAATTCATAATCACAGTAGATTTAACAAACCTCTTTCATTCAGGTTGTTTCAGAACAAATTAAGCCTGCAAAAAATAGTAAAAACATTAAAAAATAACATGAGAAACAAACTGGATTCAACATACATAAACACTGAACTGTAGCCCAAAACTGCAAATTACAGATGATTTCCAAGCACCCTGGGAACTTTTTAAAAACTGACATTATTGTGATATGAAGCAAGTTCCAACAAATTTCAAAGGACTGAAATTTACATACATAAAGCGTTCCTTGCTTCCTTCGCCAGTAATTTAGAAATCAGTAACAAAAGGCAACTATAAAGTACCTACAAATTATAAAATACACTTCTAAATCATCCCCAAAATAAACCACAATCAGTGTTAGAAAATAATTTCCACAGAATGATAATAAAAATACTGCATACCAAGGTCAGATCATTATGGTTCCAAGATTTTTTAAAAAAATGATCAAAGCTTCAAGATCAGCGGTTCTTAACCAAGGGCTGACTGTACCCTCAAGGGGACATTGTATGGAGACCCTTCAGGCTGTCATTAGAGTGGGGGTCACTGGCCTGCAGTGAATAGAGATGATGAGCACCCACAGTGAAGAGAAAAATCCCTCAGGAGCAAGAATTCTCCATGGCAATGAGAAACCCTACTCTGTATGGAGCAGGATGTGGAGTCACTCAGAATGGAAACAGCATGTGACTTGGGACCCTAGATCTGAAATAATGCCTCCCTTTGGACAGGCAGCAAGAAAGCTGAGAGCTGAAGAAAACAACAACAAACGCCAACCGTCTTACTGAGATTGGGAGGAGTGTCCTTCAATGGGAAGACACCTGCAGGAGCTCAGACGCCAAGGAAGACCTGACGCCTCAGGAGAGGGAACCACAGGGTGATGAGCCACCGCGCACACCTGAGGTTCACGCGTCTTTTCACGGCCCGTGAATCACTCTCCGATAACTGTTTCCTAAAGTTACTTAGAACCTATAATCTTACTCTTTTAGATTCCAGAATTCACCATCTAATGTTCTCCTCTTTGAAAATGTGGGCATTTGCAATATTGTGAGTTCCTCCAATGACCTGCAAGAGGCGTGCTTTTCCTTACAAAATACTTCTGATTTCTAGAACACCACTGCTCTCAGCCCGGAACTCATTTAAAATGCTAAGATTCATGTTACTACTTTATTTAATTATTAATGACCTGGAAACTAACACATTTTTAACTCTTCATTTCTTCATGTTTTATTCCAAGTCTTAACCGTTTTTCATTTTTTATATAGCTAAACTAAATACAATTTTATTATTTCATGATATCTTATTTACCATGACTACTCATGAATATCAAGCTAAAGTTATTATAAATAATACAAGTCAGTAAATTATATGGTAAGTAACATGCTGAAATAAGTATCTTCTATAATTACAAAGAGTAATTTAAAGATATAATCGAAGAACAAACAGTGCACTCCCAAATCCAGTGTCCGGTCTGGATACTGTGCTCATAACAAGTGGTCCCAAGGAATTGGTCAATAAACTGGGACCTGAGACTTGTAGCTCACACAGTCTTTTAAAAAAAATCAATAGTCACTGATATTCTACTAGAATTAACTGCTTTTCCTGCTGACCTGCACTGAGATGTTATTCCCAAAAATTCCCACAAGATAACAGCAGGGACGCACACTTGGAACGCATACTGTACTAGTGGCTTAGCCAAACGGTCCGTTCTATTTTTAAGTATAAAATGATAGCGGTCTTTTATTTTAACATCTTGGGTTAGAATTTTAAATAGATTTTACTTTCTTCATTGTTTAGGGAAGCTTTAACAGACAAAGCAAATTAGAAATGATTTTCAAACACACTCAAAACTTTTAAAAACCTGACTCTATTACACTATAACACAAGTTTCAACAATGTCTCATAGAACACGTTTATTACTCGCTTTTCCATTAACCTGGAAACTAGTCACAATATGACTAGATAGTCCTTACATTTATTTAGAGGTTTTGAATTACACTTATAAATAGCATTGCAATCAACAGTCGTTGATATTTCACTACAATCAACCACTTTTTCTGCTAACCGGCACTAAGATGTTATTCCCCAAAATGCCCACGAGATGGCAGCAGAGATGCGCACTTGGAACACGTACTAGTGGCTTAGCCAAACGATTTGTTTGGTTTTTATGTATAAAATGATAGTGGTTTTCTTTTTTCCTTTTTTTTTCTTTTTTTACCTCTTGGGTTAGAATCTTAAATATATTTTAATTTCTTCCTTGTCTAAAGAAGCTGCAACAGGACTTTGCAAATTGCAAAGGACTTTCAATGCACACTTGGAACTTTTAAAAACCTTACATTTACACTATAAAACCAATTCCAAAAAATGTCACATAAACCACATCTATTGATCCCTTGGCCACTAATATGGAAACTAGTCCAAGGTAACTAGGCAGTCCTCACATTTAGACATTTTGAAATGCACTTCTAAACAACATCGCCATCGACAGTCCTTGATATCCCGCTAGAATCAACCACTTTTCCTGATGACCTGCACTACAATGTTATTCCCAAAAATGCCCACGAGATGGCAGCAGAGATGCGCACTTGGAAGCCACACGGACCTACTCCTGGTTTGGAGAAAAGGTTCATTTGGTTTTTATGTAAAAACAAAATAAAAGACACATTTTTCATTTTCACTAATAACATTATTGAACAACGTATTCACCGTTTTTTTCTACTGCTTTCTGCAATCTTTCAGGCATCTTCATAATTCCATCTTCCCAAAATTTTATATCTTTTGGCCAAGCCAATAAATATCAAGCTGGTTTCAACAAGCTTCGTGGCACTGAAATTCTATACAATGCTTCTTAAGTGTTCTCACTGCACTTAAGCTAGAATTCACTAAAAATGGGTAACTGGAAAGTCCTTATATTTGGTAGTTATGTAATATATTTCTAAATAACCTCCAAAATAAAACAACTTGATTTAAAAAATAATTTAAACTAAATGGTGATAAAGCTACTAGATACCAAAGCTTATAAAAAATCTTCAGCCTTAAATGCACATATCAGAAATAAAAGCTGGAAGTATACAAGTTTTGTAACCATATTAGGAATCTAAAATAGTAAATTAAATCCAGAAAAAGTAGACACAAACGTGCATGTTGGCATATCCACAAGTGTAGCTACATAAAATGATAGCAGGTTTTCTGTAACTATTGGAGTAGAATTTTGAATAGATTTTTTTCATTGTTTAAGTAAGCAGCAACAAAGCAAATTACAAATTTTTTCAAGCACACTTGGAACTTTTCTAAAACTGAGTATATTAAGTTTGAAGCAAGATCCAACAAATGTCATTTAAACTGTTTATTGCTCTCTTTGCCATTAATCTGGAAACCAATCAAAAGGTAACTACAAAGTCCCTATATTTAGATGTTTTAAAATACACTTCTAAATATCTTTCCAAAATAAATCACTGTTGGAGTTGGAAAATAACTTCCATGGAAAAATAATAAAAATTCTGCATAACAGAGGCAGATCATTCTGGTTTCAAAAATAATAAGAGCTTCAAATGTAGTGGATCTCAGCCAAAGGTGGGTTTTGCCCCCCAGGGGACTTTAGTTAATGTGTGGATCCATTTCAGGTTGTCCTGAGGGCAGGGGAAGGGAGGGTGTCATCTGCCTGCAGTGAATGGGGGTATTGGATGCTAATAAGCACCCACAATGCAGAGGACGATGCCCCAGGAGAATGAATCCTCGGGCCCAGAAGGTCAATGGTGCTGAGAATGAGAAACCCTGCTCTGCACCAAGGAGAGCCCATTAGAAGAGAAATAGCAAGTCCCTCTGCATCCTGGACCTGAAAAGCTGCCTTTCTTTGAACAGGAAGCAAGGAAGCTAAAACTTAAACAACAACCAATGCCAGCCATTTAGCAAATATTGGGTAGAAGTACCCCAGGCAAACGGTCAGGGGGCAAAGGAAGGTCTGATGACTTAGGAGACTCATCACCCTGCGATCCAACAGGGCAGGCGTCCGAGGACCACGGCTTCTTTCCATCGCCCACGAGCCGCCTTAATAACTGTTACATAATGTGACTCAGAACAAAGAACCTTGCTCTTTGAGATTCCAGAATTCACCATCCGAAGTTTCCCTCTTTGGAAACGTGGGCATTTGGTATATTGTGTGTTCCTCAGATCACCAACTCAGGGCACATTTCCACTAACAAAGTACTTGTGATTTCTGGAACACGGTGCATCCAGGCCCTAAACTCATTTAAAATGCTAAGCATGATGTTACTATTTTATTTAGTCATTAATATATTTATGATCAACAAAGAGAATCTTTGTAGCTCTTCACACTGTCTCACTCGCTTCTGTTTTCTTTCCAGCGTTAACTATTTCTGGGTCACACACAACTACAGTTGTGCCGGGGTCGCTATTGCACATTATTGCAGGAAGACGGCACATTCGCCTTGATAACTCATGAGAATCAACTGGAAAGTATTAGAAACAGAGTTTAGAGCAGTGATGGGGAAACAACATGCAGAAATAAATACATAGAAATAGTAAATTAAAGATAGAAATTTTTTTAAAAACTCAATAGCAACAACACAGGTTTAAAAAAAAACAAAACCTGGAAATAAACTTAGCAACAATGTACAGGATCTGTATGAATGAAACTGGAAAATGCTACCCAATAACAGAAACTGTAACAAATGAAAAATATCATCTTGTTCTTGGATTAAAAAAACACACAATGATACCCATTTACCAAAGTTTTCAATAAATATAATCTAGATTCATAGAGAAAAGTGGTCCCACAGGAGTGGTCACTGACATTGGGACCTGAGGCGTGCACCCCAGAACAGCCTGGCCACCCTTCTCTGCCCCTCACAGGGCGGCTGTATCTGCCCGCCACCTCCCTCATCTCACACCCCACCCAGCTCACCCGCTGTCCCCGGATCCCACTGCTGGTTCGGCCTGAGCGTCACCTCATGGCCCACGGAGACCAGGCGCCGGCAGCCTGCGTAGCTGCTCATCTCTCCCCCAGAACGGCTCTCCCCTCAGGCCTGCGGCCCCAGTTTGCCTCCCACCCAGCCCCGCCCACACCTGCGGCCTGCCCCTCCCCCACCTCCAGCCCAGACCCACCTCTGGCCTCAGATAGGCCCCGCCCCCATCTGTACGTTTGATGTTCAGTGGTCCATTTAAACAGAAACAGCCAGCAATCAGGTACACTTGGGGCCATGCAGTTTAACGAAGAAATACATTAATAATGTACATTTTATAAAATTACAGACTACTCTGAAAAAGAACTTGTTCAGACAATTTTAAAAAAGACAAACTGGGCAAAAATATGAATTATGAAATATGAAAATATGGAAAACATAGGGTACAAAGAGACTGAAAGTGAAAGAATGAGAAAAGATACACAGGGCAGTGCAAAAGCAGTTACAGTTGTTCTTATGGAAAGTAATATCATAGTTATTAAATAATGAGACAGCACTAAACTTTGTTTCTCCTCAGAACTCTGAACCACTTTCGCCCCACCCTGTATTATGCAAACATAAACCAAATAAAACTTACATATAACACGCAGTAGACCTCAAGGCAAAAAGCACAACTAGAGATGAAGAGCTTCACGTCAATAAGTCTAACTGACCCGGAAGATCCAGATTCACAATGTCCTTAACATCATAAACTTAAATTCTATAGAACAGAGACACAAAGACAAATTTATAATCATAATAGATTTAACACGCCTCTCTCATCAGGGATAGAGCCCACCTCTTTCAGAAACAAGAGACCACCTCAGAAAATCCAGTACGGATGTAGGCAACACCGTGAGCAGCAAACTGGATTCCACATTCACAAATAACCGACTACACACAGCCTTTCCTGCTGACCTGCACTAACGTGTTATCCCCAAAATGAACACGCGATGGCAGCAGAGATGAACGCTTGGAACAGTTCACATTGACCATATTACAATAAAGCATTTCCAAAAAAATTCAAAGGATTGAAATACTCTGAAGCATGTTTCTTGCTCTCATTGTAGGTAGTCTATAAATGAGTCATAAAAGGTAACTAGGAAGTTCTTACATTTAAAAGTTATAAAATGCACTTCTAAATAACCCTCAAAAGAAATCACAATGGGAGATAAAAAATAATTTGAACTGAATATTAATAAAAATAATAATAAAAAACCTATTGGCAGATGTAGTGATAAATCTGCACATTTGGGGGAAACAGCTGGAAATTCACAAGTTTTGCATCCACATTACAAACCCAGAATAAGAAATTAAATCCAGAGAAAGTAGAATAGACATATGCGAGATGTCTGGAAAGGTATGTACTTAAAACAATAGCAGTTATTACCTGTTTGGGTAGGATTTTGAATTAATTTTTATTTTTCTTTATAATTTAAGTAAGGTTCAACAAAAAAAGGCATTCTCAATTTGGGTTAAAATAAAGGACTGGAGGGAAACGTGGCACAACTTGAGAACAGCAATAACCTAGACTCTCATGGTGACAACACCGGGGCCCCCTCTCCACTCACTCAGCCCGACCTCAGAGGGGCCCCTCTTCCCATTGGCGTTTCACTGTGCGCAAACGCAGCCGAGCGCAGAGGAAAGGGCAGGGCCCGGCCGGAAGGGGCAGCACAGCCTGGGGGGACTCGCCCCGGGGCTGCCTCATGGCGGGGCCTCCTCACAGCCCTGAGCCTCGCAGCCGAGAAGCAGCCCCTCCGGGCTGACCCACGACTCACCTGTGACGACTCGGAGCCTCTTCGCAGCCGCGCTGCCCTCCCGGCTGCTCCGCATCGGGACGAGCTACTTGCACTGAACAGAGTTCCCTTCTTCCCCGCACCCCGACGCTGGGACTCCTGTTCGCACTGAACTGGAGCCAACGACCATCAGTTCACAGACGCCAGATGCCAAAAACTGACTCGGGACCCAGGCACAGACCCTGGAGCCCAGAACGGGGCCCCTGGAGCAGACCCAGGACCAAAAACTGAACCCAGAGCCCTGCCCCAGTCCCAAAACTGTCCCCACGACTCAAGCCAGACCACGGACCTTGAAAGCCAGACACCGGACCCCAGAGACCCACGGCCAAGGCTGGACACCAGGCTCCACACACCAGACCCTGGAGCCAGAGCTGCACGTGGACCCCACACACCAGCCCAGGGCAGGAAGCCGCACCCAGAGACCCCAGATCCCGGACACCCAGACACAGAGGGATTCAAGCCCAGGCCACGGACCCTGGAGACAGAGCCCACACCTGTGACCAAGGCCCCACGGCCAGACTCCGGAGCTGGAGCCGGACATCGGAGCCCAGCGGCCGATGCAGGAGGGGACCAGGTGTTCACATGCAGACAGAGCCAGGAGCCCACGGAGACGCTCCTGACTCTCCAAGTCCAGGCGGCTGCCTCGCAAATACTTTTTCATGCCTGTGCGGGTGTATGAGAGAGGAAAACAACTCGCAGCACCAGCAAATTATACCAAACCCTGCAGAAATAGGCCAAAAAGGCTGACAGAGGAGGAATAATAATAATAATAATAATAATAATAATAATAATGCCTACTCTTGCCGGGAGACGTCCAGATCTCTCCGCGGCTGCACTTCCCAGAGGTCAGTGACCCGGCCGTGAGTGTCACGTGGCCGGCTGACCAAAACGCTGGGGGATTAAAAACTTACTTTTCTCTCACCTTCTAAATTCCAAACTAGTATCACACTCCCGGGACGCCGGTGTTCCCATTTTTTCTTCTTTTCCTAACCAGGAAAAAAGGGAGCAGACGCTCGGCGCCCCTGGGGAGCGCGTCCACGCGCACTCCCAGCCCGTTCCACTCAGCGCCCCCCCACCCGTCCTGCGCCCCCCACCCCCGTGCGTCAGAGGCCGGAGACGAAGGGTCGCTCGCGGCGAGGCCGCTCCGCTCTCCTCTCTGCTCCTTCCTGCAGGGACAGGACCCCCAACCTGCGCGCGCGGCCCCGAGTCCCGCCCCCCACCCATCGCCCTTCCCCCCAAACTGTCCTTCTATCTATTATGTTCTCAGTCACCTCCGCCCGCCCGCAAGTCTCCGTCCCCGAACCTCAGTTCTCAGTTCCACCCAAACTCTGCCTCGGCCCCTCCCGCTCCCAACGTAACCCTTTCGACGCCTCCCCCACCCCGCCCCGCCCCGTCTCAAGTCCCACCCTCTCCGATGCGCCCCGCTTCCCCGGCACCGTGCCCCAGGGCCGCATCCTTCTTCCAGAAGCGCCCCGCGCTTCGTCACCCGAACCCCGAACCCCGACCCGACCCGACCCGCCTGCGCATCCCCGGCCCCTTGGCCCCGCACCGGGCAGCGTCCCGGTCCCTCCTCCTCCCCAAGTTCTCGAAGTTCCCGGACGGACGTCGCCGAGCCCCTCCGCTCTCTGTCCCGGGACCCTCGCCCCCGACGCGCCCCGCCGACGCCCCTCCGCCCACGCGGGCTCATCGTCCTGCGCGTCCCGGTCCCGTGGCCGCGGGGAGGGAGGAGGCGAGCGCCGCGCGGGTGCAGGAAGGTCAGGCTGTAAAGGAGACGGACAGTGGAAAAGTGGGAAAAGATATTTTATGCAAACATAAACCAAAACAGGGCTGTATAATAAGGTAGAGGCAACTTGAAGTCAAAAGGCGTCCGCGGGAAGAGAAAGCACTTCGCACCAGAGGTTCGCCGTTTGCGCGCGCGCACTAGCAGGAGACAGCGACGCAAGGAGGAGGAGGAGAATTTATCATCGTAATGGATTTAACACACTTCTCTCATCAGGATAGAATGTGCCTCTTTCAGAACAAATGCACCCACACCAGAAATCAGTAAGGACGTAAAAACCTAACGGGAACAGCCGACTGGATCCGACTTTCACAGGCGTCCCCGGCGCCCCGCCGCCGCCCGCGGACCCTCGCTGCGTGTCGTTCCGGGGGCGACCACGAGGTGGCAGCAGAGACGCGCGCCCGGGGCGCTTCACACCCGACCCCGCGCAACCACGCAGCGCGTTTCCATAAACGGGCACCGCTGGCAGCTGCATAAAGCGTGCTTCTTGCTCTCATTGCAGTTCAGCTAGAAACCAGTAACAAAAGGGAACTAGAAAGTTCTTCTATGGAAGAGTCATGAAATTCACTTCTAAATAATCCCCCAAATAAGTCACAACTGGAGTTGGAAAATAACTTGAACTGAATGATGATAAAAAATTGCTCGAACCTAAACCGACGGCCAATTGTACGGTCTTAAGTGGCGCAGATATGAGGAAAAGAGAGCAGCTGAAACTGCAGGTTTTGCACCCGTCTTGGGACCGACCCCAGTAAAATCCAGGGACAGGGCAGCGGAACAAAGGCGATGCTCGCCCGCCGGTGTCGGAAGGGGAAAGCGCGTACCGCGAAGGCAGTTTTTACTTCCCGCGGTAGGATTTTAAACCATTTTACCTTTCTGTATTGTTTATGTAAACTGGAACGGACCAAGCCGTTTTTATTTTGAAAAAGAAAACTACAGGAAAACAAGGGACGGTTGGCGCGGTGACCGTGTCAGTTGTTGCGGTGACGGCGACACAGCCCTTCTTCCTTTTCACCGCAGGAGCGGGAGCGGCTCTGGGGCGCAGGCTGCGGGCGCACGTGTGTGCCCCCCCGCCCCCGCCAGGCCGAGCCTCGTCCATCGCCTTTTGCCCCCCACCCTCCTGCCCCGCCCCCGCCCCCTTTTACTTCCTTCCCCGGCCCGGTCTCTTGTCGGGGGGCGCGGGATACGCTTTCTAAGCGCTGCGCCCAAAGCGCCGCCGGCTACGCTGGGCGCTTCTCCACGTGCAACGGCAGCAGCTCCGGCAGAGGGAGCTCCTGAGCTTCCGTCTCTAACCCTGAACTGAGCCCGGTCCGCCACTTGCTAGGTGCGCCCTTTTGGACACGGAACAAAGCTATCAGTCTTTGTTTTGTCACTTGCGAAGTTTCTCACTTTCTAGCTTAGAACAGTCATTGATGAAAGACCTCGGCCCAGGACTCGGCTCTGACTCCTGAGGGCCTGCGAGGCCCGACCTCGCGGTGCCCAGTCACCGGGACCAGAGGGAGTGCGCCCGGAATCCGGTGTCCGCTCTGGATGACGTGCTCGTGAAAAGCGGTCCCAAGGAATCGGCCACTCAAACTGGGACCTCAGGCTTGTGCCCCAGGATAAGCCCGGCTCCCTCTTCTGCTCCCCACAGGCTGACCAGCTGCTCCCCACCCCCGCTGGCCTAGTGAACCCCTGGCCAGCCCTCCCCTAATGTGCTCTGGGCCCCAAAATATGCTTCTTTGGTGTAAGCGTTATTTTGAGCTGATTAATATTTTTTAGAAACCAGCAGACACCGGAGAGTCTCTGAAACAGGACAAGCAGCCCTTTTCTGAGGCCCGGCCCAGCCTGCAGGCCCCACCTGTTCAGCGGGTCAGAGCCGGTTTCGGGGGGACCTGCTGGGCAACGGCCCCGGGGCCCAGGCCCGAGGGCCTTTGGCTCTGACTGCCCTGCAGCTTTTGGTTTGGAGGCCGTTTGGGGGGGAAAGTTTATAAAAACAGGTGGACCTAGAGGTGACAGGTTCATCAGGGACAATGACACAAGTAGGTAAAGCTTGTCCATCATTTGCTGAAAAACAGACTTACAGAAATAGCTCATGAATCACCTAAGACGAGCACTACGCCTCGCCCACGGGGCGGCGTCCCGGGCGGTCGACGGACTTGGAGAAGGAAAATGGGGCGCTGAGCACAGCCAGGCAGGCCCGGCGGTGACGCACTTTAAGGCCACAGTTAGTACTGTTTCATCCTGTCTTAGGAATTCAGGACACTGTCTGTTGAAGGGGCACCATCGGTTCACGGACCACTAGCAACAGCTGAGTGAGTCCTGACCCGTGAGGCGCATCCTGACGCGAAGGCCTCACAAGACCGAGCGGGCACATGCGCTGGGGCGGCATCTGCACGGACTCACTGGCGCCGACTGAACGGTACGCACGCCGGACACAGGCCTGAAGACACGCATGATTTCAGCACAAGGCTAAGATAAGACGGCAAAGGCCACCTCCGGGCCCAGGGCGGAGCCGGGGCGTCCCAGGCACGGGAGTCCTCGGTGGGAGCCTCGCGGCCCTGCCAGCGCCTCACGCCAGGGGCCCGGGGACCGGACGTGCGGGCGTCTCACATCTCACACCCGCAGCCACTGGTCTGGCGCACGGGCTCTGGGGTCAGGCCCGAATTTCAATCGGGTCTCGTATCTCGGTCCGAGACGGGAGCGTGGCCAGAGCCGCGGAAACAAGGGTTCGGTGGTTCCGAGAGACGGCGATGCAGCCGCCGCCGCCACCCCAGCCCCCACCCCGGGACGGGGACCTCGCAGCCCCGCCGCTCGCACCCAGAGAAGCACCAAGGGCGAAGGTGGGTCCCAACGGACACCTGCAGGTGAGCGGCCGTTAAATCGCCCTTCCTGCCCTTAGACACCGAAGAACGGCTCAGGCGTCACCTCAAAGCCGCGTCCTCGCCCGTTGTCCTCCAAGGAGCCGGGACAGTGACCCCGGGCGTCGCCCCGAGGCGGCCGGCCTCACCTTCCGCCGCAACCCCGGGCCGCCCGCAGCCCCACTCAGAGTGTCCCCGTCCCTCTGCCCACAGCACGCGCCCGCGGGGCACACTGCGCGCTGTCCTCCGCCCTCTCCAGCCTCTGCCTGCGTCACCCGGGCCGACCCAGGGCAGCGTGAGCCTGGGCAGCAGCTCGGGGCCCATGGGGGACTGTCCACACCCTTCCAGGTAACGCAAGGCCACTCAGCCCTGAGAGCCGACCGGCGGGTGGTCTCCGGCCGTGCACTGCGCCCCCGCGGCCGGGGCCCCGGCGGGAGAGCCAGGCCCAGGGCGCCCTGTCTCCTCTGATCCGCCGCTGGGGTCGGAACCGAGAGGGGCTCCGATAGGCCAGGGGCTGGTGGCTGGCATGGGATGGCGAGAAATACTGAACACAAAGGAACATTGACCAATCATCCCCTTCAATAGGCAGAAAGCAAACCAAAAGCCCTGGGGATGGTAGACGGTCAGACGGCCATTGTGAAAGGAACAAGGGAAGTCGACTAAAACTTCCACCAACACAGCTTGTTTTCTGTGACCTTCCAAGCCACCGACTGATACACTTAAAGAGAATTAACTCAGTTGGGACGTTGTCAGTTCAGGTTTTAACGGTCCATGCAAAAGAAAATAGCCAAGGACCAGGTATAGTTGTGGACATAAATGGTAATGAAGATCTATGAGCAGGTGCTCCAACAAAGAAGCCAGCTGAACAGAAGGAACATCTGAAGCCATGACAATGGAAGAGACCAGGCAGCCAAAAGACGTCTTTCTATTTAAAAATTTTATTGGTCGGTTTTTTTTTAGAGAGAGAAGAAGGGAGGGAGACAGAGAAAGAAACACTGATTTTGTTGTTTTGCTTATTTATGCATTTATTGGTGGTTTCTTGTAGGTGCCCTGACCAAAGAGAGAACCCACAACCTTGGCCCATGGGGACAATGCTCTAACCGTCTGAAAAAACCAGCCAGGGCAAGAGTGGTTATTTTGATTTTTAGTTATACTTTAAAATATCTATGTATTTTTAGACAGAAGGAAAGGGATGGAGACAGAGACGGAGAGAAACCTCAGCATGAAAGAGACACATCTATCTGGTTGCCTCTCTTGTGCACCCCGAGGGGAAAGAACCTTCCCCCAGGGACATGCCCTGACTGGGAATCCAACGGGCGGCTTTTCACTTCACGGGATGACGCCCAACCGACCGAGCCACACTGGTCAGGGCGAGAGAGGCTTTTCTTAATGAGACAGAATCAAACCAAGGCTGATGCTGCCCAGCGTGTGTGTGTGCAGGTGTTGGGCAGCTGGTGCTGGGAACCAGGAGAGCCGCCCAGGGCAGGGGGCGAATGAGGGAAGTTTAGTTCACGTGGCGTCCGGGGAGGGAGAACGTCCAGGAGGGGAGGTGACCGGCCTTCACGACCGCGACAGAGCGGCGAGGACAAGCAGCCTCCGGCGGCTCTGCCGCGGTGTGGGTTCAGCTGAGTGACAGGTATAGACAATGGCTTACACTGAATTAGTAAGAGGGCACGTTGTGAAGAAGTAAGAAATAAATAGGGTCATTTCTAAAGTGGGAAATCTGGTGGTGGAATAGAAATAGGACAGTAACCTGAAGAGATGGCCAAAAGGAAGACGCCCCTGGAGCTCGCCCGAGGGACCATGCTGTGAACACGCGGGAAGGAGCCGGCACGGAGCACACACAGGACTGGCGGTGGGCGGGGGGGGAGGGGGGGCGGCGGTTGGCGGAAGTGCCTGTGGAGGGGCAGGCGGCAGGAGCCAAACCAGGCACGGGGCTGTTACCTCCCAAGGGAAAACAGCGGGACAAAGCGCGGGTTCAGTTTATCTTGTAACAAAAGACAACAAACCGTGACCAGCCCTCTTCCCCCAGCACGGGCCTCCCGGTCAGGGTGCTGTTAATAGATTCCGGAGGAAGACATTCCAAGTGGGGTGTTTTAAAAGAGAAAAGATACTGTGCTCCGCTTTCTCTTGAAGATGTCGGGGTTCTGCCGGGTATTCCGGGAGCCACGGCAGGGGTCCTGACGAGAGGGACGCACGTCTCGTCCTCAGAAACACGTCTGCACCCCGGTCTTGGCTGCAGCATGATCCACGGCAGCCAAGACCAAAACACCGAGCGACGCGTCTGCAGTCGGATGCGTGGAGGGAGCAGGCGGCCGTCCGTGCGTGACAGGCATCGTGCCGGCGCAGCGCCCAGGGGCCCTCGAGGGCGCTGTGCCACGTGCGAGGGGCCGGAGGAGGACTCGCACTGCGTCACCTCGATGTCACTTACGTTTGGCAGCTGGGAACACAAACCCACAGGAGCAGAGCGCAGACGGGGGTGGCCCGGGCGGGGGAGGGGGAGGCCGGCCGGGGACAGACTCCCAGGGACAGGCCAGTGAGCTCTGCGTGGTGACCACAGTTAACGGAACCGTGAGCTCCCGGGAAGGTCACTAAGGGAGTGGACTCAAGTGCTGTCCTCGCAGAAAGGCAGGCCCGGCATGGGGGGCGGCGGTGCTCGCGGCCTCCCTGCGGCATCGGTCAGGCTGCAGCACGCGTGTGCGGCAGATCGTCGTGCCCGGTCCCGGGGTGGCCGGCTCACCGGGAAGCGGCTTCAGGTCTCCACCTGTAGCCAGTTATCCATCCAGCTGCAAGGCAGCACCACTGGGACTCTTGAAGAAAACCGCCCTCATGAGGTGTGGAGCCCCTGTATTTGGTCCCCAGCAGGCCTGGGTGGGGGGTCCCCCTAGTAGGGAAGGGGGGTTATTTGCGATTAGCCCACCACCTGGCAAGTGAGGTGGTATCTCGGTGGCCGGCACTCAGGTGTTATTCCCAAGCTCAACACTAGATGGAAGCAGATGAGGGCTTTTCCTCCTGAGCTCTGCTCAGGTCAACTTACAAGTTGCACCCTTGATTGCAGCAGAGAATAGTAACTTTTCATGACACACACTCAGGTGTTGTTCACTGGCTGCCCACTAGGTGGCTGCAGACGCCAGGAGCCCGTCACAGGACACACGATGTGTGGTTCCATTTACATAAAATGCCCAGCAGGGGCAGATCCACACAGACCCAAAGTGCGTTAGGGGTGCCTGGGGCTCGGGGAGGGGAAGGAGCAGTGGCAGCTGAGTGGCAGGGGTCTCCCAGGGGGTGGAGAGAAGGCGTGGGACCCAGGCGGTGGCCCGTTGCAAATGCAGGGGAAGCTGCGGGGGGGCAGCCCAAGGAGTCACGGCGTCGGGCCAGGCGTCCCCGCGGGAACGCGGCACCTGCAGGAGGGCGCGGTAGGAGGCGGGGTCACCCGCACCCTGCAAACCCGTCACCGCGTGAGGAGGGCGCTCGGCCTCAGGGTCGGTTCCGGGACAGCTGGGTCAGACTACAGAACGGTGTTTCGCACCTCCGGGCGGGTGTGGAAGGCGAGGGGGCCTGAGGGCCAGGGTGAGGCTGGGGCCTGCGCCGCCCCCCGGGGAAGTGCCCGTGCGGGGCACACCGCCCTGAGCCCTCCTGAGTGGGGCACCTGCGATTCCTCGGGACGGCGGGGACCGGGTGACAGAGGAAGGGACTTCGGGCTGACGCTGGGGTTTTGTGTACATGAGACTTCACTGGAACTGAGGTTTTTCTGGGAGCGACCACGTCCACAGATGCCATGTGTGGTGGCACCGGCATGAGGCCCTCGCCTGACCAGGGCCCGGTGGCATCGAGGACCTCGTGAAGACCCCCACATCTCCGTGTATCGCGACCAGGCCCAGGTGAGCTGTGCGGACCCCACTGTCCACAGCGAGCCCCGCGCTGGGCACTGAGGCCGCCCCCACCACTGTGCGCCCACGTGAGCTTCCCCACGCCTTCCCGCTTCTGTCTTTTTACTTCCCTTCCCTTACACGGCCCCAACCCTAATCCTGACCCCCTAACCCTGCCTCTGACCTTAACCCTAACCCTTATTTTAATACCAATCTCTAACCCACAATCCCAACCCCTCCCCCCAATCTCTTAACTTTTACCTCCTAACCCTTTTAATCTTGACCATGACCTAACGCCTGACCTTGAACATGACCCAAAATCTGACCCTAAAACCCTGTGACCCTGACTCTATGCCAACCTTCATTCTTGACCCTGACCCTTAACCCCTAATCCTTAACCCTAACCCTAAACCCTGTTTTAAATGCCAAACCTCAACCTAGCCGAACCCTCTCCCTCACTTCTCACGCCCAAAAGCGAACTTACTCGGTCACCCAGACCTCACAGCCCACAAACCCCACCCCAACCCCCTCCCCCGCACTCCTCACTCTCCACACGGCCTTGTCTGCCTGCCTCTGTCTCCCGACGTTCAGCCCGACTCTCGGCCTGGTCGCCTCGCCGCCGACTGCTGGCCTCTTCGGCACCCGCCTCGCCGCGCACGGCCGCCCGTGCGCCCGCGGACACGCCGTGGTCCCGAGCTCCCTGTCCCCTAACGCTAACCTACTTCACACACACCACCCAGCAGCTTGGTGGAGTTTCGTTTTTTATTTTTTGCTAAGTTTTATTTTAATTCAAGGACTTTGCTTCATACAAAATGTCAATGTAGAAACAATAGCAGAATCCAAAGTTGGGTTGATAAATATCACTCAAGCAGCAAACTAGTCAATCACAGAATTTTTTTAAAAGTCCCAGTTGTGTTGTGTGGTTGGGACTTGTTTTTGTTTTTTTTCTTTTAACACTGTTCTTAAATATAAAGTTTTGCAACAAACTTTTGATTTATATCAAATATAATTAAAAATTAACAAATGATTACATTGTATCAAAAAGTACGAAGATATACATTGTCATGCATATACTTGCATATTGTATATGTGTATAAAGTTTACATGCACACGCAACTTGTTCAAACTACAGCCACTGCTCGAATGGTTCCAGGGCGGACGCGTGGTCGAGGCGCCCGAATTTGGCAACTCACTGAGGTCGGGGCGCGGAGACGCGACGGCTGGAAAAGGACAGTGCGGAGACAACACCGGAAGCCCGGGACACGCGACCCCACGTGCCAGTGCACACGCCCTGCTGCCCCCGCCGCCTCGGCGTCCGCAGGACCCAGACCGGCCGGCGAGGCCGCGTGGCTCTCGGAAGCGGGTGCCCCACCCCGTGTGGCCTGGGGGGGCGGCTGTGGCCCCGCACAGAACGAGACTGTTCAGTGACGGGCGGGGGGACCGGAGACGACACGTCAGAGCCCAGGACACGTCCTCCGCGTGGCGACAGGCCCCGCGCACCCGGGCGCAGCCCAGGCTCCGGGTCAGCTGCCCCGGAGGCGAGCGACACACTCGGCCACCTTCCAGCGTCAGGGTCGCGCCTCCCAGTAAGGGAACTACGACACGGTTTGGTCACGACCGTGCTGAGACCCCAGAACAGGTGGCGGTCTTGTGTTCCATCTCCAGTAAACGTGTGTCTTTTGTTGCATAGCCCTATGGGGGAACGGCGCCCGTCACTGTGACAACTCCACACACAGACACACACACACGGCCCAGGCCAGGGTTCTGCGCGGTGAATCGTGGGCTGCCAGGCAGTGGGAACACACACGAGGCCGCAAAGATCGACATTTCAAAACGCGAGGCCACACCAGGATCTGCTGTCCAAACGCCTGTCTCCACAGAACGGCCTCGGGGCCCCAGGCTCCACGTCCCACGGCGGCCTTTCCGCCGGAGCGCGCGGCCGGCGCTGGGTTTCGCTCTCCCCCCTGCCGCGGGCCTGGGCCCCACCCGCCGCCGCCGCAGCCGAGGTCCCCTCCACGACCACGCCCCCCAGGCCCCGCCCTCGGCTCGGGCGGCCCCGCCCTCTGCCCGACGCCCCCGCCTCTCCCGTTCGGTCTGAAGACACGTTCACAGCCACAGGTTCTGCTGGGCAGACGTCCATCCCTGAGGATCAGCATGGACCAGACCGGAAACGCCCCACACAGCGCCCGCCTGCGGTGCTTTCCGGAACATTCCACATGCAGGGGGAGCCGGGGAAGGAGAAGGCCCCTCACCGCCAGTCGCCCCGTCCTCCCGCTGGGCCTGGGCTGAGTGCTCTCAGCTGGCGGCGGCTTCCTGCCGGGGGACCGCGTACGGCAGCCCCCCACACGCCCAGGGCGGCGCACACGGCCTCGCGTCGCCACCCCCAGGAGCCTGGCGCCAGAGGACATGGAGGTCAGGCACTTGGTCGAGAGCAGCGAGAGCCAGGGGTCGGGGGCCACCTGGGCTGGACAGAGGGGGTCTCCTCGCACCAGGCACAGGGCGCCGCGAGGGGCCGAGGCCCTCCCACAGGTCTGCGCCCTCGGGGCCAGGCCGCCAGCTCCTGCCCTGGCCCCTGGCCCCACCGTGTCCAGGCTGAGCACACAGACGGAACTGACAAAGGAGGGACAGAGGTTGCGATTACAAACCAAAGCCACGCTTCCCGGGTTGGGTCCCTTTCCGGGCAGACGGTGTCTCGGGGGTCAGTGTGTCGGGCGGCATCGAGTCCACTCGCTGCTTGAGATTCAAACGGCCACGCGGGACGTGTGTCCTGGGGACGCAGCTGAGACCTGCACGCGGCCCCGGCGGGGCTCCGGCCGCGGCTGCTCCGCGCACCTCACGCTGGGGGACGGGCCGAGACCAGGCCTCCTCCGGGCCCACGCGGCTCCCCAGACGCTGGGGCCACCCCCGGGGACTTGGACTCGCAAGGTCCGGCTCAGCACACGCAGCCACGTCCCGTGTGGGCTCCGCGGCAGGCGACCCAGAGAGGGAGCGCACGGCGGGGCGGACAGAGCCGTGGGCCTCGGCCCGAGGGCTCCGAGTCCATCCAGCGGAGAAACGGGCCAGGAGCTGCGGCCGCCGCCTCAGTCTCCCCGAGCGCCCGGGAGCCCAGCGCAGATGATAAAACTCATCCAGTGGGACGGCGGCCGGGCGACGGGGTGGCGGTGCACCTAGCACCAGGGGTCTTGGTCGGGGTGGTGGTAGCTGTGCCGCGCGCGGCCGCCCGAGCTGAGTCCCAGAGTGCAGTGGTAGCCGTTGGGCACGCGGCGCAGGGGGTGGGACTGGGAGGTCAGGGAGGACACGTAGGAAGTCCGGGAGGAACGGCCTGAGTTGGTGGCCACAGCCTCCTCGAAGGTGAGCACGTCCTCAGGCTGAGGGGCGGCAGCGGCCTCGCTGTCCAGACGCTGCCCCAGGTAAGGGTCGGAGCCGATCCGGGAGCTGGGGGCCAGGGGCTGGCTGAGGGAGTCCCGCTGGAGCAAGGCGTTGTGCTCAGAAAGGCCCCGGCTAAGCCGGCCCGGCGAGAAGGCAGGCAGGCCGGTCTGCGCCCCCGCAAAGTGCACGGGCGAGGAGTGTGCCGTCTTGTAGGTGATGCTGGGGCGCGGTGTCAGTGGGGTCTGGGGCAGCTGCCTCCGCCCGCCGCGGCCTGGGGTGCTAGCACCAGAGGTGGACAGCAGGGGGCTGCCATTCGCGGAGCCGGCGCCCTACGGGGAAAGGGGCAGAGCGGGCGCCGTGAGCCGCGGGCACGGGGACAGCGAGCGAGTGGCGGGCTGGGGGACTTGGAAGGAGCGCGGTGCCGGGAGCCGAGGAAAAGCCCGAGGGGGTGAGGCAGGGGCGGGAGGGGCTCGGACCTGGGCTGGGGGCAGGGGCGGAAGGGGCCCCCAGGCCAAGGGGCGTGGGGAGCGGCAGCTGGGGCTGCCTCGGCGGACCTGTCTCGGAGGTCCCGGCTCCGGCCCGGCCGTGGGCGACGTGGGGTGGCTGCCGAGGGCGGGCCTGGGCTGCGGCGGCTCCCGGCCCCCGAAGCGGTCGCAGGAGTAGAAGCGCTGCTTCTCCGAGGAGGAGGAGGAGGGCTGCCTGCGCTCCTGGGACCGGCCCCGCTCCTGCCTGCGCTCCCGGCGGCCGCCTGCGGGCGCGTCTCCCGGGGGCGGCCCCGGCCCCGCAGCACTGCTGGGTGCTGCTCCGGGAGAGGAGAGGTCACCGCTGGGCCGGGCGCCCTGACCCCAGACCTGCGCCCCGGCCGGCAAGGGGTCCCGCCTGGCGCCCAGCCCGTGGCCGCCCCCTGTGCCGCACCGCGAGCGGGGTCGCGAGGCGCAGGCTCCTGGGGTCCCACCCGCCGGCGCCCGGGCCACCGCCACTCGAGGACCCTCGCACGCACCGCCATCCGCATCGGCCGACAGGCTGGGCCCCTTCTCCAGGGACTTCTGCTTCCGGTCCCGGCGGCGATGGCAGCGGTGGTGGTGGTGGGCGGCGGCCTGACCGGCGGGTGCGCGGCCCAGGGCGGCGTGGCAGAGCGGGGCGGCCCGGGGGCGCTGGGGCGCCAGCGTGGAGATGGAGCGCTTCATGGGGCTGGCGTCCGAGGCCGGCTGCGCGGGACACGGGGCGCCCCGCCTCAGAAGGGCCTGGGGAGGCTCCCGGCCGGGCACACGGCAGAACGGGCCCTCGGGAGGGACCAGCCACCGTCCCGGCGCCTCCCTGACCAGCCCCACCAGAGACCACCCTGCCTACAAGAGCATCTGCACAGCGCGCTGCGCCGGGGGCGCCCTGCCTCCCAGGCCAGTGGTGCTCCAAGTGCCACTGGGGACAGTGGGCAGAGCCACCGTGGAATGGAGAGGGACAAGTCATCAGAATCAAGTGCAGATTAACTGCACAGAGACACAAACCGCAAGAAGGTCGGGGTGGGCCTGGAGGAGCCGGGCAGCCAGGGCTCCGGCGGGTCCCCTGTGGGCCGCACGCAGCCACCGGCCGAGGGTCCCGCACCTCAAGCCAGCCCTTCTGCCCCTCACCGGCCTGGCCAGGGCCAGCAGTGTCCCCTGACACGGCCTCAGGTCTGCAGGTCCCTCCCTGCATCCTTGTGAGAGGGGCTGGTCACCAAAGGGGCCACAAGGAGAGGGGCCAGAGGGGCGTGGCCTCCAGTGCCCAGGAAAAGACTGGCCAGGCCACCCCGGAGCCTCTGAGGACTCAAGAACACCGCGGGGAAAGGGCGGCCGGAGGTGGGCAGCTCCGGGGCGTATTGTGGGGTGGGAGGGAGGAAAGGCTGCATCAGGGATGCAGGCTGTGTGCCCCACTGCTGGTGGGGGGCTCTCGAGACCAGCATTGCATCTGGGGGTACCCAAAGGAGCTGACAGCCACACAGCCGGGGAGGCTCCACCCAGGTCTCCTCACCCCTCGCCCCCCGCCCCGCCCCCCGCCCCGAGCTCCCAGACCACCCACCTGAGTCCCTGCCGCCAGGCGGGGCATGGAGGCGGCTCGGCCCTGGCTCTCCAGCCCGGGCTGGGGCTCCCCGTCAGCGCCCCCCAGGGCCGTGCTCTGCGCCTGGACGTCCACAGCCTGGGGGCACAGCAGCGCTGCCCAGTCACGCCGGCCCGCGCTCCCCCTCCTGCCCCGACCCCCACCCCAGCCGGCCGCGCCCGCCCCCGTCCATCCGTCCCCATCGCAGACCCCTCTCCCCCGCCGCCCCGCCTCACACCCACTCCCAGTCCTGGGAGCCCCCTCACTGGTTTTCCCGGCTGCGCCACGGGGATCTCTGTGGAGTGGCCACGCTCCAGCGGGGTCCTCGCCTCGTAGGGCGCCTCCTGGGTCCTCTGGGTGGTGCCCCAGGAAACAGACTCCTTCATGCCACTCTCCTGGGTTTGCCTGTGCAGAGGAGAGGTCTGCGCTGTCAGCTCCGAGGTCTGAACGCAGCAGAATGTCCACCAGGACCGGGCCCCCTTGCCAGGAACCTCCACCTGCTCATGTGCCGGCCCTTCCGAGCAGGCGCACCGCGAGGGACGTGGACCCGGCGCTGGGGTGCAGAGGGGACCCTGGCCGCCCATCCAAGGGAAGCCTGGGCCCAGCCCCTCCTGGTCGGGAACGTCTGGCAAGTTCCTCCGCCCCTGACTGGGGTCCCGTGTGCAGCGGAGGCAGGGGCCGTCGGTGGCAGAGACGGGACCACGCGTGTGCAGCGTGCCGAACGCACAGTAGCTGAGACGGCCGCCTGCGCCGGCCACAGCCCCTCCAGAGCGCTCCCCGTCCGTACCTCCGCGCGCGCCGGCTGCTCCTGACCTCCTGACCCCCTTCAGGCTGGGCTCGGGGGCCGCCCCGCGGGGAAGGCCACCCGCGGCACACTCGGCGCCGGCCGCCGCCCCCCCACCCCCGCGCCCCGGGCCTGTCTTTCTGTCCACGTCTCCCAAGTGGCACCAGAGCTGCCTGGATCCTGCGGCTCGAGCCCCGGGCAGCGCTGCACACACCCCATCAGTTCAGGGGGGACCCTGCTGGCCATGCTGACAGCCACGCCCGCTGCCACTGGGCTGTCTGCCTCTCCCCAGAGGGCAGCAGTCTGGGCACCCGCCCATCCCGAGTTGCAGGGCTGGTGACGTCAGGGACCCTTCGCAGTTCCAGGTCCTCCGACCTGCCAGGCTCTCCCGGGGTTCTGTGGAGGCTGCCCCTGCTGCATCGCCCCCTGCACCCCGAGACCTCAGGCCTGGCCCATGGGGTCCCAGGAGAGGCCTGAACACCTCCACCCTGGCCCTCCTCTCGCGCCCTCCCAACATGGAGAAGCCCAGAGCCCAGATGTGAGAATGAGCTGTCATGGGCTCACGGCCCCAGAGGAGCTGGCCCAGGCCCAGGCCTGAAGCACCGCCAGGCTGGCCCTGGAACCGGGAAAAGCGAGGTGGCGCCAAGTTGCGGCAGGTCATCACTTGGCCCAAGCCACTGACTCCCAGTCCGTGACCCGAGACACAGCTTCCAAGACCACCCTGTGAGACGCGAGAAAGACCCCCGCGCCCCTGCGCCCCCGCGCCCGGCCTTGTCCCCGAGGACGGAGCGCTGCGGGGCCGGCCCCGCTCACGCCCCAGCCTGGGCCAGTCGCTGTCTGCAGATGGGGGCCTCGGCGGGCCCGGGGGCGGGAGGCTGGCTTGGGGGACCCCGCCCTCACGGGGAGCCCAGGCCGGCCACCGGCAGCCACCCCGCCGCTGCCCGCTGTGCATAGACCGTGACTGCCACTTTACGTGATTTCGTTTGGGGTGGTTCTTTGCCAAGAATCATGGTGGCAAGAAGTGTGTGATATGAGAGGATCTTTGTGTACAAAACTACAGTTGCTTCAGAAATCGATACCAGAACGGAGACGTGAGAGGAACAGGCGCCCTCAAGGCGGCGGGAGGATGGGAGCACTGAGGCCACGGACAGAGGGGCGAGGCCCCGCGGGGGGACAACGATTCCGGAACAGTCTGCAGGCGGTCACGTCCAGCGAGGACGGAGAGGCCCGGACCCCGCGCCGGACAGAGACGCGGCGCGCGTGGCCGGAGGCGACAGCTGGGGCCGGGCGGTGTCTCCGCGCAGCTCTCGGCGTCGGGGGACACCTCCCAGAGCGCGCCACGGACGCCCCCGGGGACTGGCTTGCGGAGGACTCCCGTGGATCCCCGGCGTGGAGGCGGGTGCGGGGCCAGCCCCAGAAGCCGGGACGGGACTCCAGACCCCTGTCCTGAGTGCTGCCGGGGGGGCCCTCCGAGCAGGGAGGTGGAGGAGCTGGGTGCCCGACTGCCCCTCGCTGTCAGCCCAGTGTGCCCCCCCAGCCCCCGCCCAGGTCCTCACCCCCACCCGGAACTCACACGGCCCCGCCGTTGCTGAGGGAAGCTGCGCTCTTCTGCTGGAGGAACACCCGGGCTCCCCGGAGCACGGCCGGCTGCGTCTGCTCCAGTGTGGCCTTCAGAGGGTGGAACAGGGACACGGGACCCATCTGCGGGCGGGCGGGCAGAGGCGGCGCGCTGAGGGCTGGGGCGCCCCCGACTCCTCTGCCCGCGGGGCCGCAGCGGCCTGCTCCCATCCCCCTCGGCAAGGGCAGGCCGGGACCTGCTCCCGGTCTGGTCTGGGAGCGACTCCAGGAAAACCGCTGCACTTCCTGGAGCCTCAGTTTCCCTGCCTACGAAGTGTGGGGATGGGGTGCAACCACGGACAGCGAGGGGAGCTCCTCCCGTCATCGGCTCTAACCGCCCGGCGGGGGCGGCGGGGGCCCCGGTGAGCCAACTCTGAGGAAACGTCGGGGCCGGGGGGACACCCGTGGCAGGCGGGGAGCGGAGGGCCACACGTGGGCGCCAGGCACGTCCCTTCCCCACGTGGGCGAAGGCCCGAAACCTCCAGGCCACTTGCTACGCAGAGAGCCTACGGGTTAGGGTTCGGGTTACACTGGCCGTGTAGGGAAGGTGTCACCTTCGGGGAGTGACATCAGGAAGGCGGGCTCCCGAGGCACGCCAGTCAGTGTCGCGCGTGGAGTGAATGGTGGCCCTGGGCCCATCGGTCAGAACCTCTTTGGTCCCTGCCGGTGTCCAGGGCGCACGCGTTCTCACATCTCCCAGAACGGTCCCCTCGCGGGCCCTCCATGGTGCGTCCCCCACCCCCTAGAATGCAGCGCTGCCCCAGCCTCTCTCCTCGGCCCTCGTGCCTTTTGCCCTGACCATGAGCACCCTGAGTCGGGGGCTCCTCAAAACCGCCAGGCAACCCGCTGAAGGAGCGCACACAGGCTACAGAAGGCTTCTGGCTCTGGGGCCAGAGGGGCGGCTGGAAGGGCCCCTCCTCCTTTTCCCGCCTCGAGAGGGGGGCTTCCCGCTGTGCTCAGACACCCGGAGGGCGCCAGAGCCTCGGTGGCCTCGGGGAGTCCGGCCGGTACCTGAGACAGGCCCCCCGGAGCTTGGTGGATTTGGTCTCTGCTGGTTTTGCTCTGTTTGTAGAAGTCGAATATCATCAGAGCCGCGTAGACCTTCCCGACCGTCATCTCGTCCGCTGGAGGGGAGAGCGGGCAGAGGGGGAGACACAGAGGCCCAGGCTTGGGGGGGACGGACGGCGGGGCCGCAGGCAACGCGAGGCGCGGCGGGGTGAGGGCGCGGCGGGGCGAGGGGGCGGGCCCGGAGGGCTGGCGCTCACACTCAGGCGGGAGCCTGGGCTTGGCCAGAGAGGCGTACCCCCGACCCCAGCGGCGCCTCCAGACCTGGCTGCGCCCCACTCCACCGCGGCCACTGGGCCCTTCCCGAGGAGCTGCCCGGCTCTGGCCGGGCCTCAGTCCCCTCCCGACAAGTGCAGTCAGAGCCCGGCTTGAAGCGCCTCTCTAACTGGTGGTGTCTGCCCGCCTTTTCTCTGGGTTTTTTGAGATGGATGCCCCGCCCAGGCCTCCCTGCTCGGCCTCTGGGTTCCACCCAGAGGGGCTGCGGCCCCCACTCACGTTTATGGGGCGGCACCAGTAAATCCAGGGTCTTCTGGGGCAGGTTGGCCCACACAGAGGAAATCTCCTTCCTCAGCTCTGCATCACACTGGTGCTGCTGGGTGCCGGCTGGGGAAGGGCGGGTGGGAGGGGGAGAGGGTGTAAGTGCCCCCCGCGCCCCTGGGGACCAGGCGGCGCTGGGCAGGTAGGGGGAGCCCACTGAGGGGGAGAAAGGGCGGGGACAACGCGAGGAGGAGGTGCCATGGAGGCCGGTCAGAGCTGTCCCTGCTGGGCGTGCGTGCGTGCGGCGGGAAGGGGCGGCGCTGCGGGCGGGGAGGGCACGGTGATGCCCGCGCCTCGGCCCTCCCCTCAGTAGCTGCGGGGAGCCCCCGCCCACTGCCAGGGGCTGTTCCCAGAGGAACAGAACCAAAGGAGCCGCCCCCGGGGGCACAGGGCCACAAGCACGAGCAGGAGGGACGCCAAGGGGGAGGGAGGCGAGTGTCGGGGGCTGCCGTCTGCAGCGGGGTGGTCAGGAGAGGCCTCGCGCGCAGGCGGCATGTGTGCATGAGGCCCTGGGAGCAGAGAGGAACGCTCTGTGTCACCTGGGGAGCCAGGCGGGCAGGGCAGGGCCCGGGGAGCAGCCATTGGCCTTTTCCTGACGTCAGGGTCCTTATGGCGCACTTCCCACCGAACAAAGCTCACACCGTTCACTCAGCCCGCTCTGCGAATTCTGGGAAATGCCCACGGGGGTGTGTCTACCACCACCACCAAGACGTGGAGCCCGGCACCGCTGCCCGCGTCCCTTGGACCCTCCGCCGGCCCTGGGCCGTCGCTGACGAGCTTCGTGGGCCCACTGCGCTGCCTTCTGCAGAGCGCCACACAAGCTGCACCGCGCAACGCACCGGCTTCGGCTCCGACTCCCGCACTCGGCCGGACACGCGCGGACACCCACATCGAGGCGCGCACGCGCAGTCCGCCCCCGCAGGCTGCTGGGCACTGCCCCGGGGCACCGACAGACCACACAGTGTGTCCGCCCGCTCGGGGGATGTTTGGATTGTTCGCAGTTTGGGGCAGCTGTCCCCTGCATCCCGGCTTCTGTGCAGCTGTTTTCGCTTCTCCCGCTTGCTGTCGCAGGGACGATTGCTGACGTCCGGCGTCTGCGCGCCGCCCCCAGCCTCCACGGGCCTTCTCTGGTGGTGTGACTGCTCCAGTCAGTTGCCTGTGTTTGTTTTCCTGCTGCTGAGTTGTAATCTGGAAACCGTTCCTCTATCAATGTGTGTTTCAAAAATATCTTCTCTGAGTCTTATGCCTGCCATTTTATTTTCTTAAATATCTTTTGAGAAGCAAATTTTTAATTTTCATAAAGTTCAACATATCAATTTTCTCTTTTATGGCTCATGCTTTCTGTATCTTAAAGTAATCTTTACCAAACTCAAAATCGCTAAGATTTTTCTCCTGTTTTCTTCTAGAGGTTTTGTAATTTTACGTTTCTGTGCGGGATCCATTTCCGTGATACAAGGTCACTTTGGTGGAAGGTGAAAGGCACATGACCCAGACTCACGGTGTCCCTCCCCTCACGGCTGAAGCGCTAACCCCCACGCAACTGCGCCTGGGCCGAGGCGGGATTACGGCGAAGCGAGGTCCTAGGGGCAGGGCCCTGCCCCACAGGACGGGCGCCCTGAGGAGCAGGGGCTGTGCTCAGTCTCCCCGCGCTCTGAGAGGAAAGGCTACGTGCGGACGCTATGGGAGGGTGGCATTGCACAGGCCCCACAGCCGGGCCCCCGGGGGACCCTGCCTCCCCGGAACCCTGATCTCGGACTTCCAGCCTCCAGACCAGGAGGAACGAATGTCTGTGTTTAAGCCGCCCAGTGACAGTATTTTGTTACAGCCGCACAAGCTGAATAAGACAACAAATGTCAAGGTTTTAAAAAAAATTGGCACATAATTGTCTAAATTTCTCCAGCACCATTTCTTTAAAAAAGATCACCTTTTGTCCATTAGGTGCCTTTGCAACATCACTGGAAACCAGTCGGCTCTGTACGGCGAGTCCCTTCCTGGAGCCACTGCTGTCCCCACCACGTCCTGGTCTTGCCACCGGCACCCCACATCCTCATCGCTGCGGCTTTGCAAACGTCTCTGACTGTGGGAGGGGGAGCTTTCCAACTTCCCTCTTTTATCAAAATTGTTTCCGTTGATCAGGTTCTCTTCCTTTTCTACATTCATTTTAGAATTGGTTTGTAAATTTCCACCCCAAAAGCCTGTTCTGATTGGGACTGGGCTAACAGTAATTCTGAGCGATATCAGAACAAATGACATCGTAACAATGTTGAGTCTCCTGATGCACGAGCACAACATACAGCTTGATTTATTTAGGTCTTTGATTCCTTTAGTCAAGGTTTTGAAATTTGCACCATACAAATATTACACATAGTTTTTTGAGTTTCCAGCAATAAGGAAGCATTTCATGGTTTTTGTGTGACTTTAATGGAACTTTGTTCCAATTTCAACTGATAACTGATATAAATACTGACCTTGTATCTTGTGACCTTGCTATACTCACACATTAGTTTTGGTAACTTTTTTATGGTTTAAAACAATAGAAATATGTTGCCTTGGTTCTGAAGACCAGAACTTCAGAGTGAAGGTACCAGCAAAGCTGTGCTCCCTCCAGTGAGAGGGAATGAAGGCCCTTCCTGGTCCCTTCTTAGCTTCTTCTGGTTCCCAAAAATCCTTGGGGTTCTTTGGCTTGGAGCTGCCTCAGTTTTATTAACATTTTATTAGACTTTTTTGGATTTTCCTCACAGATAATCAGCCAACTGCAAATAAAAGGAGTTTTACTTTTTCCGTTCCAATTCCTACACGTCATTTCTTTTTTTTTAAAGATTTTAATTATTTTTAGACAGCAAGGGAGGTAGGGAGAACGGGAGACAATCATCCATGTGTGGTTGCCTCTCGTGCGCCCCCTACTGGGAACCTGGCCCGCAACCCAGGCCCATGCCCTGACTGGGAATTGAACCAGTGACCCTTTGGTTCACAGGCCGGCTTCAGTCCACTGAGCCACACGAGCCAGGCTTCATTTCTTTTTCTTGACTTATTACAATGGCTAGGACCTCAAGTATGATTTTGGGGGGGGAAAAATGGTGACAGCAGACATCCTTGTTTCTTGGCCTCAGAAGAAAAGGACTCCGTTTTTTCTTTTCTTGTTGAGTATGTCATTAACTATAGGTTTTCATCGATATCCTTTACCAGACTGAGAAAGTTTCCTTGAATTTCTAGTTTATATAAAATTTTAAAAATCATGTTTGTTTAATTCTGTCAAATGCTTTTTCTGCATCAATTCACATAATTGTGTAGTTTTTGTTTCTGACATATTAAATTGATTGATTTTTAAACTTAAAACAAACTTGCGCCCTAGGATAAACCTTGCTTCTGTCACCCTGTATTTTATAGCGCGCACGCGCGTGTGTGTGGCTAGATTCAGTTTGCCAAAATTGTAGTAAAGATTTTCCTATTCATGAGAAATATTGGTTTTTAATTCTTTTTCTGCAAGGTGTGTCCAGAAAAAGTCCAGCCATTGTTCATATAACAAGAATGGTTTGTGCGACATCGATGTCACCTGGCAGCCAAGGAGAGTGGCCTGGAATGCATATGCGTGAACAATGGTGGCTTCACTGCGCTAGTCCATGGGGGCGGTAGACACCGTTGAGTGTGCACGTGCACTGTGTGGCCGTCACATTCAAAATGACTGAGCAAGTAGAGCAACGAATCCGCATCAGATTTTGCGTGAAGCTTGAACATTCCTCCATGGAAACTATTTGGATGATTCAGAAGCCGCAGCTGTGGGCACCTGGTGATCGGCAGCTTCGTAAAGACAACGTACCCACTCATGCGTCACCTCTTATGCAGTTTTTTGGTTAAACACCAAATCCCCCAGGCGACTCAGCTCCCCTATGGCCTGGATGTGGCGCCCTGGGACTTTTGGCTTTTCCCAAAACTAAAGTCGTCTTTGAAAGGTAAGAGATTTCAGACCATTGATGAGGTTCAGAAAAATACAACAGGGCAGCTGATGGCGACTGGGAGAACTGTGTGACATCCCAAGGTGCCCGCTTTGAAGGGGACCAAGGTGTCCTTGTCCTGTGTACAGTGTTTCTTGTGTCTCATGTCTTCTTCAATAACTGTGTCTGTTTTTCATGGCACGGGGCCGGGTATTTTCTGGACAGACTTTGTGTCTTTGTTCAGTTTTGGTATCAGAATAATGCCAGTCTTGTAAAAATAAGTTGAGAAACACCCTCTGTTTTTCTGCTTTCTGGACGGGTTTGTATGGAATAGCAGTATTTCCTCCTTCACTGTTTGGCCGACTTCACCGATGGTGCTAACTGGGCCTGAGGTTTCCTTTGTCAGGCTTTTGACTTTGACGTTAATTTCCGTAACAAACATAGTACTGCTCAGGTCATTACATGTCAGGTTGTCTATTCTTGAATAAGCTTGAGAGCGTGTGTCACGGAATTTTCCCATCCCGTTAGGTTCAAGGTTCGGACGTAGAGTCGCTCCCGCACGGTCTCCGTCATCCACTCAGTGTTGGCGGGCAGAGGCGCCATGTCTCCTCTTCCATCCTTAGCGCCATTTTTCTCTCCTGCTGGTCCAGCTAGAGGTCTGTCGGCTTCATCGGTCTGCTCCCTGACTTGACTGTTCTGGCCCTGAGTGGGGGGAGGGCCGGCGGGGCAAGCGCACCGCACACCAGGGAGAGGCTGCCGGACAGCGGCTGGGGCCAGGAGGTGGCCGTGGGCGAGGGAGGGACAATGATGATCGTATTCTGGATGTATTTTGAAGGCAGGGTCAGAAGATGAGGTAAGAAGTAGGATATGGATCAGAAATGGGGTAAAAAATAAAAGATATGACCCAAGTTCTGTCTGGAGCCCCTGGAAGAGCGGTTTGCGCCGCGGCTGGAGGACCGGGGGGCGCAGGTCTGCGCACGTGAACTCCGGAAGCTTCCCGGGCCTTGCGTGCAGCGGCCAGCGGCCCACGACGCGGAGGCTGGGCGCTGAGGAGGCCTGGACTCGCCACCCGGAATTGGGAGGGAAAGCTGGGATTTGCAGCATCGAAAGCCATGGGAGTAAACGGAGATGCCGTCAGGGACCGGCAGGTAAGTTGAACCAGGAAAAGAGACATAAAAGGGGCTCGAAGAGCGAAGAGCGGGGGCGGGAACTGAGAAAACGCCCCGGCTGGGGAAGGGCCTGTGCAAGGAGGCTGAGAAGGCGGAGGCCAAGGGGAGGTTAGGGAGGGCGGGAGTACGTTGCCGCGGCGACAGCGGCGGGAGACCGGGACAAAGAAATCAGAGACCGCACACAGCAGCCTCTCCAGGAGCTGTAGGGAAGTCGAAAGGGGGAAGAGCAGAGTGTTTCAAGGACGGGAGACAGAACAGCACGTCGGTGTGGATACAGATAACCCGGTACCGACAGAGCACCCACGAGGCGAGACGTGGGGTGGGCGGTGGGGACAGGACCCGTGTGCAAGGCGGAGACCGGCCCGGACTCACCCGTCACAGGAGTCGGCACAGCTCAAGGGTACAAGTGCAGGGAGCAGGGGTGTGGGGGGCAGGGGTGGCGCAGGCCCCCCTCTGGTGACTCCAATTTTCTGTGTGGAGGGGAAACTGCCATCACCCCAAGGGTGGGGGTGAGGAGGACGCGCCAGAGCTCCATTCTCTCCCTGATGTGGCACAAGCCGCGCGGTCTTCTCGGCGAGCCCGGGAGGGGCCTGGCGTCGGGCTGGGCTCGCTAGGGAGGGCAGGCGGGGGTGGCGGGGCCACGGGCGTGGGGCAGGCTGCGCTCCGCTGCAACCGGCAGCAGCCCGGGCGACCCGGACGGGGCTGGCCGTCCCAGCGCCCCCCGGCGTCCTCGTAGGAGCAGGGAGCACCGAAGAGCTGATGTGCAGGCTGTCATCGCCCCGCCCCGCACGCCCCCCGGCCCCCAGCCGGGGGCTCCCGAGGGCCCTGCCCCAGCACCCCCCGCCCCAAGGCGACCGTGCTCACCTGGAGCCAGCTTGATGTCCAGCGCAGTCCGGATGAGAGCCATCAGAGTGGAGGTGAAGTGGACAGTCATGTCCTCGTTGGAGATGGGCATGTTCATGCGAACCAGGCGCTGGGGACAAGGGGGCGGGTCAGGGCCAGGCCTCCCTGGGGCCCCCCCCCAGGGCCACCCCGTGCTGGAGGCCCCTGGAGGCGGCCCCTGCAGGGGCCTGGGACGGAAAGTCGGGCGGAGCAAAGCTTTGCCAGCATTCCCCTCACCCTGCCCCACCACCTGGCCAGCACAAGTCCAGGCAGAGACTCGCACCCTGGGGCCGCCAGGGGCCTGAACTGCTCTGAAGAACAGGCTTCCCCAGCCAGGGACCTCCCGCCCTCCGCCCAGGAGGTGCCCAGCCTTGCCCTGGGGGACGGGGTCCGGGCTGCATCCCAGGACAGCCCGCAGACGGCAGGGAACACCCCTCCGCTGCCAACCCCATCCCTTCCCGCCACGGCCTGGAGCCTGGACAAGGGGCGGGTGGCCGGGAGGGCAGCCTGTGCGGCACCCCTCGGCCCCAGGGAGGCTGTGCTCTCCCCGCCCGGCCCGCAGGCCTGGCAGTGACCAGCTGCAGGTGGGCCGACCCAGAGGGGCTGGGACTGCAGGGCTCCGGTCTGGCCAGCTGCTGGGGAGGGCGGGGCGGGGCGGCGAGGACCCTTCTGCAGGAGGACACGCCCTCCGGCCAGCCGGGAGCAGCCCCTCTGCAGGTGCGGAGCCCCCTTTCTTCTCCCCAGTTTCCAGGAACAGAGCAGCTGCGTCTGTGCTGCACCCCTGGACACAGCCAGGAGCTGCCCAGGGCCCGTGGCTCGGAGGGCTCACGCGCCCCCCAGGAGGAACAGGGGCGCGGTGCGCCTGCGCTGTCCCGGGCGCGGAGGGGCCCCGGCCCCGCCGGTCCTTTCCCAGCAGCCTCTCGCCCCTTCCACAGCACGGGAGGTGGAGGCGGGGGCCCTGGGCCCTCCCCGGGTCTGCTGGCCCTCTGTCCCCAGCATCCTGGCCCCCAGTGTAACCTTCAGCCTGATGGAAGGCAAGTGCCTGCAGCCATGAACCCGGGCCCTGCCCCTGAATGCTGGCAAAGCCCCACTGGGACATCCGATCACGGTCCCAGGACCTCACAGAGCACCTATGTGGCGCACGCCAGGAAGCACAGCTTCCTGGAGCACCGCGTCCCTGCAGACCAGCACCGACGGCCGTAGGAGAGGTGGGGGGGTCCTCTCCAGGGGACTCAGGCATCAGGGAACCACAGAGGAGGAGCAAAGCAGGTGATTTCCAAGACAGGAGGGCTCCGTCCAGGGCACCTTCCCCCAGAGGGCCGGGCATCTCGGTGAGCAGCAGAGGACCAAGGCCCCAAGAGACAGACACACAGGCCTCGTGCGCTGGGCCTAGATCCTCTTGGCTGCAGCACCTGGTGCGTCTCCTGCCCCCTCCCCAGCTTGCCCAGCCCACCCGCCCCCCACCCGCCCTGGCCTCCTCACGCCCAGAACCGGGGAGTTGGCCAGCACAGCAGGGGCAGGGCTCCAAGGCCACCAGAGGCCCTGCGGCCCCCCGGCCCTGGTGGCGGTGCAGACAGAGCTCTCCTTCTTGGGAACAAGGCCGCGGTGTTGCATGCAGGGCCCCCAGGCAGCCAGACACTCATGCCGGGCAGGGGAGACTGAGGAAGACGCCAGAGGCATCCTCTCGGCCCCCAAAGGCTGTGCTGAGCCAGGTGACAGACAGGCCCAGAAGCAGAGCTCAGAGACAGACAGCGTGGACAGCACCAGACAGACAGGAGCTCTGGTGGGAAGCTCACTCAGAGAGAGGGAGACGGCAGGAAGGCTCCAGACACATGCTGGCCGTTTGCGGGGAGCACGGGGCTGGGGGAGGGCTCTCGGGGGGTGGGCGCTGCAGGAGACAAGGGGTGACAGGGTGCACGGGCAGGTGGGACGGGGTCGGGGCTGGGGCCGTGTGAGGAGGAAGACCTGGCGGGGTCCCTCAGCTCGCCCCCTTCCCGCAGCTCAGCCAGCTGCCTCCTCAGCGATGGGGGGGCGTCACCGGGCCACGGGGCCTGAGGCTGCGCCCCCCGCAGCAGCCCCCGCGGGGCGCCTCTCCCTGCCCTCCTTCCTCGCAGGCCCCTGTGGGCCCGCGGAGCCCTGCAGACAGGCGTCCTCCCCGGGCCGCGGCCGCCGGGCCTGGGGCGTCTGCCGGCGTGTGGCCGGGTGGCGCTCCCGCTCAGACCCCTCTCTCCAGGGACGCCCGCTGCGGGGGACGGGGAGCCCAGGGTGGATGGGACCGAGCCCAGAGCAGAAGCCCTGCCACCCAGGCCTGCGCTCTCACTCCGGGGAGGGGGAGGGGCAGCGAAGGCAGGGGACGCTCTGTCTCTGTCTCCCTGGGCCTCTCAGGGCTCCGGCCGCCTGGGGACAAGGGGCCGGTGCAGAGACACCACCGTGTGTCCGTGTCCCTCTGTCTGGGAAGGAAGCGGAGAGGGCTGGGGCAAGAAGAGAACACACAGTGAGACAGCAGAGTGGCAGACAGACAGACGGACAAGCCCCAACAGGAGGCGGGAGGCCAGCCCCAGCACAGACAGCCTCTGGGGAGCAGGGTCAGGGTCTACCTTGTACGCCACACGAGCCGGGCATTTCTTCCCCAGCCCCAGGGGCGGGGACATGTGTTTCAGCATCTCAAACATGTCATTGTAAGTGATGCGCCCGCTGGCGACCCGGCCCAGGGAGGCGGAGGCGGAGGGTCCGCGGGAGGGTGTGGGGGGCGGGAGGAAGCAGACAAGAAAATAGATCCAGTTAACCGCGGCGGAGGGAATGCCGGCAGTCAGGGCACGAAAGGGGGGGTCTCTGCTCCGCTGGTGCCGCGTGCCCCCGCCTCCCTCCGCACTCCAGCCCCGCGCCGGCAGCGGCGGGCGGGCATCAGGCTCATGAACGTGGAGGGGGAGGAGGGGCTGCATTGGGGCGGCTTGGGGCGGCCGACTTGGGCTTCGCGCCTTCAGACACTGCAGGCCACGCCAGGTCGGAAAGGGGCCGGCCCCCGCGCGGGGAGCAGGCCGGCAGGGCCGCGGGGCCCGGGGCCCAGAGCCGCCGCGGACACGCCAGCTGCCCTTGGCGCTCGGGCTGCTTCCGAGTCGGCTGATGGGCTGAAGGACGGAGAAAAGCCCACAACAAGCGGGCAAACCAGAGCAGAGCCGCACTGCTCTGCAAGGAGCCCTACGGCTCCAGACGCACCACAGGGGGCGAGTCCGCTCCCAGCCCAGAGACGCCCGAGGCCGGCCCAGGGCAGCGCGGCTGCTGGGGGCAGGGCTGGGCAGGGAATGGGGGCTGCGCGCAGGCGCGGGGTGGGGGCGGCCACGCTTGCCCCCTCCTCACGCTGCGCCAGGGCGGGGGCCAGCACGCGGGCTACAGCTCCAGACTCAGGGGAGTGTCTGGGGGCCAGTGACGGCCTCTTCCCCACGGAGACAGGCCTGAAGCCTCATCGCCGTCGTGGGCCTGCCTGCAGGACCCGTGTAGGGTCCCAGAGACACAGCCATGTCCAGCCACCGGGCCTGGCCCGCTGCCCAGGGCTCCTGGCCTTGGCACGCAGGTCGGTCCAGAGGGGAAGCAGCAGGGCCCTCTCCTCTGTCCTCTGCACCCCCAGGGACCAAAGACCCCGGGCCGTTGGGCTCTCCCAACCCAGAGGGGCGGCTGCTCCTGGTCTGCTTGTGCCCACGCCCCCTCTTCCAGGCCCGAGGCCTCCAGCTTCTGTGACCGTAAGCCCACCCTTGAGAGCCCGGGGGGAGGGGAGTGGGTGGAGAAAGCTGGGCGAGACCTGGCCCCCGGCCCCCACCCAGCAGCCGGCAGCGGAGCTCACCGCCCAGCCAGAAAGCGCTGTGTGCACTGCGTCAGGGGCTGTCTGTCCCCGCCCGCTGGAGGGCCAGGGAGGTTAGCCGGGGACCGAAGCGTCCAGGAGTTGGAGGGCGGGGCGGGAGGAGAGACAGGTGAGGTGTTGTCATTCCCAAACCAGGCAGGGAGTGTGTGCTCTGTTTAGTTTCGGGCAGGGAAGAGTATGTCAGATGGAGGCTCTGAAGTTGCAAACCTTGTAGGCCAACCTACGAGGGCAGTTCTTCCCTAAGCCAACAGGTGGCGCAATACAACGCAACAAACTGTACATATCCTTATAATGAATCCGGCAACTGGAAAGGAAACATCACAGGTTACGCAACCGAGGCTCAGGCGCCCATCCCTCCGCCCACCCGACCTGCCGGGGGCTGGACTAGCAGCTCCCTGGTGGGGCCTGGGGCGGGGAGACCCCAGAGCAAGGCAGGGCACAGTCGGTGAGCTCTGCGCACACACAAGCTTGGTCCCACCCCTGCCCGGCACCCACCAGGCCCCCGGCAGCCCTGCCCGCAAGTGCCTGGGCCCCCGGGGCTGACCGGGCTGTCCCCGCCTCCCTGACCCAGCACCCTCCCCTGGAATCTGGGGTCCTGCAAAGGACCCCTTGCCCCGGGGTTGGCTTCTCTTCCCTGCACTATGTCCCCGGACCAAGCAGCTCCAAACATGAGGCCTTACTTCTGGGAATGGGGGTGGAAGGACGAGGTCCCACCCCAGCCGCGCCCCAAGCGCGCGCCGGCCTCCCAGGGCGGGGGGCGGCCTCCGTCCCCGGCCTGCTCCTGCCTCGTCGCCCGCTCGCCGTCACCCTCAGGTGCCGCCAGAGTGACAGCGTCGGCCTGGCCCTGGCACCGGGATGCGAAACCATCCCCAAGTCTATGAACCGAGGTCAAAGCCACGTGTCTGACCCAGCCGACGAGGCCTCCCTCTGCCGGTCCCTGCCGCCCTTCGCCACGGCCTCCCCTCCAGACACGCTCGGCCCCCTCGCCCGCACCTGCCGCTCTGCAGCTCGGTCCATCCGCCCGTCCTGCCCCTCCCCTGGGCTCAGACCCCACCCGCTCGGACTCACCCTCCTCAGAGACACCCCGACCTCACGCTCCGGCTCCCCCTGCAGCGGAGACCCCTGGACCCCGGGACCCGGCACACGAGACGCTCCGCGCGCTCGCTGGACGGGCGGACGTCGCTCGCAGTGGGCGGGGCTGGGATGCTCCTTGGAGTCCACACCCGCCACACAGTGTTGCGGCAACAGGGGAAGCGGCAGCTCCAAGCCTCCTCCTCTGCCCCAGCAGCTGTGGACGTGGGCACGCGTGCACGCCCACACACAGGCACTCGCACGCAGCGCACGGGAAATTCCGCGAAGTCCTGCTGCTGCGCGGACATCTCCCCAAGCAGGAGGGCCCGGCCGAGCGGCCTCCTGGGGACCGAAGAGGACGGCGCCGGCAGCCGCCGGGGGCCCGCGAGCCTCCGCGCGCGTCTGCCCTGCTCGGAGGCCTCGGTGGGGCCTTCCCGCCCGGCGTCTGCAGCGGCCTGCGTTTCCAGCCCCGGCCCTGGGAGCGGCGAGCAGTGGGGCTGTAGCCGCACCTCTGCCCGGGGGCCTCGGGGTCCTGTGGGCTGCCGGCGGCCACCCTGGGCGGGGCTTCCACGGCGCTGGCCGCCGTCCCTGCCCCGGCCACGGCCTGGGCGCCCTGCCTGCGCGGCCCCGTTCTGGCGGGGCCTCCGGGCCGCACCGCCCGGCCGCTGCCCGTCAGTCCAAGTCCCCTCCCAAACAGCCTGTTTCTCTGCAACACAGTCTCCTCCAGATAACGAGGGGCCGGAAACAGCAGCCCCCAGGCAACCGCGTCGGGATGAGTCCCCATCCTGCCGGCGTGTCCGAGAGGCCCCGGCTTGGGCGCGGCCACCCTGCCCTCTGACGCGACGGGTCTTTCGGACCAGAGCGCCCGGGGCCACCTCTCCGTCCGGAGAACAGGCCTCTCCAGGCCCCGGGCGCAGCCACCCAGACCCTGAGACGGGACTCGGGCCCCGCCCGTGCCCCTCGCAGTTTTCCGCCACGGGGGAAGCCCCCTGGGCACGGCCGGGGCCTCCAGGTCGTGCTGGCCGGAAAGGGCCGCGGGCGGCGCCTGCTGTACCCCCACCGCGCTGCAGCGAGGGGCGGCTGGCTGATGCGGGGGTGGGGGGGCGGGGGCTCAGGGAGCCCTGAGCACTGTCTGCCTGTGGGGCTCCACTCAGAGGGGCAGGTGGAGCCCTGGCGCTCGCTCACCTCAAGGACATGAGCCCCTGCTCAGCCTCGGCCCCTCGCGGGCCAGCGAGGGGGACAGGGAAGGGCCGTGGGCAGGCCCGTCTGCACCCGGGGGCCAGGGCGCTCGGCCCCCCCACGCCCGCACCCCTCGCGGGGCCTGCCTGAGAGGCGACGAAGGAAGGAGCAGGGCGTGAGCGGCACGCGGGGCACAGGCGGGCGGGGACCCCGAGCGAGCGGGGCTCCCCCAGAGCACGGCCTCAGGGCCGCTCGACCCGAACCCCCTTCAGGGGGCCCTCACTCTTCCTGGAAACGAACCCCCTGCCCGCACACGACATGACAGAGCCTGTCCACCGCGACCGAGGGGCCTCACACACACTCGACTAGACCCTTCCTGGCAGCCCATCAGGTTTCAGCTGAAGTCGCCACTGTTTGCAGCCCGAGCAGGGGACACAGAGAGGCACGTTGGCCCCCGTCCCCGAGAGACAGAGCAGAGCACCTGCGCCTGCCGGGGGAACGCCCCACGGCCCACGAGGCCCCCGAGCTCCAGGAGGAGGAGGAGGCCTGAGAGACTCCCCTGCGATCTCCACGACCCCTTACTTGATGGGCTATTTGGCAAGACCCCCGAGCCTCACAAAGGCCCCCAAAAGGTTCCACAGCGCCCAGGTAACATCCTGAGGGCTGGACTGAGGTTTCAGAGAGGGTTTCTGAGTGCGAGGAGCTTCTAGAAGCACAGGGAGGGTGAGAGGAGAGTGCTGCCCAAGAGGGAGGCCCAGCGCCCCCCACGCGGAGCAGGGCCCGTGGGTCCCCGCGGACCATGGAGCGCAGCACCGCACTCACCACGCAGCCGGGTCGTACTCAGCCCAGACCCTGATGAACTCGTCCAGGTGGTGAGGCCCTAGGATGGAAGAGTCCCGCGTAAGGTACTCAAAATTGTCCATGATCACAGCGACAAAGAGGTTCAACATCTGCAGGACAGGAAGGAGAAGAGGTGACACACAGAGACCTCAGCCTGCCTCTCCCAGGCCCCTCGCCCTCCAGCCGTGAAACATCAACGCAGACACTGAGGGTGCAGACCGCCGCCCCGCCCACCTGCCCCGCAGCAGCCCCGCCTCTGAGGTCCAAAACGAGCCACAGGCGGGCAAGCCTCCGAAGGCTGCTGCTCCCCGGCTCCACAGCGCCGCCCAGTCGGGCCCCTCCTGTCTCCTGACGGTGGTCCCTGCTGCTGTCCCGCGATCCCCCCTCCCCCCGAGCGAGCCCTCCAGGCAGCAGTGACTTCGAGAGGAACAGTTTGCTCACAGGAGGCCCACAGCTCAGTTCTCCTTTTGAGCCGACTTGAACTTCACACAACAGGCGCTAACCATTTTGCAGGGGCACTCAGCACGCTCACAACCCCAGGAAGACGCCTTGTGCCCCGAAGGCGCCCCACCCCCCCGCCCCGGGAACTGCCAACCTCCTCTCCGCATCTACAGATTTGTCTGTTTGGGATGTTCCCTAGAAAAGGAATCATGCAATGGGACCTTCTGGGTCGGGCTTCTCCACTTAAGCGTGATGTTTCTGAGATTCATTCATGTCGCAGGCAATGTGTGTCGGAGAGTCGTTCCTTTCCGTGGGCAAAATGTCCGGTTACAGGCAGAGACCCCATAGGATGTCTCTCCGTCCATCCTATGGCGACGCTGGGTGGTCTCCACCTCTGGTCCTTTCGGTTAATGCTGCTATGAACTTTCACGCACAGGTTTCTGGGTGGACATTCCACTTCTCTTGGGTGGAACTGCTGGGCCATATGGTACATCTATGCTTCATTTTTGGAGGAAATTCTAAACTGTTTTCAGAGAGGCTGCTGTTTTACATTCCTTTCTGGAAATGTACAAGAGTTCCTCTTTCTCCATGTTCTTGTCCTCATTTGTTATTTTCCATTAAAAAATTATTATTACCACCATCCCAGTGGGTATAAAGTAGTATCTCATTGTAGCTTTGATTTGCATTTCCTGAATGACCAAAGATGTTGAATATCTTCATGTACATGTTGGCTGTTTGTATGCCTTCTTTGGGAAAAGGTCTATTCTGATTCTTTGCCAATTCTTTTTAAAAAAGATTATTTATTTTTAGAGAGGCAAAGAGAAGGAGAGAAACATCCATGTGTGGCTACATGTCACGCGCCCCCCACTGGGGACCCGGCCTGCAACCCAGGTGTGTGCCCTACACTGGGAATCGAACTGGCGACCCTGTGGTTTGCAGGCCGGCGCTCATTCCACTGAGCCACACCAGCCAGGGCTCTTTGCCCATTTTTATATGGTCTTTTTGTTGTTGAGCTAGAAGGGTTCTTTATATATTTTGGATATTAACCCCTACAAGATATGTGACCGGTAAAAACATTCTCTCCTAGTCCTTAGAGACTGTTTTTCACATTACTGATAATGTATTTTGATGCAAAAAACTTTTTGAGTAGTTTCGCTTACCTGTCTTTTCTTTGTTGCTTGTGATTTTGGTAAGTGTGAGGTCTAGAAGACTTTCCTTCCACATTTTCTTGTAAGGGTTTTATAGTTTAAGCTCCTCTGTTTAGGTCTTTCATTGATTTTCAGTTAATCGTATCTAGGAAGTGAGGTAAGCGTCCAACCTCAGTCTCTTGGGCATGGAAAGCCAGCTGTCTCTTTACCGCTTGGTGAAGAAACTATTCTTTCCACATTGAACAATCACGGCATCCCGATCAGAAACGAATATGCAGCCACATCGTTTTGATGACAGGAGCTCCGTATCAGGTCTTAAACCGGGAGGCGTGCGTGCTCTTTGTTTCTCTTTTTCAAGGCTGTGTGGCCGTTTGGAGTTCCTTGAAACTCCATGTGAGTCCGAGGACAGGCGTTTCCAGGTCTGCGAAAGGAGGCTGCTGGCGTTTTCAAAGGGATGGCGCCGGACCTGGGAACTACTTTGGGGGATGCTGTCCTCTCAACAGGTTGTTCCCTAAACACGAACAGGGACGTCTGTGCACTCAGTCAGGTCTCTCAGCGACAGTATGCAGTTCTCAGGGGCAAGCCTCTCACCTCCGTGGGTACCTGTTTATTCCTACACATTTTATTCTTTTTGAGAGTATTGGTAATAGATATATTTAACTTCCTGTTCAGATTCTTTGCTGCCGGTGTACAGACACACATCTGGTTGCTGTGGGCTGATCCTGTGCCCTGAAACTTGGGTGAACTCATTTCTTAGCTAAAGCAGTTTTGGGGGGGAGTGTGTGTGTGTGTGTGTGTGTGTGTGTTTATTCTTTGGGATTTTCTATATAAGGAACAATGTCACCTGCGAATATAGTTTCTCCTTTTCCTTTTCATTTGATGCCTTCCACTTTCTCTTCTTTGGGATTAAGGCTTTAGTCAGTCTTTTACCGTGAAATATGATGTCAGCCGTGGATTTTCATAAAAGCTCTTTATCCAGTTCAGGACCTCCCCTTCTTTTGCGAATTTGTCAAGTGTTGTTATAATGAACGTGCACTTAATTCTGTTCAGTGCTTTTTCTGCACCTATTGGTGTGTTCCTCATGTGTGTTTTCCCTCGTTAATGTGGTTTATTAAATTGATTGATTTTCGTTTGTTGATCCATCCCTTCACTCCTGAGATAAATCCATCGGGGCCTGGTGTATAACCCTTTTAACGTGTAGGTGGAGTAGTTTGTTGGCATTTTGTACAGGACATTTACGTCTCTATTCCTGAGGGACACCGGGGGCTTTCTTCTCCGGTCGTGCCTCTGTCTGGTTTTGGTGTCAAGATAACACTGACTTCATGGAACGAGTCTGGCAGCATTCCATCCTCTTCAGTTGTGCTGGAAGAGTTTGAGGAAGATTTGGATCAGTTCCTCTTTTGCTATTTGGTAGAATTCACCAGTGAAGCCATCTGGTCCTGGACTTTATTTTGTTTTTGATTAGTGATTCAAACTCCTTACATGTTATAGGTCTATTGCGATTTTCTATTTCTTCTTCCGTCAGTAACAGCAATTTTTGTCATTCTAGGAATTTGTCCACTTCAACAGCTTGGGCTCCAAACACAGGCAACCAAACCGTGGACCACCTCCGAGTGCCCGTTTCCTCGCGGCGACGAGGATGACGCCCATCCCGGGGTTGTCGCAAAGACCGAAAGCCTGCGGGCGCCTGTGGGACCCGGCCCCGTAGCTCAGCCTGCAACTGTGAGCAGGCTGCTCTGCCTGCCCCCCATCCGGGTGGCTGCGTCCCAGCCTCCCCTGGTCCTGCCACCCTCCCCAAACCACAAGTCCACTTTCCCGCCATCACTTCTCTGTCAGAACCCACCAGACCTCAGGGCCCCCAGGCACGAGCCGCCGGCAGACTCGGCGCCGACAGCGGGGCCGGCAGGGCTACGTCCAGCCCCCACCCTCTCCGCTTCGGTTGACGGGAAGGCCCACAGGGACGGTGGCCACCAAATGCCCCCTTCTACAGAGAAGAGTGACAACAGAATCCAGGAGGTTCCCCAACTCATCCTGAGCACGTGCAGGGGGCGTGGGCCTTGCAGGAGGCGAGTCGCCGGGAGGCCCGCCTTCTGGCAGCCTCGTCCACAGCCAGGAGCCCGGCGAGGCCAGGCCCGTGGGCTCAGCTCTGCAGTGTCTGGCGTCCTTGAGGGGCACAGAGACTGACGGCCCCGCTGCCGACAAGGCAGGGACTCCCCAGCAAGCCTGCCCCCCGCTGCCACAGACGGCCTTCTGAGACCTGCCGGTGCGGCCCAGTTGATTAGAGATTGTCCTGCAAGTGACAGGTCACAGGTGTGGGTCCAGCTCAGGGCACAGGCCCGGGCTGTCCAAGGGGATGTGTAAGAGACAACCAATCGATGTTTCTCCCCTTCCCTTCCCCCTCTAAGATCAATAAGCATGTCCTCAGATGGGGATTTTTTACAAAGGGACTTCTGAGGGATCAGAGAGAGGGCGGCCCCAACATGCGCGTCCTCTGTTTGGTGTCTGGCAATTAGTCAGACGCAGTTTCATAGACGCTTCTGTGTTCCCTTCCCCGCGTGTGAGCTCATCTGTCCCAGGTGCACACCTCTGCCCGTCGCCCCAGCCTTCGCTGCACCTTCGAACCAGCCCACCCGCAGCCGAAACTCTCATGCCCTCGTCCTGAGTGCCCTCCCTCCCTTCCTGCTTTACCTGCCACGGGGACATGACCCCTCCCCACCGTCCTCCGGAAAAGACACGGCCCTGCTCTTTCAGGCTCCCAACCTGCCAACGTCCCCCTCTCTCGGGGGGAGTGTAGCGCCTGGCTTGCTGCTCCAGATGGAACGTGACTCTTGTCATCCTTGTCGCTGGTAATACCCACAGGTGCGGGTCAACTCCGCCGGCCTCTCTGCTCCTCGACCTACCACGCCCCGCCCAGCATCACCCCAGCTCCTCATTCCGCTGACTAAACGCCACACTTGGTCCTTACCGGTGACACCATCACCGCCTGCAGAGCCCTAACGTCAGCTGTGGCCCACGTCACCTGTCCTGCTGGCTCACTTCTTCTGACAGTTGCCTTCCACGTGAGGTCCCCGATCCAGGCGCCCTGTCCCCCCACCGCCCACTGCCGTCCCCTCTGTCCCCAGCTTGGGTCCTCTACCCCATCCTGAAATCACTCCCACACAGCCCTTCTCTCCTCCTTAGAGCTGCCTGGGAAATCCCAAATCCAGACCATACACTTCTCTGCCCAGGGCGCCCAGCAGCGAATGAGCTAGAAAACAGCTTAGGCTGCGGGGCTGGTCCTGCTCACGGCCACAGTCGCCGACGTGCCGTGTTGGTTCTGGCCCTGCTGCTCACCGCTCACCATGGCGTGAGCCTGCAGCGGGAAGGCCCGGTCCCGCAAACAGGCCACGCAAACAACCCGTCCTTGTGACGGTCCCAGTGGCCTCTACCTCCGCATACCCAGCGACCGACCCTCAGCCGGCACCGTCTTGCTTTCCTGCCCGCAGCGCCCCCGCCCGCGCCGACCACGTCCTCCCTCGCCTTCGGGGCGCTGCCCCCCGGGGCTCCGCCGGCCTCCCTGGCGCCCCCCCACCTCTGGCCCGGTGCTCCCGCCCCCGCGGTGCCCGTAGGGCTGCCTCTGTCTTCACCGCCTCCCCCGACGCGCTCCGCCCGGGGCCCTGCTTCGTGGAGTGGAGCGCGCAGGGGACCGCAGGCAGAGTGGGAAAACCCGGCCCCGTCCCTCCCCCGGAGGCCCCGCCCTGGGGGCCTGGGGAGGCCCGGCGTCCGCATTCTGCCCGTGCTCGGGCGCCGCTACCGCCAGGGAACTCCGGACCACACTCCGCGTCCCAGGGACCACAGCGGCGCCACGGATGCACCGAACGCTGCTGGTGGCGCGCAGACACCCGCGGCCACAGGTCAGCACGGCGTCCCTGGCGCCTCCTCCGCAGCCCCACACCGGCCGCCCCGTCCTCCCGCTCACCCAGGGTCCCGCCGGCACAGCTGTCCCTCTGCCCCCCATCCTGCCAGAGCCACCTGTAGAATGCGGCCCAGCAGCACCGGCCCCCCTGCTCCAGGCCCCCGTCTCCCGCCACCCCTGCTCCCTCCGCGGCCCCCGGGCCACGGGCAGCCGCAGAGCGGCCCTGACGGGGCAGGCAGACACGTCCTGCCCGCGCTCGCGTCCCCGGAGGCTGCTGCTGACTTGGAATGGAATCCGGTCTGGGGCCAGCCCACCGACCGCTCCGACCGCAACCTACGGGCCCCCTGCGGCTCAGCACCAGCGCCTGGCGGCACCTAAAACCCGCCGCACAGCCGCTGCGGCAGGGCCCCGCGGCGCTCACTGCCGGGGGGCCCCCGTCACGGTGGACAGGGCTGCTGTGTCTGAAGAATCAGCTCACGGCGCGACAAGGGTCACGAGACGGGGACCTGACAGGGACCAAGACGGGACGCAGGCCGGGCAGGCACAGTGACAGACTTACCAGGAAGGAGCACAGGAAGATGAAGGAGACAAAGTAAAAGTAGGCGAAGTCGCTGCCGCACTCGGTGGCGTTGGCGTGCTCGTCACAGGCCTGGTTGCTGAGACAAGACAGCATGATCTCGTGCCAGGCCTCGCCGGTGGCGCTCCTGAGGAGGGGGGCAGTGAGGCCTGGGCCCGCAGAGAGCCCTCAGCCGGGGGCCCGGGCGTCGGGCGTCGGCCCTCCGGAGGGCTCGTCCCAACACTGAGAGGGACCCGCCGCCCCGGGGGGGGGAGGGGGGCGGCTCCAGACTTCTCGCAGCCCAGCGGCGGCCGGGGCCCTCGGGCCGTGTGCTGCTCGGCCACCGCCCTGCCTCCTGTCTGCCTCTCGCCAGTCTGGTCCGCTCATCTACCTGCAGGCGACCGCCCCCCGCCCGCGGGCTACGCAGCAGTCGCAGCCCTGAGTCCTGGCAGCCACCGCCTTGCACCTGGCTCTGCCCTGCCCCACACGCAGCCCGGCAGGCCCTGCAGGGTCAGGCCAGACCGAGCCCCTCACTGCAAAAGCCACAACGCACACGACTGCCCACAGCGCCATGTGGCCTGCTGCCTGCCCTTCCCGCCCCTGGAGACCATTCTGCTCAGGCCGCTCCGGCTGCACCGGCCTCTGCTGCTCCCAGAACTCACCATGAACACTCCACCCTGCGCGGCGACTGAGGCCCCTCCGAGGCCGCCGGCCAGAGGCCAGCTGCGCCCTGGACCCGCAGGCAGGCCCGGCCCTGTCTGTGCACCTGTGCGTCCCGCCCTGGACAGAGGCTGGGCCCACGGTCCCCTGAGGACAACCAGGGGGCACAAGGGGCTTCCCGCAGGGTCGTAGTTCACTGTGTGCCACACCCGGTGGGCGAGGGCGCATGCGTGACATGAGGATCAGGGAGGAAGGGAGGCCTCTGAGCCCGAAGGCTTGAAACCCAGGCTGGCGTCTCAGGCCTGTCTCAGACCCTTTGTGGCACCAGGAGGAACACTGGTTAGGTGAGGAAACAGAATTCACAGTGTAGCCGAAGGCCGGAGAAACCATGCTGCGCGGGGAAAGCGTAGCCTGAGGGGGTCTGAGGTCGCCCCCACCCAGAGAAGGGCCAGAGCCCGCCCCCAGGGCAGCTCCGCAGTAGCCCCGCTCAGAAAGCCTCAGGCGGGTGGGCAGGGTCTGCGGCCGTGCCCTGCACAAGGCTCCTCCTAACGGTTCCTCACGGGGCGGGGGACACTCCGGAAGCTTCAAGACACAGCCCCACCCCTTGTGCCTCCCCGTCTGCTCTCAAACCAGGAGGGTCAACAGCCCCCGGCCTCAGGGGAGCCCGGCCTGAGAACGGCGAGGCCTGTGGGGGAGGGGACGGGGCAGTTGCCGGGCACGCCTTCCCCAGGAGGCCTGAGCCTGAAACAAGCCCTGTGCCCCTCGGGGCTCCACTGGGGGCACGGCAGCCCCGTGAACGCGCGGGCAGGAGGCGGCGCCCACATACTGGCCGTTCGGGCCTGCCGGGGCCTTGGGTCGCGGAGAGGCTCCGCCCTCGTCACAGGCCGCCCCCTGCTGCCCAGCTTCTCCCTGACCCCACAGGCCCCTGCAGCCAGGGAGGTGCGCAGGGGAGCAGCCTGAGGCCAGCCCACCACGCAAGGCCCTGCCGGGCATCTCTGTCCTCCCAGACTCCTCCGTGGCCGCGTCACGGGAGGCCTCGCGGCTGCAGCCCGGAGCAGCGGCGCGGTGGGGAGGCCGGCCCGGCCCAGGCCCCCAGCTGACCTCCCCGCGGGGCGTCCCCCCGCCGGAAGCCTTTAGGAGAGGACTGGAGAATGAGGTGACCTCCCACACAACACACCTGAAGAGCAGCATCAAGGCTTGCAGAAACGTCCGGAAGTTGTTGTGCCTGTTGATGCTGGAGTCATCATCCAGAGCGATGTTCCCGAACACCTGCAACGGGAGCGCAGGCTGCAGGCTCGCGGAGCGCGGGGCCCAGGAGGGGGGCTGCGGGGGCGCGTCTCCGGGCGGGGGAGCCTCCTGAAGGCCCCGCGTGCTGCCCGGCTCCGGACGGCCTGCGCAACCAGCGGGGGCCCGGGGCCGGACCAGGCGCGGGGCATCCCCCCGCCGTGCTCGTCAGAGACCCCGGTCGCGCTGGCAACAGCCCCGCTGGGTCGCTTCAGAGTTTCTTTGGGGGTTTCTGTGCCGACGTCACCGAGGGCTTTTTGCACATTCTCATCTGTGTTCCCCGAGGTTAGGGACACGGCTGTGCCGGTAACTATTCTCGGCTTAAAGTCTTGGGTCACGCTGGAAATCTATGAATTCTCACAATCCGCCAAGAGCAAAGATCCGTGACTGTCTCTGCAAAGCCCTCGACCTCAGCAGGAAAAGCGTATTTGTCTTAAAGGGCAGCCGGTTTGGCCTGTCGAGAGCAGGAGGCCCTTCTGTCCCTGACCCGGACGTCGAGCCGCCTGTCTCGGCTCCCCTTTAACACACGGGCCCCCACCAGGTTCACTTCCGGGCCCGCCTGGCACCCCCCACGGGAAGTGGCAGGCGACAAGGGTTTGTCACGGGGACACTGCTCGTATTTTTTCCATTTTCCCACATAACAGACACGGTGTCCTCTGGTAAAATAAAGACAAACTACATGATGCAACCGAAATGTGACAGGTTAGGGTGAGGGTGGGATCGGACCCCCGGGACCTCGGCCGCGGGTCATCTCCCGCCAAGAAGCCGGGCCGTCCCTCAGGATCCGGCTGCCGGATGAGGGCAGTGACCTGCGGCTGCTCCCCAGGCCGAGCTCGGACGCTCGGCGCCCCAGGCCCAGTGGGACCCCGAGGGCAGGCGCCAGGCCAGCCCCTCAGGGTCAGGCTCGCAAAGCGCTCGGGCAGCCCCGGGCCCGCGGGGCGTCGGCTGCGTGCCAGCCGGCCCCTGCCACCCCGAGGGACGCGGTCAGGCCCTCAGCCCAGGCCCGGCGGCGCGCGCACCTGCATGCCGATGATGGCGTAGATGAAGAACAGCATGGCGATCAGCAGGCACACGTAGGGCAGGGCCTGTGGGGCGCGGGGAGCGGGGTCAGCGCCGGGACGGCAGGCGGCAGCCGACCCCGGGCCCGCCCCGCTGCCCAGCGAGCCCCTCCACCAGGCACCGGCCTCGCTTCTCCAGGGAGACAGCAGGGCCCACCTGGAGTGCCGTCAGCGCTGGCAGGGGGCTCTGGAGAGCGCACGCGTCTGCACACACGAGACCCGGACGGCAGGCGCCCAGAGGCGTGCTCCCGGCCCCGCCTCCCGCAGCGGGACGCGTGGGGCAGCGCCGGGCCGGGCAGGCCTCACCTTGAAGGACTGCACGAAGGTCCAGAGCAGGATGCGGATGGTGTAGCCCTGGCGCAGCAGCTTGATGAGCCGGGCGGCACGGAAGAGGCGCAGGAAGCTGAGGTTGATGAAGTTGTTCTGCAGGAACAAGGTTGCCCTCTGACCTTCTGAAGTCAGCTTCCTGCACGGCAGGTGAGCTGCTCCCCACCCACCTGCCCCGCACGCCAAGGGGGTCCCAAAGAAAGGTGGGTGGGCAGAGGGATTAAACCAAAGTTACCACTTCATAGTGTAAGCAGCTGTCGGCCACAGAAAACCTTCTGAGAGTAAAGCGTGTCGTTGCAAACCCGTTCTCATGCAGCAGATCGGAGGCCAGCCCCATCCTCGGCGCCCCCACCCGCCAAGAGGGACAGGGGCCTCCCAGGCCGCTCCCAGCTGGACATCGCCCACATGGGACCGCGGGGCAGCCTCTCCCCTGAGCAGCTCCAAAGGGACCTGTCCCCTGCTGGAGGCCTCGCCCTGCCCTTCCCGCAAAGGCCCTGCCCGTGGGACTCCGCAGAGGGGCAAACGCGTCCTCTGGAGCCACTCCTGTCCCTTGCGGACAGGTCACCTTGGAGGTGAGTGCCGGGGCCCTGCTGCTCACACCGCGGCGCCCGCCTCGTGATCCACAAGCAGGTCCCTGCTCCAGGGGCCCCGGGACACCTACCACTGCTCCCTCCTCCAAGGGGTTCAAAATCCAGCCCGAAAATGAACCGATACCCTCTGGCCTCCACAGATGACCTGGGACTGAGCTTCTGCCTGGCCTGGGACGCCGTGAACAATCGGCCCCTCCCTCCCGGGGCTGGGCCTGGGCAGTGTCCATGAGAAGTCGGGGTGCGTGTGGACCAGGCAGCTTCCCGCCCCGCACTGCTCAGAGCCCAGGGCCGCACAGCCCGAGCGTGAGCAGCGCCCTGCCGCGCCGCTGCCGTGGGACGGGCGCTGCACAGGCTCGGGCAGCCCGTGCTGCCAGATTCAGAGGCAAAATGGAGAACAGGACACGAGGCTGCTGGCGGCGGCATGCAGGCCGGGCCCGGCCCCAGGGCTGCCCATCTGGCCCTGGCGGCCGCTGGGCGGAGCGGCAGGGCGGCAGCGGCCCTCTGGCCCCAGCCCGCACCTTGTCTGCCCCTCCCCCGGGGTGTCTGCACTCTCAGGGGGCTGACCTCTCGGGGGGGGGCCTGCGGCTGCCAGGGCCAGGCCCGCGGGAGGACGGGTTTTGGACAGCGACGTGGGGTAGCAGGGAGGGCATGCCCGTCAACGGGCCGAAGGCAGCCAACGGGGGCCCAGGCCAGCAAGAAGGGGAAGGGGACCTCCGGGGGCCCTGCGGGTGCAGGCAGCCCACAGCTGGGGGGAACCCCAGGGGTGCGCGATGGCCAGGAGACACCGCCCGGTCTGCACCCCGGCCCCGAGGGCTCTCCGAGGGGCCGGTCTCCTCAGGAGGGCAGCTCAGGCATGGGCGGGGCGCCGTGCATGGGCCCGAGCGGCAGCCAGGGCCTGCCTGCGGGCCCTCCACCCGGACACCACCCGCTCAGGCGGGCGCAGAGCGGCCAGGAGGTGCTCACGGGCAGCACCTGCCCAGCTCTCAGTGGTCGGCTCAGCAGCCAGGGGACAGATTTCCGGAAGGTACCAGGGTGACGCCAGCTCGGGGTAAGGAGGCTGTGCGCTGAGGAGGAAAGGGCTTGTCCATCCAGTAAGCTCCCCCACCCCGGGGTTCTTTCCTGGGGACTGGGTGGCACTCAGGAGAGGGATGGAGGTGGCAACAGACAGACGGCCCTAGGGGCCATGAGGACAGGCGGTGGTGTGGCGCGGATGCTCCAAGCGCGGTGTGAGAGGCGGGTGGCAGGGCGGCCGCCAGGCTGCATGCAGGGTGGGGCAGCGCGCGGCGGCCCCCCATGGCTGTGCACGGGCTCCTCCGGCCTCAGCCCCCCCGGAGGTGGACACGCCTGCCCAGCGCCCCGAGTCCATGGCTTCTGTGGCACCTGGGCAGCCCCACCCACTTCAGAGCCCACTGCGCCCGCCTGCGGCGGGAAAGGCCCCGGCAGTGCTAGGCAGCACACCGCGGTCTCCACACCTCCCCTGCAATGGGGAGCGGCCGTGGAAGAGGGGGCCTAGCAGCCCCTGGGCTGTGAAACACCCCACAAAGGTGACGGGCTGACCCCAGGCCAAGGCCAGCACCCCCACACCCACGCGCATCACTGCCTCTGGGTCACAGCCACGCGGGCGCTTCCCCGAGCCCCGGGCGCACCTGACGGGGCCACGGCCAGGTCAGCTGTGTGCGGAGGCCTCTCCGCTGCCGGGCAGCTCTCGGGGGGCCAATGACGAAAGAGACGCGACGCCCGGACCCCGTGCCTGTGCACTGGGCGCGGGGGCTGCCGCCAAGCACGGAGCACAAGGCCGAGCAACGCGCGTCGGAGGCCGGGCAGCGGCCACTGCTGTTTCTCGGCACTGGCCTCCCATCCAGGTGGGACACCCCTTCCTCACAGATGTCCACTTTCTGTAACAGCATCACAAACCCGCTACTTTCCACGACTTTCCAGTCACAGCCTCCGTGCGGCCTGCTCTCCTCTTGGATGCTCCCAGAGGCGGGGATGGAGGCCCCAGGTCGGCCGCCCCCGCTCCCCGCTCCCCCGAGGTGCCCGGGGGGGCGAGCCCTGAGCTCCGCTGTCTCCTGGGACAGACCCTTTTTCACCTCAGCCGGGCCTTACATGGCCTTTCAAGCCACGGAGAGAGAGCCTCCGCCACCTAGCCCTGCACCCCAGGCTGACCCCCTGCGGAAGGGTCCGCAGGGAGGAGGCTGGGGGGACTTGGTCAGAGGCTGCTGGGCAGAGAGAACCTTCCCCGTGGGCCGGCAGAACGGGCAACAGAAACCATGGACTCTGCAGGGCGCGGGTCCAGACTCGCGTCCTGCGAAGCTCCCCCAGCTCGGAGCCCCCGCTGGGCCGCAGCCGGGGACCGTGCACGAGGCCTGGGTGGGGGCGGCCAGGCCCTGACCACACGCCCGGGAGGGCCGTGCCAGGGCTCTCGGAACACAGGCGGGCAGAGCAAGCCAAGCAGGGAGATGGAAGAACCGTTAAAGTCATGAAACCAACCGTTTCCTATGTGTGATGTTTTCATGGATGAGTATTTGCGCATTATTTGCAAATTGGGGGGTTTGAGCAGCAGGTGCGCAACACACAGACGGAGACATGGTGCCGCATTGCATGGTGGTCGGATGGCGTGAGTCAGCAGGTAGGTTAGGGTGAATCAAGAACAAAAACAGAAAACAAGAGGATGAGTCATCAACACAGGCAAACTCCAACCCCGGATACTTCACTGGAAAATTTTACCATTTTGGTAAACTGGGTATTTTCCTTAGAATGCATCGAAGCAGAGTTTGGGAATCTGTGGGTTCTGCAGGCGGAGGGCTCATTTGCATTCCTGTTTGTGATGCAAATTCAGGATGACGCACAGGCACTGATTTATTTCCAGGCAAGAAAACCAATGTCGGCTCTGCTGGGTGCGCTCCCCACGTGGCCCCCGGCACGGCTGCCGCTCTAGCTTGTTTTTCTGCAGTCGGGGGTGGGAACGGACACTGATATTTTTGCCAAAGGGAATAAAAGAGTGCGTTCGCCAAGTGACATGTGAAGTGACTACAAATGGAAAGAAAGGACACCGCGAATCTGCAGGGCGGCCCCTCCTTTCTCCTCTGCCCAGCGAGGGCGGACTGAGGGCAGTGAGCTCCACGCCCGCCGGCCCCCGGCCTGCCCGCCGGCCCTGCGGGGCACCCGGGAAGACGGCGGTCTGAGACAGCCCCGCGCCTGGCCTCGCACGTCCAGCGCTGAGGGGCCGGCGCCGGGCTCCCGGCGCCCCTGCTGGGCTGAGCCGCGGGCCAGGCACGCTGCCTGCAGCATCGCCGCCCCCGGCGAGGACCCACGTGCGCAGAAGCCTCCAGAGCGCGTCCCCGCAGGCGGGAGCCCCCCGACCGCGGCACAGGGACACCTTGGAACCTTGGGACCACAGGGGCTCACGGCCCCGCGAGGAGCCGGGAAGGGGCTGCCCCCCGGCGAGGCTGCGGCGCCCCTGATTTAGTGTTTTGTTTTTGGAGTAAAATGGCAGCTTTCAGCATTTTGCCTGGATTACTCAGATCGTTAGGCTTTTAAAAGCCCAAAACATACTACATAAAAAAGACTACATGGAAACACAGGTGCACACACATTTAGAAGAAAGGTAATAAAATACCCACGTATTCACCACCTGGCCTCGGGAGCGACTCGTCATCCCTTCTGCTGCCCTTCCCGTCTCCCTCGCTCCCCCCCAAGTGAGTACCTGACCCGAAGTCTCGGGAATAGTCGTTTTTCTTTTTTGTTTTACTGCAAACTTAAAATGGGTCTCCTTGCCGATCCTTGCCCTTGGTGCGAGGACCATGCTGTGCGTGCCCCTCGGACGTGAGCAGCCTGTGCGCGGACCGTGAGCAGGAGCCTCGCTCCCGCTGCGCGGTCACGCGCGCACACCGCCGCGTGCACACAGCGGGCTTTGAGCGCCGCGCGCTCGTGCACCGGCCTGGGTGGGCCGCCGGCAGCGCCGCGCCAGCAGGGGGCGCCATGAGACTGCGCTTTGACAAACCTGCGTCTCCGGGTCGTTTCCCTTGTATTTCTTTGGATGCAGACGACGCTGCGCATCTCTTCCTACATGAACTGGCCATTTCTGTTTCTCTGTAAAATCTCATTGGAACCGTTTGCCCCCTTCCCACTTGATTGACTCACGGAAGAGCCTGGCACGCTCTGGACACTAACGTTTGCCGGTGGTTTGGGAAGCCCGCGCCCTCTGGCCATGCCCCTGTCCCCAAACACTGGTGCACCTGGAACTCAGCCGTCACCCTCTGCCCCCGACTGACCTCGCGGCCCTGACACTGCCTACGTGCTCACAGCTCCCAACCTCGTCACCGACCTGAGTCCCCTCCACGCACCAGGCCCTCTGTCCAACTGCCATCAGCTGGTGCCTTCGGGAAGTCAAACCACACCCCCGCCACCCTCCCAAGTGCTCAGACCAGAAAGTCGGTCATTCTTGCCCCCGCGTCGCGCCCATCTGTCCGTGAGCGGCTCTGAACCTGCCCACAGGGCAGCCCAGCTCCTCTGCCGCGCTTACGGGGGGTCAAGCCCACCAGCACCCACATCGACACAGGCCCAGCACCCACGTCTTTCCCCAGAGACGTTTCCCAGGCCAGGGCATGGGCCCCCTGTGCCGGCAGCATCAACCAGCCGCAGGCAGCAGGTGGGGGAAACACCCCAGCCACTTGCTGGGGCGCCTGAGGCTGGGACCCCCTGGCAGCCCCTCCCCTGGCAGCCCCTCCCCTCCCCCACCTGCCCCTCGTGTTCCTGGGTCCGCCTCTCTCCCGACACAGGGCACCGACTGCTCGTCTCAGGTGTGTGTCGGGGGGACGGTGGCCGCTGCCCGTGCCCTGGCCCCTCCCTGCGCCTGAGCAGGCACCTCGCCTGTCTTCCCAAAGCCCTCCAAGCCCTTCCCGTATCTCGCTCAAAATTAAAGCGGAACTGACCGGCTGCAAGGCCCTCCCCGCCCGCGGTCCCGCCGGCAGCCCGACCTCAGGCTCCGCACGCCACCGCGCAGGTCTCCCCGCTCGGCTTCCTTGCAAGCCGGGCACCTCCTGGCAGAAGTCGCCCTCCCAGTCAAAGCCCCCGGGGCCACCCCAGTGCCTCCCAGGAGAACAAGGCTCAGGACGGGGGGGGGGGGGGGGGTGCTGACCGACCCTCTGACACGCCCCGTGCTCTGAAAAGTGGAAGGAAGGCGAGGCGAGTGCCCCCGCTCACAGCCAGCCCTTCCTCCTTCTGATCCATAGACTCTTTCCTGCACACGGTTTTCCTTTTTTTTCAGGTATGGGTGATGCTTTACATATTGCACTTAACACAAATCAGTCCATATCCCAAGGCTTTAAAGGTATCCTCTGTTTTCTTCTAACAGTTTTAAAGTCCTGCCTCCCATAGTTCAGTCTTTTCATCCACTTGAAGCAGATTTCTTGGGAACGGTGTGAGCCGAGGCCCGGCGTGTGCTTCCCCCATCGATCACGAATCCCACCGCGCGCAGAGCAGCCCTCGCGCAAGCTCCGCGCACGCGGGCTCGGCCCCCTGGCCCGGCCCCTCCCGGAGCCAGTGGCTGCGGCCGGCCGCACGGTGGGTCCTGTCGCGGCAAGAGCAGCTCCCGCCATGCCCCCAGCAGCACCTTATCCTTCTTCAGGATCTTGACTTTGGGGGGGCTTTTGCTCCTCATAAATTTCAGAAGCAGCTTGTCAAGTTCCAAAACAAGCAGACACGCAATGACAAAATCACTGGTATTTTGACTGAAATTGCCTTGAACCTGCAAGTCCCCACGGGGAAAACTGTCACCTCCCTGAAACGGTCACTACTTGCTAACCAGCACAAATAACTCCAGCTGTTTGATCTCCGTAACCTCCTTCCTTCCGGAGGTTCAGTCGTCTGCCACGCCCTCTCCTCGGCCTCCCACGCCCCTGGGCTTCAGCCCCAGAGGCTGACGTCACGTGTGAGCAGTGACCGCGCTGTCGCACCTTCTCTGCCTCAGGTGTTTTACTTCTCCTGTCTGTTCGTCCGACAAGGATTTACGGAACACCCGCCGCGCGGCAGGCGCGATTCCAAACCAGGACCAGACAGGGAGCCCCGCGCTCCCTCCTCAGACTAGCCAGGGCCCGGGGCTCCGCGCGAGAGGCGCTGCTCCCAGCCCTGCTGGCTCGGAAGAACGCTCTCTCCAAATTCCGCCATTACAGATGGCGTTTGCATAGAACTTGCTGGTAGCTGCTCTTCATCGAGTTAACAATTCCTCAGTTGCTAGTAGTTTTAATCACGAATAAAACCTGCATTTCCCTGGGCGTCTCCTCTGCAGCCACGCCGGACCACGAGGCTGAGTCCTGCGTCCGGGCCGGGACTGCCCCCTCCCTGGACGCTGGTGGGGGGGCCTGTGTGCCGAGCGCGGCTTGGAGTCCTGATCCTGGGTGACAAGCGGGCCGGGGCCGCGGCCTTCCTTTCTCCTCTGTCTTTTTAAAGCCCAACGTTGAGGCAGCTCCGGCCTTGGGCAGACAGAGAGCACCCCTCGCCCCACGCCCTGTTTTCCGGAGGAGCCTGCGCAGGACTGGACGGGCCTTTCCTCGTGTTCGGGGCAGACGCGCAATGCACGGCTCAGACGCAGCGGCCAGCGCGGGCCCGGAGGCAGCTGGCCCCTCCCACGCTGGAGGTTTCAGAGCGGAGTCCAGGCCGCAGCGTCCCCGTGCGAGGCCGTCTGTGCTGACAGAGACACTGGGGAGCCCCTGCACACCCCACCCACAGTCCCGCCGACGCCTCGATCCCGGGGCAAGGCCATGTCCCCGGTGAGAGGGCCGCCCGGTCGCCTGGCAAAGGCTGTCTGCTCTCGAGCTCGCGGGCCAGGGGCCCCGGAGCCTGTGCTCCCGCGCGCAGGCCAGCGCACAGCGGCCGCGCCACCCCCGGGCCTGGGTCCGCGCGCGACGCCAGGGCTCAGTCCCAACACCGCCGGCCCGCACCCCGTGCCTGTCACCTCTTTCTCACTCGCCCGGCCCCGCACCTCAAGGGACGATCCCGCCCGCCTGGTTCACGGAGGGGCTGGTCGGACACGTGGGCGCAGGCCCCCCGAGAGCCTGCGGCACAGGCGGCAATGCTTGGGGACGGGGCCTGCGCGGCCGCGGAGTGTGGAGAGGGCAGCCGCCGGGGGTCCGGGCGACAGGGCCTCCAGACCGACCAGAGCAGGTCCGCACACGTGCAGACACGCAGCAGAGGGCTCCAGGTGGCAGGGCCGCAACGCCAGGCGCTGGCAGGAGTCCTCGGCCCAGGGCCCACGGGGCCCAGGGAGGACCCGCCACGGAGGCCGAGGCGGAAGCCCTGCCTGGGCCCAGCCGCAGGGCTCCCGCGGCCTGGGGGGGACCCCCAGCCGCTGGGGGCAGAGGCCCACAAGAACTCCACGCATGAGGCTGAAGCTGCCGGTGTCGGGACGGCGGGGGTCCCGCCTCGGGGGCGGGAAGCGCACCGCACGCGCCCAGCAGACAAGGCACCTGTCGGGGCAGAGACCAGCGGGCGGAGCCGAGCGGCCGCATCGGCCGGGCAGGGCCATCCGCAGCAGGGTCAGAGGCTGCCAGGCCTCTCCAGACGCTCCTGTGACCGCCCTTAACCACGAGGAAAGGGGTGCAGCAGCCGGAGCGGCCCCAGGGGCACAGCGAGTGGGGGAGGGGCCCGGGCACTGCCCCAGCCAGCGAGTGGAGCAGCGGGAGGCCGGCCCCGGGTCAAGGGACCCCCGAGGGGGAGCGGGAGGGCAGAGGCACCAGCCCTCTCCGCCCGAGGGGGGGAGCCCACGTGAGGCCTGGGCAGAGCGGGGAGGGCCAGGGTGGCCCAGAGAGACCCCCACCCTCCTGCGGCCTCACGAGGGCGCCACCTGCTGTCCCTCCTCCTGGGGTCTGAGAACTGAGCCCCTAGGTGCAGCCCTTGGCTCAGTGACCTCAGGGAGCAGAGGTCAGAGGTCAGGACTCTTGGCTCTGACCCACCTGGTCTCAGCCCCCAGCTCTGGCTCAAGGCCCCGCATTCCTGCCTCTCCTCTTTGTCCCCCGAAACCTCCCTGTGCCGGCTTTGCCAGATGCTCCCGTGAGCGTTTACAAGAACTCCCTGCCCACCTGTGTCTGCTCCCGCAGAGCCCACCCGCCACGAAGTTAAGACGTTTTGCCATTTAATTTTCACGTCATTTCTCACACTCAGAGAACAGCCTTCATGGTTCCAAACCTTTAAAACATGGTTACTCCCAGCATGTGTCCATTGCAGAACGTGGCTCATGTATGTTTGAAAAGGATCATGTCTCCAGTTTCATATATAAAACGAAGCTCTAGTTTAAAATACTCTTAAGTCCTTATTGGTCTTGGTTTATATATTTTGGGCGCCAAGTCATTAGACACACACAGATTCAAAGGCCCTGGCCGCCCGGTGAGCCGCTGCCGCGAGCCGCCAGCCCGGCGGGCGTGCCGGGAGCACTTCTCACCCAGAACAAGCGTTTGCCGAGAGGCACCGAGTCCCCAGACTGCACCTGGGGGGAGCACCTGCCCGGAGGGGCCGCTCTAAAGGAAAGCCCTCCGGGGCCCGGAGGCGGGTGGAGAAACACTACTCACCGCAACCTCCGTGACTAAAATGTCAGTAATACTTCCCAGCACGGTCACAAAGTCGAAGACGTTCCAGGCGTCTCTGAAGTAGTTCTAGGCAGAAAGGAGGTCAGTGAGTGCGGGGGGCTGGTGAGGTCTCCGCCAGGAAGGGGTGCGTGGAGGGGCCCCGGCCAGGAGGGGGCCAGGGGGCCGGGGGGGGGGCCGCGCCGTGGGGGGCAGCGCCGAGCCAGGCAGGCAGACACCCGGCCGGGCGGGGGCGGGGCCCGGGGCCCGGGGCCCAGGGACCCTGCTCCCAGGAGCCAGGCCAGGGACAGAGGTGGACGCGGGGCCCTGACGTGTCACATATGCTCAGGAGCTTGGGGAACCCCAGCTCCGAACTAGGAGCCCCCGGGCCCCCCTACAGCGGCCAAGTCCGGACACAGACCGTGCCCCGAGGGGCCCAGGCACGTACCAGCACCCCGAAGGCGATGATCTTCAGCACGCACTCCATGGAGAACATGGATGTGAACACCATGTTCAGGCACTTCAGCATCAGCTCGTACTCGTACGGTGCGTCATAGAACTGCCCGGAACGAGAGCTGTGGGCCCCAGGCTCCGGGCTTGGCGGCCCCAAGGCTCCCACGATGGGCGGGGCCGCTGGGGCTCCCGTCCGAGCGCCTCCCCGCCGAGGACACCGGTCCCCACGCCCCGTGTCCTCCCCCCGCCGGGGCGGGACTGACTGGCGCCGAGCCGGCCCCCGCCCCACAGCCCCACCCCCTGCACGGACCCCCGCCACCCGCACGGACGCACCTTCATCATCAGCACCACGGTGTTGAGGGCGATCATGGCCATGATGAAGCACTCGAAGGGCGGCGAGACCACGAACGTCCACGTCTTGTACTGGAAGGACTGCTTGTCCTGGGGCATGTGCCGCGTCAGGGGCTTGGCACTGATGGCAAAGTCGATGCAGGCTCTCTGCTCGGGGAGGGAGGGCGCCCGAAGCTCAGCCTCCGCGGGGCGCCCCCGCTGCACCCCCTCGGCCTGCCTGGCCTACGTGGGGCAGAGCCGGGAGCGACGCCCGCAGAGGGGCCCGGCGGGGCTGCGGGGGTGCACGCGCGGACAGGCTGAGGGGGGCGCCCACCTCGTTCTTCTCCAGGCTGCACTCGGACATCACCTTGTCCCCCTGCTCCTGGAAGGTGATGATGATCAAGGCCACAAAGATGTTGACGAAGAAGAAGGGGAAGACCACGAAGTAAACCACGTAGAAGATGGACAGCTCCATGCGATACCCCGGGCTCGGGCCCTGCTCCTCGTAGGTGGCGTCCACCGAGTGTTTCAGCACCCTGGGCCGAGGACAAGCCTCCGCATCAGGGTGTCCGCAGGACGTGGCCCTGAGGAAGTCGGGACTGGCGCCCGATGAGGCTTCCTGGTCTGAGCCCAGAGACGGCTCGGCCGCTCGGAGCCCGAGCCCCACCCGCGGTGCGGTCTCTGCTGGAGCCGGGCGACCTCCCACAGGGGCCGCTGGGGGACCTTCCAGGGCAGCGCCAAGTGCCCAAGGTCCTGCCCCCAGCGGGGGTGGAGAGGCCCTGCAGTCCCCTCCCGCCCCGCCCCGCCCCGCCCCACCGAGCTGGCCCCTCACTCTCCGCCCATCCACTCGGCCAGCGCACCTGCTTCACGGACCCGGGCTCCGCAGGGGGACCTCCTGCCTGAGCGTCCGCCCCACCTCCCAGCCCGGGGGGAAGCCCTGCCCTCCGGTGTGGCTCTGAACTCGAACACCTCCCAGCCTCCTGAGCAGCAGCCACCCGCCGGACACAGGGAGGCGCCCCGTCCTCCCTCCCTCTCGCCTCCAGCCACTCGGAAAGCCTGTCCGGAGGTCCCCACGCAGGACTCTGCTGTCCGTCAGCCTGAGGGCGGGGCCGCGTCTCGAGGGCAGGAGCCAGAGCCTCAGGCACCGCGAGCCAAGGCCACGCAGAGCCGGCCCGCCCCCCGCGCCCCACCTCCCGCCCGACGGCCGGGCACCAACTCACATGGGCCAGCCTTCCCCCGTGGACACCGTGAACAGCGTGAGCAGCGCCCAGAGCACGTTGTCGTAGTGGAAGTCGTATTTCTTCCACTGCCGCGGCTGCGCCTCCACCTCCTCCCGCTCGTAATCCAAGTACTGACCCCTGGGGCGGGAGCACAGCGAGGTCGGGGGTTACGAGAGGGTCCAGACAAACCCACGCCCTCAGCGGAGAGAGGCAGGTCCGACAGGCGGCGCTGGGACAGCGGGGTGTCCACGTGCAGAAGAGCGACGGGGCACCCCTGGCCCGGACCACACAGCGAAGCTCATAACCCCAACTGGATGAGCGGCCTTCGCGTAAGAGCTAAAACCGCAACAGCCTTAGAAGAAAACACAGGGGCCTCAGAATTGCAAAAGGGTTCTTAGATACGACACCGAAACCGTGAGCAACAACAAGAAAACCAGATGATTGGACTTCATCAAACTTTAAAGCTTCTATGCTTCCAAGGACGTCGTTAACGGTCAGAATGGGGCAAAACAGCGGAAAGTCACCGATCTGATAAGGGAGTTGAATCTAGAACATAGAAGAACTACTACAGTCACCTCATGTAAAACTGGGTGAAGGGCCTGAGGAGGTATTTCCCCGAGGACGACGTACAGACGCCAGCAGCCACGGGGACAGACACGCCACAGGACCCCTCACAAGGGCGCACGTCAGAGCCACAGAGACGCCACCCGACCCGCCGGGACAGCCACCGCGGGCCTCCCCGCGAGGAGCGCAGCACGTGCCGGGGAGCGCGGGGGGCCGCCACGCTGCCGCGCCTGCAGGCGGGGGCGCGCGTTTCCGCGCCTTTGGAAAGCGGCCCTGCACTCCCTGAACGGGGTCAGCAGAGTCGCCCCAGGGCCCGACCCATCAGCCCGCCACGCGGGGTCAGCTCAGGAGGAGCGACGCCCCCTCTGCCCACGCGGACGGCGCGCACGTCCCCAGCAGCACGGCGCCGTCCCCCTGCAGGTGAACGGGCAGACGGGACACACCCCTGCCCAGAGTGGGACGCCGCCTCGGGAACACCCAGGCCACAGGCGCTACGGTGCCCCCTACAGGAAATGTCCAGAACCGACAGCCGCGGGGACAGAACGGAGCCCGGTGGCCGTGGAGGGCTGGCGTGCGGGGCGGGGCCCACCCCTGGGTGGAGCCGCTTCTCTCGGGCTGTAACTGGTGACCGGGGTCTCAAATGGGCTGTGCCGACAGGGGAACACGCCTGCGAATGTTCTAAGACCTGCAGGCTGTGCACCTTCACTGGGTGCCTGCTATGATGCATGAGTTACATCTCAGTAGCTACTTCCCTGAAGAAACAAAGAATCCTGGTCTTTTCAAGTAAACGGTGCTGGGCCGCGTGGGTCTCCGTGGACAGAGAGCTGGAATCCCTCCAGGCCGATCACCAATCAAAAGGTGAGGCAAAAGGACAACTACTAGGGGCAAACGTAAGAGACCACCGCCCGCCCTTGGGACAGACTTCTTAAACAGGACGGAGTCCTAAACATCAGGAACAGGAATCAGACTGACCACCGCCAGCCCCTGTCCTTGAACAGACACCGAAGGAAGAGCAGAAGGCCCCGTGGGGGCCGCAGCCACACGTATGCCCGAGGAGCGCGTCCCGGCTTCAGAGGACAAGACGGACAGCGTCCCCAGGACCAAGGGCAAAGGCTGGCACAGACATGCCGGGGGGTCGTGCCCGCGGTCAGTCTGCCTGCAGGGGCAATGCCCTGGCCCCCCGCAGGGAGGCTGAGAGCAAGACAGGGGCCCCAGGACCAGCGGGTTGTGGCTGGCGGCACCCTGTCCACACTGGTGGGAGTGCGATTTCCTCAGGGACATGCCAGCCCCCGCGAGGGGTGACGAGCACCACCCACAGCCTGCGTGCGCACCTGGAGCCGTGGCCCATGGGGTCCCACCGCGCAGCTCACGCCGCCTCACGCGGGCCTCATGCGGGGCCCACCCAGGAGCCCATCGGGCACAGCGGGCAAGGGAGGGCGGCGTGGTCCCACGGAGAGCGGGACCACAGCCGTGGGCAAGGGGGGGGCTCGCGTCCACACAGGCGCCACCTCTGCTTCACGGACCCCGGACTGGGCCTCCCCGGTGCTCTGAGGCAGGGCCAGGCCCAGGACGGCGACAGCGGCTGCGGCCATCCCGGCAGGCGCCGTGCGGGCCCAGGGCCGGGCCCGCCCGCCAGGCCCCAGCACGCCCTTGAGCCCCCGCGCCTGCGGCAGGAGGAGCCCGGCCCGGCGAGGCTGGCCCCCAACCCCGGGCCCCGGTGCGGCCCCCACGCGCCCGCCGGCCCCACGGCACCTGCAGTCCCGCTCCAGCTCCTTGGACTCGTCCGTGCAGTAGAAGAACTTCCCTTTGAACAGCTGCACGGCGATGACGGCGAAGATGAACATGAAGAGCATGTAGACGACCAGGATGTTGAGCACGTTCTTCAGGGAGTTCACCACACAGTCGAACACGGCCTGCGGAGGGCGCCCGCCGGCTCAGCTCCCGCCCGGGGCCCAGCGCGGAGGAGGCCGCAACCCGAGGCCGCGACCCTGGGGGCCCGCCGTCCACCGCCGTCTCTCCCCCGGGAGGGAGGGCCGCCCCGCACAGGACAGCGTGGGCAGGCCGGCCGCAGAGCAGGGACGGCCCGGGGCCCGGCCGGCCTGTGGCAGGAGGGGCTGACCCAGAGGGACAGCGGCCGGGATGGGAGGCGGTCCCGCCGGTGCTGCGGACGGACGCAGGAGGCGGAGCCCGCAGGACACGGCTGGGCATCGGCCCTGCTGGGCGGGGCCAGAGAGCGCGGTGCCCGCCCCACCCACGGAGCGCGAGGTGTGCGCAAACCTGCTGGAGGGGCCCCTCCCAGCGCTGCACACCCCACCCCACAGACGCTGCAGCAGGATGGGGCCAGCCACATGTGCACGTGTGTGTACATGCCTGTGCACACTCACACGGCACACCCATACATGGAACGTGTGCGCTGCCCGTGCACCGCCCCCACCACGCTCGCTCACATGTGCGCGCCTGTGTGCACAGCACACACATGCACACAACACGTGCAGGTGGCCCCCCACGGCTAATGCCCCGACTCCAGGCCCCCACCTTGAGCTTCGGCAGCCGCTTGATGGTCTTGAGGGGCCGCAGGACGCGCAGGACGCGCAGGGACTTGATGGTGCTGATGTCCTTCCCTTTGGACCCTCTGGAAGGAGAGACACACACGCAGACACAGGCTGCACCCACGCGTGTCCCCACAAAGCCACCGGGGCCCGGGCCACGCTCCCCGGGCAGACGGCCGAGGGGCTCGGCCGCCCCAGCCACGCAGGCACCTCAGAGGCCTCGTCGGAGTGGACGAGGGTCCAGCCGGCCACACCGGGGCCAGGGGGCGCGGAGCCTCCTGGAAGGAAGGGCCTGCTCTCCCGGACACCCCGCCCCCTAAGCAGCTCCCGCCTGCGCCCGCGAGGCAGCCCTTGGAGGGGAGGGAAAAGGGCCCGCAGGCCACCGGCTCTGCAGGGGCCGGGAGGGGCCATCTGAGCCGCTGCCTGCCCTCCCTCGGGGGCCTGACACCCCTCACGTGATGTCAGGCAGACGGGGAAGGGGGAGGGAGGGCAGGGGCCACAGAGAGACAGTGAAGAGGCAGAGACACCAGACAACGAGGGGGGGAGACAGGAGGGCACCAGGGCAGGAAGGTTGAGTGGAGAACATCCCAGGCTCAGGAAGCAGGCGCCAAAACCCGGGACCTCTGGGGCCCCAGCAGGCCCCTCCCAGAGGAAGCCAGAGGGGACCCGGGCAGCTCCCTGAGGCTGGCGGGGCCCCAAGACCTGTCACGCTCAGGGGCCGGCCCTCCTGCCACCCGGAAGCCAAGGCAGGAGCTGAGGGACAGACGCGCCCACGGGGCAGGGCCAGGGCTTGAAGCCCCAGCCCATCCAGCTCAGAGGCCGCTTCTCCCCAAGCCCAGGGGACCTGCGTGGGGGGCGGGGTCCCTGCCTCCTCGTGGCAGCCCAGCTCCGGGGAGAGTGAACTGCGGGCCGGGCAGGCTCCGCGGGGGAGGGGCCCCAGCGCTCCACCCCGGCTCCGTATTAGATGGCACTTCCCCAGGAGCGCGCCCCCTCCCAGGCGGGACCTCCCAGCCTCCGAACACCCCGGTGCTAGGGCACCCCCCCCACCCGCTCCGCAGCCTCCGGCTGAGACCGGCAGGGGACCGGGCCCAGGTGGCGGCCCCGGTCGGACGGACGGCAGGCTCCGCAGGGCCGCGGGGGAAGAGCCCTGCCTGCTCCCTGGGAAGCGGGGCTGGCTCCGCGTGGGAGCAGCCCACCGGGCGGGCCGCGCCTCTGTCCTCTCAGCGCCCGCCCCTGCTCAGAGGCTGCCTCCCTGGCACGGGCGACGACGCCGCCTCCTTCCCAGGGAAGGGGGGCAGGGAAGCCCCCGCGGAGAGGCTGGGGGTCGCCAGGAGGCGGTCACCCAGAGAACAGAGGGAGGGACGCCGCCGGGGCCTGGGCAGCAGCTGCGGAAGGTGCCCCCGGCAGCCACAGTCCCCGCTCCCGCGGCAGCTCCGACGAGACCGGCCCTCGGGCCCCGGCTCCCGGCCCCCAAGACGCGCTTGGACACCCTGCCCCCTGCATCTTGCGGGACGGCCCAGGCCCACCCGCGCCCCGGAGGGCTGCCCCCCACCCCGGGCGAGGGGGCCACGGGCCTGGGGACACGGCTCCGGCAGCATGCAGCCCGGAGGGTGGCGCGGAGGGTGGAGGCGGATGAGCGGAGGTGAGGCAGTGATGCGACGCCCCGAGGGGCAGCTGTGATGTGGGCGGTGGGCGGGACGGGGGGAGGCATTACCCCATGACGCTCCTACCGGGGGTCCAGCAACAGGGAGACAAAGAGAAGAGAGTGCGTGAGGAGCCGGGCCGAGGGCAGGGAGGATGCAGCCCCTGCCCTCGGCACCTGCGTCCTCGGGTTCCCTGACCTCGGCACCGCCTGCCACTCCTAGGTGCGGCCCGGCTCCACCCGGGCCTCCGCGCCCGCCTCGGCCCGTGGCCACGCGGGCCCGGCCACAGCAGGGCTGAGCCTCGCGCGCTCGGAAACGAGAGACAATGGCCCAGAGCCTGGCGGGGGCAGCGCCCACCAGCACCCCTGCCCGGCCCAGCCTCGGCGCTGCGGACGCGGGCGGGGCCCTGGCTCACGGGGGCGCTGACTCCTGAGAGCGGACCAGCCGGAGGCCTGCCGCCCCCCTCAGAGCCGGCGGCCGCGTCGGGGACGAACAGGCTTGGGGTCCCCCCGCCACACACCGCCCAGGTCCGAGCAGACAGGGACGGAGCGACAGGCAGCCCTGGAGGTGCCCCCAAACCCCGTCACGCATCTGGGGGCGCAGCCGGCCAGGTCCAGAGCAGAGGTGGGTACTTACGAGAAGGCAAACGCCACCAGGGCCCCACTGACCACAATGAAGTCCAGGATGTTCCACAGGTCCCGGAAGTAGGCCCCCGGGTGCAGCAGCAGCCCCAGGTCGATCATCTTCGGGGGAGAAACACAGCCGGGTGGGCAGGGTGCTTCAGACAGAGGGCAGAGCCAGACCCCAGAGCCCGGGCCGCGCCCGGTCCCGGGGAGGCCCCGCCCAGGCACACCCTCGGAGAGCCTGATGGGCCTCTGGGACTCCAGGCCATCGCCCCCAAATACCCCCGCGTGGTCGTGACCGGCTGAGACCCGGCCTGGGCCCCGCGGCCCTGACGGTCGGCAAGCACCTCCGCTTCCTTGTCTGTGAGCTGGGGTGACCCCGCCTCCCCCAGGTAGGTGGGGAAGCAGCAGCGACATGTGGACACGCCCAGAGGCGAAGCTGCCCCGAGGCACCCACAGGCCCAGGCCCAGCTGCCCTGCATGGGGGACCGACAGGGGCGCATCCGCACTGAACGTGCGTCCGCGCGCTCGCCGGCCACTCGCCAGACACCAGCTGACAGAGAGCGATGCCCGTCCACCCTCGGCACAGAAAACGGAGCTCGCGGGGGTCGGCGGGTCCCCGCCCCCCCACCGCCGGGCCCTCCCACAGGAGCGCCGTCAGCACCACGAGCCCAGCAGGGACCCTGTTCCGAGCCCGGGCAGCGCCCCGCGGGCCAACTGGCGCGGTGGCCAGCCCGAGGGAACGAGGGCCTTCGGCATCCCACCACCCGCCCTCCGCGGGCCCCACCAGACGCGCAGACGGGGGTCTGCGGGGCACCCCCATCACTCACCTTTATCACCATCTCGAAGGTAAAGACGCCCGTGAAAATGTAGTCCAAGTATTTCAGGACCTACGACCAAAAGGAAGATGATCCTCGAAGCGGGCCCGATGTTGGAGCCAGGGCCGTTTTGGGGGCTCCAGGCCCCCCTGCAGACCTCGGGGCAGACAGCCCGGCAGCCAGGGGCCCTGTGGGCAGAGGTCGTGGGGAGGGGCCTTCGCCTGCGGCCGCGGACCCGGCCCTGGCTCCCACTGTGCGCACGTCTGCACCCTGCCGGTCCCCCCGCGGGCCCCCCCTCCAGGACAGCGGGCTGGACCCCAGCGCCGCCCAGCCCCCCGCGGCCCTCCCTCCCCAGGACAGAGGGCTGGACCCCAGCGCCGCCCAGCCCCCCGCGGCCCCCCCTCCCCAGGACAGCGGGCTGGACCCCAGCGCCGCCCAGCCTCCCGCGGCCCCCCCTCCCCAGGACAGAGGGCTGGACCCCAGCGCCGTCCAGCCCCCCACCGCCCGGCGGGGACACGCACGTTGTTCCTGGGCGAGTCTGTCCGCACGGGGTCCTCGGCGGCCAGGGCGATGCTGCTCAGGGCAATGACCACGAGGATGACCATCTCGAAGTACCGCATGGTCACGATGTAGTGGCAGAAGCGGCGGAGCCTGGGGGCCGAAGCAGGGCTCACCCAGGGCCCACAGATGGGCCGCGGGTCCCCTGCTCGGTCCCCCTCTCGGCCTCTCCCGCCGGAAGCTAAGCTCTAAGTGCTGGGAGGCGGCGGTCAGGTGGCGGGTGGAGACAGAGGCCTGAGAGGGAAGCGGCCTGTCCCGGGAAGCACGATGGGAAGGCTGCGGACACCCGGAGCGGGCGGCACACGGCGGCAGAGCGGCGGTGTGATCCGCCGGAGCGCGGCCCCAGTGACCGCATGGGTCGTTTTGCTCTGTTCACGCACGTTCTGGACCCTGGGCACAGGGCTCGCAGGGCACCAGCACGCAGCGTGGACACGCGCCAACGGCAGGCTCTCAGAGGCTGACAGACGCCACAGCACAGCAGAGGACGGGGGCCGGGCGGGCAGCGAAAGGCCCTCTGCCAGGGCGGTGCGGCCGCACGCAGGGCCAGGAAGGGGCAGCCATGGGAGGCGCACGGGGGTGGGCCCCTCTCCGGCCACTGCGGGGCCGTGCTCCCGCTGCGCCCTGCCCCCACCGGCCATCGCTGCCCCTCCGGCCCTGGGCCCCTTCCTGCCCTCAACAACTCCTATCCCGAGCACCTTCCATCTGAAAGGACCCCCGCGCCGACCCGCTTCCCTCTCCCTTGAAGGTGTCTGGTCAGGGCCACCAGCCCCGCCCGCTCTGCCCTCCGCGCCCTGCGGGGCCACCACTATCAGGCCCCCGGCCGCCTGCCGGCCCTTCCGCCCCAGGACGCTGCGTCTCCGGCCCTCCACCCCACCCCCCTCCCAACTGAAGTTGCAGGCCCACCCGGCGCTGTTGCCACCGCCCAGCGCGGCCTCTGGCTGCCCGCCTCCCCTGCTCAGCAGGCGCCTCGGCACAGGGGCACCGGCCGGACTAACAAAGGCGGGCGCGTGACGAGGGGATGGCAGACGCCGGCGGCTGTGACGGGGAGACCGAGGACACATGGATGTCGAGTGTGCGTGACACCCGCCCGCGCAGCGGTCACGGGCACGGGTGTGGCGGGGAGGCAGACTCACAGGTTGGTGGGGCTCAGGCAGAACATGGAGCTGTAGGGGACGATGGGCCGCGGGCCGCTCCGCATCGCCCCGTCGGCTTCCGCCTCCTTCTTCCCCGCGGCCTGGCTCTCCACACCGCCACCTACGAGGACACGGGGCCGACAGGTTAGCAGCGGCGCGCACAAAGCCCACGTCCCACCGTCCTCGCCAGCTCCAACCCCAGCAGGCGGGGGCGCCTGTTTGTAGACCCGCCCCAGAAAGGCAGCGAGGGAGTGTGGCTAAGAGCACAGCCCGGCCAGGGCCGAGCCAGCGCTGGGGACCCCGGGAGGCCCCTGCACGAGCCCCGCGTCGCCAGGCCGAGGTGCCCTGGGCTGTGGACACCTCTGCCTCCACTGGGACCCCTTGGTCTAGATGCGCTAAGGACACCAAAGCCCCTCGGCCCCGGACACCAGGGCACGTAGGGCACCCCCGCCCGGTTCCAGCTCGGGGCTCCCCTGGAGAAGAGACGTCACGTGGCTGCCTCTGCCGGGACTCAGTCGCCCTCCGGAGCCTGGTACCCACCCTGCCGGCCAGGACCCCGGGGAAGGCCCCACTGCGCCGGGGCCGCAGGGACGCGGGCGGGGAGGGCGCTGGCCGGCAGGCACGCCCCACGCCGTGCGCACCCTGCACAGATGCTCGCTCCACACCACGCCCTCCACAGCGACGCCGCCGCAAATCAACCTCCCCAGGGTTCGAATGGCCGTGACCCTGGCTGCTTTTAAGTAGATACTGTTCTCCACGCGTAGGATTTTCTCACGATAGTTTTCCATTTTCACTATCCGAATGTGCGTGCCCATCCCCGTCGGTGACCCTGTTCCCGAGAGCTCAGAAATGCCAGGGACAGTCCACGCGGTGGCTGGAAGCCAACGCCCACCTTTGTGTCTCGCCGTTGCCTCTTACAAGAAGCACCAAGGCAACAAGGCGGTGGAAGGGCGACCGGAGGGAGAGCGCGCATCCCCAGAGCGCGCACGAAGGCCCGGCTCCAGGCCCCGGGCCCGGCCCCGGCTGCTCTGGTCCTGCGGGGCCGGGCAGGGGCCGCGCCGACCGCCCCGCCCGGGCCGCGCCAGCGCCCCGCGCTCCCCCACCGAGGGGGAGGTCAGACAGCCGCACATCGCGCATTCCCAGCCCACACGGAGTCTGTCTCCTGGTCCCGTCTGGCAGACGCACCCCCCGAGGAGATCCAGCGTGCGTGCGCAGCAATCCCTGCTCAGCGAGGTGGCCGCGGCCCGTTCTGTTTCAGTAACAAAGAGTTACAGAACCACAGGAGACAGACTGCGTTTGCAAGACTGGTACGAAACCTTATACTGTGGATATTAAAAATGCCTGCGAATAGTTTAAGTGATAAAACAGCAGCTGATAATGCGATTAAAAAAATACTGAGAGGCTATATAAATGCCTCTCCATCCCAGATAAGCTCAATACAAAACTAACAACGTGGGGAAAGGAACCAGCCGCACGGCAGCCGCGGGGCCCTCCGGACGGGATCCGGGGGGTCATTCCCACTCGGCGCTACAGCTTTAGCCGCAAAAAAGGTTCCACGATGATCATGCCTCACCTTTCCGTGGAGAGTTTTACTACTTCACTCTTGTTTTAGTCCTCGCCCGAGGATACGTTTATTGATTTCAGAGACACGGAGGAACGTCAACGGGTTGGCTTCCGTGCACACCCGGACCGGGAACCGAACCCGCGACACCCTGGTTCACAGGAGGACACTCCACCCCACGGAGCCACCTGGCCGGGGCCAGAACGTTATTATTCCGAAAGAACAGCCTCTTAGACTCTTCCACAACAGCAACAGAGCAAACCGAGGACAAGGAAACTGGGAAAAAAGACCCGGCGTGGGCTCGCTGCGGGCTCCCGAGGCTCTGGAGAAGCAGAGCCGAGGCCCGGCCTGGACGGACCCTCTCAGAGCCCCTGACGACGGGGCGCCCCCAGGGAAGCCCTGGCAGCCTGAGAGGGCGGGACGAGGCCCCAGGGAGCACAGATGCGGTTCGCTGCCGGGCTCAGCTGCCGGACGAGAGGGACTCGACAGTGCGTGTCGAGCCCTGAGGGGCGGACGCTCAGCAAGGCCACGGCAGAGGGGACCGGGGGGGCAGGGGGGACCAGGGAGGCAGGGGGGACCGGGGGGCGGAGAGGGGACCGGGGAGGGTAGAGGGGACCGGGGGGGGCAGAGGGGACCGGGGGGCAGAGGGGACCGGTGGGGCAGAGGGGACCGGGGGGCAGAGGGGACGGGGGGGGGCAGAGGGGACCGGGGGGGGCAGAGGGGACCGGGGGGGCAGAGGGGACGGGGGGGGCAGAGGGGACCGGGGGGGCAGAGGGGACCGGGGGGGGCAGAGGGGACCGGGGGGGCAGAGGGGACCGGGGGGGCAGAGGGGACGGGGGGGGCAGAGGGGACCCGGGGGGCAGAGGGGACCGGGGGGGGGCAGAGGGGACCGGGGGGGCAGAGGCGGCCACGGGAAGGGGCCGCGCAGCCGTGCTCGCCCGGCGCCGGACTCCCGGGCACGGCTCTCACGGGCAGGTTCAGAAACAGGCTGAGCGGAGTCGCCTTTGGGGACGCGAGCAAGCGAGCGCGCAGGGAGGGGAACGGGCCCGGGCGCCCTGCGAGGCGTGAAGCAGGGCAAGGCTCCGCGCCCGACGGCCCCTGAGCAGGGCTCGGGTGAGCCCAGACCGGGTGCCCGGAGCCCTGACACAGGCACCTCCAGAGCGGGGGGCAGGCTGCGAGGGGAGCTGAAGGCGAGGAGGCCGCGAGGCAGGAGCACAGAGGGCGCGGGGGGTGGGGGCTGCCGGAGGAGCCAGGGCTCGGGTCAGGTCTCCTTGGAGAAAAGGCCAGTGCCAGGCCTGCCCCGGGAAGGGACGTGAGGGTCCCGGCACGCGTCGTCACTGACGCCGACCGGGAGCTGCCAGGGACTTCCGGAGCAGGGGGGGTCCAAAACGCCCACCTGAGGGGCTCCCGCGGCCAAAAGGGGGGCACTTTAAGCATCAAGAATAGGAGTGTGTTCATAGGAATGAAACACAGCAAACATGTAAAAATCCAAAAATTCACACTTCTATCTCTTGGTCTCACAACTCACACTTTTGAAAACCTACACATAAATAAAGGGACAGAATTAAGCTTGTTTTTCTGCTTAACACAAGTACGAACTGTATTTCAGAAGTAAGTTCTTCCTTGCAGAAAACGGCAAGATAATGAAATACACTAAATGGCAGTGCCTGCTGAAATCTGGGTGACAGTCATCGGTGTCTCCTAACGCACGAGGGGACGGGGGGGGGGGGGGCGGTTCACAGAGGTGGGTCCGGCCCGGCGAACATCAGTCCCAGCATCGCCACTAGGAGGCGGGACCCCGTCTGGCCCTGCCACCCCGAAGCCCCCAAGCGCCGAAGCAGCGTCACCCGCTTCCTCTCAAGTCTCCAGCTCTGTGTCCGGCAAGCAACGGCGGTTTGGGCCCCTAGGGACAGGTGGCACTGTCCGGAGGTGACGCTTTCTAGTTGTCACCCACGGGGCGCCACTGGCACCTACAGGGTCAAGGCCGGGAATGGCGCTAAAGGGCCCAGCTGCAGAGAGACCGACAGGCCTGCCTCCCACCCAACGGCCGGCTCCCCGGAGGCACTGAGCACAGAGGACGCAGGAGATGCGCCGAGTGCGGCCATGGGGGGGTCCCCAGGACAGGCGACCGAGGCCCGCACGCCCACGGCGTGAGCACCACGAGATGGCCCAGGCGTGGGCTACTTCTTGAGGGCGGGCGACAGAAACGTGATGGTCTGTCACACCCGTTCCTACTTTCGATGTTTCAATTTCCCACAGCACGGAGGGTCTGCAGTGGCCACGGACAGCAGACTGGGCACACGGGGCGCGCTCCGGGCCGAGGACGCAGCGAGAGGCGGCGGACGAGGAAGAGCCCGATATGCTGACGCAAGAGGGTCCGTTGAGGGAAGGGGCGCAGGTTGGGGGGCGGGAGGGAATCCGAGATGTGAACGTGGCGGTGAGTCCCCAGCCAGCAGGAACCGGAGGCGGAGGCCGGTCCCCAGCCACCTCCTCCCACGCCCTCCACAGGCCGCGCAGTGTGTCAGGAAGGGCAGCCAGGCCTCTCGCAGCCCACGGTCACAAGGCCCTACCGACGTACGCGAGCAGGTCCCCGGGGCCACGCCGCCGCCAGGTCTGCGGACCCAGGAGGGGCCGTGTGGCGAGCGAGGGCTGTGCAGCAGGGTCCCCATGGGGGGGTGCGGGCACCGTCACCGGCGGGCGAGAGGGCCCCGCCCTGGGCAGAGACGCGCTGAGCGCAGGCCTGGGGGCTGCTCCAGGGGTCGGAAGGGAAGGGCTCGGGAGGCGCGCGGGGCTGCCGGGCAGACGCTGCTGCGGAGGGACAAAGGCGGGCGCGCGTGGGCGGCTCAGCGACGCAGGGAAGCGAAGGAGCAAGGGCTGAGGTCCAGCGTCCTCCAGAGTCAGGGTCTCGTCGAAGACTCAGACCTGGACCGACGTCCTCCCGGGCCTGACTGACTACGGGAGCCGGATCTCGCCGCCCTCACGGGAGGGGGGCTGCTGAGCCAGGAAGCAAGCAGGCCGCCCGGAGCCCGCCCGTCAGGCCGCCCCGGGCGGCGGGACACGCTTCCTCGTGGCCAGGGGACCCAGCGTCCATGCAAAGCCTCCACCGTGAGAAAATAGGAGGACGGATGCGGACGTTTCAGGGAACGAAAATACTCCACAACCACCGCAATGCACAGGAAAACTGTAACACAACTTCCCCACTTGAAGTAAATATAAGTAAACAAACAATTCCTAATAAGAAACATCACCAACATCAGATTCAAAAGCTCAAAATAAAAATGCGCGGATGACTAGGAGATATGAGATGAGAGCTGACCAAACTCAGAAGACAAACGGGGCGAAAAAAAAAGACAAAATCATCTGAGAAAGAAAGTTAAAGAAAGTTACCCGAGAAAGGAAGTTAAAGAAAGACAAAAATCTCCCCAGAAATCATAAGGGGGTCCAGAGAAAATGGGTATGACGGAGGCAGAGCAAGGGAGACAGAAGACAGACGTGGGTGAGCTGAGCGAAAATTACGAAAGAAGGATCGAGTTTGCAAAGGGATCAGAGAGGAAGGCAACGACAGGACAGGCAGGGTAGGTCCAACGTCGGCATAAACCGTGACATGTGAAAAACAAAAGTAAAACAATGGAACAGAACCAACATTTAGAACTAGACTCCCAGAAATTACCCCTGAAATGAAATCAACACCCACCGATTTAGTTTTAACAGAAGCGCCCGAGCGACTCACTGGGAAAGGGCAGCCTCTGCCACACGCGGTGATGGAACCAAGGGGAGCCTGGGGGAGGGGCGGAGCCCCAGGCCGAGCCCCACGCCACGCGTGGAAACCCTCTCACGGCTCCAGCCTCGGGAGCGGAGCGGAGGGGCCCCCCGCCTCACCGCACGCAGCGCGACTGAACCCCCGGGGGCCCCTGCACGGTGCGCGTGGGCAGTGGAGGGAGGGAGGCCGGCCGGCTGGGGCCCTGGGGCCTGCGGGACGGCCCGGCAGTGGCGCTTCCTTCCTGGGTGTTTACACCCTCACGCATTCTCGGCACCGGAAAAGCTACCAACCCCAAAATGCCAAAAGGCACAGATTTTTTTTTTAAGTCCCAAGAAAGGCAGCTCCCTCCAGTCACAGGTCAAGGAGAGGCGCAACCCAGCAAGACAAGAAACTTACACCAGGCAGTCACGGCTCTGCGGCAGCCACACGCGGCGGCCCCCCCACACTGGTCACCCGGGGCCGAGGGGGCCGCCGCGACGGCCACCCTCAGCACCCTGAACGATACCGGGGTGGCATCAGAGAGAGCCAGGGGGGTCCCTTCCCCCTCCCTGTGGTAACAAGACCCCACCCCACGCGATGGCAGCAAAGATCACGGCGGCGGGGGCGGGGGGGGGGCGGGCGGCGGGGCCCGGACTTCTGTTGCCGCCCAGAAGGAACAGGGGCCCCCCGTCCCTTCGCTTGGTAGAACGAATCTCGGCGGAAAGCCCGGGTTTTTACCGACACCCGGCAACAACACGGTCACTCCCTGCTGTGTCACTGGAGGCCTCGTCGGGGGCAGAAAAGGCCCTCCCAGCATCTCCCAGAGGGGCAGGGCCGGGCAGCAGCTGGAACCCCGCCCGGGCCGCTGGGACTCGGAGTCCCCTCCCACGGGGTGTCAGCGGAGGTCACGGGAGAACCCGGAACTCCGCCCCACCTGTCCCTGAGGCAGCCGCCCGCACGCCGCGGCTAGGGGGGCGTCCCGGGGGGCCGGCTACGACAGGCGACTGAAACAGGGCTCACAGGCTAACAACACGGTACCGAGATGTCTAGGTCTCAATAAAAACCCGCTCGTCACACTGAGAATCAGGGAAATATCCACCTCAATGAGAAAAGACAGACAGCAGGTAATACAGATGTTGGAATTATCTGACAGTCATTTAATGCGCCCATCGTGAACATACTCCAGACTGTTAAGAACACACTTGAAACAAATGAAAAAATAACCTCAGCAAACAGAAAACCTCGGCAAAGAAATAGAAGGTATAAAGAGGAACCAAACAGAATTTTATAACTGAAAAATACAGTGACTGAAACTGCGACTCAGAAGACAGGCCTAAGGTGGGATAGTGCGGGGGGTGGGGGGGGGGTGCGGCGGCTGCGAGACAGGGCGGGGCCCGGCTGGGGCAACAGCCGGAAACGGACCGAGCCCCCGGGGCCTTTGCGACTATAACAAAAGATCTACCGTCCGTCTCACAGTCCTGAAAAGAAAAGAGAAAGAGCAGAGCTGAAGGCACATTCAAAGACACAGTGGATGGAAATATTCCAAATTGGGCAAAAAGACATTAACCCTGCAAATTCAAGAATCTGAGCGAACCCCACACAGGATAAGCCTAAAGAAACTCATGCCAATATACATCATAATCAAACTTCTGAAATATAAAGACAAAGAAACACATCGTGAAAGCAGCAAGAGAGAAACATCTTACCTATGGGAAGAAAACAATTCGAATGACAGTAGATTTCTCATCAGAAACCATGGAGGTCAGAAGGGAGAGGCACACGTTTTTTCAAGTGCTGAAAAAAAAAGAACTGTCAACCCAGAATTCTATACCCAGTAAAAAATATCCTTCAGGAATGAAGGGGGAATCAAGACATTCTCAGATGAAGGAAAACCAAGAGAACCTGCCGCCTGCGGGCCTGCCCTGAGAGGGTGACCAAGGAAGGCCCTTGAAACAGAGCACAGGTTATGAAAGAAGAAATGCTGGGCTTTCGGGAAGGAAGGAGGAGCAGCAGGAGTCACAACATGAGTAAACACAACACACTTTCTTCTCCTCTCGCGTTTTCTAAATTTCTAGGTTGAAGCAAAAGTTACAACACAGAATGATGTGGTTCAAAATATCTGCAGAGGAAATATTTCAGACCGTTACACACGCGGAGGAGGAAGAGAGGCCACGTTCTCACCCTCCGTCCAAACTGGTGAAACGACTGCCTGGAGCACTGGGGCAGGTCTATAATACAACCACTAGAGCAAACATTTAAAAACCATACAAGGAGATACACTCAAAAATATTTTAGTTAAATCAAAATTAATTCTAAAATGTATACAAGTAACCCATGGAAGGCAAGAAAAATAAGCCACAGCAGGGGAAAAACAGAAAAAACAAAATACACAACAGCAGACCTAAGCCATAACATACATAATTACATTAAATTTAAATGCTGTAAATCTGCCAAATGAAAGACAGTTTTCACAGAGTGGATTAAAAACATGAAACATGACCCACCTACATGCTATCTACAGGAGACTCACTTAAAATTTACTATGTAGCTAGTTTGAAAGTAAAAAGGTGTAACATAAAAATATCAGTTAAAACACAGCAAGAGTGGGGTGTCCTTATGTCCGGTGAGGGAGACATCAGAGCCGAGAAACTCATCAGGAGCCGAGAGGCACGTCACACGGTGACCGAAGGGCCAGCCTTTCAAGAAGACACCATTCCAAAGGCGCATGCGCTCAAAACACGGCTGCGCGACACGGGAAACAAAAGCGCGCGGCACCGAAAAGAGAAACGCCGTTCGCAGTGGGGGACCGGAGCACCCCCGCCGCCGCCCACAATCGCGACGGTTAGACAGAGCACCGGCACCCACGCAGGACTCGGCGCCACCATCCGCCGACGGGGCCGCCGGCCCAGACCCAGACACGCGGCGCCGCAGGCTGCACCCAGCGAGCTCCACGGATGTGAAACCTCGCAGGGAGCCCGCTCACTGACCACGACATGACCAGCTAGACGTCAACGACGGAGAATAACAGGAAAATGGAGCTCCAGACACTCGGAAACTAAACAACACATTTCTCAATAATCAGTGAGTCAGAGAAAGTCCTACTGGAAATTTTTTAATGGGAACAAGTGAAGAGGAAAATATGACATATCAAAATCCGTAAGAGACAGATAAAGCAGTGCTAAGAAGAAAATACACAGCACACGATGTTCACACTACTGAAGAGGAAAAGACAAATCGATGATCCAAGCTCCCATCTCAAGAAAGTAAAAGAAAGCAAACTAAACCCAAAGCAAACTGAAAGAAAAAAATAAAGAGCAGAAATCAAATGCAATTGGAAAAAATAAACACAGAAGAAAATCAGTGAAAAGACAAAACGAGAGAAGACGCGAATCACCACAGTCAGGAAGGAGAGAGAGGCGGCTGCTGCGGGTCACACAGACAGCGAAGGGCGGGGCAGGGAAAACCGCAGCCCCCCACACCCCCCCCCAGCCCGCGCCCGCTGCAGCCGAGGGGACCGGCCTCTTCCCGCGCACGAGCCGCTGCAACCCCCCAGCGTGAGGTAGAGCGCGCCGCCCTGTGGCTGCTGCTGATAATCTCAGGCTCCAAAGATTAATGTGTCATTGGCAAGCGCTAGCAAACATTCAAAGGAGGGTTAGTACCAATTCTGCACACTCTCTTCCCAAAAAACACAGAAGAAACAATTTCCAATTCATGGGATGAATTCAGCATTCTGATACCAAAAACAGGTAACAGCACAAAAAGAAAACTACAGACCAATATCCCTCATGACCAAACAGCAAACTCAACAAAATATTAGCAAATAGAATTCAGGAATATATATAAATAACTACATACAATGATGAGTGGAATTTATCCCAGGGATGCGAGGTGCTGAGTATCTGAAAGTCAATCAATGTCCCTACCACACAGGGCGGGGCAAAAGTGGGCTTGCCATCGTTCGCATGGAGAAATAATGCAATAATGAGTCCATAGTGACACAGGGGTTACCTCTGTGTTTCTCGACTCACAACTACAAACCTACGTTTGCCCCCCACCCCCGCCCTTTACAGCCGAGAAAAACACAGCAGCAAACCAATCGTTGCAGAAAATCCTGGGACAAAATGCAACACTCATTCACTATAAAAACTCAGGAAAAAAGAAACACAGGGGAACCCGGTAGAGCACAGCTGCAGAAGAAAGCCCGAGAAGGAAGACAAAACTGCGACCGCTAAGAATGCCACGTCACGAGCAGCCAGGCGGTCAGGTCTCCACGTGGCCCAACCTCGGGGCCAGGAGGGAAGGAGGGGACCCGAGGGTCACAAGGAAACGCTCCTGAGCAGGCGGCCTCCCCGCAGGACACCAGGGAGCCCACAAACACCGAGAGGAAACCCAGCCAGAAGGACCAGCTTCTTTACAACCTGATGGAAATGAAGGCACCCGGGGTCCGAGTCCACAGAATGCAGTTAAATTAGTAATTGGAGGAAAATTCATAGCATGACATAATCACATAATAAAAGTTCAAGAATAAAATGAACTAAGCCTCCAACTCAAGAATCTAGAATAGGAGCAACAAAGTAAAACAAAAAGGCAGGGAAATGTAAAGATAAATTGGAAAGTAGTGGGTTAAAAAACAAAACCGTAGTAGAAGTAGTAAGTAAATTAAAATGCTGGTTCTTTTTATAACAATCTACAAAACATACAACCCCTAACTAATTTAGTAAAGAAAAAAGGGAAGAACACATAATGTACACGATTTAAAAGTGACAAAAAACACTGAACCATAGAAAGTTTTTTTAAATGAAACCACTTCTTTGCATAACTCTTCAATAAATGGTGTTGACAAAACTGGACAGATACATGCCCCAAAAAATGAAATTTAACTACATTCTTACACCGTATATAAAAATAAACTCAAAACACATTAAAGGCTTAAATGTTGTATCTGAAACCGTAAAACTCCATGAAGGAAACACAGATAGTAAATTCTCTAATATCGTTCCTAGAAATATTTTTGTGGATATGTCTCTTTGAGAAAGGGAACAAAAGAAAAAATAAACAAATAGAACCCTCAAACTAACAGCTTTTTCAAGCCAAGGAAACTATCAACAAAACGAGAAAACAACCACTGAATGGAAGAAGATATTCGCCAGTGATACATCCTATAAAGGGCTAATACACAAAATTTATAAAGAACTCATACAGCTCAACACCAAAAAAACAAACAACCCATTAAAAACATGGGCCAAGGAGCTGAAGAGACACTTCTCCGGAGAGGACACGCACACGGCCAACAGACACGAGGAGAGGGCCTAATGTCACTGATCATCAGAGAGACGCAAATTAAAGCCACAGTGAGCCTCCACCGCACACGCACGGGGACGGTCCCATCAATGAGTCCACAAACACAGGGGCCCCCGTGCGCCGCCGGCGGGACCGCGGCCTGGCACCCCCTCGGTGGTGAACAGCGCGGAGGCTCCTCGGACGATGAAGAGGTAGAGCTGCCTTGTGATCCACTTCTGGGTGTTTATCCAAGGAAAGCAAAACGCTGATCTGAAAAGGCGCAGGCACCCCTGCACTCACGGCAGCACTGTCTGCAGCGGCAGGACACGGACGCGGCCCAGGCGGACAGAGGACCGTGGCGACACGGGTGGACCTGCGCAGAGCGCTGCTCGGCAAGGCAAGTCACACCGAGGAAGACAGACACCGCCTGACCTCGCCTCCACATGGAATCTACAAAAACACAGGAACTTCATAAAGAAAATGAAACGGGAACAGGCCCCCAGACACAGGGAGCAGACGGGCGGCTGCGGAAGGAAGGGGTGGGGAATGGGAGCTAAAAGATGAATGAGTAAGATTTTATTGGTGGTAAAATTCTCCTAAAAGATTTTTAAAAGTCTATGTTCTATAAGGAAGTTAAGCAAAAGAGAATTTAAGAACAAGAAAGTAAACGCTTAAAAAAAAAATTAAGCCACTTTTTTTGCATAACTTACAAAACCTAAATCAAATGCAGCATTTCTAAGGAAATTGTAATTTACCAAACTGATCTCAGGAGATGAAGTTTAAACAGATCGTTATCCATAAAGAGAGAAATTATCAAAGAGCTGCCCTTCCCACCAAGAACAGAGCCATGCGGCTTCCCAAGGAAATTCTCCCAGACCCTTGAAGCCCAGGGAGCCCCCAGTCACGGGGGTGCTGCAGAGCAACGCGCCCAGTTCGCTCGGTGGGTCGGTGGCCGCGGTCCCCTGACGCACCGCAGGCTGCGGAGCTCCCCCACAGCGCGCCTCTGGCCCCGGCACACGGTTGAGGACACGGGCCTCTCTTGCCACCATGTCCTGGGGGTTTCTTGGCTGATATTTGTGTAGGAAAAATGTACACATCCCCCAAGCTCCATATAAAGCTTTTAACAGCAACAAAAATGTGGCAGAAAACTCTCAGGCAAAATCCAACATTCAGCTGGTCCACTCTCAGGCTCCTGTGCGGACGCCTCTGAAACGCGCAGGGAGCACCGACAAAGGCGCGTCCACAGCAGTCGCTTGCGAACAGCTCTCGAAGCCGCGGTGACCACAGACACTGCGTGAGGCATTGGATGTCCTAACAAGACGGTTTTGAGTTTTCCACGGTTCACTATGCTTTAACTGTATTTTAAGAAATTGGTTGGGGACTTTGAACACAACCTACTTCATGTACTATAATTTTATAAGACATTATGACTGTTCCCACTTAAAATAATGGGGCATGAGACTCCCATTACAATTCTGATTTTCAGAAATGGCTTTGTGATGTTAAGCGAGAGAGAACCACACACGTCGCACCTTAACCTGCGATGCCTGAACGGGACACAGAAAGCGACAGAACTCGTCTCACTGTAAAGCACTGATCCTGAAATCCTACAGAAAACATTTATTTTAAGATCGCCAGGACAGTTCGATATCAGAAAATTCATTATCATGAACGTCCACGTTTCTGCTGGATGATCTAATAATGATGAAAGGCCTTCAGAAAATTCAACATTTATTCCAGATAAATACAGTCACTGGAAAAAGAACTCACGGATACTGTAACCGGACCACACCCCCCCAACCCCCCCGCCAAGGCCAAAGCCAGCACCTGCTTGGTGCAGCAACAGGCCTGCGCCCCCGGCTCCGCGCGGACGGCATCGCCGTCCCTGCGGCCACACCGTGCGGCCACAGACGCACGCACGCACGCACGGCGCAAGGGGTAACGCTTGGAATGGAATAGTTAGAACTATATTTGCAGCAATCGTAATAGTACACTTATTAGAAAGAAGAAGAGACAATCGATGCAAAAATTAATAAATAATTTGAGGATTCAAAAAGTAACAGGCTGTGAAATTAACATATAAAAATCAGTAGCCTCGATTTCGCCTTCCTGCAGAAGCAATAACAGGGACCAGATTAACCCTCCCACTAATAACAAGAGAAACGCTGACATCGAGAAAATAAAAAGGCCAACTGCAGACTGGGAGGGAACACTCACAACCCATGATGATTGACTGGCATCCCGAGATCACAAATAAACCTTAAAATTCAACTATTGGAAAACAAACCAATTAAAAATGGGCAAAAATGCTGATTACCAGAGCACAGGAAAATTAAACTAGAAATCAATAATAGAAAGTAAGCTGAAAAATTCCAAACTATGCAGCAATTAAATAACACATGGGTCAAAGAAGAAATCTCAAGAGAAATTTTTAAATATTTTTAACTAAATAAAAGTGAAAACACAACTTATCAAATTCATTAATGAAGCAATACTTTTTGAGGGAATGTAAGCTCTCAATGCACATATTAGAGGAGAAGAAAGATCTAAAATCAATACTCTATGCTTCCACCTTAGGAAACCAGAAAAAGGAAAGCAAATTAAACCCAGAGTAAGCTAAAGACAGACATAAGATTTAGAGCAGAAATCAATAAAATGTAAGATAGGGGAATCAATAGAAAACATTGAATAGAAACCAAAAGCTGGTTCTTTGAAAAGATCAAAGTGAAAAGCCTCTAGTTAGACCAACTAAGACAGAAGAAAGAAAACACAAATTACTAATATCAGAAAAGAATCAACGACAACAAAAAAACTCCCTACACTGATCAGGAACCCTAGCAGGGCTGCAGGATACATGGTTAGGATACATGGTTAACGTACACAGATGAACCGTTTTCCTATCTACCAACACGAACACGTTGAACTCCAAAACAATACCATTTGTAATAGCATCCCAAAAAAGAACTACTCAGGCGTAAATCTAACAAAATATGTAAAAGATCTCCATGAGGACAACTACAAAACTCGGATGGATAAAATCAAAGACCTCAGTAAATGCAGAGATGGCCCATGTTCATGGACAGCAAGGCCCCGTGCTGTTAAGGTGTCAGCTCTTCCCGATTTGATCTATACGGTCAATGCAATGCCAGTACAACCCCAGCAAGTTATTTTACGGAGACTGACAAGCTGGCTCTAAAGGTTATACGGAGGCAAAAGACCCAGAACAGCCAACAGCTCAGTATGGAAGAGGAAAAGCGTTCAAGGACCGCGCTACCCAACTTGGAGGCTGACTGTAAAATCACGGTCATCCAGACAGTGCGGCGATGCTGGAAAGACACACGACGGCAGCAGTCACCGGAGAAAGGCCTGGACACAGACCCACAGCTACGGCCAGCGACCTGTGACGCCGGAGCAAAGGCCACACAGCAGGACAGAGACAGTGTCGGCAACAGACGGCCCTGGAGCAACGGGCACCACGTGCAAAGCCACGAATCTGGGCACAGACGTTACGCTCCTCACAAACTTAACGTCAAGAGGACCCCCAGGCCTGAATGCACAACCGTGGAGTCCAAGGAGGTGATGTGCGAGACCACGTAGGTGGCCTTGGGGGTCGCGACCCCTTTCAGATGGAGCACTGCAGATGCAGCCCACGAAAGAAACCATGAGTAAGCGAGGCTGCGTTACATTCACAACTTGTGCCTGTAAGAGACAACGTCGGGAGAACGTGAAAACAAGCCACAGGCTGGGAGAAAATACCTGCCGGAGGCACACGGCATGGAAGACTGTTACCCAGAATGCACAGAGAACCTTGGAACTCCACAACGCGACAACAAGCAACCTGATTAGAAGATGGGCCAAAAACCCCAGCAGACGCCCACCGAAAAAGACACACAGGTGGCGATGTGCACGTGACACAACCCGACACCACGACACACCCCCTGGAAGGGCCAGGGCGCGGGACACTCACGACACCACACGCGGGTGGCTCACAGCCCGCTGACGGGAACGCGAACGGTGCGGCTGGTCGGGCAGTTTCCTGCAAAACCACACCCCGGCCGCGCCGCCGTGGCCTGCCTTGGTGCCCAGCCAGAGGGGCTGGGAGCTGATGTCCACGCAGAAGCCTGTACGTGTGTCATAGCAGCTTTACTCACGACTGCCAAAACGTGGGAGCAACCTGGTGTTCTCCAGCAGGTCCGCGGAGAAGCCCACGCAGCCCTGCAGGCAGCGGACCGCCCTTCGGCGCCACAGACCGCGGCCAGCAGGCCGAGGGCGGCCTGGCGCGCAGACTGAGCGGAGGGGCCGGGCCGGCATGGCCGCGCGCTGTGGGGCTCCACCCTGCGACGCCCAGGAAAGACAGAGCTACGGAGGCAGAGCAAAGACCAGGGGCTGGGCAGGAGGGGCCGCTCCCGGGCACCTGGGGACAAAAGCCAGGTAGGGGCGCCGTGCTGGTCCTCACACTGGTCCAGGGAGATCAGAGCGGGGGACGGCCCCTGGGAGCCCGGGGCGGCCGTCATGAGAGCCCACGGAGGCGAGACAGCCAGGGAGGAAGGAGAGGCGAGCGGAGGCAGCCAGGGCCAGCACCTTCCCTTGCTCCCCAGGACGGCACACAGGCCCTCAGCCCCAGGCGGCGGCAGCGCCTGAGCCCGAGAGCAAGTGCAGGTCCGCGTCTGGGCACGGGCCCATCTGCAGGCGCGGGCCCGCCCGCGGCAGGACTAGAACCGTCCACAGGCATCTGTGTCCGCTTGGCTCCTGCGGTCCCCTCTCCCCTCAGGACGCATTCTCTAGCCTCAGTGCCCGCACGACCGCCGTGCACCCCCCGCACGGGGCGAGGGGCCTGTGTCTGTCACCTGCAGGTCCCTCGCTACTCGATGGAGGGACTGGTTCACCCCGGAGCCTCGCTGCCCACACACGGCCAGTCCCGGCTGCTCTGTGAGGACCTCGTGCACGTGAGTGAATGAGTGAGTGAGGGGAAGGAAGACAGAAGCTCAGGTGGGGACAACAGGGCATGCGGGGCGGGGAGGGAAGACAAACCCCAAGACCTCCCCCTCCACACCCACGGGCCTCGGCCCAGGCAAGTCAGCGGCCGTGGTCCTCAGCAGCGTTTGCACGGTTGCAGCCACGCTGGGGTCTATCCTTCTGACGGCACCGTAAGCCCCACAAAGGCAGCCTTAGGCCCCTCCCCCACCCCGGCCTGCTGTGTCCCTGGCACTCCGACCCTGTGCCTGGCAATTGGCTGGGGGCTTGCAGATGCTTTTGGAAAGCAGGGCAGAGCTTAAGTGGCACACGAGAAGCAGTGCTGCCCTGGGCACCGAGGCCCAGAGCTGGCAGCGCGTCCCAGCGGGGGCAATGCAGAGGCGGGCTCTGGCCCCAGGCAGCTGCCAAGGGGCGGGAGAGACGGGGAGGAGCAGATACTCACTGGGGGCAACTGAGGTCTCCCCCGCAGGGCCGGTCGGTGTCACCGGGATCTGCACAGTGGCACTCGGGTCTGGGGGCTGGCTGCCCATCCGAGTGACGTTCCGCTGATTGTCTGCGTCCTCTGGCCGCTCCTCTGCCTTCTGTGCACAGGCACTTGGCAGCGCAAGGCCCACGGCCGTGGCCCCAGGGGCCTCCAGGTCACAGTGTGGCTCCCTGTAACCAGGAACGCACGTCAGAGTCAGCTGCAGCCCAGGCCACACTCCTACTCAGGCTGCAAAACCCCACTCCTTAAACCCCTATCCAGACCCCACACGTCCGTGACCCCCTCTGCTGCTCTGGCACTTCACAGGGTTTACTACTGCTCTGCACACCAATGTGTTTTCAGATCGAAAACGTGGGCAAGGGGCTGACTCAGCTCTCCGTCCCTGGCACAAGACCAGGCTCAGCTGCCATCCCAAGGTGTGCGTGACACGGCACCATGTGCCGAATGGAACACCTGGGGAAGACGTTTCCTAGGTCGCCCCCACTGAGTCCCCCGGGGCCGAAGCCCCAGCGCAGAGCTCCACGTGCCACGCAGCGCCACAGCGGCACTGGCCCCGAGCCGCGGCCTCTGGCTGTGTGGCCGGCTCGGGGCGGCGTGCGGCCAGCGGGTGAGCACCAGGCCGGCTGGTCTGAGCCTGGGCTCCAGCTGCCAGAGCTGGGTCCTGTCCCCGGCAGTGGGCAGGCTGAGCTCTAGGCCTTGGCCACACAGCCTGGCCCTTCCCCTCAGCCCAGGGGACTCCTCAGGTCCCCGACTTCGTCCTCAGGTCCCCGACTTCGTCCTCAGCTCCCCGTGTCCTCTCCCCCCGGGTCCTTGGTCTTTCCCAAGTCAGTGTGTCCCGAGCCAGCCAACAGCTTCCCCCAGAGGCCTCTCATCCTCCTGGAGCCTTAGCGTGGTGGCCGGCTTTCAGTGAGCGCTGCTGGCATTTTACAGTCCCCCGACCAGCGCGGGCCCAGCACCACCTGGAGGGGGCAGAGACAGGCCGCGCAGGGCGGCGGAGTGAACGGGCGGCCAGCGGACCCCGCGCCATGTGCCCTCACTCACTGGGGCTGCGGGGTCCGCGCCTCCTTCTCCTTGTCCTCGGCCTCGCCCTCCTTCTCCGCAGCCTCCTTCTCCATGTCCTCGTGCGCAGGCGGCGCCCTGTGCCGGGGCCGGTGCCGCCGTGCCGGCTCCTCCCCGCACTCTGTCTCCCGGGGCCCGGCCCTGGGGCCGCCGCGGTGCCGTGTGCGCCGCTCCCTGCCCGCGTCCGGTGCGTGCCGGTGCGCACGGTGGCGCCGGGGCTCCCGCTCGGCCGCATCCTCTGGGGAGCCGCGTCGGTGGTGGCGCCGGCCGCCCTCAGGCCCCGGGCCGCGGCCGCGCTCGCTCCTGGCCTCCCGGGCCCCCGCGGCCTCCTTGCTGCGGCTCCGGTGCGCTCGTGCCCGCTCCTCCCGGGCCACGGGCTCCCCGCCCTCCGCCTTCGGGGCGTCGGCCCGGTCCTGCTCCACTGCCGGCGCCGCGCCCTTGTCCTTGTCCTTGTCCTTGTCCTTGTCGCGGTGCCGGTGGTGCCTGCGCGGCGGGTCCGCACCGTCCACGGCCTCTGCGCCCTCGGACCGGGCCTTGGCCCCCGCAGATCCCCGTGCGCCGGGCTCCACCACAAGTGGCCGGTCCAAGTGCGTCTTCATGTCAGGCCGCAGGTGGCGAGAGGTGGCGAAGCGCAGACGCTCCTCGGGGTCCAGCTCGCTGTACAGCGCCTCGCAGCTGGCCCGCAGGTTCTGCAGCCGCAGCTGGCTGGCCCGCTGCTCCCACACCGAGCGCGCCTTGGCTGCGTTCTGCTGCCGGCTGTGGGGAGACGGGAGGTGAGTGCCCCGTGCACGCCCCCACCTCTCCGCCTCGCAGGGGAAGCCACAGATGACACACAGCGATCGATGGAGGGGTGGGCGGCAGAGTGGGTGCAGGGAGCGGGGTGGGCGGGGGGTGCGCGCAGGAGCCGTCATGACCCCTGGCAATCGGTGCACTAGGTGCTGCGCCTGAGGGGCACCCAAGGTAACAGTTCTGCCCGTGGTGACCAGCAGACATCGCACATCACGGGTGCACCGGTGGGGGTCGGGGCGCAAGGCCTCTCCTGAGCCCAAGGACATTGGCCTGAGGCCAAGAGGTGCAGGGCAGTGGGCATGACAGGCACCAGCATGAGGTGGCAGCCAGGCTTCCGGGACAGGGGGGCCGCTGACCAGGAACCCCAGGACGGCGGACGTGGCGGGCGCAGCGTGCAGGGGGGCGGGACCGAGGGACAGGCCGGGGGCTGCGGCCGCCCCAGGAGGGGACTGTCCACCTGCACCGCCTGGAGCAGCCACTGCCAGGGAGGACCGGGGCCAGCAGAGCACAGCCCAAGGGCGGGGGCCTGGGGGGCGGGCCCCCCAGGAGCGGTCAGGGAGCCCGTACTGGCCCTGAGGGGCGGCTCCGTCCGGGCGGCCGCCGCTCCGCTCGGTGACTGCTCCTCGGAGACGCGACCGCCTGTGGTCGCTGATGCCCTGCTCTCTCCTGGCTCCGCGGGGAGCACCCCCCACCCCGGGAGAGCCAGAGCCGGTCCCTGGGGTCCAGGCGCAGCCCTGGCCGTACAGGTCACCCCCGGCTGCGACCCACCCCCCCGCCTCTCAGTCACGTGTGGGCTCTGCAGTCCCAGGGACCCAGGGAGCCCTGTGCACTCTGGCTCTTTGCTGAGGAAACCCCGAGGCAGGCGACCCCAGCCCCCCTCAGCCAAGCAGACCCCCTCGGAAGTCGGGGGCTCTCCCTTCTCCCCGGGGGCCCCCAGACCGTGGTGGCAGCGGCGCTGGCGGCGTGAGAACGAGGCTGACTGTGACGTCTATGCCGCTCAGCGGCCCACACTGCCCTGGGCGCCAGCGCCACCTCGTCCAACGCCCACACCGGCCTTGGGGGTCGGGTACGGCTTCCGCCCCACAGGGGAGGATGCAGCCCAGAGGGCGTGACCCGCAAGGGTCCCACCGCGAGTCCCTGACGGCGCCAGAACCGGACACGTGCAAGGACCAGAAGCAGAAAAGGCTTAACAATAACGGAGGATTCCGCCTGCCCCAGCCTCGCTGGCGGGCTCACCGGGGGCCTCGGCCTGAGGGGCCCCAGGCAGCCCGGCCACCAGCTCGGGGCGCTGGGCCACCGGCACCGTGGGGACCTGCAAAGCAAGGTGCCCGCAGGCTTGGACGAAGTGGAGGATGGCGAGCCCTCCCCTCAGAAGGGGGAGTCTGGGCCCCAAGGTAGGAAGCACTTCCAAGGCAGAGAGCACAACATCCGCCCCTCACCCAGGCGCCCGTGGGGGAAGCAGGGTGATGTGGGGGACAGGCGTCCGCCTCGCCGGCCGCCCCCAGCCCTCTCCTGGGACCGCCCTGCAGCAAAGCCCCCTTTTCTTTGTTTGGCTTCTACCCAGAGCCACAGGGACCTGCCCGCCCCCCACCGGCACCAGAACACAGGGGCCCACCCATGTACAATGGCGGCAGCCAGGCGGGGGGTGCCCGGGCACAGGAGCCGTGAGGGTGCCGGTCACTGCCTCAGGCCCCCAGTCACCCGAAGGTGGGCCCGGGGCCTGGGCCACGCGGCCGGCAGGGTGGTGGCCTGCTCAGACGCCGCTGCGGCCCCGAGGTCCGGCCCCCTGTCAGGACAGACAGGCGAGACGATCGGGGCATGGCCCCCCCCCCCGCGGTCCGCGCCCTCCCAGGGACCCGCTCGAAGTCCCAGAGGCGGCCGACCGTGGGCGGGATGGGAGGGCACCGTGCGGCTGGCGGGCTGCCCTCGGACTTCCCGAGGGCAAGGCCCACCGCGCCGCGCCAGCCCGCCTGCTGGCCTCTCCGCCACGCCCGGCCCCGCGCCCTCACACGGCCTGCAGGGCCCGGCCCGCGGCCACGCCGCCGGCCTCCTCTGCCTGTGCGCAGCTTCGCGCGGCCCCTGGCGCCCGAGCCAGCCGCCTGCCCAGCGCCGTCTCCCACCGCCCAGAGTGCACGCGCGGCACAGGAACCGGGAGCGAGGGCCACTGCCCTCTGCTCCCTGGGACAGCAGGGCTGCTGGCTCTGAGTGCAGGCCAAGTCCTGACTGAAAAGAGCTCTTGCGCTGGCTGGTGCGGCCCAGCGAGTTACACTCCGTCCTGCAAAGCTAAGGGTCGCCGTTTAGTTCCCGGTCTGGGCACAGGCCTGGGTTGCGGGTTCGGTCCTCGGTTGGGGGGCACTTGAGAGGCAACTGATGGAAGTTTCTCTCGCACGTCCGTGTTTCCCTTTCTTCCTCCCTCCCTCCCCTCTCTCTGCAGGTAAGGAAAGCCTTTCACCGAGAACAGGTGCCTGAAGGAGTCACGTGGGGGTCGCTCCCACCGGGCCCTTGCCCAGCCTCCGGGCACAGCTGACCCAGGCGCCGGGCCTGCCTCTGGGCTGCGACCCTGCTGGGAGGTTTTGGGGCTGAAAGAGCCACTGACTACAGCTGCTGGCACCGCGCGGCAGCCCGGGGGGGACACCGCGCGGCCCTACGTCCCCACCTCCACCTGCGCGTCGGCCGTTCCCGACCCGGCCTTCTTACCCCATGGGACAGCGGGGCCCTGGCAGCCAGCAGCTCCGAGCGCCTGTGGGGGGCTGAGCCCAGCTCGGCGCTGGCTGCAGGGACAGCAGGGGCCACCGCCAGGGCGCAGAGCGGGCTCCTGGCCCGCTCCGTCCAGGTGGCCTGCCCGTGCCCGGCCCCTGCAGAGATTTCCCTCCGCACAGCCGGCCCTCTCCCTGAGGAGGAAGCCCTGCGGCCACGCCTCCCCGGCCCACGTGCCCAGCGGGCTGGCGTCGCCCCCAGGAGGGCTGCCCAGGGTTCCTCACGACCGGAAGCAGCCCTGGTCCTGCTGGGACGAGGGCTACGTAGCGCTCGAAGACACGTCCCACCCCAAGGAAGGCAGGAACCGGGCAGGAGTGCCCCACGAGTGTGCCCAGGGAGCACCGACGAACACTCCCCCTCGCGGAGGCTGCACGGAGACCTGAGACCCCAGAGTGACGGGACACGGACAGACAGCAGACGAGAGGACAGAGGCCGGGCGCGGGGGGCGGAGCTCAGAGTCGGATGCCCGCGGGCAGGGCGTGGGGACGTCCGGGTGCGCGCCCACCGTCCCCGCCGGGCTGCAGGAGGCCTGCCTGGGGCTGCCCGGAAGCAAAGGGCCGTAGGGGAAAGCAGAGCGAGGAGGGAAGCGTTGCGTGTGGCTACCAGGAAGCCGGGGCGGGGACGCCGTAGCAATAGCGACTCACGGTGAGTTTACGCTGGAGACAGATGAGCTGCGAGATACAGTAGCTCGAGTTTGCTTTACAAAACTGCACATGCAAAAAACAAAACAAAACAGAACAAAAGTGAGAAAACCAGAGAGAGCTCTAAGACACACGAGCACACGCGTGAGCCGCGTCAGGTCAGCGTGCAGGCTGCGGTGTGCATCTGGGCGGGAGGCCGGGGACACTTCCGTCAGAGCGGTCACCAGCCGGGACCTCGGGGTAAAAGAGAAGTTGAGAGAGAAAGAGCATCTAGCACAAAAGTGAGCCTGCGGGGGACACAGCAGACCCCTGGGGGCTGGAAGACAAGAAGCACTGGCCGGGCCACCCGCCACAGCGTGGCACCCCCGCCCTGGGGGGACAGGGCGGACCCCCGCCGACCCGGGCTCCACGCAGCCGCCCCTCCAGATGTGGGGCCGCTGGGCAGGGCTGGCTGGCGGACCCGGGGCAGCGGCCGGGCCCCCGGAGGGAGCAGGGAGGACCCGGGCCCGGCTGGCGGCCCTGCTCAGCCCTGCTCTGCCCTCGCCCAGCGCGGCCTCGGCCCCGGCCTCGGGCCACTGAGACCCTTCTGGGGGACGAACAAGGTCACGTCCTCAACCCACCGTCCCTTGGGTGTGACTCCAACTGTTCCCAAGTGACGTCCTGGAAGTTTTTCCCAAACCGGCAGAGAGAAACCAAGCACCTTACAACGTCTCCCTTCCCGGCGGCTTCCGCGGGCGGGGGCCGCGGCTCCCGGCACCCCCTCCTCGAGGCCGAGCCCACGGACATTCGGGAGGAGTCCAGGCAACTCACCTGCCCGGAGTCCCTGGGACAAATGGGGGCGTGTGCGAGAGAGCGTGCGAATCGGTGTGTGGCTGTGCTGAGCTTGTGACTGAGCGTGTTCGTGGGAGTGAGCGCGTGAGGGCGTGGGGGGTGAGCGTGCATGTGAACACGTGAGCGTGCACGGCGTGAGTGTGGGGGCAGGTGCAAATGTGTGTGAGTGTAAACGTGTGCCAGTGCGGGCGCCTGCGGGTGTGTCAGAGTGGGGCGCAGGTGTGTGAGGCTTGGTGCACGCGAGTGCGCGAGTGTGAAGCATGCGAGGGAGGGAGTGTCGGGGGCCGGGCAGGTGTGCGCGGGCGCGGGCAGCGGCGTCCGCGTCCTGAGGACGAGGCTAAGAGCCCTGACGGCCGGGAGGCCCACGCCCGCCTCAGCGCCCCTTCCCTCCCAGGGGCCTGGAGCGGCCACCCCCGGAGGCCAGAGGCTCTCCTGGCCCTGGCCGACCCGCAAGGGATGGGGTCTCTCTGAGGCGGGGCCCCAGCTCGGTCCCCTGCCCCTGCCTGTGTCGAGCTGCCCAGAGCACAGAGAGGAGCCTCCTGAACACCTGGGACCCTGACAGTGCCCTCGGCATGCGGGCGTCACAGGAAGCGTCCCGGCCCGGCCCGCACAGGCCACACGGCTCGGCCGGGGAGCAGGGCCGGGCGAAGGTCCCCGCTCTCCCTGCCCGTCCAGGAGCAAGGCTGACCTGGAGAGAGGAAACGGGGGGGGGGGGGGGGGCAGACGGCCAACGGACGCCGGGTGCTCCGAGCAAACCGCCCCGGACCCCGTCACCCCTGCCCTCGCGCTCCAGGAACAGGCCTTGCCCCCGCACGGCGTCTCTGGTGACCACCTCGGACCGACCGCGTGTCCCACAGAGGCGGCAGAGGACACGCACAGAGGGCCAAGGCCTGGGCTGGCGGCCCAGGAGAGCCTGCCGGCCGCACAGGGGAGCGGGGACCGGCTCCAGGCTGGCTGTGACCTCAGGAGGCCTGGGAGGCGAGAAGCAGCTCCGGGGCAGAGGCCAGGCCCACAGCTGCCTTCCTGGGCACCCGGCCCGGACACCCACCCAGAGCCTTGTCCCCACGCAGTGGTGTCCCCGGCAGGGAGCAGAGGATGAGGAAGAGCGTCCACACCCCCTTGTTCGGTGGCCTGACGTGCTCCCCTCGGCCAGGCTCAGCACCCAGCACCCTGCTCTCGGAGGCCTCCCACTGTGGCCCTGCCACACCCCCACAAGGGGGAAGCAGCCCGGCAGGGGCCGCGCACTCAGCTCCAGGAACGGCAGAGAAGACGCGTGTGAATCAAGCCCCAGGCCCACGAGAGCGAACTGCTGACGCAGGGCTGGCCGCTCCGCAGCAGGCTGCCCGCCGGCCGCACACAGAGCTCAGAGAAGGCCCTGCTGCGTCCTGCATGGCGCCCGCCCGGGCTCCAGGGCCCTGCCGCCTCCGCTAGCTGCTCCCCCCCAAAGGCCAGTGCGCTGTGCTTGGCTGGGAGACAGGTCCTCTGCAAACACCTTCACAGGGAACAGGCCGCCGTCGTGCTGACCGCCAGGCGAGATTGGGCTGCTGTGCTGCCTACTCACGCCTGCGCACACTCACCCACCCCCACGTGTGTGTGGGCACACAGGACATGCACACACACAACCGGACACGCACGGTCTCAGACCCGCCGCGGACACCCGCGTGCCGGAACGGACACAGTGGCCAGAGGTGCCTGCGGCCATCTGGGCCCCGGACCTCAGTGCTCACCGGAGGTGGCCGTGCCCGGCTCAGGGGGCGGGGGGTGCGTGCTGGGCAGCTTGGAGCCGCGCTCAGCCGGGCCCAAGCCCCGCAGCACCTCCGTGCTCTCGCGGGGTCCCTCCGGGGCCAGCCGGGCACCCGGCTTTCCCACTTCCTTCTGCGCCTCCCGCCCCGGGGCTGACCTCTTCCAGGCCGCAGCTGCCCTCGCCCCTGGAATGCACACTGTCCACCGCTGAGTCCCTAATGCCCCAGCGTGCCTCTGCGCGGCGCCAGGGGCTCAGTGGACCCTGGATGGCCCGAGTCTCCCCGGGAGGCCGCGGCCCTGCCTTCGCCTTTACTCACCATGGAGGCTCCTCCCTGCCCGCTGGCCCCATGCCCAAAGCACAGGGACCTTTTCGGAAACACGTTAAGTCTTTTGGGCTGCGGACACGCCACCAAGAATGTTCTGGCTCATGAAGTACATTTCCTGAAAAGTTGGGCACAATCTAGACAAAGGGACCCCTTGCCCCTAACGCATGGCTTTCGCCCAGGAAAGGGCCTGGAGCCACCCAAGGCTGTCGAGGAGCGAGTGCCTCCAGCAGAGGCCCCCGCCCAGCGCTGCCACGAACGCTCCTGCTCACACTGGGGGAAGCCGGGGCTCAGGCTCCCGGGGGCGGGGGGGGGGGGGCCGTCCCCAGCACGACAGCCCTGGGGCTGCGGGTGGCAGGGCGTGTCCCCGCGAGCTCCAGCCCACGCACGGGGGCTCAGAGGGAGCCTCTGGAGGGCTGCCCTGTGGAGGGCCCAGCCGTGGACCCTGCTGCGGCCCCGCCGCCGCCTCACCCCCGCTCTCGAGAGCCTTACGCAGCAACGGAGACGTTTGCGGCTGACATGGGGCTGACGTCAGCCACTTCCTTGGCCTTCTGCAGAGCAAGCTTCTGATTGGCTGCTTCTTCCATCTCCTCTTCATCCTGCAAGCACACAGAGCCGTGCGGCCACCCTCAGAGCGCGGGGTCCGCCTGCCGAGACCCAAGTCCTGCCTGCTGTCGGGACCTGGGGCCCGGGAGCGGCTCCCGCGTGACCACCACCGCCGCCAGCCCAGCACGGAGCCCCGTCCCACTCACGGTCTCGGGGGCCCCAGGGATCCCCCGCCTGTGCCCGCTGCCCGTGGCGACGCTCCCGGTTCGCCGACGCGGCGGCCCCTCGCATGGGGCTCCCCGTCACCCAGGGCCCTGCAGGCTGGCGGCTGCGCCCCGGCGCGCCGGCTCCACCCCCGCCTGGACGGCTGTGTCTGTGGCTCAGCGCCTTGGGCTCACCCGGTCAGAACGCGGCCCCGACCCTCCCCGGGTCCCACCTGCCCCGCCCCCGGGAGCACCTGCCACGTGTGGCCCGAGCAGACCTCTGCCCCAGAGCCGTGAGGGCAGAGGCAGGGCCGCCCGCAGGGTCTGCCCCCGGGAGCACGACCGGCAGGGTGCCTCGCAGCCGGTGAGCTTTCCCACCCGCCCCCGTCCCCAGCTGTGGCCGTGAGGGGCCCTTCGCTGCTGCCCCCGCACTCGGACGGCCACCTGAAGCGCCTGGCCCTGTGCTGCCTTCCACACGAGTTCCTGGAGGGGACCCGCTGGCTTTGTGCCTCTGGGGGCCAGCGGCTGCTCACGCGGGCACACACACGCAGACACGCTGCCCCGCCTCTGGCCTCCCTGGGAAGGGCATGGACCTCTGGCCCGGACCCCCATCACTGGGCGAAGCCCACGCGCTCTGCTCCTGGGGTCCAGGAAAACTGCCGCAGGCCGAGCTCACGGGTCAGCCAGCTGGCTGTTCGCCTCCCCACCCCCACCCAGGCCCACGGGGCCCCCGGGAGCTGGTGCTCTCAGCGTGACCCCAAACACTCCCCGATCTCTCTTAGGGCCACAACAGCAGCAAGCCCAGGTCCCTGTGACCTGCCTGCAGAGACCCCACACAGAGAAAAGACCCTCAAGCTCAGGCCGCAGACAGGGGACAAAGCTAGGCTCCCACAGAAGCCAGTCGGGTGGCCCCCAGCTCGGCGCTCCGTTGAGGCTTAAGGCCCTTGAGGGCGGGACCGCACCGCAAATAGTGCTCTGCAAACTCAGCCTCAAAAAATAAATGGCCGCTCCCAGGGGAACACGAAGGAAGGAGGGTCCAGTCCCGCGCAGCCCGACACAGACAGGCCTCCATGCCCGACTCCCGCAGGAAGGGCTGGGCTCGGCGGCCACGCCTGCACGCGGGGCCGGGCGCACGCCTGTCCCGGGACACGGGCGCCAGGCTGCCAAAGCCGCCGGCCAGCCCAGCCCAGGCAGCCCCCACAGGCCGACGCCGAGGAGCGCTCTGTGGGTGCACGGGCCCGCCAGGGGCTCAGCCGTTCCCCACCTGCCCCCGGAAGGCGGGCTCAGGCTCGGCCCCTACTGGCAACAGAACTGAGCAGCCACAGGACCCCAGTGCTCAGAAGCCTCAGAGCAAGGGAGGGGTCCAGACTCACAGGCACCACCAGGGCCCGGGCCCGGGTGGGGCAAGCGGAGGCTCAGCAGCAGCAAAGACAGGGGAGCCGCACAGGCCTGCTCCGCCTGGAGCCTGGGGACCAGGGTGGGGGCCGGGTCCCTTGCCGGCACCGTCAGCGCACTGAGGCGCACCTGCACCCCAGACGCCTCCAGAGACACCCCGAGCCTGCCTTCCTCAGGGGAGGCCCGCCCCGCTCATCCCCGGCGGGGGCAGCGTGGTCAGCGTGCGCCGGTCAGGAGCGGCCTGGGCTGTGCTGGGCATGCTGGGGGCACACAGGTGGGCATCGTGTCGAGGTCGGGCACGAGCCCCACAGGACGCTGAAAGGGGCACAGCGTCCGCCGCAGAGACAGCCCCATCCCCCGTCTGTGTCCCCAAGCCTGACACAGCGTCCTCTCCACGGGGCCCTGGGGCTTGCTGAGCACAAGGTGCGGCCGAGACTGCGGGAGGCCCAGCAGCAGCATCGGGCCGTGCGGGCAAAGGCGGCTGAGCAGGGGGCTGTGCGCTCCAGAGGGAAACCGCAGGGGAGGCGTGTAGAACTGCACCCCCCACGGGCTCGGGACGCGGTGCCTGGAGACGGCCCGCTGCGGCCTCTCACATCAGAGCGGCCGGGCCGTCCTGCCGCCGCCGGGCGTGCTGGGAAGGTGGCGGCAGCCGCTCCCGACGGCCCCGTGGCTGAGCACAGCACCTGACCGCCGAGCTCCACCACCCACACCTGAGACCGATCCCGGGGGTCCCCTCCGTGCCCAGGGACCAGCACAGCAGGCCCCGCAACCCCCGGGGTGGCCACCAGGGTCCCTGGAGAGTCCCGCGCTGCACGTGCCCTGCCGCCCGCCGCGTGGCCCGCCCCTCACACGGCCACGCGGACCTCGTGACGCCTCAGCGGCGTCTCTCCCAAGGCCAGCACAGCCGGCCCCACTCCCCGGGGCCCTGTCTGGGCCGCGCCGCCTCCCGCCACCCTGCCCCTGCCCTTCCGGCCCGTTCCCAGGCTGTGGCTCCGAGGGCCGCCCCTGCAGTGCCCCCAGGCTTCCTCGGGGCCAACCCGCCCCCGCCCGCCACGCCCTCGGCCGGGGACGCCGCACCCAGGACCTCGCCCTCCTCACGGCTCCCCGGCCCCACGCAGCGACACGGGCCACCCCACCCTCTGCGCCTGGTCTGCAGGCGGCCCCCTACCTTGGTCAGCTCCTGGGCGTTGGCAAGGTTGTCCACCGCGATGGCCAGGAAGACATTCAGCAAGGTGTCTGGTTGGCTCCAGATAAGGAAGGGAACACTTCCGTCCCCACACGGCCAGACCACGGCTTCCCTGGAGAAAACCGGCCCCCAGCCCCCCGCTGCCCCCCAAGCTCCAGCCTCCTCGTCGGGGCGCCCACACGCTCCTCGAGCCCCCAGCACGCAGGGCCCATCCCCCCGACGCAGCCCAGGACACCTGCCAGGGCCCGTGGCCCCCCAGCCCCGGCGGCACCTCGTGCCCCTGCCCCCCGGGCCCCCGTGGGCCGCCTTCCCCAACACAGCTCTTCGGGGCGCTTCCAGGCCCAGCTCCGAGGCGGAGGGGCGCACTCGCCTCCGCCTCCCAGGAGACCCACGGAGGCGCCGTCTGCCTCCCCCACCTCTGGCTGCCGCCGGCAGCCTCCCGACGACACGCGCTCTTCAGGGGCTGCCCCCCGCGGGCCCCGCGGGCAGAGACCACGTCCGACAGACACAGGCCCGCAGGCCCGCCCGTGCCCAGCACCGCGGGGCCCGGTCCCAGGTCTGGCTCACAGGCGCCTGCCGTGTTTTCTCTCCCCGGCAAGCGGGACACTGGGCGCCAGCACCAGGCTGCGCCTCGCGCCCCGCCCGCCGAGTGCCCCAGGGGCCCGCGACCCAGCAGCACCACCTGTCCTTTCGAGGAGGGAGCGGAGGCCACACGGAGCAAGGGGCTCGTCCAGGGCCCCAGGGCCCCAGGCCCGGCCTGCATCGCCTCCAGGCCCCGGTCCCCCCTCAGCTCGCCTCTCCGTGGGCCCGTGGCCTTGGGGCAGCAGCCCGCCCTCCGCGCCCCACCCGCGCACGGGGCCCCCAGAACGAGTCCTCCAGCCCCCGGGGGGCCTGGCGCCTCAACCCGGGCAGCCCTGTCACAGGCGCGAGCAGCAGCCCCAGCCTCGGCCTCGACGCCGGCAGCCCCTTCCCTGCAGTCGTGGCCCCAGGCAGTGTCCCCGGGCGACCCCGCTCTCTCGGGGGCTCTGGCCCTGGGACCTCGAGCAGCAGCCAGCTCTGTGGTTGGCCAGGCCGTGCCAGGGTCTCAGGGCCCCGCCTCGCGGGCAGGCCTGCTCTGGACAGGACGCTGAGGCCCGGCGGCCCCTCCCTGCACGACCCGCAGCCGTGGGCACCCTCAGGAGCCCCCCTGCGCCCGGGGACAGGACAAGACTGTGCCCTGAGGCCCAGAGGGGCCCCGAGAGGCAGGAGCAACGGCAGGGGTACCGGACAGGAGCTGGCGTGTGCAGGGTCGGCGTTCGCGGCAACCGTTGGCCGCTGCTCTGCCAGCAGCCCAGCCCCGAAGGATACAGTTTCCGAACAGCGTCAGGACGATGAAGTAAAAGGACGAGAACATGCCTTTGCTGACTCCGCCTTGCGACTCGATGCCATGATACATCACCGCGTTCCAGTCCTCTCCCGTCAGGATCTGTGGGGGCGAGCACCGCTGGGCACACCGGCAGCCACCACGGACACACGCACGCACCTATCGCCCCCACACACCCAGGTGCATGCACACACCACACACACTCATGTGCACACACAGGAGTTTAGGTGACGGTGGCTCTGGAGGACCAGGAGGCCGGGGTCCCTCCACAAAGCCTCCAGGAGAACATGGCTTCTGCTGGGTCAGGCCTTAAAAAATAAACACGCTCTAGATTTCAACCAAAAGTGGAAAGAGAGCTCCAAGCCGGAGGCCCGGTCAGCAGCAGCAAGGCAGGGCCGCGGCCTCCCCGTTAAGGGCGCAGGAGCTCCCGGGGGCTGGCCACAGAGCCGCGCGGCCGCTCCCTGCTCCCTCGGCCGGAGGCCGCGGCTGCGGGCGGCTGACGCAATCTTCGCCCCATCGGGAGACACGCCCCTCCGCCACCTGAATTTCTGGAAAGTGTAAGGGGGTAAAAAACGATGACATCGTGCGTCCTGCCCCAAGGAGGAAACCCATCGTATTTGCGTCGGTCCCACGGCCCCTGCGTCTAGCGAGGACCCTCGCCCGGCGTTAGGCTCCGACCGACAGTGAGCGTGACTCGCCGTGTGCTCTTCCACTTCCGCTTCCATCCGGCGTCACATCTTCCAAGCGCACGCACGTCGGCGCACACTGACCCACTCGTGGGCGTGGGCTGCCCCCCAACGGGCACCGCGGCGGTTTCCCGGACTGGGCTGCGCCATCCGGTAGGTAGCGTGTGCCTCTGAGGTGCCCAGAGGCTTCCGGAGCCGCTGTCCTGAGTGCTACCCCTGCACCCTCACGCACCCCGGCACCGCCACACCATGACGGAGCCCCATCTGGGGCGGCGAGGGGACAGCCACCTCCTGTGTCCCGGGCCGCTCCGTCTCTCCCGGGGCCGGCCAACAACCCATCTTCCACTGATGGACTTGCGAGAGTTTCTTTTGTGTTCTGGTATCTGCCAATCCTCTATTGGTAATAGTTTTCAGAAATATATTCTGGTTTTTCTCTTTGCTTTTCACTTACTTTTATATTAGAAAAAAACTTTAATATAGTGAAATGTCTTTTATGGTTTCTGCTTTTTGAGCCTTGTTTAAGGAATTCTTCTCCATCCTAAGGTCACAAACGTTTGTTTTCTTTGTCATTTTAAGTTTGGTTTTTCACACCGAGGCTTCCAGCGCCCCTGGGGTGTGTGGCTACTGTTCCGTGCACGCACGTTCCTAACACCCCGCCGCCCCGGCCGCGCCCTCGCCGGCTCCCTGCCCAGGGGCGGGCTTGTGCGGGGCGCCCCGGGCTGTCTCTCCGCACCGCACAGTCTCCGCTGCCGCAGCTTGTCATGCAGCCCCGCTCTGGGGCGGCAGGAACCTCCCTCCCACGCTCCCGCTGTCCCGGACCCCGACTCTCCCCCACGATGGAGACACTGGGGCCCCAGTGTCACCCTGGGGCACTTGGGGGCAGGAGCTCGCTGAGGTCACAGACTCCAGTGGGGACAACGGACATCTGCAGGGGGAGGCTCCCCTCCGGTAAACACATCCCCTCACGGGCTCATTTCTTTAGGTCCTTTACCGGCAACTTACAATTGCACCCATAAAAGTCTTACCTGCTGTTTGTAGGTTTATTGTTTGGTGCCCCACAGCCTTTGTTACTGCTGCGGATGACATCTTTCTTTTTAACTGAATTGTCTAATTGAATGATGCTGCCATACACAAAGGCTGTACTCCCGTGTGTTGACTGGGTATCCGCAACATCGGCGGGCTCTCTCGTTTCTAGCTGATCTCTCCCTATTTTCTGTGTAAACAACCACACCAGTGGCAAAGAACGGCTGTGGGTGTCCCTTCCCAAACTTCCCACCCGTCTTCCCTGTTGCGTTGCCTCCAGTTGCCTGAGCGCTGGCACCCTGACCGCCTTCGGTCCGTCTCGGCCCGGGCTCCCCAGGGGAGCAGAGCCAGCGGGGACACACGGAGAGTCGGCCGCGAGGCCCCTCGCAGTCTGCGCAGCGGGACAGCGCCGTCCAGGCGGAGGCTGGAGCTGGCGGCACACGCTGCGGTCCAGGCAGGGCCGTCTGCTCTCCTCCGCCTCCTGGCTCGTGGGCTAATCCCACCCACACGCAGGCCCAAGGGAAACACGGGCCCGGGCACCCTCGGGCACCGCCGACACACGCGACGGGCTCTGCAATGCGCCCGTGCTCTTCTCGAAAGAGCCGCTCCGCTGGGCTCCCAGCCACGTGCCTCCTAACCCAGTCGTGTACAGTGCGGAGTGCGAGGGTTTCCGGACATTCACAGACATGCGCCACCGTTACCACGGTCGGTTTTAGAACATTTTCGTTCTCTTAGAAAAACACCCCACACCTGGGAGCGGAGCCCGGGCCTGGTGACGCGGCCTGCGGGGCTCCCCTGGGACCCTGCACGGGCAGAACACCCATGCCCGGCTGCTCGGCCTCAGACTGGCGCCCGGGCGTCTCGCGGGGCGGAAATGGTCGGCACGACGGCCCGAGCAGAGCCAGAGCCCGTGAGGGTGGCGTCACGGCGGGAGCCCTGCCGGAAGCTCCTGGAGACGCGGGGCGGGGGGGGGGGCGCCCGCAGATGCGAGAGGCCTGAGAGGCCAGTCCGGGGTGCTTGGCTGCTTTGTTCTCACAGGAGGACAGACAGCGCTGACCCCGAGCCGCGGGGCTACAGGGACGCTGCAGCTTGAGGCCCGGGGCTGCCAGGCGTGGAGCCCCCGGGACCGCGTCACAGGACAAGGGGGCCCTGCGGGCCGTCTGGGCGGTGGGGAGGTGCCAACGAGGGGCCGGACAGGAGGGTGCCCAGGGCCGGGGCCTCACCTGGAAGACAGTGAGGATGGCGGCGGGAAAGGTGTCAAAGTTGGTCGTTGGCGTCTCATCTTGAAAGTTGAACCTGAGAAAAACCCAAGTCTTGGGAAAAGGCAGCCCCGCAGGAGCCAGGAGGACCTGGCCCCTCAGCACGGCTGGGCACCGGCCACACGCAGGCTGTGCTCGGCGGGGACCTGCAGGGAGGAAGCCAGCAGAGACCCAGGCAGCACAGCTGCTCCGAACCAGCCTTCCCTGCCCCACGGGGTCACGGACTGTCCCCCAAACAGCTGCTCGGAACCCAACCTCCCCGCCCCCACACCCACGGGGCCACATACTGTCCCCCGAACAGCTGCATGCCCAGCAGGGCGAAGACCACGATGAACAGGAAGAGCAGGAACAGCAGGCTGATGATGGACTTCATGGAGTTGAGCAGCGACACCACCAGGTTCCGCAGAGAGTTCCAGTACCTGCCAGGGGCAGCCTGTGAGCCCGGGGCGGCCCAGCTGGGGGCGCCGGCGCCAGGCACTGACCTCGCACTCGCCGGGCTCCCGGAGGTTGCGGTGCAGCTCCGGGGCCTTCTAAGCCCTAAGCCGCGGCGTCGAGCTCTCCCCCACGGTCCCAGACCCCGCCCTTGTCCCCAGCCCGCGGCCCTGCCACCCTGCTCAGCAGAACGACGCACCTCCTGTCAGGCAGCCACACGACCAATTTCGTCCTGGCCTTCCCTCTTCACCCCACCCCCACACGGCCTCCCGCGCCTGTGTGAAGTGGGGACAACCATCACCGGCCAGAGCAGGACTCGCACACGGACACAGGAACTCCGCCGCCTCCCCTCAGACCCCCCGAGGGAGCGCTGAGTGGGCTGTGAACCTGGCCTGGGTCCCGCCTTGGACTCTTTCCCTGGCGCTGCCAGCACCCTCTCCCCCGCCCCCCCCAGTGAAAGTGCTCCTGGAGCCTGGACCCCGAGTCCCTCTCGCTGTCCTGGGCCCCCCAGCACCCAGGCCCCCTGAGGTCCACCCACAGCCGTGCTGCTGACCCCTCCCAGGGACTGGCCCCGACGGTGCAGAGCCCTCAGTGCCCAGCTTCGCTCCGGGCACCGCGACCGGCCCAGGCCCCGGGGAGACCTGGGCGCACAGCCACACGGACGCACCGGGAGGAGCCTCAGACGCTCGGGCCCGTGGGGGCCGTGCTCTCCGGCCTCGCGGCGTGCCCGGCCGAGGGCCGCAGCCTGTGTGGCCGCGAAGGCGGTGGCTGGGGAGGCGCCTCTCCCCGGTCCTGTCCCCGCGCTGGGCAGCAGGGCGGACGCCGCCCCGCCGCGCCCGCTCCCTGCACCGCCTCTGCCGGGGCCCAGCCCCCGTGTGGGCGAAGCGAAGCAAGCCGTCCCCCAAGTGACCCCAGGTGACGCCGACGACCAGGTGGGGGGACGGGGCCCAGGGGCGGCGCTGGCTCAGGGAGGCGGGTCAGGGCCCGTGGGGCCGGGCCAGCAGGGCAGGCGCAGGACAAGCCCCCTGCGGCCGCTCGCGGCAACCGAAAGGGGGGCTCTGCGGCCTCCGAGGGACGGCCCGCAGGGGCGACGGCTCTCTCCCTCCTTCTGAGTTCATTCGGGGACAGTGTTGGTGGGGTCGCACAGGCTTCAGGAGCGCAGTGCCACCCGCGCCCTGCGTGTCGCGCCGTGTTCACCACCCGCGTCGAGCCCCCTCCCGCCGCCATCACCGCCCTTGGCGCTCGTCTGCGACCCCGCCCCGGAGCGACCCACGGATGGGCGCGCGCCGACGCGGGCGGAGCCCCTGCTGCGGCACTGAGGCCTGCGGGGCCCGAAGGGGCCCCGAACGAGGCCGACCCCCACAGGGAGTCACGCCGGCTGTCGCGCCGCTGTCTGTGTTAATAGGGTCGTGGCCGCAGGAAGAGACTCCGGACAGCTGAGGGCCAACCGGCGGCGCGGATTCCCAGGAACAGGTGTGCCCTGTGGGCCGAGCGCGCACGCTGCCCGACGCCCCCGCCCCCGCCCAGGGGCCCACGGGGACCTACTTGGTGACCTTGAAGATCCTCAGCAACCGCAGAGCCCGCAGCACGCTGATCCCGAAGGAGGTCCCGGGCTTGACGGCGGCCCAGACCACTTCGAAGATGCTCCCCACAATGACCTGCAACAGAGGCGGGATCAGCCTCCGGGCCCCGCGTGGCTCGGGTGTGCGCGTCCACGCAGCAGCCCCGCATGTGTGCAGCACCCGCCACGCTTGCCCCGCGGCAGCCCCGGCACCTGCCCCTGGGAGCCACCGCGCCCACAGGCCCGGCCCCCGCCCTCCCCTCCGCCCCACCTGACGCACCGCCGGGAGGACGCGGGACAGAGCAACAGCAGGGGACCCTGCGTCTCCCTGACACCGCGGGGCTGGGCCGCCTGCTCCGGGCCGCTGGCCTCTCCCGGGCCAGCAGCTCTTGCTCCCTGGAGCCCCTCCCGGGCACCGCCACGGCCGGCAGGTGGGTTCCTCAGCTGTCGCCTCCCAGTGCCCAGGCGCCAGCACGCGACCCCGAGAGCTTGCTGCGCCCGCCTGCCCTCTGGCTGCCACGCAGCCCACACTGCTGCTCTGGGGCCTGCGGGCACGGGCCCCCGCCGTCCATCCTCACAGGCCCCACAGGGGCCGTCCTGGCCAGCGTCTGGTGGGAGGGACGCGCAGCGCACGAGCACAGGGCCTGGGCGCAGCGGGCGCCTCACCAGCTCTCCCTGGACAGGGCGCCTCGCGGGGCCCTGGCAGACGCCCCCAACCCCACCAGCAGAGCCCTCGGGGCTCCAGGCCACGCCAGCCGGAGGGCCCCGTGCGCAAACGCAGCCGGCATGGCTGGCGCACAGGACCCGACTGTCCCGCACGGCCCCTGAACTCCCATGGGCCTGCGCTCGGCTCGTGTGTTCCCGAGGTTTCGGTCCGCCCATCTCACGCCCGCCCAGTCGGTCCGGCTTACAGCGACCTTCTCGCCGCGCGCCTGCGGAGAGCGGGCGTCCGGGCGCAGGCCCCAGCACGCCGCTGAGACGTGCCACGGTCGCCAGTGGCCTTCGAACCTGCTTTCAGGTCAGGGGGTCACACCTGCTCCAAGTCTCCCCAAATGCTCAGCCACCCGCTGCACAGCTGTCCACCCTGAACACAAACCCGTCCTTCAGGGAGTGCCAGGCGTGTGCCGATGTCCGGGTGCGGCCGGCCGCCCGCCCTGTACCCGCCACGACCCAGGCAGTGCCGCAGGCAGGACAAGTGGGCGGGCGGGCGTGTGGCGCCCGTGGCCTCCCCGGTGCTCACCCGGCCTCCGGGCGGGGCCCGGGGCTGCAGGCAGAGGCTCCCGAATGGGCTCCCCTCTCACCGTCGGTCTTTCAGCTTCTCTGCTCTTTCTCGTTAATTCCCAAAATGTGTCCCCCGGTCGGGCGAGTTGGCCTCTAAGATAACCCGATGGTCCCCAGAGCTTGGTGCTCACACCTTGGTGTAACCCTGTCCCCTGGGGATGGGTGGGACCTACGGGCTCATTCTAGCAAACAGAACATGACAGAAATGACAGGATGTCACCTCTGAGGCGAGATTTACCCAGCGACCACGGTTCTCCCCGCAGGGACGCCCACGTGCCCAGGAACCGAGGCCGCCTGCGACGCCGGGCGAGCCTGGGAGCTGGTCCCCTGAGGCGCGTGCTCAGAAGGGAGCTCTCGGCCCCAAGGAGCCAGCGACGCACGCCACCTCCCGAGAGGCACTGAGCCAGGACCCCGGTGAAGCCACATCCTGGTGCCTGACCCACCAAAATGAGAGATACTGTTTTTTGATTGAAACCACAAAGCTTCGGGGCTGCTTGTTACACAGCAAGAAAAAACGATGCAGATTTTGGCAACAGGAGATGAGGCGCTGCTGTCGTGAAGCCTACCCCGCAGGCGAGGCTCTGGAAGCGGAGGTGCTGGGCAGCCCACCCGGGAACCCAGAGGTGCCCAGGGCAGCCGCGTCGGGGCCGACACCGAGGGCGCGCCCGGGGGCCGGCGGGGCGTGGAGGGGGCGCAGCGCTGGCAGCGGCATCTGTGCAAAGCCCAGCACGTGCGTGACGACCAAGGAGGCTGCCGGGCAGGGGCTGACGGCGCCGCCCAGTGTGGTCTTGCTGCCCAGGTCACACGGGACAGGCCAGTCACGGGGAAGTGCTGTTACGTAAAGAGAAGCTGGGACTGGCTGGCTGGGCAACGCCCAGCTTCCCCAGGCAGCAGACGCCTTTCTGGTCAGTTAACCCTTGCCAAGGGCGGCAAGGACATACACCGGGCAGAGACCGTCACTTCTATAAACAGCGTGAGGAGAGCTGGAGTGATACGCGCGAATAAAGAAACGAGACCACTTTCTTGCACCGCACAGAAGAATAAACTCAAAATGGATTAAAGACTTCAATTTAAGACTGGAAACCATAAAACTCCTAGAAGAAAGCATAGACTGTAAACTTAGACTTCGATCTTAGAAATTCCTTTTTCTGATACATCTCTGGGGGCAAGGAAAACAAAAGGAAAAATAAACAAATGGGACTGCATCGAACTAAAAAGTTTTGCCCAGCAAAGGAAGCCGTCAACAAAACAAGAAGCCCACTGCCCAGGAAAAGATGCGCGACACCAGCCCATCCTCTAAGGGGTTAACATCCGAGATGCATAAAGAACTCGTACAGCTCCACACCAGACAATACACCGTCTCATCTAAAAACGGGCAGAGGGCCGACCTGAACAGACACTTCTCCAAGGAGGACACGGACGGCCCAGGACACGGAAGGGCGCGCAGTGTCACCGATCGTCAGCGCGACGCACCTCGAGCCCGCAGCGAGGCCCCGCCGCACACACCCGTCCCCGTGGCCAGCGTCAGCGCGCCCGCACTCAGCGAGCGCCGCCGCGGACGCGGAGAAAAGGGGCGGCCTCGCGCACCGAGGCGGGCGCGACCCTGGGCCGCCGGGTCTGTCCTTCCCCAGGGACGGCGGGCGCCTGCCCTGGGGCCGGGCAGCCTGGGTGCCCACCCTGACCCCTCGCACAGTCCCGGGCCTGCGACAGGTCGGCACTGGCGGCTCAGCCACACGTGAGCGTCCTGGGAGGGCCGCTCGCCGCGGGGCTGGTGAGAGGGGCCTCAGGCCAGCCCCACTCCCATTGAGCCCTGGGCGCCCCCGCACCACCCCGGCGGCGGGGAGCCCTGCGGGGGTGCTCGTCCTTCCTTCTCGCTCAGCACCTGCGGCCGTCAGACCGCGGCCTCAGCCTGGGCAGGGCCAGCAGGTCCGGCCCTGGGCTCGGTCAAACCTCAGACGCCCGTCTTCCTTCGAGGCTCCCCTGACCACCGAGGGTGGCGAAGGCCCAGGGCCCTGCTGCCTGACCCCGCACAGAGGGCAGGACACCAGAGTGGCCCGTCCTCCTCTGGCAGCTCCACTGTGCCCATCTGTCTAGGGCCAGGACGCGGGACGCGGGGTGGGGGCGGGGGTGGGGCCACAGCCCCGACCTCCGCTGGGGAGAGACCGAGCCTCTGCGGGGCAGCAAAACGCACGTCGCCGTCCCGCTGAGAGCCCTGTCCCAGGCACGGCGGGGCCAGGGCCCCTGCAGACAGGGCAGGAGGGGCTCGCAGGCGGCGCGCCACGCGCCCGGGCCCGAGCGGGACGGGCCATCCTCGGCCGGTGGCCAACCCCAGGCCGCCTTGCTGCCCCACAGAAGGTCGGGGGAGGGGCCGTGCGCACCTGGACCCCCTGCACGGCTCCCCACTCAGGCGCCCCACTCACCCCAAAGTCGAAGCAGTTGAAGGAGGACCGGAAGTAGCTTCTGGGCCCCAGGCCATACATCTTCAGGGACATCTCTGTGAGGAAGAGACCCAGGAAAACAAACTCTGCAAAGTCTAGGAGAAGCCGGAGAAGAGGGGCGTTAGCTCGCGGCCTCCTCCCCCCGCTCCAGCCCGGACCGCGGCACCAGGCCCCGGGCTTGCAGGGTTGAGCCTTGCAGGCCTGGTCTGCGACCCCCGAGCTCTGAAACCTCAGGCAGGATGGGAAGAACCAAGGGACCGGGCAGGACGCAGGCAGGTGCTGGTTCCACTTTGCAAGGTGGTGAGTGGCTGATGCCAGACACGGGGACTGGCTCAGGAGTGCGTGCTGGGGCACCAGGTACTCTGGGTACCCCAGGCAGAGGGCTGGGTGGCCCTGGACCCATCCGGCTGCCTGCCCTCCGCCGCCCCATGCTCAGATGGCCAGCGGAGTCCCCTCTCCGGAGGTCCCTGTCTCTGCGGAAGGACATCCCAAGGCACCTGACCCCACAGCACCACGTGGAGTTTTAACTTTGTTCATGGTTCTCCCCGATGCCTGGCGAGCGCCTCCGCAGCCTCAGCATCCCCAGCCCTGGCCGGCCCGGCACTTGCTCTGAGTCACACAGAGTGTCTGCGGCTGCTGCCTTGGGATCAAGGCAGGACACGCTGGAGCTGAGAGCCAGGCCAGGATCCAAGGCACAGACACGGCCCCTAACCAAGCCCGAGCGCAGGCAGCGGCAGGGCCAGGAGAACGGGGCCGCAGACAGCAGGAGACACAGCCGGCTCAGCCGCTGGCCCCGCCGGGGGTCCAGACACCAGCTCAAGGTCATTGTCCTTGACCCTCATGCCCAGGCGCTGAGCAGGAGTCAGCTCGTTATCTTGTGCAGCCGGCCAGGGGCACTGTGGCCTCCGACCCGGCTGAGAATCCAAGGTGGGGCCCAGCGCAGAGGGAGGGTGAGGAGGGCCAGTGCTGGGCAGTCACCAGCCCCGGCTTCCCAGGGGCCTCCGGGCCTCTAGCAGCTCCTGGTGAGACGGGCGAGGGCCCGGCGCCCCCGCTGTCACTGTGCACCCGAAACCGGCCTGCTCCCCAGCTCCCCACGCAGCGCTGCGCTGAGGGCTCGGAGCGCCCGTCGGGGGCAGGCGGGCAGCAGCCTGGACCCTGGACGGGCAGAGAGGGCCGCACTGCCCGCCGGACACCGGACTAGAAGGTCTCCGGCAGGGCCCCCCTTCCGTGGCCTGCGGACGTGGACAGCCGGGCCCTGGGAGCAGCCCTGGCTCCCGCCGCCGGCCAGCGTCCCCAGGGCACCCCAGTGGGCTGGACGGCCACGCGACCTCTCTGCAGAAGCTGAGCGGCCAGCATCAGAGGCACGGACACCTGCTGACCCTCAGGCAGGGATGGCTCACGGCAGACAGAGCCGCCCGCCAGACCCGACGCTCCCGATGGCTGTCGGCCGGCGTGGGGGTGGGGGCTGGGCAGGCTGTGCCCGGCCGCCCTGAGGCACAGCTCACAAGACCCCAGTAGCCCAGGAGGACCCAGGGCTCCTGGGCACCGAGGCCCAGAGCCGCAGACATGAGGTCACACAGGAGCCCGTGCCTGCCCCTTGCGGTCCCCCGGAAGGGGCTCAGGTCCTGGGTGGAGAAGCCGCAGAGACAGGGCTTCCAGCCACCGGCACCAGCCTGGACGCCGAAGCTGCCCACTCGCCGTCCGCCCGCAAGGAGGAGACATGTTCGGCTTCGTGCTCAGCCTCCCTCTGAGGCCAAGGAACGGCGGCCACCCCCTCGCCTCAGGGTGTGGCACTGCCCCGGGCGGGGCCGGAGCGGCCTGCCAAGCGTGTCCTGTGCTCCCTAGCCTGCGCGATGCCTGCGCCCCCCCCAGCCGGTGCCCCCTGGGGGCCTGCACCACGCACCTGCCCTCGTCTAAGACACATTTCAGGGCAGACAAGGGAAACTGGCCTTGAGCCCCACCCCCCACACCCACCCCACCCGCACGGCCTCGTGGCCTGTGGAGCATCCGAGCCCACAGCTCACAGGGGCCCTTCGGCAGCCACGCGGGGCTCCGCGCTCCCACAGGAGGGCATGCGGCCGGCCTGTGGGGACCCGGCCTGGGAGTCAGCAGGGTTCTTCTCGGGACCAAAGGCCCGCTCGGCGCCTCGGGTGGCTTCAGGCGCACAGAGCTCCCACGGAGAGAGCGAGGCCCCTTGGGGGGCTCGGGGCAGCTGGCGGAGACGCCAAGGCGGGGAGCGCGGCGGAGCCTGGGCGCGGGCGTGGGGGCAGGGCCGGCGCACGGACAGGACGTCCTGGGGCGCCTGGAGCTCCGTACACTTTAAGCCCATGAGGCCTACAGAGCCCTGGGTGTGAGTGGTCAGCCTCAGTCCCTGGAGAGGGGCAAGGAGCCCCACCCCCGGCTGCCAGGACACAGACCCTGTGGCCTGTCCTGCGGCTCATGGACACACCAGGTCCAGCCGGTGAGAAAGAACAGGGGAACAGCCGGGAGAGCCCCGGGAGCCCCGACGCTTGCTCCTCGGGGTGCGGCGCGAGTGGCCGCCTCGTGGCAGAACGGAACGAGAGCTCTGCGCCCCGGCCCGTGGGTCTGAAGCCCGTACAAGGGAGGACAGAGGTCGGCCGGCCTGGCTCGTGCCCGGTCATCCCTGAGCTTCCTCCCCAGGGTGCCTGGGCCCTCTCTCGCTTCGTGGTCCCTGACGGGTCGGGGTCTAGCCAGGTCAGCTGGGTTCCCAGAACGGGCCCAGCTCTGCAAGACCTGGCGGGCCCGTGGGTCCGGGCAGAGATCCTACCCCGGGCGCGCCAAGGCCAAAGGCCACGGCTCAGGAGGAGGGCGGGGAGGCCGGCCCGGCTACGTACACAACGCCGTGGTGAGCCGCTGGGGCTGGTTGTAGTGCACCATGGCCACGCACAGCGTGTTCAGGGCCACCACGCACAGCACCACCCAGTAGAAGCTCTGCGCCTTCACCATGCGCCGCACAAAGAACCGGAACATCTTCTCCTTCCTGCGGAAGTAGGACGAGCCCTCCGTCTTCCCGCTCTTGAGGCTGGCGCGGGCGAAGGGGGACCCTGGGGAAAAGGGGCTCAGTGAGGACGTGCAGGACCCGGGGTCCCAGGACTCACGCCACTCTGCCGAACGTGCCCTCCGTGAGGACGCTTGCCCCGCACCCTCCAGGGGGCCCCGGCCCGGCCCCATCCCACAGAGGGGAGCCGGGGGCCCCATGGCTGCTGGGCTCTGCACGGGACAGCGGGTCCCAGCACCCCAGCCCCCTTCCCAGAGGACAGCCCTGCGCTCCCAAGCCATCCCGGCCCCTCCCCGTGGCCCGGCAGTCCTGCCGCATCGGACACTCCCTGCCCCTCTATACCTCAGGCCACCAACCTCGGGGCCACCTGGGACAGGGCAGACAGACAGGGGCTGAGAGAGAGACAGCCAGAAACGTTTGGTCCCCACGGAGTGAGTGGCACGCGCGGCACAGCCGTGACACGCAGCAGAAGGCTCCCTGTCCACGGGGACGGCAGAGCCCAGAGCAGCTAGCGAGCTGCACGGAAACGAGCGGGCGAAGGCCGCCGTCCACGCCGCACGGCGGGGGCCCAGCCAGGAGCCTGAGCAGAGGCCAGGGAACGCGGGTTTCCTGCGGCACGGTGGGCCGGGGCTAGCTTACTTGGGGAGGGTGGGCAGTGGGGGAGGAGGGCGCGGGGGCCCCAGAGCTGGGCAGGCAGCTGGGTGCCCAGCGTCGGTGCAGCCACCGGCCCGAGGAGCCAGGAGGGCCGGCAGAGGCTCACCCGCAGCGCAGAGGTCTGCAAGCCGGTCCTGGCCCTCCTCGGCGTGGATCAGGTCGTTCCGGCTCTTCTTGGCGGCCGCCCTCTTCAACACTGCTTTAAGCGAAGGGCGGAGAGGGGCTGCCTGAGCCGGAGCCCGGCTGCCTGCCCCAGGTGCGGGGTGGTCCTTCCGCTGAGGATCCTACGTCCTCCGGGGAACCGGGCCTTGCCCTGTCTCCTCCCCGGGGGCTGCGGGTGAGGGAGACGGGACGGCCCCTGGCCCTGCGGGCCCTTCTTGACCCTCAGAGCAAAGGCACAAAGAGCTCTGAGGGTGGGCCCCACGGCCCCTGCTCTCCACCATGACGTCCGCGGGGAAGGCCTTGCCACCGGCGGCGAGGAAACGGCGGCGGGAGCCAGGCCAGGCGAGGCCAGAAAGGTCAGGCCAGGTCGGCAGCCCCGAGCCCCAGGACGGCCCGGCTGGAGTGAGCCTGCCGCCGAACGCTTCCGGGGGCAGCGCTCCCCACAGGCTCCCCACGGCGCCGGGAACGCCCCAGCCCCCGCGGCCAGCACGGAAGGGGGCAGCAGCCCCGCCTGGCTGCCGGGCACTCGAACGGCGCGGAGCGAGGCTGAGGCTGTATTCCCACCTGTGTCACTGTGGGGCCCTTGCATGTGTGCTCGCAGCCACACGTGAGCTGCCACATGGGACAGCACAGCTCCTGGGGCCACGCTGTGCTGCCCGGGCTGAAACCATGGCGGGCGTGGCTGCATGTGTGAGCCCACGGCACACGGCTCGCCAGGAACACGCCGCCCACTGTCCTAGGGCCTCCATCCCTCCAGGGCCAAGCCCATGTGCGCGTGCGCCGGGCGGGCACTGCCTGGCCTAGCAGACAGCATCGTGTGCCAACATGCATGTGTGCCCGCGTGGCGCTGCCCACGGGCCGCCAAGCTCGCTGGCCGGGGAGCGAGTGCCAACCATAGGACCTACCGTCCAGAGGGGACTTCTCCTCCGCGTTCTTGTCCTCCTCGGCCAGCATGACCTCCTCTGGGGGTGAGACACAGCCTCAGTGGGGGTCTCCCTGTCCCGACCCGGGGCCTACGCGGCCCTGGCTTCTCAGAAACCTGTGGGGCCCGCGGCTCAGCCTTTTCTACCGGGAGAGACACGGCTACGTGTCCCTCAGAGCCACTCCCCAGTCATCGCCCTGAGCACAGCCCTCCCACGAGGTGAGCTCACCCTGAGGAGGCACCTGGGAACCGCCCCCCCGCCCCGAGGGAGGGGCGCCGGTGTGGGTTGGGCAGGGGTCAGGAACCGCAGACCTGATGGGGCACGGGGCCCGGGCACGGGAGAGGCTCGGGTGCGAAGAAACGAGGGGCAGGCTGGGCCAGGCGCAGTCCCCTGTGACCGAGGCCAGAGACCCCAGGGCCACGAGGTCACCCGGTGCCACACCTGGGCGAGCTGGAAGAAGCGCCTCTTCCCTGAGACGCCCTTTCGGAAACCTCGGCTTCCTCACTAGGCTCCCTTGTCACCCGGGGGCTGGGGACCCCGGCCGGGGACCACGGATGGGGAACAGACAGGACGGGCCAGGCGCACGGCAGCTGCCCGGCTCTCACCGGCCTTGAAGATCCACTCCAGGTACCCGTTGAGCTCCCGCTCGATCTGCTGCTGCCGCCGCAGCTTCAGGAAGGCCCGGCGGTTCTCCACCCGCTCGCGCTCCTTGGCAAACTCTCTGGGGCGCGGGGGCCGAAAGAGCGCGGGTCAGGGGAGCAGGGTACCCCGCAGGGCGGCCCACGGGCGAGCGGCCCCAGCACGGGAACCGGGAGGGGCTGGGAGGGGAGGAGGGGCCGCGAGCCGCCCTTCCTGGCAACTCCACCCTGGCCTCTGCCGGGACCGCCAGGGGCGCAGCTGAGCCCCGTTGCCCAGACCCTCCCGCGCACAGGGACAGCACCTCGGGGCCGGCAGCGGGGCCCAGAGGGCAGGGGCTGGTCCTCAGCTCCCTGCCTAGAGCAGGCCGGCCCCACGTGGCCCTGCAGACAGCTCCTTGACAAGAAGCCCCCAGGGGAGCGCTCACTGTGTCCTCCGCAGGGGAGGACGAGCAGACGGGGGTGGGGAGAAGGGCTGGGTCGGGGCCCCCTCCTGAGCCCGGAGGGCGAGCCTCTGCCTTGCTCAGCCTCCAATGTCCCGCCGCCCCCAGCCCAGCCTTCAGGGCCGCCTGGGAGCACAGCCTCGGGCCTCTTACCCCGAGAGCACGCCCAGCACCAGGTTGAGCATGAAGAAGGAGCCGATGATGATGAGGGGGATGAAGTACAGCCAGTTCCAGGTGTTGCCGGCGGCATCATTGGTCTGGAAGCAAGAGGAGATGAGAAAGGGCGCAGACGCCCCGCCCTCGCCCCGAGGTGCCCCGGCCCTTCTCAGGCCCCGGTCGGACCTGCCCGCCCTTGCCCCGCACAGCTCCCCTGGGGCTGTGGCTCCCGAAGGGCCAAGGGCCTCAGCACCCGGCCACCGCCCAGCATGCGGGGAGGCCGAGGAGCAGCCCCAGAGGGCAAGGGCTGCCCGGAGGCCCCGAGGGCGGCCTGCTGGCCCTGCCGGGACCGCTCCCTCCCAGGCTGCTGCTGTGTGGAGACCACAGGCCCCAGGGCCAACTCTGCTCCTCTGTCTGCAGCAGCTTCCACAGCTCAGAGGCAGGGAGCCCCGGCCACCTGCCCCCGAGACCGACGGCAGGCCCTCCAGTTCCCAGAGAATGTTCTGGCTGTGTGCCTGGTTCAAGACAGAGCCCACGCTGGGGTGGTCCCAACAGCTGAAGGCCTGTCCCCAGGCCCTTGGTTCAACAGCACGGCCCACAGACGTGCGAGTTCCCCCGAATCCGGCTGATTTCCGGCTGCTGCTTGTTTGTGCGGGGCCCCGCGACCCGGGCAGCCAGGTGATGGGCCGAGAGCCTGTGCTCCGCCTCCTGGAGCTCCTCTCTCCGGGGCAGCGCGAGGACCAAGACCCGCGCGGGGCAGAGGCAGGAACGTCCCTGGGGTTCCGGGCCCTCCAGCATCCGGGGGCCTCGGCGGGGCTTGCAGACTCCACCCTGAGGCCCTGGGCCCCTGGACTGACAGCAGCTGGTGGCTGCTGATTTTCGGACACTAACCCAGGACAGGCTCCAGCTCTGAACTCGAAGTACCATCCGTGTCCCGGGCCACACAGCTGCCGGGCCTGTCACCGAGGCCGCTGAGCTCCCTGAGGGACCCTCCACACCCGCCTCCTTCCTGGGGGACAGGAACCTGCTGCAGACTCCCCTCCCTAGTGGGCCATTCCCACCAGCAGCCAAGCCCCTTTCTTTGCGTCTCAAAAACAAAGCAGACAGGACATCCCCTTCGGGGAAGACGGCGTGGACACCCTTTCCCTGTGTCTCCCACCGAGGACGGCGAAGGCCCCAGGTGCCACGCAGACGGCACCCCTGACGGGACACCCCGGGAAGGCGGCGGGCGGGGGGCGGGGGCACCGACCACAGGGCCCGGTGCCCAGGCGACGCTCCCTGGGCCGCTACGCGTTTGTCCGCTGCCTCGTCTGTCCCAGGCCTGGAGCTGAGACAGCCTGCGACCGGGCAGCGGCACAGAGAAGCCAGTCAGCAGCAGCGCTGCTCGCTCTCACCGACGGGCCGGGCACAGCCCCGCCAGGCAGGAAGCTTCGGACACTGACCTCACCGCTGCAGCCAGCACAGCAGGCCCACTGCCGGCAGAGGCCCGGCAGGGAGCCTGGACTTCCGCCCGCCAGGCAGTGACGAGGCCACGAAGCTGCCCGCACCCCCACACCAGGGCGCTTTCCGAGAAGAGGAAGCAGGGAGCTGGGACACTCCCCCCCACCTCCCGCAACCAGTGGGTGACAAAGCCCCCCCATCCCACCCCCTCGGGGGGCAGCTACTTCCACGCCCACACGGCAGTGACGGGACACGCCCCTCCCTCCCGAGGGGCAGTCAGAAGGCCCTCGTAGGGGTCAGGGCGGTCGCCCCCCCCCCAGCGGGAAGGAGGGGACCCGCCGCCCACCCCGGAGAGCCGGGTGCAGAGCCAGGGGAGCACCCCGCAGGCATGTGGGAGGTCAGAAATGCCGCCCACGCAGCGGAAGGAGGACGTTTGGAGGGAAACCTTAAATAGAACGGAATGAAAATGAAAATACAATGCATCAAATTTGAAGAACACAGCTAAAGCAGTGCCAAAAGGTAAACTTACAGCATTCAATACACGCATTACAAATCGGGAAAGTCTCAATCATCTACGCTGACACCTCAAAGAGCTAGAAGGAAGGAGAGCAACGCAAACCCGAATCAAGCAGAAGCAAGTAATAAAGACAAGAGCAGAAATTAACAAAATTGAAAACAAAATTAATACAAAAAGTTAATCTTTAAAAGTTGGTTCTTTGAAAATCATCGGTTAACCTGACACGCCTCTGACCGAGAGGGGGCCGGGGGAGGCAACAGAAACGCCCCCTTCGGGACTGGGACGGGGCCACCACCGCCCACCCCGCAGACCCTGCCGGCCCCGCCCACCCCGCAGGAGGCGGCGGACACGCAGGCCACAGGCCCTGCACGGTGCCGGTTTCTCGGAACACGAACTACTGCAGCTTGCCCAGCACAAAACAGACAAATTGAATAGGCCCATAATTATTAAGAAAAGTAAAATTGCAATTTTAAAACTTTTCTCCAAAAACAGGATATATTGATCAGTGGAATAAAACTGATGATCTAGAAATAAACGCTTACATATATGATCAATTGATTTTTTAACTACGGTGTCAGAAACGTTCAGTGGGGAAAGAGCGGTCTCTTGAACCGATGGCGCGGGACAGCTGGGTCTCCACATGCCAAAGGAGGAGGCTGGAGCCCACCTCGCTCCCCTACAGAAACCCCCCGAAAGCGGAGGGCAGGGGCAAACACAAGTACGGCTGCAAGACACAAACACAAGAGCGAAACCTAGAAAACTGTAAAAAGAAAACATAGCAGCAAAACTTCATGACTCTGGATTAAGTAATGGGGTCTGAGCTACAACATCAAACACAAGTGGTGAAAACAAAAATGGAAAAATCGTCTTTCTTGAAAATAAAAATCTATTATTCTTTCAGTGATGGCGTCAAGAAAGTGAAAAGACACCCCACGGAATGTGAAAAATGTTTGCAAAATACATATGGTGTAAGGGTCTAGACCCGTAATACACAAATGAACCTTACAGGTCAACAATACAATGACAAATAACCCAATTTTTAAACGAGCAAAGGCTGTGAACACACGTTTCTCCAGAGAAGATAACGCAGATGGAGCGACGATGCTGCTCGCAACTCACAGCCAAGACGACGTGGCCCCTCAGTGGCAGAGAGGCCGCCTCTAGAAAACATCAAAGCTCCGCAGGAAAACAGCGACCCCCGCAGACCGTGGGCAGAGGAGACGCCGACGGCAGCCAAGCAGGGAGAGAGCCTGCACCGCGGGCCATTAGGAGCTCAGAGCACGACGCGGCGGCCGCGCACCCGTGTCAGGGCGGCTCAGGTCCAAACAGCAAAGAAAAACGGGCTCGTTCCCGCACCGCCGGCAGAGACGCGAACGAACACAGCCCTCCGGGAACGCTGTCGTGTCCGGAACCACCACCGCGCAGCCCTGGCGGGACCCGGAAATCACACTCTTGGGAACTCACTCGGGAGGAATGAAAAGGGGTGTTTGTGGAGTCTTGCACACGAGTGTGCACAGCGATGTTATTCCCAACGGCCCCAAATGGCGGCGACACGCACGTTCTCTAACAGGCAGTGTCCGTGAAACCCGCTGGCCCGCCGCGCCACGGAAACTGCCGCGCCACCCCTCAGAAGTCGGGGGGAGTCTCCAGAGAGGGGCCAGAAGGTACAGACAAGGTGGCGTCATCTGCATGACATCCCCCAAGAGGCAAAACCACGGAGTCAGCAACCGGGAGGGCGGTTGGCAGGGACACAGGAGGGAACCCCGTGGGGAGGGACACACGGTCTGCGTCTTACCCGGTCATGACACAGGCTAGTTTTGCAGGTTGTTACCATTAGAGGAACCAGGGCAAGGATACCCGGGATCTGTGTTATTTCCTAAACTGTTACCGCAAACGTTTACTTTTAAAAAGTCATTCCCCAGATTTCCCTGCACGCCCTCCCAGCCCCAGCCCCAGGTCACAGGGCAAACCCGCTCCTCCGAGCCCCCGCCCGCCCGCCCCCTCCCCTCAAACCACACGCTCCCGCTTTCGAGCCCACCCCGCTCTGGTCGACTTTACCAGCATCTGTCTTGACCTCCCACGGTCTCTGGCCAGGCTCACCCCGCTTTTGAAGCGCTTGCTCTGCTCTGCAGGCTCCAAAGCGACCCCTGCCCCGACCCCAGCCCCCCCCCTTCCCCCCCCCCCCCGTGAACGCCAGACCCCACCAGGCCCCGGCTCAGCGGCGGCGGCGGGCCTGGTGTCCCCGCGTCTCCATCGCCGCCGTGACCCCGGTGAGTTCAGGCTCCCCCGGGACCTTCCACCCGACTCGCGACTTCACCCACACGCCCTCGGCCCGGCCAGCCCCTCACCTACGGCCTGTGCACTCAACGCCTCGCTGGGGCGGACCGGTCACTGAGACCGCCGCAGGCCACAGCAGAAGCCTGGGGTGCCCACGGCCTGCAGGAAAAACGCCAAGCAGACCCCTCGCTCCCCACCGTCCCCCCTCATGGGAAGGCACCCCTGTCCCCAGCGGGGAGCGCTGGGTCTCACGTCCTGGCCACAGGCGACTCCGTGCTGCACGCACTTCCGAGCTCACGGCCTGGGCGCCCGCATGCGCACTCCCTCCTCGGGGCGTCAGGGAGCTACTAGCCAGCGCGGCGGGCGTGGCAGGGCCACACGTCCATAATCACAAACCAACATGGTCTCCCCCTCTCGGACCTGTGCACGGGCGTGGCCCCGACCAGGACCCGGACAGGCGACGAGCAACAGAAAGCTCGACAGTCACGTCATGTAGGGAAGTCTCGATTCGGTGACCACATCCCGTCTCGGCCGCGAATGAGCGGGTCGGCGCACTCTGCACGGAGGGCCAGCCCCGGCGGGCGACCGACGGCGGGGAGGGGCGCGGCTCCCCATGCCCCCAGGCCCAGCGGCGGTCCTCCGACGCCACCAAAGCCTGGAGGCAGGAGGGGACAGGTCAGCTCCCCTTTCTTGCCGCTGCCCCGCAAGGACCACCTCTCTGGGTCTGCCAGGCAGTCACTGCTGACTCACCCACTTTCCAGAAAGTCCAGAGCCCTTCCCTCCCGCTGGGGGCAGCCCCCCACCGCCACCAGGTTTTCAGGAATCCGGCCTGAGCAGACATTGTCCGTTGAGACCCCATCGTCCCCCGGTCAGAATGTAAAGGGGCCGCTGGCTGCCGTGGCTCCAGCTGGTCCACAGACGCCCCACCCCGTGGCTCCCGACACGGCGTGCGCCCCGCGGCCCCAGGAGCCCCGGCTGTGGGAGCCCGGACGCCCTCCCTGCGCACAGGGCTAGAGCGAGGGCCAGCCTCTCCCTGCGCACAGCCCTCTTCAAACACCCTGTCTGGTCGCCAGCGACCGACCGGGCCCCTCGGCGTGGGCAGCGGCCGCTGGCTGTGGGCGCCGGCCTCGCTGTCGCCCCATCGGGTGCCCCAACCCGGCCGCAACCACAGGTCGCCCCGGCCCTCACCCTCGGGGTCTTTTCAAAGCACATCGCCCGTCGAGCCTGGATTTTCCGAGTGCTGCTCGCATCCCGGGGAGCCCCGGCACCCGTGGGGCCCACGGAAGCGTGTGTCGGACCAAGGCTCCGGGGCCCTTTCCTGACTGTGCCCACGTCCACTTCTAGCCCCTCGCCGACCAGGGGCACAGAGTCACAGAGTCACGTGGCCCCGGCCAAGCCCCAGGGAGCGCTGGGGGCGGCGCAGGCGGCCCTGCAGTCCCTCGTTTGGGTGGGGCTGGCAGGGAGGTGACCAGCAAAGAGCTATTTTTAGGGTCTGTCTTTGTGGAAATTGTTCCTTGATCTGCTGTGGGGAGAGAAGAGCCAAGCTCCTCGTCGCCGCCTTTGTCCCCGATCACACAGAGCTGTCATCAGACACGACGCCCACTGCACAAAGGAATCCAGTTCAGCAGACCTTGGGCCAGCTCTGCCTGATTCCTCCTCTGCTACCCGCCTGCTCACAGGCAGGCACCCGGCACTGGCGGAGTGCCCGGCCCCGAGACTCCCCTGGGTCGGTGTCCCAAGCCCGCGGAGGGGGCATGGGGCCCAGGGCCCCTGCCGGGCCGGCACCGAGCTGCCGGAGGCTGGGGATGTGGGGGCGCAGGTTCCGCGGCTTGCAGCCCAAGCGGCACAAGTGAGGGTTCAAAGGGAAGCGCGGGGTGCCCTGGCCCCCCCCACAGCATCTGCCCAGAACACGCCCTGTAGCCGCACAAAACCTAGCAATCCACCTGCCTCGCCTTCCTGGCCAGAGGCCGGACCCCTGGCTCCCCGTGCCTTCCCGCTCTGCCTCCCAGCGGCCCTGAGGCCCGAACGTGATTGCTCCCATGCCCCGGTGGTTCCAGAGCTCTAGGGGGCAGAAGGTGGGGGGCAGGGAGTGGGGAAGGGGGAGGTTATTCACACTTTAAAAAGACAGAGGCCTGCTCAGGAGCAGAAGGGCCTCAGGTACGGGGAAGGTGGCGTGACGTGGGTCACCAGACGCCCCCAGCTTCTGTCACGGGCAGCAAACCAGGACGGCCCGGCGCTGCCGAGCCGGGCGCTGCCCTGAAGACAGCGGGGACACGGACACGGACGGCCGAAAGGACAAGGCCCGCCCCAGCACCCCGCGCCCTGCCGCGACTCGGCTTCCCCAGGCAGCCTCGCTGTCCCCTTCTCCACCCGGAAGACCCCAGCAAGGACACTCAGCGAGTCTTCCGCAGCGAGCGACCCCGGGGCCCCGGGGCCCAAGGCCTCGGCTTCCTCTCCTTGCGGGGGGCTGACGCCCCCGGCCGCTGGACGGGAGCAGGCCCGTCCGCCTTCGCCCGAAGCAGGAGAACCTTCCCGGGGGCGCCTTTTTGGACCTCCACCCCCACCCTCAGTCCACTTCCCGAACAGGAGCCGCAGGCCACGCGCCGCAGCGGGAGCGGGCGCCGAGGCGGATCTCACGGCGCGCCCCGAGTGGGGCCGCCTGAGGAAGGCGCCCGGGGCGGGCAGAGGCGCCCGGTCGGGAGCGCCACCCCTGGGGCCCGGGAGCTCCGGGGCCACGGCGGACTCACGTTGTAGAGGATGTCGGTCCAGCCCTCCATGGTGATGCACTGGAACACCGTCAGGATGGCGAACAGGATGTTGTCGAAGTTGGTGATGCCGAAGTTGGGCCCCGGCCAGTACTCCCGGCACTCGGTGTCGCCCTCGCAGAGCCGGGCGGGGGCCTCCTTGCCACAGGGGAAGTCGCCCACTGGCTCCGCATCTGCGCACAGGATAGTGAAGCTCAGACCCTGAGCTCAGCAGCTTCAAGTTCTCCCACCCCTGCCCGCCGGACGGGAGACCTCGTCCCAGGAGGGCAGAGACCGGGCACCTGCGGAACCGCCCTCAGCTTCCCCCTGCCCCTTCGCGCCCCTACATTGCAGTCCCCTCTCCACTGCAGCCTGGCCCTGAGCTCAGACCCACCCCCGCCCTCTGCGGAAACCACCTGCCACTGCTAAACGTGCTTGGGACTCATTCACCTTAAAACCAGAAACAGCAAACTCCTCGGCCCCAGGTCTCCTGCCCCCTCAACGCCAATTCCTGTCCCTCACGGCCAAACTGCCACGTGGTTCTCTTGACCTGCACACCTGCCTGTCACTCCGGAGCCAACACCAAGCTGGACTCGGCCACTGAAGTGCCGGTGCTGCTCAGGCAGGGGACCCAGGCCCACTCATCCCGTGCCTGGGGAGCACGCTGCCCCGGCCCCGCAGACGGACGTGCCAAGCCGAGCTGGCAGCCGGGACCACACAGAGGGACGTGGGCGAAACCCCAGAAACCAGCGCTAAGCTCTGGGACAAGATGCCAGCAGCACGTGCTAGTCCCCTCCCCTCCCAAAACCCCAGGGGAAGGTAAAACAAAGATTTAACAACACACAGAAGCCCCACCTATCGACTCGCGAGAGCTTTTGAGTAATTTTAGGCTGAAACCAGCACTCCCAGGTGTAGAAGGCAAAGCTGACCACACGGGTTTAGTTTTCTTCCTCCCAGTATCTTAATCAACACTCACGAACAAGGGGCAAGAGTCACTACTTGCAACCAACTGCATTCTCCTGAACGTAAGAGAAGTTTTATTCCCTGCTCTCAAATTCTGGATGGACTTTTCTTCCCTCGCTCGTCCCCTTGCCATCAGAGCCCTGTGACCAGACGTGACGATCCGGGGGCCTTTGTTTTCTTAGTCCCTTTGAAGGGGAAGCTGTTCAGACTTACAACAAAATGTTTGCAAAAAACTTAGGGAGTTTTTAAGAAATTCCCTTTTATTTGCAGTTTGATCAGAGACTTTGTAAAACCCGAGTGACACGTTTCAGGGAACGCCTTCCCCCAGGTACCGGGACGGTCCCGTGGGTCCTCCTGGAACCTTTTTGCGGCTCCAGCCCCAGCCCGTGTTGCCCCTGCCTGTCCTCCTCTTGCCCCCGTGACCTCGCCCCAGCAAAGCCCCGTGGGCCCCCAGGCCTGCCTCCTGCGACTGGTCCCCGAGCCCGCAGGGTGTTGCCCCGGACGCAGCTTGGGCTCCTGCCGCCGCCGTCAGGGACACAGAGCTTCCCCGCTGTTTCCGGTCCTGCCCCCGACGCCCACCTGGAGGCCTCCGTGGTGGAAGCTCTGGCCAGGCGCCCCGGCGCCCCCTCACTGCGGTCACCGCTGCTCATGGTCCCCTCAGGCCTCCCGGCCGCTGTCCGCGAGGCGAGCCCCCAGACCCATTCCATTTCTGGAACCCTCTTTGTCTCCTTCCTAGAAGTTATTAGAACCTGCGCTTATTAGCTTCTTTCCGTGTGTTGATCAGGTCCATCCCGTGTACCCACGGGAACGCATGTCATTTGCGGGCACCTAGAGGCCCCCAGCAGCTAGAACAGCGACCTCTCCTGGACAGACAGGTGTGGGCCTCACCTGTGGTGTTGGGGAAACAGGCCTTGTGGAATTTGCCCATGTAGAACTCGAGGCCAATGATGGCGAACATGAGGATGGCGAAGAAGAGCAGCAGCCCGATCTGCAGCAGCGGAACCATGGCCTTCATGATGGACTTGAGCACCACCTGCAGACCTGGGCCAGAGCGGGGCGAGAGCCGCGGGTCACAGCGGGGCGGGCTGGGGCCGGGGGCGGGGCGAGAGTCTTAGGGCGGGGCCGAGCCCTGGGGGCGGGGAGGACAGTCCAGGAGCAGGCCCGGGAGTCCAGGGGAGGGGAGGAGACTCCTGGGGCGGGGCCCCAGTCCTGGGGCTGGGAGGAGACTCCCGGAGCACTAGGGCGGGGAGGAGAGTCCTGGGGGCGGGGCCGGGCTTCCTGGGGAGGGGAGGGGCGCCCTGGGGGCGGGGCCGGGCTTCCTGAGGCGGGGAGGAGACTCCTGGGGTCGGGGCCCGGAGTCCCGGGGCGGGAAGGAGACTCCTAGAGCACTGGGGAGGGGAGGAGCGTCCTGGGGGCGGGGCCGAGCTTCCTGGGGAGGGGAGCGGACTCCTGGGGGGCGGGGCCGGGCTTCCTGGGGAGGGGAGGAGACTCCTGGGGCGGGGCTCCAGTCCTGGGGCTGGGAGGAGACTCCCGGAGCACTAGGGCCGGGAGGAGAGTCCTGGGGGCGGGGCCCGGAGTCCCGGGTCGGGAAGGAGACTCCTAGAGCACTGGGGAGGGAAGGAGCGTCCTGGGGGCGGGGCCGGGCTTCCTGGGGAGGGGAGGAGAGTCCTGGGGGGCGGGGCCGGGCTTCCTGGGGAGGGGAGGAGACTCCTGGGGGCGAGGCCGGGAATCCAGGGCCAGGGGCCCAGCAGTGAGCACGAGTAAGGGCCAGGGACACAGCAGGGCCATTAAGTCCTGGGGGAAGGTGGGCAGAGCATGAGCGCTTGCGCGGGGCAGGACTGCGCATCTCCGGGGCGCAGGGGTCTCGGAGGAGGTGGGCTGAGCAGTGTCCTAAAGCCAAGGGAGGAGCAGGGTGCTCGGGGGCGGGGAATGAAGCCCGAGGCAGAGTGGGCTGTAGGGTCTGTGGCAAGAGCAGAGGGTCCTGAGAGGTAAGATGAGGGCGTCTGGAACGGGAACGGCGGGAGGTTCTGGAAGGGCAGCGCAGAGGATTGTGGGAGGGAAGAGCAGGGGGCGCTGAGAGGGAAGGGCAGGAGATGCTGAGACCCAGCTCTGCGGGGACAGTGAGGCAGAGCCCTGCCCTCGGGGGGAGGGGGGTGCTCGGGACCCATCGCCCCTGCCTGCAGCCCGGCCCGTGGCTGATCGGGCCTGAGCCCCTGTCCGGCAGGGTCTGGCCCGAATGGGGACCAAGCAGCTGTCTAGGGGACACAGCCCTAGCCCCCTGCCCCCGGCCCTGAGGGAGCCGCAACACCAGCCCTCTGCCGCCCTGGAGGCTGGGCCAGGCTGGTCACTCTTCTGCGGAGCCCCGGACACACTCCTGCCTGGACCAGTCTCAGTGCCAGCGGCCCTACCAGCCGGGGCCCAGTGAGGGGTCCGGGCAGTCCTGCAACCCCTCCCAGGCGCCCCGCCCCCACCAGCGTGGCCTTCTCTGCTCTGTTCCTTAATCCCGGAAAAAGAGGCAAACCCAGAACACAGCCCGGCGCCCATCTGGGGAAGCCGAGTCCCCCTCGGGCCGTCATTTGGAGGGGGACCACGGAGAGGCCCGCTGCTTGTGCTCCGTCCAGTTCCCTGGGGTCCAGAGCCCCAAGCTAAGGGGCCCCTGGCTCCGGGCGTGGCCGTGGCTGTGGCCCTGGCCGGCCGTGGGCGGGGGAGGAGGCCCGTCTTCAGGGCCGGCTAGAGCCTCCGAGATCTTCCCAGACTCACTCGGAATCCCGGACACCAGCTTGAGGGGCCTCAACACCCGAACGGCCCGCAGCGTCCGCAGGTCGAAGTCGGTGCCGGCCGTGGCCAGGATCCTGGCAGAAACAGAAGGAGGTGAGAAGCACCACCCGCGCCCTTGGGACTGCGTCCCCCACTGCCCGTGCACAGGGCTGGCACGGGGGGAGAGCGCCCTGGCTGTGCCAGCATCAGCACCACCACCGCTGGCGGATCCTTGCTCTCTGGCACCTGGCCCGGCCCCGGGTCTGTCCTCCAGCTGAGTCCAAGCCTGCACATGCGCCCCGACCAGCCCCAGCTGCAGCCCAGCTGCCTCCTGAGAGGAGGTGGGGGCATGGGACTCGAGGGTCCTGGACCGATGGCCCCTCTTCACTTTGTCTCAGGGTCACGTAGGCACCAGGGTCAGGGAGGCAGACGAGAGGGTTCAGGACTCGGCATAACCACCCCGATCACTTCCTTCGTTTGCGTAAAAACAGATTCCAACTTAGAGACTGACCGCGAGAGCCCACATCCACGTCGGCCCCCTACACGCTTCCCTGCGCCCTTCACCCCACACTCTGTCGCTGTCGCCCCGCGTTCTCCACACCACCTTCCTTGGGTCACTTCAGCTTCGTCCACTTAGGCCCCCACCCACGGGCCCCGGAAGACGCGGTGACAAGCCTTCTTCCCAACGCCAACACGTGAGTCCTCACTTCCACGGTCTCTTCTCTGGCCCTGTGGTCACCTCTCATTCTTCTCTTAACTCCCCAGGAGCCGCTTCTAGGTCTTACTGTCCAGCGTCACCTCCTCTGCCAGACTCAGAAAGCGGACACCCCCCCCACCCCGTAGCTCTGAATACCAATCACTGTGTGCTTATTACTCCAAACTGATACCTTTAGCTTAAATCTGGAATTCTGGGCTCAGATATCCAACCGTATTTTAAACACTTCCACCTGCATATCAAACAAAAGCATGTAATGTTAACACCTAAAGGGCTCTGTTTCTAACTTTAATCCAAGGATTGAAAATGTCCGTTTTTTTTTTTTTTTTAAGTTCAGAGTTTCAGTTACATCATGGTGACTAAAGAGCTTCCGATTCTCACTTCTCACTTGCAGCCTTGCTCCTTCCCAGTGTCCCCCTCATAGTGACTAGTCAACTGTCACTGAAGCAAAACCAAGGCTTTGTCCCGGATTCTTCTCCCTCACACTCCACATCCAAACCACCAGCAATTCTGGTGGCTGTACCTTTGAAACGCACGCAGGAACCTTGGCGAAGATGGCTTTGTGGCCCCTAAACACACTGCATGAGGGGTAAAATCTGACTGGGAACAGGGGTCAAAATAAGATCAAAACTCTCAGGTAGAAAGAAAAGAAGGGCAACAGGAAAGTCCATTCAAAACAAAACCCCATCGGGCACGAGGGATGCATGCCGAGAGGCATCCAACTGCTGGGAACATGAACTCTACTCAGTAGAAACCAGGAAATCATGAAACAAAAGAGGCAGAAACTAGTTAGAAGTCCTAGCAATAAACAAATATTTATGGAAATATCAACAAGAACAATGAATCGTACTCCAGGCTGGAGACATGGTTTGATAGTATTAATGGTTTAGAAAGCAGAGCTAAGAATTCACCTACAGGTGTCAGAAAGACAGAACACAGTGAGACAGAAGGTAAGCGATGGCATATCTAACATACCAAATGTGAGTTCCAGGAAAGAATAAGCAACATTTGAGTAGAAAATGAGTGAGAAATTTCCAGAGTTAAAGACTTGAGTTCTCAAGTTTAAAGTTCACTACAAGCACCAATAAATTGTAACATCCCTAGAAGTCCTTTTTCTCCAACTAACCTACACATTCAGAAAATCCACCAAAAATTACCACAACTAAGGGACTCAACAGAGGTTTAGGATATAAAGTCAAAACAAACAAACAAAATATTTCTATGCACTTGTAATGAACAACCCAAAAAAATGTTTAATTCATTTATAATAGCATGAAAAAGAATAAAATACTTAGGAATAAAATTAACCAAGAAGGCTTGGGTAAGCCTTGTATACAAGACTTGTATACTGAAAACTACAAAACACTGCTCAAGGAAATTAAAGAACTGAAAGACATATATTCATGAATTAGAAAAATTAGTATCGTTAAGATGTCAATACTACCCAAAGCGATCTATGGATTCAATGCAATCCCTACCAAATTTCCAAAGACATTTTCTTCAGAAATAGAAAAACATCCTAAAATTCACATGGGATCTCGAGGGTCCCTGAATAGTCAAAAACAATCTTGAAAAAGAACAAAATTGGAGGATTCACATTTCCTGATTTCAAAACATACTGTTCTCAGTGTACAGGCTCTTCATTTCCTTTGTTAAGTTTATTCTAAGTATTGTATTCTTTTTGTTGCAACTGCAACTGGAATTGTTCATTTCTTTTTCTGATATTTCATTGTTAGCATATGAGAATGCAACAGATTTTTCTACATTGATTTTGTATCTTGCTACTTTATTGTATTTGTTTATTGTTTCTAATTGTTTTTTGCTGGAGTTTTTAAGGTTTTCTATTTTCATTCCCAACTTGGATGCCGTTAATTTCTTTCTCTTGCCGCATTGCTCTGGCCAGGGTTTCCATACCATGTTGGATAACAGTGCTGAGAATGGGTAGCCTGGACTTGTTCCTAATTTTAGAGAAAAAGCTTTCAGTTTTTACCGTTGTGTCCATCAGCTGAAGGTCTGTCACGTGTCTTCATCTGCGGAGGTTCTTTCCTTCTACGCCCATCTTACTGAGTTTTTCACCATAAATAGATGTTGTATCTTGTCAAATGCTTTTTCTGCTCTATTGTATGGTCATACGGTTTTACCTTGTGTCCTTGGGTAAATGACTGGCTACACAAGTGGTGCCGCTACGCGCCGGACTACCGCTCAGCCAGAAGGGAAACCGAGAGGTTGCCGGCGGCGGCAGCGCGGATGGGTCTTGAGGATGTCAGCTGAATTCAAGTCAGACAGAAAGAACAAGAGCCGCGTGATTTCACTCATATGTGGGACATCAGACAGAAAGCCACAAACCCGTAGACACAGACCGCAGTACGGTGGTTGCCAGAGGGGAAGAGAGCAGGGGGCGGACGAAGAGGGCAAAGGGGCCAAATTACGGCGACAGAAGGGGGCCTGACTTTGGGAGGTGGGCGCACAGCGCGATAGGCACGACATAAGACAGAGCCGCACACTCGAAACTCATGTGATGTTATTAACCAATGCCAGTCTGATAAATTTAATTAAAAAAAATTTTAAAGCTACTATGAAACTACATTATTCAAAACAACGTGGTACTGGCATAAAGATAGACCTGTAGACCAATAGAATAGAATAATCGCGGGGAAACAAATCCTCACAAAGAGTCAATATATTTTCAACAAGAGTGTCAAAACCATTCAATGGGGAAAAGACAGTCTTTTCACTAAATTGTTCTGGGATAAGTGCAAAATATAATAAGTTGGACCCTCATCTTATACCATACACAAAACATGACTGAAAATGGATCAAAGATTTAAATACAAGACCTTAAACAATAAAATTCTTAGAAAATCTTGACGACATTGGATTTAGCAATGGATAAGACACCAAAAGCATGGGCAATAATAGAAACATACCTGAATTGGACTTCATCAACATTTAAAATCTTTTTTAAAAAGATTTTTTATATTTTTAGAGAGAGGGGAAGGAAAAGAGAAAGAGAGGGAGAAATACATCACTGTGTGGTTGCCTCTCACGTGCCCCCAACTGGGGACCTGGCTCACAACCCAGGCAGATGCCCTGACTGGGAATCAAACCAGCAACACTTTGGTTCGCAGACCGGCACTCAATCCACTGAGCCACACCAGCCAGGGCAAAATTTAAAACTTTTATACATCAAAGGAGCTACTAGGAGAGCGAAGAGACAACCTAAATGGTGGGAGAAAATATTCACAAATCATGTCTCCAACAAGAAACTAGGATCTAGAAGATAAAACAAACTCCTAAAAATCAATAAAAACAACATAAGCCGAAATGACCAATAAGCAAATGAAAAGATGCTCAACATCACTAACCCTCAGGAAAATGCAAATCAAATGAGATACCAGCTCACACCCAATTGGATGTCTACGATCAAAAAAGACAGGAATTAACAAGTGTTGGCGAGGATGTGGAGAAACTGGAAGCCTTTGGCACTGCTGGTGGGAATGTAAATGGTATAGCTGCTGCAGAAATCAGTAGGGAAGGTCCTCAGAGGGTTGAATGTAGAAATGCCACATGACCCAGCGATCTCAGTTGCAGGTATACGCCCAAAAGATATGAAAGCAGGGTCTCGAGATATTTGCAAACCTAGGTTTACAGCAGCATCTCATTCACAACAGCTAAAACATGGAAGGGATCCCAGCGTCCATCGACGGACGAGTGAAGGAGCAAATGATGGTACACACATACGATGGAACCTGAGCCTTCGAAAAGGAATGAGCTTCTAAGACAGGGTGCACTGCTGGTGAATCTTGAAGACATTAAGTGAAATAAGCCCATCCCAAAGAGACAAACGCTGCAGGGTCCCACTTACATGGGGTACTTAGGGCATCAAAACCATGGAGACAGAAAGCGGAAGGGGTGCCAGGGCCGGAGGGGCGGGCGTGGGCGCCGCTGTGTGGTGGGGTGGAGTTTCACTTTCTCAGGGTGAAGAGAGTCCCGGAGGTGACGGCGGCGACGGGCGCCCGACAGCGCAGATGCGCCTAAAACCACTGAGCGGCACACCCAGTGACTAAAGTGGCAAATTCTTATGGTAGACTTTGGCATGATTTTAAAAGTTGGAAAATCAAAAAGAAACCGTAGTACAGAAAGCAAAATTTAAAAGTTTTGGGGAAAAAAACCCAAGAGAACAATTCTATGATTCTAAAAAAGACAAAAATCACTAACCATAAAGTAATAGATTGGTAGATTTGACTAGAATAAAATTTAAACTATACCACAAAAGATACTACAGAGAAAATGAAAAGGAAAAGATATTTGCGATGCTTATGACTGACATAATTGGTTTCCAGAATATATAAAGAATTACTATAAATTCATATGAAAAACCCACCCTATCAGAAAAAGCAACAAATTACGAAAGAGAGGAGAAGATGCTCAAAACCACTAGCACTCAGGGAAATTCGAATTAAACTAACGGAGTGACACCATTTCATACCCTCCGTTCAGCAAACAACGTGAGAGCCGGTGAACCACGAGGCAGCTTGCTGGTGGAAGAGAACACTGCAGAACGTTTCTTAGAGCGTTTGGCCGCTTCTGGAACATTTTAAAATAAGCAGCCCTACAACCCAGGAAGCTCACTGCTAATTCCGCCAGACACGTCGCGTGCACGGCCGAAGAACCACGCAGAGCACGCTCACCACGGCGTCTGCTGCCGTGAAAAGCGCGAGAATGTCCTGCTCGCCGCGAGGGGAGAGAGACACCGTGCACACCGTGGGGGACCTGGACACAGCGACACGGGGACGTCTACCCCAGCGCCGAGTGGACACACGTCAGGCTGTGGAAGAGTCCTTTACCTGTGTGTAAATACACATACACAGCCTGGCGACAGCACTGTGTTACCTGGGGACACAGGCATACGCTGTAAAAGGGGAATTCCCCGAACACAGACGCCACAATGATGGACACAAGTTAGGGCGGCTGTTGCCGCCAGGAGGGGAAGGGGAAGGAGAAAGCAAGAATTTGGTGGAGGGATGGCATCCAGAAGACCTCAGCTATACCTGTCGTGTTGTGCACGGAGTTCTCGAAGAGAAATTTCCAAACTTACAACATGCAGGGAAACACGCGTGTCAGAGCAACACGTGGGGATACTGCCCTCCAGGTGTGAGTATAAAACCGCAAACGGCCACGCAGTGAGGGCCCCGGAGAGCGCCAACGCCATTCCCGAGAAGAGGCAAATTCACAGGACAAAGTCACTTCCCCCTCCCCTCCGGCGGCCCACTCTCCAAGCGTCTAGACACCGGCTGGCAAGCCCAAGCCGTGCCCGGCCCAGGGATGCTGTCCAGGTGGCACCTGGCCCCCGGCAGGGAGCCCGCCGCCAGGGCTCTGAGCGCGGTCACTTAACCCCTGGGGAGCCTTGCAATTATACACAGGGATGTGTACGCAAATCCAGCTTCCTGTGTCGGTGCCGGGGCTCTGACAGACTTTACCAGAACACAGTGACAGGAGGCCTGAGAGATTCTGATTTTTTTAAGTGTAATGGAAAAATTGACTTAGACCTGGGGTTTTAAGTTGAACACTTTTAAGTTTGTAAAAAATACTAGAACATGTAAGCAAATGTATGATTCACCTTATTCATACTCTAATGTACCAGACATGCCATACTTAGTATTTAGGAAGGTCCAGTTCTAATAAATTTACAAATGAAATTTTAAATGTTTGACATAACTAAGTTTATGAAATGGGATATGGCACTGAGTCTTCTTCAAAATCACTTAAAAATCAGCGAATCTAAAATTTTTTCCAGTTTCACTGAGAAATAGCCAACGAACATCCCTGTGTAAGCGTGAGGCGCACGGCACGCCGGCTGTGAAGGTGACCGCGGCGGGTCTAGGCGACGCCCGTCGGCTCCCGGGCACCGTGACGGGAGGGGGAAATGTCTCCCTGAGGTGGGAGCTCTGAGCAGGACACTCTCCACCTGCCTCTTTGTCATCCGGTCCCCAGCACTGACAGACCTCACACCTGGAGGCCGGCACCGTGTGACCCCTTTCTCCAGGTCCCGCCCCAACTTCCGCCTTGTAAACACACACCCATCTCTTTGTGAGTTCGGTGTGTTTGTGTGTTTTTAGGTTCCAGGTATAAACACAGTATTTGTCTTTCTCTGACTTATTTCACACACTTAGCATAAGGCCCTCAAGATCCAGCCATATTGTTACAAACTGAGCTAAATATTTTTTAAAGAGCTATGTTCTTGGATTTGTAAGTTTAATAAATTAAATGTTCATTCTTTAAAAAGATCTTTTCTGCATAATCTTTTCGATGCACAAAATCCACTCTCACGGTACCAACAAACCCACATTGGTCAGGAAGGATTTCCTTTAAAATCAGGTAATAAAATAGAATCGCTGCCATGATTCCCATTTAATCTCATTTCAAAGAGTTCTGGCTAACTGAACAGAATGTGAACGAGAAACAGGAACGGAACAGATGGGGCCGCCCCCTGAAGACAGTGCCACGCCCCTCAGGACTCGGCATCAGCCCCACGGGGGACGCAGCAGGCGGCGCGACCTCTGGCAGCGCGTCCAGCTGGCCCACTCCGGAAACTCGTCCCACCAAAATCACCCAACGTTAAGCAGCCACAGTGGGAACGATGAATAACCCCAAACAGCCATCTCGGGGGACGGCAACCGCGAAATGCCACAGCAACGGGGCCCCGTGTGGTCATTACAAAAAATAACAAAATACAGAACCTAATGTGTTTGTGACGTAATGTTAAAAGACAGATCTGAACTTTCTACAACATGGACGAGCCTTAAGGCCATTAAATGAAAAGCCAGACACCAAGGGCCTCTTACTGTGAGATGCATTTACGCGCGGCGTCCAAGCAGATTGTTCCAGGGACACAGAAAGTGGAGCCGAGGTTGTCAGGCCTGGGGCCACGAGGGGACGTGGGGGGCGCCTCGAGGCGGCGGGGGGTGGGGCTGCACACAGCTGTGGGCTTCCTTGGGGGGATAATGGAAATGTTCTCAAATGAGGTTGTGCGGATGGCTGTACAGCTCTGGGGACACGTTAAAAACCCCTGAATGGCACACAGTAAAAGAATAAATATTATGGTATGTGATTTTTACCTCAATATGCTGCTACACAAAAAGAAAAAGGTAAAACACAAGTTTTTATGTAAATTGTGATTTCAACTACATAAGACACGCAGCACAGAGCACACACCCCCCCAGCCTGGGACGACTGTGCGCCCAGGCCCAGCGAGCCCCGCTCTGCGCATGGACATGGGGACGTGGGGACGTGGGGACGCACGGCACAGACACACACACGCGCACACACGTGGCCCACGCTCAGACATGGCACCACGGGCACGTGAGCATGCGTGTGGACAAGCACAGGGTCTGCAGACCCAGCCTGGACCCACACACACGCGCAGACACGCGGTGGAGAGGCCAGACGGTCCCATCCTGCACCAGCACCCGCGGCGGAGCCCACTCCCCCACAGCCGCCAGACTCGGGGTCCAGTGTGTCTCAGCTGTCTGTGCGGGAGTCTCTGGGTCACCTGCCAGCCTTCCCAGCCGGGCCACACCCCGGGCCATCGATTTCTGAAAATGCCGGAGGTGACCAGGACCCCTCGGCTGTTGTTTGCCTGTGAGGAAGTGACAAGACCAGAAGGACGCCAACCCTAACCCTGACCCCATGCACCTGGAGGCCACCTGCCTGCTCCTCCTGCTCCTTGCTGCCCCTCTGGGGAGCAGGGCCCTTTCCCCCTGGACCACCCCTCATGGGGTCCATGCTGAGTCTGGGGGGCGGCACAGACCGCATGGAGCCCGGCAGCCCCCAAACCCACTTGCATGTGCTCTGGAACTACCTGGGGACAGCCAGGACCCCCACAGAGGCCAGCAACAACCGCCTGCGAGGGCCCCGCCCCACTGGGCGCCTGCCCGGCCGCGGAATCCGCACACTGGTCCCCTGGGAGAAGACACTTGTCACCCTGCTTTACAACAGGTTGGGGGCACCTTCTGCGTTCCCAGGCCAGCCTGCAGCTCTGGAGGCTTCGGCTCCTTGTGTCCAGCAAAGGGGCAGACACGGCGACTGCACAGCTCCAGCGGCGCAGGACGGCCCTAAGCTGCGCGCTCTGCTCTGCCCAGAAGGGGCCTCTGAGCGCCCAGCCCTGCTGGCCGCGGGCGGGGCGGGTCCCCAGGCCAGGGCTGCAGCCTGGGCGCCAGCCCACCAGCCCCACCCAGACACAGGAGCTGAGCCCTGGTGCGCCAGTGCCAGGAACTGCTTTGTCACCGACATTCCAGGTGCCGCTTCCAGCACAGGAGTCTGCTGGCGTTGTCATGGAGACAACCTGTGGGTCTCAACCTCCCCACCCCCACCGGGCTGAGCTCTCCCGCACTGGAGTGGGCTGGAGACCCCAGGCTGGGAGAGCCCCTGTGCCCAAGAACACGCCCGGCGGGGGCGGCAGGCGCGCGTCACCCACAAACCACCCCCACAGGCTCTGCTGCCTGCCTGGGCCTCCCCGAGGCCACGGTCGGCACCAGCATCCCCGACTCACAGAGGACAGCATGGGCGTCTGGGGGGCACCCTCGGGTCACAGCTTGGGCGGCCGCACAGTGACGCACCAGCACACGGAAGTGTCATGGCCCCTGTCCCGTGGGGTCCTCCCCCCACGCAGGGCTCCCTCCCAGGAGCAGAGACCCAGCGAAAAGAGGCTTAAACAACAGAGTCTCAGAAAATACTGCTAAAATATCCAGGTTTCAGCCAGAACTCATTCTCGGAAAACCGTGAAGATCTGAAAGTAGATGACACTTGGCAACAGAGGCCCCACCCTGAGGTGTCGGAGGTGTCAGAACCACCTGTTCTGATGGCAGCGCTTCCACAGCGATCACAGACACGCTGGGAACAGACAGGAACCGTCGTCCAGGACATAAAAGATACCAGGGAGCATCTCATGGCAATTTGATGGCTGACAACTAGAAGGACCGAGAGGGAAAGATAAGTGGGTGGCCCCCAGCAGAAGAGGGAAGAGAGGAAAGAGTCCCGGAGCCCAAGTGGCCCTCTGACCACAGGAAAAAGCGAGGCTGAAACGAGAGGGAGGGGCCTCAAGGCCGGGAGGGACCACAGCGCGGGGGGGGGGGGGGGGGGTCCGAGTCCCGGGGGGCAAGACCCAGCAAGGCAGCGCTGAAAGGACTCACGCATGTAGAGCTGACAACTTTCCCGGTTTGGCCAGAGCCTGCAGACTCGAGGAAGTGAGTGAACCCCACACACGGCAAACTCGGAGAATCCACAAGATGTAGCAAGTAGTCTGAAAGCTCAAAACTAAGAAAACGTTCCGACTGTGACCATTGGAAACTTGAAAATGGAATAAACAAGCCAATTAACACACGAGCAGAACATATGGAGAAACGTGCCACCAAACTCACGGACTCACGGGCGGCAAACGAGCCACCAGCAAAGGGCGTCTGAGCTCCCTGTGCCTCGCAGGGCAGGCGTCACACGCACAGGTGGCATCGCAGCGCCCGCGGCAGAGGGAAAAGAAAAACCAGCGGCACCTCCGGGGGCGAGGACGGTGAGCGACCTGCTCACTGGGCGCTGGGGCCGGGCAGGCGGCGCCGGAAGTGCCGCGGCCCCTCTGGGTGGGGGGCGGGGCGCAGGGCTTTGAACACTCACCGCGCAGCCCCCGCGGGCACTCGTCCCGGAAGAACGGGGACACACGCACAACACCCTGCACGTGGACGCGGGGGCAGCTTTGTTTGTGACACTTCCAGCCCTGGAAGCCACCCAGACGCCCTTGACTGGGGCACGGCCAGACTGGCCCGGACACAGCGCAACACGGCTCCGCAGCTGGACGGCGCACCCGGGCTTCCAGGAACTGCCGCCGCCCTCGGACAGCCTGCCGAGGGCAGGGGCCGGCCCCCAGAGGCAGGCTCGCGGGAGGACAGGGCCGCGCAGCGGGGAGCGGGCCGCAGGGAGGGGCCGCGGGGGGACTGCCGGTGGGTCCTGGCCGCAGCCCCTGCCTGCTGCACCGGCGGCCACTTCCTGTGTATCGTGATCTACGATTAGCTCACAGAAAATACTCGCTTTTTTCAAAGCGAGTGTTAGCAACAACATGTAGCTCAGGGGGTTGTGGGATTATCGTATTAAAACAGCAGCTGGGCCCAGACCGGTGTGGCCCAGTTGGTTGGAGCATCATCCCACAAATGAAAGGCCGAGGGTTCGATCTCCAGTCCAGGCGCATAAGGGAGGCAACCAATCGATGCTTCTCTCGCATCGTAGTTTCTGTCTCCCTTCGTCTATCTCTAAAACACTGGAAAAAAATGTCCTCAGTTGAGGATTTAAAAAAAAAAACAACCCAGCAGCCCAGACATAGGAAATGTCACGGGAGCCAGCTTTTATTTTTATTTACCTATTCGCGTCTCAGGAGGTGGCCCGCCTGTTCTCCCGTAACCACCAGCTCTGGTGAAGACTCGGAGGCTGTGCTGCCCCCACTCCGCCCCCACACCATCACCCACGGGAGCGGGCGGGGGCAGGAACGTCCCACCCAGGGAGGGAGGCCGTCCCTGCAGCCACTGCAGGGTCCACCCCGCTGCGCAGTCAGGCCAGGGCTGCGGAGCAGCTGGTGGCCGCAGGGCCGCCCTGCTGGACATGCCTGCGGACCTGGCACTGCAGGGGCTTCTGGGCCTCAGCCCCGCCTCAGTGGAAACGCTGCACCCAAGGCCGGTCCACGACGGGGAGAGAGAGGCTGACTTCCCGCCCCCTTCGGAGGCCACCCAACCCCCGACACTGCATTCCCAGACCTAGGTCCCCAGACACCAGCTGCCGGGGGGCCCCTCGGGCACAGTGGGAGCAAACACCGCAGGTCCCTCGTGGACTCCCACGCAGACGGGGGCTGCACCACGCCCCGGGCACCCTGCCCGTGCCCTGCCCCAGGCAGGGGGCGTCCGCCGGTGGGCGGGGAGCCCTGGCTCAGCCCACCCGAGGGGCTGGCCCCGGGTGCTGCTGCGGGGTCGCAGGCCCAGAGGCCGGGGTCGCGGAGGAAGGACAGAGGACCCAGGGTCAGAAGAAGGGCGAGAGCGGGAGGACGATGTTGGATTGCACAGCCAACCGGGGCCCACAACAAGCCACCACACAGACAGGCCGGGCCCGGGATCGGTCCCACGGCCCCCCGGGGCCCCAGGGTCGACGTGGGGCCCTGCACAGGCGCGGGAGCACCGGCTGCTGCCTGGGAACCAGGCGCAGTCGTGATGGGGTCAGAGAGGGGTCCGGGACGCGTCAGAGGGGCTCGGCCTCCGCTGCGACTGCGTTTGGGACAGGGCGCAAGTGAGGTCCTGAGAGCAGACCCCAGCCCGGCAGGGCTGGCGCCCCCCAAGGACGGGAAGAGCCCAGAGCTACGACGACACGGTGGGAAGACAGCGTCGCCAAAGCCAGTCCCCTGGCCACCTCGACCCCGGACCTCCCGCCTCCGGAAGCAGAACAGTGCGTGTCTGTGATGCACGCTGCCTGCCTGCGCCGTTCCGACACGGCAGCCGGAGGTGACGGCCGCGTGGCCTTCCAAGGAACAAGTTCACCAACGAGAAACGGGGACGCTGGGGAGGCAGCCAGAGGAGGGAGGGCTCCCGAGGTGAGGTGAGGGCGGGCAGAGGCCAGCCAGGCCGGGCGGGGCGGGGCGGGCGGGCACACCCCACAGGCCCGGGCCAGGGCCTTGGGAAGGCAGGGCAGGCCCGGGCTCTGGCCCCCCAGGGAGAGGGCTCTGCCTGGGAAGGCCCCCGAGGGAGGGGCTGGCTCCCTGCGCCCTGGGCTTACAACCAGGTGACACGGCCAGCCACCCTCGCCTCGGTGCGAAATGGGGGGGGACTGAGGGCAGTAGCCCAGGGCTCCAGGCCCGGGGCCCCGCCCCACACTTGCAGGGGCCTCTGCAGCCCCGGGGTGAAGGCTCCTCCCCCACAGGCACTGGCTTGGCCTCCCGTGACCTCGGCAAGGCGGCCCCCCCACCAGCCCCGCCCCCCCGCAGGGCCGGCCAGGCCCGGGTCCGAGGGGCCGGCCGCCTGCCCCCAGGGGCTTCACTCCGCATGGAGACGCCCAGCAGGACCGCGGCTGTGTGACCGCGGAAGGGTGGACGGGAAACGGCTCTGGTGGCCGAGACGGCGCTGCCGGAGGCCCGAGGCCTGGACGCGCACCTCGGTCTGCCCACCTGTCTCTGGTCACTAGGACACCGTGTGTCTCGTCCCCTGGGACACGGGTCATCCACCCTCAGGTGCGATCCCAGCCCAGGGCCTCTCTTCTCTACTTCCCTCCACAGCCTCAGCGGCAACAGCACCTCCCCCGACCCGGGAGGCCCCATGTGGCAGGTGGGGGGGCGGCGGCGGGGGAGGCCTCTCAGCTCTAATTACATGTCCTGGAAAGAAACTCCAGTTTAATTTGGAGTAAAACAAGAAGCTGTGGTTGGAAATGTCCCCTTGGGGCTCCACCGGCCTGAGCAGGGACAGCCACTCTGCTGTCCCCGAGGACCAGGAAGGAGAGCCCAGGCGGGGGCCGGGATGGGGGCCAGTGGGGCCTCTGGGCTCCTGGGCTCTCTGCCAGCAAGAGGACGCGCTCGGGGTCTGAGAGGACCCTGGCCCTGTCCCGAGTCCTCGCTGGAATCAGCGCCTCAGGACCAAAGGGCGAGGCAGGGGCTTCTGAGGAACTGGGGGCGGAGGAGGCGTCAGAAGGACACACCGGGGCGGGCGGGGGGGGTCGGTCTGGGGAGGCTGGGGACTTGGGTGCACCGTCCCTTCCTCGTCACCTGCCAGCCCCCAGCGCGCACACCGCACTCGCCCCCGCCGGTCTCCGCTGCCCTGGACGGGCTGGCCCGGACCCCTGGGGTCTGGGCCCCGTGCCCTCACCTGTAGGGCGAGTCCTCGTGTCCTGGACCAGCCCAGCGGCACGCAGCCCAGAGACCCCAGTAGAGCCCTCGGCCCCCCACCTCCCTGGGCCCCGGTCCCTGCCCTGCGTGGCTGCGCTGCCCCCCCGCCCCCACCCCAGGGTCCGGCTGCCCGCCCCGCTCACCATCCATCCCCTCCCCCGCCACAAGCGCCTGATCCTTCCAAGACACACCGTCCACCTCGCTCTCCGGTCGCTGCCCGACCTGTGAGCTCCGGGCCCGGCTCGGCGGCAGCTTCTCCTCACTCTGCCCTTCCCTGGGGCCAGCCCACCCTGCGTCCGGGCAGGGTGCCGCCCGCCGTGCCCCCCTGCCCCTGTCCTGTGGGACGAAGGAGGCCCGGTGCTCCCACGCACAGGGTGGCCTTCCGGACACGCCAGGCACCCGACGGCTGTGAAGAACACGGGTCGAGCAGGGTGGTGGGAGACAGACCGAAAGCGGTCAACGTCACGCGTCGGGGCAGTCAGAAGCCCACGGGAGCTGAGAAAAACCAGGGGGGACCGGAGAGCGTGTCCCCTCGAGCCCAGCCCACAGAGCAGCTCAGCACCAGCAGACACTCAACAAACCCTGAACACATGAGCGACTGACAAATGGCCCACGTGGGCAGGCGGCTCAAGCACTTAGGCAGACACACGTAGGGCCGGCGGGACGGCCCCTCAGCTCACTCCCCGGGAGCGGGACTAGAGGCTGTGCCGCCGCCCCGAGGCCAAGGCTGCGCCCAAGCCCAGTTCACAGGGGAGCAGGCGAGACGAAGAGGCTCCCCAAGGCTGGGGGGCGGGGGGCGGGCACTCCCGCGGCCTGAGACCTGCGCCCCTGGGCTCCAGGGTGGGCTGGGCTTCCCCAGGCCCTGGGGAGGGCCTCTCCCGCCCACAGGGCCTCCAGCCCTCTGGGCACCAATTACCTTAACCGTAATTAAAGCAACAAAGTAGCAAGAAGTAACAGGCCCCCCAGGCCTCCCACAGGGACAGCAACCCAGGAGAGTCAGAGCTGGGGTTCTTCCCTGACCCCCCCAGCCAGCACGCACCCCGAAAAGGACCCAGGGCCTCTTCCCACCATGCACACACATGCACAACTGCACCCACATGCCCCCACTGACACACGCACGCACAAAGGCGCACACATGCACAGCACATCCACATGTACATGTTCACATGTGCACATGCCTCCATGCACAAGTGCGCCCATACCCACATGCACACACAGGCACACACATGTTCATGCACGCACACATGCATGCACACACAGGTTCACGAGTCCTGCGTGCTGCACAAGGGGGGAGGCAGCACCCCCGTGACTCTGTGCCAACATGTGACCCCCCCAGGACACAGGTCGCCCTCCCCGCCGGGTGCCCCCCACCTAGCCCAGGGCCGGCTCTGGGGTGCAGGGCAGGGTCGGCCCCCGCCTGAAGGCAGAGAGCACAGCGACGCCAAGACAGGGACTCAGAGCAAGGCAGCGACGAGAAAGGAAGAGAGAACGAAAGGGAAAGCACAAAGACAGAGAAGGGACACCCGAGGGAAGCCGGGGACCGGAGGGAGGCTGGGAGGGAGGCAGAGCCGCGCAGACGGGAGGGAAGCGGCCCGGAGGAAAAGGAGGGAAGACAGGGAGGGAGCTGCGGGGACACGGAGAGCGAGAAGGGGGCCGAGGGAGGGATCTGCCAGGCTGGAGTGGGGGCCTCTGGGTCCTCCTCACCGGGGCTCCCAGGACAGCGAGCCCATCCAGGAGTGTGGTCGCCAGGCAAGAGAGCCCAGTGGGCCTGACCCCCGGGAGGTCTCTCCCGGCCCCACTGAGGGGCCCAGCCTCCCCGCCTTGCTTCAGCCGCCCAGCACCGCGGACAGCGCCCACCCACTGGGCGGCCCCGGGGGGGGGGGACCCCCAGCCTCGTCAATAACCCCACCCCCTGGAGCCTGCCCCAGGCCAGGCTCTGGGGAGGCCCTGGAAAATAAGACGCCTTCTCCTTCCCGTCCACAGGGACTTGCGTCCAGACAGAGAGTGGGAGAGCGAAGTAAACAGTGACACTCCCCGACCCCCCAGTGCGCGGCCTCCGGGGCGCCCCCCCGCCAACCCTCGCCCCCGCCGGCGGCGCCATCAGAGGAACAGAGGCCTGCACAGCGAGGGCCGCCCCGCGGGTGCTGGCGAGGGGCGGTGCTCCTGGCCCAGGGCCCAAGGGGGAGCCCCAGGCTGGTGCACGCAGAGCCACCTCTGCGTCTCCCGTCGCATCGGCCTGGGCTCTGGGCCGCGGGGGGCCCCCTCTGCCACACCTGGGCCCTGTGTCTCCGGGGACCAGCAGGCTCCGGAGAAGAACCAACCAGAGTCCCCGGTGCAGGGTGGGGCCCGCGGGACCAGACTGTGCAAACAGGTCTGCGCAGCGAACGCCCGGGCCTCGCACGGTCTCCCCGCTCCACCGCCCAGAGCTGAAGCAAGAGGGCGGCCCTGCGTGCGCCCCGCTGGGCAGGGGAGCAGGGCAGGACTCTGAGGCGCCCGTCAGGCAGATGGGGAAACGGAGGCCCCGAAGGGTGGGGGCTCAGCGAGGAAGAACGGGGCACTCTGCCCCCGCCCCCTGGTTGACCTCAGAGAGCCCTGGGCTGCCAGGGGTCATCGCCAGGCCCCGGTGGAGAGGGAAGCGGTGAGCAGGCCCCGGGACCAGCCGCCCCCAGGAGCCGTGTGCACGGCCGGCCGAGCCCCAGGGCTCAGGGCGACCTGTGCAGCTGACGTCCTCGGGAGGGACACAGCTCTGACCGACTGGCAGGCCCAGCCGAGGCGCACGCCAGCCCGGCCCTGGAAGCCCGTCCTTGCGGCCGGGCCCCACTCCTGCGGCTCAGTCGGCGAGCCCCCTGCGGACGGGTCACTGAGGGCTGGCCCCTCAGCCAGGGTTGCCACACGGGCGCCTCTTGGTCTCACACCGCTGCCCGCAGCCACGCTGACCACCTCAGGGGGGTGCCCGGGAAGGCCGGTGGCCCCTCGCAGGCCACGTCCCAGGCCGCCTACCCCGTGAGAACCACCACGAAGTCCATGACGTTCCAGCCGTTGCGCAGGTAGGAGCCTTTGTGCAGCACGAAGCCCAGGGCGATGATCTTGATTCCGGCCTCGAAGCAAAAGATGCCGATGAAATACGGCTCCGTGTCGTCCTGAGAAGAACACAGCCCAGGGTCACCACGGCCCCGGCTGCCGAGGTGCCACAGCCGCTGTCCCGGCTCCCAGCCCTGCCGTGGGCACCCGACACGCCCTCCACGCCCCAGTCCCAACGGGAAGGGCTGGGGCCTCTCACGCAGCAGCCCCACAGCAGGGGAGGCAGCAGTCACGCCAGGACCCACTTGCTAACACGTGTCTCCTGGATGATCCAGACCGGCAGCTCCCGGGATCTGACACTGCCGGGCCCTGCACGGGGAGCCCGTGCGGGGGAGGCGTCAGGCCACCAGCTCCAGGAAGGCGCTGCTGCCGGGGGAGCAGCGAGGGCACAGCGTCCCCCGTCCACCCCCGGCGGGAGGCCGCTCCCCCGCAGGACCGGACGGGCCCCGGGTGCTGAGCCAGGCGTGGACAAGCCTGTGGAGCTCGGCAGGGGAGGGCGTCCCGTGGCCACGCGCACCGAGGGCGCGGTGGCCGACCAGGGAGGCGGCAGGGAGCGTCTGGCGCAGGTGGTCCCGGGAGCCAGCAGCGGGTCCGTGGGTGACACACCAGCTCCGGGGCTCGAGGGCGGGCAGAGGGGAGGGGCGGCGCTGCCAGCGGGGGCGGGGCTGGGGCTGCAGGGGAGCCCGGGGCCCGCGAGCCCAGGCGCTGCTGCCGGCCACCCCCCCCCCCCCCAGCAGCCTGGGCCTTCCTCTCCCGGGGGTCCTGGCCCTGAGGGCTCCGCCCCATCGAGCGCTCAGCCCACAGCCGACAGGCAGCCCCGCGTGGAGCGCCCACCACGGCCCGGCCGCCCCTCCTGCCACCCCAATGCCGACTCCTGGCAGGACCGCACTGCCCCCACCCCAGGCTTGTGGTCTGATGCGGCTGGATGGCCCCCGCGCCGCTTCTGCCCCGGGGGACCCGCAGGGCTTGTGAGAGGATCTTCCCAGAAAGCTTCTGGGCCGACAGAAGGGCAGGTCCCGGCGGGGAGAGTGAGGGTGGAATGGACAGGCCCTCGGCCACCCCTGGCCTCACAGCTCTTCTCCACCAGCTCCGCCCGCTGGGCAGGCGGGAAGCAGAGCCCCCAACACAGGGAGCCAAGAGGCCCCGCCCCGGCCCGGAGCCGAGGGACCGGCTGCAGGGTGGGGTCAGCCCAGGCCCAGGCGGAGGACGTCCTGCCTCTTTCCTCAACAGCTCAGCCCCCAGCCCCAGCCGCAGGCTCACACCCGCCACCACGAGCCGCCCTCCCCGCCGGGGGGCCGGACCTCAGCCTTGGCCGCACGCCCAGTGGGCCCGCGAGCCTGCCGCCCGGCAGAGACAGAACGGAGCCTGGCCGCTGCGCTCCGGCCTCCCGGCCGCCCGGCCTGCCTCTCTCCGGCCCTGCCCTGGCCACACTTCCTCGGGCGTAGGGCCGCGGCCTGAGGCCTGGCCTTTGTGACTCTGCGCCTGGACCCCCGTCCCTGCGACTCCCCCCCATGTCTGCCCTCCAGGGTGGACGCTCGGCGCCGGCACACGGCCGCGGGGCCCCACAGCAGCAGGAGCCCGGGCCCAGAGACGGCACGCGGCCCTAGCCAGCTGCACACCCGGGCGAGGTTCGCCGCGGGCCCATCTTGCTCTGCGGGGGGCGGGGGGCCAGCCCTGTCCTTCATCCTCAAAAACGTGGTCCCCGGCCTTCCCCGCACCCCAAAACTGCCTGTCCTTGGCTGCCACTGCCTTGCTTTCTCCGGGTTCCCTGCCGACTGTGAGCGCCCATGGAGCACCCTCGCGGTCCCCCTTTCCCACCCCTGGGCCTGCGGAGCGGGCAGCAGCGAGGTCCAGGCCCAGGCCAGCGCCACCCAGGCTTTGGCACGACTGCTCGCCTCCACTGAAGTCACAGAGGACCGGTCACCCGCCGAACGCGGGGGCAGAGGCTGCGGCGGCTCCCGCTCCAGACCCCTGCCCGGCCCTGCCCTGCCCATACCAAGGGCCCAGGCAGCTGGGAGGGCCGGGGCCAGAGCACATGGCCTCCCCTTGGATGGGGCCTCAGCACCCCAGAACGACCCCTCCGGCTGCCCCAGCCCCTCCAGAGGGCCGGCCATGGCACTGAGCACCGTGCCTCGGCAGGGGCCTGTGAGCGCGTGGCAGGCTTGAAGCGGGGAAGGGACACTGCCCGCCGGAAGGAGCGGCCTGGGAACCGACTCCGAGCCAGGGAGGCGGGTCCGAGTGAGGGGCTGACAGGCCGAGGCGGCACCACCCGGCAGAAGCCATCAGGGCCTGACGACCTCCCCAGGCCGTGGAGCCTGCACTCCTGACCCCAGGCCTTTAGGAACAGCGCCCCCGCCCCCACACACACCAGGTTTAGTTCCCAGCTCTGAGCTCAGAGAGGCTTAAGGCCAAGATGGGTGGTCCATCTGGGCTGGAGGGTGGCTGGCGACACAGGCCCAGCCGCCGCCCCTTCCCATCAGGGGCCGACCTGGCCGCTGGGTTCCAGCCGCTTCCTCCGCCGAGGGGGAGGGGCACCGCCACAGACCCTAGAGGGCCAGGGCCCAGACAAGCGGCCGCCGGCGCAGCGCACTCACCAGCCGCTCGGACATGGGCGTCTTGTCGCCGTCAGGGAGGTGCTGCTCCAGGGCCAGCACGATGCAGTTGGCGATGATAGTGGCCAGGATCATGTACTCGAAGGGAGTGCGTGGGTTAAGGACTGGCCGGCAGGCGCCAGGGGGAGGGGAGGCGAGGAGGCTGGCGAGCGGCAGCGGCGCAGCAGACGCCAGGGCCCGCGACCCTTCCGGACGCAGCCCGCCCCGCCCCGCCCTCCCGCCAGGAGCCACCCCTGCGGCCTCTGCAGTCGCGGCCGCCGGCCCATCCGCACGTCTCGGCGGCGGCCGTCAGCACCGCGGACAGCGCCGCCCGGCCCCGCCCGGCCCCGCGCCCGAAGGGGAGGGGGCCGCGCGCCCCCAGCGCGAGGCCGGAGGAGGGACCCCACGCAGGCGCACTCCCACCTAAAGGCACAGCCACATGTAGCTACACAGGCACGTGAATCGCCTGTCCCGAGAGCCCCGCGCGCACGCACGCGCAGCGCGGGGTTCACGTCCTGCCCGCACACACACGAGCCCGCACCTGCAGCCACGCACGCGCACGAGCCCGCGCCACGCCGGGGCTCCCACCGCACGGACCCGGCCTCGCCCTCGGGTGCGCTCCGGGGCGGCCGCGCGCTCTGCGTCCGGACCGAGGGAGCGAAGGGCCGAGTCGGGGGCCGGCCGGGGGCTCCACCCAGCGTCCGCGTCGCTCCCGCAGCCGCCGCCACCGCGACCACACACAGGCGCGCGCGTGCGCACACACGCACCCGCGGCGCGCGTAGAGGGGCCCCGGAGCCCCGCCCCGCCCCCTCCCGCCGCGCCGTCCCCGGGTCGCACCCTCCTCCTGGCCCCGGAAAGATGGCCACTGGGCGCCGCACGCGGCCCGCCCCGGCCCCCGGGCCCCGGCCCCCGGCCCAGCCGCCCCTCCCACACCCGGCGCGCAGCGGACGCCGGACACCGCGCCCGGCCCCCGTGCCTGAGACCGCGGGAGGCCCCCCGCCCGGCCCGGCCCGGCCCCCGGCAGGATATGGCCACTCGGTGATGCGCTTGGCGTATTTGCGGACGACGTTGTCCTCGCTGAAGACGAAGAGCGAGCGGTTGACGGTGAAGCAGTTCTGCTTGACCGGGATGGGGTTGTACAGCGCCATGGTGCGCGCGCGCTGCGCGATCGACTGCTTGTAGAGGACCCGCTGGCCCGGCTGCAGCCCCCCTGGGCCAGGGCCGCCCGCGCCGCTGGCCCCGCCGCCCCGGGCCCGCTCCCCGCCGCCGGTGCCCCCATAGCGGCCACCCAGCTCGTCCCCGAAGCGGACCATGGCTCCCGGGCGCCGCGCGCATCCCCCGCCCGGCGGCCCCGACAGGGAGACCGCGGGGCGCGCCAGGCGCTCGGAGAGGAGCCGCCGCGGAGCCGCCGGACCCACACCGGACCTCGCCCGGCCCGGCAGCCGCCGCACCCGACTCCGCCGCCCGCACCACGCCCTATAAGGGGCCGGTCACATGGCGGTGCCCGGCCAATCCGCGCTGCCCCGCCCGCCCGGATCCTGCCCGCCCCGCCCCCAGCCGGCCGCCCCCGCCCTGTCCCCGTCGCCAGCCTTCGGGGCTGCGCCTGGGCCCCCGGGTCCTCCCCGGCGGCGCCCCAAGGCTGGGCGGGCGCGGGGAGCGGGCGCCCTCCGTGCGTCGGGATTGCGCCCGGGCTGGGCGCTGGCCCGATGCTGAGCTGCACGGCCGTGGCCAGGAGCTGGGCGGGGCCGGGCGCCCTCGACGGCCGCGCTGAGCGACCCAAGCGGACCCTTTCTACCCACCCCCGCCCTCGGAGGCATCACAGCCTCGTGAAGCTCCAGCCGCCTGGGGGAGGGCAGGCCCCCGATCCCCAGGCTTCTTTCCACCTCCCAGCGGCCACAGCGGCGGCTCCCCTCCCCCTCGCTGCGGACCACCGGCCTCTTCCAAGAAGATCGTGGCTTCGGGCCCTGCCTTGCCACCCTTTCCGTGTCTTCCACATCCTTGCAGACGACGCTTTCAACGCCCTGGTGTCGGCTGGACAGATGCACAGTCCTTGCCCGGGGCCCCTCACCCTCTACCGTGTCTCAGACCTTCCCATGAGTAGGCACGGAATCAGCTTCAAAATCTCGGTTTGGAGGTTCCCTCCTTCCACCTTTCGTTCAATAAAGGCTTAAAGGGAGCCTGTTGCGCGTTGCTCGTCCATCCTGTCCTCCGCTCAACGCCCCCGCGAACGCCTGGCAGGTGCGGGCCGCGGCGGGGCTGACTCTCCCGCGAGCAGCGGTGGGCGTTCCCACGTGCTGCCTGGCCCCGGGCCCTGCTCACTGCACTCCGAGCTCCGTGCACGTTTGGATAAGGAGCCGCCCCGAGTCGCTCCCGGTGCGCGACCGAGGGGGTGTCGGACACCGCCCCCTTCGCCAATGGGGGCGAGTCGATGCTGCCGGTGGCCCGGGACAGTGAGCCCCGTGAGGACAGCGCCGGGCGAGGAGACTTTCCTACGGCTGAACCACGGAAGACTCAGGGATGGCCCCTGAGTGTCGCGGCGAAGTGAAAGCCGGACACGAGGCCGGGGCCGGGGACCGGGACCCGCCAGGGGCGTGCGCGCCGCGCTGCGGGCTGTGCCTCCCGCCGCGAGGGTGACGGAGGCGCGGCGCGCGGAGGTCAGGTGACCGCTGGTCGGAAGGGCTCCCCCTGGCGGCGACGCCGGGGAGCGGCTGCGGGGCCGGTCGCCCCGGTGCCCCCGGAGCAGGCGCCCCGACCCCCGCGATCAGCGGCTCGCCTCTCAGTGTCAGCTGCTCTTAGTGGAAAGCGACGAAGTGACCGCCCGGCAGTGCGGAACCCCGTCCCCGCTCCCTGCCCCGCCACCACGTGCTGGTCGCCTCGCGGCCAGAGGCGGCCGCCGCCGCGCGAGGCATCCTCTTAGGCGCCGTCCCAAATAGGAGGAAAGCAGCAGGCGCATGAAGGACACCCGTTTTTAAAAATAAATGCAGGATGTCCTTTGGTGATGAAGGCCGTTTTCTCAGGAGCTCCCATGGTGTGGGGACACTGGGGCTTCACGAGGGCAGGACTGGGCGTGTGGCAAGAACGGGGACAGCCACCGCCCTGAGGCAGGCGCGGCGCGGCCCCCGACGAAACCAGGGTTCTTTCGGGTGGGAAGCGGGGGTGAAGGCTGCGGGGGGCAACTGACAGGTGCGCCAAGAGGGGAACAGAGCCCCTCGAGGGCGCGGACCAGGGACAGCGCGCCCACCGCTCCGCTGCGGCGCCGAGCGCACTGCGCACGTGGGGGCCGTGGCGTGTGGCAAAAAGCGGGACGCTCTCCGCTTTTGACCTAAGCAGCTGTGGGCTCGCGCTGTTCACTGGGAGGGGCCGCGGGAGGTGAAGGAGGTTGTATTGACACCTCGGTGGAGACGTCGGGTAGGCGCGGGCAGCCCCTGCTGGAGAGACGCGTCCGGGAGCGACGCTCAGGGCGCCTGTCGCCCCGCCCTTTGCCCCGCCCTCTGCCCGCCCCGCCCCGCCCCCCGCCCCGCGGCCACGCCCCTCAAACCGCCCCGCCCCAGCCGCACCGCGGGGGCTGGAGCAGGGCGGTCGGAAACCCCCGCCGACCGCCTCGTGGACCGGCCGGGGTTGGCGAGGCCTCGCCGGGAGGCGGGCAATCCCAGCGCCTGGCAGGCACCTCTCCACCCTCCTTCCTGTCTCTCTAGGCTCCGGTTTCCCCCCAGCAGCTGGGGGCGGCGGGGGCCGTCCGTCCTCCCCGTGGCCAGGCCTCCGCCCGGATCAGCCGGGGAGGAGAGGCCCGGGGCGCCCAGCCCCGCCGAGCCCAGCTGCGGGGAGGAGCAGCCGGCGTCCCCGGCGAGGCTGGAGGCCCGCGAAGCGCAGTGCCCGGGGCCAGGGAGTAGCCGGTGTCCTCAGGGCACGGCCGCCTGCCCGTCGCGGCTGAGACCAGGGGAGGCGGGCGACCCCGCACCTCCGGCCCCGGGGGCAGCGGTGCGGTCGCCTGGACGGAGGCCTCCGTGGGGCGGGGCGGAGAAAGGCTCGGAGGTACAGGCGCGCAGGGTCTGCTGGGAGGGGAAGTGCCTGCGGGGGGCGCACGCCACCCCCAGGGAAGAAGGTGAAGCCCGACGTCCGTGCCGCGAACGCCACCTGCCCGCGTCCCTCGTCCTCCCTGCCCCTCACCAGCGACCCACCTCCAGCCTTCGAGGTTCCCCCGGAGGCGCCAGCGGCCGCGGGAGGCCACACGAGAGCAGTGGGGTGACACCGCGATCCGTCCAGCGCGGCTGGGGTCCGGGGTCGGTCCCGCCTGTGCCCGGGGACGGCGGGGTGGCTGCCCATTGTCCTGGGTGAGGCCCGGGCCTGAGCTCCCAGCTGCTCTGGCCACGTCCCCCCTTTTGCTCCGGGTGCACGGACAAGTGACTGACACGCGCCACTGTGTAATTTACATGAACCTTGCAAAATGCCCACCTTCACCCCCAGGTGTCACCTCACGTCCTGCAGGGAGGAGACTCCAGACCTGCTTTAGCCGCGTTCAAGGCCCAGCGCAGCATTAACCGTGGTCGCCAGGCTCGGAGCAAATCGCCCTGTAATTGACCGGCTCCCGCCCGAGTCCCCACCCCGGGCGGCTTCTGCGAGTCCCACGCGTGGAGGTCGCACGTATACGGGACGGCCCACGGCATGTCCTCCTCTGACCCACCGCACAGGCGCGGCGCCCTCGCGGTCCAGCTGCGTGGACACAGCGGTGGGGCCGCGTCCTCCTTCAGGTCCGAGCTCCCTCCTTCCCCTGCGGATCCGCCCGCCCCCCATGGCCGCCCATCCGGTGGTGAACGCACGCGTGGGTCGCCTCCCCGCCTCGATGATGGGGAAGGCGCCACCGTGAGCACGGGGCGCTGAAGACACTTTGAGATGCTGCCGTGGTTTTCTTGGGAGAAATAAGTGAAAGCAGAAGCGCTGAGTTGCAAGGCAGCTCCACAGCCATTTTCGAGGCCCGGCGCGGCCTCCCGGCACCTGCCCGCCGTCCCTCCGCGGCCTCCCGGCACCTGCCTGTCTTGTGACGACGGTCCTTCTACCAGGACTGAGGCGCCATCTCCCTGTGCTTTCCACCTGCCCCTCCCCGAGGGCGTCGTTCCCTAAAAACCAGATGATGGGACGGTCGCCCACCATGGCGAGTGTGTTAGAAGCCACTGTTTCCTATATTTAAAAATGGTTAAGATGGTAAGTTTCATATTCTGTGATTTTTATCTCAATAAGAAAGAAAATCGAGCCCTGGCTGGGTGGCTCAGTTGGTCGGAGCGCCATCCCTCACACCGAAAGGTCGGGGGCTGGATCCCCAATCTGGGCGCAAACGGGAGGCAACCAGTCGGCGTTTCTTTCTCACGCAGATGTTACTTTCTCTCTTCCTCTCTCAAAAATCCATAATAAAATATCCTCGGGCGAGGGTTAAATATGAATAAATAAAATAAAAACTAAAGTCAATAATCGGAAGAGAAACAGCTGACCTTGAACAACATGGTTTGCACAGTGTGAGGCCACTTACACATGGGTTTTTTTTTTCTTCAATAAATACTGTAAAAGTATGTTTTCCTTCTCATGATTTTCTTAGTAACTCTTTTATCTCTTACTGTATTGTAAGAATACAGTATGTAATACAATATATGAAATACTTGTTCATCGGCTGTTGGTGTTACCAGTGAGGCTTCTAGTCAACAGCAGTTTTAGCCACCAAGTTCCGGGGACTCCAAAGGTCCACGCAGATTTCTGAGTGCACCGGGTGTGTGTCCCCCACCCCCTGCGCTGTGCACAGGGCAGCTGCACCTCAGTTTAAAAACGGGCGGAGGACACGAACACATTTCTTCAAATAAGATATACAAGTGGCTAACAAGCACATTTTTTAAAATGCTTGAAATGAGAGGTCATGAGAAAAATGAAAATCCAATCCAACCACAGCGAGGTACACGCCACGCCCACTAGAACGTGGCGGGAATGAAAAGCTCAGGTTAAGTGTCAGTGCGAATGTGCGGAACCGAGAACTCTCCTGGCTGCCGCGGGGACAGAAAACCGTGCAGCCGCTTCGGAAAACAGCCTGGCAGTTCTTGAAAAGGTCAAACCCAGCGCTGTCTGGTGGCTCAACGGGTGGAGTGTCAGCCTCCGGACCTTAGGGTCACCAGTTCAGTTCCTGGTCAGGGCACAGGCCTGGGTTGCGGGCCAGGTCCCCTGCTGGGGGCATGTGGGCGGCAGCCGATCCATGTTTCTCTCCTCTTTCTCCCTTCTCCTCTCTCTAAAAATAAATAAAATCCTTGAAAAAAAAGAAAAGGTTAAATAAAGACTCACCGTAGGATCCAGACATTTCAATTCTAGGTGTATATCCAAGAGAAATGAAAACACATGTCCACACAGAAAAGGTACGTGCGTGTTTACCGGGAGTATCATCCGTAACAGCCAGAAAGCAGGAAGCCCCCGAGCATTCGCCAGGGGCGGACAGACCAGCTGCCGTCTGTCCACACGACGGAACGTCCGGCAGCCGTGGAGAGGAAGCATGAGTGCATGCCACACGGCGGGCGGGGAAGAGGCCGCCGCGTGTGACAAACGCCCCGAACGGGCGGCCCTCTGCAGGCAGGGAGCAGGCCAGGTTGCGCGGGGTCGCGGGGCGGGCTCTCGGGCAGAGATGAGCGCGCCCCCTCGGAGGGACGTGTTCCAGCACGGACCGCAGTGATGCTCGCACATAATGGTGACCACACTGAGGGCCACTCGTGAACGGCACGCCGTACAAAGGTGCGGAGCCGTGTGGTGCGGAGCTAAATCTCCGTGAAGCCGTCATAAGAAGGAAACCGTCGAGAAAATGACAAGCTACAAACGAAAAACGACGACATTTGGCTAATTAAATCGGAAAGAAAACCAATGAGTCTTGGGAGCGCAAGGACAGGCAGCGGAGCGCTGACCCGACAGCACAGGCGGCCGCCCTCGGAGACGGGCAGCGAGGCTGCAGGGTCCCCCCGAACCCAGACGAGCTTCTGCCGCCGCGTCAGACGTGCCAAGGGCGTGGAAATGAGGACTGAGGACGTCGGACGGGGCCCGAACCCAGGGCCACGGACGGCGCCGACGGACAGAGGCCCAGCGCCGCTGTGGCGGCCCCGACCCGAGCTGGCGGCTGCGGGACGGTCACGTGGGGACCAGGCGGCGTCGGGCTGGCAGGGTTTTCTCAGAGAAAAATGGTTCTCGATGCCATGCTTGTAGCTTTTCTGAAAGTTTTTGTTTCAAAATTTAAAATTATATGTTAAGTGGATGAAACCAGATGCGATGAAGTACATGCTGTGTGGTTCCAATTACAGAAAATTCTGGAACGGGCAATGTTTACCTCTGACACGGGCAGGTCAGGGTGTCCTGGGGCCGCGCAGAGGCCCACAGAGGGCTTTCTGGGGGGGGAAAGGTATTCACGTCACCCCCTTGAGACACTTGAAGTGGGTAGGTTATATGGTCTGTAAATCATATCTTGATAAAGTTGATTTTAAGTTTTTAAAAATTCCATCAGTCTTTTTTTGTGGGAGTCAAAACGTCAGTTCTGAAATTCACGTAAAGGGCCAGGGAAAGCCAAACGTTACCACGGAGACAAAGCGGGAGGCCGTGACTGACACCGGCCTGCAGGCCCAGCCAAGAAGGCGCCGGCATGAAGACAGGTCAGCACGGGCCAGCGGGCCAGGCAAGGCTGCGCGGCAAGTGAGCACATAAAGCTGGGAAGCCTGGGGGACCCCCAGCCCCCAAAACTGGTTAAGATGGACCACATACCGGGTTGTAAAATCTAAAACCATGATGCTTTTGAAGAAAACAGAATATCCTTTCATCTGTGGGCTAAGCAAGGATATGCCAGGATAGGAAACATGCAAACCGAAAAAGAACAGAGATAAATTGGGCTTGGTGAAAATTTAAACCTTCTGCGCAAAAGAAAATGAACAAGAAGTTACAGACTGAGATGAAATATTGAAGTAGCTCTATCTGTCGAGGGACGCGCACCGAGAAGATATAAAAAGCAACTCGCCCGGACGGAGACAGCGCCTGGTTTGGAAGCGCTCACGCCGCCCCCGCCAAGGAAGTGCCCACGCGGGCGGTGAGCACAGGCCGCCAGCCCCGTCAGCGGAAGTCAAACTAAAAGCGCAAGGAGCCAGAAGACGGGGCGCCGGCCGGGGTGCCGGGATGGTCCCCAGCCTGGGAAGGGGCGGCCCCATGGGCAGAGGCCTCCGCCAGGACTCACCGGGCCGTGCGGGGCCGTCCCGCCTCATTTAGAAAACCTCAGCCTGACGTGACTTCACGCCAGGCACCCGATAAACACCCCCTGGATTCAAGAGCTAAACTTAAAAAAAAAAAGAAACTGGAAAGAAAGGGCTAATTGGGAGGGGGAGGTCCTTCTAAACCCAATACACTGTCAGAAGCCACAGGCGGTTTTACCGCAGGACCCTCAGCGCCGGGACGGGACGCGGGCACACCCCGCGAGGGGCGCGGCCCGCAGAGCAAGAGCCCCCGCACCGCGGCACAGCGGCCGTCCCCTCGCGAGGAAGGGCGAGTCTGCAACAGGTAACAGACACGCGGCTCTCCGGTCACCAGTGACCCACACGCCGTAAGGAGTCATTTTCGCTCGACAATTAGAAAAAGCTCTGAGCGCCGCGCTCAGCGTGGGATGTGGGAAAGGCGGCTGCTGGCGGAGGCAGCCACGGGCCGACGGACGGGGCTCCGGTACCAGGAACCCAAGTGCGGGTGGGGACGGGCTCGGCCCCTGCCCAGGGCGGCGGCGGGTCCTCCCCGCCTGCGCGTGTGCACGCGCGTGCACGCGTGCACGGGGGTGCAGGGCGTGGCCACCCCCCGCAGGCAGGGCCGAGGGGCACGTACGGAGGGGAGGGTTCCTGGTTTTCTTCCAGTTTTCACGTGTTGGTTACATCTGGGGCCAGCAAGTGTGACTTGTGCAGAAATAACGGCGACTTGGGACTCGGCCCCCATTGCAGGCGCGTCTCATGGCCGCCCCCCAACACCTGTCCACGCAGGTCTCACCCGCCCGGCGATGCAGCCCCGGAGCCAACACCGGCCACAGGGCGGCGCCCTCGGGGGCTGGCTCCCCTCCAGGCCTTGGAGAGACACAGGGGCCCCCGGCGGCCATCGGGCTCCTCAAAGCCAAACCCTAGTCTTGTTAGAAACGCCAGAACGTGAGGTGATGGGCCTACTGGGGGAGCCCTCTCACCCAACAGGCCACCCCGACACCCCAAGGGTTTGAAGTGGGCTGGGTCCCGATTCCAGTCACCTGCCCACACCCATCCCCCGCCCCGTGCACAGGCCAGGCCCCCGGCACGCAGACCCCCGAAGGGAGGGGCGTGGTCACCCCCGTCTGCTCCGTGTGGGGCTCCTGCACAGCAGGCCGCAGCCACCCGCCCGCCCGGCGGTGACCCTGGCCCGAGGGACGCGGGCGAGGCCCCTGCGCGGGCCGCTCACCGGCCAGGACAGCAGCTGCTGTGGGCGCAGCGTGGGGCAACGTCTGGGTGGCTTGAGAGCAGGAAGCACTCGGCTGCGTTCCCACAGGCCCCGGCCCGGGCGGCCGGCCCCGCACGGGCGCGGCGGCCACGGCAGCAGACGGGGCTCCGGCGCCAAGTGCAGGTCGGATCCCGACTGCGGGGACTCAGCGGGTGCTGCGTGGTGTCCTGATGCCGTCCGGGCCTCCGTGCCGGCCGGACACAGACACACGCACAGGCACGTGGACCCACCAACATGCTCGCGCACACGCACAGGCCGGCGCCTGCCCGGCCGCGCACAGTGCCCCCGGGGGGGCAGGCGTCCTGAGAAACCGCGTATCATATTGAAAACCTCGTTTAAAGTGTTTCTTTTTTTTTTTTATTGATTTCATTGAAAACAGAACAAGAAATGGTCTTGAGCCAAAAGACTGCTCTTAAAACTGTCAAAAACATTTTAACAGAAAAAAATAAACATGACTGCATTATGAATGTTTTAGAAGTCGCACAAAAAAACCCCACTGTTACTGCACTAATTACAGTGTTTAAAAAAGTATATGCCAAAAAAAAGGTATGACCCGCAAGCCACCACACAAAAGGCGATGGCCAGTTTATTCGCACTACAAGACTAATGTTTTAAAAAAGTTTTCCTGCATTTTATTCTAAAATCACTTTGTCCTCTTGGTACAGTCGATATTTACCTCATGTGGTGAGCAGACACCACAGCAGAATCAGCACCGTGGTCTGTGGTCTGTGTTTTATTTTCGTGTTGTCCTAATGTCCAATGATGGTAGAAAATTGATCAGTTTCTCATAATCCTAGCGCGAGGCTTAAAAACGGAGGAGGGGCCCGTGTCGCGGCCCGACAGGCTGTGCGGGGCGTCCGAGGGCCGGGCTCCCGCCCCCGCCGACCCACTCCCGGGGGAGCGCCGTGCGGCAGGTCTGACAGAGGAGCGTACACGCGGTTTCTTTAAAAGCAAACCCACGTTTTCTCCAAAGTCCGTGGCGGCTCGGCCCAAACTCTCTCAGATGGTGGCGGGGACGGTGTACGTGCGGCGCACGGAACCGCGGTCGGGCAGGTCTCAAGGAGCAGCTTGCAGGTGACGGTGGCTTCGGCGGATGCCAAACAGACGCGTCTGGGCCGACTGGACGCTGCCCACCAGCCTGGCGGTGGGATGGGAACCACGGGAGCAGAGAGGGAGGAGAAATGTGGGAACGAGAAAACCACCGTCAGAAAGTCACAGTCACGCCCGCGCGAGCCCGGAGGGCCCCGGCGCAGCCCTCGGACGCCACGAGCACGTCTCTTCCCCTGAACCGCAGTGCGGACGGCGGACGGCGGCCCCTCATCGGGAGCCGGTGCTGGAGGAGCTGGTGTCGGGCAGGCCATCCTCCTGGGCCTCCTGGGCGGCGCTGGCCTGCCGCTGGGCCAGGGCGGAGCTGGAGTACCGGCACTTGGGGGACCCGCAGCGGCAGCTGAACAGCTTGCCCTTGATGTCCCAGAAGCGCTGCCCGTAGTCGAACCTGCGGAGACAGGAGAGCTGAGGCCACGGGGGTGGGGGACGGGCCGTTCGGCCCCGGCTCGGCGGCCCCTCCCGGGTCAGGGCTCCCGGGCCCGTGCCCCGCGGCCCGTGGGCGCGCCTACCCCAGCTGCTCCCCGGCCTCGATCAGGCGGGTGCTGAAGAAGGCGATCCGGGGGAACCGCAGGTCCTGGTGTGACATGAACACGCGCACAGGCACCAGGTTGGGCTCGCAGTGGTGGTTGACGAAGCGGCTGACGTTCCCGTAGAACCGCGCATCGATGCAGTACAGCTCCCCGTCCTGCAGGGCGGGAGCGGGCGTGGGGACGCGGCCGGCAGCCCCGTGGCCCCGGGCGGGCGCGGGGGCGGGGGCGGGGGCGGAGCCGAAGGGAGCCGCACGGGGTGCGGCCGACCTCAAGGGCGACTGGGGGGAGCACCTCCGGCCGGCGGTTGCCCATCCAGCTCTGCCGCCGTCAGCACCGTGGGAGGGGACACTGTCCGGGGGACCCCAGGGCTGCAGGGCCTTAGACACTGGTGACAACAGGAGGGAGGGGCTCGTGACGGGGGCACGCGGGGCAGAGGGACGGAGGGAGGCAGGCCACGCAGGCCCCAGGGGGGGCCCCGACGGAAAAACAGGGCGCCCGCCCCCCGCCGCGGCCCCGCAGCCCCCGGCCTGGCACTGCCCGCGCGAGAAGGAGCCGAGCCGGCTCGAGAGACGGAGGAGGGGCCTGATCCGATCGCGGGGGCCCCGCACCAGCAGGCTGCTCCTCTGGAAAGATCCGCATGCAAGAGGCCTCAGGTCAGGGGGGCGTGACGGCCGGTGAGAGGCTGGTCCCGCGAAGCCGCCCGCAGTGCTGTGCCGGGGGCCCACGCGAAGGGGGGCGAGAACCAGCCAGAGAGGGCGCGGCCCGGACGGGGCGCCGCCTGCCCTCACCTGCAGTCGCGCTGCCTCAAAACGCGTCCTGCCCGGCTCACGCCCAGAACAGCCCCGGCGAGGGCAGCGGGGAGCCCGCAGGACGCAGCTCTGGGCTGGAAATGACACGGCGCTGGAGCGGAGGCGGGGGCGGAAGCGGGGCCACGAGAAGGGGCCGCGCCGCGTCTAGACCGAGCCCAAAGCTCTGCCTGACCCCGAGCCCGGCTGGAGGCAGCCGAGAGAGAGAACAGCAGGGAAGAGGACACGAAGGTCGGGGACCAAAGCCACCGAGAGGACGTGACAGGCTGGAGAAACGCGGGCGCCACCCACCAAGACCCAGAGAACGCGGCGTCTGAGCAGCAGCAACCACCCGCAGTTCCTGCCCTGAGCTGCCGCAAAGGGCGGGCTTACAGCTGCCATCAAGGCGCCTCAGCAAAGTAACATGAAGCTCGAGTATCTCAGAGGTTGGGCATCTCAGCCAAGAAACAGATGTAAGAACCCGGTGGAAGTTCTCAGCACACATCCCCTAGCGAGTGACAGACCCCCGGTCCCATGTGGGGGCAGCCAACGTCCCCACCGTGCCCGTGGGCTCACGGCTCAGGGAGGCACGGGTCAAGGGCAGAGCCGGACGTCACCTGATGCCCAGCGTGGACGGGATGGCATCTGGGCGGCTGTGGGCCCAGAAGGGGCGCCGTGCACACCCCTCCCCAGGAGGCCGGGGACGGAGGATCGTGTCTGTTTCCACAGACGGGAGGGAGCCCGTGCGGTGGCGCAGGCGACAGAGCACAGACGCCAGGACAGAGAGACTTCGAGCGTGAAGTTCCCAGGTAACCTCACTTTCAAAGCACGTAACTACCTTACATAATCAAGAAATTAGAGTGGCTTCAAGTCCTAGAACGTAAAGTCAACCAAAGCGAACGCACGGGCCCGCGCGGCAGGCGGAGAGGGCAGGCACGGCCCCGGGGACACAGTGGCCAGGCTGGCGTCCGCTGCGGGCCAGGGCATCGCTGGCGCGAGTCTCGAAGTCACGCTGCGGAACCGAGACTCTCGCTGTGAGAGACACGAGCGTGAACTCAAAGGGCTGGGAAAGATCCTCGTGACGTCAGAGCCACACTGGAAACACTGACGCTCACATACTGGACGGGTGTGCGCACCAAGCTCTGTCCGAGAAACGTGCCCGGAGCCTGCAAGCCCCCGCCGGGCGGGGGGCAAGGACGCCGGGGGAAAGGTCTGCTGTGGTCGGGGCACCTCCCCGCGCGGCCAAGGGTATCCGGGTGGTGCATGCGGAGCCCCTGGCCGTCCCAGGACGACCCAAGCACCAAAGACGACGGCACTGACCGAGCAAAACACCACGTGTGCGAAGAACCCAGGAGCCGCGACGGCAGGCAGGGCAGCGAGGCCCCATCCCGCCATGGCCGGCGACGCCCGCTCCAGGTCCGCTCCCAAGGCCGAGCGAGGGCAGAGGCGGCACCCACCCCACCCCCCCCCGCCCCGGCACCGGGTATGGGTGGGAAAGGCCTCCTTGACGGGGGGAGAATTTGTGAATGTGGACGGCACAGCGGGCGCCCAGGGACACGTAGCGTCGGGGGCAGCACAAACGTGGGTCTTCTGCTCAGGACCTCGGCCCCCGCGCACCTCACAGGCCGCCTGTGCTTCCTGCACCTCCCTGGACCCTGTGCTGAGCTGCGGGGTGCAGCGCAGACCCCGCGCAGGGAGGCCGCCACCCTCGAGCAGACAGCACGCCCGGGCCTGACCGCCGCTTCCCCACCTCCGCGCACGCTGTCCCTCGGCCTCTCCTCAGGTGTCTGTGCTGCTCGCAAACAACCTGGTTCCGGCACAGAAACACTTGGGGGCCACGCCCGCCCACAACTCGGGGTGCTCGGCCTGCGACGGCCCAGAGGACAGGAGGACAGGAGCCAGGAGGGCACTCGGGTGGGGACAGGCCGCTCTGGGGCTGGCTGGGATCCGGGGGCGGGGGCGGGGGCCTTGGGGCCGGGAAATGCTCCCTTCTCCGGCGTGTGCTGGTGATCACCCAGGTGGTGTACACGTTTGCCAAAACTAGAATCAGACCCTTAAAAGTTACGATAAGTTGACTCGAGAAGAAAAATATGTGAAAAACTTACTGGGGGAAAAATACCTCACCCAAAAACACGCATGGTCACACCCCGGAAGACCCTGCCTGCCTCGGGGGCGGCAAAGACCCAACAAGCTGGCGAAACGCAAGCGAAGGCGCAGCCTCGCCGGCCCACCAGCCTGTGGGCCGCCCCTGCCCCGCCCAGGCTCTCGGTGCCGGCAGCCCCGGCCAAGAGGAGCCCAGGGTGGGAGGGTGGGACCGGGAGCCGGCACAGGGCAGGGCGTCCTCCCCGCCAGCGGCGCCGAGCCCAGCAGCCGATGGCACCGAAGCGCGAAGGGCGATGGCCTCTCGGGGGACGCAGCCGCCCGCTGCACACCTGTGACTGGCCCGGGCCCCCGGCACCGGGGGAGGCGGCGGGCGACCAGGCCGCCGTCGGAGGAGGAACCTGTTCGCCACGAGACCTCAGGAGGAAGCACACAAGCCACCAAGGGTCACTGCTCAACACCAACGTCACGCAAGAGCATCTCTCCAGGAAGGCAAAGCGCCGCCGAAGGAAATGCGGAGACACGAGTCAGCAGGACACGGCCGACACGCGCTCACACACCCGGTCACTGGGTGCCGAGGGCGGGTCCGGCTCGGCCGTGGCGGGGCCTCTCCTGGGGGGCAGGGCTGGGGCCGGGGCGGGGCGATGAGGTCGGCCTGGCCCTGCCCCCGCTGACCCGCGGCTCCCCAGCAGAAAGCCCTCCTTCCCCAGCGGCACCCGCGCTGGGCACCCACGGGCTGTGACTGGAATCCAGGAGGCTCTCAAACGGGCAATTCACGAGTTAAGGGGCGACGCTGGGCATCAGGAAGCGGCGCACGGCGAACACGCGAGGCCCTGCACACGGGAGCTCGGCTGGACGCCAACGGGGCCGGCCACTCTCCCAGCTCCCAGGAGGACGACCGGGGACAGGCACACGCACCCCGGCCTGTCCGTGGGCCCCTGCGCACAGGTGCGCCCTCCTGGGGGCTGCAGGCTGCGTGGGCTGTGCCCCGCGAGGGCAGGCAGGGTTCAGAGGGCACAGCTGACACCGTCCGGGGTCAGGGTTCCAGCACGGACGGCCCCTGGGCCCTGAACCCGCTGAGGCCAGTGCTGAACCGGGCCGCCAGGACAGGCGAGTCCCTGCCGCGTGGCCACCGCCGGCTCTGCACCCAGCCCCTCAGAACAGGTTACCTTGTTGTCAAGGTCGAAGAGGTAGGAGTCTTCCTCCCGGACGTCAGCCTCAGAGTCAGAGATGAGCTCGCCCACATACCTCGGGGACAAGACACGTGTGTCGCCCTCGTCACCAGAGAGCCACGGCCTGGGAGCCGGGACGCGTCCCTCGAGCTGTGGCCACGCCCACGAGACCCTGCCTGGGCTGGGCCACAGCTTAGCTTAGGCTGCAGGAGACGGGGACACGGCAGCCCCGCGTCGGACTAGGGGTTCCCACCGGGATGCCACTCCGTGTGGACGGCAGCTCCTCCAGGGAGGGGGGGCAGGCAGGGAAATGCAGGAGGACAGCCTGGTGGGGCCGGCCCGGTGCCCGGGGGCCGCACCTCCCTGCGGAGCCTCCACCCACCGCCCCGGGCCCTCGCTTACTCGCAGACGAAGGTGCCCACGGGGATGTCCTGCAGGGAGCGAACGCCCCAGCCCATGTTCTGCGTCCGGTAGAGCTGCAGCCTCGTCCTGCAAAACAGGGGCTGGGCTCAGGGGCTGGGCCAGGGGCTACCGACACCCAGGGCAGGAACCGCCTCTGCAAACGCGTCACAACGTCACACAAGGCGCCCACGGTCTTCACACCTTGGGAGCCACCTGACTCCCAGCATGAGAAACACAGACCCTGGCTTTCTCTGTGCCTCAGTTTCCTTGTCTGTGACATGCAGACCACCCGGCGCAGAGCCCTGGGGCTGCCACACGTCCCGATGGGGCCGAGCTTCCTCTGGCCCGGCTGCAAGCAGGTCAGCTCGGGCAGTGGCGGGGGCTCCCCCCGCCTGCGCGCCCCGGGGTCTTTGTGGGGGACGGGCATGTCTGCCCTCACCCCAAAGGGCTTCCTGCCGTACAGGGCTACGGAGACGGGCTGGCTGCAGGTGCCCTGAGGCTGACAGGCACGCAACGCCCCCGACCCAGGGTCCCGCTCCCAGAACCCGGACGCACACGGTCTCTTCGGGCCCAGAGGGACCGACCTGGGCCTGCAGATTACGTGGCCCTGGGCCTGCAGAGAGGACCCTTGGCCAGGCCTCCTAGGACCCGTGTCCTGAGGGACCCGGGGCAAGGGGTCCACGCCGGACAGGAGGTCTGGGCCGTCACAGTGCGGCCGCTAGAGACACTGGGGGCCTGCGGGGGGCACCGCCCGCCCTGCTGCACAGAACCGGCCCTCACAGCCGGGGCGGGAGCGTGGAGACATGGCTACACAGCACCAGGCCTGCTCCTCCGCTTCCGGCTCTTCCCACCGAGGTGGCCTGGTCCCCTCAGCTTCGGAGCCACGTCTGACCCCGGAAAAAGGAAGACCCGTGACTACACCAGCCTGTGGCCCCGACGGAGGACAAGGGCTCCGGAGTCCCCGCGGCGCGTGCAAGCACACGTGCCCCACAGCTCCGGGCGCAGAAGTCAGTGGCCTCGAGGCTGGGTCAGCCGCAAACCCCTGCCCGGCCCATCGCCGTCTGCCCCGGGTTCAACCCCCGCAGGCGCGGCCACGGCGCACTCACCGGAGGCCATTCTGCACGACGCGGTTGCGGCAGGTCCTCCAGCAGGCGCAGGCGTGGTTGCACTCGAACAGCAGGGGCGGCTCCGCCATGTTGAACTCGGGGAGCAGCCGGCCGTCCTGGGGACAGACGTGCAGTCAGCGCCCAGCATGAGCGTTCCCACCCGGCACGGACGCGCTTCTCCGGACCCCAGATGTGCGGCAGTAGCGGCTCTGCCTGGGGGCCTCCCGCCGGGAGCCTGTGCAGGTGGTGGACCCTGGCGGCCCGGCCTGGGCCCGGCTGCGGCTGCCCCACAGCCCTGCGCCCTCCACGTCCGTGTGCTGCCCCCGGGCCCCGGCCACAGCGCCCGGCCTTGCTGACCCGCACGCCCCCGGGGCCGGCCCTTCTGTGGGACAGCCCCAGGCCGAATGCACCAAGGCTGCGGCCCCCGTGGCCTCAGGGGCTGCGTGGACTGCACGGCAGGGCCCTTCCTCAGAGCCTCGGCCCCGCTCTCTCGCCGAAGGCCGGCTCCACGCCCCACACACGCCACTGGGCACGAGCCCCCAGCCCCGCCCGCGACACCGCGACCTCTCGCCGAGACTCAGACGCCACAGGACCGCCCCACACTCACACCCCCTCTCCTCCGAGGCTGACTCTCGAGACACGTCTGTCCACGGCCCCACTGCCCCCAGGACACCCTGGCTCCTGTCCCCACCAGTGAGCTCGGCCCCGGAGCCGGGGCTCTCGGGGCTCTGACGGCGGCACGGGCCTCGGGAGCCCGCCCCGACCTGCTCCGCCACTCCCAGGCCGCCTCACCGATGGCCACCTCCGCCCCTCAGGCCAGCACCCTCTGTCCTCCCCGGCCACGGCCACCCCCAGCTCGAGGACAGCGGGCTCCGTCCCCGGGCTCTGCCGCTGCCCCTCCGCGGCGCCTCCCCTCCCCTCCCCTCCCCTCCCGCACCCGGCAGCGCTCCTTCCGACAGCCGGGGGGGGACAGCCCGGCCACAGAAGGGCACCGCCAGCCCGGCTGCCCACTCACCAGGGCCCAGCGAGCGGTGCTCACCTTGTCGTACCAGCAGCGCATGCTGAGCTGGCCGCACATGCAGTTGCTGGAGGAACAGTCGTCGATGCACACGCAGTACTGCAGGGGCGGGCGGGCACACGGTCAGTCACGGGGCGGCACCGCCCCGCCCCCCCGCGCTCCGACGGGCTCTCCTTGGACAGCCGCGGCCAGGCGGAGGCGGGCCCCCGGAACGAGGGCGGGCGGGGAGGCTGTGTGAGGGCCAGGGCGGGGGGTGGGGGGCCCTGCTTGCGGTGCTCCTCAGGGAGGGCCAGGGCGGGGTGCGGGCCCTGGTGCGGGCCCTGCCGCGGGCGCGCGCACAGAAGTGGGGACCCCTGGCTCGAGGCAGGGGCTCCTCTCGCTCCCGGGGAACGCTCAGCTCTGCTTTCGGGGGCCGGCCCTGGGCTGCACTTCCTGGAAGACCTGTGTCTGCTTCTAGCTCCGTGGGAGGCAACCGCCAGAGCACCGGGTCCTCGGGGGCAAGCCCTGGGACCCGTCACTGCCCAAGAGGACAGGCCCGCCTCCCGCCACCGCTGACCTGCAGGTGCGTGATGTTCCTGTCAATGTTCATGGGGGACGTCACGCAGTTCTGAGAGACGTATTTGTAGTTGCTGGGGCTGGGCTCGCTGTCCACAGCGTTGACGCAGGGAATGGGGATCCGCTCATAGCCTCGGGCGATGTCCCTGCCACGGAAAAGGGGGCGTCACCTTCGCTCGACAGGCGCTGGGCCCATGGCCACCACCGACCCTGGGGGCGGGGCCCAGGCTCCAGCCGTGGTGTCGCTGTTCAGAGACGCTCCCACCGCAGACGCTTCCGCACTCAGCCCCCGGGGCCGCGCCCGGGGCGGGGCCGCCCGGGTCTCGGGCCCCCGCACCTGCTCATCGTCTTCTCCACGGGCGCGGGCCTGTCCGGCGCCGAGTCTTGCAGCGCCTTGCTCATCTGCAGGGCGCTCCACACCTGGGAGTTGAGACTCGCACACTGCAGAGGCGTCTCTCCCTCCTTGTTCTTCAGGTTGACATCTGAATCCCGAGAAAGAAAGAGGCTAAAAGGGAAAATGTAAGCCAACAAGACATTCAGATCGCAATTCAAGAGGCAGGAAGACAAGATTCATGAAATGAACGCAATCGGTAAAAACACCGAGAACACACCACTCCTCCTGGGACGAACGTGCTCGCCGGCCGGCGCTCCTGGCCGGACTGGCTCTCACTCACCGAGAGCCCAGTTCCTACGCCCGCCCCACTCACTGTCCATGGCCACCGGCTTTCTTGGCAGGAAGGGCGTGTGCGGCACCGGGAAGGGTATTTTTCTTGGGATTTCCACAGAACACACGCATGTGGGCAGCCGCAGCGCACGCTCCACGGCCCTGCCCCGGGCGGCCACCCCGCGGCCCGGAGCTCTCCCTGCGCTGGGGCCTCCCACCCGCACCCGCACCCGCCGCGCCCGCGTGAGGTGTGCGCCCCTCCGCAGGGGCCCCCCTCCAGGTGACACAGGTTGCCTGCGGTCCTGCTGACGAGAACAGGGCCACGCCCAGGCCTGAGTGTCGCGGGACGAAGGCCTCAGGTAGCAGAGGGCTCCACGGGGCCCGCGGCCGCCTGGCCGCCCGCCCTAGGGGAACACTGCTCCCACGGGGCTCCCGCCGCGGGCCGTCCCCTGGCCACAGCCGACCTCAACTCTCGGGGCTCGCTCACAGCAACCCGCCCCGGCCCGGCAGCGTCGCTGCGGACGGCCGGTCTGGAGGCCCCACGGGGCCACTCACACGACACAGGCGTAGCGGTCCTCCCTGGCGGCGATGTGCAGCGGCGAGTCCCCGTGGATGTTCACTGCGTGCAGGTCGCACCGGGCGGCCAGCAGGAGCTCGGCGATGTCCACGCAGCCCGAGAAGGCTGCCCAGTGCAGGCAGATGTTCTCCTCCTGCAGGGGGCGGGGCGTGAGGGCGGGGCCGGGGTCCCGCCGAGGTGTGCGCCTGCCCTTGTATGTTTCTGTATCAAAATCGTCCGGCCCCAGACCACCCAAAACACACCAACACCACGTGTGCAGGGGTTTTTCTGGACCTGTTTTTAAAAATTACATTCACCTTGGAATAGACCTAGTGACCGTAGAAAACAGTGATACTTGTGTAAAAAAAAACAGACAACTTCGATTAAGCTAAAACTTTGCTTCATAAAAGCCTCTGTGAAATAAAAACCTCAAGTCCAGGACAAGCTGGCTCCGGTGACCGTGAAGGGGGCAGAGCCGCACCGAGCCCCGCGCCCCGGAGGCCCCAACACCCCTGCAACAGCCCCGGCGGCCGCCGCCCCCATCCCCGCACCAGCTCCGTGGACCCCGAGGCCCTTGGAGGAAACACGCCTTCAGCCTGATCAGCGCCACCTGCTCTCACCTGACCCCAAGCAGCCCCAAGTCACGGAACGGCTGCAAGGCTCTGACCTCCAGCCCAGACCCCGTTTTCTGGGCACACGTGCCCTACAAACCAACCGTGAGTCCGGTGTCATAAGTGAGCCCAGAAACCGCGGCACGGCCCCCGCCCACTCTCTCCTCCCCAGGTGGTAACTGCGGGGGGGCCCGCGGCACTCCGCTACCTGTGCAGGTGCGGGCCGCGCCCCGGGGCTCCCGGGTCCTCATCACAGACGGGAGCTGCGACGGGGCCACACCTCAGACGCCCCTGGAGCTGTGAGCACCGACTGGCTGACACAAAGGACCCCCACAGAACCACGGACGACGCAGGGCAGGCGGCGCCCGCACGGGGCACACTCACGTTGTCCCGGATGTTGATGTCGGAGCCCTTGGACAGCAGCAGCTTCACCAGGTCCACGTGCTTGTACTCAGTGGCCCAAATCATGGGCGTCCACCCTCCGTCGTCCTAGTTCCGGAAGAGGAGGAGAAACCCGCCCCAGTCCTGGAGGCGGCGGCGAGAACCACCGCTCTCGGGCCCGCAGGGCGGCGGAGCCAGGCCCAGCCCTCAGCCCCGGGGCTGCCCGGTGGCGGCCTCAGCAGGGGCGGGGCAGCTGACCCTGCCGGTGCCCACGACACGCACTCCGGGCAGAGCCAGCACGCCCGCCGGGAGCTGCGCGCGGACAGACGTCCAGGCGCAGGGATGGACAGGGCAGGCAGCAGAAGACGCCCGGCCGGCTCCCTTCAGGGGCACCGACCGGCGGACCCCCGGGGGCAGGGGACGGTGGGCGGGGCTGGGCTCCCGCCACCCGCCTGCAGAGCGACAGGCAGTGGAGGCTGTGGCCTCACCTGGCAGTTGACGTCCATCTGCCCATTTGAAAGCAGGTACTGGACCACATCGTAGTGGCCCTTCTTGGCGGCCAGGTGCAAACAGGTGGAGCCCTCCGCGTCCTGCAACATAAAGGCTGTCAGGTCCCAGGACACACGTCACGGCCACGAAGGAGGTGCCTCAGACAAGGAACCCGGGCTGAACGGGGGAGGCCCCTCTGTGGCCACGTGGCGGGAATCCAAGCCCTGCCGCCCGGCCCCGGCCCCCCGCACGGCCGGGGCAGGGCGTCGGGCGACAGGGCTCCCCCAGGACACTCCTGTAGATGCGCCCGACAGCCGCGCCTCCCTCCCCACGGCCCCGATGGGCTGCGGGACTGGCCAGTGGGCACGGCCTGTCCTCAACCAGCGCCCCAGCAGGGCCCCGGGGCAGCCTTGGGCCTCCCGCCCCGCGCGCACGCCCGGACCCCCCGCTGCCCTCCCGGGCCCCCCGCTGCCCTCCCGGGCCCCCCGCTGCCCTCCCGGGCCCCCCGCTGCCCTCCGTGCGGAAGGAAGGGGCCCCAGGCACTTGTGCCGAGGACTCAGTCCCTGGCATCCAGGTGGCGGGGGCCCCGCCCCGCCCCGCCTCCTGGGGCTGTGGACACACCTCCGCGTCACCTTTCAGTTCTGGCTCCTCGAGGCGGCCGGAATCACGTCGCCCGAGCCCCTCAAGGCGAAGCAGCCCGCCCACGGCTTCTCTCAGACCCTGAGGCCCCAGGAGGGACGCGGCGGACACGCCGCCCACATCCCGTGAGGCCCTCTGTTGGGCAGGGATCCTGGATCCAACGCCCGTCGCTGCGCGTTTCCTCCCACAGTGGGACGAGCCCTGAGCTGGAACGAGGAGGGAGCGGGGGCCGAGCGCATCCGGCTGGCATTCGGGAGGGCCCGGGGGGAGCAGTGGGGCTGCCCGGGGGCGGCGAAGGCCCTCCAGCGGCACACAGGCCGTGGGGAGGGGTGCGGCGAGCAGGGGCAGCAGGCGCAGTGGCCAGCCCCCACCCCCGGAGCCCCACGCGCCCACAAACGGTGGTTTCGCCCTGCGGCTTCTCCGCCCTGCGGCTTCTCCGCCCGGTGCTTCTGAGGCCCATCCTCGCGGCCAACGGGCAGCACTGGGTCATCTGCTTCCAGAGGCAAACGTTCCGGGTCCGAGCGCTCAGCCTTCCTGGCTCCACCGTCCGGGGACACGCGGGACGCGGGACGCCCTGCTCCCATGGGCGAGCGGCTGCGGGCGTCCCCGACCGAGGGCCTCGGCGCAGCCGTGGGCTCACCCCCGGGGGCCGCCAAGCGTCCCGAGCTCGGCGTCCCCAGACGGCGCGTCCGCGGGGCTCACAGTCCGCGGGGCTCACAAGCCGGCGCCGTCTCCCGCCTGCGGGCTGCCGGCGCCCCCCGGTCTGCAAAGTGCACATGCGCCGCCTCCCCCAGACGTTCCTCCGGGCGCTTCTGCTTCCCTGCAGGAGTTCCTTCCGGATTTTTGAGTGTTAATCCTTTGCCGGGGCCTGTCCTTTGGAACGTCTTTTCTCGACCAGGAGTTCTTAGAACGCCCTGGATCCGACCGGTCCCTTCTGTGCTCGTGTGTCTTGTCGAAGACGCCCTCCCTCTGCTGGGATCGCGAGATACTCTGTCTTCCTCTTCCAGACGACCTGTCCCCCGGCCCTTCATGTTAGGTCCTCGTGTTTACCCCCCGTACGCTTGTTCTTCGTCTTTTTCCCTCCCATCTGTGTCCTGGTATTTAATGTGAGTTTAACGGTATCAGCACATAGCTGCTTCTTGCTTGTTCACCTGCTCCGATTCCTGCCTTTAATGGGAACATTCAGTCTCTTCACGTGACGCAGTGACTGACACCATTCGCTCTGGATCTACCACCTTGCGACCCGTCCCATCTGTTTCATCTTCTCCTGCCATTAGTGACATGAGTATTTTCAGTGTCTGTTTTCCTTCTCGTTTAGAAAATCTCCTAAAAACTCATCTCGTTTCGGTCATTCCCTTACCACTTTCTCTGGGATCACGACACCCATCCTCACCCGTCTCCTCGGGTGAGCACGTGCCGCCTTTCCTGCCAGACGCCCGCCAGACGGGCACGGCTTCGCCCCGCCCGCTGCCCCCGCCCCCACACACGGCCGCTCACACGCGACCCTGGACAACACAGGCTGGAAACGCGTGGGTCCTCTTACACGCAGACTTTTAAAAGTAAACACGCAGTTGGCCCTCCCATTCCCCAGGTTTCGCGTCTGGGAATTCCATCCCGCGGCAGCCGGGCAGCCGTGAGTGCGCAACGCCGGGCGGGGCCCACGCAGTGCCGGGCCATTGGAAGTGACCGGCCTGAGCAACCACAGGGCCTGGTATCAGCGGGGGTCCTGGAATTAATTCCCCACCACAGCAAGGGGCCGCTGTTTAGCCTGGAGAAGCAAAGGTGCATGAGGATTTTCCAGGGGGCAGAGGTCTGTACCTCTAGGTCCCACGTGGTTCAAAAGTCAACTGTATTTTACTTCCAAATTCCTGCAAACTCCACGTTATACTACCTTTTGCCCTGTAAAGACCCTTCTGTCTTTTAAGAAACTGAAAAAGAACAGCAATCTTTTTAATTCATCGCTTCTAGGGCTTTGCGCGCATTCCCAAGTGCTGGGTTTTCCTTCCAGCTGCTTCAGCGTTTTCCTGGGCAAATGCCGACAAATCCCATCAGCTCTTGTTCACCTGGAAACATCTTCACAAGTATTTTTGAAAACACCACCCCACGGTCACCTGGCTCCGTGGACTTGCATACGGTGGCAATTCTTCCTAGTGTTCGCCTGGAGGTAACATGCTGGTTTTGTCTGGCTGCTTTTAACATTTTCTCTGTATTTCTAGTTTCAACAGCTTAGCCCACATGGAGTTGGTTGTGGCAATTCTTGCACTTTATCCAGCTTGAGGTCTGAGTTTTTGGTTCTGCAGGTTTTCATCAGATATGGGCAACGTACAACCATTTTTCTTTAATGCAGCTACTTCTTCTACCAGGTTTTCCCTCTGCTCTTTCTGGGGCGGGAAGAGCAGCCAGCCACTCCGACGTCACCTCTGCTGCTTTCGGACGAGACGCTCCTGGGACCCTCCCCACGGGGCCCCCCGGGCCACGCTCACCCAGCAGCTGCCCACACTGGCCGGCTGCACCTGCCCTCTGCGCAGCTGGTCCCCACTGCCGCCGAGAGCCGGGACACGGGCCTCTCGCGCCATCAGCGGGCCTGGCTGAGGGGCCGGCCCCTGTTGCTGGGGTGGGAAGCTGTCCCCAGGGGGGCGCGGGGCCACGCAGAGCTCACTCGGCACCACAAAGGGCGGGACTGGGAAGAGCTGCCTAAGAACGACACAGGTGTCTGTAGACAAACGAAAGGTTTCCAGATCTCAGCACCGCCAGCACCAAACCAGAGGACTATACACGAGGTTGAGAAATACTCCTAACGTCTGTGACCAGCAATACACAAAACGTGATTGCTGCAAGAAGCACATTAAAGCAGTAAGTAAATAGCCCCAGCTGGCGTGGCTTGGCCAGGCTGGGAACCAGAGGGTTGCGGGGTCGATCCCCAGTCAGGGCACGGGCCTGGGTTGCAGGCCAGGTCCCCAGGAGGGGGCGTGCGAGAGGCAACCGCACCTTGATGTTTCTCTCCCTCTCTGTCTATAAATAAATAAATAAAAAGATGATGTTTAAAAAAAAACCCCAAAAACAGTAAGTGAATGAAACTGCCAAACTCGCCCATCAGATCGTTACTATTTTTCTCCAAAACACGCAGGAGTCGCCACTGGCCAGCGCGCAGGGCAAGCGCTCGGACAGGCCAGGGCCTGCACACGACGACACGCTGTGACCTGGCAACTCTGCGCCCAGGCCTGTCCGGTGGCGACCAACCCCGAGCTCGGCCGCAGCGCGTGTGACACAAGCTGAAAACAGCAAACGGTACGTCAGCAGGTAAAGCGTGACCAACTGCACTAAGAGGCACTATGCAGCCACTTAGAACAACGTCACCGAACATGTGGTGACAGAGACACAGGATCTCACGGGAAAGAGAAAACGATGAAGTAGTACGAACAGCACGATCGCTTTTGTTGGAAAAAACACGTACTGAATGTAAGACTGTGTTTCCCTTGCGTATTTCACTGTGGTTGCACAGACACGTAATATAACATTTGCCATTTTAACCACGCTGCGTGTGGATTCGGAGGCAGTAACCCGTCACCTCTCTGTTCCCAAAGCACCTGCATCACCCCGAATGGAAACCTGAGGCCCGTCAGCAACGACACCCCCGCCGGACCCGGAGCCTCTGACCCGCTCCAGCCTCTGCACCTGCCGATGCGACGTCTGCCACGTCCTGTAGCAGGGTGTCCGAACGCCCCTCCTCTTCGAGGCGGAGCAACGTGCCACAGTGCGGACGGGCCACATTCGGCTTGTCCGCCATCCACGGACGGACGGACCGTGGACGCTCCACTTCTGTCCGGGCTGCCGTGAGCGTGGGAGTGCAGGCGTCTGCTTGCGCCCCCGCTCTGTTTCCTCGGTGTGTGCGCAGCATTAGAAGTGCTGGGATTCTACGTGTGACGTCATCCTCGGCGTGTCCCGTCGAAGGCCCGCCCTGTCCCCATGGACTGGTCATCGATGCACACGAGGACAGTCGTCAACATGCCAAAGGGGGGCGGCCCGACGCCTCGGCGACGCCCTGCAGCCCGGACACACGGCCTGTTCCCACTCGGGCCTTGCGGTTCCTTCCGCGGCGTTTTGTAGTTTGCAGTGTGAGCCTTTCACCTCGTTGCTTATTAAGTTTATTCCTAAGCGTCTCATTCTTTTGGATGTTATTGTAAACTGAACTGTTTCCTTACCTTCTTTTCTGGATGGTCCATCAACAAGCGTAAAGAAACACCGCTGACATTTCTGTACTAACGTCAGGTCTCCCAGTTTCCTGAATGTATTCCTCAGTTCTAAACATTTTTTTGTGGACTCATTAGGGTTTTCTACACATAAGATCACGTAATCTGTGAAGAGAAATCATTTTGCTTCTTCCTTTCCAAGCTGGATGCCACGTCCTTCTCTCTCACCGGAACGACAGCAGGTGAAGACAGGGCAGGAGGCGCGGCAGGTGGAGGGGCCCCGCCCCTGCCTGGCAGAGTGCACCGCGCTGTCTGCATGCGCCCGGCCGCCGAGCTCGCCGAACCCGCTGCTCCCGGACCCTGGCGGGTGGCCGGCGGCTACCGCCTCCTGAGGACGCCCCCGCAGGGCGCTGGGCGCTGGCCCTGCCCCTGGGCCTGAGGAAGCGTGGACAGAGCGGGGACGCGAGTGGCACACGTACCTTAGGGTCCACGAGGGCCCCGGCCTTGATGAGGTATTTCACCGCGTCCAAGTGGTTGTTCTCCGCGGCCTCCATCAGCGGGGTCCGCTGGTCCTCGGAGCAGGTGTCGATGTTCGCGCCCGCCTGGGGAGACAGGGTCGGTGGGCGTGTGGGCAGCTGCCACCGCAGCCCGAGCCTGGGGAGGCTGTGGGACTCACAGGCTCAGACACTTGAGACCTTTGGAAAGGCCTCGCCCGCTGGGTTAGCAGCCTCTGTTGACCAGCGCTGTCTGGCTTTCCCATAATCATCCTGGTACCAGCAAAGCTTTGGGGTCAAGAAGGCACTTTCATTTCTAAATTAATTTGATAGAAAACGTTCACAACAAGTTTATGAATAGCAGCACCTTCAGAGATGAGAAGGAAGGCGACAGCCTCCTGAAACCAGCCAAGAAGGGGCGCAGACGGTCACCAAGCGGGGGGCGGGGCGGACACAACCTGCACAGACCCCGGGACACCCTGGCTCGGGGCCCCTGCAGCCCAGATGAGCGGCCAGCAAGCTGCGCTCCGGAGTCGCCGCCGCCTCCCAGCAGGGCCAGTGTGGAAGGCCGGCGGGGGCGGCGTGTGGAGCCGGGCAGCCCCGCCCTGCCCTGGGTCAGGGCTACAAGCAAATTGGCAGCTTGGCAGCTGACATCTTCTCCCCACAGAGGGAGAAACTGCCAGAGTTCTTAAATGGATGGACAAAGGCTAGTATTTACTTTTTAAAATAAACACCATGAAAAAGGCTGAAACGAGCATTGTTTTTACTTTTAACAATTAAATAACAAAGCAAACCGAGACGGCCCAGGAACTCTGAAGGAGACTCCAAGACGTTCAGAGCCACAGTCCCCACCTCAGTGGTTCCAGAGCTGGGGTCAGAGGTCAGGGGCTGGAGCCATGTGGGGGGACATGGAGGCAGGGCTACAGGGCTGCCTGCCAACACACAGAAGCTCAACACCCAGGAGGGCGGCCCGTCTGAGAGCCAAGTCGAGCCAGAGCTCCAGAGCAGCCGAATTTCACAGATAAACCCTAAAGCCCACCCAAGGCAGAGGGCAGCGCGAGGGGCCCACACGGAGGCAGGAGTGCGCCCTCCGCAGGGGCAGGGCCAGGCGTGTCTGCAAACAGGGCGCTGGCACTTGGAGGCACTCTCCCGTGACCCCCAAAAGTCACCGTGGAAGCACCAGGCTCGCTGGGGCTAGGGCCCAAGGCTGGGTGGGCAGGACACCGCTCACCACCCAGAGCGGAGCTGAAGCTGGGGACAGACCGGGGGTCAGTGGTCGGACGGCCAGGCCTTTCCCGAGACCTAGGACCCAGGTTTGGGGAGTGGCGTGGGCGGGCCCAACACCGGTTCTCCGGATGCTCACCCAAAATTGGAGCGAGCCAGGACCCCTCGCAGGGACCAGGCTGGGACTGATGTCAGAAGTCCGCCCGGAGGGGGCGACCGTCACCAGAAAACACAAGGGCGGCGGCCGAGACACAAGCCGCAATGGCTCCGAGAGCCTGCGGACACAGGGCAGGGAGTCAGCGCGGGCGGGGCCCCCGACAGCCCCTCCACCCCCAGAGGCTGAGCACCGGGAGCATGCCCTCGAGTCCCGGCCCCCGCATCCAGCAGGGCTGGGACCGACGGAGCGGGTGCTGGCCGCTGGCCCTCCCCCGGGCGCTGTGGCTGCTGGGAAGCATCCCCGAGGCAGCCAGGGCTCGCAGCCGCCGGAGGTGAGGCAGGGCAGAAGCCCCAGGCAGCAGCGAGCCCTGGCGCACGGGGCAGGCCAACTCCCGGAGCCGGGGAGCGGGGGGGGGGGGCGGCGAGACACAGAGACCGCGCCCAGTGAGCGGGGGCGGTCACCAGGGGTCCCGGCGAGAGGCTCAGGCCAGGGCGTCCCCCACCTGAGCCGCCGGCAGCCCCGAGACAGGACGGAGCGCACGCCGCCCGGCAGAGCAGCCGCGGGGCGGGGACAGGATGCGCGCCCGGCCCGTGGGATGGGGGCCGCGAGCGCGAGGAGCCCCACGCGGGACCCGCGCGGACGTGCTCAAAGCTGCCCGGGGGCGGAGCGAGTGCACAAGGCCCGAGCCGGCCCAGGGAGGACACCCCGCCAAGGCCGAACCTCCAAAAGCAGCACCCCTGGATTCTAGAACTCAACCCTTGGGAAGCTCCGAAAACATGCTTAGGCTCTGGGGGAAGAGAAACACACACGGTCACAGGGTCCCAAGCTCGGGGCGGGGGGGGGGGGGGGGGTGAGCCCGGCCACCGCAGGAGCCCCAGGCCGAGTGAGGTCGGAGGGGGGCCGGCCACGCCCCAGGCTGAGCGGCAGGGCGCACTCAAGAGGGGGCGCCAGCGCACACGTGGTGGGGGAGGCCTTCGACGTGGACGCGTTCAATTTTCCAGGGATTAAGGCTCAGAAGAGATTGTGAAACAGGACGGAGCCGTGTCCCTGCGCCCACCTCGCTGTGGCCGGGTCTCAGCCACGGCCAGGGGAGGTGGGGGCCGGGCCAGGACGGGGGAGGGGGCGGTGTCAGGCTGCTGCCGCCAGCGCCCAGCTCCTGCCGCCGGCGCCCAGAGTCTGTCTTCCCAGGAAGACGCAGACAACCCGCAGCGACTCCCTCGCCATCGAGCGGGAAGGCAGGCAAGGCTGAACCGCGGGGGCGGGGAGGCCGCCCCCAGTTACACCGCCAGAGCTCAGAGCTGGGACTGCCGCGGCAGAGCCCGGCGCGCTGCCACCTCGGGGCCGACTCGGTGTTTCTGGGGCACAAGCAGCTCTGCCCGGAAGTGGCGGTCAGAGGAGCTCTGTCCTGATCACGTCGCAACCAGGACGCGGACGTTCTAGGAGCTTCCCTGTGTGCGCTGCCTCGCCCCCCCCCCCCCCGCCCCGCACACACTCTCTGGCATTAAAAAGCCAAAGAGAAAGCAGGTCTTTTCAGAGGCGCGAGAAACCGACGACCCTCTCAAGGGCAGGCAGAAGCAGCAGGCGGGGGCGTCCTCACACACGTGAGAGAAAGCCAGCAGGACCCTAAGTGCAGGCACCGGGTCCCCCAAGAGCCTCCCTCTGGCCTCACCCCACGCCTGCGACCGCCCCGCAGCGCCAGGACCCGCAGGCACGCGGCCCCGAGAGCACAGCCCCCCCCGCCGGGCACCAGCCCCCCACGGTCGCCCGGCCAACGCTGTCTCAGGTCCACGCCGAAGACGCCCCTCCGCCGGCCAGGTACCACCAAGAGCCCGGGCAACCCCCGTGAGCGCCCCCTGCAGGGCCTCCCGGAGGAACGGGCGCGCCTGCAGGCCTCGGGGCTGTGGGTCAGAGCCCGCGCGCCCTCAGCTCCCGGCACCCCCTCCGGGGCCCGCTGGTTGTGGCTGACGGTTCCTGCGGGTGTGGCCCCCGGGACGAGGAGAAGAGGGAACTTCCAAGCGAAAGAAAAGACAGGGCACGACACAATTGAAACTGCAATCAACCGAAAACAAGAAAAGGGAAATTAGAAAAAAATAACTGGCTTTAAAAAGTTGGGAATCAAAACTACAATTGAAAGTGTTGGAAATAAACTTAAATGTCAGAAATGACAGCTGGACTAAGGGGCCCCCAAACCCAGCCACGCGCTGCCTGAACAGCTACGTCGGCAGCAGAGGCCGAGAGGCTGTGACAAGCGCGTCGCGGGGGCCAGACGCCCACACCCGCAGGCGCATCCGCTGCCGGATGAGGGGCCCCACCCCCGCGCAGGTGCGCCCGCCCCGGCACTGGCAGCGGAGGCCCTGCCGCCACGGGGACAGGGAAGGGGCGGCGAGGACCCCCGGGCACAGGGCGGCAGGGCCACAGCCGTGTGACCGGCAGGCTGGAGGGAGAGGCGTGCAGGCGAGCCCCGCTCTGCAGGCTTCCAGGGGCTCCTGCGGGGGCCCCACCGGGAACAGCGGTGTTTGGGGCCCCAGGCACCGGCCGCTCCCGCAGCTCACGCCGCAGCGACAAGGCGCCCCACCGAGAACCGGCCAGCAGCGTTTGGGACTTTCCTTGAGACAGAAACCACCACCAACAGGCACGTGAGGACAACCTTTAAATAAACCCAACGCAACCAAAGCTGCATAAAACTCCCAAGGAGGTGCTGGTCATGTGATTGGAACTACAAGGACGAAGGGCAGCTGCGGAAAGGACACTCGGGGACTAGAAAGCCCGGCACCCGCTGGGCAGCATGACGGGGCCCCGCGGGGCGACAGGAGCCAGGCCAGGGACGCGGGCGGGGCGGGCGGGGCGGGGCCGGCGGCGGCCGAGGGGCCGGCGCAAGCCCAGCAGCTCCAGGGGACGGGGCTAGGGACAGACAGGGGCCCAGCGGAGAGGCCAGGCTGGGAACCCCCTGAGCTACCAGCGCTGGACAAGGAAGCCTTGGACGTGTGGGTCCAAGGAAACGTCCCCCAGCGCAAGGTGGAGAGCAGGGTGCCAGGGAGGGGAAGGGCTCCACACCGGGCTCCAGGGAGCAGCACCCCGCCCTGCAGGGCTCGGCGGGTGGGAGGGCGTGCCCGCGTGGTGCCTGCTGCTCCAGGGGCTGGGAGCCAGGGACGGCGCAGAGGCGGCACGGCCTGCAGAAACGCACAGTGAGGACAAATGCCACCAGGGTCCTCGCCCCACGGCACGTTCGCCTGGCTGAGCGGACACCCCGGGCCACACCCTCGGACGGGGGGCGGGTGGGGCGGCGGAGGAGGGTGTGCTCAGCGCCCGCCAAACCCTCTGCACCTAGACGTCAGGAAACAGCTGGAGAAACCCAGCGGAAGGCAAACCGCAGAGCGGGGCCGTGGCGGCGGCCAGGGCTCCGGGGCGCCGCAGGCCCACCTGGATCAGCATGTGGCAGATGTCCACGTGGCCTGCCTCTGCCGCTGCGTGCAGCGGGGACCGCTTGCTCTGGTGCTCCATCTTGAAGTTGGGGTCGATGCCGTCGACTGCGGACAGACAGAGGTCCCGGTTACTCCTGAGCCGGCCCTGCATCCCGGCCGAGGCAGCCAGGAGGCGGCCAGACAGCCCACGGGCCCCAGGAGCTGGGCAGCAACAGCTCTTGCGTCTGGGTGGACCGAGCAGGCCCCAAGGGAGCCCTGCACGCGTGAGCTCCCGTAGCAGCAGCAGGTGGCGACATGGTCAGAAGCCACCTGTCGGTACAAACTCCCCCCAGTAGCTTCTCTGCGACTCTGTGTTGTCACCGGGTCCTGGTGGCAGCCCCCCGATCCCCGAGCTCAGGGACGGGGCTCCGGGGACAGCACCCCCAGGCGCGCCCTGACAGAGACACGCTTGGTGAGCAGGGCTCCCGGCGGCGGAAAGGGGGCCCTGAGCCAGGAGACCAGCCACGGAGCAGCGGCAAGAGCACACAGGTGTGATGAAAATGCCTAGAAGTGCCCCTTCGGTCAACGTTAAATACAAGTTTTTCTAATGCAAATTGGTAAGCTTCCTTCTTGATTCACCATGAAACGAGGGGATTTTCAACCTCCCTTTTTAGCTGAAAGAAATCAAGCCCAGAATCAGACCGCTGTCCACGTGCAGCGGGCGCAAAGGCTGGGGCGTCGGGAAGCCCCTCCCACAGGCGTCTCTGCCGCGAAAAGAAGAGCCCACCAGGGCGGCTCCGGCTCCGGCTCCGGGCGCTGCGGCCCCTGTGCTCACAGCTGCCCTCCCGGCACCGTTCTCCCCAGTGGCCAGACCCTCCCCGCTCGTCAGTGCGAGACGTTAGAGACCGGCCCAGTCCCCGGGGGCACCGCGTGAGGAGCGGACCAGCACCGGCAGCAGCAGGGACACCGCCGGCCCCGCCCCCAGGGCGGCGGGCACTCACCCAGCATGAGGAGCACCTTCTGCAGCTCCCCTTGCCGGGCGGAGAAGTACAGCTGCTTCGGGTGGAAGCGCAGCTTCTTGGGCCTGTGGAGAAGACAGAGAACACTGTCACCGCCGCGCCCGCCCACGGCCACGTGTGACATCTGCCTGCCGGCTCCCCCGGGTCAAGGGCCCCAAACCCACCAGGCCTGACGCATCTCGGGCGACTGACTGACGGTCTTCCTCATGCACAACAGCACCGTGGCCCCTCAGGCCCCAGCGAACCGTGAAGCCCAGCCCAGCCCGGCCCAGCCCAGGCACAGAGTGAACGGCTCTCTGCAGCTGCGGCCAGGGCCCCCGATCTGAGGCGCGGCGGGTTCCACACGGGGCCCCGCGCCCGGCCCTGTCCCTCCCGCGCGTGGGGACTCCCCGAGGCAACGAGAGCCGCAGCCAGGCCCCGACCAAGGGTCACAGGGGAGGGCGCGCTGGGCTGAGGGCAGCAGCACCGCCCGAGCGGCACATCAGCTCCCGGGCCCGGGGGAGACCTGCACTCGGCCACGCCCTCACCAGGCTGAGGGGCGGGGAGCTGGCCTCTGACCCAAGGTCCCGCCACCTGGCCCGCAGCTCAGCCCTGGCCACGCAGCCTCCCTCGGGCTCCAGAGGCCTCACTCGGGAGGACGCAAGGTTTCCGTTCCGCGAGCCCGCCTGCACACCGCCAGGAGCACACGCAACGCACGCCGGGCGCCCTCCCTGGGCCTGGGCCAGAGTGCCTGGCGGGCCTGCAGCTGCGGAGGACTCTGCTCAGCCAGGGAGCGCGTGGCCGGGGCAGCCCAGGCAGCGTGTGAGGCAGGCGGTCACAGCCAGCGATGCCCGGCCCTGCAGCGGGGCGATGGGGGGCGGACAGTCACCCTGGGAACACAGTTCGAGAGGGGACTGGAGACCATCAGAGGAAGTGAAGCCCTAGGGGACTCAGGAACGTGTCCTGACACGGGAACTGTCCACGAGGCAGGAGTGAGGGACGCTGGCCCCTCCCAGCAGACGGACCCGCTTCCCTGGAGGAGGGGACACACGCTGGCCTGAGGCCTGACGAGCCAGGGGTGGGGGGGGTCAGCTTCCCTGCACAGGGGCACGGTGTCCCCAGAAGAGGACCCTGCCTGCTCACAGGCCAGGGACACCACAGCGGGCCTCCCGGAGGGCGAGACGGAGGCTGCGGAGCCCGAGGGACCAGCTGCTCCGACCTCTGTCACCCGACGAGGGGCTGGCGAGCAGCCCTGGCTCCGTGGCCGCGGCCTGCGCAGCAGGGCAGCAGCGCGCGGGGGCGTCTGCACGACCCTCGCCAAGACGGTCCCTGCTCCGACTTCGAAGGTGCTGCCTTTTGCTCTTAGTGTAACGGCAATAACTCGTAAAAACGCACTGAAGTACCATAAAAATACATGTACTGTCTTGATGAACAAATCAGTGAAAAAGCTGAGCAAAGCCACAGAGACCCCCCAGGACGGCCTGTGACCCGAGAGGGTGCAGGCGCCTGGGAAGCGGGACCTCGGCCGGCAGTGAGGCTGTGGGGGCCCTGGGGACTCGGCAGCAGACAGCCCAGTGCTGGCTCCACAGGGCGCAGGGAACACGGGGGTATGGCCCCCGGGAAGGGGAGTGGCAGCCGTGGGGGTGCGGCCGAGCCGGGGCCCGAGCCTGTCCGACGCACAAACGCTCCTTACTTTTCTGAGTCCAGGGCGATGAGCGCGCTTTCCAAGGTCTCCTTCCCGGGCCCTGACTTGGCCAGCCCGGCCGGCCCTGCGGGGTCGAAGTTCTCGGGCGCCGGGGCAGCCATGCCCTGCGGCTTGTCGTCCTCGGAGAGCGGAGGGCCGGCAACGCTTTGGGGAGGAGGGGGCGTGTGAAATGCGGAGTTGTGGGGAGACCTGAGAAACCTCCCTCCTTGTGGAGACCAGTGGGATCACAAGAGACGTTTCCCGGGACCCTCCCGAGCACGCTGCTCCTCTGAGAGCGAGGACCACCCCCCGGGCTGAGTCCAGGCTCGGGATCAACCCCAGAGAAAAGTCCCATTAACAACAGGGACAGCGTTCCCAGGACTTCTGGGCCAGGTGTCCACATCTGCTTTTGTGAATGAGCTTCAGACTGGACCCTTCCAGTCCCCTACCCCCCCAGGAGATAGGGGTCCCACGGGAACCTTGACTCAAAGTGCACTGAGTTTACAGGTTAGCGGAGAAGAACCAACACCTGCTAACACCCCGTTTTGCTATGCCTGCCATTCAAGTCTCTTTAAATGACCTTCAGTGAAGTCTCACAGTTTTCTGTGTATCGGCAGGACGTTTATAAAAGTGCTGCCCGCCCCCTGGGTAGTTTATGGGCTTTGCCAACGCACCGAGAGGCTCTTTTCCCTCCTGAGCGGGTGGCTCGGTGGACTGAGCGGTGGACTGAGCGCCGGCCTGCGGGCCGGAAGGTCCGGGCACCTTTCCCAGGGCGCAGGCCTGGGCTGCAGGCCGGGTCCCCAGCAGGGGGCGTGCAAGAGGCGACCACACACAGATGTTTCTCTCCCTCTTTTTCGCCCTCCCTTCCCCGCCAAAAAGTAAATAATTTTTTTTCATAAAAGCTTTTTATAAAAAAAGGCTCTTTTGCCTTTCATTTTCCAACCGGACCCTGGGGGCAGGGCCGCCGCGACCGGCCCCCGACGCGCCGGTCCTATCTCCCCTCACTGCCCCTTCGGGCTCCACGTGCGCTTCTGCTGTTTCTACTGGATTATTCCAGGGAAAAACCCAAACGCTCCCCGACAGACCCTTGTGGTGGGGGCTGCCTGTTTTTCCGGGGGTCAGCTACAGCCTTTGAAACGTGAAGTTGTAACAGACCGGGCTGCTGGCATCGATGTTCCGGGGCACATGCGCACAGACGCGAACTAGCATGCACACGTGTGGGGGCGTGCACGCACACACACGGGCACGCACACACACGCACACGTGTCGGGTGTGCACAGCTGTCCCTGGGAGAACACACCGGACACCGGACCGTCACACCGACGGGACAGCGTGACGCCGGTTCAAAATCAGGCGAAGGGACCCGCAGACCCCAACCGGAGGGAGACCCGGGCCCGGCGCAGCTCAGCGCCCGCCGGCCGGAGCGCGGCAGCGGGGCCCCCGGGGACGCGGGAGCGCGTACCTGCCCGTGGTGGTGTCGGCCCGGCCCTCCCCCGCAGCGCTCTTCTCCTGCCCGGGGGCCGGCGTCACGGTGGAGGTCGTGTCTGCCGTGGCGATCGTCACCTCCCGGGCCTTGGAGGCCTCCTCCCCGCAGTGGGGGCAGTAGCTGGCACCGCTGACCCGAGAGGCGCAGGCTTTGTGGAAGCGGTGGGAGACGCCGCTCTCGGGCTGACACTCCATGAAGCTGCCCTGGAAGTGGGAAGACGAGCACTCGTCCGCCGGCCTCGGGGGAGGAGCCCTTCCCCACAGCATCCACTCAGGCTCCGCACCCCGAGGCCGAGGCCGGGCTCCCGCTGCCCGAACCTGGGGAGAGGCTGCCCATCGGGCCGGTCCCGGGAGGGACCCACGGAGAAGAGACCAGAAAACGAACGGCAGGACAGGGCGCAAGGAGCAGACGCTATCGACAGGGACCCCCATGGCACTTCAGGTGACCCGCTGACCTCAGGCAAGGCCTCTCCTTGGCACAAAGCGGGTGGCCTTGGAACAAAGGGGCAGCCAGAGCTCCAAAGACACACAGACACAGCTCTGCGCTGTCACACCGGAAGAAGAAGAGGGAGTGGCGCCCACAGCAGCCCCGCAGGGGGCGGCGCACCAGGCACAGCGGGCGCAGGGATCAGTGGAAGGAAGCAGCTGGCAAAGGTCGGGCAGAAGCAGGAGGGGTGGGTGACGTGGAAGGCAACGCCCGCCCTCCGAGACGGGGCTGCACGCGCGAAGCTCGCGGTGAGGAGGCGGGAGCCAAGGGCGCCCCAAGCACCCGGCTGCCAGGTCCCCGTCGTCCTGGGGCCACGGCTCGCGGGCGGGAGGAAAGGGGCGCGCTCTGTGCATGTGCACGCAAAGACCTCCAGGGCCCCAGACGCAGGCGGGGAGGGGTCCGCACGCTGCCCCGCGAGCAGGCGCGGGCGGCGGGGCGGGCGCTTACCGCCGTGCAGAAGTAGCCGCAGCCGGGGCAGCACTGGTGCTTCACCATCCGGCCCCGGTGGTCCTCGCATAGCACCAGGAGCGGCGCCTTGCTGGACGGGCGCATCAGCTCGTGCTTGACCACGCCGTTCGTGCACCGGCCCAGCTGCAACCGGACGAGACCAGGGTCAGCGGCAGCGCCGGGGGCCGCCCGGCAGGGGCGCATCCCGGGTGGGCCTCACGCGCCGCGTGGGGTCGAGGATGCACGCCCCCCAGACGAGGGCGGTCAGCGTGACGCGCCCCCACGCACACTGCCACCTTGGCAAAATCACACAGAGCACCCGGAACAAGTCGGGGCCGAGGCTGGGAGCAAAGGAACGAACCCACAGACGAGTCCCGGGCAGGGAGGCCGAGCAGGACAGGACGGCCAGTGCGCGCCAGCAGCGGGGCAGCAAGTGCACGCGACTCCCCACAGCCCACACGCGGCCGAGAACCCAGGGCGAACGCCACGCCCTGGGCGACGGGCCAGGGTGAGTCCTGGTCACACCAGGCGCAGCCAGCACCCCCACACCAGCCCTCCTCAGGCCGCGGCCGCTTGCTCTCTGCCCAGCGACGGGTCGGCGCACCCCGGGCACAGAGCGAGCAAGCGAGCACGCGCGAGGGACAAAGCCGCCGGCCGGATGCCCGGAGCCCCGTCTCCTTTCCCGAGGGACCGCCCTCCCCAGAAGGGGCTGCAGAGGACGGGGAGACGGAAGAGGACGGGGAGCGCCGAGACCAGGAGCACGCGGGGGCACACGCTAGACACCTCCACGGCCGCGGGAGCGGGCCTCGCGATGGCCTGAGGCGGGACCAGAGGCTATGAAGGAAGACGCGCCAAGGACCCGCGCAGGCTCCCAGGATCAGGCAGGAGAGGTGGCGTTTCCTACAGAAGTGCCCTCGTGAAGGCTTTTACGTTCGTGCAAAAGTTTTTACATTGAATCAATCTGAAAGGTAACTGGGTGTTTAAAACCAAACAGCAGCGACCCACTGTGGGGGTGTTCAGCACACGTAACACTAAAACCGAAACTTAGGACGGCAGGAGAGCGAGGACCGAGGACTGCGTCATTCTAACGTCGTGTTAGGTGACACAGCAGCCGCTGAAAGTAAACTGCGGTAAATCACAACGGCGTCTTGTACCCCCAGGGAAACCCTACAACATCAGTGGAAGATGTAAATAATAAAGCCAATGCTGAAATAAGTTACAATAATAAAAGTTTTCAACACGAAAGGCTCAAAATGAAGATAAAGTAGTAACAGATGGCATAAGCCTCAACTCTACTCAACTGCCAGAGTGTAACTCCCGTCTGTCCACGATCACGTCAAATGGGGACGATCTAAACACCCACTGAGAAACAGGGATTTCCCATCGCGTGAGAGGAAAGCCCCCCGTGCTGCGCAGCGTCCACGGGGACCGCGGGTGGGCTCCAGGGTCGGTGCAAGGACGTGCCACGCACCCCAACTCCAAGGAGAGCCGGGCAGAGCAGGCGGCGGTGAGGCCAGGAGTTCCACGAGGGGGCGCTGCAGGGGCGACGGGGCTCAGCCACTGAGACGACAGGGCTGCGAGGAGGACCCCGGGGCAGCGCACCGGGCGGGAGCCGGGGAGCACGCGAGGCGCAAGCAGCAGGTCCCCGACGTGGCGCCGGCCACGCCCCCCGCACGCTCGTAGGAACTGAGAACTGCGCCCAAAACAGGGACCCGGCCCCTTGTGAGCTATGCCTCAGTGACGCTGACGAAAAGGACAACAGAAAGACGGGGGCGTGTGTTTCCAGAGGGGCTGCCACCGGAGGGCGGGCAGCTCCAGGGAAGAGCCGCGGCCCCAGGGCCTGCACAGAACTGCCAGGGCAAGCGGGCGGCAGAGCCCAGTCACTGCAGCCACGAGGCTCCGCGGGGACGGCGGGCGGCGGACCCCAGGGCCACGAGAGGGCAGGAGCAGGAGCAGGACGGGGCGGTGTCTCCCCGGCAGCCTGCACGGGACTCCAGGGGAAGCTGCCGGGCCGAGCGCTCCCTGGGCGCGGCGGGGATGAGAGGGTGAGGAAAGGACGGGGCCCCGCAGCTCCGAGGACCCTTGGTGTCAGGGTTCTCTTACACTCTTCATGTCACCGAGGGTCCCAAAGAGCTTTTCTCCAAATGGGGGTTGCCTACTGATGTCTGCCGTGTTGGAAATCAAAACATTTCAATCATTAATTTATTCTAAAATAGCACTACACCCATCACATGCCAGCATAGAAAATTATGTATTTCTATGTAATATGTAAAAGTATTTAAATGAAAATATATTTTCCAAAAAAAAAATTTAAGGAGTGGCCTGGTTTTGCATTGCTCGCAAAAACTCCCTTCCCACGTGGTTGAAGGGGAAGCTGCAGCCTCCCAAACGCCTCCGCACCCAGGGTGCGCCGCGGGCGTCTCCCCGAAGCCAGGCCCAGGGCACCGCGGCTGTCGCCCGCGGGGGGAGGCCCACTGCGGGGCCCTGGGCGCCGAAGGGTCCGGCAACACCGTGGCTGTGCCTGCGTCCCCGAGGCACACGGGTCTCCCGCGCACAGAGTGCCCAGTGAGAGAAGGAGGGACAGGCACAGAACCTCCTGTTGTGAACCCTCCGAACCCTGGAAAGGTCCCGTGTGAGGAGGGCCTGTGGCCCACAGGGGGGACAGTCGGAGCAGCAGCAGGAACGAAACCCAAAGAACCAAAACCCAGGAAACAGATTCTCACGCGCGAGCCCACAGTGAGGCGCCCCAGGAAGGGCTGCGGAGCGAGGCGCTCGAGCCGCGTCCTGCGCGCTGGGACGCTGGGAGAGGAGGCCCCGACGGAGCCACCCCCACTGTGGCCGCCCAGCTTCGACACCCGCGATGACTACTAGGGACACGAGAGAGAGAGACAGCCAGACGACGCAGCCAGCCCCCGAGGCCCCGCAGAGCGTGCAGCGCCAAGTCCCGGTCCCGGTGGCGCCGAGTGGGAGGGGCGGACCAGCACGCCGAACGGCGCCGGGACGCAGGACCCCAGGCTCCAAAGCGGCAGAAGGCCCGCGCCGTCTGCGGGTAAACGGAAAGGAAAAGAAGGGGGCAGGGGTGAATGAAGACCAGCGGGCAGCAGCTCCGGCCAAGGAGCCCAGCTGGCAGGAGCATCGAACCGAGAGGCCAAGTTTGTGGGTTCGGTCCCCCACGAAGGTACGTACGAGAGAATCCACCAGGGAACAAATGCACCCGTGTCAGTGGAACGACAGATCGGTGTTTCTTTCTCCCCCCCGCCCCCCCGCTCTCTCTCCCCCGCCCCCCGCCCCCCCCCCTCCTTCTCTCTCTAAAAACAGGAACACCAGCAGGCCGCAGTGTCTGGGGGCACACGCACAGACGGCGACACTACTCGGGGAACCGGGGACCACAGCCGGAGGCGGGGTGCCGGCTCCCCGGGGCCCAGCTCCGCGTCCAGCGTGGTCGCGAGGGCTCATCCTCGGCTCACTGCCAAACGTTGGCAGTGTATGGTTTTTGATTTCGTGTCGTAACAAGAAAGTACACAACACGAACACAGAAAAGACCATGAGTCCCAAGATGCTGAAGGGAGTGGGGGTGGGAAGGGAACCAGGACTCCTCGGAAACAGCGCGAGACCGGCACGTGGCCACACGTGCAGCCCCTCCGTGGGACGCGCCTCGCAGGGCCTGCAGCCCAGCGGACGGCGGACGGTCTCCTGGGGCAGGGACCCCGGCTGAACTGCCTTTGCGACGTCCAGTACGAGGATGGGACCGGGCGGCAGACGGAGACGCAACGCGGCCGAGTGAAGGGCAGCGGGCAGGGCGCGACGGGACGCCTCCACCTGGACCCCAAGGGGCCCCAGCGCCACGCCTGGCGGGCTGCCGGGGAGCTCGCGGCTCCAAACCATCGCCGGCAAAACCAAATCAAAGTAAAGCGACCCCGGTGCGCGTGCCCGGATGCCCTCAGGTCTCCAGACCAGGCGCTCAGGCCACGGGGACTGAGGGGCACGACTAACAGGCGAGAACGTCATCGGCCCCCGGTGCCCGGAGAAGTGCCCCGTCCCCCCAGGTCCTTTGCCAGGCCGGCGGCGTGGCCGAGGAAAGGACGGGGAGGGTTTGGGTTAAAAGGAGCAAACACCCAGGACGCACCACAACCAATGCCGAGGGCCTGGAGGGAAAACCAAGGCAGGCAGAGCTGCCCAGACACGCCTGGCTGGGACCGAGGCGACGCGACGGGACGTCCCTGCTCTCTTGGCTCCGTGAGAAACGTCCCCTGTTTAGAGAGACACGAGCCAGAACGTTCAGTGGTGCATAGGGCCTCAACCAGGGCGAGGACAGAGGGAGGGACAAGTCCCAGCGCTGGTGACAGCGCAGGCGGGGGGACAGGTGCAGGGGCCAGCGTGCTGTGTCCCTGGGAAGGCCCCTGTGAGGAGGTGAGCAGTGTCTGCGGACAGGCTGCGAGGGAGGGACACGGGCCAGGACCCTCCGTGCCCGGCCACGTCTGAGTCGGCAGCGCGGCGGAAGCCTCAGAGACAGACGCCCCCACGGACGTGGGCCCAAGGCCCCCGCACCCCCGCCCTCTTGGAGCCCCGCGCACGCTGACCCCGGCCCGTCTCAGACCCCTCGCCTGGCAGGGCCTGCCCTCTGCCGGGGCCACACTCAGCACGGGCTCCGGGCCCGCCCGCCCCGCCCGCCCCGCCCGCCCCGCCCAGCGCAGGGAGCACCCACCTCGTGGTCCACACTCTCCGTGGCCATGCACTGGTTGTTGGCCAAAGTGGTGATCTCGCGGCTTTTTGGGGTTTCCATCCGGCAGCTGCAGAGGGGCACCTCCTGAAGGCCGTCTGTCTCCCCCGCGTCGGGACCGCTGGCCAGCCCTGCAGTCACAGGGACACGCGGGAGCGTCAGTGCCGGCGGAAGGCGTGCCAGCTCACTCCAGGCGGCGGCACGAAGCCCCCGCCTCCGAGGGCCAGGAAACAACGGCTCGGAGGCCGTGCTGGTGCCCGGCCCCCAGGAACGACCCAGCCGCCCCTTCTCAGGGCCTGCGGCCGAGCCCACGGCCAGGAGGCACCGCGCCCGCTGCTCCCACCCCGGCTCTCGCTCTCGGGCCCCTCGCCTGCCTTCAGGGCTTCAGCCACGAGAGCAGATGCCCAGTCCCACGGGGAGAGTCGGGCAGCAGTCTCCGCCCTGCCTGCGCCTCCCGCCCCAGGGCGGTCGTGCGCGGTCACCAGCAGGGGGAGGCGATGTGGGAAACCAGGACGGGGACAGACGCTTCAACGGGGAGGCAGCACCTCACCCCCCTTCCCAGGCCCGCGGGCCCCCCGCCCCCCACACAGGCCGCAGGCCGGGGGAACGCGAGGGGCGTCGGCGCGTCCCACACGGAGCCCCAGCCCCAGTCCCGGCCCCTCACCAACGGCACGGAGCGCGTCCTCACGGGGCGCTGCGGAGACGCAACCACCGGCCTGCGCCTGCCTGCCCGCCCGGCCCCCGCCGTGCCAGGGGGCATCCGGCCGGCGCCCAGAACAGGCACAGCCCGTCACTCACCTTCTTGCGAGGACAGCGTCCCCTTGACGTGGAGGTCCAGGGAGTCCAGAGAAACTTCCATGTAGCCCGCGCTGTCCCCGGGCGCCACTGGCTCTGCGCCCCCGGAAGATGACGTGTACGCGTCGGAACCTGCGTTCGGAGGCGCCCCCGTCAACGCCACACGGCCCCCAGGCTGAGCGACCCGCGTGCCACGGCCAGCCACACGCCTCCGTGTCCGGGCCACCACGCCGCCGCCGCGTCGCTGCCTGTGCTCATCCCGCCAATCCCCACACGGCACACGAGGTTGGCGGGCGGGAGGGGTCGTGGTCGAGACGCACCAAGGCTCTGGCCTGTGGAAACGTCTTTCTGTGACACAGCGCCAGCCAGCCAGACGCTGATCCACAAGCCAGGGGAGCGACGGACACGTGGCACGTGTGCGCTGTGCGTGTGCACGCGTTACTCTCCGTGCACTAGGGAACTGCGGCTCGCGGGTTTGAAGTCCCCCTGCTGCATACGCCGGGCACTGGGTCTCCAGGGGGTGCCCACCAGAGGGCGACCCGGCCTGCACGTGCCCAGGAGAAGGCATGTGAGTGGGTGAGGCGGGCGGGCTGGCCTGGAACCCGCCACGGTCCGGGCACCTCGCTGCAGAGCCACGGACGCAGGGGGGCCCGGCAGCAGCTCCCGTCACGGCGGCGACGGCGACAGGCCACCAGGCGGGGCCGCACCACCCCCAGGGGACGCGAGGAGCCGCTGTGTCACTGCAGACACGGGACATGAAGGAACACGGTTCCAACCCGTGTGGACACGCACTTACACACTGTAACCAGGAAGGCCCAGGTGACGCTTCTGCCCTGAACAGCGCTGAGCCTCAGGCCCACGCCTGCACCTGCTGGCCCCCAGCAAAGGCCACGCCGGGCACGCCGCCCTCTGTCCACACCCAGCGGCGGAGAGGGGGCACCAGGCGCGAGGGGCGGGAGGCGCCCAGGAGGCTGCGGCGGTGGGGCCCCACGTCCACCGACACCAGCTCCAGCCTGGCGCTGCCCCCACCCCGTGCTCGCGGGCCTCCTGCACTCCCAGAGGCGGCGCGAAGGCCCCCAGGTCTGTCCAGCAGGCCGCCTTCTGAATCGGGGATGGGGAAGGCCACCAAAACGACCGCAGAGGAGCTCAAGCCCTGCAGCTCTGGGCTGCGAGGACGGGCGGTGGGGGGACGACGGAGGGACAGACGGACGGACAACGGCTGGAGGGGCGGGGGGGGGGGGCGGACAGAAGCCCACCCACGGCCCACAGGCCGTCCGCAGGGCCGAAGGCCGACACGAGACGTCCACCCCGCGGATGGCGCGGGGGCCGCGGGGCGCCCGTCTGCGGCCAGGGCCGAGCGGGACCCGCCTCCCCCCACCAACGCGCCCCCCCCGTGGGTCAGAGACCCGCGTGTAAGGGCTGGGACCACAACACTCCAAGGGGGAAACACGGGGCAAGGTCTGCGTACCGGACCGCCCAGCAGGTGTCTGAGACCACAGACAGCATGGATTTGGGGACAGTCATAAATCAGACCCCAACGGAACAAACGAGGTGCGTGCGTTTACGGAACACGGACCCGACAAAAGACGGAAAGGACCGTGCGGCTCCCCGAGGAGGCACGCGTCCAATTCCAACGAACAGAAGACACAGACGCTTTCTAAAAGGAGGGACAGAAGGCTGAACGTGCGCCCCGGCGTTGGCGACAAAGAGCCGCACAGCCACCAGCGGTGCCGGCGGAGCCTGGCCGGGGTGGGCGGCAAGGAGAGCAAGCGCTTCGGAGAACAGATTCCTAAGAAGTTGGACACAGCACAGACAGGCCTCGGCCACTGCCGTCTAAACCTTCCCCACGAGGAGCGAGAGCCTCTGCTCAGCGGAGACGACACACAAACGTGCGCAGCTGCGTCACGTGGAACAGCCCCAAGCTGCGAAGAGCCCAGCCGCCCCCCCCACCCCGTGCACAGCCCTGGCCTGGAACCCCTCCTGGCCCCCACCGGTCCGCACGGACCGTGGCTGGCTCTCCGGCAGGTGCGCACAGAGCAGCCAGCCAGGCGGGCACCTGCCCAGCGATCCGCTCACCCCGGCGTCGACAGCGCTAAGCCACCCGAGGAGACCCGGCGCCCGGGGACGGGAGGGCTGGGGGGCCGGGCCCGGCAGTCGCCCCAGCGGGCACCCGAGCGACACGCGCCATGTCTGATGCCGAGCCCTGGGCGTCAGAGCCGCCGCAGGGACACCCTCCCACTCTGTCCCTTTAACAGAAACGACCTCTGGGGCAGGGGAAGCTGACCAGAAAGTCCAAAGCCACCCACTGGACGAGGCGCTGCCCCCGGCACCCCGAGCATCCATGGAGGTCGCGGGCGCCCGGCCCCACAGGGAAGGCGACGCACAGCCCCGTCCGCGCGACGGTCCCCAAGGAAGCCCGTGCGGGTCGCACGTTTGACACAAGGCGGCGCTTCGGGGCCACCCGAGGGTCTCCACGGCAGGGGTTGCCAACGCCCCTTCTCCGTTGGCAGCAGGTGGGAGCCCAGAGGCCCCACCGGGGCCCAGGGGGGCCCGGGTTACCTAGGGCGCCGCCCGGCTTCCTTTTGCTCCTCCGCCGCCGCTTCCTGGTCGGCTTGACCCAGGGGCTGTCGGGCTTCCCTTTCCGCTTGAGGAACTTCTTCTTGATGCTGGACTCCGAGCTCTGGGAACCAAAGGGCAGAACAGGACATGCTAAGCACAGGGACCCACAAAGCCCAAGTGCTCGCGTTCTGTTTTCCGGGAACATAGAATACCTGCCGTGTCCTGATTCTTCAGCTACGAACTTAACTCCACTCCAAGGTACTTTCCTGGGTCCTGTTCACGAAGCCACCCAGGCTGCCCCCAGGCGCCTCCCTAAGCGCAGGCGCCTCACAGGCCCACCCGAGGGCCTGGAGCACCGACACGGGGCGTGACCCTCGCGTGCCGGCCGAGAGGGCGCTCGAGAGAGCGCCACTCGGGAGGCGCGGCTCCAGAGAGACCGCGCTGCAGCAGGGGCGCTCGCCCCGCTCGGGGGACAGGGCCCGCCACGAGGGAGGGCAGAGGGCGTGGCGGGTCTCCGGCTGGCGCGTTTCTGAGCGTGTTTCTAGACCTGGGTGAAAGGGCATCTACCTGCCCCGAGGGACAGACGGACGCCCGGCTCCAAGGGCCCCCTGTGACTGGCCTGACGGGAGGGCTGCGGGCGAGGAGGTGCTCACGAGGCCAGGAGGCGCACCCCGTGCAGGGGCCTGGCCCTGCCGCCGACCACCCAGTGCGGGCGCCCAGGCGTGCCCACGCCCGCTGCCCTGTGTCCCCGCCATCTGCCTCCTCCTGGGCGTCCCTCGACAGCAAAACTGTGGCAGGCGCCACCCCGGAAGCTCCCTGCCACCTCTTCCCACATCGCCCGAAGGCCCCAGGCTCTCCCTCGCCTCGCCCACCCCGGGACCGGCCGACACCACCGGCCCCATCTGGCCCCCGAAGAGCGCTCCGCGGTGCACATGACCCCGAATGCCCTGCCTCCCTTCCTACAGCTCCCGGCCCCGGCCGCCCCCAGACTCTGCCCCCCCAGCCCCGCCCCCTGGCCCCGCCACGGCCCTGCCTCCACGAAGCCCCACGAGCGGCCCCTGCCCCTCCGCGCCCTGCGGCGCCCGGCCCCTCACACCTCCCCCCACAGGCACAGCAGCAGCAGCGTCTCGAGCCCCGTCCCTGCGGCCGGCGCCCACCCCGGGCAGCAACCGGCCCTCCGCAGGGCGCCTCCGGGCCCCGTCCCGGGGCTGGCCCCCGCCTGCCGGCGTCCCCGCAGCCCTGCCCCCTCCCAGCGCGCCAGGGCCGCGCGGCCACGAGCACGAGTCCGACGCAATGCTGGTTACCAGGTCAGACTCGTCTCCGTCCTCCTCCTCCTCCCCGGTGCCGGCCGACTCCTGCTCCTCTTCAGACTCTCCGTCCATCTGACCAGCGCACACAAGCCAAAAAGAGAACAGAGACTAATGAGACCCCTCAGTGGCAGCGGCGGGATCAGACAGACATTTCCCGAACGCTGGCCACGAGCGCTGGGGGTCGTGGTGTGACGGAGCCCCCGCCCCGCCCCGAGGACCCGCCCCTGCGCAGGGTCGATGCGGGGTGAGCGCCCCGGACGCGTTCCGCCTGTGGCAGAGCTCGGCTCCAAGTAACAAAGCGCACGTGGCAAAAAGGCTGTCAGAGGCCACACGACAGCACACAGCGAGCCCCCCCAGGACGCACACGCTGCCCGAACCCGGGGGCTGTTGCTCTCGGCTCGGACGGCAGCCACCGAACAGTTCTCCGAGGGCTACTTTCTGCTACTTAAAAACGCGTTTCGGAATTCTTTCTCTCCCAAAACACCACGGACGGCTTACTCCTCTGCTGCGGACGCCTCTTCTACCCACACAGCTACCTGTTCAGGGCGAGCAGGTCCAGAGGTCAGGGCGAGGACCACGCGCAGGCCGGCCCTCTGTGGGTGCTCGGGGAGACACCATCAGCTGCCCACGAGCCCCTGGCGACTCCACGCCGAGGCTGCACCCCAGACCAGCCCGGGCCCTCCGCGACAAGCCACAGGCGGGCGCTGCCACCTGCACAGGGCGCGCAGGAAGCTCTAAGCTCGCTGCTGTCCATACCCAAACGGGGTCACACGTCCCGGGGCAGAAGGAGCCTCCCCCGCGACTTCACCGCACTCTTCTGTCTCATCCGCGTGGCTGGCAGGGCCTCCTCTGCAGTCCGTGTTTCTACTGAGCTCTCGGCTTCTTACAGGCCTGTAGAAGCCACACACAGAGGACAAAACGTTCTGTCTATTCACTGTGTCAACGACCACTGTCTGCGTCGAGTCCTTCACGCTGCGCTCCTTGCGCTTCTCGGACAGGGAACAGCGGAGGTCCCTCCAGCCCAGGCACGTGTGTCCGTCTCTCCCTTCTCGGCTTCTGGTCTGTGCCTCGCACGAGACGGCCTTGCTCATTTGATGTTAAAAAGAGCATTTCCAACGTCTTATTCCACCATTCAGTATTTTGGGTTGACACTGTACCTCTGGAATTGACATTTTTAAGGGGCAGCTTTGCTGGGAAGTGACTCCCCGACCCCGAATCGATCCTTTCGAGGTGTCCGGCTGGCGGCTTCGGCACCCGTGGACGGCGGCCCTCACCCCGCCCGGCTGCGGGGAGGAGGGTCCGTTTGTTCCGTGCCCTTGAGTCGCGTCTGCATCTCCTTCCCCCAAAGATCCATGATCCCAACGACATTTCGTGAAAAGCCACGGGCCCCAGACCACCCATCGGAAACCCCAGCATCACAATAAGCGCCCTTCCCCCGGCCGGGGGTCGGGTGCGGACCCCCATCCGCCCACTGCCCCGCCCCTGCTCGCGCACGCGCCCGCGGCCCGGCACTGACGCCGTCCCCCGGCTCTCGCGGCGGCGCCCCCCGCATCAGCTGCCCCAGAGCCCGGGCAGACCCTGGAGGACCGAGCCTGTGGCCACCACGGGGAGGCAACGCTGTCCTCCTCTCAGACAAGAGACAGGTCTTTCCATGAACTTGTCTTAACCTCTTGCAGCGAAGTCTCACAGTTCACCTCCTCAGGGGACAAATGGCTCTCAAGTGTATCACGAAGCACACCGGCACGGCTGGAAATTTACAGGTTTTTAATCATTGTAATCATCCTTCATAATTTCGGCGTGATGTTGTGCTGCTCCTCGGGGCCCCGATCTTTGAAAGAGCCACCGCGAGGTGTCCGCTCCAGGACGTTCGGCGCAACGGGCGCACGAGGCTGCCCGGCCGACACACGTGCGCCGCCGGCGGTGGGCTGCTCCCCTCGGCACGTCCTGCTCAGGGCGGTCACCTCCTGGGGGGTCTTCTGACCCCGCTGCCCCTGCCGTCGCCGCGTTCCTGACTGGCCCCCGCGCCCGCGCGGGAAGAGCAGCGGCTCTGTCTCCATCGCAGGACGTCTGGCTCGCCAGCTGCAAGCCTTTTCAGCTGATTTTTTTTTTTAAAGAGGGATGATTCCATTCTCAGCAACCTCCGCCCTTGTCCCCTGAACTGCGACTGCTGCTTTTCCGTCTCGTCCCCCCAGCCCCCGGTGACCCCTCAGCCATGGGGGGTGGGCAGGAAGCGGCAATTCCTCGCCCTCTTCACGGCTGACATTAGACACACGTTCAGACGTTCGCCGCGGAGGAGTCCAGCCCCTTCGCAGGGCCCCAGCACCTCCGGGCAGCTCCACTTCGGGTGCCCCCTTCGGACGCCGAGGGGCAGCCTTTCACTTCGGAGACGGGGCACAGACACTTCCGATGGAGACGGACAGCCCCCCGGCTGCAGCGCGACGACGGGGGCCGGGCCCGGAGACCCAGGGGCGGGGGGCGCGGGGGACGGCCCCAGGGCCCCGGGCCAGCGAGGACCGCGGGCTAGGAAGCGAGAGGGCCGCTCTCCCCGACCCTGCACCCAGAACGCCCGTCACCCCTGGCTGCCCACCGCGCGGCCAGGCCCTGCAACTTGCTTCCCGTCTACACAGCAAGTGCCGGTCGCACCGGTGAGGTGGAAGGAGCTAGCCTGCGGGCAAACACAACGGGCTCGCCTCCCACCGAATGGCCCTCTCCCCTCGCCCAAGGCCGCGCTGTTACTACTTTCAGAGATGGGGGAGGGGGGAGAAACAGCGACATCAACCGGGCTGCCTTCCGCACGTGCCCCGACCGGGAAGCGAACCCACCGCCCGGGGATGTGCCCTGCCTGGGGACTGAACCTGCGACCTCTTGGTGCACCGGACACTCCAAGCAACCGAGCCACGCGGCCAGGGCCCTCCCACACGCTCGTGAGAAAGGACTGATAACCAACCCCGGAGACGCACCGCGAGCTCTGAGCAGGTGCTTCACAGGAAGAGGCGCCCAACGCCAACCTAAGGGAGGTGGCGGCGAGCTCTGGAACCCGGGAGGCAGGCCTGACCGCCACGCTGTGCACACAGCGGGTGGGACGCCGTGTGCTGTGCCGCCGGTGCTTGTGTGTGACGTGACTGTGTGCGCAAGCGTGCATCCGATACCCACGCGTGTCCACCACAGCACCGACTGTGAAACGCACCGTCAGAACACAGCCACGTGTCTCGTGGTGGTTCTGGGACGCTCTGGCCGCAGGATCCCTTTATTTTCTTAAAAACGACGGAGGACGACGAGCACTTCTGTTACCGTGTGCCGTCGGCTAACGCTCGCTGTCGCAGATGTTTAAACGGAGGGACGTTTCAGTCAGAGTGCAGCCCCAACGAGCGAGGTAGAGCGGCAACTACCGTCGTTTTAGCATCTCCCAGAAGTACTTCTGACCCCAAGACCCCCAGAGAGGGCCTCGGAGACCAAGACGACTTTAAAAACCACTGTAATCTAACCGTGAAAACTAACTCCACCACTGAATCTCACAAACGTAACACTGCGTGAATAAGCCACCCTTAAAAAACACGCACGCGGCAGGATTCCACTCATGCAACGAACCGCCACCCAGTGCAGACGCCCGTGCAGCCGGGAGGGTGTGAGGGCCCGGGGCCCCGGGGGCACGGCACTCTGGTGCCCAGCGACCTGCGAGCACCCGTCACCAGGCCCTCACCAGGCCCAACACGTGAGCTGAGCTCTGCAAACGCCTCTGACGGCCACACCCGCTCTGCGGTCCCCGAGCCCTGGGACACCCCTCTGGGCGAGCCCCTGCTCCCTCCGCACTGTCGCCACCGCGCCCGAGGGCGGCCCTGTGTGGGGCGGGGGTGCTGGGCACATGCCAGTCGTTCCCTGGCAAGGGAAGGGCCCCCACGTCTGAGCCTGCTTGCCGGTCAGTGCCACCCGCTGACACCTGCTCTGCCGTCCTATTACGTTTCCCGCGGAACAATCTGTCTTCTGCATTCCACTTCGCTTCTTGATTCAAGCTGGATTTTCATTTACTTTTTCCCTTTTTCGCTACGTCTACTTTATTCAGTGTTACTCAGCATCTGGATTATCTCTTGGAAACGAGAACCTCAATCAAAACAGAGAATCTAGAAACAGACCCGTGTTCAGGCACCGTTCTGCAACGGTAAAGGGAGCTTTTTCAGAAAGCAGGGAATCAGCCAATAAATGCCATCGCCAGACACGAATGACCGTTTTGAGAGAAACCACGGACCCTGACCTCATATTTTGTGTGACCTTTGAGATGTAATTACTATTTCATAAAATTCACCCATTTTACTTCATCTTTTTTCCATGAAATTTGCCCATTTTCCTTTACATTTTATCACCAACTAAATTCAACCTGAATCAGAAAAGACGAAACCCAGGAAGTCCACGTATCAGCTCACCCGGAACCCCCGTGAGCACGGCTGGTCCATCAGGACGAGCGCGCAGGGTCTGGGCAGGCGGCCGCAGGCAGGGCTGGGCCACGCGCCGCCCCGGGAGCTGCCACCCGGCTCCACGTTCACACAAAGCGCCGGACACGACATCCCTGAGGCGGCGCAGCCCAGAAGAACGGCGGGCAGCGCACCCTTCTTCAGCGGGGGCACACGGGACCACGCCCTCGTGAGCTCTGACGGTCCAGCTCAAAACTGACCGGGAGCTTCCTTAGAGAAGTCTGATCTGTGGGACGGTACCGCCCCGCTCCCCAGCACGCAGCTCCGGCCCTCGCTCAGGCCTGGGACGGCGCAGACACTGGGCCAGACGTCCTGCTGCTCAGGGGTCAGAGCCACCGGGGCCCAGGGCCGAGCCCCAGGAGCAGCCGCAGGCAGTGCCCAGGGGGCAGGGGCCACGCCGCTGCTGCTGGGACGGAGCCGCCACACTGCCAGCCCCTAAAACACACCCTCGGGCGGACACAGGCGGGTGCCGGCCTGGGACACACCAGGCGTCGATGACGGTGTGCAACGCAGCAGCCCTGGACAGCCTGCTTGCTCTGCCAGGAGGACGGAGGCTCCCGTGCCAGCGCCGCAGCGGCGGGAGGCCTGCCCTGTGGAGGGCGGGCCACGCCAGGGCTGCAGGCAGAAGCCCCCGCCAGCCGCCAGCCGGGGCCTGCCCGCCCGGAACCGCGGCGCTCGGCACCTCCACGCCAATAAACGCTGTACACAGAGACAAGCGCTTCTCTGCTAACAATAAACCGGCCTAAAACTTCAAGGGATCCAAGTCAGGAGTAAACGGGGGGCGTGGCAGGGCCGAGCAGGGCCCAGGCTGCCCCCAGGGCCGGGGCAGGGAGAGGCCCACCTTCTGGGTGCGGTCGCTCCCCGACGCGCTCTCCCGGGAAGCCCTGCTGTCCTCCGGGGCAAACGCCGGCGCCTGCTCGGACCCCTGGTCCTCGTCCTCGTCGAGCTCCTCGGAGTCGTCCTCCTCCGAGTCCCCCTCCACACTCTCCCCGTTCACGTGCAGGGAGCCGTCGCCCAGGTCCTTCTCGCTCTGGGGGGGCAGGGCACACCCGTGACGCCGGGCCCAGGGCCAGGGCCGGGGGCGGGGCCCGGGGCAGAGTCGCCGCAGAGCCGGCCCTCCCGCAGGGACCGAGGTCGTCCGGGCCCGGGCGCCTGGCGCAGGCTCCTCGGGCCGCAGGCGGAGCCCCGCACACGGCAGTCAGCGCGCGCAGCCCTTACCTTGGTGCCCACAGTGGAATGAGTTATACTCTTAAACATCTCAATCACCGTCCTCTGTTTTAATACTTTGGTCTTTTTCTTAGGAACCAGGCTATAGGTTCCCATTCTTCGTTTTTTCTTCCGAGATACTGCAGCTGCTAAAACAAAAGGCAAGGAAGCTAAAAAAAAAAAAGTCAAAAGGAGACAAGAAAGGAGAAGCACCATTCAACTGTTTTTCACGGCAAGTGACAACTCCCAAGACCTGACCACCGGGGTCGCCCCCACGCCGCAGCGAGCGCCCAGGCTGCCGCCCTGGGCCGCGCAGACGGGGCGGGCCCACCACAGGCGGTGCGCCTGGTGCGCAGCCCCGACCGAGCCGCGCGGGTGCCCCGCCGACCCCGAGAGCCCCCGCCCGGGCAGCGGCCCAGGGCGGCCCCTCACACACCCAGACGCGCCCGGCCCCCCACCCCCGACTCTCGCTCCACTGGCCGCGAGGAGAGGTCCCTGCGGGGCCCGCTGGCGCCGCGAGGACGCAGGGGCCAGGGCCAGGCTGTGGGGCAACAGGGAGCCGAGGGGGGGCCTGGCCGTCCTAGACCGTGCGGCCCCGCGACGCCTCATTTACAGAACGAAGTTCTCAATGTTTCAGTTTTTTAAAAGTTCCAGGGTTTAAAAACTGTCTGAAAACCAGCGACAGAACCTCTTGTGTTTCCTTTCCACCAAGCACGGAACCGGGCACTGGGAGGCGTGCACCGTGGGGGACAGCAGCTCGGCGTGTCCGGCCCATCGCAAGGCGCGCGCACCCGCCCATCCCTGTGCCGAGCGGGTGGCCGGAGCAGGCGCGGGGGCCCAGCCTGAGACCCAAGTCCCGCAGTCACGGGGTCGGGGGGCAGTTTGCGTTCTGTGACCCAGACTCGAGCCTGCGCCCCTTCCCACCTGTGCATCCCGGCTGGAAAAAAACAGAACCTCCCGGGAGCATCACCACAGGACAGGGCTCCTGAGGCAGCTGAGGCGCTCACTCCAGGCCCCTGGGGAGGCAGGCAGCGGGGGGCCGAGGCAGCGCGAGGCCTGCAGGACGCGGGGGTGGATGGAGGCTCGCACAGAGGACGCCGTCCACAGGCCACAGCGAGCGGAGGGCGCCGCGCCGCCCTGGGCAGCCTCCCTGGCGTTCTACGAAGGGCAGGCAGCGGGAGGGGCTCCCTCACGGGGGAGCGGGGGCTGCTGGCACGGGAGGGTGAGCTCTGGGCCTCCCCGCGGGGACAGCCCCAGGAGCGGCTGGACTGGGGTGTCTCTGTCACCAGAGCGCACCGGCCTCGAACCAGCGCACAGACCAGCCCCCGTCCTGCTGTCCGCGACCTGCCAGGAGCGGGTGGCAGAGAGGGTGCCAGGAAACCGGCAGACCCACGGAGCACGTCTCCTTAGAAAACTCCGGGCTGACAGAGGCGAAACAAGAAAGCTGAGCTGGGAGACGCCCTGACACTGGGACAGAGACCCGACTTCCGACACTGCCTGGCAGCCCTGGCTCGCAGACGGGGCTCTTTGAAGCCAATACCGCGGAGTCACAGAGCCAGGAAGGCAGGGACAGAGAGCCAGACTGACCCTGTCTCCCAGCCGCCCCCTCCTTCCAGGGCTGGGCGGGGAGGGACAGAGGGCGGGGCTCCGGCCACGCCCGCAGTGGGGCCCCATCACAGACTTAGGGGTCACCCTGGGACGACCTGAGGACGAGTCGCCCTTGAAAATTAACAGACAAGCCCTGCCCTCCCCCCTTAACCGAGCGAGAGGTTACGGGTCGGATCCCCGGTCCAGGGACGTGACCCCCCGCGGCAGTCGAGGGGGCGGGGGTCTCGGGTGCCGATGCCTCCGACCCCGGTGGGATGAGAGCAGAGCCCCCAAGTCCCTCCTCCCAAGACACGCACTGGTCGCCGCTCGGGAAACAGGTGCTTTGGAACTGCGGGACCACGGCAGGACAGTCGGCCGCCACACCCCCGAGAACCCACGCCCCTCGGCCACGTTGCAGGGCCTGTGCCCGACCCGGGAGCGAACAGCACCCGCGCACGGGGCCCTGGACTGGGGCCGGGCCCGGGTGCTTCGTCTGCTGGGAAGGGCTCAACAGGGCAGCCGGCCAGAGCCGCACACGGCGTCACGGGGGTGGACGCCCGTATCTTCAGGGACGCCGCCCTGTCCTCTTTAGACAGCGACGCTGCGGCACATGGAGGCCGAGGGGCTGGCTGGCATCCGCAGCTGCGCCTGTTCCAGAGGCAGCGCGGGGCCGCAGGCAGGGGTGCGCGGGGCCCCTGCCACTACGCTGGGGTCTGGCGCTCCTCCCCATCGGAAGTGTCCAGAAGGAGACACACGTCTGCAACCGCAGACCCGCCCCAGGCCAGCCCTGCTGGCGGACAGCCCCCGGCACCCCCGGCCGGGCTGAGCCAGCTCCGGTCTGCAAACCTGCACCCCGCGTGCATGAGGGCCTCTCCTCACTGAAGGGGGTCACCTGCCCACCGGCTCCCTGCCGAGGCCCGGACAGCAGGCTCGGAAGAGGGAGGGCCGCCCGCGGGAAGTGCCCGACAGCAGGGCTGGACCCAAACGCCCGCTCCCCGCGGCCTCCATGTGAGGTCTCCAAGCGCACGGCGGGGGGCGGGGGACGCGGGGGGGGGGGCGGTTCGAGGCCAGCGCAGCCTGCCCCACAGCAAGGCCAAAGGAGCCACGCGAAGTGAGGACGGCCACCTCCACGCGAGACTGATGGGCGGCGAGACGGCAGCCCGGGCGGGGCAGGCTCGGCTCCGAGACCCGGCCTGGCTCAGCAGGTGTCCAGGCAAACGGGGGCCCCCGCCGGCCCCCGCGTCCCTGGCCCAGAGCCTGCCGCGCCCGCGGCCACACACCCCCCGGCCCGGCGGGTGAGGCGCACAGCACAGGCGGCTGCCAGGGCTCTTACCTGTCTGTGACTTTGTGGTGGCCATGTAGCACTGGTTTTGAGGTAGCGACTGATGGAGGGGGGGGAAGGGGGGTAAAAGCTGCTGTCGTCCAAACTCCGACGCGAGCTTGCCGAGCTCCTCTGCCGGCTCCTCGTGGTCTCGAGCATCTCTGGCCTCCTTGCTGGCTGCGTGCTTCAGAACAGAGACAGTGAGTGGCCGGCGGCGCGCTGGCTGGCGAGCCCAGAGACAGTGCCCCAGGACCCAGCCCGTCCCCACACCACCCTCCGCTGACGACCGGCCGCCGCGAGTGGCGGAAAGAGGCGGGTCCTGGGGCCTGGAGAGATACCGGTCGGCTCCTCCGGCTAAGAACGGTGTCTCCATTTTTAAAGGGAAGAGAAGCGGCAGCAGTGACCGTCTGCGGCAAAACCTGAAGCGATTCTGCTTGGCCCTGTATAGAAGAAGTGTGCCAGCCCCGAGGCAGGCACTGAACCTCCGCTAAGTTAGGCGGTCCTCCGGGGGCTGCACCGAAAGCTCCGACTGTGCTGCAGGGCGGACCCGGCACGGCTGCCCGGCGCTGGCACTGGCCGAAAGTCACGCCGCACCAAGGCCTCCTCGGCTCACAGGCTGCCGAGCCAGCGGAGCCAGGCTTCACTGCGCACGCGGCAGGCGCACTGAATGGTAAAGGATTAAGTCTCCTTCAACAGGTGATGCTGAGAAAACCGGACAGCCACACGCGAGAGAACGGAGTCGGGCCCTTACGTCACATTAAATACAAAAATTAACCCAGAAGGGATCGAAGACCTAAAATGTACCACTCTTAGAAGAAGACACGGGGGGCAGCATCGTGACACTGGATTTGACGATGATTTCTCAAACATGATACCAAAACATAGGCGACAGAAGAATGAAGAGATAAATCCGGGCTTTTCTAAACTAAAAATGTCTGTGCATCAAAGGACACGATCGACAGAATGAAAAGGCAACCCAAGGAATGGGAGGTAACGTTTGCAAGTCATGTATCTGATGAGGAATGAGCACCCAGTACATGTAAAACTTGCACAACGAAAACAAACGATCAGACTTAAAAACAGGCGCCCTGACTGGCGTGGCTGCGTGGGCTGAGCGTCGTCCCGCAACCGGAAAGGCAGCGCCCAGCAACTGATGTCTCCCTCCCTCTCTCTCTAAAAATAAATAGAATCTTAAAAGAAAAAGAGAGGCAACAGCCCTGGCTGGGCCGCTCCGTTGGCTGGCGCGTCGTCCCAACGCAGCAGGGCTGTGCGTCTGACCCCTGGTCAGGGCACATACAAGAGCCAGCCAATGAACGTGTAAATAACTGGAACGACAGACCGACGTCTGCCTCACTCTGTCGAAAAAATCAATCGATAAAAAAAAAAGGGCCCAGCGCCTGAAGCAGCACTTCTCCAGAGACACACAGCTGGCCGACCAGCGCCCGAAGACACCGAGCATCACCGGTCAGTAGGAACCACACGCCAGACCCACGGCAGCCGGCGCCTCACCCCCCCCGCAGCGGCCGCCGCTGGGGGGGGGACGCAGAGAACCGCCCCTCGTCCTCGACTTAGAAAGCACACGGCGCGAGAGGAGCGCCGGCGCCCGCCGTGCCATCTGGGGACGCGCACGGTGTGCGGCCTCGTGCAGACAGTGCGGAGGGGTCCCCGAAGCCACCCCGAGTGACCGCGTGACCCAGGGGTGCCGCTCCCGGGTTGACACCTCCAAGGATGGAAACCAGAGTCCTGGAGACCCCGCGCACGCGGTTCGGAGCAGCGTTACCCACGGCAGATGTCACGGGGACAGGGAGGCCACACACGCCCAGCCACACCACAGGTGCCGCTGAGCCGTGGGCAGGACGGACTTCGGACTCCTGTCTCGACCCAGATGGCCCGTGAGGACACGGTGCCGGTGCCGAGGGAAAGAAGCCGTCACGAAGGCACCGCCCTGTGAGGCCCCACCCACACGAGGCCACTCCGGGAGGCAGGCCCACAGAGACGGGGCCCCCGGCGGGGCCGGGGTCCGACGGGGCGACGTGTCCAGGTGGGAGGACACGGAGTCCTGGAGGCAGGGGTGGCGGCTCCACGGCAACACGCGCGTTTGTGATGCCGCAGAGCTGGGCACTTCACGCTGGTCAGACGGCGCGTTGCAGGTTCGGTGCGTTTCACTACGATGTTTTTAAAAGCCGCCCCCTCATCCGGGGCCGGCGCCAGGGAGGCAGCCTGCCCGCCCTGCCCCGCTCGCTGCGGCGACGAGCTGCGAGGGACGCCAGGCTCCGGAGTGGCCCCACCCCGGCCCACGGCAGGGACGCCCGCCTCCCCGCCCTCCCCACACAGCAGCGTCCGTGCCCCCAGCTCCCCGCCCTCAGGCCAGCGAGCGCCGCTTCAGGGGGACGGTCAGCCCCACGCAGCACCCGCCACGCTGGTGTCTCCCGAGGCCACGGCTTGGACAGACACCCTGCAGACTCCTAGCGCGTGCAGACAAGAGCGGAATACGGCCTCGCCCTGGGAGGACACAGCCACGCAAGAGCTACTTAGGGACAAAACCCAATCTTTAAAGTGTTATTTTTTAAAACCTAAAAAAATAAAGAAGATTCTAGACTTGTTAGGGCTCTACGATGTGACAACGCAGGAAGATGAGAGACAAGAATGGCCTCCCCGAGAGGCTGCCAGGACGGGTCCTGGGCGCCCGCCCCGCCCCCACTGGAGGGCCCCTGCTGCCCGCCTGCCGCCAGGCTGCAGCCAGCGGGCTGGCCCGCCCGCGGCGCGACGTGGCTCCGACGTGGCTCCGACGTCCCCGGCCGCGCCCCAGCGGCCCCGCTCTCTGGCCCTGGAGCTGTGGGCCGGCCCGGCCGGGGGCGGGCGGGGGGGGGGTCACGCGAGCCCTAGAGGCACAGGCGCCGTCTCCCTGCAGACGGCCCAGGGGCGGCCGAACGACCGAGAGCTCTGAGAACAGGGCCGTGTCTGCCCCGGAGCCCGGGGGGCCCAGGGGCTCGTGCCAGGGGACGGGGCACAGCTCGGGGGCTCCCCCTGCTGGGCGTGCATGTCGGGCAGAGCGACAGGCCCCGCAGCGCGGGAAGGAGGTTCTCGCCCAGGAGCCCACAGTGGGGGCACCGGCCTGTGTGGGCCCTTCCTGGGGAGACCCGCACCGGCGGGGGGGCCGACCGCCTCTGCGCGGCGGGCATGGCCCTGCGGACGCCCGCGCCTGGCGCCTCACGGCATCAGCGGGAGCCTGCAAGGACTCCCTTCGGCATCGGAATGACGGGTTGTAAAGCATCACTTTCAATAACGCCTGTTTCCTAAAAAAGCCAAACGAGACAGAAACGGGTTGGGGGCACCAACCCCCAGGGCGAACGTGGCCGGCTCTGCAGCCGGGAGGCGCCTCCCCAGGGGGCCTTCGGGGCTCCCGGGCCCCGGGGCAGCCTCCAAGCCTCCAACCCCCCCGACTCTTGCCCTGCAACTGCCGGCCCTGAACGTGTCGGGGGGGCCCCGCAACGTGACGCGTTTTGGCTGCACCCTGAAGATGGGAACTCAATTCAAGACAAAGCTACGGCTTAGACAGGCTTTATGGTCGGAGAGACACCTTGGCACTACATTTCAAATTGCTTTTACCCTGGAATAATATGAGGGGCAATAAAAGATCCTCAAGAATAAAAACAGTAAAAACCTCAAAGAGGGAATGGAATAAAAGCATAATTTCAAGACAACTAAATAAATGTAAAATTTGTCACACACGTGTTAAAATTGGTAACGGCAGGCACAAACAATGAACTGCATCCTAAACCTCACACCGCGTACAAAAATTAACTCAAATGAATCATGTATTTAAAGTTCACGTAAGAGTTAAAAAATGCTTCAACACAGAGACACCCGGCCCCGGCCGGTGCAGCTCCGGGGCCGGGTGCTCTCCTGCGACCCGGAAGGCGGCAGGTCCGACCCCCCGTCGGGGCAGGCGCCTGGGCTGCAGGCCGGGTCCGGGGTGGGGGGCCCACGAGGGGCAACCCCACACCGACGCTTCTCTCCCTCTCTTCCTCCCTCCTCTCCCTCCTCTAGAAACAAATAAGTAGAATCTTAAAAAAAAAACCCAAAACTGGAGAGACCCTCAGGACCTGGGGCTCTGAGACACAACACCTCCAGCTCGAGCCACGAGAGAGGAGCGTTTCCCAGGGACACGGCCGAGATGGAAGCACCCGCCCTGCAGAGGCGGGGGGACGCGCCGCAGACCCGGGGAGAACGGGACGCCTGCAGGCGAGACCCCCAGTCGCGGGGCCCACAAAGCACACGGCGCGACAGGGGCCGAGGCCCCAGCGCCTGCAGGGACGCGTGACACCCCCGCTCACTGAGGACGCCAACCAATCATGACGAGCCCCCCAGCCAGAGCCGCAGCGGCGGCGCCCAGTGCTGGCGAGGACGGGGGAGGGCCGCTCACACCGTGCGGGCGGCTGTGCGATGCCGTGCTGCCGGGAACGGGGCCCGGCAGTGGCTCAGGGAACTAGAGCTCCGGCTGCCCCACGACCCGGCAGTGTGGTCCTGGGTGTGGAGCCCAGAGAGATGAAAACATAGGTCCCAAAAGGAGGGCGGCTTTACTGGAAGAGCCCAGACTGGCACACGACGCGGAGGCAGAGCACTGAAGGGAAGGGCCCTCGCAACAGCAGTGCCGAGAGGGAGCAGCCGCTCCCATGAAGTGCCAGGCTCGGGGCCTCCCTCTCAGGAAACCCCTGAAATAAGAGGGCCACAGTGACGGAGGCCGGAGCCCCGGCGGTGCCTGCGGAGGGGCGGGGAGCCTGCGTCCCAGGGGCCCACACACGCCGAGCGGCAGCCACGCTCCGTCACCTGGGGAACAGGGCGGAGAGCGCAGAGGCCCCCCTCCAGGTTTTGCAGCTTCCGGGGGACCTGCGCGCCGACACTTGCGACAGCTTACGACAGCGACAGCGCTTGTTTGAGTGCGGCAGGAACCGGAGCCGGTGGCAGGCGGAGCCAGCGCCCGGGGAGCGCAGGTCGGGAGGTACCGCTCAGCAGGCCGCGCCTGCCCGCCCCCCTCACAGCAGCAGCGTTAGGACCAAAAGTTCACTGAACCCCGGCACAGGAAGTCAGAGGCCAATGCGCACACCCCTCAGGGGAACCGTCGCCCCAAGAGGGGCTGAGTTCCAACAAAACTCCCACCTGGGGAGCAGGACTTAGGACAGAGACCAGAAAGAATTACATCTAAAGTCGTTTAAAGGTTAAGAACACAAACGGCTGTTAATTAAAAGAACCACTCGAAGACACGGGGCATGAGGAAGTACCTGCCAAAATTTAACATGTCAGCACACGGAGTGACCGACAAAAACGTCCAAGCCGGGCCCTGGGGAGGAGCCGTCAGAGGGGACAGGAGACCCAGGTCCACGGACAGAGCCGCGCACAAAGTGTGCTCCTCGCGCGGACGAGACGCACCGCCAGCCCCGCAGAGAGGCAGCGCGGCGACCTACGAGGCCAGACGCCAGACTGGCCCCCGAACGCACTCCTGCACGGCCAGGAACAGGAACCGCAAGGGAACCCGACTGCAAACCCAAACCCAGAGACCGGGAGCACAGGTGGCCCCGGCAGACACTCCGAAAGCATGCGCGTCGGGCAGGGCAGCCGCGGGGGCAGCAGCAAAGGCGCTGGCTCAGCGCACACGGGCGAAGCGCTGCCTGTGCTCAGCTCCGGACCCCGAGCCGGTGGCTTGGGGCAAGGATGCAGACCGGGCCGCGTCTTCAGGGCGGTCCCTTGCCCCCACACTGTGACACAGTGGGCCTAACCCATGTCCTGTCTGTTCACTTCCAGGGAGACGCGGTGGACGTGGGGCTGGGAGCCAGGACCCAGGGCCCAAAGCACGGGTGGCATCCGCGAGGCGTGCACCCGCGGGCAAGAGGCACCCGCGGGAGCGGAGCCCAGAGCGCAGGCTGAGGCCCCACTGCGCTGCCGCACGCCCCCTCGCCTCCGCCCACTGCTGGCGACCTCTCCCACACCGCCCGGCCCACAGGCGGCTCCTGCCACGCGACGGCCCCGCTCCTGTCCACACAGGTGCCCGCCTGCCACGGCCGCACTGAGAGAGAAGACAGAGGAAACCGCCGCCACCCCCCCCAAGCCCGACAGGGCGCATTACCAGGCCCAGGATGGATTTCGGCATGGTCTTCCGAGCCCTGTGAACCTTGACGTCGGCACTGGGGGCCGTGGGCTTCTTGTCCTCTGTGTCTCTGCTCCCTTCCCCTGGCCTGGCTGGCGCGGCAGCGGCTGGCGTCTGAGGGAGCACGCTGGGAGTCCGCCCTTTGCCAGCGGCTGCCGGGAGGGTCTTCGCCGCGTGCCCGGGAAGGGAGGGTGCCATGGTGCTGGGGCCCCGCAGGGCCGGTTCCTGCGGGGCCGGCTGACTCAGGAAGTAGCCGTTGCTCCCGACGACGGCCGTCTGCGTGAGGTCGTCAGCTGGGACGTGGTGGTTCTGCTTCCCGGCTTCAGTGTCTCTTTCCGAAACCCCGTTCTCCGCAATCCGGGCTAGTCTGTTGGGGCCTTCCTGTGGGCTGACCTTCGTGTGCTCCTGCGTGTGCTCGGTTGCGCTGACATGCCTGCCGGCATCGCTCCTTTCGAAGGACCCATTGGCGGCCCCATCAGCAGCCCCGTGGGCCCCTCCTCCTGGCTTCTCTGCCGAGCCTTCGTCGGCGGCCATGGAGATCTCTGCAACAGAAGAGAGGAGTCAGCGGCTGCCGCCCACCTGCGCAGCCCACCTGCGCGGCCCACCTGCGCCAGGGCAGCCACTCCTGTGACAGGTACGGACACTGTCTAAGGAAAAGTCACTGTTCCACGTACAGGCATTTCGGTTCAAACAGGTGAAACGTAAAACAACTCAGACATGAACCCTGAAAAGTAGCCGGGTGAGCGCAGGGACGGCCAAACCCTGAGGGGAAGAGGCCGCTGCCTGGCCGTCCGCCCACATGCGGGGTGTCCAGCCACGTGGCTGAGGCCTGCAGTCCCTGCCTGAAGGGGCCCCGTCTAAGACCAGAGGCCCAAACACTCACTGCCCGCAGAGTTCAGTCCCCGGCCCTGAGGCACCGCGTGAGGGAAGCCTGAGCCGGACTCAGGCAGAACACAGGCTTCAGAAACAGCTTCAGGACAACAACCCCGGGAAAAGCTCTCCGTCGGCCAGCGCGCCCGGCAGGCCCCGGTCCACGCGCCTGCTCTCCACACACCCCTGCTGCGCCCGCGTGTGCAGACCGAGGCCTCGCGGGCACGTGGGCGAGCGACACAGGCCGACGCACCAACGGGCACTTGCGTTCTTTAAACCCACAGCCACACAGGGCAGGCGGGAGCAGGACGGGCAGGCAGCAACGCACCGCAGTGGGCGGCAAACGCGCATTTTCAGGAACAGTGAATGCACCCCTGTGAGACCAGACACCACCTGAGGACACTGCGAGCCCCCTAAGTGTTCACACAGACGAAGTGAGGTGACAGTTCGGGAGGGCGGGGCCGAGGACTAGACCTGGGGGACGGGGCTGCCCCGAGCCTCCCAGTCCACCCCTCGTAGCGGCACCGTGTGTCGGCAATGGACAAACACCGCAGCGCGCGGCACGAAGCCAAGGAACAAGAGCGGGGGCGTTTCCTGCACCAGCATGAGCAAGACGGTACATGAGAAAAACAAAAGACTATTCAAAAAGGGGGAAAGACTATAAAAGGATATACAATTTTTTAAAAGATTTTTTAAATCTGTATTTCAGAGAGAGGAGAAAAGAGGCAGAAAGAGAGGGAGAGAAACAGCGATCGTTCCCTCTCTTCTCTCCCCAGCAGGGGACCAGGCACAGAACCCAGGCACACGCCCTGACCGGGAATCGAACCGGGGACCACTTGGTTTGCAGGCCAGCGCTCAACCCACTGAGCCACTCCAGCCGGGGCAGGGAGATACAAGTTTAACCAAGATTACTCAAGGCTTCTCTAGAAAAAAAGAACACAACTTAAATTTCATGATCTTCAATGGATGACAAAATACCAAGATGTCAAGTCGCCTCACATGGAACCTATAAACCCAATGATGCCCCATCCGGACTGTGGTCAGTGAACTGAGGGCACCATGGCCTCATTCTACAAGTTACGGAAAACCAAAGCTTCGCAGACCCCAACGCACATCGCAGGACAGAGCAAGGAAGGAGCGGGGGGCGGGGGGCGCCCTCTGGCAGAGGAGGGCCCACGGCTGCCCCGACCCCGGCCCCACCTGCCCACCTGGGTCTCTAGAAGCAGCCCGCACACCTGCCGACTCACTCACACACTCGTTTGACAAACATGACCTAGGCAGTCCGAAAACCTTGATGTTAACAAGGGAAAAATGTAGAAAATCAGGTATGTGGCACACAAAAGTTCTGGGGCACCCTGAAAGCACACGCCGCCCCAGTAGCAAGAGAAAGACAAGCCTGGTTACACCGGGTCTCCGATCCCAGGTCCTGACACAGCTCCCTAAACCCCTCAGGCTTCCTGGGTGATGGGGGTGTCCTCTGTCCTGATGAGGTGACTCTGGGTGGGCTCCTGGGAGGGGCCAGTCCCCACAGGGGCAAGTGCACCGCGGTGGATCTGGGCACTTCCAGCCCCGCCCGTCCCCAGGGGACGCAGAGGAGCTGGGGGCCCCGAGGGAGGGACCCCGCAGGGCCGCAGCGCAAGCCTCCGGGTTCAGAGGGCTCCCCGGCTGGCGAGCACATCCACGCGGGAGGGCCCACACCAGGGAGCCCGTGGCGGCCCCGCGCCCTGCCCCAGCACCGGCCTGCTTATCTCTGCCACCTCCTCTTCCTGAGCTGCGCCCTTCACAATAAACCGGCACACAGTAGGTCACACGCTGCCCGGAGTCCTGCGGGTGTTCTAGAAAATCACCCACCTTGGGAGGAGGTGGCAGGAGCCTCTGAGGTGTAGCCGTCGGTCTGTGGGCACCCTGGGACCCTCTACCTGGGACTGACGTCCACAGCAGGTCCGTCTCACAGGACTGAGCCCGGAACGGCTGGGCCGTGCTCACCGCAGGGAGGCGGGGTCGGAACGCAACCGACCCGAGGCCGCGGCCGGCGCGGCGGAGAGCGGGAGCCGCCAGGGGCAAGAGGCGCCGGGGCCGGGGAAGCTGCTCCTCACGCACGAGCAGGGCTCCCGCTGCCGAGCCCCACACGACTCGGAGCTCACGGTCGGCGCAGTTGCCTGGGTCGGGGAGGAGCGGCGCACCGCACGGAGGGCGCTCCGCGCGGGGAGCAGATGCGACACCCGTCCTGGTGGCTCGAGCACCTGGAAGCAGCCCCAGGAACCGATGGCTGGAGCCGGAAAGAGGAGCTGTAAACGTGAACCTCCAGCTAAACCTCGACCCCTCAGACTGAAGTTAACTCACAATGGAAAAGAAACACGAACGGAAGGTGGGAGACTAAGAATCACTGAGGGGAAAAAAGACCAGGATCTTGAGCCGGGCCGAGTGCCTCACATTCACACCAGGGCACAAAACTCCCTGAAAGGAAAACCAGGGACGTGGGCTTCGCCAGCATCAAACACTTCTCACCACGCAAGAGCCGCAAACCCAGGATGAAAGCACCACCCGCTCCCGCTGGCGACGCTGCAGCTACAGACACTGACAGACAGACGGACAGGGAGGGCGGGCGTGGAGAAACGGAGCCCAGCCGCAGCCGCCGGGGGCGCCGGGCAGGCACCAGGCCTGGAAAACACCCCGTCAGAGCGCGAGCTCGCAGGTGCTCGCCCTGCACGCCCCGCAGCGCGCGCCCCGGCAGGACGAGCTGAGTGGTGAGGCCAGACCGCGGCGACCCAGAGCTTGGAGCAGCTGTGGCCTGGCGGACAAGGCCGGGGCGCCCTGCGGTGCGTGTCTCAGCAGCAACGAAGCATCACTGGGTGCGGCCTGACTCGCTCTTGCTCAGAGGGCCCACATGGGAGGAAGTCATGGCTGAGAGATGTTCTTTGCCAGTTTCCAAATTGGATGGAAATGATAAAATAAGCCAACAGAGACGCTTAATGGAGGCCAAGCAAGGGGAAGTACCAACAAGCTCGGCCAAAGCACAACCATCAGATTGCTGAAAATCGGTGACAGAGAAAACGTTAAAGCCGTCAAAGACGACACAGCGCACATAGAGGAAGAGGTACGAACGCGAGGTCTGGCTGAACACTACGCGAGCCAGGAGGCGGCTGCTGGGGGAAAAGGCAGCTCGGCTCGCGTTCTACCGCCAACACAACAGGCCCCAAACACTTCCCCCACACGAAGGCTGAGAAGATCAGCAGGAGGGAAGCACATCGGAGAGGGTACAACGGGGCTCTCCCGGGGGCGGGGCGATGCGCCCCCCACCCCCGCCGCCCAGGAAGCCCGCCCACAAATGGAAACGCAGCGGGCGGGAAGCGATCAACGCGCAACCAAGTGAAGAGCTTCTCCTCTCGCTCTCACCATTTTGTTGACAGAAAACTGAACGCATCCAGCAAGCCGGGCGCCCTGTGTCGCCCGCAGCCCCGGCGCAGGCACAGGCGCCATCCGAGACGGCAGCAGAGGGGACAGGAGGGCAGGGCTGATGCGCACGGACCGGCGGGGCACACCTGCGGCTGGCGACGCGGGGTCCGCGCTGGGCGCCCAACAGCTGCCTGGGGACACGGGCCCATGCTGACGAGCCGGCTGTGGGGACGGTGAGGAAAGGGGGGATGAACTGTAGTCAGCTAAGCGGGACGCAGCGGCGGGGAAAAGAAACAAACGAAGGGAAAAACAGAAAAAAGGACAACAGGATCCAATCTACCGCCACCACGTGGGCGGCCTCAACACCAGTGAGAAGGCAGAGGCTGTCCGACTCAATAAACCGTGAGATCCAAGTACACGGTGTCCTGGACACACCTCTGCAGGCATGTGCTCTACGTCAGACGGGTCAGCGCGCGGCGGGCACCGCCTGCTGACTCAGCCGACTGCGGGCCAGGGCCGCGCTGCCAGGGACGACGCGGCCTTCGGGCAGGAGCTCCCGGGGAAGTCGAAAACACGATGAGAGACGGTGGATCGGTGCGGCGAGGACGCCAGACGCCAAATCGGTGGACAAAACAAACTATCAATGAACAAAATGAAAAAAGTCACTCTATTTGAAACAGCGTCAGAGATGCACTACTTAGGGATGTGCCAAATGCGACGGTGGGAGACCTGCGCCCTGAAACTCCCCGGGAGAAGTTGAAGCTCCGCCCCAGCAGGCAGACGCCCACACTGGGGCCGCCGGGGTGCCCCCACGCAGCACGGCCAGCACCGCCGTCCCGCTGGCTTCGCTGCCCAGGTGACGGGCGACCCGGACCCTCACAGGGCGAAGCGCCGAGACAGAGGGCGGAGCTGTAGGCCTCACTCGCCCCCGTTTCAAAACTCGCTGCCGAGCAACAGGGATCAGGAGGGGGTGGTGCCAGCAGAAGGGCGACATCTCGTCGGTGGAATAGAACCGAGAGCCCAAAAGGGACCCTCGCGTTTACCGACGACTGACTTCCGACAAGAGGGGAAGGACGGCTCAGCGGGGAGAGCGGTCTCTTCAACCGATGCTGCTGACAACTGGGTCTCCACGTGCAAAAGGAGGGGACTGGAGTCCACCTCGCTCCCCGTACAACAGTTAACTCAAAGTGGATCACAACCCAACTGTGAGAGAGGAAACTGTGAGCCCTGGCTGCTGGGGCTCAGTGGGCTGAGCGCCGGCCTCGGAGCCAAAGGGTCCCTGGTTCGATTCCCAGTCAGCGCACAGGCCTGGGTTGTGGGCCGGGTCCCCAGGAGGGGGTGCGCAAGAGGCAACGGATTGATGTGTCTCTCACACGTCAGTGTTTCTCTCCGTCTTCCTCTCTCTCCTTCCCTTCCTCTCTCTCTAAAAATATCTCTTTAAAAAGAGATAAAACTATAAAACTAAAAAAACACACGCAGAAATCTTTGAGACCTTCTACTAAGCAATGATTTCTTAGATGTTACACCAAAAGGACAAGAACCAAAGAAAAATCACACAAAGTGGATGTTGAAACTAAAAACATTTGTGCTTTGCAGAGCACAAAGCAGGAACATGAGAAGCCAAGCCACAGAATGGGAGGAAATACCTGCAATTCATATCTGATGAGGAACCAGTATCTACAACAAAGCTCGATAACCAATTTTAAAAACAGGCAGGTGACTTGTGCAGACGTTTCCGAAGAAGACAACTGGCAGGGAATAAGCACGTGAAAAAAGACGCTCGATGTTCGGGAAACGCCACCAGAACCGGCAGGAGGGCCGTGTCAGCGACAGGAGCCACCGCGACAGGAGCGGCCAGGGCTGGGCGCGGGGAAGGAGGCCCCTGTCAGACTGGAGGGGGAGATGGTGGGGCCCCAGCGAAGGGGGCCCCAACTCGGCCCTGAGCCTGCGGGAGGCAGGAAGGCGGTCCCTGCCCCTCGCCCACACCATCCCTGCCCGCTTCCGAAAGGCCAGGAGCAGGGCCAGGGAGGGCGCACGTCTCGAGCCCCGAGTTCGTCTGGTGCGGCAAGCGCGCAGGCCCGCTGCGAGGCTGCGGGTGCCATGCAGCACCTTGGTCTGGCACCAGCACCCTGAGGCCCCATCTACGATCAGGTGGGCGCCCCGCGGGGCTCCGGCTTGAGTGGCAGGAAGGAAGCTGCCAGAAATGGCGGTGCGGCCGCTCAGTCTCGCTTTTCTGGTTGGACCCGACGTCTCCGCTCTCCGCTCTGGGCAGGCGCTCCTGTCTGCAGACCCTGCGTGTGCCTGGTCGCCGGGGCGCGGGGGTGCTGGCGGGGCCGCCGGGCTTACCTTCCTCCCTCAGCAGCTCGGTCTTCATGGCGCAGTCCTGCTTCGGCTCCCCCTTCGCCGGCACTGCCTGCTGGAGAGAGACACCTGTCAGCCGGGGTCCTGCACAGCAGGCCAGGCAACTCCCCCGCACGGCCGCCCCGAACGCGGGCCCGCCCGACCCCCACGCACGCGCTCCGGGCGCCGGCAGCCGGGCCCCTCGGGAGGCGGCGGCCGCACACTGGCCGGCGGGCGCCCGCGGCAGGGCGCGGGCCGGGCTCCGGGAGGGACGCGCTCCTGCGTCGCTCACAGTCAGACCGCGCCGCCGCTGCGGCCGGTCTGGAAGTCACTGCCACGGGCCTCCTGCCGCCGGCCAGAACCCACCTCGTATCGCAAATGTCCAACAGCCTCCAAAAACGTTACAGAAGTGCATGAACGAAGTAACGCTGAGTCACCAGATCTCAGGTCTACTACGTGGAGGCGTGAACGAGGGCTCTTGGAAGTGTGTGAAGACCAAGGCCCCTGCCTCCGGGAAGCCCAGCCCCGGGAGCGAAGTGAGCACGCGTGCGGACGCACCGCGGTCCCGCGAAGGGGCGCCGGGGCCCTGCCGGCGCGGGGGAGGGGCAGGGCAGCGCCTGCCCTCCGGGGGAGCGGACGCACCCCCGGGCTTCCCTCTGAGCGTCCCAGAGTCCTCGGGCGTGACACCCCTAACACTTGTGTAGCTTCTGGAGTGTCTTCTCCAAAAGACACGACAAGATACTCCCGAGGTTTCTCGCTGAGCCTCGAGCGCCCGCCAGCTCCCTCGAAGCCCACGCGGTTCCGAGAGCAGTGGCGGCCCTGCCCCAATGTCCCGGACGAGGGACCCACCTCGAGGACACGCCTCGCCCCTCACGGCTTCCCGAACGCGCAGCAGCCGCCTCCTGCACAGGACTGACTTCCTGACCAGGTGCGCAGGCCGAGACAGGGCGCGTGCCCGGCCCAGCCCCCCCGCCTGCACACGCGTGGTTCTCCGTGTGCGCGCGGGGCCCACAACCCTGCGGCTCTTCCCGGGGCCCTGAAAGGGCCTGGCTCTTTGACTCTCTCTCTCCCTTTTTCTCTCCCACCCTTCTCCCTCTCTAAAATTAAGTAAGTAAAATCTTTAAAAAAAATACGAAAGCCGGACGCGGGACCAGCTGGGCACACAGACCACACTCGGCTGTGGGAGCAGAGCCGGCTCCGGGCTCCAAGCTCTGGCCTGAGAGCAGCGGGACGCGCGGTGCAGCGCCCGCTTCCGGGGCCGGCGCCAAGAGGGCCAAAGCTCTAACTGCCACACACACCTCCAGCTTGAAGGAGTCGAAGCTCCTCAGGAACAGCCTGGCACACTGGACCGCGAGGGCGAGGCCGGCCTAAGGCCTTTTGCCCCAACACCGGTGTTCGGGCGCAGCGTCCGCGTTGCCATGCGTCTGCCTGGGCTGCGACGACTCCCGGCAAAGGGAAGAGCCGGAGGGAGGAAGGGAAACTCCGAACACCTATCTGCACGCTCAGTGCACCTGTTCCACTTGGCACTTGTTGAACGGATTGACCTTTGTGGGCCCACCAGTGACCCTGCTTTTGCAGCTCAGAGCTGGGGGGCCAGAGTGGGGTCCCTGCCCGCGCGCCCGCCCACGGCCCCCCGCGCCCCCCGCCAGGGCCGCGCCACAGCAGCCGACACAGGGGGTGGACGGGAAGGGCCCTCCCTCCCTCCCCAGAGCCAGGCGTGTGGTTCTCGCCGGGGCCGGGCGTCGCGCTCTGAGCTGCCACCTGCTGCTCTCGGCGCCAGACCTCTGCCTGCCTGGGCCCCGGGAAGTGGACACCACGCAGGCCTGCCCGCGCCAAGCGGGGGCGCGGGCACGGCCTCAGCGCCAGGCCAGCAAACCGGAGGGGTGCAGAGCGCTCTCTGTCCACCCCCTAATTTTAAACCATTTTCAAAGCAGCAGTTCACTGGCTAATTATCAAAGGGTTGGCAGAGGAAGGAAGAGCGCTGCCAACATCTGGTAGATTCCTCTTCCCTCTTTTGTCTTTTTGTTGTTTCCTTTGGCAGAAAGAGAAGTTCTTTTCCTAAATTTGGAAAACACAATTAGCATCCCAAGAGCGCCCCCGAATGGACTTTTAAGGGACTCTGTGTGTCAGAGCACACGCCCCTCCGGTCTGCCACGGGGCCATTCCCTGCCGCGCTGCGAAGAGAACGCCGCGGGCGCCGTCCCCGCCGGGGCGGAGCGCACCCTCAGCCCCTGGGGTTCTCCGAAGACCGCCGGGCACACAGCCCACCCCACCTGCCGCACGCGCGGCGGTGCTGACGCTCCTCGGGAGAGGTGGGGCCTCGGTTCCCTCGCCTTGAGCGAACGGCCCCGGCAGCTGCCCGACCCCAGGGGTGGTCACGTCGGCCCCGTGAAGCCCAAGGCCAGGGCAGCGGCATCGGCACAGCCACAGCTGTGCGGAGCCAGAACACAGGACACGCTGCCGGGGACACCAGCCAGTCGGCGGCCACGGTGCCACCAGCACCGCAGGCCAGGCGGCCAGAGGCGTGAGCGAGCGAGCGAGCCTGTAGGCGGCCCAGCCCAGGCCCCAGGCCCGGAAAAGCGCCCCCTCTGCCCTGCGACCCGCTGGCCCGCAGGACGCAGGGCCGGCCAGCACTGCTGTTGGGGGCGGGCGCCCAGTGTCAGGCAGCTCGGCCACAGGCCACTGAGACGGTGCGCTGCGCCCTTCCCCTGTCCCCCCCCCGCCGAGCCCCAGGGGCAGAGCCCACATGGCGGGGTCTGGCCTCAGCCCCCACCGAGCGAGCCACGTCCCCACGCAAGCTCCCTGTTCCCCGGCCGCCTGGCCGCACGGATGAGGGTGCTCCGCCCCAGCACCCAACCTCCCAAGAGCCGAGCCAGGCGCCAGGGCACCCAGGAAAGACGCCCGGGGCTCCGCGCTCTGAGTGCAGCGTGCTCTGTGCTCCCCTCCGGGCTACAGAGAACAAAACAGAGGAGCCAGGACCACGACGGGCTCCAGCTGCGCCTCTGGGCCAGCGGAGCAGGCCTCTGTCCCGAGGGGCTGGGCTGCCGCGCCGCCCTGCGTCCCACTGTCCTCGCGGTGCGGAGAGGCCCACGCGTCTCTTACCTCCACGAACATGCGATTTTCTGGTTTACCCATCAGTCTCCTCTGAATTTGGATAGTTCAACTGAGTCAGGTCGATTTACTGAATCCAGCGTGTGTGATGTCCATCTTCCCTGGGACCTCCTGCCCGGGCCCCTCACTGCCAGCTGCCCCCTCACGCAGCAGCGCCCGGGGCTGGGTCTCCACGGGCCGCGCGGCAGAGTGGCGGCGGGTGTGGGGCGCCTGGCACCCGTGGGAGCTCAGCTCAGCACGACACTGTGGAGACGCACAGCCCTGGCCCGCAGACTAGACACGGGCAAACACGTCCTCCCTCCTGATGCCTCGCAGTAAACTGAGGGCAGGGCCTGGACTCCGTGAGAAAGCGGAACGCAGGGCGGGCAGGGGCCACCGGGCGGGACACCACCGCGGCCGCTGGGCTGCCCGTCGGCCCAGGCTCAGGCGGGCCGGCCCACCAGCTGCCGGCCTGTGTCACCAAGACTCAGCACGCCGAGTCGCCCTGCAAAACCAGGACCCCTGGCCCCACTCCCAAGATCTAGTTCGTACCCCCAGGGGCAGCACAATGCTACACCAGGTCAGAGCTGGGGGCAGGGTGGACTTGGGGTCAAGGTGGCGGAGCGGTGAACTCTGTGCTCAGCTCCGCCCACGACCTCGTTCACGTCACGCTAAGCACAGCGCGGCCCTTGAGAAGGCCAGCTGGACAGGAGTCGTGTAACTGAGAGTGTCCAGAAGCCACCACACTGACACTGGGAAAAAAGGCCGCACTGTGTCCCCTTGTGTCGCCTCCAGGAACGTCTTGTAATCGTCAGAAGCCTACTTCCCTGTGAAACGTGCTCTACCCACACCAATACATAACCGATTTGACTCCGACTGTAGCTAAAAATGACAGAAGAAATTTTTAATGACAATGAAGAGACTGTTTTCTTAAACACTCGGGGACTCGCTCAGCATGACATCATGTCGTCCTTGGGTTTCCAAGGTCAAAAGTAAACTGGGCAACAGGGCTCCCACACCCAGGCCCCCGGAAAACCAGCCACAGCAACGCAAACGTGGTGCACCCACCCCACGGCCATGGGGCCAGGCGGGTCCAACAGCAAAACGCCCCCACGGGAGGTGGGACCACGCCGGGACCCTGATTTGAACCGACAGGCCATGGACGTAACGGGAGGGAAACTTCGACTCGGTTAGATGACGCCCGGGAATGTCTGCGAATCATTAGCTATGAAAAGGACACTGTCGCTGTATTTTTGAAATGCCTGCATTTTTCAGAGATACAAGCTCAGAGTTCAGAGGCGAGAACCCCCTGGCGCCCGTGGTCCCCGTCAAGAGAGCCGAGCAACCGCGGAAAGGGCAGGAGGGCCACAGGGTGCAGGCGGGGCCGCAGGACACAGCCTCGCCCACGCCCGGGCCGGCAGTCGCCTGCTGCGGGACGTGAGGGCCGCCCCCACGCGCCCCGGGGTTCTGAGGAACAGCCAGACCGTCCGGGGGATACGCGTCGAAGGAGAAGCGCGCCGCGCCCCAGGGGCGTGTGCTCGCCGCACGTGGCCCGTGACCGACGTCCGCGCACAGCTCGAAGCCCCGCGCCCCCCGCCCCCAGCAGCCGGGAACCCTGGCTCCCTCACCGCCTGCCACCCCACAGTCCTCTTGACCAAAACGGGAGCGAGGAGGGGAGGAAGGCTTAAAGCTGCGTGGCACAGGGTAAGTGCCCGCCAGACGTCGGCCGCTGCTACTGTCCTAGTAAACGCGCCACCACAGGCACTCCCAGCAGCGCCCGCGGGCCGACCGCTCTCTCCTCCCTTCCGGCCTCGCCCCAGCAGCCCAAGCGCAGGGCCCTCCCCGGCGGCGGGGCCCCTGCGCCCTCCCCAGCCCCGCACACGCCCGCAGGGCACAGCCGGGCCTGCACGGGCCCTCTCCCCACCACCGCACGGCCGCCTGCGGCTCTTTCCTCTTTGAAAGGCCCGTGGCCGCCCCGCGGAGGGGCCCTGCCGGGCCTGCTCCTCGCTGGCTGTGTCTCCCCAGCCCGCCCTTCCGCCCCGACGCAAACGGGGCTGCCTCAGACCCCCGCACGAGGGCCCTCCCCGCCAGCTCGCCCCGGTGCCCACAGGCCTCAGCCCGCAGGGGCCCCGGGCGCCACAGTGCTGTTGAGCGCACCCCACAGGGAGCCCTCGCTCGGTCCCCGGGTGCCCCCCAGACCTGAGAGGCGCCCGGGAGAATGCGCTCCCATGCCTTCCTGTCCTAAGAGCTCCTTCTCAGAGTGGAAAAAGGTCTTGGGAAAAACCACTTACCGACACAACGCCCTGAGAAATGCCCCGGGGCTCACGGGCACACCTCACGAACGCCGGGGGAGGCCCCCACGGCACTCGGGCGCCCACACAGCGACACAGGCCTGGTGGTCTTCGAGGGCCTCGCCTGAAGCCACTTCCAACCCCCCAGCACTTGGGCCACCTTCCCCCGAGTTCCGCCTGTCCTGCGCTTCCAGAGACTCAGCAACTCCCTGCGAGGCTCAGGGAGCTGCGCCCCACCTGCGCCCCACCTGCACCCCACGGAGAGCGGGCGTTGTAAAGCTCCCGTATCACGGAGCACGGGAGCCAAACCCACCAGAGCCGGGGAGAGCGAGTGCGCAGTCCCGCCGGAGGACAGGACAGCGCGCCGGCCTCACTCCCACGAGGCGGCTGCGACCGAACAGACGGGCCCTGACAAGTGTGGGGGAGGCCGTGAGGACACCGAGGGCCTGGGCGCTGCCGCAGGGGAGGCGAACGGTGCAGCCCCCGCGGGAAACAGCGCGACAGCTCCTCACAAAGCTAAACCGAAACCCACCAAGTGACCCAGCAATTCCACTCCTAGGTCCCCAAGGTCTGTCCAGAAAAAGTCCAGCCAGTCTTAACAGAACGAGAACAGTGTCTGTGACGTCAATGCACCCTGGCAGCCAAGGAGCGTGGCCTGGAATGCACATGTGTGAACAATGACTTTTCTGCACTTGGGGGGGGGGGCGCAGTAGGTGCCACTGAGCGAGCACGTGCACTGTGTGGCCGTCACATTCAAAATGACTGAGTAGAGCAACGAGTCTGCATCAGATTTTGCGTGAAGCTTGAACAATCCTCTGCGGAAAGTACTGGGAGGATTCAGAAGCCGCGGCTGCGGGCACCCGTGATCGGCAGCTTCATCACGACACCACGCCTGCTCACGCAGCACGTCTCAGCAGAGGGTTTTGGCGCAACACGAGATCCCCCAGGTGACTCAGCCCCACTACAGCCTGGATGTGGTGCCCTGAGACTTCTGGCTTTTCCCCAGACTGAAGTCGTCTTGCAAGGGAAGAGGTTTCAGGCTGTCGACGAGATTCAGGGAAACAGAATGCGGAAGCTGATGGCGACGGGGAGAGCGGTGTGAGGGCCCAGGGGGCCTACGTGGAAGGGACCGAGGTGTCACTGTCCTGTGTGTGTACAGTGTTTCTTGCACCTGCAAAAAACGTCTGTTTTTCACATTACGTGGCTGGATACCTTCTAGACAGACCTGGTACATAATAATAAAATCAGAAAGTAACATTTTATGTGGTAAAAACAAAGCGCGCAGCATAAAGCGCTGACGGCAAGACATCACGTCCATGTGCTTCCGAAAGCGCCCGCCATGGACGCTCCGCCGCGGTCAGCAGACGCTGTGACGGGGTGTCTCAGGGCGACTTTGTCTCAGATGGGTCGCAACAGGCCTCTCTTACCTCCAACTTCCCTATGCAGTTCGATGGCATTTCAAAACAAAAACCGTTCTACAGACACGGTGACAACAAAACCCGAGAATGTCCCCGCACGCATCCCGACAGAGGCCGTGGGCGGAGTAGGGGGCAGAGAGGGCGAGAGATGTCCCCGCCGGCTCCTGGCCGCCGCTGCCCGTCCCCGCGTTAACCGCGGGGACCTAAAAAACGGCCCTGCGCGCACTTCACTCCTCTGGCACATAACGCGTGTTCGGTGACTCTCTGAAGGGCACACGTGTAACATGCTGACATATAAAATACAGGCCTCTGACATCAAAAGACCCCCACCCACCGACAGGTCACACAGAGAACCAGCTGGACTGCACGTGCTCGCGAAGACTGGACGGAAGGACAAAGAGAACAACAGGAAAGGCCCCCAGCTGAGCCCAGGAGCTGCCGGGGGCACCTGCCAAGGGTGAGAGTCTGAGGGAGGCCGGGGCGGGGGGGGGGTGCGGGGCCTGCAGAGAACAGCCGTGCAGTTCAGTGTCTGCCATCTTAGGTCTTGGGTAGGTGCCAGCAAAGACCCCGATCCTGTCCCATTTTCTTGGGCCCCTGGGACTTGCTCCCCAAAGCACGGCCGCTGCCGACGGTGGGCTCCCCGGCTCTGCCGTGACGGGTACACGGGGCTGCGGTGACAGCCTCTGCGCACCATGCCCGAGGCGGAGACCCGGGGCCTCCCAGAGGTGCCCCCGCCACGCCCGTCCCCTAGCCCCACATCACAGGCGGTGGGCACTGCGGGCTGCCCGGGCACCGACGCACCCACCGGCACTCAGAGAAGCCACCTTCCATCTGGGCGCGGCCCGTGCCCCCAGGCCAGAGCGGCTGTCGCTCCCAGCCTGGCCGGGGACCCGCTCTGTACAATCACTGCCCTGAGGGGCCTGGCCTCGAAAGGTCCGGTAGGGGGGCGAAGCCTGGGAGCTGGGCAGAGCCGGGCGCGGACCCCGTGGGGCCGCAGCCCGGGGGGACCCCAGCCCCTGCGCCCCAGCCCCGGCACGGCTGCCTGCTGCGCGCACCTGCGGAGCGGCCCCCAGCTCAGCGAGGCCACGAGGCAGGCCCAGGAGCTCTAGCCGCACAGCAGTAAGCGGTCCCAACTCCGGGACCGAGCCCAGCACGTCCTCAGCCAGAGCTTAGCCTGCTCAGCTACAGCTCCGCCTCCGGCGGCCAACAGGGCCCACCTGGCCACAGGGCGCCTTCCCTCCTGACACCGCGGGGCGACCGCGCAGGGAGCGGAGACTGGCGAGTGGCTTGAGCAACAGCCCCGTGTGAGATGCAGGGGGGCTGGCCACCCGAGGACATCGAGTCGCAGCGCGGACCCAGCGGTGCCCCGCACAGGCTGCCCGGGGTCTCGTCAGAGCGGCGGCGCCACCTGGTGGCGGCCCCCCCACGCGCAGGGGCCCGCAGCAGCGGAGCCGCGCGTTCTCACGCGCGCACGCCGACCCCAGGCATGCGTCTCCGCCTTCCAGCAACACCGCCCTGCGACCGCGCGCACACTCAGGGGACCGCACACCGGCCCAGCGGGGCCTCAGGCCTCCCGCGGAAGCCCCGTCGTGACGGAAGTCCCGTGCGCGGGGGGAAAGGGGACCAACGCAGCCGAGGACGGGGAGCTCCCCACGGCAGCTGGGAGCGCGTCCCGCCTCAGCGGGAGCCGGGTGGGGAGCCCGACCCGTCGGTCTGCTCCGCCCCGGACGGCACCACGTCCACCAGCTTCCCCGGGACGACAGCTCTCGAGCTCTTCAGCCCCAGGCCCAACGGACACACCGAGGAGTATTCGCAACCCAGAGCGCGTTCGCTCTCAATCCTTGTCACTCCCTTTAAAAGTAGCACTAAACCTACTGTGTGTTAAAATAAATAAACTGCTTTTACGGAAACTATTTTTCAAAACAAAAAAGAAGACCAGAGCGGCCCCGCTCTCCGCGCGAGCAGAGGCCCCCTCGGCCGCCAGCGCGGGAAGCCCACCCCAGCGCTCGCTCCGGGAGCCGGCGGCCTCGGGCACTCGGCGCTGGCATGGACACACAGCGGGCTCTGCGGGGCCGGGCCCGGGGTCACCCTCCCTGCGGGCTCTACGGTGGGCTTTTCAAGTCATGAGCATTAATCATAGGAACTGAATACGCACACAAGTGAAGATTTCTACTGTAAAACTAATATATGCTCATTCTAAGAGGTACTTGTAACATTCCCGAAAGTGTAACAACAGTCACTGTCAGCCCCACAGCTCAGGTTACCCAGGTTAACTACTGGTCTGCTTCCCCGCGGTTTCCTTCCTAAACTTAAGAAATCTTAAAACTTTGGCCTCATCTCTGAAGCAGACAGGTGCTGGAAGAGCGGCAACCACCGCACACGGGAGACCCGCACGGGCCGGGCACGTAAACTCCGCGGCACGCACGCAGGCCCCGAGGAGCGCACGGAACAGCCGCCCCACCCCACGGGCCACGGGCAGCACGGGGTCTGGAAGGGGGAGGGAGAGGGGGCTGGGGAGGAGGCAGGAGAGGAGCTGCGGGGGGTCTGCTCGGGGCCAGAGCCCTTCCTGCACCCAGGCTAGTCCCCAAGAGGGAGGGAGGAGCTGGTCTGGGCCAGCAGCCGGGGAGCCCCCGCCCTCTCGGCACTCCAGGCTGGGGGACCGTCAGGGGAGGAAGATGGGGGGCGGGGGGTGCGTCCCCACAGAAGAAGAGGTGGGAGCAGGCCGGCCCCGGGCAGTGCTCAGAGCCCCAGGCGGCCTGATGGCCGGGCCCCTGGCGTTGGGCGGGGGTGCAAGGTCTGCCCAGAGGGTGGAAGCAGCAGCAGAAGACAGTGGACTCTCACCTGCGTGCTCACCATGCACACAAACCTGGGAGGGTTTGGTGTAAGAAATCAGGGGATGGAGTGAGAGCTGGTGGGGAAGTGGGGTGAAGAGAAGGCCCCTAACAGTGGGGGTCGAGCACGGTTGTGTAGACAAGCAAAGCAGTGGAGGGGTGCGGGGGGGGGGGCGAGGCGGAGGGCGTGGGGGTGGGAGAGACATGGGGGGGCGGTGAGGGGAGCCGTCTGGGGAGAGCCTGGGACTTGGCCTGGGGGCGGGCAGGTGCCTGCACCGCGGGGAGGAGCCCCGACTTCCCCGTGGGCAGAGGCCCGGTCCTGGGGGAGGCGTGGTGTGGAGGGCGCACCCCGATCCCCTGCCCTGGTCCCCCTCGGCCTCTCCCACCCCCACCCCCCCACCCCCCCACCCCCCCACCCCCGCCAGCTGCCGCGGGGGTCTGCCTGCGCTGTGAGCTTCACCCTCTGCTGCCCACCCCACCCCACCCCACCCCACCCCACCCCACCGGCCCTCCCGCTCGGCTCCGCCCACAACTCACGCCCTTCCCTCTTCTGAATCTTAGACCAGGTATTACTTTCGCAGAAGGAATAACAAACAGGGAAGATAAACTGGAGTTTTATCAAAACTAAAAACTTTTGTGCTTCAAAAAGTGCAGGCAACCCACAAAATGAAATGATTTTTTCATATAACATCATGAAAAATAATAGCGGCATAGTCACAATATCCAAAGTGGAAAGAACCCATCTGCCCATCAACTGGTGGGTGAGCCAACGGCGTTCACCGCCGCCGGGGCCCGGGTTCGGCCGACGCAGCACCACGCAGTGTACAACTCCCCTTGTGTGAAGTGTCCAGAACATTCCAACCTACGGAGACGCAGGAGAGCGGCCACCGCCGAGGGTGCCGGGGAAGGAGAGACGGGGAGGGTGCTGCCGGCGCGGGGCTCTCCCCGGCCCGATGACCGCGCTCTGCGTTATTCGTGCTGCGCACCGACGCAGCGAAGCCTCCCCACGAGTACGTCTGCTACAGACCAGTGTCCAGGGACCGGGGGATAAGTGAACGCGAGGCTGGACGGGTCGGGGGAAGGAGGAGAAAGGGGGGCAGGGAGGACAAGACCCTCCTCTTCCAGAGGCGGCCTGGGCCCCCCATCAAACACGCTCCGAGAGGCGGACCGCCGGCACCCGCCGTGTCCCCTGTCTGCACCCCTTCTTCCTGCTTGGCTACACCTCCCCCGGCCCCCCCCATTTCCAAGGCAGAGAAGAAAGACTGTCTAGGGAGTCCGTAAAGCAGGCAGGGGCTCTCCCCCTTCCGAGCGTCTCTCGCGCTCCCCTCTTTAAGGACAAGCCGGGAGCCCGGGCTGGGGTGGTGCAGGGGCCGCGCCCCCCCGCACGGGCTAAGGCGAACGCCTCCCGGGCAGGCACGGCCTGGCTGCGGGTCCACCCCCGCCGGGGCACGCACGGGATGGGGCGGTGCTCTCTCCCTCTCTAAACATAAAGCGAATAAATAAACCCAAGGAGTCCGCGCACAGAGACGCGTCAGAGGAAGTGACCCCCACGAGGCCCCACGCGCCGTCCGCCCAGCTCGGAAGGGCGGCCACCCAGACGGCGCGAGGGTGGGATGGGCTCCGTGAGACGCACCGAGCGTCGGGTTCTACGGAAGACACGCCCCTGCGAGAGCTCGAGGCCAGGAAGGCCACGGGGCCTGACGGCGCACGCCCCTCCTGCCGCTCCCTGAAGAGAGCGAGCGCGTGACCACACGTCCTGGTCTCGACGCTCGCCGCAGCCCTTTCGCTTGGACGTTTTCACTTTGGTTTTGCTGCCCTTTTTCTCCCAGCGCCGTCACCACAGATGCTTCATGCTGCTTCGAGCCGAACAGAAAACGCTCCTGACCCTAAGAAGTACCCCGATCTCCGAAATTCTCTTCAAACGAGAAGCATATCAAGGTGTCCCCCGGCCCTGCCTCTGCCCCCACCCAGGGCTGCAGCCTGCACCTGCGATGGCTCCCCTGATCCCCCCTTCGCCCCGAAGGGCCCTTCATCTGAGGGGCGCAGAGGAGGGGAAGCGGGGAGGGAGGCCCAGGCCCTCTCCTCCCAGAGCCGGTTTTCAAGTCGGGGAAGGTCAACGCCCCCGGGGGCCGCACCGTCACCATCGATCGCCACTGCAAGTCACACCACGGGGCCCACGGGGCTGCCGGCTGGGCCCAAGGGCCCTCTCACAGCCCCCTCCACCGAGGCCGCGCCAGCCGCCCCCTGCGCAGGGCCGGCGCACCAGAGGCCCTGAGTCCGAGGGGAGGCAGGAAGAGCCGCGCCTGCCGTCCCCGCGTCCGGCCCGCGGCCTGAGCTGAGGGTGCCTCAGGTCTGGGAGGGAGGCCTGCCCGCCCCACCCTTTCAGGCCAAGAACGGGCTCTAGGCCCATCAGCGGCACGTGGGCCACGCGCTCGCACGCCGCCGTTCTCCAGGCCGGAACTCGGACGCCCAGGTGCCGGCTCTGCGCCTTCGGGCCCGGCGTCTGTCCACAGCCTCGCGGCTGCCCTCCCGTCACGGAGACTGAGCGTCCGCCCCGCAGCCTGTGACGCCCGCGGCCCCAGGGGTCCAGGCGCAGCCCTCGAGGGGGTCGGCGGCCGTGTCACCCGGGCGGGCAGGCCTCTGTCTCTGCAGCCTGCACGACCCAAGGGGGACGTGCACACAGACAAGCCAGTCACCCCCCGCCCCCCGAGGCTACTACGGGACGGAAGGAGAAAACAGGGAAGCCTCCGGCCCGGCCAAGCGGGGCGCCAGGCCGTTTCGCCGTTAGCGCGGCTGGAGGACTGAGGTGCTCCTTCCGGCAGGGACCACCGGGCCTGCCTGGTTCTCAGCGCCGCAGCTCTGGGGGGGGCCCCCACCCTCCACTCCCTCAAGGTGGGGGGATGGGTGGGCTGCGGGGAGGTGGCCCTGTCGGCACAACAGACACCCCGGTCCCGGGCCACGCCGGCCCAGGAGCACGCGTGTGTGGAAGGCCCACGTGGGGGGTGGGCCGCAGGGCAGGCGTGTGCTCCTCGCGGCGCCTGCACGCTCAGGGGCCCCTTCCCGGCAGCGGCCACCGTGTCACCGCGCAGAGGCAGCTCTCGGTGGGGAGCGCTGCCCAGCCAGGACCCCGGGTGCACCCCAAACCTCCGAGTAACACGTTCTAAGATCATTTTAGTTTTCTCAGAAGGGAACCATTTGTACAACTGTCTTTACCGTAAAAACAGTGGGAGGTCCTTCTATACAACCATCAAGTAACAGCTCATCCTGTACACGAAAAAACTGCTCCCCTGAGGGTCTCTTGGGTTCGGCCTCGTTTAAAAATTCTGAGACATAAACCCCAGGAAAGGAGCCTGAGGTGAAGTCGAGGGACACGGAGTCCCCCCCCAGCGCCGTCGGAAGGAGCTCGCCCCCGAGATCCGCGCCCACAGCCCGAAGCGCCTCACAGCCTCGGCGGAGCCGCTGCTGCGCCCGCCCCTGCTGCGCGCCCTCCGGGGGCGTCCCCGCCCCCCCCAACACCCCCCCCCCGCCGAACACGTCTGAGCTGGAGCTCTAAATACAAAACAGCAAATGTGCAAAAAAGTTTTTTAAAGGAGGAGGCAATATTTTTAAAATGGGGCACTCAGGTTTCACACGAAGAGCCAAAAAAAAATATTATTTCCTGTTTTTAAGATTTCATGAAAGTAAACAGCACGAACCTTCCTATAGAAATGTTCTCCCCGTAAGAACGCCCATTGGGTCTTGTTGGTGACGGGCTGGTGTCGGCCTGGCCTGCGGGCTGTGGCTGAACCCCAGGAACTGTCACCAGCAGGGGGCTCAGTCCAAGGCCAGCAGTGACAAGCCAGAAAAATCAGTGACAAGACATTCCTCTTTAAGCGGCCAGAGTCCACTCAGCCAAGAGCAAGCAACAGACCCACCAAAATCAGACACCGCTCGAAGCTCAAGTGCCCAAAACCAGCGCCACGCCTCAGCCCCCGACCCCCCGACCCCCCGACCCCCCGACCCACGCGCGCGCACAGGACCCCTGCGGAGCCCAGGAGAGGCAGCCTGAAGGGGAGCGAATGCACACACGAGAATTTACGGAACCGTTCATTCATTATGAAGAAAATGCACTCAAAGCAACAAAGACACCATTTCCCACCTCCTGGGGAGGGGGCAGAAAGGTTCAGGCTCTGTTAACGAGAGAGGACGGAGAGATATCAGTTCTCGGAGCTGTTGCGATAAAGAGAATAAAACCTCTGTGGGCAACTTGGCAACATTTATGAAGTTTTAAAATAAACCGACCCCTTCGTGGAGCAAGTTCGCTCTTCACTTCCAGGTGAGCTTGCAGAAGGCCTCACACGTTCCTGCGCATCCGGACTCTCTCACCTTCACACTGGGCTGGGCGTGGGGACTCGGTTTCCCCACCCACAGCCGCCACACGGGAGGGGTCCCCAGAGGCCACGGGAGTCCTGGGTGGGGCCTCCCCCACGGGCGCAGGAGTGCAGGGCGGTTCCCTGGGCAACGGCCGTGAGTCTGGGGAAGTGGCCGGTGGCCCAGGCCCAGGCGCCCCGCACGCCTTCCTGCCCGGTGAAGAGCGTGGAAGACACAGGAAGGCTGCACCCTGGACAGCAAGGCTACAAGGACACCCCGGCTCCCGAGAGGGGGCCCGGACCCAGCGAGAGGCAGCCCCCGCGGAGGAAGGCGGGTGCCAAAGGAAGGGCCGCGGCACCCCCTCCGCAGACGGCGGTGCTCCCAGCGGCAGGCGGCCACGGGAGCAGCGCCGAGGGCGAGTGGGCGCGAGCTCAGGCTTCACACCGAGCCGAGCCAACGGTGCCCTCAGCCCCCACACAGCCAACGCAATCCAAACCGGAGGCCAGGCCAAGGCAGCCCGGGGTCCGAACAGCACTGGTTGAGGCCCCCCAGGCCAAGGACGCGCACAGAGCCGGGGGCAGGGCACGGCCCAGGCGCTCCTCTCGCCCAGAGGCCAGGCCCAGAAGGGAGCCCACTGAGGCAGGAAACCGGGGAGTGAGCGCGGTGTTCCGGAAGCCACCCCGAGCGTGCTAATCGCTCCTCTTTCCTCCAAGCGCTACGCCAGATGCTGTCGGCAGGTCTAGCAGAAAGGCTGAGGACGAGCTCTGGCTGGTGTGGCCCAGCGGCCTGAGCGCCGGACTGTGAAGCAAGGGGTCACCGGTTCCACTCCCAGTCAGGGCCCAGGCCTCGGTTGGGGGCCAGGTCCCCGGTGGGGGGGCGCGCAACAGGCAACCACATGTGGATGTTTCTCTCCCTCTCTTTCTCCTTCCCTTTCCCCCTCTCTAAAAATAAATACATAAAATATTGTAGATAAATAAATTTTCTTTAAAAAAGGCGGAGGGCTAGCCAGTGGCTGGGGCAACACCGAGGTCAGCGGTGCCCTGCTCAGAGCAGGCTCCGAGGGCGGGCTCGGTCGGCCCTGCAAACAGCAAAGGGAGAGTGCAGTCTGAGAAACTGAGGTCTGCCTGACAGCGTGTGCACACAGACGGCCCACGTCTCCCAGCTGGGATGACAGGTCGAGTCCTCACGCTGAGAAGCGGCGCCGGCGCCGGGTGCGCCCACGCCCAGGGCCATGGCAGCGCTGGACCAAAGCCTACGCCCCCCGAGCCAGAGCCCGTACCCACACATGCCTCGCAGGACCGCGTACCAGGCGGCCGCCCGCCAGCCGCCCGCTCACTGCTCCCAGGGCTCGGGCCGCAGGCCCTGCCCGCCCTGGCCCGCCTCCCCTCCCCTCCGCGCCGCCGCCCGCTCGGCCCTTTCCCTGGGGGGGACGCGCTCCCCCTCTCCCCAGACAGTGTTCTCACGCTGGGCGGCCCCGAGGTAGCGCCTGCCTGGGATCCCTTCAGGCCAGGGCGGCACTGGCCACAGAGCTTGGTGTGTGTGAGCCACAAACGTGGTTCAAGTTACCCAGCGGCCACATGAAAAAGCAGTGTCATGAATTTTGATAAATTTTGCTTAACCCAATAGATATCCAAAGAATTATCACTTCAACATATAACCAATATAAAATTATGAGGACACAAAAACCGAAAAACCAAAACCCTGTGCGCATTTCCCACTCACAGCACACGTACGTCAGTTCGGTGTGGACACATGCTCAGGGCTCAGGAACCACACGCAGCCGTGGCCAGCGTGTGGGAGGTGGCAGCCGCCACTCCGGTCTGTGGTGACCTTTCTCCAACGTTCCACCTGGAAGCCCAAGCGAGACACTGCGGCCTCGGGCTGAGCAGCAAGGAGCACACACCACGCCTCCTGCACCCACCTCGGGCGGTTAAGCATTTCCTCTGTGCTGCTGTTTAACACTTTACCTCTCTTTTAATTCGGTAACCGCGTGTCTTCCCAAAAACCAGAACACAAGGACCAACACAAAGACAAAGCGCCACGAGGCTTATTCTCCTCTGGCTCCCAGTTCAGAAGCGAACACAGCAAACACATTGAATGTCTGCTACAAAAATGAAAAAACAAACAAACCCTATAAGCCAATTCTGGGTCCTTCTTTTACATTAAATTATGTGACATTTACAGATTATCTAAAATGTGCCACGTAACACTCAAGGTGTTGCTGGGAAATTGGCAAGAGCTCAAGCTCTACCTCCAGGGAGGTTACAGTCTAGTCACAGAGACACTGACACAGAAGGGAGACGGGAGACACGGCAGGGGCGCGAGGGCCGTGTCCCGAGGGCGAACACGGGGCCTTGGGAGCCGCGGCCCCAGCCTCCTTGGCCCCGGGGACCGGTTTCCTGGAAGACGGTTTCTCCACGGACGAGGGCACTGGGGGGTGGCTTTAGAGCCTGCCACCAGGCGGAGCTTAGCTGTCACCGGCCACTCACGGACAGGGTTTGAGAGGAATCTGCACGCAGCTGACTTATCACGGCCTCTGTGCGGCCAAACCTCTCTGCTACGATGGCCTGCCCTTGCAGCTGCTCCCCCGCGCCGGTCCCAGCCTCAGCCCCGCCGGACCCGCAGACAGCAGATCTCCCTGAGGAGCACCCGGCCGAGGTCCCTCACGCACGCAGCTCACAGCAGGCTCTGCGCCGGCGAGACTCCGATGCCGCTGACCTCGCAGGCGGCGGGGCTCAGGCAACGGTGCAGGCGATGGGCAGTGGCCAGAAACACAGAGCAGCTGTGCCCGCCCGCTGCCTCTCGCCTCCTGCTGTGCGGCCCGTCCCTGCCAGGCCCGGCGGGTCTGTGCCGCGTGGGAGCACGGGGAGCGAGCGCCTCCCTGGGAGAGGCCAGCCGACCACAGCCCCACCCCCCGCTCCTGTGCAGCCGGGAACCGAGGGTCGCTCTGCGTTTTTAAATACACGTAAGAATCACCAGAAATGCAAATCCCAGCGCACCACGCGCGGCACACAGGGCCTGGCCCCCGCACCCATGGGGTCTGCGGCCGGCGCTGGCGCTGCGACGCCGCGCGGCAACCCGGGCGGGCCTCGTCCGCACAAGGCAGCTAGCCTTTCTGCAGCTGTCGCCGGTGCACAGCTTCACGTCCAAACAAGAAGGGGACAGTGCAGTCTGAACGCCCAAGGCCATGCTTCCAACCCACAGACTGTCCCCACCGACTCAGCCGGTAAAGCGCTGTTTGCCAGAGAAGACGCGTTAGCCGAGGGGGAGACAGGACAGGTCACCGTCGCAGTGCCCACCACAGACCTCTCGGCTCCCAGCGAAGCCACAGCCAGGAGAGCCAGACACTCCCGAGAGGCTCAACAAACTCCAAGTAAGATAAACTCAAAGACACCCTGACCTACACGCATCATCATCCAACTGCTAAAAGCCAAAGAGCCCCAGCTGGTGCGGCTCAGGGGACTGAGCACCAGCCTGCGAACCAAAAGGTCCCAGTTCGATCCCCCAGCAGGGGGCGCACGAGAGGCAACCACATGGATGTCCCCTCCCTTCTCCAAAAATAAATAGAATCTTAAAAAACAAAAACAAAAACGAGGCCAAAGACAGAGAGTCTTGAATGCAGCGAGAGAAGCAACTCCTGCCCAAAGATCCCCGGCGAGACCGGTGGCCGAGTCTCGTCAGGAAGCTCAGGGCCCGGGGAAGCAGGACGGCAGACTCAGTGCTGAAGGCGAAGGCTGTCAACCGTGAACTCTGCGCACACCGAGCCTCCTCGCAAGGGGAGGCGGCGCCAAGGCTTCCCAGATAAACAGAGAGACCCTCTGCTGCTGACAGGCCTGCCCCACGAGAAGCCCCAGGGCGGGGCTCTGAGCAGGAGCTCCCGCCGCGGCAGCCGCGGCCCAGGCCCAGGCCCGCGCACGGGGCAGAAGGCGGCAGGGATGTGCTTCTCGCGGCCGCTCCTGTTTTCGGTGTGCGGTTCAAAAGACGCCGCCACAAGCAGCGACGGTGGGCCTGTGGGCAGGGGCGGACAACGTGAGAGACGCACTTTGTGTGGAAGGGAGAGCCGGAGGCAGCCAAGAGCTGAACAGGAGCAAATGTCCTGGGACCTGGTTTAACAGAGCTGGTATTAACCCAAACTAGACTGTCATCCATTAAAACATTAAACAGTAATCCCCAGAGAAAGAAATAAAAAAATACAGTCAAACAGCAAGGGTATTGAAATGCTACACCAGGAAACACCCATTTGACTCAAAAGAAGAAAGCAATGGAGAAGCAGAGGAACAAAGAGGCACAAGACGGACAGAAGACAAACACCAAACGAGCGATGCAAACCCTACCTTTCTAGTAATTACATTAAATATAAACGGGTTAAATATTCCAACTAAAAAGCCAAAACTGAATGGATGACAAAATATGGTCCACATATGTAGGTCTACCAGAGACACACTTCAGATTCAAAGACACAAAGAGAATGAGCGTAACAGCGTAACAGGCTGGGAAAAGCTACGCAACGCAGAGGGAAACAGGAGGGGACGGGCGGGCTAGGCTGCCAGAGGACAAAACGGCCTGGAGAGAAGACACCCGGCAGGGGCGGGGGGGCGCAGGGGACTCGGCCCGGGGCGGGGGCACACGGTGCGGCGCCCGTCCATGGGCTGTGAGACCGTGCACCTGAGTCCGGCGTGGTTTTGTGAACCGGTGTCACCCCGATAAAGTCAATAAAAAGGAAAAACAAATAAATACTGATAAAGAAAAACAGGGACATTTCATAATAAAAGCATCAAAACAGGAAGCAGATATAAGAACTGTAAATACAGACAAAACTAACAACAGAGCCTCAAATGCATGCAGCAAAAACTAACAAAACTGAAAGGAAAAGAAAATTAACCACAAAGAGCTGGAGATCCCAAAACCCTCCTCTCCGGAACTGACAGAGTCGCTAAGCAGCAGCAGCTAAGGAAGGGCCAGGACGGCGCCGCACAGCTGGCCGCGGGCGGGAGCGGACCCCCCCACCCCCGCCCGCCCCGGGGCCCCCGACACCGGCCGCCCCCAGGCCACCCAGCTCCCCCTGCCGGGCTCACACCAGCAGCCCCCCAGGACAGGTTGCGCGCTAAGCCATTAAAACTTAACAAATTTAAGCAAAAGGACATGCAACAAAGCATGACCGATGACCATAATGGAATCCCACAAACACATCAACACAACAGGGACATCTAGGAAATACCAAAATATTTAGAAATTAAACAACACATGCTAAACAACCCAGGGGTCAAAGAAATCACAAGGGAAAATAGAAATAGTTTGAAGTAAGCCCTGGCTGGGGTGGCTCAGTGGACCGAGCACTGACCTGCGAACCAGAGGGTCCCTGGTTCGATTCCCCGTCAGGGCACAGGCCTGGGTTGCAGACCAGGTCCCCAGTGCAGGGTGTGAGAGAGACAACCGCACATGGATGTTTCTCTCCCTCTCTTTCTCCCTCCTACCGAATGTTTACAGAACACACACACGTCCTCCGCGAACAAGGCTCTCTATCCAAGAAGAGGCAAAGACCTTCCCAACTCATCCCCAGGAGCTGGTTCACCCAGACACTGACTGCACAAGGACGTCACCAAAAAAAACCCACAAAAAACAGAAAACGAGACTAATACCCCTTACGGATGCAGACACAGGAACCCTCAACGAAACAGCAAACCAAATGTAGCCAGACGTCAGCAGGATCAGACATCTGACAACAGGGACTTCCTGCAAAAAGAGGTGATTCAGGATGTGAAGACCAATATAATGCACCACGTTAATGCAGGACAAAACCACAGAACCACACGATCATGTCAACAACGCCAAAAAAAAAAAAAAAATAAAGTAGCATTTCACAAAATCCAGTACCGTTTTCTGATAAAAACATTCAGCCAAGTAGCAACGAAGGGCACTCCCTCAGCTGATACAGGGCGTGCCTAACCCCACCACAGCGGCAGCGAGGGCTGAAGGCTCCCCTGGAAGCGCGGGCGGGGCGCGAGGCCTCTCCCGCCACGGCTGGTCCACCTGTCCCTGGAGGGGCCGTCGGGGCGTCGGTCAGGGGAGCAAGGGGCGGCGTCCGGGCAGGGGAAGGAGGCTGTGCCATGGGCACCCTGGGCCCTCGCAGAGACCCCGGGCTCGTGGCCTCGGCACGTCCGCTCCTCCGCGCGACGCGGTGCGCAGAGGTCGGTGGCGCTGCTGCTTTCAAAGATTTCGTTCGTTCATTTATTTTTTGTGTGGGGGGAACACATCCATGTGTGGTTGTTCTCCGTATGCCCCCCACTGGGGACCTGGCCTGCAACCCAGGCCTGCGCGCTGACTGGGAATTGAATCAGCGACCCTCTGGTTCGCAGGCCGGCGCTCAGTCCACTGAGCAGCACCAGGCAGGGCTTGACGGTATTTCTATATGCTACCAATGAACAAGCTAAAAATGAAATTAAGAAAGCAATTCCGTTACAAAAGCATCCCAAAGAATAACTGGAGAGATTTTTTTTTACAAAAGAAATGCAAGCTCAGCAGTACATGGAAATATGAGTAGAAGAAACTACAGACTTAAACGAAGGAGCTCCTCCTGTGTTCATGGGTTGAAGACTTTGCACTGAGACGGCAACACCCCAAACGGACCTACACATTCACAACCGCCCGTGCCACAACCGCAGCAGGCTTTCCGCAGACCCTAACCACCCGACCCCACAATGCCTAGAAAACACAAGGAATCCAAATGAGCTTTAAAAATCCTGAAAAAGAACTCACACCTCCCCAATTTTATGTTTTTACTTATTACATGGCTACAACACTCAAGAAGAAGTGGTACCGGCATGGGAGACACAGGCAAATCAAGGCAGGAGACGTGAAAACCCAGCAATAAACACGTACGTTTATGGTCGACGAATTCCCACCGTGGCTGCCAAGAGCCTCCGACAGGGAAAGGCCAGCACTTGCAATGGATCTGGAGTTGGGGCGTACGAGACACCCACACACAAAAGAATCGGAGTGAACTCCCAACCCCATGTTACATGTGAAAACTGACTCAGAATAAAGACCTAAATGTTATAAAATCCTTAGACGAAAACAGGTTTTGTAACTTCGATTAGGTAATTAAACTGATAAGAACAGATACTACACCTGATCTAACATAACATCAAAAGCATACGCAACCAAAGGAGAAAAAACAGAAAAACTGGACTTTATCAAAACTTTTGTATTTCAAAGGACATCACCACAAAAAAGCTAGAAAGTGAAAGAACAACTCACACAACAGGAAAATATTTGCAAACTGTAAACCCGGTGAGAGGCTTGAGTGTGCAACACAGGCAAACCTCAGAGACACTGTGAGTTTGGCCGGACCAGCACAATAAAGCGAGCGCCGCAACACAGCGAGGCAAGATCTTTTTGCTGACGGAGAGTCTTGCATTCAGTTAAAAAGAAAAAAGAAAAAAAAGCAGCACCCGTGGAGCACCCTAAAAAGCAAAGCAGAGTGAAACAACGCCCCTGCCTATAAGCATCTCCTACAATCAGCACAAAAGGACAATCAGACTGAAAACGGGCACAGGGCCCTTGCCCAGCTGCTCGGCGCGGCGTCCCGATGCGCCCAAACTGCAGGTTCAGTCCCTGGTCAGGGCACACACAACAAGCAACCAACGCATGCACGAGTGAGGGGAACAACTGGTATTCCTCTCGCTCCCTTCCTCTCTCTGAAATCAATAAATAAAAATTAAGAAGAAAAAGAAAATGGGCACACTCTTCAAACTCTTACAAAGAAGATATCTGAATAGCTAGTAAGCTTGTAAGAAGATGCTCGACTTGCCCCAGCCGCTGTGGCGCAATTAGTCGGCTTTGTACCACAGAGCAAAGGTCGCTGGTGCAATTCCCAGTCAGGGCAGAGCTGGGTCGTGGGCCCGGTCCCCGGTCAGGGCGCATCTCAGAGGCAACAGGTAGGCTGTTTCTCTCTCACGTCGCTGTTTCTCTCCCTGTCTTACGTCCTTCCCTTCCCCTCTCTCTAAAAATAAATAGAAATAAAATCTTTTTTTAAAAAAAAAAAAGATGCTCAACTTCACTGAGCACCGAAACGATGGCGACATGACCAGGAGCCCCCCCGCGCGCACCGGCACGGCTGCAAGAGGAGCCCATACCGCAGAGAGCGGGGAGCAGCGAGCGTGGGGCTCACACACTGCACTGCCGGGCGCGTCAGCTCGTGCGGCCGCGAGGGGCACCACCACACGCGGCGCCATCGCGACCCAGCCCTTCCGGCGCTCGGCGGGGCTCCCCACGCGGGCCCGGGCTCAGACCCCCGCAGCAGGCTGTGCGCGGGGGACCACCAGCGCAACCAACCCAGGCGTCCATCGGCTGGCGAACGGGCGCACGGGCCCTGCGGTGCCCGCACGACGACGCGGCCCGTGACCGTACGAAGGGTGACGGCCGGCACGCGCTGCCACACGTGCGCTCCGAGGAGACGCTGTGCTAGGTAGATGGGAGGAGGCTGTCAGAAAGGCCGCTTGCAATGTGATGGCCTCTCACCAGGACACGCCCAGAAGAGGCAAATGCAGAGCGCGGAGCAGACCAGGGACTGCGGGGCTGGCAGAGGAGGAAGAGGAGGCGACTGCTAACGAGGGGGACCTCCCTCTGGGGTGATGGGAATGTCCTGGAAGTCGATGGTGGTGACAGCTGCACAACTCTGTGGCTACTGGAAAAAACACACCGCGGGACACTTGAAAACATGGATCTCACGGTATGTGACCACGTTTCAAAAAAAACACACATGCTGCTGGGCTGCTGTGGGGGGGCCCTGGCAGCCCCCGCCGGCGACAGTGTCTGTGGAGAGGGCGCACAGAGCGGCAGCGGAGACTGGCCCCGGCAGAGAGACACTCTCTGCCCGTGACTCTCCGAACAGGACACACCAACCCTGACGAGGCCAAAGGCACCCCCTCCAGAAACTCCAATCTCTCTCTCTCTCCTTTTAAACTTAGAGCGCAGAAGGGGGAGAGAGAGAGACAGCTCTTTTGCTGTTCCACATATTTACACATTCACTGGTTGATTCTTTACGTGCCCTGACCGGGGACCGAACCGACAACCTTGCTGCCTCGGGACGATGCTACAACCACCAAGAGACCTGGCCAAGGCCCACTCTTGCGATGAGTCGATCTGTATCACCAGGGGAAAAAGCAATCAGTCCTAGTACTTTTACTTTGGTCAATAAAAAATTGTGGAACAATCCTTGAGTTTTTTTCTTTGGTGCACAAACCCTATGATACCTCCTGCACAGCCTTCGCAAGAAGGGGGGCACTCGGGCACACCATCCCGGAGCCGGTCTGCGTGCGCCTGGCCGTCCCGCGACCGGCACTGCCGCCGCCTCTGCTGCGGCATCGGGCCCACAGCTGGGGCACCGGGCAAGGCCGCCTCCCCTCCCCCGACCGCCGCACCCAGGGGTCCGCCACAGGGCCTGGCCCACTTCCTGCAGGACGCCCACACAGCAGCCAGAGGGCCATCTAACCCGCAGTCGGATCCCGGCATGCTCTCCTAGAGCCTCCCCTGCCCTCCGGCCGTGGACAGGCACCCTGGGCCGCAGGGCCTCGCCTGGACCACCTCAGCCAGCTCCCTGCCACAGGACACCCCGGGACGATGACAAAGGACACACCCCCAAAATACTTAAACGAGTGGTCTCAAAATACCAAAACTGAGCTTTCAACTGCCCACATCCATGAAGTTTACGCCCACACACTGTCTGGCCTGAGGCATGACCGCAGACCAGGGCAAGCGAACCCTGTCCGGACGTCAGGATGGGCCTGGCCCCGTGGGGCCTCCCCCGCCCCACGCCCACACTCCGTGCGGTGGCCTCGGAGGCCCCCTTCTCTGCACGTGCCAGCAGCACTAGGGGAGGCTGGACGCTCCCGCCCACCGCGGCGGTGCCCCTGCGACCTCCTCTTGACCTCGGAATGGCCCGCCACAGCACCTTCCCACTGCGTCCTCCCAGAACTGACTCTAACGTTTACCAGCCAAGTGAGGTCATCACCAAACGCCTCAAGGGCACAGGGACACCCACCAGGAGCCGGCAACGTGAACCTTAAATCAGACAAGACGGCAGCAGCGCTTTCGGGTCCCCCGAAGCTCCCCGCGGTTAAACCTGAGTTGGACCTCGTTTTCTGCAAGGTGGCTCCTCGGCTCCGCCCTCCCCCAGGCCTCCCCCAGGCGCTCCTGCCACCTCCGCACCTCGGCGGGCGTCCCCGGCCCCACGGCGCAGCCTCCGGGGGTCCGGGCCCACAGGCCTCCCCTGCGTCCAGCAGGCACCTCCAGGCCTATCTCCAGAAGCAACGGCCGCCTCCTCCAGGCACAAGCTTGTTCCTTCCATCCCTGCGCATCCCGCAGCCGCGCGCCCGGTGTCGGGCCTGTTCTCAGTGTCCGGGCGCCAAGCCACCCCAGGACCCCCCCCCCCGCCCCGATGGCCTCCAGCGCCCACCCTGTGCCGCACGGCAGCCAGGGCACCGCACCCTCCTGCCCAAACCCCTGCGGGAGCTGCTCATCCCCTCAAAGTACAAGGCCTTGCCCTGACCCGTGTGGCTCCGCGGGGTGGGCATCGTCCGCAAAGGGAAAGGTCGCTGGTTCAGTTCCCAGGCAGGGCACAGGCCTGCGGGGCTGCGGGCTCAGTCCCCGGTAGGACGCATACAGGAGACAACGGATCAGTGGCTCCCTCCCTCCCTGCCTCCCTCCCTCCCGCCCTCCCTCTCTAAATATAAATTTTTGAAGGGAAAAAAAAAGTGCAAGACGGTACCTGGCCTGTGCTCCCCGCCCCACCGCTGTGTCCCCCACACCTCCCTGTGCCCGGGTGCCCGCCCGGGTGCCCGCCCCCTCCACCCAACCGGTGACAGTGCAAGCAGCCACCTCTCTGGCCTTGGTCTGCCTGCAAGCTGGGCTGATAGTTCTGGACCAGCACACAAATGACCGGTACAGCGCGCAGAGCACACCTCCCCCCGAAAGGAAACTTCCCGCGAGCGACTCGGGAAGGGCCCCTCATCGCAGGGCCAAGCCACCCACTCGCATCTTCTGAACTAACAGCAGCAGAGTTTCCCGCAACGTGTTCATGATCCCGGACACGCAGAGCAAACACAAAAGCGATATTCTGGGAAAGAACACACGCAACCACCCCCGGCTCACCCCCCCCGCCCCCCCGTCCCGGACGCAGGGTCTGGAAGTTCTGACCTTGATCTGAAACCCCCGCCACCAGGGGGCCCTTCGGCCCTGCTGTGCAAGGGGCCACCCCGCGGACAGGCCGCCCGAGAACAAAAACTCGCCAGGGCCAGGCAACTCTCCCGGAGGCGAACGAGGCGGGGAAGGCCTGCGGCTCACGGCCTGCGGCTCTGCAGCGCCCGACGGCCGGCACCCTGCTGTCACGCCCCTCGCCCCGCAGAACGGGGCTGGGCAGGCGGACTTGGCCGACGGTGCCAGCCAGTGCCTGTCCCTTCCAGCGGAGCAGCCCGCAGAGCTCCAGCGATGGCACAAGGCCCTGCCTCCCCTGGGCGCCTCCCTCCCTGCCAGGCCTCTGGCCCGACGACCCCAGGGCCTCCCCCCAAGGCAGCCTCGACCTGAACCCCGAGGATCTCAAGAACGCTAGGTCTCTGCCTGGCAAGCGTACTGTTCGCTCAGGTCCTCCAAAGCAGCCCCTCCGCAAGGCCCGCGCTCGGCCGAGCCTCACCCGGCGCCCGGCACCTCCCGACGGCGTGGCGATGTGCACGACCCCTGCCCCTGCTCCTTCTGGAACGCCCGCCGCCCCGCTCCATGCGCCCTGAGGTGCCAGGACAGACAAGGGTGCCCCACAGACCCACACCCCTCAGCCCCAGGCAGTGAAACTGGGAAGGGGAGTCCGCCCCAAACCCCACTCAGCTCTTACTGACGCCGACGAGCCCGAGGGCGGGCGGCGCGTGCGGAGAAGAGGTCGCGCACAGAGCAGCACACGCGGCGCGGGCGTCCCCTCAAAGAGGGTTTCTGACCCGTGTCCCTGGTCACTGCTGTCCCCACTCCCTGCCACATGGACAACACGCCAAGCACACGGGAGTGGCCCCGCTGGACGGGGCTCCTCGGGAGCGAGGCCCAGGCGTCTTCCTGCACCTCGGGCGCACGGCAGAGCGAGGGAGGATCACACTGGCCTACCCGCTTCTCTGACGCAACACGGAGTGACCGAAACAGGCCTGGGCACACAACGGCTGCAGGACAGGTCCGCCCAGGTCCGGCGCTGTCTCACCACCATACAGGGCCCTGCCGCGCAGGTCACAGCAGAAAGCGGAGACAGAGATAGGACAGAAATCGGCAGCAGGGATTCCGTGCTCCCCGGTGAACCGAGCAGGAAGCCAGCAGACTCGGGCGGGGGACGGGGTGTCCACCCCAGAGCCGTGGGCTGGCGCCCCTGGTTTGCAGCCGAGACGGGGCAGGGGGCCAGGTAGGAAGCTTGGAGTCTAGCGGCTCCCCTGCCCTCTCAGCAGGTCTTTCCCGTTGGCTGCGCTGCAGTCCAAACCCCCGAACGCCCGGCTGCAAACACCAGCCAGGCACCTCGCCAACCCGTCTTCTGCGGAAGGAGACCGGACAGGGGCAGGGCCGGGGGAAAGCCCCAGACAGTCGCTCGGCAGGGGACTCAACCCTGCTGCTCCCTGGGGACAGGCGCAGACGGCCCCACGACTGCCACGCCCCCGGTCCCAGCCGCGCGAACACGGGGGTCCCGCAGCCCGTGTCCGGAAAAGAGCGGCGTGCGGCCCCCCGACGGCACGGGCGCAGGGAGTGCCGCCTGCACCAACCCGCTGCCGACGCTCCAGCACCCCGCCCCCGTTTTTACTCGTCGTTTTTCCTTTTTTCCTTTGTATTTTTTTCAAGGTAGGGGAAGGAGGCCCTGAAGAGAGCTTCCGAGGCTCTCTGAGCATCGAGGGCGGTCGGGATCAGAGATCGGTCTCCGAAGAGCGGGGATCCGGGTCAGCCTAACTGACCTCCGCCCCCCCTCCGCCCCCCGCTGCGGGTCCGGGCTGCCACGGCCGCCTTGGTGTGACCAACCGGCCCTGCTCACCCCTCCAGAGGGCGCACTCGGAACCAGCGCTGGCCCTGGGCTCCGGAGCTGGCGGGGCGCCCTCCTCTCCCAAGTATAATGTGCACTTCCCTGCCCAATTTTTTGAGGGAAAAATAAGGGTGCGCATTATGTATGGGTAGCGCCAATTCCATGTCTATGTAAATGTTTTTAATTCTTTTATTTAGGCTTATGCGTTAAAAGTGAAACTCTAAAAAACAGTAACATCCATATGCAAAATAATACCCTGGAATACGATAACTGGTTTTATATACAAATTAAAAATTGAATTAAAAAATAAGTTTTTCTTTCCTGAAATTTTGGGCCAAAAACGCGGGTGCACCTTCCACAAAGGAGCACGTCACACACAGTGAAACGCGTCAGTCCCACAGGATTGGGTCTGACGGAGAGTCGCTCCTCAGGGCGCGGGGGTCGTCCCGGGCGCGCCGCCCCGAACCCGAAGGCGGCCCCCGCGACCCGGGCGCTCCCTGCGCAGGGACTGAGGAAGGGTGGCAGTGACGGCCCTGCCGGCCAGGCCAGAGCTTCGGGTTAACCCGAGACTTTTCTGGGTGACGGTCTGGGCTTCTGGGAGCTCTCCCAAGTCCTGTAGCACCTGTGAGGTGGTGTGAACCCTCACAGACGAAGGGGCACGTATGCTCACAGGGGTTCCAATCGGTCCCGCTGCTTCCCGCAAAGGGCTGGCAGAAAGTAGGGTGGAGAGGCCTCGCACACAGGGAGAGGGGGCCGGCGCCTGGCCGGGGGGCGCCGAGGGGGAGGGGAGGAACTGCCTTGGGGGAGGTGGGGAGGCAGGGGCTGGGGCGCAGCAGGGCACGGCCGGGGGTCTGTCTCCAGCGGGCGCCTAGCTCAGCGCTGGCCCCGGGAGCCATGGAGGCTTCCCTCACGCAGCCTCCACCCGTGCCCCTCGGGAGGAGCGAAAGAGCGTTTACGTTCATGGTGCCACTGACCTCTCGGTCCCCCAATCAATTCTGGGACCAGGCCACCCTCGTCCGTTAAGAGGCCCAGCAGGAAGAGCGCAGCCTCCCCTGCCGGGAACGGAATGTCCATACTGAGCCGCCCAAGTCCCCAGGACAGTTAGAAACACGGAAAAGGCGGTCAGCGGAGAGCGGGAGGAATCGAGGGTAGCCCCTTCCCCAGCTTCAGGGGCCTTGGGGGACCTGCCCAGGCCGGAGGACTCAGCTGGCCGGAGCCTCGTCCCGCACACCGAAGAGCGGAGGTCCAATCCCCGGTCGGGGCACACACGGGAGGCAACCCATCGATGTCTCCCTCTCACATCGACGTTTCTGTCTGTCTCTGTCTCCTCCTCTCTCTAAAATCTGCAAGAACAAATCCTCAGGTGAGGATTAAAAAAGACAGGAGACCTGGAAGGGATCAGAGAAGACCCCCCGGGACCTTCCTGTCTCGGCCAGGCTGGCAGAGACAGCTCCCCGAGCGCAGGAGACAGACGCTGTCAGGCTTCTCTGAACGGTCATACTGCCAGAGGCCGCCAGGCACGTGAGGGCGTGGGGTCGCGGGGAGCATTCACCCTTATGCCCGAGTGGGGAACAGCTGAAAAAGGGAACCGGGCCGCTGTCGCGGGACCCACGGAGACCCCGGAAGAGGCGAGGGAAGCCGCCCGGCAGCCAGCGAGAGACGGTCTCCTGAAGGTCGCGAGGCGCGTGCAGGACGGCCTAGGCAGCGCCGCTGCTGGGGCCGGGGCCGCCCCGCAGGCCGCCAGCCGAAGCCGGCCTCGGGAGGTCGCGTGGTGGACGGCGGGGACCTCGGGCGACGCCGCGAGGGGCCGGTGGTGCGAAGAGGCGAGGCAGGCAGAGCAGGACCCCTGCGACGGAGAAGGCAGGGAGGAGGCGCCTGGAGCTCGGTGCCGGGCGGGGGGGGGGGGGGGCCTGGAGGGGCGCCAAGAGGGAGGAGCGAGCGTGCATGCCCGGCCAGGAGCTCGCTCGTCTGGGGTGGGCAGCAAAGAACCAGGGAGAGGGGACCAGGTCGGGGAGTCAGCTCGGGTTTTCGACCTCGGAGGCAAACTCTCCCGTGCTGACGTCAGTCTCAGGGTGGGGTCCGCGGAGCCCGAACACACTTCTCGGGCTCCCGTGCAGCGGGGTGAAGGCGGCTGCTCGCGGGGTGAGCCCCAGGGGGCCGTCACCTCCTGAGTCAGCTCGCCCCTCCCACGGGTCTGGGTGCCTCCCCCGGGCAGCATGCGGCAGCCGAGACGACTCGGAGCACCGGGCCCCGCACGGCGCGGGGACTGCGCGCCGCTGAGCCGGTGTCGCCCAGGGCGCTCGTGCCTGCTGGCACCTCCACAGAGGAACAGAGGTCGCCCGGGAACGGCCGAAATTCCACCGGGAGCGGGGAAGTGCCCCTCCTCTTCCAAGCTGAGCGAGCTGCGCCCTCACCTGCGCGGGACACGCTTTTGTCCGGACACTCAGGAGGCCACCCCGAAGCTGACGACAGTCACGTCCCGTGGCGGCAGGTCCCGAGGCAGCAGACTGAGCGCAGGGGGCGGCGGGAGGGAGCCACGCTGTGCGGCCTGGACGCAGGACGCAGCAGAGCAGAGGGGGCGCCGGGGGCACAGCCCAGGCGCAGGGCCGCAGCCACCGCGCCCCGGCTGCGCGTCTCATGGGGACCCTTCGCAGAAAGGAAGAAGCGGGAGGACGCAGCCTGGAGACGGGAAGCGCAGGCCTGCGTCAGAGGGCGACTTCCTGAGCACAGGGAGGGGGGATGAGCCACGTCGCGGCACCATGTTGGCAGCCGAGCGGCACCGGAGGCAGACCTGGTTCAGCAGCCGCAGGGCCTGCGTTCTGGCTAAGAGAGCACTCAGAGCCAAGACTGAAACTCTAAGAGAAAGATCATGTAGGAAAGTCGCAGAGGTGGGAGAAGTGAGCCGTAGAAGAAATGGGCTCAGGAAACGCGTTACAGCGGCAAAACAAGGGCCTCGGGTGCTCAGGAGAGACAGGGAGAGGTCCCTTGGAAGACGAAAGAGGGAGGAAAGGCACGGGCGTGCTCTGGGGAGACAGCGAGCTGGCGCCACCACCCCGCCTTCTAAATGTCCCACTACAAGGCGGCTGGAAGCACCACACACTCAGCTCTGTGCACGGCCGCCCCCGCCCCGTGTGCCGACAGCCTGCCCCGCCGAGCCCCTCCTGCCGAGCCTCTCCCACGGGCACCCAGGCCGATCCCACGCGTGTCTCCCACAGCCTCAGCCCGCCCCCCGCCAGCATGCTCCTCCCCGGCCCGCACACGACGCCACGCACAGCAGACAGCGGTGGAGGGGGAGGCCCGAGGAGGGGGACACGGCCATCTGAGCGCCGGCCTGAGCCAGGCGCCCATGTGTGTGGCCACCACGGCCTGCGAGGAGGGAAGAGGCCACGGGAAACTGCGTGGCCACCCACAGTCAGCGCTGAGGCTGCGGGCAGACAGCCCCCGGCCTCCCGGCGCCGTCCGGCTCTGCCACGGAAGCAGCCGCGTCACCGAGGCACAGGCTGCCAGGCCCGCCGCCCGCCTTCCCCTTCCCACCCCATCACCGGTCACGCGGGGAGCGGGGCCTGTGCAGGCGGCGGCCTCACCGCACCCACGGCCTGCGGAGGGGCCCGCGAGCAGTTCGCCGATGCCGACGGCAGGAGAGGCGCCACAAAGCGCCCGCTGGGCCCCGCGAGCCGCACCCTGGCCGTCCCATCCACGGCGAGAGCACCGCGGCGCCGTTCAGGTGAGGGACGCCGTGCCCGTCTGCACAGAAGACGACGGAGGCTGATCGCGACGCCGCACACCACACACAAAAACGGACTCCAGGAAGCGCAGACCCAACCCGAAGCCACTGTGAGAAATAGCACGGTTTACAATGGAAACGAATGAAACAGAGAATACCAACAAAACCAAAAGTTGACTCTTTGAAAAGACAATACAACTGACAACACTTGAGCTAAAGTGACCAAGAAAAGAAAGCATTGTAAGAAATTAAAGAGGACCTAAGTACAGGAAACGACGCCCGTGTTCATGGACTGGAAGACTTAGTATCAGTGAGATCATGAAACTTCCCGAAGTGATCTACAAATTCAACGCAATTCCTGGCAAAATCCTAGACAGCTCCTCTTCTGCAGCTGTGGGCAACCTAACCCTGAAATTCCTCTGGGTTGGCAAGGGACCCAGAGGAGCAAGACAAAGTGGTGGACTGACACCTCCCAGCTTCAACACTCCCCACGGAGCCAGGACAGCGGCCCCGACGGTGCGGCCCCGGCGCAGGCACAGACACCCCCCCAGTCAACGCCCTGGCGCTCAGAGTCCAGAGATGAGCCCCCGTGAGTCCTCGCGCTTCCGTCGACGGATCTACAACCACGGTGTCAAGACCGTTCTCTCTTCAACCAGCGGAGCTGGGACAACTGGACCTACCTCACGCCTCCTCCAAGAACTATGTCAGAACGGGTCCCAGACCAGAACACGAGACTAAAACTACAAAACTCAGACGAAAACACAGCCTCAGGACGTGAGATTTGCTTCCTGACATTGAGAGACAGTGGACTCAGCTGCGACACGAAAATCACAAAAAGCAAAACACAGATAAACTGGTTTCGTCAGCACTGAAAACATCTGCGCCACCGTCAACAAGGAGACGACCTACAGGATGGGAGGAAATAGGTGCCAATCATGTATCTGTAGGGAACTGGTATCTACAATCTTCAAAATGGGTAGAAAACTTTTAAAACTCAACAGCACAGAGGGCATCGAAATAGACAAAGGGTTTCCGAAGGCATCCCTGTGAAGAAGGTACACAACAGGCCACGGGGCCAGTACGGAGGCTCCACGGCAGCAGCCTGGCGCGATCTGCCAATCAGAACTGCAGAGCTGCTACCTCCCGCCCTCAGCACCTCCAACGGGAAAGACAGTTAATAACAAGTGTTGGCAACAATGTAGAGGAACAGGGTTCCTCACTCACAAAGGCTTCAGCGGCGGTGCCCAAGGGCGCGGCGCGGGCGCCTGCGGCCCTGGTAACATGCCTGCCGGCTGATCGAGGTACTGGAGGCACGTATGAAATACACACAGAACGTGTGTTTTTCTACACAAGGTGGGTCAAAAGTAGGATCACAGTTGTATGTGAGAGAGTTTGTTCTTGTATCATTATGTATTAATTGTATTCTTTTCCATACAAACAACTGCAAACCTGCTTTTTGCCCTGCCCTGTATCTGTGTCAAGCAGTAAAAAACTTCCCCCCAAAATACCATCTTCATCCTTTGGTTCAATGTCCTGCTGTTACTGGATCTCGTTAAAGGACAGTGACAGCCGCTACAGGACCGTGGCAGGTTCCGGCAGCCCCCTTCTCTATGAGAACAGAAGGGCAGACTGACCGGGGTGGGGTGCGCTGGCCCACACAACGCCTGGCGCCTGTCTCACCCCGCGTCCCGGGGGTCAGGGCGCAGGCCGACAGCGAGGCCGAGGAATCAGGCAGCCCCGCGCCGGCCTGAACGCTGGCCTCGGATCCGGACGCCGGGGCTGCAATCGTCGCCACAGCCGGCTTCGCCAACGACGCGCCCAGGCAGGGCACAGCCAGGCAGCACCCACCAGGGGCCACGGGTGTCAGGGGGCTGCTTCTCTGTGGCGGCCGGAACCGCGCCCGCCCGCCCCCGCGGCGCCACGTCTGCCACGGCGCCGGGCAGGTCTTCCCCGCGGGAGAGCTCCAGCTGGCCAGCGCAGGGGCCACCGTCCCGCAGCCCCGGTGACTTCAATGGCTCCGAGCGATGACCATTGGGGGCTGTGCCCACCACAAAGCAAGTTGAACAAACTTCTTACCCCTGACTTAAAAACTCAGTACCACTTACTATGCATTCTTGTTCAAGAACTTTTTTGAGGACAACCCTACCTATGTCTGATGGAGTCTCTAGCCCGGGGCTGTCCAACCAAAACGTACCTTGAGCAACAAGCTGAGCCCCGCATGTAATTTTAGATCTCCCAGTAACCACATTTTAAAAAAAGATTTAGAAACACAAATTACTTTTAATATTTTATTTAACCCATTATGTCCAAAATGTTGTGTTTCTACACGCAATCAGCCCTTTAAGGATTAACGTGACACCCTCCTCCCCTTTTCACACCGAGCCTTCCGAAGCCTGCGTGAGCCCGCCCCGACGCTTCTCCGCCCACAGCGACCGCAGCAGCCGGCCGCCGTGATGGGGCGCTAGCGGGGGGCACGGCACACTCCCCGTGAGAGTCCAATCAGCAAGATTACGGGTACGGGAAACCCTGGGACAAATGAACCCATCACCTTCAAAATCAAGTCGCAAAAGGAAAATAAAGACATGGAAATCAATACACCGAGATTTAAGAGATCTCTGTCCAGGGCGATGAATAGGCCAAACGTTGCTCCTAATCTGAAAACAAGTAAGAAACCTACGCTGTATATTTTTGTTAACTGGAACGTGAATATTAACTGAAGCAGCCACAGATGAAGTGTGTCTGAGAACTGCTTCAAAGGACCGAGGAAAGGCGGGGTCCCGGCCACGGGCAGGGACTGCTGACGCGGGGGACGGGCACCCAGGCCTCGGCCTCGCCACATCTGCTTCCGAACAGGTCGGCGCGGGGCTACAACACCCACCAGCGCGCCGGCTGGCGGGTGCCCCGTGACGGCGACTCGGGCGGCCTGCCAGGAGGAGAACGGAGTGGCTAGGGGACAAAGGAGGGAGATGGTCCACTTGACACTCCTTCATACTTTTTGATTTCTAATCATGTAGCTGTCTTATCTACTCAAAAAATTAAATTTAAACACACACACACCCCTTGACTCCTTCCGCGGGGGCCTCTGCATCGCACCACGGCCTCGGGCCGAGCCTGTCGGGGCGCCTGGCCCAGCTGCCCTTCCTCCAGGCGGCTCTCCACACAGCCGCCAGGGTGCCCTCCAGGCCTGACATTCTTCAGTGACGCTACTGACTTGTTACCACGGCGACATGGCCCCATATGACCCGTCCTTGCCTCTGCGGCATCACCCCGGGCCACTCGCCCCTTCAGGCCCTGCGATCCGGCCCCGCACCCAGGACACCGGCTCACCCAGACCAAAGCCGAGGAAAGCAGGGGCCTACGCAACAAACACCACAGGATGACTTTAGGTGTCAAAGACGCGGATGCGTGTGAGGAGAGTGCAAACACACTCTCACTGATTAAGTGTGAACACACACATTCCTAAGGATCCGGAAAAACATGACATAGTTGGCATTCTTGGGTTCCTAGGTTTCAACTTTCTGTATCTGCTAAAATCCTTAATCTTTTCTTTGAAATGCACATTGGGTACCTGCCTCTCCAGTTCCTGCCTCCTCCCTCCAAGACCCGGACTCACAAGTCCTCCAGGCGTCCTCCAGAGTCCGGCTGCAGCCTCAGGGCACGCTTGGCCTTCCCTTGTTTACTCTTCAACGCCACCTCATTTCCTGCTGGGTCACCTTTGCTCTGTCACACGCTTAAGCTCTGTAAATCAGGGACCCATCTCAAAACCTCCCACACGCTCTTGCCCATACCTCCGCGAGCCCTTCACAAACAGAAGGTGCTCAGTAAGCACTTCCAGGCCCCTTGGGAAGAGCATTTCAAACAGGCTCTGATCGGAACTCGCAGACCTGGTAAGAGTGGATGCCGAAAGCAGCCCAAAGCCTTTTCCAAAATAAAACACCGACCGACGGCGACGTTACTGGGAAGCTGACCTCTAACCCAGGAAGGCTCTATCTCAAAGGAAACGCCACATTCCACGGGTCACAAGAACTACTCCAATTTTTCTTTTTCAAACTCCAAAATTCTCCAAGAGGTTTTGTTTAACACATGAGAACACCAGAGGCTAAGCAAAAATGGAGCAGTTAAAGGGAGGATTTCTCAACTCTGTAACTGATGGTTTTGCATCCCACCTGCCAAGGTCACGGGGCTCCAGGAACTACTCCCCAGCGACGTGTGTGTGGCCCTCTCACCAAGATAAAGGCATCCACCAAACCCTGCAAGCCCAAGCTGACATACAAGTGTAAAATGACAAATGACAAAGACATCAAGTTCCTAAAGGAAGAAGCCCAAAATATGCTTCTTATGCTATAAATTACTTTCAAAGACAAACTCAACAAAATGTGGTCAAATGTATAAAACTGTTTTGTGACACGACAGGAAGCAGAGGCAGGAAACCAGGGCTCCAGGCCCCGCGCGGCACTGACCACAGGTGAGCTCTCCAACAACCGGGCTGCCCCAGACGCCCCTGCCGACGGCCAGGGGCCGAGGGGCCCGCGCTGCCCTGGCTGGCCCGCGAGCCCAGAGCCCAGCCCGCACAGCAGGACGGAGACAGGCGGCCCTCCCCAGGACGCTGCGCTTTGCGCGTTGCTGCAAAGGCGCTTCTCGCGACGTGCAGTAAATGCCCCCGACTTCTGGAGGGCGGAATGGACATTCCACCCCTTCTCTTATCAGAAATCAACCGCAGAGAGAGGCAGAAAGAGACAAACTCCGCCTGGGAGAGATGAAAAACACCACACAAACGTGAACAGGAAGATGCGAGACGGGGTCCCTGCTGAGAGGCAGGGCGACTGACCCCACAGAAGCATGGAGGGGCTCAGAGGTGGGGTGACGCCTGCAGTGAAAATGGGGCGTGGAGGGAAGAACCCCGTCTGGAAGGCTGGCCCGTCCCGTGTCCGCAGGCCCCTCTGCACACGCAGGCAGGCAGCCCTCTTCCGCAGCCCTGGGGGAGCAGGGCCGGCTCTGCAAACCGCCGCCGGAAACGGGCCACACAGGGGGACACTGGGCACAAGGACAACCGGAGTAAGGTCCCCACCGAGAGCAGGGACACGTGGTAAAGGCGACCCCGCTGAGCCACGGGCAGCCGCCTCCCCCGGTCCTTTAACCTTCTGGAAGGTCCACTTATACCAAGAAGGCCAGACGCTGAAGGACCCTTCTCCAAGGAAACCACCGAGCAGACAGCACGCGTGGAGGACGCCCAAGAAGAGCGCGGCTCGCCGCCCTGCAGCGAGCGAGCGGGGCCCCGCACAGCGCTGCGGTTCTGCCACTGTGCTCTTCACGGTGAAGCAGCCGCCAAGGGAGTCACTGCACACGGCCGGTCTCCAGCACGAAAGGAGGAGACCAGAACACACAACGTCAAAGATCATGCAGGGAAAACAAACATTTTAACTAAATTTTTTAATTGTAATTTTAAAAGTTTAACAGAAATGAGGTAAGCAAAGATACTGTACACACAAAATAAGAACAGGAGGTATTAGAAAAAGGGCAGCCTGGCTGGTTTGGCTCAGCAGACGGAGCGCCGGCCTGCGAACCAAGAGGTCGCCAGTTCGATTCCCAGTCAGGGCACAGGCCTGGGGTGCGGTCCGGGTCCCCAGGTGGGGGCGCGTGGGAGGCAACCGAACTGCTCACACACGGATGTTTCTCTGTCGTTCTCCCTCCCTTCCCCCCTCTCTAAAGTAAATAAAACCTTTAGTAAATATATACTCAGTGAAAGAAGTGGAAAGTAGTCAAAAAATGCTCCCAAAAAGTAGAACAAAAAGATCAATACGTGACAACAGGAAAACACTTTAAGAATTCGAGAGCCGGAGTCAAACACTCAGTAAAGCCGTGAAAGAACAAGCGCCCTGACAAGACGCGAGAGCGTGAACTGTCTCCAGGTTCTGTCCAGAAACGTCCTAGAGGCGGAAAGGCATCACCCGCAGTGTCCAGGCCCCTTCACCCACCACGTAGGAAATGAGAAAGCGCCACCACGGAGGCCAGTGACAAGAACGCGAAAGGCAAGGGTGCGAGGGTCCCGGAGGCCAAGGGAGAAGGGGGAATCCCGCGGCCAAGGGTTAAGAAGCAAACTTGCTTCTCGACAGCAACCATGGAAACTACAAGGTACCGGGACAGTCCCTTCAAAGTCAAAATACTTCCCCGCCTGGCATGCGGAGCGCCCCCCACTGGCTCTCTGAGCGCATGGTCAGACCCGGAGGCCCCAACAAACCGCAGCCAAGGCTCTGGGGCCCGTGCTCCAGCTCCGGGGGGTGGGGGTCGGGGGGCGGCGGGAGGCTGTCTCTCCGGGCAGGAGGGCCGCTCCGGGCCGGGGCACAAACGCCCTCGCCAGGCAGGATGGCTGGTGAGCTACCAGGGCTGAGCGGAGAAAACGCCAAACGAGAAACTTTTTTTTTTAAATTTATTGGTTTTCAGAGACAGAGAGGAAGGGAGAAAGATAGAAACATCGACTTGTTCCACTTATCGATGCATCAATGGTTGATTCCTACATGTGTCCGGACCGGCGATCAAACCCACGACCCTGGGGTGCTGGGTCGATGCTCCCACCAACTGAGCTGCCCAGCCAGGGCCTAAAACGAGAGAGGTTCTCCAGAGTGAAAGGTGTGAGGGCGCAATGCTGAGGTTTGAAGGAAACTGAACAAGCCAAAATAAAGCAATTATTTACTCTAAGGAAGGAAAAAAGTCTGTACAGAAAAGAGTCACTGCAGTTCGCCATACAGCTCAGATGGCCCAATAACGACCTGAACAGACTGACGAAGGTTCCGGAGGGGCCCCTGGCAGGCGCAGCTCGGTGGGCGGGGCGTCAGCCCGCACAGTTGCGAGCCCGGGTGGGGGGCACGTTTCTCTTGCACAGGGATGTTTCTCTACCGCTCTTTCTCTCTCCCTTCCCCCCTTTCTAAATATAAGTAAATAAAATTTTTTTAATTGAGTTACCTAGGCAAGAGCGCATGGGAGAATTGAAACCCTCCTCCCCCACACGAGAAGGCCAAAAGAGACCCCTGAAACAGCTGACGACAGACACAACAACACAGCGCACATGCAGCGCACACGGCTGCTGCCTGTCCCCAAGGCAGGACAGGAGAGCAGCTTTTTAAAACTATCTCCTGGCACTGTCTGACTTTTAACCTACACACACGTGCACATATCAGGTTAGGAAACAAAAAGCAAAATCCAAGACCCACACGTACAGGCCACCAGGCTAGAGAAGCGCAGGACCGGCCGGCAGGGCCGCACCCCGCGCTGGTGCCGGGTGGCCCCGAGCACAGCGCAGCCCAGGAGCCCCACTTCCTACTGCGCAGCGTGGAGGCGCAGAGCGCAGTCCACTGACTCGGGAGTCTTTTCTCCTGTCGAGAGGCAGTGACTCTTGTTCTGCGGCAAGCGAAACGGAGGAGTGAACGAGCAGTTAGAGAGGCTCCAAGGGCCCACGTTGCTGGTGTAATCGCTCTGCAACTCGCGAGCCCTGGCCCGGCCACCACGTCTCAGACTTCGCAGCAACAACTCTGGGCACCCACCGGCTACCCCGGAGTTCCCGCACCGGCGCTCAACGCCTAACCTGAGCGGTGACGACCCTAAAACAGCCGCCGCAGACGGCAGGTCCCTGCGTGTCTGGCGAGCAGGGGCTGCGGCGCCAAGCCACCCACATCCGCCGCCTCTGCCACAGGCTCTGGAACCCCGGGCCCCACTGGGCCCGTGTCCACGTGTGCCAACGGGGACGCCGGAGCGCCCCCTCCTAAGAACACGGCCAGCTTTCATGAGCGAACTCCGGCAGCGGGGGCCACAGGCAGGGCTTAGAGAGCACGGTCTGCCACTGCCATCCGCTCAGCCAGGTCCTCGTCCGAGGAAGCCTGTGGAATCAGAGACTTGCGGGCCGTGTGCTCATCCAGCACTTACTAAAAGCCTGTGCGCCAAGCACTGCACAAGCGCTAGTCCTGCCAGGGGCTCAGCCTCGGCCTCCGCGACAGGACTCACCTGGAGGCTTGCACAGCGCCCGGCACGCAGCGGGCGCCCCGCGAACGCTGTCTTTAAGCACTAATTACAGAGCTGCTCTCTACAAGCCCGGACGCGAGCTCCGTGTCCATGTACCTTTGCGTCCCTTCAGCGTTGCCGGCTCAACACATGCTCCTCGCACTGAGTTGAACGACTGCCCTGCACGTTCTGCTTCCTAACATCGACACTTCCCAACGATGCAAGGAAAAAATTAATAAACAAACGGGGTCCACTACCTGGAGCAGCACAGACCGTCGGGCCTGCGCACCAGGTCGCGGCCGTCCGATCTCGCGAAGTCCCCGCCGTTATGACCCCCGGAGGGGCTGCGGGGCAACCTGCTCGGGCACCGCTTTCCCACACCGGCCCCTCCGGAGCCCCGACACCGCACTCCCCGCAGTTCCGCGGGCAGCCGCCGCGCCTCGCCTTTCCCTTCAGCGGGAAGCCGGGGTTCCCCCGGAGTTCTGGTTCCTGGGCAGCTGCCCCGAGCCCGAGCCGAGGGGAAGGCCAGGACTGCTAACAAAAGAAGGGGAACTTTCTCCGCGCAGAGCCGGCTGGGCGGTCTGCTCAGAAATCCGCCCAAGTCGCGCACTCCGGGGCTGACAGCCGCCAGGGCCGGGCGGCATTGTCCGGGGGACGCGCGCGGACCGCCAACTTTTCCTTCAAGGCGCGGCCGTCCTATTCGGAACAAAGTGGAAGGTCAGCGGCGCCGCGGCGGCGCCGGGAGCGCACAGCCTCGCCCGGCCGCGCCGCGAAGTTGGCCGGCGCGCCCCACTTTCCTTTTTGTCCTCGCGGCCCGCGGGCTCGGCCGGGCCCCCTCCGCCTCCTCCGCCCGCGCCCGCCCCGCCGCCCCGCCCCCGCCCGCGCCCGCACAAAGCGCGCCCGGCGCCGCGCGGCCCGCACGCCCCGGGCCTCGGCCCGGCCCGGCCTCGGCCTGAGGCGCGGCGGCGGCGGCGGCGAGGCGCGGGCCCACCCTCCGGCGCTGCGCCCCCACCCGCCCGCGCGGAGCCCCCTCCCGCGCCCCGACCCCCCCGCCAGCCCCGCGCCGCCCGCCCGCACCCGCCGCCGGCCCGCCGGCTCCGCTCCTCACCTCGGCATCGGCGGCGGCCATGGCCCGGGCCCGCAGCGTGGCCCCGCCCCTCCCGCGCGCCATCGCCCCGCCCGCGCCTCGCGGCCCAGGGCGGGGCGGGCTGGCGGAGCGCGTCTGCGCCTGCGCCCGCGCCCGCGCCTGCGCGCCGCGGCCTAGGCAGCGGCGTCCGCGGCACGGGCCTGCGCCGGCCGGAACCAGGGCTCGCCGGCCGGGCGGGGACGAGGGACGGGTGGAGCGGCCTTCCGGGAGGCGCCGCGGCGGGGGACGTCGTCCTCACGTCTTCACAAATATCCTCTCGTTCTAGTTAGGCATTCTGGCGGACGGGCCGGGGGCGGAGAAGGACCCCTGACCTCTAACCCCGGACACGTCGCTCCGTCGGCCTTCACAGAGGGCGGGCGCTGCCCTGCGTCCTAGGGCGGTGCCCCGGTTGGGGGTGCGCCCAGCTGGGAGAGGGTCGCGTTAGGGGATGTGCGGGTGAGGGGGCGAGGCCCGAGTCGGTCTGCGGTGGCCGCCCCGTGGCGGGGGAGGGGAATGGCCCAGTGGGGAGAATTGTCCCAACTTGGATGGATGCCTCGCTGGGAGCGTCGCCGCAGTTGGAGTTGTTCGGCTTAGGGGAGGTGGCGCGACTGGGGCCGTACCCCCGCGCCGGGGCGCTCCAGCCCGGAGCCCGTCGGGAGTGTGAGAGACAGTGTCCTGAGTGCGAAGGGTGCGGGTGGGGTGAGGGACGTCCGCGTGGGCACGGCTGTCCCCGTTTGCGGGTGCTGTGGTTAAGGGAGATCCTGGCTTGAGGGAAGTGTGCCCCAGCCGGGCAGCGTTCCTGATCGCCCGAAGCCCCAGGCCCAGCGCCTGCCTACCTGTGTGCCACTCGGCGGTGCACAGGGCAAGACCTTTCCTGCGCACCAGCCTTCTCCGGCCATCACTGGCTGAGGCCACCCGTGTCCAGACCTGCTCCTCCTACCCCCTGGGGGTCGAGGAAAGAAGCGTGGACAGAAATTGGGGTTATCTGGCCAGTCTTGGAAACAAGAACTGGAGAGACCGAGTTGAAGGTTAATCTGCGCCCCACCCCCACCCCCGTAAAGGCTCAGTCTCGGAGGAAACTGCAGGAAACTGTCACAAGTCGGTCGTTGATGGTGCACACAGGTGCAGAGGAGGAAATGGACGACCCTAAGTACCAAGGAAACCCTCCCTGTGTTTTTTCGGGCAGCCTAAGTCAGTTCGTGGCGGGCTGCGGACTCCCACGCTCTGCCTGCAGTCCCGGACAGGGGCTCGGGGGCAGTCCTCCATCGTGGCTGCCACCACCCACGCGACCCACCTTCACCCACGCCTGCCTCGGCGTCTGTCCTCTCCATCTCCACTCCTCCCTCGGGCCCTAGTCTGTCTCTTCCCTGAGAGGCTTTTAGCGCGGGGACCTCTGTGGCTCACTTCCCCACCATCCTTGGGGCTCAGTACTACCTGGAAGCCTTCCCTCACTTCTTAAAAATGATACTGCGCCCCAGGGCTTACTCGCTTCATTTTACCCTGTAGCCGTACAGTCTGTCTTCCCCACCACCGTGTAAGTCCAGAAGGTCGGGCAGGCAGGGACTTCCGTGTGCCCTGGTGCCTAGAACTAAACGTGGCATGTAGGATACAAAGTGAACATTTGCTGAATGAATAAATGAGTCGTGACTTGGAGAAAAATCCTTTACCAGGCAAATACCAAAACAAAGGGTTGTCTGAAGTAGGGTACACTCCCATTTTGCACCATCAGTGCAACCCGCCCGGGCCCTCGTCTGGTGGTGGGTGACTTGTCAGATGTTCCCAGCACGTGACTTTTAACTAAACATCAGGTCATGAGACGCGGACGCTGTTCTTACCCACGTTCTGTAAACGTGCAAACTGTAACAGGGAGTTGAGTACATTCAAGGCCACACAACTGTCAAGAGGTAGAGATGGAATTAGAACCCGGGAGGGCTTTCCTCGGACGGAGGCACCGGCTCCTGGCAGGGTTTAGATCATCCTGCTTGTGGCATGCTTTTCCCGGTGTGTGTCCACTCCTTGCCCCCCAAAGGGTAAAACTTGGCCAGCTACACGGCAGCCTGCCAAAGAGCACATTTCCAATAGCAAAAGACGGCCAGTGGGGTGCGCGCACAAGTTGGAGGTGCAGGCCCAGCAAACTGGATGATGGTGAAACCTGTTTAACAGCCACCCTGTACGGGGGCGGGGGGAAGGAGGGACAGGGTGGGGCGCCTGGACGAGAGGATACATCCCCAGGCCCAAACTCTCGACCTCTGGACTAAATGTTGAAGAAATAAGCCTGCCACTTTGGGGGTGCAGGGGCTCAACCTGTCCCCTCCTAGTCCCATGAGCTTGTTATAATAAAGTAACTGAGACCCCTATACAGGCCCCCCTTCACCATTTGGCAGAGCAGGACTTTCGATCCAAAGGCTTTACCCCCACCTCCAGTGTTTCCCAAAGTTTGTTCGAGGAACACTGGCCAGGCAGGGCCTGGAACATCTGCAAGGATGCCCCTTCGAGAAAAGTCTTCCTGCATTTGCGTTTGGGTTCCTGGAGTGCTAAGTGACAACCCCTTGAAACGCAGACCTCGGGGACCGCCCTGTGCGGTCGGTCGGTCGCACTTGGGTGGGAGGTGAGAGGCAGCGTCCCACAGCCAGATGCGGCCCCGCCCCTCACCCCGCGGGATCTCCTCGGGCACAGGCTCGGGCGCAGGTCTAAACTGCGCTGCCCGGACGGTGCGTGATGAACGGCGAGCCCAACCAAGGGTGTGTGTTTATCAAATGGGACAGGGTGGCCTTCGCCCCAACGCTAACCCACTTTAAATTAAGGCCGGAGCTCCAGACACGAAACCTGGCTCCAAGGGCACCTCCTTAGGCAGCGCCGGGAGTCCGAGCGCCACCTCCAGTTCTCGCTCCCGCGGGCCGCAGCCAGAACGACACCCGGAAGGAGGAGGGGCCGGGGCCGAGGAGAGGGACTCACGCCGGAAGGGGCGGGGCCTTGGGAAAGGGGGCGCGCCGGAGAGGACGGGGGCGGTCCCGGGAAGCGCCCCCAGGCTGGGCCCGCACATCCGGCCGCAGGAGGGCGCCCGAGAGGCCGGCCTGCGCCCAGCACTACAAATGAAGCGCTTTATTTACACCTGTCAGTCCAGCCACCGCCACTGGGAGAGGCCGACTGCACGGGGCCACGGAGGCGGCCCAGGGGGAGGCAGAGGGCGCGGAGAGTCCTGAGTAGGCCGGGCCAGGCCGGGAGCGAAGGCATGAGGCCCTGGTCCCACGGCAAAGGTCCTGGAGAAGGCGGCTCGGTTCGGGGTCAGCTTTCTGGGGTCAGGCCAGGATCCGCAGCTCCGCAGCTCTGCTCGTAGGACGGCGGAGCCTCTGCGGAGACAACAAGGTCTGTAAGGGGCCCGTGGTGCACCCCCCCAGCCAGGCCCCAGGCTCCCACTTACCATAGGGGTGGCCCCACGAACTGTACTCTGGGGGTAGGATCAAGGTACTGATGGTGGGCACAGCTCCTCCAGACCCCTCTGCAAAATAGGGCACAGTGGCACCTGTGGAGATGCACAAGGCAGGGGGCAGAGGGTGGGAAGCGGGGCTGCCGTCGTGAGGACAGGGGTCAGGAGCACCAGGCGGTGGCTGTGGCGAATGGCTCTGGGTGATGAGGGAGACAGGGTCCGCGAACTGGGGGTGGCCGGCAACCGCCTCTGCCTCCTCCGGGGGCGGCGCAGAGGGCACCACCGTGGGCAGAGCCCCGGGCAGTGGCCCGAGGCCAGGCCCAGGGCTCAGCGGGGCTTGGTTCACAGCGATATTGCCGATGAAGACCGGGAGGGTCACGGAGGCCTCAGGCGCCTTCAGGGAGACCTGCGAGGTATGGGGGGTGAGGGTCTAGGTTGCCGAGCCACCCCCCCAAACCGTCCCCCAACCCCAGTACCTGCAGGTAGTAGTCCACATGGATGAGGCTGCAGCCCGGCAGGGCCGACTGGGGCAGGGGCGGCACCAGGATCTGTTCTTGCCACTGCGTCTGCCTCCAGGCCTTGACACCGGCACCCTCCACTTCCGCAATGGTCCGCACGTCGTAGATCCAGCGCTTGGCCTTGTAGGACACTTTCTGGGGAAGGGCCAGCCCGTAAGCCCCGGCAGGCCAGCCACCTCCCCCGCCCCCATCCCAGGGGACTCCCACCTGCAGCAGACTGGCCACCACAGGGCTGGTGTCCTTGCCCGACTGGTTGTCGACGTCAACCTGCAGCCGCAGCACCTGCCCCACCACGTAGCCCCGGAGGTCTGTGCTGGCGGTGAGGGCCACGCTGCCTGTCTTCACCAGCTTGTAGGAGAACTTCTTGGTGGCAGAAGCCACGTTGGGTTGCTGGGGGGTGGGGAGGGTGGGAAGGGGGTTGGCAGTGTGGGCAGGCTGGACACCGGTGGACCCTGGACAAGGCCACTCCGCCCTACCGTGCCCCAGCCCTGGACAGAGCAGAGTCAGCTGGGGACCCTGGCCCTCTGACCTCCAATGGGGACAGGGCATCGGGTCAAGGTGGGGACCACACGGGGGCCACCGCCCCATCCTCACCTCGATATCGGGGATGCTGTTCAGGTTCAGAGGGCTCAAGATGTAGAACACACAGCTGCACTGGTGATCCTTGGAAAAACGCGGTGTGTCGATGGTGGCCCGCACCTGGTGCACGATCTTCCCAAAAGGGCCCTCGAAAGATGTGGGTGCTGTGGCTGGAGAAAGAGCAGAGACTGGCACCCCACTGCCCCCCCCCCCACCTGCCCCCCACCCCCACCAACTGCCACCACTAGGCCTGGCCAGGCCAGGCTCTCACCAGGAAGCAGAAACTGGAAGGGGAAGCTGTGCTCTCCAGTGGGCAGGCTCCCTGCAGAGACAGGAGGAGAGGGGACCTCAGGGCCGGGGAAGCAGCAGGCGCTGCCACCAGCTAGCTCGTGCTGCATCTGGCTGCTGGGATTCCCAGCCTCCGTATCCAGTGCCACAGCAGCAGAGGGCCATGGCCGGGGCAAAGGGTGGGCGCCAGAGCTGTTCCCGGGGCTGGAGGCACCCACACCCAGGAGAAGCCGGCCCCTTCCGCCACCCAGCTCCCATCAGACGATGCCAAAAGCCTGCCAGGGAGAGAAACCCATCAGGGTGCAGAGCAGAGGGAGGGGGTGGGCGAGTGCGGGTCTCCCAGGGGCAGGCCGAGGAGGTGGGGTGGACAGACAGGCTCCCCGACACTCACCCTTATCCGCCAGCGACAGAGTGCTGTTGAAGTAGCCCTCCTCTGCCACCCAGGCAGCATCATTGGCCTTGTTGGAGACCCTGCAGGAACCCGTGCAGCTCACGCGGATGGCTGCGGGAGCGGGCACGGGGTGAGCCGAAGCGAGCTGCTGGCCCAGCCCTCCGGCCCCCGGCACGGGGTTCGAATGGTGCCGGGCAGCCCCCCGCCCCGCCCCGTTGGGCCCTGAGAAGGCCAGCGAATGGTCTGCGGCCTGCCTTTTAGAGGACACCTCCTGTCCATCCCCCCATCCTGGGGTGCTGACAGGAGCCAGGTGGTGAGGAATGGAGTGCCTGTGCGGCCCAGGAGGGCCCCAGTGGTCACCCAGAGGACCCCTGGGCAACCCCTGCCTTGGAAGCTGTGGTTCCGGCCACGCCTGCGCCCACTAGGCCTGTGAGAACCCGGCTCTCTACTGGGGCTGCTTGGGGCACTGATGAGGAGCAGAGGCCTGGGGGCTGTTGACCTCTGACCCCACCTTCCCGCTGCCTCACGGGGGAGTCAGTCAGGCTGGAAGCCAACTGCTGGCCCTCCCGCTGCAGGAATGTGGTCAGACCTGCCTGACCAGCAAAGGCACCCAATGCCGACACTGAAGAGCGGGGACTCGACTTCCTGGGCCAGCGCTGCCCCGCAGAGCTGATTCTCTGCATCCAGAGAAGGCCTGGCCCGCCCGCCCCCCCCCCCGCCCCCGACTCCCAGTGGGAGCGCCCAGACCAGGGACCGTCTGCAGCAGAGGCTGCCGCCTGTTCTGGGGTCAGGACTCGAACTTCTGAGTCCAGCACGCGTGCTCAGCGTCAATATGCTGGGAAGGCTGCACAGCCAGGCGCAGCGAGGCCGGTCGCCGCTGGAGCCCCAAGCGGGCCGGGGGGAGCGCGGCGACAGGCAGCCCCGCTGCCTCACCCTGCAGGGCTGAGTCAAGGCCACAGACTTCGGCCGCACCTGTCCACCTCTGCCCAGTCCTGCTTCCCCCTGTGACGTGACAGTCAGGTGAAGGGAAATTGACTCAGAACCTGATACCTTCCTGACGGAGCCACCGGGCAGGAAGGACGTGGTGTCTCAAGAGCCCAGTGCTAAGGGCCAGCCCCACCGGTCGTGTCCGCAGTCTCCCCAGAACGGCCCCACCTCGCTGACGCAGCTTCCTGTTGATCACCCTCAGCGCGCACACTCCCTTCACGGCTCCGGCTGGTCCCCCGGCCCGTCGGCACCGCCAGGGACCAACCCTCGGCCTCCGTGCCAGCCCAGCCTTACCTCCTGCGCCTCAGCCCCGCTCTCCACTCCATGCCCCGTCAGCCGGGCCCCCCGGGCCCAGACCTGGAAGTGTTCAGGTCTGGAAGTGCCCACCCTGAAATCTGGGGCGCCGGGGCTCCTACAGACCAACACAGCCCAAGAGGAACCAGGCCGGGGGCGAGCGGGCAGAGGGGGAAGGGGACCGTGACCTGGGGAGAAGGCAAGTTGGCGGGTCCAGAGGCCACACGGCTTTAGCCCTCCCTGAAAACAGGGCGCGTTCGCCTCCCTAGTCTGGCTGCCCTGGCAATGCTGGGACCGACAGAGTAGGCCAGAAGGGGTGCAGCGGTCCCCAGACCGGCCCGGTGCCAGCAGAACCCCGACAAGCACCCCCAGAGGATGGCACACGAGCTGAGGAATTGCCCCGCCACCTCTGTCCGAATTCCAAACCACGACACCACGAGATATAATACAATGGTTGTTCGAACCACTTGGTCTAGGGGCGGCTCGTCACCGAGGGGTTCACATAGTGGCAGGTGACAGGGACAGACGGACCCCTCACCAGAAGTCAGGGAAACTCGGAGGGCTTCCCATTGTAGCCACTCAGATGGGCAAATATTAAGTGTTTGATATTTAATGTAAAAATAGTAGGTATCCTGACACCAGAGCGACCACACGTGGGCTGGCACAGGCCTGGAGAGACCCCGGGCACCCCGCAGGTCCCCGGACCGCACACTGTGCGCGCAGCAGCCTGGAGCACCCCTGCTCACGACAGCCGACCGTCCCGGCCCCCAGAATTCAGGTGAACGAGCTGTGGGGGCACCTGCAGGGGACCCCAAAAAACAAACGGTGTCACACCAACCCTTGAGTCACCCCAGAGGGACCCTCCCAACGCCCGTGCTGAGCCCCATTTCTCACAGATGCATGGAGGCCCCGTCGGGGGCCCGACTGGGTGAGCAGCCGCCCGTCGCTGCCTTGGCGTCACACTGTCCTGTTCCTGCCCACCCTCTTCTCCAGGAGAGCAACAGAGGCGCAGGGGACGGACACGCACAGCGCGCCGGCCTGCCCCTGCGGCGGTACCTGCCCCCGAGGCCAGCACGGCCCTCGCGCCCGCCAGCACCACGTGTGCGCACGGCCCAGGACGGAGCAGGTGTGTCCCGGCGAGGCGCGGCCTCCGCCCGCAGCGCCCCGCAGGCTGCAGAGCCACCGCGCTGTGCCGTCTGGGTCTGCGGCTGCCCAGCCGAACGGACGCGCGACGCAGAGCTGAAGGCAGGCAGCGAGCGGACAGGCGCCCGTGTTCAGGCGTTTAGGGCCGCGCTGCTTCCCTTGGGAAGACCATGGTGCGGACCCTGCTCCAGCGTGACTCCCGGAGCTGTCCTCGCCGGCCAGCACTGCCGCCTGTCCAGCAGCCCTCCCCCCGGCACAGCTGCAGGTCTGACCCTGAAGACCTCTGCTCACCCTCCTCTGGTCCCACAGGTCTCTCCCACCGTCCGCCAGCTCCCACAGACCTGGAGCAGCCCGGCCCCTGCCACATCCGCTCACTGAAGCTTAGCCCACGGGCCCCTGCTCTCTGTCCTGGTTCCAAGCCTGTCCCGTAGCAGAGCAGGCCCACCTCCCAGGCCGACTGTGAGGGTCTGTGGAGCCGGGCCACGGAAAGTGGGGAGGGCGGCGTCTGGCCTGTGGCGACAGCTCAGTGAGCTGGTGGAGTGAGGGCTGGCCGCCGCCCCTTCCTCTGTGTCCTGCCGGCACGTGGAAGGCCTCCCCGCTGTATCGCTGGCTGGCGGCGGGAGCTCAGCAAGCTTTTAAGTCAAAGAAAAGAAAGAACCAACACCTTTCCCTTCCCACAGCCAGGCAGGGCTTGGAGAAAGCCCCAGAGCCAGTGCAGCACCCACAGCCTCCCCCGCTCAGGGGCCAGCGCTTTCCCAGCCGGGACCCTCGGCGGGGCTCCCTCAGCCTTCTGAGGCCCCGCTGTCCATTCACCCGCATCCTGCTCGCCAGACGAAGGCCAGGGGGCTCTGCCCCGCCCAGGCCGGCCACACACAGCTCAGCCCGTCCCCTCCCCGCGGTCAGCAGCAGCCTGCTTGTCCGGGCCGCAGCGACAGGAGGGCAGCGGGCTGGATGAGCCCAGCGAGGGTCCCAGCACGGCGTCTGTGGCGCATTCGTCCCCTGGCCGCGAGCCTGCGCCACCTGCCTTCGGCCACTCTCCCCCCGTCAGGAGCCTTCTGGCCCCATCTCAGGTCTCGCCTGTTGCTTGTGCCCCAGGGAAGAGCCGCACTGTCCCTGCTGTGCCCCCTGCCACACCCACTCCCACTCAGACACCAAGCTCCAACTGGGGGGACAAGAAAGGAGGTGACCGTGCCACAGGGAGGAGGCCCCGCGGACCCGCACGCCTAATGAGAGGCACCTGCACCAGCTTCCTCCGAGACCCCTGCCGCCTCACACTCTCACGTGCAGGGACAGGCGGGTCTGTCCAGCATGGAGGGTCTGTCCCCTTGGGACAGCGGCGATCAGTCTCGGCAGGGACCAGAAGGGCTGAGCTGTCACCCACACAGGTGTGTGGGAGGCCAAGGTGCAGGGGGAAGCCCAGCAGCTGTGGTTCTGGTCAACCACCCCAAGGCAGAGGAGCGACCCAGCAGGGACACACCACACAACCTTGCACTCAGAGCCAAGGATCCCTGCGCCGTGCCTTTGCCACCACCCCCACCCTGAGGTTGGAGCCCCAAAGTCCCAACCAGGGCCCTGTTCAGACCTGGGACAGCAGATGAAGCCAGCACCTGTGGAGAGCCCTAGCAATGGCCGCTACAGCAACCCGATCCCCAGTCCCGGAGTCCCAGATGTCTGCACCAGCAGTGGGATTGGCCAGGAGGGCTCGGGTTCAGCTCCCGGCTGCCGGCTAGGCCGGGGGCCTGGGCACGCAGGGATGAGCAAGACATCCCCGCCACACACGGTCAAGCTTAAGCTGGATGTAAGCGGGGGCACGAGTGCCGCGTGGGCCCTGCTGGGAACCTGCACAGGGATGGGGCTGTCTGTGAAGAGGAAGGGACTGTACCAGGAGCCTGGGTGTGTGGCGAGAAACCCAGCCTCCAGGTGATGGCCTATCAGGTGCGGGGCTCAGCGGACCCTGCAGATCCTCCAGGGAAGGTCGGAGGCGCGCCTGTGTCCGGGTCAAAGTGGGCTCCGGCGAGCAGGACCGGCTCTAAGCCCCCGCCCCCAGGCGGAGAGAACAGGAAAAGCAGAGACGGAAGACGGCCACCCAGGCCTCCCTGCTTTGCCCCGACCGCCGCCGGCCTCCCACCCGGAGGGTCAGCGCGACCCCGCAAGCCGCACCCAAACCTCCCCGGAGCCGGAGAACCCGCGCGGATCCTTCAGGAACCCCGGGCCGCGAGGGGATTTTCCCAGGCTCCGCGCCACCGGCAGCCGCTTCCGGGAGCCCCCGCCCGGCCCTACGTGCGGGCGCAGCCACCTGAACCCCGCCCGGCCTGGTCCTCCCCGAGGCGACCCCGCGCTCACCTCGGAAAGGCAGCGGCGCCCTCAGGCACACATGTACGGTCCCCGCCAGCGGTTCCCCCGGGCTGTAGACGACGCGGCCGCGGCTCAGGCGGATCTCGAAGAGCTGCACCCGCCCCATGCCGCCTGCGGGCCCGGCCGCACCGTCACTCACTGCCACCCCCGCCCGCTTGCTGGTCCGCTGCGCTCCGCGCACCGCCCGCTCCGACCCGCCCCCGACCCCGCCCCCGTTCTTGGCCCCGCCCCCAACCGGGCCTCCCCCGCGTGTTCGGCAACGCCCCTGTCCCCCGCTGGTCACACCCTCGGCCACGCCTACCGCCCGCCAGGCCCGTCCCCCGCCTCGGCCACGCCCCCGCCCCGCCCATCCCCGACTCGGCCACACTCCCGGGCCGCGGGGTTCTCTCTCGGCCCTGTCGCCCACCCTCCTCGTCCCCGGGCGGTCCCCCGCCGCGCCCGGTCTGCCCACAGCCCCGACCCGGCCCGCAAGGTGGAGGTCTGGAGCGCGTCGCGGGAATCCGGCGCACGCGCGCCCCCTGCTGCCCCGGGAGAGCGGCCGGTTCACCTGTCCCGGGGACGGGGCCATGCCCGGGCCGGCGAGCATGGGCGCGGGGGTGCGGCGGGCTCGGGGGAAGGGTCCCTGGCTGCGCCCGGCCCGTCACTCCACGGAGGGACGTCAGGAGGGCGGGCCGGCGGGTTTGCGCCTGCTGCGTCCGCGCGGCGGGCCTGGGTTCGGGGTGGGGTCCCTCGGGGCTGCCTACGCGCGCAGCCAGCGCCGAGCACCTGGGTACGGGGTCGAAGAAGAGGGCGCGCGGGGCGGAGGCTGAGTGAGGCGGAGTGCGCGAGACCCCGGGGCGCCGAGGGACTGACTCTGATTTACCGTCTTTAAAAGGCGGCTCAGCGCCGAGTGAGTGTGAGTGCGCGCGGGAGACGTGGGCGTCTTGGAGGGAGGAGGCTGTGCCGGCTCGGAGAAGCTTGCAGTGGGTGCCCACTGCTGATAGATCGGGGGGCGTCGAGGTTGTTTGGGAGGTGGGAGAAATTCACGACCCGCAGAGTCCGATATGTCCATGGGACACTTCTGTGCATGAGTTTGGGGGAGACGAAAGACTAAAGGTTGGTTACCCACTTGCGCGCCGATAGCAGCTCAAGGCAGGACGTAAAGACATCAGAGCTTGGGGTGAAAGTCGCCGGAACCTAATCTAGCCCTGCAGCAAAAGGAAAGGGGACTTACAGGCTGGAGGGGTCCGGGTGGGCCAGCTGAGGAAAGGGGGGCCGCGAGCCCCGGAGGGCCAGGGGTGGGCAGCCAGCGCCTGCCCCGCCCGGCTCCAGCAGGACCCTGCCGTGCCCCAGAGGGAGCCTGAGCAACCACTGCGTCAGGACTGTGCAGACTGTGCAGACGGGGAAGCTCCCGAACACGGGGTTCAGAGCGCCCAGGGGGCGGAGGGAGCCTGCACAGCCCAAAGTGCCACCACCCGAGAGGCCAAGGAGGGGCTGTTGCAGGAAGGAGGGAGGTGTGTGCTGGCTGCCGCTGAGATGGAATAGATGAGGACAGTAACGGGGCGGCCTTTATCCCTGGTCACCCTCTGTCTCCCCCAGTCGGACCCCCAAACGGCCCTCGCAGCCTTTCTTCTGACCCCGTCTGGAAGCTGCGCACGTCTGCCTTCGGCGCCAAGGCCTGACCTCCTTTGTCTGACATTCCGTCCCTCCTCCTCCCCGGACCCAGGCTTTCCTGGGACCTCTCCGGAGGAGATGTCTGTCCTCACACCACCTCTGGCCCCTGGGCCAGGAAGGGGCTCAGGTGCCCTCCCCACCCCCGCGACCACTTCCAGACCGTTTCTCCGCCCCCTGCAATCTCCAGCTTTAAGTCTCCTTTTCTCAGGATGAGAGCCCACACCTCCGCTGCCGCTCTCACGGTCAAGGCCAGCTCAGTCCCCCTTGTTCCTTGGTGACAGCAGCGCGTGACGCGCTGTCCTCTCTCCAGTGCCAGTTTGCAGGAATTCTGGGCAACTTCAGAACCCGTGTAGGTGATCCTTCTTTGCTCCTGGTCTGTCTTAAGATTGTACCCAGGGTTCATTTTAATCGGGCGAGGTGACCGACAGAGACGACTCCTTGAAGAAAGAGTATATGTCCCAGGAGGAGGGGACAGCTTCCCCACGGGGCCGTGTGGGGCAGTGCCAGGGTCCCAGAGCCTGTCCTGTGTTTTCTGTGGGAAGGAATGGGCGATGCAGCAGTGTGCTCGGGGCTGGAGGGTGTGAGTAATCTCAGTGGGCTCTGGGTTATGGGGTGTCGCCCAGTTGCCCAGTGCCTGGCCCTGGGGGGAGTGAGGCAGAGGAACCCTGGCGCGTTGTGTGAGGAAGATAAAGGGAGGGGCCCTGGCTGGGTGGCTCAGGCAGTTAGAGCATCGTCCCCGTACGCCAAGGCTGCAGGTTCGATCTCTGGTCAGGGCACATGTAAGAACCAACCGGTGAGTGCCTCAATAAATGGAACACAAACATCAATGTTTCTGTTTCTCAAATCAATACATTTGCTGTAGATAGAGATAAAGGAGGCAGCTGGGGGTTTGGGCTCTGGATCGGTTGGTTTGCATGTAAAAAGTGGGTCTCAGAGAATTGTTTGCCATCCCTTGGAATTGGTCCTGAGAGGGGCAGTCCCTCCCCAGCCAGCAAGGCCCCCAGAGGTCAAAGCACCTTGGATAAGAAAATAAGCCCTCACTGGTGCGGCTCAGTTGGTTGGCCACTGTCCTGCAAAGCAAAAGGTCGCCAGTTCAATTCCCCGTCAGGGCACAGGCCTGGCTTGCGGGTTGGTCCCCAGTCGGGGTGTGTACAACAGGCAGCCGATGGATGTTTCTCGCCCCCTCTTTCTCCCTCCCTCCCCCTGCCTCTAAAAATAAATAAATTAAATCTTTGAGAAAATAAACCACCACCACCACCACTACAGCGCTTGTGTGTCCTGGCTGGTGTGGCGCAGTGGACTGAGCGCTGGCTTATAAACCAAGGGGCCACTGGTTCGATTCCCAGTCGCCTGGGGCACAGGCCTGGGTTGCGGTTGGGTCCCCAATGGAGGGGCGCCCAAGAGGCAACCACACATGGATGTTTCACTCCCTCTCTTTCTCCCTCCCTCCCCCTCTCTCTAAAAATAAAGTCTTTTTTTAAAAAAAGACACAGCTCTAGTCCCCGTGAGTCCTCTCCTCCAAGACCTCCAGCCGACTCCGGCTTTGCCAGCTGCTCTGCGGAGCCGCCTGCCCACCCCTCCCCCACCCCTTCACACCTGCGCTGTTTCTCCCATCGCGAGAGAGGTCCTGTCCCCTCCCGTGGAACCTGGCTGGCCCCGGGACTCGCTTTGACTGGCAGTGCTGTGACCGGAGATGCCACACCGGGCGCAGGTCTCGGGCGGCCCCACAGCTTCTCATTTCCCTCTTGGTGACCGAGCTGCTGCGTAAATGTCTGGTTACCCTGCGCGAGAAATCCCGGTGAGAGAGGTGGCCTGGACATGTGCGTGGCGCTGGCGCAGGCTTCCTGCCTCGGTCGCGCCCAGGGACCGTGGCTGCTGAGTGGCCCTGGCCATGCCCACCCACTGCCGTTGCAGGACACACCACCGCGCTTATTACTTCTCGTGACAAGGAGGCCGCACGCAGCCGGAGGCCCTTCTGCTCTGGGGGGACCTGCGGAGGGCAGAACGCGCGAGGTGCCCTCTTCACATAGACACCCGGTGCCTCACCTGGGGTGGCTGGGAGGGCGCAGGCATGGTGGGGGGACCTGCCTGGTTAGGGACCTTCCAGGAGGCCTCTCCGCACGGCCAGTCGGGCTTTTGTGCGGGACGGGGAGGTGCATCGGGTGGCGGTGCTGAGACCGACCCCCTGGGGGCAGGCCTCCAAGGCCGAGGACGGGAGGCTGCCGGCCCGCAGGCCTGGGCTCTGAGGTCCCTCGACTTTCTAGCATGTTCAGTGTGTCAGAAGAGCCACAGGAGCAGCGTGGGTGGGGCATCACGCGCTGACGAGGGGAAAGGGCATCGCTGGGGAAAGTCCGACGCCAGGACCGCACCAGCCCGGAGCAGGGCCAGCCCGCGGAGCCTGCCGTGGGTTCCAGGACCACCAGAACACCGCCGCTTTACACCAGAGGGTTGGGGGAGGTTTGTTACGCACCAGGAGACCTTGGGGATGGGCCTGGGGACCTAGCAGTGAGGGCTGCCACGGAGGAGCTCTGAAGCGCGGCGCCCACCTGGGAGCCAGGCCACGGTGGGCAGGGCAGGGCGGTGTGAACGCGGCTGACGAGGCTGGAGGGAGGGGCCCCGTGTCAGGTATGGGCAGGAAAATGGCGAGAACATTGTCTGGTAACGTGCGAGGCGTAAAATGTAGCCCATGATCTGATTTTCCTGGCAGAACACTTAAAGGCCGATTGGCTTCTTTCTAGTGAAGAAACCGTACACAAGGGCCTCAAGAATCTAGAGGCGGTTGTCCCACTGCCCCCGACTTCCTGAAGACATTTACAGTGTAGCTTTGGTCTAATGAAGCGGGTTATAATTTGATACATAGAAAATCCACAGGTTTTTTTTAAAGGGTTTTATCTGCTTGAACTAAAATGAACAGAATTCAAAAACAATGAGGGCTCTGGACCCTATCTTTCTTTTCTTTAAAGACTGTATTTATTTATTCTTAGGTAGAGGGACAGGGAGGGAGAAAGAGGGAGAGAAACTGATCAGTCGCCTACTCACACGCCCCCAGCCGGGGCTCTAGCCTGCAACCCGGGCCTGTGCCCTGCCTGGGAATCGAACCGCGACCTTTCAGTGTGCAGGACGATGCCCAGTGTGCTGAGCCGCACCCGCCAGGGCTGGGCCCCTAACTTTCTACAGGCAAAAGTAGGCTGAGGCAGCTACTCAGCTGCAAACATGGGTCAGTTCCCATGGAAAAGGGAAAACGACAGGGATTTCAGGGCCAAAATTGCAGAGGGAGAAGCCAAGAACTGCTAAAAACAAAACCAAAAACAAAACAGTAGATTAGGAGACTCTTGCAGGAAATAGACCCGGGCCGAGGTCCATCATGACAAATGTCTGGCCGCATATCAAAAGCGCTGTGGCCCCCTGGCCCTGGAGGGCCCTTCGGTTTGAACGGGATGCTCTGGCCCTGAGCCTGTGCTCCACCATGGAACGCTGGTGCTGTGGGGCTGGGGGAGGGGTAACATGTCTCTCAGGCAAAGGGGGCCACACCTGGCCCTTTGGCACATCCTAAGACAGTGGGCTCCGAGCCTATTGCCTTGGTGAGGTGGTAATTCTGGGGGTCTTGGCAGGCCCCGAGTGCAACTCTCACGTGACGGGGGCCGAGGGTAGACTGGGAAGGCTGTTCTACTCGTAGCGCCGCCCCCAGGGGACCGCACTCCCTACGACGCGCGCCCCGCGCACAGCCCTCCTCCGCGGGCTCCGGGCTTGCCGGCCTGCCTGGCTTCGGCCCGGGGGACGCTGGCAAGCATGATCCCGTCAGAGGCCCAGCAGACGCTTGCCGAATGGTAATTGCCACTTAAATCGCAGCTTCCATGCTGGGAGGAAGTCCCGCTGTCCTGCCTGGCCACGTGGGGAAACCCTGGATAAAAAGAAGCCACGTGGAGGAGAGGACGTGCAAGAGAAATGACGCGTTCCCGTCCAGTTCCCGGAGGAGTGAGACCACGGAAGGACCCGACGGACCGCGTGCGGAACGGAAGGCCTCATCGATCCCAGAACTGAGAGAAGTCATGAAGCACTGTTGCCTTAACCATGAAGTCTCAGGAAGGTTTGTTACATGTCAGTAGAAAACAGAAAAAGATCGTTGTCGCCAGCAGCTGCAGCCCCTCACAACCTCAGGTCCACACTCCCCCGACCGCCGCCTGCGGCCCTCGCGCGCCCGTCTAGCTGCCCGCAGCCGGCTGCCCGCCCCGGCCCCCGGGGGTTTCCTCGCCCGTCCCCACCCTCCTCCAGGCTCCCCGCCCCTCCCCGCTCACCCCTGGGCGCGGCCACCACAGTCCTGCTCGCGTCCCCTCCCCTCCTCTTCGCCTTCCCCGCAGCCGCCCGAACAGGCTGGCGGAGAACAGCCCCAGGCCAGGCCGTCCTCCTGGACCTCCTCGTCCTTCCTCTTCGCCCCACCGCCCTTTGCTACCTTCCCCTCCCTTTGGGCCCATGACCTTGTTTTCTACTTAGTTGAAAAAGCAGAAAGTTCTCATCACGAGGTAATTCCCCAAACTTCTACCTCCACACCCAGCCGCCCCGGCCCCTGCCTAGAGCCCGCTCCTCACTCCTCGCCTCTCGGGAAACTCTTCCATCTTTTTCCTACGCCACCGCCTTCTCCTCCTCTGTGGGAATCATTCGCTGGCGAACAAACGTGCTCTTCCCTCTCCGACTATAAAACCAACGACTCTGGACTTCCCTTTTCTAGTTTTGGCCCTGCTTCTCTGCTCGCTTTTTTAGCAAAAAAAAAAAAAAAAGAACAAAACAAAACCCAAACGCTTTGGAAGAGTTGTCTGTCTCACGGTCTACAATATCTCCTGGCGTTCCTTCTTGTCCCCCGCCCCCCGCCCCCAACACAGCTCTTTTCAAAGTAACCGCTGCCCTCGCGCTGCTCAACCTACTGATTGACTCCCATCCCCGCCTCACAGGCCCTCCCAGCGGCGGGTGACTCCCAGCAGCCTGTGACAGCCTAAGGTCCCTCGTCCCTCCCTGGCACACTCTGCACCCGGCCCCCTCCCGGCTCACCTCCTGTTGCGCTTCCTGCTTTTCTTTACTGGCTCCTCCTCTTTCCAAGCCTCCTCCCCCTTGACATGGGGGTGCCCAGGGCTCAGCTGGGCCTCTCTTCCTCTGTCCACGTTTCTCGCGTGGGGTCCTTGGAATACAGTGACTCTGAAATGAGTGCCACGTTGCCACCCCAGGCAGACGGCCTCCCTGAGCCCTGGGCGCACATGTTCCACGCCTGCCAAGGTTTTATCATGGAGCACCAGTGAGAAGGGCATGTTTGTCTCGTGAAGCCACTGAAGTTGGGGCTGCTTGTCACAGCAGCATAACCAGGGCTGCCCTGACTGCTACACACTGGCACCAGAGGGGTCCAAACAGTGTCCCCTCTGGGCTGGGAACTTGCACCTACTTCCTAAACAGGCTTCTTCCCTCCATTCTCCTCCCTTGCCCCTGTTCCCCGCCCCATGAACTATTGTCTCCACAGCCAGTGTGATTCACCGAAAAGCTACTCCTCTATTCCAATCCTCCAAGCCTCACTTTGTTCTTTTATTTTTAAATGTTTCCGTTGCAGCTGACATACAATATTGTCCTAGGTTCTGTTGTAAAACATAGTGGTTAGGCATTTATGTAACATACAAAGTCCCGGTCCCAGGAAGCGGAGAGCCCACCGGGCACCACGCGCCGTTGATGTACCACCCCGACTCCGCTTCCCAAGCCGCTTGCAGTTTACGTCCTGGGACTGTCCTTACACGTGGTAGTTTGCACTTCTTAGTACCTCCCTTCTCTTTGCCCACCAGCCCACCCCCCTCCACCCGGCAACTCTCCATTTGTTCTCTGCATCTATGAGTGTCTGTTTTGCTCATTTATTTTGTTGGTTAGATTCCACATATAGTGAAATCATGTGGTATTGTTGTCCTTTGTCTAATTTATTTCACTCAGCACAATACCCTCCAGGTCTATCCACACTGTCACAAATAGTAACGTTTTATTCTTTTCTCTGGCTGAATAATATTCCACTGTATATATGCAACACTTAGGCTGTTTCCAAATCGTGGCTGTTGTGAATAACGCTGCAGTGACCACAGGGGTGCATGTATCTTTTCGAACTGGCGTTTTGGGTTTCTTCAGCTAAATACCCAGGAAAGGGATTGTACGGTTATATGGCAGGTCTACTTTTAATATTTTTTGGAGGAATCTCCACGCTGTTGTCCACAGTGGAGGCACCGGCTTGGGATCCCAGCAACAAGGCACAGGGCTCCCTTTCCTCCACGCCCGCCAGCACTTGTCTGATTCATTGTCGGCAACCGTTGTGGCAGGTGTGAGGTGGTGTCTCACTGCGCGCCCGCTTCTTTCTGTGTGTGAACGTCAAAGTCCTTACACTGCAGTCTGGTCACAAGGGCCAACCCCATTTTCAGACGCCAGAAATGTTCCCAGTTCGGGGCCTTTGCCCAGGCCCTTCCCCCGCAGGGAACGCACTCCCCTCCGTGGATGGAACCCGCGCCCTCTCTCTTCCGCTGTTGGTTCCAACTGACTGGGCAACGGGGCCGCGCCGCTCCCCACCGGCTGATCTCCGTGTTTTCCCCACGGCATTCGTCGCCTTCTGACACGTGAAACTCATTCACCCTGGGTCCTTTCGGCCTCCCTCCCTGGAACATGAGCAGGGGCTTTAAATGTACGTGCCCTGGTGCCAAAGAATTCCGGTGGGTCCTAGGGGTGAAAACCAGGTAGGAGTGGTTGCCAGGGGCAGGGGTAGTAGGCAGGCCCCCCAAAGACGGCAGCCCCGGAGTCCCTGGACCAGGCTGTCCACGGCCTGGGCGTCGCCACCCTCGGTGCAGGAGCCTGCGGTCCCGGGAAGGTGGGTGTCGCCCGGGGTGAGGGCGGTCACCGTGGTTCAGACTAAGCCCCCGTGAGCAGGAGACGCCGTGGCCAGGCAGGGAGGAGGGCGCTCGGCTCGGGCCTCTTCCCGCGTCCTGCAGGGGCGGGCCACCAGCCCAGCTCCTCGGCGGCCGGGAGCTCCTGGTTCCCGTCCTCACCTCGTGTCCCTGCCCGCTGCCCTGGGACGCGGGACGGTTTCTGGGGTGGGAGCCCGCCGCGAGTCCTGCAGGGACCCCAACCCGCGGGATCCTCCGGGCGGCTCCGGCTCACGGAGCCAGGAGCAGACCGAGGGGTCGGGGCGGCGCGGGGTCGGAGCTCGAGCGCGGAGTCGGAGCTCGAGCGCGGAGTCTGGGGCCGAGAGCTACGAGCGCGCGGACGCTCGCACAAAGCTTCCCGCGAAACTGACGTACGCGGGGCAGCCGCGAGGAACCGCCCCCCGGCCGCGCCCCTCCCCCGCGCTCGCCTCGCTCCTCGGCGCGCCGGCGCACTCGCTCGCTCCTCATTGGCCGCAGCGGGGCGGCGCGCGCCGGCCGGTGCAGTGCGCGCCCCGCTATTGGCCGGGCCGTGGCGGGCGGGGGTGTGTCCGCTCCGCGCCCCGCCCCCGGCTCGGCTCGCGGTGGTGCGCGCGGCGACAGTGGCGGCGCGTGGCAGGTCCGGCGGGCGCGAGGCGGCGGCGGCGGCGGCGGCGGCGGCGGCGGCCTGAGCCCGGCCCAGCCTCGTCCCGCCCGGCTGCCCGGACCCGACCCCTGCCCGCCCGCCCGGCTCACCCGGCGCGCCGCGGCCCCGCCCCGGCCCGGCGCCTCCCGAGGGAGCGGCGCCGCCGGTAGAGCGCAGGCCTGGCCATGACCGACTTCAAATTGGGCATCGTGCGGCTCGGCCGGGTGGCTGGGAAGGTGAGCGGCGCGGGGCCGGGGGCTGGACCGGTGGGCGCGGGGTCGGGAGCGCTGGGTTGGGCCGGGGGCGCGGGGCCTGGCCGGGGGCGCGGGGCCCGGCGGTTGTGCGGGTGTTGGGCCGGCGGAGTGTCCCCGCGAGCCAACCCTCCGCGGGCCGCGGCCTTGGGGCTCCGACGGTGCGCCGCGGCCCGCGAGGAGGGGGCTAGAGGCTGCGCTTGCGGCCCGGGGAGCGGAGCGCCCTTCCGATGCGGCGCGTTCGCTTCTTGTCAAGACCGGTGTGTGCGCGCCGCTCCGTGCCTGCGGGTCCTAGTGGAGCTTCGCACAGGTTTCACGCTGCCAGCGGTGGCCAAGTCTGGCTGAGCCTCAGTGGGCCTCGCCGGAGCGGGGCCTACCTCTGCTTCTCTCCCTTACCTGGCCCCGCCCTCCGCGTGTTCGAGGCTGGGGCTTCCTAGCACCTGTGGGCATTGAGGCTTGGCTGTTTCCAGGAGCCGGCCGGCCGTGCAGCTGCACCAGCCACGGACCTTACCCTGGATGGGAACCCTGTTCCCATCACCAGCGGCGGAAGCTTCGGGTGGGAGAGAGGAGCAGAGGCAGTCAGATGAAGGTAAAGCAGATTCAGATCCTAGATAAAAGCCTTCCAAGCAAGAGTGAGCCTGGTCCATTTCGGGCCCGTTTCCTGCCCATCGTGCAAGAGGGACGTGGCTTTCCAGCTAGGCAGGGGTGGGTGCCCATCAGCTCTGAGACCCTTTGTGACTCTGGGGCTAGTTACGTTAATGTTATTTTTTAAGGCTTTTTCTTGGAACAAAAAGCTACAGAGGACAATTAAGAGGGGCAGCTGTGTATGGGGTAGCCCTCTTAATAAAGTAAACATTCTTAATAATTGACATGTTTTCGATATTCTATCTCAGTCTGGGCCCCCTCCCTCTATTCGGATGAAGCAACCATGTTGGGCAAGCTTTATTGGCACATTAAAGGCACAGGGTAGAGATTGGCCAGTTTGGTAGCAGTTCTTACGGTTAGTCTGGTGCAGATGGGAAGTGCAGCCTGATACCTACTCCTCTGGCACAGTCTTGGGCGGGGAATGACCAGGTCTTGGCACCGCTCTCTGCTGTTTGTGGTCAACTGCCCAGGCCCCTACCCTGCTGACCTCTCTTAGCCTGAAGGGGCCATTGCTGCGTGTCACCAGCACCTCCCCCAGACCCCAAATGTAACCTTGAAATGTGGTTAATTTGTAGACCAAGTACACCCTGATAGACGAGCAGGACATCCCGCTGGTGGAGGGCTACTCTTTCGAGGTAAGGACGGCCGCCCTTCGTGCCTGGGGAGGGTCACGGGGGCCTGGGGGGCTCCCTCCAGGACCAGGTCTCAGCGCCGCCTCTGTGGCCCTGGTCCTCCCCGAGGCCGCCCTGCTTGCCACTCTTCCCCGAGTACAGAGCAGCTGTGGCGTGTGCGTGACTGAATGCAGCTGGGGACAAGGCCTGGCTCCTTAGGAGACGGTCTGGGCCCCCCCACCTGTCCTCTGGCCTTGGCCCCGTCCGCCTGGGGCCTAGGGCGCTCCTGCCGCCCGTCGTCCGGAGCCCCTGCCGGCCCCTGTCGCCACGTGGCTTCTGTTCATGCCCAGGCCTCCCCCACCCGCTGCTGCTTCTCAGAGACCCCGCGGGGTGCGGGGTCTGGCCCAGGCGCCTCGGCCGTCGCCGCCGTCTCGCCTGCGCGGCGGGCTCTTTAAGGGCAGGGGGGTTCCCGTCTCTGGGCCCGCGGGGTGGTGCGCTGGCTCTGTGAGTGTCCCTTGCTCGGGAGCAGGAGAGCGCTTGTTGGGACGAGGCTGGTTTCCTGAGCTCTGCCGGCTCCCAGGGTCCCAGGAACAGTCCAGCCGCCTGTCCCTCTGGCTTGTTCATTTCACTCGGTTTTTCTAGGCATCATTGAGCTGTTGCCGAGAATCAGAGGTTTTTTAACAAACCTGTGTCTTGTTTTTTCTCAGGCCCGGATGGAAGTAGACGCCGACGGAAATGGTGCTAAGATATTTGCATATGCCTTTGACAAAAATCGAGGAAGGGGGTCAGGAAGGCTCCTTCACGAGCTGCTGTGGTGAGTGCCCCCCGCCCCGCCCCTGCCATGGCCTGCGTGGCCCGGATGTGCACGGGGTGCGTGGGGGCAGGGCAGCCTCGTCTCCGGACCAGGAGCTCTTGCTGTTCCACCGCTCAGGGGGGAGACACAGCCTCCACGGGGAGGGGCCTGGTCCCTGTGGGGCTCTTCCTGAGCCTGTCGGTGGCATGTGGGGAAGAGACTACGGACCTTGGCGTGCACACTGAGGCCGCTCAGATGGGGCGTCTTCTGGGCCGCGTGTCCGATGGTTTGGGGTTCCAGCCCAGCTCCCTGCAGCCCTGCTCTTTCACCCGGGGATTGGACGGTCCGCGTGGTCCTGTATGGGCCCTGGGCGGACACCTTGGGGTCGGGGCAGCCTTGCTCCTAGCGTGACCCTGCCGGTGGGGCGTGACCCTGCCCGTGGGGCGTGACCCTGCCGGTGTGACGAGGGGCCTGTTCGGGTCACGTGGCTGAGACGTCGGGAGGCTCTGGGAGGCGGACCAAGAAACTGTCTGTGTCCTAGGGAGCGGCACAGGGGAGGCGTCGCTCCCGGGTTCCAGGTCGTGCACCTCAACGCCGTGACTGTGGACAATCGCCTGGACAACCTGCAGCTGGTGCCGTGGGGCTGGCGGCCCAGAGCCGAAGAGACGTCCAGCAAACAAAGGTGGGTCTCACGTGGCCTGGCGCTGGAGGCGCGGCCGCCCGTGCGGGCGGACGGCCTCCTCCCAGCGCCCTCCTGCCCCCAGGAGGGGCCCACGCTCTGCTCTGCTGTGACATCGTCTGTGGCCTGGGGGCCTGGGGGCCCTCCTGCAAAGCGCAGGGCCCTCCTTTGTTCTCGGAGGCAGGTGAGGCTCCGACGACTATCCTTCTGGGTTGGTCTTTGATGGCTGGCTCCGCTGGGGAGAGGGGTTGTCTGGCTGGACGCTTGCCCGCGGGTAAGACTTCCCTGGGTTCCCGAGGCACGTGAGGTGTCTTCGTCTCGGGCCTCTCGGCTCTGCGGCCCGGGCAGCAGCTCCTGTGTCCAGCATGGCACCGGCAGCCCCCGGGGGCGGGCAGGATGCAGCCCAGCCATGAGCTTCGCGGGGCCTTGGGGTGAGCGGGGGGACCGGCAGCAGGGGGCGAGCAGGGAGCCGACACGAGCCAGGGGGTCCCTGGGGTTGCTCTGTGTGTCGTCAGGCACCGGGCAGTGGGGGTGACCTCCAGCAGGCGATGTCAGTGGGGTTGGGCAGGTCGGCGTTTCTCGGGATCTCGGCGGGCGGACCCTGGGTGACCCGCTGCAGTGGTCACGCTCGGGGTCCTGCGGAGCCCTAGGCAGCGAGGCAGACACAGCGGGATCGCCGGGCCCAGCATGGCTGGTGGGGAGGGGGCCCCCAGGCTCTCCACAGGGCCCTGCGCACCCTGACTTCCTGCGAGGCTTCCTCGGGGCAGCGCTGGGGCCCGAGCCTCTGGGTTCTTTCCTCCCATGTTAGAGTGTGGCCCTGAAGTCCCTGGTCCTTGAGGGACATTGATGCTTTTATAAGAGTCACTCTGCTAGGTTTTGGGTCGAAAGTGACAGGAACCAGGCCCAGTGTGAAGCAGAGACGGTGCGCACTGGCTCCCCAGGCTGGGGTGTGGGCAGCCACGGGGCTGTGCCTCCGCTTCCCCCTCTGGCGCAGCCCCCAGAGCTGCAGGCTCGCGTTCCACGGCGGCCGTGTCCCCGGGCACCGAAGACACCCTGACGTCACCGCGTCGCCTGTGCTGGCTCACTTCGCCACCGCGCACAGCGGGGAGACGGTTGTGCCCCCGAACGGAGCGATCACGGGCGGCAAGGGCAGCCCGGCGTCCGCGGCCCCCGCGGCCCGGGTGTGGGCCCCGCGCCGTCGCGTCCCCGCTGGGGGCCGGCCCGCAGCCCGGGCAGCAGCCCTCAGCCTGCAGGCGCCGTGCCGCCCGCGGGGCCGCCCCGGCCGGGGCTCGCAGTCCGTTTCTAGCGTCGCTTTTTCCGTTGCCGCTTATCCCCCTCGTCTGCCTTCACCCGTTCATCCCTCCCTTCGCCTTTCTTTTCTTCAAGGGTTCGTTTATTCGTCACCAGGGATAAGAGGAAGGGAGGGAGAGACAGAGGGAGAGAAGCATCCCGGTGCTGCTGCCTCTCAGCACCCCCTGCGGGGGACCCGCCCGCAGCCCAGGCCTGCGCCCTGCCTGGGCGTCGAACCCGCGACCCTTGGGTTCGCAGGCCGGCGCTCCGTCCACGGAGCCGCACCAGCCGGGGCTCCTTTGTCTGCTTTTATTTTTTTAATTATATTTTATTGACTATGCTCTTACAGTCCTGATATTGCCCCCTTGGCCCCTCCACCGAGCACCCCCACCCCCTCAGGCCACCCCCGCCCTTGTTCACGTCCGCGGGTCGTGCGTACAAGCTCTGTGGCGGCTCCATTCCCTCTCCTGTGCTTACATCCCCACGGCTGGTCTGTAACGACCTGTTTGTACTTCTTAGTCCCCTCGCCTCTTCACCCCCTCCCCCCCAATCTGGCAACCAGCAAAACGCTCTCTGTATCTATGATTCTGTCTGTTCTTCGTGTTTGCTTAGTTTGTTTTTTAGATTCAGTTGTTGACAGGTATGCATTTATTGCCATTTGATTGTTCATAAGTTTGACTTTCTTAAGTCCTTTTAATGTTTCGTATGATAATGGTTTGGTGACAATGAATTCCTTTATTTTTTTCTTGTCAGGGAAGCTCTTTATCTGCCCTTCGATTCTAAACGATAGCTTTGCTGGGTAGAGCAAGCTTGGCTCTAGGTCTCTGCTTTTCATGACTGAATATTTCTTGCCGATCCCTTCTTGCCTGCAAAGCTTCTTTTGAGAGATCAGCTGACAGTCTTATGGGAACTCCCCTGCAGGAAACTGCTTTTCTCTGGCTGCTTTTAAATTCTCTCTTTATCTTTAACCTTTGGCATTTTAATTACGACGTGTCTTGGGGTGGGCCTCTTTGCATCCATCCTGTTTGGGACTCTCTGTGCTCCCTGGACTTGCATGTCTATTTCCTTCACCAAGTTAGGGAAGTTTTCTTTGCTATATTTTCAAATAGATTTCCAATTTCTTGCTCTTTCTTTTCTCCCTCTGGCACCCCTGTGATGCGAATGTTGGACCTTGTGAAGTTGTCCCAGAGGCCGCTTACACTAACCTCATTTTGCTGGATTCTTTTTTTCTTCTTGTTTTCAGATTGGTGGTTTTTGCTTCCCTATGTTCCATATTGCAGATTTGATTCTCAGCTTTATCCACTCTGCTGTCGTTTCCCTGTAAATTGTTCTTTGTTTCAATCAGTGTGTCCTTCGTTTCTGACTGGGCCTTTTTTATGCTGCTGAGGTCCTCACTGAGTTCCTTGACCATCCTTATACCCAGCGTTTTGAACTCTGCACCTGATAGATTGCTTATCTCCATTTTGTTTAGCTCTTTTTCTGGGGTTTTGATCTGATCTTTCACTTGGGCCATGTTTCTTTGTCTCCTCGTTTTGGCAGCCTCCCTGTGTTTGTTTCCATGTATGAGGTAGAGTTGCTTTGACTCCCTGTCTTGGTCGTGTGGCCTAATGTAGTTGGTGTCCTGTAGGGTCCAGTGACATAGCCTCCCTATCCCCCAAGCTGGGGACTCAGGGTGCCCCTCCGTGTGGGCTGAGTACACCCTCCTCTTGTATCTGAGCCTTGGTTGCTGTTGGCAGGTCAATGGGAGGGGTTCACCCAGGCCAGTCAGCTGTGCAAGGACTGGCTGTGACCACTGACCACCACCCTCCGCCCTCCGTGGAGGATCAGCTGTGCAGGGCGGGGTGGCGGTGCTCCGACGTGGTCTGTGGCTGCCCACTGGGTGCGCTGGCCCTGGGGTTTCCCGGTGGTGCAGGCCAAGGTCGGCCCCCACCCGTGTTCTGCCTGGGGCCGCCCCACCTGCGCTGTAAAGCCTCCTGAGACGGCTGCCGCTCGTGCTGGGCCTGGGGACCCTCAGCAAGAGCTATGGAGGCTGGGTCTCACTGAGGCCGGCTGTGCTTGCGTGAGAGGATTTGGGAAGCTGTGCAGCAGGAGCCAAGACCATTCATTCCTATCGAAAAGCTACTGTTAACGGCTGTAAGTTGGGTGGAACGAAGCCTCCGGAAACACCCAGGGTTTCCAGTGTGAACCAGGTCAACGGAGCCCCAGATGGGGCCCCAGCTGCCTGCCCTGCGCCTCTGCCGGCCTTTCTGTCTGGGGGAAAGCCGGCCCCCGGCGCCCCCCTTGATGCCAGGCACGTCCGGTGCTCCCTGGGTGCCGCTGGGGCCTGTCAGCCTGCCACCCCGGTGCCCGAGCTCAGAGGGAGGGAGTCTGAGGAGGTGCGGCCGTGTGTGGGTTCTTTAGGGGAACCGCTTGGGGCTGCAGCAGTTTCTTCCACCAACACAGTCCCTGCTGGTTTTTGCAGCCAGAAGTTGTGGGGCCTTCTCTTCCGGGCCCTGGAACCCTGGGCAGGCGGCCTGGTGTGGGGCTGGGACTCCTCGCTCCCGAGACGCCTGTCCCTCCTGAGTTTTTACCCACCGCGCGTGGGCGAGGGGCTAGCCCGTTCCGTGTCTGCACCCCTCCTGCCGGTCTGGGTGGGTGTGGCTTCTCTGAGTGCACGGACTCGGCTTCCGCCTGTTCTGGGCGAGGGAGGCCCTGGACGTAGCTGCAGTTCGGAGGGGCCGTGGGAGGGGCTGTGCGGCGTTTGCCTGGGCCTCCGTCCCAACTGGGACCCTTTGTCTATTTTCAAATTGAGTTATTTCGTTGTTGAATTGTCGTTGTTCTTCACATATTCCAGATATCAATCCATTATCAGGTGGATGTTTGCAGGTATTTTCTCTCATTCTGTGGGGTGTCTTTTTATTCTGTGTATAGTGTCTCTGGGGGCACGTGTCCAGGATTTTGCGAACTCTGATGTGTCGTTGCTCTTCTGCCAGCTCTGTCTCTGGTGTTGTATCTGAGAAATCATGGCAAGGTTGGTGCAATGCAGCCTTGGCTCTGCGTTTTATTCTGTGAGATCTTCTGTTCAAGTTCCTGTTTTTAAAAAAATTTTACTGTTTTCGAGAGAAAGATCAATTTGTTGTTCCACTTGATAACGCACTCGTTGGCTGACTCTTGTGTGTCCCCTGACTGGGCATCCAGCCTGCGCCTCGGTGCATCAGGACCGTGTGCTGACCAGCTGGCCTGCCCAGCCAGCGCTCTGTGAGGTCTTGTGTTTAGGTGCCTGTTTTGTTCTGAGTCAGTTTTCGTACGCGGTGTGAGGTGAGGGTGACCCTTCTGCCTTTTACCCAAGTCCCTGCAGGCCTGGCCCCCGGGGCGGGCCCAGCTCCGGGTGGGCTGCCCTCTGCCCCGCCCGCACCTGCCAGCCCCAGCTCTGTCGCGCACCTCGCTCAGCTCTGGCGTCAGCGGGAGCTCTTCGGTGGCGACCTTGCTGTCCACTCCCACAGGACAGGTGTTGAGGAGGATGTGGAGCCGTTCACAGCACTGAAGTGGGGGAGGACCCACCAGGGACCGGAGCAGGCGCTGCTGGGGCCGTCAGCAGGGGAAAGGCTGCCTGGCCATGCTCAGGTGGCCTGGGCCTGGCTGGGCAGTAGGACTGAGACCGCACGGTCCCCGTGCCTGCTCGGTGCCCGTCAGTCCCAGGTGTGGGAGAGACACGCCCTGCTCTGCACCTTTTGGTGGAAAAGCAACGTGTGCCAAGGGCTTGCTGTCGTGTGGAGAAAAGGCATGCGGCGCGGCGGCCTGCGGCCACGGCAGACACCAGGGCGGGGTCTCGAGCGGGAGGCAACAGCCCGTCCACCCTGGAGCCTCGCCGCGGTCGCCTGTGCCCTGAGCGGCCCCTTCTCTCCTCCAGGGAGCAGAGCCTGTACTGGCTCGCGATCCAGCAGCTCCCCACGGACCCCATCGAGGAGCAGTTCCCGGTCCTGAACGTGACGCGGTACTACAACGCCAACGGGGACGTGGTGGAGGAAGAGGAGAACGCCTGCACCTACTACGAGTGCCACTACCCTCCCTGCACGGTGATCGAGAAGCAGGTACGGGCTGCTGCACTCCCTGGGTCCCCGCGGGCCCCTCACTGCCTCTCTGGCCGAGGGGGTTGGGGTCGTGGGTGCTTCCTGCCGGAGGGGTAGTGCCTCTGCGTGACCACGAGGCCCCCTGCTCTGTGTCCTTCCAGCTCCGGGAGTTCAACATCTGTGGGCGCTGCCAGGTGGCCCGGTACTGTGGCTCCCAGTGCCAGCAGAAGGACTGGCCTGCCCACAAGAAGCACTGTCGGGAGAAGAGGCGCCCCTCCCAGCACGAGCTCGAGCCAGAGCGGTGACTGGGCGTGGGCGGCAGCGCAGCCCCAAGTGGCATCGGTCTTCCCTGGGCACCGCGGACGCGGTGGTGGCTGAGCCTGGCGGTGCTGAAGAAGCCAGCCATGCGCCCGGCGCGGCGCGGCGGACACCCCGTCCCGGCGCTTGGTGCTGCGGCGCGGCGCCCCCGGAAGTGCTCCCTGGAGTAGAGACAGCCGAGCCGGGAGGCTCCGCCAGGAGGCTTCTCGTTATTTATATGTTAATATGTTTGTAAACTCATGTACAGTTTTGGGGGGGAGGCAGTGGAGGGTTAGAAGTGACAAATAGAATCATTTGCTGTAATCCTCAAATGGCGACGGTCAGCCCACGTGTCTCACACTGTCCGGGAGCGGGAGCCGCCCCCTGGGCGCTGCACGGTGTCCCCAGCTCACACTCTTGCCTCGATGCTGGGCACGCTGCCCGTGGGTCCCGGGGGGCGGGGCGGGGCCTGCCTTGCTCTGGGCTTTCCTGGAGAGTGGCCGGCAGCCCTGTGGCCGAGCAGGCCAGCCACCCTCGGGCAGGCACGGAGCGATCGCAGCCTGGCCATGGGAGGCCGTCGCTTGGACTCTGCTGAGTGGCTGGGAGCTGCACGGGGCCTGGCCCCCAGGTCCGCGGAGGCAGCCAGGGTGCCTGAGCTCTGCCGCCTGCCCAGTGGGCAGGGCCCCCGCTCCTGGAGCCACAGGCGTCCGCGTGCTGGGCGGCCTCTGGCCCGGCGGCGCGCCCTGCACAGCCCCTTGGGGCAGTGCGCCTGGCCGTGTGGCCGGCACCTGGCTGGTCTCCCGGTCTGGCCGGCTCACTGCAGGCCTCGCCTCCTGGCCACCCCAGCTCTGACGGTCCCAGGCTGTCCCCAGCCTGGGAGGCCCTGCTGCGCATTCCCTCCCGCAGCTCTTCCGACATCGCCCAGGAGGCCTGGGTGGCCGCTGCTTCCCTGGTTGGGACAGCCCTGGGGTGACCTTTGGCCTGGGAGCTGAGCTGCTCGTGGTTCCTGCGCACGCTCGGTGTCCTGGGCAGTGTGCCCTGGAGGACAGGTCCGGGCAGCGGGGGAGGGCAGCGTGCAGGGAGCAGTGGGCCTGGTCCTGACCCTGAAGGAGGGTGTTTCGAAGGGGTGAGTCCTCCACGTGCTCCCCACACACTTGTGTGGACTGAGCAGCTCACCTTTGCCACTGCAGGTCCAGTGTGGCGTGTTTTCTAGGTCAGAGACATGTGCTGCACACTTGTTCCAAGTGCGCCCGGACCCTTTGCTGAGCAGTGATGGGCGCAGACCTGGTGGGGCAGGGGGTGCATGGGACGCTGAGGTCTTCCCTGCAGACAGCTGGCACCCGGCACCTGGTTTCTCTCCGGGTGGCCCCAGCCTGAGAGGGTCAGTGAGTTCAGCACTCGGGAGGGTAAATGCGGGGCTTGTTCCCAGCCAGTTGGAGTGCAGCGTGTGGGGCTGTGGATGTGACCCTCTTGTACCAGCCTGAGGCTCAGCTGTCCAGACTGCCTTGCTGCAGCTGCCGCCCGAGCTGCTGACTCATGTCTGTATTTGTAGCCGTAGCCCTGCCTCCGAACCGCAGGCTGCCTGCCCGGGTCTCCGTGTGGGACCCACTCACCATGCCGAGGCTCCCGCTAGCTGCTGTAACCAGTGTCCTCAAGCGGGCGGCCTGAAGCCGTCGGTCCTCTCCTGGAGGCCTGGAGGCCCAGCCAGGGGTTGGGCAGGGCTGCCCGCCCCCTCCCGCCCCCCGCAGGAAAGGTGTGTTCCGGCTGCTCCAGCGTCCGCAGCCTCCCAGCCGCCGGGGGCTTGTCCTCCCCTGGGTGCGCGGGTGTCCCTGACATGCCAGAGTCCCCTCACGAACAGCAGTCCCTGCGTGAGGGCCCACCCTAAGGACCCGTCTTCACTGGATCCCTTCTGGAGAGACCCTGGCTCCGAAGGTCACATTCTGCGGTGCTGGGAGACTACAACATCGGTCTGGGGGCTCAGTACAGTCCGTAACTGTCCAAATTTGCCTTCCCTGAACCTGCTGGGCAGAATGCGCTCGTTTCCTTGAGCGATGCAAGCTCCCTTCCCGTCTCCCCCGTCAGGGTGCGGCTGTCCCGGGTTAGCCCTTACGGCCTAAACCTAACTGGCCGCGGGACCCTTGCCCCCCTGAGCACCGGTGTTCCGTGTGCTCGCGCATCTGCCTGCCCCTGCTCCCGCGGGGACCTCCAGCTGGCCCCCTGTGCCGTCTCTCCGATGTGCTGGCCGGTGGGCCTGCGTACACCCCCGCTTCCCCCCGTCCCCCGGCGCTGCGGGTGGACATCGGGGAAGGAGGGCAGCCGAGGCCCAGCCCTTTGACCTCGGACTCTGCTCCCTGAGTGTCCTGGCCCTGCGCACCCCTCCACTTCCATGCCTGCTTCCCCTCCCCCTTCGCTCGCCGTTCCGGGCCCAGCTGTCCTGCCAGTACGTGCGGGACCCGGCCGTCCCGTCCACACCGCCGGCTCGCCTCGGGGCCGGGTGGCACGTCCTGCCGGCACGTGGGGCCCGCCGAGGCCCGCCGGCCTGTAGGGGGCGCAGGAGCCCGGCCTCACGCTGGTGGCCCTGCCGTCGGAAGTCCCGCCCCGATATCCGGAAGGAGGAGGGAGGGAGGGACGGCAGCGGGAGAACAAGTACCTGTTGCGTGGCCGGTCCCCGCGTGGTGCTCCGGTGCCCAGTCCTGACCCCGACCCCGCTCTCGGCCGCGGCCCGGGCTCGCACGCTGGCTTCGCCTCCCCTCCCCCTCAGCTCGGCATCCAGCGGCCCGCCGGCCGCCGCGTCCTCCGGCGGCTGTGGGATGGGCTGTCGCCTGCAGCTGCTGCAGGCGGTGGACACGGAGTACACGGCGGACTCGGTGGAGTGGTGCCCGTTGGAGGGCTGCCGGCGCCTGCTGGCCTGCGGCACCTACCAGCTGCGGGCGCCGGAGGGCGAGGTGCGCGGGGCCCCGGCTGGGCGGTCCCGGCGGCGTCTCCCGGGGGCTGGGGCCCGCCCGGGTCTGCGGTCGGGGAGGCGGAGGAGAGTCTAGAGGGAGTCCCGGCACGGAGATGCGGCCTCGGCCTTGCGGCCGGGATGTAGGTTAGGTGTGTGCAGTGTGACTCCAGCTTCAGGGTGAAACGTTGAGTGAAGAGGGATCCAAGTCCGGACCCTTGACAGTGGGAACTGGCCCCGCAGCCCAGGACGCAGCCAGGGCCGTCCCGCTGGGGTCCTGGGCACAGCTGGCCCGTGCGCCGGCTTAGAAGGAGGGCCCCGTGCTGGGCCCCACACCCACGGTCACGGATCCCCTGCGGGGAGGAGACACTCTCCAGCTCAAAGTCGGGGCCCCACCGTCAGTGTCCGCGGGGGTGATCGGGATACATCTGCGTCTTTTGTAGAGTGAACTGGACGCTGCCAAGCCTCAGACCCGCTTAGGTCGTCTCTACCTGTACACTTGCAAGGAGGACCTCGCTGCGTGCTCCCTGGCCGAGGTCCAGAGGATAGACACCAATGCCATCCTGGACATGAAATGGTACGGGCTCGGCCGCAGCCCCGCCCGCCGGGCGTTTGTCCCTTGGTCAGGGAGCCTGATGCCTGGCCGCGTTCCCCGGGGGCAGTGCCGAGCCGTGGGTTCGTTCCTTCACCGCCCCACCCACCCGCGGGCAGCTGCAGGGTGAGGTGGACTTGGGGTTCGTTTCCTTTTTCAGCTTCCAAGCCCCACAGTTAATATTCCGAGAAGTAACGTTGGTGTTTTGATGTGTAAGTTGGGGGTTTGTTGGACCAGAGCTGTAGGCTCCAGAGCAGGGCAGGGGCTGAAGTTTACGCGATAAGCTCCTGTGCCCTGGCCACGTCCCCGGTTCTGACCGGCCCGTGGCTTCTCTCCTCAGGTGCCACGTCCCGGTGGCTGGCCATGCCGTCTTGGGTGTGGGAGACGCTGCTGGGTGCATACAGCTGTTCCAGCTGGTGGGATCCGAGGTCAGTGACTGGGACTGGGCTTTGTAGCGGGGGAGGGACCAGGGCGGGGGGTGGGTTCGGGAGGGAGACTGACAGCAGCGCCTTCCTAGGGTTTTCCTGTGCAGCTTTATCGTGAACGCTCTAAGGTCGCACGCAGTGTGTTTAAGTCACTGGGTTTGCGAGGTCACCTCCGTGTCACCAGCAGAAGTGGCAGGCTGTTGGTTAACCCGTCGACGGGTCTGAAGGTTCTCCCTAAAGGGAGCCTGGACCGGCGTTGCCGGGCGGATGCTACGGGGGGAGCCGCAGTGACTTCCCCCCAAGGGGCGGTCCTTCCCAGCAACAGCAGAGCGCGGGGTCCCCGCGAGGACTCGCGCGTGCCAGCCGTCCGCAGCGGCAGCCCGGACCGGTGGGAGTCCCGGGGCGGGGGGGCAGCCCGCGGGAGCCTGCCTGTCGCGGGGCGCGTCCCGCTGCCAGTGGCCGCGGCGCGGGGTGTGTGGCCGCAGAGGGCTCCCGCGGGAAGGCCTCGCTTCAGGCTGGCCAGGAGCAGCAGCCCCATCCTGGAAGGTCCTGCGGGCGAGGGCGGGCGTTCCGGGCAGGACGGTTGTGCGGAGCCGGGTGGAGGGCACGCAGCAGCCTGCACGCGCCCTGGTGAAGCTGCCGGCTGGGAGCCTGCGGGTGCCGCGGGGCACGGGCCAGGTTGCTTAGGTGATGAAATTTACCTAGACCTGGGAGAAACAGTGTTTTAACGGCGGGTCGTGGCTTCCGAAAGGAAAACCCAGGAGCACGCCCGTTGTCTGTGTCTCTGGAGACACAGCCGCTGCGTCCCCGGGGGCCTGGGGCTGCCGCGGGCTCTCCAGGGCGCTTGCCGGCGTGTGGAAGCACCCTGGCGGTGTGGACGGCGCGGGGTCTGAGGAGGAGGGTGGCCTGCTTCCCCCACAGTCCCGGGTACAGGAGCCCCTACAGGCGTGCGGGGGGCAGGGCTCGGTTCTGCGGTGTCCGCGGGTCCCCTCAGTGAGTGGCGACGCGTGGCTCGCCTGACAGGAAACGAGGGACCACCGGCTGTGGAGCTGGAGGAGCAACCTTCCCAGGCCCCTGGGCTGCGCCCCTGACAGCATCCCTTCCCTCCAGGGGACCCTGCGGCGGGCGGCCAGCTTGGCCCTGGACGAGCAGTGTCTGGCCTTGTCGCTGGATTGGTCCACTGGGAAGACCGGAAGGTGAGGGCCCCGCCGTTGCTCTGAGGGCTCCTTCCTGCTCTCACGCGGGAGAGAATTCGAGCCGCCTGTGTGAGCCTTGCCTGGGCTCCCAAACCTGGGGGCGTCGGGCCAGGCCCGGCCTGCAGAGGAGAGACTGCGGCCTTTCGGGGGCCACGGGCGGGGTTTTCCCCAGCAGAAGGGGACCTGGGCTGCTGTGGCAAGCCGAGTGGTAGCTCTGGCCCCTGCCAGGGGCCCCGGCCAGCTTCTCAGGACGCGTGGTCTCTCCCAGGACCCGCCTTGGGGGCGTGGAGTGTCACCGCTTGGGAGCCAGAAGAGGGCGGTGAGTGGGGGTGTCTGCGTGATGTTCTGCTGGGTTTCTCCATTGGTCCTCTGTGCCCAGGGCCAGTGGCCAGCCCTTGGAAATGATCAGCAGCGACTCCAAGGGGCAGCTGCACCTGCTGAAGGTGGACGCGGCGGGGCCGGGACTGCAGGCGGCGGCGACCTGGCAGGCCCACCACTTCGAGGCCTGGGTCGCGGCTTTCAATTACTGGCAGACGGACATCGTGTATTCAGGTTGGCGCCCCCGCGCCGGGCGGCGGTCACCTCATCCTCGTCACTGTCTCTCTGGGGACTTGTTGGGCGGGGCGGGCACAGGCGCCGCCGCCGGCGCCGGGCGCTGGGATGCTCGATGGCGTCGACGTGCCGGCCTAGGCCCTCCTGGCCGCTCCCCGCGCTGCTCTTCCTCTCGCTCTGCGCTGCCGCCTCTGCCGGGGGCGTCCCTCACCGTCCGCCCCCCTCCTGGGTCCCTGCTCCGCGCCCCGGGGACCCGTCGCCGAGCCTCCTGTCGGGTCCGCCGCCGGCACACCTGCCCCGCTGGGTGGCCGAAATCGGACGCCTCTGCCCCTCACGCCTGCCGAGGGCCCGTGCCTGGTCAGCCTCGCGCTCTCGGGTCTCAGAACGGGCCGCCTCTCTCCCGTCGCCGGTCCAGGCCGCCGTCTCTCCGTCTGCCGGGGACCCTCCCTCTGTTCGCGCTTACCCTCCCTGGGGACAGCGCCTTCCCGCTCTACCTGCATCGCAGCCTGGAACAGGCTTAGCGAAGAGTGAGGGTTCGACTTCTGTGGCTTCTGGCTCTGAGTCCTCCCTTCAGGCTCAGCTAATTCAGAGCAAGGGGCCGTGGAGCAGTGGGTGAGTGACTCTGAGCCGGTCCGCTGATTTAGCAAGTGTTCACTGAGCACCCACTATGTACCAAACCTGGTTCTAGGTGCACAGCACCTTGGGGCGCATCAGTGAACAAGGGGCAAAGGCCGTGCTTGCACCGAGCTCAGGCTGAGAGAGAGGAGGTGGGGAGCGAACACGACACAAAACACACAGCAAGCAGGGGGCACAGGAGGTCAGGTGACAGGTGCCGTGGAAAGGAGCAAGGGCAGGGTGGGGGCCCGGGGGGGCCGTGGCCGGTGCAGGTGGTGCCGTTGGCCCAGAGCAGGAGGGAGCCCGCCACGGCGGGGCCGGCCCAACAGGAGGGCCTCGGGGCGGGGGAAGGTGGTATCGCAGGTCCCAGGCGCCAGGTCCCAGGAAGGACCTGGGCCTCTGCTCCGTGTGCAGCAGGAGCCCAGCATTGCCTGCGGGGCCCTCCCAGGAAGGGGCTTCTCTGTCCTCTCCCCGTTAGCGCGAGGGGGCTGACACTGCAGCTCTGCCGCCTGGCAGCACCCTGAGCCCCCCAGGAAAAGCCAGCCCTGGAGTTGCCGTGGCCACTGGGCTTTTCTGCTTCTTCCACACAGGGGGGGACGATGGCTTTCTGAAGGGCTGGGACACCAGGACACCCAGCACATCTGTGTTCAACAGCAAGAGGTACCCCCGCCCCGGGGCCAGTGCTGGGCTCGGGGCAGCAGCACCTGTCCCGCGACTGCGGGCTCCCCGTGGGCAGTGGCCCTGCCCCCGCGGGCTGAGGTGGTGCCCCTCCCTCGCAGGCACTCGATGGGCGTGTGCAGCGTGCAGAGCAACCCCCACCGGGACGGCATCCTGGCCACGGGGAGGTGAGCCCCTGCCGGTCCCTGGACCCTTTCCCCGGGCCGACCGTGGCGAGGCTGAGCGGGCCGGCGCCCCAGCTGGGTGTGGGGGGACAGGGGCTGGAGCGGGTCCCCCAGGAGTGCCAGCCCACCAAGGGGAACGCCCTGCGCCCTGGGGTGGCTCGGTTCCAGCTACGATGAGCATGTCCTCCTCTGGGACACCCGGAACATGGAGCAGCCGATAGCAGACGTGCCCGTGCAGGGCGGCCTGTGGAGGCTCAAGTGGCACCCCCGGCACAGCCACCTGCTCCTGGCGGCCTGCATGCATGGTGGCTTCAGCGTCCTCGACTGCAGACAGGCCCTCGGTGAGTAGGGCCGCAGCAGCTGGCCGGGAGGGCTCCCCGTGCCCGGTCCCCTCCCTGCACCAGACTCCGCCCACACGGGGCCCGCGCCCCCAGGCCGTGCTGTGGCGCACACCCCGGTCTCCGTGGCAAGCACTCTGCTCTCGTCCTGGTGCCCCAACTAGCTTGGCGGGTCTGGAGCCTTCTGCACGGCGGAGGGTCCCCCAGCCCTCTGGGGCCTCTGCCCCGGGAGCCTGCACACCGGTCGCTCCCGGCGCCCCCTGGGCTCCCTCCGGCTGGCGGGCAGTGTGCTGTGCGTGGCCCGATGTCCCGACCAGGTTCCGACCTGCCCATCCTGCTGCCTTCTCATGTCTCTGGGCAGGACGCAGCGTCGGCTCTGCCGGACTCTGCCCTGCCTGAGCCGTGGGGCGTGGCCGCAGGCAGCGGGCACCTGCGGGGCCTCGCAGGAACCGGTGCTGACCGAGGCAGGCAGCCGAGGTCCTCCTGCAGCCCGCACCTCCTCACTGCCCGACCTGCTCCTCCCGCCGGGCTGTCTGCTCGCACCTGCTTTCCCTCTTCACTCGCAGCTCAGCTCTCAGCCTCCCCTTCCGCCTCGGCGGTGCGCGGAGGCGGGAAGACTCCGCGTCGCCCTTTCACGCGGATGGAGACTCCTCTGGCACTGGGCAGGGGTCTGCCAGGCGGGGGTCCCCAGGCTCCCGAGGGGATCCTGTGGCGGGGTCTGTCCAGGGTCTCTGCGTCCGCTCGGGAAAGAGTGGCCTTGAAGTCTGCAGCCCTCGCCGCTCAGCGGCCACGTTTTCTGCGTGGGCCGGGCTCTGCTGTGCTGTGTGTTCCTTGTGTGCTGACCTTGTCGCGTAAGGTGTGCCTTCGTCTGGTGACTTGTTCTGCTTGTCCCAGAGGCTCCTCGTGTCTGACAGTGGGCCCACGCCGGCCCCCTACGGGGGCCGAGGGCATGGCGCACCGCTTCCGTCTCCCCCTTCAGCCTCCCCCGGGTGTGGTTCTGGGTGTGTCTTCTGCAGCGGGTCTGCCCCTTTGCCAGTAGCGTCGCAGAGGTGGCGTTCTGCCCGCCCCTGCCTGCGCCGTCGGGAGCCACGTGACGCCGCTCGTCCCTTCGCCGCTGATGTTCATCCTCCTTCGATCCCTGGGGCCAGGCGGGCAACCTGGGCTTCCCCACGGGGACGGTGCTGCCGCCCTAGGAACTCGGGGGCGCGGCGCGCGCGGCCGCCCGGCTTAACTTTTGGAGAGAGGAGAAGGGAGGGAGGAGGGGGGAGAGAAGCGTGAACGGTCGCCTCTGGCGCGCGCCCTGAGTGGGGGTCCAGCCAGCGACCCTGGCACGCGCCCCGACCGCGAATGGAACTGGCGGCCTTCCGGGTTGCGAGGTGACCCTCCAACCACGGGCGCCACACCGGCCAGGGCCCCCGCTCATGCCTTGCAGATGACGTGCTTCGCCGGGTTTTGGTTGTAATTGTGCACCTTTCTGCAACAGTAAATGTGTGTCTATATGTATTCATACTTCTTTCCTGTACAAAACTAGTCCTTACACACCCTGATGCTTCATGGATTTCACTTAAAAACGCAGCGGTGGACAAAAGGAGGTTTACAGTTGAGAGCGTGAAAGTTTCTTCTGGTGTTACACACTTACTCTCCCTCGTGGTGTTTGTTTACCACCCTTGACCCGCCGTGTCTGCCGCCGCCGCGTGCAGGCTCACAGAGCCCCCCTACCTGAAGTCGGCAGCGCTCTGTTCACTGGTGGTTCTGCCACGGTTTCGTCCGGTTTTCGCTGTGCGTGTTTGGGTTGTTTCCAGCATTTTGCAGCTACAGATAATGCTTCACGCGTGTTTTGTTTGGTTGGAGGCGTGTCTTCAGTGTCCCTGCCTGGCTGTGGGACGGCAGGGTCGCAGGTCCCTGCACCTCACCTGCGCCCCCGCCAGCCCGGGGCAGAGCGGCGGCCCGGGGCGGGAGCTCTGCATGCGGCGCCGGAGAGGTGGGTCCCAGCCTGCCTGCGTGAATGGAAGGTGTTTTCGTGCGTCGTGGGGCTGGTTTTCTAGTTCTGTCCCTTGCGAGTCACCTTGGTCCGCCTCTGGCCTGTGCTCCCCCCGGGGCCGGGTCTTGGCTTCCCAGAGCCCCTGCGACCCAGGGCTCTTGCCCGTTGTCGCTGCTTCGTGTTGGAGGTACTTTTGTTCCCTTGGTTCCTTGCCCACACAGAAGTTTTCCTTTTTTAATTTACATTTCACTTTAATTTTTTATTTATTGATTTTAGAGACAGAAAGGTAGAGGTGTGTCGGGGAGGGGGGGGGGACATCCGGTTGTTCTACTTACTCAAACGCTCTTGGTGGATCCCGGGGAGCGGACCCACAGCCTTGGCACATGAGGACAACGCTCCAACCAGCTGAGCTGCCCGGCCTGGCCCAGTTTTGTGTGCGCGCGCGTGTGTGTTTAACGTAGTTAAATTTGTAGATATTTTTCCATCGACCCTGGATTTCGAGTCTTAGTTAAGAAGCCTCTTTCCTCCCACACTCGGGCGGAGGAGGCATCAGCGTCCCCCTCGAGTGCCTTGTGTGGCTTTGGGGTCACACGGGGGAGCCGAGCGGCCAGAGCTGCCCTGGCGTCGCTCACGGGGCCCCCGGGCCTGGGGTGCCGCCCGCCTCACCGTGGCGCTGCGGGCGCCCGGCGCTGGGCTCCTCTCCCTCCTCTGTCCACGGGCGGCCAGGCGTCTGTCTCCCTCGGGCCTCGACTCTGGGCTTGTGTTTTCAGGGTTTTCTTGACTGTTCTTGTATTTTGAACCCGAGTGTCAGCTTGTCTTGTCTCATAAAAAAAGCTTACTGGTGTTTTTATAGGGGTTGCATTAAATATAAAGTTAACTTTACAACAGAGTTATCATCTGGGGTTGTCTTATTCAAGAAAAGGGATATGTTTCCACTTGTTCAAGTCTGTTTCTCTTTTTCATTAAAGATTTTATTTATTTTTAGAGAGTGAGAAGGGAGGGAGAAAGGGAGAGAAACATCCGTGTGTGGTTGCCTCTCGTGCGCCCCCCACTGGGGACCTGGCCGGCAGCCCAGGCCTGGGCTCCAACTGGGAATCGAACCGGCGACCCTCTGGTTCGCAGGCCTTAGTCAGTCACTGAGCTCCATCAGCCAGGGCAGCAACACTCTCTTTCGTTACCTCTTCTGACTGGATGTTGTCTGAGTATTTGAAAGCTGTTGGGTTTTTTTGTTGTTGTTGGCCATTTCATCTGTGACTGTCTTATTAAAAATATGTTTTGTTGTGCCCTGGCTGGTGGGGCTCAGTGGACTGAGGGCCGGCCTGCGAACCACAGGGTCACTGGTTCGATGCCCAGTCGGAGCCCAGGCCTGGGCTGCGGGCCAGGTCGCCAGTAGGGGGCGCACGAGAGTCACCAACACACGGATGTTTCCCTTCCTCTCTTCCCCTCTCTCTAAAAATAAAGAAATGAAATCTTTAAAAAATACAGTTTTTATTGCTTCTGTTAGTTTTATTGATTCTCTGGGCTTTCCGAGTAAATGTGTCATCTGCCAAAAGGTATAATTTTATTCTCTGTCCTCCAGTTCTGATGCCTCTGATCGCTCTCTCCTGTGGGAGCCCCGTCCCGATGCCCCAGCACAGCGTTGGCAGCGTCGGAGGGGAAGGCCTTCTGGCTGCTTCTGGCTTCGCGGGGACGTGTCCCTCCCTCCCTGCTGGGCCTTGGGGTCTACGATGTCTAAGGACTAAGCGTCTCTATTTTAATCATGGTGAAGAGGTGTAGCTATAAATGCCTGTTTTCCTGAGGGTTTGTTTTTTTTAATCAAGATTGTTAAGTTTTTGCCAGACGGTTTTCTCATATTGAACTGGGCTCATTTTCTTTTTGGATACATTAATGTGAATTTGTTTATGGATTTCCTAATACCAATGTGTTTCTGGGATAAACCCCACTTGGTTTTTTGTTTGTTTTTTTAGATTTATTTTATTTTTAGAGAGAGAGAAAGAGAGGGAACATCCCTGTGGGGTTGCCTCTCGCGTGCCCCCTGCTGGGGACCTGGCCCGCAACCCAGGCCTGTGTCCCAACTGGGAAGTGAACCTGCGATCCCTTTGTTCACAGGCCAGCGCTCAGTCCACTGAGCCACACCAGCTAGGACCCCGCTTGGTCTTTTTAATAATATTGGTGAGAGAGAGAGAGAGAAACATTGATGTGTGAGAGGAACATTTATTGGTTGCCCCTTGTTTGCGCCCCGACTGGGGCTCGATGGGGATCGAACCCACAACCTTCTGGTTCACAGGATGGCGCTTCAACCAACTGAGCCACCCAGACAGGCCCCACTTGCTTATTGTTAACGTGGCCTCTGGTGCTGTTTTATTTATGGTTTTGCATTACTGTGCAAAAGTAACAGGAATATTCTTTCGTGCTATTTTTATCAAGATTTGATATCAGCAGTATGTTTGATTCATGTGAAAATCAAAACCAAAAGTGTGAAACTTTTTCTTCACTTTTCTCTTAAATAAGTTGCGTTTGTCATTTGGATTATTTTTTCTTTCAAGACTCGGCCACGTTCCCCCATGAGGCTGTGTGGCCTGTCCTGGTTTCGCGTGGCAGCCGCTGGGCAGCCTTGTGTTCTTCTGTGTGAGTGGGTTGGGTTGTGCTTCGTCTGTGCTGGGTCAGTTTTGATGAACTGTGGTTTCTTAGGCTGTTGTTCCTTTCACCTACATTGTGATGTTTATTTGCATAAAGGACTGGAAAGGAGTCACTTGTGATTTTTTTAAAAAAATCCTTTTTAATGGTTATTTCCTTATGTTTTACTTTGTGTATTTATGCAAACATACAAATATATGTGCATACTCTTGTTTCCTTAGGTTAGTTATTGGTTTCTGAATTGTAGTCTTTTAAAGAAATAGAATTTTGATTTTTTTATTACAGGTGAATGGGTTTTCCGTTCTCCGTCTCATCAGTTTCTCCTCTGGTCTTTGTTGTTTCCCTCCTTGTATCTCCTTGGCTCTTCTTTTGGCATTTTGAGTTAGGAATACAATTTACTTACCTTTATTACCTTGTTTGTATGAATTAAAGTGTTTGAGTTTTTCTCTGAAGTATCTTTTTAGGTTCTGATTATGTACTCATTTCACGTCCATTTTGAAGAAGGAACTTCTAGCCCCGGCTGGTGCGGCTCAGCAGACGCAGCGCCAGCCCGGGAGCCGGAGGGTCACTGGTTGGAGTCCCCGTCGTGGCCAGGCCTGGGCTGCGGCCGGGTCCCCAGCAGGGGGCGCGCGAGAGGCAGCCACACAGGATATGTCCCTCTCCGTCCCCCTCTCTCTCTCAAAAAAAATGTCTTTTAAAAAAAGAAAAGTAATTCTGCTGTTTCAGTCTGCAATTCCCATTTTAACCAAGTGTGGCTTAGTAAGTGTCCAACTTTCCGGGCGGCGGCGTCTCTGTGTTCACGGCTGTGTTGCTGCAGTTCCGTTGTTGCGCGCGGGCCAGGGTGCTGCTTGCCGGGCCTGCTCTGCTCTCGGGGCTGCGGGTGTTGGCGGCCTAAGCCGGCTCTTCCCCTGTCGGCCCGAGGCGCGGCCGTGGCCCCTGTGAGGCGGGAGGAGCCAGCGGCGCCGCTGGGGCTCGCAGCGGTTGTCGGGTGAAAGGCTGCCGTGGGCCCTCAGTGTCCCAGCGACCCGTCCTGGGTCCTTCCCGGTGTTGCTGTGGAGGGACAGGGGTGGGTCCCTGGGAGCACCCCGCCGTCTCCGGAAGCCCGAGGCCTGACGCCTGCCGGGGGCGCTGCTGCCCGCACGAAGCCGGGGTCTTCCCTGCTGGGGCTGTGCTCTCGGCAAGCGTCCTCACTCCAGCGCCCACCCAGTCTGTCTGTGGCCATCGTTGCCCCTGCTCGGTCTGAGGGCGATTCGGGTCCCGGGGGCGCGGGCCCCGCACTCGGAGGCAGCGGTGGCCACCCTTCCCGAGTGCGTGGCTGTCCAGGCTCTGGGCCTTCCGCTGGGGACGCTGTTCTCGGGCCGCATCCAGCTCACCGGGCAGCCTCGGTCCCGCGCTGGACCCGAGGCCACCTTGGGTTTGGAGACGCCTCACCATCTCTGTTATCAGTGGTGGGTGGCCTGTCTCCTGGAGCTCTGACCAGCCACCCCCCAGCCTCAGAGCGGCTGTGGCTACTCACCGCGGGAAGACTGCGCGTGCAGAGTTCCCCGTGACTCCTTTCTGAGCTGAAGGTCAGCCCTTGAACTTCTGGACGGGCCAAGGGCACTTCCACCACGGCCTTGTTTGCGGGTCATTGGGCGAGCCAGGCCCTCTGCGCCTCTTCCCTGTTTCCCTGCCTGCCCTTCCCCCGCCCAGCAGCCCCTCCATCCTCTGCCATAGAGTCTCCACGGAGAGGCGTTTGCTGGGCCCTCCCACTGGGAAAGGCCGCCTGGCCAAGTGCGCTCGGGGGCGTGGTGCACAAGCCAGATGTGGCGTTTTCCTCCGCTGTCTGTCCACCTCTCAGCCACTCCTGCACGATGGTGGCTGCTCTTGGCAGTTTCCTTTTGAGGGTGGGCAGGGCCGTCGGTTGGGGGTGACGAGCCAGCTCTGAGTAACGCAGCGTTTCCTGTGTTGTCTCGCTCCAGAGGAGAAGCAGGCCGCGTGCACGGTGTCTCTGTCCCACGTGCTGCCCAGCTCGTTGGTGTACGGAGCCGACTGGTCCTGGCTCACCTGCCGTCGGCCGCACCCCCAGCAGCTTTCCCGACCAGGCTCCTCTCCCTGCAGCGACCCAGCTGCCACAGCAGATGATGCGGCTGCAGGCCAGTCGCCGGAGCCTCCCACTCTTGGTCGTGCAGCAGACGGCAGGAGAGGGAGTGGCACCGAGCCCCAGGACGAAAGCAAGGGAAGGGCTGCTCCCCCGCCGTCCACGGAGGGCCAGCCGCACGCCCCAGGGGCCAGGCTCTGTGACTCTGGCCGGTGTGCGGAGGCAGCGGACTGTGCCCCCAACCTCTTCGCCACGTGCTCCTTTTACGACCACGTCCTTCACCTCTGGAAGTGGGACCGGGCACCGGAGCCAGGGAGCAGAGGGCTTGGTTGGAACCCGTGAAGACCACGCCTGTGGATGAGCCGCCCTCACACCGTCGCGCCGAGGGGCTCACCGCAGTCCCTGTGGCTCACAGTGCGGGGCTCGCTGCGTGCGGGGGGCCCAGCGTGGGCAGCCAGCAAGGCCGTCGGCGCCCTGCGCTGGGCCTGGCCGCGGGGCCCTCGCGGAGGGCTCCTGCAGGGCCGTGGGGGCCTGTCCCGGTTCTCAAACTTCTTAGTTTTATGTGGGTTCAGATTTCACTTCTTTAAGCAATATTTGTAGCAAATGAAGTTTTGTTTTTCTTTAAATATTTTACTTATTTGTTCTTAGAGGTGAAGGTGGGGAGAGGGACAGAAACATTGATTGGTTGCCTCTCACACGCCCCCGACCAGGACTGAGCCCAAAGGACCAGTGGCCTTTCGCTTTGTGGGATGACACCCAACCCATGGGATCCACCAGTCGGGGCTAAATGAGGTGGTCTTTAAAAGCTATGATGTCACCAGACTAACCATATGCACTTTTAAGGAGATCACCTCACGAGGCACCAGGAGCACGCCTGCTCCCTGCCCTGCGCACCGAATGTGTGTGTCCTCGGGGTCATGGGCCGCTGACCGCACCTGCTTGTTGGGGCCCGCGGCCTGCAAATGCGGCCACCAGAAACGCAGACACACAGCTGGGCTCCTGACCCCCGACCTCCAGAGCTCACTGTCACCTGTCACAGGCCACTCGCATCTGTCACATCCTCAGCCTTGCTGATTATGAACAGACTATGATCGTGATCACTGTTGAGTCGGAAACAGGCACTTCTGGTTTTCTCATTTCCTTTAGATGTGACTCAACATGTCAGCGTAGGTCAGATGTGTTCAAAGGTTACTCTGTGCTACGGGATCAGTGCCCAGCGAGTGGCCCATTTATCTCAGAGAAATGGTGACCGGCCCCCCGCCCCCACCCCACCCCGACGCCTTTATTAAACACTGAGCAGAACGAGGGAGATCCGAGCGGCTGTCACTGAAACCGGCGGACGCAGAGGAGACGCTACACGTTACTCGAGAAGCCCTAGTTGTGGCTCAGCTTGTGGCGCAGCCTTGGCTTCGGTTTGCCCCGAAGGGAGTGGTTTCTTCCACTACGCGCCCACGCCCAGCTCCCGCGAACATGCCCACCGGCGGTTACCGGGAGCACCGGGTCCCCACACCCTGCGCGGCCGGGCCGCACGCGTCCTCCCACGATGAGCAGATGCCAGGACCGCACTCTGCGGGGCTACGGCCTTCACCAGGAACCGGGGAGGGGCACGGACGCCCGGGGCGCGGGGTCCCGAGTGTTAGGGTGGCGGGGACGCGGGCTGCGAAAGAACTCACAGGAGCAGGCAGCCAAGTTTTATTTCTCTGTTCCCAAGAGAGGGAACGGGCTCGGCGCGGAGGAAAGCACCAGCCCGGAGGGTCGGGCCGTTTTTATTGGATCGAAAAGGGGCGGGCCTTGCGGCAGGTAGTCTGGGCGCGTAGATGTCAGTCAGGAGGTCTCCTGCCGACGGCGCAGCTTCAGTTCCTTCGCTGTCGTCCTCGGGCTCAGGGACCCGGGCCTCCGGTCTGGCCCGTCCTAAGTGTTAAGACACCCGCGCGGGGGATGCTCCCGGTAACCCCTTCAGTCCCGAGCACGGAGGCTCGGAGAAACAGCAGCTGTTGCGCCTGGCGGACTCGAGGCAAGAGCGCGCTGGCGCCGGGGAGGAGGGCCCGGGAGGGGCTTTCTCGTCCCTCCGGCCGGCCGCTAGCGCGGGAAGTTCTTGGGGTACAGCTGGAAGAGCTTGCCCTCCTGCGTGGGCTCGAAGCCGTACTTCTCCAGGCGCTCGGGGTCGAAAGTGCCAGCCCGGAAGTCCCTCTCCACGGCGGGCGCCACCGCCTCCTGGAAGAGCCGCGCGGCCGTCAGCGGCACGTCGTCGCCGGCCGGGGCGCGGTAGCTCACGTAGGGCTTGAGCTTGAAGCCGGCCAAGTCGGGCACCACCAGCTCGGGCACCTTCTCCTTGACCAGCACGAACTTGCCCTCGCGGGACCGGACGCCGGTGCCCTTCGCGCCGCGGCTCTTGTAGAAGGTGCGCGGGCCGCGCTTGCTGGTCCACTGGCTCATCCGGTCGGCGCCGCGCACCACGCAGCGCGCCGCCGCGCTCAGCAGCCCCATGCCGCCGCCGCCGCCGCCGCCGCGCCCCGTGCGTCCCGCGCGCCGCGGTCTCCGCGCTCCGCTTCCGGCGCCTAGCGGCTTCCGGCGCCCGCCCCCGCCGCAGCAAGAGCCTCTCCGATTGGCTCCGTCGCGGCCTGTGGGGAGGCGGGACCACCGGGGGCCGGCCAATGCGCAGCGAGATCCGGCGCGGTGCGGGCGCCCGGAGCGCGGGCGCGGTGAGTCGCAGTCGGGCGCCGGGAGCTGGCGGGCCGGGTCCGGCCCTGTGGGGAAGGGGAGTCGGCAGTTCTGCGAGCCGGCGCCGGACGCACATGCCCGCCTCGGGGAACCGCAGCCCGCCACCCTCGGACCCCCCCACACCGGCCGTGCCCCCAGCCGATGTCCCCCATAACCCCGACGCCCCTTAAACGTCATACTCCTGTAATGTCAACGTTCCTGTAACGCCAACGCCCCCGCAACCCCGACACCCCTAAACACGATGCCCTGTAACACCGACGCCCCCTGCAACCCCAACACAACCTAAGCCCGACGATACTCTATCCCCAATGCTCCTGTAGCCATGAACCCCTCCAACCCCGAGGCCCCAGTGACACCGACGCCCCTGCACCTTCAACGTCCCCCTAACCTATGCTCTTGTAACCCTCATGCTCCTAAGCCTGACGCTTCCCTAACCCCGAAGCCCTCACAACCCCGATGGTCCCCTCACTCTGACCCCCCATAATATCCCTGTTTCCTAACCTATGTGTCCACCTCAAATACCGCCTCACACCTGCCATACCCCCAACCCTGACATCCCCTTTCACCCGCCGGCCCTGCTGCCAGGGCCCTCAGCTCTGCGCTGGGTCACCTTCCTGCTGGCCCCAAGCTGGCCCAGGCGCTGGTGGTGCCGAGCTCTGCCTCCCCCCGCCCCTCCCCCAGCCTGGGGACAGTGGGAGACAGACAGCGGCGGGGGCGGGGCGGCCCTCCCTCGCCGAGACTTGGCTGAGAAGGGTTCCCGCTGTGGGATGGGGGCGCTTGACCTGTGAGCCCGGGCACCTGACTCCACACCTGCCCTCCCCCCAACTCCTCCAGGTGGGGTTTTGGAAGTGACAAATGCTCTCTTGCTGCCACTCTCCTAAGAGAGCTGCAGGGCGGAGCCCCAGACCTGGCCTTTTGCTGCCAGAAAGAGGCCTGGCAAGCAGGCTGGTCCCCAAGTTCGTCGTCCCAGGGCCCAGCACACCCGCTTGGGGGCTCAGCCACACCGGGTGGGAGGCCCCCAGGCATAGACCCCTAGGGAGGGGCGGTGCCAAGGGCAGTGAGTAGCCTGCCCTCCTGGCCTCTGCCCAGCTCCGAGCTGCCATCGGCACCAGGCCTTGGCCCGGCTGCTCACTGCCCTTGGCCGGCCGGGACTTGGCTGCCGTCCTAGGTGCCTGAGTGGCCACGTGAGGGCTGTTTACGGAAAAGCAAGTGGCTCTGGTGCTTCTGAGAAGGCAGCTCCTCTCCACGGAGAAGTTTTCCGTGCCTTTGGCTGTCAATGAAGACGTAACTAAGGTGGAAAGGAACCTGGGGAAGGCAGGACGTGTCGCTCTCGCACGTGACTGAGTTGGAGGAACACCTGCCTTCCTTCGAACCAGTCTTTCCTCTTTTCACCTGGACTGTCTGCTTCCTTCTCAGCCATGGAGCAGGAGGAGGACGCCGGCCCGGAGGTACGGAGCCCGAGGGTTACGGGTGAACCCGGGCTGTCGTGTGCCTGGCTGGGGGCGTTCCTGCACTGGGACAGAGGGTCCGTGCGGCATCTGGGCCGCTCCTGGGGCCTGCGGAGCCGGCAGAGGCCCTGCGTCTCCCCCCACACCGCCCCTCCCCCGTCGATTCGATGCCTCAGGGCTCCAGCGAGAAGCTGGGAACTCTGAGAGGCCCTGCCACAGAGGCTGCGGGACACCGCGTGCCCTGCCCTCGGACAGCCCTGCTGTGCTGGGGGCGATGGGTGTGGTGCGGGGCCTGGGCACTCAGTGTGGGCCAGGAGGAGCGGGGGCCGCAGCTCTGGAGCAGAGAGCCCCGCTCCGCGTCCTCCTGCCTCCTGAACCGAGTGCAGAGGCCGAAAGTTCTGGACGCTCGTGTCCAAACGCAGCGCCGCGTGCGAGGTGCCGCTCCGAGTGCCCTTCTGTTTCTGTGGTTTTCTGGCCCTGGGCCACCGCTGCTCCTGGCTTTCTGGAGGGCGAGGCTCGCTGCTTTCGTCCTTGGGTTCTGCGGACCCTGGAGGGGTGAACACGGGCCGCCCAGTCCTGCCCTCGCTGCCTGGGGGGAGGCCCGTGGCCACGGAGGGGCCGAGACCAGCATGCGGCTGGTGTGCAGCTCGGGTTTTCCTCTTCACCTTCTCGGGGAATCGGCCAGCACCCTCCACGTGGATGGCGCAGCCTCTGCCCGCGCACCCTCAGAGCTCTCCGCGCCCCCTCCTCCCTCCTGGACTTCTGAGGCCAGGGCAGCTCTTCCCCTGGGGCGGGGGTGGGGCCGGGGTGGGGAGCAGGCTCACAGCCCGTCTCTGCTTGGAGCTACAATTCAATGTCCCCACAATCCAGATGGCTCCTTGGGGCCTCTCAGCGCTGCTGGTGCTTGGGCTTCTGTGTGCCCGGGGCCCGCGGTTGTGCTCCTGCCGGCGACCAGAGGGCACTGAGAGGCGCCCTTTGCCCCGCCGTGGTCAGCCGGGCCTTTTCCTCTGGGCCAGTGTCCTGCCTACGCAGAACGCGGATGTGTCCCTGCTTCAAGGAGTGTTTGCTGCTGACACAGCCCGGCTGCTGGCCCTGCCCGATGGTCCTGTGGGCGGCCCCGGATGCGGGCCTCTCGCCGAGATCCTGGGCTGTGGGCTCGGGCCCTCGGGTCCCGGAAGACGGCTTCTTCCCCGAGGCCCCTGCCCTGACCCGAAGCTCGGCGCTCACTGCCTGGGGAGGCCAGGCCCGCCATGCCCTCCTGACCGCGATGCTCTCCTGCAGGCCGGCGTCTGTCTGGGCACCGCCCTGCAGTCCTGGTGGCCGCAGGGGACCGAGCAGCAGGCACAGTCCACCATGGTAAGCGCCTCGCCCGGGCCCTCGCCCCCGGAGCACAGCCTGCGGGCGGGCAGGGTGGGCTCCCTGCGGCCCAGCTGACGGGCACCCGTCTGCCTCGCGCCCAGCTCACGGGGATGGCGATCGGCGCCCTCCTGGCCCTGGCCCTCGCTGGCGTCGCTGTCTTTCTCGTGTATAGGAGGGTCAACCAGCTCCGTGAGTGTGGTGCCTCTGACCATCTCCAGGGGGCGGGGCTGGGGCCAAGCCGGGGCGGGGGCTGGGGAGTGGCCCGCAGGCCCCGGACAGCTGCTGTTGGAAGTGGCTGGCTGTCCAGGCCGGGGCTGCGCACAGCGGACCCCAGGAGCTGGGTCTGTCCGAGCTGCCTCGGCGGCTTCTTGCAGCGGCCGTTCCTGCGTCCCCCGGGGGCTCTGTCAGCCCCGGGCGGGCGGGATGCTGCCGCTCCCCGGCCCCTGCCCCGGCCTGGCCGCGGGGTGATGCTGCGGCCGGGCTCAGGCGGCCCCTCTGCTCCCTCACAGGACAGGTGCAGCCCACCCCTCAGTACAGGTTCCGGAAGAGGGACAAAGTGATGTTCTACGGCCGGAAGATCATGAGGAAGGTAGCCTGGCTGCGCGCTCCCGCTCAGGGCGGCCTCCGTGCCCCGGCCTGGCGCCGGCGGGCCCGGGTCAGCCCCGCGCCAGGGCCGGCTCGCCGTGGCGCTGGGGCCCGGGAGGCCGCGTGGGCACATGCGCAGCGACCGAGGCCCTGGCGGCTGTCACTGTACGTTTGTTTGCTGGAAAAGAGGTTGGGAGGCCCCTTCTGGAAACACCCCTGGGGCCTGTGGCCGTGGAGCGTCCCGGCTCCAGGGCCGAGGTTTGGTCCCCAGGAGGTGGAAGGCTGCTCTGGTCCAGCTGTTCCTGATGACCCCCACCCGCTCCTACCCTGAGGTGCCCCGGCGAGTGGTGACTCACGTGGTCCAGTTACACGGTTGCTTCTTTTTCCGTGTGGAAAACTCGCAGGGTCGGACGAGGAGACGTGTGGGCGTCCGGTCGTGGGTCTGCTGCCCTGACCCGCGTCGGGGGCTGGGCATGGGCTACGGTGGCCGCTCAGGCCTGGGGCGCTGCCACGCTGGCTGTGTGGCAGGGCTGGGCCTGGCGTGCAGGGCGGTCGCACACGTCTTGAAAGAGTCTGTGCGCGTCGGGGAGGCTGTGCGCCCGGGGTCGCGCTGAGTTCTGCGCGGCCACCTGGGCCCCAGCAGAGGAGGACGGTGACGGGGTCCAGCAGTGCGGGGGTACCCAGTGGGGGTGGGCGTCTCGGTGACCACACGCCCACAGCGCAGCCGACCCCCGGGGCCCACACGCCCCAGAGAGCCGGGGGCAGCAGAAGGCTGGGGCTGCCCGAGGGGCCCGCTCTGCCCCCTCGCGCTGCTGCCTGCCCGCGATGGCCGAGGTGGCCCCAGTGGCCACGAGGGAGCCAAGAGCTCTCCAGACCCGCAGGGGCTGGGCTGGAGGGGGAGGGGCAGCGCCATCCTGGGGGGCACGGCACGGGAGCTCGGGGAAGGGGCGGGTGGGGGTCATTGTCCACAGCACCCAGGCTGGTCCCCGTGCCCCAGGCAGGCCGAGGGGCTCTCTCCGGGCTGTGACCTGGCCTGTCCCTCTGCAGGTGAGCACGCTCCCCAACACGCTCGTGGGGAGCACGGCCGTCCCCCGGCAGCGGATGAGGAAGAGGACCAAAGTGCTGTCTTTGGCTAAGAGGTAGGGGCCGCGCTCCCTGGGGCACCGCCGGCCCCCCAGCCGTGGGTCCACTCCAGAGCGGGGGTCTCTGCTCCGCAGGATCCTGCGCTTCAAGAAGGAGTGCCCGACCCTGCAGCCGAAGGAGCCCCCACCCTCCCTGCTGGAGGCCGACCTCACGGAGTTTGACGTGAAGAATTCGCACCTGCCCTCGGAAGTGCTGTACATGCTGAAGAACGTTCGGTAAGAGAAGCGGGACCTAGCGGGACGCAGGGGCCGCCTGCGCCAGGGCCCTCAGCCAGGTGTCCCGTGCTCCCTGCGCCGTTGCTCTGCTGCTGCCTCGGCCCTGCCTCTGGCCGAGCCCCGCCCCACCGCCCCACCCCGTGCTGCACACGCTTGTCAGCGTTCCCCCAGCAGGGGGCTGGGAGTCGGGGTGGGGAGTGCGTGCAGGACCAAAAGACGTGAGGCTAGTCCCCTCCACCGCCCCGGGAACCCCCTTCCCTCTCCCTGGCCCGTTCCGCCTTCCTGTGAGGCTGCTTCCCAGCGTCCGCGTGGCTCTGGTCCAGGTTGACGGCCAAGTCCCCAGAGGGCTTCGGAGCTGGGAACAGCTCACGGGAGTGCCTGGGGTTTGCGCCCCGTCCCGCCAGGGCCTGCTCTGCGGGCTGGCGGGTGGCGCTGGCCTGGGTCCCTGTCGGCTCCTTCCACAGGCTGCCCCGCCATCCCCGCTGCCTGCGAGGCGCCCACCTGTGCTCTGGTTCTTGCAGGGTCCTGGGCCACTTTGAGAAGCCGCTGTTCCTGGAGCTCTGCAAACACATGGTCTTTGTGCAGCTGCTTGAAGGGGAGCACGTCTTCCGGCCGGGGGAGCCGGACACCAGCATCTACGTGGTGCAGGACGGGCGGCTGGAGGTCTGCGTCCAGGACCCGGTAGGGGCCGCGCCTTCGGGGCGGGTCTGGGGGGCGGGGCCGGGAGGGGCCGGTCTGTGTGTTTTCGCAGGAGGCCTGCTTGCCTCCCACTTCTGTGCTGCGCGAACCTTCCTTTGAAGAGTTAGTGCGAATCCTCGAGCCTCAGTTCTCTGAGGAGGAGGGCACACCCGGGCGCCACCACGGGAGTGTGGCTGCCACCCACGCGCAGCCGTGCGTTTCACCCGTGGCTCTGCTTCTGCGAGGCACCTCCTCAGGACGCCGCTGTGCTTGGGGAGTGGTCTGTCGGTCCATTGCTCTCTCGCTTTGTTTTCAGCTTCAGGTTATAGCTTTAACTTTCAAGGAAACGAGGGAGGCAGGGCGTGGTCTGGAGGCCGAGCGCTCGCCTCCCACCCCTGTCGCCGGCCGGGGCGGCCTCGGGGCCGGGCCTGCCGTGGTCGGGCCGCCCGAGGGCGGTGTGCGGGCCCGTGGGCCCTGGCTCCCCGCGGCCTCCACTCTCCAACGCTGACACTCGGTGAACCCCGACTGCACGAGGTCACCCCCCAACCCGCTCCCCAGCCTTACGCAAGCTCCCCCTGCCTGCCTGCCCCGGGGCTGGGCCTGCCCCAGGCGGTGCCTCCGTGCCCTGCACGTCTGGAGTTTTCGTGTGTGGGGCTTCATCTGCGCTGGGCTGGGCGGGCGATCGGAGGGCCAGTGGCCTTTGTCCAGGCCCTCCAGGCGGCCCGTCACCGACAGGACACGTCTGCGACCGTGGCCCGTAGGGCTGTCAAGGAGCCGGAAGACTCCTGCCGCCCGGCCATGGCCCTGGGGGTCCAACCGCGGCACGTGGCTTCCTTGCTGTAACGATTTTACTGTGTCAAACGAAAAGGCTTACATCTAAAACCGTTTCAGTGAGCTAAGTTCTGCTGTCGTCGAAGAAAGACACTCCTTTCCGTGAGCTGCGCGCAGCGGCCTGAGTGCCGGGTTTTCGGGGTGCAGTCGCGCCAGGTCACACCCCTCGTGTCCCCCCGACCCCGCCTGCGGCTCTGCTGCGGCAGCCCCCGCACCCTGCCGCTCGCCCCGGCCGCTCCGCGCTGTCCCCACGCTGCCCTGCGCGCAGGCGCAGCAGTGACCACGGCGTCATGCTGTCCGCAGGGCTCGGTGCGGTCACGCTCCCTCCGGGCTGGCCGTGGGCGGCCACAGGCTGCCTCGGGGACCCGGGGTGCAGCCGGCTCCACGCCCACGTGCGCCGGCCCCCGAGGTCGCACGGCCGTGCATCGCCGCAGTGAGGGGTTCTCTCTCTGGGTCCAGTGGGACACGGAGCAGCAGCTGTTCTTACACTGACGACACCCAGATGGGCCCCCACAGTCCCCCCACGGGGCCAGCGGCCACACCGAGGCTTTGGGGAGGCAGGCTCAGGCCTCCCGGAGCGGCCAAGCTGGGGCCTGCGCGTGGCACAAAGTGGCCAGTCTCTCTGTATATTTGCACCCTCGCGTTCTCTCCTCTGCTTTTGAGCTCATTACCTCTGACCCCCTGTCCGTTGGCGAGGGCGTAGCCTCGGCCACTCCAGATGGCCAGCTGGCCGGGCCAGCCCGCGCCCTCTGCCAGTGGCCTCCTCTGCTCTGCTCCCCACCTGCAGGACGGCACCGAGGTGGTGGTCAAAGAGGTCCTCGCCGGGGACAGCGTCCACAGCCTGCTCAGCATCCTGGACGTCATCACTGTGAGTGCCCGTCCTGCCCTGCTACCGCCCTGCCGGCAGCTGCTGCTTCCATGCGGGGGTCCGGGAGGGGGCGGGGTCCGGGAGGGCGGGGCCCCGGACGCCGGGCTGTCACGGAGCAACTCGATGGGCTTCGAACACGGGGCCGAGCGTCCGCTCAGGGGTCTGGGTCGTCTCCCAAACGACTGGCTTTGGGCCGGGCCACGCGCACCTGCTCTGAGGCCCCGAAGGCTCAAGCGTCGCTGTTGGGGAAGCGTGTCCTCCCTTCCAGGAGGGCCGCCCAGGGTCCACTGTGCTGGCGGCCCCTCAGTGGTTCCCGTCTGTGTCGTTCGCTGCTGCTGTGAGTGGCCTGGTGTGCACATCGCTCTGCATGTCTGGGGTCCAGTCTGTAGCACAAACCCCTGGGAGAGGCTGCTGGACCGTGGGGCGCACACTGCACACGGGGCTGAACCCCCAGCAGCTAGTGAGCCACCTAAGATTAGAGTTTTGCTAGTCTGGCTGATTGAAACATAGCATCACATGTTATCCTGTAGTTTTTAAACTGTTCATCATGGGACATGGCAAACGTTCCAACGACAGGAAAGGCGATCTGTGTGCCGGGTACCAGCTGCAGCCTCGGCACAGCGCCCGTCCCCTCCCCGTTAACAAGACCTTCTCAGCCACGTCTGCGTCCCATAGGGCGATTCGCATGTGACCTCCACCAGTGCACACGCCTGTGCCATCAGCAGGCGTGTTGACTTTAACCTCAACCTTTACCCTTATTAAAGCAGAAACCGGTGAGATTGCAAACAGGAAAATAATAGAGAAAATCAACAGACGCAGAAGCTGAATAAACAGTCGGTCGGTGTGACTGGAACGTACACCCAAAACCTGTATAATTTCATTAACCACCGTCACCCCAATAAATTCAATCGAAAAAGGAAGACGAAAACTAGTCAGTGTGCTTAACCAGATCAACAGACTAAAGAGGAACCAAGGGATCATCTCCATAGAAGCAAAAAGCGCTCGACAGAATTCAGCTTCTGTTGGAGACAGAGCTCGCAGAGCCGGGCCGACCGTTCCCTGAATCCAGCGGAGGTCGTCGCGCGGAGAGGCCGGGCGCCCCGGGGTGTCCGTTCTCGGCCCGAGCCAAAGCTCCGGGAGGCCCCGCGGGGGTCGGGGGGACCGGCGGCCCCGCTGCGGGGTCCTACGGAGTCCGGAGTTGTGGGAAGTGCCGGAGCTCACGCGGGAGGCCACGGTCAGTGTCTGAAACCGACGGCATTTCTGAGTGTTAGCGATGCACAACTGGAAATGGAAAACTAAGAACCTGTGGCGCTGAGAATAGCACCAAACCCCACGGAGGCCCCACCCCGCCGCCAGAGAACTCGTGGGGGGGGTCTGTGCACGGACGTCGCGGATGCCAGGGGTCGGAGGGGCCTGAGCGAGAGGGGGGCCGCGCCGTTTTCCGGGCTGGAAGACTCGGCATTGGTAAGAGGGTGCATCTGCCCGAGGTGGTCAACCTCGTTCCAGGGCCTCGGCCGGCTTCCTGTCCGGGGACAAACCGACTAGGGAGCCGCGTGGAAGGCAGAGGAGCGGGGGAGCTGAAGGGCCTCTAAAGACAGAAGGACACCGAAGGCTCTCACTCCCCGTTCACCTTGCCCCGCCCACCGAGGAGGGGGAGGGCCGGGGTGTGGCCTGGGTGCGGGCCCAGGCGCCGGCCACGCTGGTCCTCACGGGCGCGCTCGGTCTCGGCGGCGAGCGCTGCTCAACAGCGGCTGCCACGCGCAGCAGCCACCTCCCCCAGAGCCGGTGACAGGCTGCGTGCGAGACCCAGAGGGTCCAACGCGGGCGAGGACATACTGAAGAAAACCTGTGGTCTTGTGCTTTGCAGATTTCTCAGATAGGACAAAAGAGCAGGATCCAAGAAAAAAAAAAGCTGGTTAATTAGGCTTCACCAAAATTAAAAACTGGTCGGTGAAAGACACTGGTACAAAATTGAAAAGTCAGCTCCTAGGCTGGAGAAAATACTTGCAAAACACTCATCTGATAAGGAACTCATATCCAGAGCCTAGAAAGGTCACTCCGAACCCCAGGCGAGGACCCCACGCAGCTCAAGAGAAAGCAGAGGGAAGGTGTGAACAGCGCCGGCCAGCGCACCCGCGCATACGCCGGGGCCGTCCCGCAGGAGGTGGCGGTGAGGCCGGGACGGCGGAGCCGAGGGACGGAGCAGCTCAGCCCGCAGCCCCTCTGCTCCCTGAGGCCGGCGGGTCTTCCCTCCCGGCGCGGCACCGAGGTGGACTCTTGGGGACTTCCAGGTGCGGGGTGACCATGCAGGTGCGGCGTGTGTGGCTCCCCGAAACGCTCGCTCACGGCTGGCGGAGGGCCGAGTGGCACAACCCCCGGGGAGGCGGCTGGCGCCGCACGTTGGGACCGCGTGTCCTGCTTGACACCCAGCAGGAGAAATGGGGACTGTCACACACCGCCCTGTATGTGACCGTGCGCCGCAGCGTTGCGTGTAACTCTCCCAACCTGGAGACAGACGTGCTGCGTCCCCACACGGGCAAGGACACCGGTGTGTCCAGGGGTCAGCCTCGTGCCGGACAGCGGTCAGCGGGGGGCCTGCAGGCCCTGCGGGACCTGTCGCAGGCGCATTGTCGCAGTGACGGGAGCCAGGCCCCGTGAGGCTCCATTTGTGTGACATGTCGACAAAGACCGATCAGACAGGAGAGAGCGCGGTGGTTGCTGGGACCCGGTGTGGGAGGAGAGGGCGGCGACCGGCCCGGGCTGTGCGCCATCCGGGGGCGGAGGGCGCCCGGCAGACGCGGGCCTGGGGGCCGGGGTGGCAGCCCCTGAGCCGAGCCTCCTCCAGTGCCCGTGCTCGCTGGCTCCCGGAGCCTCAGGGGAGCCGCGTGCAGGCCGGTGTCTCGGCCACGAGCTGCTGCGGGCGGGGCCTGGGGCGGGCGGGGCCTCACTGCGCTGTCCCCGCAGGGCCACACCGCACCCTACAAAACCGTGTCCGCCCGCGCCGCCGCCCCATCCACCGTCCTCCGGCTGCCGGCTGCGGCCTTCCAAGGCGTTTTTGAGAAATACCCGGAGACCATGGTCAGGGTGGTGCAGGTGGGTGCTCCTCGGGCCGCCTTCTGGCCGCCGCGGGGTCCCCGCGCGGGTCTGCGGAAGGGCCCGCCGGCCCGCAGCGCTGGGGCGCTCCAGGAAGCCCCGTTACATTCCGTCTGCGACGACAGTGGGTGCTGATAGCCTCGGGGGCCTGCCCGTCCGCCCCAACGCCCTGAAGCTTTTAAAAACCTTTAGATTTCGTGTTTGAAGTACTGTGCTTTGCCGTGTATGATGCACACCCACGTTTTTGGCCCAGACTTTCAGGAAAAAAAGTTTTTTTTTTAATTTTTTAATTCAGTTATTTATTTATTTATATTTAGAAACTTATAAAGAAATTTTAGTATTTATTTTTGAACGTATTACAGTACAAGAAATTTCAGGTAACAATTACAAAACACAAGACCAGGTACAAGGTACTTCAGGCGCCACCAACGTATAATGTGCATCCTTAGCTTTCCCTCAAAAATTTGGGCTAAAAAGTGCACAGTATACACGGCAAAATACGGTGTAAGTTTAGATTTACAGGAAACTTACAAAAAATAACTGAGAGAGCTCATGCCCCCGCTGCCAACCGCGGGGTGACCCTGGCAATGGCCACATGGGGCGGCCGGGGTGGGGGTGCCGGCCGGCGAGGCCCAGGGCTCACGCCCGCCGGCACCGCCCCCAGATCATCATGGTGCGGCTGCAGAGGGTCACCTTCCTGGCTCTGCACAACTACCTGGGCCTGACCACGGAGCTCTTCAACCCGGTAAGCGCGGCTGCGCCGGCGCCAGTGGGGCCGCGGGCTCGCTGTCACCCCAAAGCAAACGCCGGCGGGGGGGCGGGGAGGCGGGGTCCTTGCGCTCAGAGCCGCGGAGGTGGGGTTCCTTCGCGAAGCCGGAGTCTCTGCGCCCCGACACGCGCGGCCTGTCTGCTGGTGGCCTCCCGCGGCCTGCAGCTTCCGTGCAGCGGGGCCTCCCGTCTGGTCTGAGCCCAGCGCCTGGGGTCCGCTGGCACACGCTGGGTGACGGTGTCCAGCAGCGGCTGGTGCCTCTCATCCCTCGGGGGTCCCCGGACCGTCCTTCCTCTCAAGGCCGGGCGGGTGGCTGTGACATGGGATCAGCTCCCATCCCCCAAAGCGCTTGGGAGAAGCAGATGGGACAGCCGTGACCTGCTGTGTCCTCGCAGCCTGAAGGTCACCGGGTCCCGAGGACCCAGGGCTCGTCGGGGGCCCAGCCCGAGCCTGGCCACGTCCCCGTGGGCCTTTGTTGCCTCAGACAAGCCAGCTCCCCTTTTACGTGGCGGCCCCCCCAGCCCATCCCTGCCCCTGGCCCCGAGGGGCAGCTGTTCCTCAGGGGCGGGTGCTCGTCCTGAGAGCCCAGGACGTTCCAGCGCAGCGCCTTCTCTCTCCTCCCCCACGTCCCAGGAGAGCCAAGCCATCCCCCTCGTATCTGTAGCCAGCGTGGCCGCGGGAAAGGCCAAGAGGCCCGTCTGCAGCCCCGAGGAGCCCTGCGACCCAGGTACCTGGCCTGGGCCCCTCCGCCCGCATCCGGGCCCCTCCCCGCTGGCCCTCCGGTCGCCCGCTGCCTCCCACCTCTGTGGAGGGACTTGGCCCCTGGGAGAAGCTGTTCAGGGAGCAGGTCCTGAGCTCTGTGCTCCAACCACGCTGCTCGGAGACCTCAAGGGGGGCCTATGTTCGGGGAAAGAGACTGACTGCTGAGGCTCCGCGGCCAGGGCTCCCGAGGGGACGCGTGATGCGCAGCCAGGCTGCCCGGTGTTTATAAACAGGCGGGCGCTCTCGCCTGACGGGCCGCGGGGTGCCGAGGCAGGTGCGCCGGGGGCTCCTCGCCGGGCGCCAGGGCCGCCTCCCACGGCAGGAGCTGACCTTCGAGGTGCTCGGCCAGCAGCGCGGGGCTGGGCAGTTCAGGAAGACGCTGGGGACAGGGCGGGGCGGGGCCCGCGGCCAAGGCTGTCCCTTGCTCACCAGCCCCCTGGGGGGGTGGGCACAGGCTAAGAGGGTGCGGCCTGCGGGGGCAGGTGTGCAGTGGCTCTCCCCGGGCCCGCGGTGGGCGGTTTGGGCTGCCGGGGGGGGGGGCGGGGGGCAGAGGGCTCGCGTCATGCCCCCGCCCCCCAAGCAGAGCGCGGGGGCGGCCGGGCCGCCGCCTCGGGGCCGCTGCTGAAGAGGAGTCACTCCGTGCCGCTGCCGTCCCTCCACGGGGAGATCCCGGACGAGCTCAGCAAGGCCCCGGCCGGTGACCAGGCCCCTTCGGCTTCCCCAGGTAAGGGCCCCTCTCCCCGCCCCGGGTGCCGACCGGTGGGCCAGGCCTCAGGCCTGGGGACCCGCGCCCCCCGCTGGCTCGGTCGGAGGCAGCGCTGGGCTCCCGGCTGCACTGCCGCCGAGGTGCGTGTCCTGGCGCCGCGCCCACGACACCACCCCTGCAGGCCCCGCGGCCCCCCGGTGCCGGCCCCCGCCCATGCGGCTTGGCCGTCGCTGTGGCAGCACTGTCCCCGGGGGACACTGCCCGCCGCCGGCCGGCTCCTGGCCTTCGCGGTGGCTCTGCGTCGCGGTTCGCCCGGCCTTCGGTCAGCTCGCTCCCCGTGCTGAGTGCCTCTTCTCGCAGGCCCTTGGCAGCGGCGTCCGCCGGCTTGTGAGCTGCCGTCCCCGTCCCCTTCCTCACTCAGCTCGGTGCCGCTGGAGGGCCTGTTTGTTTCGGGGTGCGGTCCGCCGGCTGGGGCAGCCTCGCACGTCTCCCAGCTGTTGGGGCCGCTGGTTAAAAGCTGTTGCCGCACGGGCCTGCCCTTGTCCGCAGGGCTTCCCGAACAGGCCTTGCTGACTTGCCTGGGCCCTTGGGGAGCTCGGTGCAGAGACCAGCTCAGCATCAGTGGCTCAGGGTCTCCCTCGTCTCCGTGTGGCGGGGACAGGGTCGTGGGGACGTCCGCACGGGGGCTGGCGGTGCCCACTTACGGGACGCCAGCCGCCCACCTCGCGATGGAGTTTTGGGGCTGAGGACTCCTCCTCATTCTGGGTCAGAAACGTGCTCTAGGCTCTTCCGTCAGCTTTTCACTTCCGCCTTCGCCTTCGGGGTCGCGTGTTCCCTGTGCCTGCGCCCACGGCTTCCAGGTGAGAAGCCGGCCTTTCTTACGGCCCAGGGAGAGCCCGCCCGCGCTGCCCACGGAGCGTGTGGCCAGGCCGCCTGCCTTTTCGGCCCCGCCTCCCTGTGGACTCAAGGTCGAGGATCCCGAGATGCAAGTCACAGGCCGGGAAGCCCGCCCCCGTGGCAGTGCCGCTCAGTGGTGTGTAGCGCGCTCACAGGCTTGTCCCCTCACCCGGCCAAGACGCCCTGTCCCCCGGCGCTGCTGCCGCCGCCCCCGGCCGTCGCCGACGCATTTCCTGGCTCCGGGGTCGCTTGTTGGACTGTCTTTTAGGTATTTTTTCTGGGCTCTTGGTATGTTTGCCTGTTTCTTCACGAACGCCAAATCACCTTTTCTTGTCACGAGCTGTTCGCGGTGTGCGACATGCCGACCGGATTTGCCCAGAGTCGCTGAGTTTGGCGGCTGAGCTCGCCTGCCTGGCCAGCACCCGGGTAGAGAGACGCGCTGGCCCGAGGCCCCGTTCACGGGCCTCCGTCCCCAGCGGCAGTGACGTCCGGCCGCGCCCCCTGCCCCAGCGCCCCCCGACCCCGCGCCCCGGACGGCTGCCTGGGCCCTGAGCCTGGCCTCCGCTCAGCCGTGTGTCTGCGGCGCCCCGCGTGTCAAGTGTTCAGCGTGCGCCGTCCTCACTGCGGTGAGTCAGGTGCAAACACGCCACACAAGTGTGTCTGTTGAAGACACAGGTACATGTTCCCATGGAAGCTGCCGGTCATGGAGCACACACATGTGCAGACGGACCGTGCCCACGGTGTTCGACCAGCCTCCTGAGGCTGCCTGGCCTCTGCCCTCGGCACCGTCCGTGGAGTCCCCGCCAACGTGCCTGTTCACAGTTAAATTTAAACAGTTCAATTCGCAGTCCATTCGGGTGTCAGGCCGCGTGGCTCACGGCTCCCGAGCGCACAGACTGCGGTTGTAGCAGCCGCCACTATGGACTCGGGAGGCCTTCGACGCAGACGTGCGTTTATCACAGGGAGCACGGCCGGCCGTTACCTTTCAGACAGACCCTGGCATCGCAATACCTTGGCTTAGTAGCCCTGCCCCCAAGGAACAATGTGATAGTGTAGTGAAGCGTGATACATATTAACACACGTTATGTAACGTTATAACAGGCACTATAAATACACTGTATCTCAGGATGGAGATACTATTAACTGCTGAGTTACTTTGAACATTTCGAATCTTATTCACGTGAGACAGGAGTTGAACAGACTTATTTCCTGTGAAACGTAGCCTTTAAGACGCTTGTGGAAACTGGTCGTGCGGCTTCTGGTAACTGCCTGTCACTTTTTTGTCTGAGCACAGAGTCCGGTCTCGAGCCGGGTGCAGGGCGGCGCGGACCCGTGTGCACGGGAACCGCAGCGAGCCCAGCCACGCGCCCCCCGCGCCTGCCCACGTCCCCGTCCCCGCGCCTGCCCCGAGCCGTCTCTGCTCCTCGTGCCGCTGCCGGGGCCTCGGGCTGCTTCACGGGAGGGCGACCCCCCTGGGGCCTGTGGCTCGTGCTGCTTATAACCGGACGGCACGGCTGTGGCCGGGGTGGGCCCGGGTGCTGGGACACGCTGTCACGGCACCTTCGGTCACCCCCCAGGGGAGCACATCCCCACCTTTCGACAGCACCACGGCTTCGCGCCCAGACTGAGTCTGGCCTGTGGGTCTGCGGGTGCTGGGGGCCCGGCCAGCCCTCCCCACCAGCACGCGGCCTGAGGCTCTGCCCCGTCCACAGGTGCCGCCCCAGACCCACGGGCGGCCTGTGACCGCGCCAGGGCCACGCCGCGTGCAGAGGAGCGCCCCGGCAGTGCCGCGGTGACCAGCAAGGTAGGCCACGCCCCCCGCCCCCCTGCCCGGCGGGCCTGCCCACGAGTCCCTCCTGATCGTACGCCCGCACTCTGCTCAAGCCCAGGAAGAGCGTGGTCGTCGCGGAGACCCCCTCTGCCATCTTCCACTACTCGGACCGTGGCTCGGACGAGGCTGTCGCCAGCTCGCAGACGGAGGCCATCTTCCGAGCCGCCAAGAAGGACCTGCTGACCCTGATGAAACTCGACGTGGGTGCCCGGCCCCCGGCCGCGCTGTGCGCCCGTGTGTCCGCGGCCCTGGGGGGCACCGCCCCGTCCCGGTTAGGGGGTCCCTGGTGACCCTGCACCACGCAGCTGTCGGGGGTCCTGATAAACGGGGGCGCGGGCGCAGCCTGGGTTCCGTCGGGCCCGCGCGGGCAGGAGCCTGCTGTCCGTCTGTCTCTTTCCCCTTTGGCGTCGGCTGCTTCCCATTTCCCAGCTGAGAGCCCCCTGCTGTTGGCGGCCCCCCACGCTCTGCGCCAGGGCCCCCGGCTGCGCCTGCGGGGCGGTGTCTCGGGGCAGAAGGCCTCCCCGCGTGGCTCGGGGAGGCCCCTTGACTTCGCACGGAAGCGCTTCCGTGCTGCCGCCTGGAGGTTCTGTCGCTCCTCCTTGCTGAGGCTTCGACGCAGGCGGAGTGAGGACCTGGGTCCTCGACGTTTCTGGTCTGTCACCCGAGTGGGCTCGGCGCCCCCAGGGCGTGTCACCGCCGCCGCGCAGCAGTGCCCCCCCGCCCCCCCCCCCGGGGCAACAGAGAACAGGGGGCTGCTTCCCGCACCAGCTCCCAGAGCCTCTTTCTTGCTCAGAAAAAGGGGCTTAAAAAAAATCGTCACCCGAGGACGTGCTTCATTGATTTTAGAGAGGAAGGGGTGGGGAGAAACATCGGTGTGAGAGAGAAACATTGATCAGTTGCCTCCCCTACGCACCCCGATCTGGGATCAAACCCGCAACCTCTGGTGCACGGACAACGCTCCGACCCACTGAGCCACCGGCCAGGGCAGGAAAAGGAGCTTTTTAGCGAAGCCTTTGCCACCTGCTCCTGAGGCACTGTACGGCATCCTGAGCGGGTGGCCGTTTAGGCCGACGTCGGGGGCCACAGCTGGGAAGAGCGCGAGGAGCCCCCAACGGAGGCCCCGCTGCCGCCGAGGCTGAGCCGTGGCGCCGGCCTTGCCCCCGGAACCACGCTCTCCCTCGCCGCTCTCTGCCTCGTTCTGGGGCGGCTGCAGCTCCACTCTGCCCGGGCTGCGTGTGGGTTCGTTCTGGCTCCTCTGCCCGGTGCTCTGGGGCTTCCATCTGCCCCTCGGAGCCTGGGGGCTGGCTGCTAGCGGGGCCTCCTTAGCCACTGCCTCTGCCGCCCCCTCTCCTCCTCCGGAGCCTGGAGGGGCTGCACGTTGGTCTCCTGCGAGGTTTTCACTTGCAGAGTCTCCCTGCGCTCGAGCACAGGCGTTCCCCTCGAGCCCGGCAGGTCTCTGGCCCCAGCGTCGCTCCGGCTGTTGGCCCAGTTCCTGATTCCTGAGCTGCTTTCTCCCTGCCCTCTCCCAGCGGAGCCTAGAGTTTTCCGAGTGCTGGTTGTGGGTTCTGCCTGCTGGTATTCGCGGGGGTGCTCTGGGCTCTGAGCCGCCGGGCAACTGGTGCGTGGGGAGCGCATTCTGGCTGGTGCCCTTGCCCATCCGCCGGCTCCGTCATTAGATGTTGGGCGAGACGTCCTCCTGCTCAAGCCCGGCCTGTCCCATCAGGGCGCCGGAGGGTCGGCGCACGTCTGAGGCCATGCATGGCCGCCCTGGCGTCCCCTGCTCCGGGCCGACACCCCGCTTTGGTGTCAGCGGCGGCTGTGTCCCGGGCGTCTGTTCCGCCTCCTGTGGGGCACGTGCCGTCTCTGAGCTTCTTGCGTTGACGCCATGTTTCTTTTTTAGGACCCGTCGCTGTTAGACGGCCGGGTGACATTTCTCCACGTCCCAGGGGGCACAGTGGTGTCGAGGCAGGGAGACCAGGTGAGGAAAGGCCGCGGCCCGAGGGCCCGTGGCAGGGCGCCCGGTGCTGGCCCTCTTCAAGGGGCGGGCGTGTGTCCGCACCTACGTGTGCGCACGCGTGCTTGCTGGTGTCCCCTGCGGAGTCAGGAGGAAAACTGCCCTCGGCCTCAGCCCGAGACACACGCGAGAACAGGTGTGTTTTTCCTCCGTGAGCCCCACTCCTGACGCTGAGAGCCCCACCACGCTCGGCGCGTGAGAGCTGGTGCCGCAACACTGAGGGGTCCCGGCGGGGATGGCGCCCGGGCCCGGGGGGTGCAGAGTTGGCTCGGGGCCAGCCGAGCTGGGCGGGATGCGGGACGCGGGGACAGCTCCACGCAGGCAGCGGGGCGGCTTCCGGCCTCCTGGGGACTCTCACTGAGACACCCGTGGGCGTCGGTGGCCCTGTCCCCACCCCCTCCGTCTCTTCCCTGCGTTTCCGTCTTTCCCTCAGAGGAAGGGGGGCTTTTCCTTTTCCTCAGAGGAGGCAGACAGCTAGCTGCCTCCCTGCCCCTGTGGGTCTGGGTCTCCTGGTCAGAAACCACGGCCCGTCCCCCGGCCGCCCGCTGTGGGCGGCCGGCCCTCTGCCCCAAGCAGCCTGGACTCCGGGAAGCCCGGCCGAGCCTATTTTGGTTCCTGTCTCTCTGGCCCTTTCCTGCTCGGACCGCAGAGCCGTGGCCCGTGGGGAGGGGGAGCAGATTGGGAAAGAGGCCACACAAAGGACCCGGATCCGCGGGCTCACGTCAGAGTGGCTTCCCAGCGTATTGGCGGACGCGGGGCCCGAAACGCCGGCCCTGTGTGCAGGGCAGCGGGTGGGGCGGCCGACCTGTCGGGACCGTGCGGGCACAGCCGGGGCGCCCCTCTCAGGACGCGGGGCCTGTGGGCGCGGGGCGGGGAGCGGCCCTGTCCCGACCTCCTGGCGATCGCGGGGCGGCCCCGCGGGTGTGGGTGCGGGGAGGGGCGGGGCGTGCGTGCGCAGCGCGTGCAGCGGGAGCGCGGCCGGCGCCCCACATGGCGCCGGAGCAGGCAGGGGGCGGGGCGCGGCTGACCCGGGCTGTCCGCCAGGATGTGAACGTGGTCTTCGTGGTCTCGGGGCTGCTGCACGTGTACCAGCGCAAGGTCGACAGCGAGGAGGACAGCTGCCTGTTCGTCGCGCGCCCCGGGGAGATGGTGGGCCAGCTGGCCGTGCTCACGGGCGAGCCGCTCATCTTCACCATCAGGGCCAACCGGGACTGCAGCTTCCTGTCCATCTCCAAGGCCCACTTCTACGAGTGAGTCCCGCCGGGCCCCGCCCCGCGTGTCCTTGAGGAGACGGGCGTCCTGGGAGAAGGGCAGGGTGGCCGGCGGGGGGCCGGGGGGGCGGCCATGGCCCTCGGCCTCTGGAAGCCACGGAGGACTCGGGGCCTTCTCAGGATGGCCAGCCTCCGGGGCGCGGCAGAGACCCTGTCAGCCCTGCTGGGCCAGGCTTGGGGGCAGCCTGGGGGAGCGCGGGCTGGTCCTCAAATGTGCGTGTGCCCCTGAGCGTGTGTGTCCCCGTGTGTGTCCGTGTGCTCGCGGTGCAAGGCCCTGATGTGGCGGCCGCCGGCCTGCACCCGCCCTCCCACGCCCTCCCAAGGGTCCGCATCCCTCTCTGGGCTTTGGGCCCACGGTCTCTGCCGACGGACCCCGGGCTGCCCCGGCCCCCGCCCCCCATCCCCAAGGCTGGGACGGGCCTCAGGCGCGGTGACCTCCGTGGGGTGGGTGACCGCTGGCAGGGACTTCACGGGTCACGGGGCGGGCGGGGCAGGCGGGGCCTGGTCTCGGTGCTGAGTCGGGGGCCCCGGCCTGGCTGCGTCGCCTGCTCCGTGGATGTCCCGGTGCGACAGGCGGGCGCAGGTCCTGCGAACTCTCGGTCCAGCGCCAGGACCTGGCGGGAGGGCAGGGCTGGGGGGACGGCGTGGGACTCAGCCAGATGACTCTGGCCGCCCGGCAGGATCATGCGGAAGCAGCCGAACGTGGTCCTGGGCGTCGCCCACACGGTGGTGAAGCGCGTGTCCTCCTTCGTGCGGCAGATCGACTTCGCCCTGGACTGGATGGAGGTGGAGGCCGGGCGCGCCGTGTACAGGTGGGCGCGGGCGGGAGGGCCGTGGCGGGGGCGGGGCCGGCTCGGCGGGGCCTGGGGGGCGGGGGCTGCCAGGCCCGGCCCCCAGGGCAGCCGGGACTCGCACTGGGTGCCCGTCCTGCGCCCGCGCCCACGCTCAGGCACATGCAGGCCAGCCACACCTGCCTGGAAAGTGGCCCGGCGGCAGCGTCACAGTGCGTTTGTGAAGATGCCTCTGTGCCCGTGGCCTCCTGTGACCCTGGGGCGCCCTCAGCTCCGCAGCAGAGTGACAGTGGCAGTCGGACCTGGTCACAGCTGCCCGTGTTCACGGCGTTCAACGCCAAAACTAGGAAACGTTTATGGACTTAATCACGTCCTTGAAAATCATCATAAGCCCGTTCCCCGCCAGCGTATGTGTTTTTTAATGGAAAAGAACTGTATTTCCCAAACAAAAAGTGCTCAGTGAGGAGACCACATCCCTCTTCTGGCCACACTGCCGGGCCCAGGGCTCCGAGCCGCTGCCCCGCCCACCCTGCGCCCTGTCCTGCAGGCAGGGGGACAAGTCCGACTGCACCTACATCGTCCTCAGCGGCCGGCTGCGCTCGGTGATCCGCAAGGACGACCTCAAAAAGCGCCTGGCCGGGGAGTACGGCCGTGGAGACCTCATCGGCGTGGTAGGCTGGGGGCCGCGCCGCGGGGCCCTGCCCCGGGGGGAGGTCTGGCCCCGGCTCCTGAGTGGGGGGCCCTCAGCAGGACAGGAGGGGCCGGCGCCGCCGGTCCAGGGGCCGCCCCGCGGTTCGCGGTTCTCTGTCGCGGGCCGGCCGGGGCTGCAGCCCGGGCGGATCTGAGGGCCAGAGGCCCCGGAGGGGCTGGGCAAGGGCAGGGGCCCTGCCCCGGGGTCTCCCCGGCACCCCACTCTCGGGGAGCGCTGCCGTTCGCCCTGCCCTCTGCCCGAGGGTACGGGCGGTGGGCATGCCCCGCACGGCCCTCGCTTCCCACCGCTGCCCCCCAGGTGGAGACGCTCACGCACCAGCCCCGGGCGACCACCGTGCACGCCGTGCGGGACTCAGAGCTGGCCAAGCTCCCGGCGGGGGCCCTGACGTCCATCAAGCGCAGGCACCCGCAGGTGAGGCTGCCGCAGGGACCAGGTGCCTACACGAGGGGTCAGCGCGAGGCCCTGACTGACACAACCTGGCATGGACAGGCTTCGCGGTTTGAAAGGAGAACACGGGCCTCGGGGCCGCTGGCCCGGGCGAGGGGGGCGCGGGGGGCGCAGGGACCCAGCGAGTGAAGCCGGCCGGGCACCGTGACCCCGCGGCTGCGCCCACACCTGCCACCGCACAAGCGACATTGCCCTCGTCACCAGGGAGGGGTGGCCGCAGGCAGGGGCAGGTGTGATGGCGGAGCAGGGTTTGCGAGCGGCCGCGGGGGCGCGGGCCCCGCCTGCACCGGCCGCCTGGCCTTTGTGTCCCTGCCTCTCAGGTGCTGGACAGGCTGTGTGACGGCCGCCGCCTTCGTCAGCGGGGCCTGCGGGGCCTGCGGGCATCTCTGTTCTGCAGCAAACGGAACGTCTACTGTTTGTTACATGAAGTCGGCATGAGTTTGATACAAAAACTTGATAAAAATAACAGAGCTTTTTGTCATTTCTCTTAGCACTCCAGCTACGAGAAATATTAGCAAGTCAGCTATTAAAACCGTGGTCGAAGGAACGTTAGTCCAGTGTTGGGAAGCTATTAAAATATGATCAGTTGTGGAAAAAATCAAAAGAGAATGCTATGATTGCATCTAGGCATTTGACAAAATTCGGCCATTTGTAACAAACACTAAATAAAATAGGAGGGAAAGGAAACCTTTTAAATCCGAGAGGCTCTTCTGAGGAAAATGTCATCTGACACAAAAAGTTAAAAATCTGAAAAAATGGTATCCATTTGGAAAAAGGGTAAAATTATGTTCACAGGAAACGTGTCTTTTTTTTCCACTGGGCAACTGCAAGGCGCGGAGCCGAGAAGGCAGCAGGGAAACCGGCCGGGCCGTGGGTTGAGGCCGCAGGGCCAGCCCAGCCTTCCCTTTGCGCTTCCGTCAGCCGGAAGTGGAAACGGAACAGCCTCGCGCTGAATCGCAGCATTCTTAAGACTCGGGCTGGTCAGAAAGGCTCTGGCCGCGTCCCGTGTGGGCAGCAGGCCGGGCCCTCCCAGGGCAGGGCTCTCCCACGGGACGCCAGTGGCAGCCGCCCCGAGTGCCTGGCGGGCGGGAGGCGCTGGGCAAAGGGCGGCCCGCGGCCCGGTCCAGGCGGAGCAGGGCTGCGTGCGGGCTCGTTGCGCTGGCCCAACGGCTGGCCCGTCACCCAGCCGCGGCGGGAGCAGCGGGCGGCCTTGAAAACCGGGACCCGAGGCCCTTGGCTTCTCAGTTTAACGCGCGCGGTGGGGGCCTGTCCTTCTTCCACCCCAGGTCGTGACGCGGCTGATTCACCTCCTGGGCGAGAAGATCCTGGGCAGCCTCCAGCAGGGCACCGCACCTGGTGAGTCTCCCGGCCGTGGCCCGGCTGCCGCCTGCTGGCCGTCCCGGGACCCCTGCCTCGGCCGCCGCCCCTGCCGCCGGCGTGGTGCGGCCCCCGGGGCCCCGCGCGCCCCAGGCCCCCGGCCCCCAGTTTCCCTGGTCACCCCCGTGCTTCTCCGCGCTTGGCCCCGCCCATCCACCGTGAGACACCACCTGTCCCCCTCGGCAGTCGTGTGCCCCCCCGCACCCCCACGTGAGCGGCCGGCAGGCACGGGGAGGGCGGGAGGGGAGGGGCGGGCGCGCCCGTGGGGCAGAGCGCCTCAGGCCGGCCGCCTGCAGAGGCCCTGCCTGCCAGCGAGGTCACACTCGGGGCTCTGGGTGGACACAGCGTGTCTGCCTCATCTGCCTTGTGACCGACCGGCTCGGTTGGGTCTGGAGCCAGTTTCCTGCAGGAAGCGCGGAGCTGGGCTGTGTTTTGTCTGCCTTCCATCGGCCTGTGTCTTTGTGTTCAGACGTTCACATGTGATGTCATTTTTCATGGGACAGGCTGTGCCTGCCATTTCATGGCTGGTCCTCGTCCCGTCCTTTCCCAGGACCCCGTTCCCCTGCCCTGTCTCCAGCGACCTTAGCCTCCTCGCGTGTTCCGCCTTCACTCGCCCGCGGGGGCGCCCAGAGCGCCTCCCCTGGCACCGCGGGCCTTGCTCCGGGGACTGCAGCGCCCCCGCCGGTCTGTCCCGTCGCCCACGCCCACGCCGCCTCCGGCCCGGGGCGGTCCCCGCGCTCTCCCCGTGGCTGTGGTGGTCGAATGTCAGCTCTGCGCATGTTGAGTGCAAAGCCCTTGTGCAGCATCGCAGCTTTTGCTTTCAGCTGTCCGACGTGTTTAAAGCTCGAGGGACAAGTGTCTGGCACCCGCCACCCCGGCTGCCTCCTGGCCGCTTCCCTTCTCTGCGAAGCAGCTCGGTCCACAGCGGAGCCCAAGAGCAGGTCCGCGGCGCGAGTGCTCCCTGGCCACCCAGCGCCGCTGCCCCTGCATCCAGCAGGCGGCTGCTATGACTCAGCCCAGGACCCTCCGCCCCGGGGACCTGGGCGCACGGCCTGTTCCTGAGTAGGGAGACGGGGCCCCCACTCTCTGCCTGTGGCCCAAACCCTACCCTTGTCTTTAGTTTTTAGAAATCTGGTTTTGGGGTACCCGGGCATTAGTTTCTTAGGGTGTTTCCCATTCGGGGTTTGCACGTCTTTCTACGTTTGTTTCTTGAATCTGCGGGTTTGTATCTTTTCCTGGATTTGTGAAGGTTTCGGCCTTTCCCCTCCCGACACTGTTCGGTCCGGTCCTCCGTCCGCCCCTCCGGACGCCGGCGCCCCCGTCCCAGCGGGCTCCGCCCCTCCCCCTGCGCCCAGCGGAGGCCCCGCCCCCGCCCGTCTCCAGGGCCCTGCTCCTCCCTCCTCGTGACCCTGCTCTTCAGCCCACACAGAGTTTAAAAACAATTTTTTATCTCAGTTGTTACACGTCTGCACCTGTCCCATCGCTCTTTCTGTCTGGTCACGGCCACAGCTTTCCTGTCGCGACAGGCGGTTCCTGGGACGAGCCGTCGTTCTCGGCTGCGGGCGTCTTTTCTCACGGCTGTTGGGTTGTCGGGCTCTGGGCACCCCTGGCAGGTGCGGGGGGCACCTCCCTCTGGAGCGTCCGGCGGTGAGATGCTGCTTCACGTCGGAACCGCCTCCTGCAGCAGAGCGTCCGGCCGTGTCCTGGCCTCCTTCCCAGACGGGTTTGGGTGGGGCTCCGGCCCTCGGGGCCTGTGCGGCAGGGCCCCACCTGCCGGCTCCGGTGCAGCCCAGAGCCCTGTGGCGGCTGCTGGTGTCCTCGCCACGTTCCTTTCCAGAACCTGCTTTGCGGCTCCGGCTCCTGTCGTGTGTCAGGAACTTCACACTCGGTCTGCAGAGGTCCTTTCTCCACCCCCTTCCCCACGGCCGCCCCTCTCAGTGGAGGGGCCACCTCTGCCTACTGGCTCAGGGCGGGGGAGTCGGGGGGCCGCCCGCCGTGGGCGTCTGCTGAGTGTGCGGGCCGCAGTCGCCCTGGAGGCAGCGCCCGATGGGCAGGGGAGGGAAGGACCCCGCCCGCCTGGAGCTGGGCAGGGGCAGGTCACTGCTGGCTTTGTGGCATCAGAAGGCAGCCTTCCGGAGAGCCGAGGTCCCTGGCTCCAGGCGCCCCTCTGAGAGCTGCGCCCCACGCCCCTCCCCGGGGGCCAGGCCAGGCCAGAGCCTCACGCGCCTGGGAGCTCGAGGTGGACCCTCTGGTTTTCCTCACTCGGAGGAGGTTGCTGGGAAAGACAAGGAGGAAAGGGCCCCGGAGGAGAACTGCAGGGAAGCCGGCGAGGGGGCCCTCTGCTGCCCGGTGCTGCCAGAGGCCGCTCGGGGCCTCGCTCTTCTCTCCCTTCGCCCCCCCCCCCCGCCCTGTTAGCTCCCAGCGCCTGCCCCACTGACCTGCACCCCCCACCCCGGTCCACATCCCATGGTCAGGCCCGCTCCTCACGGGCGGTGGGGGGCGGTGGAGCCAGAGGGACGCGCCCTCGGGCAGCGGGGCCTTTCTGTGTGGCCATGTGCTCAGGGCTCAGAGGGTCTCTACAGGCTGGGCTGGGGGGCAGGTGGTGGGGAAGCTGGGGGGAGGGCCCTCGGTGCGGCCTGGCAGCAGGAGGCCGGGTCCGTGGGGCCAGCAGGAGAGGCGAGGCGGCCCCTCCCTGAAAACAGGAGACGCCGCCCCGGAAGCGGCTCTGCAGTTGCGAACAGGCTGCCCGGGACCCTCTGGCAGCTGCTGACGGCTGAGGGCGTGGGGTTTCTCTCGGAGGCCGGGCCACTGCCCCGACACCGGCCCTGACCTCCCGGGGGTCAGTCTGTGCCCCCTGCGGGTCACACCGCTCACGGGGTCTACGGTGGAGGGAGGCGAGCGCTCGGAGGGGGCCGGCTCATGGGCAGGTCCTGCGGTTTCGGTTGTCGCGTCGTCTGAGCTCCTCTCCCGGGCGGCCGAGCGCTCCTGTGCCCGGCGTGAGACGCGCGGCGTCGCCGGCGCGTCGGTGGAAGGGGCAGCGCGAGTGGCTCGGCAGGGGCGGCCGGTGCCCGTCTCCCGTCCCTCATCCCAGGCGGCTGCTGCCAGGGTGTCGTCCGGAACAGCCAGCGACCCTGAGGGTTTGTCACGGGGGGCCCCACCCCTCAGTCGGGCCCCGGCCCTGTGCTTCCAGGTCACCAGTTTGGGCTGCACTCTGCAGGCAGCAAGTGGGACTCGGGGAACCCTGCCAGCAACCTGTCCACGGTGGCCGTGCTGCCCGCATCTGAGGACGTGCCCCTCACCGCCTTCGCCCTGGAGCTCAAGCACGCCCTCAGCGCCATCGGTGAGCGCCCCCTCGCGGTGGCCTCGGGCTGGCCCAGCCCCCCCGGCCCAGCCTCGCGGTCCCTCCAGGTGGTCCTGCAGGTGTGGGTGGTGGTGCCTCCTGGCCGTGCCTGGGGGCTGGGGGCTGGGGGCTGCACTCGGGCTTGTGACGGTCACTGCGCAGGCACCTTCTCAGGATGGAGCGCCTCCCTGCACCCGGGCCCTCAGCCTGCCGCGTGGGCACTGGGCGGGAAGCCTGGGTTGTGTTTCCAAATTCCTGAAAGCGGTTCAGCTTCGGGGTTCAGAAGGAACAAAGCGAAACCCCCGAGAAAGCTTAGGGACGCCCCCAGGCTCGCAGCTGGCGCCTCACTGTCAGCAAGCGCCCGCTCTGTGCGCCGTGAGCGCCTGCGGGGGAGGCGTGACCCGCGTGCCGTGGCTGGGCCTCGGAGGCCATCTTCAGAAAACGCCACCGGAAGGGATGCGCGAACGTTCTCTGTCGTGAAATAATCTAACGCCCACAGAAACACTCTCTGCCTGGCAGAGACATCTGGTGACGGAAAGCTTTGAGCAAACGCTGTATAGTGCTGCTTTATAAATAAGTAATATAAACAGGTAAGTTATTTATAAAGTTGAAAGATACTGCTCTAAATATTTAATATTTAAAAGTCATCCTCAAAATGAAATTTTAAAGCACAGAAAGCATTACCTGCCCTTAGTCTTTTGTTTTAGAACAAATATTCCAGATTGAGAAAATTCCATTCCTTCTCCATTGACGTTGGTCAGATGGTTCCGAGAGCATCCAGAAGCATCTCCAGTTTGCACAGTTGATGGGTGTTCTTTATAAAAACTTACTCGCTTTTTAAAAAATGTTTTATTTTGAAATAATTATAGACGCACAGGAAGTTGCAAAAATAGTATAGAGATCTGCGTGCCTTCCCCCGTCACGCGACTGTAGCTCCAGGACCGAGAAACTGACACTTGCACGCTTGATGTGTGCTCCTCAGATGCCACTGGTGTGTGTGCGTGTGCTCACAGTGCGCCCATGTGCACAAGTGTGTGCGCCACGGGAGAAGCGCTCAGTTCTTCTTGCCGGCGCAGTGCACACTTGCAGGTCAGCAGCCTGCTGGCCTGAAGCTGGGATTATGAGTGCTGAGCTCTAACGGAGGAGCACGAGTGGGGCGGCCGGAGCCCCTCCCCCGCCCGGCACAGGAGCCGAGCGCGCGGCCTTTGCTCGGGGGACCCACACAGTTGGCGGGACGGGGCGAGGGCGTTGGGTATGGACTGACAGGTGAAGGTGGCACCAGCTGTCCCCACGATGTGACCGCCCAGATGCAGGCGGGGGCGAAATCTGTTAGCCAGGACCCTCGTCTTCCTCCAGGCTCTCACGGGCTCCCGCTTCCAGAAGCGAATCCTGTTTCTTTGGGGCTCCCCCTCGTATGTGTGCCCCACACCATTTCGACTCCACGGCAGGCCCCTGCCGCTGCCCAGGCCCCCGCTGCCTCTCAGGCGGCCCCCCGCCCGGCACCCGCGCTCCGCAGGGCATCCGGCACCTGGGCCAGCAGTCCAGGGCCTTCCGCAGGGGGCTCTCCACTCCGCGTGGCGCCGCGTAGCCTCGGTGTGTCCCTCTCACGGCCGGGGAACAGCCGCTGTCGGCGTGCGTACGGTCCTCAGCTCCTCACCTGCCGGAGCTGTGGGGTGGTTTCTTGGGGACTAGAGCTCGGTGACCGTGCGTGTGACGCGTTCTGCGCGCGCGTAAGCTTCCCTGCCTCCGGCGTCCGTGTCCAGCAGCGCGGGAGGTGGGAGCACAGGTGCTGTTCGTAACTGCTGCCCGCTCTTGGCCCGCGCGGCTGCACCGGCGTTCGGAGCGGCGTCCTCTCCCCGCCTCCCCCAGCCTCTGGGGGGGCCGCCGAGTTTTCCCTGCTGTCCTGACGGGTGGCAGGAACGCGGGGCCCACTGCGCGTCCCTCAGGTGAAATCTGCACTCACGTCTGTGCTTGTTTTCCCATCGAGTCCTGGTGAGTTTCCGGGACTCTTCTTACGGTCCAGACACAGTGCCGTCTTGGGGGGGTGCAAGGGCGTTGTTCTGCTCTCCGGCCTGTCTCTTCATCCTCTTATCGGAGTCTTTCACGGGCAGTAACTTAACATTTTGAGGAAAGCCAGTTTATGGATTTTTTTCTTTTATGCGTCGTACGCTCAGTGTGCCTTCCTCGCCTCCTCCCAGGGCCTCGACGCTCTGTGTTTTTTCTGAAAGGCTTGTAGTCTCACACTTAGATCTGCAATGTTTCGGAGGCTACATTTGCAGAAGTATGACGTTAGGCGGTGGTAATTTTCGTCTGAGTGTGGATGTCCAGTCGAAGGCCCGCCCTGTCCCCATGGACTGGTCATCGATGCACACGAGGACAATCGTCAACATGCTCACGTGGGCTCCACTCAGTGTTCTGCCCCAGGGTCCGCAGGCCTGTCCTTAGCCAGCACCACCCCGTCTTCGTTGTGCGGCTTTGCAGCCAGTGTGCAAACCGGGAGGTCTGGTCCCCGGCTCCGTTCTGTCTCGAGGTTGCCTGGGCCGTTCAGGTCCCCGAGACGCACCGGAGCTTCAGGAGCTGCGTTCCTGAGCCCGTGAGACGCGCAGCCGGGCCCCAGTGCGGGGCGGCCCGACGCCTCGGCGACACCGCTTGCAGCCCGGACACACGGCCTGTTCCCACTCGGGCCTTGCGGTTCCTTCAGCGGCGTTTTGTAGTTTGCAGTGTGAGCCTTTCACCTCGTTGCTAATTAAGTTTATTCCTAAATATTTTACTGTTTTTGATGCCATTGTAAATGAATTATTTTCATGATTTTCTTTCAAATTGTTCACTGTTAGTGTATAGAAATGAGCTGACTTTTGTGTGTTGGTTTTGTATCCTGCAACTTCATTTATTAATTGTAACAGTTTTTGGTGCATCTTTTAGGGTTTCTTTTATATACGAAAATGTATGCAAACCAAGATAGTTTTACTTCTTCCTGTCCAATTTAGATGTCTTTTACATCTTTCTGATTGCTTAATTATACTAACGGTGTTGTGTTGAGTACCAGTGGGGGAAGCAGGCATCCCTGCCTTGTTCCTGACCTCAGCGGAAGACTTTAGCTTTCACTGTTCAGTATGATGTTAGCTGTGAGCTTTTTATGTATGGTCATTAGTATGTTGAGGAAGTTCCTTTTTTAAAAATTGATTTTAGAGAGTGACACACATACACGCACTTCACTGTGTTCTTCCGCTGACTCATGTTTTCATCGGTTGGCTCCTGCATGTGCCCTGAGCGGGGATGAAACCCGCAACCTGAGCGCATCAGGGTGATGCTCTAACCCACGGAGCTACCCGGCCAGGCAAGGCAGTGTCTTTGTCCGTAGTTCACTGAGTGTTTTCATTCTGACAAGGGGTCGTTTGTGGGCATTCTCTGCATCAGTGGAGATGTTGGCGTGTTCTCTCCCCTCGTCCTGCGAATCTGGGTGTTCGCACTGGTCGGTGCTCCCACCCGGAGCCATTCTTGTGCCCCAGGAACAATTCCCCCGTGGGTGCGGTGACCTGTCCTTCCCACAGGCTGCCCAGCTTGGCGAGCTGCCTTTGCCAAGGATTTCTAGATCAACATTGACAAAGGTCACCCGTCTGCAACTTTTACGGCGTCTTTGTCTCCAAGTGGCTTTGTTATCAGGCTGGTGCTGGCTCCATGGAACGAGTTAGGGAGGGTTCCTTTCTCCTCTGTGTTTTAGAAGAGTCTGAGGAGGACCGGCGTCAATTTTTCTTTAAACATTTGACAGAATTCACCAGTGAAGCTATCGCGTCCGGGTCTGTTCTCTGTTGGTTTTACCTTTATTATTACTGGCTCAATCTTTGTACTCGCGATAGGTCTGTGCAGGTTTTCTCTTTTTTCATGATTCATTCTTGGTAGGTCTTGTGTTTCTAGAAATGTGTCCATTTCATCTAGATCATCCAATTTGTTCACATGTAGTTGTTCATAGTCCTCTCTTATGCTGCTTTTTATTTCTGTAAAATTGGCAATGGCCTGTATTTTTTATTTTAGTGATTTGAATCTTTATTCATCTAAACAAACATTTGTCAATTTTGTTGCCTCTTTCAAAGAACCAACTTTTGGTTTCATTTATTTTCTGTATTTTATTTATCTCTGTTCTAATCCTTTTTTTTTTTTCCTTCTTTCTGTTAGATCTGGCTTTAATTTTTTTCCTCACCTGAGGACATTTTTTCATTGCTTTTTAGAGAGGAAGCGGGGAAGGGGGAGAGTGAGAGAAACGTTGACGTGAGAGAGCAGCATCGACTGGTTGCGTCCCCTGGACGCCCGGACGGGGGTCAGCTCGCAGCCTGGGCATACGCCCTGACCGGGACGGGGACCCGCAGCCCGTCAGTGACAGGACCAGGCTGCAGGCAGCGGAACCGCACAGGCCAGGGCGCCTGGGTTTAGTTTGGTGTTCTTCTTCTAGTTTCTCAAGTATAAAGCTAGGTTGCTGATTTGAGGACTTTCTTTTCTGATGTGCATATTGGCAGCTCGGAGTCCCTCTCAGCCCTCCTTTTCCTGCCCCCGGGAAGCTTTGGAATACTGCAGTTTCATTTACTCACGGCTCAAGTCGTTTCTCATTCCCTTGCGACTCTGGCTCATCGGTTCTCTAAGTGTGTGCTGTTTACTGTCCACGTCTCTGTGAGCCCTCCCGTCGCCCCACGGCCCGGGGCTTCCGGTCCCGCACCACTGTGGTCGGGACAGGCACACTGTGTGACGTCCGTCTACTGAGGCTTCCTTCGCGGCCCGGCTTGCACAGCGCTGTGTGTGCACCTGAGCGAAGCGTGTGTCTGTGCTGCGGGCCCGCTTGCGCCCCCTGCGCTGTGGTGGGCGTGCGGGGTGTCTCCTTGAGGCAGGGCTGCGGATTTCTCGGCGACAGAGCAGTCGGCCTGTTGACTGGCCGCTGGGGCCCCCCCCGCCATCGGTGTCTGTCGAGTCCCCCAGCCCCGGATTCGGGGGCCGCCCTTTCCCGCCAGGGGGAAGAGTTCTGTCTCTGAGCCGGTCGCAGTTCCTTTCGGGGCTGCATTACTGCAGATACTGTTCCCTCTCTGTGGCTGGCTTTTTTTTTTTCCATTTGAATGATGTCTCTTCACAAACAGAAGTTTTTGATTCTCACGTAGACCAGTTTATTAACTTTTCCCCGTATTGTGACTGACCTTTGTGTTTTGGCATCAAGGTCCCATTTGCCTCTTGGTTTCTTCGTCTGCCCCAGAACCTCGTTTAGAAAGGCCGGACCCTGCCCCTGCTCGGGCAGGGCAGCGCTGCCAGGCCGGGCACCCACGCGTGTGGGTCACCCTCTCTTCTCAAGGCCGCTTTTACTGCGTGAAGGTTCTGGCTGCCAGCCACTTCCCTCCAGCACCCAGAAGGCATTGCTACCCCTCCTCCAGCCGCTAGAGTTTGGGAAGAAGCTGCTGGGCAGCCCAGCGGGGGGTCGCCGTGCCCACGTCTCCTCCTGGCCCTGGGCCTGCCCCGCCTGGGCCCCAGGCAGGCCCCTCCCATGGGTGGGCATGGTCACCACATTCCTGATGGGCAGGAGCTGCAGGCGGCGCCGTGGGAGCCAGAGCATGACCTCCGGGGGCTCCCTGCCTCCCTGAGGTCCCCCCGCATCCAGGGGACAGGCACCAAGGGGCAGGTAGGGCCCAGCCTGGGGCCCCATGAGGGTTTCAGGGCTGGGCTTCTCAGTGCTCCTGCAGCCACACATGCCTGCTTGTCCTGTCACATCCTGGGTGTCCAAGAGGGGACAAGAGTGTTGCGCCGCGTGGGGACGAGGCTGCCCGCTCCCCTCAGCACAGCGCCCCCCACAGGAGGGGCTTTCAGCAGCAGGTCTCAGACCAGAGCGCTCGCCTCCAGGGCGCCATTGCAGGCACACCTTTCTGGGTGATTTCTTATCTCACCTTTTAATCAGATACCCTTCGGGAAGCTCTGGTAGAAGCACAGGATGAGAAGGAGGCCCTCCGCGTGGGGCAGTCCTGCTGGGCGCCGGCCCTGGGGCCCTCTCCGGCCTGAGCCTGGGCCTGCGCCTGGGCCACCCTCTGACACTGGGCCCTGCCTCGGCTTCTGCCCCGACCCCCCGCGGCCTCTCCGAGGCTCCTGACCTGGGCCCTCCTGGCCGAGCGGGCCCTGGCTGCTCTGTCTGCGGACAAGGCCTCCGACACACCATAGACGGAAGGTGCTCGCTGACTTCAGAGGCACAGGCGTGGCGAGTCGGGCATCTCAGCCCTGGTGAACGGCACCGCACTGGAGTCCAGCCGGCCTTGCTGGTCTGGATTCGGGAAATCACATTACCTTGCACTTTCTGAGCCTATGCTTCCCCCCGCGCCCAATGCACCGCCTCAGTGCTGCAGAGCTTCGAGCCCTTGAGTGCGGAAGAGGAGGCTGAGGTTCTGAGAGGCCCTGTCCCCGTGGCTGGGGGGCCCCTGAGCTGGCACAGTCCTCCCGGCTCCGGGGCTCAGCACCCACTTCTCTCTGTGCTGACCCCCCTGCCCAGAGGCTCCCCTCAGGCCACAGGCACTTCCTCCTGGAAAGGTGCCCGGCTACCGTGGCTTCCAGGAGCGGCTGCTACTGCGGATGGGCCTGCTGCCTTGGAGGTGGGCTGCCACGGCAGCTTCCCGTGACCCAGGTTCTGTTTGCAGGCCCGGCCCTGCTGCTGACGAGTGACAACATAAAGCAGCGCCTTGGCTCCGCAGCTCTGGACAGGTACAGCCGCCTGCACACAGCGCCCCCCTGGCCTGGTGCCCTTGGCCGGCCCAAGCGCGGCCGTCAGACGCGCACAGTGTCTGCACGCACCCTGGGGCAGGCGCCCGCGTCGGGGCCCCCGGGTCCACAGTGCGCCCCGCTGGCTGCGGCCCCCATGCCTTCCGCCCCCGTGTCTGCACCCTGGCACGGCCCCGCCCCCCCCCACCCCGCGGGCCCCCGCATTGCAGCCCCCTGTCCGCGTCTCCCAGCACCCACGAGTACAGGCTGTCCAGCTGGCTGGGGCAGCAGGAGGACATCCACCGCATCGTGATCTACCAGGCGGACAGCACGCTCACACCCTGGACCCAGCGCTGCATCCGGCAGGCCGACTGCATCCTCATCGTGGGCCTGGGCGAGCAGGAGCCCACCGTGGGCGAGGTGGGCGGGCCGCGGGGCCGGGGTGCGGGGGGCAAGGGGGCCGGGGGCGGGGCTGCAAGCAGGTGCTGGCCGGGGTGGGCGCTCACGCCTCAGATCCCGCTGTTGCTCTTTCCTGTGAATGCCCTCGGGAACGGCAGATAATTAGAGCCAACACCCAGATGTCACGACTGGCGGGGGTTTCAGCACAGAACAGGGCGGCTCTCGCCCCGCCCGCGGGCCCCCTACGGCCTCCTGTGAAGCTGGAGCAGAGTCTGTCCCTGCTTCACGCTTTTGCTGTGAGTGGGCAGCTCTGTCTTACAGGGCGAACTTTTATAGAAACAGCGCCCTACTTTTTTTTTTTTAAGTCATTTGAAATCTCCCTGTTGGTGAGTTCCCACCCCGCCCCTGCCCCGGTCTGTGGACCGGGAGGTCATTTCCTGCAATGGGCCCACCTGGACCAGCGGGTGTGCGCCTTCGGCTCACCAGACTCTGCGGGGAAGGCCTGGGCGCCATACCCTCCCTGCGGGGCGCTGTCGCTCCTGTCTCCTTCCTTCCTGCTTCGTGGGTGTGAGGTGGACGCTCCTCATCCCTTCAGCTGGCGGCTTCTGTCTCCCTCCGCGGCCCCTCACTGCTCTCTTCTCGAGCTTCTGCCTTGGCCTGGGGCAGCCAGAGGTCCTGCCTATGTGACGTGGGTCCCGATCCGCCAAGAGTGAGGCTCCCTTGCAAGGGGGTGTTTGCAAAACTCACCACCTGAGGTCTCCGCGTGTTCAAGGGGCCATGTTCCGGAAGGCACCCCGCGCTCGGCGTGTGCGGTGGGGGAGAGCCCTGGCCGCAGCCTCACAGACTAGCTGGCGCGCAGAACCGGGTGCCGCCCGGCCGGCAGGGCGGCGTCCAGCCCCTTCCCGGCCCTTAGACTCCCCTGACCGCAGCTCTGCTCCCCGCAGCTGGAGCGGATGCTGGAAAGCGCGGCCGTGCGCGCCCAGAAGCAGCTCGTGCTGCTGCACCGGGAGGACGGGCCCCCGCCGGCGCGCACCGTCGAGTGGCTCAACATGCGCAGCTGGTGCTCGGGCCACCTGCACCTGCGCTGCCCGCGCCGCGTGTTCTCCCGGCGGAGCCTGCCCAAGCTGGTGAGGCGCCCCGCTCCCCGTGCTGCGCGGCTGTCGCGCCCCCAGGCCGGCGGGGCCGGCGGCAGGGCGGGCCTGAGACTCCAGGCGGCCTGGCTCGCTGCTCGGCACAGCCGCGCGGTCCGGCTTCCGGGGGAAGCGCGCGCACACCCGAGGCGCCTCTTCCTCGGGGTGTCCTCAGCCCGGCGGCCTGGGGGCGGGGGTGGGGGGAGCGCAGCCCGCCTGCCCCCCAGCTCCGGGGGCAGCGCCTTCGCCCTCGAGGCTGGGGGTTTTCAGCGGGGGGGCCGAGCGTGTCCCTCTGGGGTCGCCACGGGGGCTGTCCGGCGGGTGTCACGACGCCCGCGGGCCGGGTGATGGAGCCCAGCTCCTGCCGCTGCCGCGCCTCGCAGGTGGAGCTGTACCACCGGCTCTTCCAGAAGCCTCCAGACCGGCACTCGGACTTCTCCCGCCTGGCGCGCGTGCTGACGGGAAACGCCATCGCGCTGGTGCTCGGAGGAGGCGGAGCCCGGTGAGTGCAGCCGCTTCCCACGCTCTGGGCCTGCGCGGCTGCGGGCGGGCGTGTGCGCATGCGCCCGCTGAGCCCGCGGGCAGGTGGCCGAGTGCCGCCGCCCTCAGGCTGATGGCTCCCCGCAGCGTCCAGAAGCTTCCATCGCCTTGCCTTTGCCTGTAACCATGTGTGTCCTCCTATGAGAACCGCTGCCCGTGCCTGGCCTTTCTCAGGCTCGGCGGGGCTGCCCCCGTTCACCCGCACGGTGTGGAGGCCGGAGCCTGCAGCGGCCTTTTGTGCCGGGGCTCGCGACCCCCGGGTGTCCGTCCCGGAGAGGGGGGGGGGCGCCTCTCGGTTCACGTTATTGTAGCGCCTGTCTTCCCTCCGGTGGGGCTGGTGGCTGCTGCAGTTGTCATTTGCTCCGTGTCCCGGGTGTCGCGGCCCCTCCCCAGCCCCTGTGCCGGGAGCGCGGCCCTCGGGCGCTCAGGCTGCGGGGCCTCACGGCGCGCGCCGCCTGCCCGGCGGCTGCGCCTCTGCCTCCGGACCAACCCTTCCGCGGCGCCTCGGGTTCCGGGATTCCATGCCTTCCCCCTTCTTGATGTTTTCCTGATTTTGGTCGAGCCCGTGCTCCGGGAGTTTCCGTAACAGAAGACGCACGGGAGGCCAAGTTTGAAGGCCGGGAGTAGCGGGCGGGGACGTCGTTGCGCGGACCGCATGGGGTTGTACGTGGAGGTCACGTGGAGGTCTGTCCCGGAAGGAGGTGTAAAGCGCTCAGCGCGGCCCCGCGGCGGCGGGCGGCGGGCGGTGGGCGGTGGAGGGGCTGTGCCGCCGGCACCCACGTGCCTGCTCCCTACGGGTCCCAGCCGGAGAGCGCCTGGGGGGCCGCGCCGGGGTCCTCAGCCACGTCCATACGCGGAGGCCCCGCCCCGCCAGGCGGCGCCCTCTCCCCGGAGCTCCCGGAGGTCGCCCCCGGGTGCCCGCTGCCACGTCTCCGTCTGCCCTTTCGTTCGACTTCCCGGGCGGTTTCCCAGAGGTGTCTTCTGAGCCACCTTGCCTGCTCAGGTGTTTCTGAGATGCCGGGTGCTTTTCCTATGGATTTCTCTCATTGTTGAGCTCGCGCGGCGCCGAGCGCCTCGGAAACACGCTCGCAGGTGTCCTGGCTTCCTTGGCTTTCCCGCCGCGCCCGCGAGTCCTGCCCATGGTCCCCGCGCGGAGCTGCCGCCCGCGGCCCCTGCCCGCTGCGGGGCGGGGGGCACAGCGCTCTGCCTGTGCTCAGGAGTCTTCCCTGTGCACGTGCGCTCCTTTCTCGTGGACAGATTCCCGGCAGTGGAATTGCCTGGTCGTGGAGCAGTCGTGCCATTTTACACCCCACGAGCCCTGTCCGCCCGCGTTCATCAGCCCCGGTTTGGTCAGTATTTTCCGTCGCAGCCCCACCGCTGGGTGTCTGCTCGCGACCTGCTTCGTCTCTCTGCGGCCGGCGCCCCCGGGCTTGGTGGCTGTATCTTCCGTTAAGTCCGCTTTACAGTCTCACTGGGTTTAACGGCGGTTTCCTTCTGTTCCTGAGTCAGAGGAGTTACGGGCATAGTGTGAATACAAGTGCGTGTGGCCGAATGCACCTGTCGCTCATGTCTCGTCTGGCTTTCCGTGCTGAGCGGCGTTTTTGGGTTGCACTCTCGGCTGGGATGCGCAGAGCGCTCCCAGGCTTCTGTGGTCGTTTGGTGTTCCCTGGGCTCGTGCCTCGCCGGGGCCCCGGAGACAGCCTCGCTGCTCCTCCGCAAGCGTCGTGGTCCCCGCCGGTCCCTGGAGGCCTGTGACGCGCCTGACCGGCGCTCCGTGGGCGCGGGCCGGGCGGTCTGCTTCTGCCCTGCGCGGTTCCCTCGCCGCTGGGGCGCCCTTGCCGCAGGCCTTCCCGTCCCCGCGAGTCCTCCCCTCCGCGCGTGTCCGCGTCAGCCCCGTGCCCCCCGGAGGGGCGCATCCTGTCCTTGGAGCCCCCGCCACGCAGCCGCCCCCCGCTGGGGTTCTTGCAGGCCCCGTGCGTTTCCACGAAAGCTTTAGAATCTCGTGAGCATTTTATGGGCTGGTTTTGCTGCTGTTAATATCTTTCAAATTTTCAAATCATTTGTTGCCAGTGTACACGAATACAACTGAATTTGTAAATTGATGTTACCCGTATTTTGCCTATATAAGGCATGCCCACATTTTTGGCCCAAACTTTCAGGAAAAACCTCTTTCACTTTTATTTTTTAATTTAATTTTTTGTTTATGTTTAGAAACAAAACCAGTTATCTATTTGCATATAGATATCATTATTGCTTTCCAGAGTTACACTTTAAACACATGCATACCTAAAAGAACTAAGCCCCCGCCGGTGCGGCTCAGTGGACTGAGCGCCGGCCTGCGAACCAAAGGGCGCCACCCCCCACCCCCCACGCCGCCCCCTCCTCGCCCCCGTTGGATTCCCAGTCGGGGCACAGGCCTGGGCTGTGGGCCAGGTCCCCAGTGGGGGGCGCACGAGAGGCAACCCCACGTTGACGTTTCTCTCCCTCTCTTCCTTCCTCCCTTCCCCTTCCTCTAAAAATAAATACATCTTAAAAAATCCGTTCATTTAGTTACTCACTTTTCACTTCTACAGCTTTTTAGTTCCACTTTATAGTTTCCAATTCTTTGTCAAAATTACAAATTTTTTATGAGTGTTAAAATGCGCGTACCCTAAAGTGTACCACTCACTCTGAGTATCCAGTCCACTGGCGTCAGGTTCATTCAAACAGCGGTGCCGCCGCCGCCGCCGCCCTCTTTACACCCCCGCCCCCGACCCGGCGCCCCCGAGACTCGCAGGCCCGCCGGCCCCGCAGCCCCTGCGTCCCGTCCCCTTGCTGCGTCCACGCACGGGGCGGCTTGGGGACTCGTCCGTGCAGGCCCCCAGCCCTTGCTCTTCTGTGACTGGCATCTCTCACGGGACGTAGCCTCTGCAGGGTTCGACCTGTGTAGCCTGGGTTGGGGTTTCCTTCCTGGTTCCTGTTTGGGCCGGAAGTCACGCCCTGGTCCGTGCCTGCCGCACGGGTTTTTGCTCACTCGCCCGTGGTAGGGCCCTCGGGCTGCGCCCGCCTGTCAGCTTCCTGGCCCGTTGAGCACAGTCCTTGCAGAGCCTGCGCCGACATCCCTGTGACCTGGACCTCGGGGCCCACTTCCGGTGTCCGGGTGCTCTCCGGGCCGGCCATGGGGTCTTCTCACGGGGCCGGGATTTCTGGGAGTGGGGACGTCGTGTGAGAGACGGTAATGGCCGTCTGAGGCCCTGAGTGACCACTTCCGTCCGCCTCTGGCTTTCCCAGCCCTGTGGGGGCTCCTCTGTGTCCCTCCACTCTGACCTTGGGGCGTTTACCAGGAGCCCCCTTTCCAGTGGGCCTGGATTCGCGTCCCTGCCCCTCCTGAGCCTGCCCCAAGCCTGTTGAGCGGCACTGCCTCCCCGGCGCTGGCTGGCCTCTCAGGACACCGGGCGGCACCAAATGTGTCAGCAGCCTCCTGCGCCTCCCGCCCAGGCAGGAGCCAGACACAGCTGCGGGGGGGGGGGGGCGGGGGGGGGCGGGGGTCCGGGGGTCCGAGCCTCTGGCGCCGTGGGGCTGGCCCCGGGGCGGCGCTCAAGGCCTGTTCTCTGCTCCGGCGGCACAGAGGCTGCGCCCAGGTCGGCATCATCCGGGCCCTGGCGGAGTGCGGCATCCCCGTGGACATGGTCGGAGGGACGTCCATCGGGGCCTTCATGGGCGCCCTCTACGCCGAGGAGCGGAGCTACAGCCAGATCCGGATCCGGGCCAAGCAGTGGGCTGAGGTAGGGGCCCCCGCCCTCTCTGGGGCGCAGGGCCGGCGCCTGCGGAGCGGTGAGGCAGGAGGGCAGGTGGCCACTGGCCGCACACGGGGCTCCGCAGGGCTCCAGGCTCAGGGCGCGGCTTGTGCGGGGGAGGGGGCGCACGGGGCTGGCCCTGCGTGGTGCCTGCTGTCAGCTTACAAAGGTGATGGAGGACAATGTGGAGAGGTTGACGGTACCCACAGTTCCTTGGGAAACAAGAGGCACAGCCCACCCCCCAGGGCACGGGGAGCAACAGTGTCCATCAGGAGGCAGGGAGGAGCCCTTACTGGGCTCCGTGGGAAAAGCAGGGTTGACTGCTTAAGATCAGCACCCCCAGCGGGCTGGGGACACGGGGCCCTGCCCGCTTGTCTGGTCCCTGGCCCTGGGGTGACTTGGGCAGGGACATGTTGGCTCGCAGTGACGTTTTGATTAGGGGGTGGGGGGCTGTGCATCGGTCAGCTTGCAGGAAAGGCCCCCCTCGGGCGAGCCCTCACCCTCTCTGACGACTGGGTAGTCCTGGGGCGCAGTCTCTCCCTGAGTCCGTAAGACCCCAAATGCCAGACTGCCAGGGACACAGAAAATAATGTTGCCCACACCTGGCCCCGCGATGGACGAGGGCGGCAGGCACGCTGAAGCCCTAAGGCCCGCGGCAGCAGAGGGTGCGGCGCAGGAGGGGCCGGCGCCCCGCCCGCCACGGGGGCGCCCGAGAGTGTGGCTGCGGCCTGCCCTTCGCGGGGTCTCCTGGCTTTAAGGCTGAAACTCTGAGTGGGAGCAAAACTGTTTGCGGTCCCTTAGAGGAGAAGGGGACCGGCCGTGCTCCGCTCAGGAGGTCCGAGGACACTGTCACAAGACGCCTCTTTTCCTGAGCCCGGGGCCCTCAGCAGCGGCTCCACGGCCAGGCCCAGGCCGAGCCGCCCTAGTCACCAGGGGCAGCCTCTGAGAGCAGCAGCAAAGGGGACACCTGCTCGGCCTCGGGGCAGGTCTGTCCCAGGCCGGGAGGCCCCGCCCCGGCCCTGCCTGGTGCAGGCATGGGAACCGCCAGGGAGCTTTGGGCCTGTGTGCAGGGGGCAGGCAAGAGGGGGCCACATGCCCGTGTCCCCTGCCACGCTGAGGGGACAGGTGGTCGTGGGGGCTGCCAGGTTTGGCTCTGAGCCCTCTGGTGCAGGGCCGTGCTGACTCTGGAGGGCCTTGGGCATGTCTCATGCCGTCCTGGGTCCCTGTGCTCCAGGAGCATGTGTCCCCTGCTTGTCTGAAGACATGTGTGAGCACCTGGGGGCGGGGTCTCACCCCTGGGCACCGCCACACACAGCCCACGCTCTGCACACACGGAGGCAAAGGGGACCAAGCCTTCCTCTTCATCCCTGACCTCGACGGAGGCAGGCGGCCTTGAGCCTGGGCATCCTTGGGCGAGGCCAGCGCTGCTGCCCACCGCCCCACCCCCCGCAGCGGGAGGACGGCCTCCGGGTCCCCGGGGACAGCCGGCCAGGGCCCTGAGTCCCTCGCAGGCCTGCTGCTTCCCGGGAGCCTGACGGGCGCCTGCCGTGGCAGAGTGTGCAGCCGGCCGGGGGGGGTCTCTTCGGTATCGGGGACCTCAGGGCTGAGGCGGGAGCGCTCGCCGCTCGCTGACCGTGCTGCCTCCGCACGGCGGGCCGTGGCATCCCCGGGGCTCCCGGCGCTCAGCCCAGCCCACGGTGTTCACTCCCCTGAGGCCCCGCCATCAAGGGCGCCCCCCGAGACCCTTGTTCTGTTTGTGGAAGGACACGCGTGTGCCGGGTCCCTGCGCCCCTCCTGCACGCAGGCTCCTTCTGGGTCCCGGGGGGCCACCAGTGGCCTGCGCAGCCAGGTGGGCTGAGAGTCCTCCTGAGGCCCCACTGTGCCCCCCACGCAGGACATGACTTCGATGGTGAAGACCGTGCTGGACCTGACTTACCCCATCACCTCCATGTTCTCGGGCGCCGGTTTCAACAGCAGCATCTGCAGCGTCTTCAAGGACCGGCAGATCGAGGTGCTCCACTGGCTGCCACGGGGACCCCGGCCTGGCCTGTGCTCCCCGCTCAGACACTGCGTGCCCCTTGCCTTACCCCTCGTCCTGGTGCCCACGAGAAGGGCCCCGCTGAGCCCCCTCCCCCGCAGGACCTGTGGCTGCCCTACTTCACCATCACCACGGACATCTCGGCCTCTGCCATGCGCGTCCACACGGACGGTGAGCGCCCGCCCCCCGCAGCGGCTCCCACGCAGGGCCCCACTGTGGGCAGAGAGAGCAGGGGCTCCATGCTCAGGGAGGCCCCGGGACCCCCAAGGGAGATCTGAGCACAGAGATGCCCTTGTGCAAGGTCAGGCGGGGGGCTGGGGAGATGGCCAGGGGCCTGGAGACCCCCAGGAGGCCAAAAAGAAAGACTCCCAGCGGAGGAGGTGACCCGCGGACTGAGTGGGGGCGGGCAGAGGGCGCGCGCAGGCCACGGACATGGCTGGTCAGACGTGGCGGTTGGCGAGCCTGTGGCGAGGGCCTGGGCGGACGCAGCCCTGCGGGTGTGGGCAGGGCGGGCTGGCCGACGGCTCGGCACCCACCGTCGGCGCCCAGCGCGGGGGTGTGGCGGGACCCCAGAGCGCACCCGGCTTCCTTGGGGCCTCGGCGAGGGCGCCGTCTGGGCCCGGAACTCTGGCCAGAGACGGGACGCGCAGGCCCCGGGTCCCCTTGCAGGCCGGGCTGTGAGCTGAGCGGGCAGGGCAGGAGCGCGCGGGGGGTGTGGGGGGGGGGCCTCCCGCCCTCGCACGGCCGGCAACCTCCCCGCCCCTCTGGACCCCGCCAGGCTCCCTGTGGAGGTACGTGCGCGCCAGCATGTCCCTGTCGGGCTACATGCCCCCGCTCTGCGACCCCAAAGACGGGCACCTGCTGATGGATGGGGGCTACATCAACAGCCTCCCAGGTAGGGCCACCGGCGGCCCCGCTCCCGCAGGCTGGCGCACGCTGGCTTCTGCGCGCACCGAGGGGGATGGCAGGCTGGCTCAGAGCAGAGAACACAGCACGCCCGCACCGAGCGCGGCGAGTCCAGCCTGGGGCTTGTTTGTCAGCTGGGCGGCACTCGGAGCCGGAGCCAGGGCCAGGGCGGCGCAGGGAGCAGCCGCCTCCTGTCTGCGCCACAGTCGGAACTAACAGCCCGCAGGTGGCAGGCGCGCTGTGGGGGGCCCCCCTGGGCACGCCTGCCGCCTCTTGGACAGCGCTGTGCTCTCTGCTGGCCTCAGGGCCCATCGGGCAGGCCCTGTCCCCACCTGGGGCACCGCGTGCCTGTCCTGGTGGTGACGGGGCCGCCTCTGCCCCAGCGGACGTGGCCAGGTCCATGGGCGCAAAGGTGGTGATCGCCGTTGACGTGGGCAGCCGGGACGAGACGGACCTCACCAACTACGGCGACGCGCTCTCCGGGTGGTGGCTGCTGTGGAAGCGCTGGAACCCCCTGGCCACAAAAGTGAAGGTGGGGGCGCAGCCTGGGCGGCGGCGGGCCTGCCGCTCTGCCGCTCCTCGCGGCCTCCCCACAGCTCCTCCCGGGCCCTGGGTCCCGCCCCGTTCCTGCTCGCCGGGGTCCGGCTCAGGGGAAGGGGACAGGCTGCAGTGCCATGTGCCCCCGGGGTGGGGAGGGGAGGGCTGGGCCAGGGCGTGAGGCGCAGGCAGCTGTGCCCGTGGCAGGTGCTGAACATGGCCGAGATCCAGTCGCGCCTGGCCTACGTGTGCTGCGTGCGGCAGCTGGAGGTGGTGAGGAACAGCGACTACTGCGAGTACCTGCGGCCGCCCATCGACAGCTACGGCACCCTGGACTTCGGCAAGTTCACCGAGATCTGTGTGAGCGGAGCGGGGCCGGGGGCGGGGGCGGGGCCGGGGGCGCGGCACCAGGGCCGGAGAGCTGCGGTGTCTGCCTGCCCCTTCCCAGCACCCCGTCCTCTGAGGCGGCCCCAGCACCCAGGCCCGGTCCCCTCTGTGTGCAGGAGGTGGGGTACCAGCACGGACGGACGGTGTTTGGCATCTGGGCACGCAGCGGCGTGCTGGAGAAGATGCTGCAGGACCGACAGGGCCCAAGCAAGATGAAGGCCGGCGATGTGCGTGCCTGGGCGGCGCCCCTCTCCCTGTCCCCTCCTGTGACCTGTGCCCCGAACCACCCGAGACAGGCAGCCCCTCTGAGAGCCCCCCGTGGGCCGGAAGGCGAGCCGAAGGCAGCAGCCCTGGGGGCTGCCTCCCAGCCTCTGTCCCAGGCCCCCGCCCACCCCTCCCGAGAGGACGGTGGTCTCAGGGGTCTGCTCAGGACTCTGCCCGCCCTCGGCACCCCTGTCCCCGCTCCGAGGCTGAGGGTCCTCCGCGGCCCAGCCTAGGGGTGTCCTCCGCCTTGGCCCCGCAGGTCCTCACCTGCCCCAACGCCTCCTTCACGGACCTCGCCGAGATCGTGTCGCGCATCGAGCCCGCCAAGGTGGCCGTGGTGGACGGTGAGTGGGCCGCGCGGGACGTGCTCCGCGTGGCCGAGGGGGCTGGTGGCAGCACCCCCCACCCCCGACACCCTCGACGAGCCTCCCTGGACCTGGTGGCCGGGGCTGGGGCCCTGCCCGTCGCAGACGCCCCCTGCCCCGGGGAGGGACCAACACGGCCCCCTCTGCCCAGACGAGTCCGACTACCTGACCGAGTGTGAGGAGGGGCTGCCCGACGGCTGCCAAGACGCCTACGCCGACTTCCAGAGCGCCCCGGCCGACGGGGCCCCCGACTCGGTGAGCCGCCCGGACCCCGCGGGCTCCGAGGGCCCCGCGCAGGGCCCGCCCGCCAGCTCGTCCGCGCCGTGACTGTGCGTCTGCTTCCAGGAGGACGAGCCCTCGCTCCAGCACCTGCACCCCAGTCTGGACTCCCCCAGACCCTCCCAGGCCGCCTCGCCCCCCTCGCGCTCTGACCCGGACGGGTAGCGGTCTGCTCCCCGAGGCCCCCGGAGCCCGCCGTCCTATGCGCCTGTCCCAGAGGCCCCGGCTGCTGGGCAGGAGGCCCGGCCGGGCCCGGAGCAGCACGGGGTGCCCGGGCCCCTCTGCACGGGTGCTCCTGGGGGTGCTGCGTCCCAGCCCCCCTGCGCACACAGCAGCCAGGCCCCCAAGAGCTGTTAGAGCCCCGATGCTTCGCTTAGCGTGTCAATAAAGCTGGACGTGCCTGTGTGGGGTGTCCTGCCTGTGCTGAGGGCCCTGTGGCAGAGAGCGGTGCCAGGACACGCCGGCCCCCTCGCTGGCCGTGGGCGGTGTTGCCTCCCCTCCTCGGAGGTCACCATGTAGGGGACCGTTGGGCCCCAGACACCCTTCTGCTGGGACTTGAGAACCCTGGGCAACAATTCCAGGCAAAGCAGCGCGTCCCAGGATCTGGGACGCGCTGGGGTCCCCCAAAGAGGAATGAGCCGCCTGATCTGTCACCGGGACACACAGGATGCTCCTAAGATGCGGGACGCCCACACTTGATCTCCCCCGTCAGTAAATAGCGCCGGGGGTGGAGGGGCTTCTGTGCAAAAGGAGGGAGCGCTGCTGGCCCTCCGACTTCGGGACCCACAGTCCCTGCAGGTCTCCAGGGGGCGTGGGTCTGCGCGGGGCAGGGAGACCCTGACCCTGGGCCTGGGACCCCGCTCAAGCAGGGGCGGCCGCCCTCCGGTTCCCTGAGAGCCCGTGAGCCGGCCCTGCCACTTGGCCCCGCGGAACCCGCACCCCAGCGAGTCGCCGGAGCTGTCACCCCAGTCCTCACGCCCGGGGACCAGGGTCCCGGGCCCACTGACGTCATGGAGAACGCCCCGCCCCTGACGTAGCGGCAGGCGGAGCGGCGCGCGGGTCCTGGCCGCAGCGGCCGGTGCGGGACGCGGAGGGCCCGGCGCGGCCATGCGGGTCCCCGGCCGGAGCCCCTGCACAGCGCGGCTGCCCCGGCGGAGGCGGCGGGCGCGGGGCGCGCTCTGAGGTCGGGGATGCGCCGCCGCCTCGACCATGGGCGCCGCCGCCTCCCGGAGGAGGGCGCTGAGGAGCGAGGCCATGTCCTCCGTGGCGGCCAAAGTGCGGTGAGCGCTCCGGCCGCGCCGGCTCCCCGCCCCCACCCCGCCCCCGTGCACGCTTTCTCTCGGAGACCTCGCCCCCGCGCGCTCGGGGCGACAGGAGCCCCCCAAGACCTGCGCAGGGCCGCTCTGCAGGTGCGGCCACGGGGCACTGGGACCGCAGGGTCCAGGCAGCAGTGACGCGCCAGCCCCGGCCTCCTTGCGCGGGGTGGGAGTGCCTGCCTTGGGGGACCCCGACCGCTTCCTCGCTGGCGCCCGGGCCTGGGCGGGGGCGCCACGACCCCGTGCGGGCGAGGCCGCGGTGGGCCTGTGCACTGACGGCGCCCCGCTGTCCGCCCTTCAGAGCCGCCCGAGCTTTCGGCGAGTACCTGTCCCAGAGTCACCCTGAGAACCGGAACGGCGCAGGTAGGCCTGCCAGGGGTCCGACCACAGCCACCCCTCGGGCCGCTGCCTCCGCTCCAGGCCAGCCTGGCCCGCGCGCCCTGGGCGCTGTGGGGGTGCGCGCAGCAGGCGCCCCACCAGGCCAGCGCCCCAGTTCCCCTGCCTGCCCTGGCCCAGAGCCCCGTCAGGAGCTCAAGTCACCCATCACCATGGCGCCCACCCAGCCTGGGCCGTTGGCATGGCAACAGGCCTCCTGGCACCCCCGGGGTTGGCACCACCATCTCTGGGGGCCAGCTGGCGGGGGGGAGGGGAGACGCTGGCACGGGGCACAGGAGTGCGGTGGCAGGCTAGGAGGGGCCTGCTCCCCCCCACCCCCACCTCCCACAGGTGGCACAGCCTGTACCCCCAACACACACAAGGAGGGGCTTGGGGCCCAGAAAGGAGGCGGGCGGGAGCCTCTGGGAGGAGCGGCTGGGCGCCGCCTTCCGGAGACGCAGGGACCGGGTTCAGTCCGCAGGTGGGGGCAGCCCCAGGCCGCACACCGGGCCAGGCGCCCGCTGGGTGCTTACTGCCCTCCGAGCACCAGCAGGCGAGGAGGGCGGGGCCTTCAGGCTCCAGGCTCACCTGGTGCCTCTTCCCCAGACCACCTGCTGGCCGACGCCTACTCTGGCCACGACGGGTCCCCCGAGATGCAGCCAGCTCCCCAGAACAAGCGCCGCCTCTCCCTCGTCTCCAACGGGCGCTACGAGGGCAGCCTCTCTGAGGAGGCCGCCCTGGGGCCGCCGGCCGGGGAGGGCCCGCAGCCCCGCGTGTACACCATCTCGGGGGAGCCGGCCCTGCTGCCCAGCCCAGAAGCCGAGGCCATCGAGCTGGGGGTGGTGAAGGGCCGGCGGGGCCGGGAGCAGCACCCCCACCAGCACAGCCAGCCCCTGCGCGCCAGCCTGGGCGGCAGCCGCGAGGACGTCAGCTCGCCCTGCCAGAGCTGGGCCGGCAGCCGCCAGGGCTCCAAGGAGTGTCCGGGGTGCGCCCAGCTGGCCCCTGGCCCCTCTCCTCGGGCCTTTGGGCTGGACCAGCCCTCTCTGCCCCAGGCCCCCAGCCGCCGCAAGAAGCTGGAGCGCATGTACAGCGTGGACCGCGTGTCTGGTGAGGGGCTCGTCGTGGGCGTCGGGAGGCGGGTGGAGCGCTGGTGCCGGCGTCTGCCAGCAGCAGCCCTCGTGAGGCTCGGGCGGGGGAGGGCGCCCAGGCCCCGGGACGCAGGCACAGCCCTGCTGTCGTGTCCCGGGCCCCATGGTTGGCTTTGGCCCTGCTAGCGCCAAGGCAATCAAAGAATGCTTCCTGGAAGAGGGGCCCGGGAGGACCTTGAGGGTCGAGGAGGCAGAAAACAAGGCTGGGCTGCCTCTGGGGAGTCCTGGGGCACAGTCCCTGCCCCAGGCCCACCAAGCAGGGCCCCGCTTGCTTCAGGGCACACGCGCAGCCGTGTGGGGCCCGGCCGGCCAGCGGGCCCCGCCCCGGGACTGGTGGGCTGTGCGGGCGGCTGGGGACCCACGCACGGGGACCTCCCTGGGGCACTCGAGCAGCCCTGTGCCTCAGACCCTGAGGCCACCTCCCAAAGAGCACAGCTCTGGCCTGCAAGCTGCCGCTCCCCCTGAGGACACCTGCTGGGCGTCCCCACCAAGGCGCCCGGACCGCAGGGCGTGGCGGTTTCCTCCACGGCCTCCCGTTCCTCCGAGCGCCACGGGGAGGACTTGGGCGGGGGTCCGGGTGAGAGGGCTGAGCCGATCCGACCTCCTCCCACCCTCTCTAGGAGCCGTGGGGTCTCCCCACTCCCCGAGGGTCTCCACCCAGCCCTCCTGGAAGGGCCTGGGGGAGGGTGGGTCTGGCGGAGCCCAGAGCACCCTCGCTGCAGACAAGGCCCCGGGCAGCACGTCCGCCATTGTGTCTGCTGGGCTCCCCTGCCCCCGGAGGCAGAGGGACCCTTTCCTGGGGACCAGCTTGCTTCCCAAGGAGCGCTCCGAGCGGGCGGCTGGGCGGAGCGAAGCGAGGGGGGGCGGAGCGAAGCGAAGCGAGGGGGCGCGGAGCCAAGCGAGGGGGCGTGGAGCGCCGCAGGGCGGCTGCGCTGCTGTCCCGGTGGCCGCGTGGGTGCACGTCGTCTCGTGGCCCCGCACGGGCTCCACGGGCCCGGCCCCGGCGTCCCGACCCCCCGACCCCCGCAGGCCCCCCGGCCGCCCTGGTCACTGCTCCCTTGGTCTCTTCCAGATGGCACCCACACCCCCATCCGCACCTGGTTCCCCAAGGAAAACCTCTTCAGTTTCCAGACAGCAACCACAACTATGCAAGCGTGAGTCACGCACCCTCCGCGTGCGGCCCGGCCGGAGGCCTCCTCCCGGACCCGCTCCCACCCCGGGGCCACCCGGCGGCTGTTTCGGAGCAGCTCCGGCCAGCGCCCCGCTGTGGCGTGAGCCTGAAGGAAGGCACGGCCAGCTGCTCTCCTGGCCCCCGCCCTCCCGGCCCCCCGCCCTGTTCCTCACGGTTCCTCCTGTCTCTTCGTCCTGTCCTGTCCGTGGGGCGAGCTGGGGTCCGCAGCTGATAGTCACCAGAGGGGGCGGCTCTCCCGGCCGCGTCACCCAGGTCTGCCCTGAGGCTCTGCCCTCACGCACGCGCCCGATGGCAGCTGCTGGCGGTCCACGTTCTCCCCGAGAGACCGCAGCTTTGGGGGCTCCTGGGGGTCTGCACCTGCCACCCCCCTCTGGGCCCCGTCATGGGGTTCCTTCCGGGGGCGGGCACCCCTTGCTGTAGCGCGCCCCGCGGGCTGCTACCCGGGCGCACAGGACGCTGTGTCCCTGGTCCCGGGGCCTGCGTGCAGCCCGGCCCGTGTGGCAGCCGTGGCCACTGCAGGGTCCTCTGCCCTTTCAGGGGCTGGCTCACAGCACACGGCGCCTCGCCAGCGCCTGGGTCCTCGTGAGGGGCTCTTGAGTCACGCGCAAGGAGGGAACCAGCCGCGGGAGCTTGGGGGGCTGAGGGGGCAAGGCTCACTGTGTCTTCTCTCGCACGCTGCCCCTCTGGCTGCGCCTCCAGCATCTCGTAAGTACCCCGTGGGGCCTCAAGCCGCAGGGCGCGTGGCGGTCCCTGGGGGCCCCCGCCCCGTGCCAGGGCTGGGCAGGCCAGGGACAGGCCGTGACGGTGAGGGCGCGTGGCGTCCCCGCGGGCCGGGAGGCCGCAGCGGGCCGGCTGGGGGCCAGGCCAGGCCAGGACGAGGCAGCCAGGGTCCCTCCGCCAGGCCCAGCGCCCCGGACGCCCCACTGGTCCCTGTGCTCGTGCGTCTGTGCCCTTGCGTCTGTCCCTTTGCCTGCGGCCAAGGGCGGTGCTGACTCCCGGCGGTTTCCCAGGGTGTTCAGGGGCTACGCGGAGAGGAAGCGCCGGAAACGGGAGAGTGATTCCGCGTCTGTAATCCAGAGGTAGGGCCTGCCAGCCACTCGCCACCAGGGTCCGTCTTGCGTCTGTGCTGGCCTGGCCTGGCCCCCCAGGCCCCCGCAGACCGGATGGGGGAAGGGTGGTGGCGACCACTGGCCGGGCCCTGCCCTGGGGACGCGGCAGGCAGGAGAAGTCGTGTGGCCTGGGCCCCTCAGGCTTCCGTGCTGGGGGCAGGTTAATGGTCGTCTCTCTCTGGCCCTTCAAGCCCAGAGCCGAGGGGTCAGTGGCCAGGCTTACCCTTCCTGGCCCCCACCCCAGAGACGTGTTCAGGAAGCTGTCTGTCCACCTCAGACAGCAGGCCTTGTCAGGGCACCAAGTTTGGGGACAAAGAAGACCTGCCTCGGAGGTGGCCCAGGAGCAGAGTGGCGGGAGGGGGCGTTGCCTGCAGGCCCCAGGCCCACGGGGGTGCAGGAGGCAGGAGCCTTGGCTGCTGGGGAGGGAGGCCGGCCTGGGCCCAAGGAGGGACAGGGAGGGCCCCCAAGCCGCCGGGGACGGGGCGGGGTGGCCCGAGAAGGCTTGGTCACGCTGGCTTTGTCCAGGCAGCAGGGGGAGCCCCAGAAAGGTCTCCGCAGGACAGGACTGAGTGGGGTTTGCTTCTGGTAGGCGCTGGGCAAGTGGGAGAGTTTAGAGGCCGCGGGACAGCATCCCTCACTGAAGAAGGGAGGCAGGGCCTCGGGCGACGTCGTGGAGGTGGCAGTCAGGAACAGTGGGGACAGCCCTGCCCACCCCCTCCGCAGCTCTCAGCAGCCCCTGGTGCTTCCTTCCCCAGGAACTTCCGAAAACACCTGCGCATGGTCGGCAGCCGGAGGGTGAAGGCCCAGAGTAAGGGGGCGGGGCGGGGCGGGGGCGGGGCCTGCTCCCGGTGGGCGGGGCTTCGCGCTGCTCGCTGTGCGGGGAGGACCACGGGGCCCAGACCCAGCTTCACCCCACTAGGGATTTCCGCCCCAGCGCCAGGCTCAGGCTTCCCAGCCCTGCCCGGGCACCCTCGGCCCCGCCCCTCGGTCTAGCATTCAGCCTGACCCCAGCCGACTCCAGCCCTCGTCCCAGCCCGCACTCCCAGACTCGGGCGTGGCCCCAACACCCACGACCGCCACCCCTCCCCCTTCCCGCGCGGGCACCCTCCGGTCGCCCCAGCCCACAACTCCCAGACTGCCTCTGGCATTGCCAGATCCCGCCCGGGGCGCCAGCCCGGCCCGCGGCCCTCCTGCCCCTGGTCCCCTCCAGCCCCGCCGCTGACGCGGGTGTTGCTCTCACTGCAGCGTTCGCAGAGCGGCGCGAGCGGAGCTTCAGCCGGTCCTGGAGCGACCCCACCCCCATGAAAGCCGACACTTCCCACGACTCCCGAGACAGTAGGTGCCCTGCGTAGGCCAGCCCTCCACTCCCAGAGGTGCCCCTAGGCCCCCAGGCCCGGCTCCCCAGGGCAGGTCCCCTGCTGCGGCAGCTTCTGCGCTTCTGCACTCCGAGCCTCAGTTTACCCGTCCGTGTAAACGAGGGCGCTCCAGCACCCCTAGCCTCGCGCACAGAGCTCACACCGTGGTGGTGCTGGCCCTCAGGCGCCTGTAGGCCCCTGCCTGCCGCCCGGCCTGAAGGGCTGCAGTGCCTAGCTCCTCCTCAGCCCAGCACACCGGCACGGCCGGCTGGAGCTGACACCCGCGTCCCGGGGCCCCCAGCCTCGCTCTGCAGCCCGCTGGCCTTCCTGGTCCGGTGGCCTCTGGCCCCCAGCAGTGGCCAGTCAGCCAGCCGGTGGTGCCCAGGACCCCAGGACGTGGCTCGCCAGCTCTGCCCAGCACCCACCTCCCGGAGCCGGAGCTGGTGGCCCCCAGCCCTGGTGACCCCCCTGCCCCTCAGGTAGTGACCTGCAGAGCTCACACTGCACCTTGGGCGAGGCTTTCGAGGACCTGGACTGGGAGACCGAGAAGGGCCTGGAGGCTGTGGCCTGCGACACCGAGGGCTTCCTGCCGCCCAAGGTCATGGTGAGGACAGGCCTCGCTGGCCTGCAGAGGTGGCCTTGCACCAGCGCCCGTGCCTGGGATTGGCGCGGCCCCGGCGGGCGGCGCGGGGTTGGGGGTGGTTTCTCGCGGGGCTCCATCACGGGGCTTGGGGGGACCTCGCGGGGGCTCCTGCTGCCCTCGGCCAAGGCGGCGGCACCCCCCTGAGCGGCTCCGTGTGTGGCCCTCAGCTCATCTCCTCCAAGGTGCCCAAGGCGGAGTACATCCCCACCATCATCCGCAGGGACGACCCTTCCATCATCCCCATCCTCTACGTGAGTCCCGCCTGCCCGTCCCCCGGGGCTGGGGGTGGGCGGTGCCGCCTGAGTGCGGCGCTGACACAAGGGTGACCTGTGTCTGTCCCAGGACCATGAGCACGCGACCTTTGAGGACATCCTGGGTATGTGCCCTCCACCCCCACCATCCTCCAGGGGGACGGGGGGGGGCACAGGCTGGAGGGAGCGCTGGGGGCAGCACTCACCCCCTCCTTCCCCAGAGGAGATAGAGAAGAAGCTGAACATCTACCATAAGGGCGCCAAGATCTGGAAGATGCTCATCTTCTGCCAGGTGGGGCCACGCGCCTCCCTGCTGGGGAGTGGGGGCGGGGCGTGCCGAGGACGCCGCCTCCCTGCGTGCGCGTGTGTGCTGGGGGCAGCCATGGATGGGCACCCGGTGTGTGCCGACCACAGTCTCTTGCAGGGTGGCCCGGGACACCTGTACCTGCTCAAGAACAAGGTGGCCACCTTTGCCAAGGTGGAGAAGGAAGAAGACATGATCCAGTGAGCAGGCGGGCCTGGGGAAGGGGGGCTGGGGACAGAGTCCTCCACACCCAGCCCCACGGTCCCCTCGCCGGGACACCCCTGCCCTGGCCCTGGCCCTGGCCCTGGCCCAGCTCCGCCCACACCCCGGGGCCTGGGTTGGAGACCACCTGTGACGTGCCCCTCTCTCGCCAGCTTCTGGAAGCGGTTGAGCCGCTTGATGAGCAAAGTGAACCCAGAACCAAACGTCATCCACATCATGGGCTGCTACATTCTGGGGAATCCCAACGGGGAGAAGGTACAGGACCCTCCGGCCCTCCCAGGCTCCTGGAGGCCCCTGCGCCATGGGACGGGGTGACAGGATCACCCCGCCCGCCTCGCTTCTCCTCCAATGCCCTGTCCCTGCTCCTCCAGTCTCCCCAGAGAAGCCCCTGTGCCCTAACCCAGCCAGGAGCCCCCCCATCATGCCCACCAACGCGCAGCCCTGTTTGGACTTATGGCTCCGCCTCCTCCTTTCAGCTGTTCCAGAATCTCAGGACCCTCATGACCCCTTACAGGGTCATTTTTGAGTCCCCGCTGGAGCTGTCAGCCCAAGGTGAGTTCGCCAGGCTGATGCCCAGCCCTCCGGGTGGGGGCGGGTCCTGGAGGCAACGCCCCTCCCCCAGCTCCACCCTGAGTGCCGACCCCGCCCCCAACTGAGCCGGCAGCTCGCCTTATGCTCCGCCCAGTCCTGGGCCCCGCCCCTCGCTTTGCCCCGCTTCTGCCCTGAGGCCCGCCCACTCTGCCCTTACTCCGAGCCCCGCCCCTCTGCCAGGAGCCCCGCCCCCACCTGAGCCCCGCCCCCCGCCTCCTCAGGGAAGCAGATGATCGAGACCTACTTCGACTTCCGGCTGTACCGCCTGTGGAAGAGCCGCCAGCACTCGAAGCTGCTGGACTTCGAGGACGTTCTGTGAGGGCAGGGCCGCCGCTCGGGTCCTGGGGCGCCCGCCGGTCCTGGCTCGGGCCCCTCAGGGCAGCCTCACCGCTCAGGTTCCCGGTCGAGTCCTCAGCCGGCGGGAGCGTCCCGCGGCCACAGAATAAGTGCCATTTCCTTCCGCCCCTCGTGAGCTCGTGCAGTGCGTGCGCGCCCCGGCCCGCGCGGCCCCGCGCGGGCGGCTCGCCGAACCCATCACCAGCACAGGGCTGCGCCCGGTCCCGGTCGGCTCGGCTCGCGTGCGCCCCTCCGCCGGCTCGTCCGCGCGGAGCGTGCCCTGGGCTGGTGTTCTCGTCCCGGGCCCGCGGGCGGGCGCACCCCTGGTGCCCGCGCCCGCCGGAGGCGCGGGAGCCCCGTGTGCCGCCCGCCCGCCCGCGCTGCTGTTCTGTGCGCCGCCGGGCGGGGGCGGCCGTGCGGGCCAGTCGGGGCTGGGCCCCGCGCGCGAGACCCCGGGGCCGCGGGCCGCGGGCCGCGCCGCCGCTGGACTGGTCCCGGGCGGCGCGCTTGTACATACATAGCTGGGGCTCGGGGGCAGGCCCCCCTTTGCAGAGCCTGGGCCTGGGGGCGCCTGGCTGTGTCCCTGGCCGAGGGAGGGGCGGGGATGCGCGGGCTCTAACCATGTACGATACCCCGTAGAGTGACCATTAAACCTGACCCTCCGCTGCGGCGGCCCGCGGGTCCCTCTCTCAGCGCCGCCCGGGGGTCCCCTCGCACGCGTTATCCCCGCAGCCCGGGAGCTGCCGGGCCTGCTGCTCCGGGGTCTCTGCTGTGGGGGCCGCCCGCACACCCCGCTTGCGTTGAGGGCGCTGGGCTCCTAGCCCTGCCCAGCCACGCGCGCGCGCCCCACGAGAGGGCGGGGTGCCGCGCTGCCGGGCCCCCGGAGGGCCTGGAAGCGGGCGCAGGGGAGCCGGGGAGCGGGCCCTGGAGGCAGCTGCGGGGAGGCGGGGGCGGCCTGGAACGGGGCTGGGCCAGGAGCAGAGCCGCTTCTGCTCCCGCCTCCAGGTCCCGGGCAGAGGACCGCCCCCCTTGAGGTGATTCTCTGTGTGGTCAGCAGAGTGCGTGCAGCCCAGGGCTGGGAACGGACCCCAGGACCTGCTCGCCTCCCTTAGCCTGTCATCCCCAGACATGCGCTTTGCCGGCCCAGCCCTAGGGACCAGGTTGTCCTCAGGCACGGCCAGGGCGGCTACCCCAGTGGCTCCTGGTCCAGGGGCCTAGGGATGCAGCAACGGGTGCCAGGTGGGCTCACCTCAGGCCACCGAGGGCGTTGCAGGTGCAGGTGGGGATGCCACCTGGGACTGGGGGTCATTGGCCCTTCCCAGGGTGGGCGCCCCGGCTCGAGTGCAGCCCTGCTCCACCCGTTAGTCCCCAGAACAGCCCAGCTAGAGCTGGGCCACGGAGCAGAGCGCTGGGTGCGAACTCGATACCATGTGCCTGTGTGCACACTTGGGCTCGTGAAGTCACTCGCCACCCAGTCCGACTCCGGAGTCCTCTGCACCCGCGGCTCCCCTGCCCAGCAGGCCCTGCCTTCTGTGTGGTGCCGCCAGAATTTCTGTTTGTGGACAAAAGCCCGCGCTGGCCTGCGCAGGCAGGACGCTGTCTCCAACGTGACCCACCATCCGAACGCCGTGTGCGCCGAAGGCACAGTTACTGTCACCTGCAGTCCTGACCCCAGGCCCAGCCAGGAGCTCTGTGATGTGCCCCGGCCCCCGCCTGGCCTCTCGTGGGGACTCTGCAGTCGAGGGTTGGGGCTGCTTCGGTGTGTCCACTCAGCCCTCGGGGGCAGCTGCGGTGGGTGCGAGCTGGGAGGGGCCCCTGTGGGAGGCTCAAGGTCCTGAGTTCTGGTTCACAGGGTCCGGCCCCGCCACCTGCCACCGCCAGCGGGAGCACGACAGGGGGAACGGGAGCCAGCCCAGGAGGTGCCCAGGCACAGAGTGCAGACACGGAAAAGCGCTGGGGGGAGGACCGAACCAGGGAGGCGACAGCAGACGTAGAGGCAGGCGGGGCAAGCGCCGCGCAGGGACCAAGGGCGCTCCGGCCCCCGCAGGGCGGCAGGTCACCTGCCCGCCGTGAGGTACACGAACAGGCGGCGGCCGGAGATGGTTGGGGAGACGCATGACGTGAGAAAGGGTTGGGGTCCTTGACACGTAAGAAGTTTTGTATGGATTGATAAGGAAAAGATAAAAACCAAGAGGGAGAAACGAACAAAGGTCTGAAAAGACAACTCAGAGGAGGAAGCCAGGTGGCCGATACGTGCGCGGGGGCCTGGGCCCCACTCAGAACTGAGTAAAGGACAGCGGAGGGATGAGGCGCTAACTCTCTCCCTGGGGGTCTGGCTAAAAAGCGGAAAGGGTAGGAGTGCCCTGTGCTGGTGAGCACAGGGGCGGGGGGGGGGGGGCTGGGAATTGCTGTCATCTTTTTGGAAAGTAATCTGGCAATAACTTAAATACAGTGAATCGTGATGCAATGCAAAGTCTGGACAGACTGATTACTAGCAAGGAGATTGAATCGGTAACCAAAAACCTCCCCCAAAACAAAAGTCCAGGCCCAAGTGGCTTCACTGGTAAATTCTGTCACACATTCAGAGAATTAGTACCTGTTCTTCTAAAGCTGTTCTTCAAAAATGGAAGAGGTGGAACTCTTCCAAGCTTGGCTTACGAGACCAGCATTACCCTGATACCAAAACCAACCAAGGATGCCACAAACAACGTAACAGGCCAACATGCCTGGCGAACTGGATGCCAAAATCCTCAACAAAATATTAGCAACCCGAATTCAGCAGTCCATTGAAAGGGCAGCACACTGTGGCCGCGGGAGTGTGTTCCAGGGATACAGGGGTGATTCCGCACGTGCGAGTCAGTGTGAGACGGTGAGGTCGCAAATCATACAGTTACCTCAATAGATGCAGAAAAGCGTTGGCCAAAGTTTGACATCTATGGATGGTTTAAAAATCTCAGCAAAAGTACATAGTGAACGTACCTTGACGTAACAAAGGCCGTACATAAGCCCGCAGCGAACTTCAGACTCAGTGGTGCTAAGCTGAAGCCTTTTCTCTTAAGATTGGGAACAAGACAAGGATACTCATTTTTGCCACTTTTCTTGGACATGTTGGAAGTTCTAGCTAGAACAATTAGGTAAGAAAAAGAAAAGATTTCCCGATGGAAAAGGAAGAGGTAAAACTGTCTCCACTTGCCGGTGATGTAGTATTATATAGAGAGGAAACCCTAAGGACGCCATCAGAAACTGCTGAAACTAGTAAGTTGCACAAAGTTGCAGGATACAAAATCAACACACAAAAATCTGCTACATTTTTTACCTTAATAATGAACTATCGTAAGTTAAAACAATCTCACTTATAGTTGCATCAAAAAGTAAAATCCCTAGGGATAAATTTAACCTAGGAGGTGAGAGGCGTGTATGTTGAAAACTCTTAAGACATTCATAGAAAAAAAAAATGGAAGACACAAACAAATGGAAAGGTGTTCTATGCTCGTGGGTTAGAAGAATTAATATTGTTAAAATGTTCATACCACCCAAAGCAACATACACATTCAGTGCAGTCCCTATCAAATTTGTGATGGCTTTTTTTTTACAAAAATAGAACAAACCTAAATGCAATCCCTATCAAATTTCCAATGGTATTTTTTACAAAAACAAACCTAAAGCTTGTATGAAACCACACAAAAGTCCCCAAATAGTCAAAGCAATAATAAGGAAGAAGAACAAAGTTGTAGGCATTTCATCTCCTGATTTCAAACTAGATTACAAAATATGGCATTGGTGTTAAAACATGTTAAAAGAACAGAGAACCCAGAAATAAACCCATGTGTGTATATATGGTCACTTTATTTATAACAAAGCCAAAAGCAAGCAATGGGGAAAGGACTCTCTTCAGTAAATGATGTTGTGGAAACGGCCCCTATCATACACCATGTACAAAAATTAAGACAAAGTGGATTAAAGACTCGAACGTAAGACCTGAAACCATAGTCTCTGTGATGTCCGTCTTGGCAAGGATTTCTAAAAATCTGACACCAAAAGCCAAAGCAACAATAAACAAGTGGGATTACATCAAACTAAAAAAGCTCCTGCACAGCAAAGGAAATGATCAAGGAAATGAAAGGCAACCTACCGAATGGGAGAGAATAACCGCAAGTCACATTATATCTGATAAGGGGCTGTTATCCAGAATACACAATGAATTTGTACAACGCAGTAGCAAAAGACAACAATAAAAAATAATCCAACTAAAAGATGAGCATCCCTGGCCAGGTAGCTCAGTCGGTGAGAGCGTCGTCCTGACGCGCCGAGGCGGGTTCGCCCCTCGGCCAGGGCGTGCGCACGGCTCAACCGGTGACTGCACGGGTTAGCGGAGGAGCAGTCGATGCCCCCTTCCCCTCCCTCTCAGGAAAATAAATAAATAAACAAACTTCGCTATCTGATTAAAAAAATGCACAGAAGATCTTGTCAAAATTTCTGACAGAGACCTCAACCTAGAGTGGCCTCGGGGGTCCTGCGGGAGGAGCTGGGGGAGGGGGCCCTACGCACGTCCCCGACAGAGCTCTAGGCTTGTAACGGCCCGCCCCTCAACGTCCTCCTCCTCTCCATAAAATACAAGGCTTCCTCCATTTTGTCCTCGCCATGTGTCCCCATACAAGATTGCAATCCTTCCTTTTTCTCAAATCCTTTTTGGTGATGAACTACTTCGTTGAGTTTTGTTTATGACAATCTGAATAGACATTTTTCCAAAGACATACAGGTGGCCAAGAGGTATGTGAAGAGATGCTCAGCGTCACTAACGATCAGGGAAATGCAGATACGCCACCTCACACCTGTTCGAATGACCACCATCAAAAAGACAAGGGGCAGGTGTTGGTGAGCGCGGGAAGGAGGAGGAGCCTCGTGCCCTGCTGCCGCGGGTGTAAATCGGTGCAGCCGCCGTGGGAACAGCATGGCGGTTCCTCGGAAAACTGAAAGAACTACATTACGACCCAGCAGCCCCACTTTAGGTTACTTATTTGAAGAAAACAAACATGAATTCAAAAAGATACATGCACCCCTGTTTATTGCAGTGTTGATTGCAATAGGCAAGATGTGGCAACCACCCGAATGTCCCCTGACAGGTGACGGCTGAAGGTGACGCGGTCCACACCCACAACGGAACTGTCACTCAGCCGCAAAGAAGAAGGGAGCCTTGCCGTGTGCACGCGGGGGCGGGTCTCGAGGACGTCACGCTGAGACAGACACTGTGGGGTCTCTTACGTGTGCAAGCAAAGAGAGCAGAGCTAACTGATCCGGAGAACAGATTGGTTGTCGCGAGAGATGGGTGTGGAAGTGAGGGCAATGGGTGCTCTTGGGTTTTTTAGTTTAAATAAATTAAAATCTGTACAGGGTATTTTATTATGTTATTCTAGTCGTCCCGATCTTCCCTCCTTCCCCGCCCTCCTCCCGGTCACCCCCTCCCTCCTGCAGCCCCCCACCCCGTTTGGTTCAGGTCCGTGGGTCATGCATGCAAGTCCTTCGGCTTCTCCTTGTCCTATTCTGTTCTGAACCGCCCCTGCCTATTCTCTACCTGCCGGTTACGCGTCTGTCCGTACCCCGTTCCCCCACGCTCCCCCTGCCCCTCCCAGCTGATACCCTTCCCTGCGCGCTCCATTCCTGTGATTCTGTTCCTGCTCTAGTTTGCTTTTTAGGTTCCGCTGTTGATAGTTGTGAATTTATTGCCATTTTAATGTTCATAGTTTTGATTTTCTTTTTCTTAAATAAGTCCCTTTAACAGTTCATATAGTAAAGGCTTGCTGATGATGAACCCCTTTAGCTTTACCTTATCTGGGAAGTTCTTTGCCGCCCTTCCATTCTAAATGAGAGCTTTGCTGGGTAGAGTGATCTTGGTTGTAGATCCTTGCTTTTTATCATTTTCATTACTTCTTGCCAATCCCTTCTAGCCAGCAAAGTTTCTTTTGAGAAATCAGCTGATACTTTGTAGATAACTTTATGCTTTTCTCTTGCTATTTTTAGACTCTTTATCTTTAACCTTTGGCATTTCAGTTATGACGTATGTTGGTGTGGGCGGGTCCGACTTGTTTGAGACTCTCTGTGCTTCCTGGTCTTACATGTCTATTTCCTTTGCCAAATTAGGGATGGTTTTTTTCATTATTTTTTCAAATAACTTTTAAATTTCTTGCTCTTCCTCTTCTCCTCCTGGCACACCTCTGATTTGGATGTTGATACGTTGGAAGGTGTCCCAGAGCCTCCTTAGCCTCCCCTCATTTTTAAAAATTATTTTCTCTTCTTGCTGTTCCAATTGAATGTTTTTTTCTTCCTCATGTTCCAAATTGTTGATTTGATTATCGGCTTCATCCCCTCCACTGTAAGTTCCCTGTAAATTTTTGTTTATTTTAGTTACTGTAACCTTCATTTCTGCCTGGGTCTTTTTTATGCTGTGGCCCTACTCGGTGAGCTCCTTGAGCATCCTGATCACCACTGTTTGACGTCTGCATCTGATAGGTTGCTTATCTCCAGTTCGTTCAGCTCTTTTTCTGGGGTTTTGCTCTGTCCTCTCGTTTGGGCCGTGTTTCTTTTGTCTCCTCGTTTTCGCAGCCTCCCTGTGTGTGTTCCTGTGTATTAGGTAGAGCTGCTTTGTCTTAGAAGAGTGGCCTATCACAGAAAAGGCACCTGTGAGCTGTGTGGGGGCGGAGCCTCAGGCCATGTCAGGGCGGGGCACCCGCGGCACCGCCCTGCGTGGGGAAGGCTCGCAGAGCGAGCGGGCAGTGCTGCTGCCGGGCCTCTGGAGCTTCGCCCAGGAGGAAGCTGTCCCCTGGCCCTCGCCCTGTTTCCAGTCCCTTCAGTTTCTCCCTGGATGCCCTGGTGCCCTTCCCGCTGGTACTGAATCCCAGATGAGGCGGGTCCGCAGGAGCCCTAAGTCTGTTGCAGGCCCTTTAAGAGGAGTCTCCTGAGAATCCTGCCGTTTCTTCCACTGCCCCACCCCCTGCTGTTTGTACAGCCAGGGGTTATGGGGACTGACTTTTCTGGCGCTGGAGCCCTGGGCGGGGCCGTTTGGTGTGAGGCTGGGATCCCCTGCTCCCTAGGACTCCCTTCCGATTTCCACCCACCGCCCGTGGGTGCAGGACGGCTGTCCCGCATCTCCGTGCCTCTCTGCGCCTGTCCGCTCCTGTCTGCGCGTCTCCATGTCTCCAGCCCCTACCTGCCTGGATGAATGTGGATTCTTTAAACCCTTAGTTGTTGAAATTCCATACAGCTCAATTTTCTGACAAATCTGGGTGATACTTGTTTTGCAGTCTAGTTTTAATTTTTGCTGTAGTTGTTTGTAAGGAGGCAAAGCACACCTCCATCTTGACTGAAGTCTCAAAATAATTTTTTTTTTTTAAAGCCCTGGCTGGTGCGGCTCGGCGGATTGAGCACCAGCCTGTGAACCACAGGGTCACCAGTTCAATTCCCAGGCAGGGCACGGGCCTGGGGTGCAGGCCAGGTCCCCGGCAGGGGGCGCACGAGACACATTGATGTTTCCCTCCCTCTCTCCCTTCCCCTCTCTAAAAATAAATAAAGTCTTTTTTTTTTTTTATGTACTAGATCTCATTCTGAAATCCTGAAAGTGCTGGTGAAAAAAAATTGTAAAGACCTAAATCCTATATAAATTGTGTTTATGGGTTGGAAAACTCAAAATTGTAAAGATACCGCTGCCCCATAAAATGATCACAGATTTAACATAACACCAATCAAAATTTCAGGAGTGTATTTTATATATACAGACAGAGGAATTGAAATAGTTAAAACAATGCTGAGAAAGAAGAACAAAGTTGGAGGACTCACACAGCAGAATATTAAGGCTTGTTAGCTGGCTGCAGTAATCAAGACAATTGGGGATGAGACGGTCACAATAGCGGGTCGGAAACAGACCCACACAAATGCGGCCATTCATGCAAAGACGGAAACAGGTCCCTAGAGGAAGGGCGGCGTTTCCAAGCAGTGGCGACCGCGTGCAAAGCGCGGAGCCTCCGCCGAGGCCCCGCTCCTTGTGCAGCCACGCGCCCACAGGGGGCGCCGCTGGGTGACTGCGTCATTGTGCGGATGCCTGGGGTCCACGGGGAACGAGGCGACCCGAGACTAAATCGCGCACGAGACAAAGTGGCGTGGTAGAGACACAGTCAGCGTGAGGCGGTGAGGCCGCGGCCGGCGCAGCAGGGCGTGCTGCTCTGCAGCAGACGTTTTGTAAGAGGTGGACAGCGCACATCCTACAGCAGCAGCAGAAACGTGCAGCGTAAATGCGGGAACCAGTGGTCGTCCGTGACCCCCGGGTCTGCACGACATGGTACTGTTTTCTCTGGGGCGGCAGGCAGCACGGGTTTGCTTTGTCAAAAATACGTAGACGGAGCCGTCCTGGAGGAGCTGCCGGGGCCTGAGGCAACATTGTGTCCCAAGTCACTGCGAAGATGACAGTAACAAGACACTGTGACATCTGGACTGACATTAAAAACACTGTTTAGAGTGTCTTCACCAACAGCCACACCTTCCTGCGCGCTTGTTCCCGCCCCTTTTGAGACACGCCCGCCGCCGCGGTCTCCTCGCCCCAGCCCTGTCCGGGCCTCTGCCAGAGCCGGCGCTTCCTGAGCCGCGGCTCCTGCTGATCTCAGGTGAATGCTTTTGCCCCTCACGCCAGAGGCCTCTCTGTGTGGGCGAACAGCCTACGTCGGCCTCAAGCACCTGAGTCGGGCGTTGAGCTGCGACGTTGCCACGGCCATGACACCCCTGGGTGGCAGGAGTCCTCCGGCCCCTTTATGGCCTGGTACCGCCAGGGACGGGTGGCCCGGCGCCGGCCAGAACATCGTCCTGCAGCGCACGACCGCGCAAGGAGCCGCTGGGGACGGAGCCCAGAGCCTGGGAGTGCACGCGGGAAACTCTGACGCTTCAGGAGAAGGAAAGCCTCGTGACCAGGGTTAGGTGCAGAGTTCCCAGCGTGGACATGAAAAGCGCCATCCATGACTCACAGGCCGATCAACGGGACTTGATCAAAAATGGAAGACTTGGCCCTGTGAAGGACACTGGCAAGACAAGGAGAAGACAAGCTGCGGCCTGGAGGAAGCATGTGCAAACCGCGTAAAGGACAAAGAACTCGATCTCTTTTTTTTTTTTTTTCTTTATAAACAGTTTATTTACTCTAAACAGCAACACGGACAAAACGCCATATAAACACAAAGGAAGTGGTGCGGAAACGAGAACTCGATCTCGAATCTATAAAGAATTCTCTCAGCTCAGTGGGAAGAAATCAGACAAGTCAGAGTAAAAATGGGCAAAAGGTGCGACCCTGGACCAGAGAGGGTGCATGTATGCAAATTAGGCCGCAGAAGGATGTCCCCGCCCCATCAGATGGGCTAGAATCAAACACTGTGTCGCCAAGTGCTGAGGGAGGCAGGGAGCCCGGCTCTCTCCCTGCGGAAAACCGGGGGGGCGGTTTCACATCCCGTTAAAAGTAAGATCTCCCCTGCCTGACCCACCGGCCCAGCGGCCTGCCTCCTGGGTCCGTCCAGCGGATACCTGTGCCTGAATGTCCCCACCTCTTCAGGGCCACAGCCTGCAAAGCCCAGAAATGCCTCAGGCAGGGGAGGCCGAGCTGTGCAACTGGACTCGGCCTCGCGCTGAGGGGAAGAAGCCAGGCTCCGTCCATCCTTGGGACGGTGTCCCGAAGACAGACTGTTGAGAGGGAGCCGGTACGTGGGGTGGGGCGGCCGGGGGCATGGCGCCAGGCTGTGCAAAGGGGCGGCCAGGCTGGGGTCCACGGTGTGCCCAGCGCCCGCAGCCCGGAGCCGAGGCTGCCGCTCCCGCGTCCTGACAACAGGCTGCACGACAGGCTGGGCAGCCTCTGGCCTTTGCTCTGGCTGAGCCTGGGCCTCCCACCTCTTCGAGTCACCTGACTCTGACCTGTCTGTAGCCTGAGCCCTGGCGCTCACCCTCCAGCTCGGGGAGGGGAGGGGAGAGTCGGAGGGCAAAGTCGAGCACCCGCCAAGGACAGGCGGGCCCCAGCTCTCGGGCCCCAGAGCAGAACAAGAAGGAGAGGTGGTTCCTGGGCAGCCAGTGGAGGGGCAGCCGGGGCGGCAGGGGCTTGGGGGTCCCTGAGCAGCGAGGGCATGACCCTGGGCAGGGGCCTGAGTTCAACCCCACGAAGCCTCGGTCGTCCGTCGGTGAGCCGGCAGGGGGTCTGGCCGGCAGCGCCCCCGCTTGCAGGCTCCATCACCTGCCTGGCTGCAGACCCAGACCCGCCTGGTGAGTAACGAGGCGGGCAGGGAGGGAGAGGCCGGGAGGACACACCTGGCCAGCGCCTGAGGACCGCGGTCCAACCTCCTCCGCGCTGCCGCCGGCCGTCCGCTCGCCCCGGTGAGGGGGCCGTCCAGGTCTGGGGGGGGCCTGTCGTGGTCTGTCCTGACGGCAGAGAGTCTTCCCATTCTCTTTGCTCACCTGGGGGGCTCAGGTGCTGCATCCCCTGGCAGTGGGGTGTCACGGGTCCTGGTGTCCCCGGCCCCCGCCTTCACCTGCCTCTTTGTCTCTGTGAGGCCTCTCACCTCAGGGATAGGTGGTCCGGCGTGGGCCAGAACATCGTCATCGGGTGCTGGTTGATAGCACAGGCTTGTTCCATCTCGTCCTGGCCTGACTGTAGCTCAAACAGGTCACCTGCCTTCCGAGGCCCCGTCTTCCCTCCTTAAAATGGGATCAGAGCCACATGGCCGGGGGCAGCCCCGATGTGGCCAGAAGCCCGGAGAGAGGCAGCCTCCTCCTGGCATGTCTCTCGGTTTGGATGAGGTGCAGGGGCTCGGGAATAGGCGATGTGATACGAAATCCCGTGATGCCGAAGTGCTGCCAGCCGGAGATCGGGTTCCCCGGGGCGGCGGGGCGCGGGCCGAGACTCCGGCGACCCCGCGCGGCCGCCCGCGCGGCCCTGCGTGCCGGGTCAGCCGCAGCCGGCGGCAGGGGCTCTCCCGGGCCGGCCAGAGAGCCTCGGCTCGGGGAAACCGGAGGCTGGGTTCTCGAGTAGAAACCAGGCGCCTGTGTAGTCTGCCTCAAGGTCCTTTCGTGAGCAGATGTGCTTCCCGCGACCCCACTGATCTTGTTTACTGGGTGACAGGAGGTCCCTTGTGCCCACAGGTTCAGGCCTGACCTCAGAGCCCCCAGAGAGAAAACCTCTCCGGGGGAGCGCCGGGTGGGGGGCGCAGACAGGAGGCAGGTGGGCAGGAGCTGGGGTCCCGGGTCTCCCAGTGCCATCCAGAGCTCGCCTGCAGAGCTGGGGCTCCATTCCCGGGGGGAGACGCCGGGGTGGGTTCAGGGCTCCGGGACGGGGGAGCGGCTGCCCAGGCAGCAGCAGGGGGTGGGTGGGCAGGCAGCTTCCCCAGCCCTCACGGTGGCGTCAGAAGGGGCTGCCCGGAGGCGTCCGCCCGGGGCGCCAGGTCGGCCTCGCCCTCAGGCACAGCCTCCTGGTGCCGGACGCCCTTGGCCCCTCCTATGCCTGTCACACCCGGGCCTCCAGGCGTGGCCTTTGGCCCTGCCCCAGGACCCGGCGGGGCGGGGCGGGGCGAACCCCAGGAGGGCAGTGTGGAGGGGCCTGCCCACGCTGCCTTGCTGCCTCGCCCCCCCAGGCCCGGCCCTGTGCCCACCATGAAGCTGACCTGCAAGGAGTGGGTCCTCACGGCCCTGCTGGGGGTCACCGCGGCCTCGGCCCTCACCGCGCTCGTCCTCGTCCTGGTGGAGGCCACCAGCGTCTTGCTGCCCGCGGCCACCAAGGTCTGCTCCCCGACCCTCAGCCGGGGCGGGGCTGGCCGGCCCCGCGCCCCCTGACACCGCTGTCCCTCCCAGTTCGGGATTGTGTTCGATGCGGGGTCCTCCCACACATCTGTCTTCGTGTATCGGTGGCCGGCGGACAAGGAGAACGACACGGGTGTGGTCAGCCAGGCCCTGGCCTGCAACGTGGAAGGTCAGGGGGCCCACCTGTCGAAGGGGGCAGTGTGGGGAGCCGCGGCTGCTGGGCCTCCCGGCCGGGCAGAGGGCTAGGGGGCGGCGCAGGCCGGTGCCCGCCCCTCGGCGAGCCGCCCCCACGGGAAGGGCTCCGAGAGGCGAGCGAGCCGCCCCCGGCAGCACAGCCGGTCAGCGCGGTGCCGGCCCCGCCTGCCTCCTCCAGCCGCGGGGCCCCCGGGGCCCCCATGCCCGCGGTCACACCCTCTGGCCCCCCCGCCCCCGCCCTGGTGTGGCTTCCTCCCTGGGTCTCCGTCCCATCTCCCTTCTCTCATGAGGACCCTGTCACGGCACGTGGGTGGGTCCCGCAAGGGAATCCGGGAGGACCTCACCTTGAGGTCCTGAATTATATCTGCAAAGGCCCTTTTTCCAAATAAGGTCACGTTGGAAGGTTCTGGAGGGGGTGAGGCAACGTGACACACCTTTTGGGGACCACTATCCAACCCCCACAGGCCCTTTCAGCCCAGCCAGGCTTCCGGGCCGGGAGCCGCATCCTGGGGTGCTGTGTTTCAGGGCCTGGCATCTCCTCCTACGCCTCCGACCCCGCCCAGGCTGGAGAGAGCCTGCAGGGCTGCCTGGAGGAGGCGCTGGCCGTGGTCCCAGCAGCCCAGCGCCAGCACACGCCCACCTTCCTGGGGGCCACGGCCGGCATGCGGCTGCTCAGGTGAGAGCTGGCGCTCCCCCAGGGCAGGCGGGCGGGCGCGCCGGCGGCAGGCCTCCCACCAGCCTCCGCCGTTCCTCCCTGCGCAGCTGGAAGAACAGCTCTCAGGCGGCGGGGGTCTTCGCCGCGGTCTCCCGGGTCCTGGGCCGGGCCCCCGTGGATTTCCGGGGTGCTGAGCTCCTGCCTGGTCAGGATGAAGGTGCCTTCAGCTGGATCACCGTTAACTATGTCCTGGGCTTGCTGGTCCAGGTGCCGCGGGCAGGCCCGGGGCGGGGGCCGGGCGAGCGGGGCTGGGCCGGCCTGGCTGGTCCCGGAACCAAGGCCTGTCTGTGCCCAGTACTCCTTCTCAGGCGAGTGGGTCCGGCCTCCGGAGGGGACGCTGGTGGGCGCCCTGGACATGGGCGGGGCCTCCACCCAGATCACCTTCGTGCCCGGAGGCCCCGTCCTGGACAAGAGCACGCAGGCCACCGTCCGCCTCTACGGCTTTGAGCACAGCCTCTACACCCACAGCTACCTCTGCTTCGGGCGCAACGAGATGCTGAACAGGCTCCTGGCCAGGCTGGTGCAGGTGGGCTCTCCCGGGGGCAGAGACCCGGCGGGTGGCGCCCCGGGCAGGTGCTCAGGGCCGCCGCCCACCCTCCTTGCAGAGCAGCCCCGCCCGCCGGGTCCTCCACCACCCCTGCTACCACGGCGGCTACCAGGACAAGCTGTCGCTGGCCCAGCTGTTCGAGTCGCCCTGTGTGCGGGGCACAGCCCCCCCACACCTGCCCCCGACCCTGACCGTGGACGGGACAGGGAACCCTGGGGCCTGCGTCTCAGCCATCCGGGAGCTCTTCAACTTCTCCAGCTGCGAGGGCCGAGACGACTGTGCCTTCGATGGGGTCTACCAGCCCCCCGTGCGGGGCCAGTTCTACGTGAGCACTAGGGGCCTGGTGCCGGGGGCGGCCCAGGCGGAGCCCTGGGCAGCGGGACAGGGGCCCGGGCCCCCTGGGCTCCTGGGGACTCTGCGCCTGGTGTGGGGCAGGGCGCGGCCCCAGCACAGACGCGCTGTCCGCGCCCCCGCAGGCCTTCTCCAGCTTCTACTACACCTTCCGGTTCCTGAACCTCACCTCCGGGCAGCCGCTGGCCGCCGTCAACGCCTCCATCTGGGAGTTCTGCCAGAAGCCCTGGAAGCTGGTGGGTGGGCCCCGGGGCAGGCCGCCCCGCAGCTTCACCGAGCGGGGACTCGGGGACCCCACCCGGGGCGGTGTGGCCACTGGGTTTGGGGGAGCTGTGGAAGGGAGGACAGCCCCTTGGCCTCAGGTGGGACCCACCCTGGAAGCCCAGGAGGTGTGGCCTCACCTGGCTCCTCCCCCTGCCGGCCCAGGTGGAGGCCGATGCGGCCGGGGAGGACCGCTGGCTGCGTGACCACTGCGCCTCGGGCCTGTACATCCTCACGCTCCTGCTGGACGGCTACGGCTTCAGCGAGGAGACCTGGCCCAGCATCAAGTTTCGCAAGCAGGTGGCTCCCTCCCAGGCCCAGGAGGGGCTGGTCGGGAGGTCGGGGGCGGCCAGCCGCAACCCTGACCACCCGCGTGTCCCCCAGGCCGGCGGCACCGACATCGGCTGGACGCTGGGCTACATGCTGAACCTGACCAACATGATCCCGGCCGAGGCGCCGCCCCAGTGGCGGGCACAGAGCTGCGGCATCTGGGCGGCCAGCGTCGCCTGCGTGGTGCTGACCCTCGGGGCCGCCCTGGCTGCCGCTGTGGCCCGACTGCTCCGGCCCCGGGACTGAGCAGGCCGCCTCCTGGCAGGGGGGAGGCCCGACCTGGCCGGGCCGCCAGCCCGGACGCCTGCTCCGGCTGGGGCCTCCCCAAGGCCCTGGCCCGTGCAGCCTCCCAGGGGCTTGTCCTGTGGGCTCTGACCTCGAGTTGCTCCGGCCAAGGGAGCGGTGCCGCAGTCCCGTCCGAGCCTCCCCGTCGGCGGCCTCCGTCCCGCCAGGCCAAGCCCGGGGCAGGGCGAGACGGCTGGGGCTAAGGGGGGCCTGGCTCCCGGGGAGCGGCAGGCAGGGGCCCGGGTCCTCAGGAGGAGGCCGGGGGGGCCCGCCAGGAGCCCCGGTGTCACCTGGCCTAAGGGACAAGGGGCTTCTCCGGAGCGGCCCCCCCCTGCCACCTCGGTCGGGTCTGGCAGCGGCCAAGCCCGGAACGCGTCTGCCCACGCCTCGCTGGACAGGTGGCTGCTTTTATTCAAACCCCCCCGCTGCCCGGGGCCCCTCAGGGCTGACGCCGCTGCAGCTGCCGGGGCTCCTCACACGCGCCGCCCGGCCGGGCCCACGAGGCACTCGGGGAAGATGCCGACGCGGCCGTCACAGGGGCCCTCCGGCCACGCCCGGTCCACTGCAAGGGACCGGGCGTGGCGCCGCGTCCGCTCACAGAGCCCGCGGGCCCCAGCGGCCCAGCAGGTGACGGGGAGAGGACGCTGCCAGCCGCCCTTCACCCAGGACGTCCACGGTGTCCCCCGGCGGCGGGTCCGAGTCCTCAGGCCGCCGGGCCGCGTCGCCGAGCTGGGCCACCGCCTGAGCGCGGACGGGCCGGCCGCCCACGGCCTGCGGCAGAAGGGGGCGCTGCAGGGCCGCCGGCTCCCGAGGGCCTGGGCCCCCCGGGGCCCCCGCCAGGCCCAGGCCCCGCTCCCCAGCTCACCCGGCACCGGAGCTGCAGCCCCGCGGGGCCGGAGGCCGCCCCCCGCCAGGCCCTCTGCAGCGCCGCCTCCTCAGCCAGGGGCACCCAGCGCCCGGTGTCGCCGGGCTCTCGGTAGCTGCAGAGAGACTCGTCAGCGCGGGCCGGGGCTGTGGGGACCGAGGACCCCCGCCGCCCGCAGCCGCCGCCGAGTCCAGCCCCGCCGCCCTCGCCACCCGGGGCTGAGAGGCGCCCACCTGAGCTGCCCGCACCAGGCCTGGGCGGGGAGGGCCTGGCTCAGCAGGTCCCTCAGGCTGGACAGGCCGGCTCCTCTCGGGGCCTCCAGGGCCAGGGTGAAGGCGCAGTGCACCGTGACGGCCGCCGGGCACGTGGGGTCGCCCACGGCCACTCCCTGGGGCCGGGCGGGGGGGGTCTCTGAAGCCCCACCTCTTCGTGGCCAGGGCGGGAGGTGGGGGCGCTTTGGGCCGGGGGTGAGGCCAGGGACTGAGAGGGTGGGAGGGGCAGGGGCTGGGCTTCCTTGGCTGGGGTCCCTGGAGCCACGCAGAGGGACGGGGCCTGGTCCTGAGGCCCCCACATTCCTGGGGAGTAGGGACCTCTTACCCCAGCATCCACGGGGTCCTCAGAGGGTCCAGGGTCTGGCCCCCTGGCCGCCAGCTGCCCTGCCAGAGGGGACAGAGCAGAGGTTCCGCTGGCCCTCGCCCCCGAAGGGGAACATTTTGGAGGAGCCACCAGAACCACCCGCACCCAGGGAGGCGCGAGGCGGCGGGCGCCCTCCTGGGGTCACAGAGGCCGCTCCCAGCAGCCCCCGGGCCTGCCCCTCCACAGAGCCCTCCCACCCGGCAGGCCGGACAGGCGCCCTACCCTTCAGGAGCCTGATGGCCGCCCTGCTCCGTGCGGGGTCTCTGCAAGGGGGCGGCGGGGGCAGGTAGGGACATGAGGGGGCCAGTGACTCCCATTTCTGCCAGACCCTCGATAAACTGAATGTGGAACTGAACCGTCTCCTCCGTGCGCGGCAGGAAGTGAAGCCTGTGCCCCTCTGGCCTCACCGCGGCGCCCAGGGCGCCCCGTGTCCAGGGCGGGAGGCAGGGGTGGGGGAGGCCCGCAGTGGGGCCGTGCGGGGCTGCAGGCCAGGGCCCTGGACAGCAGCAGTTCGTCCCCCGCGGCCCGGGCCTGGGGGACGCCAGGGATCTGTCTCCCAGGGCGAGGGGGCCGCCTGCCCTGCCTGGGACCCTGTGGTGCCAGGCTGAGGCCACCGGTCCCCGCGCTCAGCCTGGGGCGGGCAGTTCTCCCGGTACCGTGGCCCCAGCCCCTCACCCCGGGCCTGCTCACTCAGCGGCTCACCATCAGGGGGCGACGCGCGGGGGCCAGGTCCCACCTCCATGGCTGCGTCAGGGGGCGCTTCCAGGGCCGACGGGGGTGCCGGCTCCACAGGGGCCGGTGTCATGGGCCCTGGGGGGAGGGCGCCCCATTCTCAGGGATCGCTTCTCCCTGGCTCAGCCCACCCAGCTGCCCCTCGGTCGAGGGCTCTGCCAACGATGGGCCTCGGGGAGCCCTGAGCGCGGAGGTGGGGGCGGTGAGGGGCCTGCCCCCGCAGTCTGGGCGACCGCGAACTCCGCCCGTCGCAGCGACCCCTCCAGGGCCCGGGTGTGGCTGTGGGGCGGCCGCTCGGGGCAGACCACGGCCCAGCCAGCCCCCTGCCCGGGCGCCTCGCTCCGTCCCTCCGTGCCCGGAGCCCACCGAGGCCTAAGCAGTGGCCGAGGCGAGCAGGACGGGCTCAGGACCGAAGGCGCCCTGGGCCTCTGGACAGGTGGGGCCAGGGGAAGAGCGGGGAGGCTGGGCGCCCCCGGCACCCAGGGCTTTGGCCGGTTCCAACCTGCAAGGGGGCGCGACGGTCCCACCCCGCAGCCGCGACGGGAGGGGCACGCGTGTGGAGCGGAAGCGCCGCTTCCTACCTGGAGCCGCCCTGGGCCTGGCTCCAGCACCCTCGTCCGGAGCCTGTGGGCACAGGGTGATGTCCCGCTCACGCCCCGACCCCAGGGGGCAGGGCCAGGGGCAGGGGGCTGGCGGTGCCCCCCAGGCACGACTGCGCAGTGTTCACAGTCTGGCCCACGGGACGGGCGGCCGCCGCAGTCCCCAATCAGAGGACCGTTGGGGAGCCCAGGGCAGGCTCGGAGCGGGCCCAGCATCTCCCCACCTCCGTGGGCGCGGCTCGGTGCTCTGACCCGCAAGACACCGGGCGAGGAGGCCAGACCAAGGGGCAGCGTCCACCCACCTGGGGCTGCTGAGGTCTGATGCCAGAGGCCACCACCACCTGGTGAGGGACAGCAGAGGGACGGCCGGGTCAGGGGAGCCCGGCCACACCCACGGGCCCCGCGGTGCCTGTTCCCCAGCCTTGGGTGCCTGCCCGCACCCCGGGCCTCCCATCCCACGGCCGCCAGGCCACGCGAGGGCCAGCCCGGGGGGAGGACACGCCGGGCAGGGGGACACGTCTGCACTCGTCGCTTTAACTTGTTTTCATAGTACAAATTTTAAAATATTTTTGCTGCTTAGTCGTCCACTGTGAAAAGTAGACTCTCATTCGATACGTTGATGCCACCCACAGCCCTCCCCCCACCCAGCTCGCCGGCCTCCACCAGGGGGCTCGGCGAAGGCCCGTGGTGCTCATGACGCCTGCTCTCAGCGGGGGCGGCACACAGCGCGCTGGCCCTCGGTGACCTCGGCGTGGCCGGCGGGCCCCAGGCCGCTTGCTCAAAACCTAAGTGACTTTTCCTTTGAGCAAACGGACTCGCCTGCCCGCCTGTGCCCTGCCCTTGGGGACAAGCTGCTCCCCAGTGTCCTGTGATGGCGGCGCTGCCAGCCTGGCTCAGGTGGGCACAATGCAGCCAGGCCCGCCTAGCACGGCCGCCCCCGCCCACGTGCGAAGGGAGGCGCTCAGGCCGGGAGAGCCCTGGCTGCCGCCTCTGCCCCGGGGCCGTGGGTCCCCGGTCGGTGAGCCCCAACCCTGCGCCCACTCTCCCCCCACCAGGGCCTTTGCCGGGACACGCACCAGACCCCACGTGTCCCCGAGAGCTCAGCACGGGCCTGGCTGCCTGCCCCTCTGCAGCCGGCCGGGCGCTCTGGCCCCCGGGCGCCCAGGGCCCGAGAAGCGAGCAGCTGCCCCGTCACCTTGGCCTTGCCCAGGAAGTCCACGGGCCGCAGCTGCTCCAGGTGCCGCCTGGGGGGCCGGAAGACCTCGCCCCTGGGGACGCTCCGAGGCCGCAGGGGACCCTGTCCCTGGAGGGAGGCCCGGCACATGCCGGCCCCGCATCTGGCCAGACCGCACCGGCCGGGGCCCCTGAGCTCTGGAGCAGGGGGGTCGCCTGGGCCCCTGCCACCCCCTTATGGGACAGGGACACAGTCTCCACACCTGGGCACACGGGCCACCTCCCCCGGAAGCTCCTTCACCTCACGTAGGTGGTCCCGTGGGGTCTGTACCTACGCAGGTGCCGGGCCCTGCCCGCCGCTCTGGGCCAGCTCAGGAGCCGGGGATGAGGGTGGGGGCGGGGGCGGGGCGGGGCTCTCCGCACGCGCCCCTCACCTGCGCCCCTCACCTGCACGTGGGCCAGGGCCGCACTCAGGTCGCTGCGGGCCCCCTCCCGGGAGATGGCTTCTTCCAGGCTGCGGGCGGCCTCGGCCCAGAGCCCCAGCCGGCACTGCGCTGCCGCCACGTTGAAGAGCACCTGGGAGCCAGGCGAAAGGCGAGGCGGCGGCCAGGACCTCCCTGGTCCCACCCCTGGGCCCCCCCTTCCGGGTGCAGCTGCCGTGCTCCCAGCCGCAGCTGCCAGGGCTCCTCTGGGTGCCCAGCCGTGCGGAGCCTGCCTGGCTGCGGGGGGCCACTCCCCAGGGCGCCCCCCACGGCCCCTCGCTTGGCCCGCCCCCCGCCCCCGGGGCCCCGCCCTCCCTGCACTGCGCCCCTCCCGGTCCGGGTGCCACGTCTCTCTGTCCTGTGCCCGCCTCCAGGTGAGAGGACATTGGACGCACCGGACGGGACTGGGGCCGCCGGCCACAGGGACCTGCTGGGGGACAGCGGGGACCTCCCAACACCGGGGCCCCCGTCCCTGCGGCCTGTGGGGCTGCCCCAGTCGGGCCTTCCTCCACGGGTCCCACAGGGCGCGCGGCAGCGTGTTTCTGGGTCCCCGGAAGCATTTGGGGGTCTGCCTGGTGCCCCTCCCGCGGCGCCTGCACCGTCCCTCAGCCAGGCTGCCTACTCCCCCCACCGCAGCGCTGGCTGGAAGTGCTCCTGGTGCCCCCTCCTCCCCCAGGCCCCAGGCCCCAGGCCTCTGGGCGGGGGGGGGTGCCCGGCAGGACTGGGGGGCACCCTGGCCAGAGGGCGGTTCTGTCCACAGAGCCTGTGACAGTGACAGACAGCGGGACCCGGAGGAGGGGTCTGCAGGAACCAAGGGACCTCAAGGGCTGCTCGGGCCACCCAACCCTGGACGGCACCCCGGGCACCCCTGCCCACCTCCCAGGCCTGCAGCCGGAAGCGCAGGCCCAGCTGCGTGTAGTCGATGGCGGTGTTGCCCCGCAGCCGGGCCAGGGCCAGCCGGAAGTCGGACAGGGCCTCCTGGAACCTGCGGGCAGCGGGGTCGGGGGCCTCGGTGGGACAGGTGCCCAGTCCGCCCCGCCTCCCCCGCCCCGAGCCCCAGGGGCACCCGCTGGGGTAGCGGTGGCCACTCAAGTGCCCACCGTGGCCTCAAGGGGTCAGTGCGCAGAGGCGGCTGCGTCTCGAGCGTGGGGTAGTGCCCAGCGCCGGCCCGGCCCGGCCCGGAGTGCCGAGCACCTCCCTCCCCTGCACCTCCGTCTGCACCCCAGGCCCTCCTCCGAGCCCTGGCTGAGCCCGGCTGTGTCCTCCTGCTTCTCAGGCCCCGCGCCCCCTGCAGCGCCCTGCCACAAGCTCCCCCTAAGCTGCCCAGCGTGGGCCTCCTGTTCCCAGGCTCGTCTCTGGGAGGCAGCAGGGCGGACCCCAAACCCCTCTGGGTCCGGGGACACACCACTCCAGCCCCACCCTCGGCCCCCACACCGGTCCTGCTACAGTAGACGTCGTGAGGGGCGAAGGAGGGGGTGACCGTGATGCGTGGGCCCCGCAGAGACAAGAGGCCCCATCAAGCAGGAGGTGGCCCGCGGGAGCGGGTGGAGGCAGGGTCACGAGGGGCCTCAAGGAAGGGACGAGGGGCCCCGTGCTCACCTCTCCAGCTGGAGGTTGGCCACTCCTCGCTGGAAGAAGCCGACAGCCAGGTAGGCGTCCCGGGCCACGGCTTGGTCAAACGCCTGGGAACAGATACGTCCATGGAATGCCAAGGCCTGAAACCTGTCACCACCGGTCACAGACGCAGTCCAGGCAGATGTCCAGCCACGGGGCCAAGGAATTCCACGGCCCCGGGAAGGTCCCCTGGGCCAGCCCGGGGTCCTCAGCGCTCGGGCCTGGGCGCACGGGGCTACTCAGGTCCCTCCGCTGCCCCAACCCCGACCCCCCAGGAGCCTCACGAGGGGTTCAGGGCGCAGCGAGGTGGCGGCACGAACCACTTTGTTTACCGCGAGGGCAAGGGGAGACACTAGGAACCAGTCCCGCACATGGACGCAAGTGGCCTGGAGGGGACACAGTCATGCAAGATTTTCGTCTTTGGCCCTATTTTTGGTGGCTCATACACCATGACACACTTCTTATCCAGCAGCCCCGGGAAGAACTACACCCTCAGCCACACTCAGAAACGGCGCCATCTGGGCGCGGAGGCCACCGAAGGAGGGTGGCGGTCTCACTCTAACAGGCGTGGCCGAGCTAGGGGCTTGTCGGACTGGATGGGACCCAAGGCTGACGGTTCTGTGTGGCGGCCACGCAGTGGCAGCCCCACTGCCTGTGTGCCGGCCCGTCCCCTCCCCCGCCGGGGACAGCCAGCCGCAGGCCCGTGTGGGGCTCAGACAGGAGAGAGCCGTCCCAGCACCTCCGCCCCCCTCCCCGCTGCCACTCCCCAGAAGAATGATTAATGGCAGCTGCTCCGCCTGCTTTTAAAAATCTCCGCATTTCCAACTAATACGTCCATTCAACTGCCGCTTCATTTCATTGCCTTCCGACAGCACTAGGCTTCTCCTTTCAGGGGAGGGGGGAACGGAGCACGCGTCCCCCTCCCCGTTTACGTCACAGTGACGCAGCCGCGATGACCGGACGGCCTGACACCTGTGGCTGCGGATCCACCTGGTGTCCGCCAATCGGACTCCCCGCCCTGGACAACAAACAGAAGAGGTCACTGAGCGCCGTGAGTCCCTATGGGAGGTCAGAAATGGCGGCGAGTCCCCGGTCCCTTCGGGTAGAGGAGTTTGGGAGACACCGACGTGGATGTTACTCCGCGTCACCGCCTCTTCTTTCATTTGTGCGTTTTCTTCGACCACATGAAGGACCTAGGAACCGGGTTCTTTCCAGAAGCTGGGGCTCATGCGTCGCCGCGTGAACACAAAGCCTTTAAAGGGCAGAGAGGGGCTTTGTGCTGCCCCTGGGCGGAGCCAGGTGTGGGGGCCGCTGTGCAGCGCTGTGCTCCTGGTTCTGTTTGGGGAGCAGACTGGGAGACAAGGAAGCCTCACATCTGGGCTTTGGGCACAGACGTGTCTCCTCACGATCCCTACAGGCATCTGCCGAAGCCCCCTGCGCCAAACCCTACACCTTCGGGGACAGGTAAGCCCCTTCCCAGCCGGATCCAGCCTAGAGCTTGTTTCCAGACACCTTAGCGCCACCCGCTGCGCGAGCACCCGAGGCCGTGCTGGACCGGCCTTTCCCTGCGGCCAGAAGGTCACCGCATGCTGGAGGCGGGACGAGCCCCCGCACACACACCCCTCCCCCACGCTGGCCTGACTCAGCCAACCCAGGACGAGGGTCCCGCACCCACACAGCTCTCTCCTGCCTCAGGTGTTCATGGAGGCAGAACAGTGGACACACACACGCCCAGGTGACCCTGGGGAGAAAGGGCGGGGCTTATCCCTGCAGCCGGGTCTTCATCTCCCGGCTCAGTGGCTCCGCGCGCGGCAAGGCCCCCGGTGCCAGAGAACAGCCGCCCCCAGAGGTGGAGTCTCAACGACCAACGCTGGGGCGCCCTGGCTCACCCGCAGCGCCGCCTCGGGGTCCCCGGCCAGCAGATGCACGCAGCCCACGTTGAAGCACATTTTGGCGGGCGGCCCTGGGACGCCCGAGAAGAGGCGCAGGGCGCAGTCCCAGTCCCCGCGCGCCACAGCCTGCACGCCCCGCTGCCAGTCGAGCACCAGGTCCGCGAGCGAGGGCATGGCGGCGTCGGCACCTGTGCGGCCGCGGCGGAAGTCACTGCTTCCGGGCCGGAGCGCGGCAGGTGGCGGGGTGGGGTGCCGTGAGGGGTCCGGTGGGATGACTGGGGGGCCGAGGACGGCGGAACAGGGTCGTCTGGGTCCAGAGGTGGGCTCGGGCTGTGGTGCCCCTTCGAGGCCGGTGGGGGTCAGGGGCGGAGGAACGCTGGGCACTTGGACGCAGACAGGACGTCCGCGAGCGCCAGGTGCGCCACGCCTCCTGCTGTCCCTGGATCCCCTGCCCGACAGAGCGGCCCCCTCCCCGCGTCAGCCCCGCCCACCAGGCAGAGTCCCGCCCCGACCACGCCCCAACCAGTGGCGCGGCCCCTCCTGGATCTGGCCCCGCCCCGGACCGCTCGACCACGCCCCTGCCCCCCAGCCCAGCCCCCTGGACCGCCCGTTTCAGTTTCGGTCCCGCCCCCCGGGCTTTCGCGGAATAGCTCCGAGCGCTCGCGCTTCCCCGCCGGCCGCCCCGAGCCGGCCCGGCCGCGTTCTTCTGGGTGCTCCGGGGAAAGCCGTCCGGGTCCGTTGCTGACGCTGCTGCTGGGCCAAGGTTCCGGGCGGACCCCGCAGGCTCAGGTGAGCGACCTCGGGGTGTGGGCCGAGAAGGGCCGGCTCGGGCGGCTGGAGAGCAGAGGCAGGGCTGCGCCGAGGAGCTGCGGTGGGCAGCGCCCCTTAGTGGCCACTGTCGCTCCCTCCCCGCCAGCCCGCGGGCCGACTGACAGGTGCGAAGCCTTCGTGCCCCGGCTCTGCGGGCAGAGCTGCGCGTGGAATACACCCGGAGCCACAGGCCACACATGGTCCCCACGCCAGCGGCCAGTGCTGCAGAGGGACACCACTGGGAGGGACCCGAGGGCGGCCGGCCCATCCCAGGAGGGGTCTCCAGGAGCCTCTCCCGGGAGCCCGACGTCAACCCGCTCCGCCGGAGAAGCAGGTGGTGACAGCGACCCAGCTACAATTTGGGGGACTCCCTCCCGTCCCCGCCGCCGCCAGCGCTCCCCATCTTTCCCCCAGAGATGCGGTCCCAGTGAGCAGGCACCCAGCCTCACCCCAGCCCGTGGCTGGGTTGTCCCCATGTGGTGATGGGCAGTGGGCCTTGTTGACCTTAAAAATAAAAGTTATTTTACCAGCGAAAATAGATTTATGTGGGAACAGCAAAGAATCACTATTCAGGACAAGCAAGCTACAGCAAAGCCAGCCCAACAAAACAAGCGTGTTATTTTAGGGAGAAAAAGGAGGAAGTTGCGAGAGGTTGCTGCGAGCGGAAGTCCACTGGCGGGGAGCGAGGGCTCGCGAAGGTGGCGGGCTCTCGCGGGCGGGCCGCCGGGCAGCGGGTTTCGTGCGCAGCCCGCTGGGCGGGTAGACGGCGGTTCTGTCCTGGAAGGTCGGCGACAGCGCCCCCTCCTGCCCGACTCCACCTGAAATGACGCTTGTCCAGGAGGTTCCCCAGAAACACAGTGCCACACCGGCACCCAGAGGGAGCGGGTGGGCGATTTTAAGGACTCAGCTCGAGCGGTTGGGGGGCTGGCAGGTGCACAGCTGCAGGGAGGGCTGCGGGCCGCGGCCCGGGCAGCGCTGATGCTGCGGCTCAAGGCCAAGGCCGCCAGGAGGCCGCGTCCCTCCTCAGCCGGTTGTCTGAAGGCCTTCAACCGAATGATGAGGCCCACCCACCTCACGGGGGGAGGGTGCTATCCAAAACAGGGGTGTCCAGCCTTTTGGCATCTCCGGTCACGCTGGAAAAAGAGTTGTCCCAGGCTACGCATTAAATACATTGTGGCACAGAATCACAAAAAAATCTCACAATTTTTTTGGTTTTGTTTTAAGATTTTATTTATTTACTTTTAGAGAGAGGGGAAGGGAGGCAGAAAGAGAGGGAGAGGAACATCAATGTATGAGACACATCGACAGGTTGCCTCTCACATGCCCCTGAGCAGGGACCTGGCCCGCAGCCCAAGCCTGTGCCCTGATGGGCGATCGAACCAGCGACCCCTTGGTTCCCAGGCTCGCGCTCAGTCCACTGAGCCACACCAGCCAGGGCTCTAATAATGTTTTAAGTAAATTTACGATTTTGTGTGGGGCCACATTCATAGCCACCCTGGGCTTCATGAGGCCCACGGGCCACAGGTTGGACACCCCTGAATCCCTGAATCCGTTTCACAGCAGCTCGGGCCTGTGTTTGACCACCTCTCTGGGCACCGTGGCCTCGCCAGGCTGACAAATAAGATCACCCAGCCCCCAGCCCCGGAAATGCCCCCGTGGATGGCGGCGCCCTTTTCCCTGCGCCGCAGACCATCGGGGCCTCCAGGGTCCAGGAGGCCTGTGCCCAGAACGGCTGCTGGGGCGCAGAGCTCAGCGGTCACTCAGAGGCTGGCCGCCCTCCTTCCCTGGTTGGTCCTGCGGGGCGGGCGGGCGGGCGGGCGGTGTCTCCTCCGGTGCCACCCTGGGCCAGCTCTCTGAGGCCACGGCGTCCTCTCCTGTGGGCTGGGCCAACGGGTGCTCGTGGCGGGGGCGGGGGATGCTGTGCAGAGTGATGGGGGCGGGGCCTTTGAGGCGCCAGCCAGGCCCTGGGGTCCCTGCTGGGCTCCTGGGCGCGCAGACCGAGCTTCTCACACTCCCGTCCTCCCAGACTGGCCGGACCACACCTCCCACACCCCCGTCCCTCCTGGTCCCCCAGCGGTGTCTGCTCAGGGTCGCTGTCCTGTCTCGGGGGCCACGGCCTCTACGGCGCCGACCCCCTCCCACTGTAAGCTCCCCGGTTGGCTCTCACGGTCCTACTGTCCCACCCGGGGGTCCTCCTTGCCAACGGCTGCAGGCCCCACACCCTCGGCCTGACCACCCCTCACCCCCCGGGGCCTCCCGTCCCCTCCTCTGGGCGGGAGGGGCTCGGCTCTGCCGACCCATCTGCGCGTCCGTCTCGGTCCTTCTTGACCTGGAGCCTCAGGGGCACGGGCAGGTCCCATCTGCTCCCCGGCTGCCCCCATGGCTGGGGTCCTCCGGGGCCCCCGCTCCGCCTGCGGTCCCGGCCCCGGCCTCCCCGGGAGATGGAGCAGCCAGCAGGGGACCCCGAGCGCCTGCACCCACGGACCTGCCTCCCCGAGGACGTTCCCTCCCCGGGGTTCGTTGTAGAGCACAAATGCCAATCAAATGAGGAGGAACTGGATGTTTGGAAATTGACTGTAGCTCAATTCAAGGAAGGCTTTTTGGTTTTGTGTTTTTAAACAATGGCACTTTCCAAGAGAAAAAAATGCCATGTAAGATTTTTCTCTAAGGAAATAGAGCCTGGAGACGCTTGACTTCCTCCCCCCACCACTTTCCCCTGCCCCACTCGCCCCCACTCCCACCCCTAGTCCGTCCCCATTTTGGCTTTGTCCGTGGGCCCTTCACGCTGACTCCCAAGTTCCGCCCCGGCCGGCCGGGCATGCCGGGGCTGCGGCCGCCACGCACGCTCTCCGCGCGCCCCCCACGGGCCCTTGTGCCGGCGGCTGCCCTGGTGGGGCACCCTGGTGGCCGCTGCCGCCAGGCTCGCGGCTCCGAACCCACCGCTGCAGCCTGTTTACGGGCTGCGGGCCGTTAACACGTTAGCTCACGACCTTGCGGTGCCCCCCCCCCCACCAACCCATTTTCTCCAAGAAGAAAACTAGAAATACCCAGGAAGGGGCGGGCGCACCCGACGGGCGCGCTCTCCTCCGGCAGCAGGAGGCTGATCGAGGCCGATCTCCTTCCAGGGTCGGAGCTGAAAGGAGATGATGGGATGGGGAGTTTTTATCCACTCCCGCAGGGTCGCGGGTGCAGGGGCCCGGGAGGCAGGCGGCTCCCCCCTCGGCTGCTGGTCTCCGAGCCCCGTCTGTGCCGCGGCATGGACACAGTCCAGCCCTCAGCGGGGGGTGCCCGGAGCCCCGGCTGCTCCGCGGGCCGGGTGCCCAGGCCGTGGGCCGCTGTCTGCAGGGAGACCCGTGCGAACGAGGGGTCTCTAGCAAACTGCCTCCGTGATGTCGTCTCATGAATCAAATGAAACAAAAACAGCCCGTGTAAAGCAGCGTGTGTGCCCCGTGCAATGAAGGACTGAGCGAGCGAACTGCACCGGGAAACATCGAAGGGAAAGGGCCGGCGTGGGGTCCTCTCAGAGACATAACAGGTCCCTGTGAGCGAAGGGCAGGCGGCTGTGGAAGGAGAGGATCATCTGTGGACCATTAAGAGAAAAAGCAAATCCAGGAAGCTCGTATTTAACCAAAAAGCATTCAAGGAAGGAAGCTATGCCTCAAATGTCAAAAACAGACCGAAGAGCCCTGGCCGGTGCGGCTCAGTGGACTGAGTGTCGGCCTGTGAGCAGAAAGGTCGCTGGTTCGATTCCCAGGCAGGGCACAGGTCTGGGTTGCGGGCCAGGTCCCCAGTGGGGGGCACATGACAATTAACCACACGCGGATGTTTCTCTCCCTCTCTCCCTCTCTCCCTCCCTCCCTCTCTCTCTAAAAATAAGTAAATAAAATACTTTTTAAAAAGATACCAGGAGGGAGAAGAGACCGCAATAGAAAAGCTCAATTAACGAAATGCTAAATCAGAAAGCATAACGTTCATAAGATCAAAAACTAGTTCTTCGAAAAGATTGCTGAGATCAGCTTCTGACCAGACTAAGGAAAAGCAGAGAAGGAAACCACTGGGCACGAAGGGAGGAGAGACCACGGTGGAGATGGGCTCGCGGTGCGCCCGCCGGGGCGTTCGAAACGAGCGCCCGGCCGCAGTGGCTCGCAGGCATTCACGGGTCGATTCTTCTCCGCGCCCTGCCTGGGGACCGAACCTGCGGCCTGGGCGCATCAGGACGACACCCTGACCACGGAGCCGCCAGGCCAGGGCGGGGGTTTCCTTTGTTCGTGAGTACAAAGCAGAGTGTGTTCATTGAATAATATTGAGAAAATGCAAAACATAAAACAGAGAATACCGAGAACCGGCGGTCTGCAGCCCCAGCACTCGGGGGGAGGCCTGGGGGTCCTCGTGTGCATCCACGCAGCTCCAGCGAGGGGCGCAGCACACCCTGCCACGTGGCCCCTCCAGTTACACCAATTTGCGCCCCACAGGGAGGAATTTTTTCTAGCATGCGGTTTTTCCTGGCCACCTCGTTCCGTCGAACGCGGCCTGCGAAAGCAGAGAGGGAGCAGGAGGGCCCACCAGCGTCCGGCCGGCGACCTCTGCCCCCCGCCCACTGCAGCCCAGCTGCCCCTGGGGAGGGTCCGCAGCCAGGGGCTGGTTCCCCGCGACCTCCATGCAGGGCTGGAGCCCACATGGCCACCAGAGTGACGGTCACCGACGGACTCCAGGGGGGCGCGGGCCCCGGGCCACCGCAGCTGCCCCAGAAACGTGCTCCGTGGAGGAGCTGGGCACAAAGACTTCGCATCACGTGACCCAAGGGCACAGAGCGTCCACACGCGCAGGCCCACGGAGGCAGGGCAGGGCGTGCGGCCGCCCGGCGGGGAGGCCGGGCGGGGCTCCTGGGGGTGCAGTGCTGCGTGCCGCCCGGCCGATGGGGGCCGACACCTGAATACGCGGGAACACCGGGCTGCGCCCTGGGGAAGGGCGCACTCTGCAGTGTGTGAATCACACCTCAAAGCCGTAAAAAAGTCGCTGAGACACGCGCACACTTTCAATTCAGCGTGAAAGCCAGTCAGTCTGGCTTTCACGTCGGGGCTGTCGTCTGACAGAAGCGGCCTGAGCGGCCTGCGGGCAGGGGTCCGGCTGGGCCCCCCGTGCCTCGGGGGCCTGGGAGGCCCTGCGTCTGGACTTGGGGGACGGGGCGGTGACTTCCCCGTGGGCTGCCTTGTGAGGAGCCGAGGCTGCGTGCGGGCGGGCGGGTGTGGGCGGCGCGCTTGGGCGGGAGGCCGCCGAGCCGCCTGTGGCCGGTCTGTCTGAGCGGCTGTTCCCCAGTTGAGACCACAGTGTCCGGCAGAGACATGCGGGCCACGCCTGTGCTTTCAAGTGTCCCAGCAGGCACGCTGAGAACGTGCAAAGAAACAGGTGAGATTAATTTTACTGCTATGCTTTATTTAACCTCCATGTGTCGGAGACATTACCATTCCCACATGCAAAGGCTATAAAAACGCAGGACCAAGGGGCGTGACGCCATCGGCCGCCCGTGCGGTGCGGTGCAGTGCTTGCCGCGGGTGGCTGCCGACCGGCCACGTCCCGCCACGTCCCGCCACGGCCCTGCTGTGCGTCTGCTTGGCAGGAACTGCACGGGAGCAGAAAGTCTCATAAGGCCTCCCGTGAACAGGTTAAAGGAGGACACACGGTGCTCTTTGCAAGTGTGGGGCGGTGTCCCAAGCAGAATGCATGTCCACAGGACCCTGTTGGCCGCCGGGAAATGTAACCACGTTGCCGGCCGGGGTGGCCTCGAGCCAGGGGAGCCCATGTGGAGAGCTCGTGGGTCCCTGTGGGTCCTCGTGGCGGGCCCACCTGTGCAGTCCGGGAAGCCAAGGCTACCTGGGCCCCCACCCCTCCGGGACCACAGGCATGGGCACTGCATGGCCTGCCCGGAGCCTAATTGTCTCTCTTCTCTCCCTTCTAGTTCCACACGCCTCTAGCTGCCTGCTGCCTCCCCGGCCAGACCCGGCCTGAGGACGGACCCTGGACACCCCGCGGCTGCTAGAGACCCGCTGCCGCCAGAGACCCCGCGACTGCTAGAGACCCCTCCTCCGTGGGTGAGTCTGTGCCCCACGCGGCCCTGAGTCCCGCTGAGCCACACGTGGCAGGGCCAGGTGTGCGGAGTGCGCATGTGTGGTGTGTGCACAGGGTGTGCGCTTGGGGTGCGTGCGCAGGGCCATGGGGGGGGGTGGGACGCGTGTGCACTGTATGTAGCGCCCTGTGCCCGGGGACACGTGTGTGCTCTGGGCAGGGACCCCGTCCGGGCGCCCAGCCCTGGGTGGGGCTGGAGCACTTGGGGTGAACTCTGGTGTGGACGTGGGTGTCCTCAGGGGACAGGACACGGGGCCCCACTCGCTGGACGGATGATGCGGAGAGCCGGCTGGGACCCAGGACCCTTCAGGGAGCAGGACAGGAGCCATAGTGGGGCGGAAGCGGGGGCAGCTGGGGCGCCGGCGCCCGGAGTCTGGCCGAGTGCTGGCGCTGCACCCGCCTCGAGCCGCCGCCTCGGGCTCCTGGCCGGACACAAAGGTGTCCTATCCGCCCTGCCAGGCGCTGTGAGTGCGGGAGCCCAGGGACCCCACGTGGCGCCCCGGCCCTGGGCCAAGGCCTGGGGGAGGGGGTGCAGGGGCAGCCCGGGTCCCAGCTGCGGGCGGGGGGCTGCAGAGGCACGTGGGGGGCAGGCGGCCTCCCTTTGGTGCCATGGGTGTGACGGCAGAGACCCGCCTTCTCATGTCCCCTGAGACCCGGTCCCCGGAGTCGGCGCACCTCTCCGTCCCAGGCCCCCCGCCGTCCCCACCAGCCTCCCCAGCGGGGTTTGCTCTGCCCAACCAGGCACAGGAGCCAGGACCCAGGGTCATGGGGGACAGAGACCCAGGGGCCTTGGGGTCAGGATTCAGGGTTTAGGGGTAGCAGGTGGTGCCCACGGGGGCGCCTTTAGGCCCCCAGGCAGGGCCCCTCCCTGGAGCCGACAAGGGGCCGGCCCCCCCAGCATTGCACTCCCCCACGGCCCCCCACGGTCCCACCACCACCCGGGCGGCACAGCAGAGCCTGTAGCCACCCGGCCTCCTCCTTCACAGGCCCCCTCTGACGGGGTCGGCCGCGGAGTCCGGACCTGCCCGGAAGGCACCGCAGCCCTTCCCCGCTCTGCAGCTCATGCCTCGGTTTCCCCAGACCCAGCGGCCCCTCCCAGAGCCCCGCGCACTTTGCAGGCTCAAGGGCGCACCGTCCAGGGTGGCAGCCCAGGCGCCCGCCTGCCCCTCGGCCAGCACTTCCCCCCTCGGCCCCCGGCGTGGGCTCTGCCGGCCCTTGACACCCACCTCCCTGCGACTTCACATCACACACAGGGCACCCCCATCAGGTGCCCCTCAAGCCGACACAGCCCCCGCCCACCAGACGCCCCCGAACGGACACAGCCCCGCCAGCAGAAGCAGCCCCCCCCAGTCACGGCACCCACCCGCCCGGGGCGCCCGCCCCCTGGCCCGCGGGGGGAGCGGCTCGGCTGGCAGGCTGGCCGGGGCCCGGGGCGCCCTCCTCAGCGAGGGCCTCTCCACCAGGGCCCAGGCGGCCCCCCGGTGCTTGTGGCCCCTCCGCTGGGTTTGCTGCTCAGCAGGGCCCTCCTTCCGCTGTCCCCCGGAACTTGGACACCCCGAGACCCCAGGGCCTCCGTGGAGGGAAGGCAGGGCGCCAGCATCAGGTCAGCCCCAGGCCACCAGCTGGTCCTGCCACTGGTGGCCAAGAGTGACGTGGGGCCAGGACATGTGGCCTATCCTCCCTGCCTCCCCGAGCAGAGCCGAGCCAACATGCTCAGTTGAGACCTCACTTGGGCTCGATGATCGTCTTCCTCCTGGAAGCGTGGCCTTCAGGTGCCGGAGCCAGAAGCGCTGCGTCCCTGGCATCTGGCCAGTGCCAGGTTTTCGGGGTGCTGGAGTTCGCGGGGGGCCTTGGGGAGTCCGGCTGCCGTGCGCGCCTCAGGAAGCCAGTGCCGGGCTGGCCCTCACAGGTGTGCGAAGGGGCCGCCGCGGCTCTGCAGGCTGGCGCCTGGCGGTCGGGTTCTGCGCGAGCCCCTCCCCTGCCCTGGGGGGCCGCTGGCAGGAGTGGCGGTGCACCCCGCCAATGCCCGGGAGCGTACAGTGAATCGTCCGCTCGAGTTCCTCTTCACTGTCCTGCCAGCAGGCAGCTGCACCCCCACCCACGCGCGCCTGGGCGCGTCGGGGGTCAGGCACCAGGCCAGAGGCCACCCGTCCCGGACATGAGCTGTGGACTTGGGGCCCAGGCCTGGGGGGGTGCGGCTGACGTCCTCCCTGTGGACAGAGCCCCTCAGGGTCAGGGCCGCGCCCCCCCCCCCCCCCCACATGCACACACCCACCCGGCACACCCGGCACACGCGCATGTGCGCGCGCACACACTGGTACACCCACTCACCCCCGCTCACACCGCCCCACGGACAGCCGCGCGCGCACGCGTGCACTGCTGTGTGCACGGGTCCCGCAGCATCTACTGCTAAGTCTGGGCCAACGACCACGTTGCGCCTTCGATTGTCCGGGCCAGTCCTGCCTCCGTTAGGTCTTTTTCAAGAACGTTCTATGGGCTTTTCGCATGAACTGGGTTTGCGAGATTTATCCCAAGAGCTTTGGGATTTGGGGGCCGCTGCCACGGATGCTCGTTTCTGCGCGCGGCCGTGGGGTCCGCCGACAGCTCCTTTAGTTTCCTTCGGTGTCGGCTCTCGCGGCGCTTAGCGGTCGTTAATGTCACTCAAAACACTTTTGTTAAGGTTGTGCTGTGACAGCCGTCCTATCCGCGTGCGTTTAAAAAAACCTATCAAAATTGGTGAATTTCTGTGCAGCCATTTTAATAGTGAGGATGGAAGAGAATACGCAACATTTTCGGCATATTATGCTTTATTATGTCAAGAAAAGTAAAAATGCAACTGAAACACAAGATTTGGGCCGTGCAGGGAGAGGGTCCTGTGACCGCCCGAACGCGTCCGACGCGGCCCGCAGAGTTCAGAGTTCGTCGGCGCTGCGGGCATTCCGGCAAAGAATCCTTTGCTGTGGGGCCGCCCAAGGCACTGCAGGGCGCCCGGCCGCCGCCCGGCCTCCAGGCCGATGCCGGCCGGAGACAGCCGACCTGCTCAAAGCATTCAGGCCAACAGAGCCATCGGCGAAAGTGAAAACCGTGTCTTTTATTCTACGGAAAAGAGCCGAACGGACTTCTCGGCCCGCCCCGTACTTGGCAGGGAAGCCGCTGGCCTGTGCCGCGCTCGTTGACTGAGTCTAATAACCGCCCTAGAGTCTCTGTGGCTTCCCACAGACTCCGTCATTCTGTCAGTGAGTCACGATGCTTTTGTTTTTATTTTTAAAGACATTTTTGGGCAGCAATTTTAGAACCACAGCAAAATGAAGAACGTGCAGAGACTTCCCGCGGGCGCCCTCCCGACCCCCGACAGCCTCCCCATGATCAGCGCCCCGCAGGCCGGTCTGCGTGGTGCCACCGCGGGCCTGCGTCAACGCGGGAGTCTCGTCACCGCAGAGGGCGTATCCAGGAAGCCGAGGGGGCCGCGCGCTGACGCCTGAGCCAGGACAACCCGCTCCTGGGGCGCCCCCCCCACGGCGGGTTGTGTTTGTGCAGCGTCCGCTAGTCGGTCTCACTGTTGACGCGTCGTCGCCACCCGAGTCTGGGGGGGGCATCGTCAGGGTCACGCCCGGTGCCGAGCGTTCCGTGGGGTTGGACTGGCGTCTGACGACGCGCGTGCCGCCCCCGCCTCCCCCGAAAGCCCCCCCCACCACCACTCTCCCCACAGTTCGGCCTTTTCCAGGGCGTCACAGAATTGGAGTCGCACAGGGCGCGGCCCTACTGTGTGGCCTCTGCCCCGCGGCCACATGCTGCCAGGTCCCCGGGACTCTGCCCGGCGGGCGGCTCGTGCCCTTCACGCACTGGGTGCCCCGCGGCCCGCACGGGCCCGGTGGGCTGTCAGAATGACCGCGCTTGCGGCCGCCCCTCGGGCCGTGCGGGCGACAGCGGACCCTTCGCTGCTTCTGCACGGGGACCGTGGGGGTCAGGTCTGCGTTTTGGGGGCTCCGTGGCAGCCTTCTGTCCGGTTAAGGACGTTTTCCTGCCTCTCAGTTTCCTGAGTTGTTTCTTACACGGTGACAGGAGCTGTGTGGCTGTGTCCCCGGGCCCGTGAGGGAGTCGCAGTGACAGATGTCCTGCTGTTCACTCAGCGTCCAGCCCGCGGGTGAGCCCCCCCTCACTGCAGGTCAGAGGGTGGAGGTCGGAGGTCGGAGGCCATCAGTCTAACCCCTGGGTCTGTCTGTGTCCCGGTGGCTGCCTTCCAGGGCTCGGCCGGGCTGTGCCCCCGGGGGCTCCCCTCTGGGTCCCGTCAGTGCAGGGGTCTGGCCCGTTGTCGCTGCCCCCTCAGTTCTCGGGGGGATTTGCTGGTTCTCACCCCCCATTCCAGCCAGGGGTCCGCGAGGAACCGCCCTCTCCCTGGCGGGTCCCGACTCTGACCCCTGACCCTGCCGTGTGCGCGCCTGGCTGGGCCTGGGTCAGCGCCAGGGGCGTCTCCACCTCCCTGAGGGGTCTGGGTCGGGGTTGGGGTCGGGGTCACGCCAGGTGCCCAGCCCCTGGGCGGCCGTCCCTCCTGTCCCCCCGGCTCAGAGCCCAGTGGCCCCGTCACTCTTGACAACAGAAGAGGCGTTTCTGCTGGACGTTTGCTCTGGGTCCCGAGCTCAGCAACCCCACGGCCGGCGGGAGGGCGGAGGGCTGGACAGCAGAGCTCGCTCAGCGGCGGGGCGCCTGGCGGCTGGGGGCAGGGCCTGTGCAGCCCGGCGCGGAGGGGGGGGGGCGGCAGGTGAGGATGAGGAGGCGGGCAGGGCTGCGCTGAGGCACAGCGGGCGGGGGCGGGGCCGGCTCTCCGAGGCCGCCAGGGGCGCTGGTGGCTGGGGGCGACCCAGGGCTGGGTGCCCGGGCCGCTGCTTCGCTGGGACCTGGCCGAGAGCACCGTCCCCGTCCGCAGTGGCGGTGTCCCTGCCCTCCTCCCGACCGGGCGCCCCGCGGGCCCCTTCCCCGGGCAGCACCGAGCTGGGGGCCCACAGGGGATCTCCAGGCCGCCCACGGGCTCAGACAAGCAACGGGGCTGGGGGGCCCGGGGGGCCCGGGGGGCCCTTGGCCGTGCTGGGGGGGGCCCGCCTGGGGCGCAGCAGGGGCTAAGGCCCGGGGGCCCAGCCCCGCCTGCTTGAGACGCCACGGGGACCGGGTGCTGCTGGTGGTCACCGGTCTGTCTCCCCACCAGCTGCCCTGACGCCGCTGGGCAGGGCCGGGCCGGGCCGGAGGGAGGACCTGAGAGATCTGTGTCCCCGCAGCTCCAGGTTGGGGGTTCGCTGCCCTGGATGACCCGCGGGCTGGCCTCCTGGACCTGCTGGAGGGCGGCCGGGCCTGGCAGAGGAGGGGCCCCACCCTGCCGGCCTGGGTCGCCCGCGAGCCGGAGCGTTGGCTGCAGGCACAGCCCCCTCGGGCCTACCCGGGGGAACCCCCTCAGGTGAGCCCATCACCGAGCTCCAAAGATGCAGCCCTCGCACCCTGTCCACTGGTCTCGGCTCCGTGGGCTCCACGCTCCGCAGCCCCCAGGGTTGCCCGTGGGGGTGGGGGCTGGTACTCGGCCTCGGGACTGGCCGCTGAGGCTGGAGCCACACGTGCCCCCCGCCCCCCACCCCCCCACCCTCCGGGCCTCGCCCGCCCGGCCCCAGGAATCCCCCCGCCCGCCGAGGCCGGGTCTCGGGACTTCCAGGGCAGCCCGGGGCCGAGGCAACTGCAGGCCTATGCCCTCAGGGTCTTGGCTGATAGTCCTCCCAGCCTCGTGGAGCCGCTGGTCAGCATCTTCCGGCTGCAGGACACGGATCGGAGCTCCCTCCCGGCCCACGTCCACCGGCTCCACGAGGAGGGCAAGTTCAAGGAAGTGAGAGTGGACTCCGCGGGGCCCGGGGCCCTTCCGGGTCGGGGGGGCGGCGGGCTCAGGGACACTCCTTCCGGTTCTCAGGCTGCGGCCCCTGCCTGCCTGTGGGGTCCGCAGGGTGGCTGAGAACCCTGGGTGCTGCGTCCACGCCTCCCCAGGTCTGTCAGGAAGCCCCGCCGGGGAGCCTGGGGGCCACGCTTTGGGGAGCACCCCCCACCCCGAGTGTTTGCATGGACAGGGCAGCCAGCGGTCTTGGCTCTGGGAGGGGCTGGCTGCCGCCAGGCTCAGGCAGGGCCGCCTCCCCCTGCACCAGCGGCTACGCTCCCGAGTGTGTGGAAGCTCAGTGTGGGGCACAGACCACCAGTCATGTCCACGGAGAGTCGCGGGGGGGTGGGCATGCGTTTGGGCGCGCGAGCAGGGCCCATTCTGCCCCTTGCTGTGGGGAAGGCGGCGCCGTGGAAGCGGGGGCCGAGCGGCTCTGGGTCTCCAGGTGGGAACCGAGGCCGTGCCGTCCCGGGAATTCGCGGCATTTCCTTGCGGAGCAGGGCTGCCCTCGTTGAAGCCCTGAGGAGTCTGCGGGGAAGGCAAGGCCCTGAAGCGGGACTTGGGCGCAGGGGATCCCCCAGGCTTCTCCGTGCGATGACACGTGACAATCACAGCGTCAGGCAGCGAGCAGCGGATCCAGGGTGCCGGCGGGGGTGGGGCTCCCACGGAGGGAGGGGCCCGCGTCTGGGGACCTCCGGCTCGGTCCCGCTCGCCCCACGCACGGCCTGCTGGGGCCCGGCCAGCGCTCTCAGGGGCAGGCGGGGCACCGAGGTGTGGCCCCCGCTCCTGGAGAGGCCCGGCCTCGGAACTGAGGCTCTGGGGGCTCGGGGGTGGGCCCTGCGGCTGGCGACGGGCGCTGCGGCTCCGAGACGGCCGCGTGGGGACAATGCGGGGCCGGGCTCCTGCTCACGGGCCCAGGCCGTTCTCCGGGGCTGAATGGGCGGCTGTGCCTTCGAGGAATGCAGGAGGCCGGCTAGTGTTTCCTGTCTTCTGTTGCACTCGAGCCTTTCAAAGAGCGTCTGGGGCGGCTGAATGCGCCTCCCTCGCGCTCCGAGGCAGGAATCCCGACACAAAGGGGGCTCTTGTCCCGCACAGGCCCCTCCTGCGCAGAAAAGCCATTGTCCCGGGCGGGCCGCCCGGCGGGCGGTATGAGCCGCAGCGCCCGCGCCAGGCCGCATGCAGGCCTGCGTGCTCGGAGCAGCAGGCTCCGCCGGCCCAACGCGACGCGGTATTTCATGTCCAGGCGGCGGCTGGCTCCGAGTGGGATGAATGCCCCCTTTTGTCTACTGACTTATTTTATTTACATTTTTTAAACAGCTTATCAAGGTAAAAAGATAGCTTTGCTTTAAAAAAAAGGGGGGGGGGCCTTGGCTGCAGGCCCAGCCGAGCGCGGAGGTGGGGGCAGGCCCGTCCGGGGTCCGAGGCCCCCGGGGCAGCTGGCCCGGCGGCTCTAGTGCTCTCTCCCCACAGCCGCCGCCCTGACCCCTCTGGGCTTCCTTGGTTCTCTTCCCCGGAAGCGGCCGCGCTGAGTCCTTCTGGCCCGGCCTTGGGCAGCCCGGGGCCTCCCCTGGCGGCCGGCGCGTCCTCCGTGCAGACTTCAGGAAGGCCCGCGAGGGGCCCGGTGGGCCCGGCCCTGGGCCGCCTCCGTTGTCGGGGTCCGGCCCCTCCCCGCCTCCCCGCCTCGCACCTGGGGCCAGTCCTGGTGCCGGAGCTGGCGGGTGGCCCTCCTGCCTCTGCCAAGACTGCCGGGGGCGAGGCAGTGGGCAGCCTGGCCTGCGGTCCCCTCAGCAGAAGCTCAGACTGAGAAGTGACCAGAGACCGACTCTAAGCCCAGGCCGACGGCAGAACCACCTGGACCCCACCCCCCGGCCGGAGCCCCAAGACGGGACCGGGGCCGGGGGCTTCCTGGAGGGGGTGGTTCTGCTGCCAGCTGTCTCCCCGGGTCGGGTCACCGCGGCTGCCCCAGGCAAAGTCAGGGTACCCCGCTGTGGCTGGGTGCGACGAGGTGGCCTCGCCCCAACCCCCGGTCCTGCGCCACCCCCCAGCCTGACCCCCGGGTCTCTGGGGCTGTGGCGCCCCGTGAGGACACCTCCCAAACCGTCCCTGGGGGTGTCTACTTCCCGCAGCGTCAGGCGCGCTAACCGCACCCCTGCAGCATCCACGCGAGCCGCCAGGCCGGAGTGGGCCCCCCGGGAGCACAAGGCGCGTTGGCCGGAAAGGCCCGGACAGAAAGCTGGCTGCCTGGGGGGCCGGGGAGAAGAGAAGGGAACCCCCCTTCCGACAGCATCCGTGAGCCCCAGACAGGGCTGCGCCCCCCGCAGGTGAGGTCTGAGCTCCCGGCACAGTCGGCCCCTCCCCCCTGGGCCCGTCTCCCCGCAGCCCCTGGACGCAGCGCGGCCGCACAGAGGGCCCGGGGGGTGGGGCTGGAGATGGGGGGGCTGTGTGCGGCCTGCGTACGGCCCCGCCCTGACCACCTGCGGTCCGGCCACCATCCCAGGCTCCCCCACCCCAGAGAGCTGGGTCCAGATGGACGACAAAGTCTGGGCCTCGAAGGCGCTGGACCCGCCCGACGAGGCGGCTGACCGCCGGCCGCCCCTCCCCCGGCCTGCAGCCCCCTCCCCGCCCCTCCCCTCGCCTCTCCTGGGTCACTGGCTAGAAGGGCAGTCCCTCCCCAGCCGCTTCTCCTCCGGGCCCAGGCCAGCCCCGTGCCCTCCCCCGGCCCTGGGCCCCCGGGGGCTGGTGCAGGCCCCGCTCCTGGACCCCGGCCAGGCTGCGAGGCGCCGGGTCAGCGCTGCACAGGGAGGGGCCGCGGCCCCGGCCCCGCCCCCGGGATCCGGGCTGAGGCCTGAGCAAGCCTTTCCCAGGCCGCTATTTTGGTCCTTTCTGTGAGCCATGCAGGGCGGGCGGCTGCCCTGCCGGTTATTTTTGCTCATAATGGGAGCACGATGTATGGAAATTATTAATAGCATGGCCTGTGCTACGTGCGGGCGCTCTGCTGAGCGGCCGGGGCCTGGGCCCCGCTCCAGCCGCACCCGCGGCCCCCGGGGAAGCCCTCGTGTTGGACCGCCTTTCCCTGCAGGTCCGGGGCGCCCTGGGCACGTGGTGTGCGGGCCTCTGCCTCCCGTCTGCCCCCCACCGTCCGCCCACTCATCAGCAAGCCCTGGCCGGGGCCACCCGGGTTCAGCACCCACCTCGAGGCCCCGTCGGGCCTCACCCCAGCCTGGGGGAAGAGGGGTCATTGCCCCCTGCCCCCCCACGCCCGCCCCCCGCCGTGGAGTCTGGCTCAGCCCAGGGGGCTTCCCCGCCAGGACGCTTCAGCACCCAGGCCCGGTGGCTGTGCCCGCGCTCACCCGGCGCCGGGACCGCGGGGCGGGAGCCCCCTCGGCTGCCGGTGCCCTGGCGCAGCGTGACCTGCTCCTTTGTGCCTGCCAGGCTGCCATGCGGGGCATGACGCTGCGGCTGCCGCCAGCGCTCGGCGTGGAAGAGGTGAGCGTCCTCGTCCTCCGTGCCCCTCGGCGAGGCCCAGGCCTGTCAGGCTCTGCCGCCCACAGGGGCGCCCCGGGCACCGGGGGCAGGGGTCCCGCACGACCCGAGGACCACGGCGGGGACCGGGAGGGGGTGCGGGGAGCCGCCAGCGTGTGCCCCTGAGCGGTCAACGGACTCCTGTGCCACGTGCTCCCTGCGGCCGGGCGCCCGCCCGGCTGGCCAGCTGTGGTGGCCGGAGGGTGGCCCCGGGGGCTCCCATGAGGACCGGCCCGTTGGAGGTGCCCCCATCCCGCCTGCGCTCCCGACGGCTGCGCCGTGGGGCTGCACTGGGGGGAGAAGGCGGTAGAGGGGCTTCGCTGCAGCCTGGTTGTTGCGGGGGAGGGGCAGGCGCGTCCCAGGCGCAACGCCACAGCCCGCGGCTCCCTCGGGGCCTCCGGGGGCGGGCCCGGCCCACGTGCTGCCTTGCCCACGAGGAGGCATCGCTGGGCCCCCAGGACGAGGGCGGCCCTCACAGCCCCGTGCACACGGGGGAGGGCTGAGCTCCCTGCAGCCCTTTCTCGCGGACACGGGCTGGGCCAGAGCGGCAGGGGCGACCCGGGGAGCGTGGGCCTGTGTGCAGGTGTGCGCACGTGTGTGGGCGCGGGTGTGAGCGCGTGTGCGCACGTGTGCACGCGGTGGCGGGCACCGGGCAGGCTGGGTCGCGCGCACAGCACTCTGGGAGCCGGGACCCAGCCGGGCTTGGAGGCGGCGCCGGGGCGGGGGCGGGGCGGGCCACGTGGGCACTGGCCACTTCCCGTGACGGAAGGGAGGTGAGTCTGGGGCCTTGGCTGCCGAGGGCCGCGGCCGGAGGGTGCCCCCCCCGCAGGTGAGCACCCCGCTGCTCCTCCAGGACAAGGTGAGCCTCGTGGAGCGCTACGTGGACGGCTTCCCAGGCCTCCAGAGGAGGCTGCTGGCCCTCATGGACTCCTGGTGCCGGCCCAGCTTTGACAGCAGAGTCGTCGCCAGGTGAGCCCCAAGGGTCCCGGGTCAGCAAGGCGCCCACATCGGTCTGGAGCCCAGGGCGGGGCCGCAGGCACTGGGTTCATGTCGGCGCCCGCCCGGCCCCGCCCCGCCCCCCGAAGGTTGGGGCAGCGCCTGGGCTCCTCGTTGCAGCTCCCTGGGGCGCCGGCCAGGCCGCCACTTCCCGGGTTTGCTTCCCCTTCGCTGACACGCGCTCACTCTGCTGTCCCCGAGGCTGGCTGTGACGTCATACACTGCAGAGCAGATGGAGCACCCCTGGCCCGGGGCCAGGCACAGGGAGTGTGCGTTGCTGTCGGTCTTGCTGCGTGTTCAGAACGAGAGAGACACACAGAGCACGCCAGCGATGCAAGGCCGGGCTGCGGGGAGGCGGGTTACCTGCGCGTGTTGGTTCAAGTTAGTTAACTTGCCCTTCCTCGCTCTGGGCTCCGCAGGGGCCCGGGCCCCCGCGTCCCCGGTGATGCACACGCCCAGCACCCAGCTCTCGCCTCCGCCGGGCCCCTGGGAGAGCGGACCGGGGAGCCGAGCGGCCGGCGGCGAGGCGCGCGCTTCAGACGGAGCGGCCGGCGGCTGGTGCAGGCGGGGGCCGTGGCGGGCGCCGGGAAAGAGAGGTGGTCGGAGAGCGACCGGCGCCAAGAGTGGAGGAGGCGCCGCTGCAGAGCCACGGGCGTCCAGGGGTCACGAGAGCCACACACATGGCGACGGCTCAGATGGAACAGACCAAACCCTTGAAGAATGAGACTTTGCCAAAACTGATACTGAGAAAAACAGAAAATTTCAATAGTGCCATAGCTATTAAATGAGTATGTAGTTTAAAGCTTCAATGCAAAGAAACCTTTAGACCCGGATGGCTTTCCTGGTGAATTCTTCCGAACGCGCGAGGGGAAGGTGGCTCTGAGCTTCTCAGGCGTTTCCGCAGGACGTGGAAGGACCTTCTGAGAACCCGCCTGCTCCGCCAGGCTGAGCCCAGGTGCCCACACGTGAAAAGACATTTGGAGAAAGGAGAGTTAAAGCCCAGGAGATCTTACGACCATAGATGCAAAAACACCGAACAAAACGTTAGCAATCAAATCAGCTGACACATCCCAGAGTTCAGAAAGGCAGAAGAAAAGCTTCGGTGGAAAAAAATATTTTCAGGATCAAGCTGATAAAGGCTATCAACCACAATATACAAAGTTCTCTTACAACTCAGCAATTAGAAAACATGATATACTCTGGTTTCTGTTTAGATTGTGTAAATCTTTTGCTTTTGAAAAAAAAACCCGGTATGAAGAATGAGCCAAGACCTCAGCAGAGCCCTCGTTACAGACGACGTGCCGATGGCAGGGGGCGCGTGTGAGGTGCTGCGCCCCACACCATCGGGGGAGGGGAAGGCAAAACAACAAGGCCCCCCCGGGAGCACAGCCACACCCCAGAGGCTGACCACGCCGGACGCTGGGAGGACGCGGAGCCAGGACAGTGGACGCGCGACCTCACAGGCGTGTCTGAACCCACAGGACGCTCGGCTCTGGGAGTGGCCCGAAGGTCACCTGTGGGCTCGCGAGCCAGCGCCTGCCCGTGCGGGTCCCGCGAGGGCAGCAAACGGCCACCGGGCGGGTGTCGACGTGGGGTGGCAGCCCTGGAGGACTCTGGGCTTTCTGCTCAGTTTTGCTGTGATTTCAAAACTGCTCTAAAAACTACAACTTATTTCCTTAAAAGTTCATGGGCCGTGAGCCATTGGACTTTATTCCAGGATGGCAAGGCTGGGTGAGCGTTCGAAAATCGATCGTCACTCAGTCCTTTAATCGGTTAGATAACGAAAATTACGTAAGCGTCTCCACGTAGGTGGGAAAAAAACTATACAATTCAAAATCTACTCGTGATGTAAACTCTCAGCGAACCGCAAGGGACAGGGGACGTCCCGCACCTGACCAGCGGTGTGACCGAGGAAAGGAAACCGCGGCGGCGACGCAGCGCACGCGCATTCGGGGCGAGTTTTCCAACCTTTGACGCGCGTGTCCACGAAACCGGCCCCTCCGGGGGCGCGTCCCCGGCGGCCGCGGGCCTTGCGCTCCCGGCGCGTTGGAGCCGCGGGTTGCAGAGGGCGCTGTCCCGGTGCCCCGGCGGCACCTGCGGGACGCGGGGCCACTTTGGGCGCAGGCACATCGGCTCTCAGCGCCCCTGGTCAACGCCCAGGAGCGGCGGCTGCGTCGACGAGAAGCGCGCGCCGTTTCTCTTTCTGAGACGCTGTCGCACTGTTTTCCTAAGCGACCGCCAGGCCGGGTCCTCGCAGCGAGGCGGTCTTGGACCCGCCCCTGCGTTTCCCTGACGACTGATGACGCTGAGCGGGTCCTCGGCGCTCCTTTGCTGAAGCGGCAGCTGCGCCTTGGCCTACTTTTAAACTGTTTCTTGTTCCCGTTATCACTGCGTTTTGAGAGGTTTAAAAATATAATCTGAAAAACATGTAATCTGGATAAAAGGCCTTTATCAGGTGTTTACTTGCAGACACGTCCCCCTGGCGTTTGTCACTTCATTCTTCCAGGCGTGTCTTTCAAAGAACGGAGTTCGTCGCTGAAGCCCGATCCACCGAGGAGGACAAGAACCGTGGGTCCGTCTCGGGCTGAACTAAACGGTTCCCTGGCCCGGAGGTGCGAGCGCTTTCCCTGCGCTTACGTCTAGAAGTTTTATAATTTTAAGTTTTACATTTACAACTCGTTTTTAGCTGGTTTTTGTATGCGGTGCGAGGTGTGGATCGAAGTTCTTTTGTAACACACGGCGGCTGAGTGTTCCGGCAGCATCGGCTGTGAGGCCGTCCTTCCCGCTGGGGTCCCCGTGCCCCGGCGGTGGTCCAGGCCGCCTGTCTGTTCGCCGCCCCCAGCAGCCTCGCAGGGAGCCCCCCGGCCCGCGGCGTCCGGCCGGTGTTTTCACCGCCAGTTGCCGAGTTTCTACCTCTGAAAAGGCCTCCGGGCGGGAGAGCAGCGCTGCAGCCCAGGGCCCGGCCCCACGGACGGAGCTGACGAACCTCCCAGCAGCGCAGAAGCCGCACCGAGACCCTTAGAGACCTGGGTCTGCAGGGAGGCGGGGGCCTGGGGGGGCCAGGCTGTCGGCAGCGTCGTGATGGCCCGTGGGGTTCGCAGAAGACGCAGGCAGGTGAGCGTGGAGACAGCTTCCAAAAAAGAGCACAGAGGACAAACGAAGAGAAGCAACATCAGAGAGAAAAGATGGAAAAATCAGAGAGTCTTTCAGGAAGGCCAGCGTCCGAGAGATGGGAGTTCAGGAAGAAGGGTTCCTGGGAGGGAGCCCGCGGGAGAGAGGACGGCAGCACGGCTGGCGCTGACGCAGCCCCGCGGCGCAGAGAGGACGGGCCAGGCGGGCGTGGGGGGAGTGGACCGGGAGGCCCCCACGGCGGGCGGGAGCCCTCAAGGCCCCCGGAAGAGCAGGCGCCGCACCCGCCCAGGGCGGGGGTCCCTTCTGCCCGGTCTCGGTCAGCTGGACCAGGGGACAGGCCTTGGACCCGCTGCCCCTGCTGAAGCCCCCCACAGGCCTCGGCGGGAAGAGGGCGAGCACCCCCAGACCGCAGTGGGCGGGGCCGGGGGTGCGATGGGCTCCGTGCCCAGGATGGGACGCCCCTCGGAGAAGGCGAGTGCGGGGAGCCGCGCGGCCGGGACGGTGTGAACGGCTCGCGCTCACCCCACGCCTCACGCCGAACGACCGAGGGGTCAGGTGCAGGCCTGTCACTCGGAAACGCAGCAGCCGTGCAGGTGGCTCGTGCGGCAGCCTGGGGAGACACGCTGCCCGGGAACTGCTCGACCTCAAACCGTGCGTCTGTGTCCTAGGCGTGCGGCTCGGGGGGGTGGGCGCCACCCCCACAAACCCAGAGGGCGCCTGTGCGGGTCCCAGTCGGTCGGGGCACCGGCCTGGGCTGTGGGTTTGGTCCCTGGTCGGCGCGTGCGAGAGGCAACCAGCCAACGCGTCTCTCTGACGTCGCTGTGTCTCTCCCTCTTTCTCCCTCCCTTCCGGCTCTCTATACTTCAATAAATAAAATATTTTAAAACAACAACCGTGTGTTTGGTGGAGACGGAAACCTTGAAGGTGCTCGCCTAGAAAGGAAGCGGGGCTGGGCCGGAGCCGTGTCTCTCTCCGCAGGTGGCCTCCGGGAAGCTGGGGACGCTGTCCCCCGACCCCCACCCCCCGTCCCCCGAGCGCTGGCGCGGCAGGTCCTGCGCCTGCGGGAGCACCTCGGCCTGGACCCCGATGAGTGAGGCGCCGCCCTGTGGCTCGAGGGCACTGGGGCCAGTGCCGCCCAGGACAAAGGACCCTGGCGCCCCCTTCCCAACCCCTGCCGGCCCCCTCGGCAGCCGCCCAGGACCTGGTCACAGAGCAGGACACGGGCCGTGAGCCCCGGCAGCCCCCGGGGCGGCTCCTGGGAGGTCGGGCCTCTGCGAGGGCCACCAGGGCTGTGCCTGCACCGCACCCCCCGACCGCCGCGTGCTCCCCTCCCCGCCCCGCCTCCCCCCCTCCCCCCAGCGGTCGGTGGCCCCGGGTGCCCGAGCCTTTCCCTCGCCACCTCCAAGGTGAAGTCTTCCGGATGGTGTTTGGTGGCCCACCTTATTAATTAGATTATGGAAATTCTCTCCAATGCCGCGTGGAGACCGGTGCTCAGGAATGGACGTTGAATGTCATCTCATGCGCTTTCTGCATCTCTCGAGATGGCCTGCCCTTTCCTGTCAGGTCTGTGAAGGGGCAGCCCGTGAGCTGGCCTCACACGTTGGACTGGCCTCGCGTCCCGGTTCCGTGTGCGGCGCGGCTGCCTGCCTGCTCCTCCTCCGTGGAGGGTTTTGCGTCTGTGCTTGCAACGGACCCCCCCCCCGGGTCTGGTGCACGGGGGGTGGGGGGGGCCTCTGAGCGAGAAACGGGCAAGTGCCCTTTTCCTCCGAGGTCATCTGTCTGAGGTCTCTGTTACTTCCTCCTCCAAAGCTGGGCAGAAGGCCTGTGAACCGGATTCCTCGTGGCGGAAACGAGACTGTGGCCACGCCCTGGCCGCGTGCGCGTGGAGGGGCTTGTCTGTCTGGTTCCGCGCGGTTCCGCGCGGGGTCCCCACGTCGTTTGGGAGGTCCCCCTGCGGTTTCTCAAACGTCTGCCGGCAGCCGATATTTCTGGACGTTGGCTGTCTGGGCCTTGTCTTTTTATGTTTTTATTTCTCTGATCCACCTCACTTGACGTTTAGCTTTCCCAAACAGCTAGCTTTTGGCTTTCTCCCCCCAAGTTTTCTTGACATGTAATTGACATGTAGCATTGCACCGATTTTAGGTCTACAAGGGGGACCCCCCAGAACAGCTCACCCTCAGGAGGGGGGCCCCTGCGGCCCAGGCGCCCCCACGGGCGCGGGCGCTGGTAGCGCGTCTGCGTCGGACGCCAGCGGGCGCCGCGGTGAGGGCTGCGCTTGGCGGCAGGGGTGTTCTGTCGGCACCTGTGTCCTTCCGTGACGGGTGACTTGCGAGTGCACCTGCCCACACCGCGCTGATTGTCCAGCAGTTTTTGGCCAAAGAAACAGCCTGACCCCCGTGCCGGACCTTCCCTATTCACTCCGTCTCGCCCCAAGCGACGTCTTTTTTGTTTCCCCAGGTGAAAAAATGTCCTCAGAGGGAAGCATTTTGCCGACGTGGCCGAGGTGAAGCCAACGATGGCCGAAGCTCTGAAAGGCACCCAGGCCCAGCGTTCGAACACGGAGCCGCGGGCGTCTCGATGGGCGTGTTGCAGGAAACAGAGGGCGCCCAGCGGGGACTGGAGTGCGAACACACGAGAGCAAACACGTACTTCTTCGTAAGCCAGTTCCCAGGTTATGGGGTCCCCCTCGGACAGCACAACGGCCCGACCCTTGCCTGTGCTGCGCGATGGTCTCCTTCCGTCACCCACAGTTACAGACTCTTTCTTTGGGGGAAAACCTTCAACATCTGCGCGACACAGTATCGCTGACGTCCGTCACGGTGCCGGGCACCTCCTGACCTCAGAAGGTGCTGCTCTTTCAACTGCAGTCCGTGCCTCTCGGCCGCCTCCATCCATCCCTCCCCGCCCCGGCCCCCCGGCCCCCCGGCCCCCCGGCCCGCCGCCCCCGCCGCAACCTCCAGCCTCTTCTCTGGGAGTCGGGTTCGTCGGATCCCACTTCCCGCAGCACCCCGCGTTCCGTCCGTGCCGCGGCCCGTGGCAGCGGCGCCCTCCCGGAGGGCCGCGTGGTACCCGCCGCACACACAGACCCCGCCCTCTGTGCCGGGTGTCCCGTGCCGGACGCGGGGTCGTCTCTCTGTCTTGACTGCTGTGAACGGCGCTGCACTAAATGTGGGGTGCAGGCACCGCTTCAGGATCCTGATGTCATTCCCTCCAAATCGGCACCCACCGTGGGGTTGCCGGGTCACGCTGTAGGTCTGCTCCGCGCTGTTGGCCATAGTGGCCGCACCGAGCCGTGTCCCCGGCAGTCGGCGCCGTGCTGCCTCCCCCCAGGCTCCCCAACACTCAGCCCTGTCTTTTGATGGGGTCGTTCTAGCGGGTGTGAAGCAGCGCCTCGTGGTCTCCGCCCGCATCTCCCTGCTAGTGGGTGACGCTGCGAACCTTCTCATGAACCCGTCGGCCACTTGGGTGTCTCCTTTGGAAAAACGTCAGTTCCGTTCCTCCTCCCGTTGTCAGATCAGATGATCTGTGCGCGGGGGGGCACTGCTGCGGTTTGGGGGGTTGCTATGAGCTCTGAGCTCCTTGTACGTGCTGGACACTGACCGCCTCCTCACCCGTGGTTTGCGAACGCCGGCTCGCGCTCCGCGGGCGGCCGTGTGCTTCCCTGCCTGTCCCTCGCTGCGCGGAAGGTCTGAGCGGACGCGGCCCCCGCGGCTGAGTTTTGCTGCTGTTGCCCTGCTTTTGCCTCTTTGGGTCCTGTCTCTTGTAGGCCGTACCCTGTGAGTCTTCTCTCTTCTTAAATTTATATTCCCCACGTTTAACGTGTGTTATCTGTACTCTGGGTTGGCTCAAGATAATTTCTACTGTAGATCTTTTCTTTTACTCGCAGGCCAATTAAAAACGTGTTTCTTCGTTTCCGAGCTCTGTGGCGCGTCAGCCCCCTCTCAGGCTTGGCCTGTTCGGCTGTGGACAGAGGCCGCGGCGCGTGAGCCCCGCGGTCGGGCTCCTCACGGGCCCCCTCCACGGGCCTGCGCGGGGCCTGCCGGGCTCGGGGCGGCCCTGAGGTTGGGCGAGCGCGGCGCGGGCCGCGGGGGCAGGCCTGGCGCTGAGCCCGCCCTCCCTTCAGCGCTGTGCCCCAACGCGGCCGCCCCGCGCTACCTGCGCCACGTGCGGTGCGTGGAGCTGCGTGGCCCCCGTCGGGCCGACCCTGGGCCCGCGGCAGGGGGGCCGCGCGAGGCTGCGCCCACACGGGGCACGGGGGGGGGCTGCCGCTGGCAAGGCGGGGCGTGCTGTCCCTGGGCAGACAAGCCTCTGCCTCGGGGGAGCTGGGCCCACCACGTGCGGGCGAGTCTGGGCTGCGGAGACCCGGCCTGCGGTGGGCTTCCCCACACGAGGGGCGCGGGCGCCCCCAGAGAGCGTGTGCCCGGGTGCAGAGCGGGCGCGTGGTCCGCGGGCCCCAGCAGGTCGGCGAGGAAGGTGCAGAGAAAGGGCGCCTCCTCCCAGCAGCCTTTCGGCCAAGCAGACGGCGGGCCGAGCCCTGACCCCGGGGCCCACGGCCAGCGCGGGGTGTCCTCGGAGAAAGGCGGGGCCTGTGGGGACCCAGGTACAGCGCACAGGGCAGTCCGGGGCCTCGGCCACCTGCCCCCCGGGGGGACAGCACACCCTCTGCTCCCCTGTGGGGTGGCTGGGCAGGCTGTGGCCAGCAGGGGGCAGTGCTGAGCTGCCCCTGGAGCCGCGGGGTTGGGGGGTGGTGAGTCACCAGGGAGGAACGCGGACCCCAGGGCAAGGCCCGGAAGGCCGGTCCCCCCGGGGTGCCAAGGCCGAGCCGGCCGGAAGGGCAGCGGACATCCTGAAGAATGTGGAGGGGTTTCCACATATTGTCGTCCACGTGGGAACCTGCGGCCCGCGGGAAGCGGAGGGCCTGAGGCCGCGGCGGGGGAGGGGGGGGCGCAGGCAGAGCCGCGGGGGAGCGGGCCCGCCTGCAGGCCAGCCAGCAGGGCCTCCTCCGGAGCTCTAGGGCCTCCCGACGCCCACCCCTTCCCACCGAGCCCCAGCGGCCTGCGGCCTCCTGGACGCCAGGACTCAGCCAGGACTGGGCCCCTCGTCTGGGACCCGCCAGGGCGGGTTCCTGGGCCGAGCTGACGCGGGGGCGGGAAGCCCCTCTCCCTCGCCGGCTGGACACGGTGGCGGCGGTGGCGGCAGCGGACAGGAGAGCCCCGTGGGGGCCCCGCAGTCACGGCCGCCCGAGGGCCGCCCCTCCGTCCACTCTCTGGCTGTGGGGTCAGGGATGTCCCGTGACCCCACCCCACCCCCAGCACGATGGCCAACTGAGGGCGGGGCGAGGGGGCCCAGGGGGCACGAGGGCGGGGCAGCAGGGGAGCCTCCCCGCGGGGGGCGGGGGAGGAGGCGCCCGGCTGACCTGGTCCCCAGAACCGGAGAGGAGGGCCGTGGGCAGGTCCCGTGAACCGGGCGTGTGGGGCGGGGCTCAGACGGGGGAGAGGGGCCTCGGCAGAGGGCGGGGCAGGGGCAGTCACCTGGCCGTGGGCACAGGGGCAGCAGTGGCTCGGGAGAGCGGCCCTTCGCCCCAAGCACCTTGGTCGTGGGAGCCGCGACCGGCCTTCCGGACCCAGGCAGCACCCTCCTGCCGAAGGCTGAACCAGACCCCCGGGCGAGGTCTGGGCCCGGGCGCTGCAGGCTGCGTGCCTCCGCCACACGCAAAGCCAGGCGGTACAGCCCATGTCCTGCCCTGTCCCTGGGGCCTGGTGGGGCCTAGCAAACAGCTACAGGAGCAGCTGCCGCAGCTGCTGGCCTCTCACGGTGACGCAGCCATGGTCGCCTGCTGTGCCCGGGACCTCTCGCTGCCCGAGGAGCGGCTGCCGGCCGCAGTAGCCACAGAGCTGAGCCAGCTCAAGCTCCAAGACAGGTGAGCACCGCCGGGCCTGGGGGCCAACGAGGAGACGCGCCCTCGGGCCCTGGTCCCTCGGGAAGTGGCTCCGTGAGCCATGTCTGCAGTGGTTTGGAAATCAGGCAGAGGGCTCTGAGGCCGGGGCGCGCGGAGCGGCCGAGACAGGGCCCCCGCGGTGGAGTCCAGCCGCTGCCGCCCTCCCCAGGGCCTGTGGTCGGGGGCTGCCGGGGCTGCGTGGGAGGAGGACAGAGCGCCTCCCTGTCCGGTCAGGCCAGGTGGGCTGGGTCGGGGATCCCGGGGGCCCCAGCTGCCCGCTGTGCCCCTCCAAGGACGGCCGAGGCGCCTTCGGAGGACACGAAGGACCATTGCTACCGGCTGCCCATCGCCAGGGAGGATGTCCGCTTGCTGGCCTTGTGGGAGGACCTGTCCCGGCACGAGGAGGAGCTCCAGCAGGTGGGCCGCTCACAGCCCCGGGGCTCCGTCCGCAGCCGCCCTGGGCCAGCTGCCCGCCCCACCTCGCCCCGCCCCTCCTGACACCTGGCCTGGCGTGCCCCGCCCCCGAGGCCCAGGGCAGCACCCGGCAGTGCCTTCGGGCCCCGGAACCCTGAGCACCGCTTCAGGGCGTGCGGGACCCCCAAGAAATGAGCGAGCTCCTTCTGGGGTCCCATGTAGGTGGTTCCGCATCATTTTATCTGTTTTCTGCATTGAGTACATATTGCTCATGATGCTCTTTATGAAGTTTTGGGGAAAAAAGCAACCACAAGCCCGGCAGGGGCGCCCGCTCCCCACCGCATCCAGGGGTCCGCGGGTGCGGGCTGCTGAGCGGGGCTGTGCTGCAGGAGCCTGCAGCCCCCGCGGTCCCAGCCCGGGCCTCCCGCGTGCTGTGCGACCACATGCGGCAGGGGCCGGCGCGCCAGCTCCGCCGCCTCGGCGCAGATGTGCTCATGCTGGGCGCCGTGGGGACCCCCGCCCCGAGGCCGAGGTGAGTGGGTGGGGCTCTGTGCGTCTGCACGGCCGCGCGGCCCCTGTCCTGGCCGCCGGGCTCTGTGGGGAGCGGGGCTGTGTGTGTGGTGCTGCGGCGGCTGCCGTGGGGACGCCCACCCCACGGGGTCCCGGGGGGGTCCGGACCACGGGCTCCGCCGGCTGGAGGCCTCACGGCTCCTGTGACACAGGCAGGTCCTGGGAGGTCCTGTCCCCTGCATGTCTGTTGGCACCTGCACACGCTGTGCACCCAGAGGCCCTTGGGTCCCTGAGAAGCCGGGGTGGACGCCTGGGGCGCGGGGGCAGCTCCCGTGACCCCGCCACGTGGCCCCAGCGACCACAGCCTCGCCAGGCCCGCGGTGGGCGTCGCCGTCAGATACACGTGGGACCAAGCGTACGGCTGTTTTGCACGCGCGTGTCCCACCGAACAGTCCCGAGACCCCTGCTGGGCGGGAGAGACACAGGGCGTGGAGTCCGGGCGTGGGCGAGGCCTTGCTGTCTCGTCGGGCGCCGGGCCCGTGGGCGCCGGGGGGCCTTGTCCGCACGGCCGCGGAGGCACCGGGCCGCGGCGGCCAGCCCTGGGCCCGAGCGGCTGTGTCCGAACCCAGGGGCTGGAACGTGGGTGGCGAATGTCTTTTTTACAGGTTTATTGAGGCACCCCTCACCCACGCTGGGACTCGCCCAGCAGGGCCCCGGAGCGGCGGCCCTCGCTGCCTTCGCAGGTTGCGTGGCCACCTCTGGTCAATTTAGAAAATCGTCTAACATCGACCCAGCCCGGCTGGTCGGCGGCCCTGGCAGACGGAAACCCCTCCCCGGGCCCCCCCAGCTGGGCGGCGCGTTCGGACCCCAGCGGTCCCTCTGGGGGTCCGCAGCGGGGTCCACGCCAGGCAGGGGTCCCAGTGCGACCCCCGGGATGACCTCCGCGGCAGCGTCGCCGGTGGACGCCATGACAGACCGCACCCGCCGCCGCGGCGGTGGGGCTCACGGTGCGTCCCTGCCACAGCTCCTCGCTGCCTCCGAATCGGCCTCCTCTCCGGAAAGCCCGCGACAGTCTCCCGAGTCCCGCGGGACTGGCCGTGGGTTCTGCGGGGCTGTCTTGCCCCACAGACGATGGCAGTGTCCGTCCTTCCTGTCCAGCACGTGTGGCTTCCGTTCCTCCGCCTCGCGCCCTGCGCCGGGCGGGACCCCAGGGGCAGGGCTGCCCACGGGTAGCGAGCGCAGCCGACTGCCGTCGTTTCTGACTTGGGGGGAATGTGTCCACCCGGAGTCCGGCGGGTCCCCACCGCCGCGGGCTGGGACGTCTCACGACCCCAGGCGGGTGGCACATTCCCACTGGGAGAAAAGGCGACTCCCACCCGCGCTGCTCCGCAGCTGCTGAGGGCGGGGCCATGGAGGGACCCTCTGCCCCCGCCGCGCGCTGGGGCCTGCTCCCGACGCGGCCTTTGGAACGCACTGGCCGCTCTTGCGTTGCCGCCTGGGGGGCGGTCCCTCAGAGCCACCCCAGGAGCATGTCCCGGGTGGAACGTCTCTGTCCCATCACCTCCTGTCCCAGCCTCGGAGACAAGCTGGCGGCTTCTGCTCTCTTCCGTTTCCTGTAACTCCGAGTGACATGTGGGCTGCCCCCTGCACCATGCTGGCCCACCTCCCGCAAGGCGTCCTGGGCCGGGTGCTTCCACGGGATGTCCTGGGCCACCTCCGTGGGCCGCGTCTCCCCAGGCACCGTGGCCTCCGCGCCCCCTTCTGGGATGCGCCAGGCGGGACGGTCACCGCGCCGGGGCTGCGTCGCCCACGTCGGGGGTGCCGTGGGGCCGGGCCTCTCCGTCGCGTTTTTGGTCTCTATCTCATTAATTTTTGTTCTTATCTTTATAGTTTCCTTCCTTTGCTTTTTTGGGGTTATTTCCAAGTGGAGTGCTCAACTCTTTAATTCTCAGCCTTTTAAATTTTACGATGTAAACATTTAGGACCATAAATTCTGCTTCAAGTACTGTGTTCGCTGCATTCCATCCACTTTGTTCTGACGCGTATTTTCATTTTTTTAATTTTTTTTTTAGGTCTGATACTGTTTTAGTGTCTGTTATACTTACTTGTTTGAAGGAGGTTTTTGAATTTCAGAACGCTTGGAGCGTGGGAGCTTTTTAGTTGTCTTGCTAAAATGGATTTCCAGCCTGCGCGAACTGCGGTCGCGGCGCTCGGTCTGCGTGGATGCCGGCGGAGGCTGGCTTCCCAGCCAAGGGGCGCGGCCCTCCCAGCACGCGCTGCACGCGGACCTCAGGAGGCTGCGTGCCCTCCAGTCACGTTCATGCCTCCCTCTCACACACGCTTACACGCACGAACACTCGCTCACATGCTATAGACCGAGCGTACGGAGCATGTGGCTCGGACCACCCATGTCCCCTTCGACCGCTCTCCTGCCCGACGTGCTCAAAGGCCACGGGAGCCTGGGACAATGGGTTCACCCCTTTTTTTGTGGTTCTGTCAGTATTTGCTTTATCTGTTTTAAACTTACGCGACTACGTGCAAAAGCACACGATGTTTAGAATTCTTATGTCTTCCTGTTGAGTGAAATCTTGTACGATCGTGACGGGAACCTCTCCGGCGCTAGTAAAAGACTTTGCCGTAAAGCCCGCTCGGCCCCGCTGGCGGGCCCAGCGGACGGAGCGCCGGCCTGCAAACCACAGGGTTGCCGGTTCACTTCCCAGTCGGGGCGCAGGCCCGGGTTGCGGGCCAGGTCCCCAGTGGGGGGTGTGCGAGAGGCAACCACACAGGGGTGTTTCTCTCCCTTTCTTCGCCTCTCTCTAAAAATAAATAAATGAACTCTTTTTTTAAAAAAGTCCACGGAAACTAACGTTTGCCCAGCATGCCCTGATGAGTGCTTGTATGTCATTTTCTCGCCCTCTTCAACCTTCCTTCGATCTTACACCTTCGGCGTATCTCTTATCAACGGCTGCCGGCTGACCCGTGGGACCGTCTCGGCCTCCCGATGGGCCAGCTTAGCCCGTTCGCACCCTCTGCGGCCACGGGCGCCTCCCGGCGTCCGAGGGGCCGCCCTGACCCGCGCTCCCGCTTGCTCTCCTTGTTCCGTTTGGTTCCCCTTTCCCTGTGTTCTTCAGCTTTCCCACCGTGTCTGAAAGTCACACATCGATTTCTAGTCGTTCCAGGGTTAGGGATGGGAACACGTATGTTCGCGTGCACAGCGTCTGGAGCTAGAGCTGCCGCAGCGGCCCGGGCTCAGTTCCGCTTTCTCACCGCGTCCCGGCTCACCTGTTACTGTTTCCCACATTTTAACAAGATGTGGTTTTTCTTTTAAAAAAAAAAAGATTTTATTTGTATAGAGAGGAGGAGAAAGAGAGGGAGAGAAACACCTGTGTGCGGCCGCCTCTCACACCGCGCCCCCCGCCAGCGGGGGCCCAGCCCGCACCCCAGGCCCGTGCCCCCAGGTGGGGTCGCACCGGCCGCCCTCCGGTTCGCAGGCCGGCGCACAGTCCACTGAGCCACACCAGCCAGGGCTCCTTTTCTACTTTGTTTTTTAGGTTAAATAAAAGCGATCACAGTGGGTGTGAGTCGATTCACACGGCGGTTGGGATTTGCGTTTTCCTGATGACCAATGACGCTGAGCCTCTTCCTGTGCTTGCGGGCCATTTGTGTCTTCGGGGGGAATGTCTGTTCAAGAGTTTTGTCTATTTTCTAATTGGGTTATTTTCCTTGTTGTTAGATTGTAGTTCTTTAAATATCGTGGACATTAATCGCCAATAACATCTATGATTTGCGAATATTTTGGCCCATCCTGTGGTTACGTTTCTACTTTCGTGAGAGCGTCCTACGACGATGTACTCAATACAAAAGTCAGTTTTCACAAAGTTCAGCTTAACTATTTTTAATTTTGCTGCCTTGGCTTTTGGTGCCGTATCTAAGAAACCACGGCCAGATGCAATGTCGTGACATTTCCCCCGGTTTCCCTGAGAGAGTTTGATGGTTCAGCTCCTACGCTCTGGAGGTGGCCCCTCGCCGCCGCAAAGCCTGCCAGTGAGTTTGAAGGGGCCGTGCCAGGCATACCGCCACCACGCGGCGGGCGTTTCTGTCACCTCGTCGATGGCCGCTGTGCCCCGCGCGGCCCGTGGGAGGTCCGTGGGATCTTGAGTCCTTCGGACGCGACGCCGGGAGATGGGTAGCTTCTCCGCACTCTGCGTGATAGGACGCCCCTGCTTCCGCGCGTGCGCCTCCTGCCTCAGACCTGGAGGTGGCCGTTCCTCCAAAGAGCCCGGGCTGCCTTCAGCAGGACACTGCGTGAGAAAGCCGCCTGGGCGCGGGGCGCCCCCGCTGCAGAGCTGGGTCTTGCTCCCAGGCCTGGCCGCGCGCAGTGACAAGAGGCGTGTGTGCGTAAAATACGCGTCAGAAATGTGTGCCGAAGCTTTGTGTCCAGGCCTGGGGCTTGCTGCAGAGCCTCCTCCTTGCCGGCCGCGCCGCCTCCTCTCGGCCTCGCGCTCACGGCCCCGGCGGCGCCCGCCTGCCTCGCGCCACCGCTCGCGCTCGGCCACCTCCCAGCGGCCGCCTCGCTGCTCTCGCCTTGGCCTCCGGGGCGGCGTCCGGGAGACGGGGTCCGTGTGCCCCGCGTCGCTGGGACACGTCTCGCTTTCCGGGTCATTCCTCTCCTTTGGATTTTTAGAGATTGTTTTTAAATTTAACTTTGCAATTATGTAAAACGTTAGCACGATTCTAAGACCAAATCTATAACGCGAGGCCATGCCCAGGGCTCCGGCCGCGGGACCCTGAGGGCTGCTGGGGTCCCCGGCGGAGGTGACTCGGCGGACGAAGCGCCCCTGCCCCACAAGGCCCCTCACCGGTCGGCCTCGCCTCTCGCACAGGTCGCCAGGCGGGAGGGGAGGATAGGCCTGACCGCGGGGCTGCCGTACGAGGAGGCGAGGGCCCCGCCTGCGCCCACCCCCAGCTCGGGCTCTGCGTGCAGCCGACGGCAGCAGGGCTCCCCGGCAGCGCGGGCCCCCTGGGTGGGCCGGGGGGCTCTTGGGCCCAGGGCTGCAGGAGGCGGGGCGGCCGGGGTTCAGTGCCCGCCTCTCTCCGCGGCTCCAGGCCCAGCTCCGGGTTGGCGCCGGTGTTGCCTCTGGGTGGGCTGCTCCCTCAAGGCCCAGCAGCAGGTGAAGGCTGTGCTCGGGCACTTCAACGTGCACGTCACCCGCGCGGACACCCTCAGCCTCTGCCAGGTGGGTCCCCGCGCCGCAGGCCTGTCTCGGGCCGGTGGGGGGGCCCAGGGCTGCCAGGCGGCCGCCTCGGTGGCAGGCAACTCAGTGCGTCCGGTGGGTGGCTGGACGGCAGCAGCCGTGTGCCTCGGCCTTTCTGCCCGTCCGAGCAGCAGCCGCTGCCCCAGTGGGGCTTTCTCCTCGTGTCCCCAGCTCCCCGACACGCCACGTGCACGGGGCCGAGCCCGGGGCCGCCGCAGCCGCCGGCCAGGAAGGGCGAAGGCGGGGGTGGAGGCTGCAGCTGAGGGCGCAGCTCGGAGGGCACCCTTTAGGCCTCGGGGGGGTCCTGCCCCCAAGGGGCTCTGGCTGGCATAAGGGAAGCCCCTGAGGCCTGTCCGGCTGCGGGGGTGACGTTCCCTTTGCCGAGGGCGACGGCCACAGCGCAGGCGGCCACGGGGTCTCCCCTGACGCCCTGAGGGGCCCGGGTGAGGAAACCCCCCATGGGGGTCACGGCCTGCGGGGGGCGGAGGCTGGCTCTCCCCAGGGCGGGGCCGCCGCCCTCCCTCCTGCTGGCCGGGTGTCTGTCTGAGCTCTCGGGGCCCTGGGCTGTCTGGCTACGGGGGAGGCGACGCAGGCTGGGCCGCAGCTCCGCCCGGAACATTCCGGAATTTGGGCCACGGCCAGGAGGGGTCCGCGCGGCCGGCCCACCTGGCACCCCTGCAGGCGCCTGGCGGAGCGCGAGGGAGGAAGGCCGGAGGGAAGCCCGTGTCCAGGCCGGCCTGGCAGGGACCGCGCGGCCTCTGGCAGCGGGAAGCGCGCTCGGGGCCCTGCCTCCGGGCTGAGCTCGGGCAGGACGGGAACTGTGTCTGCTGCCTCTTTGTCCTCGAGCCGCAAGCGGTGTAAAGACCCCAGGACGTCCGGGAAGCAGGGGGGCACTTTAATGAGCTTTTCAGAGCCTCCGCTGGTGCATTTTCTTGAGAAAACAGGAAGCGGGGGAGCTGGGAGGAAGTCCGCGCCAGTGACCTGGGAAACCACGTGCTGGGAGCAGCCGGCTCTGCGTCAGCCCCTCAGCCCGCCGAGGCCGGGCTGGGCCCACGGGGACCCGCCGAGCGGGACGTGGGCAGCGCAACGGCACTGGGGGGGTGGCGCGGGCCGGCCCCCAGGCTGGGAGGCAGCACCGCGCCCTGAGGGGCCTGCGCGTGGCCGAGGGGAGGGCCGGTGCCTGGTGGGACCGCAGGGCCGGCCTGGCAGCGGGGGGCGGCTTGCGCCTGAGCGGCGGGTGGGGGCCGGGGCGCAGAACGCGGTGGTGGAGCACAGCCAGGACGCTGAGGTTCCCAGGCCTCAGGCTGAGACCGCGGCCCAGGAGGGACGGGGCCGGGTCGGGGCCTGGGGAGGGGCCCGGCTGCCCCAGGACCCGCTCACTGCCCGGCCCCCGGCTTGTGGGCAGCAGGTGAGGTGGACAGAGGCGGGGTCCTCGGCTCGACTCCCCCCTGTGCCGCCCCTGCCCCCCCTCGGCCAGCACCGAAGGACGCCAGCGGCAGGGATGGCGTGGGTCGCAGGCAGAGGCCGGTGCGTGGGGCCCCAGGGAGGGGCTGGCCACGGCAGGTGCCAAAGGGGCCGGGCGCGTGGTGCGAGGCCGCAAGGCGCCCCCAGCGGGCCTTTGTCAGGGAGTGGGGACCCCAGGGCCTGGGGAGCCACCAAGACTCACAGCCGCAGGCTGGACTCCGCTCTGGGGGAAAGCAGGCTCTGTGCGCCCAGGGCAGGAGCCTCCCGGGGGGAAGCAGGTGTTTTGGGGGGGGATTCGGACATGTACCTCACGAGGCCCCCTGAAAGGCCGAGGTGAATGGGGCCAGTTGAGCAGAGAAGGGTCTGAAAGACCAGGGTGCCTACGTTTGAACCTGGGTCAGTGACCGCGGAGGCAACTGGGCACCAGGGGAGGACCCACTCGTGTGTGTCCTGTCAGCCACCTGGTGGCCTTGGCGCTTCGGCCAGAGGCTGGGTCCCCGTCTCCAGGGGCGGGGCAGCCCCCCGGCACCGAGTCCCTGCCGGCCTCCGGCCCCGCCCCCCGCCCCCACCCCCCGCCCCGCTCCCCGAGCCCCTCGGTGCGGCGTCCTGGCGGACCCCAGCTCAGCCCCAGCAGCCGCTGGCACAGCCGCCCCTCTCCCGGCCCAGCATGGGGGCTGCTGCTCCCGGGGCCGGGGGGAGGCCGGAGGCCGCTGCCAGGTGGACAGCGACAAGCCCAGAAGAGGCGCCGCCCGGGCTCGGCACAGCAGCCAGGCTGGCCCCACGGGCAGCCGACCCCAGCTCATGAGCCCGTCCGGACATCAGGGGGCGCTGGCCGGCAGCGAGCGGCGCCCTCAGACTGACCCACAGAGGGCCCTGCCCTGCGGCCCGCGGCCGCGCTGGGTGCTGCTGGCTCGGGGCCGCTGCCCCGGCCTGGCCGGAGCCGCCGCCTCCCTGGAGAGGCGCCCCCCTCCCCCCGGCCCCGGCCAGGCTGAGTTTCCACTTCTTTTCCTTCTTCTGCTATTTTGGTGCCGTTCCCAGAGGGAAAACCCACTCGGCACACGAGCGTTCCCAGAGCCAGCACGGCCGCTCTCGGCGCCGGCGCATCGGGGGCACCAAGGAAGGGAGTGGGTGGGAGAGGGCCGGGGTCCGCGGCCCTGCCTCCTTTGTGCCCAGCCCGACCCCGAGCAGCGCCGCTGCGGCGGCCGGCCGGCGCCCTGGGCACTGGGACCCGAGTCCCGGGGCGCCGGCTCTGAGGACAGAGAGCCCTGGAGCCCGCCGGCCGCCCCAGGCCCCGGGCCGAGGGCAGTGGGCTCCTCCTGGAGGGCGGGGCTGGGGCCCTGAGCGGTGGCCTGAGCCTGGGCCGGTCCGTCAGGAGCGGCTGCCAAGAGGACTTTCCCAGTACCGTCCACCATGGGAAAATATTTTATCAAAGAAATTTGAGTTTAAAAAAAAAAGCCTACGCACGAACCTCTGACATGGCCCAGCGAAGCGTCTATTTCTGCTGTCCCTCCGGTCCCCTGTGCGTGGTGGGGAGTGGCCGGGGCCTGAGCGGGACACAGGGAGTGGCCCTTGGAAACAGGCACCCCAACGGGGCAGGCGCGGGGGACCCTGGGGCCGCCGCCCCCGCTGCCCACACCCAGAGCCCGGGCCTGGGGCCGCCGGGGTGCCAGGTCCCAGCCTCTTCCTGGGCCCCGAGACCTGCCTCACTCCCAGCGACCAACCCCAGACGCAGAGACAGGCAGGAAGAGGCTCATGGCGCTGACCCCACCCCTCCCCGGCCTTTGTGCCACGCGGCCCCCAGCCCGGTTCCCACACTCGGTGCCCCCGGGGTCACACAGGCACAAAGGCTGTGGGAGGGGTGGCCCGGGAGCCCTGGAGGAGGACCCCGCGCTGGAGCCGCTGGCCGGGTGGGGGTTCCAGGGGCGTCTCGGGGTCTCGGGTGGCGGGAGCCACCGGGCAGGCAGGGCTGGGGCCCAGCGTGCGGCCGACCCTGGACGCTGGCCGGGGTGACAGCCCGTGGGCAAGGCCGGGCGCCGCGTCCCGTGAGGCCGCCCAGGCCCTCCCCGTGGCCGGCGGCGCCTGTCTGCCCCTTCCCCCCAGAAGAGCCCGGGGTCTCAGCCAGTGCCCAGCCCCCGTTCCCACCCGATGGCCCTTGGGGGACTGAGGGCCTGGACCCCACGGTCCTGGGGACTCTGGGTACTGATGGCCCTGATGCGACCCCAGCCACCTCAGGAAGGGTCCTGGCCCTGCTGGGCTAGCGTGGCACCCACACCCTTCTCGCGAAGCCGGCTGCGGCTGCGCACGCGGCGCCGCAGCCCCCCATCCTGCTGTGTGCCGGCCCTGGGCCCGGCCAGGCTGAGGGGCCGTCAGCGGCATCTCTGCGCCGGTGCCGGGGACGGGTGAGCCCTCGGCCTGGTTCAAACCCGCTGTCCTCCCAGTGTCCCGTCTGTGGGGAGGGGGGAGGAAGGCCCGGCTGGCAGCGCCACTCCACTCTGACCGCGGGCTCCCCCGGGCCTTCCCGTCAGCGGCCTGGGGGCCCTCGGGTCAGGCTTCTCCAGCTGCGCCCCTGGGTGTCGACGGAAGAGGGAACACAGGTCCTGTCCACTCCCAGAAAGGGCGACAAGCTTAAAGCCAAACGCAGAGGACGCACCCACGCAGGGCCCAGGCTGCTGGCGGGGACAGGACTGTGGGCGCGCCTGCCCACCGTTGCCAGGCTTCAGCCTGTCCACGTGCACCCGCCCCGGGCCAGGCCCCCAGCCCCGGGCCAGGCCCGCAAGGGGCTGAGAACAGGCGGCTGGGCTCCCGGGGGAAGGGCAGCGCCCTGGAGCGGCGCGCCAGCAGCTCCGTGTGACTCTTCCGGGGCCGCGGCCCGTCAGGAGAACCCAGGTCCCCCTGTGCCTCTGCTCCTCGCCCCGGCCGGCCGCTGTCACAGTCTGCGCCCTCAGGCCCCCGGCCACGGAGCCATCTGGGGCCACGCGCCAGCTCCGGAACCCGCCGCTCCCAGGGCCCTGGCTACGGCCCAGCACTGGGCCATGGGGCTGCGGCGAGGGAGGCCATGCCGTGCACGGGGTGGGGGGCACGGGGGCTCAGGGCTGCAGGACTGGGGGGCCATCCGGCTGGGGGACCCCGAGGCTCGGGGTCGGGGCCAGCAACGCCCCGCAGCCTTCAAGCTAAATCCTGCGAAATTCGAGCCCCAGCGGCCCTAGATGCCGCGGGCGCTCACAGCCCTCGCTGCTTCCGCCAGGCGGAGCCGCCCACACCCTGCCCTGCCCGGGGCCTGGCTGGCCTGGGGCGGGGGGGGGGGGAGGGCACACTCTTACTCCGGAGCACGTGCAGCCCCAGAGCATGGCCGGCAGCCGCGGGCCTGGCTTGGGACAGCAGGCCGCTCCGCAGACCACTGTCTGCAGGGCCTGGGTGCAGGAGGCAGGACAGGCCAGGCAGCCGTGGCTTCCGTCTGGGGAGGGTCCTCAGCGCCACAGGCAGGGTCTGCTGGCTGCTCCGCCCACGTCCTGACAGGGCAGGGCCCGTGGAAGGTCAGCCGGTGCAGCAGGGCGCCTTGGGGGCGCGTGGCCCCCTCCCCAGCACCTTCCCCCCACCAGCTGCACAGAGTGAGACGGGGCTGGGCAGTGGGGGTTTCCCCTGCCCTCCCTTCCCAGGCCCCTTCCGAGGCAGGGGGTGGGGGGCAGAGGGCGGGGGAGCGGGGAGCAGCCGGGCTGGTGGGCCTGGGGGCCACGCTCTGGGCAGGGTGACCTGGGAGGAAGTCCCCTGCCAGCCAGGGAGGGGGAGGGGCCTCAAGAGAAGGGGCCCTGTGAAGGGCGAGGCCTGCTCAGCCAAGCCCAGCAGCCTGCCTGGAGGCGGGGGTGTAGGTTGGCAGAGGGGTTCGGCATGGGGGTCCCTCAGAAAAGTGGGGGGAGTCGGGCTCAGGAATCTTCCTCCCCCATCTGGCAAACCTGTGTGATGAGGCGCAGACGCGTGGCCTGACTCTCCCTGGGCGGGCGGGGGCCGGGGCATCTCTGCCCCTGTGCTCAGCCAGAAGCGGCCCCTCCGCACTGCCAGCCCGCACCCTGTGCCCAGCAGCCCTGGCGGCCTCCTTGGGCCCCGCCCACCACACCCTGGCTCCGCAACCCCGGACCCCCAACCCTCTGCGCCTGGCCGGCTGAGTCCCAGCGCAGAGGCTGCTTCCTCCGGGAAGTCCTCTGGCAGCCGCCTGATCTCAGGACATCGCGGCTCCGTGGGAGAGGACGTTGGGGTTTCTCGCTCCCCAGGCTGGGGACACGGGACAGGGGTGGCCCGTGGCCCTCGTGCAGCGCCGAGGGCAGCCGGCGACGGGCCCGAGCTGCAGGGTTTGCGTGCAGGGCCTGCCACCTGCCGCCTGAGCGCTCGGCCCCCCAACTTCTCCAGCGGGCCCCGCCCGACGCCGCCTCCCCGCCCCCACGGCCCTGGGCTGACGGGGTCCCCCGCCCCCCATCCCCCACCCCCCGCCCGGGCGCGGGAAGGCAGGCGGGCGGAGGGCGGCCGTTTGCTTTTGAATCTCCGCCCGGCGCCCTGAGTGGCCCTTTCAAAGGCCGGCGGGGGCGGGGGCCGTTCCCAGGCGCGCCCCGCCCTCTCCGCCCGCCCTGCCCCCGCTTTCCCACGCGGCCCGGCCGCCGGCGGGTTCTCACGGCCGCCGCCCCTCCCCCGCCTGGGAACGGCCGCTGCGCGGGGTGCCCGGAGCCCCGGCCTGGGGGCGCCTCCAGGGCTCCGGGGGAGCGGGGGCGGGGCGGCGACACGCCGTTGGGGGGCGCTCGAGGCCACGTGGGGGGGTTGTGCCGCCGGGGGAGGGGGCTGCCCTCGGCCGCAGGGTACGCGGTGCCCGCTGACCTGGGGCCTGAGATCAGAGGCTTCTTCTAGCCCAGATTCTGTTTGATTGAACCCAGGACAGGTGGTTGCCCCTACCCCGCCTCACGGAGGACCCCAGGGGGTCGCAGACAGGCCCGCCTTGGGTACCGGGCGCCCGGGTCGGCCTCTGGCCGCGAGGTTCCTCCTGCAGAGCCTGGAAGTCCAGGCTCCACAAATACAAGTGCGACCGGCTGGACGCGAACCTGGGCGCCGTCCCCCAGGTTCGGAAATTCACACGCAGGGCTCGTGCTCTTCCCCAGCGGCCAAGCCGCCCTGGGCGGAGCCCAGGAGCCGCGTCCAGGCCCGGCGACGGCCCTCGGCCTGCCTCGCGGGTCGCCCAGCCCACCCAAGCCAGCAGCATGGGGAGGTCTCCACCCTCAGGCCGGCCGGGTAACCCCGGCTGGGCTGTCGGTCCCGCTGACCCCACGCAGGGTGTCCGTCCATCCGGGTCCTAAGGGGGCCCTGGGCCGTGGGTGGCCCAGTTGGAGTGAGGCTTGGGGGTCACAGGGTGGGGTGTGGGCGCTAAGTGGGAGGCCCTGCGGCGTGTGCTGTTTGAGGCCACCCCCGGGACTCAGACCTGCAGCCCCAAGGGAAGGGGCTGAGCCCCTCCTCGGGGTCCCTGGCGGGAGTGACCGGGCAGGCCCCGTTCTGTCCATGCCTGTCCTGCGCGAGGCAGCTGAGACGGGGCTCCCCTCCCCTGCCAGCCCCCCTTTTCTCCCTTAAAATCAGAGGGGCCAGCACAGCGCGCTCCAGCCGTGGCCGCTGGGGGCCCTGCAGCTGTGTCCGGCCTCCCTCAGCCCCTTGCAGGAGCGTCCTAGGTCTCGGCAGGGGCCCCCCTTCCGGAAAGCTTGAGGCAGGGCTGGCGGCCCCCCTGCCCCACGGCAGGCGTGGACCCAGCGGGGGCGGGGAGAGGCTCAGGGCACCCCGTGAGGCCGAGGTGCAGGCGCGGGTGCCGGCCTGGTGAGGCTGCATCAGCGCCGAGCTACCCCGGCTGGGAGAGCCCCAAAACTCAGGGTCCTCTCCCCAGCTGCTCGCAGAGGCGGCTGTTAGGGCTCCTCGCACCCCGAAAGTGGAGCCCCAGAACACACCCCCCTCGCTGCCCGCGGGTGCGCCCAGGCGCCTGTGCAGGCTGCTCGCACCAACGTGGTCAGGGGACACGGGGAGCCGGGGAGCCACGGGTGCTCCCACGCTCACCACAGACGCGCGCTCGGCGGCTGGGGGCGCTGCGCTGCTCGCCCTTTGGCGCTCACGGTAGCGGGGAGGCCTGCCTGCCGGGCACCTGCTCCTGGCCACCGGCCCAGATGCCCTCTCGGAGACTCCCCGGCCCCAGGGCCCGGGCCCTGCCCCCCAGGGGACCTACGCTGTGCAGACAGTGCCTGAGGCCCATCCCCCACTCTGCTGTGCAGACATTGTCCGGGCCCCTACAAAGGCGAAGGGGCTGGGCTGGGGGGAGGGGCCGCCCTCCCAGGTCTCGGGCTGAGGGCGAGGCCAGGGCTGGGCCCCGTCCCGCTCCACAGGGACAGGAGAGTGGCCAGCGCACCCTCCCCAGCCCGGAGCCGCCCCATGGGCTCCGCCGGGCCGGCCAGCCACCTTGGCGAGAGGCTGCAGGCTTCCTGCCTCCATGCTGGCCTCCCTGGTCTGCAGTGGAAACCAGGCCAAATGGGGAGGGGCAGCGCCCGGCGCTGGGGCCAGCGGGGTCTTCGTGGGCAAAGGCGGGGGCGCCTGTCATGGAGGAGGCTCCTGGGCCCCTCACCTTCGGGAGCCGGCGCCACACAAGTTGCTCCCGGGACAGGGACTCAGCTCGCAGGAGTGAGGTGGGCCTGGGCCGCGGGCTCCTAATTGCTTCCTCCTGCTGGGCCCGCCCCGTCCAGCGAGGTGTCAGGCCACGGCTCCAGGCTGGGCCTCCACCCCAGCCCTGCGTCCCCACGTCCCCGCACCATTTGTCGGGGCGTCTCTGGGGAGGGCGCGGTGCTCCGCCGGGACCCTTGGGCGCCGTGCGCCCTGGGGACCGGGGCACTGGTGTCCTGAAGCTGAGCCCGGCTGGTGTCTCCCGTGTGCCTGACCCAAGTATCTGAGACTCTGCTCACAGAAGGTGCTGGAAGCCACCCGCGGCCGTGCTGGGGTGCGTGGGGGTTCTCTTCTGCCCCTGCCCGGTGCCCCGAGCCGCATGCATCACACCCTGCCCGCGGCCCTCACCCCAGAGGCAGCCGGGGGCCCGAGCCGTTTGCGCGGCCCACGGTGGGGAGGGCCTCGGGCTCTGGGAGGGGCATGGAAGGGCCCCCACAGCCGCCCCCAGCTCGCCCACCACGTCCTTCAGGCCCGCCCCCCGACCTGGCACCGGCTCCAGTGTCGGCCTGTGCACCGCCGGCACCCGGGCAGCTGGAAACAGACTGTCGGGGGCGCAGCCCTGGGCAGATGCAGGGGCCCCGCCCTCGCTCAGCTCCGGCTCGTTGGCCGGTCCCCAGGAAGCGGGCGCTGAGGTGTGGCCCTCGGCACCTGGGAACTCCAGCTTCTGGCCGCCCAAGTCGCAGCCTCTGAGGAAGGGCAGGTGCGCCGGGGGCCTGCTGTGGCCCCTCCTCAAACCCCCTCCCCGCCCAGCGAGGCCCAGCGCCCAGGGAGGCGGTTGGAGCAGCCGGCCGAGGCGCAGGGGCTGCACGGGGGCACTGCCGGGTCAGGCCTGCCTGGCTGCGGGTCCCCGGGCCCCACCAGACCCCGAAACCAGCCCCTGGGGGCGGCCCTGCTTCCGGGAAGCAGCCTCTCGCCTTGGGCACCTGCCCCTGCCCAGGGCTGTCCCTGGGCCGCCCTGAGTCAGGCTGCACGGCGGGCGGCGGCTCCCAGCAGCCTTGGGAGCCGTGGGAACCAGGCGGACCCCTGGGACCGGGGAGCCAGGAGCCTTCCCAGCCCCTCCTGCCCGCCCCGACTCACCTGGCCCCGCCCTCCCAGCCAGGATCTGGGGGCGGCGGCCAGCCCTGCCCTCAGGCTCCCTCGCTGGATGGGGGTGTGCAGAGGTGGGGGAGGAGCCGAGGCTCCTGTCCCGGCCCCGGGCCCGCGCCAGTCTCGGCCAGGCCCGCGGGCATCCCAAGGTCAGGGTCTGTGCGGCCACCCAGGGCGTGGGCAGGGCCCAGGAGTCACCCGCACGTGCCCTTGGCTGGGGGGCCGTGTGAGGACAAGGACACTCTGTGGGCGCCTGGCCAGCCGAGGGCCCTGCGACTGAGCAAGTCACTCCGCACCTTGGAAGGCTTTTTTCTTCAAAAGGGGAGGCCAGAGGTGCTGCCGCCCCCTCGGTGTCAGAGAGGGGCCCGTGGGACGTGCCGAACCGTGGGCGGGCGGGCGCTCGGCGGGAGCCCCACTGGGCAGGGCCACGGCCTCCCCCGAGGGTGGCCGCTGGCAGAGGCGGCCGGACCAGCGTGGATGGGAGGCGGATGGGGAAGCCCTGGGCGCCAGGCCCTCCTGCGGACGGGAAACGGGGCAGAGGGCGGGCGGGGAACCGGCTTTTCCAGCCCCAGGGCGGGGGGTGGGGGAGGGCAGGCTGCTCAGGGCCCATCCGGGTGACAGTGGCAGCGGCCATGGGAAAACCGGCGCTGGTGGTTCCCGAGGGTGTGGCCAGGCCCCTGTGGATGGCATCGGGCGTGCGTCTCTGTGCCGTGACTCAGCGTGAGCTGGCGGCCACGCCCCGGTGTGCTCACCGGCCCTGGTCCTGGGAAGGGAGAGGACCCTCACCCTCACAGAGGGCCCCGCCCCACCCTCCGCGGCGGCTCGGTCCCGCCCACCCCACGCCTGCGGCACTGCCCCCCTCAGGTGGCTGGACAGGGCCGAAGGGGCCCCCAGGGCGGGCGGCCCAGGGCTGCAGCGCGGCTGAACCCGGGGCGACCGCGGGCCAGCCCTGCAGCCAGGACCTTGTCTCACCCCCGGCCCCGGGGGCCCCCTCACCTGTGTGCAGCCAGCGGAGCAGGACCCGCGGCAGCCTCCCTGTGCCAGAGGCTGGCAGAGCGGGTGGCGGGGGCCCCTGAGGGGTTAGGGAGGGTTCTGCCTTGGGACCGGCTGTCCCGGCCACCGCCCCACCCACCCTCACCCCCGGGCCCAGCCCCCGGCCAGCTGCAGCGCTGGAGCCGGAGCGGTGAGGCCGCAGGTGGAGCTCAAGGTGTCCAGGTGTTGAAAGGCCCATGGGAAAAGGGCGTGGGGGGGGCCGGGCAGGTGCGGTGCCAGCTGGGCTCACCCCGCAGCTCCCGGGGCCTGAGGCCACCGCCTCCCCCAGAGACATGTCATCCAGGCCACTTGCTCGGCGCATGGCGGGGGCGGGGGGCACAGGGAGTGATCACAGAGGGGGCCTCATCCCTCCTGTGGCTCAGGAACCACCGTCCCCGACCCCGCACGGACGCTGCCCTGAGCTCCCCCTCCTCTCCCAAGCTGATCCGATGTCCCACGTCCGGAAAGGCCGTGACCAGCGACCAGCACCTGCAGCTCCGGGGAACCTGCGGATACCTGCCTGGAAGCTGGGTCTCGGCGGACCCAGGCCGCCCCGTTCCCTGGGCCCCCGCACCCTGTCACCCCAGGGAACCCCGGCCAGGCAGCGGCGTCATGGAGCGGGCCCGGACGGCTGCCTTGGGAGGGCAGGGTGGACCCCGGCCTTGTCAACGCCCCAGAGTCCAGAAGAGCAGCGGGGCCGAGCCGAGCACCCCGGGGCCGCTGCACATCCTGAACGAGGTGCCCTGCACGGCAGCCACGTGGCCGCGCCCCGACGGCTTACGGACCTGGCGCCCAGCCCCGGAGGCCGCATGGGCAGGCGCGGACCCCGGAGGGGCCTGGCTCTCCCCACCGGGCTGCAGGCCGCGCCCCCCGCCCCCGTGGCCCTGGGGTGCTGAGAGAGGCTGGGGGCGGCCAGGCCTGGCTGCGCCCTTGCTGGCCCTGAGCCGCAGAGGACGGCCAGGCCGCCAGCCATTCCCTGGTTCCCTGCAGGGTCTCAGGCTGGAGGAGGCCGCTCAGGGCCCACCAGGTGCCGCTGCCGCTGGGGAGGGCTCCCCGAAGTGGCACCCCTGAAGCCCTGTGGGGAGGAGGAGGGAGATGCTGTCGGACTCAGTGACACACCCTGGCCAGACCCAGAGCCGCCAGGCGCTCGGGGCTGAGGCGGGGGCGGGGGGCGGGGGGCCTGCCTCCTCTCCGCGCCCCTCTGCCCCCAGGCCCGCAGCTGCGACCAGGCCCTGAAGGTGTCTGAGGACACGAGGCAGCAGCTCCTGTGGCTCAGCGGCCGCCAGGAAGGCCCCCGCCACCGAGGTGAGGGCACCAGCCAGGGGCCGGGCCCGGGTGTGGGGCGCGTGGACAGCAGCTCCGGGCTCCCCTGCGGGGGCTGCAGACCGGGGCACGGGTCGGGGCGGAGCCCGCGCTCCCCTTGGTGTGTTGCGCGGCCGCGCGTGCAGGGGACGGCGAGGCCGTGGCGGCGGGGCCCCCCCCAGGCCGTGGACCCCCGTCTCTCTCCAGGGGGTCCTGCTCGGCTGCCGCCCAGCCTGCCCCGAGCGTGGGGCACACGTGAACACTGGCGCATGCGCCCACGTGCACACGCACCGCCCCCTCGCACGCTCACGCGCCAGTGACGCTCGGCAGTCTGAACATGGCCGCACCTGGGCAGACAGGACGGAGGGCCAGCCCCGGGTGTCCGTCCACCACCGGGAAAGGCCCTACCCGGGACGCAGTCTCGGTTTCCCTTCCTGTGAAACTAGGAGGAGGAGGGTTCAGGACCCCCAAAGACCGTGCGGTTGCCGGCCGCGGCAGTGGGCGTGCCCTGCCGTGGGACCCGCTGCTTCCCCCGCTCCCCCCCCGCCCGCCGCCCGAAGGAGCCCAGCGGGGGGCGATGCAGGGCGCCTCCCCAGGGGAGGCCGGGGCAGGGTGCATAAAGGGCACCTGCGGGTCCTCTAGCGGGGTCACCATGCGGCCAAGGTATCTCTCCACGGAGCTGAGGCTCCCTCCCAGCGGCCCCCGTCCTTCCCGCCTGCCCCGAGGTCCGGGCCAGTGCAGGGGTCCCCCTGCGCAGCGGGCGAGCCGCCTCGACAGCCCGCGTGCAGCCCCGGACAGCTCCCCACTCGGGCAGTGCCGTCCACAGGGGCCGCGAGGCTGCCTGGGCCCCGTGCCCTCCCCAGAGGCTCTCGGTGGTCCTGGGCGGGCGCGGCTCCCCTGCCGGCGGTCTGGTGTCTCGGAAGCCGCCCGGAAAGGGCTGGGGACAGACGGGCTGGGTGGCAGCGGGGAGGCCAGATGGGGGTCGCGGCCTCACTGGGCTCCGAGGAGGCGGTGGGCTGAGGCGCGGCGCCCTCCACGCAGAGCCCGGCTGCAGCCAGTCTGCAGGGAGGTTTGCCGAGCAAATTACAGGGCCAGCAGGACGGGTGGGGGGGGGCCCACTTCTCCCACCTGCTGGACGGGGCTCCTCGGCCGCCCTGCCTCCAGCCCTGCCCTTGCCCCCCCAGCCCCGGGCGGCCTGGCCGGCTCCTTGTGCTCTCGGTGGAGGGCGGGGGGCGCGGAACAGGCCTCCCAGGGTCTCTCCCCGCACTCTGAGCCCCAGCCGGTCCCCTGGGTCCCCGCCCGCCCTGGTACTGGCTGGCTGTGCAACAGGCTCCTTGGCAATCGGCTTATCTGCTCATCGCCGCCGCCGGGCCGCCCCGCCCCCGCCCTCCTGCCCGTTCTCAGGCCCCCAAGTGCCCTAATCGGCCGATCTTGCGTCCAGAACATGTTTCCCAAGGACCTTTGAGTCCCAAGAACGTTCCAAGGTGTGAGTTCCCGTGGGAGGGGACTGAGCTGGCACGGAAGCCCCTCCGGCCCCTGCCCTTTGCCCTCTCCGCGGGGGGTGGGGGAGAGGCTGGGGCTGCAGGGCCCTGTCCTCAGGAGACCCTAACGCCCTTGATTGACAGGTGACGAGGCCCAGATCGAGGACACGCAGGAGCCAGGTGAGCACGGGGCGGCCCACGGGGGACACACAGGGCCCCGGCACCCAGCATCCTGAGACGGGGTTTGGGTCCTGGCCCAGCAGTGGAGGAGGAGGCGGTCCCCTGGGGGCGGGGCAGTGGGCAGTGGCAGAGAGGGGGTCGCTGGAGGGCACGAGGCTCAGGGCCCGGGCGGGGAGACCGGGAAGGGGCGTGCGGGAGGCCTGGGGCCTCAGCGTGCCGCTCGCCCCGGTCCGGGCTCAGCCCCCGAGGAGACGCCCGGGGGCCGCACCTATGACGCCCCCGTGCCTCTGGCTGGAGGGGGCCGACCTGCGGGCCTGCGTCCCCGCCACGCTGGGCAGCGGCACATGGCTGCAGCTGGCGGGGGTCCCGGAGGGCGTGCTGTGGCAGCCGGGGCTGCGGCAAGGTCTTCTGGGAGGGCTCCCACCGGGGCCGGGTGGCCTCGCAGTTCCGCGAGGTCCTGGACAGCGTCCCCTGCTCCCGCGAGCCCGGCCCGGCTCCCAGCCCTGCCAGCAGCCCCTCCTGAAGACGTCCCAGGCCCCGCTGGCCCCATTGTGACAATAAAAGTGGAAATGGCCCCACCTGCGTGGGCTGTGGCTGCGGACCGGTCCGTGCGCATCGCGCGTCACACACACCTGAGACGCACAGCCGTGGGGCGAAGGCGCGGGCTCCCGCCCGGTCGGGCCACTGGGCCCCGGCCTGAGCTGAGAGCGGCCCCGCACTCAGGGGCGCGGCCGACGGGAGGCGGGAAGGGCGCCTCAGGGGAGGAGAGGTCTGGGTCGAGGCCTGGGGCCTCCACCTCCAAGGAGCTGGATGCGTGGATCCTGGGGGCAGGGCCCCTCAGGCCAGGTCGGGGGTCTTGCTGGGGAAGGGGCCCCAGCCCAGCCCAGCCCGGTGCATGAAGCAAGGCAGCCGCCCTCCACCTGCGGCCCTGACCCCTCGCCCGCTCCCTCACCCCTGCCCAGCGCTGGCGGCCTCCTCTTGGGAGACAAACCGGCAACCACGTTACAGGACAGCGGCCCACACCCAGGCGTGGCCACACCTCTGTCCTCGCACCTGCTGTGCCCGCTCTGGTCCACGGCTGGCCTCACGGAAGGCCCGCGGCGCCAGTGCCAGCCGTGGTCGGCGGGGCCGCGGGGAAGGGGCCCATGGGCAGAGGCCTGGTCCCAGCCCTCGTTCTGCCCCGCCCACCTCCTCCGGCTCACCCCCCAGGAATGCACCCCTCCCACACTCACATCCCTTCCTGCCCTCGCAGCCTGGAGCGGAAATGGCTCCGATTTGGCGGAGGAGCCCAGGCGGAAGCTCACGGTGTCGGGGGCCGGGGCCTGTGCAGGGTGCACCTGCAGGTCCAGGCCGGGCCCGCCCCTGCCCCGGGCTCCTGGCCACACCCGGGCTGGCCATTGCCCCCTCCGCCGTCCAGAGATGCAGCCCTAGTGGGGGGCCCGGCTGGGGAGTGTGCACCAGGCTGGGGCTTGTGTAGGGGGCGCACGGGCGTCTACACGCCCACGTCCCTTCCTTTCCCTTGGAGCACCTGCCCGCCGACGGGCGCTGGCCCACGTTGCCCCGGGGCCGCGCGGAGGGCCAGGCTCCACTCTGCCGCTTGGAGAGGAAGCGGGCGACCCTGGCCGTCCTGCTGCCCGTAGTGCCTGCTGCGCTGCGGGTCAGGTGGGGCTGCCAGGGTGAGCGGGCGAGCTGGGCCCCCCGGGACCCTCGGCAGCTGGGGTGCAGCCTGCAGGAGCAGCAGCCCTGGGCTGTGTCCTGTCCCGGGGAGGCAGCGCGACCGCACTGCTTCCCAGGGAGGGTTAAAGGAAGCGACGGGGGTGCCCGGCCCACTTCCCAGCACAGCTGCTTCCTGGAGGCTCCGCTGACCTGAGGCCCTGGCATTGCAGCCAGGCCTGGACAGACAGACACCAGAGCTGGGAGAGGCCAGGGACCACAGGCTCAGGGACAGGAGGCCATGCGTCCTTCCCATCCCCCCAGCAGGCCCAGCCCCAACCTCCCACGTTCCCCTTCCACTCTTTGACAACTGTCGGAAGAGGAGAGAGCGCTGACCGGGGACACTCCCGCGCGGCCCAGCCTGCCTCGCGCCTCCCCAGCCCTCTGCTGCCCGGACCGGCCGTGGTCCTCCAGGACACGCTGAGGCGGTCGCGCTTGCGGCCAGCCTGCCCTGGCTCTGGGGCCCCCCCACCCAGGTCCTGAGCCTGCCCCAGCCCGGGGACCCCCTTGGCCCCTTCCCGCGCCGGGGTCAGACTCCAGGCCGACAGGGCAGGCTGCGGCCCGGGTGCCAAGCGGAGCCTGCGCGGCCAGCCGGGCGGGCAGGAGCCGCCGCAATTGTCTGCTGCAGTTCCTGCCCCGGGCGTCCTTCCTGCGCACTGGCCGCGCTGGCCGGCTGAGTGTTTGTTATTTGATCTGTATCCTTGCTCGGCCCTTCTACCAGGTGTCTGGGCTGCTGGGAAGAAATCCTCTCCTCTTTCCCACGCTCCCCGACACATTTTAATGAATTAGCTGGAAGCCCCGCCCCCACTGCCCGCCGGCCCGCTCGCCTCCCTCCCCTGCCCAGCGCCTTTAAGGTGGCCGCAGGCCTCGGCTCCGCGTTAGCCAGCCCCCCCCCCGGGGGCGCGGTCCTACCCCCTGCACCCCCTCCTACCCAGACCTTCCCAGCCCAGGTCCACGTTGCTCCCTAACCTGCCCCCCGCCCGCTGCCCTGAGCCTCCAAAGAAAGTGGGTCCCCAGAGGGAGGAGGTTCCTCTAGTGGACGCCGGCCTCCGCCTTGGGCCCCCCGGAGGACAGGGTCCAGCCCAGTGGTCAGAGTCGGGTCTGCGCGCCCAGGCCCGCGGTGCAGGCTTCTCCTCCAGAGCCCGTGAACCCCACACACTCACTCACACACACACACCCCCCCCCCGCCATGAGCACGCGCGCTGCTCACACCGGGAGGCTTCTCAGAGCCCCGCCCTCTGCCACCGAGGTCTCTGGAACAAATGTCCTCCTTTTGGGTGTGTCCTTGAGCAGACACCCCGGACGTGTGCGTCGGGAGCCGGGGCTGCACACGCTCTGCGCTGACACACGGGGTGTGGACTAGCGGGACTCGGAGCGGAAGGACAGGGAAGGAGCATGTGCCCGGCGGCCCCCCAGGGCGGCGTGGCGGTCACCTGAGCCCACAGAGGAGCAGCTGGGCGAGGGGGCGAGGGGGGCCCCACAGCAGCCACAGGCCCAGATGCGCCCGTCCGGCCTGTGTCCCGACACACGCTGGGCGGGGCGGCTGCCGGCCGCAGGCTGGGCTCCCGTGGCCACTCCGACCGCATGGTCCCTGCCGGGGGCGCCTGAGCTGCCAATTTCATGGCCCGTGGCGGCGGCCGCGAGTTCCCACACCGAGCGCACAGGGCCCCTTTGTCTGCCCACCGTGCCGCCCGCCGAGCACGTCAATGGGACTTTTCTCTGCGGCTCTGCTCCCTGCCCAGCGGCCTCCCGATGCCCTTCTCCAGACCAGGGGGCTGAGCCCACCTGGGCGGGGGCCCATCTGCAAAGCCGCCACCTTCCGGGTGGCCCTGGGCACGGCCGGGTGCTGGCAGATGCACGAGAAACACAGGCGCAAGGGGAAGGAGCTCGGAGCCTTTCGCACGGGTCCCCGGAGCACGGCTGCCCCCGACCGGCCCCGCGCTGGGCAGCTGTGGGCGGCAGGCGGAGCGCCCCGCGCCGAGGGCCCTGTCCTCGGTTCGGCCTCCAGGGTGGCCCGTGCCCTGGTCGCTGGTCCGTGGTCCCTGGGGCGGGGCTGGGGCGCTGGGGGTGATCAGGAGCCCCACCCGGCCAGGCGCACACACCCCCTCACGGGGCAAGCGGGTCCAGGGTGGGACGGCCGCGGCAGCCCCGGGCCACACCCGGGGGCAGGCCACGCTCAGCGCCTGGGCTCTGGCGCCTCTCTCGGCTCAGCCGGCCCGCCACCTGCCCTCGGGGGAGCGCCGGAGGGGATCAGGCCTGAGTGGGCGGGCTAGACCGCCAGCCTCAGGAGGTCCAGAGCGAGGGGCTCTGGCGGCCCCCGCTCCCAGGAGGACCCCAGGGGAGACAGCCACGGTTCAGTCGGAATGTGCGGCCGGAGAAAGCCAGCCCTGGGGTGGCCTTGCTTAGTTTTTCTGGTGGTTCGGCTGTGACCCCTCCTGGAGCACCGGGCCAAGTGGGGGCATACCCACCTCGTGGGGCGTGGGGGTGGGGGGAGCCCGTCCGCAGACAAGGCCTAACTGGGTGGTCTCCCAGCTGAGGCCCAGGGCCACCTCCTGGGGAATTCCCAGCCGCTTCTGCAGGAATGCGAGTCCCTGCATGCGGCCGGCGGGTGGCCTTGCTGCCCAGCCTGCAGCTCGGGGAACCACTTCTCCGGGGTTCCCAGCGACCGCAGCCGGGCCGTAAACTGTAAAATACGAATGAGGAAATTTGGCGGGAGTGCAAGGGTGTACATTAAAAATGGTGTGCAGTTTGGAGGTGAGTCAGTTCGGAGTTCCCTTTCAGAGCAGTCCTGGGTGCCTGCCTTACCTGGGGCTGCTCACCTGGCCAGGCCTGCCTGTTCCCCATTCATGCTGACAGGGGAGCCCCGGAGAGGGAGGGAGGCAGGCCCTCCGGTCCGGCTGGCTGACCGCCCCGCTCTGCGGAGCCTCCCGCCACAGGGCCCCCAGCCCTGGCCTAGAGACCCGGCTTCCTCGTCGGGGCAGGGCTGAAAGCCTCGGGGTTGGGTTCCTGCCAGCCGGGCTGGGGAACAAACACAGGGTGATCCGGGCCGTTAGGGGAGCCGCCCTTGCGCGGGAAGGACCCGCGTGGCTGAGACCACACGCCCGAGCTGCTCACGGAGGAGTCACCCGCGTGGACCGTGTCCCGGGGACTGGGTCGGGCGAGTCTAATCGGCAGGCGCGCCCGCGGTTCGTGCTGGGGACGCGGAGGGTCCGTGGTCTGCCTTCCCAGCGCGGAGCGAGACCGGGATCTCTACCCGGACCTCCTGGTCTGAGATGCTTGTGAACCCCCACCCAGGACAGGCCGCCCTCGGGTCCACCTCGAGGTCGCCCTCGGCCCGGAGCTCGAGCCCGGCTCTGTCCGCGCAGGGAGCTTGGAATTCCCCGGATGGCCAGAGGAAAAGTGGGCGGGACGACGACGGAGGCTCGGGGGGCGGGGCGGGAGGGCGGGGGCCCCGGGCGATGGGGCGGCGGCGGCGCGCCGGAGCAAGGACCTCCCCACGGCCTCCTGGCTCCCTGTCCCGCGCGGCCCGCGACCAGCGCCCCCTGCCGCGAAGCGCGCCGCACGGACACGCCCCCAGGCGCGCCCCGCCCCGGCACCGCCCGCGCCCCGCCCCCACGCGGCACTGCCCAATCGGCGGGCTGCCGGCGAGCGCGTCACGAGCTCCCATTGTTATGCAAATATAAAGGCGGTAAAAGGCGCCCCGGCGCGGCGGGCGGGCGAGTGCAGCGGCGCGTGGGGAGGCGCGTGGGGTCCGCGTGGGGAGCTGCAGCCGAAGCGAGCAGGGACCCGAGAGCGCGGCGCTGCCGCCCCGGCTCGGCCGGCCCCCGCGAGCACAGCGCCCGCCCCCGTCGCCCGCTTGCCCGGGCGCGGCTGGATGCGGCGGGGGCCCTGCGGCGGCGGCCCCCGGCCCCCAGCGCCCGGAGCGCCCAGGGGCGGCGTGCGGGGCCCGGGGGCGCCGCGCCGTCCATGCGCCGAGGCGGGCCCCGAGACAGCCGGGGGCCCGCGCTGAGCCCGGCCCGAGCAGCCGCCCGCGTCCGGCGGCAGCATGAGCCAGACCGAGCTGTCCACCTGCTCGGCGCCGCAGACGCAGCGTATCTTCCAGGAGGCCGTGCGGAAGGGCAACACGCAAGAGCTGCAGTCGCTGCTGCAGAACATGACCAACTGCGAGTTCAACGTGAACTCGTTCGGGCCCGAGGGCCAGACGGCGCTGCACCAGTCGGTCATCGACGGCAATTTGGAGCTCGTGAAGCTGCTGGTTAAGTTCGGCGCCGACATCCGCCTGGCCAACCGCGACGGCTGGAGCGCGCTGCACATCGCCGCGTTCGGCGGCCACCAGGACATCGTACTCTATCTCATCACCAAGGCCAAGTACGCGGGCAGCGGCCGGTGATGCCCGCCCGGACCCCGGCCCGGCCGCGGGCCCCGCGCGTGTCTCCTCTGCTGTACCTTCCCGCCAACTACCTCGGTGTGCGCCCGGCCCTCGGCGCCGCGGCCACGGCGAGTCCGGCGCGCGCGTCCGTGCCCACGGGGCCCGCGCGGCGCCCTCTGTCCGGGGTCGACGCCCCCCCGCGGCCGCCCGGAGCTGGGCCGGAGCGCTTCCCACGGCCCCCGCCCTCCGCCTCGCGGGTGGGGGCGGGGCGCGAGCTCCAGCCCCTTTGAAATTTGAGTCTCGCTACCAGCAAGTTCGGAATCCCGAGACACCGGATCCTCCGCTCAGAATGTTTTCTCCGGAGGTGGAAGGCGGGTGACGGGACGCCGGGCTCAGGGCGCCCCCGCCCTCGGGACCCGCGGCCGGCGCGCCCGGAGGAGACGCTGTGCTGTTGCGGGGGCTCTAAACTATTTATCGTGTGTGTATACTTGTGGGTGAAGTTTGTGCGCCTGATGTTTTTGTTTGGAAAATATTGTGCGTGGTCATGTGGTTTTGGGGGGAAGATGCTTTTTTTTTTTTTTTTCCTAGTCTTAAAACTAAAAACTTGAGTCTGTCATTTCTTGGTTGCACTGAAAACACCGCCCAGCCCGAAGGCGCTCCCGCGCGGCTTCCTCTCGCTCCTGTTTCTCTTCCGCAGTCTCCCTGCTCCGTTCGCCCCCCCCCGCCCCCGCTTTCCGCGCTCACACTCACTCCCACCCGAGTCCGAGTGCGTTTCGGAAGCCCCGGGCCTCCCCCCCGCCCCGTGACCGGCCACCACCCCCGACCCTGCGCGTTCCGCCACGGTGGCGTGGGAGCCGGGTGCTCGGCAGGGCGGGGACGGAGCGGGTGGCGGGACCGGACCTTGCCTAGCGAATTCTATTATAGGTAACAGTCGGTTGCACACTTTTTTAAAAAAGTAAATGGATTTGCCACGATTAAATGTCATAACATTTATGACAGTATAAAATATTAACATATTTTAAGCCAAGCCTTAGGTGTATTTGTTGAATCTTGGTTATAAACCCAATTTTAAAGGGCGTTGTATCCAGCGTTGTGTAGGCGACAGTGTTCCCATATTTATATTTTTATAAAATTCCTATAAGACTGTGAATCTCTTGTGCTTATGGCTGAGTGAGTGGAAGGGCCGCTCGCCCCTCCTCGGCCTCCCGGAGTCTCAAGCGCCCGATTGGAATCCCCAAATCCTGCCGTGGGGGAGGGGCCGCCGCGGGACCGGCCGGGGGCGGTGCCTCCGCGTCGCTCCGGCCCGAAAGGCGCCCTTCCCGGTCTCCGAGGTTCCGATTTTCTATGCAACCCCACACCCCTTGTTGTTTTGATCCCGAGAAATAAAAGGGAGACTGAATTATTCAAATTTAAATGAGGCTTCCTGGGTAGAAGAAGTGCTGCTGACCCTTCGCGCGAAAATGGGGAGCACTTGAGGGCACAGGTGGGTGGAGGCCCTTTGCGCGCGGCTGGTCAGGCTCGGGCGGCCCTCGCGGCTTCACGTGAACCCTGTGTGAGGAGAATATATTGATAATGTCCGTGACACAAGCAGACATTGAAACTGAGGCACAGATTACTCCAAAAGGAGTTTTTCTGTATATTTTTTCTAGATGCAAATAACTTTTTAATTATGTTAATTAATGTTAAGACTTTCTAGGCTTATGGAAGCTGTGTATGGGGCCCGGTCAGATCACTTCTAACTGGATGGAGTCTGCAGCCCATTCCCGAGTGTACGATATACCTGTAGCCCAGCGTGGAAAATTTATAAATAAATTTTTCATTGATCTTTTTATATTAAAAAAAAAGTGCTGTTGGTTCTTCTTGGGCTTGGCATCCGAGGGTCAGGCTGCAACATGCTGCCTGTGGGTGACGTCGACACAATGCTTGGCCTGCGTTCACCGGCAGCCGGAGCCTGGTAAACGGGCTCGGCGCCGCTCCGCTGCCAGCCCCGGTGGGCCACGCGGGGACTCGAGCGGCGCCCGGTCCGCCGCCCTTGCTTCCCCACGAGGCAGCGGAGGCCTCCGGATGGAAAGCTCCGTGCGAAGCTCTTCCCAGCCCTGGCCTTCAGCCAGCCGGAGAGACGGGGTCCGGGGGGCAGGCCCCTCCTGGCTGCTGCGGGTTCCTGCCGCACCGTCTGGCACACGGAGGGGCGTCTTTTACATGTGGAGGAACGTCGTGGTTGCTCACTTCTGACGAGGGAAAGGCCCCTTCTCCTCTCTGACCCCTGGTGGCGGCGAAGGCCGGCCGGGCCTGGAGCCGGCCTGGCGTGGCGGCCGGTGTCTGGTCGGAGCATGGAGCAGGAGGTGCGCTCCCGTACTGCTGGGTGGAGACGCGGGCCTGCTCCTGAGCCGCCGGCTGGGCGGGGAGGGCTGGAGGGCGCCGTCCGCGGCGGGAGCAGCGGGCAGGCGGAGGGCGTTTCCGCTTGGCCGCGGCCCACGGCTTCCAGGCCCCTCTGCAAGGAGCTCGGGGGCGTCGGCGTCTCCGACAGCAGGGCAGACACCGACGTTGCCCTTCCCCGGTTAGAAGCCGCCCCACCTCTGTCTCCAGCTCTGCTCTGCGTGGAAAGCTTCCCAGCACGGAGGTGTGACCGGCACTGCGGTCCCCCTGCTGGCCCACTAGATGGGCCAGCTCCAGCCTCAGGCACCCGCAGAGGTGAGTGGAATACTCGATGCAAATGAGCCGCTGGGGAGGGGTGTCCGCCCAGTGCCCACAAGCTGGCTGGGGGCACGTGGGCCTCCGGGGCCGGCTGGGAGTTCCTTTTGAACCCACGAGAGGGAGAGTGGCTACAAGATCTTGGACGCCGGAGTACCTGGAGAGCGAAGTCAGGCCTGGGCACGATGGGCCGCCCACAGGCATGCCGGGCGGGGCCTTCGCTTCCCGTCCAGGGCCCTTGCCCACAGGGGTCCGGGAGCCGTCTGAAGACCAAGCGAAGGTAGCGCTGTCCTCGGCCTTAGCCAGCGGGGCGGGGACCCTGGCCCGGCCCATACTGCCCTTCCCGATCTCCCTCGGTGGCCAGCGGAGCCAGGGCCCTGGGGTGCGTTCCAGGCAGGCGGCTGCCACCCCACGAGGCCGCCTGCGGCTCCGAGTCCTCTCTTCTCAAAGACGTGTGCTGAGAAAGGCTTGGCTTCTCACAGGAGAGCGTTTTCTCCGTGTGGACAAGAGTCCGGGCCCTGCCCAGCCCCCTGGGGGGTTCTGCTGCCTTTCTCCCCACGGGCAGCTCTGTGCACACGGCCCTTGGGTCCTGGTGACCGTGCGGGCCTCCGGGTGCACCGTGGACACGCTGGTCACCCTGTCGTTGGCGGAGCCCTGGCAAGCAGACCCTAAAACTGCGGTTCGCCCAGCACGTGGGGTCAGGGCAAGGGCAGGCCCTCCCTGCAGGACCCCCGCCTTCAGCGGACAGGAGTCGGTGCTAACAGCCGCGCGTGTCCCCTGGGGGTCCCCGTCGCCCCTCCCCGGACAGCCCTGCAGGGGCGGAAACACCTCTTCCAGCCTCCAGGGAGAGAAGGCCCCACTGGCCTCTAGGATCTGCAGGTGTGGGAGGGCGGGGGCGCAGGAGACCCAGAGCGAGTGGGGGTCTGGCAGGCTGGGCTGGGCCACGGGGTCCCCGGAGTGGCTGCCACGAAGAAAGGACACAGACCAGATGGACGGGGACGCAGCCACCCCAGCCCTCCGACTCTCCGGCCTGACCCCGGCCGGGCGCCAGAGGCATTTAACTGCTGGAATGGATGCCAGAGGGAGACCAGGGAACGCAGGAAGCCAGTCGGCCAGAAAGAGTGATGTGCAAAGGCGGCAGCGTGGGAGCGGGAGCCAGTCGGCCGGAGGAGGGAGAGCAGGGTTTGGAGGCCAGGGCCAAGGGCCAAGACGACGGGGCAGGAGGGCAGGAGGAGGCTGCCCTCTGGGCCTGTCCGCCAAGGGCTCTGCGGCCCAGCACAGGCCCGTTGGGACTGGGGCGCGCACAGGCGCAGGACGTGGCCGCGCAGCTCTGACCAGAAGGCCTGCGTCCACCTGGACCTCCAAGGACGGGAAGGAGGCCGCGCTGGGGCGGCTGGCGGACAAAGCCCGAATCCAGAAACTGAGGGCGCGGGCCGCGGGAGGCGTGCGAACCGCCGGGACGGCTCCTCGGGGCTCCCCGCGGGCCTCTCTTGGGGGCTCCGGTTTCGGGGCGCCCGCCCTCCCCCGCGCCGCCGCTCCCTCCGCCCCTGCGGCCCGCGCGCGGCTGCCCCAGCGCTCCCGCCCCGGCAGGGCGCATTCTCCAGCGCGCTGTCGGACCGTCCCTCCGCGCGTCCGTCTGTCGGTCTTTCTTCTCTCGCCCCCTCCAGAGCCGCGGCCCCCATTCATTCCCGAGGCCTCTGCCCTTTCCTCCGCGGGTCCCCGCTCGGCGAGCAGCTGCTATGCTAATGAGGGCGGCGGGCGGCGAGGGCGGCGCGCGGGGGCGACGGCGGGCGGGGCAGGGGTTGGGGGCGGCAGGGGACGGGAGGGAGGGCGGGGGCGCCTGGCTGGGTGGGAGGCGGGCAAGAGGAATCTAGGGGGTCGGCCGGGGAAAGCCGGCGCGGAGAGGCCGGGGCTCGCCGGTGGCGGGGGAGCCGGGCGGAGGGCGGGCGCCCAGAGGCCCGAGCTTTGTGCTCAGAACCGGCGGGGACCATTCAGCGCCGCTGGGGGCGGGGCAGCTCGTGCGCCCGGAAAACGCACCGCGCTGGGTGGGGGCCCCGGGGCCGCCTCCCCCTTGGCTCACAGCCCGACCCGCGCACCCACTCGCCCGCAGCGGGGTGAGCGCGCTAGGGACCAGCTGTCACCCGGTCCCGGGGGCACGACCTGGATCCCGCGCACCCACCATCCGCCGCTGTGCGCGGGACTGGGGCGCGCCCCGCGCAGGCTGGGGCCGGAGCGGAGACAGACGGTCGGACACCTCTGCGCGCCCCCCGGACTGGGTGGGTGGACGCCGGGGGGCGGTACGGTGTGCGGAGCCCCCGAGGCGGAGCCCCTAGAGGCGGCGCCCGAGGACCTCTCGCTTGGCCTGGAGGCGAGGCCCCGCGAGAGACCCGGACCTTCACCGCCGCCCACTGACGTCCGAAGGGGACGTCCTGGGGCCCAGGACGCCCCGCGCCCGGAGCCCGGACTCGCCTTACACACCTCGGGCGGGAATTGCACGAGTGGGGACGGCGGCAGCGTCCGCAGTGGGGCGGGGGGGCCTCGGGTGACGCGACTCGGGCTGGCTGCCGCAAGGCGGGGCTTGGACCTGGGTCCTGGCCGAGGACCCCGCGGTGTGGGCTGTGCTGCCGCCCCGCGGCCGCGGCGGGCACTGCGTCCCGGAGCCCGGCGCTCGAGGCGGGCACGACCCCGCCGGCACTTGGCTGCGACAAGGCGCGCTGTGCCGGGCGGCTGCAGACACTTGGGCCGAGTCGTCGGGCCGGCGCTCCGCAACTGCCTCGCGGGGCTGGGAGCCCGCGCCCCGCTGCCCCGGAGCCCAGCGCTCGTGCCCCGGGAGGTGGGCAGGGCACACCGGGGCTGGCCGGCCGGGCGGCCGCGGGCTGCTCCCGGGATAGTCCTTGGCCCCCGTGCGGTGGGCAGGGGCGCGCCCGCAGCCAGAGGAGCCTGCGCGCGGGCAGCGTCGGGTGGGAGTGACCCGGCCGCGACCAGCTCTGAGCCGCGAGTTCCAGCTGCAGCCACTGGAGCCGGCTTTGCCGTGTGTGAGAACGGAGCGACGGCGGCGCAGGTTGCCTGCAGGAGAAAGCAGAGCGGGCGAGCGGAGCCCTGGATCGACCTGGTCTGACTTGGGAGGCCGCGGGGGAAACTCCCAGCAGGCCCTGGGCGGCGCTGCTGAAGTTACAGCCCTGCCAATGTGGGCGCTCGGAGGGGATGAAAGGGACCTCGGGCCCGGCCCGCGCGGGTCTCAGGAAAGGGCAGGTCCGTGACCACGCGGTGGCTCCTGACTTCTCCGGCCCCCACAAGGAGACCCGCACCAGGGCCTGGGGACAGGGCCCTGTCGCCGTCCTCACAGACCGCCCTGCCACGGGTGCTGTTCTCCTTTTGGGTGGGAGGGAGGAGAGAGGACATTCCAGGGCCCCGGGGCCACGAGGGGACAGTGAGCAGGACACAGGGTCCCTCACAGGCCTGTGGCCATGGCCACCCTACGTCACCCTTCAGGACTCAGCCCGCATCTGTCCCTCAGAACCGTGAGGATCCGTCACGGGGAGCTGCCAGATCGCCCCATGGAGCCCACAGCCTCCGCAGAGGGGCCGGGGCGGGGCCAGGGCGCAGGAGGCCCGGCGGAGGTTGGCATCGGCCGGCCGTGCAGGCTCCCGGGGCCATCGCCCCGCCCCACGCCGGCCGAAGCGCCGAGCTGCCTGTGCGCGAGGCCAGCGCTCACTTTGCAGTCGTGCCTGCGCGGAGATGGAGCCCAGGACCACGTTTGCTGCCGGCCGGAGCTCCCCCAGTGGAGAGGGCCTGCCTCTGCGGGCCTGTGGGCCTCCTCGTGGGGGTCCTGAGGACAAGGACCCCAAGGGAGCCGCGCCCGAGCGGCCCACAAGCTTCCCAAAGCGCGAGGACGACAGCCAGAACAGTCGTGGCGTCGACCCGACGGAACGTGTACTGTTCCCCATCAGAGACCTTGCGTCAGGGGGTCCCGGGCGGGCGTGTGGTGTCAGGAGGCAGGCTCCTCGGTCGCCGTGGCTGCGCTGGGCTGGCTCAAAAGGGTGGCTCAGATACAGCCACCGAGCCCACAGTCCAGCCCGTAGCAAGGAGGAGGAAGAGGTCACCTAGGGCTCAACCAGAGGTTCACGAGGGCCCTCGCTGTCCCGGGCACTTCCTAGACGTTGCTCTTGCCACATCTGCACACATCCCATTGGCTAGGACTTAGGCACAGGACAGACGCCGCTGCGAGGAAGGCTAGGAAATGCGGTCTGTTAACTTTAAACAAATAGCCAGATACTTGTCCTGCAGAATGGGTTTGTTCGGGCACAACAAAGAATTGCACATCAGGATATGGACGTGCAGCGTAATGGGGACCCACGCACCATCCACCCCTCAGGACAAAGCAGAAACACACTCTTAGAGCAGAAAGGGGGCCGCCACCCACGGCGCCCGCTGCAGGGGACCGGGCGGCCCAAACGGAGCGGCGCTTCCCCGGCGGGGTCGTGACGGCCTCTCATTGGCTGAGCCGTTGCCCGGCCACCGGGAAACCTCCCTCCCGCGCGGGTGGTAACAGAGAAAACAGCTGTTGGAGGCGGAGGGGTCTCTACTGGTTCGGTTTCGTTGACAGTCAGTGGTCTGACCGGCGAGCTTCTCCTGCAGGCTCCTCCCCACTGCAGCTGAAAGGTTTCCTTTTTGGCTCCGGCTCGTGTGGCTCCGTGGACTGAGCCCCGGCCTGCAAATGGAAGTCACTCGTTTGATTCCCCGTCAGGGCACAGGCCAGGGTTCTAGCCGGGTCCCCAGCAGGGGGCGCACGAGAGGCAGCCACACATGGACGTTTCCCTCCCTCCCTTCCCCTCTCTGAAAATTAATTAAAAAAAAATCTTTTTAAAACATAAAAGTTTCTTTTTATTCCTCGTCACGTCTTCTTTTTTAAAAAAGATTTTATTTATTCTTAGAGAGAAAGAGAGGGAGGAAACTAGGGAGAGAAACATCCATGCGTGGTTGCCTCTTGCACGTTCCCCACGGGGGACCTGGCCGGCAGCCCGGGCCTGTGCCCCAACTGGGAATCGAACCAGCGACGCTTTGGTTCGCAGGCCGGCGCTCAGCCCACTGAGCCGCGCCAGCTTGAGTGGCGGTCACAGGGAAAGGGCTGGGGTTCGGGGGGTGGGTGCGTGGCTAGCCGCGGGCGCTGGCCTCGGCGCCCTGCGCTCGGCCCTGTTCTCCCCGCCGCGCCCTCGCCTCGGAGGCTGGGATGAACAACCCCCTAAGAATTGAAACCGCCCGCAGTGGAGGACCAGAATGCGGGGCCGAAGCCGCCCTCCTGGGAGTCGCAGGCGCGGGCCGGGGGGCCTCTCCCGGCCTGAGCCACGTGTGCCGTGGGTTCGGTGGGCACAGCTCCGTTTCCACCGGGCGCTCCGGTCCTGTTGTGCGCAGCAGACATTGTTAGGGAGCGGTGACCACCGCCACGGTCGTGCACTCTCCGCTCCCGAGGCGCAGGGACCACGGCGGAGGCCCGGGCCGCCCTCGCTGCGGAATCTCCCGCTCGCCCGCCCCCGGCCACCGGCTGGCCCTTATCTCGGGGCGTAATGAGTAACCAACCCAGCACCGTGCGTTCCCAAGGTGATTGGGTCAATAAAACGCTCCTTCTCAAGGCCTCTTTTCACTTTAGTAGACGCTGAACGGAGGTCGTTAGCCTTATCGTTCATGTCCCTAAACGCCAGTTTATGGCCGTATAATTTCCACACAGTAAAATGCAGCCCTTCAGAGTGCGGTAAGCGCTGCGATGTTTACACGCACGCCGCTACCGCCCTTGCCCGGTCTGGAGCATTTCCGTCACCTCCACAGCCGGCCAAGCCCCCGCAGGCATCGGCGGCCCCGCCCCGCCCGGCTCCGCGGTCGCCGCGCCTTTGCCCTGGTCTGGCGTCCGGCACAAGGCTTCCACACTCACCCACGTTGCTGCGTGTTTCAGCAGCTTCTGGAGAATGGGCGGGGAGGGCGGAATAGGTCCTTTTCCCCCTTTTTTTCTGTTGTTTTCACTAGAAAAAATCTGGCCAAAAACACAAAACGTGGCTCGTTTTCATTGGTAGTTTTTCAGTCAACGGAATTCTTTCCCTCAGTAAAAAATTTGGCGTCACCAAGACACCCCGAGGACTCCCGGGAGCAGGCACAGGCCCGCCCCCACCTTTCCAACTGGGGCCCCGTATCCCCAGGGCCTGTCCCAGGCGCGGAGCCAGAGGAGGGGAGCCCCCGCTGCCCCCGAGCCGGCCTCGCCGGGACACTGTGCCGGGCTCGCTGCTTCGAAGGCCGCAGGCCTGAGACCGGGGGCCTCCCAGCCGCCGGGGGAAGTGCGCCGCGCGCCCGGCCGCCGTGCGAGGACTGGCATGGGGGTGACCGGAGTCACAGGAGACCCCTGGTATACACAACAGTCACATTTCTATACCTAACACTTAGGACATAGAAAAATGTAAAGACCTACCTGAGACCTATGTTTTATGAACAATGTCACCTCCATAAAGTCATTTAAAATTTTTGTATTTTGTTTTATTTTTAGAAAGTGGGGAGGAAGGGAGAAAGAGGGAGAGAAACATTGATGCGTGAGAGATGTTGCCTCTTGCAACCCCCAACTTGGGACCTGGCCTGCAACCCAGGCCTGTGCTCTGACTGGGACTTGAACTGGTGACCTTTTGGTTCACAGGCCAGCGCTCAATCCACGGAGCCGCACCAGCCAAGGCCCGATTAAAAAGTTTTAAAATACCATCGCAATCGCAGCACAAAACATAAAATACTTACAGATACACTTACTGGAAGCTGTGTAAGCGGAGAGATGTTTTAAAGACCTAAATTAGGGGTTCACAGTCTGGAAGATGCAGCGCAGCTGAGACGTCGCTTTCAACACAATCCCTGACCCAACCCCAGCGGGGGTTTTGTGTGTGGAAACTGACAGGATCACTTTAAAAATTCATTTGGAAAGACAAATGACAAAAAATAGACCAAACAGTCTTGAAAAGAAAGCACAAAGTTAGAGGATTTCAAACGCATCAAGACTTAACTACAGCTCAAGACTGGAACTGGCAAAGAAAGAGTTGTCCTGGTCTCTCTGAGATGGATTAGGATCCGGAAACAGCCTCACACACCTACCATGAGATCATGTTTTGCAAGCGTGCGGACACAATTCAAGGAGGTGCAGGAGACCTCTTCAACCCATGGTACGGCACCAAGGCTTATGCCTGGGAAAAGAGAGCCCTGAACCTTACTTTGCATCGTTTATAAAAACCGGCCCAAGGTGGACTATGAGCTCGGCCGCGCGGCTCAGGCGGGCGCAGCGTCCCCCCGGGCACCAAAAGGCCGTGGGCTCAGCCCCCGCTCAGAGCACCTCCAAGGAGCAGCCAACCGATGTCTCTTTCTCTCTCTCTTCCTTCCTCTCTCTCTCTCGACTCAACAAACGGATCCTCAAGTGAGGATTTAAAAAAAAAAAAAATGTTAAAGATGGACTGTAAACGTATAATGATTAAATTGTTAGAAGAAAACATACAAGAATGACCTCACGATCTTGGGGCGTATTTGTTAGAGAAGACAGCACCGCCGGCCTTCGACAGAGAGGCCGCCAGAGAGCCCTCCAGCAAAATGGGTTTGTTCCAAAACAACGAAGAACCGCCGCTCGGGACTTGCAGCCTCGTGGGGAGCCCCGCGCGAGCCCCGAGAAACAAAGGAGGGAGCCCGCGGCGGGAGGGCGGGCGGGGTGAGCTGTCCCAGCAGGTGCTCGCGGGGCTGTGGGGCCGGCGCCTGGCACAAGAGCCCCCCTCGGCCTCCCTACTTCATTTTAAATGAGGTTCCAGCTTGTTAATTTGTGCATTTCCCCTTTTGATCAAGACCTTTCTCTGCCCTGGCTGGTGTGGCTTAGGGGACTGAACCACTGAGTCTGGGAACCCAAGGGTCACGGGTTCGATGCCCAGTCAGGGCACACGCCTGGGTTGGGGGCCAGGTGCCCACTCGGGGGCAAGAGGCAGCTGCACATTAATGTTTCTCTCCCTCTCTCCCTCCCGTCCCCTCTGCCGAAAAGTAAATGAGTAAAATCTTTAAAACAAATTCTTTTTCTCTGAAAGCTTCTCCGATCAAGAGACAGGCGGTTGCCGGGGTCAGCAGCGGGTGCCCCTCCGGCCCGGGGGAGCATTTCCGGGTGCCGGGTCCCACCTGGGAACGCGCACAGGCTGCGGGGCTACCGAGGTCCCGACCGAGGCCACGTGTGAGCGGCAAGCGCGGCAGCAGGGAGACCCGGCGGGCGCTCTCCCTCTGAAGCCCACGCGTCGCCCCGGTCCCCGTCCTCCGCGCAGGGGGTCGGCCCCAAAGGACAGCGTCCCGCGGCCCGGCCCGCCCCCCGGGAAAGCCGGGGCGCCGGGGGTCTGGTCAGGTCCCTCTCAGCGGCCGTGGCCGGTGCGGCCAGCCTGGCGCTTCGGTCAGACAAGTGCTTCTGTCCGAATTGCGGGGCTGCCGCCGCCTGGGGGCGGGCCGCCCGGCTGCTGTGTGCCTGGCAGGCACCGTTCCGCTGAGAGCGAAGACAGTCTGGTTTGGTTTTGTTTTGTTTTGTTTTGTTTTGTTTTGTTTTGTTTTTTTGAGGTGTCTTTCCCAGAAAACAGGGTCTCCAGGTCGTAGAGTGTGGGGTTCAGGGTTTTCATCTCCTCGGAGCACAGCACGGCCACCTTCGCTGAGAGCAGCTGGCTCCTCCCGATGCTGAAGGGCTCCTCAGGGGCCTCGGGAAGCCTGGGGTGCCAGGAAGCCCCTGTGGTCCCCTGCAGCGCTGGCTCCGCCCACGCCTCGAACCTGGGACTGGGCCGCAGGGGGCTGTGTTCCCCGGGGGGCCCTCAGTGAGCAGAAGGCGTCTTCCGGGGCGGAGGCGCCAGGGTAGCCACTGGCAGGACAGTGCCGCCGTCAGAGGGCTCGGGTCGAGGGGGCGGGGCGCGCAGGGAGACCGAGGCTGCTGGCCCGGGACGGGGGCCGTTTCCTGCCCTCAGGAAGGCTCCGGCGAGGCGTGAGTCAGCTCCCGGAAGGGACCGGCTTCCCGCTGGGACGGGGGCCAGCACGTCCAGGGGCGTCCGGGGAGGGCCGCGGGGTTCCTGCTCGGGGTCCTCGGCTTGCTGGCTGTGCCAGGGGCGAAGCAGACGGTCGCGGGGGCCGGTGCAGGGCCGAGGCCTGGTGGCTCTGTTTGAACCTCAGCAGGAGGGGCGCTGAGGATTCTGCCGAATCCACAGCTCCTGTCAAACCCTAGGGGCGCGCTCCCCTTGGCAGAAATTCCAGCGTGAGACTCCCCAGCCTGATCAGCAGCCGGGCTGGGGGACTGAGGGGCGAAGGGCGGGGCGGGCGCAGCAGCCTGTGGGCCTCGCTGGGGACCCCGCGGCTGCTCCGAGGCGGGGGGGGGGGGCGGGCGGGGCGTGGCCCTGGAGTCAGCGGGACAGGGACAGGCCCCCACCGGGAGAGCGGCTTCCCTGAGCCGACGGGGCTTCTGGGGGACCGACCACGTCCTACTTCTTGACCTGGATGGTGCCCACCTGGGGGCTCATTTGGTGGTAAAAACTTAAATATGTGTTTTGCTTGAAACGCCTTTCTTGCGGCACGTAGTGTCAGACAGCAGCCACCCTTCCCAAGAGCAGGCAAAAAGTATACGGTTTCCAGGGATACGTGACAAAGACAAGCAAGGCCTGTCCGCAGAGCATCGCCAAGGCCCTCTGAGGCGCACCCTCAGCCCCCGAGAGCGAGGCGCCGTCGGGGAGCCAGTACCCCCAAGTCCGCGGCAGGGCATGGAGTTCCCATGAACCCGCAGAGGGTTTTCAAAGGATTTGACAAAATCAAGCTCTGGGGACAAAAGCCCAAGAAGAGCCGGTGACTCTTCAAGGACACGGATGTCCCACCGGCTGTGGCGATGTCTGCGGACCCACGGGCAGCGCCGCGCTGGCCCCCGGGGCGGGCTCCAGGGCGCTGCCCCGCCCGGAAGGTCCTAGACCTGCCCATGGGAGGCCGGGCAGGGGTCGTGGGCAGAACGGCCAACCCGCTACGGAGAAGGACGGAAGGCCACGTGGGAGCCTCTGCCCCGAAGAGCAAGGAGGAAGAAAGGAGACAGGTGGGAAAACGAGGACAACTGGAAGGCAACGCGAGGTCACAAGGAAGCTCAAGCCCCTGGGTCTGGCCCCTCGCCCGCCTTGAAAATGCGCCTGCACGGCAGGGCTGCACGCGGCCCTCCCGTGCCGGCGTCTGGTCGAGGCTCCCGCCCCCAGCCGCCGCCCAGCAAGTGCGGTCAGGGTGGATGAGGCGGGGCCGTCGACACAGCCCCGGGCCCGGGCCTGGCCACCGCGCCGGCCCCCAGGGAGCCTCGGCAGCAGGGGGCGACCTGAGGGCTGGGGGCCAGACGCCAGTGCCCTTCCGTCCTGCCCTGAGCCCAGGGCCAACGTGCCCGCTCCCCGGCAGCCGCCGAGATCCCAGATGCAGGGACCCACCCCGCCCCCTCAGCCAGACCCCGGCCCAGGTCCGCAGATGGCGGGGCTGCAACCACGCAGGGAGCCGGCCTGTGAGCTGCTCCAGGGAACAGCCCGGTGGTCCCGAGGGCAGGGGTCCGGCCGAGTTCCGAGGTGGGGGACACACTCAGTCTCCTGCTGGGTACACTCGGGACCTCCTGGAGAGCAGAGCTTCCGGCACATTCCGCTTCACCGTGGTGGTGCCCCCGCTGCGAGGGCTGCTCCCGTCCGCGCCCCCCTTCGGGACTTGTTGTCTGGTTGTTGGCGTACTGTCCTCTGGGCGTGTATCCGCCTCCCGGCGCGCGCCCCAGCACAAGGCCAGGCGCCCCTCTCCCGCGGGCAGGGCACAAGGTAAGGGCGGTGCGGAGACGCAGGACCTGCCCCGCGGCCACCAGGCGGCAGCACTGAGCCGCCCTGGGCTGGGCTGAGGCAGAGGGTGGCGGCTGCTCGCTGGCTCTCGGGGAGTCGTACACACAAAAGGCGGCTGCAGAGCAGGGCCAGGCGAGGCGGGCAGGGGCTGGGGAGGGTCCAGGCAGGCAGGGGCGAGCCCCTCTCAGGCCTGGGACACAGTGGGGCCGGGGTTCTCCTCCTCTGTCGGAGGCTAAGATGTGCACTTGGATGCCTCCCTGGAGCAGGCCGGTGGCCAAGGCAGGGGGACCCGAGGCGTCAGGACTCCCCACATGGGCCACCTCCCGCCTCTGTGCCCTGAGAGCCCCCCTCTGGAGCATTCAGGAGGTTCCACCGGATGGCTCACCGAGTGGACACACCCCCACGCCGTGGCCTCCTGGGCCTGAGGCCACTGGAAACGCAGGCAGTCCCCGCGGTGCCTGGGGCTGCAGAGCAGCCAGGCCTCTGCGCCCCCGGGGTGAGCCGTGAGCAGCGGGGGCACGATGGCTGCTGCAGGGCCCTGCCCCAGAGCCGGAGGCACGTCCAGCCCTCCAGGGACCGGCGGCGTGCCCGTCCGTCCTCCGTACCACCGGGGCAGGCTGTCCGCCTCCTGGGGACACACGCAAGTGCTGAGGGATGCGGCCGGGTTCCCCGAGGGGCAGGCTGGGGGCCCCGGGGAGCGGGCATTGGAACTGTGAACCAGCAGGGTCGCCACACACAGATTTATTAGGGGCCTCGGGCCGGGGGCACATCCACAGGGTCTCTTCCCTCTACTGCCACCCAATGTGCGGCCGGGCCGCTAGCGTCCACTGCGTCCGGTGGCTCCTGCGCTACAAGAGGTTCACCTTGGCCACTACCTGCTTGCAGCCCGTCACAGCAAACTCGCGGCCAGCGACGCGGTAGTAGCTGAGCTGCTCGGCCAGGAGCTCAGCGCGGGCCTGCTCCGGGAAGAAGCCCTCGGCAGCCATCTCGTCCCGGAAGCAGCTGACCACGTCCCTCTTGTCCAGCAGCAAGAAGGGCACGACGGCCGCGGCCTGCCACAGCGGGTGCTCGCGGGCCAGGAGCGCCCTCAGGCCGGCACTCAGCTCCTCCTCGGCGCGGGAGCCGTGCGCGGGGCCGCCGGGGCGCAGCGGTCGCGGCACGGGCAGCGCGCGGGACGCGTTCTGCAGCACGAAGCGCGTGATCTCCGCGCCCCCGGCGCTGCTGAGCAGCACGTAGACGGCGTTGTGGAAGGGGCGCGCGCGCTGCGGCTGCAGGAAGCCGTGCAGCTCGTCCAGGAGCGCCGGCGGCATCAGCTCCACCTCGTCCAGCACCACGAACGGAGTCTTCTCCTCCACCTCGGCCTGCGCCACCACTGCGGCCACGCGCCGCGCCAGCTCCTCGCGGCAGGCCAGCGCGGCGCGCGGCTCGGGGCAGTGGTGCCGCACGTGGTACTGCAGCACGAGCTCGCCGTCCTCGAGCACCGCGCGGAAGTGGCGCGCCAGCAGGCGGCCCACGTGGCTCTTGCCCACTCCGCTGGGCCCATGAAGGGCCAGGAGCAGCGGGCGGCTGTGCATGTGCGTGGAGAGGTAGTCCCGCAGCAGCGCCACGATGCGCCCCACGGCGGCCGGCTGGCCGAACACAGCGCGCTGCAGCACCTTCTCCAGCCCGTCGAGGTCGTAGCGCTGCGCATTATCGTCCAGGTTCTCGATGGCGTTGAGCACCTGGAAGCCCACGATGGCCACGAGCAGCAGCAGGCAGCGCTGCGCGCGGCTCCGGCTCTCGGCGCGCGGCCGGCACTTGCGCGAGGTCTCGGGGTAGAGCACCACGCGGCTGCGCCGGCGCTTCTTGCGCGGCGTCCTTAACGACAGCTCCGCGGGGCTGTCGAACGTGAAGATCTGCGGCTGGTCCGGGTCCCCGCGCGACGCCGGGCGCCCCGGGTCCAACCCGGCGCCGGGCGTCAGGAGGCGCCTCTTGCGCAGGAGGCGCACGCGGCGGCGCAGGCGGACCACGGCGCGCAGCGGCGCCATCACGCTCCGGCCCGGGATACCGAGGGCCGGGGCCGCGGCCTCGGACGCGAGCTCCGCGCTGGGCTGGCCGCCGTCCATGGCGCCGGGGCGGCGCTCGGCATGCAGGTCGCCCTCCCTGCAAGAAGAAGGCGGGAGGGTCTTCAGACTTACCCCCGGCAGGCTGGGCCCCGGGGCCCCGAGCACGCACCGCGCTGGGAGGCCGGAGAGCGGCCGGGGCTGTTCCCGGAGGCTCACCCCCCGGACCAGGAAGCGGCTCCCTGCGGGGCCCCATGCAAATCCCTCGGGTCCTCCCACGAACAGCGCGGCCCCAGGGAGGTGGCTCGGGAGTGGGGGTGACCGGGCGCAGTTTATCGGGCGGCCGCCCAGCTTCCTGGAGGAGGGGTCGGCCTGCCCGCTCCCGGGGAGGGGGGGGCGGGGGGCAAGATCGGGCCCCGCCCCCGCTCGCAGCCCCGACTGCCCGACGCGGACACCACAAGGAAGCAGCGGCCCGACCCCCCTGGAATTGTGAGACACCCACACAATTAAGGACGCTTGAGGGGAGGAGGGGTCTGGCTGGAACTTCTGCTTTTCCGAATGGGCCCATCCCTGTCCCCAGGCAGATAGATACGCAAAAGCAGAAGGAAGGAAGAGCCACTGAGGGGACAGCTGAAGAGACGCAGGGTGCACACCCAGGACCCCCAAACCACCCCCATACCTGCAGCTGCGTCGGGCCAGGCTCCTGCTGGCCCCCCACCCCCGGGACAGCCCCCCGCCGGCGCAGACACCGAGGCCTGGGGCTCAGGAGGCGGAGAGCACGGGCTTCCCACCGAGGGTCAGGCTGGGGTCAGGGCGGGGCCTGGCTGGGCCAGCGTGGCCTGGAGGGGCAGTGGCACCTGCGGGTCCCCAGGGAGCGGTCCAGCGCGGAGGGAGCTGGGGGAGGTTTCCGCTTCTAAGCAAAGGAAGTGAGTCAGGGGTGTGTGGTGAGGGCGGGCCTTGGGCTGGACGCAGGCGCCAGACAGGGAGGCCGGCTGGCTCCCCGGGGCCCTGACCGGCGGTCACCCCCCTTTCCTGCCCTGCAGGCCCAGGGGATCTGGCGAGGCCCAGCGCAGCCCCTGCCCCAGGACCCAAGGGCCCTTTGCACCCAGGCCTGCCCTCCACATGCCCGCAACTCCCAGGGACGTCTCTGGACCCAACCTCTACAGGGCCCCTTGGGGAAGGGAGTCCCCGCACCCCACCCTGTCCTCTCTCCTGGCCCCTCCCGCCCCTCCCCGGACCCCAGTCCGGGCCCCCTGCAGCGCCTCCCTCTCCCGTGCCCCAGCCTGGAGCCGCCGGGACAGGGCAGCACAGCGGGTACCGAGTTCTATCACCGAGGCGCCAGCCCCAGGAGCGCAGGGTCCTGGGGGAGCACATTTAGGAAGAACTTGGGCCCTGTCCCACCCCCACCCCACCTGCGCAGACGGCCGGCCTGGAGGGTCCTCCCTGCCTCCCCCGATGGCCCGGGCACCTGCGCCATGCAGGCCCGGCAGCCTGCCCTGCCTGGGGTCCCCTCCGCAGAGGCCCCCGTCCCTTGGCAGCCTCCCTGCTGCACCCCTCCCCAGCCACCCAGGTCCCTTCCCTCCGAGTCCCGCGCTTGTATCGAACCCTGCACTTGTATGGGGGGGGGGGGCTGCCATGGGTTGGGGCTTCCCATCCTCGGGAACGCAGGGCGTTCCTGTCCGGCTGTCCGTCCAGGGCCCTCCGGCAGCATCGCCATGTCCCACAGCCCTGCTCCCCCGGGGCCCGCTCCCCACCCCAGGCAGGGGAGCCCCTGGGCACCTGGCCCGCCGTGTGGCCCAGGACCTGGGCAGGACACGGTCCAGGCTCAGCCCCAAGGCCCCCGCAGCAGGCTTCTTCCGTCCAGGCGAGGGCAGGGCGTCCGGCAAGCCTGTCTGGGTGGCCAGCCAGCTGCTCCTGCTGGAGGCTGGTCCCACAAACCCCATCCACACCCTCGGCCTGACAACCCCTCACCCACCGGGGCCTCCCGTCCCCTCCTCTGGGCGGGAGGGACTCGGCTCTGCCGACCCATCTGCGCGTCCGTCTCGGTCCTTCTTGACCTGGAGCCTCAGGGGCACGGGCAGGTCCCATCTGCTCCCCGGCTGCCCCCATGGCTGGGGTCCTCCGGGGCCCCGGCCTCCCCGGGAGATGGAAACAGCCAGCAGGGGACTCTGAGCGTCTGTACCCACAGACCTGCCTCCCCGGCCTGTGGCCCCACCCCCCAGTGACAGCTGGCCACTGCTCCCCACCCGTCATTTCCATCAGCACAAAACGCACTTCTTCCTAAAAAACGGAAGTTCTTCCTGAACGCCCCCCCTTGCTTTCCTCAGCCCCCCCTACACCTGCAGGGCTGCCCCCCTCGAAGTCCCTGGCCTCCAGGAGCAGGGCCCTCAGCATGTCACCGCTGGTGGGGGCAGTGAGGCCTGTGTGGAGTGGACTGTGTCCAACCCGGTGGCCTTGAGCAGCCCAGACAGGACAGCCACACACAGGCCCTCCCACCCTGACTGTGCCACCCCGGAGAAGGCACCCAGCCCCCCGCACCCCCCCCCCCCGGCACCACCGGGGGCACAGAGGAGCTCCTCCCTGATTCACCACAAGGCCTTTATTTACACAGGACCTCGCCCTGCAACAGCACCCGCTCCCAGGGAAAACCAAGACGCAGGCGGAGCCTGGGCTGCCCTCCGCCCCGCCCGACACACGGGTGCTGCGGGCCAGGGCAGGACAGCTCCCTGCTGGGCGTTCTAGGGCCGCGGCCGCCCACTGTCCCACCCCCAGGGGTCCTCAGTGGGGCCAGGCTGACCCAGCAACGTAACCATCCGTGGACAGCGGGTGGCCTTCCTGTCGCCGCCCCCGGCCCCTCCGGCAGTGGCGCCCCCGCTAAGACTGCACAGCCTCAGGCAACGGGACGCCAGGCTCAGGGGCCCCTGGGCAGGGGCCGTGCTTCGGGGACCAGGCTGGGCGCCGGCCTGGGGTGGTGATGCGGGTCCCCTCCAGGCACACAGCTTTCGGGACGCAGGTCAGGGTGGGGCTGAGGCACCGAGCGTGTCCCTGACGGCCGCGTCCCCGCCCGTCCCGCCTCCTGTGCCCAGGAGCACATCGCCGCCACCGCCGCCAGGAGGTGCGGGCCCCAGTGACCTGAGGCCAGGGAGCCCCTCCAGGCCCAGCAGGGCCCAGTGCCCCGCGTGGCCCCAGGGAAAGCGTCAGAGCCCGGCTGGGGCGGGCACGGAGGGGAGGGGCAGCTCGAGGGCCGGGGTCTCGGCAGCCTGCGCCGGGCTGGGCTTCCGGTGGTCCAGCCGCTCCAGCTTCTCGCCGAGCTGGGAGTAGAGCTCCTTCACCGCCTCTCCGCTCTGTGGGAAGCCCAGGGTTGTGGTCAGGCCCCGTGGTGGGGACACAGGCAGTGTGAGCCCTGGGTGGGCGGGCGGGCGGGCACCCACCTGGCCAGTGGGCTCCAGCGCCTTCTGCAGGGCCTGCAGGCGGGCGGGGGCCACACGCTGGTGCAGGTGGAGGAGCAGCCGCAGCACGTGCCGTTGCACGTTCTCCTTCCTGGAAGAGGCCAGAGTGGCTACAGGGCCTGGGGACCAGGACCGGGGACCGAACCTGCCCGGCCCTGCCCCGCCCACCGCAGCCTGGAACCTGGGCGAGGCCGTGAGCAGGAAGCCCTCGAAGAGGCTGCTGCAGAAGTCCTCCAGGGCAAACTCGTCAGCCAGGAGCGCCAGGTTCCCCGTGAGCAGGTGCAGGAAGATGTCCCCGAAGGCCAGGTCCCCGAAGGTCTCCGCTGCAGGCACAGCGGGCGTCAGCCAGCCTCTGCACCCGCCCACCCCCGCAGCGAACCCCGGGGGACAGGGCAGCACTGTGAGAGCGGGCTGCGCCCCTGCCCGGAGAGCCAGAAGTGGCCGGCCGGGTGGGCGCAGGGTGGGGCCTGGGCCTGAGCTGGGAGGCGGGGCTCCGGGGCGGCCGGGAGGGCGAGGGAGCCCAGGCACCGCTGGGCCGAGTGGCCTCCAGAGGACAGAGAAACAGTCAGCAGAGAGTGCCGGCCAGGGGTCCGTCCTCACGGAGGGGACAGAACGGAGGAGACGTCCCCTCTTTCTCTGAAACCACAGACATCAAGACCCGCAAGAGACAGCAAGACGGGCAGGAACCCCTGTGGCCAGCAGGTACGGGGCGCCTCCCTCACCAGCGTCCCAGCCTGAACAAACCATCGGGACAAAGACGGGCGGCCATCGGAAACGGGGCCCCGCACGTCCGAGGAGCCCGGCTCCGCGTCCCGAAGACCACCCTTCCTTCATCGACGCACCCGCCCCGCCGCCCCGAGGGCTGTGTGGCCCCACAGAGGCGGGCAGTGGGCACGGCGCTTCGATTCCCACGGTAAGAGGTTTGAAAACAGCCAGGAGAGCATTTGGAAAACCAACGTCTTTCCCTGCTAGAACCCTAGTAACAGAAATAAGGGGCGGTCCCTCCGGGTTGTGACCGAGTTCTGCACCGGCCCGAGGGCGGCAGCGCGCGAGCGCCCGGCCCCAGTGGACACGCAGGAGACAGGCGGCAGCGCGTGCGCAGAGAGGAGCAAGAAGGGCGGGGCACAGCGAGGCGGTCACGGCCCTGGCACCCGGGTGGGTCCGAACAGACAGTACATGGGCCCAGAGACGTGTCCGGTGACCCAGGGGCTGGGGGGCCCAGACGGGGAATGGCCGTGCACGGCCCGGCGCTGTCACGGGTCCTGCTGCGAGGGCCGGAGCAGCAGAGACAGGCACGAGAGCTGGGCAGGGGCCGGCGTGGCCAGCGCATGGCTGGAGCCTCCAGGAGCCTGCCCGTCCCACACCGCGACTTGAGCCCTGGACGCTCACCCCTGACAGACTGACCTCCAGGAGGGACGAGCGGTTCGTGTTGTGGGGTTGGATGGCGGCTGGGTGCAAATCAGTACCCACAGAGAGGCAGCCTCTCCCCACGGGGAAGTCGGGAAACCCGCGCTTCCTCATCGGACACGCCAACGATCCAGAAACCCACTTAGCAAGAGACCGCAGGCCCCTCAGGCCCAGCCGAGGCCCGAGCGAGCCGGCGCTGCTGGGGCTGCGAGCGCGCGGGAGGCCGCCCGCTCTTCGCCCGGACAAACGGTCGCTCCCTCAGGGGTCCCCCGCGGCCACCCCTCAGACCTCCCTGCCCCTTCCTGGCTCGCAGCCTCCCGCGGCCCCCCCCCTCCGGGGCACTGGTGTCCTCAGCACCTCCCGCGGCACCCTCCTGACGCCCGAGGACGTGGGAGGCGGCACAGCCCTGGCCACAGTGGGTTAAATCGAGGGGGCTGTTCCGCGCCCCGGACACTCCAACAAAGGGGACCAGAGCAGAGGGCCTCCCAAAGCCCCCAGCGGGCCCCTCTCGCTTCGGAGCCAGGAGCCAGGACGGCCTGCAGCAGCCAGGCACTGCCAGGCCAGCCCGGGGGCGGGGCCCGCGGACTCACCGAGCCCGGGCAGCAGGCGCAGCAGCGCGTTCTTGTTCCTCTGCTTGGTGATGTGCAGCACGTAGTAGAGCCCCACCTCGCAGGCCATGCGCTGCTCCTGCAGGAACCTGCATGGAGACCGGCCCTGAGCGCGCTGCCCCCTCGGCCGCCCGGGGCGCCACCACCCGCCCGCCCCGCCCGCGGTACTTGGTGAAGCTCTCGGGAAGCGTGTTCGGGTAGGCGGCCGGGGCCCTCTCCTCGGCGGGGAGCTTCTGGTCCACGTTGAAGGCGTGGTCGTCCACCACGAAGGACATGAGCGTGGGCAGGAACCGCGTGATGAGCTCCACCTCCTGGGGCGGGAAGCCAAGAGCCCAGCCGTGGGGCGCAGCCAGCGCCGCCCCCGCCCTGCCCGCCCCGGGGCCGCCGCCCCCACCGCCCCAGCCCCACCCCGCAGCCCCGAGCGGGCGGGCGGTGCAGAGGCCCCGCCGGGTCCCCTTACCATCTTGGGCTCCTTGAAGACCTGGCTGTCAATCATGTCCCAGGCCCCCTGGCCCAGCGCCAGCAGCCTGAGCAGCAGCAGGAGGTCCGGGCTGTCCTGTGGGGGCGGGGCACAAGCCTCAGCACCCGAGCCCCGCCCTCCCAACCCCCTGCAGCGCGCGGCACCCAGACACGGGACACGCAATGCGCGTGGGGCGCGTGTGCGCCTGGAGGCGGTGTGGCCCACCCCCACATGCCCACGGAAGGCTGCCTGGTGCCAGCCAGGCGCTCACCCTGGGCAGCGTCTCCTGGCCGACCAGCTCCTGCAGGTGCCTGACGGTGCTCAGCGACAGGGTGTTGATGGCGAAGGGGTCGCACAGGATCATGGACAGATCCCTGCAGAGACAAGCCCCTGGCGTCAACCTGAGTTGCTGACTGTGGGGAGCGGCCGCGGGCTGGGCCACCTCAGCCTCTGCCCCAGCCAGACGGCCCCTCCGCGCCGGGCTACCCTGGACGCCTTCCCCAGAAAAGGCTCAGCGTTTGGAAACTTGCACTCAACTTAAACCACTGAGCAGTCAAAGTTCTCAAGACAATTAAGGCCCCGTTTGGTTTGGAGAACCTGACCCAGACCCTGTCATTTCAGCCAAGGGTCCCACAGAGGCAATGACAGGGAGAGGCAGGCTCCGCAGACCCCGGACAGGACCCGGCCCGGCGCTGAGAGCCGCGCAGCTCGCAGACAGACTGGGACCGACACTGCGGCGGACGTGCCGTGCTCATCCGAACGCCGGAAAACAGGACTTTGGGGGGCTGGGGTGTCCACAGAAGGCCAGCCCTCACCCCAGAACTTGCTCCTGACCCTTCTTCACTCCATCAAGAAACCCCTGCAGCTCCCGGGCCCTCTTGCTGTCCACGAAGCGCTCGCGGATGCAGGCGTCCAGGCACCAGGTAAACTGCGGGGAAGCAGAGTCAGGACGGGACCGAGGCCGCCCCGCCCGCCGCCCAGGTCTCAGGGAGGGCCCGGCCGGGTCAGGCGGTGTGGGGAAGAGACAGTGTTTGAGCTTTGTTCTAAAAGGAGTCCTCTGTTGGCCCTGGCCAGGTGGTCAGTTGGTGAGTATCGTCCCGACGCACCAAGGCTGCGGGTTCAGTCCCCCATCAGGGCACGGACAAGAATCAACCAATGATCCATTGGTTTTAATTGGATGTAAGCGAAACAACAAATCCATGTTTCTCTGTCTCTCCCCCAAATCAATAAATGATAAAGTCCAGGCGCAGGAGAATTTGGAAGCAGCAGGACAGGAATGTGAACCCACAACAAATGCCTCTGAGCAGGAGGCCCATCATCCTTGTCACCCCCCCGACGGAGGCTTGGAACTGATCTTGCCAAATAGCTGGGGAGTCTGTGTGGGTTTAAGAGGCCTGGATTTCTATGTTTCACCAACAAAGAAAATGTCTCTTTGGTATTAGTCCTTGGAAAAAACAATTATTGAAAAAAAAGGGGGGCCCCACAGGCAGCCCCCACGGTGGGGTGTCAGAGCAGACACCAGGTGGCAAGGCCGTCCCGGCTGCACTGCACCCGCTCAGGGACAAGGGCAGCGCAGGCAGCCGGCCTGGGCGCCACTCAGCTCACCAGGAAGCGCCTGAGGGCTCCGCGGCCGGCAGGGGCCGAGGAGGAGGGAGGGGGACCCAGGAGAGGCTACCGTGCTGCCCCTCACGAGGCGACGTGGTCACGGGTGGCCCCCGGCCGACTGGGCAGCAGCGGTGCAGGTGGATGTGTATTTGGTGGTCAGGTGGGGTGGGCACCTGGAGCCCAGGCACCAGGACCCCCCCTAATCCCCCAGGGGAGGGAGAGGGAAGCCAGGAAGAGACCAGAGGGCGGGGGGCGGGGGGCGGGGCCGGCTGGGGCGCCACCTTATGGCAGGGGTCCACGGAGCAGATGTCGCCCACGTCCAGGTCGTGCAGGGACATGAGCAGCTCCGCGCGCAGCGTGCAGTAGTGCACGTTCCGCGTCCGCAGGAAGAGGGTCCGCAGGAACTGCAGCACCATGTCGTACAGCTTCACGTTCTTCCCCACCATCTGCGTCAACTTCTGCACCACCTGGGGGGTGAGACCCCGTAGCCAGCGTCACACGCGGCCCCGGCCACACGAAAGACCACGGGCAGGCGCACGGCCCGCTCCCCGGCCACACGGCCCGCCTGCTAGGGGCTGCTGGCGCCGTGCCGGGTGGCACGGCCTCCGGCTCCTATTGAGGCGAAGCCCGCGTCAGGCCCACCGCTCCGTGGAAAGGCCATCGGCCCGTCATCCCAGCCTCCGCCAGAGGCCCCAGGGCCCCCCGTCAGGCCCATGGCCCCCCGCCCCACCTCCTGCACCTGCAAGGGCCCCCTCCAAACGCCTGTCCCACCTGGGGCTCAGGCTGTGCTGCCCCCGCCCATGGGGGGGCTCGGCCGCCGTCCCCAGGCTGGGGGCAGGAGCTGGGTCTTGGTGCACCTGCTGAAGGCCACGCGGGGCAGCCTGGCGAGAGGGACACCACAGGACGTCACCAGCACCAGGCTGGACACGGCGGGGGACGCGCCACAGGGGCCGCAGGAACAGTGACTGACCTGACAGGACACTTTGGAAGCCCTGCCAAAGTGTCTCAAGGACCCTGGTGAGCACAGCAGAGCCAGAGATGGGTCTCGGACATACGGGGCCCCCTGATGCCAATGACAACTGATGCGTACAGCCGCGACCATGAGCCCCCGCAGCCTCGCACGCGTGCAGGGCGCACAACCTGGGGCCGCCAACTCAGGGCGGCCAGGCTCACAGGCAGGGCTGCGGCGGCCGAGCCACAGCCTGGGGACCACGGGTGATGCGCGACCCTGCAGCCCACCGCTCCCCTGGCGGTGGTACAAGACGCACGGCAGGGGCCCTGGCTCGGAGGGAAGTGTGAAGGAGGGACAGGTGACCACGGCAGCCCACGGCCCAAGGCCTGGCTCCCCAAGGTGAGCAGAAGGCAGAGGGCACGGCGCAGGGACACCTCCTCCGCCCGGGTGTGCGACCGGGGCCGGACGTTTGGGAAAAGCATCAGGCGACAGCCATCTCCCACCGAACACACCAACTCCAGGTAAAAGCTGAACGTGAAAGATGCAACCAAACACCCAGCACCACTCTGCCGGCGTGGCCGCTTGTCACCATCACCTCCCTCCCCGGCGAGCAGTCACCCGAGAACCAGGTTTCGCAACTTCAGCGACTGCCGCCGCACCGGGAAGGCCCAAGTCTCCACAGTGGCTTCTGGCCTCGGACCTCAGCCCCGCTCGCCGGCTGGCCCCGTGCTCTGGCCGCCCCAGCCTCCCCCTCCCCCAAGCCTCTGCTCGCACCCCGCCTGGCCCTTCTGCGACCTCCCATCTGCACAGCCCTTGTCCACCCCTCACGCTCTTGGTGACCAGCATGTGACGTTTACTGAGTACTGTCTGTGCCCCCAACAAGTGCCCCGGACTCCAGGGTTGCTGAGGGGCCCGGCGCCTGCGGCAGAAAGTCAGCGCTCAGAACACGTCTGTCGAAGCAGCGGACGGCTCAACTCTAAACACAGAAGTCGTCCCAGAGCTGAACGACACGTCGAGCTTAACTGAAAAGACCAGCCAACGAGAGAGTGCCAGTGCGCGAAACGTGGAAGGGCCACACCTGGGCGCAGCGTCGCCAAGGCCCTCTCGCCGGTCACAGGGACAAGCCTAGCCTTCCAGGAACAAAACCAGCCCAACGCTCAGGGGTTGGGCAGGGGGCTGGCCGGTCGCACGGCCCCCTGCACAGCCCTGCCTCCTGCCTCACCTCGCCCTGGCGCCTTGTTTTGGGGGAAGGGCTGAAGAAGTTGTGCAGGACAGAGAGCTCCGCACTGAACAGCGCGCTCTCCTTCTCCAGGATGTACTGCTTCAGCAGCGGGGAGACCTCGTCGCCGAAGAGGGCCTGGTTGTCCTGCCAGATCTGCCGCTTCACCTCCACAGCACAGGCCCGGTACAGCTCCTTGTCGGCCATGACCAGCTTCAGCTTCTTCTCAGGGACCTACAGGACCACACAGGCCGCCTGTGAGCAGCGTCTGTGTCCCAGGGTCGGCCTCGGAACGGGTCAGGAGGCCTCAGCACCCCACCCAGCGGAGACCACCCCAAACTCGGCGCCGTCCGAAAGGAGCCCCTGTGGCTGCCCCCAGACCCCGGCGGGGACAGGCGGCCACCGTACACACGCACGGCTCTTTCCCGGGAAGGGCCACGCCGCACTTCGGCCTCCGTGGGGCTCATCAGGGAGAAGCCAGCACAGAGAGTGTGCCCCCGGCTGCCCTTGCTGGGGCAGGCAGCTCAGGAAACCCCCTGGAGCTTACCTTGGGCAAGTGCTTCATGACGCACATCACCACCGGCTGCAGAGACGGCATCTTCACCAAGGAAAAGCTCTTCTCCAGAAGGTCTTCCAGTTTCTTGTACCTGGAAAGACTCAAATGACTGAGGAAGCAGCCGCCTGCCTGTCCCCAGACAGAAGACAGCTAAAGGGACTCCACAGGTGGGACCCATGGAGGAGAGGCCCCTTCTTCAAGTAGGAAAGCGTCGCCAAAGGGCCACGGTGCTGCTGCGTCGGTTCCCACACCGAGGAGAGGGCTGCACGCGTCACCTGCCCACCGACCTTTCCTCGGCCTTCCCCTCGGAAGCAATGGCTGACACGCGCTCCAGCAGCTTGTCCCGCAGCTCGTCAAACACCGACTGGTGGAACTCCAGCCGAGGCGTCCCGTGCAGGTCCAAGAAGGGCAAGGCCGACTGCAGGGAAGGCAGCAGCACGCCATTCTCTGTCTGAAGAAGCGGAGGATCAGCGTGGGGTCCACTTTGCTTATCTGGGGCAACTGCAGAAGCCACAGCCGCAGCCTCCTCTCCTCGGGCCAGGCACCCCGGGTGCGCTGCGTGCCTACGGAGGCAGCTGCAAGGATGTTGCCACCAGCGCTGCTTCGAACTACGAAAACTGAAAGCGCCCCAGATGACCGTCCACGGGGCACCAGCTCAGGACCCCTGGTCCCTCCATCCCGGGAGGAGGGGGACAGGCGCAGCGAACAGAGCGACGGAAACCTGCCCACTCCGCGAGCGACCCCGCCCCCCTGCTGGGCTCACGCGCCGACGGCCCAGCCTCCGCGCCCCATCCCACCTGAAACTGCTCTATGGCCTTGAGCGGTTCCGTGCAGTTGGTGAGCGTCTCCTTCAGGTCCTCGCCGTTGGCCACGCCCAGGTCCTGCAGCCCCGCGAACATGGCCGAGGCCCCCGCCCCAGCCCGGCTCGGCGCCCCATCCCCGCCGCGCTCCGCCGGGGCCGCCGCGGCCCCCGCCGGCCCGCCAGCAGCCCGCTCGCTCGGGCCGCGGGGGCCGCCTGAGCTCCTCTCCCCGGCGCCCTCCAGGTCGTTCAGGTCCCTCCCGCAGCACGGCTCCGCTGGGACGGCTGCCGCCCACTTCCGCCCCGCACAGCCGGTCCGCACGCCAACCCGCCCCTTCCGGAAATGCCGCTGCGGCGCAGAGGTTCCTGGGACAGAAGCCACGCCAGTCTGAGCGGCCGAGCGGGAGAGCAACGGCCAGAGAAAGCGCGTCCTCCAGCGAGGCCCCGCCCCGACAGCGTGGCCACGCCCACCGGCCGGGGCCCGTCCCGCCTTCCGCTCCCAGGCCACAGGCCGGCCGCCCGCCTCCGGCCTTGTCCTCCTGTCTGGGCACAGAAAAGAACCTTCGCCGAGTCGACGGGGCGGAGGGCCGGGTGTGCGGGGCACTGCGGCGGGGGCCGCGGGGGTAGCCGCTGTATGAATTTCGGAACCGATATGTTAGCCGAGAACAGCTTTTTATTATGAAAACCCACCACAGCAGCCCCTTTCGTTGACAAATGATCGCCTTTACGACAGACCTAGAGGGAGTCGGAAGGGCCTGTGGGAGGAGCTCTCGCCTCGCGTCAAAGCCAGAGCCCTGCGGGCAGCTCTCTCGGGTTACGTCAGAGCCACGGGCGTCGTGCCAGCCCCGCCCCTCACTTCCGCTTCCTGTCTACCATTTCCGCTCCATCTTGGCGAGTTCGCTGTGTTCTGTGGCTGCAGGCGATAACTTGCAGTCTTCTTTTGGGGACGAAATCCTTTTTTTTTTGTCTTTTACACTTGAGATGTCGGGGCTCGCCCTGGATCCAGGAAGCGAAAGCCCGAGCGGCAGAGCGGATGAGCGACCCGGGCGCTGCTCGTTCTCGGAGGCCTTGCGTGGGTCTCTCCTGGATCCGAATCCGCGCCTTGTGTCAGAAGCTCTCTGGGCTTTAATTGGGAACTGTACCTTTTTCTGTTAAAGGCCCTTGCTTGTCTGTTGTTTGCCTGTAAGTCCTCGATTTTTGACCGGTTGGCCGGTTACCTCGGGGATCAAATGAGGCTGTTGAGACTGGCGAGCCTTTAGCCCATACTTTCTGGAATAGGGGCTGTTTCTACTAAAGTCCGGTAGCCCTCGGCTCGGTTCCAGACTGACCTGCCTCATCGAAAGTGTCCAGCGGTTGGCCGGGGTGCTCTGGGGGCCGACTCCCTCCGAGAACTGGCCTTTGGCCTGACCCTTCTGCGATCTGGCTGTTCCAGGCGGAGACTGGTGTCTGACCTGCTGGAGTCGTTCACATTGCTTTTGGCCCTTGCTCTAAAGAAGTCCCTGAAAAGTGGGGTCTCGGTTATTTAAAATGTTAAGGCCGCCCCTCCTCCCGCAACTCTTACATTTGAAAGCCGAGGTCACTCTTTTTTTAAGTTTATTTATTTTAAAAGAGAGAGGGGAAGGGAAGGAGAAAGGGAGAAAAACATCCACGTGTGGTTGCCTCTCCCACGCCCCCCACTGGGGACTGGCCCACAACCCAGGCCTGGGCCCCGACTGGAAATCGAACAGGCGACACTTTGGTTTGCAGGCTGGCGCTCAGTCCATTGAGCCCCACCAGCCGGGGCCAAAGCCACTCTTCGTGGGCCTATTTAATTAAATGGATATATCTGACCAAAAGTAACTCAGAGTTGGCCACAGTGGGGGACCTTTGAGGTTCCCAAACTTCCTTTCTTAAATCCGAATTGGACAATAAGTGCTAGAATTGGCAAAGATGAGTGCAGTGTCTATTTCGATTGGTATTTTGCAGCTTCCAAATGTTACCAAGAATCTGAAGTTGCCTCCACAAAAATAAAGTTTCAGAATTAATAGAGGCCACTGAACTTTTGAAAGGTTTGGGGGAGGCTCCCAAAGCTGCTGTTCGCCTGCGGCCCAGCGCGGCCTTGGCCTTCAGGCCACGTCTCAGGGATGGGGTCTGCGGCGCTCGGATCCTTCCCCGACTCCACTCTTAGCCACCTGACCCCCCCTCCCTGCCCCCGGTGCCATTCTCCAAATTTAAAGGAAAGCCGTCTGAGGATGCCGATAGGCCTTAAACTGCCTCTGTCCTCGACACGGACACTGAACAGCGAGCCACGGCTTAGAGAATCCTGAGGCCACGCGGGATGCTCAGAGACTCGCTGCCGTTTGACGTGACCCGCCCCTCCCAGCCTGGTGTCGTGGTTCAGCACCGGGTGAGACTCACGGTGTCGCCACCCTGAAGGGGATTTAGGAAACCCACCCTCTGATTGCTGGGAAAGCCCTGAAGGGCCCTGGCCGCGGGCCCTGCGAGCAATGGGGCAGCCGCCTTTCCCCAGGCCCGCGACTGGGCCGAGGTCTGGCCTGCTGCCCGACGGTTCCGGCTGTGCCTGTTACAGCCGGTCTCGGGTGGTTCCTAAGGAAAATTCTGGCTCTCCTCCCGCTCGGGGAGCCTTTCCCTCGGTTGCTTGAGGGGCTGGACGGAGGCCTCTCCATTCTGTGAAATGAGCAGGATGGACGGGAAGACCTGTCCGCTACAGATTTGGTTAATGTGGCAAATCAGCTCGCTTGCGTTGTAGCTGAGTCAGCTGCAGGGAAAGCTGCTAAAATTCTCAGTTTTCAGCATGGCCAGTGAAGGGCCGCTCACAACCCCCAAGCCCCAAGTTACTGCTGTGACTGCGAAGGGCCGTTGCCCACGGCAGCCAGCGCTTCAGGCGCCCGCAGCCCCCAGCCAGCCGCCGGGCCTCTCGGTTCCCGGTGACGCGCGGGGCTCCTGGGAGGACGGGGCTCTTCCGCAGCCTCCCTCCCCGTCCGTTCGGAGACGCCACTCTGCAGATGGGGTCAGTCCCCGCCGCCGAGAGGCCCCAGAGCAGTGACCGAGGTCTCGACGCGGCTCCGCGTTTGCGGCGGCCCCGCCCCCGCACTTCCGCTCCCTTCGGTCAAGTATCCCTCTCTGCCGTGTGCTCGCCCTGCCTGCCCGTGCCCGTCGCACCCTTTTTCCTGCATAAATCCGTTTTGGTGATGGAATGCCCAGTGGGTTCTGTGTTACGGTCAACAGGTTATTTTTGCTCGAGGAACTGGAGCGCGGCCACCCTGGGAGCTCCTTGCGCAGGCGCGCGGCGCCCGCTCGGTGCGCGTGCTTCCAGTGGGGGCGCCCCCAGAGGCCTGGGCTGGCGGTGGGACGGGCAAGGGACTGCGGTCCTCTTGTGACCGTGAGCGTCTCACCCCCGGGCTAACCCACGGCGGGAGGCCCTCAGGCTGTGGCTGTGAGCGCGAGTCCCTGCGACGAGGCCAGAAGCGCACAGCGCTGGTGGGCTCCCCATTACTGGGCACGGAAGGCCGTGGACCCAGCATCTGCGGGACTTCCAGTCCCTCCCTTCCATCCCGCCAGCCGTGGCCCCAAGCTCGCCACACCAAATGTCACAGCCTCTCCCTTTTCCTGTGTCTTGGTTTCCAAAGTTTGCTCTGCTAGGAATTCCCTTCCCTCCTGCTCACCCTGGGAAGCCCGTTCCCCCACCCTCTCCCCCAGGGAGCCCTGTCTCCGCAGCCCAGCGGGGGGGGATTGCTCCATCCTTCCTGCTCATCCCGCTGCTGGCGTTGAGCCCTCGGGGTGGCTGGCGGTGCGGCTGTGAGCGGGGCTCCGGGCTCCCACACTCTGGCCAGGCTCCCGAGGCCAGGACTCCCACAGCTCTGTTCCCCGCTTGCTGCGCTGAACAGCGGGGCCCAGCAACACCCATCAGCAATCCGGCGGATTCCCTGGCGCGCTGGGGCTCCACCCACAGCCGGCTCAGCCTGAGGTCACTGGCGAACACTCCAGGACCCCCTGGGCCTTGGCCTCTCTGCAGAAGTGTTTACGGGCCACCACAGGAACAGCTGTTGCAGTCCGTCTGGGGCCCACCCCTCCTAATCCAATGGCCAGGCTCCTAACCCAATGGCCAGGCTCCTGCAACAGGACCGGGCCCTAACCGGGCTGGGGAAGGACCAGGGAGTCTGGTGGCTGTGGCTTGGCTTGCACCGCCCTGGGCGTGTCTGCAGGGTCTTCAGGCAGGCGTTGAGGGAGGTGGGGCCAGACCCCAACGAGCCAGTCCTCTGGGCCTGCTCAGTGGCTGGTCAGGCTGACCTCCTCCCAGGATGGAGTTCAGGGAGTCTAGTCCCTACCTCTGCCCCAAAAGTCAGTTCCTTGGCTTAGCAAGTAGCCCAGCTCTTGGGTAGGTTTGCAGCAGTGTCCTGCACTGCCCAGAGGGACCCCTCCCTACCCTCCCAGGCCAGGAAGTCTCAGGCTGTCACCTGCCCATTCTGGAGACGAGAGCACATAAGGGGAAGAAGCAAAGGGAGACCCCTGGCCCGCGAACGATCCCCCTGCCGGACAGCTCGGCAGGAGAGGAACAGCGGCCAGGCACATGGCAGAGTTTGGAAGAACCTTTTCTTATAGCAGGTGGGCAAGAGAGGGCTCTGGGCTGGGCTCTCCTTGTCCACAGCTAACGGAAGGCTTAGCTGGCCAGGAGCATGGACCGGGGGTGCCAGAGGGTTAGACGGCCAGATTGGGGGTCCTGAGTTCCAAAGGGAGGCCTGCGAGGGCCCCCGGGGAGGCGGTGTCCATGTGATAACTGGCCGGACCCGCACAGTCCAGCAACTCTAAAGCGCGCAGAAAGGGCCTGTGTCATGGCGCTTGGGTCTTCGCACGCCCTGGATGATCACTCCGGGCGCCGAGGGGAAGCGCGAGTTATAGCAGTCCTCCGCGTGGTAGGCGGCTGGGCCGGGGGTGCGGGCTGCAGAGGGACACAGTGGGAGGCCCGTGCAGGCTCCGGCGCCGGCCGCTGCCCCGCCGCCCCCAGGCCGCCCCCTGACCCAAGCCTCCCCTCCACGAGGCCTCCTTACAGGAGCTGACCCAGGAGGCGAACGCAGGGGAGCGGCTCATGGAGAAGGCAGGCGAGCGCGGGCTCCGCAGGCGGCACCCGGGAAGGATGTCGTAGGTGTTGGGGCTGGGGCGCTTGTCTCCCGGAGCCTGCGAAGGGTCCTGCCACAGGCGCAGCGCACGGCGGCCGGCACCCCAGGCCCGCAGCAGCGCCGGACGCGCGCGCGCCTCGGCGGTCTTACAGGCGCGGCGGGGGCCCGCGAAGCTGAAGGCTGGGAAGGCAGGGCCGCTGAGCGGACGGTAGTCGGCGGGCGACGGCCACTGTGCGGAAGGGCGCTGCTGAAGGCCCGCCCACACCCGCACGCCCCGCCCCTCCCCGCACGCCCCGCCCCCGCAGAAACCTCCGGGCCGGCGCCCCACCTTTCGCTCCCGGCTGAAGTCGGCTTTCTGCGTGAAGGGGCTTTCGCTCTGCAACCAGGCGGTCTGCCACGCCCTGCGGCCGCCGCCCTCTGCAGGGGGGCAGTGTCGTTGGGGAGGGCGGGTCTGGGGCGCGGCCCCGCTTCCAGGACCGGGGCAACGGTGGCAGGGGGCGCGGGGAGGGGCACGCACCGCGGGCGGAGAGCTTGCGGCCGATGGTGAAGTGGGGGTGCGGGGAGGATTCGCGCACCGAAGCGTCCGGCACCTCGTACTTGGTGGGGCCGGGGACGTCCAGGTCGGTCACGATGGGGGGACGTCGCTCCAGCCCTAGCGGGAAGCAAGGTCTGGGCCTGGGTCCTCCCAGGAGGGCCCCGCCTCCGCCCCGCCTCCTCGGACCAGGCTGCGGACCCGCACTCACACAGCTCCTTCAGGCCGCGGGTGCAGTTTGCCCGCAGTTCCTGGAGAGGACCCCTGTGCACCCCGAAGCCCTCGGGGGACTCCAGCACCACCGCCGGGGGCCACACCTCCCCCCAGGCGGGCCCCGGGCCCCGGCCCGACAACGCAGCATCCGTGAGCCTGCGGGAGAGGACAGCCGCGGTCCACTCAGACTGCCGGCGGCCCCCTCGCGCTGACCGCGCCCCCTGCCCCTCGCCCTCAAAGTTACTGGGCCGGCACTAATGACTTCGGCCTCAGGGGGCCATGGGTCCAGTGTTTGCCTCCATTGATGTAAAAGTTTGCCAGGAATTTCACTGCTTTCTGGTCAAAATTCATCGTCAGTGTCTCTGGCTGCCTTCCACGGTGACATGTGACATCGGGAGGCTTTCTGACCTCATGGGCCCGTCGTGCCCCTCCCCCCACCCCCTGTGCCAGGAATTCCGAGGGAAGAACATTGTCCAGCCCTGGAGTGCCTGTGGCAGTCGGGTCCTCAGAGGGAACCCTCCTCTGACCTGCCGGGCGGGTCACCCTGTGTCACCTTGGCCAGGAGGACCCCCTGGCCGACCCGAGCGACCCCTGGCTTAGCCTCCTTGCCCTCCCATCCCCATTCCTTGTCCAAACCCTGCTTTCCTGGCCTTTGGGGGTCACTCCAGCAGGGCTTCTTAGGGGGCTGACACCGGGCAGAAGGTAGAGGAGGGAGTGGGTGCTACGCAGGGCCCTGCTGTGCGGGGCCAGCTGGGAGGAAGCACCAGGGTAGGATGGAGGGTCCTGGGAGGCACCCGGGAAGAGGCGGAGCCCCGCCGGAGAAGCAGGCAAGGGTGTCTGGGCCTGCGCGGACCGTGCGGCCCCGAGCAGCGGCCCTGGCCCTGGAGCGTCCCGTAGCCCCGGCAGGCGGAGGTGGCGGAGCACCGCGGCCGGGAGGCGGCACGGGCGGCCGCGGCCGCCCAGGGCGCAGTGCGGGAGGACAACGAGCCCACCGGCGTGTGAGCCGGTCCGCACACCAGGGCCCTCGGCGTGCCCTCTGAAGTGGGGCCACCTGCCGGCCTGGCCCGGCCCGGCCTCGGCCCAGTCCACAGCAGGGCCGGTCAAGCCCGCCTCGTCCTCTGGTCCTGCCCCCCCGACCCAGGTGGCCCTTCCCGTGTGGGTCCCTCCCACCCAGCACTGGCCCTGCACAGCCCTGGGAGGCCCAGTGGCCCTCCGGGTGGGCGGATGGGCTGACAGAGACCCCCTTGGGGAATCCCAGGCTTTACCAGGGGCTCTGGGCCCCTCCCACGTTGTTGGACGTTCTCTGAGGGCAGAATTGACAGTGGCTACAAATGCCGTTGCATGAGCAGAGCCCTCATCCTTGGGCCTTTGGACCAGCTCCGACCGCGCTCTCGCAGATGCTGCCATGATGGGTGGTACTGCCAAGTGCCTGTCATTTCCGCTGGAGAGACCCCTGAGAGTGGCAGCAACGGGTCAGGGCGTGTAGTATCTTGTTCAGACCCGACCTGTGTCCCCACGGGGCCTTCCAGACAGCACTGACCACAGCGGAGGCTACTCACTCTCACGTCGGGCTGGCCGTGAGCATTGGAAGTGGCCATCATCGCCCCGGCTGGTGTGGGTCCGTGGACTGAGCGCCGGCCTGTGAACCAAGGAGTCGGCGCTTGGTTCGATTCCCAGGCAGGGCACAGGCCTGGGTTGCAGGCCAGGCCACCCGTGGGCGGCACATGAGAATCAACCACACGTTGATGTTTCTCTCCCTCACTTTCTCCCTCCCTTCCCCTCTCTCTAGAAATAAATAAATCTTTTTATAAAAGAGAAACATTTATTTATTTTATTTATAAAAAAGAGAAACCATTATCAACATTTACTTGATGAAGTTCAACCTTCTGTCCATATGTTTATTATGTTTTTTTCCTTAAGATATTCATGTTTTCTGTGTATTTTGTATTGGGGTGGTAAATTTTCATATTTTTCCTAGGTTAGGTTTTCTTCCTACTGATAACCTATCTGTTCATAATACTTATTGCGAACTTCTCCCCAAGCTTGTAGTCTGCCTGCTAGTACTGTTCATGCTGGTTATTGATATGTACTTGAACCTGCTAATCTTTTCCTTTAGGATATTCTGCATGGTTAGAGCATCCTTTCTTACAAAAAGAAGAAACATTCAAAAAGAAGAGTGGCTGGTGGGGCTCAGCAGGTTGGGCGTTGCTCCACTAACCGGTCGCCGGTTCGATTCCCCGTCAGGGCACAGGCCTGGGTTGCGGGCCGGGTCCCTGCTGAGGGTGGGCAGTCAGTTGAGGGCGCGTAAGGGGCAACCCACTGATGTTTCTCTCACGTGTCAATGTTTCTCTCCCTCTCTTTCTCCCTCCCTTCCCCTCTAAAAACGAATAAAGTCTTTTTTAAAAAATGGAAAATACTGCCCAGCTCCAGGAAAGACCTTCCGACTTCGCTGAGGAGGCTGCCCACCGTGCCTCGGAGGCTTCCAGGCCTCTCGTCTGAGGAGTGGGCTTGGGGTGCGTGGGGGCTCCTCTAGCTGCACCCTGGGAGCAGCTAGGGGGGCCCCCACTCCCTGGCAGGGCGGCCGGGGACTTCGCTGCAGCAGCAGCAGCCCGCTCCCTGAGCCCGAGGCCCTCCGCGTCACGCCTCCCAGCCCCAGCCTGTCCTGCGGCCGGTCGGGGCCTCGTCCCGCCTGTGCCACGGGAGCACCCACAGGGCCAAGGACTGGCCCGGCCCGGGGTGCCCAACAATGGGGCCCCTTCACAATCGTTACCAGGCAACAGGGGCTATTTTAGGGAAGGCAGCCAGGAGGGGGAAGGGGTTGCACAGCAAAAGTGGAGTTGAGGCAAGATGACAGCCACTGAGAGACATGACCTCTTCACGCCGGAACCTCACTATGTCCCTGGGTAAGAGCGGCACCCCTGCAGGGCGACTGGGGGAGCAGGCTCAGCCAGCGGCTGGCGGCCCCCCGAGCTGGTCTCCAGGGAGGGGGGCGAGGCCCAGGCCTACCCTCCCTGCTGGTGGCGCTAAATGCCATACCAGGTGGGCAGCTCCTCAAGAGCAGAAAACCGAGGGCAGCCAGCAGCTGGCGGCGGCTGGAGGAAAAGACGCCGGGGCTCACTCCCCAGCGTCCCGCACTCTAGGGGCGCGAGGCGGAGCGGGAGTAAACCGACTGTGGCCAGGCTGCCTGGCTAGGTAGCCCTCGCGCCAAATGCGACCGAGCCCTCCGCGGAGTGTGTGTGCACAGCCACACCCCCCCCCCGCAGAGCCATGTGAGCAAGGAAAGAGGCGGGCAGGGAACCAGCCCCAACCTCACAGGGGCCTGGGGGAAACGTGGGGACAGGAGAAACTGAGGAGGGAGGGCTTTGAACCCCCACCGCCCTTCGGGGGGGGGGCTCACCCAGATGCCCGCACCACCGGCCACGTGGCTGAACGGCGCTCCCCTCAACCGCACCTTCACTGCCACCTCCAGCCTCCTGCCTGCCCCCCAAATCCCGGTCCCATTCACTGGCTACTAGCGTCCTGTGGGGCGAACGTCCAGCCCAGATCCCTGCCCAGCCTTCACGGTGGCACCGCCTTGGGTCCAACGGGCCTCCCCGTGCCTGGGCCCGGACCCTGTCACTGGCCCTGTAGATGCTCCCCGGCAGTTCCCAGTTCGGCCATCCTGAGGCTCCTGGCTGGGGTCGGACGGTGGGCAGCGGGGGATGGCAGGCCAGGGTGGCGGTGACGCCGCCGGCCCGCAGCGCTTGGAGTGCGCTGCCCTTCGAGCCGCCAGAGCCCCTGCGCCAGGGGTCGCCGTGGCCTCCGTTCTGTGGCCGAGGCCGGGGACCGCCTGGGGCTGGCGGGCTGGACGCCGCCTCGCTCACGGGCCCTACCCGCCCCCGTCCCCCCGCAGCTATGCCGGCTTCTACCCGCAGCTGCGCTACCAGGTGGGGAACACCTACGGGCGCACCACGGCACAGCTGCTTACGGACCCCAGCGTGCGGAAGAGCCCCTGCTCCGTGCTGTCCCCCACCTCCAAGCCCAACTTCATCGAGGACTTCAGCAAGTCCAAGCCGCCGGTGATCCCCTGCCGTGACCTGACCGAGCCCTACATCCCTCACTACACAGGTGAGCGGCACCCCGCTCCTCACCGGCCCTGCCCCTCCTTCCTGCCCAGCCGTTCATCGCTGCCCTGTCCGCACAGGTCTGAAGCCCTACAAGAACTTTGAGATCCTGGGCCGGTTCTCACCTCAGGAGACAGACGCTGAAGGGCCGCCGGGGACAGAGAACATATCCAAGCAGGTTCCACTGCCTGCGGGCTTCATGCCCTACCCCCCCTACCCGCCGTGCCCACCAAGCAGGAAGGGGCACCGCAGGGACCTCGGACACCCGGGCCTGCGGCCGGCCCATGAGGAGGGGGGCTGGAAGAGCGACGCCCACGCCTGCGGATGCCCTGAGCGGCACCAGGTGCCTGGGGGACGCGCCGGGACCTGCCTCGCCCGGCTAGACCAAGGCTGGGGCGAGGGGGGGGCGGGCGGGCGGGCTGGGTAGTGACCCGCCCCCTCCCGCCCCAGCTGTACCACTACAGGAGGGATGAGTACCCGGCCCCAGGCCCGCAGCAGGAGACGCTGGACTTAAGCAGGTTCCACAGGTTACCCCAGCTGGACCACCCCAACCTGATTCAACGCAAGGCCATCTCAGGTGGGCGCCCGCTGCCCCGGCCTCAGGGGCCAGCACAGGGCGAGCGGGGCGCCGCCCCCGGGTGGAAGCTCCTGGCCGCCCACACCCATGACGCCCACAGGAATTTGCATTTGGGGAAGGACCTGGACAGACTTCCCCAACACCCCTTAAGAGCAGGTGGGCGACGCAGGGGACCCGGGAGGGCACCCTGACCTCCTCCCTCCCCCAGGATACGCTGGCTTCATCCCCCGGTTTGCCTGGGTGATGGGCACGAATTATCGCAACGGGGTCACTCAGGCCATGGACGAGTTTGACAAGAACCAGGTATGAGGCCCCCCGCCCGGGGCCGCGCTCGCGTGCCCCGCAGGGTCCACAGTCCCCAGGTCACAGGCAGGTCCAGGGCTCGGTTGGCTTCCCGGGAGGGGCTCTGCCTGGCCCTCCCAAGGCCGCCGCTCCCCAGCGCCTTGGGTGCAGGTCTAGAACCCCTGCCCTGGAGCCTTCTGGGGAGAGGAAGACAGGGGAGGCCTGCGCATTAGCCACTTCCAGGAGTGCCAGGCTGCCCCCACTGGGACATGCCAGGGGTCGCCTGGCGGCGGAGGCACCCAGCACCGCCACGTGCCCGTTTCCCCAGTTCATGCTGAGAAACCCCATCTGCACCCTGGGCGAGAGGCTGCCCCGCACACACTGGCCCCGCAACACCGTCTACGACAGCCAGGGCCTGATCCCCTTCTACACGGGCTTCATCCCCTGTGAGTGCCGTGACCGCCGTGGGGAGGGGTGGGTGGGCGGGCGGCCGGGGCGCCTCACCCCGCGGCTCCACGGGCACAGATCGATCCGTTACTTCCCCAGGGTCCCCCTGGAGGTAGGATGGCCCCACACCCCCTCTCCTCCCTCACGGACGGGGCTGAGGCCCTCTTAGACTAGGTCACGGGGACTGAGCTGCCCCCAGATGACGTTGGTCCTTAGTGCGGACGGGCTAGGCCTGCCCTCCGGAGCCCGGGCGGCCCGGGCGCCTCAGACGCCCGCGTGGACGGCACCCGCCCTCCGCCAGCAGCCACTGGCGCAGGCCAGATGCAGCTCGGCCGTGGCCTTGCCCCTTGCAGCCATGCAGGACCACTTCGCGATGACGTTCGGCGACAGCACGCGCAAAGCCTATCAGGAGGAACTGGAGAGGAGAAATCGGACGCTATGAAAATGCTTTAATGGTGGCGTCTGTACAGCATGTGACATCAAGACAGGAAGAAGAGCGGGTACACACTGTGAGACAGGGCTATCAGAGGACAGGCTGTGAGTGAATAAAGAGTTCTCACGGCTTCCGCGCGTTCCCGCTTACCAGGCGGCTCTAGGCCACCTCCTCCTCGGCCTCCTCCTCAAACTCGCCCTCCTCCTCGGCCGTGGCGTCCTGGTACTGCTGGTACTCAGACACCAGGTCGTTCATGTTGCTCTCGGCCTCGGTGAACTCCATCTCGTCCATGCCCTCGCCCGTGTACCAGTGCAGGAAGGCCTTGCGCCGGAACATGGCCGTGAACTGCTCCGAGATGCGCTTGAACAGCTCCTGGATGGCCGTGCTGTTGCCAATGAAGGTGGCGGACATCTTGAGCCCCCGGGGCGGGATGTCACAGACGGCCGTTTTCACGTTGTTGGGGATCCACTCGACAAAATAGCTGCTGTTCTTATTCTGGACGTTAAGCATCTGCTCGTCCACCTCCTTCATGGACATGCGGCCTCTGAAAACAGCAGCTACGGTCAGGTAGCGGCCGTGGCGGGGGTCGCAGGCGGCCATCATGTTCTTGGCGTCGAACATCTGCTGGGTGAGCTCGGGCACCGTCAGGGCCCGGTACTGCTGGCTGCCCCGACTGGTGAGCGGGGCAAAGCCGGGCATGAAGAAGTGCAGGCGGGGGAAGGGCACCATGTTCACGGCCAGCTTGCGCAGGTCAGCGTTGAGCTGGCCGGGAAAGCGCAAGCAGGTGGTGACCCCGCTCATGGTGGCCGACACCAGGTGGTTCAGGTCGCCATAGGTGGGCGTGGTCAGCTTGAGGGTGCGGAAGCAGATGTCGTACAGCGCCTCGTTATCAATGCAGTAGGTCTCATCTGTGTTTTCCACCAGCTGGTGGACTGAGAGGGTGGCGTTGTAGGGCTCCACCACGGTGTCCGACACCTTGGGCGAGGGCACCACGCTGAAGGTGTTCATGATCCTGTCCGGGTACTCCTCCCTGATCTTGCTGATGAGGAGGGTACCCATCCCAGACCCAGTCCCCCCACCCAGGGAGTGGGTCAGCTGGAAGCCCTGCAGGCAGTCACAGCTCTCAGCCTCCTTCCTCACGACGTCCAGCACCGAGTCGACCAGCTCCGCACCTTCCGTGTAGTGCCCCTTGGCCCAGTTGTTCCCAGCACCGCTCTGACCTGCAAGGAAGGACAGCTGCTCACCCTTTGGCCGGGCATATACCGCCAGGGGTCACTGGGCCCTAAAGACCCGGTACCGTGCAGTGAGGGGGCACAGCTCACCCTGCAGGTAAAGCAGCTGGACCCCCAAATAAGGCAGCAACCTACCTGGTCAAAAATCCGTCTAGGGACTGAGCTGCTAGCGCTTAACAATAAGCCAGCCCCTCCCACGGCAGCCCCTGCCAATTCCCAAGGACAGATGAGCCGCTGCTGCGTTCACCGCAGCGAGATTACATCGGCGGCTTCGCCCCTGACCGGACAGCTGGGCCTTCCTCCCAAAGCCGCTTTAGGAGAGGGATTGAATGACTCGCAGGGGGAGGAGAGTGTCCAGCCAGGGGCCCCAGCTACTGCTCAAGGTACAGTGGGGACCAAGACCTCGTCCCCGCGCTCTGAGGATGGTGACCTTGGGCACCCCTTGACCTTTGAGCCGTCCTGACTAACAAGCCGCCACCCCGCCCCCATCTGCGGCTCACCGAAGACGAAGTTGTCTGGCCTGAAGATCTGCCCGAAGGGCCCCGAGCGCACGGAGTCCATGGTGCCCGGCTCCAGATCCACGAGCACGGCCCGGGGCACGTACTTGCCACCTAGGGGGGCGGGAAGGCGTCAGCGAGAGGCCGGCTGCGGGGCGGCGGGACTGGGGCGGGCGAGGAGCGGGAGGACTCACCAGTGGCCTCGTTGTAGTACACGTTGATCCGCTCCAGCTGCAAGTCGCTGTCCCCGTGGTAAGTGCCGGTAGGGTCGATGCCATGCTCATCGCTTATCACCTCCCAGAACTGCGAGAAACGCGGGCGGGCCGGGGCTGAGTCACGCCGGCGGTGCCCAGGGCCGGCCCCGCCCCGGACGGGCGCGGCCCTCCCCTCCCCCCCGCAGCCGGCCTGGTCCCCAGGGGCCCGCGCCAACGACCCCGCCCGAACCCCGGCCCCTCGCGGGGCCGCAATGCGGGGGCGCCGCCCGCCCGCCGCCATCTTTCCTGTCCGCCTTTCCCGCCCGGCTGGCTCGCCCGCGCAGAGACCCCGTCGCCCCACCGCCCACCTTAGCGCCGATCTGGTTGCCGCACTGGCCGGCCTGCAGGTGCACGATCTCCCTCATGGCGGCGGCGGCGCGGGCGGAAAGACGGAAAAGAAGGCCGAAACGCGGGCGCGCAGAATGCTACAACCGACGCTCCGCCAACGCTTATATATCCGTCGCGCACGCCTCCGCCAGCCTCCTATTGGGCTGTCAGAACGAGGATGGCAAGTGACCTCGTTTGATTGGCTTTAGCCCTGTCAATCGAGTCTCCTAACGCTCGCCCTCCCAATTTCTTTTGCTGTTTATTGGCCAGCTGAGGTCTCAGCGCTACCTATCAAAGTCCCCCCCCTCGCGCTGCGGTTCTCTGTCCATTGGGTGTTTCAAATGATTGATTTGTTCCCTCATTGGCTGGTTCCGGAGAGTAGCCGAGAGGCTGGCGCTATTGGCTACGCGGAACCAGCGTCCTGGTAACCGCCGCAGTGCCGCAGGCGCGCGCGGGTTCCGGGGGCGCGCGCGCGGGCTCCGTCCCCCGGAGCCAAGGGCGGGCGCAGGCGCAAGCGCGGTGATGGGAAAAGGCAGGCGGGGCGGCGCCCTGCGCGCACGCGTGCAGACGTGTCCGCGGTCGCGGTGGCCGAGTGCGAAGTCGGGGGCTGCCGCCGCCAAACGAGGGCGCGTGTGGCCGGGGCCGCCCTGCGGGGTCCCGGAGCAGGGGAGGGGCGCGAGGCCATTCACAACGGAGATAGACAGGGTTCGGGGCCCGGGGCGACGGCACTCCTCTTTGGGCCGCACGCCCGCTTGGGCGGCGGTCAGGTGAGGGAGCACGTGGGCCGCTGCGCCAGAGCCGGAGCTGGGGAAGGGGAGGGCGGGGTGGGCGGAGCGGGTCCCTGCCCCGCAGCCTTGAGCTTGTTGTGGAGACAGCAGTAGCCCCGCTGCCCGTCGTCTTGGTGCTGGGCTCCAGCATAGCCAGCTCCGTGGAAACGAGGGCGGAGCCCGGACCTCCCTCGCGGGTAGGCCCCCACCTGGGGCTGCTTCCGGGCCTGTTGCCTCAACGGTTGGTAGGCAGTTAGACGCGAGCCGAACTAAGACAATAGGCCAGGTAGAGAAGGTCACCAGGACAGAAAGCCGTGGGTGCCTAGCAACGGGCAAAACTGGGAAACAAGGACCTGGCCCCAGGGTGACCTTTCCTCCTCCAGCACGTCGCTGGCCTTGCGCTTTAGACCCCCGACCTTTCATAGCCCTGTGGTTTGGACCCTCCCTGGCCCTTTCCTCCCCTGGCAGGTTGCTACTTCTGCGGGTTCGACCCTTTTCAGGGGGAACGAGCAAGGGGCCAGAAAACAGCCCCGACGTATGAAGCCCTGAGGACAGCGAGGTCTGACCCACTTCAAAGACATCCAGGCCTCGGCTGTGTTTCAGCTCCAGGCCCGGAAAAGCAGCCAAACCAGCCGGGCAGTGACAGGTCTGCCATCGGGACCTGCAGCCTTGGCTAATGACCCCCTGCCCTGGCGCCGGCTAATCGGTAGAGAGCAGGACCCCGAGAGAACACACTTGTAAAGCTGATGAGTGTTCTCCTGGGACCTCCCCTGAAGTCCCCGCCCTCAACAGTCCGGGGAGGACGCAGCGCGCCCACGCCTTTCGTGCCCCCTTCCCCGCCCCTCCCCCCAAGCGCTGCCTTTACCTTCCTCTCTCCTAAGCTCCAGGGGCGCTTGTTTTGCCTCTGTACCTCGTTTCCTGAGCCCATTTCTTCTACGGTTCACTTCTCTCACCTCTGCGACTTTCTGCATAAACGTTCTCTTATGGTTTCAGTCTTGGCTCTGAATTCTTTCTTAGGCAGAACTCAAGTACCAAGGTTGGCGACTCCAACCACGGGTAACATTCTCGTGCCATTTTTGCCACCAACACAACCGCAGCTCAGTGTGCCTGGGCTGACAAATGCCTTTAGTTTTACTTGCTTTTGTTGGGGGGGGGGGGGCATTAAACAAAACTTACCAAGGAAAAAAATTAAATTACACATGGTCACACCTTTACTATGTTGACTTAACAACAGTACACTTGTTACATTTTTGTCACATTTAGAAAAGGACAGATCGTGCCTTGAGGTCTGCCCTGGACGGTGCTCCGGCCAGTGGCCCCTGGGCCTCTGGCTCTGGTTTTCTCAGTCAACTTCTGACCCTCCTTTGTCCCCCAGCGAGGGGGGCTTGAGGGCAATACCTTGTTGCTCCTCTCTTTCTGGGGGAATGCGCTCTCCCGGCCTGTGATGCAGAGCGCCAGCCGGCATCGCAGCAGCTCTGGGGGCAGACACGTCCCCGCGGTGACTGTTCGTCTGCGGGGGGCTGCTGGGACGAGCGGCTCTCTGGATACAGGTGAGCCTTTGGATCCCCTGCAGAGTGGTCTGCAGCTGGCTCCTCAGGGCGGCAAAGTGCAGGTAAGGCCCGGCAGGGCCTAGAGGACCAGCCCTGTCCCCCGCAAGCTGGCTGGGCAGGTGGGCCTGGCTTCTGTGGACCACAGGCCATGGCCTGTGGGGGATGTTGGGTCACCTCCTGGCAGCTTGGGTCTTCTCAGCACCCTGCAAAGCGCCCGGCTTAGCCGCCCACGCAGCCGTGGCCAGGCCCTGCCGAGTGACTCCCAGAGGCGCTTGTCAAAGCCCTCCCCTTCCCCAGGCTGTGTGGCCTGAGACCTGCAACCCCCGCCCCTGCCGCCAAAAGGCCCCTGCTCCCTGTGACCAGTCCCCACAGGGCTGGCATTTCGCACCCCTGCTCTAGGGGAACAAAACAGAGGACTCCCCGCCCAGGTGTGAGCCCCAGAGGTCGCCGTGGCGCCAGGTGGCCTGCCTTGCCCCTCCCACTGCCCCCGCTGCAGGACGGCAGGACCCCCGAGGTCCTCAGGCCCGTGCCCAAGGGCTGAGGCGGCCGCTGTCGCGCAGGGCAGAGTGAGGATGGCCTGCTGGTCCCGACCCTCAGCCAAGCGCGTTCCTGCCACGGAGTGGAGCGGTGGGCCGGGGCGGGGGGCTGTGGCCCGGTGGGGGGCCGGCCGGGCGGGCCCAGGGGAGCCCGGCAGGGCTGTGGGAGCCCGGGGCGCCCAGCCCGCCCGCACAGCCAGCAGCTGTTGGCGACACCCACAAGGGCGGCTTTGTTTACACCGGTGCCCACGGTCCCAGCGGGAGGGTGTGTTACCTCCAGGCTGGGCAGCAGGCAGCCAGCCATTGGTGGCCTCAAAGGACCTGGCAGTCAGCCTTTGTGGGCGGCCTCACCCGCCCCGGAAGGAGAGGTGCTTGGGATGCTTTCCTCCCTCTCGCTGCCGCCCTCGTCTCCCTGGGGAACTGGCCGGGCCGGCCCCTCCCCATGGTTCCCATCCGAGAAACCATGAGGCTGATGTCAGACCGGAAGGCATGCCCTGGGGTCACAGAAGTGGGGGACCCAAGCTGGGATGTGCCAGCCTGCTCCAGGGGTCTTGCTCTCACCAGGCCACTCACGGCTCCCAGAACAGAGGCCACTTCCCTGGGTGGGCCAGCTGGACCCAGGCTCAGAAGGCCTGCAAGCTTATTGGGGGAAGGGGACTGAGGTCCACAGGAGGGGCAAGGGACAGAGGACCTGGGGGACGGGGCAGGGAGAGGTGCCTAAGGGGACTGTGGGTGGGCCACAAGAAGGGGACCGAGAGGGCCTTGGAGACACGGGGGGGGGGGGGGGGGTGCTGAAGGGACCCGAGGGACAGTAAAAGGACTGGACCACAAGTAACGATGGGCCCTGGGCTACCCCCACCTTCCTGAGCACCCTGCCCCTCCCTGGCCACCAGGGCATCGTCCCTGGTCTGGTCCGAGGGCCGGCTCCAGCAGCAGCCGGTGCTGACATGTGCGGCACTCCAGCCTCCACCGGATCAGCTCTCTGGCTCCTCTCAGCGCAGGGTTCTGGGCAAGAGCCGGCATCCACCGAAGCTTTCTTTGCGGGTTGGTGGCGCGGGGTCCGGCTGGGGTGGTGGGCAGCCCCGAGCTGTCTGTCGGGGCAGGAGGCCCAGGCCGCTTCCCTGGTGTCTGGTTACCGGCAGGCGGCAGACAAACCTTCCCGGGTGGAAACCCAACGCGCCCCCGCGGGGAGGGGCAGGGGGCCGGTGGGGAGTGGCAGGTGCCGGCTCCAGGTGGGGGGGCCGCGCTCAACCTCGTCCTTCCTCGCCGGGCTGGGGGCCTTTGCCCACCTCGCTCGTGGGCTCCAGGTGTGGGCGGCGCCTGGGGTCGGGGCCGCACCCGCTTCCCGGTAGGTCTGTGGGGCTGAGCGGCCTCGGCCGCCCGCAAGGCAATCCCGAGTGCCGGGAAAGCGAGCGCCAGCTCACCGTGCCAGCCGGCCCCGCCCGCCGCCCCGCCCGCAGGGAGGAAAAGGCAGAACGGGGAGCGGGGAGACGAGGCGCTCGGGGCCACCGGGTCCCCCGTCACTGCGCCACACGCCTACTGGGAGGGGAGGCCGCGCCGCGGGTGGGTGGCGCCCTCCAGGCCGAAGCGCAACAGTGGGGCCGGGCGGCGGCAGGGCTGTCCGCGCCCGCCCCTCGCGCGCGTCCTCTGGGCGGCAGGGCGTGGGAACCGGCCGGCCCTCCCTGCGCCCACCAGGAAGGGCCCAACCGCATCCCGCCTCCCCGGACTCCAGAATTCTCCTTCGGGGACCCTCCGTGCTCCCGAGCGCGGCTGGGTGCCTTCTGCCCCCGGCGGCCGCGGGGAGAAACCATTCCGGCCGGGGCGGGGGCCCTGGGCGTCCAGCCCGGCGGGGCGGTCCGCTCCCGCGCGCGCGCGCTGGCGCCCCCAAGCGGCCGCTGGGGGCAGCGAAAGCGCTACTGCAACCCCAGCGCGGGAGGCGCGGGTCTCCCCTGCAGGGCCTGTCCCCGAGGGAAGATCACCCACATTTGGGTCACAGCCTCGTTTATTTGCTAAGAAGGCGAACCGGCTGGCTCGGAGGTCCGCCGCTGCTGGGACCCCCCCCAGGGAATCCAGAGCTTGCTGTGGGGTGGGGGCGCCCCTCACAACTGCTGGGAGGCGAGGATCTCGGGGTTCTCGTGGCCGCGGGCTTCCTTGGTGGGAGTGGGCAACGGGCAGCAGCGGGTCACCAGGCGGTCCCAGGGCGCCAGCGAGCGGAGCCCGAGGGGAAGCCAGGCCCAGGATCGCAGAGGGCGGGGCAGCCAGGCCGGCCGTCGCCGCTGCAGGACGTGGACCAGGACGGCGAGCAGCGCCAGCCCCGCCAGCGGCCCCCCGACGGCGGCCAGCACCGTGCCCCCCGCCAGGGAGAGCCCGAAGGCGGCCAGCGGCAGCAGCAGGAAGCTGAGCAGTAGGTAGGCGACCGCCACCCAGCGGTAGCGGGCGGTCAGGTCCCCGAAGCGCTTGGCTAGCGGAATGGGCAGCCGCAGGGCGGGCACGACGTACCACAGCAGGAGGCCAGCCAGGTTGAAGAAGAAATGGATGAGGGCGACCTGGAGGGTGGGGGGTGCGGCAGGCAGGGGCGCGTGACACGGGGTCCTCTGAGCCCCCAGGCTGCCAGCTCCACACCACGCCTGCCCCGCCCTGGCGGAAGGGGCCAGAAGTCCAAAGCCAGCCTGGGGTCCTGCTCATTGGTGGAACAGGCCACCTGGGACGGCAGGTCTCCACAGGAGTGGTGGGCGCGCTCCCCCTGCACTGCCCCCCACTTTGGGGGTGACTGCGTCGCCGACAGGCGCCTGGATCCGACAACCCCCTTCGCTCAGGCCGGCGTGGCTCGCCCGCAGCGCGTCCCTGGCCCTCCGCTCCGCTCCTTCTCACCCTCAGTGGGCTTGGCCACCCGGCCCCAGCCCCCCGCCCTGGGCTTGGGCAGGCCCCTGCGGGGAGGAGGTAACACACGGCCGCCCAGGGGCCGCTGGACGCGAGGAGCCGGGGCTGGTGGGCGCAGCTGGGAGGGCGCCCTGGAGGGGAGGGGAGCCAGGCCCTGCCCTGGGAGGGTCTGAGTGGACAGCTGGCAGGAGGCAAGGGCCCGGGTCGCTCTCTTCCTGTGGGCAGCACCCGGCAAGCCTGGGCTTCGGGAGCAGCACCTGCCTGGGCCCCCAGGCCGAGGCGGTGGCAGAGGGACACTCGGCCGCAGCCGAGGACCCCCGGGATCGGCAGGACGAGGCGGGCCGGGCCGCAGGGCACTGGGCTGGGCTGGGGGTGGCTTCCTCAAGGCATGGATAGCCCAGCACAGGAGGGGCCGGCCCTTGCAGGAGCGGGCGACGAGTGGGGGGCAGTATGTGGGAGGCGGTAGAATAGAGGGGCTCCAGGCCCCCCAGTGCCAGGAGGCCTGGAAGGAACACAGCCAGGCTCACGGGGGGAGGAGGTGGAGGCACAGAGAGGAAGGTGCTGAGGGCACCCCGGGACCACTCAAGGTTGCAGGGGAGGAGAAGCGGGACTGGGGGTCCCAGGGAGGGCCGCGGGGTCCCTGGGGCCACGGAGACAGGGCAGCTGGTCTGAGCGGGCAGTTGGAGGTGCGTCCCAGGGGAGCGTCAGCCAATGGCCAGCCCAAGGCAGGCCTCGCGCTGCCCGTCTGCAGGGCCCGGCGCGGGCGGCGGGCGCCCGGGAGTGGGAAGGGCAGTACCTGGAGAGCGCTGAGCAGCACGTTGGCGGGGCTGGCCAGGGCGGCCAGCAGAGCCGTAGCGGTCGTGCCGATGTTGGAGCCCAGTAAGAGGGGGTACGCCCGCTCCAGGCTGATCACCCCAACCCCTGGAGGAGCCAGAGGTCACCTCGGGGCCCCGATCCCGTGCCCCACACCCGCGCCCCGCGCCCTGGCGCCCGCCGGCCCGGCTCACCCATGAGCGGCACAACGGCCGCTGTGAAGACGCTGCTGCTCTGGAGCACAAAGGTCAGGCCGGCGCCCACCAGGATGGCCAGGTAGCCGCTGAGCCAGCGGACCGGGAAGGGGAAGTCTGGGGAGGAAGCTGGGTCATGCCCCGGCCCAGCCTCCCCGCCCCAGCTGGGGCCCCGCCTTTGTCCCGTGTCCCGACGCACCAGCGTGGATGACGGCCCTCACGGCCCGGGCGACGCGGCCGCGCAGCATGGAGTGGAGCAGCTTGACGACGAGGACCAGGCAGGAGCACAGGACGAGCAGGGAGCCTGCCAGCAGGACGAGGCCCACGGCCAGGTCCGTTAGCGCGGTGCCCGCGAACAGGTGGCGGCCTGGTGGCAGGGCGGCAGGGTGAGGGGCGGCGAGCAGCGCCCCGGGCGGGCGGGGCGGGCGGGGCTGGGGGCGCTGGGCCTCACAGGGCAGTGGCTCCGTGGCGGCCGAGCCGTTCCTCTGAGGGTCGGGGCCAGAGGCGGCCGATCCGTGGCGGCTGCTGTTGTTCCCTGGGGTCTGGGGGCACAGGCAGGGTGGGCTCAGAGCTGGCGCGCAGCCAGCCGGGCCCGAAAGCGCCGCAGGCGGAGGGTGGGATGAGCCGCCTCACCGTCTCCCGGGCGCCGCACCATCGCTTGAGGAGGCTGCCGTTGGTGGCGTTGCCCGCGGCGCTGCTGGCTAGCACGCCTGTGTCCAGCTGCGGACAGAGGGGTCGAGACCCTGTGCTGGGCTCTCAGGAACGCGGCTGGAGCTCAGACCACGGGGGGTCCAGACCCTTCTCCGCTGGGCAGCCCCCGCCTCACCTGCACAATGAGGTGTGTGAGCGGCCGGGTCAGCACCTTGAGGATGTCCGGAGCGTGCCCGCCGGCCTGCCGGCGGGCGGCCCCCAGGGCCAGGGCGCTGAGCGTCTGCAGCGGGGCCGCGGCGCTCTCCAGCGGCAGCAGTATCAGCACCGTGAGCCAGTTGAAGATGCTGTGCACGGCGGAGCCACCAAAGGCCCTGCAGCCCCGGGGAGCGGAGAGGGGTCAGCGGCCTGGGCTCCGCCCCGAGGGCAGTCCCGGCCCCGCCCCCCACTCACCTCCGAAACTCATCCCGGTCCCCTGACTGCGCCATAGAGACCAGGGTGCTGGTGATGGACGTGCCCACGTTGACGCCCATGATGATGGGCACAGACGCCTGGACGGTCAGCACTGTGGTGGGGGCAGTGCGTCAGCCTCCCGCGGACCCCCCACCGTCCCGGGACAGGAGGGGCACTCACACTTGGAGGCCACCATGCTGACCACGATGGCGGAGGACGTGCTGGAGCTCTGCACGAGCACCGTGGCCAGCACTCCGATGACCAGCCCGGCCACAGGGCTGGACAGCACCACGTCGTCCTTGAAGATGTCTCCGGCCACCTTGCCTACACCCGGGAGAGGCGCGCTGAGGCCGTGAGGGCCTGGCTGCCCGCCCGCCCCGCCCGCCCCGCCGGTCACTCACTACCCAGCAGCTGGAAGGCCGAGCTCAGGATGTCCAGCGAGCAGATGAACACGTAGAGACCTCCCAGGAGCCCACAGGCCTTGAGGAAGCCAAGGAGCGCCCGCAGCAGCCTGCCGGCCGCGCTGAGCTCTGAGGACACAGGGCAGGGCTTTCCGCGCTGAGCTCTGAGGACACAGGGCACAGCCCCGCCCTCCGTGCCCTGCCCCCCGCCTCCTCGCCCCCTGCCCCGGCCCCCCAACCCGGGGCCAGGCCCGGGTTCTCGCCTCGGTTCCTTCGCAGAATGGCCCCCAGGAGTCTGACTGCCAGCAGGAGGGAGGAGGAGGGGCAGGGAGCCGAGCGGGGCGGAGGGTGGTCTTCGTGGTGGGCTCCCCGTTGCGGCCCACGCCCTCCCTCCTCTCTCTCCCTGAGGACCCAGGTAGACCCCGGGCAGTCAGAGCCCCGCAGGCCAGTTTCCTGGCACCTCCAGACCCACCTCGCCAGGGCCGGCCAGTGTCCTTCAGCTGAGGGAGGGCCCAGGGGTCCATGTCTCCCTCTGCCAACACGGAGGCGGGACTGGGGCTCTCTGCAGGGGTCGGGGTCAAGAAGAGCCCAGGAACTAGCTGTTTCCTGGGCACTCTCAGGTAGGCGCAGAAAGGGGTGGGGAGGCCCATGGCATGGGGGCTTGGGGTGAGGGACAGAGGCAAGGAGTTGGGGAGAGGGGCTGCCAGCTCGTCTGGCCCGGCTGAGTCATCCCAAGCCCCCCGCCGCCTGCCCGGAGCTGAGGGTCCCGGGCTGGGCTCCTGGTACCTGCATCTCCTAGACTCTGCTCCTCCAGGCCAAACGCGTCCAGGGTCAGGGGACTGACGTGGCCACCAGCCAGGGAATTCGGCATGGGATTTGGACAGGGCAGACCCAGGCCCAAGCCCGGATCTGTGGGCAGAAGGGCGGGTCGGACCCCTCTCCCCCCTCCTCTGGCCCCGCCAGGTCCCCGGGCCCCCTAACCTGAGACCACAGAAGCGGCCCTCCCTCCCCACCGTGCGCCACCCTGGTGACCTCCTCTGTCCTCCATCCACAGGCTGAGGCTCCAGGGACCTCAGACGGCTGTCAGGCGAGCCCAGGCCAGTCCCAGGGGGCAGACTCCAGGGCCCTCGCGGCCCGGCTCCCTCGCTGGTCCTGGCTGGGAGCAGGCCTGGAGGGCGGCCCAGGGCGCAGGGTGCTGAGGTGCCGCCTGGAAGTGGCTGGGAGCCTGGACCCGGGGACCCTCCTCTACCTGGTGCCACCGGCGCCGTTGCTTAGACCCTGGGCTTTGACACCCAACGGCGCCATCTAGGCTCGACAAGGACCCCACCCCAGGGACGGGGCCAGGACGGGGAGCCGGGGCTCCCGCTCCACCTCTCGGCCGGCTGCTCTGCTCAGCGGCCGCGCCGGCCCCGCCCCGCCCGCTGCCTCGGTTCTCCCGGCCCCCAGGCCTGAGCCTGGAGGCCCGCTGCCCCCCTCCCTGCCGTCTCCCCGCAGGCCAGCCTTCACCCTGGGAAGGCAGCAGCGGCCCCGGGCCTGCAGGTCGCCCGGCCCTGGCCCCCGTCCTGGGCCTCGCCGTTCCTACCTGTGTGGCTGGCGAGGGGCACCTGGGGGGAGGAGGTTTGGGGCAGGAGCAGCCGCAGGTCAAAGATCCGCTGGGCGCACATGACCTGCCGCGGACTGAGCCCCATTAATGGTTACCCAGGCGCGAGGCCCCGGGGTCCCCATTGGAGACGGGGCCTGGCCTGGTCTGCGTCCCACCGCACCCTTGGGCAGGTGCTCCGGGGCGGGCGCCGGCATGGCAGGGCCGCCGGATGTCCACAAGCAGGCGCCTGCGTGACGCGGCGGCCGCCCACCCAGGCCCGGCTCCGGCCGATCAGCCTGGGGGGCCCGCGGGAGGCCTGGCCGTCCCTGTGCCTGGCCGGCGCTGGGAAAGAAGCCCTTTATATCAGCTGGGCAGGAGGGCACCAGCACGGAGGCCGCGGGGCAGAGCCCCCAGCAGGCCCACCCCGCCCCCTGCCCCGCGGCAGCCGGCCACAGAGGGTTGTGAGGCCTCTGCCCACCCCACCTGGACCAGGAGGCCCGGCCGCCCGACCCCTCTCTCCACAGCAGTGCCCTCCTGGCCCCATCGCTTGTGGGGTGCCCCTCCTGGGGGTCCCTCCCTTCCTGTTCCTAGGGTGGCGGGAGGAAGAGCAGCCCCTCCCCCACCGGGCCTGGTCTGCCCAGGGGGCCTGCCGGCGGCACCCTGCCTGCTGCCCACCAATCCCTGTGGGCCTGGGGGACTTTGCCCCAGGGAGGGAGGAGGATCCTGAGTGCCCTCTCAGCAAATTCCCTGCTCCCTCCCTTTCCTGCCACCCCCACCCCCGTGGGCCCAGCAGCCTCTCCTGTGGGGCCCTGGGTGGCAGCTCCTCCCCGATGGATGGGGGCGGTGGGGATGCTGCAGCCGCACCGCGGGGTGTCCGCGCCACAGCCTCCAGCGCCTGCCGGGGCCCCTCCAAAGGTCTGTGTGGTGGCCACTGGGAGCCAGGAAGAAGCCGGGGCCCAGGGGAGGCCCCGTGCTATGCGACCTCAGGCAGCCCACCTCCCTGGGCCTGGAGCTGACCCTCCCCGGGACACTTGTCACAGCAGGGACTCTATGCCTGCGGGGGACCCTCCTGGAACAGCAGCAGACACACAGTGGGGGCTCAGTGAGCTTTGTTGAGAGAAAACCGCACCCGGCTGCCCCGCAGGCTGCCCCTCCCTCCGTGCCCAGCTCAGACCTCCGGCACGGTCGCGGGCGAGGAGAGACCCGCTCCAGCAGGACCAGAGTCACCCTCTGAGCAGAGTCCAGGCCGGGGCTGGGCTTGCAGATGGCGCCGACGCCCGCGCCCCCGCCCCGGCTCGCACAGGGGCCAGCCCGGGGCCTGGGAATCCCAGGGGGTTGGACGGGCCGGCACCGGTCCCTGCAGAGTCTCTCAGTACAGCGGGCACTGCCCCTGACCTCAGGCCGTGGCCCAGGGGCGCCCGTGGTGGGCAGCCCCCGGGACGCTCAGTCCCCAGGCACGCTGCGAGCACCGCAGCTGCTGGAGCTCAGGCCTCGGGGCTGCCCGGGGGGTCCCAGCAGAGGGGGCCGCAGCCCCAGCAGCAGCACCCGGGCGAGGGGAAGCGGGGCTGGGGGCCCAAGGCGGGGCAGAGCGCGGCCGGCTGCTGAGTGACGGCGCTGCCCCCTTTGAGGGGCGCGGGGGGCCGGGGCCCCACGCGCGGCGGCTCTCGCTCGGCCTTGATGGCCAGGAAGGCGGCCAGGTCGAGGTCCAGCATGGCCACCCCTCCGCGGGGCGTGGGCGTGCTCTGGCGGCACTGCGGGCAGGGGATCCAGCGTTGCTCGTGGGCTGGCACGTCCAGCCGCCGCACGCACGCCTGGCAGAAGGTGTGGCCGCAGTACAGGCGGCGGGGCAAGTGCCCCGTGAGGTCGTAGGCCGAGTAGCAGATGATGCAGTCACTCCGGCGGGCCCCGGCGGCCGTGCCCTCCTCGGAGGCCTGGAGACCTTCCGGCTGCAGCATCCTGCGGGGAGGGGGGGGGGGCGCGGGGGGCGGGGGCTGCAGCTGCCCCGCCCTGCTTGGCCACGTCCTGCGGGCCAAGGCCCTGGTGCCTGGAGCCCGCCCTGGCACCCAGGCCTGTGCGCGTGCCGGGGCCTGGGCGCCCCCCGGGCCCCCGGGGGCCAGCACCCTGCCCAGCTGCCTCATCCCTCACGGCCCTTCGGGTCTGCCCCAGGCCCTGCCCACCCCAGCCTGCCTGAGCCCAGGCCTCTTACCTGCATCCGCTCTGCTGGGTGGCTCTGCCCAGCCAGAGGGTGGCCGGGCGTGCGGGGACCCAGGGCGCCCTGCGGCTCCCTCCCTGGGGCTCACGTTACTGGCCGAGCCCGCGGCGGCAGGGAGGCAGGTGGTGGCTGCAGGCGCGCGGGCTCCCCTTTCAGCCACAAAGCACCTGCAACTGGATCCACCGGCGCCCCTCCGCTCTGCCCAGCCCCCACCCCCCGGGTGACGCTCGCCCCGCAGCCAGGCCGGGCTTTGCTGCTCCTCCCGGACCATCTTCCTCCGCCCAGCCGGCCCCCAGCCCCACCCTCGTACTCCCTCCTGTCTCCCCATGCCCATGCTCCCCCTCCCATGCGAGGAAAGCTTCCTGGTCCCGACCTGGGTGATGCCAGGTCTTCCTCTCAGATCAAGCACCGCCTCCTCCAGGAAGCCTGCCAGGACTCCCCCCCCCCCGCCGCCCCCCGGCTCAGAGCCCTGAGGGCCCTGCTTCGCTCCAGCTCAATCGCAGTGTGAGGGTCCCCAGTGATTTGCACCGGTGCCTTCCCCCCTGCCTTAATCACGGGGCGGTGGCTGCCCTCGAGAGGCCCAACGGAGGCCCTCAGGCATGGGTATGGGGTCCCCACACGCACACGTACACCGGCCAGAAGCTGAGGCGCACACATCGTGGGCAGCCCTGGACTCTCCTACCCAGGGCCGCCTCCTTCGAGGGCCAGCCCGGGGACCGGGACACAGGCCTGCAGAGCGGGGTGTGCAGAGAAGGGCCAGCATGGGCCAGGGCCCAGGGCCCTCTCCGCCCGGCGGGGAGGAAGCCAGAGGCCGGAGGGGCCCTCCTGTGCCCATCACCCTGGCAGCCCGAAGCCTCATGGACTGACCGGACGGCTTTCTGGGGCTGGCCTGGGTGGGGGTCATCCTCCGGCGGGGGCCGGCCACACCCAAGGCCCTGCACAGTCAAGCCAAAGACATGTCTGTCCCCTCCCAGAGACCGGTCCTGCCGTGTGGCCAGTCACCGAGGGTCGGGGGAGGGAGGGCCAGAACCAGGACCTGTCTGTCCTGCGAGGCCAGCTCGGCCTCCTCCTCGGCCGTCTCTGCCCAGGCCCGGAAACGCCAGGGTTTTAGGGTTAGGGTTAGGCCCCGGCATCCCGGCCTCGCCCCAGCGGTGAGGCAATGCCAGCTCAGCAGCCGAACTCCCCGCACGTCCTCCCGAGCGGACGTGTTGTTCTGTGCGCGCCGGGAGGCAGGTGCTCTGGGGGCCTCCCCCCACCCCCCCAGGGCCCTTGAGGCCCACCTCCTCCGGGAAGCCCAGGCCCCGGGAGCTGGGGAGCTGGGGAGCTGGGGAGCATGGCCTGGCACCCCACAGCGGGTGTCTGGGCACTGGCTGATTCGTGGGAAGCCAGCAGTGTCCTGGCTGAGGCAGGGCGGTGACTCAGTGGTGAGCAGGGCTCGGTCCTGGCCGCCTGGGCTCCCACTCCCAGAAACCGGCCAGCCCCGGTGCCACCCAGCACTGCCTTCCAGTCCGGTCCGCCTGGGGGCCTCTCTGGGGGGCTCTAGACCCCAGGTCCCATGCACAGCACCCCGCTGTTGAACCCACAAGCTGACGTGTCTCCCAGCTGGAACCCAGGCCCGGCAGGGACAGGGGCCGGGGACAGGCCCCCGCCCTCCTGTGCAGCCTCGGGCAGACCTGAGACCTGCAGGGCAGGGGAGAGAGAGTGGCGGCACAGTGGCTGTCCTGCCCCCACGTGTCCCCAGAGGCCGGGGCCCTGTCGTGTCACCCGGCCCGTGTCCCCTCCCGAAAGGAGTCGCCTGAAGAAAGCTCGCTCTGCTTTATTGCCTGGGCCCCGGACCATGGGGGAGGGGATCAAGGGTGTCCCTGGGCTGCCGCCACGGCCAGTGCCCAGGGCGCCTTTGCCAGGGGTCTGAGCAGAGCCGTTGGCCTTCGTGGCGCATAGGGGTCCCTGTCGAGGGCGAAGGGGCCGACGCCCATGGCGGAGGCCCAGCGGCTGCTCCCAACGTCCACGCGCGGCCGTGGCGGCCCGAGCAGAGTCCTGGGCCCGCTGTGCGGGGCGTCCTGGGCAGGCCGCAGGCCGCAGCCCAGCAGGGGCCGGGCTAGGAGACGACGCAGCAGCAGCTGTGGCAGCGGCAGAACCGGGGACAGTGGCAGCAGGGGCAGCAGGGGCAGCAGCAGCAGTGGTGGGCGATGTCGTCGCCGCGCCCGACGGGCGGCAGGCCCGCGTAGGTCAGTCCCGCGGGGCGCTGCCCCCTGCCACAGGGGGCGCCCGGGTGCTGCCAGGTCTGCTGGCCCTTGACAAAGGCGGCCCCCTTCGCGCCCTTGGCGCCCTTGGGGCCCAGGGCCACCTCGACGGGTTGCAGGAGGCGGGTGGGCTCCAGGGGGCAGGGGCCCACGGGCAGGGCCTGCAGCTCCGCAGCGGGGGGCGCCGCCTCCAGCTGCCGCTCCAGCTCGGGCCGCAGGTGAGCCCGGGGGATGCTGATGTGGGCGTACGGGTTCTTGACGACCATCTCGTGGGGGTCCATGGCCCGCCTGGCAGGGGTGGACAGAGGGGGCTCTTGGCTCCATGGAGGGGAACGGCCACAGCCCGAGAAAGCGCCCACCCCGAGAAAAGCCAGGCTGGGCAGGCACGGGGGTGCCGGGCCGGGGCCAGTGTGCGTGCGCCTTGGGGCGCGCCGAGCCCAGGGCCAGCGAGGGCCCGTCTCCCAGCCGCCCCCCCCCGGCGTCCCGACCGTCCCCGAGTGGCCGTGCCCTGGGTGGAGCTGGGCACGGGTGGGGGAGTCTGGAGACACCGCCGAGCGGGTCCCGCAGGGGAGCCCCAGGGCGGGGAAGGCCCAGGACCCACCTGAGGTGGCAGCGGCAGCGTGTCCCCGTGTCGTCCTCTAGGCCAGGGCTCAGTGCCTGTGAGCAGAGCGGCTGGCAGCTGCCTTTTCCCTCCCGGGGAGGGGTGGGGCCACGGGCGGGGCTCAGAAGCGGGGTTCCCAGGATCCCAGGAGGCTCCTGCTCCTCCGCACAGGGGCCCCCCACCCGTGCTTCTCAGGTGGGCGGCGGCCATGGCCTGGCTCTGAGGGGCACGGCCAGCCCGGCTGACTCAGCCTCGACACATTCCAGGCACGTCCTGGGTGCAGCAAGGAGGGCAGGCGCAGGCCAACCTGGGGACAGGTCCTCCGATCCCGGCCTCTGGTGGCCCACGGGCTCCCGCCTTCGCGTACAGGCCGCAGAGCCCCTGCCTCGCCGTGGCAGAGGGCGGAAGTCCTCGCGGCGACCGCAGCCTCCGCGCGGCAGACAGGGTCGGGGCCGTGAGAGCAGGGGCCACCGGAGGGATGCCTTTTATTGTTTGTTTGTTTGTTTGTTTAAAGCTTTTATTTATTTATTTTTAGGGAGAGGGGAAGCGCGGGGGAGAAACGCTGATCGGGCACCTCTCCCGCGCCTCCAGCGGGGTGGGGACCTGGCCCGCAATCCGGGCCAGTGCCCTGACTGGGAATCGAACCCACGACCGTTCAGTTTGGGGGGTCCGTGCTCAGCCCACTGAGCCTCACTAGCCAGGGCTTGCTTGCTTGCTTGCTTGATTTATTTTTAATGGATGAAAAATTGACACACTTTTGCTTATAAAACTTTCTTAAAACTGGTGACACGCACTTCATACACAAGTGACATTTCTAGCTCACTTTTGAAGCCCGTTTCCCTCGGCTTCCCGGGCTTCCGCGGCCGCGAGTCTCCCCTGCAGCGTCCCCGTCCTTGGCCCTCGATTCGGCTCCCACCTTCATGGGAAGGTGGCACTGAGCATCTGCCACAGAGGGCGGCTGTGTTTGGGGGTGACAGTGGATGTAAACAGTTGTCAACGCTGGCACTCGTGAGCTCCCCTGGGGCGACTGGACGCAGCAGGGTGCGCCCAGACCAGCGCCCCCAGCGCGTGCTGCCCCGGGGAACCCACAGGAAGGGCGAGATCAAATCAGACGTGGTTCAGAGGCCAGGGTCACACGGGTGGCATGTGCGGGTCCGGTCGGACCGGTTGGGACACGAGTTCTACCGATGCGGCAACCGGTGGGGTGGCGGGGTGGGGAAACTGGGCCTCGAACTTGGAAGGCCGAAGACTGAGGTCCTCTGCGCAGGCGCCACAAGCCCCGCCCACCGCTCCTGCAGACTCCGCCCCTCGCTGGGAAGCTGATCTAACGCATGCGCGAAACAAGCCCGAGGCGGCCTGTGGGAACTTTATTCCCCAGAAGCCTCCGCGCTCGAAGGTTTCCTTAAAGACCCCGGGGTCTCCTGGCCTTGGAACGTCCAGAACCGGGCTTGGGCCGTCCCGGCTCTGAACCACGGAGCTCGCGAGGCGGGGACATGCGGCGGGGTTGGGGGGGGACGCGGGGGCGTGCACGGGGCGGGACCTCATCCCTGGGGGCGGGGCCTCGGAGTGGGGGCGGGGCTTGGTGCCCCCGTGCGCGCGCGCCCAGCGGGTGAGTGGCAGGGCTGCGCGGAGCCCGTGGCTGAGGCTGGGCTCCCACGTGTCCCCTGGCCCAGGCGGCCTCAGTTGCCCTTCTTGCTAGGGCCGCATAAGGCCCTCACTGCCCGTCTCACTGGGCTCCTGCTCACTTGCGCACCTCTCACACCTGCTCCTGCTGAATGACAGGAAACAGGCCCAGACACTAGCCTGAGGTCACACACGGCCCCACGGGCCAGGGACGGTCCTCCAGCCTGTTTTGCCCCCAGGGCTCCCTTACCAGAAACACCGACCTTTCTGAGCTCTGTTGTCCCGCAGGATGTGGGGACTATGGGCTGCCTGGCTCGCACAGGGGAGAGCGGGCTGTGGCCCGAAAGGGCTGGGACAGCCCAGGGTCAGGAGAGGGCCCAGTGCGTGTCCCGAGACTGCGGGCGGCAGCACTTGAGGCTCCCGCAGACCTGTTCCCCTGCCTTGTAGTTGCCCCCACGTCCTCTATTCTCGCAGGCACCTGCGGGCTCCCTGCAAGCAGAGGGTGCACCCAAGGGAACAGGGGAGCTGGGCCCAAGAAGGAAGCAGAAAGGAGTGAGGCTTCTCCGCGGGGTGGGGCGGGGTTAGCATTCAACTGTGCGGCTGCTGGGCACGTGCTAACCGGACGGGATGCCGGAAAGGGCCCCCCCCCCCGACCCCGGCCTGGGTGGGTGCGTGCCCTCCGTGGACTGCCCCCAGGGGCGTGTCCAGCTGCCCAACCTTCCAAATACCCCTCACCTCCCCCTCATCTGCCCAACCTTCTCCCAACTTCTGCTCGCCCCCCAGTCCACTCTGATATCTGCTCGCCTACCCTGCTCACCCTCTTAGGCCACTTGCCCTCCGTGCGCCTGCCAGCGCTGGGAAGAGCCTGGGTGCACCTGTGAGCTGGAACACGCCGGACGCGTCCCCACGGGGGGCTCAGGGAAAGGACGAGCAGAGACCCTGACTTTCTGGGGGGGGGGGCGCTGGCAGGGGGGGAAACCAGCTTTCCAGGGACCACCTCTTGGAGCCTCTCCCCTCCCTCTGGCACTGAAAGGCTTTGGGCTGCGAAAAGACTTCGTTTCCAGAATTGAGAGTGGGGGGACTTGATTAGGAGCCAGGGTCGGCCAGGTGGGGACGGGGCGCGGGGAGGGGGGACTGGAGGAGGGGTGACGCGGGAGTCCTCACCCGCACGCGGTCCGCGGGCGATGGGCGACCCCAGGGGCGGGCGCCAGGCCCTCTGCGGATTGAGGGGCGGCCGAGAGACTGGCCCCGCCCCGCGGACCCCGCGCGGGTCCCCAGACGGGGGGTGGCGCTGCAGGCGCGGGCGGGCGCCGCGCGCACTGCGGTCCCCGCGCCTCCGCCGCAGAGCGCGCCACGCTTCGCACGCACCTGCCGCCGCCGCGCCGCACCGAGCCCGCGCCCCGCGCCCCGCGCCCCCGGGAGTCGCCGCGGCCGCGCCATCGCCCCAGGTCGCCGCCGGAGCCGCCGGAGCCGCCGGAGCCGCCGGGCCGAGGCGCGGGCGCCGCGTCCGGGCCTGCCTTTGAGACAACCTCTGCGGCGGCGGCGCGCGGCTCGGGGACGCCAGGCTGGGGCAGGTGAGCGCGGGCGGGGCGGGACGGCCTCGGGGTCCCAACGCGCCGCTCCTCCCCACCCCTGCAGGGGTCGGGCCTTGGGGGCGGGGACTGGGAGGGAGCTGGGTTCCGAGGCCAGCGAGGGTCAGGGTCAGAGGTCGGGCGCCCGGTCTTTTGTGCCGGACAAGGGCGAGGGTGGGGGCGAGGGTGGGCCCGGGCGCTGCCCTCACGCTGTCTCTCACCTGCAGCTCGGGCCTGGTCCAGGCCTCCTCTCTGCTCCCGCCACCGCGGAGCCCGCGGCCCGGGTCCACCCGCAGCCGGGGCTCCGGCTAGCTGCCTTCCCTGGGCACCCTGCCCTGGAGTCATGGGGCCCACCTAGCCCCCGCCTGCCCGGATGTCCCAGCCCGGGGACTGCTGACCGCGGCTGCAGGGGGAGCCCCCCCAAAGCCCCCTCGCCAGCCTCAGCGGCCGGAGACCCTGGGTGAGCCCCTGGGCCAGACGGCCGGCCCAGGGCAGCCTCCCACGCCCCCCTGCCCCTGCCTCCCTCCACCTCCCCCACCCCTTCCTCCTCCTCCTAGGACTGGACCAGAGAAGCCACTGTGGCCACTAGGAGGGGCCCTGCCCCCTCAGCTCCCACTGGTCGCCCCCAGGAGTCCTCAGGGTGGCCGGGGTCCCCACCAGGCCTGGCGGGACCAGGATGCTGCCCCTGCTCCTCCCCCCCGGCCCCACCCAACGCCCCCTCCCACCCTAACGCCCAGCCTGACAGGAGACAGCCGGATGCCGGCTGACCCTGGGCCCGAGGCGGGCAGTGGCTGGCCGGGCCTCCTCATGTCCTGCCTGAAGGGCCCCCATGTCATCCTCAAGATGGAGGCCATGAAGATTGTCCACCCTGAGAAGTTCCCCGAGCTGCAGGCGGCCGCCCCCTGCTTCCCACCTGCCCCCCGGCCCACCCCAGCTCTGGCACCCAAGCGCGCCTGGCCCTCAGACACAGAGATCATCGTCAACCAGGCATGTGGAGGGGACATGCCTGCCTTGGAAGGGGCGCCCCGCACCCCGCCCCTGCCGCGGCGTCCCCGCAAAAGCAGCGCAGAGCTGGGCTTCCCCCGTGGGGCGCCCGTGGACGAGGTCATCGTGAATCAGTACGTGATGCGGCCCGGTCCCGCCGCCGCGGGGGCCCCCGGCGTGGCCTCGCCCGCCGCGGGCGAGCCCCTGGAGTGCCCCACCTGCGGGCACACGTACAACGCCACCCAGCGGCGGCCCCGCGTGCTGTCCTGCCTGCACTCGGTGTGTGAGCAGTGCCTGCAGATCCTCTACGAGTCCTGCCCCAAGTACAAGTTCATCTCCTGCCCCACCTGCCGCCGCGAGACTGTGCTCTTCACCGACTACGGCCTGGCCGCGCTGGCCGTCAACACGTCCATCTTGAGCCGCCTGCCGCCGGAGGCGCTGACCGCCCCGTCCGGCGGTCAGTGGGGCGGCGAGCCCGAGGGCAGCTGCTACCAGACCTTCCGGCAGTACTGCGGGGCCGCGTGCACCTGCCACGTGCGGAACCCGCTGTCCGCCTGCTCCATCATGTAGTGCCGCCCGCCCGCCGCCGCCCGCCGGCCCCCGCGCTGCTGCTCTGGGGACCCGGCCCCGCCACAGCCCCCTCTGCCCCCTCGCCTGTCACAGCTTCTGCCCCCACCTGTGTGGCATTGTCGCTGCAGCCAACTTTGCCATTAAAACTCTGCCAAAGTTTGCACCTTGTCTATGGACTGGAGCACACTGCGGCGGCCTGCGCCTGAGCCCGGGCGGGCACTGCGGACAGCAGCCCAGGACGGCCGGGCCCGGCTGTGTGCATGCGCATGCGTGTGAGCACGCCGCGCACCCGTGCAGGGATGTGCGGGCCGGTGTGCAGAACGCGCCCAGCCGGGCCGAGAGGAGCTTTGTGTGCCCTGGCCACCGGACGTGGGGGTGGCTGTGTGGCGGACGGCCTGGCCCCCGTGCGTCCTGGCAACCGCCTGACCTCAGAGGCGGTGTGGGAACGACCTCGGGGCCAGCCTGGGCCGGGGTCAGGTCGTGGGAGGGAACGAGGGCCCGGGCGCCGGCTCTCTGGCCCTTGGACAACCTGGATTCGGAGAGAGAGGCTTGTCCAGGGCAGGGAGCAGGGCTGCCCGGACAGAGACGAGGGGCGAAGGGGAGGTCACCAAGGTAGCAGCAGCGCCCACAGCGGCTGCCGCTGTTCATCGCGAGCCACGGCCGGGACCCGCGCGGTGCTCCGCACATCCCGACAAGCCCGTGAGGCGGTGCCACGCCTGCGTGCGTCCTTCAGGTGAAGGCCCCAGGCTCAGACAGGAGGGAGGCTGCAGTCGGCACCTCGGAGCGGCATCAGCTCAGCACCGCAGCTCCAGGGCCTGGGTGCGCCCTTGTCCCTTGTAGCCCAGGGGCACGTGCCAGGCACCGGCCGCGCGTGACTTCCATCGGGCTGTGCCCTGGCCAGGAAGGAGGCCCTCTGGGGCGGAGCTTGCACAGCGAGGGCCTCTCCCCGCAGCTGCCCTGACCTTCAGGGCTCACACTGGCCCTTATCTGGGACGGGGGGTGGGGAGCGGCGGCCTGCAGCCCCGGCCCAGGGCCCCTCGCTCTCCGGGAGTCCACGCGCTGCCAGAGTTCCGTGCGAGTCCCCGTCCCCTGCACCTCCTTGCAGACGTGCTGGGAGGCGGCGGCGCGGGCGCCCGGTCGGTGCGGTGCCTGTCCACGGAGGGGCGCGCGGGCCTCGGCCACAGGTCTCCCTCGGCGCTGTCCTTCGCACCGCTGCTTGCTGTTGGGCAGCCGGGCAGCTTGGGGTCTCTGGCTGAGCCAGGCGCTGAACGAACACAGGCCCCTGGTGGCCCCGAGCCCAGCGCGGCGTGTCGCCCGGAGGCTAACGCCTGGGCAGCCTCGGGTTTTTCAGCCTGGCCATCGGGCCTCATGGCGGGATGCTCCTCGGGGCGAGGCCCCACGGTCCCACGGTCCCGGGGTGCGCTGGCCGGGGCCTCCAGGCCAGCAGTGCGGGGGGGGCGGGGGCGGGCGGCGTGACAGCTGGTCAGCGGCGAGCGCGCGCCAGCAGCCTGAGCAGCAGTCCCAGCAACACCAGCGGCGTGAGCAGGAGCAGCAGCCCCAGCACCTCGAGGGTCAGCAGCCCCAGCAGCGCCAGGCGGCGGGCACAGGGCCCCCGTTCCCGCAGGGCCCAGAGCCGGGCGGGCAGGCAGGGCGGGCAGCCCCGGCCGCCCACGGGCGCTGCCAGAAAGCGCAGCTGGTAGCGGCGCTCCAGGGCAGCCCAGGGCCCGGGACCGCGGGCGAGGGGCGCGGGGGGCACGGGGCTGGGGGGCCGCGGGGGGCCGTCGGCCTGCAGCAGCTCCTCCTGCAGCCGGCAGATCTCCCACTCGAGCACGGGTGTCTTCTGGCGGCACAGTGGGCAGCGCGCCCGGCCCAGGTCGGCGCTGGGGGCCGTGCCCAGCAGCTGCTGCAGGCAGCCCGCGCACAGGCTGTGGCCACAGTTGAGCAGGGCCAGGCGGCGCCCCCCCGCCCCGTAGGGCTCTGTGCAGATGGGGCACTCCTCCGCTGCCTCTGCCTCTGCCTCCGCGTCCTCTCCCCACCCCGGGCGCCCAGCCCCGGGGCGGGCTGTGGCTGTGGCCCCCAGCAGGGGCACACTGTCCGGCCCCCGGGCACCCTGGGGGCTCCCAGGGGCCTGGCTGCCCAGCGTTTCCTCGGCCGGCACTCGGTCCAGTGGGTGCAGGAGCTCAGGGCCCAGCAGGGCTGGGGGCGGACCAGGGAGCCCAGAACTGAGGCCAGCGGGGCCCAGAGCAGGTGCCCCGAGGCAGGGGTCTGGGCGGGTGGGGCAGGACCCCAGGGCGGCAATGGGGTGGGGGCTGGGAAGGTCACTGGTCCTCTGGGCTGGGGCAGGGTCTGGCACTGACCTTGCAGGAGCCACCGCCTGTCGGGGCTCCTCCTAATGAAGGGAAACGTCTCGGGGCCTCAGGGCCTGCGCCAGCTCCGGCCACTCCTGGCCCACACCTGCTGTCCCCACTGGGTCCGCCCAAGCCTGCTGTGGCCACCACCGACCGTGTCAACGACCGGCCTAGGCAAATGGGTCCCAGGCCACTGCAGCCTGGGCAGGCCAGCCAGGCCAGCCAGCCCAACCGCCCCGACAGGAATTCCAAACCGGAGTGGGCGGGGCCGTCCCAGAGCTAAGGACGCTGGCCCCTCCCTCCCTCTCTGGCCCTTGGGCCACACCCCTCCCCCACTGGGCTTCGGCAGTCCCCTTCCCAGCGCCCTTCCCAGCGCCGAGGCCATGGGTGCATCAGCCTCCCCACGCCCTTCCTTCTGGGGTCCTTTGCAGGCTGCCCCCCACCCCCGTCAGAGCCAGGGAAGAGCTTGTACGAGGTAGGCAGACAGCGGGCCCCCACCACGCGAGAACCAGACACCGAAGTGCCTCAGCCATGGTGGCTGAGCAATGGCCGCGGGTCCCCGCCATCCCTGGGCGCTGAAGGCCCACCCCTGCCCGAGGCCCCGGGACCGTACGGGGAAGAACGGGTCAGAAGCAGCCGCCCTGAGCGTGTCATTTATTGCTGAGACTTTCTGGAGCCAGGCAAGGGCGGGAGTGCTGGCCAGGGCCTCCTGGCCATGAACCCTGAGCCCCGAGGGGCCCCGGGGGCACTTGGTGGCTGCTGGGGCAGAGGACGCCCGGGAGCCCGTGGTCACCCAGGCAGAGGAGGGGTGCTGGGCTCTGCCGGGGCCCGCACCCCGACTCCTGCACTGTCTGGGCGTGGGCGGCTGGGAGAGCTCCCCGATGCCCATCAGGCTGCCGGCGCCTTCCTGGGTCCCCGCCCCGAGTGGGACCCACGTTGGGGCCCGGGGGAAGGCCAGCTGGAGCCGGGGACCAGGGCGGCAGTGGGGTGGGGCTGAGCGTGGACCCCAGGTGGCGTGCAGCTGAGCAGCGGGGCCGGCCGTCCTCCCACGGGGGCCCGACGGCGCTGCAGGTGGAGCGGCGGCGGCTGGCGGCTCTTCAGGCCCACGTCTCGGTCTGGAAGCGCAGCGTGCGCTGCAGCCGGGCCAGGTAGGCGGCCGCCTCGGGGCCCGAGAGCCCGCCCTCCGCCTGGAAGATGGACGTCAGGGCTTCGGACACGTCGGCCGGCATGTGCTTGGCGTTGCTGCAGGGGCGGGCCAGACAGGGCTCAGCCAGAGGGCAGAGGGAGCCCCCGAGGGCTGGTGCCGCCCCTCGCTGCCCCGGCCCAGGCTCACCCTGCCAGGTAGAAGCTGGCGCCCCGGCGGTCCAGGAGCTCCCACACCAGCGGCCCGCGCTCACGGAGCCGGTGCTGCACGTACACCTTCCGCTCCTGCGGGGGGGGCCGGGTCAGTCTGCGCCCCCGGCCCCCGCCCCGGCCCCCCGCACACACGCACCTGCTCCCGGGAGAAGGCTGTGACGAGGGTCAGGGAGCCCTTCTCCTCCAGCTCCGCCCACTCGGCCTCCCAGTAGAAATCCTGTTCCCGCTGGCGGCAGCCGAAGAACAAGGTGTTCCCTGGGGAGGCGCAGGGGTCTCGAGCCTGGACGTGCTCGCAGGCTCCGCCCCCGCCCTCCCGTGCCCCCTGTTCACTCACCCACCTGACCCTGGGCCACCCGCTCCTGGATGGCTGCGTGGAACGGGGCCACGCCAGTGCCAGGCCCCACCATGATCACAGGTGTGTCTGGCGTCTGCGGGAAAGTCAGGGCCCCAGGCCGCACCCACAGCGGCACCTGGGCAGGGCCTGTGGCAGGAGGGGGCGGTGTGAGGAGGCCTGGAGGACCCGGGCCCCCGGCCGCCCCCGGCTGGCCCTCCAGAGAGCAGGGCTCACCTTGCCCAGGGTCCAGAGATGCCAGCCAGGAGGAGCAGAGGCCCCGGCGGGGCTCCTTGAGGCGAGTCTGGTACTGCACCACGGCCACGAGGATCTGCAGCCTCGCGGGGCGGGCCTGGGGGACAGACAGTGGGCGCCTGCCGCCACGAGGACCAGCAGCCTCGCAGGGTGGGCGCGGCGGAAGGACGGTGGGTGCACCCGGCCCCCGTGGACCCTCACCAGCAGAGAAGAGGCGATGGAGAAGGCGCGCGGCCGGATCGGGGGGATGAGGTCCAGCAGGTAGTCCGGGGGCACGGCCGCTGCCGTGTGTGGGAAGTCACACAGCACCTGCGCAGACAGTCTTGGTGGGGCCACGGCCGGGAGGGCCCCCGGGGCTCTGCCGGGGCCGCCGCCGCCTCCCAGTCCCCACCTCTAGGGCAGTCCTGCGGGGCCGGCTGCAGTACTCGTGCAGGGCCTCCTGGCCCTCCGCAGAGCTGAGCTCCAGCAGCTTCTCCCGCTCCAGCTTGTGGGGCGAGAGGCAGGCCAGGAGCTCGAAGAAGGAGCGTCGCGGCACGCTGGCGATGTCCAGGTACTTGGACACGAGGTGCCGCACGGAGCAGGGCTGGGGCAGCCGCCCAGGGCAGGGGACATCTGCGCAGGGAGTAGGAGACGGTAGGGAGACGGTGGGGAGCTGGGGACTTGGGGGGCACGGGGTGCGAGGGTGGGGCGAGGTCTGAAGCTCACCTGCTTCCCGGGGCTGCAGCGTGAAGTACTGGTCAGGGTCCAGGCCCAGCGCCTGGCAGAAGCGCTGGACGTGCCCGACCGTGTTCTCGGGCTGGATCAGCACCACGTCGCCGGCCACAAAGCTGGATGGGAAAGCCCCGGCGGGCGTGGAAGGACACTGGGCTCAGGCCACCGCAGGGGAGGGAAGCCAGTGTCCAGGGAAGGCTGGGGCCAGCGGACCCAGGTGTCCCCCAGCAGCCCGGCCTGTGCTCCGCCCTGCTGAGCGCCTACTCTGGTTTTCTGAGCGCCTACTCTGGTTTTGGGGGCGGCCCCCGCACACCGACCATGGCCCGCGGCCACGAGTGCGCCCCCGCAGGCCCCCGGGGATGGCCTGCTGGCTGCCTCAGGCCGTTCTCACCTGATCCCGGAGCCCGTGATGTCGAACTCGATGAGACGAACGTCCTGGAAGTGTGAGGGGCCCGTGACCCTCTGGTTGGCGACCATGGGGGCCAGGAAGGGCTGCAGCTCTGAGGGGGGACTCGGAGGGTCCGTCCCGGCCCTGGGTACCTCCGCAGGGCACACCCTGGGGGCCTCCTGAAGGAACTGCAGGGTGAACGTGGACGGCAAACTGTGGAGAGGGCGTGGGCCCATCAGACCGGCTGCGGGCAGGGGGCCCGGCAGGGCCCAGCGATCGGGCTACTCCGCTGCACCCGTGGGTGCTGACTGACAGGGCCATACTCACGGGACTCCGGGGGGGATCACGCCGAGGTGGAGGGGCACGGGGTGCAGCCCCAGCACCTTCTCCCACAGGTCACGCAGCCAGGGGTCGACGGCGGCATCGGGCCTGCAGAGGGCACAGGCGCTGGCTGGAGGGGCCCCGCCCACGGCCGGCCCGCGGGCGCCCCGCCCCCACTCACCCCAGCTCGTGCTGGTCGTCGCCCAGGCACACGGGCAGGAGGGCGGCGCCCCCGAGCTGCAGCAGCCGTCGGTGCAGCTTCTTGGCCACGAAATTGAACCTGTGCAGAGGGAGAGGGCCGTGGACGCTGGGCTGCGGGGAGGGGCAGCAGCCCGCTGGCCACGCAGGTCGGAGGGCAGGCCTGTGCTAGACACGCAATCCCGGGCGCCTGGAGTGCGGGGTGGGGGGGCCGCCCTGTCTCCCAGGGGGAGTGTCCGGGGGCCACAGTCAGTGCTGGAGGCCCCACCACCAGCGGGCGCGCACACTGGCGCTACACACAGAACCAGCCCCCGCGACCAGGCTCAGCCCGCGCCAGCTTGTCTTCTCCAGCGTGGACACGGGCCTCCTCCACCACGTCCAGCCCGACACGCGTTGGAGCCCCGGCGCCCCGTCCGCCCGTGCTGGGCCGTGAGGGCCCCCGCGTCCCGTGACCCGGCGCCATGGGACTCACCTGGGAAACCACCCAGTAGCGCTCCCCTGTGCTTAGGATAGAGACGTGTCGTGGGGACACCGAAAGGAAAACCAGAGGTGGCGGCGGCGCACACCAGGGGCCAGTGCGGAGGCCGCAGGTGGCCCCCCGGGGCTGGGGCTCTTTCGTACCCATCGCCTGTTCCCCCCGCACTGTCCACGGAGCCGTCCGAGAGAAGCCAGAGGGCTCACGCGAGGCACTTTTACAAAAGCGGGGGTGGAGCCAGGCAGGCCCGGGCCGCCTGCAGCCACACGTGAACACGCGCGCTCACTGCCGTCAGGCCCTGCCCCGCCTCGGAGGCCGCCTGGGGGTGGCCGTGCCCCTGTGGGTCCCCAGGCCGGCCGGGGGCTCCCGCGTTGCGCCCTGCCCAGCCTTCAAGACCAGGGTCGGCGCCCGCGGGGGAGCACCTGTGGGGCGGGGACACCCGGCCGGGGCCGCGGCCCAGGGCCTGGTGGGGGCGCTGCAGGCTGGGTCACCTGTCCCACGGCACTCGCGCTCAACCCTGAGGACAGTCCGCTGGCCAGCAGCCTGGCCTGCCCCGACTCACTTGGCGTAAGAGGAGTCCCCAAGGCCCAGGACAGCGAAGTCCATCTGGCAGAGAGAGGTCGACGGCAGGTTCTTGCGGAAGATGAACCTCCAGAAGCTCTACGGCCAGAGGACACAGAGTTCACAGCCCTGCTCGGGGCCCCGCTCCCCACCCCTGAAGAGCTGCCGCCAAAACGGGACAGCCTTCTCTTCTACCACAATGGCAGGGGCGGAAGAGGCAGCAAATCGTGAAACGCAGCCCCAGAGCCACCCCCTAGCGTGGGGGGCTCCCCCCTGCCGCGGGCAGGGGCCCCTGGGGCTTCTCCGGGGCGCAGGCGCTCGCGGGGTGGGCACTGCGCCCCCCCAGGTAGAGGGAACCGCCTGCTCCGACCTGGGTCCCCTGGAGGGTGGTCTTCTCTTCGCACCGCGAGTCCCACGGCCCCAGGGGACCCCCCCCCCACAGCCCTCAGTGCGGCGGCTTGGGCCTCTGCAGCAGCTCCAGGCTGCGCCTTTCCCCAGAAAAGCCGAGCCTCCTCTCCCCTCCGCTGGGCCCCAAGCCACGAGGTGGCCGAGAGCCGGCCAAGGACCCACAGGTCACGGGAGGTGCTGCGAAAGCACAGCGTCCTAGCCCCGGGTGCTGGCCCAGGCCCTCCTGCCCCATGTTTCATGCCTTGTCCAACGGAGGCCACCAGGGCGGACTGACCCGGGTCTTGCCCCACCTGCGGCCGCACCCCCCTTCCCAAGGTTTCTGCTGTGCAGACCATCAGCCAGAGCTGAGGACCACGTCTGCTCTGCCTCCGGAGGCCTCGGTTTCCGGGAGCCCCCAGAGAACTCCCCCAGGGCGTCTCCTGAGAGAGGCCCTGGGTGGATGGGCGCTCAGGGTCTAGCCTGCCCTTGTACTCTCCGCACTGACTTGGGACCGGCGGGCACTGAGGCGAAAGTCGCATCACTGAGGGCCTGGGGCTTTGCTGGGAGCTGGTCCCGAGTGGCAGTCACTGCCGAGGAGCTGGAGCCCCACAACCCTGCTGTGTCCCCGGCAGCTGAGACCCCTGAGGGTGTGCTGGTCGGGAGGCCTTTGTGTTTCCGGTGGCCCCTTTGTGGGCACGTGACAGGCTCTCTCAGGCTGAGGACTGTCCTTCCACCCTGGGACAGTCTGTACTTTCCGGGATGACTTCTTCCCTACTTTCCCTCTCTTTCTGAGGCTACTGGAATGACTTCGAGCGTTAGTATCTTCTTTCTTGCTATACTTCCCAGCTTTGCATCTTTTCAGACTTTCCTAGTATTTCAAACAGAGCGCTGGTGGGTCCGCAGCGCGGGCCCTCGGGCGCGGCAGCCTGTCCCTTCGCAGCGGCACCTGGATTGCCTGCCTCTGCCCCTCCCGGCCTGGCTCCCACGGGGCCTTTCCTGCAGCGTCCACTGGCTCTCGGCGGTCCGTCTACACTTCAGAAGCCGATGGAGAAGTGTCTCCCAGCGGGGTCCACGGCCAGGGGCGGCTGCCCGGCTGCCCGCCTGGCTCAGCGTTCTCTGGGCTGCGACGGGGAGGCTGGTGTCTTCCCATTCGGCACTCCGCTGTTCCCGGGCCGGGTCTGCAGCCAGAGCCGTGCCCCTGCCTCTGCGTCCCACGATCTCCAGTCCCTGCTGTGGTGGGGCAGACCCCCGCCCCCGACCACCCCCGGCATGGCCGGCCCTGCGCACTGCCCTCCTTTGCCCACCCTCGTGCCACATGCTCACCATCACCTTTGGGCCTTTGGCACCTGGCTCTGAGCCTGCACCTCAGCCCCGACACCCCAGCCCAGCCCAGCCCAGCGGACGGTCGTCCACCCTCCTGCCTGTGCCCTCTCCACCCCCCACCGCCACCTCCGGCCTTGGATCCCCTCTGACCTGCCTTCTCTCCTGTGCGAGGAGACCCTGTGCTGGGGTCCTAACCTCTGGGTCTCCCACATCATCCCCGCTCCAGCCCTGGGCCTCAGTCTTTGCCACCAGCAGAGAAGCTGCCTTGAGTCTCTCCCATCTCGTAAATACCTTCCCTGTAGCCCCACGGCCCATTCACAGCCAGGAGCCTTTCCGAGTTCTTCCATGTGGACCCCCCCGCAATCAGCCGCCCGTGGCCCTGTCACCCAGCTTCTCTCCCCAGGAGCCTCGGAAACCACCCCCCCCAGGTCGCCAGTCCCTTCGCCAATGGAGCCCACCGCGGCCGCCAGGCCTCGTCCCACCGTTGCGCAGCCTTGTGTGGGGAGGCCTTCCTCTCGGAGCAGCCTCCCCCCGCCCCGCCCTTGAGCACGAGCAGCTGCGTCCCCCTCCTTGCGGCTGGGGCCGCCTTCCTGCCCCTCACAGCCTGTCCTGGGGGAGGGAGGTGCTCCTTCCTCGGGCTTCCCATTTTCGCCTAAGGCCGCCCCCCCTGCCGCCCCCAGGATCCCTGCTGGAGCTCCAGACCTGCCTCGCATCTCCACCTGGGCGGCTCCCAGGCCCTGGGCCCTCGCGAGCCTCCTCCTGCGGGAGCAGCCGCCACCCGTCCTGGTCCCGCGGCTGAACCTGCCTCTGTCCCACCTTCCCTCCGGTCTGAGACCCACCAGATTCCGCGCCCCGGCAGCGCTCTGGCTCTCCCACCGGCCAGCGGCGGCTGTGCCGGAGCATGAACGTGACGGCCTCCCCGTGCCGGCTGGGCTCCTCGGACGGGGCCTCGCCTCCCGGTCCCCTCCTCTCCTCCCCCGACACGCTCCTTGGCTCGGTCCTCCTGAGCTGCTTTCCGCTCTTCCCGAGGCGGCGCTGTCCTCCTCCTTGGCACAGGCTGCCACACGCACCCTTCAGGGCCCGGCCTACGCCCTTTCTTCCGAGGGCTGTCCCTGAGCCCCCGGTGGGGCTCGAGAGCCCTGTGACGCTCCCAGCGCGCCTGGCCCTCTCCCCAGCAGCGTGCGTGTGCTGGCACTGTGCCTGCCTGTTAAGCCTGTCGCCTCTCCTTTGTCGTTGGCTCCCTGAGGGTAGAGATGTGGCTCCTGTCTTCGTAGCACTGGACTCGCAGCCCTGTATCGTTTGAAATGTAATGTGTGCCCCCAACATGGTCACAGAATTGAAGAATGCCCCCTGAAGGTTAAACAGTTTTGATACACACGTAAGATCCAGACCAGGTTCATACAGAGCCTTGGAAAAATAGGAAAGTTAAAGTGGCGACCTGTGAAGAGTTTATCAGGGAGGATAACCAGAGCCCCCGGCTCCACCTGAAAACACCCTCTCGAATCCATGGCTGCTGTGCGCCCCTGGAAAAGGACATGTGTTCACTGTGCCTCTCAGACCCTCCAGGCAATGAAAACGGGGCCAGCGGCAAGGGCTGGGGTCTGAGCTCCTGAGCACACGGCGCCACGCAGGTCCGCCTTACCTTCATGTTGTCAGGAGGGTCTCCTTGGCCTGTCGTTGCACAAACAAATATCACCAGGGGCTCATTAATCAGGTTCACCTCAACAAAAAGACACAGGTGTAAGACCGCAGGCTGTAAGGACCAGGCATCCGTCCCGCGGCCTGGCCCCTGTCGTTCGCTCAGGGGGTCAGGACGACGGGACTCGGCGAGCCCCGCGAGCTCCGGCCTCCCTCCTCGCGCTCCGCCTCCCCGCCCCCTGCTCCGGATGCTAGGGCGAGCTGCTGTTCCCCCGCGTTCCCGTCCCCTCCGTCCCCTGTCAAGGACGGGTCCACTCTCAGACAAAGCGCGGCGCCCTGGGGTCGTGGGGGCTGGGGGCCGGCGCCCCGGGCACGCTCAGTCTCCCCGCCGGGGTCCAGGGAGCCCTCACCACCGGGTAGGAGTCCAGCGCCTGCACCCGGCACTCGAGCCGCCGGCGCCGGGCCTCGCGGCCCAGCCTCTCCGACACATCCTGGGCCGTGCCCGTCTGGCTGCCGAACAGCACCAGAAGCCGTGGGCTCGGCATTGGGGCCTCAGCGCGCCCCGGAGCGCCTCGCACCCAGGGGCCGGACCTGGCGGCCAGGACCGGCTCTGACTTCCGACTTGCGGCGTCGGCCGGAAGTGACGTCCTCAGGCTGCGCCCGGCGGGGCATGGCGTCCGAGCGGGGCGGGCGTCCTTCGGTGGCCAGTGCTGGGTCCCGGGCCGGGGTCGGGGGATCGGCGGCGCGCCGGGACCGAGGGCCGGGGCAGGCGGGGCCGCTCGTCGCCTCTCGTTCGTCGCGGCAGGCGCCGGCGAGGCCCGCGGGGAAAGGAGGCGCGGCCCGGCGGGTGGGGCGCTCGGCTGGGCCCGGGCCAGCGCTCAGCCGGCGCGATGCTCTTCTCGCTCCGGGAGCTGGTGCAATGGCTGGGCTTCGCCACCTTCGAGATCTTTGTGCACCTGCTGGCCCTGTTGGTGTTCTCCGTGCTGCTGGCACTGCGTGTGGACGGCCTGGCCCCCGGCCTCTCCTGGTGGAACGTGTTCGTGCCCTTCTTCGCCGCTGACGGGCTCAGCACCTATTTCACCACCATCGTGTCGGTGCGTCTCTTCCAGGACGGAGAGAAGCGGCTGGCCGTGCTCCGCCTCTTCTGGATCCTCACGGTTCTTAGCCTCAAGTTTGTTTTCGAAATGTTGTTGTGCCAGAAGCTGGTGGAGCAGACTCGGGAGCTCTGGTTCGGCCTCATCACGTCTCCAGTCTTCATTCTCCTGCAGTTGCTCATGATCCGCGCCTGCCGGGTCAACTAGCCTCGCAGAGGGGCAGGAGAGGGAGCTCTCCATAGCGAGAATGCTGGACCCCAAGCTGAGGACCGCCCCTCACCCCGGAAGTCTGAGGACCCAGTCTTCTGCCACACCAGGGGAGAAGTCTGGGTCTGAAAGCAACGCCAGCCTGTGCCCTGCAGAGTGCTCAGTTTTCTATATGCCAGTCATGCCTGAAACTGTTTTTTCAGCAGAGATGAAAGGAGCAGTCATGATCCTTAAAATGTATTTCCTGTTATTTTATGCTTCGAATAGCTAATCCTGAATTGAAATCTCGAGACAGTCCCCAGGCCAGACAGTCCTGAACTCCTCTGAGAGTTGGAAATTGCACATAAGTAAAATGTCCTAATGGGCTCTGAGCACTTTCATGGATCCTGGGAAAGGACCCTTGTGCAAAGGCTGCAAAGCCAGCCAGCATTGCTGACCTAAGAGCTCACTGTCCCATTCACCCAGGCAAGACGTCCTTAGACATTTGGGCTCTAAAAAGTATAAACCAGCTTGCATCCCTTCCCCTGTGCACTGGGGAAAGGATGGCCCTTCCTTCATTCCAGCCAAGGCAGACAGGAATGTGTTGAGTAAGCATGATCAGGACCCTGCCTGGAGATCTGTCACCTGAGAAAAGAACTTTGCTTTTAAAGGTTCTGCTCGGCTTCCTGTCCCAGCAGATTGCAACGTCACGACGTTTCCACCACCTTGTGGCCGGCACCCTTAGCGCACCTGAGACTGAGGCCTCCCTAAAGGGCCAGAGAGAGGGACGGGTGCTCTGATGCTCACAGGCGTTGAGACCTGCACGTGGGAAGTTCGTGAATGGTCTCAGCCCACATTTATTGGCCTGAGGTCTTTGGTTTAATACCAGTCAGGTGCCAAATGAGAACACTTGCTGAGATACAAATAAAATAAGAGAATGTTTTGCTGAAATGCACAGTGGTTGCCTGACCCATTGGGAGTGAAATCAAGTGAGTGCTGAGACGCTCCCTGCTGTGTGGCGTGGCAGGTTACAGAGCTGAGTTTGGGGGCGGGGGGCTGGAACCTGCTAGAGCCTCGTGGGTGGGTGGGGCAGGTTTCCCACGGAGAATTCCTACTTCCTGCCTCAGGGGCTGATGTGAAGACATGAGGTGGGCCCCTGTTGAGGTCCTACCAAGAAGTTTGTGTGACATCAGAGCCTCGGTGTCATGCCAGCGTGTGGTCTTTGTAGACCTTGCTGACGCTCTGTAGAGCAGGGGTCAGCAAGTTATGGCCTGAGGCCTGTTTTTGTACCCATCGCTCTTAAAGGGTTGTGAAAACAGGAAAGAATATTTGACAGAGAGCGAATGTGGCTGCAGCGTGCGGGGCCTCTCCGTCTCGGCACTGCTGGGTCCGGTCGTTCTTTGGTGGGGGGCGGCCCTCCTGAGCATTGCAGAATGTTTAGCTGCATCCCTGGCCTTCGCTCCCTCGATGCGAGTCACATCTCCGGTTTGTGACACCCAGAAGTGTGTCCAGATAGCGCCAAGTCTCCTGGAAGAAAAACTGTTCCTGGGGAGCAGTGTGGGCTAAAGTGCTTACTGTCTGGGCCTTCACAGAACGGGTCTGTGGACCCGTGCTCTGGCGCATCAGCTCTGTGACCCTATGTTGAGGACGTATGCTGTGCCGCTTGAATTGGAGACTGGTCTGGTTTGTCCCACAGCTGCAAAAGTCTCCTACCTGGGAGTGGCATAGCTTGTGCCGAAAGCCAGATACAAGCTGAACATTTGGAGTGGGTTTCCTTTGGATGCTGTTTTTAGGGTGCATTTTTGTCGTTCCCGTTGTGTTCCGGGAGTCAGCGTTAGGGAGTCCTGTTGCTGTAGATGTGACGAACGTAAGAAGGTTTAGCTTTTTGGAAAGTTGATTTACCGCCATGGCATCCAGATGGTGAGAAGGGCACCTCGCCTTGAGGCCTGCGCTGGGTGCCCTGGGTGCCCCTCCCCTAAAAGAGGAGAGGTGCAGGAGGCAGCAGTGGCATTCCTGAGGCACGGCTGACTGCAGGGCAGGTTATGGAAGGCAGGCGACACCTCTGTGTCACTGCTCCCCGGTTTCCCCTTCTCCCCTTGGCTCCAGCGGACCTAAAAGAATGTGGGCACTGGGCAGCCCTCCAAGGGCCCTCATGGCTCTTGTGCAGGGAGGCTGTGTCCTCAGGCTCAGTGGGACCCCTGCCAGCCTTGGGATGGGGGAAGTTCAACAGTAGCTTGGGGAACACACGGCCTGGCTTTTGCCGTTCTTCCTGCGTGAGAGAGCTGTGGGCCTGCTTGTTTGTGGAGAGGGAGCCCCCTTTCCACTGTGCCTCCTCACAGCTTCCGTACTCCACCCCACGCTCTGTGGGCCCTGGATGGCTAAGTGTGGGGTTCGCCTGACCCACTCGTCTGAGCAGCACAATCACTTCTGGGGGCCGGCAAAGCCAGGGATTCCTGAGAAACTGATTCCTCAGCACTGGCGGGGCTCCAGCATTGGCATGTCTGCTAAGTCCCGCAGGGGACAGCGGACCGCAGGTGGGCAACCCATGGACCAGGAGGGACCTGGACCGGGAGGCGCGAGGCTGGTGTGCAGCCTGGGCGTCGCCCACGGGAGCGGGGATAGCCTTCCGGTCCTGGACAGGACCTTCCTCCACTGCGCTCTCAGCGTGGGGAACAGGAGAGCTGGGTGCTGGCACCAAGAAGAAGGACCTGGCCAGGCCAAGGTCACCCGCGACGCGGAACGCAGGGGTCGGTCTCCGGTCGCCCGCCAGGGCCCGCCCCCGCAAGGCTCCGTGCCTCCGCCCCGGGAACCGAGGCGAGGCCCAGAGGCGGAAGTGAGGGCCGCCAATGAGCCGCCCGAGGTGTCGGGGGCGTGTTCAAGGGGGCCTTCCCCAATGGAGGTCGGCTCCGCTGACGGACACTGTCCAATGAGATCCTCTGGAAGGCGGGGTCAGGGAGGGCATTCTCCAATCAACTAGGTCGGCCATCCTCTCCTGCTATAGGTGGGGCTGCCGGGCGCTGGGCGGGTCCGAGCGGTCCTCCCCCAATGGGCGGTGGCCGCGGGGGGGCGTGGCTGCGGCGCAAAGCCCCGAGGCGGGCGGCGGCCGCAGTTCCCAGCGCGCGCTGGCTCCGGCGGCCGCTCCTTACCATGGCTGGCCTGGGGCGGCCGGGCCCGGGGCCTCGCGCGGCGATGCCCGCCTGGAAGCGGGAGATCCTGGAGCGGAAGCGGGCCAAGCTGGCGGCCCTGAGCGGAGGCGCGGCGCCCGGGGCTGGGTCGGACGCGGGGGGACCCGCAGAACCGGCGGACGAGCGGCTCGTGCTGGCCGATAGCCTGGGCCCACTGCGCGAGAACCCGTTCATGCGGCTAGAGTCGGAGCGGCGGCTCGGGGCGCGGCGCGGTGGGGGCGCGGGCGCGGCGGGGGCGCGGCCGGTGCAGCAGCTGCTGGAGCTGTACAGCCGCGTGCCTGGCGTGCGGACCATCCGCGCCGACAACATTCTCATCATCGAGTCAGCGCCCGGATTCCTGCCCGCCACCCCCGACCCCGACGCCGGCCCAGCCACCCGCATCTGCGCCGCCGAGGTGCTGGTATATGAGGCGCCGGCACCGCCCGGCCGCGTCAGCCGTCTGCTCCAGAAGTTTGACCCACCGGCCGCGCCTCGCTGTCGTGGAAGCCCGGAGCGCAGTCGTCCCCTGCCGCCGCCGCCGCCGCCGCCTCCGCCGCCCCCGCCACCCGCCCCTTGCCCGACTGGCCCGCGGGTGGGCGAGCGCGTCGCCTGCTTCGAGCCCAAGCGCCGCGGTGCAGGCCCTGGGGCCCGACGCAGCGACTTCCTGCAGAAGACCAGCAGCAACTCCTTCACCGTCCATCCCCGCGGCCTGCACCGCGGTCCGGGCTCTCGCCCGCTCCCCAACGGGCCCGCATCCCCGGAGCCCCGGGCCGGAGCTGCCAACGGCATTGCGGGCTCTGCGTTTGGGCCGAGCGAGGGCAAGCCAAAGGTGGAGTCGGGGCAGTCCCCCACCCACCCGCCCCCTAGTCCCGGGACCTCCAGTGCCACTCCAGCTGCGCCCCCGGCCTTGCCCATGCCCAGCCATGCCAGTGCCACTCCAAGCCAGCGCCAGTGGGTCTCCTCAGCCACCAGCGCCAACGACTCCTTCGAGATACGGCCGGCCCCCAAGCCAGATATGGACACAATTCCCGCCGGGGACCTGCAGGCCCGGGCCCTGGCCAGCCTCCGCGTGAACTCCCGAAACTCCTTCATGTTCATCCCCAAGCGCAAGGCCTCCGGGGCCCCTCCTCCCCAGGGGAGGCAGTCTGTGAGGCCACCGGAGGGAGAGGCTGTCTGGGCTTCCCAGGGCCCGCAGAGTGGAGCCCAGCTGGTGCCTGGAGCGGATAGGGCGCCTGTCAGTGGGAGGAGTCCCTTGGGGGTCCAGGAGGGGGCCTGCCCAAGGCCAGCCACGGCCCCAGTGGACCGGGCTGTCAGGTGGCAGAGGCCATCCTCACCACCGCCTCCCCCCTCCCTTCCGGCTGCCGCCGAAGCTGAGCCTTCCCAGGGCTTCGGGGTTTCCGGCCTGGCCAAGATTGGTGGGGAGCCTGGTAGACCAGGGCTGCCTGTCACCTTCATCGATGAGGTGGACTCAGAGGATGACGTCCCCCAAGAAGCCAAATCGACCTGCCTGGGGGCCGGTGCGTCTCCCCAGCACCACCCGTCAGAGCTCCTGCACCGCGGCGGCAGCACCTTCACAGTGGTGCCCAAGAGGAAGCCAGGGACCCCGCAGGCCAACGGGGAGCCCGGGCCACAGGAGGCCGAGGAGGTTGAGGCGGGCGGCCCCTCAGAGCCTCCACCTGCCCTGGGGGCCGCACCGAAGAAGCGCTACCCCACCGTGCATGAGATCGAGGTGATTGGCGGCTACCTGGCCCTGCAGAAGTCCTGCCTCACCAAGGCCGGCTCCTCCAGAAAGAAGGTCAGTGGTGGGGGCGGGGTCTCCGGCCAGGAGGTGAGGAGGTAGTGGGTCTCTTGCACCCTGTTCCTGGGCACTCGGCCGGGTGGGGGGCTTTCTCTGGGGACCGGAGGAGAGCTGGGGCAGGGGCCCCTGCGAGCCCCAGGAGGGCCTGACCTGGGGAAGCCCTGCCCTGAGCCCCCAGGCTTTGTCTGGCAGTGGCTGGGCGGGCCTGTGTCGCCGAAGGTCCAGCTGGGAGAAAAGTTCGGGCCCGGTGGCTCCACCTGGCCACCAGGTGGGAGAGGGGTAGCCCTGGCAGGACTTCCCGCACTCCTTGGCTGTTCAGGTGGCAGGCGCCAGGACCGGAGCGGGCAGGGGCAGCCTAGGGGCAGAGCCTGGGGCCATTGGGAGGGGCGCCCAGCTCCCCAGAGGCGCGCTGGCCTGGAGCACAGCAGGGCCTGGGCCCGCGAGAGCTTCCCGAACCCCCTGTGTGTGCCAGGCTCGGTCTGCGTCCAGGGGGTGATGCTGAAGGAGACGAGGACGCCTCCCCGCCACCCCGGTGAGAGGGAGGGGCCCAGGCACAGGGCTGGAAGCCTCACTCCCCGCGGCCCTGCCTTGCTGGGTGACCTAGAACCCGCTGGGCACAAGGGAGCCTTCCTCAGATTCTTCCTGGTCATTTTATCACCTGTGTCTGGCTCCGGGGCAAATTCCAAGGACAGCGCCCCGTGACGGACTAGCAGGCAGGAAACAGATGCTCTTCCCTAGAACTGGCGGAGGTGGCGTGGGCGGGCCTCTCTTCTGGCTGCTGGTGTCTAGGGCGGGCCCGTAACTCTGCCCCAGCCTCAGTCGTCCGGGGGGTGGTGACAGGCCTGCCAGACTTGCCCCCTTCCTGCTGTCTGCAGCCTCAGGCAGCCTCAGCTTGGCCTTGGCACTGTGTCTCCCCCTCCCCCGCCCCCGTGTGAGGGCACCCGTGCCCCTGCCAGCTCGCACTGCTGGGTCAGGCGCCACCCCTGGCTCCCCAAGTGCCCCCTGCCTAGCTTGGCGTTGTCTTTGGGGCCACGGGCCGTGGCTCTCCCCCTGGTCCCTGCCCTTCCCCTCCCAGGCATGGCCCACCCAGTAGCCTTGGCCGCCAGCCCCATCCCATGCTAGCAACCCCCTTGTGTGCCCCTCCCTCTCCTGCTTTCTGACCCTTGGCCCGAGCTGCCCCAGGAGAACTGGAGGTGATAACAGCTTCCTGGTCTGTAGACCAGGAGGGCGAGGTCATGGAGCTCATGGGGTGGCTTCCGTCTCTACACCCGCTCTGCGAACCTGGCTGCCCTTCCGGTGGGAGCCTGGCTTCTTCCTGGGACTGGAGGGCGGCAGCCTAGGGCATCCGGCCCCCAGCCAGGTGCAGAGCCGAGGGGTCGCGTGTGGGTGCTTGGTGTGAGGAGGGCGGGGCGGGGGCCCTGGGGACAGCAGGGCGGGGAGCGGGGAGCCGGCTGGGGCTTGGCGTGGAGAGGGGCTCCCTCAGCTCGGCCCCATCCCCACGCCAGCCTGAGGGGGCTGCAGGTCCAGATGGATGTTGCCTGGCGTGGCCAAGTGGCCCAGCCAGGGCCCTGCGTTGCCCGAGCAGCACAACCTGCTGGCAGTGACTTCCTGCTTGAGCACGCACCGGCTGCCCTGCCCCGGGAGGGCCTGGCGTCAGGCGGGATGGGGGGTGGGGCAGCCCGGCCCTGTGGAGTGGCCTGCCCATCTTGGGCTGCCCGTGTCCCTCTGTCTGCGGCTCGGGGCCCTCCTCCCGCCGCCCTTCCCCGGGTCCCGGGCCTCGACCCCACCCGGACCGCCGCTGCTGGCCTGTGGCTGGGTCACTGCCCTCTCCCCGCTTCCTGTGCCAGCGACGTGGTGGCCTGTGGGGGCCAGCAGGACCTCGGGGCTGGCTGCTCACTTTGACCCTGGTGTGACCCACTGACCCAGGGCGGCGGAGGGAGGTGGAGGGGGTGGGACCCCGCAGGCGGGCTCCCTGGGCCGTGCCTCACTGGAGGGTGCTGCTGCCCTGCCCCGGGCGGAGGGGCGCCTGCCCTGCCCGTGCACCTGGGAGGCCTGCCTGGCGGCACACGTCCCCACTTAGTTATCTCTCTGCAGAATCACAGATGCTCTATCGCCGTCTCCCTGTGCGGCCGGGCTGGGCTGCCTGCTGCTGGGCGAAGCGGCCCTGCTCCCTCTCCCCCGGCCCGGCCCCCAGGCCGTCGCCGGGTGGGGCGGCTCCTGGGCGCTCAGCGCCTGCCTCCCCTGGGGCTGGCGCTGTGGGCCTCCCCTTTGTGAGGGGCCGCCCGGCCAGGCTCCTTCCTGTCTGGCGACTCCTTTCCCTCCTCTTTGCTCCCCTCGCCTCCTTCCCTGCTGGTCCGCTGCCCGGCCCAAGTGTGCCAGCGTCCCCAGGGCTTGCTCCGCAACACTCCGGCCCTTGCTTCGCCCTCGGTGACCACCACCCAGCACCCCGACCCGCTGGTGTGGCCTTGGCCCTCAGCCTCACGCCGGTCCTCAGACTCGGGGTGCCGCCCGCTCCCTGCCTGTGTGGAGCCTGCACCCCCTGCCGGGGCGGGGGAAGGGGCCCGGCTGTTGGGGCCGCATCTGCTGCCGTCTGCCCGCACCCGCTCCCCCCCCCCGACCTTTCCCGCGGGCCCCCCCCCCAGGCAGGGGCCTGGTCTTCCCAGAGCCCAGGCGGCAGGCCCGTGCCCTGCCCTGCCCAGCTGCCCCACCTGCACAGGGTCTTGGCTTGGGGTCCCGCCCCCGGCCGTTTTCAGGACTTAGGTGGGGGCTGCCAGAGCTCGGAACGGGGCCCAGCAGGTGTGTGTGGGGAGCGAGGGGCAGGGCGCTCATCCCAGCAGGGGGTGGTGGGGCCCGGCGGCCCAGCGTCCAGGGTGGCTGTGCGTGGTGGGCGGGGCAGGGGGGACGAAGGACCCCCTGAGAACCAGGAGGCGGGTGAGCCCGGACCCGCCGGCCGGCCGTGCTCCGTGTGGGGGCAGAGGTCCCGGAGGCAGGTGCTCAGCGTGTGCCAGCGCCAGCCCCACGCTCCCCTTCTGCCCGCTGGGCATCTGGAGGGAGCCCCCCAGCAGCAGGCATCCCGGGGCTTCCTGTGACTTGAACACATGTGCCCACGGTGGGGAACCTGGAGGGGAGGTGGGACGTGGCCCAAACCCGGGCCCCCGCTGGGTGCAGACAGGCCAGGGATCACTGCCCTGCCCCCGCCCGGCCAGGCTGTGCCAGGCTCTGTGCCCATGCGCGCCCAGCCCCCTCCGACTCCGCTAGGAGCTGGTCATGTGGACTAACGAGGGCACGCTAATCCACCCGGGCCCTGGCAGTCGGCCCTCCCTGCGTCCTCCGCGGTGGGGGATGGGCTCGGCAGGCTCAGGGTCTTGGGGGCAATGCCATTCCAGCGCCTGGGGGTGGCCGGGAGACCCGTCCACTGTGGGCTTCAGGGCAGGGGAGGCCCCTGGGCCAGCAGCTCTGTCCCGCTTGGGTTCCTCCTGGGGGGCCTGTCCCCAAGTCCCAGAGGGCCCGGCAGTGCCGCCCCCAGGCTGGCCCGCAGCGGGTTGGCGCCTGCAGACTCTGTCGATCGCACCGTGCCCGGCCCCTGCTCCCTCGGCTCCATGGCAGGGCCAGCCGGGTGGGGGGTGGCGCACCTCCCAGGGACAGGAGTGGACGCCTCGCCCTGGCTCGCCTGGCTCGGGTGGCCTGCTCCTGTCTCCGACCCCCTGTGTGCGGGGGCGACTGGTGAGGGGCTCTGGGAGCAGGCCCTGACTTGCCCTGCAGGGTGTCCACGTGAGCCTGGCTGAGCCCAAAAGCCCGCTAGGTGGGCGGGTGGGGCTGCGTGCGGCCCAGGGAAGGGAGAGGGCGGCTCGACTGGAGCGCACGCCCTTGTTGATGGATGCTGGTGGGCCCTGCCTGTGTCCCCTGAGGCCAGGGTCCGGCCCCTTTGCTGCCCCAGGCTGCCAGCCCAGCCCTCCCGTGTCCTGCTGTCCCTGGGCGCCACGACTCTCTGCCTTGGGGCCCCGCTTCTGCCTGCGGCTCCTTCCAGGGGAGGAGGAGGAGGAACATGAGCTGGCTGCCGGTGTCCTGTGCCCGGGAGTTTAATATTTCGAGCTCCAGCGGGGCTGCCTCCATCTGCCGCGGGCGGGCCGAGTATTCATTACCGACTGCCAAGCGTGGCGGAGCCCTGCGAGCCGGCCTGGGGCTTGCGGCCGGGGCACAAAATCCTGGAGCCTGTGGAGCGGGCAGGGTGGACGCAGGCCGGACAGCAGCCCGGGTGGGAGGAGCAGGCTGCTGACCTGCACTGTGTGGCCTCAGACAGGCGCTGACCTGGTCTGTAAAACAGGGTGGCACACACGGGGCCGCTCTCCTGGTGCTGGCATGTGGCAGTCACCTGGCTTCGGTGCCCCATGAGGGTCCGTGGGGCGTGGCCTCAGGTATGCCAGGCCCTTGCCCGGCAGTGGTGGTCCATGCTAAGCTGGGAGGGCAGGCCGTCCAAGGTGCCCGGCACGGACTTGGCTCTGACGAGAGGCCCCAGCCAACAGCGGGAGCCTCTGGGAGGCGGCGTGGCTGGCGCTCTGCTCCTGCGGGCAGAGAGGGCTGCCCTCCGACCCTTGGAGCTGCTTTGGCGGCCTCTGGTGACCCCGGGCGGTGGCTGTGGACGGCCAGGTCCAGCTCTCTGCGGGGTCTGTGGGGTCTGGGTGGAGGGGTCTTCTCTGATGAGAGGCAGCCCCACCTGTCAGAGCCTTTGAGCGCAGACGCCGAGTCCAGCCGCCCTGCCCCGGTCACAGGCCCCTGCTGCAGGCCAGCAGCAGCCCCAGCTGATGTGCCTTCTGCCCCCAGATGAAGATCTCCTTCAACGACAAGAGCCTGCACACCACGTTCGAGTACCCCTCTGAGAGCTCGCTGGTGCAGGAGGCGGAAGCGGAGGCAGAGGGAGAGGCGGGGGCGGAGGAGGAGGAGGAGGAGGAGTCTGACCTGAACGGGGCCGTGGAGAAGCCCTTTGCGCTCTTCCTGCCCCGAGCCAAGTTTGTGAACAGCGTGGTGCCCGAGAGCCCTCGCCTGCCCGACGGCAGCTCGGGTGAGTGCCCCCGCCCGGGTGGGCAGCCCAGGCCATGTGTCTGCGCGCGCATGTGCTCACCCATGCGCCCCTCGGCCCGCAGGCCTTTCCAGCTACACCCCAAAGCACTCCGTGGCCTTCAGCAAGTGGCAGGAGCAGGCGCAGGCACAGGCCCCGGTGGAGGCGGAGCCCCCACAGAAGGAGGTCATGGTGAGCAGGGCCAGGAGGGTGCCTGGGGGCGGGGCGGGGGCGACCCCTGACACCCGGGCGGGCCCCCACTGACGGCCTTCCTGCTCCACAGCTCACCCCTGCCAGCCCTGACGACCTCTCGGACTTCCGCAGCGAGCCAGCCCTCTACTTCTGACCCCAGCCCCTCGGGACGGCCAAGCCCCACGCTCACTCTGCACACGCCCTTCTGCCCTGCCAGGCTGTGACCCCCAGAACTCCCCCTCCCTTCCTGGGGCCTCAGAACCAAGCTGGTGCTGGAGGCCTGCGGCCATTGGCCCCTCGGGTCCTTGTTCTCCCACCGTGGCTTGGGAGCAGGGTCCAGCTGGCTGCCCGGCCCAGGGCCCGTCGGGCGTGTCCGGGTGCACGACGGGCCCAGCTGCCTGTGCTCTGCAGGACCACGAGCCCCCCGGGCTCCCCCATCCCCATGGCTGAGTGTGGCCTGCCTCCCTCGGGGCGAAAGCGAGTCTGTGCTCGCCCCAACAATGGACTCAATAAAACAGCACTGGACAAGGCCGCCTCCCTGCCTGGTCCCCCACCGGAGGGGGTGCAGGGCCACGCTGGGGCTGCTGGTGGAGAGGAGCCCGCCACGGGCGCCCCACCTCAGAGCTGCTTCTCGCTCCCCACAGCCTGCGAGCCCCTCAGCTGCCCCCTCGCCCACCAGAGGGACCCCTCTCCGTGTGTCCGCAGTGTCGGGCCCGCCCTCTCCCACCCGGCTCCCCGGCATGCGCCGTGGGGCGGCATTGCAGCTGTTGGATCTGAAGGGGTTTCCCTGAAGGGCCAAGCACTGGGGGGGGGGAGCGGGGGGACGCAGGGCAGAGCCTTAGGTATCTTGTCTCCCATTCGGCCTAGTTAACTCCCTGACCCATGAGTCTTTGGGCTTCCTGGGGGTGGGGAAACCCAGAGGCTCCCGGGCGGGGACCGGAGGTGCAGGGCCGCGCCCCGCAGCCGCCGCAGATCGGGTTCAGCTGTCCGCGCCCCCGCACCCCGCAGCGGGGGCTGTTCACCACCCAGGCGCCAGTGCTGACCCTGCTGGGGAGGCTGAGCTGGGGGGGGGGGGCGGGCTTTCTGGTCTTTCCCCAGGACTTGGACCCTCTGCCTGTACCTACTTGCCCCCTGGCACACAACTGCAATGGCCCCATAGGGGCCAAGGGGCCAAAGGAGATGGACCCAGGGAGGAGGGCGGGCCCCACGCCCCCTGCAAATCTGGCAGCGGGAGGGTGGGAGGCGTCGACGCTGTCGCTGAGCAGGATCTGGGGGCGCGGAGCTGAGGCACAGCCCTTGCCGGGTGACCGGAGCCCAGGACCAGCAGGCAGGGCCCCTGACCAAGGGTGGGCTGCAGGTGCGGGCCTCAGGTGAAGGGGGCCAGGAACAGAGGGAGGGTGGGCGGCTTGAGTCAAAGCAGGTGCTCAGGGGCCCCTGCCTCGTGTTCGCAGCCCCCTTCTCCGGCCAGGGTGGCACGGGTCTTTAAAAACACAACCTTTATTGACAGTCACAGGCCACTAGGGCGAGCTCGCAGATGACAAAAGGCCCAGGAGACTCCCATGATGCTGAGAGTCTAGAAGAAGCAGGGCTTCCCTGCAGCCCTGGCAGCGGGTGGGCCCCCCCAACCCAGGCCCAAGCAGGGTGGAGCCAGAGCCCATCGCCCCCACTGCCTGCCCTGCGTGAGCACATGGCTAGAACCGCCCCCCCGCAGGCGGGCTGCACCCCAGGCTTTCCTGGTCACCCAGGGCAGCGGAGGCGGGTGGCTGCTGCCATGAGCAGAGCTGCTTTGAAGACAGAGCCGCGGGGACGGGCCTCTGCGTGCCGGGGGCCGTCAGCTGTCCTTGCCCCCGCTGCTCTTCTGCTCTGAGGCAGTGGCCTTCGTCAGGTTCCCCGCTTCCCTCTTCAGGACACTGAGCAGAGTCTGCGAACTCTCCAGGATCTGGGGACAGAGACACATAACGGTTGTCCTGCTCTAAAGTCCCCACCGCCCGGCCTGCCTCAGCTGCCGGGCCAGGGCCAGACCACGGGGCTGTGGGGCAGGAGCAGGTGAGAGGCGGCTTCCCCTTCCGCCCCTGAACCTAGCCTGCAGTCCCTCCTTCACACCCTGGAAGCCAGGTTGGCTCGGGCCCCTGCTGCCACTGCCGCTCACAGTCCCGAACAAGCCCCACCGCACCAGCAGCGGTGCACTCGACAACCTGGGTCCCGCCGGGCCCCATGGGCAGGCCACGCCCTCACCACGAGGGGCCTGGCCGCGCCACAGTCCTGTCACTTCTGCTTGCGAGCACCCCAGGCCAGAACCCGCAGGAACCCGCCTGGCACCCAGGCCCCCGCGCTGCCCTGAGTCCCACCTTGAGGTAGGCGGCCTCGGTCTCCGCGATGGTCCGATCGAACTCGTTTCGGGAGGCGATTTTGCGGGCCAGGTTCTCGTTGACTCGGGCCAGCTTCTCAGTGAGCTGCCGCACCTCGTTCTGCAGCCGCTGCTTCTCGTCTTCTTCCTGCTGGATCTGCTGGCACAGCTCCTCCCGCTTCTGGCACAGCTCCTCAATGCCTGGGGGCGAGAGGCAGGGCCGTGGGCTCGGGCGGCGGGGAGAGCGCCTCCCCCCACCCCGCCGCAGCCCACCGCGTCGTAGGACACGGCGGTGGCGGAGGGCCCAGGTGCCGGCCTGGCCCCTGCCCCGGGGCCAGGCCAGCGTCCTACCTCCCGGGGGTCTCCGAGTTAAAGGCGGCACCGCACAGACCGCCCTGCGCGGGGCCTGGAGGCAGGACGTCCTCAGGCGTTTTTTGGGTTGTTTTTTGTTTTTTGTTTTTTGCTCACTCTACAGACACCCAGCACCTGGTGCGGGTCGCATGGCGGCTGCACGCCGGGAAGGTCCGAACGGCCTCCGCGCCGTCGGACCAGGCCACCCCCGCCCCGACAGGACAACAAACTCCGCCCGGCGCCGCGGGCCAGCTACGGCCTGGGCGGCTAACCCCGCGCCCTCCCCGCCTGCTTTGCGGGCGCGCCGCGCGGCCGCTCACATTTGACCAGCTCGTTGTTGTAGTTCTGCAGCGCCGCGCCCTGCTGGGTCATGGTCGCCTCCGGGGGTCCCCGCCACTACAACCGCCGCTACCGCATCGCCGCCCGCGCGGGCGCACCGCCTCCTAACAGCGCGCCTACCGACTGCGTCACCGTCGCGCGCGCCTGGCTACGTCATCACCGCGCGCGGCGCCCGGAGGCTCTGGGAGCGGGTGGGCGCGGATGGCGGCGGCGGAGGCGGACGGGCCCCCCGGGCCGGCCCAGGAGCTGCTGGTGGCCTGGAACACCGTGAGCACCGGGCTGGTGCCGCCGGCCGCGCTGGGACTGGTGAGGCCCGGGGCCCGGGCGGCGTGCGCGCGGTGTTCCCGGGACCTTGCGCGCTGTCGCAGGGCGTGCGCCCCCGGGTGCCTGTGGCTGCGTGTGTCTCCCGCCCCGAGTTGCCTCTTCTCCCCGGTCCCGCCTCGTTCGGCTGCCCGGAAGCCCTTGCCGCGGAGGAGTGGCGGCGGCGTCTCCGCAGCCTCCCCTCCGCTGTGCCCCTTCCCCACCTGCCCCCAGCTGTCCGCGCCTTCCCACCTCCACGCTGTGTTCACTGCTCCCCGCGGTCTTCTCCCTCCAGGCGTCCTCCCGGACCAGCGGGGCAGTCCCGCCCAAGGAGGAGGAGCTGCGGGCTGCGGTGGAGGTGCTGAGGGCCCACGGAGTGCACTCGGTCCTGGAGGAATGGTTCCTGGAGGTGCTGCAGAACGACCTGCAGGCCAACATCTCCCCCGAGTTCTGGAACGCCGTCTCGCAGCGCGAGAACTGTGCGGACGAGCCCCAGTGCCTCCTGCTGCTCCTGGACGCCTTCGGGCTGCTGGAGAGCCGCCTGGACCCTTACCTGCGGAGCCTGGAGCTCCTGGAGAAATGGACACGCCTGGGCCTGCTGATGGGCACCGGCGCTCAGGGGCTGCGGGACAAGGTCCACACCACGCTGCGGGGCGTCCTGTTCTTTTCCACTCCCAGAACCTTTCAGGAGATGGTCCAGCGCCTCTACGGGCGCTTCTTGCGAGTCTACATGCAGAGTAAGAGGAAAGGAGAAGGGGGCACAGACCCGGAGCTGGAGGGGGACTTAGACAGCCGGTATGCGCGCCGCCGGTACTACCGGCTTCTGCAGAGCCCTCTGTGCGCGGGATGTGGCAGCGACAAGCAGCAGTGCTGGTGCCGCCAGGCCCTGGAGCAGTTCCACCAGCTCAGCCAGGTCCTGTGAGTACCCGCGCGGTGCGGCCCTGCTTGCCCCTGCTCCCCACCCGGCGCGGCTGGCCGGTGCAGGGAGCGGGCGCGCTGGCTGGCCTCTGCTGGCCGTCCTGCGGCCGTGGGCCTGGCAGAGGGAGGGTTCCCAGGGTGCTTGGGCGGTGAGTTGGGCACCTTTTGTCCTCACAGAGGCGTGTCTGTCGCTCACACTAGCTCAGGGTTTCACGCTTGGTTTCTGCTAAGATCCTGCGTGAACCCCCGTTTCCCGCAGTGCTCAGCGGTGCCGTCTGTCGGCTCCCGAGGAAGAGTGACGTTCGTTTTCCTCTGCTGTTGCAAGGGGCGGGCTCGCTGCCTCTTCTCTGTGGCGCCCGTCGGAGGTGGGGGGTGGGGGCCGCTGGCTGGGCAAGCAGGTGCCTTTCCAGCTCTTCGAAGAGGGAAAGATTTCCTCGTCTTTGTTTGGAGAGCCAGATTCTGCTGCGCGGCCTTCCACCCTCTGCGGGCGCTTGGGACAGGTCCGCCCGCGGAGTGAAGCAGCAGCAGTGTGGCTGTTAGGCAGGGTCTGTTGGCTGGTCCGGGGCGGCCCCGCTGCTGGCTGGGGTCAGAGGGCCTGCAGGCTCCTGCTGGGTTCTTTCTGGGTGGAAGCCATGCAGAGGCGCTTTCTCATCTCCCCGCGGGACCTCATGCTGTTGTAGCTGCCGCTTCAGAGCCAGCCGTTCCTGGGGGACGAGGCTTTGACCCCCGAGAGCCCCGCACGCTGCTCACGGGGCGGCTAGCGGTCTGCGCGGGCGGAGGGGCCCGTAGGGGAGCGTGGGCGCCCTGGACGGGAGGGTGGGGCCGGGGCGGGCCCTGGCGCGGGGTGGGTGAGCACGCGGCCGCAGGCTCACGGGCGGGCTCTTCCAGGCACCGGCTCAGCCTGCTGGAGCGAGTCAGCGCCGAGGCTGTGACCGTCACCCTGCACCAGGTGACCCGGGAGAGGATGGAGGACCGCTGCCGGGGCGAGTACGAGCGCTCCTTCCTCCGCGAGTTCCACAAGGTGACGGCGCCTTCTCGGGCCCTGCCCCTGGGGACTAGGGAGTGGGTTGCTGATGAACGGGACCTTCTGGCTTTAGAAGCAGCCAGGGTGCAGGGGTCCGAAGAGCAGACTCGCGGGCGGTGGAGGCTGCCCTGGTGCTGGGGGGAGGCTGGTCCTCAGGGCCCCCTGGGGTGGCCGCAAGGATGAGCCCATGCCGTGTGCAGCAAAGTCTGTGCACGATCGCCCAGCCGGGGATGGTGCCGGGGGCCGCCGTGTCACCGTGAGGGGCCGTGTGGCTGGGCCGTGCTCCGGGACTCTGCTCTGGGCTCCCAGCACCGTGGAGGAGCGGGGACCCCCATGGGGGGCTGTCCAGCCTGCGCCCACTTGCCAGATGTCTTCCCGCCACACCTTGGGACCTGGCTCCCGAGGGTGCGGATCCGCTGGGTCCGTCCCCGCGGCAGGTCTGGAGTGGGGGTGGGCCTGGGGGCCTGGCAGGGGTCGCTGCGCTGTCCCTGGTCGCCCAGTGGCCAGCGTTCCTTGCGGGGTCGGACAGGCTGGGGGAGCGTCTGCGGCCCGCGGCGGGACGTCTTGTAGGCTCGCCTGCTCACGGGCAGAAATGCTCTCGCTGTCCTCTGAGCGGTGGCGCGTGGGGGCCCGTGCGTGGGGGCCCAGGTGTGTCCGTCTGTCCCTTCAGGCGGGGTGAGCCCGGGCTCCGTGCCGTGTCAGGGCCGCTCTTACGACGCGGAAGGAACAGCAGGGTGCGTGGGGGAGGGCCTGGGGTGCCCTCGTGGGCCGTCCCCTGCTGATGCTCCTGTGCGCCCACCCCCCAGAGCGGGCGGCCTTGGGCTGGCCCCCCTCCGTGCCGGGTCAGGCAAGGCCGACCCCCGATGCCTGTGTTCTCCCGGCAGTGGATCGAGCGGGTGGTCGGCTGGCTGGGCAGGGTGTTCCTGCAGGATGGCCCGGCCCGGCCGGCGGCCCCCGAGGCCGGCCCCACGCTGCGGCGCTGGCGCTGCCACGTGCAGAGGTTCTTCTACCGCATCTATGCTGGCCTGCGCATCGAGGAACTCTTCAGCATCGTCCGAGGTCAGCCCCGCCGCCTCCCCGGGGCCCCGCCCTGCGGCGCTCCCCGGTGGGGGGCCCCACACAGGGCAGACACTCCAGCCCCGTGTCCGAACCGGGGCAGGCGGGGGGTGGGGGTGTTAAGACGACGGGATGGTGCTTCGGGGGTCCGCCCTGGCTCCTCTGCCCCGCGGCCCTGCTCCGGCCCTCCCGTGCGCTGCCCGCCGCCCCGCGGGGCGGTCGTGACCAAACACGTGGGCCCTCGGAGGCTGCAGCGACTCGTGGGGCCCGGCGGGTGGTCCTCACTGTAGGCGTGGGCGGGGCCCCTCGCCCACCGGGCCCCGCCCCCACGGTGCGGTGCCTGGGGTTGTGCGCGGGTACGCGGTCCACGTGCACATGGGCGAGCGCGGCCCACCCGCAGACTTCCCGGACTCCCGGCCGGCCGTCGAGGACCTCAAGTACTGCCTGGAGAGGACGGACCAGAGGCAGCAGCTGCTGGTGTCCCTCAAGGCTGCGCTGGAGACACGGCTGCTCCACCCAGGTGTGGCCCTGCCTCCGGCCCGGGCCCCAGGCCGCGGCGGGTTAACGAACAGCGTTGGGGTCTTTGGGGGCAGGCCTGGGGGCGGGCGGCGCATGAGCCCCTGACACAGTCTGCTTGCGGGGGGCGCCCAGATCCGGGGAAGCCCAGGAGAACCCCATGCGAGTGGCAGTGGGAGGGGCTGGCCCCGTCCCTGCAGATGTCCCGGGGCGTGGGGCGTGGGGCGTGGTGGCCACCGCACACAGCCTGGCCTGCCGGGTGCCGTCCGCACACCCCCACCGGCTCTAGCCTCCTCCCCTGCTGCAGGCGTCAACACGTGTGACATCATCACCCTCTACATCTCGGCCATCAAGGCGCTGCGGGTGCTGGATCCCTCCATGGTCATCCTGGAGGTGGCCTGTGAGCCCGTCCGCCGCTACCTGAGGTGAGCCCCGCACCGCGGAGCTCCTCCCTGGCTCCGCCTTGTCGCTCGGTGTCACCACGCGCCCGCCCGTCCCATTCCCAGCACGGAGACGGCCCGGTCTGACGGGAGGAGGGGACCCACCACAGGGGCAGCCTCGGCCAGAGAGGACGCTGGGCTGGGAGCCACGTCACAGCCACCCGGCCGCCCCGCCGACCCCGGGCAGCCGGGGCAGCAGGGCTGGAGGTGCCTGGGGCTGCCCCGACTTGCACCTGTCACGTCTGTGCCAGGAGCGGCCTGGCCGTGGGCCATCGGGTCATCTCAGCCCCTGCTGCTCCCAGAGAGCGATGGTTTATTTTGTTTTATTTCGTTTCTTAAGCAAAAGCTTGAGAGCTCGTCTTTGGCCCCAGCCGAGGTCCTGGTGGGGTGGGGGGAGGGCGCTGTTGCGCTGCATCCTGAGGCCACGGGCTCACGCCGCAGGACGCGGGAGGACACGGTGAGGCAGATCGTGGCTGGGCTGACGGGGGACTCGGACGGGACGGGGGACCTGGCTGTGGAGCTGTCCAGGACGGACCCGGCGAGCCTGGAGACCGGCCAGGACAGCGAGGATGATGCCGGCGAGCCCGAGGACTGGGTCCCCGACCCTGTAGACGCCGACCCAGGTCCGCACCCGCCAGCCTTGCCAGGCCCTGCGTTGGGGGGGGGGTGTCCTCCTGGGTGGCGCTGTGGGTGCCAGGTCGTTGCCACGTGTGCTCCGAGGCGTGGGGGGTCAGAGGTCAGTGCCCAGCCCACAGCCAGTGGGCCTGCCCACTGGGGTTTTGCTGCCGCCTCTGTCCCTGCGTGGTGCCAGCGGCGCCCCCTCCCCACGCTGTGCAGGGAAGTCCAGCTCCAAGCGGCGCTCCTCCGACATCATCAGCCTGCTGGTCAGCATCTACGGCAGCAAGGACCTGTTCATCAACGAGTACCGCTCGCTGCTGGCTGACCGCCTGCTGCACCAGTTCAGCTTCAGCCCCGAGCGGTGAGGCGCCGGGCACTGTGGCCCCCACGCTGTCTCAGGCCACCTGCTGTGGGCCCCAGTGCATGCTGGTGCTGACTGGGGTCCCCTCAGCCCGGGCAGGCTGTGCCCTGTGCTCCCTGCTGCCGGGGGAGAGCCTCGGGGGACCCTGCGCTGGGGGGCAATGGGCGCCGGGGGGCAGGCGAAGCCACGGCTCTGAGACGCGCCCTCCTAGGGAGATTCGCAATGTGGAGCTGCTGAAGCTGCGGTTCGGCGAGGCCCCCATGCACTTCTGCGAGGTCATGCTGAAGGTGGGTGCCAGGCCCCACCCGCTGCCCGCCCCGCCCCAGCCGGCCAGCCCGCCCTGAGACCCTCCCTGCTTCCCACTGGCTCCCCAGGACATGGCCGACTCGCGCCGCATCAACGCCAACATCCGGGAGGAGGACGAGAAGCGGCCTGCGGAGGAGCAGCCGCCGTTCGGGGTCTACGCCGTCATCCTGTCCAGCGAGTTCTGGCCGCCCTTCAAGGAGGAGAAGCTGGAGGTGCCCGCGGACATCAGGGAGGCCCTGGAGGCCTACTGCCGGAAGTACGAGAAGCTGAAGGTACTGTCCCGCCTCCCGGCGGGGCTGCGTCCCAGCGGGGAGGCCCTTCCAGACACGCCCGCAGGCTGTGCCGGCCGGCCGAGCGGCTGGGCACCGTCCGGCGCCCCCGGCACGCCCAGTCCTCGCCGCCGGCGGCCCCCCAGGCCCTCGTGTCTGCTCTCCTGCCGCCTTCCCTCTGCGGAGCCCGCGTGCGTGCGTGTCCCTGCGTCGCCCACGCTTCTCGGCAGCATCCTCTGCACCTTCGCTGCCCGTGTTCCCCGCACCCGTCTCTTCGAGGCCCCCGGGCTTGATGGGCCCGCAGCTCAGAATCCCCAGCTTCGGCCCGTCACCCGGCTCTGCGCCACTGCCACTGTTCAGGTGTCTGTCAGGGCGGCACCCCCGTCCCAGGACCAAAACCTGCTTCCTGTCGTGGTTGTGACTGAGTGCCACAGGCCAGGTGGCTCCAGGCCGCGGTGCCGGCCCCGGCGGGCGTGGCGAGGAGCGTCACCCCACAGCCGACAGGCCGCGGGCCTGATCCGGGGGGCGCGGGTGCCGGAGGCAGCCGGCCGAGGCGTCTCGCTCACGTTGTTTCTCCCCCTCCCTCCTTCTAAAAGCAGCAAAAAACTGTTCTCGGGTGAGGATCAAAAAAAACACAAAACGACAAAAACACCCCGAGGCCTCTGGGCTCTGGAGGCCGGAGCCTGAGGCCGGGGTTGCAGGGCCTGCTGCCTGGCGGCTGCAGGGGGGAGACATCCGGCTGCATCCGGCTCCTCCCGGCTCCCGGTGGTGCCGGCTGGCCCTGTGGTCCTTGGCCTCCGGCCGGGACACTCTGGTTTCCACCTGTCTTCACGTGGCTCTTTCCTGTGTCTGTGTCGTGCGCTCTTTCTCTTACGAGGACACGGGTCATGTTGCGCGGGGGCCCGTCTGCTCCAGGGCAGGCGCCCGAATTACGCCTGCAGCGCCCGTTTCCCGGTCAGGCCGCCTGCCTTCCTGGCGGCAAAGACGAGGAGGCACAGTTCCGCTTCCCGCAGCCGGGCTCGGCGGGTCCCTGCTGTTGGTGGCAGTGGTTGGGGCTGGGCGCTGCAGCCTCCTCCCTCGCCCTGTGGCTGCCCGCCTCCCTCGGCTGCCCCTGCTCACCCTGGCCCCCCGCAGGCCATGCGCACCCTCAGCTGGAAGCACACGCTGGGCCTGGTGACCATGGACGTGGAGCTGGCGGACCGCACCCTGTCTGTGGCCGTGACCCCCGTGCAGGCCGTGGTCTTGTTGTACTTCCAGGACCAAGGTGAGCCGGCCACGCCTCCCGGGCCCAGCCTGCACCGGGAGGGGCGGGCAGGGCTTGGGCAGCCCCTTCCCTGGGGGGCCTGGCAGGGCAGAGGGGCAGCCTGGCTCAGGCCACCCCGCGTGCCCGGCTGCGTCTGCACAGCCACCTGGACCCTGGAGGCGCTGAGCAAGGCCGTGAAGATGCCAGCGGCGCTGCTGCGGAGGCGGGTGTCGGTGTGGCTGCAGCAGGGTGTGCTGCGGGAGGAGCCGGCCGGCACCTTCTCGGTGGTGGAGGAGGAGCGGCCCCAGGACCGCGACAACATGGTGCTCCTCGACAGCGACGAGGAGAGCGACTCGGGCATGGCCTCCCAGGCCGACCAGAAGGAGGAGGAGCTGCTGGTGCGCCGGGGGTGCCGGGCCGGGGCGCGGGCGCGGGCGCGGCTGGGGGGCCCGGCTGACGCAGCCGCTGTGCCCCCAGCTCTTCTGGACGTACATCCAGGCCATGCTGACCAACCTGGAGAGCCTGTCGCTGGAGCGCATCTACAGCATGCTCCGCATGTTCGTGGTCACCGGCCCCGCGCTGGCTGAGATCGACCTGCAGGAGCTGCAGGCCTTCCTGCAGAAGAAGGTGCGCGACCAGCAGCTGGTCTACGCGGCTGGCGTCTACCGCCTGCCCAAGAGCTGCAGCTGATGCCCATCAGGCCCTCCCCACCCGCCTGTGTCCCACCGGCCGGATGGCCTGCGCCCCCACGCCGTGCCTGGACCTCCCCCCGGCCCCCCTGTCCCCCACCCTCGTGTCTCCCACCACACGCGGCCCCGTCCCCAGCGTGCAGAATAAAGCAGGCGGTTCCTCATTTTTTCCTGTTTTGGTGGCTTTGCGGCCCGTGTGACGCGTGACCCAGTCTCCCTCCAGGCTGCCTCCTGGGAGCAGGGAGGGGACCGCAGGAGAGGCCAGGGCTGCACACCTGTGTTTGGGCTCGAACCCTTCAGGGCATCCCGGAGACCCAGAGCTCAGACAGCAGTGAGCACATGGTGACCTGGTGGCCCTTGAGCTGTGTGCCCGGCTTCCGGCAGCAGCCTCACTCCTCTGGCCTTTGGAAGGAGCCTTTGGGTCACCTCCCTCTGCCTGGCCTGAGGGTCCAGCGCCCCAGTGCAGGGCCAAGAGCCCCAGGACCGCTGCTGGGACATGCGAGCTCCATCAAGCGGCCTGAGGCATGCAGGTGGCTGAGCGTCCCTGCCGGGCCAGGAGCTTCCTACGTCCCCGGCGGGAGGGGCTGCCGGGGACGTGCCCTTGCGACGGGGGAACTGGACGTTGGTCCGCAGGTCCCACACTGGAGCCGCGCGGCCGCGGCGCTCACAGCCCGCAGTGAAGCGTGGTCTCAGGAAAGCCACTTACCTCCGCACCCTAGCGCGCGGTCAGGACGCACCGGGCCCAGGGCTCAGCGCCGGACAGCGGGCCCTCGGAGCCCAGCCTCCCCCGGCGCAGCGGCTCCCCTGCCATGTCCAAGGCCCTGCCCCAGGCCAGAGCTGGGGACCCGGCGGTCCCTGAGGTGGGCGAGAGCGAGGGCTCTCCCAGGCCTCACTCATCAGGCAGGAACTGCTCTAGCTGGTGGCTGTCCCTGCAGACAACAAAGTCCCTTTGGAATGTGTGTGTCCACTGCCCAGGTATCCCAGGCCTGGAGCTGTGCCTGCTGTCCCCAGACACCCTGAGGGTCCCCGCAGGCCACCCCCACCTCTGCACATGGCCAGCTCCCCATGAGCGACGTTCCCAGCTCTAGGCCCTGAGCGACGTTCCCAGCTCTAGGGCTTCCCCTTCGACCCTGGAGAACTCTGCCTGCCACAGGGGGCTTGAAGGGGGACGGGGAGGAACGGGGCCCAGAGCCCTGGCAGTGGCAGGATCCGGACAGGCTGGCAGCCCCTGCCTCTGCCCCCCAGCCCCGGCCGGGCCGCTCTGTGACCGGCGCTGCGGTCACAGCAGAAGGGCAGGCTCCCCGCTCTCTGAGCTCTGGCGGGCCCTGCGTCTCCCGACACCAGGGTCCACTTGGCACCTGCCTGGCCGTGCCTTCGTCATCCTCACCAGGACGCAAACCTGCTGGACTGGCCTGGCAGGGCGGCGGCGGCGGGCACAGGTGCGCCCGCTCCACGCGCCCCATTGGACTCGGAGTGTGGCGCGACCCAGGGCGTCTTGGGGCACGACATCGCTCCACAGACGTAGAGCTGCCAGTGGGTCCCCGAGGGTCCCCCCAGGGGACAGCTGTGTCGGGTCAGGGGGGTCCCAAATGGCCAGGGCCCAGCTCCGCAACTCAGCTGTGGGGCAGGGCACTTCCTCCTGCTGCAGCGGTGGTTGGCCAGGGGCCAGAGCAGGAGGGCAGGGCGGCGGCCGAGGTTAACCCCGGCCGTGCCAGCTGCGGGCAGGGCCCAGGCCGCGCTCACCTGGTCTGCTTGAAGCTGCGCAGAGACCAGGCCGCGGAGGGCAGGCCGCTGGTCCTGAGGGGGCGGAGGCGGAGACGTTAACGAAGAGTTTCAGCCCGAGCCTCAGTCGCCGCCTGCAGCCATTTCTGACCCACCCGCCCCTGGAGGAGGGTGGCCCAGGGAGGCGTGCGGCCTGTGAGCAGGGCCCCCAGCACCCTGGGTGGTCGGGGCCCCTGAGGGCCTGCAGCCTTGGGCGTCTCTGGGGTGCCGGCTGGGTCCCCCTCCAAAGAGCCGGCGCGGGGGCAGCGGGCACAGGCCCGCTCCCTGACCCCCTTCGGCCCCCCGCTCGTCCCAGCCCCGGGGGCAGGGCGGCCCCGCAGGTCGCTGCCCAAGCCCCACCTGAGCAGCTGCGGCCCTCCCTCGGAAACAGGCCTGGCGCTGCCCCCGCGGACGCCCGCCGGCCCCGAGTGCGGGACCCTCTCCTGTGGGGCTCCGGCCCCATGGCGGGCGGCTCCACCGGTGCCCCCGCCTCAGGCCCGGCCAGGACGCTGAGGACTGGCTCCCACGGCCCCACCGGCCCCACCTGCGCCCTCCGGGGGCTCCGCGGATCCTGGCGCCTGGACAAGTGACCCTCGGGCCGAGGCCCTGCCCCCAGCCTCCCGGCCTCCCAGCCCTACTGTGAGGTCAGCGCCTTCCGACGAGTTCCGCCCAGAGGCGTGTGCGGCGGGGCTGGGGCTGGACATGGCCCCCTGTCCCCAGCCTGGCTCCCGCCTGGTTGGCAGCCCCCTGGGTCTGATATGCTTGTCCCTGTGGATCGTTCCTGCTGCAGGTGCCTCCTCGGGGCCCCAAGCCGCCCTCGCACGGGCCCCTCACTTGTCCGGGTGGGCTGGGCCACCACGAGCCAGGGGCTGCCGGGGCTGGGGGGGCCCCCGTGGGTCCTCCGCCGGCGGCCGCTGACGGCCGCTCGGGCCTGTCCCCGCAGCCAGCGGCCACTGCGACTGCAGCCTGGGCCTCAGCCGCGAGGCCCTTATCGCCCTCCTCGTGGTGCTGGTGGGTATCAGCGCCAGCTGCTTCTTCGCCCTCGTCATCGTGGCAGTTGGCGTCCTTCGCAACAAGGGGTGCGTGAGCCCCGGGGCCGGGGCGGGGCGCGGGCTGGGCTGGGCTGCCCGCCCCCTGGCGCTGCGGGCCTGCCAGGAGAGGGGCCTCGGCGACCCGGGGCGGGGGAGTCACCACTGACTCTGGCGCGGCCTCCCGACTGCGGGCTGGGGACAGGTGCACAGGGCACGTCTGGGCTCCTGGGGTCCAGCGCGGCTGTCCTGGGAGTCACACCTGCCTTCCCCCTCCCCGCAGTGAAACATGCCCTGAAACCACCGACAGAAGGTGAGTGGCACCAGGGGCGGCGGAGGGCGGGCGCCCCCTGCTCCCTGCCCCCGGGGCGGGGCATCCTCTGCCCCGGGGGAGCACTGAGCCGGCCCCTGTCCTGCAGTCTGGTGGAGCGCTATGGGGTCCAGGAAGACCACGTGGACCTCCAGTCCGTGCAGATGGAGTCCCACCTTGTGGAGCCCGAGCTGGAGGTGGCCATGATGCAGCCCATGGAGGATCACAGCCTCCTGACCATGCCCGTGGGTCCCCCGCTGACTCTAGAGGAGCCCCCCTGCTCACCCCCGCCTGAGTAGGGCTGGGCAGGCAGCTGGTGGAGGGGAATTAAACAGTATTTAGTGGTTCTGTGAGGTCCTCTCGGAACCCATGCGAGGCTAGGCCTGGGGGTGGGGGGGGGTCAGCGTGCGCCTGTCCCGCCTTCTCCTCCGTGTGGGGGAGGGGTGTGCAGCGCAACACCAGGCGCCCGCTGTCTCCCGGCCGTGGCTGGAGCCACACCCTGGTTTTCCACTTCTTCCTGCAGTAGCCTCAGCCCAGCTCCTCCCGGAGCCTTCCTGCTGCTTTGTCCCATGAAGCTGGCGGGGCTCCGGGCCCCTGCCCACCCGCCCCCCGAAAGTCTGGGACAGGACCCGCAGCGGCCGCTCCAGGGGGAGCAGCATTTGAGACGAGGACGTTCTCTGGCGCCCCCGCCCCGCCCCGCCCACGCCGCCTCCTCGAGGTTCCGGGAGCGTCCTTGGCGGGTGGGGAAGGGCGGACGGGACTCTCTCCCCTGCCGCAGGTGCGCCGGCCCCTCCGCCGCCCAGCCCGTCCCCTGGGCTCGCGCCCCCATCACGTGCTGGTGCTCCACCAATCCTGCACCTCGGGGACAGGACCCTGCCTCCGCGCGCCGCGGGTCACTGTGTACGCGCACGAGGGTCACTTTACTGAGCCCGGGAGGAGTAGAAACCTTAGGGATGAGGAGCAGGGTGCACGGGGCCCCATTCGGTGCATCGCATCCTGTGGGTGGTGTATGTGGTCCAGCTGCTCGGGCCTCAGAGAAGCTCCGGGTGGTGGACGACACGGGGCTGCGGCATCTCGTCAGCGCTGCTCCTGGCGTGGAGCCAAGAGGAGCCTGGCGCTCCGGGACAGGTGGCTGGCAGTGCCGGGCCCTGGCTATGTGCCTAGCCCCAGCCCTAGGCGGGACCAGCCGTGGGACAGGAACTGTCGGCACTTGGGCTAGACAGTTAATACTTGTGCCCGCGCAGAAGGGACAGACGGGTTCCAGGGACACACGAGCAGCAGGCCTCCCACCGCGGGGCCCACGGCTGCCCCCATGCCAAGCCCCTCCTCTCTCGCGCGGCCGCTGCTGCCGCTGTGGCTGCTGCTGCTGCTGCTGCTGCTGCTGCCGCCGCCGTGGCCTGTCTGGGCTCAAGCGTCTGCTGCGACCGCCCCCGCGGGAACCCCGGGAGCCCGGGACTGTCCTGAGGCATGTGCGTGCGCTTCGGACGGCCAGGCCAACTGCTCAGGGCGCGCGCTGCCCGCGGTGCCGGCTGGCCTGAGCTGGAGCGTGCGCGCGCTGCTGCTGGATCGCAACCGTGTGCGCGCGCTGCCGCCCGGAGCTTTCGTGGGTGCTGGCGCGCTGCTGCGCCTGGATCTGCGCGAGAACGGGCTGCGCTGGGTGCACGCGCGAGCCTTTTGGGGTCTGGGCGCGCTGCAGCAACTCGACCTTAGCGCCAACCAGCTGGAGGCGCTGGCACCTGGCACCTTCGCGTCTCTGCGCGCGCTGTGCAAACTCTCGCTAGCGGACAATCGGTTGGCGCGCCTGGAGCCTGCGACGCTGGGCGCACTCCCGCTGCTGCGTGCGCTCAGCCTGCAGGACAACGAGCTGACTGCGCTCGCGCCCGGCCTGCTGGCCGGCCTACCGGCCCTCAACACACTGCGCCTGCGCGGCAATCCCTGGGCCTGCGGCTGCGCCCTGCGCCCGCTCTGCGCCTGGCTGCGCAGGCACCCGCGGCCCGCGCCAGGTGAGCTCTCGGGGCGCAGGCGGGACTGGGTGGCCGCTGCCGCTGCCTCGCCGCTGCTTGACGCCGCGCCCCTGTCCCGCAGAGGCCGAGACGTTGCTCTGCGTGTCGCCGGGGCTCCAGACACTCCGCCCCTTGACCGCCTTCTCCGACACCGTCTTCCGCAGCTGCGTGCAGCCACTCGCTCCGCGGGACCTGGTCGTGGTCTACGCGCTGGGGCCCGTCTCCTTCCTCGCCAGTCTGGCCACCTGCCTGGCGCTGGGCTCCGTGCTCACCGCCTGCCGCGCGCGCCGCCAACGCGCCGCCGCCTGCCGCCCGCGGAGGAGGCCTCCGAAACCCGGCCGCGGCGGAGCGTCGCCGGCGGACCCCGGGAGCCCCGCCGCCACCGCCCAAGTCTGAGTGGGCCGCCCTCGAATATTCCCCCTAGTCCCTACCCCCTCTTCACACTCCCTGCAGGCATCAACAAGCGACAGACCGAAGTTTTCGTGACATTCTTTTAGGCATCACCACTGCACACACTGGGTCAGGGAGCGGTGCGGCGCGCTTCCGGCTTCTGGAGCCGAGGGTCCGCGCGCAGCCGCGCACACGCCGGGGGGAAAGGCACGCGCTCGGGCACAGGACGGGCTAGGCCTGTACAAGGTGGCGGGCGGGCTGAGGAGAGTCCGGAGCCGGCGGTCGGGGAAGCCCATCCTGGGCTGCATGCCGGAGGAGGCCAAGAGGAGGCTCGGTCGGAGTCTGGAGGAAAAGCAGGGAGGCAGCCGGGAGCCCACGGAGCCCCTGCGGAGCGGCTGCCAGCTGCGGGTTCAGGGTCTGCAGTCGGGGAAGGGCAGGGTTGGTTCCGCGAGAGGGATCGAGAGGAGAGGGGGCGGGGAAGAAGAGGAGAGGGGGCGGAGCCGAGGCTGCTAGGAGTGGGTTCTAGAGCAGGGGTGCCTCAGTCCCCTGGGGCCACAGGCCCCCGCTGTGGCTCTGGTGGTGGCTGGGGAAGGACGGGGCTTCAGTCTCTGCTCCAAGCCCTTCTCCCCACTGCTCAGAGACCCCAGGGCCCTGCCTCTGCCGGAGCGCCCTGCGGCCCTGCCCAGCCAGCTCAGCTCCGGCCCGTCCTCAGCCGCTCTGGTCCGCGCCTCGGTCCAGCAGGGGCTGCCCACCAGGCAGCAGGGCAGACGAGTGGACGGGAGGCCCGGGGCGGGCAGTCTCGGGCCGGCGGGCTTCCCTCAGGCCTTCCCGAGCAGCAGGACCCATCAGTGCCCTTGGCCGGGCTAACTGGGCAGGTGGGCGCCTCCGGGGGCCTCACACCACGGTGCTGACCGAGGGATCTGAGAGGTTGAGCGGGCCCGGGATATCAGTGGGATGGTACTGCTGCAAAATAGAAATACACAGACAAGGCGGCCCGTTAGCCCGACGCTCGGGGGCGCACGCGGGGCCGGGACGGGTGGACCGGCCAGCCGGCCGACCGGCGGGCGGGCGGGCACGGCCTGGGGGAGGCTGGGGGGCGCTCCTCCCCTGACCCCGTCGTGCTCCGGGACTCTGCGTGGGCCAGGCCGCTGTCCCGTCCATCTGTCTGTCTGTCTGCGGGGGAGGGGGGCAGAGGAGGGCGGGCAGGGCGTCTCAGCTCTCCCTATGACGGGCACACATCTGCAGCTGGCCCTCCTCCCTCTCAATAGCGCGTCGCGGCAGCACTGTGTCTTTTTGGTTTTGCAAAGCGCCGCGTCCACCCCCGGTGCTCTATAAATAAGAACCAACAATCAATACCCGCTGGCCCCGCTGGCCGCCAGGGACCCCAGCCCTGAGCGCCCAGTGCCACCCTGGCCCGGACCGGCCACAGGACAGGGGCAGAGGATCTCAGCAGCCGGACCGACCCCTCCCATCCCAACAGAGCCCCCCCACCCAGGCCTCCCTCCGAGCAGGTGCCCAGCCTGGAACAGGGGGAGGGGGGAGCTGGGCTGCCCTCCCCCGCCCAGCCCCCCCAGCTGGCAGGGACCCCAGTCACCCCTGCAGGGAAGGGCCAGTCCCAAATGCCACAGGGGGCCAGGGCTGACCTGGGGACGGTCCCTGGTGCCCGAGAGGCTCGGGCGAGGCCTCCAATGGGAGCGCATCCCCAGAAGGGCACTGTGAGCGTCTCTGAACTGCGCCTGAACCCGTGGAGGGGCCTGCCTGTCTGCCCTGGGGGGGCGGGGCGGGCCCAGAGCCACCCCTCGCCCGCGTGGCTCTTGTGTCCGTCCTCTCAGATGCCTGCCCAAAAGCGCTGCCTGCTGGGGAGACCTGCACCCGCACTGCCCCACCCCACCACTCCCTGGTGGCTCCTGGGCACCTGCCCTCCTCTCCCTGCGCGCCGGGCGCTGCCCCCGGCTCAGGCCCCGCCCTCTCCTGGGCTTGGGCGGCCCGGCCTGTGCTCCGGCCCCGCAGGCCCTCGCTGTGCACCCTCCGTCCCCGTGCCCAGAGCCTCCTGTGAAGAGGAGCCAGCTACGCCTCCAGTCCTCTCCCGGGGGTCTCGCCCTCCTCCCACGCACTGGGCGGGCGGGGGGCTGCAATCCCACTTCCGCTTTGGAGCGTGGCTCCTGTGGGGCCCGGGCCAAATCGGCCCCAGGACTGCAGGGAGTCCGCTGGCCCCCTCCCCACCTGGGACTGGGGCGCCCTTGGCAAGGCCGGGCCCGCTGGGGAGGCTTGTGGTCCAAGTCGCACAGCCAGTGCAGCGGCAAGCTGCCCAGGGCCGGGGGGCAGGGAACTGTGGGCTCAGACCGAAGGCCTGGCCCCGCCGTGGCCCTGTGGGGCGGGCTGGGGGGCTGGTCTCCTCTGAGGAGGCGCCCCCGTCCTGGGCCTCGGTCTGGGAGCCTCCCCGCCCCGCCTTCTGCAGGCCGAGGCCGTCCCCCCCCATTCTCAGCACCACGGGGGCTGCCGGCACACCCCCCGCAGGGCCCCTGCTCAGCCTGGGCTGGGAGCTGCCCCCTCTGGTCCCGTCCACTCCCCGCCTGACAGTCCCCTGTGGCTGGGGGCCTGTTCCAACTCCAGGCCCCAACCGTCCACCCAGATGGAGCCAGGCCCGGCCCCCAGCCCCGGCCCACACAGAGACCACATGGAAGGGATGCAACAGGCATGGCTCTGGTGAGACACGTGAGACAGGCGTCTGGGTGGCGGGGCCGGCAGCCAGACAGATGGACGGATGGGACATCACAGCCACCCCTCTCCGTGGACTCCGCGGGGAGGGAGAGAGGGCAGCGGGCCCGGCCCGGAGAGGCTGAGAAACTGACGCCACAGCGAGGTGGCGTGGCCTCCCGGCCTGTGAGGAGCCCAGGCCGGGGCGGCTCGGGCCCCGGGGGCCCCCGGCAAGGCCCCGAGCGGTGAGGCCGACTGGCTGACCAACGACATGACACAGCTTCAAGATGGCGCATGGCGTCATGGCATGGGGGGGGCAGACTAACGCAGAGACACAGGGGGAGAGGGCCCGGCGAGGGCCCGCCCGCGGGAGGCCGGCCGGGAGTCCGGGAGAAGACCTAGTGTGCGGGGCGAGTAGAGATGAGGGCAGCGGCCGCGGGAGGGTGCGGTGGGGTGGGATGACAGGGCACGCCTGATGCACGGGACACAGACACGGAGGGGCGAGGTCGGAGTCGGAGACGGGGGGCTAGGCGTTCTTCCCCTTACCGTGTCTTTGGAGGACCTACGTCTCTTGAAGCTGGAAGCCAGGGTGGAGGTGATAGCCCTAAATGTGGCTTTCTTTTTAGGGTCGGGCTCTGCTCTACCACTCTTTCTATCCTAAAATGAATATGTATAAGTGATTAGACAGCTAAGGGGGACGGCCGCGCCTGCCCTCGCCTGCTCCTCGGGGGCCGCCGCCCCGCCTGGCGGGCCGCGCGGGCCCTCGCTCCTGCCTGCCTCCCTGTGCTGGGCCGACGGACGTGCGCGGGCGGCCTCTGCTCCTGCCCGGGTCAGGTCTGGCCTCGCTCGTGCTGGGGCTGGGCTCGGGGGTCCCGTCGGGCGCTCTTCCTGGGAGGTCCGCTGGGCTCCCTGGCTCTTGGGTGGCCCTGGTTTACAGGCGTCCCAAGGAGGAGGGTCCCCCCGAGCGCTGGCGGAGTCTCCCCTCAGGCCTGCCAGCCAGTCTGACTCCTGAGGGGGGCACACCGAGATTCAGGAGGGGCCGAGGGGCCAGAGGTGGGCGTCGAGAGGAACGGGAGCAACAGACAGAGGCAGCTCCCGGGACCCCGGCCTCGGGCGGGTCTGATAGCCGGGACGGCCCCGCGCCGGCCAGCGAGGGCAGCAGCCAGGTCGCGGGGGCAAGAGTGGGCAGATGAAAGGCGGGGGGACTCCAGCAACCCGTCCCCCCCGGCCCTTCCTCTCTGCACGGCCCGCTTCGCCCCAGGCACAGGCTCTGGGGAGGCACCCAGAGAAAGAGAAGAGACGCGGCAAACTGGACGGGGACCGTGGGGCAGGAGCCACGGGCCTGCACAGACCTCGCTGCCTGCCCCACCCCAGGCGGGCTGCCCCCTGCCGGCGGCAAGCTCCCCCAGACACGGCTGGGGCGCCAGGCAGGACCCGCGGAACGGCTTCGGGCTGGAGTGACGGAGCACAGGACACAGGGGGCAGTGGGGAGGGGCCCCGGAGGGCGCTGAGGGGGAGCGTGGGGCGGCGAGGGCAGAATGCGCCTTAGACTCACGTGCTACACCCGGGTGGGTCCCTGTCTTACCCTGCCTCAGTTTGCCTTCCTATGGGCTGGGCGCCGGAGGGCGACTCTGGAGACAGAGGGCCAGGCGGAGGCCGGGGGCAGGGCGCGTGGCCTCCGTCCGCCCGGCTGGGCAGAGGGCAGCCACCTGCCGGAGGTTCCCCACTGACGCCGCCCGCGGCCGTGGCTCCTAGCTCCAGTCCTGCTCACACGGGCTCCGGGAGCCAGGGCCAGCACTTCGGCCTGCGGGGATGGAGGAGGACCGGGGCCGGGTCGGGCCATGGGCACCAGGCCTCGGAGGGTGGCTGTCCCTACCTGCAGGTTCTTTCGCCACACGTTCACCGCCGCAAAGGCCAGCTGCATCTGCTTCCGGCGCGCGTCCTTGTGCCGCTTGTAGGCAATTTCGATGAAGATCAGGAAGATTCCAGCCACGATGCCCCCAGCCACCAGCATGAAGACCCCTGTGGGCCAGGACCCAGCGCCTCAGCGGCTGGCTAGCCGGGCTCCAGGCCCCCTGCCGCGCCCACCCAGTGTCATCGGGGGGCGGTAAAGGGAAGGGGGAAGACTCGCCTGCCATGTTCTCGAAGGTGAGAGTCGCAGGGGCGTTGCTGCGCGAGTCACACTCCTGGTACCGCACCCACGTCTTGTCCAGGTCTTCCATGAAGCCGTTCTCGTGGGACCTGGGCGGGCGAACAGTTGGGGGTGCGGCCTGGGCGTGGCGCGCGACTCGGGCCGGGCGGGGCCTGGACGGGGCCGGGGGCGGGGCTAGGGGCGGGGTGGGGCGTGGCGGCGCCTGGGGCGCTTGCGAAGGCTCCCGCAGAGCAGGCGAGGCTGACTCACTTGAGGATGGAGAGGGAAACGTTCTGCTTCCAGGGGCTGTCCTTGCGCATCCCGATGCCGAAGCCGGAGCGGAAGAACAGCTCGCCCGTGGTCACCAGGTCGCACTTCTGCGAGGCCTCGAACTCTAGCACCGCCGAGTCCCAGATGAAGGCGTGCAGTTTGCTGCGGGAAGGGGCTGGGGTCACGGGAGCCCTGCCCAGTCGGGCTACCCTCGACCCGCACGTTCGCACTCCTTCGTCCTGCCGGCCCGCAACCCGTACGCCTGTCCCCATCCCGTGGGGCCCACCCAGCCTGGACACTCGCTTTTCCTTCGAGGGGGCGCTCCCGCTCGCCCAGCCCGCCCCTCGCCGGCCCGGCGCGCGGCCCCGCCGCTCACTTGTCGCGCACGGCCTGGATGGCCTCGGCCGCGCTCTCGTAGTTGTGCTTCTCCATGTGCCGGTACATGGTGCTCAGCTCCACCTGCCGCCGGAAGTAGATGTCCACCGAACTCTGCTTCACCGTCGCGTAGATGAACTTGTCCGAGGGGTTCCTCAGCTGCGGGGTCAGAGGCGGGCTTGCGGCTGCTCCCCAGCCCCGCCCGAGGCAGGCCCCGCGCACCGCACGACCACGCCCCCCGCAGGGCCAGGCCTCACCCGCGGGTCGTTGATGCCCGTGATGCGCTCCTCGGGCCGGTCCAGGACCAGGAAGGCCGCCAGGTTGGCGGTGTAGGAGGCCACGATGATCATGGCAAAGCCGGCCCACACCATGCCCAGGATGCGCGCGGAGAAACTGCGCGGGGCGCCTGCGGGCCGAGGTCAGTCAGATACGGCCGGCGGGGCATGGCGGGGTGGGCCGGGCGGGGCCGGGCACAGCCTCACCTTCTCCGATGCCGGAGTTTAGCAGGACGCCCCAGGAGAACCACATGGCCGAGGATAGGGTCAGCGCGTCCTCCTCCTCCTCTTCGCTGTTAACCTTGAACCGGCCGAAGGGGCTGCAGGGCGCAGACGGCGGGCGGGAGAGGGCGGGAGAGGCAGCCGCGCCCCGCCCTCGCCCGCTCCGCCCGCCCCGCAGGTGGAGGATTCCGGCCCCCGGCCGCGCTCACCTGAAGCGGTCCAGCAGGTACAGCATCACGGCCACCACGTGCACCGACAGCCCCACCAGGAGCCACAGCGTGCTCTGGAAAGGCTGCATGAAGGAGTCCAGCGTGCTCCGGGGGATCTCCTGCGCGGGGGCGGGCGGGGCAGGCCATCAGCGTCGCGGCCCGCCCCGCGCCCCGCCCAACCCCCGTGGGGCCCTGCCCACCTTCTTGACCAGAATGGTCAGGCCCTGGTACTTGAAGGGCTTGGAGAACTCGATGTACTGTGCGCGCTCGTTGTTGATGGTCAGCGGGGCCACGATCATGTCCGCCTGCCCACTGAGCAGCTCGCCCATCATCCCGTTCCACTCCTTCTTATTGCTGTTGTTCACCTGCGGGGCGGGGACACGGCGGGCCCCGTCCCGAAACAGGATTCTACCCCAGCGCGCCCCCCGGGTTCCCTGCTCTAGACCTTGCCCAGCCAGCAGGCCCCGCCCTCCTGACCCCTCCCGGCCGGCCGGCCCCGCCCTCCAGGACTCCGCCCAGCCTGCCGGCCCTGCTCATCCACTGCCCCGCCCCTTCCGCCGGGCCGGGCCAGCGCGGAGCCCCGCAGCGCTCTCGCGTACCCGCTCCTGTGTGCCGAACTTGCCATCAGCCACTAGGTGCACCTCGTAGGTGAAGTTCATGGTCCGCGCCAGCTTGATGAGCAGGTCAATGCAGAAGCCGTAACAGCACTGAGGCACCGTGTGGCGCGCTGGGGACGGGGAGCGGTGGTGACGGCAGGAACCCCCGCCGAGCCGCCCCGCCCCGCTCGGCGCCCGCGCCCCAGGCCACGCGCCCCAGCCCCGCACTCACGGCTGCCTGGCGAAGTGTCATTGGGCCCGGTGCAGATCACTTTCTTGACAGGGTCCCCGTTGACTGTGAACTCCTCCTTGCACGTGCCGTCGCTCAGCGTGGGCTTGACGTACACGAAGGGCTCCTGGTGGATTGTCACGATCTGGGGGCGGCAGGAGGCAGAGACCCAGCCTGGACCACCCGCCTTGGCTTCCAGGGGGCGCTGCCCTCTTCACGGCGCCCCTGAAGCCTCTCCAAATCCCAGACGTCTCTCCCCTCCTGCCGCTGCCCCCTCTGGAGCCTCACCCTCCCCAGCCGCCTGCCACCTCCACCAGCATCATCTGCCTCAGGAGGGGCCCAGACTCCCCGGACCACCGTGGCCCCCGCGGCGCTCGGAAGGCACAGGGCCTCCTGAAACACGCGCCTCCTCTTGGCCTACACACCACTCCCTCCACCAAAGCAGCCCGCTGGAATGTCCCGTCCGTCCTGGGCATCTTCCCCAACGTCTTGGGGATGAAGAACTCCCTGCCCCCGCCCAGGGCCTGCCCTGGCGGACAGGGGCCTGCGTTCCCTGACATCCACCCAGAGCCTGCGTGGGACCCGCTCAGCCTCCCCAGCAGCGGGTCCTTTTCTGTCACCGTCTCCCCGCCCTTCCTCTGCCCCCTGCTGCTGCCACCCTCCCTCGCATGCCCGCCTCTTCAGTCCTGGGGCCTGTTGGAGCCCAGCCAGTGTTCCCTCTCCTCCTGCTCCTTGAGGGGCTTGTAGGCTGGGGAGGGGAGGACAGATTCGTGCAGAGGGGGCGGAACCTGGCCCAGCCTACGGTCGAAGGCGGAGAGGGAGGCGGTGCCGGAGCTGAGCCCTGGCCGGGGATCTGGGAGGCGCCCTCCACGGGGGGCGCTGAGGAGGCGGGGCCTTCAGGGTGGACCAGCCTGAGCCTCCGCAGCAAGGGCAGCGTTTCGGCTTTTGTCCCTGGGCACGGGGAGCTCCTGAAGGAGCCGAGTGGTGTTTGGATGTTCATCATGGTTTTCTCTTAGACAAGCAATACTTTAAAAGTCAGTGGGGGAAAAGTAAAAAGCTGGCAGCCTGGATAGAACCATCTGGTGTTTTGGGTCACTTTCAGACTTCAGCACGTGGTGCCTGAGCTTTAGGGAGCAGGGAGGCGACCTGCCAACAGGCACAAAGGGCTTGGGCGAGAGGCCGCGGGGGCGGGTCCAGGATGCGGGCGAGGGTGACCGAGAGGCACGGGGGCCTGGGGACACTGGGAGCTGCTGGGTTGCTGGGCACGCATGCCAGCCTGGCACTGGTAAGCAGGAGGAGGGACTCTGAGGGCACCCTTGGGGGAGAGAAGGGGCCCAGGGATGTGCCCAAAGGAGCTGGAAGGGTCAGGCCGACCAGGGAGAGGCCCTGTGAGGCGTGGGGCCGCCCGGAGGGAGCTCTCCGAGGCCCAGGGCGAGAGTCCAGGAGGGGGTGGCCCATCGCAGGGGACGCGGCAGGGAGGCCAGGGCCAGACAGACAGCATGGCCCGGTCAGGGCAGGGGCTGTGAGGCTGGAGTGTGGCCAGCCAGGACCCTCTGGAGGGCGACAGGCAGCGCGGGGGCAGGTGTCCAGGAGCAGGACAGGGTGCTAAGGCTGGTGTCGACAGGGTGACCACCCATCTGGCCTCTGTCCCCGCTCAGCTTGTTCCGGGGGAGCCCTGCCCCTCACAGCCTCCCCGGGTTCACGTGGTGCTGGGTCGGCTGCGGCCCTGGAGGGAGCCACGGGACGGGGGCCACCCGCCTCCGCCCCCTCCACCTGCTCCCCGTGCGTCCTCTGGGGTGCCTGGCAGCCCGGTGCCAGTTCTGACCCCGCTGCCTTTAGGGGCTTTCGGTGGCCTCACTGTGCCCTCCTCCGCGCCTGAGGAGTCGGAAGGCGTGTCCGGGCGTGGGGGCGGGGGCGGGCCCCACCTTCAGCCTGGTGGACATCTGGTACCCTCGCGGCTTCTCCGTCTCTCCGCCTGGCCAGATGATCTTCCTGTCGTTGGGGATGACCTGGGGGTGGGAGTATGAGATGGAGGGTGGCCACGCAGGGGTCTTGGCCCCAGGACCCTAAGGCCCCAGCCCCCACCCCCTCATGACCCCCACCTACGTGGGTGCCGTTGTAGATGCCCACTTGCACCAGCTTGCGGTTCTGCAGGTTCATGATGCTGTAGTTGGCGAACTTCCGGTCCCCGTCCTCGTTGAACTCCACGCGGCCGGTCACACCGTCCGCGTACTTGGAAGACATCAGCACTCTGCGGAGGGCGGCGTGGGGTCGACTTCGCACGGCCGCCCCCTCCCTGGCCTCCCGCACAGCCTGAGCCCCGCCTTCTGCCCCTGCCCCAGCCCCAGTAAGACCCAGGGGCTGTGTGTGCGGGAGCCGTCGGGCCGCACAGCCACGGCAGACCTGCGTCGAGGGCTCTCTGTGGGTTGGGGTGCTCGATCCTCACAGCCGCCATCCTCGCTTTACAGACAGAGGCGGACGCCCCGAAAGGCCGCCCTGGCCTGTTTGCCAGTGAGTGGGGGAGACAGGGTTGAGGCCCTGTCTCTTCCGTGGGTACACCTGTGTGTGCGCATGTGGCATACACATGCATCTGTGAGCACAGGTGGTCCTCGTGTGGCATGCACCCCCGCTCGTGTATTTGTGGCGTGTATGTGTGTGCCTCCTGCCTCTCCACGTCTGTGTGCACGTATGAGCCTTACACGTGCAGTTGCGTGCCTCCTGTTGTGGGCGTGGTGGACTCAGCGCTTGCCACCCAGGTGGGGGGTGGGGTCCAGTGACGCGCCGAGCCTGCCCGCCCTGGAGCGTGGTGTCTAGGTGCTGTGAGTACCTCCTGCCCCATGGTGGCTATCCACCGGGGCCTGCGGCCAGCCCTGGCCCTCCACAGGCCCGCGTGGCATCCGGGGAGTCCTTGCCTGAGGTCCTGGGTCTCTGGAAGCGCCCACCCCCCACCCCTGCAGCAGGAGCCTCCTCCCAAGGGCTGTCAGCCACCGTGGGGAGTCAGGTGGGGTTTCAGGGTTGGTTGCCGTGCAAACAGCAAGGGGCAGGTGCAGTGGAGACAGCGACACTCAAGACGTTGGTGTGCGTTGGAAACGGGGCAGATGATTATCATGGTGGAGCAGGTGATGGAGGGGAGGAGAGGAGAGAGGGGGGAATGGGGTGAGTGACCGTATCTGTCGTTTGTGGGCAGCGGGCTGAGGGGGATCCCGCTGAAGAGTGACTATTTCCACCTCCTGGGAGCCGTCCCCACCGCCTGCAGGCGGTCCAGCCCCACTCAAGGTTGGACCCTCCAGCCTCTTCAGTGACTCCGCCCCTCCTGGAGTGGACCCGCCCACCTCTTCCGCGCCCCGCCCACTCCTGGAGAGGCCCCGCCCGTCTCTTCAGTAGCTCCACCCACTCCCAGAGCCGGCCCCCGCCCACCCAGTCAGCAGCCCCGCCCACCTCTTGAAGAGCGGCCCGGTCTTCCAGATGTTGGTGTTGCCCACGCAGCCCCGTGGCGGGTCGGTGATGTTCTCTTTCTCCAGGAGCTCGTGCACGGCCTGGGCCACCACGCCCACCGCGTCGCTGATGTGGGCCGACTCGTTCTTGCCGTTGATGAGCTGTAGCCCGATGATGCCTGCGGAGAACGTCCGCTTAGAGCCCGTGGGGGGACCCCGCCCGCCGGGACCCGGCCAGGCCCAGCACTCACCATCTGGGGCGTAGCGCAGGGCGTTCCCCGAGATCTCGCGCTCCCCTACCAGCCACACGTACCCCGAACCGGTCATGTTCAGCATCGCGGCTGCGCGGTACACGGTGGCAGCGTCGTCCTCGCTGTGGAGCAGAGGGAGGTGACGGGCCAGGACTCCAGCCCTCCCCCCCCAAGGCCGGCGGGCGGCTGCTCCCGCTCCCCGGGCCCTCCTCCTGCCCCTGCCTTTCCGAAGCCCCTCACCTGGATGCGCGCCTGGGCGCAGGCGGGGTTACCGACCAGCCCCGCCCCCAGCCTGCATCCTTCCGGGCCCGGACCCCACAGAGCTGAGGCGGGGTGGGGCCCAGGCTCCCAGAGCTTCCCAGGCCTCTTGACTGGTCCCCCCTTGCCATGCCGGGTCAGGGGGATGGCAATGGTGATGGATCATTACTGACTGACCACTTAGTCACCGGGAGCATAAAGTGCTTTCTGTGGACCATTTTAGTTACTTCTCACAAGACCCCTGAGCAGCAGGCATTAGCACTACCCGTGTCAGGAGGGGAAACTGAGGCACCCCGGGCACACGAGTGGCGGTGAGTGGCAGAGCCAGGCCCGTGCCCAGACTGTTCGCCCCGGTGCCCCAAACGAGCCACGCGACCTTCTGCTCTCCTTGTCCATACAGACAGTGAGGGGCTGGGGGTCTCTGGGGCGGGCACACCCTGGCGAGACCCGGAGCCTGGGAGCCACCCTGGGCGTCGCGGCGGCAGCCACGGGAGAGACAGAGGGCCGCCACCCACCCTCCCAGAGCCTGCACGAGCCCTGCACTCTGCCTGATGCCCAGGGCGGGGCCGCCGGCAGGACCGAGCACAGGCCTCGCCTGGCGGCACACGTGCCCCCGAGAGCCCGGGGCGTCCTCGCCCCATGGACGAGCCCCTGTGGCCCCAGCCTCTCGGGCCTGGGTCTCGCTGGTCAGGATGAGGACCTCGGGCCTGTGGGGCAGTGGGATTGTGGGGCCACGGAGAGTCTTCCCCCACTGCCCCCCTCCCTCCCCTGCGGGGCTGGACCAGCCGCAGAGGGACCCGAACCGTGATGGGCACTTGGCTGCTCCAGCGCACGGGCAGGGGGTGCGGAGGCATGGGCCGGAATGAGCGAGTGCTGAGTTATCGTCGCAGTGGCTGATGCTGGAGACCCGGGTGGCCCTAGGCTGCCTGAGGGGTCTGCCCCGAGTTTTCTCAAGGATTAGCCAATGAAGGAAAACAAAACAAAACAAAACAAAACAACCCCCAGTGTTTGCTCTCAGCGGGAACTCTAGCGTCAGATGGAAGCCACAGCCGGTGGGGCGCGCGGCAGCGCCAGGCGGGCGGCCTGACCAAGAGCGCCCCGCCACCACGGCCGGCAGAACCGGCACGTCGAGGCGCAGCGTGCCAACAGTGCCCACAAAACCCGGCAGCGAGCCGACGTTTGCCGGGGCAGTGACACACGCCTATGCTTGTGTCCTGTAAATTGATCCATCGGGAAAACGGCTTGCGGACAGAGCCTGGCCGATCCATCAGACCGTGTTATGGAAGCGGCCCCTGCAGTAAACACAGTCTCAGGATGATGAAATGGAGCCGTTCGGAAAGGAATCCTCTGCAGTCAGCGGAAAACTGGCCAAAAATTCAGATTAGCTCCATGGGATCTCTCGGCAAAATGCATGAACCTGGAGCCAAAGTGTGTCAGGTGGCCATGCCAGGGCCAGGAAGACAGGTGCCGGCCGCTGCCCCGGGACAGGCCAGGACAGCCTTGGGGCCCTGGGCTTCTGCAGCTGCGTGCGCTGGAGCCGGCCTGCCGCCCGCGGTGGGCTTCGGGCCTCTGCGCCCCAAGGAGCCCGACGCGGCAGCGGCGGGGTGCCCGCCAGCTGCCGCAGCCCAGCCAGCCCCAAGGCCTTGCATAGTGGGTTCGGGGGGGCGATGGTGGGCGTGAGGCTGCTGTGAGTGCTGGGCCTTGGTGGGCAGTGCGCCCACCTGTGTGAGGCGTGTGCATGCCTGGAGCGTCTGTGGTGTATTTGTGATTCCGTGTGGATGCCTGCATGCATGTGTGCACTGTGTATGCTGGTAGGAGTATATGCATGCATGGCATGTGTGTACTTGTCTATAGGTGTGTACATGCCTGTCCATATGTGTGTCGTGTGTACATGCAATGTCTCATGTGTACACATGACATCTGTATGGTGCCTGCTTGTGAGCATGTGCACATATTGTGTGTGATGTGCCCACCGCACACACTCATGCTTGTGGGTATGTATATGATGCACACATGTTCACAGCATGTGCATGGTGTGTGTTCACATGTGCAGTGTATTATGTACACAGGGTCTGTGCGTGTGTGGAGTGTGCAGATGTGACATGCACACACATGTGAGAACAGTGCGAATATACCATGTGCCTGTGCACACGTAAACACATTTGCCCAGGTCTGTACATGCATGTGTGTGTGGTGTGTGCATTCATGTGTGCACATGTGCCATGTATATAATGTGTGTGGTGTACATGGCATGTGCCCCTGTGAATGTGCCATGCACACAGGTGTGTGTCTCTGTGTGTGGCACATGTGCAACCGTCTGCTGTGACCACATCCCCTCCTCTGGGCTGCCCTTTGTTTTGGAGCCACGCATGGCAAACTGTCCTTGACCTTGGGGCTAGCGACACAGGATGAGACCCCCTCAGCCCGTGTCTGGGGACCTTCCCCATCCAGGCCTGCAGCGTGTGGCGCGGGGCCTCGGTGGCCAGAGGGAACACCCTCAGAAGAGCCGTCCCCTCGGCTGGGACCCGGCTGTGGGGGGGTTTGTACGTTGTTTTCCAGGGGGCTTTCTGGCCCGTGTCCTGGCGATTACAACGTATGAGTTCGGTGCGACCTAGTCCTTTGTAAATGTGCCCACGGTTGAGCACCTACGTTTCGGGGTAACCGACTCCTCCATTGGCTCTGCCCTGGACGAAGGGGCTTTCCGCTCGCTCGTCAGCCGCCCACGAGCCCGCCTGTGCGCCCACTGGTGCGCCCCCCACCGGTCCTTTCACCCCAGCGCCTGCTCCCTGCCTCCCTCAGGCCCTGTGAGGAGTGAGTGTGTAAAGGAACAGGGACGTAAATGCGGAGGGTCCGGGCAGGGCTTTCCCTGGCGGGGCCATGTCCTGGGCGGGGCCTTGTCCTGGGCGGGGCCTTGTCCTGGGCGGGGCCTTCTCTGGGTAGAGCTGACTCTGAGCGGGCTTCTGCGGGGGGGGGGGGGGGGGTTTCTCTGGGCCGGTCTTGCTCAAGGAGGGTCTGTGCACTCTCCTGACTTTGCCTGGGCAGTTCCCAAAAGAAACACTTCTCTTACCCAGGCTGGTGCGGCTCCGTGGATTGAGCGCCAGCCTGAGAATCAAAGGGTCTCTGATTCGATTCCCAGTCAGGGCACGAGCCTGGGTTGCAGGCCAGAACCCCAGTAGGGGGCACGCAAGAGGCAACCACACACCGATGTTTCCCTCTCTTCCTCCCTTACCCTCCAAAAAAAAACTTAAAAAAAAAAAAGAGAGAGAGAAGGAAACCGTTCTCCAGAAGCGCTCCCCACAGCGCCCGGGTTGGGCGGAGAGCGTGGGCAAGCTACTTGTGACTCGGAGACCCGGGTCCAGATTCTCCACGGTAGAGCGGGAGGGGGCGGCCGCGGCGAGAATTAGCACCCTCTTTGGCACCTCTGTGGGCAGGGGTGGAGCTGCGTCCAGCCTCCTGGTCCCCGGCGCCCTGGTTGGCCACCCCGCACACCTGGCTCGGCCGGAGGCGTGTTGACCGAGCGTGCCGAGGGGCCCGTCCTGGGACCCAGCGTGCTGCAGGCGGTCCCAGGGCCGCAGGGCCGCCGCGGCAGGGTGCGTCCCTCTGGGTGGAGCGACCCTCTTGTTTCTCTGCACCCTGCTGGAGCCCAGCAGCGCTTCCAGGACCAGGGCAGGGCAGACAGTGGGGTGGACGCCCCAGGAGCCTCTGGCTGTCCCGTGTGGTGGGACTCCTCCTGCATCCTTTCTGGGTGGCCTGCGCTTTCCCTTCTCGGGAGAACTAGCCATTTGCCGACAGGGAGATTTGTACTGCAGGCTGGCCCTGAGGCTGAGGTGTGGGCCGGGCCCTGTCGGGGCAGCTGGCCTGGCTCTCGCTCTCCCCAGTGGGTCCCCTCGCTGCTGCCTGCTCCACAGGCCCCAGCCCTTCGGCCCTTGCACTCGAGCCCTGCTTTGCCTGGGGGCTTCCCATCTGGGCTCACCTGCGTGACCTGCTCACGCCCGGTTCCCCGAGTGCCCTGCCACCCATCTGCCACCAGGGCTGAGTGCCTTCCTAAGGACGGGAACTTGTCCGCACCCCAGCCCCAAAGCCCAGCTCAGGGCAAAGTGGCAGCAGAAGACCGTGGAAGGGAGGAAGAACCCAGCGAGCGGCGGACAGAGAGCATCCCGCCTGCCAGGTCGCCAGGTGTACGTGGCAGGGGCTCTGTGTGGCATGGGCGTTTCGGCAGCTGAAGCTCAACCTCAGCCCGGTGGGGTCCCCCGCTCTGGCCCGGGAGCCGCCCCGGGGGAAGGGGGCCCGGCCAGCCTTACCTGGCCGACAGGATGATGACCCGGGCCTCCAGCTCCCGCGCCTCCAGCAGCAGGGCCGTCACGTTCTTGGTCCCCGGGTCAAACTGCAGCACCTTCTCGGCCTGTGGTGTGAGCAGGAGTGTTAGCAGGTGGCCGGGGCAGGGGACATAGCGCCTCAGGGGCGAGAGTTGGGCCGCAGCCACTAGGAACCCCGAGGCGGCCCGGCTAGGGCTGCCGCGGCTTGCGCCTGCCACCTGCGCTGTCACCTGCCTTCCTGGCTCCCGGCCTGGCCTGGCCTCGCTCATCCTTCCGGCAGCCCGCGGGCGGGGCTGCGCTGCACCCTGCTCTCTGCACCTCTCTCGCCACCTGCCACTGCTGTCCTCTTGGCTCTGAGCATGCAAGCTGACGTGGGCCTAGACGCAGAGAGCGTGCGGTGCACAGGCGCCGGAACCGTTTTGGAATGCAACTGGGAGCGGAGACGGGGCTGACGTGGCCGAAACCACGGGAGGTCCTCGCAGGCCTGGTTCCACAGGCCTCTGCCGAGTGGCCCGGACCCCAGCAGGCAGACGGGCGGCTGGACGGGCGGGCTCCCTCCTGGGTTCCACGAGGAAACCCCGGGGGTCCCAGAGATTCGCATGCACTTCCCGGAGAGCAGCTCCTCCTGCGGCGTGCCTGCTCTCAGGCGCAGGCCAAGGCCGTGGCCGCGATGGCGGGGCCGTGGAGACCCACGCGGCCACTCGTGCCCTCTCCTGCCTGCGGCTGCCTGCCTCACGACCTCACGCTCCTCACTGCTCGGGCCGGCGGCTCGGCCGGGCCGGAAAACGGCCCTGGCGGCCGAGGCGCCAGAGGCCAAGGCTCCCTAGTCGGTGGGTGGCGTGCACGTCCATGCATATATACCTTGGGTCCGCGCTTGTTGTCATAGGACAGTTGGTCGAGGTTTTCATAGTTCCTTTTTTTACTCTGATGAATAATGTGCACAGAGAAAATATGCAGACACAGAAGAAGATTATAAACGGTTGAAAATGACGGCGCTAAAGCAATCACACCACCTCCTCGGCACGTCTGCAGACGGGCGCGTACCTGGAGCTCGCAAACACCGAGGCCCGGGCGGGGCGGGGCCGGGGCGCGCGGGGCGAGGGCGCCCGGGGCCGCTGAGGCTCCCGGCCGCGGAGCTGCGCTCGCGCAGACGGTCACGCTGGGGAGAAGGGGAGGCCCTGTCTGCGTCCATGCTGACAGGTCCCTTCGGGGTCCCGCCTGCCGCCCCGCTCTTGCCATGCACCTGCCGTGTGGCCCCACCCGCGTCAGTCCTGAGTGGGAGGTGAGCGGCCCCTCCCCATGCACTGCCCCTACGGCCCCGCCTCCTCCCCGTGTCCGCCCTTCGGCCTTTCTAAGAGGTCACGTGTTCTGCTCCCACCCACTGCTGTGCGCGCGCCACGGAGAGCGAGAGGGGTTTGTGTGCACGCGTGTGCACAGGGAACAGGCACCTGCGTGGGGAGGGGAGTGGGCCAGTGCCGTCGAGCACTCATCTGTGGGGGTGGGTGCATGTGCACGTGTGCGAGCTGGGGGGGAGCGCGCCCATGGGCCGCGTGCCGACGCGGGGTGCCCGCGGGGCCGTGGGAGGGCACCTGTGGCCTGAGTCTGCGGCGGGAGGTGTGGAGGGACCGCAGCCGCGGCCGGGAGAGTGTGCGCCTGGGCCCAGGCGTGCAGCGGCGTGGCTGCCGGGTGCGTGAGCGTGCACCAGGCGTGTGAGGGCGTGTGAGGGCGTGCGGCCCCGGGGGCTGTGCCAGGAGGTGGTGTGCCTGCCGGGTGCCGAGGGGCCGTCTCCGGAGGGGTGGGGGCTCGGGGCACTGGCCGCCAGCCCTCCCTCCCAGCCTCAGCCAGTTCCCCCGCAGGGATCCCCAGGGCTCTCTGGGCCTGCTCTCTGGCCTTGCCCCCCAACCGGTACCCCCTATTCCCTCAGGGGTCTATGGCGCCTTGGGGCCCCTGGGTGGCACTAAGCTTGTTGAAGCCCACTCTGACTGCCCAGAGAGAGCATGCTCCCCCCCACCCCCTTGGTCTGGCCTCCCGGGGTCCCCCCAGCCTGGCCCCCCTTCTGCCCAGCTCGGCCTCCACCCCACGGGGGGCCTGTGGCCCAGGGACTGAGCGGCAGGGCTGTGGACTGGGTGAAGGCTCCCGGGGCCTCTGGGGAGCCCCTGCCGCTCCTCGGGCTGGCGGTGGGGGCGGGCAAGGGAGGGACTGGGGGTCACCTGGACCCCCAGAAGCCACCTCTCCGGTCTCTGGGCAGCCCCCCAGAGCTGGGCCGGGGCCGGGGCAGGTGGCCAGTGTGCCCGGGAAGCAGGGGTCTGACTGGTCTCCGGGAGGAGCGCCGCGCAGTGGCGGGAGCTGAGGAGAGGGGGCGGGGAGGCCCGCGGGGGCACAGCCCACGCCGGGGCCGGGGCGCGCCAGTCCGGGGGCCGGGCTTTGCGGAGTGGGGCTGACGGCTGCGGGGAGGCCGGCGAGGGGACCGGCCCTTTGGGGGGCGTGGCGCACGGTCGCCGCCCTGAGGCCGCGGGGGCGGGGCGCAGCGCCCCGAGGTCGGCAGATGGGACGCGCGGGACGGGGGCGGGGGCGGGAAGGTCCGGCGCAGGCGGACCTGGGTGGGGGCGGGGCAGGGTGTTTGCGGAGCTCCAGGTGGTCCTGCCCTCGCCCCGCAGGGACCGACACGAAGGAGATTTCGACTAATGGCAGAAGCGAGTGAAATGAGCTGAGGACAGGCTGGGGCGGGCGCTCGCCAGACGTGGCGGTGCTGACCATGCACGATGGAAAGAGAAGTGTTCACACACGGGCCACAGACACAGCGCAGGCCGCCGCTCCTCCTGCCGCGCAGGCGCCCCCCGCCGCGGCCCGCGCCTCACCTTGGACTCGCGCTCCTCCAGCAGCGTCTCCAGGCGCTTCTGCGCCGCGCGGCCCTCGTGGTCGTCGCTGACCAGCAGGATGATGTGATTCCAGCTGTAGACGCGCATCATCTCGAACCAGACACTGGACTGGTGGGAGTAAGGCGGCACGGTGCGCAGGAAGCTCAGGTGGATGCTCTGCGGGGACAGGGCGGGTTGAGCGCCGTGGAGACTCCGCTCGGGCACCCCGCCGGCCTCCCCCTCCTCCCACCCGCCTCATTTCCTCGGAGGGCGGCGCGCCCTGGGTCCGCCTGGCCGCGGCTGGGAGCCCGCAGGCGTCGGTGGAGCTGTTCCCGGGGCGCAGCCCCAGGTCCCCGCAGCCCGGCCCCCGATGGGCGGGCAGCCGGACAGCGCTGGCTCGGAAAGTCCGCGGGGACACGCGGCCTCTCACAGGTCCGCTGTGGGGCTCGGGGCAGGGCCTTCCCAGGTCCACAGACTCGGAGCTGCCGGGCCCCCACTCGCGGGGGACACTCGCGCTCCTTCACCGAGGCCCCGGCCCTGCCTGCCCCCCACCCCCGCCCCGCTTGCTATCAGCCTCCGCCCCCTCGGCAGCCCGCGTGCGTCCCTCAGTGCCCCTGCGGACCCACACCCCTCTGGTGGCCTCGGAGGCCTCCGGGGTATTTTTTCACCTGCTCCCTCTCGGGGGCCTCAGGGCCGCGCCTTGTCCCGGGAGCACGAAGGCCCCTTTGCCTCTGCCCCTCGTGCACCCGGCCGCGGGGCCACAAGGGTGGTGTGGCCGGGGCCTTGGAGTGGGGCGACCGGGCCTCTCCGCCCAGGCGCGCGGCCCAGGGGGGCCGCGGGAGGGCCCACGAGCGCGCTCAGGGTAAGGCTGGAGGTTTGGCCATCAGATTTGCCCTCGAGCTGGACCGGGGGTCAGGCCGCGGCCCAGATCCCGGCTGGGGCGTGGGGGGGCGGACGGGGCGCGCAGGAGACGCCCCTCCTCCCAGGCTCCGCTGCGCCCTCCGGCGGCTCCCTCCCTCGAGGCGGTTTTCTCCGCTTTGCACTTGAGGAGGCCGGTGCCCAGACCTCGGAGGCAGAGGCCGGAGGGTGCAGTCAAGAGGACGCTGCTGGCTCCCAAGGCTTGCGCTGGGCGCCCGTCACCGGTCACGGGGCCTCTGCCCAGGAGCGTGTGGGACCGCCGGGGGGGTGTGCGTGTGAGTGTGGACATGCGTGAACGTGTCCGTGTTGTGTGAGTGTGCGCACGAGTGTGAATGCCTGTGTGACGGTGTGGACGTGTGCGGACGGCCGTGGGCGTGCCGGGACCTGAGCGCGGAGCCGCGCGGCTGGTGCCGCGGCGCCTGGGTCTGTGGGTCAGCGGGACTGTGAGAGGGGACGGGCGTGAGTGTGCGAGCCTGCGCGGATGCCTGCGCCCGCGACCCGCCCTGTGTTCCTGGAGCCCAGAGCCCCGGCCTGGGCCCCCGTCTCCGCCCCTGTCCCTGCCACAGGCGGCCGCCGGCGGCCGGGGGCCGCGGGGGCCGGGGGCCTCAGCGCCGCGCGGAGCCGCAGGGCGGCCGCGGGGTCGAGCTTACCTTGTCTGAGTAGATGGACATGCGGGTGGTCAGCCCCAGGACGGGGATGCGGTAGAAGCCGGCTGTGTAGGAGACGGGCGTGGGGGTGAAGTGGTCATTGGGGGTGGGTGGGTGGCTGACTAGGATGGCGTACACCTGTGGACAAGGGGACATTGTCAGCGTGATGGAGGCGGGCGGTGCCCGATGCCTGAGCCGCGTCCAGCAGCAGCAGCAGCAGAGGCCGAACTGCGCAGGTGCGGGCAAGGGGGTCCCGGGGACGCCAGCTGTGCACACAGGGGCACACGCCCACAAAGCAGGGCCCCCAAGCCACCCCTGATATCAGCGAATCGCACGGGCAAGTCTGCGGCGGAGCGAGGCTGCGGGAGCGCCGGGAAGGACGCGCAGGGAGGTGACAGGCCGCGTCCCGTGTCCCCTTCCCCAGCCTCCCGTCACTCCCCTGGCACCACTGGGGCTGCTTTGACGTGCACGCTGAGACCCTCCCTGACAGGGAGGCCGAAGGCCTGTGCCCTGCCGTACAAGCCACCCCCAGAGGGGGCTGGGGAGAAGGCTGGCCCTGAGCCGAGCTGACAGCCACACGCAGCCCACGTGCTGCCTCGTGCCCCCTCAGAGCTGGCGTCCCAGACAGGCTGGACGAGGGGTGACCCAAGGGCTCCGTCGCCTTGTTGGCGGCTTCCAGGAGCGGGCAAGCTCGCTCAGTGAGAGCAAGACCCAACGCCCAGGCCTTCCCCCAGGAGGGACAGGCGCAGCCAGGCCTTCCTGTGTGGACCAAGCCCCGCCCCGCAGGCAGGGGCTGGGAGGGGGCAGCCAGCCGGGCTGCACACTGTCCTAGCATTAGAAGGACCTGTCTGTCCCAACTCTGCCTCCTCTTCCTCAGCCACAGAGAAGACCTGTTTCTGCAAGGGTGGGCGGCGCGCCCCGCCCCACATGGCCGGGAGCGGCTGCCACGCTCGCAGACAGCCTGCCCCGCAGGGCGCTCCGTGAGCGACAGCCGGCGCTGGCACCGGTGCTCAGGGGCTGGCTGCCCTCCAGGGAGACAGGGCCCTCAGACAGCCTGGGAGCCGGAGGCGCGAGCCCCAGAGAGGGGGTCCCGGGCCACTTCTTCCTGTCCCTCCCCATCCCACACGGAACATGTGACAGAAGCCGCTGGCCACAGAGGTGTCGCTCGGGCATGGGAGGGGCTTGTGGGGAGAGCGGGGGTGATGTCTGAGCAAAGCTCTGGCCCGGCCTTGGCAGGTGGGCTCCTGGGCTGGTCTGCCCGCCCCCACCCTGCGGGCCCTCGCCTCCAGTCTGCACCCAAAGGCGCCCGGTCAGTGTTTGCATGAGCGTGTGTGCGGGTGACAGGAAGGCATTTGGGAGCATGCGCTGGGAATGCGTGCGCACAGTCTGTATTTCAAGTGCATGCAGATGGGTGACTGAGCCCAGCGCGGGCGTGCTGAGCAGTGTGTGGCACGTGCATGTGTGTCCGTGGATGTGTGTGGGAGCAGGCGGGTGAGAGCCTGCATGTGCAGTGGATTGTGTGCTGCCTATGCGCACGCGTGTGCTCGTGTAAGTCTGCACGGACGCGGATGGGCCGGGCGCGGGTGCGGAGGGGAGCGAGGGAGAGCGCCCCGCGCCTCTTACATAAAGGGCCGCAATGCGGAGATGCTGCAGCCTCATTGGAATTCCGCGGCGGCGCGCGCCCCGGGGCGGACGTTCCCGCAGCGGGACCCCGAGCCGGCCCGCCCCCCACCCCCCGCAGCGCGCCGCCGCGGCGCCGCCTGCCAGCCGCCCCCTGCCGCCTCCCGCACGTGGCCCCCGCTCCTGCGCGACAGCACACGGGCTTCGACACCTGGGCATTTCCCCTCCCAGGCAGACCTGTGGCTGGGGGACGGCGGGGCGGGGGGCGGGGACCGGGAGGGAGGGAGGGAGGGAGGATCGAGAAGCCGGCAGGATGAGGCCCCAGGCACCACCCTGTTCAAAGCCCTGCGGCCTGGGGTGGGACAGGCGCCTCTGCCCGGAGCCCAGCGTCCCCCCCCCCCCACGGCGATGAGCAAACTGCCCCATGTCTGCCACATGTCTGGGCGCACGGGTCGCAGCCCGAGCCCTGGAACCCTCCTGGGGACGGACTGTGGTGACAGGTGACAGACAGGTCTGGGAGCCAAGGTGGGGCACTGGCTGCTGACATGACCAACCCTCGGCAGAGGGCAGAGCGGGCCGGCCGGTTTGGGGGTCCGCTCTGAAAGAGGGGGTGGGGACCTGGAAGCCTGGCTGCAACGGGGAGGGCGAGGGAGCGGGGAGGGCGGGCGCAGGGCGGCGGGGGAGGGGCAGGAGGGGCGGCGGCGGGAGCCCGAGGGCGGGGGCGGGCACCTGGCTGGAGATGAGGTCCTCGCACACCGACAGGGCCATCTGGATGGCGTTGGGCTTGTGGGTGACGGAGGTGGCATTGAGTTGGATCTTCCAGGAGCCGTGCCGCTTGTTGGCCTGGTTCACGGCCTCGCGGAACACCTGCTCGTGCTTCCGCGTGCTCAGCACCGCGCCGATGTTGACGATCTTCGGGTCGCAGGCGGCGCGGGCGAAGGAGCAGGAGAAAAGCAGGGCGAGCGTCAGCAGGCGCATGGTGCTCATGGGCTCCGGGCGGCGCGATCGCGGCGCTCTCGGCGCATCCCCAGCGGGGCGCCCCGGCCGTGCTGCGCGCGCGCGGCCTCGCGGGCGAGGGGCGCCACGTCCCCGGGGCCTTAGGCCCTGGACGTCTTCGGAAGGGAAAGGGGCACCCGAGCCTTCGGTCGGCGGGGACTGTCCTGGGCGCGCGTGGGTTTCCCGCCCCGGGCGAGCGGCGCTGTCCGCGGTGCTGAAGGCGGTCCTGGCGGGGCTCCCGCCGCCTTCTGCCAAGAGGAGACCGCGGAGGCGACTCCTCCGCGGGCTTCGATGGTCTGGGTCCTGACGTTGCGGCGACTGCGGCGGCTGCGGAGCCTCGAGCGGGACGCAAGTCTCCTACCCCTCCCGCCGCCCCCGCTTCTTAACGTGGAGGGGAGGGCGGGCGCCTCCCGCGCCAGAGTGTGCGCCTGCGTTCGTGTGCGCATTTGCCAGAGCGCGGGGAGCGGGGGAGAAGGGTGTGTGCGCGCGTGTGCGCGCGCATCTGTGGACGGGTCGCTGGGACCGTGACCTGGGCTGTCTGGGACCTGCAGGGATCTGGCTGGAGGCAGCTTACGTGTCGCCGCCTGCAGCCTCGTGTCTTTTAACATGACCGAATTTTGCGTGCCAGGTTGTGTGTGTGTGTGCGCGCGCGCGCGCGCGCGCGCGCGTGCGCGAGCCCTCAATCACAGTCGGTGATATTTCGGGACCTGCAGCGGGCTGGAGACCCATGGGGTGCAGACGCCCTGAGCCGTGTCCGTCTGGGGGAGGGCAGAGCGGCTCCCTCTGCAGGAGGCTCGGAAATGGGGAAGAGACACCGTTTGCCTGGTTGTGTGGCCTGGACCCCCGGAAGGGTTCAAAAGAATAGAAGGAATGACAGCAGCTGCCCCCGTGTGGGGCTGGACCTTCCCTCAGCGCCGGGGGTCGGGGCCCCAACCAGCCCGAGGAGACTAGGGCCAGAGGCGGTGCGTGTGCCTGCAGGCCGAGGTGGGACGTCGGGAAGCGCTCGGCCGGTCGGGCACCTGCCGGGAGAGCCCTCTGGGTGCTCGCTCCCACTCTGCAGCCTGCCTCCGAATCCACGGCCAGCGCCCCCCAGCCTGCCTCTCCCCAGAGCCGCCCTTGGCCCTGGGGTCCTCATGATCCTCACTCTTTGTCCCCTCCACTCCCGGAGCGTGATTCCCCCTCCTTAACAAAAAGGGAAGCTGAGGCTCCGCCCCTGCCAGTGACATCACTGTTTCCAATAGCAACGAAGGATTCTGCAGACCCAACGGCAAAAGCCCCCAACGGGGACAAAGCAGAGCCGCCCCCGCACCTAAGCGGGGTTCTGAGCAGTGGGGAGCCCTCGCGGTCGCACTGCTGGCCCTCCCCCACCCCACCCTTCACTAGGCTGCCCCCAGAGGCAAAGGCAGGCGTGAGGGACCCCCTGGCCCCGAGGCCGGGCTGCCCGGCTCGCCTCCAGGCCCCTTCTCTCCCGGGAAGTGGACGGGCGCTGGGGGGCAAACGGCCCTCATCCCGCCACAGCCCCGCCCACCTCTGTTAGGCTCTAGGCTCTCGGGGAAGAGCCCGCAGCCCCGGAGATGCTGGCGCTTCGGGGGGCTTGCAGGTCGGCCTGGGGGGTTCGTGCACCGCCCCACAGTTGGCCCATCTCCAAGGGCCTGGGCCCGTCTCTCAACTCCCCGGGCCTCCGGCAAGTGGGAGCCAGGAGGCTGCACGGGTGCAGGGATGGGTGGCCCCGCCAGAGGAGGGGGTCTGGTTGGGCTGCATGGGGCAGGCCGGTCCCCTCCCATCCTCTCACCCCCTGCGTGGGGCACTGGGGCAGCTTCCACTCGCTCTGGGAAGGCAATTCCTTGACATTCAAAAATCCGTGAGCTGGTGGCTGTGCAGCTGGGAGCTCAGGAGTGGCCACGGGGGGGCATTTATGCCAAGGACGCTGCCAGGCCCCGCACGGCAGGGTCCTCTGCCTCTTCAGCGGCCGGCCTGCGGCACACCCCCGCGCCCCCAGGTGCTGGAGCTCCCGCTCGGGGCCCCTGCAAGGCCCCCGGCATCCAGGGCGGGTGGGGAGGTCTTGCGCGGGTGAGCCTCTGTGGGGCTCCGCTCCCCATTCACCTGTGGGCCCCTTGCACCCCCCCCGAGGGCGGGGACGGGGTGCAGACCGAGAGGCCTTCCCCTGACCTGGCTCTGCAATGGCACCTGAAGCTGCTGCCGCGTGGACCCACTGAGCCCAAGGGAGTCCGACGCCGCAGGCCGGCCAGAGATGGGGCGCTGCCTCTGGCCCGGGGGCAGGGTGGTTCTGGGTGCACGGCCACCCCCGTGCTGGCTCATGCCACCCAAGAGCAGGAGGAGGGAGCTGCTCCCGCCTCCTCCCCATCTCCAGCCACGGGGCTCTGGTGAGGCTGTCAATCATAGACACAGTCTTCAGGACATTGGCTGAGGGGTCGTCACATGACCCAAGCACACCACTCAAGGTTCTGCCCTCGGATTTTAGCCAGATCGGAACCTGGGACAAGCCCCCGTTTCTGCGTCCCCTCTGGAGGCGAGTCCCTGAGGACTGGAGCCGCCAGGGGACACGCCGCTCTCAGAGGAAGCCAGTCTGGGGGAAGGAGGCTGACCAGGAGGGAGGAGCAGGTGTGAGGCGAAGTGTCCAGCACCGTCCCCACCACGGGCCAGGCGGGCACAGGGCGGGCCTTCCTCCCGCGCCCGTGGGCTCCGAGGGCCTGCCCCCGGCTCGGGCCAGGGGACGGGGCTGGCCGCCGGCAGGCCTGAGTCAGGGTCCCATCCCCTGACCTGGGGGCCCCCACAGAGAACCGCTGTGACCCCAGGGACGCTGCCTGGCTGGTGCCCATGACGCACCTCTGTCCCCACCCTGGCACCACCCACCACCACAAGGCCCCTCCCACCTCTGGCCACCCAACCCCCAGGGTCCTCGAAGGCAGGGCCCCCCACGTCCTGCCGCAGGCGAGGCCGCACAGTCGCAGGCCACCCAGGACACAGACGTCGTCGGCTGGGCGCCCGCTGTGCGCCGGGCTCCCCCGGGCAGGGCTGTGGCCGCGCAGAGTCAGCGCCCGACTGGAAGTCGCCGCAAACAGGCAGACCTCAGGCCTTTCCCGCAGCGCCGCGTACTCAGAGGGAGGGACCGAAACGGGACAGGGCAGAGAGGGCGGCGCTGTGCGTGGCCGTCCGACTCGCTCTCTTCCGGCCGGAGCCCGGCCCTGCCCTCGGACGCGGCCTGCACGCGGGGGCTCCTCTACTGACCAGAGGCGGGGCGGAGGCCTGTGACGCTTCCGAGGCCTGGCCATGCACGAACAGCGGCCCCGGCGCTGGTCCTCGGGGGGCCGCCTGCCTGGCCTCCAGCGCCACGTCGGGGGGCCTCCTCCAGCCCCGGGAGCGGCCACAGGGAGAGGATCTCCTCAGCGGCCGTCGGGGACGCCGCCTGCGACTCCAAGGCCATCCAGCCTTGGCCGAGCCCTGGCTGACGTCTCAGCTGTCGCCTCAGGAGAGAGTCCGAGGCTGAACCGCCCTGACAAACTGCTCGGGAGCTCCTGGCCTCAGAAGCCGCGGGGGGCCGAGGACACCATCGTTCTAGACACGGAGCTGGGGGTGGCTGGCTTGGCGGCCACAGGGCGCTAGTCCGGGGACCCAGGGGCTGATTCTGGTGCCCCTGCAAGGCCTTTGAGACGGTGAGCAGGGGCGGCGGGGGGAGGGAACGGTTCGGGGCCAAGGCGGCCCTGCCTTCCGGTCCTGCCCCGTGCAGGTGCCCCAGGGCCTCCCAGGCATGGGCTCGGGGCTCAGCATCAGAGCCTGGAGCCGGGCCCCAGTGCGGTGTGTGCCATCCTCTAGAAAGGGCGGAGCAGGGGCCGGGCCTGGCGCTGGGAGCACCTTACAGTCAGCCTGGGGAGCAGGCGGGGGGGCACTCAGGAGGCAGCGGGAGGACCAGGAGCGGGTCCCTGGGGTCGGGGGTCCGGGGGCACGGCCTCCAAGGGAAGACCCAACTGCGCGCCCGGGACGCCCTCCGCCACCCGCTGGGCGGGGGAAGGGAGGCGGGCACGGCCCCCACACCCTGCCGCCGCCTCGCCCCTCAGCGTCTGCGCAGGGCCCCCACCCTGTTGAGGCGGACGGGCACTGTCGTGAGGGCCCTCGGCCGCCTGTCGCCGTGGCCGTCAAACTGCAAAAGCTGACGGCAGCAAGCGTCCCCCCCGAGCCGCGTCCCCACGCTCAGGACATCTGCAGCCTGGTCGCTGGCGTCCGGGAGGGGCCTGGGAGGTAGGGGCTCCGTGCCCCGGGCCGTCAGGACGAGACCGCGGAGAGGACGGCCTTCCGGGGGCCGGGGACCCCTCTGTCACTCGGCCCCGCGGGCCGCAGCCCCGTGCCCAAGACGTGCTTCAGCGACGCCGGCGCTTCGTCTCCAGTTCTCTGGGTCGGAGACCCCGCTCCGACTCCCCCAAGTCTTTGCCACGAGACTGACTTCAAGGCTCACGTGGAAGTATATTGAAAAGCTGAGACAATAAGTCACACGTGGGCCTCCCCTCTGTCCTCAAAGGTGGGGTTGGCCACCCGCCCCCCGGAAGGATTGGCAGCAAGATCTGGGACCAGCCGGCCCTCAGCCCAGGCCTGCGCCCCTGCACTCAGCCGCTGGCCTGGCGCCCCTCCCGCAGGGCGGGGGGCGAGGCGGGAGGCCCCGGCCGGCCGGCAACGTCCATCTGCTGCGGCCCCCGAAGGGCCTGTGACAGCCACGAGAAGTCCCGAGCCCTTGGGCAGAGCCTCCACCGGGGCTGGCCAGGCCCAGGAGGTTGCATGGAAGGGGCTCCCCCGAATCTGCCCATCACAGTGGGAACAAAAATTATTTGGCCCGAGCGCAGCCGTCCGGGCGCTGGTCTGATGGGGAGACCGTCCCAGACAGGAGCAGAACGGCAGCGTGTGGGCAGCTGGTTTCTCCTCACGAGTGACTCTTCTGTTTGTCCAGAAGCCTCAGAGGCACGTCCGGCGGGGACCCCCCAACCTGCAGATCAGAGCCCCCAGCAGAGACTTGCAGGCCGGGAGGCAGGGCGGCGCCGGGAGGCGGGAGGCGGCTGCGGCGGGCGGGGCGCGCCCGGATTCAGGTACGGGAGCCGCAGACGGGGCGGAACGCCCGGAAACGCAGGGGCTGCTGCGCGCAGCGTCTCGTGTCTGAAAAAGAGGGAAGGGGAAGCAGCGCGTGGCTGACGTCCGTCCTCCTCCAGAAGCGGGCAGCCTGCCCCGCGCGGAGCGCGGCCCGGGGCGTGGCCGAGGGCCTGGCTCCCGGCGGCCTGGCGTGGAGGGGGCTGGGCCCGGCCCGGCCCCGGCCCCGGCCCCGGCCCCTGCGCGGCTGACGGCCCCTGTCTCCCTGAAGCTGGCGGGGAGCAGTGATCGAGGCGGAGCAGGGCACTGAGCTCCCTTCCAGAAGGGCAGAGGCCCCCACCAAGGCCCCCTCGCAGGCCCCCAGGATTCTGAACCAAGCAGGTAAGGCCCTGCCTGCGCCCTGCGGGGCCGGGCCTGGGGGTCCTGACGGGGCGGGCGTGTGGACAGGCATGTGAGTGTGCCGCTTCAGACACAGTGCCCCCCACAATGCGGGCTCCGACCCGCCCAGAGGACAAGGTCAGCCCAGTGGCCCCGAGACTCCCACGTCTGCGGACACACCCAGTTGCTGTGTGTGCGCAGCGGGGAGGAACCGGGGTGAAGAGCAGCGAGCCCAGGCGGCCCCAGACGGCGGGGGCTGTGGGACCGGACAGAGCCGGGGCGACCGGCTGGACCAGAAGCCGGCGTCCGAAAACACGAACAAACCGATAAACCTTTGGCTCCACTGATGAAGAGCAGGGAAAAGAAAGACACAGGTAACTCGAACAAAAAGTGAAAAGGGTTATGAGAGAATACCATTCAGTTGCCAACAAATTTGATAATCTTGGTAAGGCGGATACATTCTCAGAAAAGCAGAATCACCTAAAATAACTCAAGAACATATAGAAAATTTCAAAAGACCTATAACAAACGAAGACATGGGTGCAGAAACAAGCAGCCTCCCACCCCCAGCGGGTGCGGCTCCGTGGACGGAGCGCCGGCCTGCGAACCAGAGGGTCTCCGGTTCGATCCCCCGCCGGGGCCCAGGCCTGAGCTGTGGGCCAGTCCCCAGCGGGGGGCGCATGAGAGGCAACCACACACGGATGTGTCTCTCCCTCTCTTTCTCCCTCCCTCCCCCTCTCTCTAAAAATAAAATCTTAAAAAAAATGAGAGAGATTAAAATACGTAGGAATAAATTTAACCCAGGGGGTGATGTGCTTGTACGCCGACAACTGGAAACCGCCGTAAGAGGAAAGGGGAAAGACAGCCTCTGCCCGAGGCTGGGAGGCTCCATTTTAAGGCGCCAACGCTCCCCAAAGTGACCCACGGGTTCAGGGCAGCCCCCATCCACGCTCCCGCCGCATTTTTCGCGCAAGCGGGACAGTCGACCGCTGCCTTTACGAGGCGTTGCCAGGGGCCTGGAAGAGACAAAATCTCTTCAGTGGAAGAACCAGGGCCGAGCGCACACGCTTCCCAGGCAGCCGGGGGCGGGTCCCGGACCCACAGACGTATCGTACCTGCTGGGCCACCAGGCGCGGCCTGAAGGAGGCCACCGGGGCCCCGGAGGGGACGTCCGGTGGATGTGCAGTGGCGGCGTGGGGTCCGTCCCCCGGGCTGGGCGCAGCGGGGCCGCAGCGGCGAGTCCTGGTCTCTGGGCCTGGCCCCCCCCGCAGGGGCCTGGGGGCCTGGAGGGCGCCCTCTACTTGGCGCAGGACACGCAGCCCTGGGTGCAGTTACGGGGACAGAGGAACAGGGACACGGGGATCCGGGGGCACTTGGAGACACAGAGAGGCGAGGAGGGGGGGAGGGGCACACGGGGACGGGGGCACGGGGACAAGGGGGCGCAGGGGCGGGGACACAGGGGCGGGCACGCAGCCACGGGGACATGGCACGGGGGGCACGGGGCCACGGGGACGGAGACGCAGGGGCAGGGGCACGGGGTCAGGGAGACGCAGGGGCGAGAGCACAGCGGGGGGCACACGGGGACGGAGACGCGGGGGCACGGGGCCACGGGGACCGAGACGCAGGGGCAGGGGCACAGGGGCGTCGGGGCGCAGGGACACAGGGGTGAAGACACGGGGACAGGGACGCGGGGGCATGGGGGACACGGGGCCACCGGGACGGGGACGCAGGGGCACAGGGACGTGGGGACGCAGGGGCAGGGGGGAGAGGAAGACATGGGGGCAGGGCCGCAGGAGCAGGGGCTGTGGGGCAGCCGCGGTCTGGCGCCGGTGGCCACGGGGCGGCCACGCCCGTGGGCTGGTGTGACAGAGGCACAGCCATTGTCACCACGCTGGTCGCCCCAGTGACGGCCTGGGGCCGTGGGAGGGGCAGCCCCGCCCCGCCCCGCCCAGCCGGGCCCTCGGGCGGAGGGGCTGCGGCCCCCGGGGACTCTGCGGGCCGGCCGCTCACCCAGGCCCTGGACGGGGCGCTGGGGCGGGAGGAGGTGGCCTCTGTCCCCTGGGCGCTGGCACCTCCTGGGCGGCCGTGCCCCTGAGGAGCCAGGGAACGACCCGCCTGGGGGCGGGGAGCGCCCCCCCAACCCCCCGCCCCCGCTTCCAGCGGTTCCCCTTCCGCTGCCCGGCCCCCTCCCGGGCCCTGCCCCACAGCCAAGCGCCCGGCTGCCGCCCAGACGGGTTCCTGTCTCAGGGCTGCCGCCCTCAGCCCGGGACCCCCCCATCTTTGGAGGGTTCTGGCCCTCCCCTGGGGCCTTCCCCGCCCCTCCCCCGGGGCCCGCCCGCGGGGCCTGGCGGGGCAGCTCCGTGGGGCAGGGTCCGGCCACCGCTCACCCAGGTGTGTGCTGGGGAGGCGCCCACCTGGCCCCGCTGGAGCAAGGAGGGCGGGCCGGGGGGGCCGGCGGGGAGGCGTGGGGGAGGGGCGGGGCAGGCCAGGCCCTCCACAGCAGCCGCGGGAAGACAGGTCCCCTGTCCCATTGCCAGCCCTCGAAACCTCCGCCTTCTTCACGTGTCCCCACGGCGACCATCTCCATGGTGACAGTGGCTGCCAGGAAGCTTGAGGATGGGACGGAAGGCACTGGAGCCGCGTAGCCCCGCCCAGGCATCCAGTGAGGGTGTCCCCGCCAGTCATGTGACTGCGGGCTCGCCGGCCAAGCAGACATGGGCTCCCCGTCCCTGCGGGCTCCGCCTGGGGCCCTGGCCCTGCTGCTGGCGCTGGGGCTGCACGGCCTGCGGGCCAGCGGTAAGTGGGGACCCGCGGGCCCTGCCCCCGCCGCGGGGCGCCTCGCCCGCTGAGCACCGTGCTTTCCAGCCCACAGAGCCCTGGACCCCGACTTCCGGGAGCACTACTTTGAGCAGTTTCTGGACCATTTCAACTTTGAGAGGTTTGGCAACAAGACGTTCCCACAGCGGTTCCTGGTGTCAGGTGAGGTCCCCTGGGGACCCCCCGCCCCGGGAGGCCCGCCGCACGCCTCACACCAACCCTCCTGGCTGGCCCCCCACAGACAAGTTCTGGGAAAGGGGCAAGGGGCCCCTGTTCTTCTACACGGGCAACGAGGCAGACGTGTGGGCCTTCGCCAACAACTCGGGGTTCATCCTGGAGCTGGCGGCGCAGGAGGGGGCCTTGGTCATCTTCGCGGAGCACGTGGGTACCGGGCTGGGGGGCCGGTGGCTGCGGGGGTGGGGGCGGGCGGCGCCGGGGCGGCCGGAGGCAAGGTCACGGTCCCCTGCCGCCCCCAGAGGTACTATGGGAAGTCACTCCCGTTCGGCGCGCAGTCCACACAGCGCGGCCACTTGGAGCTCCTGACGGTGGAGCAGGCGCTGGCCGACTTCGCCAGGCTGCTCCAGGCCCTGCGGCGCGACCTTGGGGCCCAGGACGCCCCGGCCATCGCCTTCGGCGGGAGGTGGGTCCTCGCCGGCTCTTTTCTCTCCTGGGGACGGATGGGCACCCAGCCCCAGGGCTGACACTTCCGTGGGTCTTAGACATTGCAGGCTCTTCTTGGGGTGCGGGGCGGGGATGGGGCTGAGGAGGAGAAGGGGGCAGTGCTGGGGCTCAGCGCCCCACCCACCGGTGGCTGGGAGGCTGCCGCCGGAGTCCGGCTGGCTGCGCGGGGCTGGGGGCAGGCCACAGCCTTGACCCTGTGTCCCAAACAGCTACGGGGGGATGCTCAGTGCTTACATGAGAATGAAGTACCCCCACCTGGTGGCGGGCGCGCTGGCCGCCAGCGCGCCTGTGGTGTCCGTGGCTGGCCTTGGGGACGCCTACCAGTTCTTCCGGGACGTCTCCGCGGTGAGTGAGGGAGGGAGGGAGGGGGCCTGGGGACTCCGGGACAGGGGTCCGGCCCCCGCAGCAGCCACAACCGCTCCTTTCTCCAGACTTTTGAGGGCCAGGGTCCCAAGTGTGCCCAGGGCGTGCGGGACGCCTTCCGGCAGATCAAGGACTTGTTCCTGCAGGGAGGTGAGGAGGCTGCCCCCCGCCCCTCGCACCCCTGCCCACCCTCGCCTGCCAGCAGCCTCCCAAGGCCCTGTCCTGCCCCCTCCCGGCAGCCTACGCCGCGGTCAGCCAGGCGTTCGGCCTCTGCCGGCCGCTCACAGGCTGGAAGGACCTGGCCCAGCTCTTCGGGTTCGCGCGGAACGCCTTCACCCTGCTGGCCATGATGGACTACCCGTACCCCACCGACTTCCTGGGGCGCCTCCCTGCCCACCCTGTCCAGGCAAGGCGCCTGCTCCTGCGGACGCGGAAGGGCCCGGCGGCCCGGGGCGGTGAACGCCGGCTGGCCTGAGGGCCGCGCACCACTCTGCGGCCCGGGACCAGGGAAGGGCGAGCTGGGAGGGGGCTGTAGGCTGCGAGGGGGCGTCTCCGCTGAGGCGCTCCGCTGACGTCCCCCCAACTAGGTGGCCTGCGACCGGCTGCTGAATGAGAGCCAGAGGATTGAGGGGCTCCGCGCGCTGGCAGGTGCGTCGCCCCTCAGCGCCGGGCTGGGTGCCGAGAGTCGGGGCTGGGCGCTGGTGTGCGGGCAGGCGGGCTGTGGGGGCCTGGGGGCCTCAGGCCCGGGACGCCCCCACTGCCACCTCTGGGCAGGACGCGGCCGTCTCCTTCGGGCCCAGCCGGGGTCCCTGCTCCCGGGGGGCGGCGGGCGGTCCCGGCGCGGGGGCAGGAGGCACCCGCGCAGACCCAGGGCCCCCTCCTCCTGGGCACGAGCGCCCCGAGCCCCGCCGCCGCAGGACCCCCCTGAGCGGGCAGGCGGCGCCCGGGCAGCGGCCTCAGCACACCTCGCCCCCAGGGCTGGTGTACAACGCCTCGGGCGCGGCGCCCTGCTACGACATCTACCTGCAGTACCAGGCCTGTGCGGACCCCACGGGCTGCGGCTCGGGCCCCAACGCCAAGGCCTGGGACTACCAGGTACAGGACGGGCGCCCGGGACGGGGATCGGGACGGGGCGCCGGGCGGGACGCCAGACCTGACCCAGCGCGGGGTCCCCAGGCCTGCACCGAGATGGACCTGGCCTTCTCCAGCAACAACGTGACAGACCTCTTCCCCGAGCTGCCCTTCACCGAGGAGCTCCGCCAGCAGTACTGCCTGGACACGTGGGGCGTGTGGCCGCGGCGGGACTGGCTGCGCACCAGCTTTGGGGGGGCCGGTGAGGCTCGGGGAGCATCACTGTGGGCAGTGGGCAGCACTGGGGGCCGAGCTGCCCCCGGCTCGCGGAGCTTGGGGCCTGCCCAGCCCCCGCCACATGCTCTGTTCCCTTCAGACCTCCAGGCTGCCAGCAACATCATCTTCTCCAACGGTGACCTGGACCCCTGGGCAGGGGGCGGGGTGAGTCGCGAGACCGCCTGGCAGTGACCGCCCTGAGCCGGGCTGCCGCGGCGTCAGCTGGGCCCGCGGCCACACCCGGGTCTTGCCTCCTCCCTCCTCCTCCGCCCCTGGCTCTTTTCCTGACTCGGCGGGACCTGGTCTCTGGCTCACCCCTGTCAGCCCCGGTCAAGACCCCGTAGCTGCCGGGGGCTGCTGTGTGAGGGGCGCCCCACGGCGGGGACAAGCCGGCCGCGTGGGAGGCTGGGGGCTGGCGGCCGGGAGCCGGCGCCTCACACACGGTGGCGCTCCGGCCGACACAGATCCGGCGGAACCTGAGCGCTTCGATTCTCGCGGTCACCATCCGCGGGGGCGCGCACCACCTGGACCTCAGGTGCGGCCCTGCCCCGGGAGGGGTGCTGCGCCCGGCCAGGGCCCACGGACACCGCGTCGCTGAGCATCCCACCCCCCTGCCCGCAGAGCGTCCCACCCCGCGGACCCCGCGTCGGTCCTGGAGGCGCGCCGGCTGGAGGCCACGGTCATCCGCCAGTGGGTCAAGGAGGCCAGGCAGGAGCTGCGGCTGCGGCGGGCACAGCACGGTGTCTCCACAACGGAGGGGCGCGTCCCCAGCTGGACCAGAGGGGACTGAGGGGCACCCCCTGGGCCCAGGGCAGGGCCAGGGTGAAGGAGGTGGCCCAGCCCCCCCGCCCCACGCAGACCTGTGAAGGCATTGCCCCACCTCCCCAGTCAGTCCTGGTCAATAAAAACCCTCAACCCAGAGTCTGCTGTTTGGGGGTGATGGGGCGACTCTCACGTGGCCAAGTAAACCGCGACACCGCAAGCCAGGCCCCCAAGCAACTCCCCCCCACCCCCCTCTCCTGTCTTTATTGTTGCTGCCGGCTCCCCAGGGAGCCCCCACAAGGGGCTGTGGCTCTGTGCCCCCCGCCCGCCCCCCCCCCGTCTACATCTGGGCGCCCCGAGTGCAGGACAGAGAGGCTGCCTCAGACCCCACCTCAAGGCAGACGAGGGGACTGCCCAGTCCTGCTGCCCGGCACACGCGAGGCCCACACGCCCACACGCCCCCCCACTGGGTGCTCTCCCAGGAGGGCGGCCCTGCACCTGTCCAAGTGCAAGACATGCAGGGCCGGCAGCCGGGCCACCGCCGGGGCGGGGGCGGGGGAGCGCGGGCGGGGACCTGCGAGGAGCGCACCCGGAACCCCGGACCCGCACAGGCACGCCTGGTGCGCGGACAGACCGTGGCTCGAGAAGCAGGTTTTTCTTGAAGTGATGAGGGGCTCTGGCCCCGGGGGCAGGGGACCCCAGGCCAAGGCCCACGCCTGTCTTTTCTGTGGGAACTGCCCGGGTCAGTCCTAAGGGCCAGAGGCCGCAGGAGGGCAGGGGACACCCCCACGTCCCAGGGAAGCGTGCAGAGGGGCGAGAGCCAGGGCCTGCCCTCGGCCGACAGCGCGCGGCGACCAGCCGCCTGCCCCCAACCCCAGCCAGGTGCCAGGAAGCAGGCTCCCGCACAAACACAGGGACACCAGTCAGAGCAAATCGGCTTTATCGCGACGGACGGCCGCTCCGCCAGGCGGCCCGGGAGTGGAGGCCCTCGGCGTCCGCCCGCCAGACCCTGAGGATCCCTGAGTCCACGTGAATGGCACAGCCGGCCGGGAGCCCCGGCCCAGCGGGGCCGCAAACATCTCCCCCCGGGGCCTTGGGCTGGCACAGCATTGCCCCCGAGACCTCAGGGTGCAGCTGCACCCCAGTGTCCTCTCGGCTCTGGCCTCTGAACCCAACACGGGGTCCGGGGACTCACAGGGGCCCCAGGAGCCCCAAGAAGCCTGTGCATCGACCAACAGAACGTTCAGGTTGCAGGAATGTAGGTCATGATTGGTGGTTTTTCAGGAAGGAGGGGGCGGCCTCGGTGGATGGGGTCCCCCTGAACCCCAGCACTGGCTTCTTCTTCCTTGTGCCTAACAGGGTCCCCACGGAACCACAGACAAGGACCCCACAGCCAGGGCGGGGAGCCTGCCGCCCACGGCCGCCCGAGCACCTCAGAGCCCGGAGACGTCCCAGCCCAGGTGCCTACTGGCCTGTCATCAGCGAGTCCGGAGCACGTCCAGCCCGCAGGGTGGGCACAGCCTACACGGCCCGTCCAGGGCCTGGTCCCGCCGACAGGCGCCCTGGCACCCGGGCAGCGGCAGACGCTGGGCCGCAGCTGCACGGAGCCGCCACCCTAGGCGGGAGCCCAGATGGGCAGGGGGTGCGCCTCTGTGTTGAACACGTAGGTGTCCAGGCTGAGCAGCTCGGGGTCGTCAGAGAAGAGCAGGTACAGGTACTTGAGCGTCTCCCCCAGGAAAAAGCTCTCCATCTTGTCCCGGGGCTGGGGGTTGCGGGGGTCCTGGACGTTGCTGATGGAGGAGTAGCCGCCCGAGGGGACCTGCGGAGAGCCCAGGCCGCGGCGTCAGCGCTGTAGGCGCGGCCCTCTAGAGGGCCACCAGCCGGCGGCGCCCCAAAGCCCCTGCCGCGCCGCAGCCCGCGTGGCCAAGCAGGGCCTGGGCTGGAGGGCAGTGAGGCCCACGACGGGCCGGCCGCCCTGAGATCCAGCTGCGGTCCTGCCAGAGGCCCCCACGTGACCGACGGCGAGCGTGGCCTCCGGAGGTCACCTCAGGACCCCGGAACCTGCTGCCTTAGGTGCCACAGGCACAGGCCAAGCCTCAGCTCTGCCCAGCAGGTGGCGGGCCCTAGGCAGGGCGCGACCTCTCTGAGCCAGGGCCCCAGCGGCTGGAAGGGCAGCCTTGCCTGAGGACAGTGGGGCGCACCGGGGTTGGTGCGCGTCCTGGGGAGCAGGGGCCCCGGGGCCGCCCTGGGTGGAACAGAGCTGCCCAGGCCAGACGGAGGACCCCGGAGAGACACGCTCTGAGCAGGGACCCTCCCTCCGGCTGGTCCCTTGAGACAGGACGGAGGGACGCCCTGGCCCCGAGTCACCCTGAAGGAGGGACAGGTCCTCCCGGCAGCCACAGCAAGCCTGCCCCTCCCCCACAGCCCCCAGGGAGGGCGACCGCGAGGGGCTGGTGCGGACGGGGGGCGAGCGGCTCACCCGCGTGTAGGTGTTGAAGTTCTGGAGGATCTCCCAGCCCCAGTCCTGGTACTTGCGCTCCCCCGTGAAGCGGTACAGGTAGAACAGACTCTCCACCGTCTCGGGGCGCAGCAGGTTGTGCCTGTCAGCCGGCTGGGGACACAGGGGCGGCGTGAGGCCCCCACCGCGCCCCGCACCCACACCCAGCCCCGCCCTGGCCCGCTCACCTTGACCTGTACGTCCTTCTGGCCCTTCTGGGCGTGCAGGTTGAAGTGCGCGATCTCGGGGCTCAGCCCCGTCTCCATCTGCCGGTTCATCTGGTAGCAGGTGTCCATGAGCGCCCGGGCCAGCTCCATGTGGTCGGCGGGCAGCCCATGGTGGGCGCCCAGGGCCAGCGTCCCTGGCAGGAAGCACACCAGGTGGTCCTGAAATCGAAGGGTCTCCTCACCACCGCAAAGCCAGTGGCCTCAGGGGCCCCACGGGCCTGGTGCTGCCCGGCCCCCCCCCCCCCGCCGCCAGGTGCCTGTGGCCTCCAGGACACAGGAGCGGGACACCCAGGCCCGGCGCCGGGGGTTCCCCGTGGGCGGGACGTGCGCTGGTGGGAGAGCAGCACGTCCCAGGGGCAGGCGTGACCCGGCCACTCCCCGCTCAAACTGCCGCGAGCGCCAGCGGCAGGAAGAGGTGCCACGGTGGGGGCGGCCCCAGCCTGCGGCCCATGTCCCCCGGGACACCTCACTCTCCTTGGCCACCATGTCACTGGCCTCTCCTGGTCTAGACGAGGAGCCCCAGGCGTCGAGGACAAGGGGCAGGTCGCGCCCCCGGCCGGGCCTGCGCCCCGCGGTGCTCACCATCTTGGCGCTGAAGCGGCCGTGGGCGAGCTCCCCGACGAAGGTGAGCTTGCTCGGCTCAGACCTGCGCAGCAGGTGCCTCTTGATCCCCTCGATGGCTTCCAGGTAGTCGTCCAGGAGCCTGGGGGGCAGCAGCCGTCAGCTCCGGCCGGGCCCCGTCGGGGGGCCCAAGCCAGCCGGGGGGCAGAGGCCTGTGGGCTGTCAGCCCGTGGGGCCAGAGTGGGGCCTTCTGCTCCCTGAAGGGGGCCGTCCCTCCGGCCGCCCCAGAGGCCCCGCAGCGCCGACGGCGACGGCCAGGGCTCTGCCCTGGGAGCCGCCGGAGCCGCCGGAGCCACCCCGCAGCCTCGGTCACACTGTCCCCGGACGGGAGGCGGTGGGCAGGCCGCGCCAGGCCCCCGGGGAGGGCCTGTGTCCCTGGGTTTCCCATGCTGGGCGAGGGGCTGCTGCGTCGCCCGCCGGGAAGCTGTCGTGTTAAGCACCAGAGTGACACGGCAGGCGGGGGGGGGGCCCAGGAGGGACGAGTGGAGCTGCCCCGCCCCCACTCTGGCCGGGAGGGGGCCCGGCAGCTGGACCCGGACCCCAGCTCAGCCGCAGGCTCAGCAGCCGGCCAGGCCCCCATCCTGGGCGCACGCACGAGGGGCCCCGGGGGGAGCGGGGACGGGCGGCAGCGGCGGCCTCACCGCGAGTCCTGCTTCCCGCCCTGGATCCACTGCTTCAGCAGGTACTCGTAGTAGCTGTCCGCCCTGGCGCCCAGCGTGAACACGCCCATGTGGGTGAAGAGGCCGCTGTGCGTGTTGATGAACATGGGCACCAGCCCGTCCTTCTTCCCGGCCAGGGAGTGGACGTGCCGGGTCACCTCCTCCGCGGCCTCCTGGGCAGAGGGGAGAGGGCGCGTGAAGGGCCAGACACGACGTTTCGCTCCACCCGCCGACACAAGGCCCAGTGCTGTCCCTGGAGACCCGAGCCCATGAGCCACTGCAGTGCCCCAGGGGGCCGCTGGTGGGACAGCCACAACGTCACCAGCACAAAACTGCCTGCGGTGCCGGCACATCAACACGTTCGACCCCACGCAGCTGTGACAGAGGCGGCCCTGGACCCGCAGCCACGGGGCCACCCGAGACCTGCGTGACGAGCCGCCAGCTCCGCCAGGCCGCGCAGTGCCCTGGCCTGGGCCCGAGCAGCGGCGAGGACACGGGAGGCCCGTGCAGAGAAGGCAGCGGCCGTGGGGGGCAGCACCCGTGCCCACCACCCCGGCTCCCGCTGCCCCGGGCCAGAGCCTCCGCACCTGGAACTTCTTGACTCCCGTGAGGCGGGAGAGCTCGCGGAACTCCAGCTGGATGCTCGTCACCTCGGCCACCGTGCTGTCCGATGTCCACCAGGGTGGGTGGGCCACTCCAGTGCCGATATTCACGTCCGAGTACGGGATCTTGGAGGGTGTCTGGAACGCAGGCATCAGCCGATTCCCAAAATCCTCCTGAGGCGCACACAGCAAAGGGTCACCGCTGTCAGATGCCACTCAGAGGCCACATCTGCCTTGCAGGAGGCGGACCCCTCACCCACATCCCCCCAATCACGAGGACAGAGATGAGCCCGCCGGCTTCCCGAGGCCCCAGCCCCCCAGCGGCGGAGTGAGCTGGGCTCGCGCGCTCCGAGCCTCGTCCCTGCGGTGGCAGGGGGACACGCCGCGCCGCTCGGCTCACAGCAGGCCAAACAAATGCACTGGAGGGGCAGAAAGTGGAAACACCCCCTGCCCCCGAACCCCTGGGTGAGCACTAGAGACCCAGGTCCCCAAAGGCAAGGGCCACGCCGGGCCGGGACACGCACGGCTTTCTGCAGGAACAGCGCGTCCCCGGACAGGTGGTAGGCACTCAGGAGCCCCCCCAGGATCCGGATGGTGCTCTCAAACAGGTTGACGTCCACGTCTTTCTGAAACCGTAGCTTCCTGGACACCCACCTCCTGGCTTCTCCGAATTCTAGGACGTGAAACGGGAGAGGGCAGAGGACACGCTCACAGGCCCAGCGTCCCCGGAACCCATCCCGGCGTGACGTGCGTTCCCCTGCCCATCCTTCTCCTGGGGGGGGGGGGGCGAGGGCACGAGCCCCGAACACTCGGGTCTGAACCTAAACAGGCCGGCGTGCGGCTGGGGAGCCACACCCGGCTGTGGGCACGAGGGGTCGACAATCGGAGGTCGTGGCACGAGGGCCACGTGACTCGGTGACCATCCTCAGCCTTTCCAGGGAACACGGGCGTAGGAGTAGCTGAGGACAGCGATGCCCGTTTGCCCCGAGCTGTGCGGCAGGCACTCGCGGACCCCAGGGACCGGCTCCGGGGCCGGCGGCTGCGGCAGACCACGCGCCACTGCTCACCACGGGGCCGTCGTCCGACGGCGACGGCCCGCCCAGGGCCCCGGCTCGCTCTCGGCCGGGCCCGGGCAGCTGACCTCGGGCCCCAAGCGTCTGGACGCGAGGACACGGGGAAGTGCCCACAACAAGCGCGCCCACTCCCTCACCGAGGGAAAGGGAACCCACGTGTGCGGACACAGCAGGTGGGACCTTGCGGGCGTAAGGGCGGCAGGTACCTTTCTTCAGGCCCAGAATCAACAGGGTGTCCAGGGAGTCGATGAGCGTGAGGCCGAGACCGAACCACTCGCTGAAGGACCTGGACACCGGCTTCAGCTCGTCGTGGCCCCAGGCGAACTTGCGGTACCCGGCCCACGCGTGGCGGAAGGACTCGATCACGGCCTTCTGGCGCTCGTTGGGGGGCGCTGGGGGGAGGACGCGGGTCAGGGCGACCCGGGCCCGGTCAGAGAGGACGGGGCCCCTCTGTGGCCCCCAGGCAGGGACGCCAGTGACCTGGGAGACGCCGTCCCAGGTGGCGGGCAGCACAGGGGTCCGGGCACAGCCCCGGAGGCCAGGCCCTCAGAGCCGGACGCGGCTGCGGCTGCCGCGGGGGCGAGGCCCCGGGGGCCGCCCGTGACAGCTCAGACTCACGTCCCCCTCGCCCGGTCCCGTCCACTCCCCCTCTGGGGTGCGCCCGTGGGGCCACAGGGAGCACGTGGGGAGCATCGACCGTGACAGGTGCAGCTGCGGGGACCAGGCCACCTCCTCTCTCACAGACCTGCGCCCGGCATCTCCAAGAGGAGGCCCTGCGGCCGCGCACACCGTGCACCGGGGACGGCCTGCCCTCCGCACAGGCAGGGTCCCGTGGGGGGAGGGTCCCACGGGGGGAGGGTCCAGGAAGACGTGCTGCTGGCTTCGCGCCACACGTCCTCTCGTGGGGTTGGTGGCCCCCTCGTGACACCCGCAGCTTTGCTACCCCTGCTCAAGGCCGCACGATCGCTCTATGGCCCCACAGGCCCAGCCTGTGCTCTGGGCTCCCTCGTCACCCTTTGTGGAAGCGCCAGCACCCAGCAGGCCCCCAACTCCTGGGGCCTGAATGCGGGGACCCCTCCGCTGCCTGTGGCCCCCAAGCCCGGGTGACACCAGGGGCTCGGCCCCCACATCCCCAGGCCCCTCTTGGACCAGACAGGGACGGGAGGATGGACCCCCACGCACACGCGCCTGGGGCCACAGCCCACAACACAGGACGACGTCCAGGGCCCCTTGTCCCAGCCGGACCTCTGGAGAGCACATGACCCCGAGGGCCAGGGCCCACCTGGGCGCGGCGCAGAGATCGGCCTCGGAGGGACCAGCGGCACAGCACCCCCGCCCGCCCACGCCCGCCCCGTCAGGACCCCCAGGCCCGGCCCCGCAGGGCGCAGGCAGGGCCTTACCTGCTTGGTTCAGAATCCTGGGGGCCTGCGAGGGGGCCCTGGTGGGGGCCTCTGCCCTTCTGGAAGGGAGCTCGGTGCCCTGCTCTGCCTCGATCACTGCTCCCCGCCAGCTTCAGGGAGAGAGGGGCCGTCAGCCGCGCAGGGGCCCAGGCCCCTCCACGCCAGGCGCCGGGAGCCAGGCCCTTGACCACGCCCCCGGCCAGGCTCGGCGGGGCAGGCTGCCCGCTTCTGGAGGAGGACGGACGTCAGCCACGCGCTGCTTCCCCTTCCCTCTTTTTCAGACACAAGACGCTGCGTTTCCGGGCGTTCCGCCCCGTCTGCGGCTCCCGTACCTGACGATCGTGCTCTGCGGGCTGCGCTCCGGGCGCGCCCCGTCCGCCGCAGCCGCCTCCCGCCTCCCGGCGCCGCCCTGCCTCCCGGCCTGCAAGTCTCTGCTGGGGGCTCTGATCTGCAGGTTGGGGGGTCCCCGCCGGACGTGCCTCTGAGGCTTCTGGACAAACAGAACAGTCACTCGTGAGGACAATTCAAGTGTCTTCAGCTGCCCCTTCCCGTCCAGGCCCTGCTGATCTCAGCTCCCGAAGAAGCTGAACCCAAGCCTCAGGCGGCTCCCTGGGCCGGGCCCTGCCCCAGACCCCGCCCAGAGCCAGGGGCTCCTCAGCCTTCAGACTGCAGTTCTGCGTCCTGTCCTCAAGAGGGCGTCCTGCCCCAGGGCCCAGGCTCCTCTGCAGGTGTCTGCTCCCGTCCTGGCAGGAAGCGCAGGCGCCCCGCCTGGCTCTCGCACCAGCCTGCAGCTCCGGGAGCGCAGGGGCGGGTCTGCTTTGTTTATGCCCTAACCCAAGATCTGGAGCCCGGCAGGTGTGCAGCTGAGAAGGAAGGAAACGACGGGCCTCCTTCCTCCCCCAGGTGCCGTCCAACCAGCCCGGGATTACGGAGTAAGGCTGAAACACCAGGCAGGTGGCAAGAAAAAGCCTTCTCCCCCGTTGGTTTGCCTCTCACGCACTGTTCCGGTGCTTCTGAGACCGAGCCCAGTTACTGCCCCGGGGCAGCTGGCTGGTGGTACCTGAGGCGGCGGCCCCGGGCCGATCCCTGGGTCAGCGACTGCCTTCTGAGGAGCGGGCAGGACGGGCGGGTTTGCTGGCCTCGCCCTCTGCTCTTCGGCTGACCTGCCACTCGGGGCTAAACAAGAGAACCTGTTAACTCAGATGTGCCACCCGGGCTAGAGGGCGCTTTACAGCACACACCTTACGCAGGTGCCGTCTTTAACAGAGGACGCCCTGAGGCCTTGGGAAGTCACCAAAGTGCGTTCAAGAACGACGACCTTCTCGAAGCACTTGGCCATCTTTGTCCTCATCCGCCACCCCAGACGTTCCTCCTCAATATTTCCTCTCCAGGAAGCTCGGAGGAATGGAGAGGATTCTCTGCTTTTGCACCCACTCGCTGCCTGGTCCTTGCCAAACCACAGTGCAGCATGTGTTACAAAATGCAGGAGACACACTCCGAGTGAGTGCTGACTCTCAGGGCAGAGGCGGTGCGGCCCCACAGCGGACACGCAGCGGGCAGTCAGAGACCATCACGTTAACATCTGCGTTCCAGCGGGGGGCGTGGGGGGGGGCGCGGTACGCGCTGAAAACACTCCGCGCTCCTTCTCAGCCAGATCTCTCACCCACGCGTTGCCCTTTACGGCTCTGGGGGCTGGTTGAGGTGGGCGGCAAGATCGCCTCTGCCTAGTCGACGCTGGGTGCCTGAGGCGCCCACGGCGCGGGTACCTTTCCACTGGTCCGCCACGCTGATGTAGGACAGGAGCCCACAGAGCATCAGAAACGCCAGGATGAAGAGAATCACATTCCGCTGTAATCTCGACAGTTGCTTCCATTTCTGGGAGGGCGGGGAGGGGACGGAAAGTGACACTTTTTACTGAAAACAACACAAATGGCATTCTCTTCCACTGTGACAAGTTCAGCGCTATAAGTAGCTCAGAAGGTTCTGTGTGCAGCTGTATTGTTTCTGGACCGGGAACAGTTCCCTCGCAGTGGGGTGACGGGCTGGGGTCTTACTGCAGGTGACAGAATGCCCAGGGACAGGTACGAGGAGGATGAAAGCGGACGCAGGGTCCACCTCTGTCCAGCACGTAAGGCAGCGGAGAAAGGCTCCGATGCGCGCGTTCGGGCTCTGGCTCCGCTAGACCTGCACCTGCCCGGATGCAGTGTGTGGACGCCCCGCGGCCCAAGACCACCGGAACGCACCGGGCGTTAGAGTGGCCGAACTCACGCTCCCCGCACCGGGAGAGAACTCATCCGGGGAACCTCAGGGCGGAGGCGGCGAGGCCGTACGGAGACCCGCTAGGGGTGCGTCGGCCCCGCCCGGAGCCCTCCCCCGCGGACGGTGCCGCCGGGAGCTGCGCCCCATGGTCGGGACCAGCGCGCCGGGCGGAGACCCCGGGGGCCTGCGGGACCGACCCTCACCCGCCAGCACGAGCGGCGCCGCCGGGTTTTGCTGCCGTCGTCGCTCTGGCCAAGGCTCAGCGTCACCGAGATGAAGTCCCGGTGCGGCCCGGGCGGCGTCGGCGGGTACATGACAGCCGCAGAAACGGCCCAGGGGACCGCGCCTACTGGCGGCGTCAAGAGGCCGGCCTGCGAGAGGGGCCAGAGGCTCCGTTCTTCGCACAGCAGCGGGCAGCCATCGCAGCTCCGGCAACACCCCGCCCATCGCGCTCACCGCCAATACGCGTGCGCCGCGCCCTCTTAACCCCACTACGCGTGCGCCCAACTTCGCTGCCCCTGCGCGCGTGTTTACGTTCCAGGCACCTGCGTCTCCCAGCTCCCGCGCCTGCGCGGTGACCTCACACCCCTGTGGCAAGCGGCCTCCGGCGCCTGCGCGCCGAGTGTGGGCGTGGCCTTGACTAGGAGGTGGGCCGGCCTGGCCTTCGGGGGCGGGGTCCCCGTCCCCCCCCCCCCGCCGCGCTTCCTGGCCTTGGAGCCCGTCTGCGTCCCGGGCCAGACTGACCAGGGTCCTGTGCGGGGTGGGGGCGGCCACGTGGACCTGTATAACCGTCACGGCGACCACCCCCCTCCCCGGCCTGAGTTTCCACCGATCGGACATTCTGGTCTTTGGGGCGCACGGCAATTTCCCGAGTCGCAGAGCCGCCTGGTGCTGCTGGGGCCTGCTCAGCTCAGGGTGCTCCCGACAGCCGTGACTGTCAACTGTCTGGGTGTCTGTCTGCGGGGCTCCCCGCCCTGTGCGCGCCCTGCTCCACACACCCGGCCCGCTGAACCTGCCCCAGGGAGCCCCGGCTGCCCTCCTATCCCTGCTCCTTCCTAGGGGCCATCTCCCAGGCCCCAGCAGGTCTGGTCCCACGCACAACTCGACAGGCAGTTTTCATGAGGCCCTCAGGCATCCTCCCTGCGCGACCGGTGACCAGGGAAACGGTGGCATTTGGAGGATCCAAGTGCACAAGGGGGCAGTCACCAGGCTGTCAGAGCTGGAGGGCATGAGACCATCCTGGAGACCTGGTTCAAGCGGCAAGTTCTGGGCCTGCCCCCTCCAAGGTTGTCGCAGGTCCCCCCGACTGGCAGGGAGGTGGGCAGAGCAAGCAGGAGGGGCTTCCTGATCAGCCCGGAGCAGGTTCGCTTCAGTGGGTGGGCTCCCGCCTTTGACTGGCAGAGCTATGAAGGCCTGTTTTCTGTAACCAAATGCAGGCCCTGCTGCCTGGAACTACAAAGGCCAGTAAGTAACGTGGCTTGAGATGCCAGCCACCTGGAAGATGGAGGACTCACGCCTCAAAGCCCTCCTTCCTGGGCAGACGGGGGACTCACGCCTCAAAGCCCATCTCCCTCTGTGTGGAGACAGACGTGTCTGTAAGGCAGGAGGGGGGAACCGAACAAAGAGATCAAGGAGAGGTGGGAAAGTTCCCCGCACGAAGACCCACACAGGCCGTTCCGATGAGGCTGGGGTGGGGGGGGGCCCTGGTGTGTCACACAGCTTCACATCATCCTGGGCCCCTGGGTGAAGGTCAGCAACCTGGGGCTGGGAGGCCTGAAGCTCTGTACCTTTAGAAGTTAGTGCCTAGGATTCTTATACTAATGTGCTGCTCACCTACAAGCTACATGTTAGGGTCAGCATTTACAGTAACAGTGTCAGAAGAACCGTAGAGTGGGTCCCATTTCCCTACTAATTCCCACCGCACACTCGTTAGAGACGGCACTCCCAGGGCAGGGGCCGATCTCACACGCAGTTTCCATGAGCAACGCCCCCGCCCCCACCTTCTGTGAAAATTCAGCTTTGGCGATACTTCAAGTGCAACTATTTCAGTAGTCGTCTTGCGTTAGGCGGGGGGGGTGGCTAGGGCGGTAACATGAAGATCTCTGTTGATGGGACCATCCTGCCTCTTGAGCGCAGAGCGGACACAGGACACGCAGCTGGGAGGAGCGACCAAGTCCCCTGCCGTGGCCGGGCGTGGCGGTGCCCTGGAATCACACAGGCTACAGACATGGCGGGGAATGGTGAAGGGTGCCAGGCGCCTCTGTGCTGCTTGAAATTTTATATGAAGATACAATTACTTGAAAATGTTTTTTAAAAAAGTGAGCCGTTTCAAGTTTGCCCAGCAAACCACGTAGAAAAGAGATGGCCCCGTGTTCCAGTTCTGGCAGCGAGGAACGCTCTGGGCAGGACCCTGGAGTGGGGTCCCCCGCCCCAGGCAGGCCCGCCTCTGCCCTAGGCCCCCCGGCTCGCCAGTGGAGGAGCAGCTCCTGGGGCACACAGTCTGGTTTCGAGGTTTATGAGGAACCGGGAGACCGGGGCACGGCTGGGACTCTGCCATCACGCTCGGGTTGGGATGCACGGATGCAGGCAGGGTCCTCCCCAAGCCCCTGGAGGGATCAGTGGCACCTGAGCCCACCATCCTGGTAGCACCCTTGCCCTGGGGAAACCAGGGGGTTCCCTGCAGGCTGTGGGTGGCAGCGGAGGGGAGGGGCAGGGGACCCGGTTTAGCCCCGGGCCGCACTGTACGCTGGTCTTCGCGTCAGCAGGGAGGTAGATGCCCCCGTGCTATGTCCAGAGGAACAGGAGGCGCTGGGACCCAGAGCCGCAAAGCCAGGACAAGAGGTCAGGGATAGCTGGCTTCCCCGAGCCCGGGCCAGGCTGCAGGGCGCACGGAGGGGCCATGGCCCCAAGTGCGGAGGCTGCGCCCTTGCCTGCCACGGAGCAGGGAGGAGAGGGAGCACCAAGATCAGAGCCACCACAGGCTCATCTAGTTCCATTCCAGGCTCATGACACGAGGCCGGGCCGCTGGTCCCAGGATGCCTGGGGAAAGCCCCCACAGCTCAGCCGCCCACACAGGCCACAGGCGGGGAAGCAGGGCGGCGGGGCTGCAGCCCTCCGGAGCGCGAGGGGGGTCCGCGGGGTGCGGGCCGTGCTTTCCCCGCCAGTGCGGCCGTCCCTTCGCGTGCCAAGCCGGGCCCCTTCTGCATTTGGCCTCGGCTGGCAGGCTGGGCTGTGACCCCAGCCTCACCAAGTCGCTGGCTCAGCTGCCGGGAAGAGGGCACGGCGCCCCCTGCTCTCGCTGGCCTGCACACCTGCAGAGAAGCTGGGCGTGGCCAGGGCTCCCCCGGGTCCGGTCCGGTCCGGTCCGGTCCGGAGTCCCTCACCGGCCCACGGCCACGGCGAGACAGGAGCTGCAGAGCCCTCGCTGGCTCCCAGGAGAAGTGGGGTCACTTGTGTCTTCGGGGACTGGTGACGGAGCAGGTCCCGCTCTTGCGGAGGAAACCAGGGCTCCCCCTCCTATGTTCCAGGGCGCAGAAGGACGCAGCCGCCCGCTTGCCTGCCCGGAGCCGCGGGGCAGGGCCACGTCCACACCCCGACGGACCCCAGGGGCCGGCGGGTCTGGGAGCCAGTCAGGGATCCAACGCCCGGACCCCATTCTTGTCCAGGATGATCGGGGACTGGAACTCCCGGCCTCGCAAGTACTCCTCCAGGCCCTAAAAACGAGTCAAGCGTCCACTTCTCGTCCCCAGGCAGGGACCCCAATTCTGCCAGGTGCTGGGGGAGGCTCCCAGGAGCACGGGTCAGATGCCACCTCGAGACCGGAGGCCAGGAGGAGCGCTCCCGGCAGGCCCAGGCCAGAGCCCACCCAGCGGGCCCACTGCTCCGTGGGCCCGCCTCGCCCTCCCCGCCCCTCCCAGGGCCTTCCAGGGACACACCCCCCCGCCCCGCCCCTGCCGTTCCCCCGCAACCTCGTGGGTCAAGTGAGGCGGAGCTGCGACCTCCCACCCAAGCCCCACGGCTCCCCAGACGGTCTTCCGCTGCTCATGCAGCCTGACCCCAGAAAAACCCCCAAGAGCCCCGGACGGCCAGGCGGCTCTCACCTCTCCAAAGCAGGACACGAGCGGCGAGATCTCGCAGACGACCGGAGGCTCTCCACTGCGGAGAGGCCAAGGGACACCCCTCGTCAGCGCCGGCTCGGCGGGTCTGGACCCCGGCCGGCGCCCGGCCCCACCCATCCCGGGGCCTAGCCCTGCCCTGGCCCTGCGGGCGGACCACCACATGCCCGGCTCCGCGCAGTCCTCGTCCCGGTGACCTCTTCCCCTGGCTCCCCAGCACCCTGAGCAAACGGCCGCCGCCCCACTGACAGGCCCCGACTTGGGCCGGAACCTGGGCCCCCCGCCCCCGCGGGCGCCCCTCGCTGGGCCTGGACCGCCAACGCAGGCAGTGGCTGTGAACAGCCGGAGGAAGGGAAACCCCACGTTCTCTTTCCCTGGCCCTGACGGCCACCCTTCACCTTCGGGGGGCGGGGGGCCCTGCAAGCCTGGAGGGGCGGAGTCCAGGGGCGGCGGCGGCCGTCTCGCGGCCGGGCCGGGCGCTGGGGCCCACGCTCACCTGGGCAGCTCCGGGGGCCGGGTGCCGTGGGCGCCCACGAAGCGGGCCCCCGCCTTCAGGGCCCAGCGGAGGTGCTGGGCCAGCAGGGCATGCCGCGCCGTGGTGGGGCTGTCCCTGCCGGCCGGGTCGGCGTTCTTCAGCGGGGAGAACTCCTCCTCCCGCAGCACCTGAAAGGCCACGAAGTTCCTGGCGAGGAGAGAGCCGGTGACCCGGCGGGCTGGCGTGCGGGCCCTGGGCCCGGGCAGGCGAGCGCAGGCCTGCGGAGGGGCAGCGGGCACTGCCTGAGGCCCCGCCCACCAAACCCGGCCCCGCAGCGAGCGCCAAACACCCTGGCCGCCCCCAGCCCACGACCCGGAAACAGCAGACAGAGGGCTCTGGAGGGGCCCCCCAAGCCCACAGCCCCGATGCTCCCTACACACCCACCCTCGGCGGGCTGCGTCCCCTGGCCCTCTCCCCGAGCTCCGCCGGCCGTCCCCCGCTCCCCGCTGCAAAGGGGCACTCCCACTGCGCCCCCAACGCAGCCGCCGCCGAACGGGAGGGACCCCTGCCACTAACTCGGCGAACTGGAACACGTCGAACACGAACTTCTCCATCTTTATCCCGTTGGGTGTCAGCGGCTTCACCAGGTTCCCCTCCTCGTCCACGTACGGCACCTTCTTCACAGCCACATGTGGCTTCAGCAGAGGCTCAAACTCCCTGGGGAGACAGAAGCCGTTCAGATGGGGCACCCGAGGAGGCCCCGCTGGACGGGGCAGGTGGGGCCGGTGGCAGACGGGCCCGAAGGGCACCGGCTGGTGGGAGCTGAGCCAGGCCTCCAGGGGGGCGAGGGCACAGGCACCGTCATCCCGGCCCCGGAGAAACGGCAACAGGGGAGGCGGAGGTGGTGCAGGGGCCGCGGGCCCGGCCCCAGGAGGAGCGGGCCGCCCCGGCCGCAGCTACTCCGGCCCCTTTAAACGCCAAGGACCCTTCTCCACCCCGACCCACCGGCCGTTGCCTCGCCACAGCCCCCATCCCCACCCCAGGTCACTGCGCACCGCGTGACCGCCCGGAGGAAGCTCCACGTGAAGAAGTGATTGCAGATGTTGCCCGCGCCGTAGAGCAGGCCCCCGTCGGGCGCGCGAAGGCTGGCGATCTCGGGGCTGATCTCGCTATACTCCACCACCTGCGGGACGCCGTCCACCTGGCACACCACGCCCACCGGCTCCTCGGGGTAGGCCTTCTCCACCACCTGCGGCCGCGACGGAGGGGCTGGGGCATCTGCGTCTGCCGGCGGCGGGGCAGACGGGCGGGGCCGGCGGGTCGAGGGTGGGGCACCGTGTCGGCGGCTGGAGGGCGCGGGGGGGGGGGGGGCTCACCTTGGCGCCACAGTCCGCGCCTTGCAACACGCAGAAGCCGATGAAGACGGGGTCCGCCAGCCGCACCAGGATGTTGTCCACACAGTACACGTGCACAAACTCGACCCCCCGGCGCTCCATGTCCTCCAGAATCTGGTGGTCCGCCAGCGCGCAGTACAGGCCCCCGTTGCCGTCTGAAGAGAAAGGGGTGCGCCCTGTGAGCACTGCAGCCGCCCGGGCCGCGCGTCCCCACCACCGGAACTGCTGGCAGCGGGAGGCCCCCCGGGGCTGGACCTCGTGCCTGAGGCACCTCTCCCGCGGTCCGAGCAGCCCTGAGGACGGAACTCAAGGCCCGGACACCGGGAGGGGCGGGCCTCTCCCAGAACCACACCCCCCCCACACCCACCGGTGGCACCTTCCGGCCCGTCCCAGAGAGCTCCCTGCGCCAGGCCAGCGCTGGGGCATACCTGGAGCCATGGCCACCTTGTCTTTCCGCTCCAGGATGGCCTTGCCATCGAAGGTCACAGCGGGCAGCATGCGCTGCTCAAACAGGACCACGTTGTCAGGGTCCAGGTGAAAGAAGCCGTGCTCCTTGAAGAACTCGGCCGTAGGCCCCAGAGTGAACTCGCTCGTCATGATGTACCTGCCAAGGGGGGCAGGCAAGGCTGAGCCCGCCTCCGGGAGCTCGGGCGGGGGCTGGCGTCGGGCCTGTCTGGGGGGCGCTGGGCTCTGTGCAGGGCTCTGCAGGGGTTGGGGTTCAGCTCTCGCTGTGGGGCAGGGCTGGGGCTACACACGGGGGGGGGGATCACTCGGGGCCGGGGTCATGCAGAGAGCACACCAGGGCACGGTGCAGCGGATCCCGTGGCGCTCCCCGGCCAGCTGCTCCACCCGCCGAATCCGCTCCGCCTGCAGCTGATACAGGGTCTTCTGGCTGGGCAGCCCCACCCGGTACATGCCCTTGGGGTAGGTCACACCCAGGCGAGTGCCCTGCCCGCCAGCCAGCAGCAGCACGGCCACCTTGTTCAGCGCGATCTGGCGGAAACCTGGGGGCAGGGGTGCCGTGAGGAGACTCCTGGGCCCACCCCTTCTCTTCAGAGCAAGGCGAGAGATTGCGCCTGGGAGAGGCTTCGGACAGCCCCCAGAAATTTCCAGGTAACAGTGCTCTCGCCTGGGCCCAGACCCCAACCAGGCCCAACCTCGCCGGGACCCTGCAGAGGTCCTGCCGATATCCTCCCAGGTTCATCCCCCACCTGGCCCCTTCGAGGGGACAGGGGGCAAAGTTGCATGTGCAAGTGTGCAAGGGGTCCCCTGCTGAAATATGCCTAGGCGCCGGCCAGCTGGGCGCGCACAAAAAGCACTCACTCTCCCGGGCGGCTGCCAGTAGTGTTTGGGGGCTCCCCACCGCAGTCGCGAACTTGTGCACGTGAGAAAAGAGGAGGCTGCACAAAGTACTAGGACAAACTAAACTTCTCCAAGCCTCGCCTCTCCTCCCACCCGGGTCTGTGGGCACGGTCCCTTCCGGCCGGGCCAGGAGCGAGCGCTCCGCTGCCGGGACCCCCGCCCCGCCCAGGCCTCCCGCCCTGCTACCTTCCTCCTCCCAGAGTCGCCGCCTCTCCGCGTCGCTCCGACTCACGCTGCCCACGCGCTCCGGGGGCAGGGGACGCAGGCGCGCGGCCAGGTCGGGCGGCGGGCCCGGGGGCTGTGCACAGGCCGCGGCCGCGCGCTGGCAGTGCTCGCGCAGCGCCTCCGGCTCCAGCGATTCCAGCTGGGCCAGCAGCGCGGCGCGCGGCCCTGGCGCCAGCTCCGCGCAGAAGCGCAGGAGGTGCTCCTGGCCCGCGCGCTGCAGCCGTGCGCGCACGTCCTGCTCCGAGGCCATGTCGCCGTCTCCGCCGCCGCCGGCCCCGTTGGCACTCGTGACTCGGGAACTCCGACCGGCGTCACGGGACCGGCAGGCGTTGCTGGCCCAAGCGCCCCGCCCCGGGCCTGCCCCCGAGCTGGGGCCTAGCTGCGGCCTCGACTCCGCCCCACCCGCACCGCCGGCTATCCGGGGGCGGAGGAGCCAGACCCCGGCGCCAGAAACTTCCGAGGCTTGGGACCGGGGCGCCTCGAGTTGGGGAACCCTTCCCCGTAGCCGGGGTGCACGAGGACTGACTTCAGTTCAAAGAGACCACCTCTGCTCGCTGCCTTGGTGGGGTGGGGGTGGGGGGTTGGTTCCCCGAGGGGCTGTTTAGAGTCTGTCCCTGCTCACAGTCACGGTTGAGCCTAACCAGGACGCTTGGCAGCTGGGTCATCGGCCTTGAAGAGGCCAGACTCACAGCTGGGCTGGGCTGGGCTGGGCTGCGGAGGATGGACCCAGGTCAGCAGTAGGGCTAGGTGTCTGGGTGTCACCAACGCCCCAGAAAGCCACCCTGCATCCTTCACAGCCCTCCTCCCCCGGCCTCGTGACCAGAACCGCTCAGGAGCGGCGCCTAGCCCTGCCTTGTTATTTTAACTACCAGGCTTTAAAATATCTTGCTGTTTGTGACTTTCCTTGTGACAAGTATGCAAGTATCTTCAGTCATTTGGGGACAGAACGTTCTTTTAGAAACTGGTCTCGTTACATCTAAAAGTCATACATGCATGTGGTTAAAAAAAAGAGGCGGTTTCAGACTCGAAATGAAAAGGGGCCTCCTCCTGCCGCGGGCTCTGCCGGGGCCTTGCACCTCCCTCTGCTCACGGAGCCGCTCGCCCGCGTGCGCGCTGCCTGGGCGCGGAGGCGGCTTCCACAGCCCCCGGCAGCCCACGGCGGCTCTGAGGGCCCGCGGGGCTTCCCTCCGAGGATGGGCGGAGGCCGGCCTCGAGGCCTTTGCCCCTGGACGGCCTCCTTCCCCAGAACGTCCCGTGACCGCCTGCTGGGCTTTGCCAGGCCTCTGCGCCCGTCCCCTCCTTGCGGAGGCCCTCCCTGGTCGCGTCCCCTCAGAGGGCACCCTGCGCCCTCCTCTGTCCCTTCCTGCCTTTCTGCACACTCTGCTGCCCGACCCCAGCACCCTGCTCAGAAGTAAACCCCTCGCGGGGCGGGGGTCGCGGCTCACGGCCCTGCCTGTCCTTGGACTTGGGCCCAACACGCAGGAGGCGGGCGCTCGAGTTTTCTGAAGGGGGGGGCGCGGCGAGGGCTGGGCCCCAAGCCCGGCACGGCGCCTGGGCCCCAGCGAGCGTCCTGGGAGCACTTGCCGAACAGACGGACGAACGAATGAGCAAGTGAGCGAATGGGTGAGTGAGCGAATGGGTGAGCGACGCGTCCGGTCCAATACTTCCTGGCCGTCGAAGGGCAGCTTGCGGCAGATGCTGCAGGGAGAGGCGTGTGTGGGAGGCGGGGACCAGCAGAGCGGCCCCCACACCCAGGACAGAGTCCATGGGAACTCTCTTCGCCCCTGCCCTTTGCCCTGGAAGGCGGGTGTCAGAACGCGAAGTCGGGGCTGCCTGGGTCAGGGCAAACCCCGCATCCTGCCTCCAGGTGGGAGCGGGCCTGTGGTCACACAGGTTTGGACAGCCGGGACCGTGTCTCCAGAGGCACCTGCAGAACCAGGAGAAAAGGAATAGGCCCCGCCGGCAGAAGGGCTGCAGACAGGCAGCGCGTGCCAGCGAGGCACCTGCCAAAGGCACGCTGTGGCCCCGGAGACACCGTCCCTTTGTCTGAGGACCTCATCAAAGGGTTCAGGGGAGCAGGGCCCAGGGCCCTGTCGCCCTGCCCACCTGCAGGACGCGCCAGGCTGGCACAGCGAGAATGTAGTTACGACCAGGATGGGTGCCTCCAAAAGTCCAGGGTCCGCAGGGGACCCGCCTGGCCGGGGGCTCTGAGTGGCCCCCTCAGGCAACAGCAAAGGGGAAAGCCGTGAAGTTAGAGAAGTGCTGGGCCCGGTTGGAAGGCTGGGGGCGGGGAATGGTCCCCACCCCGCGCTGGCACCCATTCCAGTTTCTTCTGTACCTTCCTCCAGAGCCTTGACCTCGAGGAACCTCGCGGCCAGAGGTCAGTGGGGCTGCCGTCCGCACCCCTCGGCACGGCGAGCTCGGGCTCGGGCCCCAGCCTGGCCAGGCCTCTGCTGGCCGCACCGTCTGGAGCTGCGGCGGCCTCGCCTGCTGCTGGTTGCTGGTCGCTGGCCCCCTCACCTGCACCAACCCCGCAGAGCTGTCCCCGGCCCTCGCTCTGGCCCGGCGTCCCACGCAAGGGTGACGTTTCTGCCGTGCCCTCCAGGATGAGGTTTCCCCTGTGCCGGCCATCCACTGAGCACCCACTGTGGGCCAGGCCTTGGGGTGGCCCCACACTGCTCCCCAAAAGCACAGGGACTCAAGGGGAGACAGCCACCTTAGCAAGGAGAAAGCAGCCCCGGGCTTCGAAGGTCAGAGCGCGGACACCTAGGCTGGCTTTCGGGGATGGGTCAGGCATCCGCGCGGAGCTCTGAAGGACGCCCCGGGATCATCCAGGAGCAGGCAGGGAGGGCCGCAGAGGGGCGCTGGGGGCAGAATAGGGGTGTAACGGGGCACAGCCAGGGCCCCCCCAAAGGGTATTTGTAACGGGGTCCCGAGATGGGGGTGTCCCAGAAAAATAGATTCTCCCCACCCCAGGGCGGGCTGCCATGGGGGATGGGAGCCTTGAGCAGGGCCGTTGAGAGTCATTCTGCATGTCAATAACAGGAAAGCTTCATTCTTCATATGCAAAGAGGGTTATTTTGCATATCACCAAAGCTAATCAGGAAGGTTTTAAAGACTTACTGCAGAATGTAACTGGGAGAGAAAGAGGAGAGACAGAGGCCTGCAGGAGGGACAAAGGGACACAGACTCTGGGGAACAGTGTGAAGGCCACGCGGGGAGAAAGAGGGGAGAAAGGACTCTGGCTCGTGGGCCGGGAGAAGGTGCCGCATGGTTATGGAGTAAGAGCCGGAGATCGCGGCGACGCAGCGGAGGGTGCTGAGGCCCGCGGGAGGCCTGCCCAGCCGAGCCTCGGACTCTGTTCTTTTCCTTCTGAGGGACGGTGACTGACTGGCCTGACTGGGCAAAGCGGGGAAGGCAGGACGGTCTGTGTGCTGGTGGTTGTTTTGAAGTTTAAGGGTGACATTTAGCCATTAATCAAACCTGTATAACTTTTGAATAAATAGTTCCTTTCCTTTTCACCAAACTCTGCCATTCAGAGCCATAATTCCAAGGGCAGCGGGCAAAGGACCCACAACCAAGGTATCCCGGGGAAGGGGGGTGTCGTTCCGTAACAGCGCCTGGGCACCACCCCCGCCCCCCACGAGTCCTTTTGTTCGGTAACAGGAGGGGGAACTGTCGGGCAAAGAGCGAGGGTGCTTCCTGCCACTCTGGCAGGTCCTGCCACCGAAGGGGAAGGCAGGAGCAGACCAGACTCCAGGGGGCTTCCCAGGTCCCTCCACAAAACATCCCCGGGTTTGATGGGTCACCCCAGGGGAGAAGTGGCCCCAGGACACTCCCTGGCCAGGGCAACGCCCTTGTAGCCTGACACACAGGCGCCAGGGCCGTGGGGCCCTGGGACCAGAGGCCCCGGCAGGCAGGCCGCCCGAGATGGGCCGGAGGGAGGCCAGCCCGGGGGCCAAGGAGAGCCCTGGGCCAGGCGTCTGGAGGGGGTGTCCGGAGACTCTTCGCTGATCTATCCCTGACAACAAACGGTCTGCCTAGCAAGCGGCAGGTGACACCTGAGAACGCTCAGTGACACAGTGCTCGTGGCGCGGGATGCCTGCGAGGACCGTGGAGGGACGCACAGGGCCAGGGCAGGGCCTGGAGGACAGGCAACGGTGCGGGCACAGCTTCCGGGGCAGCTCCCTGGCTTCAGGAGGGTCCTACCGTGCAGCCCCGAGATGGGCCCCAGGGCCCGGCAGCAGGCTGAGCCCTGGCCCCGCCCACACTGACCAGACCGGGACCGGGGCTGGCTGCAGAGAAAGGATCCAGGGGACGCAGGGCTGCCTGGCTGGCCTGAGGAGGCCGCGGGAGAGCAGCTGGAGGGGGCGGCCAGACGGAGGAAGAGGCTGGAGCCGAGGACCTGGGGGCCGAGGAGAGATGGTCACCAGATGGGGATCTGGGGACACAGGAAAAGGTGGCATTGTCCTGCAACAGGCAGGAAAGGCCAGGCTGTCCCCAGGGACCGGGGGAGGGACTAGCACCAGTGGGGACAGAGAGGCCTCTGTGAGGGGAAGCGCCCAGCTGGCTGGAGCCCACAATCCTCTTGGGGCCCGACTGTCGCAAGAGAAAGAGGCCCCAGAGTCGCTGGTGTCTGTGCCCGAGACCCTCAGCGAACAGCGCCCGGGAGAGCTAGAGGGGAAAACTGGGTCCCTAGAGAGGGTGTGCTCCCTAGCCTTATCCCAAGAGGCCACCTGGGGACAGGTTTTGCATTGGGCGCCAGGCCCCGCCCCTCGGAGGGGTTGGGGGGGCAGCCAATCCGGGAGAGGTCTGAGCCGCGGCGAGAGGTTTGGTGTGGTGGGGGTGGGGAGCAGAAGAGGGTCCCCTCGGGTGTCCCTCCCTGACTCCGTGAGGCTGGGAGGGAGAAGGAGCGGGCGGACTCCGCCCCGCCAGCAATGGGCCTCCGCGCGTCCCCGGCCCCCCCCCACCCCCTGCAAGGCGGCGGGAGCACCCGCGGCGCCGACCTTTCAGCCGGAAAATCAAACCAGGCTGGTGGCCTCTCGCCCAATCAGGGAGAAGACGGGCCAGCCTTGGCCAATGGCCGCCGCGAATGCTAATAAGCACTGACGCCACGCGGAGGCTCATTCAAAAAGTAGCAGCTATTGTCGCCACGGGGTTCGTGCGCCGGCCCGGGCCGGCCCGGCCGTCGAGCTGCGGGGGGCTACGGATCCCGGGCACACGCGGGGACTCGGCCTGGGGCGGGCCCAGGTCGGAGCCCGCCCGGCGGGCCCATGGCCGGAGCTGCGATGGCCGAGCCGGGCCGCCCGCCGCCCGCCGCGCCCCCCGAGCCCAGCACCGAGGGGCTGCCGCGCGCCTTCCTGCAGAGCCTGCGCACCCTCTTTGATATCCTGGACGACCGGCGGCGCGGCTACGTGCACCTGCGCGAGATCGAGTCCCGCTGGCAGGGCGCCGACGCGAGCGAGCTGCCCCACGGCGTGCTCGAGGGCCTGCGCCAGGTGGCCCCGGCCAGCGGCTACCTGACCTTCGAGCGCTTCGTAGCCGGCCTGCGCACCTCGCTGTTGAGCGCCGACGGAGGCCCGCGGGGCCCGGCGCGCGCCCCGGCCCGGGGAGGCGGCTCCGCGCGCCCGGAGGGCCAGCCTCCTCCGCCCCCGCAGCGCCTGGTGTTCGCGCCCGCGGACGAGCCGCGGACGGTCCTGGAGAGGAAGCCCCTGCCACTGGGCGCGCGCCCCCCGGCGGCTGTCCCCGGCGGCACGGCCCGGAGCCTAGAAAAGTTGTGCGGCCCGGCGGAGGCGGCGCCCGGCCTCGCGGAGCCCGAACGGCCGCAGGGCGCAGCATTGGAGCGGAGCCTAAGCGCGGACGCTGGTGAGTGCGAGGCAGCTCACTTCGTAGCTCCCCACCCCGGCCTGCTCCTGAGGCCAGAGCCTGGGAAGTGCGGCCCGTGCATCGCCCGCCGGGGGCCCGGGGCGGGAACTCTTCCTGGGTGCCAGAGCCTGGAAGGGGAAGGGGCTTCCTACCTGTCCCTGTGTGCTCAGGGGCTAGGAGGCAGGCCAGCCCTTCCCCCACCCCAGTGCGAGACCCACGGGGCCGGGGAACTGACTCCACAAACCACACCTGGGACACCTTCCGGGTGTGACGGGGCTCTTCACCTCAGACACCTGCTCTGCACCTGGGGGCACCTGAGCGCTTGGTTTTCATCGCTGGTGACTGCTTAGGGCCCAGGGCTGTCCAACCTTTGGGCGTCTCTGCACCACAGTGGAAGAAGAAAAGTTGTCTTGGGCCATGCATTACGTATGTTGCAACACGTAATCACAAAGAAACCTCATCATATTTTAAGTAGATTTACCATTTTGCGTTGGCCCCGTTCACAGCCATCCTGGGCTGCGTGGGGCTGCCGGCCGCGGGCCGGACACCCCAGGCTTAGGCGGGGGCGTTTCCCTCTAGTGCGGAGGAGAGGGCCTCCTTGGCTGTGAGGGAGACCACTTTGCCTTCTTGGGTCCTTCTCAGTCTGACTGCTGGGCCGGGAGGCTTGGGCCCCCTGCCCCCACTGAGGTGAAGACCGGCGGGGGCTGCTGCCGGAGGACCTGGCCTGGTTGCCAGAGGTGCACAGACCTTGGAGGGGGCTGGGGATGGCTAGCAGGCTCCGTGCTTGGCTTCTGGTCCAGTGGGCAGGGACAGAGACGGCTGAATGCCCCCAAGCCTGCCCTGGGAGTCGGACCCGCGTGATGGCAGCCGCAGAGCCTTCCCCCGGGGCGGCTTCCAGCCTTTTCGGCACTGCTTTCTGCTTGCCAGCCTCCCTGGACCCCGGCCCCAGCCTCTGCCATCCTCCCCAGCCCCTGTCTCTGCCTCCTGGCCACCCAGCCAGACAGCTAGGGCGCTGTTATGGGGGGACCTGGGCACTACCTGAGGACTTAATAGCGTAGACCAGGCCCAGGTGTTCTGGGGTGTCTCTCCGCCTCCCAGCCTCCCCTGCCTGTAGCTCCTCTGCCACACAGCAGTGCAGGCTGGGACGTGAACTCTGTGCCTGTTCAGGGCCTGTCTGCCAGGGCGGCCGGAAGCCCGCAGCGCACCTGTGCCGGCCCCGGCTGCATCCCTGCTGGGCGCACCTGCACCCCCTACTTGACCCCTGAAGCTGAGCCTGGTGTGGTGGGTGGGGCTAGAGAGCAAGGGAGGGGGCCCTCCACACCTGCACCCCTGGCCTCCCCTCCTGGGAGGCCCTGCACACGCTTCCCCCTCCTCCAAGGAGCCGGCTGGCCCTCCGGGAGGCTCTCACAGGCAGGCCGGGCTTCTTGGCTGCAGGTGGACGCATGAGCTGCAAGCTCCTGCCACCTGCCTGGCGCACTGCGTCTGCGACAGGCGGAGGGCCAGCCGGCTGCCATCCCTGCCTGGGGCAGGCTAGGTCTCTGCCGCCCCTGCCCCCATATGCTGGTTGCACGAGCTCACCCGTGAGGCCAGCTACAGAGAGGGGCGGGGAGGCCAGAGCCCCCGTCTCACTCAGTACCCCAGCCTTTGAGGCCAGACGTGGGCACGGGGTGCAGAGGCAAGTGGGTAAGCCCATGCTCTTAGGGAGCGCGCGCCTGCCCACGCGTGTGTGTGCATGTGCGGCATGTGCAGATGTGCAGCTACTGGCCCAGGCAGGTGCGAGCGGAGCTGGTGGGAGTCAAGCAGGGACCAGACCCCAGGCAGGCCCAGCGGGGAGGGAAGGGCTGGGCTGGTCAGCTGCCGGGGACCCCGGAGGCCTGCGGGCCCGGCCTGGGCTTGGCTTTGCTGGGGGTGGCGGGAGTGTGGTTGCGGAGGGCCCGGGAAGCCAGCTGCGCGGGCTGAGCTCGACCGGACAGGCCTGGAGGTGAGCCAGGCCCGCGCCTCTGCTGCAGGTGCAGTGGCCTGCAGGGCCTGGGAGCTAGGCATGGGGGAGGCCCGGCGGGGCCCCCGGGCCCGGGGCGAACGGCGGAGACGCACCATCGCCCATGGAGTGGACTGCGAGCTGGTGAGAAGGGGCCGGGGCTCTGGGGCTCTCTCTGTCTTGCCCGGGATTGGACTCAGCCTCCGCGCTTGGCCTCCTGGACCGCCCCCCTGCCGGGAGGGGGGGGCAGCCAGTCCTGGGGGGTGGCCTGCGACAGGAATGGGGGTCAGTTCTAAACACCTCTCCCCACCGGGGCTGGAGTGCACTTGAGGGACAGAACAGCCCCGGGTCAGGTCAGGAAGCCCTTGGGGAGGCAGCAGCTGCGGCAGCGGGCTTGCCCCCCGCCCCCCGGCCCCGCCCCCCGCCGGAAGTGCCCCTGCCCAGCCTGCTACCCGGGGCTCCCCTCTGCTCAGCGGCCCAGCTCCCGTGTTCCCTGGGGGCGCCTGTGTCCCTGGGCTGAGAGGTGGGCCCCCCTGAGGAGGAGCAGGGCTCTGCGCCACCCCCCCCCCCACCGCCCCCGTGCGGAGGCGAGTGCGGGCTCACGCACAGGTGCGCCCGTGGGTAGGTGCGTGCAGGCCCACGCCGTGCGTGTGCTCACTGGCGCGTGTGCGTCCCCACGTGCGGCAGCTGAAGCAGATGGCGGAGCTGGAGCAGGAGAAGGAGGTGCTGCTGCAGGGCCTGCAGATGATGGCTCGGGGCCGCGACTGGTACCAGCAGCAGCTGCAGCGCGTGCAGGAGCGCCAGCGCCGCCTGGGCCAGAGCAGGGCCAGCGCCGTGAGTGACGCCGCCGGCCCGGGCAGCGGCCCGCCCCCGCCCCGCCCTGCCCCGCCGGCCCGCCCACTCCCTGCACCCCATCCCAGCAGGGGCGGGACGGCCCCTCTCTGGGGAGCGGCGGCCATCCCTCCACCCGGGCTGCTGGGACCCCCGCTAGGCATGGCGGCTCCCCGGGCCGGCCCTGCTTTGTGACCTGCCCTTCCCTGCTTCCTCCCAGGACTTTGGGGCTGAGGGGAGCCCCCGCCTGCTGGGGCGACTGCTGCCCAAGGTGCAGGAGGTGGCTCGGTGCCTGGGGGAGCTGCTGGCGGCAGCCTGCGCCAGCACGGTGAGTGCCCCCCGGGCCCCCTGGGCCCCGTCCCGGAGGTCCAGCCAGAGGCGCCAGACTCTGCCTGACTCTGGCCTCCTGTAGGCTCCGCCCTCGTCCTCCTCAGGGGTCCCAGGCCCCTCACCAGCCTCCACCTCGCCCCCCGCGCCCGGCTGGCAGCAGCAGACCATCCTGATGCTGAAGGAGCAGAACCGGCTCCTCACCCAGGTGAGGTGCGGGAGGGCCGGGGGGGGGTCGGGGGGGTCGGGGGTGGTGCGGCAGCCTGGCCGGCCCTGACTGCCCGCCACCTGCTAGGAGGTGACCGACAAGAGCGAGCGGATCACCCAGCTGGAGCAGGAGAAGTCCGCCCTCATCAAGCAGCTGTTTGAGGCCCGGGCCCTCAGCCAGCAGGACGCGGGGCCTCTGGACTCCACCTTCATCTAGCGGCCACCGGCACGGCTGTGGGCCTCCTGGCCGGACACTGGCCTCACCATCCGCGCTCCCCCAGGGCCCTCCAAACCCAAGTGGAGCCAGCGGTCGGCTGCTCCCAGGATGCACTTTGGTCCTGGTGGGCATGGGGGCTGGCCTGGCCAGGGCTCCTTTACGCAGGGACAGCCCATGGTCAGTGGACGGGGGACCCATCCTCCTGTTTACCAGAGGTCAGGCTGCCCAGGTCAGGTGGGCTTGTGGCAGCTCTGCCCCATGTTTACCCTCCCACCTGGGCGCTTCAGTAAAAGGTACTGGTCCCACCAGGCTGCGCTCCCGAGAGCAGCCAGCAGAGGGCGCCGCCTGCACGCCTCTGGCCCTGGAGGGCCCACAGTGGAGTCTCATGGAGCTGGGATATTCGGGACCTTGGGGTGGGCTGAGACACCTGAGGGAGCAGCAGATGACTGGGCCTGGGGGCCCGAGGGCATCTTCTCCCACCCTAGTGCACCAAGACTAGGGGGCTGTTCCTCGGCAGAAACAGATGGGTGGTGGGGTCGACCTGCGCCTGGTTCCAGGGGCCCCCAGGGATGGCTGGAGGCTCCGGGAGTGCGGCTGGAAAGGTGGCCTGCTTGTACCTCCACACAGACTGGACCCTAACCCAGTGTGGCTTAGCCATTGTCCCCCCGGCCAAGACTCCGCCCGGATGTGCCCCACGCGGCAGCCTGTGCCCAGGCTCAGCACCTCGGGTCTGCCAGGCAGCCGGGTTGGGGCGGGCTCTGGGGGCAGCTGGCTCCAGTGTGGCCGTCACGGGGCAGAGGGGAGCCTGGGAGTCCCAGCCACGCCAGGGCGCTGGGTAGGCAGGTGTCCCCCACCCCAGCTCTGGGCTGCGAGGCAGCACTCTTCTCAGAAAAGCGGGGGCTAGGAGGAGCCTGGGGCGGGTCCCCTAGGACGGGGCGGGGGCAGAAGGGCAGGACAGTCTCCAGTGCCCAGGCAGACGCACGGCACACTGCCCACTGGCAGTCCTGGGCCCCATCCCCACCCGCCCCCTTCATGGCTCTCGGGCCTGACCCCCGCCCCCCCAGCCCGGGTCCTGAGCCCACACTCCCGGTGGGGCCCTCTGCCCCTGCCCTCCGAATGCAGTCGTGACGCTCACAGGGCTGAAAACCACCGTGCCCTGCCCCCAACTCTTCATGATCCTCCGCTCACGGACCCAGGCCCCGGGGGCCCGGGCCGCAGGCCTCTGGTGGCTGCAGCTGCGCCGCCCGCCGCCCCCTCTGGGTGTTAGACCCGTGGCTCTGGCTGGAACACGCGGCCCTGTTTCACCTGGCTCAGTCCCCCCAGCCCCCCAGGGCGGGTCAAGACAGCAGGGAATGGGAGGCAGAACGGGGCTGCTGTCAGACCCGGACGTGAAGCTGGCCCCTCTGCGATGGAGACGGGAGAACGGCCCCCCTTGGCCCTGGTGGTCTGTGCAGGGGGACATCCAGTTGCCTGCGCGGACCAAGCAGCCGCCAGGGCAGGATCTCAAGTGGTCCCAGGTTGGCAGGGCCAGGCCCCCAGCGGAGGCAGGCAGCCCTGGAGAGGTCCCAGCCTTTCCCAGGGACGTTTGGGGCAGGGAAATGGGGGTCCCTGCGCCCTGTAGGGGGCTGAGTGGCATTCCCTGCTTTTCCCTGGATGCCAGAAACAGCCCAAGTTGCGGGGGGGGGGGCCTTTGCCCCCAGGAGTGCGAGATCCAGGGAAAGTGAGCATCTTTGGGCTGAAAACAAACTTCCACAAACAAGGGCTCCAGCGTGTGGGGCGGCAGAAACAGCAGACCGGTGTTTCCAGGTGTTGGAATTGCCAGAACATAAAATAACTTTGTCTATGGAAATAAAAGGTCTTTGAAAATGTGACAGAAGAGTCTTCATGGGTTTTTTTATGCTATAGAAAGTAGAATTTTATTTTATGAAGGTGGCCAATAAAGTCCAAAAAAGCAAGTAGAACTTCTAGAAACAAATATGGGATTGACATAGAAAACTCGAGTGGCTCAAACTTCCGGGGAGACCCAGGGACTCCGCAGAGCGGAAGGCGGGGCGGGGGGCGGGGCCGTTCACCTGGTCGGATATCCCGTAGGACGGGGGTGGGGGGCAAAGTCGGGGAGCAAATGCTTATGTTTTGTGTCCAGGATTGTCTCAGAACAGCGGCCCTCAGATCTAGACACCCCAGCTGGGAGGAATAAAAAATGCACGTTTTCTCTTAGAAGATCATAAAAGACACAGAACCAATGACAGGCCCGGGGGCCGCCCTGACACCAGGGGCCAGAGAGGTGACTGCACCTTTGATGCCGAGACGATGTAACCTTTAACCCAGAAGGCCAACCCCAGAAAAGCTAGGCTTCAAGAGTGAAGGCAAAATGGAAACTTTCAAAAACATCGGAACCCTGGCTGGCGCGGCTCAGAGGACCGAGCGCCGCCTGTGAGCCGAGGTCTGGGCGGCCGCTCCCAGTCGGGGCGCCCGCCTGGTTTGCAGGCCAGATCCCCAGGAGGGGGCGCGCGAGAGGCAACCCAGCAAAGCATCTTCTCTCAGATGTTTCCCTCCCTTGCTGTCGCTCTAAGAATAAATAAATAAGGTCTTTTTTAAAACAGTGAGTTTACCATCCACGGGACGTCATTAAAACACATCGCAGAGGAAGAACTGTGGAAAGAAGGTGAAATTCAAGGAGCCATACTGAGGACGAGTCAGTTACCTCTTGCGGCAGAACTTCCAGCTCAGCGACTTGAGCAACAGCGAACGCTCTCGCCGTGTCCGTGGGTTGGGGACTTCGGAGCCACCGCGCAGCACGGGCCCGCTCTGGCTTGGCATCCCAGGAGGGCCTCACGGCCGCTGGGGGCCGAAGGACCCGCCGCCAGGACGGCGCAACCCCCGGGCTGTCCGCACAGCGCCTGGGTTTCTTGTCCCCACAGGGCTGCCCAGGTGTCCTCTCAGGTGACGGCTAGTTCCCTTGGAGCACAGGAGGCGAGGGAGCCATGTGCCGTCCAGTCTCTGGGTCATCGAGGGAGTCCCGCCTGCCTTCTGCTCACCACGGGCCAGTCCCTTCTCAGAGGACGTGAAGGGAAGTAGGCTCCACCCTTCCAAGTAGTCTGTGCACACACAGAAGTGTGTTTTATCCTTGCCTTTAGAGAGACAGAAAGGAGAGAGAAAACCGCCGATGGGTTTCCCACCCGTGCCCAGGCGAGAGAGTGTGTGTCTGCGCCCAGACAGGGGGTCAAACCTGCAACCTTTTGGCAATGGGACAACAGTCCGGCCGAGCCGCCCCGGCCAGAGCTGTGCGCATACTTCAAGGTCGACCAAAATAAATCTTTAAATATGTGGGGAAAGCTCAGTGAGCGCTGACTGCAAACATTACGGCGACAGAGTGACTCGTGGCACGTGGGGCGGCGGGTGGCCCCGGGCCCCTGAGCGGCCGGCGGCGGCTGGAGACGCGCTGTCGCAACTGCCTTGTTGCCCGTTGGAGGGAAAAAGACGTTACCGGCTTTGAGTAAGTGCTTTAAAGTAACTGGAGGACCAGGCCTTTCAAAGACAGCCGTCCACTGTGAATCTTCGGGGGGTGGGGGCGTGAGGAAGGGGAGAAGCCGACCTTAGGAGGAAAAGAGGAAACTTCAGGAAGCACGTGAGGTGGTAGAAACACAGGAGCAAACACCGCGGGTGTGAACGGACCGGGCTCTCGTTCAGGACAAAGCCGTCAGGCAGAGGTTTTAGAAGTTCAGACAAAAACTGTTTTAAGAGACACCCCTAAACGATCACCCGCACACACAGGAGCGCAGGTCGTTGCATTAATATAAAACACAGTGGAGGTTAAGGCAGCAGACATTGTTGGTGATGAGCAGAGCAGCCACCTAATAATAAAAAGCTCAACTTCCCAGGGAAACGTAGCGGCCCGCAAAGCATAACCAGCCTCAACATGGAGACGCCACCGCAGATGTGCAGACACGTCACCAAAGAGCACGCACAGAGGCGCACAAGCGCCTGGACCGGCGCCCGACACATCAGCCAGGAGAAGCGTGCAAGCTGAGACCGCAGTGAGGTGTCGCTGCGCCCCGGTCAGGTCGGCCCCAGCAAAAGCACTGATCCCGCCCGGCCGGTGCGGCTCAGCGGGCTGCGCGCCGGCCTGCGAACCAAAGAGTCTCTGGTTCAATCCCCAGTCGGGGCACAGGCCTGGGCTGCAGGCCGGGTCCCTGGTCGGGGGCGTGCGAGAGGCAACCGATCGATGTATGTCTCACACATTGATGTTTCTCTCCCTCTCTTTCTAACCTCTCTTCCCCTCCGTCTTAAAGTAAATAAATAAAACCTGCGAAAAATCAGAGAATTGCAAAACACGAGGCCAGGCCAGTACATGTGAAGGAGGGAAATTCCTTGAAAAATACAGAACTAACTCCAGCAGGACCAGAAGCCCCACCTAACACTGTCACCACGGGAGGGGTGGACACGTGGCGCACCCGCCCAGCACCCGCCCAGGCACCCGCCCAGGCACCCGCCCAGGCACGCCGCCCCATCTTGATTCCGGGAACGCAAATCCTCTGCAGGCTCCTCGGAGGACAATTTAGGAGCTTGAATTCAAACCCCAAGTGGGGGTTTACTAGAAAGGAAAAGTAGAGTTTCACCCCATTCCAGCAACAGGCAAAGTGAGCAGTCTGTCCAGTGCGGGTTAATCCCGAGGCAAGATTAGTTCGACATTTTAAAATGTGTTGTAATCCACGACGTGAGCAGATTAAATGAGAAAATATGGGTGCGAGGGCTGCAGAAAAAAGCGTTCGACTATACTCAGTGTTAACTCACGATTGTTTCTAAGAAATTGTTGGAAGCTAAGACTTTACCAAAAAGCCCTTGGCAAACATTAGGGTTAACAGTGAAATGTTGAAAGCATTCTCTTTTTCGATCTGGAAGAAAATAGTAATGCCTGTTATGGGCAACGTTATTCAAAATTTTACCGACAAAGTATTAGAATTATTAAGAGTTTAACAGGGTTCTGAGTACAAAATGAATATGAAAAAGTCCACCTGATTTCTATAAACCAGTGAAGTCCTTAGCAAATGTAATTTAAAGCTGTAAAACAGTTATGTATGTACCAAGCACTAAATCTAAGAAAAACATGTGAGAACTTCCGGGAGAAAATTACTTAAAGCTTTTTTGAAAGACCTACAAGAGAGCCTAAGCAGACAGAGGAGCAAATCTTGGTTTCAGATAAAAGACCCGGGGTTTGAAAGAGGCTCACTTTCCCCAGCGGGTGCGGGGACTCGACGCAGTTGCAGCTCAAGTCACAGCAGAGCTGCTCGAGGACTCTGGGCCAGTCGTTCCGACACGTCCGGGAGGCCGCGGGCCCCAGGACAAGACATGGGGCGGGGCACCCCGCTCCCCAGGGAGAGCGGCCAGGGCTGCTGGAGAGCTACACCGGCCGTGACCTCAGGGCCGCCCAGCACCCACGTGACGCGGTGCTGGGACAGCTTGTTCCTCAGACCGGAAGACAGGACCTGGAAGCCTTCCCGCACGTTCCGCAGAAAGCCCCGTCCGGGGAGCCGAGCACTTGCCATCAGCAAGGAGACCCGAAGGGGCAAAGGAAAGGGCCGGAAACTGGCCCACGCGGGCCCATACGAGCGCCCGTGACCGCACGGTCCGAGGACTGATATCCGGGTGCTGTCGCCCAGAACAGCGCGGGGTCGGGACGCTGCCCCCCAGCACAGCCAAAGCCCACAAGGAACTCTGGCTCCCCCAAAACGTGACTGGCTCCCCCAAAACAAGAGCCACCGGTCGGCCCAGAGTCCGCCCAATAACACAGACAGGCAACTAACGTGTATTTTGTATGTCATATTAGATACTGTATTCTTACAAGAACGTAACCTGGAGAAAAGACGGTGCTATTTGGAAAATCGTAACGATGAGAGCCCAGCCCCGGCCGGTGTGGCTCAGTGGATTGACCGCCGCCTGAGAACCAAAGGGTCGCCAGTTCGATTCCCAGTCAGGGCACAGGCCTGGGTTGCAGGCCAGGTCCCCAGCGGGGGGCGCGCGAGAGGCAACCACACGTGGATGTTTCTCTCCCTCTCTTTCCGCCTCCCCTCCCCTCCCCTAAATGAGTGCACGGTTTTAAGAGTAAAATTTGAAAAAATATCATAATGAGGAGAAAACACATTTATACTATTCATCGAAACACCCTGCTCGTGAGTGGCCCGCACGGTGCAGGCCTGCGCCGCCGGAGGTCAGCTGTGCAGCGAAAGCGGACGGAGGATGGGGACGATGCTTCACGGCCGGAGGGAAGCGCTCCCACCAGAGGGCAGTCGGCCCGCGGCGCTCGGCGCAGCCCCGCGGCCACCGCAGACACGGCCGGACGGGCCGTGAGGGCAGCAGCCGGCCCGGGGCGGCCGTCTCCCCGGGAGCCACCACGGTTCGGGCCGTGGGGAAACAGCACAGCGTTCCCCACAGATGCACCGACGGGGGGAGGCGGTCGAGCAGGCCAGGAAGTGACGCGGAGCGCAAGGGCGCGGCCACCTCCCACCTGGTCAGGGCCACCGCGGCCTCTGACCTGCTCCCCACGGTCACCGTCGCCTGCTCTGTTGCGAGTCGGCAACACCTGGCAGGCAGCTCGGGGTCGGGGGGCCCTCCTGGAAGGCAGCCCCTGAGAAGTGTGCCCCCCCGAGGACACGGGGTGCACGGGCCTCCCCGGCGGGGCCCACAGCGCGGCGCCCACCTGCGCCCTGGTCGCTGGGCCTGCGGGCCAGGCCACAGGGGAGCTCAGCGAGCCTTCGTCGGACGGCCGTGCGCCTTCACCGGGTAGGGCGTTTCAGCCACCAGACATCGTGGTTTCCGATGGGGAGACCGAGGCAGCGGCTGCCACGACTGCAGCGGACGTCCCCGCCCCGCGTGGGAGGTCTGGCTCCTGGCGGGGCTCCAGGTCCTCCTGCCCAGGGCCCTCCCAGGCCTCCCTATGGCGCAGTCCAGGCGGGGCCGGCCGAGTCCCAGCAGCACCGCACCTGGAGGCTCGCCCTCGCTGGGGCCCCGCGGCCCGGGGCTGCCCCGCCGGGGCTCCTGCCAAGGCCGGCCTCCCACTTGCACGCCCCCCACCCCGCTCCCGGCCCCTAGGTCCTGCACCAGGAAGGGGCTTTCCAGGGCCGGTTCCCTGGGGGAGAGCTCACTCCCGGCCTCCGCCCCAGCCCAGCTGTTCCCTTTTCCCCGCCTCCTTCCCTTCTTTTCCCGGGCTCCTCTGGGCCCTGGGCCACAAGCCAAGCTGGCTCCCCAAAGGCGGGGTCCAAGCCCCATCCTCTCAGGCGGATGGGACGCCACCCAAGAGCAGCTCGGGACATCAGGGAGCCCTGCTTGGGCCTGGCGGGACGCGGCGGGGGTCCTGGGGGGGGCCAGCCTGCCTTCCTTGCCCTTTTGTGGGCCGCCGGGCCACTGTGGGCTGCCTTTGTCTCTTCTTTTCAGCCTCCTCTGCGCTTTCTGGGGTGGAAGAAAGGCCTGGGGGAGGGGGCTCGAGGGCTGCTGGGAAGCCGCCTGCGGGCTCCACCCAGTCACGCTCTGCTGGGGCCGCGCCTGGCGGGGCTCTCACAAGGCTGAGCCAGTTCCCGGGGTTCCCACCCTTCCTGTCGGGGTCCTGAGGTCCCAAGCTGAAAGGAAGTCTCTCTTGATGGGCCGGTCACACCAGCCCCTCGCCTGGGCAGAGATCCCAGCGCAATTGTCCCTGCAGGTTCCAAAGACCAGGGTGTTGCCCAGCCTCGGCCCCCAGTCAAGTGCTGCCCTCCTGGCCCCGCCTCCCCACCCCCCACCCCGGCCGCTGGCACTCGGGTGGTCCTGCCACAGGGCTTCTGTTTGGCTGGTTCTTGGTGCTGGAATTCCCATTCCACAGAGTGCAGAAGGGGGTGGCCGCTGGCCAGAGGAAGGGGTAACGCTTGGCTGGGCTGGCGCGCAGGGCGCGGGGCGGGGGGCACAGCACGGGGGCAGGCGTCGTGTGGGGTGGGAGGGCAGAGCTGGCTCTGGGGTGCGCTGTTGCCCACCCCGCCAGCGTCCAGGGACATGCGTGCCGGCGGGCCCGGCCGGGAGCCCACTCCCCCCTGTCTGGGACGAGGCCCCCCACGCGGGGCCAGGGACTCTCCTCCTGCCCCTTCCGCGAGAAGCCTCTGGCCTCCCCTGTCCAGGCTTCTGGACCCCACGCCCAGGCAAAGGAGGCAGCAGGGGGTCCCAGGCCCTGAGCCGGGAGGCCACTTGTTTCTGAACTTGGAGTGACTGCAGCCATCCTGCACCTCTCTGCCTGTGTCCTCACCGTCACCTTGGCACTGGGACCTGCATGCGTGACCTAGGTCTGGCCTCATGCTGCTGGGCTGCTCGGCTTTGACCTCCCAGCGCCCCACGGTCAAGCCCAGCCTGGGTCAGCGCGGGGTCCTGGGAACCTGACCAGCAAGGCGCAGCGCCACACCCTGGGGCTGGGTCGGTGCTGCAGGCCGGCTGGCCCTGTCTTAGGGGGAAGGCATGGCAGGGACCCGTTTGCTCCGGAGCCAGCCCAGCCCACCCCTGCGCCAGGCCGCAGGCCCGAAGCCACCGGGATGGGGCGCCCTCTCGGTCCTGCCCCAGTGGAACCAGCCGTGTCCACGGGCAGGCAGACACCGGCAGGCCAGCCCTCGGGGTCGGCGGGCGAGCCGGCGGACAGGGGTCTTCTGGGCGAGGGGTAAGTGGACAGGAAGGAGGCTGGGCCACAACCTCCGGGCACGCGGGTTGCGACCTGGGCGCGAGGAAGGCAGAGTGACTCACCTGCACTAGGAGGAGTGCGCTCTGGGAGGGCGGTGGGCGTGTCGGCCGCGCGTGGGCGGGGCGAAGCGCGGCTGGTGCGGGTCTCCGCCCCGCCCCGGGTGCCTACCCCGCGGCCCCCGGCCCCCGGACCTCGGCCTCCCGGCTCCCCGCCGCCCCTCCGACACCGCCTGCTCCGTCCGCCACCCGCCCATGGCCGGGAAGGCGCTGTCACTGCTGCCGCCGTTGCTGCTGGCCGCCGCGGGCCTCTGCGGCCTCCTGCTGCTGTGCGTCCCTACTCGCGATGTCCGGGATCCGCCCGCCCTCAAGGTGCCTGCTAGGACGCGGGGCTCCCGGCGGGGCGCGGGGCGAGGCGGAGCCCGCGCAGGGCCGGGCAGCGCCCGCGTGGCGGCCCGCGCTCCGCTCCCGACCAGCGGGGTGGAATCCCGGCCCCGCGCGCTCGTCCCCCGGCCGGGGTCCGCAGGACCGCGGCGGCGCTTCCGGAGAGACGCGATGCGGGAAGCTGAAGTCCCGGCTCGCCGAACCTCCGCGGAGCCTGTCATGGGCGGGGCTGAGGAGCCGTCTCTCTGCGCCCCGGATGAGCCCCAGGCCTCAGCTGGACCCAGGCAGCCCACGGGGGTGCATTGGTTTGGCATTGAACCCAGACAGAGTGCGAGGCTCCCGGGGCCTTAGGGAACCCTCCTCACCTCCCGAGTAGTCCCGACAGTGCGGCAGCTGCCCTTGAGGGGGGCCTGCCGGTGAGGGGGGTCAGAAGCGGCCGGCCCTGAAAGGGTTGGGGTGAGCTAGGCCAGGCCCAGCCTCCGAGCCCAGCCGTCTCCCATAGTGCCTTTTTGGACTTGTGGGGGTGGGGGAAAGCTTGGCGTGTGTGCATGTGTGTGCATGTGTGTGCACGTGCGTGCGTGGAGCGCAAGCCCCAGGAGCCTGGGTGGCCACGGCCCGGGCGGATGCTCTGCAGCCGAGAGCCAGCCCCCCGGGGGAGCTGGGGGGTGGGCTGGGCAGATGCCGGCTGGCGTTCCCGGTGGGGGCGTGCCCCCTTCCCCAGGAGGGTGTGCTCCCCAGCCCAGCCCTGCCTGCTGGAATCCAGGCCCTTGGGGACAGGTTCCGGGAGGTGGCAGGTGCCAGCAGGGTGCTGAAGCCACCCCACGGGCCCGAAAGGCTCGGCTCGCATCCCCGCCCCGGGGCCTGCAGGCCTCGCTCTCCGGGCCCCTGGCTTCACGGCCCCGGGCAGCGTGCCTCCGGGCAGGGCCGGCCTGCGCGGGGCCCCTCCCAGCCTTCGCCCTGGGGCCCTGGCGTCCCCATCCTCCGGGTGGGCTGGGAACCGAGAGGTGGGGGTGGGGAGGGAGGAAGAGCTGGCCCCGAAGGCTCCTGCAGCAGCGCTTCCCCCGGAGCCTGGGGACCCCGTGTCCCTGGACAGGACTCCAGAGGCGGTCCCGGGACCCTCTGACCCTGCCGCAGCAGCCCCGCTGGTCCTCGCCCGGGTGGGGCCTGCCCTCCCCGGGGAGGAGGCTGTGGGCCCCGTGCTCGCCCGGCCGACCTGTGTCGCCGTGGCTGTCCCTGGCCTTCTCCGACCCTCGGACCTTCCAACCTCGACACAGGTGGGGAGGGGTGGAAAGCAGGGGCACAGGGCACGGCCTTCAGGCCCCTGCACCCCCGAGGGTGACCCCCACACCCCTGCCCTCAGTACGGCATCGTCCTGGACGCCGGCTCCTCCCACACGTCCATGTTCATCTACAAGTGGCCTGCGGACAAAGAGAACGACACCGGCATCGTGGAGCAGCACAGCTCCTGCGGCGTGCGCGGTGAGCACCCCCACGCACTCGGCGCACCCGGCCTGGACACCCACTCCCTGCGGGGCCGCGGGGGCGCCCTCTGGCCTTAGCCTCCGAAGCCGGGCTCCTCGGCTTCCTGCGGGGCGGGCCCTGGGCCTCCTGGGAGCGGCAGGCGCTTCCACTCCAACAGGGGGGCCCCGGAGAGCGGGCGGAAGGTTTGAGTCCTGCCCGGCCCAGGACCGGCCGTTACATGCCAGACAGAGCAAAAGGGGCTGCGGGGAGCTGGTGGGCGCCCCTGGCAGGCCTCGCGGGGGGCCAGGCCCAGCGACAGTGCCCGCAGCTTTGTCCTGGCACCTGTGCACACACCCGCCGCTCAGGCGGCAGCCTCAGAGGCTGGGTGGTGCCTGGGCGGGCCCCTTTGTCGGTGGACGTCTCTGAAGGCTTCAGCCGGAAAGGTGGGCTTAAGCCGCCAGCAGGTGCGGGAGCCCTGGGAGCCAAGCCCCCGCTGTGTTGGCCGACGCCCGCCCTGGGGCCGGGCGCCCGGCTCAGCTCCTCTCTGCCTCCCTCCAGGGGGGGGCATTTCCAGCTACGCCGACAGCCCCTCCGGGGCTGGCCAGAGTCTGGTCGAATGCCTGGACCAGGCGCTCCGGGAGGTGCCCAAGGAGAGGCACGCGGGCACACCCCTCTACCTGGGAGCCACGGCGGGCATGCGCCTGCTCAAGTGAGTGTGCCCGCGCCCCGGCCCTCCTGGCCCTGGGTCCCCCACGGCAGCCTCGGCACGGGGTGGGCCCCGCGCGTCCTCGGCGGCAGCCCTCGGCCGGGACCCTCTCAGCTGGCTGGGCAGACCCCATGCCCCCCAACAGCAGGACCACAGCCCCCCAGGGAAAAGACCTCTCAGAGACACCCCTCCCCCCGTCGCAGCCTGACCAGTCCAGAGGCCTCGACCAAGGTGCTCGCGGCCGTGACGCAGACGCTGACCCAGTACCCCTTTGACTTCCGTGGCGCCCGCATCCTCTCTGGCCAGGATGAGGGGGTGTTTGGCTGGGTGACCGCCAACTACCTGCTGGAGAACTTCATCAAGGTGGGCCTGCTGGCCAGCGCAGCGAGCTGGGGGTGTGCGCTCCCCACTGGCTGACCCGGCCCTCACCCCTCGCAGTACGGCTGGGCAGGCCGGTGGTACCGGCCGAGGAAGGGGACGCTGGGGGCCATGGACCTGGGCGGCGCCTCCACGCAGATCACCTTTGAGACGGCCAGCCCGGCCGAGGATCCGGCCGACGAGGTCCAGCTGCGGCTCTACGGCCAGCAGTACCGCGTCTACACCCACAGCTTCCTCTGCTACGGCCGCGACCAGGTCCTCCTCAGGCTGCTGGCCAGTGTGCTCCAGGTGCCCACCAGCTCCCGCGCACTTGCACTGCCGTCCCCTGCTGGGGGCAGGGGGTGGGGGCCAAGGGCGCAGCCCGGTCAGCAGCCATCCCGAGGAGGGGGCTTCTCCAGGCAGCCGGAGCCGATGGGCTTCGATCCGCTGGGGGGGCACGGCGGGGGGAGGGGTCTGGCGTGGGCCTGGTGGGTGCCAGGCCGGGGGTGTGGTGTTTGTCCATCCACACTGGGGAGCCGGGGTCGCTCCTGAGCCCAGAAGCGGTGCCATCGCGTGCGACGTGGGGAGATCATCAGGCTGGTCCTCGGGGAGGCCCTCTGGGGTCCTGGGTGGGCAGCGCCTGAGGGGGTGCGACCCACACCCTCGTCGCCCCCAGACCCACAGCTCCCACCCCTGCTGGCCTCAAGGCTACTCCAGAGAAGTGCTGCTCCAGGACGTGTACGGGTCGCCCTGCACCGCGGCCCAGCGGCCCCCGGGCTTCAACAGCAGCGGCAGGGTCAGCCTGGCAGGGACTGGCAGCCCTGCCCTCTGCCGCGGCCTCGTCGCCGGGCTCTTCAACATCTCTTCCTGCCCCTTCTCCCGATGCTCCTTCAACGGCGTCTTCCAGCCCCCCCTGGCGGGGGACTTTATCGTGAGTCCGGGGACAGGGGTGGGGGGCCGACGGCCTGCGGAGCCCTCGGTCTGGGCTCAGTGCGACGGGGTCCCTCGCAGGCCTTCTCCGCCTTCTTCTACACCGTGGACTTCCTGAGGACGGCGATGCGGCTGCCCGTGGCCACCCCGCAGCAGCTGGAGGCCGCTGTGGTCGCCGTCTGCAACCAGACGTGGAGCGAGGTGAGGCCTGCGCCCCTCCTCCGGGGCTCGCGGGAGGGCTCAGCCGGCCGCTCGGCGTCCCCCACGGTCACTGCTTGGAGAGTGGGGGGCTCAGCCTCTCAGAGGGCGCAGTGCGGGGAGGAGACACCGCTGCTCCAGCTCGGAAAGTGGCCGGGCCACGGCAGGGCGGCCGGTGGCCGCTGCGGCTTCCCCCTGGAACCGAGACCTAGGGGCAGCAGGAAGAGCCAGCCCGCGGCCTGCGTGGCCAGGGGAGCGGGATGCAGGAGTAGGACCCAGGGGAGACTTCACAGGTGGAATCGGCAGGGCTCAGGTGAGCAGTGGGAGCTGAAGACGCCTCCTGGATTCTGGCTTCTGCCACTGGCCAGACACAGGTGCCCGGCAAAGGCTCCCGGGGAGGTCAGGGCCTGTGAAGCACAAGGTGCCCACCGGGGACTCTGGAAAGAACACTTGAGTGTCTGGGGGCTCAGTGGTGGAGGAGGCTCTTGTCCCCTCTGTGTCTGGTGGCAGGCAGACTGGGGAGAGTAGGGGGCGGGGTGAGGAAAGGGTGGCTGGGCTGCGGCTCAAGCCTGGAGCTTCCCCTGTTCCCCTAGCCGCATGCAGAGCTTGCGGCAGCCCTCTGCTCCCTGGTGGCCATCCGTGCCGTCCCCTCCTCGTCTGCCTCCCAAGCACGGGTGCTCCCAGCCACCCCGAAGTCACACTTTTCGTCCTCGAGGAGGCCTGCCTGGTTGGTGGCCCCTCCGCCTCTTTCTACGCCGCATCGCCATGTGTGCGCGCGTGCGCACGTGTGTGGTGCAGCTCATGGCTGGCCACCCACCTGGTAGGGCCGCGACCTCCCGGTAGCTGGGGGGCCTAACATCGCCCCACCTGCGTCCCAGCTGCAGGCTCGGGCGCCGGGAGAAGGGGCGCACCTGCCCAGCTACTGCGCCGGGGCCATGTTCGTGCAGCAGCTCCTGAGCAGGGGCTACGGCTTCGACGAGCGCGCCTTCAGTCGCCTGACCTTTGAGAAGAAGGTGGGCGCTGGCTGGAGGGCGGGGCCTGCGCGGCGCTGGGGAGCGGGGCGGGGCCTCCAGGGCTGCGCGGAGGCTGAGTCCGCGCCCCTCCTCCGCAGGCCGGGGACACCGCGGTGGGCTGGGCGCTCGGCTACATGCTGAACCTGACCAACATGATCCCCGCCGACCCGCCGAAGCTGCGCAAGGGCACCGACTTCAACTCCTGGGTGGTCCTCCTCCTGCTCTTCGCCGCCTTGCTCCTGGCCGCGCTGGCCCTGCTCGTGCGCCAGGCGCGGCCCGCCAAGTCGCCGAGCGCCATCTAGGGACTGGCTGGGGGCGCACCCCTCAGCCCACCGCCCTCCACCTCTCGGCCGCTGATGCAGCCCGGAGCCCGAGACGGGGGCTGTAGCACGCACTCCCACGGGGGCCGGGGTTGGGGGCGAAAGGAACCGGACACAGCCCCTTCAGCCCGTCCAGCCTTTCCCGGTCTCGAGGCCTCGCGCCCCTTCTGCAGTGGGTGGGTCGGGTAGCATCCCATCTCCCTCCGCCTGTTACTACAAGATGGGTCTCCGGGAAGTGGAGCTCTTATTGATAATCAGAGTCCTCCGAGACACCCCAACTCGGGTCTGTGTTAGGGGGAGGGTCACAGCCAATAGGCTGCGGGCCAGCCCAGGGTCTACTTGTAAGACTTTGTAATAAAACCTTTGTCCTGGAGCCGTGGAGAGATGGCCGCCGCTCACCCGCCCTGCACACAGGCACGCCCCCTCCCGGCGCTCAGGGCGGGCCCCCGCCGCTCCAGCCTCCTCTCCCGACCCAGCCCTGGGGCGGTGCTGACCACGGCCCTCGCGCCACCGCCTTGGCCCACAGTAGCTGCTGGGTGGCGGGCAGGGGAGTCCCCGAGCCCCCGAGCCTTATATGGCCACCAGAGCCCCTGCAGCGCCCACAGCTCTGGTCAGTGGCCTAGGCCGGTTGGGCGGCTGGGCCCTTGTGGAGAGTGGGCCTGGGGGCGGGGGAGGGGCAGCGGAGATGCAGAGGGTAGGTCGTGGGCAAGCACGTGCACGGGGCTCTCGAAGAGCCAGGGAAGGGACAAAGCCTCTACAGGCGGCGACGCGCTGCGACGCTGAGACTGGGGCCAGGAGGGACGCGGGCTCCACCTCTGGGAGGTGTGGGCCTTGCGGAGAGCCTGGCCCTAGCGCCTCTCCAGGGCCCGGGGCGACAAACCGCTCACCCCTACCTTGGTGCGTTTCCAAGCCCCCGAGAGACATCAGGCGGCCCCCCTCCCACCCCAAGCCTTGCTTTCTCCTGCGAGGCGGCCGTGCGAAGGCGTGGCCTCGGCTGCATCTCCCGCCTGCGCCGACCTTTCTGGGAAGTGAGCTCTGATACTTTCTCTGGTCAATGCTATGGGGGGGGGCACCCTTGTTTTTCTCCCCACCATCCGCACCCCGCTGCTTCTGCAAGCGTGTGAGTCACTTCACAAACCTGAGGGCAGCCGGCACCGCCACCCCCTTCCCGTCTGAGTTCAGAGGGAAAAGGCCCGAGAGGGAGGGCCGGGCTGGGGGGCTCATGCTCATTCGGTGGCTTGAGCGGGAGAGCGGTTTCCCGGTGAGCCAGGTGATCGCGCTCTCAGGACTCAACGAGCCGAGCGTAAGCAGGGGCGTCCCAGCTGCTTTGTCTTCCTGGGGCCCCAGGGAACTGAAAAGCGGTCTGTCGCCCGGGGACCGTGGACAGCTCCCAACTCTCAGCTCCCAGCGGACTCGCGTCAGCAGCTCCAGACCGCTCTTGCCCCCTGGTGGCTTCACGTGAGAGTAGCCGCCCCATTCCAACCCTAGGGGCCAGCGACACTGGCCTAGTTCTCCGTGTGTTTGCTTGTAGCCGGGTCTCTGAGTGCCCGGTGCGTCTTGGGCGCACACCTGTCCACCCTGTGCGCGCCTGGCGTCCCTGTGTTCCCAGGGCTGCGCCGCCAGACCTGGTTAGGTCTCCTGCTCCGGCGCGTGGGGGTGGGGTGGAAGTTGGCAACCCCACTAGGACGGGGAGGGCGGAAGAAGAGCATCCGGGGAAGCCCACCCTCGGCCAGCCCCTAGCCGTATCTGCGCAGAACACAGGTCTTCGGCTGCAGAGGCCGCGGAGGTTGAGGCGCCGTGAGACCCGGAGAGCAGGGGGTCGGTCCGAACTGGAGAGGGGGAGGGGCTCGGGCTGGAGGCGCAGTCCCGCCCCCTCATGTGGAGCGCGCAGGCGCACTCCCGGCGCGTTGCCTCCTGTCGCCGCGCCTGCATCCCGGATCCTTTGCCGCAGCGTCAACACCGTCGCCAACGCCTCTTTTCCTTCTCCTCCTCCTCCTCCTCCTCCTCCTCCTCTTTCTCCTCCTCGGCCTCCACCTCCTCTTTCTCCTCCGCTCCCTCCTCCTCCGTCTCAGCCGACGCGGCGCACAGAGCCCGAGCCCAGCCCCGGGCCGCGCGGTGCCATGCTGCCCCGGCGGCGGCGCTGAAGGATGGCGACGCCCGTCCCCCCGCCCTCCCCGCGGCACCTGCGGCTGTTGCGGCTGCTGCTCTCCGGCCTAGTCCTCGGCGTCGCCCTGCGCGGTGCCTCCGCCGGCCGCCCGGGTGAGCGACAGCGCTCGGCGCAGGTCGCAGGGCGGCCCGGGGCTGGGTGCGCAGGGTGGGGGGTCCTGCCGCGCGACGCTACCCCCCTCGACTGGGCCCGCAGGCCCCGCAGGCCAGGCCTGCTGGCAGCTGTGCCGGCCCCGCCTCGCACGGGATGGGGTAAACAGGACCAGGCCCTGAAGGGCGCCGCTGGTGGGGGCTCCTGCCGGGCTCCTGGTGGTGAACCCAAAGTTCACGCGCTTCTGGGCTTTGTCTCTGCGTCCGTGAGCCTGTCTGTGTCTGTGTCTGTGTCTCGGGAGGGCTCCGCGCGTGGGCCTGCTGCCGGCAGTCCGTCTGTGTGCGTTTCTGCGATGCGCTGCGGGGGCCTGGCCTTGGGGGCCTTGCTACCCGTGTCTGTCCTGGGTCTGCGTGCCAGTGCTGATCGGCCCGTCCCCATGCCTCGGCCGGTGTTGGACATGTCCCTTGCTTTGCTGCCATGGTCGGGGCCTGAAGGTTCCTAGGGTGTTTGACAGCTCGTCCCAGGCTTAGGGTCTTGTTTACTGCCTGCAGCGGGGACAGGGGCAGCGTCCAGGCTCAGGCGTTCTCCTTTGCCCTGTGCGATGGAGGACCCCGCCGCCCTTCTGTCTCCTGTGCTAGGGGCCGAGGGCGCCGCCCAGGGTAGACTGCGGTGAGCCCCCCAGTCCTGGGAGACCCTCCCTGCTTGCCAGGGAGGCACGAAGGTTCCAGGTGGTGCAGGTCTGCAGGGCCCTGGAGCCCCAGGGGCTGAGCTGGGACACCCTGTGCCCACGCACACACTCGGTTTTCCTGGCAGCCCCAGAGGGAGGTGCTGTTTTTAGGCCACTTTACAGATGAGGAAACCAAGGCACTGAGGAGCTAAGCAACTGGTGCGCTGAGCTGGGTCGCAGGCTCGTCTGCATGTGGCCTCCAGGCCGGAGCAAGGCAGGCTTCCTCCCGGGCGCCGGCCTCCTGCGGCTGGCCCGGCACTGGCCGCCCGCTGAGAGCCTGGCGCCAGGCCCGTTGGGTGGGGCCTTCGCAGAGAGGGGCCATAGCCACCGCGCTGAGCCCCAGGGTGGGCCGATGCTGTGCCAGCTGCTCTTGGGCCTTATGCTCTCCCAGGTGTGGGGGGTGCCGGCCACTCTCCAGCTACCGTTGTCCCCGGAGCCTCCTCCTGCACCCTGAGGCTGCAGCGGGGACTTTTCCAGGACTCAGCAGGCAGCAGGCAGCCACAGCCTCCTGGGCACGGGGGCTGGGAGTGGAGGCCCCTGGAAACCAGGCTCTGGAGCCGGCTTTGCACCTCAGGCCCCTGCCCCTGACCTGGTGCGCTCTGGGTTCACAGCATCAGGGCAGGCGGTGCCTGGCTCCCCAGGCGCCCAGCCGGTGGGTGCGGTCCCGACAGACCTGCTGGCACGGGCTTAATGTTTAACTGGCCCGCACCCCGGGCCTGGCTCTCCGAGACTGGCGTCTGCTGGCCCGGGGCAGCTCAGGAAAGCGACCGCAGAACTTCCCAGAGGGGACGCCTGCAGCCAGACGCGGTGTGTGCCCGGTCACCGCAGAAGCCCAGCCAGACCCCTCAGGGGGTAGAGGAGGACAGGGCCGGGCATTCCCTGATGCCCCCGACTCATCCTGGGCCCCCCACGACCCTCCCGCAGCATGAGGGCCTTGGCTGAGGGGGCCGGGGCCTCCGGAGGCACCGCTCCCCGGGCCTCGCCCAGCAGGGTTGGCGTCCCAAGGGGTGTCCGCTGGCTCTCTGACTCTGCTGTCCAGCAGTCGGGGCCAGTGTCCCGGCGCTCAGGACGCTCCTCAGCTCGGAGGCAGTTCGCCTTCTGCATCAGAGAGGCAACTGAGGCAGAGAGGAACACTGCCCTCTACCCCAGCATCAGGACAGGCTCCGTTGGCTGCGTGTGGGGGACACTGGTCTGGGCCCCAGGACACAGGAGCGGGGCCTGGCCAAAGTCCCAGGTGCCCCTGTGTCCAAAGCGAGGGAGACTGGCCGACTCCGGCCCGGACCGCCCCGGCCCCCACAGCCCTGTGCCCTGGGGACAGGCCGCAGGCTGGACAGGCGGGGAGGGGGCGCCTCCCAGGCTGGGGGCTTGTTCTCTCCGGGCTCGGGGCTCCGCACCCTGGGTCTGGAGGGCGGCACGACGGGGGGCGGGGAGAGGGGGGCAGCGTCCTTTGCTGCCCCTGAGCCAGAGAGGGGAGACCCGAGCCCCGTCCCGGGCTTCCCGTGCGGGCAGACCCAGGCGGGAAGTGGAGGGCCGTCCGGACAGCGAGGGCCAGCTTCCCGCCGAGGGTGGGCGCAGGCCGGGAAGCGGACTCTGGGGAGCGGGTGGGGCAGGGAGTTCTGATAAGCCTTAGCACTGTTTGTCTTCCTGGTTCCGATCCCGGCGGGGGTGGGGCGGGGGGAGGAAGGGCCTGCCCTGACAACGTCGGATGTCCGGAGCCGATGTCCGGAGCCAGGCCCGGCCAGCTCTGTGGGGTGGGGGAGGGGTACCGGGGGCAGGGCTGCCTCTGTGCGGGGCTGTGACCTCAGCCTGCCTCTACTTCCTTCCCAGATGCCGCCGCCTGTCCCGGGAGCCTGGACTGTGCCCTGCAGAGGCGGGCACGGTGCCCCCCGGGCGCGCACGTCTGCGGGCCCTGCCTCCAGCCCTTCCGGGAGGACCGACGCGGGCTCTGTGTGCCCAGGGTGCACCGGCCTCCGGGTACGGGACAGCAGGCTCCCCCTCCCCTCGCCCCCGACCCCGACGCACGGCCCCCCAGCCTCAGCTCCCAGGCCCCTCAGCTCAGTGGGACACCGGGCACTCCCCTGCCGCCCTCCAGGTGGCCCACCGGTCCTTTCCAGGTGGCATCGGCCCAGAGCCTGGTGGTGGGCTGAGGCAGGGGTGTCCGGTGTGACGTGCTGGGGATTCCGGGAGAGGCAGGGCCCCTGCAAGCTCTGCCCAAACCCCTCGGCACCCGGTCTCCCCGTCGAGCCCTCGCCCCTGCTCCCCCATTCACTCCGTGAGCACTGGGGCGCCCCACTCATCAACCCGAGGCCAGAGTGGGGACAGCCGACCCGAGCTGAGCGGCTTCTGCTGTGAGGGGGCCATGCCGAGGGCTGCGGGGGCGCCTGCGAGCCTGGGCCCGCGGGGGGGGGGGCCTCCTGGAGGAGCAGGCGCGGGCGGGCTTCGAGGCGGCGCGCTGCAGGGCAGGGGCTGTGCGCGGGTGCCCGCTGGGAGCCCCGGCCTGGCCCCCAGAGCCAGCCGCAGGGAGAAGGGCGCCCGGCCCCCAGCGCCTCGCGGACAGCTGTCCTCCCTCCTGGTGGAGGCAGGCGGGACAGAAAGGACCTCTCCCGGCTCCTGAGGGCGTCGCTGCCCTGCGGGGCGTAGACGGTGATGGGGTGCAGTGTTGTGTTGCCCCAGGGCTCTGCGCGCCCCTTTGTTGGCACCGGGTGGGGCAAGGGGCACCCCTGCCCTTCCGCCGGCCTGTGCCCCTTCCCTTAGCACCTCCACCCCGGCCCCGCCCCCACCTCTGGGAATGGTCCTGCTCCCACCGAGCACGCCCCTCAGCCGGTGGCCATGGTGACTCAGGGCGGCCACCGACTGCAGGCTGGTACCCCGTCCTCTGGCCACCGGGACCTGGGAGCAACCCGACGGAGGGGCAAGAGCCTGGGCCTGGGGACAGCTCCAGGATGGCCCCTCCGCCACGCGAGGCCACGGGCGGCTGGCGTTGCCAGAGAAGAGCCAGGCCGCTCCGCCTGATGGCCCCTCGTTGTCCCCAGAGGAGAGCCCGCCCCAGCCCAGACTGGATGACGAGATCGACCTCCTGGCCCAGGAGCTGGCCCGGCAGGAGGCGGCGCGCTGGGAGCTCACGGCCCTGCCGCATCCAGAGGCGCCTCAGCGGCTCCTGGAGGCTGGTGAGGCCCCCGCCCCGCCCCGCGCGCCCATCGTCCCTGCCCATCCCGGGCCTGCGCAGTCACTCGCCTTCTCTCTGCAGCGGCCACCCTGGGGCTCTCGGACCGAGGCCAGGGCCCCGACCTCGGCATCCCCTCCACGCGGGGAGCTCCTGCGCCCACGGCCCTCACCTCCTTGGGTTCTCCTGTGTCGCCTGGGCCGGTGCACATGTCCCCGCTGGAGCCCCGGGGCGGGCGCAGTGACGGCTTCGCCCTCGGTAGGTGCGGGCAGGTGGGGCGCGGGGTCCTGGTGCGGCCGGCGGGGAAGGCCGCCCTCACCGGCTGCCGTCTTGCCCGCAGCGCTCGTCCTGGTGTGCTCCGTGGCCGGCGCCGCGGCCCTCGCCGTGGCCGCGCTCTGCTGGTGCAGGTGAGCCGGGGCGCCGGGTGGGAGGGCCGGCGGGCGGCCGGACCCCGCGGGCCTCAGCCTCCGCTGTGTCCCCCCGCAGGCTGCAGCGGGACATCCGCCTGACCCAGAAGGCCGACTACGCGGCCCCACAGGGGCCCGGCTCCCCCGCGACGCCCAAGATCTCGGTGCGTGTTGCCGCCCCGCCCGGCCCTCGGCCCCAGCCCCTCCTCCGCGGCCTGACCCTCCCTCCCCGCCGCCCGCAGCCCGGGGACCAGCGGCTGGCGCACAGCGCGGAGGTCTACCACTACCAGCACCAGAGGCAGCAGATGCGGTGCCTGGAGCGGTGAGATGCCCCCTCTGGACTGCGCCCCCAGAGCCCCCCGCCCCTCACCCCGGGCCCCCACCCCCATCCCGCCCGTACGAGGTGGCTGAGCGCCGCTTCCAGCCTGGGCCCCCGCACCCGGAGGGTGTGGGAGGACCCGGCCATCCGCCCCCACCAGGCATAAAGAGCCCCCCAAGGAGCTGGACTCAGCCTCCTCGGACGAGGAGAACGAAGACGGCGACTTCACAGTGTACGAGTGCCCGGGCCTGGCCCCGGTGAGTGGGGGCGGGGCGCCGGGCTGACCCCCGCCACCCGGGCGCTGCGCTGCCCGCCCCTGCCGGCCCGCCTGACCCCCGCCCGCCTTCACAGACCGGGGAGATGGAGGTGCGGAACCCGCTGTTCGACCACTGCTCGCTGTCCGCCCCGCTGCCGCCGCCGCCATGAGGCGAAGCGCGGCGCCCACTCCCTGGAGGACCGGCGGGGGCGGGGGCGGGGGGCCGAGGACCTGCGTTTCCCAATAAAGAAACCGTGTTCTGACGTCGGGCCCTCCTTGCGGCCGGGCTGGGGTGCCAGCCGGAAACCCCCCGCGGGGCAGGGCACCGCCTGCTTCCCCTGCACCTGCCCTCCAGAGCCTGCACCCCAGAGGCCGGCAGTGAGAGCCCCACAGGCCGGGGAGGGATGGGGGTACTGGAGGCAGCCAATTAAAGTCCCTCTCAGACCTGGGCCCGCGGGCAGGAGACCCCGCCCCCGCCCCAGCCTTTGGGGCCTGGACGGGGGGGGGGGGGGCAGGGGGGGCCTGAGGCTCTCAGCCCCACGCAGAGAGCAGGCGCCTCTGTGTCCTGCTGTGGGGGGCTTCTGTTTTCCTCGGGCAGGGGACGCCCCCCACCCTCCTCCGTTTCCAGGCCCTCCCCCCACCAGTGCAGCGGCAGATGGGAGGGGGGGTACGGCACAGGGCCAGGCCATGTGGAGTGGGTACCGCTCCCCGAGGGACCCTCACCCACGGAGGCTAGAAAGGCCCGGGCGGTGGGAGGGACAGGGTGCAGCCTCGAGCGCGGCTCCCCCGGCGCCGGCCCGGCCCCTGCAGCACAGTGGTGTGTGGGGCGCGGAGGGGGCTGGGCGCCGGGAACCCTGCGGGTGGGGGCAGGGAGATGGGGCTGCGCGTCCGCTGTTGCTTCATCTGTGCCTTTAGGGGCGATAGATACAGAGAAAACGGGGTGCAGAAGGCCTCACAGGCGAAGGGAGCCTGGCGCCCCGCCGGGTCTGGCCCAGGCCAGCCTGCCCCGCCAGCCAGCCCGGCCGAGCCACGGCCAGGAGGTCCCCGCAGAGCTCTGGGCTCAGCCCCGAGCAACCGGGGCAGAGAGCGGCCACGCGGCGTGCCCTGTCTTCCCTCCTCCGGGGCACGGGCCCATCCCCGGTGTCCCTGCTGCCCGCCCCCCAGGGCCCCGGCAAAGGGCGCACAAGGGTGCTCCCTCCAGAGGCAGCAGCAGTGCCTGGAGGCTGGTGGGCCCGGCCCGGGAAGCGCAGACCGAGGGCCGGTCCCGGGAAGGGAGGCGCCCTCCGCACCCCGCCGCCCGCCCGGCTTTCAGGGCTCCCGCGGACCCCCGGCTCCATCCATCCGACAAGGCCACCCCCGCCTTGTCCGAACCCCCACGGCCCCTGGCACAGGCCCCGGGCGGGCGGGGGGTTAGGGCTCAGGCTCCACAGCAGCTCCGGGGACCCCGGTTCAGGGCAGGTCCGGGCTCTGAGTCCCGCAGCAGCGGCCCTGCCCCCTACGCTAGGTGCGCAGCACAGGGGAGCGGGGTCTTGAGTCTCGGCGCAGACGCGGGGGGCACACCAATGTCAGGCACTGAACACATAGGACCCCAGGGTGACCCCGGCAGATTCCGGCGCTCCTCCCGGGCGGATGAGGACGCGGCGGTGCCCCGGGCCTGGACGGGAAGGAAAGCCCGTGGGAGAGCAGGGTCCGGCACCTGCAGGGCACCCCTGGTCCAGGGGGTCCCGCTCAAGGCAGAGGGACCGCCCCTGCCGCTGCCCACCGACGCTGGCTCCCGCCACCACCCCGGTGTCGCCCCCTGGGCTGCTCCCCACCCTGGGGGTCCCAGGGCCACTCGCCAGCCTCCGTGCACCCACCTTCCCTAAGGGACTCCCTGGACCACACCCCACCCAACCGTCTCGTTGAGAATGAATTGCCCGCTGGCTCCCTCTGCCGCCCTGGCTCCCCTGAGTCAGGTAGCTCCCGAGCAAGGCCGCCAGGGGGCCTCGGGGCGCCTGTGCACCCAGGCCCGCGCAGGCCAGCCCTGGGAGCGGGCAGGCGGGCAGATCGGCTCTGGCACTCTCCCTCCGAGGCACCCTTGGTCGGGGGCTGCGTGGCTTATTGTCTGTGGGGGGCAGTGACCAGGAGCCCAGCCACCTGCCCTCTGCCTGGGCACAGGCGCCCCGGTGTCAGCTCAGCCGGCGCCCACTGGGGGAGGCTGGCCCTGCGGCCAGCCAGGCCCCGCTGCGGAGCGATGGTGTGCTCTCGGTTCTCACGGTTCTCACGGGCTGGAAGCCGGAGCTGGGCACCTGCCTGCGTCCCAGCGGGTCACAAGCCTGGGGGGCAGGTGGCAGGATACGGCCCCCACTTCCCCTTTGACTCAGCTCTCTCACTCCTCTTTCCTCTAAAAGCCTCTCCCTCTGCCCCATTTCTCGGCCAAGCCTCGGAGCCCCATTTCCCAGCCAGCAGGTTCCCATGCCGGGGCCCCACAGCAGGGACCTGGGTGGCAGACCGTGACGGGGAGCCGCAGAGCCCGGCGGACGTGGCGGGCTCTTTCGAATTCACCCAGGAAGGGAGCCGGGTGGGGTGTGTGGAGGCACGTGGCAAAGGTCAGCCGGGCCGTGCACACAGGAAGGGCAGGGGGCTGGCAGCCAGCAGCCGGAGCGTTCTCAGGCTGCCGCGGGATCGGCTCCTTCCTGTGTGCCTGCCGCCCGCGAGGTACCCGCCACCACAGGGAGGTGCTGCGGGCTGATGCAAGGCCGGGGCAGGGTGTGGCTCCCCTGGGGTCCTCCGCCAGGGAAGGGGTGCCAGGCACGGCCGCCAGCCCCGCGCTGCCGCGGTCCTCTCCCTAAGCACCGGGGCGGCTGGAAGGATGGCCCCCCAGCTCTGTCCAGGCCCTGGTGCTGCCCAGCAGGGAGCCGGCCTGACCGCAGTATCAGCCCCTCAGTTCTGCCGCACGGTTTCCAACAGGTCCCGCAGCCCCAGCCCGCCCTCCCGCCTTGGACGTTGCGCAAGGCCCCGCCGCAGCTCTGAGGTTCTGCTGGGGGCGGGGAGCCTCGGAGGGCCCAACAGCCCCTTCGTGGGATTGCCCGAGTCCGCCCCGGGTCGCTGCCAGCTCCGGGTCCCGCCCCGATGCCAGTGGAGGAGCTGGGGGAGGGCGGGCGGGGGACAGGCCGGAGGGGTAACGGCACAGCATGGGGCCACAGTCCCCGCACAGACAGCTCCTGGTCGTTCCTCTTTTTACAACATCTGGCCCCGGCCCCCAGCACCCGCCCAGCCTGAGGCTTCCAGGGCGCTAAGCAGGACGGCCCAGGCCCGCCCGCCACATCCCAGGCCTGGCTGGGGTGCACAGAGCTCCTGGGCACCACCCCAACCGAGAGCGGGGTGCAGGCGGGGCCCAGGGGCGTCCGACCGTGCGGGTCGGCCGCGTCTCCAGCGCAGAGGAACCAGAGCAAAAGGGGAAGGAACTGGACCTGCGGGTTGGGACCCAGGCTGGCCGGGGGTGGGGAGGAGGAGGGCCCTGGACTCTAGCCTTCCTTTTCCCGGCAGAGGCGCCAGCCCCCTGCCCCCCATGCCGGGGACACAAGCACTGCTTCCCCTTCCAGCCTGGAAAGCCCCCTCCCGGCCCCCCCTCATCCTGAGCTGGGCGCCTGGAGGAGGGGAGCGGGAGCCCCCCGGGAAGTCCTCCCACCCGTCAGCCCCGCCAGCAGCAGCTCCATCTGGCTCGTCCAGGGCCCTGGGCCTGCCCCCAGCCTGGGGCTTCTGCGGACGCGGGTCCCGGGGCGGGAAACAAGGCCCTGCAGCCCCCCGGGGCCAGGTCCAGCCTGGCCACAGCCCACGGTGGGCATGTGCCAGGGCCTCGTGGGGACAGACGTTCCCGGGGCCTCAGGACGGGCGCCCCTTGGGCCCAAATTCTGGCACCCAGAGCGAGGGTGGGTGGGGGGGCGGGGGGCAGGGGCCCCCACAAGGAGCAGCAGGGGAAACCTCAGCTGCCTGGCGAAGAGCTGAGCACAGCAGGTCAGCAGGGCGAGGGCCCACAGCCCAGCAGGTAGGGAGCAGGGGAAGTGGGCGGCACCGCGGGCGGGGGCTCGGTGCGGCTCTGCGGGAAGCGTGCCTGCCTCCCTGGGGGCCCCAGGCCTGGGTGTTGGGCAGAGACCGGGTCCTCGGTTTCTGGGCAGTCCTTCAAGTGGGGGGTCGCCTGCCCCCCGGATGGCCTCCCCGCCCCCACCTGCTGTGCCTGCTCAGAGGCCAGCAGCGGTGGGGGGCGAGGATCCGGTCCAGCGGGGGCGCTCCTGGAGCCCCTTCCCCCGCAGCCAGAGGGGGAGGCTGGAGGTTCCTGCCCAAGGCCACCTTCGGGGCGGGGCGGGGCGGGGGCGGGCTGGGAGGTGCCCTGGTTTCCTTCATCCTGGGCAGATGAAAGGAACTCACTTCCAGGTGGGGCCCAGCACAGCCCACAGCTGTGATTTCAGGGCACCTCTGCCTGGTGGCTGCCGTGATTTGAGAACCTGGAGTTTCTCAGGTGACTGACTGGGAGCCGCGAATGAACTATGCCGGTGAGTGCCAGGTTTTCAGGGAGGCCAGGGCTGGGAGGCAGGGCCGCGGGCGAGCTTGGGGAGACAGCCTCTCTTCCTGCGTCCTGCACAGGGTGTGGCTCTGCCCAGAAACTTCTGGCCTTGGGGGGCCTGGCCCGGGGCGGCCCTGCTCACAGCCCTCTGGACCCTGTGGCTGCTCCGACGGGCTCCCGGGGGAGCCCCGGCACCCCAGGGCACTCTCACCATCCTGATCTGGCACTGGCCCTTTGCCAGCCGGCCCCCGGAGCTGCCCAGCAACACCTGCGCCAGCTACGGCGTGGCCCGCTGCCGCCTGAGCACCGACCGCAGCCTGCTGCCCAGCGCCGACGCTGTGGTCTTCCACCACCGGGAGCTGCAGACCCTGCGGGCCCGCCTGCCCCTGGCTGAGCGGCCGCACGGGCAGCCCTGGGTGTGGGCCTCCATGGAGTCGCCCAGCCACACGTACGGTCTCGGCCGTCTCCGAGGCATCTTCAACTGGGTGCTGAGCTACCGGCGCGACTCGGACATCTTCGTGCCCTATGGCCGCCTGGAGCCCCACCCGGGGCCCGAGCCCCCGCTGCCGGCCAAGAACGGGGTGGCCGCCTGGGTGGTCAGCAACTTCCAGGCGCGACAGCGGCGTGTGCAGCTGTACCGGCAGCTGGCGCCCCACCTGCCGGTGGACGTGTTCGGCCGGGCCAACAGGCGGCCGCTGTGCACAGATTGCCTGCTGCCCACCATGGCCCGGTACCGCTTCTACCTGGCCTTCGAGAACTCACAGCACCCGGACTACATCACTGAGAAGTTCTGGCGCAACGCGCTGGCGGCCGGCGCCGTGCCGGTGGTGCTGGGGCCCCCGAGGGCCACCTACGAGACCTTCGTGCCGCCGGACGCCTTCGTGCACGTGGACGACTTCAGCTCGGCCCGCGAGCTGGCTGCCTTCCTCCTGGGCATGAACGACAGCCAATACCGGCGCTACTTCTCCTGGCGAGACCGGCTCCGCGTGCGGCTGTTCAGCGACTGGAGGGAGCGCTTCTGTGCCATTTGCGCCTGCTACCACGACCTGCCCCGCGACCAGGTCTACCAGGACCTCCAGGGCTGGTTCCAGGGCCAGTTCCAGACCTGAGCTCTGGCAGGCAGAGGCAGCAGGGGAGGGTGGCCGGGCGCGGGCAGCATGGGCTGGGTGTTCAGGTCAAACCACTGGACATCTGGCCCCCACAGGCGACCATCGGGCTACTGTGGAGACTTGCAGTCAGAGGCCAGGGTGCGAGGGTGAGGGAAGAGCGGGCCAGTCTAGGCAGACTGCCTGGAGGAGGAGGCTGGTGGGCATTGGAGTGGGCATTTGGGTTAGAGGCAAGAATAGCGCGGGAATTAATGGGGGTGCATGTTCTTGAAGTGGATCAGAGAAGACAGAGGGATCCTTCCCAGCCTTGATCAAATCTTGGGCAGGTCTTAGGCTAAGCCTTGATACAGGGACATGGGGACATGGGGCTGAGACAGGCTGGAGGCAGGGCCCTTGGGCCTGGGGACATGCTGCCCTGTGGTTTGTTGGGGGGGAAGCCTCGCCCCCCAAGCCTCTGCTGCACTAGCTACTCTGACCACAGTTTTGTGTGGGCCCGGGCAAGGTGTGAGCAAGCCAGGCTGCTCTGGGCTTTTTGCAGCCTGCAGTCCCCTCGGGGAGGGGCCATCAATCAATAAAGAAACAAAGACCCAGAATGGCGTGTGTCCAGTCTGGGAGGCATAGGACCCCGCGCAGCCGCTCCATGTAGCTGCCACGCTGGCCGGCCACGCAGCTCTCCGTGACCCCTCCAGGCATCCGGCCGCTGTGCCTGAAGGCCTCTGCACTCCACCTGCCTGAGACGCCACCCCGTGTGGCTGTGTCCACACCCCTCCCTTCGGCACCCCACTAATTAGCCCCGAGTCAGAGATCCTGCCCTGCCCCACAAAAAACCAAGTGGTTGGACAGCAGGGCAAGAGATTGGAACCTGCCGGGGGCCGGAGGGGCCCGTCAGGAGGGCCTTGCGGTTTTGTTCTCAGGCCGGTCTGCTTCGCGACGTGGGGCTCCCTCTGCCAGGTGGCAGGTGGCCGCATGGCCGCGAGAGGCCCCCCGGATGCCGTGGCAGGTGGCTGAGCGAGAGGAGAGGCTGGTGGGAGGCTCAGGGTGCTCACAGGGGCCCCAACAGGTCGAGGCCCTGTGACGGGAGTTCGGGGCTTGTCCCTGCCCTGTGGGGGTGGGGAGGGGGTGGAGGCAGGAAGCCACCGTCCTCAGTGGCAGCGGCTTGTGGGTACGGCCTAAGGCCCCCCCACCCACCCCCTGTGCTGACCAGGAGAAGGAAGTACCCTCAGCTGCGAGGGGGGTGGGCGGGGGGTGGGGGCGCCCGCCCCCTGCCACAGCTGCCCTTCCTCCCACCTCAGGAACGGAGGTGGGATGGGTGGGGAGCTGCAGCCCTGAGGTCTGCCATTCAATTTAGGGTGTGACCTCTCTCTGCACCCCAGACGGGGGCCATCACGTGACCCCCGCTCCCATTCCCAGGCGGAGAAACGGAGGCAGGGGAGGAGGACTCAGGGCCGCGCTCCTGGCCCCCACCCCCCGGGTGCCGGGACCCACCTGCCCTCTGCTGGCCACCTCAGGAATTGACTCGGCCGTCTCCCCAGCCGGCTCAGGGCGCACCTCCGACCCGAGCAGCGGCGAGGAGCCCCCTCCCGCAGGTGCCAAAGCACCTCCGCAGAATTCCCTCGCCCGGGATATGGAGGGGAAATGCGCCGCTTACCGAGGGGACAGCCTGCGTGTCACTCACCGCCCTGCCTGCCCCCGCTGCGCAGGGCCATTCTCGGGCCAGCAGGTCCCTTCCCTTCCTCCGGACAAGCCCAGCCGGGCCCACCCCGCCCCTTAGTCACCATGTGGCTCACTCCCGAGGGACACAGGACATTCTCGAGAGTGCGGAGGATGACAGCCCACCCGCAGCCCCTCTGGGCAGCCCCACCCCCGTTTTAGGGGGCGGGTCTGGAAGCTCTGGGTGGGTGGATGCTGTCTCTTGAGGTCTGGAGGGCAGTGGCCGACCTGCCCAGGTGGCACCTGCAGCCAGGGGGCCGCGGGGTGCCCCCAGCCGGCAGGGACTGGGACCCGGCTCTCCGACGTCCAGGTGAAGTTCCTGCCACCAGAACTGCGAGGAAGGCGGCGGCGGGGATGACCTGGTGGGGGCCGAGCCCCCACCCCCCAACGGCCCCTCAGGGCGCCCTCGGGGGCCAGTAACCACCTCGGGGCGCGCCCGCGGGAGGCTTCCCGCCGGACGGGGTTGCGCGCAGCCGGGCCGCGCTGGAAGGAGAGCGCCCGGGAAGGAGGGGTGAGTCGAGGGTCCGGGTTTACAGGTGGGCGCTTGGGCCTTTTTCAACGCCCGGCGAGCGGGGAAGGCCGGGAAGCCCCCGGCGGAGGGCAGCGCCCAGGAACCGCCTGGGGGGGCGGGCGGGTCCGGCGCAGCAGTACCGGGCCGGGGGCGGAGCGGCGGCCTCCGCGCGGCGCCTTTAAGCGCGGGCGACGCGGGAGGGAGGCTGGCGCGAGTGGCTGTCGCCGCGCCGCCGGGGCGGAGCCAGCGCGGAGCCGGTCCCGGGCGCTGAGGCCCCGCCCCGCGCGGGCGATGCCGAGCGGCGAGGCGGGCGGCCGGGCCGGCGGGGCGCGCAGAGGAGCTGGCCGCGGCGCGGAGGCGGTCGGGGCGCGGCCCCGCCATGGGCTTCCTGCACCAGCTGCAGCTGCTGCTCTGGAAGAACGTGACACTGAAGCGGCGGAGCCCGGTGAGCGACCCCGCGCCGCGGGCCTGCCGGCCGCCGGGGCCGCGCGCACCAGGGCCAGGGGCGCGCACCCCGCGCGCACGTGCGGCGGGCCGGGCGCGCGCAGACCCCAGGCTGGCGTGGGGGTTGGCGCGGGCGGGACGACGGACCACAGTCCCCTTCCAGTCGGGCCCCGCGCGCTCCTGCCCGAGCTCCGGTCTCCGGGGAGGGGGATCTGCCGTGCCCAACCCGCCCCCCCCACCCCGCGCCCGCTGACATTCGCGGTGCTGGGCTGAGTCACGGGCGCCCTCCGCAGCGCGCTCTCTAGGGCCAGCTTCAGAGGTGGGGGGACAGGCGGCCGGGGACCCTGGGGTCACAGGAGGCCCTGGTCCCCAGGACAGAGGGCTGGCCGGCCTGGGGAGCTTGATCCAGCTCCGAGGCTCCGCGGTCTCTGGGCCTAGCCCCTGCAGGGACCCTGCCCCTTCCCTGCCCGCAACAGCCCTCTGCCCTTGGGCAGGCCCTGCCTCTGCTCCTCCCCCCACGTCCACTAGCCCAGGCTGTTGTTACTGCTTTCTCGCCCCCGGGAAGGTCTTTGCTGTGCCAGCCTCAGCTGCCTGAGCCCCTTCACCCTTTTGTCTTTGGGGCAGCCCTCCTGGAGGTCGATCCACTCTCTGACCCCCCTGACCCCGCTGCACTGGGGGCCAGGTCCCGCTGTGGGGAGCTGTGACAGCCGGCTCCCCCACTCTCTGACGGCGCAGGGCACGGCAGCTGTCAGGGTGAAGAGCAGGGCTGGGCCGCGTGGATGTCGTCACGCTGGCCCTCCTGGTCTGGCCCCGGGAAGGGCAGCAGCCCGCGTCCGAGAGGCGCGGGCAGCTTGGGTTTCTGAATGGGCCTTGGGGGTTTTCCAGGACGGGCTCAGGGCAGGCCAGCGACCCGAGTGGGGGCCCCGAGGAGGAGGCCGCGTCTTGCCCCCCCAGGCCCAGGAGGCTCCCGCCCCCGGCCCGGGGACCCTTTGGGTGCCCGCCGTCCCCGCTGGATGTCCTGGGGAAGGGCCTCGCGTGCACAGGGGGCAGCTGGTGCTGCGGGCAGGGCGGGCCGGCCAACAGCGCCCTGGCCTGGCAGGGCTCCCCGGGCACCGGGCCCTGGCGGGGGGCCAGGGTCGGGCACACTGCCTGCCCAGGGCGCCTGGTGCTGGCTGGCGCGGGGTCAGGCCTGCGGCCCCGGCCGCATCTGATGCCGCTTCCCCTGCCTCAGGTTTTGGGTCAACGGGGACAGCAGGGTAGGGCTCAGGAGAAGAAAGGGGATCGGGACGTGGGCACATTTCAGCAGCATCCGCCCCCGCTCCCGTCCTGCAGGACGGGCCCCCCAGGGGCGGGAGCAGAGGCTGGAATGATGGCCCCCGCACCAGCTGGGGACCCCCGGGCCCAGGGGAGGGAGCAGCGGCGGGCAGGGCGCCTGGCGAGCCCGTGGGAGGTGCCCACTGCCCCACACCCAGGGGAGCCTGCACCCGCTAGGCTGCGCCTCCCGCAGCCTTCCCGTGCCCCTGCCCCCGAGGGTCCCAGAAGGAGGTTCCGGGCCTGCGGCCGCCGCTGACAGAGCCCCCGTGGGCTGGTGCTCGGGGCTGGGGCTGGCTGGGTTCAGGGCGTTATCCTGCCGGAGCCCCACTGCCCGGGAGGGTCTCCGGCTGCAGGGTTGGGCCCCTGGGCATGGCCAGCAGAGGTTTTGCCCGCGTGCTGGGTGCCTGGCGGGGCGCCCCGTGGCAAGCTTGGTTGGAGGGCAGGGACCAAGGACCCCAGGCCCCGATGGCTTCCCCTTCCCAAGCTCTGGGCCTCAGTCCCTCCATCTGAGGGCGTGACCCCTCCCCTCTGAGCAGGACACGAGTCGGCCCTGGCACCACAGGCTGCTCCTGGTGGAGGGACTGGGCGACTGTCCCCAAGTCGCTGGGGTGGCACGCAGCAACTCCATGCTCAGGTCACATCTATTCTGCCCTTGACCCAGCAGGGGAGGGCCCGGGCCCAGGCCCAGGGCGGGCGCCCAGGCCCCAGGGACCACACGGGGGCCTGGGCTGGCCTCAGGGACTGGGCTCTGACCCCCTTGCAGGCCCCTGGGTGGGACGCCCAGGGGGGGCTGGACCAGCGCTGCCTGCCTGTAACCAGATGCCCCTGTGGCCTCCCGCCCTCGGCCCGCCCAGCAGGCCTCGCCTCCCAGCAGCTCTGAGCAGCCGTTGCTATGGCGATGAGGAGGCAGAGGCCTGTTGCTGCAGTTAGTTGGTGGAGGTGCCCGGTGGCGGCGGCGTGGGTGGGGCTGGCAGGCGGTGCCCCAGGCCTCCTCCTGAGCGGCTGCTTGCACACAGCCACCCTCGCCCCGTGTGCGTGCAGCGGGTGGAGAGTGCCTGTCCCCAGCTGTGGGCGCCCACCCTGCCTCCTTGGCCGGCCCGGGCTGGATCCCGGCTCGGGAGGGGTGGAGGCTGGCACGGGCTGGGGCGGGTGTTCCAGGCCACAGAGCGCTATTGTCAAAGCGCCGCGAACGCCCGAGCAGCTGCCCCGCCCCGGGGCCAGGGCTTGCACCCGGGCCTGCCAGCGGCCCGCTGGGGCGGGGCCCTGAAGCCTGTTCCTGGTTGGGAGGTGAGAAGGGCCGGCTCAGGGCGCACCCGCAGGCGGGGAGGGGGCTCCCCGAGGGCCGCTGGCCCCAGAGCCGCCCCTCCTCCACCCGCTCTCCCTGAGCTGGGAGCAGTGGAGGTGACACCGTGGAGCCCGTCCACCATCCAGGGGGCACGGGGCCCTGGGGCCCCTGCAGCCCTTTCTCACCCCCAGCGAGGCCCAGCCACGCTCGGCCCGCTGCCCAGGCTTGGGGGGCCGCGGCCGTCCTGGGAACACCGAGCGGAGGCCCGGGGCGGGCAGGGCCGCTGCGCCCGGCCAAGCCACCTGGGCTGAGGGCCGGGGCCGAGGGGGTGCCTGTGCCTCAGGACGGGGGGCCGACGGACCCCTGACCAGGCCTTCCCAGAGGCCCAGGGGCCTGGGCTAGGGCCAGGCCTCGTTCCCCAGGCCCTGCAGGTGGAGGAGGACATGGCCCGGGTGCATGCACGAGTCAGAGGGGACACCTGCCGGCTGCTCTGTCCCCAACGGCCCTCAGTGTGGCAAGCAGAACGTCGGCTGGGGGGCGGAGGCCTGGTCCCCTGGGCCAGTTCCCCTCTCTCCCTCTGAAAGGCCCTCTGAGGAAGGGGTGAGGGTTGATCTTCCGCAGCCCCTGGGGGAGCCCGTAGGGGTGGGGCCGGCCCTCAGGGAGGACGTTGGAGTGGCCGAGCCAGGAAGGTGCGGTCTGTCTGGCCTGGCCACGGGCAGGCGGCCTCACTCCACCCGCCCTTTCCAGTGGGTCTTGGCCTTCGAGATCTTCATCCCCCTGGTCCTCTTCTTCATCCTGCTGGGGCTCCGGCAGAAGAAGCCCACCATCTCTGTGAAGGAAGGTGAGGGCCAGAGGGGCGGGGGCGGCGCCCTGTGCACGTGACCACACCCGCGCGTCCCGGCTCTCTGGGCCCCCGCCCCGCGCAGTCTCTGAGCCTGTCCCCGAGGGGACCCCTGGCCACTCCTCCTGGCCGGGCCGGAGGGCCTGGCTGGCTGTGGGGGCCACCAGTGCCAGTCCTCACTGTTCTCCTCTGTTCTGTCTGCCCCCGCGCACGGTCTCTTGTCCTCCGCCGCCTGCATGCAGTCTGTAAGTGAGCGGCCACCCCTCCTTGCTGGCCCAGGCGCAGCCGCAGGAGGGTCCGGGGGGCCTCCCGGTGCGGCTTAAGCACCCCCCTCGCTTGCATTAACAGCCTTTCCCAGCCCCGCTGGGTCCTGCAGAGGCCCCCGCCCACGGCCAGGGACGGCCCACTCCAGGGTGGGTAGCAGGTGCTGGGAGCGAAGGCCCGGGCCGCCGGCCCACCAGGGCCTCGAGGCCAAGCTCCCAGGGTGTCCGTCCCTCTCCGGGGTTGCTGGCCCTGCCTCGCAGCACTGGGGCTCCTGGGCTGACGCTCCCCCTCAGACCCTGTGGGTGCCTGCATTCACTCTGCTAACCAGCTGGCCAGAGGGGTCAGAGGTCGCCGCGCAGCAGGAGGCCCAGGTCCGGGCCCTCCTGCCCGCCAGGATGGCAGGGGAGGCTGTCAGGGCGTTGTGGCTCCGGCTGCCTGAGGGAGGAGGGGCGCTGGGGGCCGTGGGGCAGGGGTGGGGAGACGCCTTCCGACCTCTGACCTGCTGGGGCCAGCCGCTCTAGAACCCTTGGCCCGCCGTCCCCTCTGCTGCCTGGAACCGCTCTTCCTTCTGACTGTGGACACATCTCTCTTCTCGGCCTCTGTTGCCCCCGCTGCCTCCCTCCCGTCCCCGCCCTCGGCTCCCTCACCTGCCCTGTCCCTCCAGCCTTCTACACGGCAGCGCCCCTCACCTCGGCCGGGATCCTGCCTGTCATGCAGTCCCTGTGCCCGGATGGCCAGCGGGACGAGTTCGGCTTCCTGCAGTACGCCAACTCCACGTGAGCGCCCGCCCCCCGCCCCCCGCCCGCCCGCCCGCCCCCCAGCCACTGACCTCCCGTGGTGCTGCAGGGTCACCCAGCTGCTGGAGCGCCTGGACCGTGTGGTGGAGGAGGGCAACCTGTTCGACCCAGGGCGGCCCGGCCTGGGCTCCGAGCTGGAGGCGCTGCGCCAGCACCTGGAGGGCCTCAGCGCGGGCCCCGACCCCTGGGACAGCCCTTCGGACAGGCCTGCAGGTGCGGCGTCCTGGGAGGGCCGGGCGGGGCCGGTGCGCACGGGGAGTGGGGGCCCAGGCCCACGCGTGGGGGTCCCTGGGGTTTGAACTCCAGCGGCGCGGCCCCGCCACGGGCTGTCTTGCACCTACGCTGGCGATTTTCCACCGGTCTGCCGCAAGAATTTTTAAAACACGCAACACCTGGTGATTTAGGAAGGGGTACTGCCCTCTTTTTCCTTCGATTGTCAAATAAAAAAATGGCAAGCCCTGGCCGCGTAGCTCCACCGGGTAGTGCATCGTCCTCACGCGCCAAGGTTGCAGGTTCGATCCCAGGTCGGGGCACGTACGAGAAGTGACCGTCGAGTGCACGAATGAGTGGAACAGCCACTCGGCGTTTCTCTTGTTCTCTCTCCTCCTCCTCTCTCACATCAATCCATAAACATTTTTTTTTTCACGGTAACAGCCAACACGACAACAGCCGTCTGGTGTGGATGAATCAAAATTGTGCCAACCTTTTTGGTCAGATTAGCAAAGTGTACATTTTTTGGTGTGCCTCAGAATCTTGGTCACCTGCCTCTGTGCCGTGAGGTAGCAACGGCTGAAAATTGCGGGTCCGCCCCAGCTCCGCGTCCCCAGTGCGCGCACCGGGGTGGGGGCAGGCCTGGCCGAGTGGCCACGCCGTGGGGCCGGGGCTTGGCTCTGGACCTGCCCGGAGCCAGCGCTCAGCCTGTCCCTCTGCCTGTCTAGTGTCCTCCTTCTCTCTGGATTCGGTGGCCAGGGACCCAAGGGAGCTGTGGCGTTTCCTGACGCAGAACCTGTCACTGCCTAACAGCACCGCCCAGGCCCTCCTGGCTGCCCAGGTGGACGTGCCTGAGGTGAGGCGGGCGGCCGGCGCTGAGTGCATGTCCGTGGGGCTGGGCCGAGGCCCGTGCGGAACTCTGAGCCGTGCCCCTCGCCCCCCAGGTCTATCGCCTGCTCTTTGGCCCTTCACCCGCCCTGGACATGGAGTCGGGTCTCCCCAGGGGTCAGGAGCCCTGGGGCCCCCTACACACCAGGTCCCTCTTCCGGTTGGAGGTGAGCGGGCCTGGTCGTGGGGAGGGAGGCCGCCACCGGTCTCTGGGTGTCTGGCAGGTGCAGAAAGGGGCCCCCTCGGTGATTCCAGCTCCCTCTGGGGTGAGGGTGGGTCCTGGGGCTTGTGGCTGACGCAGGGACAGCAGGACAGTGGTGTGTGTGGTGTGTCTGCTCGCCCCCCCCGCCCCCCGCCCTGGACCGGGCGCACGGGTGGGGCAGTGAGGCTGGGGTGTCGTGGGCCAGGACTCGGGTGTCCCTTGGTGGGCGCTCCTTCCCGACCGCGCCCCCGCCCCCGCCCCCAGGAGCTGCTGGTGGCCCCCACCCTCCTGGAGCAGCTCACGTGCGCACCAGGCTCCGGGGAGCTGGGCCGCATCCTCACGGTGCCCCCGGGGCAGCTGCCAGCCCTGCGGGGCTACCGGGATGCCGTCTGCAGCGGGCAGGCTGCGGCCCGCGCCCGGCGCTTTTCCGGGCTGGCTGCGGAGCTCCAGAACCAGCTGGACGTGGCCAAGATTGCCCAGCAGGTGAGGAGGCGCCGCCTGCCAGCTGGCCCGCGGGTCTGATGCCCAGGCCGGAGCAGGCGCCGGAGCTCCTGCAGGGCTCCTGGGCCTGCGGCTGTGCGGGGGCCGGGGCGGGGGCCCGCGCCTTGCACCCCTGCCCCTGTGTCCTCACCCCAGGCTGTGCACCCCTTTCCCCAGGCTGCAGAATCTCCCTTGGCCCCTCCTCCTAGCCAGGGTCCCTTTGCTAGAACCCTTCCTCCCTGTTCCACCTGGACCCCAGCCCCCAACCTGCCCAGCAGCAGCCCCGAGCCCGGGTCCCTCCGCGGGGCCTGCATGTCCCCACCTGCCCCGTCTCCCCTCAGCTGGGCCTGGACGCCCCCAACGGCTCAGCCTCCCAGCAGCAGCTGCCACCCCCACGGCGGCTGCAGGCACTGCTGGAGGACCTACTGGATGCCCAGAAGGTTCTGCAGGACGTGGACGTCCTGTCGGCCCTGGCCCTGCTGCTGCCCCAGGGCGCCTGCGCCCACCGGACTCCTGGACCCGCGGCCAGCGGTCCCGGTGGGGCGGCCAACAGCACAGGGGGCGGGGGCGGCGCCAGCGCCAACACCACAGCTGAGGAGGGGGCCTCGTCCTCCGCGGGCCCCGGCGCCCCGGACACACTGCAGGGCCAGTGCTCGGCCTTCGTGCAGCTCTGGGCAGCCCTACAGCCCATCCTGTGTGGGAACAACCGGTAGGTGCGAGGCAGGGGAAGGGTGGCAGCGGGTGAACAGGCAGATGGGGCCGGCTGATCCCAAGGCAGGCTCGGACGCCCCCACGGGCGGCCCTGGCGACCAGCCGGGCTCCAAGGCTCCATCCCTCCACCCCAAGCCCTCTCGGAAGCTCCGCCCACGCCCTGCCCCATCCCGAGAGAAAGCACGCCCCCACCCTTGAGGCCCCGCCCCATCCCACCCTGAAGCCCCACCCACACATGCCGGCCGTCTCGCCCCAGCACCATCGAGCCGGAGGCGCTGCGCCGCGGCAACATGAGCTCCCTGGGCTTCACGAGCAAGGAGCAGCGGAACCTGGGCCTCCTGGTGCACCTCATGACCAGCAACCCCAAGATCCTGTACGCGCCCGCGGGCTCCGAGGCCGACCGCGTCATCCTCAAGGTGCGCGGTCCGTGCGCCGGGGCTCTAGCTGTGCGTGTCGTGTCTTCCGGGCCAGGAGCTGCGGGAGGGCGCTGCGGGCGAGGCTCCGGCGCCAAGGCGGTGCGGCGAGCTCTGAGGTGGCCCTGTGGGGTCGAGGGGCAGGGGTATACCCCAGGGACGCGCCAGCTGGGGGCGCCCAGGGCCGGTGGACGCTGGCGCGCGTGGAAGAGAGGCAGCGTGCATACGCCGCCCAGGCAGGCAAGGCATGAGCCCGGCAGCTGGGCGGTTGGCGGCCGGCTGCGGGCAGGGTGTCCAAGGCCACCCTAGGGGAGCAGTGCTGTCTGGGACAGGTAGACACCAGGGCTGGAAGTGGCCGGGGGCAGGGAGAGACGAAGGCCTCATGTCAGGACTGCTCAGGGGAGGTGTGCACAGCGCTATGGAAGGAGCAGGGAGGGCACAGCCATTGAGGCGGGGACGCCACCCGACGCTGCCCTGGATGGGGTGCAGAGTGAGAGTCAGGGGGAGCTGCAGAAAGGCGGGGCGCGGAGGGCGGAACTTCTGGGTGGAGGCTCAGCCAGAGGAAGAGTGGTTGGTGGTGGGCACCGGCTAGTGGCTGGCGCCCACCGTGGCACAGGGCAGGTGAGGGGGCGGAGAGCCCCGCTGGCCAGGGTCCTGGCCTGAGCCCATGCCCTCACCCTCTGCAGGCCAACGAGACCTTTGCCTTTGTAGGCAACGTGACCCACTACGCCCAGGTCTGGCTCAACATCTCGGCCGAGATCCGGAGCTTCCTGGAGCAGGGCCGGCTTCAGCAGCACCTGCACTGGCTGCAGCAGGTGCTGGAGGGGCCGGGCGTGGGGGGCGGCGGGGAGCCCGCGCTGTCGGGGCGGTGGGGGGGGGCGGGGGCCGGCACAGGCCGCCCCCTGAGCTGATCTCATACCCCAGTATGTGGCGGAGCTGCGGCGGCACCCCGAAGCGCTGAACCTGTCGCTGGAGGACCTGCCGCCGGCCCTGCGCCAGGACAGCTTCTCGCTGCCCAACGGCTCGGTGCTCCTGCAGCAGCTGGACACGATCGACAACGCCGCCTGCGGCTGGATCCAGTTCATGTCCAAGGTGGGGAGGGGGGGCCCCGGGGGCTCCTAGGGGCCCCGGGCCGGCTCCAACGACGCCCCTCCCCCCAGGTGAGCGTGGACATCTTCAAGGGTTTCCCGGACGAGGAGAGCATCGTCAACTACACTCTCAACCAAGCCTACCAGGACAACGTCACCGTGTTCGCCAGTGCGTCAGCCCCGCGGGCTGGGGCGGCCCCACCCCCTGCTGGCCTCCGCGAGCCCCTCCCCGCCCCAGCCCCTCCCCGTGCCCTAACCCCCTCGTGACCCCGCCCACCACGGCCCCGCCCCTCGCGCGCGCCCCTGGCCCGCCCCGCATCTGGCATCTCTTGGCTGCTTTCCTCACCCACTCTTGTCACCAGTCCTCTTGCCCCGTCCCACGCCTCCCCCTTCACACTCCCACTGCTCCACCCACTGTCCTGTCCCAGGCGTCATCTTCCAGACGCGCAAGGATGGCTCCCTGCCGCCCCACGTACACTACAAGATCCGCCAGAACTCCAGCTTCACCGAGAAAACCAACGAGATCCGCCGGGCCTACTGGCGGCCGGGGCCCAACACCGGCGGGCGCTTCTACTTCCTGTACGGCTTCGTCTGGATCCAGGGTGAGGGCCGCCCCTGGGGCCCCGGGGTGGGGGGCGGCCCGGGGGCCCCGCTGACCGCTGACCCTGCCGCAGACATGATAGAGCGCGCCATCATCAACACCTTCGTGGGGCACGACGTGGTAGAGCCGGGCAGCTACGTCCAGATGTTCCCGTACCCCTGCTACACCCGGGATGAGTGAGTGCGGTGGGGTGGGGTGGGGGTGCCGTCGGGGCGGGGGCTGGGGCCGGAGAGCCCACGCCTCACGCCCCATCCCGCCCCAGCTTCCTGTTTGTCATCGAGCACATGATGCCGCTGTGCATGGTGATCTCCTGGGTGTACTCGGTGGCCATGACCATCCAGCACATTGTGGCAGAGAAGGAGCACCGGCTGAAGGAGGTGGGCGTCGAGGCGCAGGGAGGCGGGGGGTGGGGCGGTGGCGGACGCCCTCCTCCCCGGCCCCCGCCCACGGCCCGCTCCTGCCCTCCGCCCAGGTGATGAAGACCATGGGCCTGGACAACGCCGTGCACTGGGTGGCCTGGTTCATCACGGGCTTCGTGCAGCTCTCCATCTCGGTGACGGCCCTCACCGCCATCCTCAAGTACGGCCAGGTCCTCATGCACAGCCACGTGCTCATCATCTGGCTCTTCCTGGCCGTCTACGCCGTGGCCACCATCATGTTCTGGTGAGAGCCCCGTGGCGGGCGTGGGCCGGGAGGGGGCGGCCCGGGGCGCTCACCGGACAGCTCAGGGCAGCCCGCTCAGGGCTCCCGGGCGCCCCGGCAGGGGGGCCGAGGAGGCTGGGGCTCAGAGCACCCCGCGCCGCTGACCGTCACCCACTGTGGCCCGCCTGCCCCAGCTTCCTGGTGTCTGTGCTGTACTCCAAGGCCAAGCTGGCCTCGGCCTGCGGCGGCATCATCTACTTCCTCAGCTACGTGCCCTACATGTACGTCGCGATCCGCGAGGAGGTGGCCCACGACAAGATCACTGCCTTCGAGAAGTGCATCGCGGTGAGCGGCGGGGCGGCGGGGCGGCGGGGCGGGGGCGAGGGTGGCGGCAGGCCCGCCTCCCTCCCCCACGCTGACACCTGACGCCACCGCCTCTGCAGTCCCTGATGTCCACAACAGCCTTCGGCCTGGGCTCCAAGTACTTTGCCCTGTACGAGGTGGCAGGCGTGGGTATCCAGTGGCACACGTTCAGCCAGTCCCCTGTGGAAGGGGACGACTTCAACCTGCTCCTGGCTGTCACCATGCTGATGGTGGACGCCATCGTCTACGGGGTGCTCACGTGGTACATCGAGGCCGTGCACCCTGGTACCAGCCAACCCTCCGGAGGGGGTGGGGCGGGGCGGGGCGGGGTGTGCCTCCGCTGGAGGAGGCGTGGCCAGTAGCCCAAGGCCCTGGGTCAGCCCCTGCTCCTCTCCCCGCCCGCCAGGCATGTACGGGCTGCCCCGGCCCTGGTACTTCCCACTGCAGAAGTCCTACTGGCTGGGCAGCGGGCGGACAGAGGCGTGGGAGTGGAGCTGGCCCTGGGCGCGTGCCCCCCGCCTCAGCGTCATGGAGGAGGACCAGGCCTGCGCCATGGAGAACCGGCGCTTGGGTGAGGCGGGCTCTGGGGTGGGGGCTGGGGCGGTCGCTGGGTTTCGGGGGCCTGGGGCAGCCCTCACGTGACCCACGGCCCCTACGCAGAGGAGACCCGCGGCATGGAGGAGGAGCCCACCCACTTGCCGCTGGTGGTCTGCGTGGACAAGCTCACCAAGATCTACAAGAACGACAAGAAGCTAGCCTTGAATAAGCTGAGCCTGAACCTCTATGAGAACCAGGTGGTGTCCTTCCTGGGCCACAACGGGGCCGGCAAGACGACCACCATGTGAGTGTCCGGGGCCAGGCCCCGCGGCCCTGGCCGAGCGGGTGGCGGGGTGGCTTCCTGCAGGAGGCGGGGGTTGTGACCCTGCCCACACGCCAGGTCTATCCTCACGGGCCTGTTCCCGCCCACGTCTGGTTCGGCCACCATCTACGGGCACGACATCCGAACAGAGATGGACGAGATCCGCAAGAACCTGGGCATGTGCCCGCAGCACAACGTGCTCTTCGACCGGCTGACAGTGGAGGAGCACCTCTGGTTCTACTCGCGGCTGAAGAGCATGGACCAGGCGGAGATCCGCAAGGAGATGGACAAGTGCGTGGGGCGGGGCGGGGCCCGGGGCCCGGGGCGCTCAGGCAGCGGGCTGCGGGCTGCGGCCGCAGTCCGAGTCCCAGGCCCTCTGTCCCACCCTCAGAATGATCGAAGACCTGGAGCTCTCCAACAAGCGGCACTCGCTGGTGCAGACGCTATCTGGCGGCATGAAGCGCAAGCTCTCCGTGGCCATTGCCTTCGTGGGCGGCTCCCGCGCTATCATCCTGGACGAGCCCACAGCCGGCGTGGATCCCTACGCACGCCGTGCCATCTGGGACCTCATCCTGAAGTACAAGCCGGGTGAGCCGGGCGCCGGGCGGGCGGGCGGGTGTGTCTCCCCCAACCCCGCCCCGCACGACCCCGCCCCGCTGACCCGCCCCCGGCCTCGCAGGCCGCACCATCCTCCTGTCCACCCATCACATGGACGAGGCCGACCTGCTCGGGGACCGCATCGCTATCATCTCCCACGGGAAGCTCAAGTGCTGTGGCTCCCCGCTGTTCCTCAAAGGCGCCTATGGCGATGGCTACCGCCTCACACTGGTCAAGCGTCCTGCCGAGCCCGGAGGCCCCCAAGGTCTGTGCTGCGGCCCCCTGAGCGGGCCTGGGTCCTGCCCCTACAACTGGTGGCGTGGAGGGGCCGCACCCTCACGTTGCCCCATGAGCCCAGGGTGCCAGGTCCGGCCTGGCTCACCCTCTGCCCAGCTGGGGTCTCTCTCCTGCAGCCCCGAGTGAAGCCCCTCCCTACTCCCTTCCCCCCAGAGCCAGGGCTGACGGCCAGCCCCCCGGGCCGGGCCCCGCCGAGCAGCTGCTCGGAGCCCCAGGTTTCCCAGTTCATCCGCAAGCATGTGGCCTCCTGCCTCCTGGTCTCGGACACCAGCACTGAACTCTCCTACATCCTGCCCAGCGAGGCCGCCAAGAAGGGGGCCTTTGAGCGCCTCTTCCAGGTGGGGGCAGGGCGGGGCTCTGGGGGGGCCAGGGCCCGCGGAGGGGAGGGGCCTCAGGGAGGGGCCGGGGAGGGGGTTGAGCGCACCACGCCCCCCCAGCCTGCGCTGCCAGCCTCACTCGACCTCCCACAGCACCTGGAGTGCAGCCTGGACGCCTTGCACCTGAGCAGCTTCGGGCTGATGGACACCACGCTGGAGGAGGTGTTCCTGAAGGTGTCGGAGGAGGACCAGTCGCTGGAGAACAGCGAGGCGGGTGAGCCCCCGGCTGCCGATGGGCCCCGTTCCACGCGCCCTCCCCCCCACCAGGCCTGAGGTCTCTCACTTGCCCCCGTCTGTGGTGGCCCAGGGTCCTGAGTGGGCACAGGGACCGAGGACTCCCGGAGGTCCACCTGGGCCAGGCGTCCCCGGCAGGTGGGTGAGCGTGGAGTCCGGGGTCCTGGGCAGGCCCTTCTGAGCCCCCTGCCTTCTTCGGCGGCAGACATGAAGGAGTCCAGGAAGGACGCGCTGCCGGGGGCAGAGGGCCTGGCCTCGCTGGGTGATGCGCCCACAGGCAACCTGGCCAGATGCGCGGAGCTGGCCCAGTCGCAGGCGTCCCTGCAGTCCGTGTCCTCCGTGGGCTCTGCCCGGGGGGACGAGGGAGCCGGTTATGCCGACGTCTACGGTGACTACCGCCCCCTCTTCCACAACCTGCAGGACCCTGACAACGTCAGCTTGCAAGGTGGGGCAGCTGGGCGGGCGGGCGGTGGGTTTCCTGGAGGGTGGTGCGGGGCGGCCGGCTCAGCCTCGCCTCCCCCTGCAGACGCCGAGGCAGAGGCCCTCTCGAGGGTGGGCCAGGGCAGCCGCAAGCTGGAGGGCTGGTGGCTGAAGGTGCGCCAGTTCCACGGGCTCCTGGTCAAGCGCTTCCACTGCGCCCGCCGCAACTCCAAGGCGCTCTCCTCCCAGATCCTGCTGCCGGCTCTGTTCGTCTGCGTGGCCATGACCGTGGCCCTCTCCGTCCCCGAGATCGGTACGGCTGCTTGGCCAGGCAGAGGGGTGCCGGGGCCCGTGGGACTGTGGCTCCGCCCTCCCCCGGGGCCACTTGGGGGACCCGCCCCGCTCAGGGTCTGGCACCCTGTCTGAGACTGGCGGGTGCACCTGGCAATTCTGGCCGCCCCGGGGACAGGCCCAAGCTGGGCCTTGTGGGTACTGGGCTCTGGGCCTGGGCCGCAGGCAGCCAGGCAGCCCTTGCTCAGGCTCCCCTGCACCCCCTGCCAGGCGACCTGCCCCCGCTGGTCCTGTCCCCCTCCCAGTACCACAACTACACCCAGCCCCGCGGCAACTTCATCCCCTACGCCAACGAGGAGCGTCAGGAGTACCGGTGAGGCCGCCCAGCGGGGAGCTGCGGAGGGCAGGGGCCTGGTTCGAGGGCCGAGGTGGGCGGACCTCCCCCCTACCTGGACTCACGTCGTGGGCTCCCCCAGATTCCAGCTGTCGCCCGACGCCAGCCCCCAGCAGCTTGTGAGCACGTTCCGGCTGCCGTCGGGCGTGGGAGCCACCTGTGTGCTCAAGTCCCCGGCCAACGGCTCCCTGGGGTCCACGCTGAACCTGAGCAGCGGCGAGTCACGCCTGCTGGCCGCGCGGTTCTTCGACAGCATGTGCCTGGAGTCCTTCACGCAGGGGCTGCCGCTGTCCAACTTCGTGCCGCCCCCCCCCTCGCCGGCTCCGTCCGACTCCCCAGCGCCCCAGGACGAGGACCTGCCGCCGGCCTGGAACTCCTCCCTGCACCCCACCTCCGGGCCAGGTATTGGCTCCCGTGGCTGCCTGGGGGGGTGGGGCAGGGCGGCCCCGCTGACCGCCCACTGTGCCCGCAGAGAACTGGACGTCCGCGCCCTCCCTGCCGCGGCTGGTACGGGAGCCCGTCCGCTGTACCTGCTCCGCGCAGGGCACTGGCTTCTCCTGCCCGAGCGGCGTGGGCGGGCACCCGCCCCAGATGCGCGTGGTCACGGGCGACATCCTGACCGACATCACTGGCCACAACGTCTCCGAGTACCTGCTGTTCACCTCTGACCGCTTCAGGCTGCACCGGTGAGCTGGACGGGAGGCACTTGACCGCTGCGGGCAGGGGGCAGCCCCCCATGGCCCGCGTGGCCTCACGGCTCCTCGACCTTGCCCAGGTATGGGGCCATCACCTTTGGCAACGTCCAGAAGTCCATCCCCGCCTCCTTTGGCGCCCGGGCCCCGGCCATGGTGCGGAAGATCGCAGTGCGCCGGGCGGCCCAGGTGAGCACCACGCGGCCCCCGGCCCCCCCCCCGGCCCTGGCCCCGGGGGATCTGGTCCTCCCCTGAGGTCTGCAGGGACCCACGGGGCTCCTGGGGTCTTTCTGTGCCCCCCAGGTTTTCTACAACAACAAGGGATACCACAGCATGCCCACCTACCTTAACAGCCTCAACAACGCCATTCTGCGTGCCAACCTGCCCAAGAGCAAGGGCCACCCGGCAGCCTACGGTGAGCCAGGTGGGCCGGGCTGGGGTGGGCGGCTTGGAGCAGGTCCCTGAGGCTGTCTGTCCTTGCTGTGCCGCAGGTATCACGGTCACCAACCACCCCATGAACAAGACGAGCGCCAGCCTCTCCCTGGATTATCTGTATGTGTGGGGCGGGGGGCGGGGCAGGGCGGGGCTGGGTGCTGGGCAGGACTGAGGGCTGCCTTGCCCCCAGGCTGCAGGGCACAGACGTGGTCATCGCCATCTTCATCATTGTGGCCATGTCCTTCGTGCCGGCCAGCTTCGTGGTCTTCCTGGTGGCCGAGAAGTCCACCAAAGCCAAGCACCTGCAGTTCGTCAGCGGCTGCAACCCGGTCATCTACTGGCTGGCCAACTACGTGTGGGACATGGTGCGCCCTGCCCGCCCGGCCGGCCAGGGCCCCCTTGGTGTCCACACCTTTGCCCGCCCCATCACCCTGCCTGTCCTGCCCCCAGGCCCCGCATCCCTGTCCCGGGCCCTCCCCCGGCCCCGGCCCAAGCCCTTGGCCCGGCCCCTCACCAGCCGCCCCTGCTCTGGCAGCTGAACTACCTGGTCCCGGCCACCTGCTGCGTCATCATCCTGTTTGTGTTCGACTTGCCGGCCTACACGTCCCCCACCAACTTCCCGGCGGTGCTCTGCCTGTTCCTGCTCTACGGGTAAGGGGAGCGGGCGGCGCGGGCGTGCCGCGGGCCGGCCTCCCGTGACCCGGCTGCCCCCGCCCGCAGGTGGTCCATCACCCCCATCATGTACCCGGCCTCCTTCTGGTTCGAGGTCCCCAGCTCCGCCTACGTGTTTCTCATCGTCATCAACCTCTTCATCGGCATCACGGCCACCGTGGCCACCTTCCTGCTGCAGCTCTTCGAGCACGACAAGGTGGGGCGGTGGGGCGGCGGGGCCGCCGGGGCAGCGGGCGGCAGGGCCGAGGCTGTGCCTGCGACCCCGGTGACCCCTGCGACCCCTGTGCCCTCCAGGACCTGAAGGTCGTCAACAGCTACCTGAAGAGCTGTTTCCTCATCTTCCCCAACTACAACCTGGGCCACGGGCTCATGGAGATGGCGTACAACGAGTACCTCAACGAGTACTACGCCAAGATCGGTGCGCGGGCGCAGGGCCTGGACGCGGGGCGGGGGCACGGCCGCCGGGCGGCGGCGTCGGGGCGGCGTGGGGGCGGCGTGGGGCAGGAGGGCCCCGGGGCGGGGGCGCTGGGGGGCGGGATGCCCGTTCGCGGAGGTCGGGGCCTTGCCGGAGCCGCCGGGCAAATGGGGCTTGCGAGCCCCACACGGGGACCCTGAGCCGGCTGTCCCACAGGCCAGTTTGACAAGATGAAGTCCCCGTTCGAGTGGGACATCGTCACCAGGGGGCTGGTGGCCATGACGGTGGAGGGCTTCGTGGGCTTCTTCCTCACCATCATGGGCCAGTACAACTTCCTGCGGCAGCCACAGTGAGTGGGCGCGGCGGGCGCGCTCGGGGGCGGGCCGGGCGGAGCGGGCGGCTCGCGGCACACCCCCCGCGCTGTCTCCCAGGCGCATGCCGGTGTCCACCAAGCCTGTGGAGGACGACGTGGACGTGGCCAGCGAGCGGCAGCGAGTGCTGCGGGGGGACGCTGACAATGACATGGTCAAGATTGAGAACCTGACCAAGGTGTGCCCGGGACCCCGAGGAGAGGCGCCGGTGTCCCTCCGCCGCTCAGGGCGGTGGGGTGGGCCCGCACGCGGGGCGGGGCGCGGGGCGCGGCGGCCGGTGGGGGCGGGGCTCGGCGGCCAGCCTGGGGTCCGGCGCCCCTGAGCGCGCAGCCCCTCACCCCTGACAGGTGTACAAGTCCAGGAAGATCGGCAGCATCCTGGCTGTGGACCGCCTGTGCCTGGGCGTGCGTCCTGGCGAGTGCTTCGGCCTCCTGGGTGTCAACGGCGCCGGCAAGACCAGCACCTTCAAGATGCTGACGGGCGACGAGAGCACGACGGGGGGCGAGGCCTTCGTCAACGGGCACAGGTGCTGGCGCCGCGGGGCGGGCGGGGGCGCCGGGGCGGGCGGGGCCTGCGCCCGGTGCTGACGCCGGCCTCTCCAGTGTGCTCAAGGAGCTGCTCCAAGTGCAGCAGAGCCTGGGCTACTGCCCGCAGTTCGACGCCCTGTTCGACGAGCTCACGGCCCGGGAGCACCTGCAGCTGTACACGCGGCTCCGTGGCATCCCCTGGAAGGACGAGGCCCGGGTGAGGGTCGCGTGGGCGGGGCGGGGCGGGGCGGCGGCGGGGCGGACGGGCCGCTGACGGCCGCTCGTGCCCCAGGTGGTGAAGTGGGCCCTGGAGAAGCTGGAGCTGACCAAGTACGCGGACAAGCCGGCCGGCACCTACAGCGGCGGCAACAAGCGGAAGCTGTCCACCGCCATCGCCCTCATCGGGTACCCCGCCTTTATCTTCCTGGTGAGCCGGGGTCGGGTACCCCGCCTTTGTCTTCCCGGTGACCCCGGGCAGGAGGTGGCTGGTCGGGGTGCAGCAGCTAAGCCTGGCTCTGCCCCCAGGACGAGCCCACCACGGGCATGGACCCCAAGGCCCGACGCTTCCTGTGGAACCTCATCCTGGACCTCATCAAGACGGGGCGCTCGGTGGTGCTGACGTCGCACAGGTGTGGACCCTCCTCCCCCTGCCTCTGCCCCGCCCCTTGCGCCGCCCCGCCCCCTGCCCCGGGTGCCAGCCGGTGCTCTTGCCCGCAGCATGGAGGAGTGCGAGGCGCTGTGCACACGGCTGGCCATCATGGTGAACGGGCGCCTGCGCTGCCTGGGCAGCATCCAGCACCTGAAGAACCGGTGAGCTGAGGGCCTGGGGCGGGCGGCGGACTGTGGGGTCTGGGGTCAGCGGGGCGGCCTCCCCAGGCAGCTGGGGCGGTGGCCATGGGCCTGTCCGGCAGGTTCGGAGACGGCTACATGATCACCGTGCGGACCAAGAGCAGCCAGAACGTGAAGGACGTGGTGCGGTTCTTCAACCGCAACTTCCCAGAGGCGGTCCTCAAGGTGGGCGGGGTCCCGCGGTGGGGACGGGGGCGCGGCCCGGGCGGCCTCCGACCTCCCGACCGACCGACCGACCGACCGCTGTGCCCCCAGGAGCGGCACCACACGAAGGTGCAGTACCAGCTGAAGTCGGAGCGCATCTCGCTGGCGCAAGTGTTCAGCAAAATGGAGCAGGTGGTGGGCGTGCTGGGCATCGAGGACTACTCCGTCAGCCAGACCACCCTGGACAACGTGAGTGCCCGGGCGGAGGCGCCGGCCGGGCCTACCCCCCCCCCACCCCGCCTCGCCCACCACCTGCCTCTCTGCCCGCCAGGTGTTTGTGAACTTTGCCAAGAAGCAGAGCGACAACTTGGAGCAGCAGGAGACGGAGCCGCCCTCGGCCCTGCAGTCCCCGCTGGGCCGCCTGTTCAGCCTCTTCCGGCCCCGGCCCACGCCGACGGAGCTGCGGGCACTCGTGGCTGACGAGCCCGAGGACCTGGACACCGAGGACGAGGGCCTCATCAGCTTCGAGGAGGAGCGAGTGAGCAGGGCCGAGACGGCTGGGCTGACGGGCCGGCAGGGGCTGTGGAGGCGGGGCTCGCGGCCACGGAACTGCTGCTGGCCAGGGCTCCAGGGGGCAGAGGGCGCCCTGGTGCCCGGCGTGCCAGTGCGTGTGGGGAGAGTGGGCACAGGCAGGGGAGACCCGCTGCAGGCCCCTCAAGACAGGCAGAATGTGGGAGGGGGGGCGCCAGACTGGGCAGAGGCCCTGGGAGGGCTCAGGGCGGACGGGGGCAGAGGGGGAGGCCTTGTCCAGCCCCAGGACGGGCAGCACTGGGCGCAGACGCTGTGCCGAGCCGGCCTGCTTGCCCTCCGCCAGGCCCAGCTCTCCTTCAACACGGACACGCTCTGCTGACCACCAGGAGCCGGCTCAAGGACATGGCGGAGGGGCTGAAGTCGGGGGGCGGCTCAGGCCCCACCCTGTGCTCCCAGTGCCCCGCCCCCAGCCCTGGAGTGGGAGGTCCAGGACCAAGGGCTTTGCGCCCCCTCCAGCCCCCTGCCCTCGGCCGAGGCCGCCCTCCCTTCATTGTGCCAAAGGCTGGCCTGGCCCTGGGTGGCGACCCTCTCACCCTGCTCTGCCTTAAAGCCCAGCTCTGCCTGCCCCCCCCCCGGGGCCTCTGGGGTGACACGGGCTGCCAGGGACACCGGTCCCTCTCCTGGTGGGGCCTGGTTTCCCGGGCCGGCTTCTCTTACACCCCATTGGAAGGGAAGGGGCTGCTGCAGGCCTGGGGCTGGGGGTGGGTGGCGTTAGGTCCCAGCCCCAGCCTCCTATTTATTTTGCTTTAGGCAGGGGCACCCTCACCCCGCTTCCCTGCTGGGGGGCCAGGGAGGGGCTGCCTCGGGGCAGCAGGCTGGGTACCAGGAGCGGCGAAGCCGGCCCCACTGGCCGGGAGACGGTGCAGGTCCCTCCCCCCCCAGCTGCCACTGCTCCCCCCCCAGCTTGGCACCCTGCCCGCCCGCCCGCCCGCCCACCCGGGAGCCGGACCTGTACATATTGCACAGATGTTTGTTTTAAGTAAATAAACAAAAAGTCCACACAAGCCTGCGTGTCTGGGGTTGGGGGTTGGGGTGACGGCAGTGGCCCCCGCTGGGCGGGCGGGTGTGCAACATCCTGGAGCACATGCCCTGCGGGGGCCGGGCAGCAGGGCCGGCGCGGGGGGGGGCGCTCCTCACCCTTCCCAATCTGATGCTACAGGCGGGGACACTGAGGCAGGGGCCGCCCATCACTTCCTTCCCCCCACACCCCGTCAGGCTGGGCTCCCCGCGCTCGGGCCTCTCTGGACAATGGGTTTGCTGGATGGTCTCCGTCTCACCCTGGCTGTAGGGAGGGCTTCCAGGGGGAGGTGATCTCTAAGCTGAGAGCCAAGCTCAGGCAGGACCGCGTGCAAAAGCTGGAGGTGGCACGGAAGCTCCCGGGCCCCGGTTCAGGGTCCCAGAACTTGGCCCCTCACGCTCGGCCATGGTCGGCCCCCTCCTTAGGTGCTCTGAGGGGACTGGGAGGGACACCGACGCCCCAGGAGGCTGGAGGGCCACTGATCCGCTCGCCCCCTTTCGCCCTGGTGGGGGCTGCAGAGCAGCGAATCCCCGCGGACTCCTTCCTGCGTTTATCAGCAGCCATTTTCCTCTCGCAGAGAGCTCCTCCACTTAGAAATAATCGCTGTGGCTTTGTGGGTTTTAAAAAACATGCTCTTGTTTATTACTGTCATTTTTTTAAAAAAAATATTTATTCTTAGAGAGAGGAGAAGGGAGGGAGAAAGAGAGGGAGAGAAACATTCATCGGTTGCCTCACGTGCCCCCCGCTGGGGACTGGCCCGCACCCCAGGCCTGTGCCGTGACCGGGCATCCAACTGGCGTCGTTCGGTGCGCAGGCCGGCGCGCAGTGCGCTGAGCCGCACCGGGCGGGGCCTTTACTGTCGTCTTCACAATTTCCTTATTGTGGTAAAATATTCAAAATACCGTTTCGACCATTTGTACAATTTTGTCGTATCTTTTATGCTTGGAAGGCCCCAGACGTGGCCAGTGGGAGCCCCTCAGCAGCGGCTTCCTGTCCTTGGCGTGTCCCCCTTTGCTAGCACCCCCTCACTGGCGACATTTCCCAGGCCTGCTGTGAACCCCGCCCGCGCCCTCTCGACTCCACCGTTTCTCCGAGGAGCTCTGGCTCCCTTAGGGGCGACCGTGCGTGGTGCCCCCGGTCGGGCTCTGGACGTGCTCACTGCTGTGGGGGCTGCTTTGGCGCCCTCTCCGGGGGCAGAGCTAGGACGCACCTGCTCGTGTTCCCACGAAGGACCCAGGACCACCCGGGTCCCCTCCCTGTCCCCGGACAAGTCCGTGTCTCCCCGCAGAACAGCCGTGGCAACATCGCTGGGGGGACCACAGACAGGGCTCCGCCAGGGGTTCTCCACTCGCAGGGGCGGGGCCAGCAGCCAGGGGCCCCGGGGCCGACGCTTGGGACGGGGCAGGGAGGGGCAAGCCCCTGTGCGGCCCGGTGCGTCACGGGGTGCAATCGAGGTTTTGGCGACTGTGAGTTTCTGGTCTCATTACTCTGGGAGGTGGTCGGGAAACGCCGAGGGTCCGACGGGGAAGACTCGCCGGCGGCGGTGCGCGTCGGGGCTCGCCTGCAGGCGGCCCCCCCGTCCTTCCCGCACGTGCGGGCGCAGACTCAGGGGGGGACACACACTCATGCTCCGAGTTTTCCTGTTTGCTGCGGCCTCTCCCCCACTGGCACCAGGTCCCTGGGGCTGCCGTGACCACTGACCACAAGCTGGGGGCTCACAAAAGTGAACGCTCCTTCCAGCCTGGAGGCTGGGAGCCGAGAGTGGAGCGTCAGCAGCGCTGGTCGCTGGCGGGGTCGGGGGTGGGGGGGTGGTGCAGGGGGGTGTTCTGCTCGGGGTCTGCGGGGGGCGATCTCCGCCACCGCTGTTCCTTCGTTCGTCACCCTGACCTCCGCCCCCAGCTGCACATGGCGTCCACCCTGGCTGCCTGCCTGAGTCCAAATGCCCCCTTTCAGTGAGGACAGGCCTGGCCTCCCTGAACTTAATCATGCGTTTAAAGACCCCCCCCGTCTCCAAACATGGTCCCATCGCAAGGTGCTGGGGCCAGGACGTCAACAAACGACTTTGGGGCACACAGGGCAGCTCCACACCGCTGGCGAGACGCCGCGACTGTCCACACCCCCAGGGCACACCGTGTCCACGTCCCTCATTCACAAGGACACCTCTGGGCCAGTCCTCGAGGCCGCGGACACTGCGCCCCCAGACCGCGCCTCCCCACACCATTGCCGAGAATCCGGCCGGCGCGTGCCAGGCCGTTGCAGCCGCAGCGCTGAGCTGGCTTGTTCCCTGCAGGGAGTGCGGGGAGTGAAGACGTGCAAGGCATCTTCACACCCACAGGGCGCGTGGTGAGCAGGCAGGTGCGGAGGGGCCGCGAGCCTTCCCCGGAGCAGCAGTCTCTGTGCAGGGGGAGGGGGAGCAGAGACGCGTGGGGCCAGCCCCCCATTTTGTGGAGGAGCCCCTGAAATCCCAGCAGGTGGAACAGAGGCGGCTGCAGGGAGGCACAGAGGGAGCCGGGCGCCGAGCTCCGCAGTCGGCCCTGGCCAGCGCCCGCGGCCGGCGGCCTGGGGCCAGGGAAGGGGCCCAGTAGGGACTGCGGCCCTGGGAAGGCGACCGCGCAGGGCTGATCCCTCTCCCCACCACTGGGTGGCGCTGAGCTCCTGTGGGTCCCTCCCGTGGGGGGCCCCCGGGGGCCGCCCCCCACCGGTGGGGCGGGAGAGGCGCAGCGAGCCAACCTTCAGTGAGGGGCAGGTGCACACCTGCGGGCTGGCAGGCTCCCAGGCCTCCCCTGGCCTTCCGGCCGAGAGCGGTGCCGTAACCGGTCAGGAGGTTATGGCTTCAAACCCTGCCCCCTGTTCCTCCTTTTAAAAGACCAGGAGTCTTTCCCTGAGCCCCTTGGGAGGGGCTGGGGCGTGGGGTGGGCTGGGTGGATGCTTGTCCCCCAGGGGCACATCAGGAATGCAGACCCCGCCCAGGGCGGAGCTCAGTCAGTGGGAGAGGACGTCCCTGGCAAGTGGGCTTATCAGCCCTTAATGCCCTGGTCAGCAGAGGCGGAAACTGAGGCCGGGCCGGGCTCTTCGCCGCTCTGACACACTCCCCAGCTTCCTGGGCCTGTGCCCCGCCAGACACCGGGGCGTCCAGCTCAGGGCAGCGGGGCTCCTGGCGGGGCGAGCGTGTCCAGAGCCGCCCCCTCCCAGGCCGATGCCCCTCTCCCCCCGCCGCCCGGCCCCCAGCCGGGCCCCCACCTTGCCGCACCACGGCCGTGGACGCTCAGGTCCCGGCTTGCTCAGCCTGCCTCAGGGGCAGGCCTCCCCGCCCGGCGCCCCCCACGGTCACACCCCCTTGTGCTGGGGCACAGCCCCGCCAGCCTGACCCTGCTCTTGGGTGACTCCCCGGGGCGGGCCCTGGGCCGGGGAGGGAGGGCGGGGGCCCAGGGAGCCTTAAAGAGCCGCCTGCCCCGCCCGCGGGGCCACAGCTCCAGTCATGGCTGAGACCGCGAAGCTCCAGCTGTTTGTCAAGGTGCCGCACGAGCCGGGCGGGGGCGGCCTCGGGGCGGGGGCACTCGTGGGGCTCCCCTTTCTGGGGTGGCTGATGGTTGGGTCTCCGCGTGTCCGTGGTGGGGCTTGGCAGCCCTCGGAGGCTGGGTGACGTGGGGTTAGCCCGGGGGAAGAAGGGGTGGGGGTGGCCTGTCCCAACACCGGCCTGCGCTCCTGGAGGAAAAGCCCCCCCAGCGGGGAGGTGCCGGCCAGGCAGCCAGTGGCGGGGCCCCAGTGGAGCCGGGGGTCAGTGCAGCAGAAAGGCTCTGGGCCCGGCAGCCCACTGGGGCCCCGACCTGGGGAGCCCCTCCTCAACTTCGGGCGCGGGGCGGCTGGTGCCGCAGCCTCGGTGCCCATTCGGCGTGTGAATCACTCGGAAAGCAGCTCGCTTTGCTCACCCCACCCCGAGACCAGCCTGTGGGGCCTGGGGCCTGGGCCCTGGTCTCTGCCCAGGGCCCAGGCTCTTCAGATAAGGGTCGGAGGACCAGGCCCCAGAGCCAGGGCGCCCCCGCCCCCGTGCCCGCCAGTGCCGGCTCTCAGCCTCCCACTTCCGGCAGCTCTGAGGCCCCCCCCACCGTCAGGGACCAAGTCAAGGGCCCTCACCGGCCGCCTGCTGAGGCCGTGCCCATCGGAGCCGGGGCTGGGGCCTGGCACCAGCCTCCTGGCAGCGGGAGTCCAGGTCCCACCCAGCCAGGCGGCAGGGCTCCTGGGTCTGCTCCCTGCCCTGACCCCTGCAACCCCGCCCCCAGGCGAGCGAGGACGGCGAGAGCGTGGGACACTGCCCGTCCTGCCAGAGGCTCTTCATGATCCTGCTCCTCAAGGGCGTGCCCTTCACCCTCACCACCGTGGACACGCGCAGGTGAGCCCCCACCCAAGCGGCCCCTTTCGGGCCTCTGCCGCCCCTCTGGCCACTGCCTCCCCTCCCTCGTGCCCGCAGGTCCCTGGACGTGCTGAAGGACTTCGCCCCCGGCTCGCAGCTGCCGATCCTGCTCTATGACGGCGAGGCCAAGACAGACACGCTGCAGATTGAGGACTTTCTAGAGGAGACCCTGGGGCCCCCCGAGTGAGAGTCTGGGCAGAGCAGGGGGGACAATGGCGGGGCGCCCGGAGGGGCCCCCCAGGACAGGGCCCAGGGAGGGCGCAGTGGGGCTGCAAGGGTCTGACCCACGTTCCCCCGGCTCTCCCCCGCCCCAGGTTCCCCAGCCTGGCGCCCCACTACAGGGAGTCCACCACCGCGGGCAACGACGTCTTTCACAAGTTCTCCTCGTTCATCAAGAACCCAGTGCCCGCGCAGGACGATGGTGACAAGGGTGGAAAGTCGTGGCGAGGGTGGGGGAGTTGTGTTCCAGGTCGGGCCCTCAACGAGCCCCCCACCCCCGCCAGCCCTGTACCAGCTGCTGCTGCGGGCGCTCACCAGGCTGGAGAGCTACCTGCGCGCGCCCCTGGAGCACGAACTGGCCCGGGACCCACAGCTGCGTGAGTCGCGCCGCCGCTTCTTGGACGGTGACCAGCTCACACTGCCCGACTGCAGCCTGCTGCCCAAGCTGCACATCGTGGACGTAAGCACGGCCCCGGGGCGGCGGGGTGCGTGCGGGGGGGCGGGGCACGCCCCGGAGGAAGCCCTGACGCACGGCGCCCCTTGCCCACCCGCAGACGGTGTGCGCGCACTTCCGCCAGGCGCCCATCCCCGAGGAGCTGCGCCGCGTCCGCCGCTACCTGGACAGCGCGCTACAGGAGAAGGAGTTCAAGTACACGTGTCCGCATAGCTCTGAGATCCTGGCGGCCTACCGGCCCGTCGTGCACCCCCGCTAGCACCCCCGCCTCTGCCGCCACCTCTGTGCACTTGTCTACAGCCCCATAAAGCCATCTCAGCTCCAGGGAGCATGTCGCACACCCCGGGGACCAGGGGGCCCAGCTTCTGCCACCCCTAAGCCCCCACCGTGGCCTGCTCAGTTCCAGATGACAGCGGCAGAGCAGCCGGTGGGTGGGGTACAGCCCCTCCCCCCACCCATCAGGGATGACAGGGACTGGCTTGGGCTCCCAAACCAGTCAGGCCAGGGCGCAGCGTTAGGATGGCCGAGGAGGGTGGGGAGCACAGCCCAGCCGGGGCAGCTCAGGGCTCCGAGCCAGTGGGCGGGGTGGCCCACATTCCTTGGCCCCACCCGCGGGGGCAGGCCAGGTCCCTGCCCTCCCGCAGGACCTACTATGTGCATGGTGTTGGGTACTCGAGGCCATGTCCTGCTCTGCGGGGTCCGGAAGGGGTGTGTGCCCCATGGGGTGGGAGGGTTCCAGCCCTGGGAGCCCTGGGCGGGCCGGGCAGAGGCAGCCGGGCGGGTTGGGGAGCCTGGCGGCCCCTCCCCCAGGAATCCAGGGCCTGACACACCTGTTCACCTCGCACCCAGGTCGCGGGGGGTGGGGGACGCCTGGTCTCTCTCCCCGAGCCCCCCCCCACCATGGGAGCCGCAGGCTGGCCATGCCCTCTGCCAAGGAATCCGTTTATTTGCTGGGGAAGGAGCTCAGAGAAGCAGGCTTGTTCCCCCCACGCAGCAGTATGGGCGGGTGCATGACGTGGGGTCTCGGGGGCCGCCCCCCTCTCACAGGCAAGCTTCTGGCGGGGCCACACCTTGTGCTGCACGGTCAGAGGTCATCAAAATCCACACCACTGGCTGGTTTCTTACTGGGAGAGAAGAGGGGGTGACATCATGGGGGAAGAGAGGAATGGGCGGGGTCCGGGGCTGGACCCTGGTCACAGGGGCGGGGTGGCGGGTGGGCACCTTTTGAAGCCAGGGTTGATGAGGGACTCTCCAGGACACCGCCTCCTGACCCCAGGTCCAGGGCAGCCTCTCTGAGAATCTGGATCCACAGGGAAGGCAGGATTGGGGGGCGGGGGGGTGGTGCCTGAATACAGTAGGACCCCGGGGCCACAGCCACCTCTACACGTAGACAGAGCCTCTCTCTGGAGCTTGAGGCTCATCATGGGGAAACTGAGTCAAGGCAGAATGAGCACGGCCCCAAGCCAAGTCAGAGAGGAGAGGGCTACCTGGTAAGAACTCTGGGGGCCCCGCTGGCCGAGCGCTCTTCCTGGGGCTGGCGGCCGTCTCCTCCACAGCTGGGGACAAGAGCCGGGAATGAAGGCCTGGGCAGGGGGACCCCAGGGAGGCTGCGGGTGCCCGCCCCTGGTCCTACATGCCAGCTGCCGCTCCAAGCTGCACACGCGCTCCGCCAGGCCCAGGGTCAGCGCCTGCAGCCTGGAGGCTGCCTCTGGGTCCGGCACTTTGGACAGCTCGAAGCCCAGCGCGGAGGGCCCGCCAGCGAGGGTCAGGGACGCTCCGTCCTCCTGCAGCGTGAACGCCACCGCTTGCTGCTTGAAGGCTGCCCTGGGAAAGGAGGCGCGCTGAGTGCTGGGGCCGGACCCACCAGCCCCTGACCTGCCCTTCCGACTGGCTCAGGGCTCACCTGAAGCGGGGAGTGACGTCCTCTGCCGCACTCAGGCCAAAACGGGCTTTCTACGGGACACGGGGGCTGGTCACCATCTCTCCTTGACCCTGGAACCACTGGCGACCCCCCAAAACCTGCCCGACCCAGAGCCACCCGGGACCCCAAGCCAATCTTAGGACCACAGCTCAGACCCAGGGAAGGGCGCCCAGCCCCCTTCCGGGGAGTCCCCGACAGCCCCCTTCCTCCGCTTGGGTAGTCCGCCCTGCAGGCGTGGGGGACTGGGGCTGCGGGGCCCGCCCGGGGGCCCCGTTACCCACGAGGGCCGCCAGGCCGTCCGGCGTAAAGCAGGTGCTCCAGAGCGCCGCGCCGTCCGTCACACTGAGGGGGAGGGGCTGTCAGGCGGCCCCGCCCGCAGAGCCGCCCGCGCCCCCAGCGCCCCGCGGGACCGTCACTCACTAGAGGCTGAAGCCGCCTCGGCCGCTGGCCCCAGCTTCCTCCTTCTCGCAGTAGCATATAAAGCGCGGGGGCCCGGGGCCCGGCGGTAACGTGCAGAGAGGCGGAGGTAGCGGCGGCGGCGGCGGGACCATGGTTCTGCGAGCGGAGGGCCAGAGACCGGGCCGCCGCGGCTGCGGGCCCAGGGCGCCTGCGCGGGCCGGCGGCTGCCGGAACCGGAGGCGGGGCCTGCACCGGTGGGCGGGGCCTGAGGCGGGCCCGAGCCGAGTGGGGTCTACACGGGGCGGAGCTTAGGGCCCGGGTCTGGCTCGGAAGACCTTAGACCGGCTCCGGACTGACGGAGCGGAGCAGGCGGAGCTTAAAACGCCGGGCGGTTCTATCTGGGAGGTGCTGACTTAGGGGGCGGGGCTAGGGGGCGGAACCTACGTTTCTGGGGCGGGGCTTCGTGTGCAGGGCGGGGCTCCCGTGTTCGGCGGTTAGAGCTCTGGCCAAACAGCGCGGTCCGGGCTCCAGCCCTCGTGCCCGCGGAAAGGTCTTTTCGGGCTGTATTCCCTTGCGCGTCCGCCATCCCCGCTGAGCCCCGGGTTCCCGCCTTCGCGTGCGAATCCCTGCCCCGCGCCCAGCCCTGTGCCGCTTCGCCCCCTTGCTGGTCCCCGCGGCCTCCCTCTGGCCTCCACACCCAAGTGTCTCGCCCTCGCCTTTAGATACAAACGCAAAGCTTCCTAACGCTGAACAAGTCAAAATACGAAAGTGAATAAAGCATGACCACCAGGGCAAAAAGCCTCCTTCCCTCACTCGTCCATTCGTCCCTGTGCCTCTGTGTTCTCGCCTGGAGCACACCGTGACCCATAGGCATGGCCGCCGGCCGCCTTGTGAGATCTACTGGGGTAGGCAACGCACACAGGAAACATGGAACTCCTGGGCAGTGCCAAGCGCCGTCGGAGCTGGGGGAAGAGAAGCTGAGCGCCCAGGATAGGGGGCTCCCCGGCGGAGGGGGCAGCTAGGCTGAAGTCCCACCGTGGGCTTTGCAAGAGGGCCAGGGCGACCTGGTGGTGGCGGTAGGGAGGGTGGCAGGTGAAGTGCGGCTAGGCTAACACGTCCCTAGCCTGCCTTCAGCCCGCCAGCCCCGCCTCCTGTTTTCTCCTGGCCCACACCCTTCAGGCCCCCAGGGGCTCCGCCTCAGGGCCTTTGCGTGCACCTTCGCCTGCCTGGCTGGCTTTCCCCCAACCCACACACTCCCCTTCAGGCCTCTGCTCGGCAGTCACCTTCTCAAGGAGGCCTTGTCTAGTCACCTTATATAAAACATCAAACCCCTGCCAACATCTGACCTGTTTTACTTACTTTTCCCCACACGTGGCACAACGTGAAGTACATTCTGGTTCACTGGTTGTGGCCGCAGCCTTTAAGAGGAACCCCAGCGATCCCTGTCCTGTGCTTACGCCCCTGCAGGTTCCTCCTCCGAGTCTCACTGAGCCACCTGCTCCGAGCCAGCGGCACGTGGCCGAAGTGAAGGACGGCCACTTCCTCCTCCTTCTCGAGTCGCTCCCCGTGACGGGGGCAGCCCTGTGGAGACACCCACGGGCGAGGACCAAGGCCGAAAGCCCGAGCGCCGCGCGGGGCGCAGCCCCTCCCAGCAGAGCCTGGTCAGCGGCTCGACTGCAGCCTCGTGAGACGTCCTGTGCCGGGGGCCCGGGTTGCTGGGCCCAGACTCTTGACCCCAGACACTGGGGGAGAACACGTGCTTGTTGTTTTAAGCTGCCAAGTTTTGGGGTAGTTGTGATGGAGCCGGGGGGGCTAACACACCGCTCACAGGCCCTCCTGGTTGCCCAGTTCTGTCTTATTTGCTGCTGCGTCCTCAGGGCGTACACAGTGCCCGGCACCCGGCGATATTCAGCGCCTGTTGCGAATAAGTGAAGGCAGCGTGGGACGCTGCTGGACCGTCTAAGCCGGGGGGGGCGGGGCGCGCGCCCGATTTGTGTGTGAAGCCCACACTGAGTGCCATGAGAGGAGGGGACCGAGCCTGCCACGTCCCTCGGGGCAGAGCCGACGGAGGCCGGGCCCGGGGCTCAGACGAGGTGCAGAGGGGACAAGCTCTTCCGGAGGCCACTGGGCTGGGCCGGGCCTGGAGAGCACAGGGGGGCCCCTGCTGTGTTCTGTCAACTCTGCGAAGTGGCCAGGTGTCTGACGGGGAGAGTGCTGAGCACACAAGACTCTGGTTTAGAGGGAGGAGATGGTCTGGAGATTGAGCGCCGGCCTGCGAATTGAAGGGTTGCCGGTTCGAATCCCAGTCGGGGCACATGTCTGGGTTGTGGGCCGAGTCCCCAGTAGAGGGCGCATGAGAAGCAGCCACGCATGGATATTTCTCTTTCTCCCTCCCTTCCCCTCTCTAAAAAACAAACAAAATCTTTTTTTAAAAAAAACCAGCATTAGGCCCTGCAGGTCAAAGTGTGGGGCCTCAGTAGGTGGCGGTGGGCTGCACTGTGACCCCGTGACCCCTAAGGGTATTGGGTCCTAACCTTTGGGACCCGTGGGTGTCGGTTTGTGTGGAGGGAGGCTTCTGCAGAAGCGGGTCAGGGACAGACCTTGAGGGAGGAGGTCGTCCTGTGCTCTCTGAACGGGTCCTGAACACCAGCACGAGAGGCAGAGGGGGACCTCACCGAGCAGAAGAGAGGCCGAGTGGCCGTGGGGACAGAGGCCAGGAGGAGCGAGGCAGCTCCCGGCCAAGGACAGCAGCGGCCACCAGAACATGGAAAAGGCGCGGAGGGTCCTCCCCCAGGACACCTGGGGGCGCGCGGCCCTGCTGACACCTCGGTTTCGGCCCAGGGCAGCCGGTTTTAGGCTTCTGGCCCCCAAAACTCTAAGTGAATAAATGTATGTTTTAAGTTTGTAATAATTTGTCACAGCAGCTGCAGGAAGCTAAAACAAGGTCTGAAACAAAAGTTAGTTCCAAAGAACACTGATAAGAACACTGCACAATCTAAATCTTAAAAAATCACACAAAAATCTAGAAAATGTAGCAAAACCTGTCTTCACCACCCCAGGTCCCCCGCAGGGGACAATCCTGTGTGCTGGAGGCTGAGGGCTCAAGCAACGGCAGGGCGAGAGGTAGGCGGGGCCTCAAAGGCAGAGGAGGCCAGGGCCCGAGGAGGCCTGCGGGCAGCCGGGGCACCGGCTTGGGGTGCGGGGGAGAGCAGTGTGGGGGGCGGGGGGGCTGGGGCATGGTGTCCGGGGCGGCGCAGGAAGCAAAGGGCCCAGCGGAGCAGCTGGGGGCCCGGGGGGCAGGCAGGGAAGGCTCAGGAAGGGCTGCGCAGGTGGTCGTTGAGCAGAAGCTTCCGGAGGAGCGGAGAAGGCCAGCAGAGCGGAGAGCTGGGAGGACGTCCCAAACAGGGACAGCCCGGGCCGAGGCCCTGAGGCAGGCTCGGGGCGCATGCTCAAGGGGCCTGAGGGGCTGGAGTGAAGGGGGTGGGCAGAGCAGGGCCCACCAGGGAGGGGCTTGTTGGCCACCTAAGGACGTTGGCCTTTATTCTCAGTGACAGGGGACCCACCGGGGGCAGTTGGGAGCAGAGGACATGTGAGCTGACAGGCCTTGCACACGCATCGGTGGGCTGCTGGGTGGAGCGCGGGCAGAGGGCTGGTCTGCACATCCTCAAGGAACGGCCCCTCCTGGGCCAATGTGGGGGTGCTGCGGGGTTCCCGCAGGGAGCCTCTCTCTGAGGGAAGGGCGTCCAGGAGGCCCTGGAGGGCAACCTGCATCCCCGGCTCCAGATCCTTCCCAGGGGACCAGGAAGGGGACAGTGAGCGGGGAGGCAGGGGACCGGAGCCCAGGGTGTGGGGCGCCAGTGGCAGGCCGTCCTGAGCCTGCTGCCAGGAGCACAGGCCTCCCACCTCTCCACCTCGGACCCCTGCTGTCGCCTCCTGGCACCTTCTGCCCTTCCTTCCCGTGGCTCAGGTGGAAGCTGAATGACAACCGATAGATCAATCAATGGATCGATCAATTAATTGATTTTTCACCTAGAGAGCGAACAGCATCTCTCAGCAGACGCCTCCCTTCGGTGAGCAGCTGGCACCTCATCCAAGCGTCCGAGCGTTGGAGGAAGGTTGGGGCGCTGCGCCCCCAGATCACGGATATGTGGGGGCGAGGGGCTGGTTGTCTGGGAGCCCCCCCATCCCCCGCCCCCAACCAGGGCTTTCATTCTGGGCTGGTGTCAGGCAGGAGCAAAAGCAGAATGAGCCTCACCCGGATGTGAAAATTGTCAACATTTTGATGTTTGTGTCCAGTATTATTTTTTTCTGAACTATTTATGGGCTGTTGTCCTAGAAAAAAGTCAGTCCGTTATTTTAGCAGCAGAAATGGGTTTATTCGGGAACAATAAAGAATTGTAATTCCCGGCAAGAAGGGAGAGGAGCCTTCATTGGCAGAGGAAGGGGGAGCTGGGCGGGCCGCCACCCACGGTGCCCGCGGGAGGGGACTCGGTGGCCCAAACGGAGGCGGCGTCTCCGCGGCGGGGTCGTGACGGCCTCTCATTGGCTGAGCCGTTGCCCGCCCGCGGGAAAACCTCCCTCCCTCCGGGCTGGTGACTTAGAGAAAACAGCTCTTAGAGACGCAGGTGTCCCTCCCGGGCCGGGCGGCCGGCGCGTGGCAGGGGTGAGAGCGCCCCCTGCCGGTCACCCCGCCGCCGCCCCGGGGTGGTTTGCGCTGTTAACTTTCACGAGGTCTCCCGCCATTTTGCTCTGGGGTTCTTCAGGCTGCACCTGAAGGCAGCGACGTTGTCCCCCGTAAGCCCCACGCAGGACAGAGTTGCGTACCCCACCCACGCTGGTCAGGGAGGGCCTGGCTCCGGGCTCCACAGGGAGCCCTGGGCAGTGGTGGGCGGTCAGGGGAGCAGTGGGGGCCTGGAAGGGGCTCCCCGGGCGGAAGGGCCCGGATGTTTTCCTTCCTGCGCGGTTAGGGAGGACCCCAAGGGCTGGGCCCACGGGAGGCCCTCGTGCCCTTGGCACAAGGTTCTGCACAGTGGGTGCCGCACAGGCCTGGGCGTGGGGCGAGAGCAGACCGCAGCCCCAGCGCCCCACATCCGCGGGGGCCCAGGGAGGCCCCTGCAACGCTCTGTCCCCGGGGGGGGCAGAGCCTGAGCGGGGCCTCGCCGGGCAAGGGGTCCTGCCTGGGCCCTGGGACGGCCAGGGAGGGGCTGCCCTTCTCCAGGTGGGCCACTGCTACAGCTGGCCACCAGCCCCTCCGCCCCACCCCTCCGCTCCCCCGCCCGAGGCTCGCAGGCCGGCTGTTCTCCTGCGGGGGCGGCGGCGGTGCCCCCTGGGGAGGCCGTACGGGGAGAGGCGGGCGGGCGGGGGGCCCGGGGCTCCGGGGCTGCACGCCTCGCTGCGGCCAGGCAGCAGGTGCACAGGATGGGCGGCATCCTCCCTCTCCCCAGGGCCCCGCTCTGCGCCTTCCCACCTGCTGCGGTGGTTCCGCCCCGCCCCGCCCCCAAGGCGGAGGACTCCGGGGTGCAGCCTTCTGGCCGGGAGGGGCCTCCTTGGGTCTGCAGGGCCCTGGGCGCTACACGGTCAGGGAGGGGTGTCTGGGCGAGCTCCCGGGGACTCACCCAGGAGAAGGCGCCAGCGTGCTGGTCTGTGGGGAAGAGCGGGGCCTGAGGGGCCCCCCGGGGCCCGCTCCCCGGGGCGGAGCCCCCGCCCTCCCCTGGCCCTGACAGGCCCGGACGGGCCAGCCCCTGTCCTGTGTCTGGGGTCAGCGGGGCGGGCCTTGGGGCCTGGGCTCCCACGGCGGCAGCACCACGTGGGGTGGGGGCGGTGCTCACCTGCCGTGGGCCCACTTGGAGTGCCAGGAGCTGCCGCTTCGGGGCGTCCACAGGAAACAGCCCTGGGCGCGGGCGAGAGGCGGGGCGGGGGGGTGTGGGAGAGGGAGTGGGTGGGGGGGCAGGGAAGGGTAGCCAGGAGGGAGGCACGGGGCAGGGTCTGCCACAGACACAGAGTCCCCAGGAGACACCAACTCCTGCCCTGGGTTGGAACTTGCTGGAATGTGCATGTGGCCCACACTCCAGCCAGAGGGTCCCGGGCCTCGGCCACCAGCCCATTGGCCAGCACAGCCCCGGGGCCCCAAGCCCATCGCCGCCTCGCAGGGGGCCCCGTTGGCTGCCCGCACCTGCCCCTGGCTGCTGCCCCCTCAGCCACGATGCTGAACTGCCCGTCCACGGCACCTGAGGTGAAGGTCACGTCGCTCTTCCAGCACCTGCCCGGCCCCGAGGCCCAGGGAGCCTCAGCCCAGCCCACCGTCCACGGAGGCTGCGGCCCTCTATGCCAGTGACCGCCGCGTGGCCCTGCACCCAGACCCCTCCCAGCGACACCCAGGCTGCTCGCCATTGCCTTGCGGGGAGGAAGCCCGCCGGGGGCAGGTGTTAGGTGCTTGGTCAGGGCACAGCCAGGGGACACAGGTCTCGCCTCCAGACACACACGGGGACACTGTCCCCCGCACCCGGCCTCGGGCGGGGCGTCCACTGCGCTGGGCCCCCTGGCAACACACAGCCACCATGTCTGTCCCCACGGCCCCGCCGCCCGGTGCCAGCAGGGGCCCAGGGCCGTCCAGGTCCTACTATGTCAGGGACAGCTCTGGCTCCTGTGGGCTCACACCTGGCCTCACACCGGCCAGGTCGAAGGCCCAGGTGGAGCTGGTGGGGTCACTTGTGTGTGGTACCTGAGGTCGAGGGCCAGGTCGCCATTGGCCCAGAGGGTCACCGAGACCACGGGCATCTTCATGTTGTCCTTAAAGTCCAGGAAGCCCGGCCATGCGACGCCAGCCCAACTACGTACCAGGCGGCCCAGAACCGTAGGGAGGGCGCAAGGAGAGATGTGGGCGTCCCCCTGACCAGTGTGGGGACAGCTGGGCCCCATCCTGGCCTGCGGGCCCGAGGCGTGCTGCTGGGCACCGCCCGGGGGCCAGCCGAGGGGCCTGCAGCCCCCACCCCCCCCAGTGGGATGAGGCAGGGGCACGGGGCTCCCTCTGGCCCCCATACAAGCGGAGCTGTCAGGGAGGTGCGGTCAGGGCTGGGCTGCCTCAGGCCCTCCGGCCGTCCTGCCCCTGAGATGCCCAGAGCGGCTGGCCTGCCGCCAGGACGGACCACCCAGGCGGGCTCGAGGTGGGCTCGCCTGCAGCGAGCAGGCTGGTCCAGCCCCACTGGCGCTCCCTCCTGGGGGGCGCAGCCCTGGCCGGCCCTCTGGGGCGTCGGCCCCCAGCCTTCAGCTCAGGCACAGCCCAGCCCCTCCTCCAAGCAGCGCCCCGGAAGCCGACTCTCACCCAGAGCCTCTCGCAGCCCTTGCTGCCTCTGCAGGGCCCAGCCGGGCTGGGACCCCGGGGGCAGGCGGCAGCGGGCTCCACACATCGTGAGCGGGGGCCCGGGAGGGGGCCTGAACGCAACCCCCGCGCGGCGGGAGGCGAGGGGGAGAGCATGCTCCTGCCCGGGTCGGACTTGGGGCCCGCGTCCCGCGCATCAGCAGGGCTGTGGCTCTGGAGGCCCAAGCCAGGGGCCAGGGGCCGTGGGCGCGCAGGAAGCCAGACGGTGTGAGTGCGGCCTGTCTCCAGCCCACCTGGCCAGTCTGTCCCAGCGGGGGAAGGGAGACAGAGGCTCCAGCCCGTTCTTCCTGGTCCCTGGGAAACCTTATCTCTGCCCGATCGCACTGTGCCAATCCTGCGCTCAGACCGCCCCAACCCCAGGATCCCCTGGGGCTCGGCCTCACGTGGCTGTGGCCGTGGGGGGGCTTCCCCTTAGCTGTCCCGACTCCCGACCCGGCCCGCCTCCCTGTCCCCACCTTGTCCTCCCAGACGCCCTGCAGAACAGAGACGGGCGGGGAAGCAGACGTCCGCAGGGAGTCGGGGGGTCAGGACCCCAGGGAGCCGGCCGGGCAGGCCGGGGCAGCGATGGGCGACCGACCTGCTGCACAGACAGGCAGGAGCCAGGCTGCTGACTTGCTTCAGGGCTTTATTCTCAGAGGCAGGAGAGAGCAGGAGGGGGCAGGGGCTGTGGCCGGGGGAGCCCGGGCCGGGGACTGGGGGTCTTGGTGGAGAGCGGAGCAGGGCAGCACGGCCGGGTCCCGCGGGCGGGGCCCCCTGGTGGAGAGAGCGGGGCCGCAGGTGGAGGGGCGCCCGGCTGCCCCGGGGTGCGGCCGGCAGGAGGGTGGAGCCCGCCCAGCGCCACGCCCCCCGGCGCTGACGTTTCTCAGCAAGGGCACCGGCCCCCTCGGACCTCCCCACGGGGCACCACCCCAGCCTCCAGCCCCTCCCACCCCGGCAACCCCCCTGGACCGGCCCTTGTCTGCCTGGGACCTCCCTTGCCTGGCGGAGTGGGGCTGCGGGGTGAGGCCAGCCCACGGTCCACTCACCTACGGGTGCCCCTCCATGCACTTGTCTGCCAAGGAAGAAGGGGGGAGGGTGACCGCCTGGGCCAGAGCCACTTCCCCCACGCGCAGCCCCGGGGAGCCCGCTGACCCTCAAAACTGCGACTGTGGCTCTCCTCCCTCCCCCAGCTTCTGCTGCCGCAGACAGAATTGGCCCTGTCCCCACGGCTGTCTGCCGGACCCCCGGGGCCACGGGCACTGGGCCTGGGGGAGCCCGCCCCGGGCCGCCCCACGCAACTGGCCCGTGTGCCCCCAGCGCCCGCGATCCCATGGGTGCCTGCCCCCTGGCCAGGGACCCCCGTATCCGGGGGCTGACCCGGGACCTGGCTTCCCTGCTAGGTTCTTGGTGAATCTGGGGAGGGGGTTTCCTGGAGAAGGAGCCTCTTGCCGGCCGCCCCCCGCGGAGATGCAGGCCAAGGGCATGGGGTGGACAGGCTGCCCACCGCCGTGGAAGCCACGCAGCAGGTGTGCGGGCAGCCTGGCCAGAGGAGCGGGGACCTCGCCTCCGTTGACTCAGGAGACAGGCCTGCCCGTCTCTAATCTGGCCTCAGTCCCCGCCCAGCAGCTCAGTGGCCCTCACCGGTTTGAGGCAGGAAGACAATGGAGTCCTCTGTGAAGCCCTGGGCCTTGGCGAAGGTGGTGAATTTCTCCTTCACTTCGGCCCCAGGCGTCTGGGTCCGGCCTGGGCAGGGAAGAGAAGTGGGGGGTCTCTGCTCTGCGTCCTGCGTCCCCCGCCCGCTGCGGGAGCAGCCCCGCCCCCGCCCCCGAGGGGGAGGGCCAGGGCCGGGAGCCTACTGTAGAGCGTGGCCATGAGGAAGTCCTGGCCCAGGCCCTTGGTCCCCGACGTGTAGAGCAGAGCGTAGTTTTCATAATCCGTGGCTGCCACCCACACGTCGTTCACGCTGCCCGAGTCTGGGAACCCACGAGACGGCCACCGCTGGGAGCCCTGCCTCCGGGCCTCCGGCCTCCGGAGGGGGTGCCCGCCAAGGCGGGGCTGCCTTCCGCGCCCTCCCCGACTCAGCCGGTGGCCAGCCCCCTGCTTCCCGCCTGGACAGCCCGTGACTCTGCCAGGTGGGGGCCAGTGTCCCCACACGAGAAGTCCCAGGCCAACACCACGCAGGCTCAGAGAGTTAGGGGTTCTTGCTGCAGCCCCGACCCTCTCGGTGGCCAGGAAGAGCAAAGACGCCCCGGTGGGTTCGCCATTGCTGGGGGCAGTGAATGGCTCCGGGGGCCCTGCCCGTCCAGCAAGGAGGGGACAACCAAGGCCTGGGGACCTTCCCCCCGGGTCAGGGAGGGCCTGGCAGGACGTGGCCGCAGAGGGGAGCCCTGGTCCCCCACACCTGGGCGTGTGGCAGAGCCGGGCCGGGCTCTGGGCTCGCAGTGGACCCACGCGGAGCGGCCCCACCCTGCTCACCCACCAGCAGGTGCCGCCCAGGGCCGGCCGGGGCCTCCGGGGGGCTGGGGGAGGGCCACTCACAAGGGCTGGTGTAGCTGTAGCAGCCGGGGGTGCCTGCTGACTGCATCAGCAGAGTCCTCGTCTCACACTGGTCTTTCCTGTGGGCAGGTCACCTTCAGGTCAGGACCCAGTCCAAGGGTCCCCAGACCCCGACCACAGGCAGGCGGCTCTCAGCCCCAGAAGCCCGCCCCGCGGTCCCACCTGAGGAAGGTAATGGTGAGGTTGAGTCCGCCGTCTGCAGTCGGCGCCACCACCGACGTGCACATGGACAGAGCCGCCTTCTTCTCTCGGAACCAGCTCGAGTTGGAGGCGAGGCCCGCGGTGAACCAGCGACCCAGGAACTGCGGGAAACGGCCCCCTCCGAGTCGGCCCAGACCCTCTCTGGCCGCCTGCTCGGGAGCCCCTGCCCCCCTCAAACCGCCCCGCGACCAGTCTCGGCCCGGCCCCGTCCCGCCGGAGGCCCGCAGCGCGCCCCCTCCCTGGGGCGGGCGCGGTCCCACCTCCGCCCAGCCCGTCGGTGGAGCGGGCGGCAGAGGGCGCCCCGGGGCCGGTTCTGGAGGGGTTGGGGGCGAGCTCGGCTGACTTCTCCCACCGCTAGGGCGTCGGCCACGCTCGAGGGAAGGGCCACAGGGCGGGGCGGGGGACCAGCACGGCTGCGTCCCCGCGCAGCCCCCGAGCGCGAGCGCGCGCGCGCGCTGCCGGCTGTGTTTGTGCGCGGGGCGGACCCGCGCGCACTCAGTGTTCTGTGGCCGGTCCGTGCGCCATCCCTTGGCACAGCTCCAGCGCGGCATCCTCGCGGGTCGCCCTGCGCACCGACCCCGGGCGCCATCTCCGTCTGCGTGCTTGCTCTCGGGGACACGGCCCAGGGTCCGTCCTGGGATCCAAGTGTGCCCGTTTCCTCTGAGCGTCATGAGCCCCGAGGGGCGACCATTTGGATGGCGCAGGTGCACAGGTGGCCCGCGTGTCTGCACGTACCAGGTGCGCACTCGCGGACACAGGTGCTTGCCTGCGCGGCGGGATACCTACCACCTCCCTCTCAGGCGGGAACTGTCGTCGCCCCAGGGGAGCCCCTTGCCGGTCAGCCTCCTCCAGGGCTCAGCTACCCCTCCCCAGGGAGGCAGCTCTGCGGACGGGCTCCCCTTCCCCTGGCAGCTCTGCCCCGCCTCGGGGACCGGCAGGGGAGCACCTCACCTTGTCCTGTTGGAAGTTGGGCTGCAGGGAGACCTGGGCCTCGGCCCGGGGCTGCAGGACCCCCAGCACCCCCAGCAGGACCAGCCCCGTCCCCAGCGTGTGCAGCGCGGCCATCCTCCCGGAGCCGAGCGGGCGTCCCCGGTCAGCAGTGTGGGCAGAGGGTGGGAGGTGGCAGGACAAGCGGGAGCCGCCGGGGAGACCCCTATTTATGGGCCTGGCCTGGCCCTCTCCCAGAGCCAAGGACAGCCCACTGGAGGCTCGTGACGGCGGGTGGAGGGAGGCCGCGTGGGACGCAGCTGCAGCCTCGCCCCTCACAGGGCTGCTTATGTAAGAGGCGGTGGCCAGGCAGCCGGGGCCCTGACACCGTGCGGGGGGCAGGGGTGGGGGCGACGGTCCCCGGGCCGTCCCGTTTCCAGAGCCAGAGCCGGCCCAGCAGCCCGGATGGGGGCAGGGGCACGGCCTTGGTGCGGCCCTGCCTCTGGGGTGCCGGGCACCCCCCACCTGGGCTCGGGCCCCCCCCCGGAAGCCCGAGGTCTCATCGTTCCCTCCCCAGTCTGGTGACTCGGGGTGGGGATGCCAGGCCCCACTCGTACCGTGTGAGCTCAGTCCTGAGAGGCCGCGCGGGCCCGGGGCACGAGGGGAAAGGTGGGCTAAGGGGCAGAAACGAGATCCGCCCGCCAGTGACGGGGAGCCAGGAGCCAGGCGCACGGGGCACGGCTTCCCCACAGCCGCCGCCGCCGGGACCCTGGCCTGGCCCAGGCACCCTTCTCAGCCGGGCCGCTCTGGCCTTGGGCGTAGCCCCTCCTCTCGAGCGCCACCGCCGCGCTGTCCTGCCCCCGCGTCTGGCCCAGCAGCACCTGGGCCAGCCTGTGCCCGGGGAATCGGGGCGGGGGCTGCTCACGTGCCTCCCCCAGCAGGGGCCCGAGGATTCACTCCCCCTTGCAGAGGGGCTCCTGCGCCCAGAGGTCTCCCTGGGTTGGCACCTGTCTCTGGGGTCCTGGCCCTGTTCAAATCTGGCCGGTGTCACCGGTTTCTCTGCTCCTGCCCGAGGACCCTCAGGTGGGGCAGCCTGGGCCCCGCCGCCGGGCTGCAGACTCGCGGCGGCTGCGGGGGGATGGGCCCAGTCTGCGGGGGTGGTGCAGGGCTCTGCCCCCAGCCTGGCACCTTCCGCCTGGATGCTGGGTTCTTGGCAGCGCCGGCTTCGGGCCTTGGAAAGGCCCCAGGAAATGGTCAGCAGGGAGGCGTGGGGCCGGGGCCGCTCCCTGTGGGGACCAGCGTGGGCATTGCCGCCTGCCTTGCCGGGGCACGGGGCGGGCGCCAGGCCTGCCGAGGGCCTGGTGAGGTCGGGGCACCTGCACCTCAGTCCCGTGGGCTTCCCGGCCCAGGCCCGGACTGTGCTACGGGCCGAAGCAGGCGGCCACGCATGTTCTGGCGGGACTGGGCGCCCTTCCGGGGCTCGGAGCCTGGGGATGCGGGTGAAGGCAGAGCAGAGAGCAGGGGTTCCACGCCGAGGGGCTGGGGCCAGGGTGGCGGGTCTTCCCTGCACACGGTGGCTCTGCGCCCCGGGGTCCCGGAGGGGTGGAGGAGGCCCTGCCCCCACGGGCTTCTCCCGCAGAGCCGCTCTGTGAGCGGGGCAGGCTGTGTGCTCTGCAGGCACGGCGGCTGGGCTGGCTCGGCCCCCACCCGCCATGCAGCCCAGGCTGCGCGGGGGCCGGGGGCGGACGCTCAGATCCCGTGGGCACAGCGCACGCCCTGAGGGGTGGGACTGGGGCTACCCAGCAAGGTGGGGGCTGGGCCGCGGTGGAAGGGCCGGGGTTCTGCCTCCCCCGCCCTGCCCCGGGGCCCCCTCCTCCTGCAGGTCCCCCTGTGTTCTCCCCGGGCAACTCGCCCCCCAGGTCCAGTCAGTGCCATGCCGGGGGTTCCCCTGGCCCACCCCTCCCCCATCTCTGGCACCCCAGCGAGCCCCTAACCCGCCCCTCCTCTGTTCCTTGCTCCCCAAGTCCACCCAGCGGCCAGAGCCAGCAGCTCCTGTGGGCTCCCCCCGCCCCCGAGCCCTCTCTGCCCTCCCTATGCCGACCCAGCTCCACCTGCGCTGGCCTCCCAGCCGCACCCACGGCCCCGCCCCCCGATGGCCAAAGGAGCAGCTCCCTCTGGCCCTCGCGCCCAGCACCCCTGCCACCCTGTCAGACGCTGGCTCCCCAAAGGCTGTATGTAGACACCACCTCCAGGAAGCCCTCCGTGCAGGTCCAGGTCAGGCTCCGAGGGAACCCGGTGCCCCTCCTGCTCCAGGACACTCCGGCCTTGCTGTTTTGTTTTCCAAGGACTGTGTCCCCTGTGGGCGCCAGGAAAACTGGGTCGGGTGAAGAATGAGCATGCGAACGAGCGCTGGCTCAAGGCGCAGTTGGAGCGGGGGTGGGGGCCCCCCCTGCTGCCGGGGAAGGGGCTCCTGCAGTGGGTGGTGCTGCCATGGCTCTGGGCAGCTGCCATCTTTCTTCCTAAACACAGTTCCTGCCTGGCAGAGGCGGGGCCACCCGGCGGTTGGGCCCGAGCCCCCGGGAACCAGAGTTGGGAGCAGGGGCTCCAAGCTGGGCCTGCGCCCAGGCTGCTGGCAGGAGCCAGGGGCCACCAGGCAGGCACGGGGTGGGCCTGGGCCAGTGGCCGGCCTCTCTGAACCTCAGTTTCCTTGTCTGTGCAGAGAGGGAGGAAGCTCTCGCCTCCCAAGGGCTCAGGGGGATGAGGCAGAGTGTGGAGCCGGGCGGGCCTGCCCCAGGGAGCCACTCTGTGGTGGGGGGGCTCCCGCCGGTCCTGTGGGCTGGGTCCTGGACCCCTCCCCGTGCTGGGCTCTGCCACAGACCTGGGAATCAGGCAGCAGGGAGCCCTGAGCGGGGGTGGGGGTCCGTGGGAGGCCCGGCCCAGCCACAGAGGAGCCAGGCCGCGGTTTCGGGGCATGGGAAACGGGTGCCCGGCAGCTGCCCCTGGGAATCCCGTTGGTGGGCACGCGCGGCCCAGCCCCCACCGCCCCGCCCCCGGCCGGCGATGGGCCCCTCGCCAGGCGCCGGGGGTGGGGCTGGAGCAGCAGCTCCGGCTGAGACACTGGCAGGACCCCGGCCCCCACCCCCGCCCCGGGGCTGCACGAGACGGAGGCCGGGGGTGGGGCAGGGCGCCCCCAGAGCCCCTCATCTGTCAGCGGGCACCGCACCCCGCTGCGCTTGGCTCTGTGGGTGGCCGGCCATCCAAGCTGAGCCACCTACGCCCTGCGGGGCCCCTGATCAACCCGGCGAGCTGGGTGGGGGGGTCCTGGACGATGGGGGCGGCACAGCCCACCCTCTGAAAGCCCAGAGGCTGGGTCTCGGCGCCACCGCTCCCGGCCAGCGGGTGGGCAGGGCACCTGTGCCAAGCGCGCAGGCCAGGTGCCGGCCCCCGGGAGCCCCACGCGAGGCGGGTGCAGGGCGAGACCCCCGAGAGGTTGGCCCGGGGGCACCCCCTCGGGGCAGCCCCTCCCCGGCCCTCGCCGTGCTGGCGGCTCCGGGCGCGGCTGGCGCGGGCCCCGCGGGCCCAGCGGGCAGAGGCCCAAGCCGGCCCCGTGAGCTGAGGCTGCAGTTTCCCTGGAGCCTGGTCCGGGAGGTGAGAGTGGCATCCGCCTACAGGGGGCGGGGGGCGGGGGAGCTGGAAGGAGGCTGCTCGCCTGCTGTTCCGGTGCCCGAGCCTGAGCCTGCGGTGCAGGGAGTCGGCGTCGTCCTCGACGGGCCCCCGCCTCTGGCCAGCGGGTTGGCAGTGAGCCCGGGGCCCAGGCCTCGGCTCGGCTTCCGCCTGGGGGTTGGGGGGGAGGTGACGGGCCAGCCCCTGGGCCGTGTCCCAGCGCTGGTTGGCCCTCTGGGCCCATGGCTGTCTCTGTGCCCAGTGGCCCCTCGCTGACCTGGATGGGACACAGAGAGCTCCTGACCCCTCCCCGCCTGCTGCTCGATGACCAGTTCCCCCCAGCCTGCGGGAAGGGGCTTTGGGGGACCCTGAGCAGTGGGCAGGGGCAGCCCTGCTGGACCCCACCGCAACCCCTCCGCCCCACCCCCACCCACTTGGCCCCAGGGCCAGCCGGTGCCCCACCCCAACAGGCTCTGTGGGAGGTGATGGGGAGGCCCCAGAGGGCTGTCGGTGGGGAAGGGATTCTGGAGAAGCTGCTAGAGTGTTCCTCAAAATCCCCGAAGGCCTCGTCCCCTCCCCAACCTCCAGGTGGACAAATGGCTATCGCCAGGTGTCAGCCCGCTGACCGGAAGCGGAGACGGGGAGGCACACAGCCGTACACTGGGCGGGTGCTGGGTCTGCAGCGGGAGGGCCCCGGCCGGGGTGCAGGGTGTGGGGCACAGCCAGCGCATGCCCCCCCCAGGAGGGCAGCCCAGCCTCGGGTGCCCACGCAGCACCCGCCCATCGTCCCGGGCTGACCCGGCCTCCGCTCAGCTTTGCCTCTGCTGAGCCGGCGTGGCTGCCGGGGCCCCCGGAGGGCCCTGGACGGCCGCGGCCGGTGGGATCCCAAGGCCCAGGGTCCGCTCCGGCTTCCACACTAGGCCTCCTGGCCTCCACGTCCGGCCCGACGGGCTGGCCCCCGAGGCGCCCGCAGCACGTCCTGGTCCCGGCAGGGGAAGTGGGCCCACCTCTCAGGCGGGGCCGGGGGTCCTTGGTCCTTGGCCTCAGCAGGCTTGGGGACGGGCGCCCCCGCCTTTAATCCTGAGCCCGGGGTGGCCCTTCAGCAGGGCGGGCACTGGCGGGGCAGGGGGTGCTGGGCCCGTGGGGCCGGCAGGGGGCATCTGGTCACCCGCCTCCACCTGGCACCGCAGGGGCCCCTCCGGGGCCACTGCCTGCTCCCGGCCCCCCAGGCCCAAGGCCACCTCGGCCGGATGCCATCGCAGGGGGCCCTGCTGGGAGGACAGGCCTGGCTCTGTGGCCCTGGGAGCCGGGGCCAGGCCAGGGGGCGCCCAGCCCATGGGGGGCGGGTGCCAGAGGGCCAAGCGAGAACCCTCATCGCCTGAGCCTGGAGCCGGGTGCTCTGGAGCCGCTGTGCACCCCGGGGGCCACCTGGCGGCCGTGCCGGCTCCGCCTGGCACCAGGGCTTTGTTTGTGATGAGGGAGGGGTATGGGGACAGATGTGGCCTGGGGGGACGGGGCCGTGAGGGCGGCGTCAGCCAGGGCCAGGCCAGGCTCCCAAGGGGGCGTCCACCTTGATCAGAAGAGGGGGCCAGCCTGGCCTGGGGGTGAGTGGGGGTGCGGACAGGGTCTGGAGACAGAGCCCACCGGAAAGGGGGGCGCAAGAGAGGCCGGGCTGGGCCTTGGGCTGGCGCTCCCCACCTCGGGGGCCGCAGCACCCCCAAGCTCAGGGCGAGGATGAGGCCGGTCAGCAGGGGCAGGACCCCGCCCCCTGGCGCCTGCCCTGGCTCCAGCCCCTGGTCCTCAGGAAACCCAGTGTCCCCTAATACTAATTTTTCTCAAAAAATATTTTCCTTACTTTTAGATTTTATGTATTTATTTTTAAAGGGAGGAAGAAAGAGAGGGAGAGAAACATCCGTGGGCGGCGACCTCTCGCGCGCCCCCTGCGGGGGATCCGGCCCGCACCCCAGGCCTGTGCCCTGCCTGGGAGTCGAACCTGCGACCCTTTGGTTCGCGGGCCGGTGCTCAACCCACGGAGCCACAGCGGCCGGGGCTCGCCTCTTACTATTATTTTTTAAATTTTATTTTCATTTACAGCCGACGTTCGGTATTGTTCTGGATCGGTTTCAGGTCGCCCAGACGTGTCCAGCCCTGCCCCCCCCCCCCCACGTGGCTGTCACAGTCTCGTCACGGGCCTTTAGGCCCCCGGGACCGCTCTGGGACTGCCCTCGGCGCCTCCTCGCCACGCCCCCTTCCAGCCAGCGCCCCGCCCCGCGCCCCGCCCCCCGCCCCTGTCGGCCGTTGGCCCGTTGGCCCGCAGCCCCCTCTCCAGGGCGTGAGTCTGTTTCAGGGTCGTTTGTGCGTTCAGCTTGTGAGCGGGGTTCTGCCGCGCCTGTCCTTCCCCGACGCACAGCGAGCGCGACGCCCCCAGGCCCTCGCGCGGCCGCGGATGCGGACGTTTCACTCTTTCTGGCCGAGTCACACGGCGTCGTGCGGAGCGTCCCTGGTGTTGGAGCGTCGCGTCAGCTTCGCTCACCTGTCACAGCGAACCGCTCAGTGTGGACACACTGTCAGCGAAACCCCGCGCGTTACCAGGCTGCCTCGGTTTTTGCCAAGTCGCTTTCCGGTCCCAGGACCCCGTCCGGGACCCACGAGGCAGCTCGTTCCCGCCACGGCTCCAGGCTGGGACACGTTCCCGGCCTCTCCTGTTTCCAATGACCTTGACGGGTCGGAGGCCTGATCAGGGACTTTGTAGACGTCTCTCGGTTGGAATTTGGCTGAAAATCCAGTGTCACTGGCGGGACAGAAGTCATTTCTTTTTGACAGAGAAGCCCAGAGGCGGGGCCACGCGGGGCTTCACGGCCCACGGGCACGGCCCCCCGCGTGCGTGTTCGTCCCCGCCAGCACCGAGGACAGAGGGCCTCCAGGAAGAGCCACCTCCAGGAAGTCACTTTGCTGCGTGGCCAGGACCAGCCGCCAAGGAAGTCGGAGTGGCCGTCCCCGCTGCCGGGGGCCGTGCTGCCTGCGCACACTCAGGGTCCACGTCCAGCCGGGACGAGAGGCAGCTTGCACCCCGTCCCCCCGGGCCGAGCTTGCCTGCGTCCGCCCTGCCCGCTGGCAGCGGGTCCTCCGTCTTCGGCGGGATGGGTGTTCCCTCCCGACGGCCGAACGGGCGGTGTGGCAGGGAAGGGCGGCGAGGGCAGAAGGGCCAGCTCCCTTCTCCAGAGGGAAAGGGGGGGGTCTGGTCTCTCAGCCCCCGTCCCGGAGCCTGGAGGGCACTCCCTGTCCACTGTCTGCCGTGGCCAAGGTCCCCAGGTCACCGCAGCCCAGCCGCCCGCAGGCCCAGAGGTCGGGCAGGAGCCACCTCCGCCCCTGGCCCACGAGGGTGCCCCGGCCAGTCCCCGCGCAGGCGGCGGTGTGACCGGCCGCCGCAGAGGGCGCCGGGAAGGGGCGGCAGCGGACCCCTGGGCCCGGGGAGGGCCTGCTTCTGTAGGAGGCAGGTGAGGGGATGGGGCAGGCATGGTGGGAGGGGGCAGTGGGGTCCCGGGGGCGGCAGACCCAGGCCTGCAGGCAGGAGAGGGTCAAGGCTGCCGACAGCAACAGCATCGGGGCGGGAAGGACCCCTGGAGGCGTGGGCCTCGGGGTAGTGGCTCGGACCCAGAGGACCAGGATTGAAAGGCTGCAGAGGGAGATCCTGGAGAGAAACCGGGAGGCCCGGGGTCACAGAGGTCAGGGGTCAAAGGAGGTCACAACAGCCACCACCAAGAAGAGGGGCTGGCAGGAGGCAGGCTCTGCTCGCTGCTGGTGGACAGAGGCCCCTCCTGTCCTATGTGAGAATCCCGGTCACCACCCGCAGCTGTCCCAGGGCAGCAGGGCCGGCTGTGCCTGGACTCGGCCTTACCCCAGGGGATGGGGCAGATGCTCGCTCAGCCCCAGACCAGGCTGGACCGGAAGAGGGGTGGGGGCGAGGGTCCCGGTGGGTTCCTGGCCGGAGGCCGTGGGAAAGGAGGTGTGGGCGCCAGGCCATGAGCCGTGGGTGGCTGTCCTGTCCGGGCCTGGCCGGACACAGGAGAAGGGCTTTGCCAGGCGGCGACGTGGGGGGGCCCACCGCGTGGCTCCGACGTTTGGCAAAGGATCAATCGCAAGGGGCCTCCGGCCCTCCCCGCCCCCACGGCCGCCCTGCCCGCTCCTCCCTGAGGCAGGGCCACGCCGGCTAGTGGGGCACAGGAAGCACCGCTCTCAAGGGACCTGGGATGTAGATGTAGGCGGACGAATGCGGGCACAGAGGCAAGGCCAGCCGTGCCCCCAGGCGGGTCTGCTTCCGGGGACAGTGCCGGCCGCCTTCAGCCAGCGCTCCGCCCGCCCTGGGGACAGCTTGTGCCCAGCCCCGCCGAGGGGACAGAGCCAGGGCCGCGCGGAAGCGCCCCGCTGCTTCGGGGGACACCTGCTGTCCAGGGCCTCCGAGCCCTGGCCATGGACAGGGCGGAAAAACCCAGCTCCCAGTTAATCCGCACAAACCAGAGAAAGAGGTTAACTCCCTTCAAAACAAAACAGCTTTCTTTCTGCCAGAGCCGCTCCCCGCCTCCCCCCCTCCCCCGCGCCCCCGCGCCCCGCGCCCCGCCTGCCAGCCGCTGCGGGAGCTCCTGAGGGGCATCGGGAGGCAGTGCACCGCCCAGCAGAGGCGGGGCCTGCGTGCGTGCGCGTGCGCGACCCCTGGGCGTGCGTAGGTGTGCGTGTGCACCTGGGTTTGAGTGTCCGTGTGTGCCCGTGTTCCCACGTCTGGGTGTGCCTACGTGCGCGTAAGCCTGGGCGTGCACCCGTGGCCCCAGTGGAGGCGACGACCCGCTGGCCCCCACCCTCCTGGGAGACTGTCGCTTCCTCCCCCGGGAAGGGAGGTGGGCGGTCACAGCCTCTTCCTGTCCAGGCCGTAGGCCCCCAGGCTGGTCCCGTGTGGCCAGAGACCCCGGCTCGCAGTCTCTGAGCCCCTCGCCATTCCCGGTCTGCCGGGAGCGCCCCCAGGGCGCCGCCTGGAGCGGGAGCCGTGCACACGCCCCCTGCCCGGTGTAGGCGGCGGGCGGTGGGCGTCCGGCCCCGGGACAGTGCCAGCGCTGTGCTGGCCACCCGGCGCCCTGCGGGGGCGCCGCCTGCTGCCTCGGTCAGGGCCCCTCACCCTCCCAGGGTCCGCCCTCCTCCCGCTTCCGGGCCAGGCAGGGGGCAGGAGAGGCGGCGCCCCGGTGGGGTCCCCTTCCCAGGCCCAGAGCGGAGCCCGCACCCCAGCCACTGCTGCGCGACCCGGGGTCAGGCCGAGCCCCCCGCGGGGACAGGAGTCAGGGCCGCAGCTGCAGGGCCGGCCGGGCACCGCCTGCAAGTGCCCCGGGGGCGTGGGGCCGGCCGCCAGCTCCGGCGGTGTTTGCACAGCTGTCCGCGCCGGCTGGGCTGCGGCCCCTCGCTGGTTGTCAAACACACTCCAGAAGGTTCGTATTTCAGAAACGAAGGCAACGCAGGACTTTCTTTGGAAAAATGAAACCGAAGGCGCCCGTCACCCGGAGGACAACGGTGCCGGTGGATGTGCCACCCAGGAGGGGCCGAGGCGATGGGGGGAGCCGGCTCCGTCCAGAACCCAGGTCCGTGGCAAACCGAGGCAGACAGACGTGTGAACGGAACGCGCGGCGTGGGTCCAGCCGGGCCGGGGGACGACAGCTGCCCAGCACCCGCGCGCGGGGCGGTGCCGGCCCACACAGTGCAGCGGCCCTCGGCCACGAGGGGGACGGCGTCCTGGCTCAGGCCACGGGGACAGGCCCGGAGGCCACGGTGCCGAGGGGAGGGACCGTCCCGGGAGGCGCCACCCACCGAGGTCCCTGCGGGAGGCAGGCCCACAGAGACGGGGCCCACGGCGGGGCCACGGCCGGGGCGGGTGTTCCATGGGGACGGAGTGTCCGCGTGGGCAGACGGAGGGGCCCGGGGAGCGTGGCACGTCCTGAGCTGTGCCCTGAGATACGGTTAAGGTGGTTAAAACAACAAAGTACGTTAACAAGCTGATGCAGAGGAAACAGTGTAAGAAAGAATTTAATTAATCTTAATTAGGAGCGGGGACGGGAGCGGCTGTCAGCCCCACAGGTCCGCTGGCGTCGGGCAGACTGCACCCCCAAGACGCTGCCGCCCCCACACACCCCGCCCCCGGCCACGTGGCCGACGGCCTCCCACCCAGCGCAGGTCTACGAATTTGGGTGCAAGTGACGCCGCGTGACGACTTCCAACGGTGGGTCCCTGGGGGGAGAGTGTCTGCGGCTGCTCCTGGGGCACAGGTCACACGGGAGGAAATGACTCCGGCCGCTGAGGTCACAGAGGGTCGGACTCGGCGCTGCTGCTGAGCGCGAGGGCCGGGCCGTGACAGGGCCTGGTGGGGGCCGCCTCATCCTTCAGCACGTTTTCTGGTGGTGCGACCAGTCTGACGGGGTGGCAGAGTCAGAATGGAGGACAGGGAAGGGCAGGGGCAGGGCCCGGGGCCCAGAGGAGGGGAGGGAGACGCAGCCTCCGAAGGGGAGGAGGGGGAGGAGGTGGGGGAAAGGGGGCTGCAGAGGCTCCGGGGGGAGGGGCCGGGGCAGGAGGCCGGGGGCTGAGGGATGTGCCCCCCCAGGGTGCTGCTCGCCCCCACGCCTGGCCCTCAGGAAGCCCTACGAGCCCCCAACTCAATGCAGACCCAGGTGGCCAGGTGCACGTGGGTGAGCGGTGGGTGAGCAGGTGGGTGTGCTGTCAAGTGCAGATATGCATGTGCTTCTGAGCAGAGCGCACACCTGCGCCATGTGTTTCTCCCTGTGCTCACATGTGTGCAGGGGTGTGCGAGTGCATGCGCACAGGTAAAGGGCCAGAGGCAGGACATGCGGGGGCACGATGGGAAATTCTCCCGGAGTTTGAGGGGGTGGTGGCCCAGGAGAGAGGGACCTGGGCGGGGGCCGATGCCGCGGAGCCAAGAGACCCCCCCGTCTGGGCTCAGGCCGGGCCCCCGAGGCACGGGCCCGAGCGTCGGCAGCGCGCACCTACGGGGCCCCGCGGCCCAGGGCCCGGCGCCCCGCCTCCAGCCCCGCGCAGCCCCGCCGGCGAGCGGCACCTTTCACGCCTGGGAAGACGACGTTGTCCTCTGTCAGGCCCTGCGCTCTGAGCAGGCAGGCGAATCTGTCCAGCGCCTGGGTCTCGACCGCCCACATTCTGCCTGGAGCCCGAGAACACGGCGTGGCGCTTCCTGGCGCGGCGGCCCCGCCCGCCCACGCGCCGCGGCAGGAGGCGGGGGAGGGGGGCTCACACAGCAGGTAGACCCTGAGGAGGCTCCGGGCGCGGGTGCGGGACTGCCTCCGGGAGACCATCAGGGCGAAGGTGGTGTAGTCGGTGCTGTGCACCTGCAGCTCCTCGGCGTCGGCCTCCGGCTCTGAGGGGCGCAGCGCGGGTCAGGGCCCCCGGCGCCCCCCGAGCCGCCGCCCCCTCTCCTGCCCTCTCACCCCGGCTGTTGTCCACTGAGAATTTCCCAGGTTGCGCCGCAGGAATCAGCACGTAAGACCAGGTGATGCAGCTCCGGCCCCTGTAGGCGGGGGTGGGGGGTGGGGGCCACGGGCAGAGGAGGCAGGTTCTGGAATCCGGCCAGGCCTCCTTGGCCCCAAGGTGGGCCCCCCAAGGGGAATTGGGTGGCTGGGCCCAGCCAACTGGAGGCCCCGCTGTCCCCGGGAGGCTGTGTCCGCCCGGTGTCCCCTGAGGCCGCCTGCGCCCGGAGCAGCGACCCGTGGGCGCTGACCTCTTCGCAGCGGCTGCCCAGCCCGCCCACTGACCCTCCCACTCCGGCTGGAACAGGGTGCGCGGCGATACGAACAAGCCTCCCTCTCCGGGGTCTCGGGGGCCGGAGCAGGAGGGGGGCCACCCTGCGCCGGGCCTGCTACGCCTCCCCACGACCCGCGGGCGGAGCGGGGCTGTGGCGGGAACCGCTGGCTGTGAGAAGCGGCACGTGCAGCCCGGCCTGCGGTGGGCGGGGGGCTGCCCGGAGGCCTCATCCCGGGGGGACGTTTGCACTGGGTTCCCTGCCCCGCCGATCAGTCGAGCCTCCGGCCTGAGCCCAGGCGGGCGGGTCAGGCGCCCCGGAGTCTGAGACGGCTCGGGGTGGGGGGGGGGCGTCCGGCACGGCCACGCCGTGCGGGCAGCTCTGAGGGCCGGCGGGCGACCGAGCTCCTTGGAGGCCTGGGGCAGGAGCTGAGTGCAGCCGCTCAGAGGCCAGCCTGTGCCCTGCCCTCAGCCTCTAGGGGACGGTCAGCGCCCACCACACACCTGCCTGTTGAAGCTCCTACTTGATGTTGCGTGGAGCCCTGGCCAGAGGTCGCGGCCACCTTGCCCCGCCGCCCGCCAGCGGGGTGATGGGATAGAGAAGGCCCGCTGCCCCCAAGGGCGGCTGCCCCTCAAGGCTCTGTCCTCCTCCCCGGTCAGCGGACGGGCACTTGACCCCGGCAGGCCAGTGAGTGCGCCCGTCACCCCGGACGCAGCGGCTGGCCCAGGAGGAGCACGTGACTCGAGAAGGCCGGCCACGGCCATTACCGAGCTGGCCGGGATGGCCCCTTTTCTGGAACTGGGGCCCTGAGGAGGACGGCGGCTGAGGCCGCCCTCTCACCCGGTGAGGCAGGCACCGGCCGGGACCCAGGCCTGGGGCGGGCCGCGCGGAGAGGGCTGGGGGGGGCGTGTGCCGAGGCCCGAGCACGCTGCCTGGGCTCCTGGATCCCGCTGAGCCTGAAAGCCGCGCGCCCGTGGGCTGAGTCCGCGGTCCAGCAAGCGCCTCCCCGGTCGGGGCGCGGCCCAGGGCCGGCGGCATCCCCGGCGGGCTGCGCTGTGCTGGCCTGAGGCGGGGGCCTGGGGCGGATGCGGCCCCGGGCCACGGAGCCACTGGCCTCTGGGCGCAGCCCAGGCCGCACTCACCGGGTCATGGCGTAGGACACTTCAAGGCGCTTCTTTTCCTTCTGCTCGAACGTGGCAGTGAAAGGGCCCAGAAGGGCCCTGTGCACCCTGCTGTAGGTGCTGCCCGCCAGGCCCAGCACGAACCAGTGACCCTGGAACTGCAGGGGGCGGGGGTGGGCGGGGCGGCGCGGCCTCCGGAGCTTCGGTGTCTCGGTCTGTGCAGAGGGACTGGGGTGGCCCCACAGGGACAGCCAGGGCCCCGGGAGGGACGGCCGACCCACCCAGGGGCCCGGCCTCGGATGGGCGCCCGGGGTCTCCCGAGTGGGGGTGTCTGCAAGCCGGGCGGGGGCCTGCCTCCCTCCCCGCACCTGGCCAGCGGCCTCCCCTCCCTCCCAACACCCCCCCGACCTGGTCCTCCTGGAAGCTCTGCAAGACGGGGGCGCGGGCCCCCGGGGATGGTCGGGGCTGGCCCTGCAGGGCTTCCGGCAGCGCGAGTGCCACCCACAGCGCACACAGCAGCCCCATCCCCGCCACTCTGCGCGCTGCCGACTCCACTTGCCCCTTTATGGTGCCCCTTCCCCGCAGCGGCCCGCCCTGGGGGGCGGCAGCTCCACCTCCCTGCGGGGGCCTGGCCGGAGGGACAGCGGGTGCAGGGGGCTGGGGGCAAGCTGAGCGGGGCGGGGCCTTCCTCAGACCCTGCCCCCCGCAGAGGGGCAACTGGGTGCGTGCCCGGGCGAGGGGCCAGGGAGCGGGGCACGGCGCCGGCTGGGCTCCCGGTCTTCGCCTTCTGACCCCTGAGAACCCCCTCCCTGCTCTGCAGCCCACGGCCCCCCTTCTGGGCGAGCACCAGCCCATGGTGTTTGCGCAGCGGGCAGGGAGCTGCCCCTCTCGGTGCCCGGCCTCCGGGCTGCCCTGTTCCCACTGCAGGGACGCAGCGCAGTGCCCCGGGCGGCCGGCGCCCACGCTGCTCCACACGCCCCCACCTCAGGGCGCAGGGCCAGGGCGGGCAGCCTGCAGGAGCCCCCAGCCAGGGGAGAGCAGATGGGGGCGCCGCACCCCGGGCCCAGGGAAGCCACAGCCGGCCCTGGACCTGCAGCCTCTCCCTGCCCCGATGCCCCAGAGGAAGGGGCCGGGAGGAAAACGGCCTCCCTGCCGGGGGCCCCAGGCGTGGGGGTGCTGGACTCCAGGACGGCCGGGGACAACGCGTCCCTGATCCGTGAGCTCCCTGTCCCCACCCCCCGGGCCCCCCCGTCCCGGGCCGCCGCCTCCCTTCACACGCCCGTGGCCTTGGGCAGCCTGTCCCCAGCAGGAGCCCCCGCCAGGCAGTGCAGGGCGCCCGGCCCCCCAGGCTGAGGGGCTCCTCCCAGGCCTCCCTCTGCTCACGGAAGGCCTGGGCCCCCACCCACGACCTGGGGCCTCTCCTCTTCCAGGGGGGCTCCCAGTGCCAGCTGGACGGCGGTGGCCACGGCCTCTCCGGGTCCTGCGCGGGCCCCCGCGCGGGCGAGGGCCAGGGGTCTGGAGGGCCGCGCCCGCCGGTCAGCGGTGTGCTCCGGGGACAGGCCCACCCGGGGGGACATTCCGAATGACGACCCCTGGAGACCCAAGGAGCCCACCCCCCCACGGAGGCTGGGGTACAGCTGCCCTGCCCCCTGGTGGCCTGGGGCCCCACCCTACCGGCCCCAGACGCCCCTGTGATCTGGGGACAGGCAGGGGACGCCCTCTCCCCGGAGCTGCCTTATCCACGGGGGCTCAGGAGGGACAGCAGCGAGTCGGGACCCCGCCTTCCCCGCCTTCCTGGCCAGCGCAGCGGCCTGATGAACAACTGGATACAGTTATGTAGAAACGATTCACCGAGAGCTCCGGTTTCACCTCCGGTCTGATCATGTGCTTAGAGCTCAACAACCGTCTTGTGAAGACGCGACGAGTCGCACCAGGAGCTCTCCAGGCCCCGCCCCCACCCTGTCCCAGCTCCTGCCTGGCCCTGCGGTCAGAGGTCAGACCGGCCGGGCCGTGGGCGTCAGGGCAGCCTCAGGCCAGTGGTCACTTGGGAGAGTCTCTGGCGCCACCCCCTGGACACTCCAGGAACACCCTCCTTGCTCCAGAAGCCCTGGGGGGAGGGTCTGCCAAACGCCCCCACCCCAAGCAGAGGCCCTCAGCTTCCCTGTCGGGGGCACGGGGTGCAGGGGGCGCCCTGGGGCGCTGCTGCTCCAGCCTCCGCGCAGGCAGTGCACGCGCCCTGTGTGTCTCTGGGGCCCGTGGGGCTGGGGCAGCTGCGGTTTCCTTTGCCCTTGTCCCTTGGACCCCTAGGAGCTGGGACCCCCGCCACGCCCTCCTCCCACCAGCCCCACCCCTCCGTCCCTCCGGGAGTCCGGTCTGCAGGGCCGGACACAGTCCCCACCCAAGGGGGACAGTCTCCCGGGCTGCTGTTGGCTCTTCCCGGCGGCCACCATCCTGGTCTGGCCCGGCCGGGGGGTGAGGCCGATGGGGGAGCATTTGGGGAAAGGACGAGGACCCTGACCCCACGCCCCAGCGGCCTGGCGGCGGTCCCGCTTCTGTGGCCTACCGTCCATGCGGGCGGCCTTGTCCTCCCCGAAGCCCAGGAGGCTGCTAGAGGGGAGACGGTGGGAGCTGGGGGGTCCAGCCCCCAGTGGCCTCCTCAGCACCACCGCTGGCTGACTGGGGGCCGGCGCCGCACGTGGAGTCACCGTGGCGGGGACGCCCCCGGGGCCAGGGCTGGCCCCAGGCGGGCCCCTCAGGGAGGCTCATTGGGACCCCGCCGAGGGCCCCAGCCAGGGCGGCTCTGGGGTGGGCTCCGGCCGCAGCCTGTCCCCAGCCCAGACGCTGCCGTCTGCCCTCAGACCCTCCCGAGTCCCTGGTGGGGTTTGGGGCGGGCGGGGGAGCGGGCAGCAGGGGGGCTGCGAGGGGTGTGGGCACGCTGGGCTCCAGACGCCCCGGGGCGGGCGAACCCCTGGCGCAGGGCTCACAGCCACGGGCAGCTCGGGCCCAGCCCGGCCGGAGGGCGGCCCACGGGTCGCGATGGGAGGGGCCGGCTCCCGGCGGGAGGCCCCTGGGAGCAGGGCGCCCGACCCGTCCCCATCGAGAAGTGGGGTGGGCGTGTGGGGCCCCAGCGCCCCCCCGAACCACCAGGGCTGCGGAAGTTGCCAGTGCTCTGGCACAGCCGGGGAAGGAAGGCCTTCAGCTGCGTAATAAGATGCAGGGGCGGGGCAGGCAGGGGCGGCAGCTGGGCCCAGACACTCCCCCAGGGGAGCCCACCGGGCCCTGGGCCGCTGTCCCGGGCCCTGGGAACCCCTGGCTAAGAGGGTGGGGGGAGGGACAGCTGGTCCTAGAGCGATGCTAGTGTCCTGGAGTGTTTGGGGGGTCAGTTTTTTGGAGCCTCGGGTCTTCTTTCCCAGCGTCTTCCCCACTGTTGGGGACCCCGGTGAGGACAGGCGTGCTGGCTGGGCCTCACCGTGTGGAAGGGACGCCGTCTGCCCAGGTGGCCCCAGGGAGCTCCCGCCCCGGAGGCGGCCGGCCCAGCGCCTCCACTCTCCTGACAGCGTAGGGCAACCTGGAGGGGCCCTCCCGGCAGCCACTGGGGGCGCGGCACACTCCTCCATCTTCAGTCCCTCCCTCCCCCGCCCTCTTCCCCCCAGGCCTCGGAGGCCCCACGGTCCAGAAGGTTCTTCCCTACAGGCACAGTGTACCCGGCCCGTACATCGCTGGCTAGTGAGCCTGGCGAGCCCTGGCTGGCAGCTCCTGGGGGCCCACCCCGCATCGGGCCCCCCACCCCGTGCGCCCAGGGCCTGTGCTCGCCCGGGCCTGGCAGGGAGGGGGGCTGGCCCTCTCCCCGTAGCCTGGGGCACAGACGCGCCCGCCTCGGCGCCCGCCTTGCCGCCCCCGCGCACCTGTCCACGCACCTCACCACAGAGGCGCCTGCTGCCCACTGCCGGTGTGGGCTCTGCCCCGGAGGTCATCCTGCCCCCGGACCGGTCCATGGTCCCGCCAGGCCCTGCTGGCCACTGGGCTGGCCATGGGGCTGCCCCCCAACAGATGCCAGTCCCCCTGCCCGGGAACCGCTGCCACCTGGCCTCCCTGGGGGGAGTTCTCCACGCAGCCGGGGGGCAGCCCATGAGGCACCGGAGAGGAGCGGGCGCACACAGGCCCCAGCCGGGGCCAGCACAGAAGGTAAGGAGTCCGGCCTCGGAGGGTGGTATTTAATGGGGGCAGTGCCCCAGGGACCTGGGGGTGAGGGGCCGCTTGTGGGGGCAGGGGGATGCCAGCCTCCGTGGGGGTCTTCACGCCTCCTCAGCGACAGGCTGCTGTGGGCCCCGCCTGCCGACTTCTGCAGCACAGAGATGGCACTCAGCCCGCAGGGCGGCCTCGGGCGCAGGGTGCACCGCCCAGCCGCGCCGGCCGCCCGCTCACCGTCCAGGACGTGGAACTGGTCTGCGGCCTCACAGAAACCTGGGGGCCAGGTGGGGGTCAGCGGAGCAGGGCCGAGGCCCTGGGGGCGGGCGGCTGGGCGGGCCCCGGCTCTGCTCACCGTATTTGGGGAAATACAGGACGTGGTCTTGGGTCAGGTTGGCCTGCTGGACCCGCTGCTCAAACATGTCCACCACCGAGTCGTCCACAGGGAGTGAGCGGGCTGTGGGACGCAGGCCGGTCCCAGCCCCCGCCATGGACGGACGGGCGGGCGGGGCACTCGGGGGACAGGGCCTGTGCGCTTGCCACACGCCGCGCCCCGTCGGAGACTGGCCCTCCCGCCCCTCCTGGCCCCACAGCGCGGTCTGTCTGCGTGGGCACCTCCCGCGACCCCATCAGCAGGAGAGGGTCCGGACGCCCCGAGGAGAGAGGGAGGGAGGGCGGGCAGGGAGGGTCTCTGTGTGCACCTGGGCTCGCCCAGCCCCCCGATGGGACCAGGAGAGCAGAGCCTGGGCCCCCCGTGGACCCACCGTACAGCTTCACCGTCAGCCGCCGCGCCCGCTCCAGGTACAGGATGGCGAAGCTGCGGTAGTCCGTCTCCCCCACGGCCACGAGCACCTCCCCACTGGCGCCTCGAGCTGCGCAGAGACAGGCCGGTGGTGTCGGCCCCACGCCAGCCCCACACCCCCTCCGGCGGCCTGGCCTCACCTTGGAGCCGGAAGCGGCCTGGGGCCTCTGTTCTTCTGTAGAGCTGCCGCACCTGCCAGCAGATGCCATCCCTGCGCGGTGGGGGGAGCACAGCAGGTTCAGGGGCCCAGCCGACCCCGTGCAGCGCCGTGGTCTGGGCCGCAGCAGGGTGGAGGAGGCGGGGGGAGGGGGGCTGCGGGCCCCGCTGTGCTCACAGCTTTCGGAAGGTGTTGACAGCCATGAACGTGTCCTGCGGGTCCACGTGCAGCGTGGTGGCCTCAGCCCGGTGGCCCTGCTCCTGCAGGAAGCGACACGAGGCAGCCACGGCTACCAGGAGCCACGTCCCTGCAAACTGGAGGCGGCCGCCGCGTCAGGGCGGGGGTGAGGGGGGAGGTCGTGCAGCCGCCCAGGCTGGACCCCTGCGAAGCCAGGGAGCTGCTGCCTCCCCCCCTCCCCCTGCGCCACCTGCTGAGCGTCGAAGTCGGCCTTGGGCAGGATGGCGCTGATGGGGGACGGGGGCCGGGGGGGCCTCCGAGCCCTCTGACCCAGGACGCCAGCAGCCAAAACTGCCATCGAGAAAAGCACAGTCCTGGGAGGCAGCATGGCGGAGGCAGCGACAGGGACAGGACTGAGGGGAGCCAAGGACAGGGCGGCCACGTGCTGGGTCGGAGTCCACAGTCCAGGCCGCCCAGGAAGTCCAGTCCGGTCTCCCCCAGCCCCAGCTCAGAGCCAGGGGCCCCCCACCGCAGAGCCTCCGCATGAGCTTGGCCTCGTCCTGGACGTCTGACCTCGACCCTACGCGTCCCGGCAGGGCCCTGGCACCGCGCCCTGTGTACAAAGTCCAAGTTGGTTCCTAGCTATTGGTCCAGGAGCCCCCACCGATTTCCACTGCGGCCAGTGCTCAGCCCTTTGCATGTGTGTCTGCCTTAAACTGCCAGCAGCTTAAGGGATAGGAACTGGTCTAATGAGTTCTTTGAGACAGAAACTGGTCTAATTCCCACGGCGAAGAACGCGGCGGCGCTGAAGCCACTTGCTCAGCCCCGAACCCGAGAGCGCCAGAGCCGGGTGGGAACCCACCGCGCGGGAGTGCCGCCCGCAGCCGCCGCTCCTCCGGGCCGCCAGGGGCGCCCTTCTGAGAGAGCCCGAGCGCGCAGGCGCACAAAGCGCCGCCCGTCATAGGGCCCGGGGCGCAGGCGCAGCGACGCAGGCTGCGGGGCGCTCGGCCCTCCGCGGCCATCGATGCTTCGGGGCTCGTGGCGGCGGCCTGGCGGGCTCCATCATAGAGACGCGGCGGCCGGAGCGGCGGCGGGCGGAAGCGGGTCCTTGGGCCGAAGCAGGGCGCCGGGGCGGGGGCAGCGCAGCCGGGCGGAGGCGGCCGCGGTGAGTGCGCGCAGCCCCCGGGAACGACGTCACTCGGCCCCGAGGAGCGTCGTTTCCCGGCCCGGGACCCCGGCTCCTGACCCCCGGCCCCGGGGAGCGTCGTCACCGGTCCCCGAGCCCTGGCCCCTGGTTCCCAGCCCCCCGCCGCACCCTCGGCCAATGAATGAGTCTCGAGGCCCCGCCCACAGCAGCCCCTCGGAAGGTGGGAGGGGGCGCAGGGCGGTCCCCGTCTCCGCCCCGCCCCCCGCTCCTCTGGCCGCGGCCGTATCGACCCCGCAGACCGCCTGGCTTGGCTCCCCTAGGCCACTGGGCAGAGTCCAAGGGCCGGCTGGTACCGCTGGCGGCGCCCGGGGCGGGCGGGCTGTCCCCAAGCCCCCTGGGAAGGAAGTCTGTGTCTCAGGCTGGCAGCCTCGAAGCCTTGGGACGGCGAGGTCAAAGTGACAGGAGGGCGCCGCGAACCCTTCGTTTCTCGGCCTTTGGAGCGGTCGCCCTGGCACCCAGATATCTCCTTGGGATTACTTGAGGGGGAGGTCAGAGGGCCCCACCTGAAGGCCTGCCCCCAAGGCCCCCAATCTTTTGGGGTGAAGGTGGGTCTGGGGGCCCCGGGGGGGCTCGCCCCCGCTACCCCTTAGGCCGGACCAGGCTCGGAGGTGCTGAGCAGGGTCTGCTCATTGCCCAGCTGCTGCCTGTTCCAGGGAACCCAGGGACTTGCTGGGGGCACCGCCGGGGTGTGTGGTCGAGGAGCGCGGCTGCCCCAGGGGGGCCTGGTGAAGCTGTTGGCCCCTCGGCTGGGCAGGCAGCGCCTGGGTCCCCTCGCAGCTCGGCCCAGTTAAGTTCCCACCAGTGCAGGGGGTGGGGCTGGAGGAGCGGCCGGGGTGCCTCTGCTGCCCCCCCCCCCCCCCGGGCCCGCACCTCTTGCAGCCTGGGGGTCAGTGTCCTCCCAGACTGGCTGTCAGCTGCGGGGCCGTGCGTGCATTTCAGGGCCGTCTGGGCAGAATGTCACCATGGATGAGGGGGGCACGCCCCTGCTCCCCGACAGCCTGGTCTACCAGATCTTCCTGAGCTTGGGCCCGGCGGACGTGCTGGCCGCCGGGCTGGTGTGCCGCCAGTGGCAGGCCGTGTCCCGAGACGAGTTCCTGTGGAGGGAGCAGTTCTATCGCTACTACCAGGTGGCCCGCGACGTGCCCCGGCACCCAGGTCAGTGCCGCTGCACAGCCGCGCCGGCCGGGCGGGAGGCGGGGCTGACCCCGGCTGCTGTCCCCAGCTCTGCAGGCTGCGCCCGCCGCCTGGGGCCTCACACCCCAGGGCCATGGCAGCACAAGGCCTGGCGGGGACCACGGGTGGGCAGGGGGCGGCCCCCACGGAGGCCGGAGTGGCGGCCAGTGGGCCCAGGGGCAGGGCTGGCCCCCACACTGGCGGGGGCCCAGCAGTGAGAGCCCCCCGCCACGTGCCTCGCAGCGGCCACATCCTGGTACGAGGAGTTCCGGCGGCTCTACGACACCGTGCCCTGCGTGGAGGTGCAGACGCTCCGGGAGCACACTGACCAGGTGCTGCACCTCAGCTTCTCCCACTCGGGCTACCAGTTTGCTTCCTGCTCCAAGGACTGCACCGTGAAGGTGAGGGCCTCCCGGGAGCCACAGGGGTGGGGAGGGGCCTGGGGCAAGCAGCCCTCCCAGGTGGGAAGAGAGGGTCAGGCCGCCGCTTCCCCACAGCGAGGGCCGGCCATGATCGCGCGGCGTGGGTGGTGGGGGAGGGTCAGGCCTGCCGACAGCCAGGCTGGCGCAGCTCAGTGGACTGAGCGCTGGCCTGCCAGCTGAAGGGTCCCCAGTTTGATTCCTGACCGAAGGTGCATACCTAACCCAGGCCCGGTCCCCAGGAGGGGGCGCACAAGAGGCAGCTGGTTGATGTGTCTCTCCCTCTCTTCACTTACCCTCTGAAAACAAATCTTTAAGAGGAAAAAAAACCAAACTGCCAACAGAGGAGAGGGTCCTGCTCCAGGGCTGGGCCCGCAGCCTTGTGTACCCACGCCCTTGGGGTGGATGGCAGCCAGGGGCAAGGAGCCACGGCTGCGATCGCGGTTTCTGGGCGCCCGCTCACCCCGGGGGCAGGGTCCTGGGGCCCACTGACGCTCCCGGCCCGCTCGCAGATCTGGAACAACGACCTGACCATCTCGCTGCTGCACAGCGCGGACATGCGGCCCTACAACTGGAGCTACACCCAGTTCTCCCAGTTCAACCAGGACGACTCGCTGCTGCTGGCCTCGGGCGTGTTCCTGGGGCCCCACAATGCCTCCTCCGGCGAGATTGCCGTCATCAGCCTGGGTGAGGGGGCCGCGGGGGGGGCGGGGGGGCCGGGAGGCCTCGGCCATGCCCCCTGCCAGGCCCGCCCCTCCCTATCCTCCTGTCGCGCTTCCTGCAGACAACTTCACGCTGCTGTCCCGTGTGCGCAACAAGCCTTACGACGTCTTCGGCTGCTGGCTCACGGAGACCAGCCTGATCTCGGGGAACCTGCACCGCATCGGAGACATTACCTCCTGCTCGGTGCTCTGGCTCAACAACGCCTTCCAGGTGCGCGCAGGCACCCCGCAGCAGGGACCCCCCTCCCTGGCCGGGCCTGTCACCCACCGCCTGCTCTCCCCCCCAGGACATTGAGTCTGAGAACGTCAACGTGGTAAAGAGGCTCTTCAAAATCCAGAACCTCAACGCCAGCACCATCCGCACCGTGATGGTGGCCGACTGCAGTCGCTTCGACAGCCCCGACCTCCTCCTGGACGCCAGCACACCCCCCAGCCGCGTCTTCGACCTGGGAGGGGACGGTGACACCGAGGACGAAGATGAGGCAGCCAGCCCGGCGCCCGTGCGGGCCAAGGACGGCCTGCGGCGCCTCCTGGATGGGCTGCTAGACGCGCGGACACAGCCGCAGCTGGCGGAGCGTGCGCTGGAGACCAAGGTGGCGGAGCTGCTGGCCCAGGGCCGCACCAAGCCCCCGGAGCGCAGCGCAGCCAGTGCCCTGAACAAGCTCCTCATCTTCACCACGGGCTGTCTCACCTACTCGCCGCACCAGATCGGTAACTATGGGCAGGGCCGCCCTCAGTCCCCAGGGCCCTGGGCACAGTTGTTTTGGCTCCATGCAGGGGCCCATCCCGGCCCCATCCCGGCCCCATCCCGAAGGGCAGGGCCTGTGGACGCCTGGGGCGGTGGGTCCCTCACCCGGCCCTTCCGCAGGCATCAAGCACATCCTGCCGCACCAGATGACCACGGCCGGGCCGGTGCTGGGCGAGGGGCGGGGCTCCGACGCCTTCTTCGATGCCCTGGACCACGTGATCGACGTGCGCGGACACATCATCGGCATGGGCCTGTCTCCCGACAACAGGTGTGCGCCAGGGCTGGGGCGGGGGTGTCCGAGGGCGGCGCGCGTGAGCGAGCAGAGTGCCCCTCGCCCAGGTACCTGTATGTGAACAGCCGCGCCTGGCCCAGTGGCTCTGTGGTGGCCGACCCCATGCAGCCGCCGCCCATCGCTGAGGAGATCGACCTGCTGGTGTTCGACCTCAAGACCATGCGGGAGGTGAAGCGGGCCCTGCGTGCGCACCGCGCCTACACGCCCAACGACGAGTGCTTCTTCATCTTCCTGGACGTGAGCAAGGACTTTGTGGCCAGGTAGAGGCGCCGGGCCCGGCAGGGTTCGGGGGGTGAGGGGCAGGGGCCCGCGAGGCGCGAAGGGGCTCATCCCAGGCTGCCCGCAGTGGCGCCGAGGACCGGCACGGCTACATCTGGGACCGCCACTACAACATCTGCCTGGCCAAGCTGCGGCACCAGGACGTGGTCAACTCGGTGGTCTTCAGCCCTCAGGAGCAGGAGCTGCTGCTGACGGCCAGCGACGACGCCACCATCAAAGCCTGGCGCTCGCCCCGCACTGTGCGCATCCACCGGGCCCCGCGCCCACGCAGCTTCTTCTCCTGGTTTGCCAGCCCGAGGCGCTGAGGGCCACGGGCCGACAGGAGTGCCCCGCGTGTCCTCCGGCTGCTGGGACCCATTGAGGACGCAGTAGAGGCTGTGGCTGTTCCCCATGGCTGAGCTGCTGCCCAGACTGCGTGGGGGGCGGAGAAGCTCGCAGCAGTAACGCCTCAGGAAGGGGGTCTGGCGGGGAGTGGGCGGCCTGACCCCCACCACGCTCACACACGCTCGCCACCTCCCACAGCCTTGATGCTTAGCACTGGGGTGCCTGGGTAGCCTCCTGGCTGATGTGGGGTGCACAGGACACTGGGAACCCCATCTTCACTCACCCCTCTCCCCGGGCCTGGGCCCTGGGACGTCAGCACACCTCCCCTGGCTGGCCCTCTGGGCCCCTGGGTGGCGTCCCTGGTCCGACCTCATCTGGGAGCCCCAGGCTCCCCCGTGGCCGGTGGTGTGGGTCTGCTGTAGGCCTGGGTGAGCTGCATGTCACTAGTCACCTGTTCAGGACCCGAATAAACAGTTGGCAATAGCATGCCGCCGTCCAGTCTGTGTGAGCTAGTGCGGACGCGCAGCCCCCAGCAAGACACTGATGCGAGTCCAGCGGCCTTGAAGGCCAAGGGCAGGGCGCCTGAGGCTGCGGGCTGGCCCAGCGCCCGGGGAGGCCGCCCGCGCTGCTGGTCAACGGTGCAGGGAACCATTCACAGGGCGTCTGGTCAGATGAAACTCCCAGACGTCAGGGGTGGGGGCCGGAGGACCTGCCGGTCCGAGCGTGCGCAGGAGGACCGGCTGCCCCTTGCGCCGCGCTCGCTCACTGCAGCCAGGCAGGAGCCAAGGAACGATACCGTCCCTGTTCACAGGTGACGTAACGTTTAGGGATAAAATCCCCCATGATGTATGAAAACCTCCAATAACCTCCTAGAAGCAGAAAGTGCACTTAGGAAGCTTATAGGCTGCAAGGGTAATGCAGAAATGAACCAGGCCTCTCTAAACGCTAGGAACATACGCCTGGAAACCAAAATCTAAAAGCCAAGGCCTTCTGCATTGGCTGGAAAGAGAAACGCTCAGGTACAAGCCTCACAAAACACGCACGGGCGTGGACGCAGAATTCTGCCACGTGGTCCCAGCCCGGGGCCTGCGCAGAGGCCCCTCCCCGCGGGGCTTGGGGTTCCAGGAGACACAGTCAGGGCAACTGTGAACACCTCTGTACCCACCAAGGAGCAAACACCGCTCAGACAACAGTGAAAAGGACGGAGCTGGGGGATGCGGCACTCGCGCGGCCACCTGCCATGACGCAGGACGCAGAGACGGCGGCTTCACCGGAGCAGGGCAGCGAGGCCGGGGGGAGGCTGCCCTCCCGCGGGCCGCGGACACCCACTGCAGGGAGCGGCGCTGGGACAGTGGCCGTGCAAGGGCTCAGGTGTGCCCCTCACACCTGGGACGGCTTGGACCCTGCGGGCCGCCGCTCACAGGGTGGCCTGGGGCACGGCCACCGCAGGAAACTGCAGGGAGCCTCGCGCTGCTGATGTGGGCGGGGTGCCCCAACAGGAGACGGGCAGGACCCGCCTGAGGGCGAGCTGGCCAAGGGCGGCGTCACCGTCTCTCACGTCTCTTGTTACTTCTGTTCCCAAAAGGGCTTTGTTAAGAGGATAAAAAGATAAGCTTGACCAAAACTATTTACAGATCACACATCCAACAAAGAACTTGTATCTAAATAAATGGCTCTCAAAACTCAGCAGTAAGAACCACCCCAATTTAAAAATGGGCAAAAGAGAGTGGACTGAGCGCCGGCCTGCGAACCAGAGGGTCACTGGTTCGATTCCCAGGCAGGGCACACGCCTGGATAGCGGCCCAGGTCCCCAGTTGGGGGTGTGTCAGAGGCAACCACACATTGAAGTTTCTCACTCTCCCCTAAAAATAAAATCTTTAAAAATAAAAATATTTAAAAAAGTAAAAATATCATTCTTAAAACAACTTAAAAAGAAACACTTTAGTCATGCTGTTGAACAGCATTAGACATTTGGGACATGCCACCAAACGAGGACTTGCCACACAAGCGCGTGCGCCCACGGCGCCCACGAGGTCAGGCCGCCACAGGAGCTGCCACCGCGCCACCCGTACCGGCGGGGACACGCAGGGGCCCCCCGCCTTGGCTGCGGGGGCCGAGGGCCAAGGGCAGGGGCGCCACTGCGCAGGCCACACCCTCTCAGCCCTGCAAGGGTGAGCAGGCTCTGTGGCCCCCGTCACAAGGGCCCTCATCCCCTCACGACCTCGTCACCTCCTCAGGGACCCCCTCCCAGCACCTCCGCCTCGCAGGGCGGGGCTACAGGACGAAAATGGGTGTGTGTGTGTGTGTGTGCGCGCGCGCGCGCGCGCACGCGTGCGCTGGGGGACACATTCAGGTCCCAAGGAGCTGCTCTGGAAATGACTTCAGTTTCTTACGACTTTATTTTTAAAATCTATGTTTGAGCTTAGGGGAGAGTAGAGCGGGCGAGACGCACCAACGTGAGAAACATCAACGGGCTGCCTTCCACCTGCACCCCAGGGGGCTGACCCCACAACCCAGGCACACGCCCTGCCGGGAGGAGCCACGCTGGCCAGGGCTCATGATTTGACAGGACACGCACCGTGGGGCCCAGCAGCACCGCGCTTAGGGAAAGGGACACCTGCCTGGACTTCAGTGCCGACGTGCTCAGAACAGCTCGACTCAAAGCCCCCGACGCCTGGAGCCCACGGGCCGGCCACGGGGCGGGCAGAACGGAGGCAGGGCCTGGTGACGCGCGCAGCCGCCCGGCCCCCCGAGGCGCTCCGGGGGCGGCAGAAGCCGCGGCTGCGGGCACCCGGTGATCAGCAGCTTCCACACAACACGCCCACTCACGCATCACGTCTCATGCAGAGTTTTTTGGCAAAACATCAATCCCCCAGGTGACTCAGCCCCCCTACAGCCCAGATGTGGTGCCTTGAGACTTCTGGCTTTTCCTCAAACTAAAGTCACCTTGAAAGGGAAGAGGTTTCAGACCATTCATGAGATTCGGGAGAACACGGCAGGGCAGCTGATGACAGAACTGTGTGAGGTCCCAAGGCGCCCGCTTTGAAGAGGACCAAGGTGTCCTTGTCCTGTGTCCAGTGTTTCTTGTGTCTTCAATAACTCTTTTTCACATTTGTGGGAGGACTCCTTCTGGGCAGACTCACATGAACTTCCCCAACAGCCAGACCCACGGGACGAGGCGGGTCAGTGGTTGCCAGGGGCTGCGGCGTGTCCCAAAACGAGGGTCGCAAAGGCAGCATGGTGCTGCTCAGGAGGCCCTCAGCGGAGGGTGAGCAGGCGCGTCTGGGAAGGGGACATGAGGGCTGGCGCAGGCCCTCCCAAGCACTCGGTTTCCCCAGGGAACCCGGCTTCCCGGCACAAGCCCGTCAGCGAGGGCGGGGGCTGCACTCTGCAGTTCTGGGCGCAGCGTCTTCTGAGGCCCGACCCCGCGCCGGGTAGTGACCTGCACTACAGGGCGGGGCCTTCTGTCCTGCGCTCCCAGCTGCCCTGGAGCGAGGCCCGCGCAGGCCCCCCGCCCCTCCCGCCTCGCGCTGTGGGCACAGACCGGCCTTCGGCCACAGCCTTGTCCCCTGTGTGACCGGCGCCTGAACCTTTCTACTCTGACCTGACTTCTGAAGTCACTCGTCCACCTGGCAAAAACACGCGTATATAAATTAATACACAGGCGCGCGCACCCCAGGCTCAAATGGCAACGTCAAACCCAATGTTAAAAAAAAAAATCAGAAGAAAACAGAAGGGTTTCCGACCCCTGGGAAGGCGGGGTTCTCCAACGATGGCCAGCAGCACCCCTCACAGAGGAGGACGGCCAGCAACCGCGTCTACGTCCACACGCTCCGTGCACGGCCGCCCCCGCACAGCTCCGCGAGCCATCGAGGACGGGAGCCCGGGACCACGGGCGCTTTCTGGCTCACAGGCTGACGGGACCCAGCCCGGCAGATGGACGGGGCAGGTGGGCCGTCCTCCCAGATCAGGGAGGAGCAGACACCTGCTGGCCCCCCAGTCCCCCGAGGGCGGGCGGCCAGGGCCAGAGGGGGCCTGCAGCCAGGTCGTCTGTGGGGGGGACGCAGACCCACCGCACGTGCCCGGCACAGCAGGTTCTGAAACTCAGGGGCGGGGAGACCTACCGCCTGCGGGGGGCTCCGCCTGAGTCCCACCACAATTTAAAGACGCACTGGTGTCGTCTGTGGGGAGACGCGGAGAAGGAAATGCAAACCTAGAGACCGGGCGAGGGCGGCACCAGGGGCTGCGGGGCGCCCGTGACCGGGGACGCGCGTGCCGAGTCCGCCCGCCTCCGCGCTTCCCGCCGTTTACCGTCTCAAGGGAGACGCAAGGCGGCGTCCACGGCGGACCCACGCCACAGCTCCTCTCCGAAGACACGCCCGGGTGCCCGGGCCAGCCGCAGACCGCGGGTCCCGAGCGCAAGGACAGCCGCCCATCCTCACCCACAGACTGAGGCCCCAACCTGAGTCTGCGGAGCTCGCCCTGCGCAGCCCCGCCCCCCGCAGCTGCCGAGGAAGCAGCTGGCGCCCAGGAGCCCTGGGGCTGCGGGCGGGGCCGGGGCCGGGGCCACTGTCAGGCCCCCCAAGGCTGACGATCCCAGGGCCAGGGTGCTGCACGGGGCGGGGGGGGGGGGGCGCCCAGAAGAGGAAACGTGGCTCTGCTCTCAGGCGCCCCCGGGGAAGCCCTGAGGGAGGGGCCCGCGACCGAAGCCTCCCAGAAGACGCAGCAGCTTACAAGGCCGCAGGCGCGAGCTGGGGTGGCAGGAAACGCACAGCACGGCTCAGGGGCCGCAGAGCCAGGAGGGAGCCCCCGGGCCCCTAGCCGGCCAGAGCCGAGTGGACACCACTTGCCACAGAGGTTCAACACTTTAATAGGGACGCTGCGGCGGCCTGACGGCGCAGCCGACGCGTCTCTCAGGGAGGCTGATGGTGCACCCCACACACCGCGGGGGCGGCGGACAGACACGGCGCTCCAAGGGCACGGGCCGCCTCCCACCCACCGGCCTGGCTGGGCCGGAGCAGCAGGCCTCTCAGAGCCACGGCCAGGCCGAGGTGGGCCTGGCCCTCCAGCGCTGAAGGGCAGGACCAGGCACCGGCAGTCCTTGCTGGGAGGCCCGCGCCTCGCGGCCCGCCGGCCCTCTGCTCGCCGCGCCCGGCCGCCCCGGCCGCCCCGGCCGCCCCTGCCGCACAGCGCGCTGCCGGGACCCGCAGCACAGCCCGCAGGGGGCTCGGCAGGCCCGGGGCCCAGCCTCAGGCCGGGGCTGGGTGCCCCCCTGGAGGCGGCTCCCGCCCTCCACGGTGAGGCTCAGGCCCAGCACGGCAGCTCCTCACCCACTGGCCGGGGCTGCCTGGCACCCGGGAGAGGTGACTAGAGCCCCGCCAGGTCCACGATAGCCTTGATGAAGACGGCGTCGTCACGCACGTAGGAGCTCCGGGCCTCCACCCTGGAGACGGGGCAGAAGAGGGGGCATCCGCTCGCAATGTTCATGTCGCTGACAGGCCTCTGGAAAGAGGACGAGGTCACATCGGGTTTGAAGGCGTCGATCACGTGCTCTCGGTTGTCCTGGTCGAGCAGCATCAGGGTCACCTGGGAGGGCAGTGCCGGGAGGACCACGTGAGCCTGCATGCCCCCCGCCAGGCCCCTGGGCTCGCTGGGCCCATGGTGGCATTTCCGTCGGGGCCCCGAGGCCGAGCCCCACACTACAGACCTGCGCCCCGCCCCCCACCCCCGCCCTGCCCCCCTGCGTCTCCCAAGTGAGGCCCCTCGGCCACGCCCACACCCTGCCCCTTTCAGGAGGCGCACCTGCCGGGCTAGGACCTCCTCCATGGAGCCCCCAGCAGCCCTGGGTCTGGGGGAGGAGCGGGCACAGGCCGCAGCCCGGCCACGCCCCTGCCTCTGCCGCCGCCTCCCCAAGGCGGCACTTCAAAGCACGTGGGCTCCAGCGGCCGTGGTGTGGCGCTGATGACCACCGGAGCGCGCGCGCGGCAGGGGCGGTGGGGCCCAGCACACACGAGCTCCCGCGCTGCTGCCCATGCCCCCGCCCCCGCTGGCCCCGAGGCAGCCGCGGAGAGCAGCTCGCGCACCTTTTGGTTGAAGGGCCAGCGCAGGAGGGCGTCGTTGGGCCCCTTCATCACCACGAAGAAGAGGGACAGGTGCGTGCCCCGCCCAGTGCCATCCCCGTTCAGGTACAAACGCAGACACATCTTGTAGCCGTACCTGCTGGTGTAGAAGGCTGCGGGGCGGGGACGGGGACATGAGAAGGGGACATGAGAAGGGGACATGAGGCGGGGGCTGGGCCCACCCAGCCGCCATCGCCCAGGAACAGAGAGCAGCCCCCACTCCCTCTGCACACCGCCCTCTAGGAGACCCACGGGCTGGGGCGGACGGGCGCAGGGACAGCCAGCAGCTCAGCCAGCGCGGACACGGGGGCACCGCCGCCTGGCCTGAGGCCTCCCACGGGTGCGGCCACCCGCCTGGCGGCCCCACTGAAACAGGTGCCACCCCCCCGCGGGGACGTGACGCTGGCTCCCGAGGGGCTGTCAGCACACGGCAGACACACGGCCCCGCCCCGGGAGGCACAGCCGCTCCGGGCACGAGCAGGGCACGGACGCCAGCCCGGGGGCACGGGGCGCCCCAGACGGCACCTGGGGAGAAGATGGCGGGTGTGCGGCCGGCCACGGCCTCTTGGCGCTTCCTGGCGAAGTCCGAGATCTTCCAGACGAAGACCCCGTCGAAGGTGGACGCCTCCATCTCGTGCACCTTCTTCTCCAGGTCGGCCACCGCCAGGTCCTTCAGGCCGAGGCTCCTCTCCAGCTGCTGCACCTGGGGCCCAGAGCCCCGTGAGGGCGCAGCGGTCAGCACCTCGCCCTGCGGACACCGCCTCCCGCCCCGCGGACGCGGCCCCCAGCCCCCGTGAGACCTCCGCCCCCTCCCTGCCCCCGCTGGCCCCTCGGCGAACGTGGCTCAGGCGGGGGCCCCGCGCAGAGGCAGGCCGCAGGTGCCGTGCCGGAGGTCAGGCTGTGCCCGCGGCCCAGGCCCCGGACGCCCCAGCCAGGCGCCAACCTTGTTGCTCAGGGCTTCGATCCGGTCCTGGTCCAGCCGGTGCTGCCGGCCGCAGGCCTCGGCAGTCATGGCCACCCGCTCCACCTCGCGGTTCAGGACGCAGACGATGTTCTCGAAGGTGGCCGTCTTCCTCTCCAGGGCCTCGCACCGGCGCAGCAGCTCCGCCGCCGCAGGGGGCTGCGGGCCCGGGGCCAGAGCTCCGGCCTCCCAGCCGCCCCCCAGGCCCTGGGGTGGGCATGCGGCCTCCACAACGCGCAGCAGCATGGCCAGGTGCTCGCGGAGCCACTGCCCCTCGTGCTCCTGCTGCTTCTCGCCCTCCACCTGCGGGCCAGACAGGGAGGCTTGCGCACGCGCCCGGGGCCTTGGCAGGGCCCACACGCCCGCAGGAGCAGGCGATGATGACCCACGTCAGGGACACTTCCACCGCGTCTGCCTGCCCGCGTTTCCTCTGTCACTGTCGGAAGTCAAGCGCGTTTCAAACCACAGACCTTCCCGCTGACCCGCTGGCTCGTGTTCAAAGTAACAGAGAAAGTGCCCCCTCCCCAAGTTCCCCAGGGGATGGAGGGCGGGGCGGGCCGGGCCAGGCCGCCTCAGGCAGCCTGTCACATGGAGCCGCCTCTGGAGCCAGACTTCTTCTAAACCTCCACCACGAATTGTAAAACGCCTGACCCTCTCAAAAAACTCAAAGCAGGAACAACAAGCGTGCACGTGCGGCGCCTCCACCCCAGGGAGCAGGTGCCATGGTGCTCGGTCAGGAGGCCCCAGGTCCCCAGGGAGCGGCGGGGACCGCTGTGCACACCACGCAGGGGAAGGCCAGCTGGTGCCACCCGGCACCCAGAGGGCAGGCCGGACCGACAAGGCCTCTGCAACGAGCAGCTGTGCTGGGACCGGACTGGGACGCGCCCTCTCCAGCCTCTGAGGGGCCGAGGCCTCTCACAGCCCCTGTGCCAGGGAGCCAGCGCGGAGGCGCCCAGGAAACGAGAGCAGGCAGGCCGAGGGGACGGGGCAGCACCGTTTCCTGTGCACTGTCCTTAGAAACACAAAAGCCAGACTCCTGAGACCAGGGCAGCCGGTGGCCCCGCAGGAGCAGGGCCACTGCCAGAACCGCCGCCCGGGCCCCGGCCACTAAGGAGCACGTGCCAGGCCGGCCCGGTCTCCATGGGGCCAGGCCCCGGACGGGGCACGTGGACAGGGAGCTGCCTGGGAGGAGGGAGCCGCACAGAAAGCAGCGTGTGCCACGCAGAGAGGGCCTGAGTCTGGGAGCAGGAGGTTGGGATGCCAGAGGACGGCCGGGCCAGCGGCGACAGCAGGGACGTGAGGTCCCAGCAGCCAGGGTCCAGGCAACCCCTGGGCTTTCGGCCAGAGCGGCCGCTTTGGACAAGGCGGAGGGCTGGCGCACAGCGGGGTCTGCTACGCCCACTGGGCGGCGGGGAGACGGGAGGCGCTGGGCGCCTGCAGCGGGTGGCGTGGTCAGCGCCAGGGCCGCGAGGACGTGGACCCCAGGGGGAGAAGAGCAGGCAGGGAAGCCGATGGCCACGCTGCAGAGCACAGGCAGCCGGGCAGGTGGCGGTCAACTGGCAGTCAGTGGGGGCTGCTGAAAACCAGGTTCAGGAACAGTACGCGGTGCAGGAGACGGGACTCCCAAGGGGACCGAGACTCACCATCGCAGGGCAGCCGACGTCATGGAACCGGCAGGGCACCAGGCACTTGCCGCACGTCTTCACGTGGTCCTGAAACTGGAAGGGCGTAGCGTCACGAGTGCCGTGCTTCTCAGCCCGGTCAGTGGGTGCGTGGGTGCCTGCCCCACCCCGCCCACCCTGCCCCTCAACGGCCTACTTCCAAAGCCAAAGGTGCACACACTCCCGCACCCACGTAAATGCACAACATGCTCCCTGGGGGCGTGGAAACCCACACAGGCACACGCACGCACACGTGCTCACGGACACACGCTGCGGGGGCACTGCCTGGGGCCAGCTCTTCGACCAATGCCAGACCCCGTCTCCTCCACCACGGCCCAGGGCACAGCAGGTCTGAGCCCACGGGCCCTGGCGCCAGAAGCCTGGTTTCCACGGAGCCGGGGAGGAAGAGGGGCCGGCCTGACGGGGACCACACACCCGCTCCGACCCGCTGTGACGCTGCCGCAGGACGCCGCCGAGACCCACGGAGCCAGAGAGAGGCCGGGGGGCCGGCCGGACAGACACACAGCCCCCAGACCCAGGGAGGACAAGGGCAGAGCGACGTCCCCACCGGCAGAGCGGCCACAGCACAGCCCAAGGGGGCCCCACCCCGGCGCCCGCCAGGGGCCTGTGAACCCCGGCCGCCAGGGGCCGGGGAGCAGCCCCAACCCTGAACCAGAGTCGGCAGCAGCAGGGGGGCCCTGAGCAGCACCCCCGAGCCAGACCACCTGCAAGAGGAGGAGAAGGCACACGGCTTCGACCCCGTCACCCACACGCAGGGTTCCCAGGGGACGGGCGGCCGAAGGCCCAGCCGAGAAACGGACCAGAGGCGCCGCGTCGCACTCTGACGTGAGGAGGACACTGATGACGCACAACCGTGCTCACCGTTTGCTCCCGTTTACGTGGGTGACGCATCACCCGAAGCGGCCCCAGAAGCCGTCCCCGGCCCCACGAGCCCGACAGGCCGTGCCAAGCGGGCTGGGGCCCAGGCTCCCCCAGACAGATGGGGCGCAGGTATCTGGGCCCCAGGCGTCCCCCTGACCCTCGGGCGCCCCCCGTGCCCGGTCCTCCCTTTGGAGCCGCATGACCCTTCATGAACTCGGGTCCTTTTCCTGAAGGAGCAACCGTAAAACTCCAAAGCAGGAGGAAACAAACGCGCCGACGGGCGGGCGGGTCCCGCAGCTCCTCGGCTCAGGGACAGCGACTCAGAGGGAGCCCTTGGTGCAGCGGGACCCAGCTGCCCACCCGCCTCCCAGAGCAGCAGGTGCGGCCGGGGCGCAGTTGGGGCTGGGGCTGCGCCAGGTCTTCAGGGGCCCAGAGTCTCTGCAGCGGGAAGAACTGTAAACACAGGAGTCAGGACCTCAACAGCCTCGTCAGCGCGGACCTGTGGTGAGTTTTCTCCGAAAAGGCCAGGGCTTCTGCTCCCGGTCCCGGAGCCCGCGCCTCGTGGCGGAGGGGCAGGGATGGGGAGGTGGCTGCCCCACATCCCGGAGCCTCAGGACAGTCAGGGGCCATGCTGTGCGCTCTGCCGCCGCCCAGCCGGTTGCTTCCATCAACAAAAACGTAACAGGAAAGCGGCCCAGACGCCCCGGACGCCCCTTCTCCCGTGGCACCAGGGCGTGCCGCAAAGCACGGGCTGCTTGTGGCCCAGGCTCGCGCCGCCCACGCCAGCCACAGAGGCGCGGGACCCAACTCACCTTCTCACGCGGGATCCTCTTCTTGCCACAGCCGTCACACGCCAGAGGGAGCTTGGGGCAGACCTCCTGGTGCGCCTTAAAGAGAAGCGGCCAGGGCGTCACGGCGGGGCGGGCGGGCATGCGGACGCCGGGGCCTGGCCCGGCACCTGGCATCACCGTCCTCGGCTCCGTGGGGCCCGCAGTTCCCAAGACCCCTGCCTCCAAGTTGTCACTAGAGGCAGGTGGGCCCCACAGGCCCCACCGAGTCTCAGAGCCATTGGAACCTCCTCTGGTGGCCACCAGAGCAGCATGACAAGGACAAGCGCTGACAGTGGCTCAGCACGAGCGAGGCCACTCGCAGCCCTGACTGAGACGTGGCCACACTGGCCGGGGCGGGGGCCGGCGGGCTTTCCAGCGACAGAGCAGCTGGAACAGCTCCGAGACGCAGCAGGTGCCTGGCACCCGCCCAACAGGCTGGCCCGGCCCGGCCTCCAGATCGGACTGTTCACAGGAAAGGGGACAGAGGAGCACGTGAGGGACACGCTGGGGCACATTCAGCCAGCACAGACTGGCCAACCTCTTCGACAAATAAACGTGAAGGGAAAATCACCCCCAGGGAACTGCTGAAGGTGAAGAGAGACCTCGCAGATGTACCGGGAAGTGCGGCGAGGCCACCTGGGTCCCGGGGCCAACCCACAACCATGGCAGAAAAATGACAAGGCGTCGCCGTTACGTTTAGACGGGGCAGTGACACAGAGCTCTGCACAGAGAAGGTGCCCGGGAGGACTTCTGGGTGGGAGAGCGTGAAACCTGGCGCTTGGGCCACCCACCCAGGGGCCGGACGCAGCCAGGCAGGGGCGCAGCCGGGCGGGGGTGCCGCAGTCCTGGGAGGGCACCGGGGCCCACCCCGCCCTCCTGCGCGTGCGTTTCATTTCTCATCTTGAGAAACAAAACCGCACCTCGAGGCGGCTGGGCCTGGCCCCCGCCCCCCGCCCCCCCGCCCCCCGCCCGGGCCCGCCCTGACCTTCGCACCGGCCCCGCCGCAGGGGGCCCTGCAGTGCCGGCAGCGTGGGCTCCTCCCGGGGCACTCCTGCTCCGCGTGCCGCTCCCTCTCGCCGAGGCGGACCTGGCCTCGGCACGCCGGGCACTCGGTCAGCAGGAACGGGCAGTGTCCTTCGTGGCAGCTCTGGCGACACAGGGGGCATGGTGTCGGCGCAGTGTCCGCAGGGCGCCCGTGGGGCGCTGTGGAGGCCATGCCGCGCACATCCTGCGGACGGCCACCCGGCCGTGGCCCCGCTGTGGGCTCCGTCTCTGTGGGCCTGCCTCCCACAGGGACCTCGTGTGGGGGCCCCATGGGACGGTCCCCCTGTGAGCACCATGTCAGTCTTGGAGCACACATCCCTGCGTGCCAGGTGGGTGACGTGGAGAGAGGGAACCTGCTGGGGGAGGAGGGCCCTCCACAGGGGGTCCCCACAAGCGGGGGCAGCTCAGGGGTCCCAGGGCCCCAAGAGGCACGAGGAGAGCCCACGCATGCCGCTCCAAGGGCGCGCACCGACACGCTGGCCACATCTCCACCCGGGAGACGCTCGGCACTTGCCGTTCAGGAGCGAGCAGAGGTGACAGGTGCACTCGAGGCCTGTGTGTGGCACCCACGGTGCACGGACCTCAGGTGCAGGGCCTCCTCCTAGACCCCCGCACACCTCCTGGAGTGGACGCCCAAATCCTGACCCTGGGCAGCCTCCCCAGCGACCCCTCGGCAGCCAGACGGGCGAGCGGACACAGGCAGCTGGGCCAGGACAGGGCTAGGCCGGGGGCCCTGACGCTGCAGTGGCTTGAGGGGGCCTCACTCCCTGTGCCCCTCCTCCCCGGGGGCACCCTCACCCTGCCCGCCCTCTGCGGCCTCCTCCCAGCTCCACCCTAGCGTGGCCTTCCTCACCCTGAGGGCGCTGTGGCTCCGGTACAGCCCCACCAGCCCGGAGGGCAGGGCCCAGGTCAAGGCCACTCTGAGCACAAAGCTATCGATCCACCGGAGCCAGAGGGGCCTCAGCGAAGGCCTTGGCGTAGCGCCCGGGCCAGGGCACATGGGCTCCCTGCAGGGTGGGCTCAGCAGACACTCCATGGGGTGCGGGGCAGTCTGACAGGCCCGGGGAGCGTGGGCGCTGCGGCGCAGGTGGGCAAGGGCGCACAGGCCAGCGTGGGTCTCCCCCGCCTCCACCCCGCCCCAGGCCCGTGTCCAGAGCAGTGGCCCCGCACCGCCACCGCCCAGCCCGGAGCAGGCTCCGTCAGCTCCCGGCCCAGGGGGCCCTTCAGAGGGAGGCAGGGGCGTCTGAGGCGGCGGCGTTCGCTCAGCAGAATTCCCACGAGGACTGTGAGTGCAGAGCAGAGACCGAGCCCCCGGCCCTCTGCTGGTCGCGCCCGCGCAGCCCCTCCCTCCAGAGCAGCCGGCCCGACCACGGCACGCCCGGCAGGCGGTCCCCAAACGCCCCCCCCCCCCCCGCCCCGAGCTCTTGGGGAGCGCCAGACGTCACCGCAGAGGCAAAACATTCCAGGGCAAGGCAGGGTTTCCCCGTCTCTCCACGCTGCCATCTGCCTGCGGTGCAACGTGAGCACCTCGCGACGCTAGCCCGACCCAAGTGTCCCGGCCATGCGCCAAGGCGGCTCAGAGCTGACAGCGGGGCTCGGGGGGGCGGGGCGCACCTGAGCCCTGAGGCCCGTGGCGCTCACAGGTGGGGGAGGTCTGATCCATATGTCAAAGGCCACGGCCAGCATGTCCTAGAGCAGCGCCGCCCTCCCACATGACCAAACCAGCTCTCAGGGACTTTCCGGAGCTCGGGGGCAGCCAGGGACTTTCCAGCCTGCGTGCCTGCCGGCCGCAGTGGGAGCCGGGGCTGGCTGCCGTCCCTCCCTCAGCCGGAGACCCAGGAAGCCACCACCTGCACCGCAGGCCTGGAGGCGGCAGAAATCGCAGAGGAATCGGGAGTGGGGGTTAGCCCACCTGTCGCCAGGGGCTCCTGGTCCTCTCAGAGGGCCGCACGGCGCCCCACGCCCCACACGGCCTGCCCTCCCAGGAGAGACCCTGCCCCCACGGTCCCTCTGGGCAGCCGGCAGCAGAGGCTGCAGGTCCAGGCGCAGCCTGGCGGCCCCTGGGCAACAAGACCTCTGTCCCCGGGGGCGGAAGTCTCTCGCTCTCAGGATGGGCCCAGAAAGGTGTGGGGAGCCCAGGGCTGCTCTGCTCCCAGGCTCCCGCGCATCAGCTTGTCCACCCCCCGAGTCTCCTCCCAGGCCCGGCCCAGCAGCTCCTCTGGCAGAGCACAGGGCACAGGGCACAGGGCACGGCCGATGGCCCGAGGCCCCGCCACTCAGCGGCCCAGGGGGCAAGCGCACGTGGCAGGAGCAGGAAAGGGGAAGCCCACCCAGGACGCCAGGATCCGAGGACCCCCATGCAGACCCGATGCCCCCTCCCCGCGGTCCCCGGCCGTGGTGCTCGGTCCCAGGCCACTCTGCACCTGAGGACAGCACCCCCGGCCCCTGGCCGCCACAGCCGGCACCTCCGGCCCGAGGCGGGCTCTCCCAGGGCCCCCGGGCGCCTGCCCAGGTCCGGCTCGTCCCGCTGCGCACAGGGCCCCCGGGCCCCTGCACGCTCCCGCCTGAGTCAGGGTCCCCTTCCTTTTCGTGGCGGGGTAACGCTCCAAGGTCTGAACTCGCCACATCTCGTCTGTCCCTTCACCAGCTGGTGGGCGCTTGGCCCCTGTGAGCCTCACGTAAAGGTAACCACCTGAAACGTCATTGCTAAGGGTGCTCACTGAGAAGAGAGGCGACCACGTAACTGTACGCCCCGACACCGCCCAGCCTCCAGGCCGCAGGGTCCGCACGAGGTGCGGTCACACAGAAGCCCCCGTGTGCTGACGCAGGGACACAGGGCACCCGGCCTGGAGGAGACACGGCCACGGGGAGAACACGCACGCCAGCCCCTGCCTGCCGCAGGCCAGGCCCCTTTCCGTGAGCCCAGGAAGACGGAGCCGCCCTGTGGGGCCAGAAAGCCGGCTTCCGGAACGCGCCGGGCTCGCTGCGGCGGTTCTCGGGCGGCACACGCCCCGCGCCTCACCGCGAGCCCCACGGCAGTGGCTGCTGCCCCGTCCACGGGCCCGAAAACGGAGGCCACGCTACACAGGGTTCGCGGGGCAGGTCTGGGCCCGGCACAGTCAGGTGTCTCAGCAGCGTAAGCGCCGGCTGAGGCCCCACAGATGTCAGGCAGGCAGGCCCAGATGGGGCTGTGCGGGTTCCGGGGCCACCCCCGCCCGCGCGTGGGAAGGGACTTCCTCCCTGGGAGGCTGGGCCACGGGAAGGACCTACCTCGTACTCTTTGAGGGTCCCCTTCCAGGTGCAGCCCTCACTGGGGCAGACGGCCGGCAGGCTCTCCACCTCCCTGCGGGCAGCGTTGTCCGGGAAAGCCTGGGGGGACAGCGGCCTCGTGTGGAGCCTCCTCAGCCCTGACCCCTGCCCCGCGTGGCCCAGCCCCCTGTACACGGCCCGTCCAAACCGGACGCCACTGCGGCTCCGGGTCATCCCCAGTTGCTGAAGTTCCATCAGCCACTGGTGCTGAAAAGAACGCAGAACGTTTTCTGTTCGCGTCAACACTCAGCCGCGAGACCCCACTTACCGAGGTGCTTTCTAGAATCGAAACGCCCTCCTCATAGATGCCCTCGTGCACGCAGGCGGCGCAGTTCTGGGGCCCAGAGCTGTGGGAGGGAGGCGCTGCGTGAGAGCGGCGGCCAGGGACGCACGTCTGCCGGCCCACGTGCTCTCACCGTTCCCAAGTCAGCGACACGCACACGTGAACGTGAGGATCAAGAGGTTAAGAGCAGTGAGGAGGGGGCCCCTCAGAGGGTCGCCCCACTGTGAACAAGGCGCCGCCACTCAGCACCGACACGCCGCCCCCAGCCGCGCCGCACCCCCAGGGCCTGCCAGTCCACGGCGACCCGCCCTCACGGGGCCCCTGCTGCGCTCTCCCAACACTGAGCCTGCGCCGTCAGCACGGGTGCGCCCGGAGCGTGGCCCCACGGCCTCCCCACACCGGCCCGCCCGCCTGTCCCTGCACCTGAGGATGCTGCTCAGGCAGAACGAGCAGTAGCGGTGGCCACACTGCGCCTGGAAGGGCCTGCGCAGGACGTTCTTGCAGGCAGAGCACAGGTACTTGTCCTCCAGCTTGGTCCCCAGGATGGTCTTTGCGAAGCCGAATTGCAGCACGTCCAGGGTGCCGGGAGGGGTCACGCTGGCCGCAGCCATGGAAGCCGCGTCCCCGGGAAACCAGCAAGCCTGAGGAGGGACAGAGCGCATCACGGCGGCCCCAGAGGCGCCCGATGCCCCGGCGCTCCTCCGGGGACAACGCCCTGGCCTGGCGGTCAGGGCTCCGGGCCGGCAGGGTGGCTGCGAACCTGAGAAGGACTTGGGTGCTCTGGGCACCCGGGGAAACAGTTCAGCCCCACCCTCCGTCACCGCAGGGAAAGTAGAGGATGCCCGCGCCGCCCCCCCCCGCCGACTCCAGCAGCCCTCGGCCTCCTTGGGGGTGGTGGCTCCCAGGGCCTGTGCCAGCCGCTGGGGGGGTGGGGGCAGCCCGCCCTCCAGGGCCTCGCCTGCAGCAGCCCTGCCCGCCGCCACCACAGCCCCCCTCACTTCAGGGCCACGGCCCTCCGGCACCCACCAGGCCTTGGCAAGGTCCCCAAGGCGAGGCAACCAGGGCAGGAGACGGCGGGGGTCCCACGGCATTCAGAGATGTGGAGACCTCCCATGGAACTCACAGTCCAACCCCCATGACCTCAAACAGCCCAAGAAAAGGGGCAGGAGCCCAGGAGCCCTTGGACGGAGGCGCTGTCCCCTCCAGGACACTCGAGACCCCGGCACCCACCGGCCTCTGCAGACACCCAAGGGCTCTCCTCCCCATGCCCGGAACAATCACGAGTCTGCCTGCGGTCCAGGCGGGAGCCTGCGACGGTCCAGCCAGCCAGCGCTGCAACGCGGCCCCTCCCGGGAGAGGCAGGGTCTGCACAGAGCAGACGACACTCCGAGGCTGCTCCACCGTCCTAGGCTGGCCTGATGCCACAGGAAACAGCGGCAGGCGGGGCGCCGTCGGGCAGAGCCGCGCTGGGTCCTCGCGGTCAGCCCTGGCCCTGGCCCTGGGGAGGCCTCACACCTGAGGGTACCGCCCTGCTCCCGACAGCTGCCCGGCCTGCGCGGACGCCCCCGGCCCCAGCAGGCGCGGTGCCCAGGGCCACGCCACGCAAGGGCGCACTTGTGGCTCATCCACTCGCTCGCAGGCCCACATGCTGTCTGACCGCGCGACTGCCCTGGGCCCTGGCCAGTCCAGCTGCCCACCCTACGACTGGGCGGCCTCGCCCTCTCCCGCCCACATGGCGCAGACGCAGAGCACGGGACGGCGGCCCCGAGGCAGAAGCCCTCTGGGCGGAGGCTGTGCCCCGCAGCTCCGCCATGCTGAGCACGCTGCCAGGGCGCCGTGCAGGGAGGGCGCGCAGCCACACCGGGGCACCCTCCTCAGAACACGCCGCGTGTGCTGCTCTGCGGCCTTTTTCTGGGCACGCTACCCAATCGATGCCACGAACCGTTCCCAGTTTAAAATGAGGGCTCTAAACGTCAGACAGGGGTGCGAAACACCCGAACACAGCTGGGGCCCAGCTTCTTGGCCGACTGGCCACGCCTTCTAGGGCAGACGGGACCCGTTTGACAGCTCCACCGACTCAGACTCCCGTTAGAGGCAAAAACAGTGTCTCCCTTGACTGAGAGAAACAGGAGAAGGCCCCAACACACAGCCGGGCCTTGTCCTCTGTCCCTCTGCTCCCGCCTGCTTGGCGGTCACAGCTACCTAACACACAGAGGGAGGGGTCCGAGCCCACCTAGCACCAGGGCCCGGCCCCAGGTCAGATGGACAAGGGGTGCTCACGTGCGCTCTGGGCATTCTTAGGTCTTCCACGTTCCATTCCAACCTCACCCAGCGACGTGCTTTAACTTTCAAGAGCTACAGTGAAAACAGCACAGGACTCCAAGGTGTCCTGCTGAAGGTGACCGCTCCTGCAGCCCTCTCACGCCCGCCACCCAAACCCTGGGAGAAACCGTGCGTGTCCCTGGCCCATCCGAACCTCCCCGTGGCCGAAGGCACTCGCAGCCCGGGGCTCCCCGGCTGCCCGCTGCGCAGACGTGTCCAGGGGGGGACCCTGCCCTTGGGCAGCAGCCACAGGGGGTCCAATGTCACAAGTGCTTCGACTCAGCACCAAAACGCCCTGCGCACTCTTTCAAGCTTCCACTCCAGTTCCAAGCCCTGACTCCCTCAAGGAAGCTGGTTAAAAGCGAGAACTATGAACTCTATCCATTTGCGGTGACTCGCCTACGGCCCACCCGTCCCCAAAACGCGCTCCTGACCCGAGTGCGCTAGCCTCCCAGGACAGCCACACCCTCTGTGGAAAGGGCGTTCCCACCAGACACAAAGCAGCGGTCGTGGAGTGAGTTCAGCTCCGCGGCACCGAGGTCAGGCCATGCCGGCCCACGGCGAGGGTGAGGGGCCCGGGGCAGCCGTGGCTCCTGCGGTGCAACAGGCGATGCGCCAGGCGTTTGCTCGGTCTTCTTCCCAGATTCCGACAAAGAGCCCCCCAAACCCCAGGACCTCCGGGAGGGGTGCGGACAGCAGAGCATCTTTTGTTACTCCCAAGCGCCTCTTCCTGTGGACACCAGCCCACCCCCAGCTCCAGGGAGGGGAGATGGAGCTGCGCACTGACTCAGTCGCCAACGGCCGACACGCTGACCGACCGTGCTCCACGGCGGACCCCACAGGACCCCACAGGGCCGGTTCAGAGAGCTCTCGGGCTGAGTGCGCGCCAGGTGCCGGCAGGGCAGCCAGCGGAGGGGCCACAGGAGCCCCCGCCCGCCCCCGCGGGGCTGTCCCTCGTGAGCGAGCGTTTCCCTGCAGAGGCCCTGGAGGCTGCTGCGTGCCTGGCACGCGCGCGTGACTCGGCGAGATCCGGAAGCGACCTTCCCAGGAGCAGGCTGTGTTGTTACAGCGGCCCAACGCTGCCCGGACTACGTCGCGTCCGACTGCGGAGCACACGCCTCGGGGCTGGGGGACCCGTGCTGCCACTCACCCCGCGCCGCACCCCATCACACCCCAGGTGCAGGAGGAACCTCAGACTCCCCGTCCCGCGGACGGCAGCTCCTGCTCAGCACGTGCTGGGGCTCCACGCCCGGTTCACACCTGCATGTGACAAGCCCACCGAAGGGACACTCACGAACCTTAGCCACGCACGGCCACGGGACGCGCCCCCAACAAGGGAACGTGCTCTCAAACCGCAGCTCCGTGCCGAGGCCCCCTTGTCTCGGGCTCAGCATGAGGCCGAAGAGCTGAGCGCGCCCCGCGTACCCGGCGCCCGCGGGCCCTGCGGCCCAGGCCCCGCCCTCCCACGTCGCCAGCACCCCCCTTCTCCTGCTAAAACCCAGAGCTGCCATCAGGGAGGAGCCGGTTCCTTGCGAGACAGCAGTTCTGTCCCAAGTCGCGTGGCCCGGAGGACCACCCTGCTCCCCTCATCCGCCTCTCTGGCGTCCGAGTGTGTGTGTGTCCAGGACCGCCGCACACCCTCGTCCAGTTGCTGGGGCCGAATTCTTGGAGACCAGGCTCGCCCACCCGCCCGCCTCCAGCATGTCCGTGAACCCCGGGGCTCCACCTCCCGTGACCAGACGGAAACGGACCACACGGCTCTGGCCCTGGCCCGTCCACTGGGACCGGGCTCTCCACTGCAGGCTCTCCAGGCCCTACCGGCCACCAGGGGGGCCCTTAACATGCAACTGGGCCTCTTGCTCCTCCCTCGGACCCCCAAGATGTCCCCAACTCCACCCTGCCAGCCAGAGGGCCTCTGCTCTCAGGACAGCCTCCCTGAGGACCCTCACTGCCTGTTTCCTCTAGAAGGTGAGCGCCAGGAGGCAGGGACCTGCGGGATTGGGGGGAGAAGGGTCCCAGGCCTGTGCAGCGGGCACGTGAGCGACTTCCTGCTCTCCAGGCTCCCCGCCCGAAGCTCCCACTGATCGGGCCCAACCAGGGCCCCCACTCCCAGGGCTGTGCCGGCCAGCCGCCCCGGCCTCCCCCCGCCCCCGCCCCCTGCGCCTAACCACAACCAGTCCTCGAGACCACCTGTGCAAATGCCATCCGCACCCCTGCTGGGCCCTGCAGGGGACGCAGCCCCCGCCCTGCTCCACAGCCCAGCACTTCTCAGCGCAGACTCCCAGGCGGCTGCTGCAAGCCCACCCCGCCCTGCCCAGGCTCAGCCCCTCCAGGCAGCGGCGCGCCCTCCCTGTGGACACGCAGTCCGGCTCACAGGGACGGCGGGAGCATCTAGCACAGGTCTGGACTCGAGGGCAGAGAGAAGCTGCGCCCTTCTTGGCAGAGTCGTAGGGCCTGTGGGTAAATTTTTCTGGATTCTCCCCCGGACCTTCCCGCGCCCCCCTGCTCATGCCCTCCCAATCTGGCGTGGGAACCCACCGGCCAGGCCACACCCAGCCAGGACGCAACTGCAGGACGGGGGTGGGGAGGCGGCGCTCCCACTGCCGGGGGCAGGGGAGGGCAACCCAGGCACTGGAAACTCAGGGTGGAAAGGCCTCCTTCTTCCTGGAGAAAGGGCTTCTTTTTCCAGCAACGAGTGGTCGCTGTAAATCTGGGCCCTAGTCCCCACCCACTGCTGAAACAACGCATCCCTTCAGGTCCCCAGAGGAGTGACGGTCAGGTTTATCTCCTCAGTAAGTTTGGAGACTCCTGAAGAGACAGAAGCCGGCTGACAGCCCCGCCCCGGGCGTCACTGCACCAGGCGGGGGGCCCGTGGCCTTCGCTGTCCACTGTTTGCACCGCGGCCCCGTATGGGGCTGGGGAGACGGGCGTCACCGCTCATAGAGTCGGCAGGGCCACATGGCGCAATACAGCCTCAGTGGCAGAGGTCGGGGGCGCGGCGGGACACAGGAAAGGCTGTCCCAGGACAAAGGACCAGCAGGCACAGCGCAAGAGGCCCAGGCCACAGCCAGAGCCTTTGGGAGCCGAGGCCTCGGGGCGCTGAGCAGGGGACAGTGGCTGGGGCCGGGGAGCAGCCGCCCGGGCGTGTGCGGGCGCTGCCGCTTCGGCTGCTGGGAAAAGGCCTCAGCAAAAGCAGTTCTTAGGGTTTTGTTCGGCTGAAATTCAAGCAACAGTAAACTTTGTGGCATGTAAATTATACTGCAGTAAAGCTGTTAAAAAAACACTCAAGCGGCAATTTCAGGCAGGCTGGGACGTCCCCCTAAAAACCAGTAAGCGGGTGGCTAAACATCGCAGCCCCGTGACAGGCGTCCCCTGGGCACCTCCTCGTGCGCTGGGAGTCAGGGTCGGTGTCGCAAGCGCACGGATCGTCTGCTCTCGCCAGCAGCGGTCGGGGGATCTCCACTGTCACCATCGAGGGTGACCCCACCTGGTCCACGTCCCCGGCCCCCCCCCCCGCCCCCGCCGGCGCTCACCTGCCGGACAGGACGAGCGCGCCGTCCCAAGGAGCGCGCCAACGCAGGGGCCCAAAGAGAGAGACCACCCGGCCTCCGCCCCAGCGTCCTGGGCGGAGGGGGCGGGCTGCGGGCTGCCCCGCGCCCCCTGCCCGCCACCCTGTCGCGAACCGGCCGAGAAACGCTTCCGCGAACAGCAGAATGAATGGGAGGCTGGGACCGGCAGCGGGGGCGCGGGGGAGCGGGCGCGGGGGAGCGGGCGCGCGGGCAGGGGCCGGAGACGGGGTCTGGGGGCAGGTGGGTGGGCAGACGGCAGGAGGCCCTGGGGCCCCGGGGCCTGGCTGCGGGGGGCAGCAAAGGGAGAAAAGGCGGCCCGGAGGCCCGAGTGCGGAGCGCCGCCCGAGGTGGGGGAGCCCGTCCACGCCCCAACAGGTCGGAGGGCCCTTCCGCGGGCACGAAGCGAGCCCAGGGAGGCCAGGTGAGCCCACCGCCGAGCCCGGGGAAGGACGGGGTGAGACGCCCGCAGGCCGCAACGGAGACTCGGGGCAGCGACGCCGGGGACGGGGCGGTGCCGTCCGCCCGGGGTGCCTGACCCCGCGCCATGGACCGCGGGACGTGACTTCGCGTTGTGGACCCCCGGCAGGGCGCCCGCGGGCGTTCGCGAACTTTCCGGCGCCGGCCCCGCGCCTACTTTCAGTTTCCGGTTCCCGCGCCTCGAAAAATCCCCTCAGGCCCGCGCGGCAGCGGCAGCGGCCCTGCCCTCCCTGCCCGGCCTCCTAGCGTCGCGCGTCCTCCACCCAGACCGCGACCCCTGATCGCCCACCCCGACGTCGACCCTCGCAGACGGACTCACCAACGGCCGCCGCGCGCCCAGAACTACACGCCAGCCCAGCCGCCGCCGCGGCAGCCGTCGCCGAGGATCCACCCCCGAGCCCTCCTGACGGACTGACACAAGAGCCTACCAGGAACATGCAGGGGGCCGATGCGGGCGCCGATTGGCCAGATTTCCCCCCGGCCCTCCTCCTCCTGCCGTACTTTGACGGACTGACACAAAAGCCTACCAGGAGCACGCAGGGAGCCGCAGCGGGCGCCGATTGGGTGGAGCAGCCGTGACGTGATACTTCATTCATTTCACCTAGGTTTTCCGAGCGGAGCTCGCCGGGCTTCCTCGCGGCTCGGTGGCCGCGGAGCTCCGTGCGCCGTGAGAGGACGGAATTCCTGCAGCAAAACCCTCGCTGTTCCTCCAGGAGAACCTGGCCGGTGTCCACGAAGAGTCAGGCGCAGGCCGAGGGCACCGCGACGTTGCCTTTCCCACCGCAGCTTGAATTAGGTTTATAAGAAGCAGCACGAAAGGACCCCGCCCCCTTACAAGGTAAGAAGGCGACGGGGTCTCGGGGTAGTGCGGCGTTCTAGATCTAGAAGTGGGGATGGTTGCCCGACATTGCGGATGTGCAAGTGACACAAAATTGTATAGTTTAAATGGAGAATGTTAGGTTAAGTGAATTTTTGCACCAACAAAAACAAAAATGCATAGCCTACGTCCTCCAGACACACGGAAATGTGGAACACGCAGATCTGGAAACAAGGCCGCGGTCTGGGCCAGTAAAAAAAAGGGCAGCGCTGGGAAGACAGAGTGCTGACCCGCCTCACCGCCTGTTACGTGTGTGACCTCAGCCCGATCTGTTTCTTGTGCCCAGGAGAGTGGGGACTGGATGGCTGATCTCTCCATTTGGGGAAGCATGGGCTTTTCTAACTCGCAGACAAACAGCACCTCATCTCGTACCAGCGTCTGGAGAGGGGCAAAACGCTCCTCACTTCGCAGAAAAGGAAACAGAGGCTCAGAGAGGTCAAGATTCCTTACGCCGGATCACACAGCACATCCGGCACCTCCACTCCCAGGGATCATCTGAAGCAACTGTGGAGGACGGGACAAACCAAAGAACGGGCAGTCTTAGTTTCGTGACATGAACAGTCCACGTTGTAAGAGAAGCGCTTGCATCACCCTAAGTCCACCTGGTTTGCGGTCGGAATTCCCCCGCCCGAAACACAGCGTCCCTGGGAGACACCGGCCAGGCCGCCCGGCCGCTGCTGCAAGTTCCATGAACTGGAGGCTGCGTTGGCCACGAGCCGCCGCGGGAACCTCCCACCTGCAGCCCCGTGGCTGTGCGAGCTCTCAGGTGTGTGAAAGTCTCTCCTTCCAGCCTCTGCAAACCCAGCGGCAATTCGGCAGGGAATCGTTCTTGTTGCAAAGAAGAGGTTCAGTGGCAGCTCCCACTTCCCTCAGGGTGAAAACCAGGAAATCGTCTGCCTGACTCCTGCAGTGACTCCTGGGAAGGTCGCTGCGCCAGGTCAGGGCTGAGCAGAAGCCTGGCCAGGAGCCGACTCAGCCAGCCCCGGGTCCAGAACCTCTGCGAGCAAGGTCTCGCCTCCTGGGAAGGCAGCCAGCTGCCTGTGGGCTTGCCAAGCCTGAGAACACTGTTGCTTATTATAAACGTTGCTGCTTCTGCAGGGTTTTCATGCGCGCACATTTTTTTTTTTAATTTAACGACAGGCTCGCAAAGCCAGCCGAGCTGACAATGGAGTGGGAGCCTCGGTTGCATGGCCCTGACCAGGAAGGGGCCGTCCCGCCCCTGCCAGTCAGCTGGGAAGGGGGGACACCTCTGTCCTGGCAGGCTGGAAAGGGATGACTCACTCTGGTCGTTGGGCAGCTCAGGGGATTCCCAGTCAGGCTCCTTCCTGCCAAAAAGAAAGCAAAACTCAGCCAGCAGAGGCAGCTATGGCTGGGGAGGAGCCAGGAGGCTCCCAGGGCAGCCCCCGGAGGGGACCTGCGCTGGGGTCTTGGGTAAGGGAGGTCGCAGGCCTGGAGCAGCTGCCCTGAGCTTCAGCCCCTGCCTCCGCCCCCCCCTCCACCCCGGCCAATCGTGGGCCTGGCTGCAGATCAAGGGCAAGGCCAGGGAGCCACCTGCCCCGTCGGCGCCCACTGGGTGTGCAGAGGTGGTGGGCGTGGCTACCACTGCCACCAATCCTGCCTGAAGGCAAGCCGCTCACCTCTCTCGCCTGTGACAGCCCCCTCACCTCCTGCGTTTTCCTCTCTCCCCTCAGCGTCTGCCCTACCAGGCGCAGCCAGTCCCCGCATGGGCCCTCACCTTCCACCCTTCACTCGCTCAGGCGTTTGGGAGGACACACACCAGCTTGCACACGGGGCCAGGAGGCAGGACGGGCGACCCGGGCCCCCGCTCAGGACCTGGACATGGGATGTCCTGCGTGTGCCCCTTGGGCTGTCCCCAGAGCCTCCGGAGGTGTGGCCACCTCAGCAAGCACAACCCGCTTCTCTGGCTAAGAGCTCTCCCCACCTTCTTACTTTTCAGACATTTGAAGGTCAGCCCTGGGCTGCAGCTTCTGAAACAAGCTGGTTTCACGCTCACTCCACCGTCACCCAAGGGACGCACTTCCAGGAGGGCCGGCTGCCGCCGGCTCTGCACCAGAATCCCCCTGCACCGGCGCCAGCCAGGAGGGGCTCCCCCTCCGCCTGCCCTACAAAATGCACAGCCCGGCTGCCCCTCCCCTGGGACAACCCCTGAGGTAAGGAGACCAGGGTGGCCTCACCGCCCCCGACGGCGCCAGGGCTCTGGGACCAGGAGGTCACCCAGAGCTGCAGGGAGGAGGACTGGGGCCCATGTGGGAAGGGCCCGCCCAGGGCCACCTGTGGGCAATGGGAGCCCAGCGGGAGGAAAGCGCGGGGCGCAGAGCTGGGGAAGGAGAGTTTTCGCGACCGTTTGCATTCTTGGTAGAGGGGCAAGGACGTACAGGCAGTGAAGGTTGGGGGCCTGTTCACTGTTCACTGTCTCACACTTTTTAAAACCACTGTCGTCCCGGCTGGTGTGGCTCCGTGGATTGAGTGCCAGCCTGCGAACCACAGGGTCGCGGGTTCCATTCCCAGTCAGGGCCCAGGCCTGGGTTGCGGGCCAGACCCTCAGTGGGGGACACGCGAGAGGCAACCACCCAAGGGTGTTTCTCTCCCTCAATTTCTCCATCCCTTCCCCTCTCTAAAAAGAAATAAAGTCTTTAAAAAACAATAAAAAACCACTGTCAATTTTACCTAGTCAAACCACATTTGTGTTTGAGGAACAGAAAGTCACTTTGGAAGCTCTGGAAGATAAAAAAAGTACCAAGAAGAAAGCAAAGATCACCCCGAATTCCCTCCCCCGAGACAGGCTTCGCCAGGACTCCCTACCCAGTTTAACGCCCGCCTCCCTTCCAGCAACCTCGGAACCAATGCCATCCCGCACCCGGAGCCCGAGGCCAGGCCCCAGCCCCGCGCGCTCCAGCACTGGAGCGGCCAGGCTGTCCTGGGCAGCCCGCCTCTGCTGCCTGGGGCCTGGCCACCACACAGCCAGGCCTCACCAGGATCGTCAGCTCCCCTTCCCCCGGGTGCCTGGCAGTCCGGCGTCCTCTGCAGGCCTGAGCGTCCGGGGATAACGACAGGCTGGCTCCGGGTGGTCCCAGGGGGAATGGGTTCCCCCCACTCATCCCAGGCAACTAGAATCGGTTTGTATGCCTGTGTCCTCCCCTAGATGTGGGTCCCTGGAGGGCCGCGGCCCCTGCAGCCTCCTTGGAAGCTCATTCTGGGTTCGTTCTCATTGGGTGGAGAAGGAGCAAGTGGAGAGCAGCGGCTGGACAGGGCTCAGGCCCCGGGGCTCGCTGTGCAGCGGGACCCAACGCCTTCCCCGCGCAGCGGCCTGTCCGCGCGCGCCACCTTCCGACCGAGGCCGCAACTGCAGGCGACGCCGGGGCAGGCACCGCGCACCACTCGCTTCCTGTGGGCACCTCGCTCCGTCCTCCGGGCTGCGGACCTGGGCCAGGCGGTCTCACTTGCTGAGCCCCAGTGTGGGCTGAGCCGACTGTTTCCCGGTCGCCTGGCGCCCTCTGAGGGTGCCCCCCGCACCCGCTGCAGCAGGCGCTCCCAGGCCCGCCCTGCTGCCCTCCCTGGCCCTCTTCAGCCCAGCTGGGATCCCTGGCGCTGAGACCCTGGTCCTGCCTCTTGCCTACCGTCCTTGCTTGCTTCCTTGGACCAGGACCAGCGCTCCAAAGAGGCCGATGGCCCTCACCGCCACCGCGCCATTTGCTCACTCCCATCCTCACGTGAGGCCAAGGGCTGGACACCTGTGGGATCCTTCTAAACACTCCTGCTCTACAGGATGGAGGCAGTTCAGGGGTGCATGCAGGTGAGCTGGGGCAGCATGGATAGGCGGCGGGAGGCATGGACGCCTGCTCCGTCTGTGCCCTGGTGGTAGCAGGCGCCTGGGAATGGGAGTAGGAGAAGTCTTTGTGGCATCAGGCCTGGACTCCTGACCAAAAACCAGGAGGGATGGTGGCTACGCTGCAGACACCTAGGACTGGATGCCCCGTTTCCAGGCCTGACCTAATCAGAGCACACCCAACACCCTGGAGCTGATGCAACCTCTCTGCTGGGATGCCAGCCTTGCTCTGGAGAGAGCCTGCCGTAGGATCTACTCGTCCAAGTGTTGGTGAAATTTGCTGAGTTGACCGGTTAGCTGCCATCGGCTCTCTTCAGGCCGACCCTTCCTTCGTACATTCTCCTTGGGGCACACTGGAGTGACCACAGGCATTTTTGGGACCCCACTGCAAAAATTAGGAAGGAAATCTCAGATAGAATTTGGAGTGGGAGGATCTGTAGGGCAAGTCCCTCCATCCTACCACTCAGCAGCCAATCACCCCAAACGGAAGAGACATGTGCATCTCCAACAGATTTTTAAGTTACTCCCCACCTAGGAGGACGATTTTCTCCTAACCTGGCAGTAGCTCAGCCAATGAGATACTGTCACAACCCAGCCAATGAAAAGCCATTCCGTTTGGACCTCCGAGTTTCCTTCAGTGGGCTCAGTTTATAACAACCCCTCCCAACTTTCCCGTTTCCTCTCTAAACGGAAGTTCGACTCCTTTAAGCAAGTCTCCAGACTTGCCTATGGTTTTGCCATAAACTGCATGTCCTGAATTGTGATTCTTTACTGTTTCTCAATACAAGGTCTGTCCAGAAAAAGTCCAGCCACTGTTAATATAACGAGAACAGCCTGTGTGACATCGATGTGACCTGGCAGCCAAGGCGGGTGGACTGTAAAGCGCATGCATGAGCAACAATGACTTCATTGTAGCAGTCAGTGAGGTGTTGAGTGAGCATGAGTACTGTGTGGCTGTCACACTCAAAAGAGTAGAGCGATGAACCTGCATCAGATTTTGTGTTAACCTTGAACATTCCTCCACGGAAACTCCTTCCATGACTCAGAAGCTGCAGCTGTAGGCACCTGGTGATTGGCAGGCTCGTTACGACAACACGCCTGCTCGTGCATCATGCCTCACGCAGTTTTTTGGCAAAACAAATACCCAGGTGACTCAGCCCCACTACAGCCCAGATTGGGCGCCCTGTGACTTCTGGCTTTTCCCCAAACTAAAATCACCTTTGAAAGGGAAGAGATCTCAGACCATCAATGAGATTCAGGAAAATAAAACAGGGCAGCTGATGGCAATTCCAACAAAGGCTTTTGCAGGTGTTTTGAACGGTGGAAGAGGCGCTCGGAGAACTGTGCGAGGGCCCAACGTGCCTATTTTGAAGGGGACTGAGGCACCATTGTCCTTTGTACGTTTCTTGTGCCGTGTGTCTTTTTCAATAAATGTCTCTTTTTCATAGTACATGGCTGGATACTTTCTAGACAGACCTCATAAACCCATTTTTGTTGGCAAAATGTTTCATTTCTTAGGCCAACACCACTAAGGGGAACTTGAGTTGACAGGCATTGAGTGGGAGCTTATGGGATACTTTTACGCAGTTCACAGTTGTGCTGGCCTGTCCTGGGGTAGGTATGTCTTCCACAGCTGCCAACCACCCACCCACACAAGTGTCCAGCACTCGCCATACTCGGGAGTGAAGTAGAAATAAGGTTTGTAGTGTGAACTAGAAATGAGCCTGTGCAAAACTCTTCTAATCATGCGATGTGCAAAATTGCAGAGGGCTCAGTTCTGCCCAACTCCTAGACAGAATGAAAGTTGTCTCCCCTGAAGAAGGTATTCCATGATGCAGCATAAACAACTGAATCCACCACCTACTTTTTTCCTTTCGGGTGGGAACTGCATTTATCAAGATTCCTGTATTTGTGCAGCAAACGCCTACCTGTAGGAATGCTACAGTGAACACTTCCATGCGAAGTCCTGAGTACCACCCAAACTAATGTCAACACTATCAGATACCAATTTGATCAAGCTCGCTAGCAAAAGTCTGAATCCTCAGTCTCTTCTTTCCATGAAACAGTTCTGCAAAGTCATGATGTGGCATGTAAAGAGGACACCCAAAAACGTAAGCAAAAGCGCCAGATATGCAGTCATCAATCCATACAGATTATTTTTCTAAATTTTGCGATGTTTGTGACGTTTGCTTTTTAAATTTATAATTTAAGCCCCTCTTATACAAAATTATAGTAAAAATTACTGTAAACTATTACACTATTGTAAAATAACGCCTATATATTACACAGAAGTTATGTATTTTTCTAATTTTGGTGTTACAATTTTCCTTCATCTGAGAGTCGTTCCCCAAATTGTGCCCAACGTCTCTGCATCACGTGACCACAACTCCCGCAAAACAGAGCTCCAAAATGCACGCACGGGGACAAAATAAAGGGACGAAGCAGAGACGAAGTTCAATTACAGAGAAACAGGCACATGCACTTCCCTTGACCCCAGTTCGCGAGCGGATATGCCCCGCACCCGCGCCCCTCCTCTGCTCGAGCGCGCTCTCCGCACAGGCCCTCCCCGGCGCTCAGGACCGCAAGCCCGCGTGCCGCCGCTCCACTCTTCCGTGCCTCTCCACCTCCCCCACGCCCCCTTCACGCCCCTTCCCCGGCTCTTCCGCGCTCCACCTGCGCCCTTACGTCGTTCCCTCCGCGCCCCCTCCGGCCCCATCCCCGCCCCTCCGCGCCCCCTGGCGCACACTCCGGGCCCTAACGGCGCCCCAAGCGCGCCCCCTCCGGCCTCCTCCCCGCCCCTACTTGCCCCTTCCGCGCCCTGACGTCGCCACCCCTACGTCACGCACCGCCCCCGCGTTCCCCTCAGAAGAGCCGGGCGAGCATTGGCCCCGAGCCGAGGGAAGTGCCCGCCCCTCCGGGCCGCAGGCCAATGGGAGGCGGGGGCGGGACCCTGGCTAGCACCGGAAGCGGCGGAGCGACGAGGCGACGTCGCGTCTCTGGATCTCCAGCAGCTGCCGCGGAGCCGTCGGACCGACCGCGGGACCCGCCCGCCCCGCCATGGCCGAGAGCGACTGGGATACGGTGACGGTTCTGCGCAAGAAAGGCCCCACGGCCGCGCAGGCCAAGTCCAAGCAGGTGCGGGCGCCGCTCCGGTCTCCTGACCCAGGATCGGCCGGGAGGATCGGGCGGGACCGGCGCGGGACCTGCGCGGGGCCGACGAGGAGCCGGGGGTCGCTGTCGGGAAACCGGCGAGGGAAGGGGCGGGGATCGGGGCAGGAGAGATGGCCGATCAGGGACAGTTCGGGGCGGACGTGGCGGGTCTGAGGTGAGGATAGGGGCAGAAGGTAGAACCGAGGACGGTCGGGTGATAGCGGGTGGGTGGGGGATGGGACAGGATCAAGGGGCTAGGACACGGCAGGGCGGGTGGGGACCGGAACGCCGAGGACGGGGCGGGGGGGGGGGGGCGTGGACGCGGGCCTGGCCTGGATCAGAGGTTTCCGGACCAATGATCCAGACCTGGGGTTGGCGCCGGGCAAGGTCCGGAGGCCTGAGAGCTCTGGGCGCGGACAGGGACAGCAAGGGTGAGGCAGATGGAGGACGGGACAGGGTTGTGAGGGTGGACCTTGGGCCGGCACGGGGGTCCTGCGGCACGGATAGGGGGCACGGGTGGGATGGGACCGGGCAAGGTTGAGCCCCCCAGAGAGCGTCCGGTCCGAGGCCGCCGAGGCACACTGCAGTCTGTAGGGGCTTTCTGCGCCGGGGCTGAGCCAGCCTCCCCGTCCTGCACGTGGAGATGACCCCCGAAGGGCGCCTGGGCGCAGGTTCTCAGCCTCGCCAACCTGTCCAGGGTCACCTGCGAGTCTGATGTGGGGGGAGGGGTGGTTCAGTCACCACCCCGGCTCTTGTACGCTCTCAGGAGCCTTAGGCACGCAGCGCTGGGTCTGGGCCAGGACTGGCTGCGGCCCGGTGACCAGCCCTCATGGGCCTGTCCTGGGCTTGCTGCGCAGTCAAGAGCAAGTCCGCTGTTTTTTTTCCCCAAAGGAAACTTAACAGCCGTGAGCTAGGAGCCACGTGAAAAAGTCTAGAAAGCGTCTTTGAACACATCATACTTATGAGTGTCCCACAGTCACTTCCCTGAAGAGTTAGAAGCACCAAGAAGCGAACGTGTTATCCTTTGTTGACGACAGATAATGGGTGTCACTCGTGGTGGTGCTCGGAGCGGGGTGCAGGCTCCCAGCGCTGCGCCCTCTGTGTCACTGGGGCCGGGAGCCCCCGGGGAAGGCCAGAGCGGGTCCGCGATGCGTGTGCCGGAGGTCGGCCTGTGTCGGGTGCAGGCTCCGGGAAGGAGGCCGGGAGCGGGTCTTTCTCAGCAGCAGGGGCGTGAACGGTTCCCGTCTCCCTTAGCAGCAGCTCATGGGGAGTTGGCTGAAGATGGGCTTGAGTTTAAACCCAGCCCTGGTGTCAGTCCTTGCAAGTGCCGGTGTCGCGGCCACACCTGGGAGTCTGCTGCCTCGGAAGGCACCAGGCAGCCCACGCCAGGACTGCCAAAGCTCGTTTTCCCCAAGAAACGTTTCCTCATTTTTAGGCCATCTTAGCGGCCCAGAGACGAGGAGAAGATGTGGAGACGTCCAAGAAATGTAGGTGCCTGGGCTTCCGGTCGCGGCGGGAGTGCGGTGGCGGGCGGCCCCACCGGCGCATGCTGTGGCCGGGTGTCAGGGCAGCTGCTGGCAGCGCCTGGCATCTCGCCAGAGCCGCTGTGGTCGGCACGGGTCGGGCGGCTCGTTCTGCCTGCTCCCACCGCTGGGAGGGAGTTCTGGGCTCTCTGCTCTGAGGCCAGTGACGCTCTCGCAGCTTGGGTGGCCTGGCTTTCCGGGTCACCTGGGCGCAGGGGGCCTTGCCTGTCATGCCTGGTTCCCATCCGGAAGTGGCTCTCCTTGGCATTGGGAGCAAACCCTGTCTGTCCTGCCCCCCCCCGCCCCCGCCCGGTCCAGGGGCTGCCGGCCAGAACAAACAGCATTCGATCACCAAGAACACGGCCAAACTGGACCGGGAGACGGAGGAGCTGCACCACGACCGGGTGACCCTGGAGGTGGGCAAGGTCATCCAGCAGGGCCGGCAGAGCAAGGGGCTGACGCAGAAGGACCTGGCGACTGTGAGTGTGGCGGGCGCACCTGGGCTGCGGGCTAGTGGGCAGGGCGGCGTTCAGGAGGGTCTGCGTTGCCGGCTTGGGCTGCCCGGTGGCTGGGAGGCGTCGGTCGCCCTCACCCTTGCCCCGAGGACCCCTAAGGCCTCGGGGGAAGCCACGGGAGGCCAGGCGTGCCCTCCTCTCACGTGTGACCCCCGAGTGTCCAAGAGCCGCTCCGCGGAGGCCCTCGGCCCGGCTGTCACGGAAGGCGGTGCCCCGGGCCCGTGTGTGCGCGCCCCCCCGCCCCCGTGTTGCAGCGTCTCCCTGCTGAAATGACGGTGTGGGATGCGTCTCTTTAGAAAATCAACGAAAAGCCGCAGGTCATCGCGGACTACGAGAGTGGGAGAGCCATTCCTAATAATCAGGTTCTGGGCAAGATAGAGCGAGCCATTGGTGAGTGTCCTAGCCTTCGCCGGGGGACCGGGTGCGAGGGCCGCCCCTCCTGGGCCGGGCAGAGAGGCTGGGCTCTGAGAAAAACCCCAGGCGCGCGCTGTGTGGCTCCGTTCCCCTTTCACGTTCCCTCCACCGCCCCTCCCCGGGTCAGGCGTCCTCCGAGGCTATTGCTGTTCCCACTCGCCCCTCTGTGGTGCCAGCCGGAGCCCCAGGCCCAAAGTCCCGGGAGTGCTGGTCCTGGGGAGGGAAGGGACAGTGGCTCTGGGTCCTGCGGCCGGCAGTTGTGGAGCACCCAGTTGGGAGCGGGCCACTCGTCCCTGGACCCGGCCCCTCTCTCCTCTTTCCTGTGGGGTGAGGGAACTGGTGCTCAGGGCACCCAGGGGGCCCCCGCTGCCGCCTCGGGGACCCCTGGCTGGGGAGGCCGCAGTGCTGCTCTGCCCTGCGAAGCTCCAGGCTCTGAGCTACAGGGGTCAGTGGGTCCGACGACTCTTCCAGGCCTCAAGCTCCGGGGGAAGGACGTCGGGAAGCCCATCGAGAAGGGGCCCCGGGCGAAGTGAGCACAAAGCCTCGAAACCCACGCCCCGGCTGGTCTTGTCTGGTTGGCTCCCCTTGACCCCCAGCGCCAGCACGGGTCTCTTCGCGTGGCCGAGCGGGACTCGGGGTGTCAGTCCTGCCCGGGGACCCCCTCCACCCGAACCTGCTGTCAAACAAAACCTTGCAACATGTTTGCTTCTCCTGATTGTTTTTCCTCCCTACCCCCCATCCTCAAATTGAGGTGCAAAATGCCACTGTTCTCTCCCGAGGTGTCAGCCTGGCTGTGGGTGTGGCTCCGGGGGGCGCTGAGTGGGAGCCCGTCGTGGGTGCAGGGTGCTGGGGAGGCCCAGTCGGGTCCAGGAGGGGAAGAGGCCACCTCCAGTCTGGCTGATAGAGACGCTAATAAAGGTTCGCTGCCCTCCCTGCGGGTGTGCGTCATCCTGTCTGTCGTCCGGCCCTCTGGGCGCAGCCTTAGCGCCCTCCCCCCTTGGCCCACTGTAGGGGGAGGGGGTGGTGCCTGAGGAGCTGCGAGTGCCGCCACCCACCAGGACAGTTAGTGGGCGTCCGCTGGCCTCTTGGCGTGGCACCCCGTGCCCCGCCCTCCCCCGGCCTGCGGCCCGTGGCCACGCCCGCCCCCGCAGAGTCTGGTGGGCCCGAGCAGCGCGGTGGAGCTGGCAGGACGGGGGCACCTGGCCATCACCCCCTTCCCAGCCCGGACGGGGCAGTGTCCACACCCACCATGGGAGAGCAGGGCCCAACACCCTCCCTAGGTCAGAAAGACCTGGCTCCATGTCCCTAGATGAGGATGGCGCGTGGGCTCAGCAGGGACCTGGACACACCATTAGGGACGTCACTGCCCTCAGCCCCTCAGAGTGTGGGGGACGAGTGGCCTCCGCTCGGAGACGCACAGCTGTGGCGGCTGCTCGCACACAGGCGCCCCGGCCGCGGGGCGGCGGGCACGGCCCCCCCCAAGCAGGATGCACAGACGGGCCAGGGGCAGAGGCCGCCCGGGGGGGCCGGGGTTTATTGGCGGGGTGAGGGCTGCCGGGCGTGCGGGTGGCCGTCGGCAGGGCGCAGCTGCGGGGCTGAGCCCATCGTCCCCAGGAGGGGCAGGCGTCCCTCCTGGGCCGAGGCGGACCGGAGCAGGGGAGCTGGCATGAGGAGCCAGGGTCTTCTCTGGGTCTACGGGTTGTTGGTGACCAAGGCTGGCAGGGCGACTTGGTCCTAGGGGAGCAGTGGAGTCTGGTGGCTGCGGGGCAGGTCACGGGCCCCTGCCCCACTGTTCCCCGTACTCCAGGGAGAGGCCAAGCACAGGGCACAGTGCCGCCCCCTGCCCCCCGCCCGCCCGCCCCCACCTGTGGCCCTACCGCACTGAAGAGAACGTTGTCAAAGCCTGGGGCCGGGCCGGGGCCCAGGGCCGCTGTCCTGCCCCGGAAGGGGCAGCGCCCCCTCCTCTGCAGCCAGTGCCACCCCGCAAGTCCAAGCAGAGCCAGGAGCATGGCGAAGAGGGTGCCGCCCACCGCGGCCGCCACCTCCACGGCTGCAGCCACGTCCCCTGTGGGCCGGGGGGGCAGTGAGTCCCGGGACGTCCGCCCCCCCGTCAGCCCCGCTGCCGAGGCCAAGGGCGATGCCGGGGGACGCTGGGGTCCACTGCTCGGAACGGGGCGCGGCCAGCACAGGCTCCAGGCCAGGGCCGGGGACCTGGCAGCCAGGTGTCATGGCCTCAGGCTGGTCCCCACTGAGTGGTGAAGTGACTGCAGTCAACAGGGCTCCAGGAAGGGGCTGGCCTGTGTCTGGCCTGACAGGCACCTCCCAGGGCCCAGCCACACCCTGGGAGCAGAGCACGCAGCTGGGCCGGCGGGCCAAGGGCGGGGATGGCGAAGGGTTGGCCTCGGTGGCTCTCCTGGCCTCTCAGGCGGCCACGTGGGCCGCGAGCCGCAGAGCCACGGAGGCCCAGACCCAGAGCAGGCGGCCAGCGTGGGCAGGGCATACCCTGGCTGGGTGCAGGCGGCTGGCAACGCTGCCCGGCCAGATACTCCACGTCGTCCAGGGCGACGGGCCCCAGGGCTGGCTGGCCGCTCAGAGTGGCTTCAAACACGATCTGACCGAGACCGCAGAAAGGCTGTGTCACTGGAGGCAGAAGGGCCCACCGGAGCCCCCGGAGGCCCCCGGGCTCCAAGCAGCCGGCCTCACCTGGAACTCCTCAGCACTGGCCACCTCCACCCGGGCTTCTAGCCACTGCTGCCGCAGGCGCCCGCCCGTGCCCCACAGGGCCAGCTGGCCTCGGGCGCTGTGCTGGAGCACCCTCAGCTCGCCCTCGTCTGAGAGCAGAGCCGGGCAGGTCAGGCCCCCGGAGGGCCCGGGGGTGGGGCTGCCCCCAGGCCCCTGCCGCCTGCTCCCTGCCGCCCGCCCCCCGGCCCCTGCCGCCCGGGCGCCGCCAGCTGGGCCACTCACAGAAGTGCTGGGGAAAGCCCATGTAGTACCAGAAGCGGAGGCAGGAGGCCTCGGTGGCGGGCAGGGGCTGGCTGCGCAGCCAGGCTGCCCGGCCCCCTGGGCCCAGCACACCGGTTTCAAAGAGAGCAAAGTGGCCTGGAAACGCGAGAAGAGGGGGCCCACTGGCTGGGTGGGGCTGGGCCCCGGACCCGAGGCCCTGACCCTGATGGATAGCTGGGCAGGCAGCGTGCCCTTCCCCGGCTCTGACCTACCCACATCGGTGCCCAGGGTGTGGTCCACGGGGGGCTGCAGGTATCGGGAGGGTGTGTTTCCGCTGCTCCAGTCCCAGCGGTACCCGCCCAGGCTGGGCCGCGGCAGCTGGCTCCAGCCACACAGTCCGGTCTCAAAGTCACAGGAAGCTGCAGGGGACCAGGGCCGTCAGCGGCGCTGCCCCTGCCGGGGACAGCGCTGGCACAGAGCTGCTACCACCCGGGAGTCACAGCAGGTCCCGGGGCCGGGCTGCAGGGCTCCCACCTGGCCGAGGGCAGGGCCCATCCTGCAGGAGCAGGTCATCCAGCGCGACGTAGGAGCGCTCCACGCCGGCGGCCACGGCCTCAAACACCACCTGGGCAGTCACAGGGCAAGGCAGCCTCACGCCTGGCCGGGTCTGGACAGCCCGAGGGAGCGAGAAAGGGCCCGCGCCCCGGGCACTCACCCTCCAGGCCCGCTGGGCCTGCACATCCACGCTGCCCAGGCGCCAGGCAAGCCCTCCGTGCTCGCTGAGGCTGAGCACCTGTCGCCTCTCGGCCTCCTCCACGTGGACCTGCAGGGTACCTGCCCCACCAAACGGCCAGCGCAGGTCAGCAGCGGTGCGGGAGCCATGCCCTCTCAGGGCCGCGCCACAGTAGCCCCCAGGCAGCCCTGGCACGGGGCTGGCGTGGACGCGCAGCCCCTCCTCCCGACAGCCCTCACCTGGGTTGCGGAGGCTCAGGTGGTACCAAAAGGTCAGGCAGGCGGATTGGGTCAGGGGCCTGTGCTCCTCTGAGGTCAGGGAGGCCACGTGGCCGCGGGGCAAGACCTGTGGGCTCGTGTCCACTATCATGTAGTGCCCTGGGTGAGGGCGCCAGCCTCAGCCTGCGGCCCTGCCCCACGCTGACCCCACGTCTCTCGCGCCGGCCCCGCCCCCGCCTGACACGTCCTCCCGGTCTGGCCCCGCCCCCGGCCCCGCCCCCGCCCTCGGCCCGCCCCGGCCGGCACCCTGAGCTGTCTCCGTGGTGTGGTCGGTGGCCGGGCCAGAGGCGGCAAGGCCCGTGGCGTTGGTCTGGCGAGTCCAGAGGCCCCCCATGGAGAAGCCGCAGGCCGAGTCCTCGAAGGAGCAGCGCTCAGGGGCCCAGCAGGGCCCAGGCCGCACAGCCACGTCGTCCAGCGCCATGGTGCCGTGGAACCCGTCCCGGAGGCCCTCGAACAGCAGCTGTGGGCACAGGGTGTCAGTGCGGGGCCGTGCCCCGCGCCCCCCGCCCGGGAGCCGGACCTCACTTGGTACTTAGCACCAGAGTCCGCCCGGTGGTGGAGCGTAGCCCAGGCCTGGTGCCAACGGTTGCCTTGCGTGCCCGACTGGGACCACAGCTGCGCGTCTGCCTCCCCATCCCGTCTCACGACCAGGCGCAGCGTCCCTGCAGGGAGAGTGGGGTTCGGAGGGGAGCAGACCGCCCTCCTGACACCTTCCCACCCTCTCCGCAGCCCCCGAGGGGCGCAGGCGCGCGTGGCCACGTCGCGTCTCCAAGCCCTGCCCCGCGCTGGGCCACTCACCAATCTGGGGCCCGTGGAGGTGGTACCAGAAAGAGAGACACTCCCGAGGGGCTGCCGGTGTCTGGGGCCGGGTGAGGACGTGGGCCCCAGGGCCTCGCGCCAGGGGGTTCGTGGGGTCCAGGAGCAGGAAGTAGCCTGTGGGGTGGGGGGGGGGCACCCTGAGTCTGGACGCCGCCCCCACTCCCAGGCACTGCCTCCCAGCCTGGGGCTCCCGCCCTACCTTTGCCTGTGGTGTGGTCGTACGCGGGGCCACGGCTCTGCAGCCGGCGCCAGTGGGCGTCTGCGAGGTGGCCTGTGTGCCAGCCGCACATGTCCCGCTCGAAGTTACAGGAGACCTCTGGGGGCGGGGCAGCGGGGGGTCAGCACGCCCCGCACCCCACCCCACGCCCCTGTGGCTTCCTGAGAGGGCGGGGAGACCCTCTCTCCACAAAGGGCCTGCGGAGGTCCCTTGGGGGGATCTGGAGGGAGGCCCCAAGGTGGGGCCTGCGCCCGGGGATGGGGGAGACCTGCGTCTTCCTTGGTGACCACTGTGGGGCTGCAGTCCTTCAAGAGCACGTTGTCCACCCCAGCGCCCTGCTGGCCAGGGCTGTCCAAGTCCACCAGGCCGACCAGCTCCAGCTTCATGGGGGACGCGCGGGAGGGACTGTCAAGTCAGGGTTGGCTCCGGGAGCCCCGCCCCGGCCACCACCCCCCACCTCCGCCCCAGGCTGCCCTCCTCACCCGGAAAGGCCGGCGGCGTTGCCCCAGGAGGACCGAGACCGACTCCCAGCCGCCGCCGCTGCCGCTCGGGGCCTCCCACACCAGCTCCCGGGTGCCGCCTTCCACCACGAGCAGGGCCAGGAGGCCTGGGCAAGGGTCCCCAAGGGTTAGCTCAGCCCGCCTCCGGGCGCACCTGGGAGCCCTGCGGCCCGGGGCGGGCTGGGCGCCGGGAGGGACGGGGCAACAGTACCTTGGGCGTTACTCCGAAAGTAGTAAACCATGTGGAGCGCGCAGTGCGGGCCCGAGGGGCCCAGCGGGGGCGTGAGGGCCCGGGCCTCCGGGGTGAGCTGCCCCCAGGCCCTCTGCAGGGACAGGAAGTGCCCTGGGGAAGGGCAGGCCGCTTAGAGCGGACTCCTTCCGGGGACCCCCAGCTCAGAGACCCCCCTCGTGGGAGCGGCAGAGCAAGGGACCCCTCTGGGGGTGCAACTCGCAGTCGGCAGGCTGCCGGCTGCCCGAGCGGGAGGCTGGGGCCTCACCAGCGGCAGCCCGGCCGGCATCCGCGCCGGGGCCCCCGTGCTCCTGGGCCCGGACACGACCCCACTGCAGCCGCCCCACGCTGGCGTCCTCCCAGCCCCCGGCCGCCGGGTGCTCGAAGTCCGCGGTGCCTGCAACAGCAGGGGGCGCTGAGCGGCAGGGGCCGGCCCCCCAGCGGGGGAGGGGCGCAGCCCCGCCCCTGCCGCGGCGCCTCACCGCAGCCCCGCTCGTCCTGGCCCTCGGCACACTGCTGCTGGAAGTCGCACAGCTGCTCCGGGGGGACACACAGGTCGCCGCAGGAGAGGTGGCCCGGCTCACAGGAACTCTGGGGCGGCAGGCCAGGCGGCTGGGCGCCGGGGGCTGGGCACGAACGGGACACCTCTGTGGGGGCAGAGCAGACGGGAGTCAGGGGCGGGGGCGGCGCTTGCCCGGGGAGGAGGGGGCTCAGCAGGCTCACCCAGGGCTGGTTTGCAGCCGTCAGACAGGATGAGGTCGTCCAGGCCCACGACGCCCCCGGGACCCGTCTGCCCGGCCAGGAGGATCTGAGGACACAGGGAGCTCGGGCGGCGCCTGGCACCCATGCGCTGTCCCCGGGGCCTGCTCCTTCGAGCCTTCTCCCCGCCGCCTGTACTTCCTGTGTGCTGGACAGCGCGCCTGCCACCACCCCCGCGGCCCCTCAGGAGGGGCCATCTGCAAGCCACCCTCCTCTGGGCTCTCCAGAGCCCGCAGGCCAACAAGCGCCCCGCGGAGCCCGCCTGAGGTGCTGCCCACCCGCCCCTAGGGCAGCCCTGGCGGCCTCACCCGGAAGGGGTGCTCGCTCTGGATGTCCACCCGGTCTCGAACCCAGGCGGCCCCCAGCTCCCCGTGGCGCCTGCGCAGCAGGACGGGGACCCTGGGGGTGCCGGGGCCCTGAGCCTGCAGGTGCAGCTGGAGGAGGCTGGCCTCGGACCCGTGCAGGTAGTGATAGAAGGTGAGCTGGGGAGGGACCGAGGAGGGTCAGGAGCGGCGCCGGGGACCCAGCCGCCGCCGCCGGGCAGCCCGGCGGCCCCAGCCCGCCTCACCGAGCAGCCGTGGGGGCCCAAGGCCTGGAGCTCGGGGCTGTAGAGGACGGCAGGGGCGCCCGGCCCCGCGACGGAGACCAGGAAGTAGCCTGGGGAGAGAGCGGGCATGGGCGAGGGGTGGGCGCGGGGGCGCAGCGACCACCGGGGCCAGGGCTGCGCCGCGGGTCCCCAGGGGGCCTCACCCCGGGCGCTGTTCCGGCTGTGGTCTCGGCGCGGCCAGGAGGGGCGCAGGGGGACGCGGGCGCTGTGGTTGCGGGTCCAGCCCTCCGAGCAGTTCCACAGGCCCAGGCCCCCCTCAAAGTCGGCAGATACGTGGTGGCCTAGGGTGGAAGGGGGCTCAGGCCGCCGGGCAGGGCCTCCCCGGGACGCCGCGGGCCCTCGGGCCCTGTGTCTGGACGGGCCGCCCGCCCCCGGAGGGACCGAGCCCAGGGCAGCGCCCCCCGCGCCCCCGCCCGCGGAGTGAGAGCCCGCTCACCGCACGCGGCCGCGCCCTCGTCCGAGCCGTCCCCGCAGTGGTCCTCCCCGTCGCAGAGCTGGCGGGGCTCCACACAGGCCCCGTTCCCGCAGCGGTGGGCCCCCTGGGGGCAGCGAGCCTGGGGGGCTGCGTCGCGGAGGGCCCCCAGTCACCCCGGCGGCCCGGGCAGGGGCTCGGGGCCTTTGCGCTGGGCGGGAGCCCCCCCGCCCCCCGCCGTGGGCCCACGGGGCGGGGTCTCACCGGGCAGCCCGCAGCCCCGGAAGGCCACGTCGTCCAAGGCGACCGCGCCCCTGTGGGTGGCGTTCCGGGTGGCAGAGAAGGTCACCTGAGGCGAACAGGGTCCTTAGGACCTAAGTCAGGGCTCAGACCCAACCCTCGGCCCCCCCCACCATCCAGAGCGGCCTCCAGGTCACCTGGAAGTCACCCCGGACACGGCCGGGGGCCACCACCAGCTCCTGCCAGCCTGGGCCCCAGGGCCCTGAGCTCTGCCACAGGGCCAGCGTCTCCGTGCCGTGGGTCAGCTCCAGCCGCAGCTCAGCCGCATCTGCAGTGGGGGCACGGGCCTGCTGGCGGCACCCTGCCCCGAACCCTGCCCCGCCCAGTCTGCTGCAGCCGGCCTCCTCGGCCCGCTCGCCCCCCGTCCCGGGGCACGCCGCCCCAGCAGGGGTCGCGGGGTCCTGGGCACCCACCTCCGGCGGCTGCGTGGTACCAGAGCCTCAGCTCACAGGTAGAGGCCGCCTCGTGGAGGACGGGGGAGCGCAGGGCAGCGACCGACGCCTCTTTCCCATGGTGGGTGCCGACGGCCATGTACCAGCCTGGACAGGCAGAGAGGTCAGAGGATGGGGCCAGAGCCGGAGCCCCAGGAGGGAGGGGCTGGCGTGGGGACCAACGAAGGGAGGGGGCGGCCAAGCCTCACCCAGGTCGGTGCCCAGAGTGTGGTCGGAGCGCGGTCCGGCGCTCTCCAGCGCGGCCCCCGCCCGGCCCCGGCGCCAGCCATAGCGCGAGGTGCTGATGTCCTGCCAGCCACAGGGGTCCTGCTCGAAGTCGCAGGTGAAGGGGGCCCCTGGGGCGGGAGAGGCCCCCCCGTGGCCTGGGAGAGCGGGCCGTCAGGGGAGCGCCCCCGGCTGGCCCCGCCCCCGCCCCCCGCCCGCCCCCGCCCGGCGCCTGCTCACCGCACTGGGTCTCGTCAGAGCAGGCCCTGCAGTCACACACGAAGTCGCACAAAGTGTGGCTGGGGGTCCCGCAGTGGTCGGGGGCCCGGGTCCAGGCTGCGGACCCTGCTGCCAGCAGAAGACCGCCAGGTGGTCGGCGGCAGGGTGACTCCCCCCGCCCCGATAGGCCTGGGAGCCCCAGAAGCCCTCAGACCCCGGGAGCCCAGGCTGCCGGTGCCCCACTCAGGGGCGTAGAGCCGGAGGTCAGGAGGGGGGCCTGGGTCTGGGGCTGGGGCGCCCGGTCAAGGCCGAGCAGAGCACGTCTGGCCTGAGAGGCTGGCTGCCGGTCAGGGTGGAGGACGCGGGCGTGCCTTGGGCCACGGCCCCCCGGGGGAAACCGCCTCTGGGGAGGGAGGCAGGAGCCCAGCAGGGAGACGCGTCAGTGGGTATGAACAAGGGGGTGTGTCAGTGGGTGACCCAGAGCCCTCAGGCGCCATCCAGCCCTGGAGCATGGACCCGCCTCCAGGGCCCGCGCGCTTCAGGGCTTGGGAGAGCAGAAGTTCTGTCCCTCCCCCAGCAGGCAGCCCCCAGGACCCCGAAGGCTCACTCTGGGCCCCCCAGAGCAGGCCGCCCGGGGCTCTGTGCCCAAGTCCCCAGCCAGCTCTGCTCCCGGAGCCAGAGCCGACGACTCACCCAGGAGCAGGGCCAGGGCAGGCAGCAGGTGGCCGGGCAGAGCCATGGTCGGGCTGCAGCGGCAAGGCCGGGGCTGCGCGTACGCTGGGCGGCCCGGTGGGGACTTTGCCCGGTTCCCAGTCCCCGGCGCACAGCCTCGCTCTGCTTTAACTGGAGAGGGGGCCTCACCCCTCCTGTGCTGTGGCCCCTCGGCAGGCCCCACCCTGGCTGCTGAGGGTGCACATCCGGTTGTAAAAGGGTCCAGCAGAGGGGCCCCTGGCCCAGACCAGCTCCCATCTGCCCAGCACCCCCAGCCCTGGCCGTCCTGCCCACGGCCTCCTGGCCTTGCCTGCTGGAGGCCTCGCTGGACGCAGCTCCAGGCAGCACTGGCTGCGGCTGCTTCTCCTGGGGCTCTGTCCCCGCCAGGGCTGTGAGGCCGGCCCGGCCCGGGCTGCCAGCAGGAGCCTGGCACGTGCAAACCCGTGGAGGGGGCTCGCAGCCAGGGACCTTGACCACCTCCGCCTGCCACTCAGCCTGCGGTCCCTGTTCGCTTACAGTCAGCAATCACTTATTCATGGGCAACTGTGCTGAGCAGCATGGCTGGGCCCCTAGGGGCCCCGGTTCTCCCGACACAGACCACAGACAGACCCCCGGTGCAGGGCTGAGAGGCAGGCTCTGCCGGCCGCTGACGTGTGACCTGGGAGCCCAGCTCACCCGAGCATTTCCTTGTTGGCAAAATGTCGTGGTAGCGGCACTTGCGTGGAGGCTCCCGGGAGCTCCCCGATGGCGCGCACAATGGGATGGCGGCCCGAGCAAGGTACGCCCACGCCCCATGAGCCACAGGGACAGCGGTGCCTCTGTGCCTGCCTCTGCCCCCGCGCCTGGTGACCCCCCCAGCCCTGCACGGGGGAGGGGAGGGGCTTCGGAGAGGGGGCTCCCGGCTCCGCGTCGGAAGGAAGCTCTGCCCGGTCACTCGGGCTGTGGCGCCTGGTCATGGAAACCAGGAGTCACAGGCCACTTTCGTGTGTGACATCAGCTGGCAGAGCGCACAGGCGCAGTGAACTCAGCCACCAGGACGGTGGCCACTGGCACCCTCCCTGCACCGCACCCCGGGGTGGGCACCGCCGCCCCAGGCACCGGTGAACCAGCCGCTAACTCCTTGCGCAAGGGCGAGGAGGGCCTCCTCTCAGACGTCCTTGGGGAGAGCAGCCACCATGAGGAGAGGCAATTAGGCCATAAACGGGGATGGCTGCAGGCAGTGGGGGGCCCTTATCAGACCCCAAGGGGCTGAATGTGCACTGCCACTCCCTGGGGCCCCTGGGGCCGGATGAGGGGAGTCCCAAGAGGACCCAGTGCTACCCACCGCTCTTCTCGGGGGTCTGCAGGGGTGGCCCAGGTGCAGAGAAGCCAAGACACACAGCACCCAGGGACCAGCTGGGGTGACGGCACTTTAATTCCAGGGGGTGAGGTGAACCCGGGCACTGGGTGGGCTGCTGGCCCCCCCACAGCCAGGGCAGGGTGGCACGGTGCCAGGGGTGCGGCCCTGCCCCTCGGGCGGGGCTTCAAGGGCAGAGTTCCGAGGGGCGGCTGGAGTCAGCAGGCCTCGGGGGCCCTCAGTAGCCGTCATCAGTCCAGGTGACCTCGTAGTCAGGGTACTGGGCTTTGATCTTCTCGGTGGAGACAGAGTGCTGGGCGCGCCCAAAGCCCTGAAGAGAAACCGTGTCTCTTAACAGCCCGTGCGTGGGTTCAGGGTGGCCAGTTAGCAGGGATGCTCGGGACCTAGGCGGGGGCTGGGGTCCCAGGGCAGAGCCAAGTGCCAGCATCCGCCAACCACCCCAGGGAGCCCCCCTGCAGAAAGGCGGCCGCCAAGGTGAACAGACCTCGACCCAAGGCCTGGGCTGTTCTGCGGTGCCAAGAGAACGCCCCGTGGTCCGCTGGGAGCTTGGTGAAGAAAAGAGGGGCCTCTGTGTTTCACCCCAAAACTGATGCCTCAAAGCGCTGGGGGACAGTGACACCCCCCTGAAGACTCCTGGGGCGGAAACGGCCACAGGCCGCTGTCGTTGAGGGGCAGGCAGTGGCCTCCCTCCCACCCTGTGCACACGGGAAGCGGGCAGGCTGTGGGCCCCAGGCCGGGAGTGAGTTCCGCAGTTGCGACGGCAATGCGAGCAGCTCTGCGGCTCGGAGGGCCGGCCGGGACTGCGGCCTCACCATGGAGTAGCCGTACACGTGGATCTTCTTGTCCTGGCTCTGGTGGGAGATGCGCCCGCCTCCCAGGCACTCGCAGTCATAGCCCTTCTTCTGCATCTCGCCAGATACCTTGTCGTAGATGTCCGCTGGGATGGGGAGAGCGCGGCACTCAGCTCTGGCTGCCCTCGGGCCGAGGGGTCTGAAGCCCCAGCGCTGGGCAGCTGATCGATTCCCCGAGAAAGGAATCCCCTCCACGATGGGGAGGGAAAAAGGGGGTGCGCCTGAGCAGGGGCGCGGGCCTAAGAGAGAAGGGGTGGGCCAAGGCAGCCCCTTGGCCCCTAGGACCCCAGACCCCGTGAGCGAGCCCCGCCCACAACGCTCCAGCCCCGCCCACAGACGCAGCGGCCCGCCCTTGGTCCTCAGCCCCGCCCCGCCCTCACCGTGGTACTCGGCCCACTTGTAACCGCGTACGATGTCCTTGCTCTCCCCGGCCGGGGCCTCGGAGGGCGCTGCCGCGCGGACTCGAATCAGCACGTACTTGAAGACACCGTCGGGGTCGATATCCACATCGGGGATCTGGGCGAGGTCCGCTGCCGCCATGTTCCCTGGAGCCCGCCCGCCCCCGCAGCCCTCTGTCCTTTCCCCCGCCAGCCGGGGCTGCGTCGACAGTGCGGGAGGCGGGCTCTGGGAGGCCACGGCCAATCCCGCGGGGGCATGCAGCCCTGGCCCTCACCCTTAACCAATCGTGCCGCCAAGCCGCCGCACCGACTGGCCAATCGCAACCCAGCTCCTTGCAGCCCTCGAACCACGCGGCTCCCACTTAAAGGAGAACGTAGATCTACGAGTGGGTGGTGGTTAAAACCAGACTCGTTTGACGGGAGCTAGGCGACCCGTGAGACCGGAGGGACGCGCGCCGGCTCTGACCGCCTCCCTCACCGTGGCTAAAGGCCTTCCTGCCCCACCGTGTTCGAAGGCCGCCCGCCCCCCCGCATAATGAGGCAGCAATGGTTACATTCGAGTTGTTTTACTTCGAAAAGCGCTCGCCCTCTGGAAACAATCCGCTCCGGAGTCCTTCCAGACCGTACGGCCCGAATGCGGGGCCGCAGGCGGGGTCCAGGGAGGCAGATGGAGCGGCGGCCCGATTTGGGAAGGGGCGAAGGCGACTAGGACAAGCGGGGCGCGTGGCCGGTGCAAACGCGCGAGGCCGAGGCGGGCGCGCAGGCGTGGGGAAATCGGGAGTCACGGGGGGCACGGTCGGGGCAGAGAGCCCGGAACGGAGGCGTGCACAATTTAATTCAATCGATACCCCCTCTCGACCTCTACGGGAGCTCCAGAAGAGCCCTACCCGGCCTCACCCCCTCTCCCGGCCATTCGTTCTCCACGGAGCTCGGGCCTGGGCCAGGATGAGTTCCTGGGGAGGTCGGGGGCCAAGGGCCACTCAACTCTGCGCTCCCGCGGCCCGGAGCCGGCAGCTAACTTCACCTTTCCAGCGGGTAACACAAGGCACAGCCAGAGCGAGCGCACAGGGGTGGGGGATGTTTGTGCAACGACGTCCCGCCCCTCGGCCTGCCCTGACCAACTATCTGGCGCCTTCACTTGCTCCACCCACGCTCTCCCCTCCCAGTTCCCACCTAGGAAACCCGTCCTCTGGTCTCCCCAAGCCAGCGCGTAGGAGCCCCTCCTGCAGCCCTCCCACTCCTCGGCCCTCGGTTCCGGCTCCCCCACCCCCCGCCGTGAGGTTAGAGCCTGTGCTGCTGTTTGTAAACCTGGCCCTGGCATCCGCCTTGGGCCATCCTGTCGGGTGTGGGCAGGCAGCCCGCCTCATGCCCAGCCAGGTCTCGGCTCTGGGCCGGCGCCTGGCCTGCGTCCCACGCTGTCCTCTGCTTCCCCTGCCCTGGCCCTCCTCTCCTCTGGCTGAGTGTCTTGTGCCTTGGCCGAAGATTTCGAGAGCCCCACCACTGCCGCTCGCCCCAGCCCCTCCTGCAGGGCCCAGGCCAGGACAACCTGTGGTGAGGGGAGGCTGGCGGGGATCCGCGAAAAACGTGCGAGCTCGGGGGCCGGCTGTACCCTCTCCATCCGGGGCCGGGGCCAGTGGAAAGGCACCACACACCACCAGGGCAGGGCGTGCTCGGGACACGGACACACCGAGGCCGACCAGGGTGTCCTCCAGACAGGAAAGGCCTCTGAACCGGACGCAATCCAGTCCACAGGAGGCGGGTGGGGGCGTCTTAAGTGGGTCGGGACTAGGCTTTGGTCAACTCGGGCTCCTGGACCAGGGCGAACCAGGCTTGGGGAGGTTCCAAGGAGTCCCTGCGGAGGACAGGGGACGAACGGACGGGCCGGATCTGCAATAGTGACTGACCCCTCCGCGCAGGGCCGGGCGGTCCTCAGGCCCACCCCGCCTCCCAGCGGGGAGCACCAAGTGGCCAAGGACCGGCGTCTGGAGAGGCCCGAGGGAGAGCTGGGGAAGGGGTAGCGGGGCTGGGCTTGTCGGGGCGGGGAGGGGGGCGTCGCAGCACGGACGCAGCGGGGCGGGGCCTGGGCGGAGCTCGAGTCGAGGAGGGCGGGTCTAGGCGGATTCGAGGCGGGGCTTAAAAGAAGCGGGGCAGGGTCTACATGGAGGGAGCAGGTCCTGAGTGGGCTGGGCGGGGCTCAGGGTGGCCCTGGTGGGCGGGGCCTGAGTGACTTCGGCGGGGCTAGAGGGCGGCCCTGGGTGGCCTGGGCGGGCCCTAGGTGGGTTGGGTGGGGCCCCGGCGAGCCCCCCGCGTCTCACATGATGTCATCGAGCAGGTTGGCGCTGGCCACCCAGTCCAGCGCGCGAGGTTCGGAGGCGGCCATGATCATGCACATGAAGGGGCGGCCTGTGCGCCGGTCCGTGGGGTAGATGGTGGTGGGCGTGAAGCGCCGGTTGGCCTCGACGAACTCACAGAGCTGCTCGTAGACGTGCGGGAACTCGTGGCGCAGGAAGACACCGCGCAGTCGCAGCTCGCGCTGGATGTGGATGAAGGCCACTTCGCGCGCGCGCCGGCCTGCCTCGCCGTCCTGGTCCAGGCCCGCCGTGCCCGGTGGCGGCGTAAGGATCAGCGTCTCCATGTCAGGCTCGCGACCCCGCGCCGGGGGCGGCCGCGCCGGGCTGCCGGCCGCCAGCGCCACCTTGGCGAACTTGCGCACCGTGGGCCCAGGGCTGCGCGGCGCGGGCCGCGCCGGGGCGCCGGGGGGTGTGGCGCCAGGGCCTACGGCCACCGACACGCTGAGCAGGAAGCACTCGGCCGGCTCGTAGAGGCGCCCTGCAGCCGCCAATTCACGCGCATAGCTGCCCAGGGGTGCCGCGTGCGTGGCCAGCTCGCGCAGGGACAAGTAGGTAGGTGACAGCAGCAGTCCCTCGAGGCCGAAACGCAAGAAGTTTTCCGCGGAGCCAGGACTCGGGAAGCCCAGGAAGAGCACGCCGCGGCCGCGCGACAAGAAGCCTACGCGTGCGATGCGCGAGAAGGCGCGGTGCACCGGCCCGCTGTCGCGGCAGAACTGCAGCACGTGGCGGCACACGCTGCCCACGCGGCCGTACACGCAGCGCGCCTTGTGCGCGTCCCAGTCCTCGCGGCGGCACAGGCGCGAGCAGTAGTAGGTGTAGCAGCTGTGGCAGGACTTGAAGTAGAGGCAGGCGTTGAACATGGTCTCAGTGCGCCGGCAGCGCGCGTTGGAGCAAGTCATCAGGTCGTCTTCGTCCGCGCTGGGGTCCGGGGACGCGTCGGCCGCCTGCCCCGGGGCCGTAGGCTCCTCGGCGCTGCCGGCCGACGCTGGTGGAGAGCGCGGCACCAGCGCGGGGGCCTCGGGGCCTGCGGACCGCGAGTCCAGAAGGCGGCGAAGCTGGCGGCCCAGGCTGTCGGCCACAGGCTCGGGTCCTTGACCGGCGGCGGGCCGCGAGTCGATCACCAGATCGGTGATGAGCTCGTCCAGCTGCTCGAGGCTGCGCTGGCGGCCAGGGGAGGGGCCGTCGGCGGCGGCGGCGGCTGCGGGCGGCCGCGGGCGGCCCCGGGGCAGCTCCCAGCCTCTGGCGGCCGGGCCTTCGGAGGCGCGCAGGTCGTTGTCGGTGATGGTGATCTCCGGCGTGACGTACCAGTTGCGGCCCGGGCCCTCGCCCGCTCGGCCCTTCTCAGACAGCGACGTCTCGGACAGGGACAGAGCTGCGTAGCGCCTGGGCGAGGTGGACAGGTTCACCACCACCGGCGCGCGCCGGCCTTCCGGGTACGTGCCCGGCGGCTCCCGTGCCTCTCGTCCCAGCAGGTTCTCGTAGCTGCGGCCACGGCCCAGGGGGTCCTCACGGCGGGGCGCAGGGGCCAGGATGTTGTCCCAGGAGCGCGAGTAGTGGCGACTGTCGGTGGCCAGCCGGGGCGGGCTGGTGCCGGTGCCGCCGTGCCATGAAGCGAGCAAGGGGCCGGGGTCTGGAGGAGGCGCCACCTGCAAAGTCCCGTACGGCCTCAGGCCCCAGTCGCCCCAGGCCAGGCTGCCCCGGGGGTGCGGGTAAGTCCTTGCCAGGGCGTCTCGGTCTCGGTACCGCCCGAAGTCCTCTGTGTAAAAGGGTCGGATGGAGGGGTGGGCCTGGGGCTCCTCGGGGGGATAGTGGGGTCCCCAGGGCGGGCCGTAGGCTCGGGGGCCCTCTCCATAGTAGGCACGGGAGGGCGGTTGGTGGACCGGAAAGGTGCGCACGTCCCCTGCATAGTAGCCGCCCGCACGCCTTGGACTGGGCCCCCGGGACTCCTCGGGCTGGAAGGACCTGGGGAAATAGCTGTCGAAGGCAGGGCCGGGGCTGGCTGTGAAGCCGCCCGGGGGGCCCTCGGCCTCCTCCGTGTAGAAGAATTGAGTGGGGCCTGGCGGGGTGGTGAAAGGCAGGCTACGCCGGTCCACGTAGTCTCGGGGCCCCGGCAGAGGCCCGTCGCAGTAAAGCGCCCGGGTATCCGTGCAGTACGAGTCACTGGGGGTAGGGGTGCGCGACAGCGCCACAGGGCGAGGCCCGGGCACCGTGAGGCCGTGGAGTTGCGGGGTGGCGCGGACCCAGGGCGTGGCCTCCAGGGGCCTGCAGGACCGCGAGCCCCGGGCCGCGTGCTGCAGCACCGCGTCATCGGGCTTGATGTCCAGGCGGCAGCGGACGTGGGGGGCAGGCCCGGCAGGCGGCTCCGGGGGCGCGCAGCGGCCGGCGGCAGGGCACAGCGGAGCGATGCGGCCGGGTCCGCCGCGCTGTGGCTGCAGCTTGATGGGGTGCAGCTCGTTGGCGAGCGCGCGCAGCGCGGGGTATGCGGGCTCCCGGCGTGGTGACCCCTCCGCCCGCGCCGCCCGTTGGACCTCCCGGCCTCGGCGCGGCAGCACTGGAGGTGAGGCGGGCGCCAGGTCCGGGGGCGCGCGGGGAGCGCTCTTGGAGCGGGCGCGGCGCCGGGGTTCGCTGTCGCGGGGCCGGGCGCGCGGCGCCGGGGGCTCCGGGGGCGGCGGCTCAGGGAGGGTCTCCATGGGCGCCCCGTCCAGCGCCTCCAGGAAGTCGAAGCTGCGGCAGTGGCGCTTGTTGAAAGGCACGGGCGCAGCAGGCCGGGCCATGGAGCGCTCACATGGCGGGCGCCTGGACGCGGGCCCCGGGGTCGCCACCTTGATGTCCTGATACACGGTCGACACCAGCAAGTCTGGCGGGTCCGTGCGGGTCATCTTAAAAGAGGTCCCCAGGCTAGCGGCTGCAGCTCACTGGGCCTTGTGGGGCTTGCACCCTGGAGGGAGACAGGGGTCAGAGTGGCCTCTCTGAAGCCCAGGCCCGACTCCCCCGTGCGCTGGCCCCACTTACCTGGGGCGCAGTGGGCGGAGCAGCCCTGGCGTCGGGCCTTGGCTGCCGCGGCGGGCACTTGCTCCATGCTGGCGGCGGAGGCCCCTGCAGGAGGAACCCAGCTGTCCAGCCGCTCAGGCCCCCTGCCCCTTCCTTGCCGCCCACCTTTTCTGGGAGGAGGCTGGGGTGGGTGGGCTAGAAAGGCCGGGCGGGGTGAAACAGGCGTGGTCAGACTCCCTTTCCCAGCACAGGCCCCGGTAGGAAAAGAAGGGGTGTGGGCCAGGGCTGCCCCCTGGTGCCCGTGGCTGGAATGACCGTGAGCTCATTTGAGCCTGAAGCACAGGCTTCCTTATGGCTGCCGGCCCCACAGCCCACTGGCGACAGAAGCGCCCTCTGGGCACCCGGCACAGAGCGCGCCCTCCAGGGGCGCTGGCTGGAGCCGTGTCTGCGGTCACTGAGTCTCGCACCGCACCTGCTGGCGGGGCTGGGCGTGGAGCCCTCCCCCTCCCCCGGTGCGGCGCCCGCCCGGGTGGCAGCCGGGGGCCCCATCGGTCCAGGCACGGCACTTAGGCTGAGAAAGTGGCCCGTTCCACCCTTGACACTTGGTGTGGCCCCAGCTGGAATAATGTCCTCGAAGAGCACAGTGGGCCCCCAACCCCCTTCTCTTTGCAGAAGGCTCTGACCCCAGCTTTCCGGTGGGGGGGGCGGAAGCCCACCAGGCTTGTTGGGGCCTCAGGACCACGCTGGCAGAGTGGCCCCCAGCGCCGCTGCATGTGTGCGGCCAGCGCCCCCTGGGGCTGCCAGGCCACGTGGGGGTGTGGGAGCAGGGCCCAGGCTCCCCTCTTCCCCGCGGGAGGGCGCCTGGCCAGGAGGCTGGCTGCCTGTGGCGGAGGCGGGGCGGCGGGTGGGTTGGGCTCCACCCCCTTCCTCAGGAGAGGGCCCCCCACAGCATCTCAGGAAGGCTCCATGGAAACCGGAGGTTCTGCGCCCCCGCGGTGCCGCCGGGCCGGGGTCCGCGCTTCTGGCCTCGGCCCACGTTCAGACTTGGGCCACCGGCCCCTCTGCGTGCCAAGGCTGCGCAGGCTGGGGAGGGGCTCAGAGGGAGCCGAGGGGACCCCAGCCCCCCTCCGCCCGAGGAGTGCGCCCCGGGTGAGCTGGGGGAGAGGGGATGCTGGGCCTCCTCCTGTCGGTCCCCGGGGCCGCAGACCCTGTGTCCCAGGAGCGCAAGGGGCCCCTGCCAGTGGGGCGGCCCTTCTGGGTCGGGGTCGCCAGGGCCCAGTGCCGGCCCCCGTCCATGCCTGCTGTGCGCCCCAGATCTGTCCCCGGTGGGTAGGACTCCCCCCGCCCCCCTTCCAACCATCCTTAGCCTAAAAGCCAGGCCGGAATTGGGGGCCGCATGACAGGGTGAGGCTCCGCCCCAGGGAGGTGACAGCCTGGCCTTGCTGCTGCTACGGTGAGGACGACACCCACCCCATGGGGACAGGGGGGTCGCCCGTGTGGGTCCGATGCCCGATGAGCTTTGGGGGAGGCCCTCCCCTCGGCACAGCCAGGCCCCCAGTCCCCGGCCCCGAGGGCCCTTGCAGGATGGCCGGGGGCGGGACCCCATCCTTGCGGGCGCCCCACCCGAGGTAGCGCGCGGGGCAGCAGCTTCCGACCCCTTACCTGGTCACTGCTCCCCCGCCGAGCCTGATGGGCTGCGCAGGCCCAAGCCCGCCCACCGTCCCCCGCTCCCCCGCGTCCCCGCTGCATCCGCGCCGCGTCCCCGGCACCGGCAGAAGCTTCGAGGCAGCGGAGCGGAGGCCGTCCGGCTTCTCAGTGCTGCCCCAGGTGGCAGCCGGCGGAGCTGCACTTAAAGGGGCCGCGCCTCGGGCCTGGGACCCGCGCGGTGCGCGGGTTCTGCACCGGCGCGGTGCTGGGAGCTGCAGGACGAGCCGCCCCGCACCCAGGAGGGGCAGGCCCGAGGTCCAGCCAGGGGGCCTCCCAGTGCTGCCGGCTCCCGCCTGGCAGCGGATGGCCTGGCAGGCATGGGAGTGAGCAGGGCCCTGGCCAGGACGGTGGCATCTTCTGGAATTCACGCCCAGGACTGGGCCCAGGCAGGAGCAGATGGGCCCCGCACCCCCCCGCCCCCCGCCCTGTGCTGCAGGACCGAGGCGCCAGATCTCCACAGGTACCTGGGCCATATGGTCCCCAATCCGTACTGGGGTCTGAAGCCTTTCGCAAGATGCCCAGCCCCCCGACGCGAGGACCAGCTGCCGGCCCCTGCCCCCACCACCACCTCCAGTGTCAGGCGGGCCGGGCCAGGCTGCAGGGGGCACCCCGGGCCACGCCGCACCCCCGGCCCCCTCTCCCACCCCGGCCAGCAAGCGCCAAGCCAGGGAACATTCTGGCTGGGCAGAGGACAGGAGCAGGACACCCTCTGCCCCAGAGGGCGGGACCCGTGCTGGGTGGGGACAGGGCCCTGGGCAAGCCCACACCGTGCTGGCCTCCTCCCTGGGTGAGAACAGGGACGCCCAGCCCCGTGGGCTGAGGGTAGCCCCTGCCTGTCCGCTGGGTGCCTGCCCAGCAGCTGCTGGCCCACCGCCCCCTCAACCCCCGGTTCCAAAGCTCGACTGGGAGAGGGAGGCAACACCCAGATACCACCCTCCCACTGGGTGCTCAGCCCGCCACCCAGAGGGGCAACTTCGGCCTCAGAGCCGCCCCATCCCCATGGCAACTGTGGGGGAGGGGGCAGGGCAGGCGCTGCAGGTGGCTGGGACAGGCCAGGGACCCGTGGAGGCCAGCAGAGCACTGACACACACCTGTCCTCGAGAGCCGGGCACCCTGTCCCCGCCCCCAGGTGCAGCTGCCCAGCCCTGGCCCTGGCGGCCTGGGGCAGACAGGCACAACAGTGGCCACGTTGGCCGGGTCTGGACGACACGTGGCTCCCGCAGGAAGGCCTCCTGCCCCAGGGGCAGCTGGCCCCACGGGAGCCCAAGGCTTTGGTTTCGACTGAAGGCAATGGGGCCGGCCCGCCTGGCCGCCCTGGGAGCCCCACAGGAGGAAGCGGCACACAGACACGCAGTAAAACAAGAGCTTTATGGTTGGGGGTCAGTGTGGATGGAGAAAAAGGGAACGAGGGAGGACACCCTGGCCCAGCTGGAGGCGCCCACAACGGGCACGACACGGGTGCAGCGCCCAGCTCCGCGGAAGCCGGGCCGCATGCGGGGCCGGACAAGCAGGGGCCAGGCGGCGACCAGGGTGCTCCCGCCTCTGTAAACAGACAGCCTCACCGGCACAGGCCTTAGTCCCTCCCTGAGAAGCCGTGGGGCGGCCGCTGCCCCCTGCCTGCGGGCCCGGGGGCCGAGTGGGCAAACCCTAAGGGGCGGGCCTAGAGCTCCTCATAGTCCCCGCCCCCACGAAGGCGGCCTCCCGGAGCCCCACCGCCCAGGAAGGCCTCCAGCTCGTCCACTGCCGTCCTCTCGCGCCGCCGCCGGCGCCGGTCCTCCCGGCGCTCCTCCTTGTCCTTGTCCTTCTTGTGTTTGCTCTTCCTCCTCGCAGCCTTGTCCTCCTCCTGCGGGCGCAGCCGGCATCAGCAGGGTGGGCAGACTGGAGGCCCCCCCACCGCCCAGCCCCTGCATGAGATACCTCTCTGCCTTTCTTCTTCTTCTTCTCCTTGGACGGAGGCTTATCTGCACAGAGGACACACTGCATGAGCCCGGCCACCGGGCCCTGGAGCGCTCTTGGCAGCAGGCGCACCCCCGAGGCCAAGCCCGGGAAGGCCCTTGACTCTCCCTTCCCGGAACCAGCTGACACTGCTGGCTGGGGCAGAGCTGGGCACTCAAGGTCCAGGGTGAAGGGCAGGGACAGGGAGCCCCGGAGAGTCATCGGGCCTGAAGGCTGTGCCCGCGCTTCTGCAGGGGGCTGGACCTGGGGTGCGTGCAGCTCCCCGCCAGCCCACAGCGGCACCCCCCGATGCCTCTTGGGAGGGCACGGGGCCGGCCCCCAACCCTGAGCGCCAGGTCGCTGGAGCACAGCTGGACCCCAACCAAGGCCGAGGGGCACCCAGGGAAACTAACGGCCAGCTGGCTGGGCCCTGCGGGGCGGCCTTGCTGTTCTGAGGACCCCCAGGGTGTGGAAGGACAGCACCGCGCCCCCAGCAGCGCTGAATGGTTGTGACCCCACCCGAGGCCCCCAGCTACCTTCACCACTGCTCGCCTTGCGGCCTGTCTCCTCCAGCCCCAAGCCAAAGAGATCCGTGTCGTCCTTCTGCCTGAAGGAGGGGATGCGGGACTTGGGGGGCGGGGGCGGCGGGGCGGGGCCGGTGTCCTCGTCGGTCACGTCGGAGGCATCCTCTCGCACCGGGAACTCGTCCTAGGGGAGCAGGCCACGGAGCCGGCCTGGTCAGCCCTGCGGCCAGGCTCTGCCACTTCCCGGGCAGGTGCCGAGCCCCCACCAGGGGCCACCGCCGACCCAGGGTCAGGGGACGGCGAGGCCCCTGCACTGGCGCCGTGGGGGGCGGGCAGGCCTGGGCTGGGGGGACGGCCCCTGGAGCGCTCAGCCTCCCCGCCCGTCCACCCTGGACACGCCGCGGGCGGCTCACCGCTCGCTGGGGCACTTCCAAGTCGCTCTCAAAGTCGGGGTCGTCCATGACGAAGGACAACATCTGGGCAGCAATGGGCCCCTCGGGGTCGCTCTCTGACGATGCTGCTGGCTCGTCGTCCTTCCCGTCCTCGGGCCTGAGCGGGGCGCCCTCTGCGGGGGGCCTGGGGGGCTCGGCGGCCCGGGGGGCTGTGCCCCTGGGTGGCTTCGAGGCCTTTGCAGAGGGCCTTCAGGACAAGGCGGCGGTCAGGGGCCTGTGCCCGCCCCGCCCCTGGAGCCCCGCCCCCCGCGACCCCACCTACTGTTTGGTCTCTGGCTCAGAGCACTTCTGGGGGGCCAGGGCCGCCACCTCACTGGAGACAGTGGTGTTCTCCCTGGGGTCAGGGACAGGGCCCACGGGCAGTGGGGACCTGCTGAGTGGCCTGTCTTCAACGTCCACGTCATCCTGGAAGCCTGCCACCAGTGGGTTCCCTCCTGGGGCCTCTGCATCACTGCAGCGGAGACAGGGGCCAGGGGTTGTAAGCGGGGCCAGCCCCAGCCCCCAGGACCCCCGCAGCACCCGCACCGGACACCGACTGCGGGCCGCTGCCCTCGGGGAAGGCGGTGAGGGGGGCCCAGCTCGGGGCTGTCGGGGGTATGAGACGGGTCTCGGGGACGGGGGGCTGCAGGGCGGCCTGTGGTCTCCGCGCGGCGTGGGGCCCGACGCTGGGGCCAGGCACTCGGGCCGGAGGGCACCACTGGCTCCATTCCCTCCTTGGCATTCCCACGGAGGCACGGGAACGGGGGACGCGCAAGCGGGCCCCGCCTGGGGCTCAGCACCAGTAGGGGGTGTGTGGCCTGCATGCCGGGGCGGGGGGTTGGGGGGGCCGCTGCTGCCTGCAGCTCAGAGGGGGCGTGGCACCGCCTGACCTGTCACTGTCCGGGGGGACCTCAGCCCCGACTCTCTTCTCCTTTGGGGGGGCCACGTCATCCAGGAAGCCGTGGTCCAGGCCGCCTGCAGGAACCAGCTCCTCCATGTCCTGTGCCTGCGCCGGGGCCTCTGCAGCGGGGACTGGGTCTGTGCCCACAGGGACAGGACACAAGCCGGGGGTTGGGTGTGGCTGGGCCATCAAGCCACCACTTAGGAAGAAGGGGGACCCCATGCAGGTCTGGGGGAGCTCACAGGGCCAGGCAGATGGCGCCACCACTCGGGCCGCCCACGCCTCCCGAGGGGCCGCCCCAGGGCCTACCTGGCGGGGGAGGGACCACCTCAGGGGCCGGCGAGGTCCCGAACAGCCGGGAGATGATGCTGCGACGCGGGGCCGGGGCGGGGGCTGCAGGCTGTGTGGGGGGCAGCGGCGCCTCCGTGGGGGACAGCGGGGAGGGGCAGGCCGAGGGGGCGGCCTGCGGCGTGCTGGGGCCGCCGCTCCCCGTGGACCGGGGGCCCGAGGACGGGCTCTGCCCGTCGGCCACCGGCGAGGACCCATGGCCGCGGCTGCGCGCCTCCATCATCTCCAGGAAGCTGGGGGGGCACAGGGTGGGAGTGAGAAGGCAGCCGTCTTCCCTCTCTCTCATTTGTGATGGCAGCAGTGTCCCTGCCCTCAGCTCAGCAGCCACGCACCCCCTTGTGTCAAGCGGAGCGTCCCTGGGGAGAGGGCCGGGGAGGAGGGGCCGGGCTGACCTGCCTGCCACCCTGTGTGTAGACGGCAGGACCGGCCTCCGGGAGGAGGGCCCCCGCAGCGGCGGTGGGACTGCACCCGCCCGAGGCCGGTCCCCGCTGGCAGGCCGAGCCCCCGGGGGCTGGGCGCAGGTGCCTGGCACACTGCCCTCCCCCAGACTGGGCCCGACACGGCCGGAGTGGATTCTGGGCTGCGGCCCGTCCTCGGCCGCCCGGCCTCCTGCGGCGGCGGCGCTGCCCCGCTCTGCCCTCCCCTTCTGCTGTTGCGACTGGAGGGGTCCGGTCCCACCGCAGGAGCCCTCCCAAGAGCCAGGGGCTCTCCAGGAGCCGGCTCTGCGGCCGCCGCCCGGGAAACAGCTCCCACCCGGGACTGTGGCTGCAGCCAGACAATGTCAGGGGGCGGGTCCCGCGGGGGCCTTGGGCGGAAGGCGCCCCGTCAACGGTCCCGGCACCACACGCCCGATGGCCAACAGGTGAGGCTGGCCGGGGCAGAAGCGGGGACCCCACCTGTGTGCCCGTGTCCCCACAGCCAGGTGGCTGTCTGGGGCGGCCGCGGGGCAGCCAGCTCTGAGGAACCGAGGGTCCCCAGTCAGGCCCCACCGCTGGGAGCCACTGTGGGTCTTGTCAGGACGGTTACAGGGGTCCAGCCCCACAGGCTGGGGGGCGGGGCCTCCCACCCACAGGAGCACCTGGGGAGCCAGGCGGTGCCCCCCAAGGCCGGGTGGATTCCATTTCAAACTTAATCCACTTGTTCCAGACAAGTGCTTGCCTTCCCCTAGGTATTTCGCGGTTGCCATTACTAACGGAAACCCGGTGCCGACGCAGCGACCCCGGGAGCCCCACGAGCCCCGCAGGCCGAGGGGACAGGCGCCGCCGCGGCCCCGCCTGGACACCGCCCCCTGCTGCGCCCCGCGCAGCGGACGCACAGGCCGTAGTTCTGGTCCTCGGTCTCCTGCTGCACCGACAGCTCCTCCAGGGTGGCGTCCATGTCCAGCTGGTTCGTCTCCAGCTGCCGCAGCAGCGTCTCCCTCTGCAGGAGGGAGCGGCTGCCTGAGCACGCGCGGGGCGGGGGGGCCGCGGCGCCCACCCCTCGGCCGGAGGCGGTGCCCACATACCCGGCAGCCGCAGGTGGTTCCAGGGAGGCCTGGGTCTCCAGCCAGCCCAGCAGAGGGGCGGGGACACGGCAGGCCACCCTGGGGCCCCCAGCGTCCGTGGGGTGGCGGCGGCGCCCGAAGCTCACCCCAAACTGCACGCCTGGGGCCGGGGGGTGGGCCCGAGCACCGCGGGAGCGAGGCGCCTGCCGCGCAGGAAGGGCCGGCTCACCTGCAGCTGCAGGAACGGGATGTTGAAGAACTTGTGAAGGTACTTCAGGCCGAAGCTGTTCTTCATGGAGGACTCGGCGTAGCGGAAGTAGGAGGAGCCCGGCGGTCTGCTTGCGGAGGCCACAGCGTGAGGCGTGGGCGCAGCTGTGGGCTGAGCGGCCCTGCTGCCCTCCCTGCATCTGAGCTGTCTTCGGCAGGCGACCACCCCGAGCAGCCCCGGGGGACCCAGACCTAGGCCTCGGCAGCGCCACGCACCCTTCCAGCCACTCAAGGGCCCTACTGTCCCTGCCTCCCGCGGGGTCCGCCCCCGCCGCACGGCTCCCAGGCTGCGCCCCCGGCCAGGGCCCCCGCGAAAGCACCCACCTGTCCAGGCTGTCGATGAGGCCACGCACGTCGTCAGGCAGGATGACGCGGTGCTCACCCATGTCGCGGTAGTTGCCCAGCACGCACACCGGCACGTGCGTCGGCACCTTGGGGAGCTCCCGCAGGATGTAGGTGAAGGTCCTTCGGCGGCGCACGTGAGGAGAGACCCGCCTGAGTTTCAGCCCGAGTGCCCTGGACCCGCGAGCCCCCGCGCAGCGCCTGCTGCCCCGCCTTCCGGGGGCTTCAGGCCACCTCCGGTCCCCAGGCCGCCTCCGGTGCTGTCTGTCGCTGGCGCTCACGCACCCCCTTGCCACGCTACGCCTTCACCACCTTTCTGCAGGCCACAGGGCTCATAGGGCTCTCCGAGGTGGCCCTTCACTGACTCGGGGCTTTGCGCTTGGGTCACATGGGGGGCTCACGTGGTCCCCTGGCACAGGGCCCTCAGCACCTGCGCCCACGCTCACGGCTCCACCGCCCAGCTCCCCACGCGTCTCCGGTGCATTGCCGGCCGTGCCCGGCAGGCCCTGGGGCCTGCGTCACTGCGGGGCACCCGGGGTCGAGGGAGGTGGCCCGCCGTGACGGGCACACAGCATGCACGCAAGAGCCGAGCACGGCAGGAAACGTGCGTGCACAATGCGCAGGAGTCTGGCCGGGTGCCACCCACCGCAGCCGAGCCAGCCCCGACGCCGGGGTCTGCCAACACGTCGGGGTCCCCGTGCGGTAATAACAGTAACCGCCAGGGAGTAGCGTGAAGGCCGGGTGCACCCGCAGGCTGCCAGCCCCTCCCACATTGGCGTCTCAAGGACTCAGATTTTTGGTGGCGCCTCAAATCAGCTGGAGGCAGCCCTGGCCTGGCAAGGAGCTCTGTGCGCTGACTCGGGACACCTGCTTTCCTCTGGGAGTAGGTGGTCCCAGTGCCGCATCCCACGAGTCCCCATGGACACGTCACAGGTGCCATCCCACGTGCTTCCACGCAGAGGCCCCAGGAGCTGGCGCCCAGCACCCCGCCTCGCCCCGCGCTCCCCGCCGGCTGATCCTGCTCGGGCGCCTCTCGCTGAGACGGATCTGCTATACGTCATCCTAGCACAGACCAAAGAATGTGGGGTGTTCCTGGGGGTGCCCGACACAAAGCGCCGCTTCATTCCACCAGATTTTAGAGTTTTCAGGAGAGGCCGTGGGGCTGTGTAAGGCCCGCTGCACGCCCATCCCGAGCCCGCCCGCCTTCCCACGCAGGCGCCCACACGTGCAGAGGCCCAGAGAGGCCTGGGCCGGGTTCCACGAGGCTGAACGGCCAGCGTGCACGGCCCACGGCCCCGGCGGGGATGCCAGTGGCTGTCCCCTGGCCCCGGGCTGAGGGCCCCTTACCACTGCTTGGTGATGTCGAACATCATGACCACCCCGTTGCAGTTCTTGTACACGTCCAGGAACTCCGCGTCCAGGGCCATCTCGGGCTCCGCCTGCGGGGGCGGGCGCCGCGCGTGAGAGGCAGCGCCGCGGGCGGCTCCCGCGGTGGGAACCCGCAGCCCTCGGACAAGCCCGACCGGGAGCCTGACTAGGACTCCTACAGTCCGCACAGCCCGCCGCGGCCTGGGGGTGCGCCCGGGCCCTTAAGACCTGAGGCCCCTGCAACAGGAAGGCGCGCTTTGGCCAGTTCGCCTACGTCCCTCCCGGGCCCCCGAACTGGGCGCAGGGCCAACGGAGCCCCTGGCACGGCGCCGGCCCCGGGAGCCGCCGCGCGGAGGCAGCGGGTCTGGAAAGCAGGGGCCGGCGCTCCGCCCCACCGCGGGCCCCCGGGCAGGACGCCGCTCACCTCCTGGGGGTCGTTCTCCATCTTCAAGCCGTCGCCACGCTTTTTGCATTTTCCTTATTAAAAGACACGGAAATGACCAGGTGGGCGCTCGCGGCGGGGCCCCTCCCTCACACCCCGCACCCCGCACCCGCCAGTCCCACCACCAGGGGGCGCCGCGTGGACCGGAGGCCCCACGCTAGCGCTGGAGCGCCCCGTCTGGAGCGCCCCGTCGGGCACAACGTGGTGGGGCCCGGGTGAGGCTCCCCGGCCCAACCCGGTCCCGCCCGGAGAAAAGCCCCGACAGGAGGCCAGCAGCGGGGCCGGCCCTGAAGGTGGGGGGCCCCGGGGCGCTCCCCATGCCCATGCCCCCTCCAGGCTTAGCTTCGCGCGTGAGCCCTGCCTGGCAGGGGTGACAGGCCCCAGCCCCGAGAGGGCGCGGCCCCCAGCTCGCGGAGGCTCAGGGGCCGCTGCTGCGGGGACCGGCCGGACCCGGGGCCGAGCGCTGGGGACCCCGAGTGACACAGAGCACCCGCCCCCATGGCCAAGGCGCTTCTAATGGAGGAGCGGGGACTGCTCTCGCCCGGGGAATCCGGGGTCCCCCAGGCTCGAAGCAGCCGGCCGGGCGAAACAAACCAACCCCTCAGAACAAACCGGGGTTCGTTTATTAAAAAACCAACACCCGTCTCCTTCACAGCCTCTCCCTGAGCCCCTCGTCGCCTTCCAACCCCATCCAGCCGGTGCCAAGGGGCGGGGGAGAGCAGGCTGCTCCCCTTAGCGCCCCCGCGGGCACTGCCCGGGGCCAGCGGGCGAGCCGCTGCCTGAGCGGCGCAGACCTCGGTCCCCAGCAGGCCCCGCGGTGCCCACGTCCCGTCCTGCCCGCTGCAGGCAGAGCTGACACGAAGGCAGGCGGGGGCCGCGACAGACAAGGACGTCCAGGGGCCGGGCACAGACGGGCCGAGGCGGCTCTGCTCGCGAGAAGGCGCGCGAAGCGTGAAGGGGGAGGACCCGCAGCAACGGCCGACTCACCTTTGTCAACCACATCCCAGACCTCGACTTTCACGATGTCGTCAGTGGCTAAAACGAGAAAGCGCGATTAGCACCCAAGCAACCCACTGGTGCCACAAAGACGGGCCATTAGCGCCGTTGGGACCCCCCGCCCCACCGGCCCTGCACCCCTTCCCCGGCCGCAGGAAGGCTCTCTGCCCTTCACCCCACGGACTCCAAGGGGACCCCGGTGCCCCTGCCCCGCCGGCCTCCCCTGGCCAGGAAGGGGGTGCTGGGGGGTGGGCAGGTGGAGCTTGGGGTGCTGCCCGAAGGCCCCAGGCAGCCCTGGCCGGTGAGCAGGGGCTGCGCAGAGGCCCTGCCGTCGTCCCAGGACGCGGCCCGGCCGTCGCTGAGGGGACGCAGGACCCCTACAAAGGCCCCGTGTGCCCTGCTGCAGACTTCTCAGTGGAAAGCCACGCTGAACCTGTTTCGTGAACCCGGACAGCCGGGCGGCAGCTCTGCGTCCTGAGGGGCAGCCGCGGCCCCCGGACCTGTTCTGCCCGTCAGCTCCTTTCAGGGACGGGGCCTTCAAGCCCTGAAGCAAAGACCTGTGGCGCAGGGGGACTGAGGACCCCTCCTGCCGCGGCAGCGAGGGCCAGGCTCCCTGGCACGCGGCCCCGGGCCTTCCCAAGGTCTCCAGGCTCAAGAGGGAGGCCTGGGACCCCCTGCCCCATGAGCCCCTGCCGCCTTGTCCACTTCTGTGGGAGGGGATTCCAGGGTCCCCAAAAGTGACTTCCCTGAGAGAGCCACTCTGAGGTCACAGGCCTAGGTGCGCAGGGCTCCCACGCCGCCGCCACACCGGGGCAGGCGCCCCCGGGACCCCGCCAAGGCAGGGCCACGGGACGAAGCCCGCCCGCCAGCGCTCACTTTTGTAGCTCCAGTGGATGCTGGTGACCTGGATCTCCTGGGTGGGGATGTACTCCTCCACGAACTTCTGGCCCTGCAGCCGGTGCCACAGCGCTGTCTTGCCGGTGTTCCTGTCCCCGCGGATCACGATCTTCACTGGCGGGGGGGGAGAAAGGGCAGATCAGGCAGAGAAACCACACCACAGCCAACCCCCCGCCCCAAGTCTATGCGCGCCTGCACTGTCTTCGGCACACCCCTGCCTGCGCGGCGGGCGGGCCGGGGTGTCCGGAGGGGGGCGGGGCCCCACGAGAGCCCACGGGCCCCGCCCCACCCATCCTCACTGGAGGAGCGGGAGGCGCTTCCTGCTGGGCAGACACGGGGCGCCCACTCGGACCTCGGGCTCCCAGGGGAGCGTCTCTCCGGAGCGGGACTGCGGAGAGGCCCACAGGCTCCTAGACCCCAACGCTTCGCTCCTGACCTACTTTGCCGCAGCTGTGTTTCTGGCGCGCGACTCGGCAGAGCGCCAGGCTTTTGACGGCCCCACGTGGGGGCTACAGCAGAAAGCCTGTGTTTTATGCTGCTCAACAAGTGTTTCCAGAGGGGCCTGCAGGCAGAACACGGCAAGGCCGGGAGAGCGCGCCCGGCCACGTGCCAGCAGGACAAGCCGGGGCAGGGGTGTGCGAGCGGGGCTGCGGCTGCCCGGAGAGATGCGCGGCCCAGCGCCAGGCGCCGCGGTCTGGTTTGCTGCAGGGAGACGTCGAGGAGGGCAGTGGGGCGCCCTGCAGAGCGGGCGCGGCGGGCGAGGCCCAGGGCGTGGCCAGAGCGGGGCTGACCGGTGCCGCCTCCACCCCGCTGGGCAGGGCCTTGGTTTTTAAGGTCATATTTATTTTTTAGAGAGAGGGGAAGGGGGGCAGAAAGAGGAGGTGAGAAACATCCACATGGGAGAGAAATACCGATCAGCTGCCCGTCACACGCGCCCCAGTCAGGGGCCGAGCCCACAATCCAGGCCGGAGCCCTGACCCAGGATCAAACCAGCGACCTTTCACTCTGCAGGACAACATCAGGGCTGTGCAGTCTTTATTCTTCTATTTGCTGATGTATTCCTATTTTTTGAGTGGTAACTCTTCAATTTTTAGCGTTCACATTTGCTGTGATAAACTCCGAAGTTAATAAACGTCTTTCTCTTCCCCTTAAATAACACAAAGGCTTTCAAATGCCTCACTTCTGACCAGCCGTGCCCTGGACGACGCGCTGGCTTCTGGGACTCTGGTTTCTCGGCCCACGTCCCCGTGCTGATGGTCACTGCCAGCAGCAGAACCGCCGCACGCGGAGACGTGGCCCGCACACGCCCGGCCGGCACGTTCCCGCCCCGCGGCCCCCCTCCAGGGCGCCCCTCCAGCGGTCGCTCCAGCGAGCACCTGCGCACCGCAGGCCGTCCGTCTCGGGCTGAACCCGCCTCATCACGGTCGCCTCAAACCACAGCTCGCGCGGAGGGGAGCGCCAGGCGGGCAGGACTGTCCCCGAGGCGGCCGTGTCCCCGGAGGCCGCGCTGTCCCCGAGGCGGCCGTGTCCCCGGAGGCCGCGCTGTCCCCGAGCCCGTCTTCTCGCTCTGGTTGCTTCCTCGGTCTTTCTTTTTGATTCCAAAAGTTTCCAGTGCTGTTTCCAGCTGCAGACGATATGAAATTCTGGACTCAGACGGCCTGCAGTTTCATGAGGTTCATGAATTACGGAGAAATCCTGTCTTTTTTCCAAATACAGCCTCTCCTTCATCCTATCTTCCCGCCTGACGCGCGCCGGACCTGCTCCGGCTCGGCGCCGCGCATCTGTCCCCAGCGGACTTCCCGTGTCGACTTCTTCATTCGGTGACCAACCACGTTTCCCTTCCCACGGGCTCTCTGCCAAACGGGACTTGCCGGTTCACAATCTTGACATGATCTTGGAACTTCCTTCTTCTTATCCTCACCAATTAAAAAGCATTTGTTTTCTATTTTCTTTCAGCTTCTGAGAATGGAAAGTTTTACTTTCTCCCAAAGTCAAATCATTTTAAACTTTGATATTGACTCATTTTAAAGGTTAATTAAAAGAAGCCCTAGAATGTCAGAAATAAGTAAAACGATCTGGTTTCATTTGTTAAACAAAAGTAATCCCGACTTAACAAAGTTGAATCAATCTCAGAACCTGAGACGTTGGCTCACACACGCTGAGCCAAGTGATGTGCCTGGAAAAACCTTTGAGATTCACCTCAAAGTGGGAAGAGCAGCCTTTTCTCTGCGGAGCTTGCGGCGAACCAGCTGGCTTCCAGGAAGGCAGACAGACAGACAGACAGACAGACAGGGCTTCTGTCCACAGCGAGGACCTGGCGCAGAGGGCGGCCCGCACGGCGGCCCGCGACTCTCCCCCGACCCCCCGATTCGCTATTGGCTCACTCACATCTCCACACATTTCCTAACAATAAAAACCTTTTTCTTTCTCTCACACACACACACACACACACACACACACCCACCCCCAAAACCCCCAACCACTTGGCTTCTCTGAGAGGCAAACGTGCAGTCACCTCTGCAGGAGACCTGGGTTTACTGCTCGTGACGCCCTTCGCTGTGCAGCCGTCCCCTCACAAGGACGGTGACAGCGAACTCCCAGCGGGTCCCTGGCTGCTCAGAGTCCTTCGCAGCTCTGTTTCCCAAGTGCCCGCCAGCTCGCCGCCCGCACCGCTCTCCCGGCCTTGCTGCGCCGCAGCCGGGCCCCGTGACCCGCGCAGCCCAGGACACACCTGCTGTGCCTCCCCCGCACCCTCTCACCCCACCCGGCCGGCTCCGTCCTCCACCTGAAGCCCCAACCCCCTCGACGCTCCCTGGTTCCGCAGCCCCCAACCTTTCAGACAGGCCCCAGGGCGCTGCCTGCCTCCCGGCGCCCCGTCCTCCGCCCCCGGCGCCCTAGAGCACAGGCGCCACAGGCAGGGACGGCGTCTGGGTTTTCACCACGGACACAGTCCATGTGCGCTGGCAGGCGAGTGCTGGAGAAGCAACAGCCACAGAGGAAGCGTGACAGGTCACGGGCAGCAAGGCTCGGCAACGTGCCGGGCGACCCCACTGGGCAGGTAGGTCGGCGACCCCACTGGGCAGGTCGAATTGCTCCTCAAAAGCAGCCGTTCACTCCCCGAAGGGAAAGCCGCCCGGCCCTGAATCGACCTTCCCAGACGGTCCCAGTGAGGAAGAGCTCAAGTCCGTTTCCAACTCCCGGCCCCGCGGCCCGGCGGCCGGGCTCGGGCTGTCGTCCGGGGGCAGCTCTGTGGTACGGCGCGCGGCCCGAGCGCGGCGGTCCTGCCGCCGGCACACGCAGGCCACGCTGCCCCGCAGACGCGGCTGACGGCCTGTGTCCGGCTGCCACAGGCGGCGCGGGCCCATTCGGGTCACGCTCTTCCTTCCACTCGACATGCGAACGCCTTGCAAACGACAAACAGGGCCCCATGCGTCGTTTGGGTTTTGGTTCTGACCTGGTTCTAGCGGGGGGCTCTGTGCGTGTGTGACACAAGTCACTTCTCATTATCGAGCAACTGAAAACAAAACGACCGATCTGACCCAGGGGGACAACATTCTATGAGGACGTGTACTTGGAAATCGACTCTCACCTACAAAAATCCTGAACCTGTAATTATCACATTGCTGGTTTGCTCCTCTAATACATCTTGGAAAATAAAAATTTGAGACATTCTAGTCAACTAAGACAGGACATCAGGAAGTTTTTAAATCGCTTATTACTCCACCGTAGGGACAACGTCCCTCTGGCTGTAATTCAGGTCCAAACCCCAACCTTTCTCCTTCCATCTGGTTCTAGGGGAGCCGCACCTGGCCCCCACCGCCTGAGGGCGGCGTGTCTACTCCCGACCCCACCCCCCCCACACTAAGGGGCGGGGCTGTCAGGAAGGCCTTTCCAGAAGGTGAACTGTTTCCAGTTTCTAGGTCAAATTTCCAAAGGGCTGGAAATGTGTTTAAAATAATACTGTAAGTAATAAAGTTAAATAGGGAACGCAAGCTTTTAAAGATTTGTGAAATATGCACTTTGACTTGTTTTCTTCCTGTCGGAGAAATACATGCACACACAACCTGAGTGGAACACCCCAACAATGGCCTCGCTTTGAAAGCTGCCCTGAAGTCTTTCCGATCAGTTTCTTAATACCGTACGTGGTCACCAAAACATGGCATCACAGACTAGAAGGCTCCCCTTCAAGGAGCAAAGAGGGAGAAGGCCCAAATCTTGGAGCACCTTTGAAAATACTCGAGAGGGAACGACCTAAAAGCAGAGGACACAGAAAGCCTTTAAAAACTGTTAGGAAAAAAAAACCCACCAGACGGAAAGACTTAAAAGAGGTCAGGAAGACAGCATCGAGGAGCTCTGCCGTTTACATAATTTATACCAGGGCTGGAAACGCCGCCGGCTGTCAACGGCTCTGGTGCAGCGGCAAGTGAGCTCCGGGCTTCTCTAACTAGATCCCTGACAAACGCATCTTTAAAAGGGGGGCGGGGCGGGGGCAAGAATGTGTGGCGTCGGAGACATTCCGTCTTCAAAGGTCCTCGAGCTCGTCCTACCGGAGCCAGCGGGACTTCGTCGCCCCTGCGCAGGTGACCCCAGCTCACGGACGGAGAGCCCGTCACCCCTTTCAAAGGGTCACAGACCTCAGAGCTCTTCCCGTGTTATGTAAGAATCCCTCTCGGAGGTGGTCACCCGGACCCGTCGCGGCGCGGCAGAGCGCATCGCGGACGCGGACCGCCCGGGCCAGTTTCACTGCGCGAGCCAAACACAGGTTTCCTACTGGGCCGGCGCTCCTCGGGAAGGACCCACGGCCACAGGGCAGCGCCCGCCCACCCTCCGGACCAAAGGGAATGCGCTAGGGCACCCGCGACGTACAGGCACATCCTAAAACATATGAATAGGATCTGCCACGATCGCCCCGCAAACGGCGAGTTGCCCGAGGCGCGACAGGCCGCCCAGGGCTCCCCGGGTCGGTTTCTGCCGAGTCCCAGGGACCCCGGCCCGGGCCTGCGGACCCTACTTCCCACGCCCCCGCGCCCACTCACTGTTGTACTGCACTCCCTTGGCGAAGCGCCTCTGCAGAGCCTGGTTCATGGACTGCAGGCCGGCGGGAATGTTCTTCTCGCGGCCGGGAGCCTGTTCCGACCCCACCAGCTTCTTAAGCGCGGAAAACATCTTCCCGCTTCCGTGTCCGAGCTCGGCGTGGCCAGTGAGCTCAGCGGCGGCAGCGGCGGCGGCGGCGGCGGCGGCGGCGGCGCGACGCGGATCGCACCATGCCCCGCGTCCCGGCGGCCGGGCACCTGCTTCAAAGGCCTCTCGGGAGCTCAGCCGCGGCGACTCTGCTCCGGGCCCCTCGGCCCCCGGCGCGGCCGCCCTCCGCCCGCCAGCGCTGCCATGTTGGCTACTGCTCAGCGGGACGCGCGGCTACGGGGCGCCTCGAGGGCCACGGGAGTGCGGCAGTGCGCGTGCGCGGGGGTAGAGCGCGCGGCTACGGGGCGCTGCGAGGGCCCTAGGGGTTCGGCGGCGCGCACGCGCGGGGCGGGGTGGGCGGGGCCGGGTGGACAGAGGCGGTCCCAGGGGTTTCAGTTTAAACCGGGACTCCGGCCGCCAGTCCGCTGAGACCCCTTTTCTTACCCTCTCCCCTGGACTGGAGGACTGCGCATCCACATCGTACACCACACTTCCCGCAGTCTTCCCAACGTGGTCCCCACGTACGCGCCCCCGACCCAGATTCACTTACTGAGCCTCCCTCCACCTCCCCGCCCCGCCCCGAGTCCCCAGCAGTTGTGGAAAACTGTTTATTTGTATAACAAAGCGGTGGCCTGGGGGCAGGGGGAGGGGGCAGGGTCCCGCTCCTGGTCACTTCTTCTTCTTGGGCACCTTGAGCTTCCCCTCGATCACGCGCTGGGCCTGCCTCTTGATCTCGGCCCGCGAGGGGACGTAGCTGTGGTCCACATCCGCGAAGTGGAAGGTGTCTGGGGAGGGACAGGCGGGAGTCGGGCCTTAGGTCATGGTCTTGTCTGCCGCCCTCATCCATCGCAGGGCCAGGTACTGGCGACATTATTTTCTGTATCCCTGTTAGTCTGGCATTTGGGGTCTTGCACACTCGGGGAGAGACTGCGCCCCAGGGCTTGCAAGCTGACCAATGCACAGCCCCTCACTTCCTCATCAAAATGTCACAGCGAGCCAACATTTCCCTGCCCAAGTCACCCCCTGTCAGGGCCAGGGACCAGACAAGTGGGCACGGCCCCGTGTCCCCGGCCCGTTGGAGGTGCTCATCTTAAACTGTTGACCCTCCTTTTCCCGCAGAAACCCGGTAAGGGCTGTCCCGGTCTGATGGAGCAAGCCACAGGCCCGGCCTCTGCCCCTGCACAGCTCAGCCCAGCCGCCAGCCCCACATCCGACCCCGGGGCGCAACCTGGCCCCCCAGCCCTCGCGGAGCCTGTACCGATCATGTCCTCCTCCAGGTCCTCAAAGGTGATCCTGGTGTTCTGTTTCTCCTTCAGAGTCGAGGACTCCAAGGCATCCCTCACCTTCATGTTGATCTGCAGGGCACAGGGGGCTGTCAGCTCTGAGGGCGCTTGTACGAGCAGGCCCCGGGGCCACAAGGCTACCTCCTCGGTCGGGGACAACGCCTGCACCCTGTCGGCCAGGTACAGGAGCTTCTTCTCGCAGTAGGCCAGCTTGCTGTGCACGTCCAGGCTGTCCAAGGGCACCACTTCTCTCTGCGGGCCAGGAGGAGGGGCTCGGCTCGGCCCGGCCCCTCCCAGGCTCCCTGTCGGGGCAGCTGCTCCCCACTCTGCTGCCTTCCCCCCATACCTGGGCGCGGGACAGGGCGATGCCGGCGAGCCGGAAGCACAGGTTGTCGATGCCCATCTGGACGGTCAGCAGCAGCTTCTGGCCCTTGGTCATGTTCCTCTGGGCCAGCTGCAGCCGCTCCTCCTCCTCCTTCAGTATATCCTTCATTTTCTTCTGGGCAGACTCAAAGCTGTTGAGGATGATGGGATGGGCACAGACCCGGTGGCCGTGGTGGGTGCTACGCTAATAGGGGCTCGGGGGCTGCGACATGGCCCCAGGCTCATCTGCAGAGCCTGCGCTGGACCGGCAGCCCGGCGTGTGGCTCCGGGTGGAGGAGGGCGGGCACCTGGGTACCTGCTGGAGCTGGGCATCTGGTGGAACTTGAGCAGCGCCTCCTCCATCTCCAGCTGCCTCATCAGGGCTCCCAGCTGAGTCCGCCTCGCCTCACAGTCCCCCATCTGCACCTCTAGGTTGTCCTCCGTGGTCCTCTGAGCCAGGAACTGGCCTGTGATGTCCTGGTGGTGCCAGCGGGAGAGGCTAGTGTGGGCTGGCCGGGCGGAACCCACAGGGCTGCTCCTTCCGGGTCCTGCCCGGTGGTCGGCAATGACGCCCAGGGCAGCCAAGCACTGAGTGCTTGGGGGGCCATCGGCTGAAGCACTTCGTGGGCATCACCGCATGGAACCCTCACAGCAAGCAGAGGGCAGAGACCGGAGACCACCACTAAGAGGCTGCACGGCTCCGAGGCGCTTGTAAGGGGACGACAAGCTCATGCCGGGGCCGTGGGCCGTAGGAGCTGAAGGCTTACTAATAATAAACCCAGACTGGATTAAAATGAAGCGGGGGGCGGGGGGAAGGTGGAGAGGCAGCCACCCGCTGTAATGCTGACAGTTTGGGACAGGGAGGGGCTGGAGGTGGAGGCCACGCCCTGGGGCTTGGATCCTCAGATGGTGTGGCTCCGCATGTCCCCTGGAACGCACTGGCGTGTGCCAGCTGTGTCCCGAGAGAGCCCTCTACTCTGAGCTGAGGAGGCCACAGCACTGTGTATTCATTCATACAAAAGGTGCCTGCAGCCCTCGCCAGTGTGGCTCAGTGGACTGAGCACCAGCCTGTGAACCAGAGGGTCACCAGTTCGATTCCCACTCAGGGCCCAGGTGTGGGTTGCAGGCCAGGTCCCCAGTAGAGGGCGAGCGAGAGGCAACCACACATGGACGTTTCTCTCCCTCTTCCCCTCTCTAAAAAAAAAGTAAATAAATCAAAAATCTTAAGACGAGACGCCTGCAGAGCCTGGCCCTGCTCAGCGGGGTGGGGGGCACCTGCCCTTCCCCCAGGGCCCGGGAGCGCCAGGAAGCAGTACCCAGAGGTGGGAGCACCGCACGGTGCTCTTGACTTTCTCCACCAAAGCGGTGATATTCGACTGGTACTCGATGTTGGCCATGGAGGTCCCTCTTCTCTTCACTGAGCAGGGCAGAGGGAGGACGGGCAGCGTGCAGGGGTGGGTGCCCCCACAGCTGCCCCTCATCAGGGAAGGCCACCCAAGAGCTGGGTCCCCATCGCCCACTGGCACCTTCACCTGCTTCCTCCCTAACAGCCCTTGCGGGGGAGGGGCCAGGGCCGCCCATCCAGATGGGCAGAGGGGAAGCAGCGTGGCTCAGTGAGCCTTCGGGGAGCTTCTCGGGGCAGCTCAGGGCCCAGGGAAGAGACCAAGGGCGCAGCCACACCGGGCCAGGAACCCAAAGCCGGAGCCCTGAAGCTGGTGGCCAAGGCCCTCAGCCTCCGCAGGTAGATCCAGGGAGAAGCAGGGCCACACCCCTCACTGGGGCCACTGCAGGTCACACCTGGCCTCACAGTGACCTGACTGGGCGGCTCGAGCCAGGGCTGGCCTCTTGGGACCTTAGGTGGGGACATGCAGGGAGCTGAGCACTTACCTTTCAGGGTTTCCATTCCCATGAGGTTGGAGGGAAAGTCCAAATCCCTCTGGCCCTGGTTGGGGGGGCCGGGTTAGCAGCAGCCAGTGCTGGGGAGCACCCTCCCCACCCCTTCCTCGAGCTGCTGGGGCCGCGGGCGCTCACCCAGCGGTACTTCTCACTGGTATCCTTGGTGTGGATCTTCTCGATCAGCTTCCTCTGCTGGTTCAGCCTATTCTCCCGTGCCCGGCGCTCCTCGATGAAGGTGGCCTCCCCCTGCCTCATGTTCATCTGGGGGCACAGGGAGGTGGCGGGGGTCTGTCTCAATGAGGCCTCCCATGCGCTAAACCCAGCAGCCGCTTTCAGACCCCATCTTCCTAGATTTGGAACGGCTTTCGAGGCCGTAGGCAGGGCCTTCCCCCTAAGACACGGTCCGGCGGCTTTCACCTTCCTTCTGGGGTCCCGTGTCCCCTCCGCCCGGCCTCTGGGTGGCGGTGCCTTCCCTCCTGCGCCCCAGGCACTTCCTTGCGGCCACGGCTTGGCTCGGGCGCTCTCCCGGCCTCCGGCCGCTCCGCTCGGAGGGAGCTCGCTGCAGCGGATCCCCGAGTCTGAAAGCGGCTCATCACCCTCCCCCAAACCTGGTCTCCCCCTGTCCTGCTGCCGGGGCTAGCGCCACGGTCCGTCCACACCCGCTGACGCCTCCTGGAGGCTGCTCTGTCGCTCACCATTCACAGCCAACTCAGCGCCACCCCATCAGCGACTTCTTAAAGGCTTCTCAGCCGCCCCCCCCTCAACACTCCGCCACTGGTCTGGCCCCAGCTTCCGCAGCCGGAGCGCACCTGCTCCAACACACCCATCTGACCGCATCTGCCCCAGTTCCTCCTGGGCTCCAGGGGCGGTGGGGGGCCGACGCCCCAGCCCCAGCTGCCCGCAGCAGCCGGCCGCCACTGCGCTCAGGCCCGGCGCGCCCCCGGCCTAGACGGCCCTGGCTCCAGAGTCCCCTTGACCCGGCTGCCCTGGGAGGGCAGCGCCCCTGGGTCTCCCTCTGCTGTACTGGCTGGAGGCTGTGTGACCAGAAAGGGCGAGCAGCTCCTCCTGACACGGCCCCTTCACGCGGGCGGCCTCGGGGGCCTTGGCACAGACTGGGTCCCTCGTCTGTCCACCCTGTGGTTCCCTGCCTAGGGGGCTCCCTCTGTCCAGCCCCGCAGCATGCGCAGAGCAGGCTGCTGGGGGCCGCTCGGCTCCGGCGATTGCAGGAGCTGTGCGCAGGGGACATCCCACGGGGCCCTCGGCCAGGCAGGTCCAGCAGAGAGCCCCGCGGGGCCCCTGCTGGCGCCCGGAGCTCACCTTGACCTCGTCTGTGATCGCCATGGCGTCCTGGGACATGACGGTCATGTCCGACAGTTCGGAGCAGTAGTCGGCCACGAGGTTCTGCAGCTTGTCCAGCGCCATGGGGTACCCTGCCAGCTCCTGAGCCGAAGGGACAGGGCAGGTGGGCGTGGAGCCCGATGGCCCAGGGCTGCGGGCCCACTGCGTGCCGCCCCTTGTCCACAGCAGCTTCCCTGGCCCCACGCGGTGCTCCTGTGGGCCCTGCAGAGTGGACCGAGCCCGCCACCCACCCCTCGCTCCAGACCGTGAGCGCCCAGGGACAGTGGCCTGTGGCCCCAGCCCCCTGCGGGGCACAGGGCAGGTGAAGGGAAGTGTTTTGGGAGGGGCACACAGCATCTCCCTGGCGGACTCTCCCACGTCTGGGGCCAGGAGCCCAGCGACACTTCCAGAAGGTTGCGATGGGGCGTCCTGCCCTGTGAGAGGGGACGCTGAACCCAGGGAGACCCGCCGCTCGGGAGTGGCTGCTTTGTGACGTGAAGTAGGGGGCTCGAGGTGGGCTGGGGTCAGAGACGCAGGACTCAAGGTCCAGGCCACGCTGGCCAGCTCGTGTGGGACCTTGGGAGAGACGCCAGCCTCTCCGGGCGCCCCATCTGTGCAGAGGTGATCCTGGCTTCTCCAGAAGGGCGCTGTCGACCAAGAAGGTGCAGTGAGGTGCTTAGCACAGGGCCGGGGGCACAGATGTCCAAGACACCTTGGCCCCTGGTATTTTGTCATTCATGACTGCAAGACAGAACCTCCGCTGTTTTTAAAAAATGCAGGTGGCCCCTGGTGTTATTTTTTAAAAATGCACATGTTCTGGAAAGAGAAGGTGCCCCCGCTGGGGGGCACACAGCGGGTCCCGGTGGAGGAGGAGCTGGGCCCTGGGGGACAGTGGGAGCAGCCCAGGACGGGAAGGTGCACGGGGCCTTCGGGCGCCTGCCGGGCGGGGGCGGGACAAGGGGACCAGCTGGAGGGTGGGGCTGTGCTGCCCGGCTCTGGGGCCCGCGGTCCGGGTCTGCGGGCTGCGCCCACCCGCCGTCTACCGTCCGCCTGGCCTGTGGCAGATGCCTGCGCTCTGCTCTGTGGGGGCCAGGAGGGGCATCCCGGGAGGGGGTCTTGCCTCCCGGCGGCTGGCGGCCACTGGGGGCTCCCTGCTGGCTTCCTCCATGGTGGGCAGCGAGCAGAGGCCACCGGCTTGCTTTGAGGCAACGTGCCCTGTACATTGGGGGACTTTCTCGGGGCTCAGAGGCCAAGCAATGAAAAATGACGGGCAAACAAAAAGCCACACTAACCATCCAGTACATGCAAGCCAATGCAAACCATTCTGATCCCCCGAGACGCCTTCTTTGAGCAGCAGTGACAAGTTCTCGAAGAATGTTTTTTTTGCCTCAGTCCTCTCCAGGCAGCTAGGCCAGGACAGCGGCAGGCCTGGGGGGAGGCCCTACCGCGAGGAGGGGCGGTTCCATCCCTACGGAGACCCCAGCTCCTACCCAGCTGGGCTCCCTGGGGTCGGTGCTCGGGTGAGGGGCTCACTTTCTTCAGATAGTCCAGCAGGTCCACGTACAACAGGTGGATGTTCTGGCTCGTGGTGATCTTGATCATCGTCTTCTCGATGTTGTTCTCCAGCTGGCGGATGACCTGGGGGCTGCCCGAAGGCGCAATGAGAGCCTGGCCCGCTGGGGGCAGCGAGGCCCGCTCTTGGGGGTAAGGTCCTGTTCACTTAGACCCGCTTCCGCGGAGCTCCGCCTCCAGGCCATACCCCGCGAAGCCCCGCCCGGCCCTCCATCCCGGTCCCAGAGGCCCCACCCCTCCCGGGCCTGCCACCGAGGAGCCCCGCCTCGGACGCCGGAGGCCCCGCCCCGCTCGCCGGGCCACCTGCCGCAGGCGCAGCTCCTCCTTGGTGGCCGCCGGCTGGTTCTGCAGGCTGGCCAGCGCCAGCTGCATGCTCTCCAGCTGCTGCCCGCGCCGCCGCGCCAGGTGGATCAGCGCGTTGTGCACGTTCACTCGGTCGAAGACGTACTTGCGCAGCTTCTCCCGTGCCACCTGGGTTGGGGAGGGTATGGTGCGCAGGGGCCCGTGGGCCCGCCTGCAGCAGGGTGGGCGGGGAGAGCCCCGGGGGTGGGAAACTCGTTCTGCCCCGCACCGGCCGCGACGCTTTAGTGGGGGTGGGGCCCCTCCTGCCGCCGTACCTCCATGGTGCAGCGGCAATGCGCCAGCCGCATGGGCACGTCCTTCCCGCAGGCCTTGGCGATGGACTGCTGGTCGTCCTGGGGGCGGCGGCGGCGGCGGAGGCGGCTGAGCTGGGGGCACGTCTGCGTATGCCGGCCACCGGCCCCACCAGGCATCTTCCCGGAGCTGCTTCTGCCCGGGGCCGCCCAGCAGCAAGACCCCGGGAGACAGAGTGCTACAGGACGCCATGCAGGCTGCCCAGCTCAGAGGTGATGAGGGCCCAGGCCTCCCTACAGGGCCAGGGCGCTGGACGGGCCCGGCCGCAGCCCGCAGCCCAGGACAGGGCGCCTCATCAGCAACCCCGCCCCCCGGGCCCACTGGAGGGGCTGGGGCCCAGAGCAGGTCCCTGGGAGGCCCCCCAGAGATGCCCCAGCTGCAGAAGTCAGAGTTGGGAGAGGAGCGGAGGTGCCCACAGTCCACCTGCACGTCTGGTGCAGCACGTGCCCGCCCCCCTCCCCAGGCAGCTGGGAGGGGCTGGGCTGGTCACCTTCTTGGCCAAAGCCCACTTTTGGGCCCCGAGACGGATGTTGCTGCGCAAGAGCGCCTGCGTCGCCTTGTTTTTGGCCGTCTTCTCCTTCATGGCCTGGGTCTGCAGCGCCCGGCATTGCTCTGTGGGCAGCCGGGGGTCGGGGCAGCCAGTGGGCCCAGGGCCTGGCCTCCCAGGACGCAGGAGCTGGGGAGCCTCCACTGCCCTGTGCCTAACTCCCACGCTGCCGGCGGGCTCCGGGCCACACCGCTCAGCAGCGCCACCTGGGTGGCTGTGCTGAGCCATGGGGACCACCCAGGCTCCCTTCTGACCGGCTGGCCCACGGAAGCAGCTGGGTCTCCTCCGGCTCCCTCTGGCTTCGAGGTCCGCCATGCGCACAACCATCTGGGCAGCCCCCAGGTTCTCCTCGCCGCGCCCCCCCCCCCATGGCAGGCCCCTTTGGTGCCTTCTCCCAGCCATTGGTGGGGAGGCGGCAGGTGGCCCGTAGCCCGTTGGCCCTGGACTGCCCCTGTGTTGGAACGGAAAGCCCTGCACCCCGGGGCCCCCGGGCACGTTGGGGGCCGGCCCGCCGGCGCGGCTCACCCTGGAGCCGGGTAATGGTCTTCAGCTCCTGGATCTTCTCGTCCACGTCCGCCTCGCTCCGCATCTTCATGGTGCCCACGCCTGGTGCTGGGCTGCTCAGCAGAGCCGCCGCTCAGACCCTCAGACTGTCCCGGAATCTCGGGCCATTGTGATAGGGCCTGAGGTTCTCGAAGCCCAAGGAACCCTGGGATTCCTAGCCACCCCACCACCGCCTCTGCCCCCGGTCGGCCTGAGGCTGTGCCCTGGACACAAGTCCTGTGGCTTCTCTCAGGTCAGGAAGCGCCGGGCCAGGCGCCCCCTCCGGCGGGCAGGGGACTTGCAGTGGTGTGGCAGGGCGGCCCCGGCTCCCTCCGCTGTCTCCTGAAGGGCCGCTCCTCCCGCCCAGCCGGGCCCAAATGCCAGGCCGGTGGCCTGGGCCCTCGCTACCTCGCCTCTCTCTGAGCTCTGCCTGCGCCCCCCTGGGAGGCCCCGGGTCTCGCTTTGGATGTCACTCCAGCAGGGATCCGTCCCCTCTCTGCACCCCCAGCCCAGGATTCCCATAGAGCACGAGCATCAAGCACCGGACGGCCTGGGATTCGGGAGGGGGACGGGCGCACACTGGCCGAGTCACTTTCCGAGACAAAGCACCTCTGACGGCAGCTGTTTGAACAGCAGACGTTCCCCGCCTCGTGGCCTGGAGGCTGGACCTCTGAGTTGCAGGTGCGGGCAGGGCTGGCTCCTCCTGGCTCTCCCCTGGGCTTGCAGGCGCCATCCTGTCCCCGTGTCCTCCCATGGCCCTTTCTCTGTCCCTGCCTGTGTCCCCGTCTCCCCCTCTGGCAAGGTTACCAGTCGGGCGGGGTTGGGGCCCACTCTCATGGTAACTCCGTCGCCTCTTCAGAGGCCCTGGGGTTAGGGCTGTAACGTGTGAAGTTGGGGGTCACGGCTCAGCCATAGCAATGGCATCACCTGATGTCACAGCACCGTCTTCCCGTATGACCTCTTACATAGAAGCTTTACTTTTCTGGTCGCTCTGTTTGTATAAAGTGGGTCCAGTCAGGTCTAAAACTCCCAGTTCACCTTCTCCGCCTGCCCTCTGAGCTGAGTCTCACCCTCAGGGAGATGGAAGCACCTGCCACATACACCTGCAGAGTCTGCGCCCCATACCTCCCCCTACCCCGGACCCAGAGCCTGGGACAGCAGCTGCCTGCTGTTCCCCAACATTGGTTCTCCCTTCCTGCTGAGATATAGAACTCCTCCATTTTATTTTATTTATTTTTAAAGATTTTATTTTTAGAGAGAGGGGAAGGGCGGGAGGGAAACGTCAATGTGGCTGCCTCTCACACGCCCCCTGCTGGAGACCTGGCCCGCAACCCAGGCCAGTGCCCTGACTGAGAATCCAACCAGAGACCCTGTGGTTTGCAGGCCGGTGCTCAGTCCCTTGGGCCACACCAGCCAGGGCTAGCCCCTGAATTTTAGTCGGGGCACAGGGCTGCTCAGCGCAAGGCAGCCTTGCCGGGTGCCTCTGCACAGTGTACCAATGCAGTGTAAGCACAGTGGTGAGTGAACTGCCCTCCGCCTCCTCCTCTCTGGTGGCTGGGATGAAGACACAATGGCTGGAGGTGGTGCAGCTGTCTGGGACCATGAGGTAGATTTGGAGTAGATGCCATTGCAACAGGCAATTGACTAAAAGGAGTCCGGGCCCCTGACTGTCAGCCTCAGGCTGCCCGATTCGACCTTTACATGAAAGAGGCTCTACATTGCTTACGGCACAGTTATCTTGGGCCTCCTGCCGCTGCCTTCCCACCCACAGGGTCCTAGGGCCTAGCAGGTGCTCGGCAGACGTTCTTCTGAACGACCGGCTGGCCAAGGGCCTGGGGGCTGAGCTGGCGCGGGCGGCGTGGCCCTGTGCTGTGTGCCTTCGGTGGGAATGGGAGGCCAGCTGCAAAGGCCAGTGGACTTGCCCAGAGTTTATATAATCTGCACCTCTGCCCGTTGGGGTGGTTGAGGGGGGTGGGCTTGCCCACTTGCGAGCTTTCCTCCCATGAGGACTGAGCTCCGGTTAGCGAGCTCCGACCTCCCTCCGCCCCTGAAGAGAAGAGACTTCCTCTGGCAGGTGTTTGGGCACAGCCACCATCTGTCCTTTGTCTCTCAGGAGCCAGGTGCAACGGGCTGTACACACAGGGTCCACTCCTCTGAGCCAGTTGCACAGAAACAGACCCCAGGGCCAGCAGGAGGGTCTAATCCCAGGGCTCAGTGTTAGGGGCTGCCTGGCACAGCCTGAGTAGCAGCCACGTGGCATGAAGGCGACACTTGTCTCTCGGCTGCTTCCTGCTTTGACTTGCTTTCCGATCGCTTGCTTTCCAGAACTCAGGTGGCAAAAAGATCAAGGCGTTTATTAGTGCCGCAGGCCCAGCAGCACCTGTCGCCGCTGACCGTGGGGGACGCAGGGCCAGACAGGGAGCCTCAGTGCACCAGGGGGGGCAGCCGCCCTCCCCTCACGCCGCTGTACCACGGCCCTCTGGCTTCGGGTCCACCGGGCCGCTCGCTGCCCCGCAGGAGGCCAACCCAGCAGTGGCCCCGGCGGGCGCGACCCCCTGGGCAGGAGAGGCCTGTGCACCTCAGGGTGCGAGGAGGCACTGTCGGGGGGAGGGCCGGCCCAGGGGGTGGAGCGGTTGAGGGCTGTGTTCTAGAACTCTCCAGGCCTTCGCTGGATGCTGTGGGGAAGGTCTTCTAGGAGCGCTGATCTACAAGAGGCAAACAGAGACAGACCCGCCCCTAGGTTGCTCCTGGTCCCTGTGCCCGTTTCACAGCGGCGACAGCCGCGGAGAACCCCCTAACAAGGACGCGGGCAGTGGGGGTCGGGACTCGGGCCCATCAGCCCACTGTCTGGCGCCCGGCCTCTGAGGCCGGCCCTTCTTCCAGGGCTCCCGCCACCCCAGGGCCACCCAACCTCTCCAGGGAGGGGCGTCTTCCTCCTGCACACGGGGCTCGGGAAGTTTGCTCCGCGGCACGCGTTCCGTCTCCAGAGCGCATGCTGAGGGCGCAGGCCAGAGTGCCGAGGCCCCGCACAGCCTATCCCTCCCGCCCCAAGCTTGCCGGCCTCCAACTATGGGCGCCAGCGGCACAGCCTCCGCTTCCCACGGCCCCGGGCCTCTCACCTGGGCCCGCGTCTGTGGGCAGCTTCCCCGTCTCCAGGAAGAGCCAGAGGTCGCTGCACTTCCGCGTCTCCACTCGGGTCACCCAGTAGCTGGCCACGGAGCCTGCGACTGGGGAGCAGGGGCCGGTGGGCGGGGGCCCGGGCCTCTGCGCTCTTCGGGGAAGGAGAACCTGAGCACAGGACTCTCCTGGGCAGATGGCGGTGTGGGCTCGGCTCCCTCCGGGAACGGGGGCCCCATCCCGGGAGGCAAGAATGCCTGGAACACAGCTCCCGCCCACTCCCGGTGGGAACCTGCCCCCGCAGAAGACCCAGAGTCACCTCTGGCAGCCCGGGGGCATTTCAGGGACCCCAGGCAGTGACGCTAGAGTACCCACCCACGGCCCCCAGGACGTTCCACTGAAAGGGGTACTTAAACTTCCTCTGCAGGAACATCTGCAGGCCCAAGGTCGCACCAGTGCCTGCCGAGAGACACGGGCCCCATCAGCCAGCCGTCCACCGGCTGGGGGCCCGAGGCGCCTGCGCGGCTCCCGGCACCTGCAGGCAGCCGACATGGCGCCACCTGCTGGGGAGACCGGATAAGGCAGGGGGTGAGGTCTCTGCACCCGGGGACACCTGGACCCAGCTTACCTGTGACAAAGGTGAAAACGCCCTTCACGAAGGCGTTCGACTGGCAGGCGGCGTACTCGCCCAGTCCCTGGGAGGGGCAGGTGTTGAAGGCTCAGGCCCCTCCGTCTCCCTGCACCGTCCCTCCTGTCCCTCCTCAGGGCACTCCCCGCTGCCCAGGCTGGGTGCCCGTCCCCTAAGCAAGAGGGTCCCGACTCTGCCCTTTTCCACAGACGGGGACACGCCCACCGAGCCCCTGCCCGGCTCAGGTCTGCTTGTGAGGTCCAGAGCCCGCGTGCTAGGCCGGCCTTCTCACCGGGTGCTTGGCGGCTACGGCGTCGTCCACCCGGGACAGGCCCAGGTTCACCATGGCTGGTCGGGCCTGGCGGTGCGATCCACGCAGGCGCGGGCGGAGGGGGCGGCCGGGGGCGGGGTGTGGGGGGCGGGGCCTGGAAGGCCGATCTGCGCAGGCGCAAGTGGAGGGGCGGGCGTGCTGGAGAGGAGCGGGACAGGGCGGAGCTGCGGTCGAGGGGGCAGGGATTGCTCTGGACCAGGTGGAGGGGGCGGAGCGGAGAGGGGGCGGAGCGGAGACGGGGCGGGCCCCGGGAGGGGGCGGGTCCCAGAGCCCAGTCTCTGCGTTCCCATTTCTGCGACTTCGGGCCGCGGGCGGTAGGCCCCTCGCTGGCCAGGCGTTAGTCACTCTGCCTCACTGCCACGCGCGCAGAGGCGGAATGGTGATTGATAGTATTACTTGTTGCGGTGGGGCTTCGATGAAGGGATTAAATCTCTTGAAAACAGTCACGGAATTGCTATGTATGGAAAGAAAAACAGTCACGGAATTGCTATGTATGGAAAGAGTATTTAGCAAATTAATTCCAAAAATACTATAAACCCATACTTCCCTCCAGTAGGAGCTGGGAAGTAACCTTTCTCTGGCATTCTGGACTTGTAGCCGGGTGTGGAGAGCAGGACCAATAACAAGGCGTCTGGTCAAGGTAGGATAAAAATATATAAAACAAAATGGAGTCACTCGTGCCAACCAAGATGGCTGCCAGCCAGCCGCGATTCTTTGGTTCAAGAAGGAAAATACTGAAGTCATGCCTGGCAGGCCGGAGTGTTCAAGGTGTCTGCACACGTGACCTGAACAGTCACGTCTGTGGAGGTGGAGAGCCCAGGGTGAGCTCAGGAAGAAGTTCCCCACTCGCCATCAGGGGTCTGCAGACACTCATCAAGAGACCCAGAGGCGTGGCGTGCGCGGGCCTCAAGGGCATAGCTGAGGCAGGCTCCGGACCACTGCGGAGACAGCTGAGCCCCGCACACCGGGCGCTGCCCACGCCACGCCGGTCTCCCGTGGCATCGGCCGCCGGAGGCTCTGCTCCATGCTGTCTCCCGGGGCCGCTGGCTGAGGCTCCGGGACTCGGGATCGTAGTCCCCCATCAATTGCCGTGCGTTTTATAGTCCTCCGAGGCTGTTAGAGTGTGAGCAGGATATTAGTGTACGTCGATGGCCTATCTTGAGTGCACTCGCATTCAATAAAAGCTGAGTGAACAGCTTCCTTACCTCACGGGACTCTTGTTTGCTCCTCGGTGCCGGGCCACTCCACGGACAGTGACACCGGGACTCTCACTCCTTGGGGCCGCCCTGCCTGCCCCCCGGGGGGGAGTATGGGGGGAAGGTTTGATATACATGTGTAGTTTGCATGTATACGCTTTTAAGAACTCAGGTGTAATTTCCATACAGTGGAATTCACCTTTATTGGTGTATAGCTCTCTAACTGGAGACACACGCAGTCATGTGACCACCAAACACCCCTTGTCATCAGCCACTCTGCCACCTCGTCCCTGGCAACCATGGAACGTCTTTCTGCCCCTACGGTTTGCCTTTTCTAGAACGTCCTAGAAAAGGGCACCAGGTCTGCGGCCTTTGTCACTGGCTCCTCTGACTCACGGCAGCAGGTGTGGGATTTGCCCAAGTTGCGGTTCAGCCCACGACTTGCTCCCTCTGCTTCTGAGAAGCGCCCGTCGTGGGGCGGCTGCCGCTCTGTCACCCCCTCCCAGGGACACGTGGTTGTTTCCACTCACACAGGGGTTTTATCTCTCTGGGGTAAACACCTAGCTGTGCGATTGTCGAGTTGGATGGAAAACGGGGGTTGAGCTTTCCCGGCACCTACCAAGCGGTTTCCCGCCCCACCGCCTCCCTGCCCCGCAGCGACCGTGTGTATTTAAAACATGCTGCTGCTCTGGCCTGTGCGGCTCAGTGGCTTTGAGCGTCGTCCTGTAACCAAAGGGTTGTGGATCCGATTCCAGGGCAGGGCACATACCCGAGTTGGGGGTTTGATCCCCGATTCAGACACGTATGGCGGGGGCAACCAATCAATGTTTCTCTCCCTTCCCCTCTCTCTAAAAGCAATGAAAAATTGTCCTTGGGTGAGGATTAAAAAAACTTTAGAAAAAACAAAACACATGCTGCCATTCCAACAGGTGTGCTGGGCCTTCTGGTGTTCATTTGCATCTCCCCAGGATGAAAGAGGTTGAGCATTTTTTCCCGTGTTTATTTTCCAACCAAATGTCTTCTTTCGTGAAGTGTCTTTTTTTAAAAAAAGATCTTATTTGCTTATTTTCAGAGAAAGGGGAAGGAAGGAAGATAGAGAGGGAGAGAAACATCCATGTGTGGCTGCCTCTCACACCCTCGCAAATGCAGGCCTGGCCTGCAACCCAGGCCTGTACCCTGACCGGGAATTGAACCAGGGACCTCTCGGTTTGCAGGCTGGCGCTCAATCCACTGAGCCACACTGGCCAGGGCTGAAATGTCCTTTTAAATCACTTTTTCCTTGTTGTTAATTGGATGGTTTGTTTTTATTTTTTGAGCCTGGAGAATTCTTTGCAGACTTTTGGGTCCAAGTCCTTTATCAGTTGTGTGTTTTGTAAATCTTTCCACCGGAAGACTTGCCCGCCTTCCATCCAGTGGCCCTGGGACCTGGTGGAGAGCTGGCGCCACCTGAAACCCCGTGGAGGTGGCGACCAGAAGCCTGGGTCCAGCCCCTTCCTCCAGCTGGGGATGGGGGCCTTCCCCCCGCCCTGTACCCACTTCCACTCCTGAGCGCTGGTCGTCCTGGCCCTCCTCAGGGACCCCTGCCCCTCACCAGAGGCATCTGGGTGGCACACCCCGAGGCCACGTGCTGCTCCTGGCACCGTGGACACCAGAGGAGACGTCACCTGCAGAGGCCTCGGCGGCTGGAGCGCCCACCAGCCACCTACAGTGCCTCCTTAGCAACGCCCCCGCCCGTGAGCTTCTGCATCCGGAGATAAGGCGGTTCTGAGACCATAATCCACTTAAGTAACGGCTCAGCCCCTCCCCCCAGATGTGTGCTGGCAGCCCAGCTGGTGGCTGCGTGAGAGGACCAGGGTCTGCAACTGAGGGACGCCCAGGCCTCTGATGTCTCCTCTGTCACAGCTGCCCTGGCACAGGCTCTGCCCCAGACGAGGCCCAGGGGCCTGGCCAGTGGTGACCCCACTGCTGCGTGGAGAGGGGCGGAGGTGAGGACTGTGGGCGACCCGGCCCTCAGAGGACCTACTGGCCCGAGCAAAGCCGGCCTGACTGCTTCCCAGCAGCAGGCCCAGGGCCCTGGGCCGCCAGCCCCAGCCAGATGGGAGGTAGACCAGGGTGCAGGGGGCCCGAGTCTCTGCAGGCCACAGCAGCCTCTGGTTGGGCCCCCAGCACTGCCTGGCAGGGAAGGGGGAGAAACCCTCGGCGCAGGGGAGTCAGGTGAGAGCCCCGTTTTCTGGAACACTCCAGGAAGTGCCCCCTGGAGCTGGTGGGGACACTCGAGTGATTGTGCCAAACAATGGACAAAGGAGGGCTGGAGTTTCCAGAGTCCAAAAGCCTTCCGGCCGCCAGCAGGCGGGTCTGGTGAGCCCAGCGGCTGGGCTGGGCTATAAAGCGGGGCCGCCGGGGCCCGGGTGTGGTGCCAGCAGCCAAAGACAGGCACGGGGATGAAGTCCGTCCTGCTGGGCCGGGTCCTGGCGCTGCTCTGGGCGTCCGTGGCTTGTGCCGACGTCCTGGTGCAGCCGGATTTCGATGCCGAGAAGGTACCGGAGGCCTCCGTGCTGTGCAGTGGCGGGGTTGGGGGCTGAGTCCCTACTGGGAGCCACCGCAGTGGGTGGGGGGCGGGCAGCGACGGTTGCTTTCACCTGCTGGGCCTCAGGGCTGCGACCCCTTTAGACTTGCTCTCCCTGTAACCCTGAAACTGCTCTGTGGGGAGGGGGCTGATTAGTGCCCGCCGTAAGGGCACTGGGGCTCACGGCGGGTAGCACGACCTGCCCCAGGTAAGTTCAGGACAGGGCCCTCGTCCACCCGGGCCTCAGACCCAAGGGGCAGACGCTGCGGAGAGCTGGCTGTGTAGCTCCAGACACGCTCTGGCTCCGGGTTGCTGGCCCTGTGCCCTGGTCCCGGAGCCTGCGCGTCACCGAGCGGCTTCCCAGTTCTCAGGTCTCTGGTACATGGTCTCCATGGCCTCCGACTGCAAGGTCTTCCTGGGCAAGAAGGAACACCTGCTGATGTCCTCCGCGGCCGTCACAGCCACGGCGGGGGGCAACCTCAGCGTGCACATGGAGGTCCCCGGGTGAGCACGGTGGGAGGGTGCAGAGGGTGGGGTGGCTGCGCCGGGGCGGCGCGGAGACTGAGCGGTTTGTTCGCCCCCAGCTCTGAGGGCTGCAGCCAGGTGGACGTCGAGTACCTGAAGGCCGGCTCCGAGGGGCATTTCCGCGTCCCAGGTAGGTCCTGCCCCGCCCCTGGCCGCGGCACCTGATGCCGATTCCCCGTAGGGCGACACGGGACGGTCCTTCAGCCAGGAGCCCTCCACCGCCACCTCCTGCAGAGGCCAGGGTGGGTGGGGCCGGTGCCTGGGCGCCTGCAGCTGTCCTCCTCCGCAGCCTTGGGCTTCGTGGACGTGCGCGTGGTGGACACGGACTACCGCTCCTTCGCCGTGGTCTACGTTTACAAGGAGCAGAAGGGGGCGCTCAGCACCGTCGTGCAGCTCTACAGTGAGGCCGCGCCCCGCCCCGCCCCGCCCCGCCCCGCCCCCTCCCGCCCCCCCCAGGACCCGCCCCGACCCTCCTTTGCCCCGCCCCCACGCTCCCGGTCTGGGCCCGGCCGGGGTCCGGTGGCGGCGCGGTGAGGGCAGGGCCTCCGCGGCGCTTCGGAAGGGCAGGGTGGACTGGCGGGGCCCCTGCGGGCTGCACACTCAGGCCCCCTCTGACCGCTTGAGAGCGGGACCCATCGTCCCCGGCTGCCTGCGACCTTGAACCAGGGCTGAGACCCTCCTGTGTGGCTTTACTTCCCGGGGGATAGGCCGATTGGAGCTCCCCAGGGTGCAGACGCCGGGGTGAGGGCGGGACAGTGGCGTTAGGGGCGGCAGGAGGGGAACCCTGCCATGGCCGGGGGGTCAGCTGGGTCCCCAGCCTCCTGGACCCCTTGTGTGAGTTAGGGAAGGGCACTCCTCTGGGCCGATTCCAGTCCCCGCCGGTCCCTCAGCCAGGCAGGCACTTGGCGGCACAACCGGCCCGACGTGGGCAGGGGGGCCAACCTGCTGTCCGCCCTGAAGGAAGCGAGGCAGGGAGACACCCGTCTCTCCTTCCCTCGCTCTGGGAGCCACGGGGTTCACAGGGGCCCCGCTCTGCCCCAGGCCGGACCCAGGAAGCGAGCCCCCACGCCCTGAGGGTCTTCCAGGACTTCTACCCGACCGTGGGTCTCTCGGACGAGATGATGGTCCTGCTGCCCAAGTCAGGTACCCCCGCCAGGCACCCTCTCCGAGCCCCGCCTCCGGCCAGGCCACGCCCCCGCCAGGAGGCCGCCCTGCCAAGCCCCGCCTTCAGCCCGCCTGCCCGATTCCCATGTGTGCGGACCAGAGGCTGGGCTAGCGCAGCCTTTCCCCCAACGCACGCCGGGGGAGCGGTTTTGGGGAGCTCAGGAAGGAGAGTCCTTGGGCCCCACCCTCTGGGGGGTGGCTGGACCAGGCCCCACGACACCCAGGGGCCGGGGCTGCAGGAAGCGGTGGGCAGTCCGGCCAGCTCAGCCTCCCAAGGACTGTCCTTCCCACAGACGCGTGTGCCTCAAGGGACAAGGAACACCATGATGCCTGCGGACACTCACCTTGACCCTTCCCAGGTGGGGACAGGGTCTGCGTGGGCTGCCCCTCTCCCAGCAGACCCCCTGTCCTCTCTCCAAAGGTCCCCCCCCCCCCGCCCCGGCCACTCTGCGTTTTCCCGCCTGGTGTGTGCGCTTCAGGTCTCAGCTTACACATCACCTCTTCCGGGAAGCCTCCACTGATTGCCTAGGTCTGCCATAACAAATGACCACAAACCGGGTAGCTTAAAACACGAAACATTGTCCTGTCGGTTCTGGAGGCCACAGGCCCAAAACCAAGGCAGGGCTGGTTCCTGCGGGGGCTCTCGGGGGCACCCCAGCCCCACCCCCGCTCCCATTGGGGCCGGCAGTCCTGGCACCCCTCGGCTGTGTGTCCGTTGTCACAGGGCCGTCTGCCCTCCGTGTGTCTGTGTCCAAATTCCCCTCTTCTTTATTTTATTTTTTAAAATTATTTATTTTTAGAGGGAGGGGAAGGGAGGAAGAGAGGGAAACACCCATGTGCGGTTGCCTCTCAAGCGCCCCCACTGGAGACCTGGCCCACAACCCAGGCCTGTGCCCTCACCGAGATCGAACAGGGGACCCTTTGGTTCGCAGGCCGGCGCTCAACCCGCTGAGCCGCACCGGCCGGGGCAAATTTCCCTCTTCTTATAAAGACAGCTGTCACTGGATGGAAGGCCCACCCTCCATCCAGGGGGATCTCGTTTTGGGGTCCTTAACTAATGACATCTGAAAGATGCTGTTTCCAGACAAGTTCACATTCAGAGTTCCAGGGGGACTTGAATGTTAGGCGGACCCTATCCAACCCAGCACACTGTGTCCCCCTTGGCCCTAGCTCATCCCCCCGGGCACGGGGTCCTGCCTTGGGATGGCCTGGGTCCTCGTCCTCTCCCTGAGGGTCCCCTGAGGCGGGAACCACCACTTTCTCGTTCACTGCCATTGCCGGGCTGGGTCCCCAGAGCCCTGGGAACACAGAGGCAGGTGGGCTCTTGGGGACCCCTTCCCCCAAAAGTAGTCACCGGGGAGCCATCAGGCCCCCTACCCGAGTTCATCACGAGGAATCTGGATCCTAAGTAAACCAGTAAGTAGCGGATACGACATAATGGTCTCCAGCATCGGGAGGCGACCCTCGGACCCTCCGGCAGGAACAGGGGCGACTCTGTGTCACCCTGTGGTGGGTGTTCCCCGTGTCCCACTTGTCACCTGCTCTCTGGCTGCCCTGGCTACTGACCCAGGGGCGCTGGCGTCACGGGGCTGCTTTAACTGATCACACATCTGAGGCCGCCAGCCACACACGTGCTTGTTCCAGAAACATTCCCAGGTGGGAGGAGAGGGGATCAGGAATTGAGCCAAATCACGCTGCTCCAGAAGGTTCTACCTGGGGAGACTGCGAGCCCTGGCTTCCTGCTCTGTGCCCCACCCCCAGATTATCTTAAAAGGGAAAAACAGCTTCTGGGGACAGGCGCCTCGCTCCGTGGGCCGTGGCTGTGCTTCCCTGGCCCTTCTGGGGCCTCGTTCCCTGCAGGACCCCCCCCCCGCCCCCGCCGGCCCTGCCAGCCTGCGAGCCAGGCACTGGGCGCCGTGCGGGGGCCCCAGGGCCCGGGGCAGGGGCAGTGGGTGTGTCTCCCGGTTTGCAGAGGTCTGGGTGGCAGCATAGCTTCCGCGGGTCTTGCTTTGGGGCGGCGGGGGGCGGGGGAGCGAGCGGGATGGGGTGGCCCTTAGGGGGAAGGTGCCGCCCGGCTCTGTGTGCTGGGCAGCGGGGCGCCCCGGGACGGTATGTTGAGGGAGTGGGCGGGTGCGGTGACTGCGCCTCTCCTGTCTGCGCAGGGCAGGCCGGAGCAGCGGGCCGCGCCGCCCCAGGTCACCGGGAAGCCGAGCTCTCCCTTCTCTCCAGGCCTGGCGCCTCAGCCCCCATCTGCCCCGCCCCGGCCCCCAGCGGGCCGTCCCTCTTTCCCTCAATAAACGGATTCCATCGGCTCCAGGCTCTTTGTCTCTTTGGAGAGGTCCTCGGGGAGAGCAGGTTGGGCCCCCCTTGGCCCTGGGCTGCTGGGGAAACTGAGGCAGGGAGGTGGTGTGAAGGGGCGCTGGCTGCTGAGCTCCTCCTGGCTAAGGGGCAGGGGCTCCAGCCAAGCTTGGCAGCTGTGGGCTTGGCCCCGGGGCCACACCCCCAGGCAGCATGGAGCCCCCACCGGCTTGACCCCTACGGGTCACAGCACCCGAGGCGTCCTGCGGAGGTCGGCCCTGCTGCTGGGGCTACGCTGGACATGCAAGAGCCCTGGCTGCCGGGGCTGGAGGCTGCGACATGGGGCTTTGGGGTCCCCCCCCGCCGCTGGTGTGCCCCGGACCTGGGGCACAGTGTGACCCTCTATGAGGCCTGGACGTGCATCACAAATGCGGCCGGTGTGCTCCGAGCCCTCGCCGCCGACCTGGCCCACGTTCCACACATCTGGGAACTGAGGCACACAGAGGTCAGCGACTTGCCCAGCAGGTGCCAGCCCAGGGTCCAGGCCCAGCGGTCAGGCTCCAGGGTCTGGGCTCCATGCTGACCCGTGACAAGATCGGGGGGCAGGAGGCCCGTCCCCGGGGCCCACGAGGCCTCCGGACCCCCTGGGAGTGCCGGGCGTCCAGGCAACGCTGGGCGTGGGAGCACACACTTCAAAGGGCCCGGCCCGGGGCGGGCAGGAAGGCGCCGGAGGTCCCGCGTCGCTGGTCGTGGCCCCGCGGCCCCCACAGAGCCGGAGCCAGAAGCCATCGGCCCTGCGGACACCTGTCCTCGCCCTGCCCTCGGTCATCCAGAGACAGTGGGCGGGCCCCACACTTCCTGTCTCCCCTGCCGCCCTGCCAAGCCCGTTCCAGGGGGCCCTGGTGTATCAGCCCTGGGCCGGGGGGGTCTGCCTGGCCCCAGCCTCCTCCGCCGGATGCCATGCCGCGCCTGCCCGTTGGGCGGCCCCCTGGGTCCCCATCGTGCCAGCCGGCCCCGGCCACCGTCCTAGCTCGGGCCCTTAACCCAACCTGACCGTCTTTGCCCTCCGCTCACCTGCCCGAGCAGCTCCAGGGCGGGCTTTCCCGGCCCAGAGGCGGGGCGGCTGTCTCCCCACTTCCCGCCGGCCGAGGACCGGGGGTGTCGGTCTGGGCAGCAGCCACTCTGGGCACGCTCGGACCCCCTGCCCTTCTGCCTCGCCATCGCTACAGATGCGGAAGCTGAGGCAGAGGAGGTGGGCCCCACGGCGGGAGGGGGCCGGGCGGCTGCCCTGGTGCACATGTCGTCTGGGCCTGGGTCCGGGGGGAAAGGCGTCAGGGTGGGGGCCTGGGGTGCCGGTGGGCAGGAGGGCCCCAATCCCGGCTCTGTGCAGAGGTCCCTCAGGCCGGCGGACCCCACCTCCGTCTCCCGTGGGCCCCCTCGCTAGGCTCAGAGGTGCTCCCTCGACAGGAAGCGTCCTCCGTGGGGATCCCCCAAGCAGAGGAGGCCCCCCATTTCGCCCTTCGGGGGCAGGACCCTGCTCAGCTCCTGGGTGGCACCATGCCAGCACTTGGGGGTTTGCACTGGCTCCTCGGAAAGGGCCCGGAGCCGTGCACCCACGGGAGGGGCCGGGCGCGCGCAGGGTGCCCCGAGCCCCGGGGGCCCAGCCGGGTGCACGAGCCCGTCCGCGCTTTGTGCGAGGGCCGCGGGGTCCCAGGCTGCCCGGCGTGGGGATGTCCTCCGGCTCTGAGGCCCCGGTGGGCGCCCCCGGGACCCCATCACCTCCCGGACGCTCTAGTCCGGGCGGCCACACCCCCGCGTGTGGGCGTCATGGGGCCCGGGTGGCCCTCCCGCAGTGACGGCGCGTTTCTCTGGCCCGTCTGTGGCCCAGTCGGCCGGTGACGCCCTCAGGCGATTGCGTCACCCGGGCCACCCCCCGGATATAAGCCCTGGCGCTGCGGGCAGAGGTGTCGTGAGCGCTGACCCGCGATGGAGGCCAGGCTGCTGGGCGCCGTCCTGGGCGTCGTCCTGGTGCAGGTGGAGGCAGCCGTGCAGAGCCTGGACCTGCCCAAGGTGCTGGGTTCCCTCCCTGGTCTCGGGGCGGCTGGGTGTGAGGGCCCGAGTGTCCAGCGGCTGCATCCCCGGTCCCCCCAGCCCCCAGCTGATGTCGTAGCAGCTACCTCTGGGGCCCAGCACCCACGCAGGTCGGCCCCCCAAGGGCAGGGGCTAAGGGTCTGGGTTCAGCCTGCCCGCTCTCTCCTCTCCGTGGGAGCCAGGCACAAGCGCCGGGTCCGGCAGGGGCAGAGCCCCGCCTGCGGTGGGCCCGTGGCCACCGCCACGCGGCCGGTCCCGCGCAGTCTCCAGGGTCCAGGACTCAGTGCAGCCACCTCGTGCTCCTGCGTCGGTGGCCCCACATCCTGTGGCGACCAGAGGAGCCTGTCTCCGCGGGGAGGGTGGCGGGGGCCGGGCTCCCGGGGCCGGGCTCCCAGCTCCACGCTTCCCTGCCCGGTGCCTCCTCGGCGGGGGCTGCGTTGGCGGCTGGGCCAGGAGGCCATCAGCAGGCTCGGAGACGACAGACGCTGGGGACACACTTTCTCTTCTGCTGCAAAAATGATCGGCTCCCAAAGCCTCAGATGGAAGCCGGGGGCGCTGGGGGCTCTCTGAAGTCAGAGCCCCGCCTCCAGGAGTTCGGGTGGAGTGGCTGTGTCTCTTCCCTGGGGACATGACACCACTGGCCGGCCCGCTCCGGCCCATCTCCCGTGGCCTGACCACCGCCGCCCCCGTGTCCCTCCCGAGGACGGCAGCAGCAGGGCCCGTTGACCGGGGGACCACAGACGGGCCGGGGGCAGGGCTTCGGTGGCATCGCTGTCGGACGCTGGGGGGGCGGGCCCAAAGGACGGGGCGCTGCCTGCGGCTCTGCCATCGCGCCTTGCACTATCCGGCTGTCCGCTGACCCTTCGGAACGGCCAGCTCCCTGCCCGGGGGGCCTGGGGCGGGGACCTCGGCCCGACTGCCCCAGACAGGCTCGGCTCTCTCTCCTGTCTCCAGATTGCAGGGTTCTGGCGGGAGGTCGGTGTGGCCTCCAAACAACGCCTGGCGCTGGTGACGCCCCGGAGGCTGGAGGCCTTGTTCCTGACCCCGAGCGAGGCCGCCCTGACTGTGAAGGCCGCGTACAGCAGGTGCGAGGCCACTCCCTGGGCCGGGGCGGGCGCAGGCGCGGGCGGGCGGCGGCTGTGGGATTTGGGTGGTGTTGCCACTTTGGAGGACCCGCCCTCCCTGTGTCTTCCCCCCAAGACCCCCGCCGCCCCTCACCCCCGCTCCTGGACCAACCCCCAGGCTCCTGGAACTGTAACACATCCCCACAGACAAGCCCAGAGTTCTGCCCGAGTCCCATCGATGTAGAAGAGAAGGAACTGGGCTTGTGGGCAGGCGGCCCTCCGGGAGCCCGCGGCCCTGGGTGGAGGCCCGGGGCCCGCCCTGCACCGCCGCCCTCCGCGCCCTGGGGCGCCTTCCCACAGCCGCCCTGGCGGCCCCGGGTCCCGCAGGCGCGTGCGGCCTGGCGTTTCCCTAACCAGCCCTTTGCGGCCTTTCAGCTCAGGAAGCTGTGAGACCGAAAACATAGTGGGCTCGGAAATAGATGTGTCAGGGAGATTTGTTTTTCCGGGTAAGAGCCGTGGCCCTGTTGCCGCCGTTACGCACCACACGCCTGCCCTGCACGCCCGCGACACTTGCTGTTCCCCACGCTGTTCCCTGTACGCCCCTTCGTGCCCCAGACCCTCCCGCCCTCTCACTCCTAAACCCACAGCTCCTCAAGGGCCCCTCCAGTCCTCCGACCCCCAGCGCCGGCGATACAGGCGCGTCGGGGGTGGCGGGGGCCGAGGGTGAGGTCTGACCCGCACGAAGCGGGTCTGCACGGCCTCGCCCCACTGCCGGCTCCCCAGGCCACAGGGAAATCCGCGTGGTCGACACGGACTACGAGCGTTACGCCATCCTGAGGCTGTCCCTCGAATGGCAGGGCAAGGACTTCCACGTGCTCAAGTACTTCAGTAAGCTCACCTGGGGGCCGCTCTCCCTGCCGCTGGCCGCTGGGGTATCCCCGCTGCGCCCCACTCAGCCCCCGTTGCGCCCACAGCGCGCAGCCTGGAGGACGACTATGAACCAGGCTTCTGGAAGTTCCGGGAGCTGACGGCGGACACCGGGCTTTACCTGGTGGCCCGGCATGGTGAGCCCCAGGCCTCTGGGGTGGGCTCTAGGCTGGGAAGTCCGCAGGCGTGCCCACCCCTGCAACCCCTCACCCGCCCTCCCCGCAGGGAGGTGCGCCAAGCTCCTGAAGGAGGTGAGCCTTCGCTGGGCCCCACTGCGCCCCGGCCTGATGGGAGTCCCGGCGCCTTGGGCCCTGGGCCTCCAGGGTGTGACGCCAGGCCGCCAGGCAGGGACCCTGGAGGCTGGGGGGCAGGGACGGGCCCGGGGTGGGGGGCTGCTGGCGGCTCTGCCCGCCGGTGGCCCTCCCGGGTGGGGCCCTGTGGGCACCGTCCCCGGCCCCCCGCGTCCCACACGCGCCCACCCGTCACCTGCGACCCTCCGTCTAACCCAGCCCAAGAAGGGGGGACACCACCTGCTTTGCAGGTAGAGACGCTGGGCCGCGCTTTGCGCAAAGCCGCCCAGCAGCCGGGCCGCCCAGTCCCCGCCGTGGCCCCGACTGCGGCCCCGGGACCCCCAGGCCCTGAGCCCCTGCCCTTTTGTGCCACAGGAGCTGATCTAGGGGGGCCTGTCCCGGGGCAGGACGCTGGAGCCCCGCCCCCGCCCCGCCCCCTGCGCCGGGTGGGAGGGGCCTTCGCACCTGCTTCAAATAAACCCTATGACTACACCCGCTGCCCCGAGTAGTTCCTGGGGGGCCGCGGGGTGACAGGTCGGGGCGATGGGGGGAGTCCCCGGTGACCGCCCTAAAGATGGCACCGCGGCCACGGAGCGTGAACGGCGTCGGCTGCCACCCTTGGGGGGCCCTGTGCCTGAAGCGGCTGAGCCGCCCCAGGCTCCGACGCGGGCCCGCAGCCCCGCCCCGTTTCCCCGCCCAGGACCCGCCCCAGCCCCTCCCCCCCCGCCCCGCGTCCTGCCTCGCTCGGAGCCCCCCACGGACACCCTCTCGCTGAGTCTGGCCCTGCCCCCGGAGCCCGAGGCGTCCCCCTGGGTCTCCTGAGCGAGCTCCGGGGTCCGGGGTCCGGTGTCTCTGGCCCGCATTCTGCCCCAGCGCCCTGCTGCCTCAAGCCAAGCCCCCGGGCACGGTTTTCTACCCGCTCCCACCGCCCCTGCCCTTGGTGCCGGCGGTCAGCCCAGCCCGCCCCGCGTGCCCAGCAAGGGGCGCGCGAGGCAGCGCCACGGGGATGTTTCTCCTTCCCTTCCCTTCTCTAAAAGTGAATAATTAAAATCTAAAAAATTTCCATTGACTGGGTATTGGTTATTAACGTTGTGTAAGTGCCCGGTGTGAACACTGACGTGCTACGGGTCCCGCAAGGGGGGCCCGTCTTCTTTCTTTCATCTCGCGGAGCATAAACGTTCAAGGTCGTGATGTTTTCCCTCCGGCCGCTGCTTCACGTGTTTTTAAGACATCGATTTTAAATAAATTCTGTAATTTTAGTTTGTATGTTTTCTTTCATCCAAGAGTATTTGTTATCCTGGGAAGGTAAGAAATATTCTAGTTTTACCGTGTTTTCGTCGGAAAGGACTAATATTTCTGCTTTGGGGACCACGCTGATGGCTTTAAACAGAGCCGGCTTTTGTTCGCCTTTCCTTCCGCATCCTTGTGGGGGCGGCCGTTAGGTGGGCCCGGGCGGGGCAGGGTGGGGGTGGGCGCGGGGTCACCAGGGCGGGCGTCCTGGAGCCCAATGCAGGCAAATTACGGGCCGGCAGGAGCCCCCTCAGGCGGGAGCCCTCGGAGGGTCTTCCGGGCCCCAGCTGGGCCTTGGCTCCAGGCGCGAGCAGCAGCAGAACCAGGCAAAGGGACACCGGGGCTGACCTCAGGGCCATGACCCCCTGCCCGGCGCCGGCCAGGCCCTGAGGAGACGCAGGGAAAGCTGAGGAGCAGGTGCTGAGGTCGGTCCGCCAGGTGCGAGCCTCAGGACGGCCCCTTCCTCGCGTGTGCGCTCTCCCCCGCCCCGGAGCCTGCTGGAACCTCTCCTCCCTCTTGCATCTCTGAAGGCCCGGGCCTGTGTCTCACCCTTTCCTCCTCGGCCCCGTTTCCTGAGCCCCTTTCCTCCTCGGCTCACTTCGCCCGCCTCTGCGACTCGACATAAACGTCTTAGAGTGCGAGCCCCGGCTCCGAGCCCTTTCTCAGCCAGACTCGAGCCCCGAGGCAGCCGGAATGAGGTCTGACACCCGTGCCGCCCGTCCGCGGAGGGTTATCAAGATGTGCCCTGCCGGGCGAACACTCCGGGTCTGCAGTGGTTTCCAGGCCCTTTGCCCCGAGCCCCACCGGGCGGGCGGTGACCCGGCCGCCCCAGCCCCCCAGCCCCCAGCAGGCGGCTGTCTCTAGGGCTTGGCTGCTCTCTCGGTGCTGGGAGCTCGTCACCCGCTGGTTCTCCCCTGGAGACGCCGTCATTTGCCTGGAGACCCTGAAGCCTTTTTATCAGTAAAGCCCATTGTCCATCTGTTTCCCAAGCACAACTATCAATTCTGATTGCATTTTCTCCTATTTTGTTCATTTCTGCTCTTAGTTTTAAAAGAATTCCTCCCCCCCCAACCCCGACAGCGGATTTGGTTCAGTTGCGAGTGTCAGCTTCTCTGCACCCCACCCCCGCCGGGAGGGGCGCACCCCTCCTCTATCCTTGCTTGGGTGTCTCTTCACCGCAGCTGAGCTGGGACTGCCCGAGTCTCCTTCTCCGGGCGGCAGTGGCGGCTGGGTGGCCGAAGGGATCCCAGACTCGCAGGCGCCACTCACACGGGTGCGTGAATTCTCTCCATGGGCCGGCTTCTCAGGGTGTGTGCATGGAGTTGGCTTCCGGTCCCCCACCCCTGCGGGGCGCCCCGTGAAGCCCCGCCTGGCCCCGCGCTGTCCTGCCGCCCGTTTGGCGGCTTTGCAGGCAGAGCCGCCTGGTCTCCCCGGGGCCCCTTTTAGCCCATTTGGGGTCCTCACGGCCCATTCCGTCCCTGGTGGGAGGGGCTTTTACTTTACAGATAGCGGGAGACGCCTCGCATCCTCCCTTCTTTCAGAGCCACGTAGCTTTTGGTGGATCGAGCAGAGACCCCGCTTTAGAATTGTCCTTGTCCTCGGTGACTCAGAGGCCCTTCGCCTGCTCCGCCTCCTTTCAAATGTGGCCCCCGCGCGTGCGTGAGGCAGAGGAGTGGGCTGTCTCTACACAACTCAGCCCGCGCTACAGTCCGAACGTGTCAGGGACGTCCTGACCTGAGCTCAAGGCCTGAGACCCTCCGGGCCCCCGAGGGAGGGTTTACTTGTGTTCACCTTCACCTGTGGGCTCATCTCGCCCGTGGGGCTGCGGTGGGGGCACATCCGCAGCCCCCTTCTCCCCCGAAAGCCCTGGCAGGACAAAGAGCGTGTCTCTCCTCCGCCTTCCAAATTTGCCTGCTCTTGTGGCAACAAAGCCTCTGAGAGCCGCCCAGCCAGGGGGCTGGGAAATGTGGGTCTCAGCTTCCAGCCGCCCACCCCCGGGGAAGGGCCCTCCTGCCACGTCCCCGGCTTTCAGGGGCTCACACAGGTGCTGCCGAGCCCTCTGTGCTCGGCTGCCAGGGGACGCAGGAGAGCGGAGGCGGGAGGTCATGGGGTCGCAGGGCGGGGGCTGGCCAGGGCGGGCAGGTCCAGACAGGGGGCGGTGGCTGGCGCGGAGGACGGGAGAGCAGGACGTGCCAGGTGCTCTCTGCGCGCGGGGGCGGGAGGCCACGGCCCGAAGAGCAGAAGGGGGGTGGCCCAGGAGGGAGGGAGAGCTTTGTGTAACTTTTCGGGGACGTTTTGTATTTTTAATGATTGAAACAAAAATTATCCAAAACACCACCTGAAAGAGCCCGTTGTTCTTGCCTTTCCCCTTGGACCTGACCTTGGCCTGCTGCCGGCTGGGCTGAAGAGCAGCGTCTCTGCCCTTCCCAGAAGGGGCGAGAGGGAGTGTTGGACCGCGGGGGGAGAGGGGAGATGGAGGCACGGCCTGGGACCAGGGTGCTTGTTCTGGAAACTTCTGAGCAGAAGGAAGTGCGAAGGGTTAGCGGGGCGCACACTGCGGCCCGCCTGGGCCTGGCACAGGGGCCGCAGCCGAGGAGAGCGCCCACCCGTGGGGCGATGTGGCCGCCCTGCGGGAGGAGAGGCCAAGGACGGCGCGTGGCGGTTAGTGGCCGCCCACGGCGACACCCTCAGAGCCATATAACGGGTTTGCTGGGGCCGCCACCCGGGCCTGAGCCGCGTGTGCAGGCGCAAGGACCCCCAGGAACATGAGGGCAGTGCTGGTGACCTTCCTGGCTTTGGTCTCAGGGCCCGGGGCCCGGGCAGCCTGGCTGGGGCCGCTGGACCCTGAGCAGGTAACCGCCCTCCCACGGGCCCCCAGCCTCCGGGCGCCCCAGGGCCAGCCCCTCCGGCCGGGCTGCGGGGGCGCCGTGGCGCCCCGCTGAGGAGGGGCCCCGGCCCGGAGGGGCCGCCCCTCACCAGCCCCTGCTCTGCGCAGCTGCTGGGGCCCTGGTACGTCGTGGCTGTGGCCTCCGGGGAGAGGGGCTTCGCGGTGGAGAAGGCCACCAAGAACATCGAGGGGGTCGTGGTGACGCTGACTCCCGAAAACAACCTGAAGGTGCTGTCGTCGCGGCACAGGTGAGGAGGCGCCCGCGCGCCCGGCCGGCGGTTGGGGCCCTGTCCCGAGCTGTGCCTCGGCCCGGCCCCGGGCCCGGGCAGGACCGGCACCCCCGCCGCTAGGGCTGGACGACGGGCTTCCCCCTTCCAGGATGGAGCGCTGCCACCTGAGTGCCGTGGAGCTGCTGCGGCGAAACTCTGCGTGGGTGTTCGGGAACCCCGGTAGGGCGGAGGCTGCCGTCTGGTCCCGGCAGCGTCCCCAGGCCCCCGGCAGGCAGTGCCAGGCCCGGTGGGGGCGGGGCAACGCCGTCCTCGGGCTCCCCCAGGCTCCCCACCGGGAAGTGCGAGGGCCGGCCTCCCTCTGCTGCGTGGAGGGCAGTGGGGCTCGGCGCGGGGGAGGGGTGACAGGATCTGGGGAGCGTGGCCCTTCCCACCGCAGTCACTCCCAGGGCGCCCCGTCCGCCTGTCACCCCGAGAGCCCTGCGTGCGGCGTGGGGGGCAGGGACGGGGACCTGGCTGGGGGCCCCGGGCCTGTGGCGGCGCCTCCGGGAGGTCGAGTGGCCCCGGCCCACGGGGCTCCGTCTCCTAGCGCTGGGCGTGCTGGAGTACCGGGTGCTGGGCACCAACTTCAGGGACTACGCGGTCGTGTTCACGCAGCTGGAACAGCGGGACGAGGCCTTCAGCACCGTGGAGCTGTACAGTGAGTGGCGGGGGTCGGGGAGGGCAGCCGTCCCGCCGGCCGGCCGGCCTCCCGCGCAGGCCCGGCTCTCACAGGCCCCCCTGCCCAGGTCGGACGCAGCTGGCCAGCCCGGAGGCCGTGAGCCTCTTCTCCAGGTGGAGCCAGGGCCTGGGCTTCCTGTCGCAGCAGCAGGCCCGGCTGCAGGCCGACCGTGAGTGTGGCCGGCGCCTCTGTCCGTCTCGGGGACCCTCGGGGAGTCAGGCAGCACTGGGGGGCTTCACGGCGTCACCCTGCCGAGTCAGGCCTGCAGGGACGGTCCGTCTCAGCTGAGACTGAGGGCAGGGACGGGCGGGCCACGGGGCTGGGGCGGCTGCCGCCAGACCTGCCCGCCTCACCGCCCCTCTCGCCCCCTCCAGCCACCTGTGCGCACAAGGCCTTCCAGGTAAGCTGCCCCCAAGCGTCGCCAGCTCCCCGTGCGGCGGGAGGGGCCCGGGGCCCTGGGAGCCCCCACACCCCAGCGGGCGGGGCCTGGCGGCCGGGGACCAGAGGGCGCAACAGACGCCTCTCCCGAGAACCTGGGCCCCCATGACGGCCTTGCTTTCCAGTGAACGCGGTGGCCCCCACGTGCGACAGCGCCCACCGTGACCCGGGGGAGCTGACCAGGCGCTGCCTTCCTCGCTCGGCTGCCCAGGTGCCGGGCACTGGGCCGGCTTCTCCCAGAGGCTCTGGCTGCGGGTCCAAATAAAACGATTCCACAAACCGGCCCTGGGCCTCTCGCGTGTGCCGGGCAGAGGGGCGGGCACCGTCGTCTCGGGCTCCGGTTGGGATGGGGGTGCGGGGCGCTCGCCCCGGCTCATCCGCAGAGCAGAGAGCCAGCTCTGGGATGAGAGGTGGCCTGTGCCTACGTCCTTCTTCGGAGTCTCCCTGGCTCAGGGGACCCGGGCACTTGGGCCCTGGCAGGGAGGCGGGGAGGCGGGGGCTGGGCTGGAAGCAGCTGCTGCCTCTGCAGGAGTCCCCAGGTCTCTGGGCAGCGAGGGTGCTGGGCTGGTGGGAAGGGAGCAAGGCCCGTGGTCTGGACATAGTCGGGCTGCATGCTGGGCCGAGGAAGCTGGCACCGTGCCCCCGGGGTGCCGGGCTGGGGCGCCCCGAGCCTGGCTCCCGCCGGGCTCTGTGGCAGGAGCAAGGCTGCTGGGGGCGCTGGGCGGGCGGGACGCGGGGGCTGCCTGGCGCTCGCACGGGCCTCGCGCCCCAGGCTGAGTGCGACCCTCACGCACCACACACGCACACGCCCGTCCAGCCGGGCCCGTACGCCAGTCCCGGCTCCGGCACCCGCTCGGCAGCCCAGACGCCAGCACAGCAGGTCCGAGCCCTGGCTCCACAGGCACATCCCCCAACACGGGGACCGGCCACGGACGCTTTTCTGGGGGGGGCCACGCTGCCGGGTGAGACAGCGCCAGGGGACACGTGCCTTGGGGACGAGAGGCCGGGGGCGTGACCCAGGGCATCCGAGGAAGGCCGCGCCCCCGCGCCCCCACACTTCCACGCAGTCGGCTGAGGGCTCAGGGCTGGCCCTGTGCAGGGGCGGGCCCGGCGCCCCCGGCCCCCTGGCAGCCCTGGGCTGGCCACACACCCACGGCAGGGCGGGCGGGCGGGCAGGAGATTTAAACTCGGAGTCCGGAGGCCGAGTGGGGGGGCCAGGATGGGGCCGGGGTGGCTGCCGCCCGGGCTGGTCCTGCTGCTGGTGCCGGCTGTGGGGTCCCAGCCGGGGGGGCAGCTCCCCAGGGAGTCCCAGAACCTCAACTGGAACAAGGTGAGCCTCGCGCTGCAGCCCCTGAGCCGGGGGCCCAGCCACGGAGGGCCAGGGGCAGGCGGGGCGGCTGGGACGGAGTTCCCCGACACCCGACAGCCTTCAGCCAGCGCCCCCGAAGCAGCCAGGGGGGCAGGAGGCTCCACTGGCCCAGCGGGCTGCCCTGCGGGCCTCTCCCCGCGGGGCTGGCGGCCTTGCTGGGGGGCAGCCTGGGGCTGCCAAACTCAACTGACCACCGTGGGCCCGTGGGCTGGGAGCCCCGAGGTGGGGCCTGAGGTCACCTGCAGACGCCAGGTGGGCAGAGGCGGGGGCGGAACGAGCAGGGCTTGTCCTGGACTAACAGGCCGGGCGGGGGCGGCTGTGGACGCAGGCTGACGGTCTTCCGGCCACGCCTGGGAGCGCGGGCCGCAGTGGGAGCCAGAGGAGCTGGACAGAGAGGGCCCCTGGGAGGCCCACGCGGGACGAAGGCTTGGCGCTCAGGCCCAGCGCCCAGCCCCGCTGCCCTGCACACAGGCTGGGCCTAGGGCCGGGCCCCTCCCTTCGTCCGGCCGGAGCCCTGGGGCGTGGGGGCCGTGTCCACGCTCCCCAGCACCCTTCCTGCAGTTTTCAGGGTTCTGGTACATTCTGGCCATCGCCTCTGACACCCAGGGGTTCCTGCCGGGCAGAGAGCAGAGGAAGCTGGGGGCGTCTGTGGTGCAGGTTCACGCCGTGGGCCGGCTGAAGGTGGTGCTCGCCTTCAACAGGTGAGGGGATGCGCATGGCAACCCTGCGCCCCTTCACGGACACCCGGCCACAAGCAGCGCGGGGCAGCTCCCGTTCCATAGGAGAAGGGGCCGGGGGCAGCGTCGCGGGTCAGCAGGGAAACCCTGCACGGACTGGGGCCTCAGCCGCAACCCCGGCCGCCTCTGGCCCCTGACACTCAAAGGGCTGATTCTGGGAGAGACCACCGCAGTCCGGGGGGCCCTGGGCAGGCCGTGGGCGTTTGGAGGTTCCCCGAAGCTGTGGGACCAGCTCTCATCCAAATCAGAAAGTTCTGGAACAATAGAGCCGCAAATGGACAGGAGGTGGAGAGCGAAGCCTCCCGGTGGGCCCCCCCCCGCAGCCGCCCCCCAGGCCCCACAGAAAGGGGTCGGGAGAGAGAGGGGAGCGGGCGGTCTGGGGGGCGGCGACCACGGTGGGGAGGGGCCCCTGGCTGTGCTTCACGGCCCCCGCCCCCCCCCCCGTGCCCCCCAGCGCACAGGGCTGCCGCTCGCACACGCTCATCCTGAGGAAGGACGGGAAGAAGGCCGTGTTCAGGAACACCCGTGCGTAGGAGGGCCCCGGGGGGGGCCGCGGGGGGCGCCGCTGGGGGGGCCGCAGTTTCTGGCCATGGAGTCCCCGACGGCCCTGTCCCCCAGGGCCCTGGCCCGGAGAACATGGGCGGAGGGACGGGCCCCTAAGACACAGGCAGCCGCGGTCCCAGAGCCTGCGGAAGCCCCGCACCCCGCACACCCCCCAGCGCGTGTGGCCGAGGAGTCAGGTGGCTGTGGCTCCTCCCCCGTCCAGTGAAGGGTGTGCAGGGCTTCCGTGTGCTGTCCACCGACTACAGCTACGGCGTGGTCCACATGCGTCTGGGGCGGGCCGGCCGGGCCTCCACCACCCTGCTGCTCCTCAGTGAGTGGGTGATGCGGGGGTCCCTCCTCGGTGGCCGGTGGCCAGGGGAGGGAGTGTGGAGGGCGCGGGGCAGGGAGGGGCGCGGGCCGGGGGTGCCGAACAGACCCTGTGGGCGGGCAGCCAGCACCGGATGCTGCTCCTGGCCGCCCCGGGTGCCCTCAGGGTGGCCTTCCAGGGCAGCCCTCCTCCTGGGGGTCCTGGCATGGCAGGGGGGCTCAGCTGCTTCCTCATCGTGCCAGCCCGAGCCGGGCGCCCACCTGCATCGCCCCCCAAGGCCTGCCTCCTGACACTGTCACCCCGGGCTTCTCTGATGAACAGGGCGGGGGGTGCCCAGCCACCATCGACGGTGCCGGGCCTGGCCCGCGGGGTGCAGGCTGGCCGGGGACGCAGTGGGGGGTGGGGCGGGTGGGCAGAGGGCGGGCCCTGCACACTGAGGCCGCACAGACGGGTGGCTCCACAGAGGGGAGGCCAGAAGGCGAGAGCCAGGCGCGGGGTGGGGGTGGGGGTGGGGTGGGGGGCTGTAGGCCGGGCTGGGGGTGGGAGCGGCCCCGGCGGGGAGCCGGACACACTGACGGCAGTGCCCGCTTCCTGCCGGCAGGCAGGCAGAACGTGTCCAGCTTCCCGAGCGTGCGGAAGTTCATAGACATCTGCGAGATTCTGGAGCTCACGACGGGGGCAGCCATCCTCCCGAAAGACGGTGAGACACGTCGGAGCAGCACGATCTGAAGCCACCGTGTGGGCACACCCGGTGTCGTCCCGGCTGCTCGGGCCTCTGCTCCGCGGCGGGAGGAGCGGGGCGGCGTGGCCTTGCCGTCTGCGGTGCCCGGGCTGGGGAACGTGAAACCAGGGAGGCAGCCCGCGTGTCGCAGCCGCCGCCACGGTGCCACCGCTCACCACCCTCTGCTCTCCGGCAGCCTCCTGTGCGCACACCATCCTGCCGTGAGGCCCGCTGCCCCGCGCTCTCCTGGGGGCTCGACCTGTGGCCCCCAGACCCAGGAGCGTTGCTCCAGACCGCAGGCCGGGTGGAGAGCGCGTGTCCACGTATGTTCCCATGTGGTTTTCTTCCTGTGACGTGCCCAGTCAAGTCTTTGCCTGTTTGTTCTCACGGGTGACCATCTTTTCTAAATAAGTCACAGGGGTGCCTTCCCTGTTTCAAACACGCGTCTTCATCACATAAATACCTGGCAAGTGTTTTGTTTTGTTTTTGTAGTTTTTTGAGTCAGCACATGATGACCTTTTTATTCCCTAAGCATTTTGGCTCTAATAGTTTCCGCAAGGCTCCCCCTCTTGCCCAAAGAGAGGAGCTCACTTCACAGCAGTAGATATTTTCAGATTGGCAGAAATGTGAATTGCAACCCTCTCAAACCTTGGCTGTAAAGCAAGTTTACGTTTTGCATGCACGGTAATGGCTTTCAAAAATCCCGGCCCTGGCGCGGGAGGCTCAATGAAAAGCTGCCTCATGGATTTACTCCACAAGCTGGAGTAAATTCTGTCCGATGTTCACGGTGACCTAAGCTCGCCAAAGGCTGCCTAGTTACCCTTCGAACTGTCCAGCGAGACAGGCCGCCCTCGGAAACCCCGGGCGGGCCCAGCAGAAGGGGCCAGCGTGCCCGGCGCCGGTCCGTCCTCCGTGCCTGCCCTTTTTCTCTTACTGCTGTCGTTGGTGAACAGCAGGTGTTAATTTAAAAAGACCCAACTTATCCATTTCTCTTCCTGTTAGAGGACCATGTGTCGTAAGCAATCCTTCCTCGCTCGAGGGTCTGGGGGGTGTTCGGTGTCACTGACCGGAAGTGTTAGGGCTCTAAAGTTCTGCGTGTAGATTAAATCCGCCCGGGGCTGATTTTTGAAGGAGGCGCCAGGGGAAGACGCCGCTGGGACGCCGCTGGGCCCCGGGCCATCCCGGCCAGGCTGGCCCTGAGCTGAGGGCAAGGACGCTGCAAGGCCGCTGAGCTGGGCCCGTGCCTCTCAGGCCCCCACATCGGGTCAGCGCCCCCGGGCAGGGCTGGGCGCGCGCTCGGCGCCTTCCCAAGCCTCCCGACCAGGGCTGCACGAGGGCCTCCATTTGATTGAACCCATAATGAGCTCTGAGAGGCAGAGGCTGCGTCCCAGGACGAGGCCTGAGACACAAAGGAGGCGTCTGCGCCCTGCAGAGTACAGGCCCCGGAGGGCCCCGGGGGGGCCGAGCTGGGGCTGACAGTAGGCACAGGGCGCCCCCTTGCCCCCAGCACCCCCAGTGCTGGACCGCATCCTGCCGGGGAGGAGGGAGGGAGCTGAGGGGGAGGGGAAGGGGCGCATCTGGGGTCCGCAGCCACCGCCAGGCCCCCTAACCCAGCCACGCCCCCAGCGGGCCCCTTGGATGAGCCTGGGAACCACGACAGTGGGGTCGAGTCTGTGCCACGACCTTCAGGTCCCCACGTGCGCTACCTACCCGCCCCGAGCTCTGTGGCCCCTTAGCTGGGATGGGGGTCTCCCAGGGGCTCAGGGACCTGGGGGTCACAGGGCAGTGAACGGTCGCAGGGGACGCACAGTGCCTCTGGGGCGTCGTTGGCGCTGCGCAGACGTGCTGCGGGGCCTGCGGGGGCGGGGGGCGGTGCACACTCGACGCCGGGCCACCGCACTGGGCCGGGGCAGGCAGGTGCCCCCCTGTCACGACCCCCCGTGCCCACGGCAGGGGGTGGGGGAGGCCAGGCTGGTGCCCGCTGAGCTGCGCGGACGCAGTGCGTGGGCAGCCCTCGCGGGACAGCTGGGAGACGGAGGCCTGGAGCGGCGGGCGGGCCAAGGCCCCCCAGGCAGGCCGCGTCCAGAGGAGCAGGGCGGTCTGGCCCCACAGGCCCCGCAGGCCGGCGGCACATCTCCCGTGGGGCTTGCTTTGGGAACGGGAGCCCCTAAAATCCTGGGGGGCTCTGCGCGGTCCGTCCCACCAGGGGCCTGTTGCTCTGGGCAACTCCAGGAGCGCGCGCATGCGCACACACACTCAGACAGCCCCCCTGGGGGTCAGAAGGGGCTGCACACTGGGGAGCTGACAAGGGGGCAGAAGAGAGGTTGCAGGAAGCTGTGTCACAGGGAGGGGAGAGGTGCCAGACCGATGGCCAGGGGCTGCCTGGGCGGGGGCCACCCCCAGGATCGCCTGGAGAGGACGTGGAGTCCTGCGTCTTCTGCTCTGGGCCCCTGGAATTAAGAGGAGACCCCCTCCCTAGTGTGCAGGGGGCTGCAGGAGAGAAAGCCTCCGCCTACTCCTCTGTGCGTGGGAGTGCACAGATCATGTGACACCAAGGGTCCCACAGGCTCCTGGAAGAGTCTGCCATCCCTGGCTCTCCATCTGGGACCCCACTGTGCTCTCAGTCCTTGGAAAATGCTTTCTACTCCCCCGAGGTCCTTCTGAGCGGCCTGAGTGGTGGAGGGTCCTGGGAGTTGGGTAGGAGGGGACAGGGCAGAGCACGGGGCGCCTCCTCTGGGGACCAAGGATGCGGCCATCCTTGGCAGACCTGGGGTTCTCGTGTGGAAGTGGGTCCCGAGGTATCGCCCTGGCTGGGGTGAGAAGGCCTCATGAATGAACTGGGCTCCAGGACAGTGCGGGGAAAGAGGGGATGGAGAGGGGCTTCTGGGGTCCCAGGCGTCGCCCCGCAGCCTGCAGGTCCTGTTCCTTTGCCCTCTGGCGTGGGGGGGGGGGGGGGGGAACCTGCTGCCTTGACTACACCCAAACAAAGGTGTGTGTTTTGTTTTCTGGTTTCCTCGCCTGGGTTGCAGTGCTGGGGATGGCCACCAGGGGGCGGGCTGCGCCCACCGTGCTCGCGGGAGCTGCTGGAACCAGGAAGGGACACCCAGGGGTCATTCGGAGCATCCCGCCGCCTCGGACCCCCCACGCACCTTTTATTATTAGTCTCCCCGTCCACAGTGTGAGCTGCTCAGAAGAGGAAGGGGCGCCGAGACCCTGTCATTATCATTCAGTTCTTGTGCCCCCCCCCACTCACCCTGAGCAGGAGCTGTGCTGGGGGCGGGGGCGTGGTGACAGGCCCCACGTGGTACCCCCCTCCAGGAGGTCACAGCCCAGGAGAGAAGAGCAGTGCCCTGGGGAAAGGAGGCAGGGGCTGAGGGAGGGGGGCCCTCGGTGGGGTCGCAGGGCCTCCCGGGTGCCATTTATGCTGTGACTGGAAGGACAAGAGGAGCCAGCCTCGCACCCGTTCTGGGAGAAGTGTTCCCGGGGACCGGGACGAGGCCCAGCCGCAGAGACTGGGGGGATCCAGCCAGTGCCTGCAGGGGGCGGGGGAGAGGCAGGCCCGGGACCGCAGGGGGCCACCGCGGCACCTCCCAGGCCAGACGCTGACCGGCCACCTCTTGGCCTCTGGACCAGAGCCCCTCTCGGCTCCTCGGGCGCCTCTGCCTCCAGGTCTCCGGGGGACGGGGGCGGGGACGGGGGCGGGGCGGGGGCGGGGCCTGTCCCCACAGAGACCAGTCCCGGGTATTGGCAAGATTCCGGTTGGACTGGGGGTCTCAGGTCCCTTTGGGCTCTGGGCCGGGACCCTCTTGGTCACTGACCTGGGACAGCGCATAACAGCTGACCTTGTTTCTCCGGAACATTGGGTCAGAGATGGAGGGACAGAGACAGAGGGGCACAGGGGACAGAGAGCAACAGAGAATGCGTGCCGGAAGGGGGACCGCAGCTGTCACGGGCTCAACTAACTCGGGCTCAACTAACTCTGCTCGGGCAGGGCAGTCACACGGCGATGCCGGGCCGAGGCACTCGCCCGGGCCTGTCCCTAGGGGGCCCTGGAAGGCGACCTATCCGAAGGGACCAGGCCGGGGTCCCTGTCGTTGCAGAGCTCTGCCCCGGAGATCAGCGAGGAACTGGTCTACGGGGACACCCACTCCAAAGGCCAGCGCAGGCTCAGGCTGCGGCGTGTAACCCGCCCCCCGCGGTCCTAGAACTGGGGCCCCGGGGGCGGGGCCCCTCCCCGGGGTCCTGCCTCGGCTCCCCTTGACGGGCCCGCGCTCACCCGCCTGAGCGGAGGACCTGGGGCCTCGGAAGCAGAGCCCAGGGTGAGCAGGAGGGGAGGCGGGGGTGGGCGGCGGGCGCGTGAGCTCCCGCGGAGGGCGGGGGGGCCCAGGGCTGGCACAGGACCCGCCGCCCCTGCAGGGGGAGCCTGCGCCCGCGCCCGGCCGGCGGGGAGCGGCTCTGGATCCTCCCTCGGCCAGCGCGGCGGCCGCCCGGCCCGCTCCCCCACCAGGACGCCCCTCAGCCTCCCTCCTGGACCTGTTCCTTTCCGTTACTTTTACAATTCGTTTTCCTTTGATGTTCCCTGCGGCAGTATCAGCTTTACATTAGGAGCCACACCAGTTGTTTTCATTTGAAACCGTGCGATTCCTGAGCATGAAGTCCATTCACGACGCTGGGCGCCCGGCCTCCGTGTCTGGGGCAGAAGGGCAGCCCCCGCCAGGGGACCCTCGCCCGGCAGCCCGGCGCCTCCTCAGGGCGCCCGTCGGTGGGGTCTCCCAGCGGGCGCCCCCCTGGGTCCACCCACCCGTGTGTGTTCTGGGAAGGGCGTTTCTCGCCCTTCTGGACTTTCCTGTAGGTGGCCAGCTGCCCGTGCGTCCCACATCGCAACTCTTTGTTGTTCCCAAATAAACCTGTTTTGCTGGCCATTCGTTACAGGTCCACATTATTTGGTGGCCCGGACAGGGGCCCAGAAATGGCCCTGAGACCCCGGGCACTGAGCGAGCAGGTGGCCCGCATGGAGCCAGGTCTCCCTCCGGAGCCACGCCGCCTCCGCCCCCTCCCTGGTTCAAAGGACAGCTGAGGCGGGCCTTTCCGGGAGGGCCCAGCTCTGTGTGTGAGGACTCGGTGGCTCTTTGGCCTGGCCCTTCTGCAAGCGGGCTGCCCCAAGGGGCCCGAGCCCTTCAGCCTTCGCCGATGCCTTTGGGGCGGGGCTATTTCTCATGGGCCGAGCTGGAGGTTGTCTGCAGCCCAGCCGGGCGTTTGCTCTCGAGAAAAAGGTTCTGAAAAGCGGGGAGCGGGCCACGTGAGCGGTCTGAGCACCCCCGGGACCCCGCGCGTCTAAGCGAAGGGCCGACTTGGCCGCAGGTGACACAGGATGCGCCAGCCATTCGGGGGAACTTCTGAAATCCCCAAACCCTGTTTCCTGAAAACCAAATCGGACAATCATAGCTCTGGAATTGTCTAAACTGAGCAGAATGCCTGTTTTAATTGGTATGGGGTTGGCCAAAAAGTCCTTTACGTTTTTTCCTTTAAACAAAAGACACATTTTTCGTTTTCACCGATAACTTTGTTGATTTGGGTATCTTGAGCATGTCGGCCGTCTCCCGCCATCGGCCTCTAGTGGGGAGAGGCCAGGGGCGCTGCTCAGCACCTCCCATGGCATGAGACGGCCCCGCCGCACAGTAGGATTCGGCCAGAATGTCGGCAGCGCCGGGAAACTTGGCGGCTCACTTCTGACGCGTTCGCGCAGTCGCAGCACCTCCTCCACACACGGCACAGATTTTTTTTGCATTTCAGTTGCATTTTTACCTTTCTTGACATAATAAAGCGTAACATTCACTGAAAATGTTGCGTCTATTCTTCCATCTTCAATATTAAATTGGCTGCACAAAAATTCACCAATGTCGATAATTAAAAAAAAACAAACGCACACTGACAGGACAGCTGGCACAATGCAGTCTAACAAAATTGCTTCGAATGAGCCTAGAGACAACTGAGCACCCCCGGAGCCATCGCACGGAGACAACCCAGGAACCTTCCTGGCCGGCCCAGTGTTTGGAGGCTCCCCAGGGTGACGCGGAGCCTCAAGTTGCCCCTTGGCAGAATAGAACCGTCAGGGTAACTGAGGCAAAACAATACGTGAGGAGACACAAAGCGGCTCTGAAGTCTCAGGCGCCTGTTCCCCCTGACCCCCATCTCAGGCTCGTCCGCCCCGGTGCCATCTTTCTCCTCGGGTCCAGTCAGTGCCTGTCCCTTTAAAGTGAAGCCCCCCGAGCACCGAAAGGCCCAACTCTGGCCTCTCGCCCGCCCTGCCCTGCGGCCCAGCCGCGAGCGGCGGTCGAGGCGCCGAGCCCACGACGGCCGCGCTGTGTCAGCCGCCACGTTCGGTCCTTCAGCAGACCTGGGGGCCCCCGGTGCTTCAGGCTGCGCTGTGCCTGTGGCTACCACTGTGCCTCTGTCCAGCGAACAGAAGAAATGGGGGTTCAGCAGGGTCCTCAGAAGGTCACGTTAAAGGGACAGGCTCTCCTCGGTCTCTGCCGTATGTGCCCTGTCGTCCCCCCGCCTTCCCCCGACCCGACACCACACAACACAAAATCAGAACACCTGCTGGTCCCCGAGACGCCCAGGGAGACCCTGAGAAACCGGGCTGGGAGCCACGTGAGGGCCCCTCCCAAGTCGGGGTCTCCGCAGCCGGCGCCCAGGGGCCCGCCCTGAAGGGCGCCCCCGGGAAGTCCTCGCGAGTCTTTCCGGTTTTGGTTTCTCGAGGCCTCGGTTGTCCCTGTGCTGGGGCGATCCCGCCTCGGATCAGGTCCTGGTAGAAAGGCCGCTCTCTGGCCGAGGGGCTGAACAAGACAGGCTTTGTAGCTCCTGCCTCTGAGTTTTTAGCATCTGATGACGTGTGTAGAGTCACAATCCAAAAAGGGTATTTGCATCAAATAGATGGCAACGCATTTGCATCGCAATTTCACACTTTTAAGAAAAGAAATGTAGCCCCGGCTGGCATGGCTCAGACTGAGCGCCGGCCTGCGACCCGGAGGGTCGCCGGTTCGATTCCCCGTCAGAGCACACGCCTGGGGTGCGGGCCAGTCCCCAGGAGGGGGCGCACCAGACGCAACCACCCATGGATGATTCTCCCCTCTCTCTTTCTCCCTCCCTTCCCCTCTCTGAAAATAAATGAAATCTTTTTTTAAAAAAGAAAATAAAAAATGTAAATTGCCTACAGTCTTCCCCCCGCCCAATCATCCAGGCTGCCATTAAGTGCATGATGAACGTGGGGGTTATTCAGGCGTAGCCACGGTTTCTCCGCCGCTCTCCACACCATCTGTGCCCATCGGGGCCCTCGGGGCAGCTGCCCCTCCCTTTGCAGGCAGTGTGGGGCGGGGCGTGTATGCAGGGGGGGCGGTCAGCGCCCACCTGCGCCCGCCGCCAGGAGGAGAAGCCCTGCCGGGCTCCTGATGCGCGTCTGTTGACAAGTGAGACCAGATCACTGCGCGACCGGGAGCCACCTCCGTCTTCCTCCGGGACTTTAACCTGGGAAATCACAGTCCCCCTCGGACCTGGGGGTCCCCCGGCGGCCCTCCTAAGGACGATGTGCCTCGGGCAGGCGGGCCGTTTCTAGAATGTCACCCCTGGGGGGCCGGGGGCCGCGGTCTGTTCCTAGGCCTCTACCTGCGTCTCCGAGCCCCTCTCCGAGAAGGACTTGCCGAGTCCCCGACCGTCCCCAGGACCCTCGCGCCCGGGCGCCCGCGGAGTGCGGGTGCTCAGGCGGGGCCTCCCTCCTCCGCCCCTGGTCGAGGGCCCCTCGTGGGTCGGGTGGTCCGGCCGCCGCTGAGCAGCGGCCTGTGTGAGTGCGTGTGAATGTGAGATCGCGTGTGAACGTACGTGTGTGAATGCCCGTGTCGGAGGGCGTGGCTGTGGGTGAACGTGCCGGTGGGATCGTGAGCGTGTGAGCGCGTGAGCGCGTGAGCGTGTGAGGCGAGCCAACATGAGGGCTGAGTTTGCCGGGTGCCTGTGCAGGTCACTGCCCAGCGACCTCCGTCCGTCGCACAGCGGGCCCCGGTGTGTCCCCGGCTCCGGTGAAGGCACCGGGGTCCCGCCGGGACTCAGGGCGGGGCTGCGGTGGGCGCCGCGGGCGGCCGTGCCACTGCGAAGGCGGAGCCTCCCTCGGGCTGTGGGAGGGGCCTGCTTCGGTTACCTCCTGCTCCCCCCCCCAGGAAGGGCCAGCCTCCCTTCGGCCCCCCCCCACCGGGCGGGGCGTCTGTCTGCTCCCGCAACGGTCAAGGTCAAGGTCAGTGTGCGGTGGCACCTGCGACCGAGAGACCCAGCCTGCGCCTGCGCGAGGACACCCCACGTGCCTGCCGCCCTCCCCCCCCCCCCCCGACCCGCCCCAGTTTCCAACCCTCCTCTCTTGCCATCTGTCTCTCGGGCGGGGTCGGGGGGTGGGAGCTGCCGGAACCCCTCCCCAGTGACACTGTTTTCTTTTCTTTTGCATAAATGCCTGGAAGAGGAATCACAGGTGAGGTGGTAAATGTGTGCTCAGATTTCTAAGTGCCAAGCTGTCCTCCGGGATGGCGGGCCCGCGCGTGTCCCCGTCCCCGCCGGCGTGGGAGGGCGTTCCCGGGGCTGGGTCCCTGCCAGCGGCGGGGCGGAGGGCGGCGATTTGCATCTGCCTCTTGGTGAAGTCGCGCCCCAGGGCACGGGGCCGTGTTCGTTTGCCATCCCTCCGCCTTCTTCAGGGACGTGCCTGTTCAAGCGTTTCTCTTAGCTTCCCCGGGCTGGTCCCCTTCTCCGGGTTGAGGTTTGAGATTTCTTCACACATGCTTTTGTTGGATTATGTAACCTGCCAGTATTTTTCCCGGTGTGTAGCTGTTTTTGTTTTTGTTTTAATTATCTTGTACCCTCTGTTGCAGAACAAAACTTTTCCGTTTTGATGAGGTGCACTCACTCATCTTTCTTCAATGAACTGCGCTTCTGGTGCAACAGCTGAGGCTTTGGCTGGGCCCCAGGCCCCGGAAATGCCCCGTCTCCCCTAAGCGCCCTCTAGACCTGCGAGGCGCTGCGGGCCCGGGAGCCGAGGGCCGGCTCTGCGGAGGGGCCGGCCTGCCGCCAGGGCCGCCGGTTCGCACGGGGACGGCCGGCCTCCCGACGCCTGTTGCTGGGAAGGCCGCCTGTCTCGCAGAAGGGCTCCTGCGTCTCCGTCAGCCCCCGCCACCCCCGTGCGGCCCTTCCTCTCGCTCTCCGCCCTGCTCCAGCCCTCACATCCGCCTGTGTGAACAGCCCTCATGTCATAGGGAGAAGGGGCAGCCCCGGGGCCTCACGGCGGCCGGCGGGCCAAGGGGTCCCGGGGGGCCGCCGGTCCTGTCTGAGGTCCGAGAGGGACAGGGATCCCGCCCGTCCCTGGGAAAAGGTCAGCACCCACAGGGGACACCAGAGCCTTTCTCGCCGCCTGCACCTGCCTCCTGGCCCCTTAAAAGGGCAGGGCCGGCCCCTCCCCGCGCAGGAGAGCAGGGCTCCCCTCCACAGCGCCGGGCGGGGTGGGGGGGTTCCCTGGGTCAGGCCAAGGCCCTCAGCTCCCTCGCCCTGGGGCCCTGAGGGCGAGGGGCGGAGGCAAGGGCATCGCGGCGCCTTTGTGCGCCCTCGGCGGCCCCGGGGCCCCGCCGCCGCAGGCTCAGCCCTGGCAACAGACAAGGCCACTCCAGGGCAGGGAGCAGGCGGTGGCCCCCCAAGGCGCGCCCGCCCCGAGCCCGTCCAGGGGGCTGACGTGGGAGCAGGGCCTTTGCAGGAGTAGCTTTGTTAAGGAGCGTGAGGTGAGGTCATCCCAGGTTGGGGGGCCCCGCGTCCAAGGGCTTCTCTTCCAGAGGAGAGAAGAGGGGGTCCCGGGATGCGGCAGCAGGTCCTGTGAGGACGGAGCGGGTGGCAGGCCAGTCAAGAGGCGCGTGCGTCTCTGTTGAGGGGTTTTCTCCACTGGCAGCGGCTTGGGGCCCGTGGGTGCCTCCTCCGGTGAGGCCCCCGGCGTGGGGGCGACGCCCGCGCCGTGGGAGGCGCGTGGGCCTGTTCTCTCCTCCCGCGCTGTGGGCAGGGCCTGTGCTGCCTCTCCCGGCGCCCGGCGCCTCCCGGGCTCTTCTGTGTCGGGCGGCTCCTAACCTGCCGCAGCCTCCTCACTGCTGCGGGGCGGCTCAGGCCAGACCTCATTTCCCCGCGGAGCTTCCCGCGCCGGCTGGGCCCGCCAGGGTGCCGGGGTCAGACCGATGGGTTCTTGTTGGTTTTGTGAATCTTTACGGGACCTGCCAGCCTCGCTGGCTGCCTCAAGCTACACCGGGGGCTCTGGGGGGGGGCTCCCCAAGGGTGTCTCCAGGCATCCCCGGCGCCAGCCCGCTGCCGCCCCCCCCGACCCCGGTCTGGGTGGGTGTGGGGGGGTACCTATGGGCTGCGGCACTTCCTGCCCTTGCCCGGGTTCCCCCCAACCCCAGCTTCACCCTGAGCCTCGCCCACACCCGGGCACGGTGCCTGCTGCCCACGGGCTGAGCAGGCCTCTCGCTGCCTTGGGAGCACGCCGTGCTCCGGGAGTGGGGGTGCCTGCTGAGTCCCGCACAGCGGAGCGCATGCCCTCGGTGCTTCTCCCTCGCCGCCCCCCCCCGCCCCCCCAGGCAGGGCTGCTGTCCCCAGAGCCGGGGCCGGGGCCGGGGCGGCCCAGAGCACTCACGGTGGATCTGACCGCCTGCAGCAGGCCCTTCCTCCAGCCACCAGCCCCCGCCCCGGGGACGGCTCCCACCCGGTCCCGGGGCCGCCAGCTCGGGAAGAGCCAGAGGCCAAGGCGACCGCACCAGCGGCGCCAGGAAACACAGCGCTTCACACCAGGAGCAGGCCTCCCTGAGGGGCGCAGAGACCCTTTATGAGTAAAGACACAGGTCTCCTCGACAATTCACAACGTCTTCTAATCATCCAGAAACCCCTGCTTTCACTGCCAGCTCCCGAGGGGACCGCGTGTGGCCGGAGGGGGCGGGGAGGGGGCCGCCCGGCGTCCGCCCGCAGGGCCCTGGGCAGCCTCACCCTCCTCTCCGCCCACCCGCTGCAGGCGCCACCCGCTTAGAGCGCAACTCCCGCAGAGAAGGGGCCCGGCCTCTGGCGGGACCCGTGTGCACCCGAGGCCCGCATGACCGCGTGGAGGACACCCCCGGCCGAGCAGAGGGCCCCCCATGGGGAGCTGATGGCCAGGCCACTCTAGGCTCCTGTGCCTGGGGCGCAGGCCAGTCTCTCGCAGGCCTGTGCCTGGGGGGGCGGGGACGGGGGGCGCTGGCAGGCCTGCGTGCGGGGTGGGAGCCATGCCAGGCCCCCCGCGGTCTCTCTCCGCAAGGACAGGACAGGGAAGCGTGGCTGTGCCGCAGGTCACAAAGGCTCCGTCCCAGGCGGCCCCCGCGCCCTCCCTCCGCCCTTCCCCGCGCCCCTCAGCGGTTGCGGATCTCCTGGTGGTTCTTGGGAACGGCCACGAACCGCAGCTTCTTCAGGACGGGTGGCCAGCCTAGCAGCGACTCGTCCCACAGGTACTCCGGGGACAGCACCTTGGTGGGCTTGTGGTCCAGCAGGTACTTGTTCAGGTGGCTCTCGTCGTGCCAGACGGCCTCGATGCCGCTGGCCCAGTCCGCCATCATGGCCTGGTGACAGGCTGTGGTGAGCTGGTGAACCTCGGACACCGAGCCCCCGAAGAAGCCCCCCAGGTAGTAAAAGTCTCCCTGGTCCCGGGGGATGTAGGCCTGGGACTGCGGCCTGCGCTCGTAGGTGAAGGCCTCGCGGGAGGCCTGGTAGAAGCCGGGATGCAGGGTGCCGAAGAGCGAGGACAGGATCTCCACGCCCACGTGGTCGCGGAAGCGCATGTCCACGTCCGTGCACACCAGGAAGTCCACCTCGTGCCGGAAGCGCTGCTCGCAGAAGCTGCTGAGCATCTCCATGCGGCGCATGGACACATCCTGCCAGCGCTTGGCCGCGGGGACCTGGAGGACCACCACGCGGCGGCCGTCCCGCAGGGGCACTCGCGGCACGTCGGCGGGCCGGTCGGTGAAGATGTAGTAGTTGACCGGGTGTCCCACCATGAAGTGCTCCTCCGCCGTCTCCAGGAACAGCTTCAGGAAGACCACGTACCTGCGGCGGCAGGAGACAGCGGGGGCGGGCGGTCACTGCGGAGCCGGGTGGGGCGGCCGGCACTGGGGAGCGTGGGCGTCTTCCTTGGGGAGCGGCCGCGGTCCCGGCCCAGCTTGAGCGGGTCACGGGCCGGGCTGCCCTCACCCTCTGCACCGCGCGACGGCGGCCGTCCGCACCCCGTCCTGTGGGGGGGGCCTGGGGCTCAGGTGGCGAAAAACGGGGGCAGCCCCGTCAGCAGAGTGGGAGCTGGCTCACCGCCCTGTGCCGTGCGCCCGGGGGGCCCCTGCAGGGCCCCCTCTCCTAGGAAGCCCCCCCGCCAGGGCCCGGCCCGCCCGGCCCGAGCGCAGCGCCCGCTGCCGTGCCCCTTCTCGAGCCCAGCAGAGCCCGTCACACAGGTGCCCCCTTCACGGTCGGGGGCTGTCGCCACCCCTGGAAGGTCCTTCCTGGTGGCCTGCCAGCAGGGTCCTCGGGAAACTGCAGGTCGTCCCGACAGGGGTCACCGCGGAGCTCCCCCTGACGTGGGTCAGGTTCCCCCACCCCGTGGGGAGGGGAGAGGAGGCCCGCAGGAAAATGGGGTACTTGCTTAGGCCCCGGCTTAGAGCCCAAGGTGCCAGCTGCTAGGTCCGGCTCGTAGGTCTCCCCTGCCCTGGGATGTCTTCTCCAGCGACCCCGTGTGGCTGGTTCTTCCCTGAGGTCCCCGAGGGCCATCTGCCCCCCACCCTGGGGAGGGACAGCAGCTCCCCCCATGGGGCACGTGTGCTGAGCCTTGAGGGACGCTCAGATTCTCGGGCAGCACCGAGGGCAGCACCCCCGCACCAGTGGCCTCCTGCACCTGGCGGGTCCGTAAATCCCCCCAGGGGAGGGGGGCCCGAGGGTTAAGGAGGGGCGCACGCACCCCGTCCCCCTCTGCGGAGGTGCAGCCGGGCACCCAGAGCCCTTCCCGGAAGCCAGGCCCGGCCCGCGGGCTCCGGGCTCTCGCGCCTGCCCCTCGGGAGGGCAGGGCCGCCCCCACCTCGCTCTGCCCTGGACACACAGGGGACCCTGAGGCCTTGTCTACGCCCCCTCCGCCGGCCCTGTCACCGACTCACTTCTTGATGGCAAACACGGTCAGCCCGATGGTGACGTTCCGGAGCCGGAACTGCTGGTTCAGGAGGTCCACGTTGAAGGTCCCCTCCCAGACGATGGGGGCCAACCAAGGGGTCAGGACGAGCACGTCCTTCCTCCTGCGTCGCCAGAGCCGCGCGGCGGCCGTGAGCCGGCGGGAGGGTGCGCCGGGCCCGCGCTCCCCGCCCCACCGGGCGCCCCGGCCCGGCCCCGCCCGCTCCGCGCCCGCTGGCCGCCCTCCCGGAGGGCTCGGCCGGGCAAGGACCGCCCGCGCGCGAGCCCCCACGCAAACACCGCGTGCCCTGAGGACCCCGGGGTGGGAGCTGTGGTTTGCAGCAAAGGGGGCCCGGGGCGGCGCTGAGGGGTGGCCCGCGCTTTCTACGCTTTCTTGGGAGAGCAGAGGATGGGAAGCAGGAAAAGGACAGTGGGTAATCGCTGCAGCTCGGGCACACCGGCCAGAGGAGGGGCCCGGCCCGTCCCAGGGGAGGTCTCAGCGGGGCCTCAGGGCAGCGCGGGTCGGACAGGAAACCCCAACGCGGTTACTCACGAGGGTATTAGCGCCTTGGGCTGGGGATAAACCACCCTGCAAAACAACACAGGGGGAGAGTTGGTGGAGCCGTGGAGAACGGGCCTGCCTCCGCCCGGAGGGGGTCTCAGCGTCCCCCCTCCGCTCACCGTGGGCGGGGAGGGCCCGGGAGTGACCTCCGGGAGGGTGGCCGGCCCAAAGGAACGGCCACCGGACACGCAGACCACCCGCCGGGCTGCGGCGGCACCGGCTGGGCGACAGGACACCTGCCCGACCCGGCCGTCCCAGGACCCGCTCCAGCAGCGACTGCGGCCTGGGGCAGGTGGGCGCCGCGGCCCGTCCCCCCTCGAGTATCATGGGGCCCCCAGGAGAACGAGCAGGGCGGCCGCTCGTCGCGGCCCAAGTGGCTGCGACTTATACTCCCGGAGGGCATTTAAACGTAAGGTGCCCGCCTTAAAGAGGGGCGGCGTGGCGGTCGCCGGGCCAGTGACGCGAGCTGTGGCCGCCTCCGCAGAGGGCTGGGGGCGGGGCGGGAGTGAGTGTTTCCCGGGGGCCGCGGGTCCGTTTGGGAGGGTGGAGAATTCCGGAGAGGTTGGCGGTGACGGTCTCACAACAGTGTGAGGGAACCGGGTGGCACTGAGCTGTGCTCCTAAGAACGGCTACAGCGGTGAGTGTCCGGCCGCGTGGGCGTGGCCACAGCGAGAAATTCCCAGCCAAGAATGCAGGGGGACCGCCTCGTCCCGATGCCTGAGGCCTCCCTGGCTTCTGCCACGACGGAGCCTGTGCCCCGGCAACCCAGGCCGGTCAGACGCCCTCCTTAAAACCAAGTGCCGCCCACTGGTCAAAACCGCGGCAGCAGCTTCACGTGGGCCCGGGGGAAGGGAGCAGCCAACCCCACCCGAGGGCGGGCGGACAGACAGCCCGGCCCACGTCCCTACCTCTGCTCCACACGCGCTCGGCTGACGGCAGGCGCCGGCGGGGAGGTGCCAGGGAACAGGCTGTACCTCGGCGACTGCACAGCCGGCGGGCTGGTCGGCGATCCAGCAGCCTCGCTGCAGAATGAGAACAGCGGGGTTTTAGCCGGGGAGCCCAGGGATCATAGCTGGGGGTCCCGGTGGCAGGGATGGGGTGGCCTGGAGCGTGGACACGGACCGAGTCTGAAACAGGCCGTCACTGTGGGCAGAGGGGGCCGGCCAGCAGGGGTCATTCATGGGACACACAGGGGACCCCAGGGCCAGGGACTTGGCCGAGCTGCTCTGAGTGGGGGGAGGGGCGGGGAGGAGGCCCCCCTCAAGTGTCGTCCCAGTAGGGGCGGGGGTGGCGGAGCACGGGGCCCGGGCCCCGCCGTTGGCTCACTCACCTCTCCCCTTCGGGTCTGGTCCCCAGGCGCAGAATTCTTGGGCTGAGGACCCCCGTGCTGCAGAGGAGCCCCCCAAGGCCAGCGGTGAGGAGCGCGGGCCTGGGACGGCCTGTCCAGCATCCTCAGGAGGAGCGGGTGCCGGAACCCAGGCCGTAAGCCTAGAGCTCGGTGGGGCAGCCGCCCGGCCTCAGGCCAGGCTGGGGCTGTCGCTGCGGCCATAGCGCCCACCCGAGCCCCAGCCGCAGTGGGAGGGGGCCCCAGGCACGGCTGGCGGCCTGAGGCCGCCCCAGGGACAGGCTCCCGGCGGGGCCCCGAACCCCCAGGAAAAGGTCCATGTGCCTTCACTTCGCGATTCCAGGGCCTTCTCTGCTCCCGGCCGTCCCGTCCCCTCCCCCAGCCCCTCAGCTGAGGGGCTCCTTGCCTCGCCCCGAGGCCCCACCTGTGAAGCGGGGGGGGGCAGAGAAGGGGCGGCTGGAATAAGAGGGTGTGTGAAGTGGCACGTCGGTGGGTGGGCAGCTGTCATCTGTGCTGCCGTGACTGTTGGCGATTCGGGGGCAGGGACAGCGGGGGGCGGGGGGCATCGGATTTGCTCCCGCTGCGGGTTCTCTCAGGCCGCGCCCGCCCCGCCAGTCAGCCCCTTCTTACCAGAAGAAGACCAGGAGGGACAGGAACATGAGAAAGTTCAGGGGGTGGGGCGAGCAGCACTTGAGCATTCCTGCGAAGATCGGAGACCGGTCAGCCGCACGCCGCCCGCTCCCGGCCCCCGTCTGTCTTGCCCGCCTGGGCGTGAGGGGAACGGCAGAGCCCGCTGGCCTGGGTCCTACCGGGACGGCCCCTCTGAGCGGAGGGCAAGGAGCCAGGAAAAGCCCCGGCGAGCGGAACGGGGAAACGGAGGCAACAACGTTAGACACAGCCGGGCCGTCTGAGCACCGCACAGCCTGCTGGTGCATCGCAGGCCTCGCCCCCCTACCAGGGACGCCTGAGAGCCAACACACCTGAGAGCCAACCGTCTGCCTCCACCCCTCCCTCCCCGGCGGGCGCACCGCCTCCCCCATCTGCGCCGTCAGGGCGAGAGGAAGAGGAGGAGCAGGGTCTCTGACGCACACGGAGTGAAGGTGGGAACCGGGGCAGCAGGTGGGCGGGTGGGCGAGCCCCACCTCCCAGGCACCGCGCCCCCCGGGCATGGCCCCTGCCGACCCCCACGGCTCCCCTGCGTGAGTCTCCTTCTGAAAGCTCCCAGGTCTTAGGGTCTGTGCCCGCCCCCTGCTCCGACAGCTGGCCTCTGACCCCCTCCCTGCCCCTGCTCCTCTCGGGCTTCCTGTCCTCCTGCAGGTCGGGTGTGGAGCCCGCGGGGGCAACGTCTGTAAGACCCAGTCCAAACCCCGCCCGTTCCTCCTCCCTCCCTCAGAGGGGCGGGGGCTCCTCCCCTCAGACACCCCCCACCCCTGCCTCCCAGTTACCCGGCCTTCCCCGCTGAGCACCCTTCTCCTTGCAGACGGGCGGGACCCCACTGGAATGAACGCTGGAGGACCACCGCTGACCCCCGAGCCAGGGGGCTGGAGCCCCGCTAACAGGCCTCCAGGGAGGACTGAGGAACACGGCCTCCCCAGAGGGTTTGCGCCCCGGCCCCGGTGCACAGTGCAGCCTTCCTTGATGCTGTAGCACAGCGGTCAGGCCACATCGCTGGAGAAGATGTGGGGGGCGGAGTATGGGGGGGCAGCAGGAAGAAAACCCCGAGGTCGAAGGGAAGATGAACAGCGGCTTCCCCTCCCTGCCAAGGAGGGACTCTGCCCGCAGCGGCCGGGAGCCAGCAGGGGGCGCTCGTGGCTCAGGACTTGGCCCCCTTGTTGCGCGCGGTGGCCCAGCATGGCCACACGGGCCTCCTTGGCTGGGAAGGCGGACACTGCCGCCGGCTTCCAGCGCGGGTGTGAGGGGCTCTGGCAGCGGACGTTCACACAGCAGGCGGCCCGAGCTCGCTGTCCCGTGGCCTCCTGCTCTCTCGGCCTCCTGGCTTTGCTGGGCCCCGCGCAGTGGGACGCCAGCCCCAGGCAGGGCCCTGCTGGGACGTGAGCCTCGCCAGGCCAGGCTCCCGCCCCGGGGGCCCTGTGACCCAGGCGGCCTGGCACCCAGACGGCTTCACCCCTCGGCCCGAGGGCAGCGCCCGGAGGCACACGCCGGGAGGGTCTGGCGCGAGGAGCCCGTCTGCCGGAGTGTCTGGGCGGCCGGGTGGCGCAACCCAGGCCCAGAGCGAGGGCCGTAGCGGCCACCGAGGCCCGCAGGCGCGCTCCCGGGAGGGCGGAGGCCCGTCGGCACGGCCGCCCAGGCTCCCGCAGGGCCCACGAGCGGTAACGGGGCGCTTCTGGGCGTGGCTTCGGTTTGGGGCGCAAGGGAGGCTGTGTGTTTTGGGGAGGAGAAGGCTTCAGATCAGGAACGCTCCCAGCCGCCCCCCCCACCGGGAGCCGTGTTAATAAAAACCTATTTCCTTCCACATAGATCTTTGTATACACATACATGGCAACAAGCAGCCAGGCCCCACGCTGTCCAGTTACAATGTGTTCACGTGGTCAAGAGTTCGAGTGCAGCCCTGGCTGGTGCGGCACAGTGGACTGAGCGTTGGCCTGGGAACCAAAGGGTTGCCGGTTCGATTCCCAGTCGGGGCACCTGCCTGGATGGGGGGGCCGGGTTCCCAGCAGGGGGCGCGTGAGAGGCAGCCACACAGGGATGTTTCTCTCTCCCTCCCTCCCTCCCTTCCCCTCTCTCTAAAAGTAAATAAATAAAATCTTAATAGAACAAATAAAGGAAAGCTTCAGCCGCAGGAGACACACTTTAAAAACAAAGACACAGGTAGGTCCTGCGAGCAAGAGAGTGAAAGGCACACCCGCCAAACCGCCGCCCAGACCCAGACGCTCCAAATGCGCCCGGAGAGGAGGCACGGCCACGCGCCACGCAGTGACAGGGACACGCTCTGGGAAATGCGGCGTGAGGCCACCGACGCGGAGCCTACCTACCTCGGTGGCAAAGCCGGCTGCGCACCTGGGCTGCGCGGTCCGGCCCACAGGCCCTGGGCTGCAAGCCTGCGCGGCAGGTCTCCGCACGGAACAACGGGATTAAGTCGCGCAGGAGGGCAGGCGAGGCGGGCGGGAGGCAAGGCGGGGAACACGCGCTGCGTGAGGCGGGTGCTGGCGGGACACGGCGCAGGCTTCCCGGCCCACGGAACACGCAGGAAGAGCACGCCCTGTGGTGGTAGCTAAAAGGGCAGCAAATACGTAAACCGGCGACGCGGTCGTTTAGTATCAGCATCAGGAATTGCGCGGGGCACGTGACCGGCCGGGGGCGCGCCACTCTGCCAGGGCAGCGGCCAGCGGGCCCGTCACCCCGGCATGGCCCGGCCCGCCACCGGCCATCGCGCCTTTTCAGCCCCACTGCCATCTCCCGGGCCCGCGCGGCCCGCCCACCGGGGACCAGAGCGTCCGCGTCACCCGGGCCGGCCGGGCGGGGGTGCGGCCACGGAGCTCAGTCGGGAAGGAGGAGGCTCCGGAGAGGGAGGGTGGGGGCAGCTGGGCTGTGGCGGGCGGACGGTCCGATGGTCACCTTTCTGTCACGCGTATTTTACAGTAATGACGGTCATGATAATAAAAGAATGGGAGCCCCCTGAAAGCAGGGCTTCCCGCCGGAAAGGAGGCGCGTGGGATGCGGCTGGAGGTCGTTCCCCGTCCCTGATAGGACTCGGCACCCCTGAGGCCGCCCCTGGAGCCCTGAGAGCCGCGCTCCCTCCCGCCAACGCAGCAGGGCCCCCTCCAGCACCCGGACAGGAGCCGGGGGTGGGGGGCCCGCCCCGCCCCGCCCCGCCCCGCCCCGCCCCGCCCGGGGCCGCGGCAGGAGCTCGGCAGGGAGCGTGGAGGGCGGCTCGGCCTGTGCCTCGCACAGCACGGCTGCCCCGTCCAGGGCGGGGCGGGCTGGGCCCCGGCCTCCGCTCCTCCTCTGCGCCCGAGAGGAGCCGCCCAGGTGAGCGGGGGGGAGCGGGAGGGGGAGGGAGGGGCGGGGGTAGGCCCAGTCGGGGGTGTGGTGCCCCGGATGCCAAGCCCTGGGCCACGCAGGCCCGGACATGGCAGCACAGCCAGGGAGGGAGGAAGCGCTGAGGGCTGGGGGCAGGGGCCTAGAGGACCACAGCAGCAGGGAACCACCTACTGTGTGAGGAGCCAGGGTGCCCCGGTGGAGCAGGAGCGTTAGAGGGAGCCGAGAACACGGGAGGGGGGGCAGGGCAGGGACTTCAGGCTGGTGGGGGCGGGGCTAAGGCTGGGCTTCCCTGGCAGGCTCGTGAAACACCCCCACGTGTACCCTAGACAGCTGCGGACAGATCCGGTCGGGACCAAAGAACAGGGAACAGCTTAGCTGCCACTAATCAAGGAAACCATTTAAAACCACGTTTTCCCCTGCAGGCCTGAACTTTTCACCTGCACACACCTGCTGGGTGCTCGCGGAGGGGGAGGGGATAAAGGGAGTCACAAGGAAGGGGCCTGCCGCAGGCGGCGTGACTTTCCCAGAAGGACAGTTTTGCCCAGAGTCCTGTGGAATTCGTGCAAAGGCAGGGCCCAGACCCAGGTCCCGGGGACACCCTGCCCAGTGCCCACAGGACCAACACGGTCCCCAGGGCGCAGGACCGAAGTGCTAACACCAGCACAGGCCCAAGCAAACCGGGGTGAGCCGGCCCCCCGCCGCCAGGCCCCCGGCCTTCGGATGCGGCTGTCGCTGCCTGTGGGGCTGGGCAGAGGCCCCCGGGGGGCTGGGCGGCCCAGCGGGGGGCCTTCAGTCTCGCTTCCTCGGGGACACGCGGCATCGGGGCCAGCACAGGGCCCTGGCGGAATCCGCCCAGTCACGATGTCCTCGGAGCCCCGGCCGCCCCCTTCCAGGCAGCCACGGGAGGCCGAGCCTGAGCTGCGCCCCCGGGGGCGCCTGCACGTTGCGCCTTCGGGCCGCGGGATCGGCGGGCCCTGAGAGCTGGTGGCCCTTCCCCCCGCCCACTGCCCCGCGGGGCCCCGCGTGGAAGGGCAGACACAGCGGACAAGGGGCTTCAGGGCCGAGCGGAGCTGAACCGCGAACACCCGGCACGGCCCCTCCGCTCCGCCTGCCTCTCGGACCGGTCGGGAGCCCAGCCCCACGCCCCCCAGGACAGCTTCCATAACAAGGCCGGTCCCCCGGCAGGGGGGCCCGGGAGCCGAGCGGAACAGAGAGAGGAAGCGGGGCTCGGTTGCTCCCCCGGCCCCGGGGCAGCTTCCTTCTGCCACCTGGGCTGCACAGAGGAGGGAAAGCCCAGGAGCCACCCCTGGCGAGCCCCTGACTTTCTCCACTGGTGGAGGAAGGGGAGACCCCTGAGGCTGGGGTTCGAGCCCAGCCGTGGGTGGTGCTGGAAGGTCCAGGGCCAAAGGGCCGCCATTCTGGAAGCTTCACCGAGGCCACACTGTGTCGCCTAGGACCTGTGTCGCAAGGTCCGCCTAGAGCCCCAGATACGAGGGCAAACGCGCATTGGGAGATACAGGCCGGCGAGGGCCGGAGGGCGGCGCGGGGTGGGGGGCCAGGCCACAGCTCTGAGCAGGCGGACCAGGACCTCGGCCGGTGCCTGCCCGCCACCTGCGCTGACTGCGCCGGGTCTCCTCTGAACGGGGTGCAGGTCCTGAGGACCCCAGAGCCCAGCTTCCCCATCTGCAGCCACAGGGGCTGGGCCCAGGGTGGGGACGGGGCGGGGGGGGGCTCTGACATGTGAGACTGGGGGTCGCACCCAGGCAGCAGCAGGAACAGAGGCAGGGGCCACCCACCGGGGAAAGGCCCCCCCGCCCCCGCTCTGGGAGAGCGTCGCCGTCCCCGCTGTCCTGACCAGGGAGGGGGCCCAGCGACGCTCCGTCCCTTCCTTTCCCTCTCCCTCTCTCCCCCCTCGTTCCCCCACCCCCACCCCGCACAGGCAGGGTCTCAGCTCCCCAGAGACCTGGGCCTGCTCTGTCTGCCAAGGGCAGACGTCCCGGAAGGAGGAAGAGCCCTTGCTGGTCACCGGCTGTGTCCTGTGGGGCCCGGACGGGTAGGGAAAAGAGCCCGGGAGAGGGGCCGGGGAAGGGGCTTCCACCTGCGGGAGACCCGGGCAGGGGGCGGGCGGGGCGGGCAGCCCGGCCGGGGTCAGGACGTCGCCCTCGGGTGCCTGCCCTCTGCCCAGCTCGCCACCCCGGCCGCGTTCTGTCTCGTGCCTCTCTGGGCGCCACAGCCATGCCCGTCCAGGACCGCACACACCACACGCACGTGCACACAAAGGCAGCTTCCGACCCTCTCTGTCCACTCTGCGCACGGCCCACCCCGCTGACCCTGGGCGTCCTCCCTAGCGCGGCCGGAGCCCCAGCCAGAGGGGCCGGCGCTGCGGAGGAGGCCCCCGCAGCCCGTTCCTGGCGCCCCGGTCCCTCCTCACCCACCTGTGTAGTCCATGGCTCCCCCGAGGACCCGCAGGCGGCGTGCCTGGAGGCAGGGCCAGGGGTCACGGCGCAGGTCGGAAGCCTAGTTCGCGGAGCTCAGGCTCGGAGGCTCTGAACCTGAGCGTGAAGCCGCGTCCCCGCCCAGGGCACAGCCCTGCCTGCCCCGCCTGCGGGGAGGAGCCTTGCCAGGAGAGGCAGCCGGGCAAGACAGAAACCCCACCACACCCAGACTTCCAGCGCGGCGCCTGAGCCCAGAGGTTTCAGCCGTTGCTGGGTGGTGCTTTAGCGGCACCGCGACCCCCCGGGACACGGAGCTGCCCGATGGGTCCCTCGGTGGCTTCCCTGCTCTGAGGACCGAGCCCGGGGGGCTGCCCCGCGCCCCCCAGGCCGCGCCAGCGCAGGCTGTTGCTCACTGCACCCTCGTGCCCCGCGCTGTGTCTCCAGCGTGAGGCGCTTTAATAAGCCGATTGAGGAGAAGCCCAGTCACCGCAGCGACGATTCGGTTACTCTAGGTTTCAAGAAGTTGCCGGCCTGTTTCGCGTTCATGGCGGTGGAGGACCTTCCACAGACTGCTTCCTTTCCTTTGTTTTATGAGGTCCCCCCTCCCCAGTAATTTGAAAGACTTGTATTTTACCGCAGTGGAAAGCGCTTAGGGTCACGGTTTCCGGGATGCCTCTCGCGCGCGCTTTGCCGAGACCGTGGGGGCTGACTCCCCGCTGCGGGCTCCGATGCGGCTGACCGATCCCCCGCGTGGTCCCCCTTCTCCCTCCATTGAACGTTACTGTGTTCCTAAATATGGGCTGTAAACGTACGTATGCCTCCACTGCTGGAATCTTCATCTGTGAACGACATCGCCTACATCTGGAAAGATGAAGAAATCTCTTTTCTGTCCCCTTTCCATCATCTTTGTGAGAATCGTGTAATTTCTGTGTCAGGCTGAACCCATGGCCTTGGCCCTTGCTCATGACTTGGGTCTATACTTAAGTCGGGTCCTGGCACCAATGACCTTTTTGCCATCTTTGTCCAGCTGGACGGTGGCCGCCTCGCTCACGCCCCAGCTCGCCCTTCGGGGAGGTTCGCGGGAACAGCGCCGTGGGGTTTCCTGTGCCTCTGCCACCGGCTGCGCGAAGCCCTCCGGGCTCACTTCCTGGCCTCGGGGCCGCCTGGGCTGGTCCGAAGTCGCTGTCAGAAAGCGCAACCCCAGCCTGACCTTGCCCCTCAGCCGTAATTTGGAGTTTTGGCTCGGTGCCCAAGGGTCGCTCTTCTTGTCTTGAGGTCCAGTTGACCTCATGAGGAAAGATCTCCGTGGGAAACATTTTTTCCTTTGTAAAAAAATTTATTTATTTTTAGAGAGAGAGGGAGAGAAACACCCGTAGGGGGCTGCGTCTCACGCGCCCCCTGCTGGGGACCTGGCCCGCAACCCAGGCCTGGGCCCGGACTGGGGATCGAACCGGCGAGCCTGTGGGTCGCAGGCGGGCGCTCCGTCCGCCGAGCCGCACCAGCTGGGGCAGAAATGTTATTTTCATGGCGCAGAGGGGATGTTCACTGTGGAGAGTCATGTGTTTAATTCGGACAGTTTTCTCGGGCGCTGTTTTAAAATACGTTTTCCATTCCCATATTTTAGTTTCCTTCTTTGGGGACCCTGCTGCATCCGAGTAATGTCTTTTCTGGGTTCCTTTTCCAGGGACTCTCGTCGGACGTCCCAATGCCTTCTTCCGTGGCATTTCCTCATGTTATCATGCATTTTCCTTTGTCCCTTAAGGTGACGTTAGGACTGTTCATTCTTTCACTGTTTTTAATTTTGTTTACTCTCTGCCCTGGCTGGTGTGGCTCAGTGGACTCAGCGTCGGCCTGGGAACCAAAGGGTCGCCGGTTCGATTCCCAGTCAGGGCACCGGCCTGGGCTGCGGGCCAGGTCCCCAGGAGGGGGCGCGCGAGAGGCAACCGCTCATGGATGTTTCTCTCGCATGTTGGTGCTTCTCTCCCTCTTTCTCCCTCCCTTTCCCTCTCTCTAAAAATAAAAAGAACCTCTAAAAAAATAAGTAAATATTTACTTTCTGCAATGACTTCTTTTCGCTCCCCTCTTCCTCTGAGCTCATCTGACCTTTTCCAGACCTGCTGACCCGATCTCCCCTCCGTAAGCTCACGGTTTCGGCTTTGGGTTTTATTTGATAGAGGTGATCGGTTCTTTTCATGTTTTAAATGCGTGGAGGAATAGTTTTAGAGATCCCAGCTGTTCCGTGGCCCGGCTCCTTCGTTTGCCGCGGGCCTCGCGTCCTTCTGTCCGGCACAGCCCTTTTGTGGACCCTGCGGTCACCCCCCGCCTCCCACCCGTCGAGCTCTCCTCAGCAGTAAGGTGTTTCCTGGCACGGATGTTTGCAGTGTCAGGGTGGGTGGGGCAGGCCACGTTCCCTGCAACGCAGATCTTCCTCACGACAGCGCCAAGAGCCGAGAGCCGGTCCCGTTCGCCCTCACGCCCCCGAGTCAGAGCGGAAAGACAGGGCGGGAAGGCTCGCCCCAGCCCCAAGCACAGACAAGGGGCTGCCTGCTCGCCTGGCCCCGCGAGGCTCCGCCCCGCGCCCCCCGGCTGCCTGGCTGCCTGGCGTCTTCTCTCTGCGAGAATGGCATTTGTGATTTGCTCCTCGGGGGAGGGGACTCACCACCGTCCCAGAGGTCTGTGACTGTCACCAAACACGAACCCAGCTGCCCGCCGCTACGAAAGCCGGTGCTCGAGACGCAGCTGCTGATGTTAAGGGAAGCGATTTATTGTCAGGTGCCGGCCACCTGGAAGATGGGGGCTCCTGTCTCAAAGCCCTTCCCCCGCCGTGGGGACAGGTGTTTGTAAGGTGGGGGACAGAACAGAGATCCGGGAGGGGGTTGAAAAGTTCCCCACACGCTGACCCGCACAGGCCACTCCGATTAGGCGGGGGGTGGCCTGGTGTGTGTCTCCCTGGCTTCCCGTCACCCTGGCTCCGTGGATGAAGGTCGGCAACCTGGGGCTCGGGTGCCTGAGGGCTGTGTGCGCGTCTTTGGCAGCCAGGTCCTAGGACGCCTGCGCAAATGCGCTGTTCATCCACAGGCCACGCATTGGAGCCTGTGCTTCCCTGCCCAGTGCCCACTGCTTTTGCACCGTCTGCCTGTCAGAGGGTTTGCGATGCCAAACGCTTCCTGCTTACATCTAGGATACCGTGTGTTTTCTGTTTTTTATTCCTACTTGGCTCTGGATACTTTCTGAACGGAGAACAGAGGACATGCCAGTTTTATGCTGGCATCTTCAGGGTGCACGTGCCCCAACAGCCTTTCAGGGAGTCCGCTTTCCGCGTAGATCGGCAGGGCTGCCCTCCGCGGCGTTCCACGGAGAGCCCCGGCTGGCGTAGGAGTCTGGGCCCAGGGCGGGGCGCGCGCTGTCTTGGCCGGCGCGAGGGCTCGCTCAGGCCCAGGTACAACGGCACTTCTGTGCCCCTAAGAGCCACGCAACTTGTCTTGGCCAGTGACATGGGAACAGAAGTGGCGTGTGTCACTTTCCGACAAAAACTTTGAGATCCAATGATCAGTCTGTTGCTTCCTTAACTGATACATGTCCTGTTGTTGGAGCAGCTACAGGTTCTCAGCAAAACCGAGGGGAAAGGGCAAAGGTCGCGTACAACCGGCTGCCCCCGCACCGCAAGGTCCATTTGTTACAGCTGACGAACCTGCTCGGACACACCGTCCCTGCCCGAGTCCCCGCCTGCGTTAGCACTCGCCCTTGGCATTGCAGCTCTGCGGGTCTGGGCGCATGTGACGGCCCGTTGCAGGCCGCGCAGGGCTGGCTCGCCGCCCCAAGCACCTCTGTGCTCTGCCGGCTCACCCCTCCCTGCCCACATAGCCCCTGGCGGCCGATGATCCTTCCACTGTCCCCAGGGTTTCCGCTTCTCCAGAACGTCACAGAGCGGGGACCCACAGCCGGGGCCTCCTTAGACTGGCCTCCTTCCCTTGGCGTTCGCGTCTGCTCCCCATCTTCCCAAGGGGACCTGGCGCCGCCCACGCACCCCTTGCCCGCTGAGGGGCATCTTGGGCGCATCTACAACTACAGTGTAAGCAAAGCTCTTCCAAACATCCGAGGGTGGCGTTTTGTGTAGGAAAAGTTTTCGCCTCGTTTGGGTTCACACCAAGGAGCGTGATGGCGGAACCACACAGCGAAAGCCTGTTCCGTTTTGTGAGAACCCGCCAAGCTGCCTTCCGAAGCCACCGGACCGGTGTGCCTTCCCGCTGCGCTGACGGCAGTCCCGGCGCCCACGTCCTCGCCAGCACTCGGTGTGGCCAGGGCCCTGGGTTTGGGACACGCGACGTCGCGCATCCTTAACACAGGCTCACTCGCCACCTGCCTGTCGCCTTTGCTGAGCTATCTGTGCACGTCACGTGCCTGGTTTTTATCAGGTTGTTCAACTGTTGAGCTTTAGGTCCTTTGTGAGGACTGGGTGACAGCCCCTCATGCGGTGTGCCTTTTGTGAACACCCTCCCAGTCCGTGGCGCGTCTTCTCATTCTCTGGGCGTTGTCTTCCGCGAGCAGATGTTTTTACGTGCGGTGGAGCCAGCCTGCCAATTTTCTCTCTCACGGGCTGCGCCCTTGGTGCGGCATCTGAAAGGGCATCAGCATGCCCAAGGTCACGCAGGCTTTCTACTGCGTTACTTTCTAGTTGTTTTTAGTTTGCATTTTACATTTAAGGCTATAATTCTATTTGAGTTAATTTATGTGAAAAGTCAGGTTTGTGTCTTTTTTTTGGCAGGTGGACATCCAGTTACTTCAGTACCACTATTGAAAAGCCTGTCTCAGTCCACTGGATTTCATTTGCTCCTTCTTCAACAGTCAGTTCACTGTATTTATGTAGCTCTATCTCTGACGTATGTCCAACTGCGTTCTTGTCCTTCAACACCAAGTCACCTGACATGGGTCTTCTGCCTCCCCACAACTTCAGGCCAAGTCAACAGTCAAAGAATAACTTGCTGGGATTGTACTGAACCTATAAATCAAGTTGGGAAAAGCTGACACCTTGATGATATTGAGACTTTCTGTCCATGAACATGGAATATTTTTAACTTCTTTGGGATCCTTCATCAAAGTGTTGGGGTGTTCCTCACACAGATATCACACCTACCTATTCTGTTAGATTTATACCTAATTATTTCATTTTGGCGGTGCTAATATAAATGGTAATGTTCTTAATTTCAAATTCCACTTATTCATTACTGGTATATAAAAAACGGATTGACTTTTGCCTATTAACCCTATATCCTGAAACCTTGTTATCACTTAATTCCAAAAGTTTTGTCCGTTCTGTTTTAATACTATGTCATCTACAAAAAGTTTGATTTTTCTTCCCAACCTATATGCCTAGCATTCCCTTTTCTTGTCTTATTGCATGTGCTGGGACTGCTAGCATGAAATTGAAGGGCAGTGATGAAAAGGAACATTCTTGCCTTGTTCCTGAACTTCGCAGGAAAACTAGTCCCTCACCATTAAGTGTCTGTAGGTCTCTGGTAAATGTTTTTTAAATCTAATTAAGGAAGTTATCTTCTATTTCTAGTTGCTAAGACATATCCAGTGATGAGTCTGGTTTCAAACTACTGATTTATTAAAAGGTACTTTGGTTAACACAACATAACATGACCTGTCACGGCTGACACAGGGGAACTCTGGGGTGTTATGTGGCTGGATTTTAGCTGAGGGCAATCGCATCAGTACGAATGGAAGGGACCCTGGACACGTCGGCGCACATATCTGGAGATGTGGTCCTGAGACAAGCGTGTTCTAGAGGCAGGTCTTGGAGACCGGCTGACCACCATGAAACACCAGGAAAGGCTTGAGAAACTCCCATCTGCGGGGTGGAGAGGCTCCACTCACAGGGATGGACAGTTCATACAAAGAAAGTGACAGGCTCGAAGTCCTACATTTTTAGGTCAAGACACAGCCTGCGGATCAGAGACTTCCTATCACTGCAGAAAAACCTCTCATATATTTTCAGGTGTGAGACTGAGATACTGGAAACCAAAGTTCTGATTAGCCCACGAACCCATCGGCAGGCGACCCCATATCCGAACCGGCTCTCCCGTGGGGAGGCTAACGCAGAAACTGCAGAGCGTGGGCTCCTCAGCAGTGAAACGGGGACGGTGGGTGAACCTGGATGACTCGGGGACCCCGACATCCCACCTCACAGACACCTTTGAGAAAGCAGGCCCCCAAAGACCCTGGGGGGGTGACTCCCAAGGGGAAGCCTCCTCGGCAGCCCCTCCTTTCCTCCAGCCCAGCAGGGACTGCCCCGCCCCCACTCCCGGTCTGGGCACCAGGGGCCTCACCGGGGCTCCCCAGTTGCCCGTCGCCCCTCACTGAACGCTGGGCCTGTCGGTTCGAGTCCTGGAACCGCTAAAGGCAAGGACAGCCTGGCTCTGCGCTTCCTCCCCCGCCTCACCCGAGAGACCCCCCGACACCTTTCAGTGCTGTTGGCGACCTGGTTCCTGAGCCCGCGTGTGACCAGGGCTCCTGCCACCCACTTCGACAAACACCGGAAAGCCGTGGAAATCTTCGTTTGGAGACTCTTGCCATTTGGTTCTGACGCTGTGCTCTTGAAGTTTTCTCCCGCAACTTGCCTGCTGTGGCCACCTGACACCAAAATGCATCACGTGCGCCTTGCTGGTGGGCAGCCTTGTTCCCAGCCCTGGGCCAGGGAGGGACGGGCCAAGCCTGGGGAGGCCGGGAGGCGGACACGGAGCCTTCCCAGCGTTTCCGGACATGTGTCTGCGGGTGAAGCTGCCCCCACATTTCCTGTCTTGCCCAGGTCTCCTAGGGTCTATTGCGGCTTCTAGAAATGGCACATTCTGATGCCACCTGCCACCACACACACATTACCTGCTCTCCCTGCACATCAACCACATGAAGCTGGGGACACAGAAGCCCTGGAGCCGGCGGGGTGAGTCCCCGGGGCTCGGAGACTTGGGGGGACACCCGCGAGAGGCTGCCTGCCATTTTCACGGCAGCCGCAGCCTCCTCCCCCCCGACAGATGGAATTACCGGGTGCAGAGTGGGGTGGGACAAGAGACTCCTGGGACAGGGTCACAGGTCACCCAGGTGGCAGGAAATTATGGGGCTCACACGCCCCTTGGTCACACACACCTGGTGGCGGTGCTGCCCTTTGCACCGCGAGCTGTGTCCCAGACTTGACTGCACAGCATCTTCATTCTCTGTCCCAAACATTCAACATCTGGGAGGAACCATGGGCCCAGGTCATTGACGCTTCCAGACGTGAAATTTTAACATGTAACCTCTCACGTTTTCACGCTACAGCCGGATCACACTGTGTGGTGCTGACCCTTTACACCGCGGGTCTCCGTCACGGCGGCTGCACCTGGTGTCCAGGCCCCAGACACCACCGAGTCCCCAAACTGCACTTGTAAACTCTGCCATCGGACCTTCCCGACACCTGCCTTTCGTCCGCCTGGTGCCAGCACCAGTTCCAAAGAGCGACGCCAACCACCTCCCACTTTCGCCTGTGAGGTGCCTCCACGCCCGCAGGACGGGCCTGTGGCTTCACCCCCCACCCCAGCGCTGCGGGGGCCTCGTCACCAGCTCCGCATGCTGTCTCAGTCTACCCTGCCTGGGGACAGCAGCCACTGGCTCCCTCACGTTCCAGCCGGTCTCACAGTCTAATGTGAATCAATCAAAAGAAGAGCAGCGACCGTGGTCTCGAAAGGTCACCCGCGCTACATCGCAACCCTGGCTTTCGGATCCGCTCCGGGCGGGGGCGGGCCCGGGCTCAGTGCTGCCGGTCGCTGTCACCTTGCTTCCCGGTTCCGCCCTCCCTCCCGCTTCCCGTCCTGCCCGTTCCCTCCCGTCTCCACCTTTCAGGGGTTGTCCTAAAACGAATGTGCATGTGTGACTTGAATGCCCATTTTTACCCTTTTCACAAGTGAACTTAGAAAAATTCAATTCCAGGTGCGTCTGCGGTCACTCCTAGTGACCCGAGCCGTCAGCTCCACCCTGGGCTTGGGCACACGCGTTGGGTTTCAGTCCCTCCAAGTGAGTTCTGGACTGACATGGGCGTCGCCAAGGCCACTCCTGTCCTGCTCCTGTGACGGCGGGCGGGGGGGGCCCCCAAAGACGTGCAGTGCGTGCCCCTCACCCCGCAAACTGGGGGCTTTGGCGTCCCACCAGGGAAAGCTGGAGACTGGAGATGGTGCCCCCCGCCCCCTGCCTGGCGTCCAGGCTCCTGTTCTTTGCAACGTCCTCCTTCGCTCCGCGACCGGAGCCGCGTGCAGACCGGAGGCCAGCCCAGTGCCCCGCCCGGGCGCCAGCGGCCGCTCAGTCCAGGCCCGCGCGCTGCAGGTCCTGCGGCAGCACGCGCCCCTTCCTGCGGGCCTTCTCCAGGCGCCGTTCGGCTTTGGCCGCCTTCTTCTTGCGCAGGTTCTGGCGCCGCTGGTCCTGCCGCCGCTGCATCTTCTCCACCACGTGGGCCGTGCGCTTCTCCCAGCGGCGCTGCCGCTGCTCCCGCCGCTTCTCCTTGCGCCGCAGGGCGGCCTGCAGCAGGTGCTCGTCGTCGCGGATGCGCACGCCCTCGGCCCGGTACAGCGCTGCCGTCCACTGCATCTTGCTCTGCAGCTCCCGCGCCTTGGCCGCGTCCTGCTCACGCAGCGCCTCCAGCCGGCCCTGCCACGCCTGCAGCCGCTCCAGCAGCTGCCGGTAGTTCTTCCCGGTCAGCGGCGGCAGGTTCCCCTTGAGCCTCTGCCGCTTCTCCCGCCGGCGCTCCGCCCGGCTGGCCGGTGGCTCCTCGCTCACCTCCACCTGCCGGGGAGAACGCGGCGCAAGTTACCGCCAGCGGCCTCAGGCGAGCAGCCCCGCAGCCTCGGCCGCGCAGGGTCCCCGCACCTTGTTGAACAGCAGCCCCGGCTGTCCCGGCGCCTCCTTGCCCGGAGCCTCGGGGGGCGGCGCCTCGGCCTCTGTGGCCTCCGCCGCCTTGGCCGCCTTCTCCTTGGCTCTCAGCTCCTTCCGCTTCCTCTTCTTCCGGTCACGCTCCTGCTTCCGCCGCCGTCTTTTCTCCAAGGCGGCGGGGGACAGCTCCTCGGCGCTGCCCTGCAGGGGGAGGCTGCGTTCACTCGTCAGGACCGCCCCCCCACCGCCGATTGCCGGCGGCCCGGAGCCCGCAACCCCTGCGCGGGGCAGGGGACGGGCGCTCCTCGGCCCCGGGCCGCCCCCACCTACCTGGCCGCGGGCCTCCCGGATCTTCTCATGCAGCCGCTGCCGCAGAACATCCAGGGCAAAGAAGGGCTCTGGCTCTGTGGCCAGGCCCCCTGCGCAGAAGGAATCAGGATTGAAAGGGGAGCCCCCCCCCAGCCCCCGTCCCCCCCCCCCCGTCCCCCTCCAGCCCGAGTCCCAGCGCGCTGTCCCCACCCAGTGGCCGCTGGCGCTTCTGCAGGGCAGCTCCAGTAACTTCTACCTGGCCTCCTCTCCGTGCATGGGCCCCCAAGCATCCTCAGGGAGGGACATCCCCGTGTTACCAGAAAGCGCTTCCAACAAGTCAGGCCAAACCCATCTCCCCTGCTTCCACCCTCCGCAGCCTGTGCGCCCCTTGACCATGTCTGCTTCCACAGCGCCCCTCCAGGGACTTGGGGGCAGTGACACCCCTCCAGCCGAGCTGTTGCAGGAGCTCCTCACCTGCAGGGGCCCCCGGGGGGCAGGAGGCCTTCCCCTCCTTGGCCGCTGCTGGCTTTGCGGCCTGGGAAGCTGCCCGAGATTTCTCCCTCGGGGCCTGGGCCTTGGGCTCCGCAGCCTTCTCCTCCCGCCCCCGGGATTTCTTCTGCGCCCTCTTCCTCTTCTTTTTTGGGGGTCCAGCAGCTTCGGAGCCTTGAGCTTTGCCCACTGAAATACAAAAGGAGACAGGGATGCTGTCCCGCTCTTGTGACCGAGTGAACAGGCAGGAGGTCCCGCCGAGGCTTTCATCTCAGAAGGCACAACCAGGGGTTCCGTGGACCCTTACCCGTAGAGCTCAGAACCATGAACTCCCTAGAGAAAGCAGGCTGGTCGCACCTATCAAAACCCTGATGGACGTCCCACAGCGGACCCAGCAGTCCGTGGTGAGACCTCATCCTGGGCAAAGATTCGATCTGAAGAATGTCCGTCACAATGCCAACGTCCGAGAGTGAAACACTAGGGAATCCTAAACATTCCCCTCCGGGAGCAAATCATGGCTCTGCTACACAGCCAACTGCTGTGAAGCCACCAAGAATAATTCCTCAGGCCCTGGCCAGTGTGGCTCAGTTTGGCTGAGCTTCCTCCTGCAAAGCAAAGGGTCGCCTAGTCTAGGCACAGGCCTGGATTGGGGGCCAGGTCCCCAGCAGGGGGTGCAAGAGACGCAACCACACGTGGATGTTTCTCTTCTCTTTCTCCCTCCCTCCCCCCTCTCTAAAAACGTGTGAAATCTTTAAAGAACAATAATAATTACCCAGGCTTTCATTTTAAGAGCCGGAGAAAATGTTCACACAGCATCGGAACCACATTGTTTTAATAAGCGAGGCAGGAAAAGAGCCTAGAAACACACAGGCCTGAGTTATCACTGACTGACGAGAAACTCCCTTTCCCTCATTCCCTATAGTGAGTATGTCTTCCTCGTGTAAAAAGGGCGGCCGCTTTCCCGCTGCTGTCCCGTCCTCCAGGCCCAGGCAGCACCTACGAGTCCCAGACCCCGCAGGCCGGCTCTGTTTGACCGGCAGTGCGTCTGCTTCCCAAGGGCCCCGCGCCACAGGCCGCCTCTTCCTCTCTGCTCCCTGCGCTCCCCACGCCACGGGCTCACCTCCAAACCCCGGCCGTGCCTCCTGCCCGGTGAGCCGATGCCGCTGAAACCCTCGGACCCCCAGGCTGACGCCCCCGACAAGCAGGGAAAACCGGAGATGTCGACATCGCCTATCTATCTTCTTTTAGCATTTTACACGCTCGTCGCACGCACCCACGTGTCTAGTCCACCCGCAGGCCCCCCTGGAAGCCCTCCCGGTCCCGGGCTGCGCGTTACCCGACTTGCGCTTCTGCGGCTCCGGGCCGGGCCCGGAGCAGATTTTCCTGGCCAGGCTCTGCAGGTAGGCGTCCTTGGCGAGCAGGGAAGCCATGGCTGGAGGCTCGGGCGGGCTCCCTCGGAGTCCCGCTCCGGGGCAGGAGGGCCAGGACGCAGCGTCCGAGGACTAGACAGGCACCCTCGCCTCGATTCACGCACAGTACCCCGCCCGCCCGCCCGCTCCTAAACAACCCGAGTCCCCGCCGAGGTGCCGCGCTCGCCGGAAACTCCACGTGCGCAGGCGCCGCCAGCCGAGCGCCGAGCCGCCCGCGCGGCGCTCGATTTGTTACGCCTGGCTCCACCGGAAGAGGCCCGCGGGGCGCGGCGCAAAGCATGGTGGGCCGCGGGCGGAGCGGGACCGGTGGCTGCCCTTTGGCGACCCCGGGCCCGCCAGTCCGACGACGGGTTGGGCCGGTGTCGGCAGCTCCCCGGTCCAGGTGTCCGCGGCCGCAGCGCAGTGCCCCGTATGCGGGAGGCGCTCAATAACCACGGCGACAGAAATAGTTCGGTACTTGGGGGCTCAGACCCCACGTGGAAGCTGGCGCGTCTACGTTGGTTCGGAAAGGGCTGCGCTTCAGCAAGTGCTGGGCGGGTCCCGAGCCCCGGGGCCCGGGCGGAGGGAAGCGCCGAGCGGCGCCCCCGTCGAGTTTTTGCTTCAGGGGCGGCCGGCGATAAGAGGACCGAATGAAGTGGCGGCGATGGGGATGCCGAGGAGAAAGGGATGGGGCGGGCGCGCGGGGAGGCCTGGCGGCCACTTCAGCTTGGTCCGCAGAATCGCAGGCCAAGATACCCAACAGGGCGCCTTCTTTATGAGACCTCCCCGGGGGAGGACAGGGGCGTCCCGCAGGCCAAGGCTGGGGCCGCCACACTGATCTGTAACTGGTGGCGGCGACAGGCTTTGACACAACCCAGAACCCTTTGAGGGTCGCCTTGGAGTCGGAATGACGGACTCCCAGCCCACGCCAGGTCTGGGGTCCTCTGACCTGACCTGGATGACCATCTCCAGGGAGGCCTTCCCTGGACAGGGGTGCTGGGTGCCAGCTGAGTCGCCACGGGCCAGGGAGAGGAAACGGTGTTGAGTTCCGTGTGCAGATCTTGATGATGGGCCCCCCTGATCTTAAGTGGCCTTTTCTGTGCGAGGTGGCTGGGGGGCGTTGACCAGCCGATCTCCCCCCACCCCACTTCAAACCGTGTCTTCAGGTGGTTTTGGGGACCCCGGACAGCAGGTCTTTCTCCTCCTCACCTGGCTTCAGACCACTTTTCTGCGAACTCTTTCCCCCATTGGCGACCCACGGCGGGGGCGGGGCTCGAGTGCCAACTCCCGTGCACCCCAGACCTGCGCTGGGGCACCGCTTCACCTGCTGTGGACAGAATGGGGACCCATCGTTCTCCCTGTCCCCCTCACCGCCTCTCTCCCCGTCTTAGGGTGGCTCCGTGCCCCGGGGCACACAGGCAGCCTGGAAGCTGCCCCGGCTCCCAGTCCAGACCTGGGGCAACGCCATTGGCTTGAAGGCTACCCAGAACTCCACTCCACTTGACCCACTCTGACCTCCGCCGTGGCTCTGTTCTGGGTCTCAAAGGACTATGAGCCCTGGCTGGTGCGGCTCAGTGGACTGAGTGCAGGCCTGTGAACCAAAGGGTCGCCGGTTCAATCCCCAGTTAGGGCACAGGCCTCGGATGCAGGCCAGGTCCCCAGTTGGCGGGTGCACAAGAGGCAACCACATGCTGATGTTTTTTTTCCCTCTCTTTGTCTCTCCTTTCCCCTCTCTAAATATAAATAAAATATTAAGAAAGACTATAATAAGTAAATGCAATGCAAATAAATATGGGTAAAAAAAGTTGGGGAACTGGGGAAAGGAGAACATGTTTTGCTACTACATGACATCAGGGAATCATCAGTCACGGAGTGTGATGCTAGCGTTGGGCCATCGGGAATGTGAGGCTCCTTAGAGGGGGCAGCTGACAAGTAACGGGGTGTCAAGCAGCTGATGTTCAAATGGCTCTTCCGCGAGGACGAGCCAGCGGGGGAGGTGCAGACCGAGCACAGGAGCCACCTCCCCTGGCTCCCAGGGCTGAAGGTCCTCGGAATGAAAAGCTGGCATAGAAGCGCCATGAGGACTGAGGCCGACCGCCATTCCAGGCTCGGGCCCTCGGGGACGAGGGCCAGAAACGAGCAGCCCGCCTCCGCGGGCACGGGCCGCAGAGGACGCGGCACAACACAGCAGCTCTGTTCAGACAACTTCGTTCCCGCCTGGCTCGAGGACACCAGCCCAGGAGGGTGAGGTGGACAGTGCGGGGCTGGCTGGCACTCAGAACCGGACGGTCACCCCGCCCCAGCGCCGGGCGTGGCACAGCTCCTTCCTGCCCTGCCACCTGTACTTCTGTGTTTAAGCACAAGATACCCGGGCAGCTGAGGTGCTGTGGGGACAGAGCACCCCCCCTCCCTGGGGAAACTCCTGGGGGTGGGGGCAACTAGCCCAGCCCACCAGGGACCTGGGCAGAGGCCAGGGCCTCTGCTCAGCCATGGGGGCCCCTGGGACCGGAGACGGGTCAGCTGTAGCCCTTGCTGTCCCAGAGCTGGAGTCCCTCGAGGCGGAGCCTGGCAGCGCAGGCCCTGCCCGCGTCCGCAGGCGACCCTGGCCCAAGCCTGCCGTCTGGGCTACGTGCTGACCTCCACCCCTTTGCTTCCCAGCTCCGTGACCGTGTCAGCCAACCCCCTCCAAGCCTGGTGCCACTCCTCCCTGAAGTGCTGGCGGCAAGGGACTTGGGTGCGGTGGGGACCAGAAGGGACCAGAGGCACAGGTGCCCGGGCCACGCAACACGGCAGCGGTGTTTCACCTGTCCACCAAGCACTGAGGTTCTGGGCAATGGGGCTATGCGGCCGTGGCCGCAGCCTGACCAGCCCCTGTGCGCCCGGGGCCCCCAGGGGACACGGCGACCTGGCACCCGAGGCTGTCCAGGCGAGGCCAGGAGCTGCCACTCCAACAGCCCCCAGGAACTCACAGGGTCCCAGGATGATCCGGCAAATGAGAAAGAAGAGCCAACCAACACGTAAGGGCAGAGCGCTGCTCCCATTCAATGTTCTCTTACAGAAAGGAAATAACCAGCATGCGTGCGCAGACCGAGGCAGGACCCCCAGCCCCGCAGGGACCCTCAGGGTGAGGCGTGCGGTAGCTCCGCGCAGGAGGCCCCACTGAACGGCGGGCCAGGGCCAGGGCTCCCAGCGTCAGGGATCCTCCCTGCACCGGCCAGGCTGTGCTGGACATTCCCTCCCACCCGGCTGGCCGGGAGAGCAGGGAGCAGAGGTTGCTTGTGGAGAGGGGGCCACCTTGGCAACGGGCGGGCTGCCCCCGAGCCCACAGGGCCCCCAAGGGGGCCGCGGGATCCGTGAGCCAGGCCCAGGCCGGGAGGAGTGAGGCTGAGGCGGCAAGAGCAGGGCGCGCCGGGGGGCTCAGGCATGCTCTGTGGGGCCAGGGCCGCCAGCGTGGGGGTGGGCAGTGGCGGTGGCCGGCAGGGGCCCAGCGCTGGGCTCCGGGGACGCCAGCACAGGGGCCGCGAAGCCGTCAGCAGGGTCTGTGTCGAGGTCCAGCCTCCAGTAAGCTTCGCACAGAGGCAGATCGTTAGCTTCGCAAAGACTTGAGCTTTTCCACCACCAGAGACCCAGGGAGAGAGGGGAGCAGGGAGGGGGAGCGGGGGAGGGAGAGCGAGACAGAAGCCGGGTTAAGAAAGCAGACAGCGCCCAGCACCTGCCTCTCCCGTGTGTGGCGCCCTGCCGGGCGGGCCCCCAGCGCGGGGCCCTTAGCATCCTGAAGGGAGGGGCCCACCAGGACCGGCCATGAAGGCCTGTGGCCCCAGCAGGCCCCCCGAATGACCTGGTAGGTGTCTGTCCTGCCTGTCGCCCGCTGTCCTGGCCCCTGCCGCTCTCCCATCCCGGCTCAGCCGCCCTCCTCTGGCTGGCGGCAGCCCACCTCGCTGCGGGGCAGCCGGCGTCCAAGGCTCACGGTGCGGCCTCGCAGTTCCTGCGCTTTGTGCGGACCCTGAGGGCAGAGGCCTGTCCTATTTCTGGGCCTGCCCTCGGCTGGGCCTGAGCCAGAATCGGACGACAGGAACAGGGACCCTGGTGTTTCGTCCGGCGCCACCGCAAACGGGTGCCTCGGCCAGCCCCCCATCTTGCCACCACGCTGCCGGGAGACGTGTGGTGAGGGCTCACCAAGGCCATGGAGGGGCACAGACGGACCCTGCCTGCCTCCCCGGCACCCCCCGCAGCCTGTCCTGTCTGCCTCAGGCTCCCGCCCCCCGCGGCCCGTCTCAGAAACCATCCCGGTCACAGGGCGGCGTCCCGAGGACGCAGAGGGCGAGCGGCAGACCAAGAGCAGATCGTGAGTGGAAAGCAGGCAAGCAAGGGCGGCAGCGGGGGCGGGGGGGCGGGCGAGTGGGGCGCTGGCCACAGGCAGGGAGGGCCGCCGACAGGCGTCCCAGGGTTCGGGACCGGGCCTCCCGAGGCCCTGGGACGCGGGGGCCACCAGGCCCACCCAGGCTGCTGTGGGAGAACTGGAGACCGACGGGGCAGGGTGTGGGAGCCTGGTGCCCGGGCCCTGCGGAGGGACCTCAGGCAGGTCCCCTCCCCGTTGCCCTCAACCTCAAGAGGCACGTTGTCCTGTGGCTGCTCACAGAGGCCTGGCCCTTGGGGACGACGGGGACAAACACCGGGAGGTGAAGGGATGCTGAAAACCCGGGGGGGCCGGGGGCAATGCCCTCAGCAGGCTCTGAACCCCCCCGGGGCCCTCGAGGACCCTTCTCGGAAGGCCTGATGTTAGGAGGTGCTCGCCACGTCTGCTGAGCTGCTGGGCATCAGGATCGCGGCGGCCCCGGAATGCTTGGGAGAAGCCTAGGGCCACCCCAGCCGGGCAGTGACATCGCGTCCCTTTCCACCGAGGCCGCGACGGGCAGGGGCCCCGAGGGGTGACACTGGACCCGAGCCCCAGACCACAGGCCGCGCAGGCGAACCCGTGCGCCCCGGCGTGGCTCCCGCGAGGCAGGAAGGAGCCTTTACGGGAGGGCGGCCTTGTTGGGGCGCAGGCGCAGGGGTGCGCACTCTGCATCTGCGGGCGGAGTGTGGGTTTTCTGAGCGAATGGGGACGGAGGAGTCCAGCCTGCCAGGCTCTGGCCTGTTTCCCCTACGTAAGTTACACCTGGGCCGAGATTTCTCAGGGCCCCCGCAGGGCCGGGGTGACGGGCTGCACCCACTGTGGCTCCCCTGGGGCCCGGCGCAGAGGACTCTGGCTCGGAGGACCAGGCTGGGCCAAATCGGGGTACCCCGGCCTGGCTTCCAGGGTCTTCCCTGCGTGAGATTCCCCCTCTCCCTCCTCCCCAGGACCCGCCCCGCACTACGGGGTTTGGTGATGCTGCAGGGACGCGCCTCCCTGGGCAAGCACCGCGTCCTGGGCACAGCCGGGGCGGCCAAGAGGAGCGAGCCCAGCCTTGGCCGGGGCGCTGGGCCCACGCTGATTAAAAAGCTAAGAGGAGCACGCAGTCACAAAGGGGCGGCCGGCACCCGCGCGGGGACGCGGGCTCCGGCCCCCCAGCCCTTGAAGTTCTGCGGTTTTCCGCCCGGGGCCCGGGGTCGGTTGCCAGTGTCAAGTGTCTGTGGACGAGGCGCTCTGACTGGGCGCTCGGCGGCCAGGGCCAGGCAGGGGCGGGAAGCCGGGACCTTCGGGGCGGCCGGCCCGGCCGGGCCGCGCCTGCTGGCCAGGCCCTCGTCCGCAGGTCCAGGCGCGGCCCTATTTGTACCTGGACGAGTAATACTCCTCCTCCAGCTCATAGAGGTCGATGGCGATCTCGTCCCGCAGGGTGATTAGCTTCCGGTCGCACTCCTCCTGCAGAGCGCGCAGCTGCTGGTTGCGCTGGTCGATGGCCTCGTTCACCGACGGGAAGTCGTTCAGGATGAGGAACTGCTTGAGGTCGGACACCAGCTTCATCAGGGACTCGCCCGCGCGGACCTGTGACGACGGGACCCAGAGCAGGCGGCACGGGTGTGACAGCGCCCGCCCCCATGCGCCTGCCGCTGGCCAGGCAGTGGCCTCGGTTTCCTCGCCGGCAAAGTGGGGGCTGCAGCCCTGGGTCGGAGTAGGAGCAAGAGAGCTAGGAGGTGGGTCAGCGGGGAGCAGGGTCCGGTCCCCCCACCGCATGAAACGGGGGGGGGTGGCGGTGGCAGGTGTCAGCAGCTTTGCAGCCCGGCCCCCCGCGCAGCCCCCGGCCCCGACCTGGGAGTACTGAGCTCCAACCACACGAGGGACGGAGCCCCGAGCCCACAGGCAGAACTGCTGTCCTGCCTGCCTGGCCCTGCCCTGCCTCCGGGCAGCCCGCCCGCCCGTGGGGCGGCTTCCCTTGGGACCGTTTCCTGCCTTTCCCCCTGTGGGCACACACCTACAGAAACAACAGGTGTGCTATCGCATCAGAAGGGACCAAAACGCATGCCCGGTTTCACTCAGAAATTTGGCTTTACACTTAGAAGGGATCTTGGGGAACTTCCTCGTCAACGAGGAAGGGGTGACCTGTCCCCAAGCAGTGCCCCCCTGCCTGCCCCTCCCACTCTGCCACACACAGCCCTCCTACTGTGGGGGTCTCCTAAGAAGTGGCTGGCCCCCCACCCAGGAGACCACAGAGGGGTCCCGAAGGGCTGCGGCCCAGGCCAGGCGTTCCCCCAGGGACTTACGATGTTGGCGGCTCGCACGTGCATCTCGTAATTGTCCTGCTCGCCCTGAGTGGCCCTGGACACCTGCGTCTCGTCCTCAATCTGGAGGACAAATGAGGGTGTCTCGGATGGGCCAGCGCCAGCCCGTGGGTTCCTGCCGCCTCCCCGCGTCCTGCCCGCCCTACTTTCCACAGCCAGGGCTGCTTCCCAGACCTGGGGTGACGGTCGGTTTCCCCCTCTTGTCACCCCCACCCAGGATCGAACCTGCATCCCGGCCTGTTGGCACGCACTCTAACACTTGGGTGCGCTACACCTGAGCTACTGGCGTGGGGCCAGACCTGGCAATTTAACTGGAGTTCCCTAAAGCGGCCTCAGCGGGACTTGCCCTCCGCGGGTTTATCTGTTCACCTGTTTGCTGCCGTCCACCCCCGGCTGCGCCCCAGCTGTTCTCCCCACGGGGACCAGGGCCACCAGCGGGCACCGGGCACTAGGTTACACTCCCGGTCAGAGCAGGCCGCTCCCCGGCGCGTCCCATCCGAAGGCACACGGCCGCCCACGCACCTTGGCGGTCTTGATGATCTCGGTGAAGTTGTCCATGATGGACTTGATGTCGTCCTTGAGCCGCTTGTTGTAGGACTGTAGCAGCGTCTCCTTACTCTGCGGCAGGGCCCTCTGCTGGGCCATGGCGGCGTCGGTCAGGGCAGGGAGCGGAGGCCCGCGGCCGCAGTGGGAACCTGGGATGCGGAGTCTGATGCGGGCGCGGCCAGCGCCCGCCGGCCAATCTCCGTGCCCCCGAGGACGCGCACGTCTCCGGATCCCCTCTTCGCCAAGCACACTCGTCTGATCCCTCGCCCGCAGGGGCGCCGCGCGGCCTCACGCCGTCTCCCGGGGCAGGCCTGCTACACCCTGCGCGGCCCCCACGGCCCCACCTCTCCCCCGACGGGCCCCTCCGACGGCCCCCGGCGCCCAGCAGCAGGGCGGGCTCCCGGAGCGCCGACCGCCTCCTCGCTGCTGCCCCGCGCCCCAGCGCTCGGCGCGAGGCACGGCGCGCGGCCCAAGGAGAGCACTCGCGGCCGTGGAGCGCTTCTGGGGAACATCCCGCGGCGACCCCGCCCCGCCACACCCACGTCCACACCTTGTCCGTGGCCCCCGGGCCCGGCGGGCACCTGGCCGGGATGGGGCGGGTGACGAGCGAGCGACCCGCGCGAAGTCCCGGCCCGTTGGTGCCTCTCCGCACCCGGAGCGTCCCGCTGCCGTGTCCACGCCCCTTCCGACCTCACAGCCCTCCTCCCGCTCTCGGCACCGCCCCCGGCACTGGGGCGGGCGTGAGGAGTCCTGTCACTTTAAATCCAAAATCCCGCGCACGCCCCAACTCTCGCGATCTCCCAGGTCGCATACATATTTCCCACAATTCCCTTTCCTTTCTCTCTCCACTCGCCGTCCAAGATGGTGAGACTCCCCGTGATCCCGTGTGTAGGCTCCGGCTCTGGGCTCTATCCGCTGCCATCCTCCTCGGGGCTCGGCCGCGCGGGGGTTTCTCCACCGCCTGGCGCGAGGGGAGCCCCGCGGGGCTTGGCCCATAAGCATTGGGCCAGGATGGGCTCCCCGGCGGCCGGGCCGGGGCGGGGTGGGGGAGGAACCGGCGAGCGCAGCGCCGCACTGCGGGCGTTGGAGCCGAAGCGGCGTGGAGCCGATCCCGAGCTTTCGGCGGGGGAGGCGAGAGGGCCCCTGTTGCCTCCGGGGCCGCCGCCCCGGCTCGTGCAGATGATGTGAGAGAATATTTGCTATCTGATCGGCGGTGCGGACCTCCCTGACCACCAAGATCGCTGATGCACGAGTGGGGCCGGGCGCGCGCGCGCGAGGGGGCTGCGATCGGCCCCGCCGACCCTAAGCGCCTGGCGGGGGCGGTGGTTCACCCGGGCTTTCTCCCCGCGCAGCCGAAGGGAAAGAAGGCCAAGGGGAAGAAGGTGGCGCCGGCCCCTGCCGTCGTGAAGAAGCAGGAGGCCAAGAAGGTGGTGAACCCCCTGTTCGAGAAGAGGCCCAAGAACTTCGGCATCGGTGAGTGCGGGCGCGGGGCGCGGCCCGGCGGCGCCCCGAGTCGTAGCGGGCGGGGGCGGGGCCGCGGGCGCGGGCGCTGCCCGCCGAGCGGGACCCGGGCCGGGGGGCAGAGCCCCGCTCAGTGCTGCGCTTCCCTTCGCAGGACAGGACATCCAGCCCAAGAGGGACCTCACCCGCTTCGTCAAGTGGCCGCGCTACATCCGGCTGCAGCGCCAGCGCGCGATCCTCTACAAGCGCCTGAAAGTGCCCCCTGCCATTAACCAGTTCACCCAGGCGCTGGACCGCCAGACGGGTGCGTGCGCGGTGGGCTGGCTGTCGCGGGGCAGGGCTCCTCGTGCAGCCGCGGGCCCGAGCCTGGCCCCCCTGAAGAGGTTCTTACCCGCCCCCGTTCTGAGAGCTGTTTTTTTATTTGCTTCTGTAATTACTTTTGAGGGACATTTATTTCTAGGAGAGAGAAGGGAAGGAGAAAGAAACACCCATGTGGGGCGGCCTCTTACGTGTCCCCAACCCGGGGCTGGGCCGTGCCTGGGAATCGAACCGGCGACCCTGTGGTTCACAGGCCGGCGCTCGGGCCACTGAGCCGCAGCGGCCAGGGCAGGTGTACTTGTTTTTGGGGGGGGGGGTGCCCTGACCGGGAATTGGACCGGCGCTGGAACTGGCGACCTGCTTTGCGGGGCGGTGCCCCGCTCACTGCGCTGCACGGGCCCGGGCTGTCCTGAGACCTCTCGTCGTGCGGCTCCCGTCCAGGACAGCGGCCCAGCGCTCACTGCAGGAGGTGACGAGGATGGGAACCCCGCTCCAGGCCTGAACGGGTGCTTGTTTCCCCAGCCACGCAGCTGCTCAAGCTGGCCCACAAGTACCGGCCGGAGACAAAGCAGGAGAAGAAGCAGAGGCTGCTGGCCCGGGCTGAGAAAAAGGCTGCCGGCAAAGGGGACGTCCCCACCAAGAGGCCCCCCGTCCTCCGAGCAGGTGAGCGGGTCCCGGAAGAGGAGCGGGTCCCCGGCCGGCGCCGCTGCTCCTGCTGCGGAGCGGCTCTCCGGTGCCGCGCCCGGCCGCCCGCCCTCACGGGGCCTGTTTGGTGCTGCAGGGGTTAACACCGTCACCACCCTGGTGGAGAACAAGAAGGCCCAGCTGGTCGTGATTGCGCACGACGTGGACCCCATCGAGGTACGTGGGCCCGGCGGCTGGACCCGGCCGGGTCCGTGTGTCGGGGCCAAAGTGGGGGTGACGGCTTCTCGCCCAAGGCCGGTACCGACAAGAGACCCAGGCTGTCTGGTGGCTGTTGCGATGATGTGATTTTCTCACTGAATTAAGCCTTGAAGTGCAAATACATGAGCTTTTTAACCCTGAGCAACTGCCACTCAGTTGGCGTGAGTGAGTCACTGCCTCGGGCAAGAGCACCGTCTCAGCGCTGACGCTGTCTTCCAGCTGGTGGTCTTCCTGCCCGCCCTGTGCCGGAAGATGGGCGTCCCCTACTGCATCATCAAGGGCAAGGCCCGGCTGGGGCGCCTGGTCCACAGGAAGACCTGCACCTCGGTCGCCTTCACACAGGTTAACTCGTGAGTATGCAGCGGGCCCAGGGCCCCGTGGGCCCGGTGGGGACAGCCGTCCCCCGCGTTCACTCCATCGGTTCAGGTCCTACCTTAACACCCTTATCTGAATCTTTGCCAATGATGGTTATGAATTTCTTCATCTGAATAAGTCATGTGGTCAAGTTGTAACTGAGGCAAAAGGCGTATGTTTGGAGCCAGAACGGCTGCTGTTCCTGCTCTCGGGGCGGGGGCGGGGGCGAGGGGACGGAGCCAGGGACCCACACGTTCCCTTGTCTTGTAAGGGAGGACAAAGGCGCTCTGGCCAAGCTGGTGGAAGCCATCCGGACCAATTACAATGACAGATACGACGAGGTAGGACGCAGTTTTGGGCGGAGTACTGTTCGGGTAAAGCAAGCCTTTGGCCGGGGCGGCTGGCCCTCTCCGAGCCGCCTGTGCTGGCCAGGCCTGCGGCCGCTGAGCAGAGCCCCACGAGCTGCGTGCCTTGGGAGCCCCGACCAGGCTGACAGGGCCTCCTCTCGTCTTGCAGATCCGCCGCCACTGGGGAGGCAACGTCCTGGGCCCCAAGTCGGTGGCTCGCATCGCCAAGCTGGAGAAGGCCAAGGCCAAGGAGCTGGCCACCAAGTTGGGCTGAGCGTGTTCTGGGGGTCTCTGTATATAACAGTAATAAAAACTCTCTTTCAATTGGTGTCTCTGGTGTTTGGGGGTGAAAGGGATCAACCTCGCAGCCTGTAAGGAGGGAATGGGGGTGAGTGCATCTTGAAACTGGGGTCCTCGGCGCCCGCAGGTCCGAGCTACTGGGTGAGTGGCTTAGCGTGCTGGGCCGTGGGGGCAGGCGGTCGCTGAGTCTAGGCAGAGAAGGCGCAGCGTGTGTAGCAGTCAGTGATTTATTTACACCAGCGGCGCGTGGCCCGGCATGAAACCGGAGCTCTGGGGCCCCGCGGCTTCTCGGGGCAGGGCTGTGTCGGGCAGTCCTGTCATGTGCCCGGAGTCCGGTGTAGGAATTTCTTAAACCACAGGTACGAGGTGGCCGCGCACAGTCCGTACCTGGGGGGACAGTGTCCAGTGAAGGTTCTGGAGGGGGGGTGCCGAGAGAGCAGCTGGGGGCGGGACTCACCAGGTGACGACATACTGCAGGTGCTCGTTCCGCAGAGTGACTCTGGTCTGCCCTCCGATGGGGCCCCCAGGGACTGTGCTCTCTGCAGGGACCGGGTGCAGGGCCTCAGTCTCCCCCTCTTGGCCCTCTTCCCCAGACCTGCTGCTCTCTCCCCGCCCACCTCAAGTCACTAACAGGACCTCCCTGGGCCTGGCCAGCCCTCGGGGCCACCTCTTCTCACCTTGTGCCCCACCCCCCACATGCTGCATCGCAAACTGGCACTGACGCCAGCCGCCCGGGGTGGGCCGTCACAACCTACTGAAGTCCGCGTCGATGAAGATGGGGTCTGCGCCCGTGAAGTTGGCCATGGCCTCCAGGTCCCGGTAATGCCAGTGGTTCCTTTCTGGATCATTCTCGGGGACAAAAGGCTTCCTGGTTTCTGCCAGCCGCACGATCCCAACCAGGTCCACGTCTCCTTCAACCTGAACAGGAAAGCCAGGGGCTGCTCCTGGGGGCGCACAGCACGGGGAAGGGGCGGCCCCCACGGCCTCACTCACCCTAGGAAAAGGTCACGCCCCTACCTGGCCTTTCTGCCGCGTGTCGGGGTTCACCTTCTTCCGAGGGACAAACCCTCTGTTGACCAGGATGGTGACTCTGGAGTGACGAGAGCATGCAGGGTGCGGTGGGCAAAGGGCTTTGAATCCAGCATCTTCAGGGACGATGCTGGGCAGGGGGAGGGTTAAAACGGGGCTCTGGAGACAGCGGAGCTGGTGCCGCCAGCCCCTGGCCAGGGACCGCGGAAGGTCCCCTCGCGCCTGCCTCTTGATTGGTGAGAGCCACCAACCCTGCCAGGAGAGGAAGGTTAACCCCCCCCCCACCGCCTCCCCCTTGTGCCCCACCCACTGCAACATGCAGCCAGGGGCTCACGCCCCAGGGGCTGGGCTCAGGCGGCCTCTCCTCGCTTGAACAATGACGAGCAGTTTCCCTGTGCAGCTGCCTCCAATGTCCCTTCCCAGCCCTTGGACCAGGGAGCTGCGGTGGCAAGGACCCCCAGGTTTCACCTGAACGTCAACACTGCGGGAGGCGCTCCCCCAAGCCCCTGGCCGGGCATGCCTTTTCCCCCGGGAGGCTCCTGCCGCCCCTGCGCGCCCAAGCTGGCCCGCGCGGCCCTGGCGGCCTTCCTGTGCCGACTCCCTGCACACACAGCTCCTCCTGCGATTATTCCTCCTGCAGCCCCAGTCACTTAGCGTGTGGCCACTGGCCAGTTTATCCCTGTTCCCCTTTCAGAGCTTAGCATGCAGGAGTTGTGCAGCAGCGAGTTAAAGGAATTGGCCTGATAACCCTTTGAAGAACTGAGCCTTTCTAGGTATCTTGGATTCCCCAGGGTCTTCCCAGGTTGGGGCTGAGAGGGAGAGAGGAACAGGAGCCGCTGTGACTGCACCGCCAGGCCCTTCGGCTCCCTGCGCGTCTGCTCACCCCAGACCGGTGCAGTGGAAAGGCGTGATGACGTAGGCGCCGCTCTGGACTGAGGAGGAGAGCCGGCCGGCCTCCCGGGCCTCCCGGGCCGGGTCCACCATGGTCCGTGGCATCATATACAGCTCCTTGGAGTGGTCAAAGCGCCCCCTGACCCTCACAGGCCTGTACTCCAGGTGTTTCAGCTCTATCGGGCTGCACGGGGGCGAGGAGAAATGTTGCTGAGGCCAGGCGTCGTTGGGGAGGACAAACCCTTTCCTCTTGGGGCTGCAAACCACAAAGGCCCCCACGGCCTGAAGGTGATGCAGGCGATGCGCAGGCACAGTGGGGCTGGCCGGCTGCAGGGAGTGCCCGCGGACGGGGAAGCCGATCCTTTTGATGTCACGTGGGAACGGCCCTGTGCTGCCAAACAGTCCACGTTTGCAAGAGGAGCTAAAAACGTGGACTCCTGCACAAACTGACCTTCTGTGCAGGCTAAAGTCCCATCTGCAGGCACAGGTTCGTGCCCCTGGAGGGACAGCTTCGCTGAGTACAGCTGTTGTCTAGGACAGAGCTTGGAAGGGAGGGGAGAGGGCAGGAGCATTTAGGGCCCTTGTTCAAAACAGCACTCCAGTCACGACATGGCAGTGCGTGCTGTCACCCTCCAGCTAAGCATCACTGCTTTATAAGGCCGTCCACACTGAGGGGGACGCCTCACGGACAGCGGACCTGAAGAGAGGGTGGAATCCAGGATGACAGATTTTTCCAGGTCCTTCAGGCAGCTTCCTGAGGGCGACCGTGTCAGCAAGAAGCCCAGCAGGACCCCTGATCTTGCAGGCTCCCCTCTGAGGCCCAGGGTGGCAAGCCGAAGCCAGGCTCCAAGACTGACCCCGGTGAGACCAGCCCCAGGCTGGCAGCCGCACACTCACTCTGCTGGCAGAGGGATGGGCTCAGCCATAACCCTGGACTCCAGCTCTGCGATCAGCTTCAGCTTCCACCTCCGACGCTGGACCTATGGACACAGAGCACGAGCCCAAGCAGGTGGCAGCAGGGTCGAGGGCTCGGGGCCACAAGAGCCAGAGGCCAGTTTTTACCTGCCATGTCCCCAGGCCGAAGGCGGTCACAGGAATGAGAAGCAGGAACCACCGGAGAAAGGAGTCATCATCTGCTTTTGGGGCAGATGCTTCTGCTGCTGAACTGCCACTCCTGCTTGACCTCCAGGCCAACCCTGGGGGGTTTTACAACACTGGCTTGGGGTCAGAAGCCCCCGAAGACGCGCCAACACTGCCCCGAAGCGTGAGGACAGGAGGAGAGGGCAGCCGGCGCGCCTGTATCCAGCCTGGACCCCGACCCAGTGCCTGGCACACAGCCCCCAGTGGGTGTTTACTGGCTGGCTGACTGAGACCCAGGCCTTGGTCTTGGCTCTGCCACCAACCGCGCCCCTGGGTAACTGGGCCATGGCGCCACCCTGCGCGCAGGCGGATGCTGAGATGGACGCTGCTGGGTAAGATGCACCGGCCCTGGCTACTACGGTGGCTTGAAGAGGCAGAACCGTGATACAAACTCAGGATAGTGTTTTTCAGGGCGCTCCTAACAGTTTTGCTTCCCCTCCCCAAAGTAAAAGAAAACGTGTATTTGGAACGTGGCAGAGGTACTAGAAGTGAGCCAGCCGGGCCGTGCAGGCTCCAGAAACGAGTGACAGAGGCAGAGGTGTCTGGCGCCCAGGAGGGGGAAAGGCCGAGGTAAGGCCCCTGGGGATGATGGGGACGGAAGGTGCCGGTGTGATCAGGAAGGAAAGAGCGTGCCAGCTTCGCTTTCTCATGGCTCAGGCATTCCGAGACGGAACATACACAGAAAGTACGTTTAAGCTCTGAGAGGTCAGTCCCATCACAGGACAGTGCTGCGGCCCCCGGGGGCGGGGGGGGGGGGGGGGCGGTGAGAAGCAGCCCTGGGGCAGGCGGGCTGGCAGCGCTCCCTTGGGGACGCGCTCTGCACGCACCCATCAGCCCCTGCTGCCCCAACGAGACCTGCTTTCCTGTAGGCCCCGGGGCCCCTGGCCTGAGTCTTGGGTCGGTCCCTCATGAGACCAGTGAGACTTCGGTTAGTTACTTAACGTCTCCGCACTGATGCTGCGGACGGCGATCAGGGCCTTTCCCCGCACCCACAGGCCGTGCGCCGAGGAGGGCAAGGCGGCTTTCCCCAGGTGCCCACCGGGAAGACCGCTCACCTGCGCGCGGGGGCACCGCGAGGAAGCTCCTCCAGGCCGCGCGGGCGGGGACCTGCGGAGGCGCGAGGGCGGGTGAGCTCCCCAGCCCGAGGCGCGGCCCCCCCCCGCCCCCCCGCACCAGCCCGCCCAGCCGCCCGGCCGCCCCGCGCCCCAGCCCCGCGCCGGTAGCGCGCGCCACCTGCCCCAGCCACCGCGCCGCCGCTGCCATAGCCCCGCGGGTGGTTCCGGGGTCCGGCGGCATTTGCTTCCGGGGCACCGCCAAGCCCCGCCCCCGTCCGGCCCGCGTGGTTCGAGCTCCGCAGGCTGCCCAGCCATGGATGGGCTGCCCGCCGACGTGCGAGCCTTCCTGCGCGAGCACCCGAGCCTGCGGTTGGAGCCGGGCGCCTGCAAGGTGCGTGGGACCGGAGCCCCTGACCGCCCTGGGATCCCGCCCTGGCCCGCGCCCGGCGCCCCCTGACCGCCCCGCCTCCTGCCCGCAGGTGAGGTGCGCTCTGACCGGCCACGAGCTGCCCTGCCGCCTGCCCGAGCTCCGGGTCTACACCAGCGGCAGGAAGTACCGGCGGCTGGCACGCGCCTGCCCCGCCTTCGACTACGCGGCGTTCGAGCCGCACATCGTGCCCAGCACCAAGAACCCGTACGTGCGGGGCGGGCGGGGGCGGGCGGGGGCGGCCTGGGCCTGGCCGCCGAACCGCGGACCCCCGAGTCCGCCCCGCGGGGCGCCCGCCCGCCCGGAGCCAGGAAACCCGCGAGGCAGGCGGGGGCCCAGAGCCCGGGCGAGGCCCGTCCCTGCGAAGCGTGCTGGCTTTTTTGTAACGTGCGGTTTGTCCCTCGGGCCTGTCTGGAGCTCTCGAGCCCAGGTTCACAGTTTGGCTCTAAAGCAGAACTGACATTTGGCTGAGTGTGTGGTTGACAGAAATAGTCAACGGGAAGAGGGGCGGCATTACACTCCTTCGTGGGGAGCCTTCCCGAGGGAGTCCTCGCGGGTTCTTGCCGCAGAGCGAGCGAGGGTGGGTCTGGCGCCCCACAATCGGCGAGGCCACTGGCAGTCTGGGTCAGCGGTTCTCCGCAAGCTTTTCAGGACCCCGATGCCCAGGCCTCGTCTTAGACACCCCCACCCCTATCACCCTCGGCGTGGTTCTGAGAGGCAGCCCCGGTGGCCAGCTCGGGTCTGGATGCCCTCGTGACCTCTCAGGGCAAACCGAGGCCTCCCTGCCCCTCAGGTCCCAGTTGTTTTGCAAACTCACCCTGCGGCACATCAACAAGTCCCCAGAGCACGTGCTGAGGCACACGCGGGGCTGGCGCTACCAGAAAGCTCTGCACAACTGTAAGTGATGTGGGGGACACAGCCTGCCTGGCCACCGGGGCCCGGGTGCACGCCTGCCCTCTCCCAGGACAGCACGCAGAGGGGGCCGAGGGGGCCGAGGGGGCGTCTGGGTCCTTTTTGGGTGGATGCACCGCCCCACACAGCAGGGGGAGAGGGGCAGAGCAGGGAGCGGTCCCCCAGTCCGGTCCTCGCCTCACGCCATCCACCGGTTCTGCGAGTTTAAGTGGAACGGGGTCCAACCGAGCCGCTGTACCTTTGGCGCCTTGACTAGCGTTAAGTCCCTGCAGCATCTCATCAGTGTTCCGACAGACGGACCTCGTTGGAGGGCCTGTGATGGCTGCTGCCGGCGGACCGGGCCGGGGCCCGGGAGGGCCCGCCTGACTCGGGGGGCCTGGGAGAGGCTCTCTGAGGGCCCCCCTTTAGGCCGGGGCGGAGGGACCTGCGGAGCAGGCGAGGACAGGCTCTGAGGCACAGGCGCGGGGCGGGGGAGCTGCAGAAGGCTGTGCCGTCGCAACCGCGGGTGCGGCGGTGGGCCGGCGGGGCAGGCCCGGGGGGCCGCGGTCCGGAGCCCCATGCAGCCGGGCACGGGGACTGGGCTGAAGCCAGGATCTGCGTGACCTGGGTGTCTCGGCATCACTGTTCCTGGGGGGCGGGGGTAGGAGTCGAGGAGGGGACGGGGTGGCTGTGCGGTCCTCCAGGTGAAGGTGCTGCTGGGGCTCCCAGCTGGGTTGCCAGGTGTTGGCAGGGAAGGTGGGGGGACGTGGCAGGTCCTGACCGCCCTGTGGGTGGGGTTGCTGGTGGGGCGCGAGGGGCAGGGGAGTCCCGCGTGCTCGGCCTGAGAACGAGTAGGCGCCGGTGGGCGGCGGCGCGGAGCGTGGAGTCTGGGTGTCAGGCTTCTGGGGAAATTGAAAGGGAAAGGCGGGCGCCTCAAACGGGAGGTGCTGGGGAGGGACGCTGTCGACGGGAACGTCCACGCCCAGGTGCTGTGGGCGTCTGCGCAGCCAGGTGCGGGGGCAGGGCCGCACTGGCCCAGGAGGGACCGGTGTCTGGGCCCGAGAGGAGGTTCAAGGAGGAAGAGGCAGACCCTTACCAAGCGTCAGCAAAGGGGAGACTGGACAGAGGCTGCTGAGTGGCGTGGCGGGGCAGAGCCGGGGCCGGGGGAGGGGACCCGGCGGGCGGCCGGGGGGGCCTGAAGCCAAGAAGATAAGGAGGGGGCCCGTCTCCCCCTGCGGGCGGGCGGGCGGATGGCTCGCGGTCCACGCCGGTGCCTGGGGCCCCGCGGAGCCGTGCGGGGCTGGGCTTGAGCCTCTCGCCATCGGCAGGGAGGAGCTGGGGCTGGCCTGGCTCCCGGTCAGTGAGGGGCAGCTCCAAGGCCGGCCCCTGGGCAGAGACGGGCAGAGGGGTGCGGAGGAGACGCGACGTGTGGGTTCTGGTCGTGATGCGGCCGTGGAGTAGGAGGCAGAGAGGAACGGGGGATGGGGTCCGGGAGGTGGCTGGGGTACGCGGGGACCCCAGCAGGGCTGTCCACGCCGTGAACGATGGCAGGAGCTGGGGGCAGCGAGACCCAGGCCCCCGCCGCTGCCTGCCCCCGAGGGAGCAGCGCTGCCTAGGGAGGCCTCCCCGAGTCCGCGGTGCAGGAGGGGCGGGGGCTCCAGTGGGGTCCTTCCGTGGGAGCCCAGTCCTTGAGCGCCCGGGGGTCAAGGTCAGCAGAGCAGGCGCCAGCTGCCACCAAGCCGCCGTTCCTGACGGGGGCTGTGGTCTCCTGGCCACAGGCTGGCATGGCTTCCAGGGCAGGCGCGCCAGCCCCGGGTAGCGCGGTGCCCCCGCAGCCGGGGGAGGGCGCTCAAGGCCCAGGTGACCTGTGTCGCCTTGCCCCTCGGCCACACCCTGCTGGCCTCTCCTGTCCAGGGAGGAGCCGAGCTGGTGGCATGTCCCTGCCACCGCTGGCAACACACCAGGGGACGGGTCCAGGGCCCCGAGGACAGGCCCGGGCGCAGGGGCAGCATGCTGGTCTGTCGCGCAGATGAGCAGTGTCAGAGGCAGGGCGTGGAGTATGTGCCCGCCTGCCTCCTGCCCCGGAAGAGGAGGAGGAGGGACGACCGGGTGGACAGCGACGGGCCGCCCCGCCCGGGAGCAGCCTTCTGGGAGCCCGAGTCCAGCGACGGCGAGGGCGCGGCCCCGAGCGGCAGCGAGGACAGCATGACGGACCTGTACCCGCGTAAGCCAGGACGTGTCCCCTCCCCTCGCCCTCCTGTGGGCTGTCATGTGGATTTGGGTCACGGCGGCTCCCCCCTCCGCTCGGCCCCGCACCCCTGCACCCTCATCGCCACCCGCCTCCTTCCAGCGGAGCTGTTCCCCAGAAAGCAGCTCGGGGCGGCTGAGCGCGGGGAGGACACGGACGGCGCCCTGGCAGGCGAGGACCAGAGGCCACGGCACCCGGCCGAAAAGCGCCCGGACCGAGGGGAGGCGGGCGCGCACCGGGCACCGGCCCCCAAACGCCGGAAGGTGCGGGCCGTGCGCGCAGCAGCGTACTTCGTGAGGGTTTTCGGTTTCCTTAGGGGGACGGAGGGAAGCCCTCGGTGGGGAACCCCCCCAGACACCTGCGTAAGCCCCAGCAGAGGCTGCCGACGGGCGGGCTGTTCCCCGAGCCGCACCGCACCGCACGGAGCACACCCGCTGGTCTGAGGGCAGCTGCCCGGTGCAGCACAGGAGCCTGGGGGGGCCCCCGGAGACGCCACCCTGCACCTTTGGGGAGGGGGCAGGCGTTTCAGTCCCCCCAGCGGGCGAGCAGAACGGCGCTGGTCGAGCTCTTCGTTGCGTGGTTGGGGGCGTCAACCGCTGCCTGCGATGAGGCCACCGTAGGCGGAGAGCTGACCTGGGTGTCGCACGGAAGCCGGGCCGTGGGCCAGCGGCCCTCCATCCTGGGACTGACTGGGACTCTGTTTCCGCCGCAGCACAAGCAGCAGCCGCCGCCGCCGGCCTCACCGCGGAGGCTGGAAAGCCGTCGCCGCGGACCGAGGCGCTTCAGCTCTTTCAAGCAGTCAGGTTAACGAGGGGCCGCTGGGGAAGCGTCTCCTGGCTTCTCTGGAGTCGGCGCATCTCCCGTGTTCCCGTGTTCCTCTTCCAGGGCCCCCTCAGGGCCTCTGCACTGTGGAGGGTCCCCAGGCTTTTTCCATCCACTTGTTGGTGGCCCTGAGCGCAGGGGACAAATCCCACTCTGGGTGTGGCCTGAGGCTCCTCCCCACGGCACCTGGGGAGCCGGAGCCAGGCCTGCCCACCCGGACAGCACCCAAGGGTTACACTGCATACAACAAATGCCATTATTTATTTTGTTTCCAAAAATCAAAATGTTTTCAAACACAACTAAGGTATAAAATACAGCATAAAATGAGATTGATACCTATTTTCCCACATAAAGCAAAAAAAATTCGTCAGAAATTGTTTTTGCCAAAACCAATTGGTAGCTTGTCTTCCTCTCCTCCCGGCAAAAGTGTCGGCCCCCAGGCACGCGGGCCGGGCCGGCGACCGAGGAGGACCCTGCCACCAGGCCTCCTGGGCTCAGCCCGCCCCCACAGACCAACAGGGGCCTCCAGGCACAGGGCCGCAGAGGTCCCTCATCTGCCAGAAAGTGCCGGAGACACAACGTGGCTGAAGGTGCCATTCGCTGGGGCCCTCGGGGCCAATGGGCTGTCAGAGGGAGGGCGTGTGGGCAGGAGACCCCCCCCCCCAGGCTGAGCGGGAACCTGGGAAACCACCCTCCACGGAGGGAGTGGGAGTGGCCTGCCCCGCAGCCACAGCCTCGTCCACACGGCGCTCGGGATGCGCCTCTGCGGTGTGGGGCACGGGCAGGTGGGGGAAGCGGCGCCATCGCCCCCTTGGGTGAGGAGGGTCCAGGCTGCAGAGGCAGGCGCTGTTCTGAGGGCTCTGGTGGGCGCCCGGCGGCTTCCCGCACCCTGGGATGCCGGTGGGGGGGGGTGACTCCAGTCCCTGCCGGCAGCCGTCGCTGGGATACAGGCGAGTGGGAGGAGCAAGGAGCACTCGCCCCCCAAGAGCAGAACCGCGGTGTAAGGCAGCGTTAGGAAACCTCAACTGCAGGCGTCGGTCCGATGGGTAAGGCTTTGCGAACCGCGGAGCAGCCGGGGCTGCACCTGGTGTAGCCGGGGGGGGCGCCGTGAGCGCGGAGAGGCAGCCGTGGCCGCGCGGCCTGGGAGGCCCCTCGGGCCCACGCGGACCCGGCAGCACCGGCTTTAGCTGAGGCTCTGAAAGGCCGAGTGTGAGGTACCTGGTCTGTGAGCCGGCGCCGCCGCCGCCCTACCCCCTTGTGGCCGCTGACCCTCCCCAGCAGGTCACACGGGAGTGGCCGGGGCCCCCGCGGCTTCCCCGGGCACCGCCAGGCCAGGGGCTCGTCCCCCCCGGAGCCGCTGCAGCTCCAAGGGCGCGACCCCGTGTAAACTACGCCCCTCTGGGCCGGTGTCCCGGCTCATCGATGACTTGGCCACAAACGGCGGCCCCTCTGATGCCGCCTCGTGCTAGGGGTGGGAGTTTCCACTGTCCCCGTGAAGTATCACAACGCAAGGCAGAAGCGCACGGAAGCTGGGGGGCGGTTCTAAGCCAGGGAGTTTGACTGAGGTCGGACTAGGCCATTCGAAATCGTTTAGTAGTTTTAGCTAAAAACGTAAACTTTTTAAAAAATAAGAGGGAGACTGCTTTGAAGGATACACAGATGTATCTGCTCACAGTACAGCTTGAGGGCCCCCATCACCCGAGAGAGAAACGAGACAGAAGAGGCCGCGGCCGGCCGACCCCTCGTGCCCCGGGGCCAAGCTGACGCCTGCAGGGGGCGGGCGCGCCGGCCACCCGGCTGGCCCTGACCCATCAGCCCGCAGGTGGCGGGTCCAGAGCAGATTTAGCCATCGATTTTCAGGTGTCTGCAAAGAGTTCTCAAACATCTGTGCCTTTACGGGGGGGGAGGGGTACATAAACGCTGGCCATGGTGTCGAGTCCGCCCCAGCCAGCCCTCGGCGGCCACGGCCACGGGCCGTGCCAGGCAGGGAGGGGCCGTTACCACTCTTTCTTCTTCTCATCCATGGAGACGCCCCCGGGGCCCAGAGCCACCACCAGGAGCAAGCCTCCGATCACGGACATGGTCTGGAAGAAGTCGTACTTGAGGAAGTCGTGCATGGGCTTATAGACGGGAATGGTCCAGAAGGCGTTGAAGTACACGTTGATGGCGAACAGCCAGACGACAAGAGTCAAGGCGGCCAGCTTGGTTTTGAAGCCGATGGCCACTAAAATCATCAGGGCGGTGCCCACAATGTTCTGCAGGATCTGTCCCAGGGTGGGGGAGGGCGAGAAACGCAGATGCGTGAGGAAGAGGAGGGACAGCGGGTCAGGCCTTACAATCAGGCCCTGTCACTGACGTGTCTGCACCCGGGCGGTGGGACTCGGGGGTGTTTTGGGAGACCCAGCCCACAGCCAGGCCATGCAGGCGGGGAGGCAGCGCTCTGGTGCTGCAGGCGGGTGCCCCGGAGCCCCCCCACCGCCCCGCCCAGCAGTCGACTGGGTGCCACTGGGGGCAAAGGCCGGCTCAGTGAGCTTCCGGGGGACAAGGACAGAACCTTCTCCCCCTCTGCACCCCCAACACACACAGACGGTGAGACAGGCAAGGGAGCAAAGAGAAGCAGGACGTCTGCGTAAGGGACGGGGTCGCTGATTCGGGCCTTTGTTTGCTCAGAGGGCGGCTTCCTGGCACGCAGCCCCCCACCCTTGTTTCTGTCGAGAGCATTGAAAGGCCGGCTTCCTTCGAGCCAAGCCCTCCCCGCAGCTCCCCCACCAGGCTCCGCACACAGCCAGCGGCAGGGGGGCCGGGGGGCCGGGGGGCCGCGGGCCGGCCAGCCAACCCAGCGGGGGCACTTACGGAGAAGAAGCTGGCGTCGAAGTGGAGGAGCGTCATGAACATCAAGACCAGCAGGACCCTGCCCCCCAGCTGCATGTACTGCCGGGGGGAGCTCTCGCGCATGGTGGGCACGCCCGCGAACATGCTCTTGCCCTCCGAGCGGGACTCCGCCAGCAGCAGCAGCAGGCCGCCGCCCAGGGCCAGGTTCCTGAGGGGCAGAGGCGCTGGCTCGTCGCCGAGTCGGGCTCTCGGGCCGCCAGCCCCGAGGGGGAGACCGTGGGCCCCTCTGCCCCCTCCGCAGACCAAGCGGGACATGCAGGGCGCGCGTCCCTGGGACCCCAGGCTGGTGCCCCACCTGCACCATCCCACCACTTATGCTGCTGAAGACAAAGGTGTGTCCGTGCCACTAGACAGTGACAGTCGCCGAGCACTCAAACCCAGTGCTGGTCTCAGCTTTACTGTCGACCGGCTGGGTCCCTGTGACCAAGTGTGTTTCCACCTGGACCCTCCCTCCCTCCCGCCCCTCGTGAAATCTGCGGTCTGGAGAGGCAACGTGCTCTCGCGTGTGTGCTGGGGGATCCGGCGGGGGGGCCGGGTGGAGAAGGCCCTGCCGTGGGGCCGCAGAAGCCGGGTCTGGGCCCAGGAAGCCGAGGGTCCCAGCACCAAGGGCAGGTGGGGCAGGGAAGCGGCGCCCGCAGTGCACGTACCTCATCAGAAACTTCAAGTCCCACAAGATGCTGTAGGCGATTGTCTGGGGGCAGAGGACAGAGAAACCCCTGAGCGACAGCACAGCTGCATGGCCGCCTTTCCCACCCAGTCAACAGCATCAGGCAGTTTTTCAAATAGAAGATACACAAAAGCAGTCCAGGACCCCGGGGATGGCTCTGGGTCAGGTCCGAGCCGAGCCCAGGTGCCTTGGAGAGCGCGGCGGCTGGAGACCCCGGTCCCAACGCCCCAGCCCCCCAGCCGTGGGTTAAAGCCCACGTCGGACCAGCCAGGTCGTCTTCGCCACAGTGGGAAACGCCAGTGAAGGAGGGGCCTGTCGCAGCCCGGCCCTTGTCAGGGAAACTGCAGAGGGCGCGGAAGGCGGGTGCCCCCAGCTCGGCACCTCGCGGGGCCTGGCCCTGCTGCGCCGCCGCCTCCCCCGAGTGTCCCTTGAGGACATGGAGCCAATTCTCAGAAGAGGACAGGCTCTCCAGGGACAGGGACGGGAGGGCTCAGGCGGACGCTGAACCCCCAGATACGCCTCTCCAGGCGCCCTGCCCCGACCGCAGCCGCCCCGGTGCCCGCTCACCTGCAGCGCTATGATGCCGAAGAGCCCGAAGCAGGCGTACCGCACGAAGTTCCTGCTCAGCACCAGCACGCAGCCAGCTGGGGGCGGGGGGGGGGCCTGAGTGGTGGGCGAGGAGGAGGAGCCCCACACGAGCTGGCCGCCGCGCCCCACCCCTGCAAGCTGCCCCACGCAAAACTCAAGCCGCAAGAGGACGAGGGCCCGGTCCGACCCGACCCCACGCATGTCAGGCAGCGGCTGCCGCCCCAGGCTCCCTGGGGCGCCGCAAGGTAGGCCGCGAGGGCACGTCCCTGTGCTGCCCACGTGTACAGGGCGGTGGCCGCCCCCGAGGACGGCCAGGGGCGGCGGGCTCGGGGGGCCGCCGTGAGCCATGTCTGGCTTAGCCTCCCCTCCCCCTTCACCTCGACTGCCCCTGCCGGACAGGGGTCCTCACGGCCCGGCTCCTCCCTGGCTCACCCGCGTCTCCGGCTCTGGGCGCTTCGACACGGGCCGGGCCCAGTGCACGAGAAGCCCCGGCTGAACGCACACCCCCGCGCCCACCCTGAGCCACTCACTCAGCTGCCCCAGCAGGTTGAGGAGCACGAAGGACGAGGCCACCAGGTAGCCGCAGCCCCAGGTGCTGTCGATGTAGTCCCGCTGCTCGCCCCACTGGAACCACATGCGCACGCCGTCCTCCAGGAAGGTGCTGATCAGGCAGAGGCGCGCCACGTGCGGCAGGTACTGCTTCGTGACACGGAGGAACTGTTGGGCACAGGCGCCTGTGAGAGGCTGTGGCCAGCCCTGGCCCCCGCCAGGCGCTTCCTGGGCGCCAGCCGCGCTGCACCGGGCTGCCGAGCTCAGAGCCCGCGCAGAGATGGTGTGACCCTCTTCCGTGACCTCTGCCGTCTCAACAGACACGCCTAGTGGCAGCTATAGTCGCCAAGCAAGAACTGCCACGAGACACAGCCTCTACCCGCAAGCAAGGGCCTCAGCAGGTTAGAACCCGAGGGAGAGGGGCTGCCGGGTGGGGCTGAGCCCTCAGCCCCCGCCACCCCAGCGGCGCTGGCTCGGAGCCCCTCTGGCGAAGGGTGGGAGGCGCTCCTGAGCCACAGTGCGCGGGGGCTGCAGCCCGGGGCCGGGCCCAGCGGGCCTCGTGGTCGGCCATCGTGAGCCCCCGAGGCACGGCCGGCGCCCGTGTGCAGGCAGGCCCCTCGTGGAGCTCGGGCGCCGCATGCGCGCTGTCATGGATGAACACCTGAATGCGACACAGGCACCGGCCAGGAAGCTCGGGGGTTTCTGAAGGGCCTGACAGGCCTAAGCAAACTAAGAACACGCGACAAATGGGGTGGACGGCCGCTTCCACGGCCGTGACGTCCAGGCATGGGGAGTCGCTGGCCGGCGTCAGAGGCAGCGGCACACCTGTCACTTGCACCTGCCGCGCACAAGCCGTGCCGTTTACAACGCATGATCAGGGGACAAGCCAAGGCACAGACGGCACCGGGCGCGCCCTCCCAGCTGCTCGCAGCTGAGATAGGCAGGGGCAGCCCCCGAGGGCGCGCGATAACAGCAGGGACTCGGGAGAAAGATCGGGACCCACCCCCGAGAGCGGTGCGTCAGCAGCGAGTCTAAAGGGCGCCCGCAGGCCTGCCCTCAAGGGGACAGCAGGTTCATGTCCCAGCCCCTCTGGGGGCCGACTAAACCACTGCGGGAATGAGGTGCAGATAACAGCACCTCTTGATTCCTGGCACTTGTGGGAGGCTGCGTGGAGGCGCCAGGACCGCTGGGGCTGCCCTTCGCACGGCCGCGGGGCTCGCCAGCTCTGGGGAGCCACAGCCGCCTCCCGGCTCCACGCCCCACGGGGCGCCCCTGCCGCCTTTCTGCAGCCGAGGACAGCCGGGCTGACGGTTGCCAAGGGCTGTTCCAATTCTGATGAGCAGGAGAGAAGGGACCTGCTGTGAAAAGGGGCCCCAACTGCTCCAGGTGGACGCTGGAGGCCACGCAGAGACGCACACAGGACGCACACGGCCGCGGTGGGAGCGCGCACGCCACGGCGGGCAGCGGGCACCGTGTCCCTCCCGTTTCTGCCTCCCAACACTTTCAAAATGCCCAGCAACGGCCAGCTGCCCCTCGGCCCCAGGAGATAAACAGCACCCCTCGGCTCTAAGGCCGGGGCCTCCCGCCAAGGCCCCCCGCCGAGCGAGCCTGGCTGCACCTGGCGGGCCTCACAGGGACGTGGGAGCTTCGCAGGAGCCTCGGCGCGGCCGAGCAGACTCCGGCTGCAGCCTCGGGGGGCCGCCGGGGGAGGGCGCCCAGGGACACAGGCATCGCTGTGGGCGGTGCCCTGACTTGCTTCCCGAGTGGTGCTTGCGCTCAAGGGTGTGGGGGGCGTCGCAGGCCCGTGCACACCGCGGGACTTCAGTCCTGGAGCGCCGTGTGGACGCGGGCGGCAGGGCAGCCGTGAGGCGCGGGCGGGGTGAGAGCCTCCGTGGGGAGTCTGGACTCTAATTGGAGTGTCTGGTCGGAGGATTAAAGGGGAGGGAGAGAGCCTTCGCCTCAGACAGACAGGAGGCTCGTCCCTCCCTCCCACGCAGACGGGCGGGGAGACAGACGCCGCTTTACTTTGGAAAACCCACTGTGAGGACCCAAGCCTCTGTGCTCTGGCCCGAAGACGCATCCAGTTTCTGAGGTCCGATGCGGCCTGGGGTCAGGCCACTTTACTCTCTCGTGTGTCTGGCCAGTTCAGAGCCCGCCCTTGGCCAGCCGCCCTCCAGCGAGCACCTGTCTGGACCGGCCGCGGAAAGAACCGCATGCACCAACACTAGACCAGACCCAATTTTTGCCTTATTTCCGACACGTGTCTTGGTCCCCATGGTTCAGAACTGGCCACTGAGCCACTCCGTGCCGCTCCACACTGGCCCCTCGGGTGCAGAGAGGAGCCTGGGCCCAGGCCCTGGGCAGCATGAACAGGGGTCCAGTTCATGCACAAGGCCAAGGCCCTGCGACCCAAGCCGCCGCTCTCAGGAGGGACGCAGGCGGCACAGCTGGGGGCGGGCCCGACCCCTCCCGGCCCCTCCCGGCCCCTCCCGGCCCCGTGATCAAGCCCCTTGGACAGCACCGGGCGGCTTCAGAGACACGCTTCAGAGACACGCGGGCCTAAGAGTCTTCCCAGGGGCTGTCGCTTTAGAGGCTTGAAGGGGCCTTAAGAAACGTGATTACACCAGCCTGAGCCACCACTCTGGGAACAGAGCGACCAGCCCCACAGCCTCGGGCAGCTCCCGCACCACAGGAAAGCTGCCTCTTCCGCCTGTCGGGGCCAGCGGAGCCGGGAAAGCCGCCTGCCATTCCTGCCTGGCGACAGCTCCGAGGTGGAAGAGCGGGCAGCCCGCCTTCCTTTCCTCATCACCAAGGCCGGCCCGCGCCTACCTCTCCCCGGACACCGGAGCCTGTGGCCGGGCCACTCCTCGGGCCGAGTTCGGCGGCACGAGAGTGCGGCAACTGCCCCATGCCCGTCCGCCGGGCCCCCAGGACCCCCAGCCAGGCTCCCTGGGTGCCGCTCCATGGCTTTGTGCTGCACCTGGAGGGACAGGCAGGGGTCCACTGGCCCTGAGCTGGACAGGTGGCCTGGCTTTCTCTAAGAAAGGCCGACGTGGGACAAAGGGCCCCCCTCACCGCAGACAGGCGGCAGAGAACCCAGTGGCGCCGCACCTTCCGGGGGGGCCTCTCTAACCACAGTCTCCCCACGTCCCCGCCCCAGACAGGCGAGCAGGGAAGCGTGCGTCAGCGCGCGCGTCCTCTCTCCCACTCCCGATGGTGCGGGGCAGGAGACCCGGGGGTGGGTGTGGGGCAAAGGACAGAGCGAAGGAGGGGGGGAAACGCTCAGAGCGCGCACCGCGTGGCGGCACGAGCCGCGGCCGCAGAGCCCGACACCGGCAGCCATGCCCGCTCAGCGTCCCGTGAGGCCGTCCTCGCTACCCAGCGCTTTCCCGGAGGCCCTGGGGGTGACAGCCCTCCAGACTGGCTCCGTCAGGACGCAGCCCGTGTGAGAAGAGCAAGGCCACCCTGGAGCGCGGGGCCCCGCGCAGCGTGTGCCACCTTGGTGACAAGCCACCAGGCAGGGCCCAGTAAGTGCTAGCACCCCTGCTTGTGGCGTCACACTACACACGGGCAGCGCGGACCTGCGCAGGGCAGGAAATAATTCTGGACTGCTGAGCTCATCAGCCTCGGCCCTCTGACGAGGTCTCAGACGGCCTCCGGTGCCCGGCGGCTCCCGCGGTGAGAGCTCGCAGCCCTGTGTGCGGCACCTGGCCCTCTGGGAGCCGGAGGACACTGTCACCGGCTGCCCAGGGCAAGGAGCCCGGTGCCAGAGCCAGCTCAAAAGGAGCTGGCCGGCGCCAGCCAGCTGGACCGCTCGCCCTGTGCTCTGGCCGCCGCCGCCGGCCCGGAGGGGAGGCCACGGGACAGCCACGCAAGCCTCCCTCCGCACGCCTGAGGGCGGGGATGCCGGGGTCGCCTGGCTCGGGCCAGAGGGCAGCAGCCCCCAGCCCCGCCGGCCTTCCCACAGCGACCCTCACCTGGTGCCAGCTGCCCTGCGTGCCCACCGGGGCCTCCCAGGCCCCAGGCTCTGCTGCGTCTGTGTAACGCAGGCAGCGCACGAAGGAGCAGAAGGGCGTGCCCCGGGGAGAGCTGAAGGGCTTGTCAGCGGGGAGCTGATCGCCTGATAGCTGGCAGCAGCCTGACTAAGTCGTTTTATCTGGAGCTGGTTATGAAATTCACTTGCAAAACCAGGGTCCTCCAGGCCAAAGAGCCAGGGCACGCGGCCCTCGCGGCTCCCTGCCCTTGCGACCCCCTCGGCTAACAGGAGCCCGCTTCCTCGGGAGTCGCTGCCGGGGGAGAGAAAACTGGGTCACCAAATTATGTCGATGGAAACCAACAGCGAAGGCCTGTGCGGCTCCTGAGTGTTTCACTCTCAACTGTCTCCGCGAGAGATGCACGTTTTAAACTGTGTCTGTAACACAAAATCACGGCCTTAGGAAAAACCAGGCTCCGAAACCACGTACCTCGCCCCCCCCACCCCTGTCCCGATCGGTTCTATAACATTGGGCCACAGCAGAGCCGGGCACCGAGAACCCAGTCACCCAGCTCCGGCGGGGGGGGGGGCACGGCGGGGGCACGGAAAATCTTGTTCACTGATAGCTGATCAGGAAACACTCCCTTTTCTTTAAATCACACACCAGCCTTCCAAGAATCCCAGCCGCAGAGGGTGGGCGCGGGATATCCACCCCCACGAAAGCAGACGCTGAACCTCACTGCTTTGAACTCGGGCAAAGGCGACACACAAGCCTGTCCTGGGCCACCAAGAAGACAGGGCCGGGTCTGCCCGCAGGGAGACACAAGGGACGCTTGCAGACTAAGCACCCCCGCCCACCCCACACACTGCCAAGACTGGGCGCTTGTCCCGTCCCCCTTCCGGGACCTCCGTCTGTCCATCGGGCTCTCGGCCTGGTTACTCGGCTGCCGGCCTGGCAGCTTCCGGGGCTGGCAGGACCGCCGGTGCGCTCGGGGAAGGAGAGCCGGGGAAGCCGGGCCTCCCCTCCTCCCAGGCTTGTGTAAGAGGGATCCTCATTCAAATCAGCCCCAGGGCAGAGTCCAGGAAGGGAAACTGCGGGGTCAAAGGGACCCCACCGAGTCCACACGCCCGGGGACGGGAAAAGAAAACGTGCCGTGCTTTCTGTAGTTGGGATGCATGCCAGGGCGCCCCCTTTCCTCCGGGAGGACCCCCAGACTGCCTGTCTGACCAACCCCGGTTCAGGATCCAGCCCCCCTCCCCGCCTCCTAGGAGCGCCCGGGCAGAGGACAGGCGGGCAGGGATGGCCCCGGCAGCCGGGAGGGCAGGGCGCTCACCGAGCCCCCCAGGGCTCGCGCCGCCGCCTCGGGGACGGGGAGGCGGCCGCTCACACCCCTCGCCTTCCAGGAAGGCCCGGGCCAGCCTGCGGGGACGGGTCACCGAGCTGGGAGCAGAAGCAGGGCTCGGAAACACATCCCGGACCGTGGTGAGGAGGCGGCCAGGAGGGCAGGCTGGGCCGGCGCCCGGGTCTGGGGGTGTCCCAGGTCGGGACAGGCAACGGGCCCCGGCCGGAGGGCCGTGGTTGGGGGAGGGGGCGCGATCCCTGCGGTGGGATCCGGAGGGGCGAGGGCACGGCCCAGGCTTCGGGCGGTCGAGCGGGGCTCGGGGCGGGGGGCCGGCTCTGGGAACGGTCGGGGCGCGGGGTCGGGGTCGGGGCCGGGCAGCGGCGGGGACCCGGGGGAGGGGGCCCGGGCGGGGAGGCCGCCGGGCCCGCAGGCCGCACCTGGTCGGCGAAGTCCTCAGCCGTGCCCATCAGGTCGTTCTGGCCCATGGCGGCGGCGGGAGGCTCGGCTCGCTCGCTCGCTCGCTCGCTCGGCGTCCGGCCCGTCGGCGCCCGCGCCCTTCGCGGCCTCCACAGGAAGTGCCCGGCGGCCGGCCTGGCTTCTCGTCGGCAGCTCCGGCGGCTGCCACGTAGGCCAAGCCTTAAAGGGGCCGCGCCGGCGGGCCCGCCCGGGCCGCGCCTTAAAGGGGCCACGCACCGCCCGCAGCCGCACCGCGCGCCGCGCTCGCGGCTCCGCCCCCCGCGCCCTTAGGTCCCACCCGCCGCGCTCCGGCCCCGCCCGCCGCGCTTCGACCTCAGCGTCTCTCCTGGCCCCGCCCATCGAGCTCGGCCCCGCCCTCCGTGTTCGAGGCTCCACCCAGCACGAAATGTAAAGCTGCCAGGCCCCGAGGGCCTGCCCGCCAGGAGGACGCACCGGTGCCCCGGCGCGGATACCGTTTGGGCAGAGAGGGCCACGTGGCCAGACAGACACACCCGGGGCTGAGGGTCTTCCCCAGGGTGGGGGATGGGGGTGCTCGCCAAGACGCGGTCCCAACTGAGCATGCTCAGTCGAGGGTCCGACTTCTGGCGCCGGCTGGTGGCGTCCCCCCAGCGCCCCACCGAGGGAGACGGAGGTCGGGAGTCATTATGGAAAAGTACAAGGTGCCGAGGTGTCCCCTGCCAGGGAGGCTCGGGTGACGAGGGCTGACGGCCTGGGGCAAACGGTCGGGGACCTGGACCTGCTGCCATCCCGAACCCCTACTGGTTTAACGGTCGCAGCCCCGGTAGAGGCTGCAGGCAAGGACCCCCTCCCCCGTCCCCCCGGCCCCGCGCCCGCCCCAGGGAGGCACGGGGACCCGTTTTCTGGCCAGTGAATGCCTCCAGCCCGGAGGGCACCCCCAAAGGTGCCCTCCGGGGTGCCCTTTGCCTCTCTGAGCCTCAGTTTACCCGCGTCTGAAACAGTAGATGAAAGTAAGGACTCGCCAGCCTTGTCTGTCTGAATGTTGAGAGAAGAAGACAGTTCCATCCTCTCCCACGGTCCGTGGGCGCGGGCTGGGTGGACAGGGCACCCTAGAGCGCCCACAAGTCGTGGTCAGGAGCCCCCAGACTCCTCGGACACCTTGGCCGCAGTCCCCGGCAGGGGGACTCGGGCCTTTCCTTGGCCCATGAAAATGCATAGGACCTGAAAAATTCATAAAAGAAAAGCTGCAGAATAAAAACAAGTGAACGTTTAATGCTCCTGTACATACTATGTCAACCTCAGGACACGTTTGACCCCGCCCTTGTAAAAATGTCATCCTTCTGAAAATAGCCTGTGAAGTAGACTTGTCTCGCTCTGCGGGGGGTGGCGGGCAGGACGGCAGGGCAGCCCTCCAGCGGTGAAGCAGGTGAGTTTCCGGGGGCCAGAGGTTGAAAAAGCAAAGTCACTTTTTTTAGGGGGAAAAAAAAAGGCTTGATTCCACACACAGGTGCAGTTTTGCTGCTCACTCTGCCACCTAAGACGAGGGCCTAAGCTCGGGCGCTCTTAGAGCAGCGTCACCGCGCAGGACGGTGTCCCTGTTGTGCCCTGAGCAGGATTCCGGCCGCTCACCCGGCTCGGGTTACAGACTCCAAAGACCCTCTGGGGCTGGAGAGCCCCTCGACCCGGGGTCAGCGCCCCCATCCTCTGATGAACGCCCCCGCGCATCCAGCCTCGCCCCGCGACCCCGGGCCCGGCACAGCACGGCGGCCATCCCGATGGGCTTCACGCGCGCACGGCAGCTGGGGTCAGACCCCAGAGCCCAGCCTGATCCGGCCGCCCTGGCTACTCGTGCTGCAGCCTCAGGCTGGGACCGGGCACCCTGCGCCTCAGTTTCCTCCGGCGTGAACACAGAGATAGCAAGAGAGGGGACCGGCATGCAAAGCGCCGGACACCGTGCCAGGCACGCGCGTGGCTGTGACTATGATTGTAGCCGTGGTGGACGGTCACTTGCTTGTCCGGACGCCCAGCTTGGAGGCGGGTGCTGGAAGTCGGAATCACACCACGAGCCCGGAGAGGGAAACCGTGCGCCAACTCTTAGACACCCGCTGGTCCTCACCGCAAATGGAAGGGGGGTGGAAGGCGCTCCGGGGCCGGCCCCAGCGGATGGGCTCGGGTTCAACCTTCAGACAGCTCCCTGGCCTCCGGGTCACTCTCTCTACCTGCCCAATGGGGCAGAGGCACTTGCTGTGCCCGAAGGGAAGTCGGGGCCGAGGAGGCTTGGGGGCCAAGCGCGCTCTAGGAGGGGAAGCAGGGCGCGATCCCCAAGACCTCTCCTTTCTGCTGGTAGATTCTGAACCAGCTGCGTCCTGGGGCCTTGGGGGTGAACCTGGTGGTGGAGGAGCCAAAAACCAGAAGCAGGCACGTGATAAAGCAGGTAGGCGGCCGTGCCCCTGGCACCCAGCAGGGGCGGGTCCCCGTCAGAGGCTCGACGTCCCTTTGTTAGAGAAAGCCCGGTGCGGCAACAGCTGGACTCCTCTCGGCCAGCAGGCCCCACACGGGAACCCAGGCGGGTGGAGGCGTGGCGTGGCGTGGGGGTGGCGTGAGGCGCCGCCGGCTTCCCCGCACACGTGACTGTCACCTGGATGGACAGGACCCACAACCACCACAACCGTTTGTTCAGGGTGGCGGCATTTCATTCAGTCGCCTGCCAACCCAGCAAAGCAGGGTCCGGGCCCCTCCTCACAGAGGCTCCGGGGGCTGCTTCGCTGGGGGCTGCCAATTTTACAAAAGGGGAGCTCCATGTGGGGTCGGGGAGCAGCACAAGGACTTGCCCAAGGTCACACAGGGCTAAGGACTGGACGCCAGACCCCTTCTCGGGCGTGGCAGGCGGCGGGGGGGGGGCAGGCCTGAGGGGACAGCGCTTTGTGTGTCCAAGTCAGGGGGCCAGGAGACCCAGGGCCCAGGGGAAGAGCGCCAGCACCTCCGGGCGGTCCTCGGTGTCGGCGGGGCACATGGGTGACGGCCGCCCGTGCAGGTGGCCGGTCCTGCTCCGCCAGGCCTCCTGCCTGTGGGCTCGCCGCCCTCACCTGCCTCTTGCTGCTCCGCTGGCCCATCGTCCCGCCTCGCCCCAGGGGACGGGGCCAGCCTGTTGTCTCGTGGGCACTTGGAGCCTTTAAAGATGGCGGTGGCGGTGGCAGTGGCAGTGGCAGTGAGGATCGTGACTGAGCCAGTGCCCGTGTGCCCGCAGGTGGAATGCCTTGACGACCATCACGCGGACGAGGCCCTGGAGGAGGTAACTCTGGGCGCCCCACCCCACCCCCGCCCGAGGATGGGACGCGGGGTGCAGAGAGCGTTCCGCGCTCTTCTGTGGAGGGATGGGGTGGCAGGGGACCGGAGGCGGCCCCTGCCCCTGCCATGACGCCGGAGCCCCCAGGCCCCAGGGGGCGCCCTTGCCTGATACGCTTGTGTGCGCCGAGGATCCGGCAGCTTGGAACACGTGTTCGCAGAGGAGATGGCGTGCGCGCGTCGGCGCGGTCCCTCGGCCAGCCTGCCACTGACCATCTTTTAAAAGGTGGTTTCAATGATAAGAATGTCCGTTGCCGTAGGAACTCGGCAGGAGGCAGAACCCTCTGCCAAATAGCAAAGAAACGGCAGGCTCTTTCACGGCCCTGACCTCCACCTCCGACAGTAGCGTCTGCACTCCGGCGACCCCGGCGTGCGCCCTGGGTGCTGCGCGCAGGCTCCGGGCAGCTTGCTTTGCTTTCTCGAATTTCACGGGGCAGCGTCGGCCGCCCTGTGCGAGGGTCTCTTGTCTGATTTCCGTCTGGAACCGCCAGCTCTCAGACCTTGCCCGCGACACAGCTCTTCGGTCCAGAGTGCGGCCGATGCACAGGGACGGGCGCAGGCCACATTCTGACGGGGACAGAGGGCCCTCCGGCGGCCCCCGAGCCTCGCGGCTTTCCACGCTTGTCCCCGCCCCGCCCTCCCAGGGGGGCGCGGGCCTGGGGCTCCGTTGCTGCGGCCCCGTGTCTGCTCCCGGCCTCCTGTCTCTTCCCACAGCACGTCCAGCCGGGGACGGGGCCCGTGGTGAGGAGGGTGTGGTGCCGAAGCCACCGCCTTCTCCAGCCGCGCCTGCCTGCCTCCCTTTCTGCTCCGCCGGGCGCTCGGCCTGCATCGGGGCTCTCAGTCCTCGCGACACCCCCGCAAGGCAGATGCCACTGTCTCCCCATTTTCAGGCGAGGCGAGGAGGCTCAGAGAGGCTGAGGAGCTCGCTGCTCCTCCAGCACAGAGCAGGGGCTGCCTGCACGTGGGGGCCGGGACCCACCCCGGGTCGTGTGGCTCCTAACCACCAGCCCGCGGCACACGGTCCTGGTGCCGGCTCGGAGCTGGGCGCCCGCGTTCCTGTTGGCCCGTGGGACAGGGAAGCAGGGACTGAGCATCCGGGTCCCGACTGCCTCCCCTCCTCCGCCCTCCCGCCCGCAGCTGATGCCACTGCTGAAGCTTCAGCACGCCCACATCTCCGTCTACCGGGAGATGTTCATCATGTGGAACAGCCAGGTGGGTGGGAGCCGACACCTGGGGCCAGGGCCGCTTGGGGGCCGCAGGACCCGCGAACCGAGCACAGAGCACCCCGCCCTGTGGACCCCCCTCGAGGGGCAATGGCAGTGGCTTAAACGGGGCAGCCCCTGACTCAGCGCTGACCGGGGCCACACGGGGGGCTCGCGGCACCTCGTCAGAGGTGCGCCCCCACAGCCTCTGTAGGGGAGGGGTTACCACCCAGTTCAGAGAAGGAACAGGAGCTAAGAGCAACAAGTCCCTCCCAGCTCCTCACCGTGGGCACCCGGCCGCGCGCCTGCGGCTGCGGCACTAGCTCACTCCGCCCCTGAGCCTGCTCTGCAGCCAAAGGCCCGGGCGCGCGTGCACCTCCCAGCACGGAGCCCTGCGGGCCTTGGGAGCGTCCCGTGCTGCCCCCTCACCTGGCTCCGGGCTCCCCCTCGGCTCCTGGGGGTCTGCGGGGCAGGCTGCGCCACCCCGAGCCCCTGGGGGCAGAGAGGCTCAGGGCTCCCCGGGGAGGCGGCCGGGTCACGCAGCCCCCGAGCCTGTGCGTCACCCCGTCGGCTCTGTGCCCTCGTCTCTCAGTTACCCTCCCCGCCGCCACGGGACTGAGGCAGGGGGCCAGTGTCAGGGCAGGCGGGGGCCACAGGCGGAGGCCACAGGCGGAGGGAAGCTGGGAGGCCTCGGGCTGAGCGAGACCCCGGTCACACGGCCACAGCAGTGTCCCCACCTGGGGCTGACAGCCCTCACTCTAACCTGGGTTCAGGCAGGAGTGGGGGCCCCGCTCACACACGCGGCCTCCCTTTTAGCCTGGGCCCTCGGAGAGGACCTGTGGGGAGGCCATCGCTCCGTGCGTTTTCTGAGCACCCGTGACTCGCCTACAGGGGCTCGGGGAAACCAGGAGGGCGAGGTCTCCCTGCGGGAGGGGGAGCGGGGCCTCCCCAGCCCCAAGCTGAGGTCCGGACCCGGTGCGCTGGGGTCCCCCTCAGGCAGGCCCACCCGAGAGGGAGACGGGCGGAGGCCGGGCCTGAAGCGGGGCGCGAGGGGCGGGGCACCCCGCCCAGGAGTCACGGCCTCCGCAGCCAAGTCCAAGCCGGGGGCCGGGGGGGCGTGTGGCTGGAGACCCGAGCAGGGGCCGCCTCGGACGGTGGCCTTGTGCCGAAGCGCCCAGCCTGGCCCCTGGGGCCAGATCTGCGGCAGCCGGCGAAGGGACCCCGTGTCCCCAGCAGACCTCCTCGCTGTTCCTCTGTTTGGTGATGGACTACAGCAAGGGAAGCTTCCAGAAGGTCATTCAGAAGAAGAGGGAGGAAAAGGCCGTCATTGACTGGGAGGTAAGGCAGGCCGTCTGGGACTCCAGGCGTGGGGGCCGCCTGGACCTTGTGGACTTCACAGGCCCCACGGTGGGGGTGGGGGGGCCCCGGGTCTGTCCGTCCTTTTCCTTGGCGTCCCCGTGGGCAGCTAGGCGCGTTCACACAGTTGTGCTCTCCCAGCCTCCCGGAGCAGGGCGCGCAGCGCGGCCAGAAGCCCGGACGGTCCGGTCGGTCGGCCCGCGGCCGACCTCTGCTGGCCCTGAAGCCCCTGTACGCGGACGTGCACCGCGTGTGGTCCTCTGTGTCTGGTTCCCCCACGGGGCCTTTGAGGCCCCCCCGCGCGGTGAGCATGTCTGGATGCCATCCCTCTCTGCGGCTGGTCCCACAGAGAGGCCATGCCGCGCCGGGGTCCGGTCCAGCGCCGCGCGTGCGGGCGGCGGCCAGCGGCCAGCGTGGGGCTCTGACGGAGGAGGCGGCGCCAGGCGTGGCTGGGGTGTTTGGGGGCCCAGACGCTCGACTTTCCTGGAGAGACTCCACGGCGAGGGGCGGCCGGGCCCCTCCGTGCTCCCAGCCGGCTCGGCCGCCCCGCCCCGGGTCTCACGGCCACCGCCGCTGGAGGCTTCCGGCTCCAGGTCCTGGCCCGCAGTTCAGCAAGTCAACCACTTTTACTGTAGTGAAAAATGACGTTTAACTTTAGTGATTAAGCGTAACCACAGTGAGCGCTTCCTGGCCGTGGGGAATCTTCTTTTGTATCCGTTCAGGTCTTGTGTCTCTTTAAACCCCAGCTTGCCTGTCGTTTCCTGCTGGTTTGTGCAGGTTCTTTATGTGTCCTGGGCGCTGGTATCCAGAGTCCTCTCCCCATCTGTGGCTTACCCAGTCCTCTTTCTTTTTAATCCTTACTTAGTGAGTTGAGAGAGAGAGGAAGGGAGGGAGAGAGGAGAGAGGGCAGCGCCGGCTTGTCCGATTTGTTTGTGCCCTCATCGGTCGGCTCCCGTGTGCGCTGTGACCGGGACCGAACCCGCAACCTTTGGGTGCTGGGGTGACGCTCCGACCAACCGAGCCCCACCAGCCAGGTCCCGGCTCTCTGCCTTAACCGTGGGCGTTCTTCCTCGCCGTGACGTCGGCGTACCCGCCCTGCACGTTCGCGGGTGCCCCAGGCCCTGCGGGGGAGCCTTTGCTGCCCCACGGCCATGTGGTCTCCTGAGCGAGGTCCCCGTGGCATTCACATTTAGGGCTACGATCCACCCCGAATGACCCCTGCCTGCGAGGGCTCTGGGTGCCCCTGTGTGCAGCACCCCGCACCCCTGGCCCGTGCCCGCCGGCCAGGGCCCCAGGGCCAGGCCCCAGGCGAGAGGTGGGACCTCTGCAGCCCAGAGTGTCCTCAGGAACCGTCAGAGATGCCGACCTGCTCTCATGGGGGCTGGGGGCGCCGGCGGGGGGCGCGGGAGGAGGCCCGGGGTCCTGCGCACCCCGCCTCTTACTGACACCCCCGCGTGGAACCCAAGGGACGCGGCTAGAGCGTCGCCGCCCTGCAGACGAGCTGCCTCTTGTTTCTGATGCAGAATGCTTCCAGAACATTCCCCGTCAGGGCCCTGTTCCCTGTGATGGCAGAGAGGTGAGCCCCAAGTGGGCACTGGCGACTTCGGCCTCTCTGCCGCCCACACACAAGGCCCCCGGTCACGGCCGGGGGGTGCTGTGGGGCCCCCGGCAGCCTCTCGTGGAGACGGGTGCGGGTCCAATGCCGACGACGTGGCTTCCCGGCGGGCGGAGCCTCCAGCACTGGCACCTCTCACTCTTTCCCCAGTGGATGCACAACGTGCTGGGCCAGGTGCTGGACGCCCTGGAGTACCTGCACCAGCTGGACATCATCCACAGGTGACTGGGGCCAGGGCGCTTCGGAGCGACGGCACCGCGTCCCCGGGGCCACCTGTGCCCGCGCGCAGGACCCCGGGGGTGGAGGGCGCGCCCCGGCGCAGGCAGCCAGGACGAGGGCGGGCAGCTGTCCAGCGTGCCTGCCTCCCGGGCATGGCGAGACCGTCACCCCCACCCCCTAAGCTCCAGTGATTCACCCTCCCCGCGCAGCTTCGCAAAGGGCAAGATGGGCGGGTTGGTTCTAAAGTACAGGGAAGGGGAGCAGATAGCAGCGCGCCCAGGACGGAGATTAAGCCGCGTGGCCTCTGACCCCTGGCTGCGACCTGCCAGCAGCCCCGCCTCCGGGACCCGGGGTCTGAGGGGCGGGAATGGCGGCGGGTGGATCCGTGTCGTAGGTCCGGGAGAAGGGGAAGACCGCGTGGACCGTGGGCAGGAAGGGAACGCCCAGCTCGGGGGCGACGCCAGCGGCCGCTGCTGCGGGGACTGTCCCCGCCGAGGGCCGGGCTCGGGCCTGGCAGGAGCCGCAGCAGGCCGGGGCGGTTTCCCGCCGGCAGCTGGCCGGTTCTCTGCGATTTAAAACAACTGGTTGTGTTTTCTGTTTATGGGAGACGACATTTAAAAAGTGGGGTGCAGAGAGGCCTCCACTGAAGAGGGGGTGCGGGTGGCTGCGTGGAACCGGGCGGGGCAGGGAGTAAGGTTCAGGGCGCACGCCAGCCCCGCGGGCGGGGAGCCAAGGTGTCCCCTCGGTTGCAGGAACCTCAAGCCCTCCAACGTCGCGCTGGTCAGCCGCAACCACTGCAAACTGCAGGACCTGAGCGCCCAGGCGCTGATGACCCACAAGGCCAAGTGGACCGTCCGGGCAGAGGAAGGTGGCCGCACCCCCGCCCCTGCCCGGGGCAGCGGGGGCTGGGGAGCAGTGCGGGCCGGGCCTTCCAGCCGAAGCGGGCTGCTCGGAGTCCGCGGGGGCGGGGCCGCTCCGGGGGCCGGAAGACCTCAGACCTGTCCCGGCCCCGCCGGTCCCCACGCAGGCTGACGTGGGCTCCGACCCTGCCTGGGTTGAAACTGAGCAGAGTCCCCGCCACGGGGGAGGCATGTAGGGTCCACACAACCCCCAGAAAATGCTGACCGTCACAGGGGGCTGGCCACCACGGGAACCTGACATGCAGACACGGAAGGCGGCGGGGGGCCGGGCGCTAACTTGACCCAGGGGGTGGGAGAGGGGGGAATCCGGGGGCGCGAGCCCCCGACCTCTGAAAAGACGACGGGGTGAAAAGGGAGCTGGGCTTAGCCTCTCACGGCGTCGGGGGAGGAGGGAGCCACGGTGCAGACCCCAGGGCCCGGGAGGCGGCGCTCCCGGCACCGACCTACGGTCATTATTGGTGCACAGAGGCCGGATGGACAGACTGACAGGGGAACGGGTGGGCGGGCGGGCGGGTGGGGGGATCTGCTGAAGCGTGGGGGGCAGGGGTCCTTGGCACCCCCCGCTGTGCCGTTGGGCCGGAGAACAGAGCCCCAGAGAGGCAGGGGCTGTGTTGGGCCTGTCAGCACCCGCAGCCGGACCCAGGACTCTGCTCGGTTGGCTCCGCGTCTGGGGTTCAGGTTCAGAAACCAGGGCGGGGCCCCCGGGACTTTGCCCCCTGGTCCTGATATTTAAAGGGGCAAGATGTGCCCCCGCTGGCGTGGCTCGGAGGGCGGGGCGTCGTCCCGCGGGCGGAAGGGTTGCGGGTTCAGGTCAGGTCGGGGCACAGGCCTGGGTTGTGCACCAGAGGCAGCCTGTCGACGTCTCTCTCTTCCTCCCTGTCCCTCTCTAAAAAATAAAACCTTTCAAAGAGAAAAAAAATAGAGGAGCACGATGCTTCCAGAGGGGCAGACATGAGCCTCCATTGTCCGGCGGCAGCCGCGGAGCCGGGCAGCCTCCCGGGAGACCAGGGCCGGGGCCTGCTGGCCGGGGGCGGGGGGCGCAGGGGTGCCTCTCCCTCCCCCGGCCCGCAGACGGCTGCCCTTGCCTCCCCCAGTAGGGCGGCGACGGGCTCACTTCTCAAGCCGCTGCCGCCTGGGGAGCGCAGGACTCACGCCCCCTCTCCTGCCGCAGACCCCTTCCACAAGTCCTGGATGGCCCCCGAGGCCCTCAACTTCTCCTTCACCCAGAAGGCCGACATCTGGTCCCTGGGCTGCATCATTCTCGACATGCTCAGCTGCTCCTTCCTTGGGGTGAGGCCCGCCTGCCCACCGTCCCCCAGACCCCACGCCCGCCACCCCGAGGCTGGCGGCCCCAAAGCCGAGCTCTTGGCGTCCGCCTCCTCCCGCCCTGGCTCCATGCCTCTGCGGCGGCGGGAGACCCCGAGGGCCCCCCACCCCTGCCGTCAGCACCTGGCCCTCCAGGTGTTCTCATTGCTCCTGGTAGGTGAGAAAATGGACTCCACGTGCACCAACCGGCCTGTTTTGAGCTTAGGATGCATTTGGCAGCAAGCGGCGGGAACCGGACCCACGCTGGCCGCCTGCGGGCTGGTGGGCGCGGCTTCCCCAGTGGGGCACCCGCCTCAGCCCCAGCCGCCCCCTGGTGGGCAGAAGGGGGGTTGTCCCCACGGCCCCAGCCCAGGGAGATGCCGCTGGCTCCACTGTGTACCTCCGCTCCTCCCAGAGGGGCTCTGGGGTGCGGGCCGTCTCTGGGCACGCCGGAGGGCAGCAGCCACGCCGTCCCGCTCTGCTCGCGTGCGCTCCGCCCGCGCCCTGGCCGGTGTTCATTGCCCATCTCCTCGCAGGCCACGGAAGCCATGCTGCTGCGCAAGTCCCTCCAGAGAAGCCCAGACGCCCTGGGGGGCGTCCTAAGGACCGTGCAGGAGAGGCGGGTCCCCCACTCCAAGACCTTCTGTTCCCTTTTGCCCCTCATGCTGCAGACCAACCCCTTGGAGAGAATCACAGCCAGGTGAGCTCGGGCCTGGGCCGCCTTGGCTTCCTCTTTCTCCACATTGTTTTGCGTGCGCCCCCCCATCGCCTACCGTGGGTGAAGGCCCCGCCCCTGCCACGCCGCCACAGAGCCTCCAGGGCTCCCATCCCCAGTGCCAGTTTATGCGCACGCCCTTGAGGACAGACGGCAAGGCACACTTCTCCATGCAGCGAGGGGCGCAGGGCCCGAGGACCCGGCGAATGCCCGTTTTGTGAAAATGAGAAAAGGGAATCTATGGCGCCAAAGCCAGCCCAGGTTGCGTGCGCCTTTTACCCCGCAGCTGCAGGAGCTGGCTGCGGGCTCATCGTGTGTTTTCACGGAGGAAGGGTCCCCACAGGGGACGTGCGGGGGCCCAGTCCCGCCCACCTCGGCCCCGCTGGCGGGAGCCCCTGTCCCTCCTGGAGGTGGGTCGGCCGGAGCGCCGGCCGGACACACCTGTGACATGGGAGAGACGCTGCCAGGTGGAGTCCAAACGGGACGGCGGGGTCCAGCGTCCGGCCGCGCAGTCGTCCCGAGAGCCCCGAGACTGCCGGCCGCCTGTCCGAGGGAGAGCCGCACGGGCCGGGTCACGGGCTGCATCCCTCTCCGCAGACACGTCATCCACCGCGCCTTGGAGGAAAGCAATTTCAGGTCCCCGAGCGTCGCCCTGATGCTGGAGAAGCGGGCGGTGCCTGCGTTCATCTCGGACATCCTGTTGGAAGGCCACGTGGCCAGCATTTTAGGTGATTGGGGGGGCCCAGGCGGAGGGCACCATGGGGCTGCCGGGTCTTAGCTCCCGAGGGTCAGTGCCTCCCCCGCCGCCCAGCCCCCTGGGCAGCTCCCGCCGCGGGGCTGGCAGGCGGGGCAGCTCCAGCCACCCTTCCATCCATTGCCAGCATGCCCCTGGCTTTCAGGGGCTGCAGCAGCGCCCAGCGCCCTGGCCCGAGCCCCCTCCCCTGTCCTTCCTGCTGCTGAGGGCCCCCCACCACCATGCCACCCCTCCAAAGGCCCTGCACTGCGGCCCCCACACCCGACGCAGTGGCTCCAGCGTGGTCCCCAGGCCGCGGCACCTCCTGCGTGGTCCCTGCTCACCCAGAACCCCGGGCAGCAGGCGCCTCCCTGCAGGGGGAGAAAGCGTGTTGCGACCTGACCCACGCAGGTCTCAGTCACCTGGCCAGTGCGCGCCCAGCACGCAGCACCCCCGGACGCAGCACCCCGGGGCGTGTGCAGGGCCCCCCCCGCGCGCCCCGGGCTCTCCGGCTCCCGGTGTAGTGGCTGGCACCCCAAGGTCTGGAGGTCATTCAAGTCCCAGGGCAGTTCCGCTCGCCCGGCCCCCCGTGTCCCCGTGTGGGCAGGCTGCTGCCCCTGCTCCACCCGGGTCTCCATGGGCGCCCCGCCTGCCAGCGGCGGTCGTGTCCGCGGAAGGGCGTCCACGAGGCGCTGGCTGCTCAGCTTCCCCGTTTCTTGTGCTCAGGGGCTTCAGAGGCAGAAACCCGCCACCCGCTCGCCGAGCGGCCTTGAGCCTCAGTTTCCCTGTGTGAAGTAGGGATCCTGGCAGGACCCCCCAACGGGGGCCCAGACAGGCAGGGTGGGGGGTCTGTCGAGCTGGCCATAGGACAGGGGTCTGCGCCTGCGTCCGGGGACCGCGGTTCGTGTCTGGGGCGGGGTTGTTAGCGATGAATCCAAGGCGGAGGCCTGCTCTGCACCCCCCACCCCCACCCCGACCCCGACCGCCCAGGCGGCAGCAGGGGGCGGGGGGGGGGCAGCGGGGAGAGCTCTGGGCGGGGCCGGGCCTGCCCTCAGACTCGAGGCCGGCGTGGCCTGGAAGGGGGCCGACAGGAGCAGCACCTGCAGCCCGACCGCCTGGGCCCGGGAAGTGGGGCCCGGGCCGTTGGGCAGATGAACAGGCAGGCGCCCCCCGCCCCGTGCTCCCTGCAGAGGTCATGCGGAACTTCCCCAGGCGGCCCGAAGTGCAGCTCAAGGTCGTGGACAGGCTCCTGACGATGCCCGACAGCCAGCTAGGTGGAGACCCCTCCGCTCCGCGCCCCCTCGCCCTGAGCTCTCCAGCACTGTCCCTTACACCCCTGGGGTTGGGCTCTGCCCCCGGCAGGGCCTGTGTCCCTCGGACCTGCTAGGACGGGGCAGGCTGCAGTTCTGTGTTGCCGCTGTCACCTGGGTGGGGTGGGGGTACGGGGCTTGGGACCCAGGCCGTTGCCCGTGGCCCCCGCTCCCCCGAGTCTCGTGGCCGCGGAGGCAGATGGGCACCGCGTGCAGCGACCCCGCTGACCGGCCCGAGCGGTGGCTCACGTCCTGCCCGGGGAACCGGCGCTGCTCTGCGCGCTCCACGCGGGCGCGGGTGCTTCCGCAGGTCACACCCCTGGGGGTTCAGGGCGCAAAGATGTCCCGCTTTCGTGGATGCGGCAAATCGCCCTCCACGGATGCGCTGGCTCACCCGCCTACCAAGAGGGCGCGTGAGCCGCTCTTTCCCCAACCCTGTCTCTTAGGAACGAGTATAATCTTATTAACTATGCTAAAACATGGTTCCCTAAAACCTATCCACTCAACCTCTGTCACAGCAGCTGGAGGGTGGCCCTTATCCATCCGTCCGTCCCCTCCTCAGCGGTTCACCTGTTCACTCATCTGCCCGTCCCCCCACTATCTGTCCGCCTGTCTGTCCCCCACTCATTTGCCTCCTTCCACAGAGGCCGGGCCCTGTGCTGCGGCCACAGAGACCTCGTTTTGGCCCTTTGCCTGTTCCTCCCTCCTTCCCTCCCTCCCTCGTTCCCGGGGACCCCTCTGGAGCCAAGCGTGGCCAGGCTAGAGTCCATGGGAAGGGAGAATTTTCCTTCCTGCAGAAAACTGCGAGGCTGCTGGGCCCCTTCCCACAGTGGCCTTTCCTGCTGCCCAGAGCCACACCTGCCTCAGGCCTTCCCCGGCGCTGGCACTTCAGGCCTGAGAGGGAGGGACCGGGAGGGGAGCGGCAGTGGGGAGCCAGTGGGGTCAGGGTGGACCCACAGCCGCTGGCCCGCCCGCCCTGCCTCTCGCCCCTCGGTGGTGCCCAGCACAGCACGGCAGGAGAGCCGGGGGTCCCTCCCGGGGCCAGGGCTCCGGACAGGCAGGCGGCCCAGAGCGGCGCTGCCCTGTGTTCATGTTGGCACGCAAGCGTGGCTGGTCCCAGCGCTGGGGCCCGGAGAACAAGACGCTGGGGCAGCCCCACGCCAAGCACGGTCACCCTGCCTCGCCGCCCCCCTGTCCGTGGGGCCTGTGCGGGTGCGGGGCGCCCTGCGGACGCCAGCCCTCTCTGGCGCCCCAGTCTGGCCCACACCCCTCCCACCCCCGCCGCTCAGCCACGCCTGCTCGTGCCGCTGCCCTGCCAGGTCTGCCGTGGCCGGCGGAGCTGGTGGAGGCGCTGCTCACCGTCCTGAAGCAGCATCAGAGCATCGTGGACATCCAGCTGAGCGGCTGCTCCCTGCTGCTGCGCATCCTGGGCCAAGGTGGGCGCTCGGCTGGCCCGTCGCCGCTGGCTGCGCGGGCCAGGCCGGTCCTCCGCCCCGGGTCCCCACCCGCTCACACAGCACGCACCGAGCACCCATGGGGGCCTGCCCCGTGTCGGGAGGACCAGGACGACCTCGGCCTCCCGCACGGGAAGCACGGGGAGGGGCGGGCCCGCATCCTAGCCCCCCAACGCCCCCCGGCCCCGCCGGCCGTCCCCAGCACTGGGGCTTCTCCCACTGGTCCCAGCAGCGCTGGTGCAGAGCCCGGCCGCGGAGGTCCCGAGGGACAGCTCGCTCACCCCCGTCCTGCTGAGCATCCTGCGGAGCCACCCAGAGGCCCCACAGCTCACGGTCAAGGTCTACAGCCTCCTCACCATCGTCTGCAACCGGGGTGTGTCTGCCGCCCACCTGGGGGCCGGGCTAGTGCCCGGGCAGGGCAGCGCGGGGCCTCTGGTCGGGCTGTCTCACCCGCGCGCCCTGTCCCCTCTCCTCCCCTCCACAAACGTGCACGGGTGGGGGTGGAAGGCGAGGGGGTGGGCAACGAGGGTGGGGGGCAGTGCCCGGGGCTGCGCGCCCTCCCCTCCTCCCCAGCCCCACGTCGGGAGCCCGGGACCCTCACCGGGTGCCCGGGCGGGGGTGGGGGCGGGGCGATGGACTGGGTGATTTGCCCCCGCCAGCGATTCCGCTGTGGGGAGGGGGCAGGGCACCACGGGACAACAGGGGTCCTGCCGGGCGCACTCATCCGCCGGGACGAGCGCGACCCCAGAGGCTCAGGCCGGCTCCGGCTCCGTGGCCCGGGAGGCAGGGCTGGGTCCTGTGGACAGAAAGTGACATCGGCAGGGCCCAGCCCAGTAACGGGACAGGCGGTGCTGGGACCTGTGGTCCGGGGGGACGCCTGGGACCGGCCTAGCAGGGCCCCGTCCTGTAGGGGGCCCGGGGCTGCCGCCCGGGGACGCGGGACAGCGCACGGTGGAGGCGGTGCTGGGGGCGGGGCCCCCGCGCGGTCCTGAGCTCGGTCCCCCGGCAGAGGGCGCTGCGGAGGAGCTGCGGAAGGCGGGGCTGCTGGAGCACGTGGTGGAGCGCCTGGGCACCTGCTCCGGGGACCGGGACCTCGGCCTCGCGGGCCTGGGCCTGCTCTGGGTGCTGCTGGTGGACGGTGAGGGCCTCTCCTCGGCCTGTGCCTCGTGCTCCTCAGGACAGGCCGCCGCCCGTGAGGGGTCCTCAGGAGCCAGGGGCAGAGGGAGAGGCAGGCGAGGGTGGTCCCTCCTGGGGCGCCCCCAGCTCCCACGGCCGGGGGTTACCCCACCGCCCCTGGCTTCGGAAGTCAGCCTGCCCTCCTTTGTGAGTCAGAGGGGCTCCAGCCAGGAGGCGCGGAACCCAATTAGGATGGATGCAAAGAGGCCCACGCCAAGGTGCACCCTTACTAGAAGGCCAAAGGTTAGAGAGAGAGAATCGTAGAAGCCGCAAGAGAAAGGCCGTTGGTTGCGGGAAGGTCGCCAGGCGGGGGGGGCTGTGGGCGAACGAGCGAAGGGTAAGGGGGTTCAGAAGCGCAAACGGCCGTCGCAGAGCAGCCACGCGGGGACGTAAAGCGCAGCGCGGGCAAAGCAGCAGCCGAAGAGCTTGTGCGCACGGCCCACGGGCACGAACGCGGGCGGCGGGGTGGCCTGAGGGGGTGGGGTGATGGGCGAGGGGCCCACGGGGGAGAAATCAGCACGACTGTAACAGCACAGTCAATAAAGCAGAGTAAGGAAAAGCAGCGGGCCCGGCGGGGGGGGGGGGGGGGGGGGCAGGGGAGCAGAGCCCAAGGGGCCGCGCCCACACCCAGGCCTCCCTGGGGACGAGAGCCCCCGCCCCGTCACACGTAGCCTCCCTGGCGGGCTGGAAAGCCCCCTAGCCACCTCACACCTTGGAGGACAGCCGTCCCCCCGCCGCCCTGCTGTCCGGGAGGGGGGGGAGGCAGAGCTGGGGTCCCACACACAATGCTGCCAGCCCCCAAGTGAGGTGTCCCCTGCTCCGCCCTGTCCCGGCCCCAGCCGACCCTGGGAACAAGGCCTCCTTGGAGAAAGCCACGGCCCCTGTTGTGGAGGTGCTGGCCGCCTACCCTGCGGACGTGGAGCTGGCCGAGGCCGGCTGTGCGGTGCTCTGGCTGCTGTCCTTGCTGGGTGAGCCTCCCGGGGCCCCGGGCCAGGGGGCGGCCCCGGGCCCACGCGGTGACAGGCCACGCCAACCCCCCCGCCCCTGCAGGCTGCATCGAGGAGCAGCGGCTGGAAGAGGTGGTGTCGCTGCTCCTGCAGAGCATCCGGCTGGGCCAGGACAGGGTGCTGCTGGTGAACAACGCCTACCGGGGGCTGGCCAGCCTCGCCCAGGTCTCCGGTGAGCCCGCGGCCGGCGGGAGGCGTGGGCAAAACGTGAGGGGTGGCCGCTAGCTGTCCCTAACGGGAGCAAGGTCCCCAACATGGAAAAGGAAGACCATCTGGAGCCCCATCCTCCAGAAGCTGCCGTGGAGACCGACACACACGTTTGTCACTTTTTCTCTTGCGACCTTCCCAGCCTCTGCACCCATGAGCAGGGACACCGGTGCCCCACGCACCTTGCTGACCATGGCCGCCCGGGAGACAGGCCTGTCCTGGCTCCCCCCGCAGGGCACACACCCGCCGAGTCGCCCCGCGCAGCCCGCACAGCAACCTTGGCAGCCCCTCGGGCCTGGTTGTGCGGTGCTCCCGCCCCTGCGGGGTCTGCACAGACCAGGCCCCCCGGCATGTGCACAGGCCTGGCCTGTGGCCCAGCCTCCCTGGCAGGGGCCTCAGGAGGGGGCGGGCCCTCTGCGCTCCCGGGAGAGGCTCCCCTCTCAGACAGAGGCACTCGGGCTCCAGGCTGGCCCCCAGCCCGCCCAGGCGCCCCCAACTGCTGTCTGCCAGAGCGAGCCCCGCCCTTGTGGGACCGGAGCGGAGGCCGAGGTCCTGGGGGCCAAAGGGCCAAGCGGGGCTCGCAAGGGGCAGGGCTGTCAGAATCCAGTGCCCGGACGCCAGAGCGGAGCTGGTGAGAATGGGGCCTGGCCACCTCCGCAGACTGTCGGTCTCCCCCAGGTCCCAGGAGGGTCTGACACGTCCTCTGCGTGGCGTCGCTGGCCTCGCCCACCCTGCCGTGCACCTGGGGGGTGGGGGCTGCGACCGTGAGGCCCCCAGGCAGCAGGAGCCCGTCACCTTGTGGGCCCGGGGCCAGCCCCCAGCTCAGGGGCCCCGGGAGGCTCACCCAGCAAGGACAGGAGCTGCAGCCGGTGCGGCCCCAACAGCCTCAAGGCCCGGTCCAGCCGTCACCCTCGCCAGAGGGCACGGAGGCACAGGGGGTGACTGGCTGCCCCCTCCCCTCACCCCCAGAGCTGGCGGCGCTGCGGGTGGTGGTGCCGGAGGAGCTTGGCAGCGGCCTGGACCTCATCCGGGAGACCTGCGCGCGGCACAGGGACGACCCGGAGGTGGTGGAGAACGTGAGCCGGCTGCTGGCCCGGCTCGCCGCCTACCGTGAGCGCCGCCCGGCTGGCAGTGCTGCCCCTCCAAGGGCCGGGGGGTGGGCTCAGGTGGCTGCCCCCAGCTCTGCCTGGTGGGAGGGATGCAGCCCTGTCCTGCAGGCCACTCCTGCGAAGGAGCTGCAGAGCAGCGCGCGGGCTGGGCTTGGGGCCCCGGAGCAGGGCAGAGGCCTCGCGCGGCCCCAGGACCCTTGCTGTGCCCGCAGGGGACACTCTGTGTGAGCTGGCGTCCAGCGGCATCGGGGCCCTGGCTCAGGAGATCAAGGGGCGCTTCTCCTCCAGCCTGGTGCGTGTGAAGGGACCCCGCGAGCCAGGCCCCACCCCCACCCCACGCCCGGGGGCTGAGCCGGGCTCAGGCAGCAGCGCCTGGGGTGGCTCTGCGTCTGTGTGCTAAGGAGAGGGCAGCCAGACCCCTTCGAGGGAAGTGGACTGAGTCACCGAGTAGCTCCTCGGGGCCCCCAGGCTGCCCACGGGGAGTGACCGCGCATCTCTCCCCCCCCCCGCAGGAGCTGGTCTCCTGCGCAGAAACGGTGCTCCTGAGGCTGGAGGAGGCCGGGCTGCTCTGCGCGGCCGGGGGGCGTCCGCCTCCGCCTCCGCCTGAGGATGCAGCCACCTCGCCCGGAGCCCCCCACCAAGGACCTTCTCCTTAGAGCTGGGGGGAGGGGGGCATGGTGCTGGGTTCCTGTTGCCCCATAAGCCCCGGCCCTGGCTGGGTGGGTCAGGCGGCCACACTGGACATAGCAGCCCTTCCAGGCCATTCTAGACAAAGGAGAGAAACAGGCTCTACTGCAAGTAAAAACCTCCTTTATGGCCAACTGCTTCCTCAGTGGGCTCGGCCCCCTCGGTGCCTGTCGGGAGGTGCAGGGAAGCCTTGGGCTTCACGCTGTCGGCTCGGTGCTCGTTCTCTGGGGTCCAGGGCCAGGCCCTCAGAGCCCCGCATGGCGGTGCCCACGGGAGAGGCGCCGCCTCAGCGTGTAGCTGGCATCGCCATGTGCGGGGGCTCCTGGGGCCCCGACTCGTTCAGCTCGGCAGGCAGTAGGGGCGGGGACAGAAGGGCACAGAAGTCTCCTGGTCCAGAGCCGGCTGCAGCAAACTCCTGGGCGGGGCTTGGCCCGGCTCACGCGGACACAGGCCCGGGCCCGTGTGAGTCTGGCAGTGATGGAAGGAGGGGCCCAGAGGGCAGGGTGGTGGCAGGAGGGCAGCGGCACAGCCCCGCCTCCCGCCCTGACGCCCTGACGCCCGGGCTCAGCCGGGCGCCTCTGCGTGGTCCCCGCGGGCCACTGCCCCAGCGGGACCAGGGCTCAGACGGAAAGGCCCGAGGGAGGCGGCTGTTCTCGGCGGCCCCACCCCCGCCGCCACAATTCCGTTGCCACTCCCGGGAGATCTGCTCTGTCTGCGGTGTGGTCACAAGCGCCTGTGCACGGGGACGCGGCTGCGGGGCGGGGCAGCATCCGTCCGGCTGCGGGGCGCTGTGGTGGCGGCGGGGGGCCTGTCCCGGGCCGCGCGCTCCCACTCCCTCTTCACCATCACGTACAGCCTCATCGCCGCCTGCGCGTCCTGAACCTGGGGGGCCCCGCAGGTGACACGCACGGCCACGGGACAGACACCGGGCGAGTCACGGGGGAGCCGCGCAGGGGCGGCCGGCCAGGCGGGGTGCGAGGCCGGAGGCCACAGCACGGGCCCGGGTGCCCCACCCTGTGGGCCTTCCCCCACCCCGGGCAGGTTTCTCAGTGCTGCGCTTGTAGCGTGACCCACGGAGTTTCGCCCTTTCTGAGCCCACTGTGCCGGGTCACGTTTTACGGCCTGGTAGGTGGCACGGTGCTGCCGCCGCCGGGTGGGGCCCGGCCTGACCCCGAGGACTGGCCCCTGGGCCCACTCACCGAGCAGTGCTCCGCCTGCTGCACCAGGACCCCCAGGATCCTCTCCGCCAGCAGCTTCAGGGACGGCCTTCCGCTCTGCGGGGACAGGGGACGGCACACGGCCACGCTGGGGGCACTGTCCCCCCGAAGTGACCATCACTGGACGTGCCTGCAGCCGGTGGCGCTTGCGGGCGGCTCGCCCTGGGGCAGGCGCGGGGCTCGGCGCCGCCCTGCTCTCCTCAGAGGCCCAGGTGGACTCCGCCGGGCCTCCGTCACGCCCGCTTTTGCGTGGCCTCAGGACCCTGCTCGTTAAGGTTCCTTTCAGTTGGGTTAAAGAAAAGATAAAACCCCTTTAGCCCACAAGGCGGCCCCCGGGGCCAGGCAGGGGCAACTGCGGAGCCAGCAAAGCCACCTCGGCATAGGGGCCCCAGGGGAGTACCTTCACTTGGCTCTTGAAAGGTTTGTATTTCTGCGTGTCTCGAATTTTCTTTTTCGGATGATCGAGAAAAAGAACCTGGAAGAAAAGACCAGGGCGGTGCTGTCATTTTTGGCTGGTGGCCGTGACCCCTTTTTTTCAAATGACCGCTTACGAGGAATTCCAGTATCACGCATACACACAAAAAGGAACTGCTGTGAATTTGAACGCTGAAAAAAATTCTCACGATGACTCAAGACAACGCCCGGCTCCGGCGGCTGCTCTCCTCTGCTGATGCCCCTGCCCGCCGTGACCCGTCCGCTGTCCTGTCCTCACCCCCTTCCTCACCCAGGGCAGACCCCCCACCCCCCGCCACGGTACTTGCTCTTGGCAAACAGGCCTCTGCCTCACACCCTCCCGCGCAGCTCCGCGGTCACCCGTTCTGCGCCCGCACCGCACACAGTGGACGGTCACGGGACCGAGCCAGCGGCGCCCCGCCGCAAGAACCCCATTAAGAAAAGCCGTGCACCGGAGCCTGGGCCGCGACCCGCGACCCAGCAGCCAGCCTGTCCTCGGCCCGCAGGGGCACCGGTGCCACACGGGGGGCGGGGATGGCAACGGACGGGGCGGTGGGGGCGCCTCAGGGGCAGCGCCGACCACAGAGGCCCTTCGGGGGCCGGGCGGCGGGCTCCCGCAGGCCAGGGCCGGCCTCAGAGGCGGTGGGGACCGGCGGCAGCGGCCCCTGAACTCAGTGTTCCCCGGGCGCCACGGAACACGGTGTGCATGGCTCGGCCGGGCAGGCAGGCTCCGGTCCTCCTCAGGACGGACCCTCAAGGAGCAGAGGCTGGAGGCCATGCACTCGGAGCTTGCTTGCTGCCGCCACTGGCCACCCCTCCACCGCAGCAGCCGCCGCGAGGGCTCCGCTTTCGCCGGGTGAGGGCGGCAGAGACTGGCCGGGCCACGTCCCTGTGCGGGTGCTGCAGCAGGGGGCAGGGGCCTGCACCCTGTCCCGCTGGCACCCAGCTGTCCTGGGTCAACACCGTGGAGGCGGAGCCTCGGTCCCACCACCTACGGACATGCCTGAGGGCCCAGCCCCGTTTGAAGGACTGAAGGGCTCTAACGAAATGCCTGGCCTCGCCCTGCCCCCGGCTACCAGGCACAGGCGGGCGGGGGAGGGGGACACACGCACCTTCAGGTCATTATGTACCGCGTGGCCAACGAGAATGCGGCCCTTCAGCATCTCTGCCACTTCTTTCTGAACAACTTCAAATTTTTCTCCTGAAATCGAACCGAAAAAGCAGTTCTGAGTAACAGTGAGTCGTGGCCGCTCTCCGGGTGGAGCCCTGGGGCCGGCAGGCTGAACTCTGGCCCAGGACGCGGGCCCGCTATACCCCAGGCCCATGTGGCTCACACTGTGGGACAGTGGCCGTCTCCCCCGCCCCCAGCCGGGCACACGGCCTGAGCGCCACCAAGTCGGCCAAGACCAGGCTGGTGCTTTCTGTCCCTCCCCTCGGGGACCAGCGCAGCCCTCCGTGGCCGCAGATGCGGGAAGCGTGGCTCCGCCCTCAGGCCCTGGCTGCTGCCGCAGCGCATGCGTTGGGGCTGCTCCCACCCCCTAAAGGGAGGGGGTGGCGGCACCCTGCGACCCCGCCCACCGTGACCCTCCAGCAGGCCTGGGGTGCGCGGAGCCGTTTCCCGCACGGACAGACCCGGGGTGCCGAGAAGGGGCCCCATGGCTGTCCCCACACAGAGCAGGGGCCTCGATCCCTGAATTTCTGGGATCTCCGCCGCCCCGCGGTCCCCAACCTCACGTCCGACGCCTCTCTGCCCGCCCCCAGCCCACCCGCAAACCCGACGTGGCCCTCGGTGTGTCCGCAGCTGACCACACGCAGTCGCCGCCTGACCCGGCCACCAGCCACACACACCTCAGCCTCCCTCTCCGCCCTCGGGCCCCAGAGCCCACCGCTGCGACAGCCACAGCCAGGCCGAGCCTGCTAGAACCTGAGCAGCCCAGGCCCCTCTGTGCTCGGCCTTCCCATGGCTTCCCAACGCTGTCAGAAGCCCCCCAAGGCCCTGTCTCACCTCCCGCCCCCGAGTGGCCTCCAGCTCGGTCCCCGCCGCCACGTGACAGAGCCACGCAGGGACAGCACGCTTGTCTTCGGGCGGGGGGGCTTGACAGCACCGAGACCCAGGCCCTCCAGCCCCCCAGCCCCGGGCAGGGACCCACCCCGCTGCAGGTGCTCCGGCCGGATGCCGCTGACCGCCGTCCTGTAGTCGGTCACGGGCCGGGCCGGTCTGATGTACTTGTCGTAGACGCACTTCCCGTGCTGGTTCACGATGGACACGCGGGCGGCGACGCTCTCCTCCCCCGCGGGGCCCACGCCCACCATCTCACAGTCCAGGGCCACGGCTCTGGTCAGGCTGCGGGGCGGGGGGCCGGGGCCCCAGTGAGCGGCGCGGGGCCGGAACGGGTTCGGCAGCACCAGCTCTCACACCGGGCGTGGGGGGTGCCCAGCCCATCGGTGCGGAAGGCGGCTCCCCCAGAGGCCCCCCGCCCCCCGCCACGCACCCTCTGAAGGCCTGCGGCTTCTCCAGCGCCATGCCGCTGCCCCGCCCCCCCAGCCGCCGCCGCGCTATCCGGGCTGCCTCCGGGCCTCCGGCCGCCTCGATGTCCTCCGGGTCCACGTCGTCGAACCAGATGTCCTGTCTGAAAGGCAGAGGGGCAGGCTGACCGCGCCGCTGGAGCGGAAGCCCCTGCGGCGCGGCCCGCACGTGGGCGCTGCTGCCACCCTGGTGGCCGGCCACTGCCTCTCACAGCTTTTCTGCTGAGGCAGAAGACGCACTCGTCATGGGGCATTTCGGGACTAGAGCAAAGGCGAGCGGCACGAGACAGGAGCGTGCAGCCCCCGCTGAGGCGCAACGGCTAAGCCCACGTCTCCTGTTTCCCTACAGAGGGATGTGCTTGCGTGTCGAGCGCTGCGGAGACGCCGATACAGCCAGCAGCAGGGACGCGGGCACGCGGGGCCTGCCGCCTGTCACGGCCACAGCTCCACGCCGGGCCCCACGCCCACGCAGGCGGCGAGCCGCGTCCTTTGGGCTCGGGCTGAGCATCGCTTCCTGAGAGGCCCCCCCGCCCGGCCGAGGGGGCCGGCTCCCCGCCGGTGCTCACACCCACAGCCCTGCCGAGGCGGTCGCCCCAGTGCGCCATCCGGCTCCGCACGTCACCGTCAGCCTCTGCAGGGCAGGCCTGCGGCGGCTGCTCTCTGTCTGCACAGCGTGCGGGGCACAGCGGCCCGAGGCAGCCTCTCAGACGGCTCCGCCCTGCGCCCGCGCAACATGCTGCCCCCAGCGGAGCCGACTCTCCCTGTGGGAGTGGCCAGCGCAGGACCCAGGGAGCCACCGCGGGGCACTCAGCATGCCCTGTCTCATCCCCGCCCCGACAAACACCACAGATGCCCCGGGGCTGGGGGTGGGGGACATCGGGAACGTGCCCCAAACCACCCGACCATCAAGACACAGGAATCGGCCTCGAGGCCAGGTCTTCCCCCGTCCGGCTGGGCCGCGCCCCCTACCTCCCACTCCCCCGCCACCCCGCTCGCATCCTGCCTTGTTCTAGCAGCACCAGGCAGTGAGCCAAGAAACAGAGCCTCAGGGCGGTGATGCAGAGGCTGCGCGAGGGGCCGGCTCTGCCTCCTAAAGGAGCCGGGCCTTAGGTGCTGGCTGTCCTCAGCGCGATGGCGCCCGAGGCCAGCGGCACGGGCCGTGCCAGGCACCACGGGCTGGTCCTCCTGCGGGGACGCTGGCACTTACTCGGTGGGCGGGGCTGGAGTCGAGGCTGCAGCCACTGCCTCCGCTTTCCGCTTCCTGTGTTTGAGGTCCCCTTGGTTTGTAGAAAGGTCGCCATTGGTCCTTCTCTTGGTTCCCTTCTGGCTGTGCCCCACGCCGCTGCCCTCTGTGGGTGGTGCCGGTGCTGGCGCCGCCAGGCCTGCGTCCTCCGCGCCCGCTGCGCCGGGCCTGGCCTTGCCTCTCTGTCGCAGGGCTGGGGGCTGTGCCCTGGAAACCGCCTGAGTGGCGACAACGGGCTTTTCCGGGGCCTGCGGTTTCTGCTTCAGCAGCTACGGGGACCCAAGATGAAACGCACAACTTTACCTTGGATGTCATGCACAAGCAACTGGAATGACTTACACATGTATAGGTACATGCGCGCACACACTTACACCCCCCCTCCCCCATCACATCTGGTACACGTCCTGGTGACATCCCTGAAATTCGCTTGCACGCGGCCTGGAGACAGGCCCCGGCTGTTCTCGTCTTTCTCGCCTGTAAGTTATGGTGCATGGCTGGCAAGCTCAGCTCCGTGCCTCGGCTGCCCGGCGAACAGGTGAGCAGGGGCTCCGGCGCCCGCGGGAGCACCGAGCAGCCTGCCTTCACGTCGCGGTAACTCGAGCTCATGTTGGAGGAGCTGCCGCACGGCTCGGGCCCACAGGCTGGTGCCCAGGAACCGCCCACGAGGCTGCCCGGCCGCCTCCGGCGGGAGGGGACCCAGAAGACCTACGTTCCCGGATGCGCTCGACAGAGCTCACCGTTTTCCCACCAAGCCCCGCTTCCACTCAACTGTGCTTTACTCTCCTGAGACCAAGAGGCAGAGTCGCAGCTCCGGAAACCCAGGTGGGACCCTGGCGGGCCCGCGGGGGATTTTGTGGGTCCTGTTTGTCAAGACAGGAGCCTGCTGCGGCCTTCCACCCTGAGGTGCCACCCAGCAGGTGAAGAGGCTCCAGAACAGGCTCCAGAAAACTGTCAGAGAGACCCTGAAGGCCCGCAGCAGCCGCAGCACACGCTCACGCCCGCCTGTGGGGCTCGCACCCCCGCCTGCAGAGCACTAGCTGGGTGACGTGGGCCAAGTGCCTCCGTTCTCTGCCTCAACTGCCTCATCTAGAAAACCAACAGCAGCAGCCGACCCCAGGGGTGGTGGGGAGAACTGGGGAGCAAAGCGCAGGGACCGGCGCCCAGCAGGGAGTAACCTCCCGGTAGCGCTGCCCACTGACGCCCGGAGAGGCGGTGCGGGAGCCCACATCCAGGGCAGGGGTTCAGCGACAGACTCCGGTCCTGCAGACCCAACCGCCTCCCGGATGATTTAACCCTTCTGGGCCCGTTTCCTCGCCATCAATCGGAGCGGACACAGGCGGTCTGCCTCACAGCGCTGGCGTGACTGTCAAACGCGAACGCGCGCCCGATGCTTAGCGCCCGCGCCTTTTAAGAGCTCAGATATCGGGGCAGCTGTCGTCAGCTACCAGCTACCTAAAAACCCGCGAGTCGGCTTGCTGGGGTCCTCTGCTTCCCGTCCCTGCTGTTTGCCTGCCCAGCAGTTGGCAACCTCCCCGCAGGCCCCTTCTCCTGAGAACGGCTGTGTGTCCAGTCCGCCTGCAAGGCTCGCTTTCGGGGCCCCACGGGTCGCGCTCCTGGCTTCCGTCCGCGGAGCCGGGAAAGAGCGCTGCCCCAGCCTTACCTCCTGCAGCGCCTTCCAGTTCTGGGAGAAGTCCTCCGGGGCCTTCGGGGGTCGCAGCGCAACCCTGGGGTCGCTTCCCGGTATCCTGCTTACATTCCCCGCTTTGTTTTTCCAGAACCTCTTCTTCTTTTTCTTTTTCCGTGTTCGCTTCTCGACAAGCCCTGGCTCAGCCGCGGGGTCGCCAGGGGCGCGCTTGGGGGTCGGCCCGTTCGCCTTCGCCTTCGCCATCGCCATCGCCAACCGACCTAGGGACTGAGCAGAGCGCGGCGTCCAGACCTAGGCCGGCGGCAGACGGCGCCCCGCCCCGCCCCGCCCCGCCCGGCCCCTGCGCCCATTCTGAGCGCACTGTCCCCGGCTCCGAGCTCTGACAGCCGACTCACCACAGAAGGCGCCACGGGCCCCCCGCGCCGGGCAGCGAATCCGGAAGCGACCCTTCGCGGATCTAGACACGTGCGCCCCGGGCCCCCGGAAGTGCTCTCCCTTCCCCGACCCACCGGAAACCTGGCCCTCGCCTCTAGTTCCGCGCGGCAGGGAGCAAGGAGGGTTCTTTGCCCGCGCGGGAAAAGGGTCGCCGACCCAGCGAGCGGCATTCGGGGTCAGCGACCCAGCGTTGGGTTAGGGTTAGCCCGGGGGCCCACGAGAGCCGGGATGGGGACGAGAAACGCAGGCGCCGGAATGGAACTGGGGGGCCGCTGTCGGTGTAGCACCGCGTCTGGGCCGGCAGAGCGGCGGGAGCAGGCGGCCGCGAGGGGGCGCGAGCGGCCAGGCCTGGGGAGCCAGAGCCGCTCCCGTCCAGCGCGGCGGTTCCCAGCTCAGCCTCTCGGCATCTGCCCTAGGGAGTGGGGAAACTGAGGCCCAGGGGCGGGAGGGGGACCCCCAGGTCACACGGCCTGGTTCCGCAGAGCCATAGGTCTGCAAAGGCAGCCCAGCGACCTCGCATAGTAACAAAGTGTGATCAGGGTTGTTACCTGTTTATTACTTTATGTTACTAGAAGAGGAAACCGCTCGCCCTCTGTGCCTGGCCCGACAGCACCTTCACAGACGGCGCAGATCAGGCCTCCACCCGCCTAAGGTCGCCGCCCGAGGCTCTGTGCGTGCGAGGGGCCTTCTCGGGAGTACAGATGAGAACGCAACGACGTATTTGGGGATGACGTGAAGACGATAAAATGAGACGCCGTACAGATGACAGGGGGAAGGTATCCGCACGAGATGCAGGACACGCAGGGAAGGCGGAGTTTCGGATGAAGGATTGAATGCATCCCACACAATGGTGGCAATATTTGAAATTCAAGTTTATTTGAGAGTCACATTTAACTGGCTGTCTTGATTTTTATTTTCCAAGTGTGGCAAGCCTTCCCTGGAGGGCCACTTAGACGGGGTCCTGAGGGAAGGCCCCTTTGGGGAGGTTGCATTGGAGCTGAAATGCGGAGGCCTGCCAGGCACGGGGGACGGAGAGAGGCTGGCCTGGCTGAGGCCGTGTGAGCCGCGGCGGCTAAGGGCCTCGGAGGCTGCGGGGAGGACTTCGGATACATAATCTTAAGGGCGAAGGGACGCGGGGGTTGCTTGTAGCAGCAGTGACGCAGCCTGACTCGAGCTACGAGAAGGGCACCGCCGCGGGGCGAGGGGTGTGCCGGGGGCGTCAGGGAGGGGAAGCGCGGGCCAGCGAGGAGCCGACCGCGGAGGCCCCGCCAGGCCCCAGACGGGGCAGCGGGGCTTCGGGCAGCGGGTCAGCGTGGGCCGCAGAGGCGGAGCGCGGAGCGCACGGCACTCCCTGGGGTGGAACGCCCGTGGGAGACGAAGGGGGATGGGGCGGGGCGGGGCGGGGGGCGCCTGGGCAAGGAAAGCGAGTGGGCCCAGAAGGCACAGAGGCGGCGTCCTCCCTCATCGCCGAGGACCAGGAGGGGACAGGGGACGGCGGTAGGCGGACACCCACCGAGACCCCTGTTCTCCGCACGGAGTTGGGGCTGTGTCCCGGGGGTGTGAGAGACTGTGACGTAGTGCTTTGGAGCGGGTGACCCAGAGCCTCCCGGGGGTGACGTGCCCGCCGGGCGGCCTGAGGTGCTGAGTGCAGCGGGGCGCCGCTGGCTCGGTCCCGTGACCGTCCACTGTGTGCAGTGCGGGCGCAGAACGGGTGACCGCGGAGCGGCGCGGGAGGGTGTGAGGCAGAGGCCTGTTTGCCAAGAGCAAGTACCCTGGCGGGGGGTGGGGGGTCTGCCCTGGGTGAGGAAGGGGGTGAGGACAGGACAGCGGACGGGTCACGGCGGGCAGGGGCATCAGCAGAGGAGAGCAGCCGCCGGAGCCCGAACGCTGGTGGGGGCCCGCTGGCGGCCCCCGCTGCAGACCCCGGGGCCGGCCCCCTCCCGGGGGCAGGGCCGGGAGGGCGCAGTAGGAGGAGCCTGCCCTGGGAGGAAGCTCCCAAAAGTAAACACGGCCTGAGGGCCCCGCCCCGCCCAGCCCAGCGGGGTCTGTCACATTCCAGACCGGCCGACTGGACTCCAGACGTCTCGGGGCTCCCGGGGCCAGCAGGCTGTGGTCGGCCAGGATGAGCGAGCCTCGCCCCGGGGGGACGTGTGTGTGGGCGATTCTCACCTCTGGGTTCCTCCTCCTGGGCTGCCGCGGGCTCCCTGAGGTCCCGCAGGTGGGTGACTGTCCGGGGCCCTGGGGACGGGGCTTCCTGGGTGTGAAGTGGCTCCCTGGGGAGAGAGGTGGCTGCCTTGGGCCGACTGCGGGTGCCCTTCCGCCTCGGGGTTGGCACGGGCGCTGGACGAAGTGTGCTTGCTGACGGAGGCGCCGCGACAGGCAGGCAGGGCCTCCGGGGCTCGGCCCTCCGGCACCTCTCTCCGAGCACCTCCCCCGTCCAGCCTGTTTCCCCCCCACCCCCCCACCCGGGGGCCTCCCGCTCTGTCCTCACCGTTCTCTCTCTCCTGCAGGGATTTCTTCAGGCTCCGGAGCCCGAGGAGGTGACTCCCGACCTGGGCCCCCGTGCCACCTCAGAAGGTGCATGTCCTCCTGCGTTCCTGGCTTCCCGGCGACGGGCGCCCCTCAGAGCCTGCGGGGTGTCTCACCCCTGAGCCCGGGGCTGGGCTTTTTGGTGGCTCTGCTGGGACGGGGCTCAGAGCCACTGCCGTCACCCCGGGGAGCAAACTTCCTGCCAAGGCGATAGGCGCTGGCCTGGTGTTCTGGACGGCGGAGCTGGGGTCTGACCCCGGGTTCTGCTCAGTGTCTAAGGGAACAGCCTCTGATTGGCCGGTCCCTCCCGCTCCTGCGCCTCTGTGGACGGACTCCTGTGGGTTTCTGGCCGTGGGCGTCCCGGTTTACCCCCACCCCCCGCCCCGGAGAGCCGGCGCGGCGCCGGGTCCAGTCCCGGCCACAGCCTCTCCCCGTCCCCCGGGGGCCTGTCTGTGGGCTTCTCCCGGGCACGGCTTCTTTCAGAGAATGGCCGCTGGTGACGTTAAGCAAAACGCTGGTGGGGACCCAAGGCAGGAGGACAGAACTGGGGGGATCCCACTTGTGACTGACTTCTCTGTGGTTTGGGTGACAGGCCCGCCGACCGAGGCCTGGGCTGCGGAGGGTTGGGGGCGGGGAAAGTGGGAGGCCGCTGTTGGGGAGGGGCCCATAGTTTCTGGAGGACCAGGGCTTTCCTGGCTGCCTTGGGGTGACCGTTCTCCAGGGTGCCCTGCATGGGGCTTGGGGGTGACCAGAAGGACATGAAAGCCACACAGCAGCCCCGCCCAGGCCCCACATTGCCACCTGTGCCCCGACGCGTCCAGTCAGTGCGGGGCGGGGGCCCTGAGCCGCCCTGAGAGGCGGCCCTCCCGAGACCCGGCCACCGGCATCCGGTTGGCGGGCCAGCGCTGTCGGTTCTAAGGCGCCGTGTCAGTGGCGTGAGAGCGAGCGCGGGGTGTCTCAGCCCCCTGAGAAGTCTGCCCCTGAGGGGTCGGGAGGCCCGGCGACCACGCCTGTCTCTGGATGTCTGAGGGCGCGGAGAGGTGGGGAGGCGGGGGCCCAGGGGAGACCTGGGGGGCCGGGCAGGCCGCTCGCCCTGCTGTCACTGGGCCCCCAGGAGGCAGGTGCCCTCCCGCCCCCACGGTGCCCGCGAGAAAGCCGGGGCTCGGGCCTTCCAACCGCCTAAGTGGTCGGTGGCCGGGTCCAGGAGCACACGGTGACAGAGAGACCTGGCCGTGGGGACCGTGGGGACCGTGGGGAACGTGGGGGCCTTCGGGGCGTCAGACCAGACAGCTAAAGCCGCAGTTCACCTGCTTTCCAGAGCCCTCGACCTCCGCCCTGCCTGGTCCGCCCTGGCCCGGCCAGCCGGCTGCGCAGCCCCCGAGCCCCGCCCCGCCCGTCCTGCACCTGCGGCTGCTGGTGGCCGTGGGCCCCGACGTCTACCAGGCTCACCAGGAGGACACGGAGCGATACGTGCTCACCAACCTCAACATGGTGAGGCCCCCTGCGGCGCCAACCGCAGGATGTGGGACGCCTGGGGAACGCTGGCGGCCCACCGCGGCCTCGGGAGCCTCTGGACACGGTCCGGCCCGCAGGCGGGCCTGTGTCTCGTCTGGTGGTTTGAACCTGCCTGCTGAGCTCGGCGTACACCTGAGGCTGGGTCCCTCCAGGGGCTCAGGGCCGCGGGGGGCGGGGGGGGGCGCGACGGCCACTCCCTCCATCCTCCTGCCCCTCCCGCCCCAGGGTGGAGGGGGGCGGGTCCGAGGCCTCTCTCCACTCCCTAGTGCACCCCGCAGGCTCTTGCTACTTGGGTCCCTTTGCCGGGGGGACCCTCACGTCTGGCCTCTGCCCCGGATCCAGGGGGACCTCGGCCAGTGCTGCCTGGCGAGCGGGCAGCCCCGCCGGCCTCTCTCGGCTCCCTCCCCGTGGGCTCCCCTGCCCTGCCGGCTGCCGCAGGCACGCAGGCTTCCAGGTGGCGACAGGCCGGGCAGGAGGCAGGACTCCCCGTTGTGTTGGGGACCAGGAGCAGCAAGGGGGCCTCCGCCTACAAGCCCCAGAGGTGACACACGTGTCGCCTAAGTCACTCTCAAGCTGCCGTTGGCAAGCTTGGCGGTGTCTCCCCACTGGGAACGTGCTGCAGGTCGGTCACCAAGCCCGTGCTCCCCTGGTGACTCGCCGCGTTTTCCGGGGGCTGAGGACACCCGGGCAGTAGGTGCCAGGCAGGCTCCTGCCCGGTGGCGGGGCCGTGGTGGTGGCCACTGCCATCGTGGGTGCCCCCCGTGCCCGCTGCGCTGTGCCTGCGTCTGCCAATGACCATGGGGGCTGTCGCTCGACGGGACGGATGAGGCCACCCAGGCTCGGCCGCGGCCAGCGGGCGGATCCTGAGTGCAGGGCAGGTGGCCGCGGAGCCGGGGTCCGGCCGGGCAGGGGAGCCGTGCCTCGCTTGGAGGACACGCCGGTGCGACCACCGCCGTGCAGGCCGCCCACGACAGCGTCTGGACAGACGCGAGCAGAGCGCACGGGGCGGGGGTGCCCAGGGAAGGGCTCTCGGAGGGCAGAGGGGGCGTCAGGCTGGCGGCGGCGGAGAGAAAGGCGAATGAATCAGGGAGACGAGCGGCCGTGAGCGAGGATGGGGCGAATCGGCCGAGACGCAGTGTTGGATGGAACGTTCCAGGCTAGGGAGGACTTTGCCCGCCCGATTGTTTCCGGGTCTCGCTTCTCTGCGTTGTTGTCGCGCTTCCTGAGCCCTGAGGGAGAGGAGGGCCGGGACCATCTGCCTGTCCCTCTGGCGTCTCCCAGCGTAAGGACAGCGCTCTGGGTGCCCCCCACCCCCGCCTCGCTGACGGAGCCCTGTCCCCTGCGCCCCCGCGGACGTCAGCGGCCGCGGGCGGCCGGACCACCCCGCCCGCGGTCACCGCCCCGCCCGCCCTCCCACAGGCGTCGGAGCTGCTGAGGGACGCGTCCCTGGGGGCTCAGTTCCGCGTGCACCTGGTGAGGATGGCCGTCCTGACGCAGCCCGAGGTGGGTGCCGCGCCCGAAGCCCGGGGTCTCGGAAAACCCGCTGCTGTCCTCTCACCCTCCTGCTGCGGTGCCGCAGAGCCGGCCACCCCCGGCGGCCACACCGGGCAGTGACAGCGTCGGCGGGGGGCTGAGATGCCACAGCAGCCACGCCCGGCCTGGGGTGGGTCCGGGAAAAGCGGGCTCTGCCGCTCGTCCCCCAGGAGGCGCCTAATATCACGGCCAACATCAGCTCCTCGCTGCGGAGCGTCTGCCAGTGGGGCCGGACGGTCAACCCCCAGGACGACTCGGACGCCGGCCACGCCGACCTGGTCCTCTACGTCACCAGGTAGCCGAGCTCGCCGGGGCGCGGGCGGCGGCGCTGGGAGCGGCCCCCTTGGCCCTCCGGCCTCTGCGCGGCGGCAGGGTGGCGGCAGGCACCGCAGGGGCCTCCTCTGTCTCCCCGAGGTTTGACCTGGAGCTGCCTGACGGCAACCGGCAGGTGCGGGGGGTCACCCAGCTGGGGGGTGCCTGCTCCCCCGCGTGGAGCTGCCTCATTGCTGAAGACACCGGCTTCGACCTGGGGGTCACCATCGCCCATGAGGTTGGGCACAGGTATGTGGCCCTGCAAGCGGTCGCCAAGCTCAGGCCAAGGAGCTGAGCTGGGCCCCCGGCGGGCGGGGGAGGGGCGCCGGGGCGGGCGGGGGCCCTGGGCTGCAGGGAGGAGCCCCAGCCCTGCACCCCCGCGGACCAGGGCGTGGGGGGGCGTGGGGGGCAAGCGCCGGGGAATCTGACGCTACGTGATTACCGAGGAATGAAAGGAAACAAAAAACAAGGAAAATAAGCTAGGCCATGAGAAAATAAGGTTTGTAGCAAATTCAGGAAAAGGAAAACTGATCTGTAAAAATTACCCCAAATCCCGCCCCTTAGAGATAGTGTCTGTTCGCATGTTACGATTGATTTTAGCCTTTCTTTACACGTGCATAGTTTTGCGTTTGCAAAATTGGGATTATACTGGATATTGGCTTGCCATCTGCTTTTTTCAAGCAGCAGTGTATTTCTCCCAAGTCCTTTGAAAAGTTATTTTTTGTTTAATTTAATTAATCCCCTATTTGGATATTTAGGTTGTTTCCAAGTTTTTCCAATTATGAACATTATGCATTCTTTTGTCTTACACTTTGATTTCATTTTCCACTTACATCTTATTTCCTAAGTATTTTATCTCTTCTTTAATTTTTATTTTATTGACTATGCTGTCCTCCAGATTTCTCCCCCTTGGCCCCCCTCGACCCAGCACCCCCACCCCGTCCCCCATCCTCCCCCTCCCCCGTGCCATCCGGCAACCAGCAAAACGCTCTCCGTATCCATGATTCTGTCTGTTCTTCGTGTTTGCTTAGTTTGTTTTTTTAGATTCAATTGTTGATAGATATGCATTTATTGCCATTTGATTGTTCATAGTTTTGATCTTGTTCTTTTTCTTAAACAAGTCCCTTTAACGTTTCGTATGATAATGGTTTGGTGACAATGAATTCCTCTAGTGTTTTCTTGTCTGGGATGCACTTTATCTGCCCTTCGATTCTAAACGATCGCTTGGCTGGGTAGGGCGATTTTGGCTGTAGGTCCCTGCTTTTCATGACTGAATATTTCTTGCTGATCCCTTCTTGCCTGCAAAGCTTCTTTTCAGAAATCAGCTGACCGTCTTATGGGAACTCCCCTGCAGGAAACTAACTTATTTTTCTCTTACTGCGTTTAAGATTTTCTCTTTATCTTTAACCTTTGGCATTTTAATTACGATGTGTCTTGGCGTGGGCCTCTTTGCACCCATCTTGTTTGGGACTCTGCTTCCTGGACTTGCATGTCTGCTTCCTTCACTAAATTAGGGAAGTTTTCTTTCATTATTTTTTCAGATAGATTTCCGATGTCTTGCTCTTTCTCTTCTCCCTCTGGCACCCCTGTGATGTGAATGTTGGACCTTGTGAAGTTGTCCCAGAGGCCGCTTACACTGTCTCTTTTTGGGGGGTTGTTTTTGTTCTTGTTGTTGTGATTGGTTGTTTCTTTGCTTCCTTATGTTCCAAATCCTTGACTTGATTCTCAGCTTTATCCATTCTGCTGTTGTTTCCCTGTAAATTGTTCTTTATTTCAATCAGTGTGTCCTTCGTTTCTGACTGGGCCTTTTTTATGCTGCTGAGGTCCTCACTGAGTTCCTTGACCATCCTTATACCCAGCGTTTTGAACTCTGCACCTGATAGGTTGCTTATCTCCATTTTGTTTAGCTCTTTTTCTGGGGTTTTGATCTGATCTTTCACTTGGGCCATGTTTCTTTGTCTCTTCGTTTTGGCAGCCTCCCTGTGTTTGTTTCCATGTATGAGGTAGAGTTGCTTTGACTCCCTGTCTTGGTTGTGTGGCCTAATGTAGTCGGTGTCCTGTAGGGTCCAGTGACACAGCCTCCCCTATGCCCCAAGCTGGGGACTCAAGGTGCACCCTTTGTGCGGGCTGAGTACACCCTCCTCTTGTAGTTGAGCCTTGGTTGCTGTTGGCAGGTCAATGGGAGGGGTTCACCCAGGCCAGTCAGCTGCAAGACCGACTGTGACCACTGACCACCAACCTCCGCCCTCCGTGGAGGATCAGCTGTGCAGGGCGGGGTGGCGGTGCTCCGACGTGGTCTGTGGCTGCCCACTGGGTGCGCTGGCCCTGGGGTTTCCCGGTGGTGCAGGCCAAGGTCAGCCCCTACTTGTGTTCTGCCTGGGGCCACCCCGCCTGCGCTGTAAAGCACCCTGAGACGGCTGCCGCTTGTGCTGGGCTTGGGGGTTCCCAGGTGAAGCCAAGCTGCGAACCTGGGCTGCTGCTGCTCGTGCTGGGCCTGGGGACCCTTAGCAAGAGGTATGGGGACTGGGAACCCCCTGAGGCCAGCTGTGGCTTGTTTGAGAGGACTTAGGAAGTTGTGCAGCAGGAGCCAAGACTGCTCAAACGGAAAAGCGGCTCGGGTGGGTCTGTAAGTTGGGTGGGGCAGAGTCTCTGGGGATCTCCAGGGCGGGTCAAACAGCGTTAGCCAGGTTGATGGGCTCTCAGACGTGGCCCCAGCCTGCGGGCTCCGTGGGGGAGGGTTTAGCAAAGGGACAATGGCCTCTGCTCACCCCAATGGCAGACACTACAGTTCCTCCCTTTATACCACTGGTGCCCGAGCTCAGAGAGAGGGAGTCTGAGGAGGTGTGGCCGTGTGTGGGTTCTTTAGGGGAACCGCTTGGGGCTGCAGCAGTTTCTTCCACCAACACAGTCCCCATGGTGTTTGCAGCCAGAAGTTGTGGGGTCTTCTCTTCCGGGCCCTGGAACCCTGAGCTGCGGTCCTGGCGTGGGGCTGGGACTCCTCGCTCCTGAGATGTTCCTCGGAATTTTTATCCCGCGCACGTGGCTGAGGGACCAGCCTGTCTCGCGTCTCCACCCTTCCTACTCAGAATGGATGTGGTTTCTTTAATTCCATAGTTGTCAGACTTCCATTCAGCTCGATTTCTGACGGTTCCGAGTGGTGGGTGGTCTGTATTTTCGTTGTTAATTTTGTGCGTGGAGGTGAGCCATGTCTGCCTACGCCGCCATCTTGACCAGAAGTCCACATTACGCATCTTCTGGGCAAGTCTCCGTTCCTTTCTTTTTGATTTTCAGTCTTTTAATTATGAACTAACACCCGCTTAGTATAAAACTCAAGCTCCGCGTGGACTCCTATAGTGAAAAATGAGTCTCTGTTCATCTTCCCTGCCCACTGCTGCCCCTCCGGCCCCTCGGAGCGCTTCTGGGGAACTCCGTCCCCACCCCCCCATCTCCGGGGCTCAGGCTGCGACAAGGCCCGGCTGTCGCCCCGATCGCGCCCCTGCATCTCCACGTGACTCCCCGGCCCCGCTTGCCGGGACAGTTCCTCCATCTGCCACGTTTGGAGGGGAGCTGTGGGTGGGATCGATGGTCGGAGGCCCGCACATCGTCTCGGACATTTTTCTAACCCCACTACACAGTTATGAACCTGACAGCGCCCGTCCCCAGATCAAGAGAGTGACTTGGGGGGGAGGCAGGCCCCCCCGGGCCCCGAGCCACATCCGGGAGGCTTACACCACCACGGACTGGTTTGCCTGACACTTCCAAGGACTCTGGATACCCATCCGCCACAAGAGGCGGGAGCCACCCGCCTGCCCAGCTGGGGCGGGACGCTGGGGCTGGCCGGCTAGTGACTCGCTCTGCCCGCGGCGCTGGCTGGTGGCGGGCCAGGGGCTGACCGGCCCCGAGGGCGGGCGGGTGGGGCGCGGCCGGCCGCAGCCGCGCCCAGCGCCGCCTGCCCTCCGCAGCTTCGGCCTGGAGCACGACGGCGCGCCGGGCAGCGGCTGCGCGCCCAGCGGCCACGTGATGGGCGCCCCCGGCGCCGCGCCCGCCCGCGGAGGCCTCGCGTGGTCCGCCTGCAGCCGCCGGCAGCTGCTGCACCTGCTCAGGTAGCCGCGCCCCTGCGCCGCCCCCGCCTCCATCCTGCCCCACCCGGGCCCGCCCTGCAGGTCCCCCCGGGTCCCACCCCCACCTGCCCCAGCGCCTCTAGGGCCCGCCCACCGCCCCGCCCCCTCCCCTGGAACCCCGCCCCCCGCCCCAGCTCTGTCTCCGCCCCTCAGGGTGGGGGCGCGGGCCGAGAATTCCCGTCCCAGACCCGAGCCCACTCCTCCTTCCCGCTCCACCCGCGCCCACCCGGGGCCTCGTCACAGCGCAGGTCGGGCGCGCTGCGTGCTGGACCCTCCGGGACAGCTGTCCGGGCCCGCGGGGCGCCCGCCTCAGGCACACCCCGGCCTCTACTACGACGCGGACGCGCAGTGCCGCGTGGCATTGGGCCCCTCGGCGGCCGCCTGCACCTTCACCAGGGAGGACCTCGTGAGTCCCAGCCTCGGGCTGGCGCCCGCCCCCGCGCCCCTCCGCGAGGCCGCCTCTGCCCCCACCCCACAGCCCCTCGGCCCAGCTCGGCCACCCCGTCCACTGTGGGCCCCCAGGCTGGCTGTCAGGTGCCTCTCAAAATTCTCAATTTTTGAACCAGGCCCCACATTTTCATTCTGACTGGGCCCCACCAATTACGTGGAGTCGGCCCTGCCGTGGCCCCGGAGCCCACGGACGTTGAGCCTAAATAGGCAGGTACCAAGGGCTTCTGACCCAACGAGAGCTGGAGGGCTTCCTGGAGGAGATGTCCTCCCAGCCGAACCCTGCAGGTGGACGGGGGCAGGTGCCCCGAAAACAGACTTCCTCCCAGGGCGACACCTTTGCCTCAGTCAGTCTCTCCGTACAAAACATCGAGAACTGTATTTTAGTGTTTTTACAAAACAGACACATTTTTATGTGTGCTACTATAAATACAGGGATAATCAACATCACAAACTAGAACATTTTCTGTGATCTGAAAGTTCAGTTTTTCTTCTTATTTGAGACGTGAAAACACGTCTATGGGTCCCTAAAAGGGGCCACTGCCCCGGGACCTGTGCTTGATCTTGGCTGCGAGGCCGAGAGGGGACACCTGTCCCTGTTCCGGACCCTCCCACGCTCCCCGGCCACCGGGCCCGCACAGCAGCGCGGTGTGTCTGTCCCTGAGCCCTGCAGCCTTGGGGGGACCGTCAAGGCTGGACACTGACCTGACAGACCCTGGTGGCCCCGTGCCGGCCCCCTGCTCCCCCCCCAGGACGCGTGCCAAGCCCTGTCCTGCCACACGGACCCCGCGGACCACAGCAGCTGCAGCCGCCTCCTCATTCCTCTCCTGGACGGGACAGAGTGTGGCCTGGAGAAGGTCCGGGCGGGGAGGGGCGCGTGTGAGCGGGCGTGTGCGGGCGTGTGTGGGCGTGTGCGGGCATGCTCCCGTGCGCTCGTGGGGGGCACCTGCAGCCTGGCAGCCCTCGCTTCCAGGGCAGGAGGGCAGAGGGCCCTGGGGCTGTACATGGTCCCCCGGTCACAGGCACAGTGGCCACATCCTGGTGCAAGCCGCGCCGTGGGCGCCAGGTACCCCGGGCGTGGGCGCGCTGTGGGTGTGGGCGCCCCACAGGGCGCCCCGGTGACCCGGCCACCGCCCCCCACAGTGGTGCTCCAAGGGCCGCTGCCGCCCGCTGGCAGAGCTTTCGCCCCTGGAGGCCGTGCACGGGCACTGGTCAGCTTGGGGTCCCCCCAGTCCTTGCTCCCGCTCCTGCGGAGGGGGCGTGGTCACCCGGAGGCGGCAGTGCAACAACCCCAGGTACTGGGGGCAGGTCGGGGGAGGGCTGTGGCTCCGCTGTCCCCGGCTGGGCGTCTGGGGCCCCCGCCAGCCCTGGGGTCTCATGTGCCTTTGCAGACCTGCCTTCGGGGGGCGTGTGTGCATGGGCGCTGACCTGCAGGCCGAGATGTGCAACACACAGGTAGGCCGCTGCCCGGGCGGGGCGGCGCGGTCGGGGGGCGCCGGGGCCTGGGGAGCCGGAGACCAGGGCGGCTGAGGTCTGTGCTTCCCGCCAGCAATGGTGGGGGTGAAGGGGTGCCACTAATGTCCACACCGGAACCACAGGGTGTGCTCCCGGGCTGTCCCGCGCCTGAGAGCAGGGACTCTGAAGTGTCCCCTCCCCGTCCCAATGCCGCCTCCTGCCAGGGCACCCTGGTCTCTGCGGTGAGAACCCTGCCTCCATCCCCAGCGACGCACTTTAGCACGCGAAGCTGTGGCTCGTCTAGTTACAAACTCAGGCATAAAACCAGCTCCTTAAAGTGCGATTCGGTGGCATCGAGCACGTTCACAGTGAAGTGCGGCCACCACCTCTGTCCAGTCCGAGGCATGCCCCCCCCCCCCCGAAGCGACTCCAGGACCATTAGCGGTTGCTGCCCGCATCCTGTCCCCGAGCCCCGGAACCTCCAGTCTGCTGTCTGTCCCTGTGGGTCTGCCTTGCCCGGACACTTCCTGGGCGTGGAGCCCCGCAGCTCACGGCTCCTCGCACTCGCTCTGTGTTTCCGGGGTCCCTCCGCGTTGCAGCGGGTGCAGGTGCTTTGCTCCTGTTTACGGCTCAGGCCTGTCCCACTGCGTGGATGGGCCACAGTGGGTCCCTGTGTTTACCAGCGATGACATCTGGGTTCTTTCTGCCGTTTGGCCGTTGTGAGGGGCACAGCCGTGAACCCCCGGTTCGTGGGCTCGTGCGAGCCCGTCTTCAGTGCTCTGGCGCCTAAACGCGGAGCTGCGGGTCACACGGGGATCGTGTGTTTACCTCGTCGGGGGACCCCCGAGTCTCCCCCACCCACCGCAGCGGAACCGGGGCCTTCCCAGCGGCCCCGGGCGGAGTCCGGTTTCCCCACACGCTGTCCGTGGCTCTGGTCGCGGCCCCCTCACCGATTCCTTTCCCACCAAGCTCTGCCCTCGGCGAGGCTTCCCCTGCCCCAGGTCCTCTCCCCGAGCCACCGCCCCCTGCCCTTCGGTGCCCGGCCCCTGTCCTCTCTGGCCAGGCCTGCGAGACGACCCAGCTGGAGTTCATGTCCGAGCAGTGCGCCCGGACGGACGGGGACCCTCTGCACCTGTCCCCAGGCAACGCCTCCTTCTACCGCTGGGGCCCTGCCGTGCGGCACAGTCAAGGTGGGGTGGGAGCTGCAGCGGGGGGGGCGGGGCCGGCGGCCCCACCCGGACCGTGCTCTGCGGGGTCACCACCCTCCCTACCCCCTGCCACCCCTGCATCAGGGTCCCTTGCCCCTCTGCCTTCCTAGGGGACTCTCTGTGCAGACACATGTGCCGGGCCATTGGCGAGAGCTTCATCATGAGGCGTGGGGACAGCTTCCTGGATGGGACCCGGTGTGTGCCCAGCGTCCCCGCAGAGGACGGGTCGCTGAGCCTGTGCGTGCAGGGCAGCTGCAGGGTAGGCGCCAGCCGGCAGAGGGCGCCTTTCCAGAGCCTGTGGCCCCGGGCCCGTCCCAGCAAAGCCGAGGCACAAAGGAGCCCCTGGGGGTGAGGGCTGTGGGCGCCGGCCCTGGGGCCCTGTGACGTCTGCACGGGCTGACGCGGGGACGCAGGGCCGACCGAGGGTCAGCGCGCGAAGGGCCGTGCTTGACCTGGAGCAGGTCACGTGCTTCCTGCACGGACGGCAGAGGCTCCCAGAGGGCCCCCCTTGTCACGCAAAGCTGAGGGCGCAGCGCTGTGGGTGTCAGCGGCCAGCCCCCCCACGACCCCCGTCTCCCCGCCACTCGCAGACCTTCGGCTGTGACGGCAGGATGGACTCCCAGCAGGTGCTCGACGCGTGCCAGGTGTGTGGAGGCGACAGCAGCACCTGCAGCCCGCAGCACGGCTCCTTCACGGCCGGGAGGGCTCGAGGTGGGTCGGCCGGGGCCGGGGCCGGGGCCGGGGGTCCGCACGCTGGCTCGCCCTGGGGCCGCCCCGTGGGCCTCGGCCTCGGCCCCTACCTTGCGGGCCTGTCCACGTGGCTCAGGTGTCGGGGGTGCCCGCCCGGCGGGCGGTGGTGCGCCGTGTTGGCTGCGGCGGTGGCCGCGCGCTGGGCCAGCTCCTGCCGCCGGCCCCCCCCTCCTGCTCCCGAGATCCCAGCAGGAGGGATGTTGTACCGGGAAAGTCTTTGATCTCGATCTCTTTGCAAAAGAGGTCAGATCGGTTGCAAAGTTGGTGCTTAGAGGAGGCGGCCTTGAGGCCGCCTCCCTCTCGCAGGCCCCAGGCTGTGCGGAGAACCCCGGCCCGGCCCCGCCCTGCGCCAGGGCAGCGCCCCCACACCAGGCCCCCTCCGGCCTGGCCTCGATGGCCCCCTGGGCCGGGGGCCCCTGCCGCCTGGGGCAGCCCCGTCACAGCGCAGCTTCCGGGCTTGAAGCCCTTTCTGGGCCCCTGGCACCTGCTCCCTGGACGGCCACGTGGGTGCCTGAGGCCGCCCACCCTCCTCTGCTTCCTCCCAGAGTACGTCACGTTCCTGGCGCTCGCCCCCAACGTGACCCGCGTGCACGTCGCCAACCACCGGCCCCTCTTCACGCACCTGGGTGAGCTGGCCAGGGCCGGGGCGCGCCCCGCGCTCACCCAAGCTCAAAGGCTGAGGCGCGGTTCCCAGGACGCCCTCGCTTCCGACGCCCACCTCCAGTTGGGGGGTCCCCCACGCCGTCTGTCGGACGGCGGCTCGGGGGCCCCCAGAACTCAGCGCTGTTCCGCCCGTGGTTACGGCGGGTGACCGGGGAAGGCAACGATGAAACCAGCCCAGGGAGAGCTGCCCCGGCAGAGGCCGGCGGGGCTCCGTGCCCAGCACAAAGCGTGACACCGCGTGCGGGTCACCCAGGCACAGCGTCCAGCTTCCGTGGGGCCTCGTTACGTAGGCGGGACTGGTCGATGGGCGTCCGGGTGGCTCCCATGGCGCCTGCCTGGGGCCCCCGAGCTCCCGTACCTGCCCGTGCACCCATGCCGGGTGGGGGAGTGGGCCCGCGGTGCCCCCAGCTCTGCGAAGGGGCAGAGTCACAGCCGTGAGGGAGCCTTCTGAGGTCAGGCCACTGGGGGCGTCTCGGAGGGCGGGCTCGCCGACGGCCCGACCGAGGCACCAGGACGTCCGCTCCCGGGGTTGGGGCCCCGGGGCAACGCCCCAGTGGCCCATTCCTTAAACCAGGGCCCCCTGGAAAGGGCAGGCACCCCACCCCTGCCCCATGCTGACAGCCTCGCTCCCCCCGCAGCAGTGAGGATCCGAGGCCGCTACGTGGTGGCCGGGAACTCAAGCATCTCTCCCAGCACCACCTACCCCTCGCCCCTGGAGGACAGCCGCATCGAGTACAAAGTGACCCTCACGCCGGACCGGCTGCCCCGCCTGGAGGAGATCCGCATCCAGGGACCCACCCGGGAGGGCGTGGAGATCCAGGTGGCCCAGAGGGCCCCGGCCGTCGGCTGCCTCGGCCGTCCCTCGTGGGAGCCAGCGGGTCGCCGGGGCTCTGGGCGCGGGTGGGACGGGGAGCCCTAGCACCCAGCCGGGGCAGGAAGGTCTGGGGCAGCCCCAGAGCACGGGGCGGTAATTACAACAGAGGGGCTGAAGGAAGGGGACCCTCCGGGCAAGGAGGCCGGAGGGCGGGGCAGACCCCGAGGGCCCTTCCTCGCCCTGTGAGGAGTTTGGGCTTCCTCGTGGGGGTCCCCGGGGGCTGCCGCAGGGCCCTGTGCTGTTGGCGTCGGGGTGGGGCCTGCGTCAGGCCTGGCTGAGGAGGGAGTGTGACCGTGGGGGCGGCTGGCTGGGCCGGCGCCCAGACTGGAGGCCCGGGGGCGGGGGGCGGGGGTGTGGGAAGCTCCCCCCCAGGACAGGGCCAGCCCAGGAGTGGGGTCGGGCAGAGCGGGGTCAGGAGCCGGAACCCGAATGCCCCCTGCCAGGCCTCGCTGTCCTAGGGCTCCGGCCGCGTCGCTGAGGGCCGCGCGCCTGGTCTCCTCCTCTGTGGGGTGGGGCCGCCGTCCTGCCGGCCCCTCGGCCCGTCAAGCTCGAGTGAGCGCGCGGGGCTCGCCCCCAGGCCCTGCCTGGACACCCCTCTGCCCGCCGGCGGCCCTGCTCCCGGCCCCGGGCGCGCCTTCCTGACCTGCCCGAGCCTGCACAGCCCGGGGCCTGCCGGGCCCTTTAGGGCTACCTGTCACCGCCCCCCGCCACCCAACCAGGAGCTCCTGGAGGCTGGGGTGATGTCCTGCTCTCTGGGCTGTCCCCAGACCTGGCACGCGGTCACCTCAGCAAAAGAATAGAGGCACAGCGGAGGGAAAAGTCCAAGGCTGTCGGGGTCGGTGGCAGTGACGGCCACGCCCGGGGAGCCCGCTGGACCAGGCCCCGAGCCCGTGTCCCTCCCACGCAGGTTTACAGGCGCTACGGCGAGGAGTATGGCACCCTCACCCGCCCGGACATCTCCTTCTCCTACTTCCGACCTAGGCTGCAGCAGGCCGGGGCGTGGGCCGCCGTGCGGGGGTCCTGCTCGGTGAGCTGCGGGGCAGGTGAGGCCCAGGACAGGGCCGCCGGAGCCTGGGGTGCCCCCGCGGGGTGGCGGCCTAGCCTCCCTCTCGCTCCCCAGGCCTGCGGTGGGTGACCTACAGCTGCCTGGACCAGGCCAGGAACCGGTGGGTGGCGGAGGCCCAGTGTGGAGGGGGCCGGCGGCCGGCGGCCCGGCAGGAGCCCTGCAGCCCCGGGCCCTGCCCCCCGCGGTGAGTGCCGGGGTGGGGGGGGCGGCTCCGGGCGGGTGGGCCCTGTCAGGGTCCTGTTTCACAGGCGGGGACACTGGGGCGCGGCAGACACAGGTGGCAGTGACTCACACCTGATGTGCCTTGTCCCCCGCGCACACGCCCTCTCTGGCTGGGGTCACTGCAGTGGAGGTGGCCGCCCTGCTGGGAGGGGGGACTCAGGGGGGTCACAGGGAAAGCGCCTGGCTGTCGCCGCCCGGGCAGGTGTGGCTGGCAGGGGCGTGACGTTCGGGACGAGGCTGCCCCTGCTGGGGACAGGGCGGGGGCCGCCGCCCGCCTGCCGGTTTATACTGGCAACCTTAGACTCAGGTGCAACTTGGGGGCCCCCGGAGAGCTGGAGGGCTGGGCTGGCTGTCCCTGTGCCGTGCCCAGGCGCCTGAGGGGACACAGGGCCCCGCCCAGACCACGGAGTGAGCCGGCCGGACAGATGGGCCTGCCTCCCAGCGCCCCCCGCCAGCCCCCTCAGCCTGGGGACCTGGCCGGAGGCCCACGCTCGTCCCTGCCTCCCTCCCTCAGCTGGGCAGTGGGAGACTTCGGCCCGTGCAGCGCCTCCTGTGGGGCAGGCCCGCGGGCGCGGGCGGCGCGCTGCGTGGAGGCCCCGGGCCGACACCTGAGGGCCCTGCGCCCGGCCCGGTGCGGAGCGCTGGCCCGGGAGCCCGCGGTGCTGAGACCTGCAACTCCCAGCCCTGTGCCGCCAGGTGAGCGCGGCGTGGAGCGGGGGCAGGCTCTCCTGGCAGCCTCGTCCCTGCGGTCACCCTGCCCCTGCTGAGGGGCCGCTTTTCCCGAAGCCTCTGGCGGGGCGCCACCACCCTGGGTGACCGGCAGTGTTGGCCCGGAGTCCCGGTGCCAGTGTCAGAACGGCCCGCCATCCCGAGAGACCCGCACCGGCCGTGTTCCCCCCAGCTCCCGAGGGCTGCTCGGAGAGGGGCCGGGAGGGCCGAGGGAAGCCACGCGTCAAAGCGATAAACGCCACCTTGTCAGCGTCCTCGCTTCCGCGGTGCCTTTCGGCCCCTCCGCGTCGGAGCCGGCAGCGGGTATCGTGCTGATCGGTGGCTGGCTGGCTGGCTGGGGGACCAGGGCCACCCTTCCGTCTTGGGGCCACCCTGGGCAGGGTGTCGGCCTCGGTCACGAGCGGCTCCCCCCAACGCCCCACCCCGTGGATCTGGGTTCCTTTCCCCTCCCACGTCCACGGCGGACAGAGCGAGTGTGCACCGCCCTGCCCGCCGCGCGCCGGCCCCGCTCTCGGGATCCTCTTCCGCGCCGCAGCCCAGGCGGCCCTGCCTCCCAGGGCCTGTGCGCACGTAGCGATTTCCTGCCCGACCCGGCGGTCCCGCCCGCCCGTCTGACGCCTGCTTCTCAGCTGACAGCCTGCTGCAGGGAACGGCCGAGCCGGGGGGGGGGGGGGGGCCTGCGCCCCGCTCCCCGGGAGCCCGGCTGCTGCGGGCGCTGCCGGGAGAGGCCCCGGGTGGGCTTCTCTGTGGGCGCCTCTGGGTTCTTGGGCACCGGGGAGCAGGCTCCCCGCCCAGAGGCCGGGCTGCCCCGAAGGTCGATGGCCGATGGCGAGGGCAAGGCCCGAGGGCTGTGCTGTGCCCGCAGGTCGGAGGAGCCAGACGCCTGCTCGTGGGCCTGCGGAGCGGACCTGGCTGCACGGAACGCGACGTGTGTGCCGGGGGCGGGCGGCGCGGAGGCGCCGGCGACTGCTGGGCCCTGTTTCCCGGACAAGAAGCCAGCTGCCCTCGAGCCCTGCCCCGGGGTGACATGCCCTCCAGGCTGGGGCCACGTGAGTGTCCCGGGCAAGGGTGTGACTGGGGCACCTGGGGCCTTGTCTGGCCGGGAGAATGGGGAGCCCTGGTTACCCTTGGCCCCCGGGCTAGAGAAGACGACCCGTCTGCAGAGCTGCTGTCTGCCGGGCCCGGGTCCGAGGACGAACTCAGGAACAGGGCTCAGGGCCCACTGAGAAGCCCCTCCTGCCGGCCGGCCGGGCTGAGAGGCCCTGACCCTGTTGAGATGCCCCCCGGCCCCGGCCACCTGGAGGGGCGCTGCTGGGCTCCTGCCGGGTGCTCAGGGGCACCGGGCCGGGCACTGCTGCTTTTAGACGAAAGCCAGCCCTGCCCCCGGGGACTGCAGGCGAGCCAGAGCCAGCCACAAGTCAGGCTCCTGAGCCCAGCTCGCAGCCCCGCCCCCAGGAGCCAGTCGCGGGGGTGCAGAGGTCGAGGGGGCCTGTGGAGGGCACCCACTGGGGGCTGGGAGCAGGGCTCGGCTGGGAGGGCGGCCTTGGGCACCGGGGACCACATCTCTCTCCTGAAGAGATTGGGAAGGGGGAGGTCTGGAGGCGGGACACGCAGACCCACCGCTTGCTGCTTGCCCCTGCAGCTGGACCCCCAGCCTCCGGGGGCAGAGGCGGCAACGCCCCCAGGCAGTGCCCGTCCGGGGGCTCGGGCCGCACACGCGTGGATGCCCCTGGCAGGGCCCTGCTCCGTCTCCTGCGGTAGAGGTGAGGCCCCAGAGACCCGCGCTCCTTAGCCCGCTCCCCTCTGCCTCCATCCTGCCAGTCCTGAGAGGCGCCTGGGGCGGCGTACGGAAAAGCCCGGCTGGACGGGAACGCACCGCCGCGCGGGGAGGCCAGGGCCAGCGCGCGAGCCACGTGAGGGGTGTGGCGCCTGGCCCACAGGCGGGAAGAGATCAGAAGCGTATTTCTCAAGGTCCAGAAAAGCGGCGGGAGGGGGGCCCCAAATCTGGCTCGGAGATCCCAGGGGGCCGGACCAGAGAAGGGACTTGTCTAAAGACGCACCGTGTTCTCTAAAGCCCCAGCCGCTTGCTCGGCAAAACTGCAGCGTGTTTACAGTGGAGACCAGAGATTCGAGGATACTCTGAATACCGTGTTTACGATTAACACAGTCAGAGGTGTCCATATAGCAATTCTTTTGCCTTATTATATTTTATTGACTATGCTCTTACAGTCGTCCTGACTTCTCCCGCTTGGCCCCCTCCCCGAGCACCCCCCACCCCCTCAGGCCACCCCCCACCCTTGTTCGTGTCCACGGGTCATGCGTACAAGCTCTGTGGCTGCTCCATCTCCTCGGCCGCACTTGGCATCCCCGCAGCTGGTCTGTGATGACCTGTCTGTGCTCTTTAATGCCCTCACCTGTCCACCCCCTCCCCCACCCCTCCCATCCACCTGGCAACCGGCAAAACGCGCTCCGCATCCACGAGTCTGTCTCTGTCCTTGTTTGCTTTTTTGGTTTTTGGATTCGATTGTTGATAGATGTGTATTTTTGCTATTTCATCATTCCTACTTTTGATCTTGTCCTTTTTCTTAAACAAGTCCCTTTAACATTTTGTATAATACTGGGTTGGTGACGATGAATTCCTTTATTTTTTTCTTGTCTGAGAAGCTCTTTATCTGCCCTTCAATTCTAAATGACAGCTTTGCTGGGTAGAGCAATCTTGGCTGTAGATTCCTGCTTTTCATGACTTTGAATATTTCTTGCTGATCCCTTCTTGCCTGCAAAGTTTCTTTTGAGAAATCAGCTGACAGTCTTATGGGAACTCCCCTGCAGGAAACTGCTTTTCTCTGGCTGCTTTTAAATTCTCTCTTTAACCTTTGGCATTTTATTTCATTTTTAAAGGGTTTTTGCTTTTGTTTTTTAGAAAGGGGAAGGGAGGGAGAAAGAGAGGGAGGGAAACATCAATGTGCGGTTGCCTCTTGCGCACCTGCTGCTGGGGACCTGGCCCGCAACCCAGGCCTGCGCCCTGACTGGGAATCAAACCGGCGACCCTTTGGTTCGCAGGCCAGCGCTCAATCCACTGAGCCACGCCAACCAGGGTTGACCTTTGGCATTTTAATTATGCGTCTTGGAGTGGCCCCTTTGCATCCATCTTGTTTGGGACTCTGTCTTGCATGTCTGCTTCCTTCACCAAATTTGGGACGTTTTCTTTCATTATTTTTTCAGATAGATTTCCGATGTCTTGCTCTTTCTCTTCTCCCTCTGGCACCCCTGTGATGTGAATGTTGGACCTTGTGAAGTTGTCCCAGAGGCCGCTTACACTGTCCTCTTTTTGGGGGGTTGTTTTTGTTCTTGTTGTTGTGATTGGTTGTTTCTTTGCTTCCTTATGTTCCAAATCCTTGATTTGATTCTCAGCTTTATCCACTCTGCTGTCGTTTCCCTGTAAATTGTTCTTTATTTCAATCAGTGTGTCCTTCGTTTCTGACTGGGCCTTTTTTATGCTGCTGGGGTCCTCACTAAGTTCCTTGACCATCCTTATACCCAGTGTTTTGAACTCTGCACCTGATAAGTTGCTTATCTCCATTTCGTTTAGCTCTTTTTCTGGGGTTTTGATCTGATCTTTCGCTTGGGCCATGTTTCTTTGTCTCTTCGTTTTGGCAGCCTCCCTGTGTTTGTTTCCATGTATGAGGTAGAGCCGCTACGACTCCGTGTCTTGGTAGAGTGGCCTAATGTAGTCGGTGTCCTGTAGGGTCCAGTGACACAGCCTCCCCTATCCCCCAAGCTGGGGACTCAGGGTGCCCCTCCGTGTGGGCTGAGTACACCCTCCTCTTGTAGTTGAGCCTTGGTTGCTGTTGGCAGGTCAATGGGAGGGGTTCACCCAGGCCAGTCAGCTGCAAGGACTGGCTGTGACCACTGACCACCACCCTCCGCCCTCCGTGGAGGATCAGCTGTGCAGGGCGGGGTGGCGGTGCTCCGACGTGGTCTGTGGCTGCCCACTGGGTGCGCTGGCCCTGGGGTTTCCTGGGTGGTGCAGGCCAAGGTCGGCCCCCACCTGTGTTCTGCCCGGGGCCACCCCGCCTGCGCTGTAAAGCACCCTGAGACGGCTGCCGCTTGTGCTGGGCCTGGGGGTTCCCAGGTGAACCCAAGCTGCGACCCTGGGCTGCTGCCGCTCGTGCTGGGCCTGGGGCTCGGGAGGCCGGCTGTGCGTGCTGAAGGGATTTAGGTAGTTTTGCAGCCTGAGCCAAGGCCACTCTTAACGAAAAGCAGCTTGGGTGCGTCTGTGAGTTGGGTGGGGCAGACAGTGTTAGCTGGGTTGATGGAGTCTCAGATAGGGCACCTGCCTGCGGGCTCTGTGGGAGAGGGTTTAGCAAAGGGACAATGGCCTCTGCTTGCCTCGATGCCGGACACTTCAGTTCCTCCCCGAATGCCCCTGGTGCTAGAGCTCAGCGGGTAGGTGATGCCACGTGTGGGTTCTTTAAGGAGAACTGCTTGGGGCTCCAGGAGTTTCTTCCAACGACTGAATCCCCACTGGCTTTTGCAGCTAGAAGTTGTGGGGACTTACCTTCCTGACCCTGGGCTGGGGGCCCCGGAGTGGGGCTGGGTCTCCTCACTCCCGAGATGCCCCTCCCTGGTTTTTATCCACTGCACACGTTCCACCTCTGCACCCCTCCTCCCCGTCTGGGTGGATGTGGTTTCTCTAATTCTGTGGTTGTCAGACTTCCATTCAACTCAATTTCAAACGTTCCTCAGTGATGGTGGTTCTATATTTTGTTGTAATTTTGATACGGTTTTGCGAGGAGGCGAGCCGTGTCTGGGTATGCCGCCATCTTGACCGGAAGTCGTATATAGCAGTTCCTGTAACACCTCTCGGGAAACGATAGCAGCTGCCCCTTGTTGAGCACCCGCTACGTGCCGTGCACTTTGTGTCTCTCCTTTAGGAACCTTTATACAGACCCCTGTGAGGGAGGCCCCAGGATATGCACGACCCTGAGGCTCAGAGGTTGGGTCATTTGTCCAAGGTCACACAGCTGGTAGGTGGCAGAGGCCTGACTTACAGCCTCTGCTCAAGCCCGTCAGCGAGCTGGGCCCCGTGCTCCTGCCTGAGCCCGCCTCTTGGGGCACGGGCCCCCGCTTCCGTCCCCAGGCCAGATGGAGCTGCATTTTGTGTGCGTGGACACTGCCCGCAGGACGCCTGCCCGGGAGGAGCTGTGTGGCCTGGGAAGCACGCCGGGGAGCCGGCGGGAGGTCTGCCAGGCCGCCCCGTGCCCGGCGTGGTGAGCGGGGCGGCCGACGGTGCAGGGGGCCGCAGCCTGGGCTGGAGGGAGGCTTGCCCGGGGTGCGGCCCCCTGCGGAGCGCTGGCCCTCCCTCCCGGCAGGTGGGAGACCCGCGCCTTGGCGCCGTGCCCGGTGACCTGCAGCGGGGGGCAGGTGCCGCGGGCTGCGCGCTGTGTGGGGCTGGACCGTGGGCGCCCCGTCCCCTTGCCCCACGCCAAGTGCTGGCCGGCGCCCCGGCCCGGCCCCCTGGAGGACTGCAGCCCCGAGCCCTGCCCCGCCAGGTGGGCCCCCTCCGAAGGAGACCGGTGGTCGGGGGTGGGGGGTCACACGCACAGGGCTGCGTGCAGCGGGTGGCCCCGGGTCCGGGATGCGTGCGTGCACGTGGCGGCCGATGGTTCGCTTTGGCGGCCCCCGCTCCTGGCTGAGCGCCCGCGTGCCAGCGCTGTCTGATGCTGGGGACCCAGCAGGGCCTGGGGGACAGGCAGCCCGTCCCTGGAGCGGACGCTGGGGACGCGGGGACACGGCGGTGCATGAGGCAGACGGAGGCACCTCGGGTGATGGGTGGTGACTGTGCCTCCCGTCCTTTTCTGAAGGATTCCCTTCGGAAAGAGACACCCTAGCGGGACCCCGGGGGTGCCCTGCCCCCCACTGCCTTTGGGCGCATCTGGTTTTGCCCCCATCCCCCTTCCATACAGCGGGCGCCTCGGCACGCTCTCTGTCCCCGTGCCGAGCCTCGCGGTGGTGATGTGAGGGCGGCCCCCAAGGGAGCCCCTTCCTGGTGCGGGGGAGTGAGGGGAACCCCGGCCTCTCTGGGTCCTGCCCGGACCCCGTCTGTCCAGGTGGCGGTACAAGCTGGCGGCCTGCAGCGTGAGCTGTGGGGGAGGGGTGGCGCGGAGGATCCTGTACTGCGCCCGGGCCCGCGGCGAGGACAAGGACGAGGAGATCCTGCCGGACGCCCAGTGCCAGGGGCTGCCTCGGCCGGAGCAGCGGGAGGCCTGCAGCCCGCAGCCCTGCCCCGCCAGGTCAGCAGCCCGGGCACGTCCAGCCGGTGGCCTGAGCTCCTGGCGTGTGCAGACGCCAGGCTGGGTGCCACGGGGACTAAAGGACAGCTGACGGCCCCGGGGACCGTTCTTAGGACGCAGGACCCACTGGCAGGCCGTGGCAGGTGCCGGCGGGGGCTGCCCCGTGGGACCGAGGCAGTGCCTTGGTTCCACCGGGGCTGCAGGGAACGCTGCGGGGCTCCACAGCGGGGGAGCAGCAGGGAGCAGGCCCGCGGGTGGGCCCAGCGGGGCGTCCACCCGAGCCGCACCAGCCGCGCCGACCCAGGACAGAACAGCGCTCGAGCCGGTGGGGCCCGTGGGGAGAGCCGACATTCTCTGCCTTGCTCATAGCTCTGGGCTTTCTTCATGGTGCTTTTGCATGTTTAACAAGGGATGCTTTTCCGTATCGTGCATGGACGACCGGAAATGAAGCTAACAGACCCCCGAGAGAAACACGTCTTACAGAGGAGACCAAATTTAACTTTTAAGCCCTGAACTCACCTGCAACTTACTCAGGGCACATTGCGAAGTCGGGAGCAAACTTCCTGTTTCCATATCACCAGCCAGCAGAGTTTGCTGGCTCTTTCCTGGTGGCTCCTTCGCCACAGCCCAGCCTGTGTGCACGGGGACCCCCGCGGAGGCCCTCTAACCCTTCTGTTGGCTCCCCCCCCGCCTCCCGTCCCGGTATCAGGTTGCCTCCCATCCACCACCCCGCTGCTGTGCTCACGTGCCCTGGCTTTGTCCCGTTTCTTGTCCACATCACGTTGAGAAGTGACCTGGGGTTTATGGGAACTTCACGCACACATGAAGTCTGGTTCTCTCTCAGATGTCACTGTAGCCACCCCGGCCCCGTGTGGCCCCCTAGATGTTCTGGGACGTTCCGGGGCTGCCGGCCTCGGGGCTGTCCCTTGGCCCAGGCTCGGCTCGACACAGCCGCCGGAGGTGGGGGCCCGTCCCCGGCGCCGGCCCCCACGCCGCTGCATTCTGCTTCCTTATCCCCAACAGTCCGGGCTGCCACCCGCTCTTTATTTCTGTCTGTTGTCTCTGCCCTCGGTGGCAGTGGTTTCCCAGCGAGGGGCGATTCTGCCTCCCCGGGGGCACGTGGCCCTGTCCGCAGACCTTCCAGGCGTCGCCATGACCGGGCCGGCCGCTGCCACCGGCATCCGTGGGTGGAGGCCGGGGTGGGTGCTGCTCAGCGTCCGCCCTGCATGCACGGCCCCCGCGACAGAACCGTCGGCCCCAAGCGTCCGTGGTGCGAGCTGGGGAAGCACCACACAGGCCCCGAGCGGGGCGCTGGGTCTGCTCCCCGCCGTCCCCGCAGCGGCTGGGACGGCGTGGGGTGGGCGCGGCAGCCGCAGCTGCTCAGGGCCGCGGGGACGGCACGGGGCGCCGCGAGGACCCCAGGCTGCGCACGCTCAGTCCCCACTCCGCCACGGCCGGCCTTGCCCTCCGTTGAAGGGTAGCAGAGGAAGATGGGCAGGGCGGAGCGAAGCGGAGATGTTTCCCCTTTTGCTGGGCGTGTTCCCCGCCCCTGCGGCTCGGACCCCACGCGGCTCTGTGGTTGTCAGCGGGGGGCTGCGTGATGATGGGGACCCCCGGGGAGGGCGCCTGGTGCCGGCCAGAGAGGTGTCTTTCCTGCAGGACCCTCCCCCGGCCAGCGAGCCCGGGGAGCAGACAGGAGGGCGCAGGGCCCCGGAGCCTGTGGGGCTGGCCGTCCACGGGGCCTGGGGCGGTGCTGCGCTGCGGGAGGCGCGGGGAGGCCCAGCCCCTCTCTGGGGTCTTTTCCTGCAGGTGGAAAGTCACGTCCCTCGGCCCGTGCTCAGCCAGCTGTGGCCTCGGCACGGCCACCCGCTCCGTGGCCTGCGTGCGGCCGGACCGAGGCCAAGACGTGGAGGTGGACGGCGCGGAGTGTGCGGGTCTGGCGCGGCCGCAGGCCAGCACCCCCTGCATTGCTGCCGACTGCGCCTACCGGTGGCACGTCAGCGCCTGGACGCAGGTGAGCGCGGCCCCTGGGGCGGAGGGTCCCCGCACGCGGGGGCCCTGGGGAGCTTTGGGTCGTGTGACCGCTGAAAGGAGACAGGAGCTGAGTGTGTAGGGGAGGGGACGGTCGGGGCACCTCGCGGTGGAAGGCAGCGGGACTGAGGGACACAGAGGGCAGCTGGGCCTCAGGAGGCACCGAGGTCTGGAGGCGCGGGCAGGTGAAGGGCAGATGGCTCAGCTCCCCTCAACAAGCAGGTGCCACCCCGGGCCCAGCGCCTCGCAAGGCCCCGGGAAGGCGGCCGTCAACAGGGCTGAGTCCTCGCTCTGGGGGTAGGGAAGAGGCGAGGCAGGTGGCTGCCCCGGCTGGGGCTGTCCGGGCTCGGGCCGGGCGGGGCAGGGCGGACAGAGGGGGAGGAGGCCGTGCCCCCGGGTCCCTGCTCTCAGGCTTGGAAAGGCAAAGGGGCTCAAGGGTGGCAGACAGGGACCTGAGTTTGAATGCCTGCCCCTCCGCCCCATGTGACTCCTGCACGGTAACCTCTCGGCGCCTCGGTCTCCCCATCTGTAGAATGGGGGCGGGCCCCCGCCCACAGCGCTGTGCAAAGATTGTATCAGTTCACGCCTGGCCCATGGCCACCTGTTCCTGTCATGCTCAGTAAGGGACAGCCCAGCTCTTTCCCCTCGTTCCGGCAGTGCTCCGTCTCCTGTGGGGATGGCGTCCAGCGCCGGCGGGACACCTGCCAGGGACCCCGGGCCCAGGGACCCGTGCCGGCCGACTTCTGCCGGCACCTGCCCAAGCCCGCGACGGTGCGGGGCTGCTGGGCCGGGCCCTGTGCAGAGCGGGGAACGCCCAGCGTGGCGCCCCAAGAGGAAGCCGCTGCCCCAGGACAGAACCCAGCTGGCCCCACTGCTGCCTCCCCGGAGCGGCCCCCGCCCTGGGCCCGCCTCCTCTCCCCTGCTCCCCAGACTCAGGGGCCCCCGCCGGGGCCCCGGGACAGCCCTGCAGAATCCAGTACGTCCCCTCCTCCTCCCTGCCCGGGCGGCTGGCGGGCTGTGGGCGGGGCGACAGGCGCCCGCACCCGGGAGGCCTGGGACAACGAGGCCCTTGTGGGGCTGTGCAGGGGGCTGCCCTGTGGCCGCAGCACTGGGGCGCCGGGGGGTGTGCAGCTGGGCTGAAGGGACGGGCTCACCGGCCAAGGGCGAGCTCACTCTCATTATCATCGGGGAGCTGACCCGAAGGTTCCGGTCAGACCCCGGCCCGTGACCCAAGGCCGGCGCCCCTTCACACACGGCCTCCTCGCCGGAGCACCCAGAAATGGCCCTGTGCCCTGGGTGGTGACGTCCAACCCCTGCAGCCCGCACCCCGGACCTGAGCAGGCTTCCGGCTGGGCCTGGGGGGACCTCAGCTCCCTGCGGCTCAGCCCCTTCCCCTGCGAGGGACGCCCCCTGGCCCCGGCCTGCACTCCGCTCTCTGTCCAGGTCCCTGTGGTCGGCAGCTCCTTGAGCCCGCGGGAGCTATTGACTTGCGAGGCCCCGGGCAGGCGGACTGTGCGGTGGCCATCGGGCGGCCCCTGGGTGAGGTGGTGACCCTCCAAGTCCTCGAGAGCTCCCTCAACTGCAGCGCTGGTATGTCTAGGGCCCTGTGGGCCCCGGCCGGGGGTGGGAGGGTCGGGACCGAACCCAGCTCACCAACACCGGGGATGGGGCGCTGCCGACCTGGACTCGGGGAGCTGGACCCTCACTGCGCCGCCGCTTCCTAGGGGACATGCTGCTGCTCTGGGGCCGGCTCACGTGGAGGAGGACATGCAGGAAGCTGTCCGGCGCAACGTTCGGTTCCAAAGCCAACACCCTGGTGGTGAGGCAGCGCCGCGCGCGGCCGGGAGGTGGAGTGCTGTTGCGCTATTCCAGCCGGCCGGCCCCGAGAACCTTCCACAGAGGTACGGCGCGGCGCTGGAGCCCCCACCCCCGCGGCCAGCTAGGCAGGCGCCGCTGCCCGCGGACGGGGCCCGGGAGAGGCAGACGGGGGTGGAAGAGGCCGGACCCCCCTGGACAGCCCCACCGTGCCCACCATCCCCACCCACGGGCCAGTGGTGGTCTGCACGAGCGGTCAGCACCAGGCCAGGCCCCTTCCTCTGCGGGACCCTTCAGCAAGAGGGGCAGAGGGGGCTCCGGCCACATCGTCTCCCGCCCCTCAGGCCACCACGCCCCTGCCCTGGCCCTGGCCCTGGCGCTCAGGTCCTTGAAGACCCTTTCGGACGCTTCCGTGAGCCGCTATCCCCCAGCCCTGTCCCCGAGCACAGCCCTCGCCTCTCATCCCCCGCACGCGGAGCAGGGCGTGTGCACACTTGCACACGAGTGCGCACACGCAGACCTCGCGCAGAGGGCGGCGCCCCAGGGACCCCGCTTGCCCCATCCCAAAGGCCCAGGCCGGCGGGAGGTGGCTTCCCCAGCCGGTTCCAGCGGTTCTTGGGTCCCCACCCCAGGCCTCGCAGGGAAGCGGGACACTAGGGGGCTTCTTCCCCCGCGGGGATTTGACGCTGTGCAGGTGCCGCGTGGTCCTGGGCCTGGCCGCTCGCCCTCTGGTGGCTGCTCACCACCCCCCACCCCCGCCTCCGCCGCCCCTGCGCTGGCGCCTGCCCCAGGGGGGCCCAGGAGGTGCTGGCGGCGGCTCGGGCGGGTCGGGGCCCTCCTTGCGCCAGGCTCAGGGCCGGGCGCTTCCGCACGGGCAGCTTTGCTGGGTCCTCCTAACAACTGCCCAGCCCAGTGTTCGCTCCTGTCACCTCCCCTTTAGAGAGGGAGGAGCGGAAGCTCAGGGCTTAAAGCCTGTGCCTAGGGTCACACGGCAGAGGGGAGGTTCAGTGGGGGCTTCCGCTCGGGAGTCCTCATCTCGACCACAGCACCGTGCTGCCCCCTCACAGACCCCCCGGCTGTGAGCTGCCCCGGCCTCTGGTGGTAGTTACTGGCCTTTCGGGGGCCCCTGTGCCCACACCCAGTCCACCCACCTGCCCTCCCCTGCAGCATGTGACACGCAGCTCTTTGGCCCCCGGGGTGAAATTGTGAGCCCACAGATGAGTCCAGACGGGAGACACGTGGGGGGCTGCCGCATCTTCCTCGACGTGGCCCCGTGGGCCCGCATCGCCATCCGCGCCCTGGCCACCGGCGTGGGCCCTGGGACCGCGGGACCGGATGCCGGCTACATCTCGGTGAGGCTACCAGGGTGGTGACCGGAATGGGCTGACTTTTGCTGGTTCTGGACAGCCGGCCCCCGGGGCAGGAACTGGGGTGCTGGGCGAGAGAAACCCTCGCGTTTACCTCAGACTAAAACCCTCAAAATTAGAGAAAGAATGGGAGAAAAGCACTTCCTCCGCTCATTCACCAACACACGTGCCTCGAGCTAGCCACAGAAGGGAAAGAGAACCTTCTCTGCTGTAGACGGCCAGTGAGCCCGGGACTGAAGAGACCTAGGTTTGGAGCCTGATAGAGCTTTGCCAGAGGAGGGGCCAGCCTCTCCCACCTGGAGGTTTCACATGTTCTGAGACTCGTCCTCTGCAAAATATCAGCTCCTCCCGGGGAGGCGGCCTGGCCTCTGCAATCTGACCGCCCTGGGCTCGGGCCGCAGCTCTGGCGGCCCAGCTGTGTGTCCTCGGGGAAGTGGCATGAGTTCTCTGAGCCCGTTTCCTGGGTAGGAAAAGGGTGTCCTCCTGATGGGGCTGGTGCAAGGATTAAGCGTGAGCCGGTGTGTGCGATGCCTGGTTTGTGGAGGGCTCCATGGACGCGAGCCAGGTCTCATTTGTGGCCGGCCCTTCGGGGCTGCCCCTCTCCCCCCAGATCCGGGACATCCACAGTCTGAAAACGATGACGTTCCGCGGGCAGCAGGCGCTCTACTGGGAGTCAGAGGGCAGCCAGGCTGAGATGGAGTTCAGCCAGGGCTTCCTGGAAACACATGCCCGCCTGCAGGGCCAGTACTGGACACTCCAACCTGCAGCGCGGGAGCCCCTCAGTGCCCTGCCCTAGCGATCGCTCCGCACACACCCCTCAGCCGGCTCTGGAAGGGAACGGAGGCAACCAGATATCGATGAGCACCTGCCAGGTGCCCGGCCGGCTCCGGAGTGCTTTCCCAATTGAACTCCATCCAATCTGAACTATCGTCTTTAGCACTTCCTCCGACGTGCAAAGCGGTAGGGGACGCTCCGGAAAGGCAGCTCCAGCCCTTTGGGTACCAATAAACAGAACGTGCAGTCTGACTGGCGTTTTCCTCGCATAACGTGTCCAAAACGGGCTTGAAAACCCCCTGCACAGCACGGCGGGGATCCCCTGGCCGCGGTCAAGCTCCAGACCGGTTCACGACCGCTCGCCTTGGGAGTGCGGAGTCCCGATTGCGCGCTGCTGCCGGCCGTACCTGTTCTTTCTCTGCGAAGTCCCGCCCCTATGCTAATCCCATCTGGCAGGTTACTCCCATTGAGTCCCCCGGGAACTCGGCGCCGACGAAATCAGTTCCCTATGTTAATAAGGAGGAGCCCCAAGGGAGCGAATCGCCGCGGCCCTGCGAGCCCCGCCCTCTATGCTAAGGAGCGCGAGAACCTCGTTAGGCTCCGCCCTCTATGCTAAAGAGCGTCCGCCTCTCCCACAAGGCAGCGCGCCGGCCGACGCGGCCGGCTCGGGAGCCTTTTGTGCGGGTAGTGAGCTGCGCCGGTCAGCGGCACCATGAGCGGCTCGGGCGGGGCGGCGGCCGCCGCCAGTGGCTCCGCGCCGCCCGCGCAGGAGGAGGGCATGACGTGGTGGTACCGCTGGCTGTGTCGTCTGTCGGGGGTGCTGGGGGCCGTGTGTGAGTACCCGGCCCGGCGAGGGGCGTCCCCGCAGCCCCATGCGCATGCGCGCCCCAGCGGAGCGGGACTGTTGGGCTGGGGTCTGTGGGTCCCGCGCGGGACACCGCGGCGGCGGCGGCGCCGCCGGGGCGGTTGCTATGGTTACCGTCCCGCGGCCGAAGCTCCGGGTTTCCGGGCTGGGCTGACTGCTCTGGGGACGTTCCAGGAGGGAACCTGAGCTCCCGCGGGGAGCGCTGGGCTCGGCGCGGCCCCGGCACTGCCCCTCCGCGCCGCCCGGAAAGTGGGGCCGGCAGCGCGGCCCGGCTGCGGGGCTTTCCGAGACTGCCCGAGGCCGCTTGCGGGACCCGGCCCTGCCTGGCCCCAGGCTGCCGCACCTGTTGACTTGGAGCTGGGGGGGGCGGCAGCCGCGCTCACCTCTCTTTGTGCGGGCGTTGCCCGAGGGCCAGGTGCTGCGAGGGGCCAGGTGGCGTCCAAGGCCGGGCCGGGTGCCGAGCCGAGGCAGGCGGCAGTGCGAGCCTTTTGCTGTCCACTCCGCCTCGTCGCCTCTCACCTCCGCTCCTATCCCTGGCCCTGCCCGCGACACAGCCGGCCCCGGTCCTCGGAGACGTCGGCCGTTTTAGCGCGAGTGCCCCCAAATAGGAAGGCATCCGCTGTAGTGGGAAAATAAAGATCTCGTGGCAGGTCGCCTCACGGCAAACAGAAGCCCGTTTGAGTGCCCTGCTGCCCTTAACGTTGTCAGTGACGGGAGTGGCTGAGGGCACAGCCAGGAGCCTTGGAAAGGGCACTCCCAAGAAGCCGACGGGGTCTGAGCAGGACCTGCCTGGCACAGCGGGCTGCGGGCAGGCAGGGCAGGCGCTGACCCCGTCCGCCAGCAGGAGTCCGTTTTCGGGGTTCCCTTCCTGCCCCGCAGCCCTACCAGGTGGTGGAGGGAAGAACCTCGGGGGCGCAGGGAATCCCGGGAGGCCCCTGATCCTGCACGGATATTGAGCTCGCCCTTGACTTTGTTGGACAGGCTGAGGGGCTTGAGGGAAGCGCTCCCACACGATCCTCTCAAATTTGATTGGCTGTTTGCCGGAGGCGGGAGTGACAGCAGTCAGTGTGGGAGGAGGGACGTCCTGGCTGACCTGGGGGCCTCATCCTGCTGGCCCCCTGCGTACCCCAGCCTGCCGTCTAGCTCTGTGCTCCTCCAAGGGGGAGGCATAGTGTGGGGGCTGCAGATGAGGCTGCAGGAGAGGCCCGTGGTGCACCCCCCCCCCCCCCCCGCACTGCCCGGAATGAGTTTCACCTGCAGGTTTGGGGGGAGGGGACTGCCAGGTGAGCAGCAGATACAGTTGGCTTTTGAACAACACAGGCTGGAACCACATGGGTGCACTTGCGCGTGGGTGTTTTTCAACAAATAAGCAGCGGGCCCTGTGCATCCCTGGGTTTTGCGTCTGCGGAATCAACCAGCCACAGGTTGAAGACGGCATTTTCGATCGTGGTTGGGTCTGTGGACGTGAAAGGCCAACTACGCTGTGTAATTGTACATGAGGGATTTGGGCGCCTGTGGGTTTTGGTGCCCAAGGCGTCCTGGAACCAGTCCCACAGAGGGACGACTGTAACGTTTTGGGGGGGTCCAGAGTTATACTCAGATTTTCGGTCACGTAGGGGTCGGCTGGCCTGACCCGCGCGTTGCTCAGGGGTCAGCTGCAGTCTGTCGCAGGGCAGAGCGCGGAGCAGGCAGGGGTTTCACAGATGAACTAAGGGCTGGGCCTCTGGCCAGTCCCTGGGGGTGGGGGCCTCAGAGGGGCGGTTATTCGGGGTCCTGACCATCCTTGGGAGGAGACGGCTGCCTGGGCACCTCCCTCACTCAGCCTGGGCCAGGGACACCCTCTAGCCCTTGAGTGTTTGGCTGTGCTGAAACCGAGTCCTCCCCACGCTTGGCTGTCGGGGCGGCGGGGGCTGTCAGGTGCGCTGGCTCAGTGTGCAGGCCTGTGGTGCCGTCGGAGGGCGTCGACCTCCGTGGCCCTGGGCACTCGCTGCCTGCATGTGCACGGGACATGCCCTGGACACGTGCCGCCGGGGTGGTAGGCAGCAGGTGCACCTGTCACATGGGCAGGTCTGGGGGGCACACGAGGGTGGTCCCACTGCAGCCGGGGCTCCCTTCGCCTGGGTTCCGCCCCCACTGCCTGCCATCTGCATAGGGTTACACGGGAAACCAGGATTCCAGGCCGCGCCGGGGCTCAGGTGCACGGAAGCTCTGCAAGTTTAATGACCTGGCGGCTGCGGCCTGGCCGCACCTGCACACTCCCGGGGAAGCTGGGCTGCGGGCGGCGGGTGGACAAGGGAGGCACGTGTGGCAGGCCCTGCCCCTCGGTGCCGTCGGGAGGGGTGGGCAAAGCTCCACATTTGGGACATCAGAGAAGCCACTCTCGGGGGCTGAAGAGAGGGCCCCCCCGCCCCGACGGGACCCCTTGCTGTCTCGGGGTGGGCGGGGCCCAGCCCATGTGCAGGAGGCCAAGTGCAGCCCTGACCGAGGCCGGGGCTGCCGCGTGGTCAGAGCCGGGGCTGTGATCCACGCCTGCCTGGTCCGGACTTCTTTTCCGAGGGAGGCAGCCCTCGTCCCAACCAAAAGCCATGCCATGTCTCCTGAGTGACAGGGACCCTTCGTGTGGCCGGCCCTGGGGTGGGGCCACCGCCCTGGAGAGACTCTCGCGGCGGCACCGTCCCGTGGTGTCGCTCTTGGTCCCGGTGGGGCTCAGCGGGCCCTGGGGCCTCCCCGCCGAGAGCCGTCCCGCCCGGGCCGCGGCGCCACCGCGCTCCTCCCCTGCCACCTGGAGCGGCCCTGCCGGCCCCCCAGCCTCTGGCGGCAGAGAGGAGGCCGCCGGGCGCCGCGAGAGGAACCGAGCCCGGGGCGTTGGGAGCGGCTCTGCTGGCACTGGCCGCCGCCGGCCGGCCCCTGCCTCCCTGCTGACCCTGCCGTGTCTCTTGCTTTCAAGCTTGCGCTGTCTCCGGGCTCTTCAACTGCATCACCGTCCACCCTCTGAACATCGCGGCCGGCGTGTGGATGATGTGAGTAGGCAGGGCCCGGCCTGCTGGGCGGGTGCGGGGCCCGGGCCTCGGGTCCCTGCGCGGGCCGCCACCCCCTTCGAGCCCAGCCCTCCGGTCCCTGTGAGGGCCGGGGGCCCGGGGCGCCGACGTCCACCCAGTGGCTGCCGAGTCTGCGCCGAACCCGCTGCCCTGGGCCTTGCCTCTGGGAGCGCCTGAGGCCGCCAGGGCCAGTCAGGTGCTGGGATCGGGGGACCCAGCTCAGGGGCCGGCCCAGACAGAGCAGGCTGGAGCCAGCGTGGGGCCAGGCCTTAGCAGGCCCGGAGGGGCCCTCGCCCACCTCCTGTCGGGCCCCTCGGTCCGGAGGAGGGGAGGGAGGGCTGAGAGCTGGCCGCGTGGCTCAGGCTGTGGCGCATGCGGCCCAGGCACAGGGGCCGGGGCCGACCTGGGAGGGCACAGAGAAGGGTGAGCGTGGCCCTGCCCTTGGGGAGCTCGGGTGGGTGAGGCCTGGGAGCTCGCTCTGGTGGGGCGCAGGGGCCGGAGAGGCCGCAGGGCTGGGGCCGGCCGCGGGGAGGCACTGGGCCCTCCGAGGAGAAAGAGCGGGCGGGTGACCGTCAAGTTGGGAGGCCTGGCCCAGGCCGGGGTCGGGGCGAGGGCCTCGTTAGCGGTGCGAAGGATCCCTGCTCAGGGTGAGGGGGCATCGGCGGGCTTTGGGGCGCCCAGAATCCGCGCCTCTGTCACACGAGGGTACCCGGGAGCCTTCCCTTAGGCCTGGAGGTGGGCGGGGGGCTCAGGGTCTGTGACTGTGACCCAAGCGCAGAGAGTAGGGAGCCGGGGCAGACACCCCGCGGCTGGGCTGCCCCCTGACCTGGGCGTGGGCCACAAAGGGCTCGCTGAGCTCCCCCAAAGTGCGGGCTTCCCTGGGCCGTCCGCGGGCCACCTGGCCTGCTCCCACTCTCTGGTCCCTGCACCCCAGGAGCAGCGGTCGCAGCTGCTGGGGCTGCTGGTGACGACAGCAGCCCTGCCGCCCAGCGAGGGGGGGCTGGCGGGGGCGGCGTTCTCCCCCTTCAGAGCCGGGCAGGGCAGAGGGGAGACCCAGATGCCCCCTGAGGGGCCTTGCGTTCGGTCCCGGTGGCGGCGGGCGGGCGGGCGGGCGCGCGGCGGGCAGTGGCGAGGTGCCGGCCGGGGCCAGCTGGTCAGCCGCGCCCCTCTCGCCCGCCCGCAGCGCCAACGCCTTCGTCCTGCTGCTCTGCGAGGCGCCCTTCTGCTGCTCCTTCGTCGAGTTCGCCAACACGGTGGCCGCGAAGGTGGACCGGCTGCGCTCCTGGCAGAAGGCCGTCTTCTACTGCGGGTGAGGGCCCCCCCGCCCCTGCCTGCTGGGGGGCGGGGTGCCGTGAGGGCGGTGGTGGCATGGGCGGGGGGCGGGGACCGTGCGCTCGCCCCCTCCTGGTGGAGGTTCCCCGGGTACCTTGGTGTGTGTCACCTGGCAGCTGCTATGAGAAGGGACCCCCGTTCCGCGTGCACGGTTCTGCTGGGAGCCACAGGCGCCTCCCCGCGTCGGGTGTCGTAGAGGAGAATGGGAAGCGCTGGCTTCCGGCCCCTCAGCCCGACGGTTCACACATCCCAGCGCATGTGCGCTGAGCGGCCGTGCAGCCTTCCCAGGGCGAGGTCGCCTGGGCGCCCTGGCACGAAGCGGGGAGCGGGGTGCGGGGCCGAGAGCAGCGCCGCCCCCTTGCTCCCCTCCGGGGCCTGTTTCTCCTGCCACCCCTGCAAGCCTCCCGTCCGAGTCACTGGGTGCACGGGCTTCAGGGCGCGCCTGATGCGCGGGGGCTGGTGGAGCAGCGCCTGGCGCCTGGGAGGCTCCCGCAGCTTCGGGAGGCAGCAGGCCGGGGGAGCGTCGCTGTTGTCTGGGTTGCACTCAGGGCAGAGAAGAGGGTCGTCCTGAGCAGGTCTGCCCTGCCCGCCACCGCCCCCCTGCATCCCGCAGGCCTGGCGGCTGGGGCGGGGCTCAGGTGCGTGCCCTGTTCTAGAGCCGCTGACCCCAAACCTAGGCTGCAGGGTCAGAGAACGCTGTGCGGCTGAGTGTCCCTGGCTCTGGTCTTTATTTTTTAAATGCCAGCAGTCACACATCTTCATTAAAAATAATTCGGAAAGCTCTGGCTGGGCGGCTCGGTGGGTTGCTGTGGCATCCTGATGCCCAAAAGTTGTGGGTTCGATCCCCAGCCGGGTGCCTATGGGAGGCAACAGATCAGTGTTTCTACATCTCTCTCCCCCTTTCCGTCTAAAAATCAATAAAAAATGTATCCTTGGGTGAGGGTGAAAAAAGAAAAAATTAAAAAATAATAATTTGGAAAATAGAAAGCTGCCGCCTGAAGCCCTGCCTCCTGTCGCTGTTTTGCTGCGTCTTTTGCATGTCTCTCCGCGTGTCTCCAAGGATCTGCTGAAACTTGTTCTCACACAGTTTCAACCATTATAAGCAAATTTACACCCTGCTCTTTTTCACTTAGGACCATGATCGCAGCGTTTCGGCGCTGGCACAGAGACCCGCTGGGATGGCTCTCAGTGCCAGGAGCCCGGCTTCCGTGGGGCGCGCTGCCCTGGGCCGGAGCCGTGGTCCCCGTCGAGCGGGGCGGGCGGCTCCGCCCACACTCCCTGTGCCCGCGCTGACATCCTAGGACAGGTGGCCAGGCACGCAGTTACAGGGTCCAAGGCTTGGACTGCTTAGACCTAAGTGGGCAACGGTAGAGTTTTGCAGGGAGGAGGCCGCCAGGCACCCCGGCCGCGCCGTGCGCCGCTTTGCACGCCTGTCCGCTCCCAGAGGGCGAACCTTTTTCTGGGTTTTTCACTGACTGCGTTTTCTTTTCTGGAAACGATCTGGTATACTTTTCACCTGTTGGCATTTTGTGCTTCAAACTTAGTAAGTTCTGTGTGTCTCTGTATCAAAGATCTCTTAATCCTTCGCTGGATGTACTGCAAACACTTTTCTGGCCTGTTGTTTGCCTTTAGTTTGACAGATCCCCCCCGGGGTCTTTTTCCCTTTGCAGCTTCTGTTACTCTTTCCTCGCTCAGACATTTATGACCACGGCTGGCCCTTGAGGGGCTCGGGATCGGGGCCGCCCGCAGCCGGAAGCCCGAGTCAGCTTCTGACTCCCTAGAAGCTGAACTTCTAATCGCAGGCTGTTGACCGGAAGGAAGGCTTATCGATAACATAAACTGTCGATTAACTCGCTTATATGTTGTAGGTATTATGTACTGTAATCTAACAAAAAGGAAGCTAAAGAAACTGATTAAAATCATGTTCATTGAAAAAACCCACATACGTGTGGGCATGCGCAGTTCAAACCAGCGTTGTCCAAGGGTCAACTGTCCAGTAAGCCCTCCTGGTCACCTGTTCAGCCAGACTGGAAATCCTGGTGGAATTCGGCTGGTCAGGCCCCCTTCTCCGCCCCCAGTGCAGCCTTATCTGCTGTCTTGCCTTCTCTGCGCAGGGCGTGTGTGGGCAGGGGAGGTGGGGGGCACGTGTGGGGGCCGAATGTTCTCTAGTGTTTTCCTGGCTTAGTTCACGTCCATCGCTGCCACTGGAACCCCGGGATCAAGGGTCAGCCCGCGGGTGCCTCCGCCCCAGGTGACTCGTGCCGCCAGGTGGCGCCAGGCTGCAGCGGAGACCAGCCGAGGACAGGCATCCGCGGCGCGGCCTCGGCCCTGCCTTCCGCAGTTGCATCCTGGGGTCTGTCTTGCTGAGATGGGGCTGGTGCTTACTTGGTGCCTTTGTCGTGAACGACTTAAGGTGCTTAACCTTGTCCAGCCTGGAAACCTCTGAGGCTTGGCCCCCAGCCCACGGGACAGACGGAGCCTCGGAGGAGCAAAGGGGCTGCCGCAGCCGCGGGGTTGCGGAGGGACGGGCTGACCGGGGCCCCGCTCTGCCTGGCGAGGGGCAGGGCAGTGGGAAGCCCAACCAGCCTTTTGGGGTCACAGACCTTTATAAAAACCTGTGAACGCTTTGGGTCGTCTCCCCAGACAGCGCAGTCTGGCAGACGCGTCCCGGCGTCTGGGGCGTCGGAGGCCCGGCCGGGGAGGGGCCTGGAGGAGGGATGGCGGCCGCGGCTGGACGTGTCCCCTGACCTCCGCTTCTCTCCCAGGATGGCCATCGTCCCCATCATCATCAGCCTGACCCTGACCACGCTGCTCGGCAACGCCATCGCCTTCGCCACCGGAGTGCTGTATGGCCTCTCTGCCCTGGGCAAGAAGTGCGTCTGCCGGCCTGGCCTGCGGGGCGCGGGGGGCGGGGGACCGGGGGCCGATCCCGCCGGCCTCCTGCCTCTCTCGGCGAGGGCGGTCTGAGGGTGGCCCCTGGCAGCCAGCCGGGGGACCGAGGCACGAGGTCGTCAGTGGCTAGCCTGTATCTTGAGGGTGTTCAGCTCAGGGAATGAGGCGGGAGAACCCGTGGGATGGCCTGGTGGCTCAGCCTGGCCCCGTCACAGCCTGGAGCCGGGGTGGCAGACGTGGCTCGTGAGAGCCTCCCCCGTCCAGGCCCGCACCCACGCGCGGGCCGCTGCTGCCTTCCCTCGCAGAGCCCGGCGTCCCTGGCAGCCTGTGCCGCCGTTAGAGTGGACGAGACCGTCCTCACCACCCGGGCTGCAGGCTCTCCAGGGAACCGGAAGGCCCCGCAGGCCGCCGGTGGGTCACAGCGGGGCCGCTGGCGGCCATCGGGCCAGGGCCGCGAGGGCTGTGTGCCTGACGCCGCGCTCTCCCCGCAGGGGGGACGCCATCGCCTACGCCCGGATCCAGCAGCAGAGGCAGCAGGCGGAGGAGGAGAAGCTCGCAGAGACCCTGGAGGGGGAGCTGTGAGGCGGCTCTGGGGGCCTGCGCCCCGGGGCCGTGGGAGCCGCGCGGGGCGGGGCAGGGCAGGGCCTGCGCCGGGGCCTGGGGGCGGCCGGGAGGGGGGCGCTGTACCGGGCTCCCAGCGGCTCCCCCGCCCCGTCCCCCGACCCGGAGGCCCCCTGCCTGCCCCCTGCCCCAGGTGGGCGTCTCCGGCCCCCAGCTGCAGAGGGGCTGGGGCGAGGGCTCTGCGCAACAGCGAGGCGGTGGGCAGCGTGAGCCTCGGGCGGCCTGGCGTGGCTTGGGCGGGTCTCCTGGCTTCCACAGCTGCCAGGACCACCGGGGACCCCCTGAGGGCCTGGGAGGGCCTTCCTCTGGCGACGTGGGTTCTGTCCCCTGGTGGGGGGCTGGGCCCCCTGTAGGCTGAGCCACCTGGGCCCCCCTCTGCCCACCCACCGTCAGGGCACAGCAGGGTCCTGGGGGTGTGCGCTCTGCCCGCTGCCCCCCACCACGCTCCCCTCCACGGGCGCCCCCACGCGGCTCTGGGACCCCGGGAAGAGCAGCCTTGGCAGCAGCCCAACGACCAGGTGGAGTGCGCCCCCCTACTGGTGCTCCAGAACCTGCACAGGACACTTCCCGCGGCCTGGCCAGCCCCCCAGGCCCTCCCCTCTGCCCTCCCCCCGGTGCTGAGGAAGTCGGGGGTCAGGCCCTGTCAGGAGCCGATGAGCTTGGCCCTCCCCAGCCTTCTGAGCGCCGGGCAGGCTGCTGTCCCCATGCCCCAGGTGCCAGGCTGGGGGCGGGGCCGGCCCCCTCGGGACCTGTGCCTTCATCTCCCGCTGGCTCCTCCCGCGCCGGTGGTGTCCTCCTGCTCCTGGCCTTGGCCCGCCACACGCTCTGACCCCGGGCGTGTCTGGCGGGGCCTGGCTGGAACGGGCCGGTGTGGAAGCACCTCCGCTGGGGCCCAGTGCCCGCCCCCAGGGCTCGGGGTCCCGTCTGGTGCCGACACCAGTCCCGGGGCTGCGCCTGCAGCGTGGCCTCCCAGGGGCCCTCCTCCCCGCTTGGGGCTGCGAGTGGCAGGTGCTGCCGGGGCACCCGTGGGTCCCACTCAGCGGCAGCTCCCCGGGGAGCTGCCCAGGCCGGGCCCAGGGCCTGCCATGGGGCCGGGGTGGTGCGACACATGTCCTCGGGGTCCCCTGGGGCCAGCGTCCTCGGGCCAGGGCTGTGGGCTCCGGGCCGGCGGTGTGCGTGTGCATTGGTGTGCGTGTGCGTGTCTTCTCCCACGTGTGCTGTGACCGAGACCTGTCTACCTCCCCGGGGAGCAGGGGCCCTGCCGCCCCTCTTGGCTTGTTCCTGCCTGGGACACGGGCCCGGGGCCACCCCTGCTCCTGGGAACTTGCCCACAGACGTCCTTGCTGCGGGGGGCTGTGTGTGGCGGAAGGCCGCCCCTTCCCGGGGCGGACATTGGGCGGGCCGCAGAGCTGGCCGGGCCCTGCAGCCCTGTCACAGGTCAGAGCCGCAGGCCACTCGGCCGGGGTCCCCAGCGGGCTCACAAGAGCAGCCCTGGAGCGGGCGACCCTGGCTCTCAGCGGGGGCCCTGCCCTGCTTGGAGCACGGGCCGGGCGGCTGGGACCAGGCCCCTCCCGCCCGACGTGTCTGGCTCTGTCTGCTCCCCGTCCTCCTCTGCTCTGTGTTCACCTTGACTCCTGAGCAATAAAGCCCGGTGGCAGCCTGTGTGCCCGTGTGCTCTGCCTCGGGGGAGCGGCAGGGCTGCCGGCCTGCAGCCAGGAGGGGCGGGGCCTGCCCGGCAGGGCTGACTCCGTGGCCGCACAACCTGCTCTTGTCCACCTCTGTGGATGGGTCGGGGTACCCATATGGGGGCAGCAGGCCCGGGCTACCTCGGCTGAAGACGTGGCGCTCACCCGGCTGGGGGGCTCCCTCAGCAGAACTCCAATTTATTTTCATGATTAAGGGGCACGCGGCTTGCAGACGGGGGCGCTCAGGGGCCCAGTCTCAGGTGCCGGGATGGGGCAGGAGTAGTGTTGGCTGGGGTCCCGTGCGCTGGCCAGGGGGCGTCGGGCACGTTGCCTATGGCCTTCGCAGGTCCCCAGGGGCAGATCCTGCCTGTTCCCCGCAGCCGTGGTGCCTGATGGCAGCCAAGTGGTCAGGACAGGGTGACCAGGGGCTGTCCCTGTGGGAGCCGCTCCCTTGCTCCCAGCCCTGTCTCTGTCCTCGTCACAGCCCTTCAAGGGGCGTCCAGCTCGGCTCTGTCTGCAGACCAGGCCATGCGCTCCCCTGTGGCGTGGCCGCCGCCGCCTCTGCCCGTGGGTCTTGGCCGACGTGTGAGCCGCACCTCAGGCCGCCTGTGCTGGGGCCCAGCCGGACAGTGCTGCTGGCCATCCTGCGCTGGAAGGCATGCTCAGGGGCCCCGCCCTGGCTCTGGCGGCCTGCGTGTGGCTGACGGCTGGCCGCTGCCTCCTCCGGACGCGGGTGCAGGTCAGTGGCCGCCTCGGAGGCCTGGCTGCTGTGGTCTGGCCCCCCGGGTGGGTGGCGCCCTGGCCTAGCGCTGGAAGGACCCCCTCCCGCTGCGGAAGAAGGACTCGATCTGCTCCAGCGAGCGGCCCTTGGTCTCGGGCACGCAGCAGCCAGTGAACACCAGGTTCACCAGGCAGACGGCCGCAAAGAAGTAGAAAGGCACCTGAAGGCCGACGGCGTTCTGGGGGCGGAGAGGGGGCGCGTGGTCACATGGGGACTGGGGCTCGGCGGCCTTGCTGGCCTCGCCAGCCGTGGGGGCCCCACCCACTCGCTCCTCTGCCTGCAGCCCCGGGGCTCCCGCTGCCTCCAGCGGGAAACCTGCCGTCTCAGGGGCCCTGGAGGTCCACGCCCGCCCTCCTCTGGTGTGGCCCTAGGGTCTCCCCACTGCCTGGGGGGCTCCGCCCAGAGCCGGCCCTCCGGCCTCTGCCTCAGCTCAGGCATCCCTGTCCGCCCCCTGCCCCCCGACCCCCTGTGCCTGTCTCCTGGGGATGTGCACACCCCACTGCCCGGCCCTGCCTGGCCCTGAGCGGGCACGGCCTCAGCTGCCTGTCTCAGCCTCCTGCCCATGGGTCCCTGAGCCGGGCCCCAGGGCTCAGAGACCCCACCAGCTGCTGGGCTTGGAGCCCAGATGTGGGGTTCAGCTCGGGAGGGGCTCTGTGGGTGGTATGCAGGGCACCCCGTGTGGGCTGAGACCCGAACGGCCCACCCAGACAGGAGGCCCAACTGCCCTGCAGTGGGTGTGGCTTCCCAGCCCAGGAGGTCAGCTGACTTCTCAGAAGCGATCCCCCAGCTGGTCTGTTGTCACCGAGGAGCCTGAGCTATGCCAGCCTCCACGTGGGGGGCGTGTGCAGGCCTCCCAGGGGACAGGACAGGGAAGCCCTCGTGAGGCACAGCCCTGGCGGTGGCCGCAGTGGCCCGGCCCCCAGCACTCACCACCACCAGCAGGAAGGACTTGGTGAGGGCGAAGGCGGTGAGCCAGCTGACCAGCACGCAGAGCCCCGAGGCCACGCCGCGGGCCTGCAGGGGCAGGATCTCGGACATGAGCAGCCAGGTGATGGGCCCCCAGCCCATGGCATAGCCTGCGCAGGAAGGGGCGGTGCAGCTGCTGAGAGAGCCCTCCCCCGCGGCCCAGGGTCTCAGGGCCCCACCCGGGCCACAGCCACGCCGTCGCCGTCGGCACCTCGCCCAGCCCCGCCGACAGCCCCGCCCGCCCACCCGCCCGCCGCGTACCCATGATGAAGAGCATGGTCGCCAGCAGCGGCACCAGGGTGAGGGGGCTGGTGGGCATGGCCGGCGGCTGCTCTGTGCCCCCCAAGGGCTCACTCGAGAGGCCCACGGTGACGTTCGGGGCCAGAGGCTTGGGGCCCAAATCGATGTACAGCCCCAGCGTCACGTTGGCAGCAAACATGACGGTGGCTGTGGACAGAGAGGTGGCCCCCGGGGGCCGGAGCCCTTTGAGCCGGCTGCTCCTCGGGAGCACTTCCGCGCCCTGAAGCCGGCGGCGCGGCCCTCGCCCGGGCGGCCGACGGGCCTCCTGCGGGGACGCGGAGCGCACGCCCGGGCGGCCGCGGTGCCGGGCTCGCCCCGCCCCCTGGGGCACGCGCCTCGGCTTGCTGGCCCCAGGGGCCCCGCACAGCTCCCGGGGCAGCCCTGCCTGCCAAGCCGGTGCTGGGTGCGGGGGAGGCAGGTCCGACCCGGGCGCCCCGGAGCCCCCAGCCACTCGGCACCCGCCTCGGGGGACACAACGTGGCGGCTGCGGAGGAGGCAGGGGACTCACCGGAGACGAAGAGCAGGACCTTGCGGCCGGCCAGGTCCATGGTGAGGGCCGCGATGAGCACCGACAGGAGCCTCACGGCTCCTACGATGGCGGCATCGTCCTCGGGGGGCTGTGGGGAGGAAGCCCCCGGGGCTGAGGACCCTGGACTGCCGCGCCCGCCCCGCCCCCCTCTACCCCGAGGGCACTGCAGGGCTACTGAGCACCTACTGTGCACCAGGCTCCTGGGCTGGTCACCCGCCCCCCGCCCCGGGGGAGCCCACGACAGGGGTTGGGCTGCTGTCACCAATCTTCAAATCTCATCTCCCCCTGAGCCCAGGGCAGGCCCTGAGGCCACACGCTCATTATCTCCACTCAGCAGAGGAGGAAGCTGAGGCCGGGGGTGGCGTGGGAGCGGCTCCCCTCGCGGGCGCAGGGCTCTGAGCCAGGTCCAGGGCCCCCGGGGGCCTGCGTGTCAGGAAACGGGTGTTCTCAGCAACCCTGTGCGTTTTGTCTTGGAACGTGTCTGCTTTCCTTGCGGGCGCTGCTCTGAGAACGTGGGCCTGACCCCAAAACAGCCCCGGCCCCCGGCAGCCCCGCCTGTGCCCGGCGCGCAGGCGGCCGCCGGGCTCTCACCAGCAGGACGGCGGTGCCGTGGAAGATGGGCTGCAGGTAGACCAGGATGGGCGTGATGCCCGTCAGCTGCTGCAGGAGGCGCATGAGCACCGCGATGGCGACGGGCCGGCACACGTGCGGGTCCCGGGCCTCGGCCCACGACACGCGGCTGCTCTGGAGACACAGGGGCGCTGCTGAGGGGCCGGGCCTCCCTTCTTCCCTCGCCCAGGAATCGGCCCAGGCCACGCGAGGTTCGGGAAGGCCCCGGCCGCCTGCGGCTGCGGGCGCTGCACCTGTCTCTGGACGTTGTCCTGGATCTGCTGGAACTCCCAGCGGATGTCGGCATCGGCCCCGCGCAGCCAGGCCAGCGCCTGCAGGGCCTCAGCGTCCCTGCCGCGTGACAGCAGGAAGCGTGGCGAGTTGGGCATGAAGCTGAGCAGCAGGATCATGACGAGCACGGGCCCCTCTCCAGCCACGGCCAGCCAGCGCCACGGCAGCAGGAGGCCTGGGGGCCGGGAGAGGGGGAGGGGCTGGGGTCCCGCTGGACACGGAGCCCCTCCCACTGCGCCCCTGGGCCACCTCCTACGGGAAGTCTACCCTGATTACCCCAGGCCTCTGTGCTCTAGAAGAGGAGCCGCCACAGGGGTTGCTGGCCCCCGGCTCAGGACCCAGGTCCCCGAAGGGTCTCAAGGGCCACAGCAGGGTGACGAAGGGGTAGCCGGACCACGGAAGACCCCGGGCCTCCACCACCAAACCCCTGCCCCGCCTCAACCAGCTGCACTCTAACCCCTTTCTGTGTGGACTTCCCACCTCAGACAGTTGGAGGGAAGCATTCGGCTGTCAAAGGACAGTGTGAAGGCTGTGGGCCCAGGAGAGGCCCCCACCGCCCGGCTAGGGTGGGGCTTCGGGACCAGAGATGGGCGGGAAGTCGCCCGGAGACACTCAGCGCGGGTGGCCAAGTGCAGTCGGTGGCCGGACGCGTCCCTTCACTCCACCCTCCCGCTTCCGCCGGGTCAGCCCCGGGCGCCCCGCCACCGCCACCCCCACCCCCAGCCGGCGCCGGCCCGGCGTGTTTACCGAGGGTGTAGAGAGACAGGGATCCAAACACCGCCATGAGCTGGGGCGTGGCTCCCAGAGCCCCACGCACGCCCGGGGGCGCTATCTCAGACACGTACACCTGCAAGACACGCCCGGCCCGGCCTTCGGTGAGGACGCTGGGCCGGGCCAGGAGGGCAGCCGCGGCCCCCGGCGGCCCTTGGGACGAGAGAAGTGGGGTTTCTGGTCCCGATCGTGACTGACTTCATGACCTTGGGCCTCCGTTTCCTTAGCTGTCGAGCGGGTGGAAACACACAGCTCTGACGTGGGCGTGTGAGGCTGAGGGCGGGGAGGAGCGAGGGCGCCCGACTCTGCGACTCTGGTCTCTGCCCCCCTCCCCGCGGTCCTCGCCCCCCGCGGGGCTGGCCCCAGCCACTGACCAGTGTGCGGGGCGTGGTGGCTAAGGTCTAGGCACCAGGGGGTGGCTGGACGGGACTTCCCTTTCCTTCCTGTTGCTCAATGTGGATTTTCTCCAATTGAGCAACGCCTATGACTGTCAGAAAATGGGGTAGGAAGTTTGGGGAGTCCAGGGATGGGGGCAGCTGGGGACATGGGCTCAGGTGCCCCTAAAATTAGCTCCCCTGGTCGGGGTGCACTGGGGCTGCTCAGCAGGCACACCCCACCGTCCGGCAGGCACGGGCTGGGAAGCCGGGACCCCGTGTCTAACGGTGGTTGGCGCTCTCCTGAGGCTGCGAGGGCCCCAGGGTGGACGGCGCCGGCCTTACCGGGATGCAGGCCGCAGTGAGCCCCCCGGCGAAGCCCGTCAGCGTCCTCCCGAGCAGCAGCATCCAGAGGCTGCGGGCCCCCGCCATGAGAGCGTAGCCGGCCACCGAGGGCACCGCCGAGAACATGATGCTCAGCTTCCGGCCCAGCAGGTCGTTGAGCAGCATGGCGCTGAGGCCTCCCGCCGCGGCGCCCAGCGTGAACACGGACTGCAGAGAGGGGGCAGGGTGGGCACGTCTGGGCACGCGGCACTCCCTGCCCCCCACCCCCCGGGCCTAGAGAGAGCCGCTTTTCCAGGAGGGCTCTGCAGGCCCGGGCTGCAGGCAGGCCTCAGGCCTGAGTGGCCGTGAGCTCCCCGTCTCCAGAGGTGTGCAAGCAGCATGTAGACAGCCGTTTATTAGGGGTGCCGCCGCAGGGAGCCCTGCTCTGGGGAGGCGGTGGGGCGACGCGTCACAGTGGCTTTGTCCAGCCTGATGTTAACAAGTCTAACATTGTAACAGCACGCAGGAAGGCTCTGTTTTGAGGCCCCATGCGTCTGAAGATCGGGGGTCTTGGGCCTCCCGTCCAGCACAGCGAGCAGGACCCGGTCAGCGAACTGGGCATGTTGCTGGGTCTGTCTGAGTCTCATTGTGGGGACGGTGGAGGCGCTGCCTCGGGGGGCTGGCCCAGAGCCACGCAGCTCCCGCAACGGTGCCCCGCACGGGCCTGGCACGTGGCGAGCGGTCGGTGCCCAGCGAGCATTACTGTTATCCTAGCTGATAGGTTGCGACTGTTGGCTCGAGACCCCTGAGATCGCGGTTCCAGGATTGGGGGACGCTCAAGGCCTGTGCTGTCCCTTGGTGCACGCCCCCACTCCGTCCAGGACCTCCCGGCTCCAGGGGGGACCCCTTCCACGGCAGCTGATGTCCCAGACGCCTGTCACCCAGGGAGCATCTGCTTCGCTGCCACAGCCCCACTCCGGGCGTGGGGGCCGGGGAACCCTCAGCCCCACGGGGAGGGGGCCTGAAGGGACGTGTCCCCACCTGCTCCTTCCCACACCTTCTCCATCGGCTTTCGCTTCCTCTTTTTATTTCTGTGACGTTGTCAGGCCTCACTCTCTTCCCCACAATCCCCCGCCCCCCAGCCGGGAGTGTATGGGGAAGGGCAGGCCAGGGTCCTGGAGGGGCCCTGTGGCTGAGATTAATGGGGGTCCCTCGCTGGGGACAGAGCTCAGGGGGTTCTTGCACCCCCTGCCCTGCCCCTTCGAACTCACAGCGCGACCCTTACCCCGAACCAGGATGCCTGGACTTTGGTCAGACTCAGGTTTGGGTCCAAGGAGCGCTCCAGGGCCGGGATGACAGGGGACGTGTAGACTAGGGCGTAGCCGAAGCTGAAGTTGCCCAGCACAGCAGCGAAGGTGGCCAGGAACACCCTCCTGTTCTGCAGGGCCCTGGAGGGGGCAGGGGTGGGCGCAGAGAGGTGGGGTGTCTTTGAGTCCTCCCGTCCCCGGTCCGCTGCCTGTCCTGAGTGCAGGGAGGCACTCTCGGCCTCAGTCTCCCCGTCTGAGCCAGCTGGGGGCTGGGCCCGGGACCGGAGGACTCGGGGGGGTCAGGGGGCAGTGCCGGGCAGGGCCCGTAAGACGGGGGCTTCCCCGGGCCCGAGGGCCAGCTCTCTCGGGGAAGCCCCAGGGCGCCGAGCAGCCCTCATGACCCACGGCTGTGGCTGAGGCTTGGGGGCAGGGGGACTGTTCTCCAAGGAGGCCGCTTGGTCTCTGCTCTCGGCATCGCCCCCGTAGGCTTGCTGCGCGGTGGCCTCAGGCAAGCCCTTAGCGCGCTCTGGCCTCCGGCTCCTGGTCTGTGCCAGCCGGGGGCCGGGCCTGGCACCGGAGGACTTGGGGGGTCGTCACACAGCCAGCCCCTTAAATAGGGCTAGCGTCCCTGGGGCAGGAGGGAACCAGATGGCCCCTTGCTGGCCACCCCCGGACGGTCAGCGGAGGCCCAACGGGGAAAGCAGCTCCCACCGCCCCCCGCCGGCAGCCCGCAAGCCCAGCAACTCTCACCCGACCCGCGTCCTCTCCCCCAGCGAAGGGGGCGGGCTCTCGGGGAACGTGTCATAGTCCGGGCCCTCGGCACCCAGCAGGGGCTCCTGCATGGTAGGCCTCAGCTGTCACCTGCGCGCCGCCGCCGCCGCCGCCGAGGGGCCCGGGCAGGGTCTGCCTGCAGCGGCTCGGAGCATCCGGCCTAGCCCTCAGCTCCGCCCCCTGGGCCGCGATTGGCTGCGGGGCGGCCCTGCAGAGTCGGCGCTGGCCAATGGGCTGCCGCGTGCGGTGCGGATGCTCGGCGGTGACCGCGGCCGGGCTTTCCCGGGGCGCAGGCTCGGGTCCGGGGCGCGGGGCGCTGGGCGCTGGGCGCTGGGCGCTGGGGCGGGGCAGCCGGGCTTTTTGCCCCTTGTACGACCCTGGAGGCCCCGGGGTCGGCCTTGAGGATGGGAACCCGCACCCTGGGGAAGCGGTAGTCATTCCTGCGGGACCTGGAGGCAGAGCCCCTGCCGACTCAGTGTCCATGTCGGGGTTCGGGCCGGACCAGCTCGGGGGCGCAGACTGCGTCCCACCTGGGGGTTCAGCTCCTACAGGCAGCGGGAAACTGAAGCCCAGAGGGGCGAAGTAGCTCGCCGAGGGCACGCAGCGAGCTCGTGTCTCCCTACGAAGGCAGGCCGTGAGCTCCGCCTTGCGCTGGGCTCGCTCCCTGCCCCACGGGCCACCGCCGCGCGCTCCCTCCCCTCCCGAGACGATGAAACCAGGTCGGTGGCACCCAGGACAGCGAGGGTCCGTGGTGAAGGCAGACGGAGGAGGGGGTGGCGGCCTCAATGGGCCCGACTTGAAATCTCCCCGTTTCTGGTCTTTTCTGGCCGCAGAAAGAACTTGGGCTTGTGAAGCATCCAGGTAAATAGCACGAAGTTTAAACATAAGTAAAGCAGAAGTGGAAAATTCCCTGTAAAACCATCCTCAAAAACACACAAGTACAAGTTCCAGCTCTTCCTTTGTACTTTTCAGGGAGAGGGCTCGCTCCCACCCCATCCTGCGGCACGGATGGGGCACAACATGCGTTAAAAAACCGGTCCTTCGCATCCCTGGCCGGTGTGGCTCCGTTGGTTAGAGCGTCGTCTTGGAACCGCAAGGTTGGGGTGGGATTCCTGGTGGCGGCCCGGGTAGCCACGACCCCACCCCCCGGGCGCCCAGATCCCCGGCGGGGCACCCACCCCTGGCCTGGGCGTGTGCAGGAGACCGCCAGCGAGTGATTCTTCCTTCTCACAGGACGTCCCCTCCCCTCTCTAAAAGCAATGGGAAAAAAGTCCTTGGGGGAGGATTAAAAAAAACAATTAATCCTTTGTTGTCGAACATTTGAGTTATTTCCAAGTTTTCACTATTGAAATAGTAAAGTGTTTTTTGAAAGTTATTCTAAGTCCCTCTTTTATTGTCACCAAAATACAACCATAGTAACAGCAGCGGAGGAACAGACGCCTCCCTCCGGACAGCCGCGGCCTTTCCCGCGGCATTTCCTGCCCTGGGCCCCGATCCGCGCTGCCTGTGCGCCCCTTGGCGCGGGCGCCGTTCCGCCGGGACGGGCAGAGGCTTTGGACCCAGGCGCTCCCAGTCAGCGGTGACGCCGGTACTGATGCTGCTGCCCCGCCCTGGGAGCCCTGGCTTACGCTTAAGATGCAGCACCTCTTAAAGGTGCAGCTCAGCGCACACACTCCTGCATGCCCCCGTGGCCAGTGTCCAGGCCGGGGCCGGGGGGCTTCAGGTCACCCCAGAGTCCAAACGTCCCTGCCCGGCCGCCGCGCCCTCCTGAGCACTGCCGCTCTGAGGTCTGTCTTTGTGGATGAGAGGCTCCTGCTCTTGAACCTTGTCCGCATGGAATCGTGCTCTTGTTTCTGGCTCGTTCTTCCTGATTCATCCGTCGTCTTTTCTCATTTGTCATCTTAAATCAGCTTTATTAAGATGTCACTTACACACCGTAACGAGACCGCATTTTAAGTGTACGTAGGCCGATGAGTGTTGATAGCCCTTCACCCCAGACTCCTGGCCCCTGTCAAGGCCCCGAAGGTCCCAGCCACCTGGCAGGCCCCCTGGTGCCGGCTTCCGGCCACGCCCCTCCCGCCCCGTGCCCAGGAAACCGCCGTTCGCCCTCCTGACTGCACACTGGGTTTATCCTTCCCGGAATTTCGGGGGCAGGGGACCCTGCCGTGAGCGCTCTCTCGTTCGGCTTCCTTCACCGGGCGCGGCCACGGGGGTCACGGTGTGCCTGTCAGGCTTTGTCTCCGCTCGTTGCTGTGCAGAGGGTGTGCCCTCTGGTGGGCAGCTGGGTTATTTCCAGTTCCGTGTGACTGTGTATACAGCCCTGTCTTAATGGCTCTTGAAGGTTCTTCCGTGGATGGGCCTGGATTTGCTCATGGATCGTCTGCCAAGGCATTAGGGCCATTTCAGCCTTTTCGCTCTCACCTCTAGCAATGCAAAGGACAGCTTCGTCCTTAGAGCGGGGTCCCCAACCCCCAGGCCGCGGACAGGTGCAGGGCTCTGGCCGGGAGGGAAGCCGCCTGAGCTCCGCCTCCTGTCCCCCCCACCCCCAGCTCCACCTCCCCACACCCCGCCCGGTGCTGCCAAGTCCAAGGAAAAACCAAGTCCGAGGAAAAACCGGTTCTTGGAGCCACAGTTTGGGGGCTGCGGCCTTAAAGGGTGACCTCGCTCAGCAAGGGTCGTTTCTACGGTTCTCAGGCCTCTTAGAGCTGCGCTCGTGCCTCCTCTCCTGGACCCTCACCTGGGTCTGCTCTGGGGCTGCCGCGGACCCCGGGGCTGGGGGGACGGATGGGCACACCGCTCCTTCCCTCCTGGGGGTGCCAGGAGTCCCTCGCCAGCTGGAATTCAGAGCCCTCCTCACCGCTCAGCCCCCCGGCAGGAAGGCTCTTTTGGGGACAGCAGAGAGGGCAGGCCTGGGAGCAAGCACCGCGGGCTCCCCACCCCCCAGATACGCCTGGGGAAGGAGGAGGGGCAGGGTGGCCCCTTGTCCCCGCCCCCAGCTCCAGCCCCTCCCTTCTGTAGGGGAAGGGCCCTTAGCTGACCCACTGAGGTAGCCTGTCCCCGGAGGCAGTGGCAGCTCTGGGAAAGCCCCCTCCGAGGACCAGGGAGCCACAGCCCGCAAGTAAGCTTCCTGCAGACGTGCTGGGCGGGGGAGGGGCCGGACAGGGACCACCCTGCGTCCCGGTGGATCTCCAGCCCTGGCTGGTCCTGGGCGTTGGAGCTGAAAGAAGGACCCGGTCCACACCCTGCCTGGGGGCCGGGCAGGAGTCCGAGGGCTGCTCTGAGACGGCTGCGACCTCCTCGGGGCCTCTCCTCGTCTCTCTTCTCCCCTGTCAGCTCGGTGCCCCCGGCGTGCACCCCTCAGACTGCTGTGTGGGCAGAAGGTGGCCGGCCGCAGCTCCGCGCGCAGCGTGGCGGGGGTCCCCCCGGACGGGCCCGCTGTCGGCCCCTCGTGCCCGGACACTGGTGGGTCTGCGTGCCGCACTCCAGTGGCCGAGGCCGGGGCCTCCCTGGGGCCTGAGTCGCAGTGTTCGTTAGAGGACGCCGAGGACACTGGGCACCACCCGCGGCCCGTGCTCCGGTACCGCCGGGAGGGCCCCCCTTTGAGGGCGCAGGCAGAGGGGCGCAGGGAGGTGCCCTCTTGGAGGAAGCCCTGCCCCTGCTCCCCTTCCCCCAGATGGGCCAGCCGGGGCCCCTCGGGGACACGGTCTCTGGGGCCCAGCTGTCTGGGGCCCCTGCTGTCACCTGCCAGGCTCCAGGCGGCGCCATCCGCAGCCCGGAGGCCTCGGACCCAGGGTCGGCTGTGGCCCTGGCTCTGCTGTTCCGCCCGGCTGGGGTGGGTCGGGCCCAGGAAGGCGCAGCGGCGGCACAGTGAGGGCAGAGCCAGGGACGCGCCAGGGTGGGGGTGGGAGCGGGGGTGGGGGTGGGGGGGAGCTGGAGGCGGGGCGGCCCCCCGGCCAGCCCCTGGGTCCAACCCAGTGGCCCGCTGCTCCCAGCGGGACCTCGGAGGCCCCCAAGGCCCCCCACGGGAGGGCAGGGTCCTGAGCAGCTGCGCAGTGGGGCAGCGAGGGCCTCCGCCCGCCCCGCAAGCCCCCAGGTGGTGGCTGAAACGCAGGACACCGGGAAGTGCCCAGGCAGGCGAGGCGGAGGCCCACTCCTCCTGGGAGCCGCGCGTAAAGCCACGTGACGCCCCTCCCCTGCGTCAGTGAAGTGAGTTCAGGGGCTGGGGAAGGGGAGCTCAGCCCAGGACCATGCCAGGCAATGGGGTGGCAGACAGGCCCTCCTCCGCCCTGGGCCTTGCTGTCCCAGTCGTCAGACGAGGACGGTGATGCCTGTCGCTGGGCATTGCCCGGAGGCCGACCAGCGGGCAGGCGCGCCCTGTGTGCCCCGCCGGCCCTCCCCACTCCTGGGACCCAGGAAGCCCTCGAAGAAGCCGATCCACGCCACCCCGGCCGGGATGCCCCGGTCTTGGCCGCCCTCTGGTGGTCAAAGTCAGAACCGCGCCATCCGCTGTGAGTCCCCTTGGCGTCCGCATCAGGCTGAGAGGGGAAGGTGCTCTGTTTTTTAAAGTGGAAAATTTTGAGTTTTTGGACAAGCCCAAATCCCATCACCTAGAGAGAACTCCTCTTGCCATGGGCTGTTTACCTTCCTTCCCCGCGTGTCTGCAGCTGAAATCCCTGTACCAGAGGGGTCCTCGGGCGGGGAGGAAGTGGCCGGGCGGGACAGAGCTACTGGGGGAAGGCGGTCACCGGCAGGTCCTCGGGCCCGCCCGCCCGCAGCGGCCCTTCTGCGTCCCGACCGACGGGGACACGTGTCTCTGGGGATGGGGGGGCTGGAGACCCTCAGGCTGGTGCCGCCGAGCCTCCAGACCCCACTGCCTCTGGCCGGGTGGATACTTAGCAAGGCCCCTCCCTCCAGCCTGGCCCTGCTGGGGGCGGGGGGACGGCCCCCCAGGGTGCTCTAGGGGCCCTGGGCTCTCCCCCTCCTGCTGCCCTCTGCTCTGGGGGGGGTCCCTACCCACATCCCACACGCCCCGTCTTCCCCAGGGCGCCCGCCCCCGCCCCTGCCTGTCCAGCACCCTGGGGTCAAAGTGCACACCTGTGTCTGGGCCGGGAGCTCCCGCTGTCCTGGAAAGGCAGGTGGGAGTGGGCGGGGCTGAGGGAGCCGCAGAGCCTTTGCGGGGAGAGGGGTGGAGGTGGGCTCTGGAGGTCTGGGGGCCTCTCGAAGAGGTGGGGATGGGCATTGCAGGTAGGGGCACAGGGGCCGGCGGCGGCGGCTCTCCGGCCTCGGCACGCCCCTCCCCTGTGCTCTGGCCGGGCGGAGACTCTGAGGCCCGGCTTCTGAGGCCGGGGTGGCCTCTGTGGCCCAGGGCAAAGCCTGGTACTTTTCCCCAGGGCCGGCTGGGCTGGGGGGCGTCCCAAGGTCCTCGCCCCTCCTCGCACCCGCTCAGAGCCTGCCAGAGCCAGGGCGAACTCCCCGGCTCCTCCCTTGCGTCCGCAGCCCCCAGCCCCGCCCTCCGGTAGCCCCGGGAGCCGAGGGGCCAGTCCTGGCCGCTGAGTCACGCAGGTGGGCGAGGGCGGCGCGGCTCTGCCCATTGGCAGCTCTGGCAGTCCTCCTGACAACGGTCTGCGGCTTCCGCCGCGGCTCCAGCGCCGGGCCAGCTCCTGCAGCCGTGCCCAGCGCAGGCCTCCAGCGCAGCTCGTCCGGGAAGAGGTTGCACCGCAAGGAAAACATTGTGCTGAGTGACTCAGTGGCCCGTCCTGTAAACACTGCGGCGGTTCCCCCTGGGGGTTCTTCCTGCCCCGCCTCTCGCCTCTCCCGGGGGCGCTGGGGCGGCCAGATGCCTGAGGTTTGGAAAGTATGTGCTTTTGGTCAGTTGGATGCTGCAAAGGGTGACCGATGGGCCAGGGGACTGGGCGGGCGAGCTTCTGGCATGAAGCTGGCGACGGTGCCCCGGACTGGCTGGGGAGGAAACGCCGGGAGCTGGCAGCTTGCTCATGTGTGCCTGTGTGCGCACATATGTATGTGCGTGTGCACGTTACAACCATGCACGGACGTTGGCACGCACCATGGCACACAGCCGTGTGCACGCGCATGTGTGCCCTGTGTGTCTGTGTGTGTAGGTGCGTGCACAGGCACGCACACATTATGATCATGAACACACACAGGTGTGCAGCATGTGTTGGTGTGCCTGTCTCTGTTGCATGCGTGCGCACATTTCTGCGCACACCTGCATGTGCAGGCATGTACACACACTTCCACACACGTGTCATACATGTGTGCACTCCTGTGCTTGGCCCAAGTGGCCCCCGCAGGCGGCGGGGTGAGGGGCCACGCCCTTCCGGCGGCCTGCCGCTCCTGGGGGACCCCCTCGCAGTCAGCGGGGTGGGGGTGGGTGGCGCTGCTGTCTCCGTTCCTTGCCGCTTCCTTTCTAAAACGGCCCCGCGGGACCCTGACAGGTGTGGCTCAGTGGGCAGGCGGCGTCCCCCGAACTGAAAGGTCGCCGGTTCGATTCCCGGTCAGGGCACAGGCCTGGGCTGCAGGCCGGGTCCCCAGTCGGGGGTGTATGAGGGGCCACAAATTGAGGATTGCTGCACACGGATGTTTCTCTCCCTCTCTCTCCCTCCCTTCCCCTCTCTCTAGAGATAAATAAATAAACACCGTCTTTGAAAACAAATAAGAGACGAAGACCGGCCCCGTGCCATGCGCCTCCTTGCCAGCGCAGACGTGGAGCCGCCCCGGCCGCGCGGTGGCCGGGAGTGTCCAGGGAGGGCTGCCCTCCTGGTTGCAGAGGTGCCGGACCCTACCCTCTTCCCCGCCTGGAATGCAGTCGTGTGGCCTGGGGGCGCAGCAGCCCCCCACGCCCTGCAGCCAGGGGGCAGAGCCCAGGCGACAGGTGGCAGGCGGGGCCCCGCTGGAGCCCTGCTCTCCGAGCTGGTTTTCCATGGGTTGCAGCCTCGCGGGGCTCCGACCGACGTGGGGTGCCGGCCCCTCTTCCCAGGGACTAGGGGGCCTGGAGACAGTGGGCGGGTACCCTTCTCACTGCACTTTCTCGGGGACGCCGGGCAGCGTCCCCAGGGGCCTCTCAGCGGGTGGCCCGGAAGAGAAGGCAGGGCCAAGCTGGCAGGGCCGAGCCCTCTGGGGTCCCTGCGGGGCAGCCAGTCACCTGGGGCCGGGTCCCACCCCCCCCAGCCCCGCCTGCCGACCTCCGGTGGCCACTTCCTCTTCGGTTTAGTGGCAAGAGCGGGGCGGGCGTGCGGCCCCGGGATCCGGGGCGGGAGGGGAGGAGGTGCTGCCTGGGAGGGGACGCAGAGTCCGATCTGACCAGGTGAGGGGAGCCCCTCCTGCGCGGCCCTGGTCCCGGGGAAGAGGGGCGAGACGCGGCCCCGCCCCGGGGCGCGCCCGCTGTCCTGACGGCCGGCGGGCGCGCCGGCCTTCCGCGGCCTCGGTTAACACCCTCTCCTGGGATGCGGCCAGCTGTTTGTGGCCACGAAGTAGTGCAGCAGCTGCTTCTCTTGCTCAAGTGACAGCACATTTCTCAGATGGCGACGCTTCCTGGCTTGCAGTGTGTGAGCTGAGCGGGTCTCACTCTGTCCCGGCCGTCCCGCCTCCCCCACTCCCGCCCCGGCCTGGCCCGAGGCGGCAGGTCGCGGCAGCCCGTGCGGCCCCACGCTCAGACGGCCCCTCAGGGACCCCGGGCCGCAGGTGGCCCGGGAGCCCTCCCCTCCATTGTTTTTGGCCCCGGTGCTGTCCTGTGGATTCCTCGCCAAAAGCCATTACTGAATTTCCATCTTGTTTTGCTGACACTTAGAAATATGTCAAAAATGTCCCACAGGGAGACCCGAGGGCCCCCCGGGGGCCCCGCTGCGGCCGGCCCCGGGGTTTTGGGGTTCCTGGTGAGACGGAGGAGGGTGGGGTGAGGGAGGCCCATCACCGCTGTCTTCGCTGGCACCGCCCGAGCACCATCTGTGTGCAGACACTGGGACTCCCTCCCTGGGTCCGCGTCACACCGTGGGGACCATCTTTCTGCTTCACAGAGGGGAAACTGAGGCGCAGGGCTGGCCCGCAACCGGCCGACGCCCCGCGCCTGGCAAGTGGCTGAGCGGGGACCGTGCCCGGCTCTGCCGGCTGTGTGTGGCCGCCACCTTGCCTGCTGAGAAGGGTTGGCCCTGTTCTGTGGGGGGCGAGGCTGGGGGCGTCGCCCCAGGGCCGCCCCCACCCCCGGGGCTGAGCGCGGAGTCCCAGGAAGGCAGACCAGGCAGGCGCTCTGGGGTTTGCGCTGTGGTCCCCGACAGGAACCACAGCCCTGACCTCGGGTCCTCTGGGTTTGCAGACGGGGACGGTCCTGGGGGTCCCGGGGCTCCACCCGCGCTGGGCAGGCTGCACTCCGCCTGCTGGGCTCTGTCCAGGGCCCAGGCCACCGTGTCCCCTCTCACAGCGCTCAGGAGCGTCCACGGGCCCCAGGTGGGGGCGGCCGGCCCGGCAGCCCCAGCCGCAGGCCCCAGGAGCCCGCGGCCCAGACCCTGCGCAGCTCCGGTCCCCACCCAGGAGGTGCTGGGGCCCTGTCAGGCCAGGGGTGGCTGCTGGGTCAGACGCGGAGGGCGCCTGGGGCAGCACCCAGGAAGGAGCGTGGGGAGGGGGTCTCTGGGGCTGGGGTTCGGCGCCCCCTGCCCCCCGGGGCCTCCGCTGCGCACACCTCGCCGCCCCCTCCTCCGCCTGGGTGCTGCCTATCCCGCACGGAGCTCACGCCCGCCAGTCCTCCCATCACCTGCTGCCCCGGGGGGCCACGCCCACCCCCACATGCTCAGACACACGTGTGCACATGTCTTCCTGTGCATGCACGTGTGTGTGTCCTGTCTGGCAGCCGGGCCAGTCCCCAGCGAGCTTTGCTAAAGGGTCAGATGCTTCTCATGTGCGCTTGGTGTCCAGCGAGCAGACTGCGCCACGGAGCCCTGGGTCTAGAGGAGGGGAAAACGCCACGCGGCCGCTGGGCAGGCCAGGGCAGGAGGGGCGTGCGCACGGGCCCCCACGGCCCCAGGGGGCCAGGCCTGCCCCTGCGGGCACCTGAGCTAAGAGCAGCCCGCAGGCCCCAGGCCGGGAGGGGCTTAACTGGCGGGGTGGCTGCAGCCAGAGGCAGAGCAGGGTATCGGGGAGCACTCAGCCTGCGGGGCGGGGGGGGGGGGCAGCCCGGCCTTGGACATGCAGGGCTGGCCCGGGGGAGGGCAGGTACCTGCAGGGGTCTCTGGTGTCCTTGCGTCTGCACGGCCTGGGCCTGGCGTTCGGCTGGTCGGTCCCGGCACCCTGGGCGGCCACATGTGTCTTGAATTATGGCTGCAATTTCAGGGCAAGCAGCAGCTGGGGCGCCTGCCCTCACCTGCCCCCCACGGCCTCCGAAGGCGTCATCCCTGAAGAACGCGGCGTGGCGGTCTGAGGAGCGTGGCCACGGCAAGGCACGGGCCCTCTCGGCTCTCCCTTGCGGGCTGACTGTGAGGTGGTCTCAGGACGGTTGAGCCGCCCGGGGAAGTGGCCCTTCTGTGAAGCCTGGCTCCTCCCGCAGATGAGGAGCCGACAGGCTTTCCTGCTCCCGGTGGGTGGATGGCAGGCCCCCGCTGTCCTGGAAGGGACCGGCTGGGACTTGGGTTGGGCCGTCCAGGGGCGGTGGGGGAAGGGCACCGGGGTGCCGGGGCCGTGCACAGCGCCCTTCCCCGGTACCGGCCCAGCCGTGGGCCGGGGCCCCTGGCCGGGACACGGGGCCCGTACCAGCCTGAGGCCATCGGGCTCGGGCTCCCTGGGCCCCCCGCGTCCAGCCGGAGGGCGGCCCGCACAGCCTGCTGGCTGTCCCTGCTCCCTCTCAGCTCACCCGGGCTCAGGCCGCCGGCGTCTGGGGTCCTGGGAGTGCCGGCCCGTGTGAACGCAGGCCCTGGACGGAGGGGACAGCCGGCTGCACGCTTGCGCCCCCGGCCCTCCCGGGGACGTGCCAGGCGGCCCAGCTGGGCCGGGGGTGGGGGGAGGCCCCGCTGGTTCCACGAGCCATGGCTACGGGGTGGGTCCGGGAGAAGGGCCCTGACTTGGCCCTGAGACCCCTCCCTCCCGGCCCGTGGGACGCCTTCAGGACGCTTTACTCTGTGCTGCCTGTGGGACGGGCCTGGTGAGGGTCCCCGGGTGCAGGGGTGCCTGTACATCCGTGTGTGTGTGTGTGTGCACCTATGTGCACCTATGTGCCCCAGGCCTGCGGCTGCTGGGCTCTGGGACCGTCTGTGGGTGAGGTTGGGGCCCCCTCCCTTGAGCCGCACCCTGAGCCGCCCGGGCGGGCACCCCCTGCTGCCCCTTCCCTTCCTTTCCCTTCCCTCCCCTCCCGCTGTGGCTGCTGTGTCTCCTTCTTTGTCAAAGTCCAGACTGAATGTGTCTGAGTCAAGGACTCCGAGCTTGGGGCCTGGTCCCCAGAAGGCCAGGCGGGTGGGCTTCCGCTCGGAGACGCTCTGGGGACGAGGGGCCCACACGAAGCCCCCACCACACATCCAGGTGGCGGCACCCTGCCCCCCACCCCCGCCTCTGTGGGCACCTCGGGCTTCCGTGTGCCCACGCCGCCCTCAGGGCAGGAGGAAGGGCCTGTCGCATGATGAGAGCCCGGCCTAGCGTCGGCTCAGGGTCAAGGGCCGCACCCCCGCTGTGGGGCCCCCGCCCCGCCCAGCAGCTGGCCGGCCGGCCTGGCTGCAGACAGGCAGACCTGGAACAGCCCCTGGCCTCCGGAGGCTGAGCTGCGGCCGACTTGGCCTTTGCTCCGCCCGCCGGCGGGGGCGGGGCGGCCGGCTGGCCTCCGGGAAGGGCTCCTTGGGCCAGGCCATGGCCTGGGGCGCAGCCGGCCCGGTGGCCTGGGAGGGGCCAGACTTGAGAAAGGACCCAGAGCCCTGACCGGGAAGGCGTTTGAGAGAGATCACAGGTGGGACGGGAGGTGGTGACAGCCTCAGATCCTCCGAGCGGGGGACGCTGGCCTGCCCACCAGGGAGACGTGACGCGGGCCCGGCAGCCCACCGCCCGGCCACGTCCTGCCCCGCCCCGCCCCTCGCGGCGCTTCCCGCAGCTGCGCCTGTCGGGGGCTGTCGGAGGATCGGGCTTGCGCGGAGCGGACATCGGCCTGCAGCTCAGCATCAGGGCCCGCGGGGACAGCGTCCATGCCTTGGGGGACCTGAATGGGCTGCTTGTTTGTCAGCACATTTGAAGTTTTTGACAACACACGGGAATGAATGCCTGGGGTGATTTTTTTTTAATGTCAATAGTTGACTTTTTTTAAGAAAGATATTTATTTTTAGAGAGGGAACGAAACATCAGTGTGTGTCTGCCCCCCACGCACCCCGCACTGGGGACCTGGCTTGCAGCCTGGGCCTGTGCCCTGACTGGGAATCGAACCCGCGACCCTCTGGCCGGCGCTCAGTCCCCTGGGCCGCACCAGCCAGGGCTGCCTGGGGCCGTTTTTGAGAAGTTAGACGGTTCTTTTGAACAAGCCTAGACTCGTTGCCTGTGTGTTGCTTAGTTGGTGAAAAGTAAACAAACAAACAAAAAGTCGCTAAGAGTATCTGGTCAGTGGCCGCCCCATTCATCACATGCCGACGGGGCGGCCGCTGACCACAGGGCGGGCAGCTGGGGGAGACCGAGTCAGGCAGACGGGGTTGGGGGGCGGCTCTGTTGGGTGGGGAGCGCCACCAAGTGCCGAGCGAGGAGCCGCGGCGGAGGCTGTGGTGGGGGCAGGGATCGAGCCAGGCCTTGGGGTGCGCGCGAGACTTTAACAGGCGAGGCGCAGCCGCGTGTGCCACGGCGCCCGGGGGCGGGCGCAGCACAAGGGCGCCCCCTCCGTGCCCACCCCCCCCACCCCATACACACAGGCGTAAAGTGTGTCTGGGGGCGGGGCCGCCACCTAACAGGAGAGCCGGCGTGGAGAGCAGCTGCGGCTTGTGGCCGGGGGGCGTGGCGCCTCACACGCAGGTGGCACAAAGCCACGAAGAGGTTTTTTAAAAATTATATTTTATTGCTTATGCTCTTACAGTCGTCCTGATTTCTTCCCCTTGGTCCCCTCGACCCAGCACCCCCACCCCCTCAGGCCACCCCCCACCCTTGTTCGTGTCCACGGGTCGTGCGTACAAGTTCTGTGGCTGCTCCATCTCCTCGGCCGCACTTGGCATCCCCGCGGCTGGTCTGCAATGACCTGTCTGTGCTCTTTAATGCCCTCACCTGTCCACCCCCTCCCCCCACCCCTCCCATCCACCTGGCAACCGGCAAAACACTTTCCGCATCCATGAGTCTGTCTCTGGAGTGTTTGCTTAGTTTGTTTTTTAGATTCGATTGTTGATAGATGTGTATTTTTTGCCATTTTATTGTTCATAGTTTTGATTTTCTTCTTTCTCTCAAACAAGTCCCTTTAACATTTTATGTAATACTGGTTTGGTGACGATGAATTCCTTTATTTTTTTCTTGTCAGGGAAGCTCTTTATCTGCCCTTCGATTCTAAACGATAGCTTTGCTGGGTAGAGCAAGCTTGGCTCTAGGTCTCTGCTTTTCATGACTTTGAATATTTCTTGCTGATCCCTTCTTGCCTGCAAAGTTTCTTTTGAGAGATCAGCTGACAGTCTTATGGGAACTCCCCTGCAGGAAACTGCTTTTCTCTGGCTGCTTTTAAATTCTCTCTTTATCTTTAACCTTTGGCATTTTAATTACGACGTGTCTTGGCGTGGGCCTCTTTGCATCCATCCTGTTTGGGACTCTCTGTGCTCCCTGGACTTGCATGTCTGTTTCCTTCACCAAGTTAGGGAAGTTTTCTTTATTTTTTTCAGATAGATTTCCAATTTCTTGCTCTTTCTCTTCTCCCTCTGGCACCCCTATGATGCGAATGTTGGACCTTGTGAAGTTGTCCCAGAGGCCGCTTACACTAACCTCATTTTGCTGAATTCTTCTTCTTGTTTTCAGATTGGTGGTTTTTTGCTTCCCTACGTTCCATATCGCTGATTCGCTTCTTGGCTTCATCCACTCTGCTGTCGTTTCCCTGTAAATTGTTCTTTGTTTCAATCAGTGTGTCCTTCGTTTCTGACTGGGCCTTTTTTATGCTGCTGAGGTCCTCACTGAGTTCCTTGACCATCCTTATACCCAGCGTTTTGAACTCTGCACCTGATAAGTTGCTTATCTCCTTTTCGTTTAGCTCTTTTTCTGGGGTTTTGATCTGATCTTTCACTTGGGCCATGTTTCTTTGTCTCTTCGTTTTGGCAGCCTCCCTGTGTTTGTTTCCATGTATGAGGTAGAGTTGCTTTGACTCCCTGTCTTGGTCGTGTGGCCTAATGTAGTCGGTGTCCTGTAGGGTCCAGAGACACAGCCTCCCCTATGCCCCAAGCTGGGGACTCAAGGTACACCCTTTGTGCGGGCTGAGTACACCCTCCTCTTGTAGTTGAGCCTTGGTTGCTGTTGGCAGGTCAATGGGAGGGGTTCACCCAGGCCAGTCAGCTGCAAGGACTGGCTGTGACCACTGACCACCAACCTCCGCCCTCCGTGGAGGATCTGTTGTGCAGGGCGGGGTGGTGGCGCTCCAACATGGTCTGTGGCTGCCCACTGGGTGCGCTGGCCCTGGGGTTTCCCGGTGGTGCAGGCCAAGGTCGGCCCCCACCTGTGCTCTGCCTGGGGCCGCCTCACCTGCACTGTAAAGCACTCTGAGACGGCTGCTGCTCGTGCTGGGCCTGGGGCTCACTGAGGCCAGCTGTGCTTGTTTGAAGGGATTTAGGTAGTTGTGAAGTATGAGCCAAGACCAGCCATTCAGATGGAGAAGCAGCTTGGGTGGGCCCGTAAGTCGGGTGGGGCAGAGTCTCTGGGGATCTCCAAGTTCAGTGGGGCGGAGTCTCTGGGGATCTCCAAGTTCAGTGGGGCGGAGTCTCTGGGGATCTCCAAGTTCAGTGGGGCGGAGTCTCTGGGGATCTCCAAGTTCAGTGGGGCGGAGTCTCTGGGGATCTCCAAGTTCAGTGGGGCGGAGTCTCTGGGGATCTCCAAGTTCGGTGGGGCGGAGTCTCTGGGGATCTCCAAGGCGGGTCGAACAGTGTGAGCCGGGTTGATGGACGCTCAGACGTGGCCCCAGCCTGTGGGCTCTGTGTGGGGAGGGTTTAGCAAAGGGACAGTGGCCTCTGCTCACCCCAATGGCAGACACTTCAGGTCCTCCCTTTATACCACTGGTGCCTGTCGAGCTGCCGCGCCGGTGCCGGAGCTCGGAGAGAGGGAGTCTGAGGAGGTGCGGCCGTGTGTGGGTTCTTTAAGGGGAACTGCTTGGGGCTCCAGAAGTTTCTTCTACTGAGTCAGTCCCTGCTGGTTTTTGCAGCCAGAAGTTGTGGGACCTTATTTTCTGGGCCCTGGAACCCTGGGCAGCGGGGCCGGGAGTGGGGCTGGGACTCCTCGCTCCTGAGATGTCCCTCCGGGATTTTTATCCCCCGCACGTGGATGTGGGACCAGCCTGTTCCGCATCTGCACCCCTCCTACCAGTCTGGATGGGTGTGGTTTCTCTAATTCCGTAGCTGTCAAACTTCCATTCAGCTCGATTACTGATGGTTCTGAGTGACGGTTGTTCTCTATTTTAGTTGTAATTTTGAGGTGGTTGTGCGAGGAGGCGAGCCATGTCAGCCTACGCCGCTATCTTGACCGGAGGGCCTGGAAAAGTTTGAAGCTGGAATTTGAGCGAAGGATGAATGTGTCTTGGCCCCCAGCATCCCACAGGGCACAGGCTGGTAGAGCAGCGGTTCTCCACTGAGGGACGTCTCAGACCACAGAAGCACAAGTGCAGGACTCTGGGGACAGGTGTGACCATGTCACCATGCTTCTGAGCAGGTTGGTGGGAACCACAGTGAGGCATGCCAGAAATTGCAAAGCCTCTCCAGCTGGGCCCGCTCCTTTGGGACAAGGCCAAAACACGGCCCTACCCGACAGAGGGCGCCCGGCCTACGAGGCCTCAGAGCAGCTTCCACGTCCCTCTGGTGTGGGGCTGGAGCTGCCCTCCCACCCAGAGGGCCGGCGGGGCGGGCGCCTGCTCTGCGAGACTGGGCCAGGGGCCGGCCAAGCCCCAGGACACGCCGTCCCCCCGTCTGGCCTCTTGGAGCGGGGCCCGTGCTGGCGACGGTGCTGGACCCTGCGTTCCAGGCAGGGTTGGGGTCGTGTCCTCAGGACACAGCTGTGCCCAGCTGTTCCCTGAGTGACATTGGAAACTCTCCCCTCTCCCCAGCAGCTCTGCTGACCAAGGGACACAGGTGTCAGACCCGCTGAGGGACCCTTCCACGATGCTCGGGGCAGCGGGACGGACCCCAAGGCCGGCTGGGCTTGCAGAGTCGTGGGCGGCGCGGTGCCCCCCAGGAGCGCCAGCAGCGGGGAGGTTTGCCTGCAGCCCCGTGCGGGGGGCGCCCTCGCTCAGACTTGTGAAGTCAGGGCAGGTGCTGGCTGCCGGGGAGCGGCTTGCAGCCCCCTGTCGTGGCCGCTGGGGTCGCTGGCATGGAGAAGCCAGCCTGCCACCGGGCCCTGGGCCCTGCCCGGACCCAGGTCTCAGGCCCAGGAGCTCCCGGCTGAGTCCTCGCGCGAGCGCTTGCCGCGGCCGCAGGGCTCAGTGCGGCCACCGACCTCGGCCACGTCACGGAAGCTTCCCGCACCTCGGTTCCCTGATGACGCGGGCCCCCTCCTGCCGTTCCCTCCTGCCGCTCGGGCACTTAGGGGACGGGTGGCAGCCTGGAGGCCCAGCCTGAGTGGCTGGGTGGGGCCAGGTCCCTCCGGGGACAGAGCCCCGACTGCCGGTTCCTCTTGGCTCCTCTGGGAAGGCGGCCGCGGCAGCCCCCACGCAGCCTCCCGCAGGATGTGGGCTCTCTGAGGACAGTGACGCCATCTGTCTCATTTGCCGCACGTCTCCAGGGCCTCAAGTGCCTGGCGTGTAGGAGTCACTCAATGGTGGATGAATCGGGGATGAGTGAATGAGCAGATGGGTGGGTGAAGGGGTGGGTGATCGGGTGGGTGGACGGGGGGTGGGTGGACGCATTCCGGGCGCCCAGAGCATATGGCTGTCCAGCTAGAGTTCAACAGCCGGTGCAAAGGGGCCACATAAAGACACTGAGAGGCAAAGGAAAACCGAGACAACGTCCTACCAACAATTCACGCGTGAGGCGGTTTTAAAGGACACGTTGGACTGAAGGAGGGTGACCCTCGGCAGGGCGGTGGGTGGGCGCGTATGGCGGGAAGAAAATCGAAGAGATTGCCACACACGCGGCAAACTGATACAAATAAGGACGATGGAAAGGTCGCGTGGTCTAAATGCAGGCGGAGCCGAACGTCAGGGGGGCAACGGCCTCCAAGCGGGGACGTGACCGCGGTGACATGGCTCTGGAGCCCGGGCCCTGGCCCCGCGGGGACGCCTCGCTTCGCAGAGGCTTTGACGAGCAGCCACGGAGAGAAGTAGAGTGTACGGACTCCAAACCAAGAGAGAGCAAAGTAGCATTAAAACCTCAATAACCCATAAGAAGGCAGGGAAGGAGACAAAAAGAAACATCGGCAAGGCAAAAATAAGATGGTAGAAGTTACTCCCAGTATGTTCGCGATCACGGAATATAGAAACGCACACAACGTCACAGTTAAAAGACAGTGATTTCAGGCCAGATAAAAAGGACAACATCCAGCTATCGCTCTTATAAAGGCACAAAAAGAGAAAAAACGTCTACTAAGCCAGAGAGCGTTCCAAAAACTATGTTCCCGTCAGAAAAATTTAAGTCAAAAAGAACTACTGGAAATAGATCATTGCTTAAAGATCAGAATGTCTGATTGATTGGAAAGCTATAACTGTTTTTACCTTGAACGTAACAAAACCTCAAGAATTGCACAGAGAAAATGACTCCACTACTTGCGGGGAAGATTTGAAGTGTTTATAGGCGTGTAATTCACATACCATGAACCCATCCACATTAAGTCGAAGGAGCTTTCGTAATTTACGGCGTCATCCAGCCCTCGCCCAACCCAGTGTTAGGGGCTTTGCGTCACCCCGAGGTTCTCTTGTGTCGACTGGTAACCGACCCCTGCATCCCACCTCCCTGCCCCAAGCAGCCTCCAGCCTTTCTGTGTTGTGTTGCCTCTCCTAGAAACTGGAGAGTTCTGTCTGTGTGAAATTGTTGTTTCTGTTTTTAAAATATTTTACTTATTTACTTTTAGAGAGAAGGGAAGGGGAGGGAGAAAGAGAGGGAGAGACACATCCCTGTGGGGCTCCCTCTCAGGTGCCCCCCACTGGGGACCTGGCCGCAACCCAGGCCTGCGCCCCGACTGGCGTTCGAACCCGCGACCCTTTGGTTCACAGGCCGCTGCTCAGGCCGCAGAGCCGCACCAGCTGGGGCGTATCTGTGTCAAATTCAATACCAGCCGCCCTCGCGGGTGCAGAGTGGCAGCTTCCTGTGGCTTGACTTGCATTTTCCTGGGGGCTCAGCTGCCAGGCTCCCTTTCCTGAGCTTACTGACCTCAGAAGTCCTTGGCGAAGTGTTGAAATCTTTTGCCTATTGTTTTTCTTGCGTGGTTTCCCTTCTTATCGTTGAGTTTTGAAAGTTTATTTATGTGATTCGGATATAAGTCCTTTTTGATGTATACATTTTGCAAATATTTCCTCCCAGTCTGTTTCTTGTCTTTTTGTCTTTTTTTTTTTTTTTTTAAATCCTCACCCAAGGACATTTTTCATGGATTTTCGAGGGAGAGGAAGGGAGGGAGAGAAACCTCAACACGAGAGGGAGGCATCGGTTGGCTGCCTTCTGTAAGCGCCAGGACTGGGGACCGTACATGCCCGGACCAGGGATCGAACCTGCAACCTTCTGGTTATGGGACAATACTCCAACTAACAGAGCCCCCTGGCCAGGGCTTAATGATGTCCACTCAAGAAGGGCAAAAGTTTTGTATTTTGATGGTCTAGTTTATCAATTTTTCTTTTGATGGACCACACTTTTGGGGACATAGCTAAGAAATTTTGTCCAAGGTCAAAAGACGTTCCCTTGGGTTCTGCTTCCTGGGTGTCTGAGCCAGTCTGGGGACACGGTGCGAGGTGTTGGAGGCTGGCCCCCGACCCCGAGAGGAGGCTTCGTCACCCCCTCCCCGTAACTGGCAGCGGTTACTTAGAAGGGACGGCGGCGCTTTCAGCGACAAGCTCAAGGCGACGGGCTCATGAGATCGTGAAGAGCCAACTAACGTGCCCTTGGAGGAACCCGCCCACGGAGAAGGCGAAGCGAAGCCCCTTTTGAAACTCTGGTCTGTCACAGCCGGACCTCAGGACGGGTTAGAAGTCAGGAGCAGGAGTAGCTTGAACACCCCCGTGTCTGCAGCGGAGAAAGACTTCCTTATGGCGCCGCCTGCGGGCGAGCCTGGGCCGTCCCGGAGGCGGGGACAGGCCTGAGGAGCCGCGCACGCAGGGACGGGTGCGCCGAGGGTCCGGCGGCGGCGGGGGAGCGCCCACGTCGGCGGCCGCCTGGCCTGCGCGCCCCTCGTCGGGTTCAGCGCCCCCCCCACTGCTTTCCTTGCCGGGCGCTGCCTGCTTCATCAGCCGCCACCGCGCGGTCGGAGCCCCGAACACCGCAGCCACGTCCCGAGTGCGCGCCGTCCGTGCGTGCAGCCCTGGGGGCTTGCGTGGCTGTGGCAGAGCTCTCCACACGCCATCGGACCGCAGGGCGCGGGGCCGTGAGGGGCCGTGGGCCCCCACGCAGGACGGGGGAGCCCCCGCCCACCAGGGCCGTGTCTCAGCCCCTCCCCGGGCCTGATCCTGCGCTCACCGCCACCCCGCTGAGCCCGGGCAAGGGGGCAGCCGGGGGCCCCGATGACGAGGGTGCGGAAGGGGGCGCAGTGAGAGCCCCTCCCAGGCTGCGGAGTCTGTCACGGGGGTGACCCCGAGGACTCGTGGGGTCCGGGCATCCTGGGGCCCGGTAGGAGGCGCAGGCATCTGCGGGGGGCGGGGGGCGGGGGGCGGGGGGCAGGGGGCGGGGGGCAGGGGGCAGGAGCCAGCCTTCGCTGGCATCTGAAGTCGTCTGTCATCCTGGCGTCTCGGTTCTGCCATTATGGGGCTTCGGGCCTTGGCCAGCGGCCTCTGCCCTCCCCTCCCGCCCCTCGGAGTCGGGGCTGTGGGTCCCTGGCCGGCAGCTTCCCGGAGGCCCTGCCGGCGGCAGGAGCTTATCAGCTGCTGCTCGGAGGCCCCGGGCCGTGGTGCGGGGGGCAGGGGCTCCGCTAAACATCTTCCAGATGCGGCCACAGCCACCCGATAGCCTGGCTCGGCTGGGGCCTCAGCCAGCAGCCTCCTGTTAGCCGAGCTGCTAGGAAAACAAACCCCGAGGCAGGCACGGAAGGCCCGGTTCCAGGAAGCCAGAGGGCAACGGGCGGACGCACAGCTCCAGTCTCCCGCGCTCGCTGCTGCCTCTGCGGGGCCTTCCGGCCGGAGAGCCAGGCTGCCCGGCTGGCCCGGGGCTCAGGGTGGCCGCCGCCGCCTGCGGGCGGCCCCCCCGGGGGACCGCAGCTCCCCCACTAAGGGGGCCCCTGAGGGCAGAGGGAGCTGCCGCTGTCTGTGTCTCCACGGTGCACGTGGGCGGGTGACGCGGAATCCGCGCTCCTGCTCACCCCAGACGAGACCGTGGCCCAACAGTGTGGCACCGGTTTGCTTGTGGGGCGGGGTCCCTGCACCTCTGCCCGCCCTCCCGGGCCAAGGCAGCCTCTCTGCATGGGTGGGGGGGGCCGCGGGGGCGGTGCTGCCCCTGCGCCATCTCATTGGGCGGCCCCAGCGCAGGAGCCGGTGTCGGGGGCTTAAGGTCCCCCAAGGTGCACAACCCCGGGGACTGGGCCCTCCAGAGCCTTCCCCCCACCCTAGTCCTGGTGGACAGGCCAGCAAGAGGCCAAGGCGAAGGCGCCTGAGGATACCGACTAGCCCGCGGGCTCCCCACAGGGCCATGGGCCTGCGCACCAGGACACCCCTCCTGCGTCACATGCCTGTCGGGGAGCGTGGGAGCCAGGCGGGCTGGGGCTCCAGCTGGCGCTGAGCTGTCCCCTGGGGGCGGGGGCCTCTCCCGGCCCCGCTGGGCATGAAGTGGGCGTGTGGGCGCTCGGTACCCCCGTGTCTCCCCCCCCCCGCGAAGGACGCAGGGAGACAGGGACCAAGGGGACGGGGACGTCGCGGACTGAGTGCTGCTTGACAAATCCAGTGAGCGGCTCCCGAGCTTCAGGCTGTGACCGTGGCGAGGACTCTCCTGACGAGTCTCCTGACGCGGCCGAGGCTGAGGTCCGCCGGGTGGGGTGAGGCGCTCCCTCCGGGGGCCCCGCCGCCCGGCTTTGCGCCCCTGGAAGCTGGCGAGGGCCCGCCCCCCCTCCCTCCCGTGCCCCCTCCCGGCTCACCGGCCCTCCCACAGGTAGCCGCCTCTGGTCCCTTTCCTAAATTTCGCCCACCTCGTCCCAGCCGCCGAACCGGACCGTGAGGCCTTGCTCCCGAACGCCCTCCCACAGCAGCGACGGCCTTCTGGCCCCGGGGCCCCAGCTGGCTCTCTCTCCACCTGGGCCCCTGCCACTCCCCCTCCCTCGGGCCGCTCCCCCCCCACCCCGCATCGTGCACAGCACACCCCTCCCCGCCTCCTCCCCGCTGCTCTGCCACACCCCCCCGCCCCCCCGCACCACGTGGGCCTTGACGGTCTGCCCCCTGCCACCCACAGGCTGGGCGCCCAGGGCCACACGGTGGGGGGAGGTGATGTGTAAACTGGGGCCCAAGGGAGCTGGGCCCCTCGCTCCCTGCTGGGCCAGGCCAGGCACCGGGAGAGACCGAAACACCAGCGAAAATACGGCGACAGGGCAGAAAGGTACGAGCAGCCCGCAGCCGCGGCGGGCAGGGCCGTCCTGCTTCCGTGCGAGGCCCGGCGAGGAAGCGCGCTTGCGCCTGCCCCCCAGGTCCTGGCGGCCGCGCACTCGCTGGGCCCTGAGCGGGGCAGGGAGGAGCCTGGCAGCTGGGCCTCCCTCCACTTTGGACCCCGGACACACCCGCCCAAGCCCGTCTCTGCCCCGTCCTGGAACGCGCGCCAGCAACAGAAGCAAGGACGGCCTGGTCGTCGGCGCCCTTCTCTCCGTGGGCAGCGCGGCTGCGTCTCGCCCTCTGACGGGAAGGCCGCAGGAGGTGGCCGGACGGGGCCCCGGGGACGGCGGGACCCAGAACCACGGATGGCGTGCGAGGCCATCGCAGGCGGGGCCCAGAGCCAGGCGTCTGCCACCGGCTCGCTCAGTTCGTTCTGCTTTGCTTTTCTAGGTTCAGGCTCCAGCCTGCCTCTTCCAGGCAGCCTTCTTGGCTTGATCCTGAGCCTGTCACAAACATGTGGTTTAAGCACTTTGCTTCCTTGGCAAATGAGAGTATTTTGTCTCACGGCAGGGGTGGATGCCCCTGATATAAGGATCCCCCTAGGAAATTCTAGAGACACACTTGCCTGCCTGTGACTGCTGGAAAGAATAATGATGCTATTTTTGACAAATGCCGTTTATAAAACACAGCACTAAGGGCTTTGCATTCCATCATCTTATTTACTCTCGGCAACGTGCACGTGAGGGGGGCACTGTTACAAATGGGGAAACTGAGGCTGAGGGAACCGGGGGAAGCCAGGGAGCTTCCCTAGGGCCGTAAAGGGAAACCTGGCCCCCGAGCCTGCTCGGCCCCCCGGCCACCCCGGCCGCCCGCCTCCTCTCCCTGCCTCTCCCGCTCCCCCAAGAACATTCCGGTCCAGCCCCCTCCGCTGTGCTTCACCCTAAGGGGCCCACGTGGCCATGGGGGGCAGCTGCCGTCTCCGGTCACAGGTGAGGAAGCCGGGCGCGAAGATGCGGGCTCCAGGGCACCAAGCAGTGAGGGGGCGGCCGGGACAGCAGCCAGGTCCCCACGTGGCAGGCGACCGGCCGCCGCCGCCCACGTTGCTCGGCCGGCTTTGCGAACCAGCTCATCGGCGAAGCATCAGGCCAGATTTGCCCCGGGGGGCTTCCTGCGGCTCCTCAGGGCCATCGTGCCCGCGTGCCTGGCCTGCTGGCACGGGTTTCTCCCGCAGAGGCCCTGCGGCCGCCGCACGGAGCGTCCAGCGTGCCTCCCTAACGGCAGTCACGGCCCGGCTGCGCAGGGCCGGAGGCCGACGGGAGCTGGGAAGCCTTTTTAAAAGGGGCAATAAAAGTTTTGGGTTTCAGATGGTCTTGCTGGAGAAGAGAATAACAGACACAGGAAATTTCAGTAGCAGACAGACAAAGGCCACAGCACGCAGACGCCCTCAGACGGAAACACCGCGCTGTGCAAACAGAGGACGCCCTGGCGGAGGCCCAGGGCGCCGCACACCATGCCAACCTCGCCCCGCGGCGGGGGGGTTGGGGGGCGGGTGGAGGGGCCGCTACAATAGACTGTTTTGTCTGGTTGTTGTAAGTGTTTATAATACTTCTCCGTTCGGGCTGCTGGAGGTGTGCAGCGCCTTCCCCCCGCCGGGCTGCGAGCCCGCGTGCGGGGAGGGGTGTGCGCCGGGCACCGGCACCTTGGCGGCCCTGCCAGGGCATCGGTGGCTGTGGTCCGCGCTCTGCAGAGTCTGGGCCCCGGGCGCTGCTGCGGGGCCTGTGTCCGCCCCTGCCCCCCGGTTCCGACGGGATCCACCCCGTCTTCCACACCCTCCCCCGGTCCTGGCAGGGAGGCCCCACCCGAGCCGGGCCCTGCAGCACCTCTCCCTGGGTCCCCAACCCGCAGGGCCAGGGAGTGGCCCGTCCTTTTGCTTCCTGCAGCTGCGACGTTCCGCACGGCGGCTGCCGGCCACGGGGGCGGGGCTGCCCAATCGCACGCAGGACACCAGAGTCCATGGTTTTCAGGGGCGCAGCGAGCCGTCTCGTGGGGTGTCTCGTGCTGGCGGGGCCCGAGGACGAGGCGCGCACAGGCGAAGTCACTGTCTTGTTGTTCCTCTGAAGTTCACCCTACATTTTACCTGCAGCCCGGCACCTGCGGCTGTTTAAGTCGAAATTAATTAAAATCGGCGCTCGTGGAGCGGCTCGGCTCCTCTGTGGCACGAGCCCCGTTTCCCACGTCCCCGGGCCACGGCCGGAGCGCCTCCATGCCTGTCACCGGAGCCGGCGCTCAGCTCGGTGCTGCTGGGCTCTGTGCTTCGGGCTCTCGCGCCAGAAAACCCAGGACTCGGGTCCCCAGGCCCCGTGAGTCTGCCCGCAGCCTAAGGTCGGCAGGGGCGGCCTCGCACCTGAGGCTCCAGGGACACGACGGCCCCAGAGCCTGAAGGCCAGGGCACTCTTCCCTCGTCAGCCTCAGGGGACGGGGCGGCCGCCTCCGTCTCCGGCCCCGGGGGGAGCCCCCGCGATGTCAGAGCGGACCTCGGAGCCCCAGCGCGCGGCTCTCGGGTGACGACGGGCAGGCCCCTGGCTCCGCGGCCGGCGTCCTGGCCCTCCGTGTCCTCATCTGCGAAGTGGGCCCAGGCCCCCCGCCCTGCGGCCCCCAAGGGTCTCTGCGGGGGCCGGCCCTGCCTGGGAGGGGCGCGGCGGGCCGGGAGCCGAGGGGCGGGCAGGCCGAGGGCTGGAGCGCGCCTCCTAATTGTCCGTGACTTACAGACTTGGCCGGGCTCCCAGACAGCCTCGCAAATCACCGCGGCCACGGCGAGCAGCCCGTAAGCACGGCCCGTACGCGCTTGGCAGGCCCCTCGCCTCCCCCTGCTTGGGAGCATCCCGCGGCTTCCAATTTTCCATGTGCTGCCACGGAGGTGGGAGGGGGGCGCGCCCGCCGGGGTGGTGGGCGGTGGCGAGGGGCGGGGCGGGGCGGGGGGCGGCGAGCTTGCCCACGCCTGTTTCCGGCGCACCGTCCCCTGGCTCCCCCAACATGCCCCTGGGTCTCCCTTTCCGCACAGCCTGGTGCTGTGACTCAAGTGTCCCCTGGCCAGAGGGGAAGGCTGTCAGGGTGTCTGTGTGTACGTGTGTGTACGTGTGTGCCGCACCCACACGCCCCGGGCCTCCTCTTGCCCCCAGGAGGGCAGAGCCCAGTGGGGGAGGGGCCCCTGCTGCGTCCTGGGCCGCGGCCCGGCGGAGGGGACAGGCCCAGGGGGGTGGCCTGGCGCTGTGGGCCCGCTTCCTCGCCTGCTGAGGGCCCGGCGCCGTGTGGAGCCAGGGGGCCGTGGGGACAGGAAGGCGCTGAGCCAGGGCCAGGCTGCGGGTGTCCAGTTCCCGAGACGCAGGACCCCCGGGGCAGTCAGAGGGGCCGGCCGATGGGGGCCCGGCCGAGGGGCCCACCCTGCCCCCGGCCGCAGGTGCTGCGCCGGCTCCCGCCATTCCGCCCCGAGGCGCGCAGGGGGCGGCTTTCGGACAAGTAGCCGGCGCGCCCCGCGGTGGGGCGGGCGTGGGCAGCTGCAGGTCTGGAAACACAAACAGGCCCCAGCCAGGTGTGGGCGACTTCCTGCGACAGATGTGCCCGGACCACGCGGGAGCCGCGGTGGGCTCGGCTTTGTGAGGTGATGTCTGGGAGGCAGCTCCTGCCCGCCCCCCGGGGCCCGGCGCAGACAGGCTCTGCGTGGGAGCGGGCTGACCGCCCCGCGGGCCCCGCCCAAGGCCGCTGCCAGCCTCCGCCCGGGGCCCCTGCACCGCGACCCACCTGCCCCGGCCGGGGAGCCGCGGGCAGGCTCGGAGGACGGAAAGGGGTGCCCGCGTGGGCTTCCAGTGAGGCCAACAAATCGAGGCATTTCTTACTGATTATTGTCATCAAAACAACGGGATTTAGGGACCCAGCCCGGGGGGTGGCCATGGGGCGGGCAGGCCCGAGCTGGGGACACAACCGGCCCCACTGGCCCCGGCTTCCTACCCGGGGGGCGGTGGGGGGGACACAGGACGGAAGCCCACTCCCAAGAGCAAACAGGAGGGGGGAGCACACGAGAGCCCCCCCGGTGGCCAGGACCGGGCTGGGGCTCTTGGGCGAAGGTGGGCGAGGGAGCGGGACAGACGCGGCTCTGGGGTGCTGCGCACACCCCGTCGTCGTGGCCGCAGCTGGAGGAGGGAGAACTTTCTTTCCTTCTTTCCGGCGCGGCGCTCGGCACCCAGTCGAAGTTTCGCAGGGGGCTGGCAGGGAGGCGCCTCCCAACCCCCAGGCCCTTTAGGAACGCGAGGACAGAGCGTCCTGGCCGCGCTGGGCTGGGGGAGGGCCAGAGGGCTCGCCGGGCGTGCGGTCAGACGCAGGCACAACACAGTGTGGAGCAGTCCAGCCGGGCTGGCGGCCCCGCGCTCCCGGCCTTCTGGTTGACCCTGGGCAGCAGCAGGGCGAAGCACATGGCCAGCGCGCAGTGGTAGAAGCTGTGGACGTACGTGTAGTCCCAGTCCTGCGGGGCGGGCGGGGCGGTCACAGCCCTGGCCCCCGAGCTCCACCCGGCCCCCGCCCAGCCCCCCGCCCCGGCCCCACCCGCTCGGTGCCCCTGCGGGGGCCTGGCCCCGCCCCCCGCGGCCGGTACCTCGAAGAAGAAGCGCAGCATCAGGGCCAGGGCCCCGAAGCAGAGGCCGGGGCCTATCTGCTGGGCGTAGACGCTCTTGTCAGGGTACAGGCCCTTCTTCTCCTTCATCTGCCGCAGCTGCGGGGACGGGGCAAAGGCGGAGGGCTCTCAGGTCGCTGTGTCCGAGCCCCAGAGCCCCGCCCGCCCGTGTGGGATGCAACCCGGGCCCCTGCGCGGTCTCTGTCCCCCCACAGGGGACCCCCGAGGGGACTAGCACTCTGTTCACAGCCGAGGGGTGTTGAGGTGCTGGGCCTGCCGCCAGTGTGGCCGTGGGGGTGTCCGCGATGGTCCGTGACCCCCCTCAGAGCGTCCACAGCCAATGGACCCACAGTCGTATTGATTAGACAAACTCGACCGGCACATTAAACCTACGGCTTCTCAGGTGCCGATGCTTAGAAGGCTCAGCAGGCGTTTACATCAAAAAAGTAGGGACCCACGTACACCCCATGGCGCGCCGACCCCTCGGGCCGCGCCGCTGCAGAGCGTAGGCGTTTTGGGCGGAAGCGGGGCACGCGGCGACAGCCGTGACGTCACGGGAGCCCCGGGGGGCTGGGCGGCGGCCCAGACCGCAGGCCCCGCCCGCCCGCACACGCAGAGCACGGGGCAGCTTTCGCCCCCCAGCGAACAGCGAGACGAAGCTCCGCTTTCGGTTTCCTGGACTTTGCCGTGGCCCCTGAGGAATCGGGACATGCATTGGCGTAGGCCGCTCGTGGGTGCGGCCACTGCGACCGGGGAGCCCTGTCCAGCCAGGCCTGCGCCTGCCCGGGGTCGTGCCCTGGCCTGGCCTCCCCAGCCCCCGCACACCTCTCGCCAGGTCCTCGCCCCGGGGCGGCTGCGCCCAAACCTGGCTCAAGCAGGGATGAGCCTCTGGGAGAAAAATCCTCCCTCCTTCCAGGAAACAGCTGCCCCTGGAAATCCAAAATAAACTCCACGTTCAATGGTCTAGAAAACTCAAGTGGAGTCCCAGACGCAGGGAGCCAGGCTGCCCTCTCGGTTCCCTGGCCAGACCCGCAGCCCCAGGGAGCTCCGTGAGGGTACCCGCAAGTGACCGCTCTTCTGGCGGATTAAAATGCAGCCCGGGTTCAGACCGCCGGGGCCCCGGGGCCCAAGAAGCCCTGCGGGCCGGGGCAGGAAGCCTTTATCCTGCGTGCTGCCAGGGTGGGTGCCTCGTCAGAGCCCTGAGCCCTCTGCGTCCACGCGTTCCAGCAGGTTCCGTAACGTGGTCTTTCCTCGGGGCCGGACCGTCAGCCCCGACACGCCTCCTGTCCTCTCACGGGCGCTTCCAGGAGCCTCCCAGGTCAGTCCGGGGCCAGCGCGGCCGCAGGTCGGGGTGGGGACGACCCCGCGTCTCTTCTCTCGTGGGAAGGGCCACGGCCGGGCCTCGGGCCGTCCCGCTGTGACCGCCTGTTAACTTGCTGGTCTCTCTGTGCCTTATGTCTTCATGAACCACGTGGCAAAATAGAGCCCCCACTCCCGGTGCACAGAGGAGCGGGCGTGTCTGGAAGTCTTGGCACCGGACTCTGATCGCCCTCCTGAGTCTGTAAAATGGGTTGTGGGCGCCTTCTGCACCCCCGGCCCGGCCGACCCCTCTTCCCTGAGCAAAGCCCCCCCGGTTCCCAGGCTTGGGTTCTGCGCCACGCGAGGCTTAGCTCCTTCCCCGTCCTGGGGTCCCGGGGAGCGCAGCTGGGTCTGCCCGCTGCTGCGTCCCTCTTTAGCTTGGGCCCGTGTGAGTGAGTTTTGGTCCTCTCAGCCAGGAGGGCGTTGGGGCGGCAGGGGGTCCAGCGAGGCCTGGGGACCGCGTGTCAGGGCCTCGTGGCTGCCGGCCCCCGGGTGCGGGCGGAAGGCTGTGGTGTCGGACACGCCTCCCCCAGTGCCCACGCAGGAGCCGTTCCGGCTTCCCGTCGACCCCACGCCACGCCCTCCCTCCTCATCAGAACCAAGCGGAAGGCCCACCCCCTCCAGGACGTCTTCCCAGGTTAACCCTGGCCATCGTTAACTGATATCACATCTCCAAAGCAGCCGTTCTCTTCAGGAATAACAACAAATAGCCCCTATTTGTGGAGCCCCTTAGAAGCCAGTTCTCTGTCAGTACTTAAGACGCGTTATCTTTGAACCGACCCAGCGAGGTGGGCACTGGACTGTTCCTAAAATGCCCCCATTACTAAGATGGAAACTGAGGCGGAGAGGCGCAGCACCTTGGCGTAGGTCCAGAGCTAGCGAGTGACAGACGCGACCCAAACCGGGTGCGGTGGCTGGGGTGCCCGGGGGTCCTTCTCTATGTGTGTTGGCCGAGCCCTGCCCAGCCCGCCCGCCCGCCCAGGAGGTGGGAGGGCAGTGGAGACCCGGAGCGGGGGGCCTGCCTGCGGAGGGCCGCCCGGCACGCACCCACTTGGCCGCGATGATGAGGACGGCCGTGCCAACGGGGCCGGAGTACACGCCGTAGCCCCGGCGGTCGTGGTAGATGCGGACGGCGGTGGTCAGCGCGCCGAACATCACCAGCGTCGACCTCTTGGGTTCGTCGAAGTCGGCCAGTGCTGGAGGGCGGGGACAGAGACCAGGAGAGGTGAGAGGCCTCCCTGCACCCCCACCTGCCCACCGCGTCCCGGGCACCCCTTAGGGGCCCCACTGCGACTGGCCGCGGGCAGCCTGGCCCCCCCCCGACGTGTGGATCCCAGCCGCCGTTGGCGCAGAGGCAGGGCCGCCGCTGCCCGCGGAATCTGCGCCTGGCGGGATTAAAGCGGCAGAAGCCGCTTTAATGGATCAGTGTGCGAGGGACTGGGAAGAAGCCACCGCGGGGGCCCCGAGGAGGAAGGCGGCCCGCGCCGGGACCGTTGCTGGCGGCAGGCCCCGCGCCCGGGGACTGCGTCCAGGCCGCGCCACAGACAGTAAAGCAAAAAGGAGTGGCGGGGCAATGTGCTTTTGAACGAGCCGCTCCTCACACAAACCCCAGCTGCGCAGTGCAAGGAGGCGCGTGTGAAGACAAGGCCGTGGGGCGCACCCCGCCGGAGGCGGGCGGGGCTCTCCAGGCCGAGACGGGGCGGCGGAGCTGCGGCACCTTCCTGCGCCGCCCACCGCTGCCCTGACTGACGAGCCTGGGTCGGATGTGTCCTTTTGAAAGGGCGTGCAGAGCGGGAATCCGGGCCCTGCAGAACCGCGCTGTCTTCTTGGCGGACTAAGCTCGCCGCCGGGGCCCGGGAGAGCGGAAAGGACCTCGGGGTGGGGGTCGGGGTGGGGGGAGGCTGGGGATGGGGCGTCTGCCGGCCAGGCCGCAAGCGGTGCCACTCACCCATCAGCGAGACCCACATGCTGAGCGCCGTCCCATAGATGCTGAAGTGCTCCAGGACGTCGCGGCGCAGGAAGCAGACCACCCACAGGCCGGGCCCCTCGCAGGCATGGTGGAGCTGCAGGGGGCGGGAGGCGGTCAGCGGCGGGTGCTGGCCGGCGCCGGGACCCTGGGCCTGCGCCGCTCCCCGGCCGTGCCCGCCGACGGCCGGGCTACTCACTGGCTGGGAGGCCTGGGCAAAGTCACACAGTGGCTCCCTCTGGAAAGTGGAGGCCCTGTGGCCGGAGGCCGGGGGTCACTCCGAGAAGCCCGCAGAAGTTCCCTCGCACCAGGTTTACTGAGGCGGGTGCCTGTCACCAACCTGGGGGTGGGAGGCCAACCCTTTTTGGGGGGCCGTTGCCAGGCCGTGCTTCAGGGCCTGGGGGGCCCTCCCCCCACAGTTTACCCTCTGGTGACTGGGCAACCCCCCACCCCCACCCCAAGCGAGATTTCTCAGCCCCGACGGGGCCTGTGGAGCCACAGGCTGTGGGATGCCCACCGAGAGGCCCTGCCTCGGCGGGTCCACGGTGCCCGGAGGGGCCCGCGCCCTGGCGGGGCTGGGGCGGGGCTGGGGCGGGGCTGCCGGCGGGGCCCACACTGGGGACCGCCAGTCCGCAGCTGCCAGTGCCTGTTTCTTTACAGAGCGGGAAGGCCGCAGAGCCCGCGCTGAACGCGGCAACCCGGTGTCCCTACAGTTGTCCGCCCGATAAAATAAAAAAAAAGTAGAGAGAGAGAGAGAGAGAGAGAGAGACGTTGACCTACTGATCCCCTTACTACACACTTACCGGCCGGTCCTTGTGTGCGCCCTGACCTGGGGTCAAACCTTAAAGCGACTTGCCCGCGTGGAGTATTTTCAAAACCGTCAGCTTACTTCTGACAGAAAACAACTCTCCTTTCATGTACACATTTCATCATTTTAAGTAATATTTAATTACATGACATAATTATTTTGACAGGTTCCACGGCACAAACGAGCTGGGAACCAGCACAATCGACTCTTGATGAGCCGGCCCGGCGGGAGGCAGGCAGACAGCGGCCCGTCGGGAGGCCCCGGGGCGGCCGGGGGCGCCCGGGGAGCGGGGCCTGCGGGGGCGGCTTTCGGCGCTCGCTGGCGGCGGCTGCAGGCGACCCGGAGCGCGGGTGCGCCCGGCAGGCGCTGTGGGGGCAGCGGCCCGACGAGGCGGAGGCCGCCCCAGGGCCCTAGTCAGAGCCGCTCAGCGGCGGGCTCTGGACGCTGCACTGTTTGCAGGGAGGCAGGCAAAGCGGGGGGTAGGGGGGGCAAGCAGGCAGCAGACGTGCCCGTGGAGCGGGGGAAAGGGCAGCGTCAGGCGGGGTCTGATCAAGGGGCTCAGTCGCCGTGGACAGAGCGGGGACGAGGGCACGCGCTCCCCCCTCCCCGGCTCTGTGAGCAGAGCCAGGCCCTGGGAGCCACAGCGATGCTCCCGCCCCCCTGCTCCTTCCAGAGCCACATCTCCCCCAGCCCCACCCCCGCCTCCCTGCCGGCTGTCCCTGCCCCGCCTCCCGCCCCCCCTTGGTAGCGCGATCCCTGCACGCGACCGCGGACTTAATCCCTAGGATGGTCTGGGCAGGGCCTGTGCCCGGCCCGGCCCCGCCCCCGCGGGATCGGGTCTGTCTCCCCCGCCACGCCCGGCTCCGGGGCCCAGTACGCGTCCGCCCCGGGAGGCTGGGTCCGGGGCACGGCCGGAGCGGTTTACAGAGAGGTGGTCCAGGAGGCCCCGCCCCAGGCCTGTGCTGGCTCCTCCCTGTGGGACGGGGGGCTGCCCAGGTCTCCCCCAGCTTTGCTGCAGGGGCAGGCCGGGCCCCGGAGGGCGCGGGCGGGCGGGGCTGGGGGTGCGCGGCCTTCGGGCCGACCTAACGGGCCCTCGCTGCGGGCGCTCAGGCCAGCGGCCGGCCCTCGGGGCCCTTCTGACAAATGGGACAAGAATTCCCGCTCCATGGGGTGGGCCAGGGGACTCCATGCGACAGAGCACACGGCCCGGGGTCCGGCAGGGAGACGGCATTTGCCCTGGGGGTCCCGGACGGGGCATGGGCAGGCCGCGCTTTGCGGCCGGGGGGCATGGGGGGCTCCTGAAGAAAAGGGCCACGTGTGGCTTCGGGGCCCAAGGACATTTGTCACAGGAGGCAGCTGCCCCTGCCACTCTGGGCGGGGCAGGGCGGGGCAGGGCGGGCCTCTGAGGGTGGCGGGGAGGCAGCTGCGTGGGGACAGGCGGGGCCTGTGGCTTCCTGGGCCCGTCTAACGTGGCCTGGGGGGCCAGACCCCTGGCTGCTCCCCCGGCCCCGAGACCCTGGCCCCGGGTCCCCTCTGCACCCACGCTTGTCACCTGTCACACTGACACCCTCTCCCAAGCTGGGGTCCCGAGGGGGATGGAGGGGCCTTCACAAAACGCCCCGACTGAGCCGGGAGCTCAGGAGGGCGCCCAGGGCTTCCGGGGCACACGCGGCTCAGCCGCTCTGGGACCGAGCGTCCTCGTCTGACCAAGGAGCCCGGTGCGGCCCCCGGCCCCCAGCGCCCGGGGCCCTGAGAAGGCTCCCGGGGCCCAGCGCGCGCGGCACCCAGCAGGTCCCACCCCGGACGCTGGCCCGGGTCAGCGCCCCAGCGGCCACGGTCTCGCCCACCCACCGGCCGAGCCCCAGCCCCTGGGAGTCCGGTTCCGTCCGAGGGTCTGCTACGTAGGCAGACAGACGGTGGGTCAGGCGGACAGACAGACAGAAGCTAGAGGGATGGGTGGCGTCAGAGAGCCGCTGGAGGGTCCGAGGAGCAAAGCTAGAGATTCGCAATGAGCAGATTCTGTGGGGGCAGGGCTCCGGGCGCCAACACACAACCAGACACAGATGAAGAAGGAGAAAGAAAGAAGAGAGAGAAGCAGAGAGAAAACTAGACATAACGGAACCAGTGTGAGACCCATGGAGCGGAAGAGACCCCCAGGGAGGGGTGGGGTGCGGGGGTCAGCGAGGAGACATCCCGGACTAGGACCAGGAAGAGAGGAAGGGCCGAGAGGAGGAGAGCAGCAGCTGCGAGCGAGGCCCCGCCGAACCGGGGCCCTGCGTCCGCCTCCACAGGCCCCGCACGTCCCGCCGAGCCCCCCCCGCCCCGGCCGGGCTCCCTCGGTCCCCGCCGCCCCACTGCCCTGGTCCTGTAGCCGGGAGGCGGGTGGGGGAGGGGGAGCCGGAGCCGCTGTGGCCGGGGGTGGCTGGCCGGTGGCGCGCAAAGGGGCCCCCGAAGGGCTTGTCCTAACAAACGGAGCCTGCCCGCTGTGGGCTCGGCCCCATTCGCACAGATCCCAGAGTGACTGCCCGCCCCAGCGGGGAAACCGAGGCCCCGAGGGGCGGAGTGGCACCCCCACCCCCTCGCCTGGTCTCTGGGCTTTTGCTTTTTCCACCGGGAAGTCACTTTTCTTCAGCACAAATACAGAAAGGAGGGGGGAGGACAGCGCCCCCCACCTGGGGGACGGCGCCCCACGCGGGCCCCCCCGCCCCCGACTCACCGCCACAAAGAACATGGTGAAGAGGTAAACCATGGCCTCCATGTGGAACCGCCGCCTGGCGGCGATGCTGATGGTGGGGACAAAGGCCAGGCTGCTGAGGGTGGGCAGGAGCAGTTTGGCCACGAGCGTCCCCATGGGCCGGCGAGGGAGGCCCCAGGTCCCCGGGGCCAGGAAGCCCGAGGCAGAGGACGCTCGGGCGGCAGCTGCGGGCAAGTGCCCGGACGGGAGGCGGGGAGCGGAGTGCACGCGTGTGCCGCCGGTGCGGGGGGGCCGACAGCTGAGGCACCACGTGACCAGCACTTGTCTTGCAGGGGTTTTTATTTTTATTTTTTGAGAGGCCGGAGTCAATTCAAGGAGACCGCACTTCTTTTTCGGAGGCCTCGGCCTTGGAGCAGAGGGGCCCGTCGAGGACGACCTCCGGCTTCCCGCCGCGTTCCGCCCCGGCCCCGGCCCCGGCCCCGGCCCCGGGGCACCCGGGAGCCCAGAGCCTGGGGACCAGGGCGCTCGGGCGGAGTCACCGGGCCAGGGCAGCGAGAGCCCAGGGCGGGGCCGACGCTGACCGCAGAGGGCGCCTTGCGGCTGAGCCTCAGGTGTTCCCAGCCCCCCGTGCGCTTCCCCCTCGCCTGTGCTTTCTGCCCTTGGGTTCCCTTGGTGACCAGACGCGAGGCGCTGACGTGCTTTTCTGCGTGGCTCCCTGTTTCACGCGTGACGTCCACAGACCAGGGCATCTGCCAGGCCTCTGCTTGCCTTCCCAGCCTTCCCAGCCTTCCGGAAGTCACCTTCCCCTCTTGCGGGGGGTCCTGGGGGAACTGTCAGGCCGGTGCCCCCTTATTCTCTGGCCCAGGATTGAGCAGGGTGTGTGGGCCGCCCAGGCGGACTCTCTCCCTGGACTTGATTGATTGCCTGGTTCATTTATTCATTTGTTATCAGCAAAAGAACAGCATTTATTCCTGTTTCATTTTTTTTTAATCGCGACAGGATGCCATGATGATGCCGGACGTGACAACCAGCGCAGATTTTAAGCGTGTGGCACGATGGCTTCGGACAAGCGCACGCACGCGTGTGACCGCCGCGGCGACCCCCCACCCTGGGGAGTCCCTTGGCTCCTTGGCAGGGGCTCCCGGTAGCAGAGGCGCCTCGGTCACAGCGGCCGACCTGGCCCGCCCTGGAACCTCCTACAGATGGGGCCGCGCAGGGAGCGTTTTGGGGGCTGGGCTCTCTCACTGGAGATCCCCGAGGTCCCCCCACGCTGTGCCAAGTGACCCATTCCTCTGGTGGCTGGGCCGGCAGAGCTCTGCTGTGTGGAGAGGCCACCAGTGTGTCCCCTGAGACCGGAGCCTGGCCGGCGGGGACAGCGGGAGGGAGGCTGCGGCTCGTCCCTGGGCTCCGTCTGTGCCGGGCGGCCCCTCCTCCCTGTCGGAATGCCTCGCACCTTTCCAGAAATCTTATTTGTGTCTGAAGTTGGCTGGAGCCTGTTCCTGCCGTGTGCCGTGGTCCTGTGAGGTGCATCTGCTCCTGCCCTGCTCCAGAGAGCGTGCCCGCCTCGCCTTGCAGCCCTGGGGGGAGCCCTGAGCCCCCCGGAGACTGGGGGCCGTCCGCGCCCGGCCCTGCCCCCCGACGCTGCCACGGCACCCCCGGCTCCGCCGGGCTCCCCTTCGAGCACATCCGTCCGTCCGGGGGAGGGCTCTCCGCCCCGTTGGGCAGGCCGAGGTGCCCTCTCGCCCCGTCCCAGCGCCCACCCCGGGAGGGGCCGTGGCTGTGGGCTTGCTCGCTTGCGACTGCGCCGGGCTCACCGGCCAGCTCACTGCCCTGGCCCGCGGTGCGCGGGCCGGCCCCTGGTAGGTGTTCAACAAGCACAGCTGAATGGGTGACTCCGTGGAAAAGAATGAATGAGAATCCGGGGCGGGGTGGGCGCCGCACACTTCAGTCTGGCACTTCGGAGCCCTGATCCCTTTCCAAATGGGGAAACCAGATCCTGCCGCGTGTGCGGCTCCGGGCAGGAGGCAGGCGACCCCCGTCGGCTTGTCACGGGTCCCCGATGGCCCCGGCCCCCTGCCCCCGCCCCTCAGCTCTGGCTCAGACCCGGCCCCCGCCCCCAGCCCCAGCCCCGGCTCCCAGCAGGAGCAGCGACCGCGTGGGGAGGAAATGCGATTAGATGCCAGGTGTTAGCAGGGAGCTCTCTGGAGCCGTAAACCCTGCTCAGAAGCAGGAAAACATTCCACAGTTGGTTTTGTGCATGAGTGTGTGTGTGTGTGTTTTGCAGCTGTGAACGGCAGGGCCGGGCCCGCAAGCTCGGGACGGACGGGAGCAGGAGAGGGGGAGGCGGCGGAGGAAGGCCAGAGCGGCTGCACATGTGTTTGGGTGATTAAGGGGGAAGGGGCTTGGAGGGACCGCCCCGGAGCAGGGAGACAGGTGGCCGGGCCTGGGGCGGCCCAGGAGCCCCCGCAGACAGGCCGGGCCGCGAGCTGCCGTTGGAGGTGGGAAGCGGAGTGCAGAACCGGCGGGGGGGGGGCGGCCTGTGTGTGACTCCCCTCGGAGACCCGCCGCGTGGAGACAGCCCAGCTGGCCGGGGGAGCGGCGTCCGGCTCGGACCAGGACTGGAATGACCCTTGGCTCTTCCTGGAGCAGGGGAGCGATTGGCCGGGGGAGCTGGGAGGGGGAGACCGAGTGGAAGAGACAGGCCAGCTGCTTTCGGGGGGGGCGCTGCCTCTGGAGGCACAGGGTGGGGGGCCGGGGCCGGGCCGGGCGGGCGCAGAGCCGGTGGGACGTGAGCTGGCGCCCCGGTGCTCCCAGTCCGCCTGCAGCCTCCGCCTGCCAGCGGCCGCCGCCGGCCCCGCCCCCACCCCGCCTCACCTGCTCCCGCCTGGGCCAAAGCAGGCCCCACAGGCGGCTCGCCCGCCTCCGGCCGGGGCTCCCCCACTGAGCCGGCCTCCCCTGCTCCGTCCGGTGCGGCCCTCCGCCTCCCCGGACCCCCGATGGGCCGTGCCCCCCCTTCTCCTAACCCCACGGCCCGTGTGGGCCTTGAAAACCGCTTACACACACAGACATGTGTTCGGCGCTGGCCGTGTGCAGGCTCCGTGCCGAGCCCTCTTCCTACTCTGTCCTGCAGGCCCTGTCAGCAGCCAGCGGCAGGGCAGGTCCCCCGCTCTCCCCGTGTCACCGAGGCGGCGGCGGAGGCCCGGGAGGCGCAAAGACAGGCTCTGGGCCCCCAGGCGCGGCACAGCACCCCCCTGCGCCCCCCCAGCGTCTCAGACACAGCGGCGTGGCCTCTCCTCCCCTCCCTCCTGGCCGGCCCCGGCCCAGTCGCATTCCCACTCTGCCCAGCAGGTGGCGTCAGTCCCACTGGGACCCAGCAGGGGCCAGGCCTGGGCGTGGGGGGGGGGGCGCTGGGTGGGGCAGCCCCAGCGCGGGGAGCGGGCGGTGGGGACCCACCTGCCTGCGCCCCCTCTTCTCGCCCTCGTTGGCCGGAGCGGCCCGGTTTATAGAGGTGCTGAAATGCCTGGAATGCCTCCCGCCGCCGGGATGGGCCGGCTGCCTGTCTGCTCTGCCCGGCCCAGCACTGCCGGGCCGGCTGCTGCCTGTGCGTCCTCCAAGCCTGGACGCCGGCCCACAGCTCCGGTCGCCTCGGAGAGCAGTGGCCCTTGTGGCTGCCTGCGTCGGGGTCCCCGAAGGACCCCTGCCCCTGGTGGGTGGCCGTCTGGGCTTTGATGCTCCGTAGCTTCTTCCTCGGGGTCCCCGGCCTGGGCTGCCACCCGGGGCCTTTGCTCTGCGCATGGGACAGGCGTGCCTGTGCGTCTGCAACGGCCTTGTGACAGCCATCGTGTGTTGTCTTCAACCACCGGCTGGACACCCGCAGCGGAAGCCGCCCCCAGCTCCGGAGCACCCGCCCCGCCCCGGCCCGGCCCTGCCGCCTGAGCCCGTGCCCTCGTGCAGTCAGGGACTCGCCCGTCCCTGCCACGGTGGGCCGCTGCGGGCGCGGCTCCGGGGCGCGACATCCGCCCTAAGGGTCGGTTCGGAGACCCTTGGGGGGCGCCCTCCCGGCGCCATGGGGGTCCCGTCATCTGGAGGGCGGCCTCCCCCCACCCCATTCATGGAGGAGGGGCTGCCCCGGGGCCCCGGGGGCCGGGCAAGAGCGGGGCCGGCGCGCAGGCTCGGCCGGCACGTTTCCACCCGCGCCGGCGTCGTGGCTGCTGGGGGTTGCCGTTCCCGGACTCCGATGCCCCGGTGCCGAGGGGCTGAGGCAGAGAGGAAACAGAGCTCCTGGGGACCCACCCTGTCCTGGGCGGCCGGTACAGAACTGGGGGACCCTCGTGGGCAGAGACCGGCCTGCCGGCTTCCGCAGGTTTGCTGGGAAGACACCAAGCCCTCGTGCCACTGCAGCACCTGGCCGGCCGGCCGGCCACCTGGGCAGCTCTGGGTCCGCACCGACGCAGCCCTGGCAGCCCGCAGTCCCCTCCCGGGGGCACCTCGTCCCTGCAGCTCCTGCAGCAAGCGCGCGTCCCAGCCACGCCAGGGCTTCTCACGGTCCCTCCTTGCTCTAGATTTGGGGGTGCAAGAGCCTCTTTCTTGTGGGTTCTGAGACAAGAGTGGCCTAACCCTCCCCCTGCTCAGTCCCTGCACTTGAACTTCAGGCCGAACTGGGCTCCTGGCCGAGGCCGCAGGGCAGGGAGGGAAGAAGAGGTCTGTTTCTGGCCCCGCTCCCACCGCGAGGTCTGCCAGGGGTTCTCCCCCAGGGTCCAGCCCCTGGGCCCAGGCTGGGCGTCGTGGGGAGCAGTGGGCTGCTGGGGCCACCGTCGCGGGGTGCCGGGCCCTCTTCCGGGCCTGGCTGAACGGTTCCCTGGGGGCCCAGTCTCTGTCGGGTGCAAGCGCTCGGCTGTCCCGGCCTGGCCCGCAGCCAAGAGGGGCACGGGCAGGCCATCGGGAGCCACAGGAGCGGCAGGCTCCCCTCTGGACGTGACCGCCGGCTTCTGCCTGTGTGGGGAGGTCCACCTGCCACAGGCTCTGGGCCACGCCCGGGGTCTCCTGAGCTCTGCTCTGGGCAGGACAGGGCTGGCCGGGCCATGGCCCACCGTGCCCCTCCCCCCTGCCCCGAGCTTGCCTCTGTACCCCACCTGCCTTTCCCTTGCCCCCTCCACTGCCTGCACCCACGTGCCCGTTTTCCTGTTTCCCGGACCCTCTTCAGACGTCCGGGGAGCTCAGGGGGAGAACCAATCTGCTTCTCACAAAGCAGGTGCCCACAGCGTCCCTTCCCCACCCAGGGCCCGGCGGCGACTGTGTGGGCAGCGGATGGGGCCGCCCACGGCCACAGGGAGCTCTGCCTGGGGAGAGCGGGGACACAGCCCGCCCTCAGCCCCGAAGGACAAGGAGTCTTGGCCCAGGGAGCTGCCCGACACCCCCTCTTTGTTTATTGAGCACTTACTGTATGCTGTCCCCCCACTTCCCGCCCAGAGATGCTGAGGATGCTTCAAGAACCAGGAGCAGGGCCTCCTCTGGCGGTAGGGGGACCGAGCCACGGCTCGGGGAAGGTGGTCCCGGCCCAGTGCGAGCAACCAAAGCACAGGACTGGGGACCTCCGGGAGGAGGTGGCCTCGGGAGGTCATCTGGGGGCACCAGGCGTGTGTGGGGGAGGGGGAGCAAAAGGAGGGCCCAGGCAGGGGGAGCAGGCGCTAGGATAGGGGCTTGGAGTCGCTCTTTCAGTGACTCGCCAGGGAGCCCGGGCCGCTTTGACCTGCGGGGGGCCGGCCGGGGCAGGGGGCAGCGGCTGTGGGGGCTCCGCTCAGCAGGCAGGCTCCCCGTTCGCAAAGCAGGACACGCTTCCTCTTTCCTCCGCATCCTCCGCTGCCCGCCGGCGCGGTTTTTATGGGCTGTCAACATTGTCTCCTTCGGGCACGAGGATACGCCCAGGACGAGTCGCCTGGGGGCCCACCTCGAGGCTCCGTGGGCCCCGGCCCCCTGGGGGACAGAGAGCGGCCCCCCGAGAACCTGCCCCACGAGGACCGAGGCTCTGCAGCCCTGCCCAACGTCGCTTCCAGAACGGGGGTTCAGGGAAAAGATTGCGGAGACTTCAGCATGGTGGCTGCGGAGTGTGAGGGGCCGCGCTGCCGTCCGGTCACCTGTGAGCCGGGTTCCCCGCCTCGGGAGGTTGGACAGCCTGCGAGCCGGGTCCCCAGGGCGCCTCCTCTCTGCAGGGCCGACAGCAGCTCCACCCCGGGCACTTGCTCCTCATCCCCCATATTCCTAGGGTTTCGGGGGCCCCGGAACCGTTCCCTGGCTCCCAGTGTCTCCCCTGAAAACCCCAGGCCACCAGTGGCTCAAGCAGCCGTCCAAGCTCCCCGCGGGTCTGGGGTTTGGGGAACCCCTGGTGGCACTTGGGACGGGGGAGCCCAGCAGGCTCCTGGAGGCAGAGTAGGGGACAGGGTGGGGGGTGGGGGGAGGCAGCAGGCCCAGGGCCTCGCACCCGCACGCGGTCACCAAGCAGGGGGTGGTGGGTGGCAGACCTGCCTCCCAGACACCTTCTGGTCGGCGGTCAGGCCCCTCCCCAGTTAGTCGCCCTGGCAGGACAGGGAGCCCAGGCTCAGGGCCCTGCGCGGGGCTCGGGGGAAGGGCAGGGCAGGGGCTTCCAGAGAGCGAGCACTCCCCGCCGCGCGCTCCGCGGAGCCTGCGCTGCCGCACGCCGGCCCGGGGGGCAGTGTGGGCCTGGGTGCTCGCCTGGCTTCCGCGGCCCGCCCAGGGGCCCTGGGGAGGGACAGGGTGACTAAGCCCCGCCCCCCGGGGCCTGGGGGGAGGTGGTGACTGACAACGCCCCCCAACAGAGAGGAGGCACGCAGCAAGAGCGCCGGGCTCCCTGGGGCGCCCCTTGCCAGGCGTGGGGCCTGGGGCGTCGCTCAATCTTGGAGCCTCAGTCCCTGCCTCTGTGAAATGGGTTGACAAAGCGTTGGCCTGATGGGGAGGCGCAGCGCAGGGAGGCGGGCGGCGCCGTTTCGCTGTTGCCGCGGCTGCCCTACCCCCTCCCCGGTCGCTGCTGCTGGCGGCCAGGACGCGCAGGGAGATGTTTCCCAGGCTGGTAAGGAGGCTGCTGAAGGAGACCGGCCCACTCCCCTCGGGCAGGGGCACAGCGGGACGGAGGGGGTCCCAGGGGCCACGGTGGCGCCGAGGCAGGGGGACGGCTGAAGTGGCTCTGCGGCCTGGCCGTGGACTGCCTGGCCGTCACCCCCGCCCCCACCATTTGGAGGTGCCTCTGTGTTCCCGGAGGCGGGCCTGGGGGGGCCTGGCGCTCAGGTGGGTGGTCCCGGCCTTGCCTCGGGGCAGCCTCGCCGAGTCTGGGGTCTGCGGGGCTTCCGGGGGCCAGAGAGCGGGGACCAGAGAGCGGCGGCCGCTCCGCGGGGCTCCGCGCTCTGACTCAGCAGGAACGCAGGCCTGGAGCTGGTGCCGGGCCTGCCCGGGGCTGCCCAGCTGGCTCGGGCCCAGCCAGGCCACTGTGCCCCGCCAAACGAGTGTCGAACATCTGCACGGCCCCGCGCCTCCCCCCGCCCGCCTTGGGCATATTTGCCATCTGGTCAGCGGGCCGTGGCCTCTCCTGTCGCTTCCCTGGAGCCCTTGACGGAGCCCTCCAGGGTCTCCCTCAGCCCCTCCCTCTGCAGAGTCCTCTGCTTCTCAGGAGACCCCTCCGGAGCCGGCCTGGGGGGCCTCAGGGCGCGGCCTCCCCTCGGGACCTCAGTCTTCCCATCTGTAAAGCGGAGCTATCAGACCGCACGCATCAGACAGCCCGGACTCCGTTCTCGGGGGTGTGTGAGCCCAGGCCCCTCTGGGGGCAGAAACCGTCAGGCCTCGACCAGCCCTCCCTCCGCTGTGACCCCAGGCCAGAGGCCGCTCCGCCCGGACACCCGGGCGCGCCACCCCGAGCCTGGACCCGGGAAGGCGGCCTCCCTGCTCACCGCTCCGGGGCCGAGCCGCCGTCAGCAGGCAGCTGGGCCGGCCTGGCCGGGCTCCAGAGGCGCGGAGCGGGTTAAAGTGTGCGCCAGGCCGGCGGCGGCGGGCGGGGGAGCAGCCTGGTGGGAAGTGTGAGATCCTCCCAGTCTGCCTGACAGCTATAAAGGCGGCCGCGCCGCGGAGCCGCCACTGGGCTGTGCGCCTCTCTGGGAACCCCCTCTCGTGGGTGCTCTTTGAAGTGGAGGAGGGCGGGAGCCGGAGGAAGGGGAGAGGCAGCGCCCGCAGCCCTCTGCACGCCCAGCGCCCCTGCACCCGCACCTGGCGCCGCCCGCCCGCCCGCGGCCGCTCAGCCCCTCTCTCCAGGAGGACAACCTGCTGAGCCGGGGCAGGTAGGTCAGCTCCGGCCGCCCCGCCTCCCACCGCAGCCCTCCCGGGGAGTGACAGGCAGCCCTGAGGCGGAGAGCATCCCCCAGCCCCCGGGGCGTGTTATGTAACAGGAGGAGGGCCTGAGGGGGGGTGCGGACCCCCGGAGCACGTTGAGGGTGGCCCTGGGCTTCCAGCCTCGGATGCCTGGAGCTCTCCTTTGCGCGGCGAACCTCTCCCGCTGGCCGGTGGCTGTTCTTGGACCCCAGGGAGGCTGGATCCCGCATGCGCCGGGCCTGGCCTGCAGCCAGCGGTGTCTGGGCCTTAATGAAAACCAAGTGTGAGGCCGGCTCAGCACCTGTCTTCAGCCCGCGGGCAGGCGCTGGAGGCCAGTTAGCCAATGGGACCTCGGAGGGGCCCTGCTCGCCCGAGGCCGGGGGGCGCAGCGGGGGCCTGTGGGGGAGGGGTGCAGGCGGGCGGGGAGGGCGGCCGGCAGCTGGCGAGGTGGGGGTCTCGGGACCCCGGCTCTGGTCTCTGGGGCGCGTTGCTGTCTTGCCCGCAGCAGAGATGGTCTAGGGTGCGAGGGCGGAGCTGGCGCGGCGCCCGCAGATCCGCAGGTGCTCGGGCCGCAAGGAAGTGGGGGTGCTGGGGGGCGGAGCTGGAGGGGCTGGCTTCAGGACTGGCAGGCGGTGGGGGGGTCTTGCACACTGCCTCCCCGGCATGGGGCGGCGCGGGGATGGGTCCCAGAGTCTGCACGGGACTCAGGGGGGCTAGCCTGCCGCTGGCTCCCCTCCCTGGGCTCCGGGCTCCAGGGGAATGGGCTCGGTGGCTGCTGAAACCCCCTCTCCAACCTGCCGGCAAGTGACCCGAGACAAACTCTAGACAGAGGCCACTAAAGCCCCCCGCCCCGTCGCCCCCAACCCTCCCTTGGGGGGGCGGGTGTCCACACCAAGGAAGCAGACGGGGAGGCTGAGGGCCTGGCCCGCGGGAGGCTCCCGGGAGGGAGGCCAAGTGTCGCTGGGGGCCGGGGTACTGACTTCTTGAGAAGGAGGCCGTCCCGTGGCTTGGGGCCTTGCTGCTCGGCCCTGCAGGGGCACAGGTGCCGAGCTCTACCCAGCCCGAGGTCCCCGGGGGGGGGGGCAGGGGAGGCGTGGCCAGGGAGGGGAAGGACTGACGGAGCCCCGGCCTCGTGGACCCCCATCCCCGGGCAGCCGTTCTCCCCCGGCCGGCACGCCCCAGCAGGTGAAGCCCGAGGTGCTCCAGCTGGGCCGAGTCTGCGGGCCGAGGCGATGGACCGCGTCGGGGCCCCGGCTCCACCTCCAAGGAGGCAGCCAGGGCCCGCAGGTGTTCCCGGGAGCTCAGGTGTCCGGGGCAGAGCAGGACACGTGACCCCGAGTGCCCTCCGCCGCGGGGGGGGCGGGGTGCTGGCTGGGTGTGCACGGCGCCCTCATGTGTCTCCTGCCTGCGGCAGGCAGCTCCCAGCAGGGTCTCTGGGCGGCCGCTGCCGACCGATCCCAGGTGACCCTGCGGCCCCGAGGGCTTTGCCCTGGAGTGGACCCCGCTCGCCTGACAGAGGAAGAGGGTCTGGCCTGGCGGTGACAGCGGCCTTGCTTCCTAGGATGGACGGCAGACGGTGGCCTTCCCGCTGGGCCTGGCCTCTGCTAGCAGTGGCACTGGCGGCCGGGGGTGTGGCGTCCAGTGGGGCCACGGTGAGTGGGGAGCGCGGCCCCTCACGCCGAGGGGCTGATGCCGGGGGCTGCTGGCCCTCAGCTGCCGGCAGCATGCGTTACAGGGGGCCTGACCGGCTCCTGAGCGGGGGTGGGGGGCGTGGGGGGGCTCTGGTCACTGGGGGGCCCTCGCTGGGGTCGGACGGGGTGAGGGCGAGCGCCTCCCTTCAGAGAGACGTCCGGGAGCGGGCGCGCCGCCGGGCGGCGGGGGTGGGTGGGGTGCGGTGACCTGCGGAACCGGGGCCGGCCCTGGGCTGCTCGGGAGGAAGAAGCCGGCGTGTTAGCTGTGTCCTTAGGACCCTGCTGAGTGCCTGGGACGGGAAGGACCTGGGCACACGCCTCCCCGGGAACCCCTCCGAGACCACCCCAGGAACCGGCCCCGCGGCCCACAGCCGTGCTGCGGGGGGCGGGGCGGGGGGCCTCACTGCCCGCGGGGCCTCTCCTCCAGGACAACAGCCCCACAGCCAACAGCCTGGAGGGGGGCCCGGACGCCACGGCCTCCTGGTGGGGGGAGTGGACCAAGTGGACGGCGTGCTCCCGCAGCTGCGGTGCCGGGGTGACGTCCCAGGAGCGGCACTGCCTGCAGCAGAGGTACGGGGCTGTGGCGGCGGCGGGGGCTCGGGCTCCTCACTGGTCTCCGTCAGGGACGCGGCTCCCCAGGGGTGCCGGCCGGGGGCGTCCTGGGTCGCCCTGCTCCAGGGCCCGGGGACAGGCCTCTCGCGAGAAAGTGGGTCCGCCTCTAAGGCTCTGTCGGTGAGGGGCGAGGCCCCCCGCCTTCTCGCCGGAGGCCTGAGGGGGGTCACCTCGTGGAAGAGCCCAGGGCGCAGCGGCTGCTGCTGGGCGGACCTGGGTTCAAATCTGACCCTCTGCCCCTTCCCGGCTGGGTGGCCTGGGGCAAGTCTCAGAACCTCTCTGGGCATCAGCTTCCCCCTCCGTGGCGTGGGGAGCATGCACGAGCCCCCGACATCCCTGAGGACACACGCGTGCGTCAACCTCCGCGCAGGGCTGGTGTGCGGTCCCTGTCGTTATTATTGTCATTAATTCTGGGTACGAAGACCCTGTGTGAGGTGACGGGGATATAGAGGTGACCCCGATGTCGCCCTCCCCCAGGAAGGGGGTGGGAAACCCCCTGCCACGGCTCGAATCCCTGTGTGGTGGGAAGAGCTCTGGGGGCATGGTGGGGCGGAGCCGGGGGCCAGGCCCCTTGGTCAGAGCGACCAGGAGAAGCCTGGGGGCCGGCCGGGGGCGGGGGCCGCATTGGGGCTGCAGCAGGCGGCTCCTGGCACCTGTGCAGAGCCCATGTCTCCCCACCAGGAGGACGTCAGTCGCGGGCGCCGGGAACAGGACCTGCACGGGCACGTCCAAGCGGTACCAGCTGTGCCGAGTGCAGGTGAGGTCCCCCCCCCCCCCCAGGCAGGGGCCGCTGTCCTCTTGGACACTCAGCCCCGGGCCTGCCCCGTACGTGCTGTGTGGAAGGGCCCTGGGTGAGGGTGCCCTCCCACATCCAGTCAGGGGGGGCGCCCACCGTGCACTCTGGCACCCGCAGGGGCCGAAGGACGCGCTTCTGCTGGCAGAGCCTGGCGCTCCGGGGGGCGTGTCTCTGGTCGAAGCCCCCAGCTGCTCGCAGGCCCTGCACCAGGAGCTCGCGGGGGGGACGGACAGTCACCAGGCGCCACATCACCATGCGTGAAGCGCGCAGCCCCCCAGAGGCCCGGGCGGAGCTGGGGAGGCAGGAAGATGGCAGGATCCTGCCCGGAGCTCGGGCCGGGCCGGGCCAGCGTGCGAGGGGGCTGAGGGGCCGCAGCCGCCCTTCTGCCCGTCCTCACTGCGTCCGGAAGGCCGGCGAGGCGAGCGCGTGGAGAGGCCCCACGGGCTGCCCCCGCCCAGGCCTACGGGAACTCGTGCCTCTGTGGGCCCAGCCCCCCCGTGCTTGCTTCCCAGGAGTGTCCGCCGGACGGGAGGAGCTTCCGCGAGGAGCAGTGCATCTCCTTCAACTCCCACGTGTACAACGGGCGGCGGCACCAATGGAAGCCCCTGTACCCCGGTACCAGGCCCCGGCCAGCAAGCGGGCGTGGGGGGTGGGGTGGCCCTCTCCCACCCCGTGGGTCCGCTCCTGGGGATGGCGGCGGGGGACACGCCCATCCGGTGGGCAGGCAGGTGGGCAAGGTGGCCCGTGTGGAGGGGTCTCGTGGAAGGCCACGAGCCCTCAGGCCTCTGAGCGTGGGGTAAGCTTAGGGCCGCCCGCCCGCCCGCCGGCCGGTCGGCTCTGACCTCCCGGGCGGGGGCCTGTCCCCACCCACGGGGCGGAAGAGGCCGGAGCGTGCAGAGCGGGGCCTGGGCCAGACCCCTGCCTCTTGGTTCACGTCTGCCACCGAGACCCCGGGCGAGTCCCTTGGACTCTCCAGCCTCGGCTTCCTCGTCTCGGGGTGGGGGGGGGCCCCCGGACGGGCGCAGGGGCGGCCCGAGTGCGCCCCGAGTGCGCCCCGACGCTGAGCCCCCTCCGCAGACGACTACGTGCACATCTCCAGCAAGCCCTGCGACCTGCACTGCACCACCGCGGACGGCCAGCGGCAGCTGATGGTGCCCGCCCGCGACGGCACGTCCTGCAAGCTCGCCGACCTGCGCGGGGTTTGCGTGTCTGGAAAATGTGAGGTTGTTAAACATTGTAGCCCGCGCCCCGCCGGTCTCAGCGCGCTGGCCGCCCGCCGCCCGCCGCGGGGCGGCCCCGGGGCCGGGCCTCGGCCGGTCCCAGCAGCCCCCTCCGCCTCCCTCCCTGCAGCCCATCGGCTGTGACGGGGTCCTCTTCTCCACCCACACGCTGGACAAGTGCGGCGTCTGCCAGGGGGACGGGAGCAGCTGCACCCACGTGATGGGGAACTACCGCAAGGGGAACGCCCAGCTCGGTAAGACGCCCGCCCGGGGGCCCGCGGGTGCCGTTTCCACGCTGCTGGTGTCACCGTGCCGCTCCTGCCCCTCGTGGGCCGCCGGCTCCTGCCCCTCGTGGGCCGCCGGCTCCTGCCCCTCGTGGGCCGCCGGCTCCTGCGTCTGGGCCCGGGGGCTGGGTCGAGCCCTGTTTGGCTGTGAGTGGCAAGCGCCCCTTTGTTGAGCGCCTGCTGAATACCGGGCGCTGCTGGGCACACTTGGCCTGGGGGCCCTGCAGGGAGAGGCGGGTGCTGCACAGAAAGGGGGAAACCGAGTCACAAGTCGCCTCCTCACCGCTGGCAGGTGTGAGCCTGGGCACGCAAATGCTGGGGCTCCCTGCTCTGCGGAGCCAGTGCCTCTGGCGGGGGTGGGGGGCTATCAGTTACGTCATGCAAGTGTGGGGGCCAAGACCGCTTTCTGTGGGGCCCCGCTGTAGGGGGTACGAGGAAAGGCCCCTGGGATCCCTGCCTCCCCTCACACCCTCCCACCAGACCCTGGGCAGGGGCTGGCAGAGCCGGTGTCCAGGCAGCGCATCTCTGCCTGAGCACCTACCATGCGCCAGGCACCGAGGCTGCAGGGAGTCGCGGCGCAGACAAGGTGCAGGCCCTCATGGAACCCTCAGGGCGGGGGCGGGGCTGCCACTTAAACGGTCCCCACGAACTCCCAGGGGCGCCGTGCACCTCTGGCGCGAGATAACTCGTGCACACCTTGCCGCGGCACTGCAAGGCCGGTGCCGCCACTCTTGCCGTTTGCAAGTGTGAGAACAGAGAGGTGACGACAGGAGCCTGAGGTCCCACAGCCGGCCGCGCAGAGCTGGGTCTGAACGCAGCTGCCCTGGCTCCCGGGTCCGCGGTCCTGCACGCTCACCCGCTCTCCCTCCCCGGTCAACGTGGGCGGGCCCTGCGGGGCAAGAGCCCGGGGGCTCGACCATCTCGTGAGCTGGCTGCTGCTTTAAAAACTAACGTACATAAACCCACCTTTCAATAAGCGCTACTTGGACAGAGTCCTCGTTCCCAAATCATTCCCCTGTGTCACTAGGATGCAGGCGCAATGAAAATGCCACCGCGGCAGGCGAGCCGCTGGGCCCCTCCCCCCACCCTGTCCCCAGGGAGGGCACGTTGGGAATCTGAGCTGGCCGCACGGGGGTGCTTACACCGTGGAAATGGGCCAGCTCTCCCGACGGAGCTCCCCCGCCCTCCCCGCGAAGAGCCAGGTGCTAACCGCTCAGCCGCACGCTGCTGCCCGGGGGGCCTGTGGGAGCAGCTCACTTGCGCAGGCAGGTGCCCACCGACCCGGCCACCTCTCGGGGGACACTGCCACGTGAGCGTCAACACCACAACCCTGATTTCCGAGACCCGAGGCCCTGCTGTGGCCTGGAAGGCTTTTCTGTGTGAGGGCTTTAAAGACCTCTCTCCTCTGTCTCCTCCCCGCCCCCCGCCCCCCGCCCGCCGACAGCACGTCCTTCCTCAGCCCCCCACTCCTCACGGCCTCCGGTCCCTTTGCCGGAGAGTCTCTGCGATGTCCCTCAGCGGCCTCCACCCTGGACTGGGCGCTTCGATGGCAGGCCCCAAGCTGACTTTGGCCGGAGCCTTGTCCTTTCCTATCCACATCTTGTGCGGATGAGGAAACTGAGGCCCAAGGCCCTCGGCCACCTGCTCAGGGCCACCCTGGGCATGTTCGGTAGGGCAGGACCCGGGCTGTTCGACTCCTGCGCACGTAAGGCCCCTGGGGCCCGCAGCGTCCCTCGGGAGGGGCCGGGCAGGCTCCGGAGAGCCTCACCGTGGTCTCGGTAGGAAAGAGTCAGGGCACCTGAGTGAGCCTGGGTGCTGGCCAGCCCTTCGACGGCGCCAGCAGGACCCTGGGCTTGCCGCTGTGCAGCTGGACAGGGCCCCTCCGCCCAGGAGCGCAGGAGTGTGGGCGCCGCCAGCCAGTTGCCTTTCCGACAGAGAGGCGGCAGCCGCGGCCGGACCTGCTGCTCACCTTTGTCCACCACCCCCAGGCTACTCTCTGGTGACCTACATCCCGGCTGGCGCCCGAGACATCCAGGTTGTGGAGCGGAAGAAGTCCGCCGACGTGCTGGGTACGTCTGTGGGGCCCGGCGGCTGCCTGCGTGGGCCTGTGATCGAGCCCGGGGCCCCATGTCTGGGCAGAAAAGGGTCGTTTCCTGCGGGGGGGGGCGGTGTGCACTGCAGAGGCCAGAGCTCGGCCCGGCGTGCATGTGGTGTGGGGGGGGTCACAGGGAGGTGGACACCGCAGCTGTGGAAGGACCTTGTCCTCAGAGCTGCTTGGCTGTGGCGGGAGGCGTGATGTCAGTAGTGAGTTGCCCGTCCCTGGAGGGCCTGGCAAAAGCTGGAGGTGCTTGGCGGGGGGGGGGGGGGGGGGGGCGGTCCTGGCCTCCGCGGTCGGGGAGCGGGGCCCAGAGGGACAAAGGTCGAGGCAGAGTGAGGGCCAGTCCGAGGCTGTGGGTGGCCGTGGCCCAGGTAGGGGCTGGACATGGGCCAGGGGCTCTCGAGAGAATGTTCTTGCCACTGGTTGGTCCCTGGTGGAAGCAGGGCCTCAGTAGGTGCCCTTCCACCTGAGGATGCTGGAGTGACCGGCCTGGTGGCCAAGGCCGCGAGGCCCCGTGCTGGTGGCAGTTCTGGAAAGGTGTTGGGGCGCTGGCCTGGCTGCGTGGCTTGTCTGTTCCCCGGGAGGCCGCCCAAGGCCCCGGTGGCCGAGGGGGGCAGGTGCTGACACCCGGGAGTGGCCCGGCCCTGGGAGGGGCCGGCTGGGGACCCCGGTGGGGAAGCCGTTCCCAGCGCCTGGCTCGCCTCCCTGCCTCTCACGGTGGCCCTGAGTGAGCCAGGGCTGCTGCTCAGGGGACATGCTGGAGGGGTCTGCCCGGGGTCGTCGGGCTCCAGCCCCGCACCCCGCAGGGCTGTGCCCTCCCGGCCCCAGGCTCTGCTCGCGGGAGCCGGGCCCCTGCCAGGCAGCCGCGCGGGTGCCCGCAGGGAGGCCAGGAAACGCCGCGTTCCTAGCGCCAGCTGCCAAGCGATCGTTCTGGAAACAGACGCATGGAAATATCGAGGGCGGCCTCAGACGGGGCCCTGGGAAAGCCGCAGGAAGGGAGGTCATTACTGTCCGGAAACAGGTTTTGGACGTGGGCCGGGGGTTTAACCCTGCGCGCCTACGTGGAAGCCGGGCCGCGGCGGGCGGCTCCGGCACGCTCCCGCTGCACACGGCGGCTCGGCCTCGGCCTCTGGAGACGCTGCTACGTTGCGGGTATTTTTCCAGCAGACGCGTCCTGCCAGTGCGTCTGCCTGGCAGGCACTCGGCTGCCCGGCTGTGCTGCTGCTGCGCGGCATCAGGGGCTCTGGGGCTGGGCTCCTCCCTCCTTGGGCTGGTTCCTGGACGATGCAGGGTCCGTGAGTGCGGAGCCTCCCTCCTCACTGCCCCCTGCACCCCGGCCGCACCTGGGGCCACTCCGCAGCCCCAGGGACGGCCGGCTGCCCCAGCTCATCGCTCCCACTTGGCGCAGTCGATGCCCCCAGGCCGACAGGACTCGGCTGCTGGGGCAGCCCGCACCTGCCTGCTGCCTGACCGCCTGAGGTCCTCCATCCAAGGGTCCCCCCGCTGCCGCCTCCCAGAGAGGGCGATTGAGAAAGTGCCCGGGGCCGCCCTCATCCCGTCTGGGAGGATGAGGGGCTTGGGCAAACAGTCCGTGGGGTCACGGGTCCTGGCGAGAGCAGGGGGCTGGCCAGCTGGGGTGACCGGGCAAGGCCTGCTGGGCCACTGGGGCAGCGGTCTGGGCCAGCCAGGGCAGCATCCCTCTGGGTGGATCCCAGGGGGGCACTGGGGTCCCTTCCCCGTGTCCAGGTGGGACACTGGGGGCAGTGACTGCCTGGCAGTCACACGGGGAGCCTCCGCAGAGCCTGCTGGATGGCCCCGCCCCGCCCCGCCCCGCCCACCCGGGCCAACACCCGCTGCCCGCGGGCCCCTCCCCTGGTTGCTGGCCCTCCTGCTCCAGACCGGGGGTGGGGGGGCCGGTCGGGGGGGCTCCATCCTGATGCCACTGTCCCCTCACTGCCCGGCCCCTTCAGGGGCAGCCCGGGTGACCGGACCCAACGGGCCCTGGGTCGGCCGTCTTCGGTCGTCTAGATAAGCCCTTGGTTTAGTTGAGGCCGATGGGGAAGTGCCTTCTGTGTCCTCAGCACCCGGAGTCCAGGGCCACGGGCCGGCGTGCGCGCAGCGTCTCCATCCGCCTGGCGTGGAGTTTCTCGTCCTCAGGAGGCTGGGGACCAGGGCCCGCGGCCCCCGTCCCTCGTCCTCCCTCCAGCCGGCCGGCCCGTGTGACCAGCGGCCTTCCCCTGTCAGCCCTCGCAGATGAAGCCGGCTCCTACTTCTTCAACGGCAACTTCAAGGTGGACAGCCCCAAGAACTTCAACATCGCCGGCACCGTAGTCAAGTACCGGCGGCCCATGGACGTCTACGAGACTGGCATCGAGTACATCGTGGCGCAGGGGCCCACCAACCAGGGCCTGAACGTCATGGTGCGTGGGCGCGGCGCCGCCGCCGGGGGGCGGGGTGGGCGGCGGGCCGGCTCGATGCAGGGGCGGGGCGGGCGGCAGGGGGGCGGGGCGGGGGCGGGCCGGCTCGCTGCAGGGGCACCCACGATGTGGAGCCCCGCCAGTGTCCCCGCGCAGGTTGGCAGGGCTCGCTCTGTTGCTCTCTTGTCTGTCGCGGATTCACTCCATTCATCCATTTCATTCATTCACTCACTCACTCGGGTTTTACAGCCTCCACTTTGCCTGTCGTTCACTCACGCGCTCATTGACTCGTCCCCTATTCTCTTGCTCGTCCACCTCCCGCTCTCTCACTTGCATTTTCATTCAGTCATTCACTCATTCACTCACTTGTTCATTCATTCACTCACTTGTTCATTCATTCACTCGTTCATTCATTTATTTACTTGTTCATTCATTCTTTGTTCATTAATGCACTTGTTCATTCACTCATTCACTTGTTCACTAGTCGTTCACTCGTTCATTCATTCACTCATTTCTTCCTGCTGTGTTCGCCCCTCTGGCGGCCGGGCTTAGCCGGGGGTTCTTGCAGGTCACTGGGGACAACGGGGACATGAGGATGGGGAGCAGGGCCCACTTCCCACTTGGGGGGTGGCGCCCTGTGTGGAGCGGCTCCCCCAGCTCCATGGACACTGCCGTTTTGCCGAGTCCTTAATCCTGAGGAGCCGTGCGGCTGGTGGCCGCCAGCCTGCCCCCAACACTGTCCCCGGGCGCGGACGGCGCGGTGGGGGAGGGCAGGAGACAGGCAGGGCGGGCACGCCCGGCGGGCCAGGAGCCGGCCCAGGGCTGGCGTCCGGACGTGCACTCCCCTGTGGCTCTGCGTCCCAGGCCCGAGGAAATGCAGACGTGTCACCGAGGCCAGGTGACGTCAGGTGGGCAGTTCTGATGTTCTTCAAGGCCTGGGGGCGTTCACGGAGGCTGAGGGCGGCCGTGGGGACGGAGCCCGCCCACCTGCGCTGCTGAGATGCCAGCGGCCCCCATGGCGGGTGCCCGCCACCCCACTTCACAGAGGAAGACGCCGGGCATGGGGAGGCCAGCAACCTGCCCGGTGGCCGAGCTGCAAGGGGCACCCCGTCCCTCGTGGTCAGCCTGGCGCCGGCCCAGCTGTTTAACGGCTGTGCTGGAGGGGTCTCCACTCAGGGCACCACACCCGCCCACTGGTTCGTGGCTGAGGAGCTTCCTCGGGGGCCCCAGAATCCAGTGGGGGCCAGGCGGTGCTACTTCCCCCCGAGCCACCCCGAGGCCCGCTGGCCCCACTTTGCTGCCCCGGGCTGGAGGAGCTTGCCCTGCGTGGGCTCTGTCTCGGGAGCAGCACCTGAGAGGGTCCGGGGACAGGCCTGGGCAGGGGAAGGTGTGGAGCTGCCAGGCAGGGGGCCGGAGCCTCAGCCAGTCCCCTGGGCGCCCCTCAGAGTCACCTGAGTTGAGGCCGGGGTCGTGACCCTGGAGAGGCGGGCCCCTGTGCCTGAGGAGGGGCTCCTCGCTGGGCCCGCCCCGTGCTCCGGTGGCACCATTTGCTGTGCACACGCAGCCAGCTTCCGCAGGAGAGCCCCCCATGTCCCCCGCCTGCCCCCCGCTCCCCAGAGCTCAGGTTGGTCGTGACACTGCATATAATTGTGCGGCCTGGAGGCTGAGACCGCAGCCTCGGGCTGGGCCCAGTCTCCATCCCCACCCCCGACCCCCCACCCCCGACCCCCCACCCAGGTGCCGATGCCAGAGCCGGCGACGTCAATGCAAAGCCCTCTGTTTGTGACTCAGCTGAGTCACCTCTCCCTCGTGGTGGGCGCTCCTCGCGAGCAGAGCCTGCGATACAAAGAGCTTTGCGTCTGGGGCCTGCCCCGAAGATCCGGCCACGGTGTCTTCTCCGGGCCTCCTAGCCCCAGGCCTCGAGCCTCCCCCCGCCCCCATCCCGGGCTCCTGAGCGTCCCACCAAGCAACGGACCCCTCCCGCCTCCTTCCTGGGGTCACCTGGCTTCCTGCACAGTGAGCCTGGTGACCATCGGGTACAGCCTAAGCTGCTGGCAGCACTTGGCTTCGTTGCCACGTTGGGGGCCACCCCTGAGTGGGGCTCAGCTCGTACCCGCCCCCCGACCAGGCTGACCCGCCTCTGAATCAGCCTTGGCTGCTTTCTCCTCCGCGACGGCAGCCACAGCGGAGAGTGTGCGGCTGGTGCAGGGGTCTCGGCGGTAGGAGCTGGGGTCGCCTTGCTGTGCCCCCGCCCTGCCTGAGCCCGGGGTGACGCCTCCTTCCCGTCGGTGATTGCTGCCGGCTGCCGTGGGGTTGACAGGCCTCGCGCGGTAACGTCCCCGCCGGCGGCGTGGGTCGCGGGCTGTCCCGTGGTCACAGCCCCTGCTCTGGGAGCTCCCGGTGACGGCCAGGAACTCTTTTTCCAATGACGTTTGTTTACGTGTTGCGGGTGCACGGCCTGGCTCCCGAACACCAGGGGTCCGAGTCACCACTTTCCCACAGGGGCACCGGAGGCTTCTGTGACTCCCTGACCCCACCCCGCGGACAGAGCTCCCTAGCGCAGGGTCCGCGGGGCTCTCCGCCCAGGAGGCGGGTGCACCCCAGCCCGGCCCGGCCCGGCCGCGAGCCCTCTCTGCGCAGGCTCCGCTGGAAGTGGGCGGCTTTTTATGTGGCCCAGGAGTTGGATCGGACTGACGTTCCCGGGAGGGGGACATGCTGTCATCCAAAACGCAGCTCCAGGCCGGACGGGGTGAGATGCCACAGCCCGTCCTTCACTGGCCGGGGGCGCCTAGGCCCGCTGGGCTCTGGCCCCGTGCACGTGTCGGGGGTGCCGCTGCCCGCGGCGGCCCGTCTGCTCCCCCGCCTCCCGCCACTTCCTGCCACTTCCTGCCACTTCCTGCCGCTTCCTGCCACTTCCTGCCACCGGGTCTGGTAAACGTGGTGTCCTCGATGCCGCGGACCGAGGGGTGTCTGTAGAATTCCAGGCCCTGTGTCGGGGGACGACAGGAGTGGCGGGGGGGTCACTGCGGCCCCAGGTCCGGCTGTGAACAGAAACTGCGCTCCGTCCACCTGAAAGGAGGCGGCGGCTGCGCCTCCTTACTTTCCTTTTTTTAAAATCCTCACCTGAAGACGTTATTTCATCGCCTTTAGAGAAAGGAAGGGGGGGGAGAGAGAGAGAGACATCGATCGGTCGCCTTCTCGTACGTGCCCCGGACTGGGGACCAAACCCGCAGCCTGGGTAGGTGTCCCGTCCGAGAATCGAATCTGGGGTGACGTTCCGACCCACGGAGCCTCACCGGCCGCGGCTGCTGCTGCTGCTGTCGGATGAGGACGGAAAAGGCCGCATTTGCCCGGTCGGAGGCCACGTGGGCCAACTCGCAGTCGCGGGGCTGCTCTGGAAGAACCACGCCGGGGCGCCGGCTCCGCGGGGTCCGTGGGCTCGCTGTGCCGCCCCAGGGCTGTCGAGCTCCGTGAGGGGCCCGCCCCCCAGCCCCGCATCCTCAGGTCTGTGCGTGGCCCTGTCTCTGTGCTCTCAGATGGGGGCGGGGTCAGGTGCACAGGCCTCTACGTGGCTTCCCACCCCGCGGGGCCTGCCAACGGCCAAGTATGCGCCTGGGGACTGCGGGAGCCTTGGAGCCAGGGGGCGAGCCGGGGAACGGACCCAGGCCGCTCCTGGTCACCCACAGGCTCCACCGCAGCGGGGAGACCATGGTGACGCTTCGGGTCCCTGGTTAACAGTGGCCACTCGGACCCTGGCCCCGGGAGGCCTGTCCCCTTGCCTTCTGTGCGCGCGGCCTTGTACACGGCTCTCTGCTCGCTGGGGAGGGCCGGGGGCGGGGGGAGCCGCTACCGTGGTGACTTGCCGGGCGTCCTCGGTCCTGCGGCCCCGGCTGTCCCATCGTGCGCTGCTGCTGGCTGAGACCCCGCGGCGCAGAGATTGCCACCCTCACGGGGCAGCCGCCGTCCGCTCCCCGTCGCCCGCCCGATGCCGTTTGGTCCCCTGGACTAACAAGCACCTTCCCGTCGCCCACCCCTTTGTCCCCGGGGCCCTTTGTCCTGTCCGCCGTGCCCTGAGGCCTCTGCGGTCAGGCCCCCCCGGCTGCCGCGTGTCGCGACGCCGAGTCCCGCCCTGGGACGGCATCTCCCGCCATCAGCCCCGGCCTCGGGGGACGCCCAAGCCTGTCCCCCCGTGTCCCTTGACGTGATGCGGCCCCAGTGCCCCCTGACTGGTAGGGATGGGACTTAACCCAAGTCGTCGGCTGGCGACCGAGCTCCTGAGGGAGGCCCGCGGGGCCTTGAAGGCAGAGGCCCGAACCGTCGCCTTTGGCGTGACGGGGAGGCCCAAAGATTCAGGGAAGCCTGGGGCTTCAGGTTGTAAGCGCCATGCAGAGCTGACTCTGCTGACTCCGACCCCCAGCCGCAGGCTCGGACTCGCGGCTCCAGGCGGTGCAGCGGCGGAGAGACCACGCCCTCTGCTTCTCGGGGGCCCTCCCGCCTTTCCTGCCCAGGCTGGAGGGCAGGAGAAGGTCCTCGAACACAGCCACAAGGCCCTCTCACTTGACCTTCAATTGACCTTCAAGGTCAAGGGCGATAGCCCCCCCCAGCTGTTTCTCTCCCCTGTTCCCGCCCCCGCCAGCTCCCCCTCGCTGGAGACACGGCCACCAGCTCGTTCTCAGCCCCGCTCGCTGCCGGCTGGGGCCCGGGGCTCCCACACCAGCAGCCCCAAGTCTCATGGACTCAGGCTGGAGTCCCCAGAGTGACCCTGGGGATGCTCATGGGAGGGGAGGCCGGGCTGGGACCCACTCTCGGCAGGGCCTCCACCCTCCCACAGCAGCTCTGCCACGGGACGCCCCGGGGCCTGGCCCGTGATGCCCCGACGCTGGCCGGCCGTGGGCTCCCAGGGGGCGGGGGCGGGGCGGGGGCGGGGGCGGGCGGGGCGCACCTTGATTCCCTAGGGTTTCTGGCGCATGGCGGTGACATAGGGCAGGGCTGGTTTTAGTGGCTTTGTTGCCTTTAGAAAGTCCTGTGCACACAGCGCGCCCCTCACCGCCCGAGCTGGGCCGGGCGGCCCCATGGCCCCTCCCTGGGGTGGTCCCATCGTCCCCCGTGCACCTGTACGGAAGGTGCACATAGCGCCGGACGCGGCAGCCGCGTGGACCCGGCGGGGGGACGGGGGTGGCCAAGGACCGGCTCCCATCTCCCCTCCCCCCAGGTCTGGAACCAGAACGGCAAAAGCCCATCTATCACCTTCGAGTACACGCTGCTGCAGCCGCCGGCCGCCGGCCATGCACGGCCCTTCTACTACCGCTTCCCCGAGCCCGCCTCCGAGAGCGCCGAGAGCCAGGAGCTGGACGGGCCGGGGCTGCTGGGCTTCCTCCCGCGCAACGGTTCGCTCTACGGCCAGGCCTCCTCCGAGCGGCTGGGCCTGGACAACCGGCTGTTCGGCCCCCCGGGCCCGGGGATTGAGCTGGGGCTGAGCAAGGAGACCAACGAGGTGTGCGAGCAGGCCAGCGGCAGGGCCTGCGAGGGACCCCCCAGGGGCAAGGGCTTCCGAGGTAACAGGAGGAGGGGGCTTCCTGGGGAGAGGGGCCTCGGGGAAGGGCCTTCGGTCCCCTGCAGACGGCAGAAGAGCCAGACGAGAGGTGCCGGTTCCTCGCAGGCGTCCTGGGCGGGCACAGCGCCAGGCTTCTGCCTGCGCCCCCGACACGCGTTCTCGGAGGTGGAGGAGATTGTCCCCGCTGACGGGTGGGGAGGCGGAGGCTCAGAGAGGCGAGGCGGGCCCACACCACACCGTCCGCCGGGAGGAGCTGGGAGTCCGACGCCGTGGCCCCGTCCTTGCTCACGTGGTAGAGACAGACAGCACACGGAGGGGGCAGGATCTCCGGAGGGACTGAGGGCAGCCGGGGGGTGCAGGTGCCCCCCGACCTGAGGGCTCGGAGACAGGTGGGGTCAGCCGGCTGAGGGCATGGGAGAGGCGCGGGGTCAGAGGCAGGAAGTGTGGCTGGAGGCCCGGTGAGCTCAAAGCCGGGGTCCCCGAGACCCACGCCAGCAGGCCGGCCGCTCTCCTGATGGCCACAGCTCATCAGGGCTGCTCCTGAGGGCAGGGGGTCGACCAGACTTGGGAAGGACCCCCTCACTAGCTTGGGGAGCGGGTTTTCAAGACCCTCAGCGTCTTTAAATAGAAGACGCTTGAGCGCTTGTGTCAGCGTTCAGGGGTGCGGAAATAAACGGTCACATCCTGGGGGCCCAGGACATCAGAAGTGGATCCTCCACCGGCTCTGGAGGCCAGAAGTCCACAACCGGGCGGTCAGCCAGCCGCACCCGCTCCAGAGGCTCTAAGGAGGCCCTTCCGGCCGCCCCACCCCCAGCCTCCAGGGGCCCCAGGTGTCCTTGGTTTCTGGCCACGCCCCCACAGCCTCTGCCTCTGCCCCCGCATACCCCAGTCCTCTGAGTCTGTCTATCTGTGACCTCTCCTCTTCTTCTAAGGACAGTGGCAACTGGACGGGGCCCTGTGCTAAACCCAGACGGTCTCCCCTTGAGCCCCTTCACTGACGTTGACAGAGAGCCTATTTCCAAATAAGCTCGCATTCCGAGGTCCTGGGTAGACACGAATTCTGGGGGACCCTCTTCAGCCCACTGCAGACGCCCAGCCAGCCCTCCGCAAGAGCCGCCTGTCCAGGCTGGCTGGGGGCCTCCCCTCCGCGATCCGTGTCCCCTCGCGGGGCGTGGACCTGCCTCCGGGGGCCTGCAGCCCCGGCGTTCCCCACCCCCACCCCACCCCACCCCACCCCACCCCAGGGCAGCCCTTGCCCCCGCCACGGGAGGGACTGCGTGACGCTGAGCCACCTCTCTCCCTCGCAGACGGCAACGCCACAGGGATGGCTCCCTTGGGGGACAGAGACGACCAGGGGGCCGGCGCCCGCCTCCCTGCCCCGGGCTTCCTCTCGGCCAACCTCATCTCGGGCCAGCTGCTGGGCACCGGCTCCGACTCCCAGGAGCTCACCCCCAACGAGACGGCCAACAGCATCTTCGTGCGGGGCGCCCCCGCCGAGGGCCTCTACGTGGACTCTGAGGAGCACGAGGGGGCTGGCGCTTACCCGCTCAACGGGTCCCAGCTGGAGCTGAGCAGCGACAGGGTGGCCAACGCCTCCGCGGAGGCCCCCTTCCCCAACGCCAGCGCCAGCCTCCCCGCCTCGGCCGGGAACAGGACGCACAAGGCCAGGTAGGCGGCGCGCCCCCTGCCCCGTCCCGGGGCCGCCCTGCGGGGCGCGGGGGTCTGGTGGCCCCTGCTCGCACCCCTCCCGCCCCACAGATCGGGGCGAGGTGGTCCCCAGGGTAAAGCCCAGAGCTGAGCGCCCGTGGGAGTGGAAGGAGGGGCGGGGCCCCCCCCCCCCCCGCCAGGGCGCACCCCGTCCGCAGGGCTTGGGGCTGAGCTTGCTCCAGGCCTGAGACGCTCGCCGGTCACGGCTGCCTGTGGCGCTAGAGACGGCTTCGGGGCTCAGCGGAGGTAAGCGGCGTAAGCAGGGCCGCCACGCCTGAGGGGCTGGGCCCCAATCCTCTCTGTCTGGCTGTCCCTATGCACGAGGTGGGCACTGCAGGCCGCTCCCGGGTGGGGGTGACTCAGCACCAGCCTTCACTGCGCCAGAGAGGAAGCTGGGGCAGGGTCTGGCGGGCTCCCCAGCCGGGGCGGGGCCGGTGCTGGGACCCGAATCAGGCGTCGGAGCAAGACCCTCCGCTGCCGCGGGCTGGGGCTGCCGCGGGCTGGGCTGTGAGTCCACCTGGCGTCAGGCCCCCAGAGGCAAGCATGGGGCGGGGACACCTGGACAGTCTACCTGGGGACACCTGGGCAGTCCCACCTGGGACACGTAGGCAGTCCCACCTGGGGACACCTGGACAATGGCCACTGGCAATGTCTGGACAGTCAGGGCTGGCCTTGGAGGGGCTTGAGCCAGGAGCCTCCCTGGGCAGTGGGCAGAGGAGAGCGGGGTGCCCTGAGGCCTGCCACCACCCCTGCCGGAGGACAGTCCCTGGTCTCAAGGCCCCTGAACCGAGGGCCATGCTGCAGCATCGAAGCTCACGCGGCAGCGAGGGAGACAGAAACGACCGAGCTGGGCTGGCAGCTGCAGGCGGGGTCAGAGGGGGGCGCGGGGGGGCCGGCGCCGGCTCTGGGTGGGTGCGCCTGGTCATCTGAGGGCCCCCCACAGCCCTGGACTTAAACAGCCAACATGACCGATCCTTATGCCGGGCCGAGGCCCCAGAGGTCGGGTGCCTGGGAGCTCAGGAGGCGGGCTTTGCAGGAAGGTTTGGGGCTCGCCTGCCCGCCGTGAGCCCACGGGGTTTGGGGGGCACCTGCCCGCCTCGCAAGCTGCTGCCTGGAGCCCCAGCTCCTGCAGCACAGCTGGAGCCTCAGGGCTGAGGGTGTGTTGGGGACACTTCTCTCAGGTCTGGGTGGAAGTTTTCTTTGCAAACATGGACACAGGGGAGGCTCAGGGGTCCCACCAGCCGTCCAGGCCTCTGTGCCCCGGCAGGGCCCAGAAGCTTTCAGGGCGCAGGGCCTTGGGGTGTGTAGGGCCGGTGCTGGAAGAACGTGACAGGCTCTGCTCCGGGCGCCGGCATCGGAGTCTGAGAAGGTGGCCTACGGACCGAGGGTGGACCAGTTACTTAGGGCTCGGAGCCTGGTTCCCGAGTCCTCATGGCCCTTCCTACCCCGGGGCTGTGGTTCCGTCCCTGACACCTGTAGAAGGACCTTGCACACAACCATCAGCAGCACATCCAGCCTCCGGGGGGGGAGAGGGGGCGTCCAGGACTAGCACCTGAGGCCTGAGCGGCCACCTCAACTCCGCATTCCATGCGACGCAAACGTGGCTCGGACTCTCTCTGGGCCTGTTTCCCCCTCCAGAAGACGCCCCAGGGCTTGGCAGCTCCAGCGGCCAGCACCCCCAGGCCAGGTCCGGCCCTAGCTTTTGGGTCCTTGAGCCACACCTCCGAGTCTGTCCTGCCCCATCCCAGTTGAATCTTACCCCACCCCCTCAGCCCCGCCGAGGCATTTGGGGTTTCCAGGGCCTGTGGCGGGGGGGTGGGGGTGGGAGGGCGAACCAACACAATCGATTGTCAGCTCTTAGAAAGGCCCCAAGGTGGGGAGATGGGGCGGCTCCCAGCCTGGGCCATCAAAGGATGCTGAGGCCGAAGATGGTCTTTTAAGATAAAGGGCAGAGGGCGGGGGCAGGGAAACCGCCCGGCCGGCTAAAATAGCCCGTCTGGGTGAGCTGTCCAAACACAGGAAGTCGCGTCTGCTCCCGAGGGAGGGTGAAATCAAAGGGGCAGCCGGAAAGGAGAGGTTATTTTCATCTCCCCAGGACGGCCTCCAGCAACCCAGGGAGGCCGTCCCCAGTCTCCAGACGTGTCGCGGGGCCTGGGCGTCTGCCGCGCGGTCTGCCGGGGAGCGGAGCAGGCAGAGCGTCTGGGGTCACGTATGAACAAGCACCACCCGCCGGAGCCCCGCCTGCCCGGGCGCGTGAGCCTGCGGCCACGGGGCCGCGGGGCCACGGGGGCATGGGGGCAGTGTCCGCGCCGGGCGCAGCCGCCCACCAGAGCCGGGCCGCTCTGCCTCCCAAGGCTGTGGGGCCCCGTCGGCCCTTCAGACGGAGGCGGCGGGCAGCAGGCGGCGGGCGGGGGTCCAGCCATTTCCCGGTGTTCCCTTCCCAGTGCTGCTTCTAGGAACGGGACCTGCCTCGCTGCACAGACGCCCGCGGGGTTTTCGGGGAGCTGCGCAGGCCCCGGGTGGCGTGTGCCCGACGTGCGCAGGCAGCCCCTCGGGGAGTGCCCTCCGTGCTGAGACTCCGGAGGGTCGCTGCGCACGGGCCCCTCTGCCCGGTCAGGGATGAGTCACGCCGCGGCTGGCCCGCGCTGTGTAATTAGATAAAGCTGGCCCACGCGCCCGCGCGGGGGGAGGGGCCTGGGCGCCACCGTCCTGCGTTGGCTTGGGCTCTGGGGGGGATTTAAGGCTGCTGGCAGGAGGCTGGGGGGACCCCGTGTCGGGGAGCCGTCTTCCGGGGTCTTCCAGGCCCAGAGGCCTTGCTCACTGGAGTGGGTGGTCTCTCAGGTCTCCCGGGGTCCTTTGTTCTCAGGTGACAGGGTGGGGGGTACGTGTGAAAGTTTTCTCAGCTTTTTCTTTTACTTGTCAAGCACAGTGGACATTCAGTGTGATTTCGTACTGGCTTCAGGCGCGCGCACAGCGGTTAGACAGCCATAGCTTTTACAGAGAGACCCCGGTGTCTCTGGCACCCGCCTGGACCCACGCACATCGGCCACACTCGTAGTAGTGGCTGTGAGTCTCGTGCTGGACCTCGCGTCCCTGGGTTCCTCTCACTTTTAAGGGGGGTAGCGGGGGGACCCTCCCTTCCCCGGGGAGTGTGGGAAAGGGCTGGGCCGGCCCCTGGTGTGCAGCCGCCGGGGGAGGGGTCCGGCCCCCCGCCCACCCCGCTCACCCAGCGCCTGTCGCCCCCCCCGGCCCCCTCCCTTCCCGGCCCCTCCTGCCTCGGGCCGCCCAGAAGCAAACTGTCACAGCCTTTCTCCCCCACTCGTGAAACCCCAAAGGCTGGAATCCCCACCCAGGTCTTGATTGCAGAATGGACTAGAGGGTCTGTCAGAAAGCGTGTCCTGCCACCGGCTCAGAGCCTGTCAGGGGGCCCCCGGGAAAGGCGCGTGGATGCACCCACGTTTCACGCCCGGGGACTTCTACCTGCTCTCCCCGTCAGCCAGCCCTCGGGGCCCCGGGGAGGGGAGCCGGGGAGGTCGAGGCCGGGACGGTGTGTGTCAGCTAGGCCTGCGCGCCCTGTGCCCATCCGTGGCTCGGCGGGTGGCGGGGCTCCGCCCGCATCCTCCCGGAGCGGGGTGTTCTGGGAGCCACTGCCGCGCCCCTCCCCCACCGCCGCGTCCCCAACGAGCCTGCACAGCGGATACTGAGGTTGGGCCCAGCACACCCACTGGTTCAAAGAAGCAAACAGTCCTAACAATAGTTGGCTCCGGCCGCCCGCGTTCCGGCCAAGAGCCCCGGCTGGTTGCTGGCGGGAAGGCTGCGTGCCTTTCTCCCTGCTGAGCAGCGAGCAGCGTCCCGGACCCGGGCAGGGGCGCCCGGGGGGACGCGGCCCCGCCCCCGCCTGCGCGGAACTTTTCTATTTTGATCATTGAACGCGAACAGCTAGCGTCCCCTTTCCATCAGGACCCTGGCGAGGGAGGCCGCAGGGGAGAACGCTGGCACGGTCTCAGCCTCTGACGTGCCTTCCGCTGTCCCTCTGCGGGGAAGGCGGGGTGGGGGGGGAGGAACCCGTTTCAGGTTCTAGGAGGTGACAGCGAGAAGCCGGCGGGTGTTGTGCGGAGGGGGTGGCTCCGCGCTGGTTTGCCCCCACACTCCACCCTGCCCCCGAAGCAGCTGTGATGAGCCCCCGGGAAGGACGCTTGGACCGTCAGTCACTGAGACAGGCCACGTCCCTTCCGCCCTAATCCGCGCCGCCCCGTCCTAGACAGCGGGCCTCTTACCCTAACAACAGGGGGCGCTGCCTGGGGCCCTGAGCATGTGCGCTGTCACGTCAAAGCCCCGCCAGCCCCGCGGGCAAGGATGCACCCGCCGAGGGCGCCACGGCTCTCACCCCCTTCTCCGCTTGACCTCGCTTTCAGGAGCAGGCCCAAGGCGCGCAAGCAGGGTATGAGCCCGGCAGACATGTACCGGTGGAAGCTGTCCTCGCACGAGCCCTGCAGTGCCACATGCACCACAGGTACCGCCGCCGCCGGCTCGGAGCCCCCCGCCGCCCGCAGGGGCCTGTCCGCTGCTGGCGGCCTGGGAAGCAGTGGGGCGTGACGGGGTGGCGGTGCCCTGCGGGCCGTGGTTGGTCCCAGGCGTTAGGCGGGTCCTCCCAAATGCTCCTCATCCACTGTCACTCGTGTCCTGTCTTGTCAGAGCAAATGTCCTTCTGGTGCAAAGGAAGGAGTTTCAGGTGCGAGGAGTTCGCTGTTGCTGACAGCGAGCACGGCACGGGGCGGGGGGAGTCGCCGTAGGGTCCCAGATGGGTCGGGGTCCTCCGACCTCCTCCTCCGGCTCCTGCGAGGGCAGCGGGAGGGGCCCTGAGGCCCTCGGTGGCACCTGGCAGGTAGACACACGTAGCTAGTACGTGTTGAGCTGGGACTTGAAGCCATGTCTGTCTGCTCATGTGGCCGGCCACCAGCAGCCTGAGGTCCTGGCCGCGGCCACCAGGGGCCAGGCTCCCTTGGCCACCCCCGGGGCTGCCGCGGGGTCCGAGCCAGCAGCCGGGCGCAGCGGGCATGGCAAGGAGACCCGAGCGCTGCCCCTTCTGTGCCTGGGGCTTCGTGGCTGGGCGTGGACACGCCTGGGCTGCCCCCAAACGGTCAGCAGCTCGTGAGCCTGCCCTGGCGCCGCCTGCCGTGGGCGGGCCTGCCGCCTCTGGCCAGCGAGGAGGATGAGGCCAGATGCCACCTGCCCCGGGCCGCCTGTGGTCCGGGGCAGGCCCCACTCCTGCAGCCCAGGCTGCCTCAGTCCTTGCCGAGAGGGCGCACAGAGGGCTTGTAGGTCCCCGACACAGCTCGCTGGTCCCCAGGCTCAGCCAGGACAGAGCAACCTCCTCTTCTCCTTTAGACGCCCCGCGGTGGTAGCGCCGCGGGTGAGCCGGTGCACGCTCTCACCTTGAGTCCCCCCAGTGAGTCCACCGTCCCGCGGCCTCCCCGGGACTCGGGGGTGAGGAGGTGGGGCCGGGGGCCCCGAGCTTCACGCCTCCATTCCCTGGTTGCTCACCTAAAGGAGGGGCTCCCTGTCTACGAAGGTTCGAGAAGTGCCCTGTTCAAGACAGGTCACGAAGACGGCGTCCACGAAAGTGGGGCTCTGACCACCCCCCCCGTGTCTCTGGGGGGTTCCCATTTGGGGGGCAAGTTAGCCGAGGCCTGGAAAGTCTGGCAGCAGTCACGTCACTGCACGGGACGGACCGGGTTCCGGTCTGTCTTGGTCAGGACCCGGCGGGGCCCCAGGCCCGGGCCTCCCCGGGCCCCTGAGCTGGTGTCCGGGGCCTGGCCCTTCCCGGCAGGCCTGGCCAGGGCGCTGGCCTCCCCCGCAGGGAGGGCTGCCGACTGCACAGCCCCGGGCCGGCAGAGGGGCCGGTGCCTGCGGCCTGGCTCGCCCTTCACGGAAAAAGGAAAGAATCCCCGGCGGGCTGCTTCCCAGGCTGTTCCGTTCCATCCAGGGCTGGGGCGCAGAGGGGCCGGTGCCGCTGGCCGGTGGCGCGCACCGCAGCTGCAGGGACGGCGGAGCGAGGGGCCGGAGCTCTCCGCTTACGGGGATGCCGATTTCCCCTGGGGACCGGCCCCCCGCAGGGAGGGTCCCATCTCTGCATCGGCCAGTAAGGCGGCTCCCTCTCTCTCTCTCATACACGCACACCCACAACAAGGACAATGACAAGCCCTGCCCCCTCCCAGGCCGTTACCAGCGCTGACAGCCACCGAGTCATCCTCTTGGCAGGGCCGCCGCCGCCAAGAGCTCGGCCCGCTGGGTCCCGGGCACGGGGGGGGGGGCAGACGGAGAAGTAGAGCGTGGAGGGGGGTCAAGGGAGTAGCAATAGGGCACAGCGGGCCCTTCCCATGCCATCCCCTGGTGAGAGTTATGGGGTGCTGGGAGCCTGGAAAGGGAAGCACACACCACTTTGGATAAAGGAGATTCGAGAGGGCGTTTGGTAAGGACTGGAGCGTGCCACCGGAGGGCGGGGCCGGTCTGAAGGGGTAAGGTCGTGTCTGCGGAGGCTGGGCAGAGCTGGAATGGCTAGATTTCCAACCCATGCCCATCCGTCTGTCCACCTGTCCGTCCATCCATCCATCAACTTGTCCATCCTTCCATCTATCACCCATCGACCTATCAACCTGTTTATCCAACCTATTCACCCACCCACCCATCCATCCATCCATCAACCCATCCATCCATCCATCCATCCATCAACACATTCATCCATCCATCCATCCATCCATCCATCCATCCATCCATCAACACATTCATCCATCCATCAACCCATCCATCCATCCATCCATCCATCCATCAACACATTCATCCATCCATCCATCCATCCATCCATCCATCCATCAACACATTCATCCACCCACCCACCCACCTATTCATCCATCCATCCACTTATTCGTACACCCATCCATCTATCAACCTCTCTATCCACCATATTCATCCATTCATCCACCCGTCCACCATCCACCGTCCCCCCCCCTGCCCCCTCCCACACACCCATCGCGGGTGGTTGTTGAATGAATGAACGTTAGTGACTTGGCTGCGTGCGCCTCTAGCGGCGAGTTTCTCCACAGCCCGGCCTGGCTGGATGGGGTGGCGGTGGGGCACAAAGGGAAGAGGTCAGACCCGGGGGCACAGGCAGGGAGAGTCCAGACCCACAAAGCTGTCCTCACGGAGCTCTCCTGTCACCACCCCGTGAGCTGGCTACTGTCGTCCTCTCTGACTTAAACCAGGGCCCAGGGCGGTTGGGCGACTTGCCCAATGTCACGTGACCTGCCTGCCGGTCTCCAAGGTGTTCCCATGTGGCTCACAGGCCTTTCCCTTGTCCTGAACTCAGGGGTCATGTCGACTTACGCCATGTGTGTCCGCTACGACGGCATCGAGGTGGATGACAGCTACTGCGACGCCCTGACCCGTCCGGAGCCGGTCCAGGAGTTCTGCGCCGGGCGGGAGTGCCAGCCCAGGTACCGCCCCCCGGGCCCTGGGCAGGGGGCCTGTGAGGGGGGCTTGCTCTGCTTTGCCCCGAGGGGCGGCGGCCTCCTGCTCCTTCCAGAGGCCCTGCGGGCGGAGCCTGCCTGTCAGCGTCCTCCGTCGGCCCGCGCTTTGCATGCAGCCGTCACAGGGCCTTGCACACAGTCGGTGCTCAATCAGCGCTCTCCACCACAGATGGAGAAACCGTTCTGGACATCACTCTCTACTGTGGGTGACCCCTTTGCCCCCCGCTGACTTGGTGCAGCTGAGATTTTAATGAGCCTAAGGGACCCTTCCCTAAGCTCCGGGCAGACTGTCTGTCCCTGCGATGGGGGCCGGGGGCCGTGTTGCCAGCCTCCCGTCCTGCTTCACGGGCGGTCGGTGCCGAGGCCCTGACCGCGTCCCCTTCCTGGGCACGGTGGGGGCCGGTGCAGGGGCCCGGGATGAGCCCGCGGGCGCCAGCCTGCTGCCACTTGCTGGAGGGGCACATGCATCTTGCTCCCTGACTCTGCCACATGCTTCCCCCGCTCAAGGCTTCGCTGCCTGCCCGTCTGCTCCTGTCTTAGAAGCTGGGCATGTGGCCCTGCCCCCTGCTGCCCCCTCAGAGCCCCCACGGCAGGGTTCAGGGCTCTGGGACTTCGGGACACGATCCCAGCCTGAACAAAGGAACAGGGGACCAGGCCCAGGCTCCCTGAAGGGTCTGGAAGGCCAGGAGGAGCGGTGAGAGCCGGTGGAGGCGGCTCCAGCTTCGGGGCAGCTCCAGGCGCCCACCCACACCCCGCTCAGGAGCCCCTTAGAGAGCGCAAGTCCCCAGGGCAGCAGCCTCCACCGTGTGGCCTCGCCAGCGTCCCACATGCCTCGGCCCTCGTGACTTGGACCACACGGGGAGGGAGGGGGTGCCGCAGTGTCCCCAGGTGCGGGGCCGCACGGGGCAGGAAGCGGGGGTCGCTGAAGGCCACCCCTCCCGAGGCAGGTGGGAGACCAGCAGCTGGAGCGAGTGCTCGCGGACCTGCGGGGAGGGCTACCAGTTCCGCATCGTGCGCTGCTGGAAGATGCTGTCGCCGGGCTTCGACAGCTCCGTGTACAGCGACCTGTGCGAGGCCGCCGAGGCCGTGCGGCCCGAGGCACGCAAGACGTGCCGCAACCCGGCCTGCGGGCCGCAGTGGGAGATGTCTGAGTGGTCCGAGGTGAGCGTGCGCCCGCCGCGGGGGCCCGGCCGGCAGGCAGAGCCGCGCGCCGCCGCCCTGACCCCGCGCCCGCCGGCCCCTCGCAGTGCACGGCCAAGTGCGGAGAGCGCAGCGTGGTGACCAGGGACATCCGCTGCTCGGAGGACGAGCAGCTCTGCGACCCCAGCACCAGGCCCGCGGGGGAGAAGGGCTGCACGGGGCCCCCCTGTGACCGCCAGTGGACCGTCTCCGACTGGGGGCCGGTGAGGGCCGGGCCCCGGGGAGGGGCGCTGCGGGGTGGGGGCCCGGGCGCTTCGCCGGGCTGCGCCGCGGTCTCCCGGTTTGTCTGGCGTGAGGATGTGGAGGAAGGACTGGCTTTTCTCCTCGTTATGATGAGAGATCAGGGCCTTTGTCCTAAAACAGGCGGCCCACACGGGGATCCCGCTTTATAACCCCTCTGTCTGTCTCCCTGTGCGTCTGTCCCGGTCTCCTGGTCGGGAAGAAAGACGCTCAGACGCTCCCCGGGGTGCCCTCTGGGTGCTGGGTGCGCAGATGGCCTGGTGGGTTTAGATGTGTGTCTGTCTCTCTGTGTTTCCATCGAGCAGGCAGCGTCTCTGTCCCTAGAGCAGAGCATGCGATGCCCACCGCGGTTACCATGGCAACGGGCCCCCACGCTGCCCGGGGGACGGTCTCCTCTCTCTCTCTCTTTCTTTCTCTTCCTCCCTCGCGGGAGTGACGTCGGGGGACCCGGAGCGGGCTGGCTCGAACCGCGCGTGTCCCCCTGCAGTGCAGCGGAAGCTGCGGCCAGGGCCGCATGATCCGGCACGTGTACTGCAAGACCAGCGACGGGCGGGTGGTGCCCGAGTCTCAGTGCCAGACGGAGACCAAGCCGCTGGCCATCCACCCCTGCGGGGACAAGAACTGCCCGGCGCACTGGCTGGCCCAGGACTGGGAGCGGGTGAGCGGTCTGAGCCCGGCACGGCCCCCGCCGGGAGAGCCTCGGCAGAGAGCGGGGTGGCCAGGCCGACGCCTCGGTCAAAATGAGGCCTAGTTGTAAATGATAACGGTCCAGTGCCCTGAAAATTAGCTCGAAGTAGGAAATGCCCAGAAGGTAGGAAAACTCCTCCAAACGTTCCCGTCTGAGTAGACAAATGCTCAGGGGCGCGTGCGGCCTCCGCCCCGTCCCCGCTCCGTCCCTGCTGCCCACCCCGCCCCCCATCGCCCGTGTCTGGGGAACTGGGAGGGGCCAGCTGTGCTCGCTTCGGGCCCGGGTCCTTGTTCTCCAGGCCAGCTTCACGGTCACTGCCTGCGGTCTCCGACGGGCTGTGCTCAGCCTCGCCGCCCTCCACCAGCCGTTTCAGGCGGCTGCTGGTCGCCAGGACACCTTGGGCCAAATAGTCATGATCCATTTTGTTTTAAAACGGATGGTTTTCTGCTAAATTGCTTTTGATCAAATCCGTTTAGGGCCAAAGGGCCATCGCCCAGAGCTCTCAGCCAGTTCGCCACCCGCCTCGGAGTCTCCGTCCCGGCTGATGACGAAGCCGTGCCCCCCCGGGGGGGGGGCCGCGTGGGCTGCGTCCTGGTCCCCCCCGCCCTGGCCTCTGACCCCCGCTGTCCCCTGCCCCAGTGCAACACCACCTGCGGGCGAGGCGTGAAGAAGCGGCTGGTCCTGTGCATGGAGCTGGCCAACGGGAAGCCGCAGACACGCAGCGGCCCCGAGTGCGGGCTGGCCCAGAAGCCTCCCGAGGAGAGCGCCTGCTTCGAGAGGCCCTGCTTCAAGTGGTACACCAGCCCGTGGTCCGAGGTGAGCGTCCGCTGCCCCAGAGGCTGCCTGGGGCCCGGCCTCGGGTCTGGTCCTGGTCAGCACCAGCTCCCCGGCCCCGCGTGCCCCGCAGGTCCCCCTCGTCAGCCTCCACTGAGGCTTTCTGCCCCCGGAAAGCTTCTCAGCTCCACCTCGCCGGCTGGTGCCAGAGCCGCCTCTTCCAGGAAGCCTTCTTGGCTCTCGCCCCAGGGATCCCTGCAGTGCTGGTCCTGGGCCTCCCCTAGGCTGGGTCACTTCTGGCCCCGCTTGTCCCCTTTTTGTCGTGCATTCGACGACACGTGTGTCTCAGACACCCCCACCCGCGGCTTCCGTGGTCGCAGGCCCCTGACGGGTAGAAGCCGTGTCCCCAGACTCTGGAGTTCAAGGTGCAGATTCTCAGTGTGAGTCGGGGCTGAGTCTGGATTCCACGGGGGCCGCCCCCGCAGCGGGGGCTCTGCCAGGTCCAGGGATCGCAGAGGAGGGGGCGGGGCAGTGTCTGGGCTCGAACCCTGCCCTGGCGGGGCCTGTGCTCGCCTTGCAGCTCACAGGCTCCCGTCCCGCCCCTGACGGCCGCCAGAGGGCCCTGGGGCGGAAAAGAGCGCAAGGGGCCTCCCTGGGAGGTGTCAGCCCCAGGGCCCAGGGGTGTCCGATGGCTGCGGAGGCGGAGACACATCGGGGAGTGAGGGTCCCCCTGGAACGGCCGAGTTCAGCTGCTCATTGAGGACAGGAAGGGCCGGGGGTGTGGGCAGACGTGGGCTTGGGCCCCAGGGCCATGCCGGGACCTGCACCTTGGACGGGACACCTGGCCTCAGACCTTGGGAAGCGGCTGTGAGCTGGGGCCAGGACCTGCTGGACGCCGTGCTGGGCGCAGGCCATGGAAGGGAGGCAGCCGGGTAGGGTGGGGGCAGGGCAGAGACAGCCTGGAGCCCTGGGCAGGGGCTTCCTGTGTTGCCCCGAGGGCCGTGAAAAGGTGAGGGGCGACCGGCTCGAGGGACAGCGGGTGTGGGAGGCTCAGTGAGAGTTTGTTCCTCCAGCCGCTGCGCCCAGTCCCCAGGGACAGGGGAGCGGGTGCCAGGGCACGTCCTGAGGCCCCTCAGGGCGCCCCCCAAGGCCGACCGCCCTCTCGTGGCCCCCGGCCTGGGCCAGCCCCCGAGCTGGGAGCGGGCACGGGCGGCGGCCGGCCCTGCTCCGGCTCATTCTCCTCCGCCAACAGGTCCAGGGAATGAGGGCCCAGGTCCCAGACAGGCCTGGGTGACGCGGGGTCAGCCTCGTGGGGGGGGCGCGAGGGGGCCCCCGGCTGCAGGCTGTTGGCAGCGGGACGGGGGGCTAAGTGGGGTCAGCAGCTGTCCCGGTTGCGCCGGGTCGCTCGGCGGGGTTTTCCGAGGGCAACATCTGGACAGCGAGCTGCGGGGCGGGTGGGGGTGGGGTGGCTTTGGAGGATGCGTTCAGCTGGCCCGTGACGAACAGCTCTTCGCTGGAGTGGAAATCCAGCACTGCCCCTGAGACCCGGGCCCACGTGTCCCGGGCACTGGAAACCCAGGGAAGCCCGGGGCGGGGGGCGGCCGAGGGGGGTCCACCCCTCCTGCGCACAGCGGGGCTGAGGCCGCGCTGGGTGGGGCTGAGTGGCAGCCGGCGGCCGGCAGGCCCGTGCGAGCGGAGACGCGGCAGCGCGGCCAGGCGCGGCCCCCATGCCTCCTTCCCCACCAGTGCACCAAGACCTGCGGCGTGGGCGTGCGAATGCGGGACGTGAAGTGCTACCAGGGCACCGACATCGTCCGCGGCTGCGATCCCCTGGTGAAGCCTGTGGGCCGGCAGGCCTGCGACCTGCAGCCCTGCCCCACGGAGCCCCCGGGTGAGCGGGCCGGGCCGGGCCGGGGACGGGGGGTGGGTGGTGGGGGGGCCCAGCGTGACAGCCGACTGCCCAGGGCTGGGCATGCAGCGTGTCTCCGGGCCTCAAGGGGGCACCTGTGCACCTGCTGGGCGGGGCCTCGCCTGCTGGCCTCCCGGGGATACTTTGGGAGCCCAGATCAGCGGCTCCTCCCCATCCTGGTCCCTGGACGGGCGCACCGTCGCCCCCCGGGCACAGATCCAAGCCACCGCCAGGGCCTCGACCTTCCCCGAGACGGGTGGGGGCGGGGAAGATAGAGGCCCATGGCCTGTGACCCTGGAACTGGCACGGATGGGCCGCCTGTGCCCCGGGGCTTGGTGACCCAGAGCGGCTCTGGTGCCTCCCCTCCCCTCGGTGGAGGAGAAGGGCGGCGGGGTGGTGTGGGGCGCGGGGCAGCGGGGCGGGGCGGTGCGGCGGGGCGGGGCGGGGCGGCGGCCCTCTCTGATGTCCTGTGCCCCACCCCGTCCCTGCCCAGATGACAGCTGCCAGGACCAGCCGGGCACCAACTGCGCCTTAGCCATCAAAGTGAGCCTCTGCGGCCACTGGTACTACAGCAAGGCCTGCTGCCGCTCCTGCAGGCCCGCGCACCCCTAGGCCCGGCCGCTGCGCCCCTCGGACCAGCGCCCGCCCCGGGGCTGCCGCAGCCTCGGGCCCCTCCATGGACAGCCTGCCCGCAGGGCGCCCCGGCTGCGCAGACGAGACACTGAGCTGCTGCCGTCCCCCGGGAAGGGGGGCCCGGGGCGCAGGGCGGCCTCCCAAACAGAGCACCCCGCCACGCAGGCAGCTGCTCTCAGAGCCGAGGACGGCGTGTCTGCGGTCCCCACGCTCCAGCGTCCAGCCCCGCGCCCAGGGCCCAGGGACCACAGGTGGAGGTGACCGGGCCACCTGCTCCCCAGCCCTCGCTTCTCTGGGGTCAGCCCTGGGCAGGCCCTGCCTCCAGGGTGGGGGGCAGGCAGGGTGGGGCCAGCGGGAAGGTGCCGGTGCTGCCCGGGGCCCCGGTCCTGCTGAGGTGCGCCCCTGCCGGAGGAGCTCTCGCCCCTGCCCGGCGCCCGGTGCCCCCACGACCCTCGCACACGGAGCGACCCGCCGCACTGCACGCCCAGGAGGAGGCGCTCTCGCACGCTGAGCCTGCTCCCTGGTGCCCATCACTGCTCCTCTGTCTGTTAATAAAGTGGTCGTATTTATGGCGGCATCATGCGCTCTCGGTGACTCTGGCCGGGGGGATGGGGGGGCTGTCCAGGTCACCCGCTCAGGAGGATGGGCAAAGGCCTGAGGCCCGGGGCCGGGCGGCCGGGGCTCCGCAGAGAATACAGAAGTGAGAGTGGGGAGCTTGCAGGCGGGGCCTTCGGGGGCGTCAGGGCTTGGGGGCTGCGGTCAAAATTCAGCCGGACCCTTGAGCCCATCGATGGCGGGGACCTGGGGGTGGGTGACCGGGGGCGCATGGAGGGCCCTGGTCAAACGTGGAGCCCGGGAGGACGTGGGGTGCTGGCGGGCACTCTGTGATTGACCTGCACTGCAGGGCGTGGGGCGCCCGCCTCCCTCTGGGCGGGCCAGGCGGAGCAGGGGTGACGAGGCAGGCCGCTGGAGCCGCCCCGGGCGCTTGGGAGCCGCCTGCCATCGCTGTTTCTGGGCCTTTGGGGACGGCAGCTTAATCTGGACTTTGGGTGCAGGACACGGGAGGACTTCCTGGAGGGCTTCCTGGAGGAGGGGATGTTCGGGCTGGCCCAGCGGCAGGAGTGGCTCTCCCAGATGAAAGCGGCGGGCGGGGGGAAGGGGAGGTAAGAGTGTGAGGAAGTGGTAACAGGCTCCACAAAGCCTCGGCGGACAGACGCGGGCGGTGCAGGGCGTTGAGAGCCACGCGGGCCCTGCGGCCAGGGGAGGCCTCGGGCGCCCACCTGCACAGAGCAGCGAGGCCACGTGGGGCGAGGGTGCCGCAGCGGCCTCTCCTTGGGGGACAAGTAGAAGCAGGGCCTGTGGCTGCTTCCTGGGAGCCGGGTCGGCGCGTCCCGGAACTGGGGCCAGTCTGGGGGCCACCACGCGGTGTGTAAGATGGCGGGATTGAGGGACATCCAAGGCCCGAGCGGTGGGCTTGCCCAAGGCCCCCACAATCCAGTGCCTACCCCCTTGTGTCCCGACAAGGACCCCGCCCCGCCCCCCCCCCCGCTCCACTCCTCCCCCTCCTCTCCACCGCCCTCCTCTCCGCTCACTGCTCGCCAGGCCCTGCGCCCGGCACTCCCTCGGCGCTCTTGTTCCCTGAGCACGACATCCGTCCACGTCGTCATCACCTCCCTGTGGTCGCGTGAAGGCTGAGGCCAGGGACGGCCGCCACCTGCGCCCGGTGGCCCAGCCCGGCGCCCACAACGCCCCTCCAGGAGCTCGGAGTTCAGGCCCGTGGCCCCCGGTCTCAGAAGGCAGACACCACCCCCCGGGGAACCTCAAGCATGAAGGAGGCCTGCAGGGGCTGCCCCTCCGGCCAGCGGCCCGGCCCCACGGGCGGACAGGACGAGGCGGGTTCCGCCTGGCACCGGGCTGCACAGAGCCCTCCCAGAAGTCTCCCGCGAGGGCTCAGGCGGGCCCGGAGCCCCCCGCAGACTGCAGACAGCGGCATGGGGTGTTGAGGCCAGGTTTATTGGCTTTCTGCTTCTCCCAGGGAGAGGCGGCTCCCTGAAGTCGCCGTGCATGCCTGGGTGGCACTTTTCCCATTTCAAACTGACCCCGGAATCCACACAGAGGACAGAGACCAGCGAAGGACAGCACAGAGCAGAGCGGCCGCCTCGGCCCTCGCCCCCACCCCCACCCCCCCCACCCCCCCAAGCGAATGCGTCAAAACAAACTGTGGGTTTCCCGAGGGGGAAGGGGCGGGGGGGCTCTGGGAAGCGTCTGTACTGAGGCGGGTGGGGAGGGGGAAGGGGGAAGAGGGGAAAAAATCGAGGCGGCTAAAAAGAGTCAGTCTTTGCTCACTGCACACGGCCGTCCTGTGCGGCCGTTCCAGCCCTTGGGTAAGACCGCGCAGGCCGCCCCTGGCTTAGGAGCGGTCCCGGCCCTCACGGGTTTGTCTTGCAGGGAGACGGGTGGCTGGGGGCTCGATGCACCTTCTTGGGCGGAAACCCACGCTACCTGGGCTTCCAGAGGCAGAGAGCTCCCCGGAGAGGGCGGGGCGGGGGGCATGCTTCGGAGAGAGGAACCGCCTCCGCCCCGGGCGAGGATCTGCGCTCCCCAGGGCGGGCGCCCCGGGTTCGGGGTGCTCCTCGTGGGGGGGCCGTTGGGCATTGTTTCCTGGCTGCAGAGAGGGGGCTGAGAGTGTGCTCCTGGGGAGACCCCGGCTCTGCTGGGGGCTCAGCGCAGAGTGGGCCCCGCGGAGGCCTCCCCACGGAGCAGGGCAGGGGAGGCCGGGTCCTTCCTGCTCCCAGGTCACCCTGAGGAGGAGGTGGCAGAGAGAGACGGGCCCCTCTCCCCTGTGACCGAGCTTGACGGGCGCCTGGAGGCGGAGGCCCAGGGACGGGGGTGGGGGCCTGTCTCGGGTCTCAGGGGCCTTGTGGCCGTGGGCCCACGGCGCCGTCCACACGCCATGTCAGGCCTGAGGGACGGGCTGTGTGTTTCAGTGCGGACGCTCCCCCAGCAGGCAGTTGCGAACGGCCCCTTCTCCCTCTTTCACCAAAAAGCCCATCGAGCCTGGGCATCCCTGAGGCCCGGCCGCCCCCGGATCTCCCCCACCCAGGGGGCTCCGCTGAGAGGCCAGCTCCGCCTGGGCTCAGCCGCCTGGCCCTTGAAGCCAGGGGCGTGCGTGGGGGAGGAGAGGCAGAGCCCCCCTGCTCTGGTGGGAAGGGCCAAAGAGTTGGTCCGAAGTCGCCGGGGAAGGCTGGCTCCGGGGCCCTGCGCGTGGTGACGGCCACCCCTCCGTGGAAGAGACAGGTGGCCTGAGGCCGAGGGAGGGAGAGGCGGGGCTGGCGAGGCAGCCGGAGGGGCCGGTGGCGGGCCGAGGCGGAGGCCGCTGTCCGCCGCGCCGGCACAGACGGCGGCGGGGCCCGGCTGCTCCGCAGTCCTCGCCTGGAGGCCGCGCTGCTCACCTGGGCCGCATCACGCCCGCCTCTCCTCCCGCCCGGCCGCCCTAGCCCTGGCCCTGCCGCCCTGCACTGACCGCACCCCTGCAGTGAGCCCCGGAGCGCCCCGAGGGCCAGGCCCTGCGCAGACAGGGCCGTAAGGAAGGCCGGGCCAAGCCTGGGTCCGGGGCCAGGCTGGCGGGCCACGGGGACCCCGCCATGGTCTCAGGACCTGCTGGCGGGAACGGGGTTGGCGGGAGGGGGGGGCGGGGGGGCGCGCTCAGACGTCGGTGCTGATGCTGCGGCTCCGCGAGAAGGCCTCCCGCATGGCTGAGAGGCGGCGGGGGTCGAGCGCCTGCAGGCCCCCGAGGGGCGTGGGCGGCAGCCCCACGTCCTCCTGGCTGATGGCCTTGTAGGCCACGCGCCCCCCGCCGTTGGGCACGACCTCGTCCTCGTCCTCGGGCTCCTGAAGGAAGAAGGTGGGCGGCTCGCAGTGGGAGCAGCTGCGGCAGAGGGCGCGGGCCTGCGGGGCCCTCTGGCTGAACGGGGTGGCGGCGGCCGGGCCGAGCGCGGGCCCGTTGGTCAGCACCAGGCTGCGGCTGCAGGGCAGCGGGGGCCGGCCGGAGTGCACGGCGAAGTCAGGCTCCTCCTCGTCCTCCTCGGGCTCCTCCTTCTTGCAGCAGTAGTACTGCGGGCAGGGGGGACAGCTGCGGACCCCGCCCCCGCCCCCGCCCCCGCTCCCACGGACCTCCAGCCCTTCCCGACAGCCTCCGCGTGGGGGGCGTTTGCCGAGCGGTGTTCGCTCCTCTCATCCGCACGGCAGCCAGAGGCAGGCACCGTGCAGGTGGGGACATCGAGGCTCGGGGGGTCGGGCAGCCCGGCCTCCACGTAGTCCCGGGCACCGTGTGTGCTGCTTCGGCCTGCAGGGGGCTCCCCCCATCTGAGACGGCCCCAGGACGTGGGCGGGGAAGGGAGGGCAGGGCGCCCTTGGCTGAGCCCCAGCCCCACTCTGAGCCACGGCGGGGGGAGGCCCTGGGCGGAGAGGCACTGACCCCCCAAGGGGGTCGGGCTGGGGTTGTCTGCTTCCCGCCTTCTTTCCGCCCCCCACCCGGCCCCTCGCCCCCGTGGGGGCCCCCTGTACCTGCAGCCGGCAGTAGCACAGAACCGCGATGATGCACAGCAGAATCACAGTTGCCAAGATGCCCCCGGTGATAACCACGGTCCCGGCTGTCATCCGCTCCCTTCTCCATCAACAGCCTGCAGCACACACACACGCAGGGGCGCGTCCTCACAGACGGGCCGGTCACCCCGACAGGGCCGCGACACGTCGGGTGGGGGAGCCGGACACCCCGGGGCGCACACGCGGGCGGCAGCCGGCGGTCGGGCCGCTCGGCCTCCCTCTCCCGGCCCCCCGCCCGGCCCTGTGGACGGTGACGCCGAGCCCATGCTGCTCTGTCCTCGGGGGCTCGGGATGGCGTTGCGAACAGGCGTTTCGGGGCGCAGCGGGGCGTCCCGTCGTGGCGGCGCCCCTCCAGCCTCGCTCTGCGAGCCCGCTTCTCCCCATGTTTACCCCCAGGCAGCCTGGCTGAGTGCAGGGTTTTGTAACCTGTGTTCTCATCCGACAGGATTGCCCTTATTTTTTCTAGCATTAGGTTTTCGTCTGCAACCAAACTTCCAGCCCTATTCTACTGTATAACGTAACGGATCCCTTTCTTAACAGTTGTAATTTGTGGTAAAATACACAAAACATAAAACTTGCCCTCTTAACTCGTTTTGATTTTTTTAAGATTTTATTTCTTTATTTTTAGAGGGGAAGGGAGGAGGAGAGAGAGGGAGAGAAACATCGACCGGTCGACGCTCGCATGCACCCTGACCGGGAATCGAACCGGCGACCCTTCGCCTTTTGGGACGAGGCCCAGCCCACTGAGCCGGGCCGGTCAGGGCGTTGCCAGATTTCAGTGCCCGGCTGCGTGGTGTTTGGTGTATTCACCTTGCTGTACGGCCGATCTCCAGAGCTTTCTCATCTTCCAAAACCCAACCGATTCCTTTTTGATATTTAGGCTGTTTACATTCAAAAAAGTTTTTAAAACTTTTAAAATGGTTTAAAAAGTGTGTGGGTTTGTTTTCTTTTTGTTTTTTGTACTTTCTGTAGCTATGTAATTGGGCCACGTGAATTTTAGAACCTACTTCAAATACCCTTCTAGAGTAAATTCTTTGAGGTGGCATTCCTAGGCCTAGGGACGTGCCCTGTGTACGCTCTTTATTGTGGAAGATGTCACGCAAACAAGTGGCAGGGACGCGTGGCGGCCACCAGCCGTGCGCTGGCGGGTCCGTCCAGCCGGGTGCCAATAAACCAGCCTGCAGGACACGAGCCTCCGGGTCGGAGGCTGACGTCTGAGCCGCCAACATTCTCACCGTGGCCGTCTGACGTCACCGAGGGTGACGGCGGGCGTGCGGAACTCCAGGACGGCGAGCAACGCCTCTCTCCCCCAAAGCGGCAGCGGCTGCCTTCAACACGCCCTCCCTCAGTTCCCCATCCTTCGATTCTCTCTGCAGGGGGTGGCGTGGGGGCCCCCGAGCCTGTCCGTGATCGCTTACCCACGAGAGCGCCCCGTGTGACAGAAGGGGACTCCAAAAAGACCCAGCAAAAACCAAAACACCAAACAACCCGGTCAGTGTCTAGCTTCCCGCAACCGTCTCCACAGCGCCTCTTCACAGCTGGCTTGCTCGCGGCAGGACGCGCCCCGCCGGGCTCCTCCGACTCCAGCCGAGGCCGGCCCCACCGCACTCCGCCCCTCGCCGCCCTGCGCACGCGGTTTCGAGAGGAAACTGGGTCATCGCTGCGAGAGAATCTGCTCTGAACGAGCGCAGGCTGGGTTTTCTCCTGTGGCGCTGAACATGCTCCTCTGCTGCTGTTCCGTCCTCTGAACGGGCTGCCGCCTGCGTCACCCTCGGGCCCCGGGGACCGCGCCCCTCCCCGCCCCCGCCGTGTGCCGTGGAGATTAAGCAGCGGGGGTGCAGCGCTGCCAGCGCCGTTCTTCCGTGGCGAAGCTCCCCTCGGCCTCCCACCCTGCGCTGTTATCAGCCCCTGGGGATCACTCCCGACCCATTACTTCCTGAGGGGCGGAGAACAGCGGCTTTCCAAGCGCTGTGCCTCCTTCGCACTCGCTGCGCTGGGCCTTCTCTCCCGCGCATCCTGATGGCCTGGATGTTCCCCTAAAACACAGCCCGCAGCGGGGAGACGTGGGTGCCCGGTTCTTGCCAGCTTCCAGGATAAGCTGGGGCCCCTGAGCCGGAGGTGGCGTGATGGTGTCACGTGACCTCCGGATCCTCAGGCAGTGATGGGTCGGTACACAGCAGTCGCCATTCTGGCAGCCGTTCAAGTGATCCCCCGGGGACTGCGGGTTGGGCGCCCCCCGCACCCCTGCGTTGCGGGCTTTGCTGTTTTCACGCCGCCCCACTAATTCCCCAGGGCATTGTGCTTTCGGGCCCAGGACGCCCTGTCTCATTTTGCCCCGACCTGGGCAGCATCGCCTCTGTGACCCCCGGGCCCGCCAGTGGGGCGGGGCCTGTCGTGCTCGCTGCCCCTGCAGGGAACCTTTGCAGGGAACGGAGCGGGGGAATTTTTTTTTTTAAATTTTTTTAGGAAGACAAAACGAAAACATGAGTCATGCTGATAATTTCCACCGAAGATAAGAGATTACAGGGTTTTTCCTTGTGAAAGTTCGATGTCTACACGGCCTGTTCGGTGACAATCTTCCCGAATGACACACGCCCCATCGCTCGTTTGCGGTTTTCCGTTACCTGTAACGGCTGAGTATAACAGGTCGCTGTGTTCACCACCGCGGCTGCTGAATGCAGTGCGCTGTCTACGTGCTGCTCGGGAGGTGGCTGCTCTACCCCGTGGGGATGGAAAGCCACTGAAACAATTTCTTAGTGCGCTTCCCTGCCCCCTTGGCGCTTCCGTTCTTTTCTTCCAGGCAGCGCCATCTTTTCAAAAATTGGTGTGAGTTTGAATTTGAGGTGCAGGAAACGTCGTTCCAGTCACGGGCGGGAAACCAGGTGCATTCAGAGGCCTTCCTTCCTGCCCTGCCGCCCCCTCGGCCCCCCGCCCCCGGCGCGGCCGGAGGACTGTCCTCGACTCTGGGTCGGTTCCTTCTGAACATCCAGGGGAACGCAGATGGGCCCCCCCGGGGACGCAGAAGCGGCAGCCACCACCTCCTCCCTGCGCGCCCCTCACCTCGCCTGGCGGCCACCCTCAGGGCAACCGCATCTCCGCAACGCGCGATGTCCCCGGGGTCCCCGCAGAACCAGGACGGGGCCGCCTGCTCCCCCCACGGCCGTGCCGCGTGGGGCCCACGCCCAGCCAGGCCCCGCGGTGGGCATCCACGTGACTTCCCCTTTTTTCGAGCGCAGGAATGTGCGGGGAGAGCTCTGGGGCACGCACGTCTCTGAAGATTTCGATACACCCTGCCAAAGGCTTGCTGGAATTCGGGCCGATTTTTCCCCTGCCAGGAATGTGTGAGGGTAGCTGACAGACGGGGCTCTCGCACAGGCTCCAGGCCTGGCCGGCCGGTGGGTCAGGGCTGCGGGGGCCGCGGCGGCGGGGGCCGGCGGTGGTCCCGGCCGACCCCCCGCCTGGTAGGGCACGTGGCCGGGCAGGACGGCCGGGCCCCTGGGCACGGGGCGGGGGCGGGGGGCGGGACCGCAGACATGCGCCGACACAGAGGGCGCTGCCAGGCGGCACTGAGCATCGGGGGCGAAGCAGGGTGGGGAGCCGGGCCCTCCGACAGACAGACAGACAGACAGATCCAGACAGACCCGAAGCGATTAGGCAGGGAGACACAGACTCACAGACAGCTGCTCGCTCAGACAGACAGAGGGGCAGACAGGCAGCCCCAGACAGCCCGCCCGACAGCCCGCGTCAGGGAGACACAGCGAGGCCACACAGGCAGGCGGAGCGGGGGCCGGGACCCCCGCATTCCTGGGCGCCCTGCCGGCCAGCTCCGGCCCGCCCTGGCCCCCAGGGCTGCTGAGGCCAGCTGGCCCGCCGGCCCTGCCGAGGGTGCGGGCCGACTCGGCCCGATCCAGGGAGCGGAGGTGCCGAGGGGCGGCCGGCGGGGGACGCTGGGCGGGGGCCAGGCCTGCTGTCCAGATGCATTTCACGCTCCGCGCTGAGGTGAGGCAAAGCGGAGCCGCAGCCGCCGGCAGAGCGCCGGGCGCGGCCCGCCCCCCGCCCGTCCTGTGGGGCGCGGGGCGCCGCGGCTTCCTCTGCGGTGGCCGGAGGGCGGGCAGCGGATGACCCCCGGGTGCCCCACCCCAGTCCTCAGGGCGGCTGAGGGAGGCAGACTGGGCAGAACAGACCTGGGGACCCCGGTTTTGCAGGTGAGGAGAGGATGGCTCTGGGAGGGGTGGGGCCACGCCCAGGGGCCCGGCCGAACCTGGTCCCTGCACCTCCTTTCCGCAAATGGCCCCCACCCCAGCCGAGAGCCACGCAGGGCCCACCCCCTGCCACGGGGAACCCCAGGCCCCCCGGGGACTCAGCGTCCCCTCCTCCTGCCTCCCACTGGTCAGGCAGGTCCCCTCTCTGAGACCCCGACGCCATGGGGCGGGGGCCGCTCTTTTGAAGGTGAGCAAACTGAGGCGGGAGAGGAGAGGGCCCACACCCTGGTCCCAGCCCCCGGGGGTGGCAGGGTCGGTGTCCGGGCTGGATCTGCTGTGACCGGCACGTTTCGGGGCAGGAGGCCCCCCGACCCCGGAGCCCCACACTCCTGCTGGAGGTCGCACGCTCTGCAGCCCGTGTCATCTTTGGGGGACGCCGCTGGGCTTCGGGGTGCCAGACCGGCCCGCCCTGTGTGTCCTGTCCCTGAGCCATGTGTCTGGCAGCCGCCTGTGCACCCCCTACAGCGGCCCGTCTGGCCACAGCTTCCTGAGGTCGGAGTGCACGTGCACCCCAGGCTGGGACGCGGCTGTGGGACCTGGACGCTAGCCCGGCCCTGTTGGTCACTTGACCGCGGGTGCAGACGGGGTGCTCAGGCCAGAGGAGCCGGGCCAAGAGGGAGAGCGGAAGGAGCAGGCGCCCGCCCCGGGGAAGGCAGGCTGTCTGCGGTCCCGACTCACGGGGTCCCGCCCCTCCCCAGAACTGCCGAGCGGCTGTGCGGCTGTCTCCGCCAGCGTCTTTCTGCTCCTTACGCCCCAAAAGGTCATGAGGGTCCCACCTCATCGACAGGGACTTCCCTGAGCTCGGCAGAAATCAAAGGTCACACTGGGATCAAAGTCCTTGCCGGGAGGTGCAGCGCCTCCTCCGCAGTACCCTACCTGGACCCCCGAGGGCCTCGGGCTCAGCCTCCCGGTCAGTTCAGTTGCTGTAAGAGCGGCTTCTCTGAGCCCCAGCTCCCTCCTGCAGACGGCAGGCATGTGAGCTCAGATCGCTGTTGTTGAAGTCTGCGTCCCTCTCTGGGTCTAAACCCTGTGCCGGAGGCCTGCGGGGGTGGGCACCGGCCACGCTGGTTGCATAGCCTCCCTCCAGGGCCTGAGGCACAGGGCCCCCCCCCCCCGAGCCCGGCCCTGGGGAGGGGTCTCCAGCGGCAGGCAGCCTGGCGGTGGGCCAGAGAGGGTGCCCCCGCGGGCCGGGTGCCCAGCACTGTCCACGGCCACGGACGGCTCCCGGCCCCCTGCCCCTGGCTCCGACACCCGGCCCGTCCAGCTGGAGCGTCTCAGCCTCGCTCTGCAGATCCGCGCACACCCGGGGCAGCAGCGTGAGCTCCAGGCGCCCGGCCCGCCCGGCCGGGCCAGCAGCCGTGCGCACCCAGGCTGACATCAGCCCAGAGTTAACCTCCAATGGCCCCTGAGAGCAGCGCGGCCCCCACCTCCACGGCGCCCCTCCCTCGGCCTCACCAGGGCCTGCCCGTAGGGCCCAGGACACGCCCCCTCCTCCAGGAAGACTTCCTGCACTACCTCATCGCACACGCAGAATCTCAAAGCGGCCCTGCCAGAAGAAGCCATCTCACGGCTCCAAGGGGGGCTGGGGGAAGGCTGAGGCTGTGCCGGCTATCGGGTGGGGGGCCGCTTCCTCGGGACTTCATACTGCGAGCGGGTGGGCAAACAGCAGCCAGAGCCCTGCCCCAGCTCCCACCCCTGTTGCCCTCGCTGGCCTTTCAGAGCTCCTTCCTGTGCCCAGGGGCTCTGCCCGGCTGGACACCGAGGCGACAGGCCTAAAGGGCCTGTGTCTGGCCAGAGAGGACCCACAGGTGGCGGACACCCTGCCCTCGCTGGTAACTCCGGGCGGGGCCCCTTCCCTGGACCGCGGGTGCGGCGGGGCAGGGGCGGCCCGTCCCTGCCGGCTCGGGCCTCGGAGGATCCAGGCGCGCACCTTCATCCAGCCTCACCTGCGGGGGCCTGGGCGACCGAGACGCGAGGCACAGTGTGGGGATCCCAGATACCAAACGTCGCTGATTCGAGCAACACACCGAGATGGCACCCAGGGTGGGCCGAGAGGGAGGGGCTGCCCGCACAGGGTACACGCCGGCCCAGGGGCTGAGGGAAGCCAGGCTCACCCAGGGACACGGGGTGCCAAGGGCCAGCGGGGGCTTGGAGACCCAGAGCGGTGGGGGGGTGATCTTACATGGGAAGGACTACAGGGGGCTTCCTGGAGGAGGCGGCACGTGCGCGGCCCTGAAGGGGGGCTGCCCGTCTGGCAGGGCCAGAGGCAGGGGGGCGGGCTGTGGCTGGAGGCAGAGGCTGGGAGGCAGAGAGAGGCGGGCAGCGCAGCGACGGAGCCTCTGCCAGAGGACCCCGCCCGCCGCGCCGCCCGCCGGCCACGGCACGTTGGCGAGTGTCTCGCTGCATGGCCAGTGGGCCCCCCCCGGGACCACAGTTTTAAAGCTTTGTAAACGGCTTTGCTTCCCTGTGCCCACCCAGGCTCCATACAGGGACGGGGTGCGAGATAGGGCCCCTCTGTGCCCCCCGCCCTCAACCCTAGAGTCTGAGGAGGAGCCTCGCGGGTAACAGCCCCCCATCCCCGCCCCCCGATCACCCTGTGTCTCCTGGGTGGGAGACCGGCCCAGGGGTCTGCTGCGGCCTGAGGACCCGGGGCGGTGCTGGGGGGCGAGGGGTGGGGGGTGGGGGTCACCCGGCTGCAGAGCCAGGCACCCGCCCCCCACCGGCCCCCCGCGGAGCCCCCTCCCGGGCAGAAGACCCTGAGGGGCTGCCACCTGGACCACGCATCCCGCATGGATTTTCAGACTCTTCTTTTCTGCATCCCTCGCTCTGTCCTCCCCTCCCCGCCCTGAGGCCTCAAGGAGGGGGTGCCTGCAGCCCGTTACCCCACCCGCCTCCTCCGTGCGGGGGCCCAGCAATGCTTAATGAAGGCCCGGTCCACGGCAATCACCCGGGCGCCCAGGAAGAAGCCAAGCCCCCGGGCCCCACGCACAGCTGGGTCCCTGGCCTGGCGAGTCCAGCGACTTCTGACCGCGCCGGCTCCAGCATGCGGGGCGCCCAGGAAAACACAGACCTCAGCGGGTCTGAGGGGCCCTGAAATCCGTTCACTTAGCAAGCAGCCCTTCCCGGGGGCAGTGACGGTGCCGCTCATTTCCAGATGGGGAAACCGAGGCCAGGGAGCAGAGGGCTGGCTGGCGCCGGTATTCGTAAGCCAGGTTTGCTGCCTGCCTCCGCCCCGCCGCCCCTGCAGACCTGCCCCATCCCCCGCTGGCGTCGCTGGCCCACGGGGGGCGCGTGGAGAGCCAGGGCGCCGCCTCCCCCACGAGCACATCTGCCTCTTTCCGAGCGAGCGCCCCTGCACCCTGGAAGCCCGAGGCCCCGCCGTCCGCGGGAGCGAGGCCGCGTGGAGTTCCTGTCTAGACCTGCCCCACATTTGTTCCTCATTTCACGCTCCGCGGGCTCCCAGATTCCCGCGCTCGGCAATAAAGAGACGGGAAGTGCTCGCAGTGCTGCGGCTGCTCTCGACATTATCCAGAGCCTGGCTGGGGGCGGGCGGCGGGGGGCGGGAGTGGGGCCTGGGCACCCGAGAGGCAGGTCCCGCCAGCGCCTGGGGAGCCTGCCTCCAGGCTCACCCCAGCCCGCCCAGCTCGGCCCTGGGAGCACAGGCCAGCGGCCAGGGGCCCGGGGTGGGGGGCGCTGTGCCAGGTGGAGCAGGGCTGGGGGCTGGCGGCCGGGAAAAGCCCTGGGTGCCCGGGGCTGGCCCACTTTGGGGCCTGGACTCCATGAAGGCATTTCCGGGGGTCCAGAAAGCACACAGGGACCACGCCATTCTGCCGTTCATTTCCAGGGTCCCTGGACTCCCAGAAGCTCGGCCCAGACCCCCCCCGAGAGCGGAGCCTTGCCCGCACCTCGCGGGTCTATCTCAGCTGCGCAGCCTGGAGCGGGCACAGTGGGCGCTTGGCGCCCACTGCGAACGGATGAACCGCGGGGGCTTTTGAGCTGTTGAAGAAGGGACAGAATTTCTAGTTGGGCCCAGGCAGAGCTGGGGGGCAGGGTGTGACGGTGCCCCTTTTCTGTGAACCTCAGTCCAACAACATCAGGGTGAATAAGAAGAGGGGCAACAGCCCTGGCGGGTGCGGCTCCGTGGACCGAGCGCCCACCTGAGACCCAAAGGGTCGCCGGTTCGATTCCCAGTCAGGGCGCAGGCCCGGTTTGCGGGCCAGGTCCTCAGTGGGGGGCGCACGAGAAGCAAACACACATGGATGTTTCATTCCCTTTCTTTCTCCCTCCCTTCCCCTCTCTATAAATAAATAAATTCTTTAAAAAAATAAAAAGAGAGAGCAGCAACCACATCTCCCCAGCTCATTTCCCCCCCGACTGCCCCAGGTGGTGTGGCGTTCCCCGGGGCGGGGGGGACAGGCAGCTGCTGAGGGGCCACATGCCCACTCCCCAGGCTGCGTGGGACGCGGGGCTCACTCACAACTCTGCACGATCGCCCCGCCGCGGTATTCCAGGGGTGCACCCTGAGCCTAGAAGAGCGAGGCAGCCCACCCAGCAAGCAGCAACTTGGCCGGGCGGGTACCCTGTCTCCGAGTCCCTGCCCGTCCCACGCGACGTGGCTAGAGCCGAGGTGCCCGAGTCTCCATGGGCCGGGAGGAGAGGTTTCGGGGCGGACCCCCAGGCCTAGTGCCTGGTGGGCCCTGGTCTGCGGCCGAGGAACTGGAGGGAGCAGGAATCTGCCCCACCTGGGCCAGCAGGAGTCTCGGACAGGGGGCACCGCCCACGGGGTGTCCTTCCCGCGCCCTCAGGCAGGGTCCCCGGTCAGCCACTGTCCTCAGGAACCTCTGGGGAGGCAGAGAGTGGCAGGAAGAAACCCCTCCTGGCTTCTGCCCAGGAGGGGTTCCAAAGCCACCGGAGGTCTCCCGGCCCTCACCCCCTCACCGACGTCTTCCACCCTCGGAAGACCTGAGCGGACCAGGAAACAGGGCCGGAGAGCCGATCCTGGGGGCCGTGGGACGTGGAGGCAAACGGGGTGTGCCACCCCGGGGCCAGTGTCTTGTCGTTTCCCGCCCCCCCCCCCCCGCCCCGCCCCGCACTTGCCTCCCGACCTGTGGGACCGCAAGCCCCCTGAAGGCAGGGTCTGGGGTGCTGTGCTCTGTAGTCCTCCCGCCACCAGGGGTCAGTGCAGCACAAGGCCCCAGAAGGGGCCCCAAAGAGCGGCGGGTTGAGTGGACCTGGGATTCCCTGGACACCCCCGCGCTGCCTGCACTGAACAGGCCCTGACTGCGGGCAGGGCAGAGAGGGGGGTCTTTCCCCGGGGTCCCCACCTCCTGCACCGTCAGCCCCCCAGCTCAGTAACACGGAAGGCTGGCTTTTTCTCTCCCTTCAAAAGAACCAACGTGCAGAAGCTGGGTTTTCGAAGGCCTTTCTGCTGCTTGACTTAAAGCTTTCCTTTCCGACATCCCCTTCCAGCGCGGGACGGTCTGGGCGCGGGGCTTGGAAGGCGCTCAGGGGGCCGCTGCGCGTCCGCCCTTGACCACGTGCTACGCCCCCGCGCGGAGCAGAGGGCGGCGCCGTCCGCAGCTCCCTTGACCTGGCGGGACTCCCGGCGCCGGTGCGGGGTGCGGCGGGGGGGGGGGGCGGGGGGCGGTCCCCATGCAGACAGGGGGAAACTGAGGCACCGAGCGGGAGGGGCGTCCAGGCCTTGGCCCTCCACTGTGATCGCAGCTCAGGGTCACCGAAACGCTAACGGCATTCAGCAAAGCCCGCGTGGGCTCTGCGCCTGGCAGAGGGGCGCACACGGACGTTCAGGAGACTCGGTAGCATGCCCGGCCCAGGCGACTCAAGGCCCGGAGGCCGTGCGGGGCTGGACTCCTGACCCCTGGGGGCCTGGAGTGGAGGCAGCGAGCGAACTTCGGGCGAGGCCCTTCCCACGCCCCCAGCGCCAGGCACCCCAGCACCCTGCTCACGGCGCTGGCAGAAAGGAGTGGCGGACTGTGTGTGAACGGGGTGGGGGTGGGGTCTGGAGGGCTGGGGGCGTTTCTGTGAGGATACTAATAGGTATGCTTGTAATTATTTTTTTAAACGTTTTTAAAACTTATATTTATTTACTTTTAGAGAGGGGGAAGGGAGGGAGGAAGAGAGGGAGAGAAACATCCCTGTGTGGTTGCCTCCCGTGCACGCCCCCACTGGGGACCTGGCCTGCAACCCAGGCCTGTGGTCTGACCAGGAACCGAACTAGTAACCCCTTGGTTCGCAGGCCGGCGCTCAGTCCACTGAGCCACGCCAGCCAGGGCTGTAATTGCTCTAACAAAACGCGGTCATTCCCCGCAGGCCGTGCTGCGGTGCATTTTCCTTTTCCTGCGGGGCCACGGCCCTCCCCAGCGCCCCCAGCCCCGGGGGCCATGGAGTGTCTCTCTAGGACACAGCTCTGGCCACACCCCTGCTCTGGGCCCCGGGCCCTCCGCGCCGGCCCCGAGGCCAGCTCCGTGGTTGCCATCCAGCATCGCTTCTGAAGCGGGTCTGGCTGAGAGCTCTGCTCCCAGGCCTTCTACCCAAACCGGGCCTCGTTTTGCCCCTGGGCCTTTGCTGGTGGCGTTTGCGGACCTTGACCTCCCGTCCAGCTCTGCTTATTGAAATCCCCGGCGGGCGTGCTCCCTGAGCAAGCCTTCCCTGACCCCCGGCCCCCTTCTGGGGTCTGACCGTGGCGAGCACTGTCCGCGCTACGTACTCGGCATTCATGATGGATCAGCAGCGCGACCGCAAATACTCTTGGAGCGTCGACTGCGTCCCTGCTTCCGCCTCTGCGGGTTTCAGTGGGGGGATGCAGGCGGGGCCTGAGGAGAGGGCTACGGGGTGCTCTTGGGGGGTGGCCGCCAGGGGAGGCGGTCCTGACACCGCGACCTGCCGTGGAGGCCTGACAGGCGAGCAGGGGATGATGGGAAAGGGCAGCTCATAGAGGAAACACGTGCCAAGGCCCAGAGGGGAGCAGAGCGGGGGCGGGGGGACGCTGCAGGAGCGGGAGCAGGGGAGCAGGATGGGGAGCGGGCGCGGAGCCGGGGGAGCGGGGGGAGCGGGGGGCGGGGTCAGCGAGGCCTGGCTGCACAGCGGGTCTGCCTGCGCCTGCCCGGGCTGCGCCCCCGTCGCCCCACCTGCGGAGGTTGGGTGCCCTCCCTTCCTGAAAGGCCTTCGAGAGCCACGGGCATGGAGCCTTGCTGAAGTCGGAGACGGAGCTGCTGGGAAGGAGCCTCGGAGCCGAGCTCGGAGCTCACTCAGCCCGGAAGAGTCCCCGCCCCCGCCTGTCGGAGAGGCGAGCCCCGTCCTCCGCGGGGAACTGCGCGGGCGCTCGGCCTGCTGCCCTGGCTTTGCCTAACAAGGGCATGGACGCTGGGCCTGAGTGAATGACACTGCTTCCCCGTGACAACCGTGTCCCAGAACTAAGCTCCCCCTCCCCCGCAACAGGCGGGCCCAGCACCCAGTGGTGAGAGTCACAACGTCTGGCACCCTCTGCCAAGTTACCGGGCAGGCACGGGAGCTGGCATAGGCAGTCCTTAATGAAGAGAAAGGTTCACCAATCTAAGCTAATCCAGAAATGGCGCAAATAGCAGACTGAAGAGACAAGGACACTAAAATAGTCATAACTGTTGCTCACGTATTCAAAAGCCGAGCCCTGGCTGGTGCGGCTCAGTGGACGGATGCGCTGGCCTGCAATCCACGGGGTCGCTGGTTCAGTCCCCAGTCAGGGCGCAGGCCTGGGTTGCGCCGCCAGGTCCCCAGCAGGGGGCGCACGAGAGGCAACTGATCGATGTGTCTCTCACACGTCCGTGTTTCCCTCTGTTTCTCCCTCCTTTTCCCTCTCTCTAAAAAATTAATACATAAAATCTTTTAAAAAGTTGTAAAATCAGTAAGAAGAAGAAGATCGTACAAACAGAGAAAAGGCACAGGACACGCGGAGGAAGGAAGACAAGAACAATCACAGGCTTTGCACTGGGAACAAAGCAGGCGGGCGGCAGGGGGACATGTTCAAAGTGCTGGAAAGAAACACCAGCCTGGGATTTTCTATCCAGCAAACAGTCTTTCTAAAACGCAGGTGAAATGGCGGGCGGCGGTAGCCGCGACCCCCATTCCCGGCGTCAGGTCCGGGGGGCGGGGCCCACAGCTCCGCCCAAGCTGGCTCTGCTGTTCGCGCCCCCTGCCGCGGGCATGTTCCTCGTTCTCCTGCGACCTGGCCCGCCCCGCGCAGTGGGTGGGCTGGGGGGCCGCGTGGGAGGCGCTCCGCGCACGGGCACCGGGAGAGGCCCGGGCTGGGGGCCAGCCGCCCTTCCGGGGCTCCCCCCCGGCCCCCGCCCTGAAGAGTAGACACAGCGAGCGGGGGTCAAGGCAGGTCCCACACCAGTTCTCACCTCCCCACTCGCTACAGGCGTGTGGAAGCCGAGGCGAAAGCCATGTCGTGTTTTTAAAAACAACACATCAAAAAATATACATATAGTTTAGCTGTTCACAAGGTAACAGGCGGTTTCCATGGCTACAGCTGTAAGCTGCGTGTGCTGAGGTGAGGAGGTGGGCTCTTCTTAACCCGACTGATTAGAGCGCCTGAACAATTCATGCTGGAACCGGCGGGGGCTGGGGGGGGTGCCTGGGGCCGAGGGGAGGAGGGAGGGCAGGGGGGGCGACGGAGGGGGAGCAGGAGCTGCCGCTGCCTCTCCCCGCTGTCCCCCAGGACTGATTTGTCAGCTGTTCGGGATGGCGCCCCTGTCTTTACAGCTCTCGGGGGCGGCTGGTTTCTGGGACAGCGTCTCCCCGAGGGCGCAGCCCTGGGAGCTAGGAAGGCGGGGTCCTCACCCTCACTGGCAGGTGGGCGCTGAGGGTCACCCAGGGAGCCCAGGTCGGTGCCAGGGGCCCCCGGGCTGCCGGTCACCGTGTCCGATTCCCAGGACCCCCGACTGCCCAGCACACGCTGGAACGCCCCGCACTCCGGCCCCAGCCGGAGGTGGCCTGGTGCGGACAGAGGGGCCTGGGCCGGCCCGCGCCGCTGCGTGCGGACGGCCCCACCCCGACCCCGGGCTGCGGGTGTGTGTACGTACGCGTGCGCGTGTGGCGGGGTGTGTGTGAGCATGTGTGTTGTGGATGGGGAGCGAAGAGCAGAGGTGAGTCACGCGGCCTGGTCCCTCCAAAGAGACCGGCCGGCCCACCTGGCAGCTGGGGGCGGGTGTGGACTGGCACTGCCCTCTCCTGTGAGTTCAGATGCCCCCCCACGGGACTGGCATGTCCCCGGGAACCCGCAGCCCGGACCCCCGCCTGTCTGAGATCAGGGCAGCTCGCTTGAAACAGGCCGAGCTTCTGGTCCGGGGCTCTGGGGAGGTCTGTAGTGGGGGTGGGGGTGGGGAGGGGGCAGGGGCGAGGGAACCCACAGAGCCGCAGAGGACAGGCCCCTGCCGGCGGCGGGACGTGGACTCCCGGGATGCAAGTGCCCCGCACCTTAGACTCTTAGCGAATCGGGACATCTGAACAACCAACGGAGGCCGGGGGTCTGAGGCCCCCCCAGATCTGCTTCTCTCAGACCTGGAAGGGCTTGGGTGGGGGCACTCTAACCTCCTGCTCAGGACACAGTAACGGAGCTGTTTTCCTCTTGAAATTGCAATTCATCCAAGACGATCCCCCGGGGTGGCTGGGTCCCCAACCACCCTCCCAGGAGGGGAGTGGAGCTGCGCGGCGCCGGGCGCTGGGCCTTTGCAGGCCCCCTGCTTCTCCGGGGGGGTCGGTCCCGGCTCTCGCCCGAGTGCGAGCTTCGAGGACGCCGCGGGCGGCCCCGCTGGCCTGTGCCCGTGCCACCCTGGGCCCGGCAGCCTCAAAGGGCCACTGTCCACCGTGGCGCGGCTCTGGCCCCTCGCTCACCGACTCTTGACACAGTTAACGGAGCCCGCGGCCCCGGCCTCCGCCTCCCGCAGGGCGCCCCCTGCACCCACCTGCGCCAACGCCGCCGACTCCGGGGGGCACTGAGCCGCCCTTCGCTGGCCCAGGCTTCAGCGAGGACGCTGCCCTGAGCCATTTGTTTTACATCAACTTTCCTTTTTAAAGCAATTAGGCTCCGCCGTTGGTAAGTGAGGGTGGGCATGCGGTTGAAAGGGCCCATTTTGTACATTGAATGATCTTTTCAGAATTGGTGAAAAAGGGCAGGGTGGACCCCCGAGGCCCAGCCCAGGAGCCCGGCCACCAGCGGTGTCGGCATCCCCGCAGCTGGACCCCCGTGGGCCGCGCGGGACAGACCCTGCGGCCCCCGCGGCCCCCGCCCCGCACCTCACCACCAGCCACACCCGCCGGCTTCCCGTTTGCGGAAGACACCGCGCCCTCCCTCCCTGCACCGTACACGTCACTGTGGCTCTCACTGGGAGAGGCCGCGGCAGCCCCTGGCGGAGGAGGCCGGCCCCCAGAAGGGCACAGACTCCCCGCAAACACCTGCCGGGCACCCTGCCTGCGTGCGGCTGCTGGGCCTGGCGTGGCCGGAGGGTCAGCAGGCGTGCTCCGCAAGCGACCCCCACCGGGCTGTGGGCGGAGGCCAGTGGGACGGGCTCATCGCTGAGCAGCGGCGGGCCGACAGTGCCGCGTGGGGCTGACCTCCAGGGAGGTGACGTGGGTCGGGGACTCTTCCCTGAAGGGCACTAATGGGGGAGGGCGGGTGTCTTTCAGGCAGAGAGCGGGGTTGGCTGGCAGGAAGGGTCCCAGAGTGTTCCAGAAAGACTCCATAAATCCGGGGCCAGCGATGGGGGGTGGGGGCTCCGCGCACGGCTGTCCGGGTGGCACGGGCATCCGGCTCTGGCCTCCGCCGGACAGCGACCTCCAGCGGCCCCGGGGCCGCTCCACAGGCCGGGGGGTCACTGCGTCATTCTCCGGCCAGGAGTCCAGGCCTTCCACGGGGCTGACGCGTCCTCACCGCCACCCTGCTGGGGGGGACAGCGGCCCTGTCTGTGCCGACAAGGAAATGCGGCACAGAGACGTCGACCCACACGTGCGCCTCCGCTCGTCCGCTGGGGAGCATTCGCGTCGGGGGTTGGGCCGAGCTGTGGGGCCCTCACGCCTCCAAAGCTTCTGCAGCCGGCGCCCCCGTCCGCCTGGCCCTGCCTGACCCCCCACCCCCACACCTCCTGCTTGCTCGCCCTCCCCCGCCCTCAAGTCTCAGGTTCACCGAGGCAGATGCTCCCAGAAAGAAAAGGGCGCGCAGCGGAAAACAAGACGCAGCCCAGCGGCGATAACATCGACCGCAAAGTGATGACTCAGGACTGCGTTGCAAACCCATTTCTTTCTTTCCTTTTTTTTTTTTGAAATAGAAATCTGGTTGGCAACGAGAGGGAACTCTCACGTGGGAAGTTCCATGCAGGTAAAATGAAAGCTGGCCGTATTTTTAATTTGTAAATGGGTTTGCACGGGGCCAGGAGCCCCTGCCCGTGGGGGTTTCACGCAAATCCTAAACGCGGGCGGGCGCCGGAGGCTGGCCGATCGCCAGCGTTAACAAGGAGCTGCTGTTTTGCAGGTGGAACGTCAGGCCTTGCCCGCTGCCCTCCTTCCCTGCCCGACTTGGGCCTCGGAGCCAGTCTGCCAGGTGGCGAGGGAGGTGCTGGCAGGAAGGGGCGTCGATTCTGGCCGCGGCTGCAGGCCCTTCCTTCAGCGGGTGGGCCTGCTGGGCTCCGGAGCCGCAGCCGGCGGCGGTGGCGGCAGCGGGGGGTTGTGGCTGGGCGGGAGGTCCCCCGACTGAGAACAGGTGTCTGGGCCCCGCGCTTGCCTGTGAACCAGAAGAGTGAGCATCTTTATTTCGTCTTAGGGAAGTTCCCGAACGTACCGGGTAGAAGCCCCTTTACCAAGGCCAAGGGGAAGAATTTGGAAAACAGGGTGACATTTCCAACGCTGCAAGGGGACGCCTGGACGAGCGTCCCGGATGCACTGGCGAGCTCGCCACCGTCCTCTCCTGCACGGGCCCTGGGTCCCCCCAGTCCCTGCGTCATGTCCCCACTGCAGCCCAGCCTCGTTTCCCGCCTCGAGCCATCACTCGCGGCGGCAGCGGCGGCGCTTACGCTAGCAGGAGGCAGCAACCGCCGCCCCGTCCGGCGGCCGGTGAGTCGCGGCAGGGCCGGCCGGCGGGCCAGGCTGTGCATGGACCCCTCGCCCGCCTGCAGCCCCGGGGGCGGGGAAGCCTCCACATGGCGGGCGGAGGGGCCGCGGGGTGAGAGCGGGGGCCACGCACGGGGAGCCGGCCTCAGTCCCAACACGGACGGACGGAGCCTTAAAGCCACAGAGGCCCGGGCAGGCCCTGCTCCCCAGCCTCACAGGGAGCCGGGGGGCGGCAGCCATCCGGCACCTCCAGGGGCCGCAGTTCACCCACGTCCGCAGACCGGGCGGAAGCTCCCGGCCCCCGCACCCTCCTCTGAGTCCAGATGCCCGCCCTGCGGGTGACAGTCCACGGGCACCGCGCGTGCCCTGCTCTCGCCGTGCTCACGAGGACGGCCCCTGCCTCCCCCAGCCCGGCCTTCCCCGCGGGGACCAGGCCACTGAACAGCCCGGTAGCAGCGACACAGCGCAGGTGACACCAGGCATGACCCACACGCCTGTGTCCTCACGCGGGTCCAGGCGGCGCAACGCGCACATGGGGCTGACGTGAGAGACGACCCGCTCTGTCGTGAAAGGGCAGGTGCGGGCACGCGCGCAGGGCCCCCCAGACGCTTGTGCTGTTATGACCAGGAGCGGGGCGCACAGCGGGAGGCCAGGGCTCTGCTCTGCGAGACACACACGAGGCTGGATCGCTCGACTCTTCTTTTACAACAAGCACGCGTTATTTTAAAAGCCCTACAAAACACGTTACAGTTTCACGTGCAGGGATTAAACACGTAAGCAGCAGGGAGGCGCGGAGCCCCCGCCCCGCACCATGAGCTTGCAGAGGGCAGACTGGCTTCTGTGTCGGGGTCGGGCTCCTTTCTGAAGAGCATGTCTCGGACTCACTGGGCGCCAGGATTGGCCGGGAGCTTGTTAACGCCTAAGGTCCGCCTGGGGCCGGAGAACGTGCATTCCCCAGGGGCGGACGCTGCTGGCCCGCAGTCCACGCCTGTGGTGGCCCTGTTCCAGGCTCGCGCTCATGCAGCATAAACCACATTCAGCAAATAATCGCGACAATAAAAAGAGAGAGGACTGCTCTCTGGGGACCCAGGGCCTGACCCAGGTCGGCCGCCCGGCGGGGCCGCCTTTACCACTTGCCATCGCAGACAGAAGCCGCGGGCCGGGCTGGGGAGCACCGAGAGGCGGGGGGTCCCGCCGCGGGGGTGCCTCGCACCCCTGTGCGGCTAAGCCTGGGAGTGAGCGCCACCGCGGGGACCCTGCAAGAGGGCCTGTGTCCAGGGCTGCAGCCCTGGTCAGCGGCTGAGGCGGAAGCTGGCGCGTCCCTGCGTGGCTGCTATTACTGCCGCTTTCGGGATGAAGAACCCGAGGCCAGAGAGGTGAAGTGACTCCCACAGGAGCGCACCCGGCGGGGACCTGGGTGGGGCTCTGGGCAGCCCCAGAGGCTGGGCTCTCATCCGCACGGCCACACCGGGACCCGTCCCGGCAGCCGGGAAGGGTGGCGGCCGAGGCCACAGCCGGGGGGGCCCGCCTTGCTCCGAGACTAGTGCCCCAGGCCGTGGCCAGCCTCCCCCAGAGCCCCCCGCACTGGCCCAGATGCCTCCGCCCTCTGCCACCCGGGAAGCCAAGCCCGGGGGCAGGGACAGCCGGCCCCTCCCGTGGAAACCCCGAGGGGAGCGGGGAGCAGGCCCAGGCGACAGGCCGTCGCACCAGCTGTGGGGCGATCGGACTTCGGACACGTGGCTGCTGCTGGGACAGAGAGCGCCGCCCCTCGTGGCCCCAGCCTCCGGGGACTGGGGTCCCCCGCTACGCACTGGCCTGTCCGGCCAGGGGGGCGTCCGCCGGGGCCCGTGCCAAGGGTGCGGGGAAGCGGCATGTGTTCGCTCGGTCCCGGGCCGTGCCCCGTCCCCCGACGCCCTTGCCCCAGGTGCTCGATTGTTCCAGCCCAGCTCTTACTCCCGGTCCAGCCTCCACGGTGTCCCTGCCGACCGGGTGGCAGCGGCCTCTCCCCGGCCTCTCGCCCCCGCCTCCGTCCCTCCGAGGTGCCCTCCTCATGGTGGCCTGAGGCTGTCCTCTGAGGGCCGGGCCTGGCTCGCCCTCCGGGCTCACTCTACCTGTGTCCCTGTCCCCCCCCCGAGGAGGTGCCTGGTGTGACCTCCCCACCCCCCTGAGTCTCCAGGGGGCGGGGGCCACAGCCCTCCTTTCACAGCCCAGGGGCCAGAGGCCCGGGCCCCACAGCCGGGGCAGCAGTGCCAGCTTGGACCCCGCGCGCAGCCTGAGTTCGGGGCTCCTGAGCAGCGCGCCCTCCCCCAGGACAAGCTGGCCCGGCCCCCAGGAGCCCTGCAGCGTCGGCGGCCTCAGGCAGCCTCCAACTGAAGCCCATGCCAGGGGGTGCGGGGCCTGATCCCAAAGGGAACAAAAGCCTTTGAACAAAGAGACAAGTGCACCCCGTGCCCAGGAGCCGCTCTGCACAGGAGTGGGAGAGGCGCTGGCACCGCGCTCGTCAAACCCCCGTGGGGCGAATCCAAAGGGACAGAGTCCCCGCGAGGAAGCCCAGCCCCAGGAGGAGCAGCAAAGCCAGGCCGAGAAGCCCCCAGCCACGGGGCCTCTGAGGGGCCGCCCGCCCCCCGCCCCCGCGCCTCTCGGCGGCTGCTGCCCGGAGCCGGCGGGAAGGCGGCAGCAGCGGCATCCCCGCTGCCGCACCTGTGGAGGCTGAGCCGGTGCCCGGGGAGCCTGGCATCCGTCCTCTCCCCCGCACAACTGCCTTTGCACTGACGCAGGGGCGCGGGCCGGCGGCGCCGGAGGCCGGGCAGGGCTGGTCCGGGCCGGGCCGCGCCGGGCCGCACGGAGGGCAGAAGGAGGGCCGCCGCCGCTCGCCTGGCCGGAGAGTCGACTCAGCTGTAATTCACTGAGCCGCGATCAATCTCTCCCGAGCTCCGCCTGCTCCCCGGCCCCTCCCGTGCGCGGAGCTTAGTCCTACCTGGGTCTCTGTGGAGCCGCCTCCAGGCAGGACCCCACAGGCCTCTGGCAGGAGTGGGTCCCGGGCCGTGAAGCCTGCAGGTCGGCCAGGCCGTGAGGCTCCCCCAGAGCCAGCGCCAGCGATTTGGAGCGGCCCCCAGAAGTGCAAGACTGGGGTGATCACTTGCGTGGGGACTAGGGGTGGAAGGATGGGGGCTTGGACCCAGGGTTGCCTTGAGACTTCACCCCGGCCCGCCACGCCCAGGGCTGCAGCCCCGCCCACTCGACTCAGGGCTTAGGCGCACGGCGCTGCTCGGGTCTCCCGGGGACGTCGCCGGGACGGGTTCGTCCACGGTCGCCCACGAAGGTGGGGAGCTCCGGGGCAGGTCTCCGTGCCTCAGCCGTGCCGCCTGCCCCAGCACCCTTGGTCCCGGTCGGCGACGGTGCCGGTGGAAGCCACGTGTGAGGGCTCGATGCCGTGCTGTCCCCGCGGGCGAGGCGGCACCTCCGGAGGCCAGTGCCCTGAGCAGGGTGGCCAGCGGGGGCTCCCGGAGCCCCTCCCCCACCCCTGCATCGGGCCACGAGGCTGGGGGAGCCTGTGGGCCCCTCCCAGACCCCCAGACCCTTCAGGGGGCCGTTTCAGAGCTTCCGTGTGAGTCCAGCCCGGCGCGCAGTGGACGGGGGGCGGGAGGCATGGGGGGCGAGGTTGGGGGTGGGGGGCTCGGCTGCGCCCAGCGCACAGGACCACCCTGCCTGTGCTCCTCCTCCCGTCCTGCAGGCGCCGGACAAGCCAGGGCCAAGTGCAAGAATGAACAAGACCCCGCACGGCCCGAGCCCGGCCTCGGGGGAGACGGACCCCCCCCCCCGGGCTCCAGCACTTCAGGGAGCTTGCGGTGCGTGTGCCCGGGGGGAAGGGCCGCCCCTGCGCCAGCCCGGGAGGGGCTTGCAGGCACCTGCTCAGGTAAAAAGAGCCCCGGGCTCCCGGGCTCCACCGGCAGTGCCGCGGGAAGAGGGGAGTGTGGGAAAAGGGGCCCGTGGGCTTCCCCAGAGAGGCCCAGCTTTCTGGGGGCTGGGAGTTCCCGTGGTGCCCGGAAGCCCCCCGGTGCCGGGCCTGGGTGTGGGGACGCGGGGGTGGGGGAGACGCTGGCAGGGTGTCCCCTCTGGCTTTCCTGAGCTCTGGCCCCCTGGGGAGCACCGAGGGGTGAGTGCTGGGGCTGAGGCCTCGGGACACCCCGTGACCCTCCAGGACGGTCAGTGAACTTGGCCCTGGAGCGTCCTGTCTTGCAGCCACCGGGCACACACCGGCCTCGGGGCTGCGGGACACGGAGCGGGGTGACACGGCGGAACCGGGGTGCGGAGGGGACATGTGCCCTGGACTTTGGTGTCCGGAGAGTCCTTTCACGCCTGGCGGGAAGAACCAAATGGCAGTCTGGTGCTCCCCCCTTAAGCTGAGGTTTCAAACGGGCACACGTGGGTGGAAGGCGGGCGCCGGTGCAGAGAGCTGTGTCTGAGGCCAGCTCTACCCCTTGCCAGCTGTGTGACCTTGGACGAGTGACCAAACTTGCCTGAACCTCAGTTTCCCCATCTGTCCAGCAAGGCCAATGCCCCACCTCGCGGGCGCTGGGCGGACTGGATGGGTGATTGCGCAGGTCCAGCGCCCAGCGCGGCGTCTGGCAGAAGCCAGGTCTCTGTGAATGCAAGGTCTCCTCTCCTGGCAGCAGACAGAAGGAGGCCGGCTCCTCTGGGAGACTGTCCCTCCCAGGTTTCCCTCACGCCCAGGCCACGGGAAAGACGAGGGGTCCCTCCACGCAGTGGGTGCCCCCGCCTCTCCCTCAGACCCTCGCTGCCCATCTCCGTGGCTGTCCACAGCTTCCTCGACAGGGGCGCACTTGGAGGGGACCCAGGCAGGACATGCGACACCGGCCCAGCCTGAGCAAGGCGCTGGAGCAGGTTGCCGCTGGCTCTCCAGACGAGGTGGGCACCGATTTGGGGCTTTCCCCGCCTGCAGCCTCTGCCCCCACGCCCCGCGCCTCGCGCGCCCACGGGACCCTTACCTTGAACCATGGGCACGGTGCTGGCCCGGCCAGCCGAGGACTTGGGTGCACGTGGCGGGGCGGCCCGGCGTCCGTCCCGGGCAGCGCGCAGCGGCCAGCGGGCAGCGCGCAGCTAGTAGCGGCCGCTCACGCCCAGGCGACCGTGGCGGCGCCTGCTGGGGCCGGGCGTGCGCGGCGGGCTCGGGCGCGGCCCCGGAGGCCCGCGGTGACGGCTGCGTGCCCAGGCGGGAGCCCCCTGCCAGCGCCGGCGGTGACCGCGTCTCCGGACTCCCCGGCTGGCTCCCTGCGAGCGGTAGGCGCGCTGCTCCAGCCCAGTTCCCGGGCTCTGGGCGCGCGCGCAGGCGGGGAGGCGCGCGGCCGCGCCGGCCGGGGAGCGCGCACCGCCGGCCCCGCGCGCGCCGCCGTCGGGGGCTGCGGGGAGCTGTCCCTGGTGCTGACGACTCGCCCGCCCGGGGCGAGGCCTCGCGACCCTCCCCCACCGCGGGCCCGGGGACGCGGGCCCGGGGACACCGCCCCCCGCCCGCGCCCTGCGGGGGCCCCGGTTGCTCTTTGCTGCTTTCCTAGCTCCCCGTTGCACAGCGTTGGGATTTGGCGTCAAGCGGCAGCTGCGGCTGCTTCTGCACAGCGCGACCTTGGGGCAAGTCCCCCAGGGGGCGGGTCTCTGGTTCTCATCTTCCCAACGGGCCGCAGCAGAGCCTGGAAGGTTGGTCTGAGGACGAGAGTCAACGGCGTCCAGCGGCCCAGCACACGAGGAGGGCTCGCCCCGGGATGGCTTCTCTCGCCATTCGCCCGTCTCTTGGTTTGCAACCACAGAGCTAGAGGAGGGGCTGGCAGGGGTGGGGGCTTGGTGGCCGCCTTGGGGGTCACTTGGGACATCCGTGGGAAAGGCAGCGGACCTTTCCCCAGGACGCACGGCCCAGAGCTGGGGCCGCTTCCCGGAAGTTAAAGTGAAGCAGGTTTGGGCTCGGCGCCAGGGAGCAGTCTTTCACCTGAAAGGAGGGACCCCAGGCGCAGCGAGTGACCCCGTCCTGCAGCCACAGGGACCCCGGGCTAAGAAAGATCTGGAACGTAAAAGGTCTCGCGTGAGAAGACCCAAAGCGCTACGAACCGTGCCTGGGGCCCTGCGGGTGCTCTCTGAGGCGCTGTGTAGACCCCGGTTGGAGGGACCCGTCCTGAAGCCGAGCGCACCGAGGACAGGCAGGCGGGACACAGCGCCCTCCCAGCCTGCAGCCCGTGCCCTCCCTACAGACGGGCCGAGGGCGGAGGGGTGGGCGGCTCGCCCAGGGCCACAGCCCGGCGCCCGGGGGCTGAGCGCTCACCCGCCTGACCCAGAGGGGCCACCGCCCGCTTCCCCAGAGGCCCCGGGGCGTCCTGGCCCCGCAGAGCGTCCTCGGAGCGGACCGGGCAGCCCCTCCTTCCTCTTAACGGGTTTGTCAAGCGGGCACCTGCCCTTGGGACTACCTCTGTCCCTTCCAAGCAGGATAATGAAAGGTCACCGGCCTCGTTTCCTGAGGGACCGGTGGCCGCGCTTGGTTCCTTAGTTAACTGTGTGCGGTACCGGCGCCCGCCAGGTGCTTCTCGCCTGATAAACGTCGCCCGTGCCGGCCCGGGCACGAGGCTAGCTGAGCGCCTGGCCGCCGTGGTCTCCCTTAGCCCTCCCCGCGTCCCCGGACACAGGCGCTGCTGTCCTTGAGTCTGCAGAGGACACGTCAGGCGGAGGCGCAGCCCTGGCGGGGGCTGGACCGACTCCCAAACGCGGGCTCCCAACACCCTCCTTCCAGACTTTCCACCTTCTCCCCAACCCCGGAGAAGGGATGGCACGCTCACAGAAATTCCATATAAGGAGAGAGGGGCGGGGGGAGGGAAAGGGGGTGAGCAAGGGAGCCAGCCAGTCAGCGGCCGAGACGCCGCACAGGGGGCTCTAAATCATCGGCTCCAGTCAGGGCTGAGGGGCTGGGGCTTTTTCTTTTTTTCTTTTTAAATTTCACGATTGCTTAGGCCCTGGCAAGCGTGAGGCCAGAAAGATAAAGCCCCAAGCCTCTGCCCTGGCTCCCGAGGTCGCGCGCACGCGCCGCGGGATTTCGCAGCTGCGGTCCGGGCAGGTGTGGGCCGCGCTGGCTCTGGGGCACCGGACCTGGGCGGCGCTGGTTTCTTTGCCGCGCTGTGCGGGTTCATGGGCTCCTGGCGCGTGCGAGGCTGCGATCCGAGCCCATTGCTTTGACACCGGGACTGAATATTCCCCCCAGCACAGGAGGCGAAAGCCTCTCTTCCCCTCCCGGCGTGGAGGACCACAGAGGGGAGACGTGGCTTACCCTTGGCCGCACGGCCGGCAAGGAGGAGGCTGCCCGGAACAGGTGTCATCAGGATAACGACGCCCCCGCGCCCAGGGGTCACCACCAAACTCCTTCTTTGTGTGGCCAAAGCATGGCCTGATTGTATCCAAACACAAAAATAAGGGGGCTCGCTGGGCTGGCTTTACAGAAACCCCTCACCGGCAGGGGTCTGTCAACGGCGGGCTCTGTGCATGCGAAGGAGGACGGGAGCCGCACGGGGGGTCTTCCCCGTGGGCCAGAAACAGGCCCCGGGGTGGGCGACACGCAACGCCTCTCCACGGCGAGCCCCCCCCTGCCACGCGCTCTCCGCGCACGGCAAGCTGGGTCCACGGCGGCGACTGCATCCCCGCCGCCGGCCTCCTTCCCCATGCAGAGCGCCGCAGGTGGGACTCCACCCAACAGATGGCTCGGCGGGTTGCAAAGCCCCAACACACGGGAACCTGCGAGGCAGCTCGCGAGGGTTCGCGTTGCACGGAGGGTGAACAGGACGTTGGTGAGACCGGCCCGGTGCATCAAGAGGGGACCTTCGTGGCTCCAGGTCTCTTGGGGCACATGCGGCAGCCTGTGGGGAGGGACCACGCTTCTCTGCAGAGCTCGGCACCTGCACGTGCTCAGCACGCTCGCAGTGGCTTGAAAAGAACCCTGGCGCTCGGGGGCCGCAAGCCTCCCACCACAGCCCCACCCCCCACGGGCGCCCAGACACGCGGGCGAGTGACCGGAATTCTCGGGGGCGGAGGCTTTGCCCCCCGCCACTGTCGGTGACCCGAGCCGAGCCGAGCCTCCCCCTGGGAGGCAGAGGAGGCCTTGCCCGGAGGCGGAGGACAGGCGTCTTCCATGTCTCCTTCTGGGGGCTCGCGGGAGCGGGGGGGGTCGCCATCCCCAGACATATCCAAGCAGCCCCGGCCAGTCACCCTCACAGCAGGGCCGGCTGGCCCCGGGGCGCCCAGGACGTGCCAGCAGGGGCAGCCGGTGGCCAGTCAAGCGGGCGGCCCGCTCCCCGGCCACCGCTCCAGCCGCCCGCCCTGGGGGCAGGGCCCCCAAACGTGCCGAGTTTCCTTCCCCAGACGGCGCTGGGCCGCTGGGCTGGGGGCTCCCGGGAACAGCCCGTGCCTGCAGGCGATTAATAAAGGAACCGCCGTCCTCCGAGCTGTGTATTTTCCGGAGGGTTCTGCTGTTGATAGACCGGGCCCTGGCGTGACTCTGCCCAACCCCGAACTGTCCATCCAGGTCACGTCCATTTAGAGAACAGACGAATCTTTAAAGGAGATACTGTGAGAGGAGCAACGCCGTGACGCCGCCGTTCTTCTGCGACGTCGGCCTAGCGCTGCGCAGGGACAGCCCCGATCGAGGGCTCTGGGACTGGGCGTCTTCGGGACGGGACAGGACCGGGAGAGTAACAAGGCCTCCCAGGGGAGGGAGAGGAGCAGGCAACCCTGCGTGCGCGGGGGCGGGCGCGCGCGGCTCGGGCGCCCTGGTGCTGCTTCCTCTGCCCCCGTTTGAAAAGCCAGCTTCGTTCATGGGAACGGCAATTACTGCTGGTGTTTAATTACTGCAGCATTTTACAAGGCGGTGACAGCAAGCTTGGCGCGTCCATTCTTTAGGGCTCTTCGGAGTCGGCGGGTGAGGAGGAGATGCCGCTGAGGGAGGGGCTGGGGGCCCGGTCTGGCCAGGGCGGGGGAGGCTGAGGCGGGGCCCTGGCGGGGTCTCGCGGCAAATCCGCTTTGGGGTCCGTTTCTCCGGGGCAGCGGCGTGGACGCGCGCGTTCCCGGTCTTGTCGTGGTTCTCCCAGCCGGACCGTTTCCCGCAGCCGGCGCAAGCCCGGGCCGCGCGTTCATTCAGCCCTTCACTCACCCTCCCTTCCCCTGCTGTGGGGGCGGAGGCGAAGGCAAAAGCCCCTGCGAGGCGCGAGCTCAGAGGCGGGGAGGTTCCCAAGGGTCCCCGAGTGGGGGCGCTGGCCGCAGGACATCTCTCGGGTGCCGCGCGTCATCGCGCTCTCCCGGCAGCCGGGCGGGACGCGGCCCGTCTTTCTGCTGCGCCCATTCCGCAGTAAAGAAGCTGAGGCCTGGGGGGCGGGCAGCTCGCCCGAGGCCGCGCCGTGGCCGGGCCTGTCGGACTCCGAGTCCCCTCTGAGCGCGTCCTGGGCTGCCGCGGGGCTCAATTTGTCCTACGGAAAGAAAAGACAGGAAACCAGAGATTGCATATCTGGAGGGCAGGACCCTGCAGTGAAACGGGTCAGCGAGGGTCGTCCGGGCGCCCGCTGCGTTTGTTCAAGGGTGGCGCTGGGCGGCCTCTGTGACCGGCACCTGCCACCGTCACGACGTGACAGCAGCGCCTGGCGGCTGGGCCTCCTCGCGCTCTCAGGACAGCCTGGCGGGCGCCGTGTGCGGCTCTGCCGCCGAGGCCCCGCAGCACGTGACTTTCCCTGGGCACAAAGACAGAGAAGGTGGACGTGGCTGTCGCTGCCTGTACAGGTCGGTCACTGCCACCTGCCCGGCTGCCTGTGCAGGTCAGGGTGGGGCGAGCACAAGGGAGGGCGCAGGACAGAGCGCGGGGGAACGGGGTGAGCGTGGCGGACCAAGGACAGGGCGGTGACGAATCGAGGGTGTGAGTGAACGGTGGGGGCCCAGGGCCCCCCCGCCCCGCCTCGCTGCTGCCTCCCCGACCTGTCGGCCGGCCTGGGGCAGCCTGAGGGGTGTCCGCTAAGGGTCTGCTCGAGCAGGCGACCCTGCTTCCCGAGGTGGGGTCCCGGGCGGTGCTCCTCTGGCCCACGAGAGAAGCCCCCGCATGGCCTGGGCCCCGTGAGGGACCTCGGCGGCCGGGTCCTTCAGCCTCTTCCTGCCGCCCGGGAGGGAAGGGCCGTGCCGGCCGAGCTATCTCTCTCGTCTCCGCCACACGTTGAGCGGATGGAAGGCCCTCTCGGAGGAAGAGCTTGCTGTGCCCGTGCTGGCCCCAGATTTTCAGCTGCCCGACCAGGGGCGCCCAGAAGCGAAGCTTTGTCCCGCCCCCGATGCCCTGCTCCGAGGCCCCTGGCCTTCAGGGCTCTTCCTGTGGGGCCGATGAGGAAACGGAGGCGGGGAGGGGCAGGGACTGGCGGGGCGCTGCGTCGAAGGTTGCTCAGGGCCGACTCCGGGCCGGGCCGAGAGCGCCCCGCCTGCCTCGGGCTCCCCAGGTCGGGAGGGCGGAGTCCAGCAGGGCCCGCCTTCGCCGGGGACACGGGACGTGGCGAGACCCCTACGCAGCGCCCCGCCGTACGCGTCCAGGCTCTCACGCAGCTGCAGACGCCAGGGGGCTGTCCCCAACAGGGACCCCGGCCGCTCCCCGTTGCCACAAGGGCGGAGGCCGTGCTCGGCGGTCGGTGCGGCGGCCGTGCCGGCCCTCCCGAACCAGCAGCCCGTCCCCACCCAGGGCCGGCCGCTCCCGGCTCACTGCACGCCTCGCGGCCATGGCCTGCGCCGGCCTGGGGCCCTCCCGCCCCGGACGCCCTTTGCCCGGCACCGCCTGTGCGCCCCTGAGCGCCCTGCCCGGCCCAGCTGGCCGCTGCGGCCCAGGAGGCCGCAGGGGCTCAGTCGTCGTCCCTCCTGGGCTCAGGCCGCGCGCCCTTGACGTTGCCTTTCCTGCGAGTGCTTAACTCTGTGAGCATAAGCACCTCCGTCCAGGCGCGCAGTCAGACTCGCTCGTTTACTGAGCGCCTACTGTGCACAGGCGCCACGTCGGGCGCTGGGTGCAGGGAGCGTGCGGCCCTCCCCCGGCCTCTCCCAGCCTCCGCTCCCCCCGGCGCGGCCCCGGGTCCGCAGAGCTGCTCAGCTCCCAGGGTGCGGGCGAGGGGGCCCCCCAGAGCAGCGCCGCAGGGAAGGCCGTGGCCGCCTGGCAGCAAGGCCTCGCTGGGCGCCCGGCCACCCTGGTCCTCCCCATGTGGAAGGCCCGTGTGTGGAAACAGCGCCTGCTCACCCCCTTCGCGTGCAGCTCTGCTCCTCTTGCCCTCTGCTTTGTAGACCGTCCCTGAGCGTCCTCCCGAGGTGACCCGACCTTCTCCCTCGGGACCTGGCCCTAGATGCCCTCCCGCGAGCCACGCTGTGCGAACGTGTCCCCATGCCCTCGCCGACGGAGCTGCCACCAATCTGCACAAGCCCTGGCCTGTGGCGGGAGCGGGTCTGCTGGCGCCTCCGCCTGGGCCCCCGGCTCCGCGCCCTCCCCGCACCTGCTCCTGCCTTCTTCCCTCCCTGGTTGGCGTCGTCCATCGCCCTGCAGACACCGTCTCTTCGGGACGGGACCCCGTCGTCCGTCCTAAGGCTGGCGAGCGTTTCCTCTGCGCTGGGGTCCATCTTCGCCCCGTTTGGGGCCGGCCGTCGCGCTGAGGCTGAGTTGTCACGTGAGGGGCCTGTCGTGCCTGCCGTCGGAGGCGATGAAAGCAGACAATGCTCCTCTTACACCGTGTGCCACTTTGATTCCTGTGTGTAGTTTTTAACCCGCTGTGGGTATCTGTTAGCGGTTTGCCTGTTTTCGCTTTCCTTCTGTGGTGATGCACAGGACCCAGCCGCCACCAGCTGGCTCCCTCGGGAACTCCCGCTCAATCACGCGTGCCACTCCGCACACACGGGGCCCTGTGCCTGGACCTCTGACGTCCCGTGGGCCTCTCCGCCCACCCGGTCCCCAGCGTGCGGCTCTGAGGAACCCCCGTTGCCCGGGAGGGAGAGGCGCCTGTCAGCACCCCTTTGTCTTGCTGTCAACATTTTCTTGAGTTTTTTCTCTCCGGACTGATCAGCATAGTGAACGCGTGCGGTTGCCAGTCCTTGGGGGGGCTTTAATTCAGTCCGGATCGGAATGTACTGTCACTGGAAGAAACGTGACACCTGGGGAAGACACACAGGGGGACCAGGCCGCCCGGGGCGATCCCCGCCCCGCCCCCCGAGGCCGGGGGACCCGGGGCGGGCGGGTGCCGGGGCCTCCTCCGCGCCTCAGCTTCTCCGCCTGTGAAACGGGGCGGTAACAGCGCCGAGGCTGTTTGCAGGGCTGGTGTAAACAAATAAACAAGCCAAGACGCATTTAGCAGGGATCCCATCAGACGTCACCTCTTTAAGATAAATCTTTCCTCCTTCCCTCCTGAGACGGGACGGCGCTGCCCGGGGCGCTGTGTCGTGTCGTGCCTGTAATGGCGAAGGGTCTCTCTGTTCACGGGCGGAAAACGTGTTCAGTAGAACGCACAGAGTGGGCGTCGTCTGTACCACTTACAACACCTCCCCATCACGGGGCGCGGTTGCCTCTTAGCTGCTGACGTTTTCTGCCTGTACCCCTCGGCAGCGCTTCACGGCGCCCTCCATGTGAGCATCTGCGGGTCTCCTCGGATCCTCAGGAGGGCCGAGGCGGCTGAGGCTGAACGCCGGAGAACCGCCGCCCGCCTGGCACCCTCAGAAGGGCAGGGCGGCCTGACGCTGCTCCGCGCAGATGCGAGACAGCACGGTCAGGGCGGCCCGGTTGCGGCAGGCAGACAGCGTGCTGGCCTGTCAAAGTGTATTTAGTGACAATCTATAGCCTTGTCCTGCAAGCAGGGGACACAGGAAGCGCCCTCAGGGAAGAGCTGAGCTGGGCCTCCTGCTCGGCTGGGTCCCTGGGGCCAGGCGGGCACGACAGGAATGGAAATAAAAGACACAATTACCGAGCCAGGCGAGGCCGAGCTTCCACTCGGTAAACTCAAGCAGGCCCAGCGGAGACGTGTTCGGACAATCACAAGTTTAGCCAGCGGGCCAGCTGCGAGAGAAACCTGCTTAAAAAGCAGCGCTTCCGTGGCTGGGACCGCAGCCCCGTTAGAAGAGCGAGGAAGAGGCGGTTCGGTTTGGGGGACGGCGCCAAGGGGGCTTAACCGGACTCCGACACGTGCTGCCTTTGTGGAAATAAAGCGAACGGGGCTTGGTGAGCACGTGGAAGATCTGCGCGGTCGGCACGTTCGCCATGCCGTTCTCCGTGGGGCGCTCACGTCTGAAGTGGTTCCTCATTCAGACGATAGATCCCGTTTCGGACAACAACAAAATTACCTGCACTTCCTTCCCCCTGTGCCCCCCTGGATCCTGAGCTCCCCATCGTTTTCTTTTCTTTTTTCTTTTTTTAAAGATTTTATTTATTTATTTGTTTGTTTGTTCGTTTATTTTAGACAGAGGGGAAGGGAGGGAGAAGGCGAGGCAGAGAGACATCCGTGTGCGGTTGCCTCTCGCGTGCCCCCCACTGGGGACCCGGCCTGCACCCCAGGCCTGTGCCCTGAGTGGGAAGCGAACCGGCGACCCTTGGGTTCGCAGGCCGGCGCTCGATCCGCTGGGCCACACCAGCCAGGGCTCCCCATCGTTTCTTCTGTGTCCTGCTCTCCTTGTTGGGTTAAGACTTTTGTTTTGCCGGACTACGCCCGTGAGCCATTCTTTCGCAGTGTGGGGTGGTGGTAAAATGTTTGCGTCCTTGCAGCCTCGACTATCGCTTTGCTCTCCACCCGGCGTGCTGGGTCTGGAGTCGGGGCCTGACACCTTCTCTCGGAATGTGGAAGGACAGACCTGCGTCCCCTGTCATTTAGTGCTTCCCTTAAGCACCCAGCCGTGGACCTGGGTCACATCCCTGTCTCCATCTCCCGCTGGGAGCGTGAGACTCTCCGTTCTTTCTCGTGGTCTGGAGCCGCGCCGCCGCGCGTCTGGGGTGGGCCGTGGGCTCCGGCTCTGCCCGGCTCCTGACGAGCAAGGTCTTTGTGCCCGGGGACAGTCTCTTTCCATGGCTGTGGGACACTCAGCCATTTCCTCCCCCACCCTGGCTCCTCCACGCTGGGGACAGACATCAGGCGGCCGTGACGTCCGGAGCTGTCCCGCCCCCACTCCTCCCCGTGTTGCCCATCCCGAACCCTTGGAGGCGGACCCCCGAGGGCCCCCCCCCCCCCCGGGCCTGGAGGCCCAGCTCGCAGGCCCGCCCCTCAGACGTGCTCCGCTCCCAATCGTCAGCCGGCTATTTTAAATCCCCAAGCCCTCTAATTAGTTCTTTTATATAAAAGGCCGCTCCTGACTCACAAACACGATAGCCCCTCTTGTTTCTCTAAAGATAGTCATTATGCTGATTTTAGAGTCTCCTTCAGTTGTCCCAAGCCGGCCCTGGGCGTGGGGGTCTCTGCTCCCGAGGCAAAGACTCTCCGGGCCTGGTCACGGGGCCTGGTCACGGGGACAGGAGCCTGCGCTCAAGCTCACCGTAGCGGCCCTGCCCCGCCGTCCGCCGCTCGGCCTCTGTTCCGGGGCCTCCGCGGAAGCTGGGAAGGCCCGTGCGTCCGGAGAGGCGGGCGGGCAAGTGCTTCCGAGGCCAGCGGTGCCCCGGGCAGTGTCCTGGGTGGTGGGTGACCCATCTCTGCTTTATTCTGGGGACTCCGGGGCTCTCTGCTGCCCAACACAGTGGGGGTCGGGGGTGAGCGGTCAAGCTGCTGGTTCTGATGCAAGAGCCCAAGACCCGCCTTGCCCATCGCTGCCCACCTGCCTTACCCCCACCCACCGCCCACCCCCCCTCCCCCGCTCTGGGCCTGGGGGCCCTGAGCTGCTTCTGCACGGCCTTCTCCAAGAACCTTCTGGAATGTGTTCTCACGGTGTTTCTTTGTATCTTTTTGATTCTGACAGAATTCTGATCCTCTGAAAAGACTTCTTCATTTTTTTTAAACCAATTCTATTATGATTTAAAAATATTTTTCTGCCCCCGCCAGAGTGCCTCAGTCGGTTGGACCATCATCCCATGCACCAAAAGGTCGTGGGTTTGATTCCCAGTCGGGACACGTGTTTAAGTGGCGGGTTGGGTCCCCAGCCGGGGCAGGGGGTATGGGAGGCAACCGATCGATGTTTCTCTCTCTGCAAGCAATGAGAAAATGTCCTCAGGTGAGGATGAAAAAACATTTTTTCTGACACTTGTCAGGGTTGGGGGGGAAAGTACACTTAATTTCCCATTTGACTGAAGCCTCAGAATGTTATTTAACACACAGCAAAGAGCAGGTTGCCCCGGGCGCCCAACGGGCCCCCCTCCAGGACGGGCGGGGCCTCGGCGGGCCCTGTGAAGCCCAGCGCCAGTGGCCACGGGCGGCCACCTGCATTTGGGATGTCACTTTGGCCTGGGGCTGACACTTGGGTCTGCCCGGCAGCCTGGGACCACATGGCAGAAGGTAATCAAAACATTGAGACCACACGAGTGATCGAGGACTCTCGGGGCCTTTCTCTAAGCGGGGGACAGGGAGGCCGAGCCCCCGACCGTGACGCCGGCTCCCCTGGAGTTGCCCTTTGCCCCTCAAGGCGCCGTCCTGAAGCTTCTGTTTGTCCACCTGCGGGGAAGGCGGTTGGTTTGAGGTCAGAAAGTCACCGCGTCAAGCCAAGACAGGACCTCAGCCCTCGGGGGCTGGTAACAGCGTCACCAGACCTGGGACAGCAGGCGATGTACTCCTCGCAGGCCCCTGGAACGGGCCTGGGGCCCTGGGCGGTGACTGCTCAGCGACCCCCTCGGCCCCGCCGCGCCAGGGGACTGCAGGCGCAGACCTGGTGTCCAGGCGGCACGAGACAGGCCTTCGGCTGCGACTCTGCACGGAGCCAGCCTGACCAGGTGCCCTGCCTGGATATCGACGAAGCGCCGCTCAGCAAGCGGCCCCTCGGCTCCCGCCCCGCGCCCCCTCCTCACCTGCTGCGCGCGGCAGATGGCCTCTGTCCCGGCCGGGTGGACGCGCCTTCTCCCCCGGGCGCTACCGGCGAGTCTCTCCGTAACTCGATCAGCAGGGGGGACAATTGGATCAGGGCGCACAGCTCGGTACGCCCCTCCGCCGCAGGAACGCCGGAGCCCCCAGGCACGGGGCCTGCTCGCCTCCGAAGCCTCCTCTTCGCAAAACAGATGGCGAGGCCCTCGGCTTTATTGGATTTGTGTGCAGGGAGGTGACGCACCGACTGTGGCCGGGGGGCGGCTGCCTGGTCCAGCAGCGGGGCTGGCCCGTCACCGCGGGGGGCCGTGCCGCCTCTGAGAGCGATTTGTTCTGGGGAGGCAGCCAACGGCCAGAAAGGGACTCTCTCCGCCGCGGGGCCTCTTTGAGCCCAGAGCCCGACCTCGGCCGGCCTCAGCCCCACGGCTCCGCTCAGGGGAGCCCGTCCCACCGAGCCACGGGCACGAGGATGGACGTGGCCCCCCCCTGCCGCCACGGGTTCAAACTGAAAAGCAAGCCACCCAAACATGTACCAACAGGGAGCTGGTTAATAAAGCAGAGTGGCGCGCAGTGGGGCGAGGCGGTGCCGGCGGCCCCCACGCGTGCCCGGAACGCCGGGGTGCGGTGGGAGAGCGGGGCCACACAGCGCCGCCCCTTGAGAAAGCAGACTCAGACGGACCACCACGTCCAGCAGCTCCACATCTGGGCACAAACCCAGAGGAACTGCAAACAGGGGCGTGAGCAGCCCTTTGCACATCGATGTCCGTGGCAGCATGTGCGCAAGAGCGAGGGCCCCTCAGCAGAGGGGGGCGGGGGTGGCGCGCACCGGGGAGCAGCCCTCGGCCCTGGCAGGGCAGGCGATCCCCGCGCGGCTCCCCGACAGCGGCCCCGCTGGGCGTCGTGCCGAGTGAAGTGAGCCCCTCGCAGAGGGACGGTCCTGGGAGGCCCCACCCCCACGAGGCCCCTGCGGGAGGCAGATCCCCCGAGACAGGGAGCCCACAGTGGGGCCGGGGCCGGGCGGGGGAGGGTGGAGGCAGGGCTTTGACGGGGACAGAGTGTCCGTGTGGGAGGATGGACAGTCCCGCAGAGGCCGGTGGCAGCGGCAGCTGCACACCAGTGTGAATGTCCCAACGCCCCTGAGCTGTAGGCTTAAAAAAGGTTAATTTGGTACATTTTGTTAGGCAATAAACAAAAAAACTAACAAATGATAAATTACAAAGTTAATTTTTTTTTTTAACAGTGAGGAGAAATGCGGAACGTCATGCACTGAGCAGGCAGTAGCAGCTCTGTTTTGAGGACGGGATTCTGGGGACCCCGTTTCTGTGTAACACACCGGGGGCACGTCCGCCCTTCAGCAGCAGCCCCGGCCGGGCGGCGCCAAGGAGCCGCGCGCTCCGGGCTCCCCTCCCTGCCTCTCACGGGGGCAAGAGCCGCGTCCCGCCGCTGATGACGGTCTGAACGTCCAGGGACGGCGCACCCCCGGCTGCAGCCCGGCCCGCTCAGAGGCGGACGCAGCTGCTTGGCATCGTGGGCGCCCAAGCGAGCGGGGCCTCAGGCGGCGCTCGCCCCGAGGCCGGGAGGGGGCCGGGCCGGCGTTCCAGGCCTGGGCTCCACGTCCATCTGGCCTCACAGCGGGCGCAGGGGGCTGGGGGCTCTTCCGAGCCTGGGGCCCGGGCTGCCTTTTCTGGGCTGAGGCGTAAGCAGCGGGGGGCATGCGGCAGGGTCCTGGGCTGCGCGGCCGCGGCGGGGTCACTGGGGCGTGGTCGCCCCCGAGTCTCAGGGCCGTGGGCACGGTGGCCCCGGAGCTCTGAGCAGCATCTGGGGGCTGGTCATCACGGAGAGCTTGGCGGGGTGGCCGAGGCGGCCCTCCTGCTCCGCCCCCTCTCGCTGGCCGTCCCCCGCAGACGAGACTAGGCTCTGCCCAGGCTCCTGCGGTCGCCAACAGTGGGCGCCTCGCAGCCGGGCTACCCCATGTCATGCAGGGCGTCCCGGTGGCCCCAGGAGCCAGCTGGGGGCACTTTGGGGCCCTGCATCCGCCGAGGCTGCTTCCACAGGGTGTTGCTCTGGGGTCCCGATACCGGCTACCCCGGGGTCAGCGGCCTCCCATGCTGGGTGCAGAGATCCGCGACCGGGAGGCTCAGGCCCAGCAGCCAGGATGGGGGTCCGCAGGGGGCGGGGGGCTGAGAGGGGCCTGGGGTGCCCTGGACCCTGGGCTGAGCTCAGGGCCCCACCTCGCCCTCAGGGAGCGCCCTCAGGGGTGGGGAGATGCCCCGGGGGGTGGTCTTTTAAACCTTCGCGTCACAACCGGCGGTGCTCAGGGTGAGGCAGCGAGGTGCGGGGGCCGCCCCGCTCTCCAGGCAGGTGGGCCGCCCGGGGGACGGCCGCCTCTCCTGCTCCCCTCGGCGGGCGCCCGTTTTTACCAACACAAGAGCCCCCTCGGCCGAGGGCATGGCCTGTGTGTGCCCCATGGTCACTGGGGAGCCCTGTGGCTCCAGGGCCCACCCTCGACGGCCACGACCTGGGGGCCGGGCACCCGGCGGTGCTGGCCTCCCGCGGCAGAGGCAGTGGGCCGGGTGGCAGCGCGCAGAGGGCGATGGTGCCGAGAGCCACCAAGAGCAGGGCCTTATTGAACCACTGAAGATGGTTCCGCGGGAGGCCAGACGTCACAGTGCCTGGGGAGAGAGCCGGGGCTGAGCAGGGCACGGTGCTACTTCCTGGTGGTGGCGGTGACAGGCTGGGGTGCCACCCGGCCCCTCCACTGCAGGGCAGCGGCTCCAGAGCAGAGCTGGAGGGGAGGGGCCGGGGCGCCCCCACCCAGGGGCCCACGCGGAGGCGCCGCTCGGCACCGCGCCGACGCCCAGGGCAGGCAGGCGTCTCTCTGGACGGGCAGGGGCGGGGGACAGCCGAGCGCTGCCTCCGAGCCCTGGGCCGAGTGGCTCGTTTTAAAAATCCATTAATGCGGAGGGTGGCACAGGGCGCAGCGGCTATGGGCGGGGCAGCAGCCTCCGACGGGGCGGGCGGGGGTCAGACCCCCCGCTTTCCCCCGACTGAGCGCCCGCTCCTCCCGATTCCCGCGGCGTCCCCTGGGTGCGGCTCCCGTGCCTCAGGCACCTCACCTCTCCAGGCATCACCCACGCCTCCGTGGACAGCACAGGCCGGCAGCCGAGCCCGGCGTGGGGGGACGAGAGCGCGGCCAGAAGGAAGGCGGGGGAGGGGCCGTGCCTCCCTCCCCTGCCCACTCCTGGTCCCTGGTCATCGCTGTGCCTGAAACCGCCTGCACCTGTGTCGTAACACGCGCGGGGAAGCCGGACATGCCAGCCACCGCCTGAGCCGGAGAAGGAGGCGGCCTCCGAATCCTCAGAAAACCGCACGTGCGTCTGCAGCGGCTCCCTGCCGGTTCCTGGACACCTCACAGGCCTCCTGTCCCCGCGCCCCGAGGGGCTGGGGACCCCCGTGCCCCGAAGGGAGCAGAGCCTGGTGCGCTCAGCTGCCGAGTGAGGCCGCACCCCCGCCCCAGGCCTCGCTCCCGGGCCTCCCCGCCTCTCCGGCCCCGGCAGCCCCGGCAGCCCCGGCCTGGGGGGACCCCGGTGGGTGGACGGGCTCCTGCTGAGCCGACTGCTCCAGCTCCCAGTGGGGCGGGACCCGGTGGGAAAGCGCTTCTCCGGGGCACCCAGCTGGGACCCCCGGGTCCGAACCTGGAGCACTGACATGCTGGGTGACGCAGGACAAGCCCGACGGGTCTCGCCCGCCTGGAGGGGCCGCGGGTGCCCGTCCTGCCATCTCCAAGCCGGAGCCACACACAGGCCGCCCCTGTTCCCACGGCTGCTCCCTGGCCCGGGAGCAAAAGTCCAGGCTGTGCCGCGCCCTCCGACGCCAGGCGCCTGCTGGGGGCACAGAAGAGGAGGTTCTGGAAAGAACTTGGAGGAGGAGACCTGGACCCGCCCAACCGAGGCAGCTCTGCCTTCAAGCCTTTGGGACCAGCCGTGTGGTCTACCGCCCGGGCGCCCACGGCGCCGGCCACTGGGAGACGGCCTTCCGGGTTCTGCCGGAGCCCCTCCCCCCTTCCCGGGGAGCAAACCGCCGGCGCCGGGCTGGGGGTCTCCCTACCGCTCCTGCCCGGTCCCTCCCACCCCCCAGGGGCGGCGCCTGCTCGGTATCTTTCCACATCTGTCCCCAGGCCCAGGCGGCACCGTCTTGGCCACTCACCTGCGCACCCACTCTCTCCGCCCCTGGCCTCCCGCTCGGTGCCTCAGTGCCCCAGCAATGGGCAGGGCGGACAGTCCCCCTCCCGTAGAGCAGCCGCTGGGGGTCAGCTCCACGACACCCAGCGATTGACGCGCTTCGCTCTCACCCCCCGGGACCACGGGCGGGGGTAAGTGCACCCCTCTGTGTGTAGTTGATGGGGGAGGGGTCCCGCGGCCTTTCGCTCCATCTGTCTGTCCGTCTCCTGCCTGGGTTGGTTTGGCTTTGCTGGGCTGCCAGGCCTCCGGGAGGCAGGGGCACCGCCCACCGGGCCGGGGGAGGGCTGGCACTTTCTCCGGATTTCATCTTCACACAGACACGGTCTTTCCTTCCTTAGGAACCGAGGCTAACGCAGAGCCAGCGCCCGGCGCTGCCTCCTCACAGCCCATCTTGGCCCCTATTCGAGGCCTTAAAGTTGGGCACCAGCCGGTGATGTCAGAGTGTTCCTGTGGTTGGATTCTCAGTTTCTCCAGAGGGAGGAGGAACAGGATGAGGAAGAACGGAGCAGGGGGGGGGGGAGGAAGGCAGGGAGTTGGGTGCCTGAGGGGAGGGGTCTGAGGACAGAGCAGGAGGCAATCCTGGAGGACTTCCTGGAAGTGACAGCACATGTGGTGTCCTCTCTTCACAGAGAAGGAGCGAGGCCATGAGACTGACACCTGAGGCTTTCAGGGCCCCAGGACCTGGCGGGTCTGCGGGAAGGCCCTGCAGCAGAGGAGAGCCAGTGTGATGGCCAGCTGCCCTGGGAGGGTCCAAGCTCCCACTAGGCCCACTCTCGGCTGTAGGATGTCAAGGGCCTGGGAGCTCAGGAGACAGGGAAGCAGGCCTGCTACTCACGCCTTCGTCCCCCGCCTGTCCCCTCCCCCAGCAAGGCGCCCTGCACTTTACCCCTCAGCAAGGCATCGCCAAGTCGGCTTTCCAGAAACGCGCCCTGTGGCCTCCCGCGCCCGGCGCTGCGCCTGCGCCCTCTGCCCCACCCCCCAGCGCTGCGCCCACTTCTTCTGGAGCAGCCGTGGCGCCAGCTGGAGCCTGCGGGGGAGCAGAGAGGAACAGCAGGCCAGGGAGACAGTGTCTAAACACAGGGCCTATTTGGGGATCATCTTTTATTTTTAGTTTGAAATTACCCACCCTCCAGCCTCGTAGAAATGGCTCACTGGGCCAGGCGCACAGCAGAGGGTCTCTTGCTCCCTGGCCACCTGGGAGATGAGCGTGGGGTCTCAGCCAGCCCATCCGCGGATAGGGCGGCACAGGGCCCACCCCGTCGGCGGCGGGGGCACCGGGCGGGCCGGCCCGCCTGGTGGTCAGCCCAGCGCCTGCCCGGGGGGCGTCGGACAGGCTTTCTGGCTGCAGGGAGAGGCCGCTTCCCCACTGCTCTTCGGGGACAATTCCGAGGTGACACCGCCCGTCGGTTTCAATTCCCGCTGACGAGGCCCATGTGCCATTAGTGCCGATCAGGAGAGCCGGGGAGACAGGGCGTTTGGCCTGGGGCGCGAGCTGGTGGGAGGGTCGCCGGGACAATTCGATTCTCCGCCAGACAAATGCGATTACGGCGGCTGCCTGGGCCCGCCCCGCAGAGGGGCCAGGGCATAAATGGCCGGGGGGGCGGCCGAGCTCAGCGCCATGCAGGTCCCCAGCCCCAGCGCGCGCGAGGCCGCCTCCATGTACGGCACCGCGGTGGCCGTCTTCCTGGTCATCCTGGTGGCCGCGCTGCAGGGCTCGGTGCCCCCCGAGAGCCCCTTGCCCTACCGCATCCCCCTGGACCCCGAGGGGACCCTGGAGCTTTCCTGGAACGTCAGCTACGCGCAGGAGACGGTGTACTTCCGGCTCCTGGTGCGGGGGCTCCGGGCGGGGGTGCTCTTCGGGATGTCGGACCGCGGCGCACTGCAGGGCGCCGACCTGGTCGTGCTCTGGACCGACGGGGACAGCGCCTATTTCGGGGTGAGTCTCTCCTCCGCCCTGAGGGGCCCCCGCCCTGGCCCCCAGCTGGCTGCCCTCTTACACTCACCCTCCCTAACTCTGCGTCCCAAGCCTGAGTGTCTTGGGGATACCATCACGGAGGACAAAATAAGAAGTAGACGTGTTCCACGGTCCTGGGCCGCACGCCCCAAGCCACAGGACCCTGCGAGCCCGAGGGGCGTGGGAAGGACGCCTGGCCGGCCCGTGGGTGCAGGCCCGCGAGCTCCCGCCCCCACAAACCACGGCCAGGCACCCGCGCCCTCGGGGGCCTCGCGGCCGCCTGAGACCAAGCTCAGCGCCTGGTGTGCACGCCGGGCCCCGGACGCAGCCGTCGCAGGCCTCCTTTTGCACACGCAGGTGAACAAAGCAAGCAGAGCCCCCCAGGGTGGAGCAAACCCAAGGAGCTCAGCCCTGGACTCCCTGCCTTCGAATTCACCCCATTCTCGCTGTGAAGTGTGGAGGAAGGGGGCAGTTTCATGTCACTCTAGAGCATCTTTGGGGACTTGGCAAATCGAAAGGAGGTCCCGGGTGGGGGCCCAGCCCCTGCCCCGAGCCACCACCCCCTCTTTGGGCTTGGCCACCAGGGCCGCTCGGAGCACGAACCCCAAGTCTCCACAGAAACAGGCATAGGAAGGCCGGATTTCCCCTAAATCAGACGGCGCTTTCCTCACCTGTGGGCTGAGATTCGGGGAGGGGGCACCCTCGGGAGCGCCAGCCCACGCGAGGGGAGCGGGCCGCGCACCAGCCTGACCCCGGCCGCGTCCGCCTCAGAAGCGTGGGCAGGGCACCGGCCTCCCCTGCTTTGGTTTTTCTGAGTCGACGCGAACTGGCAACAGCGTTTATCTCTGGAACCTGACTGTGCTCCATTCGATCCGGCCGAGCCGCCGGGCTGGGGCCGGCCTGGCCCCCGGCTGCCCGGCTGCCCCACGCAAGGACCCTCAAGGGCTCGGGGCCACGCCCGGCAAGGCCCGGGCAGCGCCCTGGGAGCCGGCCGCCCAGGGGAGCCGCCGCCGCCGCTGCGAAAGGGGCAGCGGCTCCCCCGCCGGCACCGCCGTTAATTTGCACAACAAATTCCTATGCAAACACATGTCAGGCTTGTTTTGCTCCCTTAAGCAATATGTTCAACAAACGCATCCTGGGTTTCCAGCGCTGGGATCACAGGCGAACTCTCTGTCGGGCGTAAGAGGAGTCCCTCGGCACAGGGGCCGCCCTGGCATCGCGCCTCCCTCCCGGGGACGTGCCTGCGGAGCCGTGGGCAGGCAGGCTCCTTGTTTCTCAAGGCAATGAAGAAACACGCGTTCGCCCTGGAGCAAGGCCAAGGATGGGGCGCTCCGGAGTGGAACCGAGGCCCGCTCGCTGCGGAAGGCGGGCCCCTCCCGGCCGCCCCGGGGGGCGCCGGTGGCCCGGGCCCCAGCAGGAGGGGAGCAGCTGTGGGGGGGGGCAGCAGGGGCCAGCCCCATCTGCTTAGCGCCCTGGGAGGAGGCAGCAGGCTCGGGCCCTCCCTGGGCCTCAGCTCACCCTCTCCGCGCCAGGCTGGGACCAGGGCGGGGCACGATGGCCCCGGCGCAGTGCGCCAGGCGGTGCTTGTCCCAGGGCGGCGCGAGCGCGGGAGCGGGGGCGTGTGTGGAGCAGTGGTGCCTGAGCACAGTGGCGCCCTAAATCCCCGGCGGGCCCCCTCTCTCGCTTTCCCATGTACAGCCCCCGCCCTGGACCCCATCCCTGGGCCCCTCCCCTGTGTCCCCCTCCAAGGCTCCGGGCCCCTCACGGCCCCTCCGTGCAAGCCCGACGGGAGCCGCATCTGTCCGGGGCCCCTTCCCTGTCGCGGCGCCTTCTTAGCCAGACCGAAGTCCCGGGCCGAGCAGCCCGGGCACCGCCAGCCTCCGAGGGCTCTGCTTCAGGGTCTCCAGAGCGTGAGGCCAGGTCGTGCGGCCTCCAGGCAGACCCAGAACGGGGGAGCCAGCCCCGCACCCGACAGGAACCCCAGGCCCCCGAGGCCGGCGCGTCCTGCAGAGCGCTGACTGCGGGCGGCGGTCTGGTGCTCCGGCCCCTCTTGCCTCCGCAGGACGCCTGGAGTGACCAGAAGGGGCAGATTCACCTGGACGCCCAGCAGGACTACGAGCTGCTGCAGGCCCAGAGGACCCCCGAGGGCCTGACCCTGCTCTTCAGGAGGCCCTTTAGCACCTGCGACCCCCGGGACTACCTCATTGAGGTGGGTGATGGCCGAGCCCGGGGCAGCGTGGGCGGCGGGGAGCGCTTTCCCACCCCAGGGCTCCCCCCGCACCCGGAAGTCGGGCATTTCCCACGCCACCTCCCACGCGTGCGCCTGGGTTCACATCACGGAAGCACGGGATAAGTCACCCCGCCCCCCGGGTCTGCCTGCGGCCTCCAGCTCGGCCAAGAGGGGAACTCGCCGCGTCCACCCTGCCCGGCCCCGGTGGGGCGGGGGGCGGCCTTGCCGGTCAGGCAGCTCTACGGGGTCCGTGCCGGGCGCGTCCCCCGCCAGGCAAGGCCGAGGGCGGGGCCGAGGGGGCGAGCACAGGGCCCTGCCGTGGCTGCAGGACGGCACCGTGCACCTGGTGTACGGCATCCTGGAGCGGCCGTTCCCATCGCTGGAGGCCATCAACGCCTCGGGCCTGCGGACGGGGCTGCAGAGGGTGCAGCTGCTGAAGCCCAACATCTCAGTGCCGGCGCTGCCCGCGGACACGCGCACCCTGGAGGTCCGCGCCCCCGACATCCTCATACCGGGCCAGGAGACCACGTACTGGTGCCACGTGGCCGAGCTCCCCGTCGGCTTCTCCCGGCACCACATCGTCATGGTATGTGGGATCGGGGCCTCCGACGCGCGGGCTGTCCCGGGGAGCTGTCCGTGGTCCTGGCTGAGCCCGGCGCCAGCCGCCGCCTGCACCCCAGGCACCCCGACCTCCCGCGGCCGCGAGAGTGACCTGACTGTGTTGCCTCGGGCGCTGCCGTCCCCCAGACCCCTGCACCCCAGCGTCCCAGCCTGGACCAAAGGCAGCGGATACCTTGAGCGCTGCATCTTCCCCTGAGACTGGAATGGCGTCTGCCTGTCCGTCAGTCAGACCCCCTCCCCCTTCTTTGAAAGCAGCTGAACTCAGAACTCAGCTGCTCTAAACACCCGCCTGCAGCTAGAACAGTCCTGAGAGTAGCTCCTGAATGCCCGCTCCCTGCCGGCCCGGGGGCGGGGGAGGCGCAGCCCAGCGCGGCCGCGTGGGCGCCCAGAGCCGCACAGCAGGCGGCGGCCGGCGGGCTCACAGCCGCGCCTTGTCCCTGGGCTCAGGCCCCGCCTGGGGCGGCCTCTGTGTCCTTCTCCAGCCACGGCCACGTTCACACAAGGACACGACTTTCCGGTCCCCACCTTGTCAGGAAATGGCCCTCATTTTCTTCCCTCCGTGGCTCTTTACGGGCTTCTGGAAGAATCTACCTGGCTCCACCCTCCCACTCCGGAGTCCCAGGAGCACCCCTGGAAACGCCAGGCCCAGCCTCCCGTGCCACCGACGGGCAAGCCGAGGCCCACGGAGGGAGGCGCCGGGCCAGCGCCCTCCGGGCGGCAGGCCAGCGCCCCGGGCTCAGCGCCCCTCCCCGCCCCCCGCAGTATGAGCCCATCGTCACCGAGGGCAACGAGGCCTTGGTGCACCACATGGAGGTCTTCCAGTGCGCGGCCACGTTCGAGAGCTTCCCCCACTTCAGCGGGCCCTGTGACTCCAAGATGAAGCCCGACCGGCTCAACTACTGCCGCCACGTGCTGGCCGCCTGGGCCCTGGGTGCCAAGGTGCGTCGGCCCGGCCTCCTCGGCGTCCGTGGGGTCCCCAGCCGCTACTGCCCCATCCGAGAGGCCGCCAGAGGCGGCCCACACCCCCCACCCCCCACCCTGCCGTTGCCTGTGCGTTGCCGACGTTCCTCCCCTCTTACGAGCCGCAGAGACTTTTTCCGGCCTTTGTTATTTTTCCATAAAAGTGCGATGTTCTCCTTGGGACTGATCTCACGTCCCGGCCGGACTTGGGCGGGGGGTGCAGGGGGCGGTCTGGGGCCGGCAGGCAGCAGGCCGGCGCCCTGGGCTGCGTCCCCAGCTCGGTCCTCAGCTTCCTCCGCAGCCGGCGGAGGCCACGCAGGGGCCCCCACCCAAGTCCAGGAGCCCCGTGGGCACCGGTGAGGGGCAGCCCCTCGTGGGGAGCGCTGCCTCCTCCCACTGCCGCCCCCGCGCCACCCCCGGCGGCTCTGGCCCCACGGTCTTGTGGGCTCGCCATCGGGGACGCCCTCGGACACCCGGCCTGTCCATCGGGGCTGCAGCGCCCGGCGCCTGATGCCCGCACCTCCCCCTCCCCCGGCTTCCTGCAGGCCTTTTACTACCCAGAGGAAGCGGGCCTTGCGTTCGGGGGCTCCGGGTCCTCCCGGTTTCTCCGCCTGGAAGTTCACTACCACAACCCGCTGCAGATACAAGGTAGGGGCCGAGGGCCGCCGCTCCGGGGCCGCCGCCAGAAGCCCACCCACGTGCCGTGTCCTGTCGGGGGGGGACAATTGGGGCTCCTCCCCAAAGCCTCGCCTCCCGCGTGGCCCACCGCGGCGCACATGCCTCCCACGCCGGCCGTTCGCTCTCCGTCCCCGTCACTGCAGCGGGCTCCCGGGCAGGACCCGCCGGGCTGGCTCGGCCCCGAGGGCACGGTGCCGCCCCATGTAGCAGCCCCGGGAAAGGCAGGCAGAGGGTGCGGTGGGCCTGTTTTGCAGGTGAGGAGATGAAGGCCCGGAGGGAAGGGACCCCGCGAGGGCCGCAAAATGGGCGGAGGTTCTCGGAGCTGGGAGGCCCGGCTCCGCGCTCTCCACGGTCTCCGCCCCGCAGCCCGGCCGCGGCTGAGCCCACGCTCCCACCGAGCAGGGCGGGTCTGACCCACAGCGGTGCGGAGCCCGCTAGGAGCTGGGTTGGTCGGCGTAACCGCGGCCGCCCCCACGCCCGGCAGGCCAGCCAGAGCAGCTGGGCTGGCCCAGGCCTCAGGCCTCCGACCCCAGCGGGTCCCCCGGGGCCGCTTCCCCCAGAAGCCTCACTTCGGTGAGCCTGCCCCTCACACCCGACTAGGTGACCACCAGCACCGCCACGCAGTGGCTCTGCCCTCCCAGAACAGGCCGGGCCGGGACAGGGCGCTGGGCGGAACGGCAGGGACGAGGCCATTGCAGGGCCACCCCGGTCCCTGCCCGGGGCCACCCCCCTCCCCCGCAGCCCGGCCGAGGGAGGCTCCGCCCCCAGCACCGTCCTTGGGGCCAGGGTCGGCGCTGACTCAATTTGGGGCGTTTCTGGCCTCAAGCTTCCTTCCTGCTTCTCAAAACACCTCCCCGCAGAGCCAACGTGAGCCCCGGGTGAGCCAACGGGTTTTCACGGGGGACGCTGAGGAGGTGCCACTCGCGGGTCCCCTGACGGCCCCTCGTGGCGGCCCAAGCCCCCGGGAACAGGGCGCCCGGGGTGCGGCCCGGCAGCCGCGCGGGTTGATCGGCAGCCTCTGCCCTGGGCGCGGGCGCGGCGTCGCCCCCGCGGCTGGGCTCGTCCCGGGCTCCCCACGCAGCTGATGCAGGTCCTCAGGCCCCCGCGCACGGCGCAGCACGGCCGTCTTGCTGTCCAGCCCACGGCCCCAGAGCGTGGATCCAGCAAGGCCACGTGTCCCGCTGCCGTCACCGGCTGGGAACGGAGAGGGCCAAGCCACATGCCGTCTCCGGGGCCCGTGTCCTGGCTGCGGCTGGGTCCCCGCGCCCGAAGGTGGGCAGCCCGTGGGCCCCGTATCAGAGATGGACGCTGGCTCCCTGTTTCGCCAGCATCGTCCCCCGCAGACGGCCACACAGCCTCTTCCTCGCGCTCACTCGCTCTCGCGCTCTCTCTCTTTAATGGTGCTTATTTTGCTTGTGTGAATGAGGGGCAGAAACAGTATGAGAGAGAAAATGATCAGCTCAGGCTGGGCCCCTCGCTGCCTGACCCTGCGTGCGTGACCACCCTGCCGTGTTTGCTAACCCGGGGGCCCTCCTGAGGCTGCCAAGGCTCACGCGTGTAGCACTCGTGTGTGGAGGTGGGCACTCGCGGTGCGTGACCCACGGCGGTCGGCGGCAGCCCCCTGGCGGTGCGCCCGGCTCTCCCGCCACGGAATCATGCACGGCGCGCACGGAGAGGGACGTAAGTCAGCCTGGGCCTTGGCGTGAGGCAGGATTTATTGCTCATTTAAAACCTGAAAGCGGATGGGTGTCTGCACACTCTCTAAGCACCAGGCAAACCCGCCTCCTCTGCTCATGCGGCTGTATTTATGGACCCGATACCGGGGCGCTCCTGCCACGTCGCAGACTGGAGGTGGGCGGCGCCTCTATAAATGTCAGAATTCCACGGGCATTTCATTATTTAATCCCTATCTCAACGTGAACCAATTGCAGCTCTTTTTTATTATTATCCGCTGATGCAACCAGCCTGGAGACACCGGGGCTGAGTCGGACGTGGCGGGGGGTGGGGAGGAGGGACATCCTCCTCCCCCTCCGAGCAGGTGAGCAGGGGGCCTCTGGGCCCCCAGCCACGCCTGGACGCCGACCCCAGCTCGCCCGCCTCCCAAGGCCTGCGACCTGGGGCGGGGACCTCTGTTCAGGCTCCGAGCCTCAGTTTCCCCATCTGTAAGTGGGGGGCGGTGATTCTCCGGTTACCTGGGCTCCCCACCCATGTTCCTGTCGCCTTCCCTCTCCCCTGGGACCCTCCCACGGCTCCGCCCTGAAGCTCTCAGGACCCCGTCACTGACCAGTTCCCAGCAGGGACAGGGCAGGAGAAAGGCCGCCAGAAGCCACGTGGGTGGCAGCGTCCCCAAGCCTCTGCGCCTCCCTTCCTATGACTCTGGGAGGCGGCGCAGGGAGCTTCGCGACCCCTCCAGTTAGCACCTTTAAGAGGAGCCGGCAGGCAAGGCTGGACCGCGGCAGGGGGAAGCCCCGAGTTCTCCTTAGGAGGCGCCCCCTGGACTCCGAGCCGAGGCCCAGGGAGGGGCAGTGACTTGCCTGAGCGCACCCGGCACACCGTTGACCGAGGGGACCCCGGCCCGTGTGGGAGCCCCTCAGGGCCGCCTGCTGCCAGGTGCGGCGGCTGCTCCCATCTGTCCCGAGAGGGGCCCTCCGTGGACACCCCGCGTCTGCCTGGCCCCTGCGGGACAGCAACCCCAGGAACACAGCGGGCGGCCCCCACAGGGCGCACCTTACGCTCCTTGTTCACTTGCACACACAGACGCCCCCTCCCCGCGCTGACGAGGGGCCTCGGCCCGTCTGCGGACGGCGCTCCACGGCCTCCTCTTCGCCCGAACCGCGCCGGCCGGCCCCCGCAGGCCGGTCCCAGCGCAGGCGCCCGGGGCCGCGGGCAGCCACGCCAAGGCCGGCGGGCGGAGGCTCTCCCCGCCTGACCCCCGGCGGGTTCAGCTGCCTGCCTTTACCCAGCCTCCCACTCAGGGTCCACAGAGACGGGCGCATTTCTCCCCGCGGGGGTGCAGGCCACGGCGGCGGGGCCGCCTCCTGGGGCGGGCGGTGTGGGGGCGATGCCACAGGCGGGGGGAGCGAGGGGGAGGGGGAGACCTGTCGCCTCCTGCCCGCGGCAGTGCGGCCGGCGTGCGGGGCGGGGCCCCTCGCTCACCCCCCGCCCCCGCAGGCCGGCGCGACTCCTCGGGCATCCGCCTGCACTACACGGCCAGCCTGCGGCGCTTCGACGCGGGCGTCCTGGAGCTGGGCCTGGTGTACACGCCCCTGATGGCCGTCCCGCCCCGGGAGGCGGCCTTCGTCCTCCGCGGCTACTGCACGGACAAGTGCACCCAGCTGGTGAGCGGGCGGCCGCACGGCCCGGGGCCCCTGCCGCGGCCTGGCTGGCGGGCGTCGGGGCGCTCGGAAGGGCGGCTCGGTGGCTGCGGTCTCTTCGCCCCAGGTCCCCGCGGCCCCCCACCGTCCCCGTCGCCCCGTGTGCCAGGCGCCTCCTGCGGGCGGTGAGCGCGTGCGCCGCCCCCTCCAGCGGCAGCCGGGGGCCGGCTCGCTCCGCACCCTGGGCCCGTCCCCCCAGTACTGCATGTGGAAACAGGCGTCTGCCCCCCAGGCCAGCTGGACGGTGGCCCCCGGGACAAAGGCAGGCAGAGCCGCTCGGGACGAAGGAATCCGCCCCCCCCCGCCCCCGCCCGGCGCGCTCTCCCGGCTCCCCAGGGGGCCAGAGAGCGGCAACTTCATGTCCTTCTCGGCTCCCCTCCTGGGTACTTGGTGGCGCCCTCGCACGCGGCGTGTTTAAAAACAAACCGAAGAGCACGGGTGCGTCCTGTGACTTGCCTTTGAACCACTGCCTCGTGCAGCCCGGCCGGTTCTCCCTGTGGACGCCCCCAGGGCGGACCGGCCGAGGCCAACGAGCGGCGCAGGGCCCGGTTCTCAGAGCCGCGCCAGGGCCCGGGCGAAGGCGGGTCGGCACCGAGGCCCAGAGCGAAGAGTGGGGGACCCCGCTCCCGGAGGAGCAGGCGTGATCTCCCAACCCCATGCCCCGGGTGCCCGCGCCTCACCCAGTCCCGGCCGGGCTGAGCTGTCCCCAGGGGTCAGTGTCCAGATGCCGCCCGCGGCCTGGGGTCGGTGCTGCCCTGTGGCCCGGGGCCAGCGCTGGCAGCCAGTGGCCGGCAGCGGTCAGGGGTCCCGCGAGGTCCGGCTCTGACCCTGCCGCCCCCGCCCGCAGGCCCTGCCTCCCTCCGGGATACACATCTTTGCCTCCCAGCTGCACACACACCTGACGGGGAGAAAGGTGGTCACCGTGCTGGCCCGGGACGGCCGCGAGAGGGCCATCGTGAACAGGGACAACCACTACAGCCCTCACTTCCAGGTGGGGAGTCCTGCCCCGCCCGGGCCTGTCGTACCTCCTCCTTCCCAACAGCCATAGAAACCCCGCGGTCCCAGGTCCCTGTCCTGGGCGAGGCCCGGACCCCTGGCAGGGTGCACGGTGGCCACCCTTCCCCTGGGGGTCTAGTCTAAGGGAGGGGCTCTTGGCGGCCTCCGGTGTGTGGCCGATTGCGGGACCCGGTGGCCACGTGTGTCTTGGGACCCACCTTCTCGCTCCAGTCCCTCCTGGCGGACGCCGAGCGTGGCCAGCCCTGGCTCCCCGCAGGGGCTGGGCGGACCCCCACCCCCAGAGGCCTGGAGGTGGCTGGGGCTGGGTCCGCAGCCGCCTGAAGCCCCTCCCCACCCCCGCTCTGCCCGCCCAGGAGATCCGCATGCTGAAGGAGATCGTGACTGTGCTCCCGGTGAGTGGCCGGTCAGGGTCGGCACGGCGGGGACGGCCGGAGCGTGGTCCCCGGTGGGGAGAGGCAGACAGCCGGGGGGCGAGGAGGCCACGAGAAGGTCTCTCCCACGTCCACGTGGGGTGGGGCCAGACCGGGCCATGGTGAGGGTCGCTGGGAGGGGTCGGGACCAGGCAGCCCTCGGGGACCGTGCGTCTGTCTGCCTCGTCAGCCGGCCACAAAGCCCGGGGGCCTTAGCGAGAGATGAGGGTGTGGAAGTGGCCGGCCAGCCTGCACGGCCACCAGCCGGCGCGGGGCCTGTGTGCTAAGGGATCACAGACGCTGACGTGTCGGCACACCCTGGGGAGGCTCAGCCTGTGACCCTCAGGTGTGGGGGCCCAGGGACCGCTGCTGGGCTCCTCAGAGATGGACGGACACCCACACGGTCCCGCGTGGGGACAGGCCCAGGGCGCCCGTTGCCCCCAGGGGGCGGGCGCTGATGGGCGTCTGCCGGCTCCACAGGGGGACTTGCTTATCACATCCTGCACCTACAACACGGAAGACAGGACGCTGGCCACTGTGGTGAGTCGCCCTGGCTTCTCCCTGCCCCCTGCCCCTGGGCCCCTGCGGCCTGGGCTTCCGACTGGGGACTGTCCACGCTTCCAAGAGGACGTGTGCTTCCTCGCCTGCAGCCGGGGCTGCTGGAGGGCGGGGAGGCCCTCCCTCGTGCATTCGACATGCAGTGGGGCCGCAGAGAGCGCAGAGGCCCCCTGGCGCCAGGCACCATCGATGAGCGAGTGAATGAATGAGTGAGCGAATGAATGAGTGAGCGAGTGAGCAAACGCACACCCTGGCCGAACAGAAGTACTGGAAGCGGCCGGCGTCCAGGGCCGGGCTGACGGCTCCCCGCCCTGCAGGGCGGCTTCGGCATCCTGGAGGAGATGTGCGTCAACTACGTGCACTACTACCCCCGGACGCAGCTGGAGCTCTGCAAGAGCGCGGTGGACCCCGGCTTCCTGCAGAAGTATTTCCACCTGGTGAACAGGTGATGGCTCTGGGGGCGTGCCGGCCCGTGCTCCCTCCCCCGGCGCAGCCGGGAGCCGGGCGCCGGGACTGCAGGGCCCTTGGCAGAGGCGAGGGACCCAGGCTGGGTTCCCAGAGCAGGGTGAGCACGCCCGGGGTGCCCCCAAGGGGCCCGCCGCAGGCGTCACCGGGGACTCGGCCGGAGGGGCGCCCTCCACCCAGCACAGAGCCGGGCCGGCCCGCCGCCCGGGCGTGGAGACAGGGCCAAGCCGGCCCGCGAGGAGGCCCGGCACAGGCGGCGGCTGGAGCGGGAGGCCCAAGGGCCGTGCTGGGGACCCCAGCCCCTCTGCGGGGGTGCCCCTGTGCCCTGCTGTGTCCCCTCCCACACGCACGCCCCTGACGCCGTTCCTCCCGCCCACAGTTTCAACAGCGAGGAGGTCTGCACCTGTCCCCAGGCCTCTGTCCCCGAGCAGTTCGCCGCGGTGCCCTGGAACTCCTTCAGCCGGGACACGCTCAGGGCCCTGTATGGCTTCGCCCCGCTCTCCGTCCACTGCAACAAGTCCTCCGCCAGCCGCTTCCCGGTGCGCCACGCCCCCCCGCACCCGCATGGGCCCCAGGCCCCCAGGAGACCCCGTGCGGGGCGACTGGGCCCCCCTCGGACGGGCGGGCAAGGCGCACCCACACGAAGCCGTCAGGGAGGCCGGGGGGTGACAGGCTGGCCCGGACAGACAGATGGACGGCCCCGTAGAGGGAGAAGCCGACAGTGCCCCCCGCGACGTCCCGTCAGGGGAGTCATGGGGCGGTGTGAGCAGGGTGCCAGCAACCTCCCCCGGAGCCTAAAAATAAAGTGAGGGGGCGAGGCAAGTGAGAAAGCAAACCGGCTGAAGCTGGGGGCTGCCCCCGCCTTGCCCGAGACCCCTGGGGTTCAGAGGCAGCTCATGCACACCCAGGGCCGGGGGCGGGGGCAGCTCCGCAGACCCGGAGGCTGATGATCTGGGAGGCTCTGGGAGCCGACTGATGTCTCTCCGCGACACTCCGGCCCCGGGGGAGGCTGGTGCCGGCTCGGGGGGCAGCGGGGAGCTGCCGTGGCAGCACACGGAGTGTCTGACGCCGCCTGGGGGCAGGGACGGCTAACGCTGCAGCCTGCACCCGGGGGCTCCGGCGGCTTCATCTGGGCGGCAGCCGGCAGGGAGCGGCAGGGGCCGGGATGGCCTCTGGGGGAGGGGCCCCCAAGGAGCCCCCGGGCATTTTTTGGGGGGGGAGTTTCGTGGGCAACAAGGTGAGTTTGAGGACAAGACCCCAAGGGGTCAGTGGGAAAAGTGGCTGGGGAGGCGACGCCCCGTTTCGTCCCTCCAGCCTCGGTTTACCTCGTGGTGCTGTCCTTGCAGGGCGAGTGGGAGCTGCAGCCCCTGCCGGAGATCACCGCCCGGCTGCCGGAGCCCGCCCCTCGGTGCCTGGCCGGCCCCCGCCCGGGCCCCGCCGGCCCCACCGTGGTCCGCATCGGTGGGGGCCGAGGCTGAGCGTCAGGCTGCGCCCGTTCCCCTCCTGGCCACCTCCGGGGGCTCGTGCCAGCTCTGTGCGCCCCCACTCTGTGAAGACCCCGTGGCACGGCCCTGTGCGCCCAGGACGGCGGGGCTGGCCCGCGCCCCCGCCTGAGGCCCCGGTGCACCCAGCGCCCTCCCCTGCCTGGCCCGGAGCGCCCCATCAGAGCCCCCCGCTGGCCCCCAGCCCTGGGCGTGCCCGGTCCCCCTCCACAGCCCTCGACAAAGCCCAAGGGTGGCGCAGCCGGGCGGTCGGGAGCCCGGTGTTCGGAGCCCCTGCCCACGTCTCTGGGAGCGCCCAGCCCACCGGGGGCGTGAGCCACCGGGCCCCGCCCCATCCCCAGCCCCGGGGACGTGATTTGGGCCAGCGTGCAGGGTGGGCGCGCTGCTTAAACGCATCCCCGCAGAGCGGCTCCCGCGCCACAGCGGGCGGCCTCCCCGCACAGGGGGCAGGACAGCCACTCCACTACTTAGCGATGTGCCTGGGGGATGTCCGGGCTCGGGTGCCGGCTTCCTGGGGGGCGGGAGGGGCGCCCGGGCTCCTCTCGCCGCCCTTCCTGGTGGCCAGGGCTCTGGAGCCAGACCTGCGTCCGGAGCCCCTCGGCGCCCCCGGTGCGGGCGTAGCCTGGACCGGCCGCTCCACCTCCCTGCCCCTCCGTGTCCTCATCTGTAAAATGGGGCCAGTGCGGGGCCAGTTTACGAGACAATAAAGCTCACGCCCGGGGCAGGCTGGCTCCCCCCAGAGGAAGCCTCGGCTGAGTCTCTCCCCGCGGGGCCTGCCTGCCCGGCGCCTCCCCTCCCCGACCTGGGCCCCGAGGGGCGGCCTCCTGGTGTCTGTGGGAGAAACGGGAGAAACGGATGAGTCTCCGTTCAGCCAGCTCAGCAAAACGCGCGGCTGGGCCTCCGGGGCGGGGGGCGGGGGAGGGGTGGGCCCTGGAGAGCCTGCTGACACCCGCGGGACCCGCAGCGCCGCACGGCTTCGCATAAATCGCAGCTCCTCGCCACCGTCGCAGGGCACCGACGGCGGGATGCCCCACCCGGTGGCTGCGGAGCCGCCCTCTGCGATCTCTGTGGCCTCTGGGAACAGGTGAGGGGAGGCCCCTCCCTGCGAGGGCCAGGAGCAGGCCCTGCCTCTGGCCTGGGCTCCTCCTGATTACGCCCACCTGCCGCCGCAGACCGGCCCGGCCAGCCCGGAGCTCTGCGGGCCTCACACGACCCCTCACACCCCCCGGCCCGCAGCGGCCCCTGTCAGTCTGTCCCCGAACACCGGAGAGGCGCGTGTGGCCTTACGGTCTCACCAAGGAGGGAATCGAGGATCTCAGAGTGGAAACAGCCCACCCAGGCCCCCCGAGCATGAGTGCGGGTTAGAAATCGCACCCAGTTCCAGAACCTTCCGCCACCCACAGTGACGCCTGGCCCCCATCCCTGCGCTCACAGTTGGGCCCTCGGGCTGGTCACTCTCTGCCTCCCGGGGGAGGCCTGCGGGGCTCCTCCCCCGAGGTCACTGGCTGCGCCCGGTGCCACCCAGGCCCCGGTGGGGACAGCGCCCCTCCCCCCGACTGCCACGCCCGGTGCCGCTGATAAAGTTGCCACTCGGCACATTGGCTCTGCGACAACATTCAGGAAACCCCCCCACGTGCTGTTGCTGCTCCCACAGACAGATGGGGAAACTGAGGCTTAGAGCGCCGGCGTTCCGTGCCGAGGTCCCCAGAGGGAGCCGCGGGGGCCGGGAGTGGCCCCGGGTGTGACTCGGGGAGCCGGCTCCATCCCTGGCCCCCGGGGGGACACCTTAGGGCCTGGAAACCACCCATCAGGCAGGGCCAGGGGCGGCCCCCCCCCGCGCCGCCCCCACGCTCCGGGCCGGCCCGCCTCCTGAGCGGCTGGGTGGGGGGAACAGCGGGGTGCGGGGCTGCGGTCCCGCTCCGCCCTCAGCCGCGTGGCCCCGGGCCTCCGTCCCGCCTCCCCCACCCCCGCGCACGCTCTGCGCTGCATGGGGCGCGTGGCCACCGTACCAGCAGCACCGATGTGCAGCGTCTCCATCGTCATAGAAAGTTCTGGGCAGAGCGCACACCACCGCCCTGGGGGTGCGGGGTTTTCCACAGGGCATTTTGGGCGGGACCAGTCTTTGTGGCTAAGGATCCTCCCTCCAGTGGCAGGAGGCGCCGGCAGCACCCCGCTGTGAGCCCCAGCCGCCGCCCAAACGCCCTGGAGGGCGCAGACGCTCTTCACTCTCTGGCTCCCCCGACTGTCAAAGGGTCGCTCAGCCCCCGCCCCCACCCACTGCCCCTGCTCTGCCGACAGGGAGGCTGGGCCCGGGGGGGCCCGGGGGCCGCCACCGCAGCCAAAACCAGAGCTGGGCCCTACTGCCCAGTGCCCCGTGAGTCCCCTTCCGCACACGCGCCCCGCGCTGGGGCCCTGACCGTGAACAGCGGCCTGGGTCTCGCACGGTTCTGCCTCCTCCTGTCTCGCTCAGCGACCGCCCCCCGCACCCCCCACCCCACACCCACACTCCACGCTCCCGGGGATTTTCAGGGGCCCCTTGGATGGGAGGCAGCCACCGTTTCTCCTGACTCCTCAACCAGAGCTTCTGTTTCTGTGGAAAAGTCCTAGTAGGGAACTGGGGAGCCTTCAGCAGAGGGTTCTAGACTAGAACCCAGGAGGCCTCACTCCGAGCTCCGAACCTTCAGAGGGGCTGCGCTGTGGCCCCCCGAGAAGCCAATGTGGGGGGTCCGGAAGCCGCCCTCCAGCACATGTGCTCAGAAACAGAGGCACGAACCCAGGAAGGGCCCAGGGCTGCCCCCGGAGGCCCTGCAACCCCGCCCCGCGGTCCTGGGTCTCGCTCGGCCTGCCCCTCCTCCGTCCCGTCCGGGACGCCTGTGCAGCGGCCCCCAGGGAGGGAGCTGTGACCAGAGCGTGTGGCCCCCGCGGGGCTGACTCTCCTCGGGGGACGGCGTCACACCGGGTCGCAGATGGCGGCATGTGCTTTAGGTCCAGCGAGGGAGGCGCGGGGCCGGCAGGGACAGCCTCGCTGGGGAAGCGACGAGGTTGGCAGAAATCCTGAGGGCCCGTGACTGAGTGCCCTGGGCATCTGGGGCGGAGCCGCTTCCGGCAGAGGGGGCCGCGGGCGGAGGCCTGAGGGGGGCGTCCGAGGCGCGGCGAGGGGTCCCGGGCGGCAGCGGCGGGGGCAGCAGCGGGCTGGGCTCCGGAGGCCGCGGGAGGCCCAGCTGGAGAGATTCGCAGGCCTCGGCCAGAACGATGTGATAGGGGACGAGGGGCGGCCTCACGCCGCCTTCCACGCCAGGCCCCCCCGCAGAAATCAAAGGCATGGGGCGCTTGGTCTTCCCACCCCGGGCTTGCGCCACAAGGCGCTGGCTCCTGAGTAGAGACCTTCGCCCTCTGCCCCTGTGCCTGTTGGCGGCTGAGCTTTGTCCGGGGCTCCGACCCTGTCCCTCCTCACCTGAGACCAGGGACACCCTTAACAGCTGGGGGCGGGAGAGGGGGAGGGGCGGTTATTTAGGGCCCAGGGCCGCCAGGGCCGGTCACCCCCAGGACACCAAGCCCTGTGCCCCGGGCCAAAGGCAGGAGGGGCTCGGCGAGTCTGCTCACACCTCGAGGGTCAGAGTGTGCACGTTTGCACACAGAGGGAGCCCTGGGCTTTGAGCCTCTACCTGGGGAGACTGAGGACTGGAGCTGACGGGGCAAAGGCAGGCCCGGCGGCTCAGGCTGGGACGTTCTGGGGCCTTGCGGCCCTACCCCGGGCGCCCAGCAGCCGGCCGCCAGGCCCGGGGCTGCGGCTGTGCAGGCAGGAGACCGGCAGGCCGCCCAGCGGGCCTTCCCTCCCCGGGCGGCGGTCCCACATCTTGGGGTGCGGCCCCTGGCGCCCAGCTCGCGGTGGCCGGCGCTGCTGCTCCCCACGGCCCACGGAGCCTCGTTCCCTCTCGGCCTCGCACCTGAGCAGGAGCTCGTGGGACAGACGGGCGGCCGGGGCCTGCGCCCCGGCCCTCGGCAGGCCCGCCCACCCTGAGCTCCAGGCGCCGCGGGGACGCGCGAGGCCCCCTTCCTCCTCTCTTGGCTCCCGCGCCAGCTCCACCCGGCTTGCCCAGGATTCCCCACGCGGTTTTGTCCGGGAAAACCCGCAGAACTAGACGTGGCGAGGGGTGTCCCTCGGTTGGGGGCCGGCCCGAGGTCAGCGGGCAGAGCTCCGCGGGGGTGGGGAGGCCGGGACCTCCCTGCGGCGCGGCGGGATGTGCGGGGGGCGTAGGAGGCGGCCCAGGGCGGCCTCTCCCACAGACGCTCTCCAGAGGGCTCGGGCTGTTCCCCCTTGGGAGGCGGCAAACACTCACACAGGGGCAAAACGAGAGCTCCTGCCGCTGAGCTCAGCCCCCGAGGAAGGAGCCGGACTGGAACCTGACCCCGCGGTCCGCAGAGCCGCCCCCAGAGGCCGCCTGTGGAATGAACACGTGCGGGCCCAGCCCAGGGCTCTGCGGCCAAGTCACAGAGACGGAGACGCGGGCCAGGCTGTCTGGGCCGCCGCTTCCCCCTCCTCCGGCCCCTCGGGTGCACTTGGCCTCCCCCCCGTCCCCCCCGCCCGCCGGAGCCGCCGGGGGTGGCAGGGCCGGCAGCAGGTGCTCCTCGCGGAGGCCCCGCGCCCCAGCTGCGGCCTGGCGAGGGGCCGCACCGGCTCTCCAAGGACCGTCTGAAAGGCACGCATCTTCCCAGGCTGCAGCTTTATTAGCCTGGCCCATTCCAGCGCAGCCCCAAGCAGGGCGGCGCGCGTGGGGGCCGTGGAGGGCGGCCAGGGCCTGCCCCCAAGGCCGCCCTGCCCCTTGAGTTTGTCTGTGGGAGCCGTGTGCTTGCTGTCCCCCGAGCGGCTGTCACCCCCGCTCCCCAGAGGACCGCGGATCCCGGGGTGCACCGTGCGCTGCGGCTTTGGTGAGGCCGCCCAGCCCCTGGGCTGCAATGGTCGGTGAGATCCCGCTGTGGGTGGGGGGCCCGGTGCAGGGGGTGGGGCCTGGGCATGTGGGGGGGGCAGGGCCCCCAGCAGATGCCCCGCAAAGGGGAGGCAGGGTCCTCTCTTAAGGCCCTGTGCACAGCCCCTCCCCGGGGCAGGCAGGGACAGGACCTGGCCCTCTCACACAGCGAGGACAAGGGCCGCCCGGGCAGGAGGACTTGGCCGGGGTCTGACACAGACCGCGTCCCCCACGGGCTCCTAGGGAAACGGAGGCGGGGGCGGCGCTGCAGCCTGCCTGGGCGGCCTCACCTGCCGCACGCCCCGCTTGGGTCCCAGGGCTGGACACTCTCGGGAGGCAGGGAGGGCGCTCCTCCCAGACCCCCGCGCCCTCCCCCGGGACCTGGGAGCCGGGCCATCCTGCCGGCGGCCCTGACCGAGGGGCTGGCCGGGTCCCGTGTGCGCGCTCTGCCCTCCGCGCCGTGCCCGAGACGGCCGTTACTACTCAGTCCTGCTCGGCCCGATCCCGGAGGCACCTGGGGGGCCTCCGAAGCTCCGAGTGGCAGGTGAAGCCCCTTATGCTGGGCTTGTTGACGTTGACCACACACCTTCTGAGGGGTTTTTCATTGTCCCTGATGAGCCCAAGACGTTGCAGGTCTGTTTGACGGGGGTGGGGATTGGGCGGGCTAGAGACTACCTTTTGGTCGGTGACCCTCTCCGCCTTTCTGTCTGTATCTATTGGGGGGCGTTGGCAGGGAGGGCCCAAGTTCTGGCCGGGGCCAGGGTGCAGCGGGCCCCGTGGGAGCCGGGGCAGGGGCGGGGGCGGGGTCGCTGGCCCCCTGAGCAGCCCAGGCCCCGCCCCCCGGCCCCATCAATAGATCCCCTTCACCCTCTTGTTGTCGGGGTCGAAGGGGGACTTCAGGTGGGCCTGGGCGGGGTAGGTCACCCCCATCCTTTCCAGGCTGTAGTCCCCGCTCTTCACGAAGTCCGGGGAGACCTAGGAGCACAGGAGGGGGACGCTGGCGCCCGCCACTTTGTTACACGGCGCTCCCACCGGCCTGTGCCTCAGGAGCAGAGCCTCGGCCTCGCCTCCCCGCGGTCAGCCAGTCCCCGGCCGAGACCCTCGTCTGCACGGAGGAGCGGCCCGAGGGGGTAGGCTCCGCCCCGCCCCGCCCCTGCGTGGGCTTGCGCTCCCGGGTCGGCAGAGCCGAGGGCTGCCAGCGATGACACCCAGGGCCGGGCCACACAGAGCACATCGGGGGGCCCCTCCGTCTGGGAACTCAGGACTGGGGGAACAAGGAAACACCAGGAGGGCTTTGCACGGGGCAGCAGCGGTAGGAGGGAGGCCACTTCCAGGCCAGGCTCCCGAGCCGTGATGTGTGCGGTGGGGCTCAGGGCCCCCTGTGCCCCCGTGGGTGGCCTCCGGTGCCCTCAGACACCTGACACAGCGACGACCCAGCGCTGGCATGGGGTCCTTGCTCTCATGCGCCCCGGGCCCCCTCGCAGGGCTGCAGAGCAGGACTCACCGGCCCGCCGCTGGGGTCCCGGATGTAGCCGTAGGCGATGGTCTTGTCGATGGCGAAGCCAAAGTCGGCCCTGCGCACGTGGCCCACCACGCGGCCGTTCCTCCAGATGGCCTCCAGGCCGAACATGGGCACCTTCCTGGAAGATGCAGTAGGGAGAGCTGGGGCCGGGGCCCCTCCCGACGGGGTACGCGGGAGGAGAGAGGGGAGTGGGCTGGAGTCCGTGTGCCCCCTGGGCGCGGAGGGGACGGGAGGTTCTGTAAGTGTGTCCTTGTCTCCTTGGACGTCCCTCTCGTCCCACAGGCTCTGTGCACGGAAATGGGCTCAGGAGCCACCTGCTTCGCCACGGCCCAGAGCCAGGGGCGGGCGTTCCCTGCGACGCCCCAGCCGGCATCCCGGCCGCCTCCCTCCGAAGCGGACCCCTTCCACGCCTCCGCCCCCAAACCACAGAGGCGCGGCTGCTGGGGCGGCGGCCCAGCCGAGACCGGCTGGCAGGAGCCGGGGGGGCCGCAGGGCCAGGGTGGGGACAAGGCACAGCCCCGCTCCCCCTCCGCCCCGCCCACCCCACGGCCGCACCGGACGCCGCGTTGGAAAGGGAGCTGTGGGCCCCAGATCAGCAGGGCCGGAGCCTCGCTGTCCAGGGACGGGGCGGACGCCGGCATGTGTGGCCCTTCCAGGGCGACCCAGCCCGGGGGGCCCAGGAGGCCCAACCCAGGGACGCCCTGGGCCTGGCTCCCAGCCTGTAGCCAAGCCCGTGCTCAGCGCCGGCCCTCGGGGGAGCGCAGGGGGTGAGGGGCCGTCCCCCAAGACGGGGCTCTCCACACCTCTGCTGCGTGGCCGGCCTGAGCCCCCCGTCCCGTGGCACCGGCGGCCTCCCTATGTAAGGGGCGATGGCGGCCCCAGCCTGGCTCTCCCCGCACTGTCCCACTCCCAGCTCAGTGACAGGGTTGTCACCCCCCAGCCCGCAGCCTGGGTCCGCGCGGGAGCTTTCTCTCTTGAAATGCGCACCGGGGAGGGCCCTGCCGACCCACCCCGGACGGACCCAGGGCGGCGGACACTCACTCGTCCACAGTGAAGCACACCAGGCGCCGGCGGAGGCCCGCCGCCCTCTGTTGCTCCAGGGCCTCGCGCCCCAGGAAGGGGACGGCGGACTTGAGCTTGCAGGTGAAGGCCAGGCCGGCCTCCAGGGGGCTGTCGTCCGGCCGCAGGTCCGCGTGCCAGTGCCGGTATCCTGGGGTGGGGGCGCGGGGGAGACGCGGCTCAGGGCCCCGGGGCCGGACACCCACCGGCTTCCCGTGTTCGCCCCATAGCCGGGACGTCGCAGGAGGGCGGACGCAGGGCCCGAGGGCCCCGAGGAACCGGGGCACTGGCTCCGAACCCAGCCCGCCCTGTCCCCGTCGCTGTCCGAGGGCAGGGGTCCGGGGTTCCTGCACCGTGCCCGCCGGGTGGAACACCGGCGTCACGGCCGGCGTCATGTGAGGAAAGGACCCGGTGGCGAGTGTCGCGGGGGCTCCTCGGCCTCCGGGGGCCCGGGCCGCCCGCCAGCCCGATCGGAGCTGTGCTCACCTTTCTCGATGCTCAGGGAGTCGATGGCCCGGTAGCCCGCGTCGACCAGGCCGTGCTTGGCCCCCGCCGCCAGCACAGCCCGGTACACAGGCAGGCAGGACGGCGCCGGGATGTGCAGCTCCCAGCCCAGCTCCCCGACGAAGGACAGCCTCATGGCCCGAACCTGGGGGGACAGTCACGGCTCGCACGCGGCCACCGCCGGACGCCGCGGCGGAGCTCCGCTGCCACGCAGGGGCGGCGGTGCCCACCCGCCCCCAAACGTGGGGTCCCCCGAGGCACGCGCCCGGCGCCCCCTGGAAATCTTTAAGGGGGGCGGGGGTGGGGGGTCCATGCCGTGCATGGGAGAAGGTGGACACGCGGTGCCCAGGCCTCGGCTCTTCTGAGCGACTGTGGGACGGTCCCGGGGCCGCGGGGACCCTCCGGCCTCTCCCAGCTCCTGGGTGCTCCCCGGCCTCGGTCCTGTCGCCGGGTCTCCACCTGCATTGTCCCGGGGCCTCGCCTTTGCGCCTGTCTTGTCTTTGTCTCTTATCAGGATCCTTGTCGTGGGATTTGGGACCCAATGTCTGGCCTGGCACAGGCAGGTCGGCCGGGGACAGCTGGCCTCTGGGTGCGTGCGCCCCTCTTACCCGCGCATGGGGCCACCGCCCGCCGGGGTGACGCCGGCCCAGGGGCTGTGGCTCATCCAGCACGTTGGGTTTGGTTGCATGTCGTTCGGACACCCAGCAACTGGCGTCTGCTTCCAGACCTTCAGGCAAATCCCGAACCCACGGTGTCCCCAAGGGTGAGGCCCGAGCACTCCGCCCGGGGACGTCCAGCTTGGTCACAGAGGTCGCTGCTCGGAGCTCGAGGGTCCGCCCGAGCAGCTCCCGCCCAGGAGCATGGAGGCCGCGCCCCCGAGGACAGAGCAGTGCCTCCGCCCCAGACAGGGCCGTCCTGCCGCCATGCGGGGACCACATTCGGAAAGCTTTGGAAACAGCACCGATGTGCTGAGTCGCGATTTGCCCCGCCTCTCAAAACACTCAAAGTTGACACAGAAAATACACTGCTGACATTTTCCGGCTTCCCTGGTGCGAGCCACGGCCGACAGAGATGGCCCGGTCGGCCACGCGCTGATCTCGGAGGCCTCGGGCTCGGGCCGACCTCGAGCGGCGGCAGCAAGGGCCTCCGCGACACGCGCCCCTGGCAGCCGGCGGCGGGGTTCGGTCAGACACGCGCACGCCCCAGCTCATGGGCTCTCTTTGGATCCCAAGGAATTCGGGGGCGGGACAAAGCCCCTTCTCCAGCCCTGAGAGCCCAGCAAGGCCGGCGGGAGGTGGGGTAGGGGCCGCAGGCCTGGCCCCCTGACGGGCTGAGCAATGCGTTCCGAGGGAAGGAAAGAAACAGGGGCCGGCGGACCCCTGGTCCCAGCACTGTGAGGGAGCGAGTCTGGGGAACTCCGGGTGCCTTTCCAAGGTCACAGAGTCACCGACTCTCGGGACAGCTCTCCCTGTCTCCGCTGAAGCAGTGGAGATGGGGCGTCCTCGCTTCTTCTGAAGGGAAGACGCCGAGTGGAGGACATCGGGAACGCAGGCTGTGAGTCGGCCTCGGGGCCACATCTACTCAATGTGGGGTGGGGGGCGCAGCGGGGGGCGGGGCCCAGCACCCGGGCCTGGGCTCACTTTCTAAGCCAGCCCCGAGGGACCCCTGTTCGGGCAGAGCCCGGCGCGGGGACCAGAGGCAGCGGGTGGAGTCACAGAACTGTGGGGGGTCGTCGACAGGCTTCAACCGGGTTTTGCGGAAATCATTTTCTCACCGTGAAGAGCCCCCCAGATTCTGTTGGAGCTAATGAAGAAGTTCAGCAAGGCTGTGGGATACGGGATCTACACGCAAAAGTTGGTGCTGCTTCTATACACTGACCCCGGACAATCCAAAAGGGAACTCAATAAACCAACCCATTTACAGTAGCGTCGCGAAGGATAAAATACTTAAGAACAAACCCAGCCATGGAGGTGAAGGACTTGTACACGGAACGCTACAAAACTTTGGTGAAGGAGAGGAAGGCTAGAAATACATGGAAAGATACCCCACGTTCATGGAGTGAAAGGCTCTGTGTCATTACGATACCAATACTACTCAAAGCGGCCCACAGGCTTACTGCCGTCTCTGTCAAAATCCAATGCGTGTTTGGCAGAAATAGAAGAACCCCCCCGAACATTCATACAGAATCGCAGGGAACCTCAAATGGCCAAAACTATCTTGGAAAAGAGGGACAAGCCTGGATACGTCAGCTTCCTGGTTTCAAACTCACTACAAAGCTGCTGCGATCAAAACCGCGGGGCCACTGGCGTAAGACCAAACGAACAAGCCGACAGGGTCGGGACGAGCGCCCAGAAGTGTCCCCTCGCGTGCAGTGCCGGAAAACCGAACGTCCCCGTGGGCTGAACACCCAGAACCTCTAAAGAACTCCTACAACTCAGCAACAAAACGCACAACCTGATTAAGAAACGAGTCAAAGAGGTGAACGGACATTTCCTCAGCGAGGACGCACAGGTGGCCCATAAGCACCTGAAAAGACGGTCCCCCGTCACTAGTAATTAGAGATATGCAAATAAAGACCACAATGAGATACGACCTAATCCCTATTAGGACGGCTACTATTCAAGTAACAGCCCCCAAACCTCCAGCCTTGGCAACGGCGTGGAGACATCGGACCCCTGGGCACGGCTGGTGGGAATGTAACGGTGCGGCTTCTAGGGAAAACGGGACGGCGGTTTACTGAGAAATTAACAATAAAACCGCCGTATGTCCGGCCCTCCTATTTCCAGGTGCGCAGCCGGAAGAATTGGGGGCAAGGCCTTGGGTCGATACGGGCAGACCCCGGTCACCGCAGCCAGGAGGGGGGAGCCGCCTGAGGGCCTGTCGGTGGCTGACGGGCGGACAAAGTACAATACGGACCCCTGAAGAGGAAGAGCGCCGGACGCCTGCCGCAGCGGGAGAACCGGGAGGGCGTCACGCTCCTGAGATACGCCAGTCACAGGAGGGCACGCTCTGGGTCCCGCTCCCGTGAGGTGTCTAAAGGGGTCGGACGCATTGGGGCAGAAAGCAGAGGGAGGTTATTCGGAGCCGGGGGAGGGGAGGAACTGGAGCCGTTGCATGAACAGGCAGTTCCCCGTGTGCAGGACAAAAACGGGGGCGTCTGCTGCCTGGTGAATGCGCTCAACCCCACAAAACCACAGGCTTACGGGCGGGCCCCGGCAGGCGCGGCTCAGGGGACTGGGCATCGGCCTGCGAACCAAAGGGGCCCAGTCAGGGCCCAGGCCCGGGCTGGGGGCCGGGTACCCAGCAGGGGGCGCACGAGAGGCAGCCACACGTGGATGTTCCTTTCCCTCTTTCTCCCTCCCTTCGCCTCTCATTTAAAAAAAGAAAAGGTTACAATGATTAAAACAAAACGAACACGCATTTCCCCGTGGATGGGCGCCCACAGCCCGGAGGGATGCCATGTGTCCTTTCTCGGTGGTCTGGGCGCCAGGACGGCGGAAGCGAGGGGGTGCACGCCCTCGGGCGCAGGGCCACACAGCGTGCTCCGCGGGCTCACTCAAGCGCACTGTTGTGGGGTGGGAGGGGAATACGCTCCGGTTTCAGTAAAGGGGGGCTGGGGGGCTTGGCGTCGTGCTGGGTGCGTCGCCCACTCCCCGCCAGCTTCCCTTGAAGGTGGCTCTGACTCGAGTCCAGGCAGGTGCCAGGCCCTGTCTTAGCTCGGACCCAAGGCCACGCCGCCCCCACGGAGGCTCTGCACCATCAGCACAGCCTGGGGCGCGCCTCTCCGGGCAACTCTGCGGGGCTCGCGCAGGTGCCCCCGGACGCAGGCCTGCACGCCCCTCTCAGGTCACACGGGCTCACGCGGTTTACACGTCTCCAGGGCGCTTGGTGCGCCGCAGCACCCCGACACAGCGCACACACCCACCAAACCCCGTCGCCCCTTAAACACGTGAGGGTCCCGGGGGCCCCGAGGCAGGGGATGGGCTTGGACCGGAGCACAGGCAGCGCTCGGGGCCCGGGGCCCCGAACCCACAGGAGAGGGGGAAGCGAGGGGGCGGTAAATTCAGAGAATCTCTTTGTTTTAAAACCCTCTGAAGGCTCCAAAGGCGTCCTTGACCCTAGAATGTTCCGCTACGGGGGCGGGGGCGGCGTGTGATCCCTCCCAGCAGCCTGGCAAGTACGCTCATGGGCTGGCGGTGCTGGCCGTGCTGAGGATCGTGACTGGAAACCAATTTTCCAAGAATGAGAATAAATCGAAGGTGCGATGCTCAAACCACGCCTCACAGACCTGACCCTCCCTGAGGATCTGAAAAGCTCCGCGGAAACGTCCGGCCCGGGGCCTCCTCCCCCAGCCCCCCAAGGGCCGGGCCGGTCGCAGACCGGGCCCCGGACGCTCCTCGGAGGGAAGCCTTCCCCGCGGGCCTGGAGCTGGGCTTCAAGCTGCTGACGGAGCCGTGGGCCACCCCAGGACGCCACCGCCGCCTGCACCCACCGACCAGGGCAGGGCTGCGGAGTCAGACACCCGGTGCTCCCTGCAGCTGGGGGGGGGGGGGCTGCCCTGGAGGAGGCCAGAGTCCCCAACGCGGGCGCCCAGGGTCCCTCAGTGCCATCAACCTGCTTCCAACCACATCTGTCCCCGCGCTCACAGCGAGAAGACAGCACCGCCCACCGTGGGACGCCTTGAGTAGTGGCTTGCGCGCCCCTGTTGCCTGGCGCCCGGCGACTGCGTACAGGCCGTGCAACACGAGGATTATTCAGCCGCTAAAACCCGACTGGCAAAGGCAGTCTCCGCGGGGCGGGGCCTCGTCCCGGTGCCCCCAGCGGTCTGCAGGGTGCACAGCGGGGGGCAGCCTTCGCCTGGAGAGACGGAATCCACGGCGCGGGCCCCACAGTGTCGGGAAAAGAAACTCAGTTTCCTTTAGACCTGAAGTTGATTTTCGGGAGAAAACCGCTGTGTCGCCACGTCTGCAGCCGAGCTCGCAGCCCCGTGCCCATGGCCCTGCAGCGGGGCCTGTGCCGGCCGAGGGGCCCGGACTCCCGTCAGCCTCGGCGACCACGCCGGGACAGCGGCCCCCCTGGGAACCACAGCGGCCTCGAGGCCAGCACATGGGAAGCGAGGACATCTGGTCAGCTGGCTGCCGAGGGGACAGCGCCTCCCGCCCTCTGTTCTTCCTCTAGGAATGCAGATCGCGGTCGCCTGGAGCCCAGCCAGGCATCTCAGAGAACTGTTGCACAACAGTGATACCGCTCCGCCGGGGACGGCGCTCAGCCGGGGTCGCCCTTCGGCCCCACCGCCGGTGGGCCGCGGCCGGCGCCTGCCCACCCACCTCGGGCCACGCTGTGGTCCTGGGCGCGGGCCCGCGCCACTCCGCACGCTGCGACCGGGGGCCTTGCCGATTACACAGGAACACATTCCTCTCCCGCATCTGGTTGGCCGGAGTCCAACGATCTCCCATAAATTCTTGGCCCGGCCCCGTGCTCCGGCCCCGACGTCTCTTCGCGTTGAGGGATGGGGCGCCAACACGCACCAGAGCCAAGACAAGACCTCATGTAGGAGACTGTGAAATCCCCCCGGGGCCAGGGGAATTCGGGACGTCTGCACAGACTTGTGGGGCAGCCCAGGAAGGATCTGAGACGTTGTGTAGCCTTGGCCCTCCAGAGGGGAAACTGAGGCCTGGAGAGCTGCCCCAAGGAAGGCTGAGGCAGGCCGGGAAGCTGGGCCTGCTGGCCCCCAGCTCAGCTGAGCGCTGGGGTGACGTTGCCCCGAGCCCTCGGGCTCTGCGCTGACCCAGTTCCCACCCCGAGCACAGCAGCGCCACCCGGAGCCCGGGGTCCCGCTCCGTGCCCACACCGGGTCGGCTCCCCGCCAACGCGCCGGCTTTCATCCCAGAGCCCGGGGGCAGGGCAGGGGCAGGGCGGGAAGGGAAGCTCAGCGTCAGCCGTAGGGTCCTTCCGTTTAGGAGAAAATGCCAGAGCTCAGGGAGAGCCCAGCCTGGCCAAGCATGAGCGGACGGGGCTTATCTCCGGAGGCCGAGGATGCTGCGGACGTCTCCGCTTGTGTTCCTGTCCCCGGAGGACCAGGACAGCACTAGGGAGGAGACAGAGAACGCCACGCCCACGCAGATGGCCCAGGATGACCGTCTCTGGGTCCCGGTTCTGTCTTAGGTCGACAGTCGGGGCTGTGGAAGGAGCGGGCCTGAGGGACACCCGACCCGGGGCTCGTCCGAGGGGCAGGTGCGGCCCCGCTGTCCACGGGCAAGCCCAGGGCGCGCAGGGCCGAGCGGGACGGCGGGGTTCTCAGGGAACAGTGAAACGGACAACGGACCGACTGCCGAGTGTTGTAGGGGGCGAGGTGCGTGCACCGGCGCACACGTGGGGCAACCCTGCCCCTGTTCCCAGGCTCAGTCAGCGGCTGGGACAGCCGACGGGGGGAAGCTCCGCGGCGCCCGTGTCTGTCTGTCTCTCAGAGTTAGGGTTTCCTTCACTCGTCTGTATTTGGCCTGCGTCTCTGCCTGGTACCCCCGGGAGAGATCCATTCTGAAGTCTGGCCTCTGCTTCCACCAGCCTGGCTCCCGGGCCCCGCAGACCAAGGCGCAGCCAGCCAGCCACGGGGCGGCCCGGGGCGGCGGTCGGGGCGGCTGCGGAGAGAGGAGGGTCCCCACCTGCTCCGCTCCTCCTCCAGCCCCGAGCCTCAAGCAGGCGGAGCGGACTCCCAGCCTCGCAGCCCCCACGCCCCACCCCCTTCACACACCAGAGCCCGTCAGGGGCCAGGCCGGGCACTGCAGCGACTCCGTGGGGGCCCACCGGCCATGCTGCCGCGGGGCAGGCCGGGTCCGGCGGCCTGCAGGTGAGCTGCGGTGCCCTCGCAGCGTGCCCCGCCTCTCTGGTCCCAGCAGGCTGCTCTGCACCAAGGGGGCAGGAAGCGAGCTAGACAGAGGACCCCCCCACCCCAGCTTCCCGCTCCCCAGCGCGGCCTCCGGAGAGCGCAGGCGGGAGCGGAGCCCCGCCAGCCCCCCGGCCGGCTCCCCCGTCCTGCCTGTGTCCCGTCCCTCTCTGGCAGCCTCTTCACCGATGTCATCGCGATGCCGTGTATTTGCTAACAGGACCCAGACGCGTCCCGACCCCAGCCCCTGCGCCGGCCAGGAGGGCCCCCCCAGGGTCCCCCCGCACGCTGCCCGCCCAGAGCCCCAGGCGAGCGTGTGAGATGAGAAAAGGGCCGTCTGCCTGGCCGTCTGTCTGTCTGCCCAGCCCGCCCTCACGGCCGCATCTGCTTCATTCACACGCGTTTGTTTGTGCTTCTTGTCCTGTGGGCTGGGCCGCCTTGGGGACCCGCTCCGAGCCCCCCGGGAGGAAGCCCGTCCTCGGGGTAACGCGCCCAAGGCTGTGACCGCGCCCGCGTGCGGGCCGCCCCTGCTTGTGGGTAACCCGACCTGCTTGTGGGCGATTCTGTCCCCCGGGGACATCCCTCCCGTCTGGACCCATTTGTGGCCTCCGCACCAGGGGGCGGCTGGAGGCCCGGGTCGCTGCTACACACCGTGCAGCGCCCAGGACGGCCCCGCCACAGAATGTTCGAGAACGTCCGCGTGCCGCGGCCAAGCCGCCTGTGACGGCGGAGCGCCCGCACTGTCGTGAGGGCCCGCGGACAGCCCGCGGGTGAGCGGGCCTGGGGCAGGGCCCGGGACGCAGGGCCCGCAGCAGATAGTGGCCGGTGGGACTCTTCCTGTCACGCTCCCCTCGCCCGCCCTCGGCCTCAGGACGGCAGCACGGAGTGCGCGGTCCCTCGTTTCCGGCAAGGACCCCGAGGCCGGGAAAGGGACGTGCTGGACGCGGCGCTGGGCCGGGGCCCTGGCCCCGGGGCCTCTGAGGGAGCCCTGACGCTGTCCGAGGTCTCAGAAGCTTCGGGCCCGGGTCTTACACTGTCTGCGCTGGGAGGCGGGGGTGCTCCTGGGATGGGCGGGGCCCCCCACCCCGAGCAGCGCCCCTTCCCCACCCGGCACGCCGGGGTCCGGGGAGGGACTTGCCACCGGAGGACGAGCTCCTCGGGGGAGGCGGGGACCTGCTGGAGCCCCACTGTCGGCAGCCCTGTCACCCCAAGGAGGCAGAGGCAGTGACGGCCACCCTGCCCCTCCCGGGAGGGGACACCGTGGGCGGCCGTGCGGGCGGCACGACTGAGGCTGCCTTCCCGGCGGAAGCGCAGGACGGAGCCCCCGGGGGCCCGGGCACCGGGTGCGGCTCAGCGGGCACCCAGCGAGGACCCGTCGGCCCTGGGAGGTCCGGACGGCCGGCGGGCAGGACCGTGGTCTCTACCTGACCGGGGGGGCCAAGGTCCGGGGAGGCAGAGGGCCTTGCCCGAGGGCACGGGGGTTCCCACGTCCAGCCCCAGGCCCCCTCCTTGCAGCGCGCAGCGGCGGCCGCCCACAGCGCAGAGGGCGGCGGGAACTCACCAGGTGCCCGGCGGCCCTCACCAGCTTGTGGGTGGAGAACGGGAAGGCCTCGTTGCTCAGGTCTGTGTCGAGCACCTCCTGGAGAACGGCCCGGCTGCGAGAAAGCAAGGTCGGTCGGTCGGTCAGCAAACGCTCCCTGGGCGCACCTGGGCGCGTGCCCTGCCCCGGGAGCGCGCGGGGGACAGAGCGGCACGCAGGACAAGCCCTGTCCTCACGGGACCGCCGACAGCAGACGCGGCCGTCGTGAAAGCGCGCTGAGGCGCACAGGCACCAAACGCAGGTCAGAACGACGGAGCAGCAGCAGACCCGGCTGGAGGCCGGGCCCGCAGATGCCCCCGCAAGGCGCGCCTTCCCCAGGTGGGCGAACCGGGGCCCCGACGGTTGCCTACCCGCATCCCACGGGAGCCCCTGAGGGCAGGGCTCACTCCCACCCCCACCCCGCGTGCCCGCAGGCTGGCGTCCACGCTGCCGAGACCTCCCTGTGTCCCTGGACACCACTTCCCGGGCCCCCAGCCCCTCGCCTCCCTGCTGGCGTGGTTCACTCCTTCTGCACCCTCCCCACTCCCACCCCCTCCCCTGACCCGGCCCTTAGTCACTGTTCAGGCCTCGGCCCGGCTGCCGCCTCCTCCAGGAAGTCCTCCCCGACTCCCTGAGTCTGGTCAGGTGCGCCCCACCAGGGTGTTCCCGCCGTGGGTGTGCCCGCTCCGCGCCGGCACAGAGAGGGTGCTGGGAAAACAGGCCGGCTGAGAACAGCCTGACCTTGCACCGCAGGGCGAGCGCCCCACTGGCAAGAGATAGCCCCCCACTCCTGTCCCACAGGGGGTCCGCAGGGCACGGGGGCCACTGCCCACCCACAGGCCCATGCCTGTGGTGCTAAGAGCTGCCCACCCGTGCCGGCCCCAGGGGCCCAGGTCCTTCCGGAACAACCTCTCCCTTCCTGGGACCCATGGGGAGCCAGCACCAGAGAACCCAGACCCCGACCCCACAGGGCAGGTCCTGTCTGCGGCCCCAAGGGACGCTGGGGCGGGGGCCACTCCAGTGGTTTCCTCGCCAGGCCCAGGGTTTGAAGGGGCTCGGCAGCGCGAGGGCCACCGTGGCTCCGGGCACCCATCCCGCCCAGGCCAAGGGGGCGAGGACTGGCAGCTGGCGCCCAGGCCTGGGGAGCTCCTTCTGGGGAGCCGGTGGCCATCCCTCCCCTGGGTGCCAGCAGGTGGCGCTGGAGAGCACACGTTCTGGGCCAGAGGCTCTGGTTCAAGTCCCAGCTCCTCCACTCGCAGCCCCGCCCCCGCCCTCCCTGGCTCCCGGCTGCTCCCCCGGGCAGCCCCACAGGGCCCTTGCGAGGAATCAGCAAGACAACACGTGCTGATAATTAGAACTGATGTTTGCTTCTGTGCCGCCTCCACCAGCCACGCGTGGCCACTGGAGTTGATTAAAATTAAAAACGCCAGCCCTGGCTGGTGTGGCTCAGTGGGCTGAGCGCCAGCCTGTGAACCAAAAGGTCACTGGTTCGAACCCAGGCAGAGCACAGGCCTGGGTTGCGGGCCGGTCCCCAGTAGGGGACATGCAAGAGACAGCCACACAGGGACGTTTCTCTCCCTCCCTTTCTCCCGCCCTTCCCCTCTCTCTGAAAATAAATAAATAAAACTCTGCCCTGGCCAGGTAGCCCCACGGGGTAGCGCATCACGCTGACCTGCCACAGTTGTGGGTTCGGTCCTTGGTCAGGGCACGTACAGGGGAAACCAGTGAGTGCATCGATACCTCTCTCTCTCTCTCTCTCTCCCCCTCTCTCTCCCCCGCCCCTCTCAAAATAAAACCAAAGACCCGCAGGCGCATCCGCTCCATTGCAAGGGCTCCATGGCCATGGAGGGCCCGGCGCCACCGTCCTGCCCGTTATGGAGACTTTCCCGAAAGTTCTGCCCGACAGCGTCGCACGGCGCCCCTGGGCCCGGGCGCTGTGGGAAGCGCTTCCTCATCCCTCAGAGAGCGTAGCCCTGGTCGGCGGCGGTGGGGACGTCGTCGTTCACACAAGAGGCCCGGGGTTGTGTGTGCCGGCGAAGGGTGGGGAATTCCCAGGAGGCGGGGGGTGGTCGCCCTGCGGGGGCCACGGCACCAGCCGCCTGCAGCAGCGAGTCACTCCCCTGCTCCCGCCCAAGGCCACCGTGTCTGTGAAGCCCCGAGTTCCAAGAGCCAGGCCTCGAGCTGGGGCGGGGGCAGGACCCCCACACCCATTCGCCCCGACGATGGGGAGGCCGGGCCACCCAGGGCAGAAGCGGAACCCAGCCACCCCCGCCCGGGGCTCCTGCGGGCGGGCGCTGGGCACTGTCTAGCGCGGCTGCTCTCGCTGCCGGGGGGCCGTCCGCCGCCCTGCGCACTCCGACCCCCACCGACCCTCCCCGCCCTCTCTCCGGCCGGCCCTCAGGCAGCTCCCATCAAGTCCTCCGCAGGCACCGCTGTTCCGCCCCCAGCGGTCAACTCTGTCCTCGTCCTGCTGATCCACTGACCATGGGGATCCAGCCCATCGCCCCCTCTGCGAAACCTCTGCTTCACCTGCCCCTGAGACCCTCACATGCCTGTGAGGTTCCGTCCCCTATCTCAGAATCAGAGACCCTGTCAGAGCCCGAGCCAGGTCTCTCAGCTCAGCCCCCCAGCTCCACCCAAATGAGCAGCTTTGCTGCCTTCTGCCTACGCCCCCTGCCGTGCGCACGCGCACACACGCACACGCACACACACACACACAGGCCAGGCGTCTCCTGCCATGGGGACTTCACCGGCTGTCCCCCCAGACCGCTCCGGGGCTTGATCCCGCATTTCCTCTGGGGCTATGCCCGAACGTCCCTGTTACAGGTTAGGGTCTCCGGGGCAGCCGGAAATCAAACAGTTCAAGCACGCAACCCCCTCCGCCCTGATTCGCTTGTTCGGCCAGCACGCAGCGCGCGTCAGCCCTGTGCCCGAGCGGCGCCCACAAAGGCAGCTACGGCTCGGCCTGGGAGGGAGGCCGCCGGCCCAGGGCGGGCACGCAGCAGGGGCTGCTTGGTGGCTGTCACCGCATGGCGCTTCCTCGCCTGTCCCCCAGCTGCCTCCGAAGCCGCAGACAGAAGGGCCTTGCCAAAGCCACCTGCCCTGGGGCCGCTTTGCTGTGACCCTCCCCTCTCCTGGGCTGTGGATGGGAATGTCCTATCAATACTTATAAAACCAATGAATGAGCGAATGACCCCTCCTATCCCATCCCCAGTGGCGCCTGGGGAGGTGAGCACGGTGACTTCTCAGTGTGGGCGCTCTTCTCAGCCCAGGGAGCCGGCGGAAGCCGGCTGGGCTCCGCCCACTGCTGGGAGGCACACCGAATCCTCAGACTGTACCAGTGACCCAGGGACCCTTCCGTGACCCCTGAGTCCTCAGACTCACTGGCTCCCTGGCGGGTTCGGCCTGATTCTCACGTGAAGGGCTTTCTGACCCTGGAGCTTTGGAAATGAGTGACCCGGAACGGGGTCTCCAGTTCAGCAGATAGCTCGGCCGGCAGACTATCCCACTCGGGACTGGGGAGGGGCTCTGGTCGCGTGTCCCCGGCGAGGGACCAGGGTCAGGGCCGCAGGTGCGCCCCGCTGCTTGGCCCCCCCCGCCCCGTCCTCACCTGGCCGGGCCCTGGATGCTGATCATGCCCAGGTCCTCCGAGCGGTCGATGAGCTGGCACCGGAACCCCCGGTCCTGCAGCACCGTGGTGATGTGGGACCAGTTGTGCTGGGCCACGGCCCCGCCCACGGCCAGGTAGAAGCCGTCCCCTGGAAGAGAAGCGCCAGACCTGGAGCAGGACTGGGGGACGGGGCCGGCCGCAAGGGCGGCCTGCGCCTCTGCGCCGAGAAAACAAGCGCTCTTTCCTTGAACGTGACCGACCCACCGGAGCTCAGTGACCGGCCCAGCCCGCGCCCCGGGCCCTCGGTTTCCACGGCACCCAGGACAAAACATGGGACCGTCGCTGGGGGCAGGGGCTGGGGCGGGGGACCCCCGAGGGCTTTTCTGGGAGAGTCTGAGGCTTTTCACTTTCCAAAGAGGTTCCTGACGCAGGAAAGCAGAGGCGCCGTGACACCCCGTCGCCACGGGAGAGTCTGCGTAGCACCTCAGCCGGGGCCGGGCAGCCCGGACGCATGTCCTGTCCTCTCTGCGGCTCAGGTGCTCGCCGGCTTCCACTTCGCTCCACGTTCCCACGCGCCCGATCTCCCGGATTCCCGCCTTGCCCACGTCGGGGACCGGGGCTCGGGGAGGCCACTCCCGGCCCCCCGGCCACCGCCAGGTTCCCGCTCGGACCCTTCGCAGCGCAGGCCTGGCCAGACGTCACCGCCTCCGGGAAGCCTTCCTCACCCTGGCTCAGCCGCTGCCCACGACCGCCCATCACCCGTGCCCTCCCAACCCCCACGTTCACCCACTGTTCTCACAGACCCCCGACCCGTGCCCGTCTGTCTGGACCGTCCACAGCGAGGCCCGGGAGGCCCCACCGGCTGCATCGTCCCCACAAATCACGGTTGAGGGGGAAAACGGGCGGAGGACTCCATGCTTGCACGGGGCACACGTGTGCTGGCTAAGCCCATGGCTTTCCTGGCTGCCACGTCAGCCACAGCAGGAGCCACGGCCCCCAGGCGACCCTCCCCCATGCTCCCAGCCGCGCGTCCGCTGCAGCCTCTCGCCGGCCAGGGCTACTCTGGTGACACTGAGTTCAGCAGCCACCTCCGAGGCCCAGGAGAACCCGCCAGCCCTCGGCTCCCAAATCAACCGCAAGGACCCCATGGGCAGCGAGGCAAGCCTGACCCACCGCCCCGCCCCGCCCCCAGCAGAGATACGGACCCCACGTGGGCCAGAACCTTCCTGTTTTTCCTGCTGGGTCCCGCATGCTCCGGCCTGACCCCCGGGGACCCCTTGGGCTGTCACTGGCCAGTGAACCCCTGCCTCTAGCCTCGCCTCCCTCTCCCAGGGCCTGGCCACAGCTCGACCCCCGCCCTGGGGACCCTGAGTCCCACCGGGGACGCCAGGCCTCTGACCCGCTTACCTTCAAAGGCAGGGGCGAGGGGGGCGACCTCAGGGCCAGGGGCCAGGCGGCTGACGGTCAGGTCACTCTCGGTGCCGCCGCGCGCGTTCAGCATGCAGGTGTACACGGTGGAGCCTGGGTGGGAGCAAGGCCATCTGTCGGTCCCTCCGTCCGTGCCACCGGGAGCCACACAGAGCTCAGCACAGGCCGCACGCACGTCCGGAGAACCGCATGTCAGGGAGCCCCGGAAAGAGCCTGCAGCGCGGCGATGCCACCACGGCCTTAAGGGGGCGGCAGGTCCCCCACGCTGCCATCCCCCCAGGGGGACCAGCATGAGGGGGGGCTGCCCTGTCCCCGTGCCTGGGTGTCGGCGGCAAGGGCCCCGGGCAGGGCCATGGGCGGGAGGAGCCCAGAGGCGACGGGGTCAGCTGCCACCTTCTCCCGGTGCCCAGGGCTGTGCCCACGGAGCTCCGCCTGGCGCTGCACGGGGGCGGGGCGGACCCAGCCCAGACCTCATACCTGGGGGTCGGCTGACGTCGGCGGAGAAGAGCCAGTCGGCGGCCTTCCCCGCATCCACGCCCAGCAGGTAGAACTTGCCGAAGTAGGACATGTTGAAGACGGCCGCGGCCCCGCGGCAGGCCAGGCACTCCCGCTTGATCTGCAAGATTCCAGGGTGCACGCTGGGCTCTGAGGGGGGCCACCACCCCCCCTGAGCCTCCCTTGCGTCCCCTCTGGCTCAGGAACCCTGCGGCATTCTCCCCGAGCACAGGGGACGTGCCCATGGCCGTCCCTCGGCCGTAAAACCAGACGCGGTAGAAGGACATTGGAAAATTCTCAAATAAGTGCCGTTAAACAACATGCTCCTGAATCACCAGGAGGCTGAGCAAAGGCATCGCAAGGGGAACTAGGAAGCACCGTGAGGTGAGGGGTGATAAGCTCACAACACGTGGAAACCCATGGGCGCGGCCTTCGCACCCATGGACGCTGACGTTCGAGAAGCCGCCCAGAGCAGGACCCTAACCTTCCGCTTTGAGACCAGAAAAGAAGAGCAAGTTAAACCCAAAGGAAGCAGAAGGAAAGCAAGAACCAATGCAGAAAACGCGTTTGACAAGACCCAGCTCCCGCTCAGGACAAGGCCAAGCGAGCCCAGCACGGGAGGAGAGCCGGCTGCAGCGGGAGCAGGAACCCGCGGCTGCCGCTGCCGACCCGGACGAGACGTCCCCGCGACTGAGCGGCAGGGTGCGGCCCCGGCTCCGCCGCCTCCCAGGGGCCCTCGCCAGGCCACTCCGGCAAGAAGGAGGGATGAGAGGCACCCACCCGGAGAGGGAGGAGGAAAACCGCCGCTATTTGCAGACGACAAGATCTCGCATCTGGGAAATCCTCACCCACTCACTGAAAACCGGTCAGAACTAAGGAAACGCCTCACCAAGCCTGCAGGTCACGAGGTGAACGTATGACAACACTCAGAAACGGTCGTATTTCTACCCACTAGCAACGAACAATCCAAAGTGAAACTCAGCAAGTAATTCCGTTTACGTCAAAAAGAGCGCTGACGTGCTTATGAATAAATTTATCAAAAGACGCATAAAATTTCATCTAAAGACGAAAAAATATTTGGAAAGGAGTCAAAGGAGACCCAAGTGAGTGGGGCGACGTCCCGGGTCTGGGAGAGGCTCCCTGTCGCTAAGCGGGGACCCTGCCCCGCTGGCCCGCTCTGTCAGCACAGCCCCCCGAAACCTCCGCTGGCCTTGTGGGGACGCTGACGGCTCGCCCTGAAGTTTGGATGAAAATGCGAGGCACCCAGAATAGCCTTTAAAAACAAGTGGAGGACCCACACTCTCTGAGTTCAAAACTACCACAAAGCTACTGGCGCAAGACGTAGGGGTGTAACATACAGCGAGACAGTGGGCTCGGCAGAGTCGGACCCAAGGTCCAGAAATCCACCCGGGGGGGCTCCTCTCCACCAGGTGGCCAGGCAATCCCGCGGGGGAAGGAGTACTCTCCAGCCAGCATGCGGGGCGGCCGAAGCCCCCCTGCAAGAATCACGCTGGGCCCCTCCCTCACACCACCCACAAAACCTGGTCAAAATGGACCACAGACCCAAGTAGTAGGGCTAAAGCTGCAAAATTCTCAGAGGGAGGCAATGAGAGTGAGCCTTCGTGAACCTGGGTGAGGAAACGCCTTCCTAAACGGGCACCGAAGGCCCAAGGGACCAAGGAACACGCATCGGCTGTACCTCGCGAGAACTGGGGATTCCTACGCTCCAGCGGCGCCATTGCGCAAGCGGGGAGACGCCCCCAGAACGGGAGAGAACATTTGCGAATCATACACCTGACAAAGGGCTTGTATCGGAATATATAAAAGACCCTCATGATGGAAAGATAAGTTAAATAACACAATTTAAATATGAGCAAGGACGTGAATGACGTTTCTCCAAACAAGAAACGAACGAGCCCCTGCTAAGGTGCGAACACCTGCCGGCACCAGAGACACGCGACCCGCAGGCGCCCCTCCAACGGACGACCACAAGCGCCAGCGAGGCCGCGGAGACGCTGGAGCCCCCGCACGGCCGGCGCGGGTGTACACGGTGCGGCCGCTCTGGAAGACAGCTGGCAGCGCCTCAAAACGTCAACCCCGAGCCAGCGCAGGACCAGCGGCTCCACGGCTGGGTGCCGTCCCTCTGCCCGAGAGAAGCGCACACCTGTCCGCACACACCTGTCCGCACACAGGCTTGTACACACACGCCCACAGCAGCACGCAGGGCGGACGGCCGGGGACGGCAGCGCCACCCAGGCCGCCAGGCTGCTGGGCCGCGCACGACCCTGAGAGGGGGCGGCCGTGCGTCTCCCCAACTCTGCGCCCAGGCCCCGTGGGCGGGTCGGACCGAGAGGACGGTGGGAGGGTCCGCCCCAGGGAAACTGGCCCGCACAGGGGTGCCGGCTTCTCCCCCGAGAGCCGGTGCTCCAACAGCCCCCGTGGGGTCTGCCCGCGCCCGCGCCCTGGACACTGGGGCGCGCCCCTCCCCCACCCCACAGACACGTCGCCCTTCACGGAGCTCCGGCCACCGCTGTGGGCGCCTCCGCTTGCAGTGCTGGGCCTCGACCAAACCCGAAGCCGCTGCCTGGGCTGCCTGCTGCCTCCCGGGCCCGGGCAGCTGCTCACTCCGAGGACGCGCGGGCTGCACGCAGCCGGGAGCCAAGTTGGCACCCCTTCCCGCTCCCGCGTCCTCGCAGGCAGAACGCCCGCCAGCCTCGGAAGCTGCGGTGCGGAGGTGCCAGACGGAGCCCCGCTCCCTCCTCAGAGGCGCCCAGGGGACTCTGAGCTTCACACACTCACGCCTCCCGGTCCTCTGCGAGGCTCCCTTCGAGGCCTTTAACGGGGCTTCCCTACGGAAGCCGCGTCGGGGTCCCTTCCCTTCGAGGTGGCTGCCGGATTGTGGGGCTCAGTGCACACGGACCTGTGGGTCCTCGTTTGAAAGCATTGAGAGTGTCCAGGCGCGACCACGGGGCGCTGAGGCCGGCCAGGGCGCCCCTGAGCGAGGGGCCCCGCGGGTCTGCGTGCGTCCCGGGCCCAGGGCACCGTTCTTGCTGCCTGACCCTCAGGCGCCCAGCCGGGGCCCCACAGGGGTGCTTCCCAGGCCTCCCTGGGCTCTGGGGACCCTGGGCTCGGGCCTCGGCCCCACTCGCGCACGGAGGCGTGAGCGGACGTCGCCCGGCACTCCAGTCAGCCGAGGGTATCGGGACAGCACCGTGCGACTTGGTAACTGCGGCACGGGACGGCAGAGCACCCTGCATTGTGTCTTCTGCAAAGGCTGCCGGTGAGCACCCCCCCGTGTGCTGCAGACTCGGGGGAAGGCCCGGCCCCAACCTTGTCACCTCCCCCTCAACAGGAGTGGGGAGCCAGGCGCTTGGGCGAGGGGCTGTGAGCCGCCAGGCGCCCTGTCGGACCAGCCCCACCTGCCCACCGACCCTGCCTGGAGCACAAGGGGCAGCGAACAGGCCCCAGAGCACGCCCCCCACCCCCACCCCGGGACCCCTCTGCTTGTCCCAGGGGGGTCCTGTTCTGTGAGGGCTGCGGGGGGAGCCCACCACGCGGGGCCCCAGAAAGAAGAGGAGGCCTCTCGCAAAAGCTCGCACGGCCCCCCAAACAGCTCCCAGGGCAGACGGACGGAGGCTCGGGGAGGCGGAAGCCACGCAGCCAGACCCCAGCCCGGCAGCAGCCTTGCCCTCGAGCCGAGCGGCCGGCCGCGTCTTGGCACCCACGGAGGGAGCTGCGTGGGAGAGGAACGCGTCACCTGTCGCTCCCGGAAACGGAGTTGGCCCCAAACAGGGACAGGCCACAGCGGGCGCCAGGGCCGGAGCTGTGCCGGGCCAGGCCTGCGGGACATGGGGCGGGGGCGGGGCGGGGCGGGGCGGGAGGGCTACCTACCACGTCGTGGTGGGGCGGGAAGTCGAAGGTGTAGTCGTCCCCCAGCAGCCGGTTGTAGGCGTAGTCCTTGTGCGCCTCGTTCCCGTAAGCCCCGTAGTAGTCGTAGTGCAGGACCTGGGGAAGGGCGCAGTCGTCCCTGGTCCCCGCCTCCTCCCTCCTCCCCGCCCGCCTGCCCTGTCCGCGCTGCCTCGCGACCAGGCGAGCGCGTTGCGGACACGGGAGGGCGGCGGCGGCGGGTGCGGGCGCTCCGGGACCATGTGCACGGGGGGCCCCGTGATCCCCACGCGGCCGGGTGGCAGGTCTTTGAGGGGCCCCGGGAGGAAGGGGAAGAAGCTGGGTGTCCTCACAGGGGGGAGGCGGGGCGGGCCGACAGGACCTCAGGGCCACCATCACTCCATGCCAAGGCAGCGGGGAGGCCGGGGCCGGGGACAAGGCGCGGACGCCCGGCACCACGCCCGAGGCCGTTGCCACGGCGATCCGGGACCCCGCCCTGCTCTGGGCCCGGCCCTCTCCCGAGGAGGAGGGTCCTTTCTACAGCGTGGAAACCGAGGCACAGAGATAGTACAATATCCCGGGTCACAGTGAGCACGGGCCAGAGCTTAGCATGACCCCGGGTGGCCCGAGGCTGGCTCTTCGGCCGCCTCTTGTCCTAACATGTCCTGTGCTGGGCCAGCCAGCAACCCGGCCCGCTCCTGCCCGCCCCTCCCCTTCCTCCCCCTCCTCCTCCTCCTCCTCCTCCTCCTCGTTGCACTGGCTGCTTGAAAGGTGGGAGCCAGCCCACCAGCTCCCCCCCGCCCAGTCTCCCCTCCTTTCCACAGATGAGAGCTGACCATGAGGGTCACCCTGAGCCGGGGCTCTCTGCTGCCCCAGCGCCAGCCGGGCCCCCGGCCTCCGGGGGGGGGCCCCTTCACCAGAGTCCCCGGCTCGGCCAGGTTCGGCCCCCCGGCCCCTGAGACGTCAGAGGGACACCCCAGCCACTGCGGCCTGGCTGCGGGTCAGGGACGTGGGGGTCGTCTGCTCGCCCGGTGCCCCGGACTCCCAGGATGGCCCCAGGTGGGAGCCTGCCCACCTCGCGGCCCAGGGCGTGTCCCCGATTCCCACTCCTGTTTCCTCCCCTTGCCCACGGACTTGCGGGGGAGAGGGTCGGCCTGCAGGTCGAGCGGCCCCGCCTCCGCCCCGAGAGGCAGCCGCTCCGCCTGCGTCTCCAGGCACTCGGGCTCCTCTGCTCTCCCAGGCCACCCCGAGGTTTGTGCCGGGAGGCCCGGCCCCCGAGCGCCCGGCGACGGCCACCACACGCCCGCCTGGGGCCACGGGCTGCTGTGGGGGTGGAAACGGGCTGCACCAGACAGGGCAAAGCAGCAACAGGAGAGCGGTTCCAACTTGTTCAAATCAGGACCGACTGCGTCCCCGGTCGGGCGAAAGCGCCCCAGGGCCTGCCCCGGACGCCCGGCCCCAGGGGCTCCGAGCCGGGGGTGGTGACTCTCCTCTCTGGGGCGGGGGGTGGGCCGCCCCCAGAGGCCGGGACGCTGTGAGGACCCAGCTCACACAGGAACGCACAGAAGGCCCAGTGCTCTGCTCGGTCCTCCCACTCACAAAGACGAGCAGTAGCAGTTGCCAAAAATATAGGAACAAAATCATGAGACGATGCTCTAGTTTCTCCTGCAGCCTGCGCGAGGGGTCGCGTGTGCTGACCTGCCGCCCCGCCCCCCGCCCCCAGGAGCAGGCGCTGCCTGGGGACCATCTGGACCAGGCAGGCCCGGCCCCTGCGGAAGAGGGGTCGCCCATGGGGAGCCCCGCAGAGGAAGGGCCCCGGGGTCACGGGCAGGCGGGCAGCCGGCGGGCAGGCTGCGCCGGTGGAGAGCCCAGCAGCGGGCACCGCGGGAGGGGAGGTGTGGGCGGCGGTGGGGGGTGCTCACCGGAGCCGCGCCTCCTGGGTGAAACCATCCTGGCCGCTCCCAGCCGTGCCGCTCCTGGAACACGCAGCCCCGCGCGACCAGCTCCTGGGTGGGGGAGGACAGCGCCCTTCACGCCGGGTCAGACGCCCGCACGCCAGGCCAGGCGGGCAGCAGCCGAGTCTGCCCCGCCCCCGCTGGCGCCCCAGAGGGCTCCCCAGGCGCGCGCTCTGCGCACCTTCTGCCAGAAGCACCTGGGAGCGCACGCGCCACCCCGTCCCCAGCTGCCCCGCAGGTGGGGTCCCGCGTGCACTCTGTCACCCACACCCCTCCCGGGGCGGGGCCGGCGCAGAGCGGGCACCTCGTGCAGAGGGTCCCGCCTCACGTTGCGGCCGGCCAGGGGCTCGTCGTGGGGGAAGACCACGGAGTAGTTCTTGGCGTAGGACTCGTGGCTGCGCTCGCGGATCCAGCGGCGGTGGCCGGTGAGCGAGTGGTGGAAGCGCCTGTTGCGGGCGCAGGGGACCGTCACCGCCGGGGGCCTGGCGGGGAAGGGCCGGCCAAGGACGGGGGCCCCGGGGCACAGCCGGACCCTCAGCTCCCCTGCCAGAGCCCTCCCGGGGGTTCGGACGTCAGGAGGAGCTCCTGGCTCTCCGTTCGCCCTCCCCCCACGGCCCCTCCGCCCGCCTCTCCGTGGGCACCGCCGCGGGGCTGCCATCCGCTGGCTCGTCCACCTGGACGCTCACCTGCGAACAACCCTCCCCCCAGCTCAGCCTCGCAGCTGGGCAGCCTGTGCCAGGCGCCCCACGCCACCCACTCACTCCCGGGCCTCAGCCGCCCCATCCGCCCAGCGAGAGACCGGGTCCCGCTGCTGGTCCTGGAGCCATCTGGCAGGCGGGGCAAGACACGGGCTGCAGGCCCCGGAACTTGCAAAGGGCATGGAGCTGCCGGACCCTTGGCCCCCGGCACCGGCCAGGCTGCCAGCCTTCCTCCCTGTCTTCCCCTGCTGCCTCCTCCTCCCAGAAGCCCTCCGGATTTCCAGGGAGGCTCCTTTTCAACAGCCCTGCCTATTGACCGCATGCTCCAGCCCCAGGGGCAGCTGGCAAGGAGGCCCCTGCCGCCCGCGCCCCAACCCCCGGCCCACGGACTTCACTGTGCACGTGCCTGATGTCGTAGCCGTACATGTCCTTCTCCGGGCGTCCGTGGACGATCCAGTGGGCCAGCTCCTGGCCGCAGCCGCCGCCCAGCATCATCCCTGCAGGCGTGGAGCCACGGTGGGCAGTCCGCCCCAGGGCTGCTCACCCCGGTTCACAGCATCGCTCCCCGGGCCTGGGACCGCACACCCGGGGTGCAGCCTGCCTTCTAATGGGGCCCCACCGGTCCCTGCAGGCCTCCCTGTCTCCACCCCTGTCCGGGGTACGGGGGACGCAGGGCTCCGGGGCCAGCCCCTCAGACCCCCGGGGAACTCGGAGAAGGGGCGGCGAGGCCACGCGGTGCCGGGGGCTGCGCTCACCTGCACTGTTGAAGCCGCAGCCCAGGAAGAACCCTCGCAGCTCGGGTGCCTCTCCCATCAGGGGCTTGTGATCGGGGGTGAAGGACTCTGTGGGAAGGGAGGGGCTGCATCACCCAGTGGCCGCAGCGGCAGGTCCCCGAGAGGCGGGGCTCTCCAAGCGCCTCCTTCCTCCAGGCCCTCCCCACCCTCGGGACCCAGCTCAGTGCCACTTCTTCCAGGGAGCCTCCCAGGTTGCTCTTGCCCCCGTCCCCGGGGTGCCTCCAGAGTTACGGCCAGAACCGTCGCCCTGAGCCGACTTCTCCGTACGGGTCCGGGTGAGCCTCGCCGCCTCCTGCGTTCTGTCGCCGCCAAGGGGCCTCCCCCGGCACGCCCGGCACAGCGCACGGCCCCCCTCCCCGCCCCATCTTCCTGCCGGCTTGTCACCGGTCGCTCCTGCCCGTTGGACCGTGAGCACCAGTGGGCCAGGGCAGGGCTCTGCTCAGCACTGTGTCCCGAGGCCTGGCCCGGGCGGGCAGCCTGCAGAGGCTCGAGCTGGTGGCCCGGCCAAGCACTTCGGCTCTGTGGGTCTGCGCCCCCGGCCTGCGGGGGCGGGGCGGGGGCGGGGGCTGTGCTCCGCCTGCCGTCTGGGGACCTGGGAACTGGACGCCCCGTCCCAGTCCTGTTTCTGCGCCAACCCCTTGGTCCAGCTCTCCCTGGGGCAGAGAGCAGGGCCGGGTCGGCGCCTGTCCGTCCACCCTCGGGAGTGCGGCCGACGGCCCCGGGTCCCGGCCAGCCGGATGGAACATTCTGGAAAGCAGGAGAGCTGGGGACTGGGGCTGGGCTGCACGGTGGCCTTCAGTCCTGTGAGCAGGGTCCTCGCTTAGCCCGCTTTACAGGTGACCCAGCCGAGGCCCAGAGGCGAGTCGGGTGGCGGTTGGGGCCCAGCCCGGGACGCCAGGAGGTGCTCCTGCTGGGGCGGCCAGAAGCCCAGCCGTGTGCCCGTTGGGGGCAGGTTCCTGCCCCTGCCAAGCCCCGGCCTCCGGCCTGCAGAGAGCAGTGGAGCAGTGCCTGCCACCCAGGCCGCTGGGAGGAGGCGAGAAAGTGCAGGGACTCCCGGCTCCTGCCGGGCACAGGCAGCCCCCGGGGTCAGCCAGGTGACCCGAAGCCGCCCCGCCCCGCCCCAGGCCGCCCCACTCACCTGGGCCACAGACTGTGGACTTGACCCCTGTCTTCTCCAGCACGGGCACCCGGTTGATGGCCCCTTCAATGTGCTGGGTGAACACGTCCCAGTCCAGGTCGAAGAGGCCGAAAGCAAAGTTGTCCGACACCTGGGTGGGGGGAGGCGGGGATGGGCCCTGGGACACCGCCCCCGGAAGCGGCAGGGATGCCCGGTCCCCTACGGTACCCTCGGCCTGTCTCCCCGTCCCCAAGCCTGCAGCGGGCCGGTCGCTCCCTGCCCAGCTCTCCCGCGGGCCCTGCTTCCCCGCCCTCCCGCAACCCGCTCCCCTAAGTTGGATCACGCCCCCTCTTGCCCCTGAGCTTCCGGTGGGTCCCCGAGCCCCACTGTGGTCTGCGAAGCCCTCTGTGAGCCGGCCCTGCCCACAGCGACCGCCGGCCCCCAGCCCCACGGGCCTGCCTTCAGCCTTTGAGACGGGCAAGCTTGGCCTCGGGCCTTCACCTCCACCTGGGCAGCCCCTCACCTGCCTTGCTCTCCGCAGGCCCTGCTCAGGGCCACCTCCTCAGTGAGCCCTCATGACTTCTTTGTTGTATGTCTCCCCACCAAAATACAGGCCTCCTGGGACAGGGACTTTTATTTTTGTTTCCCTCTTTCCCCAGAAAGTAAAACAGGACCTAGCCCACGTTGGTCAGTTAGTCATTCAGTTTCGGACTAAATGCCTGAAGAGAAGAGCGAGGGTGGCCCACACGTGCCCGAGGTGGCCGAGGGGCCACCGGGTCTGCACTCAAGTCCAGAAGCTGCCAGGGGCGCAGCCCAGGCTGGGGTGACGCTGCTGCAGCCGCAGGTGGGGTGGGGTAGGGGCCACAGGGTTGTTGGCCGATGGATGGAAACGTCCTCACGTTCTTCGAAAGCTGCCATTTCACTATTTTGCAGCCTCCAGCTGCTGCTGCTTTGAGGGCGGCCCCCCAGCTGCCCCGGGCCTGGGTCGCCCTGTGTGCCAGGCCCTCCCGGGGTTTGACCCTTGAGGGGCAGCGCTGAGGAGCTTCGGGAGGGCCTCCCGCGCGGAGCCGAGGCCCCGCTCCCCTCCCCTGCTCCCTGCGCGCCTCACCTCCTCCCAGAAGATGGGGTTCGCCTCGTAGCCGCCCACGGACAAGGCATCCCCCTGCAGGCGGAGGTAGACCGAGGCGTCGTGGTCACGGACGTTGGGCATGTTCTGGAGGGCAGAGCGGAGAGGCCATGGGTCAGCGCCCCCCCAGGGGTCCCGGGCGCACAGAGGGCCCACCAGCCTCCTCCTCGCCGTCCGGCCCCGAGGGCAGAGGGGACCGGGGCCTCAGGGTGCCCAGCGGACAGACCAGCATCACGCCAGTCTCTCCTTCCCCACACCCCATAAAAGGGCTGCAAAGACGTGAAAAGGGAGGGAATGAAGGAGGGGGAGGGGGAGGGGGAGGGAGCGAGGGGAGGGCGCAGGGGGAGCGGAGGGAGAAGGGAGCAGGAGGGACATCCCAGCAACACAGGGGGGTGGGGGGTGCAGGGGGACAGCGAGGGCCGCGCTGCAGCTGGGGTTTGGGGGACGGGGGACTGAACAAGCAGGTCAGTGCGCCGCCCCCGCCCCTCCAGCCTGCAGGGACTGAGCGGGAGGCCGGCCCGGGTCCCTCTGCGTGGGGTGACGGGCAGGATGGGTGTGCGCGCATGTGTGTGTGTGTGTGTGTGCGCGCGCGCGTGCGTGCCCGGATGTGAACAGGAAGGCGGCCTAGGGTCCTTTCTGAGCAGCTGGGCCCAGGTCCCCCCACCCCCACCGGGGCAGCCGAGGGCCCTGCGCCGCCCAGCGGGAGGCCCGAGGTCTGGCTCTGGAGTCAGGGGTCCCCAGGCACTGCCGGCCGGGGAAGGTGGGGTGAGCCGCACCCCTCCCCCCACAGCAGGCTGGAGCTGCTTCTGGGGAGGCACCACGTGGCCCAGAGAAGGCTCCGGAGGCCGACACCGGGTCCCCCAGAGAAGGAGAGGGCTTTCCCGCAACCCCCGCAAGGGGCCCTCCTGCTGCCTGTCCGGCTGCCGGTCGGCCTGCGGGCAAAGGAGGTTCAGAAACGGGAGGAGATCGGGCCCGGAAGACAGAGGCCAGACCCCAGACCAAGAAAGGCATCTTCACACGAAACGGGATCCTCCAACGGAAGATGCGACAGAAGGGTCGGGTCCGGCCGAGACCGTCCTCCAGGTATTAGGCCAAAAAAGCATGGGAATCGGCAAGTCAGCCCTGGGGGGCAGCACCCCCATCCAGGGGCCCCAGAAACAGAAAACGGCGCCGAAGGAAACGTTGGCGCAGCCCCCGGGACGGTTCCCCCGACGGAAGCCCTGGAGCTGTGCGGCGGCGGCCTCGCGCACGGACCGGGCCTGCACTGAGCCGGCGGCGCTCGGCGAGCGGGCGAGCCCGACGCGGGGGAACAGCGACCCCGAAGGCCGGAGACCTGGCCCCCCTTCAGGGCTCTGGGGGGCGGTTTAAACGCAGAGCTCCAGTCCCAGACAATCCAGTGTGAGGAAGGAATAAAGACTTTCTAGCTCATTCACGACACAAAAGCGTGCCCTTCTTCTCAGAGGGCACCCAGGGAGCGTGTCACGCATCCGGGGTGGCAGACCCACAGACAGGGTGGGAAGGCCCTGGGGGCACAGCCGAGCGAGGCCAAGGGCTCTGTCCAGACGGAGAGGCCTGGAAGGCCGCTGGCAGTGTCCCGGGGAAGGGATCGGGACTTGCAGGCTTCTCATGATTTCTCTGGCCCGTACGAGTGGGCAGAATATGTTATGGACAGGCGCTTGGCAGATCTGTTGGAATGGTTGAGGGGATGTTGTAACAGTGATGAGTAGCAATGCAATACCCTCAACAAAATACTAGCTGACAAGTGCAGGGACACAGAAAAGGGCTTACACACCAGCTAATCCTTTTATGGTCTTTCCTCATCACACCCATAGAATGAGGTCTAGACAGATAGATTATACCATATTAATCTATGAGAGAGCAGGAGATGATAGATAATCGACAGAGAGAGATGCAGGGCCCAGTGGGATTTATCTCTGGAAGGCAAGGTTGGTTTAGCACCTGAAGATCGATCAACCTCAGTGATACACCGTGTCAACGGAGGGTGAAAACCGCTACCCTCCATAGAGGCAGAAAAACCGCTGGGCAGAGCCCAACACGCTTCCCGTGACAAGCACTCGACCGTCTGAGAGCAGGAGGGAAGCCCCTGGTGAAGCGCATCTAAGGACACCTGCCACCGGTGCAGACTTATTGGCAGCTCATCCTGCGCGACCAGCCCGGAGAAGGCTGCCCGCCCCCGCCCGGCCGCGCCACGTGGCGCAGGACCCTCGCCAGGGCGGCGCTCAGGCGAGAGGAAGGGGTAGCAGGCATCCGGCCTGGAGGAGGAGGAGGAATACGACGGCCTCCATTTGCAGACGACATGATCTCGCATCCGGAGGATCGGAAGGACCCCCTAAAAGACCGTTAGAACTAACAAAATAGTTCACCAAGGCTAAAGGGCGCAAGGTCAACATACAGGAACGCAAAATCATATTTTACTCACAAGCAAGGAACAGTCCAAAATGAACGGAAGCAAGTAATTCCATTGACATCATCGGAAAGATTGCCAAGGTGCTTGTGAGTAAATGTAACTAAAGGAGTGCAGGGCTTCATTTAAAGACAAGGAAATAATTTGGAAAGAAAGTAAAGGAGACCCAAGGGAGTGCCAACACTTGGGTCTGGGAGAGGCTCCCTGTCGCTAAGCGGGGACCCTGCCCCGCTGGCCCGCTCTGTCAGCACAGCCCCCCGAAACCTCCGCTGGCCTTGTGGGGACGCTGACGGCTCGCCCTGAAGTTTGGATGAAAATGCGAGGCACCCAGAATAGTCTTTAAAACAAGTGGAGGACCCACACTCTCTGAGTTCAAAACTACCACAAAGCTACTGGCACAAGACGTAGGGGTGTAACATACGGCAAGACGGTGGGCTCGGCGGAGTCGGACCCAAGGTCCAGAAATCCACCCGGGGGGGTTCCTCTCCACCAGGTGGCCAGGCAATCCCGCGGGGGAAGGAGTACTCTCCAGCCAGCGTGCGGGGCGGCCGAAGCCCCCCCCAAGACTGAAGTTGCGCCCCTCCCTCACACCACCCACAAAACCTAGTCAAAATGGACCACAGACCGAAGTAAAAGGGCTAAAGCTATAAAACTCTTAGAAGAAACATAGGAGTAAATTTTTGTGGCCTTGAATTAGGAAACGCCTTCCTAAACACGGCACCAAACCCGCAGTGACAAAGAAACACGCGTCGGCTTTGTCCTTGGTCAGACTGGGGACCCCTGCGCTCCAGCGGCGCCACCGAGGACGCGGAGACGCCAGCGGAACAGGAGACGAGATTGGCGAATCGTAAACGTGAGTAAAGACTTGTGTCCAGAAGATATTAAAGACCCTCACAGTGAAAAAAAGGACAAATAACACAACCTAAAGATGAGCGAAGCATGTGAATGGACGTTTCTCCAAAGAAGAATCGCAACTGGTCAATAAGCTCATGACAACAGGCGAACACCACTGGTCATCCGAGACACGCAACTCGCAACCACGGGGGCCTCGCTGCCCGCGCCGGGGTGGCCGGAATCAGACAGCGACAAGCGTTGGCGAGGACGTGGGGAAGCTGGCGCCCCCTCCCCAGCCGGCGGGGACAGAAGACAGCGCAGCTGTTTTGAAAACAGTCTGGCGGTCCCTCGGAACGTTCAACGCAGAGTCCCCGTGTGACCCTTCCGAGGTGTCTGCCCAGGAGAAAGGAAAGCACGCGTCCACACGGACACCCCACGCGGCCACGCGGCCGGGGATGGTCACAGCTGCACCACCTACAGTGGCCTACAGCTCAGACGCCCCTCAGCAGCCGGGCGGCCGGAGACCGCGGCCGGCCCTGGGGCAGCGATCCGCTGCGGGAAGGCACAGAGACCTCATGCCTGCGCCCTGGGGGGCCTTGCAGACGCCGCTCGAGGGACAGGAGCGGCCATGAGAGGTCCCAGAGGGTGAGTCCCCCTCATTAAACGTCCGGAAATGGAAACCCACAAGACAGAGGGCAGGGGAGGGACGGCTGGCGCCGGGCGGGCGTGGGCGTGACCGGGAGCGGGCGGGGTTCGGGGCGCAGGGGATGCTGGCGGATGGACGGGGGCCGGCGGGCCGCAGATGACAGGCCGGCGGCGAGAGAGATCGATAGGTGACAGATGGCAGGTAGACACAGAATGCCTGGCAGCCGAGTACAGGCAGGTGGGGAGACGGACCTGGGTGGGCAGCAGAGGACAGGCAAGGTGACGGGTGGCCGGCGGACAGCTAGCAGGTGGGGCGATGCGTGGCAGCCGTGTGGGACACGGAGCAACTAGAGAAAACACTATTCACAAATCCAGGGCACAGCGCAGCTGGACGCTGTGTGCCCGGGGGTTGACAGTATTAACATCGTCATTGTATCGCCGCCCCCGGCCCCTGAGGTAACAAAGGAGCGAGACCGAGTCGTCCGCGAAGGCGAGCGGGGGAGGGGCCGCCGCCGAGGGCTCTGGGGCCGCCCCTCAGCCCCGCCCGCCCTGCCCGTGGGCGCGGGCCCCGCAGCGCTGGAAGGAGAGCGTGCACACGGCGGGGCGCGGGGTGGGGGGGCGCCGGTGTTGGGGTGCAGGGCACCCCGGGGAACTGCGCCACGGGAGCCATGGCGGCGACCGAGCGTGACGTCCGCAGTCACGGCTGCCGAACCGACGGAGCCCAGCACCGGGGCCAGAGAGCAGGGCAGTGGGGACACCTGGTGGCCAGGGAAGGCCCTGACTTGTCTTCCCGCAGAATCAGCGTCCCCGCCTCCCGGTGGCCGGTGACCGAAGGAAGCCAGGCTTGTGCAGGGCAGGGACGAGGCGCCCAGGACCCCTTGCTGGGGCCTGACCCTAACCCTGGGCGGCCTTGCCTCACGCCGCCCCCACCCCAGACGCTCTGCCCCCCGCCCCCCGAACGGCCCGCGGCGGCGGCTGCCCCGCTCCAGGCGCTCCCCCGCCTCGCCCCCCCCGCCGCCCCCACGGGAGCGTCCACAGGCCGCCCCGGGCGCCCGCCGAGTCCGCGTCAGCCTGCCTGTCCCCTTGCCGTGTCCCCCGCCCTCCACTGGGACGGGGCCTCAGCCCCTCTCTCCTTACGGCCCCAGGTTCTCGACTGGAGCCTGGAACACTGGGCTCGTCCTGTCAGCGCTAGATGGGGGGACAGGGGACAGTGAGGGGGATGGTGGGGGGCAGATGGGTGGATGACTGCGTGGAGGGAAGCAGCAGGAGGAGGAGGAGTCCACAGGCACCCGGACGAAGGGATGCACAGACGACTGGGCAGACAGACAGATGGACAACCGGGTGGATGGAAGGAGAGCCCCCGTCAGAGGGGGTGGGAGGGCGGATCGGCGACGGAAGGGCGGTACACGGAGGGAGGGAAGTGAACGGAGGGACGGAGGGTGGGCGGAGGCAGGAGGGAAAGAGGAGAGGCCATGACCAGGCGGCAGGAAGCCACCAGGCACGGCTGCAGGGGAGGGGACAGGAGAGGCGAGGAGGGGAGAGGGCCGGGCTGCCGGGGGCTCTGAGGCCGGACCGCGCACGTGGGGCCGCAGGCACGCGGCTCCCCTGGGCCGCCTGCAGGACGCGGTCCGGCCTGGCTGTCCCGGGGGAGCAGTGCCGAGGGCCCAGGGAGTCCGCGCCCCCGGCGACGGCGCCGCTGCCTCACCGGGGTCTCACGCCGCCCGGAACACCCGGGGCCGTGTGCCCGATTCCCTGCCCAGGCGACCGAGGCCCTGGGGGTGAGGGAGCCCGCGCAGGTCGTACGGCGCATAAGTGCCGGGCCCCGCGCCTCCCCACACGCCAGGCCGCCGCCCCGCCTGGCCGGCCGCTTGCCTGGATGCCCTCGATGCGCTCGGTGACGACGTAGGCGTGGTGCATGGCCACCAGTGGCACCTTGACTCCAGCCATCCGGCCGACCGCGTCCGCCCACACTCCTGCGGGCACAGCAGGACAGCTCAGCTCTGCGGGCGCCGGGGGCGGGGGGGCCCGCGGGGAGGGGCACGGGGACCGGCAGAGCGCCGCGCCCACCTGCGCAGTTGACCACACAGGGCGTCTGGATGGAGCCGTGCTCGGTCTCCACGGCCGCGACCCGCCGCACCCCAAAGTCATCCGTCCGCACACGGATGCCCGTCACCGGGCAGTTCTCGATGACCTGGGGAGAGACGGGCTGCTTCCGAAGCCGCGCGGGCTCTCACCGCCCCATCCCAAAGGGCCCGGCCGCACAGGACGGCGTCGGGGAAAGGCGGCCGCCCCGCCCTGGGGACTGCACCCCCGCCCCTTCACGGGGAGGGCTGCCCCACCCCAGTGGCTCCTTTCCATGAAGTGACTTAAAAAAATAAGGCCCTGCCCCAGCGGGTGTGGCTCGGAGGACTGAGCGCCGGCCTGCACACCAGAGAGTCGCTGGCTCAGTTCCTAGTCAGGGCGCCTGCCTGGGTTGCGGGCCACGTCCCCAGTGGGGGGCACGCGAGAGGCAACCGCACAGGGACGTTTCTCTTTCTCTCTTCCTCCCTCCCTTCCCCGCTCTCTACAAATAAATAAATAAAATCTTTTAAAAAATAAGGCCCCTTTGACTAAAACCTGTCCCGAGCGTCCGCACAGCGGCCCAGCGGCCCAGCAAGCGTGTTCGGAGTGGCCTGGACATACTGTCCCCTCGCGGGGATTTCAGTCTTTTCTGCTTGTTGGCCTTTTCTAATGTGTTTTCCTACAATTATGTGCACCCTTGAGACAAGAGAAGATAAAAACGACGAGGCGAGGTTGGCAGAGGCGCCCCTCGTCCTTCGGGGCCGGGACCTTGGGGGAGGGGGCTGGCGGACAGCCCCCGCGGGTCCCCAACGCCAACACCGCCCTCGCGGGAGCGGGCCGCCGCTCAGAGGCCCCGAGGCCCCGCCGCAGCGAGCAGGGTGCCCATTCTCCCGCTCCGGGTCCTTCGGCAGGAGCAGCGGCCTGGCAGCGGGGACCCTGGGCCGGGCCCTCGGTACCTGTGCCCCGCGGGCGGTGGCGGCCCGGGCGAGGGTGCTGCAGGTGCCGGCAGGGTCCATGGTGCCATCGTGCGGCACGTACAGGGTCCCGTACAGGTCGTCCACGTTCATCAGCGGGTACAGCTCCTTGGTCTCCGCCGGGCTCAGCACGTAGGACTCCACACCGTAGGCCTTGCCCAGCTAGGGGCCCAGGGGACAGCACCTGAGCCCTCGGGGAGCAGGCCTCCTGCAGCTCAACGCTCAGCTCGGACCCTCCCCACGCCCCAGCGGCCCCTGCAAGCCCCGCGCGTGACGACAGCAAAGCCCGCGTGCCCGGCCCCCCGGCCCCCCGGGCTCAGCGTCCCCTGCTCTGCAACGGGTCCCCTTCCCACGGGGAGGCTGCCGAGGCTCAGAGGGGCCGGCCAGGGCCGCGCCGGGGGTGGAACCCAGCCCCAGCGGGGCTCCGTCCCTGCGCCACCCGCCCACCCTCCCCGCAGGGGGCGCACCCCCCGCCGAGCCCCCCGCCCCAGCGGGGCGCACCCACCGACATGAGCCTCTTGTACTCATCCAGGCGCTGCCGGTTGGACGCGATGAACAGGCCCCCGTTCTGGATCCAGCCCGTGTGCAGCCCGGTCTCGGCCTGCAGGTCCTGGCTGACCACGCGCCGCGTGTGGGCCAGCAGCTCCACCTCCACGTCGCTGGGCCGCAGCTGCCACAGCAGGCCTGGCGGGGAGCGGCGGGCGCCGTCGGTCCCGGCACCGGGGTGCCGCGCCCCTCCCCCGGGCAGGGCCCCAGCATGTCAGGCGGCGCCCGGGGCCCGGGTCCGTCCCTGCAGCCCCGGCAGCCCCGAGAGGCCGGTGAGCAGGAAACGCGGGGTCGAGGCTGGGCCCGGGCAGCTCGGAGGGCGGCACCGTCAAAGGCCGGGTTCCGCGGGCACCGGCTGCCGCTGAGCCCGGCCCGGCTGCCGCGGGGAGACCGCGGTGCCTGAGGCAGGAGGGTTACTGCAGCCAATCCAGGCCCTCCTCCCACGCAGCCGCCGCCTCCAGGGCCTTGCGCGCACTGACTGAGGGGGCGGGGCAGACGGAGGTGGATGCCGTGCATTCGGGCCGCCGGTCACCCCCCAGGACGCGTGCGGCCTGGACGCTTCCCACCTCTGCGTTCAGTGACCTCATGCTGGTGGCGTGACGTTGGCCAAGTTAGGGTGCCTACCCCAGAGAAACAGGTGGACTTGACCTGCCCCGGGTCAGGGCCGAAGGTTGGGCGCTCTGGGGACCTGCACGCAGTAGGTGCGTCATTCGCACCCAGCGGTTGGTCAGGAGGAAGAGTTGGGTGTGGAGGAGCCCAGTGTGCACCCCACCCCGCCGGCCCCTCCCTGCCCCCCCTCAGGCCCCGCACACCCCACCGCAGGGGCCCTGCCGGGAGGGGCTTCGCTCTTTCAATAGACAGCTGGCTCCCAGCTCGGTCTCAGGGTCGACCTCGGGGGTTCCCGGGGCGACGTCCACTCCGCCTCCCCCCAGAGCTGGGGGGCTGAGGGACCGGCAGCCCCGATCTGCCCACCCGCAGACTGAAATCGGCCCAGGCCGGGGCCTGCCCGGGCGGGTCGGCCCCGTGCCAGCCCGCCGCCCGCCGCCCGCCCTACCTGCCGTGTGCCAGGTGGTCCCGGAGGTCAGGCGCTGCCGCTCGAGTAGCAGAGCCCCACTCACGCCCAGCTTGGCCAGGTGGTACAGCGTCTGGCAGCCCAGGCTGCCTCCGCCGATGACCACGACGCTGGCCGAGCTGGGCAGGGGCCGGCTTGGGCCTTGGGCCACCGCCGAGGAGCCCTGGGCCTCCTTCAGCGTCCGCTGGTAGGGCACACTCTTCTCCGTGGTGGTGCCCGCCCCCGAGGTCAGGGGCCGTGGCCCCAGGCCCTGCGCGGGTCTCCGAGGGGGGCGCGTGGCGGCCACACGCAGAGCTCGGCTCAGCGAGGCCATAGAGACCCCAGGCGGCATCAGCAGGGGGCGCTGGGGAGAGAGCAGACGACTGGGGTGGGGGCTGGGCAGGGTGCGAGCCTGGGCCGTGGCCCTCGGGCCCTCCTCCTGCCGCCCCACGGCCTCGTGGGCTCCTGCCACCGTGCGGTGTGCACCTGCCTCATGCACCCCGAGCCCTTTGGGGCCCGAGGCGAAACCAAGAACGGTCATGAGGTCCAGCCACCTGAACAGCACACAGGGGCTCAGAAGCTGGGTCCCCGCCACCCCCCTACCTCTTCACTGTCCTCCCCACGGACTTCAGGGCCCACCTGAGTCCCTCCTCCTTCAGGAAGCTCTCCTGGACTTCCCCAGCCAGAAAAACCTCAAAATTAGAAGAATGTGACCAGGAGCCCATCTTCCCCGGACAGGGGTGCTAGAGGGACGTCACCCTGAGGACGGGGGTGGGTCCTGCCCAACATGGGGACAAGGCACGCCTCGGAGGGGCCTCCTGGGCCCCCCCAGGCTGAGCAGGGAAAGCCGAGGGGCTTGGCCGTGAGCCGGTGTGGAGCTGGGCCTTGCCGTCTGCTGTCCCATCCCAATTGATGTCAATTAACTAACTGAGAAAGGTGACCTCCATTTCCAGTACCAAGGACCTGCTCTCGTCTGGCAGAAGGTCCTGAGGTTGAGGCAGCGGAGTGAGAAGCGAGGACAGTTCCTTGGCGAGTAGAATGGGGAAACTGAGGCATAGAGCTAAACCCATGACTGAGCAAGTTTCAGCCAGGTGCACAGGGTCACCAGGGCAGAAGTCCCAAGCGCCGGGCACGGGGCAAACCTGGGAGAGCAAGGGCCTCGCCCCCGGGGTGACGTCTGCCCCCCCTTTCCTCTCTGGAGACAACATTCAGTTCCTGGCCCCGGAGAACAGCAAAGCCGTGGGGCCACACCAGGACCAGCTGCAATGACTAACCATCCCCCGCCCTGGCGCTGACCCATCGGTGCAGACCATGACCCTGAAGGTCACACCTAGCCCTGGCTGGGGTGGTTCCGTGGGCGGAACGTCGTCCTGAGAACCAAAAGGTCGCCGTTCAATTCCCGGTCAGGGCACGTGCCTGGGCGCGCACGAGAGGCAACCGATCGATAATTCTCTCTCTCTCTCTCCCTCCCTCTCCCTCTGTCTAAAATTGAATAAATAAAATCTTCAAAAAAAAGTCAAACAGAAAAAGACGTTAAAAAGAAAGCAAGCCAGGGCGCACCTGGAGGACGGAGGCCTGTTCCACGGAAACCCGCCCCCGAGGCCCCCCTCGGGTCCCGCTCGCCTGCGGGACAGAGATAAAGGCCCCAGACCAGGCCCTGGGGCTCCCGCCCCCCCTCGGGGGAGCCCCTCCCCGCCCCCACCAGGCATGCGTCTCCTAAATTAAGGGCCCTGGAGGCTCGGAGACCGGCAGCCCGGGGAGCTGTGGGCGAGGCCGCGCGTCCCAGGCTGACCCCCCCGCCTGTGCCCAAGGCCCCTTTCTCCGCGTCCTCAGTGAGCTGAGGCAGCCCAGCCTGGGCCCTTCCCTGTGTCGCTGTCCCCAGCTTTCATAAACACGCCGTCAGGCGCCTTTCCCGCACGGAGCTGCGGGCCCACGCGCCACAGGCCGGCCCAGGCCGCCCCGCTCCGGGCCAGGTCCCCGGCCACAGGGAGGAGACAGGCCCGGGGCTGCTCCGCGGCGGAGCTGGGCGGCAGGGCCAGGCCTGTGTGTGGCCCCGTCCCGGCCTCGGGTCTGCAGACGCCCGGGGCCCGGTGTGGGGGAGGCGCCTGACCCGCTGTCCTGCCCTGTCCCATCCTTCCCCATGGGGGACCTGGGTGCGGGCCCAGCTCCGGGGGGCAGGGCTGCCCTGCCCCCGCACAGCAGCCCTCCCGGGAGGGGGACAGAGGGGCTGCAGGGAGCCATGATTTGGGAGGCCTTGGGGAGCAGGGACTGGAGGTTGGGGCAGGGCCTCCCCATTCCTTCGGCCCCAGGGTCGGACCCCGCCCCCCCGCCGCCTCGTTCCGGCAGGTGGCCCGGGCACGGGGAGGTGCCCCCTACTAGAGTCTGAACTCACCTCCCGTAAGCTCCTCGAAGCTCCTCAGCCTCCCAGGACCCCCCAGGAGAGGTGTCCTACCTGTGGAGAGTCGGCCTCACGTGGGCGCGGGGAGGACTGCCCCACCGCGGCCCCGCCCAGCCCCCTGCCCACCCCTGGCCTCCCCCCACCTGCGTACCCCCCACGCTCCGGCCTGGGCGCTGCCACGTGCCCTGCCTGCCCGCCCGCCGGCCAGTCCGGGATCTCCTCCTGGGCCGGGCAGCCCCGTGTGCCTGCGCCGCCGGGAGGCAGCTGCTTCAACATTAACCTGCTCTCCCGCCCCCTTCCCAGACCCTTTCCCACGCCTGGGTCGGCAGAGGGGCCCCTGGCTGCCAGCGGCAGGGGGGGGCGGGGGGAGGCGGTGCAGAACAGCCCAGGGTTTGGGGTCACACAGACGGACGGGGGCTGGAGCGACCCCTTGACCGAGTTGTGAAGCGGGGCCCGGAGGAGCCCCTCGGGGGCTGCAGGGTGGGGAGTGATCAGGGAAAGGGCCAGGCACAGCTCCCACCCCTGCCTGCCGCCCACCCCCCCACACGCACAAGCACACACTTGCACACAGACGTGTGGCCCCGCCCACTCAGGCCAAGGCTCGCAGCAGCAGCGGGAGGCAGAGAGGGGCGTGCAAGCTCCCGCCCCCAGGGGAGGGCCTGGGCCCTGCCTCCTTCCCGAGGGGCTACCTGGGCGCCGCAGGGCCCCTCGGTCCCAGAGGCCCGCCAGGGTTTGGCCTCGTGGCCTCTGTGGCGCTGTCCCCTCCTTCCTTCCTGCGGCCTCCGGCAGGAACTGGGCCGCCCCGCCCCCTGCAGCTCGGCCAGCCCCTGCCCCCGCCCCCGCCCCCCGCCAGGGATGCGCCGCCCAGACCGCGCCGCCCGCTGGGGCAGCAGCCAAGCAGGCGGCTCCCAGTGGGCTGTGACCCTGAGGCCCTGTCCACGGTCCTCGGGGCGGGGCTGGTGGCCTCACCTCCTCACCGCTCAGACGGGGGTCACAGGGCTGCTGCCCCGGGCCAGCCGGGCACCCCTGCCTGCCCATGCACTCCCGCGCCCCCAGGCTCGCCCCGCAGGTGGGCAGAAAGTGCCGGCCAGTGCGCAGCCTCTGCACGGACCTGCCCGTCCAGCCTGAGTGTCTAGGGCCGCCGGGCCGCCCTTGAACGGTTGGGGGCGCCGGGGCCGGAACGGGCGGCCAGCTTGGCTCGGGCCACAGCACGAGGCCTGCTGTCCGACCCTGGGTCTGGGGCGTTTCGTCCGTGCCCAGGAGGAGAGGGTGCCAGGAGAACTCCACGCATATGCGCGTGGGTGTGCCCAGCGTGCGGACAGGCGCCGGAGTGAAACCGGGGCCCCATCCCCCATGGGACCAAGGAAGGCAGTGTCCCCCCCCCATGTCCGGGTGGCGGCCGGGTGGCAGCTGGGTGTCGCCGGTCCCTGCGGTGACTGCAGTCTGACAGCTGGCCGGGTTCTCATGGGCACCGGGACGCAGGGCCACCTTGCCGCTGACTCGTGTTGTCCGTGCTCACTGAGCCGCTACGGCACACGGTGCGTTGCTGGGGGGCCCTGCCTTCGTGGGGTGCAGGGTCCGGGGGGAAGACGAGGCTGGTGCGCTGGGGCCGCCTCCCCGCAGGAAACCCAGGAGGGCATCCTGGAGGAGGCGGCCCAGGCCCTGGCCTGACTGTGCTGCCGCCATTCTCTGTCCCCACCACGGGGACAGAGCCCATCCCTTGCGCACCTGGCTCCCCCAGAGGAAGGGTGGCCCCTTGGCATGGGGCTTCCTTGGGGTGTCTCGGGGTATATCGGGGGTCCAGGCAGGGTGGATGCCAGCCTGGACTCTGTGGGGCGGCCAGCCTGGCCCAGCAGCCTGAGGCAGGGCCGCGCTCGACGTGGTCAGAGAGGGCAAGGAAGGAGCGTGGCCACGTCCCCCTGAGAAGCCCGGGCACAGGGTCCACGGGCGTGTGACCTGCCGGGCACCGCAGCCCCAGGGCAACAGCTGGAACAGCCTAGGCCCCAGTTGCCCCTGGCCTTGCACTCGGACAAGCCGCTCTTGCAAAATTCTCACACGGCAAGTGGCCAGCAGAGGCCCCTGGACTCTGGACAAGGGGCGGCGGCCGGGCCAGGCCGGGCCGCGGTCAGCCAGGTGACTGGCCGGGCCCTGCTCGGGTCTTGGGGAGGCGGATGGGCGACCGGGTCTCTCCTGGCGCTGGGGAGCACGGCTCGGGAGGTGGCCCGGCCCCAGCGAGGGGCACCGAGCGGGTCCTGCTGCCGCCTGGCAGCTCCTGCTGGGGCTGGTCCCCCGGCCGAGCCTCAGCCCCTCGTTCTGGCGAGCAGGGCCCCTCCGCCCCCCTAGGGCCCACGGAGGGAGGGTTTGTGAGTCTGCCTGTGGATTATTACCTGGCCTTTCAGCGCGCTCGGGAGAAAACCATGTGCAACTCAAAGTCCCCACCTCGGCAGGCCGGCCCACGGCCCTCCCCCTCCCGCCACGGGCAAACCGCGGCGGGGGTGTGGCCGCCCCTGCCCACGTGGCCAGCCAGAGACGCCCGCTTCTTGCCCGGGCCGGCCGTCGGCGGTGCCTGCCCAGGCCCCCAGGGCAGACGGAGGTGAGGCGCGCGGCTGCCGCACTCTGACTGGGCAGAAGCCTGGGGTGGGGCTGGGGGAGGGGCCGGGGTAAGCTCTCGTGTGGCCCTGAGAAAGAGGGACACTAAAGACAGCACAGCCCAGAGGACGGCGAGGCCCGGCCACACCGGGTGTGCAGCCCAGGCTCCTCCGAGCGCGCCGCGCGCGAGAACCGCCGTCGCCCGCTGTAGGGCAGAGCCGACGGAGCCGGACACAGCGGGGCGCCAGCCCCGGGCGAGTCACGGCCCAGGGAAGCTTCCAGAACAACTTCTGAGGGCTGGGTTTACACGGCCAAAGTTCTATTTATCCAACGAGAATCTTTAATAAAAAAATAAATAACCACGTCAACTACCCTGATGTCTTCAGAAGGCTGTGCTCAGTCATCCGGGGTGAGTGGTGGGTTGCCGGCGGCGCCAGGAGGGCGCCCCGTTCCCGACACCCACACTCCGGGGGCAGGCGGAAGCGGCCCGGGCTGGCCACTGGGGCACCGGCGTTCCCAGGGACGGGGGCCCCGCACACCCGGGGATGTGGGCGCCCCCGGCCGGGGAGGCAGGCGGAGCTGCGGGGCCTTCCCCCCAGGCCCCTCTCGCTGAGGGGTTTCTGTTTACACACGTCGCGGACGCGCCGGGCGGTTCCTGCAACCGCCCAGGTTTCCAGGCTTCTCTTGGAAAGCGGGGACACGGGGCCCCGGCCCACGCCCTTGCCCAACACACTTCGGTGGAGCCCCACTGTGTCCCCAGCCACCTCCCCCAACCCCGCCACTTTGCCCTCCCCAGAGCCCCGGCCGGGCGCCCCAGGCCCTGGGGGGCGGTCGCGGCGGCAGCTTCCTCTCTCCGGCTCCAGGGGCAGGAGCCCCGCAGAGGCCGCCCTCGGGTGGCGGGGCAGCCAGTGACCCCTCGCAGTGACGGGGCTCTGCAGGCCCTCAGGCGCCCGGTCCAGAAGGCTGAGCCTTCGCAGGAAACGCCTCCCCCTGGTGGCCACAGGTAAGTATGACATGCTGAGAGCTGGATCCCGAGACTGTCCCTAGGACGTGTGACCGAAAGGCGGGTGGATCGCCGCTGCCACGGCCGCTCGGGCTCAGCCTGGCTCTCACACTGTCCTGCAGGCGCAACGCGCCCTGGCAGGGCCCTCGCTGGCCGGCGCGGGCCCTCTCCGCTCCCCGGCGGTGTCCGCTTCTCCCCGCCGCCGCCGTCCGCCCCCACTGTCTAAGCTTTGGGACTGTGGCAGCGGACGGCCCTCCCCTCGGTGCCTTGCCGTCCTCTCTTCCTCCTCCGCAGCCCTCGGGCCAGAACTGGCACTGCGTCCCCGCCCTCCCTGCAGCCAGGTTAGAGCCGACGGGCGGTGGTGGCCGGCGAGAGGGGTCGTGCCTTCCCTGCACCTTCTCCCTCCGCGGCGGGAGTGTGGGTTCAGGGGCTGGAGGCGAAGTCCCCTCGTGGACCAGAGGTGAACTGGGGCGGCCACACACCGGGGACCAGACAGCCCCAGGGAGGCCCCGTGTCTGACACTGTGGGCCCGCCCTAGCCCCGGGTCACGGCCCCGGCTGTCATGTGAGCGAGAGGTGACCGTCTCTTGCTGTGGTTGTCCCTCGCTACGCCAGGCCGGAACCCTCACCGCGGCGGGTGTGCGTCCACACGGAGCTGCCGAGGGCTGAGGCCCCCTGCCACACAGTCCCCGCAGCTCGGCAGTGTCAGGATGAGGGACACGCCCTGGGCGGTGTGGCTCAGGGGGAGCATCGTCCCACAATGAAAAGGTCGCCGGTCGGTTCCCGGTCAGGGCACCTGCCTGGGCTGCGGGTTCGACCCCTGTCCAGGTGCATGGGAGAGGCAACCGGTCGATGTTTCTCTCTCACATCGATGTTTCTCTCTGTCTCCCTCCGCCCTCTCTCAAATGAGAATAAAATAAACGTTAAAAAATAAAAGACACGGAATCATCATCCAGAGAGAAGCCAGGGGACCACATACGTGCACGTGTGGGTTTTCTTCTTACAGGAAAAAGGATCAAAACTCAGTCCTTCAGGAGAACAAACACATCACGCTGGGGCCAAAGGACAGGGGTCTGGCTTCACCCGCAGCCGCGGGAAACCGGTCCTGGGAGGGCGCGGGCTTGGCTGCCCCCCCGCCCCGCCCAAGCCATCGGCGGACGGCGGTCGTTTCAGTAACCGTGCCTGTAATCCGTGCACATCTATTACATTTGTAATTTTCTACACGGAAAAACTACATTTTACATGGACAATTTGAGAACGCTCAACGGAAACATGGAACTTTTGTTCAAGGAGCCGGCGCAGACTCTCAGCCCGCAGAGCCCGCCGAGCCCCCGGTTCTCAGCGGCCAGGGCCGCCCGCCGCGGCTCGGGGTCAGCGTCGGCGGCACGCTGCCGGTCCGCCACCCCGGGCTTTCCTCGCTTCACGTTCGCAAATAAATTTGAAACACGGTGCGTTCTCGTCTCGACTATCTTTTGGAAGCATGGTCTCGGTTTGGAAGCACACGGGAGTTCCCTCTGTGCATTTCATCGCTGATTTCTAACCCAGCGCCCCGTGCGGGGCGAGCTCGCCCCACACGGTGCCTGCCCCACGGGCAGGCGGGGCCCCTCACGCGGGGGACGGGCGTCACACCCTCGACCCCAGCTTGTTAGGGCGGACGGCAGAGACACCGTCCTGCTGGCCGAGTGGCAGGGGCCGACAGGCTGGGCCTCAGCCAGTGCCCGCGGGGACGTGAATTCTGCCAGCAGCCTCGGCGCGTGTGGCCGGGGCCTTCCCCGGTCACCCCTGAGACGAGAACACAGCCCGCCGTCACCTGGACGCAGCCTGGGGAGACCCTGGGTGCAGGGGCCAGCTCAGCTGTGCCCGACCTGACCCACCGGAGTTTGTCACAAGGCAGTAAAATGAAGACAGTTACCAGAGCTGTCACCTCGCCCTCCTCCCAAACTGCGGAGGGTCCCAAGGTGCTGGGTGGCCCCTCCCAGGCCTTAGGGTTTACTGTCCCCGTGTAAACGCCATCCTGTCTTCAGCCACATAGTATCCACTCTACCCGTTCCTCTCAGTGTCGGATACAGCTGCATCGTTACCGTTCTCCTTCCCTCTGAAGACGCTTGAGAACTTTCTATAGACAATCCTTCAGGGAGGGTATGTTAAGCTGCTTCTCCTTCTTTTGCCTTAAAATGCCTTGATATTGTCCTTTTTCTTTTTTGGAAACCCACTTTTGGGGCTGCAGAGTCTACGCAGGCCCTGAGGGGACAGTATTCCACTGCCTCTGGGCCCTGTCGCTGCTGTGGAAAACCCTCCGCACGGCCGTTCCGCTAGAAGAAACCTCCCTCCGTTCTCTCCGGTTATTTTGGCTGTTTTACTTTGAATCCTCACCCAAGGCATTTCCTCTTGGCTTTTAGAGGCGGGGGAAGGGAGAGAGAGAAACATGGGAGCGAGAGAGAAGCATCGGTTGGTCGCCTCCCGTGCACACCGGACGCCAGACCCCTGACCTTTGGCCACGGGATGGCGCTCCGACCTGCCGAGCCTCCTGGCCAGGGCCTCCGGTTGTTTTTAAGGCCTCCTCTCTGTGCGCAGCGTTTTGCAGCTTCGCTGGGGTGATTCCGGACTTGCCTCCTTAGATTCACCCTCCTTGGGGGCCTTCGGGTCGTTGACCCCCTACGCTGGCCTTCTCCCGCCCCGGAGGCTGGCCGGCCAGTTTGTCTTCTGGCACCGCCTGGCTCCCAGCCTCCGTTTCCTCGCTCTCTGGGATCCGCTGGGAGGAGACGCCCGTTGGGCTTTCTCACCCCCTCAGAGCTGCACCCCAGCTCGCTCCTCCTCCTCTGCCGCGGGCTAACCTGACCTACTCCTCCCCCGCCCCCGCTGCGATCAGCGCTGGGGAGCGTTGGAGTCGCCTGCAGGCTGCCTGGCTGGTGAGCAGCTTCCGCAGAAGAGATCGTCCGGGGATCCGGCTTCCGGGGGCACAGGCGGCCCTTCCGCAGCAAAAGGGCCCGCCGTGCCCCACGCCCCAGGCGCCCCAGCGCGCGGCAGGCAGCCCCGGACAACTCCCACGCACGACTGGAATCCGCCCCCAGCGAGGCCGTCGCCCCTCGCTCGGACCTGAAGACGGCAGCGTCGCGGGGCTGGGGAGACAGTGTCGCTCCGCGGAACTGCCACACCGTGGGTGTCGGCGGCGGCACGGGCTGCAGGCTGGCCCCCCGCGGCCCCACCGGCGTGCCGCCCCTGAGCCACAGCACGCGAGGCCGCGGCGACCCGCCGGGCCCAGCTGCCTGGCGGCTCCGGGTTAGACTCTTTGCCTAAGCGGCCTGGTTGGTTTGCCTAGTCCTTCGCCGGTTCCGCCCTTCCCAGCCGCCGCCCCGGGGCCACCGTCCCACGTCCCGCGTGCGCGCTCGCGTTCTGTCGGCGCGGGTCAGCGCCCTGCACCTCTGCCACCCCGGACGCGCCCCATTTCCTCGGGAATGTGCTGCTTTTGGACGCGGAGCATGTGCGTTGGAACTTCCCGGGGGCGGCTGGGGCCGAGCCGCCGAGACAACCTGCGCGCCCGCCTGCTGGGCGGGCAGGGGCATCCGCAAGGAGGCCCTGCCCCCCGCCCCCGCCCTGCGCCCGCAGGCCCCCAGGAGGTGCGAGGCACACACGGCGGTGAGGCGGCCGAGTGCCACAGGCGGAGCGGCACCAACAACCGAAACGTATTCTCTCCAGCTCTGCAGGCCAGAGGCCCAAGGTCAAGGCGCCGGCAGAGCCGGCTCCCTCTGAGGGACCTGGGGGACACTGCCCCATCCCCCCGCAGCGTCCGACAGTTTGCTGGCATGTTTGGGGTCCCCTGGCCTACGGATGGGTCGGCCGCACGTCCACCTCCGCGGACTCGTCCCTGTTCAAACGTCCCCTCGTCACACGGATGCCTGTCATGCTGGGCTCGGCGCCCGGGGCCACATCGCCCCAACCTGACTGCGCTGCAGGGGCCTGGCTGCCACGTGGGGTCACGCGCAGGGGGACTGGGGCTGGGGCATCAGCCATCTCCTTGGGAAGGACACGGTTCGACCCACGACACAGTTTCAGGGGAGGCTTGTCTTCTCTCCCCGCGTCATCGAGGCACAAAGCAGCGTCTCCCTGGCCACCCCCGACTGTGAGCCGGCGGGGGCGGGGGCTGTTCCCACACGGCCTGGCCTCCTGGAGGACGTCCATCAGGGTCCCAGGTGTTTCGGTGTTATTTTTCCTTTGTACTTTTTTTCCCTTAGATTTTATTTATTTTTAGAGAGCAGGGAAGGGAGGGAGGAAGAGAGTGACACATCCGTGTGTGGGTGCCTCTCGAGTGCCCCCCGCCCCGCTGGGGACCGGGCCTGCAACCCAGGCCTGCACCCTGACTGGGAATCGAACCAGCGACCCTTCAGTTCACAGGCCAGCGCTCAGTCCACGGAGCCGCACCAGCTGGGGCTAAGGGGTTTGCTTCCTCTTAGAGGTGGCACTTGGGGGGTCCCTGGGCCCTGCCCCCACCCCCAGGCCCAGCCAGGCTACGCTGATGGACGCGCGCCCCGCTGGGCAGATGCCCCTGGGGCGCTTCCTGAAGTCTTACCCAAGTCTCTAAGAGCCGAGACACTGTCCCAGCTGTGACCACAGAAGGTCACAGAGGCACCTTTGCTGGCTTGATGAGGGGCGGGGGGGCCATGTTCCAGGGAATGTAGGAACCTTCTAGAAGCTGGAAAAGGCAAGAAAATGGGCTCTGCCTGGAGCACCCCCGACAGGCACGCAGCTGGGCAGCACCCCGGCTTCAGCCCAGGGGCACCTGCCGGGGCCCCGGGACACAGGAAGCTGCACACAGCAGGCGTGGGCTGCTCTGCGCCGCGGCGTTCGTGGCGGCCTGTTGCGGCAGCAACGGAACACCAGTCCCTGCTCCGGGCCGGACCCGAAGCCCGGCCCCGACTCTCCACACTGCACCCCTCACCTCGTGCATCGGCTGCTGGCCGCCCTCCTCCCTCCCGTCCCCACGCCGTCCGAGCTCAGCACGCTGCCTCTCCTGGTGTCCGGTGCCTGGACACCTGTCGCTCCCCAGGCCGCGCTGCTCCCTGACTGCTGCCTCGAGACGACGGGAACAAACCCTGACCCCAGGGCGCCCGCTCCCACCGGCCTCCAGTGTCCTGGGTAACCCCGGGCAGGCACCCCCTCCGCAGCCACCTCCCGTCCGCGCCCCCTGCGGGTCCTCGGACAGGCAGGCGGGGCACCCTCCCGTTTTGGGTCTGGACCCACCACAGATGCTCTGATGCCCTCCCCCCAGGGCGACCCCTGCCCCAGTCCCCCTGCAGCTGCCGTGGACGCAGCGACCTCCCCTCAGGCCACCACGGGCTCGGCTCCTGGCCAGGTCGTCCTCCAGGGCTGCCCAGGCTGGCTTGTGTCCAGGGCGGCCGCCAGGCGGGCCGCTGCGCCTGCGCCTCAGGAGTAGGGGCTGGCTCTCGGGGAGCTGACGCTGGACAACCAGGCCTCCCGTGGAGTCGGGCCTGAGAGCTCCTCCAGAGAGGGGACGGTCCCAGAACAGGCCCCCATGCGGCCCTTGGGGGTGCCTGTGTCGCCTCCAACACCTGAACTCGCCTCCCTCCTTGGTAACAAATCCCACTACTGCCGGGCACCAGCTGGGCACCGGCTGTGCGGCTCCACAGACCCTCACGACCCTGTGGGGCGGGTTCCGTGGCTGGTCGCCCACCCCAAAGGCCACGCTCCTGCCCCCTCAGGAATGGGCCCTGGCGTCCCCTAGGGTGGCCGTGCACCTGGCTCAGGCCCTTGCACGTCCAGCCTCCACCGCAGCCAGCAGCGGCCAGTGCCTGGTCAGGAGGGGCGGGGGCACACTGTGCCCACCCCCACTTTTGCATGCGGCTGCGAGGGCAGGAGCTCCAGCAGCCACTTTGGGCCAGGACTGTGAGAAGGGAAGTACATGCTGAGAATAGTAAGAGCCAGGGAGGGGGGGGGCAGGGGGGGAAGCTCCAAACCACACTGAGACCATGCCTACCGGCTTCTGCAGGTGAAAGGAGGGACCCTTCCCCTTACAGCTCTGCCTCTATCGCAGGCCGCAGTCCCGCCCCAGGACAGAGGACTGAGTTTATCCCGAATTCACCCTGGGCTGGGGCTGGAATCCCTCCAGGCAGGAAGGCAGTGGCCAGCTTCCGCTGGCTGCCTGGGAAGCCTGTGGGGCTGCACGGGCCGGCAGGCGGAGCCAGCCGGTGGCTCTGGTGTCACCCTCCCCTCCAGGCCCACAGCCTGTGTCCCCGGGGCTGGCGGGGCCGGGCGGGGCAGACCCAGTGGGAGACTGAGGAATCCAGCCGCACCCTCCGCCCCCACACGAAAGGCCAGCCACTCCCGAAGAAAAGAACTCAGGTTTATTTGCAGTAAAAACCATGGATTGAAAATCTACTGGCACATGTGCAGTCTGTGTTCCCTGGGGGGCCTCCTCCAGCCGCGGGACCCCAGGCCCCGGACCCCCATGCAGCGGGCACCCGCGTTCACAGCTCAGCCAGGCCCAGGCCCAAAGCCCCTCCGTCCGCGGGCGGAACCCCCAGCCCCTGTCTGCCCCCGGCCCGCCTCCCCTGCTGTGCGACAGTGCAAAACCCAACCAAAGCAAACCCACGTGTCAGAACAAACAAAACTCGACATTCACAAAAAAACCCAGGCTCCAGGTGCGGTGTGGCCGGCGCCCCCCGGCTCCGCGGCGACCGCTTCAGGGCGGCCTCGAGTGCACGTCGCTTTCTTGCCGTTATAAAGTCTCTTCCTTAGGATTCACAGATACATAGTGGGAGCTTTGGATGAAATAATTACACGCTTCTTTTTCCCTTAAAAGGCAAACAAGCCAAACCCAAAACAAAACAACAAAAACACAAAGCAAAACCCTTTGACAACAGTAAACAAAAAGGGGCTGGTTGTGTCCCCTCCCGCCCCGGGCGCCTGGCCAGCCTGGCTGGGCCGAGGGCCGCGTGCAAAGTGCTGGGTGCGCCCTGAAGGCAGGGACTTGGTCCGCTCCCACTGAGGCCGATTCCCCCGCCTCCCGGCTCGCAGCCCTGCTCGCCGCCCTGCTCGCCCTCGTCCCTCCAGCCCCCACAGGCTGCCTTCTCTCTTCCCCACCGCCTGGACCCCTTCCTGCCTCATCCCCGGGCCAGGGTGCCAGGGGGCTACCCGGCCGGCCTCAGAGGGGCCCCAGGGTGCAGCGCGGCCACCAAGGTCCAGCCTGGCCCCTGCTCCCGGCGCGGGGCTGTGCCGAGCACCAAGGCGGAGCCCGGGTCCCACCAGGAAGCTGAACAGAGCTCAGAGGGAGGCTGTTGCTGGGTGTCATGCAACATCCGGGCAGCAGAAGCAGGGTCCGGCCCAGCCAGCCAGGGGCGGTCGAGGCCGGGAGCGGGCATTGCAGGGGTGGAGCCACCCCGAAGAGCACTTATTCCGGGCTGGCCACCAGCCAGTTCACGAGCCGCAGGAGCTCTTGGACGGGAAGACCTACCGAGGGCAAAAGCTGACACCCTGTGCAAAGGTCGGGGGCGGGGGGCCCAGGGACCACCCTGCAGGACACAGGACACCCAGAGGGCGCCCTGCACGGGAGCGGCGGGGCCTCCTCCCACAGAGGAATGTGAGCAGCAGGGACAGAGTGGGGGGGCCCCATGTCCTTCCCGCCGTATCGGGGTTTACAAGAGATGCCTCGGGCAGCAGGCAGGACGGACACCACGGACTCAGGGCAGAGACAGGTCCAGGGACCGGGCAGCAGGGCCGGCAACGTGCTTGTTCCTGGGGCTCCCTCCGGAGGGGGGCCTGCCCAGGGTCTCGGCAGGCCCTTGCGGCGCTGTCTCCTGTGCCCACGCCGGGGCTGCCCGGGCACCACTGCCTGCCAAGGCCTGAAGTCACCCCTGGGAGCAGCAGGAGGCCGAGAGCGGAGAGTCCGGGGCTGCGCAGAAAGGGTGAGGGGACAGGCTCCTCCGCCGACCCCGGCCCTCTCTGGGGCCGCACCTGCGTTCAAACCCAGGCTTCTTCGTGCCATCGTGACCCGATGGGGGCCACACGAGCCCGGCCTCAGCCGCCACCCGCGCCCTCGCCTCCGCGCTCCGGCGGGCAACCAGGTTTCCTCTATGTACAAGCGGCGAGCCCGGGACGGCCCCCGAGGGCAGGCGGCCGGCGGGACGGTTCGCGTTTAGGACTTCAGACACCCTCCCCATCCCTGCGGGCCGCTGCAGGCTGCCGGCTCCGCGGGCGCTTCCCCCTGCAGCAGGTGGCCGAGCTGGAGACGGACGTCAGAGCTGGCGCCGCCCTTCCAGGAGGCTCCTGGGTCCCGCCGGCGCCCCCGCTGTCACTGGACGCCCTCCTCCTCTACGTACGTCGACGGAAACCAGCCGACCTGAAAGAGAGGGCAGGGTCGCGTAAGGGTGTGAGTGCGCGAGCGTGTGCGCTGGGGGCGGGGGCGGGCCCTGGGACAGGAGGCGCCCTTCGCTGGGAAAAGAGGCTCCGTGCCCGGGGGAGCCGTGGCCCGGGGGCTGAGGGGACCCCAGGACGCGCCAGCCCTGAGCAGTTTAAGATGCGGCTGCTCTCTCTGTAGCTGCCAGCCGGGAAAAAAAAGCCCGTCCGGAGGAAGCAGCGTTATCCAGAGCCTGGACGGTGGCCAGGACGCAAGCTCAGCGCTCCGTCCCGGCCCAGGGATGGGCACGGAGGGGAGGGCCGACCCCAGGGACCAGCCTGCAGCTCCCCAGACACGGGACTTGACCGACAGGCATGTAAGTGACTCTAACTTGTATGTTTCAGAAAACTGATGACAAAGCAGAAAACTACCCGAGAACAGAACTCGGGCGGCGCACAGAATCCCTGACCCGAAAACAACAACTGCGATGTAGAACCCAGAGGACGGGGGAGAGCGGGGCAGGGGAGGGGATCAAGGGCACAGGGAAAATACAATAAAAAAATTTTTTTAAATTAAAAAAAAAAAAGAAAAGGAATCCAGTAGAAGGACGGAAGAGCAGATGACGCGAAGCAGGAGAGACTAACGAACCGGACGCGGGGCCGGTGGAAGCGACTGGGTGGAAACCACATGGGACAGGGCGACCGCCCACAGGCCTCGGCGGGGACAGCGAACCGCCACGGGACCCGAGCCCTGAGGGCGGCGAGGCAGACGCCACGGGAGACACGTCCCACACTGACGGAGGCCTGCACACCGCTGTGACGCCATCCCTACAAATCTCAGGCAGAGCGCACGCAGGGGAAACCGCATGTAGCCATGTCTGGACACATCAGAGGGAAGCTGATGGATGGAACACAAAGCCTTTTGGGGGGGAGGGGGTGCAACGTGTCGTCACCCATCAGGGAGGAGGGCAGATGCTTCCTACAAGGAGCGACATTAAGAATGTCGGCTAACGTTCCTACAGAAATGCTGGAGGCCAGGCAACGATGGAAGCACCCGAGGGCTGAACCAAGACACCTCACGGCCTAGAATCCTACCCCAGGGGAAATCCCCTTCGGACGTGGGCTCAGCACCGCTGCTCCCCGAAAGGGAGCCGGTCTCTCTGGAGAGATGAGGGACTCCCGGGGAGAACGGCCCGGGGCGGAAGGGAAAGGCGTTCCAGATGGAACGAGGGTTACCAGGGACTGGGGAACACGCGACAGTTAGAAAACCGCTGCTCGTCGGCCACGGCCGACACGGCCGACTCGACGGAGTTCACCAATGAGGGACACCACCGGCGGGTTCAAAGGCGGGGGCGGGACAGGGCGCTCACCTGACTTCAAGCCATCGCCCCGCAAATGGCTCCTGAGTGACCGCCGCCTCACGGGGGAGCAGCCTGGCCGATACCACCCTAACCAAGCGACCAAAGTGAGTGTCACAGCCATGGGACCGTCCCAGCTCTGGAGAGGACTCTCCAGCACCGAAGAAGACACGACATCGCACGGGGGTGTCCCCTCGAACATGGAGAACCTCTGCCTCATCGCGAAGATGCGCCGTACAAAGGTCGAAGTCACGTAAGAGGGGGGAGGGCCAAGGAGCGGCCCCAGGTGAAGGGGGGCTGGCGGCCACGGCACGCGAGCGTCATTCGCGGTCCTCGGCTGCATCCGGGGCCAGGGCCGCACCGCTGGGAAAGACCCTCTCGGGACACCTGGTGATGCTGGACTACGGACTGTGGGTTAGGCCCCAGTTTCTATCTAAGGGGACGTCCGTGATCTTATGAAACACACGCTGGAGCGTCCAGGGTAAAGGGGCCGTTCTGCAATGGATTCTCAAACGGCTTGGAGAAAAGCGAGTGAGCGTGCGTGAACACACCCCCCGGAGAGAGGGCGGACAGGAGGCGCCCGATGGAGCCAGCGGACACACCGGCCGCGCCGGGCGGACCCGGGCGCACGGAGCTCTGTGCTGCGACCTAGAGTCTGACGGTGCGGCCAAATAAATGATAGCAATTTTACAGCGAGAACCTTAGAGAAAGAGTGAAATAAAGACGCACTCAGACCCAGCAAACGCCGAGATTCGGCGCACGTGTGCACGCCAGTGAGCAAACGAAGGAGGGGGCGTTCCGGCGGCAGGACCGTGCCCTCGGGCGGGGGCGGCGCCAGGGCGCGGGAAGGGATACCTAAGTGAGCGCCGATGGCTTACGATGAAGGTGACGTCTCCGCGGGTTAAAAACAGGGAGACTTAGGACGCACGCCGCCTCCCCAAACACTGGGAGAAAAGTGGACACAGTCAAGCCCGGGAGCAGCAGCAAAAGCCCTCCTGTCGGGGCCCCTCCGGAGCCGTGGCCGGGCCCGGGCGGCCCACTCACCCGGCCGTTCGTCTCGCCCCGCCACCAGCCCTGGTCCCCGCCGATGCGGCTGTAGATCTTCACCACGTCGCCTTCCCGCAGCGAGAGCTCCCGCATGTCCCGGGCGGCGAAGTTGTACCTGGCCACGGCCGTGCCGATGACGCGGGGCGCGCACACTGTGGGGATGTGGTCGGTGTCACGCGGCTGCGGGCCGGGCGGGGTCTCTCCCCGGGAGCCCGGCCCTGCGCCCGGGGGAGGGCGTCACAGCCCGGGCCCCCGCCCAGGGCCCCTCGCTCCTCTGCGGGAGCCCACACTGTGGCGCGCGTGCGGCCTGAGATCCCCCGGGAGGGGGGCCCGGGCGGTCACCGCCCACGCTGGGGGCTGTCGCGGGCAGCGATCCCGCTCATGGGGACGAGCGCGGACGCCAGCCCTCCGACCAGGGCAGCCCCTGGCCGCCGTCCCGTGGGCCTGCTGCACGGGCGTCCCGTGGCCAGGGGACAGCCTTCCTCTGACTGAGCACCTGGACGGGACCCCAGAGCCTGGCGCCCCACCTCCAACACGCCCCCGTTCCAGATCCCCGGACCAAACGGGAAACCCGGCCGGAGCAGCTCAGCCCGGGGTCCCGGGGCCGTGATGGCCAGGCGGCGATGACCGTGCCAGGGGGCGCGTGCACACGGCTGCGAGGAGGGCTCTGGCTGTGGCAGCGGAGGGCCGAGCGCTCAGGGCCCCGGGGACCCCGCCCTCCGGCCCCCGAGTCCCACAGACCCCCCAGCGCTGAGCGGGTCTCGCGGGCTCTGCGCCACCTCCCCCCGAGGGTGGCCGCCAGGGAGCCGGCCGCTACCAGAGGCAAGGCTCTCCGTGAGCGGCGAGGGACAGTGGCCGACAAGCCGCAGAGAGGCCATTCGGGGTGAGCGGGTCAGAGAGGCGGCGGCAGCGGGGAGGGCAGCGCCAAGCCTGCGGGGGCCTCGGGGGCGGTGGCAGCCCCGCCCGCCTGTCCCCCCGCCCCCGGCGCGGCGGCCTCCAGCGCGCAGGGGCTGTGGGCCCGCCGGCCCCCCACGGCCCGAGGACAGCGGTACCTGACCAGAAGGGAGCGGAGGGGCCCTGAGAGGCAAAGCTGAGGCCCTGAGGGCTGAGAAAAGAAAAGTTGCAGGAGGCGCAGGAAGCTGCAAAGAGGCGAGAGAGGAGGTGAGAGGGAGCGGAGGAGAGTCCGCAGGACCCACAGCGCGAGGTCGCAGGCGGCAGGGCGGGGCCGGGCCCTGCCTGGGGGGCGCGGGGGGTCGGCCTTGGGGCCCACCCGGGCGCAGGAGCAGCCCGGCCACGTCCCGGCTGCCCTTGCTCCACCGCTGGGCGCCTGTGTCCTCGACAGCAAGTCAGGACCACCTGCTCCCGGGGGCAGCTGGACGGGCACGGGCGCCTGCCTGGAGCCCCGCCCCCTGCCCAGCACACAGTAGGTGCTCGCTAGAGGCCCGTCACGCCTCCCCTGGCCTGCTCTGCCCGGGTGGGGCCCTGGCCCCCGCAGCCTGTGGGGAGCAGGGGGTTCAGGGGTGAGTCCTGGGCTGGATGCCAAACGCTCTGGCTCGGCCCCCTGCCCTCACTGGACTCCAGGCAGCCCCGGCCTGTGCTGTGGGGCCCCGTCGCCCACACGGCGGCTGGCCCGGCTCCCCCACAGCGGAGGCCCCTGGGGGCAGGGCAGGGAGAGGCGCGTGAGCGCAGGCGGGGCTGCCCAGGTCTCTCCCAGGCTGACCTCTGGGCAGCAATTCAGAGCTGGCGCCCCCCGCCTGTCCCCTCAGACCCCCGGGGCGGCCCCGGCTTGGGAGGGCGTCTGTCATGGGCGGGGGGGCGCCAGGGCCACCGCTCCGGAGGGCGGGAGTCGGGAACGGGCTCCTGGCTGGGTCGGCGTGGCCCACGGAAAGCTTCCTGCGGGGCAGGGGGTGGCCCCGAGGGCCTGGGCCATGGGCACTGGTGCAGGCGAGCGCCGCTGTGCCGGGCGGGCGTGGCGTTACCTGGGGACCGGCTGGAGGCCCTGGAGGCCGCGCGCTCCCGCGACTTGTAGGGGTACTTGAGCGTGGTGTCCAGCTGCTTGAAGCTCTCTTTGAGTGAGTGGCACTGGTAGTACTCCACCAGCTCCTGCGGGACGCACGGGCTCACTGGCTGTGGCTGCCGCCTCCAGGCAGGCCCCCCGGGCGCCTGGGCCTCCCGCCCCCGCCTCCTCGGGTCCATGCAGGGACGCCTCCCCGGACCCCCGAGGACTCCCCTCCTCCTCTTCCCCCGGCACTAGACCCACGTGGCTGGCCAGCACCTCAAAGACTTCTGAGCCAGCAATTTCTCCCCCAAAGTTTTCTAAAGGGAACACCAGTGACATGCTGAGACCGGGGGACAGGGAAGCCCCGTGACACTGTTTATGATGGAGAAAGGCGGGAGCCCCCCCCCCCCGGTCTGACGCCAGGGAGAGGCTTCTAGAAACAGCAGCTTATCCAAGTGACCGAACGCCACACGGGTACCAGTCAAGGAAAGCGGGGGGCGGGGAGGGGCGGTTGTTCAGATGGGACGTTTCCACAACGCTGAACAGCTGCAACGGTGCCCTTGGCGTTTGTGGGGGGAGGGTGGCGGGGGGAGGCAGGCAGGGAAGGGGCGCTGCTGGAGGCCCCCCCGTGCGCGAGGCTGGCTACACGCCGGGCACCGGACGCAGCCTCCGCGGGCCACGGTTTCTGACTCAGGCCGGAGGCCCGGCAGGAAGCTGTGACGCTGGTGGCCGGGGCGGCTGGGCACCCCCTCACTGTCCTCCACGGTCAGCCCACCTGGCCCTTTGGGGGCTCTGGGGGTGGTCCTGACTCGGGGCTGCAGGGAGGCCCTGAGGCGCGGTGCAGGCGGGGGCCAGGCCTCCGTGAGGCGGCTGCAGTGGGGAGCCAGGGCCACCCCACCCCGGGCCAGGCCGGAGGGGCCGCAGGATCACCCACCAAGAGGCTCTCGAACTTCTTCGCTTCCGTAATGTGGATCCAGCTGTCCTTCTCCACCACCTTAATGTGCTTCACCTCGTCGTTGAACCTGCGCGGAAGGCCCCGGCCCCGGCGGTCAGCGCACGGGCCGCACGGCCCCCCGCGCCCCTGGGGTCCAGACTCAGCACGTGCCACACCCCCAGCCCCGGGCTCCCACCTCCCGCTCCTGCCCTGCCTGGAACGTCCCCGCCTCCTGTGTCCCCACCGCCTGTCAGGCCTTCGCGGCCTGGTTTGCAGATCAAAGGTCTGACCTTGGCCGGGGAGGCCAGAGGGGAGCGCGCACGCCAGCTTTGGTGCCCTCTCCCGATATCCCCACGGCCGCACCCGGCACTGCAGCCGCCCGGCCTTGGGCTCTGCCTCAGCCACCCCGAGCACGAGCCGCCAGGCCCCGGCGCGGCTGTCCCCTCAGCCCCGCGGGCGCCTCCCGTCGCGCCCTCTGTCCTCAGGTCTCAGCTCAGGCGGGACGCCCCTCCCAGGGACCCACCCCACCCCTTCCGCCGGCACCGAATGCAGCCCGGGACCCCACAGGGAAGGAAACGACCCACCAGCGACCCTTAGGACAGCGGGCGCTAAGGTCTCCCACAAACCCCATTGCTCTCCACACCCGCACCCGCACAATCCCATCGCGTGCAGAGGACTCGATGCCACAGCCAAACGGGGCGTCCCGGGAACAGGAGGCCGCGGTGACATGGGCCACCCTGAGCGGGGCCCTCGGCCCCTCCGGCGACGCTGACCAGCCCTTGATTCGCCGGCCCGTGCCCAGCAGCCTGGCCCAAGACTCCTGTTTGGTACGTAGGCACCCTATGCCCGGGGTGACCCGCCACCCCGGGAGAGGGGGCGGCAGACCCAGGAGGGGGCCACGGCGGGGTGGGAGGGCGCCCGCACTGCGGGCCACTGGCTGCGGCCACGAGCTGGCATCTGTGCCGCCGTCCCACCCTCCCCCAGGCCCACCCGTGGGGCCGCTGGGAGTCCCGGACGCCCACAGTCTCCCTGCCCTGCTCTGGGGCCTGCGCTTATCTAGTTCCCGTGACGCGAAAACGTCCGCCGTGCCCAGGGGCAGCTGGGGACCCGCAGCAGCCGGACCGACCATGCAGGTCCGGGCCCAGCGAGACACGCCCACAGACACCTTTCGTCCCAGAAGTGCCGGCGTGTGGCCACTTCATCCCACGGCCACACCACCCCGGCACACCCCAGGCCGGGCGGGGAGGGGGTTCTGAGGTTCCGAACGGCCCGGGAACGGTCCCCATGGCCCGCGGGGCCGACACGCACTTGATGCTAATGGCGAAGCGCTCCGCCTCCGCCGGCCGCTCCCGGATCAGGTAGGTCCCGCTGGCGTGGGGTTTGAGCAGGTTGTCCGTCTGCTGCCTCTCCATGTTGCCTGCAAACCTAGGGCGCAGGGGGAAGTGGGGACGGTCACACCGACCGGCCTCTGACAGCCTCTAGCCCTGGGACTGGGTCTCTAATCTGCGTAGGGAGCCCATCAGGAAACGAGGCCGCGCCCCTGTGGGAGGGGCCGGCGGTGGGCGGGATCTGGAGGCGGCTGGGCGGGGCATCTGCCTGCGGGCACAGAATGCGCACAGGAAAGGGGGGGGCGGTGAGGACCCCAGACTCGGCCAGTCCGGGGGGCTCAGCTGTATGGAACGCGGGGCCTCAAAGAAGGGTCCAGGTAACAGGGACGACAGACTCAGTTCTGAGTATAAAAAGCAGCGATAAATAAAAATTGCTCCCCTTGCGGGGGTGGGGGCGTTGTTGTAACACCCTGGAACCACCCCGCGCGTGCGTCACCCCTAAACTCACCGCTTTTCTGTGCAGCGCCCGGCCCGCCCAGGTGGGCTGGTCGGGTGGTAATACGGGTGTGATAATTTACAGTTTCAACTTGAACATGTCACCTCACATGTCACATGGTGTGCTTGAGTGCGGTATTGTTATGTTACCGAATCAGAGGCTTATGATTTGTAATAAAAAACAGGGGCGTTATTTGTGCCACCCTGTATTTTATACAACGAGCCTCCATGGAGATTGTGTTAAAAAAAAAAAAAAAGAACTTCATTCTCGCGCGTGTTCCACGCCAGGATGTGCTCTGACGAGGGACACTGGCTGCCAAGGGGTAGGGTCGACCCCGGGGTTCAGGTGACTTAGGGCTGTGGAAGGAGCTGGGCTGGGGCCGCTGGGCGCCACGGATCTGCAAACAGCCTGGGTCCTAGACGGGGCCTGCTATTGGGTGTCTGGGGCCACGCCCACTGCCATAGTCCACGCCCACAACCACAGGCCACGCCTCCAGCCCAAGGGCCACGCCCGCCTCCCTGGGCCACCCCACAGCCAGGGGCACAGGGCCACGCCCGCGGCGCGGCGCCTTCCACTCACCAGGGGTAGGCACTGTAGTCGATCTCCCGGGACGGCAGCCGGCCGATGGGGGGCTGGCAAAAGAGAACCTTCGGGTTAATGCCCCCTCAGAGGCCGTCCACAGAGGGGGTCCCCCGGGGGCTTGTCGGCAATGACCAGACCCTCCGGCCGGAGCCCCTGGACTGCGAGGTCCCCGAGGGCAGAGGCTGGGACTCACCACCCCAGGTGAACGCACAGTAGGTGTGAGGGACCGAATGGCTGGGCGGGGATTGATTAAATGACTGGACGAACGAGGAGCGGCCGGCTCCCGGTGCGCCGGAGCCCGGGAGGGGTGTGACCCCCAGGGCGGCGGACCTGCACGGTGCCCACGGCCCGTCCTGCCGCTCTCGGCCGCGGCCGCCCGGTCTCCGGGGCAGCCTGGCCCGGGCCCCGAGTGCTTTAACGTGGGCGCTGGGCAGGCGGGGCTGCCGGGCCTGGGCTCGAGGCGCGGGCCCCTCCTGGCGTTTGTAACCCCCGACCCAGTGCGGCCCCCACCGGCCGAGCTCCTCAGGCAGGAAGGCGCCCCTGTCCCTTGGCCCCCACCCGTCTTCTCGGGGTGCAGACGGCACTCTGGGCCGGCTCCCAGTGGCCACTGCGCAGGGACGTCCCCGGTGAGGGCGCAGCTCTCGGCAGCCCCGGTGCCCGGCCGCCAGGCTCCGGGAGCTTCTGCGGGCGCACTCACCCTTCCGTCCACGGGGCAGGGCTTCACCGACGCGCTGGGGAAGTAGCCTGACTTCCTGGTTTGCACCAGCCGACCCTGGGAGAGGCAGAGACGGTCAGCGGGCGGGGCCGCTGCTCCCTGAGGAGCAGGACAGCGTGAGGACAGCTCCTGAGACGCGCGTGTATGTCGGCACCGCCGCCTGCTGTGACCTCGCGACACCGCGCCCACTGCAGGTGGGGATGGGGCGGGCATCCCCGCCTCGCAGAGGAGAGCGCCAGGCCCACGGGAGGGGAGCGGCTCACTCACAGCTGGGACCGAGCCCCCCCCCCGCCCCCGCAGGCCACCGCTGCCTCTGGTCTCCGCAGACACATCGGAGGGTCTGGGAGGGGCTTGGCCTTCGCCGCCCGTCCCTCTGCCCAGGGCGGTGCCACGTCGGCAAGGAGTCTGCAGGGCCACCCCACACTGGTGGCCCCGGTACCACTCGGGGAGGGTGCGCAGGACGTGGCCGAGGCAGGGAGTGGACGGGACGCGGCACCCCCCGCAGGGAAGAGGAGACGTCGAGGAACCCAGGCTGTGCTCCGCTGCCCCGCTCCACCCCTGCGCCCTCCTCCCAAACGGACCTCTGCCCCAGGGCAGGGTTCAGGGGAGCCGGGCACCCCCTCCAGGCCCAAGACCCACCTCCCACCACTGAGAGTCGGGGTCCCCTCTGAGCAGCTCGATCACGTCGCCCGTCTGGAAGGTCAGCACCGGCTTCCCGGGAGGAGCGGGGTTGCCGTGGTAGTTCTGCACGGCCACCATCTTGGGCCCTGTGGGGGGCGGAGCGGCAGGCGGTGGCTCGGGGACTTCGTCCTGCCCTCGAGAAGACCCCCCAGGTGCTGTCGCACGTGTTACACGACGAGCACACCAGGGGGCGGGACGGAGCAGCAGCTCATTTGTAAACGGCACTTTTAACTTTCACTTTCTCCTAAACACCTTCCAAAGCCGCGGCTCAGAATCGGCACGTGCAGCTGGGGACGGAGCCCTTCATGTCAGAGGTGGGCCGGGGTCGGCCGAGCCAGGGCCTGGCCCTGGTCACACTGCTGGACTGGGCAGCCTTGGGGCTGAAATGGGGGTCCCAGTGAGGCCCCCGAGAACGTGCAGGCTGCTCCTAGACCAGGCCCCGCTCCGACGCGGCCGCCACGGCGGTGCGCGCCCAGGTTTCCCAGCATTCGGTCGGCGCTGGAACTTCCCAGCACGCGGTGCTGTCAGCCCTGAACCGCGAGAAGCCACCCTCCCGCGACGCCACGCAGAGCAGGGGGAGGGGGCGCGAGGAGACCGAAAATGGCAGAGAGACGGCAACAGCGTTCCCGTGTGCAAGGACGCTGGCCCTTGGCGGGCGGGCCCTGCCCCCTCGCCCAGCACTTCCTCGTCCCAGGAGGGACGAGGCCAGTGGGCACACACAGGGCGGGGGCGGAGCCCAGAAGGCCGGGGGCAGCCGGGCAGCCACCACGGCCAGGCGCCCGCTCGGCGCCCCAGGTGGCGGCCGATGAGGAAGGCGGCCGCGAGGGACCGAGCCCACAGACTCACCTGGTCCGGCTCCGGAGGCGTCCTGCGGGGGCAAGGACAGACGGACACCAGTGATGACGGAAGGCTGCCCGGCTCCCGACACCACCCCGCGCCCCCAGAGGGAAGGGTCAAGGCAGGAGGGGGGCGGGGACGCGTCCGAGACTCCTGCAGATGTCTGACAGTTTCCCTCTGGGGCAGCCCCTGCTTTTCTTGCTACACCTTCCACCTTGTGCCCTGCCTGTCCCGCCCTGGGACACCCACCCGGGCCCTCTCCGATGCCTTACCAGTAACTGCCCCCCTCAGGAAGCCTGCCCGGACCACCCCAGCCCTGGGGCCTCCCTGCCCTGAGCCGGCCTTTCTTTGTCCGCTGCCTGGGGCAGGTCCCGCTCCCTACGACTGGGGTGTCTCCATACCCCAAGCAGGGCCTAGCGAGCACCTTTAAGTGCTGGCTAGTTTGACCAGTCCCCAAATCGGGGACAAGACACAGTGTCCCCCACCCTGTGAGTGACTTCAGAGACTTCATCCTCAGGTCAGCTGAACAGACTGGGGGCGGGGGGAGGCACACGTCACAACACTGGGCACCCACAGCCACGAGCCGGCGGCCACAGGGGCGCCGGGCTGGCACGTGGGCCTCGAGGGGCGCGCGGGGTGCAGGGCGGCAGGAGGAGGCAAACAGCGGACTCACCAGGTCTGCAGGCGAACCTGAAACGGAAGCAGGCCGGGCCTTAGCGGGCGGGCGCCCTGGCCGGGGCTCTGGCCCGGCGCGAGTGAGGTGCGTGTGTGCGCGCGTGCACGTCGGACCTGGGCACAGACACGCCCAGCGGGCGACTACGCAAGTCCCTCTGCCACTTCTGAGGGCAGGTCCTGAGCTCCGGCCTCACGAGCCCACAGGAGGACGTGACAGGGGTCAGACCCGGGGGCAGTGGGTTTCCTGCCCGGCCACCTCTACTCGGGGCGGCAGCCTCCTGGGCACCGGGGAGGCCTGGGCTCCATGGAGAGGCTTCCACAGCGATCGGCGACGCCTGCCGTGCGCCAGTGACGAGGCGGCGGCGGTGCTCAGACCACCTATGGGACAGCCACGTCCTGGGCACGCAGGTGCCAGGGGGCTCAAGGACACGGCACCTCGGCTGATCAGACCTTGGAAGGCGCCTGGACCAGAGACTCCCACCGCCCGCTCGCCTGCAGGCCCCGAGGAGAGGACGCAGCGCCAGGCCGGGCCCCGGGCCCCGGCCCCCTGCTCTGGGTCTGCCACCTCACCAGCTGACAAAGCCAGGCCCTCCGGGGCTCCACACGCCCTGACCCTCAGCGCAGACCGCAGGACCGAGAGGACAGGCCCGGTGGGCCCAGGGGTGCGGGCAAGAAAGACTCCGTCACTCCCGTGAGCCCCCGCCCAGAACAAAGGATGAGCACCAGGCAGGACAGGAAGAGCTTGAAACTCCCCAGAGGAGACGGGGGCAGGCCAGCGCCCCCAGCAGAGGAACAGGAAAGGGAGCCATGTGTACGCCTGTGGGGAGCCAGGTGCCTCAATAAACTGGGGGCCTCCACGGGCTGGAAAGATGCGGGAGGCTGCTGGCGGTAACGCTGGCTCCCGAAGATGCGCACCTGCCCACCCGGGAGGATCCCAGCCACAGGGGTGAGGAGAGCCGCACACCCGCGCCGCGCCGCGGGGGCTGGCACCGGGAAGGACGGCCGCGCGCCGGCCAGAGGCCTGCGTGCGCACCTGCTCTGCTATGCCTACGTTTTCCACATTGTCTACAGGACGTGGAGTTTAATAATTCGAGGGGGAAACACAGGAATCTCACTCCCCTGAAACGTGTTGGTTGGGGGGCGGGGGGAAGGGTGCCCAACTGGGAGCAGCGGGCCCGGCAGCGGAAGGCTGAAGTGGGGGCCGAGCCCACAACCCAGGCCTGTGCCCCGACTGCGAATTGAACCGCCGACCTTCCACTTGGCAGGGCCCACGGAGCCGCCACGGCAGGCAGGGGCTGGTGGACGCAGGGGCGGGGCGCCTGCTGAGGGTCCGCCACCTCCTGCGTGTCGCATGCGCGGCGGCCGCGGGGCTGCCTCACTCCAGGCAGACAGAGAAACACACCAGGCCTGCCCGCTGCCCGAGGTGCCGCCGCCACGACGGGAGGCTCTGCCAGTTCCCGTGTCCTGCGGGGCGCTGGCCCGCTGCCCTGCCGGCTTGCCCAGAGCCCATCCCCAAACGCCGCCCCTGGCCGTTTCTTGGTAAGTTCACAGGCGATATTTTCTTTTTTTTGTTTCATTTCTTCTTTTGTTCTAGCCTCCAAATTTTCGACAAGTACATTACTTGTAGAATCAGAACAACGACAAAGTGCCAAAGACAAGGCCGGAGTTGCAGTGCGCTGGCCACGCGGCCACCAGAGGGCAGTATTGGCCAGCAAAGTTGAGCCAGCGGGCCAGCGGGCAGCCGAGGGGCCGGCAGGGGCCGCACGTCTGGCCAGGGCGCAGCGAGGGGGCGCACGGCCTGCAGTGAGGACAGGGGCCTGGGCCAGTGCCGACGACAAACGGGAAATTGAGAAAATCTCCTGTTCTTGGTGGAGGTGCCTCGGGCGATGGGCAGGCCTGGGGCCACCCCCTCAGCGCAGTGACACCTCTGACAGGGACGCCCGGGGGCGGGGGCCAGGCTGCCTCTCGGCCGGTGCCCCCTCCCTGCCGCTTCCGCTTCAGAACGAGGCCCTGGGGCCGCTCCCCGTGGGACCTAGCGCTCAGCCGGGCCCGGCCGTGGGGGCTCCGCCACCTTGTGGCACCGCCTCAGGCTTCCGCCGCCCACCGGCTGCTCCAGGACAGGCACCGCCCTTCCCACGCCGTGAACCAATACGCCTCGGGGGGCCGCCAGGCGGCCTCAAGCCCTTTCCCCGCCTGAGCCTCGGGCTTCTGGCTAACACACCCTCACGAGGAGGGGGAGGAGGAAGGGACACTGTCCCCGCGCACACGTGTGTGCGTGGGCCACCGAGGCCGTAGCTACGGGGGGCTCGGTGCTCCGGACAGGAGAGCTGGGCTGGGGGGTTTCTCTGTGGTCAGAAACCTCCACGCAACGGCCGAGAACGTTCTGTGTCCAGCTGGGGTGGACTCTAGACATTTACAGCTGGCGTGGGGCAGGGAGGGAGCAGGGGCGGAGAAGGGCCCTCAGATCACAGTCCAGAGTGGGGGCTGGGCGCTGTGTGACCAGGGCAGACGTTCACCGTCTCTGAGCCTCAGTTTCCTCATCTCCGTCCCAGGGGTCACCACGGCAGGAGAGAACACGCGCCCTCGGCCGGGGCCGTGCGGGGGGCCGGGGGCGGCTGGGATGTGACCTGCGACCCCAGGCACCAGCCCCGGAGGCGTGGGCCCCGCAGGCAGGCGGGAGGCGGGCGGCACTCACTGATCTTGCAGGGAGGCGTCACTTCCAGACACTCCTTGTGCGCCCCGACGCCGCACTTGGTGCACAGGTACCCCTGGTAGAAGGTGCCCCTGGGCCGGAAGCGGGGAGAAGGTGGAGGTGAGGTGCCCGGGCCTCCACACCCTGCAGCCGCAGGCAGGGCCCAGGGAGCCCGAGGCCCACCTCGCCGTCCCCCCAGAGCGCCCACCCCCGACAGCCCTGGGCCTCCGGGACCCCTGCCCATGTGCTGCCCGGGGCCGCTCCCCCTAAGGACACCCCCCCGCTTGCTCTGCTGTCCCACACAGGGGGCCCTGAGCAGCCGTGGGGAGTTGCCTCCCGCCCCGGCTAGACATGACGCAGCCGATGGGCCCAGCCCAGGGCTAGGGGAGGGAGGCGGTCAGCGGCGACAGGGACACCGGGTGCACCCAGCCCCAGGCTCCCTCGGGGGTGGGGGCGGGGACGGGGACGGGGCGCGGAGCCCCTCACCTGAGGAACATTCTGCAGGCTTTGCAGTTGGTGGTCTTGTCAAACGTGTACATCTGGAAGCTGTGGTGGTTGGCGTTGGCTTTGTCGGGCTTGATGTTTGACCTGCGGGAGGGAGGGAAAGGGGCGCCAGGTGCCCTGAGCCCCAAACCAGCCGGGCTGGGCGGGGACTCGGAGAATGGGCTGCCCGGCACTGCGGCCAGAAGGGGTCAGTGGGGCGGGGGGCGCGTTACGGTGCGGCCACCCGGGCACGGGAGACCGCGGGTGGGGCCAAGGCCGCGGCCACACCCTGACAGGCCCGCGGGACGCCGCTGCCCCGGGTCAGACACGCGCGGCTCCGGGCGGACAGTGGCCTCGAGCGGGCAGCAGGCGCCCTGAAGTGCTTAGAGGTCGGGCGCTGGGCCTGCCCTCCACCTAGAGACACGTCCGCTGTCCGACGGCGCGGAGGCCGGGGCAGGGGACAGCGGCGAAGCCAGCAGGTGGAGCGCGAGGGCGTGCGCCACGCCGCCTTTCAATGGGGACAAGCGCCCAGAAGTGCTCCTCCCAGGACACTGGGGAGCAAGCCCCACCCCGGGAACTGAGGAGCAGGCGGGGGACGGCCTGTGGCCCGGCTGCACTGCTCTGACGTGTCCCCGATGACCCCTCCTTCCACCGCCACTCCACCAGGGGACACGGCCGGGACGCGAGCAGCCTGCATGCCTGACCGCTGAGTCTGAGGGCACCAGGACCTGCCCCTCGGGCTCAGGCCCGGTGAGCCTGGGCACCCCAATGACCCACTGAGCACCTTTCTCTGTGGGACATACTGGGGCTCCTCCTAGATTCCACGGAGACACAGCTCACGGTTTCCCCGCAGAGGGGGCACTCCGCCAGCCTGCGAGGCCCTGAGGGGCCCGGTCGCCAGGGGCCCAGCTGGCATCACGGCCGTCCCCGGCCACTTGCGGCTCGGCCGGACGGGCGCACAAGGCCCAGCCCGAGGCAGCGGCCAGCAGAGCCCAGCAGGGACAGGCTGGGACGGAGCGAGGGCCCTCCTGCCCCGGCAGACTGTAAAGTGGCCAGGACGCCCCCAGAGTGGGGTGGGGGCGGCGGGGCCTGCCTGTCTCAGGCACCTGCCCGGGCCCGCGTCCAAGAGGGTCGCGGACGGAGCCCCCAGGTGGCCGGCTGGCCGCACCGCCCGCCGGACTCACATGGCCATCTCAAACTGCTCCATCCACTTGCGCTTCATGTCCTCCGTCTTGCAGAAGAACTGGAAGCCCTGCTTGCCTTGCAGGTGGATCAGGTAGAAGCCGTAGGACCACTGCGGGGAGAGGCGCAGCCACCTGTCACTGGCAGGGCTTCTGGCACACAGCACGAACATGTGTGTGTGTGTGTGTGTGTGTGTGTACAGATACTCATGGACACGTGCCCGTGCCTGCGTGTGCACATGTGAGTACGTGCGCGCATTGCCCGTGCCTGTGTGTGGTGTCCTCACGTCTGGTCTGTACATGCATGTGTTAAGGCCTGTGCACAGCCCTGCAGCAAGGTTCCCCGGGGCCCCTCCCCGACCCCCAGCACAGGGCGCTCCCCGCGGAGCTCTGCCAGGGCCGCTGGACGCCCCCAGTGGCAGCGCCGGGTCCCCAGGGAGCCCGAGCTCAGGAACTGGCCCTGGCCATCCGTGACACCGGCCCACCCACTTTCACTTCCTGAATGTGATGCTAAAGAAACTCCTCAGAGGCAAATGAACGGAAAGAAAGGCAGGAGCCCAGACGAAGCCCTACACAGCCCCGCGTCCACCCCCACCTGGCCCTCTCTGGGGCTTTCAAAGGGGCCCAGGAAGAGAGAAGGGAGGGAGGGACCCAGAGAGGAAGGGAGGGAGGGGGGACAGAGAAAGGCGAGGATGACAGAGGGGCTGAGACACCACACCCGGGGCAGCTGCGGGCCCCGCCCTCTAGGGAGCAGGCGAGGGTGGGGTGGGCGGGGAGGGCGTGGGACCCCCACTCGGCGCCCTCTGTAACGGGCCAACCTCTTCTCCTGCACACAAGTCACCCTAGTGATTAAAACACTAGGGAAGGAAGGTGGCGGCCCTGAGCCCGCCCTCCTGGGGCCCAGCCGGGTCCCCATTCCCGGCTCGGGCCGGTGCAAGGCGAGGAGGGTGCCAGGTGCTTACCATTTTCCCATGAGACTAGGAAGCATGAAGGGAGGGAAGGAAAGGGGAGACAGGTCGTTACGAGACTCGCCCGGCCCTGCGGCCCGAGACACTGACTGCCGCCAAGGGCCTGGGCTGGGGCCACCCGCGAGGGCCCCTCCCGGGGTGCAAGGCGCCAGGGGCCCGGAGCCTGCGGAGCGGCCTCAGCGCCCCCACCGGAGACACCGTAACTTGTGCGGACATCAGGGCTCGGTGGGTCAGCCCTAAAATTCCTCCAGGGGGCGCCCGCGTTCTGCACTGGCAGCTCTGAAGTCCGGGCGCTGGGGCGTTTAACAGGCCAGCTCCAGCCCCACATCTAGCTCAGGGCTGCCCATGGCGAGTGCTCAGGCTCTGGGGGCAAAGCCTCTGCAGAAGCCGATGCACACAGGAGAGCCGGCAGCACCGCCCCCAGCAGCACAACCCCGCCCCCATGGCCATGGCCCCACCCCCAACAGCCATGGCTCCGCCCCTGGACATCAGGGTCCTGCTCCTAGCAACCGTAGCCTCACCTCCAGCTGCCATAGCCCACTGGCTGGACCCTGGTCTGACGGCCACAGTGTGGACCACCCAGAGCCCTCCTTCAAAGGGATTGCGAGGGCCAGGATGGCCTGCTTGGGGCGGGGGCCATGCGGGGGAGTCGGCAGCGAAGGCCTGAGGCCCCACCCCAGACCTTGGGCGGGGCTCCTAGCCATGCCCACTCCCGGGAAAGATTCAGACAAAGGCCAGGGCAGTGTCCGGTGGCTAGGAGGGGACCTGCCTTCAGCAGAAGTCACGGTGACACGGGAATGGCTGACCAAGGAGGCTCCGTCCCCACCGCAGCCGCCGGTCAGTCACCGCTGACTCCACTCTGCCTCACCCTCTCCCCAAGGCCACCCAGGACGCCTCCCGCAGGGGGCCTCCCCGCCTACCCCGCCCAGCACGGCCCAGACACCGCCATCGCCACCCGCAGGAGCCGGGGACCCACCTTCTTGACGTCCTTGTTGTTCGTGGGGTCATCGGTCATCTTGTGGAATAGCAACTCGATGATCTCCTTCAGCTCGTAGTTGTAGCCCCTCCTCTTGCAGACGATGACCACCTTGTCGAACAGGAACAAGTACCTGGCCCGGCGGCGCGGCCAGGGGGCCATCAGCGCGGCCCGCGCACCGTGTGCCCTCCGCCTGGGTCTCCCGCCAACGCTGACCCTCAGCCAGGCCTCCGTGCTCAGCTCCAGTTCCTCCAGGGGGCCCTCCCTGGCCTCCCCCCACGGCCCAGGCGTCTGGGCTCCTCCGCCCCCTGGCTCCGTCTCCAGCTAACTAGACCGGGAGCCCCGTGGGGGCCGAACCCCTGTGTGCTGCGACTCCCGCCACGGCCCCGGGCCTTGCACACAGTAGGTGCACACGCAGGGCTGAGCAGCTGCGGGCCTGCCAGCTCCGCCGGAGCCGAGCCTGTTACCCGCCTGGGCAGCCCCTTGGTCACTTGGCAAAGAGCTCATGTGGCCGCCGTCTGTCCAGCTCCCGGGAGCCTGAGAGCTCCCCGGCCAGGGCCGCTGGCTGCCCCCCAGCCCAGCCCAGCGCCGGCCGCGGGCAGAGCGCCCCACGGGCGTGGCGGCCGCTGGCGGACACGGCTCCCCAACGCTCTCGCCGAGAAGGAAGGAAGCAATTAAAATGGAGCCACACAAAGCCGAACGGGCAGGCAGCTCTCCGCACCGGAAAAGCTGTGTCCAGCGGGTGCCCGGCCACGCTGGGCGCCACCCGCCTGCGGCCCCGCTCCGCTCACCTGTCCTGCTTGGTGTGGTTGACTATGGACCGGACCTTCAGCTCCCCGTCGATCTTTGGCCTCCCGAACTCCTCCAGTTTCACTTGCTGGGAAAGACAGGGGAGGCCGTTGGCCCCAGGCCAGAGCAGGGCCCTCCCGTGCAGCTGCTCCTCGGGAGGAGGGGCAGCTGTGCCCCAGCCAAGGGGCAGGGTCCCCGGAGCCCAGAGGCAGACCCAGGAAATGGACGCGGTGGGCCCCGGCTGGTGCTCCGAACAGGGGGCAGCAGAGGACAGGGGCACCGCCTGGGGGCTCATGCCCCGCCGCCCCGCCGCCCCGCCGCCCCGGCGCCCCGGCAAGGACTGCCTTCGGTCCTGTGGAAACAAAGAGCGATTCGCGGAGGGCGACCTCAACAGGCGCGGCAGGATAAGCCAGACTCACGGCCGAAAACCAAGTCCAAGGGAACAAAGGGCCTAATCAGAGAGGGCCGGCGGGCGGCGGGTGAGCTCGGGGCCTGCTAGCGGCCGCGCCTCCGCGGGAAGGGGCTTCCCGGCAGACCCTCCCGGGCGCGCTGAGATCTCGTGTTCGTTTCCCGGCTGGTTGGCTATCTCGGCCCTCGGCTTCGGTTCAGAGAGGGTCTCCCGCCATGTTCCCGCACGGTCCACGCAGATGGGACAGGTGGCGGGGACGCGTCCGTGTGGCACTCCAACAGGTGGTTCCCACCATCTTCTGAGTTCTCTGAACATTCCAGGAGCTGCCAGAACAAGACTCCAAGCGCAGCAGCTTCGGGGCGCGCACCCCGCGCGACTCCAGCCAGGCCTCGGCATCTCTCCGCGTCTCGGCACTGAAGGGCGGAAACAAGCCGCCGCCCCTGCCTGGGTGACGGGTTCAGGCCCCCACGCAGCCTGCGTGGGCGCCTGGCCGAAGGGAACGCTCCATGCCAGTTTGCTGTCGCAGCCGTAGTTTTGTTATTGTTTTACACATACATAAAAAAACTTCTTAAACAACAAACAAAATCGTCTCTCTTCCTGTATCAGAGTGATGCCCATCCATCACGGAGCATCTAGGAACCATCACTGACCGACGAGGGGAAGTCTGGCCGCCTCAGCCCCACCAGGCGCCGCCAGCTCCGTGAACCGGACCACAGACGTCCATCCCTAACCTCTGCGCTTGGGCTCCCGATTTATTCTAAACAGGAAGGAAACTGGGGCTGTATCCTAACTGTCCGGGAACGCCCTTCCTTCCCGGTGACCCACAGCGGGCGCTCTCCAGGCCACGGCGCGCAGGCCCGGCCTCTTCGGGCTCTCTGGTCCTGGCGGGTGAGGGATGGACAAACGGGCAGCAGGCGTCAGCCCAGACACCGGGAGCCTCCTTGGCAAAAGCTTCTGTGCTGATGTGACTCTGACAGGGACTGCGCAGGACCCGGCCACGTTCAGGGACCAGAGAGAGAAAGTGTCCGGTACCAGCCAGCGGTTCTCAGCCGGGGGCAGTTCTGTCCCCAGGGGGCATCTCGTCATGTCTGGAGAGGCATTTGGTTGTCATCACTGGGCCCCCCGTGGGCACAGGTGCCGCTTGCCGTCCCGCAGCTCCCAGGACGGAGCCCACAGTGAAGAGCGACCGACCCCATGGGGCGACCGCAGAGGCGGAGAAACTCCAGGGTGCACACCCGGCAGACCCCCGAGTCGATGGCAGGCACACGCGTGGACGTGCCTGCCCCTGGATGGCCCGGCTCCTCTCCTCCTCACCCGGCACCCAAGGATGAGCCTCGGAGGGTCCCTGAGGCGGCAGCCCTGCCTGACCGCGGGGGACAGGAGGGCCTGAGGCGGGCCAGGGGTCCACGGGCCTCTCGGACCCGGGGGCGCCCTCTGTGCAGGCCGGGGGCAGGGTGCGGTGGCCGGTACCGCCCGTCGGCGGCAAGCCCCCCGGGCGCCGGGCCCCGGGCTGGCCCGTGCAGGGTGTCACAGCTCACCGGCCCCGGCTGGACGAGCGAGCCCCCGCTGCTGCCTGTTCAAGATGAGACCGAAGTCCCGTTTAAAAGCCATTGTTACTCCTCCCCCGGGGGGCTGAACACTTACCAAGTTCTCTATGGAGCTCTGGAATTCGCTGATCTTCTTGAGGGTCTCTTTGTCCCGCTTAACTTCATTTATGTACATCGCCAAGTCCTTGGAAATGACAAGTGGGGGAGGGGTCGGCGCGCAGGTCCTGGGCGGGGCCTGCAGGCTCAGCCCCACCCCCGCCCCACGCCCGCCCGGGGCTGGGCACTTTCACAGCCCCTTCAGCTGCCCGCCAGAGGCGCCTGGCTCTCAAAACCCCGTCTGACAAATGAAGAAACTAAGGCAGAAAAGGTAACGCCAATCCAAAAGCACACTCCGGACGTTGTGCCAAGACCCCCCCCAACGCCTGCCTCCTGATCCCCCTTCTGGGTTAGAGCAGAAAAACCGCTCCCAGCAAGACTTGGATCAGCTGATCCCTTGGCTCTGTGTGGGGAGCGACGCTCCGCAGGCCACCGCCCCCAGAGCCTCCGCTGCCCCACGGCTGGCATGCCCCTGTGCTGCAGGCGCCAGCCGGCCACCAGGGGGCAGTGCCGCTGCAATCCAGAGGCCGCAGTGGCCAGGCCCAGCACCCAGTGCCTCAGCCAGCCAGGGGACCCAGCCCCAGCCCGGGACCACACAGGCGGCAGCAGCCCTGCCCAGCGGGAGGGCAGGCCGCCTCGGGTGGGGAAGGCTCGGCCAGGCCGAGGCGGGGCCGGCTCCAGCCTCTCCAGCGCCTCCTGCGGTTCCTACAAGAAGCCCACTAGCAGGGTGGAGTCCAAAACCCAGGTTAGGGGATGGCCAGGCACGCTGACGCGCCACTCGGCCTTGGAGGCCGGGGCCACAGGCTCACACACGACTGGGCGTGAAGTCCCCATGGGCACGAGGCTGCTCGGAGGGGCCATCTGTGGGGACGGCGGGCATCGGGGAGGCAGAGCCCAGAGGGGACCATCCTCATGGGAAACGTCACTTTGTGAAGACTGTGCATGTGAAGGATGTGCCCAGGTGACAAGGAGGGGCCCAGCCTGAGCCAACCCTCCAGGGTGGGGGCGGGTGGAGTGTGTTTGGGGGCCTGGAAGTGGCCACGCTCACCTGGTGCCGTGGCCAACCCGGCTGCGGAGCCACGCAAGCCTGTGCCCAACACCAGGGACAGAGAGGAGCCACTGGGGGGCTTTGGGGGAGCGTGACTGGGGCCGCGCCTCCTGCCTGCACAGCGGCTTCCGCGGACAGAGAGAGGAGGGCAGAGGCGGGCTGGCGGGGTGGGGCGGGCATTTCAGAGGCAGAGGCCGCAGGCGGGGCCGCGGGCAGCCCGGGACTGCATCCAGCGCCTGGGGGCCAGCGCCGGCCCCGGCAGACGCTCGGGGGAGCAGGAGGAGAGGAGGCCGGCAGCCCCTCCCTCCTGCCCTTCTGGCCCTGGGCGGTGTCCCCCGCCGCCCTGTCCCTTACTCTGTTCCTTGCTGTCCCATGAAAAATCTACATATACAGTCACAGAGTGAGGCTTGTTAGGGAGCCCAATTCCAGTCCAAAAACGCAAGCTCAGTGCTTGAAGCCCAGGCCGGCCCGGCCGCTCCCTGCCTGCATTTGCCCACCCACCTGCATGGCTTCCAGCGCTTCCTTCAGCTGCTGCCTCTCCGGCCGGTCGGTGGAATGGCTCAGAAGTTCCTGGAGCAGTGATGGGAGCCACGGGTCACCACTCGGGTGTCCTGGCCTCTCCTCGCACCCGCGGGCACAGGGGTGTGCACGGCGCAAGGCCTTCAGGGACGGCGACCCTCCCGCTGGCCTAGGCTCCGGGTCGGCTGCCGGGCTCCGGCAGACAGGCCGCGGGCCTTCACCCCCGCGACATGCTGCGGCAGGGCAAAGTGTCCCCGAACCTCGTGGACATTGGGGCCATGAGGCGGCACAAAGCAAGGCGCTAACAGGGAGCTGGTTGAGCCCCTCGAGAGCCTCCTGGAAACCCCTGCCTCCTCCCAGGCGCGTCTGTCCAGAAGGATTTCCTATTTCCTTTTTTGCCGTGGCTCCCGGGGAGCTCGGAGATGGTGAAGGAGAACAGAGCTCTCTCGCTCCTGGCGGGAGGACGCTCCTCTGCCTCTGTCACTTTCTCTGCCCTCGTGCTGAGTTTAACCACGGCTCCCTTCTGTGTTTAATGCGATTAACACCCCCGCACGCACCGAGCAGATTCTAACCGACACTGCCCAGCTTCTACGTGCTAAGCCCGGCCTGACTCAGGGTGCCCGCTGTCCTGGCCGCCCGGGGCCGCCTCGTCCACCCACAGGGGCGGGGGGCGGGGCGCTCACCTTCAGGAGCAGGTGGTACTTGAGCACCCGCTGCATGGGCACCACCAGCAGGTCCTGGAGCTTGAACTTGCCGTCCTGGACCTTCAGCGTGCATTCCTGGGTGTCGGGGGCGGCACGTCGGGAAGCACGCTCTCGCCGGGGGACGCCGGGCCCCGACACGCCCGCAGCCCGGCCGGGCAGACCTAGGGCCGGAACTGGGGCCCAGGCGTCCGGTCCTTCTCTGGCCTGGCTCCCCGAACCCCCCCGAACCAGGTGCGGGGCCCCGCCTGTCACAGCCTCTGGGGGCCACAGCGGCCACGCGAGGGCTCCGGGATTCTGGAGCTGGCGCCCTGCTGGGCCCGCGTCAAGACCCCCGGGGAAGCCGGCTCACACGGAGGGGGACACCCCGCCAGATCAGAGGCTCCCCACCAGCTGCCTAGACACACGGGGCGCCTTTCCGCCAACACTGACAGAGCAAAGGGCCCTGCGCCAGGTCCCCCCGGAAACAGGGTTTACCCCGGGAGCCCCAGCCTGGGGCGCGGCCGCGCTCACCCCAAGGATGGGAGCGGCGGAGGGTCCTAGAGAGGGGCTGACGTGGGAAACCCGGCCCGGGGCTGTCCCGGAGCCTGGGGTGGGGACCGGACGGCGGGGGCTCCAGGCCCCCAGCCAACATCCATCACCTGGAGCCCCCTTGGGGTCCACGCAGGCCAGGGTGGTGAGGGGTCAGTCCTGGCCCCTCGCCGTGCCCGGTCTGGTCCTGGGGGCCCATCCCAACTGCACCCAAGGGCTCTGGCTGCATTCTGGCCTGGGACAGTGACTCCCACCTGCCCACTCCCCACCCCAACAAAGGAGAAAAGCGCCTGCTAACACCCTGCACAAGAGAGTCCTATCCCTGCCCCCTCCCCGCTTCCCACCAAATGAGCGAGCAAGAGGCCAGCGAGCTGTGGCCCGGAGGCACGGGCCAGGGCCAGGCAGGGGGCGGGCAGGGACGGCCGGGGAGCCACTGTCACCTCCACTTTCAGCCTGAAGTCCTCCCGGCTGGCGAGCAGCTGGTTCAGCGTGTTCTGGGCATGTTCCATGTGGCTGCAGTACTCGCCGTAGATGAGGAGCCTGGACACGCAGACAGGTAGACACGCTCACACACGCAGACGCATGCACACATGCGCGGGCTGAGGGCGCCGTGAGCCCTTCCGCCTCCCGGCGGCTGCGAGCGCTCCGCTAACAGCCGTCTCCTTGGGACACCTCCCCACACACTGACACGTTTGACGGGTTCGCTTTGTGTTGGCTGCTTCCTCCCCCGCCCCCCGCCCCCCCCCCCCCCGCGCCGCTCCCGAAATACCGCCCGGCCAGGAGCCACACACAGCCGGGGACGCTCCAGGTGAAGTCCCCCACCCGCGCCGCCCCATCCCAGGGCAGAGTCCCGAGGCCCCCGCAGCGGGCGCGGCTGGCTACCCACCTCTCCTTGAAGTCGAGGAAGACCTTGGCCAGCGTGCCGCCGCCGGCCATCATGGACAGGTCGATGGCCCGCAGGAAGCTGTGATGGGCCTTGATGAGGTCCTGGGGGCGAAGCCGCCCGTCAGCGCACGGAAGGGCCACACGGCCCTCGTGGCCTGTGTTCCCATGTGAACGCAGGGCGCAGCGCAGCGGGGAGGCGCTCGGCGGCGGGCACACCGGGAGGCCTGCGCACACTGCAGTCCCCCGCGCGGTCTGTCCAGACACGTGCGGCCGGCCCAGGCAGGCTCTGGTGCCCGAATGGGGCCGCGGTGGCCCGGGGCCCCCAGCTCTGCAGGATGCAGCTCCCCCGTTGCAGGGTTGGGGCCTCGGGCCTGGGGGGGGCCGTGTCCCACGTTTCGGGGCAGACGGGCGACCGGCGCACGGCACCCGGGGCTCCCAGCTCCCTGGCCCGGCGTCCTCCCGGCCCCTCCGACCAAAGTCCCGGAGGGAGGAGCCGGCGGCCTCCTGTCACCTGCCAGCCATCGAGACCCCCGAGCCAGGACCAGCCGCGCCCGGGCAGCGACTCAGCGCCGGGACCCCGGGGCCCGATGCTCACCTCCAGGTTGATAAAGATGGCCGCCACGTCCGCCGGGCTCAGCACCAGCCTCAGGGGGACCAGGTAGTTCTGGAAGAGAGAACCCGAAGCCGCGTCTCAGCCCGGCCGGGCCCGCCCCCGGCCGGGGCCGCTCACAGGAGAGCCTGCGGGGAGGCCGGGCCCATCGGGCCAGAGCACCGGCCAAACACGCGCGCGGGCCCCGTGGGCAGAGCCCCAAGGGCCCTCAGCCTGGCGCGGGCCCTGACCCTGCAGTGACCAAGGGGAACGTCGCCGCGTTGTCTGAGACTCTGGTGGCCACAGCGGCCCAGGGGGCGCGGCACCAGGCCACCTGCCCCCGAGGACGGTGACAGGCTCCCGCCCAGCACTCGGGCTCCGGGGACCGAGCTCCCCAAGCCCAGGGGTGCCAGGCGGCAGGCAGCGCCGCAGCCCGGCCTTCGATGTCGCTCCTGCCCGGACGCCCCTGCAGAGAAGGGCCTGCCACCCTTCCTCTCCCGGCCGCTTCTGCCCCGCGGGGCCCTGGCTGAGGCCCCGTGTCCCTCGGCCATGCCACGCGCCGGTGGCACCAGCCCACGGAGGCCGCGTTCTCGGGGAGGAGGCGGAGCACGCCGTCCGCCAGTGTCCCGCACAAACCGGGGCCGCGCGGGGGAAGCGAGGGCTGGGGCTGCCCGGGGAGCGGCGGCGGAAGTCGAGGGCCAGGGCGCGCAGCGAGGGCAGTGCCTGGGCACAGGGGTCAGCGGGCAGAAGGGGGCCCCGCGGGGCTGGGTGCCTGGAAGGGCGCAGGGGGGAGGCGACATCAATCAGAGCCCGAGCCAGACCTGGGTCCGGGGGGCAGCCCGGGGCTGCAGGCTGGAGGCCGCACAGCACCCTCGACCGTGCGGGACCCGCAACCAAAGAGCGGCCAGGAAGGTTCCATCTTCAAGGCAACGCTGGTTTTTCCCACCCTGCTCAGTGCTGGTGGTGAGCAGGGTGCCTGGCAGCAAAGCCGAGAGGACCGCCGAGGGCCGCCGCCGCCCCACACCGCCGCCCCGGGTGCCCTCCCGGTGCCGGCAGCCCCAGGAAAGGGCCCCGCCCCTGCCCACCTTCTCGATGTCCTCCAGGGTCCGGCAGTACTTGGCCTCCGTCTCCTGGATCTCCAGCAGGCAGCAGTTCCTCTTGTCATCCTCGGTCATGCCCATTTTCTGGAGGGCGACACGCGCCGTGAGCCGGGACGCCGCCAGCGGACCGCCGGGCCTGGCCGCGGCGTGGCCGCGCACGAGACGGGGGGCTGGACGGGAGACAGTGGCGGGGCCGAGGCCTTCCCTCCGTCCACAGGTGAGGCGACTGAGCGTGAGGGGACGGGGCTGACCCCGTGAGCGGGCGGCAGAGCCAGGGGAGGAAGGGAGGCTGCCGGCCGGGAGCACAGCCGGCGTGACGTGCTTAAAGCACCTACTGTGTGCACAGGGAGAGGCTCGGAGTCCCCCTGAAGGCCCCCTGCCGGCCAGTGAGGGCCTCAGAGAAAAACGCCAGCTCCTCACAGGGCTGGGCTTCCGGGTGTTTCCTGGTCTCCAACCAGGGGTCACTGGGGGACACGCCTCCATGGCAGGGCCTGACCCTGGCCTCTGGGGGGCAGGGCTGATCCAGAGACCACGCCCACAGGGGCTGAGGGGGACGTGACCGAGCAGGGGCAGTCCCCTCTGTATCCGCCCGTAAGCAAGGCTCTGGGGAGACGGAGCTGGGCCCCGTGGCCTGACATTTGGGCTCACAGGCCCCGACGCCATCCTCCCCCGAGGCGGGCCCAGGGCCCTGCCTATCCGGGCCCACGCCCCGGGGCCAGGGTCGCCGGAGCCCCCTGGGTTCCCTCCCCGGAGACAGCCCTGCTCAGCCTGGGGGCCGTCGCTCCCAGGGCTTCAAGGGCTGGGGAGGCCGAGGGCCCGTGACATCCCGGAAACTGTGTGAAAAAGTGGGCTCAACAGCGCCCCCTGGGGCCGGGGCCCGCGGCCGCCCAGAGAGGCGGACGACCGGCAGTGCTTACCTGCATGTACCTAATCTGAGAGCGTGGAAAACAAACGGCAGAGGGACCCGGTGAGTGGCACCGGCGCGCCATCCCCGCTGTGCGTGAGCCTCAGGGAGGCTGAGCGCGTTCAGCCCGCAGCCTCAGGGACGCCCGGGGGCCTGGCTGGGCGCGGGGGCAGCACCCAGACCACGCCGTCGCCCGGCTTCCCGTGTCTGGGCTCTGAGAGCGACCCCTGCCACCCTCTGGCTTTATCTTCCTTTGCCAAAGCCACCGACCCCTCACCTTCCGCTCAGACCTGAGCCCCAGGCAGGACGAGCGACAGAGTGGAACTGCTGCTGTGTCTCGGGGGACGTGCCCGGGGGCCCACCCCTCCCCACCCTCCGTGGCATGACAGCTTAGGAGCTGAGCAGGGCAGGTGGGCGCCCGCGTCCTGCCTGTGCGCTTCGGGACCAGGGGCAGCAGAGCCCTCTCGGGGCGCTCACTGCAGGGTCTCTGCCGGCTGGGCACGTGCGGGCATCTCTCGGGAGCTTGTGCGACCTGGGGTCCAGGGACCCTCCGGGTAAGGCAGACCGCTGCGCACACGCCTGTGCGTCACGCCAGCCTCAGAAGGGCTTGGGGACTGAGGCGCCCAGTCTGGGCAGCTGGCCAGGCGCCCGGGGTGGCCCGGGGAGGCGAGGCAGGGGCCACCTGCCGCCGGGCAAGGACTCGGCCTCCCCGCCTCTCACAGGCGTCCTTGGAAGGCCCAGGGACAGAGCCGCCCCCCTGCCCGGCTGCCCGGGGAGGGCAGACTCGCTGGAGGCAGCCCCGCAGTCAAAGACCCACAGACGGAGGGCTCCGGTGGCAGGGGGATAGGAAACCCACCCTCAGACCCTCGGGGCCAAAGGAGAAACCCGTTCCCAGGAGCCAAGCCGCGGGCTGCGGGGGCTGCTGCCCAGCGGGCCCACGCCTCTGGCCCTTGCCAGCTCGGCGCGGCCTCGCCGGGAGCCGCTGCGGCTTTCTGTCCGCTGCCCCCTGCTGGTGGCGCCCGAGGAAGGATGGAGCTGAAATCCCTTTTGTGAGAAATTGCCTCATTTCTTCAGGGAAACAAATGGCATCAAAAGCCTGCCGAGTGGGCAAGCGGCACCTCGACGACCTCCTAGAGTCCGGGGGCCCGAGGGGCTGTGGCCCACCCCGCCGGGCGCCCTCCTCGCGCCCCGGCCCGCAGGACCCACACCTCCCCTGCAGCAGCTCAGGCAAGCACCTGCCCTGGGGCCAGCTGGCCTCGAGAGCCCATTAGGGACCCCCGCTCAGGAGTAAAGGCCCCCGCCCCGGAAAGGAGGCTCCCCGCCGGCCGGCGCAGGCGGCCGCGGGGTCCTCGCGCCCCCCAGAAACAGGGGCCGACGCGTGCGTGCCGGGCTGCGCTCCGGCTCCCCGCCCAGGGGCTCGCAGCCCCGCACACCCTTCGGGGCAAATCCCACAGTGGCAACCGTGTCACGCCCACCCCTGCCCCGGGCTCCTTTCGGGACCTCACAGGGACACAGGGCCTGGGGAGCGGCCCCCCACGGCGCCCCCGCGCTGGGCGGGCTCTGCCGGGTCCCCGCGCCCGTGCCGGCGGGCGCGGGCGGCTCACCATGGGCGGCTGCACCTCCACCTTGATGATGTCCTCGTAGATGTCGTCACCTTCATCCTCGCACGGGACGCAGTCGTAGATGTCCTCCCCCAGGTCATGCTCGCTGCACGGGGCGGGGGGGGGGGAGCCATCGCTGTCAGAAGGAAGGGGGCCCGCGGGGCGAGGGCACAGGCGGCCAGCCGCCGCGAGCGCCCCTCCCCCAGCCCAGCCTCCGGTCTGGGAAACGGTGGGGGAGCACGGACCCCCAAACCCAGCTTTTGAACGTGGGGGAGACCGGCGCCTGCCTCCCGGAGTCTGCAGGTTTATATCCGGCGGAGTGTGCGAGGACCTCCCGGGACAAAGCCCCCACATGCCCAGCCCCTCAGTGAGCGCGGGGGGCACCGGCCGGGGTGGCGGGGGCACCCTCCGCGGGAACCTCCGCAGGGCTGGTCCGCGGAGCGCTGCCCCCGGGCCAAACACCCTTGGCCTGGCCCCTGCCTGCGGCCTGGGGCCCCTGTGCTCAGCCCGGGGGCCCCCCAGGGGTGAAGGTCAAGGTGCAGAGGTCACATGCTGAGGGAGCAGGGCGGAGGGGACCCGAGTCTGTGATGCACCTCCCCATACGCATCAAGGAAATGAGCGCTTAACCTGGCACTCAGCAGACCTGTGCTGCAGCCCGTGGTCCGGCCCCGACTCTGCTCCCACGAGCCGCCAACCTCTGCCCTGGAAGGCGCAGGCCGGCCGGGCGCCTCCTCCAAGGGGCCTTCCCGGACCCCGCGCGGCCTGCACTCCGGGGCTCCCCCTGGCGCTCCCTGCGAAGCGCGCCCGACGCTGCAGCTCCGACGGCCTGCGACTGATGACTGACCGTGGGAGAGGCTGCCTCCTCCCCGCACAAACCCGGCTGCTCGTTCCCGCCTGTTCGCGCTGCCTGACGCCAAGCCGGTGCTCGGCAGGGGTCCGCCAAATCCGCGACGGGCCAGTCCGACCCCGGCAGCGCCCGTGGCCGGGACAAGCCCGCCGGGGGTCACCTGGGGTTCCAGGGACCGCCCCGGCCCAGGGCTGGCTGAACCCAGAGGCCGGCTCCCCCTGCAGGCCCGGCCCACCCGCGGGGGAAGGGCCCGCCTCACAGCCGGGCTTCAGGCAGGGCCCGCAAGGTTCCTTCTAGAAGGAACTGAAACGTGGGGAGCCCCCCCGCACCTCACAGGGCAGCCACAATTCACGGGGGCGGGGGGGAGGAGAGCAGAAATGATATCCCGCAGCTCTTACGAATGGGTCCCCAGACCCCCAAACCCAGCTTCTGAATGGCAGCTGCCATTTCACGGGCCGGGGCGGGGCTGCTGGGGGCCGCTCAGCGCAGCTGAGAGTGGGAAGGCAGGCGGTGCAGCGGGGGGCGGGGGGCGGCGCTGGGGGCGGGGAGCCGGGGAAGGAGAGGAAGCCGCGTTCGGACACTTGTCTGCGCCGCCCCAGGTGTGAGGGAGGGCCAGGCCCGGCGGGGGCAGTGCCTGAGGCGCCTGAGAAACGTGCCTGGGTGCCAGCCTCCCACGCAGGACGTGCAGAGCTCCGTGGCCTGGTCCCCAGGAACACGCACGGGCTCCTCCTGTGCAGGAGGGGACGGCGTGGCCCTGGGGACCCGGCCCACCCTCCCTCCTCCTCTCCCGCCATCAGGGTGCGGGCAGCCCGGGAACTCACGGCGGATGCGCCGTGGCACCCAGTGGCCACCAGGGCTCCGCCCGGAACCGGGGCCGGGAGGGCGTCTGTCACCATCTCAGGGGTGTGTCCCTCCCCAGCCCCGCCCCTGGCGGGGCACAAATCACCTCCCCGTCTCTGCAGATGCCGCCCCCAAAGAATCAGATCCCGCGCCCGCCCCCGGCCCCGGGTTTCTGTCCTGGTTTCCTTGGCGCTGCCGCGGGGTGAGAGGAGGAGCGAGCCTGGTGACAAAGCCCGTGTTGAGAACCGCGGCAGAGACGGGGCACCGGGCAGAGACGGGGCACCGCGGCAGAGACGGGGAACCGCGGCAGAGACGGGGAACCGGGCAGAGACGGGGATCCGGGCAGAGACGGGGCACCGGGCAGAGACGGGGATCCGGGCAGAGACGGGGCACCGCGGCAGAGACGGGGCACCGTGGCAGAGACGGGGAACCGGGCAGAGACGGGGCACCGCGGCAGAGACGGGGCACCGCAGCAGAGACGGGGAACTGCGGCAGAGACGGGGATCCGGGCAGAGACGGGGCACCGCGGCAGAGACGGGGAGCCGGGCAGAGACGGGGCACCGCGGCAGAGACAGGGGAGCCGGGCAGAGACGGGGCACCGCGGCAGAGACGGGGAACCGCGGCAGAGACGGGGCACCGGGCAGAGACGGGGCACCGGGCAGAGACGGGGAACCGGGCAGAGACGGGGCGCCGGGCAGAGACGGGGCGCCGGGCAGAGACGGGGAACCGCGGCAGAGACGGGGGACCGGGCAGAGACGGGGCACCGCGGCAGAGACGGGGAACCGCGGCAGAGACGGGGGACCGGGCAGAGACGGGGCACCGCGGCAGAGACGGGGAACCGCGGCAGAGACGGGGCACCGGGCAGAGACGGGGAACCGCGGCAGAGACGGGGATCCGGGCAGAGACGGGGAACCGCGGCAGAGACGGGGCACCGGGCAGAGACGGGGAACCGCGGCAGAGACGGGGCACCGGGCAGAGACGGGGAACCGCGGCAGAGACGGGGAGCCGGGCAGAGACGGGGCACCGCGGCAGAGACGGGGCACCGCGGCAGAGACGGGGAACCGCGGCAGAGACGGGGAACCACGGCAGAGACGGGGACCGGGCAGAGACGGGGCACCACGGCAGAGACGGGGATCCGGGCAGAGACAGGGGAGCCGGGCAGAGACGGGGGACCGGGCAGAGACGGGGGACCGGGCAGAGACGGGGAACCGCGGCAGAGACGGGGGACCGGGCAGAGACGGGGATCCGGGCAGAGACGGGGAACCGCGGCAGAGACGGGGGACCGGGCAGAGACGGGGAACCGCGGCAGAGACGGGGAGCCGGGCAGAGACGGGGCGCCGGGCAGAGACGGGGCACCGGGCAGAGACGGGGCACCGGGCAGAGACGGGGAACCACGGCAGAGACGGGGCACCGGGCAGAGACGGGGAACCACAGCAGAGACGGGGATCCGGGCAGAGACGGGGCACCGGGCAGAGACGGGGCACCGGGCAGAGACGGGGCACCGGGCAGAGACGGGGGATCCGGGCAGAGAAGGGGCACCGGGCAGAGACGGGGCGCCGGGCAGAGACGGGGCACCGGGCAGAGATGGGGGATCCGGGCAGAGAAGGGGCACCGGGCAGAGACGGGGAACCGCGGCAGAGACGGGGATCCGGGCAGAGACGGGGAACTGCGGCAGAGACGGGGCACCGGGCAGAGACGGGGCACCGGGCAGAGACGGGGCACCGATGCACCCTGGGGGCTCCATCCGAGGCAGATGAGGCCATTCGTCCTGCCGGGGACAGGGGCTCTGCGCCGGGGCAGCGGGAGGAAGGTGGGGGGGCACGTGTGTTTTTTAATCCTCACCGGAGGACGCTTTGCCACGGCTTCTAGAGAGGGGGAGGGAGGGAGAGCAACGTCGCCGGGTTGCCTCCCGTGGGCGCCCGGACCGGGCCTGCGTGCCTGGACCAGAGACCGCACTCACAACCCGGGCCGCGCCCTGACCGGGAACAGACGCCGCGGCCTTTCGGGTGTGGGGCGACGCCCCAGCCAACCCCACCGGCCACAGCCGGCAGTTCAACATTTTAAGAAACAATGAAATTAATAAAAGGGACGGAACGTCGGCCGGGAAGGGGCCTCGAGGACACTGGGTGCGGGGACACCCACTGCCCGCATGAGAGCCCCCCGCATCCCACGTCTGGGGGGACAGCTAACAGGTCCCTGCGCCCCTCGTCGCGCTGCTCAGAATCCTGCCCAGCAGAGACCCCCGCGCCGCCCCGACCCCCAGAGCCGGTGTGCAACATGCGGCGGCGTTTCCTTCCCTGAGCCCGTGTCCTCGCGGGCGGGCGGGGCGCCCGGCGCGGGGGCTTGCCTAGACCTCAGGGGTCTTCTGGGGGACGTGTTCCCATCCTGCCACATCTCCCTCGGGGGCACCAGCCACCCCACGTTCATGCCCGAGCACCTGAGGGGGCCGCGCTCTGAGCGGGCACGGAGGGGTCTACGGACCGCGGGGCGAGGCTGGCACCGGCCCCACCTCCCTCCGGGGAGCCTCCGGGACAGGCAGGACTTGGAAGGTGCTTGAAGGCCCCCATGGACCACTGGGTGCTGGACCAGGTGTCCGAGGGGTCGAGTCCCTTGTCCACTTCCCTCTCCCGGGCGCCCACCTACGTGCACCGGGCACGGACTGCTCAGGTTCCTACAGATGGGCACGTGGCCTCAGCCGCCCCCACAGGACCCACGGATGCCCCGTGTAACTCGCAGCCGACGCTCACCGAACACCCTCACTCCCCCACCCCGCAACGTCCTGAAACCACCCCCGCCCCTCCCCCAGGACCCGCCCTCACGGCCGTTCTCCCCGAGATTCGGCTGGTCTGCCCTCGCAGGTCCCCCGCACGGCGCCGCGTGGGGCGGTCCCTTGTGCCCGGCTTCGTTCCCCCAACATCGTGTCTCATCGTGTCTGCCGCCGAGCCGCTGCCTGTCCGGCGGTCCCTCCCGTCTCGTTGCCGAGTGCCGTCCGCTGCGTGGACGGACCACCCCTTGTCCTCAGCCTCCTCCTGGTGAGCGTCTGGTGGCTTCCATCTGTGGGTTGTTGTAAGTAAAAGCCGCTGTGAGCACATGTGTGCGTGCAGGCGTGTGCTCACGTGTCCTCTGGAACTGAAGCGTGCCCGGGTGGACATGCCGGGTCAGAGGCGAGGCGTGTGTTTCACTCCAGCCGCAGCCCCCGGGCCTCCTCGGCTCTGGCTGGGGCACGTCATTGCCACTTCAGCCGCTGGACTCACTGTCCAGCAAACGCCACCGCGGCCTCCCTCGCGTCTCCCTGAAGACCGTGGGGGCCGAGGGCTCTGCCCCGCGCTCGGCATCCTTGCGTAGCTCCCTGTGCAAAAGACCAGCCCGAGGGCTCCGTCCTCGTCTAAAAATGCGCTGCCCGGCGCACTCGCTGAGTTCTAGGCGCTCTGGATCCATTTGGGGTGAGCGTTCTTTGTCAGGTGCGCCCCGTGAGCTTTTTTCCAGGCTCCGGGTACTTATTTTCCGAACGGCATCGCTGGGTAAGAATTCACTGGCCATTTTAATGCAGTCCGATTCCTCCAACGTTTCTTCCGTGTGCCTGGCTCTGCCCTGCGTCCTGGGGAACCCTCGTGGCTCGGGTGAGAAACCTTTGCCGGTTTGCCGGGTAAGAGAATCCCGGTTTGCCGCGGATTTTCTCCTCCAGCGTCTTCCGAGAGCTGCGCCGCTGCCGGGTCCACGCTGGTCCCTGGGGCAGCTCACGTCGGCTCGTGTGGCTGGCGCGAGGGAGAGATGGGGGTGTTCCCGAAAAGGGTGTTGAAAGCTTCCTTCTCCCCCCGGGGCTGTGCCGATCCCTCTGACAAACAGCCACCGCCCAGAAGGGCGGGTCCGCTTTGGGGTTCTCGCCTCTGGGCCGTCACCACTCCTGACGCCGGTGCCCCCCTGTTTTTTGATTAGTTTCGTAGAAAGTCACGAAGTCGGGTAAATTCTCTTTGTTCTTCTAGGACTGTGCGGGCTAATCTAAGGTCCTTTTGGTGCCATGGAACCTTCACGGTCTTGTTGTCTTTTAAGCCTGCGGGGACCCTCTCAGACCCTGTATCAACCTACAGTTTAATCTGGAGAGAACTGACTTCGTACCTTCCAGCGCACAGGCACAGTGCCGACTTCTGCATCTTTAATTTCTCTCAGCAGCATTTTGTAGTTTCGTCCTGAGGGTATTGGGATTTAGGAAGCTGGGCACCCCTGGGTTTTCCGTTTTTTCCTCTGCCTCCCCGTCTGCTCTCCCGGGATCCCCCTCCCAGCTGGGTCAGGCCACGCAACGGCGTCCGAGGCTCTGCTCCTGTTCGCAACCTTCCTCTCGCACCGTGTGAGACCTCCACGCAACCGCCCGCAGGTCGGCGGCCCTTGGCCGCCACTGCAGCCTCCGGTCAGGCCGGCCCGCGGCTGCGTGTGTCGGTTCCAGGCTCTTCCGCTTTAGTTTTCCATTCGGCCCTTCCCACAGCTCCTGCTTCTCTGCTGCTTCCCATCTGTCTGTCTGTCGGGCACGGTTTTCCCTCCCAGTTCCTGGCGGTTCTGACAGAGGCTGCAAATCTTAACATTCGAGTCACCGAGGTTGGCGCCCACTGACCCTGTTTTTATTCTGATTATGACGCACTTTCCCCGCCTGTTTTACGAGTGAGGATTTTTACTGGACGGCGAATGTTACGAACGATGCGTTACGGAGACTGAGTCCTGCTCTCTCTCCTGGAGAGCGATGTGTCCCAGCAGAGAGTCAGCCTGGATGCAGAGAGTGGGCAGCAGCCGAAGGGGCCGAATTCAGGTCCCAGCTGCCAACTTCCCTGCTGGAAACCCGAGGATCCTTCCCGTGAGCGTGAGTTTTCCTGGTCAGCCGAGGGTTGGCGGGGAGGCTCCTGTGGGCCCCTCCCTTCCCGCATCACCCCCCTCATTTTCCGGCTACCCCTTCTGCCTCAGTTTCTTTCCTCGGACCCCGCCAGCCGACAAGAGCGCGCTGTCTGCGTGCCTCGGGGAGCACCTTCCGGGAAAGGGCTGCAAACTCTCCAATCCTGCCCACAGCGGAGAAGCTGAGGGTCCTCCCGCTGAGAAGGAGGCGACACAGCGGTCTCCCCCTGTGTACTCGGAGAAGAGACCACGAGACCGAGACATGGGAATACATTCGGGGGGGTCGCCCCAGGCCACGTCCACTACCAAGTTCTCAGCTTGTGCTCGGTTCTCAGAAGAAAGACGGGGCGCCCTCGTGCGCACGGCTCCCTTCACACATGCCACTCGCTCGCCTCTCTAACCGCCCCCCCCCCCGCCTCCCCTGGCGCCCAAGGTACGCCGGGAGCGCTGTGCTCAGGCATCTTCACTCGGGACGGAAAAATGTCTGAAACGCAGGCACCATCCCTTCCTTCTCTCCCTCCTGCAAACGCCTGCTGTCCAAAGCCTTTGGAGACGCGGGGGAAACCGTCAGCCTCCTGCCGGTCACGGCCCACGCTCCCCCTTCCACGGCCCTCAGCTTACAGCCACAGGGGCACCCCGAGTCCTGCTTCCTGCCCTGACCGGTGGGAAGCAGGTCAGGGCGTGGGGCATCGTCCCACAAAGCGAAATGTTGCGGGTTCGATTCCCGGTCGGGGCAGATGCCTCGGTTGTGGGTTGAGTCCCTGATCGGGGCGCGTGCAAGAGGCAACTGACTGATATTTTGCTCTCACATAGATGTTTCTCTCCCTCTCTTTCTCCTTCCCTCCCCCTCTCTAAACATAAATAAAACCTTTTTTTGAAAGTCCTGCTCCCTGCACCTACAGCAGCCCCCCGCTCGTAGAACACCCCCCACCACCGAGCAGTTCAGGTCGGTGAACACGAAGCAGCTCAGGTGCGTGCGAACTGCCCAGCATGATGAACCAGTGGCACGAGACTTTCCCTCCATGTGCTCCACGTCAGGGAAGAAGGAAAAAATTTAAAAAGCAGCAAAGAAGTGATTTTTTAAAAATTAAAACAAAATCATGAAAAGTAAGTAGACATTTATGAAACTCAGCAATTAAGATAAAAATACTGTCCGCTTGGATGGGTCAAAGCGATGCTTCTCCTGGTCAGCTCTAGGCCTGGGCTGGGAGCTTACTGGGCCCGGGGACAGGAGGGGACCAGGCACAGACGCGGTGCCATGAACCTCGCAGTCCGGGTGGGGAGGCTGCCGGGCGGGGTGGCTGCCGGGCAGAGTCTCCTCTGAGACGCAGAGGCTTCCAGAACGTGGTAGTGATGTTCCCGTGGGGGACAAGCTCTGTCCCCAGTCTGTCCCCCAGGCAACGTGGCACAGACAGACACCCCACTACGAACAACCCTGCTTTTCGGGGGCAACGGCGTCGCCTCCCGGAGTGAGGGTCCCGGGCAGGGCAGGGGAGAGGGGACGGTCCCCGGCATCTGTTAGAGCAGATCACCCGTGTCACGACCAGCTGGGCCCAGGGCGTCTGGCAGCCGTGCTGTCGGGCGGGAGGAAGGGGACACGGCAGGTGTGGGGCGGGGGAGGGGTGCGCCAGGAGGGCCCGGCGTCTGAAAGGACCCGAGGGCAGTGCGGTGACCGGGCGGCGGCCCCGGCTGTGCGGGGATCCGACGTGCCGAGTGTCCGGCCGTGACCGGCGCCCAGAGCCGGAGCCGGGCCCGCGGGCGTCCCGCCCACACCCCCAGCGGGGAGGCAAGGCTGCCGTGTGGCCCATCTGAGCCCAGCGCACTTGACCCAACTCCCGGCCGGGTCCCTGCAAAGGACCCCCAGGCCCTGCCACGTTCAAGACGGATCCAGGATGAAGGCAGGGCCATGGGCGTCCGGGGCCAGGGCCACACTGCGGCCCAACCCCCGCTCATGGGCGCCGCGTGCGCCCCTCGCCCCGAGACGTTGGAGGACAGGCCCCTCCATCCGCCTTGTCGCTGGCTCCTCCTCTCTCTCCAGGCAGCTGCGCCGGCAGATGCTAAATCCTGACAATTATTTCTGTCCTCGCGATGCCCGAGAGCCTCCAGGAGGGGCCCGAGGCCCTGGGCCCCAGCAGCCTCACCCGCCGCCCTGACACAAGGTTGGCTGCTCAGGGGGGCCCGCCACGCCCCCGCCACCTACAGAAAATCCAGGACAAGCGAGCAAACTCCCCGTTTTCCGCCTCTGCTGCGCCGGCGCGTTTACAGTGGACAAGACACAGGGCGGACAGGCGGGCTGTGCGTTCTGGCCCCGGCTGCCAGGACTGCTGGACGCTGAGCCACCACACCACCGCTAACCTGTTACAGGAAACGGCAGAGAAGGGGTTCCCCGGGACCCGAAACGGCAGGCCGTGGCCTGGGCGGTCTGCCCGGGGGGCGGCCAGACCCGGGACTGCTTCCGCGTTAGGGAGCTCAGCCTGGCACGCCCTCGGCACAGCCCGACCCCGACCCCGACCCGTGAGGGGGGTCACTGTCCCCACAGCGGAAGCCAGGGCCCGGGGAGGAGGGGACAGTCCCGAGGTTGCGAGGCCCTTCAGGGGCACACCCACACAACACCGCGCCGCCCAACTGCCGGAGGGACGCTGCCTACGCCGCGGAAGGGCCTCCCCGCCCACGGGCCAGGTCCCAAGGGCGAGGCCGCGGGGTGCCCGTCCCTCCTGCGTCGAGGACAGCGCGCTGCGTGACCTCAGGCTGTCACTTACGCTGCCTGAGCTGCCGTGTCCTCCCCTGCAGAGCGGGGACCGGGCCGCCGCTCTGCAGTGTTGTGGAGGCCGAGACGCCGGGGCACAGCCTGGCACAGCCCGGCGCGCAAGGGGGCCCCGCGGAGCCGCATCTGAGACGGCGCGCGGACCCTTCCCTACGGGACCGGCCAAGGACGCGGGGCCCCGGCCCAGGGCCCTGCCCCCACCCCGGCGCGCACGGCCCCGGCCGCGTCACCTGCGCCGTCAGTGCTCCGTTCCCTTCGGGGCAACCCTTGGGGGGCGCTTACGGGGCGGGTGGGGGGCAAATACAGGAAGACAACGACGGCGCAGTGACAGGCTCATCCTGGCGGACTGCCTGACCCCCGGGCGCGGGCGCCTCGCTCGCCCGGCGGGGCCGGGACGGCTTCCTGCAGGGGCTTCTGGGAGCTGGGCGAGCGAGGCAGCAGGCGTCGCCCAGGGACGGGGTTTCACCCGGAAGCCCTGTGTGTCACGCTCGTCCACGTGCCAGCCGCTGAGTCCGGGCTGGGTTGGACACCGGGGACCGATGTAAACCAGGGCAGGTCTTCCTCCCCCGACAGGAGACCGTGTCGGGAGGCAGACTCGGGGAGCCCCTCGTTAAAGAGAACGTGAACCTCTCCTTCCGGCGACAGCCCGGCCGGGCCCGTTCCCGCTGGAAAACGGCGAGATGCACAGGCCGTCCTTCGACGTCCCCTCCTCGCTGGCCTCCCTGCCCCGCGGGGACTGGGGCCGCCTTGGTCTGGAGGCACCGGGCTCAGCTACGTGGGAAAAGGGAGCGGGCACGGACGTCCACGCCGTGTCGGCCGGCCGCACACACCGGAGGCGGAGCCCGCACCGGGCAGCAGCGGGACGTCTGCTCTCGCCCCCTCGCCCCCTCGGAAGGGCCCTGGCGCTCCCTGCAGCGCGGAGAGCGGACACGCCTCTGTCCTCACCTGCCTCTGTCCTCACCTGCCGGGTCTCAGGGCCAGGCCCCCGGGGCCGCGGGGGCCTTTCAGGACGACCCAGGTGGCCCGGGGGCAGGGCAGGGCGCCGAGCGTGGGCCGGCAGCCGCCGCCGCCTCAGCCGGGACCAGCCAGGCACCGCGGCTGCAGGGGCAGCCCCCGGCTCGGGCGGCGGTGGGAGCTGTGGTCTCCCCGGGGTGGGGGCTCGCCGTGCGTTCGCGTCTAAGGGGGCCGTCTCTGTAGTCCGTGTGCAAACGTGCCCTTCGGAAAGGCGACCCTTCGGGGCGCACGCGAGGCATCTCCCAACCCTGCCGGCCCCCAACTCAGTCAAGGCCTCACAGTGGAGCGTCCTCCCCACTGCCAGGCAACACCAGGTGGCCTGAACATACGTGGACGCGGGGCAGCTTTTAAGCAAGCCTTGTGGCCAGGAGAGGCGGGCGGCCGAAGACACCGGGGTGCGGACAGGCTGCCACGCGGGGGAGGGTCACAGGGCAGAGCCCCCGCTCCCCATCCCCTGCCTCCCGTGCCAAGAAGGGGCCTGCCCAGCAGCCCGGCCACAGGCCAGGCCGAGGGGCATGGCCCCGCCCCCAGCAAGCAGGCCCCCACAGCGACCTGGGTCCCTGCCTCACTTCCCAGCACAAGGAGGTCCCGCCCCGAGAAGCTGCCCACCCCACCCCGTGAAGGCAGCATCAGCTCAGAGACTCCTGCTACATTTTGTGCACCTTAAAAAATTACCCCAACGGAACTGCCTCTGGGCGGGCGCTTCCGTTCAGAGACGACGGGGAAACTGAGGCCTTCACGTGCCCAGGGGAGGCGGAACACGGGAGCGCCACACGGGGCCGCCACGGCCGAGGTGGACTCAGCTCGGCTGTCACCCACCCGGGGGGACGGCCCCCTCTCCGGCAGGCGGAGGCCGCCTTCCCAGCCGCCTCGGCACAGCTGGGGCCGCTCGGTCACCGGTCACTCCCTGGCCGGGAGGCGGCGGGGCTTCCCCGCGGGCCGCTTTCCTCCGGGGAGGGAAGTCGTCCCCACCAGGGTCCCAGGGAGCTTCGGTAGCTCAGGTTTCTCGCAAACCCCGTGAAGCGTCGCAAACGGCGCTGTACTTCCACAGGGCGACGCGAAGGCGCGCCTCTGAGCTGGGGACCCCTAGGTCCTGGGCAGGGGATCCTGCCTCGCTCCCCGGCCCCCCGCCACGCCCCGCCTCCCGCTCCCTGGGGCACTGGGCCCTGCCAGGCCGGCGCAAGACGGCTGGGGTCCCAGCCTGCCCTGCGGCAGCTCCTACCTGGGCTCCACGGCCCAGCTGTCCCCTCCTCTGAGAAGCCCTCCCGGGTGCCCAAGCTGGTGGCTACCCAGCCCCGCTCTGGGCTCCCACGGCGCCACGCCCGCGCTGTGTGCCACCTCCCTCCCAGCCCTGCGAGGGGCGCTCCCCCCAGTTCAGGCAGCCAGCCCCGGTGGCCCAGGACTCAGGCATGTGCGAGAGGGAAGGAGCGCACCCCCAGGCTCCCAGCAACACCCCAGGATGGAGGGGGCGGGGTCTCAGGGAGGGACCAGCCCTCCTGCGAAGGCAAAGCACTCAGCGTCAGCGTCAGCGCGGTTTATAGACAGGCCTCCCTGTCTGCTTGACAAAGCGTTTTCAACCGGCAGTATTTTGTGTCCGGTTTTTCCCACCAGCTGCTCTCTTACTCAATTGCACGTTATTCAGTGGCTGCCGATGTGGGCGTAGAGCCCTTGCGGACGTTGCCTTCGTCCAGTGTCATCGGTTCAGGCCCGGGGGGGCTCTGCTCCGGCTCCGGGACCTCAGACCCGCGCTGCCCACGCACAGCCCCCCGCCCCCCGCGGCCCCCGCGGCCGTGAGCCCCCAGGCACGCGCCCTCCCGGGCTGGGCTTGGTCACACGGGGGACACCAGCCACTTCACTAACAATCGGTGCAGCGGGTCACTGTCCAGCCAGAAAACATTTTAATACACTGGGTTAAATGAAAATACATCCTTAGCATTGAGTCCACTTGTTTCTTTCTTTTTTAGATAGGAAATTCACAGTCCCACATGTGGCCCATGGGAGATTCTCCGGACGGCCTGGCCACAGGCCATTCGGGACCCGGGAGAAAGGCCACGGTCCTGGTAAAACAAGGAGTGGGGGAGGGGTGGGGACGGGACCCACGGTCCCTGCCTGAGAGCTGGCCGGGGCCGTGCTGCCCGTGACGTCGCTGGCCGCCTTCCCCACAGCCCCCGAGGCAGAGCCAGACGCTGTACGCCGCACACACGGAAACCAAGGCGCAGAACGGTGGGCAGCTTGCCAGAAGCCAGCCGAGTAGGACTCGACGGACCCGGGGCAGCCAGACGGTCCCACGTCAGTGGGCGGGGGGCAGCTCGGACTGCAGGCTGTGCTGGCGGCTGAGGCCGCGGGGCCCCAACACCCCGCGGGCTGTGAGGGCCCTGCACACCCCCGGTCCCAACGGCCTCTCAGAGGGACTTTGGGAGGGGCCACGTGGGGGACCCGCAGCCCCCCTACAGCCCGGCCCCGATGCCCGGAGCACCCGCAAACCCTGGAAGTACTTAGGAACCAACCGGCGGCCGGACTAAAACACGAGTGAACGACCAAATGAGTGGACGGACGGACGGACGCCGATGTCGGGCCCCTCGCCCACGGCGGCCCCTCGCCGGCGCCCCGGGAGCCACACCAGGCTCACTGCGTGGGAGAGCGCGCGGCACGTGGACGCCACATCTGACGGTCCCCGAAGAGCCACAGAGTGGCAGATCAAGACACCTGCCCAAGAGCCCCAAGGGAAGAAGGGGCGGGTCCTGCTCAGCCTGCCGCTCCCCGGCTCCTGGCTGCCGGGCGGGGGCGGAGGGGGGGGCGGTGATGAGGCACTGGCCCAGCGCAGCCTCGACGGATGGACAGATGGCCGGACGGGCACGGCCGCACAGCCACACGGCCGCGCCACACCGCCCGCCCCCCGCAGCGGCCAGGTGGGAAACGGCACCGCTGCTGGCCTCGTAAACCGCCACAACGGGTAACATCAGCCCCGGCCCACGGGGCCGGGATGCTGGGCAACCGCGCTTCTCCGTGGAAGGAGACGGGGGATGAAGCATGAAAAATTGATTAAAGTGAAGCCGCCGGGACCAAACGGCGAGTTAAAGACTCAGATTCATCCCATCCCTACGAGTCCTGATTTATGTTTGCAATAACGGCAGCTGCGAGGAGCTCGCCGGAGTCCAAGGCTCGCTCTTAAACGCCATGAAATAATGTCACGGAGCCGCGTGAAGCCCCCGGGCCCCGCCCCAGAAGCGCCATCAGGATGGGGGACGTCCTCCGTGCCGGTTCCGCAGCTCAGTCACGGCAGACAGGGCAGGAACGGGGGCGCCCGGGTCGCGGCTGCCCGGCTCACCGCACAGGGACCCTCAAAGCTGGCCGTGCCCACGAGCCACGGGGGGACAGGCAGGAGCTCCGGGGTGGCCGCCGAGGGGTCCCTGGCTGGCGCGGAGGGGTATTTCGTGCCACGTCCCGGCTGCACGAGGAGGGAGGTCTCCGGAGGGCACCCACTCCCATCCTCAGGTTGGGGTCTTGGGAGAAACGGCAAAGCGTGACGGACCCTTCCTTCGCACGGGATGGGGGCGCTGCCCAGGCTCTTGGGGACCCCAACGTTGCCTGGTCGCGAGGTTGGGGCGCGGACCTGGGGTCTGACTGCAGGCCGGTGACATGGACCAGGGCTTCCCCTCTCGCAGCCTCAGTCTCCTCGTCTGCAACGGGGGCGGCCACAGAGCAGCCCTCACAGAGCAACTGGGGCCGAGCGGCTGCCGGAGCGGCGGTGCCGGCAGGGCCTGTGGGCGCCTCCGCATCGCTGTCACGGTCACTCGGGGCCTGCCGGTGCCGTGGGCACAGCCCACGCCCCTCAAGGGCCAGACGGGTGTGCGTGCGTGACAGGCACGAGGCCGGATCGCAGGAGCCTTCTCGCCTGCGGAGGCCGGTGTACAGCCATCTGACCGCAGCGCACCCCACGGGCAGCTGACAGGCGGGGGTGCTCGGCGGGCGGGGGCGGGGCGACGCCGGTTGGCTGGCTGGCTGGCTAGGGCAGGCGGCGTCTCCCAGAGCGGGGCGCACTCGGGCCTGGGCCTGGCGCACGAGGGGTGGGAAACGCCGATGGGGGGCGGGGGTGGGAAGCAGTCCAGCCCCGGGAGCCTGCCCTCCGGCCGAGCCCCTCGAGCCGGGTTCCTCACCCCTGCGGGGGCTGAGCCGCCCCTCCTGCCGACCTTCTGACTCCGGGACTGGTCAGAGTGGGCAGCGGCTCAGGTGGGCTGCCCCGGGCCCTGGTTGTGACCTGCACGGACCCCGGGCCCCATGCCCCCCGCCGACCCTCGTGGGGCCGACCAGACGCCCTTGGACTCCAGGACCCCCATGGGGTCCCTGCGGGCTCGGGGCCTGCCCCCTCCCAGGGAGGTGGGCTGGTGGCAGCTGCTGCCGCTGGAGTTTCATTCACAGAATCAGCCCCCGCACAGTGCAGACTTCGGGGCTTTGGGCGGCTCAGGTTGAGCGAATAGACAGGGTCATACCGAAGGCGCCAGCCCAGCCCCACACGCCAGCGGCGGCGTGGACCCCCGTGCAGCAGCGCCCAGTGAGCGCCGGCTCCATCCCGGCCTGCGCTGTGAGGGGAAGGCCAAGACGGACACTGGGAGCCTTCTCGGAAGGGCCTCCTTTTATCTGGGACCAAAAAAAGCACACGGTCAGGCCAGAGGGAGGCCCCCCATCAGCAGGGAGCCAGCGAAGGCCTCTCAGCCTGGCCTGAGGGCGGCGGCCAGGCAGGTCGGAGCCAGCAGGGGCCGCCCCGGGACTGGGCAAGCCCATCCCCTCCCCGGGTCCCAGGCCTCCCTCCTGCAGGACAGGCACCCCTGCCTCCTGCACCCACGGCCCCTCCGCGGGGAAGCTGCCAGCCCCTCCCTGAGCAGCAGGCCACGCAGCCCACGCCACCCCAGCCCCGGCTGACCCAGTGGAGGCGGGTGATCTCTTCAGGAAGAGCCCCCCGCCCCAGACTTCCCGCCGGTCCCTCAGGCCCCAGCACCATGAGGTGGACAGCCCAGGATGCGCGGCCAGGCCCGGCGGCGTGTGGGCGCAGCAAGGCGGTCCTCGCAGAGCGGGGCAAAGCAGGCACACAGCCCCACGAAGACGGAGACACGCCGGCGGCTTCAGTGGCTGGGCTCAGCCCCACGCCTGCCCCACCAGGCCGCCAGGGTCCACCGGGGTCCGCCTGGGTCCGCCCGCTCCCTGTGTTCCCGGGTCCTGCGGCGGGAACACCCACACCCTCCTCCCGCCAGCCCGGCCACTCGGCCTGCTGCGTGGCCTGGCCGGGGAGGAGCACCACTCCCCTGGGACCCCAGGCAGGCTGGGGGGCCTGGCAGGCGTGGGGGGAGGCGGGAGGTGCAGGAGCGGTCCTGTGTGCGAGCGTGCAGAAGCCCCGTGCCCGCTCCGCTGGGGGACCCCACGCTGGTCAGGACGACGCATCCAGGGCAGGGCCGGAGCCTGGGCGGGACGGCGCCCACGTTCCCGCCCGCCCCCGCCCGCCCCGCCCGCCCCGCCCTTCTCCCGCCGGCCCGTACTCAGCCAGCTCCTCCAGGCTGCGGTAGACGTCCTCGTCATTCTCCGCCGTCTCCTCTGAGGGGAAAGGCCTGCGGGAGGAGACAGGAGAGCGAGGTGAGCAGGCGTCAAAGGCGTGGCCCGCACGACCGGCCCCCCGCCCGGCCCCCACCCCAGGGCCCCTGCTGGGCTCCGCCGCAGGAGCGAGGGCTTCTGCCTGCTTCGCGTGGAGGACGCCCTCCTGCGTCACGCGGCCGGCCCGGCAGACGCGCCCCGAGCGGGAGACCCACGCGGCGTCTGCGGAGTCTCTCCCTCCGCCTGCGCCCAGGCCCCTGGGGCCCACGAGGCCGCGGGGTCGGGGAGGCAGGACGCTTTCGTCCCATGTGACCGAGCAGCCCCCACGCTCCAGGGGAGTCCCAGGAGCGGGGCATGCGTGGGGGCTCCCCAAGCACCTGCCAGCGCAGCACTCGGGGGTCAGCTGCCGGCGGCCAGCTCCCCCGCCCAGGGGGGCAGGACCCGGGAGGGAAGCGGCAGGGAAGGGCGGGGCGTCTGGGGGACAGAGGACAATGGCAGAGTGCGGAGAGGGGTGCTCGCCGGGCGGCTTGGGGTCAGAACTCGTTCTGAGACGCGTTCGGGCCTTTTGTCCACGAACCTGCCTCCTCCCGCCCCGGGGCCCCCCGCTGGTAGAGGGGGCCTGGGAGCAGCAGCCCGCGGGGACGAGCCCGGAGGCGCAGGGTGGGTCCCTCCCAGCCACGCGTGGAGGGTGCCCGGCTGGATGGCTGGAGTCGCCAGGGCCGCACCCTCACGGGGAGCGAGTCCCCTCCCGCGGCCCACGGTCGTCACCCCAGGCACTGCGGACCCTCCTCTCCCAGCAGCGACCCCCCGCCCCGCGCTGAGCGCCCGCGTTGCCCCACTTCAGCCGCCCGCCGGGGCGGCCACCTGTCTCTAACCGCTGGCTCCCCCGTGTCGCCTCCTCCTTGGCCCTGGACCCGCATCCACGCGCCAACGAACGGCTCTGGTGAAGGTAACAGTGGACGACCAGCCCCGGGGGGGGGCCCCTGGGTTTCCATGACAACAGGGGCCCCTCCAGCCGTGCCCGGGGCCCACAGGGTCAGCGCTGCCACCTGGCCCCCACGCACCACAGAGCCACGCCCCCCGAGCCTAGGAAGGAGCCGGTCGCCTGGAAACAAAGCTTCTGGCCCCCGGGAGGTACCGGCCAGGGGGCAGGCACGCGGCCCTGACCCTTTACCCAGACCTCGGGCGCCCGTCAGAGGACGCGGCACAGGGCGTTCGCTTCCCACGCCCCCTTGGCGTCTCCAGTGGGAGAGAGCCAGGCTGGGGCACCTGCTCCCTTCTCTACCCTTCGCCGGGCACGGGCGGGGAGGGCAGAGGAATTCCCACGCACGGGGCGGGGGGCGGGGTCCCCGGGGAGCGGTCTCCGCAGCCCGTGTTCACAGGAAGCAGGACAGGGGCCCTGCGCCCCCCTTGGCCGGCCTGGGGGGCAGGACCAGCCCCCGAGAGCAGCCTCGGCCTCGCGGCCACCCAGCCCCACGGGGGTGGCTGCCCCCCAACGTCCCAGCGCTGCCCCGAGCGCCTGGCTCCCTGAGCCCTCGGGACATTGGAGGGAGCGCGCCCCACGGTGCCCGAGGGGCCCCAGCAGGGCTCTGCCCCTGGCCACGCTCAGCGTCTCGCTCTGCACCGGCCTCCGAATTCTCCGGGCCGGGCGGTGGGAAGGCCTGGCACCAGGTGCAGCCGGGCCAAGGGGTGGGCGCCGGGCAAGGGAGGGGCCACGGGGGCGGAGGGGCCTGGCAGGCCGGCCAGCACCCCCGCCGGCACCGGGCGGGAAGCCGCCGCCTGGCCGACCTAAAAGGCACATCGAAAGCGCAGCCTGTAGAGCCCAGCTGGCCCGTGTCATTATTGAAAAGCCTCCTGGGTGCCGCCCACTAACTGGCGGGGAGGCCTCGGGTGCGCGGATCGAAACCGGCTCTCCGCGGCTCAGCCGACTGTCAAAGCCGACGGTCCAGGCATGGCCACGGTCACGGGGCTTTTCTCAGCTGCACCGAGCGCGGGCGGGCCAGCACGTGGGGGCGGGGGGCGCGGCCCGGTGCCACCCCGAAGGCCACCCGGGGCTGCAGGGCCCAGGGAGGCCGCAGCGGCACGGAGGGCAGAGGGGGGGCTCTGGGCATAGGCGGTCCTGGCCCGGGACACCGGGGGCGGGGGGTGCTTTTCCCAGCAGGTGGCGGGGAGCCGGTTTGCAGAGCCGAGCCTGGTAGAGGGTTTGGAATTCCAGCCTCGTACCAGACGGGGGGACTGGCGCTGGCCGCGCGGCTTCCTAGGCCGTGAACTTGCCAAGGGAGGTGAGTGTCTGATCCCAGTCACCTCACCCGTGACGTGGGAGAACCACCTGCCCCCCCAGGTGCACTGTGGGGCCGCCTGCAATGCAGGGTGGATGAGCTTCCCACGGGGCTGGGCCTGTCGGGGACGCGCGGGGTCGGGGAAGGGGATGCTGCACGTGGTCACGATACACGGGGGCAAGAGGCAGCCCCCGCCCCGCCACCCCCCCACCCCGCACGCCCTGCGCCCTGGGGGATGTGCGGGCTCAGTGAGGCGGCAGCGGCGGCGGCCAGGAAGGAGCTGAAGGGCCAGGTGCAGCAGTAGTTCCGTGGGGCCCGGGGGCTACCACCAGGATCTCAAACCAGGTAAGCACACGTGGGCAGGGACACCGCGGTGAAGCCACGGCCACAGGCCTGGCGATGACGCTGGGGTCGGCAGGGGAGGGGGCCAGCGGGCAGGCGAGGCCAGGTGCTGAGCGAGGAGCGGGAAGCATCCACCCGGCGGAGACCCCCGAGTGTCCCCACAGCGCAGCCAGGCTGCCTGTCCTCGCTCCGGGGCCCCAGCGAGGAGGAGGGAGATGCTCTGAAGAGGAACAGCCGGCGGCGGGGGCGGGGGGTGCAGTGCTGTCCTCTCCCACAAGCAGGGCACAGCCCCCCACCCCCTCTGAGGCTCCCTTGCATGCACCCCGGCCTCTCCCCAGGGCAGGGAACCCCCTCAGCCACCGGGCGCTACCCGCACAGGGCGCTTACGCTTGGAGTACCACCCCTGAGGACAGGAAAGCGTCGCAGAACCCACAGGGACCTGCCCAAGGCCACCCAGGCCCGCGGGGGCTTCCCGGTGCCGGGCCCCCACGGCCGGCCCCCCACTCCGCTTCTCCCCACCTTCGGGCCGAGCCTCCGTGCACCCCCACTTCCACCGACAGAAAATCACTGCGCACCCCTGCAGAGAGCGTTTCCAAACCCCTCAGCAACAAGCCGGAGCCCTCACGTGGGGGCTGGGGAGCCGAGCCCACGCTGCTCGCTGAGCGCCCGGGGCGGGGGCGGGGGCGGGGGCAGGGCGTCTGCCTCCGTCCCTGCTTGGCCTTCTCCTCCCCCCACCCCCAGGCCCCTGTGTGTCCCTCAGGAGAACACTTGTCATCAGATGGACGGTCCGCCGGGCCGTCAGGACGATCTCTTCTCAGGAGCGTTAATATCGTTACATCTCCAAAGAGCCTTTCCCCCAAAAAGCTCGTGCTCACAGGATGGGGCCCTGTCTCCCTAAAGCCGCCAGGCAGCCCACGACCCTCCCCCCGCTGCTGGCCGCACGGCCCTGGGCAGAGCCCCCTCCCCACGCCTCAGGCCGGCCCGTCCCCGCACCTCTGGGTTCGTCCCCGCGCCTGGCCCAAGGCGGGCGCCACCAGGCACGGAGTGCATGAGTGAATGAGGGAGCAAGAGGATCAACACATTCAGCGTCTGACCCCCGGGGCCCAGCCACCACCGGCGGAGGACTCAGGAGGTGATGCCCTCCGGGCCTCAGTTTCCCCACGTGTAGAAGGAGGGGTGAAAGGCTGTCCAGTTGAACGTCCAGCTGCGGAGACTGCGCAAAGGGTCTGGAATGCAGCCCAGCGGACTTGCGCGTCCACGAGGGCCACGGGGCCGCAGGCCGGCTGTCCACCCCTTGGGTGTCTGCCTCAGTGCCCGGCGCAGACACGTTCCCAGCCCGGGTCACTGCTCACCCCCAGGGTCGTCTTCAGCCGCGGTGCCCTCGTCCCGGCGTGGGGGGCGTCTGTCAGGGAGGACGGCCGACGGGGGCACCCACGGCACAGCGGCCAGGCTTCCGAATCCGGGCCGCCAGGAGGCCCGGGGCCCGCGGGACGCCGCGAGCCGCACGCTGGAGCGGGCACGCCCCCTGGACGCTCACCGTCCCCCGACACCTCCCACGGGCACCTCGCTCCCTCCGCCTGAAATCGGAAATCAGGGGGCTCCCACGCAACCTGCTCCGACCCCCCAGCCGTCCAGGCCGGTGCCGGCAGACCCCACGCTCGCAGGGGGGGAGACGGAGGCCCACACAAGCTGAGACTCCTCCTCCTCCCATGTCTCAGCTTTGGACCTACTGCGTGCCAGGCGCCGAGCCGAGGATCCTCGCAGCGACCCCAGGAGGGAGTCACAGCTGACACCCCCGTGTCACTGAAGGCCTCCCGCCGTCCCCCTCCGCGCCAGGTCAGCCAGTTCGCTCCTTCATGACCACTCGCTCTCCCATCATGAAACGCTGTGCCGGGGGTGGGGGCGGGGGTCTGCCCTCCCGGCGGCCAGACGGCGGGCGCAGCGACCTGACCAGGTGGAGGCCGGCCGGCCGACGCCGGCGTGGAACGGGGTGGAGGGATGAAGACGGCAGGACAGACAGGTGCGGATGGGCGGGCGTGTACGTGGGCAGGTGACAGGTAGCGGGTGGACAGATGAGCAGGCGGGCGACTGACCGGACCGACGGACGGACAGGGGGACGAGCAGAGGGACAGATGGACGGACAGAGGGCAGGTGGGCGCAGGTGGGCGGATGGGAGGGAACAGGGATAAAAACGCATGAGATGAACCAGACGGGAAGTCTCTGTAGACAAAGTGGCAGCGGCGCAGGCAGGTCCCCCGACAATGACAGTAGAGACGCGGGGGTGGGGCAAGGAGAGAGTCCAGCTACGTCCTTTCTCAAGAGCCCTGTCCCGGGGACGCTCCGGCCGCCCCCCCCCCCGCCTCTCCTGCCCGTCCCCAGCGCGAATCCACTCCCCGCCGGCCCCACGCGGCGGCCAGTTAGTGCATTTGGGGGCCAACGGGCCTCCATCCGGCCCTCGTTCCCTCCTGTCCCCTCCGTGGCAGCGGCGGAGGGACGCGCCCCCAAGCGTTCCTGGGAGCCTCCGTCCGGCGGCGGGTGATGGTGGCGGGGCGGCACCCCCACGTCCGGGGGCGCACGGACTCACTGAGCGTCACCTGGCCACCATCTGCCCCGCCGTCCCCGTGCCAGGCTGCTGCTGAGCCCCTCGCCCGGCCAGGACCGGGCCCGGCAACGGTCCCTTCCCAGGGGGCGGCCGGGGCCCAGAGGCAGGCGGCACTCCCCGGGGCCCGGGCCGCGGGAAGCTCTCTGGGGTGACACTCCCGCCCGTGGGGCCAGAGCGGGCAGGGCCGCCCTGTCTGCTCCACGGAAGCAGGGCCGCGCGGGAAGCAGGCGCCAAGCACGCTGTGCAGCCCCGCCCCCGCCCAGGGCCGCCCTGGCTGCCGCGCCCTCACTGGGGCCCTTAAACCCAAGGAGACAAAATGGACCGGGCCTTTCTGCCCCTCCCCTCCTTCCTCCCGCACCTCCCAGCCAGGGCAGCCCGGCACCCTCCCTTCTAGAACCTTCAGCAGAGCCCCCAGGAAGGACCTGGGGCCTACAGGCAGCAGCTGCCCCAGCCGGGGCGGCCCCAGGTCCCCATTCGGCTGGCGGGATGCCCAGAAACCCGGGCGGGGAAACGGGCGAGCCCCCGGGAGCTCACAGGGCTGAAGCAGGGGCGTGGGGAGGAGACCAGGGCACGCGTGGGGGGGGGGGGGAGCACAGACGCGGGCACACACGTATGGACGGGCCTGTGGGCCCACGCTCGGCCGGGCTGGTGTGGGGCGGGGACGTCCAGCCGTGGCCGCAGGGTGAGGCGGCGGCGGAGCCAGGCTCAGCTCTCACCCGACGCCATCCGCCCTGAGCTGTCGGTCGCCTGGGCAAGCGGGGCCAAGGCTCGGGGCCGTCCCCGCCCACGCCGATGGCCAGCACAGGCGAGGCCGACGCTAGTGTCATCGGGAGAGGAACGCAGGCTCTTCTGTGAGGCTGGCCTGGGGGCCACGGGGCCAGCCTGCCCCCCGCCGCGAGCTCAGCAAGGACAGGTGGCGAGGACCCTCGGTGCCACCAGGTGGGGCGATTAACACATCTTGCTGGCAGGCTAAGCGGCCAATACGCACCCGGAGCTGGCCACCCCCGTCCCGGCCTCCTCCCCCGCTGCAGGTTCCGGTTGCCAGGAATGAACCAGGCGGCACCAGGCAGGAGAGGGATGGTGCCGGCCCGAGCAGCAAACGGTGGAGGGCGCTGGGGCGCAAGAGCGAGGCCTCCGGGCCGGAGTCTGCGGACACCGGAAAGGCTGGGGGAGGGGCGGCGGCTTCCCGCGCAGCAGGGCCCAGGGCAGCGAGGCCCTCCGAGATGCACACGCCGCGGGCGGGGCCCGGGTGCCCTGAAGCCGGTCCCAGGCCCTCAGGAGGGGACCCGTGCCGGAGTCGGCTGGCTTCCGAGGTAATCAGCCATCCAGGCGACTGGGGAAGGTTTGGGGGCAGGGACTCAAGGGCACCCCCACCAGCCAGGCGGACGGGCTTGCTGAGCTGGGCGCCAGGGCACCCCCAGGCACTGGAGACAAGAGGCAGTCGCCCGTCAGGAGTGGAACCAGGAGACCCCGCGGAGCCACGGGCCGACGGGACTCACAAGGGCGTCTGGGGCGGGGGGCGCGGTGAGGCTCCCAAGCCACACTCCGGGCAGCGGGGAGCCCAGAGAACGGTCCCCCGCGGCCACCTCGGGACCAGAGGCTCTCCTTTCAGTCGCAGAATGTTCTCCTGGGCTTAGGCCTGGAAGGGGTGTGTTTGACAGTCTAGGAATTCGCTTCAAATTGAAAGAGAAAGTTCCAGCTTGCTGGGCGCTGCGGAGCGTGGACCCTGCCTCGGCCCTGGGCAGAGATATCAGCCCACGCAGCCGCGGTGCCCCCGGCCCCTCTCAAACGCAGCCCCGGCAGCATCCTGCCCAAGGGCGCCGGGCAGGCAGGTGGCTGCCAGAGGGGACCTCGTGGGTGAGGGCTCTTGAGCCTCCCCTTTCGGCTTCTCTCACACAGCCCTGCCCTCTGCCGTGTCCCCCGCTTCCAGCCACTTGGCTGTGCCGACCCCGAACGAGGACGACCCGCAGCCGGGGGGACCAGCGCTGGCTGCACCGGGGCCCCGCGTCCCACACGCGGAGCTGGAGGGGCTGACACGGGCCACCCCCGCCTCTCCGCTGAGCCTCTGGCGGGCACCAGGGCGGGCCCTCCGAGGAAGCCTCCTGCTCATCCGCCCCAGAGGTGCGGCTGGGCTCTCGCGGCTCCTTAGGGGAAGCCCCGGTGGGGAGTAAGCCGTCGTTTCTGAAGGAGCGTGTTGGGCTCCCATCCAGCCGTGAAACGAGGAAGGACCCGTGACCGCAGGAGCCCTCGCAGCCGAAGAGCCTGGGGGGCACCCCGTGCAACGTCCGGCGGCCTGTGGGGCCCTCTCGGGGGTCGCGGACCGGGGGGCGACCGGAACACCTCACGCTGCACGGAGGGGACCACGGAGCACAGGCTGCCGGGCCTGGGGGGCGGGGGAAGGACCCCGGGAAAGCTCTGGATGGGGGCCCAGACGGGGAGGGGGAGCACGGGCAGCGGCGGAGCAGCGAGGTGGGGGTGCGGGGGGCGTCTGCCAGCACAGGCACCCCACGCCCGCGGGCCCGGACCCTCTCGTCCGCTAACCCGCCTCCTGCCCCTCCGCCTCCTCCGGCGGGAGTCACGGCTCCCTCAGCAGACCCGGGGTGTCCGCCCCGGCTCCCGGGGGGAAGCCTCTGAGCCCGGGGACGCCCTGCCTGATGTGAGTGTCTGTGTCACCGGGGCCGTGGGCCCAGCCGCGGAGTCTCTGCTAGTGAAGCGTTTGGAGGGGGGCCTGGGCCCCAGGGGGCGGCCCCGCTCTGCAGCGGCCGGAGACCGCGGTCAACCGTGTGGGTGGTCAGCCGTGTCTGCGGGACAGACTCCCAGCGAGAACCCGGACGCCGAAGCTCGGGGTGGGGGCTCCCCTGGCTGCCAACAGCCCACGCAGGTTGTCACACACCGTCCGAGAGAACTGTCACCCCCGCGACCCTGCTGGGAGGGGAGAAGTGGGGCCAGAGCCCGGCCTGCCCCCTCCCCCGCCAAGCCTCCGTCGGCCCCCTCCTGAGGTGACCCGGGACCGTGCCCGCGAGGACAGCGGCCTCCTGGCTGGGCGTCCTTCCTGCAGGCCCAGAGCCGGGGGGTTCTCGGGGCCCCCCAACACTCCGTTTCTGCTACTGAAACAAACAATATTTGCTGAGCCCTCGTCTGGGCCAATCCTGAGCTAAGCCTCGTCTCCGGCAGCCCAGAGAAGCCCCTGTGTCACGCCGGGTCACCCACGTCTCGGGGCAGAGGCAGCGAGCAGCCCCACCCGCACGAGGCTCCAGCGAGGCGGGACGCGGGTCCCACCACGGCCGCAGCCCACACCTGCACCCTCTCTGCCCGCCGTCTCCCCAGAGGACGCGGCCTTCGCGGCTGGGGCTTCGTTCCCGGGGGCTCCCGGGCTTCAGAGGAGAGAGGGTGGGTTGCCGGGGCCCAGCGCGCAGGGCTGGCGGCGTGCTTCCGCCTTGCCCCCCACCAGCCCCCGCACTGTAGCAAAGCCCGGGCTGCGGCACTGGCCCCTTTGGGGTGTGGGGGTGGCAGGAGAAGGCACCCCCCTTCGAAGGACTTTACACCAACCGGAGAGCAGGACGCAGGCCAGGGACAGACGCACAGCCAGCTCGCCGAAGCTTCACCCCCTGGGAGCCCGCTGTGCAGCCCGGGTGGCAGAGGCCCTCAGAGCCGGCAGCCGGGCGCGGCCGGCCGCGGGGGGAGGGGCCGGCGGGGAGGCCAGGCCCGCCGCCCGTCCGCCCCGGGAACCTCACGGGGCTCCCGGCCCCAGGGCCCCTCGCGGGGGACGTTAACGGACTCTGGAGAAGGGATGCCACTCGAGCATCACGGGAAAGAGGGGAAGAGCAAGTAGGACGATGGACGGTTCCACAAACCTCCTGCCTGCCTTCGCGGGTGTGCGGACGTGCAGGCAGATAAGGGCGTGGGGGAGGCGAGCTGGGCAGGCAAACCACCACACCAGGCGTCGCCGCGGCCGGGGACAAGGAGCAGACGGTCGCTCTGGGGAGAGCGGCGCAGAGGAACCCCGTGGGGCCTGTGAGTCCAGAAACGGCTCGCCTTTTCTGAGGCAGCGTCGGCACCGCCGGATCCCAGCGCCCCGTCCGCCGCCCCCGCCGGAGACGGCCGAGCCGCCGGGCCTCGGGGCTCGGCGACATTAGGGCACACGCTGGGCGCGGGGACAGGGGCTCTGCCTCCTGTCGGTCTTTATGCTCTAAGCTATAAATATCCTTTTGTACGTGTTTAACGTGTAGTTTCGAAACATTTCTAAACAGACTGTCGTGTGTCTGATGTGCTTTTCTTTTTAATCTTCATTTCGATGGAATTTCTAAGTCCTTGGAGGACCCACCGGTGACGTCAGTCCCTGACGGCAGCTTCTGCGCCTGTGACGCGGAACCGGAGCCCACGGCCGCACCACGGGGCGGCCGTGCCGGCCCTGGCCCACCGGGCACCGCGGGCCTGGGACCCCCAGGGTACAGGCAGGCCGCAGCCCCCGGACAACAGGACGGACCCACACCTCAGGGTGCAGGGGGCCATTTCCACACCCCCCCCGCCCCCGCTAGGCCATGTCCTCCCAAAGCATCCAGAAAGCGCAGTTCCTGCGAGCGCCCCTACCCGGCCTGGGACCCGCTCGCCCGTCCGACGCCCCCCGACCCTGGTGGGGGGCCCAGGACCGCACCGGCCGGCGGTCGTGCGGGGCTGCCCTTCTCCCCGCCCCACGCGCGGGGTGGCCCGTCCCCGGCCGAGATGAGCGGCCGCACCGCAGGGGGTCACGGGACTCTAAGCGGAAGGAAATCCACGCGAGACCGTCCTGCCGAGGACCCCATGCGGGCCGGCCCCCTTGCTCTGCCGGCCGTTACCCACAGGCGCCAGCCCGCTCCCCCACCCCCACACGCAGCCGCGACCTGTGGCAGGAGGCCTCCGCTGACCTTATCGCCTGCAGCGGGAGAGACCTCGCAGGGCTTTCCTGGGGCGAGCGCACAGCAGCCTCCCCCTCCTCCCCGCCCCGCCGGCGCCACCAACAGGCAGAGGTGGGGACGGCAGCCGGAGGGTCCGGCCTCTGAGCCCAGGTGGGCGGAGGTGGGGGGGCGTGCGCCCCGGGGGACTTACCTGATCCCTTTGTTCTGGGCCACATTGTGCAGGGACAGCCTGGACACCGCAGAGATGACCTGGGGGGAGAGGGAAAGACCTGTAATTTCATGAGAAAACAGACGTCGCAACACAGCTGCCCTGAAAAGCTCCGTAGAAAGAGAGCACTGGACACGGAGTCCACTTCGTCTTCGGGGGGAGAAGAAAGCAGCACCGCCTACCCAGGCCAGGCCCCTGCGCGGTACAGATTGTGCAGGATTTGGAGTCCGGGCGCACCGATATCGGGGGGCTGCCCGGCTGCTGGCGCAGGCTCAGGGGCGCGGGGGTCCTGCAGGGGGTGCCGGGGCCGGCAGGCTTGTCGGGAGGCGAGCTGTGAAATGCTGGGCGACCAGGTCCGCTCCTCTCTCGGCCGAGCCCCACCTCGGCCCTGCTGGCCACCGCAGCACCCACCTCCCCCCGGCTCCAAAAGCCCCAGGGAGGCAGGCATCAGGCTCCGCAGGCGACCGTGGGGACACCGAGGCAGGGAGGGGGCGCACAGCCCAACACACTGCAGCACAGCGAGAAGCTGCTCACGACCCTGGCAGGACCCACAGGGACACAGAAGACGCGGAGCCCAGCCTCAACCTGCAGGCTTCGCGGCGTGAGAGCGTTTGCGCGTTCACGTGTGTGTGCACGCACTTGTGTGTACCTTGCACGTGAGCTTGCATGGGCACACACATGCGAGTACATGGGGACACAGAACCAGAACACGGCCCGGGGTGAGCGCTTGCTCCATCCAGACGCGCCGGCCGGGTGCGGGGCGCCCTCACACCCGCCGAGGCCCGTCCCACCGTGCGCGCTGGGGAGACAGGAGAACAGGTCGGCCGCTTGCCCGGCTCGGACGCTCCTTTCGGGGTGCTCTCCTTCCAGCAGCAAGTTTCCCACGGCGCGGGGGCAAAGCCCGAACCGAACCCGAGGGCCGCTCCTCGGCCCCCGAGACAGGGCCGTGGCCAACAAGCCGCAGGCTGCGTGGCTGAGCTCCGGGCGCGGGGACCCCCAGAGGCCGTGACCCTGAGGAGTGACCGGGCTCGTCTCATCTGCGTGTCCTCAGGCGAGACCCAGTGGCTTATCCTGCAGCAGCTGCCCAGCCGGGCCGCCAGGCTCGGGAGCCCGGGGGTCTCTCACAAGCACCTGGGCTTCGGCTGCTACTCTTGGCTTTTGAGAGCTCTAAATATTTACAGAGAGCAGACGTTAGAGCAACACTGCCGTGTGCCCTCCCGGTCGTCTGACGCGCCAGAAAGGTTGGCGCTGGGGGCGCTTGGCGACTCCGGGCCCACGAGCCGCCCCTCTCGCCCCCTGGCTGTGCCAGGCGTCACGGGCCAACCGCCACCCTCCTCCCCACGAGCCCTCCGCCCGGGCAGCCGAGGCGCCCGCCACCGAGCAGCGCTGGCACAGGAGGCCCAACCCGGGCGCCCACCTGCATCGGGCGTGAAGGCGGAGCTACGCACGTGGGGGAGCAGCCGCAGCGAGGGAGCCGCCAGCAGCAGATGGGCCCCGACACGTCCGTGGGCCCAGGCCCCAGGCGCAGAGCGGCCCCCCGCCGGCGTGGCCCCGGCAGACCCGGCCCTGACACCGTAGCCACTTGGCTCCGAGCGCAGCCTGTCGCTAGCGGCCGGCGCCGGGCCCAGCTCCACGGTCCCGTCCACACAGCGCGGCGCCTTCCACGGGGTCAACGAGCCCAGCGCCGCTCCCGCCCTGCCTGGGCCACGCGCTCCCCGCCGGTGTCGTGCGAGACGGCAGGACGACCCGCCCCGGAGCCCCGGGACCGCGCTGCGGGGGGCAGATGTGAGACCCGAGACGGCGGTGAGGCGAGCCCTTGAGAAAGCGCGTGGAGCAGGCGGCACCACCCGCAGGGGCTGGGCTTCCCCGGAGGCGCCGCTCTGGAGACGTGTTCCAACCCTCTCCCCACAGACCTGCCTCTCTTCTGAAAACGCAAATGTCAAAGGATGACATTTTCCCAACTTCACGTCCGCCTCTCGTCTCTGTCCCAGTTAATAAATGAGATGAAGACACACACACACACCTGCCCCTCCTCCGGTCCCCACCCCCACCGCACACCCAAGCTCAGTCCTCTGGGCCCGCGGCGCCCGCTCCCCCTGGGACCCCCGGGCCCGCAGAGCTTCATTCTGGGGCGGGGTCAGGGGGCGCGGGGACAAAGACCTGCTCCCGGGAGCCGGCTCCCCGGGGCCCCCGCCCACGCTGTGCCCTGATGCCCCTGCCACCCTCGGCCTCGCATGACCTTTAACATCAGCGGCGCCTTTAATACTCAGCGAGGGAACAAGGAGCGGACGGGGCAGGCTTGAGGGCAGGACATCACGGCCTGAGGCCGGGACCCTGGGGCGCAGGCTTGGCCCCTGCCGCTGCCGCTCCACCCCGGCCGTGGCCCCCCTGACCCCGGCTCCCCAGCGGGTCTGGGTGTCCAACACCTGCAGCCCATCAGCTCCCTCACGTTCACGGGCGGCACTTGGGAACACAGACCTCCCCCCGCGTCCCTGCAGGTTCCCAGTGGGACGGGGCGGGGCCCGGGAACCTGCGTGTACGTCCAAGGCCCCCCGTGGCTCAGGAGTGCGGCCCGGGGGTCAGACAGGCAACGGCACCGGCTCGGTCACCGTGCTGCCCCACTCCTGCAGGGTGGGGTCCAGGGCAGAGCACCGCAAGCCCATGGTTCCAGAACGGGGTCCCAAGGACCCCCACCCTAAGGGTGCACTGCCTTCTCGGACAGGCAACAGGCCGAAGACGTTGAGCCGCTGACCCCGTGGGCCCCCAAGACAAGGCAGGGCCCCGGTGCTGGGCTCAAAACTCCCGCTTCTAACCCTGCCCAGGCACGGAGAGGCAGGCAGGCGGCCTGAGGGACACATCCCAGAGGGGCCCGGATGGCCCGCTGTGGCCGCCAGCAAACCCTTCGGGGCAGGGGGCTGGGAACCCGCCCCGGCCGGAGGGAGCGAGCCCTCGCCGCCCCCCCGGGTCCGCCCATCCTCGTCCCTGCCGGGCCTTCTCACCCTCACACGCGGGGGGCGGGGGCGGCTGTGAGGATGCGGCAGCGGGACCTGCGACCACCGGGTGCCACCGCCTGGAGCTCCAGCGTCCAGCCCAGAAGCCCCCGCCGTAATGTACCCCGTGTCTGCTCTCAGGCTCCGGGGGGCTGAGCAGAGCTGAACGCCGGCCTCAGACGTGCGTCGGGGCGCCCGCCACGGGCGCCCGGGGACCTCGCCGCCCAGCGCCCTCGCAAAGGGCCGGCACATCCGAGAGCGGCCGCGAGGCGCCCGCCCAGGTTCGCCGCAGGAGGGTGCTCCTGGTGGCTCCCGGGCCCCGTCCGCAGGGGCGCCGTGCCGACTGGGGTCCGGGGCACGCTGCCGCGCGCACCCTCAGGGGGCATCGCTAAGGACGACAGAGATTTTGCTCTGGGTGTGTGGAGCGGTTCGGTCCCAGACGCCTGCACCGCAGCAGCCGGCGGACACCGACAACCCGGCAGCCGCCCGGCTGAGAAACAGCGGGAGGGAAATGGCGGCGGGCGCGCCCACGCGGGGCGACCCGGGGCCGCGGGCAGCAAGTGGGCGGGGACTTACTGCGGCAACGTTTCCGCAAACACCCTAATGAAAGAAACAGGTTGTAAAACGTGGATGAGAGGGAAATGTGGTCTCATTTTTAAAGACACCGGGTCCTTCAAAGGGCCGGCACACAGCACAGGGGTGCCCGCTGAGGGCAGCAGGGACGGCTCCGCTCCCCCGTCACGTCTTCCTCTCACGGACACACGTGTAGGGCGGGGCTGTCCTATAAAACGAAGCGTCTGTTGGCGCCCCCCTCCCGCCCCCATGGCGCAGCCTCCCCCCAAATTCTCCTGTCGTGAAACCATGCTCCTCAGACCAAAGGCGCCTGACTCTGGACCTCGAGCCGGACGAGCAGGGTCAGGCCCCCCTATGCCACGGCCATCGGACTTGTCACAGACGCCACATGCCCACCCCAACTTGGCGTGGCCCCCCGCAGACCCCCATGTGAGCAGCGGCCCCCAGGACAGGAACGGGGTCCCGCAGTCCCATGCGGCTGAGGGGGCTTGGTGTGCTGCAGGAGATGGGCCAGCGCGGAACATGGCCGTCCCTCGGCACACGTGGACGAGGGTGGGGGGGCGGGGACGGATGCCCGGGAAGATCGGTGGCTGGCTGGGCCAACGGGTGGTTGGTTCGACGGGTGGGTGGTTGGATGGACAGAGGGACGGTTGGGTGGACGGACGGGCGGTTGGGTGGACGGGCGGGCGGTTGGGTGGACGGGCGAATAGATGGGCCGATGGACAAGCAGGATCTGCAGCCAAGGTTCCAACGAGAACCTGCCTCCCCGTCCCCACTTCTTCATCATGAGAGGTGAGCAGCCACTGACTGAGCCCCCGCTTCATGCGGTGCCCTAGGGTTAGCGTGACTCGGCCACCATTCCTGTATGTTCCCTCCCCCAACGCTCCACTTATTAGAGGAAGACCCCGGGGGCTGGAGAGAGGAAGGGCCTTGCCCAGGTTACCCGGCAACACGTGGCCGAGCTAGGGCTGAACTCAGGCCTCTGCGACCTGGCCAGAGCTGCCACCTGCCGCACCCCACTCCTCGCAGGCGCCTGCCGCTGGTACAGAGCCCTGCCCCCCTCCTCGCCCGGCTAGACCCCGTCTTCCAGGCTCCCTTGCAGCTACTGACGTCCGCCCCACGAACAGCAGCGAACGTCGACAGGGCCACTCACAGGCCCGGTCACGAGGCCGGGCAGCCTCTGGGGCCCCCTCACAAAGCCTCGTGTTAAAGGGGGCGAAGCCCTGAAGGGCTGCGTGGGGCAGAGGACACACCGCCACAGCTCCGACCTCTCACAGCTGCCCCACGGCGACCCTGCAGCGCCCGCCCCTGCACTGGAACTCGGAAGGACCGTGAACCTAAGCAGCCCAGAAATCGCCTGGAAGGACCAAGGTGGACACGAGCCGGCCTCTGGCAGGGGCCCGGGGCTCCCGCACACCGGTGACGAGGCGAGCGACGGCCCGTGGGTGCAGAGCCTCTCAGCCCCTCTGGCTCGCGAAGGGCAAGCCCACCAGCAGGACAGTCTCCTCGGCCCCCGTCTCCCGCTGCCACTGGGAATCAACAGGCAGGAGCCGCACAGAGGGGACCGAGCCCACGGGCCTTCCTTATCAGCCAGGGCCACGCGTCTGGGAGCACGCGCAGCCCCTCAGAGCCCGATGACCAGGTCACCCAGCTCATCTGCCTACGCTGCCCCGGCACTCACCTGTCTGCCTCGTAAGTCCGCCCTCTTCAAAGGGAATCGCCTCAAGCCGCTCTCCCCAGCTCCACCTGCACTGCCCGCCCGAGTCTGCCTTCTCACACCGAGACCAAAGGCTCGGGCTGTTGCCTTGGAAGCGGCCGGCAAGGGGGGACTCGTTCCGGACCGCGTGCCATCGCACGCCGCGCCCAGGCTTCGCCGAGCCAGGGCCACAGGATCCCCAGCCGCGCTGGGCCACGGCGCACACGGCTCGGGCGGACGCGGGGAGGCCAGTGCGAGTGGGCCCGGGCCCCAGCACCGCTGGCTGAAGACGTGGCCGGCAGCAGCTTCGGGGCCAGGTGCAGGGGAGCAGGACCCGGTCACCCGCCCTGGAGGGGGCAAGAAGAGGGCCGTGCAGAAAGGCCCACCACGGACGGCTCCCCCGCACCCCGTGGCCCCCCGCCTCCGGCACCTGCCCTGAACTTGCAGCGCGATCTGAACCGATTCCCGAGTCAGACTGCGCAGCCTCTGGATCAACACCCTCACACGCGGCTGCGCCGTGGGGTCCCCGAGGCCCGGGGACAGTCTGTGGCCCACGGAAGGAGGCGGGCGGGGGTGGGGTGGGCGGGTATGACTGAGCCTAACTGGACTCAACATTAAGTGCCTGCTCTGAGCCTGGAATGTTCCAGAAGCCGTTCTAAAGAACTGGCAATCGCAAGAAAACAGCAGAGAGGCACAAACCAGGGCGTGAGGCCAGAGGCCTGGGTTCAAGTCCTAAACTGGCCACAGACCCTCTAAGCCATGCTCTGGGCCTCCGTTTCCCCGCCTGTGGAGTAAGAACGACAGTACAACAGCAACGACGGAGCCCCGGCGCGTGCACGGCCCGCTCCCCGGCTGCGCTCCCGCCTCACGGCTCAGGGCGCCCTGGCCTGCTCCTGCGTCCGCCCCGGGAAGCGCCCGAACCCGGCAGTCTCGAGGGCCCTCCGAGCGCTGACGGCTCCCGTCCCGGCCCTGGAACAACAGCGGGTTGAAGGCTCCGTGGTCCCAGGACCGGGAGCAGGCCAGCCGGGCCCTGAGCTTCCCACCAGGCAGGTTCGCGGGAGCCAGCCAGGGAGACTCCAGTTCCGCAGCGGAAGAAGCTGAGCGTCCGCCTGGTCCGCAGCCTTCGAGGGGCAGGTGAGAAGCCTTAAGAGCCGCTGGGAAGATGCCAGGGATTTGCAAAGGCCACCAGGGACTTCGGCGGAGCCCAGCCTGGAGGCTGTGCTGCGCTGGAGGCTCCGGGTCTCAGACACGGCTGCCCCACAGCCCACGTCCGCCCGGCCTCATTCCCTCCGGACCCGACGGAGCCCTCTGCCACCCTTCTCGTTTTCAGGAGGGGACCCCAAGGCCTGGGGCTGCGCCTGACTGGCAACGGGCCCCGGCGAGCCAGGCTCGCGGCCCTGGCCCGGGCCCAGGAAGGCCAGCTCATCCGCTCTGGACCTGAGGCTGCCGGCGGCCGGCAGGACCGCAAACCTCACCCTCAGGCAGCAGGGGCGGGGCCGCTGCGCGGGGGTCCTTCGCAGGCCAGGAAGCCCGTGGGCCCGGCGGCGGCTTTGGGGGGCCGGCTGGGTGGGCCCGCCTGGGCCACTCAGCGTCTGTGAATGCGCCCCACCGCAGCCTCTCCCTGCCCCCTGCCCCTCCCTGGAAGTGACGAGGGGGCAGGGCCAGCAGCTGCCACAGGCTGAGCAGGGTTGGCTGAGGCCACCCCGCCCCCACGGCAGGTACAAAGGTGAGGGCGGGTACACTAAACACAGGAAACATCCCAACCCCAGGCGGCAGGCAAGCGGCAGCTCGTCTCCCCAATGCCGGCGAAGCCTCGAACCAGACGCAGGTCTGCACCCTGCAGCTGAGTCATCGCCCGCAGCCACGCGAGTCCCCGGGCCCAGGACGCTGACGCCTCGCTGCCGACAGCGGGGGTGGGGCAGAGCCCGCCAGACTGGAGATCTCGGCCCCTGCAAGGACGCTGAGCCCCCTTCCCTCTTCCTTGCAGTGGAACCCTGGACTGGGGGGGGGGGGCAGGGGGAGGGGCAGGTGCAGCCAGAAAGCAGGCCTCCCACGGCAGCCTGGGGGGAGGCGCTGCACCCCTGACCCCCGCTCCTGCCTGGCACACAGATGCCTGACTCAGTGTGTGCGGGCTGGCTCCGCCGCAGGCCTGCGGGGTCGGGACCCTCACCCCCAGTTTCCAGGTGGGGAAACTGAAGCCCAGCCGGCAACCTCACGTGCCAGGGCCACGACTCGGACGCCAGCCCTCGCCGAGGCATCTCGGCGTCCCCCTGGGGGGCGGCCTGCCTCCCGCCGGGGGCCTGAACTCGCCAGCGGAGCAGGAACCGGATTCTGCGTGTCGCCCCCACCCCTCATCCTCAGGATGCCTGGCATCGGTGCGGGCACAGCGGCCGTCACCAGAGAACGGCCACGCCACGGCCCCCGGAGGCTGGAGACCCACAGCCCCGGGCTCTCACAGCCACTTACTGGCCAAACGGGCCATCCCGCTGAGTCACAGCCCCGAGCTGCGCTCAGGGCACCAGACCTGCCACCCGCGCCCCCTCCAGTGAACTGACGCTGAAGGGGGCCTGAGCCCCGACCCCGGGCCTCAGCCCCGACCCCGGGCCTGACGCTGGCCCGGGACGCTGCCGCGCTGCCTCACGGAACCTTCAACACCCAAGACAGTCAGCACCACCCGTCAGACAAAGACGCGCAGCGTGGGCCGCAGCAGCAGGGAGGGCGGGGGCCTGGGTGGTCTGAGGGCGCCACGGCCCTTGCAGGGGAAGGGCCAGGAAGCCGGCCTCCGCCTCCTGGCTAAGCCTCTCCCCAGGACCGCCCCCCCCAACCCCCGCACTCCTGGCACCTGCGCTCCGGGCTCCCGGCCCCCGCCATCCGCCAACGCCGCCCGCTGGCTCACAGGGGCGCAGCGACAGCAGCCATCACCTGACGAGCGTAGATGGGCATCGCGGTGGCTGCGCCGCCCCCCCGTCCCCCGACTAATGGCCACTTTAACGGCACGGGGAACAAAAATTGCGTCTCTCAGCTCACGGCACTCATTTTCCCTGCACACACACGTCTCTGCAGCGATGCCTTAGGAACTCGGTTATTAACTGCAAGAGCGGGCGGCGCTGCGGCCGTGAGTGCCTCCCCCCAGATCAGCTCGGCACCCGCCCCCGCCCCCGGCCCCCGGCCCGCGCGGGCTGGGCTGAGGCTGAGGCTGGAGCGCCCCCTCCCCGCGGCACGGCCTCCCTGGGCTGTGTGGTGGCACAGGAGAGAGTGGGCCCACCCAGCCACACGGGCGCGGCGGGGCGGGGGCCGGGGGGCTCTCGCACAGCGCTGAGCTCGGCGCTCTGGGCGCGCTCGGGTCGGACGCCCCTGCAGCGCCCAGGGGGGGCCTGCGGCGGCCACCCCGCAGGCGGGCAGCGGCCCAGGCCGATGAGCGGGGACAGCGGTCAGCTCGCTGCCGCCACACGCGCTCCAGGGCGACTGCTAACCAGGCACTGGCACCGTGGGGCACGTGTTTCTGGAAGGATCCGCCAGGACTGAGCGGGAAGAAGAGCCGCTCTGAGCCTGGAGACCCAGGCAGCCACCCATCCCCGGCGGAGGAGCGGGCAGCGAGCAAGGCGGGGCCTCCCGTTCTGGCCCAGGAGTGAGCGCCGCACGCCCACGTGTTTCGGGGACGTCACCCCGCGGCCTCGCCGTCGCAGGCAGGTGGCCCCTTCCGCGCCCCGCCCCGCCCGCCACTGGGCGTAGGCAAAGCTTCACGCAGGGCTCGATATGTGCGCCGCCCAGACCCCCCTGCGGAAGCCCCTGCCCGAGGCGACGGTCCTGGGGGGGCTCTGGGAGGCGGTCGGGCCCTGCGGGGGGAGCTCCTGTGAATGGGATCGGGGTGTTTGTAAGGAGACTCACGGGGTCAGGGGTCAGTTCTCCCATGCGGTGGGGCTGGGGGGGTCACAGTGAAAAGGCGCCAGGCAGAGCTCCCCCCCCGGGGCCCCCCCCCAGGGCAACCTGAGCTCAAAGGCCCAGCCCCCAGATGGGGGAGAAATTTGTTGTTCAGGCCCTGGTCTGAAGTATTTTTGTCACCAGCGTCCAGCTAGCAGCCACGACGCCGCTGGCACCGAGCTGGGGGCGAGAGGCCACCGGCGGTGCCTAGAGCTCGCAGGGCCTGTCAGGGGCTCCGGGCTGCGGGCAGAGAATGGGCCAGCTGGCGGGACAGGGGCGCCAGCCGGGCCTCGCCGAGTGGGCGGGGGCCGCCGAGAGGTCCCGAGAGGAGGAGCCACTCGGCAGAGACCTGGGGGAGAACAGGAGTTGGCGGGGCTGTGGGGCGCGGCCTCGGCTCCGGGCATCCGGGCGACTCCCACGGACCCGCCCGCCCCCCGCAGCCTCAGCGGCGCAGTCCCCACTGTGCGGGGCTGGCCCGCAGCAGAACGTCGGGTGACGGTCCCCTCTGCAGGCACCGCGGATAGAATCAGGCAGAAAGCAGCCGCAGACAAAGCTGCAGAAGACAGCGCATCCGCCTCGAGTCCGGCGAGGACGGAGCGGAGAGGAGCGCAGGGCGGGCCGGGCTGGGCACCCTGCGCTCCTCACGCGGCCCCAGAGGGCAGGCTCCCCAGCGGCCACGAGCCTGTCGTCACGGTCCCCAAAGGAGGCCCCGCCAGCGCCTGGGACGCAGGACAGGCCCCCGGTCCGCGGCCGTCACAGCCGGCCGAGACCTGTACTAGGTGCGAGGGTCCCCCAAAATTCACGTCCTCCCCAAAACCTGGGGTCCCGTCTTCCAAAACACAGAGGCCGACTCTGCCCCACAGACCCAGAGGGCAGGACGTCCCGTCCCAGGTGACACGGGGACCATGGCAGGCTCTGGTTCTTCCTGGTGGGGGGGTCATCCTTAGCGGGGTTCCCGGGGCGCAGGCCCCCTCGGAGAACAGAGCCAGCAGCCTGCGTGGCCCCAGGACAGTGAGGTCCGGGCACACACGGTGGCCTCGGCTGGGGCGGGGGCGGGGCGGGGCCATCTGCCAGGCCCCTTCTGTGGGAAGTGACCCTTGACCCAGACAGAGCCCTTGGGGACTCCCCGCAGGGACTAATTGCCTGGAAGCACAGACGACCGCCCCAGGGATGAGGGAGGGCGGGGACAGCTCTGCCGGGAACAAAGCTGGGCTCAGCTGCCGAGCTGCCGCCCCTACGACGCCCAGGGAGGGGGTGGCCAAGAAGCCGGTTTCAGAGATGCGGGCGGCTGGGCCCCCCGCGGGGAGCCATCTGGGTCCTAGGACCCCACCTCTCGAACAACAGCGACTACCCACCAGCGGCCCCTGCCTCACCCGACCCCCCGCCAGCCCCACACACGCCCAGAGGGGGCCGTGAGAGTCCGGCTGCCCTTGCTGAAGACCACCAAGAGGACCCCCGACGGCAGGACCGAGCGCCGGGGCTCGGGCAGCGGGCACCGCGTGGTCACCAGGCACCGCGACAGCGCCCACATGGCAGCCCACCAGCCCAGCTCCCCTTTCTGGCCACGCCCCCCAAGCTGGGGTGGGGGGCGAGCTGAAAGACCGGGGCACGGCGGCTGGGCGGGAGGCGGCTGCTCAAGGTCACCCTGGGCGTCGAGGTGACGGGCCCCCACTGCCTCTGCTTCCCCAGGGCCCTGTCTAGGACCGGCCCCGGGAGGCAGGCGGGGGTCCGGTCAGTGGAGCCGAGGCGGGCGGCCGTGAGCTGGGAAGGTCCTAGGCCCACAAACAGCCTCTGTTTGTTTTGCAAACCTGGGCAGGAGGCCGAGGCAGGGAGCGAGGACGGACACCCTTCGCAGACGGCTCACACCCGAGTCTACGGACACACACCCATGCGGGGTGCAATGGGGTCGCTGGTCGCCGCTGTGGGGCTCCAGCCAAGACGAGGTCGGCCGACCCCGCGGGCCGCTCGGCTGGACCCCGTGCGGAGAGCCGCGTTCACAGGGAGGCCCGCCCGGCACGCAGCCGCCACCACCTCGCGCAAGCAGTCGCTGGCGCGGGACACGGTCCCCAGGACCCCAGGCTCTTCTGGACCCTCCGCGCCCGGGATGCAGGGCCAGCGACCGGGCCCTGCCCTTGCTGAGCCGCTTTCGGATCTTTCGCAAATGCAGCGCCAGATCCGGGCGACGCTGCGGGGGCCCACACGGCTCCCAGGCGGGGCATGCGCACAGCATTTGGCAGGCAGGAGGCACGGCAGCTGGACGTCCCCTGGACTCTGACCCCGGGGCCGAGGCGGACGTCACTGCAAGGCCCCGCCGAGCATCCTGCCTCCAGGGAGAGCGCGGGAGGCGCCCCAACCTCCTCGGCTGCGCTCCTTCTGGGGATGGGGGGCCGGCGTTGGGGAGCCCCGCCCGGAGGGTGCCTGCCTGCGCCTGGGGAGGAGGAAGGGGCGCCTGAGCTGAGGCCGTCTCCAGAAACCTCCTCTCCCCCAGCGCAGGCACCCATCCGACCACGTGGCCGGGCCATGGGCCCCCCGGGACTGCCCGCTCCTGGGGGCTGTGGACAAAGGGGAAACAGACCCCTGCCCTCGGGGACCCGTGTTCTCGAGGGAGAGTGACACAGCAAGTTTACAAGGTGGTCGCTGCCCCCCGAGCGGCTCAGCTGGCTGGAGCGTCGGAGCCCGCCGGGGGCTCTGGGCAGAGGCGGCCACGGTCCGGCTGCCCGTGGAGCGGCGACTCCAGGCGCTGTGTGACGACCTGGTGGGGGCGGGGCCCAGCAGCCGGGAGAGCAGGCGGGAGAGGAAGGAGGCAGCCCAGGTGTGAAGCAGGAGAGTTGAGGAGCAGTGGTTGACTGGAAGGTTTTATTTGTTTCTAGAAAGAGGGGAAGGGAGGGAGGAAGAGAGGGGCAGGAACATCAATCGGTTGCCTCTCACGTGCTCCCGGACTGGGAATCGAACCCGCGACCAGGACGCCGCCTGACCCACCGAGCCATGCCAGTCAGGGCACGCAGTGGTTGACTTCGGCAACTCAGGGCTCGTCGGCCTCAGCGCACAGGCCTTGGCAGGCGGTCTACGCCGAGGGGACAGCAGCACACCCAGTCCCCAGCCGACACCAGAACCCCCCAGCGGGGCCACCGCTGACCCCGCTGGGGGGCCAGATTCCAGGCCTCGGGACAAACACACGCGGGCGCACAAACACCGCGGGCACAGGCACGCTCGGTGCGGGTGCACACCCACGTCTCCCCGTCCCGAATCCTGGCAGGAGACGGCACCGCCACGGGGAGAGGGGAGGTGGGGGGGTCTTTTCCCAGTGCCTCCCTGCCCCTCACTGGGCCACCTGCCACCTGCTCCGTGGAGGAGGCCAAGGCAGCGCGGCGCCGAGCTTGGTCCGCACAGATAAGGCAAAATAAAGGAGCGAGGTGAACTGCCGGGGAGCCCGCGACTCGTGCCGCATGCTAACCGCCGGCGACTGGTCTGGAGAGTCTCCCTCCTAAGGGAGAGAGCCCCGTTTGAGAAAGGCCGGGCGGCAGGCCCCGCCCAGGACCAGCCAGCACACGCGCCCGCCTGCCCGCGGGCGCTGGCCTCTGAGCCACCGGAGGAGCTGTGCTGGCTTTTCCCGAGGAGTCTGGTGCTTCGAGAAGGTGGCGGGGGGAGCCTCCAGGGCCCGAGGGGGAGGGACAAAGGACAACAGGGAGGGGGTGGAAGACAGGGAAGCAGGGTGGTCCGAAGCGGAGGAAGCCCCATGGCGGGCGGCGAGAGCACCCTCTCAACCACAGCCGGGCTTCCTGGGCCAGCCACAGCCACCTCCACCGCCCCCGACGCATGCCAGGCGTGCTGAGAGCAGTTAGTAAGTGCCTCCAGCGTGCGGACGGGGCAAGGGCGCAGGTCGGGCAGGGGAGGAGAGGGGGAGGCCTGGGGGCTCTCCAGCAGCATATTGTGCCTGGGGCCAGTCACTCCACTTCCCGAACCTCGGAACCTCGGAGTCAGTCCTAACTACCCAGGGCCTCACAAAGCAGCCAGCCCTGCGCCTCGGGGCTGCCGCAAACTTGGGGCTCGTGAGGGTTCTGGAGAAGGAGGAGGCTGCTGCCCTCCAGGGCCTGTGCCTGCAGCCGCCCCACCCCCGCCCCGGCTCCCTCCCTGCCTGCTGACCGCAACGTCTCTGCTCACCAAAGCCAAGCAGGCCCCTGACCATCCTCCCGCCGGGGCTGGCCTGAGATCTGCACCCAGCACCTCTCATCCCCGCGACGCGCCCCCGTTCTTCCTCCGTTCCCGGTCAGAACCCATTATCAAGAGGGACTCGGGCAGACCCCTCAGCACTGAGCAGTGAGCAGTAAAGCCTAATGGGTTACCTAGGTCAACAAGAAAATGCTTAAGTCAAAGGAGTGACTCTCTAATGGTGGAATGTCAAGCTGAATGTTTTTTATGATCTGCCCGAGAGCTGCAAGCCTACCATGAGAGAAACAGAAAACGCATTTTTTTTCTTTCGCTAGCTGGGCTTTTTTATGTTCACAAAAGACAGCCACGCGTTTCAGTAAACCAATGACATATAATCTCCAAAGCGCCTTCGGCAACTCAGAGCAAATGCTGGTCCCACTGAACTTATGACAGACGCCACAGAGGGACATGTCTGTGCCAATCAGACCGTGGCTGAGCCTGGCCTCCGTGGGGGGTCCCTGCCTCCTGGAGGCGGGAGTCACGCACCCCCTCCCCGACCCCTGAGAGGGACGAGGAAACCGAGGTGCAGCGAGCGGCCGCCTCTGCCCAGGTCAGGCCTTCGTCCAAGGGCTGCGCCCCCTCTGCCTGCCCTCCCAGAGCAGACCCCAAAGACCCCAGCGAGGCAACCCTGGAGACAAGAAAGCCTGCAGGGCCGTCTCAGTCCATTCGAGCCGCAGCAACAACACGCCGTAGTCAAGGCGATTCATCGGCGGGCGATGACCGTCTCTCACGTTCTGAAAGCTGGAAATCCAAGGTCAGGGCGCTGGCAGACTCAGCGTCTGGCGAGCGTCCTGCCTCATAGACAGGCCTCCCCGCACTGCATCCTCCCATGCTGAAGGGGTTGAGGGAGTCTCTGTACAAAGTTGCGGACTCCAGTCCTGAAGCTCCAGCCTCGTGGCCGAATTGAACCCAAACCTCACCTCTAAGACCAACAGCCTGGGGATTGGGGTCAGTGCGTGAACCTGGGGGCACGGCCGGTCTACGGCAGCCACAGCCACTGGCAGGGACTGGGACCGTGGGGGAGAACTGGTGGGCGCTGCGAGCCCCCACCCCCACCCCTGCTGCCAGCCCCCGGCGCCACGGCCACGGAGACCCGGCCCGGCCGCGGCGGCCGCGGTGCTGAGAGGCCCCGCCCCGACCTCCTGCCGAAGGGCCTCAGCCATTTCTCATTTCCCTGCTTCACCGACTCCGTTTCCAAAGCGATTGAGGTTCTAACACCATTAAAGATGATTTAATTTACTTTTCCTAATGACATGCCCGCTGTATTAGGACATTTCTCCTTTTCCACTTGAAAGACACCGCGGGCGATTTTCTCCAGTTAAATTAATAGGGGAACCAAACCATCAGAAACGGAAGGGAGGCACTGGCACCTCCAGCTCAGCCAGAAACTCTTCCTAAACGTGGGGGGGAGCAGGGCTTGGCTCGGCAGCAGGACAAAGCCTGCAGAGAGACCCCCCCCCCCCATTTAAGCGCCTCATTTCTGCACTTCAGGTGCTTCCACGGGGCGATCTAAGCCACGCCCGCTGGCCACTCTGCCACCAGCACGGGGAAGCGCCCAGGAACCCAGGGCAGAGACCCGGCCTCCAGGGGGCGCCCCCGCCGGCGCCTGCTGGGGGACAAGGCTGCCTCCCTCGTGGCTCCTCGAGGCTGGTAGACGGTGGTGCCCATTTTGTGGATAAGCTGACTGAGGTCATCAGCGAGGGGTGGCGCCTCTGCAAGGCTGCCCCCTTGGCAAACACAGAGGCAGAACCAAACCCGGCCTCCCTGCCTCTGTCCGCGAGCCACAGCCGCCGGAGGCCGACGGCCGCACAAGTCCGGACCCTCGAGCCCCGGTCTGGCCTCTCGCCCTGCGCTGGCTGCGCCCTCCCCGTGGGCGGCTGAACTGTCCATCCCCCTCGCCAGCCTCCCTTGATGCCATGCCCCTGCATGTGTGACACACGCCCCCCTGGAGGGCACAGCCAGCACTGTGCACGAGGCCCCCCTTCCCCTGGGCCCTCAGACCGGCCGGTGCGACAGGAGATGGGAGGGACCAGCGGGGCGAGCGATCAGAGCCTAGGGCCCCAGGCCTCCAGACCCCGTGCAGCTGCCTCCTGGCCCCAGCCCGGGCCGCCCAGCCCTGCGTCGGGCGCTGCTGGAGCCCAGACTCCCGGCCCGGGCCCCGCTGTCCCCGGCGGCCCGCACAGCCGGACGACTTCCCGGGCCAAAGGCGGCCTCAGCTGGCACCGGATTGTCCCTGAACATCCCTCCCGCGCTGGGGGGGAGAAAGGCCACTTAGCCATTTTTGCCACCAGCTAAAATATTTCAGTCTCAGATCAGAAAGGAATGCGAGCCGGCAACAGCGCGGAAGCAGGACCCAGACGGCCGCCGCCTGTCTCGGGGGGCACACAGGCAGTCGGCGCTCGGCGCCCCTGGGTTGAGACTGTCCGCCCTCCGCCCCCTGTCCTTCCGCGCAGCCCCGGGGTGCCTTGCGCCGGCCCCAGCCCCGGGGACGTGTTCGGCTGCGCTAGGCCCTGCCCGCCCGGGCACTGGGACGCGGCCGGCGCGCGCCTGTGGGCCTGGGGCCCGGCCGGGCCCTGCGGAGGGAACAAAGAGGGCGGGGCGAAGGTGCTGCCGCACTCCCACCCCGCGACCTGCCAGGAACCGGCCTGGCCTAGCCACCGCCGCCACGCCGGTGACCCCGGAGGAGAAGGCGGCAGCTCCAGCAGGGGCGGGGGACAGTGGCTGGAGGCTGAGGCCAGGGCCCCGTCCCGGTCAGCCTTGCCCATCGCCTGGTGACTGGGCTTAGGGGGCCGGAGGGCAAACAGGCCCGGTTCTCAGTGTCCCCCTACCCCATCCCCGCACGACAAGGGCTCTGGCCAGAAGGCTGCTAAGGCCGGCCATTCTCGGACCTGTGCCTCCCGCTGGAAGCTAGAGCAACCCAGAGCGGCTTCACGGAGGAGGTGGCACAGGGCTGCCCAAACCGAGGGGCTGGGTCAATTGGCCTCCAGGCTGCCAGGAACGGATACTTTGTTATAATTTACCTCTGGACCTCAGGAAAGGGCACTTTGTTACAATTAAATCTTTCCATTTTGATACTGTTTTTCCTCTTGCCTCCTGCGTCTCACTCAGCCTTTTTAGCAAGGGAAGAGCGTCAGACTCCAGGCCCAGATGGCAACAGGTGCGCCCAGGGCACAGCGGGGACACAGTCGGCCAATCAAAGCCGACTGCGGTCACAGGCCGATGGAGGGCCAGGGAAATCCCAGCTCCCAGCCAACCCCGGCGTGGGGCGTGCAGAGTGAAGAGGACGTGGAAGAGCGGGGTGACCAAGACGCTGGCCCACGAGGACCAGGGGGCGCCCTGATGGCTGCCCGCCCTCGGCGTACGGCAGGGGCACCGCAGCGCCGAGCCAGCCTCCGCCGTCGCCAGCCGGGCCCGCCCGGACGCCCCAGTTCCACCGTCGCCGTGGGACACGAGGGGACGCGCCTTCTCTGGGGGCCTGGGTTTCGTCCCTTCCTTCCTGGGGTCCCTGACAGACGGCGGGAACTCGTGGACGTCAAGAGCCCCGCACACGGCGCGTGGAGCCGGCCCACGTGAGCGTGGCCGGCCGGCCCGAGCTCCCTGTCCTCGGGTGAGCAGGCTGCTCGGCCGGCTTCGCACTCAATTAACTAGTCAGCAGCCTGCTGGTCGCCCGGCCCCACGGGCCGGCTGCTTCGCCGCTTCAGAAGTTCAGAGCCCGGCGAGGTGTCCTAATGAATAATAAATAGGAGCGTTAAACCCGTTTATTAGAGGGTGTGCTCTGCTCTGCAACTCAAACAACACAGAGAGCCACGTGCGCGCTCCCTCCGGGCTGCTCCTCCTACCGAGAAAAAGGCACGTGGGAGCCTCCTGACCAGGCAGGTCCCCGGACACGGGGGCGGCCTGGCGGGGGCTCCCGGGGGGCAGCGGCCGACCCCACTGGACACAGGTCCCCACGGCGGCGAGGGGGCACAGCTCTCGACACGGCCCCCGACACGGCCCCAGGCAGACTCCCGCTCAGCTGCCCCACCTTGGCCCCCTCTGGCGTCGCCCACTCGGGAGACGGAGGGTCGATCCGACGGACGCTGCCCTCCCTCTGGCTGGGCTCTTGTCACAGGCCAGGGCCAGCAGCGGGGCCGGGGAGAGCGCAGCAAGCAGTCCCACCTTGGTGGTCACTAGCTGTCCCTGTGGAGCGGGGCTCTGTCCCTGAGGGAGGGGCGGGAGCTTCGCCCTCTGTGCCCGGAGGGAACCGCAGCCCCAGACCCGCGCCTGAGCGTCGCCCGGCTGGGAGGGCCCGAGGCCGGAGCCCAGCCCTGGCGGCAGCTCGCCCGTCCCGTCCCCCACCGCAGTGCAGAGAGGGCCAGGCTGTGCTTGTGTCCCGTTTTCCCGGGTGTCCTGTCCCTGGACGTCCCGAGGGACTCGCCAAGCAGAGCAGGCTCCGGGCAGCGGCTCCCTGCGGGTCAGCAAGTCCCAGCGCCCGTGCCCCTTGGCCCAGGCCACACTCGGCTGGGAGGCCCTGGCCACAGGCCCACAGCGGGAGAAACCCACGGGGAGCGGTCGCTGCGTGGGTGTGCGGCCGGGCGGACGAGGGCAGGGGGGGCGGGGCCGGCACTGGCCAGCGCCGCACAGTGGGCGGGTGGGCAGGCGGTACAGACGCCACCGGCACAGCCACCGGCGGCCCCGCCCCGGCCGGGCGTCCAGCACACACACGCCGCTCAGGCCGCTCCCAGGCGCACGGAGGCGGCAGACCGCGGTCCGAGGAGAAGGCCACTGAGCACGGAGCGCGCCTCGGGGGCAGGGCTGGGCGCAGAGGGGCCACGGCGGCCTGGCCCGACCTCCTGCTCCGTGGATTCGGAGGGCGGGTTCCAATCAGCCTTCACACGCGGAGCCTGGAGCCGCCGAGCCGCCAGGCAGGGCCACCCAGCGCGGCAGCAGCACTGGGACCCAGCACGGCCTGAGGGCGTGTGCGGCCGTGTGTGCCCGCATGGCTGTGTGCGTGTGCGACAGCGCGTGTCTCTGTAACCGTGTGTCTCTCTGTGTGACGCACGTCTCTGTGTGGAACGGTGTGTCCCTGTGCATTTGTGACGGTGTGTCTCTGTGTGACAATGTGTGTCTCCCACTGTGTGACTGTGTCTGCGGGTAACAGTGCATGTCTGTCTGTAAGTGTGTGTGCCCGTGTGTCTGCGTGTGTGTGACAGCGTGTGCCCGTGTGACAGCGTGTGTGTGACAGGGTGTGGCCCTTCCCGGAGCCCCCGCTGTCGGCGGCCCCCGCCCAGGGCACCGCTGCTCGAAGGAGAAAACCGGGGGTCCCCATCCACCCGAAAGCCAGTCCTCGGAACTGAGATGCCACTGAGCGGCAAGGAAACCACGTGGCCCCGCTCGGGTTTCAGCAGCCGCGCCCGGCAGACGCCGCCCGGGCAGAGGGACACGGTGGCCTCTGAGTCGGGGCAGGGCCGCCGGGAGGACAGGGCTGAGTCCTCTCAGGAGGAAGCAGGGAGCGAGGAGCTGGGCGATCACGCACAGAGGCGAGCTCTTGAGCAGGTCCCGGGATCTCGTCTCTAGAGAACTTAAGGGCTAAGGAAGGGTCCGGCCAGGCCCAGGTGGCTCATGGGAAAACCCCAGCCGTGGATGCCGATCGGACACCTCAGGGCCTTCAAACCCCGGCTCCTCTAAGAACTGACCGCTCAGCATCTGCACCGGCGCACACAGAACCCCTCCGCACTTCAAAACCCACGTGCCCGCGAACGCCCCCCACGCTCCAACCCCGGTACCGGCCCTCAGAGGACCCAGGCAAGAAACCTGTGCTGACGGCGCCATCGGCCGGCGCCATCGGCTGGCGCCGGCGCGCCCCTCGGGCCACCCGGACGCGGCCAGCCCGCTGTGCCGGCAGGCGACAGAAGGGCGGCACCAAGGGACTCGGGGCCCCCGGACACGGGCAGCACCGACCCTCCAGGGAGTCCTCACAGTGTTGGTCCCGGCGAAGTGGAAGGAGTGACCCTGGACCCGCTGTGCCTTCTGATGGCACGTGGCACCCGGAACCAGCTCACCAGGAAGCCAGACGCCAGCCTTTCTACCTGCCCAGCCTCGGGCTCGCCTCGCGCGGGCCGTCGGAGCTGCTCGGGGCAGCTGCCAGGTGACACTTCCTGGGAACACGGGGAGGCTTCTGGGCCGTCTGCCCGGACCGAGGCGGGCGCCTCCAGGACCCGCGGCCCCGCACCTGTCCGGGTGCAGCCGCCAGGGCCCTGCACGGGGCGGGCACGACCCGCAGCCCATCCTCCCGTGGAGAACCGGGCACTCGGGGCAGGAAGTGAAGACTCTGGGTCCCCTGGCAGGAACAGCGGGGTCTCGGGGCCTGGGCTCCCGCCCCCGCTCTGCCCTGGTCCACGCCCTGCCGCCGCCCCCCCACTCACAGGCTCACAGCGCGGGCCCCGCCCCGATGGCTTGCGCAGGAAGGGGCAGCCCTGCCGCGCCCGGCCCCCGACTCGGCCCCTCCTGCTGGCCCCACCGTCACCTGCCGGACAGCGGACGGAGCAACCCGGCCCGCGTGGGGCTGCGGGACCGGGCCCGGCCGGTTTACCTGGGCCGCCTGCCGCCGCGCCGGCCCTCGGCCACCATGCCGGGAACATGGGGGGACTGAGGCTGGACGAAGAGGCCACTCACCTTCCCAAAGTCTCGGACGTCAAAGAGGTCGAAGGGGTCAAACAGCTCGCTGTTCCGTAATCCAAATTTATCGTGGCAGACTTTAAGGAAGGTGCGTATGTTCTTCAAACACAGGAACTAGGGGAGAAAGGGGGAAAGCCGTTACACCGTGGGGCCCGGCGGCGGCGGCGGCACCGCCCCGACGCCCCTGCTCCCAGAGGACGCACCGTCTCTGCCCCCAGCCCGGTGTCCCGGACGGCCATTCACGACCATGCGCCGCCCCCGCGACCCTGTCCCGCCCACGGGGCCCAGCACATTCCGACGGACGATCGCGGCTGGGAAAAGTGATGCTGGCCTTTAAGCAAGGACTGAGCGAGCGCACACACGCGCATTCGGACACGTTCACACGTGCACACACGTACACACACGTACACACAGGGGGCACACACGCACCCCCTTCCTGGGCACAGACCGACCCCGTTACTTTACGAGGACAAAGCCAACAGCCAGGAGCGCCCCACAAAAGCGTGGGGGGCCAGGCGCAGCGCGTGCCCATCCCCACGGGGGCTGCACAAAGGCCCGAGCTCCCAGATCTACATCCGGACACCTCCTCCATCCAGTGCCCCAGCATCGGGGCCCCCAGCCAGCACTGGGCTTCGCAACGCAATGGGGAAGGCGGCGTGGGGGCGGGGGGTGAACGGGCCGCCAGCTCCCGCCCCCATGAGAAGGGGCCAGCAGAGCGCTCACGGGGGCCGCAGGCGAGGTGGCGGGGGGCGCAGACTCCACCCGAGCCGCTCAGCCCCCCTGGGTTCGGCCCGTCCTCGGGGGACCAGCGGGGAGCGGCTCGGCTCCCAAGGCCTGGCTTCCTCACACAAAGCGCCTCCCTGGGTGAATTCCGTCCCCAAAGGCATTCGGTGGGTGAGAGTCTCCGGCCCAGCAGCCGGGCTCGGCCGCCCTCGGCGCAGCCTGTCCTGAGCGCCGCCACCGGCTCGATTCCGAGGGAGCCGCAGGGGCCTGCGCCCGTGGCTGGGCGCTCCGGCAGGACCCAGGCTGCACCCGGCCGAGCGCATTTCTGCCCCCCACCCCCGTGGGCAGTGCTCTCTGCCTCGGCCTCTCCTCCCGTCCTGCCTGGGGCTGGCCACCGGCCACCGAGGACACCGACTCATTTCCTATGTCCTTCTCTTCCTCTCTCTCTCTGTCTTTGGGCGGGGGGGGGGGTGTTGTGTGTGTCATTTTTTCTGCACATGTGAGAGTAAACTGCAGACATGACCCCCTTGACCCCAGACGTCCGAGTCCGAGCGCGTTTCCTAAGGACAGGGACACCCCCTCCTCAAGCACAGCCCCTGCGCGGGCCCACACGAGGCCTCGCCTGCCGGGTGCAGGGAGGGCGCCCACAGCACGGCCCGAACGTCCCGAGAGCACAGAGAAAGCCCTGGCCCGAGTCCAACCCCGGGTCCCGCCCCGCGTTAGCTGGCACGTTCCTCCTGTCCCCGCGACCCTAGGAGAGACGTGCCGACAGAAGCCTCTGGAATGACGGAAATTTTTTCTGGAATGACGGCAAATTTCTCTGGGTGCCCAGAGTGCTGGAAATGTGGCCGCTCCAAGTGAAAAATTGCATTTTTACCTTAATTTTACTCGGGTTAATTTAAACTGAATGCCCACACGTGACTCTAACACCCCACCCCCCGTCCCCATCATCCAGGACGGGACACTATTGGAGAACAGAGACACCAAGGGACAAACTCTGTAGATCCTGCTTACACAAGGCACCTACGACAGGTAACCTCGCAGGGACAGGAGGACTGGTGGGTGCCGGGGCGGCTGGCGGGGCGGGCGGGGGAGGGGGTGTGGCGAGGGTCCAGGGGGCAGAAAATGTCCATGTGGGAAGATGAAAAGGTTCCAGAAATAACAGTGTGGTTTTTACATAATGTTGTGGATACGCTTGATGTCTCTGATATACCATTGAAATGGTTACAATGGTCATAGCTACATTGTATATATTCTACCGCGATAAAAAAATAATTACAAAAATAAAGGACACGGAGACACAGGCCCACAAGGAGGAGGCGCTGTGACGAAGGGGACAGAGATCGGGGAGCTGGCCCCAGGGGCCCAGTAGGCCAGGGGACCGCCAGGGGCCGGGGGGCCGGAACACGCTCTCCCCCAGCACCCCCACGTCGGGGCCAGTCCCGCCAACACTGTGACCTGGAACTTGAGGCCTCCAGAGCCCAAGAGAGGACGTTCCTGTTGCCTGACGCCCGGCACCTGGGGTGCAAACACGGAAGCGGGGCGTGCGCCCCGCCCCCACCCGCTCTCCCCCGCCCCCGCCCGCCTCAGCGCCTCAGCCCCCCGCCCCGCAGGACCGGCAGCTGCCAGCCGGGCTCCACTATTTTCTGCACATCGCTCGTCTCTCATTTCCACTACGCATTTATTTTAATTCCTCCTCAGCCTCCCATTTTTAGAGTTAATTACACAGCTCCCAACCACACGGGCAGCCGGCAAGGCCAGGCTTCCTCTCGGGGCGCGGAGCGGGGCACCGCGTCGGCCTGGCCCGGCCCCGCTGCCGCCGCCGCCGCCATCCCCGCGGCCACTCAGGCCCCTGACCTCCCAGGACGGCCGCCGGCGGCGGCAGGTCGCCCCAGGCCAGCCTCTGGGAAACTGAGGCACGGAGACCCCGGGGGTCAGCCTTCGCGGACAGCGACACGCAGGCCGGGAGAGAGAACCTGGCCGTCACGGCCCAGCTCCGGCGCCCACCGGTGCCTTCGCGCCCCACCCTCTCAGGACGCCGAGGCGCGGAGTCAAGAACTCTGGCTCCCAACTCGGGGGGAGGGGGCAGAGCGGAGACTGGAACGCACGTCTGCCTCGGACGGGGAGGCCCCTGAAGAGAACGGTCTCGGGGTGCCCGCGGGCCCTGGGCCCCCCGTCCTGCGTACTTGTCGACATCACCCCTTTCGTGCTCCTTAGTAGCCGGTGTCCATAGCAACGTGGTCACTACCCATCTCCCTGGCCACACAGTCAGGGAAACTGAGGCCCAGAGAAGGAGATGGAGCAGAGCCGGGAAGGGCCAGCCGGGGCCAGACTCCCGGGCTGCTCCTCCCACTACGCGGGGGCCGCAGGCAGCCGCTGCACCTGCCACTCCTTCCCCTGCACCCCAGGGCCCGGCCCACCAGAGCCCCACGGCCCCTCCCTCCCAGCAGGGCGGGTCCAGGGTCTGGGAGAGGCGCCTGCAGGTGTGCGTAAGGGACGCAGGCCCGAGGCAGCCACAGGCACGGCCCAGCCACAGGCCAAGCGACCCGGGGGGAGGGGAGGGAGGCCAACACTGGCCAGGACAACGCCGAGAGCTGCCCGTGCCTGTCCTCTGGAGCGAGTGGCGTTCTCCTCTCTCCTCAGCCTGCGGAGGTCTCTGCAAAGGGCTGCCTGGCTTCCCCAGCTCAGTCTCAGAAGTCGGGCTAAGGGGCCACCAGAAGCATCCGTTCCCAGAAAGCTGGCCCCTGACACGCAGCCCAGAGCTGAGTCAGCGCCCGCTGTACCTGTGGGTGCTGCGGGGGACGTAGGCACCCCGCCCTGCCCCCCCACCCCCGCCCGCAGCGAGGGCTCCCGCTCTCCCAGCCGGCCCGGCCGCCTCCGCAGGCCCGACGAGGCCGAACTCCGATTAGCGTGAGGACACAGGCTCCAGGCGCAGCCGCCCGCTCCCCGGGGGCTGCCGGCCGGGACGGCAGGCCTGCGGCTCGCTGTCACCTGTCGCTCTGCTCGCACGGGGCGCCAGCGCGGGCACCCTGGCCGCCAGGGGCAGGGCACGGCCCTGAGACCCAGGCCCGGGGGTGGTGGGGGCGTCCCTGGCCCAGCTCAAGGGCCCACTATGGCCACTCCGTGGCCAGGGGCTGGGGAGGCCCCACCACGGACAGCGCCTCCTCGCCCAGGAGACGCGCCGGCCCTGCCCCCGGACCACGCTGCTGAGCCTGCCAATCACAGGCTCTGCCTGGCGGCTGGCCATGTCTTTAATCAATAAAAAAATGGGAAAATGAATTAATTTCCTGTTTCATTGATGCCATGCCGATTCCAAAAAACACCAAAAATACCTTCATTGTGATTTAATAGGTGCAGCTTGCCGGAATAAGTCTCTCAAATGTGGGGTCCTTGGGGTCAACAGACAGCTGGCCTTGAGGTGACAAGCTGGCCAATGTGCCACGGGGACAGCAGCTGAGACGGTCTTCTCCCCCGGGGTCCCCCAGGCCCTGGACAGTGACCCGCCCAGGCGCTCGCCATCCAGGGACTGGATGGACACGCGGAGAAGGACAGGACCGTCTTCAAAGCGCCCCGGCCGCCATCTCGGAGGGGCCCTGTCCCCGCCGAGGCAGCGGCGACCTGCGGTGACCTCAGAGGCGCCGCGGTTCCCACGAGCAGCTGTCCCTCGCTCCCAGAAACATCCCCCACAGCAAGCAGGCAGGTGGAATTTGGCCACGAGCCCTATTCCTGGCCTCAGGGCCCCCCCGCACCCGCGCCCATCGCCTCCGGCAGGACGGACCACCTCCCATCCACCCCACGGAGGAGAAAACCACGGCTCGGCAGGCGGACCTGGAATCGGAACCGCAGGCCGGCACCAGGGCCGCCAAAGCCGCCATGACGACCCCCAGCACTGAGGGCCGGGAGGCTGCCGCCGCGGCTCCGGGCGGGGAGAGCCCAGCCCAGCCGGGGACTCATCTGAGTGGTGTTGGGGGTTCGGTTATGTCTGGACAGGTGGACACGGATGCTTCCTTCCCCACGCAGGCCCTTCTCCCGGCTGCCACGCCCCAGGAGACGGAGGCGTGCCCGGCGCCCGCGGGCGAGGGACAAAGCAGCCGCCGCCATGCCGGGCCCTCGGTCTCTCCCTGTGCCAGCTGCAGGGAGGGCAAGGCGGGATTCCTTCGTGCGGCCGGGTCTCCCCGGGGCTGCGCAGGGCAGCAGGGTGCCCGCCGTGGGCCACCGGACAGCTCGACCCCAGGCGGCTGGACTCGGTCGCCAGAAAGGCCCACGTCAGCCCCGCGCTCCGTTTTGCCGGTCAGCGGGGTCTCTAGCGGAGTCGGCCAAGGCTCAGGGGGGCTGCGCCAGCGCCGCGCGCCTCCTCCACGGCAAGCGGCCACCAGCCCGCGCCCGGCCCTGCGCCGAGGCCCTCGGGGTCACCGTGGGGTTCTCGCCTTTGACACCGGCACGTGGCCTGTGCCGCGGGCGGGAAAGGGCGTGGGGGCCGCCCTGGGGACAGGGAGGGAGGGGAGGGCGCTGCTCCAACCCCGGAGGTCTGCTCCCGTCCTTGCGGTCTTGCTGCTAAGCGAAGCGCCCCCCAGGGCCAGGAACAGGGAAGCCCCTTCTAGGCCGACACCCAGGGGGGAGGAGGCGGGGCTGAGCAGCAGGGTGAAGACAGAACCAGGCGGGGTCTGCGCGGGCCCCGGCGCTCCTGCACCCCCAGACAACCGGCCCGCACAACGCCCCTTGACTCGGGCGCTGGGCCTCCTCCCACAGGACGCCTTGACCCTCCTCCAGGTCCCTCGGCCAATTCTAGAAGTCTCGGTGTGAGCCTCCGCCCGGCCACTGCCCTCCCCGGTTCGGCTCAGGAGAAGGCAGCCCGGCTCCCTGGATGCTGCAGACACAGCGGGGACACCGGGCCCTCTGGGCTCCGGGCCTCTGATTCCGCTGTTCCTGAGGCTCCCACGCCCCCCACACAGCCTTCCACGGTGGCCACGGCTCCGCGGGGCCGTCCACTCGCACGCTCCTCACACTTGCCCTCGTGAAAGGGGGTGGGGCTTCCCACGAACAACGGGGAGGGGGCTCCGAAAAGTTCGGGGGTCGAGCCCCCGGCCGCAGGGAGGCGCGCTGGCAACCCAGCTGCCGGCGCCCTGCCGAGACGCTGAACGCGCGCCCCGTCCTGATCTCAAAGGACTTCCTCATCGACGCGTGAGGGACGCACACCAAGAAAAACAGCGTTGGAAAAAGGTCGTCTGGGACTCTGAGCGCGTCGGGGCTGGGGAGCTCCGTTCTGGACCCTGCGTCCCCCCACCGATCCCCAGGCAGCAGGCACTTCACAGGTGCCGGCGGGGCACGCCAGCCTGCCCAGCACCCCCACCCCGCTCCGAGGACGCAGGCAGGGAGCAGCGGGACCGCCGACGGAGGGCGACGCCGCTCCCGCGGCCTGCACACGCCCGCCGCCCTGGCTAACGGCCACTGGAGCCGGAGGGATGAAGAACGGGGGTGTCATCAAGACTTGGGGGTCAGGGTCAAACCCAAGGGCTTCTACAAGCCAGCAGAAAATTGCTTTTGCAGCCTTTCTCCGCGCGGCCGTCTTCGCTGGGCCGGTGCAGAACGCTGAAGGGTTCCAATCCCGCTCGGGGGCGTGCGACTCCTCCGGGGGGCTCGGCCGCCCCCCAGACCCGACGCCCCTCTTCTCTCTTCTGCAGCCCGGAGCCCGACCACCGCACGGGCCCCAAGCGGTCTCGGAAGCTGCCCCCAGCCCCCGCCACTTCTTTTTCCGTCTCTTCTCCTTCCTGGGAAATGGCCGCAAGGTCAAGATCAGAGCCGCCCTGTGTTCCGTTCCGCCCCGCCCCGCTCCAGCGGGCAGTTCGGGCAAGCCGCCTCCAAGAGACTGGCAAGCTTTGTTCCCCTCGCCCGCGGGAACCGAGGGCTGACGCACCCCTCCTGGCCAGCACCCCCCGGACCCCCGCCCGCCGGTCTCAGCGAGCGGCTCTGCTTATTACCCGTCCACTGGTGCTGAGAACGTTGGAGGAATGTCACCGTGGCATCAGAGAGCCCCAAAGCAGGAGGACAACCCCAAGCACCCGCTCCCCGTGTTCGGAAGCCAAGGCAAGCCAGCTCCCTGCCCGTGGAGACGGCAGCACCCACAGGTCCGCCCTCGCAAAGGTGTGCGGCGTGGACAGGGGCGCGGACGCCACAGGTTTGGAGGAGAAGCCAAGGCGAGAGTCCGGGACTCCACCACCTGCCGCCCCAGCTCTCTGCTGCTCAGGGGGCAGCCCCGGCCCCAGGACCCGGCCAGTGCGGTTCCGACCCCCCAGGTCGGCCCCAGGACCCCTTGAGGACCCAAGGGCCCCAAAGAGGCCCCCAGCCCGTGGGAGGCCAGGAAATGGCTGCACTCGGCTGCAGGCCCACCGCCCCCGGGCCTCGCCCTCTGATCATCGCAGCGCCTGGCTCCTCGGCGGGGGAGCGGGGCTCAGGCAGGCCCGGCTTCCGAACAGAGACACAGCATTCAAACCCTGAAGCTCCCCGCCACCCCCTCCCTGGGTCCCTGCCCCTCGTGGCTCCGGCTCCCGGTTGTCCGCAGCTCTCAGGCCCCCGGGCCTGCCGGGCCAGCGGCTGTCGCCGTGTCTCTACGGAAGGGCGCCCAGCTCAAGCGCGCACAAATCAGGGACCTGGAGCAGGTCTGCAGTCCTTCATGCCCACGGGCCCCCTCCACGGAGGCTGCCCCCACGGCAGGAGCCAGCACGGCAGGCCGCTGGGAGGCCCCCGCCCCTTACAACCCGCGCCACAAGGGACCGCCTGTGCGTGGCCCACCCCGCGCACTCCTCGCGGAGATGCTCACGTCTCGTCACCAGGAACATCGAGGGACAGAAAACGTCCTCCTCCAAGGGGCCGGAGATGCTGCAGGACCTCGCTCGGGGTTGCAGCATTTCAAGAAGAAAGGACAAAATGTCAACTGTCACGTGGAGTCACGGCTCCCCCAGCTGCCGGTGGTTTCTGAGAAGGGGCGCGGGCCCCCGCCACGGCCAGCGTCCCTGACCCGACACACCCCTCTGCCCGCGCCATGCGGCCGCCCGTCCACAAGCCGCCCGCCGAGTCAGCTCTGTCACCGCGTGGGGACAGGCCCAGCCGGACCAGCGGCCGCGCGCCGTCCGTCTGCACGGGGAGAGGCCCCCCGGCCGCCGCACTCTGCAGCCCCAGGAGCGTCGAGGGTCACTTCTCCCGGATGCCGGGAAGGACCCCGGGTGCACAGGGCAAGGGCCCACGCGGCCGGCCCTCCGTGAAAACGAGCAACTGAACGTGGGCGCTCCCGGAAGGGCGGGCGCGAGGGGGCGGGCAGGCGCGTGAGGAGGAGTAAGGCCACCAAGCGCAGGGCAGAGACGCCTGCAGGTGGACGATGACCGGGAGGAGGCTCTGAGGTCCCAGCAGGCAGCGGGTACGACGCGCGTTGTCCTGTTTTTAACGGCACTTCATTTTTATTGCTGTTTGTGCGTCACGAACGCAAGCTCAGCTCCGCGGGGAAAGAGAAGGCGCTTCCTCCTGCTGCCGCCGCCTCGCGCCACCCGCCAGGAGGCTCCGCCGAGCCGCTCGTCAGCAGGGGGACACCCGCGCTGGGGGAGCGGCCCCGGGGCTTCTCCGAGCGCCCGCCTGCCGCCCTGCGGGGTCACAGCCCCTCCGTCGGTCCGTCACCCACTCACGCCCCGAGCCTCCAGGCGTCACTTACGTCCCAGGCCGCCACGGCCGCACGTGAGGCAGGTCGGGGTCCCGGCCCTGATGCCCACACCGCGCCCCTGCCCTCCCTCCACTCCCCAGGCCTCCCCTGCGCCAGGGACGCCCTTTAAATGTCAAACCCCAGGCCTGGCTTCTGAAGTCACGACCCTCCCACTCACGTGGGGATGGCCCTTGTCCCCACATCGATCTCACCGCTGCCTGGGCACAGGCTCAGAGGGGCCTCTGGCCGCCGCAGCGGCCTCTGCTCCCCATCTGGCGACGACTCACCACGGGAACGCTCGGGAATGGGGGCCGTCCCCGTCGCCACCGCTGGACACCCGAGACATGCCTGCGCGCACAGCACAGCTCGGCCGCCCTGGCGAGGTCTCTGCGCCTCGGTTTCCCCAAGTCAGCGGCCCCGAATGCAGCCCGGAGCTCCGAGGAGCAGGCCCCTCCCCAGCTCCGGGGGACAGCAGGGCAGCGGGGCGCTGCTGCTTCGACGTGGGCCCCGGCCGGGGGCCCGCTGGCACCCGTGAGAAGGGCTCCCCTGGAAGAGCCCGCAAGCGGCCAGGCCTTCCTGGGCAGGACCTCGGCCCCCTCGGCCCCCTCGGCCCCCTCGGCCCCCTCGGCCCCCTCGGCCCCCTCGGCCCTGCCGCGGGCGACGGGTGGTGGTCGCTGCTGGAGAGCAGTGTGCACGTCCCTCCAAAATCAGAAACACAGCTGCCCTGCGGCCCGGTGACTCCTCGCCTGAGGACTGTCCCCCAACGGTCACGGCCCCTGACCCGACGCCGGCGCCCGGGCCCCCCGACCCGACGCCGACGGACCCCACTCTGGGCTGCGGTAAAAGAAGAACCTTTACCCAGGTGAACAGTTCGCAAACCAGGGAAACACATCCTCCTTAGGAATCCAAAGGTTCGCCCTCTGCAGACAAAAGGGGTGCCCACCCTAGTCCCTGATGGGTCCGATTTTATGCAAATGAGGAATCCAAATGTGCACAGTTTGATTGGTCCAAACAGCACTGCCCCGATTGGTCCGAATTCCCCCATCCCGAAGGGTCCGTGCGGAGCTGCTCTGATCGGCAAATAAGGGCGCAGCTGCAGAGCTCCCATTGGAGGGCCGGTCTCAGCCCGCTGGTCGGAATGCACCGCGGGGCACCCCGTTACAAGGGCTTATTTGGGGGGCAGGGCCCAGGGCAGGAGGCGGGCGGTTCTGTCTGCAGCTTCTCCCAGACACGGGGAGCAGCCTCTGCAAGTCGTGGCTGCCAGGCTCTGCCTACGAGTTCGGACCCGCGGGGTCCTGACTGACTGAGACAGTCCTCCTCAGGGTCACCAGTCTGTGTCCAAGGAGTGAAGGAGAGTCTCAGGGAGGCAGCCGTGCGCCCAGGCGCCCAGACGCACTGATCACAGCCGCCTGGGGCGGAGGCCACCCTTCCCCCGCGGTGACGGGGAGACAGACCGTGGTACGTCCATGCCCTGGAGTATCAGTCAGGCTTAAAAAGGAAGGAGGCCCCCATAATGATAACTACAGCAACAACAAGGCAGGCAGGCTATCCTGCCAACTGCTCCTGCAGGGAGGAACCCTGAGGACAAGATGCAGAGTAAAATAAGCCAGTCACAGGAAGACAAGCTCTGCCTCATTTCACTCCTACGAGGTCCTCGGTCAGTCACAGGGGCAGGAAGTAGAACGGTGGTGGCCAGGGGCTGGGGCAGAGAGGTGGGAGGGAGTGTCCAACAGGGGCTGTTTCGGTTTGGGAAGGCGAGAAACTTCTGGAGCCGCCGCCGCTGGTGACGACAGCCACGGGGACGTATGGAGCAGCCTCCAGACCGCGCACTGAAACGCGGTCAAGAGGACGCACCTCAGGCCGCGTGACCGTCTCGGCCCTCCCCTGCGTGCACCCACACCACGTGCCCGGCGGCGGGCCCGCGAGGGGCCTCTGGCGCTCTCGGGAGACGGGGCGGACACGGCCTCGGGGATGGCCTCTGTGGGGGGGCGGGGCACCCCAAAACGGGGCCGGCACCTGCCTGCGGGCGCGGGATGACCCGGGCGCTTGGCCTTCCTAGAGTTGTTTCATGTTTTCATTTTTTCCAACGAGTAGGAAATTGTCTTGGCAACGGTCAGAAAAGTGAAGATCAAATGGAGAAGCTACACGTTCTGGAAATTCCAGCAGAACCAGCGCCAGGCCCCCGGGTAGAACATGAGGGGGGCGGGGGGGCGGGGCCCCATTGTCTGCCTGTGAGCAGCTGGTTTGCTCCCCTGAACCACAGGTCAGGAATGTTCACAGCTGCAGACGCACCCTCCGCCCCCACCCCCGGGCGGGGGGTGTCCAGCGCGGGAGGGAGGCCAGCGGGGGCCGGGACAAAGCCTGCCCAGAGGGAGGGGGGGCAGGAAACGCCCCCAGTTGTTTTTGCACAGGAAGGCCGAGCCCCAGCGAGCCAGCAAGCGGGGCGTTTCAGCCCCCGGAGCTGTTCCCCGCTGGCTCCACCTGCTCAGAGTGCAAGGGGAGGGCGGGCACCGGGCCCTGCAGCCGGCCAGGGCCCCCGCTGCCCGCTGCGGCGTCCCCGTGGCCCTTCCATGTCCGGAAGGCCCGGCCCCCGCGGGCTCCCCGGGCTGCCAGACCCAGCACCGCTGTCCTAGGTGGGGACACCGAGGCCCGGCCCGCCGGAGGGCCCCGCACCCCCGCGGGCAGGCCGATTCTCACGGCAGGCGTGCCTGGGCCGGCTCGGCAGGGAAGGACACTTGGCTTTGTCTCTGCCTCTCCCTCAGCCAAGGGGAAGGCGGATAAAGACCTGCAGGATCACGCCCCCTGAAGCACCACTTCCCACGCGGGGCCTTTTTTCTGTCTGGCTTCGAGACTCTGCCTTTTTTTTTTTTTTTTTTTAAACAAAACTGACTGCTGGGAATGCTCCTCAATCCCGAGTCCTGGCCTTTGGTCCCCAGCGGCGGCGGCGTGCCCCTCGCTGGCGGCCATGCAGGCCTGGGTGTTTGGGAATTCCCCGGCCCCCCTCCCCCCCTCCTGCCCCCATCCCCTCCCGATGGGCATTCCGGTTGTTTCCAGTTTCGCTCTCCCAGGGCAGGACAGGGAACAGCTTTGCACGGCTGGAGGCTGGAGGCGCCTGAGGGGGCGGGGGGGCCAGGGACACAACCGCCCCAGTCCAAGAGCCTGCGGCCCAGACAGGCTCCACCGGGTGGAAGTGGTGGAGCCAACGGGGACCTCAGAAAGCCCCACACACCCGTGACCCACCACCATCCATGCATCCATCCCCCACTCCTCAGCCACGCCCCGGCCCAAGGGCGGCGGGGCCCCACTGGGCGCCAGCCACGGGGGCCCCAGGAAGGAAGACGCAGCCTGCCCACCCCCACAGAGGCGGCCGTTACACGGAGCTCCCACGTCGAGCCTGCAAGGTGCCCGCCCGCCCGCGTGTCACTCTCGGCGGGGGTGGCGGGCTGGCCGAGGGAAGTGAGAGCGCAGCAGAGCGGCTCCCAGGGGCTGAGAGGCCAGCGGGGTACACCAGCTGCACACCCGGCGGGGCCAGAAAGGCAGGCCCAGGGGACACACACTCCGGGCGGAGCCTCCTGGGCGCCGAGGGGAGAGCGGGCGCCAAGCCCAAGGGCGCCACCCCTCCCACCCCACCCCCCGCCGCCGCACAGCCAGGCCAGGGCAGCAGCGGCAGGGAGGGCCCGGGCAGAGGCTCGGCTGCAAAGCCGGGTCCAGGCAGCCCCCAGCAGCCTCCCCCCGGCCCCCGCTTTCCTCCACGTGCCCCCATGTGCCCCGTCTCCACCTCCTGCCATGCCTCTCTGCCTAACTGCAAGGGAGCCTGTCCCCCGGGGCCGCTCCCCTGCCCCGGGGCACCCACACCCCTCCCCACTGGGAGCCCAGGGCTGGCAAGCGCCAAGCACCCAGAGGGTGTCGGGACAGAGGAAACAGGACGCAGTGGGGTAAGGGCGCCCCGCAAGCAGACAAAGGTGCGTCCCTTCCCTCACGCCTGGAGCTTCCAGTCTGGCCTCCTTTCAATGAGAGTCTTTGCAGGTGTAACTGACAGAAAGGCCTCAGGACGGAATCACCCTGGGGTAGGGAGGGCCCCACCTCCAACAAGGAGTGTCTTGTTAACACACAAAGGGGAGCCCTGGCGGGTGCGGCTCTGAGCGCCGGCCTGCGAACCAAAGTGTCACCGGTTCGATGCCCAGCCAGGGCCCAGGCCTGGGTTGCGGGCCAGGTCCCCAGTGGGGGGGCGCATGAGAGGCAATTACACGTGGATGTTGCGCTCTCTCTTTCTCCCTCCCTTCCCCACTCTCTAAAACCTTTAAAAGAGAGACAAAGGGGAGAGAGACACGCTGAGAAAGAGGCCACCAGAAGGCAGCGCAGAGGCCAGAGTGATGGGGCCGTAAGCCGAGGGCCGCCTGGGGCCGCCAAGAGCTGGACGATGCAAGGCAGTCCGGAGCCTCCGGAGGAAGCACGGCCTGGGTCTCGGGCCTCTGGCCTCCGAAGGGCGCGCAAATCCACGTGTGCTGTGGGTCTGGGTTAGGGCCAGTCCAGGGCGCGGGGGCAGGGCCTCGCCGGCAGACGTTCCCTGCAGGGCGCCGCTCAGCGCCCAACGGCCACAGGGGAGGACCCCAGGGCCAGGGCAGAGCCCCATGCTCTGCGGCCTCCCAGGCAGACCCGCCAGCTCAGGGCCCACGTCACTGGTGCGTGGGGAGCTCAGAGCTAAGGACGTTCTGGTCTCAGGGGAGTTTCATCATCTCGCAGTTGAGACTCTGAAGTACAAGAGACTGAAGACATCCTCCCCTGCCTCCTGCCAGCCCCTGAGAGGCCTCCCCCCTGGACGACAGCCCGGGCAGCCGGGGCGCCCTGGGATGTGCGGGAGGCTCCCTGCCCCCTCCCCCAGCCTGAGGGCTGGCTTTGCCCCACATCTTGCTCCACTCCACAGCCACGCCAATTGCTTCCTCCAGCCAGGGCACCCAGCTCCAATCTGACAGAGGAGAGGGGAAGTGGGGGACAGTAGTTTCCTCTTCACGGGAGTCGGCTATTTATTGCCCGCAGACGGGGGCCAGGCTTCCTCTGAGCAAGCACGGAACATCCGCCAGCCCGGCTGCCACGCTCGGCCCACCGGACTCCACAGCACCCTCTGTTCAGCAAAGGGACCCCGGCCCCAGGGAGGCTGGAGGGTTAGCCGCAGGTCCCTGGCGCAGACAGGCTCCTCGTCGGCCCCGAGCGGGTCCCCGCAGTCAGTGCGGGGCTTGCACCGGTGGGGCGGGAGCAGAGCTGGGGACACAGAGCAGACACAGGGCAGCAGAGGTCAGCTGAGCGACAGCCGCAGCTGGCCAGGGGGCAGCGGGGGAGGGGAGGCAGGAGGCAGGCACTCGGCGGGCACCCTCCCAGCTGACCAGACGCCCACCAGGGGGTCAGGCAAGCGGAGTGCCCCCTCCGTCGCCCACGGCCGGCAGGCAGCACGGACACACCTGGCCACTCCGGCAGCCACGTCCGCGTGCCCCCCACTCCGTCCTTCTTAAGGGGGCCCTCCAGGCAGGCTGGGCCAGGGCTGGGGCCCTGAGGCTGAGGGTCGCCGTGGCGAGGTGCCCACGGCCGCAAAGGGAAACGCGGTGCTTCAACGGAGAGGAAGGCTCTCCACTAAGTGGCTTCGCGTCCAGCGGCGGCCCCAATTCCTCTGACGGAACCGGGTTCTGGACGGAACGCTGGCATCGGGAGCTGCAGATTCCATGAAAAGTCTGGAACCCCCGTCCACTCTGGCGGGGCCTCAGGAGACCCAGGCTGGAGACACCGGGGGCCTGTGCCCCGGCTGCTCCCCCAGGACCCACCCTCAGGCAGGGGCCACGGGCTTCTTCCCCTGAGCCGGGATCTGCGCCAGCCGCCCGCCCGCTTCCCGACACGGAGCCGAAGGGCCGGCCTGGGAGGGAGGTGGCCCAGGAGGGCACGGCAGCCCCTCAGCCGGCCGCTGGTTCCCACAGGCCGCGGGGTCGGTGGCGGGTCTTATTTCCTGTTTCCAATCCCCACGCCGGCGAGTCTGGGGAACTTCGCAGCCTGGGCTCCTCACTTTTTAAGAAACGCAGACAGATCACACCCAAGCTGCTGGGGGAGCAGGCCGCTCAGGAACCGACAGCCCGCAGGTCCACGGGGCCGAGGCAGCGTGGACGCGGCAGCGCCGAGGCGCGGGGCCCTCGCGCGGGAGCTCGGCCGCCCGGCTCCGCACCCACCCCAGGCCCAGAGTGGGAATGCGTGCCCCCAGGGGCCCCCCACCCCGACTCCTCGTCCCCCAGGGGTCCGCGCCGAGCCCCAGCATCGCCCCCACTCCTGCCAGCTCGGTCCCGGACCCTCCGTCGTGACCATCACTCCCGCCTGGACGTGGTGGCGGCGTGGAAGCCGGGCCTGGACCAGGACGCAGCAGGACCCGACGGCCCAGAGCCGGAGGTCGGGGGAGCAGGAGACAGGAGACCCGGGGAGCGCCCACGCCGACGCAGCCCACCAGCGCCTCTGTGGCCGTCACAGGCTCCCCAGCACACAGCCGGGCCCAGGGAGGGGTGAGGAAAAGGCCCCCCCGGGGGCCACAGGGGCTGCGCCCCCTGCCAAGAGGGGCTCTGCCTACTCGCCGTCCCCGGGCGCCTGCGCTGCCAGGGGGGCCCACAGGTCGGGGAGCCCTGGGACAGACGCCCAGGCGCTGCCTCCTGCCCCACCCCCACCCCGCCCCACAAGGCCGCCTGGGCCTCTGAACACCCCCTTTCAGGGACGTTTTATCCACACGGGAGAGACTGGAGACGCCGCTGGGGAGGAGCGTGGCCGGCCCGTCACTGCCTCGAATAGCCTCGCAGGGGTCGGGGTTGATGTTGATCTCTGCCCCCGCGTCCCGTTTTCTTTCGGAAGCGGCCTCCGCCGCATGGACGTCCGCGGCGGAGACCCGATGCGCGGGGCAGGCCCCGGCGTGTCCCCGAAGTTCCTCCACGCCTGCTAGTTCTGTTGGGCACGCGTCGCCCGAGCACCTTCCGCGGGTCCCGATTTCACCAGGAGACTTGGTGTCGCCTCGTTCCAGCCAATGAGGAGCATGGGGCTCGCTCCGCCGACAGCCACTTTTATTTTTGTATCGATCGTTCCCACCGAGAAGAATCCTGTGAATTATTTAATGGCGAGAGGATTTATTTCTTGGCTCAAAGGCCCTTCCGGTGGGGACGTGGGTGGCGCAGGCTGGCCCGTCCCCCAGCTCACGGCAGACACAGGCTGCGCAAACCCAGGGGGCGCGGGCAGGGGGGCGGGTCCCTCCCCTTGAGAGGCGCTTCCTCAGGAGCTGGCATCGGGAGCTCGGCGAAGACAGAGCTCCCTCACCGCGCGTCCGCGAACAGCGGGGGCCATCAGGGCCCAGCGCCCTCGGCAGGGGCGGCGGCCAAGAGTCGGAGGGCAGGCTGAGGGGTCGAGGGCCGGGAGGGCCGAGGGGCACCCGGGCAGACCCACCCGGGCACCACAGCCCGGGCCTCGCTGAGCGGGGCTCAGTCGGCGCGCTGGGCCGGGCCTTTCCGCAGGGGCCTTCGCGGTGGCAGAGACCAAGGCGGGGGACACAGGCGAGGCCCTGTGAAGAGCGGGCTGTGGGCGTCCAATCACAGAGTGGTGCTGGCGGCACCTCTGGACCACCCAGACTCCGGCAGCCGCCAAAGGCAAGACTGTAAAACGCGACACTTCATGACCCTGAAGGCACAATCACGTGTAATCGTCCGTGTCGCCGGGAGAAACACTTACCTGAGAAACTCCGACACGCCCTGGTTTTAAGGCTCCGAGACCCCCCTGGTGTCACAGAGGTTAGGACGTAAAACACAGTCTGTCTTGGGACAAGGGGAAGAGAGGGCAGAACCTGGTGACCCTCCAAAAAGGGGGGGGGGCGGGCGCGGTGGTGGGGTGAGGCTCCCGTGCGGCCACCCAGGGTCAACGGGGCCCCTCGCTGAGAAATCGCCGAGACAGGAGGCGGCGGCCAGAACCCCGCTCCGCGCCCAGCGCAGCTGTTCCAGGTTGAAGCTTTGCCAGATCAATAGCCATAACGCGGCCCCCGAGAAATCAATCGAAGGCAGTGTCCTTTGTAAGAAAAACCACTCTTTCCACGGGTGAGAACCACTCTAAAAGAACACTCAAGGCCTCCGGGCTTTCGGCAGTCCGACCCCCGCGGAGAGCCGGGTCCCAGCGCCGGCCCCGAGGGTCCAAGCGAGGAAGGTCCGCGCTGTTACCGCCTTTGCGTCAGGGGCGAGCGTCTGAAGGCAGGGCAGTCCGCTCGGAAGAGAAAACAGTGGTCGAGGGGGGAGAAGGTCCAGAACGAAGTCTCACACTACGGAAAGGTGTCTCTCCCTGGGGACCGGGACCTGCACCGGCCGTAAGTCCAGCCTGGACACCGATGTGGTCAGCCACAGAGGCCGGAAAAGAAGCAGGAAGCCCTGGGCCAGGCAGAGAGCCCAGCAGGGCTGGGCTGAGTGCCCCCCAGCGCGGCCAGGGCGGTTCTGGATGGACAGCCGGGGCCGCGGGCCTTCCCTGGCCCCCGGCCAATGGCGGACTCCCAGCCCGAGGGCTGGGTCTGGACGGGCCTCCCACCCACCCCACTGCCCCACCCACCTTAGGACTCGCTCCTCATCGCCCTGCATCCGATGGAATGTCGGCCCGCCGGGCCCCGCCCCCGCCCCGCCCCCACCCCGTATGCCCCTGGAGCCACAGCCCCCCTCCCCCCAACGCAGGCCTGATCCGTTTTCCTGCCGGGTGACCGGTCCTCCCCCGCCTCCCGCATCCTTCCCAGCCCCCTGGGATCCCCAGCCTCCCAGACTCCAGGCCGGCCCTCCATCCATTCCGAGCACTGGGGCTGCCCGGAGCTTCCTGCGGCCACATCCAGGCACAGCACGGGCTCCTCGGTGCCCCAGGGTGAAACCACCCCTGCCACCCGCCACCCTGCTGCCCTGAAAGCCACGGCTCAGAGCTCCTGTCACGTGCACGAGAAGCAGTGGCTGCTCCGGAGGCCCCGGGCCCCTCCACGCCTCCCCCAGGCCCTGGACGCCGCAGAGCAGTTGCCAGGCCTCACCCAGCTTTCCCTCGCCAGCAAAGCTGCTCGATAAATGTTCCCTGAGCGCCACAAGGGCCAGGTGACCCGTGGGCATTGCAGGAAGGGCTGCTGAAATCCTGGAAGACCCGCCAGCGGAGGTGAGAGGCCTGGCCGGCCTCGAAGGAAGAAGCCGCTCCAGAAGGCAGCGGGGGAGGAGGGCCCTCGGGACAAGGGGCAGCTCCTCCTCACCGGGATCTGGGTCCAGCGGAAGTGACCCTGAGGCCAGGTGCCCCCTGGGGCCCACCTGTGCCCGGGCAGGACCCCTCACACCAGCCAGGCAGTGACTCAGAGACCAGTGCCTGCGGATCCCGAAGAGCCCCTTCCACGTCAAGCAGCGCTTTCCAAAACGAAGGATGGGAAGCCAGCTGCCGCGCTGTGCTCCACAGCGGCGCGCGGACCACTGCCCGGGGGAGCCGGCCGGGGCTCGGGAAGTGCGGGGGCGGGGGGGCTGTCAGGGGCACGCGCGGCCCCCCTGGGCCCCGGCCACCACGACAGGGCAGCCTGGGCCGCAGGGACATGGGGCGGCCGCCGGCTGTGGAGGGGGAGGCGGCTTCTCCCCAAAGCAGTTAGAGGCCGGTGTCTCCCGTGGGGGGGCCCAGCCTCGAGCTAGGAAGTCCTTGCTGTCTTCAGAAGCCTGAGGGGCCTGGGGAGGAATGCTCTGCCCCCGCGCCCCCCGCGCCCCCCGCCCCGGGGCAGCGGCAAGGTCCCTGGGCACCCAGAGCCCTGCGCGGGCTGGGCCTGCCTGGAGCGGCTGGGCTCCCGCAACAAACACGGGGCGCCGCCCGGCGCCTGGTTCCACCTGCAGCCCCGCTCCCCCTGCATGGGGGCGGGGGGGGGGGGCGGGCCAACAGATGTTTCCCTTAAGTGGCTCAATTACCACAAAATACACCCAGAGAGAGGACAGCCCCGGCTCTCCCAAGGTCTATTTGCATGAGAAGGGAGTGGTGTACGAAAATTCTATCTTCCCTTTTTTGAGAAAAAAAAAATTATTACACAGAAATTAAGAGGAAAAGCGTGGCTGCCAGCACAGAAGCGGGCGCTGGGCGTGTGCCCACATCTCTGCCCGGAGCTCAGGGGGACCCGGCTGCCAAGAGGGTGACAAGGACTCCTACACCCGGGCCTCGCTGTGCCGGGTCCAGGCCTCGCACTGTGACGACGACCCACAGCCTGGCGCGGGCCCGGCGGGGCGGGCGGCTCGCGTGGCCGAGGCGCATCAGAGGGGGCCCAGCGCTCCCCGAGGAGAAACTGTCCCGGCCGAGTCCCCCGCCGCCACCCCGGACAGGCAGCCCGGCTGCGGCCTACAGGTCCCCGGGGCCACCAGGGGGCCATGCAGAAGCAAGGCTGGGGGCCGGAGCCACTCCGCTGGGCGAGGGGCGTGCGGCCATGACGCTCTGGCCTCCCAGCCAGCCTGCCCGCCGCCCACCCCGAAGGAGCGTCGGGATCGGCGAACGTTGGGGGGCAGACCCTCCCACAGACACGGCACAAGGCCCACGCAGCTGCTGCCTCCGCGGGCTGGTCCCCGGGCGGCCGGGAAAACACCCCCGCTGAAGAAGCTGCGGCGGCCAGGCCTCGTCACCCAGAGCACAGGGACCCCGAGGCAGCGCCGGCGGCTCCGCTCAGGAGTGGACACACCGCGTGGCCGCGCTTCCCCGCCGGACGCCCGGGCAGCGGGCGGCCTCACCCTCCGGACGCCCCAGGGGCCTCCCATCCCCCCAAGGGCACGGAGGGCACAAACAACGCCCCATTTGGCAGGTGGGGCAGCTGAGACGCAGGCGCCCGGCGAGCGGCCTGAGCTGAGCTCACTGGGCCACGTGCCTTTATCAGAGACGGGGTCGGGCGCTGGCTGCGCACGGGAGGCAGGAGAGGGGACTTTCTCCCAACCCGCCGAGCGCTCCGCTGAAACACTGTGGCGACTCTCCCGCGCCCCCGCGGGAGGTGCTGAGCCGAGGGCCTGGAGCGGAGACGGCCTATGGGGCTCACCTCCCCCCAGCCTGGCTCCCGCAGGGGCGGGGAGCAGTTCCCGGGCCGCCCTGCCACGTGGCTGTGCCCTGCCACGTGGCTGTGCGAGGCCACCGGCAAGACGGGGCTGAGCTCTGGGCGACAAGCAAGGCCGACAGGCGCTTCAGGCACAGAGACCAGCAGCAGGGGTGTCGAGCGTCACCTGCGGGGGAAACACACAGTCCTGAAAGGGGCCTCGTCCCTCAGCCACGCGGCCGTGGGTCAGGCGGTTCTCTCCGCCTGGCAGCAGGCAGGCTGGGGGAGGGGAGCCCAGGTGCGCAGGCTCCAGGGCACGGAGGAGGGTGTCAGGATGTGGTCGTCATGAGCACGAGGGACCACAACCATCAGCCGAGCCCCCGCGGGAGGACATGGGGCTCCGGGGAACCCCCGCGTGAGCGAGGCCCCGGCAAGTCCAGGCCCAGCCTCTGAGGAGCTGTGGGGCCCTGCGGGAGCCTCCGCCGGGACACGGCGTCCCCTCACCGGGGGGTGGCACCCGCACCGCCTCCCCGACGGCACCCTCTGACCAGGAGGCGCACAGGACAACCGCGCAGACGATGAATACTGGAAACGTGCGGCGGCGGGGAAATCAAGGTGCCTGTGGGGAGGAGGGCCTGGGCAGAGGCAGGGGCGACCGTGGGCAGAGCCTCGACGGGAAGCCAAGCTCCCCCGCGGCACAGCGCTTCCGGCCTGGGGCCATCCTCGGGCCAGCAGCCCGCCGCCGCCGCCCGCAGCCGAGGACAGGGACGCCTCTCCCGACACCGAAGCCCCAGCAGGGCAGCGACTTGTCACCACCAGCTGCGTTTAACAAAGGCCTCTGACCGCGGAGGAGAGACAAGTGCGCCTCTCCCTGCACGGATGACAAGAGGGACCGCGGGAGATGTGGGGGGTGGGCCTTCCACACTGGAAGGGCCCAGAGGCACCCGCGGCCCGAGGAGGGGACGGAGGACAGGTGGCCGCCATGCCCGCCGGCCTGGCCGCTCTCCCCAGATGCCACGTGTGCAGCCACCTTTGAAACCGAAAACACAAAACAAAACCAACAGCAGCGTTTGTGGCCTGTAGTTTAGTAATTATTTTTAACGCACTTACTCCTTGGTTCGGAGGAGGGACAAAGAGCAGGTGTGTTAAAAATAACCATTTTAATCCTTGTACCCACTACAAAGACCGACGGACAAACCCAAACACAAAACAGCAACGCTGTGTGTTCAGCAGCGCCGAGACGTCCAAACCTGTGCCCGGCCGGCTGGCCGGCGGGCGCCTTGCTGGGGAGCCGCCGCCTCCCGTCCTGGTGAGTGACTCGGGACCCACGGCCCAGCCCCCACGGCCCAGCCCCCACGGCCCAGCCCCCACAGCCCAGCCTGCCTCCCCCTGGGGCCGCGTGTTTGTTATTCTTTCTCTTTTGCAGGAACCAGACGAGTGGCAGCAGCTACAGGACGCTGAGAGGGGCTGGAGTCACGGAGTTTCGGAGGGCCCCCCAGAAGGAGGCTCCCCCAGGCTCGGTGCGGGCTCGCCCCTCAGCCCTGGCTGGGCGGGGAGCTTCTCTGGCCTAGGGGCTCCTCCCACCCGCGTGCCGGCACCTGGGCCCGGAGTCTGGCCCGAGCGCCCACTCCAGGCACCAGGCTTCTCCCGCGTCGTGTGCCGGGCCCGGTAAGGGGCGGGGTGTTCACAGGGAGCCACCACCGCCCCAGGCGCTGAAGCGCCAAAATGCCCAAAGTGAGGGCGTCCAGGGAGAGGAGAACACCCCACAGTGGGGACCAGGGGGCTCCGTGCACCCATCACATCCAGACGCTGGGCTGAGGGCTCTGGGCCCCCTCTGTCCTCCATCGGAAGCCCCTTTAACAGAAGACGAGACAGGCCCGGAGCGGGCGGCGCACGGCCCGGCGAGGCAGGGCGTGCACTCAACTATGGGGGGTCCAGGGCGGCGCCCGACCTGGCGCCTCGCGCGCAAAGGTCCCAGGAGGAGCCAGTGCTGGGCAATCAGGGGACAGCCCTCCCGGGACGGGGCGTGGCCTGGCAGCGGGGATGCGGACTGCCTGGGGGGCCGAGCGGGAGCCCCCCAGAGCCCCATCCCTGCAGCAGGGACGGGCGCCAGTTTCCAAGGCCAGCTCAAGGGTCACCTCCTCCTTGAAGCCCTCTGCAGGCACCCTGCCCCTGGGGATCCAAACAAGGGCATCTGAGGACCAGCACAGCCCCAAATGCGGGGACCCGTCTCCTGCCCGAGGCAGCCAAGCCGGGGCCCCCCACGTCTTGGCCAAGGGGCCTCCACCCTCCTCCGCGCACCCACACTGCCCCTGGGCAGCCGGGGAAACGCACGCTGGGAGGGGCAGGGGAAGGCAGGAGGGGCAGCCCCCCCTTTCCCATACCGCGCTGGGCGGCCGCTGGGCAGCCAGGGGGCGGGGAGGGCGCTGGCAGCACCTGGGCCAGCACCAGGTGAGGGAGGAGAAGGCTTTGCCCTGGTGAGGTCTGCTTCCTGTGGGAGGGGCAGAGCCAAGGCGCCAGACCCAGCTGCCGCCCAGGCCACGATGGGACCTGGGAAGGGAGCCCGGGGACCGGCTGCCGCCGTCCAGGCCTCGGGCACCGCCGGCCGGCCCCTGGCTCTGTACAGCATATGGGCTAAGAGAGGCTCTTACATTTGTAAACGTTTGGGGGAAAAAAATCAAAAGAATAGTATGTCGTGAAATGCAAGTGTCCTTCTCCACAAGGATGTCGTCCTGGGCACAGCCCTGCTCACGCGCTGGCCGGCCATCGCCGGCTGCCTCCTCAATGCGAAGCCAGGGCTGGCGAGGCCAGAACACAGGACCCTGCGCCTGTTGGGGGTGGGGCATGGGCGGCGTCTCCTCTGGGAGGGGCAGCCCCAGCCCCCCCCCCCGCCCCCCGCCTCCTGTCGCGAAAGGGCTCAAACGAGGCCCTGGGGCAGGGCCCCCTGGGGCCGCTGCCTGCGTCAGCCCCCACCCCTGAGCCGGCTCCGAGTCGCCCCGTCCGCGGCCCAGGCCGCCATCCTCACGCTGGCCTCCCCGCCAAGTCCGCGGAGTGGTTCCCCAGTGCACCAGAGCCGGCCCAGGCCACAGCCACAGTTTGGCGACCGCCGTGTACACAACACGCCACCAGCTCCCTCCACGCCAGTGCCGGGGGTGGCCCCGCAACCTGGGCCGCTGAGCCGGGTCCCGAGCCGCGGGACCCTCGCCTGCCTCGCACAGCCAGTCGGGGCAGCGGCCTCTGCTCCCACGCCCACCCCAGCCCAGCCCTGCTCCCCAGGACGCTCAGCGCCACGCAGAAACAGGGAAGCGCTGCCGCCCGGGACACTGGTGCCTCTCCTAGCCGCTGCCCCCGCCCCCGGCCCCGCCCCCACGAGCAGCTTCTCCAGGGGTCCTTCCCCCGCCCCCTGGAATGACGACGCACAGACGCACCCCACGCGCACCCCACGCGCACCCCACGCCCGTTTGTGCTCCGTGCACCTCGGTGCTTTATGCGCTAAAGGAATCGATTTCTTCAGCTCCCTGTTGCGAGCACAAGGGTAAAATAAAGCGTATTATTAAAACTAACATTGCACACTCGTACCTGCTTTTTTAATGTGACAACCAGCAATTTCGCGAGCAGACGCGGCTCGCACGTTGCTGTCAGCCCCACCACTCTGAGCCGGAGCCGACACAAACGTCGCGGTGGGGGGAGCACATCTGCGTCCGTGGGCACGCATGCAGACACCTGTGTGTGCTCGCAGGCACACGCGCACAAGCCGGGCGCCCGCCCGCAGGCGCACCGGGCTGCAGGGACACCCCAGCGGCGGTGCGCCCGCCTGCGCCCAGCGCTGGGCCTCTAAGCGCCCCGTCCACGGTGGCACCGGAGCTCCTGGGAGAAAGGCCAGCCCCGGCCTGGGCAAAGACAGAGCCTCGGGCGTCCCGTGCCACAAAGGCAGGCAGAGCTCAAAGCGAGGGACACGTCGCAGCCACACAGAGGACGGCCGGAAGCGGTTGCCACTGGTCAAACCTGAGACACCGAGAGCGTCACAGTAAGTAATGACAGTCACAGACACTCATCTGTGGAATAAACCGGGCAACCAAAGCCCAAGCCGGGGGAGGCCTGGATGTTTACATGTTGTGGAAGAAACGTCTCAAGAACATTTCTGACCTACAAGGGGACAGAGGGACTTTGCAGTGGGCGCATCCGGCAAACGCCGCGTCCATCGCGTGCGTGAAGTCGGCCGCGTGTCACCTGTGGGGCAGGACACCAGGAGGACGCTGCCCCGGGTGCTCTACTCCTGCGGGCGCAAAGCCCCGAGGGGGGACGTTCTGCAGCCCACCGAGCACCAACACCCAGGCCACCAACACCCAGGAAAGGCTGGGAGCCGTCCCCGACCGGAAGGGCTGGAGAGGGTACGGGGCCTCGGTGGCCCTGCTGCTGCACAGGCGCGTCCTGAGACCCGGAGGCGTGCGGGGCGGGGCTCGGCTACCTCGGGAGAATGCCCGTCACCGTCACCGGAGACAGTCGGGGTGAAGGGCGCCAGCCAAGCCCCTGACTTACTCTCACGGGCGTCAAGAAAAAGCCACGTGTGCTGCACTCACCGCTTAAGCCTGAGACATTTTCAAAATTAAAAAAAAAAAATCTGCCTAAAAGAGGAGAAAAGACAAGGCACCACGGAGCCTCCGGCTTGTGCTCGGGGACTCCCCAGACACCTTCCTGAGGGGCGCTTTTCCTGTCAACACCCGACGAGACCCTCGCTCGCCTGGGAGCTCGCGTACCCAGCCTGTCCCGTCGCCGAGCCGCTCAGGGCTCGAAGGAACAAAGCGATCGAGGACCAAAGGGACCCAGAGGTGAAGACTCCGTCTGGAGGGAACAGGTGACCCTCACGGATGCTGGCATCCCTCGCTCGCAGCCTGTCCTGCCAGAGCGTGGCTCCCACGCGGTGCGGATACGGAACCGAGGGGGGCAAGTGTGGGGCGAGGGACACACAGCGGGCGCACCGCGGCCCGGCCCAGCTCGCCCCCCCCGGGATGGAGGAGAGGGAAGTCCGAGGCAGCTTCCCAGAGGAGGGGGCCTCCAGAGGAGCTCCCCCAGGAAGAGGGGGCTCAGAGGAGGGAGGCCTTCCCGCCGGGGCATCGCGCGGGTTGGACACAGACCGAAACAGCGGGGGACGCGGGGCAGGCCGGCCGGAGCATCCAGCAGGAGACAGGGACGGACGGGGACCGGGCGGAGGCGCCCCCGGGGTCCCGGCTGCAGGCCAAGCGCGGCGGCCGCCTGCCGGCCTCGGTGGCCGCAGGACCACAGAGCTGGCGCTGCTCCCGCCGCGGGCGATCTCGTCCCGGGGTCCGCAGACTGTGGCCACCCCTAATTAGTTTAATTAAATCCAGGGTGGCTTCCAGGCACTTTGAACAAAAAAATAAAGCACACTCGGCGGGCTCCAGCGGCGCACGACAAAGAGGCAGCATGGGCCTCCCCGTCGACACCCCCCTCCCGCGCCCCGGGTTCTGTACCCGGCAGGTGCGCCATAAGCACACGTGGCCATTTAGCTCCTTTAGGGCCAATACCCCAGCTGAGATCGACTCAAAGAGAGGGCGCTCCAAACGCTACCTTCTGAAACACGGTGTCGCCACGAGGAGCCGGTGTGCCACTCTGGACAGAGGGGACACCATGGAGGCCTTTGAGGAGGACAGCCCGGGGCCCGCACGGCAGGGGCAGAGGAAGGGCCCCAGGACGGCCCTGCCGGCACGGTAGCCAGGTCCCCGGAGAACGGGCCGCACGGCCCCCGCCCGTCCCGTGGAAACCGACCCGCACGCACGCAGCCCAGCGACGGCTGGGGCCACGCGTCAGAAAGTCAGCGAGGCAGCCGAGGGGAGCCTGGAAACCACGGCTTGTTGCAACGGTCCTGCGGGGAGACCCGCGTTCGCCTTTCAGCGTTGTCTCTTACTTTCTGCGTGTGGCCTGGAACAAGTCACTGGGCCTCCCGGAGCCTGGTCTCACCCAGGACACAGGGGCCGCGCACCCCTCCTCCGGGGCCCCGCCCATCCCGGGCAGGAGCGGCAGGAAAGGGCAGATGAGGCTTTCCTCGGGACCCAACTGCGTGGACGCAGGGAACATCGCCTCTGTCCCCCGGGTGACAAAGGGCAGCCGCAGAGAGGCCCACCCGGGCCCTACCCAGCCCTCTGTGGCCAAGACAATGGTCTCTTTAACCGAGAAGATGCCGGGGGAGCCACGCGTGACTCCCGACTGATGACACGGGCTCCCGGACCACCCGCAGCCGCCGCTCCGCCAGCGGCAGCCACTCGAGGACCGGGTGGCCAGCCCCGCTCTCCGTGCGATGCCAGGCCTGGGAGACGCGCCCGCGTCCCCCCACGAGGACCGCACCCACCGGCGTCCCCGTGACTGTCATAAAATCGCTGCCGTTTCCACGGCACCCCGCCCAGGGCGCTCTGGCGCTCCCCCGCAGAAGCATCCCGATGCGGCTGGGGGGTGGCTGCCGTTGCTGCCCTTTACACGGACGGGGAAACTGAGGCCCACGGGCGGTCACTCGCCCAGGAGGTGGCAGCGCCAGGCTTCCGTCAGAGCACGCGACCACGAAGACACACACTCACCCGCCTGCTTCTCCTACCACCCAGGCCCCTTCCCACCCGGCGCCGGGGTCGGGGCCGGGGGCTCAGAGGGGCTGTCACCCTCAGGGCCTCTCCCCACAGAGACCCCGGGAAGCCTCCGCACTTCCGGCCAAGCCACCTGCCACAGCCAAAGCCCACCCCCTCCCCGCCCCCTGCTGCCCGATGCACAGCCGGGGAGGGGCCGCTCCAGGGCCCAGCGTCCCTCCAGGCCCAGCCCCCACTAAGCACACCCGCCCAGCCCCGCTGCACCCTGCGCCCCGGTCACCCTGTCTATTAGGAGGAAACCCACCAGGAGCCAGCAAGCCCGAAGGCGGGCACCCCCCCAAGGCCCAGCTCTGCAGCCCCCCGCAGCCCTCCTTCTCCTGTCCCTCCAGGGGAGGGAGGTGACAGAGGACGGGGGACGGGGCCGGATCCCCGACAGCACTCTGCGCAGGGCCCGGGCTCCCGGGCCTTGGGCCACTCAGACCGACAGAGCCTAAAGGGGGTGCTTGGCTTCCGGGGCGCCCGGGCTCCCTCGCTGGGCGGACCCCTCCCTGTCCCTGGTCAGGGCCACTGAGTGAGAGGGCGGACCGCCCCCCAGGCTCTCCTCTGTCAGAGGCCGCACTGCCCTCCTCCCTGGGGGGGGGCACCCCATCTCCTTGGAAACGGTGTCACAGCCAAAGGGCAGAGGCCACGAAGCCCGGCCTGGACAAGCAGTGACTCACTCCAGCCCCTTCCTGAGGTCCCACTGCAAATGGCCCTTGTCCCAGGGACTGTCCCGGCGGCAGAGGAGGGGGCCGCAGGGCCCACGGGAAGGGGCCGGCGCAAAGCCTGCTGGGGTGGGGGTTCCACGACCCCAGAAAAGGCAGCGCGACAGCCTCGACGCTGTTTAAGTCTCAGCCAAGTTCCCTGTGCAGGACCAAGAACAGCCAGCCGCTCCTGCCGGCGGAGCGGACATTTTCCAGCCGCCAGCGGCCACACGCGCCTCGGCCACGACAAAGGCCACACTCGAGGGGCCCTGGTGGCTCCAGCTGGGGAGGCGCTGGAGCGCTCCCTCCACACCAAGTTGCGGGGCCCTGGGGTCCATGCGGCTCGGCCCTCGGTGGTCCAGACGGAGACGGAGGCCGCGAGGGGGCGGCGCCCCGGGCCCACCCGCCCCCTCCGCCCGTCGGCCGCCCGCTCCCTCCGCCCCGCCGGCCCCGCGGGCCGCGCCCCGCGCCCCGCCGCGCCTGCTCGGCCTCCCCAGAGCCCAACACCGGCGCGGAGCCGGCCCTCGCGACGCCTGCCGAGGCCCCGGGCGCGGCGGGTTCGCCGGGGCCGGACGGGACACGCGCAGGCCCCGCGGCCCAGGCGCGCGGGCGGCAGCAGTGGGTGCCCCGCCCGGCTCGGAGTCCCCGCTCAGCGGGGCAGAGCGCGCGGGCAGCGAGGGCGCGCCCTCGGCTACAGGGACTTCGGTCAACTTCGCGCTCCCGGGGTCGCCCCTCGGAGGAGCCGGCGGGAGGCCCGCGGCGCGCGCCTCCCTCTGCCCCGCGCCCCGACGCCCCCGAGACCCGCCGCTCCTGCCACGGCCCCTCGCCCCGCGCCCGGCGCGCCCGGCCCCTCACCTGGGACATCTGCGGCCGGAAGTTGATGTCCTTGAGGTCGATGGAGCCGGGGGAGAGGTTGTGCAGCAGCTGGCAGAGGAGCACGCCGTCCCGCAGCGCCTGCGCCAGGTCGAAGACCACGGCCGAGGGCCACACGACGCGGTGGTTGGGCGGCAGGACCTTGCAGTCGATGAGCCAACGGCCGCACTGCCGCCACTGCTCCATGGCGCCCGCCGGGCCGGCCGCTCAGCGCCGCGCTCGGGCCAAAGTGCGGCGACCGCGGGGCATCCCGCCCGGCCGCGCCGGACTCGGCGGCCGGGGCGGGGCTTCGCGCGGGCGTCCTCGGTGCCCCCGCGACCCGCGCGTCCCTCCTCTTCCTCCTCGGGCTCCTCGCGGGCCGCCGCTCCCGCCCACGTGCGGCCGCGCGGTCGGCGCCGGGCAGCGCGCGGGGTCCTCGGCTCACACACACGAGTCCGCCTGGGCCCTGGGCCGGGCTCCACGCCGTCCGCCGCCGCAGCGCTCTGCGATCGGCGCCGCCGGGCGCCGCATTCTGCGCTCGGGGCGCCCCGTGGCCGCCGCGGCTCCTGCCCCGCCCGAGACAAAGGCCCGGCGGGTCGCTGGCTCCGCGCGTCCCGGGCCTGGGCCGCCCTCACCGCCGCCGCTTTGTTCGCCCCGCCTGCGGGCTCCGCGCTCGGCGCTCCGCGCTCCGACTCAGAGGCTCCGCGGTTCCGCGGCTCCCGGGCACTGGGGGCTCGGGGGCGCGGGGGGCGCGGCCACGGCGGGGCGGGGCGGGGGCGGGGCGCTGGCTGGGCACCTCCCCGCGACCCAGGCGCCGCCCCCGCCCCCACTCACTTCCTGCCGGGCTGCCACCCGCAAAAGTTGCGGAGGGCGGGGGCCCGGGCCCGCCGGCCCACCACTGGCCGCACCCGGACTTTGAGGAGCTCTGCGCCCGGGTCGAGCGCTCTCGCCTGCGGAGTGACGGGCGGTCGCCGACTGTGCGTCCCTTCCTGCGTCCCGCTCCTGAAGATCAATAGGCGGCCCCTGTCTCGCTGGGCGCCTCTGCACGGCCCTTCAGGCCCAGAAGGGGCCACGGGCGGGACCGAGGCGACCCCCAAGGGACAACACGAGGCCGGAGGGGCACGGGCCCGGGACGCACCCAGAGCCTCGCTCCCCTCCTCCTCCCTGGCGCGGGGCCGGCAGGAAGCCCCCCTTCTGATCCTGCGCAGGGGCAGGGTTCCCCTGCGTTATGACCCAGAGGCCACACTGGCCCCTAGCAGCTGCCCAAGGGGCCAGTGCTGGCGCCTGGGATGGGACATGTGAGATAAGCAATTGGGAGAGAGGGAAGGAGCCGGGGCCAGACCGGACCAGGGCCGCGCGCCCCGTGCTGGCTGGGGGGTCCCTTGCCTGACCCTGCCCTGAACTCTCGCTGGGCCACGCCCCGTGGGGCGGGCAGTGTTCCCGGCAGCCGGCTCGTGACAGCGGGGGGACTTCAAGGACACAAAGAGCCCATCTGGCAATGACACGGTGTGGATCCTGGCTCAGCTGCCGGGAGCCCAGGGTCCTCACGGGCTGGGCCAGCAGGACAAGACTGAGCTCCTTTCTGAGCCCGGCTCAGTCGCGGGGCGCAGGCGTGGGGTGACCCGTGTCAGAGGGGCCCCCTGCCCTGGACACTCGTGGGGGAGCCCTGTGCTGGGGGAGCTGGGGCAGCCCTGGGCGGCTGCCTCGGGCCCAGCCCCCTTCTCCCTTGGCGTTGCTGGAGCAGGAGCCGAGCAGGGGGCACCCCCACCTCACCTCGAACCCGGACAGGGTCCCATGGGCCCTCTGTTCTGGGGACCGGCTGCCGCAGAGAGCCAGACTCGCCCCTTCCCAAACGGGGCCTGTGGAGAGGGGCGGGGAGGGCACCCTGGGCCCTGTGCGCTGCGGGGGGCCAGGCAGGAGTGAGCTCCGGCCAAGTGACCGGTGAGCCTCCCGCTCCCTTCCGGCGCCCTTCCCCCCAGGAAACGGGTGTGGCACCGTGGGGACCGAGCTCGGGAAGGAACCTGCCGCGGGGGGCTGGGTGCCCGCCTGCCTTGCAGCCCTGAGCGGTCGCCAAGGGGGGACGGGGCCCCTCCGGCCTGCGCTCCGAGAGCCAGCAGGGACGCCGTCCCCGGCAATGCACCCCCGCCCCTGCAGGACGGGGAGCAGCCGCCCACCCTGCCAGAGTCCCTTGTGAGGCACCTACAGGGTGGCGACCCAGAGGCTTCGCCCAGTGCTTGGTGCTTGGAGGGGCTGCCCCAGCCCCTCACTTGGGGGGTCCTGTTCCCAGTGCCCCGGACGTGCCTGTGTCCCTCTCCCACAGGTGGCTCCGTCCACAAGAAAGGGGCCTCTGTCCGCGCCGCCCTTGGCCTTCCTGCCTGGGTGGAGAAAAAAGATGATGAGCCCCAGGCTGGGACTCAGGCCAAGGCAGCCACGGGCGCAGACGGTCGTCTGCTGCCCCCTGGTGGGTGTGGGGGACACTCGCCACTTGGCTGCCCCTTTCTGGGGGCCACGGCCCAGCTCCTCGGGAACAGTGGAGCCAGGAGGCCCAGCCTCCGGCTGGCTGGCCCTGAGCCCATCACATCACTTCCCGGAGCCCCGGTTTTCTCATCAGGGCAGCGGGGTCCTCGGGGTGCTCTGCAGGGAGACTGGATGGCAGGGAATGAAGGGAAACGGCTGAAACGCTCTTCCGAACACGTGGGGTGGGTGTAACCGGCGGCCCAGGCTGGGCCAACTCAGAGCGTGTATCGGGAAGGGGGCCGCCGTTCCCGGAAGCCCCCGGAAGCCGCGCCGCCAGCTGCCGCTGAGACAGAGCTGCTCCCCCGGGTCGCCCTTCACGTGAGGCCGCGAGGCCCCCCTGTAGCACAGTTAGTTTAGACTGTTTTCTTAAAGGTTTTATTCATTTATTTTCAGACAGAGGGGAAGGGAGGGAAACATCGATGTGTGGTCGCCTCTCGCGCGCCCCCTCCTGGGGACCTGGCCCGTGACCCAGGCCTGTGCCCTGACTGGGAATCCAACCAGCGACCCTTTGGTTCGCAGGCCGGCGCTCAGTCCACGGAGCCGCACCAGCTGGGGGACAGACAGGCCCTGGCCCGGTGGCTCGGTGGGTTAGAGAGATGTCCCCCAACACCAAAAGGTCTTGGGTTCAGTCCCTGGTCGGGGTGCATACAGGAGGCAACTGATGGATGTTTCTCTCTCACACGGAAATTTCTCTTTCTCTCTCTCCCCCTTATCTTTCTAAACTCAAGTTTTAAAATATGATATCCTCAGGTGAGGATTTTTAGAAAGTGTTTTTTAAACCCAGGGGGCAGGAAGCGCCAACATTCCCGTATCGGAGTATGGAAGGAGGGTTGCAGCCCCCTCCCCAGCTCCAGCTCCCCGACGGCCTCCACCCGCCCCGCCCCCGCCCCTGGCTCTGTCCGCAGCAGCAGCCCGCCGGGACCCAGTCCCACCCGGGAGCGGCCTGCCTCTCCTGCCCCCAGGGGAGCCCTCGCCGGAGGTGCAGTCTGCGCCCACCCCCGCGAGCCCTCCCTGGACGCCCGGGCTTCCCGCGGTGCTCCAGCTGCCGGCAGCCGCCCTCGCCCCCTGGGCAGTCCGCTCCACGCCCTCCTCACCGGCCCCCGGGGCCTGTCGGTGTGTCTGTCCCGTCTCATCCCTCTGACGGTCAGCTGGGTAGCAGCAGGGACCATCTCTGTCCTGTCCCCTGGACAAACTGGGCCCGGACAGCGGTAGGTGGTCAGAAATCGGTCGTTGAACAAGACACCAAGTGTGAAGCCAACAGCCTGGCAGAGCCGTGTAGCCAGGACTTGAGGACCCAACGGCTCCTGCCCCAGAAGTGGCAGAAACACGTTCAACGGGCTCAGAGGCTTAAAGTGGGCTCTGCGGCGCATCGAGGGGTTTGCAGTAGAGTTTAGGGAGGTCTGCGGCGTCTTTGAACGCCGTGTGTGAATGTCTAACATTGTGCTACGTCAGGTTGGCATTTAATGAGGCATGGCATCACTTCGGGCTCGTTTCATTCTAACGGTGATAGGACCCGCGCTCCCAGGTCTGGAGGGCTCCTCGGCTGGCAGCGGCTCTCTGGCCCGCCCCGGTGAAGCCTCACCGCGACGCGGCCGCCTTCGGCCTGAAGGGGCCAGGTCGCCGGGCCCCTGCACCAGCTTCCCAATGCTGCTGCCCCTGCCAGGGTTTTCCAGGCCTGGAACTTTCTGCTGTCCCTCGACAGGCTGACTTGGGTGGCTGGGTGGGTGAGTGACCACGGAGAAGGGAAATCGCCGTGACCGCTGACACAGGCACACACTGACTCAGCCGCAGGGCGCAGTACGGCCGGCACTCGCGCACATGGTGCCACCCACATGGTGCCGCCCACGGCAGGGGGGCGGAGCTGAAGGCGGGAAGGGGTGAAGCGCGGCCACGCGGCTGGAGCTCCCGGGAGCCTCGCGGCTGTCTGGTCCCAGAGGGGCGGCCTTCGGAGGGAGGCGGGGCCCAGAAGCCTCGTGGGGCCGGGCCTAGGCGCCCTGCGTCCACCTGCCTGCGCACAGCGACGCTCCCTCAGCAGCGCGCCGCCGTCTCCGTCCAGGATCTGCGCTAAGCGCGCCCTCGCCCGGGAGGGCGGCAAACACCTCCGGCACCTGTTTGGTGCGGGCGCGCAGCGCTGGAGTGACAGCCCCGGGTCAGGCAGAGCCAGCACCGAGCCATCGGAGCCCACGGCCCGCGCCCCCTGGACCCCGCAGGCTCGCGCTCAGCAGCTGGGGCCCCGGTACTGTCGTCACACTGAGCCGGAAAGCCCGTGTCCTCCCGTGCGAGCGCGGCCCACGGGCTGGAGGGCTCTGTCGGCCTTTCCCAACCCCGAGGCCCCTTCTTCCCACCCAGACGAGCCCCAGCAGCCAGGCCAGGGCTTCCCCAGCCAACGCCCAGGGCGGAGGCCAGCAGCCTCATTCCACAGCCCGGCTCCCAGGCACCTGCCAGGAGCATCTCCTGCACAGGCCTCCTGGGAAGGTAGAGGCCGCCCAGCCTTCTTCACCCTCCCTCACCGCCCCATCCTCCACCCAGAAAGGCTGGGCGAAGGAATTGCCCTCCAGGCCAAGCCCTGCGAACTCTAGGTTCGCCAGTGCCACGATTTTCCCTGGAGCAACTGGTGGCAAGAAAGACCCTCCTGCCCTGCCTGGGTGCGGGCTGTTCACACTTTGTTTGAAAAGGCAAAATAGGCATTTTTCACGGCTTGCTGCTTCAGCTTCCAAACAGCTCCAAGGCTATAGTCCTTGGTCGTTCCCCAAACTGGGACCTCAGTCTCCTACCACCACAGGACCCTTGTCTGGGCCCCTGCTAGGGTCCCGCGGGGACAGTCGATCTCCCCGAGAGGTGCCTGTGAGGTCAGGGCACAGGCCACCAACCCCAGGCCCTAGGGGGGGAGGGGCGCCCGGCTCCACCCAACTCTCCACAGGCAGGAGGTGGAGAAGCAGGTGGGGTTTGGGGGCGACACCAGGCTTCCACAGGAGCCTCTCATTGGGGTGCCCACAAGCCGCCTCAGCAAGGGACAGAGGTGGGAGCCCGGGCTGCCTGAGGGGAAGACCCCAGCCCCACGTGGCTGGTTGTGAGTCAAGGGACCTGGGCACCACCGGGGGCACCAGGTGCCACCGAACGCGTCCGTGGCAGGCTCCTCCGGGAGCGGGCGGCGCACCGTGCGGTCCAACCGCAGGGCCCAGGAGAGCAGGTGCGCCGCCCGCCCCGCCCTTGCCGCTGTCCACACGGCCCTCGGACGGCAGGAAGCAGCCCGGCCGGGCCCTCGGGGGCAAAGGGTCAGCACAGCCAAGGGGATGCCTGCGGGCCCCGCTGCCCGGACCCCGGCAGCGGTGATCCGAGCCCTGGGACATCCCATCAGCCCCAAAAGATACCGGCACCCACCAGCTGCCTGCCCAACACCCTGCGCATCCTGGTCTTCCTTCTGCCTCCACAGATCTGCCTGTTCTGGGCATTTCTATAAAAGGGGGTTTTATTCCCCAGGGTCTTGCGTCCGGCCCTGCACGCCGCACAAGGCCAAGGCTCAGTCTTGTTGCAGAGTAGCAACGAGTGCTTCTTTCCTGTCTGGGGCTGAGTAGTAACGCGTTGAGCCTGGGACCCGTTCTTATGGCACGTTTTATTTAATCCCGTATATCTGCAATATCGCCCCCGCGTGCAACCTGCCCGGAAACTTACTGAGGGGGTGTTTTACGTTCCACATTTCATGTGAGAGCCTCCCAAATCCACTGTGCATGTGAGGCGCACAGCACATGCCAGCTGGGACGCTAAACGCTCGTCGGCAACATCTGATCCGTATTTAGGTGTCATAAAATGTAGCGTTGAAAAAGTCGATCGGCGCACCCAAGTGGTTTCAGTCATACTTAAAAGTTTGCCAAACACTGAATTGAGTATCAAACTTTAAGTTAATTAAAAGGAAGCACAATTAAAAATTCAGCTCCCTAGTCAGGCAAGCCACACTGAAGAGCCCAGAAGCCACGCGTGGCTCGTGGCGGCTGCCCTGTGGGGCAGCTCGGGGGCGGCCCCCCGGCGGGGCGCCGCTGACGCGGGTTTCAGGAGACCTGCTGCCACCCCAGGGCGGCGGTCCCACGGGATCGCTGGTGGGAAGGATTCAGCGCTGCAGCTGGCATCACGCCGTCAGAGCAAGGACCGCGGATGGCGAGTGCCTGCGCCTCCTCCCAGCCCCCGCAAGCTTCGCCCGGTCCTGGGAGACCTGTGACAGGCGCCCTGGGGGGTGGCTCCGAGCTGAGGGCAGCTGTGCATCACCCTTTCCCAAGGCCCGGCCGCGTCCTTCTGGTCTCTTCCCCACTTGACCCCTGCAGCCCCCGCCCCTGAGGGGGTGACCTTTCTAACCCACAACGCTGATCGCGCTCCCTGCCGCCCCCGCGCCCCCACGGGCTCTGCAGGGGCCTGTGCAGGGTGGCGCTGTCCACGTCAGGCGACAGGCGGGCGCGATCCGAGCGGCCACCGATGCAGGAAGGAAGGCGGTGCGGTCCATCAGAGAACGGCACGTTATTGGGACCTGAGAAGGAGTGAAGTTGTGACACATGCTACAACGTGAACTTTTTTTTAAAAAGTGTATTTATTTATTTTTAGAGAGCGAGGAAGGGAGGAAGAAACAGAGGGAGAGAAGCATCCATGTGTGGTCGCCTCTCCAGCGCCCCCTCCTGGGGACCTGGCCTGCAACCAAGGCCTGTGCCCTGACTGGGAATCGAACCAGCGACCAGGGCTGGTTCACGGGCCGGGGCTCAGTCCACTGAACCGCACCAGCCAGGGCTGAACTTTTTTTTTTTTTTAAATCCTCACCTGAGGACATTTTTTCATTGCTTTTAAAGAGGAAGGGAGAGAGAGAGAGAGACATCAATGTGAGAGAGAAGCATCAGTCAGTTGCCTCTGTGTGCGCCTGGACTGGGGATCAAACCTGAAACCTAGGTATGTGCTATGACCGGGAATCGAACCCACAACCTTTCAGTTACAGGACGAAGTTCCCATCAACGAAGCCACACTGGCCGGGGCACAAGAGGAACTTCTAAACCATTTTGCTAAGTGAGAAAAGCCAAACACCAAAAGACCTCGGTGTCTTATATGACTCCACATACAGGAAATGTCCAGAATCAGTAAATCTGTAGAGACAGGAAGTAGGAGGGTGGTTGCCTGGAGCTGGGAGGGGGGGCCCGTGGGGAGTAAGTGTTTAATGGAGGCGGAGTTCATCTTGGAGAGATGGAAGGTTCTGGAAATGACGGTGGGGACAGCTGCACAACACTGGGAACACACCTGGTGCCACTGAGCTGTGCGCAGACACGCGGTGAAGGGGGTCAGTGTCACAGGGCGCGCGTGTCACCGAGGACTGAAGCACGGCACCCGCCACAACACGAAGGAAGGCAGGCACTCGGAGCCATGGGAAAGAAGCCAGACGCAAAGGCCGTGCGCGGCGTGATTCCGTGTCCATGAGGCGTCCAGAACAGAGGGACCAGTAGGGGCTGAAGACAGGTGAGTGCGTGGCCAGGGTCGGGCGGTGCGTGGGATGGGGCGGGGACAGTGGGCGCAGGGTCACATTCGGGGGTGATGAAAACGGCCTAAAATTGAGGTGACGGCCACACAACTCTGAGCGTACGGAACGCCATTCAACGGCACCCTGAGGTGGGTGTGCCGTGTAGAATGCAAATTATAGCTCAAGAAATGTCGTACTAAAAACGCGCCCTGGCTGGGGTGGCTCAGTGGGCTGAGCACCAGCATGACAACCGAAAGTCCCTGGTTCGAGTCCCCGTAAGGGCACAGGCCTGGGTTGTGGGCTGGATCCCCTGTTGGGGGGCGTGCGAGAGGCAACCGATCGATGTGTCTCTCACACATCGATGCTTCTCTCCCTCTCTCTCTCCCTCCCTTCTCCTCTTCGCAAAAGTAAATAAACCAAATCTAAAAAAAAAAAAAGAGAGAGAGAGAGACAGATACCACCCTTGGCTCCCACTTTGGGGTGGGTGGGTGGGTTGGTTTTTTTGTTTTGGAGCACGCCCTTACTTCCTGCACAACAAGATGCTCCAGGCCATAATGGGTACGTCCTGTCCAGCCCTGCAATCAGCCACTTCCTTCTCCAAGGGCCCTGCCTCCTCTCAGCGGAGAACGTCGAAAGCAAGGCTTGAGCAGTAGGTGGGCTCCTGGCTATCAGGGCGTCGCTGCTTCTGGGCCCTCGCAGCTGACGACTCCAGGAAGTTCCCGTGTGCGCACCGGTGAATGCACGCATGTCCAGGGACCCTCCTCTATGAAAACATGTGTCTTTATGTGAAGCTAAACGTGGGCTTCCCCTGAGGTCTCCAGCTCTAATCCGCCCCACAGAGGTGCTTCTAGCACCTCCCCGGCTGAGCTGTCCCTCCACGCGACAGACACAAGCTGGCTCCTGCCCCACGCTGTCTGTTACTTAGCTGTTTAATTCCAGGGCACATGTGCGGCCACATCGGAGCTCGGCGCACGCCCCCCGTGGGAATCAATGTATGTGTTCATGAGCCTGTTGTTCACGTTAAGGTTCGTTTGTGGCCTGTTTTCAGAAAAACTGAAAAGTTCTTCATCCCAAGATCACAAAGATATCCTATTCCGTTATCTTGTTAAATCTCGAACGTTTCTCTGTTCACGTTGAGGTCTGCAGTCCACACAGAGTTTAGCTTTGGGCAGCGTGAGAACTCAGGTTTAGGTTTTTCCATGGCCACATCCGGTGGCCCTGGGACCAAGCCGCGAAACGCCTACCCTTTCCCCTGCCTTGCAATGTCGCCTGCGTGCTCGGCCCGGTGAGCTGCCAGTTTCTTTCCCTCGGCACATCCGCGAGGGCGCTCGCGTCGGGGGCTCAGGTGCCGCAGCCACGACACATCTCAGGCCAGGGAAGCAGGTCTTCACGCTGGTTTTTTCCCCAGGAGGATCTGGGCCATTTTTGAGCCTTTGGGTTTTGTGTTTTGTTTTGTTTTGATGATTGATTTCAGAGAAAGAGGAAAGGAGGGAGAAAGAGAGAGGGAGAGATTTGTTGTTCCACTTATTTATGAACCGTATTTTGCCATGTGTATAATGTGCACCCACGTTTTGGGCCCAAAGTTTCAGGAAAAAAAAATTTTTCATTTTAATTTTTTAATTCAATGATGTATTTATTTATATTTAGAAACAAAATGGATACTGTTACTGCTTCCTAGAGTTACACTCTTAACGCATAAGCATGAAGAAAACAATGAAAAACATTTATATAGATGTGGAATTAGTACTACCCATATATAATGCACATCCTTATTTTTCCCTCAAAAATTGGGTCAAAAAGTGCGCCTTATACACGGCCAAATATGGTATTCCTCGGCTGGGTCTTGTATGTGCCCTGCCTGGGGATCGGACCCACAACCGTGGTGCCATGGGAGGACCGTCCCACCAACTGAGGCTACCTGCCCGGGGCAAACAAATTCAAATCTTACTCCCAGCTTTCCAAGAAGATTTTTTTAACCGTGAAAATTACATTGAGTCAAACGCAGACACCGAAGTGGCCACATGCTTTTCCTTCTTTCATTTGTTCCGGTGGCGACATACAGCGGACGAACCTGGTGTAACCCCGACCCGGTCACCAGGCTGTGTGTGTGTTTGCACGTCCACCACACAGACCGGCCGTTTCGTCTGGGCGTCTCACCTCGATGCTCCTGCGCGAGAGGAGCCGACAGCGGCCCTTTCCCGGCCTGTCCCTGAAGCTTTGAGGCCCAGGCCAGGCTAGGGCAGAACATGCGCTGGACACTATTCCCTCCCTGACGCCCGCCAGAGACCTTGGCGTGAGCGCGAGTGTATGACCTCCTTAAATGCTTACGGGATTCTCCACTGTCGCCATGTGGGCCTAGCGCTGCCTTGGGGGAGGGCTGACGTGACAGATCCCACTCTTTCGAAGGACTATATAAGCTGTCTGTTTCTTCTTGTGCTCATCCCGATGAACTGTATCTTCCCAGAGGTTGGCCCCTTAGCGGAATTTACAGATTTATTGACATCAGGCTGTTCATAGTATTATTTTATCATCTTTTTAACGTGCACGGCTTCCGTTGTAAGTCCTCTTTAGTTCTTTTTTTTTTTTTTTCAATACTAGTACAGGGGTCTTTTCTTTTCCCACACCCATCGTGCCGCCAATGCTCCGGGAGTGGGTCCCAGCGGGCCCTCCCGCAGCGCGGCTCTGGGCGGAGCTGGGGCAGCGCTCGGGCGCGCCAGGCACCGCCCATTCCCCCGCGGCTTCCTCCTTTCTCCAATCATCTTCCTCCACACGCCTGGGCAGGGAGCCACCTGGGCCCTCGGAGGGCTGCCTGCGGTCAGGACGTGCGTCGATTCTCCCGGCAAGAACCTTGCTCTCCTTCGCTCACAACAATGCCCGGGCATGCTGGGTGGCCTTGCGGACTTTTCCACGCGGGGCGTTCCTTTTGGACCATGCCCATTCCCTGGGTGTCCACGATGTCACCTTTCTTGGGGGTTCACAGGTGCGCGGCCAGGGGAGCGACTCCCTGCTTCGAAAAGGCCCCCGGAACGTGTCCTGGGGCCACTCCGCCTTCCCTCTGTGCTGGTCACTTTGGTGAGTTACTGGAAGGTGGTTGTTCTGGACGAAAAGGAGCCTCTTGATTGATTGATTGTTCTTCCATTGCAGTTGTCTCCATTCCCCCCGCCCCCCCCCCCCGTTACTCTTCCCCGCTCCACCCACCCCCACAACCCACCCTCAACCCTCCCCCCTCTGGCTTTGTCCGCGGGTCCTCTATGCATGTTCCTTGGCGACCCTTCCCCTTCCTTCCGCTGTTACCCTCCCCCCGCCCCCTCCCCTCTGGTTACTGTCAGTTTGCTCTTTATTTCCCTGTCTCTGGTCTATTTTGTCTGCTTGTTTGTTTTCTTGATTAGGTTCCACTTACAGGGGGAGATCCCGTGGTACTTGTCTTTCGCCGCCTGCCTTCTTGCACTTAGCATAACGCTCTCCAGTTCCAGGCATGCTGCCCTGAAGTCGCTGCGGGGTATTGGGGAACGTTTTCAATGAGCAATAATCGCGCCTCGGATAAACCTCATTGGCTACGACACGGAACTGCGCAAAGCTAGAATTCTCTGTAATTCTTTTCTTTTTAAAGAATATTTTATTTATTTTTAGAGAGAAGGGAAAGGAGGGAGAAAAGCAGGGAAAGAAACATCGACGTGTGGTTGCCTCTCGCGCGCCCCCTACTGGGGACCTGGCCCGCACCCCAGGCCTGTGCCCTGGCCGGGAATCCAACTGGAGGCCCTCTGGGTCGCAGGCCGGCGCTCAGTCCACGGAGCGCCATCAGCCAGGGCCCCTGTAATTCTTTATCTTAGTTTTGTGTTCTTTCTATTTTCTTAATCGGAGGCCTACTACTTTTGTTAGTCTCTTGATCATATTTTGTATTTTTTACTTAATTTCTTCCTTCATCCTCATTACATGTACTTTACTTAGGTTAACTTTTGCTGTTTTTGACCCCTGACATCTTGAGATGGATGCTTAGCTCTTTAATTCTTAACCTCATTTTCGAAGATGCGCATTTAAGGCTACGCATTTCCCCAGGCATGGTTTTAGCTGCAACCCACGCTTTTTGATACGCTGTATTTCTGTCATCATGCCTTTACTTTATTTTTTTAATCTGTATTGCGGGTTCCTCTTTGGCCCGTAAGAAATTTAAGTATGTATTCTCAATGATCAAATATATGGGTTTTCTTCTAGTTACCGGGTCACTGCCGCTTTAGAGGCGACTTTTCCCGTGACCTACTCAGGCAGGAGGAATGCGCTTTGAAACGCGCCGGAACTGGCGCCGGGGCGGGCGGAGGGGCTCTGTTTGGAAACGTCCCGCGCCCTCGCAGAGTGCCTCGCACAGCTGTGGGCTCGGCGCTGCGGGGTGCCCGTTGCGCCGCTTTCCTAATTGGCCTTGGAGAGCCCGTTTTAATAAAGCTGCAGTCAGGCAGAGGACGGGAGCCCGGAGAGGGCCGGTGGCGCAGGGTCGGCGGCGGCGGCGAGAGCGAATTCGAGACCCGACTCCGACGACGCGCCCGCACAGCGTTAAATTATTAAAAAGCCGCTGCATCGGTCACTGGCGGTGAGTGCGAACAGCGACAGCAGCGGCCACAGCGAAAGGACAGGAGCGGCGGCTCGGAAGCCCTGTCGGGAAAGCGCTCGGAGCCCCGCCCAGCCGGTGCGCCCCGCGCCCGTCCCCCTCCTCCGGCGGCGGGCCCCGCCCACAGGGCCGCGCTCCGACCCCGCCCTTCGGGGCGATCGATGGCTCCAGCTCGTCGCGCGGGCCTGCCCGGACTGGGCGCTCGGCTCGGCATGCCTGCGGCGCTGCCATGGAGACGCGGCCCTCGGGCCAACTGGCGCCGCCTGAATCCGAAGCCGCCGCGCCCGGCGCCCCGGGCGTCTCCGAGAACCCCGCCGCGCGGGTGACTGCGGCGCGGGCGGGCGGGCGGTGCGGGGAGGGGTCCTAAGATGCTGTGGAAGCGATGAGGACAGGTCATGGGGGGACCTGGGGTGCGAGTCGGGCGCGGGGGACCGAGGATGCTGGGGAGAAAATGGGGACGTGCCGTGGGGGGGACCCATGATGCTTGGGAGTCGGTGGGGACGTGCCGTGGGGGGATCCAGGACGCAGGCAGGGGGTAAGAGGAACTCAGCAGCAGCGTGGCGGGACTGGACGAGGGGAAGGGGTGCTGCGCAGGTTTCTCGTTTGGTTTTTCACCGGCGGCCTTTTTCGTTCCGGTCCAGGGTCCTCCCGATGCCCCTGAAGCAGAAAGAAGGAGCTGGAGGCTGGGTGAGTGCCGGCGCCCCCGGCCTGGCAGCCTGGCTGAACGCCCTCCTGGCAGGTCGGGGGCCTGCTGGGAGCGGCCCCTGGTGACCTGGGCCTCTTCAGGTTCTGAGGACCTGCTCCGCTGCAGCAGACGCGAACCCTCCAATAAGCAGTTTGCCAGGAAGCCCCCACCCCTTAGTGAATAAACCGAGGAGGGTTAGGCTCGGTCGGGCTCATCCCGGAGCGAGGAACACAGGCAAGGGTCGTCAGCCCTGCTTCACCACTCTGCTCCGGAGTCAAGGTTCTGTGCCGTGAAACCTCATCGCCACCGCACCCCCCCGCCCCGCCCCCCGCCACAGCTGACGGCGCGTTCGTTTCTTGCAGCGTCACCCTGGGGAAGAGCTGCCGATTAGCCGGACCCGAGGCTCCGAGCAACGCCGCCACCACACCCCTGACAAGTCCCAGATCGCCCTGCGCGGGGGAGGCGGCCCTGGGCACAGGCGTCAGCATCTGTCTAGCTGTACCATGTCCTTCCAGCCAGGACGGTGCGTAGGTCTTTTCAAGTTAAGCGGTCCAAGCTGCGTTGTCAGAATCACGGTAGACACCCGACGGTCCATCTCCCCGAGTCAGGCGCCCAGTCTGCTGCACACCTAATGAAGTGCCCACAGCTGTCGGCAGGGAGCCACGCGGACCCGCTTGCTGTGTCACCGGTGGCTCTTCGGCATCTTCAGAACGCTCAGGGGCTCAAGCCTCCCACAAGTACCCCCTCCGAGGGGCGCCTCCCACCAGCAGCCTGACCCCTCGCCTCTACCATTAAGGTAAAGGAGGAATTCTCAGCGCATTTAGTGCAAAGCGGCGGGGAGGGTTGGCCCAGAGCGGCCTCAGGCGCCGGAGCGCAGGCTGGGGGCTCCAGCCCGGGATGAGCGGCCGCGTCCCGCTGGCAGAGAAAGCCCTGTCGGAAGGCTACGCCCGGCGGCGGTACCGGGACACCTCCCTGCTCATCTGGCAGCAGCAGCAGCAGCAGCTGGAATCGGTGCCGCCCAGGACCTACCTGAGCAGGAGCCGGAGCATGTGGTACTCACAGTACGGCAACGAGGCCATCCTGGTCCGCGACAAGAACAAGCGCGAGGTCTCCCGGGACACGGGCCAGTCCAAGTTCTGCGCAATTATGTGACTGCAGTGTGACGACGGGGCTGGGGGCCACACGGAGAACCTGGGCCCCGCGTCCACTGTCCAGTGGCTTTCAGGCCTCGCGGACCGGCCGCGGCGCGAGAACCCACAAACCCCGGAAGCGGCGCCAGGCCCCGGGCACAGAGGCGGTGCGACGGCGCGGCCCGGCCACTCTGCGCGGCACGCCTCTCTGGGTAGGTGCCAGCACATCGACCAAGAGGGCGCTCTGTTTACACACAACCTTTTCAAGGTTGGTAGGTGGTTTCTATTTATTTTTCAATTACAACCGATGTTCCATATAGTAGTAGTTTCAGGTTGTAAGTTGTTGTTCATATTCACATCTGCCTAAAGAATGGGTCAGATCTAGAAAAAAGGTGAAAATCATCCCCGTAGGACCAGAACGAATGTAACTTAAACCGTCAGCAATGCGTTTCAGCCAGAACTTGTCGCATCTGCGTTTAGAATCTGGCCATCAAAAAGGCCATCGGGTGCAAGGCGCTGGGCAGGTTCCACACGAGCTTCCACGCGCCCGAGGACTGGCAGGTGGCGCGCCCAGAACACGCTGAGGAAACCTAGAATCGCTTCCGAGCGCCCATCGGTTGCTTACAGGGACTTCGGATTTGACCGCCGGGCCGGGAAAGGCAGGCTCTCAAGGGACAGTGTCTCAGCCCCGGGGCGGCGGTGGCGGCAGCCCCCCACCGCCTGCAGGGCCTGGGGTCCGGTCAGCGCCGCGCACAGGCAGCCGATGCCCCACGAGCGGGCCATCGGGTCACTGAGGAAGGACATGCCGTCTGCTGTAACGGAGTCCGCGTGGCTCGGGAGCAGGGAGGTACCTTTGGTCAGAGCTGCCTTCTCTTCACTCGCTTTGTGTAATAAAGGCTTTAGGACTCTCCTCATGCTCTTATTTTTATGTTTGATCCCGAACTGGTGCCTTGGCTTTCCGCTTCCAGCCGTGTCGAACGATCGCTGGACCCCAGCACAGCGACGTGCAGGCGAAGGAGCGGTGCCCCTGCCCCAGACGTGCAGCCGCCGTTGTGCAGCCACGTGCACAGCGGTGGGAGCCCTGTGCACCGTTTTGTTCTCGCTTAGCATTTACGCGTGTGCTCCGGCTGCCTGGCCAGCAGTGTTGCTATGAGGTGCCCACGCTGTCGCTGGGCAGTTCCTTGGGCAGCTGGACAAACTTGTGACAACCGACATGCCAGAAGGGGCGCTGTGGGGCCATGCCGCCGTCCCCATGCGCTCACGCCCGGCCCAAGGCCTAGAGTCCTCGCTGAGGGACCCTCGGCCAGGGTGCCGCGTCCGCCGGGACGCCTGACATCCCCCTGCTCGGTCCCCTGCACGCGGCGGAGGGGAGCCCGGCCCCTCCACCCCGAGCAGGGCCTCTGCCGGGACAGCACCTGGGCCGGCCCCGGGCTCAGAGGCAGTGCCTGGCAGGCGACCCCGCACTAGGGCCCTCGCAGGACAGCTGCCACTTAGCGGCTTGGAGAGCAGGCAGACGCCACCTGCCTGAGGTTACCCTGGCACACAGCCAGCCCTGTCCTCGGGGAGGCGGCCCGATGAGAGGGGCTGAGTCCGCACGGGGGCGACACAGGCCGAGGGAACACAGGCGGGGTGCCTACGAGCGGCCTGGGGGTGGTGTCATCAGGCTGGAACTTGGGTGAGAACCTTTCCCCAGGACGGCAGCGTTTCGAAAATGGTGTCAAAGCCCTCATTTGTCACGAGGCCTCGTTCTTCCCCCCTGAAGCTGGGCAGTGGGGACCTCGGTACCTGAACCTACTTGACATGGGTGCAGGGAAACATCCACCGGGCGAGTGCTTGGTGCCTAAGTCCCGGGAACCACTCGGGCCACCTGAGCACAGCCTGAGGCGCAGGAGGGACGGCTCTTCCCAGGGCAGAGGGCGCTGAGCGAGGATGGGGAGGCAGGGAGCCCGCGCCGCTGCGAGGGCCAGCGCCCCGGAGAGGGTCGGGGCTGTGAGCTTTCTTTGGCCAAAAAACGACGCTCCCTCATCCCTGCTGCCCCTGGCCCAGGCCCAGGCCGAGCCCCCGACACGGCTCCAGGACCCCTTTCAGAGACTCCGGTGGGACGTCCCCGCCAAGCCTGCGCCCGCAGGCGGTGAGCAGGGAGCAGCCCCGAAAGCACAAGGCACACACGGGCATCTTTTTTTTTTTCTTTTGCTTTTATTATGAAAACAAAACAAATGCCCAGGAGAAGGGTCCATGATTACCAGAAACATCAAAGAGTACTTTCTACCATTTTTATTCGGTTGTGTTGAGGCCAGCATTGCAATAAACAAGCTAAAACTACTTACATTGGACTCATTTTCAGTAACTGACATTTACAGGAATATACTAGAAACGGCACTAAAAAGTTTAAGAAAAGTTACGGTAAACTGGCATGCACATCATACAGAAAAGTAACATTTTAAATATAAAAAAAGGAAAACGTCCTGGAAGCGTCACACGTGTGAAGGAGCAGCCCTGCTCTGGACACGACGGGTCCGCACCACGGGGGCTGTTCCTCCCCCGCACGACGGGCGAGGATGTGAGTTAGCAAAAGAACAGGAACGAAAACAGAAAGAAAACGTGTCTTACGGTGTGTAAGCCGGACGGTGCCGCAGGCGGCCCGCAGTCCACGCGGTCACAGCCACTGAGCGCGCGTCCGAAGCCCTCCCCCGCACGGCCGGCCCTTCCCGGCCGGCCCTTCCCGGGGAAGCGGCGCAGGGGCGCCGCCCTGCAGTTCCCGGCGCTGGGGCCCCCCGGCTGTCCAGCTGCCGCCTTCCCAGTGCGGATGGAAGCGACCTACAGCCACGGGCGCACTCCGGGAGGGAGGAGGCGCCCCAGGCTGATGGGAGACCGGGGTGAAGTCTGGACCGAAAGCCTCAGAAGCTGCAGCACCAACAGCCCGTGGCTGCCCTGTGGGGATGGCCGCCCCCCGGGAGCTCGCGAAGCCAGCGGCCTCTGTCCGGGCAACGGCACGTCCGAGAGTCCACAGCAGCGCGTGGGACCCGCAGACAGGGACGCGCTCTGCCGGGCTCCCACTGTGCTCGCCGCGAGGGCCGGTGTTCCTCCCGCTGCCGCTCACTGGCAGCCCTCCGCGCCCCACGCTGGACCGGCGCGCCACAGGGCCCGCCCCAGGCACCACACTGGGCGGGCTGCATGCACCCACGCGGGCCCCCGTGAGACCTGTTGAGCTGCTGTACCAACTCCTTAGTCCTAGTTTAAATATGCCATTAAAGACCTGTTTAGAAAACACCTTTGAAAAACAAGGGTAACTTTAAAAAATGGCAAGTTTAAAATCCACTTATATGTTTATTACAAACAAAACCTAAAAGTTTAACAAACTGGCTCAAAACTCACCCAGTGTCAGGATCGCCGGCGGGAGGAGCGGCGGCGCCCACCACCCACGCCCTCACCACAGCCGTCTCCACCAGGCACCCGCAGCCCTGGGGGTCGGTGCGATCTGAGTCGGCCTCAGGACTTTTTTAAAAATCGCCACCTATCAGGATGCTGCTGACTAGCTCCCCTAACCAGCCAGGAGTGTGGGAGGCACTCGCCGCCGGACCCAAGGCCAGGTCGGCGCCCACTCCGCAAGGAGCCACAGGGCGGGCCGGGAAGCGCCCTGATCCGGCCATTTCGGTGCTCAACGGAAAACGCTTGGGCGGGGGCCCTGTGTGGTCCTCAGCGAGGGACCTTCCTGGGGCCAGAGGCCCTTCGCCCCGGGGGAGGGACGTGCCAAGCGCGCCTGGCCAGGCCCCGCTGGTGGCTGGAAGACTGCACGGGGCGGCGGGGAGGGGACCGGGCACCCCAGCCGCGGCCGGGGGGCTGGGCAGGCAGCGGGGAGGGGGCCTCCCTGCACTCAAAGGCCATGTGGTTTAGCCTCTGGAAAAAACAAAACCAAAACATAACCTTCTGTTAAACTCTGTATATTATTAATATTTTTTTTTACAATAGAAAGTTAAAAATCAAGACTTAGATTTACTATACATTTTTTTCCTCTCAGGTTACAAAGTTTATATTATATAACTGGGGTTCCCTAAATCGGTTTCTTTGAAAACAGCCCTAGAGAGAGAGACGAGAATACAAAACAACTAAACAAACCCAATGAACAGCGTGCTGCAGCGGGAAGTTGTCTATGCCTGCAGGTCTCCACACGTCACCCACGCACCCACGCACACACGCACACGCACGGGACGACGACGGAGCCCCAGCGCCCGGCGGGAGCACGGGCGGGACTGAGCACCGGCGGGTCGGGAGGTTAGCACCGGGGGGGGGGGGGGGGGGGGGGGGGGGAACGGACCGCGGCTCTCCTGCCACCCTCGCGGGAGGCCTGCATCTCGGCCATGTTTTTAATGCATTTCTTTTGTTCTGTTTTTCTTTTCTTTCTTTTTTTTTTTTAAAAAAAATGACCAATGGTGTTAATAAATAAAGTATTCATATATACATGGACTTGGGAAAATGGTTCCGGAGTGTGCGGCCGCGGCAGCGCTAACGACGAGGTGGGGACACACACACGGGGCTGGACTTTCGTAGAAAATTGCTGAACCTTACAAAAAAAGTCTCCTTTTTTTTTAATCCTTTTTTTTTTTTTTTAAGTTGAGGTAAAAGTTTCAGTGTCTGGAAACCTGCCCGCTGCACACGCAGCCACTGCGCTCCCGCTGGGAGCTCTGGACCGCAAAGGTCAGAGGCACCTGCACCTGTCCGCGCGCCCGCCCGCCCGGCCGGGCAGCTCCGCGGGTGCGCGGTCCTCGGCCCCGGAGGAGGTGCCCTCGGACGGCAGGGTCGGAGCCCAGGGCTCAAGGGAGGCCGCCGCCACCGCCGCCGGCTTGGGAAGGCACCGGCTCCCCAACACAAAGCCGCCCTGGAGAAGGGGCCTTTGAAATCGTTCTTTGCGGACCGGGCTGGGCCTAAGGAAAGGGGTTTGCAGGCGCGTTCGAGGACATCTTCCGCGGTTTCCTACGGTTACCAGGTTAGCGTCTGGAGTTGTCACCTCCAAGCGATCGGATTCAGTGGCGAAGGAAAGACTTTATGCAGACTCACACCTGCTCGTAAAGTCTAGTGTACACACGACAAAAGACCTCTGACCTATTAAAGCAAAACGGGAAGATACCGTAACACTGGATTAAAAAGAAACCTGCACACCATGAACAAAAGTAGTAGTATATTATCCGGGAGGGAACACTGCGGAGGCCGGCGGGTGGGCGGGCGGGCGGGCACGAGCGCGCGGCGCCGCGGGGCTGAGCGCCGGCCGAGCCCAACTTCACTCCGAGTCACTGCTGTCCGAGCTCGATCCGCTGGAGGTGCTGCTCCCGGACTCGGAGGAGCTGCTGCTGCTGAGCCGGGAAGGCCCTCCGGGGGGCGCCGCACCCGATTTCTCTGGGGGAGACGCGGAGGTGAGGGGCGCGCTCGCGCCCGCCTTTCCCCTGGCTCCACCCACCTGCCAGCCCCGCCCACTCACTCCCCGCCCACTCACTCCCCGCAGGCCCCGCCGCCCCGCCCGCCTCGCCCCCTACCCACCCACTCCTTGGCCCGCTCACTTAATAAACCTGAACACCATAAATCTAAGTGGACTGACGCGTTATGGGACCGCGGTACGCGAAGGCGTCTACTTCGGGTCTGTCTCATTGGAAGGCATCTATTTGGGGTCTGTTGTGGGCCCTGGCAGCAGCTCCTCAGACCCCCGAAATTTCCGGGGGTGGGGAAGAATGCCTGTTATTTATAAGCAGCTCCTATGGTCCACACCTGACTTTATGCTAATGAATGGCCAGGCTGGGGCCCCCAGGCAGCCACAGGAGGCCGCTGGTGCCGGAAGAGCAAGCCCTTGGGAGGCGGGCGCACGCGCAGGCGCCGGCCGGGTGGGCGGGGCAGCTCTCGGTCCGCCGCGGACATGGGCCCCTCTTAGCCAGGGCCACGGTTCCTGGTCAGCCTTTTCAGTACGACCCTAACAGCAAGCAACGGGCTCTCCTGCGCAGCTCTGGCTCCCGCCTGAACTGAGGCGGGAGCGTGGGAACCCATGGGCAGCACCGGACTTGCCCCAGACCCGAGGCGCGGGTGCTCTTGTGGGGGCGGGGGGGGGGGGGCCGCTAACCCTGAGCAGATGGTGTCAGAACTGACCGGAGCTCCTGGACACCCATCTAATGCACGGGAGATGGAAAAAACGAAGGCAATCCACTAGGAGGAGCTGATGGGAAGAGGGTGGGGGCTGAGCATCCCCACCCAGGAACACACGGAGACACCCTGTTGTCAGGTGGCAGCAGGCAGCAGCGACGGGCCACCCCCCCCCCCGCCCCGCCCTCCCGGGGGCTGACCGGAGGGGAGCCCCCAGCCTTCAGGGCACAGGCAGAGCGGCGCGCAGTCGGCACTAGGCAGCAGGGCCTGGCAGGGCCGCAGCGCCAGCTGACACACAATCATGGGAGCTGACCACCCCCACCCCTCCCCGCCGCCCCTCCCGGGGCCCAGAGAACGGCGGCAGGCAAACCGGCTGCCCGGAAGACAGACCTGCAGCGCACGCAGCACTGGCCTGGGCTGGCGCGCAGAGCCGCCCCTGCGGGGACGTGGGGTCACAGGCTGGGAGCCCGCGCCACAACTGGGGGGCAGCCAGGGAGCTCGCTGCAGGGGCCTGGGGGTCGGCCTGACGTCCCCCGAGCTCGGGGTCCAGCCCCCAAACAACACATCCGGGCCTTCCCAGGAGCCCTCGCCGGGGAACGTGGCGCCCACCGGCTCACCCTCCCCGCGGGCTGGGCTTCTGCCCCCGGTTTACAGACCAGGAAACTGGGGTCCCGGGGCGCGGGGCGGCCCCTGACGCCGGCCTGGGTCTGCCGCCCACGGCCCTGCCCGGCCCTGCCCCCTCTGGACAGGGGGGCTGCGCGGTGCTGCCGCGAGGCCGCCGCAGGCGAGTACCTTTCTTGGCAGGCTTCCTGTTGCTCAGCTGCCCGCTGACGTCCTGCAGCCTCTTCTCCAGCTCCTTCTTCTTTTCCTGAGCTAACTCCTCCTTTGACTTGGCTGCCTGCTTCTTCCCGCTCGCCGCTGTGGAGGGAGGAGGAGCTGAGACGGAGGGCGGAGGAGTGGCACGCAGCTGGCCTCCCCCGCGCTGCCACCCCCTCCCGCCCGCTTCCTGGGCCTTCTCAACCCCCGCCTGGCCCCCAGGGCTGCCGGCAGGCCCCGCACCGGTGCACATGCAGCCGGGCCTCTCTCCCACAAAACCCCCGAGACACAAGCGCGGTCAGGCCCCGTGTGGCTCGGTGACACGCCCGTGGAAACGCAGGGCCTGGCGTGAAGCCCCGACCGTCCAACTCAGGGTTCTCCGTGTTGCCATGCCAGAGCAGTGCCCAGCCGCCGCCGGGGACCCAGTCCACCACCTGAGGCCAGGGGGGACTGCAGAGGATCACAAACCACTGCCCCCAGGAGAAAGCAGCTGCCCCCTCAGAGCAGGGGAGGACCCCTTGCCCCCGGGGGGCCACACACAGGCTCCGGGGTCCTGGGGGGGTCTCAGCCGCCCTGTCCTCCTGCTACCTCGCGGCTGCCTCAGACCTGCCCTTCCTCTCGCTCCCCGGGGCCCTGGTTCCCAGCCGGTGAGCCCGGGCCAGCGCCATGTCCCTCCCAGGAGGCTTCTGGACTGTCGACCCCAGGCAAAAGGGAGCTGGTTACCCCAGCAGGGGCCCCACAGACTCAGGAAAGGGGGGGCGAAGACCGTAAGTGCACTCGAGTGAGTGGGGGCTTGTGGCCAAGCAGGGGTCCGGGCTGCCCACCTGGCTGGGGTGGGGCTGGGCCTCGGCCCCGCACGCAGTTCCCAGCCGAGCACAGACAGGGGGGACCGGGGCAAGGGACTGCCTGGCCCCCCCCTGGAGGGCAGGGGGGACTGCGGGCGCCAAGCCCCAGGCGACGACTCACAGAACGGCTTCCTCTGCTTCTTCTGCAAACAGGACTTGACGTATCTCTCGAGCTCCCGCAGGGTGGTGGGTTTCAGGGTCTCGAAGTCGATCTCGATCTCGTCGGGGTTGGAGTCCCGGAGCGAGGGCTCCCGCGACTGGATGATGTGCACCACGCGGCCCAGCTTCTCCCCGGGCAGCCGGTTGATGTCCAGGCTCAGCTGGCGCTTCTCGTCGTAGCTCATGGGCAGGCCCTCCTCCTCCTCGTCCGAGTCGTAGGAGGCCGAGGCCTGCTTGCCGCCCTTCTTCGGCTGTCTGAGGCAGAAGGCGAACCGCGTCGCGGCGCGGACCCCTGGGCCCCTGGCCCCGCCCCCACGCAGCCCCGGGGCCCAGGGCCGCCGCCCCATCCAGTTCCCCGGGGCGTTCCTCTCCAGGACCAGGACCTCCTACCAGGCAGCACATGGCAGACCCTGCCCCCAGGTAAGAGCCGAGGATGCCCCTGGCCGGGCGGTTCCCAGGCCTCAGTGAAGAAGCAACTGCCCACCGTGCCCCCATGGGCGTCTCAGACTCAAAAGGTCAAAACCGGTCTCTGTCATCCACAAGGCAGCAGGCAGAGGGACAGAAAAATCAAAAACAGAGGGACAGACAGGGTACAACAAACTGGTGAACCAAAATCCAAGCAGGTCGGTCATTCCATTAAATACAGATGGTCCGGAAACACCAATGAGAAGAAAGAGATGAGCAGGTTGAGTGAGAAACAAGACCCAACTTGGATGCTATCTACACAAACCCCGCTTTAAATGTAACGGCAGGCCCCGGCTCGTGCGGCTCCGCGGACTGAGCGCCGGCCTGCGAACCAAAGGTCGCCGGCTCGGTTCCCGGTCAGAGCCCAGGCCTGGGCTGCGGGACAGGTCCCCAGTGAGGGGCATGCGAGAGGCAGCCACACAGGGACGCTTCTCTCTGTCTCTTCTCTCTAAAAGTAAGTAAACCTTAAAAAAGACAGAAAGAGGCTACGAAAGAGGGGAAAGAAATCAACCACGCAAATGCCCGTCAAAAGGAAGCTGCAGTCAATTCATTTCAGACAAAGCAGACCTCAAAGAGGGACCGTTCCAGGAAAAAGAGGGACACCTGCGTAATGACAAAGGATTCAGATGACCCAGAGGATGTCACACCTGACATGTGTGTGCATCTAAACACCCAGCTTCCAAATACGTGAAGCAAAAACCAGCAGGACTGAAGGGAGGGCGGGGAGGCCCAAGGGCAGCCGGAGAACTCAGCAATTTCCTCTCGGTAACTAGTAAGACAGGTAAATCAGCAACAGAGAAGACCCCACGACCCGCTACCAAGCCAGGCTGACCCGCAGGCTCCCGTCTGTGGGAGGCTGCCCCCAGCCGGCATTACGCCGCACCCCGGGCCGTAAAGTAAATCCTAACAAACGTGAAAGCGCTGCTTGCCGAAACCCGTAACTGAAACGTTTCTAAAAAAATCCGCAGATATTTCGGAATTAGACAACACACTGCTTAGGGGCCCACGGTCAAAAGGAAAGCCCGAAGGGGAACGAGCGACGGTTCTGAACCCAAGGCGAACCCAAGGCCCTGGGCGCGCAGCCCCTGGCCTACGCTGTGCGCAGGCAGAGCTGCGCAGCGTTAACTACAAAAGAAGGTCTCTGAATGGGCCTGCGCTGCTCCTTGAAGCAGCCAGAGAAAGGAGAGCAGCTTAATTCCAAAGCCAGTAACAGGAAACAGTAGAAATAAGAGGAGAAAGGGAAAAAGTGCAGAGAAAACCAAGTGACATCAGAGCAAGCAGCAAAACTGATCCATCTCTGTCCAAACTCACCAGGAAAAAGACACAACTGACCGGTGTCAGGAACGAGCATGGACAGCCAGCCCAGGCCCTGCAACGTGAAGACGGTCGGAGGGCGGCGTGCACACGCCTCTGCTCGTGCCTCCCGCACCTCCGGTGAAACGCTTTCAGAGGGCATGGACGCCCCAAACTCACCCAAGAACAAACTCGCTGCCTGACTTACCCTCCCTCCGAGAAGAGAACTGAATTCGCGGTTAACATCTTCCAACGATTAGGCTCCAGGCCCAGGCTGTCCCAGCGGGGAGGCCCCAAGTGTGCAAGAGCTAACACCAGCCCCGAACACCTGCCCCAGGGTGGGACAAGGAGGGGCGGTGCCACCCCAACACCAAGCCTGGACAGAGACAGCGCAAGAAACCCTGACTCCCCTCCCCTTCCAGGAAGGAGAGAACGAGGGGGCAACAGCCCTGGCCTTTGCCACCGCCTGCCCTCTGGCCTGCGCCTCCCCCACGGCCGGGGCGCCCCCCCGCCCCGGGCCTCCTGCCGCCCACACGCTCTCCGAGCCCCCGCCCCCGCCGCCTGCTGGACCACAGTCACCTCCAGAAGTGCGGCCTTTCTCCCACTCGCTCCCGCCAACAGGCCAGGATCTGACCCCTTTCAAACATGCCACGACCCCCTTCATTTGCTCAGAGGACAAAATGCAAACACACCCACAAAGCCAGCCAACCTCAGCCACCTCAGCCCACCCTCTCCCCACCTCGGGCGCCCACTCGCCCGAATCCCCGCAAGGGGCATGTCTGCTGGTCTCCAGGGCGCCGACCGGGCGCTGCCTGCCGGTTCTCGGAACCACGCCCTGCCCTCTGGGGACGAGTTGGCCCCTGTGCACCCACCCCACCCCTGGGGCAGCCTTGACAGGCGCCCGGGACCTGGGGCGACTTCCCCACCCCGCTCTGCCCACCGTCGGCCTTGCTGGTTTGTGGCCGCGTCTGGTCACGGGGGACGGACTGCGGAACTGACCTGTGCCACAGCCACCCTCTACCTACCAGGCTGGCGGGAGTGAAGTGCCAAGAGCCCACGTGACCAAGCCCAATGTCCTCAAATTAATCTCCTGAGCCCACGTGAGGAAAAGTGTCCCCAAAACCTTAAGATACAAGGTCTCCGCCAGACAGCGGGGCCGGTCCAGGGCCTGGCACAGAGGCCAGCCCCATGGAGAGCTCAGCGGCGCCCCCCACGGCCGCCTCGCTCCCAGCCGCCTTTCCAGGTGGCGGGCAAGGACCATGGGCCCCCTGCCCTGCTGCCCGGGGGTCGGCCCCCGGCCCCCGGAGCCCCCGTGGCGCGTGGCGCTGGGCTGGCCAGGGCCCACCTGCTGGCCGCGGTTGTGCTGTTGGCCTTCTTGGTGGGCGCCTTCTTCTGCTGGGCCTGCTTGGTGGGCGGGGCAGCCTTGGCCTTCTTCTCATCCTCGGACCTGGCCTTGTGCCGCTCCTTGTCCTTGTCCTTGTCCTTCTTCCTCTTCTCCTTCTCCTTCTTCTCCTTCTTCCTCTTTGGCTTGTTCACGGGGGCCTGAGACAGGGCGGCCAGCTGCTCGTGCACGGCCTTCAGCTGGAAGAGAGCGGGCGGCTGAGGGGGGCCGCAGGGCGCCTCGGGGACCCTGCGACAGGCCCAGGACTGTGCCGCGCCCCCACTGCCCTCTGTGGCTGCTGGCCCCCAGGGAAGTGGCAGGGAAGGTGCCTGGTCACAGGCGGCTCGGACAGCGGTAAGACCAGCCTGGCGAAATAAACACTCAGCCCGGGGCACGCGCCATTTTTCTCGTTAGTTTTATTTCTCAGACGAAGGGAACACAGGCTTAACCGGTGGCACAAAGCAGACGACCGAACAGCAGGTCTAGAGGCCGGCGCGCCCCAGTGCAGACGGTGCCCGGTGGCGTGAGGGCCGACTGTGCCCCAGGCCCGGCGGGTGGGCGGGTGGGCCGACAGGCCTCCGGCCGGTGCGGCCCCTGCACCGAAGCCTCCTTCTGACAGGGTCACGTCTAACGAGGTCCAGGTCCAAGTCCACTCTGCTCTCTCCTGTCCCCGCCGGAAGCCCCAGCATGGGCTGGCCGCCAGGCGTCACTCAGTTCACCGCAAACGCCGCACGCTGGAGGGAGCCTCGGCGGCAGGGCCGGGGCGGGACAGCCGCGTGCCCAGGGAGGCCGCGCTGCGCCTCAGGCTGCTGGGCCACACGGTTGCCCCTGCCACGGCCTCCCCGCCAGGCCCTTCCGGGGCAGCAGAGGCCCCCAGGCCCCGCCAAGAGGGCCCCTCACAAGCGGGGGCGGGGGCGCTCACCTGCTCCTGCAGCTCCGCCAGCCTGGTGGCCCGCTCCTCCTCCGAGTCCGAGCTGCCCGAGTCCGAGGAGCTCTCCTCGCTGCTGCGGCTGCTCTCCGTGCCCTTGCTCACCGCCGGGGCTGCGGGGGCGGGCACCGTGGGTACCTCTGCCGGCTCGTCCGGCATCTTGGCAAACCGCATCTCAAACACGTCCTGTGGAAGAGCAGAGGCCGCCTGAGGTCCCGAACGCCCCCGGAGCAGCCCCTCAGAAGGGCCCCCGGCTGCCCAAGATGCCCTCAGACCCACAGGGAGGCTGCGCAGGTCAGGCCCTGCGAGGCAGCGGCCAGGCTGGACTCCTCCCTCTCTAGGCAGAGGGCGCGGGGCCAACAGCCTCAGACGCGGCCAGCCGCCAGGGACGTGGCCTGCCGGCCCCCCCAGCAACCACGCATGCCTCCCGCCGGCCTGTCCGAGGCCCCGGGGGCGGCCCCCTGGAGCCGCGCAGCGGGAGCGCTGTCCCTGGCACTCCAGCGCACTGTGGGCCCCGGCCCCCACGCCTTCGCTCTGCAGCAGCACTGCAGCGCCGGTCCGGTCCGGACGCCCCCCTTTAAAAGGCAAAGGTCCTATCAGGACTGGTCTCAGGAGGCCTGCCGAGGGCCCCACCCAGCAGGACCCGGGCCCCAGGAGCACTGTCAGTGAAGATCCCCTCCCTGGTCACCGTCCGACGGGGAGGAGCGACCAGGAGGCCGCGTGGGGAGACTCCTCTTTGCCCCGTCTGTGGCCAAATCCACCTGGGTTTGCGCCCACAAGCTGCGACCCCTTGGGCGCGGCCCCGGCTCCCAGAGCCGCCCACTCTGGGCCCTGGCCCGAGGCTTCTCTCCAAGGCTGTTGACGTCCCCGGAGGCGCACAGATGCTCCCAGGGACAACCTGGCCTGCCCGGTGCACACACCCGGCCCGATCACCGCACAGATGTCGCTCGTGCGGGTTCTTGGCCTCTGCGGCCAAACAGCTGAGCGCCGGCTTCAGCGGTCACTGTCGCCGGGAGCCCCCTTCCTGACGGGCTTGCAGCACAACCCCTGCACCGGGCCGTGCCGGACCCCGCAGTCGGTGAGGCTGCTGGAAAGCAGCCACTGGCGACCCCTCCCCCAGCGTTTGGAGGAACGTCCTGCTCGCTGCCCACCCCAGCCGGGAGCTGCAGCTCCCAGAAGGCAGAGGGGCGGGGCCCGTTTGTCACCAAGTCCCCGAGGGCCATCAGGACAAAAGGGCTGCGTAGATAAGGGCCCCCCCCCCCCCCCCGCACCTGGCCTCCAGAGATGCCTGTCTCTCCCAGGGCCCAACCCGGGACTGCCGATCCCACCTGTGCTCCGCAGGCCCCGCCCCCTGAGAGCACCTCAGGTTACCTGCAGCTTCCGGGCCATGGCCACCACCTCGTGGTCTGGCGGGTTGTACTTGTAGCAGTTGGAGAACATTAACCGGATGTCGGCTGCAAAGCCCTGTGCGTCCGGGTACTCGCGGCTGTCCATCTTTTTCTGTAACACAGAAGGGCCAGGGCGTGAGGGGCACTGCCCGGCACCCCCGTCCCAGCCGACCCTGCGCGCTCGGACGCAGACCCCCGCACGGCGCCGCCAGCCCCCGAGACCTGTGGCCCAGGAGCCCAGGGAGCAGGCAGGACGGGGCAGAGGCCTGCAAGGGGGGGGTGGTCGGGATGCCCCGGGGGGAACAGCGCTCAACAGGAAGTCTGGCTCCTGCAGCCCGGCCACCACTTCACCCCTTCTTTTCCCAAAGCTTCCAGCTCGGCTCCAGGGTCACCTGTCACATGCCAAGGTCCCCGAGGGGAGGGGCTCCAGGGGAAGAGGAGCTTCCGGGAAAGCACTCCGCCGGCTCCAGGGGTCCACTGGATTCTCCAAAAGTTTGTTTTTCCCCCCATGAAAACCCAGGGGCTGCCAGCCAGCCCCTCGCCCCTCGCAGAGGCACCGGGCTGCCCCAGCGGGGAGAGCGGGGGACATGAGACAGACGCGCCGCCAGCTACGGACACTGCAGGTGGCGGCTAAGGACAGAAAGAAAGCTAATAAAGGTGCGGGGACATTCCTAGCGGAGGGACGCCCCTCCCCCGCAGGCGCGGCTTAAGGCTTCAAGAGGGCGCCCTGCACGGCAGCACCCTCAGGCCCGCCCCCCGCCCCCCGGGGCCAAGGGCAGGAGTGCGAGAACACTCCCCTTTTTCGGAGGCCCCGTCCCTGCGTCCCCTTGCTCCCCAGGTCCAGGCCAAGTCCTGTCTCGAGGGGACGTGGGCCTGGCAGGGCAGTGAGACAGGAGCTGAGGGCCAGCCGACAGCTGTCAGCCCCGAGCCAGGGCCCCGCAGCCCACGCTCCCGCTGCCCCCACGGTCAAAACCTGCCCTGAGAGAGCTGACCAGGGCTGGAGGCGAACTCAGAAAAAACTAAACCACTCACTCCCAAGAATTGGGACTGGCCAGAGGGTCAGCGGCAGACGAGGTGGGGCCCCCCGCCCACCTGCCTCTGCTCTGCCCGAACTGTGACGGGGCCCGCTCCCCGCACTTCACCCACACGGGGGACCGCGGCCCGGACAGGAGCAGCTGCTGTCGCCAGGCCCCCAGCAGGGGCAGCGCTGACCCCGTCCAGGGAAGCAGGCGAGGAAGCCGCCCCGCCGCCGGCCCAGAAGGCCAGACGGAGGCCCGCCCAGGCCGCCTGACCGCAGCGGGGACACCAAGTCCCTCCCCGCCCTGCGCTCCCCACTGCCGCTCCACGGAAGGCGGCAGGAGGGCCTGACAGGACAGGAACCTCCAGATGAGGAACGGGGGCGGGACGGCCCCCCGAAGACATGACACCACCGGGGCCAAGGGAGGGGGTGGCGCCGCCGCCGCACATTCAGGGACAAGTGTGCAGAACACCCCCGGTGCCCAGGCGGGGCTGGCCCGGGGAGCCACCAACCGCCCAGACCCGCCCGAGGCACCAGCCCCAGGACACGCCCTCAGGACGCGGGCAGCGCCAGGAAAGGGGGCCCGAGCCCAGCGCCCGCCCGCGGACCTTGACGGTGCTGAGGTCCATCGGGTGCTTGATGATGTCGTGGTAGTCGTGCAGCTCCAGGGCCTCGGCGTCCACCGGCTTGTAGAAGGGCCAGGCGTAGGCCGCGTGCTTCTTGGACAGCAGCTCCTTGAGGATGCTGTCGCAGTGCCGCAGGTGCTCCGACAGTTTGCCCTTCTTGCCCGCGTGCTGGGGCACCTCCCCGTCCTCCAGGTCCTTCTTGGGCGGCTTGATGGGCCGGCCCCCGCTCTCCCTCCGCGCCACGACCTTGGCCTGTTTGGGGTCCGACAGCGGCAGGGGCGACTCGCTCCGGCTGGCGGTGATGGCGGACGTCGTGGGCGTGGTCGTGTCCGCTTTCCGCTTCACGCCCTTTTTCTGTGACAGCAAAACCCGTGAGTGCCAGGGCCACGCCCACTGCTGCGCCTGCGGAGCCCCGACTACCCGCCACGCCCCGAGCAAGGCCGAGCCTAGCTCGGCCGCGGCCGTCCTCCCAGCTGCCCCCGCGCAATGGGGGACGGAGGCTCAGAGGGGCCACGTCGCCGGCCCAGGTCACACAGCTGGTAGTGGTGAGGACAGACTTGGAATCTACCCCGAGCTGCCCTTTGCCTTTGCCCCATGGCTCCGCGGTCCGCGGTCCCCACACCCAAGCCGGGGTGCAGTATGCAGTTCACCGCACCTAACCAGCACCCGCGCCGCGCCGGGGGCTCCGGACTCAGGATGAGCGGGCACCATGACCAGATGCCACCAAGCGGGACTCGGGCTCGGGGACGGCAGAGACAGAGGGAAGCTCCCACACAAGCCTGACAACTGTGCTCCAAGGACAACTGTCTGGAGCAGGAGCGGGGGAGGCGTGCTGGGTGGGGGCGAGATAGGACACAGGCAGAAACAGCAGGCTCGGGACCAGGACTGCAGGGCGGAGCAAGGGGCAGGTCTGGACTGGACCCCAAAGGCAGTGGGAGCCTCTGCCAGGGGAGAAACGGAAACTAAACGCCCCCGGAGCCTTCAGTGGGTGTGCCCAGGGCAGACACTCCCAGGGGGCGTGCCCAGCGAGTGGGCGGACTGGAGGTCAGGGCGGGCGGACGGGCCCGCAGGCCTCCCCAGGCCTGGGGGCTGACAATGAGGCCCTGGGGCGCCGCTCCCGGGTTCCAGAGCCCAGGCTCAGCGTCCCCAAACCAGCTCAGCCGGCACGAGTGCCTCGGCCCCGGCAAGCAGCGGGGCCCCTCAGAGCCACAGGCGCCCGCAGGGCCCTGCTGTCTAGGCGCCACCAGGCCGCCTCCCATAATGCTTCACGGGCACCCCCGGGGGCCAAGCGCGCCGCAGAGGCCCGGGGGCTTGTCTGGCCACGGCAAACGGCATGCTCCCGAGACAGCCAGGCACTGTGGCGCGGCCTGGCCGGCGCCTCCGGCAAGTGCAGGCAGTGAAGGCCGGGGGAGGGGAGCAGCGGAGGCGGCATGTTACCTTTGGGAAGCCATAAACCCCTCTGAGCGCCTGCTTCCTCATCTGTAAGATGGGGGAACACTGCCTGCCCCAGAGGGTCGCTGTGAGGGTCAAATTGGAGAAGATGGCGCATCAGGGGCTGCACGGGGCCTGCTCAGAGCCGCGCGGGAACGGTGTCCTCGCCAGCCCAGACCTGGCAGGGAGCAGCCCGCGGGAGCCCCGGCCGGCCGGGACTGGCAAGCGGGAGACGCACATGCAGGTGCTCAGGCCAACAGGGCACAAGACGGCGGGAGGGGGCCACACACGGACAGGACACGGCCAGGCCACTGCCCTCCCCAGGCCGATGGCCGGAAACGCCCGCGAGTGGGTGGGGGGGACCCCGCCCACACTGCTCTTACTACCTTCCCCACCTGGGCCGCTCTGCAGAGGCCAGGGTTTCGGGCCGAGAAGCGGGGCCGAGAGCAGCCTGCCCTCACCAGCTGTGTGACCCGCGGGTCCCTGAGCCTCGGTCTCCTCATCTGCGTCAGCAACGGCGGCCCAGCCCCCCAGGCAAAGCGCGGCAAGAATCACTCCCAAGTCACGCGCCCCAGACACCCGACAGGCGGCGCGCGGCCAGGGACAGGTGGCTCAGCCCCTCCCCCTCCGGCCTGCCCCATGCCTGCCCGAAGCCGGGACCCCGACCACTGCTAGGACCCAGGCCAACCGCAAGCCCCGGGGCCGCTCACCTTGACGACGGGCGGCGTGGGAGGGACCACCGGGACTACCGGTGTCACGGGAGGAGGTGGGGCGGCAGCCGGGGGCACCGGGACCGACGTGACGTTTGCGGTGATAGTTGGCACAGGGGTGGCAGCAATGACGGGCGTCTGGGAGACAGCAGGGGGGACGTTCTGGAAGGGGGTCGCCGGGGAAACAGAGGGCATGGCCGCCACTTGCTGCGCACCTTGAGGACAAGGAAAGGAGGCTGAACAGACCAGGCTCGCTCGGCAGACAGAGGAAACGCAGCACTTCTGGAAGCTTCTGGGACCATCCCCTCCGAAGCGTCCAGATGCCGGAAGAGCCCGCTTCCCGAGACTGCCAGCCCAGCATTCAAGCCGCCTCCACGGAGCCCACCACACCGACACAAGGCCCCCCGCCTCTGGCCAGGACCCAAGTCTGCAGGAGGGGCTCGCGCAAGCCGCACAGCCTGGACGGTGAGAGCCAGGCCTGCGCCCGAGAAACCGAGGTGAACTCGGGCCCATCGGTGACCGGCTGAGCGACCCGGACGGAGCTGCTCGCCCACCCCGAGTCCCCGCCTGCAGACCGGCACATCAGCAGCGCTGGCCACCGGCCCGGCCCCTCGCGGGCTGGGCCGCTCCCGGCGCGCCCTCCGTCCGCGGCGCAGGGCCGCCCGTGCTAACCTCACCCCCACCACGCTCCCCCGCAGGTGACACAGCCCTCTCCTGCCACGGAGAACACAAGGGCCAAAGCGGCCAGGTCTCAGGCAGGGGACAAGTGGGTCACCCGTGACCTCCGTCCAGGCCCCCAGGAGGGGCGTGCTCAGAGCAGGGCCGCAGGAGCGGCGCGGGGACACGGCCGGACCGTGCCTCCCCCGGAAGGCCTGAGGGACCACCCGGGGCCACCGCGCCCCAGACCCCGCGTGGCCGCAGCCGAGACCCGGCTCCCGGGGGGCACCTCACGGCCGCCCCGACGGCCTGCACCAGGAACCGCGGCCTCCGCCAGCGGCGGCAGCTCAGAAGGACCACAGCCACCCCCTGTTGTACCTGCACTCTGGGTTCCCGCAGCCGGCTTCCGGCCTTTGCCCTTTGGAGCGGGGGGTAATAATTCAACTTCCTCCTGGGGCATCTGGGCCACTTTCTGCAGAAAAATTTTCTCTAAGGCTTGGGCCATTAGCACTATGTCGTCTGTGGGCTGAAGACACGGGAGAGTGCAGGTTACACGCTGCGGAAGGAGCCAGGCGCTTGCAGAAGACACAGCTGGCTTAGCTCGAGAAAACGCTTCCTTAAAAGACTCAGGAGACCGCGGAGGCCGAAAACCACCCTTCCCTACCACGGGACAGAACGAGAGCCTTCCACTCTGCGCCCCGGGTATCCACCTTTACCATGTCACTTAAAACAAAGACCCCACACCCAGCAGGGGCATGTGGGGGGGTGCCCCAGGGAGCCCCGGTGTGTGCTCCTCGCCCTGAAAGCCCTCCGTGGACACTTCCCCTTGCTGTGGGGTGCGCCACGTCACTTGGGATGGCTGCGTGTGGGTATCACAATGCGTTCAGCCATCTCCAGCTGCTGTGCAGGGGAAAGGTTCGGAACTTTCCACCTGAGCCAGCCTGCAGTGACTCTTGTCATTATCTCTACAGGGACGGTTTCTAGGTCCAAGGTATGGGTGTCTTAAGTTTTTATTTTAATTTTTGATTTTAGAGAGAGAAACGGAGAAAGAGAGAGAGAGAGAAACACCAACGTAAGAAACACTGGTCGGCTGCCATCCATACGCGCCCTGAGCGGGACCGAAGCTGCAGCCCAGGTGGGCGCCCCGACCAGGAATCGAACCCGCAACCCTTTGGTTTGTGGGACGACACCCACCCCACTGAGCCACACCACCCACGGCCATGGATGTGGACGTTTCCAAGGGTTTGGCCTGTGTCACTTTCTTCTGAAAATGCTCTCACTTCCTCCACTGGGGACCTGGCCCACAGGAGGCCATGGCTCTTGGAGGACCCGCGTGCGGGGATCGCGCGCGGGGACGGGGACATGGCACACGGAGCCCGACCGAGCCGCCCCCGGGCCAGCCCTGGGCTGGCTGGCGGCTTGCAGGGGTCTTCTGGGCCCACGGCACCCGCATCTTCTTACCTTGTTATAAATATAACAATTTGTAAACATGGTGTTGAAGTCCTGCATACATTCACTCGCACTCCAGTAATAATTGTTCTCTAGCCTCTTCTTAATCGTCCCCATGTCCATCGGGCTCTTGATTATTTTATGATAATCCTGGGGAGAGATTCGCAGAGGCATTACTCCCTGAGCCCCAGGGCGGTGGCAGAGCAGCAGCGGCCTGGCCTTCCAGGAGAAGCTGGGGACAGGGCGGGCCCGAGGCTGGGGCTGCCCCGAGGGCAGGGTGGGGGCGGGAGGGGCCGCCGCGGGCCCCATGAGGGGGCTGGGCCTTAGAGAGGCAAGGAGCTGGGCGCTGGCGCCGGGTTACACGTTGGAGACAGGGCCCAGTCCCGGCCGGAAGCCAAACCTCTCTCCAGGGCCCGTGGGCAGCGGGGGCTCAGCTCGATCCAGAGCCCCACTACCAAGGGCTAACAGCTTGCAACACTTGGGGTTCTCTAGCACGGTCCACTGATAAGCCACTGAGCGCCAGCCGGGGTGGCCCCCCAGAACGCACCTGACCTCTGCAGGGGGCGTCAGGGGCACAGAGAGCACACAAGGCTGGGCGGGGGAGGGGGGGTTCTTCCGGCACCCGCAGGCCAGCACCGCCCTGCCCCCCCTCGAAGAGCCCTGGGCAGCCCCTGCCTGGGCGCCGCGGTTCCGAGCCATTCCCGCGCCACAGGCTCGGGCTGTGCCTGGCCCTCCGGCACCGCCCACAGCTCAGACACCGCCTCTGCGACGGCCGGCAGGGCAGCCCTCCCAGGAGTCAGGGCGCCCGCACTCACGGGCAGGTTCAGCTTAATGGCGTCCACGGGCTGGTAGAAGGGCCAGGCGAACTGGTGCTTCCAGAGCGTCTTCACCACCACGTTCTGCATGTACTGCAGCTGGTTGGTCTTGCGGCCGGGCTTGGCGGGGTTGGAGACCTCCGGCGGGGGCGGGTTCACGGGGCCCGGGGCCGCCGGCATCCCCGGGGGGGTGGCCGTCGTCGTGGCGGACATCCTCCGGCGGCTCGCTCACTGGCCGTCACAGCAGCGGCGCAGGGAGGCCCTCGCTTCCTCTGTGCCGCCCGCAGAGGCGCGACATCCCGTTTCCGGGCCCCACCACGCAGCGCCTGCGGAGAGGGCAGGAGAGGAAAGACGGTCACCCAGGCCCCGCCGCCCCCCCCCACCCCACACCGCCCAGCCCGCACTCCCGTGTCCTCACGGCGGAGCCGCCTGCCTTGGCCCAGCCAGTCCTCACCTGCCACACCACCACTCTCTGCCGCTGTCAAGCTGCGGGGCAGGGAGACACGGGGGACAGGCGATCACACGAGCGCCTGCCACCTGGGCAGGCGAGGAAGCTCGAGGGTGGGAAAGCGGCTGCCGCCCAGGCAGGGCGCGGGGCCCCGGGCCCGGCGCCCGACGCGGCTCACTGCCCGCCGACCGTCCGCCTGCGCTCGCGCGACACTGTCCTCGGCTGTGGCGGCTGTTTAGGGAACGTCGCAGCTAGAGAGCAACAACGTGGGCCCCGACAGCGCCGAGCCCGGCCGGCAGAGCCCTCCAGAGCGCGGCTGCCCACCACGAGGCGAGCCAGGTTCTGCCGCAACCACGAGACCCTAGAACGACTGCGGGTCTATGACGCCAGCCAGGCTGTGACGTCGCTGGTCCGCAGCCAATGGGAAAGGCGGGGATGCGCCAGCGCGCCCAGTGATTGGCAGGGCGGGGGTGGGGTGAGGGCGGGGCAAACCTCCCCTGGTCACGGCCCTCCCGACGCTCTTGGCGCGCGGCGCAGGAAGCAGCGCGGTCGCCTCGGGTGGCATCGGGGGACCCATGGAGCCCGGCGAGGCGCCGCGCAGCGCGAGAACGGACAAGACGCCCCCACATCTCCACGATGAGAACCAGTTCTCCCTCCCGCCTGCAGGCCCGGTGGATACGGGTTGCGCGTGGAGCCGACGCCAGAGGCATCTGCATAGGCTGCGCATTTTAGCTTTTCGTGGTCGTCACTACGTTCGTCACTACATTCAGGAGGGTCAAGGCCGGTGGCCGCGGCACCACGTGAGGGGCCAGGCGGCTTCCGGGACGACCAGCCACAACTTGCAGACGCAGATCGGCGCCACCTGGATAATTTCCCGAGCCGGTCAGCGCCCCTGGTGGCCTGTGCTGTGCGGCAGTGGCGTCGGCGCCACCATCAAGTCTGTGCCCCAGGGCGCTGGTTGTGAAACACTGACGAGCACCCCCCTGTCTCCTCACTGCAGCCCAGAGCGAAAGGGGCTCAAACAAGCCCTCGGGCACATCGCACCCACCAAGCAAGCCTGCCCTGCGCACCGATCCCCTGGGGGAACCCGAACACCCACCCCGGCGCCCAGTCTGTCCCCTGGGGAGCGCCGCCCCGCCCCCCACGCCCTCCTGCGGTGAGCCGGCGCCTCTCATGGGCCTGGGTCCCACCAGCCCTGGCCAGTGGCCAGGTCAGCACAATGTCACAGCCCCAGGCTGGTGGCTCCGCAGGGACGTTGGCCGTGTCGCTTGGTGCTCACAAGGCTGGGTCTTCACCACCAGAAAGCCACTGAGCCCAGCACAGACCTGGTCAGCAACACCTCGCTGCCCTGCGCCCTCGTCCAGCAAGTCGGCAAATGCCAACTCGGCCAGAGTCTGACCGCGTCTGGTCTGAGCACCGCCACCTCCTGCTGGGATCTCCATGAAACCCCTTGGGGGTCTGCCCTCCCCACTCAAGACCCTCGCGTGGCTCTGTCGCTCAGCATCAAAGTGCCCTCCTGCCCTGACCAGCAGGGCCCAGTGTGGCCAGTGACTCACCTCCCCATCCCGGCCGCTGCGATAGCAGTGCCCCATGCGGTCTCACGCCCTTGTCCCCTTCGGGCCGCTCTGCTCCAACGCCGCCGCCTGCAGGGGCCTCGCAGGCCCTGCCAGAACCCCCGGTTTCTCGGGGCTGCTGCTCCAGGTGCCCATCCCAGCCCTGCCCCCCACGAGGCTCTAAGATCGGAGTCAGACAAATAGTGCACAGGCCGGCGCCAGACACGGGGCAAGACCTGCACCGGCCGACTGCCGGTCGCCCGCGCCCAGTGGGGAGGTGGCGGCCGGCACCTGGTGCTGCTCCATGGCCTGGGGGCCAGGGGACGGGCAGGAGGCAGCCAGGGGCTGCAAACGACCTGGGGACAGGGGGCTCGAGGACAGACAAGCATGTCTCTCTGCAGGGACACGCCTGGCCTGGCCCTTAGCTTCCCCCAACCTGTGGCGGAGCAGGAAGCCAGGGCCAGCCACAGCTGCAAGACGTAGCCCGGTGCCGGGGCAGGTGCCCAGGAGCAGCGCCTGGCGCCCTCCAGGCACTGCAGGTGGGAGACGGGGGGGGGGGACGGACAGGGGGGAGGGGTGGTCCCAATAGACAGACCGCGAGCCCTGAGCTCCGGGCCTGGCCCCGCGCACGCTCCTGGATGCCAGCGGTCACTGCAGGCCACTGGGAGCCCCCCCACTGCGGCCAGAAGTGCTCCCTGCCCCCAGCTTCACTTCAGCGGGTGGGAACCAACACGACCGGGTCTGCGAGGCTCAGAGGGACCGCCTGGCATGGGTCTGGAAGATGGGCACCCCTGGGCCTCGGGGCCTGCACGGGCAATGGGGGCTCCCCTCTTCTGCAAAGGTGGACGCCACCCCACACCTCTGCTGAAGCGACGATGGCCCCACAGCCTCAGAGCCCTGCAAATACGTGCCCCCCGCCAGGGTGGCAGAGCCACCTCCCGCCTCTCACAGTTCCCTCCCAGCTTGTTCTTTGTCCCCAGCCCCAGCTCAGCAGGGTGAAGGGCAGCCAGGCTATAAGAGGTTGGGGGGGCCCACAGCCCCTTCCATCCCAGGTGCTAGGACCCCCCCCCACAACCCCGCCAGAGCGGCCAGCAAGGAAACGTCCCTGGTTCGCCACCCCGGGAGAGAAGGAGGCTAAAAGGGCTCCCTGGCCATAAAACTGCACAGGCCACCTCCGCCCTGTCCCCTCTGGGTCGGTGAACAGAGCAGAGAGGCCACATGGTTCGTGCTGGAGCGCACACAGCGTCACCCCTTCAGACAGGGACCAGGCCAAGGTGGACCCATCAGAAGCCTGGCCTTGCCTGTCCCCTGGGCACTACACCAGACAGGAAGCGACACCATAGGTGTGGACAAGAGCAAAGGAGACCTGCCCTGCCCTGCCCGGCGTGGCTCCGTGGGTCGGGCACCGTCCCGCAAAGGGAAAAGTCACCGGTTTGATTCCCAGTCCGGGCGCGGGCCTAGGCTGCAGGGCCAGGCCCCAGCTGGGGGCGTGCGAGAGGCAATGATCAGCTATTTCTCTCGCCCGTCGATGTTTCTCTCTCTCTCTCTCTCTCTCTCTCTTCCCCTCTATATGAAAATAAGTAAGTTCTTTAAAAACAGGAGCAAAGGAGACTGGCAGGCTGACCGGGGGATCCCCACCGGCACAGAGGGTGGTGACGCGCCCCCAGGCCCCGCCCACCGTGCAAGCAGCCCCAGGCCGCCTCCTCTCTCCCACTTCGCCTCCCCAAGCGTGTTCCCCAAGGGAGACCCGAGGGCACCTCCCCTCAGAGGGGCCGCCCCACGCCTGCGCCCGGCCATGCAGGGACCCCGCAGAGCCCGCCTGTCAGCAGCAGGCCAGGGCGCGCCGCCCCCAGGCAGAGCAGCTGTCCCCTCGGCCGCCCCAGTCCGGGTGAGGGATCAAGGCCACATTCCAAGGCCGGGAAGGGAAGTGCAGCTTCCAGAAAGAAATTAAAACTTGGACGGGCGGCTGACCCGCCACGGGGTCCAGCACCGACGTGAAAGCTGGTGACAGACAGGCAAAGGGACGTGGAGGCCTGAACACCAGCGCGGTCAACCGCCCTGGAGTGACCCCCAGAGTGGCCGAGGTCTCCGCCCAGGGCCTCAGGCACAGCCTCTGCCTTTGACGCAGGGCCCACGCCACCCGCCAGGCCTCATCTGCGCGCCTTGCGCCCTGTGACTCTCCCAGGCCCCGGCTCGGCCCACCACCTCTGGCCCACGCCTCCCGGAGGGCGGGGCCCGGCAGAGCCGACAGGGGAGGAAGCACCATGCAACACGCGGGGTGGTGGGCCCGGCCCGCAAGGTCTGCACCCCTGCTGAGGGCGAGGCACCCACGTGGGCCCTGAGGTCAGGGTCCTGCACCCCCCAGCCCAACCCCAGCACCACGGGTAAGCCAGGGCGAGAGGACACAGGCAGCGCAAGGACAGGATGGCCCTGCTGCCGCCAGCCCACAAGGACACCAGGAGGCGCCCCTCCTGTAACCCCAGGTCTGAGCCAAACCGCGGGCAACACTGAGGGCCAGCAAGGGGCGCCTGGCGCCTTCAGCCCAGATACAACACACAGGCTCACCAGCCGCAAGTCTGCCCCTGACCCCGCGTGCCCCCAGGTGGGTGGGGGGTGTCGCCTGGGGGCCGACACACAGGGGTAGAGGGGCCCCCGCGGCCCCCCACGCCGGCCAGGCCGGAGGCCTGCAGCCCGGAACGCGGCAGGGCAGCTTCAGAATCTGCGCCCCGCTCACCGCACAGCTGCGGCGGCCACTTCACCCCCGAAAGCCACTTATCCAGACAACACTCCCCTGGTGTGGCCAGTGCCCCCACCCCGCACCCCCTCCCAGTCACGGCCACAGCGGGCGGCGGGGCTCTGAGGAGGCGCAGCCCGGCCCGGGCCAGGCCCAGCCCAGCACCGGGAAGCGGGGCGCCCTCGGGGACAGCCGGGAGGGGCCCAGGCCAGGGAGGGGCCAGGCCCTGCGAGGGATGCTGAGGCTCCGAGAAGCGCCCCCACTTCCCGGGACCCCGCCAAGGACAGGAGCAGCACCTGCAAATCTGGTGAAAGTCAGACAACCCGCCTTCCACACGAGAGGATCCGAAACCACCCAGAGCGGAAACTCAGACAAACCACAAAGCCCTCGAACAATCAAGCCAAAAATCCCAGATCTGGGGTTCTGGCGCGATCCCCAAGGAAGGGCCCCGAGGGCTGGCAGGGAGGGGGTGCGTGGATCAGCCCCCCGCCCCCATCACACGCGCGACGCAGGAGCGGCCAGCCCGCAGGGAGGCGCCCCACGACCCCCGGCCGCCCCGCCCACACGCGCAAGGCCAGGTGAGGTGGCCAGTATCCGGGCTGGGAGGCGGGGCTGGCCCGGAGGCGCGTCTCCCCACCCCTCCCCAGGTCCCTGAACTCTGGGACCTGCCTCCTCCCTTCAGGGGTGCTGGGGCCGGACCCTAACACCGAAAGCCAGCCCACTGCCTCGCTCAGCCCAGGGGGCCCCTCCCTGTTCTGGACTAACGGGTGGCAGGTGGGACCCCAGGCCAGTGCCACTATAAGAACACCCGGAAAATCCGGCGGCAGCCACACCGGCCCTCCTGCCACACCACCAGCCGGGGTGGCAAGCGTGGCCTCCAAACGTGGGCGCCCGGGGGGCTCGCGCTCTGCACCCCTGCGGATGGGGGCACCCGCTGCGTCACTCTCGCTCCGACACCTTGTGCCCCGTCCCGGCGCGGGAGGTGTCATGGGAGCCCCAGTTCCCAGGTGGAGGCCCACAGGGGAAGGGGCACAAGGTGACCCAGTTACAGAGAGGCTTCACAAGGCTGTCATCCCACGCCAGACCCCGGCCACTGCCAGCCTCTCAACCACCCTGCTGGGACGAGGAGCTGAGGCTGCAGGACGGGCCGGCCTGCGGCCTCCGGTGGCCGCCGGGCTCCCAGGCCCCAGCGGCTGCCCTGGAGCCTCAGGAAACAGGATCCGGGGGGAGCAGGGCGGCTTCAGTGACAGACGGAGCCAACTGCCGCCTCCCGTGGGGCCAGGGCGGGGCCCCGCGCGGCCATGCGGGGAGCCCTGGGGGAGGGCAGACAGGCAGGCGAGGGCCCGGGGAGCACACCCTGCTGGGCAGGAAGCGGTGCCACCGCGCCGTCCCCCGAAGGGCCCCCGCCACAGCAAGGCGGCCCCAACCAGGGCCCACAGCAGGACCTGCGTGCACCCCACACCTGCCCCACGAGCCCCGGCCCACCAAACGTGAGAACCCGTATGAAAAAACACCCAGAGAAACTCAGCAGCCTGCATGGGCCCTCCTGCCAGAGCGCCAAGCTTCGGCGTGGCCGCGGGGAGAGCGGGGGGCCCCGACAGGCAGCGGGGGCCCCAGTCCCCAGGCGCAGGACGGAGGGGCTTCCAGCCACACGGGGCGCAGAGAGGGGAGGATGAGGCCTCGAAGGTGGGCAGGGGCCAGACCAAGGGGCGCTTCCCCCGCGCGTGGAGGGCTGTGCCGAGACACGGGACCAGGCCGCGGGGACTGGCAGCCGTGCCGCCCTTTCCGACACACCCCTACGTCCTCGCGACTCCACACCCACAGCACCTGTGGGACCAGGACCCCCAGCGCGCCCACCTCAGAAGGCTTCCTGTCTCGCCAGAACGTCAACCTCACACGGACCCAAGGCCCCTGCCGCGGAGGCGCTCCTGGCGCAGCTGCCGCCTCGCCCGCTCTGCGCCCTGGGGGCGCGCCAGCAGCCAGCCCCGCAGCTCACGGGGCAGCGAGGGGCGCCCCGATCCGTCCCGGAGCCGGAAGGGCAGGACCCTGGCCCCGCGGGCCCGGCCTTGCAGGGACCAGGGCTCGGAGAGCCAGCACAACCGAGAACAAAGCCGCAGCCAGGTCCGCCTGGTGCTGCGCGCTGCCCGCCGGCGCCGCGCCCCGGCCCCGCTCCCGCCGGACGGCCAAACCTGAAACAGGCGCGTCTCCGACGTCAGCCGCGTCACGAACCGCCAGCACCTGGGAGGCCCGCGCGGCAAACCGCAGCCCAGGACGGTCACCCAGGCCGAGCCCGGGGGTCCCCCTCCCAGGGGTGCCCCCCCGCCGCGAACTCGGCCCGCCAGCGTCGCAGAGGGCGAGCGCGAGCCTGTCCCTCGTCACAGAGGCCAGGGGTCCGAGGTGCATGGCAGCGGGAGACAGGCCAGGTGCCCAGGGCCACCGCCCCACCCCCGTGTCCAGGGCCGTGGCCCTGCGCTCCCTGCCGCCCTCCAGCTGCCCCCAGGAGCCCCACGCCAGCCAGCCTGCTGGTGAGCGCGGGGCAGCCCCTCGGGAAGCCGGGGGCTCTCAGGTCCCCTCAGACAGGCTCCCCAGGCACCCACACCTTCCCGTAACAGGCCCACGTCCCCATGTCCCCCTGCCCACTGGGCAGGGGTCGGAGCCCGGAATCCCGGAGAGGGACCAGCACCAGGGCTGGGGTGTTGACCGAGCGACTCCCACACACCTTACTCGCTGTGGCCCCCCCCCGCCCCCCAGCACCAGTGACACCGGCGTCCGTGTCTCCCCTCCGCAGACCTGCAGGCGGCTGGGTGGGAGCACCCGGAGGCGGCGAGGGCAGCGGGGCACGACGGGGTGCGTGCCTTATCTGGCGCCCGCAGCCAGCAGGGCCCCAGCCCCTCACGGGCCCCTGGCACCGGGCAGGCACCAGGGGCGCCGGCCACCACGCTCAGGACGGACACGCCCAAGCCCCAGCTCCTCAGGACGGCGCGGGGCCTGCGATGCAGCGGCCCCGCCGTCACCCTCCCCAACGTCGCTTCTGGAGTCGCTGCCGCCCCGGCTACCGAGCCCAGCTTCCCGCCACAGCTCACAGGCGGAACACCCGGCTGAGGGGCGCCGAGGGCCACGTCCCAGGGAGCAGGAAAGCACCTTCCAAAACACCTCCCGGACTCTTGACAGCCGTCCCAACGCTTCAGGGGTCTGCGGCAAGGACGGAGGGGCCCCCCCCACGTTGTCAGGCCGGCTCTAAGGCGAGGTCAGAAAGGCCCCAAGAAGGAGGCAGCTGAGCGCTAGGCCTTCTACCGCACAAGCGCCCGGCGGCGCGCGGTCCCAGGGCCTCCGCACCCCAGCGGGTCTCCTCTCCCTGCACGAAAGCGCCCGCCCATCGAGGACCCGCAACGTGGCGTGCCTCTCAGAGTCCCACGGTCTTCTGGTGGCAGGAGCATGGGCGCCAGGATGGGGACACGGGCATCCCAGGGCTTCCTGACCACAGGGCTCCCGAGAGGCTTGAGGCGCCAGCCCCCACCGGGGTGCCTGGGCAGCCACCCGCACCTCTGGCCCGAACTTCTGTCCCTGCAGGAAATACGGGGGGGGGGGGGGGGGAGCTTCAGGCAGGCGGGATGGAGGGCACCCGAGCAGACCCCCCAGTTCCCCAAAGGCACGTTGGCAGCACACAGGGCGCCTGCTTTCCACCCCGGTTCTACCGCTGGATGCCGGCTCCCATCTGCCTGTCGGTCAGGGAGACACAAGGGGGACCAGGCCGGCCGCCACCCAACCACTGAGGCCAGAACCGTCCCCCAAACCAAGACGCCTGCAGAGCAGCCTCAGGCCCGTCCGCAGCTGCGGCTGGGCTGGAGGGCGGTTTGGCGGGCTTTGCGCCTGGGGGGCCCCACTCCTCACCCAGCGGGAGCTCCCCACGGACCCAGGAAGGAACGCGGCTCTCGCACCAAGAGCAGAGCCCACCAGCAGCGGACAGAGAGCCAGCCAGCCAGGGCGCTGGGCACTGAGGCCGCGACCTGTCAGCCCACCCCACTCGGGGCGCCTCGGCCCGCGCGCGGCCGCCAAGAACCAGGAAGTGGCCGCGCACCTCGCCACCGTCGGCTGGCGCCGCGCCAACCTGGAGGAAGACGGCGCAGGAAGCAGGCGAGCCGGGCCGCGCGCTCGTTCACACCCCCCACTTTCACTTTCCGCCCGTGGCTGCGGGCTCCGCGAGACCCTAGCGGGAACGGTGTGTTTACAGACCCCTCCACGCAAAGCTGGCGACCCGGGCACGCCAGAGCCTCCGCGGCGGAAGAAAAGCAATTACTCCACTTCCCAAAAACAAAACAAACGTCACAACTGTGCCAACCGCCCACCCCACCGAAAGCGTTTTAAACCCCTCCTCCCGGCCCGTGGAGGGCGGCTGCCGAGGAGCCACTTAGAGGCGCGGGTTTCTAACCGCCCAGGGCCCAGCAACGGGGCCCCCAGGTCAGGAGAAGGGTCGCGGAAATACACCTCGCCTGGCGTGGCCTTCCGTCCCTCACGCCGCTTCGTGCCCAGCCTTCTCGCATCGGTAACCACCAGCCCACGTCAAGCCCTCAGGAAAGTAAAGGGCAAACACAGACCTTTATTTGCAAACGAGAGGCCCGCCTTTGGGGCTGCGGGGGAGGGGTGGTGACTGAGCCCCTAACTCCAGGGGGTTCGCCCTGCAGGGATTCAGAGCTCTTCTGGGTCCCCCTCGAAAGCACAAAGTGCCCCCCCCGCTCCCAAGCAGGCCAGACCAGGCAACCCTGCCCGGGTTTCAGCCTTTCCGGGGGCCGCTCCAGAGACCCAGAACAGAAGCCCCACAGCAAAGGGAAGAACTAGGGCGAGAACTTCCCTCCGGGTCGCCCCAGGGAGGGGTCCCTCCGCTAAAGAGAAGGGGCCCCTCTAGCCAGGCAGTTAGCCCACTGATACACCCCCTCCCCTTAACGTGCAGTCAGTAACCCCGTGAACACGGGGACGGGCCGGGGACACCGGTTATGAACTTCTGGGAAGAAAGCTTTCCGCCAGAAAGAAGGGTCGCAGCACACGCGGGGATTGGGCCCCAGGGAAAGAGCTCACAAGATAAACCACGGGGCTGCCCAGGGGCACCTCCTGCAGACCCCGTTGAGTGCCCCCACTTTTGTCTCCAAAACTATCCCTGGCCGCAGGCTGCGCCAGGCCTCTACCCGGCCCTGCCCCCTTAGAAGCAACCGGTGGAGAGAGGACCCGCCTCCCCCGAGCCCCCAGCTTTACTCTCGGGAACCCACTGGAAAGTGTGGACGTTGGAGGTTTGGGGTGCGCACTTCTCCCCGATGGGCTTGCACCCTGCTGTCACACCGGTGCCCGCCCTGAATAGGAAACAGAGGAAGCACCCCCGGCCCGCCCGCTCCAACTCGACCTCGTCCGAATTAAGCGTTTTGCAGGCTGATTTTAAAACGGGAACTGCGTCTCCCCCCGCGGGACTGCACCGACCCTGCCAAGGGGCTCAGAGTCGGCAAAGGGCCCCGAACTCTGGGTGGGCGCTCCCCCCGAGCCACGCCGCCGGCTCCTAGGCGGCCACGCGGGGCCGGGGCTCGGGCCTGGCCTCGCCCCCCGCCCCGGACGCGTCGACCGCCCCAGCGCGAGCCTCGCGGCGGCGGCGGCCGAACCCGCGGCAGGCGGGGCGGGAGCAAGGAAAGTGGCGCCAGAGCGCACGACGCGGCCCGGGACGCGCCGCGCACCTCACCCGCCGCGTCCTCCCCGGTTTCCCCCTCCAAAAGATGGCGGGCAGAGGAAAGGGGGAAAAAATCCCTTCCGTGAGGCAGGGCGCGCGGAAGGCCGGCTGGCGCGGGGCGCGCAGGCCGTGCCAACTCCAGGCTGCGCGCCCCGGCCGCAGCGACGCCCCCGAGCCCGGGACGCGGGCGGCCGGGAGGGAGCGGGAGGAGGGCGGAGGGGAGGGGGCCCAGGCGGCCGCCGCGCTTTGTTGCATCGTGGCCGCGCACAAAGGCGGCGGCGGCGGCGGCCCGGGCGCTCGGCTCCCCGGACGCGCCGGCGGCCTGCGCTGGGGGGGGCGCGGGGCCGCGCTGTCCGGCCCGCCCGGCCCGCCGCCGCCCGCGCCGCCCGCCGTCCCGCGCGCGCAAGGAAGCAAGAGAAAGGCGTACTTGGCCTCGGCGGCTCCAGCGGCCGTCCCCTCCCGGCCCGCGCGGCCGGCTCCTCTTTCGCTCGCCGGCCCCGGCAGCATAATAGACGCGCCGGAGCCGAGCAGGGCTCATGCGCTGCGCCGCGGCGCCTGGCGGGAGTCGTAGTCCGCGGCCGGGACCGCGCCGAGGCTGCCCAGGGGAGGCCGTGGCGCGCGGACTACATGTCCCGGCCCCGCCGGCGCCGCGCCCCACCCCGCGCGCCCCCGCCCGCCACCCGCCCCGCGGACCCGGCCGCGAGCGGGCTCGGGCCGGGGGGCGCGCTGGGGCGGGGCGCCCGCCCTCCCGTCCGACCCCGGCGGCGAGGCGGGGACCCCGGGGGCCCTCCCTCCAGCGCAGGAGACGTGCGCTTTGGGCGAATTTCCTGGTGCCCCCCGGAGGCGTGGAAAAGGCGGGAGCGCGGCCATCGCCAGCCCGCCCGCCTACCCGCCACTACCCGCACCCGGGGTCTCCGAACCCTGGGTAGGGGGTCGCCCTCGGACTGGGCTAAGCACGGCCTGGGCGGCGCGCACCTGCCGAGAGCCCGTGTTTGTAAACAAACCGCGCTCCTAATTAGGCTGGCGGGGGCGCGCGCGGGAGGGCGGGAGCGGGGCGTCGGGGCGCGCACAGGGGCGCCCCGCCCGGGGAGGAGCTGCGGTCGGCCGCGCCCCCATCTACCCACCCCCTTCTACTCCTCCACTCCACCCGCCTTTTGTACCCACAATGGCTGTGGGCCCGGGAGCTGGAGTACCCTGACTGGCGAGAGGCTGGGCACGTTCCTGCCTCTGCCTGGACCTCGCCCCCAGCCTCAGTTTCCCCATCTGCCCAGTGAGAACAGACAGGCATAAGATCAAAGGTCCCTGACCCTCGATGCCAGCAGTGGGCCACAAAGGTAAAAGGAAGGACCCTGGCCCTTTTTCTGTACTTTCAAAGGCTCAGCAGCTCGTGGAGAGCTTTAGGGTCTCCTTTAGGTGTCAATTACTGGGCTGTGTTGGTAAGTACATATTTATTCTGCTACATTGGAAGGTAGCTGCACCTTGTGTATATTAACCGCTCCCCTCCATAAAAACGCCAGAAACAGCAAATTTTCCTTTGTGCTCGCTGAACCTCACAACTGCAAGGTGGGGTTTCTTCGCGTCAGCGGGACCCACCCCAATCCCCAGGGGGCACTGGGTGTGCTGGAGGCAGAGCAAGGGTCCACTGCGCAGAACCCTCGCGTCTTTACGAGGAGGATCCCTAAAGCCCACAGGTGAGGCCCACACCCCGCTGGACAGGTGGTCTGCCCTGGGCTGCAGGCAAGGCGCCGCGGCGCTGGGTCACAGAACCAACACGTAGGAGGGCAGACGCCAAAGCCAGGGGGCTGGGGAGACAGTTTGCCCGAGAGGCCCTAATGTTCCCTAGCCGCCCCGCTGTCCCCTGCTGGGTGTCCAGGAGACACCTTGCTGCCCTTTCCAAGGCTCTGGAGGAGGGCTCTGGCCGGGGAAGACCTTTGCCTTCTCAGGAGGAAAAGGTCAGGGCGGGGAAGGGTCCTTAGGGCCGCTGTCCTGGCTGCCTCCCTCTCCAAGTGCGGGTTTGCTGTCCGCACACACAGACTCTGTTCCCCCTCCCAGGCCTTGTCCCCGTCCTGCCATCTGGGTCGCATCCTCTGGGACACCTGGGCACTCTGACCGTGAGGGCGGTCCACTTCCGGACCACTTAACGAGATCCCGCCTCACTCCCCCCAGGCTGAAACGGAGAGCCTCTGCCCCAGCCCTGGTCTTGCAGAAGCTGCCCCCAGCAGGCCAGCTGCCACGGCTGCTGACCGACTGCCCAGGATACTGATGACCCCCCGGGGCCTCCCCCTGACTAGAGGAGTCCCCCCAGGAGCATGGCCGCGACCGGGCGCCCCCCGGGGACTGGCCCTGAAGGAAGGAGGCGGGTTCCGCCTCTCCAGGGCCCGGACCCAGCAGGCCGGCCTGCCCACTCGCGGGCAGCCCAGGCGGCTTCGCGGAGCGCCCCTCCCTGCTGCTGGAGAAGTCTGGGGAGCAGAATCTGCGAGAGCAATGTGGGCACCTCAGCCCATCCCTGGGACTTCTTGGGAAACAGGGCTGCCTTAGGAAGGGACTCGGGGGACTCTGATTGTCCCCACCAGCCACTATCCCTCCCTTCTCAGGCTCTCGGAGCCTGACCGCTGCTGGGACTGGGCCCCCAGCAGCGGCTGAGTGCCCAGAGCAGAGCCACCTAATCTCCCCGGCCCGGTTTCCTCATCTGTCAACGGGGACAAAAATAGGGCCTGATCCTCTGGCGGCAGGGGCGCGCGGGCAGGAAAAGCGGGGCTGTGGCCTCCCCGGTCGGGGCTCGCTGCCCTGCCTGGGTCTCTTACTTACGGGGCCTGGTAACTGGCTTCTCTCCCGCCCCGCCTCTGAGCGGCAGCTCCGTGAGGGCCCACAACCAGGTCTGACACCTCGCGGGCGCTCGAGACCCGTCGCTGAATGAGTAGGTGTGCCCTGCGCACCCGCCCCCGCTCCGCCGCCATGGCAAACCTCGGCGTGGCCGGACCTCCGCCAGCTGAGGCAGCCGCCCTGCTCGCCCCTCAGCGCCCTGCGGAGGCCTCAGACCCACGGCCTCAGAGCTGGCCCGCGGCCCCAAGCCCACGCTCGGGCCAGGACAGGGCCTGGGGCCGCGGCTGCCGCCTCACCGCTTTCCCAGGGGCGGCCAACCTTCGGGCGTCTCTGGGCCACACTGGAAGAAGAAGAGTTGTCTTAGGCCACACGTTAAATATGTTGCAACACGTAATCACAACACACGCACACACACACAGTCTCCTCGTGTTGTAGGTGAATGTGTGATTTCGGGCTGGGCCGCATTCACCACCGTCCCCGGCCGCATGCGGCCCCGTGGGGTTCTGCTGTCACCGCCGCCGCCACCGCCGCCCGCCGGGCCGCGAAGGCCCGGAGCAGTGGCGTTACTGTGTTACCGGTCACACGTCAGTCTCTTAAAAGTTTAATTCTTGTGAGTCCTTCCCCAGGAGACTGGCCAGCTCTCGGAACTAAAGGAAAAAGGAGTTTCTGTCGCCACCAAGCAAGGCTAAGCGGCAAGGGCTCGGCGGGCGGCAGCGCCGGTTTCCGGCCACACAGGCGTTCCCCGGCCACTTACCGGGGACAGGCACGGCAGTTAGGGCTTTACCCGCAGAGTTTCCCTGGGTCCCCAACCAGTTCTATGAGGTGGGGACTGTTAACCCGCCTTACAGATGAAAGGGCGGCACGCGGCACAGTGAGGTTGAACCACTGGCCTGAGCCATGGTTTGGCCCCAGAGAGGGGTTTACATTTTTTTAAAGACTTTATTTATTAATCTTTAGGGAGGGGGGAAGAGAGGGAGGGAAATGTTGATGGGTTGCCTCTCACTTGCCCCCCCCCCCCAGGGACCAGGCCCGCAACCGAGGCACATGCCCTGAGTGGGAATCGAACCGGCAACCTTTTGGTTCGCAGGCCAGCGCTCGATCCACGGAGCCACACCGGCCAGGGCGGGGTTTATATGTCACCTGCAAACCATGCTACAGGAGCCTGCCTTGTGGGAAGAGAGAAAAGGGGTGTATTGGAGGGAGCAAATGCCCGTCGGAGTTCATTAACCCTTCTCTTGGTGTGGGGAGCCCGAGGGAGGGGACGGCGGTGGGAGCTAAACCTTCTCGCTGCCCTGGGCTCCTGCCCGCAAAGCGGATCATTGGCACAGAAGTCAGAGTAGCTGCTTTAAAAGCCCAGAGCAGAGACGTCCCAGCCACGGACAGAAAGAGTGAGCTGAGCTGTACTGCTTTCCTGTGGCCCCGAGGCGAGAGGACGGGGCGGGGGTGGGGCGTGTGTGGCCCCCCCAGAGTCCGGGCCTGCTCCTCTGTAAAACGGGGACAGTGACCACCTGCCCCACGGGGTTGTTGCGAGGATGCACGAGGTGCACGTTCTCGCGAGACAGCGCCCGCGCCGGCCCTTCCCTCAGGCCCCGGGCGCCCACGGAGGGCGCACCGCGCCCAGGGCCGGCTCCTGCCTCGGCAGGGGCGAGGGACAGCGAGATGAAGCTCCGGTGGCCGCGGGGCGAGCGCGCGGGGGACGCGCAGACCGTCGTGAACGCACCGTGCGGCGTGCCCGACGGTGCCCGGGGCTGCGGGGGAAAATCGGGCCGGAGAGCCGGGGCGCTGGGCTCCGGGGCCTCGCAGCTCCACGAGGGAGCTGGCTCAGCGGGCGACCTTGGCTTGTTCCTTCCGGATCCTTCGTTCCTTCCGTGACAAACAGGCAGACGCTGCACCGTGAAGCCAAGGTTTGTCGGAAGGGGCGATCCTTGCAGTAGAGCGGAGGGAGGGCCGCCGGGGAGATGCTCCAGGCCGAGTCTGGGGAGCGGGGCCTGGGCCAGCGGCTGGTGCTCTGGCCGCTCCTGGGGGTCGGACGGTTTAAACAGTGAGGGTGGCGGCCCCCGGGACAGCTTTCTGCACTGATGACAGCGTGGCCCCGTGTGTCCCCTTCCCATGCCCCCCGCCTCTGAAGGAACCCCGAGACTATGAAATACTGTGTTTAAAATGATTGAAGACGGCCCTGGCTGGTACGGCTCAGTGCACTGAGCGGTGGCCTGCAGGACCTGCTCAGTGCACTGAGCGGTGGCCTGCGGGACCGAAGGGTCGCCGGTTCCAATCCTGGTCAGGGCCCAGGCCTGGGCTACGGCTGCGTCCCCAGCAGGGGGGCGCGCGAGCAGCAGCCACGCATGGGATGTTCCTCTCCCTCTTTTTCTCCCTCCCTTCCCCTCTCTCTAAAAATAAATAAAATCTTAAGAAGAGATCTATAAATAAGTAAATAAAGTCTTTAAAAACAATCCTGAAACGTGTAGAAGAAGATATGTAGGCTGCACAGAGATTTCAAATTCAGCGAAAATGATGAACAGCCGCTTAGATACAGCTGAAGAGAGAATTAGTTTCCCAAACACTAAGTTTCAGTAAATCAACCAGAATGAAGCTTAGAGAAACAAAGACAGAAAAAATGTGAAGATTGGAAAATTCAGGTAAGAAATAGGAAAGAGCCCTGGCTGGTGCGGCTCAGTGGACTGAGTGCTGGCCAGCGGACCGAAGGGTCGCCGGTTCAAATCCTGGTCAGGGCACGTGCCTGGGTTCGGGGCGTGCAAGAGGCAACCGAGTGATGTTTGTCCCGCACATCGATGTTTCTCTCCCTGTCTTTCTCCCTCCCTTCCCCTCTCTTTAGAAGTTAATAAATAAAATCTTAAAAAAAAAAAAATAGAGAAGAGCTGTTGCATCATCCTTATGTTGGGAACTTAAGACAGAGAGAACTAGGTGAAGGGGAGAAGAACTATTTGAACAGATAACAGGTAAAACTTTAACAAAATAGATGGAAGAAATGACTCGGGAATCACAAGTCACAACTACTCGCAGAAGGCAACCCATATCTAAATGTATCAGAGAAACAGAAAATGCCACAGACAGAGATCTGCAAAGCCGTTGGCTGAGGTGACTTCAGCAAAACAGCAGCGAAGAAAACCGAGCGGAGCGTGAGAGCCCAGCGGGGGGCTGCCAGGGCGCCAGTGTATGCTGAGAAAACACCAAGGGCCTGTCCCTCCACAGCCAGAGCAAGTAAACCGGTGAAAACTGTCAGAATGAACTTCACCTGCACTCTGGAAGCTAGTCAGAGGTTTGCTTACACCAGGAAAACAACCAAGCAGAAGATGACAACCTCAGCGGACCCCTACGGTAGCCAGACACGTCGGTGGCCACACAGACCAGGGAACACTGGCTTTACCCCATTCGTTCAGAAAAGCCATCAAACACACAGCAGCAGCCACGTGCAGACCCAGCGCCAAGGAACCGTGGAGAGGTGCGGAATCTGACTTCTAGGGTTGCTGCATCATAGTATCCACATGTCCAGCTGTCATCAAAAAGACACATACCAGACACAAGAAAGTACGGTGCATACACGGGGGATAAAAAGAAATGAATAGGAGCTGTCCCTAAGGAAGCCCAAACATTGGACTTACTAGACAAAGACTTTAAACCAACTCTTTTAAATGTCCTCTAAAGAGTTCGAGGAAACCACATACAAAGAACTAAAGGGACCAGGAGCACAGTGTCTCGTCAAATAGAGGTCGACAATAAGGAGACAGAAGGCATGTATGAAAAGCACCAGATGGAAGTTCTGGAGTTCAAAAGAACAAAAACAAATAAAAAGTTCACTGGGTGGGTGCAGCAGCACATCTGAGCGAGCGGAAGAGACAACCAGAGGACGTGGAGGTAAATGGTTTGAGACTGTCCAACTGGAGAATCGGAAAGAAACAGCGGCGCAGAAAACCGAGCGGAGCGTGAGAGCCCAGCGGGGGGCTGCCAAGTGCGCCAATGTATGCGCAATGCAGGCCGCAGCCCCGGCTGGCGTGGCGCCGTGGGCGGAACCCGGCCTGTGAACGGAAAGGTCGCCGGTTCAATTCCCAGTCAGGGCACCGGCCTGCCTGGGTTGCGGACCAGGTGCCTGGTGGGGGGCCTTGTGAGAGGCAGCCACGCATTGACGTTTCTCTTCCTCTCTTCCCCTCTCTCTAAAAGTAAACAAATCTTTTTAAAAAATAGAAGTAAAGAAGTAAAATCTTAAAAAAAGGGTGGTACATGGAAATCAGGGACGCGATGTTTGACCATGGAAATCTTTGCGGCCTTTGGTATTTAGAAAGGAAGGAAGGAAGGAAGGAAGAGAGAGAGAGGGAGACAGGGAGAGAGAAAGAAAAAGAAATGCACAAGAAGAAGAGAGAGACGGAATGGGGAAGAAAGAATATTTTTAAGAAGCAGCAGGCGTGCTTTCTCTCCCGGGAGCGGGCCAGTGCCCTTCCTTTCCCGCTCTTCCCCGGCAGGTGGGCACCTCCTAAACTGTAAGGGACCCCACAAAGCTTGCGACCATGGGGGCAGTGGGCAGTAGCAGCTCCTCCTAGGCCAGCCCCCTGAGCCTGTCCCCAGGCCCCGTCCCTGGCTCTCCAGGGAGCTGGCGGCAGCCCAGCCTGGGCTCATCTCTTTCCCAGAACATTTCTGGATCCGAAGCAGCTCCGCCTCGTCGCTCTCATGCGGCCTTGTCTATCCTAGGCCCTTCCTTGCTTCACTGTCCCCAGCTTTCATAAACGTGCGCTCACAGTACAAAATAAGGGTCCTGGCTGCGTAGCTCAGTTGCTTCAAGCATTGCCCCGATAGGCCAAGGGTGGGTTTGACCCCGTGTCAGGGCACATACATAAGAAGCAACCAGTACAAATAAGTAGAGCAAAATATCGATGTCTCTCTCTTTCTTAAAAAAAAAAAAAAAATCAATAAGTAGCCCCGGCTAGTGTGGCTCAGTGGATTGAGTGCCGGCCTGTGAACCGAAAGGTCGCTGGTTTGATTCCCAGTCAGGGCACCTGCCTGGGTTGCGGGCCAGGTCCCTAGTTGGGGTTGATGTACCTCTTGCATGTTGACGTTTCTCTCCCTCTCTTTCTCCGTCCCTTCCCATGTCTCTAAAAATAAATAAATATAATCTTTTTAAAAAATCAACCAAGAATTCTATGTCCAACAAAACTATCCTTCAATATACCCTGACTGGTGCGGCTCAGCTGGTTGGGTGTCTTTCTGCAAAACGAAAGGTCACCGGGTCAATTCCTGGTCAGGACACGTGTCCGGGTTGTGGGTTCAGTCCCTGGGGGAGGTACGTATGAGAGGTGGTGATTGATGTTTCTCTCTCACATCGCTATTTTTTCCCCTCTCTTTTTCCCTCCCTTCTCCTCTAAAGAAATAAATAAATAAGTTCTTAAAAAAAGCTACCCTTCAATAAAGAAGGAGAACTGAGGGCATCCCTGGATAAACAAAAACTGAGAGTTTGTTGCCGGGAGACTTCTCCTTTAAGAAATGCTAAATGGGGTCCTTCAGGGCAAAGTGAACACATAATGACCTGATTCCAATCAACAAAATAAAGGACAGTAAAAGTGACTACACAGGGAACCATAAAACTCATCACTGATGAATCTTTGACTGTGAACACCTCCTTTTCCCCCAGATGGTTTAAAGGAAAACTACATAAAAGCATAACTACAAATCTTTGTCAGTAGGTACCCAACATATAAAGATGTAATTTAAAACAATAATAACATGATGAAGGATGGTCCCCATATAGGGGGAAAGATTTTGTATGCTATTAAAACTGAACCTACAGCGATTTATTAAAAATTAAGATGTTCTCTGTAACCTCTAGGGTAACCGATAAGAAATAAGTGTATATAGTGAAAGAGAAGAAAATGGTACCGTAGCAGATACCTATGAAATACAAAAGAAGACAGGAGCGGAAGAAGAGAGGCACAGAAAACAGGTAAGACACATAGAAAACAAATGGCGAAAGGGTACAAGCAAGTCCTTCTGTATAAGTAGTGACATTAAATGTAATATGGATTAAATCATCCAATAAAAGGCAGTGATTGACAAAATGGAGAAACAAACAGACAAAAGCGTGATCCCAGTACACGCTGTCTATAAGAAGCTCACTTTAGAACCATAGAAAGAAGTGAAAGTAAAAGAACGATAACCGAGAGAGAGCTGGTATGTCTATACCAGCATCAGACACAATGAACTTTAAGACAAAAATGGTTGTAGGAGACAAACCCATCATTTAATGATAAAGGGCTCAGCGCCTGCAGAGCACACAACAACAAACATGTACGCACACAACAACAGAGCCCCGGAACGTATAAAGCAAGAACTGCCAGCGTGGCCCTGAGCCCTGCGGCACAGTGGGCTGGGCATCGGCCCACAGCGCGGAAGGCGGCGGGGGCAGTCCCTGGCCGGGGCGCACGCCGGGGTGCGGCGTCCGTATCGGCGTTTCTCTCCTTGTCTTCCTCCCTCCCGTCCCCTCTCTCTAAAAAAGTAAAATAAAATAGATAGATAGATAGATGATAGATAGATAAAAAAATCAAAGTACCTCCTCAGACCCCCGTGGAATGAAGTGAGAAATCAACATCAGAAAGAAAATTGGAAAATTCACAAACACGTGAAAATTAGACAACATACTCTTACACAAGCCACGGGTCCGAGAGGACATTGTAAGGGAAGTTAGGAAGCACAGTACGAATTTTAAATGGGGAGTGCTCAGAGAAGTTTTTAGTTGCAAATGACTATCTTAAAAGAGAAAATACCTCAAGTCAATACCCTGAACTTCCACCTCAAGGAATTAGAAAAGGAATAAACTGGGCTCAAAGCGAGCAAAAGGAAGGCAATCGTAGAGATTAGGGTGGCGGTAGAGTTAAATAGAAAGGCAATAGAGAAAACCCACTAAACCAAAAGCTGTTTTTTTCCCCCAGAATCAACAAACCTGACAAGCCTTTCGCTAGGCTGACCTACAAAGGGAGACTGCCGTTCCCAGAATCAGGGACGAATGTGAGGTGTTACTATTGACCCCACGGGAATCAAAAGGACCGAAAGCCAACAACTGCAATGACCTGGGGGAAGGGGCGAATCCCTCAGAGCTCGCAGACTGCCAAGGCCTGGCCGGGGAGGGAGTGCGAAATCCGGGTGCACCCGGACTGAATCCTGACATTGAGGCAGAATCAAATCCTTCCCGCAGGGTAAAGCCCAGGACCACACGGTCTCACCGCCAACCTACTAGGAGTTTCCAGGGAAGTGGACACCGGTCCTTCTCAGGCTCTTCCAAAAATGGAGAGCGGGGACACGCCCTTCCCAAGCGGAGGCCCCTGTCACCCTCACACACGGCCAGACAGAGAGATTGCAAGCAAGACCCCCCCCCCCGTCTCCCTTTGCGGGGTGGGCACCCTGGACAGGTCGGTTCCCGCCTCCGAGGCCTCTGCCACCGCAGCCTCACTCGCTGTCCCCACACGGAGCTGTGCAACTCCGCACCTCTCTGGGCACAGTGTGACGGGGCTTGCTTTTTCTCAGTCTGCCTGAGCGGCCCTCCACGGCACCGTGTCCCCAGCTGCTGCGTTCACTGCGGGGCTGCAGGGGGTCCCGGACAAAGTGCACGGCTGATTCACAGGTCCCTGGGGTGGCTGGCGAGGCCACTACACCCACCACGGCGGGACGTCCTCAGGCAGCCGGAGTCCCCGGCGGCTGATTGGTGGGAAAGGCTCCGGGGCCTGGGGTCGGCTGGGGGGTCTGTGGGCTGAGTGGACCCCGAGGTAGGGTTTTCGTGTGGCTTTAGGAACCTTTGTTTCTATTATTTATATGACCTGCAGCTCGAACACTCTGAGATCGATGGGGACCCCACGCCTGGGATCAGAACTATCCAGAACCACTCGCACCCCATCCCTTCGGCCCCAGGCACAACCAAACGGCCCACCTCCAGCCCGCCATCTCTTCCCAAAGCAGCCCGCCGGTCCGGGGCCGCTGGGCTGGGTGCGGCGGGCACGCCGGGCGCGGCGCTCAGCCTGCGGCTCGGTCCCCCCAGGGCTCTGCCTGCCCTGTGAAGGCAGCTGTGAGCGAGCCCGCGCCCCCGCCAGCCTCCGCCTTGGCGAGGCCTCGACCACGGTCCTTGCAGGTGCCCAGCCCTCGGCTGCTCTCGGGGGGATTTAAAAACCCTTAAAGAACCCCAGGAAGAAGGGAGCGAGCAGAGGGTGGGCAGGCAGAGGGGAGCAGGGACGGAGGGGCTGGCCTGCGGCTGGACAGCAAGGCGCCGGCCCCGCGGCCTCAGACTTTGGCCCCTGGTTCCCCGGTGTCAGCTGTTCTATTTTAGGCGGCTGCTCCTCAGTCAGGGAATTCTCAGCGAGCCGTGGGAACCCAGAAACGCGAGGGCTGGGTGGCGGCCTCGGGGCGCCCTTCCTCAGCCCCATGGGCTCCCCTCCAGCGCCAGGTGCGGGGGCCCCCAGGCCGCCTGCTGGCCCGTGTCCCCGTGGGGAATGTTCCCATCTCCTAAGCCAGCCTGGTGCTCCTGGAAATTTTCCCACAGAAACAACTCATTGTCGTGGAAGCCAAGGGGGCGGCCGAGGGCCACGGGCTGCCGTGGGGGCGGTGGAGCGGGCTGTGCGCGAGCAGCACGAGGCGGCAGAGCCGCCGTGATCCCAGCTGCTGCCGGGCGGGGGTGGGGGGACGCAGACATGATGCCCGCAAACCGACAGGGCCCTGCGATTGGGGGAGACGCGGGGCAGCCCTTCCACCGCCTGGGAGGCAAGTCCCCGAGGCTCCCGAGGCTCCCGAGCCTCCACACTCCTCGTCTGTGAAAATCAGAGCATCTCCCAGCTGGGGCGGGGCTCCGGGAGACTGCACCCACCGCCCCCTGGCAGAGGAAGGCACACAGTAGGTGCTCAGGGAGAGCAGCTGCGCGGGCTTCAACGTGACAGCAAGGACAAGTGGCAATAGTTGGACGGGACAGAGAAACAGGTGGAATCTGGGCAGCGGAATTTATATTCCTTAAATGACCCCTTGAACCAGTGCTCCACAAACCAACCCCCTTGCCAACCAAAAAAAAAATCGAAAAGCTTTGAGACAATCCCGCGGCTTTTTGGGCCTCTGAGTTCCGCCTGCCGGTCGCGGGAGCCCTCGCTGTCTCCTCTCGAGCCGGGCCTTTGCAGCCAGCGGGGATTACGCCCAGGCCGCGGCCGCGGGCGGAGGGGGTTGCAGACCGGAACAGGTGGGGCCCGGCCTGGGAGCCGGGACCGCATTCCAGGGATTCCTGCTCCCCGAGCCGCCCTGCGGCCTCGGGCCTGGCTGGTGCCCAGCACACGCTGGCCACCCTGGAGGGGGCCGCGCCTGAGACCCCCAGGCCCGAGCCTGCCAGGCCCAGGGCAGGTGGGGTTCCTTGTGGGGCCTTTGAGGCAACAGGGAGTGAAAACAAACATTCCAGGACTGACTGGGAGGGTCTTTATTAGGCATCTGCTCTGTGCGGCTCCCAGCGGGCAGTGCGGCCTAGGCTGGCTGTCCCTGCTGCGCTGAGCCCCCAGCAGTGGGGGAGGTGGGCAAGGGCGGGCCAGGGTGCTGGCAGGGACAGGAAGCGACAGAGGAGCATGTCGGGGAGGCCAAGGCTGAGCCTGGGGACCTCGGGGAAGGGACATTCAGGTCCCCGTGTCTCTGAGGCTGAGGGATGGCCGGAGGCAGTGGCTTTCAGCTTTAAAACTAGACAGGGCCAAGCAAGCTGAACCCTCGGTCATCGTTGGGTGGGGCAGCCTAAGGGGTCAGCTTAGGGAAGGTGGCTTCTTCGCCGCATGAAGGGAGGTGGTGCAGGGAAGCAGGCCAGGGTGCTTTCCAGGGGGGCGAGGAGGAAGCGATGGGTCCGTGGGAGGGGGCCCACGCTGCACACAGGCGTGGAGGGAGGAAGCTCCGGTGAGGAGAGACCCCACAGTCCATGCCGAGAGCCGAGCCTTCTTCCTGTCTAACCTGGTCTTTCTGTGCCTGGGAAACTGAGGCCGGAGCAGACGGCACGGGATGGCAGTGCGCTAGGATTAGCGGTGGCTTTCTGGGTACCAGGGTTGGGGTGGCCCACTGGGACCCAGGGATGGCGGGCAAAATGCCTGTCCTGATGGGCCAGGAGGAGGAGGCGTGGACAAAGGGAGAGCAGAGCCCAGGGAGGGGGAATGGGGACGTAACTCTCCCAAACCGGCTGTCTCGTCATAGTTGCCAGGGAAAAAGGAACTTAACACTAAACCCACTCACCTGCGCGGGCGGGACCCTCGGGCTCTCCAGGCAGCGTCCGCAGCTGCCGGGAACGGCGGCCCAGCCGAGGCTGGCCGTCCAGTCCGGAAATCCAGTGAGCAGCTCCTGCAAGCCCGGGAGCCTGGGCTTCCCCGGTGTCCCTTGTCTTCCAAGACCCTCACTCATCAACTGCCACCGGAATCCAAAGCTGCGGGCTCGGCTGTTAAAGGGCCAGTGCTCCCCCACCCAGCCGCGCCGGCTGTAGGGGCATCGGGGTTTCTCCCACGCGATCTGCCCACTGCCACCTCGTGGAAAGCCCTCCACTGCCCCTGCGAAATATGTATCACTTGGTGACTAAGCATGGCTTCTCCAAAGCTTCAAGGCCTCTAAGAAGGGGATGTTCTTCATTTCAGCTCTGCCACCACCAAAGGCCCCCTGTCTGCTCCCGTGGACACGCCACGCTGCTCTCTCCTCAGAAGAAGAGGGCACTTGCTTTTTACTCCTTAACTCACTCATCATCCATCTGTCCATCCGTCCACCCGCTCACCATCCATCCATCCGATCAACATTTCTTTAAGAAGATTTTATTTATTTCTAGAGAGAGGGGAAGGGAAGGAGAAAGAGAGGGAGAGAAACATCCATGTGTGGCTGCCTCTCATGTGCCCCCCACTGGGGACCTGGCCTGCAACCCAGGCCTGTGCCCTGACTGGGAATCGAACGGTCGATCTTTATGGCTTGCAGGCCGGCGCTCAGTCCATCGAGCCCCACCAGCCAGGGCCTGATCAACATTTTCTAACTGATTTTAGACAGAGAGAGAAACCTCAATTTGTTGGTGCACTTATTCATCTATTCACTGGTCGGTTCTTGCATGTGCCCTGACCGGGAATCGATCCTGCAACCTTGGTGAATCAGGACGACGCTCTAACCAACTGAGCTACCCAGCCAGGGCCTAAGACTTAGACACATTTATATATATGTGTCTGTATATATATATGTAAATTCTCACCAAAGGCTATGTTCACCGACCTCAGAGCCACTCCTAAGCGCACTTGACTGGATGGGCCTGAAACCCAAGCCCATGTCCTGGCCAAAGGATGGAGCCTGTAAACCCCTGAGTCACGGGGTGACGTGCCAACCACCTGGGCAACCTGGCCATGGCTAGAGAAGTTTTTAAAGTTCTTGTTAAATCGCTTTACCTACTGTGATATTTGGTGCCAGGATTTTAGCTATGACTATGGGGATGGGTGGCAAAAACACTCAACAAAGATGGGTTTTCGCCTTTTCACTGGAAGTTTCTATCTCCTGGAGGAGGGAGGTGAGGCCAGTCTACCTGGGAGTCTGGTTTGGGTTCTGAGCTCTGGGGTCGGGGCCCTCATCGGCCTCCACCCGGGGGCTGGAGGACTGGAAGTGACACCTTCGCTTTGGCGCTGGGACCTGAGGCGCACATTTTGGGCGTGACGCTGGGCTGAAGGGGGAGGCGGGTCTCCCCTTCACCAAACTCCAAGGTTGGTGGAGTTTGGGTTTGGACCGAGGGCAATGGGAAGCCAGCTCCGGGTCTTAAACTAGGGTGTGACAGATTCGAGCTGGGGTTTTAGAGGTTCTGACTGTGTTTCAGAGGTTTGAACAAGGCCAGTTGGGCGGCGGAACCAGGGCAGGCCGGTGGAGGGAGATGCCCTTCTTCATCCTGAACTGGTTGTTACTTCTTTAGTCACCGCCTGACCTTCCAGGTACGCGGGTGCGCGGGCCTCCAGGGCACGGAGAGCCGCGGGAGCCAGGCTGCAGCTGGGCTCGGGATGGGACGCGGATTTGGCCCCTTTGGGGCTCCGGACCAGCTGCCCGACTTCCGGTCTGTCTCTATGGCAACCACGCAGCTCACTTCCCTGGGCATTTCCATTTCAAATGCTGTGTCCTTTTGTGTGCAAAGGATCCCGTGTCATATTCGGTGTCCCCATTTTTAATTGGGAAATAAGAGACCGCATGTGACTGCCCGCGGGCGGGGGTGGGGCGTGGAGCTGGGAGACCGCGGCCACCTCCGATACTCGAAGACCCACGTGGGCAGCAGGAGGAGAATGCGTGGGGCTCCGGGCCAGGACAGCACCCCTAGGTTCTCCTTCCGCCCCTGAGCCCCCTCCGTGGGCCTTCGCTTCCCTTGTGTAACTGCAGGTGACGATACCTGCCAGGGACATCACCTTGCAGACGGCAGGGCAGCCTGCACGCTCCATAGGCTGTCTCTGCTGCGGGGGGGCTCAAGAGAGGAGAGGGTGCGCCCTGCGGAAGAGCCAGAGCTGGGGCGCAGAGCCGGCGTTCGGAACCTTGTGGGGCTCGGGGTCTTCGCTTCCAAGTGGGAAGGTAAGGGTCCCGCGCGTTCGGGGAGGCACTCGGCTATGGCCACGGCCAGGGCCGGGCTGGATGCCTAGGACGCGTCAGCTGCCGCTCCGGGCGCGCGACGCAGGAGGGAGGGACGTGAGCCTGGAAGAAACGTTGGGGCCCCGCCAGCTACTCCCCGGGTGCGCCGCTGCAGGACGAGCACAGGCTGAGACCTTTCGAGGGGCACAGTAGCACTTTGTGGTCGTGTCTTTATATTTCAGTTTTTAGAAAGTGCGGAAGAACGGCCTGCACCGGCCACCTTTGGGGTTAAGGCTTTTAAGCAGAAAGCGAGCACGGCGTGCTGTTCCTTTAAGGCGTTGGCCTGCTCGAGGCATTCTGCCCCTCGCCGCGGCCCGTAGCGACCCTCCGAGAGGCCGGCTTTGTGCTCTCGCCCCGCCCCGACGCCGCTTTGGCCCCGCGCGCACGCGCACTGCGGCTCCGCGCCGCCTCGTCGAGCTCGGCCCGGCTCCCGCCCAGGCGGCGGCCAGCGCGACTCCCGGAGCGCCCGCTCTCGCCCGCCACGGCTCGGGAGGTAAGCGGGGGACGCCTGGCCCGCGGGCACGCGCGGTGGGCTCACACCGTTGCACCCCCAAACCATCGCTGCCGCACGTGCTGCGGCGGCTCGGCCTCGGCCCCCGGGGCCCCTCGGTGCAGACGCCCCGCGCGTCCACGCCGCCTCGCCTTCCGGGTACAGCCCTGCGCCCCTCGTCCCCTTATTGGAGCCGCGCCCGCGGAGGCCCCGAGCCCCTTTCCCCCATGGACCCCCACCGGTTCCCGGGGATCCCGGGCGCTCACCTGTGCGGCCGCTCCCAATGGCCTAGTGACAAGCCCTCCACCCGGGGACGGCGACTTCTGCGATCAGCCTGCACTTCCCCTGGTCTCCAGGGTCGCCGCAAAGGGAGCCCCCGGACCCACCGAGCCCCAGGGCCTGCCTGCCTGCACAGGCGCGCACGCCCCGTCTGCCTTCTGCGGCGGAAGCGCCCAGCCAGACCCGCTGGCCCCTCAGCCCGAGGCGGCCAGGCCCCGTCTCGCCCGAGAGCTCCGGGTCCCAGGATGGGGTCCCCGGCCGCGGCTCGCCCTGGAGCCTCAGCCCACTTCCATTCCGGGCTGCGAGGCCCATTTTGGGCGATGTGAAAAGACAGTCGGGTCCAATTCCCGGCGCTCGGATAGGCCCTGTGCGCCACGCCGGCTCCCAGGTGGCCCGGCGCCGTGGCGGGGAGGCGAGCCAGGACAGGGCAGGACCCAGGCTGGAGAGCGCGCTGCCCGCGGGCGGCCTCCTCGGGACCGCCCGGTGACGACCTGTTTTCCGGCACCTGCGGGCCTGGTCCTCGTCCCGGAGCTCAGAGGTCCCCCCCTGACGTGCAGCCTGGAAGCGCCCGAGGTTTGGGAGGCTTGGCCTTGCGCGGCTGGGCGAGTAGCCCGCGGGCAGGAGGCAGCGTCTGCGGAAGCCAACTCGGGGCTGTTGCGCTGTTCACTGTCTCAGTGGCCACAAAACAGTTGTTCCACCGAACCGCCGAGTATTCATGGAGAATGCAAGCCTGCTGGTTCTTTGAGGGTTAACGGTCGGTCCCCAGGTGTGGGTGGATTGGGCTGGACATCCTGTCTTGTCCCCACGTGAGGGCAGCCAGTTGGCTGTGGTCACACCTCACCTCCTGTTGGGTCTCAATTTTCATGCTAAAAGGACCTGTCTGGGCCCCCTGCAGGGCTCTTGTCGCTCAGAGGGCAGCCTGCCGAGCTCCCTCCGCGCCGTGCCGGCCTGGCAGCCCTGTGTGGTCTGGCTGCCTCCTCTGCCACCCTCAGTGCCTCCCCGGCCCCCCCCCCCCCCCCCCCGACTTGCCCAACCCACCCAGGGGAAGGCGCAGGAGAGGCTCTCGGGGAGCTTTCCTGAGCCTCAGCTGTGAGTGAGCACGTCCCTGGCAGGTGTACCGGCTGCACCCGCCCCTGCTCTGGTCGGCGGCTCCATCCCCACTGCATGTGACCGGACGCCGGCTGGACGCCGGCTGGCCGTGCACGGCTGCCTGGCGTCAGCGTTCCTCTGCCTGTTTGGATGGAGCCTGGAGACGTGCTCTTTTTGGTGGCCTCCATTTCACTCCAGTGTGACGTTGAGCCTGTGCCGGCTTTAGTGTCAAGCTCCAGACTAGAATTTACACTGTGTAAACGCACTGAGGGTGGTCCCAGCTTCTGGGAGTTGGGTGGCCAATGACGTCTGCTTGGTGGCACCCCTCTGACTAACGCGCCCCGGTTTCAAAGCCACCTAGTGTGTGTCTGTGCTGCAGGTATCCAGGTCGCCAACTGCCGCTTACCCTGCAGCTTCTGGGTAGTTTGCACTGTCACGGCCCCTCCCCCCCACCCTAGTGGCAGCCCGGTTGCAGACGACCCCAGAGCACCCAGGCTCCCATGCGGGGCTGGCTCTGATCCAGGCTCCCCGGCCGGGTCTCGGAGCCTTGGGAGCCGCCGGCCCTCTGGAGGCAGCTCGTGTCTGCGGCTGGCACGGGGCGACAGCCGGGCGGCGTGACAGCCCGCGGCTTGGACCGCCCGGGGCTCGCGTGTTTCCAAGCACTGCTGTTGGCGAGGTTGCATCATTGGGGATGCTTCTGGGGATTTGGATACATTCCCAAGCCCGTACACCCCGAAGCTCAGTCTCCTGTAACTTGGCTTGAGAGTTTCCTGACAAGAAAGTGATGGTTGGTTTTCTAGTGGATAAGGGCTCGTAGGAGGAAGCTGCGTCCCTTTGCCTTTGCCTGTGCCGCGCCGCGCCCCTGCGGATGCCCCGACATAGTGCGGGGAATCCTGTGCAGCTGGGTCTCCGTTTACGGTCACAGAAGGGCCTGGCCAGGCGTCTCAGCAAAGTGTCTGAGAAGCGTCTGCATGGAGTGAGGTCGATCACTAGGTCCCTCGATGTGGAGCGTGCATCCGAGCTCAGGAAGGTGGCCGAACGGTTTTTTTCCTTTCTCCTGGAAATTAATTTTTGAAACATGGTTTGCTTGCTGGCCCAGGTGTCCCACTGGAGGTTTCGGTGAGTAGAGAGTCCGTCCCACTGTGAGCCTTCTGTCTGAGCTGCGGACCTCTTACCTGGTCTCCTGCCCTGCCCGGTGGGCCTCAGAGCCATGGCGACGGAGGAGAAGAAGCCGGAGACGGAGGCGGCCAGAGCACAGCCCACCCCTTCGTCCTCGGCCACGCAGAGCAAGGCGAGTCCTGGGCTCCGGGCGCTGCAGCGGCCCTGCCCGCCGGGCCCCTGGGCGTGTCTCGGGCCCGCCGGCCTGTCCTGCCGCCTCAGCAGAGCTTCCCGGTCTCACCGCCCGTGTGTGGGTTCCCAGGCCTGTCCCTCGTGGGGGCCTTAGCAACCGTGGAGCACCTTGGTCCTAGTTGTGGAGTCTCTGTAGGACCCAGGGCATCTGCTCCGAAGTCCCCCACCCCGCCCACAGCTCTGAGGCCGGGGCCAGGGCCAGGGCCAGGGCCAGGGCCAGGGCCAGGGCGGGTCTGCAGACACCCTGCAGGCAGCGGGGAGGGGGTAGGAGCTCAGGTTTAGACTTCTCCAGGTAAAAACCCAATCACAGACGGGGCTCGGGCAGGCGCTTGGCGCTGATTTGGGGCCCAGGATGGAGATCGGAGTTGGACATTCAGTTTGGGGAACTACACCCAGACTGGCAGCCCGTCGCACGGGGTGGCGCCGGCGGTTGCTTTTCGCTGATGAGTATTGTCTCTTCAACAGCCCACCCCTGTTAAACCGAACTACGCTCTGAAGTTCACGCTGGCCGGCCACACGAAGGCCGTGTCCTCCGTCAAGTTCAGCCCCAACGGGGAGTGGCTGGCGAGTTCGTGTAGGTGCCCTCCCCTCTGGGCGCTTGTGGGTTTAACTGTGCAGACGCCCCTCCCCATTGGGTTGGGCCCCTTGCCTCAGGGAGCGGCAGGGTCGGGAGCGGGTTGGGAGCGGGTTGGGAGCGGGCAGGGTGCCGGCCGGCCCAGGGAGCCTCCCACTGTCCCCCGTCACCCCTGCGGGGAAGCCTGGGCGGTGGGCGCCGGGTGCCTGGACAGCGCGGCTTGGCTGCTCCTCTCTTTCAGCTGCAGATAAACTCATTAAAATCTGGGGCGCCTACGACGGGAAATTTGAGAAAACCATCTCCGGTCACAAGCTGGTAGGTGTTGGCTCTGCGCGCAGGCCGCACGCAGGCCCCTCTCCCGGGCCCGCCGGGCCGAGATACCGCGTTCCCCCCCCAAATTCTTTGTTCTTTGTGGTAGTTACTTGTTTTTGTTTTTTACTACAAGTGAAAGTTTGTTTAGAGAGTCACGCAGGCAGGAAGTGTGCGCCAGCCGCACGGGCGGAGGGGAGTGGGCGCGGGTGCGGGCCTAGGCCCCAGCTTTCTGGACTGGGGTCCACGGGGCCTGGCGGGGCGGCGGGGCGCAGGCCCTGCCCCGGGCCGCGGGGGGCACCTCATGCGTGGTCACACCATCTGCTGCCCTTCCCACACGTGGGATGCCTGCTTGTCTGTCTGGAGTTGAATGCTGGGGACTTGACCTTTTCGGGCTGGTTGTGTTTTGTCCCATCGAGATGGTGACCCTTTGTCTTTTCTCCCCAGGGAATATCGGATGTAGCCTGGTCGTCGGATTCTAACCTCCTTGTTTCTGCCTCAGATGACAAAACCCTAAAGATATGGGACGTGAGCTCGGTACGCGGTGCTCTGGGCCGCCCCCTGGAGGCCGGCCTCGCTGGGCAGGCGGCCTCCGGGGCTCACGATCCAACGACCTTTCATTTCAGGGAAAGTGTCTGAAAACCCTGAAGGGACACAGTAACTATGTCTTTTGCTGCAACTTCAACCCACAGTCCAACCTCATTGTCTCAGGCTCTGTGAGTGCGCTGGCCTCTGGGGGGGAGGGGGCGGCGGTGCGGGGGAGGGGCCGTCGCTCCGCTGCTCTGGCTCTGGGCTCTGGCTCTGGGCTGCTCTGGGCTGCTCCGTGGTGGCAGGGCTTGGTCCTGGAGGCTCTGCCCCGCCCCGCCCGCCCGCCCCGGGAATGGCTTTAACCTCTCTTTCTGTCCCCAGTTCGATGAGAGCGTGAGGATATGGGACGTGAAGACGGGGAAGTGTCTCAAGACCCTGCCGGCGCACTCGGACCCCGTCTCGGCCGTGAGTCCCCCCCCATTGCTGTCCACTCCTGAGAGGTGCCCGGCAGCACAGAGCGATGACCAGAGATGGGGCGCGGGGACCCAGGGTGACCTCGCAGTCCCTTGGAAGGGCAGGTGGTTGCAGCGCGTGTGCGGGGTTGGCCCAAACGGAACCTCCAGGACCGGGATTGCCAACCCTGGGAGCGCAGCCGCCCCGGGCAGTGTGGCCGGGGCTGCGTGCAGGGCAGGTGGAGTCCATCGCTTTGATTGGCAGGGCCCCGTGGGCGCCCGGCGCGTGTGGTCCGAGCCCTGCCGCCGTCTCGCGGATGGCAGCAGTGTGCACAGCGGGCGCCCGACAGTCGCTGCGCAGGGCCCGGCACCGCTCCGGGGGAAGCGTGGCCGGGGTCCCCTCCGTCAGCGAAGGCGAGGAGCGGGAGGTGGGCTCTCCGCCCCTGGGAGGACGCACGTGTGCGCAGTTGGCTCCGCGTCACGGAGCAGGTGGGCCTTCTCGCCCCCCGGGGCACGTGGGCCGTGATTATAAGCATCTTCAGCCTTGAAAAGCCGCGCTGCGCGGCTGAGACGGAGCCAAACCCTGACTCGCGCGGGGTGCAGCGGCGTGCTGCTGGGGTCTGGCCTTGGCCGGCCATCGCAGGCCTGCGGGGGACACGGGGGGCTTGGGGGGACTTGGGGGGACTGGGGGGACTTGGGGGACTGGGGGGACTGGGAGGACTGGGGGGACTGGGGGGACTGGGGCAGGATCAGGATCAGATGAGTCGAGAGCAGTTCTCCCTCAGAGGTGGGGCCTTGTATTAAGGGGTGTTGTTCTTTTTGTTTTTTTGGTTTTTTTTTTACGCTTTTGTGTCTTACAAAAGCGATGGGTGGCCAATGGCCGGTCCGCCCCCGAGCTCCCAGCCTGCGGGGGGTGGGGGGGCAGCAGGAGTGGCTCTGCCCGGCGTCCTGGGGTTTAGATCCGAATCCGCTGCCGCGCGGCCACCGCTTCAGTAGCAGTGAGGCTGCCCCCGTGGCGGCTCGCCGCCCACCTGCAGGCGGGCCTGGGTGTCCCCGTCCGGGCGGGCCCGCGCCCCAGCGCCGCTCGCCCGCGGCCGCTTCCCTGTGCCTCTCGCCAGTACCCCCGGGAGCGCAGTGGGCCGTGTGTCTGAACAGCAGGGCGCGTGCCAAGCCTCCCATGGGTGCGCGGGGGCTCCCGCCCCGCGCCCCCCCCCGGCCTCCTGCCTGGGCTTCCGCAGCAACTGCATCTCTTTCCGTTGCAGTTGGCGTTCGGGGTCATGTTGTGCTAGTCTCAGGTAGGTGGCATAGCGGTTGGGCGGTCACGTACAGAGAGGTGCCCCGGCGTTCGCGCAGCCCCGCGTGTGCAGGCTTCTTGCCCGCCCTTCTCGTCCCGCGTTTCGTCCTCGTCTTAAGCGTGTCCTGCCTCGGAGCCTGTGCCCGAGCCACGTCTCCAGGGTCCCCCGTTGCAGAGGCTCCGAGTGACGCTCTGTCGGAGCTGAAGCACGGCGTGCCCGCTGCCGGGCCGGCTGTCCCCACGGGCATCCCTCTGACTCCTGAGCGCGCGCCGGCCGAGCGGGGAGGCCATGCCTGCCGGCAGCGATGCTGGCACGTGGCTGGGGGCAGTGTGGCACTGGTGCCGCAGGTGTGGGGGCCTGTGTCTGCTCAGCGTCTGGCCTAGCAGCTTCCACGGAGGAATGTTCTGCGCGTTCAGAGCTACAGGGGGATGTGGTCGGCGGGATGGCTGTGGGTCAGCGCGCACACCCGAGCTGGGCTCGGGCGGCGGCAGGCGCTGGTGGCGCCAAAGGCCGTTGGCTGATGAGGCTGCTGGGGGCGGAGGACAGTTGGGCCACAGCTGGGAGGCTCCCAGAGCCAGGCCACCGGCTCCCGGGCCACCGCCACCTGTGGCCGCTGAGCACCGAGTCCAGGTGAGACCCCTGTGAGTCTCAAGTCCGCTTTCTGGTTTGGAAGTTGTGGGAAGTCCCTCGTTAATAGCCTCACATCGAGCAGGTGTAGAAGCAGCACTGCAGGTGCCCAGGATCCCGTGCCACCCGCCCGGGGCGCCTCCCCGTTAGGTGTTGGCAGCGGCAGCTGCCAGCGGATGCGCAGCCGCACCCCCAGCGCCCTGTGCGCAGAGGCCAGTTTCGGTTGTCCCAGCTGGACGCCGCTGGCCTCTGTGGGTCGGGCCGGCTCCGCAGCAGAGAACGGCATGGCTGACGCGTCTGGCGCTGCGGCTGTGGCGCGGGTCCGGGACGTAGGACTTGGGGCCCCGGCGCAGGGAGTGGCGCAACTGGTGTTGGGGCGCAGCTGGCGTTGGGGGCGCGTCCGGCCGAGAGCAGCCCGGGCGCAGGCAGACCCAGGGGCTCGCACGGCGGGCGGAGCTACTGGCCCGGCGGCGCTGGTGCTCCCGTGAGGGTCCAGGCGGGAGAAGGAAGGAGAGAGGGGAAGGGCCCCCGGGGAACTGGCTCAGGGACGGGCCGCCAGCTGCGCGGCAGCTCTGTGGGGCCGCGCCAGCTCCGGGCTCCAAGGATCGGCAGCCTGGGCCTTGTTTCCGTCCCCTCTGCAAATGCAGGGGGCCCCCGTGTCCCAGCGGCCCCAGCGGCCCAGGTGTCGGGGACTCGAGGCTCCTGGTGGCAAGCAGGGCCGCGGCCCGTCCTGAGGAAGGTCGTTGCGCCTGCCTGCCTCCCCCCCACCCCGTTTTGTTGCTTCTGTGAGGGAGGCAGGGGGCAGGGCAGAAGGCAGGGGGTCGTCTCTGGCCCCCGGGGCCGGGCTTCCCTGGCCAGAGTGCAGCCCCGCGTCTCCTCGTCTGGTTTGACAGGATGTCCCATCCGCGATGGGCCTCGCTGTCCGGACGTGCTGCAGGCAGGCTTTCCATTTGTGTTCCGTAGTGAAACGAACTGCTGCGTGAGGCACCAGGGGAAGGGGGCTGTCCCCCGTGCTGCCCGTGGGCCGAGGAGGGTCCTCGGGCCGGCACCAGCTACGGCTCCCGGGGCAGCGGGATGCGGGGTGGGCGGGGGCGCCGCTCAGGGAGGGCGCTGCCGGTGCCGCGGTTTGGAAGTTAAGTTTCTTCCCCCTCCCCCCTGCCTGCCCCTCAGGTTCATTTCAATCGCGATGGGTCCCTGATCGTGTCCAGCAGCTACGACGGGCTCTGGTAAGTAGAGAAGCTGGGTTTCTTGGCTCCGCGCCGAGAGCATGTGGACGGCTGCCTCTGCGCCCTCTGCGCTGGGGGCCCCTGGGAGGCCATGGGCACTTGGCAGGGGGGTGCCACCCTCCGGAGCACAGCCTGGGGGGGAGGTGCTGCCGGGGCAGACGGCTGGTGTAGAGGCCGGGAGGGTGCCCACCCCTGGAGGGGCCCCCCCATGAGGCTGGGCCAGGCTGAGTCCGTCGGAGACGCCACCAGGCGCATGGGCCCTGCGGGGGGCGGGGGGGGGCGGGGGCGGGGGGGGGCGGGGGCGGGAAGGAACCAAGTTCACCGCCGAGGAGCCAGAGCTGACCCTCCCTGTGTCCCACTGGGGGAGCATCAGTCACGAATGGGCGCATCCAGACGCATCCCGCCGCGGGGGTGCAGGAGGCCAAGGGACGGGGCCTCGGGCGGAGGGCCCTGTGCAGCCTCGGGCTGAGCTGCGGCGCTGGGGGTGCATGGCGCATGTGCAGGGTTTGGGCGGCGGGCGCTGGGCGGACGCAGCCAGGTCTGGGACAGGGCCGTGCGGGCCGAGCGGCGGTGGGGTTAGGGGTGGCAGTGTCCCGCGTTTGGTTATTGGGAGGCAGTGGCACGGAGCTGCCGCCGGCTGGGTCCCCAGCCCCGTGGCCGAAAGGTGTGACTAGAAACATGTTCCTGTTAAAAGTGAAGCAAGTGGGAGTGGGTGATGCCAGCGACAGGCGCGAAGGCGCCGGGGCCCTGGCGGGCTAGTGTCTGCTGGCGGCCGAGCCCCGGGCAGCGGGTCAGGCTCGGGTTCAAATCCCTTCTAAGTCCCCTGTGGTCACCACCGGTTCGGCCAGGAGGATGGACAGGTAGCACGCAAAGAGCCACATGGACATGCGTGGCCCAGGCATGCATGCTGGCCCGCCCTGGGCCCCAGGACACGGGCGGGTTGCTGGGCGAGCGCACGGCGTGCAGCGGTGCGCTCGCGTGTGCTGTGGGCCGGCGCTCAGTCCCGCCCCGGGGCCCCGCCACCACCTGCTGCCGTCTCTGCTTTGCAGCCGGATCTGGGACACCGCCTCGGGCCAGTGCCTGAAGACGCTGATCGGTGAGCGCTGCCGCCGGGCCCCTGCGGGCAGCTGGGGCGGGGGGCGCTCTGCGGGGGCGGCGCTGCCGCCGGGGCCTCCTGTGCCTCTGGGAGCCCTTCTCGCCTGCCCGGGCCCCTCTCCTGCACTCACCCCCTGCCCCCCACTGGCTCCCTCCTGACTCCCCAGCTCGGGGTCCTCAGAGGGTCCCCCGGGCCACGCTGCCTGCTCGTGGCCTGTGCGGCTCTTGCTCTGACGGGCCACTCTTTTTGTGGGCGCCCTTCCCACGGCCACATCCCCCGCTGTCTCCCCAGAGGCCGGGTGCGGCCGCCGCCGCCCCATGACGCGCCCACCCCGCTTCGAGCCCTGTCATGTTTCCATTGGGTCCTCGGCTGCCCCACAGCTGGGCAGCAACCCCTGGCCGGGGAGGCTGGTGAAGCAACCCGAGGCCGGGGGCGAGCCAGAGCCTTGGAAGGGGGCGGCGGTCCCCGGTCTCGTTCCCCATTTCCACCTGGGAGCTGGAGCTTTCTGGACTCGTGCGGACAAGGCCCGGTGGTGCTTTGCTCAGGGGCCTGGGTCAGGGCTGCCAGCGCCCTCGCCACGCCCCACCTGAGGGGCGTGGCTGGTCTTCCCCTGCGGCCCCTGGGACCGTGCAGGCTGTGGGCCGCCGCCTCCTCCGGGGTTTGGGGCCAGTGGGCAGCGCGGGCCCTATCGTGTGGTGGCCAGGCCGCTCCCCTGGGGCCAGGCACGCAGCCTCCCCGCTCCCGCGGGGCGCACGCTCCCGGCCCTGGCGCCCGGGGCAGGGATCCCCTCCCGACGTGAGTCACGGGGCTGTCCTGTAGCTAGAAGCGCCCTTCTCCCTTTGGGCGGCCCTCGGAGTGCCAACCCCCTGGAGGAGGCGGGCCCGGGGGCATTCGGGCGTCTCGGCCGAAACCGAAACCGTGAGAGGCCGCTGCCGGAGAGGCTGCCCGTCCGTGTCTGAGTCCCAGCCTCAGCCGGGCCGCGGCTGCGGAGGTTTCCGGCGGGGACTAGATCCGGAGCCGCCCCTCAGCCCTCGCCACCCCCTCCCGCCCAGGAGCGCTCAGGCCCTGTGCCCTCAGAGCCCGCGCGGCTGGAGAAGCGCCAGGCGGTCGGGCGCAGCGGCCAGGTGGCAGGAGGTGCGGCGCTCCCCCCGCGTCCTGAGCCAAGATGGGGCGTCTCCCTTCCTGCCCCGGGGCCCCTGCGTCAGCCCCTCTGTCTCCACGCAGATGATGACAACCCCCCGGTGTCCTTCGTGAAGTTCTCTCCCAACGGCAAGTACATCCTGGCTGCGACCTTGGACAAGTAAGTGCTCCTGTCTCCCCACCTGCTGGGGAGCGGGTTCCCACCGGCAGCAAACGGCCGCCGGGCCGGGCCTATGTCTGGGCTGGGGTGGCCAGGACAGCCCTGTCCCCAGCCCCTGTCTGGGGGCGAGGGTCTGGCTTGGGCTGCCTTCTGGGTCTGCCCCGAGCTCCTTGGTCCCCCCACGCCCTGGGAGGTTCCCTGTCGCCTGTCGGTTTGTCACTTTCCCGTGGGAGGTCCTTCGGCTCTGGCTTCCCTGTGCACACGGTGGGAGCCCTCGACGGGGCCCGGCCTGGGCCCCGGTGCGTTCCTACCCCTGCCCCGCTCCGTGCGGGGGACCTCTGCCCCGGGGCAAGGGGGAGGGGGGCACGGCACCGAGGTCTGTTCCGAGCATTCTGGAGCCAGGGGCGGGGTTCCCGCTGAGCCACACAGGGAGCAGCCCCACAGCCTGCCCCTGACTATAAATGTTTGGGGCCCTCGCCCTGTGCCTGGGGGTGTCCTTAAACCCCTGGACTGCGCACCCTGCTGGGTGCCTGCACTTGGAGGGGGCTGAGGGGCTCCGGCCCCCTGCCCCGCTCCAAACTTGGAAGCAGCAGAAGGGGGCGCGGCGGCAGCAGACGGGCCCCCGGGAGGGGTGTCTGACGCGCCCCCTGCCTTCCAGCACGCTGAAGCTCTGGGACTACAGCAAAGGGAAGGTGAGTGGCTCGGGCGCCCGCGGGGTCTGGGCTCGGGCTGTGCGCTTCCCGGGCGTGGCTTCGGGTGGTGGCAGAGCGGGGCCGGGACCTGAAGCTGAGGGGACTCGGGAAGCCGCCCTTCCGGAGCGCATTTGGTGCAGGCTCCCCAGGGGCGTGGGGTGTGCCCGGGCCGGTGGGAAGGTCGTGGCTGTGACTGTGGGCTCGGTGCTGCGGGATCGGAGTGCGTTCTGGGTCCCGGTTCGGCGGCCTGACCGCGCCTGCGCTCGGCATTCGGGGGCTTCTCTGGAAGGCGGGGAGCTGAGACTGAGTGGGGGCTGGTGCCTTGTCCTTGCAGTGCCTGAAGACGTACACTGGGCACAAGAACGAGAAGTACTGCATCTTCGCGAACTTCTCCGTCACCGGCGGGAAGGTGAGGCTCGCGGTGCCCGCCCGCTGGCCCGAGGCGGCCTGCCTCAGGCCGGGGCTCGCGCTCCGTGCCCGCAGAACAATGGGAGTTTTCTCCTCTTTGACCAAAACGAGGTCACACGGCGTAGTGTTGGTGACTCACTCAGATAGGGGGCCGTGTTGCTCATCTGCCTCTGGACCTGCCGCGCTCGCTCAGGGAGGCGTGGGCTCCGTGCCCGCCTGACGGCGGACGCCCGTTCCCCTGGAGCCTGGCCCGGCGCGGGCCCTGTGCGCCCTGGCCTGTCGCTGAGGAGACGGCGACGTTCAGTGGAGTGCGAGGGAGTCAGACACGTAGGAAGCGGCTGTGTCAGAGAACGTTCCATCGGGTCGGCCAGTAAGGCCGGGACGGTTTTTCTGTAGGGTGGCTCTGGTCGCGCTTAATTGTCTTTAACTTCGTTTGAAACAGTTTTGTTAGATTAATTGTGACAGCGTCACATCAGAGTGTGCGTTTGAAAAAAATTACTGAAAATTGGTAAACTTTTGTGTCTCTTTTAATATTGAAGAGGGAAGAAAATACCCGGTGTTTTCAGCGTATTAGGCTTTATTATTTCAAAAGGAAAAATGCAACTGAAGTGCAAAAAAAAGATTTGTGCAGATTGATCAAACACGTCTAAAGTGGCTTGTGAAGTTTCTTGTACTATGGAAGTTTTGGTGAAATAACCCTTGGCGGTGGGACCGTCTCATGCAGTGGGAGGCGTGTAGCAGCGCCCCTGGCCTCTCCCCGCTGGAAGCCGACGGCGGGAGACAGCCGACATGCTCCGAATATCCTAATCCGCCCTGGCTGGTGGGACTCAGTGGATCGAGTGCCTGCCCGCGAACCCCCGGGTCGCCAGTTCAAAGCCAGTCGGGGCGCCAGCCGGCACCGTGGGCCAGGCCCCCAGTGGGGGGCACAGGAGAGCCAACCGCACATCGGTGTTTCTCACTGCCTTCCCCGCTCTCTAAAAATAAGTCTTTCGAAAAAATCTTTACAGAAAATCCAAATCCAATCAAATTATTGGTGAAAGTGAAAAAACATCTTTTATTTTCATGGAAAAACGGACTTTCTGGGCCCCCCCCCCCAGCACGTCCCAGAAGCCCCTGCCGCGTGTGGTCTGGGCGGGGCTGGCGGGGCGGGGCGGGGCCGGCCTCGCGGGCCGCCCTCACCTCCGGTGCTTCTCCCCAGTGGATTGTGTCGGGCTCGGAGGACAACCTGGTGTACATCTGGAACCTTCAGACGAAGGAGATTGTACAGAAACTGCAGGGCCACACAGGTGAGCTCAGCGGGCTCACGGTGGTGGCTGGGGGCGGGGGGGGGGCGGAGCCGGCCCGCCCTGGGCCCCTCTGTGGGCGGCGCTGTGGGCGGTGCCTGGCGGGCCGCGGCCGTGGGTGGTGGGGCGGCCCCACTCCCGGAGGGAGCCGCGGTGACTCTCCTTGGCTTTCAGACGTTGTGATCTCGACGGCGTGCCACCCGACAGAGAACATCATCGCCTCGGCCGCCCTGGAGAACGACAAGACCATCAAGCTCTGGAAGAGCGACTGCTAGGTCCGGGCCCGGGGCCGCCGGGAGGCCGCGCGCTGGCGCGGAGCGAGCAGCGAGGTGTTGGGGGCTCCCGGTCCAGCCGGGCATCGGGGGGCCTGGACTTAAGCCGCGTCTGAAGACGATGGGCGGAGGGGAAGTGTTACCATCAGAAAGTTCTAGAAGGGGACGTTTCTTGCCGGTTCCTCTCACACTGTCTGGGGAAGAGTTCCTAGTCTGTATTGTGTTCAGTCAACGAAAATTTTAATTTTTTATTACAAAAGGGTGAGGTGAAGTTCAGTTTATCAAGAGTTGTGTTTTTTTCCCGTAAACGTTCTGTACTGTTCTCGATGTTTTATTGCCCAGTGCAAGTGCTGTGACCCGTTGCCACTCGGCCGCTCCCGGCCGCCCCTGCAGGGCCCCCGGTCTGCCCAGCACACGCTGCCACGAGACAGTCCCCCTGCCACCGTCCCTGCCGTGGGGGCTCCTCGTGGGAGACGGCGCCGTGTGAGATCGCTCCCTGGTCGGGTCCCTGCCGCCGTGGCGGCGTCACTGTGGGCCCAGCTGCCACAGGGGGCTCTGCCTGGCGTGGCGGCTGGGCGCTCGGACGCCTGTTCCCACTGCTTTTGTGTGACAGTCTCCTGGTTGGCAGGATGTGGAAGGACTTCGTCAAGGACAGGTTCCCCCAGGGACGCGGCGTTCTGCCCTTGTCCTCCAGAAGCCTGGAGCTGCTGGGGACGTGCTCTCGGGCGGGGGCTGGGGGGGTCATCACTGAAACGGAGCTGCGGGCCCTGAAACACTCTCCTGGATGGTGCAGGTGCTCTGGGGCGGCCAGGGGACCGGGCCTTGGGGCCTCGTTCCCGGCTCAGGCTCCGGCCTGTGGGGTACAGGCTGGCGGCCGCCTGAGGCCCGGCAGGCCTGTTGGGGTCCCTGGCAGTCTGTGGGCCGCGCCACACAGGTTGCTGGGGGCACCGTCCTGGTCTGCAGTGGTGGGCACGGGGCTGGGACCGCAGGGCACCGTGGTGTGTGGCTGGTGCCAGCCCCCGGGGGCCCTCGTGTGGAGCGAGGGCTCCCCTGGGGTGCGCGCCCCGTCTGCCAGCTCCCAGGCCTCTGGGGGAGGCACAGCCTCGAGCCCCGGCTCTGGGTTCTGAACGGCACCAGGTGGTAGGCAAAGCCTCTGGCCCCCTGTTGGACGGGTGGGCAGGGCAGTGGGGGCTGCCCTCAGACCAGTTTCCTGGGGCCCTCTGGCCGCTGTCGCAGGGGAGCATGGCAGTCCCGAAGGCCTCTGGGACCCACTCCCCGCGGGGCAGGTGCCGCAGGGTCGCCCGCGGGCGGCAGGCGGCGGCCGGAGGGGGCCAGCACTCAGGCTGGGACCCGCACTCCCCACGGGTTGATAGAGAGCTGAGGTCTCTGTCAGTGTCCTGGGGGCTTGGCTTCGGGGCCGCCTGAGGGATGTCGAGGTCCCCTCGGTTTTCTTGGTGCCGATGTCCGTGGGCCCCGGGTGGAGGGTGTGTGCGCAGCGCCGTACCCTTGAATATAGTGTATTTTTTCTACATTGGAATTCTGTTGTAGATTTATGTAAAAATACATTCTCTTTTTTGGAAATAAAGATTTTCATGTCTTGTATTTCTGTCCTATAAGAACGTTTTACCTTAACGTGTAGCTGTTGCGGGGGGGGGGGGGGGGGGGCCCAACTCAGACCTTTCCCCGCTGGGGCGCTCTGGTGAAAGGCCATGTTTTTTTGTTTGGTTTTGTTTTTAATTTTAAATAGCCTTGAGTATTGTGGGTGATACCTTTTTATCCGCAGTATAAAAGAAATAGGTAAAGAGAAGGAATCGCCCAGATTCCTAAGACCATCTCAGGGAACATCTAGTACGTTGACTAAAGTGAAAGCTTTTTATTACGGAAGATTTAAAATACGAAGGGGAGAAACCCTCGTGCCCCCGTCACCCAGCTTCAGAGACGCAGCTGACTTACTGCCCTTCCTTGTTACTTAGTATGAACCCCAGACATTATTTGTCAAGTTAAGAAACATCCAAACCTGCATGAATTTTTTAATGAGTTTGTTTACACAAAAATGACAATAGCCAGGAAGCAAAATCCCAGCGGACCGAGGACACGCTCTAGAAAAGGGCAGCTTTGCGGCTGATTTTATGCGCCAGAATCAAAAGGGGAGTCGGGGGTTCGGTGAAGCCCACGGGTGGTGGATGAGGGGGGCTCGATGGCGGGGGGGGGGGGGAACCTGTGGGCCTGGGAAAATAAAACTACCGATGTAACAACAATGAGGATTTGTGGTCTCCGGTGGTGGCGGTACTTCGAGGGGTTCGGAAAAAGTAATTACTTTGACATTACAAAGGTGTGTGCACCGCAGATGCAAAAATAAAACGGGCTCAGGTAAAGGTCGACCTCGGGATGATGCTCCTGGGACGTGCGCGACCGTCCCCGCGAGCTGCTGGGAGGTTTCCAGGCCAGAGCCTCCCACGTGGCTACTGGTCCCTGAGTTTCTAAGACCGACTCGCAGGCCTCCCCGGGGCTTCTCGGGGCTCGTACTTGGCCCAAGGTACACAGGTTAAGCAGTGAGTGCGTTTTATCTGTAAAAGAAGCTTCTTCAAAAACACTCATGACCACAATTCCATAGTCACACCTGAAATATTAATGAAATATTCGATATCCGGATTTCCCCAGTTGTCCTAGTATCTTTTAAAAAGTGTGTTCACGTGTATTCAATATGTATACACGTGCACACACATGTCCCCAACCGCAGGGTGGGTTTAAACTGCACTCGGCCGGTGGGCGTCCAGCATCCCGCTCCAGGCCTCCCTCCCCTGCGTCTGCGGGCCGGGGCTGCACCTGGGGGTTGCACCTGCGGGCCCCGCTCGGGTTCGGCCAGAAGCTCGCAGATGGTACTGGATGCTTTTTCGAACAGTGGCGTCTTCCATCAGGTTGGCTTTGTTTAACTTGATAAACATCGTCCTAAGCCCTTAACCGAGCGCTACATTCAAACCTCCGCAGTGTGCGCCCCGGACAGGAAGCGGGGAAACGCCCCGCCGACCCTCCGGGTTGCCCCCATCCTTCCCTGCTCTTTGGCCTGTGAGGACAGCCTTGCACTCCGTGCCGGCCTGGGGGACAGGGTGAGCGCGCACCTCCAGGCGCCCGGGGTCAGCAGGGAGGCCCACAGGGGCGCCCGCGCCGGGTCGCGCGGGGCCCTCGCGGAGACCCTAGCCTCCCCCGCCCGCGACCCTGCGTGCAGGCAGGAGTGGGAGTGGGGAGCAGAAACCGCGGGGAGGTAAACCCCATCTCGGCCAGTGAGTGGCGCGCTTGCCCCAGGCCCTCCCGGGCCATTGTCGCCAAGCAGTTCAAAGAACTCAAACGCCCCCGACCCGGGACGCCGCGACGCCGCAGTCAGCCAGGGGTCCAGGTGGGGAGGAGCGGTGAAGACCCAGGACCGACAGTCCCGCCTCTGGACGCAGTTCGGGCGCCGGATGTAGGGCGGTTCCGAGGACGGCCTTGTGGGGGGAGGACGAGACACACCTGGCCCAGGTGCGCAGGCGCCAACGCAGGCGGGCACAGGTAACTACGTGGTAGGAACGTGCCCAGCAGCTCCCGAAGCAGAGAACGTCGCGCACGAGCCTGTGCGGCGCGCACACGGCGGGCGCACGCGCGTTTCGCGCCCCGAGTTCTGGCACTACGAGAACTGCGCCCCTGCGGGGCGCGGAAAAAATGCAACAACAACAAAAAAAAACAGTGGTTAGATGCCACGAAGTAGGTGGCAATGCCTTAACCGTATGCGTGTTGTTAGGCCCGAGGGCCTCTTCCATCCTTGTCAAGGGGAGTGCTAACCTTCTCTCCTTTCATACAACACAAGTCTGGGCTTCGCCCGCCGACCATTTAAAGTGCCGATCACGCCTCATCTTAACATTAGGGTGACTCCCGTGCGTGTCTCAGACACACAAGCGGAAGCATCCGCGCTCTTCAAGAACCTCGCTACCCACCCTCAAGCACTTATATTTTGATTACAGCGTGTGAGAAACTCTCTCTTTTTCATGCTCTAATATATTCATAAATCCGGCCAATGAGAAGCTGAGAGGAGCACCCGGAAGTCCTCAGAGTCCTTCAGCAAACTCGATTCCCCCGGAAACAAAACAGCAACATGCCTCACGGACGGCCGGGAAATGGCTCGTATCTTTTTGCGGAAATAGAAGTGGTTTGTAGCGAATCAGAGGACGAGGAAAGAAGACGGGCTCCTCGGGCTTCCGGACGCGTCTCGGCGCTTGGAACTGTGGGTGCTGGGCGCCCTGGGGCACTTCGACAACGCCCGCCTCGGCCTCCGCACCCGCCCCCTCTCGATTTTTGCGCATGCCCGGCGCCGTCCCGGGACCGCGGGTTCAAGCCCCGGAGAGGGTCAATACTTTGCGGGACGGGTCTCCGCCTCTCCCGTCCCGCTTTCCTCAGGGTTTTAAGATTTAAACCCGACGCTTCGGGTGCTGGCCGTCCCCGCAGTGCTGACGGTGGGTTGCTGCTGTGCCCGCCTGCCTTTTTCACGCACGCCGAGGCCCATGCCCTGGCGGTGACGCGGAGCTTCCCCACGGCGGCGGGCGGGCCTCCCCGGGCGGACCCGCGTGTGCTGCGAGTGCATGCGGTCTGGGGCGCCCCTCGGATGAACCGCACGGGCCACGGGAGACGCGTGTGGGTGCCGTGCGTGCGTAGGTGCGTGCATGGGTGTGCACGTGTGTGCCCGTGTGTGCATGTACGGGTGCGCACGCGCCCACGTGTGCCGAGTCCGCGGTGTCCGTGCACGCCTGTGTCCGCGCACGCTCGCGCCCACCACACCCGCGTGCACGGACACACGGAACGGCCGCGGACCGAAGGGGTGGCGGCGAGTCGGGGCGCCGCAGCCTGCAGGGGGCAACCCTCGCCTGCAGCCAGCCTTCTGCTGCCAAGTGTCGGGTAAGCCCGTTGGCTGCGGGTCGACAGCTCCCCGGGGGCGAACGGAAGGACCCTGCCCACCTTTGCGGAGCGCGCGTGGAGAGCGGAGGACGTGGCCAGGGGACTGGCGGGCATCCAGGGGTCGGGGGCGAGGAAGCAGGTTGGGGACGAGGCAGCGTGTCAGCTGGCAGTGGGTGGACCGCGTGGCCTGGGCAAGTCCCTTCTTGCCTTGCATCCCCACTCCACGCCACAGCGTGAGCCCCGGGTGCCACCGAAGGGAGGTGTGGAGCAAGGGGGAGGCTGGTACAGCTCCCAGCGTGACACTGCACTCGGGAGTCCTTCCTGAGCACCTACTGTGTGCCAAGGCCTGCGTGGCCCCGCCTAAGTTCACTCCCACATCTCAGAAGAAGGTGCCACTAGCACCCCCATTTTATAGCCAAAGACAGAGGCCGAAGAGGTTGGGTAACTTGTGCGAAGTTACACTTCCGACGGTGCCACAGATGGGAGTGAGCCAGGCGCTGGGTGAGCTTAGGGGAGTCCTGCGCCTTCTCTGGGCCACTTGAGCCGGACTCAGTGCTCCGCAGCTGGGACCCTGCCCCCACCAGCGAGCCCCCTGCCTCGGGCCTCCTGGCTCCCTGGAGTCTGGTCACATGGGGCTCCATGCGAGGTGGCCGGGTCCCAGTGATGTCTCCTGCTCACCGCCAGGCCTCGTGGGGTCTCCCCCTTCTCTTGGGGCGGCAACTCCTGGTTCCCATGGGCTTGGAAAGCCGGGGCAGCTGGCCCTTCCGGAAGCCCAGACCAGGCCTCTCAAGCTTGAAGATGAAAAGGAACCGCCCTGGTTTAAAACGCTGATTCCAGGTGCCCCCCGCCCCAGGCTGAACTGGGGCCTGGAACCAGGCCTAGGAACCTGCATTCACGGACCACTTTTTCCTTCCCCACATCCTTGGCAGCCCGTCTTTGCTCTGGGGACTTAGCAATAATGACACAGGACGTGGGAAGCATTTGTGGAATAAGGCAAAGGGCCGCAGGGGGAGGGAGAGCGGCTGAGGACCTGCCCAGGTGGGAGGACCAGTGGGAAGGACCCAGAGGCAGCAGCTCCCTGTGGCCTGGGCGCCACACTCACCTGGGTTCCTGGGCTGCATCCGCTGAGGCTGCTGCGACCCAAGGAGACCAGTGTGGCAGCCACCTTGTGCCCCTTCCCCGCCGGCCCCCAGCCGAGCCGGTGCCTGTGTGCGGGGCTCCCCAAGTGCCTGTTGAATAAACACTTGGTCAGTCTTGCTGTTATTGCTGAGAGGGAGACCCTGGCCTTCAGCCCCGCCTGGTGCCTCCTCACCTCCGCCCCAGGAGGCTCCGGGCCGGTGGACCACCTGCCCTGTGCCTGGGCAGGAGGCCGATCACCTGCAGGGGGTTCACCAGGAGAGGAACTCGCAGATGGATGGATGCTAAGTGTCCTTCCCGGGGTCTGTCCCTAGAGGCCCCTGCATGAAATCAGGGGCTACGCCCAGAGAAAGTTCCAGAAGTAAGAGAAGGGTCAATCATTTTGCACAGGCAGACATGGGAGGGGAGGACTTGCCCACAGGCACCCAGCAGGCTGTTGACGGAGTGTTTGGGGTGAGGACCCAGACCCCGACCCCCATGAGGCAGACGTGGTGGGGGGGGATTCGGTCCGGCCCTGGTGACGCGCCGGCCGTTCCCCTCGCGCGTCCCGGTGGAGCTGCTCGATCACATACCAGGCGCCCAATACACCGGAATTTCAGGTCATCTTTGCTGTTTTACAGAACATACGTCTACAACTCAGACATATTCGCTGTTGCTCTAAATTCAAATTTAACGGACTGCCCTGGGTTTTCATTAGCTCAATTTGGCAACCGGGGCACCAGGAGGGCCCCTTGTCTCTTGCCCACCTGGCGGCCCTTCCCAGCGTTGCCCCTGGAGATGCCCCAGGGGGGAAAGGGAGGCACTTGTGGGGGAAGTTCTGTATTAAAGAGCATCGCAGACCCCTCCCCTGCCCCCGTGAGAATGAGGCCTGGGGACAAGTGGCGTTTAGGGTCTGTCTAGGCCGCTGGGCTGGTGGGACGAGGCCCATGTTCTCCAGGGGAGAACGTGCGGGAGGGAAGAAAGGGTCCAGGGCTGAGGGAGAGGAGGGGGAAGGCCAAAGACAGAGGAGGGCTGCAAGGCAGGCCGACCTCCTCTCGCGGGCGCCCCTTGGCGGCAGCCTCCGGGTTGGCAGGCACAGCCCCATCCTGTTCCCTGTCTCGCCCACCTCCGACCCTGTGAGCCAGCGGCCAGCGTGGCCTAGCCAGGCAGAGCCGAAAGCCTGCGTCCTCCAGGTCAGTCTCATCGGCAGGCGCAGGGGCCTCCCTAAACCCTGGTGAAGACACCTCACTGGCCCTGGAGACACGCAGGGCCGGCTGCAGGCAGCCTGAGGCCGTTCGGGCCCCTCTGCGGTGCCCTCCCGCCCCGGCCACGTAGATGGCCCGGTGTGCCTTCTCCCCACGACTCTGCGTTCCCACAGCGTCGAGGAAGGGCCAACCCCTCCGCGTTCGCCATGCGGTGGCGGGGCTACCGCGGAATCTTGGGTCGGGGAGCTTCTCCTGCTGGCAGCGTCCCTGGCTGCGTGGGTTGGCGGTGGCGGTCGGCAGCAGTTGGGGGAGGGGTGCCTGGCCCCGCCTCGCTCACCTCCAGGTCACAGACCTGCCTGCTGGCCCACGGCCCCGGGGCCTTTCTGGGCCCCTGGGCGGAGAGAGACGTGACGTTCCCAGGATCAGGCAGGCCCGCGAGGACTCGCTGCCTTTGGGCACGGAAAATCTCGGTGGCCCAGGACGCTCCCGGGGCTGTCACAACAAGCCTTTCAGAGGAACTGCTGGGGCCCAGAGGGTCAGCCTCAAGGCCACCGCTAAAGGCCAGCACGCAGACCAGGGCCTTCGGAAGCGCGCAGCCCCGGCCCTAATGTCCTGGAGTGGTTGGGGGCTCCTGCCCCTCGCCTCCGCTTTGCTCTCCTTGGGAAGGCTTGGGTGCCTACCCCAGCCATTGGCTGCTCTCGCGGTGCAGAGCTGAGTAGGCGGGGAACACGCGCCCTGGTCAGGGAGGAGGGGTGCGGTGTAACCATGCTGTGCAATTCCAGAAGCGTCCACCAGGGGGCAGGGCTGCACCTCTCAGGGTTCCGGCCCCAGCAACCAGCTTGGGGGTCAGGCCCTGGGTCAAGGACACGTGCATCTCACCTTCTCTAAGCCTCTGCCCCTGGAGCAAAGTCGGCTTAGCTCCCAGGCTGGCCTCTCCGTGGCCTTGGGGAGGCCACCCCAATGGCCTGTGCCTCGGTCCCCTCCCCCGCTGACATTGAGGCTCAGCTCAGTAGAGGCGAGGTCTCACTGTCCCCTTTCCCAGGTGGAGAAGCTGAGGCGCAGGACATTGACCGGTGCCGGAAGGTGATGCCGTAGGAGCAGCGGGCAGTGGGGTCTGAGCCTGGGCTCTTGGGCCCCAGAGGCACCAGGGGAGGCTGGGAGGTGCGGGGCAGGTGGCCCGGGGGCGGGCAGGGCGGGCCCTGCTCTGCGCGCCACGTCCGACATCTGTTCTGTCGAAAGTCTGCATTTTCTCTCTTGCACGGGGAACGCCCGGGCACTGTGCCATCTAAATCCGCACGGCCCGCTGCGGGCAGGGGACCGATGAAAAGCTCAGAGATCATCGAGCATAAAAAATGGCGTGTAAAACCACGCAGGAGCCATGAGCCCTCCTCTGGCCCAGCACCCGCGGGGCGGGCGGGGCGGGCCCTGCTCTTCCGCAGACAGGACCCCCTCGCCCTGCTGTCGGTGTCCTGTGACTCCCAGGGCCCTGGCCGTGCTCCGAGCCGACCCGTGGGGTCCCCGGCTGGAGGGGCCCGGGCAGGGCCGCCAGGAGCCTCGGCTGCCTGTTCCCCGCCCGTCCTGGGTTTTCCAGGCCGCAGCCGAGCCCGTCGGGAGCGCGGGGAGGTTTGGCGAGGGCCTTCTTGGTGAATAACTTTCCAGATTCTTCTCTGTATCCACGGGCTCAGATGGTCTAAAAGAGGACATTCCCGGGACGCTGACACCGTGTCCCCACCCCCGCGGTCCCAGGGCTGCGGAGGCCGGGACATCGGTCGGGGACAAAGTGCGGTCTCCTTTTGCCCCCGAGCGCTGTCAGGAAGGGGGCGTTGTGTTGATGCTGAGGGGGAGGATGTGCCGTGTTTGACACCTGTCCCGCACCGTGTGTCCTGTGGGCTGGTGGTGATGTCCCCAGCCGCCGTCACTCCCAGGGGTCCCTCCCAGGGATGTCCCCGGGCTGCCTGGCCCAGCCTGCAGGGAGGGCCATGTCCGTGCCGGGGGAGGCCTCTCGTCAGGGGCTGCTATTAATAAAGTGACCGCTGACCCCGGACGTGCGGAGGGAGGAGGGGACAGAGCGTTCCCAGGGCTGGCGCTTGGCCGGAGGCCTCTCTCGCGTGCCTGGGCGCCCTCCGGAGGGCTGGCTCTGCCTGGCCCCTTGGCCCCCGGGCCCCGGGGGCCGGAAGCCCCGGAGGAGCGCGCAGGGGGCTGCCCATCCTTTAGGATATAAATGCCCAGGCCGGCTCCCTGCCGGCAGCCTGAGGGCCAGAGGGAGGGCGGGCGGGCCTCAGACAGGTCGTCCAGACCCCAGGAGCCAGCTCCCTGTCACCCCGGCACTTTCTCGGGCTGCCTGCTGTGTGCAGGCCCCGAGGCCGCGGGGCCCCGCACCCGGCTCTTCCCTCTGAGAGGCGCAGCAGAGGGCAGGGCACCTGTCCACCTTCCGGGAGCCCCGCTGTGGCTGCGGAGACAGGGAGGGTGCGCTCGGGGTGGCGCGCGGCGCACAGCGCGTGCGTCCGGCGTATCCTGGCTCCGTGGGCAGCCCCGCCGGCCTCAGGCCTCGGGGTGCCAGGAGGGGAGACGAACGACAGAACAAGCCGTTGCAGGGGCAGGTGGGCCAGGCGGGGGACACCGAGGCCCTGGCGCCTCCCCGTGGGCCACACGGCTAGCGGGGTGGGGTGGGGGCCCCTGGGCGGGGCTTTTGGGGGCCCCGACCCCCGGGTGGGGACCTTCTGCTGGAGGGAGGGCCAGCGCTCCCAGCCGTCAAAAGGCCCCGGGTCATCTGTTGTGAACGGTTGTCATCCCAGTAATTGTCTTCGTTGTCCCTGCCTGTGTCCCAGCAGCAGGCCCGCCCAGCCCCCCAGCGGCGGGCCCAGGAGGACACACAGCCCCCCTCCTGGTTCTGGCGCTGGGGCGGCAGGGGACACCGAGTGCCCGGGCGCGTACAAACCCTTTGTGGGGGGCGGCCGGACTCCCGCTTCCCGCCGCGACCAGAGGAGTTCAGTGTGGGAACGGCCCCCAGACAGCGCGGCTGGCCCAGGAGGCAGCGGGCGGCGCGGAGCCCGTCCCGGTCCCTCGCGCCGTCGGAGGGCCTGCTGTGCGCCGGCTGGGACCGGGGCTCGTACCTCGCACCTCTGCTCCCGGGCCCCGGGCCGCACTTTCTCTACGAGACAGCAGAGAAAACCGAGCGTCAGAGGGGACCCCCAGCCGCGGGGCACAGAGCGGAGCTTGAGGGCAGCCCTGGGTGGCCACGAAGCACAGGCCGGTCCCGATGCTCGCGGGGAAGCCAGGCTGCAGTCCGGAGCCCCGACCCTCCCCTGCCGCCCACCAGGGCGAAACGCTGGGAAGCCCCGCGCACAGCGCCCCGCCCCCAGCCAGGGTTCCGAGCGCTGACAGTCTGCGTGGACATGCCGCTCCCCTTTGCTCACCCAGCGCCACTCAAAGTCCCGTCCCCTTGGGCCGCACCGACGAGGCCCGTGGAACTAAGCTCCTTGGACACCACTTCGAGAAGAGCGGCGCTGAAGAGGCGGGGGAGGCGGGACGGGAGCCCCTCACGTCGGCCGCGCGGTGCGTCCCGCTCAGGCCTGGGGCCAGCGGAAGGCGGGCGTCGTGCTGGGACAGCCCGACGGTCGCCTGGGATCCCCCGGCCCCGCGCTGGGGGCCTCGGGGTCCTGGCCCATCCGCCCCCCTCAGCTGTGACGTGGGTGTAGAAACAGCCTGCCGTGCAGGGCTGTTGGGGGGACATGCGGGAAGAGCGACGTTGTCAACACCTCTCGGGGGCCTGTGTGTGTTGAAGACCTACTGTGTGCTTTGCCCTGCACAGCCGCTGGCGAGAAGAGCGGCCCGGGCGGGTGGCTGCCCTCGCTCTGGGAGCTTCCAGCTGGGGGCGCGACAGCGAGCTCCCGATTCGGGATTAGGTTTGTGAGAGTCGCCGGCCTGTTGGGGGTTGCCGAGGGCCCCTCTTTTTAGCGAACAGGCCAGCAGTCGCCCACCCCCAACACCCCGCAGCCAGCAGCCCGCCCCCTGGCGCTGCCCGGCTCCCCTGCAGGGCCGACTCATGGACCGGCTGAGGGACGCGTGTCCTCTCCTCTCTTCCTCCTCAGTTCTGTTATTTATTTGGCCTGGAGTAACCCCCGCTGTAGCCTCTGCTCCGTTGGGAGCCAGTGGCCTCCGTTCTCGGCCCCTTGACCTCGGGACCCTGGTCAACAAGCCCCTCTTCCCGTCCCGGCTGGTGAGCGGCAGCGAGCCTGGACTGCAGGTGGCGGGCGCTGCGGCCCCCGCCCGCCCCTGTCCGCACCGGACCCCCGGCCCGAGCTCGGCTGCCCCTCGTCCTCATGGCCCCGGTGACCCTGCGGGCTGGCAGCCAGGTGCAGGCCCCTTGGCTCCTCCTCACCCGCCCCCCAGGGGGCGCCCGGGGGGCTGTCACCCTGTCCTGGGCGTCCCAGGGCCGGAGGCCCGCACCCGCCCTCTCCAGCCTGCGCCTGGGTGTCTGCGGGCGCCTCCTGCTCCATGTGTTCGGCACTGAAGTCTGGGCCGCTCCACCCCCCGCCTGCTGCCCCCCACACCAGGGACCCCCATCTCCCCATCACAGATCGAGCCCCGGTTCACGGATGTGAGGCGTCAGGACGGGAGAGAGCCGGCCCCCCACACCAGCCCTGCACCAGGCGAGGGGGAGCGCGGGCTTCCCAGCGGGCGTCCAGAGGGGCCTCAGCAGGCACCTCTCCCCGCGAGGTCCCCCCACGCCGGGGCCACCGGGCCGCGCGGGCTGAAGGCTGGCGTCCAGGTGTGCCCCTGAGCACAGGTGCGGGCCAGGCCGGCTCACTGCCTCCCCGGCCGGGACGCCTGCCCGCGGGCCCCGCGCCCACGGGGCGGCCTGGGCGCCCAGAGCGGGGGCTTCCGGCGCTGGGTCCTGCCGGGGGAGCGTTAGTGCACGCGGTGCGGAGGCGGCCACCGGCGGTTTCTGAGGCCACTGCCCGTAACTGAGCCGGGGACACGGCCCCGGCCCCGGCCCCGGGAGGGCCAGGTTGCAGCCACGCTCCAGTTTCACCCTCAGAGACCACGGGCGGGGTGACTCAGGGGTCACCAACCGCTGCACCGCCGGCCGGGTGTGTTCACAGGTAGGAGGCTCCGGGGGGGATGACCTGCCGGAGGCCGCGGAGCTGGTCACACACAGCCGGGGTCTCTCCGTCGCCCCTCGGCGCTCCCTGGGGAGCTCTGGGACAGCGCTGAGTTTCAGGGGTTCGTTTTCATGAAAAAGAAAATCAAACATTCATTAAACAAAAAATAGAATAGAAAGAAACAAGAAAGGAACTCAACCGTGCCCCGCCGAGGCCACCCGTGCCAGCATTTCGGTGTCTGTCTTTCTGCTGTTTCCCTCTGCGTGTGTTTAGACGTCCCCAGGGTCACACCTGGCTCCTGCCGCTGTCTCACTGCTTGACGTCATCTGTCGTGGGCCAACGACGTGACTTCCAATAACCACGAGCTATCGCTTCGCATCCAAGCTCCATCATTTACACCCCCCCCCCCGGACTGTGTCGCCTGTTTTCCCTCCAGCAAGCACCCATATTCGGACAAACATCGGCCCCCACTTCTCTCGTGGAGGAAACCAGGCGTGGAGGTGCCAGGGCAGGCGGAAGGCCCACCTGTGCGGCCTGTGTGGGGGACAGGTGCCGCGCTTCCTTCCAGAACGGTGGGCAGGGACAACGGAGTGCCTTTCCTCCTCCTCCTCCTCCTCCTCCTCCTCACCTTTCGGTCTTAACAAAAAAATCACAGCGCATTCTGCTGGGCCCACGGCGGTCCTTGTGTCCTTGCCTGTTACGTTCGAGGCGCCCAAGTGCGCGCTGGCGCTGCTCCTCCGCACCCCGGCCCCGTGTGGGAGAGCCGGGTTCTGATGCATGCGTGGGAACCCTTGAAACATCCAATAAATACAATCTTTTCCAGCCATATGTGCTGCAAATAGTTTTCTGAGATTGTCTTTTGCCCCTTAGCTTTGTCTGTAGTTTGCGTTTTGTACTTGAACGTGGACTTCTTCCTAGACGGGGTCGGCTGCTGCTTCCTGGGTGGAGGTCTCAGCCCGGTCGGGGGCGGCCTTGGCCAGGAGGGGCTGCTGGCCGGGGCGGGGGCTCGGAGCTCCCGGGGGCTTTCCGGCGGGGGTTGCGGGTTTGTGCCTCCTAATTCTTCCCGGAACTGCGTGTCGTGGTGTGACAGCTTGGGGTCATGCTGTGGCGCTGGTCAACCTAAACAGGACGTTCTGTGCGGTCACAGAGATTACAGCTTTGTTTGTTTACTGGAAAACCAAAGATACGTGAGCGTGAGTGTGTGCGCGCGCGGGGGCACAGGGAAACGGGCGCGGCGCGGCCAGTCAGCAGCCCGGGGCTCCGGCCACTCACGTCCCCCCGCAACCCCATCAAAATGACCACTGGCCTGTGGGACAGCCATCGCTCAGGACCGCCCGGGGTCTGGCCGAGCGGCTGTCCTGCCACGAAGGCTTTAAGGGGAAGGCGCGCTGAGGCCAAGGAGGAGCCGAGGCCCAGGCCGGCCAGCGGCAGGCCCAGCGGAGCGCTCGGGGCCCCGCTCCGGACCCAGGGGACAGACACTGGGCCCCCACCAGGACCCCAGCTCCCTCAGTCACCAGGTTGAATGGGATTTCCCTGTGTGACCAACCCATCCCCAGGCCTCTGAGCGTTACCTCACTTGCCTCTGGACACGAGCCGCTTCCTGAAAATAAACCTTCACTTCGCTGCAAAAAAAAAAAAAAAATTCCTTTTGACTTGAAAGTCCACTCCGTTCTCCATGCAGAGCTGCACACAGGGCCGGGCCTCGTCCCTCGAGGGTCTCAGCTCTCTGGTGTCCTGGGAGGGTCCTCCCGGAGCGGACACCGCAAGAGCGTGGGTGTCCCAGGCAGACGGGACCCAAGGCCAGTGTGCCCGCCCCCCGACCTGGGGCCCCTCGAGGGTCTGTGAGCCGTTTCCGGGGCATCCCGGCCAGGGGGGCAGAGGTCGTCCTGCTCGGCCCCCCGGGTGGGGGCCACCACGCACGTCTCTTTTGATGAAAAAGCTGAGGGCTGGCCCTGGGGCTGAGGTGCCTGACGTCACGGAGAGGGAGAGAGACCCGGGGAGGAGGGGCGCCCGCCCCCGCGTCCCCCGCCCGCCCTGCCCCTGCCTGCGGTGGTCTCTGCCCACCCTCGCCGGACCGCGGGGAGAGCAGGCTCCTCCCTGTCAGCCCTGGCCAGTCCCCGTCCCCCGTCCCTGCTCCTGGGCTGGGTGAGGCGCCCAGCACAGGGTCCTTGGCAGGCTGTCGGGGTCCGTCGATGGCGGTGATGGAACAGAAAGGGCGGAATTCGTATTCCAGAGGCTCATGGCAGGGGACGAAGGGGCAACTGAATGGTTCTGGGGAGGGGCCTGCGGGGGCGGGTGCCCCCTCCCCCAGATGTGTGGACTTCAGCCATCCAGGGAGCGGTCAGATGGCCAGCGCCGCAGGGACACCCTGGAGCGGGCCCACCCGGCAGCTCCCCGCTGCCCACGGTGGCCGGGACGCGTGGCCGGGATGGCCTCCCGGCACCAGCTCTGGAGCCGGCCCTGGGTCCCGCCCCTGCGTCAGTTCCCGGCGCCGTCCTCCTCCAGCGAGGGCCTCCGCGTCTGTCTGTGGGACGGGCCTGCCGGTCCCAGCCCAGCGGTGGGGACTGTGGGCAGGGCTTCCGCGTCCGCCCTCCAGGCGTCTCCGAGCCCAGAGTATTTTGGCACCGGGTACTTTTCCATACTCCTCACTGGTCACCCTCCGGTTGTCCCAGCCCCAGGAGGGGTCCGGTGATGCCCCTGGCACCGTCTGCGGAGTCCGGGCCGTGGGTCACCAAACCGAGGGGGCGTGCCCTCCGGACCCACCGCCGGCCGCCGGTCGCCAGCCGGCATGCCGCCGCCTGTCGGCCTCCTTTCCGCCAGCCCGGCCAGCAGGCAGCAGCTCCAGGCCAGCACCCAGAGAGTTTCCGCCGGTGGGGCGCTGGGCAGAGGCCAGAGGAAGCCCAGCGCGGGGCTCCGGCCATCCTCACTGGCCGCGGGGCCCATGGGGCCCTCCGGGAGGGACTGGACCCACCACCAAGTCGGCAGTGGGTGGCAGGGGTGGCCCTGGTCCGGCCTTCTCAGACAAGAGAGGGGGCTCGAGGCCCTCCTGGGGTCCGGCGGCGCTGGCCGGGCAGAGCAGGACGCTGAGCGAGGAGGCAGCGGGGGCCCAGGCGCCCGGCGCCCCGATCACACCTCGGGCCGGGCAGGGGAGGGGGTCAGAGCCCCGGCCCCTCTCCAGAGCTTTCAAGCACTTAGTGTGTTTGATTTTCTCCCCATCCCTCCCCGCTCGAATCCAATTAATCAATAGAAGAAATCTCTCGCGTCGCCCCTCTCAGAGCCCCGCGGGCTCCTGCGAGATTGATTAACACAAACATCAATTTCTCGGGCTGCGCGCGTCTGAAAACACCGCACTTTTTCAGATTGAATGGCTGCTGTGCGCCCGGTGTAAATAAGGGGCTGGGAATAATGTGGGAGATTTGTTACTGTGTAGAGTACGGCGGGGGCGGGGGGCCGCCTCCCTCTGCGCTGTGCTTGGCGGGGGTGGGGCAGGCATGGGAAGGGGGGAGAGGCAGGCAGGAGACAGGCAGCGGCGGGGAGGGAGGCGGGCGGCACGTCCCTGGATCGCGGGGCGGGGCCTGCTCGCCGGCTATTCATTTCCCGCAGTCTGGGGCAGGCTGCTGCCGGGGCTGGAGCCGCTGCCGGGGTGGCCTGGACCCTGGGGCTGGTCCCCACGCGCGCCCTCCTTCCGTCCAGCTCAGGCTGGGCCCGGGTGGGCACAGGGCCTGGAGGCCTTGCCAGGCTGGCCTGGCGGCCGGGCAGCCGGAGGCCAGGAGGGCCGGAGCCCGAAGCAGGGAGGCTGGGAGCCGAGGGCCAGGGCTCAGAGCTCAGGCAGCTCCTCCACACGGTCGTCCCCTTTCCGGGGACTCTGCACTGGGTGCCCTCCTGGTCACGCCCCCTCCCTTGGTCACCTGGTCCTCGGCCCCGCTGGCCACGCTCAGCTCCCTGAGCTGCCTCCGAGCCACTGACTGTGCTCCTGGGTCCCCTGCAGCGGAGACCCCAGGAGACCAGGGTGTGTGTGAGTCACAAATGCAGCTTTAAATTTCCTCGTAGCCACATAAAAAAAAATGACAAGAAACCAGTGAAATGAGTGTCAACACTATTTCACATGACCCTAACGCTCCCCACACAGGACTGCCTAACACGCGGTGAGTGTGAGCCAATGACGCGTGAGTTTATTTTCCTCCTAAGTCTTCGGGGTCGGGAGTGTATTTTGCAGCCACAGGGTCTCAGTCCGGGCAGCCTCGGGGCAGGCGCCCCTGGCTGGGTGTCCAGCCCAGCGGGTCCCAGCCGGCTGCAGGGTGAAGCTGCTGGTCCGGGACTTGCGGGTTCTCTTCAAAAGCACCTGTGTCCTTGGTTCAGAAACAAACGCTCCCCAGGCCCCAGGCTGGAGGGAGAGGGCTGGGGGCGGCGGCAGGGGGCTTCTGAGCTCTCCCGGAGCCGGACCCAGGCTCCTCGCCGTTCCTCCCGGCAGCAGCAGCCCCGGAGCCGCCGGGGGCCCTCCGTGAGCACACGGGCCGGACCGCTGCCCGACGGGCCCGCAGACTGCAGGGCGTGTGGAGAAGCAATCGTCATATTCTTGAGTTGTGTGGGGTTTTTTTTTTTTTTAACATTTTATTTATTTATTTTTAGAGAGGGGAAGGGAAGGAAAAAGAGAGTGAGAGAAACATCGATGTGCGAGAGAGAGACACCGATCAGTTGCCTCCTGAACGCACACCGACCGGGGGCTGACCCACAACCCCGGCATGTGCCCTGACTGGGAATTGAACCAGTGACTGTGTGGTTTATGGAATGATGCCCAACCTGTTGAGCCATATCAGTCAGGGAAAAGCCATATTTAGAGGAAAATGTATAGCTTAAATTTACTTAAGGAAAATTTATATAAAGGAATGTTTATAGTTAAATACTTATATTTTTAAAAAAGTCAGTGATCTGAGGTCCTACCTTGAGAAGCTAGAAAAAGCAAATTAAATTCAAGGCAAACAGAAGGAATTGAACAGTAACAAAAGGAAATCAATGAAATAGAAAACAGAAAGGCATTAGGAGAAAATAACCAATGAAACCAAAATTCCTTCTATAGAAAGATTGTATAAAATTGAAAAATCTCTGATCACACTAACCAAGGAAAAATGACAGAAGACACAAATAATTCAATCTCAGGAATGAAAACAGGGACATCACCACAGATCATACAGATATGAAAAGGATGGTAAATGATATTACAAACAACTTATACCCATAATTCTCTAACATAGGTAAAATAGACAAATTCTCTGAAAGACAGAAGCTACCAAAGCTCACTAAAAAAAAAAGTCCCATATATACTAAAGTTTCATATACATGAAGGAGTTGGTTGTTAAAAGCCTTCCAACAAAAACAACAACAAACTCCAGACCTAGATGATTTTCCTGGCAAATTTCCCAAACACTTCAGAACGAGAAACTAGCAATCACATACAACCTCTCCCAGAAAATAGAAGAGGAGGGACAGCTACTGACCGGTTTTAGGAGGCCGGTGTTAGCCTGATCCAACCTGACAAAGACGCTACAAGTAAAAAGCCACAGACCGACATCCCTCATAAACATAGACACAGAAGTTCTCAATGAACGACTACCGGATCAAATCCGGCAACACCCCAAAAAGATAGCACCTCATGAGCAATGGTGATTACCCTGCAAATGCCAGTCTGATTCAACATTCAGAAATCAATCAGTGTGATTCACCATATCACCATTTCTTAAAGAAGAAAACACCGATGATCATTTCAATGGGTGTAAGAAAAAAAAGTACTTGATAAAATTCAAAACTTATCACGGAAAAAAAAACACACCACTTTTAACAAACCAGAAAGGGAAGGGAACTTCCTCAATCTTACAAAGGGTGTCTACAAAAACCCTACGGCTAACATCATAATTAATGGTGCATACTGAATACTACTTTCACTCTAATTTCAAAAACAAAGTGAGGGGATGCAGTACCATTACTCCTATTCAGCACTGTACTGGAGAGCATGGCCAATGCAATCAGGCAAGAAAAAGAAATAAAAGATGTACAGATTGGGAAGGAATAAATAAAATTCTGTTTGCATTCAATGTGAGCATTGGTATAGAAAATCTCAAAGAATCTATGAAAAAGTTACTAGAACTAACTAGTTCTAGTTACTAAGTGAATCTAGTAAATAAGTGAATTTAGCAAAGTCACAGGATACAAGGTTAACATATAACAAACTAATTCTAATATTATGTACCAGAAGTAAATTGTTATAAATTGAAAGTAGAAAAAGAAATAAAACCATTTACAGTAGCACTAAAAAACAAACAAACAAAAAAACCCAAAATACAACCTTAGGTATAAATCTAAAAAAACATGTACAAGACCTGTATGCTGAAACCACAAAACATGGATGAACGAGATCGAAGAAGACCCGCATACATGGAGGGATGTACCACATTCATGGATTGGCAGACTCAATACGGTTAAAATGTCATTCCTCTCCCAAGTTGAGATTTGAGGCAATTGCAATCAAAATCTCAGTGGGAGTGTTTGTAGAAATCATCATGCTGATTTTAAAACTCATGTGGAAGGACCCAGGAGAACCAAAATAGCCTGGAAAAAAAGAAAAGAAAACCTAAAGGATTCACACTATCAGATTTTAAGACTTACTCTAAAGCTGTAATCATCAAGACAGTGTGGTATTGGCAAAGGACATACATCTAGATCAGTGAGACAGAATGTGCACATGTTTAATTGATTTCCACCAAAGGTGCACAATAATTCAATTTAGAAGGGAATGTCTTTTAAAGAAATGATTCTGGAACAGTTGGACGTTCACATGCAAAAAAGCAAGGAAAAAACTTGACCCATTTCTTGTACCACATACAAAAATTGACTCAAAACAAAATATAAAACTACAAAATCTAAAAACATAAAACTCCTAGACGAAAACATAGGAAAAAAGCCCCTTGTGACCTGGTTTTGGCAAAGATTTCTTATATCTGGCAACAAAAGCACAACCCATTTAATATTTCATGAGCTCGACTTTATCAAGTTAAAACCATTTAAATGGAAAGACACTCCACAGACCTCGAAAAGATAATTTCAAACCACAGATCTGATGGTTTGTATCCAGAATACATAAAACACTTCCCAAACTCGATAGTAAGTAAACAAAAATTTAGAAATGATCAAGATTTGGACACATCATCAAAAGAATGTTTGTGGTACCAAATACGCACGTGCTGAATGAGATGCCACTACCACCAAAATAATGGCTTTTTTTTTCCTGTAAAAAGCTTCATTGTTTCCCTTTGGTCCACAGCCTGGGGGAGGCGCAGGGCGGCTGAAAGGCTGCCCCGTGGCTGCAGAGAGAGGCTCAGGCGCCAGCCGGACACCAGGCTGATGCAGCGGTCCCGGCCCCCGTGCTTGGAAGACACGCCCACCCGGCCCAGCCTCGGGCCGCCAGCCGGGCAGGTGAGCCAGGTGTCGCCGCCGTCTCCCTGATGAGTCTCACCAGCGGGTCCAGGACGCACGCGGCTCATCCAGGAAGTCACGGAGCCGAGGGGCTGTGCGGGCGAACCGGGCCTGCAGGTCCCAAGGGCCTGGGTCAGGCTCCTCTGAAGGCCTCGGCGGCTCCCCTGGCACCCCGAGTGTCGCCCGCTTGTCATGGGACGGCCTCTGCAGGTCCTGGAAGAGGGCGCGGCCGCCCCGCCAGTGTCGTGTCTTTAAGAAACACTCAATGCCTTGGCACCTCTCGCCCAACTTTCAGAAGCGGCCCATGCCCAGAGCCACATCGTCGCCTTGGCAACAGGAGCCCGGAGGGAGGGCGGCATGGGAGGGCCGCAGAGGCCTCCACCTGGGCGACCCCTGCGTCCAGGTAACTCTGGCGTAATAACTCTGACGACCTGGGAGCGCGGCCAGGAGGAGCTGAGGTCAAAACTGGTGTCGGCTGGTCTGGTCTCGGAGGCCCAGGGTGGCCGGGGCGGCTCCAACGGTGGCGACTGGAAAGGAAGGGGGAGCCGGGGCTGGAAGCTGCGCTGCCCCGGGGTCTGTTCTGCACCAACCCCGTTGAAGCGAGAGGCAGACCTGGGGGGGCGCCGAGGGCCCTGCGGTGGTGGCTTTTTAAAAACGGACAAAACCAAGCGTTGGCGAGAGTGCGGCGCCACTGGGCCACCCAGACTCCCCCGGGGAACACAGAACGCTGCAGCGACTCTGGACCCGCGGGGCCGTTTCTTACACGGTTAAACAGACACTTGCACCGCGCACCCCAGCAATTCCCTCCCTAGGCGGTTACCCAAGAAAATCGCACGAAAACCTGGGCTGGAATGTTTACAGCGACTCAGCGTGTGATTGTCCCAAACTGGGAGTGACTCAAGTGTTCTTCAAACCATGAAATACTTTCAGCGCAAAGAAGAAGAAGGAGAAGGAGAAGGAGGAGGAGAAGGAGGAGGAGGAGGAGAGGAAGAAGAAGACGAAGAGGAAGAAGAAGAAGAAGAAGAGGAAGGAGAAGAAGAAGAAAAGAACGAGTTTTTGATTTGTGCAAGAACAGATGAATTTTAAATGAATTATGCTACATAAAAGAAGTTGGACTGAAAAGACTACACCATATGATGTCATTTAAATCACACCTAGAACAGGCCAGCCGTTGGGACAGACAGCAGGTCAGCAGTTGTGGGGCACCAGGCAGATGCGGGGAGCTGATGGGTCTCGACACCCGGATTATGTGGCAGCTACATGACTGTTTCCATTTGTCTGAATTTATCGAACCGGACACTAAAACAGGATGGGTTTTGCTACGGATATTTATCCTTCAGTGAACCTGACCTTAAAATAATGAGTGTGGGAGGAATTCACATCTTCATGATGTTGGCTTTTCTAACCCACACACATGCTGTATGTTCCCCATTTATTTAGTCTTCATTAATGCCTGTTGATAAAGTTACGTTATTTTTTCTCTAGAGGTCTTGTGCATATTCTACTACATTTATTTCTAGGTACTTGATAGCTTTTGATGTTGTTGTAGGTGGTATCTTTATTTTCATTTCTAAAAAATTTCCATGACAGCACTGGTTGGTGGGGCTCAGTGGATTGATCACCAGCTTGCGCAACCCAAGGGTTGCCGGTTCGATTCCCAGTCAGGGCACAGGCCTGGGTTGCGGGCCAGGTCCGAAGTAGGGGGCGTGTGAGAGGCAACCACGCATCAGTGTTTCTCTCCCTCTCTTTCTCCCTCCTTTCCCCTCTCTAAAAATAAATAAAATCTTTTTAAAAATTTCCATGAAAGTTGACATACAATTTTACATTACTTCCAGGTCTATCTATATTTTACGAAGTGATCATCCCGGTAGGTAGGTGGTATTTAAAATTCCCATTTCTTATTGGTTTACTCCCATTATGGAGAAATAAATCTGATTTTACAGGTTGATTTTATATCCAGCAAACTTGTGCCGCTCTCAGTAGTTCTCACTATTGGCCTGTAGGTTATTCTGGATCTTCTAGGCCCTCCATCATGTTACCAGGAAAGGTGGCGGCTTTGTTTCTTTCCGCCCAGTCTTCTCGCCTTCTTCCTGGTGCCGTGGGCATCGGTGAAGGCCGCTGGCACGAAGTGCGCAGAGCGGCGAGAAACGCTCGCCTGGCTACTCCCCTCGCTGGGAGAGCTCAGCGCCTTGCCACGCGCGGGGTGCTGCTCGGACCGTCCACGGGCCCCTTGCATTGCTGGTTTGCTGAGAGCGGTAGCAGTTTTAGAGGTGAATGGATGTTAAACTTTCTCAGGTGTCTTAGCTACACGGAGTAAGATTCTCATCTGATTTTCTCTTTAGTGCGTCATCAATGTGGTGAATGTACTGATTGCTTTCCTATGAATGCAATTTCCTATGAAATGATCACCAAGTGTGCATTTCTGACACAAATACAATTCTTTACGTATGTGTAATCCTTTCATCGCTGAAGCCCAGGTGCTAATACTTTGCTGTATACTTTGGCATTTCTGTATGTGCATGATGGTCTCCTTCCTCCCGGGTGGGGACCGGGGAGGCCCGTGAGCCGCCCACCCCGCCCCCCGCAGACCCGTGGTTTTCCCTCAGGGCCCCTGCACCTCGCCCTGGTCCCGGCCTTGCCTTCCTCCTGCTTTTTTGTTGGGGTTTGATTTCAAATTCATGCCCCCTCACAAAATGGAAGAGGAGTGTGGTTCTTCATCTTCTGGGAGAATTTATGCAAGATTGGAAGGACTGTATTTCTTACTTAAATGTATGTATGGCTACTATCATCGAAAAATAAAAAATTATTTAAAAGAAATGAAAATGTAGAAAACTAAAAATATTTATAGCTAAACAAGACATTTGGTAGAACTTGCAGAGTTGTAGTCCTCTACCTGCGGGTATTTACTTAGGAAGTTGTTTTTTATTTTTTTTCTGATTAAACTCAGGTAATGGTTATAGGACTACTCAGTTTTTCTATTTTTTAGTTTTCTATTTCTTCTTGAGTTTGTTTTGATGAATTATTTAATTTGTTCTAAAAAACTTCCCATTACATCTAGTTTCATACATTTTCTTTATTAAAAAAAGAGATTTTATTTATCATTTAGAGAGATGGGAAGGGAGGGAGAGAGGGAGCGGAACATCGGCGTGCAAAAGACTCAGTGATCGGCTGCCTCTCGCACGTCCCCCCTGGGGACCTGGCCTGCAACCCAGGCCTGTGCCCTGACTGGAAACAAACCACAACCTGCTGGCTCGCAGGCCGGCGCTCAGTCTCCTGAGCCACACCAGCCAGGGCCCACATTTTCAAATGTATTGGTACCTCGTTCATGTTTAAAGGCTGTTAAGCTTTTGCTCTGTGGAACGTAAATGATGCTATTTTAGAGTCTTTGTCAGACTGCTATATAAACTTAATTTCTTCTTTCTACCATTTTCCCCGTTTTTTACTTTTCGTTTTTTAAAGACTTTATTCATTTATTTTTAGAGCGTGGGGCAGGGAGGGAGACGGGAGGGGAGAAGCACTGATATGCCAGGGACGTCTACATGAGCGAGAAACATCAACCGGTTGTCTCTTGAGTGCAAAACGTGCCGTGAGCTGGGGAGCAGCCCCGCAGCCCAGGCGTGTGCCCTGACGGGGAACTGGAGCGGCGCCGGCCGGTCGGGGCCCGCCTTGCTCTTCAGGTGCTGGTGGGTAGGCTCAGCGTGAGGAGAGGACGGGCGTGTTGCGTCCTCTCGTTTCACGGGCCTTTCTCGCTCGCCCTCCTTTCTGGCTCCAACTAGTTTTGTGTTTGTCTACCTGGTCCCTGGCCCCGCGTCCAGAATCGGGTTTGAGGCGGTCCGGGCAGAGCTGTGACCCTGGGGACAGGGCAGACCCCGTTCTGGGGCAGCGGGCCGCCGGGCTGGGCGCCCCCGTGAGCTGTGGGGCAGCCTTCCTCCGCCCCCCCCGCCCGCCACACCCTTGGTGCCCGGCCCCCCCCACCCCCGATCCTTGTCCCCCTGCCCCGGCGGGTATCCCGGCTCCACCGGACTCAAGAGGCCCCCTCCCCAGAGGGGGCGCCGCAGTCCAGCCCCTCCACCACCCCTCAGCCCGGGCCCGAGCCCTCCTGCCTGCACCTTCTGTTTGTCATCTCTGGAGACACTTGCCATTGTTTGTTCACCCGTAGCCTTTGGGCCGCCCCCCACGCTGTGGTTCCTGCCGCCGCCTTGGGGTGGACAGCGGCCGAGAGGCTGTGCGCACCCGCCGCTGTTGGGCCGGGAACCCCTCTGCCTGCCTTGGCCTCTCCGATCCAGAGGGGACGCGGTGGCCTCGCCCCGAAATCAACGGCTTTCGGAGACATGTTCTGGAAAACACGGCCGCTCCCTGGGCATGGACCTGCCCCACCGCGGCGGACTGCGGGCGGGCGGTGGGTGTCAGGCTTCCCGCCCTCCTGACTCTCGGCCTCCGCGCCCTCTCCTGTGGATCTCTGCGCGTCACGACGGCCACGGGATGGGTGGCCTTCTGAGAGTCTCTGCCCGCAGCCTCCCGGCTGGCGATCCAGCCGAGCTCCCTCAGCCCTGGGGGCGCTCAGACACCCCACAGAAGCCCTGAGCTGGGTCGGCCCCTTTGGGTGCTCCCCCGCCCCCTGCCCTCTGCCTGTGTGGCCTGGGTGCCCTCGCGAGCTCCAGGTCAGCCCCAAGGTCGTCCTGAAGTGGCGCCCGGTGCCACTCGGCCTCCGTCCGTGGACTGCGCGTCTCACGTGCAGAATAAGACCGATTTGTTCCCTTCTGTCCACTGCCGGGCCTCCGGCCACCCAGCCCCTCCCCCGCCCGGCCTCCCCCTGCCTCCCCCTGAGGGCCAGCGGAGGAATGTGCCCTCAGAGGTCTCCCTGCGAGGTCCAGTGTGACTTCCTGTTTGAAGATCTTCTAAGTTTATGGAATTTGAGAAACGTTCTGTTCATAAAGGCAGGAGCAACCTTTGACCTCCCCTCCCCCTGCATCCTGTGACAGGAAGCCAGCCTCAGAGATTCTGTCCCACCTACAGGAGGGGGCAAACAGCGCCCGGGAGGAAGGGGCCGCCTCCCCACCGTGGCCCATCTGGAAAGCCTGGTGCCGCCTTCCCGGGTGGGCGCGGGTAAGGCGGGCCACACAGCTGCAGGCCCTGGGGGCTGCTGCTCAGGGCCAGGGCTCCGCAGGGGCGCGGGGACGGGTCCCCTGGCACAGGGAGCCCTTTGCGAGGCGGGCGGCGGCGGCACCCCGAAAAGCCCGGCGGGGCCGGGCCGGGTCTCCGCCCAGGGTTGGCGTGGGCCCGGCTGTCGGGTTGAGAGTTGTATTTACCTTGAACGGCTGGGGCGAGCAGACACATTATTTAGGGACCAGAATAAAAAGCCATTCACTTTACTTCAATTGACCATTTAGTTCAATTTGCGTGTGACTGCAGGTAATTACTCCGGTAATAACGTGTGCGGAGCTGCGCTGACGAGGAGCCGGCCGGGCCGCGCACTGACACCGCGTGCAGCTCCGCTAATTGCCCGGGCGTTACCATGGTTATTGGCACGGACGCCGTGCTAACGACGCCCGGGAAGCAGAAAGCAAGAGCGGGCCCTGAATTAAATCTTTGTGTGCTCTCAGAGCTAAAAGTGCATTTCACATAAAATAATCATGAATCAGATGAGATCATCCGGGCAGAGCCGCCAGGAAGCTGATTACGGAACTGCAGAAACGCGCCTTCTCCCGCCCGACAGCCCGGGCCTCCCAAACGGTGTCGGGTTGCTAGGCAACCCCCGAGATGACATCACTCACAGGCCCGCGCGCCCGCTGCATATTTATAGCGCCTCTGCGGGGCGGGTGCGCTTGTGCGGCCCACGTGACTTTCCTCCGGGATCGGGTCTGGGGTCTGGGGTCTGAGCGGCGGGCGGGCCCTGAGGGCTGCGGAGGGAGGGGCCTGGGGAGCGCCTGCGTGGCGCTTCCTCGGGTGGGGGCCGTTTCATTCTTGCGGGGGGCTGCGCTCCGGGGGTCCAATGGAGACGGTGCCTGTCCCGGGGCATGTCTGAGAGCCGGGCCGGTGGAGGCGGCCTTCTGCCTGTGAGCGGGCGGCTGGCTGGGCGTGTGCCCCGCCTCGGGGAGGCGATAAGTGGCAGAGTCCCCTGCCTGTGACAGGCCTGGCCGCCTGCTCCAGCCCAGAGCCCACACTGGGAAGGGGTCACCAGAGCAGGAACATGGCTGCCTTGAGTGGTGCTGAGCGGCCCGTCAAGGGAGGCATTCAAGGGGAGGCTGGATTAGAGCAGGGAGCCAGGCCTCTTGGGAGGTGGAAGGGTGTGTGGTCGGCCCGGCTGGCCGATGCAGTCTCTGTGAGCTGTCACTTTCCGGGGTCCTGTGGCCCTCTTATCGCCCACTCTGAGGCAGGGGGGCTGCCCGGCGGAGGCCGCTGGGGGCCGGAGGGCAGCGGACCCCTGTGAGCAGTGAGCCTGGCCACAGGGCCCAGGAGGAGGCCTGCCCCAGTGCCAGGGACCGCGGGAGGCTTCGGGGAAGGGCCAGGGAGGAGCGTCTTCCTGAAAGTTGGGTGCCCGTGGCGCGGCCCGCAGAGGGGCCGGGGGAGGGGCTCGGAATCAAAGCGCACCTGGCCTCTAGGCTGGGGGCCGGCACAGCTCCGTGGTCTCTTTGCCGTCCCTCCCGCCTCCTCCCCTCCTGGGTCCCTGGGCGCAGCCCCAGCAGAGGCCCCCGCAGCCCCGCCCGGGCCTCACAGACCCAGCCCTTTAAGTGCCACCTGTGCACCGGTGGCGCCACGTGCATTTCTCCCGCGAGGATGACCGAGCTCCCGTGGACACAACGGTGGCCGTCCCGGGGGCACCCCTCAGCCATCAGCGGGGGCAGAGCCCTGCCATGTGAGGACTTTTTCCTTGAGGCACTTCCCAACTCTTCTTTCCCCAAGTTCAAGTTTACTCACGCGCTGCCTCTCCCTCCCTAGAATGGAAATCCCGTGAAGCCCGCGGATTTCTCTGCCTGTTCATGCCTGGGACCCACATGGAGCCGCCGAGCTCATCACAAACACAGGAGCCGGTGTCCTGGGGACAGGGAGGCCGCAGGGCGGCCCGGGGCGCGCTGCTGGCTGGGGCCCGAGGGGCTGGCCCCCCGGCCCCGCGCTGTTGGGGGCCAGGCGCAGGGCAGCCAGCTGCTCACTGAGCAAAGATACCCAACACGCAAAACGAAACCCGGCCACCGCCGCTGTGGCTTGATGTCATAAAACCAAGGACATCCCGGCAGCCGGAGTGAAGGCAACGTGACCCCAGAGCTGCACACAGCCCGTCACGCGTCCCGTTCTCGTTTGTCACTGAGGGCAGGACACAGGGCCCCCGCCAGAGCCCCATCTGGGCGGCGGGGCTCGGGAGGCCCCGGCACCAGCCCGGCCGCCGAGGCGTCCGGGAAGTGGGGCTGCCGGCGGGGGCCTGGCGGTCGCGGCAGCGGCATGACGGTGGCCCTGCCGCGGAGCGTCCCCGCGGTCCTCACTGTGTGCCCACGTTCCAAGGCCTCGGGCAGCTGGAGCGCCGGGGGTCCCCGGTGGATCTGGAATCAAGCCGTGATGTCTCCCCAGGTCGTCATCGTCACAGCGACCCGCCCGGGCCGGGAGGCGCTCCAGGGCGGGAGCCGACAGGCCCCTGCCCACCCCCGCTCTCCTTGTCTCCTCCGGACGCGGCTCGCGCTCCCGGCCAGCTCTCTCCTCAAAGCCCGTTTGGGCAACCGCTGGGTGAGGACGGACTTGGCCTCTGGCGGCCCGGGAGCGGGGCAGAGGTCCCCGGTGCCCCCGCGCCACGGTCCGCAGGCCGGGGTGTCCCTCGGGCCCTGGCCTCTGATCCACGCGGTGCGGCTTCTGGCGTAGCAGCCCCCCGTCCTCCGGGCCCTCCGCGGGCTCTGTCTTCGCCACGTCCGAGCCAAGCTGTCCTGCTCCCGGGCGAGGCCGGGTCCCTCCCTGGGCTCTGGCCCGCTGTCCTTTCCACCACAAACCAACCCAGCCACGTGAGCCAACACGTGGCCAACTGGGCCGCAGCTCCACGGGGGCGTCCCTCACGGGGGGCTGCCCGGGCTGGACGGGGCAGGACCTACGGGCCCCTGCGGCCCAGCAGCGACCGGCGGAAGCCAGTTCCCGTGGGCGCCGGGGGCTGGGGGCGGGGCCCTGGGGTGGCGGGCAAGGGACCTCAGCAGTTTGGGATCGGAGGCGCGAGGTGAGCCCCGAGCTGCCTCAGGAAGGGGCCGGCGGGGCTTGTCCGGGAGCGTGGAAGGGGCCGGGGCCCCGGGGGAGGGACGAGGCCTCGGTGACAACGCGGCCGGTCACAGCTCCTCGTCACAGAGCATTTCCGGAGCCAGATCCGTACCTGCTGTCCCGTTCGTCTTGTCTCCCAGGAGCACAACCGTGACCGGCGGCTGAGGCGCCCGTTTTGCAGACGAGGAGACTAGGCTCGGGGAGGTGACAGCGCCCAGGAGCCGCTGTCGGCCGGTCCGGCCCGGGCTCCGACTCAGGCGGGGACGAGAGCAGGGAGGCCCTGGAGAGAGGGCTCAGAGGTGACGTGGCGGTGCCCAGGGGGCCGAGGGGCCTCGGCGGGACGCGGGGCGGCCGCCGGCAGGGCCCTCACGTGGGAGGGAAGCTCTGCCCAGGCGTCCCTCCACCTCTGGGGCTCCCCGTCCTCTCCTCCGAAAGGCTCGGTCGCGCCCCGCCGCCCCCCGTCCTCCCTGGCGCTGACCCCGCGTCCCGCTGGCCAGGGGGCGGAGGAGAATCCACGTCGCTGCCCCCCAAGCAGCGGCAGCAGCAACTTTGCCCGCTGGCCCTGCCCTCCCGATCCTGAGGCGGCCAGGTGGCCAGGGGGCAGTGTGTCCCCTGGAAAGGGGATGCCGCGGCTCTCTCCATGGCTGACAGCCCCCGGCGGGGACCGCCAAGGGTGATTCGGGACCAAACACCCTCGACACGTCACGTCCGCGCTCCACGGGGCCCTTGCAGCCTGGCGCTGGACTCGCCCTGGGGGGCGGCGCGGGCCGCACGTGCCGTGGGAGCCGCCGGCCCTGTGGTGGCGATGGCCCCCGGCCCGGGCTGGGGACCGTGCGGCTCCCGAGGGCAGGTTCCAGCGGCAGCCCCGTCCCTCGCGGGCTGCCCCCCTTGCCTGTGGTCCCCCTGCGGGGCTTCCCTTTCCTGATCCGTCAGCGGGAGGCCTCCGACTCAGAGGTGCCACGAGGCTCTCAAAGGCTGTGCAGGGACATGAGGGCCACGGCAGCCCCCGGACGCGCCCTCTCCGCCCCCCCCCGTCCCCGCCCCCGCCTTCCTGTCCTCGGGCCGGGGATCCTGCGCCCCGGCTCCACGGCGGGTCCCAGCCTCTCTGGCTTGAGACGTGCGTGGGGCTGACGATAGCCCCGCCCCCTGGGGTGGCTGGTGGGGGGGCGGCGTGTGCACGGACACGGTGTGAGCCCCAGGAGGGGGCCCCCGGGCTGTGCTTGGGGCCGGTGAAGCTGATAGGAATCCCGGGAGAGACCAAGGAGGGGGAGCAGAAAACAGGCCACGGGAGGAGCCGAGGTCACGGTTGCCGGCACCTTTCCCGCGGTGGCCGGTCTGGCAGCCGGGGCGCCCCCCTCCCCCGTCAGTGCTGGGCTGTGGGGGAGCGAGGAGCCTCAGTGCCGGGCAGCCAGAGCCCTGGGCCTGGCCGGGGCCCCCATCTCAGCCCCTCCCCGGCCCCCACCGCTCCCCGGACCGCAGCCCAGGCTCCTTTCCCTGCTGTCTGAGCCCCCAGGAGGGTGCGGAGCTGCAGGAGGCCCCGTCCCCAGTCCGGGCCAGGATGGCAGCCCGGCCCCCTGGGAGCAGACCCTCTCCCGGCGCCCACTTCCCCGGCGCCCGCGGGCAGCGCGGCCAATGGTGGTGGCGGGGTCCCTGCCCGGCCAGGCCAGGCCGGGGTCGGCCTGGGGTCGCTGCGCCTCGGTGTGTGTCTGCGAGGGGATGGCCGCCCGGGGGCCTTTCGTGAGGCAGACCGGGCCGAGGCCGCCAGAGGGGAGGAAGGGCCGGGGGGCACCCACAGCAGGGACATGGGGCCCCTCCCCTGGTGTTGGCGGCAGGATCCTGGGCGGGCCCAGAGGCGGCTGCAAAGAGCGGAGCAGGGCGGGGCTGGAGGAGGGCTGGGCCACTGGAATTGGGGAAACTGAGGCTGGCGCGCCGGTGGCGGAGCAGGAAGCCTGGCTCGGTCTGGACGAGTGAGTGCCCCGCTGTCCTGGCGCAGTGACGACAAACCCACGGGGCCTTGCCGTTGTTCCCGCGGCCCCCTCCCCTCAGCTGAGCCCCCGCATGTCCCCCCAGCTGGGCCCCTGTCACAGGCTGGACCCAAGGCCCCCCGGGGGCGTGGGTCTCTTTGGGGTCCCCGGGCCCGGCTGAGGGGCCGGCGTGGACAGACGGACGCCAGGCAGCCCACGGAGCCCTCCCCCACCGCCGCCCCTCCCTGCAGCCGCAGCCGCCCGCCCTCCTGGTTTTTCATTAAAACAGCAGCGGCCGCCCAGCCGCCCAAGGTCACGGCGGGGCTGCGCGGGGAGCTGAGCGCGGGCCATTACGCCGGCCTCCAATGTCCCTGCGGCCGCGGCTGGCGCTGGCACAATCAAGCACCGGGGACACTCCAATTTCCGCCTGTCCCGCGGCGCTCGTATTAGGGCCTGAGTGATCTCCTCCGGAGGGCGCGGGGCGCGAGGGGGCGGCCGGCCCCGCCGCCCAGCGGCCCTGCGCCCACCGTCTCCCCCGGGAGCAAAGGGACGCACGGGCGGGCTGAGGAATGGCCGCACGGCAGCTCCCAGTCCCTCCCGCCCTGAGTTCGCGCCGAGTTCATCTCTGCGGGGAAGGCCGCTCACTGTCCTCCCGGGCGAGGCGGCGCGGCCCCTGGGTGTCCCCCACACGGGGGTGGGGTGGCAGGGGTAGGGATGTGCAGAGGGGGTCGCAGCCCACCCACAGGCACCCCCGGCCCCCAGGGCCTGCCACCCTGGTTAGGAGAGGCCGTGACTCCGGGGGTCCGGCCGCAGCCTGCGGCAGCCCTGACCTGTCGAGGGCGGGAGCTGAGGGATGTGAGTGTGGGGTGGTGGGGGCCGCGGGGACCTGCAAGGGTGGGGCCCGATGGCCCCCTGTCCCCATGGCCCCCTGCCTCCCGGCCACTCCCCTGATGGCTCATTGTCTGCCCATGGAGACCCCTTTGGAAGAGACTGTCACGGAGCTGGGGGGCCGGGAAGCCTGTCTGGCCGAGAAACCAGTTTTTAGAACTTGGCTGAGCAAGCGTGGGAAACGGAGCAGTGCCCTTCAGCCGGGACAGCTGAGCAGCCCGCACCCGCGTGCAACACGATGCAGCCGTGAAAAGACCCAGCGCCACGGGCGAGCCTCGAGGGCGTGGTGCTGGCTCCAAGGCCACTGCACCTGGTCCCGCTTACGTGGCTGGGCCACGGGCACAGAGAGGGCCACCAGGGGCCGGGCTGGGCTGGGCTGAGGCGGGCTGACCGCAAGGGCGCACGCAGCGTTCGCGGGGTGAGGCAGCGCCGTCTCTTCCTGATGGCGATGGCGACGTGACCTTGGCAATTGCACTTCTGGGGAAAATGGTGAATTTCACGGCCTGTAAGACATACCACAACCAAGAGCTGAGGGGGGGTTCTTTCCCCGGCACCAGACACCCTGCTCAGAAACCAGAGCTGGTCCGCGACCTCGTGCCGTCCGTCCCTCTGCCCTCTTGCTGGGAAGCTGCGCAGGGCTCCTGGGGTGGGGGCAGGAGTGGGGCCCTCAGGGACCCCGGCCCGGCCCCTGACCACGCTGGTGGGCAGAAGGCAGGCTCTGCTGGGGACGCGCCTTCCGCCTGCGTGAAGGGCGGCCTGAGGCATTCCACCAAACACGCAGACGCACCAGCCCCGGATCCCTCAGCGGGGTGGGCGGGCCGGTGGGCTGGGCTCGCAGAGCTCGCAGCCCCTCGGCCTCCTCCCCGTCGCCGTCCCGCAGTCAGGGGGCCAGGTGGGCGAGAACGGGCAAAGCCAGCCCCCCACGGCAGTAACCGAGGGCCTGGGGGGGGCGGGCTCTCGGGGGCTCCGTTCCTTGTTCCTGCTGCCAGCCGCCCTCGCCCCGCCTCCCCCTGCTCCCCTGTCAGGGCTGGGCAGCCCCCCACCTCTCCCCTGTACCAACAGCCCCAGTGAGAGTTCCGTGCTGGTGGGAACAGCTACTGGGAATGCGCCCCCCTCCCCGCCTCCTTACCACACGCAGCCGCCTGCGCCCGTCCCGCGTCTTCGATGCCGTGTGAGCCTAGCGGCTGCTTTGGACCCGTCCCCATCACTGCGTCACTCGCCCCAGCCCTCCGAGGAACAGGGGTCTCGCATTCTGCGGGCCCCAGGAGGGCTCATCTTGTAGCCCCGGCCGTGTTGGGGGGCCGGGGCGGCCAGGGCCGTGGGAGGCAGGACGAGAGCGGCCGGTCCGGTGTCTGCCCGCCAGCGGCGGCGGCGGCGGGGGCGTTCTCACTTCATAGGCGGGGAAACTGAGACCCCGCTGGGGCTGGACCGCCAGCCTGTGCAGCCCAGAGGTCCTCCACTGTGGCCTCTCGGGACTCTCCCGGCTGCCCCCCGGCCCCTCCCCAGCCCAGCTGTGTCAGCACGAGGCAGTGGCCTGGGCTCCCACGTTTTGTGACGTTCTCGGCTGCTTGGGGGCAGAGGGCTGCTGGGTGGGCCTGTGTCCCGCCCTTCACTGTCTGAAATGCTTCTACAACTCACCTCACACATAATTTCAAAAAAAACCCAAACAAACAAAACCGAACTGATCCGATGTCCTGACTGTATATAAAGGAGCAGCTGGAGGAAAATCACCGATGGCCATAAGGAGACCTGGTTTTGGGTGTCAGCGCCCGGCCGTCCCTGGTAGAAGCCGCAGGGCGTCTTGCCTCGGGCCATAGAACTGCCTGGCCGGCCACGGCTGGGATGTAGGCGGCTCAGGCGAGGCGCGGACCTCCGGCACCTGCAGGGCGTGTCTGTCTGTGACGTGGCCTTTCCAGACCGTGAAGTTCCCGGCGGAGCAAGACACGGTGCCTGGGAAAGGCAGCGACTGTTAAACACGCGCCGGAAACACGCGGGCCCGTGCGCTTTGAGCTCGGGAGACAGTCTTCACCCCGTGTCCTGTGGCGGGGGCTGGGGCCGGTCTGCATGGCGGAGGGGCCCTGTGTGCTGATTGTCAAGGGTGTCACCCCGCCACAGGCACGGTGACAGCCCCAAATCACCCTGCTAAATTCCCAAAATGCTCCTTTAAAGGTGAAGCTCCCTAGCTCTTAACTGTCACAATGTAACCCCAGTGACAATAAGTGCTCTGGAGGGTAGAAGGGGGGCATCCTTACCTGCTGGGGACCTGGCAGGTCACCAGAGCGACCAGCAGAGTGTCCAGAGAGTGGGCGGCGTGACAGGGAGCACCGAGAGGCCGGGGCCCCTGGGGCAGAGCGTCACGTGGCCACCGCCAGGCCAGCGAACTCCAAGGCTCTGGGGTGAGGTGGGTGGCGGCCCCGGGCGTGAATGTCCTCAACCTCCCCGGTGACCGCAGCCCTCAGCCAGGCCTGAGAAGCCGGCAGGACGCTGTGGCCCGCGCACCTCTGAGGCTGCGGCGGCCCGTGGCTTCAGCGCAGAGAGCGCACCAGCGCGCGGTAGGGCACAGTGACTTGCTATGTATCATATACCTCCCTGTCAAACACCACGTCCTTCTCTCGGGGACATCACTCTGCGTTAGCGGGGTCATGCCCCCTTCACAGACCGGTTGGGCACTGACGCCTCGGAGGCCTCGCCTCGCTCCGGAGCACCCAACACGTGCGTCCTAAAGTGTCCCGGGGCGGCTCCGGGGAGCTGCGGGATGGAGGAGCAACGTCACTCTCCCTGGCCCTCGGCCGGGACCAGGAGTCAGAGCAGGAACCGGCCCCCCGCACCCCCGCCGGGGCTGTGCCCCCCACCCCCTGCTCCTCACCGACGGCCGCAGAGGGCAGCTCCCCGGCACACAGCCTAATCTGTCCGGTGGGCCTGCCGCCCGGGTCCTCACCGGGGTTATTGCATTTCACGCCGAGCCGCTCCATTTGCTTGGGCAGAGGCTCATTTTTCATTTTGCATCTGTAGTAACCAGCCTTGAAAATGGAACGCAGCGGGGCACCTCGCCGGGATGGAGGCGAACCCGGGAAGGGCTTATCGCCGGCTGGGAGCATGGCCGCGGTGGCCCAGCCCCCTGCCTGGGGGGGCGCGGCCTCAAGCCGTGGTTTTCCCAGCTGCAAAGTGGGAGCGTAAGACCCACCTTGAGAGCTTTACGGCGCGTAGTAGGTATTCAATCAGCAGAGTTATGACTATAGCTCTTGCATGTTATAACTATAACGTATATATTATGAGTCATAAGCCAGGAGAAGTGCTTTATGTTGGGGATCGCTCAGAAAACATAAATACGGGCGAGAACCATGAAATGGCTGGCTTGAGAATAGCTTCCTCTCAGATATTCAATTACCCTTCCCGTTCTGGCTCCCCCTCCCCCGCTCCACCTGCAATTGGATTATTTCGAGCCCACAATGCACTTGTGTTAACACATCGAGGCCTCTCCTGAGAGCGCCTGGGAACCGAGTAAGCGCCGCTAACTGCCGCCTCCCTTCCTGGGGGTGGGGAGGGTGGAGACCGCCCAACAGATCCTTTCCTTCTGAAGATCCGGGGGCGGGCAGAGGGGTCGGTCTCTCTCTGTTAGTCTCTCAGAGCCATGGACCAGAAAGAGGGGGTGACAGGCCACAGGCCACAGCACAGCCCTGGGGCCGGGCCAGGGCGCGAGCCCCGACCCTCTGCCCCCTCCGTTTCGACACTCCGCCGTTGCCCCACGTCCCTCGGGCTCTCTGCCTGGGAGATCCAGGGGCACCGTGGCGGGCCCCCACCGGGCCGAGGCGGAAAACAAACACGGATCGAGTCCCAGAGCGGATGGACTTCAGCGCGGCTCGGGGCTTGAAAAGGGGCCTCGGTGGCTGGAGGCGGGCAGGGGGGAGCCTTCCATGGGCAGGAGAACCAGGAGGTCTCGCGGTGGTGGCCCAGGAGATGAGCCGGTGGTGAGAGCCGCCTGCTCTGGACAGCGAGGCAGGGAGGGCTGCCGGGGGCGGGGGCGGAGCCCCACGGCGGGGCAGCATCTGTGTGGTTCCCCCAGGCCTGCGGGCAGGTCGTGCCCCCTGCAGGAGCTGCGGACGGGAACTGGGTGCCAGGCGTGCGTGGCTCCCACGAGGAGCCCCCGGGCCCAGTTCTTATCAGGCGATTGGGCGTCAGAGCCGGTAGAACGCTTCCCCGGAGGGGCTGCAGGCCCACCCTGGCACCGCCAGGGGCCTGCACAAGTGCCCTCCCAGTAGGTAGGGACCATGTACCCTTCCTGGGACCTCTCCCCACCCCACGTTCAAGGAGTCCCTATACCAATAGAGCATTTGTGAACTGAAGGTTTGCGGCTTCCTCGGCGGGTGTGTTTCTGGCCAGTCACGCGAGGGCTCACATTCCGGGGGGCTCCCTGCCACCGGCCCAGGCCGACCGGGAGCCTCTGCAGCCGCGCCATCTCCCAGGCCTGGGGGGCGCGGCGGGAGGGAAGCCTGGTGCCCAGATTTTCTAGCCCTGAGGCCTGTTGCCTCCCCAGACCGGGCCTTCCACACAGGAGAAAAGTCTGTCTTATCCTGGTGGGCAAGAGCCCAGCAGGCCAGTGGGGGGGGGGGCGGCGGGCAGGTCCACGGGAGAGCCTGGGATCCACTCACCGGGGGCCGTGTGTGGCCGGCGGGGGCCTCCCCGGTGGCGCCAGGTGGGGCAGGCCCCCTCTCTGGGCAGGTGGCCTCGCACCGTGTGCCTGGCTGCCTTAGGGAGGGCACAGCAAGAGACCCACTACCTGGGGCCCCTCTCGGGAGGGAATCAGGAATGGGGAGTCGGGGGGGAATCAGATGAGCCGGGCGGGGGCGTGGTTGGGGCTCCGCCCTGCTCCCTGGGGTTCCCCGCTGAGTGCGGCTGGGGCAGGAACCCCGGGGCAGGGACTACCAGTGCCACAGAGCTGGTCCTTCACTCCTAAAACAGCCCTCCCAGCAGCCAACCTGGGCCCCCGCTCCTGCCTGCCAGTGCCGGCATGGCCGGGCGCCAGCCGGCTGGGCCCTAAGCTCCCAGGGTGCGACGCGGGACCCCGGCCGCTCGCTGCCCACACGCTGGGGGGTGAAAGGAGACACACCGTCTGGGTCTGGCTCCAGGGAGCATCCCGCACACCATGTGTGTCACTGTGAACTTCCTTCTGTTTCAGGAAAAATTTTTATGGCGGTGAAATGCACACACCCTGAAGTGAACCAGTGTGAAGTGCGCGATGCGGTGGCGTTTAGCACGTTCTGTGTTGTGCAGCCGCCTCCTCTGTCTGGTTCCAGAACCTTTTCGTCACCCCAGGAGGAACCCTGTCCCCCTTCCTCCCAGTCCCTGGCAGCCAGCAAGCTGGATTCTGCCTCTAGGGACTTCCTGGTTCTGCTGAGCTTATGTCAATGGAACCGGACGCGGCCTTTCATGTCTGCTGGCTGTCACGGCCATGATGTGTCGGGGGTCCATCCGTGCTGTAGCGTGTGCCAGGGCCTCGTCCCTTTTCACGGCCGAGGGACACGCCGCTGCGTCACCCGTCAGCAGACGGCGCACGTGACAGGGCCGCTCTGACCGCGGGTGAACATCGGCTTGTTGGTGCCTTGTCTACGGTTCTTTTGAGTGTGTACAGGGGAGCGGGGTTGCTGCGTCTTGGGGTGACTACATTTACCTGTGTTGGAGGAACCCCCAAACTCTCTCCCAGCATTTCCTTCTTGGGAGAACGCGTCCCGAGCAGCAGCTACCGGCCGGGATTCCGCAGGTCCACTTCCTTTTGCCCCCACCGAGGACTGGGCACCCAGAGGACGCGCGCTTGAAGGACGAGGACACGCAGCCTCTGGGAGGTCAGGTGACACACTACGGGGGCAGCCAGGGTGCAGTTGCTAGGACCCAGTTTCTGACTCCGCCGGTCCCTGCAGCCGCCTCCTCCTCCCCGGAGCCCCTGCCCCCGCCCCGCCGGCCCATCTGCCTGGGCACAAGGACAAGCTCCTCGCAGGCAGCAACGTCCGTCGTGCCCGCCCGCGGACCACGCACCCAGGGGGCGCTTTATAAATCACCGGGCTGTGACTCCGCAGGGGCTCTGCCGGCTTCGGGCCGACCCCAGGCTGTGGCCGCGGCCTGGGCAGATCCGGAGGTCTCAGTGGCGGCCGGACGGGCGCCTGGCACGGGCCGCGGTCAGCCAGCGGGTTTGGAAACGAGGATGTTGCCGGGGAGCCCGCGTCCCCACCCCTCCCCTGGAAAGACAGATCACTCTCTCCTCTCCTCCCGTCTCAGAGCAGATGTTAACTTTCCAATAAACGAAGGGGAAAAAAAAAAGATGAGAGACATTTAGCGAACGATAGCTGTGCGGGCCAGAGTTATCACTCTGATTTCAACTGGGACCATAAAATTTTATGAGCTATTAAATTGTCCTAAAGCTCTTTTAACATACAAACTCAAGTGTCTGCGATTACCCATTAAGAAAAAGTGGGTTACATCAGGAGCACTTCTACTACTGACACTCAGTTGTGTTCAATCAATAAAACTTTTAACTGGCCGCGCTGCCTTGGGCAGAGTCCGCGGGTCCCACTGTGGACCGGCCGGCCAGTGGTCCTGGACATGTCCCTGAGCATGGCCGTAGCTGGGCCACAGGGCTCTCAGCCAGGGCGGGTCACCTCTGAGCTTTGCGTCTTGCCTGGGGTTCTGTGGTCACAAGCTGGGAGGTGGGGCCTGGAGACCAGCAAGGTCACTGGGACGCCCACCAAGCACCGACAGCCCCTGAGCCCCGGGGCGTGGGCTGCGGGCGAGGGGCCCCCTCAGGAGTGGGGGTGCCCCCCTCTGGGGTCAGCCTGCAGCGGGGGCCCCTGGGAAGGAGCCATCAGGGCACGGCGGCTGTCCTGAGTCCTCGCAGGGCCGGCTGCCGTCGGACCCCGCCCGCCCCCGGGCTGTCCGCGGGGCCTGAGCCACTGCCTGAGGGGCTGAGTGACCGGCCGGAGGAGGTCCGAGGCCGGAGGGCAGAAGCGGGGCGGGCGGGGACGCTTGGATAGCGGAGGCGGGGGCGGGGAGGAACGGAACGCACGGCTCTGGGGGCGGTTCTGGTTGTGTCCCGTCACCTGCGTGGCCTCGGTGTCCTCGCCGGTGCGGTGGGTGATGAGATGAGGCGGCCTCAGACCCACCTGGCACTTTAAACTGCTCAGTACATGGCGGTGTGACCAGAAAAATATTAGATTTGTAGAAAACAGGAGAGCTGTGGCAGAGCACGGCGGAGGCAGCGGGGTCGGCCTTGCCCTTCGCCTGGGTGTGGCAGGGAGCTGAGGCCGGGCTGCCCAGGCCGGACCCGGGGTCGGGCCCCAGGGAGCCCTGCGGTCTGAGGGGACATCCCCAGGGCTGCAGCGGCGTTTGCTGGGGCGGGTTGAAGGCCCTCCTGGTGGCTGCTTGTCCCCTCCCCCTGGGCTGGCGGCGGTGCAGAGGCGGGGGCCGCCGGGGCGGGGACCGCTGGAATGCTGCCAGGACCCCGGGCTCCCCTGCATCCCAGGGGCTGGCCGGCCGGTGCTGCGCACGGGCCGTCCTGGGGCGGGCACGGCTCCTTCGCCTCTGCGGCCCTGAGGCCGCGTCCTGCCCCTCCTGTCCTGCCACAGGGGACGGGCGTGGGGCCCAGGCACACTCGGCCTCTCCACCCTGACTTGCAGCCCCCCCCACCCCCATCCTCTCACCCCAGGCGCTGGGGGCGCCAGAGGCCCGGCCCGGCAGCCAGGGAGGGGGCTGGCGCCGGAGCCGGCGCTTGCAACAGGCCGGTTGGGCAACCCTGCGGGCCCAGCACTGCGGGGGCCCGGCCTTCCGTCCGTCCGGCCGCGCCGGCCGGGCGCAGACGCGCCTCCTATCACTGTTTCTGTGGCCGGCTCCGTCTTGCTGGAGCCTGCGTCTGTCCCCGGCGGCGATCCCTGCAGTGCTCAGGCGCGAGGTCAGGGAGCCGGCCTCCCGGGCCGGCCCCCCCACTGCGGTGCCTCCGCGCAGGAAGAGGCCCCGGGCCCGGGGCTTCCTGGGGCGGCCCTGGCGGCAGGGGCTGCCTTGCATGGGGTTCAGGGGTGGTGTCCGCGTGCAGAGCAGGGCAGGGCGGCCGGGGCTGTGGTCCGCGAGTGTGCTCGCCAGACCCCAATTAGCCTGGTATTCAGAGGCCGGTGGCCTTCCTGCCGCCTGCTGATAGGGCTGCGGGTCCACCCCCGCCAGACCCTCCCGTGGGACCCGTTTCTGACCCCGCAGTCCCACGACCCAGGATGCTTTGGGGGTCAGAGGGCTCCCAGCCTCCCCCTCTCAGCTGGGTCTGGAACGAGGGGGGCCTGGGGCGGAGGGAGCCGGGGCGGCGTCGCAGCCTCAGCGCGTCGGGGAGTGGGTCCCCCGTGAAGCCTGGGCCCTTCTCTGTTCCCAAGCCCCGTGCCTTTCGCTGAACAGTGATGTGTAGGAGCTGTTCACAAAATGGTGGGTTTGCAGGGCAAAGTCACCTGGTGATCCTTCCGCTTCTGCGTCACCCCCACCCTAGTGTGGGGTAGCGCTTCAGATGCAGAGCTGGGGGGCCCGGGCTGGGCAGGACCCCTGCCCTGAGGGGGCGGGGCGGGGGTGGGGGACAAGGGCAGCCTGGGAGATGCCCTGAGGGCCCCTGGGGAGGAGGGGGGAGGGGCGGCCTTGATCCTGGGCGCAGAGCTGGGAAAGGGCAGAGGGCGCTGCAGGGGAACCTGTGAAGTGCCCGGCTTCTGCCCTGGGGCCACGGGGAGCCGAGGGGGCTGTTTGGGGGGCCCGGTGGGCCAGCGCCGCCTCTGGGGAGTCGCTGCTGGTGGAGCACACGACTGACTCGAGGGGCAGGTGGGGCAGGGAGGGTCCCGACACGCCCTGCGGCGGTGCTGGGCCGGGGCCTCGTCCGTGGCTGCCCGTTGGGGAGCTCTCTGGCCCTCGGCTGAGTTGGCGGCTCTGCCCCCGAGCCCGCCCCCACCTCGGGCGCTGTGCCTCTGTGCTCTGAGTGGACCGGTGGGAGGGGGAGGTTCCGGAAGCGGCCCCTGGAACCCCAGCTCTGAGGGATCTACAGGGGGTCCTGAAGGAAGGGCTCTGGGGTGACGGGGTCTGGGAGCCCAGGTCCGGTCAAACCTCGCCATACCTGGAGGACGTACGGAGCCTTTCCCCGGCACAGCCCGTCACCCCATCCCACGCCGAGCGGGCCTGCTCCTCCACCCAACCCCCCGACCGCTGGGACCCCGGCGTGTCAGGGCCCGTGAGGCCCCTCGGGCCACGCTGACGAGGCCCCCCAGAACCTGTGGGAGTGGAGCAGGGAGGGAAGGCCCCGGCGCCACGGGGTGGGGCCTTATTGTCACCGGCCAGGTCCCTTGCACGCACGCACCTGGTCAAACCCTCGCAGCGCCCGGTGGGGCCAAGGGCTGCAGGTGCACAGAGCGGGACACTGAGGCACAGAGGCAGGCGGCCACGTGCCCAAGGCGTCCAGTCTCCCGCCCCATCCCCCGCAGGATTACCTGATGTCCCACGGGGGGCGGGGGCGGCTGTCCGCGTGGCATGGCCCTACGTCTTCCCTCCCTGGCGGGAAATGCTCGGTGCCTTTGTCACTTCCCTGGGCCTGGAGGGCGCGCCTGGCGTCCGCAGGCGTCCGCAGGCCTCCCCAGGCCAGGGCCGGTGCTGGGCACGCAAAGGCGGCCCCGCGCGCGCGCCCTCCTCCAGCCGCGGGGGCCGAGGGCCTGCGGGCAGCTCGAGCGTGTTGTCCACCCCACCCCCACGCCCTTTGCCACCTTCCGCTCCCGGGGGCAGGGCCACTGGCACAGAAACGGCCGCGTCTCCCTCATCCCTGGGCACTTCAGAAAGCGGATTCATTTGGCCTGCGGTTTCTGAGTGGTTTTGGCTCCCAGGTCCGCGAGCCTCCGCCCCGCCGGGGAGCCCCCCCCAGCTGCGGGGAGCCCGAGGGGTGGACGGCCTGGCAGCCCCGCCATTGGCTGCCGGCCGCTGCCCGCTCCGGTCCCCGCCACCCCTGTCCCAGATGGGCCCCCAGCTGGGGCTGGGGCTGCTGGGTGGGGGCGGTGCTTGCCTCGCTGGGACGCCCTGCGGGTGTGGGCGGAGGTGCAGGGAACCAGCCTTCCCGGGCGCCCGGCTCCCCGCAGGGGCAGAGGACGGTGCGCCTCGGGCCATGTCTGTGGCCTCTGGAGGGCAGCAGGCGTGGGGGGCGCAGCCCCCGCTGGGCAGGAGCCCCGGGCACCCCAGCCCAACCTCTGGGCCGGCGAGGGGGGCTGTAGCTGAGGGACCAGGCAAACAGGGGATGTCCCGGGACCTGGAGGGACATTCCTTGTCTGGGTTTCAGTTTCCTTCCGCCTCCCGGGTTCATTCATTCGCTCGGCGGGCGTCCATCGAGCACCCACTGTGTGCCTGGTGCTGGTGTGCCCAGCTCTCCTGGTCTGCCCGCCCGCTGTGAGGCTGGCTCCCCGCTCCAGGGCCCCCCCCCCGCCCTCCCCACCCCTAGGCCTGGCCCCTCGCCCCCCGAGGTCCCCAGGCCTCCCCTGCATCCCCTGCAGCTTGGCACCGCCCAGCGGCCAGGCCCTGGCCGTGCCTACCGTGGGGCGAGCCGGCCTGGGCAGGGCGTCGTCCCTCCTGGGCCCAGCCCTGAGCTGGGCAGGCTGAGTGTCGAGGGATGGCGGGCAGAGGTGGCTGCGGGGGGAGGTGACGCTGTCCGACAGCCCGCTGCCGTCGGAGGGCAGCGCCCGGGCCTGGCCACGTCCCCGCTGGGGGTGACGCAGAGGCGGGTGGCGGGGACGTGCTTCCCTGCCGCAGGCGCCTGTCTGGGCTCCCAGGCTCTGGGTTCAACCGTTGCTGCCGGCCTGAGGGGGTATGGAGTCGCCTGGGTCCCAGACGAGAAACGGAGCCTCGTAGGCTTTAGCCACGTGCCCCAGGGCGACAGGGTGGACAGCGGCCGGGGGAGGCCGCGGGACCTGGCCTTATCAGGGAGGCCAGGCTTCGGCGCCTGTGCCACGCCGAGGCCACAGGTCCCCGTGCCTGTGCGCCCAGCGCAGCCTCCTCGCCCGGCTCACCGGTTCCTCCAGGCATCTGCCCTTCAGAGGCCCCCGCCGCCCCTCCTTACTCTATGGGGCTCCCCCCAATGGTGGGCCCTCCAGCTGGACTCCAAGGGGAGCGCAGGGGCGTGCTGTGCACCCACACGCGTGCGCTGCGTGTGCGGGCGGACAGACCCAGTCACACGCACAAGAAGGACGCCCACAGGCGTTCATAGGCCCGCACTCGCGGCAGAGGCGTGTGCGCACACGCTCCCCGGCGGCCCCACGTGCGCACGCAGGGAGCCCACATCTGTCCACGCTGCCGTGGCCCGGGGCGCAGGCACACACGGCACCCGCCACCACGCAGACACCCTGGAGCCGGGGGGCGGGGGCGGGCAGCCTCCCGCAGCTGGGCGCTTCTTGTGCAATTCTCGAGTTTACTTCACAGCCCTCTCTGCAGCCAGGGGCTTTCAAAACACTTCAGGCTTGTTTACTGAGCTGCGCAAGAACATTTTGTCTCCTCTCCAGCTCAGCCTTCCAGAAGGATCAGGAACGTGCCCGTCTCCACGCTGGCCCAGCTGTGCGCTGTGCCCACAGCAGCCCCGGCTTCTTAAAGGGCCAGCCGGGCTCACGCTGAGAGCAGGACAGCGTGGGTTCGGACCGAGGCCAGCTGGCCGGCCCCCGGCCCGCCCCTGTGGCTTCTGGCCCCCAGCACAGGGCCCCTGGTGAAATGAAGTGTTACAAGGTCGGCAACTGGGAGCCAGCACCGGGGGCCTGGCCAGGCTGCGAGCTCGCTGCTGCCGGCGAGGGCCCCAAACCAGCGAGGGACCGCCGTCGGCACCACGCGCTCCGCGGCGTGCGGACCCAGGGCCGCCGTCACAGGGACAGCGCGGCGTTCTTTGCTGTTCCCGACTTTCTGAGGCCTGGGCCTCTGAACAGGGCCCCCCGCCCCCAAGCTCGGTTACGTGAGCCCCACTGTCCCCAGACTGCACAGGGCCCGCTCCACAGAGGCTGCAGGGCGCGGGGGCCGCCACCTAAACGTGGGGGCTGGGGGTTCGGGCTCGAGAGGAAGAACGAGCCATCCTGTGGAGGGAGGTCCCCCACCGCCCACCCTCTGGCTGCTGGTAATTTGGAGAGCGGCCCTGGCCTTGGTTCTCGCACGCGGCTTCTTCCGGGGGCCTCGTCCCCTGCCCAGGCCGCCCCCCCAGCCCCCCTCCGGCTTTCAGCCTTCACAGCGACCACCCTTCAACATCCAGCACCCTAACCGGCACGCTGTGGAGAGACCCCCCCAGACCTGTGCCCTTCTCCCCTCTTCTCCCTCGGAGCTGCTGCCCCTGGCCCTGCTACCCCCTGAGTGTGAGGCCTCGGGGGACATCAGCCTGGCTGGCCGGGTGCGGCTCCACGGCATGAGCCTTGAAGCAAACATGAGCGGAGGCCGCTGCACTCCTCTGAGGCCTGGGGACGTTTGCCAGGGACACCCACAGCCAAGGAAGGCCGACAGCAGACGGAAAAGCAAAGCCAGCCCCTGGGGACGGGGGGAGCGGGTAGGGAGAGCCAGCTGAGTGACCCTGGGGTGAGCCCCACGTGCCGAGCTGATCTTCCTGGCGGCCCGGGCAAAAAGGGAAACAGGACCAAAGAGCGGTTCCCCTCTTCAGGAGAGAAACCTTTATCCCGTTATTTGTCGGAGGGTCTGTTCTTCCTGGGGCTCTCGCTGGAAACGGCTGTGGGAGGCGTGTGTGCCTCCCGAGTGCCTGCCGAGAAGAGGGGCCTGGGGGGTGAAGGTGTAGCCCAAGGAGCGAGGGCGGCAGTGGAGCCCCAGGCCCCTGGAGGTGGGGGATGGGCCGCACACCTCCCTGGGGCTTCCTTCCTTCCACCAGGGAGGCAGGTGATCCCCGGAGCCCCTGGATCCTCAGGGCCCGCTGCGCCCAGGCCCTGCACGGGCGAGGGGCCTGGGCGTGCAAGCAGCTCGCAGCGTTGCTGGGGTCCGGCCCGGCTGGGGCTGCTGCAAGCAGCCTGCCCCCCCAGGCCCTGAGCATACCGGCCCCAAGCCGGCTCACCGCGAGGCCTCAGGCAGCGGCCACCCCCGCTGGGGCCCTGGGGCCCTTGCCACGGACCTGACGCCCCACCGAGGGCTGGAGGGGACTGGCTGTCACAGAGGTCACACCAGGCCCTTTCCGCCCTCCCTGGGACAAGAGGCTGCGCTTTGTTTCTCGGAGGTGCCCTGTCTGGCCCTTCAGATGCCGCCCCCTCCGCCTCCTCCTGGGCTTCGGGGGCAGTTCCCCCCACCCCTGCCACTTCCAGGCTTAAGGGTTCAAAACACCCCGTTTTGCTGGCTGCCTCCCCCCAACAGCGCCTCTCCCTTCACCCCCTCCAGCACCTTTTCTCTTTTAAAAATCGCCCTGTGGTTGCGCCCTGGGAAAGGAAGCGGCCACCGTGTGGGCCGGGCAGCGATGGGGAGGCCCTGGGGTGTTCCCCCCTCGCGCTCTCTGCTGTCACGCCTGGGGCAGAGCCGAGCCCCCGGCCTCCCAGCTGCAGCCGGGCCTGGTTGAGGGGCACGGCCCGGGGGGCACGGCCCGGGAGACCCGGGGGCAGAGGCAAGGGCCTGCGCGCTGCCCCGAGCCGGCCGGCGCCGGGGACGCAGTGTGGGGCAGCCGGGCCCACGTCAGCGCCCCGTCCCTGAGCGCCTGCCCCGGGGCCGCGGCAGGGGCGCTGATCCCGTGGACGTGACGCCGAGGGGCCGGGGGAACCGAGGTGGCCGCGGTCTGTTGGTAACTGGGACCCGAGCCCTCTGGCCGCTCCATGTGGGGCGGACCCCCGGACCGGGGGTGTGGGAGGCCGCACAGCGCCCACCTGAGTGCGCCTCCGGGCCCGAGTCAGGCCGGCCCGGGCAGGCCCGGGCAGGCCCGGCCTCCCCACGCTCGGCTTCCTCCCTGGGGGCAGGCTGGCGGCGCCAAGCGCTTCCAGTAGGGTGCTGTGGGGGGCCGGCCCCCCCACCGCGTGCTTGTTGGTGAGGCGGAGGGGCTCCCGCTGGGCAGTGGGGGTGCAGAAGCAAAGCCTGTCCCGCAGGGCGGCCCCCCCAGGGTCCCGGGCTCCAGGGCTGGCCGGGGAGGAGCCGCGCGGGCCCCAGCTGGCTTCGTGCCTGCCGCAGGCGAGCCCCGAATGGGGCCCCGCTGAGCCCAAGCCAGGCCACCCCGCGCTGCTCGGCGCCCCCTCTCGCAGCCAAGCGGCACGGGCCTCCCGCTCCTGAGCTGGCCGGGCACGGTCCCCTGGGCCTTTTCCAGGGCCGGGCGCCGGCAGAGACGCCGCGCTCCGGTCGGGGCCAATGGGCTCCTTTGGGGCTTGGAGAAAACGGGAAAACAGCTCCTCAAGGAGGGGCGGGGCCGCACCAGGGCCCTTCCGGAGCCAGGCCGCCGTTTCGGGACCGGGGCTCTGGCCCCTCTGGCCGGGCGGCCTGGGCAGCGTGCGAGGGTGCTGGCCACACAGGGTCCTCGCTCTCCTCTGGAACACGGGCCCCTCATCCTCCTCCGCCCTGCCCCCGTCTTGTCTCCCCACGCAGCGGCCGGCGGGGTCTTTCTAGAACTCGGATCTGGCCGCGTCCCGCGGGCGCTGCCTGCAGCCCGCAGCCTGGCGTGGCGCCCGCTCCCGCCGCCCCCCGCGCGCCGGCCTTGGAGCGGGCCCCTTTCTGCCCAGCACCCTGGGCGTCGCCTTCCGCGTCCAGCCTGGGTGCCCCCTCTTCAGGCCTCCCCTGCCACGGGGTGCTGCTCTCACTGGCCTCTCCCCACTGTACCCGGGGGCTGTGGGTGCCCGGGGGGCTGACACCTTTGCCCGGGGTGTCCAGGTGCCGGGCGGGGCCATCGGGGGGGCAGGCACTCGTGCACCCAGCGTTTCCTGGCCCCCCGCCATCTCTCTCCCTGCAGCCTCCCGCCCCCTGGGGGGCCCGAGCCGAGGACAGAGGCTGCAGTCAAGGGGCCCAGACTGGAGGCCAGAGGGGGCTCTGGGCCGGGCACCCCTGGAAGGCCCGCGGGGTGGCATGGCCCTTCCTCTCCGGGCCTCAGTTTCGGGGGTGCGGCATGCAGCGGGGTACGGAGGGGCCGCCCGGGCCAAGTCGGGAAACACAGCCCCCGCCGCCCTGGCCCGTCTTCCTGGGCCCGGGCCTCGCAGAATCCTCAGAGCCTCCCCCAGGGCCTGCGGCCGGGAACACTCCGGGGCCAGGCCCCACGCACGGCCCCCAGAGGCCTCTTCATCCCCACCCTGCTCTGAGGCGTGGGGGGCTCCTCCCCCCGCCACGGAGGAGGCAGGGCCACCCCCCGCCCCGCTGCCGTCCCAGGCGGCCGTGTCCCTGCGTGCGGGTGTCCCAGGGCCCTGAGGTTTCGGGCCCTCGGTGACGGCCACTCTCACGCCGGGGCTGGGGCCCAGCTTCCCGGGGCCGGGGGGTCACTCCGCGCTCCTCTCAGCGGCCCTTCTGCGGCCCCTGGTGAGCGTCTGTTTACCCCGTTCCTATGGCACTGTCCTGGCCGCCCGTCCGGGGGGAGCCCGGTGCCCGCTCCCGGCTGTAATTTTCCTCTCGCAGCCTCTCCTCCGCCCCACCCCCGCCTCCGGCCCCCCGCCCTCATTGGGAACTGGGGAGCGGGCCCTGGGTCTGACTGCCCTGCTGGGGCTCCCCCCCTATTTCTAGGCTGCACAACGCGCGCCCCTCGGGCTGGCCCGCTCGCCTGGTGCTCCGGGGGCCCCCGCCCCCATGTAGACGCGCACAGTTCCTGGACCGGGGCCCCCGCTGGAGACTGGGTGGCCGTCTCGGCCAGGCCCGGGCGGCCGCCGCTCCCCAGGTGGCCCCCGGCCCCCCTGCCCCGCCGGGGCGGGCAGAGGTGTCAGGGTGGGGCGCCCAGAGGGCTGGAGGGTGTCCACTCTTCGCCGCGCCAGCTGAGGCAGCTGTGCAGGGCTTGGTTTCCATGTCACCGAGTCCCCGTGAGGAGGAAAAGTGGGTTTGTGGCGAGTTGACGGGTGTCGGAGACTCTGAGTAACCGACCTGCTGGGAGGACGGCCTGGGAGCAGGGCCCGCAGCCCACGCCTCTGAGGCCGCCTTCCTGCGGCCGCCGGGGCTGTCTCGGCAAGTGCAGGCCCCGCTGGACGGGCCGAGGCCCCAGCGGGGGACGCAGGAGGGCGGGCGGGGCGCAGCCACCCTGACCTAGCTCGGGGCGTGGGCAGCTGGGGCTGCCTCTAGCGATGATTCACCCAAGGGTGCCCTGGGCCACGCTGCCCAGCCACCCTCCGCCCTGGAGTCCCCCGTGTGGGGCCAGTGGGGTCCCCGGGGAGCCCCCCACAGTGTGTTTTGTCCTGAGCACGTTTCCGCTGAGGCTGCTTGCTGGGTGCCTCCTCGGCCTGGTTCTGATTCACCCCCACAAAGCTCCTCGGGGGACCTTGCTTCCGTCTGGCAGGGTCCCTGCGCCTTTCATCTGAGAAACAGGAAACCGAGGCTTCTGCCAGGAGAGAACCGGCGCGTCGGGCCCGAGCGGCCTCCCTGCAGACCACCCTCCGGGCTCCAGCGGCCTCAGATTGCATTCAGGGCCTCCCCCGCCGCGGCGCCCAGAAGGGAGGCCGCGGCCGGAGCGGGGAGCCGCGTGGTGGCAGCCCAGCAGCCCGGCTGTCTGGTGGCCGGGGCCCTGGCCAGGCGGCTCGCCAGGCCTTGGTTTTGTGAGGACCCGTCCGGCCGTGCATGTGGGGGCGAGGGCTGCGGTTCTGCGTGGTGCGCGGTGTCCCGGCTAACTGGTGAGTGGCCAGTGCTTTGCGCACTCTGCCACCAGGCCCCCTCCGGCCCCTGGGTCACCTGTGGGTCTGTAACACGTCCCCTCTCCCCTGTCCACGCAGAGGGACCTGGCCAGTCTGGGGGCCCTGACGCGTGTGTTCTGAAGGTCTCCTGGCCTCGGCGTCTCGGGGCAGGTGACGCTGGTGGCCGCGGTGCCCCAGCCCCCGTTTCGCTCTGAACTATGTTCCCTGTTCGCTCACGTCCGGGGGATCTGGCTGAGCCCCTGGGACACCGGGTGTGGAGAGAGGATGTCCGGGAGGTGATCGGGCGAGGTCATGGTGGTGGCGCCCCGGTCTGATCGGACCGGTGTCCCTAGAGGAGAAGGCAGAGCCACCAAGGGGCCCCATGAGGACACAGAGAGAGGGTAACCCCCCTGGAACCCCAGAAGAGAACCCCCACCAGGACCTTCCCTTGACGGTGCCTCGATCTTGGACCGCCTGCTCCCAAAACAGAAAATCTACTGCCCTCACTCCAGCCGCCCTGTCCCCGGTGGGTTGTGCGGGGTGAGCCAGCCGGCCAAGGGGCAGCCTGGGAATCGGGTCCCCTGCCTGGGGTGGGGTTGGCTCGGCTCCTCTGTTCCCACTGGGGTGCTGCCTGCCCGGGGTGGGGGGACCCCCGCGGACCCCCTCGCGGGGCTTCCCAGCTCTCCTGCTCCCCGACCCTCAGTGGGTCCTGACCCAGGACCCCTCCGGGCCCACGGAGCTCATCCGTTTCTGCTTCTGTCGCTGCCGGTCAGGCTCTGGACTTTAGGGTTAACAGCCACACCCCAGGCGCCAGTGAGATGCTGTGCAGCCACGTTCCGGAACGTTCCGGCGGCGCCTGCCCCGGGAGCGCAGCCGGCAGCGGCCGCCATCTTCCCGAGGCAAATAAATAAATGGATTAGAGTTGCAGCCCTCGGCGCGGCTGACACAGGGTGTGTTTGTGCACTGGGTGGAAGAGATTTCTCTAAATTTAATTATAATTTAAGTGTAAAATATGCCTCTTCGGTGCAAGTTTCGCGCCTCATGCATAATTACTTCGCCACTCTCTCCCAATCACCCCCTTACGACGCCTCTGTGTGCTGTGAGCGATTAATTTATAGGCTGGTAATGGGCTAAAACAACGTTTAAGTCATTTCGCCCAATGTAGCTTTTAAGGAGGGGTTGAGATAATTATTTAGAGGCACGTTTTATCACTTCGGAGCGTCACCCGGCTCTCCCTCCCACGCTGGGGCCTGCGGCCTGGCCCGTTCCCCCTCCGCGCCCCCTCCCCGCCCCGCTGCCGCCTTCGGTCGTTATAGGACGAGCTGGCTCCAAGCGCCCTAATTTGGCGGTGATGACACGGGGTGACACATGGGTCCCCGGCCAGGAGCGGGGCGGCTGCGGAGGGTGGAAGCCGGCTCCTCGTTAAGTCGGGGCGGAATTTATCGGCCGCTGGGCAGGCGCGGCTCGGAGGCCGGGTGGCAGGAGGCTTGGCCTGGGGCGGGGATGTGGTTCCGAGAACCCCGGTGCGGGGTGGGTGCGCCGCCGGGCAGGTGGCTCTGCTTTCACGGCCCGGCCGCGGCGGGGAGACGGCGGCCCCTCATCTCAGGAAACCCTCGCACGGCCGCGCAGGCCGGCCCCCCCGGCGGGCGTGCTGGTGGCTGCGGGGGCTCTTTTCATCCCCAGAGCGCGATGCTGGCGCCCGGACGGCTCGGGGCCGGGCCTGGACGCAGGACGAAGGGGCGGGGGTGGCGGAGGGGGGCTCTGACGGAGCCGGTGGGGGAGAGCAGGGGGCGCCGGCGCCGAGGCCCTGCCCGCAGGGCCCGATAGCCAGTCCAACCCCCCCCCCGAGGTGGGGGCGGGGACGGAGGGGGCGGTGGCCGAGCGGGGACACCGGGAAAGAGCAGGCCAGCGGTGGGCTGTTTAGGGGGATGTGCGTCCCCAGGGTGGAGGAGGATCCGCTCCGCTGCCGGTGGTCGCTGCTGGGGGAAGACGGAGCAGCGGCGGTGGTCCTGTCACCGTGTCCGGCCGGCCGGCCTCCGTCGCCCCGGTCCTCGCGGCCCCCCGGGGGGTTGTGGCAGCCCCGGCCGGGTGCGGGGCGGCCTGCGCCAACGGCGGCGGTCCGCGTCCGTGCGTCTCCTGCAAAGAGCCTCATAAAGGGGCCCCGACTGGAAATCAATTCTTTAGAGCTGAAATCAATACCAATAACTAATATTAATACTGATTATCTTTTGTTGACTGTGCGTCGCAGCTGGGGATGGATTGTTTCTGAGGGTGAGCAGAGGCGCCCCGCCGTGCGGCGGGGGAGGCGGGGGCCCTGCTGCCCCTGCCTCTTTCGTGGAGCTCGTCCCAGATCTCGTTCCCTGCCATGGTCCCCGCGAGGCTGGGCTCAGCAGCTGCACATGCGGCCGGGAGCCGCCGGCCTCTAGCTCCTGACGGGTGCCGCCGAGGGGAGGCGGGTTTGCGCTGTACCTGGGGCCCACATACCAGGGCGAGGGCCACACGGGGAGCGACAGCGTGGCTCCCATGCAGCCCGCAGCCTGGCGGCCCCGGCTCAGGCCTGCTCCGCCGTGGGGCCCCTCAGGGGCCAGCCCGCGCCTCTGCTCAGGGCCTGCGGGGCGGGAGCCCGGCGCCCAGAAAATGAAGCCACCCGCCGCAGAGGCCGGCCTGGCTGTCGGGCGTGGCGCTCTGCCGTGACCCCTCCCTCTCTCTAAGAGGGCCAGTCGCCAACTCCCACTTTCTGGGGGCACCGTCGGGGCCACGGGGAGCAGAGCAGGATCCGGGCCTGGGCCTCTGTCTGGCCACCCCCAGGCCCTCGCGTGTGCCCGAGGTCGCAGTCTGTCAACAGCAGGGGCACGAGGAGGACAGCAGCTCGTGTTGGGAGGCGCGGGAAGGGCCCTGTCTGCAGGGGCGGGGGGGGAAGGGGACAGGGACCTCCCTGGGGGGGCTGCCCCTCATCGGGTCCACCGGGCTGCCATCGGCGGGCTCCCTGGCCCCGTTTCTTTCTCTGTACATGGAGCAGCCATGGCGTCCCCACGGCAGGGTGGCGGCGAGGGTCCCCGGGCTGCCCTGCCCTGTGCTCAGACGGCTGCCTGGCCCGCGGACGCCGCCCGGGTGGCTGCCGTGACCACTGTTGCTGACAGAACAGGGGCTGCGGGGCCCGTCCGTCCCTCTTTGGATCCGGATTGGAATCTGAGGACGTCCCCGCGCCCTCAGCTCCCTCTGACGCCACCCGCCTGGGAGAGGCCGCTGACTGGGTCTGGCGAGCAAGGGTGGCCTCCGGCCTCCGCCCTCCCCCGCTGAGGTGTGCCGCGGCGGGCCGCGGTCGCCGCCGGCGCAGGGGTGCCCGTGACGCCTCAGGGGCGCACGGGAAGCTTCGCGTGCCTTTGGAGGCACAATGAGCACATGCATCCAGGAGAGAGGGCTGTGGGGAGGATCGCGAGTGGGCGCGTGTGCCTGTGTGCACGCGTGTGTGCACACGTGGGCCTATGTTTTGAGGACACAGTAGAAATTACTCATTATGCAGTGCCAGGTGGCCAGGTATTTACACAATTAGACATTCTCTGTGTCGTAAGTCGGGAACCTTCTGGGAAAAATTTCAGACTGACACGCAGACCTTAAACCTGGCAATCTGAGGAGAAGCTCGGGAATAGTCTAGAAGGAGGAAGAAAGAGAACCCCTGGGGAGCCAGCGAGAGTGCCCGGCAGCCGCGGTGAGAGAGGGCCCCAGGGTGCCCCCGCCGGCGGGGGAAGGCAGGCCTGAGGCCCAGGTTCCCCGGGCTGACCCGCGCTCCCTACGGGAGGGGCGCAGGAGGGGCGCGGGAGGGGCGCGGGGTGGGCCCCGCCCGCCCCTCACGGGCCCTCAGGAGCCGCTGGGGCCTCCCTGGGAGGCGCGGGGCTCAGGCCGTGAAGCCCCGCGAGGACTGAGGCCCGAGAACAGCCTCTGGGGGCGGCCCCAAGCCCGCCTGCCGCCTCACCATGTCTGGGGCCAAGCTGGGCGACCGGCCGTGCCTGTCGGGGGCCAGGTGGACAAGGACGGGTGGAGGAGTGGGGTTCGCTGAAGGCCTTCGAGGGGAGCGGCGATCGTGGGGTGTGGGGGCTGCGGGTGAGCCAAGAGTCGGGCTGGGGTCCCCAGGCGGGCGTGCGACTGGCTGGGGGGGCCCAGGCGGCCCCAGGGGCTTGACCAGCCCTCGGGTGGGGTGGGGTGGGGTGGGCCCCCCCGGGGCTGTGCCTACCCGACCGACACGCGGCCGCAGGGGGCAGGCTGCCGGCCCTGGTGTTGGGGTGCACGGGCTCCGGGGCTGGGGGCCGGCGGCCATCCGGAGGGAGCGGGGGGCGGGGGCCAGCTTCCCCTGGCCCGGCAGCAGGGTTGGGGGAGAGGGCCTTGCCCTCGAGGACTCTGGGTGTGTCGCTCGGCCACAAGTCACATCATTTTCTCTTGAGTGAGGACCATTTGTGCTCTCCCCACAAACACACAGGGACCAGAGAAGCTGGCCTGGGTTTGGTTTCCTCGGAAGTTTCTGGAAGGTCTAGGACAGGGCCCTGCAGAGAGGAAGTCGCAGGACAAACACTGCGGTGTGGAACAAGTCCCCCCCAGAGCTGTTTGGACAGCAGCCCAGGCCCTGAGCTGGGGGTGAGGTGGGGCCAGGTCAGGCGGCAGAGGGAGCGGGGACCCCGCGTCCCCAGCCCTGGGGTTCCACGCTGGCCCTGCTTCCGACGGCGGCGTGAGGGGCCGGTCCTCGTCTCTAGGCCCCGGTGTTCCCATCCTTGGGGTGGGGGCTGGGGGCACGGTCCGGGAGGCAGGCCCCCGGGCCCTCGAGGGTGGGGCTCCTTCTGGCCCCTCCTGGGCCCTGGCTGCGGCCGGCTCGGGCTCCCCTCAGGCCCAGGCCCCTCGGCTCCAGCGTGGCTGTCCCTGCCGCCCCTCCGAGCCGGAGCCCACCCGCTGGGCCTCACTGACCACCAGCTGACTCACTGACCATCGGCCTCAACACCTTGACGTGGACAGACAGACTGAGGACAAACTGGGGGAGGGGAGATGGGGCTGGGCCGGGGGACCGAAGAGGGGCTGCTCCCCTCGGCCACGCCTGTCCGTTACTCTCTCTCCGCACATCTGTCTGCAGCCCCACCGGACAGGGGCGTCCCTCCGCATGGCGTGCGGGAGGCCCTGACGTCAGCTTCCGGAGCCCCGTGGGCTCAGCCGGGCTGCTGCAAAGAAATGAAACGCGTGTTTGCCCGCTTACAGCGGGCCGCGAGGGGGCTCCCACGGCAGGCGGAATCGCTGTCTCCATTTTATAGGTGAGAGCACCGAGGCGCGGGGCTCGGGGTGCTGCCCGTCACCCACGGGGTGGGGGATCTCATCCACGTCGCTCTGATTCTGGAATCCGCGGGGCCAAGCCCAGGCCCCGGGGGGCGGGCGACGGGGGGCGGGGGGCGGAGCCCGCCTGCAGGCAGGTTCCAGGCTCGCAGCGTCGCCGCCCGCTGCTCCGGGCGCGCCCGCGGAGTTTTCCATGACGGAAGGGACTGAACGTTCCATCTCGAGACTCGGGAGGACCTGCGCGGCCTGGCTGTCCTCAGGAATGTTCTCAGAATCTCCACGGCGGCCTGTGAGGGCCAGCGTCCGCCCCCAGCCCTCTCCCCTGCGTGTACAGACGGAAGGAGGGAGGTTTCCCTGCCGGCGGAGGCCCCGCAGCCACAGGACCGGAGGTGGCCCGCCCGGGTCTCCTGGCCGCCGTCCTGCGCTCTTGTCCCCACGGGTGGCCCCCCTCGGACACGGCACAGGGAAAAGCGGCCTCCTTGGCTTCCTCCACATGTGGGGCTCGGAGGCCCGCACGCGGCAGAGCGTGTGCGCCTGGAGACTCCGGGGGTGTGGCCGTGGTCAGAGGGAACCCAGCCCCGGCGCCACTGGCAAGGCCACGTGACCGGTTGGGCCTCAGTCTCCTAATCTCTCAAATGGGTGTGGCCGCCTTTCCCTAGCAGGGCAGGCCCAGGGGCCCAGGGCCGGGCGCGCTCACCCGCCCAGCTCCTGGCCTGCGGGCGGCCTGGGTGGTTGGGGGCTGTCCCATGTCCCTCCTGCATGTCATTGCTTGCAGGTGCGGCCGGCTGGAGACACCGGGGGTTAACGCCCCACGAGCGACCCTCCGTCAGGTGTCGGTGGGCGGGTGCTCTCCTGGGGGGAGGGGTGACAGTCCTGGGGTGTGCTCTGCAGTCGGACAGACCCCCAGGGGACTGGGCCCCCCCAGCCTGCCGCAGAGCCCCGCCCGGGAAAGCGGCCTGCTCCCCACTGAGCGTCCAGGAGTGGCCGCCCGCCCCTGCGCCCGGGCTCCAGGCCTGCCTCCGGGGGCTTGGCTGAGACAGAGGCTGCTGGCTTGTCGCTGGGACCCACGGGAGAGCGGAGGACACAGAGGCCAGCCCCGTAAGCGTGACCGTGGCGGCGGCGCAGGGGGCTTCCTGGGGAGGCGCCCTGTGAGCGGAGTCTAGAAACAAGCGAGGCGGGGAGTCCGACCAGGGCTCCGGGCTCTGGAGACCCCCCTGCGCCCTGTCCCCCGCTGTGAGTGCCCTTCGGCCCGGCCTCTGGACAGCCGGCGGAGGCCTCAGTGACCGGCAGTGGGGGCAGGAGGCGGTGTGGACTCCCTGTGGACTCCCGGCCGCCCGCCCGGGCTCCCTCACTTGTGCAAAATTGATGTCGGGTCATTAGCGGCTGCAAAAGCTCTCAGGCAGTTAAACATTAGCACTGTGTGCTGGGAAGCTTGGTCGCCAGTGCCCAGGGCTGACGGTCAAGGCCGCGGCCCTCGGCCTTGGCTTTAGAGTTCTCCGGCAAACTGGGTTTCTACGTGGCCACCGCGACCCAGGGCCAGAGCTCCCAGGGTCTTGGAAGGGCCCCAGAAATGGGCCGGTTCCTCAAAGGAACTGCCGCGCGCCCCGGCGAGCTGAGGCCCCCTCGGGGGGGGGGGTGGCCGGGTGATGGGCAGCAGGCAGCTGGGTGGCAGGCGGCCACGCGGTTCGCTGGCTGGCCGGACCCCCCGACTGCCATTTCAGGCTGCATCAGAAGCTGCAGCCTCTGAAGCCCCTGTGGGGTGGGCCGGGCCAACACCCGCTGCCCCAGCGGAAGCCCCTAGGGCTGAGTCTCCAGCCGCTGGGGAGGGACGGGGAGGCTCACCGGGCCGCAGGGCCCTCCTCGCCCTGGACGGGGGCACCCTCTCCTCCGGGGCAAAGGCTGCGGCCAGCGGAGAGGGGGCGGGCCCCTGAGTGGTTCAGAGGAGGGAGGACACCCCGCCCCAGCAGTGTGACCCCCTCAGGCTCTGGGACCTGGCAGCCGGGGGTCCCCGGGGACATCAGCAGGCGTGTGGGTCCGCCTGAGCCGCCCTCCCCCGCGCCCCCCACCCTGGACCCTGGCACAGCAGCCGCTTTTCACAGTGGCCCGCCACGGCCCGCCCCCCCCCGCCCGACAAGGAAGGCCCCCGGCCCTGAGTCCGCCCTTCGGGCCGGGCCGGCCGTCTTTCAGGCGCGCGCGGGCCCGCTGCCTCTCAGACGCATGGCGGGGCCCCTGGACCAGGGCGGGCTGAGGTCCACCTCGGACACTGGACTCGGCATTGCCAGGCGAGGCAGGGGTCACTGGGAGGACTGCTGAGTGGACAAGACAGCGAGACTTGGGATCTTTCTGGAAGAGCAGGGCTGTTTGTTCACCAGCTGGGTGCCCCGGTCGTCCTCGAGGGGCTGAAACCCGTGGGGCGGGGGAGGCCGCGGCAGCGTTGGGAGCAAAGGCTTTGATGCCCGACCAGCGCAGGGTGGCCGTGAGCCGGTGTCGGTGTCCCCAGCCAGACGGGGAGCGCGGGCCCGGACGGGCCGCTGACGCTGGGCTGCTGCCACCCACACTTCGCTAACATTTGCCCCGTTGCAGTAGACACACCGAGTCACGGCAGGGTCGGGCGTACAACATGGCGAGCAGACGCGCATACACCTCATGAAGCGGCCGCCCCCCGCCGGCAAGTCCAGCGCACCCAGGGGCGTGTGGGGCGCCGCTGAGGGCCAGGTCCAGCCCGCCTCTCCGGCCCGTGGCCGCCGGCCCCTCCTGTGCATCGGAGCCGTGAGGGGAGCGTCGCACGGGGACCTGGGCCACCGCGGAGCCTCCCAGCCTCCACCTCCCGTTTGAACGTGGGGCCGGACGCCCCTGGAGCAGGCGGTCGGAGGCCCAGGGTGACAGAGCCCGTGGTGTCCCCGTGAGCTACGAGGGCCCGGCCCACCGAGGAGGCTGCGGGGACCTCGCCGGGCCCTCCTCTCCTGGACCCGGCACCCGCCAGGCGGCCAGGGGACCAAGCTGCTCGTGTGGAGAGGCTGATTTCCGGACCGGGGGCGGCGGGGCTGGCTGCTGAGGCCGGGGCCCCGAGGCCTGCGGGGTCTCCCCCGCTGTCCCCCTCAGAGCCGAGGGCTCGGAGACGCCATGGGACCCTGGGCCCTGCAGTGACACCGACCAGCCTGTTTGCAGCCCTGGACCTGGGGGAGCAGAGGGAGCAGAAAGCCCCCCGGGGCCCCTCCTCTGAAGACGCCTCAGCTCAGTTCCAGGACGGACTTCCCATTCCACTGAGGCATAGAATAAAAATCAGACAGCCCCCGGGTTGGGCAACTCCACTTTCTTTTTTAAAGGTTCTCTTCCTCTCAGTAAACACATCAGACCTCTCGATCAGCTTTTCTGTCTTGTTGACAGGCCAGAGGGCAGGTGGGGACAGGTCTGCCAAGTACTTCCGCTCTTCCTGGGCGACGGGGGAGGGGCTGCGGGCCGCACGGGGTGGCGGGGGGCGGTGAGGCGCAGAGCTGGTTCGAGCCCCAGCTTTGCCGGCGGCCAGCTGCACGGCCCGGGGCGGGTCCCCGGCATCTCGGAGCCGCCTCCTCCCGAGCGCGGTGGGAGGGCACGGTGCCGGGGCCTGGGAGGAGCGGGGCCCACGGCAGAGCCTGACACCGGGGTTCCGGGGTGCGCGAGCACACGTGAGCGCACGTGTGTGCAGGGGCGTCCCGGACACACGGGGAGGGAGTGTGGACGATGCGGAACAAGGAGGAGACGGAAGCAGGCGGAGAACCCGTCCGCCCCGCGGGGCGTCCAGCTGTAGAGGAGTCAGCCAGAGAACGAGGGCCGCGGGGAGGAGCACGTGGGGGAGGGGGAGGCAGGGCGGCCTGGCCGCAGAGCACCCCTGAGCCAAGGCCGGAGACACGGGCCGGCTGGTGGCCATGCTGAGGGGCGAGGGGGCAGCCACCACGAGGGCGCAGTGTGACTGAGGGAGAGAGACAGCCGCCATGACCAGGAGAGAGGCCACAGCGCCAGGCAGAAGCAGCCCCTCCGTGCTCCTGGGAGGGGCAGCTCCAGGGCGCCGGGGAGCCCGGAGGAGCCCAGGAAGGCTTCCTGGAGGAGGGCAGCGCTCTGGATGGTTCTGGATCGGTCGGCAAGTGACCTCTGCAGACGACAGCGGCCACCCAGGACAGGGGGAGGAGGGCGGATGTCCGGGAGGCCACCCTGGATGGGAGGCTCTCAGGGGCAGGAGGAGGAGCCCCGTCCCTTGGAATGGCCACACCCGCGTCCCGGTCCAGGCCTCGGGCTGCGTTCGGGCTCTGGGGCAACACCGCACCTGCCCGCAGATACCCCAGTTTCCTTCCAACGCATGAGCCCCGCACGAGGGTCCACCAGCCCGGCCCCCTCTGCAGGGCTGCCTCCCCGGCCTGGGCCGGGGGTTTTGAGTCTGGTGGAGGGGGAGCCGGTAGGCACGCGGGAGGGGCGGCCCTCGGCCTCGGGTCCCGCCTTTGGGCTGCAGGCCCCGGGGGCCGCCGCTGTGTGTGGCCTGGCCCTGTCTTGGGCCCGGAGCGTCTGGGCCCCGACTCCTGGGAGTCGCCACGGCCCCGTGGGCCATGCCGGCCACAGCCTGCAGGTCTCAGCGCCGTGGCTGCGCACGGGCCGCACAGGCTCCAGCCGCTGGACACCTTCGCCGCGCTCGCGGGCGCCCTGCTCTCCTGGGGGTCTAGGGCACGACCCCGGTGTTCATGTCGCTCACTCACTTGCTCCCCAAACTCCCGCCCCCTCCTTCATCTGCTCCTTCCCTCGTTGGGCCACGCAGCGCTGGACTCCAACTGGCTCCCCCTCTCTCCGCGGCAATGGGGGAGGGGCAGCGTGGCACCTGTGGCACGCAGTCCCAGGCCCGGCAGGAGAGGCGCCCCGAGCCCAGGCTCCGCCCCGTGCGACTCTTGATCGCGCCACGCCCCGGCCCTCCAGCTGCCATCGGCCCCTGGGATGGGACCCATTCGCTCTGCCCGGGCCTCCCCCTCCTCCCCATCGGGACAGCGCCTCCCACCCTTGCTGTCTCGGCATGGACGTGCCCTCTTCCAGGCAGCCCTCCCTGATCCGCCCAGTCGGGATTGGGGGCCCCAGTCCGGGCCTAGGCCCCGCCACGCATCGAAGCCACCTGTTAGGGACCCGAGTCCCAGGGAACCAGGACCCACTCACGGGCTCCTCGTCCTCCCTGCGCCCAGCGCTGGTGTGGCAGGTACTCGAGGACTAAACGGGACAAAGGGATGAGCTGTGCGCCTGCTCCTCGTGGCGCCTTCCGGCGGCTCGGGGGTGGGACTTTTGCGGCCGACGGGGGTGCCGACCGGCGGCCACAGGCCTGCCTTAGGGGCCGCTGCCGTTCCCGGCCGGGTGCCCGTGTGCGCAGGCGCTCAGGAGGGAGCGCGTGGGCCCCAGGGCCTCCTGCCGCGCTCTGGGGCCTGGCTCTCATCTCAGTGGGGCGGCGGGCCGGCCAGGGCTCGTGGTGCCCGTCACAAGGGTCAGGCCCCCGCGGGGGACCTGGCGGGCACTTCCAGGAGGGGGCAGAGGTGCCCAAAGCCGATGTCCCTCAGCTGTCCCTGCCGGGCACCTCCTGGCCTGGCCGCAGGGTGGGCCTGGCTCCAGCCTGGAGCCCGCCAGCCCGGCCGCTCGTCCTAGCTTGCCCGGCTCACCGCATGGCCTTGGGCCATCTCCGCTTGGGCCTCGGGCTCCCCACCTACACGGGGGGCCCCCAAGGCTCCCTCCGCATCCTTAGAAGCAGAGGCTGTGTGTCCCCACGCAGAGCCAGGGCAGGAGGCAGTGCCAGGGGAGCGTCAGAAGCACTTCCTTCAGCGGACCCCTCCTGATACGGACCCGCTGGCTGCGCGAGGTAGCGAGCACCCTGCCACTAATGGTAATCAAGCAGAGATGTGATGGCCACCTCCCCGAGGAGCTGTGTGCGGTTCCAGGAGGCCTCCGAGTGGCCTCGGGCCCCACAGCCCTGCCGCCAGCCTCTCCGCGGGCACGCTGCGCGGCCCGGTGGCCCGCCTCGGGCCTCTGTCTCCCGCCCAGGGAAACCTGACCCTGTGGTTGCTTGAAAGATGAGAGGAACTTGGGTTTGATGTTTGGAAGAAGTGGCTTTTTATCAAAAAGCCCCCTGGGCGCCGGGGCCGCCACCACTGAAATTGTATCTTGTTTCAAGAAGGGGAGAGGACTGAGGCTGGCGGTTATTGAGATTTATGGCTTCCCCGGAGCCCGATGGCCTCAGAATCTTCTTAACCGTGGGGCTAAGTGGTACTGAGACGGACCACAGAGCCGAGGGCGCAGCTCGGTCCCCCACCCCCTCTCCTGCAGCACCCCCCCCCCGCCCCTGCTGGGGAGCATCCTGGGTGCACGCCAGGCAGGTGCCACCGCTCAGCTCAGCGGGGAGGAGGGAGGTGCGGAACGCTCTTCAGCGCAGGCTTCTGGATGATTTCCGCTCCTGTTGCTGTTGGCTGGGGACCCGGTGGGGCAGGGGTTGGGGGGTGGCCATCCTGGCAGACAGCAGGGCGGGGCTCGTGGCTGGAATGAGGCTGCCCGCCCGGCAGTGTCCGGGCTTTCCCCAGGCCTCCCAGGGCCGGGCGACGGTGTCTGTGTTGTTTAGAAAGCGGGCAGCCCAGCCCAGCACTGCGTTCAGCAGGCGCTCAATGCATGCACGAGACCTGCCCTGTGGAGGCAGGCGGGGGACCCCGGGGCATGGCTCTGGCAAGTAAGGAAGAGCTTTCCAACCAGCTGCCTCAGCGGGAGTGAGGTGCCCGTCTCTGGAGGCATGCAAGGGAAGCTGCTTAACCTCTGGCAAGAAGGCGGGAGGGGCGTCTTCAAGGCGAAGCCCGTGCAGAGCCTCTGGCTGGGGGCCCTGTCTTTGTCCCTGGTCACAGGGAGAAAGGCTGAGAGGTGCCCCAGCATTCCCACTTTCTCTGTCTGCAGTCGTTCCCGGGCGGCGGAGGCTGGGCTTCGGGGCAGGCCCGAGGCGCTGGGGCTGGGGCTGGGGCTGGGGCTGGGGACAGCAGTGCCTGTTGGCCTTCTTCTGCTCGGGCCACCTGCCCCGGGAGCTGCCGGTTCAGGGAGCATCAGGCATTGTGGGAGCAGCCCCGAGCCCGGCCCACCAGACCCCTCCCCCACAGGCCCAAGAGCAAGGAAACTGCTGGTGGGTGTTGTAACGGAGTTTTGTGGTGGTTTGTTACGCAGCTGAAGCTGACGAATGCATGTCCATGCTATAGTGCTGACATTGTTATCACTCAGTGCTACCGGTGGGGAAGCTGGGCTCAGAGGGATAGGTCGGGCCACGCTCCGGAGGTGCCCCCACTTGCAAAGGCAGCCTGACACTCAAGCCCAGCGGTCTGGCCACAGAGCCTGGGCTCTCAGCTCCAGCGGCAACGCCTGTGCCTCCCTTCCTCCCTCCAGGGAGCCCCGCTCGGCGCCCAGGGCCGGGGGCACCGCGGGCAGGCCTGCAGGTGAACCGCAGAGGGAGCCCTCACTCAGGAGGGCCAGCTGCAGCCAGGACCAGGCCCCATGACCGACTGTGTGCAGGTCCCCAGGGTCCCTGGTCTCCGTCGGCTCCCTGTGGTCGCCCCACCGCAAGGTGCTCGCCTCCTCTCTCTCCAAGGGTGGGCCCCACCTAACACGCTCATTCCCTTCAAGGTGCCGAGACAGGCGAGCGGATGGAGCCGGAGCCCGGAGACCAGGCTGCAGGGGACCGACTGTCAGCCCGGTGACCTGGGGGTGGGGCGGGCAGGCCAAGCACCGTCCTCGTCCTCAGCAGAGGGGGCCGGGCAGCCTCAGGGACGGGAGGGCTGTCTTCCCTGAAGCCTCAGTCACTGCCATCTCGGAGCCTTGGCCCGACCGTGGCCTTCCTGGCCTGGAGCCCCACCTCCCCAAGACGGGACACGGTCTTGGACCGAGGACTCAGCCGGAGGGCGGCGGGGCGGCCCCGGACTGCCCAGCGGCCGGGTCGCGTACCAGGCAGCCAAGCCCCGTGGGCACTCGAGCAGCACCGGCTGTGTAAGTCCACGCCGTCCCCAGACGCCCCCGAGCAACGCTGTGCCCCCTGGGCCCGGCTCGGCCCAGGGCTCATGCCGGGGGACCTGGGAGATGTGGCCTTGTCCCAAACGTGCCCACGGCCCTCGGGAGGGCGTCTGGCAGGGCGACGAGGCCAAGCCGGGCCCAGGGCAGGGCTGCGTCCACGAGATGAGCAGAGCGCCCCGCGGGCTTTGCCCCGGGGTTGTCCGGGGTCTGGGACGCCGTTCCACCCCAGGCATGTGCTGGGCTCCTGCCCCGTGCCCCGCCCTGCGTGGGGTGCAGGAGAGAAGGGTGGGCAGGGCCGGGGCAGGGCCGGGACCCGCGAGGCCTGCTGCGAGCACAGCTCTCGTGGTGGCCAGGAGACTGGCCGGTGGGGGTGAGCGCAGAGTGGGGCGGACAGGACGTCCAGGGGAGAGGGGGCGGGGCGGGGGCGGAGTCAGAGGCGCTGGGGGCTCCGGGCCTCCTCTGCGGGGGGCGTCCTCCTGGCTCTCGCCTGGGCGCCGCTCATGACGAGCATTTTAGGGGCACTTGGCCGAGCGTCGGTCACACGTCGATTGGAGAGATGAAGGAATGGCCTTTACAAATGAGGGCGGTGGCCCCGGCGAGTCCCCACTGGCCTGGAGGCCCGGCCCCTGAGTGTCCTGGGTTTTGAAGGCTGAGAATTATTTATTCATTCGTTTGGTTGTGGACTGATAGATACATCGATTTCTTGTTCCGCTTATTGATGTACTTGTCGGTTGATTCCTGTTTCTCCCCGGCCTGGGGATCGAACCCACAACCTTGGCTCATCGGGACGATGCTCCAACCACCTGAACCCCCAGCCAGGGCCCCGAAGGCTGAGATCTCTACGCAAGCTGTGGAGCCTGTCACCTGGGATCAGGGCCTCCCCGTCTCCCCATCCCAGGCCTTTGGTGGGCTCAGTGAGAGGGAGACAGAGGCAGGGAGGGGAGGGGACAGCCAGGAATGGCAGGGGGACACCTCGTGAGGGGCGCTCGCGGCTCAGCCTCCACCCGGGCCCCGCCGCCCGGGTGCCGGGCGACAGAATATTCTGGGGTCATCTGTGCCCTGGCGAGGGCAGCAACCCCAGGAAAAAGGAGGCGTTCAGCCCAGCAGTCCCGTCGCGGGGGAGGCCGGGCGCCAGCAGCCGGCGTGTGCACGTGTGTGCGCACGTGTGTGCGTCCGTGCACGGTTTGCACCAGGCCCACAAATTGCCTCTAAAGAAACGAGCACGTTCTCGAGGAAGGGGACACGTCTTTGCATCGCCATTGGCCCTCCGAACAATGCTCGTTTAATTAGTGTGTTTTGAAGGGGAAATGAGGGAAAATTATAACTCGTCCGAGAAAATGTTTGTACGTGCTCAGCGTTTCTCATGGGCTCTGGAGGGGCTGCCCCAGTTCCCGCAAAGCCCGGACCCAAAGACATCCGGGCCAGAGGACGCAGGAGAGCCCATGAGGACCCGGGGGCAGGAGAGCGCCCGGCACCGGACGCGGCGGGGCGCGAGCCGCGGGCCCCTCCCCTCGCGGGCTCGGCAGCGCATGGTTCAGCAGAGAAAGGAGCAGGGCCCCCAGCCACCTGGTTCGAGCCCCGGCTCTGCCCCCGCTCGCTGCCAGAGCCAGCCCAGGCCTTGCTGTAAAATCTGTGACCGGGGCCGATGCCCGTGAGCCCGACAAGGTGAGGGCCAAGACAGGGCTTGACTGAGTGCCAGGTCCCGGGGGGGCGTGGCCGAGACCCACCTGCAGGCCCGGCCGGCTCTCCGTCCTGCACGAGGGCCGAGCCTGGGTCTGGTCTCTCCCCAAGTGTGAACACCCTCTCGCCTCCTTCCGGTGGCCTGGCTCCCTGGGGCCGGGGCACGGCTCCCCCTGCCCAAGCCACCCCTCCCAGAGGCCGCCTCCCTGCAGGTCTCTCCCGCCCCCGGCCCTGCTTCTGGCTGCAGCCCGAGTGAGGGAGTGACCGGGCCTGGGGGAAGCGCCACCCTCCCTGCCCAGCCTGCAGGGCAACAGGGCCTCCGCCCCGCCCCCAGGCGCCCGAGTCTCCCCGCTGGCCCGCGCCCCTCCCAGAGGCCCCCACCCCCCGGTGGCTCGGGCCTGGGCTAGGGGTGAGGAGCCCGAGGTTCCTCCCCTGCCCTCCTCCGGCCTCTCCTGTGGGGCAGGTGCGCCGAAGGTCGGCGCATGATGGTCGCCCCACACACTCAGGAGATGGGCTCTAGCTGGAGGGGGCATCTGGGGTGGGGAAGGCGCAGGGCCCCAATGTGCTGGAGAGCAGGGCGCCTTGCGCAGGAGGGTGCCAAGCGGTCTGCACTCGCGGGGTCCACAGGGAGCCCCCTGCACCGGCAACCTCACCATCTGAGGAAGCAGCAGCCGCCCCTCCCCACCCCCGCCGACGCCTGGGGAGGTGAGGGAGGCGGCTGCTGGCCTGTCCGGCCCCCCCCCAGAGATGACAATCTGGCTTCAGTCCCCAGCTGGGACTCAAGTTCCTCCTCTGCTCTGAGGGGGGCTTCCTGCAGAGGTGGCAACCCAGCCCTAGAAACCCCAAGTCCTCTTCCCTCTGGTTCGCCCTCTGCCCTCGCCCTGGGGCTGCGCCCCCAGCCTCGGGCAGTGGTGGCGCGGGGAGCAGAGCCCCCCCGGCTCTGCCCAGCGTGGCGCCCCCTCCCCTGCAGGGTCGGTGCAGCTGCCTGGCCCGCAGCGCCGCCCCCTCGCCGGCACCTGGGAGCGCTCCAGCGCGTGCCACCTGAACAGCGCGCTAGAACCCTCTCGGCCTGGCCGCCGCTCTCCTGCTGACGACACCATTTCCCCCTGGCCGACGCTGGCGCCTTCCCCGACAGGTCTCTTACGCACCGGGAGCTGGCTGGACGCCTCCGGGGGAAGTTGGCGGCTGCCCAAGCGGCTGAGTCGCAGCCACGGGCTGCAGGCGGCCTTCATGGGAGCGGGGGGCTTCCGCCTCTGCGTCTGGCCGTGCCCCACGCCCACGAGCGCGACCTCAGGCCGGCGGCCCCGGTGCCCCCACCTCACAGATGCCGGAGCAGAGGCCGGGAGGGTCAGGGGCCACAGGGGAGGCAGGGGGGCGCCGAGGCTGGCCCCGCTCAGCCTGGCCGGAGGCGGGTGCTCCTTCTGCACGCGCGGCGTCCTGCCTGCGTCCCCCCTGCGTGTCCGCTCCTGTCTCCTCGTTTCCCTGTCCTGGAAGGCGTGTCGGCCCCTCCCAGCCCCACCTGCTGGCCTGTCCCCCAGGAATGCAGTCGCCACCCCGCCCCATGCCCCTGCTGTGCCTCCCTGTGACCGTGGTTCCCCGGGGCCTGGGGCGGCGGGGTCACCGGCTCCACACCATCCCCGCGGGTCTGAGTCCTGGCTCTGCCCCGGGAGCCGTGGGACTCCGGACCGTTCCTCAGCCTGGGCCCCGCTTTCCCTGGAGGACGCGCACCCCGGCCTCTGGGCTGCTGGCAGGGGCACCGGGCAGCCCCGCGCACTGACCGCTCGCCGTGGATGTGGGACTGGGCAGCTCGGAGCGAGGGTGTGAGGCGTCGCGAGGCTGCGTGTGCGGCGCAGGGCTGCCGCTCTGCATGGCCTCTCATCCGACGGGCCTGCTCTCCACGGCGGGAGGACGGCGGCCGGCCGGCGTGGGGGCCGGGACACGGTCGTCCCCACAGACGAGCTCTGTGCTCGAGCACCGCCGCCTCCCCAGCCGCCCGCCCGCCCGCCCCTGCTGCTTCCCGAAGGCCGCCTCCGCGTGGCGGGCTCCAGGCCACACACGGCCCGCGCTTCCCCCGAAAGTCAACAGCCCCGTTTTAGCCAACGTGGAAGCCACAGAAAAGCAGAAAGGTGTGGACAGCGTGCCCGGGGCCCTCCTCAGGCCGCCTCTGCTCACGCCTTCCTGGCCCCGCTTCCTCTCGCGCTCGCGGGGATAGGGGCCCTCGCCCTCTCCCTGCGTCCCCGCCAGGCCCCGCCCGCGAGCCCCCCGACGCCCGGCCGCGGGGGCCTGCTAGGATGCTCACTTCTTGGATGGGGAAACTGAGGCTCCAGGAGGCACACTGGCCCAGAGGTACATTGGGTGGCCCCTAAGTGTGAACCCGGGTCTGCCTGACCGCCCGCCGGCCTCTCAGCCCCGATGGGACAGAGCAGATGCGTGTGAACGGGGAGGGACCCACAGGACAGAGAGGGAGGCACCCGTCTCCCACGAGCCTGCGGCCAGGGGAGCGAGGGGCAGGGGGGCTCCCCCGGCGGCGCTGGGGCCCAGGTCGCTTCCCGGGGGTGCCTGGCGGGGTCCCGACGGGAGGCCAAGTGAGCTGGGCTGTGGGGGGCTCGCCTGTCCCCCGTTTTCCCCTTTCCTGTCTGCCTCTGGCCCCGGCAGCGGCAGCTGGGCCCCGGGAGCTCGCACGCAGACCCCCACGGCCAGTGGGCTCCCGGCCGAGGGACCGTCCCCAGCCGCAGCCGGGTCCCCGCCCTCCCCTGTGCGCCCTCTGCCCCTGCCTGCGCCCCGGCCGCCCTCCCACTCCAGTAGCTGGCCTGCGGGGCGGCTGCCCTCCAGGTGGACATTCTTTAGAAAAATGGCTTCATTATCACCTCGGGCAGCCTGGCGTTGGGAGCGGGGGTGCATGGCGCGGGGCAGGCGGATGGCCACCGCCTCCCGCAGCTCCCCCAGCAGCGGCCCGGGGGGCAGGGTGGCCTGGAGCCCAGGCTCCCAGGGACCTGCTCACAGGCCTGACGGAGACAGATCTGCAGGTCCAGGGGCTGGAGGGCAATATTACATTATGAAAACAAATCACTCCGCTGATTGGAACTTAATTACGTCTCTTTTATCTTGGTGACAGTCCCGCACCTGGGCTCAGGGCTGGCGTGGGGCCCGGCCCCTGGGGATTAGTGAAGCCCGGCCTCCTCGCCCCCGCCCCTGCCCCAGAGGAAGCAGCAGCTGCCCCTCCCCCTCGGCGGGGCAGGGGAGACAAAGGGGCTTCCTGCGGCAGAACTGCAGCCACCAGGGCCTCGGTAGAGAGGGTGGCTGAGCAGGGCAGGGGGTCGGGGTCTGCCCATGTGGACGGAGGAGCCCACACTGGCCTGGCCAGGCTCCAGGGCGGAGAGGCCCTGCTGGGGCCTGACCTCTGCAGAGACTAGCGGTCCCTGTAAGCTCCAGGCCGCCACCGAGGGGGGCGCGGCCCCAGGATCGGAAGGTGTCACGGACCAGGGAACACAGGCAGCCTTTGGTGCTGGCCTCCGGGCCGAGGTGACCTCAGATGGCCTCTCGGCACCTCAAGATGGGGCAGACAGGAGGGACAATGAGCCAGGTCTGGGGAGGCCCCTGCGGGCCACAGGGCCTCCTGGGAGCAGGGCCGGCAACAACCAGGATGTGCTCTGGGGGCGAAACCCTGCTGATAATCACCTTTTGGGGGCAAATGTATCCCGCAGATTTTTCCCCAATGGCTTGGACTGAGAAGCGCTGGCCCCGGAAGCTGCGGAGCCCAACCCTCGGGCGTTCCCGACGCAGGTGGGGCCGCCCCTCCGGCCCAGGCCCAGGTCCCGGTGCCGGCTGCCGGGGCTGTGGCCATGGGTGGGTCTGGGTCCCCAGGGAGCGGCAGGTCCTGGGGCAAGTCACTGGGTCTTTCTGGGGATGGGGTGAGGACTGGGCACCCGCCGGGCTGGCGTGAGGCTCCGGCGGACGGTGGAGCGTGTTCAGTGACGTGACCAGCACGTGCGCCCCGCCCCCCCGACCGGGGCTCGGTGCTTCACGATGTGGACTGGTTGAATCCTCCAGCGGACCTTACGGGGGTCCGGCGATCAGCACTGGGCAACTGTGCAAACTGAGGCACAGCGCGGCGATATCGCCCGCCCTGCGCCGCACGCCCGCGGCAGAGGCTGCCCGAGCCGGGGCCGGGGGGGGGGGGCGCTGTCCTGCCTGCGGTGGCAGCGGCAGGCACGGGCGGGTGCTGCCAGTATCGTCGCCTTCCCCACAATGATGGTTCAGCCCCCGAGCGAACGTCGTCTCTACGCCCGGCCTGCGTTTGGGTTGGGGGACTTGGTTCCCGCGCCAGGCCCAGGGCGTGCCCCAGGGGTTCCGGCCTGACTCAGGCCCGGGGGGCTCTGCGGACCCTCTCTGGGCCTCCCTTGGAGAAGGGCTGCGGGGGGCTCCTAGGCCCCCCACGAGGAAGCTGGGGAGCGGGGCTGCCCCGCCGCCGTCCCCCAGCCCCTGCCGTGGCCTCAGGGCGGGAGGAGGCCCCGCACCCTCGCCCGAGGCTGCCGCGGGCGGCACACACTCGGCTTCTGATGGAAGCGCCGGGGCGACCCCGGCAGAATTAATGCCTTTTCATAGACTGGCTGACAGCCGCTGAGTCATCACACAGGACGATCCATCAGCCGGGCCTCCCAGGGCAGGAGCTGGGAGCGATGTCAGTGCTTCGGGGACTCGGGGGGGGGGGGCCTCCCTCTTCCACACAGTTCCTGGCAGGGGTTGGCGGTCTCTGTGCGGAGCGGAGCGGGGGTGGGGTGGATAGGCGTGTCAGCCGCCTTCTGAGTGAGCGCGGGGTGCGGCGTGAGGCTGGGGGCGTCACTGCAGGTGCGCGCGCATGCTGTGCACCCCGAGTGTGTCCGGGACTCCCCGGGGCTCGCCTGCGTGACTTTTCAGCCAGGCCCCCCGGACGTGGTCCTTACGTGCGGTTGAGTATTTGCACGTGAACCACAGATTCCGGGGCGTTCGAGGCCAAACCCCAGGCTGCGCAGGAATCCCCAGATCTGTCACTCGCCCCCAGCCAGGCCGGGACGTCGGTCCTCTCACCGGAGGACGGCGAGGGCGGCAGAGCCGACAGGACACGCTCGCCACGAGGGCTGACGGATGGCAGGGCTCCCTTGCATGGAGCCCGCGCCGCGTCCCTCGAGGCTGCGTGTGCCGAGCCCGTGTGCAGGGGGCGCTGGCGGGGCACCGCAGCATCAGGGCCTGCGTGCGCGCGAGTGTGTGCGGGGGACGGGGGGCGTGAGCGTGAGCGCAGGGACTGGCCCACGAGACCCCCGAGGCCGGGAAGTCCCACGTGGTTCCACGTGCAGCTGGAGACCGTGGACTCCAGGGGAGTCCGGAGCCTGGGGCCCGTGCCCAGGGCGGAGGGTGCCGGTGCCCCAGCTCACGCCCTCAGGCCGAGAGAGGCGGTTTCCCCAGGCCTCGCCCCGGGCCACGTTCCCGGGCGATCCCCTGCCCTCCCGCTCCCCTGGGCCGGCTCCCTCGAGGCCCGGCTGCCGTGGGATCGTGGCTGCTCCGACCGAGGGCAGCTCGGGCCCCTCTTCCCTGGCCGCAGCCACACCGCTGCAGGCAGGGTGGAGCTGGCCGCCCCCTCCGTCACCCCGCCCCGAACGAGGAGGGCCACAGCGAGGGAGCCCAGTGGACGAGTGAAGGCTGACGGCCCAGGGGCAGCGAGGGGACAGGTGTTTATCCGATCTGGCACCTTCCTAACGAGCCCCGGGCAACCTCTGGAACCCTAGCCCTGGCTGGAAACGGAGCTTCCGGATGGTTCTCGGGGGATAGTTTTCACAGACACCTGATCCCGGAGGATTTGATCCCGGGAGGTGGAGGCCTGGCCTCCGTCCCCCACACGGTGGCTGTCCCCTGGAGGGGGACGTGTCCCCGCCTGGGGTCTCAGTGTACCTGGGTCAGTGGGTTGGGCTGCCCGGTGTACGGGACCAATGGGGCGCGCCCTGCGGGGCGGGGGGCGGCGGGACTGGCCCTCCAGGTGTGGACACCCAGGTGCTGCTGGGCTCTCCCTGGGCGGCCGGTCGTGGGCGCCCTTCTGGCCTCTCCCGGCTGCTGGCGGTGGCCGCCCAGGCTCACAGCGGCGGCTGGACCTCGCCTCTGCCTGCGCGCCCTCCTCCCGGGCGTCTGTGTGTCTGTCTTCACAGCCGGACCTCCTAAGGACCCCAGTCCCGTCGGATTGGGGCTCACCCCACCCTGCCTTGACCTCGCCAGAGCCAGTCACACCTGCAGCGACCCCGCTTCCTCCCCATCAGGCCTGGTCCATGACCCTGGCGGCTGGGCCTTCGAAGTCTCTTTGTGGGAGGGATGGGATTCCACTCAAAACAAGCAACTCCAGGTGTCAGAGCCGTAGTGTTCCCAAACGGCCTTGCCCCACCAGCTCACCGTCGACGGCCCCAGGGGTGGGAGTGGACACGGTGCGCCTGGCTTCTCCGCGGCCAGTGGCTTCATCTCCCGTGCAGGGGGTGCCAGGCCCACGTGTCCGGGGCTCGGGGCCTGGGGCCCGGGGGCAGCATTTGTTTCCGGGCGACCTGGCGCCTTCCCTGCCCCACGATGGGGCCGGGGCTGCCCACCTGGCCCCCACTCCCAGGCCCGCTGCCCAGGGCTGCCCGTCGGGGGCAGGGCCTGCCCACGGGGGGCAGGGGCTGGGAACCAGCTCTCAGCGCAGCCTCTCTGCGAGACCCCTGGCTGGCCGCCCTGCCTGCGCTCGGCCTGGCTCCCGCGTCTGTGGGCGGCTGGGCAGCGCTCGGGGGCCCGGGCAGCGGCGTCTGCGGGTGCGAGAGCCAGCGGGGGCAGGGCAGGGCCCGAGACAGATGCGCTGCGTCCCAGGGTCCGACCCGCCGGTGTCTCCTCTTCCCACAGAGTCACCCCATTGAGCCGGCCTCCCCCGGCCCCGAGAACAAAGCCCAGGCCCCTTTTATCTCCCCTGCCGGGTCCTGGGGGGAGGGGCACACAAAGGCCGGACGCAGCATCATTTTTCTCCCCCTCCCCCTCCGGCCCGCCCTTTTCTTCCCTTTATAATGTGTTTTAATAGGGTCAGAGCAAGACGGATGGCCCCGGGCACCGGGAGAGGGGCAGCGCGGGCCTCCCGCCCACCCCCCCCAGGGCCCTTGGAGCTCGGGCGGGCCCTGCCCAGAGCCAGGACCAAGGAGGCTGCCAGGGGCGGTGTCTCGCCCGAGGCTGGGGGTGCGTGCCCACGCCCTGCCCCACAGCCGCTCTGCTCTGCCCGCTGGGTCTCCGGAGGGACCCCGGCTGGGCCGCGGCCTCCACCCTGGTTCTTAGCTGCTCCCGCCCCCTCCCCTAGCAAAGAGGCCCTGGGTCCAGCCCTGGGGTGGTGGGGCAGGGGACGGGGGACCCCCGCCCCAACTCCCGCCCAGCCGGGAGGACCAGGGAGGACCGACCCGCAGCGCCCCAGGGAGCCGCGGTTGCTGCCCCTTATCCAGCCGCTCACTCCCGCCGCAGCCGTCTCACTCCGTGGCTCCTCTCCCCATCAGCCCGGCTCTGCGCATCCACGTCCCCCTGGCACGGCCTCGTGGACCCCCCACGTTCCCAGGACGCGGGTGCCCTCACCCCACCTTACAGATGAGGAGACGGGGCCTCAGGGCGCACTGGCCGGGGCTCAGGGGCGGGGTCCGGAGCAGCCCACCCTGACCCCCACCCCCATGCAGAGACTGAGGCCCAGGGCCACAGAGGGCGGGCCCGACCCACGGAGCGTCAGGGAAACGGGCGTGGAGCTGGGGGCTCAGGTCCCGGGCCAGCCCCTCCTGGCTCAGGCGCAGGAAGTGCTTCCGAAACCCAAAGCGCCTGGTCTCCCTGCAGCGGTCCATTCACCAATTGAACGTAACATGTAGACGTTCCTCTTCGCGAGAGGATCACTCCTCAGCTTCTCTGGCTGGTTTCTCCTGCTGGGGGTGGGCGTGACGCTGGTCACGACAGCCGAGCGGTGGGCACGGCCCAGGGTCCCCCACGCTCGAATGGGGCGGCGCAGGCGGCACATCCCTGCGCTGGCATATTCTTCGGCCCCGGGAAGCCGGCAGTGCCGGCCCACGGTGCAGGCAGGGAGACTGCAGGCGCGTTGCGCCCAACGGCGGAAGCCGGACACGAAAGGCCACGTGTCCCGTGAGGCCATGGACGCGAAACGTCCGCAACGGGCAGACGCACTGGGATGGCGCGCAGAGGGGTTGTTGCGGGGCCGCGGGATGGGGACGGAAGGGGCGGCCGGGAGGCGCAGGGCCTCTCAGAGCCACGCGCATGGTATGGGGGCGGGCGGAGGGGCCGCCTGCCCCACCGCGCGAACACCCTGAAACCCACTGGACTGTTTGCTTTAACACAGTGAATTCTATGGTTTGCAACTTCTATCTCGATTTTAAAAATTAAGAAAACAAAAGCCACACAGAGGAGCTGTGGTCTGGCGGGCAACGCCGTCCCCTCTGGCTTACCAATGGCAGAGCAGTCCTGTCCCCGGCGCCTTGGGAACTGGGGCGCAGGGGCCGCTCTGGCCCAGCACCCCGAAGAAAGACAGGGGTCGGGAGCGGGCTGGGAGCTGCCTCCGGGGACGTCGGAAACCCCCAAACCCCGGCTTGAGTCCTCTCCCCAGAGGTCACGGCGTGAAAGTGGCGGCAGCCGCGGTGTTGATGGGGGCTCCCCCCAGGGGACCCAGAATCTGGGACCCAAGCCCTGGTTTCACTCTGTCCCACAGATGTGTGCTGAGCGCTGTACTGGCCGCCCAGGGCTACGTGAGAAATCACCCCCGACACACAGTGGCTTCAAACACCAAGGACCCTTGGTGACACCACGTCCTGAGGGCCAGTTTCGAGGGAGAGCTTGGCTGGGCAGGGCCGGCTCGGAGAGGCTGCCGCCAGGATGGGGGCCGGGCCGGCCCGACTTGCCTGGTGCCGAAGGGCCCTGGGGCAGCAGGTCACGCACGTCACTGGTGGGTCTGGGCCGGCCGTGGGCCGGGGGCCTCGGCTCTTGCCCGCGCGGAGGCCTCCAAGGGGCCAAGCGAGTGTCCTCACACTGTGGGCCCTTGGGCCAAGGGGGACACCGATGTCTCCGGACCCAGCCCCACGGCCGCGCACTGGACGACGTCCCACTGGATCCCCAGCAGCTCCCTTCTGCGAGGAGGGGGCTGCGGGGGCGCAGCTGCCAGGAGGTGGGGTCGCGGGGCCATCTGGGAGGCTGCCGTCCCCCGGCACGAGCTCAGGGTGACGCCGAAAACCCAAGTCTGTCTGCTGTCGGTGGGGGCAGCCGCCCCAGCCCGCGGGTCGCTGCTGTCAGTCCTTCCGGATAAACTGGCGCTGCGTCCCCCGCCTCCTCCCGCTGCCCTGAGGCTGGGAGCTCGGCCCTGCCCGACGCCGTCCCTCCGTGCCAGGCAGGGAGGCCGGCAGAGCAGACTCCCGAGGGCAGAGGCGGCCTGCGCACACCCCCTCCCACGTGCAAGGCCTCACCCCGGCCGGCGAGGGCGGAAGCAGCGCTCAGAGCTCAAGGGAGAGCGGCGCCGTGCAAACGAAGAGCGGGCAGGGCACCGGGTCTTCGCCTGCTCCTGGGAGCCTCCGCCCTCCTCCCCTCGTGGCTCTGTGACTTCGGGGGCTGGCCCGGCGGGGGGAGGCGGGCGCGGGCTCCCTGTGCGCGGACGAGGGCGGTGAGGCGGAGGCAGCGGGTGGACTTCGCTCCGGGCGGCCAGTGCCTGCCGGGACCCCCTTCCCCAGTCGCCTCTGCTTCTGGGTCCGGCCCGCACCCCTCCTCCTTCTTCCTCACACGTACGGTGCCGACCGCCTGGGCTTCCGACCCCTCGCCTTGCAGCTGCCGCCCCTTTGCAAATGCCCCCCAGCACCCCTCAAATCCCTCTGCGTGAGAGCGCCTGCGTACGGCCCCCCCGCCTCTGCAGGGGAAAGAGACAGAAGACAGGCAACGGACGGACCCAGCTCTTCTCGCGAGTTCTGTGTCTGCGAGGCCGCGTGCGGAAACACTCACACGCCCAGGCCATAAAGGAACCGTGAATCCAAGCCCGAGGACTCCCAAAAATGTCACCAAGACTGCAGGGGTGGCTGGTCCCTTCCCGGCTGCACGGCCGTGGGTGTCAGGCTGCCCGTGACGGTGCCTCCCACCCAGGGTCCCACGGCCGGGGGGTCAGAACAGCCTGGGATGCACATCGGGGCCTGAGGGGCCTCCCCAGAAGGGCTTCACTGCAGGGAGCGGGGAGGAAATGACTCGACACCGGGTCCCCAAGGTACCCGTCACGCGTGGTCGTGTGAGCACTTACTGAGACAGGAAGACGTGCACGGCAGAATTTCAGTTGAAAAAACAGGGTACAAAATAGTGAGTGTAGTATGACCTTTAGGTTAAAATACGTACATTCACAGAAAAACAGTGGAAAAACCCCCAGTATTAATAAGGGCGATTTCTGCCTGCTGGGATTACTGGTGTTTTTAGCTTGTCTTTTATCCTTTATCTTTGTACATTTTCCAGACTCTCTCCAATGAACTACTGGGTGTTTATTTAGAAAGGAAATGACTTAGGAGGTCATGCCACCCGGGACCAGCACACGGAGAAGAAGGCACGTCTCAGGCACAGGGCGTCAGGGGACGCGGGCGATGTGTCACACGCCATGTGCACTGCATCTGACAGTGTCAGTGGGGACGGACGCCGCCGAGGCCCCTGGGACCCTGGTCCCAGACGGCGCTGGCCTGTCTCACTGCGCAACTCTGGGCGCGCTCTCTCGGCGGGGTCGTCGGTCTGTCAGCTGCGGTGGGGACGCCCCCCGCCCCACCCCCGGCCTTAACCCCCGCTGGCTCCGGTCCCAGATGCCGTCCCTGCCAAGGGAAGGACTTCACCTCCCAGGGCCCCGAATCCTCTGAGCTGAGCTGGCGTCCGGCTGGGGAGACGACAGGGACACGGGCAGAGAGGCACGTGTCCAGGAGATGTCTGACCAAGCGCCTGAATTCGTGGGGGGAAAAACGACGACAGCCGCCCAGAGCCAGAGCAAAACGCCGGGCAGCGAGGCCAGCCAAGCGCCGGGGGCTCGGGCCCGGTGGGCGGGGCCCCGCAAGCGTCGCAGGCGGACGCTGACGCTGGCGGCGCAGGTGCGGAGAGAGGCGGCAGGGGGCGAAGACGCACGCCCCTGGGCCGCAGGCCCTGGCCCTCATTCCGTGTTCACGATGTTGGATTTGTTTTCTTAGAGGCCTGCCGATCGTGCGTACTTCCTGCGCCCCAAAGCCCGGTCCGCCCTGTCATGGATGAGCCCGTCCCTGAGCCCCTGTGAAGATTCCTGGCTTAGAGAGCGGAGCCTGGGCCGGGGTCGGCCCCTCCTGCCCATGCCGGCCCACAGCTCCCCCCGCCCCCCCCAGGAGGAGCCTGAGAGTCTGGTCCACGTTGGTCCATCCGCGGCCTCTCCCGGCCCTGGGCCCGCCTTCGGTGGGGCCACCCCCTCCGAGATGTGCGCTCCTCCCTCCGTGGGGTGGGCTCTCCTCCGAGTCCCCAGGCTGAATGAGCCCCCAGCCCCACGCTCCACATCACTGCCCCGCCCCCGCACACACAGTGCTCGCCTTCACTATAACGGCCGAGCCAGAAAGCCCTTGGACCGGGCGGCCTCTGCTCCGGCCGCTCCCGCGGCCCCCGCGCAGGGCGCCGAGCCTGGCGCTTCGGGGGTGCTCAACAACGTTGTTTTCTAAATAGACACCAGAGTGAAGGGATGAATACAACCAGACCCTTGCCAGTCCACGTCACCCAGACAGGTCCCTCGGGCAGGTCCCCGAGGCCCACGGGAGCCCCGGCCGGGGGCGGGGGGGGGACCGGGTGCCCAGCCGCCTCGCCCTCCATGGGGAGCCTGGGGGCGGGGCCGAACCAGGCGGGCTCCGTGCTCCTTCCTGCTCACAGGGGGTCTCCTGCCCTACTTTCCTGGCCAGCCCCCCACTTTGCCCATTTGAGGGTGTCCAGCTAGAGCTCATTCGGAGGCTGCCGGCCACCCCAAGCCCAGCAGAAGGGGAGCCTGTTGGCCCCAGCCTGCGCCCCTCTCTCTGTCCCCGCCGAGCCCGGCACCAGCCTCTGAGCCAGCCGGTCACAGCCAAGCCCCGTGGCCAGACGGCCCCGCTGTTTTACTTTCGGCTTGTCATTGTCGATAATACCCTATTAAAAGTTGAAAATACATTTTCCTCCTGCCGATCTTTTTCCTTTTCATTTAGCAAACATTGATTTTTCCCTCCTGCAGATGGACTAGAAATGAAATCACACACGTCTCTTTGGGGTGATTTAGCTGTCAGAGCCGGAGGCAGCGGGCAGACGCGGGCGCCTCTTGTCACCTCGTCCACGGGTCACTTTGTGACCTCGGACAGACGTTCAGCCTTTCTTCTCTGCCGTGGTGCCCCCACCTGGAAAGGGGGAGCCCGCGCCCCGGGCCTGGGAGGCCCTCTCCACCGGCTGGAGCAGGATCAGGGCACGGCTTTCGTAAAGAGCCCAGGTCAAGGCTGCGCCAACACCCACGCCGCAGAGCGGCAATTATCCAGCAACCCTGATTAGTGTAGACAGAACCGCCCACGTCTGCTCTGCGCACCCCCCGTGCGGGTTTCTGGAGCTCAGAGAGCGGGGCCCGAACACCCGGGACTTGGAAGCCGGATCCCGGGTGCCCTGGCTGTCCCCCTCTAGGCCCCCGTGTCCCCGGCTCTAGTGTGGGGGTGACGGAGCCTCCCTCAGAAGCTGTGGCGAGGGCCGTGGGCTGGTTCCCAGAAGACCTCCGGGGAGGCCAGGGCAGCGGGTGCCGAGGGGTTGGCGTGCGGGCCACCGTGGGCCAGCGACTCGGCACCTCGGTCCCTTGTCTGCTCCGTAGGCGGCCTGAGGCCTCGGCCTCGGAGGGCGCAGCTCAGGGTGACGGTGGCGGCGACAACGGTGGTGTTGATGGTGACGATGACGGTGGCGTTGATGATGATGATGGTGGTGGTGACGAAGGTGAGGAAGAGGAGGAGGAGGATGTTGCAGGAGCTGACGTGACACCTGTCTTCCGGGCTCACTGTACAGCTCTGGCCGCAGAGCCTTCCGAAGCGATCCCTCCCCACCGAGCGGCGGAACCGACTTCCTCCCCCTTAAACCTGGGCTGCCCCCACCACTTGCTCGACCAACAGGACACAGGAGGAGTGGTGGCCCGTGACTTCCGGATCTAGCGCAGACGGAGCCTTGCAGCTTCTCCGGGCCCCGGGCCTCCTGGGACGTGCTGGGAGCCGTGGCGTAAGATGCCCACCTACCCCAGGGCGCCGAGCTGGGGGGCCCAGCCTTCTAGGCTGCCCGCTGAAAGCCAGCCCCCGGGGAGCCCAGCCAGGGCCACGCGGAGCCGGAGGGCTGCCCCGCGGGAGGCCTGCCGGGCTTCCTCAGCACACGATGGCGAGATGTAATAAAATGGCTGCCGGCGGCCACTGAAGGCGGGGGCGGCAGGTGACTCCCCGCTGGAGCCGCAGGTCTGGTTCCCAACCGCGTCCCGGAGGACATGTGTGCACAGGTGGCTGCTTGGCGTGGCATCACACGCCTCAGGCCCCCGCCCGGCGCTGCCCTGCCGTGGGGCCCACGTTACACAAAGAGCGGTTCAGCCTTTGCCTCTTCTGCCTGTCGTGGAGCTGCTGCTCACAGAGTCGGCAAGGGTCACAGCGGGGAGGCGCGGAGGGGCCGGAGAGAGCCCAGCGCCCTGCGAGCCGAGGGCTGCTGGGTCCCGGGGCCCCGCCGGTAGCCCCAGGCTCGCCGGCTCGGGAGCAGGGCGGCCCTCCGCGGCAGGGCCGCCTCCTCCCGGCCAACCCCGGGCTATGCCCGCGGCCGGCTGGCCATGGGGTGGGCTCAGAGGTGCGGGCGCAGTCTGGGGCTTTGGCTGTGGGAGTTTCTTTCCCTCCCAGCCAAGTGCTGTGTTTGTGAAACGCCGCGCACTGCGGTCCCCTCTGTGCACCCGCCGTGTGGCTGTCATCGCCTGAGGGCTGGGTCGCTGTGACCGCGCAACTCGCAGGCAAGGAAACCGGGGAGGAGAGGCAACGCGCCGGAGCGTACACGGCCAGAGGGTGGTGGAGCCAGGCGGAGCCACGGTCCCCTCCCGCCTGCCGCCGAGTGGCCTGGAGCACCGGGGTCCCTCGGGCACGGAGGACCCACCCTGGGGGTCTGTGCTGGGGAGGGCAGCTGCGAGGGCCTGCGGGGCCACCCTGGGCCGTCGGGGGCCGGCCCAGCCATGTGGGAGACAGGACTGTGTCCGTTAGCGTGTCCCTGCAGCGAGACCCGAGGCCGAGGCACAGCCAGCACCCGTCGAAGCCCTCGTGGCTCAGTCAGGGCAGTGACGCTCACAGGCGCCAGGCACCTACGACGCGCTGCGTCCCCGACACAGGATCTTCCAGGAAGGTCCTGGGGCCCTTGCTTTAGGGGGGGAAATAGAGTCGGGGTCCCGAGGTGTGCACCTGGGCCCCGGGGACATGCGAACCAGCAGAGCAGGGACCCCAGCTCGGGCGCCGAGAAGGTCCACTCTCTCCGCACCCCGACGCACGGCCCCGCCTCAGGGCCGAGGGCTGCCCGTCCCACAGGGCGGCTGGCAGCCTGCGCAGGCTCGGCCGCCGCCGGTCCCTGTCAGAGAGGCCTGACGTCAGGCTCAGCTGCACCCCTGACCGTGAGGCGCAGATGCAAGGCGGCAGTGGCTGGCGGTCTGGGCGGAGGGACGGCGTGGGCACAGATTCCTCTTCAGACGCCGAAAGGGGTCAGGGCAGGAGCGATGAGGCCCTGCAACCCTACCCGCCCTTGGCTCGGCAGCCTCCGTCGGGTGGCTCCCCAGGTGGACAAGGCCACCCGGGCAGCTGCCTGTTGAAGAACCCAGGCCTCGGGGAGCGCAGGCAGCCAGAGAGCCCGAGGGGGACTGTGGGTCCGCTGGACGCTTCTGAGGGTTGGAAGGCCGGGGAGGCCCTGCCAATGGGGTGGCCCTGGCGGGCCGGGCCTCGCAGGAGACCCCCAGGGCTTTCAGGACGGCCTGGGGCATCCTGGCGCCTGCCCAGGGCGGTTTTGCGCGTTAGTCCTTGGAAAGTGCCCTGGGCGGGGCGGGGCCGCAGGCTCTTCTCGGGCACAAGGCTCAGCGCCGAGCTGACCTGGGCAGCGGCCACCGCCTCCTCCCCGGCCAGGCTGGACCCGCTTCGCCCTCTCGACGGGGCTCCAGCCGGGCCAGGCAGAGCCACCCTGTAAAGCAGGTCAGCTGGCACCTCCAGGCGCGTTTCCCGCTGCCGAGTGGAGCCGATGACGGCGCCGTCCCCCGTGACAACGAAAGCGGGGGCGGGGGAGCCCAGGGAACAGCAGCGCAGGGCCCGCGGGTCCCCGACAACGGCAGGTCCCTCTGGGCTCCGACCCTCCTGGGGCTCCTCCTGCCCTTTCAACAGGCCCCAAGCTGGGCCATCGGGGTCCTCCCACCCCTGTGCCCAGCCCCGGCCTGCAGGGCGCGACCCGCGCTCTGCAGAGAGGGTCCCGAGCCGCCGGCAGCCCCCTACCCCTCAGCTGCGGTCTGACCTGCCCGCCCTCGCCCGCCCGCGCCCCCGGCGGACGTGGCCCACCTCCAGGCCCCTCGGGAGCCCTGCACCCCGATGCCCAGAGGGCCCCAGCGCCCCTCCTGGGTGCTCCCAAGCCCTGGCCCCTTTACCTCTGGTCTCCCGCCGTGCCCGGCCTCCACTCTGCTGCTGTGGGTTTACCTGGGCGGTTACAGGCGGGCACGGGTGGGACCCGGCCCAAAGGCACGTATCACGTCAGCGGGCCACCTGGAGTGGAGGGGAGGCCGGCGCCTGGATGGAGCACCTGCCCCTCCTTGCTGCCCTCCCCGGCCCCTGCGCCCCGGCTCGAGGGGGGCTCTGTGGGGGAGGGGCGTGTGCCAGGCGCGGGGGCTGGGGACCCCCGCGCTCGCCGCCTTCGGGGGAGCCCCGCCACCAAGCTGTGCTGGTCCCTCACGGCCCGAAACAAAGGCCAAGCGGCTTCTGCGTCAGCCTCTAAAACCCCTGAAGTGAGCTCACTGGTGCTGTGGTCCAAATATTTTGGCCATTTAGATGCGACCTTCTGTGCTGGTGAAATTAAGTGTATTATTAATCTCGTTTGGCGCGGTGACAAGGTGGGCCGATCAGATAAGGATCCTGGCAGTGGATCGCGGGAGGGCCAGTGTGTTCATATCGGCACCAAGTGGACGCGGCGTGGTTCCCAGGTGATGCGGATGGAGCCGAGCCAGCCGGGGGGACGCTGGGAGCCCCCCACGATGCGGACGGTGCTCGGAGAGCAGAGATGGCTCCAGGGACAGGGCCACTGACCACAGGGCCCCGGAGGCGGTCACGGGGCACCTGGGGAGGAGGGGGCCGGGGGCTGCGGCCGGGGGGCAGGACCCGAGCTGGGGCTGGCTGCGGCGCCGGGCCTCGGGTTTCCGGCACGTTTCGGACAGACCTTTGCTGGCCGCACTGTGCACCGATGACACACGTAAGGAGGGCCCGTTCTGAGAGCAGCGCAGAGGAGGCCAAGGGACGGCGGGCAGCCTCCAGCCCCGGGGCGAGGCCCCGCGCAGGCCGGGGGGGGCTTCCCGGGCCTGTGGGTGCGCGTTCATAATCGGAATCCTTCTGTATGTAATTTTAGACTGCGGTGTTTTTTCACTTGGCAGTGTATTATTTTTAGCGCACGCGTGGATTCCACCGGAGGCTCATTGCTCGAGGCCCCGCGGCGCGCTCCCACCTGCCCAGTGTCGGCCGGGCCTTTCCCGCGGACCCCGCCTACTGATGCTCCCTCTGGGTGCGTTTCCTGGGGACCCCTGCTGGGCAGGAGGAACCCGGCTCCCAGGGCCGCCGATGGCCAGGGCAGGGCGCGCTGGGTCACATACCTGTGGGGGCGGGGGCTCACGCGCCCGGGAGGAAGCCAGGGTTGGGGGTTGGGGGAGGGCAGGCCTGAGGCTATCAGGGCGATTGGCTTCCCTGTCGGCTAATGCTCCTCTGAACCCCGTGGGCTGAGAGGGCCAGCAGCTGGGGCGGGGGGGTGTGCCAGGGGCCTGCGGGGCCCGCCTGGCCAGCCGCCGCCTCCGGACAGCCTGAGCACAGGTGCGGGCCGTCCCGTGTGGGGATAGCCGGGTCCTTCCTCTCTGCCCGGCGGCGATGGGCGCGCAGGAGCAGGGGGAGAGCTCAGCTCTCTGCTGGCGCCGCTGCGGCCACCGGGGACAGCAGGAACCTGTGCCCTGGCTGGTCGGCTCTGAGTGGCTCCGCGGGCGCGGGGAGGCCCTGCTGCCTCCCCACGCGAAGTGTTGCTTGGGAGCGGAGAGCCAGGGGCCGGACCCGCAGAACTCGGCCCGTGGGCAGCCACGCCTCACCCCTGGGCTGCTGGGGCCCGAGCCACCCGTGGGTCTGCTGCAACGGGCCTGCTCCCACCCAGCGGCCACGGAGCCCCCGAGCATCAGGGGGCAGCACGCAGACCCCAGGACAGCCGGGGAATCTCTGCCACGTGGCGTGACCTGGGCCTCGCCTCTCGCAGGGCTGCCAGCAGCCCAGCAGAGCACCTTGGTGGGCGCCGGGCCCCGGGGGCCCCGTGAACTCCCCCACGTTCGCGCGGCTCAGGGCGGCCTGGGTGGACGCTCTGCTGGTGTCGTCTCACGGCATCCACACTTGCGCCCTGTGGGGTCCCTCTGTCACGTGCCCCTGCCCCCGCTGCCACGGGGGAACCGAGGCCGGGGCTTCGCCCGCCGCCCGAGAACAGAGCCGGGTCGGGAGGGTCCGGCCCCGGAACGCCCCGACTCCCGCTCCCACCCCCTGGCCTGGATTTATCAGGGACACACACGTACGATTAACCTGGAAAACATCGAGAGAGGAACTCACTTTTTCTTGAAAATTAGACATTTCCCAACAAGCGCACTTCCAACAGCGGCTGCGGTGAAAGAAATGCAGACACCCCTGAGGGACAGGGAGGCACCGCCCCGTCCCTGCCGCGCAGCAGAGGCAGCTGAGGGCTGACGCCGTTTCCTGAACGCACGCAGCCCCCCTGGTGGTCCTGGAGCCTTGGGGCGTCCCTGCCGGGGAAGCCTGGCACTGGGGTCCCTCCTGACTCCGTGTCCATGACTCTTGGGGTCCGGCCAACCCCTCAGAGTTGGGGGGCTACACAGGTGCAACCGCGGGCCTCCCAAGGCTCGCACCTGCCCTCTCCCCGGGGGCCCTCTGAGGAAAGGGTCTGTTGCCAAGGGTGCTTGACACCTCCCGGTCCCAGGCAGCTGTCCAGGCCGTGGGTGGGACATGGGTGGGACCCGTGACCTCCTGGGCCTCCCTTCCCCCTTCCTGTGTCTCCATCCCCTGGGGCTGGCGGCGACCCTGTTTCTCACGTCCTGGGGAAGAGAGGAGGGCGGGGGCCCGAGCAGGCCCAGGTGAGGGTGGCGGGCTCAGTGGGCGAGGTACAGGGTGCGGGACGTGCAGGTGCTGCCGCCAAGGGCCCACCGGGGCGTGTCGCCATGCCAACGCCAGGCTGCCGCGGGGAGGCCCCGTGAGACCAGCGTGGCCACAGAGCAGGAGGCCGGGGCTGCCGGGGGTCTCCGGGGCGGATGGGTCTCGCTGAGAGGGCCCGGGAACTCGGGCTCCGTCTCCTCGGCCCCGGCCTGCGGCTCCGCTTTCCTGTCGGTCCGTCCTGCCTGGGTGTGTAACTCCACCCCCCGGCCCAGGGAGGAGGGGCCCCGGGTGGCAGGCAGGCAGGTCTGGGCTGTCCTCCTGGGCCGCTGCTCGGCCAGGCTGCCCCGCCCCTGCAGGCTGCGCCTCAGCTCCGGCGCTGTCCTCTGGGACCCTCGCAAGGGGAGAAACAAAGGCCAATTGTCACCGTGTGCAGACGTTCATCAGCTGGGGGGACGGGGCTCCTCGGGACGGAGCTCTGGGGCTGGGGGCCAGGGACTGGGGCTAGGGGGCAGGACCTGGGTGTGGCCGGGCGAGGGGGTGGTGGCAGAGCGGGTGGCCCCTCAGACGTTTCTCGGTACAAGACTCTGAGCCCTTCCCAAAGCAAACCCTGAATAGCTTCCTCGTGGACAAATGCTCCAGGCCTTCCGGGGGCCTGTATTCGGGGCCGAGACTCCCTGCACTATAGGTAAACTGAGGCCTGGGAGAGGAAGGCTGTTTTTCTGAGAATAGAAGCGTTGAGTTGTATTCGGGACCCTGGGAGTCCACTCCCTGGCTTGGAGCGGATCCACTGCCACGGTGGCAGGAGCCAGGCCCTTGCAAATAGTATCCCGACCCCTCCCTCCACCGCGCAAACATCCCCGCTGTGTGCAGTGCGGGGCCATGGCTTCCGAGACGTTCGAGGGACTATCAGGCACACGGACAGGCCACACAGAGGGACAGAGGGTGCTGGGGGCACAGAGGAGCCCCAGCCGGCGTGCGTGGGGGCGGGGGCGCCCGGGGGGGACGCTCAGCAAGCTGAGGAGAGGCCAGGCTGGAGCTGGGCTCTCGGGTAGCACGTGGCGTGGCTGGGTGTGGCTGCGGGTCCAGAGCCGCAGTCCCCGCCGGCCTGGGGGGGGGGGGTCAGCCTGCAGGGAGGGCTGGGCGCGGGCAGGAGGGAGGTAACCCGAGGCGGGGGCGAGGGCCTGGCGGGTTTTCTTTGGGGTCCGGACTTGATCCCACGGGCAACAGGGGCAGGAGCGGGTCCGTAAGCTGCGAGCGGCCAGGCAGGGACAGGCGGGCACTGGGCGGAGGGAAACTGGGCCCTGGCCGACCTTTCAGGGGTCTCCAGCCGGGGAGGGCGGGGCCTGGGCCTCCGTGCGGGGAGGGCCCCCCCCGTGGGACGCCGCGTGGCGCCAGGCCCGGCCCCCTCCGACGCAGACGCCGGTCTGTGCCCCCCGCCCACGCGCCGCCGGGGGGCGGGGGGCGGCGCTCCGCTGCTGCTTTTGACGCGAGCGCCAAGGACCCCCGGGCCAGCTCCTTGGCTACTTCTCTCCCATTCTTCAGTGCAAACGACTGCTCTTTATGGCCGCCATCAATAACCGCTCCATCCCCACAGCCGCGGCGGCCACATATATAACATTTAAACCACGCTGGTGGGTGACAGAGACGTACGGATATTTTTAATCCCAACAGGCTATTACGGTTCATATCATGTCTGTCAAATAAATATTATGAATCATTTCCCGTTATCTTTATGGGGGCGAGGGACTCCATCGGGGGCCCGGCAGGGCGGCTCCTGCATATTCATCCCCTCTTACGCGTGCTTGTGCGCACATCGAGAGCGGCGGACCGGGCGGTTGTCGGGAATAAATGTCCGCGAGAACCGCATTCTCCTCCGGCTCAATGGGCGGCGCCCGCCGAGGTGCAGGCAGAGGGAAGCCAGGCTGGGCTGGGATCTCACCGCCGGGCGGGCGCGCGCTCCTCCTGAGCCACCTCCTCGCTTCTGCGATATGTTCCCATCAGGCTTCCTGCTGATCTGTTCTCGCTTCATGCCTAAACGGCCCCCGATTCGCTGGCTCTTGTTGCCCATCTCACAGAAGAAGAGACTGAGGTTCAGAGAGGACCAGGCGAGAGCTGGTGGCCGAGCTAGGCTGGGGCGTGTCCTTCTCATACTCAGTTTTCCGAGTCGGACACCCGGCCCTGCCCGGCCCTGCTCGCTGGACTCTGGCTTCACCCAGCCCCTCCCGCCCCAGCCCTTCCTCGAGAAGCGGGGAGGTGCAGTCCACACCCTCCACCCTTGGTGGTGGTCCCAAGGCTTCCCGGGGGGGTCTGACCGTTGACCTCCACTGCAGTGACCAGGTGCGGCGCCGACGCCGGCCCCTCTCAGCCTCAGTGTCCCCATCTGTGAAGTGGGGAACAGCAGTCTGCAAGGCTGGGAGCCCACCCGGCGTTGCCGGGTGGTTCAGGGCGAGCCCTTGCCTCTCTGGGCTTCATCCCCACCTCCCAGCTCGGGCCACCTGCCGCCACAGGCAGAAAGCGTCGCCCCCCGAAGGAGCCACAGAGGTGGCGGTGAGAAAGGGCCCTGTGGCCTAGGGCGCTTGGGGACAGAGACAGGCCACCTGCCCATGAGGACAGGCTGCAAGTGCCTGAGCCACAGCCAGGCTTGCTGGGGACAAGCACCCACGCCCCATAGGGGTCCCGTTGGTCCCCCCTCGGGATCACAAGGGCCCTCCTCGGGGAACGGGAACCGGTGGCAGCTGAGGTGCCTCTTGGTGCTGCCAGAGCTGCTCGGAGCCGGCTGCCCAGACGCCAGCCCCGGGGGCCCCAGCCCAGCAGACGTCCGCCTTTAAAAATATTATTCGCCAGCAATTCCGGAGACTGTTTACAAGACTGAGCCCAGACAGGCGCACGGAATAGACCCAAGCGCCTTAAAAAGCACCCTTCAGGGGGAATAAAAAAGCCCCAAACAAAAAACAAACCGCTCTCAGATCCTGGGTTGTAAATAGATGGATATTACTACAAAAATATTTTTGGCTTCAGGAGCACACGGCAGGAAGGCGGGGGGCGGATTTTTCCATGGTTAGCCGGGGTCTGGGCTCTCCAAGCGGGGCAGCCACTGTCTCGGGCGGTATCGCGTGGGATCATTTGCTCCGAGGGGCCCCCGCTTGAGGGGAGAGTGAAAATAGAAAAAACAAGCAGACCGCACGTTTTCCAGCCGGGAGCCCGTGTGTCTGTGGGGCCTGCCCGCCCCTCTCCCCAGCGCCCCGCCGCGCCCACAGGTAAGAGGAGCCCGGCACGGGGTGGGGGGGGGGGGTGGGGGGGGTGGGCGGCTTCGGCGGGGTTTCGGCCAGGCCTGTGCGGGGCCCGGCCGGGCCTCCCGCTCGCTCTGCGGCCCACGCGGTCTCCAGGACAGAGGCCGGCAGGGCCTGGGTGACGCCTTCTCAGGTCTCAGGAACAGAAGGCCCCTCTCGCGCCTTTGACAGCCCTGAGCCCTCGTGCCTTCCCCAGGGTGGGGAGCCCAAGTGGACATCTGTCTGCATGGGGCTCCCTGTCTCAGGCGCCAAGAGTCCCAGGCTCCAGTTGTCTGTGGCAAGGCTGCGGCGGGGGGAGGGGCGGGGAGGCCAGGATGCGGGCTGCCCACCGCCGCAGGCGACTGCAGAGGCCTGAGCCCCGCCCTGCAGGCCTCGGGGTCCAGCCTTCCCGCCAGCGCCCGGCGTGTCCCGACCCGCTCGCCCGGCGGCCGCCTGCCGTTCCCTCGCGGTGCTGGGCGCCTCCGCCCTGCAGGCCCCGGCTCATGCCCGTCCTGCTGAGCCTGACGGAGAGCTCCCACCTTCAGAACCCAGCTCAAGAACCGGCCGTGCCCCGAAGCTGCCCGGGCCCCGGGCTGGACCCGGCCTTGCCCTCGGCTCACTGTCCTCGAGGCTCCGGCCTGCCTCTCACGCTCCACCTCGACCGCAGCTCCTTGTGGGCGTGTCTCTTGTCCCCCTTCAGGGCGGGGGCTCCTGGAGGCCTAATCTGTCATCTCCTGAGAAGAGTGATCACAGAACAAGTCACTAGGGCTTGCGGAGCTCCTCCCCCGCGCGGCCAGCTCTGGCTGCCTTATCTCGGTTAGTCATCCGGGTGACTCAGCGGGGAAGGTGCGCCTCTCCCCACTTTCCAGATGAAGACACTGAGGCCCAGGGAGGAAAGTGGACTGGCTGGGCCACTCGGCTGGTGGGCGGCAGGGCTGGGGATTGGCCGCGCCTGTCCTCGGGGACCACACCTCTCCCTGAGCACCCAGCCCTAGCCCCGGCCCCAGCCCTGGCCCCAGCCCAGGGTCAGGCCCTGGGTGAGGGCTCAGCAGACGTCTGTTGAGTGAATGAATGATCTACGGTGCTGGAAACCTGGGAGTCATCCATGTACCCCCGACGTCTGCGCCAAGTCCCCGGGCCACGCAGCGGGAATGGACCTTCCGCACAGGAGGCGACAGACAGGCCCCACCGGGCCACTGGTCCCCAGCTCACATCCTCAGCGGCCTGGAGGTTGCGAGGACGGGCCCTGCAGTTAAACGCTGGCTTCACCCTCACGACCTTGTGACGCGCTCACCAGTCAGGGGTTGAGCAGTGCCCACGGCCCCCCAGTTGTTGGGGTGACAAGCGAAAGACTGGGCACTGTGGTTCTTGGGCAGGGGCTGCTCCTCCTGGTCACTTGTACCCGAAAGGGGCCTCGGCGTGGAAAGGGCACGCGGTCTTCTCTTTCCCAGCGGGAGGGCCAAGGACATGCCGGGGTGATGGGGACGGGCTCAGGACCCGGCTGGCCCTCGGCACCCCCCACAACCGTGTCCGTGCGTCCAGCCTTGCCTGCTCCGGCCCTGGCAGGAGGAAGTCGGCTCGAGGAGCGGGTGGCTGCAGCTAAACAGGCTGGAGGAGGGAGGGGCAGGGGCAGGACAGGGTGCGTGCCAGGGTGGGGGGTGGGGAGCAGGGGCCCCGGGCAGGAGGCTTCGAGAGCAGGGGAGGGGAGCACGGGTCCCGCAGGAACCAGGAGGACAGGCCCGGCAGGCCGCCGGTGGCCGTGTGGGGGCGTGCTCCCCAGCCGGGACTGGCCCTCCTAGGCCCCCCAGGATGTGGTTGCCTCTGGGCAGCCGGCAGGGTCATCCGTACTCAGGAGTCACCTCCCTCTCCACCAGGGACCCCGGCCCCAGGGCCACCCTGTGCAGCCTCTGCCCACCAGAGCCCAGGTCCACACAGCTAAAGAGGCCCTGGATGACAGCAAGGAGCCCCTCTGCAGGGCCTGGCGCCGGTGGAGGTGGGCCCCGCTCAAGTGACCCCCACCCAACCTCAACTCCAGCCGCCCAAGTTGTCCAGGGCACACGGCTTCCTTTCGTTTTCATACAAACAAATCCTGAATTTTAAAGTCCGGGCGGACAACTACCCAAGGCATAAAAATAGCCACCAGCCACAAAGTCACTTCCCGACTCTCGGCAGGTCCTTCCCGGCGGAGCCCTTTAAAGAGGGGTCCCCGAAGAAGTCAGGGCTCACGTGCAGCGGTAATGCAGAGCCCTCGCCCTTCCCGGCCTGCCCGTGGGTCAGCCGTGGGGGCGGGGCTGGGGTGCCCTTCGGCCTTTGCTTTCCCGCAGGCGTGAAAGTGAGGGGCCGACTGGGAGGGCCAGGAAAAAAACAGAACCCCCCACCCCCCCAACCATGGAGGAGCCGAGCGCGTGCTCCCGCGCCTGGCTCGGCCACCCTGGCCTCAGTTTCCCCGCTGTCGGCCGCGGCGGGCGGTGCTTTGTGCGGCCGCGCAGACAATGGCCCGGCCGAGCCGGGCTCCCCAGCCTTTCTCTTCTCCTCCTCCGCCCGAGTGGCGTTTTTTTTTTTGTATTTTTTTTTTTTTTGGCAGGCCGGGGAGGGAATTCTGCTCCCGCCCGCGCCCTGCCCCTGCCCCGCCACCCCCGCGCGGCTCCTGGGAACCCCTGGCGGAGGCAAACTTGCAAGTTTGCAACGCGCTGGCTCGCTCGCAACTCGGCGGCCGGGCGGGAGGGAGGGAGGGCCGCGGGTGCGCGCGGGCGGGGGCGGCGGCGGGGGGCGCGCGCGGGCGGCGGGCGGGGCGGGAACGCCGGGCGGGGCGGCGGCGCTGCGCCGAGTTCGCGCCCGTCGCGGGCCCCCCGCCGCCCCCCCCCGCCGGCGCCGCAGCGGTCGGAGCGGGGCGCGGGCGCGCGCGGCGGGGGCGCGGGCGCGGGCGCGCGGCGGCGGCGCGCAGCACAAGTAGTTTACATTGTTGGGCGACTTTTGCAACAACTCGCCGCGCCGCGGCCTCCGCGCGCCGCCGCCGCCCCGCCGCCGCCGGCTCCCGCCGCCCGGGCCCGGCCGGCCGCGCCGGGGGCCGCCGCGCTCGCCGCTGCCCGTCGCGGCCGCCGACATGGACACCAAACATTTCCTGCCGCTCGGTGAGTGCTCGCGGGCCGGCGGGCGGCGGGCGGGGGCGCGTTCTCGGCGCGCGCGGGGCGCCCCCCGCCCGGCCTCCGCGGAGTTGGGGCGTCGGGCCCGGGGCCGGGGGCCGGGCAACTTTTCCCCGCGCGCGCCGGGTGAGGAGGGGGCCAGGACGACGGGCGCCCCCGGCCCGCGCCGGGCCGCCGACTGGGTCGCGGAGCGGGAGGGCGGCGGGCCGCGGGCCGCGGCGGATCGGCCGGGACGGGGTCTGTGCGCCCCGGCCTGGCAGCTCCCCGCGGCCCCGGCGCCTGGCTCCAGCCGGCGGCGCAGGGACCGGGCCGGGCGGGCGGAGCAACTTGTGCGCTCGCAGCCTCCGGCCGCCGTGGTACCGGGACGGCTTCCGCGCCAACGCCCGGGCCGCTGAGTCCAGCAGGCCGCCGGCCCGGGCACACGGGGACCCTCGTCCCCCAGAGCAGCCCGGCGCGGTGGGCAGGGTCACCGGGGGGCCGGGTGACCGGGAACGTCAAACCTGGGAATGCCCTCTCCCAGAATTGGGGCCCCGCGCTCTGGCGCACTCGGGGTGTCCTCTGGGGCCTTCTCCGGGGCTGGCCCTACACTTGCAGGGAGGACGCCCCAGAGGCACGGAGGGTCGGTTTTCCTGCCCTCCCACTGCCATCCTGCTCGGTGGCTTCCTAACCGCAGACTGCCCTCCAACTCCAGGCCAGACCCACCTGGGAGGAGGAGGGGGCATAGCCAGGCGTCCCCGGCTGTTGCCCTCCCCAGGGTTTGGGAGCCAGTGAGAGGCAGGGAAGGGGGAGGCGTGGGGAGACTTTATAAATGAGTGCCGGGAAGGATATTAATTTGGTGGTGGGGACAGCAGCCAGGCTGTCAGGCTGGGTGAAGGATTTGTCCTGAATGGAAATTAAAACAGCTGATTCTCAATGAAACCCCACGGCCAGGCCCCCCGCCCATCTGCTTCCCCCCCCGCAGCCTGGGGTGCAATTTGGCTCCTCGGTGGGCGGTCAGAGTGGCCGCAGTGACCCTGGGGAGATGGGAGTTGGCCCCCAGGGTGTCAGGGCGAGGGTCTGAGTGCAGGGCGAAGGCACAGGGCTTGCTGCAGGGCGGCGGGAGAGGGGGTGTCGGGTTCCAAGTTTGTCGGACCTCAGGCCCCTGCCTGACTCTGTGTGTGATGGAGGCCTCCCGGGAGGCAGCGGGCCTCCCCCCTCCCCGCTGCTGCGGTGGGCGCTCCGGCCCGACCCACAGATAAGGGAACTGGCTGGGAGAGGCAGAGGCCACAGGCTGCCAAGCGGGAGATTTGGGATTTGGACCCCCAGCCCGCGCGGAGCAGGGCAGAAAGCCGAGTTGCTTGGGACTTCGTGTCTGGCCTGGCGGGCTCCTGTGTGGGCCGGCTTCGCCTTTTCCCCGTTAAAGCCTGGCGCGCCCACAGCCGCCCCCACGCGCACACTCGCGCGCAGAGCCGGGCTCTCCCCGAGGATCCCCCCTGGAACCCGAGCGCTCGGCTCTGTCGTGCCCCCCACCCCCCACGTGGCAGGGCCCTGCTGGGTGCTGGGAGCAGGACGGGCCGCTGTCCCAGACATCCTGGGACTTGGCCCATGCGGGGCCCGGGTTGCAGGGTGGCTGTGCCAGAGGCCCCATGGCCACGGCTCCGGAAGCCTGGGTGGGTGCCCCCCGCCGCCCCCAGGCGGCTGGAGGCTGCTGCCCGGTTCTGCCGCGGCCTGCCGGGCAGCCCACACACCCCGGGCCTGAGCGGAGAGACCTGGGCTCTGATTACATTTCATTTTTCTCTACGCTTGTGACCAGCTCTGAAGTCCAGTGGAGTCGAAGGTCCATTTAAGCGGCCACTTGCCTAAGCCCTTTTGTCAACACAGCCTGATCCCTCCCGGGGGGCGAGTGTCAGAGGCCTGCCTCGCCCGGGCAGGCGCTGCCGGGAAGGCCCGCAGCTCCTGGTAGTCGTCCGGCCGCTTTCGGGGCCTCGGGCAGAGCAAGTTTCCTCCTCCCAGCGCCTAGGGGCTCAGCAGGCCTTGTGGGCTTGGCGGGTGCCGGCCCTCCCCCTCCCCAGAGCCTCCCAGCTGCCGCCTGCTGAGCCCCGGGGTGGGGGGCAGGGACGGACCCAGGATGCAGGTCAGAAAGCCGAGTGGCTTGCCCGAGGCAGCCCCCCCTCCCTGCCCCTGCTGCCTGGGCCGGCCAGCGCCCCCATCCCCTTCCGCGGGTGAGGCCTGCGCCGCCATCCGCCTGCACGGCGGGACTGGACGGCGAAGCTTGGAAAGGGTGACCGGAGGTCTCAGGCCACGCCAGACCCCTCGGCAGCTAGTGACCCGTTTGCGCTGTTAGGGGTGGGCGGCCAGTGGCGGAGTGATAGGCCCACTGACCACTCTCCGGGGGGCTCTTTGGGACCTGGGTGAGCTTGGAGCCCTGGCGAGGGGCTTCTGGGAACATCAGAGCCTTTGGGACCCAAAATAGAGCGTGTTCTGGGGCCTCCCGAAATAACAGGGTCACATGACTGGGGAGGCCGGGCCGGAGTCCGCCTGCCCAGGCAGCTCTGCCTCGCCTGGGCATTGCCGACTGTTGGGGCGTTTGTTTTGCTAAACTCCGGAGGGGGCTCTGTTTGTTGACGGGGAAGTGTCAGGGTGAGAAAAACAGCTCTCACGTGTGGCCCGGCCGTGGCCGTGGCCTCGCCAGCCTGCATCCTTCCCCGGGGCTGGCCGCCATCCCCGGGCCCAGCGTGAAGCCCTGACCCCTCCGCCCAGACACGGGCGGGACGCGCCGGGGCCCCCAGGACGGGCCGGGGCCCGGAGCCAGGGTTAGGCGGCCCCACCAGCTCTTCCAGCTGTGCCTGTCCTTCAGGGCCCGCGGGAGCTGCACCTCCTCCGGGAGGCCCTCTGCCCGCTCTCGCTCGGCTCCCCCACCCCTCGGGCCCTGGGGGCGGGTCCTGTTGGTGGTCTCCAGGCCTCCCCACCCCGAAGGTGGAATTGCTGTGCAGGCACAGAGCGGGCGCCCTGGGTGGGCTCTTGCCCGGGCCGGGCGGGCGTGCGTGCATGCGGGGTCCTTGGCACCAGGAGAGGGACCCCAGGTGAGCGAGGTGGGACGCATTTTAGCTACGTGGGGGGCGCCGTGGAGCTGGGGGCCGGGAGTGAGGAAGCCTTAAAGGCCTGTGCAGAGCTGCTGGGAGCTGCCCTCGGAGTCTCCTTTTTCTGGGCTCTTCCTGAGTGGGTGTGTGTTGGGGCCGTGGCTCCAGGGCCGGGCAGGCCCCCCCCCTCCCCCAGCCCCTGGGCCCGGCTCTGCGGCCCTCCGCAGGGCACAGAGCAGAGACCACCGAGCTGGCTCCGGCGGAGGCCGCGCAAGCCAGGACCTGCCCTCTTTCCCTCCTCTGCCAGCTCCAAGTTCGTTGCTCGCAGCCGCCTCTCGCGGCCAGGCCTGGAGGCGGCCCAGCAGCTGGCCTGTCTCTGCTGGGACTGGCCATTGGTGGGGCCTGGGGTGGGGCCTGGGGTGGGGCAGGGGTTTGGGGCTTCCGAAGCCCGGCCGCCTGGACGGGGGGGATCGCCTCCCGGAGCTTTGCCGGGTGCTGCGCGAGCAGGTCGATTTCAGGGGTGCCGGGAGGATGGGGGAGGGCGTCCCTGGCCGCCGCCGCCCCAGCATTTACACTGTACCAGGTGCAGGTCCGAGCGGGACTGTGTCCGCCTCCCCTCCTCCCGCTGCCGCTCAGGCCCCTGTGTCACTTGTTCCCCTGCCCACTCTCCCTGGAAGGAAGAGGCCCCCCAGGAGCTCTGCCTTCCTGGGGGCTGTGTCCTGCTGCGGCTCAGGGCACTGGGGCCCTGGTCCTCTGTCCCCGCTGCCTGCGCTTGTGGCCACCTGCCCGTCCACCCTGCAGCGGCCCCGCCGCCCACCTGAGAGAGGGGCGCGCGTCCGTGCTCTTCCTGGGAGCCGGGTGAGGCTGCGGGTTGGCTGTGGGGTTGTGTCCCCGCCCACAGGCTGCCTGGGTCGGCGTGCGGCCCGGTCTGCGCGTTGGGCCCAAACAAGACCCCGAAGCAGGGACGGCGGCTGGGGCCGTCAAGCGTGCGGGGCGGATTCAGGAGAAGTGGGCTGCCCGTGTCCTCCCCCGCTGAGCCCCCGCCCCTCCTCTCCTGGGGCACCCAGGAGGCAGGTGGGACCAGGGGCTCGCTGGCGTCCCCCACCCCCGGCGGAGCCAGCCGTTCAGAGCCGCGGTGCCCCAGCGCCTCCCAGACAGGAAAATTGCGCCCTGGAGTTACAAAGCGATCGTCTAGCTCAGCAGCTGAGTGTGCGTGAAATGGAGCAGAAAGCAGCTCCGTGCGGCCGGCCTGGGCCGGTGCTGGGAGAGTGGGGATGCGCACACGCGTGTACGGGGCCTGGCCGTGCACAGGCACGCGCACGCGCGCGCAGGTCCCCTGCCCCCCGCCGCCGGGCCCTACCTGCGGCTCCACCTGGCACTGTTAGTTGTGTGTCCCCGGGCCTGTGTCCCTGTGTCTGGGTGTCCCTGGGACCCCACGTGTCTGCCTGTGTGTCCCTGTGACTCCGTCCTGCACCGGCTTCGTACCTGGAGCTGCATTTTCAGGGCCTCACGGACGCTTCCCAGGGATGGGCCCCGTGAGCAGACGGGAGAGCGAAGCCCTTCCATGAGGCCTGACCTGGCCTTTGCGACGGCGCTGGGCCCCCAGGTGGCTGATGGGCGGCCGCCTGCGTTTTCTCAGCCAGCTGGGTTCCCAGCCCAGAGGTCCTGCGCAGGGGCCGAGGAGGCCCTGCCCTGGGCGGGGCCGTGCCCCCCAACCTCCCGACCTCCCGGCCCTCAGGCAGCGTCGCGGGAGCTGCCCGCTGCCGAGACCTGGGCCTGCTCCCGGCTGGGCCCCGCGGAGGGAGAAGCTTTGCTCCGTCCTGTGTCTGTTCACCCTCGAGGCCATTCGAGGTCGGGAGACCCTTGGTCCTCACCCTGGGCTGCCCTGGGCTGGTGGGGGGTAAGGTGGGACAGCGGCCAGTGGCATAGCCTGAGGACCCCACGGCCGGGTGCTGAGCTCCCTACCCCAGGGCGGGGCTGTCTGGGCGCAAATTCCTGAGCCCCCTGGGGAGGGGGGTTGGGCAAGGATGGCCACTCTGGGCCCCAGGGCAGGGCGGGGCCTTGGTCGTCTGTGGTGTCCATGCCTAACACATGCACACATGTGTGCACACAATGCATGTTTGGATACATGAACACACACAGAGGCACCCACGCACACACGCGAACACCCCCCTACCCCCACGCACACGCCGAGCCTTCCCCGCCGACTCTAACAGCCTTGACAACCCCTTCCTTAGAAGGACTCGCGTCTGCCGTCCCGGCCGTTTCGCGTGGTGGCGCCTCGGGCTCGCCCGCTGGGTGCTCGCCTCGCCCTCCCCACCCCGGGCGTGGGGGCGCGCAGGGGGCGGGGAGGGCTTCCCGTCAGAGCCGGCTCTGGCTGGGGCTCTGCTTGGGGCGCGGACGGAGGGGCAGGGTTGCTGCAGGCGGCGGGGGCGGCCCTCCCCGTGGCGGGACGGCCAAGACAAAGGCCAGAGGCTCGTGTGGCCGGAGCCGGGCGGGGGGGCAGTGTGGGGGGGCTGCAGAGACACACGTGGGCCCCGGTGCCGCATCCGGCGTGGGGGGTCTGGGTGCTGGCGTCCGGGGTCACAGCAGCAGTCCTGGCCGGGGTTGGGCCCCAAGCCCTGTGCAGGGGGCCGGGAGGGGGCCCAGGCAGCCCGGAGCCAGACGCGGTGGCCGCCCCCCGAGTGGCCTGTCCCCTTGCTCAGCCAGGGCGGGGGGTGGGGGACGCTGAGGGGCTTCCTGGGCTGAGCTGGGGACCCCCGCCCCGAGCACGTTGCTGGGCGAGCCCCCCCACCCCCCAACACTGGGCCCGGGCTCCTGTCCCGGCTCCTCCTCCCGTCCCGGTCCCTGGGCCCTGGGCCTGGGGCCTCTGGGGAAGGTGGATGCCCAACCCAGCGGTCAGGAGGCCTCCAACCCAGGCCTGGGAAGGCCAGGCCAGGCCTGGAGCGCTGGCTGAAGTTGCGAGACAGGCTGTCCTTGCAGGGGCGAGGCTCTGGGGTCAAAGTAGGAGTGTGATGGGGAACGGGACATGGGCATTTGGGGGACCCGAGCACTGGAGGCCCCCGTGCGAGGTGTCACGTCAGGCCCTTGGCTGGCCCTCGGCCCCGAGCTCGGTCGCAGAGGGGGAGCCCGAGCCCGGCCCTGGCCTCCCACACCTGTCCGGGCTCATTTGGTCAGCAGTGGTGCCTAGCCGTGCCTCAGTTTCCCTGACCGTGCCCTGGGCGGGGCGCTCCGCAGAGCCTCTGGCCGCTGTGCTCAGGCCCGGGCATCCGGTGCTGGATGGAGAGCGAGTTGGGCCGTGGCCAGGCCGCGTGTGACCCGGCCGGCGCACCGTGGGCAAACCCCGTGGAGTTCAAAGCCGGCCCCGGGTGTGGGCTCCGGGTTGTAATGAGATTACTGATTCAACAGGCTGTCCGGTGCTGCTGCCCAGAGCCAGGGGGGCGGGGGAGCCCCGGGGAGGAGCCTCAGCGTCCCGTAATTGACCAATTTAGCTTAAGTGCCCGCACTGGCCCTAGACAGAGGTCAGGCGGTGACAGCCCAGGTGGCCGCCGTCGTGGCGCTGGGCTCCCATGCATGGCCGCCTTGTCCGAAGACCTCGGAGCGGCCGGGCCTGGCTGGCCCTGAGGCTCCACCTGGGACTCCTGTCCCCCTGCGCCCCCCGTCCATCCATGGGATCGGCCCCAATGCCGCGCCTTCCGGAAGCCTGCCGGCTTTCCCCGGCCAGAGCCAGCGGGCTGCCCTCGGTCACTTGGGTGCGGTGGGGGGCGCAGGCCGGGGGGCGCGGCTTTGGGGTTGGGTGCTGGGCCGCCTGGGTTCCGGTCGCGCTGTCAGGCCGCTGGCCCCGCGCCGCCGCCTCCTGGGGACGCGTGAGGACGAGCTGACTCCTCGCGGAGGGCTCAGGCCTGTCCTGGTGGAGCAGGTGCCCGGTCAGCGTGGGCTGCGGACGTGCCGGCCGCCCGGCCTGCCTCTCGCATCCGAGGCCTCCCGAAGGCAGGTGGTCCAGGAAGCGGGGAAGACCCCACGCCCGGCCGCCCCAGCGCCGGCTCCCCAGCAACGCCGGGTTCCGTGGCCAGAGTGAGGGCCTTGCTGTCCGCTTGCTCGCCCTCAGAGGCAGGGCCGGCGGTGGGGAGCCTGGGTCTGCGGCGGTGCAGGGGTGGCCCTGGGCCGGGCCGTCCCACGCGCAGCTCTCTGTGTCCTGCGGCCCACAAGGCGGGGGGCTGTCATGTCCATGCGTTTGGGGGGGCGGCTTCCGACGTGGGGGGTTGAATGATAGGCCGAGCCGCCCTTGCTGGCGAGGACCCGGAGCGCCATCTCTGGGGACTGGGCCGCGACGTCTGTTCTCCTGCGTCCCGAGTGGCGCTGGGGTGCCCCCAGCAGAGGCTGGCGCTGCTGCTTCCGGGTACAGTCTGTGCCTTTGACCTCCGGGAGGCCCCTAAGCCCCCCGTCCTACCCGGTCCCGGTGTCTGCTCTCCGACCAGCTTGCTGTGGGCCAGACATGTCCGTTCTCCCTCTAGGCCTCAGTTTCTCTGGTGTGCGCTGGCTGCCGGAGAGTCCGCCCTTCCCTCCCCTCCCGGCAGGCACCCTGGCCTTGTGCCCGTGAGCTGGTGGCTGTCCGGTTGGGACGGCGCAGTTGGGGACCAGTTCCTCAGGAAATGGCTCTGCTAGGTCCCGTCTTCAGGGCGCAAGGCCTGGGCTGGGCGGCTCGGTCTCCGAGGCTGGGGAGCCGCGGGCTCTGCGTTGGCTGAGGCGTGTGGGCCCTCCGGTGAGGACCGGCTCTGGTGTTCAACTGAGAGGGTTCTGAGGACACTCTGGGAGTGAGCAGCGTGCCGTGGGGAAATAGTGACCCTCGCTTATCGGGACAGGCTGAGCGGGGGACTCTGGGTCCTGCCGGCTGCCACCCAGGGCCCTCTCTCCTTGGCCTCTGACCCCACCTGCCAGGACTCCCCATGGCCCTCCCCGCCGCCGTGGGGCGGCCAGGCCTCTGCTCAGTGCCACGCGGTCCTGAAGCCTCTGCCGCCACACCAAGCACCACTCACCCCTCTCCCCGGCCTTCTGGTGTGTAAAAAGGGACGGTGGCCCTGGCCGGGTGGCTCGGCGGGTTGGAGAGCGCCGTCCTGGAACCGAGAGGTGGCCCGTTCGAGTCCCAGTCCCAGTGCGTACAGGAGGCGACTGGCAGACGCTCCTCGAGTGTTTCTCTCGCGCCCTCCCTCTTTCCCGTCTCTCTCTAACAACAATGGAAAAAAATGTCCTTGCGTGAGAGTGAAACCAAACAAAGCAAAAGAGGACTTGACAGGGAAAGAGACCGTCCTGTGCCACGGGCGACCGCCGGCCTGGGCCGCAGCTGCCCCGCCTGTAAACTCCCTGCCAAGGCAGGGCGGCTTCCCGGAGGAGGTGCTGTAGGTGGGTTTTAAGGGATGGATAGGAGTTTGTTGGGTGGACGGCACAAAGGGAATCAGCAGGGAGAATGGGCGGCCCCAACCAGGGTACAGAGGGGGTGCCTGCGTGGCCGTGGCAGGGGTCCCCTCCCAGAGGACCCGCCTGCTGGCCGGGCTCCGTCGCTGCCCGCTGGGTTACGGCCTGTGCTGGGGATGAGCCATGTGACCGCAGGGGGTGTGGTCAGCTGGTCTGGGAATAATTAACTGCGGGAGGAGGTGGGGCTGGGGGTGGGCCCGGCTGCAACCTGGAGCCCCCTCGGAGTCGGTCCCCTGCTGGCCTGATGTCCCCTTCGCCTCCCGGGCCCTGGAATGTCCTGGTCTAGAACATGAACCACGCTGGCCCACCAGCTCGGACCCCTGGCTCCTGGGGTGAGTGGCCCTGTCGGCCCCTTGTCCCCCGGTCGGTCCCCACGTCCCGCGGTCCCTGCCCCCGGCGCCCTCTGCCCCCTCCGTGGGCAGCCGTGGGTGCTGTTTCCCTGGCAGCCCCTGCGTGCGCCGGGCTGTCTGACGGCCCGCCACCCTCTCCTTGCGGGGGCCGAGGGCGACAGCTCTGACTGGGGGCAGAGTCCAGGGAGGCGTGGAGCCTCCCCCGCCCCAGACCGGCTCCTGGACTTTCTGCCCGGGATCAAGGTCAGGAGGAGGGCTGGGAGGGGGGCCGTACGCATGGGGCGGGCGGGCGGCTGGCCACTCGGGGCTCAGGCTGGTGAGGGGGCCAGGGCCGGGGGCAGGGCAGTGCTGGCTGGGGCCTTCCTGGGCCCAGCTGCAGGGGCGGGGACCACGGGGAAGGGGCAGCCCTTCCCTCCCCCCCCGCCCCCTCCCTGGGCACAGGGTCCGGCCGGCAGCCTCGCTCCCCCCGAGGCGGGGACCCCGGAGACCTCCCGCGCGAGAGGCCGAGCCCGCCAGGGGCTGGCCGCGGGCGGCACGCTCCGCGCCCCTGCGTGTGCATTCCGGCCCTGCCTTGGGAACTTGGTGACTTCCTCGCTCTTTATCTCGGTTTCCTCGTTCGTAAAATGGAAGGAAGGATGTGGGACCAAGTCCGAGGGGGGAGGCGTTGCCGCGCTCCCGCTCCCGGCAGGACCCGGGCCGGCATCGCCCACTGGCGTGGGGCCCGGGATCTCGGGCCCCGCTCAGCGGTGGGGTTGGCTCGGAGGCCAGGCTGGCAGAACCCGCCGCACCGGGCGCCGCATGAGCCCTGTGACGTGTTTGTTGAGCGAATCCGTGCTCTCTGCTGATTCCCTCTGCAACCTCCTCTTCAGAAGTGCCCTGGGGGCGAGCCCACCCCTTGCATAGTCAGCTTTTACAATTACCATCATGATTTGAAAGGGAGGGAAGTCCCGCTGGGCATCTAGCCTGGCTCCGACGGCGGGAATGATGGGCTGGGGCGCTGCCCAGCGTGCTCTGGGCTGGCGCTCGAGGCCGGGGCTCCGGGAGCCCTCAGGGAGCCTGCAGCCGCGCGGTGGCCGTGTGTGCAGTGCCCGCAGGGCGAGCCCGCACCCTCGGCAGGGCTTGTTGTAGGCGCACCTGCCCCCCGCGGCTGGACGGAACCTGGCGTCCTCGGACTCAGTGCTCAGTGCAGAGTGGGGGGACCCTCAGCCACCAGTGACCGTGCTGTTGGGACCTCGTTCCTTTCTCCACTGCTGAGCGTGTGCTGTTGGGGGTGGGTGGGTCGGGGATCAATGTTTGGCCAAGATTTCAGAGCACACCTCCTTCCTGCCAGCTGTCTATCCATCCGTCGACGCGTCCCAGGCCTGACTGGCTTTCTGTCCGCAGGTGCCTGGCTCCTGCTGGCCGCTGGGGACGCAGAGTTGAGTGAGGCCCCGCCCCCCAGGGTGAGCCCTGCTTGGAAGACAGACAGCGTGCAGCCGTGGACCAGGTCTTTAAAACCTCCCTGGGCCTCAGCTCGCTTCTCTGTGAAGTGGGCTGGCCACCTGCGTCCCGGCGGGTCGCTCGCAGGGAGCGTGGCCCTGAGGCTGATGCGTGTGGTGTCGCTCCTGCCCGTCTGGGGAGGAGGCCGGCGAGGGCAGCGGCTGCCGTGGAAGCCGGCGGGCACACAGAGGAGGCGTTGGCCCGCCCTGGCGGGGGGGCCCTCTGAGCTGGGTTGCGGCGGTGCCTCGGAGCGGTCCTGCGAGAGGGCGGCGTTTGCACCCTCAGACCTGCGTGGAGGCCGTCCAGGCGGGGCTCCGTGGATCTGCCCGGGTGGTTGGGGCGGAGCCAGCGAGGGAGCTGGCAGAGAAGGAGTCAGGGAGCCAAGGAGGAGGCTCCGCATCGTCTGTCCCCGGGGCCAGCCGGCCTGGATCTCGCTGTGGGGACAGTTGTGCCCGCCGTCCGGGTGGGCCTGTGGCCGCAGAGCAGCAGCCAGCAGCAGCGTGAAGGTCCAGGAAGAGGCCAGCAGCAGCGGGGTGGCACCCTGGCCTCACCCTGAGGTGAGGGGGGTCCGCGTGTCCCCGTGGGGTGTGGGCACATACCCCCTGCCTCCAGCCCAGGGCCTCTGCCCTTGGTGGGGGAAGCGAGAGAAGCCATTCTCTCTTCTGGGGCCGGGAAGCCCAGAGGGCACGAGCCGTGTCTGAGGTCCTGGGGCTGGAGACTGCCCCTCGCCCAGCACCGTGTGGCCGCGCCCCGAGGGCTGGCTGGAGCACTCGAGAGGTAGGAGGCCCACGGCGGCCCCTGCCACCGGGCCCGGGCAACTGGGCGGTCGGAGCGTGGGCCTGGGCCGATGCGGCCTGGGGTGACGCCGGCTCAGGGTCTGCGTCTGCGAGGGGCTCCTGGCAGCCGGCGCCCAGGAGACCGGAGGCTCTGCGAGGCCTGGGCGCCGGCAGGGCCCTGCCCCTGTGTCGCCTCGCGCCTCAGTTTCCCCGGGCCCCTCTGGGCCTCGTCCTCCGCCTGGAAGGGCATCTCTGCCGGCAGCTGGCCCGGCCTGTGACTGGCCACCACCGAGCGCGTGGCCCCTGCTGACTCATTTCTGGCTCCCTGTGGCCAGGACTTAACAAAAGGGACGTGCCGTGGTGTTCACAGGGCTCCGCGTGTCGGAGCGTGACCCCGTCCGCTGGGCTGCAGGACCACAGGGCAGGGGTTCGGGTCCCAGGGGGCGTCCCTGTCTCTCTGACGGGGCTGGTGCTGCCCCCCACCCCCCAGTTCCTGGGTCACGGGTGGGTCACTGCTCCCAGCGCGTGGCTGCTGGGGTTTGTGGGAGAGGCGGTTCTCCGCGGGCGTCTGCCCAGGTGTGGCGGGCGGCCGGGGTGTGGGCGGCCACCCTACCCAGGTCCCATCGCTGAGGCTTATCTGCTTGTGGACAGGATCGCGTCTCCCACGTTGGGCAGCAGGGACACCCTTGTGGCCGGCCGGTGGAGTGGCCCCGGAGGTGGCTGATAAGCTGTGGCGCTTGTTATCGGAGGGGGCAGCCCCACTGGGCCGTCACGGCGGCCCTGGGCTGCGGCCAGACCGCGGCCCCGCGGGCGTGAGCAGGCCCTGCGCAGAGCGAGCGCGGAGGTCCCACGGGGCGCTGGCGGCGGTCCCGGCCTCCCGCCCCTGCTAGCCCTGCGCCCTCCGGGCAGCTGGCCCGCCCCCGTTCCTGAGGACGAGGAGATGATGTCGTCACCACCTGGCTGTCTTGGACTCCGCACTTGGTGCTTGGCGGCCCACGCTGGCCAGGACCTGGAATCTGCGCCGGGATCTGGGTCGCCGGGATCTGGGTCACCGGCCCATGCGCCTGTGTCCGGAGGGCCGCCGGAGTCCCCGACCCCGGGCCTGGTCCCCGTCCCCAGGACCTGGCGCTCAGGGGGCCCGGCGTCGGCCCTCCTGTCCTTGCTGCTGCCCTGGGCGACCCCCGCCCTGGGCAGAGCGGCCGGAGGGCCCCGACCTCCCCAGACCTGTCTCAGGAACTCACAGCCGGAACCGAGCCAGGCGGAGGGGCTGGGCAGGGCCGCCCCATGGCCGGGGTTTAGAGGCAGAGCGCGTGTGCGTGCGTGTAGCGCACATGACGTGTGCGCGGCGTGTGAACCGTGGGGGCCTAGGTGCACACGCGCCCGGGGCCCCTCCCCTGCGGGCCCGCACACAGGCTGGTCCGGGTGGGAGGCAGGCCCACGCCCTTGTGGGGTGGCCCCCAGTCAGCTGGTGCCCTGAGGAGGGAGGCCCCGGCCGAGCGGCAGCCCCGGCCCATGCGTGCCGGGCGGCGCGGGCAGGTCAGCCGGGCAGCGTTAGAGGCAGCGGGCTGCTCGTACAGGGACTGGAGAACCGAGAGCGTCCAGAGCGGAGACGTCTTCCAGAAAGACCTCGTCTAAGGGATGTCGGATGCAGGGCGGTTTGGTGCTGGGTCCGACCCGTGACGTCAGCCCCAGACTTCCCCAGCCGGCCCCCCGAGGGCGCCTTGTCCTCGGGGAGCGGTCAGTGGTGGGCCAGGGGCTCGAGGCCAGACTGTGGCAGGTGGCGCTCGGACCTCCTTCTAGCAGGTGCCCCAGGCAGGCGCCTCGCTGAGGGTGGCCGGCGGCTGGGCCGTCAGCTCCGGGGTCCGCGCGCACGCGCTCCTGTGGGGCTCTGCACCTTCAGCGCACAAGCCAGGGTCAGCCATGCACACTGTAGTGCGAACGAGTCCCGGGCCGACCTGGAAAGGCCCCCCGGGAAAGGGAGGGAGGAAGGAGGTTCCCTCTGATTGTGCGGATGAGGAAATTGAGGCCTGGGCTGCAGGGGGAGCCACGGTGGGCCGGGGGCCCGCCTCGGTCTCCTGCCCCTGGCAGGGGCTCTGCTCCCCAACCGCCCAGCTTGGGGCAAGCCAGCGGGCACACGGGGGGCTCCGCAGGGGAGCCCGGCAGGGAGAGCTGTTGGCAGGCCCAGCGCAGGGCACCCTGCGGGGTGAGCCGGCGGTGCCAGGGGCGCATGAACACCCCTGTCGCCGAAGAGGAAGCCTGAGCACGAGGAGCCGGCCAGCGCCATGCCCGAGGTCCCACGGCCAGCGATGGGCACAGCTGGGACCGAACCCGGTTCCCAGATTCCTCTCGGAGGCACCTGCTGCCCTGGGCCCGGGTGCGAGGCTGAGGTCCTGGTGGCAGCGGAAGGTTGGGGGGACATTCCTCATCTGGGAGGGGCTGGGAGATGCCTTGTTTCCTACACAAACAACCAGGGTGGCTGGAGCAATTTTATTTTTATTTCCTATTTTTACTTCCCCATGAGCTCTTTTTAGTAACTGTGGGCTGGATAGGCCCCCGCCCTCTGATCTCCACCAGGCTTCCTGGCGCAGCCCGGGGCCCTTGGAGAGGGCGAGTGTGAGCGTGTGTGTGACCCCGGTGGGGGAGGACCCGGCGGCTCGGCTTGCATACACCTGGTGACGGGGAGCTCCCTCCCTCCCTGGCTAGTTCTGTGGGGCGGCCCTTTCTCGCCCCCTGGGACCAGGCCTGGGAAGCAGGGGGTGGCAGTGGGTGTGCCTTAGTGTGTGACTCAGTTTCCTCACATGCCTCCCCGGGTTCTCGGCTGGGATTTAGGTTCGGGGAGGCCCCGATGGAGAAGAGAAGGTGACCAGTGCGGGTGTATGTGCGGGGTAGGGCGGGCTGTGTACGCGCAGGTGAATGAATGCAGTGTCTCAGCCTCAGACGCGGCTGGGCAGGGGGCGGGGCGGGGCGGGGCTGGGGTCCACTGTGGGCTCTGGTCTGACCCACTGAAGGACCCGCCATGCTGTGGGGTCAGCGAGACCCGCCCGGCCGGCTGGGGTCGGGGATGTGAAGGCCCTGGGTTGGAGGGCATCTCCCCCCGGGCTCCCAGCCCTGCCTTGGGTGGGGGGGCCCTCATGTGCCCCCTTGAGCCCGGGGGGAGGTCTTCGTACCAGCATTTGGTGGATGGGGGCCGTGAACTGCCGGGGCCGCTGGGGGCGGTGCCCTGGCCGAGTGGGGTGCCAGCCTGCGCCCGGCCCACTGTGCTCCCGTGACGCAGGAGGGCCAGGCCCCGGGAGGCCGAGCGTGTCCTCGGGGCCGCACAGTGTGCGGGCGATGGGCGGCGGGGGCCACGCCACTTCCCTGTGTTGTGCAGACAAGGAAACCGAGGCACCGAGCCGGGGCGCTGCGGCCAAGGCGCCCTAGGTGGCTGGGCCCCAGGCCCCGGGCGTGGGATCCCGCCTTGGGCCCTCAGCGGGGCGGGGCTGGGGGACACCCGGCAGCCAGCGGATCCGGGACTCGGTCCTGCTGAGCCCCCCGGGCCCGCCCCCTCTGCCACCCGGAGGTGCCCGCGGGCTTCTGGGTGTGGCCCCCGGCTTCTGCAGGGTGCCGGTTGGCCCCCACGGCTGCCGTGTTGTGCCCGGCCTGCCTGGTGGGCTCGGGGGACTCTGGCCCAAGGGGAAGGTGGAGGGCTGCGGGGGAGCCTGCCGGCCCCCCTCCTGGCCCTTCCTGCGCTGGCTGGCTCAGCCCCGAAGCGGGGGCCCCGACCTGCTGCCATGGCCTCTCCTCCGGTGCGAGTGGCGTGGACAGCAGGGTCATGGACGTGCCGGGATGGCCGGCAGCCCCTCCACTGGGGGCCAGGAAACTGAATCCCAGAGCGAGGCGAGGGGGAGATGAAGGGCTTTCCGCACCCCCGCCCTTGGGAGGTGGCCTAGGCCGAGGGCACCTGGCTGCTGAGGCCACCTCGTCACGACCCGAGGGGGCACTTCTCCTCAGAGCCCGGGAAGCCGGCTTCGGCCTGGGGCGGCAGGAGCCCCGGGCCCACGTCGGGCCGTCCCTCGGCCCCCTGCGGCGGGGTGGCGCGGGGCAGCGCGCCTCCTCTGAGCCTGGGCTTTGTCCCCTGTGACCTGGGGAGATGGCCCGTGTTTCTGGGGTGGCCGAGAAGGGGGACGGGAGTAGTGCCAAACCTTCAGCTCTTGTGCAGGGACGGGGAGCGCCGCGGCTGGGGCCCTTCCGAGCCTCAGCGCCTTCCTCCGGGGCGGCGGGGGGGAGGGGGCTTCTGGCTCTGCCGCCGGGGGTCCCGGGAAGGATCGCCTGTCCACGCCCCTTGACTGTGGGCAGCGCTCCATGCGCAGCACTTGGGGAGCACGTGAGGCTGGGCCTGCTCCCCTGGGAGGAAGTGGCGCCCCAGGAGGCTGGGGTCGGGGCAGCTGGTGGCAGAACCGCCCTGGGGTGTAGGCGGCTCGGGGCTGGCAAGCGACGCCCCTGCCAGGTGGGCCTCGGTGCGGAGCGTGGGGTCGGCCCCCGCGGGGCCTCCACTCCCCGGACCTTCCCCTGCTGAGTTGCCGAGGTCCCCGGGTGGGGCCCGGGTCCAGGCGCACGGCTCCCCGGCGGGCCGGCCCTGTTGTGGACCCCGGTCCTCAGGGACGCGTCTCCAGCCCCAGCGAGCACGGCAGCGGGCCTGGGACCGTGCGAGTCCGGGTTTTCTTCGTCTTCCAGGCAAAGAGGACCTTGCGTAACTGTGGGAAGGAGCACTTCCTCCCCGGAGAGGGAGGGGGCGGGGGCTTGGTCAGCGCACGTGACGCCCTGGCGCCCTCTTGCCCTTCTGCCCTCCTGCCTGTGACGTCCATGGGCCTGTGGCCCAGGGGGTGGCCGTGCCCGGCCAGCCCTCCCCCCAGGCTCCTGTGGGGGCCCACTGGCTGCATGGCGCCCCGCGGGGCCCTGGGGGCTGGGCCGCGCATCCCCACCCTGAGCCTTTGCTCTCTGCGCTGGCGGCCTGCCCTGTCCCGCTCTTCTTGGTCCCTGCAGCCCAGTTTCAGGGCCTCCTCCCCCTTGAAGCCGAGCGCCTGCATCCCCGCCCCCCAAGGGACCCCGTCATCCCACGTCTGCCCCGTGGCCCAGGCGGGGGTCCGCACAGCATTGACGAGTCCGCCCTGTCCTGGCCCAGGCCTCCGTGTCCCCGGCCCCCGGCGGGGCCCTGGCAGCCTGGACGAGGGGCGACACTGGTGCCTGGGCCTGAGGAAGGCGTGCTGGGCGGGAGCGCCGGGGGCTGGCGCACGCGGCGCGGGCCTCGCCTGGCGTGGCGTGGAGCTCGGCGGGGCCCGGGGCCGGCGGGCCTGGCTCCGTGCCTGCGCTGCAGGAAGGGGCTGAGATTCGGCCCCTCCCCCCCGCAGGCTCCTGACTCAGCAGCTGCAGGGTGGGGAAACCAGAGGTTTCTCGACAGAAGCCCCAGCCAGAGGCGCCGGCCGCGTGGCCCGGATTGTTCTTGTGAGGAAGGTTCCCGGGAAGTGGAGCTCTCAGTTCTGCCTCTGGGTTCCCCGCAGGAGTTTGGGGCTCTGGGCCCCTGGGCACACTGCTCCCCCCTCTCTGGGCCTTACTGTTGGGCTGCTCTCTGAGCCCACGGCGCCCACTGGACGATGCTCTCCCGGCTGCCTGGGCCCGTGGTGCTTCTGCCACCACGCTGCACGCCCCTCGGTCCTTCTGCCTCCGGGTCCTGCTCACGCTGCCCCTTCATCCGCCAGCCTCCTGCTCTGTCAGGTGTCCATGTATAAGCAGCCTCCTCCAGGCAGCCCCCCCCGGGGGGGGGCCCTGCCACCCAGTGACTGTAGTACCTCCTTTCCCTTTGGTAGTGGTGATGGTAGTGATGGGATCGGCCTCGGAGGCCCCTGTTAACCTCAGGGCTGCGCCCGACAGTCCAGTGGGCGGGGCGCTGCGGGGACGGGAGGCGGGACAGCCGCCCGGCTGGGGCCTGTCTCCCGGGCCTGTGGGCCGCGGCGCCTGGCAGAGAGTTGGGTTTGGCGTCCATGGGCTGTTGTCGGAGCTGCTCGAACGGGTCCCCTCGGGCCCCCTAGGCTGCAGCTGCCCCGGCCGGCGTGGGGCGGGGCCCCGCCGCCCAGACCAGGGATGGTGGAGGACGTGGAAGTGCCCGTGCCCCAGGGGTCAGCAGCGAGTGCCCGCAGCCTCGATGGCGAAGGGCCCCAGGCTCCCCGCCGGCCAAGCGGGGACGAGGGAGCTGATGTTGGCACAGCCCTAGGCCGGGCCTGGGAAGGAGGGTGCAGGTTCGGGCTGCACCCTGCGCCAAGGCTCTCGTGGCCCCGTGGCGGCCAGCGGCGGGGGCGCCTGGACCGCCGACCGGCCGGGGCTTTGGAGCCTGGGTTAAGAAGTCCCGCCTCGATGGTCTTCAGCAAGCAGGGCCCGTGGCTGAGGGCTGTGGTCCAGCAGGGACACGCTTTTGTTGCTGTGATGTCAGGTCCCCTTCCCACCGGCGTCTTCACTCACTGTCTGAGGGCGGCCACGTGTCCCCCTGCCCACAGCGTCACCAGCGCCGGCCACCGGCCGCCGCCTGCCGGATCCCTCGAGGTCCTTGTGAAACACGGAGCTAAAGAAGGCTCCTCCCGGAGGGGTCGCTGGGCGGAGCGGAGCGAGCCGCAGAGGCTGAAGTTAACCGTGCCTCTTGCTGCCCCGCCCCTGCCCGAGGTCGGCGCAAAACGCAGGAGGAGGGAGAGTGAAAAGTAATTAGAGTCTCGCCTGGCGGCCCCGCTCATTCATGACTGAATCTGGGTCAGCAGAGGAGCCCAGGCCGGCGCCGCACAATGGACGGGGCGGTGCTGCGGTGCCCGCTCCGCGTGCTGAGCCCAGGCGCCCCCGCCTACGGGAAGCCCTCCTGAATGTCCCCCCCAACTTGGCCCAGTGCCTTTTGCATCCGATGGCGTCTTTTAGGGACTGTTGGGAGTAGGGGTGGCAGCACCGAGGGTTGGGGCACCTGAGGCGGTAACAGCCGGAGCCACGTGCTGTTGGGGACCCACAGGGCCCCCTCGCAAGTGCTCCCGTGTTCTAACGTGCTCGCCTCCCACACCGCTGTGGTCCTCGGGGTGCAGTCCCAGCTCTGGGCCGGGCCCTCGGGCCTGCTTGTGGGCTGGGCCGGTCTGCTTCCTGCTGCTAGAACGTCCCCAGCTCCTGCCCTGCCCAGGGCCTTTGCACGTGCGGCTCCTCCCCAGCATGCCCTCCCCAGAACGCCCCGTGGCCACTGCACCGCTCCTCCCACTCTCCCTTGGGTTCAGCCCCAGGGACCCCCGGGTGCTGCAGCCTCACCCCACCGGCACCCTGGGCCACCTCAGCCCGCTCGCTTCCTCCTGAGGCGCTGCACATCCTGCGAGGGGGTTGCCGGCGGGGCTCCCATCGGTCCCCAAGGATGGGCACGTGCCGCGGGATGGACTGCGGGGCCCGCCTGGTCCCCGGGGCCCCTCCCCGGCCTGTGAGCGCGGCGCGCGAAGGGAGAACGCGGCTGGGGGCCCATGTGGGGCTCCCACCCGCAGGAGGGGTGGAGGGGAGGCGCTATGCCCGGGGGACGGTCCCCGTGCAGTGTTGCCGGGCCCTGGGCAGTGAGAGCTTGCGGAGCCTCAGGTGCTTGGAGGGGCTGAGTCGGGACAGTGACGGGTGGAGGAGGGACCGCTGGGGCCTGGCTGGGAACCCCGCCAGCCCCCGACGTTTCCCGTTTTGTAGAAGGAGAAACTGAGGCGCGAGGGGAGGAGCTTTCCCTGCCTGAAGGCCGCTGGGGAACGGGGGCCCAGCGCCCGGGGAGGGCCCCAGCGGTCACCGTGGCAGGGAGAGGCGGGCGGCCGCGGAGTGAGAGCCTGGGTGTCGTCCCCGGGCGGATGGCGGGGGTGGCGCGTGCAGCGCAGGGCAGAGAAGGGTTAAAAACGGTGGGCAGTAACGATGTTTCTAATTTTCCTGTGTGATTGAATAAAAATGCAGATCGCGGGGCGGAGGACGCTCCCCCCCGCCGCGGTGCTGACCGGGACTGACCGGGGGCTCCCCGCGGCCCGCCTGCCTTTGTCTCCGCGCCCCCAGCGGAGGCGGGTGCGCCCGTCCGCCAGGGGCCGGGCAGGGAGGGGCAGCACCACGTCCCGCCCGTCCGCCCTCCGGGGGCCGGGGCGTCTGCTGAGCAAGGGACCCGGTGGGGCCGGAGCCCCGCACCCCCCTCCAGGGGCCCCAGGGTCTGGGGCCCGCGGTGATGATGGGCGCGTCCCAGGTGTGTGGCCGTGGCCCTTGGGGGGAGGTTGCAGGACGAGGAGGGGCAGCCGGCGCAGACGCGGAGGAAGCACGTCCCGGGCTGGGCAGCACGTGCGGAGGCTCTGAGGTGGGCGCGGAGGCTGCTGTCGTTCTGGCCGTGAGGGGGACAGGCGTGGCGCCGGCCCTGATGGCCCCCGTGGGGTCTGGGAGCCCCGGCCGCTGGTGAGGACGTGCCCGGGGAGGGCGGGGTCCCGAGGCCAGGGGGAGGGGCGGCCGCAGGCCGGCGTGGGGGCTCGCGGGGCCAGGGCCTGGGCCTGGGCCGTGGCGTGCGTGGGGGGCGGAAGCCCGGCGCCCGCGCACGCAGCGAGGCGGCAGACCAGGGGTGCGGACGCCCGGTCCCGGGGGAGACACGGGTCTCGGGTCTGTGGGCGGAGCCCGGGGTGTTCTCGAGGGCGACAGCGGGGCAGCGGGTGTCAGGGCGGCCTTCGCGGGGGGCGGGGGCGGGCCCTCCGAGCTGGCCGGGGGCGGGGTTGTGACTGGGGCAGCCTTGCGCCTTTGCGCTGGTCTTGGGGACTGTTCCAGACAGACCTCGGCCGAGCTGAGCAGCCCCAGGGCTGTCGCTTCCTTCTGAGAGGGGTCACTCTTGCCCTGCCCTGGGGTCGGTCCCGGGGCTTCCGGGCACTGAGGCGGGGGCCGCTGGGCCCTCCGAGCTTCGCCGTCTCCTGTTTCCGGGACCGGCGGGGCCTGCCCCCAGCACGGTGACCTCCCGGAAGCTCAGGCCAGGGCCCCTCGGTCCCCGGAGCTCCTCATGTGCAGGGAGCGTCAGCATGCAGGGCCAGCGGCTGCAGGGCACCCCCCCGAGGGGCAGCATCCCCGTGGGCCTGCTGTCTTGTCTCAGGAGACTGGGGGTCTCCCGTCCCCCAGGGCCACCGGGGCCGCCTGGACCTGAGCCTCGGAGTGTGAGTGTGCAGCGTGAGCCCGGCGCACAGCCTGGGCCCGCGGGCCCGGCCCCTCGGGAAGGCGCTCAGAGGCGGCCGTGCGGGGCTGGCTCCTGGGACAGCGCGCCGGCCAGCGCACGCCGCCCTTCCTGCCTTCGACGCCAACGCTGTTCTCTGCTCCGGGCTGGGTCAGCTCCCGCTGCCTCGAGTCCCCGGCAGCGCTGGGCCCCTCCCCCGCGGCCGGACCCCTGCGGTCTAGAGCGCGCACGGGCCCAGGTCAGGAGAGCGGGCCCACCAGATGGCCAGGCGGGCACATCTGCCCAGCGGCACCGTGCGCTGTGATTAAACGGCCTGTCCGGGCCGGCTGGGCAGCTGGTCAGTGTCAGGCTCACGGCAGGATGCGGGAGGCCGCGCGGAAGCCGGCCAGCACGGCGGGGAGGAGCGGGGAGGGGCCTTAGCGCCCCCGGGCTGGCGCTGAAGGGCGCATTGGCAGGAGGGGCGCGGGCCCTGCCCGCGCCCCCAGTGCCAGCTGGGGCCCTGCTGAGCGTCTGCTTCCTCTCCTGTAAGGGAGGAAGGGCACCTGCTCTCGTGTTCCAGCTGGTGGCGCAGACCTGGGCCTCATGTTCTGCATGTGTGTGCCCGTGTGCCCGTGTGTGTGTGCATGTGTGCATACGAGTGCTTGTGTGTGCACACAGGTGTGTGTGTGTGTTGGGGAGAAGCCTCTCCCCCGGGGGCGCAGTGGGCACCTGAGGCCGCAGCAAGGCCGGGGCCAGACCAGCGCCGGGCCCTCGCGCACTGTGCGCCTGTGCACGGGAAATTGAAGGGCACATCAAGTAGGTTCCTGCCCTCGGCGCCTGGAACGGGGTGGGGGGGCGGCGGGGAGGAGGGCAGAGCCGCCCTCCCCTGCCTCCGTGTCCCTGCCTGCAAGACGGGGGTGGCCGGCCTGGCCTCCCAGGGAAGCGTGGGGAGCCGCGAGGTGCGGCCTCTGGATGGAGGGTGCGTGGGCATCGGGCCCGGGCCTGGTTCTCCCTAAGGAGGCCGCGCTGGCGTCGGAAGCCTGGGAGGACGTCGCCAGTGGCCTTGGGCCCCAGCGTCCCCTCCAGCGGGGTCTGCAACGTGCCCGGCGCCGGCGAGGAATGAGCGGGGTGCTGGCCGTGGGGTGGCGGGGTGTCACGCCCCCGCCCCCGCCCCCGCCCCGGCCCCGGCCCCGTGGGCTCTGAGCTCCCGAGCAACCTGACCTCATCACCAGGAGGCGTCCCCTCCTGGGAACCCCTGCAGTGGCGGGGACCACGCCGGGGAAACGCGATCCCCTCCCTGGCCGCTGAATATTTCATCAGCAGATTAAATATTGACGCTGAGCCGTCCCCTGCGCCGGGAGGGTGGGGGAGGGGCCGTCCCCGTGTCAGGGGCGGCTGAGTATTTTTCCTGATAATGGAGCCGTGTCAATTGGAAAATGACATCGCTATTTAAAATGTGGCCCTGCGGCCCTTTTTAATTAAGGCGAGACGTCATAACCCGTCTGTCGCCGTGAATGAAGCTCGAACCGTCAGAAAGGAGAGGGGAGGGCGCCGAGTGGGGCTCATCGGGGTGGGCGTGCGGGGGCCCCGTGCGGGGCGGGGCGTGTGCATGGCTGGTGTGGATCGGGGTCACCCTGGTCCGTGTGTCTGTGTCTGCGTGGGGTGGGGGGCGGCGTCTGGTCTCCGTGTGCATGTGTGTGTGCCCGGGCGGGGAGCCCGGGAGGCTGAGGCCGGCGTCCTGTAGGTGAGCCCGACGCCGGGGAGCGAGGGCCCCGAGGCCTGACCGCCCCCCACCCAGAGCGGGTGAGGGCCCCAGCACTGACGTGTGGAGGGTGAGCGGAGCTCGGGGGCAGCCGGGGCACAGCGTTCGGGGTGCCAGGGCCGCGGGGGCGCCGGCCTGGTCCAAGGGCGGCCGTGGACGTCGGGGCCGCCTAGGTGGGTGGGGGGCGGCTGGCGAGATGAGAGGGGCTGGCGAGCTGACGTCGGGCCTCCTGGGCCGCGGGGGCGCCCGGACCCGGAGGGGCAGTGCCAGTCCGGGGGGCCGCGTGGGAGACCCTGCGCAGGCGCGTTGGGCCCGGTGGCGCACAGGGAGGTGGTGGCATCCAGCCAGGCCCGGCGGCTGCTCACCAGGGCCCTTGGGGATCTTAAGGGTTACACCGGGGTCCCTGGGTGCGTCTTGGGCCTGAGGGAGGGTGCCAGGTCCCCGCTCCGGGCCCCAGACAGACGGCGCTGCCCTGCTCCGCCCCGCCTCACCCCTGCCCCGCGGCGGGCAGGAGTGGCCTCTCGCCAAGCAGCAGACCGTGCGAGGCTCCGTGTCTGGACCACCCAGCCTCCAGCCGCTCTCCCGCTGGGCCTCTTGTTTTCCTTTGGCGGGGCCGGAGCCGATCCCCGGCTGCCGACGGCGCTGGGGGCCGCGCGCCCCGGCCACGGCCGCGCCTCCCGGCCACGCTGGGTGGACTGGGGCATCCGTTTCTCCCGGGGAGCGGCGCCAGGGGGCTGACAGAGGGGCTGTGTGGGGGGACAGCGCCGGGGAGCGGCCCGTGCCGGCCCTCCCCTCCTGCCGGGGGTGCCCGAGGGTCGGGCTCGCTGTCTGCGCCGTCGGCTGGGAGAGCGACTCACTCTGGGGTCTGGGGACGTGGACGGCTCCGCTGGCCTTTCCTGGGGCGGGCGGCGCGGAGCCGAGTCGCCGACGGGTTTGGGCAGCTGGCTCTTGGGGCCCCGTTAGTCCTCCCTGTGCGCTCTGTCCGAGCAACTCGGCCCCTCCTGAGTGGGCGGTGGCAAACCAGCCATCTGTGGCCCGAGAGCCCTGCCCTCTCGTCGGTGGTGTTGGCAAGGCCCAGGGACCCCTCGCGCCCGCCCACCACCATGCGGAGGGTGAGGGTAGACGCTGTGTGCGGTGGGGACGCTGCGGGTGGGGGCGGGGCCGGGTGTCCCGCAGGCCCCATTCTGAGGGACCCCCGTGGGGCTGCCTGAGGTGCGGGGTTCGGGCCGGGCGGGGCGGGGAGGCTGCCGCCGTGAGTGTGGGGACGAGAACGGGGCGGGAGGAGCGGGCGCTGCGCCCCCCGGGTCCGCGTCCTCGGCCGCCCGTTGCGCCGACCCCTCCCGCCAAGAGCCACCGAGGAGGCCGAGTGCATTTTCTTGGTCACCCCTGCGTGGTTTCCCGCCGCAGGCCCCTGCCGGTCCCGACTCTCCCTCCCCCACCCTGCACAGCCCGGCGCGAGAAGGCTGCGGGGTCCGATGGGCACCGGGGTGGGGGCCGCAGCTCTGGGCCTCCGGGGTTGGCGGCTCTCGCCCCGGCCGCCGGCAGGGGCATCGGGGGCCTTCCACACTCCAGGGGCCCGGCCACAGCCCTGCCGGGCAGGTCAGCAGCGTGCGGGGGCGGGGCCCGGGGCTCTTTCCGGCCCCCTGGGCGGTTCCGAAGCGGGGTCGGCTGAGCCCACGGGCTCAGGTCCGCTGCCCGGCACTGCCCCGGGTCTTCCTGCGAGACCTCAGTCTGCAGCAGCTCTGCGGCTGCCCGAGGTCTCAGGTCTGGGTAGGCCGCCCTCCTGCGTCCCAGGCCTCTGAGCCTCTCGGGCAGAGGTCGTCTGAGTCCCCGGTCCGTGGCTCCTGGCCCCACAGACCTGTGTGTCCGCCTCCCCCGGGCCTTCCGGGGCTGGGGCTGCCGAGGCTGAGAGGCCACTGGGAAGTCTCAGCTGGGAGGTGGGGCGTCCGGGCCAGGTGGACCCCCACAGACTGTCTCTTCTGCTCCTAGGAGGCTGCCCAGGCCCTGTGGTTCCAGGAAGGACACGTGTCTCTCTCTTGTCTGCTCGTCTCCGACTCTGGGGTTCAGGCTGGGGCCAGGGCTGGGCCACCCCCTCCCTGTGGGCAGGAGCCAGGCCCCCGCGAGACCCCCCGCCCAGCTCCCCTCTGCCTGCCCGGCCCTTGGCTCCCCTTCCCTGGGCGTGAGGGGCAGAGGGCCTGCGGGGGGCAAGGAGGACATCTGCTGTTGGACCTGCGTCGCTGCTGCTTTTTCCCGGGGTCCTGTCCTCCCGCGGGGGACACGCGGGCCTGGGTCCTGCGTCTCTGCTGTTCTCCGGGGTCGCTGAGTGTGGCGCCCGGCGGGCCAGGGTGTTGGAGCGCCCCAGCCAGGCCAGGCGCCTGGTGCGACTGGAGGGGGCAGGCAGCACACAGAGGAAACCAGCCTGACCTCGCTGGGGGTCAGGGAGGTGCTGGGCAGCAGGCCCGCCCGCCTCCGCCCGGCCTCAGTTTCCCGTCTGCGCTTGGGGCGCGGGGAGGGTGAGCCGGGAGCCACTGCCTGTTGGTGCTGCTCCTGTTCTCTGGCGGCTGCACCCCTGTGTGGGGGGAGGGGGAGGGCGCAGGCCCAGAGCATGGGGGACGGTGGACCCCGAGAGGAGGGCTAGGGTAGCGGCTGCCTGCAGAGAGGTTTTCAAGGCCCCTTCTGGGGCCAGGGCCGAGGGCCCAGAGGCCGGGGAGCCCGGCCCCCACCCCCCCCGTATTTTCCTTCCTGGAAACACAGTGGGCCCTTGCGACACCTCGGAGGCAGGTAGGGACCTGGCCTGTTGTGCAAACCCACAGCTGTGCAGGGAACCCTCCGGGGTCTGGGCTCCGCCCTGCCCCTCTGGGAAGCTTGCAGCCTGGGCCCAGGGAAGCAGAGGCTTTGAGGTCGGCCTGCGCCCAGGTGTCACGGGAGCCTGGGGAGCGGGGCGGTGGGGCAGTCCCCGCCCTCGGGGTGCCCTCCACCCCCAGCCCCAAGAGAGGCAGGGCTGTGCCCCGGACGGGGACCCAGCGAGGCCCTCCCTGTGCCCTCCTCGGCCCTGACCAGGGCGGCGTGACCCCGGCTCGGTTGGCTCCGGCCCTGCCACCCACCCACGGGCTGGAGCAGGCGGCGCCTTCTTGGGAACGCGCCCCACCTTTGCCCGACTTCCCAGCTCCCGCCCTGTGGAGCTGGGCGGACTGCTCCCGAGGAGGGGGGCTGCCCGGGCTTCTCTGGGTGACCCCGCTGGAGTGCAGGGGCCTGCAGGCAAGTCGCTTAACCGCCTGAGCCCCGATTTCCTTATTGGCAACGTGGGGAGAAGTCGGGCCTCGCGGGTCTTGTGCGGGGGAAGAGGGCTGCCTGGCCGGCGCCTGGAGCTTGGGCAGGACGGGGGTCCCTGACCCCGGCCAGGCCACAGGAGGTGAGGGACCGCTCTGTGTGCCCCCCATGCTTGTCACCCAGCCCTGCTGGCGAGGCGGCTCGGCCACCGGCCTCCTCACACGGAGGGGCTGGGGGCGCCTCCCCGCCGCGGGTGCCCAGCACCCTGTGTGCGGTGCCCGCGGGAAGGCCCCGTCCCTGTCCAGCGGCCCTGGGAGCGGACACGGGGACTGCGGACGGGGAGGGTGGGTTTCCTCGTCTGGGTCCCGCTGGGAGGACGGCCCCAGCCTGGCTGGTGGCGCGCACGCCTTTGTACTTGGGACAGGGCGCCCTGCTCTGGGGGCAGGGGGTGAAGGGGGCGTCTCCCATCCTCGCCCTTCCTGGGAACCTGCTCACCCCCCTCCCTGTGCCAGAGGGTCCCCGCCCCCGCCTCTCTGCCCACCCAGCAGCCCCGCGCACGGCCCAGCGCCCCGCGCGGAGCCCCAGCACCCAGCCCCTTGCGGGGCGCCCCCGAAGCCTCTGGCCCAGCTGGGCCGCGAGCAGAGGAGGCACGGTGGGGGCGGAAACAAAACAAAACAAAACAAAGACCCACCCCCACCCCACCCGGCCCACACCCGAGCCTCCTTATCTCTCTCTCGGGCTGTCGCAATGGCGTGCTGGGTGCCGGGTTGAGAAATGCGATGGGAGATAGTCGCCAGGCGCTGAGCGTCAGGCCGGTTTCCTTCCCAGGCAGAGGGCCGCCTCCCGGAGGGGAACGTGGCTGGAGTTCACTCCAGGTGGCAGGGGCCGCAGCCTCCTGAGGTTCCCAGCTCTGCGCGGACGCCTGGGTGCAGGGGGCTGTGCCGGCCCGGGGCGGCGGGGGGAAGGGCGCGGGGGAAGGGGGCACAGAGCGGGGTCGGCCGCAACCCCTCCTGCAGCTCTGGGATGGCGGGCACTTCCGGGGCCTCGGTTTCCTCACCTGCCCCGGGGGTGAAGGAGGCTGGTCTCCCCGGGAACTCGTCCGGGTGGCTCGGGGCTGCCGGTTGTGGTGCAGCCTGAGAGACGGCCTCCGGAGGGGGTGACGACCGGCGGGTCCTGCTGAGGGACTGGATGGGGGAGCGGCTGGTGCAGAGGCTCAGAGGTGAGAGGGGCTCTGGGTTCGCACGGGCAGGTCGGGAGCTGAGGCGGGGCCGGCCTCAGACGCCCTGTGTGTGGTCTGGACGGGACCCCGTGGGGCTTGGAAGCATTGTGTGTGGGAACCGACACGTCCTAGTTCCAGAAAGTTCTCCAGGAATCGGGCTTTCCAGGCTTCTGTTGGGTGCTGTCCCAGCGGAGCCGCTCCGCCCCAGGTCCCCGCCTCGCCTGCCTCCCCTGGCCCCGGCTCTCAGCAGTGCCGGGTGGGGCCGCTCCCCCTGCCAGAGACCAGCCGTTCTGGGGCAGGCCCGGGCCGGGGCCGGGGTCTCCGCGAGGCAGCCGAGGCGGCCGGTGCCACGTCGGCAGGTCTGAGCCCGGCCTGCGCGTGGAAGTGCGCCGAGCGTGTGGGCAGAGGCTGGGGAAGGGCTGGGGGCCAGGTCGCGGGAAAGAGGAGGCGCCAGGGCGGGCCTCCTGGGCTGAGGTGGCGGGTGTGGGCCCGCCCCCAGCACCCCAGCCCCTTGCTCTAGCACAGGGGCCCGTGTGGCATTTATCGAGTGCCTCCTGGGTGCCGAAGTCTGGGGCGAGGCCAGGAGGAGGCAGGGGGCTGCGGCCGGAGGTGTGGGGGGTGCTGGGGGCCGGGGGAGGCCTGCAGAGTGCGGCCCGGGCGCGGCTTCGGAGCACTCTCCCAGGCCGCCTGCGGGCGGGCGGAAGCCAGGGAGGCGAGGGGCTCCTCGTGGGCCCGCGCCATCACGGGGTGCCTCGGGGTCGTTTGAGAGCCACTGGCCCCACGGTGCAGCTGGGGAAGCTGAGGCCCGGCAGGTGAGGCTGAGAGCCCCAGCCCCGGAACATTGTGGGGGCCTGGTGATGGTTATCTGGCAATAACGAGCTAACAGCTAACGGGCACCCTCCCGCCGCAGCGTCCCCCACTCTCTGGCTCTCCGCCCGCCCTGCCCACCCCTCGGGCCCCAGGCCCCGTGGGAAGCGGATGCTCTGACCCTCCCTCCTCACTCTCCTCTGCCTCCAGCCCTTGCCCCAGGCACCCAGACACAGCGCAGCTCTGAGTGGCTTTGCCTGGGGGGCGGGGCCCGGGCCTCGCGGGGCGGGGCTCCGGGGCTAAGCCCCTCCCCTCACCGGGGGTGGGGGTCTGCACTGAGTTTCCAGGCCCAGTTGGTAATGAGAGGCTCCTCACTCGCTCTGCATAGTGAGTGATGGGAACGCGGCGGGTGATCCCTCGAGGCCTTGTGTGCCCAGGCCGCTGCCCTGGCTGCCCGCTGTGGGTGCCCCTGGTGGGCAGGCCCCGGTCGTTTGTCCAGAGGGCAGGGCGGCCTGGGGCTGGGGCTCTGCGTGGGCCTGGCCTGTGAGGGGAAAGGGCTCCTTGTGCCCCGTGAAGGGGCAGGTGGAAGTTCCAGGAGCTGCCAGGTCTGGGGCTCGAGGGAGCTGGGGACCAGGCGAGGCGCCAGGGCGGTGCCGCGGTCGGCTGTGCCGAGTGGCCGCTGTGCTCGTCGACCCTGTGGTCCAGGCCGGCTTCCCCATGGCCACTTCACCGCGGAGGCAGGCGAGACCCCAGGCCCTACCCCACAGCCCCTGGGGCGCTGGGCTGGCGTACGCTGCCTCCTGAGCCCGTGAGAGGCTGCAGCGCGGCTTGTCCTCTGGGGTGGGGGCAGGGCTGGCAGGAAGCAGCTGTCCCTTCCCACTTCCACCCCTGCCGGTCACGGGATCACGCAGTGGCAGCCGGGCCGGGGTTGCCGTGGCCTCGCACGTGGCGGGCCTCAGCGGTCCGGGATGGAGCCGGCCTCCCTGCGCCCAACTGTGGCTTCCCTGTGCCTGCCGTTTCCTTTCCCGAGGGCAGGTGGGCCCGGGTCCCTTGTCTGAACGCTGCTGCCGTGGCTCCCCACTCTCAGGTCTGGGGAAGGTTCAGGGAGGCGGGGCGGGGGGCGCCCCAGGCCCCCTGGACTGCGGGCTGGCCCTGTGCGGGGGCTGCGCCCGGCACCCAGGCTGCCGAGGTGGGCGCTCTGGCCTGGACCTCCTGGAAGGAGTAGCCCACCTAAGTCCTGGGGTCCCTGGGAGTGGGTCCCAAGGTCTGGAAGCCCCACTTGGGCTGAGGGGTGGGCCCACGGGGCCCAGAGGGTGGGCTCCAGGGCTGCCTGTCTGTGGCAAGGCGGTTGTGGGGGGGCGGGGCGCTGGGCGGTGCCTGTCAGAGCCAGGGAGCCTGTCTTCCCCTGCCCCCCAGGCCTGGAATCTGGGAGGCCCCTCTGGGTGGTCTCGGAGCCCAGGAGGCCTGGCAGGGTCTGCGAGGGAGGTTCCTCTCCGGCCCCGCACGCCACGGTCTCCTGGGAGAGGGCGGCCTTTGGTGTCAGGCTGCCTAGCCCGCGGGCCCTGCCGTCCGACTCCCAAGTTAATGCGATGACCATTTTGCTTGTTTGCTCGTCAATTGACTCCGGAACTTTCTCTGGGTCAGGCACCCGGTCTCAGAGCCAGGAGGGCTGTTGGAGATCCTGTTCTCATGTCACAGGTGGGGAGGAAACTGAGGCCTCGCGGACCCTGCCCCGGGTCGCCGCCCTGTGTGGGCCGAGGCCTGCTGTGGGCCGAGGCTGGCTCGAGGCCCTCCCGCCGTCCCCTCCCTGCTCCCTGTAGCGGGGCCCAGGCCGCGGGGTGGCTGGCAGGGGCCCGGGCAGTGCCGCCAGCAGGTGCAGTGACCGCGGGGCCGCCGTGGGCCCCGTGGACAGGTCGCCCCCGCGGCGCATGACGCGCCGGGGCCCGAGTGCCGTCGCGTGTTGGTAGCGGGATTTCCCGCCTGTAACTTGTGTCCTGCCCTGCGAGCGAGCAGGTGACGGCTCTGAGAGCGGAGGGACGTGGGCGGGTGCTCGTGTGGGAGCAGGCCTGCGGCGCTCGGGGCCGCCCACCCCCTGCCTGGTGACCTGGTGGAGGCAGGAGGTTCCGGAGCAGGAGCTCGGGGCCGCTCCTGGTCCGACCTGGGTGGGGGTCCCCCGCCAGCCCGTATGTAGCCTGGGGCCAGCAGCCTGCTCCCGCAGGGCTGGATGGAGCCGCAGCCCCAGGGACAGCCCGAGGGTGCCTGGCTGGGGTGGCAGGGCCCCCTGCTGGCAGGAGGAGCACCCCCTCCAGGCCTCCCCCAGTGCGCCCCCTCCCTCGCTGCCCCTGCTGCTCAGCACACAGGTCTCAGGCCACAGGTGCCTGCCTGGGGCAGGGCCTCGCGGGGCCGCTTGTCTGAGTTGGGGGGTCTCCGCAGGGTGCTCCTGGGGCCCCGCGTGTCTCCCTCCTGCCGCAGCTCCGCACGTCGGTAGCTTGTCCGCGGCCTGTCTCCCCGACACCCCCGGACTGTGAGCTCAGGGGCGGGAGCCGAGCGGCCAGGCCCCTGCTGCGACCCAGCGCCCTGCACCGCGATGGCAGGGTGCGGAGCGAGTCCACGGTGGCGCCCCCTGTGGGCACAGCCCGCCGCCTCCAGCGGCGGGGCCCGCAGGGGCCTGGCTCCCAGACGACTGCCCCCGCCCAACACGTCCACTGCTCCCAGCCCCATTCTGGGGCGAGTTCTCGCTGTCATGATGAGAGCGAAGCTGGCCCCCCTTCCGCCCCTCTTTTCCCGGCGTTTGCGGCGGTGCCTGGGGCCTTCTGGGGGTCAGACCGTGTCTGCTGCTGGGTGGAACCCGCGCGGTGACCAGGCGCAGGGCCGCGGCCCCCTCGCACGCTGCCCCTGCACAGCCCGCGGCGGCTTTGAGGGTCCTCCTCCCTGGGGAGCCCGGGGCACAGCCCCCGCCCGCCACCCTCCCCTGCCCTGCGGGAGCGGTGGGGGTCTCCGTGCAGACGACGGGCCAGCTCCCCGGCCTGCCGGTGCCCGGGGGCGCGCCCGGCCCCGCCTGGCCTGGGGTGGACGCCGCAGGCGGCTCTGCTCCCCGCCGCAGGGCGGTCCGACTCTGTGCAGCCTTCCTGACCTGGTCGCCCTGTGTCCACCTGCCTGAGCACGGGCCGCCGAGGGCCGCGTGCTGCCGCCTCCCGACCGTGAACGGCCTGGCCTCCCGCGCAGGGGTGGTGCAGGGAGGCGCCGGCCTGGCTGGCGCGGCTTCTGGGTGAACACCGTTATGTCCCCTTTTGCAGAAATCTCGGGCTCCTGACGTCTCCAGCTGCTTTAGCAACATTGAGGGGGAAGCCGTAACAACTTCTTAACTGGAGGAAAAAGCAGGTCCTGAGAAGGGCGGCCGTCGGCGCGGCGGGCGCGGGGGCCGGGATCCGTCCCTCCCGCCATCCCCGGGGCGGCCGGCCTCCAGCCCTGCTGTCTGGATGCTGCCCCGGCGATGCAGCCGATCTTCCCCTGAACCTCGAGCCGAATCGAGGCATCTCCCCGCCGAGCCGGGTTGGTGGGGCTCCCACCGTCTCGCTTGCGATGTCCAGGGGCTTGGGAACCCGACGCGGGGCCGCGGGGCGAGCCTGTGTATCCGGGCGGGTCGGAAGGGCCGGGGAGGGCCCCCCGGGGGCGCCGGGAGCCCCGCGTACCCTGAATCCCCTGCCTGGGTGGGGACGGGCCTGCTGACCTGCCGTCTCGGCCGACAGCAGGGACAGCAGTCCCTCTGGGCACCCGCCTCTCGCGGGCTCGGTCCCTTGCCTTGTCCCCAGAGTCTGAGAGGAAACGGAGGCTCAGACAGGGCGCCCCACGCTGTGCTCCTGGCCGTGGCTCCCTGCGGGTGCTCTGGGCAGCGTCCGGGTCGGGGTGTGGGCAGAGATGGAGCGGGCCCTGCCCCCACCTAGGCTGGGCTCTGCCAGGCAGGGGCCGGGGGGACAGCCGTGGACACCCTAGGAGTTTGGGGGGGACCGTCTGCGGGGCCGTGCTGTGCCCAGCCCTGCCTGGGGTGGCGTTGGGCCTGTCCGGGCCCCCGCCAGGCCCTGGCGCTGGCGGGTGGGAGGGGAGCTGTGGAGCGTTGGGTGGGCCGTGGAGCTGGGGTCCGGGCGCAGCGAGGAAGCTAGGCCCTCCGCGTGGGCTCCCAGGCAGCCGAGAGGTCAGGGGTCAGGGGTCAGGGGAGCGGTCTCTGAGAGTGTCAGTTGGAGCCTCACTATTAGGTCTTGGGCGCCTGCACGTGACCCTTCTGTGGCGGGGTTGACCCTGGGCCAGCACCTCAGGCCGGGCCCGGGTGTGGCGGCGCCGGCGGCCCCAGGAGGGGTGCTGGGCCCGTCCCAGGGGGTGTGGAGGCTCGCGGACGCCGGGGCCCCACGGGGGGGCGGGGTGCTGGGGGGCTGCCTGGGTGGTCCTGCGCGTGCAGGCGCGGGCGGGCGGCCCCTGCTCCCGGCCCACGGGCCTTGGCACGGGCTCCGGAATTCCCCGTTACCTCGGGCCCTCCCAGCTCCCTCAGCCGGGCGCCGGGCCTCTCCGGCCTCCCACCGGCCACATCTGGAACGAGTTACCCCCGGGTGTCGGTGGCAGAGGGCCCGGCGGCAGCGGGCGCTTGGGGAGCGGAAGAGCGGCCCCCGCCCCCGCCCCCACCTCAGGCAGGACGGGGCCGGCGTGGCCGAGCCTGGCCGGGGGCGGGCCGCGGGGAGCTTGGCCCCGGGAGCCGGGAGGTCGGCCCAGCAGGCCTGCCCTCGGCCTGGCTGTCAGGGCCCGCGGGGGAGGTGAGCTGGCTTCAGCCGTCCTCGTGGCCTCTGACCTCTGCCCCCTGCCCCGGCTCATCGTTGGCCTTGAGTGCCGCCTCCTGGGCCTTGACTGTCCCGCCCGTGCAGCGGGCACACGGGCACCGAGGCCGCCGCGGGACACGGGCCGTCCTTGCTGCCCGCAGCTGGGGAGACGCGAGGGGCCACGCCCAGGCTGGGCCTCAGGGCACCTTGTTCGCGCTCCGGGGTTCCCGTCCCTCGCCCGCCCGCCCCCCGGGGACCCGCCCCGCCGTCTCTCGCGGCCACCGGGGTTCCCGGGCAGCCCAGCCGCAGCTCTTGCTGACCCTGCAGCGACCGCTCGTTAAGCTACCAGTTCCCAGAGCTCCCACCACTGGTCAGTGGCGTCGGCGTTGCTGGGGGAGCCTCGTCAATGGCACGCTTCTTGCCTGGCCGGCTCGGGGTGACTTGTTTTCACACGACCAGTGAGGCTCGTCCCGGCGCCGGCTCTCCCTGCGTCGCCTGGAACGGGTGCCTGGCTGCAGCGGGAGACCTGGGGGTCCCCGTAGGACCCTCAGGACCTGTCCGCTGTTGGAGAGGTGAGGGCAGCGGCCGGAGCTTGAGCAGCCCCGGCCCTCCGCGGGGGACGGCAGGCCGCTGGTCACTTCTTTCTTACCCCGGAGGTACAGGACACTCAGCCGTTCTGTCGTCACCTGTGTGAGATCACAGCACAGGGCAGCGGCGTTAAAGCGAAGTCTCCTGGGTCCAGGCCCTGGGAGCTCCTGTTCCTGGAGAGGCCTCCCCCCGAGAAAGGATGTGCCCGGTGTTGGGCACCACCTGCTCCTGGCCCTGCTCCGCGGCCCCCGGCCCCCGGCCCGGGTTCCCTGGCTCAACCCGGGCTCAGCAGGCGCTCCCTTCCCTGGCCACTGTGTCCAGGCGGACCTCCCCGCGTGGCGACCCCCGGTCACCTGCCCTGTTCCCGTCCTGGGTTGCTCTCCGTGCGCCATGCCCCCAGACCCAGCCCCTCGCCCGCCGCTGATGACGGCTCCGTGGCGGGCCCTCTGTGGAAGTGCGGGGGCCGCGGGTGCAGCCTGGCTGCAGAGAGCGTTGCGGGATTTTCAGCCCGTTGTGCTGTGATGCCGCAGCCCCCTTCCCGGTCCCTGCGAGCTGTCCCCCAGGGTCGGCTGCGCATTGTGCGGACGGTAGGGTCGGCTGCGCATTGTGCGGACCGTAGGGGTGGGGGCGCCGGGGGGAACGTGAGCCCCTTGGAGAGCCCGCGGTGTCCTGGGGCCCCAGGGGGCCTGTGGGCGGCTGGCAGTGCTGGGACCCGGGCCTTGGGCACAGCAGGCCTCGGGCTGGGGCCGGCCGCGGGCGGCGGGTGCTGGGCGCGCCCAGGGTCCCACGGGACCACCCTGCCAGGGCGCGGGGTGCCCTTGGGGGTGGTTGATGTCCGGACCCCACTTCTGTCATTACTTGATGTTCAGCAAAGGCGCCTCGGCCCGGGCTGGACGCGTGGGGCCTGACCGGCGCGCACAGTGAGGCAAGCCCGAGAGGGGCCGTCCGGCCGGGGTGGATGGGCACCCGGGCACCCTTGCCGAGCGGCCGTGCCTCCAGGGCTGCGAGGGCGCAGCTTCGGACGCCCCTGCTGTCCGGAGAGAGCTCTGGCCCGCTTTGCGGGGCACGGGTCGGAGGCGCTGAGCAGAGCCCGGTGGCCCTTCTATGGCCGGGAGCCCGGGCTCCCAGCCTGCGGCCGGGCCGAGGGGCACGGAAGGCAGGCTGTGGGGGGCCTTCGCGCCCTTGTCCCACGTGTCCCGAGGTGAGGGCCGTCCCTTGAGCTGGGCGGGGGGCTTGGGGCGCTGGGAGCCCGAGGCTGGCCTCTCCCTCGTGTGGCCAGGTGGCCGGGAGGTGGACGAGGCGCAGTGGCCCTCCCCGGGCCGCCCCGTCTGGACACCAGCCGGTGACGTGGCCGGCGGTGTCGAAACGCGTGCTCACGGGTTTCCCAACACCCTCCCCGCCTGTCACAGGACTGGGTCAGGGCCCCCTCTCGGGGTGCCGGGCTCCCTGTTGCCTCCCCACTGCTGTCCAGGGACGTGAGGGCAGGGTGGCGTTACTCAGGGCCCACGGAACCCGCACGAACGTGCCGTTCTTAGGGAAGTCAGGTGGCTGTGCAGTGGAGGGTGGGATTTGGTCCTAGGCCTGGGAGTCTGACGTTGGGACTCTGAGGCCAAGGGCTGCCCGCCAGCCTGGTAGGCAGAGACCAGTCGGGTGGGTGGGTGGCAGAGGGTGGTGGCCAAGTGTCCCGGCCCTGGGTGAGGGGCGTGGGCCCCTTCCTGGGCTGACTCCCCATCGAGAAGACAGCGGGAAGTGGGGAGCCTTGGGCAACACCCGGAGGCTGAAGTGGGGCCCGGAGGGGCCTGCAGTGGGCCGAGGCGCCCACCCGCCATGCCCGGCACGCAACTTCAGGCAGCGGGGCCCCCGCTTGGTGACCTCCCGGGTGGGCGTTCTCGTGCTGAGGGTTCAGAGGAGGAAGCGGGGCTCTGGGAGGCAGAGCGGGGTGTGCCGCCGGGGCGGGGAGCCGGCGTCCAGCCGCGGGGGGTGAAGGCCGTCATCGGGTGTCTGCGGGGCCCATCGGGCGGAGAGGGACGGTGGGGACGTGCCCCCGGGGGCGCGTCCGGCTCTGCCCGCCTGCTCTGTGTGACTGCGGGCTTGCGGCCGGGCTCTCTGATTCCTGAGGGCACGTGGCCAGCTGAGGGCGGGCGGGTTGAGGATGCTTCTGGAACCTGGCTGTGTGGGCGCGGGGAGGACCGGGGGCGGCGGGGGCTGCTGCAGACCCCAGCCCGGCGCCCGGCTGGGTGGGGCCCGGGGTTCTAGGAACTTGTGGTCATGCCGGCGGCGCCCGCCCGGCGCCCGTCAGCAGGGGAGGGGCCTGGAGAGGAGTCTCCGACGGATGAGGAAGCGGGAGCCCAGAAAGGGTGAGGGGCCGGGCCGGGCCAGGGCCGCACAGCGAGGAGGCCGCACCGGGGCGGCGGTGGCAGGTGGCCGCCAGCCGAGCGCGGGTAAGGCGGGGACCGTGGCCAGGTGGGGAGGACAGTGGGGCTCCGGCCGGGGGCACTTCGCGTCCTCCCTGGGGCTGGGGGTGGCGGCAAGGGGAGGAGCAGAGACCCCCGAAGTGGCGCTTGGTTGTCCCGCACCGCTGTGCGCTGGTCGTGGCCGTCGCCGGCCTCCAGCGGCTGCGCACCTACTGCGTGCTGGGCGCTGCGCTCTGCTTACGCCCCGGGGTCCGAAGACCACCCTGCCCCGCCCTTGGGGAGTACCCGCCCATTGTCCAGGTGAGAGCACTGCGGCCCAGGCTGGCGCCGTTAGTCCTGTGGTTTTCAGCCGGGGGGCGAGGGAACTCACGCCCCAGCCTTGCGCCTCCTGCTGCCAGGGGCGCCCTGCGCCTGCCTGCCGTCCCCGGGGCTGTGGCTGGGGTGGCTGTCTTCACGGTAGACGTGTGTGTGGGTCTGAGCCATCCATCCCCAGCTGTGTACGGAGAGCCCAGGGCTCAGTTTGGACAGGGGGCGCAGGAGTCCACTGTGTGTGTAGGTGGATGGAGGTGAGCGTTGCCTCCTGCAGGAAGCCCTCCTTGATTTCCGCACCTGGACAGAATGCCTCCTGCTCCGCCTTCTTTTGCTGCGTCCCTTCCTGGGCCGTTCAGGCTCCTGGAAAAGGCGGCCCGCCTGACTGCCTGTGGACGGGGCGTCCCTGGGCAGGGTCTGTTCCTCGTGCAGAGGGCAGCGGGGGCACGGTACCCCTCTCACAGGCGCTCTGTGACACGGGAGGGGCGCGAAAACCGAGGCACTGCCCCTTCCTGGGGACCAGGACGCAGCCCGGCGGGGCTGAGTCAGGTGTCTGCGGCCCCGCCCAGCTGTGAGTCACGCAGCCGGGGCTCCCACCCAGGTCTGCTGGCCGTGGGCCACTTGCCCTTCGCCACCTGTGCTCCTCACCTGTGGGGACAGAGAAGGAGAGGCCAGCCTCGTGGTCACTTGTCCGCCGCCTCCCAGCTATTTCCTTCCCATGTGACATCCTCTAGAAGAGGAAAGACCGGCTCAGAGAGGTCGTTCAACCTGCTGGGGTTGCACAGCTTGTCCGTGCCTTGGGGTCTCTTTGGGGCCTGGTGCTTGTCTGGCTGGTTCTTAAGGACTGTGGTGGATCTGCAGCCTGTTCCGGCCCATCCCCAGCTCTCTTGCCCCCACCCCAGCCAGCCACCCAACCCAGTCAGCCCTGGTGTGGCACCTGCTGTGTGCCAGGCCCCAGGGATGCGGAGGAACCGGTGTGGCTTCCCCCCGGGGCCCCTGGACCTCGGCGGCCTCCGGCAGGGAGGCTGGGGGCTCTCGGTGGGTGTGCAGCAGAAGAGGCCTCTGCCCTGGCCAGGCGAGTCAGGAGGGCTTCTTGGAGGAGGTGTGGTTTAAACTGAGTTGGAGGGAGCCCGGAGACACGTGGGGAGTTTCTGGCCCAGGGAACAGCCTGTCAAAGACCTGAGGCGCGAGGGCTGATGTGTTTCTGGAAAACAAGCTGGCTCCCAGGGCCAGTATTGGACAGTGGGCGGGCCGGAGACACGGGCGGCGTGGGCAGGCGGGCGAGGCGCGGGCAGGCGGCTGCTGTGGCCGCAGGTGGCCCGGCGACCCCAGAAGACCTTCCTGCCTCCAGAGTCACAGCGGCTTCTGGGACTGGGAGGGTGCATTCGGGGTCTGGGCGGCGGGCGAGCTCCATGGAGGAGGTGGAGGGGCCCCGGGCGGGCCCCGGCCTCTCTGGAGCCTGGGGTGGGGGCCCCCAGGACGCGGGGCCGGGGCGCTGGCAGAGGCTGCAGGCAGGCCCTGGCCCGGAGCAAACCCGGTTCACAGCGGGGTCAGCCCGGACCGTGTGGATGGGCTGCTGGGTCGGCCGGCTCATCTTACAGCTGAGGACGCAGGCTCCTGCCCGCTGCCCCCTGGGGCTCCCTCCCCCTTACGTTGGGGGAGGAGGTGAGAGGCCCTGGGGTAGGTGGGGTTTTGGAGAAAATCAGTCTGCATTTGGCTTGGCGGGGGCTTTCGGTGGGAACGGTTGTGCAAGCGGCTGGGGTTCTGTGAAACACCCCCACCTGACCCGAAAAACAAAAAAACCAGTCACCCCGTGGTGCGGTTCCCAGAGCTTAGCCGAGCCGCGAGAGCCCGCCGTCGCGCCCCCAGCCCAGGTGAGGGCCGCCCGTCTCCCTCCCGTGCACAGAGACGAGACACGTGGCTTGGTACTCGCTGCTTTTTAAGCAAAAGCGGAATAGACTTTCCATTTCTGTCACGTTGGGACCTCCCGCAGGAAGGACGGACGCCCCCTGTTCTGGGGGAAGAAGGGTGGGCCTCGTGGTGGGACTGGCCAGTGGCGGGGGGCTTTGGCCCCTGGACCCAGGGCCGCGTGCCTGGCGCACACAGTCCCCCCTCAAGCAGGGCGTGGGGCTTGGGGGCTCCGAGGGGCTTCTGGGCCGCCCGCTGGCGCGGGTGCTGACGTCCGCCGTGGGCACCGACGCCGAGCGGGCCTCACCCCCTGTGGGATGGAGGTTTCACCAGCGCCCCCGCCGTCAGCGCCCCGCTGCCACCCACAGGCCCCCCCCCCGCCCCGCACCCTGTGCCAGGCAGCCTCGGGCCGCGGTCTGGCCTGGCCCTCACCTGCCGTGTGGCCTTGGGCAGGTTGGACTTGGTGTCTCAGCCTCGTCACTGTGAAGAGACAGCGATGCTCGTGGAGATTTTGAAAGAGCCAGTCAAGGCGCCTGTTCTGGGGGGCACAGCGCAGGGTCCCTGCCCTGGGCTCAGTCCCTCCTGGAGGTCCTGCGGCCCTGGCTGGGGAGGGGGCCCAGGGCCAGACCCCCAGCTCTGTGCTTCGGAGCCGCCGTCCGTGCCGGGGCCCCAGGCCCAGTTGGCAGCTGCCGGCCTCAGCCAGACCGGCGGGCCCCGGGTCGCGGGGGGCGGAGCTGGCTGCGGTCCACGTCGCCCTGGGGTGTCTCTCCGCGCAGGGGTCACGGCTTGTCCCTGTGGCCGCCTGACCGAGGAGCAGCTGGGGGAGCCCAGCGGGGCCTGTTCGGAGCTGCTGTGCGGCGGCGGGGGGGGGGGCGCCCCGTGCTCGCAGCGAGGGCTGCCTCGCCCGCGCCGTCGCCCGGGCCCCCTCTGTCCTGTGCGTGTGTGTGTGTGTTCGTGGGCTCGCTGCGCTTGCTCTCGAGCGGCTGGTCCTCAGGCAGCCTGTCCCCGTGGTCATCCGTCTCGTCCCGCGACCAGGCAGGCCTGGGCTGTTTGTCAAGGTCACTGTGAACGGGCCCCGTTGACCTGTGGTGCCGGGCCACTGGCCTGGGTGGCCGCACGGCTGCCCCTCACCCGGGAGCGGGGCCGCCACGTCGTGGAGCACTTTTGGGGGCGACGGTGGCCCCAGGGTGTGCGGGCTCCACCCCGTGGGCTCAGCTCTCGCGTCCGCTTGTTCACACGTGCGGAGCCTAGCCCGTGGCTGTGCCCGGGGCGGCCAGGGACCGTGGGCGGCTCCGAGTCCCTGCCGCCGCCCCCTCGGGCTGTCTGTGCTCTGTGGGAATTTCGGGGCAGCGAGGGGCACCCGGTTCTTCTGGAGATTTAACATTTTTATTCGGGGATTTGATTTCTTTTTAAGGTTCTGTAAGTGTGTTTTGATGGGTCTCAGGCGCCAGGTGCCCAGACAGACGCGGGCCCTGGCCCTTTGGGTCTGGGAGGTGTCTGGGTGCCCAGCAAGGCTCCGCTCCATCACCCCCGAGGGCTGGGCAGACGCCGGGTGGCAGGGCGGTGTGGGGCCGGAGGCACCCGGCAGCCCCGTGGGGGAAGCCCCGTGGTCCGGCCCATGCGCGGCCCTCCTGGACAGCGGGCCGATGGCCGTGCCAAGGGCAGCGAGCAGGCTGGACGCCGGCTGCCCCGGGGATTAGGAGCGCGTTCTGCAGGAAGCTGGCAGCCGCTGTGCGCCCGGGCAAGGCGGGGGGCGGGGCAGAGAGTGCAGGCGAGGCCCTGAGCTCCCGGGGTGCCCGCCGGTGCCAGGCCCCTCGCAGGCGTCGGTTTGTGATGGCTGTGCCCGGGCCTGGCCCCATGCCCGCGTGCACGCCTGGCCTCCAGGCCGCTTAACGCGCGCCCCCTTGCCCTCCGGCCGGCGAGACGCGCGGCCGGCCCCCGTGGGGGGTGCGGCCCGGGGAGGAGGGCATCTGCTGGCTTGTACGGGCTCCAGGGCGCCCGGAGAGCAGGTCCTGGTCCCCATCCCTGTGGAGCTGTCCTCGGGGGGCCCGTGGGCTCTTGGCCTCCCCAGGCAGCCCGGGCGGTGGCTCGCTGGGGTTGGCGTGGGACACAGCTCCGTCACGGTCAGGGGTGGGCGCCCCGGCCTGCCTGCCCGCTGCTCCGCCCCTGGGCGCGCCTGGTTCCCTGTTCCCTGAGGGCGCTGGATCCGGGGCATCTGTCCCTCCGCCTCCAGGGCTCCCGCGGGGGTCCCGCCCGCAGGCGCCCCTACCCCGGCCGCACGCTGCTCGCCTGAGCCCCCCGGGCCGAGCGCCGGGCGAAAGCCAGGCTGCTCTTGGCTGTGACTTTGTTTTGTTTCCTCGAGTCACATTGTCCCCCTCCATCCTGTGCCCGGAAGGGAGGCCTGCCTCCGTCCTGGGGCGGGGGCGGGGCGCGAGCCTCTCGTCCTCCTGTGGGGGTGGGGGGTGCGGCCCTGCCACGTCCCTGTCAGCAGATGCCGTGCGGACGGAGAGTCAGAGAGTGACCCCGCGGGTCGCTCCCCCGCTGACGCAGCTCCTGGGGCGGGGCCAGGCTCCGGGCCCTCCTCCCTGCGCTGTGCTGTTCCCTGTCCTGCCTGCTTGTCCTCGCGGCGCTGGCCCCGGCCCCTACACCCTGCGCGGGGCAGCCCTGCCCTCCCGGCTCCCCCAGCTCCCCGCGGGAGGGAACGGAGGACCCTTGGGGCATAGGGAGGGCACGAAGGGGCGCGGGCAGCCCCAAGGGCATGCTCCGCGCACGCTCTCCTGGGGGGCTCCTGGGACTGGGCCTCCCTCGCTCCCTGGACGTCCGTGGGGGCCGTACCTGGGGCCCATGGCTGGGGGCCTCCTGCCCGCCGGGTGCTGTGTTGGAGGGGCCATCGCTGCCTGGTGGTCAGGTGGCCCCCCTGTGTCCCGAGCTGCTCCGGCATCTTGGGGCCGGGACGGGGCTGCCCCCTCGGAGGTACCTGCCGCGCCCCTCTGACCGCTGGCGGGGCCTCTCCCTCCTCTCCGTGCCCTCTTGGCCGCCGTGTTCCTTGGAGGCGACAGGCCTGGACGACGGCGGGGACCTCTGGCCGGACCCCAGCAGAGGCCGTGGCCAGGCCCCTCCCTGGGGCGGGCGTCTCCGGGCGTCCCCGGCTGGAGCCCGAGACCCAGACGCTGGTAGCCTGTAGGGGCGCCCGCACCTTCCCGGCCCCGTGGGGCGAAGCTCAGCCTCACGCGGGGAGGGACCGCGGCCGGCGTGGGTTTGGAGGGCCCAGCGCCCTCCTGGACTGCCAGGTGCTGACCGCTGGGCCGGGCGACCCCCGGGGGCGAGGCGGGAGTTTGGGCTCCTGGGCCTGCTCCCCAGGACGTCCCTCTGGGCCCTCGGGGCCTTTGGGGTGGGACCCAGCCCTGCAGGGGCCACATGTCCTGGGCCGCCCGCCAAGCATGACCTTCCTGGGTCCCTCCTGGGAGCTGCTCTGCGGGGCTGTGCTGGGCCAGCCCCGTGGAGCTGGGAACATGCAGTTCCCAGGCCTGTCCTGCCGTCCGCCGGAGTCAAGCCCAGACAGGTGTGTGTGTTCAGGGCGGCCGCCTGCGGCGGGGGCCGGAGGCGGCGTGCCGGCCCCGTGAGTCACCCCAATCCTGGGAGCGGGGGTGGCAGGGCCCGGCTGCCACCGACGTGCCGAGGCACGCTGCGGCCTGGCGAGGGAGCAGGGGAGCGGGCGGGGGGGGGGGCCCGCCCGGCCGCCCGAAGGTGCTGGGATAGGGCCGCCTTCTGCGACCCCACCTCCCGCCAGGCCGTGAGGAGCCAGAGCCTCCCAGGCCAGGCCTCCCCGAGGAGCAGATGTCGCCCCCGGGCCCAGCCCGCCGGGATGGGGGCTGCGGGAGGTGGGCAGGCAGCTGGAACCGGAGTCCGGGCCCCTGCGGGTTGCTGTCCCTGCGTGTCCAGGGAGCAGGTGCGGCCGAGCCGGGCGTGAGGGGGTGGCCTGTGTGGCTGCCTCGCGCCGCTGGGCCGGGCCTCCCGCACCCAGGCCTGCCGGGACCGGCTGGCCTCCGAGTCCCCGCAGCTCCTCCTGCAGACCCCTTGCGCCTCGGCCTGGGTCAGAGGCGAGACAGAGGGCCCCCAGGCCTGGGGTCCGGGGGCCCAGAGCCGCGGAGCTCTGAGGTGGACCGCAACCCTGCCTCCCCCTGAGGGTCGGCACCGTGCCACCCACCTTGCCAGGATGCGGATAGGGGGGCCGCGCCGGGGGCCAGCAGACCCACCGTGCTCCCCGTGGGACGGGCGCCTCCTGCCACCCCCGCCCCCGAGGCTGCTGCCGCGCTCCCGGCCGGCCGCGTGCGGAGGAAGGAAGCTGAGGTTTGGTGTGTGTGTGTTTGCTCTGACTGGGCTGCAGGGGCGCTGGCCAGGGCCTGGGCGCCAGCCTCTAGCACCTTCATGCGGAGGGCGTGGCCCGGGGGGGGAGGGGGCCTCGGTGGGGCCCGAGGCTTCCTGGGGGCCAGGAGCCGGGTGCCAGGGCAGGTCCCACGCAGCCGGTGGGCGTGAGGGGGAGACAGAAGGACCGCCCATCCCCCAGGCGTTGCTGGACGGGCAAGGTGGACCGGCGGCAGACAGGCAGGAAGGGCCCCCGTGCTCGGAAGGAGCCGCAGGTCTGGGGGGTGCGGGGCGTGGTGGGGGAGGGGCCCTCGGGTCGCCCGCCACCCCTGCGGCTGTGCGTGTGCCGGGGGGCGGGGGTGAGTCCGGGACAGCGCTGTCTAGGCCGGTGGGGGCAGGGCCCCGCCTTGAGCCTGCGCCGCTCTCTAGTTTCCGCGGCGTGAACGCTCCTGCCGCAGCCGACCTCAAGCTGCCAGTGTCGCCGGGTGCTGACCGGGGAGGGTCGGGCCCACCAGCTGGCCTGAGCCGGTCTCACCCCCGGTGCCCGTGCCCCGGCCCTGTCCCGCTGCTTCTCCGCCCGCCCAGAGGCCGCCCGTGTGCTGCTCAGCTCCTGGCGTGTCCTTGGCCCTCGCCAGCTGTCCACGTGCCTTTGGCTGGGCCTGCCCGGGGCGGGGACCGGTGGGTGAGACCCCCGGGGCACCGGGAGGCACCTGGCCTCGCTTAGCGTGGGCTCCAGGCCGCGCGACCCCCGAGGGTGCGGCGCGTGTGGGCCCAGGCGGGGGTGGCAGAGGTTGGCCGTCTGAGCGCCCGGTCCTGCGGGAGGCCTTCCGGTCCCCAGCCCACGGGCGGGCCTTGGCGGGGGCTTGTGTCCAGGCTTCACCACCTGAGGCCACCAGGCCAGTCCCTAGGCCGGCCCTTCAGCTCCTCTGGTCCCGGCAGGTAGGCAGGAGGGGCGGCAGGAGGGCCCAGAGAGACGCGGTCTTCCCGCCGCCGGTGAGCCCTATTGGCCGGGACGACGCGACGCAGGACCTGCGGGGCTAGGGTCGTGCTGGGGGGTGCAGGGGCTGTGGGGAGCCGGGAGCCGGGAGCCGGGTGGCTGGTGGGATGTGCCCTGCGCGGGGGGAGAGTGGCCCCGCAGTGCTGGTCCGGGCCTGCCCCGTGTGTGGCTCCGGGCGAGCACCGCTCTCCCCCGGGCGGCCGAGGACGGCAGGAGTCCGCTCTCACGAGACGGGGCTTGTCGGGCACAAGTGACCTGATTCTGGGGGCCGAGGGCCAAGAGGGTCCCCCAGGAACCGCCCCGCCCCGGGAGCGCGGGCGGTCTTGCCAGGCCCCGGGGCGGCCGAGGAGGATCAGTGGGTCACGGTTGACCACCAGCCGCCGCTGAGGTGGCCCGGCCGGCCCTTGGGAACAAAGCGTCGGCCTGATCCGGGCGTGGAGGCAGCGGGCTGGGCCGGGCTCCTCCCCCGGGCGGGACCGTGCCGTGCCCCCGTTCCTCCGAGGGCTTATCCAGGTGGGGCCTGGGCGCCGAGCCAGGCAGGCCTCCAGCCAGGAGGCCCGAGCGAGGGATCCCGGCCGCTGCGGAGCAGGGGCGGCGGCAGCCCTGGGGCCGTCGGGCCACCTTGGCGGGGGGCGGGGGGTGCTTGTGTCATCGCCTCAGAAATAACACCTGCCCGGGTCACAGGGCCCGAGCCAGGCACCCCAGGAGGTGACGCGCGCCTCCCGCCCACGGCTGGGGGTCCCAGCCCTCCCCCCCGCAGAGTGACCCCATGGCCGTCCCCGTCACCCTGAGGCCCCATGCGGGCCTGGGCCCGGGAGACCGTGGGCCCTCACGGGTGCGGCGGGGTGCCCTGCAGAGGGGGGTTGCGGGCGGAGGGTGCAGTGTGCGCAGACGGCAGGGCGTGGCTGTGGGCGGCCCTGGGGCCAGGGTCGCCGGGGGGTGGGGGGGAGGCCGAGGCAGGGCTGCTGCTGCTGGGCTGTCCGCGGGGCCGGCCGGGGCACGAGGTCGCTGGACCTGAAGGAGGCGCAAGCCCCCGGCCCCCAGCCGGCGCCAGGGTCGTCGTGGGCAGCACGGTGGCCCGGTGCTCGGGTGGCCGGTCCCCCGCGGGGCCTGTGGGCGGTAGGTGTGGGCGTGCAGCCTCGGCCCCCACGGCCCGGACAGCGGGCCGTGGGCCTCGCAGGGGTGAGCGGGGAGGACCCCCCCACCGGCCCGCCAGGGGCCGGCGTGGCTGGAGGCTGTATGTGGCGGCCCGGCGCCCGTCCCTGGGCCGAGCCGCTGGCTGAGGGCCACAAAAGGCGTTCTTTGCCCCCGAGGAGCAACCGCGCTGTGGGGCTGGAGGGTGGCCAGGAGCCACGAAGGCCGCTTCCCTCTACACTTCCTGCCGAGCCCCGCCCGTGGCCCGTCCAGCCCTGCTCAGGCCCCGCATTCCCGGCTGTGGACGCTGCTGCACCCCGCTCTCTGCCCCCCGGGCCTGGGGACCCGGCGCGGGCCCGTCCCCTGCAGGGCGCTCGCTGCTGGGCTCAGGGCTCCGTGTGCGGAGGGGACCTGAGGGCGCGGGAGTGCCACCTGGGCCTCTCCCCGGGCCCCCACCCCGCCCAGGCCAGGCCCAGATCAGCCCAGCGTGCTCCGCCAGCGGCGCTGCTGCGGGGGGAGGGGCGTGTCCCACGGCTCCGGCCCCTCGCCCGCACGCAGAGGGGCAGCGGTCCGGCCGTGGCGAGCAGCGGCACCCGGGTCTGCCCGCCGTCCGGGCCGCGCCCTTTGCACCTGCCTCCGGTCACCGGCGGGCGACGGCCCTTCGGCTGTGCCAGCTGCAGGCCGGGACGGTCGCGTCTCAGATTGAGGAAACGAACCAGGGTCCCTGTCCTCTTCCAAGAAGCCCTTGGCTCCGGCCAATGGGAGCTGCCTGTGGTCACAGGTGTCTGGGCGAGGGTGGCGGGCCGGGCGGGCCCTGGGAAAGGGGAACTCAGCCGCCGGGCCAGCCGAGCTCCACTTGTGCCCGGCGAGCACCCAGCCACCTCGCGGAGACACGCGCCCTCCTGGGCTCCCTTCTCGTGGGCTCCCGCTGCTCCCCGAGTCGCCACGCTGCATCGCCGGAGGCCGCGGGACCCCGAGCCGGGGGGCCGGGGACTGATGGCGCCGGCCCCGCGGTGGGACCTCTCGCCTGCTCTGGCCATGAGGCTGCACCTCCTGGCCTCTCTCTCGGGAGGCGGCCTGGGCTGGCGGGCGGGAGACCCCCGGTGGCTGGCAGGTGAGGGCCGGGCTTGCGGGACACGGGGAGGCAGCACGGCCTGGGAGGGCGCCCGTGACTTGCCTGTGGGGCGCGGGGCTCAGGGCAGGCGCTGGGCGTCGGACGCCTCGGTGGAGTGCGCCCTTCCGCCCCCGGTCAGCGCTGCCGAGCGTGCACGTGGTGTCCCGCGGTGCCAGGGCACCTCCTGTGCGCCTGACGCGCTCACAGCCTGAGGCCAGGGCCGGGGGCTCTGCTCTCTCCCAGGCATCCAGGCCAGCGGGTTCGGTGTGGGGAGGGGAGAGCGGCCGGCTTTTCTCTCGCCCTGAGGCTCCCGGGGGGCCCCTCGGGGTCTGGCTCACTCCCCTCGCAGGTGTGGAAGCGGAGGCCGGGGACGGGGGGGGCCTGTCCGGCTGAAGGGGCGCAGGGCACCCGGCCACCCCGCTGGGGTCCCTGGGGCCTGCAGCTGCGTGAGGGAGGCTGGGTGCACGGCCAGGGGCCGGCATGTCCCGCGTCTTGGCCCCGGCTCCCGGGGGCGGGGGTCCCAGGGGGTCCCAGGCTAACCCTGTCACGCTGCCGGGAGGCCAGCACCGTCTGCCGGGCGCTCGTCCCAGCCGGTCCCGGCGGCTCGCTCCGCCCCCCCGCTCGGATTCCCCAGCACCCACCCTGTGCCGGGGCTCCTGGGCCCGTGCGCTTGTCTCCCCAGACGGCCCCGGGAAGGCGCGCCCTTCCGTGCCCTGGTTCTGGGGCAAACGGGGGCCGGGGCCACACAGCCGTTCGTGGGGGGCTGGTCACACCAGACCGGGCCGGCCGGTGGCAGCTGGGGCCCCTCGCTCTTCCAGGCCTTGTAAAGCCCCTTTGCAGCTGTGAGTGGTTAGCGCCTCATGTCCAGGGCCCCTGGCTGGCACCTCCGCGCGCTGTGTGCCCCGGGGTGGACGGGCAGCCTCTGGGAGCCATGTGGTTTGGAGCTGGAACCCAGAATAAGAGAATGCGGCTGGGCGGCGCACTGTCTTGATGGGAGCCTGCCCGTGGCGCGCCCTTTATGGCGCTCTGCTCGGCCAGGAGTTCAGGGGACCCGCGCCCAGGGTCCTCGCAGCCGGCCCTGGGGGGCCATGACCCAGAGCCCGCGCTGGGCCTGCGGGCTCGGCCCCGTTTTCCCTGCTCTGCTGCCCTGGTGCGTGGCGGGGGGCTTGCTGCCGGCTGGGCCGTGAACCCCCGCGGCAGAGAGCGCTCAGCCTAGGGTTTGGACGGGGCTCTGTCCCCCCGTTTTGGAGGTGTCGGTGGGCGCTGAGTTCCCCGAGGGTGAGGACGGCCCGCGCACCCCTCGTCTCCCCGCCGCGGGGACCCTGACAGGCGCTTCAGCGCCCGGCTTGGGCTTTCCTGTCTGTGAAACGGGTTGCCGGAGACAGGTTTCCGATCCTGTGCGATCGCTTTTGCACAGGACACGTCCTGGGCCGTGTGCCCGGCGGCGTGCCCGCCCGTCTGTGCGCGTCTGTCCGGGGCGCCACTCGCGCTGCCTGCCGGTGTGCCGGCCGCCCCCGTGCAGCTGGCCGGGGCGCGCCGCTCGGGCCGCGCGCAGGACACGCGCATGGGCCTTCGGGTTTCTCTGCCCGGGATGCGCACGTGCTGCCGGGCCGGTTGCCGCTCGAGCTCGTTCCCATTCGTCCTCGGGGGCGTCACCCCGGGGCAGCCCGTTAGGCTCTGTGGGGACTCAGGCCGCCCTGGGCGGGAGCAGGGACGTCCCCTGAAAGGCCCGTGGGTGAGATGGGCGCCCTCGGCGTCCATACAATGTCCGGGGTCCCCCGCGCCTGGATCCGCCGCGGCGCCGGGTCTGGGTCGGCGAGGGCGTGCCGCGCGATGGAGTGGCTGTCTGTCCGTGGCTGTCCTTTCTCTGACCATGCAGGTGAGAGCGAGTGCCCGCGGGGCCAGGCGCGCAGGGCTCCCTGGGCTGTGTGTCCGCCGAAGGGACTGAATCTCTCTGGTCTGGGGGCGATTGCCCCTCGAACTGGGTGGGTTTGAAGCCTTGGAGGCAAGTTCCCGGGACCCCCTCAGCTCCGTCAGGCGCCAAGGGGCCCCCCCAACTCTGTCCGGAGGGTGTGAGAGCTGGAGGCTGCAGCCTGTCTGGCTTGATCCCCAGCCTCTGTGCTGCCCCCTCCCCAGGGCGGGGCGCCCAGGCCCCTGGCGGTGGCCCTGCCACAGGAGGGGTGGCATCGGTCGCTTGACTGGCCTGTGGTGGGCGCCCAACCCTGCCCTTTCCCGTGCCCTGGACACTGGAACAGGCATGTGGTGCCCCTTCATGGATGCGGCCAGCGGCCCGCAGCGGGAGCGTGCTTTTCCCGGACCCCTCCCCCCATGGGCCCTGGCCAGGGACCCGGAGGCGGACGGGGCGGAGGAGGGCACAGCCTGGCCCATCACGGGTCCCCGAGGGGTGGCTGGGTGGGAAGTCGGGAACCCGTGCCGTCAGCGTGGTGGGCGCAGCGGGGACACGGCAGTGAGGCAGCCCCGTGGGGGGTGGGCGGCGCGCTGAGGCCTGGAGAAGGCGGGCCAGCGAGGTGCGTGGCCGCTGGCCGGGCTGGGCGAGCCCCCCGCGGGCCCCTGCCCCATGAGGGGAGGCGCCCCCGCCACGGCGGCGGCGGGGAAGTCCCGTCTGGGCGGACGGATGTCCCATTTTCGGTCTGTCTCACAGGTGAGGCCCTGTCTCCCATCTGCAGAGGCCCTGCCAGCCCGGCCCCCACACACGACGGGCACCAGGTCGATGCCGCTGGCTGAGTCACCGCGCGTGGGCGAGCCAGCCCCTGCCACGGGGAGGGCTGTGTGGTCTGGGCTCGTGTGCTCGGCAGTGGGGTGTTCGGAAAGCCCTCAGTGCCCCCCTCGGGAGCCCGCCGACGGCCCGCCCCGCCCACGGCACGGCCCTGGGCGGCCACGCCCTGGAGGCGCTGAGCATCCACGGCGTGTCCTGAGGGTGGCTACGCTCAGCGGGCAGTGGGAGGACATGGGGACGTGTCCAGGGGGAGTCAGTCCGAGCTGCGCCCCGGGCGCCCCCTCCCTGACCATTCCCGGGCGCTCCGACCTGCCGGCCCCCGGGCACGGAGTCCCCCGCTCCACCGCAGCTGGCCAGGGCGCGGCCTCCGAGTGCACGAGGCTGCGTGTGGGGCCCGCGGGGGCGCGGGGCCAGCCAGAGAGAGAAGCAGGCGGCGGGGCGGGAGGCGCGGGCGCCCCACGACAGAGCAGCTGGCGGCGGCGCGCCCCCGAGCCAGCGAGAACCGCACAGCTCAGAATGAAACGAGAATCATCTCTTTTCCTGTTCAAGAGAAACGGCCCCGGCCAGCCCGCAGGCTCAGGGCCCCCCGGCCCCCCAGGTGGCGGTGGAACTGGCGGGGTTTCACCAGGAATTCCCCCCTCCCCGCCCACCCTCCGGCGCTGCCTGGGCGGGCACCCCGGCGCCACCGGGGGCCGTGCCGGGCGACGGCCTGGAGACGAGGCGGCCGCAGCCCGGAGCCCCTGCCTGGCCGCGGAGAGGTGAGCGTGCTCCCGGCTCCCCGCGCGCGCGCGGCCCCCGCGGTGGTTGCTGATGCCGGGCCCTGGGTCCTGTGTCTGGCGCTGGGCGCCCGGCCTCCCTGGCTGGCCGTGGGGGGCTTCGTTGTCAGGGTGGTGCGCGGGGTGCGCCAGGGCAGTGTGCCGGGCCCTGCTCCCGGCGGCTGGGTGGCCCTCGTCCGGCGCGGGAATCGCTTCTCCCTCCCTGAGCCCCTTTCTTTGCCCGTCTGCGTGATGAGGCAGCTCCGGCAGTAAACGTCAGCGCGGCGTGGACAGGGCGGGCGCGTCGCAAGGGCAGCTCCTCGGACCGAGGGCTCACGCTCAAAGCCGCTGTCCTCGGGGGCCTCCGTCGCTGCTGTGTGGGGCAGGCCCCTGCCGGCGGGGGTCCGCCCGGCAGACTCGGTCGGTGCCAGCTCTCTCCCAGCGGCTCTCTGGCCCGTCCCGTTTGTGGTCCCTTTTCTTCCGCCTGTGCCTCCTCCCCGGGGACCCCCGCAGGCCTGGGGATTGACCGTTGTCCTTTGCTCCACTGTGGCCTCTGTGAGGCTGCCTGTCCGGAGGCCTGGCCCCGCTGTCCGGCGGCAGATCGGGGTGGTCCACCCGCTGTGCCCAGCGAACGGGAGGGCCGGGGGGCCTCTAGCCGCAGGGCCGGAACCCCGCCCTGGGGACTCTCTGGGGCCCCTTGGCATCTTCTGGGTGGGTGTCCCTCTGCCTGCCTCCACCGGGCGGCACGCCTGTTGGGGGCTCCTCTCTGGCAGCCAGCAGCAGGGGGGCGTTGCAGGGTGGGGCCTAGGCTGGTGCCGCCTGCCACTGTCCCCTCCCGACGTCTCGCTTGGTGCCGGCCGTGCAGGTCATCGTCACCTCCAGGTCCCTGGGATGGGTGGGTGGCCCGCTCAGCTGGGCCACATGAACCCTCGTCGCCCCCAGCCAGCTCTGGGGTGGGGTGCCTTGGGGCGGTCCTAGAAGGTCCGGCCGCAGGTTTGGGGGCCCCAGGGGAGGGCCTTGGCCCCTGCCTGCACCCTGAGGACAGGTCCCCGGGGAGGTTTCTGCCCGTCAAGTGGGTGGGGAACAGCAGGTAGACCGGGAGTCGGGCCTTGGGTGCTTGTGACGCGTCTCGTGAGTCCCATGGCTGCTGCTGGTCATTGCCCGTTCTGTCCCCGCCAAGGCCTCGGGGGGCAGGTGGGCCTGCCGGTCCTCGTCGGGGGCCCTGCCTGGGGTCACCTGGCGTCTCCTGACGACAGGCCCTGTCCCGGGGTCCGGGGAGCCCCGGAGTCCCGGCAGAGAGGGCAGGGGAGGAGGGGAGCGGGCATTCCCCGTGTGGCACGCGTGGGATGGAGCGGGGGTGGGGGCGTGTCGGTGCGCAGGCCCCGCACCCACGGCCCGAGGCGGGGAGCGCCCGTGGGCTCTTCCCCTGCAGCACGAGGCGCGCACGGGCCGGCCTGGCGAGGGGTGCGGCGCAGCCGGGCGCTGGGCCTGGGGGGCCGGCCCCAGCCTCCGCGGTGCCCGGGCGGTGGCAGCCGTGTCCCCGGGGAGGCGTGCAGCTCAGCACCTGGGCGCCCCCCCGGCAGCGCTGGCGCCTGGGTGGGTCATGGCAGTGCCCGCGGCCGGCCACGGGGAGAGGGAAGTGCGGGTGCTTTGGGGTGACTGTGGCTGGGCTTGGGGCGGGGCGGGCACGGGGGCGGGGCAGCCCCCTGCCAAGCCCCTCGGCTCTTTTCTGAACAGCTTCCAGGCCCGGGCGCTGGGCAACTGGTCACGGGGGCCGGCGGCGGCACCCCTTCCTCCTGGCCGTGCTCCCCGCGTCCCCCACCACGGCTGGGCGCAGCCGCCCCTGCCGCCGCGGGGCCCGACCACACGTCCCAGGGGGTGTGGGCGGGCTGGGCGCGGGTGGCTCCTCTCCCGGGCTCGCTCTTCCCCTGCGCCGCACGAGCCCGGGGCTGCTCGGTGGCCACTGTGGCAAAAGCCCGCTGAGCAGCGCCCTTGGCCTCTGGGGCTGCGGCGTCTGTGCCGTGGGGCGGGGCTGGGCTGCTGGAGGTGGTGGTGATGGTGGGGGGTCGGTGACGGTGACCACGGGGACAGTTGTGACGCAGGTGCGTCGGCGGCTGAGCGCCCACGGGCGCTGGGGTGGACATCTCCCCGCCCCGAGCCTCATCACGGGGAGCAGCGTCCCTGGTTGGGCCCTTCGGGACTTGTGCGCCGTTGCCCTGCGGAGTGGGAGGTTGGTCCGGCGGAAGGCCCGTGGGCTGGTGTCTTCTGGCCGAGACCTGGGGTCCAGCGGTGGGAGTCGCCGTTCCTGGTCCCCGTGCCCCTGGGGGCCGTGGAGGTCCCTGGAGGAGGCCCGGGCCGGCGCCCGGCAGGTCTGAGTGGCAGACTCCGTTCCTCCCTGCCTCCCTCTCTGTTTCCCTCGGCGCAGGCGGGGGACCCAGCTCCTGGTCCGTCCTGTCCGCTACGTGTCCTCCCGTGTTGGGGACCGCAGGCCGCGCGCAGCACCCCTCGCCCCTCGCCTTCACCTCATGCCCCCTCTGGGCCCGGGCGGGCCGTGCTGGACAGCGGCACTCGGAGAGGCCGGCCGGCGGTCTCCTTGGGCACGTGGAGGGGAAGCCCTGTGGGGTGTCCAGGGGCTGAAATTCCTTAGGGCTGCCCTCCGTGGGCGGTGGGGGGCAGGGAGGAAGGAGATGTGGGTGTTGGGTCCCGTACCCTCCCCTCACCTCTCTCCCTTGGGGCCGGGGCGGGCCACTCGGACCCCCTGCCGGCCGCCCTTCGGCCCCCAGCTGACCCCCGCCTGAGGGCCCCGGGCACGTGGGGAAGCCCGGGTTCTCCTGGCCGCCGCCCTGTGTGGTCCTCGGCAGGGGTGGCGGTTCTGTGACGGGGACCGTCCGTGGGGCAAAGGGCAGGTGACCCCAGAGGAGCCGAGGTGCCAGCTGGGCCCCCCAAGTCACAGCCCGACACCGGGCGGGGGCCGCGGGCGAGCCGTGTGGCCGGGGCGGCCCCGCTTCTGCGGGCCGGCTGGGCGGAGGCGCACGGCACGGGTGGCAGCCCACCTGGGGGGTGCGGGGGACGGTCCCCCGGCCGGTCAGCAGCCTCTGCGTGGCGTGCCTGTTTGCAGGAGGGACAGCGAGGCCGGGGAGTGGGGGCCCCGGTGAGAATGCGGCCCGGAGCCCGTCCTCGCCAGCGCCGCATGGCCGGCCGGCTGCCCCCGCCCCAAGCCCTGGAGGCCCCTTGGCCCTGCGGGGCTGGGGCGCTGCCGGCCCCCCCCGGCTCCAGCCGCCCTCCGCTTCCCCCAAACCCCGACGCGCCGCGGCCCCACCGCAGTCCCCACCAGGCTGCCACTTCTCCCTGCTCTGGGCGGCAGGGGAAGCGGCCTTTCAGGAAGGCGGGGGCTGGCGGTGGGCGTCCCGGGAAGCGCCTCTCTGCAGGGTTTCCGCTCCGGGGCAGCCCCAGGAGGGGCGCGGGGCGCGGGGCGGGGGGCGATGCTGTGCTCGGAGCCTGCCCTTGTCTTGTTGGGCTCTGGCTCCCCGAGGGAGTCTCTTTCACCCTTTGGTGCCCCTGTCCCCTCCTGGGCACCCCTTTTTCTACCTCTGTGCCCTCCCTCCAGCTGTCCTTGAAGCCTCACGGGACCCCTGCCCTGCCCCTGATTGGGACCCCTGTCCCTCCCCTGCGCTGCGCCCCCTGCTCAGGGGAGCCGAGTGCTCCCCTGTCCCAGCCTGTGGTCTGCTCAGACCCTGCCGCCTGCCTGCTCCTGCAAACTCAGAGGGGCCTAGGGGAGCTCTGAGGTCCCCTTTCCAAGAATCGGGGGTTCCCTGCCTGCCTGGGAGGGGCCGAGTCTGGGGCTCACCCCCGCCCCCTTTGGCAGCATGAGACTGGCATTTCCTGCCACCTCCTCTTCCTCCGCTTGCCAGGCAGAGGCCGGAAGGGAGCGGGGCGGGGGTTCCCCGGCTTCCTGCCGTGGGGTCCAGGAGGGTCTGGGGGGGCACATTCTGGAGGGGGCTGCACCGCCCAGGCATTTCGGTCAGTGGGTATGTCGCTTCCCTTTCAAAGGGAAGCCTGCTCTGCCGGTCCCGGGAGCTGGCCGTAGTTGCCACTTGCATGCCGCTGCCACGGGGAACTCACCACCTCGGAAGCAGCCGTGCCAGTCTCAGTGACCGTGAGGCCCTCCTGTGCTTGGACTCCGCTCCGTGCGCCGGGAGCCCTCGGCCTTGGGCCCGTGCGCCTCCACGCCTGCTCGGGGCGCCGGTTGTTCGGGGCCTTCCCGTCTCTGCCGCACGGCTTCCGTTTCCGCCTTGCCAGTATTTAGCACCTTAGAGACGGTTTTGTGGCCTGAGATACTTGTAGTGCCAAGAGAGAGCTGCATACCACCTCCTCCATGCTGCCTTCCCGGACTGAATCCAGCAGCTCGGGGAGGTCCTTTCAGCGTGTTGGGGTGGCCAGGGCACCCCTCTGGCTGGACAGGGCCCGTCTCTGGTCTCCTGGCCCCGAGTCCCGCCGATGGCTGATGGTCTCGAAGGGGGCGTGGCGGGTGTGCAAGGTGTGAGGCTCTGGGGCTCAGGGCCCTGCGAGGGCCCGGGCCGGAGGGTCCCAGAGTGGGCGGGTGGGCTCGGCCCCGCCTCTGCAGCCCCTCTGGGTGGGTCGGGTGGGCTGGGGGGCTGCTGGCTCCGGGGCAGGGTCCGGGGCCCTGCAGCCTCCCTGGGCTGAGGGTCGGGCGAGCCTGCGGTGGTGACAGGTTCCTGCGAGCCCCTGGTAGGACCGTTTCGGAAGAACACCTGGTCGTCCGCGCCCGCCCCTCCGCGCGCGGGGCTGGGGAGGGAGGGCCCGGCGGCAGCGAGCCCTCCAGGCGCCGCACACGGGCAGAGCCTCCCCTGCCGCGCAGGATGTTTGGGTGCTTGCGCCTTTTCTAGCATTCCCTTCCGGGCCAGCGTGTCTGTCTCCAGAAGACTCCAGAAAGCACACCCCGCCCCTTGTCCCCCGGGCATTGTCACCCAGGCCCAGGAGAGTGTCTCTGTGGCCGGCTCGTGTAAACAGGAAGCCCCTGCATGGGGCCCGGGGGCTGCTGGGGTCCTGCAAGGCAGGCACTGGGGGCGCCCTACCGCGATGCGGGGGCCAGGGGCTCAGTCAGCCTGGTGGGAGCAGTCGCTGCATTCTTGACCCTGGGGTGCAAAGGATGGGGGTGTCCCCGAGGCGCCAGGACCCCGCGTGGGGGTGGGCTGCCCCCAGAGTCCGAGGCGCCTTCCCCGGGGTCCCCCCCTTGAGCCGTCTCTCCTCTCCTGTCCAGCTTCCCACCCGTCTCATCGGCCCCTCCTTCTCGTGGTTCGGACTCGGGCTGGGTGTGGATGGCGCCTTGGGGTGGCCGGGGGAGCTTTGGGGTGCAGCCTGGCCGCTGGCAGTCGCCTCTCTCCCGGCCTTCCTCCCTCCTTCCTTCCGGCCAAACTTTCTCCTGCCTCCCCACCCCCTTCCTGCCCTGGAGCTGCAAACAAACAGCCGGGCAGCCCGGGCCCTGCCTGCCCAGCTGGACGCAAAGCCCCTGCTGCTGCGTGTCCGAGAACCCCTTCCCCAGGCAGGACTCTCCCTGTTGGGTGGGTCTGGCCAGCAGCAGAGGCCCTGCAGGCAGGACGGCAGCCCCCGCCCCCCGGGTCCCCCTGCAGAGGGGGGACAGAGGCGGGGAAGCAGTGAGATCCAGGACCGACTTCCCCTTCATGGCCCACCTGGATCCCAGAGGCTGGGAAGAGGGCGGGTGCCCCCCAGGGGGCCGCCAGGCCCTCAGGCTTCTGGGCAGACGTGCTCCTCAGGTAGGGGCGCCCGTGCCCCCGCCAGGGCCAGCCTCTCCCTGGAAACCCTCCGCGGTTGCCTTGCCCCTCCCAGTGTGGGCTCTGGGACGTCTGCAGCGTGGACCTTGTCGTCCTTCCTCTTGCCCGCTGGAGTCGGCAGGGCGCTCCCAGAGCCCGTGGAGGGAGGGCCAGCCCCGGCCAGCCCGGCCTGCACCTGCGGAGTGGCCTGTGTGTGCAGGGCGGAAGCGAGGCCTGGGCAGGGACGGGGTTGGCTCGGGGGGTTGCGGCCCGGGACGCAACTGTGGTTGCGCGTCGATTTCTGGGCGCGTGCCTTCCTGGTGCCTCAGTTTCCCTGTCGCTGCGAGACCAGGGTATACGGGCACTTCACAGGCCCTCGCGACAGCTGTCCCGGGCCCTGATTCCCGCCTGTCCACCCTCGGCCCTGGCGGAGACCCCTTGGTCCCCACGTTCAGTGAGCGACGGCTGATGCGCGCTACCACCCCCTGCCAGCGAGCGCTGCCGCGCCCCCCCCACCCGCCCCCCGGCTCTGGAGCGCCGTCGGCTTTGGTTTCCCTGGTCAGCGGCGGGGCTTCTGTGCAGTTTGGTCGACGGCGCGGGTTTCCGATGGGCCGGGTGAGGCTGGTGTGCTGGCAGGGTTTGACCGGGCGCGGCGGCAGGCAGACCCAGTCCTGGCCCGACGGTGACGCTCCAGGCCCCTGGGGGCTCTGGGATGGACCCTGGCAGAGGCTCCCGGAGGGGTGCGGCCGGGGTGGCAGAGCCTCTTGTGTTCCTGGGGGGCTGCCCCACCGTGAGGGTTCTGGCATCTCCGGGCACGTGTCCGAAGGCCCCTGGAGGGGACCGTGGGCTTTGGCTGGGGGCGGGCCTGCCCGTTGGCAGCGGTGTCCGGAAGCATGGCGGCGTGTGTCCCCCGAGCCTCGGGCACACGGGCGCCCCAGGAGGATGAGACAGTGTGGGGACAAGGCACGCGGAGGGTCCTCCCTGCCGTGGTCCGGGGCCCAGGCACGAGGCAGGTGCGGCCGCGCTGAGGTTTGGGGAGTTGAGGCGGCGTCTTCCCAGGGCTGTCGAGCGGTTGCATGGCTGTGAGGGGTGCCGCCGGGTGCGCCCCGACCGGGGGTGCGCGTGGGCGGGGCCCACTGCCTTGTGCCCATGGCCCCACTGGACTCCTCTCCTCAGAAGCAGGAGGGGTCGCTGCGGGTGGGGTTGAGGGGGCCTGAGAGACCCTTCGCGGATGGGAAGCCCGTGGCCCCAGGGCGCACGTGGCTCGCCCAGCGCGCCCTGCCAGGCTCCCGGGCCAGCGGCCTGCTGGGGGCGCTCTGCCTGCTGAGCCCTCGGGGCGGGGAGGGGAGGTCTGATGGCTGCTGGCTGGCTCACTCGTTCGCGGGGGCTTTGAAATCCCCGAGATGAAAGGCCGGCGTGTGGGAGGCCCCGCCCCTCGCCACAGCCTCTGTGGGCTGCCCTCTCGGGGCCTGGCCCCGCGCCGGAGTAGTGCGCACCTCTCCCAGGCGGGAGCCAGGACTCGGGTCCTGGTGGTCTGGGCCGCTGCCACCATTACCAGGCCGCGTGTGCAGGCCCGGACAGCGCGGCCCGGCGGCTGAGGCCGTACTTAGGAGGGGGCCCCCGCCCCCCCCCCGCCGCCCGGCGCTGGCGGCTCCTTGCCAGGGCCAGTGTGAGAACCCAGGTCCTCGATCCCCTTGCTGTGGCCTGGGTGGCAGTAGCTTCCCCGTCTCCCGCCGCCCTCCAGCGTCCCTGCGGCTGCCCCGGGAACAGGGACTTGGTTCTGCGCTGAAAACGGCGTCCTCCCCTTACTTGTGACCCCCCTCGCCTGTGCTGTGAGCCCCCGAGTCCCTGGGCAGGGGGCGCCCTTTGGGTGACCGGGCCCGGGTGCCTCGGAGGGAGCTGGGGCAGCCTGCCGCCCGGCTTGTGCCATGGGAGCCACCGGGGCGGGCGCCCGGGCCTTGCCCTGGGCCGGCTCTCCGTTCCGGGCCCCCTGCGGCTTCTGGGCTGGGGTTGGGGGGCAGCCGGCCAGTCCTCGCCGGGAGTCCTGACCTCCCTGCTGTGTGTTCTTGTCTTGCAGACTTCTCCACCCAGGTGAACTCCTCGTCCCTCAGCCCCCCCACGGGGCGTGGCTCCATGGCCGCCCCCTCGCTGCACCCCGCCCTGGGGCCCGGCATCGGCTCCGCGCTGGGCTCCCCGGGCCAGCTGCACTCGCCCATCAGCACCCTGAGCTCCCCCATCAACGGCATGGGCCCGCCCTTCTCGGTCATCAGCTCCCCCATGGGCCCCCACTCCATGTCTGTGCCCACCACGCCCGCCCTGGGCTTCGGCACCAGCAGCCCCCAGGTAAGTGGGGGGCTGGGGCGGGACGGGGCCACGGGGACCCCCAGGGCGGGTGTTGTCACGGCCGCCCCTCGTCTCTGGAAGCGGAGCCTCCAGAGGTGGCTTTGGCCCAGATCCGAGCCGGGGTCTGGCTGAGTCCCCGCTGGGTGGCCCGGAGACCTGCCTGCGCCCCAGCGGGCGCGCCCTCTCGGGGGTCCTGCTGCCCTTCCTGAAACAGGGGTACCCCTCCCTGTTTCCCGTGTCCTAGTCCGGGCTCCGCTTCCGGCCCCCGGTAGAGGCCGGCCCCGCGGGGGAGTTTCAGCGCCCCGTCGCCATGGGCCTGCGGGGCCGGCCCACCAGGGGCGGGCGCGCCGTGTGGGCCCCCTGCACGGAGGTGCCGGCCGTGCGTCCGGTGGGCCCCCGCTGCCTCCAGGGCAGCTGCCCCCGTCGCGGCCCAGGAACGGGGGCGCCGTGGGGTTGTGGAGCCGGCCCACGGCCCGTCTGCCGGGCCTCTCTAGGCTCGGGCTCGGGCACCCGCGCAGGCCCCTGCCTCTCTCGGCCCCTGGCCTTCCAGAAGCAGGCAGAGGCCCGAGGCGTTGGAATGAGGGAGCTCGGCCGCCTTCCCGGGCCTGGCCAGGCTATTTTTAGTGTGGCCGCCCCACCCCCTCCCGTTGGCTGCACGGTGTGTGCAGAGAAAGGGCAGATGAAGACTCGGGAGCCCGGGCCGAGGCGAGCAGCTGCCTGCTGTCTGAACCCCCGGGCTTCCTGCTGGTCGCGGGCCTGCCGCCGGCACTGGGCGCCTGGAGACTCGCATAGCGGAGGCCGCGGCGGGCTGTGCGGGGCTGGGCCCTGAGGAGCCCCCCCGAGGGGGGTGGGGGCGCCTTCGGCCCCGGGTGCCCAGGGGGCCGGCACCGCTCGCTCACCTAGGGGCGGGGGCGGGGCGGCGCTGGGTGGGGGGACTCAGGGTTGACTTCGCTCTGCTCTCTGCACCCAGCCAGGGTTTTGGCCCGCGTGGACACGTGTTGAGCCCGGGCTGCCTGTAAGCGGAGGGGCCAGACCCCTTTCGGTGGGCGCGGGGGTCTGGGCAGGGTTGGGCCCGGAGCGGGGCGGGGGAGGGCATGTCCGATGCACACCAGGCGCTCACTGCCGGTCAGCCGCCGGTCTGTGCGTCCTTCGGGGCTGCACTCGGTTTGCCGTGGTCTGAGCCTGAGCTCGCCCTTTGCCCCGGCCTGGCCCCCAGGCCCCTGCCTCTCCGCTGTTCCCGTAGCCCCTTCCCTGGGGCTGCATTTGGCTTCCTGGCTGAATTTAGCAGCTCGTGTTGGAAACCTGGGCTTCCAACATCCTCATGGGAGGGTGGGAGGAGCTCCCCGAGGGCGTGTCCCCACCCCCTGCTCCGCAGCCACCACCCCGGAGCCGGAGTTGCCGAACCCCGCGAGGCCCCCGCATCCTGCTGTTGTCAGGAGGGTCTGGCGCTCCGCTGAGTCCCGGGCCGGGGCCACCCACGTCCCCGTGCCCCGCGGGCGGGCCGGTAGGCGTGAGGGGGTCAGGGCAGAGCCGGACCGCGCCCCGGAGCGCCTGGCCCGCGTGGGCACCTTGGTGGCCGGCCCTGCCTGCGCCTTGCTCCGGGCACTGTGGCCGGGCGGCCGTGGCGGTCGGGCGCCAACACGTGGCCGAGCGCACCTCGCAGGGCCTGCCCCGCCTCGACGGGCGGACGGTGGCCACGGGCCTGCCCTTGGGGCCCGGGGCCTCCCACTCCGGTTCTGCTGTGGGTGAGGGCGGCCCCCGCGTGCGTTGGTGGCGGGGTCTGCCATGCGCGCGGGAAGGAAGGGCGTGGCGGGTGTGGGGAAGGAGGCGGGGAGCTGGGCAGGAGACCCGGGTGGGGCGCCGGGGAGGAGGGCGGTTGTTTCAGTCAGTCCGCAGGCTCTGGCGGGAACTGAAATAAGTGCCAAGGATATGAAAGGGGAAACGGGCCAGGCCCCACCCTGGCCGCCCCGTGGAGTCTTCAGGCTCCAGCGCGGGCTGGTGCTGCCCCGGGTCTCCCAGGAGGCGGGTGCGGGGCGGCAGGGTCGTGTCGCCGTAGGTGGGGAGCTGCGGAGTCCACCGCGGGGCGCAGGGCAAAACCAGGCCCCTGGCCTGGCCCTGCTCTGCTCTGGGGACTGTGAATCCGGCATGAGCTCAGGCCACTGGCAGCTGCGAAGGAGGCTGAGTGACCAGCTGGCCCGAGTAGCCTTGCCCTGGTGGCTGCGTGGGGACTGTCTAGCAGTTGGATGAAAGGCGAAGTGGCCTGGGGCTTGCAGAGAGGGTTCTCTCACGGGGCCGGGGGAGCCGGGGGAGCCGGGAGGGCGGCGCTGGCCTGCGCGTCCGTGCGGCCTTGGCACGGACCAAGCGTGCCCTGCCCGTCTGTCCTGCCTGTGGCGGCCCTGCCTCAGTTTACCTGGAGCAGGCCCAGCCCCAACGGCCCTCAAGTAGGGGGCTGGGAGACAGGGCAAGGGGCCCCCTCCCGCCCAGCACGGCTTGGGCAGCCACAGAAAGAGGAAACGTCCGTACTCTCGTCCTTGGGGCCGCCAGGCTGACCCAGCCACACGGGAGGTGGCCGGGTCCCGCCTCACACCCAGTTTTGCACATGAGGGGCTGCAGGCTCCGGCGACAGCCCCCCCAGGTCACACAGCAGGTGCAGGCTGCAGGCCTGGAGGGTGGGCTGTGCCCCGCCTTCCCGCCTCCACCACCGCAGCCAGCCCTGCAGGGAGGCCCGCCCTCCCGGGGCCTCGGTTTCCCTTCTGCAGCAGCCGGCTGGCCGCCGCCAGCTGACTCCGAAGCCGCAGCGCGCTCCCTGCCCTGCCGCTGGGCGCCCGCGGCCCCCTGACCCCCCCAACCTCTGTGTCCACATCTGGGGAACGGGGCAGCATTTCCCCACGGGAGGCGCTCCCACGCCGTCAGAGGCCGGGGAGCGCAGCAGCCGGGGACGCAGGAGCACGGGGCTCGCCGTGGTCGCCTTCTCTCGGCGGTGCCCCGTCTTAGTCTCCTCTGCCCCCCGGGACACACTGCAGCCTCCTGCAGCCAGTGTGCAGGGACATCTCGGGTCACACAGGGCTGCCCTGCTCTGCAGCGGGGGCCCGGGGACGCCTCGCCCCGCCGGGCTCCTGTGCCCCGGCAGCCCGCGCGGTCGGAGCTGGCCTCCCGGCAGCCCACCCGAGGCCCGTGGCGGGCTCGGCGTCCTCACAGAGCCACCCAGCCCCCCTCCGCCCCCCCGCCCCGGGCGGAGGGAGGACCCGCAGCGGCCCGGGCTGGGGGAAGGGCTGCAGGCGGGAGGCCTGGGAAGTGCCGTTGGCGGGGTTTCTGCCGCGTGCGCTTGGAGCACCGGGCTCTTCCTGTCCCGTGAGAAGGGGCTGGGGGCGGGGGCCACGGGGAAGGAAGGGGGAGCTTCCTGTGTGCGGAGGGGCCCGGGGCTACCAGGGGGCAGCAGCTGCAGCTGCTGCCCATCCCCAGAGACACCCGCACCGCCCAGTTTCCGCCTTTGCCAGGGCTTCGCAGAAGTGGGGGTACTGGGGACCACCGGGCGCCTGCCAGACCGGCTGGCTTGCGGGGGCCGCGGGAAGCACCTCTGGCCCCTGGTGCTGACGGGCGAGCTGGGGGTGGACACAGCGGAACCAAAACTGCTGTGTCATTGCAGCCTCGGCAGCTGTTGCCAGGGTGACCGGTGAGTTTCCCACGCTGCCTCTGGCGTGGCGTCAGGCTGCCGTGTGGCGAGGGATGGTGTCCCTCTCAGCGGATGCCCGAGGGGCGTCTCCAGGGCTCTCTCCTGGAGCCACGTGATCGGAGATCCTGCCCTGCCCCCCCGCCCCGCGGCCCGGGCAGTGTGGCCTCCGGGTGGACCCAGTCCGGCTCCCTCCTCGCTGTGACCAGGCCTCAGTGTCCTCCGGGGTGCGGGGGTCCCCAACGCACCTGGCTCACCGGGGGGGTCATGGGGCTCACACTGTCCTACAGAGGGGGAGCCCAGGAAGGGAGGCGGTTCTTCTCTAGGCGGGCGAGGGGCAGGGGCTTTGCGGTGTCCCCGTGAGGCCTGGGTGGGCTGTGGAGAGTGCAGCCGCGAGGGCAGGGCAGCCTCCGCCTGCCTGGCCTGGCCCGCAGAGGGTGGCAGCCCTTGGGTGTTCCCCGCTGTTCCCCGACGGTGGCCTGGGGCGCTCAGGGCCCGTCTCTGAGCCTCAGCGTCTGTCTCTGTAAAGCGGGGGCGTGGCGGCACCTTCCTGGCTTCAGGGCCGCGGGGGGCCGGCCTGTGCCCCTGGTCACAGCACCTGCCAGCGCTGAGCCCACTGTTCCCTCCTTAGCTCAACTCGCCCATGAACCCCGTCAGCAGCACCGAGGACATCAAGCCCCCGCTGGGCATCAATGGCGTCCTCAAAGTCCCCGCCCACCCCTCAGGGAACATGGCGTCCTTCACCAAGCACATCTGTGCCATCTGCGGGGACCGCTCCTCAGGTAGGCGGCGGCGCAGCTGGCCCGCAGGGCCCTCGCGGGGCGTGAGGAGGCAGGGGTGGGCCGGCCAGCCAGCCAGTGCGGAGGCACTTGGAGCTGCCTGCCTTTCCCACGGGCCTTCCCGAGTTCTCACAAGGCGAGGGGAGGTCGCTGCTGTCTGCTGCTGTCGGCGACGGTGGAGAGTGGGCGGCAGTCCCAGGCTGTGCCTCTCTGTGGGCTGAGTCGTGGGCGAAGGGCCCCTCGCGTCCCCCCCTGAACCCCGACAGCCCCCGGAGCAGACGTCCCCGCTGGGGCCACCAGCTCAGACCGACGGGGCAGGGGCCCAGCCCTCGCCCCAGCGCGGCGGCCGGTGCCGGAGCTGATGGCCCGCGCCCGCACCTGCCCGCAGGCAAGCACTACGGCGTGTACAGCTGCGAGGGCTGCAAGGGCTTCTTCAAGCGGACGGTGCGCAAGGACCTGACCTACACCTGCCGGGACAACAAGGACTGCCTCATCGACAAGCGCCAGCGGAACCGCTGCCAGTACTGCCGCTACCAGAAGTGCCTGGCCATGGGCATGAAGCGGGAAGGTAGGCTCCGCGGGGCGCTTCCTGGCGGTGGCCGCTCCTCGCATGCCTCTGCTGACGGGGCGCTCACTGTCTGCGGCTGCACGGTGGGCCGGCCCCTCCCCCGCGCTGCTCGTCCCTGCGGGCCTGCCGTCTGCCACGCTCTGGGGTCCCAGGAGGCGCAACCGCGGTCCTGCGTGCTCGCAGCCGCCAGTCCCGGGGGCGCAGGTGTTGCCCAAACCCTCTCCCTGGTCACCCCGGCCGGGCCCAGCCCCTGGCTCCCGGGGGTCGGGCGGAGGCAGCAGGACAGTGAGGGCCAGGGCCGGAGTGGGGCAGGGGGCGTGGGAATGGACCGAGGCTGGCGTCGCGGGTGCACCGGGGTCTGGGGCCATGTTCCCGCTGTCCAGCAAGGGGGCAGCCGAGGGGGCCCTAGCGGAGGCAGCGCTGACCCAGGGCAGGGGGCTCCAGAGGCCCCCTGGGTCCCCAGGCCTGCTTGGCACCGGGTCGAGCTGCCCTGTGTTCCTCCTGCGCACCTGGCGGGTTGGCTCCCGACAGCCAGGCCCTGGGAGTAGCAGGACCCCCGCGCGGGCCTCTGGCCTTGGGTGTGTAAGCCCGTTTCACTGACAGCGTTGGTCAGGGGCGGGGTGGGGGCCAGTAGCACTAAGGCCTCCCTTGAGGTTGGTGCAATCGCCAAGGGGTGCGGCCGGACCTGGGTCCGAGCCCTCACTCTTGGTTCGCAGGGGGGCCTCCGCTAGCCCGTTCCGGCCCGTGGCCTCGGTTTCCCCACCTGTGGGTCTGGTGACTCCTGCACTCTGAGCGGACTTTCTCCGGAGGGTCAGCATCCGCGCTGGCGTAGGGGATGGGCCTGTGGGGTTGGGGTCTTGTGCCCTGCTCCCTTCACCGTGGCTACTCCTGTGACCCACACGTGGCTGGTGTGTCCGTCTTCTCCCCACTGGCTCCTGGGTGCCCTCTAGTGGTGGCTGAAGTTGTTACCCAATTTCTTTCATTCTTTTTTTTTTTTTTTTTTTTTTTTGGTGCTTCTTTTCAGCCCCAGTAATTCTTGTTCAAAACTGAAACTTTGGCTGGGCCGTGAGGTCCTGCAGGCTCTCCTCCCTGGGACGACAGGGGCGTGCCTCAGGGTGATGTGGGCGGGAGCTCATGGCCGCCCCGTCGCCTGCAGCTGCCTCCGCCTCCCCCTGGCGCGGCGCAGCGGGCCTGTGCACCGCAGGGGGCGCACTCGGGGTCTGAGCTGGGGGCTGGCCTGGGCCGCGCAGAGTGTCTGCCTGCCAGGCCTTCCTGATCAGGGTGCAAGTTTCATATCGTGCTGGCCCACCCTGTCCCATGCGGGCGGAGAAACAGACCCGGAGGGCCCAGGGCTTGTCTAAGTCACAGGCTGGGCTGAGCCTGGGCCTCCGGCCTCGGGTGCCGAACTCCCTTCTTGAGGCCACCGAGGGAGGAGGTATGTGCCGGCCTCCACTCCCTGGGTGCCCCGTGCGGTAGGGGGGTGCTTTCTGGAGGCGGCGAACACAGCGTCGTTCCCCGAGGATGGATCCTTGGGCAGGGTGCAGGCGGGCAGGCATGGCATCCGGTCGGTGCCTGGCCAGGGGGCTGGGTGCCGGCGTGGCGGGGGGCAGTGCCGGAGTCGGCTTGGGTCGCTGAGCTCAGCCCTCTTACTACCGGCCCCACGCTGGTGCCGGCCCCCAGCAGCGAGCTGCGGGGGCCCATTGATGCGAGCGTCACCTGACCGGGCAGGACCCCCGGTGCCACTTGCAGGTGCCGGGCCCCGTGGGAGCTCAGAGGAGGCACCGGCCCAGCCTTAGGCCCCAGGGAAGGCTCGGGCGGGCGGGAGGTGGCTGGGCTGATGCCTGAGGAACAGGAAGGGGTCACACAGACTCTCGCCCAGCAGAGGAAGCATGTGCCGAGGAGGACAGAGACGTCAGCGGTGCGGCCCGCTGCGGGGACGGGTGCAGCCCTGCACCCCTTACCCCAGGCGGTGGCCCTCCCCTGGGTCCCGGGCTGGCCCAGCAGACACTGACGCTTCCTGAGGGCCCCTCAGCCTGCCCACCTGAGAGCCTGGGCGTCATCAGCTTCCGGTCCCCTGAACGCCTGGGGGAGAGCAGATGACACCCCATTTCATCACGAGCAGGGGGCCCAGAGCTGGGGAGAGCGGGTTCCCCGTCCGACCCTCCCCTGGTGCCTGCCAGTGACTGTATTTCGTCACGAGCGGCTGTGGGGAGCGCCCTGTGAGTACGGGCCTCGCGGGTCCCGCCCCCCTGCACACATGCTGCCTCGCTCACTGCCGCTCTGGGGGGGAGTCGGGGGCACCGAGCAAGCACGGGGGCTACGTCCCCCTGGCCTCCGCCCACAGGTCTGATGGATGAGGCTGGTGCTCCGGGCACGTCTGCAGAAGCAGCGAGGTCCCCCGAGACCTGATTTACGGGCTGTTAGATAAACGCCCGACGCTGCCGGGACCCCCTGCCCTTTGCGTGCGCCTGGGTTCGTGCCATGGGCGCACAGAGAAGCTCGTTCGCGCCCCAGACGCTGCCGCGCGGCGCTGGCCTCATCGGCTTGCGGGGTGGGCAATGCAGCCGAGAGTCACGTGGGCTCTGTCCCCGACACGCGGCTCCGCAGAGAGGTGCTGGCTTCTCACGTTGCGTAGAACCCAAGGGGCACAGTCCACAGCTGCCCTCAGGAGGCGCGACCTGTGGCCCCAACGCGGTCTCAGTGCCGTCCCTGCAGGGAGCTGCACGGCCTCCCAGGGCACCTGTCCGCCCGCCCCCACGCCTGCCCTGTGGCCTGCCGCTGGGCGCGAGGCACCGCCCCCAGGCCCCTGGAAATGGTCTCAAGACACAGCCCCTCCTCTCTGCTGCTCCAGGTGAACCGTGGAGGTCTCCCTGGTGGCAGTGGCGCTGCTGGCCCCGAGCCGGGGCAGCGGGCAGCCCAGGGGAGCAGGAGCCAGGTGTGCCCACCCACGGCGCCCTTGACCAGGAGCACACAGGACGTGAGCTGTAGGCTCCCGGGGCCAGCCCCAGGCAGGGCACTCTGCTGGCCGGCCTGGTGCCCACGACTCCTCGGCGAGGCAGGTGGTCACACTCCCGTTGCAGGTGGGGAAACCGAGGCAGGCTCATAGCCCGGTGAGTGGTGGGAGGGGCAGCTGGGGGCCGGCGCGGGGCTGGCCGAGCACAGGGCAGCCTGGGGGTTCTGGCTGGGCCACCGGGAGGCCGCCTCGTTGGGCGGATGGAGGACACCGCAGGCTGATAGCATCTGCTGGGCAGTGGCGGGGCCTGCGGGCACAGGCAACAGCCAGGGACTCGTCCCGCAGCATTCCGGGGAGGGGCGGCCAGGGCCCACCGGGAAATGTCGCTTGGCCAGCCTCCGCTGGGCCGAGCCCGGGCCTGCGGGCTGCAGCGCGGGGTGCGGCGCTCGGGGGCCTCCTGGTCCGATGGGGGCCGGCCCCAGGCCGGGGGTTCCCAGTCTTAGGGGGAGGCCCGGCCCCACCCGGGGAGCCCCTGGCCCGGGCTGGCGAGGGGCCGGCTGCTGCCCCGCCCCTGCTTCCTCCCCGAGGAAGGCCTCACCCCGTTTCCTCTCTCCCTCCTGCTGCGTCCTGTGCCCCGGCTGCGGACTCTGAGCAGCGGGGCTGAGGAAACGGCAGCGCCTGGCGTGTGTGCGCCGCGGGGGTGCGCCGCGGGGGTGCGTGCCCAGGCCCCGGGGCCCGGCCTGAGGGCTGGTGCTGTCGCTCCCGGTGTGGGGTCAAGGTTTGGGGGAGCAGAGAGGCTAGGGACTGGCCGGGGCCACCCAGCTGCTCGGGGCAGAGCAGGGAGCGGGGGCCTGGGCCCTGTCCGACTCGGAGCTGGCCGCACAAGGCCGCCCACGGTCCTGAGAGCCCAGCCACGCCCCTTTGGCTGGTCTGAGCCTCAGTTTCCCCATCTGGTGAAACCGCATGCTTTTTAGCTGTGCCCCACCTCTGAGGGTTTAGGATTCTGCCCGGGAGACAGACTTTGGGGATCCCCTCCCCAGGGTCCCTGGGACTCTGCCTGCCTGGGTTCCGGGTCTTGGTCACCCTGGATGCTGGCCTGGCCAGGGGTGTAGCCACCTCCTGCCCGGTCGGCTCTGCTCGCTTGGGGCCTGTGTGTTGTGGCTGAGAGGGGGGCCCCCCACATGGAGGGGCTGGGGCCGGCTGTCCTCCGCAGCCCCTCGGCCCCCTGTCACCTGCCGGCCAGCGCGGGTCCCCACCCAGCCCCCACCTGCTGTCAGACTTTCCGGAAGAGCCAGGCTCGCAAACACTTGGGCGTGGGCTCCCGGCCTGGCTCCCTGGCCCAGCTGGCGCCTCGGAGGGTCCTGTCCAGCCCGCCCTTGAGCCTCGCCCCGGCCCGGGGGCGCCTTGAAGCAGCCACGTGTCTACTGGAGGGGAGCAGGACCTGCTCTCGGAGCCCTGTGGCCCCAGAGAGGGCCGCAGATGGGTTCCGGCCTCTCTGAGTGGCCGTCAGCGGGGTCTGGCGAGAAGCGCGCGGCTCTGGCTGGGGGAGAGGTGTCGACGGGCCTGTGACAGCTCTGGGCGGTGTGACAGGGGCCCGACCCGGCCGGGGGGCCGCCCAGCACAAGCAGGAGGCCCTCCCACCCCAGGACTGGAGGAGTGAACGAACATCCCTGCTGTGCACAGGGAACTACAGCCTTAGGAGAGTGGCTGCTGAGAGCCAGGGCGGGGGTGGGCGGGGCTGTGGGGGAGGGCGGAGCCCTGGGGGCGGGGCTGGGACAGAGCCGTGGGTCCCCCTTGTCTCCTACTGTCTCCCTCCTGCTGGTTCCTCCCGGAGGCCAGGGGGCCAGGACTGAGGGAGGCTGCCCCAGTCTTGGGGGAGAGGGTGGGTCTGGAGGTGTAGAGGGGTCCGGCGGCAGCCAGGGCCTGTGAGGGGAGGACTGTGGGCACCCCCTAGGGGTGTCCTGGGACCTGCGGGCGAGGGACGGGGCGGCGTGGGCGGGCGCAGAAGTGCCTGGGAAGCAGGGAAGCCCTGGGGGTTGGCTGGGGGCGAAACGGGTGGGCCTGAAACGGTCGGGGAGTGCCCGTGGGGCTGGGCTGGGTGGAGCTGGGGAGGCTGCCCTGCCGCGTCCGGCTGGGCCGGGGGCCGCGGTGCCCGCAGCTGACGAGTCCGCCCACGGAGCGCACTCCTCTTCGGGAACGTGCGGGACGGAGGGGACGGAAGGGTTGCCTTCCTGCGCACACCCTGTCCTCAGGGCCCCCAGGGAGCAGGCTGGTCCCCCGGCGGGAGGGCCGAGCAGGGTGGGCTGGGGGCTCGTCCCCTGCCCTTGGCGTTTGGATGCTGGGGGTCTGCAGAGGGCACGACCCTGGGCCCCGGCGGTCCCTCCTGGCGGGCGTGGTCGGGGAGTCGGCTGCACGTGGCACGCAGCTGCCTCCCGTCCCGTCTCCCAGGGGCGGCAGCTGCAGCACCCTCCCCGTCCCCCAGCCCTGGCGCTTCCTGAGGGGCTGAGCCGCCCTGCCACAGGGGTGCTGCGGCGGGGACCCAGGCCTGGGGGCTCTGCAGCTCGGAGGGGTCTCTGTCTCTTGCCAGGGCCTTGTGGACCGGGGCGCGGCCCCAGAAGGCGGGCCCTGTGCTGCCTGTCCCGGCCCTCCCCAGGGGTCTGTGGCTGGGGCTTGAGGGAAGCAGGGTGGGCCTGTGCAGAGAGGTTTCCACACAGCGCTCTGCGCGCCGCCCTGCCCAAGCGCCCACCGCGGGGCGGGGGCTGAGGAGCCCAGGGAGCCCAGGGGAGGAGCTGTCGCGCGGCAGGGCCACAGGACGGCGGGCTCAGGTGGGCCAGGGGAGGACCCCCTCCCGGTGCTGCTCCTGCCGCCCACGGCCCCGCGGGCACCCCTGGGAGGCTCGGCCCGACTCCCTGGCCAGCTCACGCCGTCGCGGTGCTGTGCGCACGACCCCTCCAGCCCCATTCCAGGCCGCGGCTTCTCCCTGCGCCCGCCGCTCTCTTCGCCATTTCAGACCCTTGGGGCCCCCACCAGAGAGGAGGGGCGGGCACGGGAGCCCTCGAGGGGCTCTCTGTGGGGTGGACGTCCTGGCGCCGAGGTGTGGTGGTTTGGGGCCTGCGGTGACGTCAGGGAGGTTCTGGTCCCTCTCTGGCGGCTTGAGCTGCGCGCACTCTGATGCTGAAGGTCTTCAGGCACCCGGTGTGGGGCGTGCGGGCCTCCCCGGCTCCTCTACCACGTGGGTCTTTTGGGGGACAGAGTTGAAGTCAACCCCTTATTCTCTGCCTCCTCCCATTGGCCTCTCTTTCCGGGCTCCCAGCGCCTGGCCACCTCCTGGGTCCCCATCTGTCAGTTCCCCTGCGCCCCTGCCCTGGCCCTCAGCACATGCTGCCTCTGCCTGAACTGGTGCCCCTGGGTTTCCTGCTCCTTCAGTCTTGTTGCCCCTTCTTCCGGGAAGCCTTCCTGGCTTGCCTGCATCCATGGCCCGTCCAAGCCCCGCTCTGGCCACGTGGGGATCCCTGCTGAGCCGTGGGCCCTGGCCGTGCCCGGCCCGGGGCGGGGCTGCGTGAACGTGAGTAGGGTGGGTTAGTGAGAGGCGGCGCGCCCGTGTCTCAGCCGTGCAGGAGGAGCGGCAGCGGGGCAAGGACCGGAACGAGAACGAGGTGGAGTCCACGAGCAGCGCCAACGAGGACATGCCGGTGGAGAAGATCCTGGAGGCTGAGCTGGCCGTCGAGCCCAAGACTGAGACGTACGTGGAGGCCAACGTGGGGCTGAACCCCAACTCGGTGAGTGCCACCCGCCCGTGAGGCCCGTGCGACGGCTTGGGGGCGCGCGGCCGTGCCCCCAGGGGTGCGTGGCTGTTTGGGTCCTTGGATCGGGACCAGGACTCAGCACTTCACGCCTCCTGTTGTCTGTCGTCTCCTGTCCATCGGCCGGGTGGGTGTCGGGGTCCCGTACCTGCCCCGGGTTTGGGGCAGCATTGTGGCTGGACTCCTTCTTTGTCTCCTGTGAGGGCTCGGGGCTGGGACCAGGGCTCAGTGGCCCACCCCGAGGACGCCTGGGCCCACCCTGGGCCCGCCCGGGCCTGGCGGCCCAGACACAGCCTGCTTGTCCCCGCGGTCTTCACGCGTGCTGCCCCTGCCCCTGCCTCCCCTGGCTTCAGTCTCAGCCAAGGCGTCACCTCCTCAGGGAGCCCCGTCCCCCGGGGCCCTCTTCGGGCCCCTGCCGAGGTGGGCCCGGCCCTGTTAGGTGGGCACAGCCCTCACCTTCCCCGTCACGGCCCCGAGCACCTGGGGGTCATGTGGCGGTGTGCGCGGCGACCCCACTGTGAGGAGGCTGGGCGTGGCATCCGCGCTGTTCCTCCCGGCCGGCCTTCGGCCAGGGGCAGCGGGCCCTCCCTGCCGGTGGGTGCTCACACGTGGCCGAGACCCCCACCTAAGAGTGCGGGGGTCCCCCCTTATCAGCTCATGAGGCTCCAGCAGGTCGAGGCCCCCTGCTTCCTGCACTCTGTGAGGGGTCGCCCGTCGCGACCCCCGTGACCTGGGGCGGCTGGCCCGGCCCCTCCCCACCCTGCTTGCCCCTCCTCAGCCCCACTGGCGGGTGGGAAGCCAGCTGTGAGGGCTTCATGATCGAGCAAAAACTCCAAGAAAAAAAAACGATCAGGAGATCGAGAAAGGGCTGCCAGCTTTTAATTTTGTCAAGTAAAGACATTATTTGGAAAACCATCTGGCGCCCGCCCTCCCCGCGGCTGTGGAGGAAGGTGGTGGAGGCGCAGGCAGGCGGGGAGCCCCGGTTCTGCCGCCCGCACGCCCGCCTTCCCGCGGGCCCCGCGCTGCAGCTTCCCGGGGGCCCCCTAGGCGCTGTTGGCCCCTTCCCTCGGGCGGGTGGGCGGCAGCCGGAGGCTCAGGAGGCCTGGCTGGCGGCTCTGAGGCCGGGGGAGCCTTGGGCCTCTGCCCGGGGCCCTGCCGTCCACCCCCCAGGAAGGGGCCGTCCTTCCCACTCAGGCACAGGGAGGACCGTTTGCTTGAGCGAGAATCCAGCCTCCGAGAAGCTAGCTGTGTGCTGGCACCGCCCAGCCCCTCCCCCCCGGGGAGCCCCTCCGGCCCGGCCCTGTGCCTCCTGCCCCCACACCCTGCGTTTCCCATCCCAGGTGCGCAGAAACCTGGGCACCACCTTGGAGGCCTGGCCTACCCAGGGGTGCTCAGGGTGGCAGCCCTCCCCCGCCCACCCTGCTCTGGCTCGACCCCTTGAGGGCCCTGGGGGGTGTTGGCGGGGATGTTAGCCTGGGGCCCTAGCCGTCCGCTCCGCCCCACACCCCGCCTCCCCCTCGCACCCTGGGCGCCCCCCGCGCGGGCTGCGCCATGGCACCAGGAGGCAGGGAGCACGGTCCTTCTCAGCCACGTGACAGGAGACTGAGGTGCTGGCTGCTGGCAGCCCACCGGCGCGACCCCGAGCCCTGGCGGGCCAGCCTCTGCCTGCGGCTACCCGTCGTTGTTCAGACGGGTGAGGGCAGGTGGCGTCCGGCCCCGCCAGCGCCCAGGCTCTTGCTGGGGAACCGGGCGGGGGGGCGGGACCGAGGAGCTGGGGGCCGGCCCTGGCCGTGGAGGGGTTTCGGTGCGAAGGCGGCTGCGGGGTCGTTCCAGGTGCTGGCGCCCTGTCAGCCCTCCCCGCGGGGTCCCCAGGCTGCGCTCGGCCTCCGTTCCATTGGTCACAGGGCCTCCCCAAGAGCCCCCGGCAGGCCCTTCCTGCAGCCCGGGGTGTTTGGACGGCACGTCGCTTAGGGGCAGATGGTTTCTGTCAGGGAAGCCCTTCAAAGGAGCCCTGGCCGCTGTGGTTCCTGGAAGGAGCGATTGCTCGCCCTCTGGTGCCGGGGCGCTGGTCCCGCCCCTTGCTCGGGACCCAGGGGATCCCCCACGTAAGCCCCCCCGGCCCGGAGCTGGGAGCAGGGTGCCCTGGGGCCGCCTGGCGTCGTCATCTGTGAGAATGATCGAGGGTTCCTTTCCGGCCGGAACTTTCCGGAAGGGCCTCTGGCGGCTGCTCCCTCTGTGGCACCACTGTGTCTGGTAGGGAGGGCCGACAGGAGGGGCTGGGAGCCCCCCCGCTGGGCCACGCTGCCTGGGGTCCCGCCCCAGCCCCCACCCGTGTCTCGCGTCCTCGCCCGCGACACGGGCCGCCTGGCCCTGCCCCCCGCGGTGGGACCGAAAGGGCCACGGGCTGGCTCTGCGACGGTCTCCCTGTGGCCGCTGTAGCCAACAGCCACGGACTGGGCGCTTAACAGCGCAGACCCTACTGCGTTGCCCTGCCCAAGGCCAGAGTCCGAACGCTGCCCCACGGGGCTCACGTCAGCGTGCTGGCCGGGCCGGGCCAGCCCTGCGGGGGACGGTCCCCTTCTGGGGGGCATCGCTGCCCTGCCTCCCCCAGGACCACGGGCCTCCCGTTCTGGCTTAGGGCCCCTCCTCCAGCTGCCCGGCAGCCGCGCCTTCTCCCCTCCGACCTCCGCTCCCTCCTCACGTGTCCCCCGACCCTGACCTCCCACCTCCCTCTCTGAGGACCCCGGGGTGACGCTGGGTCCCCCGCGTCACGCACGGTCTCCCACCTCAAACCCCTGAGCCCGACCACGTCCGCGGCGTCCCTTTGGCTGCGTAAGGTCCCCTCGTGGTCACAGGGCCTGGGGCCCCGGACGTGGGGGCATCTTTGGGGGCGGCGCGGGGCCTGGGCTGGGCTGAGCGTCCTCTCACCACGGCGCCCCCTCCGCAGCCCAACGACCCCGTCACCAACATCTGCCAGGCGGCCGACAAGCAGCTCTTCACGCTGGTGGAGTGGGCCAAGCGGATCCCGCGCTTCTCGGAGCTGCCGCTGGACGACCAGGTCATCCTGCTGCGGGCCGGTGAGTGGCGGCCGGGCGGCCGCTGCGCCGCCCTCCCCGGGGCCGGAAGCCCGGCGCCCTCCCACGCCCTGTTTCGGATCGGCCGCTCGCTGTTCCGCGGGGGCCCGTGGGGCCCGTGGCGGTCTCAGAGCGTCTGCTCCTGGGGCCAGGCTGGCAGCCGCGGTTCACGGCCGCCCCCGAGAGAGCAGCGGGGACGGTCCCGGGCGCGCTGTGTTTGCAAACGCCTGCTCTTGCAGAAGAGCCCGCCCGCGGGCTCCCGAGCGCGGGCGAGCCGGGGCGGTACGGCCGCCACAGGACCTCTGTGCGGGGCTCCTCGGCCTCCACGGCGCCCCGTGGGGGAGCCCGTCCCCAGACGCAGAGGCTCAGGGGCTCTTTTCTGCGGCACGTTCGTGGGGTTCGGGTTCTGCAGAGCCCGGTGTGGGAGCCCCGGCTCGGGCCCCCGCGGGGCCGGGCCGGGCCGGTGCACGCCGCCTCTGCGCGGGCGGGGGCCGAGGGCTCGGTGTGGGGGGCCCCCGGGGTCGGGAGCCCGCCGACTGAGCGTCTGTGCCCTCCAGGCTGGAACGAGCTGCTCATCGCCTCCTTCTCCCACCGGTCCATAGCCGTGAAGGACGGCATCCTCCTGGCCACCGGGCTGCACGTGCACCGGAACAGCGCCCACAGCGCGGGGGTGGGCGCCATCTTCGACAGGTGGGCGGGCCCTGTCCACGCAGATCACAAACGCGGGATGGAGGGAGAAGTGCTGGGGGGCGGAGCGGAGACCCTCCAGAGCCCAGCGCCTGGGACCCGCGAGCCACAGCTGGCATTTGGGTCCATTCCCTTCCGGTTCTTTTTCTTAAAAATCCCGAATGTGGGGAGGAAAGCTGCGCCTTTTAAAAAGCAGAGGCAGCTTATTCTGCGGATACGGCTGTTCTGCGCTGCTGGGCGGACGCGTCCGTGTCTTCCCAGCTGGGATGTCACGCATCGCACACAGCCCACGCGTGCCCTGGGCGGGGGCCTGTCCCCGAGCGGCCAGCCGAGTCCCTGCCGCTGCTCCCGGCACCTCTTCTGGGCAGCTCAGGCCCATGCCAGTCTGCGCCTTGGCCACCGCGCGGCAGGCCGGGGCGGCGCGGGCGGGCGGCTGTCTCCTCAGGCCGCTCTCCAGGAACGCGGCCCCCTGGGGAGGGGGACAGGGCTGCCCGCCCCTGTCTGCGGCCGACCTCGTCGGAGCCCAGAGGGGCTGTGCCTGCATTGGCCGCCGGAGCAGGTGGGGCTGGGAGGGCGGCCGCCGGGCCGCCTGCCGCTCAGCGTCTGGCGGGGCAGCAGTGGGCGCAGCCCTCGCACCCCGGCCTCTTGCTCGCCCGCTCAGCTGCCACGAGCTTCCGTGGCGTCCAGGCTCCCAGGACAAAGCCCCCCGCGCAGAACCTGCCAGGCAGAGGGGAGACCCGCCTTGGGGCAGGAGGGGGCAGGCTCGGTGCCGCTGACCGCGGGCCCCGCCTGGGCGGCTTCCTGGCCCGGCCCGGCCCTTCCCCGCTGCCCTCCGGGGCCCCGGCGAGGGGCGCAGCCTGATGTGGCCCCGGTGCTCGCCCGCTTCCCCTGCAGGGTCCTGACCGAGCTCGTGTCCAAGATGCGAGACATGCACATGGACAAGACGGAGCTGGGCTGCCTGCGCGCCATCGTCCTGTTCAACCCCGGTAGGGCCCCCCCCCTCCCCGCTCCCCCCTCCCCGCTCCCCGCTCCCCCCTCCCCGCCGCGCACGGCTGCCCCGGGCCCGCCCCGAGCCATGGTCTCCCGTTGGCCACGGGGGAGGGGAGGCCCTGCTGCCGCTGTCCCTGGCCCTCGGGAGCTGCACTCACCCGGAGTGGCTGGCGAGGACTCCGACTGGCACGGCGTGGCACCGGAGCCCTGGGGTCCGGAGCCCGGGCAGCCCAGGCTGTGTCGCCGATGGGCAGACCTGGGTCCCGTGGAACCGGACTGTCCCCTACCTCAGGCGCTGCGTGGAGCGGGGGCTTCTCAGAGCTGCCTGGGTCCCGACAGCCTCCCGGGCGTGGCGCTGACCTACGGCCCCCCTTCCTTGCAGACTCTAAGGGGCTCTCGAACCCGGCCGAGGTGGAGGCCTTGCGGGAGAAGGTCTACGCGTCCCTGGAGGCCTACTGCAAACACAAGTACCCGGAGCAGCCGGGGAGGTGAGCTGGCCGTGCCCCGCCCTGCCCTCGAGGGCCTCGCGGTCCCGTGTCCACCCCCTGCGCCAGGCCAGAGCGCCAGCAGCCCCTCAGGCCCCTCCGTGTGAGGAGGCGGCGGCGCCCTCCCGGGTCGAGGGCAGCGGGGGCACGGCCGACGTGTCCGAGCGAGGCTGGGCGCTCTCCCAGCCCCGGCGCACACAGGCCCGCACGCTGCTGTAGTCCCCCTGGAAAGAGAGGCCTTGCACCGGCACACAGTAGGTACTTGTCTTTGTAGAGGATGTGAGAAAGGTCCCGCCTCCCGCACCCCCAGGGGAACCACTAGAGGCAGGGCCTTGACGCTCACCCCCGAGGGGACAGATGCAGGCACGTAGTAGGTGCTTTGCAAACACATGCAGAGTGGAGAGGTGGTGCGGTCCCAGAGCACAGCCGGCCCCTCGCCCTCCTGCCGGGGCCGGGGCCCGGGCCCAGCGAGCATCAGGAGAAGGGAGCCGCTCAACGTCGTCCGGGTTGTACCCCCTCCCCGGACAAGGGCGCCTCCCGGAGTGGCCCGGGGGCGGGCGCACGCAGACCGGCGCGCACAGGGTTAACAGGGCGGCGGCGCTGGGCCCTCATCTGGTTTGGTTTACAGCGGAGCTTCCCGGATGGAGGACCGAGGATGGACGGAGTGGCGGGCCGCGTGTTTTTCCTGGCTCCCCGCCGCAGCAGCCCGCCAGCTCAGCAGAAACGGCTCGCTCCCTGGCCCCCGTCCAGGCTGGAGGCTGCGTTTCTGCCTAGAAAACGCGGGGGGTGTGGCCGCCCACCCCGGGGCTTTTGCCCCCGAAATGCAGGTGTTGTCAGCAAGTCACGAGGCCGTGCAGCCCCTCAAGGGTCCGCGTGGGGTGCCCTGGGGCAGACGGGGCGTCCCCGGAAGGGGCGTTCGGCCCAGTTGGCTGAGCCGGACGTGGGTCCTCCAAGGGCAGGGCATGGGGGGCGTCTGGGCACAGGCCCGGCTCCGGCAGAGCTGGCTCTGGGGATGGGCTGGCCTGGCCTGGCCTGGCCTGGGGGCACGGGGTGGGCTTGCACAGCCCAGACCCTCCCCCGCTCGGGGCCAGCTCCACCCGAGGCCCCACCGCAGCCTGCGCTATCCCTGCGTAAAGCCCTGCTGTGGCCCCGCGGCCCTTGAAGAAGGCCCGCCGCACATTTTAACCTTCCTACAAGGCCCTTGGCAGCCCACCCCGCCCAGACGCTGTCTCACGCTGGCCCTTTGTCCCCAGCCGCCACCCTCTGGGCCTCCTCCCAGGGTCCTCGCGCCCACCCCAGGTCCTGCCTCCAGGCCCTGCCCCGCTCTGTTCCCACCGCCCGAGAGGCCCTCCCTTCTCTCCTAAGGCTCAGCTCAGGCAGGTCTCGGTCAGGCAGGAGACTCGGGTCCTAGGAGGCGCTCGGGTTCCCAGGAAGCGGTTGGGCCCAGGGCGGAGGGAGCGACGGCCGCCCGCTCACGCCCGGCCCTGTCCCCGCAGGTTCGCCAAGCTGCTGCTCCGCCTGCCGGCCCTGCGGTCCATTGGCCTCAAGTGCCTGGAGCACCTGTTCTTCTTCAAGCTCATCGGGGACACGCCCATCGATACCTTCCTCATGGAGATGCTGGAAGCCCCGCATCAAATGACTTAGGCCCTTGGCCCCAGCCGCGCGCCGCGCTCCTCGGCGAGCCCTGTCCCTGCCCTCCTCTGCCTGGCCTGTTCGGACGTTGGGGCGCAGCCTGTCACTGCTAAGCCTAAGAGAAGTGTTGCCACCCTCGTTACTTTCAATACGACTTGTCTTTGGACCCAGCAGGGAGTGGCTTCCCAGGGCGCAGCCCGAGCAGCAAGAACTGGTGTGACCCAGCGCTCCGGCGCCGCGTGGGGCAGCCCAGGGGGTCTCGGGCCCCTTCCCCGGAGCTGCAGCAGGCAGCCAGGGTGGCTCCGTGTGGGTCGCTGTCGTCTCGGGTGTCGGCATCTCCCTGGTGGCTTTCCTGTTGGGCGTGCTGTCCCCAGCCAGCGGGCCCCGCCTGTGACCGGGGTGGGAGGGGCGGGTGGGGGGCTGGGTCTTGTCCCAGGAGGCCCCCCCGCCCCCCGCCGGGGACGCCGAGGGGCTCTGGGACCCGTGGCCATTCTCCCCCCGCTGTGGAGGGCCCGCAGCCCTTGTCCAAAGATGACTCGCAGTTCTGCCCGAGCCCCCCATCAGGAGCCGACCTCTGTGCCGGGTTTGGGGGCCGCCCGCGGCTGCAGGGACTGCCGTCGCCCCCTCGCCTCAGTTTTCTCTGCGTTGTCTTTGTGCCCGCTTCACCGCCCCCGCCCCGTGGTCCCCTCCCACACAGAGCAGCCCCGCAGCGGTGCCTTGGCCCCTGCTGCTCCCGGAAGCCATGCCCACATGGCCCTGCTGCCGTCTCCTGGCAGAGGTGGCCCCCAGGAGGCCCACAGGTGCGAGGGGAGTTGGGCCGCGTTCCCAGGCGGTCTGACCTGCTGCTTGCGGAGAAGCTGGGCAGGGCGGGGCAGGTGGGGCCGCAGCCTGGGGCCCCCGGGGGACTCGGGGAATGAGCAACCACTGAGTGCCGGCCTCCTGTGCCTGGGCTGGGCGCCCCGGATCGGCCAGCCGGCTATGCTCTGGGTGACGGGCCTCCGGCGGGAGCCCCGGCGAACGCCTGCTCGGGTGGAAGGCGCCCGTGTGGCCCAGCGCCCCCTCTGCCGGTGGAGCTGGCCTCCGGCACTGCGGTCCCTCCCTGTGGTCTGAGTTTTTTCTGTCTTCATGCCTCACCCCCGATGCGCCCCGCATTTGTCTGCAGCGGGGGCCCAACAGGGAAGCAAGGGGTGTGTGGGGAGGTCCTGTCCTCTCAGCCCCGGGGACGTGCTCTCTACTGGTGGCTTCCCTCCCGTGTCTTGCCGCCCCCACCAGCAGCCCTGGATGCAGGGGTGGGGGAGTATGTGTTCTGGGGCATTGCCATCCCTAGTTTCCCCAGATGGCACAGGGGTGCCCGTGGCAGGGGCTGGGCCGGAAGAGACGGGCCTCTGTGGGGCAGACAGCCCTCCCCGGGCACTGTCCCCGTCCGCTGTCGAAGGCGTGCCTGGCTGGCCCCGCTGCCCTCCTGCGCTGTCCCCGGGGGTCCTGGCAGCCTTTGGGGACCCACTGTGACAGGCAGAGATGCTGGCGCGCTCGAGCCACTCCCTTTCGGGGCCCCCAGCAGTGGGAATGCGGAACTGTCCCCCACCCGACACCCGGTGCCTTCTGCAGCCAGACGCACCCCGCTGCCCGCGCCCTGCCCCCTGCTTTCCCCTGGACCTCTCAGGTGGCTCCAGAGGGGGAAACCCAGGTGGGGGTCCTCAGTTGGGGGGGCCAGCTTCTGGGGAACGTCGTCACCGGCCCTGCTGGCAGCCTGCGAAGCACTGAGGCCCCGCCCCCTCGGCGCCCAGGCACCCGGGAGCTGCCCTCCCCCCATCCCGGTCACCCTACACGCAGCTGTTTGTTTGGACAAGAGAAACGTGGGAAGTGGCACATTACTCAGTAGAGAGGTAGAATTCTTATTTAACCAGATCTTCAGTAGTATTACCAATCTGGTTCAATTAAGGTGATTCTTTTGTAATTATTATTATTATATGGGTGGGACAATCTTTAATTTTCTAAAGATAGCACTAACATCGGCACGTTAGCCACCCTGCACCGGTCCCCGCCTCGGCCCGGCTGGATGCCTCCGGGCCCCCAGCCCCTTCCGCCGCAGCGTCACCTCCTGCCTTGCCATCCAGACGGGGCTCCCGTGGCCGCGGCCGAGAATCGGAGGGATGGCCGAATCCTGTGCTGGGAAGGTGTTGGCAAAGCCGGCCTGCCCCGCCCCCTGCCCTTGGAAGCTGGCCTGCTGGGGACATCCACCGATACAGCCCGGTGACAGCCACAAGTCACCTGGAAGAAGGCGTCTCCGGGAAAACCCGGTCCCCGGGCTCCCCGAGTCTCGGCGTTCCTGGAGGATCGGGCTGGTGCCGGGGGCCAGGCTGGGGCCCCTCCTGTGTGGGTCCCCGCGGGTGACCAGCTGATGTTGTCCCCATCACGGAGCTCAGGCGCACAGCCCGGGGCCTGCCCACGCAGGAGTGCGGCGTAAGATGTGTGTGCTGTACCAAGTCTGCACGGAGCCGTGCGCCCCCCACAGCCCACGCGTGCGGTTCCCGGCGTTTCCTGTTCATTTTTAATCAAGACTTTTTCCTGTTTTCCTATAAATTTGCTTCGTGTAAGCAAGTGCATAAGGACCCCTCCTTTGGTGAAATCGGGTTTGAATGAACTGTCTCCAGGCGAGCAGCTGCATCTATTTTAAGATGCTTTGGAGCAGACAGCTTTAGGCCGTCCCCACCCTTAGCCTTGCCTTAGCAGGGACGCGGCTGCGCTTCAGAGGTGACAGATACAGAGAGTAAAGATAAGAGAAATGTCTAAAGCATTGGGAAAGGTAAAAAAAAATCTATTTTTGTACAAATGTAATTTTATCCGTCATGTCTACGTGGAGGAGATGGTGGGAGGGGGCGCTCGCTCTGTTTCTGCTTCTGCAGCGCGAGGTGACCGTTCTCGGTGACCCGCGGGGACGGGAGGCGGCGCCGAGGCCAGGCTCCAGGGCGCCGCCACCGCCTCCCGCAGCTCGGACTGTAAATCCCGTCCCGGCCTGACCGGGCCACGGCGCGGGCCACGGGCCGGGGTGCGGAGCAGCGGCCCGCCAGTCGTGGAAAGGACAAAGACAGAAAAACGTGAGAGGAGAAACAAAATATGAGCGTTTAAAAATACATCATCATCTTTCAGGCCTCGTTTGTTCTGCTGAGATTTCCTGTTTGGGTCTGGAGGTCGGCTGCGCACAGGGGTTCGGGGGGCTTCCTGCTCTCCCCGGTGGGGTGCCCGCTGTCCCTGACCCGGCGCATGCCAGGTCCTGGCGAGGCACGTCGCCGGGACCCCGCATGGGGCCGCCCTGACCGCCCCTGCGCCCCGCAGCTCCCCTGCGAGCCCCTCGGGTTGGTCCCGTGCAGCGGACTCCGGAGGGGACCCCTTGGCAGCTGCAGGCCCTGGCACAGCCCTCGTGTGGCCACCAGCCTGGCCCCAGGCAGCCCTGGCCCCAGCATCCACACCGGCCGAACGGGCGGGCAGCTCCGTGCCACCAAGTGAACGATGTCCTCTAACTGCCCCATGGGTGCCTGAATGGCGTCTGCCCGCTTCATCCAGCCTGACGGGGGCCCTTCGTGCCCACGCTGTCCGGGGGCTGGGCCGGGTCGGAACCTGCCTGTGCCTCCGTCTAGCAGGCGCCCTCTGGGGAGGCACTGGGCAGCCTGGAGTGGGGTTGAGGGCCACGGCCCCGGACAGACGGCGGTGAGGGTGCGGGCCACTCCCTGCTGGGGGCGGGGAGACACAGCCCGTAAGGTGGGGCACCCCGGTGTCTCCCTGGGACGCGCTGTCCCACGCACACCAAGGCACGCCCACGACACTGCCACGCGGCCTCCCCCTGGGCGCCCGGCGAGCGCGAGGTGGAGCAGTGGGCATGGAGGGCCTCTCGGGCCCCCCGCTGGTGGAGCTGGACACCCACCTTCCCCCTCCTGGGGTGCCTTGGGGTGGTGGCTGCGCCCTGCACCTCTGTGCCGCTCTCTGGGTCCCCGACTGGCTGGGTGATGGGTGTCAGCGGGGCTCTGGGTCCGCAGGGGGACCCGCTGTCTCTAGGGCCCAGCCCAGTGCTGATTGCCGGGCCTTAGTGGCCTCGTGTCCCCTGCCCTCCGTCAGGGCTCTGGCCTCGCCCGCCAGGACCCAGCTGGGGCCTCTTGGACTGGCCCATCAGGGCCACGGGGGACGGGAGGGAGCCTTCCGAGGTGCCGGCCCTGCTCCCTCCAGTGCAGCCGCCCGTGGGCCTCGCTCGGGCCTTGCTGACCCTGGCCTGTTCTGTGTTCAAGCCGTCATGGGACCTCACACGTGCCGGCCCTGGGCGCCTTCCTGGGGGGCCCTGGAGAACTGGGGGGTCGCCTCCTGGTCAAGAGGCCTTGTTTTGTCTTCCATGTGCCCACACCTGCTTCAGGGTGCACTGCGTGGGACCATGCCCCCCCGGGGGTCCTGGTCCCCGAGAACAGCCTCCAGGGGGTGAGTGAGTGAGCCCCGTCGGGGACCGACTGCAGGCAGGGCTGGGAGGGCCCTTGAGGCCCCCTCCAGCCCCACCCTGTGCTGGGAGGGCAGAGCCACAGCTCCCTGTTCAGCCACGCGGAGGCGCCCGGGCGGGAGATGTCTGACAGTTACCGGTGGCCCAGGCCAGGGCGGCGCAGTGACCAAGATGGCCCCCAGGGGGTGCCCCTGGGCGGCGTGCTTACCCAGGGGAGGAGGAGCCTAGAGGGGCTCTACTTCCTGCCGTGGGGGCCCTGGCCAGCCCTCGGGGACCGTGCGGAGCTGCCCCCAGTGAAGCGGACACCCCCGCTGCCTCCAGTTGCCACAGCAACGTCTGCCCAGGACAGTGCCCGGGGCCCGGGATGCTGAGCTTGACAAGCCTCTCAACGGCAGGAGCAGATGCTGACAGCGGAGCCGGCGGGGCCGGGGGCCTGGAACCTTAGCACTGGGGGTGGGACAGGGGCCCCTGGGTGGGAGGCCGCTGAGCGCCCACCGTGGCCGGGCCCTGTGCGGGGGGCCGGGAGCCCAGTGCCAGGGGAGGGCTGGCCCTGCCGTCCAGCAGGCAGGAGGGGCGTGCTGGCAGATGGGGGGCATCGTGGGGAGAGGCCCTGGGACCGGGCAGGGGACACAAGGGCCGAGGAGTGGGTGCCCTGGCCCCAGTGGAAGTGGTCGGAGAATTCGTGGGGACCCGAGGCAGGAGGGGCCCCTGTGAAGATTTGTTCCCAGGGCCCAAACGGCCCCATCGGCCCACAGACTCAGGGCTCCCCGGTGGTGGTAAAGACACCCTGGTCAGCACGGGGGCGAGGCCAGTGTGGCAGCGTCTGGGCCACAACCCGATGGCCTGGGACGCAACCTGAGGACGGCGGCCAGACTCCGTCCCTAGGGGGCGTCCAGCTGCGGGTGACCTCTCAGACTCCAAGTGTCAGAGCAGCCGGCCATTTAACATTTCCACCCACCCTTCCGCCGCAGAACCTCGTGCGCAGGTGCCCAGAGAGAGCCTGGGGCGGCCGGGAGCGGCCGCAGCCTGGGCGGCGTTCCGCCTGCAGACCGCGGGGTCTCCTGGAGCTGAGGCTGGGCTGTGCCCCGGGGCAGGACCGGCCCGGCCCCAGCCCCTTGGTTTGACGGACCCCTAGGAGCCGCAGGCCGTCGAGGGCGCCCTGGGTCCCTCAGAACGGAAGCCCAGGCACCAGGTGCCCCAGGGGCGAGGCGGCACTGCCCCCTTCTGGTGACGCTGGGGCAAAGCCCACCCCGGTCCCGTCCTGTACCTTCCTGCCCCGTCCCCTCCTGCCCCTTCCCATCTGCGGGTGTCCCCTGCAGCCCTGAGGCAGGGGGCTGATCCCCGAAAATGACAGTCACCCGGAGCTTCGGGGGCCCTGCCCCCAGGCCCTTCCCCAGGCCGGTAAATCAGGAGGCTTGGGCCCGACGCACCCGCGGGGAGCGGGGCCTGCGGCCCTGCTGTGCGCTCAGCCTTCCTTCCCGGCTCGTGTCCCATCCTCTCTGCGCCTCAGGCTCCCCGTCTCCGCGAAGACAGGATCCCCATGTCCCAGGGCCGCTGTGACGAAGGTGTAGAAGGCCTCAGTCACCCAGAAAATGCTCAGAAGTCGCCGCTTCCTGCTTCATTTTGGTGTGAAGGGGCCTTCATGCCGGGGCCTGGGCAAGGGTGGGCCGGAGCCTTGGAGATCCGGCCCCAGGGTTCGCCTCCAGCCTGGGGTCCGGGGCCCGGGCCCCGGGGGTGGCGTTGGGAAGGCCCCTGGAGGTGGAGATCCGAGGGCAGGTCAGAGCTGCCCGTGGGGGCGTATGGGAATCATGGAGAAGGGGCTTGGTCCGTTCGTTCCTTCCTTCATTCGCTGGACAAACCGATCAGGCCCAGGCCCCGCCCCGAGGGGCTGGCTACCTCCGCGGCTGGGGCAGGGCGGCGGGCGACAGCTAACCCTGAGCCGCAGGCCCCGTCTTGCCCCCTGGGGGCCCCAACCCCAAGTGAAGGGCTGGCGGTGGAGCCTGTGACCCGAAGCCTGTGCAGCGTGGCGCTCGCACGGTGGGGCCGAAAATCACCCCCGCCCAGGGGCCCGCGCTCACAAGGCCAGGCGTCGGCTGGCAGCTGTGTCCCTTGGTGCTCGTGCCACCGGCTTGGAAACGTGCGTCCGCCCCAGACCCTGCGGGGGACCTCGCTAGCAGCACACTCGCCGTCGCTGGAAACCCGCCAGCGGCCCTTCGGCAGGTGGACGGATGTGGACGGTGGCCCATCCGGACCGTGGGACACGCTGAGCTGTACGGGGGAGGCGCTGCTGAGCCACGGACGGGCGGACGGAGGGGAACGCCGCGTGGCTGGGTGACAGAAGCTCTCGGGGAGAAGGCAGGCGGCGCGCTGCCGCGTCCGCCCGCGGACGTTCTGGAGAAGGCAGAGCCGGGGGATGGTCCGCAGAGCGGCGGTGGCCCGGGCTCCCCTGCAGAGGGCAGAGCGGGGATGCCACTCGCGTGTGCGACGCGGTCCCGGTGGGTCCAGGACACTGGGCGCCTGCCAGAAGCCACCGCGCCTCCCAGCACAGAGGGCGCGTCGCTGGGCGCCCCCAGGACAATGACCGGGAGGCGGGGAGGACCCGGGGATGGAGCGCAGGCTGTGGGACGAAACAGCCCGCCTGTGTCCCCGGGGAGGGGGGGACGGAGGGGCAGGCAGGCGCTGGCCCAGCGGCGGTGGGAGTCAGCGGGGTCTGTGTGCAGAGGGGCGGCGGAGCTGAGTGGGAGGCTGCGCTGCGCCTAGCGGGCACAGCTCCTTCCCGGGGCCGTGGGTTCGTGGCTGAGATGCTGCCACCCAGGGGCCCTGGAAAGGAACAGGTAACCGCGGTGGCAGCCAGGCATGTCGCCGTTGGAGTGCGAGCGGCAGAAAAGCAGGGGGAGGCTGGAATAATTCCTCTGCGAAAGAGTTCGAGCTGCAGACACCACGCTGAGCTTCGCACAGGTGGCTGCAAATAGAAACCTCTCTCCGTCTGCGACCCTCACGCCGGTTAGTGCGCTTGTGCCTCCTCGCGCTGCAGCCCAGGGCCTGGAGGCGGTGCCCCGGCCTTGGTCTCTACCGCCCTTCGCCAGCGGATGCCAGGGCTCCTGGGGACATGGCCGCTCCGGGCCGGGCAGGAAAAGCTGCTCACGGGGCCAGAAGGTGAAGGGACAATGGAAGTACGGCGATGGGCACATGGAAGGGACGCAGGGGGCGGCCGGGCCAGGCTGGAACAAAATGCTTGTATTTTGCCGTGTATAATGCGCACCTACGTTTTTGTGCACATTATACATGGGATTTTATAACCATTATTACACCCATTGTATGTAATCATTATTCCCATGTATAATGTGCATCTGTATTTTTTCTCTAAAACATTTGGGGGAAAAGTCTGTGTCATATATAGCAAAATACAGCAAATAGCCCTGGCTGGTGTGGCTCAGTGGGTTGAGCGCCAGCCTGTGAAAAAAATGTCACCCGTTCGATTCCTGGTCAGGGCACAGGCCTGGGCTGCGGGTCAGGTCCCCAGGAGGAGGCGTGTGAGAGGCAGCCACACATGGATGTTTCTGTCCCTCTTTTTTTCCCTCCCTTCCCCTCTGTCTATAAACAAGTAAATAAAATCTAAAAAAAAATTATAGTAAATAAAGTCGCTTTGGATTGTCACTCAAAGGTGAGTGTAAAAATTCACGAGCCCACACTCATAGGAACAGGTGATGGGGCACGCAGACCGATGGTGGAGAAGGCCGACCTGCTGGCCTCTTCTCCGCCGTCCGTAAGGAGACGCCCCGCCCTCTGGGAGGTGGCACCCGAGGCCCCGCTCTCCCCGGACGCAGGGCTCGGCGGCTTCCCTATGCAGCGAACAGGTCGGAAGGGGCAGGAAAGACGGGCTTCGCAGAGAGGAGACACACCCGGCAAACATGCCTCAGGAAGCGACCGAGGTCAACCTGAGCAGTGACGAGTCAGGTGACAGCACAGGCCCCTGACAGGAGGCGGTGACCAGGGCCCCTCACGTCTGTGATCTCGTCCCCCAAACCCACCCCAGTTTAACCACGAGAAACACAGCGGGCCAATCCCAGTTGGGGACCTTCTACAAAACGTGGGCGTGGCCAGGGCCGCCTGAAAGCTGTCTGACCCGGGGAGCCCGAGCTTCTGGCCAAGGCCAGAGCAGCCAAGGGGACGGGCGCGGCCAAGGGTCCCGGATGGGGCCCCGGGGCCTGGAAAATCCGAGAGACGTAGGGGCGTGAATAACCACCCCCCGACATGGGTTCATCAGCCTGTTGCCGAACTCGCCTAAGAGGCCGGTGCCCGGAGAACGGGGGTGAGGCCTAGGGGGGCTCTGCGGTCCCTCTAAAATGATTCTAAAATGGAAGTTTACTTAGAAAACCAAAGCAGCGTGTGTACCTAGAATATCACACACTGTTGCCTAAGTACTTGTGGAAACCAGCTGTTTACGGAGGACCTGGTGAGACAGCGGAGCTGTCGGGGAACCCATGTCGGGGGGTGGTTATTCACGCCCCTACGTCTCTCGGATTTTCCAGGCCCCGGGGCCCCATCCAGGACCCTCGGCCTCGCCCCTCCCCTTGGCTGCTCTGGCCTTGGCCAGAAGCTCGGGCTCCCCCGGTCAGACAGCTTTCAGGCAGCCTGGCCACGCCTGAAACAAGGACAGCTTTTCCGAAAAGCCCACATCCAGCCCACGTTTACGAACATCCCAAGTTCAGGAGGGGGCGGGGCGAGGGAGAGGAGATGGTGGGCGTGGCTGGGGTCCCGTGGGTGCTGGGTAGGGACTGACGGGGCCCCTGCTGGGCTCTCCTCCAGCTCTCCTGACCTCTTCCCTCCCCCACCCTTTCTCTAAGGTTAGATCCCTAGCTAGGTCCCTGTGGCTGGTGCCCGAGCCTCAGTTTCCTCAGCAGTGAGAGCTGTTCGGGGATGGGGATGACCCGAGTCGCAGAACTGCCCACGTTAAGGTTGCGCTTCGTGGCTCAGGCTGCAAGACCCCAGGGTTTCCCCGAGCGGGAGGGAGCCGCCTGGAGAGCCGGGCGCAGACAGGCAGGGCGGCAGCCGGGCTGGGCGGGCGGCACCCGCTTCCGCCACCAGAGGGCAGCATCGCCTCGCGGAGCGCACTCCGAGCACAGCCGGGGAGGCCCCTGCTGATTGGTTGAGCCCTGCCGTCTCCCAGGCAACAGCCTCCCGCCTCCCTCTCCCAGAGCCCCGCCCGCCGCCCACTGGCGGCAAGGCTGACGGGCTAGACCCGCGCCGCGGCCCAGGACCGAGGACCCTGCCGCGGGGCCGCAGCAGCCAGGGGCCCCCTGCCAACATCTCTGATTTCACCTTGGCCAAGGGGTCCCCCTTGTCCTCCAACGCCTGTCTTTCCCACATCCTGCTCTGGAAACACAGAGCAGAAAGAGGGGGAGCTCTCAGAGCCCCTGATGAAGGCAGAGGAGCCCTGTAACTGCGAGGTCCCTGCAGAGCCCCTGTGTCCCCCTCCCAGCTGGCCGTCGCACACCCGGAGGGCGTCGAGGGGGTGCAGAACGCAGGGGATGGGGCGAGGAAGTGGGGTCCCTGGGACATCCACCCCTCCCAGGCTGGTCCTGGGGAAGTTCCCGTGGGAGCCCCTTTGGGGGCGGACCTTGTCAGGAGTGAAGAGATGATGAATTTTGGCCCCTTTGGACCCCCGTGTGACACCCTAGCTGTCCCCAGACCTGCAGAAACCCTGAGAAGGGCCCCTTCCCCACTCAGGGTGAGACACAGAGAGGCAGCTGGGGGGTGAGGGCAGCCTGCATGGGGGGGTCAGGGCCCCCCCCCACTCTGGCCAGGGCCCTGGGTCCCAGCCCAGCCCTGTGGGGCAGGTGGAGAGTGTGAGGAGGGTTCAGGAGACCACTGGTACGGCGCGGTCAGGGTGGCCTCCCTAGGACCCAGCCAGGCAAGGACACAGGGAAGGACATCCCAGCAGGGAACAGCAGGTGCAAAGGCTCAGAGGCGGGCGATGCGGCGGGGCCCACGAGGCAGGTTACGTAAGTGGGGAAGCCCACACTGCTTAGCACCCTCAGCTATTGGGGCAGTCCCTCCACCTCCTCTCAACCCTGCTCTCTCACCAGCGCTTCGTGGACGTTCCCACCTGGCCTGGGCCTGCAGCCTCCGCAGCGGCTCGCTCCCTGGGGCTCCCGTGGTCCCCTCGGGGTCCCCGAAGACCCCAGCTCAGCGCCAGGCGCCCAGTGGGGCCGGTTGCAGGACGCACGGTTTGCATGTGGGCCCCAGAGGAGGGAGCTGTGGTTTGGTGAACGTCACACGCTGTCTGTTTTGACAGGACCGTTCAGGGGGCAAGAGTGGCAGGCTTGGGGCAAAGGCGCCGGCCCCACGCCCGCCCGCCCACTCCCACGCTCGTTCATGTCGTTCAGTCGTTCATCAAGCGCCGCCTGGAAGCGCATGGGCCGGGCCTCACACTGGCTCTGCAGAGAGCGGAGTCGGCTCCGTAGACGTATAATCTGGCCCATACATGTGATTAAAGTTTTTCTGGTAGCCACATTAAGAGCCACGTGAATTTTAATAATCTACTTTATTTAACCCAATATATCAAACTATTATTATTTCAACAGGTAAGCCATGTAAAAATTATTAACGAACTGTTTTACTTTCACGTTTCAGGCACCACATCTATGAGGTTGGGTATATTTTACACTTACAGCCCCTCTCCACTTGTGAACGCCACGTTTCAAGGTCTCAAAAGCCATCTGTGGTTAGTGGCTGGCATTTTGGGCAGTGAGAGCCTAGAACATTCTCATGGGGCTCTGTGCAGGCTGATCTGTGCCAGGAAGGGGCCATGTTCAAGGTGCTGTGGGAGCCCAGAAAAGGAGGGGTCTGGAAGGCTTCCTAGAGGAGGTGGCACTTGAACTGGGCACTGAAGGATGAATAGGAGTTCTTTGAGTGCAAAATAGGGGAAAGAAAATCTTCCCATTTCATTCTTGGAGCCCTGGGGAGGGCTCCTGAGGATCAAGTGTGGTCTGAAGAAACCGAGGGCCTGCAGGACCCCCCCAGGGGCTCCCGAGGGGCCGATGGCTTGAATGCTGCTCTTCGCGCCCCAGGCCAGTGCGGACATTTTCCATCTCTGCATTACAAGCACTCACTCAGGTCTGGACACTGAGCTACTGACAGGCAGGCCATACACCATGAGCTGCCTGGCCCAGGTCGCTGGACAGTATTTCCTCGTCCTACTGCTGTTTTATAAGACCATTATGCACCCCTGTGAACCTTCCAGAACCTTCGTGTACGTGTTACAGGAAGGAGGTGTAGGCATGGCCTCCTGGCTCCATGTTCAGCCCACACCTGCCCCCAGGTGAGCGTGTAGGTGAGGCACGCCCCGCCGCCAGCCCCAGGCTGGGGCTGCTTTAATGGAAGCTCCGTGTGGAGATGTGGCTTCCCCGCAGCCAGAGCGCAATCAGCGGAGCTGGGGGTCGCATGCGGGTCTGTCCGAGCCCTGGGCCTGGCCTCGGGGCCACAGCCTCTGCTCGGCCACAGCTCGGGCCAGGGCCCCGGCGTCCGGGGCGAGGGCTGCGGCCCCGTGGCCGTGTCCTGCCGGCGTCCAGACCAGGGAACCGGGTGGCCGAGCACTTGCCTCTGGCTGGAGCCCGACGCCTCCCCGGCCTGTAGACGTGGCCGGCCGCCCCCGCCCTGCCACGTCGTCTGCTCCAGCCCAGCCGGCAGGAAGCTGCACGCGCGCGCTCTCTTTTTGTGAATTTTTGGAGGGTTGTTGGTGCAGGAAACATCTGGCCATGGTCCAAGGAACATAATAAAAAAAGAGAGAGCGCGCGCGCGCGCGAGGGAGTGGGGAGGAGGCGGGCGGGGGAGGTTGGGAAAAGCCATCTGATTTCACTTTGCAGAGACAACGGCGATTATGCCTCGGAGACCCTCCTACTGACTTCAGATTCAAACCACGCTGGGTGACGTCAGTGGGAAACTATGGAGCTCGGGCGGGTTTGGGGCACACGCAACGTTGCGTGTGCCCCGGGGCCGGCCAGCCGATGAGCTGCGGGGGCTTCCGGAAGGAGGCAAGCGGGTACGGGCGGGAGGGGGTCCCTCACTTTGGACTGACGGGGCTGTCTGGTCTCAGCGCCAGGAAAGGCTCCGTGTTTCATCAGCCCCACCGCGAGCCCCAGGGCCGGGGCGGGGGCGGGAAGCACCCGGCTTCCCCCAGCCTGTTCTGCTCTGCGCTCCGTGCCTCGGTCATGGGGTGGGGCCTCCAGGCCTGGGAGGGCCCCCTGGGCTTGCCGGGGCAGCTCAGCCCTCAGGGCCCCTGCCTCCAGTGTGCCCCCCGCTCCGACACGTCCCGCAGTCTGCCCTGCAGCGTGGGGCCCGGGGCTGTGCCCCTCGCTGGGTCCCTACCTCCTGGCTCCCGAGGGAGTGAGGATGGCGGTCCATCCCTTTCTGTCCCTGCTGCCCTGGGAAGGCTCTGGTCCCTGGGTCAGGACCTGGCTTGTCCCAGCACCTCCTGCCAGAGTCCCCAGAGCGTGTGTCCCTGAGCCAGTGTCCTGGAACATGACAGGAGCTGCCCAGAAAAGGGTGTTCCTCCCCGTCTCCAAGATTCCAGGGACTTTCTACCCCGACGCCGCCCAGACCACTGACCAAGGCCGCCACTGCCCCACCAGCGGACCCTCCTCAGTCCCTGACTGCTCCTAGAGCCAGGGGCCACCCGGGCGGACAGGGCCTCGCCCGCCGCTTGTGGAGCGGTCGCAGCCTGCTGTCTCCAGGGATGTCCCGGCCGCGGGTCTGTACGGGCGGCCTGGCCTGGTGTCAGTGCCACGGTTCACCTTAGAGATGAGCTAAGTCCCAGAGGACCTGTGACGCGGAGCGGGCCGAGGGCGGGGGCCCGGCCGGGGCCGGGACGGAGGTTTTCTGTCTGGGAAGCCTCAGCGTTGGCCGCAGAGCCTTGAGTCATGGGCGGGGGCCTCCTGACCTCTGGGGGTCTGAAAGCGTTTTTTCCGTGGGAAGCAGCCCTGGCTGTGTGCGCGTGGGGCCGCGGGGAGGCTGTCCTGGGCCCCGTCCTCCTCGCCTGACTCTCTGTGGCTGAGGCGGGAGGGGCACCCGCCCTCCGAGCCGGCGGCTGCTTTCTGTCTGCATCTGCCGGTGGAGTGACATGGGACAGGGGGTGTCACGGCGCTGGCTGCAGGGGACACGCCCGAGTCCTGCGTTGGCTCTCCCAGGGGGAGCCGGGGGCGGGGCGGGGGTCGCCCTCCTGGGCGCTGCAGAGGGGAGGGCTGAGAGGGGAGGTCTCGGGTGCTTGCTGATGACGTCGACTTCGGGAGCGGAGCCCTGGTGGGAGGCACCGACTGGCCTGTGCAGCGCCCCGGGGCCTGTTTTCTGCTGGGGACCCTGGCTGTGAACGGGTGGGTCAGAAGCCTGCCCTGGAGCCCCTAGAAAGCCTCATCCTCCACGGGCACCCCCAGGGCCCGGGACGTGCGTGACGCAGGGACCAGAGCGGTGGGGGTTCCCGTGTCACCTGCGAGCGCAGCCGTCTGCGGCCACAGCGTCGGCGGGAGGGGCGTGGAGGGCAGGCCGACCCCTGGCCGCGGGACTCCAGCCGGGGCGGGGGGCTCCTGGCTGGGCGCCGGCGAGGACATGCCCGCAGGCCCTCTCCCCAGGTGGTCTTGGCAACATGGCCCGGGGGCTCCTACAGGGGGAGCTCTGGGACCGTCCTTGACCCTGCCCCCTCCCGCAGGAAGCCCCCCTGAGCCACCCCTGCCTGCCTGAGTTTGTTTCTCCTTTGGATTCTGCAGGGCTCGGCACGTGGACCTCACAGTCTGGCCTCCATGTCTTCTCTCCGGAGAGCCGGGGCCAGGCCGGGCCCAAGGCTTGGCTGGTGGGGGCCCCCACAAGCGCTGGCGGAGCTTCCCGGCAGGAGCGCGGGGGCCAGGCGTGTGGCCCGGACCGGGCACCGGGCTGTGCAGGTCGACAGGCCTGGGCGTGACCCCCAGCCCTGCCACCCCCCGCCTGCACGGCCCTGGGCACGTCGCCCATTGCTCTGAGCCCCGGCGTCCCCTTCTGCGAATGGGCTCTGAGCAGAGCGTGAGAGGGTCGGGGATGGAGGCACGGAGGCCCGAGGCCCAGCCCACGGAGGGTGGATTCTCAGAGGGGCAGCCGCTGGGTCGAGCAGCACCGACCGCCACGTCACGCCTCACGCTTGCTAGGACCCTGCAGGGCCTTTTGGTCACCTGGACAGTTGTGTCAGGAGACACGTGACTTACTTCCCTGACGCGGTAGCGGCGAGTTGGGCCGGGTGGTCTGCCGCTCCCCCCAGAGGCTCGGGCACCAGCCTCCGGCCCCGCCAGCCCCGCAGCAACCCTCCCCCCGCTGGCTCTGCGGCCCCAGCCTGTGGCCCGTGCTCTCGCGGGCCAGGCTCCTCCCCGCAACGGGCCCCCGGCCTGCCTGCTTGCCGCGGGCCGGGGGCACAGGCTGGCCGAGCCCGCCTGGAGGCTGCTCTGTGGCTCTGTGGCCAGCGCGGTGGTGTCCAGCTAGCGGGCCGTGCAGTCCAGCCCTGGCGGCGTGGCCTCGGGCATGTTGCTGGGTCTCAGTTTCCTCACCTGTAAAACAGGGGTAAGAACGAGGCCCCCCCCGCCCCACCTGCCGCCGGCCGCCGGGAGCCGTACAAAGGGCGCCAGCACAGCAGCGGGCCAAGGGGCAAGCCGGCGCCGTGGGGGCTGTCACAACGACACCTTGGTCCAGGCCAGGCTATCTGCGCCCCCTGCCTCTGCCTTTGGACGGCCCCGCTGGGCCACGGGACAGCAGGAAGGGCTGCAGGGGAACCAGGGCGGGGATGGCGGCAGGCGGGGGGCACTCGCGCCCCAGCTACGGCTGCGGTCAGTGGGTCAGGGGCTATGTGGGCAGGGGGGACCCGGGACACAGACAAGTCCACTGTCGTGGTGCTCGGTATGGAGGAGGGAGAGAGGGAGGGCGCACCTTTAAAACAGGGTAGGGCGGGGGAGGGGAGGGGACAGGAGAGAGCAGCACCGGCCGCCCGCACCGGCTCCCGCGGCCACATGGTCGGGGAGCCGCAGAGCACGTTGACGCGCTTGGGTTTCCTAGGCGCGTTCTGCCTCTTCACCCGGCGAACTGCCCGCTGCCTCCTGGCACGGAGACAGGCCAGACGCGCCCAGAGCGCCCTGGGCACTGCTCTGCCTGCGGGCAGACGACAGCCTGGAGAGCGAGGGCATCAATTTTGCTGCAGCGAGGGAGAAAAATAAACCTTCAAAGACTCGGCAGCGGAACGCCCGGCCCCACCAACGCCCAGCCTGGCAGATGAGAGTCGCTGATGAAGCGGGAGGTGCGGTGGCAGCCACAGGGCGGCCTCCGGTCTTCCTGGGCCATCTGGCTTCAGTCCTTGGGCGTGTCACCCCGGCCTGCACCACCTTCCAGAAGGTTCCATATTTGTGCAGGTCTCTGGTCTGGAGTCGGTCCCGAATGTCGTCCTAGCAACAACCTCATTCCTAGTTACTCAAAACTTCTCTTTATTAAAAGGGAATAGAAAAGTTGTAAAGGGGAGCCAGTTTCCAGCGGGGCCGCCGTGGTGGCTGACCCCACCGGGGAGGCGCAGGTGCCCGGAGCCGCAGGCTCCCTGGGGGAGGGGCCTGGGGAGCCTGCCTCTGTTCCTCTCGGTCCTCGCTGTCCCCACGCCCGAGTCCATGTGAGGCCACCGTCCCCACCCACCTGCCAGGGTCCCTCTGCAGAGCGTCCCCTCCCGTGGCGAGCCTGCCGGCGGGCCCCCTCCCCTCCGCTGAAGACCCTCGGGCAGCACCCAGCGCCCAGCCTGAAGGCTGTGTGCAAGCCGCGGTCCGGCCGGGCCTCCCCCGCCCCGGCTGCCCCCGTTCCGACACCTGCCCCCCGCTCCTCTCTCGGTGCCCGGCCGAGACCTCCAGACGCCGCCGCCTTGGGTCCTCTGCACACGTCCCCATGCCTGCGCCCCCTGGGTCTGCGGTGCAGGGCTCGCCGCCGCCCGCAGCCACGTCCCCAGGCTCCGCCGGCCCAGGCGTCCTGCGTCTGCTGGGTGCCCAGCTCCGAGCATGTCAGGCCCCGTGACGGCAGAGGTGGGGCGGGCGGGGGCCGCCCTGGACTCGTGGGCCGCGGCCGGGGCCAGGTGGGAACAATGAGGGCGCCGCCTGCCGCTGTGGCTCGTGGGGGACGAAGGCCGCCATGGCCGGCCCTGCCCTGGGCCTCGGTCCCGCTGGTCTGGGGCCGCGGAGGCTGGTGACTTCCCAGAGATGCCCGCTCTGCGGTGGAACTTGGGGTCCTGGTAGAGGGTCTCGGGTGAGACCGAGGGTGGCCCGTGAGGCTCCGCATCCCCGGCAGGAGGCCGGGCGCGGCAGGTGGGTGCACGGGCCCCAGACGTCGTGTGGCTCCCAGCCACGTCGTGGGCTGGTGACGCCCTGCCACCCCCAGGGCGGCCTGTGGGGGACGCTAGTGCCTGGGGCCTGAAAGGCCACCTCGGTACTTCCTGGGCAGGGAGGGAGCCTGGCAGCCTCTCGGGGGCAGAGCCGGGAAGCCAGAGCCGCGGCCTCCCTCCAGTCCCCTCTGCTCGCCCTGCGCTCTGCTCTGCCCCGTCCCGGGGCTCCGGCTTCAGCCCCGATGGGCTTGCTGGCTTCGGCTTACGTGCCCACTTCAGGCCTGGAGATGGCAGGTGATGTCGCCTGATGCTGGCCACCCTGAGGCCAGGTGGCGGCTGGACCCCTCAAGGGGGCTGAGCTGGGCAGAGCCGCGCGCTGGGGCTCCGCCGCCTTGCTGGGCCTGGCTGCCCACTGAGAACCCGGCTGTGGGCCGGGTCGCCCGGGCACAGGAGGCCTGGTGTGCCGAGCCGTCCGGGTGTGTACGGATGAGGAAGGGGCATGCAGGGAGCCCCGTGGGCTGCGGCCCGTGCTGCCGGTGGAGACAGCGCCCGGGTCCTGCCCCAGCTCGGCCACCTGCTCGGAGCTCTGGGCAAGGCTCTGCCGCCCCTCTGGGCCCCAGTTTCGCCCGGGCAGCGGGGTGGGGGTTGGCGCAGTCGGCCTGTGAAACCACCCGGGCTGCGAGGCCATCCACACAGACGCGACAGTGCTGTTGAACAGAAACTAACTCACTGAGAGGTGTGTTTTGGCCAGAAAAGGAGGCCATTTGAAGGGGGGGGCTGCCCCCCCCCGCCCCCGGCCTGGCGTGGCCGGCGGGTCCGGCGGCCCAGAGCCCGCGCTGGCTGCAGCAGGGGGCGGGAGGCCCAGGCCGGGTGCTGGCCAAGCTTGTTTCATGTCAGGCTGGCTGAGGAGGAGCGCGGTGTTGCCAAAACAATGTTTAAAACATCTCGGAAAATGTGCGGCCGCTTCTTTTCCACGGGACTCGCGCCGAGTCCTCCCTGCTCCCTGGGTGAGGGGGGCCCTGGGTGAGGAGGGAGGAAAGGAGGGACGGACGCCCACTCAAAAGAGGGGGAGGCAGCGGACTGAGCCGGCCCCTCTTCACTGGCAAGGAGGGTGCCCGGCCCCGGGGCCTCCCCTCCCGCTCCCCTCCTGCACCCCCCCTGGGCCCCTCCGCCCACTCGCCGCTCTGTTTTCTGCCCCGCCCACACTGCCCTGGGAACTGGGCATCCGCCCGCTTTTCGGCGGGCCGGCCGCCAGCGCCCGGTGGGGCCTGGCTGACTGTAACCTGCAGCGTGAGAGCCGGGAGCCGGGCCGGGCTCCTCATCCCGACCTGAGTCAGGGTTTCAGGGCAGCCGCCGCACAGCGTCGCCTGGCGCGGCCTCCCGGGCGCGGGCCCCCGGGGGCCGTGGCTGGGCCGTCGTGGGGGCTGGCCGTCCGCCCCACTGCCCTGCGGCTGCTCAGCCCCCACCGCGTGGCCGCCGTGAGCGGGGGCGGTGGGGGTCACAAGGAGCTCTCGGAAGCCCGGGCCTCCTGCTGCCTGGCTGACCCTGTGGATAAAGGGCAACTGCCCGGGACCCAGATACCTCAGGGCAGAAGAGGCCACCCAAGCAGGGGCCTGGCCTCGGGTGGCCCAGGGGGCGAAGGGGGCCCGGGCTGGGCTGGGGAGTCCTTTTCCAGGAAGGGCGGCGGGCCGTGGGCTTGGAGAGCCGGCTGGAGGCCCTTGGAAACAGGTCAGTCGGCCCCGCCCCAAACGCCAGCTGGCCAAGCGGGGCCGCAGCCCCTGCTGCGGGGGGCCCTTCTCTTCACAGACCCCTCAGTCCCACCCCCCACGTGCCAGGCTCTGTCCCCCCGAGTCTGAGCGGCCAGAATGGGGTCTGCACGGGTCCCTTCTCCCGCGGGGCCGTCGGGCTGCCATGTGGCGTGACCGAGGATCTCGGGGCCCTCTCGGACCCTCGAGTCCACCAGGTTGGGGAGGGGCCTTGGGTTCCCCAGGGTCCCCCCACTGTCCACTGTCCCCCAGGAAAAGGACAGCGGCCTGATCACGCCCCCCAGCTCTTCCCCGCGTGAGAGCGTGGATGGGCGTCCGGCAGAGGCGGGGCCTCGGCTCCCGGCAGGCTCTGGTCCCACCTCGACGGGGCGCCTGCCGGGCACACACCAGGCCCCGGGCTTCCTGTGTCTGGGGTGGGAGATGGCTGTCCCCTCCCCCCCGGTGAGGCCCTAGTCCAGCCCCTCTGCCAGTGGCCCGGGAGGGTGACGCACTTCTCACGGTGGGGGGCGAGGGGTGAGCGGACCCCATCCCAGGTAGGAGATAACCGGGCCTCGTGTTTCAGGGGGAGTGGGCGGGGGCAGCCGCGGGGCCCAGGCCGGGCTCAGTCCTGACTTCAGGGTCTCACGGCGGGTGGACCGGGGCCTGTGCTCCCCTCTCCTGCCACTCCCGCGGCGGCTGAGGGTCCCATGAGCTTTTGCTCAAGGACACTATGGATTCACCCCCTGTCCCGGGACGCCCACGTCAAGGCTGGCGACGTCCAGAATTGAGCGATATGTTCTCTGGGAACCCGCACCCCGGACCCTCACAGGGGTCTGGAGCAGCCCGGGTGGGACTCCGGCTCCCTCGCCTGCGCGGGCCCCGGGGAAGGAAGGGTCCTGGTGGGCGGCCTTGAGGCTGCAGGGTGGGAGGTGGTCCTGTGGACATAGGAGAGGCCGGGGTGGGAGTGAGGGAAGCCTCTCAGCTTCCCTTCCCTGCCCACTCCTGCTCCTCTCCCCGCAGGGCACCTCACACCTCCTCCAGGCAGCCTGCCCTGACACCCCATGGCGGGGGGGCTCCGTGTTCCAAGCTGTGTCTGGGTGAGGCCGAGGGGTGCTGGGGAGGGACCCCTTCAGGGAGACTCTCTGAGACACCCTGCCCTGGGCTGGCTGTTGTCTTGGGACAATCAGGTGCTGGCGTGGCTCACTCTTCACGGGGTGCGCGGCATGGCATTAACGCCCGGATTTACAGCCAGGACGGCACACCTGGGAGCTTGTGACTGGGCCAGGTCCCTCCCTGGGGGTGGCCGCGTCCCTGGCTTTGGGTTTTGTGAGGCCACGTGCTCCCTGTGCCTGGGGGCCGGAGCCAGCCCCTGCCAAAGCCGCCATGTGACTTTGTGCCCCTTTTGGGCCATCCTCGAGGAGGCTGGGGCAGAGAGCTGGGGCTGGGGGAGCAGGGGCGGGGGAAGGGCCGTGCACAGCAGGCTCCGAGTGCCCCGTTAGCTGCACCCCCGTCTCCCCTCTCCCCCCAGACACCTTCTCCGCACCTGCCCTGACAGCTTCCTCCACAACAAGGGCTCCTGCACCGAGGCCTTGCAGACCCCACGAGCCACCCCAGGCCCCGCCACGGCTCCATCATCGGGGAATCGCGGAGCAGCTCGTGTCTGAGGTTGGGGAGCAGCGACAGCTGGAGGGGCCCTCGCAGGCGCCCGGCGGAGCCCCGAGCAGCCGAGGGAGAGCCCCCCGCAGACCAGGCACCGCCGGCGCTTGGTGTGTGGTTGGGAGGTGTCCGAAGGCAGGGCAGGGCAGGCGTCTGCCCCTGTCAGGACGGGAGGGGGGCGGAAGGCAAGAGAGTGACCTCCTTCCCTCCCGCCCTCCCATGGGGCCGCCCCTGAGCTGCACACAGCCTGGCCCCAGGGCCTTCGCACTTGCCCCGCCCTCAGCCAGGGACACCTCCAAAGGCCCCCATCCTGCTCTGGTGACCGTGTCGGGGCAGGGCCTTGCGCCGGGCCCCGCGGTTTCTTCGGGAGGCCCGGCCTCACCTGCTCTCACATCTCCCTCCTGGGCCTCCCTGCCCAGGCTGGGAGGCATCCCTGTGCGCTGGTTTAGCCACTCTCGTCACTGGACCCTGCGCCAGGGATGCGGGCTTTGCTCTCAGGCTTGTCCTGTGGGCCCCGGGCAGGCCGGGCCCCGGAGGCTGCTGCTGCTGCTGGGGCGGACGCCTGTGGCCCCCACCCCCTTCCCGGGAGAGAGGGGGACTCCCTGGGCAGAGGCGGGGCTGTGTGTCGGCGGACGCAGGGCGGGAGGATGGGCCCCGCTGGGGGCGAGGCTCGGAGCCGTGGGTGCTGGGGGCTGCCACGTGGACACCGCCCGGCTCCGGCCTTCTCTGGGCTTGCTCAGGAAGTGGCCTTCTCCCTCCTCCTTTTCTGGGTGGCTTCCCGGGAAGGCGGGTCTGTGGGGGAGGGGGTGGGCCTGGCCCGGGGAGTTGCTTCTGAGTGTCCCCCCCACCCCCCGCCTGGGAGGCTGGGGCAGAGCTGGGAGCCCTTGATGTCCCTTCTGCCCGCCAGGCCCCAGCACAGGCTGCCCCCCGATTCTGCCCGTCCCCGGACCTGGAAGCCCAGAGCGTGTGCGGGTTTGCTGGGAGCCTGGGTCTGGAGACACAGGCAGGGTCAGCGGCCTCTCCAGCCCCCACGTTTCCAGAAGTTGCACCTGGGAGCTGCTGGCACAGCAGGGCAAGAGGAGGCGGGACATGCAGGTTGAGACCCAGGCCTTGGTGGTGACAGGAGAGGGTTTGGGTCCCCGCTTGGCCACATCCCAGCTGCAGCCCCGAGCCTCGGCTTCCCTGCCTGTGAAACCGGCGCTTGGTAAAGGCTCTGTCACGGGGACTCGCGGCCGGGAGCCTGGTGTTCCAGGGCCTGCTGGCTGGTCCTGTGGGGGCGGAGCTGAGCCAGCGCCTGGCCTCAGGGACCTGTGGGAGCCCGGTGGGGCCAGAATCCCGGGAGGGGGAGGCGCGGGGGGTACCTCACCTGCGCCGCCTCCCGCCCCACTTCTCAGGTGTCAACCCCCCAAGGCAGGCTGCGCTCAGCACGTCTAGGGTCTGCTGTGGCCAGGAAGCCACTGGCCCCCCCGTGCCCACTGACCCAGCCTGGGAGCCCAGGAGCGGGGGCCGTGGGGGCAGACGGCAGGCGGGGGCCTCGGAGGATCTGAGTAGCCAGGAGCCGGGGATCTGGGGACCTGATGGGAGTGTGGGCTGCCTTCTGACTCTTGGAGTCAGACATGTGTTCTCCTTGTCTCTCTCCCACCTCTGCCCTCGGTCGGTGTTCCTCTCCCCTCCCTTTCCCTTCCTTCCCCTCCCCCCCCCCCCCCCCCCCCCCCCCGTCCCACACATTTGGACTCCCCTACCCTTGTAAGCTGCTCTTTGGAATGGGAACAATGTTAGGTCTTTGTGAAGTTTTATTTAGAAAACACAGAGGCCAGGTGGACAGAATCGGCTGACTGGCGTCTGAGCAGCTGGGACCGTTTCTGCCCATCCCTCCGAGGGAGATGAAGGTCCCCTCCCTCTTCAGCGTTGGAGGAAAACCCGAGCTGGTGCTGAGGCTCGTCGGTCCCCTGAGCTTTCTCGCTGTCCTAACAGGTCAGTGGAGGAGCGGTGGGGGGGCCCGCGGGGGCCCGCCCCCGTGCTGGGCGGGGACAGCCGGGAGGGGCAGTGCTTCCTGCTGTCCTCGAGGCCAGGCCACTGAGGCCAGGCCCACCGAGGCCGCGGTGAACTTGCTGTCCCTTCCACCGAGCTGAGCCCCTCCGCACGCAACTGGGTTTCCCTCCCATGGGGCCCCAGGCAGCCGGCAGTGGGAAGGGGCCGAGCCGCAGTGTCCTGACGCTCGATGGCTGCACCTCTGCGCCCTCCTGGGCATGGGAAGGACGCGGCCTCAGGCGCCGTAGCCGAGGGTGACGGAGGAGGGACCGGCTGTCGCTCCTCAGGGTCCTGACGAAGGACCGTGCCCCCCGCCCGCCCTCCAGAGGCGCCTGTGCTCCGGCAGGCCTGCTCCCCCATTTCACAGGCACCGAAGAACCCGGTGCACGCGTGACGGTGCGTGCGCGGCTCCGGGCGGGGGCGGCGGCGTCCGGTGTGCCGCCGTCTCTGTGTCGGGGCGCCGCTTGGCTGTCTCTGTTTGAGGGCCAGCTACCGACGAGGCTCTGATTATCCCCCCAAAGGGCGCTGCGTGAGGTGCGGTGTGGCCCGGGGGCGGGGGCTGCGGGAGACGCGGGTGAGAGGCAGGGGTGAGGGGGTCGCGTCTGGCCCTGTAGGGTTTGGACCCCGCCTTGGGCTCTGCTCACAAGCCGGGGGTGCAGGGTCTGAGCAGGGGGCTGGTGTGGGGATCGGGCCTTCGGGGGCTCTTTCAAACATTCGAGGGGAGGAAAGCTTCTGCCAGTAGTTGGCTTGTGGGCGGGTTGGCCGGGGAAGCGACCGGCACACAGCAGACTGTGACCGAGGCGGGCGCTGGCTTCAGGAAGGGTCAGCGGGCGGGTCGGAGTCGCGGGGCTGACCCGGATGCACTCCCTGGCGCTCGGCTGACTGCCGGAGTGGGCGGGTCTGCGCACCGCGCTCGGACTCCCCGGGCGTCGGTGTGGCCCGGGTCAGGGGCTGGACGCGGAAGGGTGTGTAGCCCCACGGTGTCTGGGCCGCAGGACCGCCCCTCCGCTGTCCGTCCAAGGCCACCCGGCCGCGGGGGGTGCTTCGCTCCCAGGCGGCGAAGCCCGGGAGAGGACTCTCCTGCCATGTGACTCCCTCTCCCTAATTCCGTTTCACCGTGGAGTCCTTTCTCGCCTCCGCGCTTGTGACCCTGTGTGCACCCTGGTGTCTGATGAGAGACGCCGAGGGGAAGGGTCTGACAATATTCTTTATTGTCAAAGGGAATCGAGAAAGTCCGGGGTAGACGTCCCGTGTCCATGGTGGCGGGAGAGACATCCGACCTCCCCAATTCACACGCAGAAGTCCCGGTCCCAAGGGACTGAGCTGGAGAGTGTCTCGGGGGTGGGCTCTGCCGCACGTCCGTTATCTTAACAGCTACGCCTGCCCCCACTCGACAGATGAGCAAACCGAGGCTTAGGGAGCCAGGGCCCGCGCTCACGGCGGAGAGGCAGGACGCACCCGGCCCACGTGCCCCGGGCTCGCCGCGCCCCCTGCCCCGCGGGGCCCTCCGACCTGTACCTGCGCCCCCGCTCCGGCGATCGCGGCAGGGCTGGCCCAGGTCCTGGGTTCCTTCAAAGCCAGGAGGCGTGACATCGTTTCAGGCATCTGTTCTCCTGCCTAAGACTTCATTAAACTCCACTCAGACGCGGGGCCCAGAGCCTAACGCGTCCCAGATGCCCGGGAGCTTAGGGTGGGATTTTCCGTGTCAGGCCCGGAAACTTCAGCGCCGTGCCAGAGCGGGGCTGGCGTGGTGGGCGTGAGCTCACGTCGCCCCACAGCCCCGCGGCTCGGGAACGACGCCTCCGCGCGCGGTCCTGTGGGCTGCAGTTCATCCTGGGGTGCCAACTGCGGGCTCAGGAAATCAGGATCCCGGGGGCTGGCAGGACCACGGGCCCTCAGCTCTGGCTCCGCACTGGACACGCAGAGCGCGCGGCCCCAGGAGGGCAGGCATGCTCAGCCTCGAAGTGCCTTTGGGGTGGAATTGAGGCTTCTTTGCAGTGGGAGCCCTGTCGAGAGCCTCCCCCGACCCGGGTCGCTGTGGACAGCTCCGTCAGCACAGCCAGGCTCACACCGCGGGCAGCGTGGCTCAAGACGTGGCCACCAGGCAGCCCCACCTCAACTCCGGGCGTCCCTAGGTCCTTTGCGGAGGAGAGGGCCTGGCTGCCCTTGTGCCTCCACTCCCCCTCACCTTCCAGGGCTGAGACCCAGTCACGTGGCTCTGCCAGCTGCAAAGGAGCCTGGGAAATGTCCTGGCTGGGCAGCGCCTTCCCGGCAATGACTGTGCACCTTGGAAAGGGAGTCAGACCCTTGCTGGTCAGCCGGCCCCTTCGGCCGCAGGCTTAGCCCTCTGCGTCTTGGCCGGCAGCCCTTCCTCGGGGGGGGGGACTTGAACCATCTATGATCTCATCCATTTTGTGTTGATTTATGGTCAAACGACCGTAATGTGGGGACATCTATGGTCTGCCTTCCGAATTTCTGGGTCTCATGTTTCATTCCGTGGTAGCTGAGGGGATGGAGGAAAGTCAGCCGAGTGCCGGATTGAGCTTCGCGTTAGACCGCGTGGGCGAGCAAGCTCTCCCGTCTCCCCCGCACCCCTCCAGCCCCGCCCGCGTTTCCGTCTGCACTGGGACCAGAGGAGAAGGAGGGGCCCCTCTTCCTGGCCAAAGCAGGGGCAAGAGGGGGAGGGGGGCAGGTTCCGAGCGTCTCTGCCCCCCACCCCGCAGGCCGTGGCTTCCGCCCACATTGCTCACGGACCCCTGAGCCCAGAAGCAGCCTGGGCTCTTTGTCCACATAGCGCCCTGGGTGAAAGCAAGCGGAGACCGACCTCGGGGGAAAAGCAAAGGCTACGGCTTCAGCACTGGCTCCCACAAGGGACGCAGGCGCCATGACTCTCATTTCGGAAGGGGCTTAGAGGCAGGCGCGGGGGCAGGCAAGCGCGAGAGCAGAAGCAGGGGAAGCTCACGGGGGACCCATGGGAGCGGCAGGCGGGCTGGCCAGGGGCGGGACGTCCCATGCGATGGTTTGGGGGTGTATGGGAGTGTCTCTGGTGAGTCGGCAGTGCGGGAAGCCACCAGTTACTAATCAGGCCCATTTGGGGCTGAGGGTTACAGGGCCGTTGTTGGGCTTCCTGGTCTGACGTCTTGCATGTCTGATTTGCAGCTCTCCCAGGCTGGCTCCTGGGACAGTGGGTGGTCTCCCCAGGGGGGCTGGGGGTCCACAGGCCCTCTCACCCCTGTGGGCGTGGGTGGGCGCTGCCTCTGGCTGTGGGGGACTCCGCAGCCAAGCTGTGTGCCGTTCCTCCCGCGAGGCCGCCCGCGTCCCTGGTCCCGCCCCTGCCCCGTGAGGCCGCGCATGCGGCCGCGGTGCCCTGTGCTGGACCCGATCACTGCAGAGTTCCGTCTTCACGGACAGCTGTGTGTCTCCAGCGCCGCAGCGGGTTCAGGGAGGAAACTGGCACGAGACGAGGTCCTGCTCTGGATGAGCTTGCGGTCCAGCCATGAAGACAAGACTAAGCTCACGACATGAACCCACGCCCTGCTAGGGGGCCGTCCCCCGAGGAAATGAGCTGTGGACACACGGCCCCAAGGTGGGTGCTGACGGGGCAACACGGGGAGAAGACCCCAGTTTTTGGAGCCCCCCACCTGGGCTCCGACCTGAGCTGTGCTGCCCGAGGTCAGGGCCCCTCTTGGAGCCTGTGTCCCCGTGCAAGATGGGGTACTGCCCCCATCCCCGCTCGCAGTGTGGGAGGTTGGAAGGGGATCATCAGTGACACAAACAAGCAGGCGCGTGGAAGATGCTCAATCCATCCCTTCCCTCTTGGGTCCTACTCTCCGTGGTCACGGTGAGGAGGGGCCCCTCGCGGTGGACGCTGAGGCCCGAGTGCACAAGCACCGAGGGGTTCCTGGCTCGGGAACTCGGGCGGCAATGGAGTCGCAGGTGGCTGAGCCCACACGTCAGCGAGAAGACGGCAGGGAAGGCCCTCCGAAGTCCGCGCAGGCACGCCACACACAGCGCTGGAAGGGACAGGCCGTGGGGACCGGAGGGCAGACGTCTGCCTCCCTCTCCCAGATTTCTGGGCTCCGGCAGCCGATGTTGAGGAGAACAGGGCCCTGCTGGGGTCCGGGTCCCTCTCTTCCACATGAGTGGTCCCAAAGGGACAGCCCTTGGGGGGGAGTCGGCCTGCATTTGAATCTCGACTCCACCACCTGGGATCCCAGGCCAGTCCTTGGGATTTTTTTAATCCTCATCTGAGGGTATGTTTATTGATCTTAGAGAGATGGGGGCGGGGGAAGGGGGGGAGAGGGAGAGGGGGGGAGAGAGAGAGAGAGAGAGAGAGAGAGAGAAAGAAACATCAATGTAAGAAGCATCGATGGGCTGTCTCTTGTACACGCCCCGACTGGTATCGAGACTGCAACCTTCTGGTGAACAGGACGATGCCCCAACCTACTGAGCCACCCGGCCAGGGTCTGGGCAAGTTACCGATCCTTCGGCGCCGCCGCTGTTGTACAGTTGGGGGGATGGTGGTCCCGGCTTGTCGGAGAGGCCGCCAGAGAACGAGCACCAGGCACTTAACCCAGGACCTGCCAGAGTGGGCTCTCGGCAGGGACACCCAAGGCCACCCAAGGCCATGACGGCTACTGTGTCTCCCGGAGCGAGGCCGCCCTCCTGCTCAGGGCTCTGGAGAACCGCGGGGCAGGGCGCTGGACGCTCGGGCCCTGAGAAGCTCTGAAAGAGAGAGGCTGGCCTTTGCCTGTTCCCGGGAGAGGCTTTGGCCCCAACACGTGAGTGGTCCTTTCTTTTCCCACTTGCATGCCTTTCGTCCTGGGTCTGTGTTCTCTCCGCAGATGACAGAGGAGATTCATTATAATCTGGGCCAAACCAGACTCTTCCGTGGGCAGAAACGCGGCCCCGGGAGAGCGGTCATCCTGGGGGCCGCTGCAGGGCCCGGTGCCCAGTGCCCGGTATACAGTGAGCACATAATAAAGATCTTCCCAAACACTGCGCGCCCCATATGTGCCAGGCACAGCGTAAATGCTTGTCGACTCCACGGTGGAAGTGCGTTTCCCTCTATGTTATAGATGAGGGAGCTGGGGGCTGGGATGAAGTGACCTGCCGTGGGTCAGGAGGGGCAGAGTGGGGAGGCAGGACTGGAGCCCGCGCCCAGGCCTAGGGACCCCCCTTCACTGCTCTGGTGCCCCGATCTCCGCTGGGCCACAGCTCAGGCTCTTTGTCCCCTCCGGCCCCGGCCGCTCCCTCTGCATACATGCTGGGCCAATCGTTGGCCAGTGGTGGGGTGGAGGCAGGCTGCTGTGGACCTTTGTAAGGCTCTGTCCCAGCCCCGCGGTGGGGCAGCGGGGCAGTGGGTGGGGCTGGCCCTGTCTGAGATGCTCCGGGTGTCCTGGCTCCTGAGGCTGACAGCCTAGGTGGGGGATGGCTCGAAGCCCCAGGTCCTCAGAGGGGTATGGCTGGCCCCAGCCCTCTGGCGGGGCCTGTGCGGCCGGCGAGCCCAGGCCAGCTCCTGCAGGATGTCGACGCCAGCAGAGAGGCAGCCCGTGCATTCTAGAGAAGCCGCCTGTGTCTGCCCGGCATCTGCTGCAGATTAAGCTCCAGCGAGTTTACCCGAGGTCCAGCGTTGCTGGTGCGCACATGGTCCAAATGGACGGTCAGGATGGAAGCGAGTCCCAGGGCTTTGAGCCGTCCTCTCAGATAAGACATCCAGCCGGGGTTTGGGGCGGAATCCGTGTGCTGCCAAAGCATCCTCGAGAGCCAGGGCGGCAGGGAAGCCGCACTGCTGGCCGAGGCCCTGGGGAGCCGGCAGAGGGGCTCAGAGCTCACCGGAGGGCGGCTCGCTCGCTCGCTCATTCATACATTCGCTCATTCATTCACATATTTGTTCATTCACTCATCCACTTGCACATTTACTCATTCACTCACTCACTTACTCCTTCACTTACTCCCTTATTCATTCACTCACTCACCCATCCAGTCCCTCATTAGACAACCGCGAGTTCCCGCGTGACGGCGGCGTGACCTGCGTGTGGGACAGAGCCGGGTCATCCCAACACGGCGAGATGCAGACTGAGCCTCACTGCACGGTGGTTCTGTCACTTACTGAACGGCGGAAACCCACAACTAATTTTTTTACTGTTGAGTCACGCTGTCAACGTTTTGAGACAGGCCCGTTCAGTGGCAACCAGCAGGAAAGAGGAGCGTCGTCCTTCCTAGAAGTATTGAGCCTCTACTTCCTATTCTCAAGGGAGTCCACAGTGAGCCTCTGACCTGTATAAGACGGTGTTGACGCCCCAGCACAGGTGACAGGGACAGAGCTGAGGGCGCAGGGACGGCCGGCGGCACCGGCTGTGGGGCGCGCGGCAGGAGGTGCGTTTGGTTTGGAGCAAACCTGTTCTTCGAAATCAGTGCGTCTCGTTTTCACTCCCCGCCTCCCTGAGCACGGGGCACCCTGGCCGCCGTGCGGCGCCGGACCAGCGGCAGCGGGCGCTTACGGAGGCCGTCAGCTCCGGATCCCGACGGCGCCCGCCTGCGGCGGGTCCGGGCCAGCCTTCCCACGCCTGACCTGCGTCAGGACGGCTGTGACTTGGTGGGGATAAAAGAAAAAGAAAGAAGCCTTCGACACTGAAATTTTGTTTGTTTCGATGGTGATAACAAGATGCCATTTGGGAGGATCACCGCACTGCGATAAAAAAACGAATAGTTGACTAAGCGAAGAACCAGCAGTACTGGGAACTGGCTGTGGTCTGCACCAAATTCCTGACTGCATTTAAACCCGCCCGAGGATGCAGAGGCGCATGCATTTTCATTTACGTGCAGGGTGACTGGGCTGCCAGCCTGATTCCATGGCGGCGAGTGAGTAAAGCAAACCCTCCAGCTGGCCCGGCGCTTTCTCCGCCTGCAGCCACGCTGGGCCCGGGCGGGGTCCCCTGCGGTGGCATAGAGCGGTTTTGAAAGCGCGTCTCCGAATCCTGGCTGTGTTTTACTTCAATTCATTTGGAGAGTTTTAATCAAACGATTTGACATTGAGCACGAAAGCACTGGCGCTTTCGGATCCTTAAGAATTCTGAGATTAGAAACAAGCTTGCCAAGCTGAATATACTCTCCTTTATCCCTGGAAAGCCAGGGAGGGGCTCAGACAGCGTGCAAGGCTTAACTTCAAAAGCTATCACCCTGCTCTGGAAAACCGTACTTGTGGGAAGAACGTTTTGATGGTGCTTTTAGGTGTAATTGGATACATTTATATTCTGAAACCAAATGGAACAAAAATTGAGACAGTCATTCAAATGAATTAGGTGCAGGGACAACCTATTTGAATTTTGCCTTACGAACAGCTGTGCCGAACAAAGGCGCTCTCAGACCTGAACAACCCCCTGGGAGGATATTTGGGCTGCAACATGGAAGCACAGCAAAGCAAAACAACAACCAAGCAAACGAGGAAAAAAAACCCCACAACAATACAACCCTCCCAAGAAATAAACTCCTAGAATTCTGACTGTCCCCCACTCAGCAGGAATTGCTCGGAGCTTACAAAGTCCATCAACATCTCTCCGGGGCCTGTGTTCGTGACTAAAGTTACGGTCTCCAGAGGAAGAACTATTGAGGGCCTCAAACATTCAAACGGATTAATGTAAATCTGAACGATTGCCCAGCAATTTCATAACAGGAATGGAAAATAAGATCATGGTGAATAAACACTAGCGTGACAAGCGTAGGACCCCCCGGCTGCGGTGCTGGGGACGTAGCAAGGGTTTTATATATATGGGCGTGTTGTTTTATGTCTCTTTAATGTGCACAGATACGGTTCACAGTTTTGCAAGGGTTTGACTTTTGAAAGCAGTTTGCGAGGGGAGCCATTTCACGGAACCACCGCGACAGAGCGCCCGCTCGTAGACACAAGGGGCACGTTCACCCCTTGTAGCCTGGGTCACATTGGTGCCCCCGCTTAAGCGGCGCTTGCCCTGGGCACGGGCAGGCCGCCCTGCGGGGGCTGGGGGGGGACCCCACGCGCCCCCTCCCTGGCCCATCGTCTTGGGAGCCCTTGCCCCTCAGCCCCATGCCTCCTCTCTCACGATGGTGCCCCCCGCCTCTGCACTGGGGACCCCACGAAAGGGGGTCCCTCCAGGTTGGGCTGCTTCTCGCTGTGTCCCCACAGCCAGGACACGGCAGCACAGAGCCCACCCTCACATCTTTCACAGTGGACGAACAAACGAATGAGAACGAATGAATGAAAAGTGATTTGGCCGGCCACGCTCCCACCGCAGGCTGCCATTTTGGCCTGGGACCCCCTCACTCTCCTGTCCCTCCCTGCCCCCTGGCTCAGCCTCCCCCCACCTCACCCCGCCACACACGCAGGGGATGCTCGGGCTCCTAGCCGCAGGTTTGTGTGCTGGCCTCTCAGGGGTGCCTTAGGGAATGCCCCCGACCCCATTGCCCCTGCTGAACCCCTCCCAGCCTCTGGGGGACAGGTAGAGGGTCCTTCGGGCTTTGGGGCACTTTGGGGTGTCGGGCAGGCTTCTCCGGGTACTTAGTAGTCTTGCCCATTTAAATCCAAACTTTCCTCCCTCCCAGCTTCAGTCTCTGCCCCTGCACCAGGGTATCGGTTGGGGTGTCAGGCCCACGGACCCGGACAGCCCCTCCTCCCCCGCTCCTCGCCCGCCAGTGTCTCTGGACGCCCCGGCGCAGCGAGCAGGGCCGGTGACCAGACGGCCCCCCCCCCCCCCGGCGGGTGGCCCCGGGCGTCCTTCCCTGAGCCCCCTCGCGACTCCCCGCCCGCCCGGCGCCTCCGTCCTCTCTCCAGGAGCAGGCTCAGGCCCTCTGCTCTGCGCCCACGGGGGTGGCGGCCCCGCCTCAGGGTGCGCGGACAGAGGGCTGGCTGCTCCGGGTCAGCTTCGTGACCGCTCTGAGCTTCCGGTGATGGATGCGCTGGAGGGGCCTCCGGGGTCGGGGAGAGACGCAGGGAGGGGTCGGCCAGGCCTGGGTGGCCCGCCTTCGACTGTCTGTCCCCGGCGGGGGTGCCCGTGGGGCTTGACTCCCAGGAAGAGCCCGGGCACCGTGGGATTGCCCACAGACCCCTGAGGGGGTGGGTGAGCGACCTGGCTGGGGCATAGCCACGGGCCTGGGCCCCGGGGCTGTCTCCTGCTCGTTAGCCCCCGGAGCTCGGCTGGGCTCCCGCACAGCTGCAGGCGGCAGGTCCCCAGCCGGGGCACCCTGACACGGCGGGGGCGGGGGCGGGGACGTGGCCTGGCCCGTGGGAAGCCCGCAGAGCTGACTCACGAGGAGCTGAGCAGAAAGGGGCCCAGCTGTTTCACGGGCCCCGGGGACCCGGCTGCGCTGCCGCAGACCGGACGGGGCGGGGAGGGGCGGGAGGAGAGGGCTCCTCACAGGGACATTCCCGCCTGCCGACCTCCTGGGAAAGGCCGTCTGGGGCCACGGGCTGGGGCGGGGGAGGGAGGCGGCCGGGGCAGGCACGGCCCACCCCACCTCCAGGCTGCGACGCCTGGGACACAGGGTTTCCGGGGACACGAGCCTTCGGTGCGAACGCCAGGGGTGCCCTGGGCACGCGGGACAGCCGGTGCCCCGGTCGCGCTGCGCGGCTGCCGGACCGCGACGGCCCCTTCGGACACAACGGCCTGGGGTGGGGGCGTCGGGGTTCCCGGGGCTTACGTGACAGACCCCGAAGCCCCAGAGTCACCGGGACTGGGGCCCGGAGTTTTCTGAGCGCAGACACTGCTGTCTCTCCCGGGAGCTGCGGCCACGCGGGCAGCACGTGCCCGGCTGGGATGTGCGCGTGCATGCATGTGCACACCCCCCCCCAACTCGGGAGGCCCCTTCCCGCCTGCCGGGGCAGCCTCCGAACCTGCAGCGCCTGGCAGGCGTCTCCATGCGATGGGAGCCGCGGGCTCTGTGACCCTGGGGCCTGACCACGGCACGTAGAGCCCCGCCCCCTTCAGGGCGGCAGGACCCGCTCGCCCCGCACTGCGCAGCCCAGGCCCAGCCCCAGCCCCAGCGCTGCGCTCCCTGCCCGCGAGGCCCGCTCCCGGCCGGGCTGCGGGCGGCTCCAGGCGCGGCCGCCCCACTCCTGTCCCTGCCTCCGGCCTCCGCTCTGCGCCCCTCCTCTCCCTGGAAGGGCACCGGTCGCCTAATCCAGTGCCTGTGTTCTCTGTCCTCAGCTCATCACCTCTGCAAAGACTCTGCTTCCCCGGGAGGACACATTTCGAGGCCCTGGGGTGACGCGACTTGGGGGGACACTGTCCAACCTCAGGGCAGGACCCGCAGAGCCCAGCTCCCTGCGCCTGCTCGCTGACCAGCCCCCGGCTGCGCGAACACCTGGCTTGGGTTTTAACACAATACGCCCTCCTCTTGTGCCCTCCTGCCCCTTAGCCCGGTGGCCACGCCCTCCGCTCAGCCTCTCCCGCAGGTGGCCCTGGCGCCCGGATGCGCCGTGAGGATTCCCTGCGGGCACAGCTGACGCCCTGGGACCCTCCCGGCCGCAGCGGTCCTCAACGTGCCTTGACCCTGCCCGCGTTCTCGGGAAGCCCGTCGGGTGGGGGCGCTCTTCCGGCTCTCGGGGGCAGCTGCCACGGCTGCCGTTCCCGTCCTGGAATTGGACGAGCTGCCGCCAGCGTCGCCGCTCCTTGGACAGACATTGGTCCCTTTCGTTGGCCGCTTTATGAATAGTCCTCTCTCCTTCTATAGTTCCACTAAGATGAATCTAGGTCTGGACACTTTTTTATTACCCTACTTGGGGTTCATTGGGAGTTTGGGGATTTTTTTTTTTTGGATGAGTCTCATCAGTTTTGTAAAATTCTCAGACGTCATCTCTTCTGATACGGTTCTGCCGTGCTGTTTCTTGTCTGCTTTCCAGAACATCGCTGACACCTGTCTCTGTGCGCTCACAGCCTGGGCTCACTGTACCCCAGCCCCGTGCCGGTCCCTAGCAGGTGCTCAGTAAGCGCAGGCTGGACAGGGCGGTGCGGGGAGGGGCTCGTGCCTCCATGCCTGCTGCCCAGAGAGGAGAGGGGCGGGAGGCGCGGACAGAGCTCGGCGGCCTCCGGTTTCCAAACAGGCGTCGGATGGAAGGAAGCGGGAGCCCCAGAGCGCCGAGGTGGGTGTGAGTCCAGATCTGCTGCAGGGTCTGCAGCTTGATCCCCTGCTCTCTCCTGTTAAGAGCAACATTGTTCCCTTTTTGGGCGTGGGCCCTTGGACCACCCTCACCCATTTCGCCCCCTGCTGGTCTCTGGCAACCGCCAGTCTGGTCCCTGGAGCTGGAGTCTGGTTTCCTTAGATCCCGCGGATGCGCGCGCTCTCAGCTGCCTTATTTCACTTAACGTGAAGCCCCCTGGTCCGCCATGTTGGCCCCAGTGGCAGGATTTCCTTCCTTTTTGACGGCCGAATAATATTGCACGACACACAGGGTCCGGCAGAAGGCAGGCCTGCTGGAGTGTGGTTGGGAGGGTAATAACATGGGGCCAGGATTTGCAGTTTCCGTTGGACCGTCTCACCTAAAACGTCATGTGGCTGCTTCGGCGTGATATTGTTACGCTGCAGAATGACATGCTTATGATTTTGTAATAAAAGGTTTTTATGTAATAAAAAGGGGCGACGTTTGCGCGGGGCCCTGTCCACACACCGCACTGCCTACATCCATCCGCTCCCCCGTCGGCGGGTGCCGAGGCGGCTCCGTGTCCTGGCCGTTACAAAGAGCGCGGCGGGGGCCGTGCGGGCGGGCGTGGGTGTCTTTCTGCGTTAGGGTTTCTGTTGTCTTCAGACAAATACCCAGGAGTGAAACTGCTGGGTCATCTGGTAGTTCCGTTTTTATCTTTTTGAGGAACTCCATACTGCCCTCCACAGCGGCTGCACAGACTCCCCTTCCCTCCGGCCGTGGGGGGCCCCCTTCTCCCCGCGCCCCCCTCCCACGCCGGTTGTCTCTAGCCTTTCCGGTCACAGCCATCCCAGCTCGCGGGAGGCGGGAGCCCAGCGTGGCCCTGCCGCGCGCTTCCCTGGCGATGGGTGATGTGGAGCACCTTTCCGTGCAGCTGTGAGCCACCTGCGTGTCTTCCTGGAAAGAAAGGTCCTAGTTCCTCTGCCATGTTTAAATTACGTCATTTCTTGCTATTGAGTTGCCTGAGTCCTCTATGTATTTGGGTTCTGAGCCCCTTATCAGATACGTGGCTCGCGAGTTGTTTCCTCCCGTTCAGGAAGCTGGCGTTTCATTTCGTCGACGGCTTCCTTTCCTGTGCAGAGACTTTTGAGCTGGATATAGTCCCACTGGTTTCTTTTTGCTTTTGTTGCCTTTGCTTTTGGTATCGGAGTCAAAAAAAGTCATCGCCAAGATTGACGCCAAGAGCGCCCCCGCTGCGTCTCCTTCTGGTTTTACGGTCGCAGGTCTTACGTTCGAGTCTTTCGTCCATGTTGAGGTGGTTTGTGTGCGGGGGCGCGGGGGGCGCGGTTTCGCCCCTGCGTGGGGCTGCCCCAGTCCCCACGTCGCTGACTGAAGAGAGCGCCCTCTCCCCCGGGCACGCTCCTTCCTGCCTCTCTGGTCGTCACAAGGTCACCGACCCTGTAGGTGCGTGTTTATTCTGGGCTCTCGGTTCTGCCCCGTTGGCCTGTGCGTCTGTCCCTGTGCCGGCGCCGCGCTGTTTTGACCCCCGTAGCTCTGTGGTGTAGTCTGAAGCCAGGGCGTGTGACGTCTTCAGCTTTGTCCTTCTTTCTCAGGATTACTTTGGCTACGTGGGGCCTCTTGTGGTTCCATGTAAATATTAGGATTGTTTGTTCTATTTCTCTAATAAATGCCGCTGGCGTTTTGATAGGGATTGCATGGAACCTGCAGGTTGCTTTGGGTAGTATGGACATTTTAATGCTATAGATTCTTCCAATCCTTCCATGCGCTGCCTTTCCATTTATTTGTGTCTTCAATTTCTTTCCTTAATGTCAAAACATTATTTAAAGCTTGAAAGCAAGGAAAACAAGCACCGTCCTGTCTAAGTCACGCTGGGACAGCCGTTGTTTAACAGGCGCACGGGCTCACCTCGAGGGGCGCACCCGGCGCGGGCGGTGCGGCTCAGTGGGCCGGGCGCTGTTCTGTCAACCGAAGGGTCCCCGCTGGATTCCTGGTCAGGGCGCATGCCCAGGGGGCGGCACACGCCCCGCCTTCTTGATTTGGGTCACCGTGCACCCAGGGCCGCAGCCAGCATGGCTCCTCCCTCCCTCCACCCTGACTCCGAGCCCGATGGGATGGGGGCTGGGGACAGAGGCTGCGGACAACGCTGGGCCTGCACCCTGCTCTTCCCTGGGGGTGGAGGGTGCCACCTCGCAGCCGCAGTACGTGGGGCCCCTCCCGGGGCCTGCCGCTCCCTGTGCCCTCCTGACTCTGGGCCAGCTCCCCGGCCATGGGGCGGTGGTTCCAAAGGCTCCGTCCATCGGGGAGGACGGCTGGGCCGGCTGGGGCTCAGGGCGGGGAGGACAGGGCGGGGAGGGTGACCTCTGGGGTCAGCAGAGAGAGGTCACAGGCCCTGGCCCTGCCCTCCCTGTCCCAGCAACTCTGCCTGGTGGCCTCAGGGGCCGGAGCGGTGGGCGGGCCCCGCTGGGCAGCCCCTCTCTGGGGCAGGCCCCGTGCCAGCTGCTGCTCCGGTCCCCGCGGCGGGACCCAGTGCCCCCAGGGCTCAGGCTGCTGCTCGGCCCGCCCACCCTGCCCCTCGGCTCGCGGGACGCTCTCCTCCGCGTGCCCGTGGGACGAGCCCGCTGGGCCGGCGGCTGCAGGTTTACACGCGTTCCCCCCTCAGACACGACGCCCCTTTTCCCACCAACTACTCTCTACAGTCCTTTCGCTTTCCCAGCGTGACGTTCGTAGATGACGTCACTACCCTCACGCGTAATTCAGGTGCGGTGGGTCCAATGGGGTCCCCCCCCAGTTCACGTCCACCCGGAGCCGGGGGATGAGGCCTCCTTTGGAAGCAGGGCCTCTGCAGCAGGGGCTGGTGAGGGCCTTGAGCTGGAACATTCCTGACTGGGAGGGACCCTAACGCCAGCACCTGGCGTCCTTGTAAGACGAGCTGAGGACACAGGGAGACAAACAGGGTCGTGCGAGGACAGAGGCAGAGAGGGAAGCGGCGCGGCCACAGGCCACGGGGCCCAGGGGCCCCCGAGGGGCCGGGAGAGGCGGGGGGGACCCTCCCTCGCAGCATCCGCAGGGAGTGCGGCCCCTGACACCTTGCCCTTGGACTTCTGGCCTCCGCGACTGGGAGAGAATAATGCCTGCTGTCCTAAGCCACCCAGTTGGGGTCAGCTGTCACGGCAGCCCGGGCCCGAACACGCCAGGCCAATCAGCTTGGGGGAGAGGGGCTGCGGCTGCCCCCTCTGCGCTGCCGGCCACAGGCCTCTGTCACGGGTGCGCTTGGCGAGCCCCTCTTAGAGAGCGGCGAACAGGGGCTCAGAGACCCGGGCAGCCTGCCGAGGCGCAGGCCCGGGAGGGGGAAGCAGGCGGCGGGGTGGTCTGGCCCCCGGCGATGCTCCCCGCCTGTCCCGCCTGCCCGTGGATCGCGCCGTGGGTGCGGGGCGGGCGACGTGGGTCCGTGCTGTTTCCTCCCTGCCTGTGGGGGTGCCTCCCGCTGGCTTGTCCCTCGGCCCCTCCCGCCCTTCCCCTTGGTGTCCCCAGAGCAGGGGCTGCGTCTTCCCTCTGTGCCGATGAGGTAACGAGGTAACAGCTCCTGGAGCTAAGCAACCAAGACACAAATGCCGGGCGCCGCTGTGGGCCAGGCGGCAGGCCTGCCTGCGCCGGGAGTCTCTGGGCCCCGGGCCCACCTGAAGGACCGGCCGCATCTCTGGGGCCGCTCCAGCGCCCACGTGGGCCTCCGGTTGGCCTGTCCTGTGTCTGTGTGACAGCCGCAGGGCTGGCCCCGATCTCGGGGACCTGCTGAGTGCATCCGAGGGCTGACCGGATTCCCTGAGCGCTACTCACTGCTGCGGGTGGGAGGGTCTGGCAGGGGTGGCCTCACCGGCCGGGCTCCGGACCCCCTCGCCGTGGGACGCAAAGTAAAATTCGTCCTGAACCATAAAATAAGAAGGAGCACACCTGACAGAGTGTGGTTCGGCCCCAGATGCTGTCTTTTTCTCCATTACTCACAGCTGCCCGGTTATTTGGGGTGACCAGGCATGCGCCTGCTCGCCTCCCGGGGCCCCAGGGCACGTCCCTTTGCGAGCGGACGCCTGCGCCCCCCTCCCGGCCTGCGCCCCCCCTCCCGCCCGCCGCCAGGCCCAGTCGCCTGCCCTGGCCCCTCTTTGTTCTGGATTCCCATCCCCCTGCCCTTTTTTTACTATGAAAGGTTTTGAACATTCAACATTTCAAACAAAATTTCAAATAAAATAGAACTGAGCCGCAGCTCAGAAAGATGGCGCGTGGCCCACGCAGCCTCCACCCAGAGTGAGCAGTGTGCTTGGGCAGCCCCGTCCGGCCCTCCCCGAGGTGGCGGGCGGGCGCCAGGCCGCACCTCGCCGAAGGTGGCGGCCCCTTTCCACGCGGCCACTGCTTCAGAGCCCCACCCCGGGCCCTGCGCCGCCGACCTGGGGACCGGGCAGCGGCGCCCGCCGGCCAGCACCCCGGCCAGACTTCCTGTAATGACTCCCTGCACTAACGTCCCCTGTCCCCCACCTGGTGGTACGTCTCCTGGCCTCCCCCCCCGCCCCTGCCCCTGCCCCGCCCTCCTCCTCCTTCCGGCCTCCTGGCTGTTGGAGAGGAGGCTGCCGACCTGAGGACGCTTCGCCCCCGGCCTGCTCGCACGCCCTCCTCGGAGGAGGGAGCTTTTCTCCGCAGACGCGCCGCCTCTCTGGCTCCCTAGAAACCTCACAGCGGCCTCACAGCGGCGGCTGTCGGCCCACGTGCCCCTTCCTCAGTCGCCCAACGACGCACCGACGGCTTTTTGAGTCGGGGGCACAGGTTGTGATCTCCCACACCCTATCCGGCCCTGTCTCTGACCGGGGTCCCTGGAGAAACACGCGCCCGCCCCCTCGTGCGTTCCCTCCACAGCGACCTTGGGAGACCAAACGGGTCGCCCGGAAAGTCCTCCCCTGGGTTTCCTTGGGCGTCACGTTCCTCGTTCCCTGGCGCCGAAGCCTGGATGCGGTTCAGGTGGCCGTGTCTGCGGAGCGCGTGCTCGGCTTGACCAGGCGCCGCGCCCAGTCCTGTCGCCGGCAGGCGGGCGTTTTGAAAGCTGGCGGCGTCCCCCCGAATGTGTGCGATGCGTGGCGGCCGGGCCGGGGACGAGCTGGGCGGATGGCCTGCGAGGACGTGGACGAAGCATGGAGCGTGGCCTCACGCCAGCCCAGACCACGTCCCGACTCACGGGAGGGGCTGAGGTTTGGAGGAGGAAGTGTTCGCCTGCGCCGCACGCGCGCTCAGAGCCCAGGCCGCCCCGCCCCGGCTCTGCAGGCGTCCTGGAGCAGAGGGTCCGTGAGGCGCCGGCCGTGGCGGGGGATTGCACAGGGCCTCCCGGCCTGCCTGATGCCCCCAGCAGTGGCAGGGCCTGGCCAGGGGCAGGGGCCAGGCAGGGCAGTGCACAGGAAGGGGTTCACCTTCGTTTTGTGCTTCCTGTGGCCTCACGGGTGCTCCTGACTGGGTGGGCGTGTGGCTGTGATGAACAAGTCACGGGGAGGATCAAGTCGGAGGGACGAGAGGGTCAGGAGCCATCTGTACCTCCAAGGCCCCTCCCATTTACTCCCATGCCCCGTGCCTCCTCCTCCAGGGAGCCTGCCTGGGTTCAGGTGTGCAACAGAGAAGATAGAGCTGGGCTTCTCGCCCGAGACCTTGTTTCTCCCCACAGAGCTGCAGAGGAGGACAGCCCCAGATGCGCCGACCAGAAGGCCACCCTGAGCTGCACACGAGGACAAAATCACTGTGTTCGAATACCCGCCCCGAGACGCGGCCAGAGTGCCTCAGATGTTTCCACTCAGTGTTTGGCAGAGACGCCGAGGGGGGAACAGCAGCAGGAAGGTGACGGCCTCAACGAGGCAGCGAGAGGGGCCGCTGCCCCTTCGGCGGCTGCGTCGGGGGTGCAGGGTCCTCCCAGCAGCCCCGGGGCCACAGGAGCGGGCTGCGGGGCTGCAGCAGACCGTCAGACCTGTGAGGGGGCCGGCTGCGGCCTCTCCTCTTGGCGGCGGTCCGTCTGTATTACACAGAGCCCGGGTGCGGGGCCAAGGGGACAAAACTTTTGTGTGTAACCCAGGGAAACGGAAAGTGCACGGTCCCCGGCAGCTCCCGCGGCGCTGGCCCCGCCGGGCCGGCAGCCCAGGAGCTGGAGCCCAGGTCACCCACGGAAAGGGGCCCTGGGGTGGCCGGAGCCCAGGCAGAGCTGCGCAGCGGGCCCGCGTCCGCCCGGAGGGCCTCTGCGCGTCCATCCGTCAGTCGTGCATCTCTAAGACTGTCACAAGGGGGAAGGGGCCCACCCTCAGTCCTGCGGTTCAGGTGTGTCCCTAATGGAAATCCTGCCTCATGCCTCGGGGCTCTGAGCCAGCTCACAGGAGGCTCACTAGACACAGCAAAACGCGGCAGGGCGTGCGCACCGGACACGTCGGGACCAAGTGTTCTGAAACCAGGGAGCGGGGTCGGTGCACGCCCCTGCGAACAGCCTCAGTGTCCCCGAACAACTGCCCCCTTCACAGGGCTGGGGCGGCAGGCGTTGTGTGCATTCTGCCCCAGTGAAAAAAGTTGAAACAAGACAAAGCTCAGGGCCTGGGAAACTGGAGTGGGAAGGGGCGGGAGTGGAGGCAGGCCCTGCCCCCAGCGGCCCTCCCGGCAGCTGCTGCTGTTTGCCTCCCGCCCCCCCCCCCCCCGCCCCGGGGCAGCCGAGGGGAAGGCGGCGACGTTCATCCTCACTCTGACGATGCCGCCTGAGCCCCTACTGTGCGCCGGGCCCTGCATGGGGGACACACGCTGATAATGAGACCAAAATTGCCCCAGCCCTCGGGGGTCTGTGCCATAGCCGGGGAAGCTCAGCTCACGAGGACGGCCACGTGCGTTCCACAGGGCGGGGTCAGGGCTCCGTTTTTGGGCAGTGGACTTTCCAAGAGATTTCACACTGAGGGGACGGGGACTAGGGACCATGTGTGGCCCAGAACCGGGCACCGTGGTCTGCAGATGAATCAAGAAACTCAAGCATGATGTTGGTGTCAACACAATACAGAACACAACGGCCTGACAGAGGGCAAGGAGCCGGAGAGGGCGGAGATCAAGGGGCTGCCCAGCTTCCAGAAACTTCCTGGAGAAGAGAGAACGGACGCGGGCGTCGCGGCCAAGGCAGGTCTGCGCGGGCTGGGAGCCGTTGCGCCGACATGGGAGCCACAGCTCAGAAAGACTGTCAGTCGCCCGTGGTCTCCCGGGGCCGGGTGGCCGAGCGCCAGCTGTCACAAGGTCCAGGTCTCGTCTTCCGGTGTCCGTTGGTGAGGCCCCGGGCATGCAAGGCTGAGGCCCCGCCTCACCCCCCAACACTTAGAGGTTCTGGGTAAATTGCAACAAAGGTCCCTTCACGTGCTCCGGAGAAACTGAAGGGCAGCTGACATTTCTGAGTGGGGCACGGGGGTCCCATGCCCTGAAGGCGTTGCTGAGCCTGATCCGTGGCCCTCGGGGTCCCATGGGGTGCACCCAGACCCGCTGTGCAGGTAGTCACGGGGGAGGCCTTGGCCGGCAGGGACAGCGGGCTCAGGTCTCAGGCGTGTGGAGGGCGCTGCTCTGACAGGTACACTCCGTGAGGAGCGACCAGTGTCTTGAGTGGTTTTGCTGAGATGTAACCATGCACCATACGACTCACCCACCAAACTGTCCCCGTTAGCGGTTTTAGCGCATTCACAGGGTTGTGCAGCTGTCACAACCACGTGGCTTGAGAAGCTTTTCATCCCCCGCCCCCGGGGAAGCCCCGTTCACATGACTCCCCTCCCCGCTCCCAGCACGATGCCCGTCCGAGGAGCCACTCCCGTGGTGGTGGCAGGCCGACCGGCGCAGGGGGCCGCCTGTGGGGCTGCTGGGCGTCCTCGCGGTGGCTGGCTGCCCAGAGAGCAATCTCAGGGAGCGAGGGCCTGCGATGGCCTCGCAGGGGGCTGGCCACCGTCGGTGGGGCTGGAGAAGACGAGGGGGGCTGTCCTCGAGGGGATTGTGGCTGAGGGCGGCTGAAAGGGACAAAAGATGGGCGTCCTCAGATTCAGGGATTGCGAGGGAGCCACTGAGAGCCGCGTCGGCGAACCAGTGCTGAGAGCAAAGAGAAGGCCATTCTCGGCCGGCCGGGGAAGAGCGGTGCCCCAGCAGAAAACAGCTTTGCTGACGACTGTCAGGCAGCAACCACGCAGGGCGAAACGCGCTCCAAGGCTCACTGTCCCCCTCACTCGCACACCGCTCAAGGGTCGCTTAAATCCTGGTGGGCGAAATCAAGGTCGGACAGACCACCTGAGATGCGATGACTCCGCTGACCCTCACTGAAAGAACTCGGAGAGGGTGGGACTCAGGAGGAAGAACGAGAGCCCACGTAGGGCAAAGGGGGCGCGGAGCATGCAGTGTGCAACGTGCAACGTACACCGCGCAACTGGCGCGTGGCGTGTGCAGAGTGGAGCGTGCGGTGTACAGCGTGCATGCTGGAGCGCGCAGTGTGAGGCATGGAGCGCAGGACGGGCGGTGTGCCGCGTGCAGCCTAGAGTGCGTGGCGTGCAGAGGAATGTACCACGTGCAGCGCGCAGAGCGCAGCGTGCGGCGTGCAGAGCGGAGGGTGCGGCGTGCAGAGGAATGCACCACGTGCAGCGCGCAGAGCGCAGCGTGCGGCGTGCAGAGCGGAGGGTGCGGCGTGCAGAGGAATGCACCACGTGCAGCGCGCAGAGCGCAGCGTGCTGCGTGCAGAGCGGAGCGTGCGGCGTGCAGAGGAATGCACCACGTGCAGCGCGCAGAGCGCAGCATGCTGCGTGCAGAGCGGAGCGTGCGGCGTGCAGAAGAATGCACTGTGTGCAGCGCGCAGAGCGCGGCGTGCTGTGTGCAGCGCGGGGCGTGCAGCGCTCAGAGGGGAGCGTGCGGTGTGGGGCACCCAGAATGCAGAATAGGACGTGCAGCCAGTAGAGCGGAGCGTCCCTCACGTACCTGCCGCCTACTGACTGCAGGGAGGGAGGTGCGCGTGTGCTCTGCACAGTCCCCGTGTGGGCTTCATCCTGATTCCGTCATCCCGACCCGGCCTGGCAGGCGCACTGGGCTCCCAGCCCAAGGGCATGGCACACACAGACAGCCAGCCCAGAACGTGGCGGACCGCAGCAGGTATTTCTTGGAGAAAGGACGCTCTCGCCGTTTACATCAGGCCCCGGGCAGTCTGAGCGCATCAGACACGGGGCCCAGGCGCGGGTCCTGACTGCAGAGGGCGGGCTTGCCCCGTGGGGGTCGCCCGCGTCCGAGGGACCAGACTGACTTGGAGGGAAGGGGACAGCTCCACCGGAAGGTGGAAGGCCCTGCAGGCTGAACAGAACAAGGTCCAGGCTCCGCCCACCTTGGGCTGACCTGGGCAGGAGACTTCACCCCTCTAAGTTCAGGGTTCCTCTCTGTAAAACGAGGACATTAGTAACCTTGCTGTGGTGACTACGTGGGTGATGATGGAAGAAGGGGGCGCCCTGCCTGGACCATCGTGGGGGCGAGGCGGGGGCAAGCAGCCTCTGCGGTGGCTCCGTGCCTGACACCTGTGCGCTGCGTCATCGAGGTACTGCGTGTTGGCCTGAAAATGCCCCTGGTCTGTTGCGGGGTGGCGTGGCTGCTGCTGTTTTGGAGGCTGGGGCGCGGGGGCTAGACCCGTGGGTTTAACCCACCCGCAGTCATGCCTGGCCTGCGTGGGGCCTGCGGGAGGCTCGGTTGCTGCTGAAGGAGGCAGGCAGGGCCCGTTTCCTGGCGGGGGCCGGGGTGGGGGGGAGTGGTGGGGTGCTGTGTGGAAAAGGGGGCGTCCTTCTCGCGGGAGAGCGGGGAAGGGGCGCCAGGGCAGCTGCGGTGTCCCACGGGCGCGGGCGGTGTGCCGCACTGTACCATCAGCGCAGCGCACAGCTGCTCCGGAAGTATTAGCTGAATAAACAAACAGCAGAACACGCGAGCCCAGAGAAACTTGTTTGTGAAAAAAGACACACAGAGAGTGTTTATAGAGCCCCGATTACGATGCCAGGGCCCAGGAAACAGCGTGGACGCCCCTTGGCAGGGGCCTGGACAGAGGGACGTGGTGGGCCCCGCGGCAGGCTCTCACACGCAGCACGCCGGGGGAGCCGCGGTGGCGGGACGCGACCCGATCTCGCCAAACGTGATGGAGGAAGGCGGGTGGGAGACGGCGGGTAACCAGCGCGCCTTTCCTCGGTACGGGTCCCACTGCCCCTGCTGCAGCGGTGGTCCCGATTTGGGGCTGAAACATGGAAACCACGCATCTGTTTTTCCCGGTGCTGGGGGTCAGAATCGGAGCTCAGCTCCACGGGGATCAGGTCAGTGCCGAGGGGCAGGCCCTGCGGGGAGCGTCGGGTCTCTGCCTTCCCCGGACGGCAGGCCTCACGCCCTCCACAGGCCACCGTGGGAGTTGCACTTACTGCCACCCTGGGGGCAGGGGCGGCCTCACACGTACTTTATTTTTGAGGTGAGGGTCACAGAACACGGAGTGAACCCTTTGAAAGGGAATAAGTCCGGGCCCTTGAGCAGAATCCTAGTGCTGCGCCGCCAGCACCTCTGTCTCTGGTTCCAGAAGGTTCCCGTCATCCCCCCTAAAGCCCCGTCCCATCCGCTGTCACCTTCTCTTCCTTCCTCCCCCCCTGAAGCCCCCCAGCAACCGCGAGCTTATTGTACTTCCTGTCTCTGGGTTTGCCTGTCCTGGTCATTTCATGTGGCTGGAACGAGACCGCGCGTGGCCTTGCGTGTCTGGCGTCTGACGCTGTGCGTCACGGGTTGTCCTGAGTGCTGGAACTTCGCCCCTTTTCATCGCTCAGTCACGTCCTGCTGCGTGGCCGGACCGCGCTTTGCCCATCAACCGTCAGCGGCGGGGCGCTGTGGGCCCGTTCGAGTCCTGCCTTTGGTTTTCCTGGGTGCACGCCCGGCGTGGAGGGCCGCCCCTGACGGGTGGCCGTCCCTTCCCTGCGCCCCTGCCCCTGCACCATCTCCACCCTCCAAGCGAGCCTGCTCCCTAGCCCTCGTCGCGGGCTGTTCCTGGGAACGCCGGAGCTGCGCGGGAGCTGGGATTTGCGGCACCTGCGTCATTGTCTCAGACGAGCTGTCCCGTGCGGCGGCTCCGGTCCCCGAGGCTGTGTCACCGGCGGGAATGAAGACAGGCTTCAGATGCGGGTCCTCAGGCCCCGGCCCCTGCCTGGTGGCCCCCAAGCCGGCCGGGGCAGACGCAAACAGCTGTCACCGCAGGACATCTTGCTGGACGGTGCCGCTCTGTGCTTTTTGGCTGGTGGGTGCTGTTGGCCCGGGCGCGGGCTGAGCTGACTCGGAGCTTCTGAAGTTGGGACTCAGCCGTTCAGCCTGGAGTGGGGCCGGCTGAGCGGGGCGGGTCTGGGGACGTGGATAGGCCATCCTGGGTGGGGTCAGTGTACAAGCTGCCTGAACACCCTGCGTACTGGGACGGGGACCTCGCCTGAGATCCAAAGCCAGGGAGGCCCTGGGCCCTTGGTGACTGCTGGGGCCTTGATGCCCCAGGCTGGGGACGGCCTCCCTTCCCGCCCCGTCCTCACTCGGAGGGTGCCGGTGCCGGGGAGCAGGGGCTGAGCTGCTGGCTCTTCCACACAAGGATCCGGTCCACGGTGGCTTCTTGCCACACTCCTGCCCACCAACTGGGCCACATGGAAGGCCCTGGAGGCCTGGGTCTCCCATTCCTGGATCCGTGTTGGTCAAATAAGCGGCCCCCGGCCTCCCACGGGGCCGGGCCTCGCTGCCGCCGCCTCCCTGTGCGTCCCTAGTTCAGCCAACACGCCGAGGACCCCGCCTTGTGCCTTCACCACTTTTAAACACTGCAGATTTTCGCTCGTTGGATGCGTGACGCTCTCGTGAGACCCGCGCTCTCAGGAGTCTCTCTTGACAGACAAGGAAACTGAGGCCAACAAGGTCACAGGAGCCCCGTCCGCGGGGTTGCGGGGGAGGTCTGGCTCAAGTCCACACACATCCCTGCTGTGCGGCACGATCGGCGTCTTCTCACGATTTTGACCTGCTGGAGGGCGTGGCCCTGGCCCCGCGCGGCCACGTCTGCGCCTGCAAGTCAGGGGGCAGCGCCTGAAGGCAGAGGGAGCTGGTGGCCTTCAGCGCCCGCTGCCGCCGTGGGCCGCACCCGGCCGGGGGGCTGCACCGGCACATGACTGTCCCCTGCGCACGCCCGGCCTCTCCCTGAGCCGGACCCCTGCGTGTCTGTCCCTTGTTAGAGGTTCAGTGGAGGCCCGGAGCCGACGGACCCCCCGCGCGTGGAGCCGTGCTGGCCACGCAGACGGCCACAGGAGACAGCTCTTCTCGCACCCTTGAGGTTCCGCCTCCCGGGCCTCGTGGGCCACGGGGCCCTGTCGCTGGGATGAACGTTATGAAAGACTTGAACTGCAGTCTAGAGACGAGACGTGGCTTCCACCCCTCGGAAGGTCCTCGCCGTCCTTTGCGGGGCCTTTGCGCCCGCCCCCCCTCGCCCCCCGCCCTGGCGAGAAGTGGTCGGGACTTTTTCACCCGCCTGCTCCTGTCCTCCGAGGCCGGGACTGCAGGCCGGTGATGGCCCCACAAACCGTGTGGGGACAAACCCAAAGCGCCAGGCGCCGCAGGGGGGCCCGCGCTGCGCGCGGCCCCCGGCCCTGCCCCAGCTCTCCTGGGACCCATCATGTGGAAATCGGAGCACCGTCTTCCAGGGAATTAATGAAAACCGCCTTTCCGAGGCAGCTGTTCCCGGGCGTGAGCCTTGTGAAGGGACAGGCGTCCAGGGGTGAACTGGGGAGGCCCTGCCCCCTCCGCTTCCCCTGTGAATGAACCCCGGGACCGTGCCGCTGCGGGTGAGGCCCGAGAAGGCCCTCGCTCGGGCACAGCCACGCGGTTACCGCTCCGAGGAGACAGGCGCCCAGGACTTCGGTCCCGGACTCGACGCGGGGCCTGGGGCCGGCACAGCGCGCCGCGGTGTGCGCCCCGCAGCCCCCTCCAGTTGGTAGCCGGCCGCACGTCTCAGGCGCCGCTCCCCTGTCCGTGGGCTGATGTTTAGACTGAAGTTCTAGGGTCCCTTGTTTCTAGCTGCTCCTGCGGTTGCAGGGAGTGGTGGGCTTAGCACTTCGTAAGCCTCACTGTGCTCAGTGCTGGCAGCCGTCTGCAGAGTGGGCCCCTCTCCTGCCTCCGGCGTCTGTGGGGGGCAGCACCCCCAAGCCCCGTAACTGGGTGGCAGGGCCCCCCACACACGCTGGTAACGGCTGTGCTCCGCAGAGTGGGGGGTGTAGGGAGCAGCGCCCACCCTGGGCCAGACAGGCCCGAAACAAACGCCGGCATGTGGCTCCTGCTTCCACCCCGATGACGTCACCTCCTGGCCCCAGAGCAGGCCCGGAGGCTCGGAAGGGGAGCCAAGCCTTTGGTTTATCGGGACCCAGATGGGGCGGACGGCCGTGCCAACGGCGCGCCCTCCCGCTGCGCCGCCAGCTCCTCCGCTCGGCGCTGAGCGCGGGACCGAGGGGCAGAGGCATGTTCCATGTTGTGTCACGGCCGTCTGTGTGGGAGCCTCACAGATGGAAATGAAATATTTACCATTTGGAAAGAAATTCCAACTGGAGCGAGAAGCACTCCAAGCAGAGGATGTGGGGGGAGCGGTGGAGGCTGCTGGAGAACAGCTGCCGCCCAGCTGGGGGGGCAGGGCCCGGGCCGGGCCGCGGCGGGCTCCTCCGGCCCAGCGGGGCTTCCCGGCCGCCCCCGCATGCCGGGGGGCTCTGGCCCGGGCCTGCCCCCTCGCCTCCCCTCGGCGCTGCCAGCATGGGGCCTGCTGAAGCCGGGTCCCGGGAGGTCGGCCCGGGCCCTCCGTGGGTGTGCCCCGCTCCCGCCTCCCTCCCCGCCCACAGCAGCCCTTTAACCTGCCCCCTCCCTGTCCCTCGAGGGCCCTGTCACCAGCTCTCCCCTCTCCCCCATGTGTCCTGCCACCCCACGGAGATGCCCAAGGAGACCTTGGGGGCCCGGAGGTGCAGTGGGAGGAACCCACGTGAACCCTGGTGCAGGCAACCCCTTGTTTGGGGAAATGGAGGACTGAGCGGGAAGGGAGCGTGCCCAGGCGGCTCTTGAGGGAGGGGCTGGGTCCAGGCCCCACCCTGAGGCGCTCTGTGCGCACCCCGTCGCCTCTTCCCACACTTGGCTGCTTTTTCCTGGGGGGCCATGGAGGCAGATTCACGGGCTGGTCACGGCTGAGCCCCACGTGACTCTGGACCGTCATTTTCTTGTCGGTGGAGGTGCGCCTCACAGCTCCCTGGAGAACCCACGCGCCGGCCCAGCAGAGCTGGGCGCCGGCCTCTCCCCAGGAGGGGATCCTGAGTTGGGAGGAGCCCTCATCTCCTGGGACTAGGGGTTCCTGCAGGGTGGGCGGGGTAGACCAGTTGTCTGGAGGGTGAGCCCCTGGCATCGAGCTGCGTCCCTGCCCCCCACCCAGGGGCCCTTGAGGGGCTGCTGGCGGCCTCCCCGCCCCACTCGTGCAGACCCTGGGGATGGTCTGGGGGCAGGTCCAGGGAGGAGGGAGGACCCGAGGTTCGCGGACATGGGGGGCACTTGTTAAAGTCTCGGTCCCAGCCACCAGGGCAGCCGAGGCCGTGACCCCTGCAGGCCCTGCTCCCCGCAGTGACCTCCACGCCGGCTGCCAGTGACCCAGAGACCCAGCACCTCGGCGGCAGGACGGACCCCCCGCATCGATTCTCCGGTTCAACGGGAGGGGACGCGCTCCCGGACCTCCGCCGAGGGTGTGGGGGGCCCGTCTGGAAGGCCTCCAGAGCCGGGCCCGGCGGGGGCGGGGCGAACCCGCCCGGCGGGGCGGCCACAGCCTGCTTCAGGCAGCGTCCTAGAGAGGCTGACGGTGCTCGCCGCTCCGCGGGCTCTTCAGGGAGCGCGGTGCTGCGGGGGAGAAGGGCCACGCTTGGCTGTGGGCTGCTGGCCGAACGTCCACAATCTTCAGCACGACGCCCCCTCCGTGGGCTCGGGCTCGAGGCTCCTGCTCAGGACCCTGGAGCCTTCCCGTGGTCTCCAGGGCGGTGACGGTCTGTTGGGACACGTCAGAGTCATTGGATCCGCCTGTTGGAGAGGAGTCGCCCGTGTGGGGTCCACCCTACAATTTGCTGTTAGTCAGAGTGCATAGGTAAGCAGAATTGGCCTCAAACTGTTTGGAAGGATGACGTGAATCATTCCAACAAATAAACCGTTAACCAGAGCCATCCGTGTGGCCTTCGGCAGCCCGCAGGCTTCTCCGCGCCGCCCTCGGCTCAGCGTGAGGACGACGGGGACCTTCCACCCCGGGCAGCGGTCGCCTCCCCAGGGCAGCGAAGGCGGCGCCGCGGCGGGTGCCCCACGTCAGCCAGAGCTGCTTCGTGCGCAGCCTCGGCCTCTGCGAGCAGCGGGCTGCGCGCGTCCTGCCGCGCGGGTCTCGGCCGCTTCTCTCAAGACAGGCGGCTTCGCTGCAGGATCCCGCACGCTGGCCGGCGGGACCGGGTGGCCTGCCAGCGGGTGCGCCCGCCGCACCTCGCCCCGGCGCCAGGACAGCCGGTCGCCCCTCCCCGCACCCTCGCCGACGCTGGGGGTTGGACATGTAAACTTTTTGTCCTCTTAATAGGTTGAAAATAACGAGTTGGGTTGCGAATCTTTTTATGTAAACTGCAGGCTGTTTGTTTTCTTTTTCTATGTGCATTGTCTGACTGACAGATTTGGATAAGCTCTGGGTTTAGGAAGGAACTGAGCCTTGGTCTACCCTGTGGCAGGGTTTTTTTTTCGGTCAGGTTACCTTTGTATTTGAATATATGGGCTGCATTTGCGTGTACACAGACACGCACACAAGCACGCACGCACGTGGCATCTAAGCAGCGGTATATTACATGGCTTTATGTGCACGTGTGTGTGTGTGTGTGTTATACAGCACTTTCACATTGTATGTACTCACATGGGTTGATATTTTCCTCTACAACTTTTCAGGGCACTTCTGGAATGGTCTTTCCACCTCTGAGACCATCATAAGCCCACGCGTAGCTTTCCCTACTTTTTTATGGTTTGCTTTTCACGGTTAAACTCTCCTCCTGGAGTTGGTTTCGGTGGAAGGAGGGAGGTAGGAACGCAGGCCTCCCTCCCGCTTTTTTGCCCCAAATGGGTGTCGTCGGCACGGTGCCCCGTCGCCTGCCATCCGCCGTCCCCGCACGCCTTCCCGGCGCTGTTTCTGCACCTGTGCGGTTCCGCCGACGGGGCCGGCAGTCCGGCACCGGGCTGGCCGGAACGCGGGGGCTTCGCCGCCAGGCTGCCGAGCGGACGGCGTTCCCGTCGCAGCGTTCCCTGGTCCGGCCTGATTACTGAGCTGTTTCACCTGTGCTTGACGGGGGCGTGTCAGGCTCCCGCCAGCCCCGCCGCACAGCACGCTGCTGGGGTTCGATCGGCAGCGTTCCGTTGAAGTAACAATTTGAGGGGAAGTGAAGTTTCTATATTTAACGTGATCCTACCCGTGAGGCATGTCCTCTCTTTTTCCCATCTTGTTGGGTGTAACTTAGTCCTCGTGTTCTCTGCCCACAGGCCCTGTGCGTTCCTTGTGAAGTCAGCCCTGTATTTTGGAACTTTTCAGGGCTTTGCAGACGGGCTGTGTCTGTCCTTGGTGTGTCCTTGCTGGCTGTCCCTGTGGACAAGCTGCTGGCGACGGCACCCGGATTCTGCGAGCGGCCCCGGCTGGCGCGCCCAGCCCTCCGGGGCAGCCCGCAGGCCCCGGCCCCGGCCCCGGGTCCCACACAGGTCTGCGGGGACGGTGCGTGGTCCGTGCCCTCAATGAAAGGAGTGTGTGTGAAGGAGGGCGCAGGGAAGGGCCAGCCTCTCCCCCACGTTACTGAAAGAAGAGCCGACGCTGGGTGAAGTGAACGGAAAAGCTCCCATCGGCCAGTTCCCGCTTGGACCGGCGGCGGGGGCGGCGGGGGCGGGGGCGCGCCTGTCACTAGCCTTCTGAATGCAGTTCCTCCCCCCAGCTCAGCGGAGCCCCGAAGCATGCCAGCGGCGCAAGTCACACACGGCGTCATTCAGGGAGGACGGGGCCGAGGGCGCGCGGAGGCCATCCCACCCAGGGCGCCGCCCACGGTCTCTCCTTCCAGCGACCGGCTGAGTTCCTTTCCTCTCTTTCTGTGAAAGGCCTCAGTGTGCGCGGACAGCAGGGCGCACGCAGCGATGGGGAGGAGTCTTAGGCCTGTTGAGCAGGAGAAAGGAGTTGCGCCGGGGTCCCCTCCCGTGGGATCGCGTTCGCTCAAGGCAGCGTTAGGCTGCACGGTGGAGGTCGTTTGGGGACAGGTGAAGGGACCGTGGTGTGGGGGGGAGGTGCCCAGAAGAGGGTCCCGTAGGAATCTTGACCGGGGCACGTGCCCTGGGAGTGTTCATTGAGCAACATGTGCGTATGGGCAGTTCTGCCTCGCGTGCGTCCCCATAAAGACACGTTTAAAAAAAAATCCCAACATGCGTTGTTCTAAAATTCAATTTCTGAGTTGCAACGCCTAAATGAGGAAACATCTGGATTTCCAGGTCGCAGGAAATTGCAGGCCACGTTCGGAATACCAACGACGCGACCGCCACATCCATCACAGACCAGAATCCGGAATGGAAACGCCCCCGAAGCCGGGCCCCGTGGCGGGGCGGGGGGCTGCTGCTTTTCCCTGAGAAGCCCCAGCAGACTGTCTTCAGCATCTGAAACTCATCTTCCCTCCTCAGCTTGAACTTGGTGTTGCAAGGCGACGAGGGGGTGTGTGTGTCTCCCCCAGAGACCCAGAGCCCAGCTGGAGTCACACAGGCAGGCAGGCAGGCTATGGCTTCTCCCGCGAGACAAGCACGTCTCCCCGGGCCTCCATCTGGGCTGAAGTTTCATTGTGACGGAGGAACGCCGGGCGGTCTGGCCCGGTGACAGCCTCCAGCCCCGTGGCCGGCACAGCCGCGTGCCCCTCAGTCTCCGGGAGGACTCCCGGTGGGCGGGGAGGCCCCACACTTGGGCCTGCGGGGACCGCGCTCTGGGCGGTGGCCCCTGGCCGGGCAGGGTCGCGGCAGCCCATCCGGCACCGCCCCACGGACAGGGGAGCGCCCGGGCTGCCTGCGCGAAGCGCGGCGTGTGCTCCTTTTGGTGGGTTCTGCATTCTTTCCTAGTGAAGTATTGTGCACGGAAAACCAGAATATATGGTCAGCATTCTCCCTATAAACAGAGTGATTGTACATTGTGGAAGGATTGCTTAGCAAGGACTGGGGAGAGGTTGCCGTGGTTACGCGCCCCCCCCCCCATGTGGTCCCGGCGAGCTGCCTACGTGGAGCTGGGCAGTCCGGTCCGCAGCGGACATGTGGCCACACAGGCGCCGCTGTCTTGCTTCTGTTTCTGGCCGGGGCCCTGCTATCGTTTACACGGGAGCGTGCCACTGAATTCTCAGCCACAGGGCCCTTCTGTCCCGTGAAGTCCCGTGTGGGAGCCCCGGATGTGGCCTAGGCTGAGATGGGGTGAGGGTCAGGGCTAGCCATTGGGGGGTGCCTCGCCAGTCAGCCTCTGAGGGTCCTCGGTGGACCCCTCAGGGCTCCAGGAAACATGGTTTGAAAACTACTGAACTCTCCAGGGTACAGCCCCAAGGGCCTGTTTCTCGCTGCACTAAGCCGCACGCGGGAGGAAGCACGTCTGTGGCCCCTTGAGCCCGGGCAGCCTGGCCCCCCGCCCGAGCACCTTCCAGTGGGAGGGCCGCGGGGGGGTGGGGGGTGCACGCATGGGGTCGTGTTCGCGCTGGTTTCCAGCAGCAGCTCGGATGATGTCCTGGAGGAGCGGCAGGCTGGCTCGGGGCCGCGCGGAGCGTCCCAGGCAAGGTTCCACGGAGCACAGAGGGGCGCCTCGCCTCTCCGCGGCTGGCCTACGTGCGGCTGCCCTCCTCGTGTCCCCGCGGAGCGGCTGGGCCCAGTGCGCTCTGCACAGCTAATAGAGAGCACGCTCGCCGGACGTCACAGCGGGCCTCCCAGACCAGCCTCCCCCGGGGGGCGAGGCTCCGGGTGCCCCTGCCCACGCTGTGGGTGGAGGGCCCTGCAGGCTGGGAGAGGCCGCTGACCGGGCACACGCAGGGCGGCTCGGGGGGGGCCCTCCTTCGCGCCTGGTCCTGGCGCTGCGCGGCCGGGCCGGGCCGGGCCGAGGTGGGATCTTTGGAGGCCTGGGAAACGGAGAACGATGTGCAGGTGGTTTTGAGGAGTGAGGAGCCCCAGGCCGGGCCGCTCTGCTGCTGTCTCGACGGGTGCCCCAGATGTCGCCTGCCCCCCCAGTCCCTACGGGACTGGTCCCATGATGTGGGGGGCTGTGGCCTTGCATAGGGGGCCCCTTCGGTCCGGAGCAGCTCCCAGGGACTGAGCCGTGGGCCCCTGTCCCCCGCCCTCCACCCTGCCCAGAACAGCACCGGGCTCTCGCAGGGGCCCCGGGGCCGCTCGGCCTGCTGGCTCCCCGGCTACGCATGCCACCCAGGAAGACGGCTCCTCCAGGACTGGGGTCGACTCTGCTCCCGGGTCAGGGGTGCGGTCAGGGCTGCGGACAGCGCCCGCCCGCACCTCACCCCGCGTGGCTGTGCCTGTCGCCCCACCTCTCCTCCCCCCAAGCTCGCTGCCCCCACCCTTGACCCCCAACTCCGCAGGCCCAGGGTTCAGCCCGCGGGGTCCAGGCCCTCGGCCGGGGACTCGGAGCCCCGGCTGTCGCACCCTCTCACCGGTGGCTCGGCGTCTGTCAGAAGCCGCGACAGGAGGTCGGAGGAGTCCCCAGACCCGCCCCCACGCGGCAGCAGCACGCCTGCCTCCCACGAGCAGGGCAGTGACCCCGCTGGAGGGTCATCTCCCTCGCAACCGGGTGGCCTCGGGGCCGGAGGAGCCTGCAGTTCCGTGGATGGGGACCAGGCCGCGGGGGCGACAGGCTCCCCAGTTAGTTCCTGGGGCGGCCGGTGGGCGGGCCCTCCTCCGGGCCTGGGCTCCGAGAGCTGCACCTCTTGGGCTGACTCAGGGCAGCGATTTCCAACCGCTTTGCCGCAAGATCTTTTAAAACAGGCAACAACGCGTGACTATTTAGTCGGGGGCTCGGATCTCTTTCCTGTTAGATTGTCAAGTGAAACATGGACCACAGCCCACACAACAGTAAGTAGCCGGCTGGTGTAAGTGAGTCAAAATTATATCTTTTTGGTCAGCACCGCTGAAAATATATTTTTGTGTGTGTCGCAGAATTTTAGCGATGCATTTACGTGCCCTGTGAAATGAGAAAGGTTGAAATATCGTGGAGTTGGGTGTAGACCACGTCCTGGAGGTGCCCATCGTCACCTCACGGGGTGTCTCCCCCCCACCCCACCGCCAGCCTCATCTTCAGAAGGCCCTTCCGAGGCTCCGCCAGGCCGCACCCCGTCGGGACCCTGAACTCGTGCGCGGTGGGAGCGCCCACCACGGAACCAACCGGCACAGGCTGCGAGGTGGGGCCGCCCGTCCTGCGCTGAACGGGGGCCCCGCGCCCGTGGGTTACTGCCCCTCGCCGTTGCGCAGCCCCGTGACGCACGCGCCGTCGGCCTCACGGACGGGGACAGTGGGCGTAGAGCCGCCAGGCACCTCCTCGGGTGGCGGCTGCGGGCCGTGGAGGCTCCGGTGCGTCTGACGGCAGAGCCGCCCCCAGCCCTGCGCCCCTCCTGTGTGTGCTCAGGCTCCCCTCTGAGCTGACCCCTGGCCGTTTCTGACCCGGCAGTCGGTAGACGCCGTTCTTCCAGGGGTTCCTCCTCTTCTAGAGGACATTTGACCTCGGTGGGGGGGTCCCCGGGCAGCGGAGCGCACCGGGGCGTCTTGGGGTCTCACTGATTTTCCCGGCAGCCTGGGTCCCTGGAGCTCCCGCGTGACCCAGGCTGGCCTCGCGGTGGGGGGAGCCCGGAGGCCTAGGACGCGGCGCCCTCCGCGTGGTCCCCCCTGCTGGCGGCTGCCGCTCGGGCCCGTCGGGGTGGGGCCCTCGGAGGAGCTGCGTGGCCCCCGCACCGCTGTTGCCTCCAGGGTCTGTGGGGGTCGTCTGGGGTGAGCGCCAGCCGCCAGCCCCATGCTGGGCTGAGCCAGCGGAAGCACACGGGGCAGACGCTTAGCCGGCCTGGGGCCCCGGAACTACTTTTTAAACCAAAATTCTCACTAACGTCACATAAGTTTGAGGTGCGTGTCATAGTTGGAATCTCTGCGTGCTTCGTGCTGTGCACCGAAGCCTAGTTTCCACCTGTTACCCCTTGGCCCCTTTATCTCACCTCCAGCACCGCTCACGGCGGGAGGGGGGGGTGGGGCGGGGGGGGGGGCGGGGGCGCAGGCCGTGGAGGCTCCTGGTCACCCATGGGACCCAGGCCCTCATGGACGCCGCCTCGCTCCCTCTGCGCATGTCGGCTCCCAGGCGCAGGGGCCGCCTCCAGGGCCGCCTGGGTGTGAAGGTGAAGCTGGGGCGTCCTGGGGATGGAAAGGCCCGTTGCCCCGAGCCGGGTCTTGGCTCCCCTGGTCCTTACCCCAAGTGGAGACGTCAGGGTTCCCGGGGCCACCAGGGCCGCCCTGGGGCTCGGCGGCATCAGCCTGCCCCGCCCGCCTGTCCCGGAACCGCCTCTAGGGAGCGGACGGCTGCGCGGCCCCAGGACCCCCTGCGGCGGCCAGCCTGTGGGCCTGTCGGGGGCCATGCTGGAGGAAGAAGCGTTATCTTGGGCCACACGTGAACTATATCGAGACACGTAGCCACGAGAAAATCTCATCATGGTTTAATTAACGATTTCGTGTTGGTTGGGCTGCAATCACAGCCATCCTGGGCCGCGTGTGGCCCGCGGGCCCCGGCTTGGACAATCCGGCAGGAAACAGGAGGAGTCTGCTCCACGGGTCCCTGTCCGCCCTGGTTCCCGCTCCGCAGCCTCGGATGAGCACATCCACCCTCATCAGACCGGGAACGCGGACGACAAAGCGCCACGTGTGAAACCTGACACACTCGGGGCGGCCGCACACGGTCCGAGACGGGAGTAGCCACGTGGGAGGCTCTGACCGGGAGGCTTTGGGACTGACGCCGAGCCGGGGCGCGCAGTGCTGTCCCGGGCGCTGTGTGCCCGACAGAGGCCCTCCTCCGCCTCAGCCGCCCGCCTGCGTCTCCTGGCATCTGCTGTAACGCGCTTGGCAACGTCCGGGCAATTTCCCTTTTCCGGACCCTCCAGGGCACAGCCCCTGCGCAGAGCAGATGCGAGACGTGTGCGCCTGCCATTGCGCTTCCCGTCCAGGCCCAGAGGTTCCCCCTCCTTTGCTCCCCGCGTCGAGACCCCCTCATCCACCACCAGTGGGCTCCATGGAACCCCTCAGGCGTCCCCTTTGATTCTGGCGCAAAAATCAGCTGCAAAGCGGCCCCTTCCAGAGCGTGTCCTCAGTCCGTGGGGATCTGGCTTCCCGGCTATTGTCGTCAGTTCAGCTCAAATAAACTCATAAAAATTCTCCACAGGTTTGAACGTTTATGTTGATGGGAAGTTTTTTTCACACACGTCGCCTTTTCTGCTTCGCCTCAACCCCCGCTCCGTCCCACGAGGCTTGGCGCCGGCCGGGGACCCGGGGCCGCAGCTGCTGCGGCGTCCGGCTCCTGCGGGACAAGCAGCTGGAGCACGAGCAACGCAGGCGGGGCCGGAGCCGAGCGCGGCCCCGGCGTGCGGTCCCGAGGGACGGACGGCCGAGCCCGCCTCGCCCTGTGTCTCGGGAGACCACGCTCCCCGTGGGACGCAGCCAGAGGCCTGGACGTCTCCCTCCGACCCATCGCCCCCGTTCCCTGCCCCCAAGTGCCTGTCAGAGCCCCCCCCGACCCCCACTGCCACCACCACAGCAAGAATAGCTACAAGATAGCCTCCCTCGGAGCATCGCGCTAATTGCTGTTAACCGTTGACTCACAGTCTAAAAATGCTTGTGACATAGCTGTGGCCGCCGAGCTCAGGGAACGGGACCAGCCGAGGCTCGCTGGGCCGGGCCCTCGGCCGAGGGATCCCCTGCCCAGCCCACGCGGCCCCCAGCGCCCGCCCCCCTCAGCGGCTCCTTCCCCGTCTTCGGCCGTGGGGTTGGGCCGGGACCTGGTGGAGGGGGACAGAGGGCAAAGCCATCTGGAGCGGAATCAGTGTCCAGACAAGAAAGGAAATTGCTCGAGATGACGGAACTGTCACAGAGGGACGGCCGGGCAGCCCAGGGAAACGGGTGGGGGTCATGGCCCAGCTCTGCCCCCACCCGGCCCTGCGGTGCCCCGCTCTGCTGACCCTGGGGGCCGGTGGGCAGGGCGTGAGGGGGGCACCAGCAGCCTGGCCGGTGGGCATCCTGGGTCCGCTGGGCTGGGCATGCGTGGACGGGACCCCGGACGTGTGGAGGCCCTTCCAGAGCAAGGTGGAGGGTGGAGGCGGACTGACCAGGGTGCTGTTCCACGGGACCGGCTCGTGAGGACCTGAGACGGTGCACGTTGCCACGGGTTAACCGATTCACCCGCTTGGGGGGCCCAGAAAAGGCAGGCAGGCGGCGGGCCCCCAGGGAGGCGCAGAGGAGCCCAGCCCAGCAGGCCTGGCAGAGGGAGCCAGGTGTGGGGGCGGGCAGACCGCCAGGTGAGCAGGCGGTGGGGGGGGACCATGGTGGGAGGCAGGCGTCAGGGGCCAAGGAGGCAAGACGAGGGGCGAGACCAGAGGGGCGAGACCAGAGGGGCGCCCGCCCGGCCCAGACGAGGCTGCGGAGGGCGAGGCCTCCGCCAGATGCCCCTTCCTGGGCCTGAGGGAGGGCTGGGTCGGCGCTTGCCTTGGCTGTCTGCCCTGGGCGCCGGGGCTCGGCGCGCAGCTGCTGTGGGGCTGCGGTGAGGACGGAGCGGGGCGGTCTGTGTGGGGCTGAAGCGGCTCCCGAGCGAGGGTGCGGGTCCGCCCTGGGGTGCCCCCTGTGTGCGAGTAGCATCCCCAGGCCCAGTCCTGGAGGTGGCCCGCGGGGACCCTGCTCCGCCCCAGGCAGATGGTGCCCTGTCGAGCCGGTGTCGCCTCCATCCCTGACGGGTGAGCCTGGCCGACGGCCCCGTCCGCCCCAGCGCCCGCCTGCCCAGCGGGAGGCCGACCTCACCCTGTTCTCCTGTTGGCTGTGGGTGGCCACCCCAGTGGCACACAAGGGGACACCCACTGCCCATCGGGCTGGCCACCGCCCTGTGGGGCAGATGGCCCATCGCGTGAGACGGGCGGCCTCCGTCCTCCGAGGATGCGCCGAGGCGGGGTGGGGGCTCCGGGGCAGCGGCGGTGCGGTCGGGCCGGGGCGTGTGGAGAGCAGACACGGGGCTGAGCCCGCTGCCTCGCCGGGCCGTCGGGCTGCGCGGCCCCGGAGCAGCCCCTCGGCCTGCGTGCGTGCGGAAGGCGGGCGGCCGTGCGGGGGAGCGGGGGTGCTGCGGAGGGAGGGTCGGTTCTCCTCCTCTCTCATCCCAAAGCTCTTCCCGGTGCAAGCCTCCCGCCGCCACGTGCCCTTGGGGCCCCCGCGCGCTGTGCCTGGGCCGTCTCTCTGCGGCCGAGGGAGATGGCTCCCAGCCTCTGTGTGATTTGCAAGAACCTGTTAGAAAAGGTTCGACGTCTAGTCACGGCCCCGTCATGTGGTTCTCGTGTCCTGTCAGCGCGGCCTCCCGGCCGGGCCTGCCCACACAGAGCAGCCCGAGCGTCGGGAAGGCAATCAAGCCCCGCCGGAGGCGCGCGGCGCAGCGGACAAGGACCAGGTGATGGCGCCAGGCCCCACCCCGCTCGGAGCGGGGTGCCCTTTGACGTCCCGGTCCCTGTGCACGTGCGCAGCTCGCGCCCCCGGCCCAGGCGCCGGCGTGGCCTCCGTCAGGACCGAGGCCTGGGGCCGCCGCCGCCCAGCCAAGCACCCGGCCCTCCCCCAGCGACCGCGGCAGGTCGCCGAGACCCAGGACCCCAGCTGGACACAGGCAAGGACCCGCTGGCCCCAAGATCCGAGGGAGGGTCGGTGCCGTGGGTACGGGAGCCAGAAGGGGACGTTCGTGCCGCTGCGACCTCGTCATAAAGCTGAAGCTTCTTCAACGTCAGCGCAGGGCAGATGCTGTCCTCGTGCGTGCTTGTGCTGTCAGGACCCCTCAGGACAGCCTGCCCGCTGGTCGGGCCATCGTCCCCCGTGTGCCTGCCTCGCGTCGTGGCGGGGAAGCCGGGCACGGGGACGTGGAGGCCGCCCGCTGCGGCCGCACACCTGCACGCTCACCCCGGGTCACGTGGGGCTTCCGAGGCTTTTGGTGTTGTGTTGTTTCGTGAGTAATAAGAGTTGTTCACACCTCGCCCCACCCCCAAGGATGGCCAAGTACCACAGTGCCAGTCGTTGAAAAGACTATTTTTCTTCCTTCATGGAATTGTCTTTATTCACCTCATTGTCAAAATCAGGAAAATAGCACCCAAAACAGTGAGTCGCTCAAGTGTAAGTCTAACAAAATACACGCAGGACCTGCCCGTGTTAAAGTCCCAGCCGCTGGGGAGAGGACTTCACGGAGGGAAATGACAGGCCGGGCAGGGGAGGCGTGCGCCGTGGAGGGGACTCGTGGGCAGAGTCTGCGGAGAACACCTAGAACGCAGCAGTGAGAAACGACCCCGTTAAAACGCGCGAAGGTCTGAGCGAGCCCTTCACCAAAGGAGAGGCGGGGCGAGCCACCGGCGACCAGCGGCTCGGCAGCCTGGTCGGCGGAGAAACGCCGATGGGGAGACCACAGCGAGGCCGCCCGCCTCGCCCGCCCGGGAGGCTGCGACCCGGGACGCTGGCACCGCCCAATGCGCGCGGGCGTGGGGGCAGCAGGAAGCCCCGTCGCGGCTGGTGGGCGCGCACGGCAGCACAGCCACAGGGGGACAGTTTAGAGGGGACACAGAACCCCCCCCACCGGACGGCCCAGAATCACACCCTGCGTAGTTACCTACGGGAATGGGAAACTCAGGCCCCCCACACGCTTGGGGCGGGGGGCGTGTACAGCCGCCCTTTTCAGAGGCCTCCGGACGGGAAGCAGCCGCGGCGTGGGTCGGAAGGGGGATGAACAAGCCACGGCGCGTCCAGACCACGGGGCGTCCCTGAGCGATGATGGGGAGAGCGGTGCGTGTCCGCGCAGCATTGTGGGCGCGTCTTCAGTGCGTTTTGCCCAGTGAAAGAGGCCAGCCCAGAGAGGCTGCGTGCCGTGGGGTGTCACAGGCATGGGGTCCTGGAAGGGCCCCCCCGCACAGCGGACAGATGGGTGGCGGCCGGGGGCTGCGTGTGGGGGAGCAGTCCTCCGCAAAGACAGGCACGGGGGGCCCTTGGGGTGGGGGTACACGACGCTGTGTGTGCATCAAGACTCACCTAACGCTGCAGCCCAAGGAGTGACCCTCAGCGTATGACATTTTAAAAAGTCGGCTGAAACGTGAGCGGACCCCAGGGTGGAAAGCAGCCCGTGGCCAACGGCTCTGGTTGTATTGCACGTGTGTGACAGACGTCGCCAAAGGGAACGCGGAAACGGGCGCTGACCTGCAGGGGCGTCGCTGCCGGGGTGGCACTCTGCCTGGAACTGTGAGGCCAGAGATCGAAGGGACCGGGCACCCGCGCCGCGCCGGCGGGCAATGCCGCCCCTCGTGGGGCTGGCCTCGCCGTCCTGAGGCTGCTGTCCGCGGGCAGCCGAGAGCAGGCGCGGGCACTAGCGGGGCCCGGGAGGCCGCTGTCCGCGGAGGGAGCAGCTACGCGGGGGAAACGCTGTGGGGCGGGGTTAGGACGGGGGCCGTAGCTTCCTGCAGACCGAGGTGGCAGATCCAGATTTGACGCGCGTGACCACAGGTGGATTCAGACACCCGCTCCCGGCCCTGCCAGCCGAGATCGCCAGCCAGGTGGCCGCGATGCCGCCTGCGGCAAGGAGCACGGCCGGGGCCCCGGCCTCGGTCGCTAACGCCACCTCCAACAGGAGGAGCCGGGGCTCCCGGTTCTCGGGCCGGCACGGGATATGTGCGCTATGAGCCTGGAGCATGTAAGAGTACACCACCCCCCCCAAACAAGGATGGGGGCACGTCACAGGGACGCAGGGGCCAACCGGGAAGAGCTCCCAAAGGCCAGTGGCCAAAGCCAGGACAATTGGAACAAAATAAATAAGGCAGAATTGGAGTATAAACCAAAAGTATAAAGTAAATATTTAGAACTTCATGCTGATACAAACAAATGATTGAATGACTAAATAAATGAGAAGAGACAAATTTTCGGCATGGGATCCCCACGATTTGTGTGCCTGCTCCTCTCTGCGCCCCCCGCCCCAGCGTGTGGGCGGCACCCAGCAGCGTCCTTCCGAGGGGCACAGACAGAGTGGAAAAGGAACCCAAGTCACCTCACGGAGGAGGAACCCGGCAAGCATAGGCTCAGGCAGGCGACCCCGGCCAGGGACGTCTTGCAGACGACAGGGACCCTTGATACAATGTGGCGGGAAGGGCCCCTCCCACGGCGGCCCCCCCCACGCCCCCAGTCTAACCAGGAGAAACTCGCCAGACAGATCTCACTCTGGGGCGTTCTCTAAAATCCCAGGCCAGCCCTCCAAACGGCCAAGTTCATCAAAAACAGGGAAAGTCTGAGAAGCCGTCGCGGCCTGGAGGAAGTGGAGGAGACGCAGCGACTGAATGTCAAGTGGCGTCCTGGGTGGGATCCAGGGCCAGAGGCAGGGCGTTGGGGGAAGCTGGCGAACTCGGCCCGAGGTGTGGGGCTTGCTCAGCGGCTCCGCCGCCGGGTCCACGCGTTGCGTTCCAGTGTCGCTCCTGAGGGCCGACCAGCGGTCCACGGCAGCGGCGAAGGAGGCTGGCGGGCGGGGGGGCCGGGGCCACGGGAGCCCCCTGCACTGGCTGCTACTTTCCTGTAAAACCAAAACTATCCTAAAATTTAAAGTGTGTTTTGCAGAGCAGGTGGGAACTGTCTCCTCGTGTGGCTCCACTTCTGGGTGCTCTGTTGTCCGAGCCTCTCCTGCGATCGCGTGGTCTGTAGCCCTCTAGCGTGTCCTGAATGCGCAGGGTGGGCCCCTCAGGAGGGTGCGGGCTGAGTTGGCTTCCGGGTCCCCTCAGGACACGATGCTGGAGAGCCACAGCCCAGAGCTGCCGCTCATCCTGACGCCTGTGAGCCGTGCGGGTTTGGGTAACTCCCTGCGCCTCGCTGCGCGCCGGCGTTGCCGCCTGCCCAGTGGGGAAGCTGCTGCGTCTCCCCGGAGGGGCTGCGTGAGGACGGAGTGCGCCCGCCCTGCGGGGCCGCGGACAGCGCCTGGCACGCAAGCGTCGCTGCTCCACAGCGGCCGCCGCTGTTTCCTTCGCTGCTGGCACATGACAGAGCTGGCTGGAGGAATGAAGGAATGGATGGCAGTAGTGCTTCATCACAGCCAGGCCGTGCCGGGGGCAGCGCTCAGGGGAGCGTGCCAGCGAGGCGCCTGTGAACGGTGGCTCTCGTCCCGGCCCATGGCGGGGGACGGCGTGGCCACGTTCGTCCGAGTCAGCTCACAGGGCTGTGGAAGGCGGCGGCAGAGGTTGAAGGCTCGGGCGTTGCCGGGCGATGCACGCGCGGCGGACTCGCCACGGTCCCTGCCTCTGCAACCTCACCAGTAGAGAAAGACAGATGTTCTCCCCTCCCCGCACAGCCGGGACCATTAAAAGTAACAGGACCCGAAGTCAAGCAAGGTGGGGAGGAGCCCTGAGGAAGAGGGGTCACTGCTCTGTGCCGTTGATTCATTCATCGTGCCCGGGGAAACCGGCTTTCAAACGCCGCGGGACAGAGAATCACGTCGCGATGCCGCGGCGGGCCCGGCGGGTCTGTGTACGGGTGAGAACGCAGTCCCGGGAGCCTGTGGCTGCCGCCAGCGTGGGCAGGCGGCTGAGCTGGGCCCCGTGGCCCGGGAGCAGGGGCGCTCCTCCCAGACACGCCCGGCCGGCCTGCGCCAAGAGGCAGGGCCCGGGTTCCAAGCAGCTTCTCCGGGGCCCGGTGCCTGACGAGAGCCGCCGGCGCGGTAGCGTGTGGTGTGTTCGTGAAGCGAGCGAGCACACGGCACCACCCCCACACCCACACGAGCGCAGTCAGGGATCCGTGAACTCCGCGGCATGACACAGAGAAACCCCGGAGCGTCATTTTGAAAGGCGGGGACCCTGACCATGAAAGAGCACTCGCGGGCGGCACGATTCCGCCTCCGCAGCGCGAGGACACAGACGGCAGGGAGTTGTGCTGCTGGGGCCGCGTAATTAGATAGTGCGGCCGCAGAGGAGAGGAGGGCTGCAGTCACCGCAGGCGGCAGGTGGTGGTTAGTGGCCGGGGTCAGCGGGGGGTCAGCGGGGGGGGGGTCAGCGGGGGAAGGGTACGGGCCGCGGCCTGTGTCACGGCCGGGGTGACGGATGCACGGACGTTAGCCTCCTAACAAGGTGTCCCTTCACCGTGCTGTGTTTGAGAGCTAGAAAAGCCCGGATGTTTGAGATGGTAGGGCCGCGCTGGCCTTGGGAAGCTGCCTTAGGAAACTGTGGAAGGGGGCCCGGGCCTCCCTCCCCGAAGCACCAGGGTGTGGAGACAGGGGGAGACCTTTGCGACAAGACAGAGGCGGCTCTGAACCCTGGTCCTGCTACTTATTAGACAAAAGGCCTCGGGTAAGACACAGGGCCTCTCGGAACCTCGGTTTACCAATCCGTGAAATGGGGACAGAAGCATGTACCTCCGGGGCCATTGCCCAGCGTGGGGCGCAGGTTCAATCCTAACAGATGATGCCTGTTCCTATTGACGTCATGGCACACGTCTGGGGACAGCCACAACCCCTGCCTCCCTTCCTGGACGCGGATGCTGCCTCCCCAGCGAGGGGCAGAGGTAGCGTTGCCGCCCGCGGACCCGGCGGGCCCTGCGAGCACCTGGGGCGATGAAGCCGGGCCAAGTGCCACCCAGGGGCTTCGATTCGCTGCTGCAGGCGAGGCGGGAGGCCCCCTGGGACCCAGACCGTCCCTGCGGCCGCAAAGCCAGGTCCCGGGGAGAGGCTCCCCAGTTCACAGGGTGCCCGGGTCCTCTGGTGCCTCTGGGAGCCTGGAGAGGCGCAGGGAGCACCGAGGCAGCGCACGCCTGGCTGAGGGGAGTCGGGAAGTTTCTGCCAAGCGTGGAACCCGAGAGACGCTGCGGCCGCGGGCACATCCCCGGCCGGAGAGATAGCCCGGTGCTTCCTGAGGGCCAGTGGAGCCCCGTCCTTGGGGAGCTCACTGGGGCGCCCCTGCTCGGGCGAGGCCGGCCTCGCTCCAGGTGGGGAGGAGCGGAGAGGGCCGTGGGCTTTAATGAAGAAAGGCCGCCCTGGCCGGGGGCTCTGCTGGTTGGAGCATCGCCCCGCACACCGAAAGGTCGTGGGTTTCATGCCCGGTCAGGGCGCAGGCCCAGGCTGCAGGTTCGGTCGCAGGTCTGGGTACATACAGGAGGCAACCGATCAATTTTCTCTCCCTCTCTCTCTCCCTCCCTTCTCCTTTTTCTAAAGTCAACAAGCGTACCCTCTGGTTGACCTGAAATGGTTTTTAAATGTCGCTTTTCAAAAGAATTTACTGATTGACAGCATCCCCACCCTGCCGGCCCTGCATGGGCAGAGGGGGCGGGGGCTTGGCCGATGGCGGGCGGCGGTGGAGGCAGGGTGGGGGGCTGTCCCCCAGGGCGGCCTGGGCCCTGCTGGGCCTCCTCACTCTGACGGGGGTGGGGGGGAACCCGTGACTTCCCGGAAGAGCCAGCTCAGCTCTCAGGGGTGACTGCGCCCATCCCGTTGGGTGGTCAACACCGCGAGCAGCTGCAGATGCGCCAAGAGGGACCCAGCTGGGTCCCGCCTCACGGATCCAGGGTCTTGGCCGCTCTCGCCGCTGGGGACAAGCCTGTGGCCTCGGCCCCGCAACACCGAGGATGGCGGCTGGCGCTGGGAGAGGCTGGCTGGAGCAGGCCGGGGGTGGTGGGACCGGCCGTCACTCACTGGGCTCGGTCAGGGGGCGGCCTGTGCGGACGGAGTCTGGAGCGAGCGCAATGGCTGGTGGGGCGGGTACAGCGTCACGGGCTGGAGAGGCCGCGGACCCGGACGGCGTGTCGGGGGCTGGGAACGGTCTCCCGAAGCTGCGGGAAGGCGCAGGCCGGCACGGCAGGGCGGGTCGGCCTCTCGGGTCTGCGCAAAGTCGCTGGCACGGCTGAGCTCGCTGCGACCCGCCTCCTCCCCTCCCCCGCTCCTCAGAAACCACGGGAAAGACTCCGGGCTGCGCTCCCTCGGCCCCTGCCTCCTGGCCCACCCTGGCGCTTCCCCACGAGGCCCCCAGCGTGCGGCCCCTTCTCTTGAAAACCATAAGTAATGAACTCTGCTTCGATGCCATTGACCTCTCTGCATCGTCCCTCCGCCACCTCCATAGATGAAATCCCAGATACAACCGCGGAACGCGGCCCCCTCAGCGTGCAGGCGCCTGCCTCCTGCCGGCTTCGGTCTCATGGATGCGCAGCCCGGGACCACCGGCCCCCGCCCCTCAGGCTGCGTCCCTGGCAAGGACGCGCCAGGCTTGCCAGCCTCCTGCAGCCCGGCTGCGGAGCCCAGACACTGACTATTTCCTGGGATTTTTCCCTTAGCCCTTTGGCCAAAAAAATGCCTCGGATAATGAAGAAATCTATTTACAGTAGCAACACTCAGCCTGGTGCCTTCTGGGCTGAATTAGCCGCAGAAGAGTTTCTGGCGTTTTTTTGGTGGGTGAGACAGTGCAGCCGATGTGGGAGTGAGCTGGTGGCGGGGCCTTTCAGGGTCCCTGACGCCCCGGACCCACCGTCGGAAACCCAGAGGCTGTGAGAGTCCCGCCCGGCTGCTGGCTGAACAAGCTCGGTGCCTGTCGTCACCACGAAGCCCCCCGATGACCCTGAGATCGCAGGGTGCCCGGTCCGAGAGGGCGGCTGTCGGGGCCCTTTACGGCGGCCCTCTGCCCACCGAGCCGTCTCTGCACTGAAACGAGTCATTTATATCGGCTGCTCCGGGTCGGCCCTGAGAGACGCCAGGCTGGCGCTGCCCTCGGCCGCCGGGCTGTGGCCGAACTTGGGTCCTTAAAACAAAACAAAACTCCCTTCATTTCAGATGTCCGCTGACCCACGCTGGCCCTCGGCCAGGGCGGCGCGTTTCTGAAGACTCTGTCCATGGCTGGCCCTGCCCGCGCCCCCCCCCTCCCCGGACCTCCCTTTGGCCGGAGGAGGCAGAGGCAGTGGGGGTTTCAAGGCTGGGGGCCTAGTCTCCCGAACGCGGGACGGTGGGTAACGGGAGCCTTGCACGAGCAGTGACTCACTGTGCAAACGTGCCCCCCAAGCCTCGCTGCCTCCTCCCGGTCCAGCCGCGAGACCCCCTGGGGCCCCCAAGCCCAGGCCTCGCTTGTGCAATGCAAGGTCCTGGGTGGGCCACCCCACGTGGACAGGGCTGGGCGAGGCGCCGCGCCAGCCCGCCGTCTGGTTCTGGGAGCCGCTCCTGGTCAGTCTGACATCCGTCCCTGGCCGCCTCTGCTGGGGCCCGGAGCTCTCCTGGGAGAAATGGGTCCCTCGCATCTGCCCGCAGGGCCAGGACGGGCTGGCGGTGGGTGGACGTCCACATACAGGGCATTATCCACCGGCCGCCCTGGAGGTGGGCCCGCCCCGCCCCCGCCTGGCGGGCCCCTGCGCACGGGACCCCGCCCCCGGCACCTCACCCTTCTCCCTGCAGTCCTGTGAAATGAGCGCCTGCTGTTTACGCGGCCCGGGCCGTGGCAGCTGGTCGCGGGCGCCCCGGCGTCCGCCGCGGGGCCTGACCAACAGCAGCACACGCTTGTGCTAAGCCTCAAGGGAAGTTCTAGGCTGAGAATCAGGGAGCCCGACCGGAGCGGAGCCTTGTACAAGTCATGCCCCACGCGCGCCTCCGTTGCCCCGCCTGTGAAACCGGACCGGGGCGCCTGTGGTCTCTCCGGCGGCTGGAGCCCCGCGTCCCTGGCCTTGGGGCTGAGCCTGCGTGCCGGCCTGCCGCCGGTGAGGATCTCGCCCTGCGTCTTCCGGGACGTGCCTGCCCCTCGCCCCGCTCGCTCGGGGCCTCCCTGGGGGCAGACCCCCTCCCAGTGCGCCCAAGAGGAGGCAGCCTGGCTTCCGGTGGGCGAGTCACCCCTGTTCTCTCCTGTCCTCGCCCCGCCGGGGGGTGGGGGGGAGGGACAGGAACCCCGCGCTGGACGTGTTCGTGCCTTTGTGTAAACGTGGTAACCACTTTCTCTCGTTTTCCCTCGATCTTCACACTTTCCTGCCTTAAAACCCCGAGATCAACAGGAATGTCTGCTTTTCCAGCCTTCAGTCCGTCTGAGCCCAGCCTCCTGGAGCCGTGTCCGCCCAGGGAGCAACTCCTGCCCCCCGCGCCCAGGCCCCCACCACAGGCGGCCCCCCTCGGCCGCCCGGACAAACCGCGGGCTCGAAGCAGCCACGCTCAGCGGTGGAAACGTGCACCAGGCCCCTCCTGCCCTGGCGCCCCAGGGGTACATGTGTGCTTCCGCTTCTCTGGGCAGGAGCGGCCCGTGGGCTTGGTGGCCGGGGGATCTGGGCCGCAGCCGCTCTGTCCTAGTGGCAGCCCACGAGGGGGGTGACGCCCCTTGGCATGTCTCCCCCGCAGGCCGAGAACAACACAGCAAACATGACCCCCTGGAAGCGGGACCTTGTTCTGCCCGTGCCCGGGCTGGCAGACCCAGCGGCATCTGCAATGGTCATCAGCCCTGGCTCCCAGGGATGCTGCCAGCTTGTTACCAGGGCTGCTGGGCCGGGGAGACCAGCGGCCTCGGGAGCCCCTTCTCCACCGGCAGGGAGGCCTCTGGGCTCCCAGGGGCGCCCAGCAGGGTTTCAGGGGTCTGGGTGCTCTATTCCAGGGGGAAAGGAAGCCCCAGGCGGGGCTGCTTCTCTCTTGCTCCCCAGACAAGGCAGGAGCAGCGCTTCCCTAAGACCCCGCAGCAGCAGCAGCAGCGTGGATCCTTAGTCACACAAGCTGGCTGCTCGGACTGCAGCTGACATCATGCTGTTGTCTGTCTGGCTTAGAGAGGGCAGCGGGGAGGGCAGCGGGGAGGGAGACAGGGACAGAGGGGGCCCAGAGGGAGACAGGCGGAGACAGGGAGACCGAGACACAGAGACAGAGAGAGACGGGGGAGAGAAGCAGAGAGGGATGGAGACTCTGAATGGGAAGCTGCAGGCGCCTTGGGCGGCCTGGCTGAGGGGTGCACCCCGTTGCCTGGGGCGTGTCCCTCAAAACCAAACTCTCCGGCCCGAGTCCTATCACATCTCGAGCTTGAGATTAAAACAGTTGCTTTTTAGAAGCCCCAAAGGCACCAGGGACTCAGAAGAGCGGGCCATCCCTTTTGCCAGGTTGCCAGCTCCTTCCTTTGTAGGGGGGTTGCTCTCGGGCCGAGGACGGTCCGCGGGGCGCATGGGGCCAAGGGAGGGAGGACGCAACGTGCTCAGGCAGCTGGGGCGCCAGTGGGAGGTCTGCCCACCCCTTCGGTCCTGCCGCCCCGCCGCCCGCCACCCCACCAGTAACCTACCTCCTCGTCTCCTTTGGGAACCTGCCTGCCCCCCGACGCCCGCAGGCACGGTCACTGCCAGGCCCTGCCTGACCCCCCCGTGAACAGACACCCATCGCCCGTACCGCGGCCCCGCCTGCTTCCCCCCGCAGTTGGCTGGGGGCTCTGCAGGGAGCCACCCCTGTCCTTCGGTGCAGTGGGAGCTGCGGGGCGGTCCCCGCGGCGGCTCCCAGCCTCCCCCACCCCCTCTGGGAGGGGCGCGGGTCCCCTGCTCCTGGGCCATGGGCGGCACCTCCTCCCCCTTTGAAGTGAGTGTGGGTGGCCGCGTGACTCGCTCTAGTAAAACACGGGCGGGAGAGACATGTCTTGAGAGGGCGGCTGGTCGTTCCCCTGCCACGGGGGCAGCGGCCGGGACGACTGAGCAGGGGTGTGAGGAGGAACAGGGAGCAGGGGCGAGAAATGCTTTCTGTTCCAGGCCACGGGGGCGTCGGGGGTGCGTGTCCATCGGCCCGACCACGTCCGCGCTAACAGGCACAGGGAGGAAGCGCCCCCTCCCCGCCCAGAAGGGGCGGTGGGTGCCTCACAAAGGTGGAGTGACCGCTCAAGGTCACCAGCCAACCAGTGACAAAGCCGCGATGGTCTGGCCCACGCCTGGCCCTTGACTCAAAGCGGGACCCTGGGAGCTAAGGGTGGGGGTGGGGGCCGGGCTGATTTGCTCTGCGTTTCTCAGGAGAAAAGCAAGCCCCCTTCTCACGTTTTGGCCCCCGTGAGATGAAGAAGAGGTTTATGAACAAAAAAAGCAGAAATCAAGTTGGCCTCAGGATTTCTCTGCAACAGGGAACGCCAAGGGAGCGGCCACCTCGTGGCCTGAAAGACGAAGGTTGCACCCCTGAATTCCATGCCAGCCGGCCGTTTGCCTTGTGTGATGGGGACGGAGAGGCACCTTCCCGCCAGCAGCACATCGTCCCCGAAAAACACTCGCGCGGGACGGCCGGGGATGGCAGGGACGCACGGGCCCCCCTGAAACTCTCGCGCCTTTGGTTATAGAACTGAAAAGTGCGCCTATGCCTCCACAATGTCCTTAGGGAGGAGGCCTCGTAACGGCAATTTCTAGAGCAGACGGACGGCAGTTGGTCTGTGCCGTGAGCGGCTCTGGGACCCGGCCGGGAGGGAAGGGTCCTTTTCCCGGCCTGGGCCTCAGTTTCCCCACTTCTGAAAGGGCGGCGCGGCCCTCCGGCTCTCAGGGGCGGCCCGGCCTGCAGCGGGTTCCCGGGGCGTGCTCCTCCTCTCGGTGAGAAGGCTCCGCTGCCCGCCCGGGTCTCTCACCCACACTCGGGACACTGCGTCTAAGTCGCTGCAGGGTTTCCTGTGCTCGCCTACGGGGCAGCTTTGCTCAGGGAATGTCAGGAGGCTCCTCAGGGAATTACAGAACTGGGAGAGGCCACGGCTCTGACTGTGGTTTCAGATGGTGAGCCGGAAGAGTCCAGGTTTCTGGGAAAGTTGGCTGTGACTAAATCCTATCTGCAGCCTGACGGTACCCCCACCCCCCGGATAGAACAGAGAGGGATGGCGCGTGGCCGGCTTCCAGAACATTCCCCCCATGCCCCACGGCCACGTCAGGCTGGGCCCCCAACCGTCGGCTTTGATTCTGCAACTTTTTCCAAACCCGAAGCATGATTCACACCCCAGACCAATGTGTGGAATTTCTGGACACTGAGAGCAGAGGAATTCGTCTGCTTCTGTGAGGCCCCCCGCCCCCGCCGGCAGGGCATCCCGAAAAGAACGCTGGGCCTGTCCCCACCGGGTGGGGCCGGGGGGGCGGGTGGGAGGACGCCCCGGACAGCTCCCCCCGCGTCTCAGCCGGCTCCGTGGGCTGCATGGGCCGGTTTTATCTGACGAGCCCTGTGGTTGTCTGCGCTCACAGGACAGCTCCCAGTTCAGGGTATTGTCGCTTGTGACAAAGATCATGAGTGACCTCTCATCCCCGTCCCTGTTGCTTTTCTTCTTAGGGAAAGAGAGCGCTGGCCGTGCGGAGGTGGCCCGGCGCCCCCTCAGCCCTGCTGTGCAAGCCGTCGCGACCCCCTGGGAGGACCCCCTGTCCCAGCAGAGCCCGGCTGGTGGCAGTTCAATTGCCCTGTGCTCATGAAAACATCGCTTTCTCCCGAGCCTTTCATCCCGGGTGGCACCAGCCCCCTGCCCCCCAGGAACAGAGCGATTGGAGATAAAGCCCCAGAGAAGCGGCAGGCTCCTCGGCCCCAGAGCCCTTGGGGGCGCAACAAGGCGGCCATTGTGCGGCCACAAAGGGCCAGCGTCTGCTCTAGACACGGAGGCCACGGGGACGGGCGGGGGACCCGCCCCGTGGGAACCGAGCGTGGCTGGCGTCCTGCCGGGTGCGGAGGGGCCTTCCTCGGCAGAGGCGGACGGGCGCCCGGGGTAAAGGCTGTCTCCCCCAGAAACGTTCCCTGGGACCAGACTCTGAGCCACCTCAGTGTTACCCGCATAGCAGACGTGAGACGCGCTTGGGGGAGTGAACAAACGAGAGAGAGGCGGAGGGAGCGGAGGAGAGAGGGGAGAGGGAATTTCCAGTGGAAACGCCATCTGTCTTTCCCTCCCCGCTCTCCCGTGACTCCTTTGCCTGCCGACGCCCCTCCTTGCCCCCGCCCCCCGGCCGCACTCCACGGCCTGTGACCGTGGAAGGTCTGTGTGACGTTGACCGCGTCTGCGGGTGTTCACTGCGTGCTGTGCCTTTTCTGGCCTAGGACAGGCCCCCACCGGGCCGTTCTGGGCGAGCAGGCCACCGCGCAGCTGTCTGTCATTGGCGGGGAAGTGTGTTCTGTCTCCACTATTGAAAAGCTACCAACTAGACTATTCATTTAGATCCCGGAGAAAGCTCCTAAGGCTGTGACGACCCCTCTGTGCCTTTTCTGCTACACCCCCGCCCGGCCACCGCGCAGCTGTCTGTCATTGGCGGGGAAGTGTGTTCTGTCTCCACTGATTTGAAAAGCTACTACCACAGAGTCTGTTTCTAGACTGTTTATTCATTTTTACTGATCTCTCGTTGAGACAGGAGCTGGTGCCATTCACTGAAAAGTATTGCAGCTTTAATGTAAGGGGTCTCCGGAGAAAGCGAACCGGCAGGAGGGTTGGATGGATGGATGGGGGCGGGGGGCGGGGGCAGAAATAAGAATTGGCTTGCAGCCCTGGCTGGGCGGGTCGGCAGACTGGCGTGTCGTCCATACACCAAAAGGCTGCGAGTTCAATGACCGGTCAGGGCACGGGCCTGGGTTATGGGTTCAATGCCCAGTTGGGGTACATATGGGAGGCAACCAACCAATGTTTCTCTCTCACATCAATGTCTCTCTCTTTCCCTTCCTCATTGATGTCTCTCCCTTCCTCTCTTTCTAAAATCAGTTTAATAAAACATATCCTTGGGTGAGGATTAAAAAAAAATTACTGGGCCTATAGACACGATCATGAAAAGGCAGAACGCCAAAGAATAAGAGGAGATCTTAAAAGTACCAAAGAGAAAAGACACATTTCCCACAAAGGAGTGTCAATTAGACTGATGCCCACCTGGTTGGCATCTACCATAGAAGTCAGAAGAGAGTGGGGTCTTTTATCTCTTGGCAAAAAAATAACGGTCTGCCCAGAACGTGTCTCTCCAAAGGACATATTTTCCAGCATAAGGGAAAAACGGAAATGTCGCTACCCACCTGTCTTCCCTGTGGGGATTCCAGAGTGTGTAGCAGGCAAAGCGAAAGTGATCTCAGGCGGGAGATGAGATGCAAGGAGAAATTAAGAGCAAAGAGGCTGTCAAGCGCAATTAGACATCGACTTTGCCAAACAGTAAAAATGCCGTACAGAGCTTTTAGAATTACAATAATAGGAAAGTCAGAAAGAAATGGCTTGAGTTAAAGAACTTTATACCTTTAAAGTAAGGTAAATATAATATTGACTTTGTATTTTGATGAGTTCGACCTACACGGTAAAATGTTGATGGTGGCCATCAACAGTAGAAATTATAACTATAAAGGGAAAGTTGGAATAAAAATACGCTCAATCAGAAGAAAGTCAAAAAGAGAAGATAAAGAAACAAAAGAGGAAGATAAATTTAAAGTAGGGAAATCACGTAAATAAATCCACATATAAGGGATGAAAACGAATGTAAATAGACTAAAAGCGCCATTAAAAGATAAAAATTGCCAAACCGTGTTTTTAAAAATCTGATTATAATCTCTTTAAGAGATATTGATCTATCTATAGAGGTTAAAAGTAAAGATAAAAGTTAATAGACCAAGTACCTACTAACAATAAAATGATAGTTATACTAATATCTGATAAATATGCTTTAACACAAAAAATATTTACTAGCATAATCCCCCCAATGCAAGAACTTTGCACCCTCTATATACTTTTCTTTACCTGTATTATAGAATACTATTGATGACATCGTAAGTAATCAATATTCATTGCTATTTGCCCACATCTTACTTTTGGGGCCCTCTTCCTTCCTGCAGTTCTGTGATTTCAACTACTTTCCTTCAGCTAAAAGAATTCACTTTACTATTTCTTACAGTGTATGCATACTGGTGATGAATCCTTTAAGTTTTCTTTTTATTGTATGAAAATGTCTTTATGGCATTGCAATTTGTGAAAGATATGTTTCCTGACTATAGAATTTTATATTGGCCCTTTAAGCATTTTAAGGTTGTTCCATTGCCTTTTGGTTCCAATGATTTCGTTGGAATGTCTGCCGTCATGCCTACTGCTCCTTTGAGAGGGACTTGCCTCCCTGCTCCCTGTCCCTAGGTTTTTGTGGGTTTTTTTTTAAAGATTTTATTTATTTATTTTTAGAGAGGGGGAGGGAGGGAGAAAGGGGGAGAGAAACATCAATGTGTGGTTGTTTCTCTCTCACCCCCTGCTGGGGACCCAGCTGGCAACCCACGCATGTGCCCTGACTGGGAATTGAACCGGCGACCCTTTGGTTCGCAGGCCAGCACTCAATCCATGGAGCCACACCAGCTAGGGCTACCCCTGGCTATTTTTAAGATTTCATCTATGATTTAGCATGTTGACTATGATGTGCTTAAGAGACTTTAATAAAAAGAGGGTCCTTATTTCAATTTCTATAGTACTGATTTAACTGAAAAGTTGATACAGGAGGAAAATGGACTAACAAAATAATTTTTATAGAGATTTCTAAAATTTAAATGGAAATGCAAAGGGCCCAGATTTACAGGGGAGGTCAACCTTTGGGCATCTCTGGGCCACACTGGAAGAAGAGTTGTCTTGGGCTACACGTTAAATATATTGCCACATCTAATCACAAAAAAAAAAAAAAAAAAAATCTCATAATGTTGTAAGTAAATCTACGATTTTGTGTTGAGCTGTATTTACAGCCATCCTGAGCTGCATGCGGCTGGTGGGCCGCAGGTTGGACCCCCTTGGCCTAGGATAAATGGCCAAAATAATTTTTGAGAAGAAAATACTGGAGAATACACACTCCCAAATTTTGAGACTCATTATAAGTTAACAGTCCTTAGGACCATGTGATTTTGGTGTAAGAAGAGACAGATCAATAGAACAAAACAGAGTCTAGGCATAGACTTACAACCTTCCAGTCGAATCTAGTGGGGAAAACATTCTTTTCAATCAGTAGCGCTGAAGTAACTGGCTCTGATACAGCGAAAAACAACCTTGACCCCTAGTGGGCCACATGAACAAAAATTAATTTGAGATGGATCATAAAAACTACAGTCTCTACAGGTGATGCCAGAGACTGTCTTCATGACTCAGGAGGCAGAGAGCACCTAAGCAGGACACGGAAGGCACTAGCTGTGAAGCTGATCATCGACATATTTGATTTAATCACACCTTAAAATCTCTGGTGTTCAAATAATACTGTTCAGAATATGAAAAGGCGATTGACAGATAAGGAGAAAAATGTCTGCTGTCTGTCTATCTCTACATCCACATCTGCATTCGTGTCTGCAAATAATTGGGACCAGAATATATAAAGAACTCATACAGCCCATTAATAAAAAGATAAACAGCCTAAGTCTAAAAACTGACAAAATAATTAACAACTTCCTGATGAGAGTTACGGCTTGAGCCAGCGGGCACATGAACAGATAGACGTCGGCTTCATCCGGCACCAGAGAAGCGCAAACACCAGCCGTAATGAGATGCAGACACACGCCTGCCATTCTGATCGGAAGCGCCCAGCCGCCCCTCCTAGGTAACTGCTCAAAAAAAAAAAAAAAGGCAGAAGATACAATTTATAGAAGCTCTATTCACAGTAGCCTCCAACTGGAAATGAATTGTGGTGTATCCATCGATGAACACTTTCTAAGAATACAAAAGACAGAGCTATGGATACATAGTGCAGTGCAGCGTGGGTGGGTTTCCGAATGTTATACTGAGCAACAGAAGTCAGACATAGAGGAGTTCAGACTGTAAATTTCCTTTGTTTGAAGTTCATGAACAGGCACGCCTCCTCCTCAGCGATCGGACTGATAGTGGCAGCTACCTCTGGGCACTGGGCACAGGGACTGGAAAGGGCGTGGCAGAACCTTCCGGAGTGACGCGTGACGGAAGCGTTGCCAATCCAACCTGGGTGCAAATGGGGAGCTCACTGAGACACACAGCAAAGGTGTTTGCGTTCTACACTATTTAATTTACTTTATTAAAAATGCTGTTAAAATAGCATTAAGAATAATAATACTCAAAGATATAAAATACTTAGAAACGAATCTAATAAAGCGTGGGCCGTAATACCTTCTGCAGAGGAAATTGTGAATGTTTTAGAGGCTTTAAAGAAAACCTACATGGGTATTTACTCATGTTTGGGAAGGACGGAGTATCAGGTCAGTCCTTCCCAAATGTATCTATTGAGAGCGTGACTGGGACCAAACTCCCCAGCGTGCGTGTGAGGGCACGTGAGTGCCGTCCTTCACCCCGCCTCGCTCTGGCCGGTCCCTGCTCCGCTTCTAGGCGAGAGCCCCCCGGCTCCCAGGAGCCTCCCGCGGGCCCGCACGTGAACGTCTGCGACCACGGCCGGGTTGCAGAGTGCCGGCTCCTGCCCCTCCGCTCACACCGGCTGCTGCGAAGCCCGGCGGCCCGGCCGGGCCCTGCTTGGCTCTGCTCAGCCCGCTCCTGGTTCCGCTCCAGAGAGAGGGTTTCATGTTTTCCATTTCCTCAAGTTCATCGCGTTCGTCTGTCCTCAGGCGCCCTCCCTTCCCTTCCTCGGTGCTCGGGGACGTGCCTGGCCGGCCCGGGGCCCTGGCGACCAGGGTGGATGTGGAGACCACGTGATTCCCACGCAGGGACCGAGCCCTTCGCCCACCTTGCACATGACGGCAGCTCAAGATACCTGTGGGGCCCCCAGTTCCTTGACATGGGGAAGAGGGTTCAGACAGCCTTGGGGGTGGGTCCTGGGCCGTGGGGGACGGCCCAGCTCCCTGGAGGAGGCGTGAGGGGGCGGGCAGGGTCCTGCTGGGCGGGGGCCTGGCCTACGCGGCCCCTCCGCTCTGGGCTCCGCCACCGCCAGCACCTGCTCTGAGCTGGGCGCTCACTGGCCCAGGGCTGGACCGCGCCCTCCTGCTGGCCTGTGGGGTCGCTGTGCCGAGTTCCTCTGCCGTGGTTGCGGGGCTTCACAGTCCGCCGTGGTCTGGGGCAGGGCCGGGGCTCCCCAGGTCTCGCAGGGCACCCACAGATCCCTCCCGCCGCCTCCATCATGGGGGACTCTGATGCCTATTTCCACGTCTGTCTCCTCCACGAGACTGGGGCTCCAGACCTGTGAGCTCGGGAGCGGGGGGAGGGTGTGTGGAGACCGCGTGAGGTCAGGACTGGAGGGGCCGTGAGCCCCAGGCTGGGTGCCGGCTTCGTCCTGTGAGGCCGGGGCCCTGGGGGGACACACGGGAACGCGAATGTCTGTCTATCACCACAGCAATCCTATCGCACCAGACACGGCAACATCGGGGCCTGCGTGGGGCCTGAGGGCGGCCTCCATCCGTGCCGCCCCCCCAGCAGCCTCCAGCCTGCGCATCTGGTCCTCGTCTGGAAAGATAACCTATCAGTGTTGGGATTGCAACCTGGACCGCATCCAGGGCCACCTTTGACACTTGTGGGATTAGGAAAAGCGCTGCCTCATGAAGGCCAGACCGGGCCTGGCCCTTCCCGGGGAGCACAGAGGGCGGAGGAGGCTGGGCTGGGGGCCGGGGATGGGGGGGCGCCGCGCCAGCTCAGCTGGTTCAACTTCGGTCACGGGCTCACGGAGGGGCTGGCCTGTGGCCGCCAGGATTTGAACCCCCGGCCGTCTGAAGCCGAGCCCCATTCCTGTCCCCAACATCGTGCCGCCAGCATCCGGAATAAGCCTTTCCAATTTGAAGGGTCAGACTGGGGGAGGATTGGATGTGGGCACTGTGGGCGGGATTGTAATCGAACGCCAGCACCATCTGGAGCAACAGCCCCTCCCGTGGCTGAGGGCAGGAGGGCCCAGAGCAGCGACCAACTTGCCCCAGGTCCCCAGCCAGCTGGAGGCTGGGCTGGTACCGGGCCTGACCTCGGGCAGGCCGAGCTGACCCCAGGCGCCCAGCCTGCATTTGGCGCCTCTCACCTGTCCCCACACCTGGGGCTTCTCTGGTGTGACCAACACACCAGTGGGTGTTGTGACTGTCCCACTCTGCACGCCGGCAGGGATCCTGGTCAAGGGGCCCTGTGTCCAGTCTGTATAGCCCAGTGGCCGGAACGGCTCAGAACCGGCGCCCGCACTCCAAGAGCGCGGCTTTTCTGGGCCCCTCTGGCCTACCGGGGGTGCTTGCCGTCCATCTCTGTGATGGGGAGGGCAGGGCCTGTGCCTCGCCGAGCGCCGAGCGGCGCACACAGCGAAGATCAGGGCAGGGCGCCCGGGCCCGGCCCCAGGCCTGTGACTGGCCCACGCGGGCCTGCCCGGGCTCCGCTGGCTCCTCCCTGGGGCTGCCCACACCCACATCCACACGACCTCCCGGGCTCCACCCTCGCCGCAGCCAACGTGTCCTGCCCTCGGGTGAAGGCCACGGCCCCCCCGGGGCCCTAATTGCGTCCCGGCCTCAGCAGCCCCACAGGGGCGCCTGGCAATTGTGGTTCTTGGCCCTTCCCCGCGGCCCCGCAAGTGCCGGTTTGCAGATTTATGGATGGGCACGGAATTGCCATGTGGAGACGGGTCCGCCGAGCTATAGATAGGGCGGCCCGTCCCTGGAGGGCGGCCCTGCTGGGGTGCGGGCGTCTCAGGCCAGCGCTGCGCTTCGCCCTCGGAGACGGGCCCTGGTGGGCGCCGGGGCCAGGGGCGCGCGAGGGGTCCCCCAGCGGGCGAGCGCCCCCGGCTCCGGTGAGCCCACCGCCCGCCCATGCTGCTGCCGCTGCTGTCGCAGCAGCACTTTTCTCTCCGAGCGAGCGGGACCCGCCCGGGGCACCGACTAGTCCCCTTTCCTGTTCACGTCCATCCCTCCCCGCCTGCCACCCGACACCCCTCCCTTTCCCAGGGGAGGACGCTTCTCCCGCTTCAAGGGCGTCCAGGGCAGAAGCCGACGGGGCTGAGCCCCTCCCGGCGCCGGGGCCGGCGATCCGAGGCGGGGTGGCGCCCGCCGCGCGGAGGACCCAGGGCGTGGGGCAGCCGCCCCTGGAGTTCCGCTCTGGCTTCACGCCTGGGCGAGCCCACTGTCACGTCTGCAGCAGGACCTGCTCGGCCTCGCGCAGGGTCAGCGAAGGCCGGCCCACGGGCTAGCGGCGCTTTTCCGCTTCAAAAATCTTGGTGAAAAAGAAGACGACTGTTTTCTGACACATAAAAATGGGATGAAATGCAAATGTCAAGGCCCATAAATCAGCTTTAGCGGGAACACAGCCACGCCCGAGATTGACTGTTACCCGCAACCTGGAGCTGGGTGGCCGCCGCCGAGACCCCATGGCCCACAGAGGCGAGAACAGGTGCTGTCAACGCCGCCGCTGCAGAAGCTCCTGGTGTGTCCAGGGCTCGAGTCTGAGCTGCTAAGTGCGGTGGCCCTGTGAGCTCCTCCCTGGAGGGCAGCCAGGGGTCCCCCCCAGTGCACGCGGCCGGAGGGCCTGCCAAGAACCCCCGAATTCACGCATTTCAGAGCCGCTCAACCCGGGGCAGCTACACCCGCAGGGGACGTGGAGCAATGTCCGGAGATGCCTTTTCTTTCTCCTGCAGAGGGGAGGCTGCGGGCACGTCACGGTGGAGGCCAGGGATGCTGCTGGACAGCCTCTCAGGGAGAGGGATCAGGCCCCAAATTTCAGCACGGGAGGCCGAGAGCCCTGCTGGGAAGAGCCATTGGGCCCCACCGGTGTCAGGAGTGGGGGGCAATGCAGTGAGGGGCAGGAGGTAGGCCTGGCGGGAAGCTGGGCCGGAGCGTCCGGGTCCCAGTGTGGCGAGCTGGCACCCTGGTCCCCCAGAGCCATGGAGGGGCCGCTCGGGCACCTGTGTGCCAGGCGCTGTGCTGAACGCTGAGGAGCGGAGGAAAGGGAGGAGCTGGCTTGTGCTTCTGGTACATTTTCGCGACAATGGGGGGACAAAAATCACACCATTCATGGCAGACAGGTCCTTTATGGTTCACAGCGCCCTCGCCCGCCGCCGCGTCCCCCCCGCCCCCCATCCTCGAGACCCGGTGCCCGCCCTGGCCCGTGGGGGGCTGTCTCTCTTCGTGTGCAACCGGAAGTTCCACGGGTCCTTGAGCACGTCTCATCGTTCATTCAGCGCAGGCGTTTCTTCCTCTGAAGTCCTGTCCCCTCCCTCTTTCTGCCCCCAGAATCGGCCTCCTCGGGGTACACACCCCCCTTTGTAGGAACTTCTAAGGTGGCTCTTCTCAGGGTGCCGGGCTGCCGACAGAGCCCCCAGAGGCAGGCCTGGCGCTGTCCCACTGCGGCTGCCGAGCGGAGCGCCGGCACCGGCCGGGCCGGGGGCGCAGCTCCCCGATGGCCGAGTGGGCGCGGCTGCGCTCTGCCATCCTGGGGGACCGGCGTACGGGCAGATGCAAGGCCCCGACCCTGGACGGAGGCCGCCGCGGGCTCCAGCGAGCCGCAGAGCTTCTCGACGCCGGCCACAGCTGTGGGAGGAAGGGCAGGGCCACACTGGACCGGAGGGGCAGCAATAGGCGCTCGGGGCCTCCTCCGGGCCGTGCTGATGACTTTTCCAGAACTCAGGAGAACCCAGAGCAGATTTTACAAGCTCTGAACGGACAGAGCGGAGAGCAAGGCTCGTCCAAAGCCAAGCTCCATGATTCGTTTTCAAGAGACTTGTTCTTGGCTCGCTCACCAGTTCTCTCTCTGTTTCCATTGAAACACTCCCGAGGCCGAGGACACTTCTCAGTGGACTGGGCTCTCGGACGATGGCCCGGTTGCCGGGCCCCTGGTTTTAACAGGGAAGCGACCGGTTCTATTGCACTGGGGGTCCAGAGCGCAGCAGATGGCAGGGCGGGCGGCTGGAGGTGTCGAGGGGGCGAGCCCCTTCCACCAGGCCACCGGAGCCCCCGAGATGCAAGACGAAGGACGGCCGGGCCTTTGGGGCCTGGACGCCGAGCCCGTCGTGGAAGCTGGCGAGGGTGACCCTGCGGCAAAGGCGGGAGGCGCGGCCAGTGCCGTCCGCCTGCGGTCGTGCCTCCGCGCCTCGCCTGTGCAGGGTGTCTGTCCGCCCAGGAGCTGCGCACCAGCATCTTGCTGCAACTTCTTCAACGTGGCGATTGCGGGCTCTGGGGTCTGGGCTCCTCTGAGCGGAGTCCCCGGGGGCAGAGCACAGGGGTCTGCGCCACGTCCCGGCTCTGGGCCGATGGTGCCCGTGTCCTTGGAGCCCTGCCTGGGTGGAGCCGGTCCCTCTCCGCCCTGGGGACAGGGTACCCACGAGCCACCCGTGGCTGCTGGACATTTGAAATGGGGCCTGTGCAACTGAGGAACTGAATTTTATTCTATTTTGGTTTTTTGTGTCCTATGTACATTTTAAAAAAATTTTTATTGTTCAAATACATTTGTCTGCATTTTCCCGCCACCACTTCCCCCTGTCCCACCCACCCCCATGAATTTTAAGGTGTATTTAATTGCCATGAATTTTCGATCGGTTGGTTCTTAAATAGCCACGTGTGGCTGGTGGCTAGGACACCGTACAGCACGGCCGCAGAGCCCCCAGGCCGCTGGCTCGCGGTGTCTGCAGCACACCCAGGGCCAGGCAGGGGTGTGACGGCCGAGACTCACACTCGCCCCGGGCTTGTGTCCTTCCCTCCTCCCAGAGCCCAGGAGCCGGAGCTGAGGTTCAGGGGGGTCAGTAAACTGCTCAGGGCGTGAGGCTTGGCCAGGGCTTATGCGTAGGTGTTTGCCCCCAAAACCATTCAAAGACTCCCATTGCAATGTAGGACGAAAATTCAGGTTTTTTTTTTTTCATATTTGGGCCTTCGGGTTCTCTCAGAGGTGTTTTTCTTCAGAGTTGAAGAAATAGGAAAAAATTCTTCAAACCCTGGAAAAGAAGGAACTAAAACGTCATCTGGCTATCTGGTCTACCCCTGAGAGCATCTATGCACAAAGGGACCATCAACTCTCCAGACGCTTCCATGATATTCCAGAAGCCCTCTAACAGCCACCACTTGGCTTCAGAAAGGCTGATGACGCCCAAGCTCACCCGTTGGCGCACTGCTTGGATGTTGGGCAACTTGACTCTGGTCCCGCGTCACCCTCAGCTAGCCTCTCCCGGGGCTCCAGGGCTGACCTACTTCGGCATCGGCAGGACTCCGCGCCGCGTAGCCACCACCTGGCCCTGCGGGGGGCGTGTTGGGGGGGGGCCAGGCTGCGCGTCCAGTGAGGTGCATACTCCTGCTGTCAAAGACGTGCCCTCTGCAGAGGTCGGCGCTGTCTCGGGGCCGTCAGACACCCCGCCCCCGGCAGCATGGCTCATCCCTGAGGGTGACGGAGACTTTCCTGCCCTTGACTCACTTGGCCGGAGGGGACAGCGGACGGGTGTCACCTCTCCGGAGCAGTGAGCCTCATCCCAAAGGAAAACAGGGCAGCCCCGTGGATCGGGCAGCAGGTTGACCTCACAGGCCCTCCCGCCTCGATCGCTTCCGCAAGCAGACCCAGCCGGCCTCCAGGTCACGCCCACCTCAGCCTGCAGCTTCTTTCGGAGCACGTGCCGCGGGTGTCCCGGAGCCCGGCTCCAGGGCCAGGACAGAGGAGGGAGCTTCCTCCGGGGCCTGCGCCACGAGGGCGTGAGGGCGGCAAAGACCGAGACCAACAGTCTGAGGCACGGCGGCCGCGCTGGGAAGACGTGGCCCAGGTTGCAGCCTGGACATTCCCCACCCCTGGCTCGAAGCCCCGGGTTTCGCCTGTGAGGCAGAGGTGGCAGTTCGAGTTGCAGGGTGGCTGCAAGAATATGATACATTTTTGTGGGTCAAGCACGTGTGCAGCCTGGCGGGTACCAGGCACGCGATGCGCAGGCGCCGGAGTTTGCACCTCGCTGCCATTGCTGCGTCTTGGAAGCAGCCGTCCCACGTAAGCCGGGAGGGGCCGGTGGTTGGGGGCTCCGGGCTCTGGCTGCTGCTTTGCTCGCGTGGCTCTGTGACCTGGGGCAAGACTTGGTTCCCTCGTACTCTTCTTATTCTGGAGAGTTTCTTGTGAAGAACAACAACAAGAAGAAAAGTGATGTATTTGAAGCGTTACAAAAACTGTCAACCGTAAGCCAACTGAAAAAAAGCTTAGTCCCCGGGAACTACCTATGTGACATTAATTATAGATTGATCTCTGGGCGAATGCAGTCGATGCCCACCCCAAAGACCATATGTCAACCAGACTTGAAACCTACTGTTCATTGTTCTGCTTCACAAGCAAACAAACCCCCAGCGTGCTTTTTTCCAGGAGGGGTGTCTGGTTGCTGGTCTGAGCGAAAGCTGAGAGTTTGCTTGCAGCCGCAGCCCCGCGCCACCGTTGGGGCAGCAGATGGCGCGCCCACGGTCCAGGTACCTCGGGTAGGGGCTGCGAGGGACACTGTCTGCCTGGGCGTTTGCCGAGCGCCATGGTAACAGTGCTGGCTCTTAGCCCGCCTCCGCAGAGAGGGCCGGTGGTTGCCACGCATTGCGGTGGTCGCCACGCATTGAGGTGTTGCTCCGGCCTGGCCTGTGTTCCCGGGGACCCCCTGGCTGGTGCAGATGGGAGGACACAGGCCGCCCGGCAGCTGGGCACAGGGGGGTCCGTTCACAACAACCTGATCCCCTTGTTCTGAAAACGCACACATTTCCAGGAGCCCCCGGACCCGCAGGCCCTGGGAGGGGCCCCATGGCTCCGAGACACCTGTGGAATAAAAGGAGAACCGCTTCCCCACGTATCTGTCCAGCAGGCTCCTGCTTCCCCCTGGGCCCGCGTGGGGTCACCTCTTCCCACACGACAGCACCTCCAGTGACTGAAGGCAGCTGTGGGGGAAAGAAGGCTCCCAAGGGAAGACGCGGCCGCCCCATCGGAAACCCACGCTTGACCACGGGTCAGGGGAAGATCCCCCTTCTCATACCCCCTCAGGGCTGACGTACCACTGAAGGGCTTTGGGAGAGAGGGCCTCAAGGAGTAGACCAAGGTCAGGTCCGCTTGGGGCGAGCCTGTGGGGTGCTGGTCGGTGGCAGTGACCGGCTGCTTAAGGGGAAAGGCCCAGATTGAAGCGACCGTCAATGCCTGTGGTGTAAATACCGCCCCCGCGGCTGATTTGAAGCCACCAGCATGAGGTCCCTGAACACAGAGCTGAAGGCCAGCCGCTCCGAGTCAGCACGAGCTGGCTCCAGCCCTCCGCTGGGCCTCGCTCAGTGTCCGGCCAGTGGGCAGATTGGGCGAAGCAGCTGGGTCAAGGTTAGATCCTTCCGAGCGAGCAGAGAGGCAGTGGGCGGCCTGGCCCCAGGAAGGTGGGGAAGGGGCCCCCGAGCTCTGTGACGGTCACGTGTCCAGACCGCTGAGCGTCCAAGGCTTGTGTGACAGCCACTTCAGGAGCCAGCACGCCCCATCCGGGCCAAAGCCTGCGTGGAGTCAGCCAACGTGGGCCCGCGCCCTCTATGTGCCCGTTGCAGGCCACGCATCATCTCTCTGGGTCCTCGGGACTCCCCACCCACCTTCCAGACAAGGAAACTGAGGCGCGGTGAGGCCGCGTGTCTTGGCCCAGGGGTGCAATCAGCTCGGAGGAAGCCCTCTGTGCCTGGTGCCTGCCTCTCACAGGCCGGAGGAGTCGGGCTCTGCCCCCGGGGTCGCTGCCACAATGGGAGCGTCGGAGGCAACAGTGACATTGGTGCCTGTAGCCGAGGGCCAGGGAGTGGGGGCGGGGGGCAGGGAGGGCCTGGTGACCCAGAGGGAGCTCCCCTCAGCCAGGATGCCCGCCCTGCCCCGCCTGCTTCCCTCCACCCCCCTGCAGAAACCTCGCAGCTGCCCGGCCTGGGGCGGAGCGGGCGCTGCTGTCAAGACCTGCAAGAGTGGAAAGTCTGCGAGCTCGGTTCTGGTTCCGCGGGTTCCCATTAACACTAATCTCCTTGTTGACAAAAATAGAGGGAACCGGATCGACGCCAGCGCGTTGCTTTTAATTTCCCGCAAGGGGCCCCGTCCCGTGTTCCCAACTGGCACCGATCTGCGGGCTTCGGCGGGGAAGCTCCTCGCCAGGTAGGGTTTTGGGGGGGCCCGGTGGAAGGGAAGTGCCCCGGGGAGCAGCCTGGAGGTGCCCAAGCCCGGGGCCTCGCTAGTGCCGCACGTGTCCTGCTTCGCGTTCCTTGGCACGGACTCCGGACTTTCCTGGGCCGAGAGGTGAGGGGTGGATGTCGTGCAACCCCCGCTGCCCCCGGGATTTTCTGGGCACGGACGGCTGGCCAGCCTGCGGGGCCCCTGGTGCCGGGCACGGGGCGGGCGGCCCCACCCCCACCCCGCTGCCCCGGGGATTCAGCTGCTCTCTCACACCTCTGTGGGAACTCAGGGGCCTCCCAGGGCGGCAGTGCGCCTGTCCCCTGCAGCTGCCCTGACAAGGGACCGCGGACCGGGCAGTTTAAAGTGACTGGTATTTGATTTCTATCAGTTCTGGAGGCCCGAAGTCCAACATCAAAGGGTCACGGGGCCGCGCTGTCCCCGGAGGCTCCCGGGGAGGGTCCTGCCGGCCCCCGGGCCCCGGGCCCAGGTGCTCCTGGGCTGTGCCTGCGCCACTGCAGCCGCTGCCCGGCCCCCGAGCGCCCGCTCCCCCGGCTGTCTGTTTCGTAATCTCCCTCCGTCTTCCTCTGGGGAGGACCCTTGCGGCAGCCCTGGGGCCACGCCGGCGGCACGAGAGGATCCTTATCTCGCGGCCCTTAACTCAGGCCCATCTGCACTGACCCTTTTCCCTAATAAGGTCACAGTCGCAGTTCCGGGGATTAGAGCCCGGGCCTGTTCTGGGAGTCACTGAGAGCTTTGGATGGCCAGCCCCCCGCCCCGCTGGGTCCCCACACTTCCTGGTGTCCCCCCATCCCCGCAGGCTCTGAGGGTCAGTGAGGATCTGACCGGTTTCTGACGGAAGTGCGCACCCTGGGGCGGGCGGGCTTGGAGCCCATTCTGGCCCCTCCGCTGGGGACGCCGTGGCCCGGGACCCGCACTTAAATGCCCTGAGCGTGACCGCTCACCTGGACGCTGGGGATGCTCTTGGTGCTGTGCGTGAGGGCGGAGTGTGGGTCCCGCGTGTTAAGGCAGCTGCCTCCACCCCCTCTTCCCAACCCCCGCCCCGCCCCCGTGGCACCCGCAGTCCCGCACATCCTCAGGGGCTCAGCTCAGGGACTGTGCTCAAGGGTTCGGAGCAGCAAGTGAGTTTGATTTCTGGGTTCGACTCCAGTTCAGTAGGCTCATTGTAAATTCTATATCCTCTTTCATTTCCTCTTATGGAAGAAAATCTAATCTGGGACCTAGTTCCATTCAAAATATTGGTTTAATGCTAAAAATGAAAACAAATAAAATTGGACCCTGCTGGAAAAAACCGCCAGCAATCCCAGAGGGCGCGGGCGTGCCTGGGCAGTGTGCTGGGGCGCTCAGGCGCCCCCGAGCCTCTGTCCCCTGGCAGCCTCCGCCCGGCCGCCGGGGACCGCTCTCAGGACGCAGGCCGCTCGGCAGGTGCCGCCGGCCCCCGCCCGAGCCAGGGCCGGCTCGGGGTCTCCTGGGCCTCAGACGCGGGGAGGCCAGGCACAGAGGCCTGTCTGTGCGTCCAGGACTCTGGTGGGCTGAATAGTGGCCCCGGTGGCTGTGACCTCCTCTGGGAAAAGGGCCTTCGCAGGCGTAATGAGGCCGAGGGTCCCGAGATGAAGAGGTCATTCTGGAGCATCCAGGTGGGCGCTGAGTGCCACCGCAAGGTCCTTGTAAGAGAAAGGCCGAAGGAAGTTAGAGGGCAGGTGGAGGAGCCATGGGAACGTGGAGGCAGAGACTGGAGTGGTGTGGCCACAAGCCAAGGCCACCGAGGGCCCCCGGGAGCTGTGAGAGGCAGGAAGGGCCTCCCCACCCTGGGCTGCAGGAGGGAGTGATGTGCTCGGTACACACGCCTGGATTTCAGACGTCCCGCCGCCAGAACCTGGAGAGGATGAACTTGTGCTGTTTTAATCATCCCGTTTGTGGTCCTTTGTTCCCGTGGCCCCAGGACACTGATTTAAGGACCAGGAAGAAATGGTAGTGGCCACAGGACTGGAGCTTTTTAAAAATTAAGTGTGGATGTTTCAAGAGTGGGCCGGCATGTCCAGGCATCGGGGCGGCTTCCCCCGGACAGGGAGGGGCCCGGGGACGCAGCTATGGCTTCAGCAGGCAACGCCCTCACGGGGGTGCGGGACAGCCGGGGTCCTGGAGGCGGCCCGGAGACACCCCAGCACCTGCCGCAGGCGGGGACAGGGCCCTCCTGCCCTTACAGGAAACTCCACTGCTCACACATGCGTCGCCTCGGCCGTGTCACCTGTCCGTGCTCACAGACCTGAGGGCAGCACGGAGCCCCGTGGCCCGTGGCACGCCCTACTCAGAGGTGGGCCTGGGCCCCCTGCCTCCACGCACTGGCACCTGTGATGCCCAGCCACGAGCAGGGTGTGAGTTGGGGCGCTTCCCTGGGCACACGCTCCGTGCCCGGAGCAGCCTGCGCCGGCCCAGTGAGTGCGCCTGCCTGCGAAGGGGGCTCTCCTGGCCCCGTTTTCCTGCCCAGAGGCTGGGATCGAAAGGGCCTTCGCTCCCGGCCACGTGGACACCGCCTCCCCAAGGGGGGGTCCCGTGCCGGCCCGTGGGGAGGGTCTGATGGGGCTGCGCCGTGGGGCGCCGTGACAGGCACGCTGGAAACGCGGTTTGAGTCTGGGGGCCGGCCCGCTGGCCGCGGGGCAGCGCTCTCCCGACTCTCACAAGGATTTCTCCAGCTGACGTCTCTCCTGGGCTGCCGGCCGCATGTCTGTCTGTAAAACATCGTCCTGGGGGAGAGCCGCCCCGCTCGCCCGGGGAAGGTGCGCCTCCACACAACGCTCAACACGGCCGGACTTTCGCTCCAGTCCGCCCGGTGTCCGCCCGGGGCCGCTCTGCCTGGAAATCCCATTAGTTTGCAAAGTTTACTGGCCCTGGCGGGACAGGAGGCTCGGTGCAGCGGCCTTTGTGGGCTGGCACCGGGACAGAGCCGTGCTGGGGGCGGGGAGCGGGCCAGGCGCAGCTTCGCGTCTCGCCAAGGCCGCGGCCGGTCCTGGGTGCGCTCGGCCGCCGCCCTGCCCCTGCTCCCTCTGGGGCGAGCCCTGCCCCCTGGGCTCTGGGGACACCCTGCGCCATCATGAGAAGTGTAGCCGCGGCAGCCGTGGGTTTGGTCGGGACGGTGCTGCCGGCTGGCCCGCGGTGGGTCCCGCATGGGGCCGGGGGTCCTGGGTGTGAGCTCTGGGAGGAAGACCACTGCCTTGCCGGGCTCTGGGTTCGGGGGGCTGGGGTGCACGAGTGGAGGAAGAGCCTGCATTGCATGGCATTGTGGAGATTTCCGCACGGGTCGGGGGCTCCGTGGGCCCACCGTTCGAATAAACCCACAGAATTTCAGATGGACTCACAGTCCTGGCGCTCAGGTGACAGCCAGGACCAGGACACGAGGCTCCCGACTTCCTGTGTCGCGCCAGCGCCTTCCAGCCCAGGCCCCCCTGCGCTCTGGGGCCCTCAGCAAACCTTGATTCCGCCCAGACCGTGGGCGGGCCGGTCCGAACGCCAAGGTCGGGCCGATGGCCGCCCTGCTGGAGGTGGAGGCCGAGGGGAACGCGACCAGCCTCACAGGCCTCAGAGGCCCGGCCCCCACCCCCGTGACGTGGACACAGCTGTCGCAACGGCTGCGACACTTCCCTGCACGGCCTGGGCGCTCCGGACACAGCTGGTGGCTCCTCCTTCCCAGAGAGGGAAGAGCAAGTCTCCGTGGGTGCGGGCAGGGAGGGAGCCTCCGCAGGAGGTGCCCGTGGGCCGCCTTCACGCTGTGTCCCCGCTCACAGCCAGTGTGAACGTGCCACTGGCCTGACGCTCAAGGAGTGAGGTTATTGGCGGGGCTGGACAGGCAGCCAGGATGTCCCTCCCGCTGGACATCCCCACCCCCACGGCCCCACCCCCGCCCCACGCCCCCCAACGATGCGCAGACCAGGGCTGACAAGGTGCTACGGGCTGAGTGGCCCCCGAATTTCTGTGCTGGAGCCCTAACACCCAGCGCCCCAGCGCGGGGCTGTGTCCGGGGACAGGTGATGTAGGTAAAATCAAGTCATGTCCATTTCGGGGCGGGGGCTCATCCAACGTCCTGGCTTATTTATAAGGAGAGAGGAGGACACAGTCGGGCACAGTGGAACGCCCGCGTGAGCACACAGGGAGGAGACAGCCGTCTACGCACCGAGGAGCGAGGAGCGAGGCCTCGGGTGGAGCCAGCCCTGCCCACACCCGGATCCGCGACTTCCAGCCTCCGGGACATTTCCGCTGTTTAAGCCCCGTCCCTGTCCCCACGCTCCTCCACTGTCTCACAGTTGAATGAAGACGGCTCCCAAACGGGGGCACGGAGGGCACGCTCTGTGCCAGGCCTTCACGGGGGAGGTTTCCACTAGTGAGTGTTCAGGCAGCCCCTGGGAGCACTGCACCCCCGCCCCCGCCCCAGCATGGGGAGAGCCCTGCTGGGCACCGTGGGCCGCCCACACGGGGCACAGGGCACCACGGGGTAGGGGCTCCTGGAGCCGGCCTGTGGCACGGGCTGGCCGCGCGGGGAGAGAGGGCCGAGGTAGGAAGGTCTGCGTTCTGGTCCGGCTTGGCCGCACGCTGCTGTTGGGCCGGAGCAAGCAGTCCCTCCTCCCAGAGGCCCTGTGTCCTCCGGCCTCCGAGGGGCGCTGTTGCTCCACTGAGTGAGGCAACAGGTGTGGGACGGAGGCTCTGAGCCGGACCCTGAGGCCGGCTTCCTGGTCCCCACTTCAGATAAGAAAACCAAGGGCTGGAGGTGAGAACTCACTTGCCCAGGGTCCCCGGCGGCCGGGTCGGCCTGTCCCGGGCCATCAAATGCAGGTGCCAGAGGCAGGCTTGGAGCGTCCTCCCAAGGGCAGCTGAAGGGGACTGGCCCCGAGGCGACCTGCTCCTGTGGGCAGGTGTGGGGACAGCTCTGGCCTCTCTCTCTGCTGGGCCCCAGCGCCTGTGTGCTCCTGGAGGGCCATCGGACACCTGGGGCCGCCCCCGCTCCCGCTCGGCTGCCTGTGCGCCCCGCCCGTAACAGGGGCAGGAGGGGGGGAAATTGAGGGGCGCCCCGGGAACAGCCGGCCCATTTCCCAGCCAGGCAAGGCCTCTGGGAGCCGGTGGCGCCTTAAGACGGGGACGGGCAATGAGACACCAGCCCACGGGCAGCGACACTCAGCGCCGGTCTGGCTTGCAAGGGAGGTGAGAAGCTCACACAGCGGCGCGCGGGAAGGTGGGCAGCCGGAGCCCAGCCTCCGCTCGGGTGCACCCGGCCCGGTGTGCTGTGTCCGGGGGGCAGGTCACACCGGCCGCGGCCCCTGCGGTCGGCTGGGGCTGCGCAGAGCCCGGGACCACAGCGAGTCCCTGCCACGGGGGAGCGCCGCGCGCGTGCGCGGGCAGGCGGGCGCGGGCCGGCCCCAGGCATCACGCGATTGCGGGCACCAAGAACAGCGCACCTGCCACCACAGGCGCCCGTGTTTCTGGGCGTGTCAGGCCCCGGCGGACGAGGCCGGCACCGCGCGCACTCCAGGCTCCCCAGAGCTGAGGGTGGGCCGAAGCTTTAAACGACCCTGGGCTTAACCGGGTTCAGGAGGGCCGGGCGCTGGGCGTCGGCCTCCACCCGTCGTCTCCGGGCAGGGGGATCGGCCTCTTTCCAGCCGGAAGGCAACCTGGGTGCAGACGCGCGCCCAGCCACAGAGGGGCTGGGACTTGGGGCGCGTCCCTCGCCCTCCCTGATCCCCAGTTTCCACGCCTGTGACAGGGAGAGATGTGAGTGTTCCCTGCTGCCGCTGCCACCGGAGGCACAGGCGGGCCCAGCACCACGGAGCCCTGGCAGGTGCCGACGCTCTTAGCGCAGCCACCGGAAGGCCATCGCCCCCTGCAGGCCGGCCCACGGGCCGGGCCGCCCAGTGTGGGGACGTCTCCCTGAGCTTCCTCATGGGGGAGGACCTGGCCTCCCCACCTGCTCCCGGCCGGATGAAGTGGACACCCGTGTCTGTCAGCTCGGACCCGCCATCACGCCCCTGCTCCCCAGCAGAGGGTACAAGGCATGTGTCCTGTCTGCCTGACTCTCAGCTCCGAACAGAGGCCAAAGCTCAGACGCCCGATCTGAGTTCCAAGGGTTGAAAGCGTTGGTGACCAGCACGGGTGGCTGACAGAGGAGATCCACAGGTCCCTGGGGAAGAGCTGGAACCCCGAAAGTCAGCACGCTCGTCTTCTTTTACTTTTTTTATTTTATTGATTTTAGAGACGGGCAGAGAGAGAGGGAAGGGTGAGAAAGAGTTCTGTTGTTCCGCTTATCCATGCGCTCATTGGTTGGTTGGTATACGTGCCCTACCGGAGACTGAACCTCCAATGCCGGTGCATCGGGACAACGCTCCACCCGAGGGAGCCACCGGCCAGGGCCTGCACGCGCCTCTGACGGCCGCTTCCTGTGACACGGCTGCTGACCTGTGTCAGAGGCCCCAGGTCTTCAGGGGAGAGGCGGCCTTCCCACGGGTGGGCGGCGCTGGGGGCTCAGGGAGGGTCAGATGGGGTTTCTTGTTAAGTGCACCGGAGAGTGAAGGACCAGCACCCCTAGCTTAGCCCTCCCGCCCCACACCTCACACACACATACTTTCCCCGATCACATACATGACGCGTACAAGTTGTTAAAAAAAAAAAAATCAAATAGCAAAGAAATATGAAAACTGGAAAAACATTCTTGCTTTACTCAATGTATCTCAGACCTCGCGCCCCCACTCCCCGCCCCGTGGGCAGCCCCCTCTGTCCCTGGGCAGGACTTGGTTCCTAAGAGCGCACGGGGCAGACAGACCGGGAGCCTGCCCTACCCGCGGCGCCAGCAACCCACCACCCACCTCCAGAGGCCACAGGCGGCCCCCAGCAAACCTCCCCGCCCTCACGTGTCCAGGGAGATGGGCACTGAGGGACGCTGGAGGGACTTCACGTGCGGTCGGCAGCTGTAACTGGAGACTAGGGGCTGGGGTCCCAGCCCTGCTCCAGCGCCAGGGGCTGGGCCGTTTGTGCAAAGGGGACGGGCCGGTTTGGGGTTTGAAAAGCCCTCTTGCTTCACCCCCATTCCTCCTCGTGTTAAAAACCAGCGTCCTGGCTGTCCCAGAGGGGCTGTGACCGGGGCTTTGGCACGCTGTGCCGGGAGGCTCTACCACCCCGTATCCTGGTGGGCCGGTCGTGGTGGGGGCTCCCACGTCCAGCCGGCAGCCTGGCAGCCTCCCCCGAGGGAGACCCCACGGGGCACAGAGGAGTGAGGGCAGAGAGGCTGTGCCCCGCAGCCGTGCCCGGGGACCGCCACCCCTCGCTCCCGGCCTGCTGTCAGTTCCAAAGGGGTGTCCGGGGAGCCCCCCGGGGGAGCAGGGGAGAGGGCGGGCTGCGGGCCCACCCTCGGGGACTGAAATCCCAGAGGTGCCGCATGCAATCGCCGCGGGGGACCTCGTGGGAAGTTAGCCCCCAGCACGACGTGGAAGCCCAGTCTACAGAGAGGGGAGAGCGAGGGCGGGTCCTCCGGCCCGGCTGCAGTCTTGGGCGCCCCATCTGGCTGGATGGGAAGTTCAGCCTCCACCCAGAAGAGGAGCCTGAACTCCACGTAAAAGAAAAGTTAGGCGGGGTGAGCTGTAAGCTTTTTTTTTTTTTTTTAAACGCGAAGTGATCGAACCCGGCGCCCCTCCGCAATGGTTCCTGGGACTCGGCCAGGTGCGGGCACCTGGGCAGGGAAGGGGACGCTGGAGGGGGCCCTCGGCCCCCGGCCGGGCCCTGCCCCTCAGTGCGCGCTCGCGGGGGGCTGGGGGCGCCGCGCGCGCCCGCCCCACGTCCGCTCCCGCCCGGGCCGGCCCCTTCCTCGCTGCGACTCGCCGGCTGTCCCCACCCCCTCGCCCGCGGCGCCCAGTGGGAGGCGGGGGCCGGCCTGGCCGAGCCCAGCGCCGGGCTCTGATTTGCTGCGGGCGCCGGGGATCGACAGCCTCCGCGGGTGCCTTCCAGCAGAGAGGGAGGGAGGAACCGGGGGAAAAAGTGCGGGGCGCCCCAGGCGAGGTCGGCACTCGGAGTCCCCGCGGCTCGCGCAGGACCTCACTCGAGCGCAGCGCCCACGGAGAGCGGGTCGCGGGGCGGCGGCGGCGGCCAGGAGGGAAGAGCCGGAGTCGGAGGGGCTGCAGGAGGCGAGGACAGGCGAGCCGATCGGGGTCCCGGCCGCCCCGCGGGCCAAGGTCGAGCCCCGCCGCCCGTGGGCGAGCGCGCCCGCCGCCCCGCGCCGGAGAGCCGCCGCCACAAAGAGGACGGGCCGCGCCTGCTCCCCATGACTTCCTGAGGTCGCGACTGCCCCGCCGAGTCCGCTGCCCGGGCCGCGCCCCGCGCCCCCGAGCGTCCCGCGCGCCCCGACCCGCGCCCGCCGGCATGGACGTCCACACCCGCTGGAAAGCGCGCAGCCCGCTCCGTCCGGGCGCCCCGCTGCTCTCCCCGCCGCCGCCGCTGCGGCCACTGCTGCTGCTGCTGCTGCTGTGGGCGCAGCTTCCGAGCCGCGCAGGTAAGGGCGCTCGGGCGCGGGGGCGCCGGCGCGGCTGCAGGGCGCCGCGCGGGCCGGGGGCGGCTGTCAGCGGGTGCGGGCGCTGGCCTCTCCCGCGCTTGCCCCCTCATCGCCCCTTGGGCTGTGGGTCTCACGGGCTGGCACTCCCGGGGGCCCGGGAGAGGGAGCCGCGCCAGCACAATGCCCCGCGCGCCAAACGCGCAGGCCGGGTGGGGCTGGCGCGCCAGCCGGGCCGGCCGGCTGCGCGTGGGATCGGCCAGAGGGTTATCTGCGAGGCCGGCAAACTTTTGTCCCCAAACTTTGCATTCTCTGCCTCACATCCCACTTCTGGCCCGCAGAGCCCTGCAGAACTTTCTCTCCTGAAAACCGGGAAGGGTCGCCCCCTAGAGTCACAGCCGGTCAATTCTTGGGGTGGGGGACGCTGGGGGGAACCCCCGAAGCCTGAGCCCCCAGTCGGGCACTTGCCCTCAAGCGCACTCTCCTTCAGCCTCTAGACCGCGGCGGTGGGGCTTTGCCTCCCCAGGGAGCGGGGCCTCTCCCAGTCCTGCCCACCTAAGAGCTCAGGGGTCCTGGGAACCCTGCGGGTGGGGGTGGTCCACCAGCCCAGCTCCCAGTCCCACCCTGAAATCCCCGAGCTGCCGGGAGGCGGTTTTCCCTGGGTTTGCCCCCTGGAGACGGGCTGGTGGAGCAAGGCCAGGGGATGGTCTTGGAGCCGGGACTGAGCGGCTCGGGGGCTGTGCAGACGCGGGCACCGTCTGCCAGAGGTCTGGCCTTAGAAGGAGCCTTCTCCCCAGGGATCTGGCACTGACCCAGTGCCTGCTGCGGGCGCGGCAGCTCCGGCCCCGTTCCCTGATGGGACCGGGGCTTTCTAAGCATGGCCTTCGGTGGCTACCTGTGGGCTGGGCCCCCCACACACCCTCAAACATTGGCAAGCCCCCCACTTCCCTATGAACAGGTAGGGAGACGAGGCAAAGAGCTGCTGGGAAAAGTGACAGGCGGGTCACGGGGCAGGGGGAGAAGGGACCACCTCACCGCCGCCCCTTCTGCCCCGCTCGTAGTCTGGAGATGTGCGGAAGAATGAGTTTCCATGTTTCACTTGCCAGGGAAGGCTCGCTTCCCCTTTTTCCTGGCACAGCGAGTGCTTGTTGGGCCACGGAGGGCGAGCAGGGGGCAGGGTGCCCAGCCCATCGGCGCTGGGACCTGCGGTCTCACCCCGGGCTGCCTCCATCGTGCCCGTGAGCCTGGGCTGGCCGGCCGTGTTCCTCCCGGGTCCCCGGGAAGGTGGCGTGCAGCGGGGCGGGCGATGTGGTCTGGGGACTCAGCCCTGTCCCAGCTCCTCGGATGGGCTTTCTCCGGGGATCTCAGGACCCAAAACCTGGGGTTGGGTGCCGCCTGGGCGTGGGGTTGGCTGCTGGCTCCCCATTGCTGCCCCCTGCCCGCCTCCCCGGCTTCTTTTTTGGTCCCCCTTCCTGACGGAGGTGCGGCGGTGGAGGCTGAACCCCAGAGGTGGACCCTGGCTGGGGAACCGGACGTTTTGTCACGTGAAGAAGCCACTTCTCCGGTGGCTTCCACAGGCCTCGCTCCACCGCCCAGGGTGGGACTGTTTGGGAGCCGTGGTCAGTGCGTGGCCAGGGAGGGCGGCTGTCCCCTCGAGATGCAGGGAGGCAGAACGGGTCACCAGCCAGCGCCTCTCCTTCTCCCCATTTCGGGGTGTGCCAGATGCTCTCCGGGTTTTCCCTGAACACGGCTCTTTCTCCTGCCTCCTTCTTGGCCAAGTGTGTGGGGGAATGAAAAGTAAGATCGCGTTTGGGGCCGGTGAACATTGTAACGGGCAAAAGAAGAATATGTGAAATGAAACATGACCCCAATATTTGGAAATTGAGGTCATCTCCTCCTCACGCCATTGGCTGGCCCCGGCCACGTGACTGCTTTTTGCAATGATTTGGGGGAAGACTCATCCAAATTTGGTGGGACTTGACCGAGATCAAATGGTTAAAATTTTCTCTGACTCAGTCAAGTTGGCCGGACAGACACCCTTTCCATCCCCCCTCCTCCTCCCCACGGAGGAACAGTGGGTGGGAGGAGCGGAGGAGCCCAGCCCAGTCCCGGGCCTGTTCCACGCCGGCTCCAGATTTCGGCGGCTGGAGGGCTCGGCGCTGCGGTCGCTGCCCAGCAGTGCCGCCCGGGCGCCCGGCGGCGGCCCCGGCAGGCGTCCCTCCCCCAGGCCCAGGCGCAGTTTCTCCTCTGATGTTCCTGCCTCGGGCCTGTTCTTGGGGTGCTGGCCAGAGCCTGCCCGCCACCCCGCCCTTCAGATATTTCTGGATTCTCACCGCGGCCATGCCCTTCGCAGAGCACGGCTGAGGCCGCCCCGCCCCGGCCTTTTGGCTGCCTGGCGCTGTCTCCCATGGTCCCTGCCTCCTCCCTGGGTCGCAGGCCTTTTCGGGTGGAGCAGAGGCATGTGGGAAACAGTCGCCCACGGCTGTCGCCCCCAGGGCAACAGAGCGGCAGACCAGCCTGGAGCCCCCCGGAGGGTCCGGGATGAGTCACCAGATCCCCGAGCGCTCGCCTGGCCGCACGAAGGCCAAGCCCACACCATCTCATCGGATCCTCACACGGCCTTTGGCCAGGGCGGGGCTGGCTGGTGTGCAGCGAGGCCCGGGAAGCGGGGAGCAGGGACCCCAGGTTCTGGGTCTGTCTGACCTCTGTGCCTGGGCCCCGAGTGAGCTTCTCCCTCCTTCCTGCCCTGCAAGGCCAGGCCTTGGTGTCTCTGTCTTGTCGGAGTTTTGCCTTCTTACCGCACATCCCTCAGCATCAGCTCGCCCCTGGGAGAGGCCCAGCGCGGGCCCCGAGCTGCAGTCTGTTCTCGGGGCCCAGCCCAAGTATGGCCTGGGGCGAGCGAGGGGCTCCGTGTGGCCGGCAGGGAGTTTCTGTTCCTTCCTCCCTCCACCCTTCTTTTTTGTTGGAATGACTCCCAGGGGACCAGCTGCCTGTGTCCCCGGTCCCCGGTCCTTGTCTTGGACCAGGCCCTTCTCCCACCTGCACGGCCTGCTGGCTCCTGATGGCTTTTTCCTCTGCACCCCGGCCTGGAGGGTGTCACCAGGATCGTGGCGAAGGTGGCAGGTCCCCTCTCCAGGAGTTCGCGGTCCGGTGGGAGGCCCCCATGTGGACCTGGCTCATCTCACCGTTCATTTGCACGCCTAGGGCCCTTTAAAGCAGTCGGGAGGGTGGGTGCCCTTCGGGGAGATCTGAGGAAGCCTCTTGGGGCGGGGGCGGGGGGTCGCTGGACTTGGCCTCGCCCTTCCTCCTCGTGCCCTTCCTTTTATCTCAGAAACGCACCAACGCTCTCCTTAGCAGGTGCCCCCGTCCCTCTCTGGGACACGCCTCCTGCCTGGCCGGACACGCAGGCTCCGCTGCAGGGCTCTCCTGGGCTGGGCCGCTTCCCTTGGCTGGAAAGCCCCTCATTAACTCGGTTGGCGGGGTGCCCGCAGCGCCACGCTTGTCCCGCTTGTCCCGGGATTGCCATGCTGTGAGAAGGGAGGAGTCTCCGAGGGGGACAGTGGGGGGGCCTGGGGGGGCCTTAACCCTTTCTCTGCCCCCACACGTGAGGCCCGGCTGTTCTGCAGACAGACCGACAGAGGCCGGCAGCCTTGGCTGGGAGCGTGAGGGTCCCTGTACTGGGTAACAGGCAGTTGGGCTTGGGAGAGGACCGTCCTTGGCACGATCAGACGCCGAACCCCCGCGGCAGTGTGGGGACTTGCGAGGTCGTACGAACTGCTTCTGTTCCCGAGACGTGCCGTGGGCCGCTGGGCTGGGGCCAGTTGCGGCCCCGGCCTTCCCCTCCCGAAGAGGGAGAGAGTCGCGGCTTTGGCTCTGAGGGGGGCTGGGGAAGACTGGTTGAGGGGTCACCTGGGAAGAGTGTTGTGAAGTGCGTGATGTATCCTGAGCGTCTGGCCGCTCTCTTTGGTGGCCTTTGTGCAGAGGGAGAAGGCACCGGGTTTCCAGGCCTCTTTCGACGCAAGTGTCCCCGAGGAGCACAGCTGGGGAGGGGCGCCCTGGAGGCTCCAGTCGCTGGGAGACCCGAGGGCCCCGCCGTCGCCAGCCGCGTGGGTCCAGCTGCCCCCTCCCGGCTTTGGCCCCTGGCCTGCTGGGAGGCCTTCCGCCCCTGGGGTCCTGTACTGGTCCGGGAGGCGTGGAAATGCTTCACAAGCCCACTCGAGGTTGTATGCGTGTGCATGTGAGTGCGTGCACGTGTGGACGGGCGGGTCGTGGATGTGCACGCGTGTGCGAGCCTGCTGTGCAGACCCAGACATGTCCCCCTGTACCGTGCCCCACCCTGCAGAGGGGAGACGTGGCCACGAAGCCTGCTGGGCCACCAGGAGGCCCGGGCCCCGCCCTGCAGGGCCAGCTGGGTCTGATCATTTGACGCGTCTTTTTTTACTCACAGGAGGGCGATGTTATATTATGGCTTCTGCCTGCCCCTCTATTTATATTCTCCATATAATCCGCTTCGCCGGTGTCAGCGCTTTGCCAAATGTTCATCTGAGGATTTCGGGCCCAGCTGGAGATCCTGGGATCTGCAGGCGGGACCGGCCTTGGCCCTCCTCGTGGGCAGGGCGGCCGCCACGACGGGACAGGGAGGGAAGACCAGGGTGTGGGGCGAGGGGCAGGGGCAGGCGGCCAGGTTCGGGCCCTGGCGCCGCCCCCGCTGGCCGTGCATTCGGCCTCCCGTGTGTGCCTCAGTTTCTCTGTCTGTGAGAAGGGGCGATGATTGTCACTTTGGAAGGATTTGGTGAGGGTTCAGTACGTAACGTGTACGATGCACAGAGGTAACCCCATCACCAGTACGTAACGTGTATGATGCACAGAACCCCATTCTCTCCTTCCCGGGCCCCAAGGCAACACGAAGCAGAGGACCCGGGGACAGGCACCGAGCTCCTGGCTCTGCTCGCCGGCTGGCTGTGTGTGCCACCCCCGTCTGTGAACGGCCATACCAGTGCCTCCCTCACGGGGTAGGCGTGAGAAGAGGTGACACAGACAGTGTCCCCTCGTGAGCTTATCGGATCCCTCGCTGTGACTTCCGGGGTTTTGCGCTCGGGTATGGGGGCACGTCCTTGGGCGATTGTGGGCACACCACGTTGCCCATGCCCCGCCCTGTCCTCCGGCCACCACGCGTCATAAGGAGGAATCGGAGTCCAGGCGTGGGAGTCCCAGCTCCCAGCCACGACCAGGGTGATGGCCGATGCACCGGAGGGGTGCATCGCGGGGGATGGGCACGGGTCCTATGCCATTTCGGAGCCAGCCCGGCCCCCGCTGGCTGGAGACAGGTTTGTAGAGTGAATGCGTGGGTGTGTGTGGACGGAGGGCCGTGTGCCGATGCGCGGCGTCGGTGGTGGGGTCCCTCGGTGTCACGTAGGTCGCGTCGTCTGAGCCCTGATTTCATCAGCTTCGACTCACCCGCTAGTTTTTCTGGCAGGTGCCCAAGTCAGTAATAACCGCACAGTCGGAGTGAATGTTGCCACTCTTTGGTGACTCAGACCTAAGAAATGGAACCGCAGTCTGACCCACTTTTCATGAGATTTCGTTCCGCAGACAGCGGCCCGCTTGCTACAATGTCTCTGTGCAGGAAACGGGGGTTCCCCTGTTTTGTTTCCTAGACATGTGTTATTTTGGGGAAATTCATTCTTTTCTTGTTTTTTGCTGCCCGCACCTTGGCCACAGGGTTCTAATAACAACTCTATTTTTTTAAAAAAGAAATACCACAAAATGCATTAAAATGTGTGTGTGTGTAAAGACGCTGGTCCTTGCGTTGCAAGAAGAGAGACCTCACGATGAAAAAGAGTTTTAATCTCAATGGAAGGCAGGGGTGATTGTCTACCCTTCCGCTGGCGGCGGGGGCTGGGGGGGGAGTCATGGAGGGGGGCCCTGGGCCCGGGGCGGTGAGCTGGGCGGCTAGGAGTTTCCTTCCCATAGAAGGTTCCAGAGGGAATACGAGAGGCGGGCCTTCGCGTAGAGAAGCCAGGAGTGACACTGTCTACGCCTGAAGTGTTTGTGGGTCCTGCGCTGAAGCCCGGCCTGTGCCGGGCACGGGGTGGCCGGGCACAAGTGAGCCGCAGGCGCGCCACCCTGCCCCCCGGAGCCCCTGGGGCGGCGGGGGAGTCAGACCCCTGAACAGGCCGGGGTCTCCAGTGCAGTGCCAAGCGGGAGGAGAGAAACACCAGCAGGTAGGGCGCGCCACTGGCCACTCGGAGGGAGGGCGCCTGTGAGCCCCTGGGCCACCGGACATTCACGGGGAGGCACCTGCCAGCCCCAGGGGGCACGGGCCACTCGGAGGGAGGCGACAGCCGGCACCAAATAGAGTGCCGACCAATCAGAGGAGGCAACAGCCAGCATCCATGGGGCACCGGCCAACTGAGATGAGCGTACTGAGCCAGGGCCTGTGGCTTTTGGGGTCCCCTGGGGTGAGCTGGAAGGGCGGCATCTCTCGCACTTTCCCGTGTGTGCTTACTCTGGCTCCCGGGCGCAGTTGGCCGCCCCGCTGGAGGGTGTTACCGTGGAGCGCTCCGGCCCTCGCACCAACCCTGGACCGGGGTGGGGGTTGGCCCCCCCGTGCAGATGTGCCGCCGGGGGAGGCTCTGCGAGCCCAGCTGGCAGGAGGGAATGCCCGCCATCCTGCCCCGGTGCCCCCCGGGGCGGGGGAGCACCGCCGGGTCTGGGGTAGGTCCTCCCCGCAGGCCAGGGGCGGGGCTCCCACGGCAGCCTCGCCTCGCGTTTGCTGTGGGAGGCGCCCAGGACGGCCAGGGGCCTGTGCTTCGGAGAGAGGTGCGCCCCGCCACGGTGAGAGCAGCTTCGCGCCCCGGCCTCCCTTCCCCGCTGTGGTTTTGTCTAGTAAACGTTAAGGCCGCCTTCTCTGCGGGTTCAGGGGTCACCTGCAGCCCTGGCCCACGCGGGCCCGTGGCGTGGGAGAGCTGGCTGGTCCGGCGCACTGCCCAGGGGGCTCAGTGAGATGGCCGGGCCCAGGAAAGATGGTCACCTCGCAGCCCTGCACCCCGCGTTCAGCCTTATCTGGGCGGGGCTGGAGCAGGCTCTGGGGAGCCGGTCTCTCCCGTCCTTGTGGTCTTTCTGAGGGGTGAAGCAACTGTGACCCGTGTTTACTTGAGTTTTCTTCTTTTGTTTCCCCCTTTTCTGATTCCTTTGGGGAGAATCTGAGACGCCGAAGGCCTCCAGCTTCCTTTTCTGCGCTGTTTCTGGGGTTCCCTCCTGGGACAGGGGGTCAAGGACACAGCCTCCGTGTCCGCGTCCCTGTCGAGCGAGGCTGCTCGTCTTCTTTCTGAGCAGAGTTGCTGTGTTCTGGTTGGTTCTGTGCAAAGAAGGGCCCAGACACACTGCACCTCCTCGCCCCTTGAGAAGGCGGTCACCTCGAGGAGGCGGGATGGAAATGCGGGAACCGGGGTTCCCAAATGTAATGAGTTCCAGGGAATTATTACTGTTACCTCGGTTCATAGTTTACATAATGGCTATTTAGCACAGAAAGTACCGCTCTCGGGGCTCGGGGTGGTGGTACCCGCAGTCAGGAAGGGCGGGGGCTTGGTAAGTGTGGGCGGGGCGCTGAGTGGGAGGCCGAGCAGTAACTGGTGGGCGGGGCGATGAGTGGGGGCGGAGAGGTAGGCGGAGCGTGAGTGCGGGCGGGCGGAGCTGTGGGCGGGGCAGTGAGTCGGTGGGCGGGGCGGCGAGTCTGTGGGCGGGGCGGTGGGCGGGGCAGTGAGTGAGGGCGGGGGGGGGGCGGTGGGCGGGGCGGTGGGCCGGCCCTGCTGAATGACCCCTGCTATGTCCATGGAGGACCCAGAGACCAAAAAGAGGGGAGGGCGAGTGTGAGGGAGGCCAGTGTCCTCTCAGGACCATCCTCCCTCACCTGAAACAGGTAGACTGCAGGTTTCAGCATACATGATGGGAGGTGGGCGGGCACCTGCAAGGAGGAAAGAGCGGTGGGCCCCCTACGAGAAGCTGCGATGCTGTGGTTTTCCTCGCTTGCCTGTGGGCTGACTCCAAAGGACAGACTCTTACTGGGCTGTGGGGCGGCGCGGGAGGTGGGGAGAGCGAGCTTCAAGAGGAGGCCCTTGCCGGGGCAGGGCCAGCCAGGCCCGAACCACCCCCTGCCACTCGGCCTGTCCTCACACGCCCTGCAGCGCCATGGGCCCCAGGCCCCTCTGTGCGGACAGGCTCCCACCTCCCATTCCTGGGGCAGGGCCTGGCCGATTACAAACAGCTGCTTGGCCCGGGAGCAGGGTTTACAAACATTGGGAGGGCTGTTGTCCAAGGGCTGGAAGGCACATGGGGGCTTCTTGTGGGGACGGGAGTTCGTGTGACTGTGCCGCAGGCTCTCGGGCCCACCCACCACTGTGCAGTCAGGCGGAGGTCAGCCGAGGGAGGGTCCGCCGGGCCCTGGGTGGGCCACGGGTGGGCCCTGGGGTCCCAGCACACTCTGCTGAGTCTAACAACTAAATGTGAATCCGGGTAGAAAGAGCACATGACCCATGAGCAGGACTGCTGACTGGTAGGTGAAGAATAAGAGTCTCTGGAACCCTTTTTTTGTTTGTTTGTTTTTACTTTATCCTTAGTGTTTCATTTCACATACAGTTTTTCATTTTTAGGGAGAGGGGAAGGGAGAGAGAAAGAGAGGGAGAGAAACATCCATGTGTGGTTGCCTCTCGTGCGCCCCCTACTGGGGACCTGGCCTGCACATCAGGCCTGTGCCCTGGCCGGGAATCGAACCGGCGATCCTTTGGTTTGCAGGCTGGTGCTCAATCCACTGAGCCACACCAGCCAGGGCATCGTTTCACATACACTTGTATCCTGATGACATCTTTCCAACGTCTGAGGGGTTATCCACCTTTTACAGGTGAGAAAACTGAGGCCCACAGAAGCCCCACAGCTGGTGTGCCGCGGAGCGGGGCCAGTTGAGCCGCAGAAATGTGGCTCGTCTAGCCTCTTGGGAGCAGGGAGCAGGTCAGAGTCTGCGTGAGGCGGGGTCTCAGCCCCAAAGGAGGCATGGTCACTTTTTCTCTGGGGCCTTCGTCCCTGCAGCAGGGGGCTGAGAGAGGAGGGGGCTCATGAGACCTGGGGACCACCCCAGGGGGCCTTCCCGCCATCACGTGTCCCCTCAGGCCGGTCGGCGGTGCATGCTGGGGCCCGGTCTTGCGAGGAAGCGGTGCTCTCGGTCCCTGTCGCTTGGCACCCACTTTCCGAAGGCCCCAGTGTCCTGGACCCCCGTCCCCCCCTCCCACATCTTCGCGGACATCTGCGGGATTAGATCTGGAGGGCTGCGTTCAGCTGTGAGCAGAGCGTGTGTAAGGGGTGAGCTACTCTGGTCTGAGTCATTTTTTCCATTTTAGCGGGCAGGAAAGAGTGATAGCAGAGGGCTTATAGCCAGGTAGGTTTTTCCTGTTTAACATCGGTTGACACATGAAGAAGGAGATGCGTGCGTGCGTACGTGCGTGCGGCGCCAGCAAGCCACATGGAGCAGGTAGGGTGGGGACGCGCGGGGGCCCTCTCTGAGGGCCGGGGCGGGGGGTGGGCACTGAGCAACCTGTCGGGCGTTCCAAGAGTTAAACTGGATGAGAGGGGAGCTGGACCAAGACAGGATCCACATCTTTAAACCATCAGCGTTTCAGAAGAGAGAAATAGAAACCCCCGAGAGGAGCAGTGCCCGGAGGTCTGATTTTGGAGCCTGCTGCTTCTTGATCTTACTAGCAAAACGCCTGTGATGTGTCCGGGCCAGGGAGAGCCCACACGCTTGCCAGAGGTCAGGCTCAAGGGAGTCCTGCTCTTGTTTTCCCTGAGAAAGCGCCGTGAGTCCTGGAGAATTGTCAGATCCCTCAGAAATGTTGCTGCTCTGGCAGCCCCCACCGCATGGCCCAGACGGATTCTACTGGGAAAAGTTGGGGAATTTCAAATTATTCAACACTGCAGATCAAGGGAACAGGGCTTATTCTGCCTATGCGGTCCTAGGTGTTTCTGGCTGTAGGTCTCATCAGGAGGCTGAATCCACAGTAAGCAGCGGAGAATTCTGTTCACCGTGATGACATCCATGCCTCCAATTTCAAGCCCAGAAGGGGGGGCGGTTCACTTAGGGGCCAAGAGGGGTATTGCATCCCAGCTCGACGGGACCCTGGGAAAACCTGGGTGAGGCCGGGGGGCCCTGGTACCACCGCACTGTCATGGTGCGACCTCAGAAACGTCGTCTTTCTTCCGTGCCTCAGCGTCTTCCTGGGTCAGGTGGAACGAATGATGCCTGCCGCATAGGTCTGTGGTGGGGTTTTAAGGAGGCGGAGTTTGGACCCCACAATCACGCGGTCTGCCCAGATGGCTGCTGGGTCTCATGGCGCCTGCAGCATGGGAGTGGCCGGTCACCACCTGTGGAGCTGAGCGGAGAGTGCTTTTTAGAGTCTGAGGTGCCCGCCGCCCCCGATGCGGGCGGGCTCACCGAAGCAGCGTGGGCAGACGGCGGAGGCCTGGGCCGTTCTGGGGGAGGCGGGGAGTCCGGGCTGGCGTCCCCGGAGAGGCCGGGGCAGCTGAGGATTCGCCCCGGGCCAGCCTGGCATTTGGGCAGGGGGCTCGGTCCCGGGAACGTGGCCAGCAGGGTTTGCCGGGTTGGAGTCAGGGCCCAGGGCGCTGCTGGTTGTCCCACACTGACCCTGATCTGGACGCGGTGACGTGCCACTTGTCTTCACGTAGTGCCCTGAAGCTCCCAGCTCTCTAGAGGGAGCCGGGCAAGTACCAGTTTGTGGCAGGGTGTGTGTGCGTGAGAGAGAGACACACACACACACACACACACACACACGCATGTAGCAGGCGTGAGCCCCCTCTGCACACCGTGGGCCGGGACACTGGAGTCCCTGGGTGCTGGTCAGGGAGGGTTTGCCCAGGGGACTCGGCTCACGAGGCAGTGGACCTGCGAGTTGAACGTGGGCCCCTGTGGCTCCCAAGTTGCTCCCTCTGCGGCGTCCTGGGCCGCCTCCGCCTGCTGCCCCCTCTACCGCCTTCATCTTCCAGATCGTTCTCCCAGCTGTCACCCCGTGCCTTCGCTGCGGTGGCTCCAGATGACTCTTTCCAGGCCCTTCCGCCTCGGGCTCCTTAAATTCCGGGATCCATCCCCTGACCCTGTAGATAAGTTCCAGAAACCCTCTCAGCCATGTTTTGGAATTCCTTTCATACCGTCGGCCCCGCCTGCTCTTCTTCAGACCCGGCGTCACTTGGAGCCCTCGCCTCGGACGGCTCAGCTCTCCAGGGCGCCCGGGGGGAGAGGGGTTCCTCCGGGCTGCTGCCCCCTCTCCCACCCGACGCCCAGCCACTGGGACCGCCCGCGCCGCCACCCTCCCTGGGGTGGCTGCTTCGCAGAACCCAGCTAACGCCTCTGCCTCTGGGTCCCCATGACCTAGCCTTCCCTGGGGACGCCCCAACGAAAGCCCTGAGCGCCAGGCATGTGCCTTTTTCCATAAACTGGATGCCGGGTCAATATCTTGGCCAAAAAAGAAAAAAAAGCAGCCCTCGGCCCTGGGGCAGGCTGGTCTCTTTCCAGTCACTTCCTAAAGTGTTTCCTGGTCGGAGTTCTGCAGTAGTGAAGCAGCCAGTGGGAATGGCACCCAGGACGGGCCCTGACATCTGCTTTTCGGAGCAGCCGCCGCCCCTGGGGTATGTGAGGCTCGACGCCAAGTGCATTTTTCTCGGGCGACTCACTGCTTTCTGTCCGTCCCGCCATCCAGATCTTTCCTTTACTGTCTTGTCTTCCCAGCGCCCCGGGAGGCCGCGGGCCGGTGTTTCCAGGCCGGCCGGTGCCAGCGGGGCAGGCGCGGCTCTCAAAGCCTCCCCGGCGCTGGCCAGGTGCGCCGCGCTCTCTGCCTGGGGCCTGTCGAACCTCCCGACAGGGACGCTCACATTCCTGGGCGTCCCGGTGGGAGTCAGGGCAGGCGATGTTGGACGCGGCGCTGCTGGGGGTGCTTCCTGGGACTCCCTTGGCATCGCTCGCCGCCCTTCGGCCCCCAGCTCCCCCTGCCTTGTTCCTGGACTCGTGGGAACAGGACGGGGGGCTGCCAGCTGGGTGGGAGGGAGATACTCCCGGGGGCTGCTCTGGCTGGGAGACGGAGCCCTGGATCTGCTGTTAATCATGTCTTTGTTGGGCCGCAAGTTCAGGCCCCTGTCTGTGACTCTGTGCTCTGGAGCCGTGGGCCACGGGAGAAGCTCATACCTGGACGCGCGCGCACCTGCCGCGGGCCTGGCCTGCCGCCCCGGAGGCTCCTGGTTGGGCGTGCCCTGGAAAGACCGCTTCCGGGTCACACCTGCAGGCGCTTTGGTGGGGGCCGCCACGTCGAAGGCACCAGGCACGGCTTTGCTAAGGGGGTGGCTGAAGAGGCCGCCTTCCTGACGCGACAGGTTTGCCTGGGAAAGATTCTGTGTGGCGACGGTGAGGCTGGGGCTCGGCACCTGGGGACGGGCGACGGGTGTGGTGGCCCTGTGACCTCTGACCCTGCACACACCGCCCCGGCTCTGCGGTCACTCGCGTCCCTGCACCGTCTCCAGCTTGGGGCTGGGCCGGCCTCCCCTTAACGTCCAGGAGCCGCCTGTGGTCACGAGGCTCGTGCCCTCCCGCAGTTCCAGCTCACGGGGGTCCTCCCTTCGCCCTCGCCGACTGGCTCTCCGCTCAGAGGCGCCAAAAGCCAGCCCAGACCGGAGGCTGGAGGGCCCTTTGCCTGGAGGACCTCAGGGTTGACAATTGGGGGGGCCCCGTGGGGTCTAGGCACAGTGGAGATTCATTCCTCTGTCCTAGGAAAGAGGCCGGGTCCCCACTTGTTCCCTAGGGCCCTTCACATCTTGGCTCCACGAGGTCCCCGCTGGCATGTGAACTTTCACCCAGACTTCAGCCACCGTGGTTTCTGGTCCGTGCTGGCCGGTGCTGTGCGGACGCAGAGCTGGAGGGGTGGGTCTGGGCAAGGGCTCAGGTCCGTTTCTCCGCTGACAGCGTGTTACAGGCTAGGCAGGCACTGCATCTGGCAGCCAGAGGGCGGGGGGCCCCCGGCCCTGGAGCCCCGCGTCCCCGTGTTTGGGTGTGTGGTTGGGCTAGTTGGCCGAACCGTGTGAAAGCGCCACTTGGCGGGCCGGGGCGGTTGGACAGCCGCGCCACCAGGTCCGTCCCAGTGCTGCGGGCCGAGCCCTGGGCGGGTCCAGGCCGTCTTTCCCCGAGCTGGCACCCTCCCTCCGAGCCCAAGTCCACGAGATGAGTAGGGGGTCAGCAGGCGTGGAGTTCGGGGGACAGGAGGGCCCAGGTGCAGGGCACTCGTGGAATGTGCCTTGGTGCTGGGTGATCTTGGCCTTTGGATGTGGGGTCCAGATCAGAGCAGGAGCGGGATCAGGAGAGGGGGAGGGGCGGCAGACGAGGCCTTGGGTGCCTTTGATTCGGTTTAAATCGGCAAATGTGTATGGCTGTCTTTGTCCATCCACCCTGCCACCTGCACATCCGCCGTCCCAGTGCACCCACCCACCCACCCATTCATCTGCCCACCCATCCATCCAGCCACCCACCCACCCATCCGTCCATCCACCCATCCCTCCACCTACTCACTCACCCATCTATCCATCATCCATCCATCCATTGATCCATCCATCATCCACCCACCCACTCACCTACTCTTCCTCCCTCCCTCCCTCCTACCCTGCCCTCCCATCCACCCATTCATCCAGGTCATAAATCCACCCGCCTACCCACCTTCGGTCCATTCACGGTGCTGTCCCGGCGCCGGGCTGCCCCGTACCACACTGCTCTCCGCGGTGGCCTCGGGGGGCAGAGGTCCACATTCCATCTTCTGCACTGGGGCTCCTTGAAGGCCAGGAGTGGCCGGTTCACTTCAGCTTCTGTGGTGCTTGCCGCAGCGCCGGGCGCAGCCGGGCTGAGTCCACGGGCTCGGGCCGGGGGGCAGGGGACGCGCAGCACCAGCGGGCAGCGCAGCCAGCGGGACAAGGCGGCGCTGGCTGCCTTCCGGGGACAACGGCGGAGGGCGGCCGTGGCTGTGCGCCAGCCGGGGATGCGGGAGGGGAGCGGGGGCTCCCAGCAGCACCGGGACCTGGAGTGGGAGGGGGATGCAAGGGAAACACCCCAGGTGGCAGTAAGACGTGAGATAAACTCGTCCCAGGAACTGGGACGTTTCATGGTATTTGGTTATAGAGCCAGAGATTCTGCTAATTCTCCAAATACCTTTGTTAACTTTTCTTGACTCTGCAAGTAAAGCATACTCATTATGGCAAACCCGAGAAACATAAAAATGCCTTTTTCTTTTCCTTTCCTAGTCCCTTTCAGTTGCTAGAACAAAACACCGCAGAGCGGGTGGCTTATAAACAACAGAACGCGACTCCTCCCCGCGCTGGAGGCTGGGGGCCTGAGCTAAGATGCCGTGTGGCTGGGCGGGGGCGATGCACCTTCTCCGGGACCTGAGGCGGCGCTCACAAGGCGGGGGGGCGGGGGCGGGAGCGCTCGGGGGCTGGGACTTCACCATGTGAGTTTTAGGGGACGCTGACGGCCCACAGCCCTTCCCTCACGGCCCCCCCTTTCATGCCAAGCTCACAGGCAGAAGCAGCGTTGTGCCCGCCTTGGTCACAAACGCTCCCCATGTCTCTCCGGCCTCGGTCAGCGTCCTCACGCTGACGAACTCCCCATTGTCCCCGCGCTGGGGTTTACTTCTCTGTCCCCGCATGCCGGGTTGGGGCGCCCAGTCAGCTGCTGTGACAGATGACACGTGGGTGAGCATCTTCCGGGCCAGGCCTCCCTGCCTCTGACTGTTTCCTGAGGGCGGCTTCCTAGACGGTGACGTGCAGGGCTAGCGCGTCGGGTCACATTGCAGCCAGCAGTTACCACCTGCGTCTTCTCATCCCCAGGTGCCGAACCCAGGGGACCTCGTGGGACAGCATGGGGCCAGCCACCCTCTGCGAGCCAGTCACTGCCCCCTGAGGGCCAGCTGGGAGCGGTCCTTTAGCGCTTGGGACCGGGCTCAGCCCTCGTGGGGCCGGCGGCTCGTCCCAGGTCCCTTGGGCCTCCAGGGTCGCCCGGTTTCCTGCTCTGGAGGACGGAGCCGCACTCCCGCACGTGGGGCTGGGCATCAATACCAGTTATAACACAGGCCTTCGGAGATTTCGATCAGAATTACGGAGAGCAAGAGGGATCTGCTAGCACCTAATAGACAATCAGTAGATGCTGAGTGTCTCCCTTCCTTCTCTTTGGCCACCTGCATGTGTGCTGTGCCGCTGCTGTGGCCGGCTGAGTGGGCAGTGATACCAGGGGCCCGCTGACTGTGCCAGGGTCTTCTCCCCTCCAAAGCGCCGTCACATCGACGAGTGGGCTTGGGGCCTCCATCCGCGAGGGGGTGGGGTTCGTGGGTGGGAAGCTCAGAGACGGCCAGCGGGGGGCGCTTCCCGGGGCTGGGGTGGGGGCTGAGGCGTGGGGGCAGGTCTGCTTTCACTGGGCGGGGGCAGCATGGAGTCTTCACGAACCAGGCTGCTGTGACCGGGGCCCCGCGGAGCTCCGCCCTCTTGCACATCAGCAAGCTTTTTGCAGGGGAGTTGGCGGAGGGTTCCGTGCCCATGAAACTCGAGGAGCCTGTCGCTTACCCCCGCCCGCCAGGGAACACCTGGAACTGGACTCCATCAACCTACTGCGTGTGGGGTCCAGGGAATGAGGCCGGACGGGGGTGTGGGCCGTGGTCGCTGCCGTGGCGGGCGGCGCTGAGTCCCGCCACCAGCCTGTGGGGCCCCCAGAAGGGGTGCATTGAGCCGCTCCTCCTGTCGTGTCCCCATGGCTGGTTTCGAGTCCCACTTCAGAGCGTCTGGAGGCTTGCACGGCCCTAGGAATTTCTGGGGGGGGGGGAGTAGCCCGCCCCTCCCAGGGGCGGGGGCGGGGGAGGCCAGTGTGATGTTCTTGTACTTGAATCACAAAGCGGAGTGAAATGGCTTCTGAGCCGCATCCCTGGCACCGGCGCCGTCCCCCGGGGTCACCGCGCGGCCTGGGCTGGGAAGGCAGGGCCCTCTGGGGCTGTAGGGGGGCCCGTGTTGGGGCGGGTTCGTGAAGGACGGAGCAGATAGACTTTAATTTGTAACAGGAAATATTCCTGTAAACTCCGTCTGTCCTGTTGTTTGCTTTGGGACATTTAATAGGCCTTGGATCGTCTCTGGGGGCCAGTTCCCGTCTGTCCCTCAAGCTGCCTTTTCCAACGAGAATTTCGAGGCAAACACCAGCCGATGCCAGTGCTGAGTCAGCGGACGCACTGGCCTTGGACCTGCATTTCAGTCCAGAAGGGCAAGGGTGAGGGGACGCGGCCTGGCCCAGGGGCCCTGCGAGGACATCGGGTGCTGGGAGACCGGGACAGGCCCGAGAAGTGCTGTGCGGCTTGACTCATACAGGCCCGTCCAAGGCCGCCCAGCTCCCAGACAAGGACCGGAACGTCTGTGACCCTCACGAGGTTCCAGGTAGACAGGAGAGGACAGCTGCTTCTTGGTACGATGCCGTCTCCCGCTGGCTTTGATGGGCACTGGCTGTTCCATTAATTTGTTGTAAGAGCCATACGGCCCATCACAGAAGTGGTAAAAGCGACACAAAAAGTATAAAGAAGAACAGAAAAATTCATCATAAATCCTTTCCTTGTTTAAACCGCGATGCTGCCACTGGGGGTGTCGATTAAGTGCTGATAAAGCCGCTGTGGTGTTTCTGAAGTGCTGCCTCATAAGCTCCGCACTGAACACTTTGATTCATTAGTTTCCAGCATGCGTTGTCTGCCTGCATTTACAAAATTGGGATTACACGCTCCTTTGCGATCGTTTTAAACTTAGAATATCATGAGCACATTCCAGTCAACAAGGCGTCCAAGGGGGCGTCCCCAGTCTGACGAAGGACATCGTGGCAGGTCCATGCGCCGGAGCCTCGCCCGGCCCAGGCCCGAGGTGGCTTACGGACTCTCCCGAGGCCACGCCCCCCCTTGCGGGCGGCCCCCCGCTGGGGCAGCACGGTGCGCAAGGGGGCAGGCCACGTGGAAGGGCAAGGAGAAGCAAGACCGTCTTTATTTGCAGACCGCGTGCTTATCTATGCCGAATGTTCTCAAGAACTTACGGAGAAGCTCCCACAACTCACAAGAAAGTTCGGCGTGGCCTCAGGAGCCAAAGGCAGCACGCGGACATCAGTCGCATTTCTGGATGGTAGCAGGGGTCGGGTGGAAATAGGAACTTCAACGGCTATTGTAATAGCATCAAAATATGTGTGACTTGGAGAGACATTTGACAACATACCTGTGCACTGAAAACTATAAAATACCACTTAGAAATATTAAAGAAGATCTCTAACAGCGGAGAGAGATGCTCTTCTGACAGACAAGACGACAGTATTGTTAAGCTTTCGTTTTCTTCAGCATTGACCCACGGAGTCAACGCAATGCCGTTAAGATTCCAGCAGGCTTTTCAAACATGAAACAGGGACAAAATGATTCTGAAATTTGCATGGAGCTGCAAAGGGCTTACAATAACCAAAGGAACTTTGGAAAGAATGGTGGGTGGTCCCACGCTGCGCGATCGTGGGACTTGCGCTGGAGCAAAGTGATCAACGTCGGGGGTGTCGGCGTGAAGGGGAACACAGAAGCCAAGGGAACAGGGTCGAGCCTGTCCGTAGAGCCGCGCGCGCATGTTCGTGAGATTTCTGACGAAGGCGCGGAGGTCACTTAGTGACGAAAAGATGGTCTCTGTCAATAAAAAGATGCCCCTGGGTCCTTCCGTCATCTCGTCCATGAGAGTTAAGGTGGCCCTGCGGCCCCCGAGGAAGGAGGGGCCTGCCAGAAGGGCTTTTGGTGGGTACTTCAGCTCGAGGTTAAAAGCAGAGCCTAGCAGCCATTTCGCTTTTAAAGTTTTTATGTATGGATTTCAGAGAGAAAGGAAAGACGCGCGAGAGAGATTTGTGGCTCCACTTCCTGAGGCATCCCCTGGTTGATGCCCGTAAGCGTCCAGACTGGGGATCGAACCCGCAACCTTGGCGCATCGGGACGCCGCCCCAGCCCACTGAGCTCCCCGGTCAGGGCCAGCCGCTATTTCCAAATAGGGCCTCTCACGCCCCCGCGGCGTCGGGGCCAGCGGCCTCCCTGGGGCGAAGGGCCGTTCTGAGGCCGCCGTCCTGTGTGGCGAGCAAGCTGGTCGGGTGGTTGGCTGGAGCTCGCTGGTTTCCCTTCACAGGGCCCCTCCCTGGGGCCGCCGGGCCTCCTCACAGCGGCTGCCCAGTCCCCCGTGGCCCAGGACGGGGACCCCACCGGTTCCCCAAAGCCTTGGTCCGTAAGCTGGCACGCATCCCTCCTGTCACATTCCGTGGGTCGTGCAGGCCCGGCGCCACCTCGGTGACTGGGAGGGGACCTAGTCGTCGCCCCCCGACGGGCAGCTCCAGGGCTCGTGACCATTTTAAAATGACCACACTGAACCGTTGTTCTGGTGTTTTTTGGTGAATAACATGGTGTGTGTTTTCTGTGGACACATACGTGGAACACTTTCCAGAATAGAGGCGCAGAGAGAGAGGCGAGGGGACGGGCCCTCCGCCACCTGCCGGTCCTCAGCCCCGCCCCCGCCGGGGCCCCTCCAGCGGCTGCTGCTGTCCTGGGGCCGTGGCGTGCGGGACCCGGTGCGGCCTCGGGTCACATGGACATCGTTCGTTATCTTAACGTGAGGGGGTGCGCTCCAGGGACGCGCCTGCGACGTGTTTCATGGACGTCCTCCCGTGGAAGGCCGTGGGCCGCCCCTTCCTGTCCGCCTCTGCAGGGGGTCCGCCCGGCCCCTGGCCGAGGGGTGTTCCTCTTGTGTTCAGTTCTCTGCCCAGGACGTTCCGCAGGGTTCGGGCCTCATGGGGGGACTCAGGCCCGCGCGTGTGCACGTGCTAACGGGTGTCCTCCCCCTGGAACCTGCCTGCAGCCTGTTGGTTTCGTCCTGCGGCCGGTGGGTCAGTTCGCTCCCTCGCCGAACCGAGCGTCGCCTGCTCTGAGCTCAGCTCTCCTCGGTCCGGGCGTGGCGGGGGCCGGGTGTGGAGGGTGTGGGCAGCGCAGGAAGCAGGGCCTGGCACTGTGTATTGTGGAGCGGGGCTCTTGCTGGCCGCTTCGCGGAGGGAAGGGTCCCCCGTGGAGCCACGTGGGCTTTGTCCCCGTAACCTGAGGGCGGACAGGACCCTGAGAAGCCAAAGCTGTTTGAGCTTCTCATTGCACCTGCTGTCCGCGGCTTCCCCTGACGTTAGACCGCCCACGGCAGGGAAGCCGGGGCCCCGTTGTTCTGGGGTGTCCTAGTTCCTGCTTCCGCCAGGCCTCAGCGCAGTCTGTTGAGGGCTGGCACGCACCACTCTGGGGGGCAGTGGCCAGCTGGGGGTGTTCTGGTCAGGGCAGCTGGGGCTGCTGGACCCTGGACCACAGGGGCTTAGTCCAGAAGCGGTGCAGCCCCTGTGCTCAGGCCAGCCCGGCCTCCTGGGCCGTTGCTGAATGTGTGGACACCGGACGAATGAGCCAAGCTCCTGCTGCAGCTCCGCTAGCCCGATTGACAGGTGCCGCCATGCCGCTCGGGAGTCCCACGTGGAGCCAGGCTGTTCTGGAGCTCCCTCCCGGGGTGCTGGGCCTGAGCCAGGCCCTGGATGCCGCGGGCCCTCTGCCAGCCTGACCCCAACCGGCCCGCCTGGAATGGGCGGGCCGCGCGGGGCCTGCCGCGCGCAGAGCTGCCCCCGGCATGGTGGAATCCGGCACCGGTGCCGTCCCCTCCCCTTCCTCCAGAACAAGGGGGAATCCCCGCCAAGCAGCTGCTGCCTGGTTCCCCTTCCCTCTCGCGGGCTCTGCTCCGGGCGGGCACCCGTGTGCCCAGCCTGCCCGCCCCTCTGCTCGCGCCGCCTCGGTGCCTGCAAGGTGGCGGTGCTCAGCCGTGTCCATGGCCCTTTAAGGGATGATGGAGAGAGGGACACGCACAGTCATTTGTTCCCAGAAAGGCAGACGGGCGGCACCCATGGCCCCCGGCGGTGCATTGAGAAGCCAGGCACACCCTCCTGTCCCTCAGTGACATTTCCTCCCAGTTCGCAGCGGGGGCCCTGGTCTGGCCAGCGGCGCCCACAGCTCTCGGGGTGCCAGGAGCCAGGCCTTTCTGTGTGGCCGGGCTCCCATGACCGGGACAGCCCCACACCACCCCGCTGGGTGGCCGCATCGCCCGAGCCCGGGACGGCCCCGCCTGGGCCCACACTACAAGGTGGGGCTGCTGGCCGCACCGGGCGCCCCGTCTCCCTCCCTCCTCCACCTGCAGCCCTGCGGCCCAGCTGCTCTGTCCGGGTCCCTGTCCCTCGTGTGAGTCCTGTGGGCAGCATGACTTCCTTTCAAGTAACGGGGCGTGAGCCCAGGGTTCTCTCCTCCCCGGGAGGGCCACCAGGCTGGACTGTGGGTGGCCTCAGGCCGGGGGGCGGCACGTACGTGCATCTGAGCCTTGTGAGGGCACCCGGCCAGCAGCTGGCCACAGCGCAGGGGCGATGTGGGGGTGCCAGGTGTTGGACCCGTCAGGGCCACCTGAACGACAGGTGACGCCCGGAGGTTGCTGCCTTGGGCAGTGAGTTACAGGCCGGCCCCGCCTCTGTGCCTGGGGACGGGGAGAATTGCTGGCCCTGCGGCCCCTCCTTGGCCACGTCGTGTTCACAAGTAGAGCGGTGGCCCCACCCGCATCAGCTGGCATGTCGCCATGAGGCCTCCCACCGGCGACCCGTCTGTCAAAGCCTCTCAGAGCTCATGGCTTTGTGGCCGGGAAAGAAGGAGAGCTGTCAGGCTGGGCGGGGCCAATGATGCGGAGGGGCGATCAAGGACACGTCCCAGTTCTCAGACCTGGGAGCTGGGGCAGGGCCCGCTGGCGCCCTTGCCTGGCCCTGCTGGTGGCGGGGGCTGGGCAGCGACCCCCCTCCGTCACTCCGTCTCCCTGATGCGTCCTGAACTGCCTCGCTCCCCCAGGGGGACTGGGGACACCCAGAATGTCTGATCGCCAGGTGCACCCTGCCCGTCACCCCAGGCGCGCCCCCGAAGGCACCGAGCCAGAGGGAAGTTTGCAGAGACCAAGGAGTGGGACGCAGGCGTGACACTGCACCGCGTCTTGGGTCCAGAGGGACAGCAAAGCCGTCCCAGCTGGGGCAGCGGTCAGGGAGCGGCGGGTGTCCGTCGGAGCCTTGAGAAGTCAGGTCATCAGCTGAATCGTCAGGGGGACGGCACCCCTCCCGTCACTTGCCCGCCCGCCCTCCGCCGCCCAGCCTGGTCGCCTATCGCCGGTGCCTCCCGCCTCTGTCCGTCCGTCCGTCCGTCCAGGCATCCATCCATCTGTCCATCCACCTGTCCCTCCATCCACCCGCCACCCGCACACCATCCAGCCACCATCCACTATCCATCCCTCTGTCAACCCATCTGTCCATCCATCATCCATCCATCCATCCATCCATCCATCCATCCATCCATCATCCATCCATCATCTATCCATCCATCATCCATCCATCCATCATCCATCCATCCATCCATCCATCCATCCATCATCCATCCATCATCTATCCATCCATCATCCATCCATCCATCATCCATCCATCCATCCATCCATCATCCATCCATCCATCCATCCACCTGTCCGTCCATCCATCATCCATCCATCCACCATCCATCCATCCATCCATCTGTCCACCCATCCACCCTCCATCTGTACACCATCCAGCCATCCATTCCGAACCTCTGGGCTGACCTCCCAGAAGGGGCCACGTGGAGGCTGGTGTGGGGGTGGGCAGTGCGGGGGTGGGAGGGCCTTCGCCCCTCCATCCTGTGGGAGCTCTGGTTTTCTTTCTGCCTCCAAGAGGCGTAAGACGGGAACGAACAGGGGCAGCAGGGGAGCTGCCGTGCTCCCACGGGGCACTTCGGCGATGGTCACTGTGGGGTCCGCCGGGCCGGGCCCCTGCCTGCCCGTGGTTTACAGCCCAGTGAGGCAGCTGGACGCTGCTGGGGTTCGGGGACCCCGTCGTTGTGCTGGGCGGAGGGAAGGGGGCCTGGGTGGACCAGAGGCTGAGGGCGGCCCTGGTGCGGCCTGACCCGGCACGAGCCGGCTGTGAGTGCCCGCACCTCTCCTCTCTCAGGGCAAAGGCGGTGGGCCAGGCGTTACTGATGACTCTCTAGGTCTACAATTGGACGGTGTGAGAATTTGGAAGACAGAAACCTTGGCGGCTTTTTAGCGGGCTCTTAAATTTTTCCTTGAAGACCAGGATTTGACTCTGGACCAGGCAGATCACGCCCCTCTCTCTGTGCCCTCCGGCCCTGCGCCCAGGCCCGGCTGCCCCCCGTGCAGGACGGGCCACAACGCTCCAGGGCGGGGAGGCCTGGGGATGCCCCGTGGCCGCCGTGTCCCAAAGGAGGGGCCTGCTTCCTGGTGCCGGCGGAGTGTCCTGTAGCTGTCGCACCGGTCATGGCTCTGCTTCAGTGGTGAGGGCAGGTATGTGGACAGGGGCCGTCCAGGTGACCGCAGGCCAGAGACAGGCCCTGCCCAGATCAGCACAGAGGCCCTGAGTCACCGGGGTCAGGGGGCGGGGAAGGGCGAAACGACCCTCAAAAGAGATCCGGGGGCGTCCGCCCTCCCCTAACCCCTACCGGGCAGGCCTGCCAGGCCTGGGGCAGGCGGGGAGAGGGACTGCCCCCTCCACTGGAGGGCAGCAGGGGGCGCTGCTCCGGCTTCGGGGCCACCAGGCCCCGGGGGACTGAGAGGAAGGTCACCTCCTGCTGGGACCCCGGTCACCCGCGGCCGGCCCTGGCGCGCCCTCGGGCAGGAGCGTGGCCGCCTCGGCCGCTCCCCAGTCCCTCCCGCGGGCGCGGGGCCCTGTCCCCTCCGCCCAGCGCCCACGGGAGGTGGGGTCTGACGGATGAGTCCTCATCCTGCCTGTCACAGGTGGCCCTGCCAGTGTGCAGGAGCTGATGTCAGCCCCGCCTGCCTGCACGGCAGGCTCCACCCCCCTCCAGCTGGGACCTGGGGGTGAACGAGTAAACCCTGGAAGTGCGGGCGGGCGGGTGGGTCCTCTGCCTGTCGCTTTGTTCCGAAGCCCGGCTGGGTGCGGTCTCAGCTCTGGCCGGGCCGGGCCGCCGACGTTCGGCGGTGACTGGCAGCGGCTGCCGGCAAGGCACGGCGGTCCCTCTTGTGGGGTCGGCGTCAGGCCCTTCCGTCCACCGCCCTGCGCCTCCGTGTGCGCTCCTCCTGGGTGTCGCTGCAGCCGTCCCTGTGTCTCCTTCCGGGGTCCTCGTGCTGCCTTTCGGGCACGTGGCTGCTGGACGTCAGCCACGCATTTCCAGATCCCTCCTTGCGCCTCCGTGTGGGCTCCTTCCCAGGTCTGCGGGTGGACTTGGTGCCCGCCCAACCTGTGGAGCTCTGTGCAGCTGGGGGCCAGGTGAGGGGCCTTCCCCAGGCGCCCCCCAGAAGACGTGGTCTCTTGCAGGCCACACGCAGGCTCCCAACTCTGGGAGCCGGGGGCGGAGCCCTGTACTTCCGGCCCAGCTGAGTGGCCTTTCCTCTGGAGAGCGGCTCCGCCACAGGCGGGCTCAGCACAGGCAGGCGGGGGCGGGGGGAGAGGGCTGGTTTCAGGGGAGAGTTGGAATGCGGGAGCCAGGCGCTTGCCCAGGCCTGGGAGAGCTGGAGAAGCGAGGTCACAGGGCACGTAGATGTCAGAAGTCTCCACTGCTGAACCCTCTGGGACCGGCGCTGGGGGTCCCCGCCCTGGCACGCCGCCCAGACCCAGCAGCCAGGAGGCCGCGCCTCCCTCTCACATACCAGCTCCCTGGGATGCCGCCTGGTGCAGACTCATTTGCCCTGGAGCCCTGACCGCAAAGGGGTCTGGGACGTGTAGTTTCAGCTCCCAGGCCCTGCAGAGCAGGAAGACCCGGGGACGGCCTGAAAGGGGCCAGCGGAGGCCTGAGTGAGCCCAGGGGGGCGCTGGCGCCCGCTCCCCAACGTGGGGGCCCCGCCCACGGCAGGTTCCCAGCAGCACCAAGTGCACCCAGGCAGAGAGGGCAGGGCCAAGCACAGGGGCTGCACGGTCGGCTCCCTTCTGTCTCCACTGAGCAACGGGACGCGCAGTGGACCCCGAGGGAGGCCACCGGGGTCCTCGCTGGGCCGTCGAAGGGGAGGGAGCTGCCGGCCGAGCCCCGGGTGCGGCGCTGAGCTGGGGTCCCCGAGCGAGCGGCCGGCCTCTCGCAGGCCTGGGCTGGACGGGACCCGCCATCTTCGTGGGGGTGACGTGGGGCTCCTGGTTTCTCGAGAGGCTGCCCCTGACGGGGACGGGGCGCGGGGCAGGGGGGCCCCCGTCGTCCAGCGAAGGCCAGCCGCCGCGGAGGGCCTGTGCTGCCGGCTTCCCCTCAGGCGCCGGCCGCGCCTTTTGTAACATGTAAACACGCTCTTTTAGCTCGAGCCGGGGAGGCCCTGGCGGCAGGAGGGGTGGTGGCATCAGGCCTGGGAAGGTCTGGTGGCCTTTTCGACTTGTTGCAGCGGCGGCCTATAAACAGGTCCTGTGAGCTCCTGGGGAGCAGCTCTGCCGCCAGCAATCGAGAAAACAGGGCCTCGGGCCTGCGCGTCTGGGAAGCGCATCACGGGCCGCGATCTTTGGTTCCTCCCCTGGCCACCGCCAGGCTTGGCACCGAGTCCCAGAGATGAGCCAGCGCTCGGCACGGTGTCACGGCGGCAGGTGAGCCAGCGGCTGGCACGGCCGTCTCTTCCCACGGCCGAGTCCAGGCCTGGGGCTGTGCCGCGCACCAGGCCGGGCTCTGCTTCTGACGTGTAGGGGACAAGCCTCCGGCGGGGACCGCAGGGGGCCACGGGAGGGCCGGCCGGCGCTGAGCACTTTGGAGGTGCCGCAGATGGGCTAGGGACTGGCCACGTGTCCATGGGGCTGGGCTCTGGGCGGGAGCTGAGCACCACCCGGGAAGAGCGACGGAGGGGCGTCCAGAGGCAGGGACTCCACGCACGCGTGTGCTGGGCCCTCACTGCCCCTCCCTCCAGCCTCCCTGGCAGTGTCCTTACCGAGGTGGCAAATCCTTGTCCCCAGATTTGTGGTCTCTTGATTAAAGTGATGGAGGATGGCAGCAAGGCCACGCTGTAGTGATGACGCCTCTGGAGGCGGGGGGCTCAGGACTCTGGGACTGGGGGCGCTGCAGACCGGGCCGTGCTTGTGACAGCCAGGTGCAGCCTCGCTTCCCTCCTCCCGGTCTCCGCACGGGCCCTCCCCAGCCCGCGTGTTCCGCTCGCTCCCAGCTTGTCAGGGAGGCGGGGTGGGGGGGCGGGTGCAGGCACAGGGCACCACCTGCACCCCCGGCACCGTCCACAGCGCCGGCCCCGCCCAGGCCAGCCCGCTCAGGCACAGGGCTCTGTCTGTCTTGTCTGGACAGGCAGGGAGGCCGCACGGCCGCCTGCTCCCACCGTTGTGCCCAGCTCTAGCCACGGACGCCGGCGGCGGCGTCCCTCAGAAACTGGGGAAGGGGGATCCAGCGTTGGGGGTCCTTTCGCACCTCCAGATCTTCCACCCTCGTTAAAAAAGTGAGATTTCGCTCCAAGTGAGTCTCGGGCACATAGGAAGGCCAGCGAGCTGGTTGACTGACAGTTAAGGGTGGCCAGGGAGCCAAGGGGCAAGCTTTTGTGAATAGTGGGCACCGACCTTCCGGTAGCAGGCAACAGACTCAATCGCAAGTTGGTATCAGCATGATTGGGTTGGGCAGATGATCCGGCCTCCTTCAGGCGCAGCTTGATCCAGGAGCCCAGACGGGGTGGGAGGCTGCCTTTCTGCGTTCTCAGACGGGCCCTCCCCCACCCTGGAGACGGCCACCTGCAGCTCCAGGCTCAAAGTCCACGAGTGGCCACAGCAGGGCTCAGCGACGTCCTCCTTCCCAGGGGGAGAGTCCTACCTTGGAGCTGCCTTGGCCTGGCCCAGTCTCGGCCCACCCCAACCAACCTCCTGGGACGGGCGGCGCTGTGCTCTGATTGGCCAGATGAGGCTCAGGGGACCCAGTGGAGGGGGCGTGGCCAGCTCCCCGACCCCGGGGGAGTGCTGGCTGCTGGGTTCCCCAAATGCCCAGGGCAGCTCCCCAGCGGCTCTGGGCTCTGTCCCTCCGACTCCACGCGTGAGTGTATTTTCTCTGCGAGGCCCTGGGGGCCTCTTGTTTGTGGTAACATCACTGAACTTTCCTCGTGAAACCGGCTTTGTTTAGGGCGGATGCACAGAGGCCATCTTTTGGGCAGGGAGGCCGTTGAGCCCGGCAGTCCATGCGTGTCTTCCCCAGGCCACCGGCATCTCCCCTGCTCTGCTCCGAGGAGCCCTGGAGAAGGGTCAGGAAACTTCCGGAAGGCGTGCAGGGACCGGCTCCTCCCTCGCCCTTGGCTGCGCCCTGCCTGGCCTGGAGGCCCAGGTCCCCCGGGGCCGGCGGTGTCCCCCAGGACCTTTGGAAACGCGCAACACCCGAGTGTTTCAGGGGCACTGACTTCTTTTCCCTCAGGTGGTCAAATAAAAAAATGGCCGCAGCCAACACAACAGTAGCTGTTTGGTGTGATGCCCTGTCTTGAACCATAAACGTAGAGGTCGCATAGTAGAGTTGCATCTGAATCATTAATTCTTGGTACCAGAAATCCTTATATACGCACATTGGCACCCGAGTTTTTAGAAAGTCTCTTCGGTGCAAAAGGGGTAGGTAATTGCTATTATTATTATTTTTGGCAATCGATCAAAACGATGCCCTTTTTTTCTTTAATTTTGGGTCAGATTGGCAAAAAACATCTCTTTTGGTGGGCTGCAGAATCTTAGTAATGAGTTTGCGTGCCGTGAGATGCACAAGGTTGACGTTGCTGCTGCGGGCTGTTGGGGGGAAATTGCGTTTTCCTGGGATCGTGATGGGGGATAAACTACGCTCCCCGCCCTCCCCACCTGCCGCCCTCCTTCTTGGTCGCTGGGAAGCACAGACACTCAGAAGTTGTGGGACAGTTTTGTGGGCCGTCGGTGGCTCCCAGGCCCCCGGCTGGCCCTCTGCACGCCGCCTCCCTCCGCAGCCGGATCTCGTCCGGCCCCCCAGCCGCAGTTAGGGGTGGATTTCCCTGAGGCTGCGGGAACAGGTGTCTGGAGCTGGGGGTGGGGGGCGTCGTGTGTGCAGCAGTTGCCCACCGAGTGCTGGGGGGGAAAGGAGTGTTGACTCTGCGTCGGACGGGGTGGCCGCTCAGCAGAGCCCCCAGGGGTCTGCTTCTGGTGTGTGGACCTGCGGCGGGAACCCGGGCTGCCCAGCCGGACGTGAGCGCTTCTCCCAAGTGGGACCCCTGCCTCCGCCGGCTCCGGGGTCTGAGGCTGCTCTGCGCTGGCTTCTGGTGCACCTACCACCACCGCCCACTGCCCCCCGCACCCTGGGCCCCTGCCCGAGCCTGTGGCTCACCTCCACCTCCCCTTTCTCATTTCAGCTCAGCCAGCAGATCTCCTGAAGGTCCTAGATTTTCAAAACTTGCCTGACGGAATAACCAAGACAACAGGTTTTTGCGCAACACGGCGATCTTCCGAGGACCCGGATGTGGCTTACAGGGTCACGAAAGACGCCCAGCTCAGCGCGCCCACCAAGCAGCTGTACCCTGGTAAGAGACGCAAGGCAGTGTGCGTGTGTGTTGGGGGGGGGTGCATCTCCTCCCCCGCCTCTGGCCAGGGGCGCCTGAAGCTCGCTCGCTTCCCAGGACCCCCCCAAGTGAGCCCACTTGATCCCATTAGAGAGAGAGCCCTGCCCTGGCAGCTGTCACCGTGCACCACCCAAGGCGGGCGCGTGGGGCCTCGCCGTCCCCGCCCCGGCTCCAGGCAGGTGTATCTCCAGCACAGACAGGCTGCCAGGACCCCTGACGCATCGAGGGGGTCGCAGTTCCCGGGGGCGAGGTGGTGGGCGCCCTTGGGGTCACGGGAGAGGAAGTGCTTGCAGATGGAAGCTTGATTGGGAGCAGGGACACTCGGACACATGGCGCAGTCGCGACTCCCAGCGAGAGGGCGCGGGCTTTTCCTGGGCATCGACCGCCGAGCCCCACCTCTCATCGCCTACCCGGAGCGGGAGGGCGGGAGCGGCTGGGACGCAGCGTCCGCGTTTGTCGTCCCTGTCGCGGCCTGGCCGCGGGGACAGCACGTGACACCCCCTCCCCACCCCCCAGAGTTAATTACACGCTCGGGGCTTATCTGGATGGCGGTAAACAGGCCAGTGATTGATAACCCATCCCCGCCCCTTAAACGAGCCTGTCGTTCTGGGTCCGATCAGAAAGGGCCAGGGCACCTGGGGCAGCCGCCCACCTCGGGGATGTGTTGTGACTCTCAGAAGGCCGTGCCCCCTCCTCCTGGTGCCTTGAATGTGACCCGGACAGAGCTCGGACTGTCTTTTGACAAGGCATGTTCCCTGTCCATCCCGCGTCCCTCTGGGGCCCCCGGAGGACACGCTCACCGTTGTGGACACGCGGAGGTGCCCCCTCTGCGCCCTGCTCCCAGCAGCCGGCACTGCGCCCCCGCGTCCCCTGCGCCGTCCGTCGAATCCCCCGGGCGGGGCCGGCCCGTTCTGAGGACATCGCTCTGGGTGCACGGGATCGCTCAGAGCCTCCCAGATCCTTCAAGGTCTCAGGGAGCCCGGCTTTGGGCGCCCGAGTCACCCGGGGTTCAGCCGTCTGGCCTCGAGACCGTCTGCTCCTCATCGCAGATGGAGGCCACTGGCGGGCCTCTGCGTCGCTCCCCCCAGAGACGGTGGGGTCTCGTTTTCCATACGTCCAGAGAGGTGCTCCTTGACCTTCTGAGGCTCACCTGCTGCTTCGGCCGTGTTGCCTGCGTTCCGCCCCGTGTGCCCAGTTCGGGATTCCTGTCCCGGGGCAACGGAGAGCGCTGAGGGCCCAGGGCCGAGGTGGCTGGGCTGGGGACCCCAGGCCCGCGGCGCCGTGCCTGCCCTAGGGTTGTCACATAAAAGGCCGGGCTGTGCAAATACGGCGTCTCACCTCGGCGCTAACTGCAGCCCCCTCGCTGGGGCGCCTTCCATGTGGCCCATCGCCAGTTCAGGGTCGGGGCAGGACACCCTCGCTGGACTTTGGGTCCGTACGCCCGCCTCCCGCCTGCAGTATTTTGTGGCAGGAGGGCCCCAGGCTCTCGGGGTACAGGCTGGTTTTGGTAGGCCCCGGGGGAATTCCGGGCCGCGCGACGAGGCATTTGTAAGCCTACTCCCTCCCCGAGCTCTCAGATCAGGAGCTCGATTCGACTCTGGCAGGCCATCAGTTGCTTACGGGGTAGGAGGGGCCCACAGGCAGGGCCCCTCAATACCGCCCCAGGAACCGAGGCCGCTTGGGGCCTGTGGACGTGGGAGCTCCCGTGGACCCCTCTGTGGGCCCCCAAGCGCCGAGTCAGGGAAGTCTGTGGAAGGACGTCCTTTGAGGTCCTCGCAGTGTGCCCCTGTGCCCCTGAGCACAGCTCGGAATAACACGCCCTTGTCACTTTTGGCTTTGGCGTCCGTCGGCCGGAGGGTGGCTGAGTCCCGCGGCATCTGAGACGCCCGTGTCTGACGGGCAGAGATGAGATGGCGTGGTCTGGGGGCCACAGCGCGCCGGGGGTGCGGGTTGAGTCCTCTCTCCGTTTTGTTTGCCCCCCCACCCCCGCTAATTCTGGGGCGCTGAGACTCCCTTCCTGTCTAGGGTCCGAGGCCGGGCTGGACGTGACGGTGTCCCCCGGCCCCTGTTCCTGTCACCCTAGGCTTCCCTGCGTGGTGGCCTGAGGCCCCCGCCTCAGCCTCCCTCCAGCAGAACGCCCTGGCTTCGCAGGGTGCAGTTCAGTGGCACGCGCACTCGTTGAACTCCTGCTGTCTACCGCTCCTGCCCCAGGGCCCGTGGGCCTCCGCCCAGGCGACGCGGACCTGGCGTGAGGGGCTCTCACGGGCGTCTGGCTGGACCCGCTCCCCATGTGACGCTCCTCTGAGAAATAAAATGCGCAGCGACAGACAGACGGCAGCTCCATGCCCCCAGCCCGCGGGGTGGCCACGTGTGCCAGGGCCCGGCTCACGCCAGGACCGGGGGGACTGTCTCGGGTCGGGGGTGGCGATAAACCCCGTTAACAAGGAGCCCGGGGCCCGGCCGGGGGCCTTCCGTAGTGGCGCCTCCACCAAGGCTGGGAGCCCGCAGATGGATCTCCCAGCCTGTGTGTGACTGCGCCTCCAGGCCTCACGCAGCGCTCCGAGGTGGCCTTCCGGGGACACTTGGTTTCACTGTTCGAAACAGCTGTGCTCCTCCCACCCTCCCCCGCCCCTGCTCTTGCCCGAGCAAGAGCTCCCCGCCCTGGTCCTGCAGTGGCCGCAGAGGCCGCAGCAGATGTCCTCCCTCGCCCCTCTGCAGTCTCAGGACGCCCTTGGCCTGGACTTTGGATGTCCCCTTCTCCCCAGCGTGGCGCCCCTCAGCGGCTCTGCGCGGCCGACCAGAAGCAAGGCCGGTTTCCTGGTTGTGCAGCAGTTCTGCCAGCAGAGGGCGGCCATGGACAGCTTCCTTGCAGGGGCTGGCGCCTGGGCCATCTGGTTGACCTTGTTCCCGTCTGAAAGGAGCAGCTGATTATGGATCCTTTCCTCTAGGCTCCGAGCCAGATCTGCGGCCCCGGCTAGCACTGCTGAGCGTGAGCAGCTGCCGTGCAGGCTCTGCCTCTTCCCCGCGCCGTGCATCCCTCGGACCCCTCTGTGGGCGCCCCACTCCTGGCTGGTGCGGGGGTGCGCACGGTCCCCGGGTGCACTGCACAGCACACCGACCCGCCCTCCCTCACGCCCCAGGCGCCCCGTGGGCCCCCGGCTCTCGGCAGAACTGCAGGTCGCACACGGTGGCCGGAGAGGCGGTGGGCTGCCTGGGATGGAGTGTGCAGAGGCCTGGGGCGTGTGGGGCGGGGGGACGCAGCAGGCTTTGTTTCTTGCGATATCTTTTGTTTGGCGTGTCAACCAGCAAATGGCAAAAAGTGCAATTCCAGCCGATCCCCTGCCTCTTGCCCCTACAGCCCCCAGAGGGCACGGAGTAAGACACCCTCTGCTAGGCACGGCTTTGGGCGCCGGGGAGGGTCCAGCTGCATCTGAACAGCCCCGCCCTCAGGGAATTCAGGTTCTAGGAGGTCCTCATAAGGACCTCCACGCAGACGTCTTAGGTGTGGGGGCTGAGAAGACAACGTGGAAGGGTCACAGCTGGCAGGACCAGCTCGCCTTGCATTTGACCTGAGCCTGGAAGGGGTCAGGCTTGGCTGTGTGGGGACAGATGAGGCTGCAGGATGAGTTTGATCAGGGGGCAGCCGTGCAGCTGAGGGCTGAGGGCCCTCACACACAGCGGGTGGCCGGGGTGTGTGGGGCTGGGGGTGGGGGCGGCCGCAGGGCTTCTGGCCTCCTCTCACCTCCCTCCTCCGTTGCAGCATCCGCGTTTCCCGAGGACTTCTCCATTCTAACCACTGTGAAAGCCAAGAAGGGCAGCCAGGCCTTCCTGGTCTCCATCTACAATGAGCAGGGCATTCAGCAGATCGGCCTGGAGATGGGCCGCTCTCCGGTCTTCCTGTACGAGGACCACACCGGGAGACCGGGGCCAGATGATTACCCCCTCTTCAGGGGCATCAACCTGTCCGACGGCAAGTAAGTGGGCACCCCTCAGCGACCCGGTCCTGCTGGGGGGCCTGGGCATGCCCCCTAAAGCTGGCCGGCCGACCGGGGCCTCCCCGTGGGCTGTGCTGTCCAGCAGCAGGTGCCGAGGCACCCCCAGGTGCGCGCCCGGCGGAGGGAGCCCTGGGCTTGGAGTCCCGGGAGCCGGGTCCCGCTCTCTCTTCCCTCTGGGCCCCCGTGTGCCCTGGCCCAGTGCACGGAAACGCGCCTGCTGCCAGCCTCTGTGTTCAGAGGGGACGCAGGAGGTGGGGTGATGGTACCTGACTTGTTTGCAAAGGATTTAAGGAATCCTGACGGGCACAGGCACGTTAGGTGTGGGAAGGGACGATGAAGAGCAGGTGGGCCTTCCCAGGATTCTGTCGGGCACGTACCTAAACCCCGCCGGCTGAAAGGCACCCAGTGGGGGCCGACAGGTCCGAGGCCTCGGGCCAGGAAGGCCTTCAGGACACAATGCCTGAGTTTCTTATCACGGAGGTGCCTGGTTCCCATCCTCCCCTGTAAACGTGGTCCCTGTGGCAGCCTGCCGTTGGCTTTTGGGGTTCAGATGGTCCACACAAGGTCGCACCCCGGTGTGTCCCTGCGCGGACCCACGCTGGGAGACGGGACATCAGAGGCACCTGGAGGGTGGCGTGGGGTGGCTGGGACCGGGGCAGAGGCTCCGCCCCACCGTGACAGTGCTGGGAAACAGGGCTCCTCCCTCGGGTCCCCAGCCGTGGGCCGCGTGCTGCCTGCGCTGGCGTTCCCTGATGCCCCCCCTCCCACCCTGGCGTCTGCTGCTTTGCAGATGGCACAGAATCGCGCTCAGCGTCCACAGGAAAAACGTCACCTTGATCCTGGACTGTCGAAAGAAGGTCACCCAGTTCCTCGACCGCAGCGACCACCCCATAATAGACACCAACGGCATTGTTGTGTTCGGCACCCGGATCCTGGATGAGGATGTGTTTGAGGTGAGCAGGAGGGGCCGGCTGTCCCACGCGGCCCCTGGAACAGACACTGGTGAGAGAATGCAGGCCGACTCCTCCGGTCCTGCTTTTGCGGTGCCGAGGGCCTTGTGGACTCCACGGTCTGCCGGGGGCTCGCGTTTCTCTAAGTCACAGTGGGGCCGGAGGGCGTAGCTGTGACCCAGGGCCCCCCGGGGTGCCGGCCCGCAGGCACGCCCACGTGCTGGACGTGGGCCTCAGGCAGGCCCCGCAGACGTCTCTGCGCCCAGGCTGCTCCACCTGTGAACGGGGATCGCAGACGCGGCAGCTTCGTCGAGCTAAGGCCAAATCGCGTGAGGTCGCATGCGATCGGGGTGGTGCCCTGCCCCTCTCAGACGGTGAAGTGCTCGAGGGAGTGAGCGTTCTTGCTGTTCTTGCTGTTCGCCCAGCCTGCAGCGGGCGGGGGCGGGGGGTGGAGCCCGCATGGGCAACTGCGGAGCTGTCGGAACAGCCGCCTGTGGGGGGGGGCGGTGGAGGGCGGGGGGGGGCCCGGCGGAGGGCTGGGGAGGCCGGCGGCAGCCCTCGTACAGAGTGCAGTTCCAGGACGCTGAGCCCACGGGATGGCAGGATGGGCTGTTGCCTGCGTCCCACCAGCTGCGCCAGATTTTGCCAGTTACAGAGACCATGTGCACCCCCTGACCACAGACTTGGGGTGACCTGCAGGGCGGCAGGGCCATCCTCCACCACACAGGAGGCAGCTTCGGGGCTCTGCAGGGAGCCCGGGGGTCCCACCGACTGGGATGGAGTTTTTGCTGGTGTAGGTAAAGCGGGTGATATTGGCAAGCGTGAGGACGCGCGTTTGTAAAATGTGGGGACTAGTCATGACGCCCCGTGAGGTGTTGGGGCGCGTACCTGGGCTCGCGCGTGAAGTGCTCAGCCTGGGCGCCGACTCAGGGACCCGGGGCCGGGGTGGGGGGAGGTGTGCTGAGTGCCGCCTGTGTGCTCACACTGCGCCTTTTATTGGAAAGAGTCAGGGGAAAGCTTTACTGATCTTCAAAAGATTAGGACCCTAAAATAGTTCTGCCTCCTCGATGCTCTCACTGAGCCAGAAAAGCTGTCTTCCTGGCGCACACATGCACAAAGAGCCCGCTGCGCCTGGCACTGCCTGCAGCGGTCAGAGCCGGCGGGACCCGGCGCTGCCGTTCGCCGGCCTGTCTGAGACCTGGTGTCCCCCCTCTGTCCGGGGGGCAGGCCTAACACCGCCCCTGCGCGGTGGGTGTACGCGGCCCACAGCCAGCATTCCACAGCTGGCTGGTCCCTGCTCTTACTATTACAGAACGGAAACCCTTAATGCTTTTCTAAAAGAAACGGATCTCGAATTGAACAGCCTGTTTCCTGCTCTGATGGCCTCTCCCTCTGCGGCGGGGGGCCGCAGGGCAGGAATCTGTCCCAAATTCTGGGGGGCCCCTCTTTCCGGGAGCGGCTTCGATCTGAGTAGGAGTGGCGGCCCTGCCAGGGAGAGAGATGTTTGCTGACCACGCGTGCGTGGTGCGCGCTCTGAGGGGTGTGTGCTTCTGTAGCGCGGACTTCCTGGCTGGTCCCGGCCTGGGCGCTGTGGAAAACGCGGGCCGCCTTCCCCAGCGCAGACCGGTGGAGCTCCGGGGCGCCCTGGAGGCCCTCGACCACCTTTTTAAAAATTTATTTTTATTTTTTTTAAAGATTTTCTTTATTTACTTTTAGAGAGTGGGGAAGGGAGGGAGAAAAGGAGGGAGAGGCAATCCACATGCGGTTGCCTCTTGCGCACCCCCTACTGGGGACCTGGCCTGCAACCCGGGCCTGTGCCCTGACTGGGAATCGAACTGACGACCCTTTGGTTTGCAGGCTGGCGTTCCGTCCACTGAGCCACACCAGCCAGGGCTGTTTTTCATTTTTCCTATTTTTTTCCTTTCATGGGACAAAGTTGGGTGGGTCGGCCTCACATTCCCAGCCACCCTTCATCTTGTAGCAAGTGAGACAGAGTTTTTATTCCTTTTGAAATAAAAGGGATTCAGCTCACTTTGCACTTTACCACAGGGCGCCTAGAGGGGGCGCTCCCAAAGGAGGGGCTGGCACCGCCGGGCACGGCTTCTCCCGCAGCCACGCTCCTCGCCTGCAGGGGCGACTCCCGCGTTAAGAGCCAGTTTGCCCTGCCGCGCCGCGCCGCGCCGCGCCACGCGGGGGAGCCTGCAGGATTCTGGGAGTCTGGTGCACGGCCAGTTTTGTGCTCAGCGCTGTTCTCAGCGGGAACTGCCGAACTCGAGAGTCTGCTGGGGGCTGTGGGGCTGCCCGGAGCCCAGCGGTCCTGCCTTGATGTCGTGATGGACTTGGCGTGTGACGGTCGCCGCAGCCCCGGCATCTCTGTCCACCTGATAAGGAAAACCGTGTCCTCAGAGACCAGGCCACGACCTTCCCCACCCAGTGCGGGTCCCTGGCGGCCGCTCCATTCCCGTAGCCCTGGAGGTGCCCTGGCCTGCGGGGTCTGTGGAGACCCGGAGCCTTCTAGGAAGGGCCGGCACAAGCGGTCTGCAGGGACAGTAGCCTTCCCTGTGTGACCAGTGACCTCATCGTCCCCCGGCCTGGACTCCTGCCCGGTGCAGGTGGCGGGCAGCCTGCTGGCTGCAGGCCCGGGACCAGCTGGGCATCGGGAGGGTGTGGCTGCTCAGCAGAGGCAGGTGGGAGCGGGTGACGCGGGGACATGGCGTGGTCTCCTGTTGATGTTCGTGCCAAGGGGCTCTTCTCGAGCTGTGCCCCAGGGGGCCGGGGTGGGTGGCAAGCTCGGAGGACGTGCCTGTGCTGGCTTGCACGGCACAGGGCACTCGCGATCCGTGTGGCGGGTGTCTCGCACGCGGGGGCCTGGCGAGGAGGGGCCCAGAGACCCCCCCAAGGGGCACCAGGCCAGCGGGGCCTGTTTCCTCACCCGGGAAGCGGGGCCGCTGGCTTGTGGCGAGCGCGGCAGGCGGCGTCGCCTCACCGAGCCCTGCGCTGCGGTCCGCGGCTGCCGGCCTGAGCCTGGATCGCGTCCCCGGCCCCCGGGGGCGGGCCCACAGGTCACCGGGCCACACCGTGGGAGAGGAGTTGGTGGTTATTAGAGCTGTAATGACGGCAGCGAATACCGTTACTGTCACTGGTACCTCTGCTTCGCAGATGGGGGGCTCGGGGAGGTCGCGGACTCAGGCGGGCTGGGGCAGCCGGGCTTCAGCCTCCCCCGCACGGCGCCCTCTCACGGCTGCGGTCGTGAGTGTGGGGGTGGGACGAGACCCCTCCGAGGAGGGGCAGTCCCGGCCCGTGGGGTTGGACCGTCCCGGAAGCCCTCTGGTGGCCTCAGGAGAGAGTCTCTGAGACGGGGAGGGGGTGCCCCCTCAAGCGTGTGTCCCGGGGCTGGAGGGCGGCCCAGCCGAGAGCCAGGCAGCGCGTTCCTTGGCGGCCGCTGCGGCTCCTGCTCAGAGTCTCACTCTGAGAACATGGAAAATCCGGCTCAGACTCACGCCCCTGCCCATGCCGGCCGGATTTCATGTAGGAGCTCTTGGCGCTGGGCCGGCCGGGCGCCTGGATCCTCTGCATGCCGAGACGCCCGGCCCGGCTGCCGCCGCCGGCTCAGGACTCCGGGGCCCCAGGTGGGGCGGGGTGATGGGCCGTGAGGACCCCCTGGCAGCTGTGGGTTTGTAGAAAGACCCTGAGTTGGGCCTGACTGTCGCAGATGCCATGTGACGGCCTTGGCCGGCAGGTCGAAGCTCGGGCCGGCCTCCTGGCTGAGGCCACGTTCTGGAACTAAGGAGGTGGCGTTCAGTCAGGACAAACGTGAATTTCTCCCCCGGTTCGCACCAGGCAGTTGTGCGAAAGCAGGACAGGCAGCAGGGGGGAGCGTTTCCAACGGAGCAGACGCAGGGGCTCGGGGGTCAGGCCCAGCAGAGGCCATGGGTGTGGCCGGGGTCGCGGCACCGTGTTCGGAACCGACGACAGACCATCGAGGGCCTGGACTGTATCCAGGGGAGGCTGAGCTGCAGGCCCGAGTCTGGGCCGGGAGGCAGGCGGTCGGCGCCTGAGGCTGGAGAGCCTCGTCCAGGGCACAGGGCGAGGCGGTGGCGGAGCGGACACGCTGCAGGAGCATCCGCAGAGGCGAATGTGCAGCGCCCGCCTCCTCCGCCAGCGCCCAGCTCCGAGGGCCCCCCTCCAGGGCGCGCTCCTCGACCGCCCCAGGCAGCCAGTCCCTCCGTCACTTGGGCCGCCGCCCGAGGAAGCGCTGGGAGGGTGAGGCTGGGGTCCCAAACGCCGAGTCATCCTCTGTCCGAGCGACGCGCCGTCGAGGGGCTGCACGCGCTGGCGGGGGGAGCAGGGGAGCGGGGGAGCGGACCGCCTGCGCGGAGTGCCTTCGCGGGGGGGGGGGGGGGGGCGGGGGGCGGAGGTCGAGGGCTGTGGGCGGTGATGGCGGCCGTGGCGGAGGCGGGGCGACAGCGGTGGGCGTGGCGGGGACTGCGTGGGCATGGTGATGGCGGGGCCGATGGCGACGGCTCTGTGTTGGTGATGCTGATGAAGGCGACGTTGGTGGCAGCGGAGGGGGTGCCGACGGCGGCAGCTGCCGCCTACCTGGGCCTTGCTGTGCTCACGGCCCACGGAGCGTCCTGCACGGACCTCGGCCCCGCCCTCCGCGCGCCCCTGTGAGGCGGACCCCGTCACCCGCTTTCACGCGTGAACACGTGGGGCCCGGAGAGACCGGGTGACGCGCTGAAGGCACCGCAGCGGGCGGGCGCGGGAGCCGCCGGGCGCCCAAGCGCCTTGTGTCCGTGCCTCGCCTCTGTCTGCAGCTGGGCAGAGGGTCCGCGTTCCTTCCTCTGGGGAGCTTGTTGCCACGTGTGTGTCCCCCTGGGCCTGCTCTCTGCACGTGCAGGGGAGGAGGGGGCGGCGTCACGCGTGTGCTGCCTGGCAACGAGGCCGGGCCTGTGTGTCGTGTCTGTGCGGGGCAGCCATCCACACATCCGGGGCCACGCGGCCGGCAGGGCGGGGACTGAGACCTCTGCTCTTTATAGGGTCCGGGGCTCTGGAGGACGTGGGCCTGGCCCCAGGCGCAGGCTCTGCCGCCCTGTCCTCCCATCCGGGGACGAAGCGCCCCTCTCAGTTTGCTCAGCTGACCCATCCGTCACCGCAGCCAGCTTCAGGGAGCAGTGAGGCTGGGACCCGACCATCCCCCGCCCTGTCCCTGTGCCCTGGCCCCTCCCCCGCCCCGGGGAGCCTCCGGTGCGGCCCTGCACAGCCCGCACCCGCAGGGGCATGAGTAGCCAGGAGCCTGGACGCCCTGGAGCAGCAGCTGCGGGCGGCGTAGGTGAGGACCGGGGCGCAGGGGCCGGGGTGAGGAGCGGGGGCAGCAGGACGTGGTCTCAGCCCATGAAGGTATTTCTTTAATGCCCACTCGGTAGCGTGAGACTCCCTCCCCGCCTCCGCGGGGTCTCCAGACGACCAGGGCCTGCTCCTGCTGCAGCCTCTGCTTTTCCACCGTGCGACTCACGGGCTGGAAACGTCCCAGCCAGGTTTTCAGTGTGCGCGGTTTGGGCCGCAAGAGCGTGAGCGCGGGAGCGGGGCGGCCTTGGCCGTGTGACATTGTCCCGCAGGATGGCAGGAGGTGGCTCACGGAAGGGACCCCGGCATTCCCCCCCCTGCCGCCGTGCGCCGGTCACGTCCGTCCGAAGCCGCCTGGCCCTCGGGGGCGCTTTGCCAGGTGGATGGGGTTGGCCCGTGCCCACGTGCCCCCGGGCACTGCCGCCCTGTGAGCGGAGGCGGGCCGCGCACACCCCCCACCGCAGCCCCACTGCTGTGTGGCTCCCCCTCATTACATGGCCCAGGAAACCGTGGCTCGGCGCTTCGGGGGCTGCGCCTAAGTTTCCCTTGGTTGGGATGGACACCCAGGTGTGCTGGCCTCCGGAGCCCCCGCGCTCCCCGCTGCCTCCTCCCGCTCCCCACTCCGCCCCATGGGTGGCACACAGACTCGCGGGGGCTGCCTTTACTGTGCGGACTGGTGGACAGAGCTGCTGACGGGGGGCACATGGGTGCTTTCCCGCTGCTTTCGCTCCGCGGACAGCACGCGCGCTCACCGGCCATTCCTCCTGCAGCCTCTGTGGGAAGCGTTTGTTTTCTCAGATGACGCGCGTTTTCCTTTACGAGGGTGAAGTACTCCGGCGAAAATTAGGCCATAAAATCGCAGGGAGAGCCAGGCCCGTGGCGTGGGGCCGGCGGCGGCGTGGGGCTGCATCCCCAGGCGCTCGGGTTCCGCTGAGGGGAGGGACGCGGGGTTGAATGGCTTGGGACGGGGTGCACAGGCCTGGCTCTGGGCAAACCGCACGCCTTCTGGCCCCCCCAGCCCGTGGGGTCGCAAAACTCTCCAACGAGGGCTCTGCAGTTTCTTCTGCTCCGAGCAGAAGTGCAGGCTGGATAAAACCTCATTAGCGGAAAAGGCCGAACTGACTCAGCAGAAAGCTCCCGTCTCAGCAAAGGCCAAGGACAACGTATGTCCTGCTGCATTGCGGCCGCCGGTGGCCTCCCGGCCTCCAGGTGTCCGCAGCAGGAAGCTGGACTGCCGGTGGGAGAAGCTTCTAGGGCCTCAGCAGAGCCCACTGACCGGGTAGGGGCAGAAATAGGGTGAAAAAGGAGAAAACAGGTGGTTGTTAAAGCGAGGGATGGTGTGAGCAGAGGCGCCTGCTTCTCTGGGCAGGTGACCGGGGCCACCCCAGGGGGGCCACCCCAGGGAGGCCGCGTGGGGCCGCCGGGCCTGGGTCGGCGTCAGAGCGCAGCTGAGTGACGAACGGCCTTGGCCGGGCATCCGAGGTGGGAGCGGGTGCGGCCTGCGCGCCGAGGCCAGGTGGGCTGGGGCTAACGCTGCGCCGCCAGGGGCTGCTGGGCGCCGCCGCGGTGCCGTGCGTGGGGCCTGGGAGCCCAAGGCTGTTGAATGCACAGCGCACAGTGCTTGACCTCGAAGGGAGCCAGGCAGCGCTGGGGTGGGAACAGGGGACTTGGGAGCCCCCACGCTGTGGCCCTTCCATGCCTCTGTGGCACCGGGGAGAGGGAACAGGCTCCAGCTCCGTCCCGTGGAGGCCGCACGGACACATGGGGCATGTCCGTGTGGCGCGGGGAAGGGGGTGAGGGGTCATCCCGTCCAGCCCGCACGCGGGCGGGGGCGTGAAACGGCGAGGCTGCACGGGGCAGTGCGCCCTGGAGGCCGGCCTGCCGGGGCTGCGGTGGCTGGGTTGTGCCCGCAGCCCCAGGACCGGCCGGGCTGCTGCTGTGGGCGGGGACCCGGCCCCAGGCCCCAGGGTCAGCCCAGCGCCCTGAGGCCAGGAGCCCAGGCTGGTGGAGGCGGAGCTGCCCCTTCGCTTCGTCCTGCGGGTGCCCAAGGATGGGGTCGCCCGCATCCATTCAGGTGTGGGTCACCCAGAGCAGGGAGCCGTGCGGCAGCCCTGTGCGGTACGCACATACACCGCCACGCCCACACACACATGGACTCATGCACGCTGGCACACACACGCACAAGGCACATACACACATGCTCATGCATGTTGGCGCCTGGGACCGGGGACACTGAGGTGTGCGGAGCTCATCCAGGCCCCTGGCCAGGCGCCGGCGCTCACAGTGACCCCTGACGGTCCCCGACGGCCCCCCAGCCTCCTCTTCCTCCCTGTAACTGCGCTGGGAGAACACATGTTCACACATGAAACTGCCAGTTGAGAGGAGCAAATATTTTATTTGAAGCGGATGGAATTGGGACTGGAAGTCACGTCCCTTCGTGAAAACGCATGGTTGTGATCCTGTCACCTGTTCTCTCCTGCTGAGGCTTCAGCCGCGAGCCAGGGGCTGCTGGCGTCCGGAGGGAGACAGGGACTTGCCGGGTGGGGCCCTGGCCGAGGGCCAGGCGGGGAACCGCGGCGGGTGCTGAGCTGTGACGCCCCGTCTGCCGGCGTGGGGGCCGGGGGCCCGGGCCCGGCAGCAGCGGGAGGCTCCGTCTGCACCGCCTCTGTCCCCGGCGGGGAGGAGACCGGCGGCAGGGTGGCCTGGGCTGCGGGGCCTGCAGGGGTGAGGCGGGTGGAAGGGGCCCCGCCGTGCGTGGCCGGAGGCAGAGCCCCGGGGGCTGACCTCCGGAGGAAGCCGGGTCGGCAGAGCCGTCGGCGTGGGGACGGGTCTGCCTGCGGAGACGGGCGCTCCGGGCTCCTCCTCCGGGGGCGTCAAACCCGGGGCGGGGGGCACGCATGCGGAGCCATGGCGCGCGGGTCAGGGGTTCACGGGCCTGTCTGGACTCGGGGGCTGTCACCCGCTTCTGCCGCGGAGTCACTCCCACGCACCCCGTCTCTGGGCCGGGTTCCCCGCAGAGCCTCTGGGGAGCAGGGGAAGGCGGCAGGTCCCCTCCCCGGGGCTGCGCACTCCGCTGGCGCCTTGTGCCAGACACCCCAGGGGACCCGCGCTTTGTGACCCTGGGTGGCAGGCGCATCCGCTCCTCCCCGCGCCTCCCTCTGCCTTCCTGGCACCAGGTCGATGGAGGGGCGGCGGACGGATGGCGGACGGATGGCGGGTGGGGAGGGGGTGGCTGGGTGGCTGGGTGGGCAGAACAGTCGCACGTCGGTGGTTTCGGGGGGCAGCAGCTCCGGAGGGGAAGGCTGGCTGAGGACAGGCCTCTCCCTCAGACGCCAGGCTGGTCTGCCGGGTCCCCTCGTGGGTCCCTGTGTGCCTCTTGTTCAAGGGCGTTTGTCCTTTTCCAGGGTGACATCCAGCAGCTGCTGTTCGTCTCGGACCCCCGGGCGGCGTACGATTACTGCGAGCACTACAGTCCTGACTGCGACACAGCCGTCCCCGACACCCCGCAGTCCCAGGACCCCCACCCAGACGAATACGTGAGTCGGCCTGGCTGGGTCCGCGGGGCCTGGGGCGGGAGGGCACAGAAGCCGTGACACCTCCGTGTTAAATACTCCCCCGGGCGGGAAGAGGGGCCGAGCCACTGAGGACGTTGGTCAAGGACCCTCTCCTCTAAGCTCAGACGATTTCTAGATGAGATGGCGAGGTGCCTCTGTCCCCTGTCGCAGGCCTTCCGAGCAGAGCGGCTGCCGGGCCCCAGGGGCTGAGTCGGGGGTGGAGCTGCCCGTGCCTGCCAAGTAGGGGGGCTGCCCACTCGGAACGGAGGGGCCCCTGGCCCCCGGCATAGCCGCCTGAGGAGCAGCCCCGTCCCTTGCACAGCAGGAGCATGTCCTAGGCTTCGCCCCCTCGCCGCAACCTGCCGTGGCCTGGGGCTGGCCGTTCCCGCCCTCGTGCCCTTGAAGGCCAGCGGTGCCTGGGTTCATGTTGTTTGCAGTCCACGCTCTCAGGTGGCGTCCAGACCTCTCCCGCTCTGTCCGGCCTCCCTTCCTGCCCGGGGACCGGGGGGCTGGGCCTCGCCTCGCTCCCAGGGCTTCCGGCGCCCTGCCCCGCACATCTTACCCTCCCGAGATGAGCTACCCCTCCGAGTCCCTGACGCAAGTGTCCCCAGGACCAGGGCTGCCCTTCTGTCGCCGTGAAGTCCCTCCCCACCGAGTGACGGGATGTTGCCAGCGGGGCCCAGCGTTTGGCCGGCTCTTGGGTTCTGAAGGGTCAGAAGTTCTAGGCCTCTTTTAGGATTCAGCTTTCTCTGAGGGGGACCAGGGACCCCTTTTCTTCCCTGGGATGTCTTATGGGGCAGGCTCAGCTTCCTGCTTGGGTGGGCTGGGAGCGGCTTTCTGGCCCACAGAGTCCGGCGCGCGCAGGTGAGAGCAGGCAGGCCTGCGGCGGGCCCCCCATCCTCACGCGCCTGCTTCCCTGCCAGTACCCAGATGGAGAGGGGGAAGGCGAGACTTACTACTACGAGTACCCCTACTACGAGGACCCCGACAGCCCGGGCAAGGAGCCCACCCCCACCGGGAAGCCGGCGGGAGCCGCTAAGGAGACCACAGATACTCCCGAGGTCCGGGCGGGCGCGCAGGCGGATGGGGGGGACCGGGGGGGGGGCGTGTGTGAAAATGGGGGGCACTGGGAGGCAGTACAGGCTCGGCAGGGAAGCGAGGGGCCAGAGGTGATTTGTCCTTCCGGGGGGGGGGGGCTGCGTTGGGAGGGGGCTGTCCATGGCGGCTTGTGACCTCAAGGCATGCAGAAGTGAAGGGCCACTGTCCCCGCCCCAGAGGGTGGCTGGGGGACTGGCTTCTCCTGCTGTCTGCCTGGGATGTTCTCTTTTTTAAGAAAGCTTTTGAGATACAGTTTGCCCTTTTCAAGTGCTTAACACGTCGAGTTTCAGTCCATTCCCAGCGCCCTCCTGGGCTGGGCCGCCCCCTCCTGGGGGCCAGGGGCAGCCCCTGCACCCAGAATCCGCAGGGTCCCGGTTGGCGGAGAGGGCCCTGTTTCACGGCAGAGGTGGCCCAAGGCCCAGGTCGCTGGCCGGCAGCCTCCCCAGCCCCGCCTCTCTCTGCCTGGCTCTCAGGAGCTGACCCCGCCCCCCACGGCGGCTGCTCCCGTGCCCGATGCCCATGAGGGGGCTGGGAAGGAGGAGGACCCCGGCATCGGGGACTACGACTATGTGCCCATCGAGGACTACTACACGCCGCCCCCTTACGAGGACATCAGCTACGCCGAGGGCGTCGAGGACCCCGACCAGCCCCCCAGCCATGGCGCCGGGGTGGAGGTCCCCACCAGCACCACCGTCGGCGCCTCCAATGCCTCCAACGTAATTGCTTTCCCTCGGAGCTGGCTGGGCCGGGGCGGGACCACGGGGCCGGGACCACCAGGCCAGGGCCAGGACCCCGGGCGCTCCCCCTTTCCCCGCCTCTCTCACTGGGGACGCCGAGCAGGCATGGAACCTCCAACTCGCTGAGGGGATCTCAGTGGATCGGCAAAGCAGGCAGAGTGAGCCCAGGCGTCCGGTTCGGGTGGAGGCAGATGCGGGCAGGTGCCCGCATCCGTGTCCCTGTGTACGGCCTGGGTGGGGTCCGGCCGGGGGGGCATGAGCTGGGGACCTGGATGGGACGCAAGGTGGGCCCTTCTGGGTACGTCGCGGGCCTTCCTGTCAGGCAGGCCTGGCGTGAACTCCCCACCAGGGACCGTGACTCCCATGCTATCTTTTTCGGCGTGGCACTGATGTGCCCACTCCCTGGGCTTGTTACCCAGTTTTCAGATTAGGAAGGAATTCAGCACAACACGTGACACCTAATGAAAGCTTAAAAATGGCAGAATTCTCGGCCTCACTGGTGTGGCTCAGTGGATTGAGTGCCGGCCTGCGAACCAAAGGGTTGCTGGTTCGATTCCCAGTCAGGGCATAGGTCTGGGTTGCAGGCCAGGTCCCCAGTAGGGGGCGCACGAGAGGCAACCACACATGGATGTTTCTCTTCCTCCCTTTCCCACTCTCTGAAAGTAAATAAATAAAATCTTTTTAAAAAATAGCCAAATTCTTGGCAGCCACAGAGTGGACACTCTGGGCTCTGATGAGTCCAGACCCCTCTGCCAGTGGGTGTGGCATGAAGGGCACATTATTGGGGCCCATGGCAGAGCCCCAATGGCACTGACGTCCCCAGGCACAGCCCTAGTCAGCCATGGGGTCTTGGCGGGGGGCGGGGTTGAGAGCCTCCTCCTGGTGACAATGAGAACGTGTGAACAGACCACCGGGGACCCCAGGAGCTCACTCTCCCAACAAGTTAGGTTCCAGGCTCCTGGGAGGCCACCGTCCCTGGAGCCCCAAGGCTGTGGGCCCTGGAGCTGGCCTGGTGTCCCCTGTCCGCTGGGTGACCCTGTGCCCCTCTCCCCTCAGCCGGCTCTGCCCCCCGGGGAAGGGAAGGATGACCTGGAGGGGGATTTCACTGAAGAAACCGTCAAGAACCTGGACGAGAGCTACTACGACTCCTACTACGACCCCACGGTGTCCCCGTCGGAGATCGGGCCAGGCATGCCAGCCAACCAGGACACCATCTTCGAGGGGGTGAGGGGCTGGGGGGGTTGCGGGGGGCGGTGCGGGGGCGGTGGGCTGCCCGGCTCCGTAAGCAGAGTCGCGGGCACACGGCCACCCGGCCTCCCCTGTCCTCTCATTCTCTCTCCGCCCGTTTCTCACCCCCAGATTGAAGGACCTCGGGGCGAGAAGGGTCAAAAGGGAGAACCTGCCATCATTGAACCTGTAAGGATGCTCTCTCACCCTCTCTCGGAGATGGGCGGAGATGGGGGGCGGGGTCACAGCGTGGGGGGCGTGGCCAGGCCTGTGGGGCCCCGGGGACGCCACACCCGGGTACTGCTAGGACTCGGGCAGGGAACGTTCCAGGCATTGGAGGGGGTGGCTGCGTGGGCTTCGAGCTGTCGGGCCGCTGAGCCCCGTCCCCTCCTGTCCTGTGCGTTTCACGGCCCTGAGAGGGAGGCAGGGCCCCCCTGGAGGGTGGCAGAGGGCTGGGGCTTGGGCCGGGCCGCGTGTGCAGCAGATCTGGGGGGCGGGGGCGGTCTGCTACGGGCCCTGCCCCCGCGGCCCGCTGTGCCCCCGGAAGCTGCTCATGGAACCCGCGGGGGGAACCTCATAACCTGCAGTGTGCCGGAACCCTGGTTGAGTCAAGCTCAGCCATGCTGGGTAGCGGGATCCCAGCGCCCCCGCGTGTGGAGCCGCGGGGGGTCCGGAGGCCCCTCGGGGGCTGGTGGGTGTCAGCGGGGGCCACCTCGGCGCCGGGGCGTCCTCCGACCTCAGGGAGCTGGGCCTGGCTGCGGGCAGCGGGATGCGCCCTGCGGCCCGAGAGCTGCCCAGGCCGGCCCCCCCACCCCCCGCCCCGTGGCGAGGCGCCTGTGACCGTCTGCGGGGGCGAGCCCGGGTGCTGCAGGTGCAGGGAGTGGGAGGTGGGCCCGGAAGGGATGGCGGGGGCTGGTGGCCGAGGTCCACCTCGCCACGTCCTCCCGGCGCCGTAGGGAGTAGGCCGGGCCAGCCGCCAGCCGGGCGGGAGGCTGGGGCTGGGCTGTGACCTGCCGCCAGGACCCGGTCCCTGGGGGCCGCGCTCCCAGGGCCGTGCCTGTGGGCTCGGGACGGAGGGACCTGGTGGCCTCCACCCTCCTGGGAGCTGCGGGTTCTTTCGGAACCTTGACTGATGGCACGTGGCAAACCGCGTCCCCCCAGAGAGGCCCGGAGCCCCGTGGCCAGGGCAGCCGGGACGCGTCCCATCTTGGGGTGGCACTGCCAGCAGGTCGCGTTCCCTCGCTTGGCCCGTTGCCAGCCAGGGACGCCCCCGGGGGGCAAAGGCCCTCTTGTGTGGCTCTGTGCCCCTCCCCCGACCCCAGGCCTGTCTGGGGACGGGGCCCACTCATCCCACGGGGCTGTGGGCACAGGACACACATCCCTTCCCTGGGCTGGGTCGCCTTCTTTCCCCTGCTTTCCGCGGGTCCCAGAAAGACAGAGCTTGTCTGGGGGGGTGCGCAGAGGTGCCCTGGGGGCGCCAAGGCCAGGGGGCCCCTGGCTCAGCCAGGTGAAAGGTCCTGACACTGGGGGGTCGACAGCCCAGCCGGGGGACCATCACAGAGCAGCGGGGTGCCGGGAACGCCCGTGGCTCCTGCGAGCTGAGCTGGCCTTACCTCACCGGGGCGAAGGGCCTGGACGTGACGTCTCCCCAGGCGGCCTTGGCCCCTAGGCGGACCTGCTGGTGCCTTGGGGTGTCTCGCGGGGCGCCCCCGGTGCTTCAGTGAGCGGGGTGTCTGGCCCGGGGCGGCAGTGGGAGGCCTGGGAGGTGCCCGGCTGCGGAGTCCGGGTCTGGTTCCCTCTCTCTGGGCGGCAGGGCTGGCTCCCCCGCCTGGGTAAGCTTCCTGTTTGCTCGTAGACCCTGTAAGGACAGCCCTGCGCCCCTGCTCCTGGGTGGGGCGGGGCGGGGTGGGGGCCGGCTCCCCCTCGCGGTGGGGGTGGGCCAAGCAGGCAGGGCGTCCACCACGGAGAACAGCTCTGCAGGAAGCCGGTTCCGCCCTCGGGGTGGGGGGCCTGGGCCATCCGGATGCGGGCGGTGGGGGGGGCTCCCTCCCACGGGCCCGAGTCCTCTGCCACCCAGCCCCCAGCCCGGCTGGTGTACCCATGGGCCCTTGGCCGTGTCCCCGGAGGGGCCGTGTAAACAGTTGGAGTTTCTCAACCTGGAGCATCGCCAGGTGTCCTCAAAGCCTCAGCTGCCGTAAACAGATGGCCGGGCCCCGGGAGAGGCTGACGTGGCCTCGCTGCCGGCCGTGCAGGCCTCCTGGCCTGTGGAGGCTGGGGTGGCCGTCGCCTGTCCCCCCACCTGCCCCACCGCCCTCCCTCCGGGGGGCTGTGAGTCACTGGGGATGGAGCCCTCGGAAGCAGCTCCTTCTCCCCATCGTTCAGGGACCTGGCTGGCCATTCGCGCCCAGATCCGGTACCTTCTCTGATTTGTCAGCAACATCCGAGGCTCCTCTCAAGGACAGGAGTCCCCCTGGCCCAGAGCACTGGGGGTGACCAGCACCAGGGCGCCTGGCCGCCCCGGAGCCGCGGGGGCCAAGACGCCCCCGCTCGGGGGCCCCTCTCCCCCGGGAACGCCCATCGGAGGCACACGGATCTCTGCGTCTGCCTCCCCTGTGCTTGCAGACACGGCGGCTTTTCTGTACGTGCTGCTTCGCGCGTGGATGGAGCCCCATGAGGAGTTCTGAGCGGCAGGCTGGGGCCCTTTGTCAGGGTTGGGCTCCCCGTGGAGCCTGAATGCGTCTCCACCCCGGTGGCCCTGTGGGTGCATCCCTGGCTGGCCTCGCTTGGGAGAGGGCAGGCACCTTCTGCTGGTTTCCAGTGTCCCTCCTGTGAGACCACCGCCCGGTAGAGCCCCGGCGCCTCGAGAGGAGCGGCCAGCACGCTGGGGAGCCAGCTGCAGCCCCCAGGCCCTGCAGGCCAGTGTCCCCTCTCGTAGTCCCCGCTCAGGCCCCGAGCCTTCGCAGCTGCCCGCGCCCCAGGAGGAAAGGGGCGCACGGGCTCGTGGAGCTGTTTGCACGGGCCCTGCGTGCGTCTCGTGTGCAAATATTTCTCCTAGAGCACATCTGTGTAAACATAGCGGCCATCCTCGCAGCGACCGGGAGCCCTGGTGGGGAGGGGAGGGGCCCCGACCGGGCCGCACCGGGGCAATCCCGTGCCCTGCTGGGCCGATCTCTTACTCCCCGGAAGCCATGCCAGGTTGCACAAGAGGAAGGGTCCCTTGGAAGATGAGTCCAGGGCACGGCCATGACATTGAGCCTCCCAGAGAGAAGCCACCGTGCCTCCCGCGGTGGGGGGTGGGGGCAGCAGGCGGCCCCAGGGCCAGCACGTGCAGCACCCCACGCCGTCCCGGTAGCCACGAGGACTAGCAGGGACGAGGGCATCACCGCGTCCACTGGGCCCCGCATCCACCCCCACTGTGTCTGCAGCCAGCAGGTCCCGAGGGGGCGAGAACCGTTCCCCTCCGTGAGGTTGGACACTGGCTCAGACCCCCCTGGAGGGGGCGTGAGACCCCAAGGACATTGAGGGGGGCCGGCCCTGCGTTGGCGAGACAGGGGAGGAGTCCTGTCCCGGGAGGGGGCTGGAGGGGGAGGCCCGGGAGTGGGGAGCTGCCCGGCCCAGGGAGCTCCGTCCGGCAGAGAGCCTCTGAGGCCCATGGTCCCCTCGGCTGCCCGCACCCCCTCTCAGGGACAGGCAACAGAGCGGACAGGGGGCCTTGTCCCTGTTTGGGCGTAGAGGCGGTGAGGCCTGGTGGGGCCAGAGGCAGGTGAGCGGCGGCAGCGGTGGCGGCCGGGTGCCCGTGGCCTTGGCGGTGTGGCGCACTCACCCTGGGCTGCTGCTGCGGGCGGCGGGGCAGCATTTGCTGCCCGGAGGAGGCGGGGACTGGAGGTGCCAGGGTGGCCCGTCTGAGCAGTCGGTCCTGACGGTCCCCCGGGCTGGGCGTGGGGTCCCTCCTCGCCCAGGCAGCCTGCGGGGGCCCAGGGCCCGCGCAGCCTCTGCTCCTCAGGGAGACAGGAGAGACCCTGCCCGGGACGACGGGGGTGTAGGGGCCCGGCTCCCCCGCCGCCCTTTCCTCTCGGCATCCTGAGGGGCTTCTCGAGCCGCCCCCGAGGGAGATGCGGGTGACCCGGGCTTGCCGCTGTTCCTGGGAGCGGTCAGAGGACGGTCACCGTGGCCCCCCCGCCGCCCTGTCAAGGAGCCTGCCGGCGGGGGGGCCCAGACTCATACACCGCCCCCTCTCTTGCAGGGCATGCTGTTGGAGGGGCCCCCCGGCCCTGAAGGCCCTGCAGTGAGTGTCCCCTTTGGTGTCCATGGTGTGCGGGGGGCGGGCGCTCAGGGGCGGGCCCTCGGGGATGGAGGAGGGGCGCTCCCTGCCGGTGGCAGACACCCGGGGGCCCCCCGCCAGGCCAGAAGGGCGCGCGCCTGCGGCTGCCTCTTTGAACTCTGCTCTGGTTTCACCTTTCATTCTAGGGTCTCCCAGGACCTCCAGGAACGATGGGTCCCACAGGCCAAGTGGGTGACCCCGGAGAAAGGGTAAGGACCCGGTGCCCTGCGGGCCCGTCTGGGTGCCGTCTGCCCGCGCGCAGACCGCAGCCGCGCCTCCACTCCCTTCTCCGGGTGGCCGTGGGCCCCCGCCTCCCACGCCGCCCCGCCACTGCCTCCGGCCTCTTCGGGTGTTTAGGGAGGCCGGCGGTGACCCGGCCCTGCTCCGGGGGCAGGTGACCCCGTACGAGTCAGACCAGCGGGGCTGTGTCCCACGGAGGCCGCCAGCGGTCGGCTCCCGGTGCAGTCCCCCGGCCCTGCGTCCGTGGGACGGTGGCAACAGCAGCTGGTGCGGCCCGGGGAATCCGCGCGGCTCTTTCTCCATCCGGGACCCTCAGCCCTCTTCCTGCTTGGCAGCCAAGCTGCAACACAGGGGAGCTTGCTCTGGAACAAGGGGGCCCCTCCCATGGTCTCCCCGGTCAGGGGGACAACACCTCAGAGTCCCAGCTGCGGAGATGAGGGCTGGGCCCAGGACGACGCAATTGCATTCTGACACCTAGTGGGCCTTTGCGGTACTGCAGCCTGGGGGTGCCTGTCCAGCTCGGCTTTTTTCCCTTTTTCTCTGGTCCTGTGCTTCCTGCTGCTCTGACACGCTCAGGTGAAGAGCTAATCATTGGCTAAGCTGCGGAGCAGAGAAACGGGGAGCATGCGTGTCCTAACGGGGGTGGCATTCACCCCCGGGGCCTGGCGGGCGGCCCGGAGCGGAGCAGGGACCTGCTGGCTTGGGGCTGTCGATGGCCGGGCCTGGTGGTGTGGAGGGGGCCGGCGGCTGCCGCCGAGGAGGCTTCTGGCAGGGGGTCCCGGGGGATCGGGGCCACGTGGCTGGAACCTGCAGATGGAGCGGCTGGGCGCTGGGTGAGCAGGGGGGCCGGGGGCAGGTTCCCCTTCTTCTCTGTGGCTGGGTGACCTCGGCTCAGCGGCGCCTCAAGCAGGATCCTCGGCCGCTTTGTCTCCCCATGTCTGGAGGCTTTGGGGGCCCGGAGTAGCGGGGTCTCGCTTTGTGGTAGGGACTCAAAGGGCCGCTAGGACCTTGGCCCTCGCAGGCATTCCTCTGCCAGTGTCAAAATCCCAGACAAGCAGGCTGGGGCCACTGGCCCTCCCCGCCTCGCATGACCTGGGTTCCACAGTGGGGGCTGCGGTCTTGAGCCCAGCTCACTCCAAAGGCCTGTGGGAGGCGGGCGACGGCCAGGTTCTCCCCCAGAGCTGTCACCAGGCGGACCCAGGAGTGAGACCGCGCACACGTCGAGGAAAGGGGTCTGCACGGCACAGCAGACGGCGTGTCCACCTGCAGACGTAGGCCAGGACGCCACGCTGTGCACCGTGCGCACGGATAGCGGCTGACCTCGCTCAGCCTTGGGGTTGCTCCTGCGTCCCCCTCTCCATCAGCACAGATGTGCACTGGGCCTCCCTGGGGCTGGGCTCAGGTCGAGGGCCGAGGCTGTGACTGCTCGCGACCCGAAGGATGCTCCGACCCCGCTGGCCCGGGCCTTCCGACTGGGCTGGCTCAGGTCAGGGGCGGCGGCCGAGCGGGGGCTCGCCCTGCGGCCCGACTGTGCCCCCACCGGTGCGGCCCGGCCCTCTCTGCGGGCTCCCAGTGCCCGGGGCGTCCGGGCAGACCTGCACGGGGGAGCGCGCGCCGAGGCACACACTGGAGGGTGCCTGCAGCCCCTGAGGTTGACGTGTCCCCACGGTGGCTTAGAAGGAGCAGGAGGAAGAGCTGGCCTGAGGGCCCCTAAGGATGGACTCAGCAGACGCGGGGCCACCCCGTGTCCCTCCTGGCTCCCAGCGCCACCGGGCACGCCAGCGCGAGTGTGCTTTTCACACAGACACTGCGTGGATGGCGTTCCGTGCCTGCGAGACGCGGACCCCTAGTTTTGAATTGGGGGCGTTCATTTGGGGTCAACCCTGAGGGAGAAAGCTCAGCGGCAAGCAGTCGACGGCATGGATTTCCCAGAGGACACCTGGGCGGCAGAACATGTTCCAGATTGTTTTTATTATTTTCTGAGAACTTTTTCCAAGAGGGCAGACAAAGGCCGTTTGCCTGGACCCATTAGCGGTAAAGACGAGAGTAATCTGTGCCCCACGGCCCGTCCCTGGGCCCTACCTGAGAAAGGTGCCCGGAAGTCCAGCGCAGCAGCAGGCGGTGCGCCGCACCCTGGGGGTGGCCTGAGTGTGCGTCGGTGGAGGACGGGTCCCATCAAGGACGAGTCATCCCGTGTGGGAAACTGGACAACACGCGGACGCTGGTCTCATACAAAGTGGGGCCCGCCCTGCAGGCCGCGTTCTGTCCCGTGGGCCTGGAGGGCCCACACCCCACTTCCTCTTCACGGACAGACAGCTCCGGGGACCCCGGGGCGGAAGCGGGCTCTCTGTGGGTGAGGCCATGTGACGCAGCGCTTCGCTGGGATGGGGACGGCGCCTCTCCAAGGCAGGCTCACGTGAGCGCAGGCCCGGGAGCTCCAGCAGGGCCGTCCTGGTTCTCGGTCTCCTCGGCTGGGACCTGGGAATCGACCCCGCGTCCTGGCTCCATGGCGGGGGGGAGCGCGCGCACACTCCGTCGGTGCAGAGGACCGGAGCCCACACACCTGAGTTCCCCTCCGGGGTGGCCGATGGGTCTAGATGCAAAACAAGCTCCATCGGCCTCAGGCCTGCGGGGCATCTGCATAAGCGAGTGGAAAAGCTGAGTGGTTAACCGTTCTCTGGAAACACGCTGCCTCCTGGGGAAGGTGACTGTTTGTATAGGCCTGGGTGGCCGGAACTGCCTGGAAAACCCGTCCAGGAGGGATGTCTGTGTGGGACCCACCTCGGGCCAGGTCCGGGGAACCCACGGAGGTCACAGCGCGGCCCCTTTACTCTGCTCCCTGCATCCGTCCGAGCGGCAGACGCTTGAGCCCTCGTCCACCTGAGCTACGATGCGCGGATCGGCGGGGAGGGACGAGGGGCCCCGTGGACGGTGCAGAGGAGCCGGGCCTTTCAGCGGCCGGGCCGCCCCTCGCAGCTGCCGCCTGGGTGGTGCGCAGACTGGGAGGGGCGTCCCGGAGGGGTGGACGCCCCGATGCGCCACCGCTGCTCACATCCTGGGGTGTGGCCTCGGCCCTGGTTGCAGCCCCCACCTTCCCTTCTGTCTGGATCCGCCCAGACCGCCCTCCCTCCTCATCTCTGCCCCACCCCCCCGCCCCCAGGAGCCTTTCCTTGTCCGAATCCTACAGCGATGCTCCCCTTTTCTGGACTTGGGTTCTGGAACGTTCTAGGCCACGGGGCCTGGGACTCCTCTGCACTTGTCCAGGGTATTTCCGGCTCAGCCAAGGCTCCCAACTCTCTTCCCGGCCCAGCCAGCTCCATCCCTCTGCACTCTGACCGGGCTCTCGTCCCCCCTGTCCGCAGGGCCCCCCTGGACGCCCAGGCCTTCCTGGGGCCGACGGGCTGCCCGGCCCCCCCGGAACCATGCTCATGCTGCCTGTGAGTACCCCCGCGGGGGGGGCGATGGGAGGGGGGCCCTGGGCTCTGTTTCCGAGGGGAACAACCTCCAGGCCTCAGACTCGCCCCAGCCTGGGCCAACTGCGCAGAGGCAGGCCCTCCGGGGCGCCCTGCCTTCGCAGAAGAGTAGGGCCCCACAGTCGACGTCCCTGCCTCTGCGCCGGCTCCCAGGGCTGACCCGTCCGAGAGGGAGCGGGGTCGGCCCCGAAGGACAGCCTGTGTCTGTCACCTGCCTGTTGGCAGACACCCGTCCGGGCGGGCGTGCCTGCCCGCGGGTCCCTCCCTGAGCCCGACCTGCCCCCCATCTGCCCATGACCTTGTGGCTGAAGGTCACGGGCTGTCCCCTTCACGGGTAGCCCAGGCCCTGGAGAGAGAGCACGTGGTTGGTCTGGACGTCAGTCTTCTGACTGATGTCTGTTTCCTGTGAGCCTGCGCTGTCTGCCTGTCTGTCTGATGCCTGGGCTGCTGGGCACAGCTCCGGGTCACTGGCGTGGAGCCCGGGCCACCCTTGCCAGGCCCCCTCAGGGCAGGCGTGTGCATGGCCCTGGGCTTTTCCTGCAGTAACTGGGGGCTGCAGACGCCCAGGCTGAGAGGCCACAGATGCCAGGAAGGGCTTCTGGGACACTGGGAGGGTCTCCGGAGTCCCCAGGGCTGAAATTAGCGGGTGGGGCCAGGGCAGCCATGTGCGGCCAGTGGCCTGTGCGTGGTGGGGGCGGGGCTCGAAGCTGCCTGACCAGACCCTCCGAAGCTCCGCTGCTCCCTTGGGGGCCCATGGGCAGTGCCCAACCCTGGGCTCCAGCATGGGCATCTGCATCGGTGCACCCTGGTGACCCCGTCTTGTACCCGCAGTTCCGGTTCGGAGGGGGTGGCGATGCCGGCTCCAAAGGCCCCATGGTCTCAGCCCAGGAGTCCCAAGCGCAAGCCATCCTGCAGCAGGCGCGGGTGAGTGGTCCCTGCAAAGTGCTGGGCAGAGCCGGACACCCCGGAGAGCCCCCGTGGGCCCCAAAGCACCTCGCGCGGCCTGGGGTCCCATGGAACCTCGGTCCCCTAACTGCTCTGCTCTGCACAGTAGCCGATGAGTGGACTGAGTTGACTCAGGGACAGGTGGCGATGATGTTGATGAGGGAGGTGCCGCGGGGGGCTGGGTGCGCAGGTGACGTTGGCAGAGCGCCGGCAGTGGGGCACCGCAAGGAGTCGCTAAATCGGCCCTTGTATGGCAGTATCTCTGTGGCTCCCGGCCCGCCGAGCAGCACGGAGGGCCCGAGTGCGGGGTAACTGCAGGACAAATTGAGTAGCAAGTTGTCTTGTGGGACAAATTGTCCCCAAGATGCCATACAGAGTGTAACAAACCCTGGGACCAAGATTCACTGGCCAGGCCTGGCCGCTGGCCTGGTAGTCTGGGTGCATTTTAATGGGAAGCCGGGGTAGGGGGGGCGGGGATGGGCTTAGAAGATTTTATAGCCCCAAGATTCCTCCCAAGTGAAACGGCGGGGAGTGACGGCGGGGGTGACGCAGTTTTGTGCAGGGACTGGAACAGGGCTGCACTGTGGCAGGTGAAGCCGCCCTGGGGATGGGCAGGTGGGACAGGGCGCCCCTGCAGGTGTCTGGTGGCTGCAGCTCCCAGGGCCTGCCGCTCTGGGACTGGTTTAGTTCACCCGCAGCAGGGCTCCCAGGCCACTGGGGGGCACTAGACATGGTTCTCAGAGAACTTATTCAGAATACGGTGTTACCCAGAATACAATGTTTCCCAGAACAGTGTTACTCGGAATACAGTGCCACTCAAGATACAATGTTACCCAGGATACAAGCTACCCAGGATACAATGTTACTCAGCTGGGCTCCTGGCACAAACTCCTTGCCCAGCCCTGCCAGGGAGGGTGCTTTGGAAGCTCACTTTAAGGGGCGAAGGGCAGGGGGCTGGCAGGGAGGTCCGCACGAGGCTCGGAGCGCCCCTCGCCGAAGCGGGAAGTAGCGCCGCTGCTCGGGCTGTGGTTGGCACTGAGCGCAGAGCTGGGGGCCGTGGGCCGCACCGTGGCCCTGCAGCGGCACCTGTGCCTGGCCGCGCTCGCCTGCCAGGACCCGCACACCCGCCGCCGTCTCTCAGCCTGTCCTTTTACCCTTGCAGTTGGCGTTGAGGGGGCCGGCTGGCCCGATGGGTCTGACGGGGAGACCCGGCCCCATGGTGAGTCACCAGCAGCAGGAGCGGGGACGGGGGTGGGGCATGGCGAGGGGGGGCGCCCCCCAAACTCCTGCCCTTTAGCCTCCTCACGCGGTTCGGGGAGGGGAGGACTTGCTTCAAGCCGTCATGCACTCTTGCTTCATCGCTGGCGCCTGGGTGGGCAGTGGCTGCTGGGCCGGTGGGGCCTGCGTTGGCCTGGGGACCGGGAAGCCCCCCACACCTGCCCTGGCTGCGATTGCGCCTCACGATGCAGGGGCTCAGAGTCTCTTCCGTCCGGGGCACCGGTGGGGGCGGTCAGACCGGCCAGCCAGCCCTCCCTGCCTGGCGCTGCTGCCCAGCTGGGTGCGCTGGGTGCCGGGCACAGGACCTGCAAATGGGACCCCCAGCGACTGCGAGAGGCCCTTGCAGTTCCCAAGGGGACAGAGGATCTCGGTGCCCAGTGTCCCCACTACCGTTCCCTGGGAGGGGGACTTGGCCGCGGGCCCCGGGTCCTCGGTCAGCGCCCCCCTGCCCCCAGCGCTGTCCTCCGGCATCTTTGCCTGGTGATACGGGCCCAGAGGATGCCCGCACCTTGTCCGAAGCCATGGGATGTGACACCGTGGTCACATCCGCCTTGGAGAGGGAGACGCACGCCGCCGTGAGCATTGTGGCTCTCGTGTCCCCCACTGTCCAGAATTTTGTTCAAAACTAGGAAGGGACCCAAACCGCGAGCCCTTTCCCCGTCGCGTGGGCTGTGTCCGCGGCAGGCGGGGCTGAGCGTCCGCCCCGGCCGGCAGCCCCCTGATTTCCGCATCCCCCCCACCGCCCCGGCCCCCTGCGGCCTCTCCCCGCGGTGCGCTCCTTAACCAGCCGTGTCTCCCTAGGGCCCCCCCGGCATCGGAGGTTTGAAGGGCGAGTCGGGAGACATGGGTCCTCAGGTACGTAGGCGCCTCGCCTCTGCTCTTCACAGGGGGGTCTCCGCTGTGCACGGGAGGTTGTGACTTTGGAGGTGGTGGCGCCCCAAGCGCTGCCTTCTGTCGAGGGGGTCAGTGGGGATTGTCGCCGGATGCAGAGCCGGAGGGGGACAGGGATGACGGGCGGGAGCCAGCGGGCGCTTCTCCGAGCCCGGCCCTCACTCCGGGCAGCAGGGAGGACAGGCCGCAGGCCGCAGGCCGCGTCAACAAGAGTGGGACAAGATTTTCCTTTTGTCTCTGGGACACACGGACCCACACTGACCCTTGGCCCTCTGATCCCGGACAGGGCCCCCGAGGTGTGCAGGGCCCGCCCGGCCCGGCAGGAAAGCCCGGGAGAAGGGTGAGTATCTCTCGGGGCAGTGGCCGGCGGGGGCGCCGGCGGGGCGGGAGCCTGCAGTGGGTTCGCCCCCAGTGCCTGCCACGCAGACCGGGCGCGGACAGGAAGCCCGGTTGCTGCCCCCAGCAAAGGCACGTCTGTCTCCAAGGCCGCGTGCCCTTCCGTGGGGCGGTGAGCTGAGCCCGTGGGCACTGTCTCCTGGGCCTCGCCTGCCTCTGCCGCCCCGTCCTCCGTCCTGAGCACGTTAATGTAATTTAACAAACCTTTTTAATTAAAGCGATTCCCCAGGCCCTTTGGGAGCAAGTGCCAAGAAGGCAAAATTATCAGTGGGCTGTATTTCAGCCTTGTTCCTGTCGACCTAGCCGCCCGGGTGCTGTTGGGGATTCAGCAGCTGGACCTGGAGGGTGTCCGTATTCCGCGGCCGCGGAGAGGGTCTGCGTTTATAAATGAGGTCACGAGCAGCATCCGGACAAGCTAGAGGAGTCCTAATCAGCCCACAGCTCGCTCTGCCCTGTGCGCCTGTTCCCCAGCGAACGTTTCTGTGCGTGAAAGGAACCGGCGCTCCTGTTGTATTTGTTTAGCATGAACCCCTTCCAGAGGTGCTGCTGTCCTCGTCAGCAAGCGGCCTCCTGGCTGAGCCCGGCCCTGTTAAGGTGACCTTGAGCCTGGCGGCACCCCCGCCCCATGCCTGTGCGGCAGCTACTATAGAGGCCCTGGTAGGTCCGGGCCCTGCCCGGCAGCCCCGTGACCAGGCAGTGGGGACTGCAGGCTTGTCCTTGGCTGTGTCCATAGCTGGAAATAACGCCTGTGGGAGTGGCTGTGGACAAGTGTCTCGCTTACTGCCTTTGGGTGGCCGTGCGGCCCCCGTGAGACAAGCCAGCCTGGGCCTCTGTCTCCCGCTTCGTTGCTCGGGCCGAGAGCAGGTGCCGGCGCCCCTCGCCGCGTAACTGGAGTTGCGCGCGGTGGAAGGACCGGTGCTGCGGGCGCGCGTCAGGCCGCCCTCTCCTGGGCCACCCTCTCCTGGGCCGTCCGCCGACGGGCCCCTCCGTCCCTCGCCTCTAGCAGGGTTCCCCTGCCGCCTCGCGCCGCCGTCACGGACACAGGGGGCCCGCAGCCTGCCCCCTCTGGGCGGCCCGGGGCGGCGAGAGAGGCATCCCGGGCGCCGGTCCCGCACGGGGCTGGGCGCGGTCTCCTCGGGCGCCCAGGAGGCCACCGCTTCGAGCTGACACTGTGCTGCCTTCGTTCCAGGGGCGGCCTGGCAGCGACGGAGCGAGAGGGATGCCTGGGCAGACGGGCCCCAAGGTAGGCTGCCGGCACAGCCCCCGGGGTCCCGGCCACCCTCGTCGCGGTCCTCGCCTGGGCGACGCGGCCAGCACGCTGGTTCTAGTGACGAACGTGGGTGTGACGACAGCCCAGACGTCACGACGCTTACACCCCCACCTGGGGGGGCTCTCGGGGGAGGGGGCTCTGTTTGGGACGCTGTGGCCCGAACCTGGGATCGGCGGGGGGAACTTCGTGAGCATGTGCGACGGTTGCAATTAGTTTGGGGGCAAGTTTGTTCCCTGTGAGGGGGCGGGGAGCATGAGGGGACAACGCAGGGATGACTCGGGGTCGAGAGCCTCCTCCTGTTCGCTGGTACTGGGGAGAGGAGGCGGGAGCGTGGCCCCAGGGCGGGAGAAGGCGAGGCGAGGCGTGGCCGCGGCCACGCCGGCGGGGTCCTGGGGCCCAGGGTCTGCAGGCGCTGCCTGGACGTGGCAGGCGGCAGGCGGCCGTCCGTGTGCGCGGCCTGGTCCCTGAGCAGCTCTGTGCTCCCCTAGGGCGACCGCGGCTTCGACGGCCTGGCAGGACTGCCGGGAGAGAAGGGCCACAGGGTAAGTGCTGCCCGTGGGGGAGGTCCCGGCGGCCCCGGGGCCCTGACGGACTTCAGGCAGCGGGGGTTTTCGGGGAGACCCTCCCGGGCGGCCTCAGGCTTCCTGGGCTGCACAGCAGGAAGCCCACGGGGTGAGGGTGGGGTGGGGGTGATGGTTTGGGATGGGAAGTCAGCCCAAAGGGGGCGCCATCAGGGCGCAGCTGCTGACGGCGAAGCCAGTGGGGTCCGGCCCCAGGAGGGCGTGAATGGGACTAGGAATCCCGGTTCTAGGAATCCCAGGTCTGCTGAACAGGGCCTTTTACAGCCTCGGGAAGCCCCGAGGCTCCCCCTTTGCGGGGTGGGGCCGGGCCAGCGGCTGCGGCTGGTGTGGAGCGTGGGGGCGCGGCCCCCGGCGGCCTGGCCTTGCGCTCCATCCTTCCGAGTGGCTCCACATGACGGCGTGGGCTGCTCGTCGGGCGTTTTCTTTCCTTTGACAGAGATGATGCCTCCTTCATACGGAGGCACGTCCTGGACACGGAGGCACGTGTGTGCACACATACATACAATGTACACATACACACGGAGGCACATTTGATGCTCCACGTGCTCATACTTGCACACACATGCACACACACGCACTTGTTGGAGAGGCTTGTCTGTCACGCTCTGTAATGCACTGAAAACGGTTGTTGTAACGTAGCCAAAGCCGCTTGGCCCGCGCCCGCCCCCAGCCCTGCTGGACGGGGAGGGGGGCGGCGCTGCGGCTGGGCCGGTCTGCCCGGCCACTGACGAGCGCGTGCCGAGCCCCAGCTACTCGCGAGGCCTGAGGCTGCGGGGGCGGAGGCGGACCGGCACCAGCCCTCGGGCCCGCTGGCCAGGGCGGCGGCCCTCTCCGGGGAGCGGGGTGCAGTGGGGCAGCGTCAGCGGGGAGCAGCTCAGACCCTGTCGCGGCGCGGGGGCCGCATGCCTGTGGCCCTGCCGGGTGCCTGGCCTAGTGCGGCCGCGTCCCCTGGTGACAGTCCTTCCAGCCAGCGTGGCCTCCGCGTGGATCTCCTGTAGGTTCGGGAAAGGCTGCCGCGGGTCTAGCATTTTCAGCCTCAGAAATAGAGGAGACCACGGGGGCCTTGGGACAGGCGCGCGTGACCTGCCCCGGGCGGCTAATCCTGGCTCCGGTTGACTTCCTAGGGTGACCCTGGTCCCTCTGGCCCGCCGGGCTCTCCTGGAGAAGATGGAGAAAGGGTACGTACCCCGTGCGCCTCCGCCGCACCTGCCTACCTGTCTCCTCGGAGTCCGGCAGGAAAGCTGCGCGGGGCCTGCCGGCGGCGGCGGCATCACTGTGGGGAGAGCGGGAGAGGCGGCCGGGGCTGTGAAGGGCAGGCCGGGGGGTGTGCGGAGACAGGTCGCCCCGGACCCTGAGGTCGAAGCAGATCGGCACCATCCCTGGTCAGAAAGGGGGCCTTTCACTCTAGGACACGTGTCCTAGGGGACGAGGCGGGGAGGAGAGTCAGCCAGGGGCGAGGGGCAGGGCCCGGGGCCCGGAGGTGACCGTGGGGCCCCGGAGCGGGGAGGGCAGAGGGCCTGGGCGCGGGGCGGAGGGAGGCAGGGCGCTGCCGTCCAGGGCCAGGAGCCGGGGCCGGAGGTGGCCGCTCACACGGGCCCTGCGGCCAAGCAGGCGCAGTGGGGACTTGATCCCGCCTTCCACACACGCCGCGCCCTCAGGCGGGCCTGTCGGTTGCTGGGGTACGTGGAGCAGAGGGTGCGGGGCTCGCGTGTCGGGCGCCTCCTGTCCGGCCGCGGCGCCGCCCGCTGTGGGAGGGGCCGGGGCCTCCTCCGGGCGCCCGTGCTGCTCGCATGTGTGCACACACGCGGGCGCGGGCGCGGCTTGCGTGTGCCCACGGGTGCATGTGAGGGACGGGTGTGGTGTGCGGGCGTGCATGTGTGTGGGCATGGCTTGTGGGCTTGGGTGCGTGCACGCGTGTGCGGTGATGGGTGGAGGAGGGCACGGGGCGGACAGGGAGAGGCTGCGTGTGGACGAGCAGCCCCCGACCCTGAGCCGGTCCGGCCAGCGCAGCGCCTCCTTCTGGAGCCGGGAGTCACGTCCGGGTGGTGGTCGGGCCGTGCTCAGGCCCCCGGCAGAGACATTAGGTCTCCTCGGGGCTGGGCCAGGGCCCGCTGTTTCTCCCCGGGTTCCTCCCCGCCGGGTCTGCATCAGTCACTTCCTGTCCACCACCTGCCTGCTTGTCCGTCCGTCCATCTGCGTGTTTGTCGTTGATCTCTGTGTAGTTTCCATCGATCGCTCTGTCACGCGTGTCTGTCATGACACCTTGGCTCCCGGGTTTTTCCTACCCGGGTCCCCTCCTCGGCGCTCTGCTCTGGGGGCCCCCGAGCCGTGGCCCAGACGCCGCCTGTTAACCTGCAGCTTTCTGGGAGCGAGGCCTCGGGCCTCCCCGACAGGCAGGCGGCCTTCCGCCCGGCGGAGGGAAACCTCTCCAGTGTCCAGGCTTCGGAGCCTCCCCTAAAACCCTGCCCTTCCTCCCACAGGGTGACGACGGAGAAGTCGGGCCCCGAGGGCTGCCAGGCGAACCCGTAAGTCGGCTGGGGGTGGGGGGGACTCTTGTGTCTCTTCACTGCGGGGAGGGGCGGCAGGAGGGGCTGCCTCTGGGCAGAACTGGGGATCGACTGAGCGCAGCGAGAGCAAGGGGCTCAGCTGGGGCACAGACACAAATCGGGGGGTGTCCCCGGGGGACGAGGTGGCGTGGCGGGGAGGCTGGCAGGGCGGCTCTAAGGCATCGCTCCGCGCCTTCCAGAGGAGGCAGCTCAGGTCCCCGAGGGCGGTCGCGGCGCCCAGGGGCAGTTGCAGGACCTGCACTGTCTGCCTTTCTCTCACGGCCACACCCTCTGAAAAGGCTCCCCGCACCGCCGGCCGAGCCCGCACACCCAGCCCGGGCATCAGAAAGCTCTGCTGCCAAAGCTGGTTCCCATTTCAGGCCAAAGCCACCCCTTCCCTGACCAACAAAAGGACGTTCGTCGTCTCTCTTCCCTCACTGTTGCTTGTCGAGTGCCTCGTTTCCTTCGACGGCGTCTGTGGGGCTGTGCGCACCCGGCCGAGCGGATCGAGGGGGACATGGCGGACGCTGCAGGGAGCGGGGCGGGGGCCGGCGTTGGCACGTTCGCTGGGGACTGAATTACACCCTCGGTGTCTGATTAGCCACGAAAGAGAATTCAGCAACACCGCTCTGTCTCACACCCATTTGAGCTGTACCTTCTAGGTCATTAACTTCTTAAAAAAAGACGTCCACGTGACCGGACCTTAAAGTAGCGAAGGCACCAGCTGGGTGCCGTGCGTGTGCGTGTGGGCGGGGTTTCTCGTCTGCTGCGACTGACAGGTTCGATGGGAGTTAAGTCACCTGAAGTCACTGCGCCCGGAGGAGCGGCTCCCTGATTCCCCGGTGGGCGGGGTGGGCGCGCACGCCGCCGCCCAGGCTCCCATGGCTGCCTGGGACCCTGCCGTGTCGCCGCTGGGGTCTCAGGCCCGTCCGGGGCCTGTTCCCGCACACGTGCCCCTCGCCGCCTGCGAGGGCGTCGAGCTCGGGCCACAGCGGCCGCCCCGAGAAGGCCTGAGCCCGGGCGCCCTCTCGTGCGTTGTCACGACATCCCTGCAAGTCCCTCGTTTCTCCGCCCTCTGTCCTCCCCGAACGTGTGGGCTCTGAGGTCAGAGACGCCGTCGCGTGGCACAGCCCAGAGGGGTGGCCCAGGGACCTGGAAACGAGGACTGGGCCCCAGCCCCGGGCGGCCGAGCGCAGCCGCGCCCCGTGCAGAGCTTGTGGGCCGCCCGCCCCGGGCGGCTGGGGAAGGCCCCCTGCCCTCAGGGCACCCTGCGCTCTCCCGTCGGAGCCCCCAGCCGTTCCGGGGGCGCCGGGTGGACGGCTGGGGTGGGCTGGGGAGGTGGAGCCGGGGCGGCAGGGCCTGTTGGCCGCGCTCCCGGGGCAGCGTGTGGCAGCTGCGACCCCGGATGGAGTGGGGACGGAGTGTGGGCCGAGCGGCGCCACAGGGCCTGACGCTCCCTTGCTCTCTCCTCTTTCAGGGGCCGCGCGGTCTGCTGGGGCCGAAGGGTCCCCCAGGCCCCCCCGGACCTCCCGTAAGTCCTGTCACCTGTTTGCGCCTCTGTCCCCATCCCTGCCCTTGGGTGCCCCGTGCCCACGTGAGGGGCCAGCAGGGCGCGGAGGCTTCCTCGCAGCAGCAGCCTCGCCGCAGGCCGGGCCCGCTGGCTCGCCGTCCTCCCCTCTCCCGCCCACAGCGTGGGCTGTCACCGGCAGTGACCCGGACACCACATTGCCTCTCTGCTTGAAAGCACTTCCAGCGGCTTCTGGAAAGTTCTGGAAGGATGTAGAAGCCCGTGGTTCCCATGGGGCTCTGTCCCGGTGGGTGGCTTTCCAGGGCTGCGCGTGGGCCACCCACCCTTCTCGGCCCCTGTGCCCTGCTTCCTCAGGACGCTGGGCCCGCCCCACACGGCGCGGGGCCTGGCAGCCCCCCGAGCCCCACACTGACCAGGGCTCTGGGGTTTTTGTGGTGTGGAGCCCCCCACCTCACCCACTGCTGTGCATCTGTGACACACGGCGGGGCGGGGGCCGGGCCGGGCTGAGCGGGATTTGCCTCCCGCGCGCTAACTCTTCAGCACTCAGCCCCCCTCTCTGATCTTGTCCAGGGCGTGACGGGTATGGACGGCCAGCCGGGCCCAAAAGGGAACGTGGTGAGTCTCGGGGTCCCCGCTACCCACCGGCATGGCCGCCCCCCGCCAGGGTGCCCCCCACCGGGCCAGGGAGATCTGCCACCGTGGAAACCAGGGGCATGCGGGAGGAGGCCCAGCCCCAGACGGGGCGCTGGCCCGAGCCTGCGGGCGTGTCAGCCCGGCGCAGAGGGACCGCTCCTCCGCGCCAGGCTGGCTGTGGGGAGCCCGTCCGCGGCCCCCGCCAGCCCCGCGGCGGTTCCCAGGCGCTGGCGGACTGAGGCGTGCGGCGGCGGGCTGGTTTGGGGACTCCCTGCCCCGTGAGCACCTCCCCCCTGGTTCCCTTCACGTGCTTTCCTGGCGGCTGCCGGGGGTGCCGAAACAAGCAAGCGCTCGGGGCCGCCTGGGTCTGCGCCGGCTGCCGGCCTCCTCCCAGTGGCAGCCTCCGCGGCTTCAAAGGACGGGAGGCCAGGGTGGGGGGCCGTGCCCCTAGGGTGGAGGTGCAGTCACCCCTGCCTGTCTCCTCAGCCCCCTTCAGTGCCTTTGTTTTCGTTTCCTGTAGGGTCCCCAGGGAGAGCCTGGCCCCCCAGGACAGCAGGGGAACCCGGGTGCCCAGGTGAGTAGGCGGGGGGCAGGCTTCCGGGCGGCGGGCGGCGCCGGGCTTCAGGCCGGCAACCTTGACCTGGAGGCGGCCTCGCTGGTGGGGCAGTGCCCAGCTGAGAGAGCGGGGGCGGCAGGGGCGGCCGGCCATGGCAGCCAGCCCCTGACCTTCCCGCCCGACTCTCCTCCCATCCTAGGGTCTTCCCGGCCCCCAGGGTGCCATTGGTCCTCCAGGAGAGAAGGTAGGCGGCTGAGCCGGGTGCAGGGGCGCCACCGCCTGCCTGCGGCGCGCGCTGCCTGCCGGGGGGGCGCCGGGCGTGGGCCGCTCGGGATGCGAGCCTGGTGCCCGCTGAGTGGGGGCAGCGCGGAGCGCAGAGCGGCGAGCGCGGAGGCCGAGAGGACGGCTGCGGATCTTCGTCATTCATGGATTTATAAATTCATTCGTTTGTTCGTTGTCCCGCCACGTATGGGGTTGCCAGATTTAGGAAGAAGAATCAATAGGGGAGGCCCGGTTAAATTTGAACCATGTGTGCTCGTCCGAAACCCCGGTGCCATGGGGCATCTTGTTCTGCTTGTTTTGCTTTGGCTGAATCTGGCAGCTGAGTCCCAGGTGCTGGGGACAGAGCAGCCGGGTGGGACGATCTGAGGGGCGGCTCTCAGTGCGGCATGGCCCTCCGGGGGGCCTGTCCGGTCAGCTCAGTGGGCCTGGCTGCTGCCTTCCCCGGCCGGTCCCCTGTTCCCCCGGCCGGGGCGTTTGTTCCCATCGCAAAACCTGGAGGCCCTGGACACAGCCCCTCGTTGGTGCTCCGGGTGCTGGAAGCTTCCACGCCAGGGCAAGGGGTGGTGGGAGAGGCCTCTGAGCATCGTTTTCAACAAACGTTCTCTGAGCAGAAACATTGAAAAGTAACCTCGGGGGCGAGCAGAGCCGGCGGGCAGCCCAGGAGCCCCGGCACCTGCTCACGGAGTCTGGTTTGTTCTAGGGCCCCCTGGGAAAGCCAGGCCTCCCAGGAATGCCCGGCGCTGATGGACCCCCGGTGAGTACCCCCGCTCACCTCGCCCCTTCACCCAGATGCCTGGCCGCCCCGGGGAGGGGGCTGGGACCTGGGCTCTGGGGACGGCGATGTGGGTGTGGCCCCTTCACCCTCAGTGGCGAAGACCCACCGGAGAACTCGGGCCAGGTCGCTCAGGGACGACCCCGGGGCGTGCGTCCGTGAAAGGGTGGTGATTGCGTGAGTGGGAAGGTTACTTATTTGTCCGGTCGGGCAGCTTGGCGACGGATCCAGGCCGGCAGGGCTGGGCTCCAGCGAGGGCCCGTGCGCCCGCTGTTTGAGGCGACGGCAGCACGCGCTGAGTGTATTTTTAGGACTCACATGCCAAGAAGCGGGGAGATTAACAGACACGTTTGCCACGTGGGAGCACACAGCTGTGGGGCTAAGTCGGGTGCCACCTAGAAGAGGCGAGGTGGCAACAGATCCGATCTGCGCGAAGGGCCTGGGGGGAGGGGCCGCCCGCAGAGCCGGGGGGTGGGGGTGTGACGGTTTATCTGCACCCACCACCCTCTTTGTGAGTTGCTGGTGGGGTTTTTTTTTTTTTTGGAGTTTTTTTTAAGAGTAGTCAGCTGATGATGCATGGAGAGCCTATTTCAGAAAACAAGACCAGCCAAATTAATTGTTTCAGACACGGAGTACTTTATTGTTTTAATAATGCCGTTAAAAACTGGGCAAGGACGTTTAACCACGTCGATAATTCATTGGCGACTGCGGAGCAGGCGGCTGTCACTTCTGTGTGCACAGCTGAGACTCCCTGGGCCCCGAGGGTCCCTGTTCGCAGGCCGTGCCGCCTGGACCTGGACCTGCAGGTTCCGAGCACCTCTGACCCCTGGGGGCTGCCGTGGGGGCTTCTGAGAGTTTGGATAGAACGTGACAAATGTTTTGCAACATGTCACTTACGTCCTTTCCACTGACACTTAATTGCATTTTCTAATTATAAAGTAGTACCTTTTCTTGTGGAAAATTAGGGAAATAAATGAAATGACAGCCGAGTGGAAACCCTCCCTGATCCCTGTGAGTTAACCCAGGGAGGGCAGTGGAGAGGCGCCCCGCCAGCCCTGTCCCCCGCGCACCTCCCGCGGCGTTTCCCGTCCATGGGGCGATTCCGGCCACGGGTCAGCTCTGCGGCCGGCCTGTGGCCTTGCGGGGCGGTCACGGTGCCCGAACCCCGTTCCCTGACCTTACTGCCCCCATGGGACCCCCTCCCCACATGGAAACTGCCCCCACACCAGGGCCCCTGAAGGTCACCCTGTCATCTTGGGCTGTGTGGGGAGCGGGGACCTTCAGGGCACCTCTCGTGGACTCGAAGTCTCTTCCCAAACCAACTTGGAACTTAATTTTATTTTATTTCTTAAAAGGATTTTATTGTCTTATTTTTAGAGAGAGGGGAAGGGAGGGAGAAAAGGAAGGGGAGAAACATCCGTGTGTGGTTGCCTCTCACGCGCCCCCTGCTGGGGACCTGGCCTGCAACCCAGGCAGGTGCCCTGACTGGGAATCGAACCAGCGACCCTGTGGTTCGCAGTACGGCGCTCAGTCCACTGAGCCGCACCAGCCAGGGCAGGATTTTAATTTTCTTTTGCATTTGCCTAATTGTGTACAAAGAGCCTATATCACTTTTTTAATCAGAGAAATATGTAACACAGATAATTTCAGCTTTATTAGTTTTCCGTGATTAAGGCAATGCTCTTCGTAGAATATTGGAAGAAGGCAAACGAGTGTAAAGAAAGGAAAACCGCCCCGCCTTCCGTTGTGGGGAGACCAGCCACCCTCATTCTGCTGTATTTCTTTCCAGTCTTTTCTGTTCAAGCGTTTTTAACAAGTGAGCTTGTCCTCTTCCCACCAAGAGTCCCTCTTGTTGTGAACGCACAACTGGAAATGCACGTAAAGAGCTTAGGCCTCAAGTCAAACAGCGGCAACGGCTTGGCCATGGCGGGCGGCCGGCCGTGTGCAGTGGCATCCAGTCCTGTCGCACGACCGATAGAAGGCAGAACGCACACACGCACCCGCCTGTCTGCGCCGCCCCAGCACGGGCGCCACGACCGCGGCGCCGCGAGCCCGACGCTGGGGCCCGGCCCCGCTTCATGACTCCTGGTTCGGCTGCGGGTCCGCTTTGCTGGGGGACCTTGGGCCGGTGCCTTTGTCATCGCTGTCCCCACTGACCTGCAGTTGAGGGCAGTCAGGCGACTCTGGGGCACAGACCCCCTATGGGTTTGTAGACACGGTCCCCTCCACGGTCAACTCTGGCTGTTGCCAGGGCCTGGCGTGACACTCCCCGTGCCGAAGACGCAGCCGAGGGGCAGGGGCTCTGGGACTTGCTCAGGCCGCGCGGCTGGGAGGGACCCAGCCGGCCGGACGCTGTCGTCCTGACCGCGAGTGACCCCCGGCTCCTCCTCACACCGCCGCCAGGCCGCCGCAGGGCACCAATGACACAGGCCTTCTCTTCCCCACAGGGGCACCCGGGCAAAGAAGGCCCCCCCGGAGAGAAAGGAAGCCAGGTGGGTGCAGCCGCGCTCCGGCCCCTCCAGCGCCTTCCGCAGCGCGGGCCTTGGGCTGCCGTCCGCCCCTGCTCCAGGGTGCCCCCCCCCCTGCAGGCGGGATGAGCTGGCGTAGCCGCGCCCTGTCCCTGGGCTATGCCGGGGCGGGGGACATCCTCCATGGAACCGGCTCCTCCCCTCCCACCCTGAGTTCCTCCACGTGGGGGTGTGGGTGCAGCCTGACCTTGGCCAGGCAGACTAGCGACCGCGCAGGCTCTGGGCCAGAGCTCCTCCTGACCATCGACTGTGTTCAGGGCCACAGGCGGGGGGTTAAGGCCCTTGGAGGTTCCACGGCTGCCGCGCTCCCTATCCCAGCCCCCCAGGCCCGCGCCTGCCCCGGGGAGCCGTGGGCGGTCATCTGCAAGGCCCTGTGGCTGTTGAAGGACACACCTCACTTGTGCGGCCAGCTCTGCCCCCTTCTCCCGGCCAGAAGCTGACACGTTTGCTCCCTGGCCTTTGGCGGGAGAGCACTTCTTTTTGGGGCCTCGGCCCTTCCGGTCTCAGGCTTCCCCGCCCTGCCTGGGGCTTGGTCACGCTCTTCTCCCCCCAGAAGAGACACAACCCGCTCCTGCGGCCAGGCCCACGTACCCATGGGACTTGGCCACGTGTCTCCTTTGGAGGGTCTGGCCGGGGATGTCCACTCTGCTCATGGAAGGAGGGGGTTGGCCGGTGGAAGGCCCGCTCCCTGCCGGTGGGCAAGGACCCGGGAGGGACTGAACACCACAGGCCCCGCCCCCACCCCCGGAGGGAGCTAACAGTGTTTCCCCTTCGCTTTCAGGGTCCGCCCGGCCCCCAGGGCCCCATCGGCTACCCCGGTCCTCGAGGAGTTAAGGTGAGGGTCCTGCCGCTGCAGGTCATCCTGGAGGTCGGGGTGGGGACCGCAAGGCACCGTGCACCTGCCCTCGGGAGATTTCTCCCTGGGGCCACCTCCTTGCTGCCCAGACTGGAGCAGGCCTGGTCCTCCCAGTCTGTGTGGGTGGCATCGGGGCCCGGTCCCTGGGCCTGGGCAGGGCAGGGAGGGGGCGGCCGGAGCCAGGGAGGGTGGATTCGGAGCTGGGGACCTTCTGCAGCATGTCGGTGACACCACGTAAGGCAGGATGGTGCCTCCTGATGATTTTTCTTTTAAAAAAGATTTTATTTGCTTATTTTTAGAGAGAGGAGAAGGGAGGCGGGAAAGAGAGGTAGAGGAACATCAACGTGTGGTTGCCTCTCGCGCGCCCCCTACTGGGGACCTGGCCCGCAACCCAGGCCTGTGCCCTGCCTGGGAATCGAACCAGCGACCCTTTGGTTCGCGGGCCGGTGCTCAGCCCACTGAGCCACGCCTGCCAGAGCAAGGCTGCTTTTGTTAGCGCCATTGGCCCAGCTTCCCACTGCTCTCTGTGGCCCGTCGCTGACCGCAGAGCCGGCGTTCTCTCCTGGGGGACGTTTCCTCCAGGCCCTTCGCACACGGGGAGGGAGGCTCCACCCGTGGACCACGTCTGCCAGGCCCACGGGAGGGCGGGACGCCTCCGTCCATGGGAGATGTCCGTTTATTTGCGACTGCGTTTCTGCCACTGGGAGGCCCCGGAACCGTGTCCCTCGGGCGCAGAGCTGCAGAGCTGCAGAGCCGTACCCCCGACGCAGACCCGGCCGGGCCCAGGGACGCCGACTGGGTTTGCTCTGAGCCACAGACTGCAGTTGCCAGGGAGGCCGCGCTCGGGACACGCCGGCACGTGCGGCCGGGAGGCAGGTGCCCCGGGAAGTGTGCGGGGAAGGGCTCCTCCTCCCCCGACAGGCCTGTGGCCTGTCTTGCCGCTCTCGGTGCCTCTGCAGCTTTCAGAGAGAGGAGGGGAATCTCTCTTTCCAAGTGGCTTAATTTGGTGTGACAGAAAATACGTTAGGGTGTGTGTGTAAAAAAGCAAAAAAGAGGCTCAGCGAGAGGGGCTTGCGCCCCCTGCGTTCCGGAGGCCCCTCTGAGAGTTGAGGTGCTCATGGGCGGCTGCCCCGTGGGGCAGGGGGCGGAGGGCCCCAGACTCGGTTTCCTGTGACTTGCCCCACATGACCCTAAAATCGATGCCGCTCTCGGGACCCAAACCCAGACTTGCTTATTCACATCTGGCGCCCTCCCCAGACCCCAGGTGGCCTGACCTCCGTTCCCCGGGCACCAGGCCGGTCCCACGCCGCGGGGGCCCTGGGAGGGCGGCGGCCTAGCAGCAAATGCCGGTACTGCGAGCTCTGCGTGTGTTTATTTGACAAGTTCTCGTTGCAGAGCAAACGCCTCTGCCAGGTTCCCCACGTGGCTGAGGGCACGGAGCTGCATCTGCCAGCTGCAGGGTGTTCGCCGTGAAATGTGGGTGCAGGGTGCTCTTACCGCGCCTGCCTGATTGAGACGCACTCCCAGTCTGGGTGGTGCTGTTCGGCTTGGGGGCGGGGAGTGGAAGCGAAGGGGGTGTTGGGTGGCGTATGGGTGAGAGGCATCGATTCTCACCCTCCCATGCGTGTGGGACGTGGCGACCGAGCAGCTGGCCTGGGAGGGAGGTGACGCGGGGGGGCTGCGGGGGCCACGCTGTCACCACGGACCCACAGCCCTCGGGGGGCTGCCCTGCATGGAGTCCTGCCTTCTCCTGAGCAGGGCGCCCTTCCTGTCCTCTGACGTCCCTGACCTTAAGCACCTCCCCGCCCCCGTCTGGGGCGTTAGTGGCTGCAGAGCCCCCGCCGCCCGTCACCGAGCCCGCGGTGGCGGGCAGGCTGGCAGGAGGCTGCGAGTGGCGCTCGCTCCAGGCCGTGGGCGAAGCCCTGTTCCCGCCAGGCTCTCGCGTCCACCGGGGGTGCTGGAGCCTGTGTTGCTGCCCCAGCAGAGGCCACCGGGCCGTCGCGGGTGTGCGGGTCCCGGGGTCCTCGGACGGGAGGACACCGGTGACAGCGTGGGTGGGCGCTCTGTCACCAAACAGGCGGAGGCCGGGACGCTCTCTGCTGCGCATCCCTTGTCCTCGGACAGCGCGCAGGGCGGCCCCGTGACGGGGCGAGCCGGCCCGGCGTCAGTGGTGCCGGCCCGGAGGGACCCCGCCTGGTCGGTCCCCTCGCCCTGGCCTCTGACGCGGCTCAGAAAACGGCCGAAGTTGGGGCCCGGGAGGACTCCGGGGGTTCTCCGTCCGGTCCTGTTGTTTTCGGAAGGGCGCGGGCGGGGCAGCCCGCCCGACAGGAAGGTGGGAGCAGGTGCCGGGGGCCGCACGATTCGGGGCCTCGGGGCGGCCGCGCGCCTCTCCTCCGTCCCAGGGCTCCTCGCCGCCGGGGCTGACAGAGCCCAGGGCTCTGGCAGGGTCGCAGTGGCCCCCGGCGGAGGCCAGGCTCTGCCCAGCGTCTGTCTGTCTGTCTGTCTGGTCCATCCTTCTCCACGGGACGAACCTCAGAACTGCGCAGTTGCTCAGAGTCCCTGCCCCAAGGGGGCAGCAGGCAGCCCAGGAGGCGACCCGCCGCTCCCGCTGCGGTCTCAGCCGGACGGAATTCGGAGGCCGGCCTCTCTCTGGGGCCCCGTGCCCCCGAGAAAGCCCCTGGCAGGCGGCGGTCGGCGTCTGCCCCCTCGCCCCCCTCTGCGAGGTCGGCGGGGCCGAGGCACCGGGTCCTAGTGAGGCACTGGCACCGCGAGGCGGAGGGAGGCGGGCGCGTCCCGCCCTTGTGGTTCTTGTTCAGCATGGAGACAACGTGTGTCCTGAGCTGATCGCACCGCTAGTGACCGTTGCTGGAGTCAGCTAGTGATGGACAGTGTCAACACCGTATTGTCGTTCATTAGTAAAGAGAACAGAAGGAATCGGACGGCCCGTGGCTGCTGTTCACCGAGGGCCTGCTACGTGCCGGGCCCTGCCCCAGAGCTTCGGAGGCGTCCCCTCCCACCGGCAGTCGTGGGGCCGCTGTTGTCCTCACCCCCCAGGCCCCTGCTGAGGAAACCGAGGCTCGCAGGGGCCTGGGGGGTTGTCAGAGGTCACGGAGGGGGACCGGGGGCCGGAGCCGGAGCTCAGGCCTCACGTCCGTGCTCCCAAGCCCCGGAAGGACAGGCGGCCCACGGAGGCCGGTCCAGCGCTGGCGGCACGTGGCTGGGGGCCGGGAGGCAGCCCCCGCAGCCCGCAGCGCCCTTCCTGCTGAGATCGGGGCGCGGGGTGCACGGGGCTCCCGCATCAGCTGCTGAGCGTGCAGGGGGCCTCGGCGCCGGGGCTCAGAGCCGCGCCCGCGAGGGCTCTGCGGTGTGAGCGCTCACCGCCCCCTTTGTTTGTGTAGGGGGCGGATGGCATCCGTGGCCTGAAGGGCACCAAGGGCGAGAAGGTGAGTGTCCCCCCACCCCCGCGGGGGCCCGGAGGCTCTGGGCAGGGGGGCGCGAGCTGTGTGGGGGGGGGGGGCAAAAGCCATCAGGGTGGCAGGTTCTCCGTCTTGACCGAGACCCTTCCCTCTTTCTTTCTCTTGTCTGTGTTCAGGGGGAAGACGGCTTTCCCGGCTTTAAAGGAGACATGGGCATCAAGGGGGACCGGGTGAGTGTTCCGGATGGAGGGGCTGGGACGTTCGGGGCCACAGGGCGGCTTCTCCGCAGGCAGGGACAGCGGGAGCCCACAGGCCTGGCCCTCTGTCTCCTCCTCGCCTGGTACTAACTCCTGGTTTCCGGGGTTAACCAGGTAACCAACGTGTCGTCGCCTGCTCCTCTGCCCTGGGTCTGGACCCCACACAGGTGGTCAGGGGGCCCGCGCTCTGGGTTGTGGAATGAGGTGTTTCACTCAAGGAAGGTGCCTCGGAGAGAGAGCAAACGGGCTGCAGAAACGACCCCGTCTCCCCGGGGAGCGCCGCGGCCTGCCCCGGCCACAGGCCGGTCACCGGCAGGGCAGCACCCAGACGAGGCCTGGGGGTCCCTGCCCAGCCCTTAAAGTGCCATGGCCCCCATCGAGGCATCGCTTTAGTTGTGTTTTAGGGCTAGGACCCCATGCAGTCCCCATGTTCCGTGACGTCATGCTGGGCTCCGGAGAACGGGCAACAAACGGCCCCATTGTTTCCAATGAACCAGCTGTCTCAGCCCCGGAGGGAGCCCGCGGTGGTGGAGGGCGGGGGCCCCCGGGACAGGCATGGCCGACGGGGCGTCGTCACACGAATGAGTACAGGGCAGGGAAGCCAGCGGGGACCTGAAGGAGGCCTCGGGGAGCCGGCCGGCTGCCTGCCGCTGCGAAGGGAGCGCTGTGCTGTCTCCCTTTCGGCTGCGGGGCGAGCAGGAGGGAAGGAGGTGCCCGCACATCCAGGCGCGGCAGCTGCGCACACGCCCGGCCCGGGGCTGAGGGCCGGCTCCCCACAGAACTCGCCGGAACCGGAGCCGAGCCCCCGGCGCGCCGTCCCGCTCCTGAAAGGCGCAGGCGATCTGGGCCTCCCTCCACGGGAGGGTAGACGAGAGGGATTCACTACACAGCCACATCCCAGTTGTGTACCTGCTGAGGACAGTTCTAGAACGTTCTCCGCGGCGGCAGGACCCTGACCCCCCCACCCAAGGGGCCTCCCTCAGTTTGGCTGGTGAAAGTCCTTCCTCTCCCATCTCTTTGAAAACGCATCGCGCCCACTGGGGGCCATAGCAGAAGGGTCCCATTTTCAAAAGCCTGCCGCCCCGGGAGCCAGCCCCCTGTTGGGCAGGATGGGGATGGGACCCCAGAGCTAGGACACCTCCGCGGCCAGGAACAAGCGTCGTCAGGCCTGCTGCTCCCACGGAGGGCCGTCTCCCCAGGCTGGGCATCGTCCCCTGGGTGCTCAGGAGCCTGCAACGGGTGTTTCTGTCGAACGAGGAAAACAAAGGGACGCTTCTTAGGGACAGGGCAGTCTCGACCCACAGACAGGCCCGGACTCCATCTTTGCTGTCCACGCGGGGCGCGGCCATCCGCAGCGGGTGCCGGAAGCCGGCGAGCGGAGGAGGAGTCGGCAGGCCCGGGGCGGCCGGGGCGGGCCTCAGGCTGGGCCAGGGCTCTGCGGGGGGCCTTGTCCGGGCCCCGGCCCCCCACCTGTGACAAGGGGCCTCTTTGTCTCTGGGAGTGACCTCCTGTGGATCTGCCACGTGCTGATCGATGCACAGGTCGCTGCCCAGCCTGGGGCTCCTGTCCACCGCGATACCTCCTGGGGTCTCATGAGGAGAAATCTCCCCTGCCCCCCGAATGGGGGAAGTGGCATTTCAGAGCTCTTGTCGCTACACAAAGTTACTTTGGCCAAGAGGCACTCTTTTTCCCCCGAAGGTGAGAAGGCACTCGGGACGTGGCAGCGTGTGGCCTGCAGCCAGGTGCGGTGGCCCGCCGGCTCTGCGCGGACGGGGCGTGGCGCGGCCCCGGGCAGGGCCCCGTGGTTCGCTGCAGGGGGCCCCGGCCTCGGCAGCCGCGCGGGGAGGCTGCATCTGCCGGGGGGGCCCGGGGGCCGAGCCGGCCGCGCGCCCTGTACTAGCGGCCTGGGGCCGCACCCTCACTCCCCGCGCGGCGGCGGCCAGAGCGCCGGGGGGTCTCCCTTACCTTCTCTTCTCTGACGTGCAGGGGGAGATCGGCCCACCTGGTCCCCGAGGGGAAGATGGCCCCGAAGGCCCCAAGGGTCGCGGGGGCCCGAACGGCGACCCTGGTCCTCTGGGACCCCCTGGGGAGAAGGTACGTGACACGGGCGCTCGACCCCTCCCTGGGGACAGACCGCGCCCGGTGGCCTCGGGTGCCCCGGCCGGTGGCCCGGTCGGGCACGGCGCCCGTGCCCGGGGCCCCGTGGTTCCTGACACGGCTCCTGCCTGACTGGCTTCATCCTGACGCTCTTGCCACCGCTCCCCCTCCCTTCTCCCCTGAAATTTGTTGACAGGTCAGTCCCTTTCCTGTCCTGAGTGTGCTCCTCCCGAGCACTCTGCCAGTCCCCTGCTGGGGCTCCCTGTTCCAGGGGCCACAGAGCTGGGGTCCGAGCCCCACAGCCCCTGTCCCCGGCGTCTCTCCCTGGCCCCGCTCCGGCCCCCGCACTGTCCCCCCGGCCCAGGAACAGCCTGCGAGCAGCCCACGCGTCCTGCCCCATCCTCCCCCGGACCAGAGCTGCTCCTTGGGGAATTCTCTGGTCCGGGCCTTTGCGTCGGAGGTGGCCGGGGTATCGGAGGGACCGCCCCAGAAGGGCCGGCAGGGCCTTCCGGGGGGGCTGTGTCCTCCGGATCCAGGAACACGGCGCAGCCACCCCGTCACGCAGCACCGCCTCTCTCCCCAGGGCAAGCTCGGCGTCCCGGGGTTACCGGGCTACCCAGGAAGACAAGGGCCAAAGGTAACTCACGACGGGACACCCCGGCCCCTTCCCGCCCTCTGCCCCGTCCCCTCTGCCACCTGTCTCTCCGGCCTGCCCTCTGTGTCGCCTTCTGCGTTCACGGGGCAGTTAGTCGAGCCTTGCGGAGAAGGGGACCAGCTGCCTGGGCCACGGGCCACCCCAAGGTCCTCAGGGCCTGTGGCCTGTTCGGGACCTTGGTCGCGGGTGTCCCCGCACCCGGAACTTGCAACCTAACCTGTCCCGGCTCTGACCCCCTGGGAATTTGAAGGCCACTTGCCCGTAACTGGGCAAAAAAGAAGACAAAACCTTCCTCGTGTAAAGTCTGCTTTGGTGAAACAGCTGCTTTGGCGAAACGGCTCCATCAGGTTTTGGAAATCCTTTTAAAACGCTCTTTTCTTTTTAAAATCTCACCCTTTATTATTCATGCTTCTTCCTTAAAAAATGAGCCTGCGCCCGCACTGGAGACGTAAGTAACCTTGAAGGAGGGCTGTGTCATCTCAGGCCTGCCCCTGCGTCTCCGCCGTCCTCGGCGTCCACGTGGGGACTCAGCTCAGTCCTGGTCACGGCGGGGGCGGGGGGCTGGGGGGGCGGCAGCTTCGAGGTATTTCCGTTCTGGTGACGGAAACGCCCACCCCACCCCTCGGTGGAAGCGCAGGTCTCCTCTCGGGGTGCGGACCCGCCCCCACGGCGCAAGGGCGGTTCGCCAAGAAGCAAGAGTGTGTTTAGTGTCTGAGGGTGGGACGTTGGCCGCCTGTGCCGCGGCCGCCTGCTGCAGTGGCTCCTGCTGTCCGCTGGGTACGAGGGGCTGATGGACACACTTCCTCCCTGGGGAGGAGAGGAGTCTGGGAGAGGCGGGGCCGTGGAGGTCATGTTCAGGCGGTGTTTTGGAAGGGTGGGGGCATTCACAAGACGCAGCCGGGCTCTCATGCGTGGTGGCCCAGCTGTGAGGGGGGTGCGTGAAACCTGCACCCCTGTTTCCTCGGGGCGTCCCCTGTCTGAGGGCAGGGGTGGCGCCTGGGTGGGCAGTACCAGGTTGGGAACTGGTGCGTGTCTGGGTCAGGGTTTTAAGCCACGGGGAGATCAGGGGCCCCTGAAGACGGTGAGCACCTCCGTGGGTGGGCGCCGTGGGCGGGGCCCCACAGTGGGCGCTGAGCTGTGGGCGAGGTCGCGGCCCTTAGGCCCCCGTTCCGCCCACGCCGCATGCTAGAATTCCCCGCCGGCTGCCGGTCGGTGCCGAGCCCGCGTTCGTGTCCGGCTGTACGAGCCGCGGGCTTTGCCCAGCGCCGTGCCGGCCTCAGAGCAGAACGCACCGACAGCGTGGCGCGCCACGCGCCCTCGGCACGGGGCTCACGCGGCGTCCCCAGCGAACCTCGGTGGCGAGCGTTCCCTTTCCTCCTAGAACAGCAGCATCTTGAAGACACAGCTGTGTGGGAGGAGGGCGTGGAGAGAGGCAGAATGGGGCGGAGTGTGGTTAAGGCCCGGCTTGGGTTTCTAGACTCGGAGTCTTTGAGATGCTTAGGATCGACTTAGCAAGTCGAGGGGGCGGGGTGGACGCATGGACAGTGGGTGGACCAAGGGCACAAGGCGGTTGGCGGAGGCTGTGTCCGGGCCGTGTGCTCTAACCGCCCCCGCGCCCCCCCTCCGCGGAGCCCATCTCCGCCTCCACTCACGCCTCCTCCCCTATCTCCTCTCTTTCAGGGCTCTATTGGATTCCCCGGATTTCCCGGCGCCAACGGCGAGAAGGGTGGCAGGGTAAGGACAGCCCGGCCCCGGGGGGGACTGGCTCTGCTGCCCTGAGAGCCAGCGGCCTTGTTCGCGGGCGTCGCAGTTCCTCCCGCCCCGGCTGCGCGCGCTGCTGTCGCTCCAGGGTGGGGGGCGGAGGCCGCGGCCGTCGGGCGAAGCGGGTGCCTCTGCCCGCCTGGGGCGGGGCCGCAGGCGTCGGGGAGAGCGTGTGGCGCTCCCTAATACACGCACCGTCGGTCCGCAGCCCCCGCGGGGCAGTAGCAGACGGGCGGCTGCTTTCTCCTCGGTGACTTTTCCTCCAGGCTAATTTTAAAAGGAAGGAAAACGGAGTTTTCTCGTTTGTTGTGCAGCTCCCTAGTGCTGCCATCCAAATTCTAGAAGCTTCCCTTCTGTCATGGCCAAGCTGCCCTGCCGCGCTCCCTCGGGGTGGGATGGGCTTTCGTTCCCTCGCGGTCCCCCTGAACGAGGAAGGGGTCCCCGTGGGCGAGCGGCCCGAGGGGCAGTGCCCAGGGCGGTGAGGCTGGCAGTGGGGCCCGGGATTCACAGCCGCCTGAGCAACGGGGGGAGGCCCTGCCCCCGACGGAAGGTGCCAGGCCGCCTGTAGAACGTCCTCCCCGAGGATCCCGGGGGTCCCCCTGGAGTCTGGGTGGCGACCGCGGGACGGCGATGAGGAACAGAAGCCCGCAGCCAGGGTGCTGGAGCCTGGCCGCCGCCCCGGAGCAGGGCGGCCCCACAGGCCGGCCGCCGAGGGCCCGGGAGCGGACTCGGGTCAGAATAGACGCCCCGCTGGCCTCCTGTGCCCGGTGTCGCCACAGCTCGCTCTTCAGGGACCAGCTGGACCGTGGCCCGAGGCCAGACAGAAACCCTGGGTCCTGCAGCCCTGCTGCCCCCTCCCGGCCCCGACGCCCCGCAGACGGGAGCCGGTTGGCTGCGGCGCCGGGGACTTCCGGGCGCGGCCCGCGCTCCCGGCCCGGCCGTGGCGCCTGCGCAGCACACGCAGTGGCCACTGTCGCCCCCCGTCGGGATTCCCGGGGCCCCCGGGTCAGGCGCCCGGCGCGGCCCCCCAGCACACGGCGCGTCTGCCGACGCGCAGGGGCGGCTTTCCTGACGCCGACGCGCAGGGGCGGCTTTCCTGATGCCGCCGCTGCTTTGATCTGCGTTTGGAGAGTGACAGAGAATGGGGCTTGGCTCAGTGGGGCCGGCCCTTCCCGCTTTCCCAGGTGTCTGCGGGGCGCCGGGCTCCCTTGATGAGGACCCATCCCCCAGACGCAGGCTTGTCCTCGGAGCCTCGGGGACCTGGTGGCCCCACCTCAGTGTCACGGCGGTCACTGTCCTCATCCTGCCCTTGGCTTTGGAGCTCGGGGACTGGGCTGCCATGTGCAGAGAGCTCACTTGTTTCTACAGCAAATGCTCCCGAAGTCCCTACAGCATGCCCGGCACTGTGGGCTCTGCCAGCCGGCAAGGGCACCTGGTGACCGATGCTCACGAGTGCGGGGCGCGAGGGGGAGGGACACGGGCAGTCAGGAGCCTTCGCAGGAGCCAGAGCCTCACTTGGCGATCAGGGAGGGCTTCCTGGGGGCAGCGACATTCCGCGGGACCCGAAGGAGTGATGGCCGTTGGCTGGGTGAGGTGGGGAGAGCGGGCAGGAGGCAGGCGCAGGGCTAAGCCCTGCACGCCAAGGCCTGGGCGGGGGACAGGGCTTCCGGAGGGGACGGTGAGGCCACAGAGCCTGGCAGGGGCCATGTGCTCCTCTGTGGCTGTCACCCCAAGGCGGTGCAAGCCCCCTGCAGGCTCCTCAGGGAAGGGATGCAGGAGTCCTCACTGTAGCTCTGGTCCCCGCGTGGGGCAAGGACGCGGGGGAGGGGGCGGGGGCTGTGCTCAGGGGTCTCTTTGGGGGCACTCTGGTCAGACGGAGGCTTCTAGTGTGGGGACGCCAGGCCTGGCCCGTGACATGTGTGTTCACACGTCTGCATCTGCCTCCCGTGTGTGGGTCGCCGTGAGCTGGCAGGTGCCCTCATTTTGGCCCCATCCTGGCTTCAAGCTGCAGGTTCGGGGACGGTCGACAGTGGGTTCGACGGGGCCAACACTAGGTGTCCACGCAGCTAGTGTCCCATGAGCCATGAGACGATGGCCCGTCACAGCCCTGGGCCACAGCAGGGGCCCAGTGGCCCTGCCCGGGAAGAGCCACACCTGTCAAATCCCCTCTGGCAACCAGGCGGCTTCTCCCACCTGCGCGGGGCTCCCCGTCTGCCGCAAGGCCGCCTCTGGGCGCGTGTGAGGACTCGGGGCGGGTGCCCCCGGGCAGCGTGAAGGAGGCGGTGGACCGTGGCGCGTTGTCCAACAGCGTCAGTCGCGGGGACCGAAGCTCTTTGGTTTGAGTTCGTTTATAGAGAAGACTGAGGAACAAGGTGCCGCCTGGGAGCCTGGGCGGGGGTCGTGGCTGAGACCCTCCTGCCCTGAGCCTGGCACACGGCAGCTGTAGCTTAGCCCCGCGAGCCGCTCACGCCGCCAGGTCACGCTGACCTGGGTCACGGTGGCACCGGCTGAGGGTGGAGGGTGGGAGCCACGCGCCGGCAGACGCCAGGGAGTCGCAGCTGCTCGTGGCGTCTCCGCTGGAGGCATCCACCAGGTGAGGACGCAGACACCACGTTAACTTTTCTGTGCGAATACTTACTGAAGCCAAAGGTGCTTGCGTTGTTAAGGAGCAACATAATTACCTCATCATCACAAACAGCTTTATTCAGTTTCTTCCAAAATGGGAGCCCAGCAAGCAGGTGGGTCCCGGATGTAAACGGACACAAGGCGGTGGGAGGAGACCCAGCAGGGCCGTGAGCGCGCAGCCGCGGCTCACGCTCGGCCGGCCGTCAGACACCGGAATGAAATTCTGGAAGAGGGTTCGGGAGGCGGCGACCGGGGCCCGGCCCGCCCGTGGCCCCTGCGAGCCGCAGGCCAGCGGCGTCGCAGCATCAGAGGAGAAGGGAACGCGGCACCTCTGTCTGTTTCTCTGGTTTGGAAAATGCAAAACAACAAGGAGCCCCAGGCCTATTAGGCGAGAAGCAAACGACCCCTGGATATAGGATTTATGTATTAAATTGCCAGTTTGCTGGTCTGCGGAGCCTGTTGAAAATTTAATGGCTAATATTCTTAACTGTAGCCAAAGTAAATTATGTATGATGCGGTTGACTTTCTTCTCTTTTCTTGCAATAATGACTTCCCACCCCTGGTGAGAGAGCGGCCGCACGGGAGGTGGGAGGGGGAAGCACCGAGAGGAGAAAACAGATAAGGCCTCGAGCGCCCCGTTGGACCGCGGGGAGGAAATCGGATTTCAGCAATCGGCGGGGCCACAGAGCTCTGCGTGCTGACGGCGCGCCGAGGCCCCCTCCCCAAAACCCTCCAGTTAAAAACGAGGATAAAGGGGTCCTGCCGGGCTTCTGATTTTGCGCCCTGGCTCCAGAAGCCAGGGGAGGCCACACTCAGGCGGCAACAGGCCGTGATGAGCAGTAACTGACCGACCTCCCCCCTTCTGATTCCAGGGCACACCGGGGAAGCCGGGACCACGGGGGCAGCGAGGCCCAACGGTAACCCCCCTGCGGGCTGAGGGCCGGTCCTGAGACACGGGCACGTGGGAGGGAGTGGCCCGGGCGCGGAGAAGGCGGTCTCGGGGGCCTGGAGGGCCCAAGCTGACCTTTCTCCTCTCCTTTCGTCCAGGGTCCGAGGGGCGAAAGGGGGCCCCGGGGCATCACCGGGAAGCCTGGCCCCAAGGTATGACTCCACGCCACACGTCGGGAAGCGGGCAGCGTTCTTGGGGGAAGCTAAGGTGGAGCCGGTCGCGGCCAGCGGCCTGCGGACGGGTTGGGTCAGACCCAGAGGTGGGGCCGGGGCGGGACAGGGCCCTAGGGTGCCAGGCCAGCTGGGCTCGGACACAGGCCCCGTCCACCTCTGGTGGGGAGGCCGCCGGTCTTTCCTTGAAAAGGGGTTTGAAAGCAGCCGGGAGCTCTTTGCCAGAAATCTAAAGGAAGTTCTTGCTGCTGCGGGGGGAGCCCCTGGGCCTCACCAGCCACCCCCGAGGGGCGGGGCACCGACTCTGCTCATCAGCGTGCACGGGCCCGTCCTGCCCGGCACGTAGTCCCAACGCGCGTTCCCGTCACGGAGACGGGCGCCAGTTTGGCTGAGGTCGCAGCCTGGCCTGGCCCGGCCCTTTGCTGCCCGGACGTACCCGCCCCGAGGCCGCGGTGCGTCCGTCCGTGCTGAGCGTGGGGACCGACGGCCGGGCGCGGGGCGGTGCGGCCAGAGCGTCTCATCAGAAGCAGCGGCAACAGTCAGGACAAGGAGCTTTCCTCCCTCTCTCCCTCCCTCCAGGGCAACTCTGGCGGGGATGGCCCGGCCGGCCCTCCGGGAGAACGGGTGAGCACCGCTGCTGTCCCCGCGGGCGGGCAGGGGCGGGCAGGGGCGGGCAGGGGCGGGCAGGGGCGGGCCCTCCCCAAGGCGGGGAGGGTCTCCCCCAGAGTGAAGGGAGAGCCGCAGCAGCTGTGCTGGGAGTCAGGTCTTGGAGGACGGCCGCCCGTCCACGTGGGCCCGGGCTTGGGGATGTGGGGATGGCAGGGACGTTGGGAACCCGAGGGACTGTGCCCTGTGACCTGGCCGCCGGGGGCCCCTGACCGGCTGTCCTTTTCTGCTCTGGTGAGGGAGGGGCTGGCGTCCAGGGAACAGGGCCTGTACTTGGGGCAGGACTCGGGGGCACGTGAGGGGGGCTGCTGTCCTCAAACTGGCCGTTCCATCCCCAGGGACCCAATGGACCCCAAGGACCCACCGGGTTTCCTGGACCCAAGGGCCCCCCTGTAAGTAGAACATTTTCCTGGTTTGGTCCCCCGAGGGCGGGGCTTTCTGGAGATGCCCGTCTGCCCCGGGGCCCCAGGCAGCCTCCTCGCGGGGGGCGGGGGGGCGGGCCGTGCTGCTCACGGGCATCCGCGGCGGCGCCCACCGCCGAGCCCTCCTGCGCTGGGGAAGCATGGAGCCCCGTGTGCTTTGGACGGTCGCATTTTCTTGCTGCCCTGCGTGAGGGCCCTGCGGCTGCCGTTACAGACAAAGTACCACAGGTCCGGTCACTTGACACAAGGGAAGGTTCCTCTCGCAGCCTGGAGGCCGGCATCCGAAGTCTAGGAGGGGCGGGGCGGGGCGGGGCGGGGCGGGGCGGGCCCCTCCCGAGGCCCCGGCGGGCCCCGTGCCGGCCCCCGTGCCAGCTCCTGGCGCGCTGGCCGTCCTTGGCTCGTAGACAGGCTGCGCTGGCCTCTGCCTCTGCCTTCACGTGGCCTCTCTGTGTTAAGTTCCATCTTCTCATAAGAACACCTGTCACTGGATGTAGCGTCACCTTGATGCCATGAACAAACCCCCAATGTCCAAGTGAAGCCGCATCCACAGGCCCTGGGGTTTAGGGACAGCGGTTCCCCCTCATGCCATGTATGATGTGTGACCTCTAACGTCCTTCTAGAAGGAGAAAACATCATCGAGGGGCGGTTTTGCCTCGCGGGGCGTGCTCGAGGACGGAGGTTAGGAAGGGGCTGACTTCCGACCCGGGCAGACCGGGGCCGCAGCCGCCGGCGCCCCCTCTGGCTGGGCCTCAGGGAGCGACGACCACTCCCTGCCTCAGTGTCTCCCCCGGGAGATGAGGGCGACAGCCGTGCCACCCTCGGCAGTGGCGAGGGATCCAGACGGCGGTGCGGGTGCCAGGCTCCTCCTGGCACTTTGTCACCAGGACTGTCGTGGTGACAGCCTTAGAAACGAAGTGGTGGTTTTGCTGCCTGGAGTGGCGTCAAGCCCCGAGGGCGTGTGCTTCCCAGGATGGAAAATTTAATGGCTTCCCTTCGCTCCCTCCTCAGGGCCCCCCAGGCAAGGACGGGCTCCCGGGACACCCTGGACAGAGAGGCGAGACCGTGAGTACTGGCGGTACCGGGGGTCGCGGGCTGGCCTGGGGTCTGCCCTGCAGGCCCCAGCCCATGTGACGTCTCTGTGCCAACGGCGGGCGCCGGCTTCCCCGGTCACATGTAAACACATCACAACACACACACGAAATGCCACAGGCACCCTGAGTCCCGTGTGGCCAACCTTCCTTCAGAACAAACTCGGGCACAGCTCCTTGAACGACACGTTTTCTAACAGCAGGCAGTGGGAAGGACCCCCATTTCCGGGCTCAGTTGGGACTTCAGGCTGTTACACCGCCCGAGGAGGGGCGTGGGCCGGCTCCGGCCCTGGCGGCCTCCAGGCAGCCCCTCCCAGCTCCGAGTGGACCGCAGGTGGCGGGGTGCTCCTTCCCCTGCCTCTGTTGTCGTGGGGACAGGTGGCCCGCCAGGCCGGACCGGGGCACCAACATGCTCCTGCCCAGCGTCTTGGCCGTCGCGGCTGACCTCTGACCTTTCCGTGGCCTTTAGCAATGCCCGTGGCGGGCTCCGGCACCTGGGTATTAAAGGAGTCTAACATTTCTAGTTCTAAGACAAAGCATTTATCGGAAATGTCATTTCCTGCCCCGTGAGTCGCCTGGAATTTGGTCCAGCCTCACGCACTGTTCGTCGTAGATGTGTCCCAGGGACGGGTGTGGCCGCACCTGTGGCCTCGAGGGTCCAGGCTGAGGCCGGCCCTGGTGACCTACTCATCATGCAGTGCAGGTTGACAGAAGGCGTCTTCGCCTCTGCAGCCATGGTCCGCAGGTCAGAGGTCTCTGAAGGGCCCCGGAGGAGCAGCCCACCCCTGCAGCGAGGGTTTGATGCCGTGTTTAATATGTTCTTTGGTGCCGGCTTAAAAAAATCCCTTTGTCTCTTCGGTTCATTGTGATGGAACCTCATTTAATTGCATCTTCTCTGTGTCCTGCCAAGCGGCGCCGTGGCTGATTCAGGGAGATTACTTTGCTCTATTGTTTATAGAGAAAAATGAAAGCATTTCGTCTGAGCTGAGCCTGTTTTTCTCGAATGCCGTTCTGAGGAGGCAGTTGGGGGACTTGGCAGAGCCGGGGCTTTTTTTTCTTTCTGGGGCAGGCCGACTAAGCTGCTTGTCTTGTGGGGGAGCCGTAAGGCGCCTCTGGCCGCCTCTGTCACGCCGGCCGCCCCGCCAACGCAGGGCAGCCCCTCCAGACCCAGCCTGGACGGACACCTCCTCCGCGGAGTCCAGACCCGCTGCCCAGAAAGGTCCTCCCGGGCGCCGGCTCCGTCCTTCCTTTGAAATGGAAGCAGCCCAGCTGTTCCTTCTCCGGAGCCCAAAGCCCCCTTCTCAGCATGGGGCGAATCCCATCCTCAGCAGCCACGGTGGTCCCCAACCACGGACCACACGGGGTGCCTTCCTCGCCTTCCCCCGGCTCCGGCCTCCATGCGGGCACCTCCTTCCTGGCCCGCTGAGCCGGGTGCCAGGACGCGTCCAGCACCCTGGGTTTCAGACCCTGTAAATGCCACCTGCAGAGAAAACTGCAAAAATGGCGCTTTTCGCCCACTGCAAGCAGCCCAGCTGGGCCCGCGGTGGAGGGGCCTCCCGGAGGTGCTGGGGCGCTGCATCAGCGCGGGCCGAGTGTGGGATCACCAAGGTCTGCACAGGCGGCCGCCCTCCCTCGGGGGGTGGGGCACGGGGCCACCGGTGCTCGCCCTCTGGTCCAGCAGGGAAACCGCCTGTCCTGCCTCAGGGGCGCCTCAGAAGTGGCCAGCCTCCGCGGAGTCGCCCTCAAGACTTGGCCCAGAGGCTGTGCCCAGGCCCACCCCCGGCCGCTGTCCACGGCGCCGCATCTGCTCAGAAAACACACACATTTAGTGATGCTCTGAAGATGAACAGCTTTAAAATCCATTTCTCAGCACAAATGCGCAGTGGTGGGAGGCGGCCGGTGGGACCGACGCATCTGGCCTCATTACCTTCGTGACCGAGCGCCAGCAGGGCACACGGGAAAGGGCCCCACCCCCCCCACCCCCGATGAAGTGGGGCATCAGCGAGGACTGGGGACTGTGCAGGTGGGTGTGGCGTGCGTGGGCTGCTGCGGCGACTCAGCGCGTCGCTCTCTCTTCACAGGGTTTCCAAGGCAAGACCGGCCCCCCAGGGCCCCCGGGCGTGGTCGGCCCACAGGTGAGCTACAGCGCCCCTCCCCCACCCCCGCGTTTCGCAGCTCAGGGGTCAGCACCCCTGGGGCCTGGAAGGTGTGGGTCCTGCTCACAGAGACACAAAAGCCAGGCAGCGCACGGCACTGTTCAGAGACATGCTCCGCGCGGACAGCGGGGGCCGGACCGGGGCTGGGCTTGGAGCTTGGTGTCCTTGCTGGTGGTGTCCACATCAGCCTGGCTGTGGCCCTGGGTTCTGTCAGTGCCCAAGGGCCTGCGGTTCTAATTGCCCTCAGATCCACCAGGGGTGGCCTGCAGCCAGGACCGAGGGCGTAGAGCAAGAACGGGGCCCGTTGCCCTGTCTCCCGGGCGCGGCATGGCGTGGAGTGCGAGATACAGCGCTGACCCGCCGGGGCTGCAGGGAAGGTGGTGGTGACCCCGGAAGCGCGGGGCCCCGGCGTGGCCCCAGGCAAGGGCCACCAAACACGTCCCCCCAGTTTGCTCTGACCTCTTCGTTCCTGGGTTTTGACCAGAAGGGGAAGACTTGCAAAGCCACGTGGGGGCGTGGGTGTGCCGTGGGCCCTTTGCCTCCGGGCCAGGGCTGTCCTCAGGCTCAGGAACAGAAAGTTACTCCCTGGTGCAGCCCTTGAAATGTGTGGCTGACCCTGATTTTCCCCGCAGGGTCCCACCGGAGAAACTGGCCCAATGGGCGAGCGGGGCCACCCCGGGCCCCCAGGCCCCCCCGGTGAACAGGGGCTCCCAGGCCTGACTGGGAAAGAAGGGACGAAGGTGAGTTACTCAGACGCTTCCGCGCCGGGCCAGACGCTCCCGCAGGGATCCTTCTGGTATTTCGTGTGTTTCCCACCGCTCTTTGCTGGCAAATGTGTAATTTCTCAAATGCTCCTTCTGTTAACCCACTGCCCACACCATGAAATTGGCTGTGCTTCTACCTAATTGGAAAGAGGACTTGAGCTGACCCACCACAGGGAGGGGTATAAAGGGTCGGGGGGTCAAACCGTCCCTGCCCTTCCACCCTGGGGCGGTGTCCTGTCTGGGGATCAAACCGTCCCTGCCCTTCCACCCCGGGGCCGTGTCCTGTCTGGGGGTCAAACTGTCTCTGCCCTTCAATCCCGGGGCTGTGTCTTGTCCCCAGCTCTCCCTCAGATATCACACCTGCTCCCAGAAACACATAAAATGTTCTGACTCCTCATACATCCATGTTTTCTATAAAGTAACCTTCTAAAAAATTCCCTACCATTCGAGACAACAAATAAACAATAGAAAGAGAGGAGAGGTGCATTTTGATAAAACTAGCCCCAGCGCTGCGTCCCCTCTCTGTTCCTTGGGGAGCCTCTTCTCCAACCAGAGTCCCCTGTTGGTGGCCCCGATTCCTGTGCATTAGCATACAAATGAGTCATCCTTCCCTTCAGAGTTTCTCGGTAAGAGACGCAGGAAATACAAGCTCTCCAGCTTTTTATATGGCCATACACAGGAGAGTGAACTTAATAATAAAATAGAGCCAATAGTGAAAAAATTAATGTATACATATGTATGCATATATATATTTGAATACGTATTTGAAAAACAGACGTGTATGTGCGTAGAATGTATAAGTAGATGTTGTCTACATATAGATACAGGTATAGGCGTGGGTCCCAGCCACAAGGAGACCTCTCCGAGTTTGGAAAGGAGCTCAAGGCCATGCTGGTTTGGGGACCCCTACCTGTGCTGCCCTGTTGCGCCCCAGAGAAAATATTAGAAGAGATCAGGGCTTTAAAGTACCTCCAAGAAGACGTAGGCTCAGGGGGTACATCTTTGCAGAAGGTGTGGTTTGGGGCCCGAAACGAGAGGTCTCCAGGGGGTGCGTGTGTGTCCAGGGCCAGGCTTCCGGCCTTTCGGCCGTGGAGTCCTCTCCCAGGACCCTGGCCCCCCGGGGAGGCAGGTGCAGGGCGGAGCAGCTGCAGGCAGAGCCGGTCCCCAGAACCACACACAGCGGACCTCACAGAGCACGGCTCCACTGCCACCGAGTCAAGTCAGAACTCGGATCGCATTCCAGCCAAGCGCCCAGGAAACCCACACCCGCCCGCTCCCATAGACCCTGGTCCCAGGCCTCGCTCAGAAACCAACCTGTGGCTCTGATTTCAGGGGGACCCAGGCCCCGTCGGCCTCCCTGGGAAAGACGGCCCCCCAGGACTGCGTGGCTTCCCTGGGGACCGGGGGCTGCCTGGCCCAGTGGTGAGTGAGGGGCCAGGCGGGGTTGGAGGGGACCCTGCCCACCCTGGGGCTCCTCTCTGCAGTGCCCCTGACTGCGGGCTTGTTGCTTTGCAGGGAGCAGTCGGGCTGAAAGGCAACGAGGGGCCCCCTGGCCCGCCAGGCCCCGCGGTGAGTGGCACTGGCCTCTTGCTCAGAACGCACTCGGCCGGGGAGACGGGCCCGCTGTGGGGGTGGGGGGCCGCTCCGGGAAGGACTCGCTTCAGGGGTGCCCTTAAAGAGCGGAGTTCCTGGTCATTTGGGGTGGGGGGCGCACACATGTCAGACGCACGGAGCCTCAGACGCTGGACCGGGCGGTTGGTGCTCACAAAGGGCCCCCGGGGCGGCGGTGGGCACCGGGCTGAGAGGCGGCCGGTGTGGCCGGGCGGGGCTGTGGGGAGTCCGCCCTGCAGCTCAAGAGCATGAGCCTGTTTCTTGCCCCCCGCCCCGCCCCAGGGATCTCCGGGGGAGAGAGGTCCAGCCGGAGCCGCTGGGCCCATCGGAATTCCAGGGAGGCCCGGGCCCCAGGGACCTCCGGGGCCCGCCGGGGAGAAAGGAGCGCCTGTGAGTACCACATCGGAGGGGGCGCCCCGGCCCCCGCCACGGGCGTTTCCCGGGGGCTTCGTGGGAGGTGGGAGGGGTGGCGTTTGAAGTCATCCTCCAGGAACGTGTGTGTGTGTGTTCCCGGGCTCCGGACCGGGGGACGGGGTCCCCCATGCCCCAGGGGCTTTCCTCGCACTTCCCGAGCTGGCGGGGGGCCGGGGAGCGTGCCGGGCAAGGATCTGCCTGTCGTGTCTGCCATCGTGCCCCCAGCACCTGCAGGCGCGGGGGGCGGGGGGCTGGGGGAGGCGCGTCCAAACACGCCCCCGGCCTCCGTCCGGTCCAGGCTGCGGGCGCCACTCGTGGATGGGCCACGGCCCCTCTCTGCTGTCTTAGTGTGACAGAGGTGGGCCTTTGGGACAGGTGCTTCCTCGGTAGGACTGGGGCAGGCGGGGAGAGAGGACAGGGGACGTGCGCTGGGAAGATGGGAAGCTTCTTTCTGCGCCTCCAATGACCCCCGCCTCCGTGAACCCCAAGAGTGGGGGGGCTTCGCGAGGCCTCCCAGATGGGGGGTCTTGAGCCTTGAAGGCTGTGAAGGAACCCCCCGGGCCGCCCGCTGCCAGCCCCTCCTTCCCTGTGCCGTGTCCCCCCGCCCGTGACCCACAGACACCCTCACTTCGACCTACCCTCGTCCCCATGTTTGGCTGCCATACAATTTTGCAAATGGCACCTTCCCTGCGTCCAGCCAGCTGTGGGGACAGGTTTCAGCTCAGACGTCCCTTCCGAATTCAGAATGTCAGCGTGAGCCGAGTTCCGGGGCAGCCGGCAAATGCTGTCAATGTCGCCGGTCTCCGATGGAGCAGGGACGCGTGGGCTGATTGGTTTTTGTTAAAAAGTGCCGTTTCCTTGTGCGTTCTGCTCTGAGAGGCTTGTGGGTAGAGAGAGGGCCCCGGTCACCTCCCCAGGTGAGGACCCCCCACCAAAGCCACGCTGGGAACTCCTGGGCCATCGGGCTCCGCTCGTGTGGTGTTGGCCATTTCATGGCACCTGATCATTTCCGCTGAGGCCCCTGGGGGACGTTGGTCCAGCCGACTGTGTGGGAAATCGGGCTCTTGATGAGCCTTCGGTGCGCATCAAGGTCCCACCAGTGCAGCTGGAAACCGTTTGGCTTATCGTTTGAAGAGAGTAAATATTTGGACAGAGACTCCTCGAGAGTAACAGTCCCACAGGAAGCTTGTCATTCCCCGGAATGGCAGCAGAGAGGCGAAGAGGTCGGGCGGAGGTCAGGCGTCTCCCAGCGGGGCCGCCTGGCCGGTGACCAGAGGCAGAGGCCCCCAGCACAGGGACCTGGCGCCATCGGCTCATTGAGGGTGGGAGCCAGTCAGGGAGAGGGGGGTGTGCGGAGAGGGACGCGTGGACAGAGGGCTCGCGCAGGGGGGCGCCGTGGCACAGGGGACAGCGGCTCGGAGTCCTGGCGCCGGCCGGTGGCACCTCTGGGCACCCGTACCCACACGCATGCCCTCGCTCTGAGCGCCCGCTGGGGAGGAAAGGGGCGGCCGGCTCGGCTGTGAGCAGCCCAGCCGCCCAGCACGATGCGGTGACCGGCACAGCCGAGCAAAGCAAGAGCTCAGTGAGGACCTTCGTCAAGGGGCAGCGTTCGGGAGGATGAGCCAAGGTTACGAGGGAAGGAAGACGGTGGACGTGCGTGCGTGCATGCTTGTGATGTGTGGGCGTGTGAAAACGTGTGCGTGTACGAGTGTGTAAGGTGTGCCTCGGCGCGCGTGCATTGTGAGTGCACGTGTGGGCTCGGCAGGGCACTGTGCGCAGAGCGCTGAGGGCGGCAAAGCTGCGGAGGCCGGGGCTCCGCCCTCCTGGTCTCCAGGCTCCGGCGGCCCTGCCCACCGCGTGGGGATCTGCTCGGCGGGGGTGCGTCCTGGCTCTTCTGCTCCCCCCCAGTTTCCCCTCTGCTCACATAGTGCCTCCCAGGTCGGGCCTGGGTGGGGTGCACTGATGCAGGGACGTGGGGGTGCGGGCTGGCGTCATCAGGATGGCGGACGTGGCCGCTCCCTGGGAACTGCCCGCCCCCGCTCGCGGGCCCCGCCCTGGGGGGCGACGGTGTTTGACCACAGGTCCTCTCTCCACTTCAGGGCGAGAAAGGGCCACAAGGCCCAGCTGGCCGCGACGGTCTCCAGGGCCCCGTTGGGCTCCCCGGGCCGGCCGGCCCTGTGGGCCCCCCTGGAGAAGACGGAGATAAGGTAAGGAGAGCCCAGCGCCCTGCCGCCCTCGTACCACCCCGGCCGAGCCAGCCGGTGCTGGCTGGTCGAGGCCAGGCGGCCACTTTAAGCAAGGGGAGCGGCCGCACGGGGGCTCCGGGCGAGCCCGGGCCCACCCTGCGCATTCCCTGTGGGGACGATGGTGGAATGGCTCTGGCGTAAGCCGCGACAAATGACACCGTTTCTATTTCTGAGATAATAAATATCGCCATCGGCTTGATTCACGAGCTTGCGAGGGCTTAGAATCTGCCTCCGTCTTGGGTGCTGCGCGCGCCGGGTGCCGCAGAGCCGGGGAAAGAGGCCGCTCCCCGAACCCTTTCACGTCCTGACCCCGGGTCAGCGCGCTTTTGCTCGTCTTCTACTTTTAAATGCTCCGTGGCCGCGGCGGGGCCTGCTGTGGGGGCTGCCTCCTATTCCTGAAGCAGCTGGTACTTGGTGCTTCGCTTAATGAAGACGCTCAATCAAGCACCTCGGTTTCGCTTTCCGCGTATGACAAGGATGAGCCAGCCGCGTGCTCTCTGTCCTCGCCGGTGGCGTTTCCGACGCTGTCGCCTCGCGGCCCTCCGAGGGTGCTAGCGGGGGCGGGGATCGCTTCTTCGGAAGCTCCGTAGTCGAGGTGCCTGTGATTGTCAGCCAGCCCAACAAGCAGAGTAAATATTGTCGTTATGATTTTATCGCGTTTTCAAATCCGCTTGCATTCTGTGTCGCGCCAGGGCCTGGCTTTGTCCCTTTCAGCTCTCATATTAAAAAGGAAATTAAATTCATGTAAGGAAGCGTGTCCTCTGGGAAATCTGCCACCCCCCCGCCCCGCCCCCAGCGGGCGGTCACTCTTCATGGCCAAGAAGAACGAGTTCTGAGGAGGAGGTTAGGTCCAGACGGTTTGCAGGCTGACGCTCTTCCATATCTTCCCGCAGGGAGAGATCGGGGAGCCGGGACAGAAGGGGAGCAAGGGGGACAAAGGAGAACAGGTAAGGACCACGCAGGGCTTGTGCCGGTGCCGATGGCGGGGCGGCCGTGGCACGGAGCCGCGTGCACAGCGTGATGGGTGGTCTCTGCCGACACTTGTGACTGTGATGAACGGGGCAACGCTAGGAGCTGAGAACAGATAGGACAGCGGACGTCTTCTGTTCCTGCTGAGGCCCCGTGTGTGTACGTGTGTGCACATGTGTGCACGGATGTAACATGCTTCGTGTGTGGGAACGCACCACTGTGGGCATGCGCCCATCCTGCGGGGATCCTGTGTTAGCACCAGAACAGGGAGTGCCTGTGGATTCTGGGAAATAGAGACCAAGCACTTCTGTCTGAGAGGTCTCAGCCCTTGGGGCATGACCACATCCCCACCCCGCCCCACCCCACCCTCGCCCCGCCCTGCTGAGAGCGGCGGGCACCCCACGGGGGCAGCAGCACGACCTCACGCCTCCCCGCTGTCCCCACTTTTTCCATTGTTAAACACTAGCGTGTTCTCGCACAAACCCTGTCCCTCAGCCAGCGGCCCCTCCCGGGGGTCATGGCACGTGTCCAGCCTGCCGTACGCACACGCCCTTTCACCAGGCGCGTCTGTCCCCGGCAGCGGGTGGGCGCGTCCCTGCGGGGGCCCCTGCCGGTGCTGGTCGGCCCTCCTGGACAGCCGTGCCCTGCGTCCCTTGCCTCCCAGCCTCACACACCCCCCGTGCCAACAGCGAGGTGTGTTTGGGGACGCGCACAGGGACGGGGGTCCCGGGTCAGGCCCGGATGTTGCAGCCGGGCCCCAGCTCGGCCACGGAGGAGCTGCGTGCTCCCCGACCACGTCGGCAAAGCGGGGCCCCAGTGACCCGCGTCGTGGGTGCGCGGTGGGAGCCAAGCGGAGGCTCGGTGGCCTCTAGCAGGGTTTTGGTGGCAACATGCTTCGGGGTTGAACTGAGAGTGTCTCCAGATCCAGAGCTGCAGGACGGCCGCCTGTGGGGACTGAGCCGATGACCTGGGGCGCCCGCCGCCTGCCCTGCCCTGCTCAGCCCCGCCGCCCGCCCCCCGGCCTCCCCTGGGATTCGGTGAGCAGCTGTGCCTGCCTTCTCCCCACAGGGTCCGCCTGGGCCCACGGGTCCTCAGGGCCCCATCGGACAGCCAGGCCCCTCTGTGAGTATCTGCGGTTCGGGACGCGCACACAGCCCCCGCCCCCCCCCGCCCCGGAGCTGCTGGGCACCGGGAACCGGTCCTCACCCGCTGGTTCCACTGTCTCCCCACAGGGAGCTGACGGAGAGCCAGGGCCTCGGGGCCAGCAGGGCCTTTTTGGGCAGAAGGGTGACGAAGGTCCAAGAGGTTTTCCTGGGCCCCCTGGACCCGTGGGGCTGCAGGTAACTGCGGAGTTCGCGCGGTGGCTGGTGTCGGCCTCGGGCGGTTGCTGCGTCTTTGCCGTGCTGCCCTCGCCCTGCCCCCGTCCCCTCCCCGCCCCGCCCCCACCCCGCCCCCCTGCCCTGCTCTCGCCTCCCTTGCTGCCCCTCCTCTGTCTTTTTGGAAATGAGGACCCTAAGGCTGGGCTGCAGGACCCCCCTCGGCTCCCCCATAAACAGGAAGCGCTGCCGATTCCTAGTCCCGGCTGTGCCCACGTTGACCTCTGATCTGTGACGCTGATTTCCCTGGTCACAGCAGAAACACTGGTAACTCCTGATACATTGTAAGACAACAAAAATGACTTCCAAACGTCCCACCCGGGAACGGCAGCTGTACCCACTTGGGCGCGTTTCCTGTCCATCCTTTCCAGTGCGTGGATTCACACACGCCTGTGCTCACACATGACTCTTGGGTTTTTGCAAAATCAAATCCTGTCGCGTGGGCAGGAAGCGGGGACCCCGCTTTTCCCACCACTCTATACATCGCGTGTCGTGTGAGTGTTATTAAATATCCTTTGACCACGCCGGTTTGCACTTACCTTTGGAAACGGGATTCCGGTCACTGCGTGGTGCTGCAGCCGGGGGTGATAGAGTGACTGCCAGCGTTCCCCCGCCGCAGGCTCGCTCGGAGTCGCTGTCCCGTGGGGCGTTGCAGGAGCCCTTGGCCCCTCAGTCTTCGCATCTCTCAGCATCTCCTCGGGCCGATCCTGGGACCCCCTAGTTAGTGGTGCACTTAGGGGCGCCTTCCCCAGGCTCCTGACGCTTGCGGTGGCGTGGTGCTGGGAGCCCCAGGGCCGTGCGTGCCGCGTGGGGCCGCGCCGCCCTGCTCAGCTCTGGCCACTCCTGTCCTCAGGGCCTGCCAGGACCCCCGGGAGAGAAGGGCGAGACGGGAGACGTGGGCCAGATGGTAAGTCCTCCCGGGGCCGGGCCGCGGCGGCCGATGGCTGTTTCCGTAAAAGCGTGCGTTTCCCTGTGTTCAACGGCTCTGCTTCTCCTAGGGCCCGCCCGGTCCCCCCGGCCCCCGCGGACCCTCTGGCGCGCCAGGTGCTGACGGGCCTCAAGGTCCCCCCGGTGGAATAGGCAATCCTGGTGCAGTGGGAGAGAAGGTGACGCACACCCCTTGACTGTCACTGTGTCCGAGGCGCGCGTGTGTGAGACGAACCCGCGGGGGTGGGGACTGTCGTGTGTCCGCATGCACGTAGCTGTGCGTGTGTCCAGCTGGGTCCTGGAGATGTGCAGGCGCGTTGCCGGGCTGCTCCTGGCCGGCGCCGTGAGACGCTCAGAAGACAGGGCAGTGGGACTGGGGACTGTGCCCTCCCGCGCGGCAGCCTCGCGAGTGATAAACCACCGGCCGAGGCCGGTCGCCCCATTGCTCGCGAGGGAGAAGTGTTGCCCCGTGTAGCCCCTAGCCCAGGGTCCTCGCCGGCTGACAGCGAGCACGCCTGCTCGTGTGGGCGCACGCCTGTGTGCACGCTTCTCGCCGGCATGCGGCGGGCATAGCGGCACTCGCAGCGGCTCCCCCGCGCACTCGGGCGCCCACAGCTTTTAAAGCGCTGACCCTCGCTCCTGGGGCTAAAAGGAAGGCATGGTGCTTCCGTCCATTTGCGTTCCCCGGGCGCCGCTTCCAGAACTGCCTTTCAGACGCCCGCCGTTAGGTCAGGAGAAGGCTCCATTCTCCGCGACGGCAAACCAGGCCCCGCGCTGCCGCTGCCCCCGCGCATCTCTCCCTCAGCAGCCTCCGCCCCGCCCGGGGCCCGCATCCCCGAACCTGCCAGCACCCCCCGCCCCGTCCGCTGCCCCCGCCCCGGAGGGCGCCGTGTGGTTTTCTCTGTCTCTGCCCGGCTGTCCCCATGGACGGCGTCCCCTGCCCCACCCCCGAGCGTGTCACAGCTGCCCTCCAAAGCCCCCGCGGGGGAGCCGCCCAGCGCACCCACGCAGTCTGCACCTGCCCCTGTGGCGTCACCGCCTCGCCCCGGGCCACGACCGCTGGGTTCTTCGCGAGCCGCCCCTCCCCTCCCGGGAGCCGTTGAAGGGCCGTGACCGCTGACTCACCCCGGTCGCCCGCCTGGTGCCTGGCGTCCGGGAGGCCGTGAGATGCTCCTGTCGCGCTGTGACCTCTGTGTTCCCTCCTCAGGGCGAGCCTGGCGAGGCTGGCGAGCCTGGTCTTCCTGGAGAAGGGGGCCCCCCGGTGAGTGCGGGGCTCGGGGGGCAAGGCCGCGGGGCCTGGGGCAGGGTGGGGGGCCCTACTCTGCCTCAGTGCCCCCACCCGTAAACAGGAGCCACATGTCCTCTGGTGCCTACCTCAGGGACACTGCAAAAAAGAGGGAGCACGTGTGTGTTCACATGTGTGTATACACACATGTGCATGTGTACATGTTTGTGCACACTTGTGTTTGCATGTGTAGGTGTGCTTGCATGTGTGAACATGTGTGCATATCCGCATGTTTGCATATGTATGCATGTGCACAAACATGTTAGTGACAGACACGCAACGATGTCCGGGCCCCTCCGTGGGCTGCGATAAAGTGGGGCAGCTGCCGCCTCATTAGCGCAGACCTGGAATACCAGGCCCCTGCAGGTCAATGCGAGTCCTTCCAGGCCTCCCTGGGGTGTCCAGGAGGCAGCCTGTGGGCGACGATCTGGGTGTGCAGCCGCTCCGCCCGCCTGCGGGCTGCAGGGAGGCTGTCCCTCCTGGGTCTGCGGTGCCCACTGCCCGGTCCAGGGGTCTGTCCCTGCCTTCTAGAGACAGAGTCTCAGCCTCAGGGGACCCCAGAGAGCCAGTGGGCTTCCCAGGCCACGGGGGGCGGGGTGCCAGCGGGGCCAGGTTCCCATGGGGAGCCCAGGCAGCTGCGGAGCCCCACCCGGCCACGCCCCTGGCCCTCGCCGGGCTCCAATGACCCAGGAGAGAGGGCTGCAGTCCCTCCCTGCGATGCCGCCAGGGGGCGCAGCTCGGGGAGGCCGCGAGGTCGGCTCCGGGCACATGGCACTGGCCTTTTCCCACAGGGACCCAAAGGAGAAAGGGGAGAGAAGGGCGAGGCGGGCCCGTCCGGTGCTGCTGGACCCCCTGGACCCAAGGGCCCCCCCGGAGATGACGGTCCCAAGGGCAGCCCCGTGAGTAGCCCTGAGAGGCCGCTGTGCCCGGAGCTGGGGTGGGGGCCCTGCGTCTCGACCGTCCCTGTTCATTGCGGGCCCCAAAGCCGCCCGACCACCGCACGTGCCGGGGAAGCTGCCCGTTTGGAGGTCTGCGCCCAGCCGCGGAGCGGGGCAGGCGGTGCGCTGGCATGGGCTCCGGGCCCACGGACCCTCCCCGCGGCCGGCCGCTCCCGGGCGTTTCGGGCGCCTCACGGGGGCTGCTGCCCCGGCGGCGCCCGGGCTGCGGAGGGCCCTGCCGGCTCAGCGCGCTCAGCGTGCCCTGGGGGCTGGCTGGCGGGAGGCGGCCCTCACGCAGCGCCGCCCGGGCCTTGTGCCGAGGGCCTGGACACGCCTCTCTCTGTTTCAGGGCCCCGTCGGCTTTCCCGGAGACCCAGGCCCCCCCGGAGAGCCCGGCCCCGCGGTAGGTGCTCGGGGCCCCCGTCCCCCGCCGTCCCCACCGGCCTGTGCCGTCCCGTTGTTGTTTGTTCCTCGTGAACTCCCTTTGGGATACGGCACCTCCCAAATGGTGCCGCGTTCTGGCGATCGGATGGAGAAACGGGTCCCCACTTCTGAACGTGCTGTGTCCCGGCCCCACTGGATGGGGCTGGGTTTTCGGGGCGGGGCTGAGGTGTTAGTGCGTGGACTCAGGAGGCTGAAGGGACTTGTTCTTGTTCCCGCAGGGTCAGGATGGTCCCCCTGGGGACAAAGGGGACGATGGCGAGCCCGGGCAAACGGTGAGTCCGCCCTCACCCCAGGGGTCCTGCTGGCGGGCGTGGGTGCGCCCCGGGGACCTGCAGCCTGTGTTGCCCGTGTCTGAGAAAACCCAAACCCAGTCCCCTTGTGACACTGATCCTTGGCCAAGACAGGGCCCCAGCCTCCCTCTGAGGGTCTGTTGAAAGCGGGGACCCTGTTCCCAGAGGGAAAAGCACCCGCTGGTCTTGCTGGGGAGTCCTCGACCTGCCCCATGTCCCCACCGCGGGCCTCAGGGTTACCTGGTCACCACTTAGTTGGGTCGAACATCCCTCCTTGAAAGGGCTGTGCCCATGGCGGCCGCTTGAGCTGGGACTGCACTCGGTGTGGCCTCTCACACCTCACGCTGAGTGTTTGAAACGTGGCTTCAAACGGGGCTCCCTGGGAGGGAGTGGAGCCCAGTGCCCCACGCGTGGGACGCCCCGTGGGGACGACCCCAAGTCCTCACAGTTCCCACCCCCACCCTGCCCCGTGTGCAAATGCTGCTGGGCACGTTCCGCCCGCGGGCACAGGCTGATGTCACTGACGTGAGGGGAGCAGTGAGCAAGGGCAGTCAGGGCTGCCGGCTCTGTGCCAGGTCCCCACCGCGAAGCCCTGGCTGGGGACCTGGAACGACCTGTGTCCTCCCTGGGCCTGAGCATCCACTCCCGCTGCTGGCGGTGCTCGCGGGTGGCGGTGTGGGTGGAGCCCGCCGCCGAGTGTCGGGGTGACCGCAGTGGGGTGGGGCAGGCTCTTCCAAACGCAGCAGCCGCAGCCGCACGTCGGGTGGGGCGCAGGCCCGGCCGCCCACGCCGCCACGGCCAGCGCCACGATGTGCGGAGGTCAAAGCAGAGACCTGCAGAGCAACGTCCCCCAGGACCTGGTGTGCCAGCTCCAGGGGACGAGGGGCCAGGGCCGGGGCTGCCGGGGGCGGAGCCGATGGACACGCAGCGTGCTGGCGTAGCCTCGGACTGGCCCGCACCTGCCGCCTGCGCCCCGCAGACCCGGCTCCTCGACGCTGCATTCTTTCTCTGACTCCAGGGCTCCCCGGGCCCCACTGGAGAACCTGGCCCGTCTGGGCCTCCAGGAAAGAGGGTAAGTAATTCTGCAAACTCCTCTCCTCCCACCAACTTGCCACATGAAGCCTTCCTCCTGCGCCCCCGCCCCGCGCTCGGTGCCAATTGCCCCCACGTGAAGTGCGTTCTGCACACGGCCTCCCGCCCTGTCAGCAAACCTCCGACCTGCGGGTCGGTGCACCGCGCCTTTGAGGCGAAGCCAAGTGCTGACTCCACCGTAATGGCCACCGTGGGAGAGAGACACCCACGTTGCTGGAAACGCCTTTTCCCCGGGGCCAGATCTTCTGAAAAACCCAGAGCAAGCTGCACATTGAATAATCAGTCTTTTGCTGGTATCACCAAAACCGAGCCGCTGGGTGTGGGACCAAGGAGAGGCGGCTCGCCCGGAGCTCACGGCCGCCGGGCGTGCCCCCCCGCCCCCGCCCCACGCTGACCCGGAGGCCTTTGCCAGCCCGGAGCCCTTCGGGCTCGTTCCCAGGGCGCACTGGCCCGGGCGCGGGCGCAGCCTCCACGCTGCCCCCCGCCCAGGCCGGTCTCCCCGCAGACGCTGCGCTCCGCGCTCGGCGTCCGCCACCAGCTCAGCACGCGTGTTTCTCTCGCCTGTTCCAGGGTCCCCCTGGGCCCGCCGGCCCCGAAGGCAGACAGGGAGAGAAAGGAGCCAAGGTAACGCACGCTCGGCTGGCCCTGGCTGTGCGCGGGGAGCCACCAGAGAGAGGCGCGGGCCTGCTGGCGGGGAGGCAGTGGCGTGGCTGGCCTCAGGAACGCCGCGGGGCAGGGCGGAGCTGCGGCCCTGGGCGGCCTGGCTGTCCCGGCTCACCTGGGCCAGACCGCCCGTCTTTTCCAAATCGGAAGCGACTTGCGGGTGCCCTCGGGGGCAGGGGTCCAGGGCCCTGGTGCCAGCCTGACCCGCCAGCCCAAGGGAGGGGGAGCGGGTGCCAGTGGCAGGAGACCCGGGCGTGTGTGACCTCGGGCTGGCGTGTGACCTGGCCACGCCGCGGCTGGCTCACCTGCGCGGCAAGGTGACAGCAGCGCCCCCTGGAGGGGGCCTGAGAGGGCGGCATGCCGGGACCCCCGCCCCGTGAGCTGGCGGCCAGGCACCCAGGATGCTCGGGGGCAGTCCTCCGGGACCCCGTGCGCCGTCCGCCCCTCCTGGAAATACCTGCCACGGCTGGGACCGTGGTGACCGCCGCTGGCCCCGAGCCTGCTCAGGAAACAGTGGCCGTGTCCACGCAAACTCGGGACCAGGGCATTGGCACGTGGGTCCCACCCTGCTCGCCCTGCCGCCCTGCAGGGGGAAGCCGGCTTGGAAGGCCCTCCTGGGAAGACTGGCCCCATCGGCCCCCAGGGGGCCCCTGGGAAACCTGGGCCTGACGGGCTGCGCGGGATCCCCGGCCCTGTGGTGAGTGGGCCGGGAGGCCGGGCGAGGGGCGGCGCGGGTCCAGGCCTGGCGACGGCGGAGCTCACTCGGGGGGCCGGCTGTGTTTCAGGGTGAGCAAGGTCTCCCGGGATCCCCAGGCCCCGATGGGCCCCCTGGCCCCATGGTGAGTGACGTCCCCACGGAGCCCCCGCAGGGGTGCAGGGCGGGGCGGGGCGAGAACCTGACCCCAACCCTCCCCCGCAGGGTCCCCCAGGACTCCCCGGCCTCAAAGGAGACTCCGGCCCCAAAGGGGAAAAGGTGAGTAGCACGCAGGTGCCGCGGCGTTGGACTCGGGCACTTTGCGCCCCGTGGCTTCAAATGCAGCGAGTCTGAGCTGTCCCTGCGTCCGTCGGGGCCCAGGCAGCACAGGGGGCCCAGGGGAACGGTGTCCAGGCCCCGAGAGGAGACACTCGCTCTGTCGCGGGGTCTCCGATCCCGCCCGCGGGAAGTGCGCGGGGGAACTCACGGGAGGGGGTGCAAGCATCCCATCTTCTCTCACGGGGGGCGACCTTCCTGTGCCAACGTCGGTTTATTTATAAGCACCAGGCGCACCCACAAGCCGGATAACTGTGTGGAAAGAGGCGATGTGGGGTCTTTGTCTTTCCCCTCTGATGCCCAACTCACCCCCCAATGTAACGAAAGCATGAGGACCCTTCCGGAACTACCTGTGGGCTCAGGGAACGCAGCCATCTCGTGTGCATGTGTGCGGAGGATTTTTCTTTCGCACGCCAGGCAGATAACGGTCATCCTGGCCGTGACCTGTGCCCTCTGCACGCGGCCCTTCACGCCTTTGTCTCCTGCAGGGTCACCCCGGCCTGATCGGACTCATCGGCCCTCCCGGGGAGCAAGGCGAAAAGGGCGACCGCGGCCTCCCCGGCCCGCAGGGCTCCTCCGGCCCGAAGGGAGAGCAGGTGCGTGGCCTGGCCGTCCCGGCCAAGCTCTGCGCGGGCAGCCCCCTGTGCTCGAACGCCAGGCACTAGAGCCAGGATACGGGACACCCAGGTCCCTCTAGCCGAGACGAAAGTGCTGAGGGGACAGCTTTCCCGGTGCCCAGGGAGCCGGGGCCCTCACCGTGGCGGGGCCCCCTGCTTGTGGCCACAGTGGTTTCAGAGGTGCGGATATTTCGTGCCACCTGCGTGCAGGAGCCTCTGATGCAGCTCACTGCCCGAGGCCAACGGCGATTCCCAGCCCTGCCGGCCAGGGTCGCAGGGACGTGTGCACCTGCCCCTCGGGCTGCGCACCTGGCCCCGCAAAGCCCAGCGAAGGAGCCTCAGCCCCAGAGCTGCGCCCCGCAAGCCGCGGGAGCCCTGCCGGGAGGGCGGGGCACAGGAGGGCAGTCACCCTGAGGCAGAGCTGCCGTCTCCTTCGCCTTCCCCGCTTGAGGGCCCCAGGCCTCCGCCCCGCCTGTCGGTCACAGGGCACACGCGTGCCCTGAGCGTCGGAGGGCGGCCGTCGGGGGTACGCGGCCGTGGACTGCGATGCCGGGACGCGCAGCCCCACGGCCCCTCCTCGTCCGACGGTAACTGCGCTCTCTGCTCCTTCACAGGGCATCCCTGGTCCTTCCGGCCCGATCGGCCCCCCGGGTCCTCCTGGCTTGCCGGTGCGTATCTGGGAGGGGTGCGTGGGCCCCGTGCAGCCGGCGGGGAGCAGGGAGGGGGCGGGCCAGCCCTGGGCCTCTGCGGCAGGTGACTCCCCAGGCAGCGTGAGACCTGGGGGCGGGCCCCGGAGTGGGTTTCCTCATCGCTCCACGTGGGGGCTCTGAGCGAAGGAAGCCAGGAAGTGGCCCTGGTTTCAGGCGAGGGAGGCTGGGCAGGGGGCTCCGTCCCTGGGCGGTTCAGGGAACGTGGCTTTCCCTGCAGGCACTTGGGGGCAGGGAGCCTCCTTATTGCCACCCCCCACACACACACACCAAGCAGGACCGGCCCGGTTGGACAGGAGGGGCTGGGGGCCCTGCGGCGAGGCCCCCGCCCGGGCCGCCCATGTCGTTGGGAGACCCAGCTCTGCAAAGCCTCTCCGCGGCCCGGCATCCTTACCTGCCCAACCCAGCCGGCCTCTGTGCTCACCTGGGCCAAGGCAGGGTCTGCAGGGCCGAGGTGCCCCCAGCCGGCCGGAAACTGCCCCCGGCTGCCAGCGGCCTGCGGGGCCGGAGGGCTCTGTGTCAGGCCCAGGGCTGGCGCGCCCGCGCTGCCCTCCAGCTTCTGCTGCCTGAACGGGGATTTCCCGGCCAGGGGGTTGGAGGGCTTGGGGGCCGACCTGGGGCAGACAGGACCCCCTACCCCTGTGTGTGCGAGCACCAGCTGCACCCGGCTGAGGAGGGGTGGAGGCTGCCTCGCGTGCGGGATGTGGGCCTCCACCCCGGCCCCGCTGATGCTCTGCCCCGCTCTCTGCAGGGTCCTCCTGGTCCGAAAGGCGCGAAGGGCTCCTCGGTAAGTGGGGGCCCCGCCAACGCCGCCTCAGGGGAGGGCGCGCCCCCGGGAGATTCCCGCCCTGGACACCCTCCTCCCCCGGCTCCCACCCCAAACCCCGTTGCTGGGCTTATCTTGATGGACGGGAGGTGTTGCGCCCTGCCTCACAGAAAGGCCCTTGTCCCCCTGAGTTCCTGTCTCGGGGGGCCTCAGAGGGGAGCAGGGAGCGACTATCCTCCCCAGCATGTGGGGTCGTCCCTCCATCCTCCCCACACGAGCCACTGGGGACCCTGGAGCGCTCGAGGGGGACTGTGGCCCCAGCAGGCCGTGGGGGTCAGACTTGTTTCCTCTTCTTTCTCCCCAGGGTCCCACTGGTCCAAAGGGCGAGGCCGGCCACCCCGGCCCCCCCGGCCCGCCGGTGAGCAGCCCTGGAAGGCCTGGGCGTGGGGGGCGGCTCCTCACACCCAGGGCACCGTGGGAGGGTCTGTCCGGGCGGCTCCCTTCCTGAAGCCGATGGAGCTCGAGGCGAGCCGTGGGGGCCTGTCCCTGGGAGGGAGCCGAGGGCCCTGCCACCGCCAGCAGGCTCCCTGGGCGAGTCCGCGTGGCCAGAGAGACGGGAGGGGGCGCCGCAGAGAGGGAGAGACACGTGGGTGTGCACCGGGTATGTGCGTCGCATGCTCGTCGTGTGGGCCGTCCCAGACGGGGCCCTGAGGCGCAGGACGGAGCCCTGTGGGTGGCAGTGAGTGCCGTGGGGGGCCACCCTGGGGCAGTGAGTCCCGTGGGATGCCACCCTGGGGCAGTGCAGCTGGACTCCTGTCCTTGCCCTTGGCTGGGGCCTCGTGACATAGCCCCAGGAAGACAAGCCTTCTCGCTGCGCCAGCGCCAACGCGGCCCCACTGCGTGCAGCCCGAGCCGGGCGGCAGAGGCAAGAGGAGGTCCGCGGGCTGTGGGTCTGGCTGAGGACAGGCACGCGAACACCCGGCCAGGCTGGCACCTGCGGGTGCTGGGCCTTGGGCACCTGGACGCGGGTTAGGGTGGGGTGCTCGGCACAGACCGGGCCTGGCCGTGGGCAGGGCGTGGGGCGTCTGGAGGCGTGGGCGGCAGGGGAGCGTGCTAAGGGGGACAGGCGTGTGCAGCACCGGCGCTTGTACCCTCTCGCGCCCCCAGGGCCCACCGGGCGAGGTCATCCAGCCCCTGCCAATCCAAGCATCCAGGACGCGGCGGAACATCGACGCCAGCCAGCTGATGGACGAGGCGGAGGGCGAGAGCTACGTGGACTACGCGGACGGCATGGAGGAGATCTTCGGCTCGCTCAACTCCCTGAAGCTAGAGATCGAGCAGATGAAGCGGCCGCTGGGCACACAGGAGAACCCAGCGCGCACCTGCAAGGACCTGCAGCTCTGCCACCCCGACTTCCCCGACGGTAGGGCGGCAGCGCGGCGCCGCAGGGCGGACCGGGGCCGGGGGGTGCAGCAGCGCACAGTGGGGAGGGCCCGGGCCCAGGCCACCGTGGCCCCCACTCAGCCTCAGTGTCCCTGTCCTCGCAGTGGGGGTGCCCAGCATCTCCCCAGTAACCTGACGGGGACATCGCACTAGGAGGGGAGACGCGAGGCCAGGAAAGGGGGCGAGGCCTGGGGGCCCCACAGCCGGCTCCAGCCTAGGCTTGGGCATCGCGCGCAGGCTCGACCCTGAGCCGCGTGTCCCTGTCTATCCCATGGGACCGTGGACTCGCCGGAGGACAGAGTCAGATGAGACGCCGCGTAAATGCGCTCGGCCCATCGGCCGCGGCTGCTGCCGTCGGGGTCAGATCAGTGTTGGTACCAGCGCCGGCACCGATGTCCGCACCAGGTGTTGTGCTCGGGGACGTGCCGTTAAATTTCAGGGCATGAGAACCCACACACCTCTCCGGCTCTCACCTGTGAATTCACGCGCTGCCACCCGTGGGGAAGTGAGGGGCCCGGCCTGCGTCTGCCTGGGGAGTCTGCCCTCGCTCCTGCGAGCCAGACGGCCCCGTGGTCCGGGCGGCTCTGATCCCACTGCTGAACTCCTGGGTTCATGGGTGCGTCCCCACGTTTCTACCCACTGCTGGGGGCCCCGCCTCCCCTGCGCCCCAGGCCCGCGCCCTGCAGGCCCACATCCAGAATGAACTTGCTGGGAGGCCCCGTTAGAAGAGCAGAGCGCGTCCCACAAACCCCAGGAAGCTGTGCCGGTGGCGCAGGGGCCTGGCGTGCGTTGCAGCTGCCGACCGGAAATGGCAGCTGCTTCTGGAACCGTCGGGGCACAGTCCTCACGCCTCCGCACCCCGCAATGCAGGTGAATACTGGGTCGACCCGAACCAAGGCTGCTCCCGGGACTCCTTCAAGGTTTACTGCAACTTCACGGCCGGGGGGGCCACGTGTGTGTTCCCAGACAAGAAGTCCGAGGGGGTGAGTGTCCGCCCAGGGCTCGGCCCTCCCACGGGGGCCGCTTTCAGAATGAAAACCAGAAAGGGGCCGGTGGCAAAATCGAGGCTCTTCCTCCCCAAGGAGCCCTTCCGGTGCCTTGGGGGAAGTTTCAGCAGCCGGGCTGCGGAAGGGGACCGGCACTGGCCGGGCGCTCCCCTCACCCCTGGTGCTGGGGCTCCAACAACGGGAGTCAGCTCCCTCCTAAAGTGACACCCTCGTTCTGACCTCAGACCCGCCTGAAACCGTGAGAGGGCTTGGGGGCGGAGGTGACCCCGATGCTTCTTTGCGCGGCTGGCATCGGCCCGAGTCCTTCCTGTGGGTTACTTTGGTGGCACTTGCCGATGCCCCCCAACCCCTGCCTTGGGGGCAGTCAGGACACAGAACTTCGTTTAGTAGAGTTTTTGTCGGCAAAGTTCAAGTCCCTTAAAATTTTGTGGGTGTCAATTTAAGTTACCTCTGGTCTTTCACAAGCTTCACCTCAGTGGTGGGAGTTGTGTGTGGACAGTGGGAATGGGTGTGTGTGTGTGTGTGCGTGTGCACACAGACAGGTGTGCGGATGGCGTGTGCGTGCACAGACAGGTGTGCGGATGGCGTGTGCGCGGACAGACAGGTGTGCGGATGGCGTGTGCGCGGACAGACAGGTGTGCGGATGGCGTGTGCGCGGACAGACAGGTGTGCAGATGGCGTGTGCACACAGACCGACGTCTGGACGAGCATGTGTGCGTAGATGGGCAGGCATGGCAGACATGTGTTGCTTTCTGTCAGGCGTGAGTCTGAAGCTGGGCCCTCTGTGGCCCAGGACAGGTGAGGGGACAAGGCCTCTAGCAAGGAAGGCCACAGTGCTCTCTGCCTTGGCCTGGACAGACCCCCTCCACCGGTCCCTCTCGGACGGCCAGCTGTCCTGCGCGAGGGTGCCCGGGCCCCAGAGGCCGGGCTACCCGTGAGGACACAGGCTCGGGCCAGCAGGGCAGGCAGCCTGCCGTCCAGCCACCTAGGGGCCTCTGCGCCTGGCACTGTCCTCCGGGGAGGGGGCAGCCCCGCAGGCCCCGGTCCATCCCTAAATCTCCCTGTAGCCAAGGGGCGCTCGCAGGAGCAGGGGCTCCGCAGGGACGGGGACCACCTGAGGGCCTCTGTCACGTGTGCTCCCCCCACCAGGGAGCCAAACCTTTGGCCGCCTGCCTCCCAGGAGGCTCCTTGGCAGAGCCTGGGAGCTCAGGGAAATCTGACCTCAGGGCCTTCCAGCCGGGAAGGGCCCAGGAGGAGAGGCGGGCGCAAAAGACACTGCTCCTCACCCCTTTGCCACTGCTTGTCCTCTGCAAATGGCCTCGCTGCTGGACAACTGCCGGGACCCCCCTACCTGGGAATCCAGTGGTGGTATGGGGGCAGCAGCAGCCTGGGGTGCTGAGCGGCCCCGCCCCCTCCTCTGCCCATGCGCTGACCAGCCGGTGTCCACGGGCTGGGAGCCTGGGCTCAGGCCGCGGCCACAGCCTTGTGCAGGTAGCCACCCCCTGCCTGGTGGCCTGGGCCGCAGGAGGGAAGGGTCAGGCCGAGGCTGAGGCCCAGGGAGCACCTGCCCACCTCTCTGGTTCTGCCCCTGATGAGGCCGCCCTCTGAGCCTGTCCCCACAGCTGCATATTTGGAAAGCAAAGCAAGAGGACTGGGAGTCCCGAGAGGCAGGAGGTGGGCCAGACACCCTCCTCGTCCTCCCCCTCCTCCCCCTCCCCCTCCTCCCCCTCCTCCCTCTCCCCCCTCCTCCCCCCCCCTCCCCCTCCTGCCCCCCTCCCCCTGCCCCTTGGACACCCCTTCCCGGCTCCTGCCCGAGGCAGCTCAGAGGAGAGCCCCGTGCAACCTGGGGACAGGCCGGCCCGGTTTCTGCCCTACAGCAGCTGGACCCGCGGCGGCCGGGGCTCTGCACCTCTGCCCTGGAGCCGGCCACACGGCTCCTCAGGGGTGACCCTCGCTCGCTCACTCATTCCCCCATTCGTGGTCCCGCAGCTCCGCTGCGGCCCCTGCACAGAGCCAACTCCAGAGGGGCCCCCGCCCGCCCACCCGGGGGACAGACGCCATCCCTCCTGAGGACGCCTCTGCCCCGGGCCGGTTCCTCAGGGATGCACGGGAGGAGCCCCGCGTGGCGCTAGGCCTGCAGGGGACGCTTGTCCGAGACAGAGCCCCCCACCCCACACGCCGTCGCACGCGCGGCCCGTGCACACGCCCCCCTCACCTCGCGCCCCGCCGCTCCGCCTGTGGCCGCGGCAGGCCCTGCTGCCGCCCGGTCCCTGCGGCAGGGGGTGGGCCGCGGGTCACCCCTCCCCGAGCCCATCGGTTGGGAAACGTCGGCTCCTGTTACCGGTCGTTGTCATCCCGGCCTGTGACCTCTCGCGCGCTCGGGCGCCCGTCCGCCCCCAGGCAGGGTCCAGCAGTCGCTGAGGCCACGTGGCGTCTTCGGTGCTGGATCAGCCTGCGAGCGGGGGGAGGGGCGAAGGGTGGGGGCGCGTCCCGCGGGGCGGGAGAAGTAACCCTGTCCTTCTCTGTTTCTCTCCTTCTGCACCCGCCCTGCTCCGTGTTTAGGCCAGAATCACTTCTTGGCCCAAAGAAAACCCGGGTTCCTGGTTCAGTGAATTCAAGCGCGGGAAACTGGTAAGGCCGCCCCGGCCCCCCGCGGGGCGCTTCACACGCGCCGTTTCCTATCTTACAGAGTAAGATGGCCCGCTGGCCCAAAGAGCAGCCTGCCACCTGGTATAGTCAGTACAAGCGCGGGTCCCTGGTAAGTGCCGCCAGCGCTGCCTGCTTGCCGCACGGCCTGGCTCGTGGCTCTGCATGGGACCCGTGGCCGCCGTGGCTGCTGTGGCCGGACCTGCTCTCGCCACTCTGACCACACCGCTCCGGGGCACGTGGCGGCCGGACCAGCAGCGCGCCCACCCCCGCCACCCCCACGGCAGCCCCTTTCAGCTGGAGGCAGGCGGGCGGCTTTCTGTTCAGTCCAGGGCACGGGCTGGCGGCGTTCCAGGTCCCCAGGGCCACGGCTGCCGGGGACAGACTCCGAACACAGCGGGAGCAGGGGGCTTTGCCCCGCTCGGTCCCGGGGGCAGGTCCCAGGCCACCGAACCGGAGGGGTTCTCTCCGGAACCCCTGCCGCCGGCCCCTCCCCGGCCCGAGGGGCTGTTCGGGCGGTCAGGCTTTGCCCTGGGCGTCTCAGCTCTATCATGAGTGGCTACATCGGTCCCTGTTTGAACCTCTGGGAGCCCCTCGTAAACGGCCCTTCCCTGAGATGAGAAAGGTCACATCCCTTCAAAGAGCAGAGTAAGACCCTTCCGGTTGGCGGGGAGCCGGGGAGCCGGCTGGTCCGCTCATGCGCAGCCAGCGGCTGTTCGCGTGCAGTGGAGCATCCCCTGCCCCCCGCCTGCCCGCACGCACCCCTCCGGGCTGCGGGGCCCTATTTTGGAACAACGTGCAGAGTTCTCTGCCTTCTTCCTAGCAAGTTAAGTGACAGCTTCCAGAACATGACTGGTGGCTGGGCCACTAAGGCCGCCCTCGGCCTCTGGAGGTCACTCCCTCGAGCCAAGTTGTCCCGTCCTGAGCAGCCCTCGAAGGAGGTCCTTTGTCGCTCGGCAGCCAGCTCTCGGGCTTCGTGGCCTCAGACCCGACCGTCCCCCGTGGTCCCGCCCCCCGCCCCCTGCCCAGGCACGGAGGCCACGGCCCCCTGCGGGCTCACGGGGCGCTGGCTTCAGGCGGCCCCTGCCCTGCTGCACGTTGGAGGACCCTTTGTTTCTAAACCTCAAGGCACCTCGTGGCTAATTATTAACACCTCAGGCCCCAGCGTTGTTACTTCCAAGCCGCCCAGGTCTTTGCAGACACTGAAGCTTGGCGCCCGCCGGGCCGGGCCGCGTCTGCGGAGGCCCCCTCTCTGGCTTCCTGTCTCCTATGCTGCCCCCCACCCTGGCCAGTGCTTCCTCAGAAAGGACGCTGCACACAGGGGACCTGCAGAACGCCCCGGTGGGCGAGCTGGGTGGGCAGGGGGTCGGGGGCTGCCCGGCCGGGGGACGTCCCTTCTGCAGCCGCTGGCCCGGCTTCCCCAGGCGTTACGGGACCTTTGTTCCGGCCCACGAGCCCCGCTCCGACTCTGCCCTGTTTCACAGACCGCTGGCCACGGACGGAGGGGAAGGGACGGTCCAGGGAAAGTGGCAGCTGCCTTTTGCATTTCGCTCTTGTTATTTCTGGCCATCTGTGACAGCGTGGGTGGACAGGGACAGAGGTGCAGGTCTCTCTGGAAGGAATGGGGGCTTTGTCAGGACCGTGTGGCCCCGGACGTGCCACACGGGGACAGTAGTGCAGAGGCCAGGCGGGGTCCTGCTGAGCACTGGGCGCTTCAGGTCCTGCTGCGTCCCTCCCCCGCCCGCCCGCTGCCCCCGCTGCATGCGCCCTTTCTGGAGTCAGTCACGTGTCTTCCCTGAGGAGCGCCGACGGCCCGGCTGCGGTGGGTATTCCGTGCTCCCCTCAGGCCCTCGTCAGGGGCCGGGGGCTCTGTGCTACCCACCGCACGGTGGGAAGGAGCCGATCCTGGCCGGCCCTCCGCCTGCGGCCGTCGATGACAAGTGCGGAAGAAGCAGGCGGGGCCGTGGAAACGCTCCCCCGAGGTCTTGCACGGCCCTTTCAGGCTGGGCTGGGCTGGGCTGGGCTCAGACTCTGACCCCTTTCTGCTCCATCACAGCAGCCGCTCTGGGTCTGCGGGCACCTGAGTGTGAGGAGAGCCAGCCTCGGGGGAGACGCTTTGGGGGCGGGGCCTGGGCGGGGGCAGCCCCGGGCGCCTAGGGGTTAAGAAGCCGCTGAGTCCCCGGGCAGCATCCAGGGTTCAGAAAGCTGGAGTTCGCTGGGAGACGGAGACACAGGGGCCGGTCCCTCGGGACGCCCTGCGCCAGCCCCACGCCCCACAGAGCCCAGTCTGGGAGAGGGCCCTTGAGGACCAGCGCACGCACGTCCCCTGACACCCGGCCCTGGGGCTGCGGGCAGGGATGGGGGCGAGGCCAAGCAGCTGGCTGCGGGAGGGCCCCTCTGCGCTCCCCTGGGTGCCTTCCCAGGCAGAGGCAGGGGGAGCCGTGCTGGGTGCCATCCCAGGGCTCCCTGTGGCTCCAGGAGGGTGCCGGTCACCCTGGCCTTCCTGTTCATGACCGTGTGGCCTGTGACCCCCTTGGGGCAGCCTTCCTGCCCGCTGGCCTGGGCTACTCCCCAGGCCACCTGCCCTCTCGACCTCCCATTCTCATGGCCTCCAGCCCAGGCCTTAGACATCACTGGCCTTCAGCCATGGTTTTTCTTTACTAAAATAACGTAAGGAGCACCTTTGCTGGCCCCAGGGCACGGTGACAGGGACGGCTTTGACCTCAGGTGCTCACAGTCCAGGCACCTGTGACGCACGCCCCTGGGGTCCAGTGCCGGTGCTGAGGGCCTCACAGCCCAGCAGGGAAGGTGGTCGCTGAGACAGGCCAAGGTTGGGCATGAGGGCACCTAACCCAGAGGGGCTTCCTGGAGGAGGAGGTAGAGGCATCGAACCCTGAAGGGTGAGCAGGGTTCAGCCAGGCCCAGAGGGGAGGGCGAGTTACTCCGGTTCCTGAAAGATGCGAGGCGTGGGGCTCTCTGTTCCAGGGACCCTGCCCTCTGGAGCCAGTGCGCGCTGGCCTGGGGGGCTGGGCGGAGCCCCTGGTGTGGCTCGCACTGTCGTGGATAAAGCTCATGACATCCCAGCGGCGTGTCCCCTCCTGGCTGAGCGGCACCTCCCTGTCCCCCGCAGCTCTCCTACGTGGACGCTGAGGGCAACCCGGTGGGCGTGGTCCAGATGACCTTCCTGCGCCTGCTGAGTGCCTCCGCCACCCAGAACATCACCTACAACTGCTACCAGTCAGTCGCCTGGCAGGATGCCGCCACGGGCCTCTACGACAAGGCCATCCGCTTCCTGGGCTCCAACGACGAGGAGATGTCCTACGACAATAGTCCCTACATCCACGCCCTGGTGGACGGCTGCGCTGTGAGTGTCGCTGCCGGCCCACCTCCAGGCGTCACGCATTCCGCTTACGGGGCACGTACTGCGTGCCAGGCCCCGAGCGGCGTGCCGGGTGCCCTGGGGCGCCTCAGACAAGGCGTGGCCCCAGACTCGGCTGGCCCCGGCCGCCCCACGGTGGCCCAGGAAGGCAAAGCTGAGACGTGGCAGGCGGGGCTGGGGAGCCTGGCCTGAGGTCCGCTTCAGAAACCAGACCCCGTCCCCTTAGACGGGCTCGTCCTGGGAACAGCCAGAGCTGAGGCTGGGTTGCTCCTGAGGATGCGGCTGTGCTGAGAAAGGGCGTGCGGCCGTGGGGTGACCTCCCCACCCACATGAGGGCATCTCCCCCGACCCTGCGCCGCCGGTGCGAAGTGGTCACAGGCCTGCCGGGCGCGGGATGGGCCGGGGTGGGCGAGGGGCGGGCGAGGGCAGGCAGTCACCTTCAGGAGAGTCGCGCCTGCCCCCGCCCGGCTGCGTCCTCAGCAGAGGGGCCCGCCTCAGCCCCAGGCCGGCGGCTTGACTCCCGTGATCCGCGGCCAGCACCGTTGGGCTCCCCCCCCCCCCGGCCTCCCGTAGCCGCATGGCCGGGCGGGGGCCTCCAGTGTCCCCGCCTCCGGAGGGGCACACGTCCCCGGGGAAGAGGCCTGGGACACACGCTGCGTGAACCTGCCGCTTGTGCAGCTCTGTGTCCCTCCGGGACCGTCGCTGGCCCAGGACGGTTATTTATGCCGCGGGCACCGCGGGGTCACAGAGCAGCACGCGCCTGGCCTGCTTCTGTTCGCACCCGCCGAACACGCTGATGCTCGGAGCCGTGGGCAGGGCCCCGTAACAGCAGGAGACACTGCCCTCCCTGCTGGCCCAGCAAACGCCCGTCCCCAGGGTGGGGAGGAGAGGCCTGCGGGCCACCCTCCCCGTGGGGAGAGGTCGAGTGCTGCGCTGCTGGTCAGCTCGCTGGCTGGCATGGGAACACTCAGGCGCCTGTGGCCGAGGTCACACGGCTCCCCGTGACAGCGAAGGCCTGGCCAGCCATCCTGTCTGGTTATGTGCGGTGGTCCGTGGCCGGACAGGCCAGGGGAGGGGTCTGGAGGGGCAGGGCCTGGGCAGATGGGCGGGCCCAGCCCGGGGAGAGCGAGGCGTCAGCTACCTCCCAGGGCGCCACCCCCGCAGGGGTGCCCATGGCCGTCATTTTGGGGGACACTGTGTCCTTTCCAGCAGCTACAAGGTGCAAGCGGCCCTTACACCCTCCCGGAGGTGGTGCGTCGAGGCCGTCCTGCAGGTCAGCGTGAGGAGCACCCACCCCCGCCCCGCCGTGTCCTTGAGGCACGTGTGCTTGAGGCACCTGCGCGGCTGAGCTCCCACAACGGGTCCTGCGGGACACAGGGTGGCTGTGGACCACGTGCGCCGCTGTTGTCTGAGGCGCTGACAGCTGAGCGCAGGTTCTGAATCCCACCCCAGGCCGCCGGCCGTGGGCCTGGGCTGCGCTCGTCCGCGCTGCGCTCAAAGCCCCCCGGGACTCATGGGCTCTGACGTGCCCTCCCCACTTTAAAACAGGTCCAGCCGGGCCGAGCACGCGTCTTATTAGATGAGGCAGGGCCGTGGGGGGGCCGAGTCTGTGGGGTGCGGGCGTGTAACACGGGGCGGAGGCTCCAGTGCCTGGGGGCAGGCCCTCCTGGGAGCCCTGGACAGACAAGGGCGCTCGTCATCGACCTGTTTCCAGTTCAGGAACCTGAGCCGCAGAGCCGGTCCGCTCTCTGTTGCCCGTCGCCAGGTGTCCCCCAGTTTAGCCCTTCCCACGGCAATGATGGTTGCCTGGCCCCTGTCTGAGGGGCAGATCCAGGCGTGGCTCCGAGGGAGGCTCAGCCTCAGACCCCACGGTTCGGCCGCTGACGCCACGCACACTGCCTCACGGTTTCAGGGGCGGGACGTCTGAGATCCGGGTGTCAGGGTGGCTGGGACTGAGGAGGGTCTGGGAGGCCGACGGCTGCCTCCTGGCCAGGCGCGCCCATCGGGGAAGGAGCCGACTCCCTCCAGGTCACCTCTGTGAGAGCATCGATCCCATTCCCAGGGGCTCCACCCCCCAAAAACCCCGCCTCCTCACCTGTAGTCAGGCCTCCCCACCTGGACTTGGGATGCGCAGCACTCAGTCCCCAGTGGGGTACCCTGAGGCTGCGGCCGCGGTCTGGGCAGGAAGGTCGGCCGTGCCTCCCCACACACCCCTCCAGGGGATGGTCCCAGCGGCCTCCCCAGGAGGAGAGGCCAGAGGGAGGGGCGGGGGCCGGAGTGGGGGCCAGGCCACCTCGCAACCCTCCACCTGCGTGCCACGTCCCGGTGGCCATCGGGGCCTTCCTGCGAGGGATGTGCCGGTCCGTCCCGCAGGAGGGGAGCAAAGCCCCGAGAGGCGCCGCGTCCGCTCTTGGGCACTTGTCGCTGGGCCCTGGGCAGGGGAGGGAGACCGTCCTGAGGGCCAGGTCCAGCCAACAGCCGACAGGGAACTCTGGCCTGGCCCCAGGTACAGGAAGCCGCGCGTCCGGGACAGGCGGCAGCTGGGCGCCTGCAGCGGTTCACGGGCGCCCATGTCAGGGGCCCTCGTTTTGGGGGAGGTGACAGGACAGGGCCAGGTTAGCGTCACTTGCAGCACGGGTGGCCTTCGGACCAGCCCGACCCGCACCTTCCCTCCCTGTGTTCTGGGGCCCGTGGCCCCATGTCGGGGGGTGGGGGATGCCTCTCCCAGGAGGGACAGCTCTGCTGCTGCTCAGAGGCTCGCGCTCCGTGCCCCCCTCTACCTTGCCCCCCCTACCTTGCCCCCCTCTACCTTGCCCCCCTCTACCTTGCCCCCCCTACCTTGCCCCCCTCAGGGCCAGGCAGCGCCAGGCTGCCTCCTCTGCCCGCACTAGGAGTCCTCTTCTGAGCGGTTGGCCTGCAGACGCTGCGGGTGGGGCCAGCCAGCCGCTGCCCCTGTCTTGGAGTCCTTTGTTTTTGACCCGGGAGCCCTGCTTTGGGTGGAGCCCGCAGTCCTCGCGGGGTCGCCTTGGGCAGAGTCTCTGGGTGACAGGGGGGTGTCCCGTGGGAAGGGCAGGGGCCCTGTCAAGCCCTCCTCCCAGCTGTGGGGGACACTGAAAGGGACATCGTGGGGGGAGGCTGCTCTGGGCTAGAACTGGGAGGCGGCCAGACGGGTGGGGGAGGGGAGGGGCAGGCCCTGGGAGGCCCCGCCCACCCTGACATCCCGCCCCCTGCCCCCGCGCAGACCAGGAAGGGCTACCAGAAGACCGTCCTGGAGATCGACACGCCCAAGGTGGAGCAAGTGCCCATCGTGGACATCATGTTCAACGACTTCGGGGAAGCGTCACAGAAATTCGGATTTGAAGTGGGGCCGGCTTGCTTCCTGGGCTAGGAGCCGCCCCTGGCACCGCGACCAACCTCGTGACCTCAGCACGCGCCTGTGGGTGTCCTGGACAGTGAAGACCCCTCGTCCCGCCCCCGACCTCGTCTGCACCTCGGCACCCCGCCGGGCCGCACCCCAAACCAGAGAGAGCAAAGGGAAAGAGCCGTGTCCCCGCCCCGGAGCCGAATCACATGACCTAGACTTCCCGCAGCAGCCGCTGGGCCCCAACGCTGCCCACCCCCCAGCCCCCCGGGGGACGGGGACCGGCCGCGCTTCTTGCCACTGGACGCGCACCGGCCACGCTCGCGGAGGGTGCACAGGGCTGGGGCCGCAGCATTTGGAGAGAACATTTGCAAACATTCAACCCGAAGATGTGTATTCCCCCTGACCTTCAAAAAGTGTTCCAAGGCAAGCTGCAGAGGGGCGGCCCGCCCGAGCCTCCGGTCCGGGGACACAGCCCAGCCACCGGCCCCAAGTCGTTGCTCACGTGCCTTTCGAGTGGAGTGAAGGTGCTCTGTCTGTGTGAGTTGTACGTCCATGTCGTATCGTCTTGTCCTCAGTGTTCAGTGTCCCTGACTTTCGACCAGGCAGGCGAGCCCCGCGCGGCCCCACTGGGAGCGGGGGCGGGGTGGGAGTCCCCTCTGGCTGCAGTCCGGTCCGGGGAGACGGGGAGCCGCCCCCCCAACCACCGCCCTGGGCAAGAGGTGCCAGTCCTGGCAAGTCGGCCCCGCGCCGTGGGAATTCCCGCCGCCTTTGGAAAGGCAGGAATCCAGGCACTTCATCCGGCCGTTGGCTGATTAGCTCTGGATTTTGTCACGGGGAGGGAGAAAAGAAGGGTACACTTTGCCTTCTCTACATGCACTTGGCGGGGGGCGGCGGGAGCCGCGGTGGCCCCCTCCCGCCACTCCTCTCCCTGCAGAGTGTCGGTGTCCGGGCGGGGGACCGCGTTTCTGCAGATGAGGATTAAGTGAAAATTGGTGCTTATTTTACACTCTCTTTGTGGTGCTATCTGTTCTGACACCTTGAAGGCGACCCTGGGGTGCCTGGCCATGCCTTGCTCTCCCGCCTTCCTCCACAATCCGGGTTTTTGCCGAGGACGCTGAGATCGATGCCTGCCCCCCACTTCCCGCCGGGCCCCTCGCCCACGCCCCCAGGTCGCGGGGCGGCCCCTCTGCGGCCGGTGACCAGTATTCGGTTGTGCTTCTGTGATTTGTAAACCACACGCACTACACAAGATGCTTCCACGTCGCCCGCGGTGTCACGATAGCAGATTGTATTCGGGTGTGAAATGGTTGTGGTGCTAATTTCTGTGTGTGTTCTGAGGGCGGCATTGAAGCCGCTTGGGGGTCCCCGTGCTGTTTGGGGGCAGCCGCCGCAGAGGGAGACACAAGGATGAACTCTGAGCCTCGGCGGGGCTGCCGGCAGGGTCCCGTCCCACGGGCGCGGTTCGGATCTCCACCTGCAGCGCCCCGGGCGGCCGCCTCGCCGCCCGGGGTCCCACCTCCTGGGACGGGCGCGAGGGCCCGCCTTCTGTGGGCAAGGGCGGGTGTCCCGTCAACTGTGAAAAGCTGCCCGCCTTCCACGACAGGAGAGCCGAGCCGGGCCCCCCCGGGAGGGGGCTGGGATGCATCCCAGCTCTGGGGCGGTCCTCCCCCGACCCCGCCCCTCCCAGCGCGGCTCCCGCGTTGGAAACCACGGCACAGCCACCCAGAGCAACAGGCCAGCACCCACGAGGATTTCCCGCGTGCCCGCGGAAATCCAGCCCCGCTCTTGCCAAAGAAAAGTCCCGCTGCGAGAGACTTCCGAGCTAGCCCGCCCGGCAAGGGCACGAGAGAAAAGCCGCGCCCCAGGCTGCCGGTGGCGCCGCGGGCTTCTCTAGGTCATGTGATTCCGGTTTGATTTCTCATCGTCCCTCCTCTGATTCTGTCACTTCCTGCCTCTGTCGGTCCCTTCCAAACTGTTGTACTTTGTACTGGAGTCAAGACGTGTCTCGTCCCCCCAGACCACTTAGCTACGGCATATTGCAATAAAATTACTTCTATATTTGCAGAAATCCTCTTGGCGTAATTTTATTTTATTTTTTTTCCTCCTAATCCATATAATTGGACACACGTTGGCGAAAAGAAAAATTGGAAAACCTACAGTAACAATCCAGGGGCATCAGGCCCCTTGGAACATAATGTCAAGTGACACATGGCACATTTCCTGAAAGTCCAATAGGCGTGTCCCCAAGTTTTAACTGTAATGCCCAGGAAGGGGCGTTTTTAACTCTTTTAAACCTGTGTACGAGAAGAATAATTGTAATAGTTTTTCAATAAATCACACTTACTGTTTCTACCGTAAACACATGTGATTGGCTGTCTTCTTAAGTGTGAGCAGGGCCTTCCTGGCTCTGGCCCATGTGTGACTCCAGCCACAGGACAGTGGACACTCAGATCCTGACAAGGCCACAGGAAGAGGAGGGCGGGCGTGGCCCGGGCCAGCTGCCCGCGGGGCTCGTCCCCAGGGTGGCCGCAGCTGGCCTGCCGCAGGACACTTGCTCCCTCGTGTCGTCGGCATGTGGGCGGCACCTGCGCGCGGCTTCCCGGGGAGTTCCCGCGGTCCCGGGGTGGGCCTCGCCCTCGGGGCGGTGGGGGACGGTGCTTGGGGCAGCGAGTCTGGGGCAGCCCCACCCCTCTGTCCAGCCACATAGCGAGACCTTACTTCCCAGCCCCTGGGGTGGGGCGGGGCGTGTGGCCGTCCAGGCCGTGACGCTGAGCAGAAGAAACACGTGCCTCTTGGAAGGGGTGGTCCCCTCCGGCTGTCAGCAGCCACATCCCAGGGAGTGGCCGCCCTCCCCTGGGTTCCCGCCAGGAGCCCAGGGCCACCTGCAATGGGTGACCTTGTAGCACGACCGAGGAATGTCCTTGTTCGTTGAAGCCACTGACTGGGACCTCGTCACTGCGGTGGAGCTTAGGCCGGCGCCTCACTGTGGCCTGCGGCCCGGCAGCCGCCGCATGGCCCTGGTCGAAATGCCGGTTCCCGGGCCCCGCTGCTGCTGGCCTGCTGCCCAGCCAGACCCTCTGGGGAGGCCACTGCCTGCATTTTGACAAGGCCTCCAGGGGGCTCAGTCACGTTCGGAGCTGAGGGCCGCTGGCCTAGGGGACCTGGAAGGAGGGGAGACGGTGCGACTGAGACGGAAACAGCTTCCGAACCCGCCGGATGAAAGTGGGCGCGGTGTGGGGGGCGGGCAGGGCTGGCGGGGGAGGAGAGCAGAGGCTCCCTGTGGCCAGGACGGATGGGTGGTCGGAGGGTCGCTGCCTGCCGGCGGCAGCGGGCCGGCCCCTGAGGACGGGGTTGCGGGGTCGCGGGGCTGCAGGCTGCCGCGGGCCGCCCTGGCAGGAACTGGCCGCAACGGAAGGGAGCAGTGTCCACAGCCCGGAGGGTGGCCGGGCTGGGAAGAGACATCTTTTCTGGGCGCCGTCAGTCAAAGAAGAAATTGACACGCCTCGAGAGATGAATGCCCGGCAAGCCCAGCCCTCGCGGGCATGCGCTGCGCACTGTCACCAAAGACGCAGGCCGACACTCGCGCGTGGCTCTCCCGGCGGCGCCCGGCGGGCATGAGGACAGCCTCGAGACGCAGCGGGCGAGGGAGGCGGCAGTGCGGCGGCCGCGGGCCTGGGAGAGACCGGCCCTGTGCCCCCGGAGCAGTCGGCGGCTCTCGGCCCCGCCGGTTACAGGAGCACGGTCCCGAGCCGCCCCACCACACAGCGCCCCACACAGCGCTCTGCGCGCGGGTGGACGAGGGGGCCCAAGAAGGGGAGGTCTCTTCAACCTGAAGGTGAGCAGAGTGAGCCGCGGGGAGAGGAGGGGCAGGGCAGCGACGGAGACCCACCTTCGCCCTGGCAGGGCCCCCCACTTCTCTGGGCCTCTTCTCTGCAGCTGGGAGCCTGGCTGAGGATGAGGAGCAGCTGCCCAGCCCACCTGGACTGGAGGGCGAGAGCCTGCAGGGGCGGCCGGGAGCCTGGAGCCCAGCGCCCAGCGCACTCCTGTGAGAGCGTCCCCGGCCCGGGGCAGGGGAGTGGGACTCGCGCACCGTTCTCCGGCCCCTGCAGGCAGGTCCCCAGCCGCTGGCCAGCAAGCGTTCACCAAGCAGTGGCAGCCGCCTGCACCCCAGCTGGGTGTTCTGGGGAAGTGTCTTCAGACGGCACCTGGCCTTTGCTCCCAGTCCTGGGAGACGAGAGGGTGTCCCGGCCTGGCTCCCACGGCAAAGGGGCGCCTGTCTCGCGAGCCTCGGATGAGGTGGGCGTGGGACCCTCCACGGGGTGGGCGATTCAGCCTCCGGGGGATGGAGGGCGTCCTGCTGGGGGAAGGAAAGCATTTGTGCCCACGAAAGAAAAAGCAGGTCACTGTCCTGCATCTTAGTCAAGCGTCCCGGGCTGGAAGAGATGTCCTTGGTCCCCCTTACCTTAGCACGCTGCTCCGCGTCCTGGGGTGTCCTCGAGGGACAGAGGCCCGGGTGGCAGACGGGAGTGCGCACGCCAGCTGGGCCCGAGGTGGGGGCAGTGTGCAGGTCACATGAGGCCTCTGTCACGGCGGAGGGGGCTCCTGGGCTCCAGGTGTCAGGCACGGGCCCCTCCCCATCTGCCAGGACCCTGGCCCCTGAGAGCAGAGCGGGACCCCGGGCTGCCTCGGGCAGCACCATGTGGCTGGCCGGTGGACGTGGAGATCTGTCTGCCTGGGCCAGCCAGGGACCCTGCTCGCCTCCGGGTCCGGGAAGGCTGGTGCGCGCGGCTGCTGAGCCCGGGACGGCCGTGGTCCTGCAGGGGGACCAGAGCCCTACATACCACCTGCCGGGGGCCCGGGGGAGGGGCGGCACCAGCTCCGGGCCGATCCCGGGAGAAGGACTCCCGCGGGGCGCCTGCTCCCCGTCTGCCTCTCTTGCCCCAACCTCCCCCTCCCACCCCCAAATTCCTTCACTCCTTCGTTCGATAACAATTTACTGACTTCCTGCTCAATGTCGGGCACTGCACCCCCCAAAAAGAGACAGGGACCTCAAATGACACAATTTAGAAGGGCTGATGTGCAAACGTGGGCATGGGCACACGGGTTCCCCGAGGAGACGCGTGAGGCCCCGCGGGCCTGGACAGGGAGGTCTGCATTTCCTCGGAGAAGGGGCCCGGGGAGACGAGGAGGCAGGACCTCCTCGCTTCATCGCAGGCCTGCCCCCTCCAGGCCCCCAGCCCCAGCGGCCACACTGTCACCGGCCCACGGCGCGAGGCGGGGGGCGGGGGCGTAGACCCACCCACAGAAGTCCTCCAGGTGGACACGCTCGGGGAGCACGGCCTGAGGCCCGGCCTGTCGGGCAGATCCCCAGGCCTGGACGGCCCACCTCGGGCCCAGCTCCGCGGCCGCGCCCACCGCCCCTCGGCCGAAGGGGCTGGCGGGGCCTGGGCTGTTCTTCCGGCCCACCTGCCGCAGCCAGGAAGGGCTGGCGGCCCGTGCTACCGCGCCCGCGTCGCTGTGAGGCACCCCTGTTGCTGTGACGGTCGCCAGCCAGTCCGGGCCTTGGCGCCTGTGTTTGTGCCCAGGCAGGACAATGTCACCTCCCAGTGACCTCCCAGAGCAAAGACTTCAACAAAAGCCACGTACACAAAACATCCTGTTTTTTCTTTTCTTTCCTTTCTAAATTGACAAATGGAGATCACAGAGATCCGGGAAAAGTCTTAATTCCCAAGCACCTGTGGGGACGGACCGTGTGAGGGTACGGGGATGTCACTGCCCTCTGGGACGCCCTCGGACTCGTTCAAAACCGACACCGCGAGGCTGAGGGGCCTCGGGGGCTGGGACCGTCTGAAAGGCTCCACAGGTGGGGGACAGACTGAGTACGAACACCTGCTAGCGTCTGCGTTATTTCTTGCTATGTAACAAGTTACCCTGACACAGAGAGGCTCAAAACACACGTGTTTCTCATGTTACGGGGCTGGGAATCAGGACACAGATTGTCTGGGTCCTCGCTCAGGGTGCCTCACAGAACTGCCAGGGTCACCCTGGCCAAGGCGTCATCTGGAGACTCCACGGGGGATAGAGCCCACGAGACGAGTGTGCACAAGTGTGTGCAGGAGTGTGTGTGCATAGGTGCGTGTGTGCCTGAGCGTGCATAATTAAGCATGTGTGCATGGGTGCGTGCGCATGACTAAGTGCGTGTGCATGAGTGCGTGTGCATGACTAAGTGTGTGCACATGGGTGCGTGTGCCTGAGCGCGTGTGCAATACTGGATGAGGCCCCGCACTGACTGTGGGCCTTGGGCACGTCTCCGGCCGCTGCGCCCGGGGACAGTCAGGAGTGAGATGCCCACTGCCTGGTTTCGACCAGGTGCCCGGGCCCCGTGGACCCCACAGAGACGTGTCCCATGCCGGGGCCTCAGGCTCTGTGCCGTGTGATGGCTCTGCGTCCCCGGGGCCCAGCCGCCCCCTGCCATCCCCACGGGGCAGGCGCCTCCCCTCTGCCGTGAACCGTTGAGCAGCCTTGAGATGGGGAGCACCTGCCGGGCGTGCGGGTGGGGAGGGAGGGAGGCACCCTGCCTGCCACGAAGCAGGCACATCCGGGGACTCACGGCCGGCGCTCCCTCCAGAGAGCCGCCCAGAGGCAGCCGAGTCCAAGCCAACACCTTGGGTCCGTGCCCAGGTGGGGACCGTGGGCTCGGAGCGGGCCGGGGTGAGCGGCGGGGGGCCAGCTAGCCGGGACGGAGGGGCGTTTGCAGGTGTGCTGGGAGGTCTCGTGGTGCCTTCTGCAGGCCTCTGTGCCGTCTGCCCGTCTGTCTGTCTGCCTGTCATCTGTCTGTTGGCCGAAAGGCTCTTTGGGGCTCTGGTCCACAGAAGGGCCCTTTGCTCTCGCAGCCAGGGCCCGGAGCCGGCCCTCTGCGCTGACGCCCAGGTGAGAGCGGAAGGCGAGACCAGGGGGGAGGAGCTCACCCCCGCGGCGCTGACAGGGCCAGCTTGCCACAGCTGGAGCCCAGGCAGCCTGGGCGGGGCTTGGGGCTCGCCCCATCGGACTGCCAGCGTCCCGCCTCCGCCTTGGCCCACGCAAGCGCCACGGGATGTGAACTTGGGGGAGATGCCGGCCCGGCCGCCCGGTGCCCATGGGCAGGTGGAGGTCAACGCGCAGGTGGAGCAAGGGCCGCAGGTGCCCACCGTTTCTTTCCTAAGCTCCTCCCTCTGCCAGTGACAGGCTCGCGGGGAAGCCGGGTCCCCGCAAAGGCCGGCCATCAGGAGGCTTCCCGGAGGCGAGGGGAGGGAGGGGCGGGGGCCTAGTCCTGGGCGATGGATCGGATGGGACTCTGTGACCAGCTCGCTACCCCCGTGGGGCCGGGCCCATCCTTCCAGGGCCTGGAGGGGCTCACACGGAGCTGGGAGCAGCTGGCAAACGTCCCAGCCCACCCTGGCCCTGGGACGCCAGCGGCCAAGCCGCCTCCCTGGGCTCTGCCGCCCCAGCTCTGTGTGGGGAGCACACGCCTCACGCCCCGGGTGGGTGGGTGGGCCCCTGGGCCGGGGCTCTGACTCAGCCCCCGGAGACTCAGCCCCTGGAGCCTCGCCCACCAGCCGTCCTGGCGGGCACAGGGGGCGTCCGGCGCGCGTTAGCCGTGGTGGCCCGTCCTGCACTTTCTCGGGGGCTGGCAACAGTGCGGGCAGCAGAGCAGCTTGGCCCCGGCTTTGGTCCTGGTGACGATCGCTGGGTCAGAGGGGACTGTCCACCGGGGCTCCACAGCCAGGCGCAGGGTGGCTCAGAGGGTGGGGCTCCTGGGGGGTCCCACATGAGCCTGGAAGGTTGGTTAAGTCATTGCTTACTGGGCACACCTCTCCCCCGACGACTTCCGTAGGTCTGAGTAGCCCCGAGGACTTGTAACTAGAAAGTGCCCAGGGATCCTGCTCTGCTCGGAACATGCGGGACTGGGTCTCCCGGTCTGGGACCTCACCCGGCCGGCCACAGAGGAGGAAGCTCTCCCCTGTGCCCTGCAGTTGGCAAAGGCTCCTAGCACTCCACCCCGGCTCTCCCGAGGCCAAATTCCCCTGCAAACAAACTGCTTCCTTTTGTAGAAACCTGAGATCTCTTTAAAATGCTAATCTTTCAAAGATTTGAAAGGTGGGGTTTTTTTTTTTCCCTTTTATCAGTGTCCTTAGGTAGAAACCAAGCTGACAACTTCTACTTAGAGTGGAATTGGACACCAAATAAAACCTGGGCGGGAGAGGAAGAGTGGGCAGGAAGGCTCTGCTGCGGGGGGGGCGAGGAGAAGTGGGCGGGGCCGCAGTCACCTCTTTGATGTGACCTGGACTGAGGACTTGGCCTCAGGGGCGGGTTGCTGTACCCTAGTTGGCATCAAACTCCCTCTGGGGTTTTAAGAGCTAAGGCAAGCCTAAAAGAAAGGAATGATTGTAAATATGTGAAATAAAAAACTTCTTTGGCTGGACCATACCAAAAGGGACTAGCGACTGTGAACACATACATGCCCTACGGTCTCCAGGCTGAAGCATGGAAAACAAAGTCCATTTAAAAAGTGATTGAAGCCTTTGTTACCGGTGGGAAGGAGCCCAGTCGCTGCTCAAAGGCAGGGAGGGAGAAGGGGGAGAAGAATGAAAGAAATGCTCCCCAAAGGTGTCAAATGCGACCAATAGCACGGCTCTGGAGCTGAGAACTCCGAAGGCCGAGCAGCACACCCGGAAAGGAAAACGCACGTAGCAGGGCAAGGAAGCGTGTCTGCGCGGCAAACAGGACGGGGCCGGCAAACGGGGAGCATCCGGGATCTGGGGAGCATCCGGGATCCCAGGAACGGCCCGGGGCAGTGCCCTCTGCCAGGGTCCCGGCCCACGGGGCTGGGCGGCACGGGTGCCCCTCCCGGCTCACCAGCAGGCCGCCTTCCCCTGTACCCTGGGGTCCCGGGGGCTGGGGTTCAGGGCCGGGCAAAGGGAATTGGTGGGCGGGGCACGGGAGGCACGTGACCACCAGTCCCAGCGGCCCTGCAGGCCCCGGTCCCGCCGGGTGGCAGGGATGCAGCAGCGGGCCCTCGGAGCAGGGCCCCAGAACCCCCACCCGGGACCACCGGGGATTTTGCAGTAAAGTCACAGAGTTAGGGTTTACGTTTCGGTCTGAGGCGCCGCGGCTGGGACTCTCTCTTCCTGCTTCCTGTCTGCGGCTTTCTCAGTTTGTCACAACATGTCGCGACTATAGGCTGCTTTGTTTCCTGTCCTGCCTCGGTAGAGCAGGTTCTGGGAGCGCAGGGACCTGTCTGCTTTGTCTCCCACGTGTCACGGGGCAGTGACCTGCGCTGGGCACGTAGCAGGGCCCCCCAAACACCTTTCTCTTTTGCTTGTGCGGCCGCAGGATAGGCAGCCCGGCCGCCATGCCCTGGGAAAGGGGTCCCGACACTCGAGAGCAGGGACCGCCCCGGGCGCAAGGCAGCCCAGGACAGGCCTTTCCGTTTCGATGAGTCGGCCCCGCGCTTACTCCGTGAGTGCCCTTCCGGCTCCGGGGGACCCTCCTGAGGGCCCGTGGCGGCAGGTCTAATTCCCGTGCCGCCCATGAGAGATGACGTCACGAACTGGACCCCGAGCTCCAGCTACTAATCCCGTCACCACCGTGGTGGGGGAGGGGGCAGGGAGCCCTGCGCTGGGGGCCAGCGGGCCGGTGCGGGACAACGGGACAGAGCACGGGAGACAGCGGAAGGCAGGCCCTGACCCCGACTCCCCGAGGCCAGGCTGTGAGGCCCCAGGCAGCCTCTCTCCTTTCCGTGTCCCCATCGCGAACCCGCCGTGTCCCAGGGACGCCTGAGCCGAGCGGGGCCTGACCCTGATTTCTCCTCTGCGGTGTCCCACCCCCGAGCCTGGCTTCGCTCCTGGCCAAGCACAACCTGCGTGTCACCGCCTTTTTACATCAACGTAGTCCCTTCGGTTTATTAAAATGTGAGCTTCAAAAGTCCAGCGATGCCTTCCCTAAGCTTTTAAGTCTGAATTGTAAACCTTATTCCGCATATAACAGACAAATTTTAATAGTCTCCTTCAAGGGCCTGTGAATAATTCTTGTTCCATTCGCTGCTGACGTAGCTCGTTTAACAGCTACAGGCATTTTAATTGCATTTACACAATGAACAGATCGAGGCTGCTGTCCTGGTGGCCCAGGTGCGTCCCTGTCCCAGAGGCATCAGCGTGGAGGCGAATCTCCAGGAACCGAGACACGCCAGCCTGCGATGAGCTTCGGGGTCTCCCGAACGCCGCACACAGCGAGGTTCACACGTGAGCCCTCCGTCTCTCCGTGTCTCACGTTCACACTTCCCACTGGATTGCCGGCGGGGGCTGCGGCCAGAGGCCCAAACGCTCTTACATGTGGCCAGCCCCCAAATGCCAGGTCTGGCACCCGCGCAGAGGCGCCTGCCCGCCGCTCCGGAAGCCCGTCCCCCCGAGACGGGGGCCGGTGGGAAGAGGGGGCTTCGTTCCCGAGAAGGTCTTCACCGCTGGACACAGGCGGGGGTGGGGGGTGGGGGGGTGGAAGGAGGAAGGAGGAAGGAGGAAATAAAAGCTGAACGAAGGACTAGGAAGGAGGGCACTGGGACTTCTCCGCCTACACAGTCTGCTCGAAAGGCGAGCAGGCATCTCAAAGCCCGCAAGTCTGAAGGTCACAGTCGGCCTCTTGTGAAATTGATGCCCGTAATTCCTAAACAAACAGATGGTTATCTGCAGCTGCCTGTGAGTTAGCAGGTCACCCAGGACAGGAGAATGTGAAAAAGTGCGCGGGGGCGGCGCTGGCTGGGCCGGCCTGGACGGCCTGGGTGGCCGCCCCCTTTCCCCTCCGAAGCCACCCCTCCTCTCCTCTTCAACCCCCCTAGGCCCCCAGGGGACGCTTCTAAACCTCTGCAGACGTGAAGCCCACTGTGTACAAAGGATGCCCGCCCCATGCCGCCGGCCTTGCCGCCCTGGGACGGCCCTCACAGGCCAGTGTCCACTGTGCCGTCCACGCAGAGGGTCTCTGAACACATTGGCCCGCGGGCGGCCCCTCGTGGGGAAGAGGGTGTTTCCGTCGAGGGGAAGCTGGGCTCCTCCAGCAAGCCCGCACGTTGCCGACGGTGCGGAGGGTGGAAGCAGCCGGCCTCTGAGGCCACGCCACCTTCAGTGCACACCGCAGGCTACGGGCAGGACGTGCCCGCCCCCACCCCCCGAGGGTGACAAAGAGCTGGAGGCGGGGCTCCCGCAGCCCGTAAAGGCAGGAGCTGCCCGCGGCAGCCACAATCCGAGATGCAGCGGAGCCGAGCGGCCGTGGCCCTGGGGCCCATCATCCTGACCTTGGCCTTCCTGTGCCCTGCAGCCTCGACGGGGGACACCTGTCCAGGTGAGTCAGGCTGCAGGTGAGAAGGACGTGACAGGGGTCGGGTCTCAGAGCTGACACTCTCCGCCCACTGCCCCGGACGGTGCACCGGGCCCCTGCTGAGTCCTTCGTGAACACTGTTCTTGAGACCTGCGGTGGGTCGCCGCCTGCCGGGGGACCTGCCTCCGGCCCCCGAGGAGCCGCCGCATCACAGCCCCGCGCACAGGCGTGGAGACTTCCCAGCCCAGGAGATGGCCCAAGAACTCACACCCAGCGCTGTGGGACCTCCAGCCGGAGGCCTTCCAGCCTTTGGGGACAGCAATGGGGAGGGGGCCGGGTGAGGGCATAATGGCCCCCGCGGGCTCCCGGCCACCTCCGATGCCCAGCAGGGCGCGCCGTGGGTTGGCCTCGCCATCCTCCGGGGCTTCCCGATCAGGTGGCCCTTGACCCCCAGCGGGGGAGAGTGCGGTGCCCTGGGGCCAGGTACCCGCCCCCCAAGGGCCCCAGGCCTCCAGCGCTGGCTGCCCGGATAGGGTGGAACAGGGAGAAAGAGGTGCCACCAGTGAGAGCGGAGAAAGGACCGGAGAGAGCGGCGCAGGGGCAACATGGGCCGCGCGGCCGGTAACCCTGAGAGGCGGGCAGGGGGACGGGTCATTCCCTTCACTGCTGAGTCTTATTCTCTATTTGTCTAAAATGACCAACTGTTCACTTTTGATGAACAAAAATTAAGAAAATTTAAATGTGGAGACCACCTTGGTTCTGACCGGTGAGGACCGGGCGAGAGCAGCCCGGGACTCCGAGGGAGGGCTCTGCGTCTCTCCAGGTCCCCAAGGCCTGTCTTCTGAGGCCGATTCAGTTTTGGGATCCACCACTTAAACTCAAGGAGTGGACAGATCTCCGGTTCCGGTTCTGCCGAGCTGGCCCTGTGCCCACGGACCCCTCCCAGCTAGGGCAGGTCGAGGTCACGGGCCCAATCAAAGGGGGGGCCCAAACCCCCCGACTCCCTGATACACATTGGCCCTTCATTGAAAGTACCCATCATGCACGAAACTCTTGCTAAAGGTCAGGATGACCCTGAGACCTGGAAACGGGGCGCGAGCTAGTGCCTTCCTCCCCGAAGCCTGAGGCCGGGCCCCAGGCCGCAGACAGGCACAGGGGCCCCGAGGCGCGGGCCACGCGCCCCAGGACCGGCCCCAGGGGCCCCTTCCCCTCGGGCGGGGAGGACGCCAGGCCGGGCGCCGCCGGGCACCCGGCGCGGCCTGCCCGGCACCCCGGGGAGGGGAGGACGGACGGGCCCGGGGCAGAGGCGGGCACCTCACTTCCTGCCCACCCCCCAGGTGCCTGTGGGGCCGAGGCACAGGGAGGCACACGCCCTCGGGCGGGGCCTCGGGCCGGACGCACTGACGGCCCCGCGTGCTCCCTGCAGAGGTGAAGCTGCTGGGGCTGGAGGGTGCCGACAAGCTCACCATCCTGCGAGGCTGCCCGGGGCTGCCCGGCGCCGCAGGGCCCAAGGGAGAGGCAGGCGCCGCTGGAGGGAGAGGTGAGCGCGCCGGACGGGGGGCCGCGAGCTCTCGCCCTTGCCACGGGGGACCCGGGGGGGTCCGCGTCCCCGCGGGTCTCGGGGTGGGCGACGTGGGTCTTGCCCTGCTCAGAGCCAGCGTCCACCCGGGGCCTGAAAATAAGAGCCGGGCCCCTAATATTTTATGAGCTCCCACATGGGCCGGTCTCCACGGACTATTTGACCCGGTGCTGATCCTGCCAGGCCTGCGGGGTGTAAGGGAAACCAGCTGCTGGCGACATCGCTTTGGAGGCAGGACGCGCCTTCGAAGAGGCGTCCGGGCTCGGGGGCCTCCGCGTGAGGCCAAGGGCCGGCCCGAACGCACGGAGGGCCCAGCCCAGGGGCTCGGACACAGAGCGGAGCAGGCTGCCCCCGCGGGGACCGCCGCATCGGGCGCTCGCCACGTCCTGCACGGGCCTGGTGACAGGGCCTCCGAGGACGCGCTCCTCGTCCCAGGTCCCTGGCGAGCTATAGAGCTCTGTGCAGGCGGAGGGACCTGGGCCCGCTGCCCAGAGGTCCAAGGCTGGAGCCCAGGAGGCACGCCGAGGCGCTGGCCGATGCCCTGGGACCCAGTCCGGATCGTCCCGCTCTGCACCGAGCTGCGGGTGCTGTGTCGCCGCCGGAAAGGTCCGCCGCCGGGCGGTGCCGGGGCCGCGACGCCGAGGACCTCGGGGCTGGGGGGACGCTCAGGCTTCATCCTGGGAAGGTTCCCAAGGAGAAGGGCTCGGATGCGCTTTCCTCAGGCTGCGTGTTTGGAATTTGCAGGAGAACAGGGTTCCCCTGGAGCACCTGGGAAGGCGGGGCCGCCAGGGCCCAAAGGTAACCGCGCGGCAGAGGCCAAATCCCCGGGGTGGGGGCCCGGGACTGTCTCCCTGGCCGCCCGACAGGGTGGAACAGGGAGAAAGAGGTGCCACCAGTGAGAGCGGAGCAAGGGCCAGAACGAGCGGGGCAGGGAGACGAGAGAGACAGACTGGAGAGACGGGGACACAGAGAGAGAAGGAGACGGGGTCAGACGGAGAGAGACAGAGAATGAGAGAAGGGAGGGAGGGCGGGAGAGAGACAGAGGCCCAGAGGGACCCTGTCACGTGCTCCAATCCAAGGCGCCTGCACATGGGGCACGAACTGAGTCCCAGGTCCGGGGCCGCGGGCGGCGGGCCAGTTCCCCGCGGCCCGGGGAGGAACCGGGGCTCACGGCGCCCTTCCCGTTCGCCCGTGGAGGTCCCGGCACGGTCACGCCTACGGTCACGCCTTCGTAGCTGACCGAGCGATGAACTGGGAGCAGCGGACTCACGGCCCGTCCCACGCGCCCGCGGGGCAGCAGATCAGTGCGTGGTGTCCAGAGTGGATATCAGTGTCCCACAGACCCGAAGTCCTGGCATCAGCTGTCCTCTTGTCCCGTCTTTTCCAGGTGACCGCGGAGAGATGGGTGCACCCGGAGAGAAGGGTGTACGAGGAGAGAAAGGTGAGTCCCCGTACCTGCCGTCCTGGGCCCCCGGCAGGCTCTGTGCAGGGGAGGGCCCCCCAGAGGCCGCAGCCGTGCCCAGTGCGGTCCCCTGGGGGAGGGACTCACATCCCCCTCCCTCCGGGCAGCAGTGAGGGGTCGGGGGGTGTATGGGCCATGTGGACCTGGGGGGCAGGGCTGACCCGCGGCCCCGGTCGCCCAGATGCGGCGGCGCCGACTCGCACAGGCGTGGCCCGACGCCCCGGAAAGAGAGGGCGGGACCCGCTCCTTAGGCCGGCCGCCGCGTGTCCTGGGAAGATCGTTCTCTCTCGGGGTCCATGGAGCCAGTGGGGCTGAGGAGGTCGGGGACCCTGATTTCCAGTGGGTGAACACGTGTGTCCTCTCTCACAACACGCAGGAGACTCCATACAGTCCGAGACCTGCGCCACAGGTGACTGGCCGTGCCCCTGCCTCGGACCTCAGCGGGACCTGCTCCCGGCTGGGGGGCGGGGGTCGACCAGAAGGCCAGCTTCACCGACTGCTGGGCAGGGCCCCGATGGCCCTCGGCCACGTTCACCCCTCAGCGTCGCGAGGGACAGGCGGCGCGCGCTTAGAGGGCTCTAGTGTGGCCCAGGGAGGTCTCCTGGAGGCACGGACACCGGTCCCCGGAAGGCCCGCAGCCGGGCATACACACGCGGCGCCCCAGGGTGGGGGTGCCCCGGGGCGCGGGTTCTGTGGGTCCCAGGCTGGGAGGCGTCCCCGCCCACGCACACACTCACGGCCCGGCCCCTCCCGCCCCTGCCCCTGCCCCGGCCCCGCCCTTGCCCCGGCCCCGCCATCCACATCCCGGCCCCTCCCCAGGCCCTCGCAACTGCAAGGAGCTGCTCACCAGGGGGCACTTCCTGAGCGGCTGGCACACCATCTACCTGCCCGACTGCCGGCCCCTGACCGTGCTGTGCGACATGGACACGGACGGCGGGGGCTGGACCGTGAGTGCCGGGCGGCCGGGCGGCCGGGCGGCGGGCGGGCCGGGCCGCTGCGTCGGGGTCTCTCGCCGCCAGGGTCGGCCTGGCGAGAGGGCCCGCGCTCGTGGCCTGTGCCCAACTGTCCAGTCCCAGTCCCCTCTCTCGTCCGCCCCCGCTTTTGCCGAGGACGGAGGGAGCCAGAGAGATGGTGGGGTGAACCCCGGGTGCAGGACAGCTCCGGGAGCCCCGTCACTGAGGACAGTGCGGTTTAGGGCGTGTCAGCCCCCTCTCTGAGCCTCTACCCCTCCTGTGTCACTGGGTGGGGGGCACCGTCTGGCCGCCCCGGGTCTGAGCGGAGGCGCGCGGGTAGCTCGGCCCTGCTGGGTGACCACGGGTCGTGCCCCGCCCCCCCGCCCCCACAGGTGTTCCAGCGGAGGAGCGACGGCTCCGTGGACTTCTATCGCGACTGGGCCGCGTACAAGCAGGGCTTCGGCAGCCAGCTGGGCGAGTTCTGGCTGGGCAACGACAACATCCATGCCCTGACCGCCCAGGGTAGGCCGCGGCCGGGCCCCTGCCTCGACCTCAGCCCGGGGCCGCGGGGGAGAGGAGACGGCCGCGCCCCCAGCTCTCGTGCTCTCTGGGCCCAGCCGGGGCCTGTGTCCTCCTAGACGCTGAACGTTCGCGCCAGGGCGGGTGGAGTATCGGGGTTCCCCCCACGCCCAGCCTTGTCCGCTAAGCGGGGTTTCGGGTGGAGGGAGACGGCCCCCACCCCGCCCTGCCCGCCCGCGGGGGCCCCCCGGCAGCATGGAGCCAGCACCGCCTCTTCACCCCCGGGCTCACCTGCCAGGGCCCCCTGAGGCGGCCCGTCCTCTGCTGCCTGCCCCCGGCCCGAGGCCGGGCCCCCCGCCGGCCCTCCCAGGCGGAGGGTGGAGCGGTTTCCCACGCTGGCTGTGAACGAAGTCACAGCCGCTGCCGGGGCGGGAGGGGGGCGGGGACGACAGCCTGCGGGGTGCCACCGTCCTCCCAGTGACCTCGCGTCGGGGATCTGGGGCCCGGCGAAGCACCCCCGGGAGGCACGGTGCCTTTCTGGCCCTCACCAAGGGCTGGCCCTGTGGCCCTGAGGCACTGTGCCTCGGGTGCCAAGGCCCCGTGCTGCCCAAACCTGTCGCCAAGCTCGGGAGGCAGGGGTGCCCTCCGGCTGGGCCCTGAGCGCTCTGTCCCCAGGAACCAGCGAGCTCCGCATCGACCTCGTGGACTTCCAGGGCAACTACCAGTTCGCCAAGTACCAGTCGTTCAGGATGGGGGGCGAGGCCGAGAAGTACAAGCTGGAGCTGGGCGCCTTCGCGGGGGGCAACGCGGGTGCGTGTTTGACGGCGCGGGGGGGAGGGGGCGAGGGGGCGGGGCGAGCCCGCCGGGCGTCCTGGCTCCGCGTCTTCTGGGCAACGCAGGGCGGTGGCTCCGCCCGGCCAGGCGTTCCTCATCCGCGCGTCTGTCCACACGGCCTCCACCTACTTGTCCCCGCGAAGATGACATGGGGTAAAAACGTCCGTGAGGGGTGGGGTTATTCTTCACCACCTGCGGTGACGAGGGCGGGGATGGGGGTCATTGTCAGCCCCACCCTGTGGCGCCTGAGGGAGCCGGGCCGCCCGGGCGGTGAGGCCTGCCCCCTAAATGGCGGGGCGCCCGCCAGCCGGGGGGCTCAGGCCGGCCGAGGGCACGCGGAAGCCGCCGCATGGGCGGAGCCGGTGTCCCCAGGGCCACGTGAGCGTCTCCCTTCGGCTCGGCCGGGCTCCTTAGCGCAGCGGGCAGCTCCGGCCTGGGCCCGCTCCCGGGACCTCCCAGCGCTGTGTGTACATGTCTCCCTTTCCCTCCGAGCAGGTGACTCCCTGACGGGCCACAACAACCAGGCCTTCTCCACCAAGGACCAAGACAACGACCAAAACCCCTCGAACTGTGCGGAGCAGTACCACGGGGCCTGGTGGTACAACAACTGTCACGTGTCGAACCTCAACGGTCGCTACCTGGGCGGCGGGCACAGTAGCTTCGCGAATGGCATCAACTGGCATTCGGGAAAAGGATACAATTACAGCTACAAGGTGTCGGAGATGAAGGTGCGGCCGGCCTAGGGCGGGCCTGGCCGGAGAAGGCTGCCTGCTCCGCACCGCCGGGCCCCGCGGCTCCGGGGAGCCTCCCTCCCTCCCGGACACAGGCTCCGCGCACATGCTCATGATCCGCTCGCTTCATCCCACCTGCCCCCCGCCCGCCCACGGCCTCCCCAGAAGGAGGAATGATGGTTATTGAAGTGCTTGCTTTCTAAGAGACTCATTCTGGGGTGGTCGTTTCTTTGCCTCGTCCCCGCCCCATTACCAGGCGGTGGTCACTTTGAGCATTTTCCCTCACTTGTCCGGCAGCGGCTGCCCCTGTCCTGGCTCCGTCTGGGAGAGCCAGGGTCCCAGGGCGTAGCCGTGATCACTGGTGTCCCTGAGGGCGGTGGCTTTTCCGGGGGCAGCCGTCTCTGACACAAGGTGATGCTTCCCTCATCCCAAAGGCTCATGCTCCCTCTCCTGACTCACAGCATCTTCATACATCTTTCAAAAAGTCACTGTGAGCCTAGAAAACTCTCATGAAAAGCAGGAGAAGCATCCCTGGCTGGTGTGGTGCAGTGGGGCGGGCGTCATCCTACAAAGCAAAAGGTCGCTGGTTCGATTCCCAGTCCGGGCATTCACCTGGGTTGCGGTGCGGTCCCCAGTTGGTGCATGTGAGAGAAGCAACCAAGTGATGTTCCTCCCCGTCTTTTTCTCCCTCCCTTCCCCTCCGTCTGAAAATAGATGAAAGGATAGAATCTTTTTTAAAGGCTGGGGTGGGGGAGAATGAAACAGGGACTCTTTTGGTGCCCTCAGGGTAGAGTGGGTGCGCTGGGCCCGCTGCCCCCTGAGAACACCCCGCACTCCGGTCCGTGAGCATCAGCGACATGGGGTCCGCTGGCCATCCGCACACGGAGGGCAGCCGCAGCCCGACCCCAGCCGCAGGCGCTGAGCTCCATGGCGCCCGCACACCCGGCCGTGTGACGATGGCCAAGCCTGCAGAGGTGGCGGGGGAGAGCCCTCTGTCTCTCTTAACTGGGCCTCAGAAAGCCCAGGCGTCCAGGGAGAGACGGATGCACGTGGCCACAGGACAGCCGAGGCATCTGTTTACCGCAAACCTTCAAAGGCTAAAAGGGAAGCCGCAGGAGGACCGGATCTTCCAGGAACATGGAGGGATTTGTTTTCTGTGGCTGTGGCAGCTCGTCACCCCGAAGTCAGAGGCTCAAAACAACAGCAGCGCGCTCACCACTCTGAAGTGTGACTTGGGCGTCGCTGGGCTCAAAGCAGGACTGGCTCCTTCCCGGCCCAGGGAGAGCCGGTGTGTGTGCCCCTTGCAGCCTTGGAGGCCGGGGCGCGAGGCCCCTTCCTCCAGCCCTGGAGCCGGCGACAGCGTGCCTGTGACCCCGCTTCCGAGGCCATGTCTCCCGCTGAGCACAGCCAGGAAGGGGCCTGTGCCTGGAAGAACTCGTGGGGCTCGAAAGGGCCCAGGGCAATTCAGGGTCCCCTCCCTGACTCAGGCCCTCCAAGCAGCCACACCTGCCCAGCCCCTTGGCCAGGCGAGGTGGCGCCGCTGGTTCTGGGGACCAGGGCAGGACGTCTCGGGCAGGACAGGATTCTGCCTACCACAACCTATGTTTTTATTTTAAAAGTAGCTTCCTATCCAGAATAGTTGAAGAACTCCAACAAGTCTATAAAAAAAGGATAATTGCTCAGAAAAAGTGGATGAGAGGTTTAAAAACTCGTTGCAAAAGGAGACACCGGCGGGACCAAAATACTTATGGAAAGTTTCTCCATCTTATCAGTTCTCGGGGGAATGCACATTATAACCAAATGAGAGTCCTTTACACAGCCCTCTGATCCTGATGGCTAGGGTCAGTGACTGACGATGCTGCGTGTCGGGGACCCGCTGCCGAAGGGGACCCCCATCTACCTCCTGAGCAATGCGAATCGGTGCTACCGACTCAGAAAAGAGTTGGGGACTCCTTAATATTACCGAAAGGGATGCACATTCCCATAAGCTGGCAAGCCTGTGTCCTGACATGGAAATCTCTGTCGTGTGCTCGGGGGTGTGGCCAAACCCCTCACGCTGGTCACGCGGTGACACCCCCCGAACACCGGTGGGAAGAGGGGCGTGAGAAACGCCAGGGCTTCCAGGCGATGGAGCACCGCCCAGCGCCGCCCAGCGCGCGGCGGCCGAAAGCAGGACAGAGCACCTGAGGAGCGCGAGTCAAGGGCGCGTGATGTTGGCTCCTCGGCCCCTAGAGTGGTTTTCAAAATTAAAAATAGCCCGTGGCGTTCAGCGCCTAACTGGACAGGAGAGCAGAGGCTGCTGCCTCTGGGAGCAGATGGGCGCGGGGTGAGGGCCGGGCGGCCACGGCGGGCCGGGGGGGTGCAGGCGCTGCGCTACTTCTCCTCCTGCGTGGTGGCCACACAACGATAGAAACTTCACGTGGCGCTTTCCAAGTACACCCTTGTGCGTGCGTGTCACACGTCAGAAACGACTTGTAGGGGGAGGGGAGCCAGGGAGACAGGCTACCGAGCATCTCAGGTGACGCCCGGGGCCTGTGACTCGGGAGCTGTGCGGAGGGGCCCCTGCAGCCCCCCACCCCGGGCGGACCCGACCCCCCCAACCCCAGCTCCTAGGACGGCGCTTTCCGGCCTTAGCAGATCAGCATCTTGTAGATGCAGAAGCCTCAGAGGTGAGCCTGGAAATGGTGCGTGTGGTAAAGGCCGTGGAATTGTGACTTTTGCAGGAAGGGGTCTGGACGGGTGTGGTATTTCATAGTCTTGCGATGTGTAAGAATTCGGCCTATTATGGATGACGTCGCAGAAGTCTGATTTTCAGCGCGTACCCAACGCACTGGGTCTTGTCAGGTCAAGCGGCTGTTTCCAGGTTTTCTTGTGGCCTAGGGAGTCCCGCTAGGATGGGCGGGGTCGGGGGCGGGGCTTCCTGGGAGCCGCCGTTCACGCCCCTCCCCCAGATACGCCAGGTCCACGAGGGGCACTTGGTTGTTGTGGCCACATCCCACGCCTCCCAGGCTCTCTTTTCTGCGTCTTCAGTCGTTCTTCTTGCTCCACGTCCCAGCTGGACGTTGCCTGTGTGCCTCGGAGGGAGGTCGCTAGCACGGCTCTGCCCCGCAGGGCTGCCGGGCTCCTGGCCGGCGCACGCCCGTCTCCGGGTTTCCAGTTCCGTGGCGTCCGACCCTGGTCGTTCCTCCGGCTCACGGTCACCGCGAGGGCTTACCAAGAGGACTTCTGAGGACCTCTGAGCTTCGCCCGCTACTTATTTATCTTAAAGATTTTATTTAGTTATTTTTAGAGACGGGGGGAGAGAGGGAGAGAGACGCCCCTGTGTGGTTGCCTCTCACACGCCCCCTGCTGGGGACCTGGCCCGCAACCCAGGCCTGGGCCTTGACTGGGAACTGAACCAGTGACCCTTCCGTTTGCAGGCTGGCGCTCAATCCACTGAGCCACACCAGCTGGGTCTGTGTTTTAATTTGTTTTCACAAGGACGTTCGGTTTGGTCCTGACCGGATATGTAAGTCCACGCTTCCGGTTCATCGGCCCATGGCCCCACGTCCCCGAGCCTACACAGTGAGCATTTTTCAAATGGTCTCTTCGTACCTGTTTGAGGAAGCAGTCGTTCTGGGGTGGATGCTCATCAAGACGCGTATCGGTGATTCTGCAATGAGCGCTTTTGTGTACAAAGCTTTTTCTGACCTGTGGAATTTTCTCAAGAAGTCGGTTCCCCGGGGAGCCTGCTGACTGAAAGAGCAGGGACTTTCTTCCCGGGAAGGGACGCCGTTTGGGAAAAACCCCCATCACCAAGCAATAATTTCTTTAAGGCATGGAGATAGACGCTATAATTACCTTGATGCTGATCGAACATTTTGTTAATCCTTAAATTGACTCTTGATTTGGATCACCTGGGCCTGTTCTCTGACGCATGGCCAGAGGAACAGGCGACAGGGGGCCCATGAGCCTGGACGGGGGGCTGGGGAGAGGCTTGGCGTCCCCTCCGTCCGTTCCTCCTTTGGGTCATCGTGAGCGTCCGCGAGGGCCCCGGGGGGTGCTGTTTTCTGGGCCTCCCCAGGTGGCTCTGAAGGTCAGCCAGGCTGAGGAACCACGGCGGGCCGCTTCCCTGGGCCAGGGACAGGCCGGGCCCCCTGGCCCGGCGGAACCACAGCTGCGTGAAGGCGGCAGGGCGCAGGGAGGGGGAAGACAGCCAGACACAGGGTCGCGGACCGGACCCGCCGCTCGCACCACTGGGAGACCAGGGCTGCGGGCCCAGCGCCGCTCTCAGCTCAGGCAGCCAGGCGTCACCAGGCCTCAGAGGGGGCCCGCGCTTCGGACACTTGGGGGCCCTCCGGAATTATGCAGCCACTGCACGGAGGCCTGGCGAGCCTGGCCCACCCTCGGTGGTCGGTTCTTCAGTTCCGGTTTGTTTTTCGAACGTGCCTTCCGTCCTTGCCCGCCAGGCGCTGGCCACAGGCCCAGTGGAGGCCCGTCCTGAGGGTATGAGGGCAACTTTGGGCTTCCCGCCGGACGGGTCAGTGCAGCCGAGAAACGGGGCCAGCGCTGGCGAGAGGACGGGCTGCTGGTGTCGCCGACAACGTCCCAGGCCGCCCTGCACACTGTCCGAGGCAGCGGTGGGCTTCTCATGCCCTCGGGGCTATAAGAAAGGGCCCCCGGGGCTGGCAGGCACGATGGAGGCACTGACCCCTGCTCCGCGGGAGGCCACGACCCTGAGTAGCCGCACCTTATTTCCGATCCTCAGATCCGGTGATTTATGTTTCAGCCCCATGAAAACGGAGAGCAGCCCTCTTGCCGTGGATGGCACAGGACTCGGGGCCCGTGCTTCCGGCTTCAGCACAGACAGGTGTCCCAGATGGTCCCTGGCTCTCACGTCCTCCTGGCGGGGACTTCTGCCCCACACCGGGGTGGGCGCTGGGGCTCCCAGCCTTCTGGGGGCTCCAGGAACCCGATCGCTGGCCGTCCCCGAACCCACATGGCCGATTAATCACCTGACAATGACAACCAAATTAAACAGCTCAAGTGTGGCTGACGACATTGATCGGAGGCTAAGTTGGCTCAAAGCCTAGCAGGCCTCAGGGCTGGGACGGGAACCCAGGCTTCCTCCCCCGGCCCCGCTCCCACATCTGGCCCTTACCAGGCCGCCTCTTTGTCAAGGCCAGTGACAGCCAGCGGTTTTAACAAGCGGCTCTCACGTGCCCAGGGCCGGAGCACAACACAGGTGTGCGCCTGGCAGGTCGTGGTCTGAGGCGGGGCCTGGGCGGGGCCAGCCCACACTCCGGGACCTGGGAAACCTGACCCTTCTGTCCTCTGGCTCCTGTCCCCTCTTCCTGAAGACGCATCACACTGGATTCCAGATTCATTTGCCCCCTGACCCCGCCTCCCTGTCCCCTCACGGCAGGAAGGCTGACCTTGAGCTCTCCGGTGGGGCAGGGAGGACAGTCCCCTACAAGAGGAGTCGCCCTGGTCCAACAATACTCCGTGGGCCTTCGGGGCACGAGGGCTTTGAAAACCCTGGCTCTTTCTAGCTGGGCTCTAGAACATTCTCCCTACGGCCTTGGCTCCCTGGACGGCTTATTTTTCCCGCCTGCACAGGGCTCCGCTCTCTCCAAGCCCTTCTTTTCCTGGGAGCCCCTGGTCAGAGGGGGCAGGCGCACACGCTGCTGGCGCTCTGGCTCTCAGACCTTCCCTGGAGCCCCAGAAGACCTCCGTGGAACTGCCTGCCAGGCGATCGGAGGTAAAGCTTCTTTTAAAAAGATCCTCCCCTGAGGACATTTCCATTGCTCTTAGCAAGAGAGGACGGGAGAGAGAGAGAGAAACATCGATCGGTTGCCTTCTCACAGATGCCCCAGCTGGGGATCGAACCCACAGCCTTTTGATTTACAGGACGATGCTCCGACTCACTGAGCCACCCGGGCCAGGGCTGGGGGCAACACTAGTACCCAACGCACCTCCTCTGTCCTCCGCCCGTCCGCTGCCTGCCCGGCCCCTGCCACCAGCCCCAGAAGCTCCAAGCAGCACTGTTCTGACAGCAGCTTCCGTTGAAGTCGCGTTCGCGGTGACGGCTGTGGGCACAGCCCCTGCACTGCCGGGCGGGGCCCTGGGACGCGAGGACCACACGGGTTGGCCCAGGGCCGGGGGCCTCTCCACTGGGAGACGGGAGGGGGCGCCGCGGGCCCATCCTGCAAGGGTCTGCACAGGCCCTGCCAGCGCCCGCTGCGCTTGTCCCTCCATGCGGAAGCCGGTCCAGCCCGACAGGCCGCGGGGCAGCGCTGGAGGGAGCTGGGTGCCCACGGGGGTTGCCTGCCCCACGCTACGGGGAGGCGCCTCACCCTCCCGGCGAGACTGGGGGCCCCTCCGAGGCGCACTAATTCACCTGAGCTCCAGGGAGGGTTTGCGCCCCGGGCGCCCCCGGCATGGGGGCTGCGGGCCCGGAGCTACCTGTCTTCAATAGCTAAGTGACCAGGGCGTCCAGCGACAGCAGCGGGGAAGACCAGCGTGGCCTTTCCCGGCCCCGGGGGACGGGGGCGCGGGCATGAGGGTGTCGTCCGCGGCGGACGGTGGCGGCTGCCGCGGGAGCGGGACGGAGGCACCCCGCAGCACCGTCCTGCCCGCGGAAGGGGCGCCCCCACTTCACGCCCCGCTCAGACGAGGGCCGCTCGGCCCTGGACCCTGCCGCAGGGCCAGGCCTTGCCCTCCGCCCGGCGCTCCAAGGCACCCGCCTCCCGCCTCGGTGCATTTCAGTTTTCACTTGGAGCGGGATGTGCGGGACCACAGCTTCCTCTGCGCCACGTCTCCCGGGGACCGGGGCCTCGGCGCACGGATCCGTGGGAGGAGCCGGAGCGGCCAGGGGGCTGGAACCGGGACCGGACACCTGGTTAGTAGGGACTGTAGGTCCTGAGGTGTCTCTGTCTCCATGGCTCCGCTCTCCCTGCAGCAGGAAGGCTACCGGAAAGAGCAGATCGCAGCCATAGGCCACAGGGAGGCGACCGAGGCTGGGGGCCCTTGAACTGTGTTGGCACGCAGGCACCACGGGCCCCGCTTCGCGGACGCCTGTCTTAGGCCAGCAGACACTTCCTAGACCAACACCAGACACGCTTCTGTGCTACGTCACAGCGGCGTGGACGGGCACACAGACGTGGGCCCCCAACGCAACGCGACCCCGGACGGCACCCAGGATGTGAGCGATGCCTTTATTGAGAACGTGTGCCGTGGGCGGCATGGGGGACGGGGTACTGGTCACTCTGTCCTGGCAGGCAGGAGGGAAAGGGCTGGCAGTAGGTCAGGGGTGCAAGGCTGAGGGTCCCTGAGGAGGGGCGGGGAGCAGGATAAAGTCCTTCATTTCTCTGAAGAGGGCGACACGAGGCTGCGTATGCACTTCCTTGTAGGGCGCAGGACCTGGGGGAGACGCTCCGGGAGCTCCAACGCCCTAGGCCCGCCGCACCTTCATCTCCGACACCTTGTAGCTGTAATTGTATCCTTTTCCCGTTTTCCAGTTGATGCCATTTGCGTAGCTATCGTGCTCGCCCCCAAGGTAGCGACCGTTGAGGTTCGACACGTGACAGTGGTTGTACCACCAGGCCCCGTGGTACTGCTCCGCACAGCTCGAGGGGTTTTGGTCATTGTTTTGGTCCTTGGTGGAGAAGGCCTGGTTGTTGTGGCCCGTCAGGGAGTCACCTGCTCGGAGGGAAAGGGAGACATGTACACACAGCGCTGGGAGGTCCCGGGAGCGGGCCCAGGCCGGAGCTGCCCGCTGCGCTGAAGAGCCCGGCCGAGCCGAAGGGAGACGCTCACGTGGCCCGGGGACACCGGCTCCGCCCATGCGGCGGCCTCCGCGTGCCCTCGGCCGGCCTGCGCCCCCCGCGCCATCGGACACGCACCCGCGTTGCCCCCCGCGAAGGCGCCCAGCTCCAGCTTGTACTTCTCGGCCTCGCCCCCCATCCTGAACGACTGGTACTTGGCGAACTGGTAGTTGCCCTGGAAGTCCACGAGGTCGACGCGGAGCTCGCTGGTTCCTGGGGACAGAGCGCTCAGGGCCCAGCCGGAGGGCACCCCTGCCTCCCGAGCTTGGCGACAGGTTTGGGCAGCACGGGGCCTTGGCACCCGAGGCACAGTGCCTCAGGGCCACAGGGCCAGCCCTTGGTGAGGGCCAGAAAGGCACCGTGCCTCCCGGGGGTGCTTCGCCGGGCCCCAGATCCCCGACGCGAGGTCACTGGAGGACGGTGGCACCCCCAGGCTGTCGTCCCCACCCCCCTCCCGCCCCGGCAGCGGCTGTGACTTCCTTCACAGCCAGCGTGGGAAACCGCTCCACCCTCCGCCTGGGAGGGCCGGCGGGGGGCCCGGCCTCGGGCCGGGGGCAGGCAGCAGAGGACGGGCCGCCTCAGGGGGCCCTGGCAGGTGAGCCCGGGGGTGAAGAGGCGGTGCTGGCTCCACGCTGCTGGGGGGGCCCTCGCGGGCGGGCAGGGCGGGGTGGGGGCCGCCTCCCTCCGCCCGAAACCCCGCTTAGGGGACAAGGGCTGGGCGTGGGGGGAACCCCGATACTCCACCCGCCCTGGCGCGAACGTTCAGCGTCTAGGAGGACATAGGCCCCGGCTGGGCCCAGAGAGCACGAGAGCTGGGGGCGCGGCCGTCTCCTCTCCCCCGCGGCCCCGGGCTGAGGTCGAGGCAGGGGCCCGGCCGCGGCCTACCCTGGGCGGTCAGGGCGTGGATGTTGTCGTTGCCCAGCCAGAACTCGCCCAGCTGGCTGCCGAAGCCCTGCTTGTACGCGGCCCAGTCGCGATAGAAGTCCACGGAGCCGTCGCTCCTCCGCTGGAACACCTGTGGGGGCGGGGGGGCGGGGCACGACCCGTGGTCACCCAGCAGGGCCGAGCGACCCGCGCGCCTCCGCTCAGACCCGGGGCAGCCAGACGGTGCCCCCCACCCAGTGACACAGGAGGGGTAGAGGCTCAGAGAGGGGGCTGACACGCCCTAAACCGCACTGTCCTCGGGGACGGGGCTCCCGGGGCCGTCCTGCACCCGGGGTTCACCCCACCATCTCTCTGGCTCCCTCCGTCCTCGGCAAAAGCGGGGGCGGACGAGAGAGGGGACTGGGACTGGACAGTTGGGCACAGGCCACGAGCGCGGGCCCTCTCGCCAGGCCGACCCTGGCGGCGAGAGACCCCGACGCAGCGGCCCGGCCCGCCCGCCGCCCGGCCGCCCGGCCGCCCGGCACTCACGGTCCAGCCCCCGCCGTCCGTGTCCATGTCGCACAGCACGGTCAGGGGCCGGCAGTCGGGCAGGTAGATGGTGTGCCAGCCGCTCAGGAAGTGCCCCCTGGTGAGCAGCTCCTTGCAGTTGCGAGGGCCTGAGGAGGGGCCGGGATGTGGATGGCGGGGCCGGGGCAGGGGCGGGGCCGGGGCAGGGGCAGGGGCCGTGAGCGTGTGCGTGGGCGGGGACGCCTCCCAGCCTGGGACCCACAGAGCCCGCGCCCCGGGGCACCCCCACCCTGGGGCGCCCCGTGTGTGTGCCCAGCTGCGGGCCTTCCGGGGACCGGTGTCCGTGCCTCCAGGAGACCTCCCTGGGCCACACGAGAGCCCTCTAACGCGCGCCGCCTCCTCGCGACGCTAAGGGTGAACGCGGCCGAGGGCCATCGGGGCCCTGCCCAGCAGTCGGTGAAGCTGGCCTTCTGGTCGACCCCCCGCCCCCAGCCGGGAGCAGGTCCCGCTGAGGTCCGAGGCAGGGGCACGGCCAGTCACCTGTGGCGCAGGTCTCGGACTGTATGGAGTCTCCTGCGTGTTGTGAGAGAGGACACACGTGTTCACCCACTGGAAATCAGGGTCCCCGACCTCCTCAGCCCCACTGGCTCCATGGACCCCGACAGAGAACGATCTTCCCAGGACACGCGGCGGCCGGCCTAAGGAGCGGGTCCCGCCCTCTCTTTCCGGGGCGTCGGGCCACGCCTGTGCGAGTCGGCGCCGCCGCATCTGGGCGTCGGGGCCGCGGGTCAGCCCTGCCCCCCAGGTCCACATGGCCCACACACCCCCCGACCCCTCACTGCTGCCCGGAGGGAGGGGGATGTGAGTCCCTCCCCCAGGGGACCGCACTGGGCACGGCTGCGGCCTCTGGGGGGCCCTCCCCTGCACAGAGCCTGCCGGGGGCCAGGGCGGCGGGTACGGAGGCTCACCTTTCTCTCCTCGTGCACCCTTCTCTCCACGTGCACCCTTCTCTCCGGGTGCCCCCATCTCTCCGCGGTCACCTGGAAAAGACGGGACAAGAGGACAGCTGATGCCAGGACTTCGGGTCTGTGGGACACCGGTATCCACTCTGGACACCACGCACTGATCTGCTGCCCCACGGGCGCGTGGGACGGGCCGTGAGTCCGCTGCTCCCAGCTCATCGCTCAGTCAGCTACGAAGGCGTGACCGTAGGCGTGACCGTGCCGGGACCTCCACGGGCGAACGGGAAGGGCGCCGTGAGCCCCGGTTCCTCCCCCGGCCGCGGGGAACTGGCCCGCCGCCCGTGGCCCCGGACCTGGGACTCAGTTCGTGCCCCATGTGCAGGCGCCTTGGTTGGAGCACGTGACAGGGTCCCTCTGGGCCTCTGTCTCTCTCCCGCCCTCCCTCCCTTCTCTCATTCTCTGTCTCTCTCCGTCTGACCCCGTCTCCTTCTCTCTCTGTGTCCCCGTCTCTCCAGGCTGTCTCTCTCGTCTCCCTGCCCCGCTCGTTCTGGCCCTTGCTCCGCTCTCACTGGTGGCACCTCTTTCTCCCTGTTCCACCCTGTCCGGGCGGCCAGGGAGACAGTCCCGGGCCCCCACCCCGGGGGTTTTGGCCTCTGCCGCGCGGTTACCTTTGGGCCCTGGCGGCCCCGCCTTCCCAGGTGCTCCAGGGGAACCCCGTTCTCCTGCAAATTCCAAACACGCAGCCTGAGGAAAGCGCGTCCGAGCCCTTCTCCTTGGGAACCTTCCCAGGGTGAAGCCTGAACGTCCCCCCAGCCCCGAGGTCCTCGGCGTCGCGGCCCCGGCACCGCCCGGAGGCGGACGTTTCCGGCGGCGACACAGCACCCGCGGCTCGGTGCAGAGCGGGACGGTCCGGACTGGGTCCCAGGGCGTCGGCCAGCGCCTCGGCGTGCCTCCTGGGCTCCAGCCTTGGACCTCTGGGCAGCGGGCCCAGGTCCCTCCGCCTGCACAGAGCTCTATAGCTGGCCAGGGACCTGGGACGAGGAGCACGTCCTCGGAGGCCCTGTCACCAGGCCTGCGCAGGACGTGGCGAGCGCCCGAAGCGGCGGTCCCCGCGGGGGCAGCCTGCTCCGCTCTGTGTCCGAGCCCCTGGGCTGGGCCCTCCGTGCGTTCGGGCCGGCCCTTGGCCTCACGCGGAGGCCCCCGAGCCCGGACGCCTCTTCGAAGGCGCGTCCTGCCTCCAAAGCGATGTCGCCAGCAGCTGGTTTCCCTTACACCCCGCAGGCCTGGCAGGATCAGCACCGGGTCAAATAGTCCGTGGAGACCGGCCCATGTGGGAGCTCATAAAATATTAGGGGCCCGGCTCTTATTTTCAGGCCCCGGGTGGACGCTGGCTCTGAGCAGGGCAAGACCCACGTCGCCCACCCCGAGACCCGCGGGGACGCGGACCCCCCCGGGTCCCCCGTGGCAAGGGCGAGAGCTCGCGGCCCCCCGTCCGGCGCGCTCACCTCTCCCTCCAGCGGCGCCTGCCTCTCCCTTGGGCCCCGCGGCGCCGGGCAGCCCCGGGCAGCCTCGCAGGATGGTGAGCTTGTCGGCACCCTCCAGCCCCAGCAGCTTCACCTCTGCAGGGAGCACGCGGGGCCGTCAGTGCGTCCGGCCCGAGGCCCCGCCCGAGGGCGTGTGCCTCGGCCCCACAGGCACCTGGGTGGTGGGCCCGGAAGTGAGGTGCCCGCCTCTGCCCCGGGCCCGTCCGTCCTCCCCTCCCCGGGGTGCCGGGCAGGCCGCGCCGGGTGCCGGGCGGCGCCCGGCCTGGCGTCCTCCCCGCCCGAGGGGAAGGGGCCCCCGGGGCCGGTCCTGGGGCGCGTGGCCCGTGCCTCGGGGCCCCTGTGCCTGTCTGCGGCCTGGGGCCCGGCCTCAGGCTTCGGGGAGGAAGGCACTAGCTCGCGCCCCGCTTCCAGGTCTCAGGGTCATCCTGACCTTTAGCAAGAGCTTCGTGCATGATGGGTACTTTCAATGAAGGGCCAATGTGGTCAGGGAGTCGGGGGGTTTGGGCCCCCCCTTTGATTGGGCCCGTGACCTCGACCTGCCCTAGCTGGGAGGGGTCCGTGGGCACAGGGCCAGCTCGGCAGAACCGGAACCGGAGATCTGTCCACTCCTTGAGTTTAAGTGTGTGGATCCCAAACCTGAATGGACCTCCAAAGAGATGACCTGGGGATTTGGGGTGACGCCGTGCCCTCCCGGGGCACCCGCTGACAGTCTCCCTCTCTTTCTCTTTTCCGTCCCCCCAAGAAGCCCTGCGGTGCTGGGTCTGCCCCGTCCACGTGTGGTCGTTCTTGGTGGCGTCCGCTCGGGCGCCGGCTGTCCTCAGCCACGGCCTCTCACCGCCCGTCGGCCGCTGGACCTGCCACTGGCCCGGAGGGAAAGGGAGACCCCGCCCCCTGCGGGCCCTCAATTTACTGAATTGGATGCTCGGGTTGTGGGCCAGGCCTCTGCACCTGTAACCCCCAGGTTAAGGAGTCTCGGGGCACCTCCCGGGGGCCCTTGCTGGCCGAAGGGAAGGACATGTGCCTCTTCCCAGCGGCACGGAGACCCGGCAAGCCCCGGGGGCCCCTCTCTGGCCTGGGGTCAGGAAGGCCTGGACGCACCGCTGCCACTCCCCCTCCCACAGGGCGCCCCCCCGAGGGGACGTCGGGCCTCATCAGAGGACAACCGTGTCGAGGCCGCACCCCGGGCGCCGCACACGCCCCGTGCGTGGCGTTGGCCGCGACCCGGGGCCGGGAAGGGCCAGCCCGTCTCACCTGGGCAGGTGTCGGCCGCCTGCGCAGCCAGGGCCTGGACACACAGGAGCAGGAGGAGCTGGCCCGCAGGCCCCAGGGCCAGCGCGGCCCTGCTCAGCCCCATGCTTTCTGGTCTTTGACTTGGAAGAGGCTTCTAGAACAGAGAATACCAGCCCAGCCCTGGGCCTGTTTCTCAACTCCCCTGGCGACGCCCACTTCCTGTGAGCTCTTTCGTGGCGGTGACTGGATTGAGAAGGGGGTTTCCTTCCTCTTGGGCCCTGCCCAGATGCCCGGGGAGCCGGCCTCCCTTCCCCGAGCAAGGACACCTGTGTGCCTGCAAGAGAGCCCCCAGGGAGCAGGGTCTGATGCCCTCGGGGTGTAAGGGTGGCCCACCCCGCGCCCCCTTCTCCTGGCCCAGCTCTACCCAAACCTCGCCCCCCACCCCGAGGCCTTGGCTGGGGGATACGGAAGGCAGACCGAAGATCTCTCCCTCCCTCCTCTGGTTTCCAGAATATTCAGGTTCCGAGCCAGTCGTTGGTCACTACACAGGGAAGAGAAAAAGCTCCAAGCGTGTCAGCACCGGCCCGTGGGGCGGGTCGCGTTGTTGGAATTTCACAGGCGGGGAGGCCGGTGTGTCCTGTCCCCCGAGCCCCTGAGGCCACACCCCGCATCTTGTCCTGTGAGCCGAAGGTGCTCAGCCTCGACGCGCTGCGGACATCGCTGAGGGGGTTCTGGGGATGCGTGGAGGGGGACGCCTCGGAGAGGGGGTACCCAGAGCTCAACATTCCTCTGGGCCAGTGTGGGGGCGGCAGCCCAACCCCTCGAGGTCCCCAAGGGGGAGAGAAATGGGGGAGCCAGGCCAGGGCGGTCGCAAAAGGGGCGCAGTGTCAAGGCGGACAGGAGACCTTAGGTCCACTGCTTGGGCACCGCAGCGACTCTAGACTTTGCTTCCACCTGTTGAGAGCGAGCGGAACAAGCCGGTGGCGTTGCCGCAGGGGCCAATGAGTGTCCCCTGGAGCACAGCGTGTCCCCACAGGCCGTCCGGCGGGGGCGGGGGCGGCGCTGCGTGGGAGCAACCGCTCCTGGCGGCAGGTGGGGCGGGGACAGAGCGGGCAGGCAGGCCTGTCCGTGCGTCTGGTCGGGTGTCGACAAGGCCATCGGGGAGGGACTGTACAGCCCTAAGAGCATGTGGACTTCACAGCATGAGAGGGCGCAAGGTTTTCACAAGTTCGCAGAGCGACCGATCGACACCGTGTGGTCCATGGAAGTCATTCAACTTCTGGCTCCTGTCCCACGAGGCGTGAACAGACAAGCCGTTAACGGAGACATCGGCTCAAAGGCGTAGCCACATCCACCGTGTGGGAGCAACGGAAACCTGAAGAGGGGTTACTGCACCCGGGGCCTCTTTTTGCCAATCCCCAAATACAGCGGAGGGGCTGGCCGGTTACTGGGACCGCCCTGCAGTGCCGAAGGTCAACGCTGAGGTCCAGGGCCTGTCCGGGGAGCGGAGTGGGGGTGGAGTCCAGGGGGCTGCTCCCTGGGCATGAGGGTGAGGCTCCAGGAGCCGGTCTGACGGGGACCGGAAGGCACTTTGGGGACGTCTAAGGGTCCCCAGGTGCAAACGCAGCTCCTAGAACCCCATCGAGGTTTCCCTGCGTCACTCATGCCCCAGGGTCCTCGCTGGCACCAACGGAAACCTTCCCCCAGGGGGAATGGTACCGTCCCAGGACCTCGATGGCCTGCAGGGCGTCTTGTCTCCGTGTGTGACCTCAGCCACCCTCCCTGCGGGCTGAACGTATGGGGGCAGCTGGGCAGGGACGGTCCCGCTGCACAGGGGGGCCCCCTGACTTCAGCGTTCCCCAGGGACAGGGCCTTTGGAGACCCTGGCAAGAGGCCCTGAAGGAAGCAGAGAGGCCCACGCCTTCCACAGACAGACTCGAGGGCGTGCAGCGGAGTCCGGGACGGTGGAGGGGCCGCCGGCGGGCACCAGGGCTCGGCCTGCAGCGACCTTTCCTTGGACAAGCATCGGAGTAGCTGCTGTGCCAGAAGGAAGCAGGGCGGCCGCCACCGCCCCTGGGGATCCAGGTCCCTCAAAGGGCCTGTGGCGCTGACCTGTCCCGCCGGCGCCCAGGCGAGCTGGGGCCGCACCTTCCCAGCGCAAGGCTCCGCCCTTGAGGGAGGCAGGAACGGTGTCCTGGCCCAGAGGCCTGGCGGGGGATGCGCGTGCCCCTGGGCCTCCGAAGCCCCTCCACAGGTGGGCCTTGGAAGCAGGTGAGGGTGGGTCCCCGCCCGGGCCAAACACTGGTTTTCCTCGACTTTCCACCTTTCTGCCTCACCCTCCCAGCCAGGGGACAGGGTCCTCCGGGACGGTGTCAGCCAGCAGAGGGGAGCCACCCAGGCGGAGGGCTGGCCCCCTTGTCCGCTTCTGGGGTCTCTGGGGAAGCCCGCGGGCTGTGGTGCTCCCCGGAGCCACTGCCGACCCCGGCAACGGGCGCCGAAATGGCGGCGGGTCCCAGCCAACCTCTCGCCCTCCCGGGTTCCTTTGTCGCTCCCTGTCCTGATGCGCCACCCCGGCCTCTCCTCCCCTGCAGTGGGTTCAGGGGTCCCTTCCCACGGAGAGCACGTTCTTGCAGAGCGGCCTGCTGTGTGCACGGTGACCTGCCTCGCACGGGGTTGGCCCCGTGGGCGCCGCGAACCCTCACTGCGACTACACAGCGCCGGGCTGCGCTTCGGTCGCCGGGGATGGTCTGTGTCGGAGGAAACTGGAAGGTGTGGCTCAGGAGGCAGACAGCCCCCCGGACGCCCTGCCGGCCGCGGCCCGAGGCGCCGGCCCCGCGCACACTCTCAAGACAGCTCCACGGAAGGGCCCTGCTCGCCCGCGTCCTATTTTAATGCCTTAATTGAGCCCATGAGCCCCAGAGCACAGGGAGAAAACAAACCTTGCCCTGTTATCCTCCCGGTTGCACAGGAGAAAGGTCAGTGCTGCCTTCTGGAGACTCGGGGGGAGAGTCTCCGGAGGCAGAAAGTCTGTGTGTGTGGTGATGGTGGCTTAGCGTTGGGTGTGTTTTAAGGCTTGTGAACAGACTGCAGAAATCCAGAGGCGTCTCCCCCATGTTAGACCGGCTCCTCGGGTCCCTGCCCCGCCTGCTGGCCTTTGTTTGCAGTCCACGCTGCTCCCGGTCTCGCCGCCACGCCGCTGCCCGCTGGCCGGCGCGCGGGGAGGCCAGGTCGGGACGGGCACGGACCGCAGGACCACACGACCGCAGCCAGGCTGCGCGCTCCGGGGCTCTGGGGGCCTGGCCCCTGCGCAGGCACGTCTGCTCTGCCTGAAAGGGCGGGCCGAGGCTGCCTGCGACGTGGGCTCACGGCGGTGGGTTTCATTTTAAAACTCGCGTTAGGGCGGGGCCGGCCCTGCCGAAGCGTCCCGGGGAGTGGGCAGGATGCGTAACACTAACCGCAGACGCACGTTGCTACGGGAGAAGGACTGGAATGAAAGGGTTACGGTACGTAAGCGCCGTCTCCTAGCTTCCCTCACCCCCAGACATCATGTGGTCAGCAGGCCCTCTGCCCAGTGGAGGGGACACAGGGCCGGGACACACAGAGCTTCCTTCCGTCCCCCCAGCGCCCCTAAACCCGGTCGTCCCAGGGACAAGACGTGGCCGAGGGCAGGCGGGCAGGCTTGCAGACCCCCAGCAGCACGGTCCCGGCTGGGGCTCCTTCTCAGCTTCTACAGGGGACAGCTGCCTGGCGGGCAGGGAGGACCCAGGCACGGCCACAGAGCCGCCACTGCCGTCCTGCTCTGTGCCCGGGGAGACAGGGGAGAGCATGACCCAGCAACTCCAAGGGAAGGATCCCAGGGAAGCCTTTGATTGGCTGGCTACTGGCCAATCACCATGATGGAGGGAAATGGGGTCGTGCTGCCCTGCCAACGCAGGGGACCTTGAGCAAGGCCCGAGCAGGCTGGCCAACGGGGCTCTTCTGCCTGGAACGGTCCCCGTGTCAGCAAAGTTCCACGCCCCAGGAACCCTTCGGTCCTTCGCACTCCAGGGGGTGGGTCCCTCTAAAACTCAAGACTCCATCTAGCAATTTCCGAGTTTAGTGAGTTGGGTGAGGACGTTATAACCTGTTTTTCCGGCATTTCATTTGGAACGGTTTCCCACCACGTGTCTTAAGAAGAGACATTCAAAAGGGAACGACAAACAGGAACCGAAACAGGGTCAGAGGGTGTCCTGCGGTTTTTCCGGCCAGGAGCAAATCCCCACCCACGTACTTGGTGAAACAGAAACCACCGCTGGGGCACCGGAGTGCCCCCCCCGCCCCCCTCCGGTCCGCCCCTCGGGAGCGCCAGGTTCCTCTTCCCAGGGCGGCCGGCCCGGAGCAGCTCAGGACATTTGGGGGTAACGCGTGCTTTGGTGCCCGCCGCCGCAGTGTCTCCACACCGCACGTCCCCCCACGGAAAGCCGGGGAAGCCGCCGCAACAGCTCCCCTTCCTGATGGAGGTGGCCCTGGGTCCGGGCCGCCCAGACGCCTGGACGCTTCAGGTCCTCCCCTTCGGGACCAGGGCCCAAGCCGCCCCCCTCCCCCCAGCCTTTGACCTGCACAGATGGCAGGGAGAGCGCGTCTCGGCCGCCCCCGTCCCTGTGAGCCTGCCAACGGCAGGAGTGTCCCTGGAGGTCGCCTGGGTGCGCTCCAGACACCAGGGGCTGCCGGGAGGAGGGCCCCCGCCGACCGCACCGTCCGCAGGCAGGTGTCAACCCCGCTGACGTAAAGAGCACCCGCGATGACATGCGTGGCGCCGGGACAGCACCAATAACTTCACCGTCTCTCCTCACCCTCGAAAGCTGGGGGTCGGGGGCGGCCCTTCCTTCTGCTCTGTGCATTGGAGGGGCTCGAGGGCTGCAGCTTTGGAAGAAGGAAGACCCTGCCTTTTCCAGGTCACAGCCGCTGTCCCCCAAGGCCCCCCCCCTCCCAGCATCCAGCAGCCTCATGGGGCACTTTCCCTGGGAGGCTCAGATTTCAAATTAGGTTTGCTTCCTCCAGCAAAATCTCTGGTTTAGCTCAGCTGAGTAGACGCAGAAGATGGCTTGATTAAAATAATTTACGTTCTCTCTTAAAGACTGGCGAGCTTCCCCCTCCCGGAAGGCTCCCCCTCCTTCTGAACGCACATGGCTACTAAGGTGGGTGGGCGCGGGGGCGGGGTGGAGTCGGGAGGGAAGTGATTGAGCCAGGACACCTCCCGCCCCCACGCCGGTGCCCCCCCCATTCCTCCTGCCCCGCCCCACCACGGCTGGGGGAGCGCGGCCTGCAGGGCGGGGTCGGATCCAGGGGCGCTGCCGGGCCCCGCCCTCCACTGTGAGCTGGGTCTGCTGCTAACTCCCGGGACTACCTGCCAGGAGTGAGGGGGGCTCCACCTGGAATGAGCTGGGGGCGTCCACGCTGCCCCTCCTTGGGGACAGGCTTCCGGAGGGGCTGAGCACGCTCGCCGCCGGCCCGGGAGGAGATGGTCCCGATCCTTCCTTACAGCGGCCTAAGGGGCTTTTTGCGCCTCAGGGCCCCCAACCCCCGTCGGAGCCGCGAGGCCATGGCCTCTGAGGGGCTTCGGCCCTTTCTGCCCCTGCCGCCTCCCTGTCTCTGCCCAGAATCCACCACAGGCCCTGAGGTGCCACCATCCCTCCCGAGAGGGGCCAGAGCGACTCATTCGCTGGCCTGTCGGTGATCAAGCCCCCTCACAGCTGCGGAGCTGCTGCTGCGTGAGGCTGTCTGGGGATGAGAATCCTCATCACCACCGAAGCTCTTCTGGGCTGACCGTTAACCCTCGCGCCCCACGCCCCCGAGCCGGAAGCGCCGGTCGCAGGGAAACTGAGTCAGGCACGCCTCCTTGTTCCTGTCCCCTGGTGTGGCCTGGAAATAGCCTGGTGAGACACGCTCGGGGTCCCCTCGTGCATGCGGCACCGGCTGGCGGCTCCAGCCTCATCGGGCCAGATTGCCGCAACCTGTAGAGGGTTGTTTCAAAGGAAAAGGAGGCCTCCTCCTGTTGGTCCCTGCAGTGCGCTGGCCATTCGTGGCTGTGCTCTCGGAGCAGGTCCGGCGGAGTCCGCTCAGCCCCAGTGCCGCCCGGCCCGGTGGGGACACACAGCGACCCAGACAGCCCGTCCTGCTGGGCCGGCACGTGGCGGCGGCAACGGGAGGCTGTAAATAACGTTCTCCGAGTGCGCAAGACAGAATTCTTATTATTCTTCCCCTAGGTCTTGGAACGGGCGATAAATTAAACTTTTCTTCTGCTCTCCCCACCCCCACCAGCTGACACAGAATATGGAGCGGCCACCCTGCGCTTGTCATTGAGGACGAACGGTGGCCTGTGTGTGGCAGGGAGGGAGGTTTGGGTGCGGGGGTGGGCGGGGCCTGGCGGGGGCACCGCAGGGTGGGGTTGGGGAGCCTGCTCCGAGCCAGGCTCCTCTCTGATGGTCCTGCGGGTGGGTGGTCTCCCACTCGCGGAGGGCTTGCCCTCCAAGCCCAGAGGCTCTGCCACCCAGGCTGGGGCCGAGAGGGGCTTTCTGGGGCGAGCCCCGCTTCTCACTGCTCTCCGCCGCTGCTGGCTGCGGGCAGACCCAGACCGCCCCCCGCCGACGGCCTCCCCCGGGGGCCTGTGTGCTGAGCGAGGCTCGTGAGGCGGCAGCAGCACCGGCCCCAGGCCCCCACTGGGGAAATAGAGGCTGTGGGCAGATCTAGGATCTGATCTGGACCTCAAAGAACCGGGCGATCCTCCTGCACCACAGGGAGACTGAGGCACGGAGTGAGACAGGGATGCACCCAGCCCCCGGGGGATGGAGTCCCACGCTAAGTTCTGTCAGGCCCCCCGGCCATGCCCTGGAGGGCTGAGGAGCCAGCCACCAGCAGGTCCAGCTGGGGGGCACCAACACGGCCTGCACCCCAGGCCCCCGGGACCCCCACACGGCAGCTGGTCCGGGGGCCCCCCAGGCCTGCAGCGGCGGGGCCTTCCCCAGAAGACGTCCAACTCGGCCCAGGCGACCCTTCGCTCCGAGAGTCCCGGCCTCCTTTCCGGCGTCAGGAGGGCCTTGTGCCCGGAAGGACGATTGGACACCCGGCCTTGGCCCTCTTCCCGGGCCTTGAGTTTAAGTCGGGCAGCAGGGGGTGCCATCAGGGGTCAGGAACAGGAGGAAATTTGCCCCCCACCCCATGCACCTAGTCTCTTTCGAGGGTTCATCCTGGGGCTGGAGCTGGGCTGGGGAGGGGAGGGGGGGAAGGGGAGGGGAGGGGAGGGGAGGGGCCCTGCCTCAGAGTCACTGTGCCCTGGCCCATCTTCCACCCCTGGGAGGGGGTCCGCCCAGGCTCCCCTGCACACACGGACACGCTCACGCGCTCCTCGGCACGGACGCTTACATGCGCGCTCATGTGGGCTCACGCCCAGACTCACACACATACACATGCACGGTCATGCCCACATGGGCCCCTCCTGGGCCCCGCAGCGTGGACACGGGTCCCCGAGCAGAGCCGGGGAGGCCTGGGAGCCCCCCTGCACCAGGGACGCAGACCCTCCCACCCTGCTCTGCTCGGCAAAGGTCACTGGTCTCCGAGGACGCTGCGGGCAGCCACCGCCCTGCTCCCGCCCTGAGGGGAGCAGGACACGGAGGAGGAACCGCGGCCTCGGGAAGAGGGAAGGGAAGGAGGCTTGAGTGCTGGCAGCTGCCTGCGTGCGAGGGGACCCGGGGAAAGCTTCCTGAGTTCAGGTGTCAGAGTCCTTCCCCCGCCCGGGCAGGAGGCTGGGAGGCGGCCGCTCGCTGGGGACTCCGTGCGGAGAAACCCACACTGCACACGTGTCCCCTGCCACCGCTGACCCCGAGCTTTGAAGTCTGCGCCCCAGGAGGCAGTCACCGCCTGGGTGGCACCTGCCGTACCCGCCATGGCCGGAGGCATAACATTTCTGAGATCCTTTCTCCTCGTAAAGTCTTAAAGAATCAATGAGAGTGACAAGAGTCCACCAGGAGCCCCTTGAGGTGCCACTTCCCCGGCAGTGGCTAAAATTTAAAATGGGGCTGCTGTCCACCTTGCTGTGTGTCGTGTGTGTGTGTGTGTGTGTGCAGGTGTGCATGGGTGTGCACGCACACATGCGTGCCCTGGCCGCCCAGCCTGGCCCCCGTGGGCTTGACCCGATGCCGTGAGCCACCGCAGGCAGCCTGGCCGCAGGCACCGGGGCTTGGTCTGTGGGCTGTAAAGGGCAGGGCCTGTTCTGTGCCTTTCTTTCAGCCGCCGGCCCTGGCGCAGTGGCAGGAGCTGGTGGCAGGGGCTCCGGGAGGCTGTCGCTCCGGACAGAGCCCACTGGGAGGCCTGAACTCGGAGGGCGGCTGCCGGTCAGGAAGCGGGGGCGGCGGGAGCGGCCGGGAAGGCGGCACCTGACGCGTAGCTTCACCCCACGGCCCGGGGCCTCAGCACCAGGCGACCTGCTGGAGAAGCCTCGGCGCCTCGTGGGGAGCGGCCTGGCACACCCGGCCCTCGCTCCCCGCCCACGTCGCGCCCACACCGCCCTGCCCCCGGGAGGCAGACGCTTCAGGGGCGTCTCCGGGGCGGAGTGAGAGGGCACTCGGGGACGGCCCCCGCTCAGGACGGCCCCCGCGGCCGCCCTCCCAATAAGCGGCAGGTCACCTGTGCCACCACCCACTGCCACAAACTCATCGGATTTTTAAAGGCCACGAAGGCCCATGAAGGGCCTTCAGGACATTCGTGTACAACCGCCGGGAGTGGGGGCGGGGGCGGGCGGTGCCATGGGCCTACGTGACCCACCAGGAAGCTAGTCGCTCCCGTAGACGCTGTGAGGGCAGCGCGTGGCCCGAGGGGGCTTCCAGGCCCCTGTCACCCCTCTGAGACAGGCCGCCCTGCCTGTCCCGCGGGGCAGTGTGTTTGAAACCCGAGCCGGGCCTCGCTCTGCGCCTCTGTGCCCGGGAGGCCCGGGCCCCGGGCCTGCCACCCCCCCCACACCCCGGATGGGCAGGCAGCGGGGGCTGACGGGGGGGGGCGCTGTGCCGGGCGCTTTCCACGTCTGCGCTAAGGCTGCCGTTGCCCTCGCAGGCGGGGGTGCCGGGCCCAGACAAGGTCAGTCACTTACCTTGGATCACGCAGACGTGGCTGAGCTCAGAATCAGCCCACAGGGTCCTGAGCTCCGGAGCGGGACGTGGCTGTCACAGCGAACAGGCCCCACGACCCAGAAGGGGCCCCCAGCATGAGTTACGTACACAAAGGCCCCCCCCCGCTGTCCGACACATGTGCACATGTCCCACGGTCTCACACGCGTGCACACACATCCCGTGGTCTCACGTGTGCACGTGCACACAACCCCAGCATGCACAGCGCACACATCCCACTGTTTCACATGTGTGCACACACCCCACGGCCTCTCACACACACATGCACACACATGTCCCACAGTCTCATACGGATGCACTGTGCACACACCCCACAACCTCACGTGCTTGCGCACACATCCCGCGGTCTCACACGCAGGCATGCGTGCACACCATGGCCTCTTACACGTGCACCACCTTTTCCCTCTAACTCATCCTGGGACGGAACCGCTCTCCGTGTCGCCTGAAATAAAATTAGGAACTGCCCGCGCGGGGCGCTCACGCTGAGAACAGTGTTCCAAATGGGGACTAATTGGCCACCCAGGGCCGGGCGCTCGCCGTGCAGTGGAGCTCGCCGGTGTCAGATGGGGAGATAAAGCCGCTAAAAAATGAGATCGGAGCAGCTAATGAGGGCCAGTCAGCAGGCCGCGCGGCACAAAACAGGGAGCGTGGGCCCTGGGACGCCACCAGGTGGGCGGCGGCCACCGGGGGCGTGCTCGCCGGACCTGGGGACGGGCCTCCTTGGCCCTCCTGGTCTCCGCCCGCCTATCGCTCAGACCTGCCGCGGCGGGGGACACGCCGGCCCGCCCCACAGAGCCCGCCGTCGCGGGCTGCTCAGCTGCGGGCATGGAGCACAGGGACGGCGGCTTGAACACCGGACCGTTACTGTCTCGCGTCCTGGTGGCCGGAGGTCCGGGACCCAGGCCGGGCTGGCTCCTCCTGGCTCTCCCCTGGGCTCGCAGACGTCACCCTGTCCCCATGTCCTCACATTACTTGCTGTCCTTCCTCTATTGCATCTGCACCCAAATTCCCCCTTTTAATGAGGACATCGGTCACCCTGGGTGAAGGCGCGCTTGCATAGCCTTACCGTAATGACGATGCCAGCCAGACCCAGACCCACGTTCGGCCGCCTTCTGAGGTCCTGGTGGTCAGGACGACACAGCGGGCTCTGGGGGACGCCGTTCAGTCCCAAACACCGTCCTCGGCCATGTGCTTCTTCGCTCAGTCCTGGTTTCCTCCTTCACACGTTCAGGGAGCCCGTGCCGGCTGTGTGCTGAGCTGGAGCGAGCGGAAGCCGCCGCTCGCCGCGCCCAGCGTCCAGGGGATGTTGGGACAGAGCCCGAGGGGGCCGAGGGGGCCGTAGCACGCGGAGCGACCCCGGCCCCGAGCTCAAGGCAGCCGTGGGTGACGGCCCCTCGGGACGGGCGAGGAGCAGGCTCCTCATGTGTCCTTTTGCTCAACACCGAAGCCCTGGGCAAGGGTCGGGCAGGCCTGGGGGGCCCCGCGGCAGGGAGGGAGGGGCCGCCCCGAGACTTGAGAGCAGGGTCGGACTCGAGCGCACCCAGGAGGCCACCCCCGGCCTTGTCTGCGGCCCCTGCTTCCCTGAACCCTGTGCCCCCCTCTGGGCAAGTCCTTGAGGGGTCAGGAAGAGCCGCAGGCATGGAAGCTCCTCTTACTGGTCGAGTCTTCCAGGTGGACACGTGTGGCCCTCAGCTTGGGGGGTCGCAGTGTATGGGAGCAACCGGTGACCCTGAGCTTCTCCCTCAAGAGTGACTCCATGAGGAGCCGGCAGAGGACACATGAAGTGGCCGCCTGAGCTGCCCCACGCCCCGGCTGTCCACACCGGAGCCGTCCCACGCCCTGGCTGTTCCACGCCATGGCGTCCCACGCCCGAGGCCACCTGTCTCTGCGCCTCAGGCTCTGCCCACGCTGCCCCCCGCCCGCCCCCCTGCAGCTCCGGGAGGCAGAGGGTTTCCCAGAGCCCTCCCAGGGGTGGCAGCGGGCTCTTGGCTCGGTGAGAAGAGCTCATCCAAATGGACGGGGAACCGTGAGAACGGTGTTCGAGCAGCCAGATGGCGCGCATCCTCCGCGGTCACTGGACAGCCGCCTGCTAATGGGCCTTCCTGGAAAGGCCACCTGGGGCGGGTCCCGATGTTCCGTGATGGCGGAGCAGCCCTTAGACGCCTGAGGCGGCAGCCGGACAAGAGCCGACTTCCCAAACGCGCCCTCTCCCTCACTGTGCAGGGTGTGCGGGGTGCCGTGAGCGCCGGGCCCAGCCCTGCCAGTGCTCAGCGGTCGCAGGCCCCAGGCGCCGGCCAGCCCTGCCCTGCGTTTACTGGCCGGGGCCCCTGAGCGGGGACGGTGGCTGCACAGGGCTTGGTGAGCAGTGACACCGGAGGTCCGGGTGGGACTCCCCCGCTGGGGTGCCCGGACCCACGTCCTTGTCTGAGAGAGGAGGCTGTGGCGGTCCTGGGGGCTCTTGAGAGGCCACCTGAGGACAGGCCCAGAGGACAGCCTCGGAGCAGGACACGCCGAGGTGACAGCGGACACTGTGCCCCGTGCTTCCCAGCTCAGGAAGGGCAGCACGGGGCCGCCCGCCGGCCAGCGACCCCCTCGCCGAGCCACAGCCCATGTCCGAGTCGCGGGGTCCGCAGCTAGGAGACCGGGGGCAACGCGGGGCCTCTCTCAGAGCCCCCATGAGGATGGGGGAGGCGCTGACGTGACCCAGCTGAGTGTCCCCCCCCGGGGGACGCCAGAGGGAACAGGAGAGGCCGCGCAGCCCACCTTGCGCGGAGCGCCACACTTGCCTGTCACAGCACGCACACCTCCGTTTTGTCCTCAACTTTCAATGACAAACCACACTGCTGACTCTCCACGTTCATCCCAGCCGCCCCAGCTGCCTGAAGGCGGATTCCCCCTTTCCTTGGGGCCGCGGGGCTCCCCTCCCCGGGCCCCCACGATGACAGAAAATTCTTCCTTCAGTTATAAAAAGCGTGTCCGTGGGCAGGCACCGGGCCTGGCGTGGGCAGCCGCTGACAGCCTCCCGGAGACGGGGCGGTAGAACAGCCAGCCTGCCGGTGGGACCGCGTGCCCTGCCCCCCGCCCCCCCGGCCACCCCCTCCTGGCCCCACCCACCAGCCTGCTCAGGTGAACCCGCCATTTGATGGGTCGTGGGAGGAAGAGCTGCGGGGAGGCAAACTTAACTTTTGCGAGTCCTGCTTTCTCGATATTTTAAAGATCTGCAGTGCCAAATTCTGATTCCCTTTTCTTGCAAATAAAAAAGACAAAATTGGGATGATCCTCTATTATTCGACCTCACAGGACGACTTCTAAACAAGCCAGCGTTTGCTACGTAGTGGGCAGGAGGGTTAGACAGGAGAAAACCAAGCCCAGCTTTTGGCAGAACGCCGGAGCCTGGCTGGTCCCCTCCTTCGCCTCCGAGTCCGGTGTCCCCAGGGTAGGAGGGACGAGGCTCGTCCGGACCCCAGAGCTGCCGCCCTGCCTGTGCAGAGCCCGCACCCTGCCACCCTGCCTGAGACCACGGCTGCATCTGCTGCCGCCGTGCAGGCCAGATGCTACCCTGCCAGGCCTGGTGGCTTGGAACAAGGGCTGTGTACTTACCGGCTTCTGCTCGGCAGTGGAAACAGATTGGACACTCGCCTCTGTCGGCAAAAACCAAGCCGGGGCAGCTGCCGGAATCAGGGCCCCCGGACCCCTGGAGGGGCGGGGCAGGGACGCTGCTGCCCCTGTCCCCCCGCTAAGGCCTCTCCCACCATCGCCCCGTACCCCCAGCCGCCGGGGCCCCCAGCGCTCACGGGCACCTGGGGCTCCCCCTCCAGGCCCAGGGCTCCCCGCACGTGTCCTCTGCGGGTTGCCCTCCAGTCTCACTTGACTGTGATTCACGGAGGGTACGGCCACGTCTGTTCCAAACCCACCAGTGTTCACGGATTGTGAATGAATGAGCGAAAGAGCGGATGAACCTAGGGGCCCCCTTGGGCTCCGACAGGCGGGTGTCCATCCCGTCCCGGCAGGACTACTCCGGGGTCGCAGGACCTGGGTCGGTCTTCTGCCTTCAGCCTCTGCCAACCTGCGTTTCATAATGAGGCGACATTAAGCCACACACAGCATCTGTCTTATTCAATTAAAATGAAGTTCCTCACGGAGACACCCGAACGTGCCTGAGCTCTGGGCGGCTGGGTGTGGCCGGGGCTCCTGGAGGCTGGGCGGTCGGGCGGGGCGGCTGGGCCGGCCCCTCCGACCTCCACGCCGACCTCAGGTGTAGCCAGGCGCTGCCCTCCCTGACTCTCCCGACCCGGGTCGGGGGCGGGGCTGGCGGCGGCGCGGGAGCATCTCAGGTATTGACTGGAGGAGCAAGGGCGGGACTGTTTATCATCCAATTAACGGTGTCAGCGGAGCCATTATTTAAATGGCCAGCCACACGCGTAATCAGTCCTTAATGAAACAATAATTGCACTTCCTGGTCGGGTCGGTCGCTGAGAGCCCAGGCTCCCCCGGAGGCCCCTGGAGTGAGTGATGGGCAGGCAGCCCTGCTGCTGCGCCCCGCCACGGCCCGGCCCTGTCCCCGGCGGCCCGGCGCCGCTGTCAAGGAGGACAAAGCCCCCCCCCACCCCGGGCCCACACCTGCCCCGGACTGCTCTGGCCACCCGCAAAGGCGGGAGGCGCTTGGGGCCCGACCGCAGGGAGTTGGGGCGTCACGGTCGTCTCCCAGGGCAGCAATCTCTGAGCCCCAGTTTCCTCGCCTGGAAGAAGGGGGTTGGGGGGATGGGCCCAGCGGGTGTGGCCGCGCTCCCGCGACCTGTGCGCCTGCCGCGAGCTCCCGAGGCCGGGCAGGCGCCACGCCCCACAGACCCCCAGTGTCTGCAGCGGCGGGGGCTCTGTGCTCCTCGCTGCAGGCGGGGGCCCCATGCAGACCTGCGGGCGTCCGCAGAGCCCATGGACACGGCTTCTCTTGCGGACGCCAGTGTTGACCGATGACCTAGGAGGATGAGAGATTTTTTAATTTTTTTTTAAAGATTTTATTTATTTATTTTAGACAGAGGGGAAGGAAGGGAGAAAGAGAGGGAGGGAAACATCAGTGTGTGGTTGCCTCTTGCGTGCCCCCTATTGGGGACCCGGCCCGCAACCCAGGCTCGTGCCCTGACTGGGAATCGAACCTGTGACCCTTTGGTTCGCAGGCCGGCGCTCCGTCCCCTGGGACGCACCAGCCAGGGCAGGGTGAGAGTTTTAATCCATTTAGTCCCAAGCTCTTCCCTTGCCCCGAGCCAACACCCACTGGGCCAGGGCCCCTGGGTCCTCGTCTGGGCGACGTCCCCAGGGTGCCTTTGAGTGAAGGCAGCCTCCAGGGCCTGGCTCTCGGTTCTGCCGACAACACCGCCCCTCTTCCTCCCACGCGGCGGACCCACCTTGCTGCCCCGAGCCCGCGCCGGCCGCAGCGCCCTGCCCCACGGTCCCTCTCCTCCTCCCTGAACGCGCCACCGCCCACGACGGCCCGCTGTCTCCCCGTGTGCGCGAGGGTTCGCCGGGCGCGTCCCGGGTCCTGCCTGGCTCCCGCACCTCTCTTCCCTCATTGGCGCTCATACCCCCTCCCCTGAGAGAACTTTGTCGGTCTCATTTGTTCTTTGTGTGTGTGTGTCTTGTTTGTTGGTCTGCTGCTTTAGCTCCCAGCATGCAGCTAGCGGTCTGGCTGCGGCCTGGGGGAGAGCCCCTCCCCCGGGCGCTGGGGGAAGGCGGGGATGGGGTGGGGGGGAGGCGTTGCCCCAGAAGCCCCCCCCCCACACCTGGGACAGCCTCCCGCCTGGAGAACCCGGGGCCCGTCCGGAGTTCCCCCTCGTCTCCCCACCCGATTCCGCAAACAAACCGTTCATAACTCATCTTCCAAAAATGTACCTTTCACGAATAACCGCATTGACGTGACCCCATTGGCTTGGACGCTGTTAGCTTTTAGCGCCCCACACATCACAGCTGGGATTTAAGAGCTGATTGCGAGCCTGGCCTCCTGTCCCTCTGGCCCTGGAGGGCGGCGACCCTGACCTGGTCCTTCTGCACCCGCCTCCCCGCGCGCAGCCACAGCTGCATTAAAGGTGGTGAGTGCCCATTTGCGGAACGAGCGTTTCCCGAGAAAGCTTCCCTTGGCTGGAGCAAATTAAAAATTAACGTAGCTTCCAGCCAAGAGGAAGCAAAGGAACCTCTTGAGACCACGAACGAAAATAACCCTCAATGAAAAACGAACAAAAACATACTGGAAAAATATATCAACCATGATCCAAAGGCGCCTGACAACAATATAAATACACCCCGAACGACGTGAACAAAGGAGGTAAGCCCTGTGGTTGCTCCAGCTTGTTCTAGAAAGTTCCCAGGTAGCAGCAGGAGGGGCCTGGAGGAGCCAAGTTCTGTCAAAGCCAGGGGAATGCAGCTGGGGGTTCAGGGAGGCACAGGGTAGAATCCCCAGAGAATTCCAGAAACCAGTGTGAGTCAGCACCCGTCTGTGCCCAGGGGAGACACCACCCAGGAGGCAGGACAGGGGAACAGTCCAGGGGACAGATGCAGGAGAAGGACGTGCCCATCAGCCAGAGTGTGGGACCCCCGAGTCAGAGCCAAACACCCCGATGAAAAGCCGCGCTTGTTGTGAGTGAACACGCCAGACCCGGCCAACGCCGGCCTCTGACCCACCCACAGGAAGGCAGAACCAGGCGAAAGGTGAACGGACAAGAAAGGGCGCGCCGAGCTAACCCTGGCCGCCAGGAAGCCGGTCTGACTACCTTGATGTAAGACGACGACGGTCCCAAGCGAAACTATCCCCAGGGATGAAGGACCTTCGGTCCTGACAAAGGAGTCAGTTCACGAGGCAGCATCGGAATCCCCAGCACCGAGGCGCCTGATGACACAGCCCCAGGAGCACGCAGAGCCGGAGCGGACCTCCTGCAGCGGGGCTGGGGGCGCGGGGCCGGGGGCGCGGGGCCGAGGGCTGGCCACTCCCTGGAGCCGGGCCGCCGGCCGCCCTGGAGGCGTCTGTCCCGGGCAGCTTCGGGCCCGCCTCAGCGGGGGGGGGGCAGAAGGGCCTCCGGCCATTTGTCCTGAGATGGAGCGAGGACGGGACGGTGGGTGGGGTGGGGGGGAAGGGCGCCAAGGCCCAGCTTTCCGGCCGCACGTCAGCAGCCGCTTCATGCTTTACCTGGGCAGCTTTCCGAGGCACGTCCACCCCCACCGGCCCGGCCCGGCCCGAGGCCCTGGACTCCCGGACGCCCGACGGCTGCCCCCCCTGCGGTGCGGAGGGTGCGAGCTGGGCTGCCTGCTGGGGTGCCGCGGGGGGACCCCCGGCTGGGGGTGGGGCAGGGGCTGACGACGGCTCGCCAGGACTGGGTACGGAGGGGGCGCAGTCCCCTGACAGCAAGGTCCGCCAGGGTCTCAGGGAAGTCCCACCTGCCGCAGGTGGCTTGTCACTCCCCGCATTTCCCCCAGGGTGTTCAATTGCCTGCACAGGCGGACACGATTTCTTCACCCCCAAGCCAAGGCCCCACTCCCCCGTGGCCCTGCAGCCCCCCCGCGGACGGGCACAGGCTATTCCCCGGCCCCCCGCTTCTGGGCGGACCCAGAGACCTGCTCCGACCAGTGCGAGGCGGGGGAGAGGCTGCGGTGGGGGGGCGGGTCTCTCCCTCATCCCTCATCTCGCTGCCCCAAGACGCCGAGAGCCCAGCTCAAGTCCGTCCCAGCGCCAGGGCGGGGAGCGAGGCCACCTGGGACCCTCCATCGATGGCCAGGAGCCTGCAGGGGCGTGCGGGAGCAGACCCTCCCGGCAGAGCCGCAGTACTGCGAGCAAACAAAACGATCGCAGTTTCAAACCCTGGTGTGAAAGCTGCCTCTTCCAGGAAACTTTCCTTGACTACCCCCGCCCCCCACACACACACACTGTCTCTCCCTTCTGCTTCCTAGTAAGAGCCGCACTGCCTGCGAGTGAATTCCTCCTCACGTGCGCCGTCTTCGCTGTCGTTTTCTGGGAACGCAGTTTGTCTCCACACCCACGCTGGGAACAGGCAGGACCGGTGGGTTTCACAGAGTGGGAACTCGGCCCGTGGCTGTTGGCCCTGGCCCACCTTCTCCCTGGTCCTCGGGAGAGCCCACCAGAAGGGCGGGGGCTGGGCACGCTCTCGTCGCAGGAGCGCAGCGGGGGGGGCGGTGTGCGGGGGGTTGGGGGAAGCTCACGCGACCCCTTTGGTGTGAGGTGGGCCGGAGGGACTTGACCCGGTGTGCGTGCGCGGTGCCCGCGTGTTCTGCACGTGGCTTCCCGGTGGGAGGGCCCAGTTCTCGCTGCTCCCAGCTGTCACCGAGGATCATCCCAGCACTCGGCTTCCGCGGTGACATTTCCTCTCCTTCATCAAATTACGCCTCCGGCGCCTTGGCGCGTACAGCCCTTGCTGGGAGAGACTGCAAAATGTTAGGGGGAAAGCGACAGAATAAGGGTCCCCAGAAAAAGAACAGAAGGGCGTGGGCAGAAGCCCCGTGGTGAAGGAGGGGGGCCTCTAGAGGGGGGCTGCTTTCTCTGCCGGGGACCAGGCACTGCCTCCTCCTGGTGCGACGCCAAAGGAGCGGCGTGACCCCCTCGGCCGCCCCCGCCCCAGGGCAGCCGATGAAAAGCCGCCTCATCCCAGATGCATGAGAAGGTGGCAGGAGAGCAGAGCAGTGTGAGGAGGTGGGAGAGGGCATGGGCACAGAGCAGCGGCGGCCACGCGGGGCAAGGGCTGTGACGCGCCGGCCCCTCCTCCCCCCGGGCCCAGGCAGGAGCTGGGCCGCCGCAGCGGGCCCCCTGCCACCCCTGCGGACCAGCGGCGGGGGTCCCCGCCGGGTCTGGGCCCGTGGCCCGCAGCGGGAAGGGGGCTGTTCTGTGCTTTGGCTCTGGTCTCTTCTCTGTGTTGGCCAACACGGGGGGCCCCGCCCTTCCCCATCGGGAGGGGCAACTCCCTAACCCCACTTTCTGTGGAACTGCTGGCCCCCAAGTCCCCAGGACGATGGGCCACCGCCCAGGGCCTCCAGGAGCTGGGCGGCTGGCCCTGGAGGCTCCGCGGCAGACGGCCTGGGACCCCAGCAGGCCCCGCGCCGTCGGCTGCAGGAAGAGAGCAGCCACGGGGCCGCCTCGCAGCGCCAGCGCTGAGAAGGGCGTCTTGAGCAAGGGCGCGTCGGCAAAGGCTCGACCTGCCAGAGGCGGGCACGGCAGGGATGCCAATCGGCCAAATCCTGCCCTCGAGCCTCAGCGTTACTTCTGGGTTGATGCGCTTGTTGGTTTATTTCGCCAGTGTCCCCTGGGGCCAGGCCCTGTGCCGAGGGAACAGGGTCCCTGTCCTCCCACGGCCGACGTCTGGCGCAGAGGCTGGCAGGGAGGACACAGGTCAGGAAGTGCCCATGTAGCCCGGGCGCCTGGGCGCCTGGGTCAGGCCTGGGTTGAGCGAGGGCAAAGCTGAGCACAGAGGACCAGGGCTCGGTCAGACCAGGGACGGCAGGGGGCCCCAGTCTGCGCAGCTCTGGGGGCAGCCCTGGGTGGGGACCCGGCCTGACCGCCCACCAGCCACATGAAGTGGACCCCTGTCCCCACCTCCTCCACCTCATGGGCGGGGCGGTGCGCCCCAAGGGCCCCGGGGCCACTGTGAGCGCGGAACAAAATCCGCGCTGACGCAAAGCTGGGCAGGCGTGGCCACAGGTGCGGGTTGGGGCCGGGCACCCCGAGGCGGCCGCAGAGGGCGACTTCCGCTGGGCCTGGGAGCCTGGGAGGCTGACCTGGCGCCGGTGGCACCCAGGACCCTGCCCTTCCTCGGGCGTCCCCCCTCCCTCCGCCGGCCCAGCCAGGGTCTGAGTCGCTGGCAGAGCGCCCGTGGAGACCTGCGCGCTCTGTGGGTGCGCTGCGGGCCCTCCCGGCTTCCCGCGGGGCCTCTCCGGAGGTGACTCTAAGCGATGACTCCGGAGAGAAAGAAATGGAGCTGCTCGAGTTTGCAGGATTCATCTCCCACAGTGTTTGATGCCGTTCATTAAAATGACTCACGCTGCAGTGAACGGAACCAAGTCAATCGGGTTCTTGAGCCAATTAAAGCCTGGCCCTGCCTCGGCGGCCGCGCGCCGGGCAGAGGGGCCCCTGAGGCGCCCTGCTCTCTCCCCTGCAGGGCCTGGGCCCGCGGGCCGGGGGGCACGTCCCGGGCCGGCTCCGAGGGCCTGTGGCGGCCTGGTCCGGGGACCTGCCCAGACCCTCCACCTTCAGCGCTTTGCAGCATCAGTTCATTTATTCCTGATGGACCCCAAAGATCGTGGGTGTACACCGTGTCCCCGCTCTGTGCCAGGTCGGAGAGACCGCGGTGAGTGGTCAGGACACCTTGGGGGGCTGGGCTGGGGTACGTGGGAGACGGCAGGACGGGAGATGGGGGCAGGTAGGAATGATGGGAGCGGAAAGGGACGGTGACGAGTAAAGAAATGGACGAAGTCATCGTTTTCCAACGTGTTAGAGCCGGGAAGACAACACAGGACGTTGACGTGAAAATGGCAGGCTGGGTGCAGGGGAGGAGAGGCCTGAGGAGGTGGCAGGACGGGAGGGCTTTGCACAAGTGGGGGTCCCCAGGGCCCACTGAGCTGGGACAACTGTCAGGCAGGGCGGGGCGGGGGTGGGGTGCGGAGCTGCCTTCCAAGGAGCCGGGTTCTCCGGGGCGGGGGACGGAGCCTTCGGCCTCGGGGAGTCGGCCTGCTCTGCGGGGCCGAGGACAGCGCCCTCCGTCCTGGGCGTCCAGGCACGCCTCCTGAGGTTCCCTGCAAGGGAGGACGGCACGTGTGCACCTTGGAGACCTGCTGACCCGTGAGGAGACGTGGGGGTGTCGGCGGAGGGAGAGGGTGACCCAGGTGTCCGGCGTGACGTGGGTCGGGCAGGGGTGCTCCCAGGGGGCGGGGGCCGCTCAGAGGGCGGGCTGCATTGGACCCTGTCACGGGGCGACGCAGGGCAGACAGCCGAGCAGGAGCCGCGGAGGGCAGGGCCGGGACTGAGGGAACGCGGGGGCCGCTGGCCTGCCGCTGGCATGTCCTCGCCTTGTGTGCACGCAGCCCCCTAAGGCCAGAGTGTGGGGAGGGGACCGGAGGGGCGTCAGCTCGGGCCCAGGCACCACCCTGCGGCGGCGCTGAGGGCGTCGGAGGCGAGGGGACAGTAGGAGCAGAGATGAGGACAGGGACGCCGTCCTGGGGCGTGGGAGCAGAGGGCACGGGGCCTGGCCACACGCCAGGCGGGTCATCGGTCAGTGTGGACGGTGGAGGGGACAGAAAACCGGCCGCAGCCACCGTTGAATCCGAGCCACATGCTTAAGACAGGAGCAGCCCCTTGGCTGGCGGGGACCTGGGAACCCAGCCACGCCTGGCACTGCCATGCGCTGTGTGTGTGCGGAGGCCTGACGTGCGATTCCCACGGGGGAGGAGCCCCGAGATCTGGACCAGAGAGGAGCAAAATCCACCTGCCAGGGACCGGGACCCGGGCGGGGGGCTCAGTGGGCTGGAGCGGCACCCCGATACACCGAGGTGGCAGGCCGTCCCCCCCGCCGGGCACACACAGGAAGCACCCAAGAGGGCATCGATAAGTGGAACAACTCGATGCTTCTCTCTTCAATCAATAAATAAATGTAAAAAAAGAGAGACTGGGAGGACTTCCCAGGTGAGGCCGTGGGAGGGGAGGCCCGGGGCCTGTGGTGTTTTCTAGGTCAGGGACGCCTGTGTCCCCAGGAGCTGGGAGGGGCCGGCGGGACCGCCCCTGGAGCGTCCGGAGGGAGCGCGGCCCTGGGACACCTGGATTTAGGACTTCTGGCCTCCAGAGCTGGGCGAGAATAAACTTCTGTGGTCCTAGGTCCCCATCATGGTGGCCCAGGACCCTGCCGCAGGGGAGCGAACCGGAGTGATCCCCTCCCCCATGCGCGCTCGGGACCCCCGGGCCTCATGGTCCCTTCCTGGGGAGTCCTGGGAAGAGGGGCGTTTGGCTTTGCTTGGTGTCTCTGGCTCTGGGCACAGACCGGGGCCCCAGGCAGGTGCAGGGGGGGCCCGGGCTGCCCTGGGGACCCCCGTGCAGGCCAGGCTCACAGGGAAAGGGGCCCCTCCTTGCTCCCCGAACACGACCAGGGGAGCCTGTGGGGCGGGGCTGGTGCCGCGCAGGGGGCTGGCTTTCCAGCGCTGTGATGTCGTAACTAAGAAAATAATTTCCCCAGAGAAGCCTCCTGTCTACGGTGCACACAATAATTTGTTATTTTGAAACTCCTGCAAGATTTATTTGATTAAAAAACCATCGAGGGTAGTTCTTAATCCGCACATTTGCAGAGAATTCGTGAAGCTTCCAACTTATTAAAAGGAAGAGACGAGGCTCGCCGTGGGCCTCCGATGGCACCGTCCCCTCCCCGCGCCCAATCAGCCACACGTCCCCCAGCGGCGCGGCGCGTGTGTGGGGGACAGACCTGAGATTAATTTTTCATGGGGCATTGGGCTGTAAATGATTTTCCTGTTTACTTATGAGGCTCTTACATAAAAGATGGTGGTATTTAATCAAATACAGACCGGCTGCAAATTACGCTAGATAAACAGTGTGAAAATTCAATATGCTGTTGACGGTTTATATACACATGCATATATATTATTGATATATGCATTTAAGAGTAGCAATCTAATTCATATTGTTAACTCTTTGCAAACAGTTTCACATCCCCAAGGTGCTGGCTTGTGGTTTAGAAAATTTCAAACGTGGTTGCAGAGGAGGGTGCGTTGTACGGATTTCGCTCCGCTCCCCCCGCACCCCGCCCGCCAGCAGAGTCTCTGGAAGAACACGACCTCCTCTGAGGAAAGGGCCGCACGTTTCATCTTTGCCTTTCTAGCGTCTCTCAGCTGGGGCGACTCCCCCTCCCCGCAAGGGCCATCTGCAACGTCCGAACTGTTCGGTGGTCACAGCTTCTGCTGGCGCCGGGCAGGGAGAAGCCAGGGATGCGACCAAACCCAAAAATGTCAGCAGTGCAGCGCCAACGACGGAGCAAACTCGACCCACGTCCACGGAACAGAACGCTCACTAGGGTGGTGGCTTCTCACAGCGCTGAGCTCCCTGCTTCCCCCGGGGCCTGGAGGGTCTTGCCCCGTCATTCTTCCTTAGCAAACACCCTCTTCTTCCTCAAGGCAAACCCCGGGACCACCTGCAGAGGCGACCCCTCTCTGCACCAGAGCGTGGGACTCTCTGCGGGGCCCCTTCGATTAGAGCGCTGGCCCCACGACACTGGCTAGTCAGGCTCAGACGGGGCTGGAGCCTCCTCCCCAAAGGACCCATCAGCCCCCAGGAGACATCGGCTCCATCTTGTTTATTTCTGTTTCCCAGAAGCTATGCAAGGGCCAGAGCCCTGTTGGTTCAGAGTGAACATTTGCTGGCTGGACACATGGGTGGACGGATGGGGGTGGTGGACGGATGGGGGGGTGGACGGATGGGGGGGTGGACGGATGGGGGGGTGGACGGATGGGGGGTGGACGGATGGCAGACCGATGGGGGGCGTGGACGGATGGCGGGCGGATGGGGGGGTGGACGGATGGCGGACGGATGGGGGGTGGACGGACGGCAGGTGGGCGGACGGAGGATGGACACCCTGATGGGTGGACGAACGGACGGATGGGCAGTGGGTCGGTCAGGAGACCTGGCTGAAGTCTGGCGAGGGCAGGGCTGTGTCCAAGCAGGGCTGCGAGGCCCCGGGAGCTCTGCGAAGGTGGCCTCGGGGCTGCAAGGGGGGACACGCCGGGCCCCCCGAGAAGGGCTGCCACATCCTAAACAGACCAAGAGTCCAATTCACTTTGACTTTTTGGTCAGATAACCTTGTTTGGTGCGAGTGTATCTTAAATGTTATATGGGACATACTTACACTGAAAAATTATTTGTCTTTATCTCAAATTAAGTTTCGACCGCACATCCTGTACTTTCGCGGGCCTGGTCGGGCGACAGCACCTGAGGGGCGGGGAGGGGAGGGCGCCGGTTTTCTCCTTCCTGTGCCCGCGAGCCTCTGAGGCAGAAATAGAAAAGCGCTGACAGAAAAGATCCTCAGCCCCTGTGGCAGCCCCCGGGGTCCTGTGAAGCTGGCAGAAGGTGCCGCCGCTGCCGCCACACGGGTCCCTCCTGCCCCAGATACGCGGGCTGCGCCGCGCGGCCTCCTCTCCTCGGCCCGACCCTGGCCCCCCGGCCTGCCGCCCGTCCTGGTCCTCCCCTTCCTCCACGGCCAGGCTTCCGTGGGCAGAGGAGGGACCCCGTCCGGCCTTCTGAGGACGGCTCCAGGCCCGGCCTCCCGCAGCCCCAGCTCGGCTTTGGACAGAGATGCGGCGATGAGCTGCCGCGCAGACAGCGGGAAGGTCCGGGCGCGCTCACGCTCGCCGTGGGTTTTTATGGGCCCCGGGAAACTGGCCGTGACAGGCTGCTGGAGGCACGACGGGCCCCCCGAGAGAGCTCCAGACGGGAGGCCCGGCGTGCGGGACACCAGCCGAGGGGCAGCGGAGACAGCTGCCCGGGGCTGTGGCCGGGAAGGGCTCAGCCCACAGCGCCGATCAGGAGGGGACAGGGGACAGGGCAGCCCTCCTGCCCGCACCCCCCCTGGCCTCGCCCCACAGCAGCCCCTGGCTTTCTGGGGCCAGACGCTGCCAGCTGCGGCCCATCTCCTGCCCATCCAGGAAGCACCTACGGAGGCCTGTCCCTGCCGGGCCCCGGGAAACACCCGCTCCCCGTCCTGGGCCCTCGGGGCGGCGGAGAGGCACCTGGGGCGGCCGGAGCGTCACTCAGCCATGAGGCGGCTCCGAAGCTGGGTCCTGAAAACCAGCCCGGGGTCGGGGATGGGGGCAGTTGGAGCGCCCGGGAGCCCGGGAGTTGGGTGGGGGCGGCGGCAGGGGGCGGCCTGAGCGGCTGCGCCGGAACAGCCGGGCAACCGGCTCTGACCTGCAGCGGCCGCCGGCGTGGGGAGTGGACGGGGCAGGCGGGCCGCAGGGAGAGGCGGCACCCTGGCCTCTGTCTTGGGGGCCCGGTTAATGGGGCCGCTCCCCGGATTACAGAAGTCTTCGGAGGGCCGCCCTCAGGACAACTGTTCTGGGGGCGGAGGGTCTGAGGTTTCGGCGGAGCGTCTGCAGAGCAGAGGCGCTGCCCCTGGTCTCCCGGGCCTTGAGCCCGGCGGCTTTTGATCACCCAGCGTCCTTGGGAAAGCCCCACGCCAGCCTCCCCTTCAGATCAGGGGAGAGGGCACCTAAGCCTTTCAAAGCTCCGGCAACACGGACATGAAGCCAGGGCGAGGGCCTCTGACACAGGCGGGCCACGGCTACCCATCCCCAAGCGAACAGCCACCAGACAGACTCCTGCACACGGCCCAGCCCTTCCTCCTCGGGCCCGGGGAGAAATCACGCCTGCCCTGTGTCACCCTGGCGTTCCCGGGCCTCCTCCTGGCTGTGGGCGGCACCTCCAGGGCCCGCCAAGGGGCCCCCGCCCAGCAGCCCACCCCCAGGATGCAGACCCTCCCTGCAGGGGTCCGGTCCCCAGGGGCCCCCCTCCTGGCCCACAGCCGCTGTGTCCCGGGCCGTCTGTCCCGGGTGCTCAGGCAGAAGGCGGCGGTGGCCCGCAGCGTGCGCTGACCACCCCCTCCGACCCTGAGACTCCGTGGCCGTCCTCTGCCGAGCTGGCGTCCGCCGCTGGCAGACCCGACGCTGGAGACGCGCTGGCCCCGAGTAGATGCAGCAAACGCAGGCGCCGGCTGGGGTGCCAGCCGTGCAGGTGCACACAAGCCTCGCTTTTTATAACCGATAGTGAAGGTGGGATTCGCAGCCCCAGAAAAGTCCTCCAAAAATAGACCTAATAGCAGATGCCGTGTGCAGTTCTGCTTTTCTTTGGGATCATAAAGATTCCTCCTCACAAAGATATTTTTCGCTCAGCTGAAAATATCCTCCGCTGAGCACAAAGGCTGGGCCTCACGGCCTTGGCGTGACGGGCGGGGCGCACCCCGGGCTCCTGCCCCGGAACCCAGAGCCGGAACCGACAGGCCGTCCCGGGAGAGGGCGGCCGCCCGGCTGCGGTGCCAGGAGGGGAGGAAGAGAAGAGACGGCTCACCTCCCACAGAGCCCGGGGCACCTCAGCTGGCTCGCAGCTCCAACCTGGCTCCCCCTGGAGCTGTGTGGGAGGGCACCCCCAAGTTCACATGCCTGCGTCTAAACCCCAGGACCTCCGAATGTGACCTTATTTGGAAACGGGGTCGTTACCGATGTTATTGGTTAAAACAATCACACTGGAGTAGGGTGGGTTTCGATCCAACGGGACTGGTGTCCTGCTAAGAGGCAGAGAGCCCTGGCCAGGTGGCTCAGGGGGTCGGAGCGTCGCCCTGTGCTCCAAAACGTTGCAGGTTCGATCCCCAGTGGGGGTGCATGTGGGAGGCAACCCGTTGATGTTTCTCTCCCTCCCCACTGCCCCTCCTCTCTCTCTACAATCAATAAACGTCCTCAGGTGAGGATTAAAAAGAAAAAGAGAAGGAGAGTATGAGGAGAGACGGGGAAGACGTCTTGTGACGACAGCAGACGTACAAGGGAGGCGGCCGTGTGACGCGGGAGGCCGCCACCACAGCCGCGTCCACGGGCCCCACGCGGCAGACACAGGGAACAGACGAGCCCCCTGCCACCCCCTGGCTGGGGACTGAGAGAGGCAACTGTCTGCTGCATGAACGCTTGCATGAACGAGTCACGGCAGCCGTGGGCCACTGAGACATCCGCTCTGGCCCAGGTGTCCCCGGGCCTCTGGGCGGCCTCCCCGGGGAGGGAAGAGTGTCCCCCGGATACAAAAGAGAGGTGGCAGCCGAGGACGTGTTCCTCTTCCTGACAGAGCGCCGTCTGTCCTTAGCACCCGGGAGCACTGGGTCCCCATCCGGGACCCACCGGCTGGCAGTAGCTGCCTCTCAGTGCGTTCCTTCGCGGGGGGACAGGGGCCAGGCCCACGGGAAGCGGGGGCTCCTCCTGTGTCCTCCAGAGCTGCGGGAAGTCCGCTACTGGCGGTGTCCTCACCCAGGTGGCAGGCAGAGCTGGGTCCCGTCAGGTTCTAGACGCCCTGCTCCCAGGGGCACCCGGGATCTATGGCAACCAGAGAGGCGGGGCCGAACGAGCCCTCCTGGGGCGGGAGCCGTCTCCTTGGGGGCAGGGCTGCGGGGCTGGCGTCTCTGGGACAGGTGGTTCTGGGATCCCACCAGGACAAGGCTGGGAGGGACAGTGCGCATGTCAGTCAAGCCCATCACCCCCAAATGTCCTCGCCGCTGTGTGCAGGCTGCCACGGTGGCAGAGATGGAGAACAGTGTCCACCTAAGGCACTGCACTTGGACGGAAATGTCCCGGCGGGTAACTGGGACCGAATCCAGCTGGTCGGTGGCTCAGAGCCAGTGTAGGCGGGTGTGAGGCCCCCGCTGAGCCCCCTAACGCGCAGGCCCCTGGGCCCCAGCTCCGGGTCAGGGGGCTGGGGGCGCTGGGAGCGGCGGGTCCGGCCTGAGCTTGTCCATCGACACTCCACTCCACGCCCCTCCCAGCAGAGGCCCTGGCCCCCCGCTGCCCCTCGGGGCCGTGCCACCCGCAGGTCTCCGCCTCGGCAGGCCCGCCCGTGGGCGGGGAGCGCCCTGGGCTCCCCCGGAGCAAGCTCTGGACACCCGTGCCTCGGCTTCCCGACCCGCCCAGTGGGAATAACAGGAGCACCTGCCGCGCAGCGAGCGCTGAATGGGGGACCGGCGCTGGGCTCACGCTCGGTGCACAGCGAACGGTAGCCATAGCGACGAGCCTGTCGCTGCGATGGAATACGATTTGGCCACAAAAAGAATGAAATCTACCAAAAAAGAGAGAGAGAATGAGATCCTGCCATCGGCAACAGGGATGGCCCTCAAGGCACCGGGCTCAGCGAGACACGTGCGCCGGAGGACAGCCACACTGGGCGATCTCCCTCCTACAGGAGTCTACACACGCCAACGACTGAACGAACACAGCAAACAGCAACAGACCCACCGAGAATAAGCTGGTGCCTGTCCAAGGAGAGGGGTCGGCGGATGGCGGGGCGGGGGAGGGGGGGTGGGGCGGGAAGAGGCTAAAGAAAACAACGCACACGAGGAATCCGCTACCCTTTTAAAAAAGAATTCTCGCAAGGGAGGAAACTTCCGTTTGTTTTTCAAAAGCAATGGAATTTTTTTAAGTGCTGAATCTATCAATTAATGAAGTTGACAGGGTGCTCCCTCTTGCAGGCATTTAATTAAATGTGCGCATAAAAAAACAGAGAGTCTCAGGCCCCATGCACATGCTCAATGGGGCGCTGGCGGGGGCGGGGGGCGGCGGGGGGCGGCGACGAGGGGCACGAAAGGACAAGAGCGGAGCGGACTGTCCAGAGTCAGAAGAGCAGGGGCGACGGGCGCGAGTTTCAGGTCCCGCGCGCAGAGGCCACGGCGGGGGCTTTGGGGGCCGCCCGCCCCGGGTCCTCACCCCTCTGGGAGGAAGAGCAGGAGGCACGGCTCCCGCGGGGACGCTGTCCTCCGAGGCTCCGTCACCCTGCGGGGCGGGCGTGTGCACGTGGACGGCTACAGGCAGAGTTTAAACAACGTGCTTTTCAGACTAGTTTTATATTTACAGAAAAGTCACCAAGACAACCCAGAGTCCCCGTGGACTCCTCGCCCGGCCCCGCTGGGAACAGCTTGGGTGGCCCCGGTCCATGTGTCACAAGAAAGAAGCCACACCAGCAGGGTGCTACTAGGGACTCAACTTCAGACTTCAGTAAGGACCCCCAACGCCTCTCTCTGAGCCCCCTTGGGCTCCTCCAGGCTGGGACAGCATCCCAGGCTGTCCTTGCTTGCAATGACCAAGATGGCGTCCAGGAGGGCAGGTCAGGGGTTCGTAGGACGCCCCTCCCCTGGGAGGGGCCTGGCATAGTGCTTGGGTCGGTGGCTTTGGGCCCCCTCCCCGGTTTCCTCAGCCTCCAGGTTGGACAGGAGTGGGCGGGTTTTGGGGGGAAGGCCGGAGGGGAGGGCCCTTCTCATCACATTGTGTCAAGCATGGCTGCTGTCCCCGGACACGTCACCTCTGCTGGTGACCTTGACCACCCGGCTGAGGTCATTTTGTCAGGTTTATCCTCCATGAATTTACTTTTATTTTTCCGAAGGGGTGTATTTTATTATTAGTGTTTTATATGGGCCCACACCCAGGGGGCCCTCCCTCCAGGGCTGGACGTTGCTGAAATGACGCACGTGGCCCATGTATTACCTGCTGCCTCCTCAGGAGGTCGCTGGCATGCATGTGGGACGGCCACCCGCCAGGATCCTACGAAGGGCCTGGGGTGCCCTCCCCGCAAAACAGAGCAGCAACGGAAGCGGGCGGCGTCGGGGCTCCAGGCCGCCGCTGCCCGCGGGTCTCTTCCTGGCCGGCGCCGGCTGCCTGCCCGCCCCTCGGGCCCTGACACCCCCCACCCCCTGTGCAGGCGCCGGGCCGTGTGAGCCCACGGGGCTCAGACCCAGGCCCGTGTGGCCCCAGCCGCGACTCCACGGCTTCCCGGCCCTTTCCGAGTATCTATTTCCCAGTCCCGCCATTCTTCACTGTCTAGGGACCCGCGTCCTAAAACCGGTGCCTGATTTAGGGCCAATAATGGCGATGATCTAACCTGGGCGGCTCGGCTTCGGTCCAACCGGCAGACGGGGCCAGGCCGACTCCTGGAGGGAACGGTCTCCTCCCTGTGGCCCTCGCTCAGACAAGGGCCTGGTGGTGACCCGCCAGCGCTTGTCACTGGCGCCCTGGGTTTAGGAGTCAGGCTGACGGTCCCGCGCGGAAGCTGCACCGGAGTGTCCAACACCAGGCCACCCGCTCCTCTCCTCCGCGCTTCCCCGCCAACAGCCTGGGCCCCCTCCCTCTCGCCCTCCGCCCCGGGGGCGGGTCGGGGCCGCTCTGCCCCCCTCTCATAGTGGCCCCTCCCCGCTGGGTCCCAGGACAGGGAGGGAGCCTGCTCCAGAGCCCACCTGCGAACGTCCTGTTGTAAGGACAGCAGACCAGGGGGCGGGGATTCACTGCGGTCCCCGCTGTGCGCCGCGGGGTGAGGGTCTTTAGGGCAGCAAGGCCCCCCGCCAGAGCGAGTGCATCAGAAGAGAGCCGGACCCTTCGACTCTCTGCCTCTTCCTCGGTGCCCCATGTCACCCGCTGTCCCTGAGCAGCATGACGTCGGTGGGGATCCGGGAGCTCACTGGTGTCTGGGGTTGGACCAGGGACACCCTTGTGTCCTGCACTGGCCGGTCACAGTGCCCCCAGCTGGCCCGATCCTTTCCTTGCCCCCCCATGGGGGAGGCACGGGGAGCCCTGTGGTCGGGTGGGTGGACCCCAGGAGGAGAACGGCGGAGTCCGGCGCCAGGACCCCCAGGGCCCGGGGGCGGGGCTGAGGGGCGGTGCCCGCCGCGTGGACTGTGGGAGCAGCTGCCTGAGCCCGGTAACCCGCTGCACGCACTCCGCTCGCGAGCGAGGCTCCGCCCGGGCCAGGGGGTTTCTCATGACCCCAGGGCCCCTGTGGTCTCTCACCCGAGACTTGGGTTCATTCATTTGACACGGGCCTGCCGGGCAGCGACAACGTGCCAACAGGGCACGTGAGCTGGAGGACGCTCAGGGCTCAGGCGGGAGAGGCGCACACTCCTGGGCTCCCGGCGCTCTGGGCCCCGTGCAGGGTGGCCCTGCCGATCCTGCGGGACCTCCCACTCCTGCTCCAGTCCCGCAGACGCCTCTGACCCAGCTCAAGGTACACAGGGCCCGTGGGTCTGACCCTCCAGCCAGCCTTGGCTGGACACCAACGGGCACCCCGGGTCGGCGGGGGTCGGGGGGGTTACACAGTAATTCACACTTCCCCCATGCCTCAGCTGGGTCCTACAGGGCGGGGGGCGGGGTGGTCTGCGGCCGCCTGCTGGCCCAGGGTTTCCAGAAAGCCCCTTTCTGATCGGGTCCTGCACTGGCGTCTCTGAAGCCCCCGTGTGTGGGGAGCAGCCGGGAGCGGGTGGGAGCGCCCGTTAACCTCTCGTGCATGAGATTTCCTACACGGAGCCAGGTCTCACACGTGGGCATTAGCTCCAACGCAATGATAACCAAGTGCCTCGGTGACGAGCCACTTTCCTCCGCGCACGTCGAAGCCTTTCAGGGCTGAGACACGAGGTGAAACACGGACGGTGGCAGGCCGTCCGTCACCTTCGTGTGCCAGCAATAGCAGTGATTACAGCGATAATGATAACGTCAGCTCGTGTCCGTGCGGGGCGTTTCTGCTTACCGGCCCATCTTTCATCTCATTTCATCCGCAAAAGACCCCAGAGACGGAGGGCGGGCGGGGTAGGCCGCCGAGCTCCCATCGCGGAGACGAGGCGTCCAACCCAGAGCAGGGAGACTGGCCGCCGCGGTGCCCTGGCCGGGGCCCCGGCGCTCAGAGCCGTCGGCGGGAGGGTGTCTGCCGCCCCAGGGACCCCGGTCGATCCCGCCCTCCCTGGAGCCCGCCCGACCCGGGCCCTCAACCCGCGGCTGGGACTGCCCCGCCCCTGCGCTCCCGCCTGCTTCCTGCAGCGCCCCGAGGCTCGCCAGGCAGCGGGGAGCCGAAGGGCAGTCCCGGGGGCCTCGGTCCCCAGAACCGCGCCCCCCACCCACTGTTCTAGGGGTGCCTGCCGCCTTTGGGTCAGAGCTGAAAGCACCCCGGAAATCACCTGGCCGTCTTCAGATCGGAGGAAACTGCGGAGTGGGGAAGACCCCCAGGCCCACGGACATGCCACCCAGGGCCCCGGCACCCTCGGCCCAGGCCTCCCTCCCCAGCTGCGCGCACGCGATCCGGAGGCTGAGCCCCCCCGCCCCATGCGTTGGCCAAAGTCGCCTTTCTCACGGCGGGGCGGGGCGCCTGCCCCTCCCAGGGCTGAAGCCGCGGGAGAGGGTCGCTCAGGGAAGAGCCCCCTCAGGTGCACCTGCTCTCACTCCAAGTCCCCCGCCCAGGGCCGCCGCCTGGGAGGCTCTCCGGACAGGAGCCGGCCTGGCCTCGCCCTCTGTCTGTGGCAGCTCCCAGGTGGACCCTCTGCCCACAGCCTGTTGTTTGGTGTCAAGTTTCCAAAGGGACCCCTCCCCCACCTGCCACCTGCTCTCTGGTGCTCTCCAGGCCCCGCCCCCCATACCGGGCAGAAGCTGGCACTGCCCCCTTGAAATGGAAATATTGACCTACATGCCTGGAGCGAGCAGAGAGGCTGCTCGTGGGCCCGCCTCCCGTCCCTGGCTGTGCGTGTCTGAGAGCTGTGAAGGGCACTTGTTCCGGGATTTCTGACAAATGCACGCCACCTGCTCATCTTCGCGCTCACGCAGCTGGCACGTATTTTACTGAGCAGCCACTTTGGCCCCGGGGCCCGACGAAGCCGGGCACTGGAGGCTGTGGCGGGGCAGGGTCCTGGCAGGGAGGGCCCCCCTTTAGGGTGAGCAGGGGACGGGGGTTCCTGAGGGAGGCTGGGGGAGGGGGTGGTGCTGTCCCCGGGCCCAGCAGGAACCTTCCCGCGGGGGACAGAGGTGGGAACTGAGGATGGGGCACTGGCTCAGACAGCGGCCGTGGGGACAGGAGGGGACAGCAGCGTGTGAAGCCGGGGACCTCGGTCCCCTGACATGGGCTCTGCGCCCTGGCCGCTGCCTGTGCGGCTCAGGGGAGACAAGGCGCTTCCCCCCGGGAGCTCACGGCGCCTGCAGCTGAGGTTCTCACAGTGGAATGAGCACAGGCCCCGCGGGGGCGCGCTGCCTCGCGGGCTGCTGGCCGCTGGCCGCTGGCCGCTGGCCCAGAGTCCCACTCAGAGGGACCGCGGCCTGGGAACCTGCATTCGATGGGCACCCCGGAGATGCTGGGCCGAGCTCAGAGAAGCGCCCTCCAGGGCCCGGTCCCTGCCGGTGGTTGGCCTCCCGGTCACGGGGCCACGGCGGGCGCCACGGGCTGGTCTGCAGCCAGCGTATGCTGGGAGCGGCGGGGCAGAAATGGCTCTGTCCAGTGTCCCTGCGGGAAAGGCTGGAAAAGAACCAAACCCGCGGGCCAAGGAGGGGCCGGGCTGCCCGGCGGGGAGGGGCGGAGCGGGGAGGGGAAGCTGCTACGGAAGGGCAGCGGAAGGGCGTTTCCGAGAGACGGGACGGGCTGGCCCAGAGGGCTCCGTGCCAACGGGCATGCGGCCGTGCGTGTGCCCAGACCCGCAGGGCGCCACCGGACAGCAGGGGCGCGGGTCACCCCGCCCTGGGCTCCGAGACTCCCGGGGCCCCTGCCCGCGCTGCTCGCCCGGGGTCCTCCGCACTCGGCGCCCTGGGCCCGTGCGAGCACGGCTGGATTGTCACCCCCAGCCTCCTCTCGTCCTCCATCAGGAGAGTGGCACCAAGCTCCCTCCAGGCCCCCAGGGCCCCCCAGGACCACCAAGCAAGCTCCCCGCCACAGCCCCCCCCCACTCACCGCTGACAGGAGGCCGCCTCCTTCGTCCCCCCACCCCAGGGCGGTCACTGTGTCCTCACTCCCCCACCCCCGGCTCCCAGCTCTGTCTCCTGGCCCATCCTCTACGGCCGCCTTCAGACGGCAGACGGCCACGTCTAGGAACGTGTAAGACCTCTGTGCGTGCGTCTCCTCGCTCCGCAGCCCAGGGCCAGGAGTGGCGCCCCCGGGGCAGCGAGCCTGCCTGCGCCCAGACCTTGGCCTCTATGGCCCCCTGCCCACAGAGGACCAGGGCTCCTGGGGACACGGCCGCTGCGGGCCGGGCAGGATGAGACTGGGGTGCCTGCAGGGAGGGAGGGGCACTCGCCCGCCCCTACACACGCCGCACACTGATAGGCTCACACACCGCACACGCACTCACACGCTCCCAACACACGAGGACAGAGCCTGCCAAGGGGACACGGGGCAAACCCGGGGAGCTCCCCGCGGCCCAAGGCGGACCTCGGAGCAGCCGCAGGGGGCCGCGCCAGCCGTAGTCAGCGCAGGATAAATATGCATGAGCGGGTGCTGACGGAGGAAGTGCCTGACTCGATCGATGAGCGCGAAGGAGACACCTCTCTCCCGCAGAATTCCAAACAGTGCCGCAGCCGCCCGCCCCACACCGCCTCCCGCACCTGCCGGCTGCGCAGCGTGGCTTCCTTCCGTAAAGGACAGAAAGGACAGGCCTGTCCCTGCCCCAGGCCCCCTGACCGCGGGCTGCAGCGGCTCGGCGGCCCTGGGATCCCCAGGCGCAGGGCCAGGCGCTGCGGGCCAAGGGGGATGCTGGGGCAGTGGCTGGCAGGTGCACACGCGCCATGGTGATGTGGCTCGTGCGGAGCAGCGTGGTCTCTCCATCGGAGGGGCAACAGCCAGAGCCCTCGGGCACGGCCCCAGGGCCGCTTCCTGTGGACGTTCCCCGCCGTCCGGCGGGGCCTGAGAGGGAGGGCTGGCCCTGCGCGGCCGCGGCCCAGGAAGCACGCCTGCTGCACCTCAGCCGCCCCGAGCGAGCCCTTCGGCGCTCGCCCCGTCCTGCAGGCGGGTGGGACGGCGGGGGTGCCCGCCAGCCCCGCACACGCATCTGGATGGGACTGGTACAAACAGGCTCTGCAGCACTGGACGCGACTCCCGCCGGAGCCGCCTCACCCCCAGCCTCCACGCTGCGTCCCCGGGGCAGCAGAAATGAGGTGCCCCATCCCCGTTGCCCCAGGAGAGAGGGCCCCTGGCAGAGGGGATGGCAGGCGGGGCAAGAGTGCTCTCGAAGGCACGACAAGTCTTCTCCAGGTGAAAAACCGCGCTCCATGCGCATGGCTGGGCCTGGAATCCCCCCGTTCAGTCCCACGTGGGGCACGGACGGTGCGTCCTGAGGTTCCGGTGGGAAGCCCGCCTGTCAGCACAGGGGACAGGGGCTGCGCTGTCCCCGCTGCTGCAGTGACAGGCAGACTCGGACCCCTTCCCAGGCTGCCTCCCCGAGACCCACATGTCCTCAGCCACCCCCGCTCTCTCCCCGCGATGGCTCTGCCCTGGAATGGGACACGTGCCCACCCCACCCCTCTGCCTGGCCCCTGGCCCGACCCCGGGCTTGCAGGAGCTGCTCGCCTCTGTTCCCCGGCCTGAGCCCGTCGCTTGGTACAGCAGGGGAGGGGGACAGGGTAGGGAGGACTCGGACCAGTCGGAGAGCAGAGGACGCGGTACCCGCCGCCCAGGAGCCATGAAGCCCAAGCACCTGGGGCTGAGAGGCGGCTGGGGGGCCTGGGGCTGTGCCGCTGTGCCTGCACCCCACCCTGACGCCTGGCCTGACCCAGAAACATCCCTGTTTGGAAGGCGCCCCAAACCGAGGCCAGGCGCCACCAGCCACACTCGCCCGCGGCATTTTCCACCGAGTGCTCGGCTGGCTGCGGCTGCTCGGTGCTGCAGACGAGGATGAGCGAGGGCAGCCGGAACCAAGCGGGAGCCCCCGGCGACGCCCGCGGGAACAGGCAGCCCGGTGGCCTCCGCCGCTCCCCTCCCCCATGGCAGTCGAGGGAGCCCTGACCTGGGCAGGGCAGCAGAGGGCCCGACCTGCAGGGTCAGGGCACCGCAGACACCCCAGACGCACCGCTGGGCGCCGCAGACCCGCCTGACCGCCTTCCTAGAAGCCGCCCGCCTTTGGGGACTGCCTCAAATTGGGGAACCAAGGCTTCTGTGGCGGTGGCTCTGGGAGGAGGCCCGGCCCCAGGCCGCACGGGTGACGGGGAGCCCCAGGGGACCCCTTCCACGCCAGCCGCAGCGCGTGGCGGTGGCCGCGCTCACACATCGGGCCCGGCGCCATCCCCACCCGCCTCCGTGTGGAGAGAGCCAGATCCACTCACCGCACATTCGCTGTTGTCGGGGAGCTCCGGGAAGGCGCGGCACCGCGGCTCGCCTCCCTTCCCCGGGCCCGCCTGCCGTGAGCCCACCCAGGGCAACTGCTTGGAGCCTCTGTCTCAGAAACTAGCTGACCTGTTCTCAGAGGCCAGTGGGGGGCGGGGGCCCAGGGAGGCGGGGGGTTCTGTCCCCCACAGAGGTCAGCGTCCCTCCCAGGGGCACACTGTCCCCCGGTCCAGGCAGGGGTGTCCCGAGGTCCCGAGGTCCCTCCTCCCACCTCCTGCTAAAGGGACCCTGCTCGCCCCCAGGAGCGGCCCCCGCCCCACCAGACAGGACTTGGGCGGGCTCGGCCTCCACGCTGCCCCGCCATGGCCCCGCACACCGCGTCACGGCGTCTCTGGGGACGGCCCGTTGCCGGGCCACCCACGGGGCGTGTGCCTGCCCCCGGCCGGGAGCAGGGTCGCCTTTCTCAGGGGGTGACTCCTTCCCTAACCGGGCCCATTGCCCTCCCTTGTGGGCGGCCAGTCCCCTCCTCTGCTTTCCCCTCCCCCGGTGGTCTCAGAAGTGCGCTGAGCGTTTGCCATTTGCCCCCCTTTTACGGATTTTTGCAGATTTGAGCCCTAGGCTTCCATCCAGGGAGCAGGGCGAGGGAGGTTCATCACTTTGGAAATCGGCGGGGGGCACGAAGGGCGCGGTGGGCAGGCGTGCGCCGCTCCCAACAAAGACCCGACCGCCACCCGGAGGGAGAGGCATCTGGGGAGAGCGACCGTGGCTCCTGGTGCCCGGCGCGGCCCCCGCAGCGGCTCAGGGCGGGAGAAGAGCCCCCGCCCCTCCGCCCCCGCCTCCTGTCCCCCAGTCCGCTCGCTTCCGGGCCGGGCACGCAACGTGGGCAGCACTTGCCCATCAGGCTGTGTTTGCCGAGCGGGTTAATGAGGGACACGGGGCAGCAAGCGCCACTTCCTGCGGTGAAATCTGAGCCACAAAGGCACAGGCCCTTGTAAAGAAAGGCTGCCCGAGAACTGGGTCACTCACACGTTAGCATCTTTATCTGGCCCAGATGGAGTGTGCGAAACGCAGGCGACAAGGAACAGGGATTTATTTCTCTAAGCGGTTTTGGCAGACGCACAGGTGCGCTTCGCAGGCCGCCGCCCTCCCGCGCGGGCACATGCTCCTCTGGTCCCGCCTGGCGGCCTTCCCGGGAGGGCGGGCGGGCAGCCTGGGGCACCTGGCTCTCCTCGTCACTGCCTCCAGGACAGCCAAGAGCGAGGACGGCCGTTCGCCTGCAGACTCACTGACCCTCACGTGGGCTAGGTGGGTGCCTTACCTCCCCACCTTGGCCCAGGAGGGAGGAAACTTTCCAAGGTCACCAGGTACCGCCGGACTCGCCGCAGCCCCGCCTCACCGGCCCCCTTTGCGTTCTTCCCAAGTGACACGCCGTGACATGTGGGCACCGTGGGCCAGCCCCGACTTCTCTTCTGGCAGGAAAGGCCCAAGGTTGCAAGAGACACCCCTCCGTGAGACCAGCGCCTCCCTTGTAAAACACACGTACCTGCGACCAGCCCCCCTACGTCCCAGGGGGCGGCTCGGCGGCATTGGGGGCGTTCGCACTGCTGGGCAGCCGCCGCCGCCGCCCTCCCCAGGACTGTCCCTCCTCCCACACGGACACTCTGTCCCCACAAAACCCTCACTCTCACCCTGCCCGCGGCCCCCACCGTCCACTTCCCGTCTCTGTAAATTTGCCTCTTGCGGGCACTTCATAGCAGTGGGGCCACACGGACTTTGTCCTTCTGGGTCTGGCTCTGCTCACCCCGCAGGGCGCCCTCCGGGATCGTGTTGGGATCCCCTCCCTTTTCGAGGCTGACGTGCCTCCCCCTGTGTGGACGGACCACGGCTGGTTTATCCGTCATCCGCGCGCAGGCGCGCCGGGGGCGTGCACTTTTTCGCCGTTGTGGGTGCGCTGCTGCGAACTCAGGTGTGCGAGCGTCCGCTCGAGGCCCTGCGGCAGCTCTCTTGGGTGTCGGCGGGATGTCAGGTGTGCGAGAGTTTCCCTTCTCCCACTCTGGGGCGGCCACGCTGCTCCCCCCAGCGGCTGCGCAAAGGATCCAGTTTCTCCACAGACTCGCCAACACTTGCTGTTTTCTGCTCTTTAAATAGCAGTTATCCCGCCCTGGCTGGTGCGGCTCGGGGGACGGAGCGCCGGCCTGCGAACCAAAAGGTCGCCGGTCCAGGTCCCCGTCAGGGCCCCGGCCTGGGTTGCGGGCCAGGTCCCCAGTGAGGGACGCGAGAGAGGCCGCCACACGGATGTTTCCCTCCCTCTCTCCCGTCCCCTCTCGAGAAAGAAATAAAATCTTTAAAAATAAATTAGTAGGTACCCGAAGGTGTACGGTAACACTTTCCACGCTACCTCATTGACTCCTTGATTCCCTCAACGAGGAAAACAATTACACCTGGGACAGGGGGGCTGTGGCGGATGCCGCGCGTCCCAGGGCCCGCGAGTGGCCCGCAGGCTCCAAGCCAGGCCCCCGCTTCAGGCTCTGGGGACGTCATCCCTGACCAAGGACCCCCTCCGTCTGGTCTTGGCAGACAAGCACCCCGTGAGTAAGCGAATGAGCGACGGATGGGTGAGCGTGGCGTGGCCGGTCTGTCCGGGGAGTATCCAGCCACGGCCGTGGCAAATAGACACCTTCCGTGAAGAAGAGACAAGACACACTGTACGCAGGACAACGGCGCCTCCGTCCCCTTCAAAGTGGGCACCCTGGGACCTCACACGGTTCTCCCAGTCGCCATCAGCCGCCCCGTTGTAGTTCCCTGAACCTCATCGAAGTTTTGAAATCTCCTCCCTTGAGTTCAGTTTGGGGAAAAGCCAGAAGTCGCAGGGCATCAAACCTGGTCTGTAGGGGGGCTGAGTCACCTGGGCGATTTGATGTTTCACCAAAAGAGTCTGCACGGGACGTGATGCGTGAGCAGGCGCGTTGTTGCGGGGAAGCTGCCAGTCACCAAGTGCCCACAACTGCGGCTTCTGAACCCTCCCAATAGTTTCCGCAGAGGAATGTTCAAGCTTCATGCAAAATCTGATGCAGATTCGTTGCTCTACTCACTCAGCCATTTTGAACGTGACAGCCACACAGTGCACGTGCTCACTCCATGGCGTCTACCGCCCCCACTGACTAGTACAGTGAAGTCACCATCGTTCACGCATGTGCATTCCTGTCCCCTCCCCTCAGCTGCCAGGTTACACTGACGTCGCACACACCGTTCTCATTATATTAGCAACAGCTGGGCTTTTTCCGGACAGACTCGTGTGTGAGGCATGAACCCACGGTCGCCTTGGCGTGTGGCTGGTAGCTCCACCTGGGTGAGACTCAGGCTGATGGACCAGTGGTTGGGGTCCAGGGGGACACCCCAGTGCGGAGCCCTGGGGTGCAGAGGAGCCAGGGGCCACGTTTCACCGGGGTGGGGAACAAATTCACCCCTGGGGCTTGGGGCAGCCAGAGCCGGGCCAGCGGGAGGTCCTGCCGGGCGGCCAGGGCCAGAGCAGGGAGCCGCCTCCTCTCCGGAGGCCCCGGGCCGCTCTTCAGGACTCAAAGCGGTCCCGGGAGGCGTCGGGAAGCCCTTTGATCAGTACGTGAATCTGTTGACCTTGACCTGCAGACCCCTCGGTCTCCATCTGCCTGGAGAATGTCCCAGGCCGCCCAGCAGCACCTGCCGCCCCCCGGCCCTGCGTGGGGTGCGGAGAGACGCTGCGCCGTCTCCAGAGCTGCCGCGGTCCGGACAGGGTCAGGCGGGGCGAGACGCCCGGCGGGGCCGCCGTGTGCGGGCAGCATGGCGCAGGCAGGCGCCCACGGACCCAGGGGAGGCGCCCCCACGCAGACCCGCCCCGAGAGGCGCGGCAGGCCCGGAGCCACCCGAGCAGGCCCCGGCACCCAGTTCTCTCCCCATGATGGGCCATCGGCATTTCCACAGCCACGCACTCCAGGTGAGGGTGTGAAAACCCCGTCTCAGCGGGACCTGGCCAAGGAGGGGACGCTCATGCTTCACCTCCAGGCTTCCTCCACCCTCCCGCAGCTTCTGCCTGGGTGGGCAACCCACGGGCCTATTGGTCTGGACAGGGAACAAACGGCCCCACGTGCTCCTGCGGCCGGAGGTGGGGGGCCGCAGTGACAGGCAGCCCGCCCGGGAAGGGGCTGAGGGCGAGGACAGCAGAAGGCGGCTGTCCTCCGCAGCGCCAGCCGCCTGCATCCTCCATGGGTGTCCCACCGGGGACCCTGTCGCTGAAAGAATGGATGCTCCGTGGTGCAGCAAATGGGGACAGCGCGACCTGCTCCCACTGAGAATCGAGCTGTTCGATCAATACTCTTCCTCGGTGACAAAACAGTCTATTATCTAAATCCATCATCTCCCCCTGAAGACGGGCTCAAACCGGTCCCGGGAGGCGCGCGTGGGGAGCCAGCTGGCAGCGGCGTATCAGAGGGAGACTCGGCCGTCCCCGAGTCGGGAGCCCGGCTCGGCCCTGGCGGACTCGTGGGGGCAGGGGGAGGCCATGCCAACGCCGTCCCCACTCCCAGGAAAGAGTCGGTCTGATCCTAAAACCTCTCCTCCACGTCGCATCTGGGACACAAATACTCTCGGGTGCTGCGGCCATCACCCGTGCCCCCCATTTCTGGTTCACGGGGAGGGTGGGAAAACCGAGTGACAACTCCCTGTGACCAGAAGCAGGACACGCTCCCAGGTGCAGCAGGAGGCGATCTGGGCGGGATGCGCCCTGCGGTCGCTGACGCCCCTCCGTTCACCCCACGGCAGGGGGGCCGGGGCAGGGACGCGAACCCCCAGCTGTGGGCGCGACGCACAAGGCCAAGAGCAGCGCTCGCAAGCCGGCGGGGGAGGAAAGCCTCGCGGAGGAACGTTCACCCGCGGCACGAGCTGCACGGTCGTCCCCTGGAATCCACGTCCGCGCTTCTCATGGGCAGCGGGCAGCCCCGGGACTAGACGAGTAACAGCCACCGAGCCCTCCGGAGGCCTCTGGGGGACAGTCACTGCCACACGCACACTGTTTAACACCAGGGCAATGGCCGTTGCCGACGGCCGGGGACCCAGAACGGCCTGGCGCCTCACCCAACACTGCGAACAGCACGCGTGGCTAAAAAAGGGAACTGCTCTGGACAACCCGGTCTGAGTCCTTTGAAGCAGGAGACACGATGGCTGCGTGTACAGTGATTGTGACCACTCGGTCATTCATGAGACACCCCGGCGGCAGAGGCTCCCAATGCGGCCACCCGGGTAAGTCCCACCTCCTGGGCTCTCCCCACTATGACGGTGGCCCCTTCTCATCTCGCAGCCTGACCTGCATCCCTTGTCCTTGAACCTGGGCAGACTTTGTGTTGCCTCACCCAGCAAGGGACCGAGAAAGCCTGCCAGGCCACATTCTCCCATTGGAAGGCGACCCTTGGCGCGCAGTGCCTTTCGGGAGGCAGCCAAGCAGCCATGTGGGCAGGGCACGTGCAGGTGCCCCGGCCAAGCGCCCAGCTGTGGTCCCAGCAGACAGCAGCATCGATGGCCTGTGGTGTGGAGGGGAGTGAGGGCTGAGCAGCCGCAGCCTCGAAGTCGCCCCAGCGGACGCTGTCCCTCCTGAGCCCGGATAAGGCGCAGCTTTGTGAGCGGAAGGGATCCCTATTCTCTCAGCGCTAAGTGTGGGTGACTTACCATGGGCGACAGTTGCCCGAGCAGCGATTGGCTCCCGGAGCGGGAGCTGCTGTAAACAAAACCCAAAAGGTGATGTTGGCTGGGACACCGGGTGGCGAGAAGAAGCCGGAGGACACTTTCGTCAAGACGAGTGTGCATGACAGTGTGGGCGGCACTTAAAGGCCCCATGGAGGTGCCAACGGGGAAGGTCGGTGACTCCCGTCGCAGCGCCCGGCCTCGCCACGCCGGCGTGGAACGTTCGGTGCCCGGCTGCCTGTGGTTTCGCGGGAAACCCAAAGTGAACTCAGGGAGCCCGTGAGCTGCATGAGGAACCCTGAGACAGACCCCTCGCGGCGCCACCGGGCCGCCTCCATAGGCCGAGGACGCAACGCCGCGGACAGGGCTTCCGGCTGGGCCCGCGGGCGGAGAGGTCCAGCTTCGCAGGACATGCAGGGCTGGCCGCACGCGGAGTGAGTGGCCGCGCCTTCCCGCGCCCGCAGGCGGAGAAGGAGCCCTGGAGAAACGGCTCCCCGGCCCGGGTCCACCTCCCCTGCAGACAAACCCACAAACTGCTCCTCTCGCAACAGACAGTTATGAAAGCCGGGCGAGGACAAGGAAGAGTTCGCTGGGGCTCCGGGGAGGGGGTGAGTCTGGGCCTCGGGGCCGGGCTGGGCAGCGGGGCCTCTGATGCCAGTCCTGCCACACTTCCGGCTGGAGGAGCCGGGGACGCTGGAGCGTGCGGGGGCCCGCGATTGGTGTGAACCCCGGGGAACTGCCTGAGACCGTGGATGCGCCCCGAGCTCCCCTGTGTGGAGGCAAGGGCGGGGGGGTAAGGCCTGGGTGTTCATCGTGTGCAGGACGCACGTGGCAGTTTGGGTCTACACGTGTCACCTCCCTGTCGAGTGCCCACCGTCTGGACGGCCACCGCAGAATACAGTGTCACCGCAAAGCTGTGACAGTTTCCAGAGGGGCTCAACCACTGAGAGCCAGGAAAGAGGGCGCATCTACAAGGAGAAAGCCCCGCGAGGGACCCCGTGGAGAGCAGCATAGAGACAACGGCAGCCGTTCGGAGAGGCCCAGGAGGAAAGCGGGCGTTCCTCCAACGCGGGGGGAGGGGACGGGGAAACCAAGCAGAGAAATAGAAAACGTAAAAAGCACCCACATGGAAAACTCAGAACGGAAAGGAAAACATGAATGTAGAATGCAGCAGAGGGGCTCAATGCGCAGGCCGGGGCCCGCGGGCCCGACGACCGGCCAGCCGCGTCTAGGACCTGGACCTTGCTCGCCGCACAGAGGGTGAGAAAGACCCCAGGAAGCGGCCCGCATGTGGGACGGCGCCCTCCACCTGCGGAGAGGGGAAGGGGACACTCGCCCCCAAGACGCTGCCTGAGTAAAGGAGCAGACGGAGCCGCGGACAGCGAGGAATGGGACGTGCCACTTGCAGGACAGCCGAGCGGACTTTCCCCAGGACCCGGCAGCACGGGACCGCGGCGGGGCGCCCTCGGGCGGGCGGGAGGTGCTGGCGGGGCATGGGTGTTCCATCGGGAATGATGGGCCCAGAGGCAGACAGGAAATGACTATTTCCCCTGAATGTCTTTAAAACAGAGAGGGTTGATTAAAGCAAAAAGTAGACACTGTCTTTGGGTGTATGACGTGCGTGAGGGAACACAGTGGACAATGCGAGCCTCGTGGGGCTAAAGTGGGGGCGTGAGAGGCTTGTGGTTGTTGGCAAAAGGACGCGACGCTGATCCTAGGCAGCCTGCGAGACCTTCGGGAGCGTGTGCTGTCGTCCCGGAATGATCAGGGAAGTAACAAGGCAAAGAGGTACAGCTGAAAAGTTAAGAGGTTAATAGAATGGAATTATTTTTTTTAAGTCAAATGATCCAAAAGAAAGTAAGGAAAAAAAGGAACAAATAAACAAATAAAAACAGAAAACAAAGGTCAAAGCAATACCCCTAAATATTAACGGAATAAGCACCCCAGTGAAAAGGCAGGGGTTATGAGAAAAGACTTTTTAAAGTAAGCAAGACCCAATGCAATCCCGTCTACAAGAGAAGCGCTTGAAATATAAGGGCAAAAACAGATTGAAAGTAAATGGATGAAAACGCAGGCCACACCAGCAGTAAGGATAAGAAGGTGAGGTCGTTAATATTAGAAAAACAGACTCCAAGACGAAGACGTCACAGAGATAAGGGTGGACACTTTATGAGCAGAAAAGGATCAATCTGTCAGGAAGACACAACCATCCTAAACGTGTGCACACTGATACCAGAGCCGCAGACGACATGAAGCAACCGCAACAGAACTGAAGCCCGGAAAAGGACTCCCCCATCGCAGTAGAACATCCGCACGCCCCCCTCCCAAGAGCGGACAGAAGGGCTAGAGAAAGGGGAGGAGAAAGGGAAGCCCCAGAGGACGCCGCCCCCCTACCCTGCCACACCTGACGTGGCTCACACGCTGCACCCACCCCCACGGCACATGGCCGGGGCCCCACAACAAAGAAATTGACTTTAAAAGAACTGCAGGCCCTGGCCAGTGTGGCTCAGTGGGTTGGGGCATCGTTCTATAAACTGAAAGTTCGCAGGTTCGATTCCCAGTCGGGGCACGTGCCTAGGTTGCGGGTTTTGTCCCCCATTGGGGCATGTAAGGGAGGCAACCGATCGATGTTTCTCTCTCGCATGGATGTTTCTCTCCCACTCTCTCTCTTCCTTCCCCTCTCTCTAAAATCAATAAGCGTGTCCTTGGGCAAGGATAAAAAAATAAAATAAAATAACATAATAAAGAATTGTTGTTCTCTGCCCACAATGGAATTAAATTGGAAAGCAGCAGTAATAAGAGATCTAGGAAACCCCGAGGGAGGTCGGGGGGAGTGAATGCTCAGGGAAGAAGCCCCAGGGGGAACTGGGAAGCACTTCAAACTGCCCGATAATGAAACACGTGACAGTGGGGGTGTGGTCAAAGCGGCAAAATGCGTAGCTTTAAACCGCGTGTGTCAGAAACGCAGGAAGGTGTAAAATCAATAACCTATAGCGCTGCCTCAAGACCGAGAAGAGCAAAATCAACCAGAGTGAGTGGAAGGGAGAGAAGAATAGAAATAAGGAGAAAAAATCAAAGAAATAGGAAACCAACAAAAACAGAGAAAATTAACAAAGTCAAAAGCAGATTCTTTGAAAAGATCGAGCAGTTGAGAAAACCCAGCTAGACTGGCCAAGGGAAAAAATGACAAAAACACAAACCATTAAATCAGGAAGGAACCATGGTGGTTATTTCGCATCTTAAAAAGATAAGAAAATATTATAAATGATTATATGCCAATAAATTCAAGAACATTAAAAATGTCATAAGAGAATATCACGAATAACTTTATGCTACCAAATCTGACAACTTTGGTTAAAAGGGCAGATTCCTTGAACAATACCACCTACCCTGATTTACACTAGACAAAAGAGGAAATTGAAATGTCTCTATAGCTATTTTTAAAAATGAGTTTTGTAATAAAAACAAACCATCCTTTACACACACACACACACACACACACACTCCAGGCCCAGGTGGTTTCACCAGTGAATTCTACGCAACATTCAGCGAAGAAATAACATCAAATTTACACAAACCCTTTCAGATACAGAAGAGAAGGGAAAACTTCCCAACCTGTCCTCTGAGGCCAGCATAACCCTGACACCAAAACAGACAAGGGCGTTGTAAGAAAAACCCACAAGGACAAACCAAGATTCCTCGTGACCAGAGCCAAGGCGGTCCCGGGCAAAGCACCATCCACTCAGGGACCGGCAGCGCACGCAAAGGCACTGCATTATGACCACGCAGCCTTCGCGTCAGACGGCAAGGGTGGTTCAGCCTTTGAAAATCCATCCCTGCATTTTCCCGTACTGACAGAAGGAAGGAGAAACCCCACGGGATCGCGGCAATAGATGCAGAAGCAACATTTGACAAAGTTACATACAATCGTGGTAACACTCTCAGCAAACTAAGACCAGAACTGTAACCGCTGCGGATGCAAAATCTACAGTGAATGCTGTGCATAACAGGGTGACCGCTCTCCCCGTCAGCTTGGGAACCAGGCAAACCTCCTGCCCTTGCCACTTCCGGTCACTGGGTCCGAGAGGCTGTAAGGCTCGAGCAAGGGCGACAAGGTTACACAAGCACACTCCGCTGAACCGGAGCAAGCCAGCCCTGTCCGCCGAGGGCCTGCAGCCTGGGCTGTGACCGCAGGTGCGAGGACTAGCCCGCACCTGTGGGCCCAGGCTGTGATGGCCCCTCAGGGCTCCTTCTGAACCTGCGGCCACCGAGCAGACAAATGCCAGGGAAACGCGAGGCTGCGGGCCCACAACCCGTCACTTAGGCAGCTGCAGGGGGACCTCCCCGCTGGAGGCACCTCTCTGGGACCCCGAAGGCGCTCAGTCCCACCCACCCCTGCGGGCAGCGGCCCTGAGTCTCTTCACGCAAATGGGGACTTTGGGAACAGGGCACAAGCGTCAGGCCTTCACACGCCGCCTCCCCCGTGCGCGCAGTGGGGCTGGCACGGCCCTCGGCAATTTTTCCTAAATTGCAGGTTTGCTACAGGATTTCAGTCTGTCTCCAATTTTTTTGTTGTTGCTGACAAAATACTAGCCTGAGAGACCGTGAAATTGACGTGTCCTTTCATTTTGCCTGTTTTACTAAATGAACGACCTTCGCCAGTGCATTAGGCGGCCGTTGGCGTTCATACGTTTTGCTCTCCATGGCTCCCCAGGGACAAACAGTGGGCAGGGGCAGCCTCCGGCCTTGGGACGCTCCGCAGGGGGACCGTCAGGGCTGAGCGTCCGTTTGGAGGAGGGGGCGGCAGGGGAGGGCCGCGGGCAGCGGAGAGCCCCGAGGGAGGGCCCGGGTGTGGGCAGCCCCCTCACGCCGGGCCCTGTAACCCTGGGCCAGTGACACCCCGCGCGGCCGCCTCCGCTTCCTCACCTGTAACCTGAAGAACAGCAGGAGACAGATGCCAGCAGCGAAGAACTTAGCGCAGGTCCTGGCACCAGTGGCTGCGCAGTGACACCATCTGGGCCCATGACGGCTCCCTGCTCTTCTGGGGGCCCAGAAGCAGGTCTCCAGCCCGGGGAGGGGACGCGAGGACAAGCCGATCCTGACCCCACCAAGGCCACACGCTGGACAGGAGCTTGGGGACCCGCACGGGGACCAGGCTCGGGCTCCGGGCGGGCTCCCAGGCCACCCTAAGGGGCACTGAGTCGAGGTCCTTTCAGAGGACGGGGCGCCCTGGCCCCCTGCCCTGCTGTGGCCCGTCCCCACCTGTCAGCCAGCGGGCGCCTCCCCCCAGCGTCTCCCCCAGGTCCTCGCCCCTACGATGCCCTGCGCTGAGCCCCCGACTCCCCCCAACCCTGCTTCTTCTCTTCACTGGAAGCCGGTGCCCACCCAGAGAGAGCCACGCACCAAGGCTCCTAGACCGCCCCTGGTCCCCCGCGCCCACCCCTGGCCATCAGCACGTCCTGTCCCCAGCTCTTTCTCAGGACAAAGCGCCCTCGGCTCCCGCGGCCGAGTCCAGACACGCTGTCTCTCACGGGCCCTGTCAGCAGCCCAGCCGGCAGCCGCTGGGGGTCCTGCTCCGACCCCTCACTCCCTTCCCCACAGAGACCCGAGCTCCCCCAGCGCACCTCACGCCCTGTCGGCCCTCCAACCCTGCTGGCTTTCCCAAGACAAGATTAAAGGCCTTCCGAGGCGGCAAGGCCCCCGGGCCCTGGCCCCCACCGTCGGCCCTCCGCTCCCCAGCCCTCTGCCGGAGCCCGCCACCCTGCGCCGCCCCCCCGCCCCCGCGCGGGCCCCCCCGCCCCCTCCCCGACCAGGCCTCGTGGGCGCTGTCCGAGGGCCTCGGGTCCCAGCATCCGATTCAGGTCTCTCCGCGCTCCCCGCAATCAGTATTTGCCTAGTTCTCTCACTTGTTTGCTTTATTTCCGTACCTGCCTCAGGCTGCAACGGCAGCCCTCCCTCCCCATGCTGCCCACGTCTGAACCCCGGCCCACGGACGTCACCTTCTACGGAAAGGGGGTCTTCGTGAATGCGACCGAGTTCAGGGTCTGGACGTCGGAAGACCATCCTGGGCAGCCGGAGGCCCTCGATGCCATTCGACCCACAGACGGGGCGGCATGAGCCTGGGGCGGGGTCTGAGGAGCGAGCCTGAAGGCCGGGGGGAAGCGGGCGCAGGCCCAGGGACCCCGGCAGTCCCTGGAGGCCGAGGCAGGCAGGCAGCCCATGCCGGGAGCCTCGGGGGGGGGGGGCCCGCCTCTGGCCCCCAGAATGGGGGGGCCCCTGTCTGTGGCAGTGAGCCCCGCGCTGGTCTGTGGCCCTTTGCTGCGGCAGCCACGGGACACACCAAATTCAGCCCCTTTGGGTGGGGGGGCGTTGTTTGCTTTGCCTTCAGGGGCTTTGAAAAGTGAGAGAGAAAAACTAAAGCCATGCACGCCTGTTCCACCCGTTGGTAATAAAGAGGGAGGAAGAAAAGACAGCAGTGGGCTCCAGAGAGGGGGCCTGGGGTCCCCGGTTGGCGGCGGAGGGGAGGCTGCCGCCGACGACAGTGGGGGGGTCTCAGAGCCGCCGGCTTCTGGAAGGACGCCTGCAGGGGAAGCCCGGGAGGCCTGAGCGTCGTGTGCGGGGCGCAGGAGCCCCTGGCCCAAGCTGGCACAGGCAGGGCTGGGCGTGGTCTTGCCAGCGGGCACCCAGCTGTCCCCGCCGCAGTGACCGCCCCGAGCCCGGGAGCAAAGCGGGAGGCTGTGCGGGAAGGGCCGTCCCCTCTGGCCCCAAGGACCTCCGAGGGTTAGACGCCGACCCACGAGCCCACGGGCCCCGGTCGCGCAGGAAGGCAGCCTTGCGTCCGGGGGCCAGCCCATCCCCATCGCCCGGAGGCTGCCCGCAGCCACGAGGGGTAGGCTCTCTGTCTGGTCCGCTTGGCACACAGCAAGTTCTCAGCTCGCGAGCCCCAGTTTCACACAGACCATGGGGCCAAGGGGAGGCTGAGGGCGGGCAGGCCCGCGGGGACTCCGTGGGGCGCCCGGCTCAGCGCCGAAGGTGGGAGGGGCGAGGCTGGCAGCCGGCCGCCCGCAGCACAGGCCGGACCCCTCTCCAGGTTCGGCCCAGTTGGCTAGGAAATTTGCAGAGAGGAGAGAGGAGAGTTGGTGCCGTTGCCTTGGCAACCGCTCTGTCACAGTGTAACGAGGCCTGCGGGGAAGGAGGCTTGTCTTAAAGGAGCACGAAGCCTACCGAAGCCTATCGACCGCCCGCTCCCTGAGTCGCAGCAGGAAGTGGGCTCTTTCCGGGGCTCTGGCCCGAGTTCCGCCTGGGGGACAGCAAGAGGGGGCCCAGGGGGACCTGCTGTGGGGCCGGGGAGCACCGCGCCGTCCGTGGCTCTACACCCACCGGGCCACCTCGTAGCACCAGGCAGCGGCCGGGCCGGGGCTGGCACGAAGGGGCGGAGCTGCTGCAACCCCAGCAGGGGCCCTGCCCTGAGACGCTCCACGGCTCCCCCGCCAGGAGAGCCGGCCGCTGAGAAGGACGACGAGAGCCCACCCTGGTCCGCAGAAGCGGTGGCAGTGCCTGGGGCTGGGGCCACCTTGTACCTGGGCTTCAGATGACCGAAGGGGTGAACGGAAGCAAAGACCCCGGGCCAACTAGGGCCAATGACCAAGGAACGGTGGTCGCAGGAGCAAATACGAGCGCGCCCACCACCGAGGAGAAAGCGGCTCTGCGTGAGCCCCGCCCCCGCGCAGGGCTCTCCCCCCCCCCCCCCCCCCCGCCCCGTGCCGTCAGTCGGAGGCGGGGCCAGGGTTCCTCTCCTTCGCCAAAGATGGCGACACTGGGGCAGATAAAACTGGGGGGCAGAGAGGAGAGGAACCCCATAGCCCGTCTTTCACTTGTCCCAACTCTGTCCCACCTCAGCATCTCGGGGCCCACCCGCCTGAGGGCACCCTGCTAAGGACATTCCGGTCTCTTGGGGGGCGGTGCTGGCCCCTGGAGGTCCCAGTGGCAGCAGCCTGGTTGGAGCCGTGGCCTCGGGGCTCAGAGAACAGAGTCCCCAGGGCGGAGCCCTCGGGGAGGGGAGCGAGGCGGCCCCGCCCACCCCCTGCCTCCCCAAGGCACTGCGCTCAGCTCCTCCGCCCAGTGCCCACGGGGCCCCCTCCCGGGTGTGGCAGCGCGGTGACAGGGCAGGGCAGGGCCTCCTGTGCTCACTGGGCCTCCCCGGGTGGCCCCGTGCGGGTCCCCTCCCCACCCACGGCTCCCTCCCCGCCCTGTGACGGAAGACAGATGGACGCATCGCCCCCCGGCCTTGCCTCCACGGCTCTTGGGGCTGAGGCCTCCGGCCACCAGCTATTTTCTTTATCAGGTTTATTGTCCAAAGACTAAACACTAAGCAGAGATAAAAGAGATGTGTCTAACACCTCTCGCCGCCTTATCGTCTCAGAAAATAAACAGGTGCACGTCTCCCTCACGATGAAGAATTTCAACGGAAACGTGGTCCCCAGGAGCGGCTCCTGTGGCCCACGACGTGGACCTTCTGGCCGGCTGGGAGTACCTTGGAAAGGACGCATAGGGAGCCTGAGAGGGAGGGAGCTGGGGGCGACCGACCGCCAGGCCTGGGGCTGAGAGGCGGCCCGGCTCAGGGGATCTGGGAGCCCACGACCAGCTGGCACCCTCCTGCCCGAGGTCCCCACGGCAGGCGAGGCCGGCCCGGGAGGCGCCGCCCCGTCCTCTGCTTCATTCAGAGGCACGGGCGCGCCACCCAAAGCAGACCCACGGGGACCCTTCTGCGCCAGTGCATCCCCACCCCCACACAAACCAGAGCCCAGGACAGACCCCCGCCCACCCACGCACTCCCTGAGTGGACAGAAGTCCCCCGTCCCCCCGCCGGTTCACAAGGCTGGTCTCCAGCCCGGGGGCAGCAGATAGGCCGTCTGGGCTCGCAGCTCTGCGCCCGTGCAGCGGGCACCCCAGTCCCAGCGCATCCTCTGTGGCCAGAGGCTCGGTTCCCCCAGTGAAGGGTGACCTCTGGCAGCCCCATCGGCCTCTCTATCCCCACCTCCTGGAGATACCACCCCTTCACCCTGGGCCAGCACCCCGGTGGCCCCTCCACCCCCCACCCCGGCACCCCACCGTCTGCTCCCTGCCTCTGACAGCCGACCCGGCGCTGGCTGCCCTCCCCTCCTGACCCCAAATTCCAGGGCACGGAGCCTCGCCCCCCCCCCCCCCCTCCCCGGCCCCGCAGCGGAGGCCCATCAGGATGGACTTTCTTTCCGCGTTAAATTCCCCCGCCTTTTTGATGTCACATCCTGTCCCAGCCTGCCTCCCCGCGGCGGCCACCGCCCTCCCCGCTCCCGCGCGCGAGCGAGGCGCGCGGGCCCCTCTGCGCCACCCGCCCCCGCCCCTACCCAGCAAACTTTTGGCACCGCCGCTGGGCCGCGCCTCCGAGCCGGGCGCCAGGAGCAGCTGGAGGAGGGGCCGGAGCCGCCACTGCCCCGCCCGCCGGCCCGCCCCGCCCGGGACCGTGGAGCGGGGACCGATCAATATGCAGAGCGGACGCTCCGCGCAGCAGAACCCGCGCGCCGCCGGCTCCGGGTGCTGAGGGCGCGGGGACAAGGCCAGGCGCCGCCGCGGAGCCAGCCGAGCCGGGAGCGCGTCCGCGTCCACGCAGCCGCCGCCGGCGAGCACCAGCCTCCTGCATGCCAGGACGTTGGAGGTGGCAGCGAGACATGCAACCAGCCCGGAAGCTCCTGAGCCTCCTCTTCCTCATCCTGATGGGCACCGAACTCACTCAAGTACGTGCATCCAACGCCATTTTCCTCCCTGCGCGCGCGCAGCGCCTGCCCGGCCCCCGGGGAACCCGGCAAAGTCGGGGAGCAGCTCCGCGCCGCGGGCACCCCTTTCCCCGGAGGCCGAGCCCGGCAGGTGGGGAGGACGCCCAAGTGCCGGCCGCACTCGGGGTGGAGGGAGGGGTGCAGAGTGGCCGAGATGGGTGCCGCGAGCCTCCCAGGGCCCCCATGCCGGCCCAGCCAGGCTGCACAGTGGGGGCCCCCACTCCCGCTGAGAAGTTCGAAGGGCAGCGCGAGGGGGTCATTTGGCTGCTGCTGTTTCTGGGGGGAGGCAGGGCAGGCTGTCCAAGCCCCTGACATTTTCAGAGGAGGCTCCGACCTAACTGCTGCCCCGCGCCCCGCACCCCACTCCTCTGGAGTATCCCCGCCTCTCATTGTAAGGCCACCCTTGGGGCTGCTGAGCTGAGGCACGTTGGTGCTGGTCCCTCCAAGACCAGACCCGGGAAGGGCAGGCGGGACGCCGGGCCGGGGTGCCTGGCGGGCTCTGCTCGGACAGCTGGGGGGTTGCGGCCACATGTTCGGGCGACGTGTGAGTGGCGAGCCGCCGTGAGCGCGTGTGTGGCCGCTGGGCATTTCGTGTGGGCTTGCCACCCCCCGGACACTGTACCGTCAGAGAGCCTGTATCTGGCTGGTGTCTCCATTTTAAAAATGCATCTCGGGGCTGGCAGGTCTCGGCTGTCTGGAGCGCCAGCCGACGACGGTGCTGCTCTGGCACCAGGGCGCTGGGAAGAGCCTGCTAGCTTCGGGCACCAGGCTGCTCGCCGGTGACATTAAAATGCCCTTTGGATGGTGCCACTGTGCCACGCTCTGAGCCGTGACGCCGGCCCTTTGGAGCGGGAGGTGGCGGGTAGCTGGCCCCTTCGCCCCCAGCCTCATCCGCCTCCTCCCTCCCTCCCCCTCTGCCTCCCTTCCTCTCCGAACAAAAGAGGAAACAAAGGAGAGAGGAGCAGGTTAGAGGTGGATCCCAGGAGAAGGCTCTGGAAGGAGCTCCCCTGGTTTTCCTGAAGCCTTTACCTGCTGCCTGGCTCTGCCCAGGAGGTGCGACCTCAGCCCCAGCCCCGGACGGCTGAGTGGCTGCCCTGCTTCCCCTCAGAGGCCCTGGGCAACCGGCCGGACCCCCAGAGACGTTCAGCCTGCTGTTGGGGACAAGCCTCCTGGTGGCAGGGAGGCCTGGCCATGGGGCGGGCTGTGCACTGTGGACGGACAGGCGCACGTGCATCCAGACCCACGGACAGGGGCACACCCGGGCAGGCGCCTTATTTAGACACCTCGGGGACCAGAGGGCTGGCTCTGATGGCCCTGAGGATGCTCCAAGCCATCGCGGCCTCATGACTTCCAGGCACCCTAAGCCTTCACCCCCAAACCCCGGAGCGTTTTCCTCTGTAAGGCCCCCTCCTTGCGTCTTTTCAAAGATCCCCCGTTCTTGGGGAAAACTTTTTGTTCAACTTCAGTGGGAAGCTTTGTCTCAGTGGCGAGAGTGTTTGCCTGTCCACACAAAGGGTGAAGGGTGCCAGCCAGCCGACCGAATCGGGGCCAACACTCCCCTAACCCACGCGCCCGCCTGCACCCTCGCGCTGCCTCCCTAGCGTTTCAGGACCCTGGGCAGCTCCCAGGGCCGGGAAGGGAAACACTGTTTTCTTCTCAGAGGTTCCTCTTGCTGAAGCTGAGCCCTGGGGCCTCTCCGGGGACCGTGTCCCTCCGCGCAGCCAGCCAGGAGGCACCTCCCACCCGCCCGCGAGGATGGCTCCAGCTCCCTGGGCCACCTCTGAGGTTCTGCTTTGGGGGGGAATCTCCACGAGAGGCCCGTTATCCCTGACTGGGGTGCGATGTTGGAGCAAAGGCTCAACTGCCCGAAATCGCTGCAGGCTTTTCAAGTCCAAGAAGGGGGTCCGGGGGCAGCTGCCTCGGCCACCAGCCCCAGACAGCCCGCCTGGGGAGGCCGAGCTGGGGCTGGGCCAAGCTCCTGTCACCTTTAGCAGCGACCTGCAGGGCCCGGCAGCGAGTTCGGGCGCAGGGCTGGCGTGCTGTGAATCGGAGAGCTGTGTGGGGACACGCACGCCCAGGGATCTTGCTTTCTGGGTCCCGATGTGGCGCGGCCCTATGACGCCGGGGGCAGGGCGTCTCCAGCCAGGCTTGCTACCCCTGTACAAGGACACGGGGCCCCAGGGGTCGGGACGGGGAGGCCAGGGCACCGGGGACGGCGGCTGAGCGGCGTGCTGTCTCCCGCCCACCCTTCCCCGTCCTCGCTTTAGGGGAACAGCTCCCACAGCCGCACCGCTTTCAGGGCCCCTCCCAGGGACACACGGTCCCAGGGCCGCTCTGACCGCCGATTAGCCCGCGTCGAAGCGGGAGCAGGGCCGAAACGTGTGGCTTTTACCTGCACGGCAGAAACGCCGCTGGAAGGATTCGGGCAGACGGGCGGGGGGAGCGGAGCACATGGCCGGCCATCTGTTCTCCCAACAGCGCGCTGACAACGAGCCGCTCCGTCAGATGCCAGCGATTGATCGATGGCCTACTACGCGCCAGGCTTGTGGGCCCAGGTGAACTTTGACTTCAGGCACAAAGAGGGTCCACGTGGTCTTAGTCTGTGATTTTCAATAACAGGGCTGGCGTTTCCTGTTCCTGGAGAAGTGCCGTGCAGAGCTTCCTGGGCGGATGGGAGGGGTTGGTCTCTGTCCCAGCGGGGGGGGGGGGGGGGGGGGCGGGGGCGGCTGGGGCAGCACTGGGGCTCCCTGAGCTCCTGGCCCCTCAGCTCCTTTCAGACAGAAGCCGGTCCCCTCTAGCGATGGCCTCAAAGGGGTGGGAAACCCTGGAACAATGACCTTGAACCCAGCTGCCCTCGCTCTCCCCCCCAGGCCCTGTCCCGTGACCTTGAAAATGCTCTTGACCTGTCAGCCTGAACTTCCACCTTTGGAACAGGCTGGTGGCACTAGGTGATTCCAGGGGGAGCCCCCCTCCTGCAAACGCAGGCCCCCCATTCCTCCAGCTGCTACTGCGCCCCTCCTTCCAAGCACCGCTCTCCGGCGCCAGCTGGTCGGGTGTAACGCGGCCACACTGGGGCTCGCGGTGCTGCGGGAGCCGGAGCCCAGGGCGCCATCTGGCACCCGGGCCGACGCGCTCTGTGGGGAGACCCGAGGCCCTGCCAGGATTGTTTGTTTAAGAGGCTCGGGAGAGCCAGAACCGAGCGAGCGGGGCCTGGGAGGGGGGAGGGGAGGGAGCTCTCCTTCAGAGCTGGAGGAGGCCCAGGGGAGGCCACGTGGGCGCCAGCGTGAGCCAGGGCGGGGCGGCGGGGCGAGGGCAGGGGGTCGCGGGGGGCTGCTCATGGCACAGGGGCTTCGCTGAGGAAATCGATGCCAGAGGGAGGCGGGGCCCTTCTCAGGAGCAGGGTGACCCCAGCCGACCGCGCGCTCCCCTAACGACGGGAGACCCAGGGCCCCCCGTGGGGGGGCGGGATCCCAGCTGTGAATGAGCACAGAGCCTCCGTGAGCTCTCGCTGTGCTTGTCGCGTGACTTCAGGCTTTATGGGGTGACCGCTGTGTGCTCAGACCCGAGTGCGGTCCGCCGCGCCGGCCCAGGTGCCGGAATGCAGAGGTGACCGGCCGCCCACCTCCCCGCGGGGTGGACAGATGGGGCGGGGCCTGGAGGAGCGGCTGCGAATCCTGCCGCGCCGGACACCCTCGCACTCAGCTCCTTCCGCCGTGGAAGACCCCAGCCCACGCCCCTGGACAAACGGGACGAGAACAAAACACCCCATTCTGTCCCCTGCCGCAAGAGCCACCCAGATGAGGTGACTCCCCGCGCCCCTGCCCCCCGCTGCTGGGCCACCCCTGCCTTGGGCACGGGTGCTGGTGGGTGTGGGCGGCTGGGAAGCAGAGGGTCTTCTCCCGAACCAGTGAGTTCGGAGAGCGTGGAATTTATCCTGCGTCGGCCTTGCCGCGGGGGCTGGCCCCGGACGCGCGGCCGGGCCGCGGGAGCCAGGAGCCCTCAGCCCGGCAGCTGCCTGTCTCCACCAACGCTCCGTTCCTCGTTGCACGGACGTCAGCCTCGCCTAATAGAGAGAAAGGTGATTTTCTGCCTTGGGTAGTATTTATTACCAAAGTTATCGGGCCCTGTAATCAGTCTTAACAGCACCGTGTAAAGTAATACAAAACTAATTACCAGCTAAACTGGATTAGACACATGGCCGCCGCGAGCCGGGCTGACGGGAAGGAGCCAGCTGTGGGCTCTGAAAGATGCTCCGTGGATTCTGTTCACACTCTGAACCCGGCGGCGCCGCGGTCACCCGCGGGGGACCGGCCGGGGCAGGGGACGTAGGGAGGGAGAGACGCGCCGCTTCGTTTCAAACCATTACATGCACAGGACACCCGCCGAGGTACCAGCTTCGTGTCAAAATCCAGCCCGGAGCTCCATCGGGGTCAGGTCGTGACAGTCCCCACAACCCGGCGTCACTGTCCTCCCCGTAGAAATGAGGAAAGCGAGACTTGGGGCGGTCGAGCACCCTGGGTAGTGGCCTGGAAGCAGGCGACAGACAAGTTCAGTCCCAGCTCCGTCTGGCAGCCATGACACCAAGTTCATGTTCTTGTGAAGAGAGAGAGCGAGCTGAGGAAGAGAGAAAGCGGCTCGGCGTCACCGAGAACCAGGGAAAAGCAGGCGCCAGGCCCGCCGGCCCCGGCGCAGGTGCGCCAGGGGTGGGGGCCCTGTCGCCCTAGCCGGGCGGCCAAGCGCTCGTCCGCTGCCGACCTTGAAGCTTGGCTTTAGCAGGGGAACAGCCGGGTTTGGGGAGGAGGTCTCGGTGGGGCCCGAAGGTGGCAGGTCCTTCCCGCCACAGACAGGGGGTGACCTTGGATGAGTCCCTTCCCCACTGAGGGACCGAGAGCCGAGAAGACCGGGGCACAGTTGTGCTTGGCTCGTGGCCCCAAGTCCAGGGACAGTCCTCTCGTGAGCACCGTCTCCTCTTCCTCTGCACCCGGGCTCGGTCTCATGACAGCTGCCTCGGGGACAGAGGGGACAGCGGGGCCAGCGCCTTTGCTCTCCAGCAGCGTTGAATAGACACGGGCTCCGCGTGCTCTGATCCGAGTGCCAGGAACGTGGACCGCAGACGGCTGCGTACGGTTCAGTGACATCTCACCTGGCGGGGGGTCTCTAAGAGCGTGGGGTCCGGGCTGCAGGGTCCGGGCAAGAGGCCAGCCTCCGCCCGCCTCCCGCGGGGCAGGCGACAGCGTCACCTCAAACGCGCTCACCGCACACAGCCCCTTCCACCCGGCGGGTTTAAAGAATGCGCCAGGTCCCCCCGCCACCCCCCCAGCTCAAGCCTCACGCCGACATTCCTCTAGCCTGCGGGGGGGTCTCCCGAGGGGTTCTGGGAAGAAAATGACTCCCACTTGTTCCAGCGACGCGCTGGTGTCTGAGGGGGGAGGGGGAGCGACGGTGTATTTATGAACGTGATCAATAACTTGCTGAACTCCCCAGGGTGTGGGTTGTGCACCCGGCCTCGAAGACACAGAGGCGGCCAATTGTCAACAGCTGTGCGCTCGGACAGGCGAGCCCCTCGCCCCGGCCCCGCCAGCGCGCCCCCACGCTCCCACCCCCGGCGGCCGGCCCAAACCGTGTCTTGTTGACACAGTGGCAGCTGGGGTGAGGGCGTCTGTGAGTGTCATCGATTCAGTCACTCTGTGAGCAACTCCTGAGATTGCAAACCTAGGCGGTTTCCCCTGAGGCGGCAGCAGCCTTGGGCGGACCCTGCACCCCAGCTGGACCCCAGGGTTCCCCCCGAGACTCCTGCATGATGACGCCCCTTTGCAATCGGGTCAGGACCCGTGACTTGCTCGTGGAAAGCAGACTGCGTCTCCGGCCGTGGAGGCCAGCTCCCTAACCGGGAAGGTGGAAACCGCCATGGCGGTGGGTCCCCAGATCCAGGGGGCAGCCCCGGGGGCCACGTGCCTGCTGCGTTATCTTGCCCAAGCCGTTCCAAGTGCCTCCCAGAAGGGGACCCACTTCTTCCAGGAGACCAAGAGAACAGGGTCGTGTGCCCTCCCTGTCTGGCCGGGGGCCGGCCCGAGACAGCGGCCGTGAAAGCAGCGTGGAACTTTCCTGAGCAGCGGGAGAGGAAGGGAGGGCCCGCCCAGCCCTGGCCCGCGTGGCTGCGAGGCTTCCGCCCAGACGTGGCAGCGGTCCCCTCGGCTTCCCCTGGCCAAAATGTCAGGCTGCACAGCCAAGCCCAGCGTCGGTGGGGAGCCCCGGTGAGGCGCCGGGCCATCGGCCAGAAGGAGAATCCTCCTACAGGAAGGGCAAGGGGAGCAATCGGTCCTGCGCAGAGCCCGCCCCCTGCAGGCCTGTCGGCCACGGGGCGCGTGAAATAAAGGGCTTGTGGGATGGGACTGCCGATGGGAGTCCCCCGTGGCTGCTGGGAGAAGGGGCCCCCTCCCCCTGCTCCAGGAATGTCTTTCCCAGCACAGACAGGGCGCGCACGGGGCAGAAAGGCGCAGAGCGGCCGCACGTGCCCCTTCCTCTCTCTCTCCCTGCCACCCCGTTTTTTGCCCCCTCCACCCCTCCCCCTCCAGTCGCTCTCCTCCCTCCCTGTCGTCCTTCCTTCCTTCTCCCCTCGTCCCTCTCCCTGCCACCCCCACCGAGTGCATGGGGCCTGAGGAAAACATGCATATTTGTAAACAGCAAGAGAGCACCACACTTTGTCCTTTAGGGATGTCACTTTGCCAAGCAGCGGGGGGACTGGCGGGACCTGTTTCCTGTCTGTGGACTGGAGACACTCAGGAGTGTCACACAGCTGTCGAGGGGCGTCGGCCGCGCTCCGGTGGTCGGGCGCCTCCACCGATACGTAATGTCAGCGCCTGATTCGGGAACCGCGGAACTGGGGTGGCGAGGCTGGCGCTCTCGCTGGCGCGTGTGCTGGTGGACGTGTGCAGAGCCCACCGCGGCCGGGGCCGCAAGGGGCTGCCAGAGGGCGGAACCGGGCCAGTCCGGGGGGTCCCATCAGGGGGCCCGGCGCTGCAGCACGCCCGGCCTTCCCACGAGGGCCTAGGAATGTTCCGGCAGAAATGCGTCTGGTGGGCGTCATGTGCGCAGTCATGCGCGTGACGGGGCGTCCGCGGCCGGGCAGGTCACACTCCGCCCGCTGTTCCCGGTGGCCGTGTGCTGCGGTGTGAAGACTTGTGTGCCCCGCACATTCACGTGCCAAAACCCTAACCCCCAAAGGCGGTCGCATCAGAGGTGGGGCCTTGGGGAGCGTCTGCCCTCCTGAACGGGATCGGAGCCTCGTAACAGGGCTCCGGGAACCCCCGTCCCTTCCACCGAGTGAGGACGGTGAACCGGGGAGAGGCCTCCCACAACGTGCCCGTGCGGCCCCTTGATCTCGGCCCCTGAGCCTGCAGAACTGTAGCAATACATGTCTGTTGTTTCTAAGCCCCTCCCCCATGCCGGTGGCATTTTCTCATCGCGGCTGAGGGGACTGCGACACCGTGCGTCTGGGGGCAGCGGGATGCCGTGGGTGACAGCTCGGCCCGGGGAGTAGCTGGCTCACCCTGTGGCCTTGGACAGGTCCCCTCATCCTTCGGAGCCTCTGAGCAATGGCGCGGCCAGGGGCAGCTGTGAGGGTCCGGGGGCGCGCGCAGGTCCCCGAGGGCGTGTGGGCACGGCAGCCACCCGTCAAGGCGGCGGCAGCCACTCGCAGGCGCAGACAGGAGCCCTGGCTTCCAGGGAAGCCGTGGGCACATTGGGGTTTGAATTCCTCCCGGAGCCCGCGTGGTGCCGGCCTTGGCCTCAGCCCCTGTGGCCCCGAAACCTCCACTCCCCAGCCGTCCGCGGCGCGCGCTTGGAAATGGTGTGGAGCCTTCTAGATCCAATTAGACTCGCCCGAGGCTTCCCGGGGACCCTTTCCAGTGCATTAAAAGCGGCGTCTTGCCCACGGAATCACAGATTGCAGCCCCTGGAGAGGACTCCGCCGAGTGCTCGATGGGCGGGCAGCGCCTGCCCCGCCCCACCCCGCCCCCCAGCTGGCGAGAGCGCCCCTCGTGTGAGCGGCAGGGTGTGGCGGGCACAGCCCTGTCCTGCTCCCGGGCTCCGTCTGGGGTGGGGGAGGGAACCGTGTATCCGTTCAATTCCCTATGAACAGACACGAGTAGTGAAGAGAGAACACCAGGACATAAAGGCGTCAGGGCGGGTGGGGGTCGGCTCTGCCTCCCCTCATCACCCCCCAAGTCTCTGGTCTCCCCGGCAGCGTAGCCCCCAGGGCGGCGGGCGAGTCCCCAGGCTCAGGCTGCATCTGACAAGGCCAGGGGGTGCCCCACAGGCGGCTTCTCCGCCGGCCTCAGCGGGTGCCTGAGCCCCTCCTGGCCCCCCCGCCGTGGCTGCGCTCACTCAGGGGAGACAGGCTGAGGGGTCTCCGTCCTCCCGGCGGCTCCACCTGCCTGTCTCCTGACGGTGGGAGGAGTCTTGGGCGGGGGGACCGAGGGCAGCCTGCTGGCCCTCCTGCTCTCAGCTTCACGGCCGCCTCCCGCCCGGTGTCCTCGGCTGAGGAGGCGGAAGCCAGCCAAGGCGTGCTCCTCGCCCCCCGAGAGCCCACCGCCAAGTCCCCTCGGGGCGTGACTGGCGGCCATCATGCAGAAGCTCCTCAGGAGCGGGAGGCTGTTCCCTTTGTACCTGCCCATCAGAGGTGTCGCCTCCCCAGCGTGCGCCTGGTGGCATCTCCGCGTCCCACAGGAACCTGCCCCCCGCATATGCGCACGTGCGCATGCACACACACACAGACACACACACACAGACACACACACACACAGGGACATGTACATCCACACAACCTCCTGCCGGTGGTCATTGGCCACAAGCAGCTCTGCAGAGAGGCGGGGAGAATCCTGGGGGCATCAAATGCCCCCTCTGCCGCTCCCTTGAGCACCAGCCCCTTGACCGAAGGTCCTCCCTGGGCACGTTTGGCCTTGCGCCCAGTGGGGATGGCAAGGACTCGCCGGGTGCCACGCTGGCGCCTGCCCTAACACAGCCCTCACAGCACCTGGAGAGGGAGGTCACTGTTATTAGACCCGTATTAGATATGGGGAAACGGAGGCACAGGAGGGCTAATTTCCTAAGCCAGGGCCCCACAGCCGGTGAGGGGCTGAGGCAGGGCCCACCCCAGGCTGCCCGGAGCCGGCGCGCGGGCACCACAGAGCTGGCCTAAGATGACTCTCTCCCGCATGTCCTCGGGTGGTTGTGAGAAAGTGGCTGCTCACGCGCCGCGTCGGGCTGTGGAAGGCGCCGGAGCCTGCCGCTGTGGCGTGGGCTCCGCCTCTGCCCTGGGCGTGTGGCGCGCTGTGTCCCCCTCTTGGATCTGGTCTGGGGTCCATGCGCCCTGCGTCTTGCACTTAGTAGTAAATATCTGCAGCTTCTGAAGGGACGCCTGAGGGTTTTGTCAGTGGGACTGGGCTGGGTTGGATCCAGAAACTGCGTGGCCGCCGCCTCTTCTGCAGGGAGAGAAGTGTGAGCGGCCGGTGGCCCTGGCTGCGCCGGAAACGTTGCCGGAGGGCAGGCCAGGGGCCGCCTCCGTCCTCCTGACCCGCCGGCTCTCCCCGGGCTCGCAGTACCGGCTGGCGCTGGGAGATGGCGCCCTTCCCCAACAGTTTAATCCACGGCTCCCAGCCCAGAAGCTGCCACAGATGCTGGGTCAGAGTCAGGGAAACACCAGTCACAGAAACTCCTGCCGCTGGCGGGTCAACACCCAGCACTCAGGCTGGGCCATCCCCAGTAAAACTGAGTCCCCTCGGCAGGTAGGGGTGGAGCCGCAAGGGGGTGCCCCTGGCAGGGGGCATCGGGTGGGCCAGCTGCCCCTGCCCCCAACACCCGCCAAGGAAGAGAGGTGCACCTTCACTGATGGAAAGGTGTGGCGGGCGTGATGGGGATGCAGGGTGCAGGCCTTCCGGACAGCTGGCAGCGGGCCCGGGGGCCCCCAGGAGAAGCCTCTGGTCACCTTAGAAGAACTCAGCCCCCCGAAGGTGTTTGGCCCAGTCAGCTGAGCCCCCAAGAAGGGCTGGGGGCCGGTGTCGGCCCACCTTGCTCCCTGCCTGGGCACCTGGGCTGGCTCCATCCCCAGCCCCTAACCTCAGACCCAGGGCCCCCACACCACACTGCCCCTGGGCAGGGTCCCTTTAGCGTCCCTGCTGGGGTGCCTGAGCCCCAAACCCACACCCAACCCCTGCTCCGGGAGCACGCACATGCCCCTCCACCTGCACCCAGGAGCCCACCCTGGCGGACGTCCGCGCGGGCGGAAGACCCCGCGAAGGGCTGCTCTGGAGCCAGCTAAGGGCTCGCCTCCTGCGGCTGGGAGCCCGGGGCTCCCTGAGAACTAGGTCCCCAGCAGCGGGGGTGGAGCGGCCCCGGAGGGAGCGTGGCCTCTGAAAGACCCCGGCCCGCGGGCGGCGACGGGGCGGCGGCCTCGGCCCATCAGTGCCGCTAAGCCGCGGGAGGACCTTTATTATTCCGGGGGCCGTGGTCTGTCTTTTTGCCCCGGTCACCCCATCCCAACTCCTGGCGACCGACGTGTGCAGACCTCACAGCCAGCAGCCAGGGGGCGGCGGGGAGCCGGAGTCGGGAGGAAAAATCCACCCATTTCCTGGGCAGATTGCGTCGCCGGCCGTGTCCCCGCCTCCCGGCCCCGGCCCCCGCGCGCGGTGTGCCTGGCGCTCAGAGCCGAGCCGGCGGCCCTTCCCGGCGGAGGCAGAGCGCGGAGTGGCGCCGAGGGCGCGGCGGCACCGGCGCCCGGACCGCGGCGCGGCGCGCAGAGGCCGCCGGCGGCCCCTCTCCCTGCGCCCGGAGGCGGCGCACCATGGCCGGGGCGCGCGGGGCGGCGGCGGCGGCGGCGGGCGTACGGCGGCGGGCCGAGGGGGCGCGGGGACACGGCCGGGCGCCCCTGCCCGCCGCGGTGCCCGCCGCCTGAGGCTGCCCGGGGGCGCGGAGCCGGCGCGGCGCGGCGCGGGCGCAGGAGGCGACTCGAGGCGCGATGTCGGTGCCGCTGCTCAAGATCGGGGTCGTGCTGAGCACCATGGCCATGATCACCAACTGGATGTCCCAGACGCTGCCCTCGCTCGTGGGCCTCAACACCACCCGGCTCTCGGCGGCCCGCGGCGGGACGCTCGACCGCAGCACCGGCGTAAGTGCGCCCGCCGCCCGCCCTCGCGCGCCCCCTCCCTCGCTCCCTCCCGACTCCAGCCCCGGGCTGGGCGGACGCCGCCGCGGGGAGCCGGGCGCTGGGGCAGGGGGCGGGCAGGGGCCAGGGGGCGGCTCCTCTGCGTTGCGGTGGCGACGCTGCTCCCCACGCGCCCAACCCGGCCACTCCCGCCGCGGTCCCCCCACCCCCGACCACGCTTCCCTGCTTTACTTGGTCCCCTCTCAAGGCGGGGGGGTGCCGGCTCACGGACTCACTCAGGCTTGGAGTCCTCACCCAACTAATGACAAGTCCCTCCTTGATGAGGTTAGGGCTGAGGCAGGGACTTGGGGACTTGTCCAAGGTCACTGGGCAAGTAAGCGTTGGAGACGCCGCTGCTCCACCCCAGTAGAGCTGGGTCCGCCCAGGGCACCGAGGGAAGCCCGCCCTACTTTGTAAGAGCCGGACTCGACCGGCCTGGCCCTGGGCTGGGGAGCTGGTGCCCTCCACTGCCTGTGCGCCCCCGAAGTCCCTAGGTGCCTTTCCCGCCCCACCCCCACTGGAAGGTCCATCCAGAAAGGGGGTAGAGGGGCCGGGGCCAGGCCCTGGGAGGGGGGCCCTCGCTGCGCTGGCCCCCTCGCTTTCCCTTCGGCGCCCGCGCCCGCACCGCCCCGCCTCCCTTCTCCGGGCCTGGGGGAGGGGGCCAGCGCCCGGCTGCTTCTCAGCAGGGCTGACCTAGCCGGTGGCTGAGCCGAACCACCAGGAGCCCGGGGCTGAGCGCCCAGCGAAGGGGTGCGCCCTGGCCCGCGCGGCCAGCTGAAAGGAGAGGTGAAGGACACAAGGCTCCTTGCTCTTTTGTCGCTGTGGAGGGCGCAGGCCTCTGGAGGAGGCCTCCCAGGGACCCCCTCCTGAGACGCTAATCGCCTCACCTGACGTGTCAGGAACTGCACCCACTGTCTCCTTCATAAGGACTTGGCGCCGCCTCTGGATCCTGAGCGGCTGAGCTGGAAATGAATGAAATGAAATGTATCCCCACTGTAGTTTCTCCCCACCCAACTTCTCCCATCCCGGTGCTAAAAATAGCCGAGGTGACCTGAGGCCACCAGGCAGGCTGCAGGGGCCTCAGGAGGGGACCAGGGAATGTGCTGGACGTCCGGCCCGTGTGCCCCGCGGTCAGGACCCCCTGAGCTGGGCTGCAAGGTGACACCGGCCATTCACGGCTCTGGTTTCTTGGTCGCCCTTGGGCACACCTCGGGACTGAGGTGGGGTGTGACGCCCTGCCCAGCATGTCACCAGAAACTTGGTGTTGGTGACATCCGCCAAATGGCGCGTGGGTGGCCGCTCGCCCAGAGGTGGCCACCTGGCGTTCTCTGGGGTGGTCTGTGCCAGAGGCCAGTGGGGAGGCCCCGGAGCTCAGGGCTCCTGGCCGCTTGGGACTAAGAGGCTGTTGGATCTCGGCTGTTAACGGCAGGACAGCGGACGTGTCGCCTCTGAGCGAGAGCACCAGGGAGCAGCTGCGTGAGGCTGCGCCAGCCCGCCCCCCCGCCTTAAGGGGAAGAGATCTTATTTCTCAATTCTGTGCCCACTCTGAGCAAGCAGCCTGCCCTCCCCACCTCCCTCCCCTTCAGCTTCGGCCTGTGCTCGCCCCTCCCCCTCTACCTAACGGGCCCATTTGGTCAGATGCCAAAACTCCAATACCCCTCGCATTTAAAAAAAATATAAAGCGTTGTGCCTGCTTGGCTCCCTCCCAGCCCTGGGGACATTGACGGGAGGCTGTCTCTTTGTTCTCAGGGCCCCCTCCCCTCCCCGGGTGGGAACGTGTCTTGAAATCACTTCTTTCTGCTTCCCCCCCGCCCCGGGGTTGGTTGGGGACCCTCCTCCCTGGCGTCTTCCCTCATGTCTCGCTTTCTCTGCCTCCCCTCCCCCCACCCCTGCACCTGCCCCGCCCCCGCCGCCCACCGTCTGCAGGTGTTGCCCACCAACCCTGAGGAGAGCTGGCAGGTGTACAGCTCCGCCCAGGACAGCGAGGGCAGGTGTATCTGCACGGTGGTCGCCCCCCAGCAGACCATGTGTTCGCGGGACGCCCGCACCAAACAGCTGAGGCAGCTCCTGGAGAAGGTGAGTGCGCGCAGGGTGTGCGTGCGTGCGCGCGCGCGGGTGCGCGCGTGAATGTGTTCGCGCCCCGACACCCAGGTGGGGCACCTGCAGCGGCCAACTGTCCCAGCTGCAGGGCCGCACCCTTCCCCGTGGGGATGTTTGGGAATGAGGCGGTGACACCAGGGAGGCGCCCCAGAGGTGGCCCAGCAGGAGACGGGCAGACCTGCCCCGGTCACCGCCGGTGCCACTGAGGAGCCGCGTGGGCTGGCTTCCCCCACGCCGCCTCTCCCGGGGGGCCCGTCCCCAGCAGCTTCCTGGGACCCAGGGCGCGCGGCCACGTGGGTTTTGCCTGAGGGGGCTTATTTCCCTGCCTTTGAGCAGTGGGACCCGGCCGATGGCCAGGCGCGGTGCGTCCCCCCGGCCCCGCACCATGGATGCGCCCTTGATGCAAGTGCAGATTAAGTTGTCACCTTCATAACCCACCTGGGGACGGCACGGAGCAGGTCGCGTCAACATTTTCACTCCATCATTTCACTCAGTCTTCTCGGAGCCGTGTGAAGTGGGCGCGGCTTTTCACCCCATTTCAGGGAGTGGGCACTTGGGTCCGGAGAAGGGGGCTGACCCTTCCCACGCAAACAGCCGCTTCGCAGGGAGTGCTCACGCCCGGGTCCCCGCTGCCCCCGGCCCGGTGGCCCCTGCCCCACAGAGGCGGCCGCCCCGCGTGGCCGGGCCCACGCGGCTCCTGGCAGGTCCTGCCCCACGGGCCCCGGGCGCTCCCATCCCGAGTGTCGGGGCCTCCTGGGAGCCCCCGGGGGCGGGAGGAGAAATGGGGGGGCTCTTCTGATCCACTCTCCCCCTCCCCCAAGGAGAAGGGACCGCTCAGGCCCTGAGAGAGTGGGTCACACCACACACGGACAGACACGCCGTACAGCCACACCACACAGATACACACACAGAGATGCATCACAACCACATGCAGCTACTCACACACACATGCACCTTACATGCAAATACACACGCCTCACATAGGCACAGCTCCACACACATCACACCGCACACACAAACACCACGCATGCTCACATCGCACACCACACACAAATACATGGTTCATACACATCACACACCACACACAAATACACGGTTCATACACATCACACACCACACACAAATACACACCCCTCACAGAGACACAAATATAGCACACATCACACGAATACACACCACACACATGCTCATGTGCATCACACGCCACAAATACACATCACATAGACACAAATACACAGCACACAAAAATACATACAAATCCTCGCATATACACCACACATAAGTACATACACACAACACATGCTTACATGCATCACACAAGTACACACCACACATACACATGAATATACACACGCCACACACACATATCTGCACGCTACACACAGATACATCACAGACAGACCCAGGCAGCCGCGCGCACACGCATGCGCCACACAGCCACACACGCCTGCCGTGCACACATGTGCACACGCGCCCGCACAGCAGCTAAGCCGTGGCTCTCCCCTCCGCTGGGGACAGCAGAGCAGCCTTCCGTGGGGCGCCGGCCAGGGCTGCAGGAGGCGCAGGCCCTCAGGCCGGGAAGGTGTGGCGGCCGGGGGGCAGGCGGGAGGCCCGGTTGGTCTGCAGGCGGCCTGAGGGTGCAGAAGGACCTCGTCTCCACGGGCAGGAGGCAGGCGCGGCGCGGGCCATGGTGCCGCGGGTCCCTGAAGCCTGCTCCCCTTTAAGGGGCAGAGCGTTCCTGTTCTCTAGCCACGGAGTAGGTCGTTCAAAAAGAATGAAAGTAAAATGCTTTTACCAGATTCCACAAACATTCATTAACAGCAAACGAGACCCAAAGCTAATTGAGCCTTTAATTATTCAGAACTGCGGAGGAGAGGGGTGGGGCCTGCGGGGGCCTCCGGGGCTGCAGGGGGCAGGGGGTCCGCTGAGACCAGGACCTCCAGCTCCCAGGAGGTGACAGAAAGCCAGCGCGGGCTCCCGGAAAGCCCTAGGGGCCCTGGGACTGCAGGCCTGGGAGCTCTCCTTTCTGGCCGCTTGTTGGCCGGTGTCACCGCTGAACCATCTACAGCGCTGCTCACATCCCGGCGGGCGGGCGGGCGCTGCGCGCACAGGGCAGCCACCGGTGGCCGTGAGAACACGCCGCGGGCCTTTCTCTCTGGGAGGGGCAGGGCTGCCATCTGCGCCCCTCCCCCACTCCTCCCTCCCCCGCTCCTCCCTCCTCCGCTCCTCGCCTCCTCCCTCGGCTCCCTGCCTGCCCTCCTCTCCCCTTGGGTGGGGGTGGGGGCCGGAGGCCGAGCAGGGCACAGCCCGGGGCTGCCGCAGGGACGCGGCCCCGTCCCTGGCGTGGGGGAGCCCTCCCTTCGGCCCCGTTCCTGCACAGTGGCTCCGTGTGGCAGCCGCCTGCGAGCGCCCCGCCGTGGGCCTGGGTCCCGCACCCAGAAGCCCTGCTTGGCATTGGCCTGGAGTCCTTGGGAGGCGCGGGGGGCGGGGGCGGGGGAAGGACCCCCAGAGACCTCAGGGCTCAGGAGGCAGGTGGGGTCTGAAGACACACACACAGGGCCCTGAGTTTGATGGCGTGGGCCTGGGGGTTAGGCCAGGCCGGGGCTGTGGCGATCGACCGGTGGAAAATGTTCCATAAACATTAGCAATTAGTTGTCCCCCGAGGCCGGCTGAGCCTGCACCCCACCCCCCACAGGCTGAGGAGAGAGCGGACGCTCAGAGATGGAGCTGCCGTCCTCCGCCTTCTCCCAGGCGAGAGGATCCCGCGGGGGTGACCCGGGCCGTCACCTCCAGCTCGGCCAGGGACGGGGGCTCCCTCTGGGAAGTGGCAGAGTAGCGTGGCAGTCCTCAAAGTTTGGTTTCCAAATACAAAATTGAGTATTTTAAAATTTTATTGTGAAATGCATTGCTTCTCTGGCAAATGAGAAGCCCGTTGGCAGTGTGCAGACCCCGGAGAGAAGGCGGGACCCGAGCCACCAGTCCACAGCCCTTAGGCAGGAGACTTGTCCCCTGGGGTGGGGGCGGGGTCTGGGCCAGGCCACCGTTTGTGTCCCTGCCTCCCAGCCAGGTGGCTGCGGGGTTGCTCCTGTGCTAGAGGGGGCTGAATCCCCTGCTCGGGTTACAGGCGTGAAGGAGACCAGGCCCTCTCCCTCAGTGGCTCTCCAGTCCCACGAAGTGGTTGAGACAGGTGTGTAGGTCACTGCCGAGCAGGCATTGTGCCAGCGAGGTGATGTTTCTGAGTTGTATGCAGCCCCGGCGGGCTCAGCTCATCAGGGAGGCCTACCTGGAGGCGGTGCCGTTTGGGCTGGGCCTTGAAGGGCAGGGGAGAGCAACCAGGAAAACTTTTCTCAAAAGAAGTGCTGCAGTTATTCAAAGTGACAGAATAAGACAGGTGGACTTAACGTAATAGAGCCCATATATTTTAGTTCCCGTAAAACATCTAAAAAGAATCAGAGAATAGGGCACTCCCATGCTGGATCGTAACCGGAATTTTTCAGCTGCATTTGTGTATGTTACTTTCAAATAACAACTCATAATATTCCCGGCCTTTTTAAGGGCGTGGTGAGTGCCAGTTTTCTCTTGCTGAGAAGCCCTTTACTTGGCTCTTATTTTATTTTACTTTATTTGGGGCGGGGGGGACGTGCAGTAAGAAGTGGAAACCACGCCACCAGCTCTTCTTTTCACCGACCAGGCAAAGGGAGCCTCGTCCCCAGATGACTTTGTTCCTAAAAGGGAGAGTCTTTCCAAAACCAGCAGAAACCCAGAAATGAAGGTTTGCCTTTGGGGAGGGGGGTCCCTCCCTCCCTCGCGATCCAAATGGACTCTGAGCGCACGCTCCGCTCCGCTCCCCGCCCGCCCCTGCAACGCTGCCGCGCCGCACCCTGCCGCCGTGCGCACCTGCCCGGAATCACAAGCTGGTTTCCTAAAAATAAAAAGCAGGTGGTGGCGCCGAAACGGTTTTTCTTTTAAGCTCCCTGGAACCCTGTTGAATATTAAAGTTCCGTCTTGAGGCGAGACTCAATCCAGACCTGCCTGTGAGGATGTAAAACAGCGATTCTTCATTTGCTGGGTGATTGATTTCTGACTCCAGGCCCCGACTGTACATGTTTGCAGAGCGGGCGTCTCCCTCTGTTGTTGGGTGTGATGGATGGCGTACAAGGTGGGGGGAGGAGGGCCTGGCGCCAAGTCACACGGAGCCTTCCCTGGTTCCTTCCCTCCCCACACGCCCGACCCACACGCTCCGCGAGGCACCCCGGGAGGTTTTGGGGGCCAGAGCAGCCGTGCCTGGGCGGCCAGGGGGGCGGGCCAGGATGCTGTTCTTCCTCACGGGTGCTTCTGTCTGCCTAACTGATTTCATCCTGCAGAATAGAGAGAGTGGGAACCACTCACAAAAAAGAAGGGGAAAATGAGCCCAAAGCCGTCAGCCAGGAGCTGTGACCCGCGCGGAGCTGGGGCTCCCGCCCCGGTTTGCATCCTGGTCGAAAGGGCGCGCGCCGGGAGAGGGCAGAGGGGAAGGTTGCCAAACCGTTTCTCCGCGTTTGTGGAGCGCTGCGCCCCCACAACCCTGACGCAGGCGACTGACGGGTAGTAAGGCGTTGGCCGCTCCGGGCTCCCAGCACGGCGGCCATGTGGCGAGGTCATGGTCGCGCATTAGGAGGCGAGCAAGAGGCGCTCGCCGCGGCCCCTGCCTTGAACCTGCTGCCTTTCGACAGGTGCAAAACATGTCCCAATCCATAGAGGTCCTGGACCGGCGGACTCAGCGGGACTTGCAGTATGTGGAGAAGATGGAGAACCAGATGAAAGGGCTGGAGTCCAAGTTCAAACAGGTGGAGGAGAGCCATAAGCAACACCTGGCCAGGCAGTTCAAGGTATGCGTGCTCCTCTCCCTCCCAGACCGGATTGCTTTCCCCGCAGGCTTCCCCTTTCCCTTTAGAGATAGCGATTGTGGGGTGGGGGGAGGGGGTGCCCAGCAAGGCTTGCCCTTTGCCGTCCTTGGAAATGGACTCCACCTGCCCTCGCCCCGAGGGGAGGGCCCGGGCCCTGGTCGCCAGCACCTAGCAGCTGCTGTGGCGGCCTCGGTCCCGGGCCCTGCGCCTCTGGAGCCCCGCCCCAGGGTAGCAGGGGCGGGGCCTCGCCCGTCCGTCCCTGCCCTTCCCCAGCTGCCGCAGGTGCACCCCGTCAGCTGAGGATTAGCTTAGCTGATTAGAGCCGTCTCGGAGCCACGATCACTCAGGCCGCTTTTCACGCCTGACCTCACTGGCTCCAGCGTGTCGTTTGGCTCTGACACGGCTCACTGTAGAGGCACAGGGAGGAGAGAGAGACACCAGCGTCTTTCTCACACTGGTAAGTACCCCTTTTCTCCAGACACCTCGGCACCTGAGAGTCGGAGTTTGACCTAAAATCCTATGTACATACGTATGAGTACGTCTGTGTACGCCCAGAGTTGACGCAGCCTCAGAGCTGCTAGACTGAGATGATATGCACCTTCGTTAAGGTATACATGCATGTTAATGGGAACTCGGTCACCCAGCCCCTCCCGACCAGAAATCGCTGACGCGGCCGCCTGTGGGCCCTTTTGCTGCTCAGGCCTCCCTTTGATGTGCCCCAGCAGGAAGCAGGAACGGATTGGCTTTTAAAGCCATACCTTCTGTAGACGAAATGGCAAGCTAATGAAGTTATAAATCTCTGTTATGAATAAAACAACAGCAAGCCCGACCCCGTGCAGGAGAAAGGAACGGTCGCTCTGGTTGGGGGCAGGCGGACGTCTTGTCCTTGCTCCGACCTGTCAGAAATTACCCCGGAAAGAGATTCTGACCAGCCCGACCACAGAGATCTTGTGTCTCTCCCTGAAAGGCCAGCCGCCCCTCCTCTGGGGTGGAGTCAGCGTCCTCCAAAGACGAGGGGGGTCTTCCGGCGCCGGGGCCAGCTCCACGGCGCCGGCCGCTCAGCCACTTCTCCCTGTCCTCACATTCAGGGCACGGTGGCTCTGGGGGAAGAAACGCGAGCCTTGTCTCGTACCACGCCCTCGTGGCCTTAAACACATCCCCAGAAAACGCTGTGAGGGAGTCTCTGCCACCGTCCGCGCAGTGTGTTTGGACTAGCGCTGGCCCCAAAGTGCGACTTCCTTTTTTTAAGTGACCGTGCGCTTATCTGTCTGTGAGTGGCTGTCTGTGCGAGGCCAGGCTAGTGAGGTAGCTCTTCAACGGTATTTCGTTTTCTTGCTTGCAGGGCTAACCTAAAAGCGTTTTTTCAATGCCGCAGTGACTGAAGAAGCGAGTGCCCATGCCCCCATGAAAGAGGGTCAGACAGCTTTGTGCACCTTGCATTTTTACTGTTACTTTCCAATCCTTAGCGCCATTTCACTAAGGAACCTTGACTCCAACCACGATCCTCTTTTGCATGCGGCCGTAGATGCATCCCACGAATACTTTGAACCCTTGTCGATGCATTTTTTGAAAACGAAAAGAAAAAAAAAAAGAAACTTTGTGTATGTGACTGAAAGCATGTAACCTTAAGATGTGGCATTCTACCTGACAATAAAGACCTTTCCCAAATATGATGGTGTTCTGAAGACTGTTTCATACGCTCTTCTAACTCGGTTGGACCAGGCCGTAAATAAACGCGTAACTGAGGCGGGAGCGTGCTCGGCCCCTCGCCCCGGGAGAAGCCAGGCCAAGGCAGGGTGTGACGAGTTTTTGCACGCACTGCACTGAACCCAGCTTATTTTGACCTTGCAGGCGATAAAAGCGAAAATGGATGAACTTAGGCCTTTGATACCTGTGTTGGAGGAGTACAAGGCCGATGCCAAATTGGTTTTGCAGTTTAAAGAGGAGGTCCAGAATCTGACGTCAGTGCTAAACGAGCTGCAAGAGGAAATTGGCGCCTATGACTACGATGAGCTGCAGAGCAGAGTGTCCAATCTTGAAGAGCGGCTCCGTGCGTGCATGCAAAAGCTAGGTAGGCCCAGCACCCGGCGGGGCGGGGCAGGCGCGGCGCGGCCCCGCCCACCGCGCCCTCCGCCTCGGGCGTGGTGCTGAAGCGGACAGCGCCCGCCTGGCTCCCGGAGCCCGCGGCCAGCCAGGGCTCCCGGGCAGAGCCGCCTGGGCAGAGCCGCCTGGGCAGAGCAGAGGCGCGCACGGTGCACCCGTGGAGCGCGGGGGCCCGCTCCCAGACCCCCTGAGTTGCACCAATAGGATGATGTTAGATGTTACAAACCATCTGAGGAGTGTGCGCGCGCGCGCGCGCGCCTGTGCATTGGGGTGAGTTCTTTAGGCCCAAGGTGGTTAGGGCTGAGTCCCATCTCAGACTCCCTCCAGGCCCAGGATGAGGGCTGAGGAAGCTCCGATGCTGCGCCAAGCCTAGAAAAGGGCAGATGGAGTCGCACTGCAGTGAGAGCGTGCCCATGCGCAGCGTGGGGCGGAGCCTGGGAGGATGGAGCTCGGGAGCCCCAGCTCCGAATTTCCGAAAAGGCCCCGCACCGCAGGGCGACCCCTTTGCATGCTCCTTTGTGCTTGAACACCCACCTGCCTCGCGAACCTTCCAGTCAACTGCCCTAACAAGCGTTCACGTCTTAGTGCCTGAGTCCACGTTTAAACAGCGCCCTCCAAACCCACGTCTAGGCTTTCCCCGTTCCCAGTTCCATTTCCAGGCGTCTTCAGAGGTTCTTGCCGCCGATTTTAAGGCAAAGGTTGCTCATTTTCAGAGTGTCTTTTTTTAGAGCGACTCAGGGCACCTCCGCTTTATGAAGAAGGTTCCCTTTGGTTTTTATTTGATGTTCTCAGTTCCCTTTTTCTCCACCCCGCCCCCCACCCCCATATACACATGCGCGCTCCAAGCACCTTCTTCTGAACTGAACGCGTCCCAGAAGAAGAAAGGCCGTTGCTGTTGTCAGTGGGCCCAGGAGTCGAGCCAGCCAGCCCTTCACCTGAGCAGGTTCCCGCGTCTAGATGACCTTCAGCACCGCCCCAGGCGGCCAGCGCAGGCACACACTTTAAGGCCCCCAGCCCCCGGGCAGCCTGAGGCGTGTTGGCGTGAAGAACGAATCTGTGTTAATGTGCCCCACGAGCGCGTGTCTCCTGCGTGTTTTCATGGCGCGCTTCATGGTGCCCCAGTGCCGGTGTGTCAGAGGCTGGATGGCTGCGGACCATCCCAGGAGGGGTCTGGGAGGAGTGGCCTCTCCCAGCTCATCTCCTGTTGACATTTTCTGAGAGTGCGTGCGACGTTTGAGAGGCCAACGGTGGCGGGGCCGTGCCGATGATCGTGGGGCTACGCGGTTGTTTCCGTTGGGCACGTTCTTTGGCTTTCTGCCTGCGATGACCCTGAGCTCCCTGTCACCGCCATCTCTCCCAGACCCTCCAAACCCTCCCACTGCAGGGTCTCTCTTGGCCTCTGAAGCATCCGGAATGGGGGAGGGTGATTGTGATATTTTGCCCCCAAAGCAACCCCCTCCCTGGTATACAGGCTGTGCATCCCAGGGAGAGACCAAGGTAAAACCTCCGTATCTTTCAATGAACGGGCGAAGGAGCAAAAGGGAAACCAGAGCAAACCGGTATAAACGGGGAGGAGCTCAGGGCCTTCCGGGGCGGTGCCGCCCCTCCCAGGACGCGCAGCCTTGCCCCCTGGACCTGGCCTATTTCTAGAAGCTGGTGAGTTCGCCTTCGGCTCAGGGTCCTGGGGCTGTCACATGGTTGCCCTCTATGGCTCTCTAGGGGGTCAAGAGAGGGCAGCGAGGCCCCAGAGGCCAGCTCTCCTCAGCGCAGCGCCGCCCCGGGACGCGCCTCCGCTTTACGTCTCTCTTCAAAAGCCCTGGGCATGCAGGGAGACCCATGAGTCAGGGTCTGCAAGTGCGGCCCTGGGGTCCGCACGGAGCCGGCACCCGGCGGATTCGGGTGAATGGAACTGGGACTCCCCGTCTGGGGGAGGCAGGAAGCGCCCCAGGGAGCTGCGGTGACCAGCTCGGGTTTCAGCCTCTCTCCGGCTGGGAGACGAAGGTGGCGGAGTCCCTGTGCCCGGGGCCTATGGTGCATCCATGGGCGTCATTCACATCGCGCGCTCCGCACTGCGACCCGTCCAGGGGAGGGGCAGGATCGGTGGGGAGGGGCAGGGAGATAGATACGTACATACATAGACAGACAGACAACAGATGATTCAGAGACAGATGGGCAGACAGATGACAGACAGACCGATAGATGATAGGCAGACAGACCAACAGGTCCGGCAGCTGCTGCCGCCTCCTCGTCCTGGGCTTCCGTTCAAGCTCAGCAACTTAATTGCCCCCTGGACATCCGGTGGCTGCGCTGTGTAGCCTTTATTTGAGGCTCGCAAGGGGCCGCCTCCCTTGCCCAGGGGTTGCTGACGTGCCCAGGACCGGGGGCGGTGGCCCTCTGCCGTGGAGCCGGCGCTGACAGCTGTCCCCTGCAGGTGGACAGAGCTGTGGCGGCTGCAGACCAGGGCAGCCACACCGCCGTCCCCGCCCCCTGCCCCTGGGCCCCTGGGGGGAGTCCGATCGGGCTCCCGGGTCTAGGGCACAGGGGTGCGGCCTGGGGCTCAGCCTCCTGTGAGGTGCACCTGCTCAGATGCTTCCCTCCTCCTCTTCCCTCCCCTCCCCTCCCCCACTCGCTCCTGAGCACCCTGATGACCGAGGGCCACCGCCGTGAACTGAATGTGCCCACACGGGACCGCAGGGCACTGCTGTGGGTTTGTTTGTTTAGATCCTGGCAGCTCCCGAGGTCCTGGCAGAGCCAGTCTGGATGGAGAACCAAAAATAACTCCATGACTCAGGCAGGGCAGCCTACAGCCCGGGCCCTGGCTCTGGCCCTGCTGCCGGCCGTGGGAAGAGCAGGGCTCCGGGGTGGCTGGCCCACCCCGCCCGCTCTCATCTGCGCCCTCAGGGCCGCCTGGGGGCCAGCAGAGGGTGCCTTTCAGCCCGAGCCCGAGCCCAGAGCACCCAGGTGAGGGGGAAGGGTGCCAAGCCCGGCAGAGCCTCCTGCACCTGCAACCTGTCCCCAAAGCGGCCGCCTCCCCTTCCGCGCGGCCACAGGCCCCGAGATCCTCCGCGGGCCGGATGCAGGTCGACCGTCCACGGTGCTCTCAGGCTGGGCCCACAGTAACGACAGGAGCGTGGCCCCCACCAAACGCTCCCCTGCCCTGTGTCAGACGGGCCACTAGACGCTCTGCATTGCTTAGCAGCTGGAACCCTCACCCCAGCCCTCCCAGGGGGCCGCCCTTGTAGACCAGGGACCAGCACAACCATCTCGGTGCCACACTGCCTCCCGCTCCCTCTACTAGGGCAGACAGTGAAGCGAGAGACTTCGAGGATTTTCTGAGAGATGAACGATGTCACCTCCAAGTGCCTGGCAGATGAATCACCCGCTCGTTCTCACCTTCGCTCATCCATCCATCCATCCATCCATCCGTCCATTCGCTCCGGCCCACTCCCAGCCTGAGTCCTGGGGAAGCAGAGGAGTACAGCAAGCTTCTTGCCTGCGGCAGTGAGACCCAGGCGCTCCCATGGGTGGCCCCAGGACACCTGTGGCCACGAGCACGGGTCCCTGAGGACGGGAGGTGGAGTCCAGATGGGAGAGGCCCTGGGAGAGGCCTGCTCTTCCTGTCTTCCCGAAGAGGCCACCCGTCTGGGCCCAGGCCCAAAAGGCAGACGGGACGGGGGTGGCCTCTCAGGGGGAGGAACAGCGGAGTGAGGGTAGGGGTGGGGCGGGGCCCGTGGCCAGGCCTCTGAGCAGAGCTGGGCGCCGCCCCGCCCTCTCGCCTTCGGAGCGTGGTACAGAGGACGCGTAGGGCCCGCCGGTCTCCGTCGGCCGGGCCTGGAGGAAGGGAGGGTGGTACAGAGAGTGCCTGTCCCCAGGACGCTCCCCACGGGCTCGGGAGCACACCTCCCCGAGGCTGGCGAGAGGCCGGGCTCGGCCGCACTTAGTGGCTGTGCGCCCGGGTTGGCGTCAGGCGGGGCAGCAGGGGCTTCGCGTGGCGCGGAGGCTGCCAGGGCTGCCCGGTGCCTCCCGGGAGGCAGGCCCAGGGCCGTGGGCAGGGCTGGGGCTGAGGCGGGAAAGCTGGCTCCCATCCTCAGCAGTGCCTGGGTGACGGGGCGGCCCTGAGAAGGTGCCACCCGGCCTCCGGCCTCCGTCGGTGAGCAGGAAGGGCCCGGAGGCCACATCCAAGGCCCCGTCCACCCCCGATCTGCCAGCCTGTCTGTGCCCTTGCGCCCCGGCTCTCTGGCCCCTGGGCTCCTCCTCCACAAAGGAGAAGAGACAGTTTTCACCCTCCAGGAAAAGCTCGCAGGCCGTGGGGGGCGGGTGGGGGGCGGGAGGAAGACGGTCCCACCTGACGGAAGGTAGCAGCGCAGAGGCTGCAGGCAGGCACCCCGTCCTCGCTGTAGGAACCCAATGGCGGCTCACTGCGTCCTGCGTGGAGCCTCACCAACTGACCGCAGGGAGGGAGGGAGGGATGGAGAGAGCCCGGGAGGGGGTGGGGCAGCCACGCCCCCCTCCCCTGCAGCCCAGGCCTCGGGCGCTTCTCTGGCTCCCCCCACCCCCGCCCTGGGGTGTCGCGGGAAGAGCCAGAGCGAGAGCCGCCCTCTTGTGGTGACCCCAGACCAGGGGCACGGAGGGGGCCCCACATCCCCCACGGCAGGCAGGCAGTCGGCCGAGGGACTCACTCGCGTCCTGCGCTCTGACTCTCTTCCAGCGTGTGGCAAGCTGACAGGCATAAGTGACCCCGTGACCATCAAGACCTCCGGCTCGAGGTTTGGGTCCTGGATGACGGACCCCCTGGCCCCAGAAGGCGACAATAGGGTAAGTGCCCCCCACCGGGCCTGGGCCCAGGGGGCCTGGGACAGGGTGCCCTCGTCGGACATGGTGGCCTCTGTCCGTGAGCTCCTGGCTCTCACGCCGGTGCCAGGGTGCCCCCTGCGCCCGCCCCAGCAGCGCACTCCAGGGACCGAGCGGGGCTCGGTGCCCCAGGGGCTTGTCACAGAGGAGGGGCTGGGTGTGAGGGTGCAGCGGACCCCGGAGGGCCCGCCCCAGGCCCGCGCCCCAGACGCTCAGAGCCTGAGGCCACTCAGCCGGCTGTCTGTCGGAGCCTCTGCTCTCCACCCGGGGAGAGCCCGTCGGGCCTCTCTCGTTAACTGACACCTCCTTTGTGTTTCAGTCACCATTCCCTTCACACTGACAGAGCCCCTCTCCTTTTGATTTAGGAAAGAGGCCAGGTTTTGGGAGGGGGCGGTTTTCCCTGGCCTTTTCCCACTGGCGTGAAAACTCAAAAAAGAGAAACCAGCGCCACGCTGGTCTTGATCAGGGGCCTGGGCCCCGTTGTTGCGGCCCCTCTGGGACCTGGGGTGTGGGGGCCTGGGGCGTGGGGACGTGGGGCGTGGGGACGGTCCGGCAGGCTGAGAGCTGGGGCACCACAGGGCGGCCTCCGCACGGGGCTTCCTCTGCAGGGAGGCTCCGCCCACGTCCTCCGCAGAGGGGAGAAGTTGTGCATGTTTTGCTGTCCTTTCGTGGCCACCAGCCTGACCATTGTCACCCCCACCCAGCAGTCAGGAGCCCCCTTTCCTTCAGCGGCTTGCGGGTCATTTAGAAAACAAACACTTGAGGGGAAAAAAAGAAACCTCAACTCTCCCTCTGGGCGGACTGAGGCTTTCTCAAGGGGCCGGGCAACGCGAGACCCCCTGAGCCGCATCTGGAGGGTCGGGCCCCTCTCTGCTGAGAGTTCCCGCCCCAACATCGGGCGGGCGGCACCGGGCACGGCCTCGTGGGTGTGAAACGTGAAGTGGCCCCTGCTCTTCCGGCCTCCGCCCTCCTCCTGGGGAGACCAATGTGGGGACAGGACTGCGGGCTTCGGGAGCCCCCGGCGGGAGGGGAGCCCGGTGTCACCCTCGCAGGGGGCCGCGTCCTCCGGGACGCTCGCCCAGTGTCTGCTGGGGGAGGGGCCTGGAGGGGCCTGGAGGGGCCGGCTGCACCCGGAACACTCCGGACAGGGTGCGGGTCGGGCCCTGCGGGGGAAGGTGGCCTTCCTTTTCCTTTCTGCGTTGTTTGGGGCGGCCGGCTGGCGCTTCCACGCTTTCTAACAATGTAATTGACTAACGGTCACGCCAGCTGCCCCTGGGTCCACAACACACCTGGAAAACCCCACCTCTGTCTGAGAGCAGTGAGGAAGGTGCTCTTGCCAGAGACGTTGGCCATGAGAACGATATGAAAAACGGCGACGGCTGGCCTGAGGCTCGGGCCGGCGCGCCGGGCACCGCGGAGGCGCTCCGTGTGTGCCGTGACTCCTCGGCGCCAGGGAAAGGCGCCCCCAGCGCACCGCACGTGCCAGCCCTGCGCTGCGCGCGCTGGGGGCCTGTCCCCGCTGGCCCTCCAGCGCCCCTCCAATGTGGACGTCACTGTTGCCTCCGCCGAGCGGATGAGAAAGCCCAGCGGGGTCGCGTGACTTGCCCAGGGCCTGGGGAAGGCTGGCCGGTGGTTTTGTTAACCGTCTACCGGGGCTGAGTCTCTTGCTGCCACCCACTGCGGCTGCCCTCCGCCCGACCGGCCTGCGGTCGGCGCACAGCCCACCCGCCCAGGTGGCCCTGGGGGTGTCCGGGAGCCGGAACCAATGTCCTGAGCGCTGCAAACAGGCCTCTGGGCCCAGCCTGCTAGCCGCTCGCCTGGTCTGAGCAGGCACTCCCTCATCAGCGCTCAGATTCCGAGGGCCGGGTGGGGGGCGCCCGCAGACCGCCTCCCCCGCACAAGGGCGTCGATCCGCAAAGCTGTCGGGCGGTGATGGATGCTCCTGATAATTAGACATCTGTTTTCTGCCTGATGGCGTGCCCGCCCTCCAGAAAGGCAGGCCCTGGTGATGGACAGAGGAGGGGGGCGGGGGCCAGGGGGGAGCGAGGGGCTGGCAGCGGCGCCGGGGCCGTCGGCGGCGAGCCCGGCGCCGACTCCCAGCCCGCCAAGTGGCGCGTCCCCGGGTCCTGCCAGTGATCTGGAGGAGACTGTTCTGTTTGGTTTGATCTTTTCCATTCTCCCGTCCAGTTTTGATTACACACACAGGCAGGAGACCAATAACTGGCTCCAAAAAAAAAAGAAAGGGAGATCAATGTCTGCTTCAGCGCAGGCTGGCGCAGGGGGCGGCGCGGTGAGGGGCGCGGCCGAGGCTGAGAGCTGGGAGGGACCCTGGTCGGCCTCTCTAAGCCACGCGGCTGCCTTTGTGCTGAGCCCGCAGAACAGGGTTCACGGGGGATGCCTGGGCTCCCTTGGCTCATTTATTAAGCTCCAACTGTGTGCCCCGCGTTGTGAGGGCTCTGGTGTTCCTCCACCAGGTCCAGAAAACGCCATCCCTCAGCCGTGACCTGCCCCCGCGCTTCTGGCCCTGATGCCAGGCTCCCGTCCCCAGCCCCCTGCCCGGCTGGGCTCCTCCCCCTCCCCGGGACACACACGTGCTCCAGGCACCCGGCTCCCCAGAGCCAAGACACGCAGCTCTGGCTGCGGACCCTTCCGGAGTCCGGCGCCCGCCTCCCTCGTGTCCGGCTGCCCCTGCCTGCCGTAGGAGCCCAGCCTCGCTCACCCTACGTTAGCACGGGACCAGCCTCCCTCGGCGCCCCCCGCCCTCAGCCTGGGGGCGAGAACTCCTGAGCTGACAGGGAAGCTCGCAGCCAGTCTGCGCTGGGCTGGGCCCTGGTGGCGGCGCAGGGGCAGCGTCTGGCCTGCGTGCTCCGTGCGCAGCTACAGCAGAGGTCTCCAGCTTGGCTTCTGCGTTATACTGTTAGCAGATTTTTTAAAGTTTCGGTGCCGAGGCCGCAACTCAAACCAGTTAAGTGGGTGTGGTGGGGCTGGGCCTCGGACCCCGGGCTTTTTAGGCCCCTCGGGTGACAAACAGAGGCAGAGGACCGAGGGGGGTCTAGTCCAGGGCGAGCAGCCGAGGCCCCGTCAGAGCGTCCGGCCCTGCACCTGGAAGCTTTAACCAAACACCAGAGCCCGGCCCACCCCAGGGACCGGATTGTTCCGGCGTGGAAGCTCCAGGGGGCCAGATGCAGCAGGTTGAGGAACAGGGGTCCCAGGCTGCTGGGATCTTTGAGGGTGTGGTCCTGGGTGAGGCCAGGCAGCGGGGGGCGCCCCTGGAGGTGACAGGGTCCCACCTGAGCTCAGGACTTGCCCGGGAGGGGAAGGAGGAGGCGATGGGTGAGCGTGTGTTCTGGGGGCCGGGGCCGCGATCAGTAGGCGCTTTGGGCTTCCGGCCGTGGGCTTCCCTGTTGTCCTCATTGGCTTCTCACTGGCGACTTGGAGCCCCCGGGCCGAGAGCTGGTTGTTCAGCATTCGGCACCCTCGCTTTCCCTGCTCCCCCAGAACTGCGGTCTCCAGACGTGGTGTTTACAGGAAGAAAAGGCGGTTTAAAAATCCTTCATCACTTGATGCCGATTTTACCCAGTTCCATCCACAGAAAGGAGGTGCTGGGCCCTGGGGCGCAGGGACACGTCAGGCCCTCAGACCCGTCCCGCTCTCAGAGGCCCAGTCGTGGGTGGGCAGGGGGTGGGGGCGACATTTGCACACAGTCACGAGGCCCTCGCCTTGCCGAGGTGGGGAGAGGTTTCTGGGAGGGGTCAGGAGAGGGTCGGGGGTCATCTTTGGACTGTTTGGAAAGAAGCAGTGAGCTCCCCGTCTCAGGAGACAGCCAAGCAGAGGCAGGAGGGCCAGTTGTGGGCGAGGTGGTCGTGGGCACACGCCCTGCGTCCCTCCGGCCCCTCGCCGCCCAGTGCAGCCCTCGTCCTTACCCGTGACCCCGTCACTGCGGGTAAAAATCCAGAAGTCTCAAAGGGGACCCAGTTTTGTTTTGTTTTGTTTTTAAATCCCATTAAAAACAAAAAGCACGTCTGAATGAATGTCTCAGGAACAAGGTTCTGATTTTGAAAACTGCTGACCTCCTGCGTTACGCCATGTCTGAAAGCTGTCGCGCGAGCTTCCCGGCGCCGGGGGGCCGGGGCGGAGGCCGCAGGTGTGGCCACAGCAGCCGCCAGCCCCGGTTCCGCCGACCCCCCGCACAGCTTCCTCGCTCGCGCCCGCGCTGGAGGTGACTGAAGCGTTCTATACATAATTTAGACGGTTTCGCGTCCGTTGGCATTTAAGCAACAATCGGAAGTGTCTTCCTCCGCGACCCCCACGGGGCCACTTCTGGGACTGGGACAGGCCGGGCCTCGGGAAGCCTGTATTCCTGTCGGAGAGGCCGTTTCCCACACCCCGAATGACGAAGAGCGATGACCCTCACGGCGGCCGTGTCCCAAATGCCGGCTGCTGCCGCAGAGAGCTGGCCGCGCACGTGGAGCGTGCGGGCGGGCGGGCGCCCCTGCCGGCAACCTTGATCCCGGGTCCGCACTGAGGCGGCCGTGCCCTCTCCAGCGCTGCCTTGCTGGCCTGGGCTTCATACCTGACGGCGTCCCGCCCTCCCCAAGTGTGAGCGCCCGCTGTGCGCCCGGGGCTGGGGGGGGAGAGCCGTGAACACGCAGGCGTGCCTGCGGACCCACGGCCCGGGGCGCCCGGCGGAGGACGGGCTCTGGCCCTCCTTGCCGCCCACAGGGGCTTCAGAGGCCCCCTCCCCTGGCCAGTCCCCAAACCAGACGCGCCTCCGCCCGGAGTCTGGGAGGAGGGCTCGGCATCGCCTTGCCCTGCCCGCGCTCCCCGGGGCTCTCGGCCCCGCGGGCGCCCGCCCCGGCGGCCCGTCTCGGGCGGAGCCCCTAACGGTCCGTTCTCCCCGCAGGTCTGGTACATGGACGGTTACCACAACAACCGCTTCGTGCGCGAGTACAGGTCCATGACCGACTTCATGACGACGGACAACTTCACGTCTCACCGCCTCCCGCATCCCTGGTCCGGCACCGGGCAGGTCGTCTACAACGGGTCCATCTACTTCAACAAGTTCCAGAGCCACATTGTCATCAGGTTCGACCTGAGGACGGAGACCATCCTCAAGATGCGCAGTCTGGACTACGCCGGCTACAACAACATGTACCACTACGCCTGGGGCGGCCACTCGGACATCGACCTCATGGTGGACGAGAACGGGCTGTGGGCCGTCTACGCCACCAACCAGAACGCCGGCAACATCGTCATCAGCAAGCTGGACCCTGTGTCCCTGCAGGTGCTTCAGACCTGGAACACCAGCTACCCTAAGCGCAGCGCCGGCGAGGCCTTCATCATCTGCGGGACCCTCTACGTCACCAACGGCTACTCGGGGGGCACCAAGGTGCACTACGCCTACCAGACCAACGCCTCCACCTACGAGTACATCGACATCCCCTTCCAGAACAAGTACTCGCACATCTCCATGCTGGACTACAACCCCAAGGACCGGGCCCTGTACGCCTGGAACAACGGCCACCAGATCCTCTACAACGTCACCCTCTTCCACGTCATCCGGTCCGACGAGTTGTAGGGGCCTCTGCCTGGAAGCCAAGAGTCCCAAGCCCTCGCCCACGTGGACGTCCCCGCGAAACAGCTGCCAAAACGATACTAACGATACTAATCACACTAACCCTGGACACTCATCAGCAACGTGGAGCCCGGCGTCGTGCGACGGCGCGACCTCCCGTGTGTCTCCAGCTCAGGCCCGAGGGCGACGGGATTGGGGAAGAAACCTCCCCCGCAACTTTGCAGCTGGAACTGCAGCCCGGGGCTCCCCTCGCCGCCCCCGCCCCGTTTTTGGTCAAACCACGTCCCGACGAAGTAAGGCCATGTCCGTCAGCCAGTTCTCGCCCGAGGACACCCCACTGTTGGGATCGCATGGACCTCTCCTTAGACCGTGGTCAGCGCTGAGAGCCGGGCGCGCGCGGCGCCCGGCGGGGTCGACGTAGGCTACCCCCGCTCGTACCCTGTCGCAGCCGCTGCCCCTCGACCGTGTGTTGTGTCTTAGATTAACGTGCTGAAACTCCAGTAGCCTGTGCCCCCTGTGTCTAGTCCCTGCCGCGCGGCGGCGGCGGCGGCGTGCGTGGCGCAGCCTGCCGCGGGGCCGCGTGCGCGCGCCCACCCGTAGTGTATCGTGCAGCGTGTGCCCTTGTCCCTTGAGGTGGTGGCCCTGTGCGTCCGGTGTGTGCAGTGGATGTTGTCATGCAATGCCGTAGTTTGGATCAGTCAGTGGGTGGTTCTGTCGCTAAAAAGAAAAATAGTAACCCTGTTCGCCCTCAGAGAGAGATACCCAAGTTCACAGTGAGGACTGTCGAAGGGATTGTTCTCTTCTTGTCCAACGATCTCAACCTCGTCGCCGCGGACGAGAAGCGCGCCTCTGGGGAGGCCTCCGAGTCCGGCGGGAAGGGGGGCTCCCCGACAGCGTTGGTGTGCGGAAAGCCCGTTTTTTAAGTAAAAAAGAGGGGAACTTTGTACTCTCCAGTTATCTAAGGAACAATAAACATATTAGGAGATGTTTGCGCTTCCCTTGTCATTTCTGAGGGTTTGTAAATGATGGATTTTTCCAGAGCCTCACGGACATGGCCCAGAACGTGTCTCCCAGGAAGGGGAAGGAAGGACCCTCCTTTCAAGGGTTGACAGTGGACACATTCCCTTTGGGTCTCTGACCGCCCATCCCCCACAGTTGGAGCCTGGAGGTCGTCTTGGCTTCCCCTCCCCCATTAGGGGGACAGGAATCAGGGCTTCACCCCGGGGGCCCCACCCCCACCCCACCTCTGCCCACTCTGCCTGCCAGGCTCCCCCAAGGTCGCATCTGGAGGGAGTCTGGGACCAGCCCCCACTTTAGATATGGGGGGGCACCAGCAGAAGCCTTGCTGAAGAGTGGGGAGGGGAGCCCCAGGCCCTCTGGCCAATTCGCTTCCCAGCGGCCACTGTGGGTCCTAGAGGTGACAGCCGGACTCTCGTCTGGGATCTGGACCCCCAGGCCTTGGAGACCAGGAGCTTAGGGCATCCAAGGAGCCCAGGTGCCACTGATGCCAGGTGAGGCCCTGGCTCCGAGCAGGTTGTGAGGCACCAGCAGGACAGACACCCCCCAGGGCCCTGAGCCCGTCCAGAGTGCCCCGGGGCTGCGTGCAGGCCAGGAAAGGGACACTGTGCCGCCTTTCACAGGACGCATTTAGGACCCGGCCTCCGAGGTCCGAGGCGTGGCGTGGCCGGCCCTCCCCTCTGCCCGGGGCAGTGGCACCAGGATGCCAGGCCAGTGACGCGGGCCCTGGGAAGCACCAGTGGTCCCCGGGAGCCCGGCCCGCCGGCGCTGCCCTCCGGCCGGTGAGGGAGCAAACCCGCACGCACCCTGAGCTCCCGCCATCTGTCCTGGAGAGGTGGGCGGCTGGCGCCAACCCCACCCCCGCGGTGTCGGCGGCACGTAGATGGGGCGGAGCTGACGTTCGCAGCGCTCCGTGCACGTGGGGGCGTCCGTGGCGTCCAGGGGCGGCCGTGGGCCCGCTCGGAGGTGGAGCCAGTCTGCGAGGGAAGCCACCGGGCGAGCGCGTGCCCTGCAGGTGCCCTGGCGACCGGCCTGCCAATAGCTGGGAAAACACAGCATGAAAACTAGGGCGGACGCCCTCGGGCCTCCCCATGGCCCCCCACCCCGGGCAGGGCAGGGGTCCGGCTAAAGCAGGAAGTTTGTGGGTGCGCCGCACCCCCCGTTAGGGCGTGAGAGCCCTGTGCGCGTGTCCTTAGATGGTGGTCGTCTTCCCTGGGGGCGGGGACTCCGGAAACGTGCCAGCCGCTGTGGGACCGCGCTGACTCGGCGTCCTGGCCACGGGGGCCCCGCCCCCACCCACCGGCCGGCCGGGGCCCCACACCCGCGAGCCCCTGGCTCCTGATCTCCACGGCAGGGAGACAGGGCCGCCTCTCCAGGGGCACAGGCGGTCTCTCAGCCCCCTCGCACATGGGCCCTCCCCGCCCGCCCACGCCCTGCGTGCCCCCTCGGCCCCCCACGCAGGTCTCCACCCCATGCCTGCGCTTGCTCAGGAGCCCCTGGGGCCCTCGGCAGCGCCCTCCCCACCACCCTGCCTCCCCTTCTGCAGCTCAAATGGCAACGGCCCCACCTCCTGGAAGCTTCTCCCGCCCTTTCTCCAAGGAGAAGCCCCTTGAAGTCCTCCCTGTATGGGCTTCTCTGCCTGCCCTGCTCCCAGCCGTGGCTGACTCGTTCACACCCACTTAAGCTTTGGGATCCACCAAGCCCGAAACCAAGAACTCCGAAAACCCTTCCCTGCTCTCTATTGTCTCTGCTGCCGCTGCCGCTGCCGCTGCCGGGGACAATAAAGCACCAGCAGCAAAAGGGAGAGGGATGCCTAGTCCTCGGTCAGAGCCTTATTGGCTGGAAGTCCCCGCTCGAACCACGGCAGGACCCGCCTGCAGTTGCAACTTTTAGAGGCAGGGTGGGGTGCCTTTTGATACTTTCATGTTCACAAAATACCTCGGGCTGAGATGGCACGCGACGCCCTCCCCGGGAGAGACGGACGGCAGCTGCGAGCCTCAGAGAAGCCCAGGGTTCAGTGACGCAGTCCCCGCGGCCACCAGCTGCTCCCGACAGGACGCGGCCCTGTCCCGGCGCAATCGGCGGGACCGTCTTGTACTTAGAGCTGCAATTACGGGCCGATTTCTCCGCAATTTCCCCTAATGACAGCGGAAGAAACAAATGTACAATACCTGTTCTGAGTCACCGGAAGACAAAAGGGTGGCCTGGTGGGCCCAGAATGGATTTAGTGTCTGAGCCTGTGTGTTTGCAAGGGAAAATACTCCTCCAGGATATTAAACACACAAGAAAAATGGTCCCGCCAGCCAGCAAATAAAACAGCCGGCCTGCTACTAAATCTCCCAGATTCCAATAACAGAATATATTGGCTGACGGCAGAACAGCTGCGGATGAATTTTCTTTATTAAAAGTTGGGCCTGGGATCAGGATTTAGCCATTGTTTTGGGTGTTCGGGAGCCAGGGCGTGAGACTCACCCTGGTGCCGCGGGGCCTGGTGTTTCCCGAATTTCCACAGAGTCCCTGCCCCCGAAGGGAGCCCGTGACGGGTGAGCCCACGCAGGCTCCCGGGGAGCTCCCCCCACACACCCCGCTCCTGGAGAGGCAGGACGCCCCTACGGAAGGCGTGCGGGCAGGTGGCACGGTGGCCGTGCCCGTCCCAGCTCCGCCCCGTGAGCGGGGAGGAGGCAGCCGTGTGGGCGGGACAGGTGGCCTCTGGCATTCTCGGGCAGTCCGGGGCCACCGTGCAGGAAGAAGGGGACTGAGGGCCGGGGGTCATTTCAGGCAGTTGAACATTCTGGGATGGGAATAGCCTGTGTCGTCTGTTGTAACATGTAGTCTGAATCCACTTGAAGGTTCCCAGTGGGAGCTTGTGTGTGATGACCCTCAGAAGACACCACGTTAGCGCCGCCCCCCGCCCCCCGCCAGCATGTGTCACCTTGGCCTGAGCAGCCCTGCAGGACAGACGCCGGGCTCCATGGCCTCAGGTGAAAACTCTCCCGGGGAAGCTGAGCTCCCAGCCCGTGCGGGAGGGGCCCCGTCCACAGGGGCCACGGACGGACAGGGAGACGCATCGGGCGGGCATGTTACGGGTCCTCGCGGGTCAGCGAAGGCCGGGGCTGCCTGGGCAGGGGCTGAGCCCAGTTTTGGACGAAGGCTTTTCCTCAGCGCTCCTGAGGCAAGGAACCCCCCAGAAGCAGCCCCTAGAGGCCGGAGCGGGGATCTGGGGGCAGGGGTTTGGGGTCAGACCCCTGTCCCGCTGCCGGTGCAGGTGAAAAGGGCATAATCAGGAAGAGCCAGCTATGGGGACTGCAGGGTCGCAGGGACCGAGGCTGAGTGCCCCCCCCCACCCTGGGACGCACAGCGGCAGGGCCGCCCCCGGCTCAGGGCCACCAGGCCCAGGCAGAGACCATCAGATAAGCTGTCCCATCCCTGGTGGCCCAGACCCACAGTGCTGACGAAGACAGCCCCTCCCAGTGTCCTCTGGGAGAGCTGTTTCCGAAAGGGCCTCCCGTTTTAGCAAATCCGCGGGGAGAGACTATCTTCACGGGCCACGGGGCCGAGACATGGAGCCCCTCCGCGCCAGCAGCAGGGACAGGCCCCCGCCGCGCTCACACCCCTCCCTCACGCAGGAGGCGCCCCGCCCGCAGGGTGCTCTGCGCTGTGCTGTTTGCACGCGACGGTTTTCTCTGAAGGTGACGTAAGGGACACGGAACTCTCCTTGCTCCTTTCCGTGGCCGTGTGGCCTTTCTGCCGCGTGGACACGACGCCGTGCGTGTCAGCAGCGCGGCCCTGGTGGTCCCAGGTCGTCTCCAACACTCTGCTCGTAAGAGCAGCCTCTGTGCCAAGTCACATCCCGTGTGGGCTCGCGACAGGCGTCTTTGGGCAGAGTGTCCGCTGTTTTGCCCGAGGCTGTTGCAGCCCCTGCGACAGGTCTCCCTCCTCCTCCCCCGATGGCTGGCCTCCCCGCCGCGTCCGGAAGCCCTTCGGGTGTCTTCCAGTCTGGCAGGTGAGGCCTGGGTCAGCCAGCAGCTCTGGGCTCGGCCCCGGTCCGGACACCGGGAGGCGTCTCCTCTGCGCGAGCCGCACACCCTTCCGGCCGCGACACCAGCGCCTCTGCAGCTCCGCCCTGTGCCGGGTGGGCCCGGCGTTACCTTCTCCCCAGGGGCCGCCCGGCTGCCCCAGCGCCATGCGGAATGGCCAGGCTTTGTCCCGCAGTGAAGCCGAGCGTCCTCTCAGCCTGCGAACCATCTCCAGGCTCTGGGTCTGCGATGCTGTCCCTGGAAGGGGCCACGCACATAAACGGGGTGGATGTGGCCCGGGGGTGGCGACTCATGTCCTGTCTGACGGGCACTGTCTCTGCCGGGTTTCCAAGGGCTGCTTAAACGGCAGGTGCACAGCGACACCCGCCCCGTGACCACGATGTCCCGCCCGACTGTCGCTGACTGAGTGGGATCTTTGCCTTCGGCCACTCTGCCGGGTCTGCGAAGATGAACGCGGTTTGGGGAGAAGGTGTGCCTGAGGGCTCTCTGTTCTCAACAAAGTGTGGGGCCCCCGAGACGGCCGGGACCCGCCCAGGTGAGGGCCTGTCCCTGAGGCGCCTTCGGGGGCTGAGTTCCCCCCGTTTCACGGACGTCCGCCCGGGGAGAGCGAGCAGCAGCCGGGCTGCCGCTCAGCGGCAGGTCAGCCTGCAGCCCGTGCGGCCCATCATGGCCCGCTCGGCCTGCCCTCCGGCCGGTGAGTCACCGGACGCTTATTCATCACACGGCAGGCGGCAGAAGGTGCCGGTGCGGTGAGCCCGGCAAGGATCCGGGCTCGTCCTCCAGCCCCAGGTGCCGGTGAGTCACGGATGCCAGGCGGCGCTGAGCCAGGCAGCGGAGGGAGGCCGAGCGCCAGGGCGGCCAGCCAGTGGGCGGCGACCTTCCCTCCAGGAGCCCTCCATCCCGCCGCCCCGCCCCGTGCACACAAGACAGGTACAATGCAGCAACACACGCGGGCACGCGCTGGCACACGCACGCACCCCGGCTAATCCCAGCCCCCAGCCAGGCGCCGGGCAGCGGCAGGTTGGCACACGGCCCCGGAGGCCGCACTTTTGGGGTCGAAATGAGAGCCGTGCCCCACCCGGCCTGCTTTGGGGTGACTTCTTCCTTCAAGGCCTCGTCCCTCCTGACCGTCCAGGATGCCTGCCAGCCTGAGCCCCGGGTCATCACAGGAGGGAGGACACTGTCGAGTGTGCGGTCACCGGCCGCGGCTCCCTCCTGTCTCCACAGCACACGCCCCTCCTGGGGACTCAGCGCCCTCCCCTGTCCCCGGGCCTGAGGGACGGGGGCTGGGGGCAGTCCGGTGACGCTGGTGGGCGCTCCCCGTTCTCTGGGAGGTGGTCCCAGCCCCATGGCCCCTCTGCCCAGGCTGGCGGGGGTCGCCAGCCTTCACACAGGGTGGGAGGACTTCAGGGGAGGAGCCTGGGGCCCTCCCCAGCCCCCACTCTTCCTTGGTGTCCCGAGTCCTCGCCAGGCGATGCTCGGCCCTCCTCTCCACCTCCAAGCCACGGCTGTCCCCGCTCCACAGGCAAGGACAGGGAGGCCCCAAGAGCCTGGCTGACACCTAACAAGCTGGAGCAGCTGGCTAGTGGCAGGCCTGGGGTGGGCCCCACGTCCCACTCCCCGCCTGGGGCCCCGGGCCACCTGTTTAGAGACAGAGGGGCCCCGGCCCACAGCTGCCTTCTCATTGGCCACCTGCCAGGATTGCCACGGTGGGGCGGCCGCCCCCCCACCCCGCATCTCCTTGGCCACAGCCCGGCCCCGCAGGGAGGGGGAGGCCCAGCCGCTGACGCTGTGAAAAGAAACAGTAATTTCCTTATTGATCTTCTCCTTCCCGCCAAGGGCTTTGGAAATAAGGTCGCCAAGAATGATGCGGCCCGCGTTCTTCATTGTTTCATTGTGCTTATTGAATTCCTGGTTTTTCCCAGCGGACTCCCCTGCTCTCCCCCCTCAGCTTCCTGCTCCCAGGACAGACCTCCGGGAAGCTCGTTCTGGGCCAGCGACGCCAGCACAGACCCCGCCGGCTGTCCCCAAGGCAGCTCGTTGGCCCCCCGCCCCACTACTCCTGGCCTCCTTCCATCAGCCCGACCGGCCCTCCGACCTCCCGCTCCCGGTCACATCCGCCTCGTGAACGCCGGCACCCGTTGTCCCCACTAAATTGGCTGTGGCAGGCCCTTATCGGGAACCGGCCGCATCAGGCCGGTCGAAGGCGCTGACGTCCACTCGGGCAGGGCTGGGAAGGAGACAGCCAATGACAGGTCTCCTGCAGCTTGGTGCCCACAGGCCCGGCCGGTGACTCTGAGCGCTTCAGAAATGACCACGGGTGATCGGGACAAGAGCGTCCCGAGTCGTTCCTCCCAGGAGCCTGTCTGCCGGCACGGGCCCCGGGAAGACCCAGGGGGAAGCTGCCCTGGGCTGTGACCCCGCAATTCCGTTCTGCTGACATTCGCCGTGCGCCCAGCTCTGTGCCGAAGGCCCAGACGTGGCACCCACCCTCGGCGCGATGGGCGTGACGTCTAGCAGAGACAGGGACAGACAACTCCAGCAGGAGCCAGCACGTCTCTGGTCTCAGTATAAGCGGGGGCTGATTTCAGCCACACACGTGTAGTGAAATAACAGAAAAACGAGACAACCTCTGGAACCCGTAACAAAACACAGGCATAAAGTGCCTGAAAGGCGACTTCCTGTCAGAAACACTCCACCCCAGCCCTCCCCTGCTCTCCTCCCAACTTGGGTTTGCGGGGACCTGCTTTTCGGCAAGAAAGCCAAAAGGGCCACACGCAGATTAGGCACCGGAGGGTTTCTGTGGACAGCAAAGAGGGTGGTAGATGCTGAGGGTACCGTGACCCAGTCAAACGCCTGCTCCTGCCCCGGCCGGCGGCGTGACAGTGGCACCCCACTGACCCTCGGGAGGCGTGGAGTCAAAGCCGTAGAACGAGGGTCAAACGGGACCCACCGCTGGATCCCCGAGCCAGCCTAGGAGGGCCCGCGTGGGGCGCAGGGCGGGGCGCCTGCCTTGCCTGCAGCCCCCGGCGTTCCTGCCCAGGGGGGCACCGTGCTGGTCCCTGCCGCGGGGCTGAGTCCCCTGAGGTCCCCCGCTGTTCTGCCTTCATGGTTGAGAGGCTTGGGCTCGGAGTGGCCGGGGGCCTCCAGCGGCCTTGGGGACAGGGTGGCTGTGCCGACCGCCTTGCTGTGCTCACGGACCAGCCTCAACGTCCCGCGGAGCGGTGACCAGCGTGACGGCCCCGCTGCAGAGCCACAAGGCCACACTGACGACACCGCACACGCCGGGTCCCCTGGCACCGCCTCCAGGGTCGCGCGGGCTGCCCAGGGGCTGCCCAGCTGCCCCAGTGCCTGGCCCTCCCCCTCCAGCACGTTTGCCCCGGCGCGCACGTGGCCGGCCTCTTCTCCGCGTGCTGGTCATCTCACCTGCAGGAGGGGACACCTGTGAGCATCTGTCTGCCCTGCCCGTGCAGAAGACAGCCCGGGGGAGCCGCGGCACTCGGCGCGTCCTAGGCCCAGCTCTGTGCCCGCACAGCGCCGCCGGTGCTCAGCACGCATCAGCGGAACGAAGGAGCGACCTGCGTGGCTGGTCCCGGGAAGGCCAAAGGAGGACGGTGTGGGAGCCGGCCTTCAGGATGCGCGTCGACGCCCCATTCCAACGGAACACATCCCTGTAGGCCCCTCGGAGGGGCCCGCTGTGAGCTGAGCCCAGGGAACGAGAAGAGGGTCGTCCCCTCCCCGCCGATGTACCTGCGCCTCTCTGGGGAGACCAGTTGGGGCCCTGGGTCCTTGAGGCGCCCAGCTGCGGCCCTGCCATGCAGGGGGGCCTCCGCTTGGTTCCCTTCAGCTTCTCAAAGCTAAGAGCGGGGCCACACCACAGGAAGGAGGAGCGGACCCCAGGAAACCCTGAGTCCTTGGGGGCGCGGGGACCTGGCACACACCCTCTTTGCCTCAGGAAGCAGGCGCTCCTTCCCTGGCCCCCCACAGCCCCCAGAGCACAGTGCCTCCTCCCCCACTGCCAGCGGACGCGAGAACAAGCCCGCATGTGAATTATTCAGAGCAGCCGAAATGTGAGATGAAGGGTATGAAGGATGGAGGCAGCGGGAGTCGAGACAGGGACTCAGACAACAGATCCCACGCGAGAGCGCTGTCAGGTGGATCTCGGAAACAAATTAGCAGTGAGTTATGGAAACATTGTTTCATTAGATGCAACCAGTTGTTTCAAGAACAATACTCATAAATTGTTTTTCTGCAAACAGGGTTGGCCTGGCTGCCGGGCAGGCTTTGCGGGAATGCTGGCTGACGTCTGCCTCCCCGCCCCGCGCGGGCCACCCCGGCCGGGCACCATGGCGGCGGGGGGGCAGTCAGGGAGGGGACAGAGGCTCTGTGGCTCGCTCACCACCGGGGCTCAGGGCTCACACCGCGCAGGGGCGTTGCAGGTGCCCAGTAGATCGCCCTGGATCAAGTCATACTTCCAAGTGTGTCACACACGAGTCCCTCATGAACATCCCACCCTGGCCCCAGACTATATGTCCCGACCCTGGAAAAGCCGTGACCGCCGCCCGCCTGCTCGGGCCCCAGCCAAGACCTCAGCAGGGGGCTCGGAGACTCGTAGCTCAAGTGAGTGGGACGGATGCCTCGGTGGAATCATGCAGCTGCTCCCTCTAAAGCCGCCCGAGTGGGGTGCTGCCGGTGTGGGGCCCGCGGCATGCTCGGAGCTGTCCCCAAAGACACTGCTCAGTTAAGCCTTGTTACGCAGGCTCATTGTGTCCCGAGACAGCGGCACCCCATTTGGGAAAACTGGGAGGTTGGGGGGGTATGCCGGTGTTGAAACCATTAGGTGACAAACAATCCCAGCAAAGACCTCAAGGTTCTAGAATTTTCCCAGCTTGTCCGTCAGGGCAGCCGGGTTGCTGGGCTGGGCCCTGGGGAAGGGGCCAGTGGCCCTACCTCTCAAGTTGGCACGGCCATCGTGCCTGGAAAGCCTCTCTGCGACTCCAAGCGTGAGAAGGAGCTGGGGCGAGGGTTGGGGTCTCCCCCAGGGGTGGGCTCGCTATGCCCTGGCGAGGTCATGCCTCTCACCCCCCTGCCCCTCTGAGCAGCCGACCGCTGTGCTCAGCGACCTAAGGAAGGCCCTTCTAGCCTGCCACCCTGGGGTCGGTGCACCGGGTGCCCGCTGTGAGGAGGGACGTGCCCAGAGCCACGGGGGGCACAAAAGCCCCCACCCCAGGCGTCTGAACACAGGCTGGCGCATTCCCCGGCCCTGCTGTGCCCGTTGATTGGGGCCCCACCTTCCCACGGCAAGTCGTGGGTTCAGGAGCTTCTTAGCAGGAGCGGGGAGGGGCAGGGCTGAGCTCACGGGAGTCCCGTGGGTCAGACAAGGGGAACCAAGGCGCAGGGCTGGGACCAAGGAGAGCCGAGTGGGGCTCCATCTTGGCTGGCTCCCGGGCAAGGCCGGAGGAGCGTGCTGGGGCCTCAAGGCGTGGAGCCGCAGGGAGGCAGGTGCAGGGGTGGGGGTCTTGGCTGAGGTGGGAAGGGCCTTCCCAGGGTGCTGAGCTTCCCAGCACTGGCGGTATGCAAGCAGCGGAGGGGAAAGGAGCGGTGGGGTGTGAGCAGATCTGCCCGGCAGGAAGGGAGGGGCTGGGTGGATCAGTGCCCCCTACCCCGCCCCCACCGCAGTGTGTAAATCTGAGTCCCAGCAGCGCCTGCCCCAGTTTCCTCAGGGGTCAGCATGAGTGGGCGGGGCTTCCCGTCCCACCGCCCCACAGCGAGGGGCCGGCCCTGCCCGCCCGCTGCACCTCTGCTCAGCTAGGTCGGTTTTCAATCCATCAGCAGCAGGGCCGGGAAGTCGGGAAGTCTCTCTGGCTGGGACAGCCCCGCCCGCTCCCCGCAGACAGAGCCACCCTCTGCGATGACACACCAGCCTCCCGTCTCAAAGTCGGCAGCAGATGATTTTATCGATTGGATTGGAGAGGCTGGGCTTTGTCGGGCTTCAGCTGGGTTAAAGTACACACTAGCCTGTCGCTTCTTAAACAGGTTGTAAAATGGATTGCGCGCACAAAAGGGCGACATAAAACACCGGCCGGCGAGCTTCGTGAGACCGCCGCCGACTTTATAAATCAGGGCCAGGAGCTGACAAGGACTCTTGGTCTCCTTTCTGGAGAGAAAATGGCTGGCCTCTAAACTGAAGACGCTGTCGGCCCAGGTGTCCCCAGGACGGCCGGGGGCGCAGGAGGGAACAGCAGGATTCTAAGAGGTGCGTGTCAGGGTGGAGGAGGACAGCCCCGTGGCATCACAGCTCGGGGTCTGGAGCATGTCACTTCTCCTGGGGAAGCCGCGGGGCCTGGGCCTGGCCTTCCCAAACTCAGGCACAGCTACCGCCTCCCGGCTGCCGGCCGCGTGAGTCACAGATGCAAAGCGAGACCCCCTCCTGTGCAGCAGCAGTGCCCCTGCCCCGTCTGACAGGTGGACGGCGCCTCTCCTGATTGTCCACCGTGAGGGCAGCACCCGGCGCCCAGCCTCCCGCCTTTCCCGTCCGCCCCACGGAGCGCGCGGGGACCCAGGCATCTCCCTCCGTGAGCACCAGGGCCTTCGACGGAGCGGAAGGCGCCATGCAGGCTCGTGGCCGCTTCCGAGCTTCCCTGGGCGTCGGTCCCCTGACTCCGACCTCCGTGCAAGGGCGGCCGGGGGATGGGGCAGCCTGGATTCCGGGGAAGTGGGACACGGGGGTGGCCGGGGGCCAGTCCTGGCCATGGTTGTTGAAATAAAAGCCATGCCTTGGGCCACACCCCGGGGACACAGGCTGTGGCGTCAGAGCCTGGAGTGCAGTGCCCGGTGAGCATCTTCAGCACCGCAGCCGGGCGGCGCACCTGGGAGCAGAGCTGGGGGGCCGGACACACTGCCCGGCCCCACGGGGCGCGAACCCCCCTGCCGGTGTGACTTGGTGCGTCTCGCCCTCATGCTGATGGCGCGCAGGCCCGGGCTGCGTCCCTGCACCCCGCAAGGGGGCTGCGGGGTGATGGGCTCTGGCTCAGCGCCCTCAGCTGGGGAAACGGGAGAACGCAGGGACCCAAGCCAGCCGCTGCGGCCAGGCCTGCGATGGGCGCCCTGCAGTGGGCAGGCCCCGGGGGAGGGCGTCCTCGCAGGCAGGACGTCCCTGGCCTCCGCGCACACCGAGGGGGTGCTGGCGCTCATCCCAGGGTGTCCGGCTTCAAAGAGGCTGGACCCCACCAGAGAGCGGCGGGCCCCCCGAGGGCTCTGAGCAGCACGGGCCGCACTGGCGTTTTTGAGAAGACGGGTCCATCGGCGAGGCAGGCAGCCCGAGATCACCCCCGACCCCCACACAGGCCATGGGAACTAGCTGGCCCCTGAGGGTCGATCAAGGGACGGTCAAGCCAGAGCCAGAACTAGAGTCACCTCTCCGGGCTGCCAGGAACCCAGGCTGGGGAGGGGCTCCCACGGGGCATCCGCGAAAGCCTGTGGGCAGACTCCACCTCCGTCTCTCAGGATGCGCCCTCTCAGGGGACGGGATGGGGGGAGGGAGCGGGATGGGGGCGCTGAGGTCTGGCCTGGCCTTGACACCACCTCCTGCCCCTGCTGAGGCCTGTGAGAGGAGCCGGAGGACCGAGCCAGAGACCCCAAAGCAAAGGCACCGGCAGCCCCTGCCACGATCAGCGCTGAGGCTGCGTCCCTCACGGCGGCTGGGGCGGTGCTGATGCTGACGGCGGAGCCTCTGGTCATGTGCTCTATTTGCTTAATGATGGCGGGAGAAGCAGGGAGTAATCACCCATGTGAACAAGTAATTTATTCTCCATCTGTCATTACGCCCCGCAGCCACTGATGGGAGCCGGCGCGGCCCCGGAGCCCAGGGGCGGGCGGCCCTCGGGGCCCTGAGGCGCCCTTCCCAGGCCGCGCGGGAGCCGGGGTGGCGGGGGCAGGCTGGGTCCCACACAGGCAGGGGAGGCTTTGGTGGGCAGAACAATAGCCCCCAAAGACGCCCACGTCCTGGGCCCCGGGCCCTGTGACGATGGGGGGACCTTACATGGGAAAAGGGACACCGTGGACAGGATTGAGTTCAGGGGTTTGAGGTGGGAGCCCAGTGTCATCACACGGTCCTCAGAGAGGGAGGCGGGAGGTCAGGGCCGGGGGACACGTGAGGACGGAGCGGAGGTCGGAGGGGAGAAGAGGCGGCTGCTGTGAAGCTGGGGGGGGGTGGCCAAGCCCGAGCGGGAGGCCCGTGGTCCTGGGGGAGGCGGGGGAGCGATGCCCCCCAGAAGGGGACCGTCCCCAGTGGGCACCAGCCCGGCCAACCCACTGACTTCGGGACTTATTTCTGACCTCCAGGCTGTGACGGCATAAATCTCTGTCATTTGAAGCCTCCATGTTTGTGCCATTTGCCCCAGCAGCCACGGAAGGCTCCTAGGGCAGCCTGAGCGTGGCCCCACGGCCCCCCCACTGTCCCCTGGGGCCTGGGGCAAGCGACGGAGAGCCGAAGACTGGGCGGGGCAGGGGGGACACAGAAGGCGGCAGGGCTGCGGCAGAGACACCAGCGCCCCCGCTCAGACACCTGCCGCTGGCTGCTACCCAAGGGAGAGAGGCCAGGGCGCCCCCTCCGGCCAGAGCCACGCCCACTTCCTGCAGCGGGGAGGTGCCGGTCCCCCGACTGTGCCCAGAAAGGGCTGTGTGCCGGGGAGCAGGTACAGGGAGGCCGGGCCTGGCTGCGGGGGTCCCCCCCATCACCCTGACAAACCTGGCACTTGCACGTCACCCACGGGAGGGCCCTGGTGGACTTGCTGGCCACTTCGCTACCAGCCCCTCCCCCACGGCCCCTCCCCTTCACCTATGGGTGAGGGCGTCCTCGGGAGGCTGGTCCCTGCCCCAGCTCAAGGGGGGGGGAGGAAAAGGCTGGAGAAGGGGAGAGACTGAAGGAGAGATGGGGGTGAGGGCAGGGGGTGCTCCTGGCCTCCCCCAACCCCGACGCCTGGCGCTGTTTGGGGAAGGCCCGGCGAGGACAGAGGGGTGGCTGCCCTTGACACCCCAAAGAGCCCCAGCAAAGCTCCGCAGGGCAGCTCCGGCTGGCAGCCACCTCCGCCTCCACTTCTCGCCGCCCTTGCGGCTGGAACCCCTGCCCAGGGGAGGAAGGGCACCCTGGATGGAAGCTGGCCAGGGGAGGGGACCGCCTGACAGCGACCGGCCCCGTCCTGCCTGGAAGCCAGAAGCTTCTGGAAATCCCATCTAACCCGTTCTAACCCCATGTGATCTCATTTCCCCAAGGACTGGGCTCAAAGACCCCTGGGATGTGGTGATACATTTAGACCCAGCGAAAATGCCGAGTCACGTCTGCCTGTTTGGAAAACAAGGCTAATTAAGTTACCGTGGAAGGGAGAGGCCAGCGGCGGCGGCTGGGGGGCGAGCAGAGGAAAGCCTGCGAACTGGGCCTGAGGCTGAGCCACTCCCCACCCCGCAGAGCGGACACCGCCCACAGGGCCACCGTTCTCCTGGCCTGGCGAGGGCTCCCAGGCACTGGCACCCCAGGGCAGCCCTGCCTGTCTCAGAGGAGGGATGGGGGCAGGAGAGGAGGGCGGGGGTGGGGGGAGCCCAGGACTCCCCTCTTCCCCGCCAGGAAGAGCAGAACCCGGAAAATCAGGTGCCTGCTGGCGACTCCAGCCCGCTTCCCCAGTGCGCGCCCTGCGGACAGAGGGCGGACGCAGGGCTGACCGTGGACAGCGGGCTCTCCCGCGGGATCACGAGAAAGGCACTTCGCGGGCCCGCGCCCGGGAGACGGTGGTGTGGCAGGGTTTATTCGGGAAGGCTGCCCTGGGCGCCCGGGGTCCCGTCTCCCTCCGTCTCGCCGAGAAAAAGGCCAGCCGTGTCCTCAGCAAGGCCGACACGGAAGCCAGCGGCCACAGCCTCTGCTTCACACAACGCTCAGCCCTTCGGAGCCCCCGCAGTCTGCCGTGGCCCCGGGAGCTGCCAGGCCCGAAAATAAATTTTTGTCGACGTAGGAAGGAACAAGTGAGCTGATGAAGGAACACTCCTCTGGGGAATATAACCCAGGCTCGCTCCTTGGGCCTCCGCGGAGGAGAGAAACCTTCCCCGGCCGCTGTCTACCGCGGCAGCCCCTTGGCTCTGTCTTCGCTCCTTGGTGGGTCTTCACACGGCACGCCGTGCCACCAGACGCAGCGGCTGCTCTCTCGGTTCTTGTCTCCGCCTACCCGGTGCCAAGCTCTGAGGAAGAGACTTCATCTTGTTCTCTGATGGCTCCCCCGTGTCTGTGGGGGGTCTGTAACACTCGCCCATCGGGGGCGGGGTCCCGGCGGGCTTGGGAGAGACGACCCGGGGTTAGCCCAGCAGCCAGAGCCTTGGGAGCGGCGCAGAGCACCACAGACCGGGGGTTTACACAAGACCTTCCTGTCTCATAGTTCTGGACGCGGAAAGCCTAAGACCCACGTGTCAGCAGCGGGGGCTCCTGGTCGTTCTCCCAGGCCCTCTCCCGGTCCCCAGCAGCCTGCCGGCCATAGACCACCGGCCCCATCTCTGTCCGCACCACGGCTTTCTCCTTGCATGTGAAGAATCTGTGTGAAAAAGTCCCCTTTTATAAGCACGCAGTCACATTGGGTCAGGGCCCACCCTCCCCCAGCCTGACCTCTCCGAACAGGTGGGTCCGCAAAGACCCTGTTTCCAGCTAAGGTCGCGCTCTGAGGTCCTGGGGTAGGACTTCGGCACCGGACGGGGTGCGGGGAGGGGAGACACACAGCTCAGCCCGACGAGCCGAGCCCACCCTCTGTCTTCCCTGCTTGGGCCCCGGGCCCCAGTCCCCCTCCGACTTCCACGCGGGCCCCCCGGCCTCCCACGTAGCTCACGGGGCCCCAGCCCCGCTCAGAGCCTGACGCAGACCTGGGCCCCCAGAATGCATCAGATGAGCCTCGTGAGTTGACTAGAACGTGCTGTGGGCGTTTTCGCTGCGCCAAATCCACGCCCGCGCCCCCCACACAAGCTGTTCTGTGCAGTGAGGGGGGTGTCGTCGTCTGGGTGACAAGAGGGGCACCAGAGGACACACAGGCACAGGGAGGAGGAGTGGGGAGCGCGTCACCCACACTGCCGGGTGGGGACAGTGTCCCCCAGAACCCCGCCCGCCCCTCCCTGGGCCGGGAGCCCCGAGGGACGTGTGTGGTGTGTTTGACTGGAAACGGCACTGGCTCGGGTTCCGCAGAGGGCTCCGAGCCACAGGTCACCCCCACCCTCTGGGCTCCCCGGGCCCCCGCAGGAACTCCGACCACCCTAGCCCCTAAGGTTAGGGCACAGCGCGGGAGGGCGGTTAGCACCGAAACCATCCCAGCAGCAGGCGGCTTTGTTGCTCAGGGTGGGGCGGGGAGCCGCGGGGGCAAACCCAGATGGTGTGATTCCCTGCCCCGGGGGGAGGGAGAGAGCCGAGGCCTCTTCCACGGTGGGTCCCCAGGCTCCTGTCAGGGTCCAGAGGGCAGCCTGCAGACGCTGAGTGGGGGCTGCAGGCGAGGGAGGCTGCCAGCTCTCCTCCCGAGACTCCGCCCGGAGGCCTGTCCCAGGGTCCCGTCCCTGAGGCCTGGGTCCTCTCTGCAGCCTGCCCGGGGAGGCCCTGCCCGTCCCGGCTCCAGCCCTTCCCCGCCTCCTTGGCAGGGGTGGGGGATGGGGGAAGCTTCTGGAAGCAGCCTGGCCCGCATGCACTGAGCACCCACTCTGGGCCGGACCCTCCCAGGCACGAGGCTGCGCGCTCTCCAAACGCGCTGGGGCTCGGAGGCCCGCCCGGCCTCCCCGCCGCCCCCCAGACTTGCACCTGACGTCTGCACACGGACGTCCAGCGGGAGGGTCCCCTCGGCGAGCCCCGAGAGGCAGCCACAAACGTGTGTCTGGCTACGTCAGTGTCCCGGGGCCACCAGAGCCAGCGACCACACGGTGGGCGGTTGTAAACAACGGCGTCTGTTCTCGCCTGGCCCCGAGGGCCAGACGGACGTCCGCAATCACAAGGCCGGCAACGCCGCTGCCTCCGGCACCTCCAGCGGCCTCCCCCAGCTTCCAGCCCCGGCGGAGCCGGGCTTGTGGTCGCACCCCCCTCCGGCCCCTGCTCCGCCGTCCTGCGGCCTGTCCTCCTCTCTCTTCTCCCCTTTCCTTCTCTCATAAGGACGCTTGTCCCTGGATTTTGGTGCCGCCTCATCTCAAGATCCTCCACTCGGTTGCATCTGCAAGGCTCTTTCCGAGCGACGTCACAGCCACAGACTCTGGGTGGGCACCTTTTGGGAGAGCCACCCTTCACCCCACGGCTGTGTGCTTTCTCTCCTTCCCATTCTCAAGCACCTGTGCACCTGCCAGGCCCCACGCCCGACAAGGCAGAGCCCGTTGGCCGCTCTCTGCGTCCACTCTCCATGCCCAGCGCAGGTGGACACCTGTAGACGTAGCTTCGGCTGCGTGTCATCCCGGGCACGGGGCAAGTGACAAGCAGGGTCCTGGCCGGGCCCCCAGCCCTGGGCCAACACAGACCCAGCGAGAGCACATCTGCAGACCGACTGAGTCCCCTGCCGCAGCCTCCACCTGCTCCCTCGTCCGCCTGCCACAGCGTGACCCCGAGAGACAACCTGGGCACACGGAGATCAGACTCGCTGAAGGACTTCCACGTCAGCGTGAGGCCGATGTCCGGGCCTCCGCTGCAGAGACAGCAGGTGGGCCTGGGGACAGAGAGGGCCTGGCACCAGAGGTGACTTGCAGGCAGGCAGCATCTGGCAGCTCATTCCAGCAGTGCAGGGGCAGCTGGGGGGCGAGGTCACAGCCGGGGTGGGGGCACCTACTTGGATCCCATTCACTGGGTATTACAGACGCTCGCGAGGGAGGAGGCCGTGGACATGTGACCCGCTTCTGCGGGCAGGTGGCACCGTGCTGGCGGAAGCGCCATGGCAACGAGACGCGCCATGGCTCGGTCCCGTCAGCCCAGGGCGGTTCCTCACAGGCCCGCGGGGAGGAGACACCGCAGCTCCCACCACCGGGGGAGGCAGAGAGGCCGCCCCATTCACGGGAGGAGCCCCGGCCTCACGGCCCTCCCCAGCCAGGTGCGCCCGCATCCCTGCCAGGAGCCCGGCCAGAGGGCTGTGAGTCAGAGCCGTGCCCGCGCCCCCGCCCTGGGGCCCCAGGGTGCCGAGCCAGCTGGCCCTCTGGCTGTGTGACGGCCGCCTGGGTTGGCCGGATGGCCTTGTGTCTTCTGTTGTCCGCTCGCCCAGCTGGCCTTGGAGCAGGCTCTGAGCAGGTCGGTGGGGGGCAGGCGGGGCGGGGCGCTGGGGGCGGCCCCGGGAGTGACCCGCCCTCGGGGTCCCCTGCTATCGGAACACGCCCAGAGGGGATGCCACTGTCCCTTTTCCCCAGAGGGGCCGGTGAAGGCGTGGCGCAACCTGTCCCGCCTGGTCCCCCCGACTTGCTCAGAGCCTGCTCGGGAGGGAGGCCGCCCTGGGTCCAAATCCCAGCCCCTCCTTTGCACGGGGACGGGGCATCCTCCCTGCCTCGGGAACGTGGGGCGGGCAGACCCCGCTGCTCCCTGGGGCTCTGGTGTGGCTGCCACAGGACGCGGGCTGTGAGCTTTCCTGCTCAAGGCCGAGCGCCTCAAAGAGACACAGGGATTGTCCCTGGGAAAGGCTCTGCTAAGTGTTGGATCGAACACGATTGGCCCGGGTTTCACCGCCAGCGTCTGCCCCCTGCAGAGGCCCGGGGGTGGCCAGTGTGCAGCCCCCCACAGGCACACCACGCACATGTACACTCACGCACGCACACTCACGCAAGCACGCACATGGAAGGCACACGTGCGTGCGCAGGCAACATGCTCCCACTCGCACACATGCTCACACACGCACGCGCACACACTCACGAGCAGGCTCACAGAAGGGCGCAGAGGAGGCGCCTGAGTGGGGTGGGGGCGGGCATGGCGGGCGGTGGCGTGGCCGGCCGCTGACCGGCAGGAAGACGGATGGGCTGCCCGCTGCCAGGAAGTGCAGGGACAGCGTTTCTCCTTCCAGCCGGTTGGTGCCGGCTTCCCTCCAGGCCGAGCTGAGGGTCCTCCGTGGGGAAGGTGGGCCACGGTGCAGCCCCTCCCCTGGACGGTCGGAGGCCTCCAGGGATGGGAGGCACGGGCCTGGCCGGCTGCCCGCGCAGGAGGGGCCTGGCAGCTGGGCCTGGGCCGGGTGGGCGGCCGGGACATGGCAGGGCCGGGCGGGGGTGGGGGGCTCCCTGGGGCAGAGGGCAGGGGCGGGGCGCGGTCAGATGCGCGCTGACCAGGAGAGCCTGGCTGGCCCAGGAACCGTGCAGCCGGCTCCCCAGCGCCCCGGGGGCCGACGCCGGGGGCTCCGGCTGAATGGATGCCGATTTCTCGGGAACTTGCAGGTCAAACCCGGAGCCCGCTGTCTCTAGGAAGGGCCTTGGGTTTCCTCGAAGGCCACGCAGCACCGTGTTCCACCCCCAGAGCCGCGTGGCTGTCTCACCTCCCGTCTGTGGGAAGAGCTGGCCTGGGGGGCGGGCACTGGCTGAGGCTCCCTCATCACAGGCCGAGAAAGGTCGCTTCACGTGCTCCTTCATTAAAGGCCCAGTGAGGCGGGGGGCCGCGTGGGGCAGCCTTCCGCTGGATGTCACAGAACCTGACCGTGGTGCATTAAACAGATTCAAATTTTTTTTATTTTTTGTTCAGTTAGGCTAATGGTAAGTCCGGAGGTCTGCCATCCATCAGGGCCACAGAGGCAACGCCACAGTGACATCGGGGTCCCACACGCAGCCTCTTGGTCACAAAGTGGCTGCAGCAGCCCCAGATGTGATTCACACGTGAGACTGGAGAGAGGAGTGAAGAGGGGAAGATAAAGAGCGGCGGCGTCTGCTTCCCATGACGATAGGACAGCTTGTTCAGGAGCCCCACGCCGGGCGTGTGCTCACGGCGCCGCCAGAGCACGTCCAGGGGCGTCCTGCACTCTAGGGGTGGCACCGCGAACACCCGCAGGCGAGCGCGGTGCTGCACCAAACAAAGCGTTCCGGGGCGGGGGACGTTGAGTAAGCAAGCTACCCTGCCGGCCACTCGAGGACACCCCCTCCCCACGAGAGAGGGTGGCACGAGGGACAGGGGCCTGCGCTGGGCTGAACAGGGGGCATTTTCTCCTTGTGACATGCTTCTGAGCACGCGCTCATTCAGGAAACCCGCTTCTCGGCCGCCGCTCCCCTCGGCAGCTGTGCAGAAAGCCACTGGGCGGGGCCTGCGTGCGTGTCCTGTCAGTGGTGGTGGGCGGCGGGGGCGGGGGGGTGGAGACTGTGAGGCCTGGCCAGGGCGCATGTGTGCGGGGCTCTCCGCTCATGGGGCCTCTGGGTGAACCGGCTGCGTCCCTGGGCTCCCATTGCAGCCGGGGCCCCTTTGTTCCCGGCAGAGCCCCCCCCGACGCAGGGCCCTCCAGGGACAGTGCGTCCCCCGCCGGCCTTCGGTGGGCCTCCGGCCTGTCCCGGGGAACAATGGTCTCTCCGTTCCTTGACAATCACATTTTGGGCTTTCACTGGCCGCCTCGCCAGAAGGAACGTGGTGGGGAGAACAGGGGGCTCTGCGGAGGCCCAGCCGCCTCTCCAGCTCCCCACGCTCCAGCAGAGCAGCCCCGCCTCCCCCGCGCCGCCTCCCCGACCGACCATCCCCAGCCCTGACGCCCAAGACTCCCCCAGTTCCGGGCACCGCCTCCTGAGGCAGCAGCCATGGCACCGCAGCCAGGGGCCAAGAAGCAAACCCAGGAACCGCCGAGGGGGCTGGTCTCAGCTCCCACTCTCATCAAGGACAGAGACTTCTAGAAATAACTCTGAGAAGATTAGAGCTCCAATCCCATTTAAAGCCCCTTCTAGGACTTGAGATGAGCCTAAATCAGGGATATTTTCGCTGTCTTCCCTTCCCTCCCCTCCCCCCTTCCTTCTTTCCTTCCCAGAAAATCACAGGCGTAGCGGCTGCCTCCCAGGCGTGGATCTGCCAGGGCCAGGTGCAACGCCTCCCACGCCGATCCCAGGCATCTTCAGGACGCCCCTGGCGGCCGCCACGGCCACCGCCCCCACCCCACAGCTCAGGAAGCCGCAGCCACGGCCGTAGAGCCGGGGCTCAGCCCGGAGCCTCTGGCTCACACCCCTCGCCTGTAACACGCCTTAAGGGTGTTGTTTCAGCTCCAAGGTGGTAATTGGAGAATGCACACACACATACAAAAGTCAAACCAAGTAGGTTCTTTCCAAAACCAAACAAAAAACAAAAACAAAAACCCACCACGTAATTAGAATGCAGTTTGTCCACCAGTGTTCTCACATGTCTGGGCCACAGCGAAAAGGGGGTCGGAGGCCAGGGAGGAGGGGACAGAGAGGTGGCCTGGGGCCAGAGCCCAGGTGGCTTTTCTGGCTGGTCCCAAGGTCACCTAGACGCACGTGGCCAGGCGCCTGGCCCAGCTGCTGGAAGGCCGGAGCGTGAAGGGCGGAGCTCATCCTCTGGGGTAAAGGTCGCGCCCCCCTCCCAGGGGAGAGTGCCCCTTTACAGGCTGCTTTGCCCGAGAAGGTCTGGGATGGGTCTGGGTGAAAAACAGGGAAGAAAACTGGAAACCGGAGGCTGATGCGCCCCTCCCCTCAGCGGCTGCAGGGCTCAGAGCCTGAGAGCACGGCAGGGGGCGGCCGGGCTTCCCGCACAGGCCTCCAGGGAGCGGGGTGCCCCCAGGGCCGTGGAGACCCCGGTGCCGCCTGTCCATTCACAGAGGGGACGGCAGGCTGGCCCTCTGCGGCCCGGGGCAGAGCCCCCACACGCGGGTCCTCCCAGAGCCCTGGCGCCCAGGTCTCCCGAGGAGAGGACGGGGCGGCGTCCCTCGGGGCCCTGAGCCCAGCGCGGCGGCCTCCGTGCCGCTGCCTGGTTACCCAGCAGAGCCGGCCCTGGCGTGGGCGCCCGGAGAGGAGTGCCTCACACCGAGGGGCAGCGCTGCAGGGCCTCCGGATGGCAACGCCCTGTCCTCAGGCCCGGAGCCCCTCACTCGCATCCATCTTGTGTGTTGCCAGGTGACTCGAACCCCCACGGAGGGACGCACAGGGCCCTCGGTCTGTCCCCCGCTGTGGAACAGGGAGCCCCTGCCTGGTTGCTCCCTGACCCCACGCAGCCAGCGCAGCCCAGCAGGGGTGACCCCAGAGGCCCCCCCGAGCCCGGAAGAGGCAGTGTGAGCCGGTGTGGGGAGACGGCCCTCAGGCCCCGGCTCCCGCGCCCAGCTCCCCGCACCGCATCTGCGCCCAGGACAGTGTCGGGGTTGGATGTCCGCCGGCCTGCGCGGCGGGCAGGTCGGACGGCCTCGCCCCCCTCACTGCTGCCTCGTGTTTTCATGGGCTGCCCCGGGCCTTCAGGAATGTCACGACACATCCGTTCCCCCTGGGACTCGCCTGCTCCGTTGCTCCTGGAGGCCCCCCACGGGCTGGGGGGCAGGGCGGTAGAGCAGCACCGTCCCCCGCAACCGGAGGCAAAGCGATGCCCCACACCGCCCAGCAGGGGAGTGGCTTGCAGCTCCGGGGCACCTAGAGCCCCAGCAACAGCAGGGTCTGAGTAAAGGCTCGCAGGCCGGTGCCTTAGAAACGGCACGAGGGGACTCAGGTGCCAGGGCCTGAGGCAGGGGGGCAGCTCTTAGCCAAACCCACCTCTCCAGAGACTCTCACGCTTTCTGGACCGCGTCTCTGGTCCGCGAGGGACTCCACGTGGAGGACAGCGGTGACGGGGTGTCAGCCTGCCCGGTGCCTCAGCCTCTCCCACACCGGAACCTAGTGAGCGGCTGCTGCCCAGCGCTCCCACGGGGGCAGGCGTGGGCCTGCAGGGACAGAGACGAGCTCGAGAAACAGGGAGGGCAGCACTGCAAACAGGGTACCCGGGCGTGACGGCTATTTGCGGGGGGCTGTCGTAGCCCGATGTGACTGGGGTCCCTCCAATGACATCATTTCCCAGGGGCCCACGTGGCGTGGGCCGTGGGCCGGGCCCCGCCCCTCTCCAGCCCCCACGGGACAGGTCCCAGTCAGGGGGTGACGGAGAGTCCACCGGTGTCCGGCGTGGCCGAGCCTCTCGGGCCGCTGCCCGTCACGCTGAGTGCGCCCCTGTCTCCCGACCCCGGCCAGACAGAAGTGTGGGGCCCGAGCCAGCCCAGAGATGGCGTGGAGGAGAAGGTGATGCTTAAAAAAACGGAGAAACAGTGGGATTGGCGTCGCCGGCGCGGCGCCGTTGGATTCACTCCGGCAGGCACCGAGCAGAACGGAAAGTCGCACAGCCGCCTGGGGCGCGGAGAGCGCCTGCCGCCGACCCACAGCCGGGCGGTCCACGCCCTGCGGGCAGTGCCCCGGGCAGGAGCCAGAGGGCGGCCCCGCCAGCGTCGCCCGGCCGCCGCGTGAGTCAGGCTCCACGCTGGTGCCGATGAGAACGGGAGGCAACGCGACGTTCACTCTCGGTACGTGATCACTGTTACGCGGCCACGGGAGGGCTAGTCGACATGAGTCTGCGGACAAGGAGAAGGCGAGAAGTGGCAGGACGTCCTGTCTATCGTGGACCACGAAGAAAGGGACAAGAATGTTGCCACAGGTTTGGGGGGAAATGGGTGGTTTTTTTTTTGGCAAGAAGGAGAAAACCACCTGTAGCCTATTATTCTAAGAGGCCCGCGGGCCTGGGGGAGGTTGGAGGCTCCCGATTTCCGGCTCAGGTCTGGGCCACGTGTGCACCTGTTCAGGGCAGGCTGGGGGTGGGGGACGGGTATGACCAGGATTATGCAGATGACTCATGAAGGGCTGAGTCGCCCACCTGTGCTGAGTCTTCAGGAGCCAGAGCAGGGGTGGTGCTGTCTCCATTCCTTCCCCACCCCCACGGGACTGCACATCGACCCCGCTCCAAGCACTGGGGGGACACAGGCTTCAGCAGGCGTCACCCCCCATGCTCCACGATGCAGAGCTGTCCCATCGAGGTGAACTTCAGAACTCGTGCTACTGTGTAGGAAATAATGTGCCCTTGCTCTTCCTAGATGGGAGGGTGGGGATGTGAGAACAAGGGGTGGCTCCTGGCAACCATACTGTGCCCATGAGGCAGCCGGCCCAAGGACGCAGCCAAGGCATGGAGAAGGCAGAGCCCAGAGGAGGGCAGAGCAGGACTCAGCCACCCTGCAGGGGACCCAGAGGCCTCTGGGCACCTCAGTTAGAAGATGGAATAAATCCTCATTGTTGAAACCAGTTAGAGCTGGATTTTAAGCCTTCTGCAACCAAAGCTCCTAACCAGCTCAGATCCCCGCCCCTGAGCCCAACATGCCTAATCCCATTTGTCCTCGCGATGGTCCTGTGACCGGGGAGCCATAGAATTTCCCGTTACAGACGAAGACACGGAGGCGAAGGAAGTTCAGCACACGCAAGGCCACATACCCGGGAGGCCCAGGAGCTGGAATCTGGCTGCGCGTCCGCTTGGTGCCAGTGTTCGGACCCGACCTCACACGCCGCTCTGTCTGGGGCGTGGGAGCCAGGGCCGCCCCTGGGGACAGGAGGCAGGAGAGACCCAACGGGCGTCCTGAGCCTTGGCGTCTCAGCAGGGAAGTGGGCCAGCCCGCACCCGAGCTCCGAGCCTGGCCAGCAGTTGTCCGGTGCCCCCTCGCCAAGTGCACGGCACTGAGCGTGTGAACTGGGACGCGCCGGCACCGCGCACCGACAGAGCAGCGGGGGAACCAGCCGAAAAACCACCTGCCTTCATTATCCCCACAGAAATGCCGGGACGGCCCCTCCTCTCGGGGAGGGAGCCAGCCTCCAGCAGGCAGTGTGGGTGCCGGTGGGCGGAGACCGGGCCGCGGCGGGAAGGAGGCCCTGGACGGAGCCGGCGGTTCTGCGGCCCAATCCGGGGAGTCCGAGCAAATGCTGTTCTGGGTTCTGTTCCGGGTTCGGTCCCCCCTGAGCTCCCCTGAAGTCTCAGCACAGGGCAAGCACTGCGTGACTCCCTGCGTCACGGACCCCGCTCGGAACCCCGTCTCGCCAATCCTCAGCCAGAGGGAGGGGCCGCCCGAGCTGGCAGGTGCCCCTCAAACACAGGGGGGACAACCGAGCTGCGACCGCCCCCGGGGAGCCTGTGGGGCCTGCTGCCGTCCCTGCAGCGGCGCGCTGCGCTGGCACCCGCAAGGCGTAGGGGGGCTGTGGGGGTGCAGCGTAGGCACTGGGCCTTCCCCAGGTCCCGAGTGTGAGCAGCCAGGCATCTGGCTGGGAGGGGCCCGGGGCCTCGCCTCATCCAAGACAGAGAAGGAGAGGCCCTGTCTTCTAAAGGGCCCGGCAGTGTGCGGGGGGACCCCACGTTTGGCAGATCACAGGCTGCTGCCGGGTGCTTCCTCCCTCGCTGTGTGCATGACGGTGGAGCTGGGATTATCGGCAGCGGGTGGGCCCTGAGGAGGTGTTGGGGGGCGGTTCTCTTGGCCTAGTTTTAGAGATAAATTTGTTAGATGCCTAGCAGTGAAATCGCACTCTAGCTGGGTGAGCAAAATCGGGAAGAAAGTGTGATAAACAGAGGTCCATCTGCAGGGAGCTGGGACACGTGCTTCCTCCCCGTGGATTTGTTCCCCCAAGCAGGCAGCGGCCCCGGAGGGGCTGCCCCCCAAACCACCAGGAGCACCTCGGGCCCCTTCAAAGGTCCAGACCTACTGCTCCCTGGTGCAGCTGGGGCTCCTCCGAGGCGCTTCCCTCGGGGGAGGCCTGGGGACCCGCGTTCAAACAGTGGTGGTCACAGGCAAAGCCACGGTGATATGCTTCCCGGGACGGGCAGCGGTGGCTTAGCGTGACTGTCTCCCCAGACGGCCGAATTGACGGCAGCGTCAGGGAGCTGTGTCCGGGGCGATCGCAGGGAGAGGCGGGGACCACGCGCTGCTGTGTTGGAGCGGGGCGCTGGCGCTGACGGGCTCTGGCCCGCGTGGCCCCAGCTTGGCATGCGCCCAGACCGCCGGTCCCCATGTGGGTGGCCCCGGGTGGCGAAGTCCACAGATCTGAGTCCGGGCGCACACCTCACGCCTGTAAACTGGGGTCAGCTTTGCGTGGACAGACCTGAGCCCCCGTTTCCAGTCTCACTCTGGGGACACCTGGGCCAGACACACAGTGGGGCTGCGGAGAGGGGTTCCCTCCTCACGCCTGCCAGGGGCTGTGGAGCCTCCCCCATGGGCTCCGCCCTCGGGTTGGTGCTGGGAGGCAGGTCCCCCCACGGCAGCCCCCGCCCAGCCCCCACGCTTGGCCCAGAGACCCGGGGCGGGTGAGAGAGATGCGTCCCCACTTTATAGCAGAATCTCGTCCCTGGCTCCTCTCCTTGTAAGTTTGCTTCTGTGGATGGAAATTCACCAGATTCCTGAAGCCACAGATGACTTTTAATATGATGGGGCTTCTCCACTTTTCACTAATTTAATTTCTAGGGCCATTAAAGGTAGCCCGAAGAAACACCATCTGTTGAGCGGATGATAGCCTGCAGAAGGAATTTCAGCGGCAAGGCGGTAAATTTCCACTTGATCAGGGAGCGTGGGATCGGCAATCAACCCGCGGAAGCGCCGAGATGCTCACCAGGAGCCTCCTGATCCGGGGCTCCTCCTCGGGCCGGTTTTCTGGCCCATCCATCAGCTCCTGACACTGGTGCCAAGGAGGCCCCGGCACACGCCTCCAAGCGCGTTTCAAATCAGGCACAAGGCCAGTCATTGGAAAACACAGTATTTAAGGGATTTTATTATTTTTATTAATATTCCAACAGCCCTGATGGCACTGGATTTCAGTAACAACTGGGCACACTCCCGTGGGAAGAGCCTCTCGTCTGCGGACTGGGAGAAGCGCCCCCCCAACACCCCGCCCCGGCTGAGTGAGCCGGTGGCCCCCAGGCCTCGGGTCCCACCGCACAGAAGGACCCGCTGGGCTGAGATGCAGAGGTGAGCTGTGAGGGTCCAACACGAGGCTGCCCCTCTTCCGAGGACTTCCCTATCGCTCGGCCCACAACCACTTAGTAGGCTCCAACTGTGTACCGGGCCCCGGGCGGCAGAGGGAGACAGAGCCTGTCCCCGCAGAACCAACACGAAAGTGCTGGGGGCTCCCGCACCAACACAGAACCCGGCCTGGCAAGCGGGTGGGGAGGAAGGTTCTGGTGGGGTCTCGGGGTCGGCGGGGGGCCCCGGAGCCAAGCTCAGGAGGAAGGAAGGGACCTTTCCCGTGGAGAGGGCAGCCAGCCAGGTCCGACACAGCCTGGGCCCCGCACCGTGACGGTGCTCACGACCTGGGACGTGAGGGGAAGGTCAAAGAACCCAGGCCATGTCGCTAGTGCCCGAGCAGATGTGCGGCTCACGTCCGGGTCCCACGGAAGCAGCCAAGGCGCCCCCGCCCCCCACGCCCGGGGCCCTGGGAGTTGGCGGCAGCAGGAGCGCCCCCCCCAGGGCACTTATGCCACTGTGACCCCGGCATAATGCCTCCCCTTCGCAAGCAGCTAATTAGGTCCACACCCGACTCTCCCCTCATTGGTCTGTCACACTCTGGACCACGATACACCCACCCTGGTGGCCCAGGGCCGGGCGCCTGCCGGCCAGCGGCCCCCAGGCCCCAGAGCCTGGGACATGATCAAACTGGCACCCGCTCCCCCCGCCCCCGGCCCGCCCGGCCCCAGCCTGCCTTGCCCTCTCCTTTCCGTTCACCCAGAGCCTGCCCATCCTCCCCAGTCTCGCTCGGCCTCCTCTTCCAGGAAGCCTCCCGCCCCCTCCCGTGTCCTCTCTCTGGCGGTGAGCCCCCGTCTTCAGCTGAGCCCACGTGTGGCACTGAGAACAGGCGGGTCTTCGTTGATTAGAGGGAGCTGGAAATGACCGCGGCCGGGTTGGGGCAGCGAGGGGCCAGTTGTCAGTGAGAGGCAGTGGCGAGGAGTGGGCTCCAGCTGTCGGCTCTGACTCAGCCCCACACACGGTCACACCCCCAGGCCTGGCCGCTGGGGACCGCGCTCCCCCCGCCCCGGAAGCAGGGTAGCGCCCGCCCCGCAGCTGTCTCCAGCCGCAGGCGCCGGCTGCTCGCTGAAATAGGCAGCAGGCAGCGGGCGGCCCCCAACCCGCCCCGTAAGCTGCGCGCACCTGCCCGCCCTCCCACACCCCGGGCCCTGACTGCCGACCCGGGGAGGTTCGCGCGGGGAGGTGGCTGATCCCTGTGGCTCTCGTTAGCCCCCCTGCCAGCTCCCGCTCTCGTCCTCCGTCGTCGCCTCATTACCGGCTGACACCTTCATTAATAGTTAACGCCTCCGCCAGGCGGCTTGTCAGCCGGGAGCACCGTGGGCACTGTGACGTGACCACCCGCGAGAGGCGGGGGCCCGCGGCGGAGGACGGTGCGGGGCCCAGCTGGGTCTCGAAGTCCCCAGGGCAGCCTGGGAGGCCCCCTTGGAAGTGGAACCGGGTGCGTCTGACAGGTCACCACCCTCAGGGAGCCCTCCCATGGCTGTGACATGGGGGAGGGGCTGTACCTGCTCTGTAAGGGGCCCGGTGGTAAACGTTTGGGGCCTGCAGGACTCAGGGACTCTCTCACCGCGCCCCTCGCTCGTGGCAGGAAGTGGGATCTGCAAAAAACGGGCGGGGCCGTGTGCTGCTAAAACTTTATTTACAAAGAACAGGTCGGGACCCAGGAACCACTAGCCTGGAGTGGTTGAGGCCACTCCCAAGTCTGCGGAAAGCCCACAGCTCAGACACCTGGGCGCCCCCGAGCTGGTGCCTCTTCTCTCGGAGAAGGGGCTCGGGGCGGCCGGGGGGGCCTGAGCGCCGTGCGGCCCAGAAGGGCCCCCGTCCCGAACCGAGGCTCCCGTGTGAGCCCATCGTCCTAACCTGGTCCCTGTGACGCGTGGCCACGCCCACTCCCCGTGCAGGAGAGGCACCGGCCTGGCCACGGGAGCTGCCTCAGCAGCCAGCGGGCCACGCGCGGCCCTGCCTGGACTGACTGGCCTCCCTTCCCGCCGGGCACCCCAGTTTGAAGCGTTGGGGGTCACTCCGGGAGGGAGACTCCAGGCACACGGTGCCGACGGGGCACCTTGGTGGCGGATGGCGATGCGCCTGCAGGACAAAGGGCTGGCCACGTGGTTCCGCCCCACCCTCAGGTCATTGCAGGGGAGAAAGGGCAGGAGCGTGCGTGTGCGGGAGGGGCCCCGTGGGGGCGGGGGACCTGGTGCCGCTCCCGCAGTTTCTCTGTGACTGTAAAACCCAGCTCTTTTAAAGGGTCCTGTCCATACAGCTGAGGCTGGGGAGTGGGCCGGTGCCTGCTTCTCCACTAGGGCGTGAGTGAGCGCGGGGAGAGCAGGGACCCAGCCCGGCGTGGCTTGTCTGTCACAGGCCCCGTGTGTGTTGGCGCGGCCTCCGTGGGGAGGTGGGGGCTGGGAGCCTGGGGGCCTGGTCCCAGCTCGGCTGCCCAGTGTCCGGGAGCCCCTGGGTCTCCGCCTGCGTCCCCGCTGTGCCCTGTCCCCTCCCTCTCTCTCTCTGTCTCTTTGTCTCTGTCTCTCTCTCACGGCCTCTCTTTCTGGAAGACAAGCCACCCCCTCCGGGCTGGACAGGTGAGGGACAGTTGTCATGGACCCCTTTGGGGAACCATCAGGCCTAAGCGAGCCGTCTGCAGGCTCCTGGCCCCGGAGCTCTGACTGGGGACAGCTCCAGCCCCCAGGGCGCCATCTGCTCTCAGGGCTGAGTCAGGATGTCACGGCTCCGGGGACGTGCACAGCTGCCCCCAGTGTGTCCCCGGTGCCGGGCACAGGTTCACTCATTGCCGCGTGCTGCTGACTCACCTACAGGCCAGATGCCTCCAGGTGAGCCGGAGCCCCCCTGGGGACAGAGACCCCCCCAACCCGTCCTCCTCCATCCCGGGGACCGAGTCAGGGCTCAGTGAACCACCTGGGCCACCAAGGCCCGAACAGCCAGGGCCCGAGAGGACAGAGTAACGGGTCCGGAGGAAGCAGGTCTGGGTATCGGCACACGGCCCACTCCTTGTGCCTGGCCACCGGGGGTCCCAGACCCACACCTCAGAGGCTTAGCCATCCCTGGACTGAGCATTTTTCACACACAACCCACCCTCTGCCTCAGCCTGACCAAGGCAGTGGCAGGAGAGGGGAGGGGGAGCGGGGTCTCCTGTCTTCAGGGGCCAGTGACTTCTCTCCTCACCTGCCTGGGGACAACTCGGGGGCAGGCCTGAGGAGCACAGGGAGGGCTCTGTGGAAGGCGGAGACGTGACGGGAGGGTCGGCAGCGGGCGGGCAGGGGGCCTGGGCCCTGCCCAGCCCCCCGGAGCCGCCCCAGCCCGAACCCGCCCCAGCTGCCACCCGAGGTTCGCACCGCCGGCGGGGCCGTGGCGCTGGCTGACCGGCTGTGCCAGTGGGCACATTCCCACCTCCCCGACCCCCTCTCCCACCCTGATGAGACACCCGCCGCGTGGGGGCGGGAATTAGAAGAGGCGAGTCAGCAGCCACAGCGGGGTCAAGCGCGGGCGGGGCAGGGACATCTGTGCTTTTCTCAGCAAAACGGTCTTGACACCATGACACCCGGGAGGGAGGGACGGCCCCTTTGCAGGTGAGCACCCGCACCCCGCCCTGTGGCTCTCGCCACCTGTCCCAGCCGCCGGTGAGGAGCCCGGAGGGGCGGCTGCAGGGGCCAGAGCGCAGCTCATGGGGGTGGAGTACAACGTTCTCACCCGCCCCTCCTGCCGCTGTCCTCATTCCCTGGAGGGGACTGCCCCGTCCTTGGAAGGCCTGTCCTGGCCATCTGGCCCTTGGCAGCTGCGGTGATGGGGAGGCACTGGGGAGGAGCCGCTGGCCCAAGGCTGAGGGCTGCTTTTCAGAGCGCAGTGCAGCGGGGGTCTCAGAGGCTGAGCTTCCCGGGGCTACACAGTGCTAATCATTTTGGAGCTGGTGGGAACCGGGGGAGCTGCCGGTGCGTGACCCCCAAACATGACGTGGGGGTGCTGGACTCGGGGAACGTCGTGCCCGAGTGCTGCCGGGAGAGAATGCTCCAGGAGAGAGGTTCCGGAATGAGGCCTGAGTCAGGTCCCGAGATCCCTGTCTGAAGAGGGTTCCTGAGGCCACATCCCCTCTCGCCAACTGGGCCAGGAGCCGTGGGCGCAGGCGAGTGGGGCAGGGGGCTCTGCGCGGGCAGCCCCTGGCTGGAGGCGCGTCTGCCCCTGGTCTGCATCGCCTGAGAGCCCGCCATCCCTGACCCCACCGGCCCTGCCCTGCCCTGCCCCCGCCCCCGGAAGCCCCCCACCCTCCACACCTGAGCACAGGGCTGTCGGCAGGCCTCTGGGAAGGGCCCAGGCCAGGGCCCCGGTCACCACACCGGTCCCTGCCTCAGGCAGAGAGCCAGGCACCGAGGGACCCTCTCTGCCCCCCTGGCTGTGGGGCTTGGGGAGGCCCGTCTCTCGATGGTGTCTGTGAGGCAGAGCCAGCAATAACCGCCCGGCGGCTGCTCCTCGGGGCTGCAGAGCAGACACGCCGCTTGGCCTGTGACAAGCAGGCTCCTCGGGCTGTGAGAGCTAGTGCAGCGAGCAGGGCACGGCCCTTCGCCGCGCAGCCAGGTGGCGCTCAGCCACCCCAGGGCGCGTTACGTACCTGTCGGCGTCCGGGGACCCCGGACACCACGTCGGGCAGGCAGGACCTCTGTGGGCTGGAGGGGCGGAGGTCTCAGTGTGGTCGGAGGACGTCCTCCGAGATCCCTCGGGGGTGACGGGTGCACGGGGCGGGGGGCCGGCGTGGGCTGCCGACCGCGGGAACAGGGAGGCGGGGACCGAGTGGCTTGGGGGGGTATATCAGCGGGTGGGTGCACGGGGGCGGGGACGGGGAACCGGCACGGTGAGACCCCAGGGGCTGGCATAGGGCAGCCGGGGAGGGGCAGGGTTGCTCCTGCTACTGCGTTTGCGCCCCGAGCCGTGGCAACCAGCCGCCGCCCCCCCCCGCGCCCCAGAGCCGCCCTTTCTGGTGTTGGGGCTCCGCCTGCTCCCCATCCCGCTCCGGCTGCCCTCCCCAGAGTGGCCCCCAGAGTCAGGCGGGCTCGGGGCCCACGCAGGGGGAAGGCCAGTCTCACCCCTCGACCTCGCCCGCGCACCCCGTCTGTCAGCACGGGCTCATGAACGCCTCCTGTGCGCTGGGCCGAAGGCGGCAGGGGCAAGGCATACGCTCCCACCTGCACAGCCCGGCCACCGGGCAGGGTGCTCCTGGGACGCGGCCCCGACGCGGCAGGTTGGATGGGGGCTGGACGCAGAGGGCCAGCAGTGGGTCTCCCTTCGTTCCGTTAGACCCCAGGCCAGGCCCGAGACGGAGGGCGGTGAGCCAGGCCAAGCCCCGCGGGGGCTCGTGCGGGAGGCCGGGTGGGTGTAGCCAAGCCCAGGCCCGGGGCGGGGGGTGGGCGCCCCCGCCCCCCAGCGCCCGTGAGCCCTGCAGCAGGCCGGTCCTCCCGGGGGAAGGACTGTATCACAGGGAACACCTGACGAGGGGGAGCCCAGCCACTCTGGAGCTGCGGCCTGAGGCGGCCCGTCCTGGCCTCACGGCTTCTAAAGGGCCGTGGGGTCCCACAGAGGCCGAGCACCTGACTGCCCTGTCCCCCGCGGGCTGTGGGGCAGATGCATGTGAGGCGCTGAGTTCTGCCTCCTGAGAGCCACGATGCGCCTCCCAAACGACGGAAATTAGAGGGACCCAGGGACCCGGCCGCTCCTCTTCCAGGAACTTATCTGAGAGCAAAGGCAGCCAAGCAAACAAAGGCCTCGCGGCAGGGACGGCCCTTTGCTGTGCTGTGTCCAACAGGAAGAGGGAAGACAGCTCACGGCCCTTCCACAGAGCGGGCCGCACTGGACAGGGAGGTTCGTCCGCGCTGGGACGCAGGGCGGGGGCCAGAGGCAGAGGGGCATGGCGGGCGCCGCCCGCGCACGAGGTCTGCGCCAAGCCCCGCACGCGAGGACGCTCCGTCGCCCTGTGGCCTGGGGCTCGCGCTTTCGGAATGGGGACCGAGGACGCCTCACCTTGGGTCACACCCAGCCTGACTCTTACCCGTGACGCGGTGTCAACAAAGTGAAAACACGGTGCCGTCAACGAAGTGAACGCACGGTGCCATGTTGATGGATGTGGACAGATGTGCCCAGAATCTAAGTGACAAATGGCCGGCGGCAGCAGCACAAGCACAGGCTCTCCAGACAGGCAGACACGTCTTCCTACACCAGACGGCGGCAGCTGGCGGGGGTCAGGGCTCTGGCTTCAGGCTGCCTGAATTTCCAGAACTTTCCTTGCAGTAACAGTGGATTGGTTTTATAACCAGGGGAAAACAATACAGCTATTTTAAGGCTGGCCATTGGCACCTGGCGGAGGGGACCAGCAGGCTGAGTCATCTGGGGTACCGAACTGAGTGGTGGGGGACTCACGTCGCAAGGCCAAGGACCGCCCCCTGGACGCACCAAGCCCTCACCAGGGCGGGACCCGGGGGCCCTGGAGGGGGCGCCCAGGACAGAGCAGCGTGGGTGGGAGGGAGGAGGGTGCCGGTCCCCGACAGCCACGAGACAGCTTTGTCACCAGCATATGGGACATCCTTCTGTTCTCCCCAGCTCCTCCCTGCCAACAAAGAGACATCAGCAGCCCACACTTAAAAATACACACATACGTGCAACACCCCAACCGGGGGAGGGGGCGGGGGGGGCGCAAAAACACAGTGTCCCTTTTTGGAATAGCGATGGGGGGAGGAACACAGCCTGGCCTGGAAGGAAGGGTCTGCCGTTCCAGACAGTGTCCTCACTGAGGAGTCTGCGAGAGCCCCCCGCACGTCCCACGATGGGGCACCGTAAGGCCGGGGCCTGGCCCAGGGTGCCGGTGAGCGACCCTGCCCGTCCCAGCTGCATCAGACGCGGGGGCCTGACAAGGGCTTTCTGCCCGTTTTGAAAACTCCCTTCTCTGCTTCCGAGAGGCGCGCACGCCCCACCCCCACCGTCCCCAGCAGTGGACCCAGAAGCCCTCTGACCGCACGCGGACTTGATGGATGGGCAGGGCGTGGAAAGTGGCACCGAGCCGGCCGAGGACTGGCAGGTGGGGTGGGGAAATTAATCCAGCCCCCGTGGGTCATTCATCATCGACCCTTGCTCCCCACCCCAGCCCAGGGTCGGCCGCCGCTCCCAGAGCAATCTATCAGCCGGGCGGGCTGTGCTGTCACCGGACGACCGGTGTCACGGCCGCCTCTCTCTCCACGCACCACCCGGCTCCCCAGGCCCAGGGCCGGCTCTGCGATGCAGGCAGACCCTTCCAAGCCGCCTCAATGAGGAGTTAATTGAAGGGTAATTAGGCTTCGAATGTGCACGTGTAAAGGACAAAGCTCTCTTGGAATTAAGCATCGTTTAAATAATCGCTTTGCTTCCTTGGCGTGGCCCCACCCCCGGGGCTCTGGCAGGGTGTCCGTTAGCTGCTCCTTTGTGACAAACGCAAGAGGCAGACAGGCCCTGGGCCCCCAGTTCCCATTTTGTAGCCCTCCTTCTGGGCCCAAGGGCCAGGCAGGGCAGGGGCGGAGAGGGCAAGGGGAAGACCCGCCCCGGGGCGGGGGGGGGGGGGTCCTGTGGGGTCATGTGACCAGTTCTGGCCAATGAGGTGGGAGCAGCCTTTCCAGCCGCAGTGGCTGCTGCTCCCAGGTGTCTCTGCTCTGCCCTAGCAAGGCCGCTGGCTGGGTGACAGCGTCCACGAAGGTCCCCTGGAGAGGGGCCGGCCCCAGAGCAGCCTCTGTGTGTGGGATGTGAGCCTGCCTCCGTGACACCACTGAGGACGGGTTCCTGGTCACTGCAGGGTGGCGGCCCAGGAGAATGTCCCGCCGGGGGCCCTGCCACGTGCTGGGCTGGGGGCTCGGGATGAAGAAGACCACGTGGGCGTCTCCCCTCGGCCCAGAGTCTGGAAGAAACCCCCAAGCCGCTTCCAACGTTTCCGTCTTGGAAACGAGGGACGAGCCCCCAGGGAGGCGGGTCGCCCCTAGCCAGCCAGCAGCAGGGCTCCAGCTTGCTCCTGCCAGGTCCTGGGGCCCAGGTTCCCAACGGTCCCCCGGGTGGGGACATCCTGGGAGCCCTCGGATTTCGGGGTGGGCTGGGGGGCTCCAAGGGAGCCCCTGGGGACACGGACCAGCTGGGGTCAGAGGCAACGCTCCCGGTCTCGCATCTTCTGACTGTCTGGTTATTTTCTGTAACATCATCCCCTGAAGGTGCCGGCTGAGGTGGGGACTTTCATGACAAAGGCCTCCTGCGAATGTCATCTGCTCCGGAGGCACAGGTGGGGTGGGGGAGGGGCAGATCAGGGCTGTCTCCCCTGGAAACTCACCGGGATTGGTCAAGTGGGCGGGGAGCCCTTCAACAAGCACACGTGGACAGCCTGCTGTATGCACAACACTTCGCGTTCTTGAATCCTGAAACAGTTTGGGATGCCAGGCTGACAGACAAGAGCAACAGGCTTTTTTGGGGGGTGGGAGGGTAGGCGTTCGGGCTCCATTATCAACACTGCACCATTTTCTCAGGGTTCAGAAGCCGGGGCCCATGGTGAATCCAGGGAGGACTTTGAGGGCCCGTGGCCGGCCCCGCCCCACCCTCCCGGAAGACGCTCAGACTCCCGGACCTTGTTTCCAGGAAGGTCGATGCCGGGTCCCAGGCACCTCTGCAAACGGGTGTCTCACTCCTCCACAGCAGCCGGAGCCCTTCCAGGCCACCGGGAGTGCTAGCGGGGGCCCTGGTGGGGCGCAGGTTTCACGAGGGCCAGCTGCACGTGGGACTGGGTGCTGGGGCTCGTCTGGGCCCCAGGCGGGGAAGCGGGAAGGCGTCCGGCCTCGAGGACACTCCCCGGTGCGCCCCCTCAGGGACTCAGCACCCCCTCGCTTCCCCATCCGGGACCCAGAGCCGGGAAAGCCAGCGCCCCCGCGCCTGCCGTGGGACCCCAGAGCAGCCCCTGGGAGGACGCCCCTTTCCTCGGGAGACGCCAGTCCCCGTCCCCCCTCCCCAAACGCTGGAACCACCCCGCAGAGGTCTTCCAGCCACCGGTCCCTGAAGGGCTCCCTCCTCCCCCCCCAACCCCACCCCGCCCCGCCTTGCGCGGGTGTTACGGAGACTTTATGCCTCTGCACAGACAGCATCTTTGTCAGTTTCCAACGTGAAAAATAAGAGCACAGAGGTGTCGACAGGCTGGGTAAAAATAGTCCGGTCTATTAAAAGGTGAAAACGTGGTGAGCCGTGCAGAGGGTGAGGGTGGTGGACGCGGGCCTTGCCCCCGTCCCTCTGCTTCCTGGGACGGCCAGCCCTCCCAGGCGCCGGTGCCCGCCCGGACCCCCGGACCCGCCCGCGCCTCCGAGGGACGCAGGCCGGCGGGGTGGACGTCCCCATCAGACCAGGCGGGAGGCCAGCCCGCTCTTGACACCTACTATCTTGACACAGATCCGTTTTTAAGTCAAGGACTGCGGCTTCCCAACGAACTGCTTTTCTCAAGGACCATCTGTTGCTGTAAAAAGGAAGGCAGGAGGAAAGCAGCCGGGTTCCGCCACCAGCCCCACGCCCGGGTCGGCCTGGGGTCCCGTCCCTTCGTGGGGAAAGCAGTCTCTGTCCCGCCAATGCCCGTGTCAACGCCAGCCCAGTCATCCTGCAAGAGCACGAGGGCCACCGCACTGGCACAGGGAGGGGACCGCCCCACACGGACCCACCCGCGGCCGCGGACGCCGCGATGGACAGCGCCCCGTCCAGGCCTTAGAGCGGCAGCCCCTGCGGGGCAGGGAGAGCTCAGTGCAGCCCGTCTCTGATGAATCCCCATGGTGGGGGAGTGTTTCTGGACCCCGAACCTCGCCAGCCCTGCGCTGGGCCGCAGCCCGGGAGGCGGGGAGGACGGCAGGCTGGGAGCCAGGGCCTGGCCAGCCGCCGAGGCTGGCGTGCGTTTGCTGGGTGAACCCTGAGCCGCGGACGCGACCGCTCTGAGCAGGAGCTCTGCGGGGTCTCAGGAGAGAACGGGATGAAAGCCCAGGCAGGCGGTGCCCGGGCCCCCGGGCCCCATCACACCCTCCCCTCCGTCCTCCGGTTCTTCCCACCGCCGCCACCCCGCCAGCTCTCCGGGGTTGGAGGGGAAGCGGCCCCCCCCCCGGACTGGGCTGCGGGGAGCCTGCACACGACACCGGAACGGGCACTGGAGCCGCACTCAGCCGCCAGCTGTTTGCAAATGGAGGCCGGAGATTAGACGAGAGCGTGAAATGGCTCTGCGTAAAAGCAGGAGTGGCCTCAGCACGGACTAATTCAATTTCCTCCTCCTGCGCCGAGGGGGGCGGGCTCGAGAGCCGAGCCACTACGTGGAGGCAGGAGACCGGGCGCAAGGAGCAGGCCCGCCGCGTCACCTGCAACACGCGTCAGCCCACACGCGCCTGGGGTGGCCTCTCACTGTGTCAGCGTCTGCCCTGGCGTCACCCCAACCCCCTACTCCATGGAGAAGAGGGAGAAAGGCCAGCCTTGACCGAGGCCGGCAACACTCCCTGGGCTCCCTGTCGGTCGTCACCAGCAAGAGTCGTGCGAGACCACAGAGCCCCCGCGGCCGCGGCACGGTGGCCAGCGGGAGCCAAGCTCCCGCCCCACCCCTGTCTAACCCCGCTCCGCAACTCGGACCACTGGATGGTATTAGTTTCCTATTGCTGCAAAGACTGGGAAAAATCACCCCCAGACCTTAGCCACAGAAGGCAACAGAAATCACTATCTCACTTTCTATGGGTCAGGAGCTGGGGGCGACGTACCGGGGGCTCTGGCTCAGGGTCCCCCAGGAGGCGGCCGTCAGGCTGGGGCTGGGGGCGCTGAAGGAGACGCTTCCGAGCCACCCTCCGTGGCTGGGGCGGGAGGCCCGTTCTCTGCCACGCGGGGTCTCTATCGGGCCCCCGACCGCGTGGCGCTGGCCTGGCCTGGCACACAGCATCTAAGAGAGGGGGCCACCCCAGAGAGAAGCTGCGGCGCCTTTGACACCGTACTCTTGGGAGGAACGTAACACTCCTTCCGCGGATTTGTGTTGGCCGCTCAGACCAACCCTGGTGCAGGATGGGAGGGGGCTGCCCACGCTGTGCCCCCAGGAGGCGGGATCCCTGCTCCCTGTTTTACAGATGAGCAAACTGAGGCTCGGGCTCCTGGGTCTCCGGCCTGGGCTCAGGCGGCCAGTGAGGCAGAGGCAGGCCGGGGTCCTTGGACGCTCGGGGCTCCAGGCGTGAGCCCTACCCCTGGACGTGTGACCTTCAGAGAGTCACTCAGTGACCGGGCCTCGGCCTCCTCCTCAGAAGACACAGTCCTGCCTGTGCCATGACATCTCCACAGTCCTAAAGGCGATGTGGGCAGTGGACAGGGAGTTTGGAGACAGAGCGGAGTAAGTCCCCCAGGGGCCTGCACTGCAGGCAGGGAATCGGAGGGAGCCGCGCACTGGTCGGGGTGCAGCTCGGGGGCAGGCCTTGTGGACCCCGTGTCCCCAGGGCCTTCCCTGCAGGACCCGCCACGTGGACGGAGGCTGTGGCTCGGAGAGGGGCAGAGGGGTTACCGTCCTGGGCCCGACGGGCTCTGTCCCAGCGACCGCACTGCGGCCACCGGCGGGGTGTCATTGTTGTCATGCCACTGAGGAAACTGAAGGCGAGTGACCCCCAGAGTGAGCACGGGCGGTGCCTCCCAGCGTCTGCGGGCAAGGAGCTCACCTCCGCCTCGGGGCTGGTCCCAAGCCCCGCCCCCAGCCCCGCCCCGGCCCCGCCCATCCTCCCGAGGCTCTCTCACAGCTCCGTCCCCCTGCGCTCAGACACGGGGACGCGCACAGACACGGGGACGCACACAGAGGACGCCTCCTCAGCCCTGTCAACGGCCCCCCACACTCAACTGCCCTTAGACACGCAGCTCACCGCTGGCCCTTGGCTCCCCCCACCCGGGAAATAGACGCATCCCACCCCCTGCCCCGCACCTCTGGGACACGCTGCTTTTGGCTCTCGCTCACCCAAAGGGCGCCGTGCCCCTAACCGAGATTTACACCCAGCATTTCGGGGAGCGCAGCCAGCCAACGTGAAAACACACGGAGCTGTTTTCTGGTTTCCTCCGACACAGCTTTCTGCTCGATCTCATGTTTTGGAGTCACATGTTTATTCGTATGGAAGCTGTTCCCGGCCTCCTGTGGCACTTGGGGGCTGAGTCATCGCTTCCACGCCTCACGGCGTCGCTCAAAAGGCAGAAAGCATCACAACATGCTGTGGACCCTGGTCTGGCTTGGGTTTCCTGGAAGCAGCTTTTCCCTTAATGACTAACGTGAAGTTAAAACAAGTGGGACTCGGGTCCCCGGGCCCGTCCTCTCCCCGAGGCTGCAGGGGCTGGCGGCACCCATCGCGGGGCGGGCACACAGCTGCTGCCACCGGCCACCTCCCCGAGGGTCTCTGGCCCTCGAGGCTGTGAGTCTGTCAGGCGCCCCCCGAGGCTTTTTTGGCCTCTTTGAGATCTTGCACTGCCTCGGTTTCCCTCTGTGAAGTGGGGACGGCGGTGCCTGCCCGTGTCTCCCTCCTTCCCACCCTCTGCACACACTGTCCCCTTGAAGGTGTCCTCGTCACCCAGGGCAACTGCTGCCCTTTCCGCTCCTTTAGCTGAGATCAGGGTCCCGTCGTCAGGTGTGGAGAGGCAGGGCCGGGGCCCTGGGCGTCCGGCCGCTGAGGCCAGCTGCACTGCCTGGGCGCCCAGCCGTGGCTGCGCCTCCCCGGGTGGGCGGGCCGGTCACAGACCCGCTGCGGAGGGTGGGCCGGCGCCTGGCAGCGGTGAGGAGACAGGAGACGCTCGAGGCGCCGCCTCTGGTGGGCCCGATTGGCGCAGGGTGCGCGGCACCCTCCCGCTCAGCAAACCCTCGCAGGCTCCTGAGGCCACCTGCCTGGAGCTGCCGAGCCACCGCCTTCGCAGCCGCCCCAGGTCGCGATGGCACCAGGAAGCCTTCTCAGCGCCACCTGGCTGACGCACAGCCCACACGACGCCCTCGTGGGACGCGGGGGAAGCCCGTGCGGGTCCTCACCCTCTCGCAGCCAGGCTACCTCACCTGTCCAAGCCCCAGCCTCTTCATGCAGAACGAAGGGGAAGCAGGAGCGAAGCGCCAGGCTGGCTCGGACCACCCCTCCCGGGCCCAGGAGCGCCCCACTCCCAGGAGCTAGGCCCCCTCCCCTGTCCTTTCGCGGACCTGCCGGGCTCCCCGGGACGCAGATGGTGCCTGGTTCACCTTCACATCCCGCTGAGGGTCTCCCCGCACCTGGCAGGCTGGAAGCGGTGACTGGGAGAGTGCGGGGTGGATCCCAAGGTGGCCCTGCAGCCAGGCCACACCCTTTGGAACCCTGGACTCCCAACACCGCGGCCTCACACTCCTGAAGACGTCATGTGGCCCCAAGAAAAGGGCGTCGGAGGCGTCGGAGGCCTTGCAGCCGCAGGAGAGAAGCAAAGCAGCGCGAAGGCCGGCACCGGGCTTAACTCACGGGCCGTAAATGAATCAGCAGGGCAGACCCATGGGGGGCGCGGCATCGCCTGGAAACCAGCTCCAGCTTCCACAGCACTCGGGTTTGTTAAAATATTGAACCTATTCTGAAGGAAATGGAAAAAAGCCAGACAAGATGCTCTTCCTCCTGCCCGAGGGGGCACGTCGGAGGGCAGGCGCAATCCGCCAGCTCCCGCGGCCTGAGACTAACGCCGCGGAGGTCGGGAGGGGCCCCCAGCCTCCGGCTGCCGGCCAGCCGCAAACCCCAGCAACGTGCGGCGTTCTGCCCCGCCCCCCCGCGCCTTGCGAGTGGGGGGGGGGACGACGCGTGTCCTTAAAGGGCTTTACATGTGTCTTGGCTTCAAAGCCAAGTGCGCCTAACACAGAGAGGCACTCAGCATCCCGGGGAGGGGCTTTCGGCACAGCCCAGGGCCACGCCGCGCCGCTGTCTTCCAGGGCGAGCGCCTTCTGGGGCGAGCACAACAGCGGGGCCCGGGGAGAGAAGCGTGGCTGTTGGAGGAGCCGGTGCAGCCGCAGAGCCCGGAGGACCGCCTCCCGCCCCACCCAGGCCCCTGATGTCTGTCCTGCTGGGGGAGTAGGAAGCGCCCCTGAGAGACGGTTAGCATGGCTGGGGGTGGTCCCAGCTCCTTAGGTCCATCTTCCAGCACGTTCTGTTGACAAGGCTGAGGGGCCGGTGGTCGGGTTGTTGGGCTGTGGGCATGGGTGAGCCATCACCCAGGCTTCCAGGAGAACAGTCTGGAATGAATCGGCCCCCCTGGAGGGCTAGGCTTTCCTGCCGGTTTCCAGGAAGGCTGGCGAAGTTGCGGCAAAGGTCCCCGGTCAGGGCACAGGCCTGGGTGCGGGCCTGGTCCCCAGGTCCCCAGATGGCACTCAAGTGAGTGGTGACCCATTGATGTTTCTCACGTCGATGTCTCTCTCCCTCTTTCTCCCTCCCTCCCCCGCTAAGGAAATAAATAAAATCTTTACAAAAGAAAAAAACGAGTGCCCCCAGTGTCGACGGGGGCCTCAGGGTGACCGTGAGGTGTGTGCAGGCAGGTCCCTCCGCTGGGACAGATGCACGGCTCGGTGGGGACCCTGACAATGGGGAGGTTGGGCAGGGGCGGTGAGGGGGGCAGGCTGGAGAGGGGGCGTCTCATACCTTTTGCCCAATTTTGCTGTGAACAAAAACTGCTCTAAAATAAAGGAAGTCTAATTTTTTAAAAAGTGGGGAAAAAATCCAGGAAAGCAAACTTAAAAAAAAAATCATAAAACAATAGGAAAACTCTAGATGGAGGGGTGTATGGGAACTCTGCTCTCTGCTCAATTTTTCTGTAAACCTAAACCTGCTCTTAAAAAAAAAAAAAAAAAATCGAGCCCCGGCTGGTGAGGTTCAGTGGACTGAGCACCGACCTGCGAACCAAAGGGCTGCCGGTTTGATTCCCAGTCAGGGCACAGGCCTGGGTTGCGGGCCAGGTCCCCAGTGGGGGGCCCATGAGAGGCAGCCACACATGGATATTTCTCTCCCTCTCTTTCGCCCTCCCTTCCCCCTCTCTAAAAATAAATAAATAAAATATGTTTTCTTAATCTATTGGTTAAAAGGAAAATAAGGGGTCAGCTCAGGACCTGGGTCACTCTGGCCCCCGACCCGGCTGTGAACAGCTCGGAGCAGGTCTGACGGAACACATTCAGGCCTGGGAAAACAGCAAACTCCTTCACTGAGCCTGAACCCTCACACGGCTCCAAATTTTCTTTTCTGTACTTAATTCGCAGGTGGGGAGGGGCCCTGGTCCCGCAGTCGGAAGCGCAGTCCCGGCCTCGGCGCTGGGCCCCGAGCGTGTCTCCCCGGCGGTGCCGCCGCGGACGAGTGTCCCGTGGAGCAACGCCGGGGTGGGGGGGGCCCATCGGTCTGTTGGAGAGCTGCGTCCTGTGCCTGTTCTTCGGGAGCATCATTGCGTCACTTCATCACAGCTTTTGGGATCGCTCCACGTCGGCGCGTGTGTTCTGGGTCACACCTACGCGCTGCCGCGTAGCGGTGTCCCAGCAGGAGAACGCGGGGGCCGCCGTGCGTCTTTCCTTCTTGATGAACAGAAACAGAGGAGCGAGGAGAAATCAGCCTGCCCCAGCCCGGCAGTGGCGACGAGGGGGCGGGGCCTCGGTTCCAAGCTTGAGCGTGTGCGTGTGCGCGTGTGTGCACCCGCCCACGTGCCCACGCTCGAGTGACGCCTGCAGAGTGGGCCGGGCTGTGTGCGATCAGAGCAGCTGCTGGAAGCGCGTGTCGAACTAGAGGCGCTCAGCCCTGGGAGCCTGACGCCTCCCGCGTGAAAAATGGATCAGGAGGCTTCCTGCACCTGCCAGGCCCTCGCCAAACGCGAAACCGCGCTGGAGCCACGCCCCGGCTCTCGTGGCCCCTCGGCAGCCGTGGTGCTGAAATGTCAGCGCCGGCTGTCCCAGCTCTGCTCACCAGCACGCTGCTGCCGCGGCTGCTGCTGGGGGCGGGGGCCGGGGGGGCGCCCTGCCACCCCCGGGCCCACGCCCATCAGCCCCGCCGCCTCACGCAGCCGGTGGGGGGCCCGCCCAGGGCTCCTGGGGCCATGGCCTCGGACTCCCCCACCCGCCTGAGCCTGTCCTGCCCCGCCATCCCCTCGGTCACCCGGAAGCACATTCTGTAACTAACGGACCGTCCAGGCCCGTCCCCGTGGCCCGCGGAGAAAGCCTGCCCTGCCCAGCACGTAAGGGCCAGCTTAGCGAACTTCTAGAAACATCCCTCTCCCCCGCCACCCTGCAGCACCCCCGGCACAGCTCTGCTCCCCAGTGTCGGCCGCACCCCCGCCCTGCCCGCCTCCACCTCCCCGCAGGACTGTGAGCCCCTGGCTGGAGGTGAGGTCTCCCCCGCCCCCAGGACCCAGGCCACACCTGGGGCTGCGTTTTAAAGGCAACGGAGCAGCAGAGCAGGTGAGTCCTGTCCAGGGTCCATCCCGGTCCCGCGCCCCACGGGCGCCGCCAAGCCCTCCAGTCCCGGGAGGTCGCCAGGAGCCTGAGGCCCCGGGGCAGCAGCCAGGCAGGGGGACTCCTCTGAGCCCCTGGGGGCAGAGCCAGACCAGCTCAGGCAGAGGTGCCCCGCCCTGCCGCGCCCCTGGACCCCATTCCAAACGCATTCCCTGAGGGCAGAAGGGGGTCCTGCCGGGTGGGAGGGACGGGTGCCCGGCTCACTGGTGGGAGAGACCGGCCCACTCCCACCCCCTCCCCGCCCCCGCCGTGGCCACCGCCCTGGCCCCGCCCCACAGGGCCTGCTCAGGTGCCTCTGGGGAGGGGGCTGCGCAGAGCCTGCCCTGGCCCTGCCTGTCCCTGCCTGGCTTCTCTCCTCCCACGTAGCCCCTTCCTCCCAGGCGCCCCCAGCCCCCGCCACCTCCCGAGGGGGCCCCCCAAGGACGGCTCTTCAGCAGGCACCTTGCTGAGGCTGTCAGGCTGTTTGGGGGAGCGTGGCGCCCCCTGGTCAGCAACAAGCTCGAGTGGCACAAGGGCCACAGGCAAGCGAGAGAGCGGGCCCCAGTGTTAGTTTCTATGTGAAGTCATGAGGGCACCGGCTCACGGCACACGTGTCCCACACACGCACACACGCACACCGAGCACACACGGTCCCCTCCCCGTCCCTGCCGCCCTCCCGCCCCGCCCCGCCGTGGGGGCCGACGCTGGGCGCCCGCCGTCCTCCATCTCCCTGATTCATTCTCCCGCCTTCGCTGTGGCATATTAATGGGAGGTCAAAAAGGGTTTCATCAGTTATTCTGAAGGTCTTAATTCATTTTTACTCAGGAACGTGTAATCCTGAGAAAAAATAATTGCCTACGAGATTGACGCCGAAGCTCCGACCGGAATTCGCAGACTCCTGGAATCTCAGACCCGGAAGGGGACGTCGGAGCTGGCCCTCTCTTTTCCCAGCTGGGGAAACTGAGGCCCCGGGGGGAAGGAGGGGCCGCGGCCTACCCAGCCCATCAGGGAGCCTGTGCCAGAGAGGGGCCTGGCCCCGTGTTCTCCCGGCCGCCCCCCACCCAGAACCCTCAAGTCCCAGGTGGGACAGAAGGGCTTCGCCTCGGTCACCACCTAAGAGAGCACGTTCCTGGGCCGGAGGTGACCCGGCGGACCAGGCAACTGCCACTCAGAGATGCCGGAATAGTCGCCACGCCACCGCCCGCTGAGCCACCCTGGAACTGGCCCTGCGCTGAGCCATCACAGCACCATCCTCGGGCATGCGGTTGTTTCTATTCTGCAGGTGGGGAAATGGAGGCACAGAACATTCTGGAAACTTGGTGAGTTTCCTGTTAGGAGTTGTACCCACGTTCCCTGGTGTCCGTATCTCCCCACTCCCACCCTCTCTGGGGTCGCCCTTTCTTGGGAAATGCAGACCCCTGTCTGAAGCTGTTGGAATTGGTCCCTGGCCCTGAGGCAGGAGCTACACATAGTCTGCCCCAGTCCCAGGCAACTTTGTTGTTGAGCCTCCAGAAGCCCCATTGACCGCGGGGGCGGGGGCGGGGGGCCATGGCACCCTGTTAAACCTGCCTTTCAGGCAACGACAAATGATTTCGTTAGCATACGTGTGCCCCTGAAGAGCATGGGACATACTCGTATTAAAAGATTATTTGTCGTTATTGCTCTGAAGTTCAGGTCTCCCTGAGCTCTGTGTTTTGTGCTATTTTTGCTTTCTTGCTAAACCTGCAGCCCAGGGAGGAGGGAGAGTGTGTGTGTTTGAGGGGAGGCGGGTAACATTTTAATATTTTCATGTTATCCAAACACCAAGGCTGGTTTTTCTGGTGACATTTCTCAACCAAGATAAAAAACACCAAAACAGTGGACACATTTAAATCCACACGTAAATGACAAATAAGAAAACGCTGGAATGTGCAGATTGCTTTTACAGGAGCCTAAAATCCTCCCCAAACACGCCGGGTTCCGGAGGACCCCCTGCGCGCGCGTTCTGAGCCGCCCCTGCACTGCCGACCCTCGGGGTTTTGCCGCAGCAGCTTCCTCGCTCCCGCCTGCTCTCCGAGAGGCAGCCCGGCCCAGTCTCAGGCTCGGGAGGCACCGTGCCCTGGGGTCGGCGACCCACAGAGACCGCTCCTCTCCTGGTACAACCCGCCAGCGTCTAAAAACAAATTCAGAAACACCGCAGGCAAAGCGGACTCCTGACTGGCCGTCCTCCCAGCAGCCCTTGGCGCCCCAGCCTCCCCGGGCACCGGCCGCTCCACGGCCGATGAGAACTGGGGTGGCCGCACTGAGCGCTGCCAGCGCACACAGGCCGGAGGGCGCGCCCCTGCAACCCCACACCCACTCCTCTATCCACCCCCCCGGCCCCCACGCTCAGCTCCCCTCCAGCCCTGCCTCCAAGATGGGCCGGGGCCCCAAACCCAGAGGGCGGAACCTGCCTGTGAGGGGCCCCGAGCAGCTGGGCGCTCACTCGTCGGGGCCTCCTGGTCCCACAGTGGGGACCCGGGGTCAGGGGTCTGCCTGGGCCAAGAGAGGACAGCGCCATCGTGGGAATGAACCTACTTTGAAACACTGAAGGGGCGCCAGCCCTCCAGGCTCCCCCAGGGCAGGGTGCTCTGGGGCCCCGGCAGGGTCCGGTGGGCGGCGGCATGGTGCTGCCAGGAGGTGTCCAAAGGGGACCCGTGTGTGCCACAGGGGGTGCCTTTGGCTTTCCGGTGTGGGCAGCCGCGCTGTTGGAAGTGTGGATCGCTGGGCACGTGAGCACACGGCCTGACGCGGAGCAGGCGTGGCAGAAGGAGCACCTGCCTGAGCGCGGTTGGGAGGGGCCGCGACTGCACGTTTCCCCTGCAGTGTCTTACAGGGGGGCTGGAGTGTGACATTGTTACGTTACAGCCTCTTGTGCTTGTCATTTTGAAATAAAAGATTTGGTATAAGTTACCGGTGCATAAAAAGGGCCTATGGATGCTGGACCCTGCATACACTGTAACACAGCAGAGCAGCCGGGGGCAGCCTGACCGCTGCAGCTGCCCAGGCCCCTGCGCGGGGGCACTGCCCGCGGCCACGGGCGCCGCTCGGCGTGAGGGCGGCCGGCAGCCCCGGCCCACGTGTCCTCCCGGGGTCCGCTGGCTGCCGGCCCTTAGACTCGAGGGAAAGGGAAGACGGCCCCCGGGAGCTGCAGTGGTTTTAAAGGGGCATTTCAGTTAAGACAAAAGGGTCTTCGGTGCCCCAGGAGCTGGTGTCGCGCGTCACCACGCCGTGTCCCGAGCGGCTGGGGCTGCGGGGTCGGTGGGCGGCTCTGGTCTCACCTGCTGCCGGAACCAACGGCGCCCGGGCTCGGATCCACAGCCGGGCTGGGAGAGCCCCCCTCCAGGACGGTGCAAGGTAGCGGGGGCCCCACCTGAGCCCTGACTTAGAGCTGCGGCAGCTGTCCCCTCGCCACAGTCATTGGGTGTATTCGAGTGCCTGCCTGCCCCCTCCTCAGCCCCTGCCTCCAGAGAATGCCCAGCATGCACTGGGGCGGGGTGGGGGTAAAGTCCCCCTGTCAAAGGAATGAGTGAGTGCACACACACACCCTCCCCTGGCCCCATGTTTGTGGATTAAGGGAGGAAATGTGCAGTCTGACCCAGGTCTCAGAGAGCAAACACAGAGAAAGAGGCAGAGTTTGTCAAATGCGACTGATACTCACAGTCTTCCCTCCTTCCCGGGCCATTGGTTGGCGGCCAGCCTGCTGGGTGCTGGCCGCAGCCCCAGGCCACCCCCGGATGCAGAGGACACCGAGGGCCACCCAGTCCTCGCCAGGTCGAGCGGGGGTCTGGGGCTTGTTACGGAGAGAGATGCGAGTGCCTGGCACCCTGCGACCCTCCCCCAGGTGACCATGTGCTTCCCTGTACCCACAGAGCTTCTGGGGGGCCTGCCTGGGCACCCCGCCCCCCGGCGTTTCTCAGGGTCTCCGAGCAAGGGCCAGAGGGCATCAGGGCCCCCAAAACACAGGCAGAGACCCCAGGACTGGCCTCCCTCCTCCAGAACAGGGCGGGGGCCACCAGAGGCCCAAGCATAGTCTCCACGAGCGCCTGGGGCCGCGTCTTAATGGATGGAAGGCATGTGTGCAGCAATAAAGATAGATTTAATAAGCCAGACAGCAAAATTACTTAAAAAAAAAAACCCCAGGGTAGTAAATATTCATTGATGCTCCTCATGAGATTGCTGGGGTTGCACATGGAGAACAGCCTGCACCACACACGGAACACATGCACACACACATGAACACATACATGCACGTGCACATGCACTGCATACCCCCCTCAACAACCTTCCGGGACCCACACTCTGTGACAAACTGTCACACTCGGAGCCAACCCTGGTCCCGCCTCCTTCTGACAATGAGCGGCCTTGCCCACCCTTGACCCCTGCCCTTTCCTGGCCCAATCTCCCGCCTCCCCCGCCAGGCCCCTGCTCTGCTTTGCCCCCAGGCTCCGGGGGGCTGCTCCTTCGAAGACCCAGGAAGAAAGCTGTGCCCAGACCTAGGCTGCCCCACCCGGGGCGGTGGCTCCAGCTGCTGCCCACCTCCACCGGGGCGAACCGCGCAGGCTGGCACCCGGTACGGTTGCTTTAAGACCAGCCAGCGCCTCAGCTTTCCTGGAGGACACAGAACGCATGTCCCTTTATGAGACACAGACTTGCCTCTCAGCCTTGCCCCGCTCGCTACTCCTGCGTGAGCGCCAGCGTAGCAGGCCTCAGTGCTCCTCTTGCGTTTATGTATTTTAAAGATTTTATTTATGTTTAGAGAGAGGGGAAGGGAGGGAGAAAGAGAGGGAGAGAAACATCCATGTGTGGCTGCCTCTTGCAGGCCCCCAACTGGGGACCTGGCCTGCAACCCAGGCCTGTGCCCTGACTGGGAATCAAACCAGTGGCCTTTTGGTTTGCAGGCTGGCGCTCAATCCACTGAGCCACACCAGCCGGGTCCTGTTGCATTGAGAATCCTGGTCCCTGAGGGAGCCCGGTCACGGCGCCCTTGTGTATTTGCGGGAAGGCTGCCAGGGCTGGGTGGGCTCCCGCGCTGCCCCCGCCCCAGGCTGCCCCTGCACCTCCCGCTGCCGGGCTTCCCCAGGCCCTCAGGCGAGGGGGCAACTCACCTGTGACAAGAAGAGGGTTTGTGCTCCTCACTGGCATCCTCGGTGCAGCAAGGCAGGAACAGTAAAGCACACGCAGACTGGCAAGGAAGCCGCCAGCGTTCCGCTCCCCAGGCAAGGGTGTCCGGAAGGCCTAGGGACTAAACAAAAAGCTACCGGCTCTGAGACAGTAGTGCATCCGCTTCACAGGACACGGGGAGACACAATCAATTGTATTCTATAGACCAGTGGCAAACAGTCAAAAGTTGACATTTCCTTTTAAATACCATGTAAAAGAGCATTAATGAAATATTTGGGCATGAATTTAACAAAGCTTGTTCAAGATCTGTACGCTGGAAATGACAAAATGTCACCAAAAGAGACTCGGGGGGCCCCGAGTACGCGCAGAGAGAGGCCGTGGTCGGGGACTGGAAGACGCGGTGTTGCTGAGCAAGCGTGGTCCCCAAATCGGTCTGCAGAGTCCGTGCGATCCCGTCAAAATCCCAATGGGTAATTGACTGAAGTATTATAAGATGTGTATGAAAAACAAACTTTTTGCTGGAATAGTCAAAACAAATCCAGGAAAAAAGTAATCCAACATGAAGAACTCACGCAGCCTGGCTTCGGGGCTTACATTTGAGTTAGAGTCATCAAGAGAGACAGACTCAGGGGACCAGATGGAACTTCAAGTCACAGACCCCAACACAGGCGGTCACTGATTTTACAAAAAGATGCAGCCCCTGCAATGGGGGAAAGACAATGCGAGCACTTTCAGCAAGTAGGGCCGACGCCAGAGACTGTGTGTGTGCGGGGAGAAATTAGACCCCCAGGAATTAACGAATTACACGATCACGTTCACTGCCAAGTTCCAGGAGAAAATAGAGAAGTCTGCTTTCATAGCGTTCGAGAAAGAAGAACCCATGTGGAAGACAGGGAACCCGGAAGCCGTTAAGAAATGATGGGCGTATTTTACTTATAAATTTTTTATATGTCCAATTTGACCAAAGACACTATTTTTAAAATGCAAAAGGCAAGCAACATACCAGGAGAAAACGTTTGCCACCCCCCCAACGAGCAAGAGATCACTATTTTATAGACATGAAGAGGCCTCAACGCTATGACACACCCAATAGAAGAACAGGCAAAAATCGCAAACTGGCGGGGGCGGGGGACATGCAATTCCTATCATTCAGAGGAATTCAAATCAAAGCAATCAAATCATTGTCTCTAAACTGACAAAAACATTAAGGAGTAAACACTTCCAGCTCTGGAGCCAGGGCGGGGAAGCAACCGTGGTCCGCCCATGTGTGATTTTGCTTACACTTATAAAGTTTATTTGCTTATTAACTTCTCCGTGTTAATAAAAGTTGCCATTGGCCCTGCCCTTCGATGGTGCGAGCTCACTTCCAGCGCCCTGGCCCACGGAGAGCCGCGCCCGTTCACGACGGCGGGTGTGTCCGTTTCCTCTCGCTGCTGTGCCAAATCCTCTAAACCTAGCAGCTTAAAAAGGAACGAGTTTACTCTCTTACAGGCTATGAAGTTCAACGTCTAATACCAAGGTGCTGGCAGGGCCCTGACAGGGACCTGCGGTGACACTGAGCCACCAGATATTCTGGATAATGCCGTGACCTCCAGGCCCTTAACTTCCTCACGCCCGCCAAGTGCCTTCTGCCACGCAAGGCGGCGCGTCCGCGGGCTCTGGGGAGCAGGGCGCGGACGTCTGCCACGCGGGCCGCCCGGAGAGCCTCGCTGCGGCACGGCTTGCAAAAGGAGAGAAGGGCACAACCCCCGTGTCCGTCGGCAGGAGGACGGGGCCCACGGAACGGCAGAAGCTGCTCCGGTACGAGGACACGCTACGCAGCCGCTCAGCTACCCCTGCGCCTGCGGACTGACGTGACGGACGCCTGAGACCCGCTGAGGCGCCGCGGCAGGTGGGAGCTGATCCCACTGGGAGGGCAGCCGTGGTGGCGATGGTGGCGATGGTGGCGGTGGCCGTGGTGGTGACGATGTTGATGGTGGTGACGATGATGGTGGCGATGGCGGCGGTGGTGTTGATGGTGATGACGTGTGGCCGCGGACACACAGCCCGGCTTCTGTGTCTTTCCACTGAAACAGGGCGGCAGTCCCGTGCCGCCCGCAGTGCAGGCGGCCTGGCACCGGGGAGGCGCCCAGGGAACCCCCACGGGCGAGAGGGGCCCGCGACACGCCCAGCACGCCGCCGCTCCGGGCCGGTCTGCGCTGAAGCCTGGCGTGTCAGGCTGAGCCTCTGGGGCAGCGCCATCGGAAAGGGGCCCTCCTGCCTGCAGGGCGGCCTCTGTGAGGCTCAGACGCGGCATTGAACGGGAGCCGAGCGGGCCGCCGGGGCGCAGCCCACCCCGGCGCAGGGGGAAGCGTGGCCGGCCGGGGTGGTGGCGGGAGGTGAGGGCAATGGGGGCCACTGAACCCTCGGTGCGTTTCCCGCGCACAGAAAAGGACCGCTGCGGTTCTGGAAACAGGAGGCCCAAGGACACGGCGGGAGCACACGCCTGTGTGTCGGCGAGCACGGGGCGCCCCGGTGGCCTGGCGGGGGCGGCCGCGGCCCGTGGCCGCTCTGCCCCAACGTCCAAGCTGCCAACAGCAGAGCGTCCTCGGGGCTCCGGGCCAGGAGATTCCCAAGGACAAGTGTGATTTGTTTCTGCTGCCCACCGAGCCAGGAGCCTGTCCCTCTGAGCGGCGAGTGTGGTGGCTGTCCTCCACGTCGTTGCCCAGGATGCGTGACTCGCGCTGGGGGTTCTCAGGCCGGATGTGGGCTCTCGGCCCCTCCCGGTGCCCAGGGGTGAGCCAGCCGTGACTTCCACAGAGCTCCTCCTTGTGCGTGCCGCCGAGTGGCGCACACAGGACACCTGTGCCCGGGGCGCTTCAAGGAGTCTGGAGAGTCATGGGCAGGGGCGGGGGTGGGGGGCAGGTGGAACTCCCGCGGAGAAGGGGCGCGGATGTGCCTCCTGCTGAGCGTTGTCCCAGCCAACCGGCTCCCCTCCTCGGACGCCATCAACCCCCCACCCGGTGAGTCAGGAGCCCCGTTCTGCCGTCAGGCCTTCCCCCCCGTTGCGCCGTCCCCCCGCCACACCTTGACGCCCTGACCGGCATCCAAGTGGCCTTTCCCAGCGGCCTCGGTTAGCCATCCCTCCAGGACCAGTGGCCTTTGAGCCTCCCTGAGGCAGCCACACTCTGGCACTTCTATTTTCCAGTGTTGGGGTCCCAGCATCAGACAGACAAGAGGCGCCCAGGAGGCCCCCCGGCGTCCAGCCGGAGTGGACATCTCGTCCCCAGCCCCGCACAGCCAGACCCGGGCAGCATGGCTCCCTTCTCGGCCAGAGGTCCTTCTCAGAGAAACGGCAGCATCGGGCCCAAGGACCCCTGAGGTCCCTGAGGTCCCCGAGGCCCCGGGTGGCGCTCCTATCCTGCCGCCTGTCCACGGTCCAGCCCCAACCAACGCGTTCACGGGGACACCAACAAGGGAGGGCTCGTCCCGCCCGGCAGCCCGTGACTCCTCCCAGCCACGCTCGGGAACGAGTGTCCACGGCCCCTCACACGGGGGACCTGTGCACCCACACACCTCCTCTCTGCTGTCCTTGATCTCGGCAGGACCCGCTGGGACAGCTCCTAGGACCCCGGGAGCCAGGAGTCCGTTCTAAGGGTGGGAGCCCATGGGCGCACCTTCCAGAGAGGCCCCTGTTCTCTCCCTTCCGCTCCCGCGAGGCTGGGCGCCCACTTCCCCCCCGCCCCGCCCCGGCCTGGTCAAGCCTCACAGCCACAGCCCCCGTGGGTCTGGCCTCCCTTCCTGCCAACCACACGGCTCATGACATCAGCCCTGTGGCTGGTCCCCAAGCCGGCGGCGTCTGCAGCTTCTTGACGAGTGCGTCTTGGCCCCTCCCCCGCTCGCCTTCGGGACTGACCCCAAGCCAGGTGACCTGTCCCAGCCCCGCTCTCGGCTGTGGCCGACTCTGGGGCACTGGCAGCCCCTGCCTGTGCGGGCAGCTGGGAGCCCTGCCGTCCGCGGCGCGGGCTCGGGTCGCCCTCGGTGACTCACCTCCACCCCAGGCCGCACGCGGGGTCCTTCTTGGCGGTGGGGCTTTGCTCCCTGGGTGGTCCAGGAAGCCACTGTCGTCGTTCGGCCAGCGGGTCTCATCCTTCCTCCTGCGCGGGAACTAAGGGGACACCACGTTCCGGGTTTCAAGGAGCTGTCGGCTTTCAGAAGAGCGCCACCCCCCGCCCCCTGCCCCCAGGCCCTTTCTCTCCGGTCCCTGACTTGGGCCCTGCGTGCTCGCTGGCTCCGAGCCGCGGAGCTGGCAGGCGCCCTAGTGTTGAGCTCAGCACGGCTCCCGGCCACCGGGGAGGCGGGTGACGAGTGGTTTGCCTGGAGCTTCAGAGAGAGTCGCGACCCAGAGCAAGCAGGCCGGGTGCCCGGGGTCCCCGCTCGCCAGCAGGTCGCCTCGGAAGGCTGTCAGCGCCAGCGGAGCTGAAGGGACAGGTGTCTCTCCCGCGCGGCAGGGCTGTGTCCTGGGGACGGCTGTAGCCGTGAGGACACCCAGCTCAGCCCACAGCCCTGGGGGATGCATCTTCCCAAGTGGGAGACAGACTCTCTCCCCTCTAGGTGCTTGTGAGGACAACAGGAGATACAGCCCATGTGACATCAATATTAATGAGCTGCATTAATATTCATGAGCACAAGGCCAGGGCACCTGCACTTCGCTGCCTGCGGCCTCTGCCCCTCCACCTGCAGAACTTCCCCCGCTGCCATGATGGCCAAGAGCTAACCCGGGGCCCTGGGGACAGGGCCGCACACGCCAGCACTCGGGACCCCCAGCCACGCTCCCCGGCCTTCCTCCCGTTTCACCGACGAAGAAACCGAGGCTCGGAGAGGCAGGAAGCCTGCCGGACGTCACCCATCAGAGGCAGAGGTGGGGGCGGGGGCGGGGGCGGGGGCCGGATGCAACCTCCCCCCAGTTCTCGAGCTCGGCCCCTGCCCCACGGGCAGTCACCCTGGGTCACGCGTGTTGCGGGAAGCGGGTGTCCACCTCTCCCGGACGTGCCTGGGAAGCCCCAGCAAACGACCCTGGCGCTCTGGGCACGTGGATACAAAACTAGGTCTGGACGCAGGGGAGCCACCAACTCGTCCCCGGCAGCCCCGCCCCGCCCTCTGCACCCCCGTGCCCGCGGGCTCCTCCCCAGGGCTCGCAGCTTCCACACAAGGACTGATTTGGGGTGATCCACTCCCCGCTCCCCTGGCAGCAGCCGCCACTTGGTGGGAGCAGTGGGGTGGGGGCTGGTGGGCCGGGCCCCTCCGTCGGGCGGGCATAGGGTGCGAGACCCGGGCCGGGCTCCTCTGGAGAGACTGCTGGGTGGCGGGCAGCACACCTCCCTCGCTCCTCCCTCCGTAAGCACAGGGCGGAGCCGAAAACCAGCCTGGCTCAGTTCCCTCCGTGCAGAGCAGGGCGAGGGCCCGGGGGGCCTGCGGGGCCCTGAGCGCCGGGAGCAGCCGGGGTGAGCGGATCGGCCGCGCGCAAGAGGCGGCGAGGAAGCGGGGGAGCCGCTTCCTCCCCGAGGACCCCCGCGGGGGCCCCTTTGCCCCCACCCACAGCATCTAAGGAGGCTCAGGCTTCGGGTGCTGAGGAGGCCCCTGCCGGCGGGCCTCTGGGTGCTGCTGCGCATGCTCCCCCGTCCCCGACCTGGACCTCGCAGAGGGGCTGGCCTGGTCCGCGCCTCCCTCCAGCGCCGTGGGGGCCGGGGCGAGGGGCCGCGCAGCCTTGTTGCGCGGGCCCAGCGCCTGGCCCAGGGCCCAGCGACCACGGACCAGGCCCGAGGGCCCTGCCTGTCGAGCGGAGCCCTCAGCCCCGGGGTGGGCAGTGCCCTGTCCCCGCGCCCCTGGAGGGGAGCCGGCTGGGCTGCACGGGGGCCAACTCCCCGGGCTCATGGGACAGGCGCTCGGGGCGGACACTGACACGAAGGACAACCCGCTGGGATCACCATCCCCGCTCCCCAGAGGCAGGAACCCACATCCCAGGGGGTCGGGGAAGAAGGAAGAGGGAGAGAGGAGAGACGGAGCAGTGAGAGCTCTTCAGGGGCCGCCCCCCAGCACAGCCCCCTGAGAACGAGCACAGTCGACCAAGGGCTTTGCCTCCTTCCGAGCGGCCCTGCCCCCCTCGGGGCTGGTGTCCGGGGAACGTATCAAACTGGGCTCTCAGGCGTGTTTGAGGTCTGGCTGTTCGAGAGTTGCCCCCGGTCTGGGGGGGTGCCCGCTCGTGAGCGCTGCCGCCGTCCTGGAGGATCCCCGCCGCCCCACCCCTCCCTCGGCAGGGCCGCCTGCTTATTTCAGTCCCACAGGGCTTGCGGGGCAGCAGGGCCCCCCAAAAGACACCTGGATGGCATACCTCCCACCTCAGCGCGGCGGTCTGCCCCCAAGAAGCCCGGGGGAGGGGGAGGCGGGGGGGAGGCGGGGCGGTGGAGAGAGGCAGCCTGCGTCCAGGAAGGCTGGGTGGCACCCTGCACATCCTGCCACAAGTCCACGGGGCGGGAAGCCGTCAGCCAGGGAGCCAGGCTCTGGCCTGTGCCCGGGTGGCGTGTGGGCTCTTCAGGCCTTGAGCTGAGAGAGTGCGCTCCCCCCGGGTTATGATGCGCGGGAGAAAGCTGACGTGGGGGGCGGGGGGCAGTGCTGGGTTCAAACCCCCCCCCCGGAAGGTGCAGTGGGATCTGTCCCATGGAGGGAAGGGCCCAGGGGAAGGTGCGGGGAGCTCCCTGCGTGCATGCAGCGGGTGCCCACACACTCCCACTGGGTCCTCACGGCCCCCTGAGTCACAGGGAGGTGCCCACAGCCTCCCAGTCTCCCGAGGGGCAGGCGGAGGCCCAGGGCGTTGCGGCTGCCCCTTAGCCCGTCAGAAGCAGACACGGTAAGTTCTTGGGCCCGGACGGCCGCGACGAAGGGACTGCGTGTGCGGGGCCGGGCGGGAGCAGCCGGGGTCCTGGGCCCTGGGCCGGATCAGCTCTGGGCCCCACCGGCCCCGCCTTGTCTGGCGCGGCCGCCGCAGCACCAGGGCTGGGCGGACACCAGGTTTCCCTCAATGAAGAACTGAGGCAGCGCAAAGGGAGTGCGCTGGGAGAGCGTGCCAGCCGTCACGGTACGCAAGCGGGGCCCACAGACGACAGCTGCGTCCCATGCCACCATGCGTGGTGCGGCTGAAGGAGGAAAGCCCCACGCTCCCCGTCCTGTGGGCCCTCTGGGCAGGAAAAGGGCTGTTCCTCCCACCGTCACCGTGAGACACCTCCCTGAGCACCCAGCGCATGGCTGCGGCGCTGCTCGGCCCCTCAGCCTCCTCGGTGCCCAGTCCCCCCAGGGCAGAGCAGCGCCGGGCCCCGCAAGTGCCGGACTGAGCCCCACATAGCGCGGCCTCAGCCTCACCTTCTCGAGAAGCTGCCATCCTAGCTGTTCATACAGCTAAGCCCCGGTAGGCATGCATGCATGCACGCACACGCATGACCCTTGTGCGGTCACGTGCGGTCACGTGCGCTCATCCATGTGCACTGTTGCACTGCACGGCGGCTATAGGGGGCACGCCGCCGCGGGGGAGCGCCGCAGAGAGGGCAGCGCTCCCTGAACCCTGAGGGAAACCGGCTGGGCCCGCTGAGGTGGGAGCGGGGCTCCAAAACCCTCAGAGCCCGTCCCAGGGTTGGCACGGCCGAGGGGGAATAAACACAAAACGTTGCAAACACTTCTCTGTTTGCCGGGAGAGCAGACGGGGCACCTCCCTCCCCCTGGAGAAGGTCCGTGACGCATCCCCCTGGTGGGGAAGCCCCGTCGCCCTCTGTTCCAAGGCTTTTATTGAAAAACGTATCAGTGGGCCAGGTAACCTGAATGCACACGTACACTCGGTTACATCAGCAGGTTAGGGTTCACAAAGAACAGATACTTTTAAGAAAACAAGTGTCAGGAATTCACTGATTTTCATGGGTCCGAGAGGAGACCAGTCTAAACAAAAGAGAACGAAGACAAGGGCAAGTGCCTTAATGACAAAGGGCAAGGGGCGTAAACAACGTGAAGGTCCTTCGCAGCACGAGCCGGTCAGGGATCGAAGGGAGGGGCAGAGCACGCACTGAAGGACTTACCTCTCGGCCCGATCACCCCGGGACCCGCCGGATCTGATGGAGGGCTGTTTTTCCTGCACTGCTTCAAGCCTGCGCCGGGCGGGGGCGGGAGCCACCAAGGGATAAGGAGACAGCTTCTCGGCTGCAGTGAGGACTCCGGCCGGGCCCAGGCCAAGCCGAGAGGTGCAGGGGCCTTTTTGCTCCTTCTCCGTGTCCCCCAATTTCTTGTCGGCTGCCATTACTGACTGGGACCTGTCTTAGGTTGTGTACCTCAGCACAAGGCCACTTACCCGTCATTGGCCATTGGCCCTCAATGGCAAAGCAGAGAGGCAGCAGAGGGGACAGGCGAAGTCTCCTCAGGAGCCTGCTTTCCCAAGGCCTCCTGGTTATTTCCAGCCTTGGGGCTCTCCAGCCTGTTGGCAGGGTTACAGCTCCTGAAACCAGGCTGGGCGTTTCCCAACAGCGCGCCGTGTGCAGAGCCACACAAACGTACTCATGACATGTGTGTGCACATATAGGCCTGGCACAGCACACAAAGGGTGCACACTCCATGTGTGTGCCAACACACATGTGTGTGTGCTACTGCACATGCAATCACACGCATGCGTGACATGCACGTGCATATAGAGATTGTATGCTCCAGGCACATTCACGTGTGCATGCACATGCTCACCCACACATGAACTCGTACACATGTGCATACACACACACTCCTTCCTGAGCCCTGAGGCACCCAAGGGGCCAGCTCCGGCCTTTGCGAGACCAAAGGCTGCCTCACCCTCGGTGCTGTTTGGACAGAAAGTGCCAGGAGGCTGTCACTCTGTTCCAAAATCCAGGAAACTGGCAGGGCCCCAAGGCCGAGAGCCACGTGTCCGCCACCGGGCCCGGGCCCAGGAGGGCCGGCTGTTTGGTCCAGGGCCCGACCGCGTGGCCCAGGTGAGGGAGGAGTGTTTGATGACTCTTTGATCCGTGTTTGGCAGGTGCGGTGGGGTCTGAACGAGGCCTGGCCCGGGGAGCCCCGCAGGCCCACATCCCTCTGATCAAAGACATGCGCTCCGCAGGCCGTCAGCTGCTCCGCAGGCCGTCAGCCGCTCAGCCAGGCCTGCCTCCCCAGGACCGACGCAGCACGGGTCCACAGAGGCCCCGGAATCCACTGGGCCTCCCGTCCGCATGCCCATGGCTGCAGGATCCCGGAGGGGGCGGGCCCCAGCCTCCCCGCCGTGCTGATGGAGGTGAACTTCTCGGGACCGGCCCAGCCACAGCCCCCCGGCCACCTCCCCGGAACCCAGCCTGGGGGGTGTCCGGCAGCACTTCGCCTGCCGTGAGCACAGACACTCAGGCCACCACGGGACGGGCCTGCCCAGCCTCAGAGCCAGAGCTGCCGCTGGGAGTGAGCTGCCCGCCTCCCAGAAGGAACCAACCGTCCCCCGCAGAGGCCTCCCCCCCGAGCCAGATGTCCGGGAATCCTCAGGACACAGTGATGAGGAAAGCACTGGGGGGCTTGTTTTCTCGGTGAGACAGGGTCCTCACAGGCTGGCGTTGGCCTGAAGAGGTTGATTCGAGGAGCTCGGGTGCCTCCCAGCAGCTCTGCGAGGCCAGAGAACCAGGCATGGAGGCCACCACCAGGGACACACAGAGGGAGGCAGGACCCCCACACCATGGCCAGCCCAGCAGAAACCACACGGCCACAGTGCCCCACGGCGTCTCACTCACCAGGCCGTGAACCTGCGTCAGGGCTGCCCCTGGAAGACACTGGAGCCACTGCCACCAGCACACCCGCCCGAAGAAAGCGCTCCCTGCTCACGGGGACCTCCTCCCCTCCCTGCTGCACCACTTGGCTCGTGTGCATGCCTCTGATTGGCTGAGCCAGGTCGCGTGGAGGCACCTGCGCTGCAAAGGAGTCAAGGAAAGTGGTTCTGAGAAACACCTGGGGAAGGAAGGCTCCTGGTGAAGGACCTACCGGCTCTTCAAAAGATGCTGGGCAGCTGTGGACAGCAGCTGTGCCTTCTTTTCCCCAGGCGCTGAGTGCCGGGTCTGGGTGGCGAGCCGGGTCACTGTTCAGCCGCCATGGTGACCCCCGGGTGGCGGTGCTCGGTCTCTGGTCTCTTCTTAGCCTGCAGAGCACAGCCGCCTCCTCCTGGCCAGCACTGCGCCCACCCCGACCCCGGCACAGCACTGTGCATACAGCTGGGGCTTCATAAACGCTGTCGCCTGAAGTGCCCTGAGGCCACCCCCCAATCCACTCATCACGAAAGTGAACGGTGCCTGCTCACCAACAACACTGCAGCCGGCAGGGCGAGGGAGCCACTAGCCCTGATGGACCCACACTCCACCCAGCCAGCGGGGGACGGGGGGCCTAGTCTGAGCCAGGCTTGCCTGCGTGAAGGTGACCGTGACCTTGGGGGGTGCAGAGTCACAACCTGAGCAGCAACGCCTCAGGCAGCCTTGGCTCCCACCTGCCCGCCCAGCTGCCAGCCGCACCTGGCCCACACGCCCCGGCCTGCCTGCCAGCCAGCCTCCGGCCCTCAGCGACCCACCTGGCAGACACCGCGGCCGAGGTCCCGTAAGCCGCACACACGCTCCCGGCCTCACAGGGGAGGGCGACCTGAGAGCCCAGACCCCAGCGTGGCCCAGTGCCTCAGCCGCCGGCAGACGCGGACTCCGACGTTTGCTCGCACGCCGCAGCTCTCCGGGCACGGCCTCATTTACCGTCCCTTGGGGTGGTGTCCCCAGCTCTGCACCCTGGCATTTTTCACGGAGAGAACAGCTGTCTGAGCTGCACAGAGAGGAGGCCGTGGCCAAGCCCGCCCAGGGGTCCAAGCCCAGGACCCTTTCCAATGTCCCCAAAGGCTCCCGTCGGGGAGACGCCTGTGGAGGCAGCATGTGAATTATCCAGGCCTCCCCACAGGTGGGGCCCCCCGTTTCCATGACATCAGGACGGACCCGGTTCCCTGCCCCCTTTGCCACCCCCGCGGTACAGATGCATCTGATCCCAGCTCAGCCCACCCGGGCCGTGGGGACACCCGTCGCGGTTAATTAGACGCAGTGAGCTGGGCGCCCCACTGCGCACCAGCGATGCAAGGTAGCTGCGCAAGGAGACATGGCATAGCCATCACTCAGGTTTAAGTCAAGAAAAATGGATTTGCCTTGGGTGACAGCGTGCCCGTTCCAAGGGGGCCGATGTGTCGCCACTGGGTCCTCTGCGTGCAGAGTGCTCGCAGCCCACATGCCTCTAATTATTGATCTTCCTGAGCCAGGGTCAGAGCGGCGCGGCCAGGGAGGGGATTTGGGCCCTGAGGGTTGAGCGGGGGCACCGCACGCCCGAGTGACGCCATGACATGTAACTTCCCCAGGGAGGGTCTCTCAGAGCTGCCGCAGCCCCCCGTCTGTGCAGCGGGGGCCCACGGGGACCCCCTTCTTCCTTCAGGTCCTTTGGGGCCCTATTAGCACAGCCTCAGAGAGCTCAGCACCCATGGATGACTTCATAGCACCAGCCAAGGGCCTCGCTCTGTCTCACCGTCCTCTCCTCCTTTGGAACCCAGCTGCAGTGCCCCCCCGCCCCCGAAATCGACACCTCCCTGCCGGCCATTATCCGGCCGGCCCCAACGGGCACAGCCGCTCTGTGCCCTGACGCGGCCCGCCTCAACCCAGGCTCGGCAGCCAGGAAGGCCCCAGTCCTCTCCAGGAAGCACTGTTTGTTTTTAATCACCGAATCAACTACTGACATCCTTGCTCCCACCCCCCCGTGCTGCGGGGGCGCTGGTGCCAAAGCAAACCGAGCGCCCGGAGCCTGCATCTCTCTGGGAGAGCGTCTCGCCGGGCGGGGCGGCTGCGCAGTCAGCGAGGGCGGGGCCCGCTGCCCCGTGAGGCCGTGGCCACAGGCCAGCCCCGCCAGGCTCCGCGGGGCCAGGGGAGTTTCTCGGGGTGGCCCAGGAGCCAGGCTCTGGTCAGCATCTTGCAGGCCCCAGTACAAACAGGCCCGAGGCATCTTGACCGATAGCCCCAGGGACCCAAGGACCCCATGACCTCCAGCCTTGACGCGGGCGGGGGTGTGGGGAGGCTCTCTCATTCCAAATCCTTCCACGCTCTGAGGCCGTGCGCCACCTCATTCTTGTCTTTGACTCAGCTCAGCCCAGACACGCTTGTTAATTCTGTCCCCACCGCCGCGCCCAGCCCTGAGCCCAGGACCCAGGGCCGCAGTGGACGCGTCTGCCCTGCGCGGCGGCTGAGATTCCTGCTGTTGCGCTCTGGGAACTCTCTTAGCGGGGGGTGGCGGGCGGGGATTGTGCATCAGGAGCCCCGGCTGCCGGGCAGAATGTCCCTGCACAGGGGCAGACCCTGGGGAGAGTCCGTGCTCGGTCTGGGGGCGGCTGGCGCTGTCACCTGTGAGGCAGGGGGCGCGGCCGGAGCAGCAGGCAGGCGTCCTGGGGCCTGGGCGGGCCGCCCGGCGGAGGCCAGGCTGGGGCGTGGTGACAAGGGGACCCCGAGACTGGGAAGCAGCAGGGGACGGCTCCTCGAGGACTCGGGGATCCATAAGAAGGGGACAGTCACTGGACCAGGGACAGCTGTCCAGGTGGCCCCGTGGCCACCGACCTCTAAAGGGCCGCCTCCCCACGGGAGCAGAGGACCTGAACAGGAGAGAACAGAGGCCCGGAGGGCTTCAGAGTGAGGATGAAGGGACACCAGACAAAGGGGTGGGTCCGAGGGCAAGGCCCCAGGACAGGCGGGGCCGGGCAAGCACCGTCCTCCAGGGACGAGGAAGGCAGAACGGAGCCCGGACCCCGAACGGGGCGAGCGTGTCCTCCCGCTGTCCCGAGCTCCCGGAGCAGGGCCTGGCCTCGCCAGCCCTGGGGTCCCCCAAAGCCTCGAGGCCGACCCCCCCACCCCTGCCCACAGCACGAAGCTGGCCCCGGGCGGTCTGTGTGTCCCTGTGCAATCGGAGAGAGAGCCCGCTAGGAGCCGGGGCCCGGGGCCCGAGGCTGGACCGGGAGAGCGTCCAGGCTGGAGGGTGTGAACCGGGGCAGATTCCACCCCAGGGGATGCTCGGCCGGGTCTGCCGGCGCCTCTGGCTGTGACTCTGAGGAGAGCGGCCACCCCCCTCCGTCCACGGCGGGGAGGCCGGGGGTGCAAACACCCTGGGAGGCACAGGTGTGCCCGGGCTGCTCTGGACGGGGGCGGGGCATGCTCTCTCCAGGTGGGCGCCCCCAGGCTCGGGCCCCACGCAGCGCCCTGCCTGGGGCCTGGGGGGACGGGTCTCTCCAGTCTGCGGGCAACCCCCTGCCGGGGCGTTTCCTGGGGGGGAACCGCAGTTGCCTGTAATTGACGGCGGCCGGACCCCCGGGCAGACCACTCCGGTGGCTGCGGCACCAAGGAGGCTTCTTGATGGTCCCAAGAGACGGAGCCCTGGGACCACGTTCTTGAGACGTGTGAATGTCCCCCCTTGGTCTTAGCATACCCACGCCCGCCCCGTACACCACACACATGGCCCTGCACGCACACGCATGCACACGTGCCATGCACACACAGGCACACACCCTTACGAAAGGGCCGCTCCGTTTCGACCGCCCCGCCATCTGCAGGCTCCTCTGGCCCCCGGGAGAGAAGTAGCTCAGACTAAGCCCCCTCAAAGCCATTCGCTGCGGCCTCCGCCGTGACGCTTGCCTGCCTGGCCCCGAGCGGCAGCCGCGGCGCTTTGGCACCGCGTGCTCCCTGCTCCCGCCCCGCCCGCTCCCTCGCAGCCTTGAAGAGCATCCCTGTCATCCCTAATAGCATTGCTCACATCCCCGCCGAGCGCGGCCAGGGCGCTGTCGTCAGAGGCCGGGCTGTGAGGAGATGCACGCGAAGAACGGGAGCCGGTGTTTACGGCCTGGACCGGCAGCCGCTTTCATCGCCCTGGGTGCGCTGCCGCCGCCCAGCCCTAGAAAAGCTCCCAAACTGCCTTCACTTGATCTCTCGGTAGCAATTTTGTTCAAAGCCTCCTTTCTTATTACATTTGCTCTCCGGGGCTTTTTGACCCACAGCGACCACTTTATAATCAAGGGGTTATAAGACCTGCCGGGATGCTGAGGGACACCCCGGAGCAGGGTCAGAGGCCCCAGGCCCTGCCGCGAGCCATCCCTGCCGCGCCCCGCCCCGCCCCGGGGGCTGCAGCGCCCCCTGCAGCTGCCCCGCACCGTGGCCCTGGGCTGCCCACTCCTCCGCCCACTCCGCGGAGAACCCCGCCTCGGCACGCCCTGCTGGTCTGCGTGTGCGGGGCCAGCCTGGACGGCAGCCAAGAAACTTCCAGAGGACAGGGAAGAGCAGAGGCTCCCTTCCAAGAGACCAAGCCTGGGGCCCTGAGCTCCAGAAGGTGCTCCCAGGTCCTCTCGGCTCCCCGGGCAGCCCCAGTGCCCCGTCTGGGTGGCGGACGGCCCACAGGCCCCAGCGACCCCGGGGCCTCGGACCCCGGTGTGGGCCACCCATGCCCCTACCGGGCCGCGGCCCGAGGCTTGCGTCTTCCTCCTGAGTCTGAGCTCAGGGGGAGGAAGTCTCCAAAATATGAATTATGTATTGGAAGCCCAGGCAGAGCAATCACGGGCAATAAATAATTCCGAGCTACAGACACATTAGTTAGCGGTACAACCCGCTTACAGGCCGAGGCCACCGCCTCATTAGTGCTACCGGGCAGGAAGGCGCAGGGGCCTGGCAGCCGCCGCCAGCCGCCCGCGGCGCCCGCGCTCAGAGCCGCGTGTTGCTGACGCCCAATGCCCCTCGTGCACTGTCCCCTCGCCCCTGGGCGCCAGTTAGGGCAGGCACAGGCCAGCTCACCCGCTCGGGGGACCCGGGGGCCGATGGGTGGGGACCTCGCCGTGTCCAGACTTGGAAGCGGGGCATTTACAGGGACAGCGCTGGATCCAAACCCGTCGTGAAATGTGTCACCTGATGGTGTCTCCCTGGCGGGTTGCAAAGGCTTCCATGTTGGACCGATGAGACCTCTTTGGAAATGAAGTGATTTGTGGCTCAGTCAGACATTTTTTTTTTCTTAATATTTTTTAGATTTTATTTATTTATTTTCAGGGAGGAGAGGAAGAGAAACACCAACATGCGAGAGATACATCAATCAGTTGCCTATCGTGCATCCCCTACTGGGGACCTGGCCTGCAACCCAGGACTGTGCCCTGACTGGGAATCCAACCAGCGGCGCTTTGGTTCGCAGGCCGGCGCTCAGTCCACTGAGCCGCGCCGGCCAGGGCGAGTCGGACGTTCTTAAGTGTCCCTCCTGACGTTTCCGCTCTTAAAGCTGCCTTTGCTGTTGCCCTGGTGACCTTGCTGGCACCATGATCTTGCTGTGTTGTGAAAACGACTTGCTAAGCAAAATTCGACCTTGACCCCAATCAGCAGGTGCGCCCTCAGCTGCTGGGTCAGGGAGGGGGACCTAGGGGGCGGGGCAGGAGACCCATGTCCCTGTCACCTGCATCACCAGCCATGGTGCTCTGTGCTGCCCCTTGTGGAGCACCAGCTCACGCATGCGTTGCCTCTGCAACATCAGGCGTGTCTTTGTGCCAGGCCCTGCGCGGTTTCTCAAGTGTGCTCTCGCACCAGAACTTGGTGTCCTTACAGGGTCACCGTTGTCGTGACGGCTTCTGTACCCGTGACACGAGCAGCTGCCACCTGTGCCCCAGCCCTGAGCCTCTGAGCTGTTCCCCTGATCCCATTGCTCAGCAGGGCGGGTGCTGACACCTGCCCCCCCACCCACTATACATACTTTACATATAAGGAAACTGGGTCACAGGGGGAAAGGTCATCTGTCCAATCGCGACCCTAGGGATGGGCGGGCCAGGGTGTGGTCCAGATAGCTGACCCAGAGCCCCTAACTGTCCACGGGCTCACCAGCCCAGCGTGCGCCCACTGGCCTGGAAGACCGGGGGTGAGGAGCCTGCAGGCGGCTCTGCCACCTGCTCCCAAGGGCAGGCCCCGGGGCCAGCAGGGCAGAGTCGCTTCCAGACTGCCCCCTCCCCCAGCACGGCCTCACGACCAGCCGGGGGTCTCGGGCACAAAGCGCTCGAAGGGCCCTCCGTCCGCGGCCTCAGCCGCGGGCGCTGCAGGGCTGGGTGCCTCCTGCTCGCCCCCTTGTCCTCCAAGTCAGGGACCACGTTGCCAAGACGGCCCTCGGTGACGACGCCCTGCACGAGAGCCGGCCGCCGCCCCGGACTCCCGCCCGCCCGCCCGCCCGCCAAGGACGCGTCCGGTCGGCGTCCAGTCGGTCGGCGGGCTCCCAGAGCAAGCCTCTTTCCCCGTAAGTGCAACTCCCGCGGGGTCTCTCGAAGCTCTTCTCGGCGTCTCACTGCCTTAAAAGCCTCAGCTTTCTCTCTGGGTCAATTTTCTTCCACCAACACACTCAAGTCAAGCTCTGGAAGCCTGCCCCCGCGGGCCGAGCGCCCGGCCAGGCCGTCCAAGCTGGGCACCGCGTCACGCGGCCTCAATATTTAAAGAGGTGCTGGGAGCCAAGAGCTCTCGGGAAGGGCGGGGCGCCGAGGAGGATGGCGGCGGGGGGGTTTGCCTGCAGACCGCCACGGCAGCACCTGGCAGGAAACCCCGAGGGTCGCTCCAAACATCACACTGCAGAGCAAACCTCGTCCCGTCTCCTCGGGGCCGAGGAGCTGGGCGCCGTGACGGGCCCAGCTTCACAGACGGAGAAACAGAGGCCCAGGCTTGTCCAGATGGGGGAAGAAGAAAATCAAGTCAGGTTTTGTCTCTCAAGCATTCATGCCTTCATTTATGCAATTGTTCGTTTCATGGGTGACCACGGCACACAGGAGGCCCTCAGCGAGGGAGGGAGGCCGGCCAGGACTGGGCGCTGACCCACAGCGTGCAGTGGGACGATGGACACCTGGGGACCCCGGCCGGGGCAGGTCCTGGGAGACGGGCGGTCAGGACGACAGGACCACAGGTTGCTGTGCAGCTGAAGCTCGTGCCGGCTTCATCCCTGAGCCCAGCCGGCCTGGGCAGGGATCCCGCGCACGGCGCCAGCGCCAGGAGGCCGCTCCTGGGCCGACCGCCAGTGAACGGCCGCAGGCACGGCCACCCTGAGGGGAGAGCGCGCCCTGGGGCACGTCCCGCACCTGAGAGCGCCTGCGGCTGCCGGCCACGGCTCAGGAGCCCTGGGCTGAGTACCCGCCCCAGGTGCTCCGGTTTAGCGAGTCCGAGCAGAAGGCGTTCTCTGTGCTGCTGCTCCCCCCGGGGGGCCCCCCTCTCCGCCCCCCCGAGCATTCTGACCTCCATAGGCCACCTGGACGCCAGGCCCAGCGTGCGGATGGGCCAGGAGAACAAAGGATTCAAAGCCAGGTCGGCCGGGCGCCTCACAAGCTCTGCCGGGGGAGGAGCCTCCCAGACAACGGCTTTTCACCAGGACGGCGCAGGGGGCAAACCGCAGACCGTCCTGGGCCGCGGCGAGGTGGCCTTGCAGCCCTGCCGCCAGGCCCAAGGCCCATGCCAAGGTTGGTCCTCTGCCTGGCCCAGAGTGCAGGCAGGGCGAAGGCACGCCCCGGCAGGTTCCAGCCGCGTCCCTGGGGCCTCGGGGAGCTGCAGGGTGCACCCCAGGAGGGTCAGTTGTCAGGGAGAAGAGCCGCAGTGCAAGGCAGGGACAGTCTACACAGAGGTCGAGGCAGAGCCCCGAGCGCCGCACACGGGGTCCAGGCCTCGCTTTGCCCCTCCCGCCCCCCTGGGCCTGGACGAGCCCTCACGCCCATCTGCAAGATGGAGGTCACAGGGCACCCCGATCCGGCCAGCCGCGCACGACCTGCGACCTGCTGTGCGGAGGGAGAGAGCCGCTGTCTCTCCGCCTCTCTGAGGGGTGAGGGGGTGACAGAGAAGGCAGGAATCAGCTCCGCCCTCCGCAAAGCAAAGAACAACGGAAATAGTAATGTTTACAGCCGGGCGTGAAGGCGCCCGGGCAGGCTCGGGCAGGGCTGCGACGCCTGGCTTCCATTTCCTGCTAAACAGCGCTCTGGTGCAGGGAGACTTCCAGGAAGATTAAGCTGAAAACCCTCTTTTCCAGCGGAGGAGAGGAGGTTGCCATGGCAACAGCATCTGGCGTATTGCTTGCATGTTAGAGGTGAGGAAACGGATGAGGAAGGTCCAGCAAACCCCGAACGTGATGCCTCCTTTGCACTCCTGACGTGTTGGGGGAAGGACTGTGGGGGGGGATGTTCTAAAATTCAGGGAGACAGGCCACCCAGCACCCGTCTGCAGCTCTCTGACATCCAACCACTGAGAGCAGCTTTGACCGTTTTGTTGCCAAAAGGCAAGCTCAGAGGTTTGGTGCCAGGACAAGCTGACCAGTCAGAAGAGGCCAAGTTCTCCATGCTGGGCACCAGGTCCTCGGGGCCTCAGCACCTGGGGCACCGGGGGTGCTCACACAATGCCCAACCGCCCCGCAGAACATGGGTCCGGGCAGCCTGCAGCAAGTTCTCTGTGCCCATCACATACGTGCATAGGACATACTCAAAATACAACATTTCTCTGTATCATTCATGGGCGTGCACCTGCGTGTGCACACATGTACAGGAAGTACTCAACAACATTTGCAACTCCTCTGCATGCCCGGTTCTGTGCCGGGTGCCAAGAGGGGACAGAGAGGCACCCAAGTGGCTCCAGGCACAGGAGAAGAGCACCTCACCATGTCTGGGGTGGCAGGGAAGATGCCAGGGAGGCTTCCTGGAGGAGGCAGCACCCAAGCTGAATTGTGCAAATAGCTCAGCTATGTGAGAAGGAGCAGGTCCCCAAAAAGGACAGGGGTGCACTGAGGTGCTTACACACAGTTGGAAGCCTGGAAGGCATCCCAAGGCCTTGGAGGGAAGGGGGTGTTGGAGGGGGCAGGGCCCAGGCCACCAGGTTCGGGCTGGGCGGGCAGGAGGCTGGCGCCGAGGTCCCTGGGGCATCGCGGAGGAAGAATGAAATGACTTACGCTTTCTGCAGCGCACCCTTGTTTATATGCAAATGGAGACGTATTAAATTGCATCTGTTTCCAAATCTAATTTGCAGAGCCATACCTATCCATCATTGACACGTGGGGAAGCCCAGAGAAGGTACAAATGCACACAGTCCCACTTGGGCGTGAGTGGCAGGCGGGGCACCACCCCGTGCTTCCTGTCCCACGCACAGGTGGGAGCCGCTTACCGGCCTTGGACCAGGACCAAGGCAAGGTGCCCTCCTAGGGACCAGGAGCGGCCTTGGTTCTGAGCGAACGGCCTCGCCCAAACTGGAAGCTGTATTTACCAGGACCTGAGCTTCTTGGGGCCGGAGGCCTGGCGTGAACCCCTCCAGGGGTGGCGGTTTTCCGGCGGGAGCCAGGCCTTGCTGCTTGCTGCTCATCAGCGGGGCGGAGCAGACGCTTGGGAGGAGACAGCCCCACGTGGCTCCCCCCGGCCTGGGCCAGCGCGCTGAAGTCCACACAACAATTTCGAGTTCCGGCTCTCCCTGAGCCTAGAAAGGTGCAGTGCAGGCCAGGCCTTGGGGCAGGTGAGCCTCTACCCAGCACCTGTCTGCAGGGGTTGGCGGGGCCTCAGGTGTCCACGGGCAGGAGGTGCGTTTGCTCAGGACCCCAGGGAGCCCTTGGTCCAGGGTGACCAGGGCCCCCCAGGGGGGTGGGAAGAGGTGCATGTGGGACCCAGGGACCTCCAGCTACAACCAGAGCCCCAGGCCTGGGCGTGTCCCCAGGAACTGCAAGGAGGAGGCAGCCCCGGTTGGGAGGACGCCCTCCCTGTCCCTGGCCGCTCTGAGCGCTCCTCCCGGCGAGGCCCCGGGCTGGGGCTCCGTGCCCGTCTGCGCTGTCTGGCGCCACAGGGAGCAACGCCGCCATGCTTCCTCCTGCCCCTGTCTCTGTCACTGAGCCCTTGGCCCAGCCACAGAGCCTGAGAGGGCAGCTGCCCCTCCCCCACCTCCACGACCGAGCCCGACTGTGTGAGACCCACAGCCCCGCCCAACCAGCGGAACCCAGGATGGGCACACAGGCCGGCACGGTCAGCAGGGCCAGCCTGGCCATCGGGCTGGGCCACCGGCGCTGCGGGGCCTGGGAGGAGCTTCCCTAGGCCTCTTGGGCCTGCACCACCCGGATGCGGGCGGACCCCAGACCCGGGGCTCCCTCACCGGGGGGCGGGCAGGGCAGGGCTCAGAGCAGGGCAGAGCTGTGTACTTCCCAGGAGGGGAGGGGAGGGGAGGAACTGTGAGGGGCTATCGTCCGGTGCCCCAGCCCCAGCGTCTCAGGCTGCAGGACAGCCGGGCCAGAAGGGCAGGCCAAATACCAGAAACAAAAAGCCTGGGTCCCAGAGCAAACCTGCCGGCCAGAGCCCTCGTCAAAGGCCAGACCGACGGTGCTGCACGTTGCTCAGCACCCCAGGGAGGCTTCTTCCACTCCGAGCCCACAAGAGGCGGCAAGGCCAGGGGCCGACCCCTGCTCCAGGGGTCCTCTGCCCCGCCCCCACCTGCCACCAGCTCCCCGCCCCCACGGGCCCTGTGGCCCCAGACCTGAGCCCCAGCGAGGCTGAGGTTCCATCCCAGGGACCTACCCCCCGGGAGCCGGAGAGGGGCCAGAGCTCCCGGGCCCCACGGACGTGACCTGGACTGAGGGCTGGCTGCCTGGCCAGCGGCCCCCCAGGGAGCTTTCCGGAGGTCCCCCAGCTCTGGGGCAGAGAGCCCTCTATTAGCCCGTGCCCCCACCTTGGAAGGCCAAGCGGGGTCCTGAGGAGCCCCCTTGCACCGTGAGGGTAGAGGTCTGAGTGCTTGTTCTCTCTCTGGAAAAACGGGGACAGGAATCGCATCTCCCAGGGACAGGGCAGGAGACAACTGTCCAGACATCACGGGCACTCGGTCTGCACGTGCTAAGTGACAGGGCAACAAACAAGAGGACTGGGATGTGAGACGGGTCATCCCTGCCAAGGGCTGGTCACAGGCCCACACAATCGGCCTGGATCCCTGACGTTGGGGAGGGGACCGGCCCCGCGGCGGGCGGGGGGCGGGGGGGGCGGGGCGGGGCGCGGGCAGGGTCTCCAGAGACGTGAACTCTCAGCTCAGACCCGAGGGCCAGCAGCGAGAAGCACAAAAAGAGCCGGGCCGCCTCCTCAGCGGTTCAGAGACCTTCTCATTGCTGGTGATTAGCCGGGTGTCCGTCTGGCCCCTCCCTCCCCCTCCCTGTCGCAGCCGGTGCCTCCGAAATCTTGACAAGCCGCCTGGCCCCTCCGCCGGCCGCCCGGCGCAGGTCTTCCCAGGCTGGCGTTGAACGGCCTCCTTTGGCGCCTGTGCCTGGGGGCAAGCTGTCGGGGACCCTCACCTGAGAGGCCACAGGTGAACGAGGGCCCAAAGGCGAGGGCAGGTGGCCTGTGCTGGGGACCCCGGGCTGGGAGGCCCCCGCGGAGGCCGAAGCAGCCCGAGCCCAGCTTTGTCCAGCCACAGTCGGTCGCAGGGGATCAAAGGTGCCACCGGCCCTCTACTCTCCGCACAGAGCTTCTGAACATGTCTTTGACTGTGAACTGTTTCAAGTCCTCAAAACCGACATGAAAAACACCCACGTCCCCCACACCCAGGTTTAACAGATGCTCACATTTCGCCATATGTGGCAGATCTGTCTCTCTCTTGAAAGGAGTGACACTGGAGACCGTCGTCGCCGTCCCTCGGCCCCACCGGCCCCGCCTCCCCCTCGCTCTCCAAACCTACGGCTCCCCTGGCGCGGGGGCTTCTCGCCCCTCCAGCGGCTTCATATTTTCTCCACGTGCGTATGCGTCTGTGACAGTACTTGGTGCTCCCTTGGGGCCGCGGCGTTTGCACAGATGGCTTCTCGCCGGCTGTGCCCTCTGCTCACAGAGGGTGGCCCACCCGGGTGCACGCCGTGGCTCCGCTCCCGGTTTGCGGTCCCACTGCGCGCACAGACCTCCCCGTCTGCGCTGTTCTCCTCCGGGGCCCGCAGTGCTGGGGGTGGGGCGTGGGGGACACCTCCTGAGCTGGCGGGGCCAGGGGAGGGCCAGGGAGCCGTTCCCCAAAGGTTCCCGTGTGCTGAGCCACCACCCGGAGGCTCTGGCGTCCGGCTGCAGGAGTCAGGTGAGGCTGCACGTCCTCGGGAAGGTCCAAGGGTCACTCCGCTCCCACTCCCGCGCGGCCTCCGGTCCCGTGTGCTGATCACAGTCCATAAAAAGTAAAGATTCGGACAGGGAGCAGAGGACACAAGGAACAGAGGTCACCAGACGACGTCCAGACAAGGCTGCGGCGGGGACATCAGGGCCCGGTGAGATAGACCTCCTGGCCGCGGCATTTCCGGAAACACCACGGACCACGCACGCTGCAAAACGTTCACTTTGTCAGAAAGCTGAGCCTCGATGCTACCACCCAGGAAGGGAACACCGACAAGTATCGAAGGACAGAGGCCGGTGGACCATCCAACCGCTCATATCGGGGACAGGCCGAGCTCGTCGAAAAATCGGCGGGGACGTGGGAGGCCTGAGCAGCCCAGTTACCACGGACCCGCTAACGACAGTGAGGCCGGCACCCCAAAACGCACATTCCTCTCCCGGCCCAAAAGGAAGCAGTTTTTAAAATTCATGACATGCTGGGTTGAAAACAAGCCTCAGCAAACACAAAGGCTTTAGGAACACTCAGGCCACATTCTCTGAGCACAAAGCAATTAAGTTGGCAATTAGCGGCAAAAGAAAAAAAAACAACAACAGAGAAAAAGGCTAGGAAAACTGCTGGGAAATCAAGAAAAATAATTCTAAATAACTCAGGCTTCAAAGAAGGAATCAAAATGGAAATTAGACTATATTTAGTACTAGAAGGTAATAAAAATACTGTATGTCAAAGCCGGAGAAATGCAGCTAAAACAGTAGTTACAAAAAAATTTATGATGTTAAGTGGTTATTTGAGAAAAGCTGAAAATGTGAGAGCTAAGCATCCATCTAAAAAAACTAACAAAATAACAACAGACTGAAACAAAGTAGCATAAATTAATGAATAAAGCAGAAAACCGTACACCAGAGAGCACTCAAAAAAATCAAAACCAGCCCTGACCAATGTGGCTCGGTGGGTTAGGTGTCATCCCGCAAAGCAAAAGGTCACCGGTTTGATTCCCAGTCAGGGCACATGCCTGGGTTGCTGGCCAGGTCCCCGGTCAAGGCACATGCGAGAAGCAACCGATCAATGTTTCTCTTGCATATCAATGTTTTTCTCCCTCTCTTTCTCCCTCCCTTCCCCTCTCTCTAAATATAAATAAATAAGAGCTTAAAAAAAAAAACAGTTCGGGAGGGGGAGGGATAGCAAAGCTTTGGACTTATTGATCATGAATAAAAGGAGCTATGGAACAAATAAGAATATTAGAGATGAGAACATGCTCCCGCTTTCGGCCACGGTGAAGCAGCGAAGAGGACAGTGCATCACACAGGCGCGCCGCGCCAGCGCGTTCCAGAGCACAGGCGAAACTGACAGATTCCTGGATTAAAACGTGCTCTCCAAAACTGACTCCGTAATAAATAGAAAACCCAAATAGTCTTATAACCGTTAAAGGCGCTGCATCCGTAATTTGACATCTCCCCCCAAAGAAAACGCCAGGCCCAGACAATTTCATCCAGAGCCTTGACAAGTCTGCAAAATGCCTGGTAGTAAATCAAAAAATCAAATATCGCCCGTCAATCTGAGAGAGACGGACTGAGAGAGAGAAGCTGCCGAGACGGGAGGCGGGGGGCGGAGGGCAGGCGCGCGGGGCTGGCGTCCCCTCCCCGTCCCCTGCTCACCCCCACCCCATCGCCCCTGCCCTCCCTGGAGTAGCGACGTGGCCTGCGGGCTGGCCTGCAGTTGGTCCCCCGCTCAGGCGGGCCGCCCGCCCCGCACCCCATCCTGCCCCGTCTGTCCTGCCCACCCAGGACAGCCCGTGCGCTGCCTCGGCGTCCGGTCCCTCACAGGTGAGGGGGAGGCCTGGGGTCCCAGGTCTTGCCAGGCCCAGCCAAAAAGGGGTCCCTGAGAGTCGGGGGCCCAGGTTCCCCTAGGGACTTCTTCCTATCCCCCTGGGCTCCGCCCTCCCCTGGGACATTCTGGCCCTTCCTCTGGCCCCCAAGCTCAGCCGCCGGTCCCCCAAAGAAACACCAGGGCTGCTGTGGGAGAGCAGGACACCCCACTGCGGGGTGGGGGGGCGGGCAATGCTGCAACCCTGCAGCCACGGCCGCCTCACCCATGGGGGGCCTCAGTCCTGTCCTGGGCCTGGCAGGTGGCCTCACAAAGCCCTGAGTGCCCACCCACGCGCCACCTGCGGCCCCCACGGTGCCCGCCCTCTGCACCTGTGGCCGCGAGCTACGGAGACAGAGGCTGGCACGCTGTGCGTGGATTTATGGGCGTAATTTAATTTATTAATCAGCCGAAAGCCACGCGTAGGGCGGACCCTGGAAGCCGCGTGTGGTCTGTCGGCGGAGAGGCTGGTACGAATTCGCTCAGCCGTGGCGGACACAGGGTGGCTCTGGCAGGGGCGACAAACGCCAGCAGCCTTTCCTGCCAACGACGCTGAGTGGTCCCTGGGTCCCCTGAGGCGGCAGACAGCGGGGGCCCCTCGGGGACCATCAGAGGGGCGGGGGGCACAGGGGTCCGGCCAGGTTGAAAGCAGCTCCGTTGCTTGCTGGCCTAGTGACCTTGGGCCCCCGCTCAGGCCTGGGGTTTTCCCACTTCAGGGGAGGGGGGAGAACCCTGCCCACCCGTGGGTGCGGGGGGCGGGGTTAAATGGGGGGGGCGTGTCCTGGGCCACAGGGAGCAGCACGTCCAGGCCCTGCGGTGGGACGGGGGAGCTGGGGAGAGGCGCCAGACTCCGGGCGACTCTTGCCGGGCTTTAGTCTTCCCGCTGCAGCTCTGGCAGCCACCGCGGGGCAGGGGCAGGGGGATGTCCCAGTGTCTCCCTACAGGACAATGGGGGCGCTCGGGGGCGCACCTCCCAAACTGCACGGGACCCGCGTTAACATGCAGGGTGGGAGGCTGCCGGCCTGGGGAGGGGCTTCCGCCCAGCACGGGAGGGCCCGGCCCCCCAGGGCAGCTCTGGCGCCCCGCGGCGACCTGCTTCCTCCCCCTGCAATGGGTTGGCTCGTCCCCATTGTGCCCCGGGGCCCCCGGGGCCGGCAGACAGGGGCCCGAGGACCGCATGCCGGCTCTCTGGCCCAGGACGCCCCCGGCCACCAGCCTCAGAGCCCAGGGAGCTCCGGGCAGCCCCCCACGTCCCCCCAGCGGACAACCCTTATTTATGTTTGTTTTTCTCTTTGCAGTGTTTCCTGTCAGCGCGGGTGATAGATGGGTCCATGTTGATGGATTTTTCAATCTGCTAACCATAAAAAGATTGTATTTTGACTGGTTTAATGCTTTGCTGTAGAGTGTGCAATGCAGGCGTGATAATTACTGAATAAATATCCCCAGCCCTGCAGGCGGAGGCCAGGGAGCCACTGGCGGCCTCGGGGTCACCCCCCAGCCCCAGGCCCGCGGCAGAGGAGTCAGGATCTGAGCCAAGGGCCAGGGAGGGGCGGCCTTTCCTGGTCGTGGGAGCTCGCGGGGCGCCGGCCCGGACGAGGCCTGGGCAGGACAGGGGCGTGGGCTGCAGAGGGCGGAGGCGGAGGAGACACCCCCCCCAAGGACCAGGCGTGGCCCCTGTGTCCTTGGGTCTGCTTGGTGGCGTCTAGCGCTCTCACCAGCCCGGGGGAGACCCCGTGCTCAGCACAGGGACGCAGCCCATGCACTGTGACAGCCAAGCCCCAAGTCATGGCCACACGCAGCCGTCACTCAGCCCATGGCAGGCCTGGCGTACACAGGCGGCCAGGGAGGGATGGTGCACACACACGAATACATGTACGCAGAGATGCGTGACATGCATGTGCACTGATACACATGCACACAACTGTCCATCCCTGTACATGCACGTGTGCGACCACAGATCAACACGTGTGACCCAATGCTTCACAGCACACACATGTCAGCACACATGTGCATGCACGCGTGTGCACACAAATATCTACAAGTGCACACACGCCCGCACAGGCGCACAGGCACACACCAGCTGGCCCGCTCCAGCTCAGTTCCCGGACACCAGCTGACCTCGTCCTCCAGAGCCAGGACCGGGGCCGCCGGCGGGCTCGGAGAGCTGAGCGGTGGCTGTCCCCACGCGGCAGGCCCTGACGGACAGGCAAGAGCCGGTGCCAGCGGGGAGGCGGGGCCAGGCCCTGAGAGGGCTGGGCTGGGAACAGGCAGGGGCTCCGGCTGGGGGATGGGCCGCACCTGTGGTCCCGGAGCATGGCCGCGGCAGCGCCCACAGAACGCGGGCCGGTGGAAGCCCTGGCCCAGGCTGCCCCGCAGCAGTGGTGGCGGCAGTGGCGGCAGTGGCGGCAACGGCAGGATCACACCGGCCCCCAGGACGGCTCCCTGCCTGGGCCCGGCCGAGCTCCCACACGCGCTGTGTTTTAGCCTTCACATCCACCCCGCGGGGCTCAGACCAGCATCATTACCACCCTCACCTTGCAAACGAGACGTCGGAGGCCAGCGCGGGGAGGCGCTCTCCCCAGCCGGGGACCGGGGGCCCCGGGTGGACGCCCAGGCCCTCGGAGCCAAGATCTGCAAAATTGCTGCACCCGGTCAATTGGCAAAACGCTACAGGACTTGGCGAGCGCCACACTGCCATCCAGAGGTGACGGCGCCGTCCTCCCGAGCTCCAAGCCGAAGCCCTGCAGCAGGGCTCCACCGAACCTCCCCCCGGCGGCACGTCCCCCCGGCACCCCCTTCACTGTCGTTTGTCCTCAGTGCCTGAGAGCGACCGGTGGCTCAGGGCTGGGCTGCGGGTCCAGCCCAGCAGCGAGCTCCCCGGCCACCAGCCACACGGACACCACCAACGCCAGAGGACCCGGCACCTGGGCTCCCCGCCCCCAGCCCCCGGTCCCCAAGGCCCCCCTTCCGCCAGCCCCCCCACCAACTGCTGGCGAGCTGTACAAGGCTCCTGTGCGTCGCTGGTGAATAATTTATCACCATCCACCAGCCCCCAGGTGGGGGGGGTGGGCGATAATAGACACCCATGCACAGCACAGTGTGCCGTCTTTAAACCTCATCAGCTGCTCCTCGGATCGCACCCGGGTGAATGACCCACAGCGAAGGCGGCGGGCTTGCTTGCAGGCGACGCACGCGATCCTGCCGTGGCCACAGACTGCAAGGCGGCGGCGCGCTGCCTCCATCCATTATTATTTTGAGCAGGTTGCTCATGTTTTAATGCCAGAAAAAGATTTATTTCTAAGAAACGCAGGTCACAAGCAATGCTGGGCACCCTGCAGGGTGGGCTCGCCTCGCGGCTGTGTGCCAGGGGGCGGAGCCCGGCTGCCAGGGGCCCCGGGAGAGACGCAGGGCAAACGCCCAGAGGACCCCCCTTCCACTGCATCCCGCAGCCCTGAGCCCTCAGGCTGATGCCTGGGGTCCCGCCAGGAGCCCCGACTCGCGGTCACAGGTCCGTGCACCCCGTGCCTGGCCAGCGGGCTCCCAGGAGAGGGTGGGGGTTTCCGTTCTGTGCCCCTTCCCCAGAGGTGTCAGGAGACACAGGGCCTCGTGCCAGCAGAGAATCCTGAACCAAGGCCCCATGTTCATCAGGATAGGACGGGCTCTGCTGAAGTCACAGGCCACCCGGGAAGCCCCGCGGCTGCTCCCCAAGCAGACCTCCTAACCTCCTCTCCTCGCAAGGACGTCTGTCAGGTTGGATTAGGACCCGCGGCCTTGACCTCACCTTAACCTCATTATGACTTTAAAGGACCTCTCTCGGGGTGGGCCCAAGGCTCGGGGGCTAGGACATCGACGTGTGACCTGCTGAGGGGGCCCAGTTCAGCCCATGACAGCACTCGAGAAACACCTGCTGCACAGACGATGATGGTGACCATGATGGTGACAGCCAACGGTCCCCAGCCGGTGCACACTGAGCGCGCACCTGACGCCCCGGCGGAGCTCCTGGAAGGCATCACCTCATTTCGCTGTCTCCCCGCATCTCGAGGAGGCATCACTAGCCCTCCTTCTCAGAAACCAAAGCTCGAGCAACATACAGGGTCACCATCCGGGAGCCACGGCCATGCAAACCCAGGCCTGTGCGGCCCCGGGCCAGGCTCTCACCGACGGGCTGGAAGCCCAGCACGGCGCAGCACCCCACACACGACCACCCGGCCCCGGCCACTGCGACGGCCTGGCACTGTCCCAAGTCATTTACTTCCTTCAGCCCATTTAATGGCCGTCATCACAGCCGTGCGAGATCGGCAACGTTAGTCCTTCCTCACAGGTGAGAAAATTAAGGCCAGAGAGAGGAAGTCATTGACAGCTTAAAAGACAGAGGGCGATGGATGGATGGAGGATGGATGGACGGACAGTGGATGGACGGATGGACGGACAGATGGACAGATGATTGGACGGGTCTATCAGTGGATGGGTGAACAAGTGTCTCCCTTGGATGCGTGTCCTAAGCCACAGAGGGTGGGTGCAGGCCTGCTGCGGTGAAGCGGACAGCACCCCTGACCAGCTCGAAAATGGGCCTGGGCCAAGGCTCCTGCTCCAGCAGCTCCGCCCTAAATCCTTGCTGAACCAACGAACAGCCCGCGCCCTCCCGCGTGCCTTCCAGGCCCGCGCGCCTCGCCTTCCTCGGACACCTCCCGCGGTGTGCCGCGGCGAGGGGCCCGCGGGACTGACTCCCCTCTGCAGAGACAGAATCGCTCGGCAGACAAGGGTCTTCAGTGCCATTCCCCGGAAGGACAGGGACGGCCACGAGAGGCGTCTGTCCGGCTGGCCCTGGGAGGCCACCTGTAGGGGTGAGTCTGCGGTCCTGCTCCGGGTCCGGGACGTGGGCCCAGGAGAACGGGGGCCATCCCCGGAGGACGTGGCCGCTGAATGGGCACACCAGCGGCTAGTGTGTTGGCTCTGCCACGCGAATGGGACCCCATGCGGGTTCAGTAAAGATTAGAAGAGTGTTGGCTTCGGATTCTTCGTTTATTCGTGCGAGTGATGCCGGTTCTCTGTTAGCCAGGACGTCTCTGCCCCGGCTCTCAGGACAGGTGGGGAAGGGAGCACCGCTCCTCCGGGACACGCCCCGGACAGGCCGCCAGGGCCGATGGGGGGCGGCAGGGTGGCCCTCCCCCCGCCACTCGCGGCAGCGAGCAGCCCCGAGGGGGGACCTGAGCCTGGGCCTAGCAGGGAGCTGGGCGGGCATGGGCTTCCATTCGGGGTCCCGCAGCACACGGCACCCCATTCACAGGGGAACCCAACCCGAGGCAGGGCACACGGTCACTATCGGGGGACAGGAGCAAGTTTGTGCGTCCTGCACCCCGTCTTCACGAACTTGCAAGAATTTTAATCACGTGGATTGTTGTGTGAGTGCCCGTCACTTTCTGTCCCCTGCTGGACTGGAGAAGCCTGAGGGCCTTTGCGCCTCCCCCGACCCTCGCACCCTGGCAGCTGGCACAGAGCCTGTCACTTGAGAAATAGATGACGCTCGGGGACTCGGTTACGAAGGTACGGACGAGTCTTATAAAATCCACTGCTACTAGGTGAGACCCTCATGGGCAAAAACTGGGTACTTTCCACCTCAAAACCACTGAAATTTGATAGAGTACACGAACTCAATACATGTTGAAATTCCAAATTTCATCTCAGTTGAACCAAGCAGCCTCTTGAAGGAAGGGAAGGAATATTATTCATGACAAATAAATTAAGAACAATATTAAAACATAACCAAGCCCTGGCCGGTGTGGCTCAGTGGGTTGAGCGCGGGCCTGTGAACCGAAATGGTCACGGGTTCGACTCCCAATCGGGGCGCAGGCCTGGGCTGCGGGCCAGGTCCCCAGGAGGGGGCGCGTGAGAGGCAGCCACACATGAATGTTTCTCTTCCTCTCTCTCTCTCTCCCTGCCTCCATCCTCTCTAAAAGGAAAAATAAATAAAATCTTTAAAACAACCGAGAGCCGCTCGGGGAAGAGCTGAGACGGGACGTCTGGAAGGGAGGGTTTTCAGAATTCACGTCTGAAAAAGCCGCGCCGTCCCCGCATCCTTGTGTTCAACTCAGGGTGTGAGGACGTGCTGGCGGCCGCTGCCCGGGCGCCTCCCTGTCCCTCGCCCTGAGAACCGGCCCGCTCCGCTGAACGGCCGTGGCCCTGACGCGGCCAGGGCTGGGAGACCATCCCGAGGGCTTCGTGCCCCAGGACCCTCAGGCCGGCGGGAAGATGCCGCCGGGCGATTTCCTGAGCCGGGACATGAGAGGTGCCCGTGGCGACAGAGAGCTGGCCTCGCAGCGTGGACTGTCCTGACCGCTGGCTGTGACGGTCCCCTCTCTGTCTGGTGGCCCAGGGACAGGCAGATGGTGCACCCGCCCCAGCTGGGGTGTCGGCGGGGTGGCGGGAGGGCCGGCTGGTGGGTGGCGTTCTCAGGGCCCTCTCTCGGGCAGAGCTGCTGACCAGGGACACTTCCTGCCCCACCCAGTATTCCTCTTACCCCCACCCCGTGCTGAAGATGAGCTTGAGGCCCGGGGGCCGCTGGGAACCGGTGGCGGGGCACAGTGGGGGTCCGGGGAGGGTGGGGGGCAGTGCGGCCCCAGGGCGGGGGTGCAGTGGGGTCCCCGGGAGCCGGGCCAGGAGGAACCTGCTATCAGGAGGAAGAGGGACTTGGGAGAGGAGTCTGCTGTTGCCACGCTGGGCCCACTGACCGCGGTGCCGGGGACGAGGGCTGCGGAGCTCACAGCCTGCCCCGCCGCCCTCCTGCACAGGCCCCACCAGAGCAGTCCCTCCGGCACGGGCTGCGTCAGGGACGAGCCTTCCCCGGTGCGCGTCACCCAGCACCGTCCGTGAGACACGCGGGAAGCTTAGCTCCAGCCGGGCTATGGATGCGGGTGCACACACAACAGCCGTGCCCCACGTTCATGCTCATACCTGCACATGGATGTATGCACACGCAACCACACACGCACACACCCATGTACACACGTGCCCCGCTTGCATGCTCATGCACCCGAGGCGCAGTGTGAAGCTGGCAGGTCCCCGAAGGGGCGCCGCTGGGGCCTGAGGGGAACGGGGCTTTGAGCAGAGCCTCGACCTGCACCCCTGCCGGGCCCTCACCTTCCCCCTGGGACAGCAGCACCCAGCCTGCCGCCATGGAGACCCAGCTCCTGGCACCATCTGGCCCCCCTCAGACAGCACCGAGGGCCAAGGCCAGAACCAAACGTGAGGGCTGGGAGTGGGCTGCGGAGGGGGCGCGAGGGCCGGCGCCGTGGCCGCCGGAGACCCGGGCAGCCGAGCCAGACAGCTGACACCGTTCGAAGGTCAGGGGCAGGCTGCTGAGGACAGAGCTGGCTGGCTGCTCCAGGTCCCGGGGCCTGGCAGCGGGGAGCTGCCCGCATACCAGCTGTGCTGCTGGGGCTGGTCGTCACTGGCGTGTTGTGTGACGCTCTCAGGGAGGAGCCGGAGGCTCTGGGGCCCCGTCCCTGACAGAGCCACACCCACACACAGGAGGAGGCAAGGGCTGGTTGGTGGCTCTGTCCTGTCCTTCCAGACGAGGGGGAGAGTCTGAGCCTCCTGGCCGAGCCGCGGGGCTAAGCGGGGCCCCGTCCAGGACGAGGCGCAGGGTCTAACCAGAGCCTGGGCTGCTACGTCTGCTCCTTGCTTGACAAGCCTCCTTCTTGCGAGGTTAAGACTCGAGGTCTTGGGTGCGTGCTTGTGACCCTGGCCTCGCTTGTTCACCCAGCACGCGCGTCCCAGGGCCCCGTGTGTGGCGGCCCAGGGGGCCGGGCCCAGAGCAGGAAGGCGGCCCGGACCCTGAGGCCCGGCTGCTCGGGCCTGAGAGCACCCTGCTTGGCCGGACCCCACTGGGAGGGCAGGTCGCAGAGGCTCCGGGACGGCCGTGGCCGCGGTCGGGAGGATGAGCCAGAGCTGGACAAGAGGCCAAGCGGGAACATCGGGACGGAGGCTGCGGCAGAAGCCGCGACAGGAGGAGGCCTCCTGGGGAACCACGTCACCAGCAACAGACGCGACGCGTCCGGACAAGGCCCCTCCTCCTCCTCCAGAGCCGTCTGCGCCCACCAGGCCAACAGCTTCCGGACCCCAGTGCACGCCATCCCGGCAGGCCAGGCGGAGGACAAGCACGCGCACGCACGCACACACACAGCCATCCGCATCGGGGCGGAGGCGCGGTCAGCCACGCGGGAGCCTCGAGACCCGCCCCTGCCGGCCTGTCCCAGCCGGGCCCTCACCGGGCACCACTCTGGGCGACACGCTGACGTCATGGAGAAGCGCCGTGTGGGACCCGCACAGCCACGTGTGGAAGGCCTGTCTGCTCTGTCCCGGCCCCCGCAGCCACCCCTGGCCTGAGAAGCCCCTCACCAGCACCGCCCCAGACCTGAGCAGCGACAGGCCCCTTCCCCAACCTCCAAAGATACTGTGCAGAATCCGCCAGCTCACGCACCTCCGAGGACACGGAGCTGCTTGTAAAAGCAGAAACCGGACAGAACTGGCCTGGGCCGGGCAGCTCAGCGGTTAGAGTGCCGTCCCACCCACCAAGGTTGCGGGCTCGGTCCCCAGCCAGGGCGCTCACGGGAGCCAACCGATGATGCGCTGATAAGCGGAACGCCAAGCTGATGTTTCTCTTCCTTCCTCTCGTTCTCTCTAAAATCAATAAATAATTTTTTTTTTAAATAGCAAGAACCTAATTTCTGACAGCGGAAGGATGACTGACCATGTGAATAACAGTACAAACTCGTGGCACCCCCACGTGGACTCAGACGGTGCTCATGCCGCAGTGGCAGGAGGGGTGGCCGCGGAAGCGTGCGCGGCGTGACTTCTGCGAGCGTCCACTCACGTGTGTGACGCGCGAGGAAAGCGTCCGGAACGCCCCTGCCACACCTGCCCTGAGGCTGGTCCCGGGCCCGGCGACTCCAGACGTCCTTTTCTCCTTCTCCTTTTCCCTCACCTGCCTTTTCCACTGCGAGTACGGATTGCTGGAGCTCCATGAAGATTCCAGAAGGAACCATCGGTTTTTATGGAGCATGCCCGCGACCAGCTGAGGAGCTCGGGCACATGGGGGTGCCTGGACCCAAGGTCCAGATGTTCGGGGAGCGCCTGCCGGCCAGGGGCCCGGTGGCAGGGCACCTTGGGCAGGGAGCGGCCCCATCTGTCACACAGATGACAAACCAGAGGTACCAGGGAGCCGGTGCTGCCCAAGGCCACAGGCAGCCAGAGGCGGGAGCGGGCTCAGCCCGCTCTGTACCCCAGCCCCGGCCCTGGGTCCCGGGCAGGTCCCCAGGCGGCTCTGGAAGCTGGAGCAGCCCCGGGACGAGGAGGAATAAAGACGGAGTGGGTCCCGCACACGCCCCCTGAGAAACACTCGCCCGCAGCAGAGGCCTGCCTGCCTGAGCCACGCCTTTGTCTGAGTGCCGCCTGCTGTGCGGGACCCCAGGGTCCCCGGCAGGCACACTCCCACCCGCAAGCGACACGGGAAGTGCAACCGCACACAGGCGCTGGCCTTGGACTCCCCGCTCGCGGCTTCCCGGGCTCCTCCCCAGGGTCACTCAGCTGCCTGGCAACCTGGCAAGAGACAGCAGCTGCTCTGCCCAGCAGCAAAGGATGGGAAGGGGTGAGTGTGCCCTGGCGCTGCCTGAAGAGAAACCGGGGGTCCCTCCGTGGGGGTCAGCTGGCGGCGCCCCAGCTGCTCGTCTTCATTACTGTAGAACAAGTCCCTTCCTTCCGCCGCCCCCTCCCACGGACGTCCCTGCTTCCCCTCCACCAACCTGGAGCCTCGCACAAACCCGAGGGGCTGGATTTTCGCATTATATTAAAATTCCACTGGCTGTCCTCTGAGTCAGGGAATTTCACGTCCCCAGAAATCTCTGCCGCCTTCCCGTGAAAAAACAAAACTAAAGAGCCTGCCTTCCACGGCCCTGTGACGCAAACACCGCTGTAAATTCGGAAGATCACAGAGAGAAGCCCCGCGCGCCCCTCCCCCAGCCTGGCCAGGGGTCTGCCTCTGGCTCCGGCTCCTGGTGGCAAGTGATGGAGAAGACAGTCAGGCGGCAGCGGAAGCCGGGCGCTCCAGGCCCACCCAGCCCCAGCTGCACGCTCCCCACCGGGAGGCAGGGAGACAAAATTCAAGTAACACAAGTGCCAGATAAATGCAGACGTGTTGCTTTAAAAATTCATACACGCGAAACTCCATTGCAATTTATTTTGGTTTAACTAGCGAAAAGGCCTGTCTCACTTCCAGAAGAGTTGGCACTCGGCATGAATTTTCGAGAAACCCTGTGTAATTCCCAGCGCGTGGAGTGGGTTCGGGCAGGATCCTGGGGCAGGGGACCCCCAAAGCCCCTGTAGAACCTGACGGGGTGGTGACAGCCAGTACGCACGGTGCCAGCGCCGGGGCCAGGAGCGAGCCAGCCTGAGGCCTGCGGCCACACCCTGGGCCTCCGTCTCTCCCTCCACAACCTGGTGGCCACCGGCAGGCAGCACATGGGGGATGGTGGGACACTTGACCCCGTGCCACCTGCCACAGTGCGCGGAGACGCAGCCTCACAGCGTGGCCACGAGAGGAGGGACCATCCGCTGTGCAGAGAGGTCACGTCGACACCCAAGCGGGGCGCAGTGTTGCGGCCCTTCTGGGAATGCCCTCCTTGTTTTGCAAAACGCGAAACCATGAGGGACCCGGGGAAAGACGCAGGACGAGCAGCCGCCCCGCGGGAGGCGCACGGGGCGGAGGGTGGGGGCTGGCCTGGCCGGCGGAGCCGCGCTCTCAGGCTGTGACCTGCATCTCTGAAGCGAGTGTGTGGAGGGAGGCGGAGCCTGGCTCCCTGCGGAACAAGCCAGATGCCCACTGCGGGGAGACTCTGACGCAGGCGTGTGCACAGAAAATAGCGGGCAGAGAGCCTTCTAGCAAACCTGGTTTGGATGGAAGGCTCCAGAAGGTGGCTGCTGGCTGCAGGCAGGTGTTGAGGGGCCGAGGGAGGGGGCGGGAGGCCCAGGACCCAGGCAGCAACGGGCACTGATGGATCCAGGTGCAGGCAGCCCGCCCGGGGGCCCAAGGGAGAAGGTACCGAGATGGACAGCAGGTGGTGGGGCAGAGGGAGGGTGCGGGGCCTGGAGGGAGGGCTGCCCAGCAGCAGCCTGGGGCCTCCCGCTTCCCTGCTGTGGCCCAGGAGGAAGGCCCCACTCTCCCAGGCTCAGCCATCCACATGTGCCCAGAGCGCCACCGGCTGGGGCACCAGGGCCGCCGGAGGGTGTGCGAGGACCAGAGGCCGCAGAGCCGGTGACGTTTGTGGGGAAGACAGCAAGCCCGCCTTCTCCAGAAACGCCCCCGCATCACCCCACCCACCCTCTGCACAGCGCCCTTCCCACCTGCTTTTAGACACTTTGAAGTTTCTGCCACGAAAGGAAACCCCGGTTCCCCCTCCGCACCCCACCCCACCCCCACCTTGTGCCCTTCAGCCCCCGCCGCTGCCCCCTCTGCTCCAGGTGACCAGTGACAGCCGCCTGCCAGGCGGCGCCGTGGGCCACCTTGTTCCTCACTGACCCAGTCCCGATTGCGCGAAGCCGCGACCCCCACCAACACAGGCTATTTCGAGGTTTCCTCGGGGCCAGCCGCCCAGGCAGCCCGGGGTGTGGACGTCGCTGGTGGGCCCGCTCCCCCAGGGGCACTCTGCCCCCCCGCCCATGCCGGGGGCCTCGTCAGCTCACGCAGGACAGCTTGGCTCCTCAGACAGCGGCCGATGTGAAGAGGAACAGAGCAGGCGCTCCAGAGCATGCCCACCGCCTGTGTGAATAAAACGATGGAACGACAAAAATCCCCAAAGCTCTGGCGGCGCCCACGGCCTCGCCTCTGTCCTCCCACCCGCCGCTCGGCCCGCTCCAATCCGGCGGCCGGGCCCAGCCGGGCACCCCCGCCGCAGCGCCCCAGCCCCCTGGGACCATCTGGCCGCGGACACGCTCATCGGCGCCTCCGCGGCCCCAGGGTGGCCGCCGGTCGCTCCCTGCCAGAAGCCGCCCCTCTCTGGGCTTGGGTGACGTCCCCGGGTGGGGGTCTTATACCTCCCTGCCCCTCCCCCTCCTTCCAAAGACCCAGCCAGTCCCGATACCACCCACCGCCTCGCTGCCATCCATTGCCACGGCCGCCCACCCTGTCCCTAGTCCCCCGGCCGTCTGTCCCAGATGCGTCCTTCTCTCTCCGTCCTGTTCCCTCTCCTCAGCCGCCTGCCCGCCCTGCCCCCTCCGAGGGACCCCCACCTACGAGATCTTGTCACCGCAGAAAACTTACATGCCACTCTCCTGCTGGGGACCCTCGTGACAAGCCCCCCTTCTTAGGACACGGCTTGTCCCCTGCAGACCCCACCCGGGGCCCCACCCGCGCTCGGCACCTCCGCGTCCTGGGGGCCCTCCCCCCCACGCGGCCGCACCCCGGCCGCTGTCAGATCTGCTCACAAAGGGCCTCCCCAGTAGAAGCGTCTCATCCTCCAGGCCTCACTGCCGTCGCCCCCCGGAAGGTGCTCCTGGCTCGGCATCGGCAGGACGTCCCTGGGCCGGGGCGGGGGGCACATCCGTCTCCCTGGGGCTGGCAGTGCCCCACCGGCAGGGGCCGGGCCTGCTGCGCCCGCCGGGGCGTCCGGACCCTGGCCCCTGGCTGCCATGCCTGGCCCTCTGCCGGCGCCGTTCACTGGGTGAGCGACACAGAGCACACACGCACTCACATGTGAGCCTGCACGTGATGCATGCCTGCACACACGCAGAAACACACATGTGCACGTGCCCAGGCCAGACCCTTGGCGCGCACAGGGCGGCCCTCTCGCTATTCCATGGGGAAGGGCTGGGAGGATGTCGGGGGACAGGCGGTTGGGAGCCAGAGGGCGGAGCCCGCCCTGTGCCGGGGGCCTGCCGGGCACCACCGCGGCCGCCTTCTCACTGTCTCACCTTCGCACCTCGGCTCCGAGGACCTGTGACCCCACAGCCCACCCCAACGCCTCCCTGGCAGGCCAAAGCTCGGTCCACAGGTCGCCGGCACGTGGGCCCTGCGGACCCCGCGGACTGCGATTTCTCCTGCGGAAAAGGCTGGAGGCGGGGGAGGGGTGGCCGGCCTGCCGCCCCTTGCCTGGGCGCTCTGCCCCGACCCGAGGCTGGCGGCACCTCCCTGCCGCTCCAGTCTCCACTCAAACATCCCTCAGCCTCGGAACGAGGGCCACCCGCAGCCCCCTCGCCTCCTCGGCCACCCTGTGTCTGTGTGTCAGCGCCTCCGCCCACCTTGTCCTCCTGTTCATCTGTTCACTCTGTCTCCCCTCCCCCTGCACGAGAGTCCTCTGCCCCCTGGAGGCCGCATCCTGGGTCCCGCACCCAACAGCCATTCAGCGTTTGTCGAAGGACGGAACGAAGGACGGAGCGGCCCCTCCTCCTCGGCGCCCTCCCCAAGCGCGGCCAGAGCCAGCAGCTGACAGGATGGAGCCGGGGTCCCCCCAGGTCCTGGCCGGGTCTGAGCCGGTCCTCACAGGCCCCGCTCAGGGCCGTGGACGGCGGGGCGGACACTGACCCAGGGGATTCACCAGGAGCCACGGGCGGGGACGCAGGGCTGGGGGCCCCCTCGACTCCTTCCCCCTCCCCTGAGCTGGAAACCGCAGCGGGGGCCCTGTGCCCTGGCCCCCCCAGCCTGGCTCCCAGGTGCCGAGCCCGCGCCGCCCCAGTCACCGCCGCTGCTCTCTCTGTGAGAAGGGGTGTCAGGGGCAGCCAACCATTGCCGCCCTCATCAGCGCGCGGTACGTGGACAGATGTTCCTGCAGCTGTGGAGATCAGCTGCCCGGAACCGCAATGCGTTGGGAGCCACGCCTTCACTTAGCGGGTCACCCCCACGACGTCTGCAAAACTGTAGGGGTCCCAGTTAAACCTGCAGCCCTCGTGAGCAATAGTGCAGCTTCAGAAAGGCATGAATGCAGGCCTGGCCGGGGCGAGCCTGGGGCTCGGGATACGCAGCGAGGGCTCCCTGGCTGGAGGTGGCACCTCTCGCCTGGGGCAGCCAGGGCCCACGCCGCCCCTGTGATCCTCTGTCACGCTGGCAGCGGCGAGATATTTCCAACAGCTGCCCAATGTGCTCCCTGTAAGGCCATAACGCAGAAACTGACTTTGAAATGGCCCTTTCTCCGCCTGTATCCTCAGACATAAATTTAAATAAAATGGCAATTTAAATGCCTGCAACACAGAGAAGGCTGTCGTCTCCGGGCTGGGTGAGGAGGCGGGACGCAGCCCGGAACTACTATCCTCCTGCCGCGCGGGCGAAGGTCGGCGCTGGGGCAGCGGGGCGGGCGGCCACCCCAGCAGGTGGGGTCCCCGGGGACCCCCGCCCCTCCCCCTGACCCTCTGCGGGTCCCGACTCCCGAGGACAGAGGAGCAGGCTCAGCCACCGAAGGCGCAGCAGCTTCACTGCCCTGGGCTCCCACCCCTGGGAAAGCGAGGAAATCAGTAGAGCCTGCTGTGTAGGCTCCGAGACCGGCGGGACGCGTGGTCCCCGCCCACAGGAAATGCTGTGAATGCCCGCCCGCCACTGCCAGGCCCGGGGCGGGGACTTGGAGGGTCTGACCTGCGCCAGGGCAGCGCTGCCCAAACCCAGCGGTCCCCAGGGTGCTGCGCCCACCCCAGGGCTTCTGACTCAGCAGGTCTGGGTGGGAGCTGAGCGCGCGCTGCTCGCCAGGGACCTCACAGCACGACCTGCTGCGCTGGAGGAGCCCGCCGGGGTTGGGGGTCAGGAGCCGCGGGCGAAAATGGGAGAGGAAGACGAGGGGGCGGGCCTCGCTGTGGTCCACCCAAGAGGTGGCCAGAGGGCTCTGCCTGCGTGGGAGCAGGGCCCAGGGGAGAAGCCACCACGCCTCGGCACCGCCCTGACCTGGGACCTGCCCCAGCCTGGCCCACCTGGAGCCGCTCAGTCTCGGGGTCCCACAGCCCCAGGCAGGGCCCCCAGGGGCACGCTGCCCGGCCCCGGGCTCCCGCCCACCTTCGTCTACAGCGTCTCGCTTCTCCCCCACAGCAGCAGCCTGGGCGCACCGTTCCCCTGACAGGGTCCAGGCTGGAGCTCAGGACGGTGGGGACCCGTGTGTCCTCTTGTCCCGGGAACGGCAGCGGCTCGCCAAACCCAAACCCCGAGCCTCCTCCCCATGCCCTCTGCCTAAGCCTTCTCCCGGCAAACTCGGGGCTCAGACTCCAGCCAGCTCCCAGGTCCCCGGAGGCTGGGAGGCCGTGCCAAACCCACGGTGCCCTTAATCCGGTCCCAGACAAGCCTGGGCCGCGTCCCTCCTCGCAGCCTCCGTCCCTGAACAGCCAGGCCACCCGTCCCTCCCCACTGCGCAGCCCCAGAGGAGGGGAGCTGTCAGGCAGCTGTGACAAGCGGCCTTTGCGAGGCTTGCAGCCTGGCGCTAAGAGGCAGGCACAACTCCCAACAGCGGGAGGTCACAGTGCCGAGCTCCCCGGGGCCTGCGTGTCCCCTGCCCGCCTGTGGAGGGGGAGGCAGTCTAGCGACACCGGTGGGAGCTGGAGGCAGGAGCCAGTTGTCAGAGGGGCTGTCAGGCTGGCATCGGGACGGCGTGGCTGGGGGCCCCAATGAGCCAGCGAGCAGCCAGCGGCCCAGGGCTCCCCAAGGCGCGCGGGCGGCCGCCCATGCCGGGGCGCACGAGGAAAGGCTCAGGGACTTGTGGGGGGCTTTGCAAGGGACAGAGACTTACTGGTCGCCGAGACAGGGACCAGCAGGGTCAAGAACTCAGCTGTGAGCAGAGACAAGCAGGGCCAGACACCAGCTATGTGCCAGGGTCAGGGACTTTTTTTAATAATTTTTTTTAATTTATTGATTTTAGAAAAAAGAATGGAGAGAGAGAGAGAGAAACATCGATTTTTTTTGTTGTTGTTGTTCCACTCATTTATGTATTAATTTGGTTGCTTCTTGTAAGTGCCCTAACCAGGGATTGAACCCACAACCCTGGCGTATCAGAACAGCGCGTGCTCTAACCAACGGAGCTGCGTGGCCAGGGCCAGGGTTGGGGGCTTCACCTGGACGGGGGAGCAGCAATGAGCTGGGGGTTTTGCTGGCCTGGACCAGGGTCAAAGCCATCCCCCCGCCCAGGGCAGAGTTGGGGCCTAAGGTTGAGCCCAGGTCAGGGCGGAGCCGGGGTTGCGGTGGTGGGCGCCGGGCGCCGCAGAACTCGGCGAGGAGTGTTCGGCAGCCGGAGCGCAGCCGCGGGGAGGCGGGCGGGCAGGCGGGTGGAGCCCAGGTGGTGCTCGCGCGCAGCCTGGGAGCACCTCCTTTTCCTCAGCCAGAGCCCTCCGCCCACAGTCTGGACGAGGTCACTCGGACCCCACCCTGCCCAGGTCAGTCCAGCGCCCTCTCTGAGGATCTCAGCCGTGGGCCGGGCCTCTCTGACTCCAGCCCCCTCCCCGGGCCCCACCGGCCATCGCGTGCCGAGCTAAGTCCCCACTTAGGTCCCCTCTCCCCCTCCACCGGCCCTGACCTGCCTCCTTCTCTGGACCCTCCGCCTGCCCCGGCTCCGCAGCACACCTCCCCTGGAACGGAGACACGGGGTAGGGAGTGTCTCTGGTGACTTGGGGTGACACCGGGTAGAGAGGGGGCATTGGAAGCTTCACAGCCGAAGACACACCTTCCTTCTCCAGAACTCCCGTGGCTCCTGGAAGAGCACATGGGTTCTGGGCTGGGACCTGGCACATCCTGCGACGTCAGGAAGTAAGGACACGCACCGATGGGCGTGGGGACATGCGGACAGGACACAGAGCCAACGGGGAGCTGCCACACCCAACGCTGGAGCGATGAGCAGGAGAGGGAATGACGAGAGCTGCCCTTGACCCACACATCAATGTGCGCGGGCCCACGCTGACGCAAACGGGCAACCGATGAACGGTGAGGTGGGGGAGAAGATTCCCGATTAACACATGGAGGCAGAGGGAGGGGACGGGATGGGATTCCCCAGGGACATGTTCGCTGGTGGCTCAAAATAAAGAAGGGGAGCTCAGGGAGAAATGATATATTTGCCCAGTCTCAAAGGAACCCCCTGAGGAATGTATAAATTCCAAAGAGAAACATGGTAACGAACTCAGGAAACAGTAGCTTTGCTGTAGAGCAGGGGTCTCCCACCTCTGGTTCCAGCCTCAGGACGCGGCCGTCAGCCGGAGGTGACGCAAATGCGACACGCGTGACTCATCCTGAAACCACCCCACCCCCTGACCCTGGACCGTGGAAAAACTGTCTTCCACAAAACCGGTCCCTGGTGCCAAACAGGTTGGGGCCACTGCTGTAGAGCCCCAGCTGCCACCAGTGCTGGGAGGGGGCCCAGGCGGGCGTCACGCACTCCCCACGGGACTGCAGAGAAGGGCACCCCCTGCTCGCCTGTCCCTGCCCACATGCACAGCCTCCGTCTAGTCGTGACCAAATATTCGACAGGCCCAAACTGGGGCACCCTATGGCATAACCGGGCAGCACTGCCCCGCAGGCCAAGGCCAGGACAGAATCAGGAAACAGCACCCGAGAGAGATAAGCAAAACACGAACGGGCATCATCTATGGAGGGAACCTGGGGCGGGAGCCCGGGGTGGGGTCCTTGGCCAGATCCTGAACAGGGAAAGGGCCCCGGCAGAGAGCTGCGACCCGTGAGGCCCATGGTCTGGCCCGCGGCATCACACCCCTGTGCACACCAGCCCCTGCCGCCGCTGTCCGGCACACGAGGGTCAGCGAGGCGGGAGGGACGCAGGAAATCTCTGCCCTGTTGTGCAACTTGTCTTTCCATTTTGGAATTATTTCGAATGAATAAAGCATCTCCTCCCCCTGCCTCTCTCCTCCCTTCCCCAGCCCCGCAGGCAGACAGTTCCTTCCCCAGAGGCACTCGGGCGCCCGCCGCAGAGGAGGCTCCCTCACCCGGCGGCCTGCCGGGCGGGCCTCAGTGGGGGCCCCACAGCCGCTGCCCCCACAGGGACCAGTTCCTGGCTCTGTGCGCCGTGTCCCTACAGAGAGGACGTCGGACGTGGCCGGGCCCGCCCTGGCGGGCAGTGCTGTAGCACGAGGCCAACTTGTAGTCATGGGCAATTCTCTCAGTGGCTGCTTTGGATCTGATGCCTGTCCCTGACCAGGATGGCTGGTCCCGTGGCCCCAAATATGGCAGCCTATGCTGAAAAAATCCTTTCAAAAACAACTGCCCACCCAAATGATTCTACCGTCTTCCATCTCCCCTTCTTTCTAACCCGACCTCAAATACTCCATTTAGAAATTTTTCTAAAGAGCCTCCCAGGGACACCCTGCCCCCTCAGGGGGACTCAGTCCAGAGTGGACATCACCGGCCAGAGGCAGAAAGGAGAAAACCGAACCGCCGCCGTGGCCTCCTGTCTCCGCGCGCATCCGGCGGGGCCGCACAGCTTCCAGGAACACAGAAAGTCTCAGAACCGCCGGCCCCGGGCCCAGCCCCCGCCCCGCCCCACTCCTCCAAGGACTGAACCCCCTCATGCACAAACACAGGGCCTGAGTCCTGTTGGTTCAGTCACAGCAGCAGCGGGAGGGATCTGTGCGGCACGATGCACGACTTCACGCTGAGAAATAGATTAATAAGGCGTCCTGATACGCAAGCTGATCATCAGCATGGGGAAGAGGCTCTGCGCCTCATGGAAGCCACCCAGCAAAGAGTCAGCCCCTCCTTGGGATATGAACTATGAATCGCGCCCAAGCCCCAGCGGGAGGCGGAGGCGTGTTTGCCCCGTCCCTCGAGTGGTCAAATGTCCGGGACGCGGAGTGGGGGAGCGGCCTTCTCTAGAGGGACACGGGGTCTGGTTACAGATGTAGCCATTTCTGGGTCACTTTCAGGACCAGAAAGAAGGCCTTGTGGGAGTGGGGAGTGCAGGTGCTCTCCTCCCGCGGGGCCCCGGGAGGGGAGGGTCCTCTGACTCTGGGCTGCGCACCGCAGGGACTTGGCACCAACCTGGAGGCAAACTGCAGGTCCCACAGTCAGGGGCGGAGTCCCTCCAGGCCCCCAGAGCAGCCTGTGGCCGCCTGGACCTTCCGAGGGACACCCCCCTCCCCGCCAGCAGAGGCCCTCCCGCTGCCTCAGTCGCCGGGGGGCGCACGGGCTGGGGCAGCACCCCGTGGAGTGGCCGGCTCCGGGGCTGACAACGGCTTGTGCACAGTCAGCCACGAGGCCAAGGAGGCACGAACCTGGCTCTCCAGAGAGAGGGTGGCTCCACGTGGGATGACCCCCAGGTCGAAGGGCCTCAGGCAAAATCAGAGCTCTGGGCGGGAAGGCAGCTCCCCAGACCGGCTCTTCCCCGGCCTCACGTCCTGCTGGTGAACCGGGTGGCCCGACAGCAGGCGGGGGCATGAGGGACCCCGTACACCTCTGGGGCAGAGCCGGCAGCCGGAGCTGGGGTTCTGATATTTGTGTGTTTGCTCCGCAGAGCCTGCGTGCGGGGCCCCACCCGGGAGCCGGACCTCCGTGCGGAGCACAGATGGCCAGGAGCCGGGCCAGCCGCCGACCTCCCGTTGCCGGAGGAAGGCTGGCCGAGGGCGGGGTCCCATCGGTCCAGGGGTGGGGCCAGCCAGGGCCCAGGGGCGGCAGCCCCTCGCGCCCTGAACCTGCGAGCCCAGGACGGCCCCACCGCAGGGAGGGCAGTCTCAGCGCCCTCTCCAATGGCACAGCAACCGCATCATGAAAGTGCCCGCCCGTGCTGTGTCTTAGAGGTCGTGAGCTGGGCGTTCGCGTTTCCCTCACAACCACCGCCACCCCGCAACGCTCTCTGTGCCAGGGCATTTTTCACTCGAAGTGATTTAAAATTCCTCTGTTGTGGAGATATTTCAAAGACTGCGGTCACTGCCTGGAGGTCGTCCCCGGCTTCTGGAGCCCTCTCGGACCCCAGCGGCGACGCTGTCTACGACCCACCCTCCCAGCGAGGCCCCGGCACAGACGACTCCAACCACGAGTGCGGACAGGGGACGGATGCCCAGAGACGCGGACCCTCCCGCCTCCTGCTGGGCCGCCTCCGGGGAGCGCCCCGCCCGGCAGTCACGAAAAGCCCGAACGACGCACGTGCCACCTCTGGGAGATGCCGAGGGGCGGCGTTCTGGCCCCTCTCACAGCGCGGTGGCCTGCAATGCAGCGTGCCAGCCGGAGGAAGCCAACCTCCTCCGCACACAGGGCAGGCTTCCGGGAGAGGCCAGTCCTCGGGGACAGAAAGCAGACGCCTGGTGGCCGGGGGTGCGGAGAGAGGAACGGGAGCATGTGCTCACAGGGCCGGGGCCTCTTTTGGGGGGCAAAAATGCGCTGGTCCCCCAACTCTGCGAATATGCTGATAGTCACTGGATTGTATGCGCCGGGAACTACAGCTCAATGAAACTGGCTTTAAACACCACTGCCCGATAACACGGTCATCCCGAAAAAGTTACACAGTGCACACCCGCCCCCCCATGCCCTCTGACCTGGGAATTCCAGGCCTAGGGACGGACTTTCCCAAGGAAATAATCAAGAATGTGCGCACACGTTTTAACCTGTTCAAAACCACTCTCGATGTCCAATGAGGGGCTTTGAATACACGCCAGGGCGTGCGCTCCCTAGAACAGCCCCGAGCAGCGCGCCACCGCGGTGGCGCAGAAGCGACGCGCTGACTGGCACAGAAGTGTGCCTGCAGCAAGCCGCTCGGGACGTGAGCAGGCTGCGCGCCCACAGCGGGTGGCGTAGCACCATGGGCCTCGCACACGGGGAAGAAGTTCCCCGCAGTAGACCCGGGGCTGCTTCCAGATCAGGGCGGAGCCCTCCCTTCTTTTTCTGTTCTCAGGATGGGCTGGGAGTCTGCTGTGCCCAGTCTCCAGTGTGATATAAACCCATACGAGTTATTCTTTGGAGGTGGTGGGAGGAGGGGCGAGGCAAGAGCCGGAATGCAGAGAAGGGTGGGTTTGCTTTGAGCAACATGGGCGGGGGGGGACCCAGGGGGAGCAGAGCTAAGCTGGCCGCCCAGCACACAGGGCTCTTGCCCCCAAGGACCTGGGTGAGCCTGCAAGGGACAGACCCCTGGCGAGACCCGGCTCCCAGGGGGACGGAAGGGGCCAGCTGCGGGTCGGGGCAGCCAGCTCCTCAGTGTCCTCGGCCTCCCGGGCCTCCCAGCCTGGATGGCACACCCGCCCGGGCCAGCGGGTCTGCGTGGGGCCATCCCCCCTGCCTTCCCATTCCTCCCTGCTAACCAGTGCCACGGGCCCCCAAGAGATGCCAGCCCCGAGCCCTGCCAGCTGCTCGGGAGCCGCCCCGGGTCCGGGCGCGCTTGGCTGGGTTTGGGAGGGCCGCACGTTAGCAGAGCTGACAGGTCCACCTGCTTCCTCTGGGCACGGAGCCCACCCAGGGGGAGGGGCAGCCTGTCAGCCGCGCCCCAGGCCCGCCTCCCCTCCCGGTGCTGCCGAGGTGCAGGAGACAGCCTGCGGCGGGGGAGGCCCCTCTCCATCTGGCTGGCGGCCTGGGCTGGTGCAGAGGGACGGTGACAACTGTGAGCACTAGGCAGAGGCTGCTGGTGTCCACGGAACGCTGCTTCAGTAAGAACCCTGAATCCCCCGGCCCTCACCGCAGCCGCGCGCCCTTCCCCGTGATCGCGGACGTGCAGAGGGTCCTGACACCTGAGCCCCCGGCTTCGCCATGAGCCACAGGCTCTCGGACCCGCGGGGAGCAGCGTGGCTCCTTCCCCAGGGGACACGGGAAGGCCACAGAGCCGGCAGGCGGGCCAGGGGGCATGGCCGGGGGGTGCGGGGTGCGTGGCAGCCCCTGTGTGAGAGGCGGGGCCTGGTGCGGGGCGGGAGCTGGGAGCCGGGGCCGGGCCTGGCCTTGGAGGACGAGGGGAGGGCCAGGCCAGCCTGGGAAGCAGGCTCCTTCCAGGAGAGCGGGCAGCACGCAGGTTTACGGGGCCGGGCCCGGCCCGGAAGGAGTTGGGGAAGGCAGTGGGGACACAGGGCGCCGCTGGCCCAGGCGGGGTGGGGCAGCCGCTGAGGCCTCCGCAGATCACATGGTCTTGGGAGCTGAGGCACCCCAAACAGCCGCCCCAAATTGAGGGGCGGGGCCAGGCCTCTGCACCCTCTATGTCAGGCCGTCATTAGCACAAGCGGCCGTCACCCCGCTGAAGGGAGGGACAACCTTGGATGGAGAGGATCGCTGTGGCCCAGGGTGGGGCCACAGCCGTGAGCAGGTGCTGCTAGCAGCCGGGAGGCGGGGGCTGCGGCGGACAAGAGGACCCAGGTAGGGCACCGCAGCACCACCGAGGGCCGGTGAGGGCGCAAAACCCCGTCACGGCCGGGCACCCCGTCCTGCCCAGAGCCGGCGGGTCAAGACAAGGCCCCCGGGGCTCCCGTCTGCACAGGGCCTAAGACAGGCTGCAGGCCCAGGGGTCGCCCTGGGCGGCGGGGCCTCCCTGATATGGCTGATGCAGGGCCGCGGGGGCGCAGGGGCGGCACGAGGGGCCTGCTCCCCGCCCCGCAGCGGAGCCCAGTGCCCCTCTGCCTCCCGCCCAGCCCGGGCCAGCCGTTCCGTCTGCGAGAGCCGGCTTTTCTCAGGAGGAGGACATTCGGGCTGTTTGGGGGGAGGGGGTCCAAAACAGCCGGTGAGTAGAAAGCAAGTCTCCCGGAGCCCACCCAGGGAGGACCTGCTGAAGCCTGCCCCTCCCCCCGCCTGTAAAATTCTGTTAAATCTTTGCAGAAACAGAGGGTTTCACAGGACCGTGCGCTGTGTGCGCTGCCCTGGCGCCGCTCGCTCCGTGCGCAGCACAGTGTGCGGGGGGCCGGGCGGACAGTCGGCCTCTCTGAGCACCGCTGCCCGGACCTCGGCAGCCTGCCTGGGCGCCGGGCCTCTGTGCGCAGGTCGGGCCTCCCGGCCGGGGGACAGGTGGCCCCCGCCGGGTTCCCTCGCCCAGGAAGCAGGCTCGGCCCTGGGTCTCCGCACGCTGCCACCTCACCTGGTAACGAAAAGCTGTTGGGAACACTCGGACGGTGGCTGGAGGGAGGCTGGAGCTGAGGAACCGAGACAACCCGGCTGCAGTAACTTCCTGCCTCGATCAATAGCTACTTCTCTGCCCTTTCCCAGCCTTTAATGGACACCTGCCTCGGGCCCAGCACCCGCAGTAACGGGTCGACGCGGACGCAGGCTGGAGGCTCGCACGTAGCTCTGCCGCCCCGTGGGCCGCTCGGGGCTTGCAGGGCCAGAGTGCCCGGAGGTTGCGGGCCGTGGGGAGAGCAGGAAATGCTTCCTGAACAGGGGGCACGCGAGCTCTGGGAGGGTGGTGTGGGGTTGCCCCACAGCAGCAAGTTAAGTCCCAGCCTCCTGCACCGGGCGCTGCCCTGGGGGCGGAGCCACGGTGCCACCGGGGAGCCGGCCAGCTCGCAGCCAGTCTCCTGGCCACGCCGGCTGGGGGCCCCCCAGCCCCCACAAGCAGTCAGGGCCCACCTGGCTCAGCCTCGCAGTGCGTGGTGACATGCCCACTGTGGCCGGAGCGGCCAGAGCTGGCTTTACGATGAAAGAGCCACCATGCTGGCAGGCCCGGTGCTGATGCAGAGCCTAGAGGAGAAAAGCTTCCATCTGACGATGACCTGGCCAGCCAGGGCCAGGCCCAGCCAGCCTGTCCCGAGGGCTGTGGGGGGATCTCTCCGCGCCGGCACGGGGCGGAGACGCCCGCCCATGGGAGACGCACCCCGGCGAGGTTCAGCCGCATCTCGGGGGCGGCCAGCAGTCCTCCACTTACGGGGAGCCCGTGAAATCGTAACGACGATTTTATCAGAGAGCATCATGTCCCGTGGAGAAGGGAGGAGGCCACGCACAGAGCCTCACGTCCACTCTGGCAGAGCAGCAGGGGGCGGGCCAGGTGCTCCTTCCCCAACCAGCTTCCCCAGCGCAGGGAAGACCCTGCGCATGCGTCTCCATGTTCCCCTCTCCCCACAAGGCTGCCAGGGCACCGCCAGGCCACCGCCCTCCCCAGCGGGCCGCCCACAGGGGTCTGCCAGTCTCAGACACGCGGGACAGCCCCGGCTCAGCCCCTGCCTCTGTGGTCGGTCCTCTGTAAACGCGCCCGCAGGGCAGAGGCCCCGCCCCCATCCCAGGCCCCAGACACCGCCACCCAGGGAGGAGCCGTCCTGCCAGAGCCTGTCCCCGTGGGATGTGCTCTTGGCCACTCGTCCCAAGGACTGACGTCCCTCCGAGCTGCTTCTCAGAAGTAATTTCCATGTAATGAGAACACGGAGAAAGCTCGTTATTCCGGACTCCGCTAATGAGGGCTTGTGATCAGCCCGCCTGGGGCCACCCAGGTGACATTGGCTTCTCAACGCAGAGTGCACACCAGCAACCAGATGAGATCGCAGGGACCCGTGAAAGCCAGAGCTGCTCCCAGTCTCCCTCTCCGTCAGTGGGGGTCTCCAAAGGGTGGCCGGGCGCATGCGTGTTGCCCCTCGAGAGGCCCCACGGCACCCCTGGGAGGGGACAGGGTGGGGTTCCCATTGCACAGAGGAGGGGACCGAGGGGAGAGCTCCCCGGCCCCCACCGCGAGGACCTCGGGGTGCCGTCAGCGCCCCCAGGGCCGTTGGCGGAGGGGAGGGGCGTGGGCCGGAATAGGACGCCTTCTCTAGCCCTACCACATGCTGCCCGCCGGGACGCGGACGCCAAGCCAGGGCAGAGGGCAGCGGGGCCGGACGGCAGGGAGACATGGGCGGGCCCTGCGGACAGGGAGTGGGACACCGGGCGGCGGCAGGAGAAACAGGTCGGGGCTCCGGGGGCTGAGGAGGCAGCAAGGCGGCCGCAGGCCGGGTCGCAGCGCTGAGCCTGGTCCCTTCCGCCACGGCCTCTCGCTCTGCACCGGCCCTGCTTTTTACTTGCTATTTACCATCATCCGAGGCAAAGAGAGAGTCTCCCTTCACATCATGAGCACGGATTTCACCCCTCGTCCTTACGTGTTAGCTGGTTACTGCATCGGGAAGCCTGACGCACCCCTGCAATCGCGGGCACTGCCCCTTCGCGTCCCTGCCGGCTCCTGGGGAACGTGGCCAGAGAGACGCCACCCGCCGGCTCTGGAGGCTGGAAGCAGGACGCGGCCCACCCCCCGGGGCAGGAGCCGCCCCCGAACGAGCGGCCCCTCGGACACTCGGGGTGGGTGCTGCAGGCGGCCGGGCCCACCCGACCCCGCCAGGGCCCTGCAAAGGCTGGCTCTCCGGTCCCAGGCGTGTGCGGGCTCACCCCGCGCCCCCAGAACCTGGAACTCCCAGGTCGGGATCCAGCCCCAGCAGCCTGGTGGGGAGCTGGGCAGGCCCGCCGCCCCCACGGAGGGCGGTCCCGGTGAGGGATTTGACTCCGGCCTCCGTTTAGTCAAGACTGGGCGGCACCTGCTTCTGGGCTCATCCCGTTGCTTCGAAACCAAACTGCAGCGGATCCCACCCCATCCAAAGTCCAATAGACGGTGGACAGACCCTGTGATGTTTCTGGGGCCAAGGCCAAGGCCGGGGATGGCTGGGGACTGAGGGCGGCCTTTTTATCAACTGGCCCCCTGGGGACAGTGCAGGCAGTTGGGTTTAGTACGATTTGTTGGAGCCCTCATGTGTTGGAGTTGGCTAGAAATGCCATTGACAGGATGAAGCCAATGTCCCCAATTAGGTGATAAAGGGTGACAGAGCTCCCACTGGTGGGGCCCTCCGCCCCGCCCCTCGCACCCACTGACACTTCCCCTTGCTCGCAGGCCGGGTTCGCCCCCACACCTCACTCCACGCCGTGCCCGGTGGCTTCCGCTTCTCGGCCCATAAACCGATACACGCCCTGAGAACGGTTCCTGCCGCTCTCCTCTGGTCTCCCCAGCATCCTTCGGGGTGTGGCCCTCCCACACTCACGCACAGCGGGAGACAGGGAAGCGGGGAGGGGAGCGTGCTGGTAGAAGGGGGAGCTCCTGGAGGGCGGAGGGCAGAGGGCGCTGCCCTGCAGGGGCGGCCTGACCCACGGGCCTGGCCCGCTCCTCCAGGCCTGGATGCTGCTGTCCCGCCGTCCGCCGCGGCGGCAGGGCCCGAGGACCCCGGCCCTTCAGCTCTGGGCAGGCCGGGACCGCAGAGCCCCCTTCCCCAGGTCAGTCTGCTGACCACTGATCCTGTTCTCCTCATTTCACTATTTCTTGCAGTCCGTGCCGTGTAAATAAAGTTATTCCTCCCCCGAAAAAAGATCATTAGCTGGGTTCGACACGAATTCCCCTGTAGTCTGCAGCGTGATGAGCTGCGGGCAGCCTGGGGCATTAAAGGACCCGTCGGCTAATCACCGCTCTGCTGCTCCAGGCTCCTAATTAAATCTGCTTCCTGTTTATCCACCTCCAGGATCCTCCACAAAGACGCGGGCACCCGGACGCCGTTGCAATAAATCATCTTTTCTAATTTCCGGAGGTGGGGGGGTAGGGGGCGGGCAGGTCCACTGCGCGCATTTGCATCCCATCCCCCGCGGGTCCCCAGCGCCACATGAGGGGGCGCAGGGCTCCGGGACCTGGGGGGCACCCTGCCCGCGCCCTGGCCCTTGGGCTCCACACCGTCGCCCTGCCCTGCAGCCGGCTCCATTGCAGTTCCACGGCGCCAGCCCGCCAGCGCACGGGGGCTCTCTCTGGAGCAGCCGCTGCGGTGCGGAAGCAAAATCAGGCGCGGGGCAGCCGGGCCGTGACGCGATCTTGACAAAGGCCTCGGCCGGCCCAGCAGGTGCTTGGAGCCGGCCCAGACACGCCACACCCACAACGTGGGGGTGGGGGCAACGGGGTGCAGCTCCAGACAGCGGCCCAGCACCCGCCCTGCGCCCCCGGGGGCTGGCCCAGCACAACCCCTCCGCCAGCTCCCCCACCCTCGTCCAAGGCCCCGCAGCCCCGCCCCGCCGGCCCCTCCTCCGCAGCTGCCACCCACTCGTGCGGAGGCCCCGAGGCGGGTCAGCACGGAGGCCCTCGGGCCCCAGCGAGGGGGACAGGGCCAGGCGCCTCCTTGGTTTGGGGGTCAGCGGTGCTGGCCCCCCGGGGCCGTGCTGCTGCCGCCCGAGCGGGCACCCTGCCAAGCCTGTCTCCGGCAATTTCCGTCACGTTAATAACGCTTCCATTAGCCCGCGCAGCAAATCTGCCGGAGCCAGCCCCCTTCTGGCCCATATTTTTAACTTTTAATTATGATCAGATGTGGAATATTGAGTAGTTTGATGCATTTTTAGACGCCCACAGAGGTTTCTTTTTAATTATGCAATTGTAAGTTTCTAATGGCTCATAGCTCGGGTCGTTCCTGAAATATGTCCTCTGGGTGCCCCCGAGTTGGACGCTGCTCCCTTCAGAGGGCGGCTGGGGGCACCGCGGGCTGGCGGTGACCCGGGGACCACGACGGAGGACCCCTCCTCCAGCCAGCGTGGGGGCCTCAGCCACACGAGCCGCTGCAGGGAAGCCGTTCCTGGCAGCTTGCCCCTGACAACCCCCCGTCACCTACGGAGCAGCTGTTCACCCCCACCCTCACCAGGAAGACAAGGGACTCGCCCCCAGAAGCCCGGACTCGGGACGGAAGGGTCACGGGGCGCAGGGAGCCCCACGCCCCTCCCCAAGGTGGGCACCAGGGGCTCAGGAAGGGGATTCGGCGCCAGAGACCTGGAATCCACTTTCTGACTGGAGGGCGGGGCCCAGCACACCTGTGATCGCTGGGTCCCTAAAGGCCTCACAGGTGCGCAGGTTCCTGTCTCTGAAGGGGCCTCCCCGCCCCCGCCGCTGCACATTTGTCTTCCCCAGGCCCCGCCACGCAGGCCGCCTTGAGCTCATCTGACCCGATCACCTTGTCATCCATTTCGGGGCCGCCAGGACACTCTGTGGGGTGTCCAGTGGCCCAGGTACCGTCGCAGGACATTGTGATAGAGGACAGAGAGGGAGCACAGCCCCGAGAAGCCATGTCAGGTCTTGTTGCTGCCGCGTGTGAGCGGGAACCGCAGGCTGGCCCCCCCCAGCCCTGCCCTCATTTCCCCTGAGGCAGGGCAGCCCAGGCCACCAGAGCAAGGTCCCCGGAACTGCGGCCTCGCCACTAAATTGTCAGCCGGGAAGTCGTGAGGATGACCCAGATTCCGTGTGTGGAGTGGGGGACTTCATGCGGCCTCTCAGTGGGGAGATGACAAAGAAGTAGCATCGCTCTTTGGTCGCAAGGCGCATGGCCAGGCCAGGGCAAGCCCGCCGGTCAGGGTCACTGAGGAGTCAGGACCCCCCATGGCCCCCGGGGCCCAGGCTGAGCCCCTCGCCGCCCTGGTTCCCCAGCAGCGGACAGACGCCTTCCCTCCCTGTGTGCGCCTGCCTGCCTGCCTGCCTGCGTGCCTGCCTCTACGGGTCTGTGTGGGGCTCTCTGCGCACCCCCGGGCCTGACAGCCCCCAGTTCCCAGAGACGGTGGCCCCCAATGTCACCTGCAGCTCCACTCTGCAGAAGCCACGCACGACTCCCACCTCCCTTGGACCTCCTGGACCACCCAGCACCAAGCCAGCCCCGCCCCCGCCCCGCCCCGCCCCGCCCCGCCCCGCCCCCGCCCCGCCCCGCCCCGCCCCGCCCCGCCCCCACACCACGCAACAGCAGGCAGGCGCATGTCCACTCGACCATCCAGTCAGGCGCTAATAGCGCTAAACGACCAGCCTGATTTATGGCTCTTTCCTTGCAAAAAATCTGCTGCGCTCCCCAAAGACCCCTAACTTCCCTTCTGCGGACCCATTCATCACCCGCTCCTCAGCGCAGCCCGGGCAGGGTCTGCTTCCCGGGCGGGGCTGCCGCGGAGCCGCCTCCAGGCCTTGGGGCGCCCAGCCTCCTGCCTTCCGACAGCCGCTGAGAACCAGGCAGCGTCCCCGCGGCCCACTGTGTCCCCAGTGGGTCTGCTGGCCCGGGAGACGTCTTTGCCCCTCCGCTGCCCTTCGCTGTCCCCTGCCCCGCACTGTTTGCCTTTCCCCTTCAGGTCAGGGTCACGGCCTCTGGGCCCTGCTGTCTCCTAAGCACAGCCGCAGCAGCCACTTGTCCCCCCAGCCCCACCCACTCTTCGGTGAGGTGCCCTCGGAGACAGACGCGTGCCCCCATCCCCCTTCCTGGCTGAATGCGGCCCTCTGGAAGGCTGGTGGTTCCCACGTGCACGGAAGGCCAGAACCGCAGCCTCAGCGTCCACCTGAGACCCCCTACAACAGAGTCCAAGGGACCTGCACATCCCGAGCCGGGGCCAGCCTCCGACCCGGGGACCCACCAGGGGGCTGGAGGTGCCCCCACCCCGTACCTCCCAACCCGTGAGGACGGGAGAGTCCGCTAAAGGTTCCCAAAGCAGGACGGGCACCTCCCCCAAGAAAACTCACCAGAGCCGGGTGCTGCCCCACCCCCCGGGCTGGTGGCCGGTGCCCCAGCTGCCCCGAAAGTCAAGCGCGGGGCCCGGGGCGGGGCACCCCCACCGGAAGCTCCCGCGGGGAGGGGCTGTGGCCAGAGCACCACGTGGGACACACAGGGAGGAGTCCAGGCAGGGCCTCGGGGGTCCCTCTCCAGGGGGGAGCTGGGCTCAGGCCATCCTGAAAGAGACCCCTCCCAGGAGGCCCACTCAGAGGGGCCAGGTGAGGGCACTCCGAGTGGGCATGGTGACAGGCAGCCAGTCAGCAGGGCCCCGTGGACGGGTCACGGATAAACGAAATGTGGTCTATCCACACGATGGAATGTTACTCAGCCTCAAAAAGGAAGGAAGTTCTGGTACAATGTGGATGAACCTGGAAGGCATCGTGCTCAGTGAAATGAGCCGAAGGACAAAGGACACAGAGGACAAATCCTGCGTGGTCCCACTCACATGAGTAGTGGAATCCACAGAGGCAGGAGGTGGGCGGTGCGGCCAGGGCTGGGGGAGGGGACAGAGTGTCCGTGTGGGAGGATGGACGGCCCTGGAGAGGGTGGTGGCAGCGGCTGCACCACAGTGCGGATGCCCCTGAGGCCACTGAGCTGTGCCCTGAACTGTGGGGGAGATGGTCAGTGTCAAGTGTATTTCACCCCAGCCTTGTTCATTTTAAATAAGTGCCTTACACGCGCATCTACTTTGATCACAACCCTCTGGGAGCACCCTCTGAGGGGGCGCTGCGTCCGCCAGGGGCTGATGCCGGCCGCCACCACGCCTCGCTCCGTTGCTGGTCCTGAGTTTCCTGCAGAAGCGCACACTCCTGGAGCGGGAAACAAAGGCTCATGGCCAATCCGCACGGTGGAGCGGGAGGAGACAGCCAGCCAGACAGTCCGGCGGGGCAGCTGGGGGACCAGCTGCACCTAGGCCCCCAGGATGGGCTTGGTCTGCCCCGAGTGGCCCCATGGGGGACTAAGCACTCGAAGAAGCAGCAGAAGAGGTCCTTTCTGGTGCCCCCCACAGGGGCCAGGAGCAGGGTCACCGTCTTTCCCCTGCCCCCCAATCTGAGCCAAAGCAAGAACGGTCTGAGGGTAGAGTCCGTCCCCCAGCGGCGCCACCTGGGGGGAACTGGCACCAGCAAATCACTCCTGGCCAGCTGAGCAAGTGGGTTCTCGTTCTCGGGCCATCAATAAATGATGAGTGGTTGCCACGGCAACAGCCCCGGGCCGTATTTCATCTCCCAGAGACTCAGGCATGCTCTAGCCGCGCCGTGAAGAGCCAGGCCGAACGTGGAGAGGGGCTCTGGCCTCGCCCGCCTTTGCCCTGGGCAGACCCCAGGCTCTGGGCGCAGGGCGACACCCCTGGGCGTGTGGGGCTCCCCAGGGCCGGAAGGGGTGGCTCCAAGGCCGGAAGAGTGGAGGTCGCACAGCACAGGCTGGGGAGTGGAAGGACACAAAACTCAACCTTGGGCTCCCTTCCGCTCTCCACTGGATCGGCCCGGTCCTGTGGCCCCACTCCGAGCCCCGCGTCCTCTTCTGCAAAAGGAAGGTAGAAATTGTACCCGCCCCAGCCGGGCTTGTGGAAACGCAGCGTGAGGACCATGTAAGGCGCTGGGCGCGGGTCAGCAGATGTTACCTAAGGTAGTCACTGTGGGTCAAGAGGTTCAAGTGAGAAGACTATGTTTATATGTAGCCATATCGGCCCACTTGGTGGTCCGTATTCTGGGTGGAAACCCTAATTCCATCAGCGTTTTCTCCCTTCTCCCCAAAAGACACCCTTCAACATTCCTTGCAGTGCATGGTGCTGGTGAGCCATTCTTTCGGCTTCGTGTACCTGAAAAGTCTTTATTTTATCTTCCTTTCTAAAAGGTGCGTTCTCCAGGTGTAGAGTTCTAGATTGATGGTTCTTTTTTCCATGCAGCATTTTAAAAGCCTTTCCCCCCCGCCTCTGTGTTCCCGAAGAAATCTGCTATTCCCCTCGTGTTTGTTCCTCTGGGTTAGCGTGTCTTCTTCCATTGGCTGCTTTTAAGGTTTGTCTCTTCCTCGCTGGGGGTGAGCGCGTTGATCACAGTGCGCCTGGTCTTCTTCCTGCTCCTTGTGCTCGGATTCACCGAGCACCCTGAATGTGTGGGTTTATGGTTCCTATCAAATATGGGCGTTGAGGAGTCATTATGTCCTCAAATATTTTTCTACTGTCCGCTGTCCTTTCTCTCCTTCAGGGACCCCAAGTGTCCCCACAGGGCGCTACCTGAAGCTCCTCCTCAGCTCACTGAGGGGTGGTTCCTATTTCTGAGGGGTTTTTCTCTCTCTCTTAACTTGGGTACCTCCTATGGCCATGCCTTCAAGCTCACTGATTTTTCTTACTGCCATGTTTAATCCTATCCGGTGTATTTTTCACCTCAGGCTCTAGGAGTTTGATGGGGGTCCTTCACAGGGTCCGCGCCTGTACTTAACATGCCCGATTTTTCCTCCGGCTTCCTGAGCACGTGGAATACAGTCGTAGCAACTGTTTTACGTCCTCGCCCACCAACTCTGACATCTTGGCGAGCGCTGCGCGGTTTCACGGACTGGCTCCTCCCCTCACTGGGCCGTGCTTCCCTGCTCCCTGCGCTCCTGGTAATTCTTCATGGGGTGCCCGACGCTCTGAAGTTCACTTGGTTGGGTGCTAGACACCTGCCATTCCTTTCAACAGTATTGCATTTTGTTTTGGGACACATTTATTTTGAACAGTTTGAACCCTCCGGATCTCGCTTTTAAGCTTTCTTATTCAGAACCAGACAGTGGGTGGCCTGGGTTCTCATTCCTCCCGGCAGAGGTGGACCCTCTGGACTCTCCCCCCGACCCCTGAACTGCGAGGCCCCCTGCCTGCCTGGTGGGGACTCCCGGCCCCGAGGGCTGTCTCCTCTGGTCCTGCCGGGGCGCGGGCCCTCTCCAGGCCTAGGGTGCACGGATCAGCCGCACACAGAGGGGGGGCCCCTCCCACCTTTCCACCCTCCCACCCACCTCTTTTCCTGCACAGCCCTCCCCAGGGCGCTCTGCCCAGCACCCATCTCCCCTGCTCTGGGCCCCACCCCGTCCTCCTGGGGGCCCCCCGGCCTTGGCCTGGGCACTCCCTCAAGGCAGCAAGCCGGGGCTCCTCTCAGGCACCACTGCTCTTTGCTGCCCAGTGTCCACAGTCTCGAAAACTGTGGTTTCCGAGATTACGTCTGGATTTGGGGAGCGGGGGACGGAACTCACTGAAGCTTCGAGCAGATTCCCGCTGGGACCACGAGCCGGTCCTGAACCCCAAGCTCAGGGGCATCGAGCCAGCCAGGCCGCGTCCTGTCATTCGTATTTTACATGGAGACCAGGAAAAGGAGGGGTCCCACACCCACCAGGCCCCACTGTCCAGCCTCTGTCTATACTCGTCAATACGAAAGGACCTGCCTTACCTCTTGGTGCCCTTGAGGCAGTGACTCGTGGCCCCCCGAGGTCACTCAGGAAAAGGAGCGACCGCCAGGCAGGCCCAGCCACAGGGATGTGAGGACCCAACCTGAGGACGGAGCCCCAGGGGGGCGCTGGACACCCACCCTGTGCGCAGTGACCCCACAGGTCAGGGGCCAGGAGGAGGGTCTGGAAGCCACAGGGACAAGGCAGGGGACGCCTGCCTGGGCAGCAATGAAGATAAGATCCCTACAGAACACCGGGCTCACACAAATATCACCATCACCATCATCCTCGTATACAGCCTGACCTGCGGCCCGACTCCCCGCCCGCCTCCCCCTCTGCCGGACGGCAGCGTTGGGGCCCCATGACAGCTCTCTGGACCCAAGTCCCAGACGTGTCCCTGGCTCTGCTGTCCCGGCCTCCTCAGCTTCCCCGAGCCCGGGGACAGGCGAGCCACGCCCTGACCTGCAGCCGATGAGCCCCCCTAATAAAAATAGACCACCCGTCCATGAAACGTTTAAATGCCATCTTTCACTATTAAGTGGTGAGGGAGAGCCAACACCTTCTGAGAGAAGGTTTTCCTGGGTACAGACAGGCTTTTATAGATCAAAGGAATAGAATCAAATAAATATGACCAGTGAGCTGCGAGGAGGGGAAGGGTCTGGCCAAGGAGATCCTGCAGAACTGGGCCTGGCGCAGAAAGGCCGCGGGACGTGGAGCCACGCCTCCGCTGTCCGCCCTCCTCCGGGGCAGCCTCCCTGCGGGCCCCTGCTCGCACAGAGGGCACTACCGCCGCGCTCTGGGCATCACGGGGCGCCTCCCGGCCTCACAGACGGTCACGATCACCACCGGCTTCTGTGCAGGCACGAGGACGCCCTCCACGCCCCACCCCCAGCAGCTTCTCACAGGCGCTTCTGGAAACAGGCCGCCGCCCCAGGAGGCACTGGGCCCGCTCCAGGCAACTGCGCTCTGCGCGCTGGGCCCTGTTCGTGACGCCTGAACACATATCAGGGTCCCTGGCAGACCGGACTCGGCCGGAATCGCACTCCAAGGCTCAAGGGTCCGAGAGTCAACATCTATTCATAAAAGAAATCTAGGCCTTTACCTTCGATTCTTAAAAAAGATTGAACCGATCCGATCAGAGAGCACAGGGCATTTCACCGAGACCTTTACTTTCTTCTTTTACTTCCCCACCCAAGGAAGCTCAGAGTCCTGGGCGGCTAAAACTCCAAGCCCCGACCCCAGCTCCGCCCCGCGCCTCCAAGCCCCGCGTCCACTCCGCCCCGAAGCCCCGCCCCTACGCCTCAAAGAACCTCCAAAGCCGCAGGCTCACTCCTCACTTAACCTCCAAGCCCCGCCCCGCCCCGAGCAGCCAGGCTCCGCCCCCGCTCCGCCCCTCGTGGCCTGCAGTGCTGGACAGAACCCCGCTCTCACCACGCTTCTCCCCATCACCCCCCGCAGCCCACCTCTGTCCACACCCAGGATCCGGCCACCAGTCTCAGCCCTGCCGCGGCAAAGCCCATGTCCTGTCGTGGGAGGGAAGCCTGGATGCGCAATCAGGAAATCTTGTCCCCTTCCAATCAGAGAGCTCTGATTCCCCATTTGTCCCCCACAGTCCTCCGGCCCTGCCCTGTCTGCCCTGAGCGAGGGGTCAGTCCCTAACGGGGACGCCAGGACCAGGGGCAACAAGAGAGTCTGGCCCAGGGCCCGGAGGGCCCCTTTCTAGGCTGAGCCTCCCACTACATCTCTCCTCCAGGAGGGGGTGCCTTCTCCCCGTTCACCCCACACACCCCAGAGGAAGCCAAGAGGCCTGGGTGACCCCTGCCTGCCCGCCCCTCCTCGGGCACAGCGCCCGCCCTGAGGCTCCATCTGCCCGCACGCCTGACACCTCGGCAGGGCCGTGCAGCCGGCCATGCCTTGCGCTCCCCAGGGCGGGCTGTTCTGCTTTTGTGTTTTTTAACGAGGCCCTGGGTCTGAGCCCGGAGTCATCTGTGGGCAGGTCAGCGTGCCCTCCTCCCAAACCCCCAGCAGCTCGGGTCTCACCTTGCAAGAGGTGGCAGGCGCATCTGTGAGCAGAGGTGGTCGGCAGGCAAAGGCCAGGCAAGAGGACAAGGAGTCGGGGGTCTGCGTGAGCCCAGGCAAGTCCTGCCCTCTGGACAGAGGGTCCCTTCCGTAGGCAGGAGGCCTGTGCCTGACAACCGGCCCCCTCGCCCGGCCTCCAGCTCAGCAAGGCTCTGCGCCCCCCCAGGGGGCCCAGGCCCACCCCCAGGCCTCTCTGCTCAGTCCAGCCCCGCGACAGCTGGACTGCGGCCAGCCTGACCCTGCCCTCCTGTGTCCCCACCCACCGTGAGCAGGGCTGCAGACCAGCTGTCCTCAGAGTAGGGGACACTTTGGTTGTCACAAGTGAAGGGGCATTACTGGCACCTGGTGGGCAGGGCCCAGGGATGCCGCTCCGCAGCCTGCAATGCCCAGGACGCCCCCATGACGATGACCCAGCGCCCCCGGAGGCGACCGAGCTGAGGGGGAGAAATCACCGGAGGCTCGCCACCAGCCACGGGCGGGCACGCAGCAGGGTGTGTGCATGTGAGGGACCGAGAAACACGTTCGTGGACAAGAAATGCAGGGTGAGCAAATGCGCTTATGTAAGACCATTCTCCGCAGGGTAGAGCCCAAGGGTCGCCGTGCAGGGTCACTGCTCCACACCCTCCTGATGCCCCTTGCGCCCTCGTTGACATCCAGGCCCCACCCGACACCCCACCCACAGCCAGCACTTTGCAGGGACGAGCCCACCCTTCTCCTCCTGGCCACCCTCCAGGCTGCACAGACCACATGTCCCCGGGAGGGGAAGGCTCAGTCCTGCCCTGGGGGCCAGCCCCTGGCTCCGCAGTCCCCACTTCCAGGAGGCAGCAATGGTCACAGCCCCGCCACCTCCCAAGACAGCCGCGAGAAGGAAGCCAAACGCTGGATATGGAATCAGTGGGCAAACCATAGAGTGGGGCGTCCCAGGTCCCACGGGGCTCCCCAGGCCCAGCCCCCTCCACCGGGCGCCAGGCCCTGGGCGTGCCGGGGGCGGGATCAGAGCCCCCGTGCGCAGCTGCTCACTGTGCGGCGGCCCCGCAGCGCAAGGGCACTGGTGCGCCCGCACAGAGAGGAAGGAGCAAGGCAGATGGCTCGTGGGCAGCCTGCCGGCGCCCCCCACGCGGGCAGTCGGCACAGACCGCTGTGTGCCGCCTCCTCCCTTCCACCGCAGGCGGTGCCACGGAGAGACAGGAGACAGGCCTCCGGAGCCTCACGCTCGCTGCCTGTCCCCCGGGGAGCCTTCCTTGATCCCCTCCCGGCTCCCCACCTCCGCGAGGCCTGGCTTCCCTGGCTCTTCCGGCGCCTGAGCTGCCCTCACCCTGCGCGTCCCACACCCATGGAGGCAGGCGTTGGCCGGCCTGTCCCCCCACGGGCTGGGGCTCTGTGAGGGCAGAAGCGGAATCTGGTTTTTCCCCTTTGGATCTCTCCCTCCCCCCTCCCAGTGTCTCAAGAAGAACATTCATAGAACGAGAAGATGCAGGGATGGGTGGTGGGTGGTGGATGGATGAGGGGTGCATGGGCGGATGCACAGATGCGGAGACGCGCGGCTGGATGATACATGGATGGATGGATGGTGGGTGGAAGAACAGACAGGCAAATGGACGGAAGGATGGATGGGAAGATGGACGGACACATGGACGAATGCGTGCTCAGCGTGTAAGTGGAGGGACGACGTACGGCACAGAAAAGCCCGCGGCGGACAGAGGCAGGGCCTGGGCCCAGGACCGAGGCAGGAGGCCCGAGGACGGCAGCCCAGGGCAGCAGGGCCAGGGCGGGCAGAGCCGACGCCGCGAGCCACTGAGCTCCACCCCGGGGCCCAGCAGCCCGTCCTCGCGAAGGGGACAGGGTCTCATCAGAGACAAACTGAGGCCCGAGCTGCTCCAGCCCGGGCACTGCCACCCTCCTCATCAAGGGCGTTTTGCGGGGCCACACCGCCCGCAGAGAGGGCCCCCTGGAGTGCGGGGCGCTTGAGCCCGGAGCGGGGGCGGGGCCTGCCCAGCTGATCCGGTGGCCCCCTGCAGCGCCTCCTAGGCCCCCTCCTCCACCGAGCAGAATTCACAGATCCAAACACAAAGGCCAGTCACCCAGCTCGGGCTCCCATGCCTCACCCACGGGGACTCTGCCAGCCACTCGCGGCACCCCTGTCCCCGCAGCCTTTCCTGCAGGTGTCACTGGGACTCTCTTCAGGACCCCGCGCTTTCAGACCCACACAGCGCGGCTCGTTGGATCTCCGCCTCTCGAGGTCCGGATGGGGAAACTGAGGCCCAGTGATATAATTGCCTGGCCAAGGGCACACAGGGCCAAGCTGACCCCAACTCAGGTCTGCTGTGGGCCCCTGGGCAGAGTGCCCCCTGCCAGCCGCACAGTCTTCGTGGGGGTCCGCCCCATCGCCTGCGGACTCAGATGGACTTCAACGGCCACCTGGATGCTCCTGGCACCTGGAAGACGGACGCCGGTGTGGGCACCTGCCAGCACTGAGCCCCTCCCCAGGAGCCTGTGGGCGCCTGGGACACACGGCCCCCCGACTCCCGCACACCTGGGAGGCAGGCATGGCCACCTGTTCACAGGTGAGGGCGCCAAGCCCAGCAAGGTCCAGCACCTGGCAGCGGGGGAGGGGCACCAGACACCGGCCCTGGCGCCACCGGCCGCACCGGGAGGCGCTGAGCCCCGCGCCCTCTCCCCTAAAGCGCAGCAGTGGATGCAAACCCGCTCTGAGGCCTCCTTCAGCTCCAGGGGCGGGGGGCTCTCCCCCTGAGCACTCTGCACCTGCCCGGGGCCCATCCGTTTCCGGAACTCTCCGAGCACGGGCCCAGGGGTCCAGAGGGACAGCCCGCGGGAACCTCACTCAGGGGGATAAGAGAACAAGGGGCATTTCCTGGAAAGGATCTGAGTCCGAGCCAGCGAAGGGTTTCTGTGCTTGGCGACCCAGTCTCTCGAGGGAGTGCGAGGACTGGGCGTCAAGTTGGAACAAATTAAAATGCATCCGCCTGCCATTCCGGAGGGGCCCAGCCCCGCGGGGACGCCTGGCGCCGTCTTAGCCCAGCGAGCCCGGTGCCCAGCCCGCGTGCAGGGACACGTGCGCCCCGGTTCGGAAACGGAGCCGCGCACCCGGCGGAACTGCCGCTGAGCCCGGGCCTGTGTCCTGGCACCGCACGGAGCGGTGCCCTCGCTCGGCCGTGGCCAGGGCAACCCTGCTTTCAGATGGTCCTCCCTGTTCCTCAAGGCACCTCCCCCCATCCTGGAAGAGGCGGCCACTAAGACAAGGTCCAGGAGCTCGGGGGACCAGCAGGGACCCCCTCGGCCTGGGCCGGGGTGGCAGAGTGACCAGAGAGGGGAGCACAGGTGCGCTCGGGGCACAGCCCAGGGAGGGGCTGGTCATGGTGGGAGAGGACCCACCGCGGCGCCCCTCCCCCCGGAGCTCATCAGCCTCACCTGGGCTGAGCACGGGGCCCACAGTCCACCAGCTCTCCCGCCGCTCCCCAGCCGGGCGCAGCCGCGGGCCTCCCTCCACCCAGGACCCTGCGACCCTGGCCGACACGTGACTGCGCCCTCTTCCGCGCCCCGGCTGCTCTGCCTGCCTCCTGGGACGACCCCACCCACTGTTCTTCCCACCCCGACCTGGCTCCACTCACACCCCGCTGGCCACATCCCCCCGCCCCACCCCTGCCCTTCCCTCCGGTACGGAGGGGCGGCCACCTCCTCTCCTCGAAGGCTTTGGGCTCAGCCGCGGCGCCCACCACCCACACTGCCCTGCTGACCACCTCTGGGCTGCTCTCCCTGCCCCGGCCGCGGCCACCCTGCACTGGCCCCGGCTCCCGCCCACCTCCCCTGGCCGCTGGCCCCCTTCACCCAAAACAGATGGTTGAGGGGCCAGCAGGACCTCCTGGGGCAACCTCAGGGCTCCCCAGACAAGCCCCAAACTCAGACGCAGGTGTCTGGGGGCCGCACACCTGCCGTTCCCGGGAGTCCGGGCCCAGGGCCGCTGGGCTGAGGCGGCGCCGGGCAGCAGGACCCACCAAAGCCACGCCAGGGCAGCACCGAGCTGGGCCGCCCGCCTGGCCTGCCCCACGGGGACTCTGCTCACACCCAAGGGCCCCTTGCTGCCCGGCCCCCGCCCTCCAGGCGCAGCCACCCCTCCGCCCAGCCCGGCCCGCCCCGGCCCCGGCGTCTGTGTGGACCAGCTCACGTCTGCACACACCTGCTCCTGGCAGGCAGCCGGCCCCCACCCACCCCCCTCGCAGCAGCCCCTCGCCCTCCTCCGCCCCCTCCCAGGTCTGCCAACCTCCTGTGGACGGGCTCCTGGCGCCCTCTTGTGGACAGTCAGGAGCGGGCGGTCGCCACGCCACCTGGGGAGCGGCAGGCCCCTTCCCCGGCCCCCCCAGGGTGACTGAGGTGACCTCCCGCAGTCAGGGGGTGCAGAGCCCCAAGAGGATGAAAGGTTGGGGCCAAACTGAAGAATGACACCCAGTGTCCCCATTTCTGACCTTCCAGGGCCCGGGCCATGGTTCACGTATTCATTCAGCCTGATGTAACTCAGTGCCGTGGGCCCCGCCCGAACCCGGCTGAACCCGGCGGTCACCCCAACAGAGAGGTGTGCCCGGGGTCCCGTGGAAGCCCCAAGGAGGGGTGTGTCCCACCCAAGCCTGCAGGGTGGGGTGGGGCGGGCCAGGCCGGGTGGGCTGCAGGGGCTCGGGACAGAGCGCCGGTGGCCAGGGTCGCAGGAGCCAGCGGGGAGGGCTCAGCAGGGACCACCCTGGGGGGACCGGGTGTGGGAGTGACGGGTACTGAGCAGAGGACCGGCGTGGCAGACGGGTGAGTCAGGGAGGAGACGCTGGTGGCCTGGGGAGGGCCCCCGCCGGGGGAGGGGAAGAGGAGACAGAGCCCCGCCCTGGCAGGGCCAGCAGGCCCGGTGGCTGGGCGGGTGTGGGGGTGAGGGGGCAGCAGGGACCCCAGGCCGGGGCGGGAGCTCCAGGAGGGGGCATTTCCAGAGGAAGACATGCGTGGGCCGCGGGGCCTTCCGGTGGCTTCTGCGGGACTGGCGTTTGCAGCACAAGGACAACAGGAGACTGGGGACCCGGGGGCAGCATGGCCTCAAGGGCCCCCCCCCCCACCACGTCCATAGGCTTGTCGCCACTTTCTCCCAACCTGAGGGAGGGCTGCGAGGTCAGGATTCCAGTCTCCAGGCTGCAGCCCCAGCACCTGCACCGCACGCTCATGGTGGAAAGACCCCGTTGGGAGGCGGTGCCTGCCCGGGTTCTGCTGGGCAAAGGGAGGAGAGCAGTTTCCCATGAGACACTATTATAAGCCCCGGCCGGCGTGCGCCCGTCCACGGGAGCCTGCCCGATGGCCTGCGCGGGCTGGGGTTTGCGCTGAGGACCGTCCCATAACATCACACACGTAGGCGTTGACACCGGAGCCCTGACTCCGGGTGAGCTCTCAAAACCTGCGGGAAGAGGGTGGCGGCCGAAGGGACAGTGCCGGGGACAGCTCCCTGGTGGGCAGCGTGCCTTGTGCACACCCTCTGGAAACAGTCACCGGCCACCCTGGTCCCCCGGGACAGCCAGTCGTCCCTCAAGGCAGCCCAGGGAGGAAACCCTGAACCATTTACACGGTGACGAGCCAGCGGGTCCCAGGGCCCCTGGTCCCCTCTGATGCTGAAAGGGCCTCAGAAATCCCATGAAAACAAACTCTTCCCCCAGAGCATCTCCAGCCTGCACCTGGGACGCACAGTCACGCGTGGCCCCGCTCACCGCACTAACAGATTGGTTTGTGCGCCGGTGAACGCCTTTAGCCCCTGCCCCGCAGGACAACAGCATCACTCTTGGCGCTCTCTCCAGCCATGCCTGCCTTCCCGCCAGCCCAGCTGCAAACGCCAGCCTGCTTTGTGCAGGTATTCACTTCCTCTGGTTTTGTCAAGTGTCGTCACACGCCAACATATGTCTTAGACCACTATGGCGGAGGACAGCGATTTTCAACCGCGCGCCGCTCGACTTCTCAACACGTGTGGTCACACCTGACTGCTTAGTCGGGGCACCGACCTCTTTCCTTAGACTGTCAAATGAAAAAATGACCGCAGCCAACACAACAATAATTACCTGGTGTGAATGCATCAAAATTATACCCATTTTTTTGGTCAGATTGGCAAAACACGTCTTCCTTGGTGTGCCGCAGGGTTTTGGTAATTGCCTTATGTGTGCCATGAGAGGGACATGGTTGGACTCGCTGGCTCGGCGTGATGTGTCATTGAAAGCTCCCGGCACAGGCACAGGCCGGGGCTCGGGCCCAGCGGTGTGGCCGTCCAGCAGCGCAGGACCCCGCGGCCCGCCTTCCTGCTCCGGGCCTCCGGCCTCTGCGCCCGTCCTGCGCCGCAGGCTCCACCGGGACCGTCTGCTGCCTCAGGGGGCCGGCCTTACACCGTCGTGAGCACACGCTCTCCGCAGCGGGTGTCCAAACCTGTCCTTCCACCGTGAGAGACAGGCCTGTTGACACGGCCGTGTCGGGGCAAGGTAACCCCGGGGCCCTCGCCGTCTCTGGCACCACGGCCGGTGTCCAGAGCTGGAGAGGGCGGTGGACGCGCTCCATGCTGGCAGAGGGCCACAGGGAGCAATGGAAGACGGCCCGCCCGCCGTCGAGGCCCGGGTGACACCCAGGCCCCCAGGCCCTGCCCATCCCCCGGAGAAGCCCGTGGCAGCACCTGGTGGTCAGCCGCCCTGAGCAGAGAGGACGAGAGACCTCCCTCCCCACCCCAGGATGGCTGAGACTCAGAAAACTGCAGAAGTCCTTCTTTAAAGACAGGACAATGGTCAGTGCTGGGAACGGCCCAGAAAAGGACGCTTCTGTGCCCAGCTCCCGCGGAGCCCGTGTTGGCCTTGCCCCCCAGGCGCGTTCAGGGTGCGGGGACCGGTTTTCCAAGCATTTGGGCGTGAATCCGCGGCAGGGCATGACTGCCCCCTGCTGGACGCTCTCCTGCCTGCACGCAGCCCCTCCAGCGGGGGAACCCTGGCACCCCGAGGCCCGAGCCCACGCCTCCCACCCCGGTCACCAAGACCCGCGAAACAGGGCTGGGGCCGGGCGGGGCGAGGGATGCGCTTGCCCCGGGCACCGAACAATTTAAGGGGACGCCAGGAAACTCAGCGATCAAGATTTTTTTAAATGTACTTAACGTGATGTTTTAAATCAAAATTAATGCAAAAATACCCATCATGCGCCCCGGCTGGTGTGGCTCCGTGGACTGAGCGCCGGCCTGTGAGCCAAAGGGCCACCGGTTGGATTCCCAGTCGGGGCGCAGGCCTGGGTTGCGGGCCAGGTCCCCAGTAGCGGGGCGCGCAAGAGGCAGCCACACATAGATGTTTCTCTTCCTCTGTTTCTCTCTCCCTCCCCTTCTCTAAAAATAAATAAATAAAATATTTTAAAAACATATCCATGGTGCGCCAAGTATCCAGTGTTAGCTAAGCCTGGGAGCTGACCACGCCTCCTCTTGCCCAGCCCTGGGGTGAGGCGGGGTCCCTCTCAGCTGCAGGGAAACCCATCTAGGTCAGCCCAGAGCACCCCCAGGCGGAAGTTCTTTCTGGAGGAAGGGGGGTGCCCGTCGGCTCGGCGGCCACACCGACACTGTAGGCTGGGGAGGGGGGGGCGTACACAGGGCTTTTCCCCTCAGTTCTGGAGCCCAGAATCCCACCCCAGGGCCGGCCAGGGAGCTCCCTGGTGAGGCCTCTCTTCCTGGGGTGCAGATGCACCTCCTCGCTATGACCTCGCGCGTCCCTCCTCGGTGCTCAGGGACAGAGCCCCGCCATGACCTACCTCCAGCACCCCCCACACCCCATCTCCCGACACCGCCACGCTGCGGGTAGGGCTCTGAGGCACGAAGCCTGGGCACACCATTCAGTCCATCACCGCAAGATACAAACAGAACCAGACGAAGCCTCCTGCCCGCCCCCCGCACCTCCTCCTGGCTCCCCTCAGCACCCAGAGGGAGACCGCGGGCCGGCCCAGAGCCCTTGGCCCTCTGGCAAAGACAGGGGCTAACTGTGGGCCCAGCCAGGCGCGTGCCGCCCCTGCCTGCGCCCTCGGCATCCCCGCCACGCGGGCCTGGCTCCCAGTCTCTCTTCAGCAGCCAGCTGTTGGGCCGCGGGCGTGGCCACCTGCCAGCCCACAGGAGCTTCAGGGCTCCGGGCCGGCAGCAGCAGGGGAAGGAGGCTCTGCCCCACGAGGGCTCTTTCTGCCCCGTGAGGATCCCGAGTGGGCAGATGCTTGATTTCCCCGGCCCACACCCCCGCCCACCCCCCACCCCCCACCCCCGCCCCGTAACAACCAGGCTGTGCAGACCGGAGGCCCAGTCCCCGCCCGTCCGGCCCCGCCCCTCAGGCCCAGGCCAGGGCAGAGGCGGACCACGCTTTCCCTGGGCGTCTCCCACCGAGCAGAACTGATCTCTTGGGCGATTTAGCAAGAAGCCCCAGTCGTGTCTCCGTTTCCTGCGAGGGCTGCCTGGGGGCGCGAGGAGGCTCCGTCTGTAGCTCAGGTTCCAGGAGGCAGAGCCCAGCTGGGCCTGGGGTTCCGGGGACTCTCCTGCGCACGTTCCCCGCGCTGACCAGCGAGCAGCTCCTCCCTCTTGTTTTTTTCAAGTGCTTCCTCCAAAGAACTGAAAACAGACATTCGAACAAACACTTCTGTGCCGTGTTCACAGCGGCACCGTTCACCACAGCCAAGACGTGGAAACTGCCCACGTGTCCCACCACGGGCGACGGATGCACACACCCATCCACGCACGGAGTATCACTCAGCCCTGAAAAGGGACGCGGTTCTGACACGCACTCCACAGATGAACCTCAGGAACGTTATGCTAAAGGACAGAGGTCGTACGTCAGGTGATCCCTTTTATGCAAACTATCCAGAATAAGCAAATCCACAGAGACAGGAGCAGGCGGTGTTTCTGGGGGCCGGGGTGGGGGTGGGGGTGGGGGTGGCGGGGGCGGGGACTGCCTGCCACGGGGACGGGATTTCCACTGCGGCCACGGAAATGTCTTGGAACTGGACAGAGAGGTAAGTCACACAACATCGCAAAATGGTTAATTTTATGTTATGCAAATTCTCCTTTCATTTTTTAGAAGTGCTCTTGTCCTTATTAGACACACTGAGCCCCAGCAGGGGCCGAGCTCTGAGGCTGGGGTGGTTCGCGAGCCTGGGGACCCCTAGGTTTCCCTCCCGCCATGCACCCCCAGTGCTCAGGGACCCCCACCCCCAGACGCGGGGACAGAAGCGCGTCCCTTCAGTGGGAATGTTTGCGTGGCACTCTGTTCCCGCCTGAAGCCCTTCGGGATGCAGGTGTGTCGCTGTGAAACAGGGCCCCAATGTTGGCGACGCACTTCCTACCGAGAGGGGGTTCTCTGTCCCTCTCCTTGGAGCTGCGTGGGCCGGGACACTTCTTCCTCCAGGAGCAGACAGGGATGGGGCCGCGCGTGTCCGGAGGCCGGTCAGCACCTGCCAGGCCGCTTCGCCTGGTCCCTCTGGAACCCCAGGCCCCTGGACACTCCCTCTGGGACGCCCTGTCTCGGAAACTGGCCACGGCACTGGGAGAGGCCACGAGCGGGTGCTCAGGTCAACAGCTGAGGCTCAGCCCAGCTGTCCTCACTCCATGTGACGGTCCAGCCTCAGGTTACCTCCGGTCCATCATGGAACAGAGGCAAAGGCACCCCCCTGCGCGGGCCCGAAGTCCCGACCCCCAGCCCCCACGCACGTGAGGAAAGCCGGCTGCTTCCTGGGACGTCCTGGCTGCTGAGCGGTGCCTGTCACGCAAACGGATCGCCGGTCGCCGGTGGGGCGTCACTGGACCAATGCTCTGCATGGCTTCCAATCGGAGGGGAAGCCCCCACAGGCAGGACACCGTTCCAGGGACACGTACGACGTCTTGACAGACGTCTCCCCAGGCCTCCCCTTTGGATGGAGCTCTGTCATTCCACACACATTGCCCAGCCTTGCCCCCCGAACAGGCTGGAGGGAGGTTTCCCCGCGGGCCTTTCCTCTGAGTACAAACCGCCAGGCAGGTTCCAATCACGGGGACTCTGAGGGCACCCACGCCACAGCCGCCTCCGAGAGACGGGCCCTGGAGCCCAGCAGGCGCAGGCTGCTCGGAAGACACCTGGTTCAATTCCTCTTATTCCTAAAGCGGCGTGCCTGTCCCCATGACCCCCGTGTGTTCTGCCGGAGCTTCCTCCGGGGGTCTGCAGGTGGCCCGGGGTGGGCGGGGCAGGGGCCGGGCGCCCAGACCCTCTGCTGGGAATGAACGGCCGGGCACCCTGTGTCTTCTGCAAAATAGCAGAAAGGAAAACCCTCCATTCTTTTTCCCTCGTGGCTTTCATGCAAATAAGCGTAATACTAAGTGACAGCAAAGGAAAGAGAGAGAAGCGTCTGTTTCTTCTTTTTTAAGACAAAATTGAGTGAAATTTGTCCTTTCAGTGTATTCTATTGGAGGGGTTTCTTTAAATTATTTTGAACTTAATAAGCCTTCACAATGTGTACTTTTTTTAATGCTAAAATACTATCAAAGACGTTCCTAAAAGCAAGAGGACTCCAAACATTTCCCTCAGGAAAAATGATTGTTGTCTTTAGCTGAAAAAATAAATCCAAGCCGAGTCTCCCAAAGGGAGACGTTGTCTTTTTTTTTTAAACCTTGACTATTTACTTGAAAAGCATGATTCTGAGCCCGTGCGACCGGCCTGACTCAGAGCACACGCGCCTGCGTCCGGCTGGACGTCACGGGAAGACAGCAGGAGGCGGCGGGGAGTCCGTGTGCAGGAAAACTAGCAGGTGAGCGTGCAGCGCAGGCTGGACGTGCCGGTGCGGGCGGTCCCGGAAGGAGCAGACGCCAGGGAGGGTCCGACGGAAGCTCGGGGCGGGTCCCGCCCGGCGAAGGGGACACCTGGTGTGGCCACGTGGGGGCTGCGGGAAGAGGAGGGAGTCACAGCCCTGCTGAAGTCCCCTCCCCCACCCAGTTTGGTTCAGTCAGTGGAGAACGTAGGGGACGCACATCGTGACAGGGGGCCCGGGCTCCGCCCCACGGTGCCCCGAGGCTGGTGGTTCGAAGGCGAGAACGCTCGGTGACACGGATGGGTGGCTCGCAAGGCGCCACCGTGTCACAGGGCTGTCGGCCGCCGCCGGTGGCGGGGCCCGCAGCCTTGCTCCCCGGCAGGGAAGCCGCTTTCCAGCCCGTCGGCCACGGTGCAGCTCGGCCCTGTCCTGAGTGGCCTTCTCCCGCTTCCACGTGGCGATTTCCCTCGAGGGAGGTTCAGGCCCCCAGGGGACACGGACGCAGTAGAAACCGTTGCCCGTTATGGGTGCTTTGATGTTTCCCCTTTGCGGATTTTCTATCTTCCTAATTTTCCACACGAAGTTTGTATCCCTTTTTGTAAGTGGATTTTGGGGCAGGGGGAGGAGAGAGAGAGAAGCATCGGTTTATTCGTGGCTCCACTTACGCATGCATCGTTGGTTGCTTCTTGTAGGTGCCCAGGCTGGAGACTGAACGCTCAACCTTGGCCTCTCAGGACAACGCTCCAACCAACTGAGCTACCCGGCCGGGGCTCTGTCTCGCCTTTATAACCCGAGAAGAGCAATGCAATTATGGGCGCAGACGGGCGGGGCGGGGGGGGGCGGGGAGGTCAAATCCCCTCCTCCCTAGATGGTGCTGGCCGTGGAGACGGCCCTCGAACCCTGCGAGCTCCTGGGGGCACGGCCACGCCGTCCACCCCGACTTAGTTTCAGCAAATATGAAAAGTAGCCCAGGGCGAATTCGGGAGAGTAGGGTGCGCCATCAGGCCGGGGGGTGGCCGTCGGGGGGAACACCCAGCTCCATGCACTCTCCCAGGACTGGTTTCCGGAGGGAGCAGCTCCCCCTGGACCCCAGGGCCGTCCTGGCCGGGGGAACACCGCGTGGTCCTGGGGAGGGGCCACGCTTCCCGCTCCCCATCTCTGCTCCTCAGTGAGCACTGGCTCCGCCTGGCAGCCATGTCCCCCGTTCCCCCCCCAGCAGGAGCGTCGGCACACGCCAGGGGAGGCCGCGGGTCCTCCCTGTCCAGCCCCTCCCCAGCAGCCTGCGCAGGTGCCGCAGCCGAACAGCCCGCCCCTCCACACCGGAGGGGCACGTGGGCGGGGGGGGGGGGGGGGGGCGGCGCTTATCAGTTCGCTTTTTAACAGCTTCGTTGCGACATCACTCAAAGGGCATCGACCTCACCCACTTAAAGGGCACGCGCCCATGGCTTTTAGGGTGTTGGCCAGAGGAGCAGCCTTCGCCACCATGGAGCTCAGAACGCGCCGCCTCCACACACAGGGGCCCACACCTGCGCCGCCACCTCCTGGCGCGGCCCCGGCAGCACCCATCCGCTGTCCTTCTCCGTTTCCCTAGGAACAGGCTGCTGCTCCGCCCCGCCACGCTCGCCCTGGGGACCGCCCCCGTGAGCCCGAGTGCCCCTCCCTCCTGGGGCCCGAGCTGGTGGCCGGGGAGCCAACTCCGGCTGGCCGTCTCCTCAGAGGACCCTGCCTACTGTCCATCGGCCCCACCTTGCAGTCACCTTGGGGGACTGTCGCTTCCAGAACCGGGCCGCTAGGCCCCAGGGCACAGACTGGTCGTGACTCGGGAACCTTGTAACCACACGGCGACACTCGCAGTCAGAGCCAGGACGGACAGATGGCGCCTGAGGCGTCCCTTGTCGGGTAACGGTCAGCCGGGCCCGGGGGAGCGGCCGGTCCGCTGGCTGGCCCGGGCCGCATCCAGCGCCGGGCCAGCCTGACATTTCCCGGGTGAGGGAATCTCGCCCCTTTAAACGTCGCACGTCCTCGGTGGCTTCTTCTTTGCTTTTACTGCTTTCAACAGAAACCCAATTACCTCCCCACCGGTACGTGTGCCAGACATGGAGCTCGCCACACCGTAGACGGCGAGGCGACGCAATGTCAAGGGCACCGCGGCGGGAGCCCGGGCTTGAGTGAGGCCCCCCGCCCCTGTTCAGCGCCCCCCCACCGTGATGGCTGAGACCCGCCCTCATCGGCGGAGAGGCTTCCGGGCGCTCTGTGCCACCCTCCCCAGCAACTAAGCCCCCCATAAGCGCGTCAGCCAGCCCCGCGCTTCACCTGATGGGCAGGCAACGCCGCTGGTGGGGTCCGGGAGGGGCGGCTCCGTCAGCCCTTACAAAGCCACCACAGAGGAGCAAAGAAGCCCACGGCAGGGCGGGGGCAGGCAGAGAGGAAATGGACCGACGGGCAACGGGAGAGGAAGGTGAACCGGGGCGCCCCCGGACGTCGTGGCCCCCGCCACAGGCAGAGCGCTGGGGGGCCGCCGCCCCATCCTCAGAACACGACGGAGCTGCCCAAACCAGCCAGCGACTCTTCCTGGACCCGCCCGGGAACTGAGGCCACAGGGTTCACTGCTGCCCCGAAATCAGGAGGGACAAGGCCTCAGGGAGCCGCAGCCCAGCCCCGCTCACCTGGAGGGGGAGCCGCTGAGCCGCGGGGCAGGGGCCGGTCGCAGGGCCTCTGCGCAGCGGCCGGGGGCGGAGATGGGGCCGCGGGTGAAGCACCGGGCGCCCCAGCAGGTGCCACCGGGCGGGGGGCGTCAGGGACAGACCCCCAGTGTCCCTGAGGTCGCTCCCTGGGCTGCTCCGTCGCTGCCTCCCCCTGAGAACGGATCTGGTGGAGGCCGGCCGCCACCCTGCCAGCCCCTGAGACCGAGGTGTCCCGTCCTGCGGGTTTCCCATCACTATGGCCCGGTCCCCAGGGGCACGGAAGGGGCGGGGCCCCTTTCTCAGCAGCCAGCGCTGCAGGAGCCGCGCACAGGCGACACTCTCTCGCTCCTTTCTCACTTCAGTTAAAACGCTGGGCCCCTAGCCCCACGCGGGGAGGCCGGGGCCCTGCCGCCGCCTCCTCACCTGCCTGTCTTTGAGGAACTGCTCCATTACCCGCCCCAGAGCGACCCCTTTGGGTTCTTCTAAAAGGTGTTGGTGAACCCCGGATTTAAACTCATTAACAAGCTGCGACCCACGGCCACTGTCACCCTCGCTGAAGCTGGGTGGTCCCATATCTGGCACGCGGGCGCCTCCTCAAGTCTCACTCAGTTCTTTCGAGGGGCCGCAGGGCAGCGTGCGCAGCAGCCCGCGTCTCCGGTGAAGGGGCACGGTGACGTGCCCTCCCTGGGGACGGAGGACCCTGCCCCCCGTGTGGGGACGCAAGCCCCAGAGGCAGAGTGGGCTCGCGTGCTTTAAACGTGTCCTCGGCTCGGGGCCTCCGGTCGGACTTACTCTGTCCGTCCGAGTCAGCACGAGCGGACGAGAAACCGGAACTCGCTGTGACCTGTGCCCTAACCTTTCACCACCGGCTCCAGCAAAGGCTGAGTCCTGGGTGTGGGGCAGACGTTCTGAAGGAAGCTCTCGCTGTCTTTGGCCTGTCCCCAAAGGCCGGGTCCCCAGACCGCAGAGAGGGCAGCCGGGGCAGAAGCCCTGTCTCCCGGGGAGCGCCTTCCGCGCGGGACAGGGCCCGCGACACCCAGACACGTCCTGAGAGGCACCCTCCGCCGCCCGCCCGGGGTCTCAGGCAGCTCCGGGTCCTTCGGGAGAAGGTGCGACTCTCCTTGCATCGCAGATGCCCTGCCCTGGCGCCCTCCTCCTCTTCGATCCCATCGGCCCGAGGCCGCAGCCTTCAGGTGACACCTGAGGTGACGTTCTCCGCAGCCCAGATGTCAAGACCAACTTTAGGCATCTTAGGAAGGTCTAGCGCCTCACATCCGAGAGACCGCCCTTGTCTCTAGACAAAGCCTCGCTCTTTTCCAGGAGCTCAGCCAGCGATGTTAGGGGGACACCCAGAAACGCTCTCTCCGGCGTCACCCCTACATGCCCTGGGCTCCCTCTTTGAGGTTCTAGATGGAGCCCCTTCTCCGGGGGGCCAGGGGCCTGGGCGGCGGTCAGAGCAGAGGCAGTGTCCAGGGGAGCGCCTCAGCTGTCATGGCAACACACGTGACACAGCGTGACAGCAACCCCTTCCTCCCTGGAGACGTTGGGCGGAGCCGACACGCTCTGTCCACGGCTCTCAGAGCGGAGCACCCCAGTCCCTTTCTGGCCTGGGCGACAGAGGCTGCAGGTAACAGCGGCACGGCACCCACAGGGCCCCACGAGCGGCCGCCGAGCCCGCCTCCCCGGGGGAACGTCTGCGTCCGGGGCCCAGCTGCTCCGCAGAGTCTCCTGGTGCGTGTGCATGAAGGACGGAACTGGACACAGCGTTCCAGGGCCGTCCCCAAGTCAGCAGAGGGCAGGGAGGGAGGGGAAGGTCGCCGCGGCCCAAGGCGTCAACCCCACGGCGGGCACCCAGCCGGTCGCTGGCGAAACACCTCCGTGGGGCCGCGTGGCCCAGGCGGCCGTTTCCCCTCTCCGGCTCCCACGCTGAGAACCGGCCTGGGTGTCACCTCTGTGTCGCCGGTGGCGCGCCCTCTGCCTTTGGCTAATGGGACCGCCCCCGCCCCTCCCCCATCGGACCGGAGGCGGAGGCTTCGGAACGTGGGGGTCATCCGGTTCTGCAACCGGTTTTTACCACAGGGCCTGCCCTCCATCCTGGGCGCGCTCGCTCCGGCGGGCCAGGCAGGGGAACCAACGCCCGGGGCCACCGGTGTCTGGAGGAGGAGCGTGGTCGCCGGCCACACCCGGGAGGGAGACTGAAAACTGAGGCGGTAACGCCTGCACCGTAACACAGCCGACGTTACGATTCAAGGCCGGGGGTGAAACCCCACTCACGGCTCGGGGCTCTGCGGCCGCCCCGCGGGGCCGGCCGGCCGTGCGGCCCCGGGGCTTCCTCAGGAGGGCGGGTGCGGCCTCATCCGGGAAGAGGGGTCCCGAGGGCCGGCGGGCATGACAAGGACAGTCATCCCTGGACAGGCCTGGGGGACACCCACACCGGCGCCTCTCACAGCCGCCGTCCCTCAAGGGCCCCGCGATGGCCGTCGGCCAGCTCGGGCCTCTTCTCTCCTCTTGGGTCCGCGGGGTCACGGCAGGGCTGAGCGCAAAGCGCGGGCTGTTCCCCAGGGAACGAACCCCGAGACGGAACCCCGAGTGTGCAGGGGGACACTGCTGTTTCCAACTCGGTTTGAAACCTGCCGGTGCTCTGGAACTGCCGGGCCCCGAGGCCCGGTGTCCCTCTCCCTGACAGTCACCGATCAACCCTTCTGGGCCCAGGGGTCTCTGGGGTGCGGGGAAGGCGCAGCTCTGCACACGCCTGACTCTCCACAGCGGCACCGAACCCGCGGTTCGACGAGAAAACAGTAACCTCACCCAGCGCCGAGGAGCCCCTGCTCACCTCAGAAACAAACGCGCGAGTCAGGACACAGGCGGGCTGCTACCCAAGCGTGTGCGCGGCTCCCCAACCTCTCTCCAAAACGCAGACACGCAGGGTGCACCTCCTTCTGCCACGGCAAAGTGACCTGGAACGACGTCTGCGGATCGGGGACAGCTCAGAGGCCCGCGCATGCGCACTGGGTTCCCGCTGCACCACGTCCGCCACCCAGAGCACCGCCAGCATCTCCTCGGGACAGTTTTGTGGGAATTGTTCCCTTGACACATTTGCGCCGTTTTCATCCTAACGGCGACGTTCTCGTTCAGATTATACCCATGTCATCCTCTTCTTGCTTCTCGGCACGTGCTCAGCAGCCTCGTCCACCAAGTGAAGGTGGGACAGAATTTCTGAGAACTTATCCTGACTCTCTGCCCTCGACACGGGGCAGGGAGCTCCCAGCAGACCTGCTCATGTCAAGGGCCAAGCAGCTGCTGCCAAAGGAACCGAGGCCCGACGGTCAGCGGTGAACCGGCCAGCCGCCCGGCCCCTTCGGGGTGGAGCCACGGCGTGTGGCCGGCACAGCCCCGCTGAGGCCCCCGGGCCGCCCTGCAGCCTGAAGCACGCTCCTGGGCCGGGGCCACAGCTTCTGGGGGCAGCCCACCCCCAGCGGCCTCCGTGCAGGGGGCGCAGGCCCGGCCACGCCCCTCAACGGGGACGATCTGAGGGGCCCTCAGCTGAGGCCCCCATTGTCCCCTCGTCACAGCCAGCTCCTCCGCCCAGTCCCCGGTCCTGGGGGTGCTGCTCGCTAAGGCCACGCGCTTCTCGCCCCACCGGTGGGGGGGGGACGAAGCCGGGCTCCTGTCCCGGAGCCTGCCCGCGGCAAGGACGTTCAGGCTCTGCAGCCCCTTGCTGCTTTTGCCTTTTCTGTTTCCAACCTTCAAAGGGGAACCCCATCCCGGCCACCTCTCGGTGCCACCAGGCCCTGCAAGGAAAGGGGCAAACTTCCAAACGTTGCCTGGTAACAAGAAGGACCCTTTTCCAATGTATTTTCTACAAAGAACCAGAGCAAGAAGGTACATTATTTTGCTGTGTACAACACACTCCCGTGTAAAATGCACACCCATGTGTTTGGCCCAAACTTTCAGGGTAAGAAGTCTTTTGTTTTAATGTTTTAATTCAATTTTTTATTGATTTGTATTTAGAAACAAAACCAATTATCATATTCCAGGATATTTTTTTGCATGCATCGTTGTTGCTTTCTAGAGTTACCCTTTTAACACAGATGCACAAATAAGAGAATTAAAAACACTTTTATGTTGCCCTGGTTGGTGTGGCTCAGTGGACTGAGCACCAGCCTACAAACCAAAGCGTCACCAGTTCGATTCCCAGTCAGGGCACAGGCCTGGGTTGCGGGCCAGGTCCCCAGTCGGGTGCAGGCAAGAGGCAACCACGCACTGATGTTTCTCTCCCTCCTTCCTTCCCTTCCCCTCTGTCTAAAAATAAATAAATTTTTAAAAAGACTAGAAAAATAAAAACATTTATGTAGATGTGGAATTAGTACGACCCTCGTATAACATGTATCCTTATTTTTCCCTCAAAAATTCAGGGAAAAAGTGCACATTATACATGGCTAAATACAGTAGTTTTTCTCTCAGATCTCACATAGAAAATACCCTTCCTTCTGGAATAACCCTAAGGAAACGTGGCCGCGGTTCACGTGGACGAGCGCTGGGCCCTCCCAAGTAACTTCATCTCAAGAGGCTTCTTTTCCGCTTCAGTTTAGGATGCCACCTTCTGTGGCATCAACTGTGACGTCACAATGTGCCCAGAAACGGGAAGTAGCAAACTGGGCGACATTCACGCTGGAATTCTAAGATCTGACACTTGAGAAATAAAACTGAGTAACGCTGTTGTAATTCCCTTCTGAGGGAAAAGATTTTAGAACTCGTACAGAAATAGAATTTCCAAAGATTGAATAGAGTTGGTGGTTCCTTGGACCTGATTCTGGTTAGAATATGCACATGACATCATTTGCATGCGTTAACAGTTACGCATTCCCATTAGGTATTTCATGAAGGCTAATGTTTTTACATTTGAAAGCAATGCTGCCCCTGCTGGTGTGGCTCAGTGGATCCGGTGTCATCCTGCAAACTGAAAGGTCACCAGGTCACTGGTTCAATTCCCAGTCAGGGCACGTGCCTGGGTTGCAGGCCAGGTCCCTAGTAGGGGGCGTGCAAGAGGCAACTGACTGATGTTTCTCCCCCTCTCTTTCTCCCTCCTTTCCCCTCTCTCTAATCACAAATAAATAGTGTTTGTTTGTTTTTTTTTAAAAAAGCAATAGTCATGACTTTAAAAATTGAAACAGCAGAGCACCGGCCGGCCTGGCTCAGCTGGCTGGAGCAGTCTGCACCCAGTCTGCACCCGGAAGGTGGGAGGTTTGAGTCCCAGTCAGGGCACAAACCTAGGCCGCAGGTTCAACCTCAGGTCGGTGCACGAATGGGAGATAGCCAGTCGATGTTTTTCTTTCTCCCTCTGCCATCTTCTCTCTCCAAAATCAGTAAACATATATATATATGTTTTTAAATTGAAACAGTATCACTCTGGCTGGTGTGGCTCAGTGGATTGAGCCCCCAGCCTGAGAGCCAAAAGGTCGTGGGTTTACTTCCCAGTCAGGGCACAGGCCTCCGACGCGGGCCAGGACCCCAGGTTGGGGGCGGGGCGGGGCAGGGTGGTGAGAGGCAACCAATAGATGTCTCTCTCCTTGCACATCGATGTTTCTCTCCTTCTTTCTCCCTCTCTTCCCCTCTCTAAAAATGAATAAAATCTTTTTTAAAAAAATTAACACAGTATAAAAACAACAATACATCGCCTGGTGCCCCACCCCCACCCTAGGCGACTCCCCAGAGGAAATCCCAGTAATGGCTGCTCAGGCCCAAGCAGGACAATGTGTCTGCCTCCCTGGGCCAGGCAGGGGGTCACCTGCCCGGCCACCCCCCCCCCAGTGGCAAGCACACCTGGATGAGACTTTACATGGACCCGCTCCACTGGGCACAACCCCCCCCTTCTCTCCATCCATCAGAGGCTCAGCAGCGCAGGGCGGCCCTCATAGTTCACGGGCCCCGCATGCCGCTGGTTTCGGGGGTGTTGCTTTGACGAGGGAAGCGCAGTCTTTGCAGAGATCCGCCTAGACGGAACGGGACAGGGCCTCCGGGTGGGGCTGTCACAGTGTGGGCGAGCACCCTGCCCTCCACAGACAGGGCGGGTGCACCAGCGCCCCCGCCGGGGACCGTCACACTTCCTCCTGGGAGATGCGTCTTCAGCTGGAGGCGTCATCAGCTCCTTCAAGGGAAACAGACAAGTCGGTCCCTTGCTTTGCAATTTAGCCGTTAAACCGGTGAGCGCGCGTGACATCTCAGCGTGGGGAGAGTAGCCCTGGGCCTCGCCCCAAAGCCGGGAACCGTGGGGGAAAACCTGATGGATGTGCCTACGTAGCCCACTGAAAACGTGCACGTCGCGAGAAAGCAAGCAAAAAGGAAAATGAGAAACTGAAAAATAAGTGGCCAGCACATGAGTGGGTGGCGGAGATGGGTTAGCATCCTTAGCAGAAAAAACTCTCGGATAAGACAAGACACACAGGCCGGAAGGAAAGCACAAACCGTGCCAAGAACACAGACCGGCCATTTTCCTAGTGGCCAGTAGTACAATGGAAAGAGGTTCAGCATCGCCAGCAGAAATTACCGGTGGAGAAAAGGCCGTTCACCCGTGGGAGCGCCTGAGGCAGCACAGAACGGCCGCTCAGGCCGGCTCAGCCTCCGTGGGTGGACAGCTCGGGCCAGGCCTTGCTGGAGGGCATCTTGGCGAATCATGTCCAAGCCTTTGGCCCCAGGTGTCCCTTCTAGGCATTTACCTTGAGGACACGCTCAGCCGCTTCCAGGACATGTCCTCGCGGGTTGCCGCAGCACCACTTAAAAACCACGGGCGCACGCCAAAACATTGATCATCCGTGTTCCTGGGTTGTCGGGTGATTAATTAGCTACGTTTTCCCAAATTCTGGGTAACGAAGAGTACTCTTACAATAAGAAAATATTGCTTATCAAAACAGCTCACTGAAGCATTAAAACCATGGGGTGCCTGACACGTGGCTGCCAACGTCCGGACTGGCTGAGGCTGGAAGCACCTCCCTTCTCGTGTTCCCCGCCCCCCGGCACGAAGCCTCTGGCAACTGACCCTCTCAAACCTCGGGCATTTTCAAGCCGGGAAATGATCCCCCAGTTCACCCCCAAATCCGCCAGTGCCGGGGCCGTGGAGGCAGGCCGGCAGGGACGGACAGACGGACAGCGTGGGCGTCTGGCTCTGCCTGGCCCCTTCCACCAGCAGGCCTGATCGCCACCCGCCCTGCGCCCTGAGCAGCACCCGCGACCCCACGGGCCTTGGGCGGAGATCTCCCGCCTGTTTGGAAAATCCAAGTGGAAAGGCATTCCGGGTCATGCCTTCAGCGAAGAGACTGAAACAGAGCCGGACTTCAGTCAGGGTGGGTACCCAAGTGTTCCCCTCCCTCTTCCCAAACAGGCCAGGTGCCCAGGACAGGAGGGATGTTGGAACCAGGCTGCAGGCACACTCGGGGAGCTGGTCACCCAACACCCCCGCCCCTGCCCCATCCTCCAGCACCCACACACTCCCCGGTGCCCAAGGAGCAATCCTCGAGCGACTGTGGCCGGCTCTCCCGGGTCAAGCTCTGGGTTTCTATTAAACACAGGGCTGGAACCCGGCCGGCCTAGCTTCCTGGGCCACGACCCAAAGGCGAAGGCAGCTGGAGGCCTGGGCAGCCGCCTGGCCAGAGAGCCTGCCCTGCAGCAGCCAGCCGGCGGGGGGCGGGTTGTACAGAGAAAGAGGCAGCTGCTTCCAGGGCTGGGGGGCCAGGCTAACCTGCCCTGTGCAGGGAACTTCGGCCAAGGAGGGAGGAGATGCAGGCGCGGTGCAGGGCACACAGGGGAAACTGGACACGCAGGAGCTTCTGGGGGCACGGCAGCTGACAGTCACAGGAACGACCCCCAGAGTAAAGTAGCAATCGGTGCACCCACCTGCGGCCCACCCTCCCAGCCTGCACTCCCCACTCTGGGTGGAAGGGAGGGCCGGCCTTCCCCGACTCCCAGAGCTTAGCGCAGCCCCGGGGAACCGGGCGGTCAACAGCCGCCGGGGGTCCCCGCCTCTACAAGGCCGGGTGGGGGTCAGACATTACACCAGCAATTAATTCACCGAGAGCGCCAGGACCTTTCCGGGACCGGTCCGGGGCGGGGCGGGTGGGGCGTCCCCAGGCCTCCGCAGCGGCCGGCAGGTGGGCGCGCGCTCGCCGGGCGGGGGTCCGGCCGGGCCGCGCGCCTCCCCCGGAACTCGGCCGTGCCATTCCCATGATGCCCAGCCACCGGGCACGGCTTCCGGAGCGCGGCCGCCGCTCCCGCCGCTGCCGGTAGGTTCGGGGAGGGGGCGCCCGGGATCGCCCCGCCCCGCGCGCCCCGCCCTCCGCGCGTCCCTCGGCGCCGGGCGGGGGTGGGGAGCGGCGGCGGGGAGAAGGCGGCCCCAGCCCCCTCCGCGCGGCCCGAGGGGCGGGACGCGGGACCCCGCCGCCCCCGCGCGCCCCCCCGCGCGCCGCTCCTCCCCTGGGACGCGGCGCGGGCGGGCCGGCGCCGGGCGAGGGGCAGGGCGGCCGGGCGGAGGTGAGCACTGGGGCCGGGGCCGGGGCCGGAGGGCGGCGGGGCAGGCCGCGGACCGCGGCGCCGGGCCCCGGGGAGGGCGCGCGGGGCGGGGGCGCGCTCAGCCGGCGCCGGGAGCTGGTGCTGCCCCGGGCGGGGGTCGTGGCCCCGGAGGCAGCCCGCGGCCCCGCCTCCGCGCTGCCGGGCCCGCCGCGCGCCCCCCGCTCCTGGAAGCCGGCGGGGCGCGGGAAGAAGGGCGCACCCAGGTGAAGCGCAGGTGAGGGCCCGCGGGGCAGCTTCCGGCTGGCGCGGCGCTCCCGCCCTGGGAGCTCGGCCGCGGGCCCGGCGCCCCCAGCCCCCTCGGAGGAGCAATCCTGCCCGGCGCGGCTTCCGGGAGGGCCACGGACGCCCCGCCGGCCGCTGGCCCCCGGCGCCCGGACCCCAGAAGCAGTCCCGGGGCGCAGGCTGCGCGGAGGCCTGACCCTTCCCTCGGGGAGGTGCTCGCACTTACGTGTCTTCGTGGCTGAAGACCGGGCCGCTGCCCAGGCGCGCGGACCGATGCCCCTAGGCAGAGAGCTCGGGGTCAAAGGGCAGGGCGGGGTCAGCTGTGAGTCCTCGCCTGCCGGCCTGGGGTCTCCTCGGTCTCCATGCTGCAGTGTCGTGAGGTCTGACCTTCTAGCCAGCGGGCCAGAATCCTGGCCCACACCCACTTCAGGGTGACCTGCTGTGCCCTTCCTAACCTGGGGTAGCCCCACCTGGGAGGTGACCGCTGGGGCTGGACCTCTGCTGGTGGTGTGTTTGGGACAGGATGTACAGGGAGCCATACTGTCCAGAATAAGCTGCGTCGGCTTCTGCCCGTTCTGCAGGAAAGTGTCCACGCTGGGTGATGTCCGGGGCCTCCACCACTTCAGTCCTGGCTTTGGGGTGCAGGGCTGGGCGTCCTCACAACTGCCCTCGGCCCCGGCTGGGAGCCTTCCGGGTGCAGGGAGGCCGATGGGCAGCCGAGCGGTCTCAGCCCAGCTCGCCCCAAGTTCAGCTTACAGTCGGCTGGCGGGACTCATTGGTGCAGGTGACTGTTTCAAAGCCATGGGCTGTCGCTGGAGACGCCCTCTGCCCTTGTAACCTCATTCCTGCGCCACCGCTGGGTGGTTTGACAGCTCAGGAAACTGCTTCCTGGGACTCCAGGCTCTGTCCACTGTCAGGGGATGCCCGGGGGGGACAGGCCACGGCTTTTCTCCCCACGCTTTGCTCCATGTAGCCTGGCGCGTCTGGGCTGCCTCTGGGCCCGTTTCTAAGGTAGCATTTCTGTTTAAGGAGATCACGATCTTGATTCAGACTCCACCCCCCAGGCCCATGCAGACCAGACGCCTTGTCATGTTGTAATCTTGATTAATGACCACGTGAAGCAGGTCCCCAGCCAGCGAAAGAGGCCCCCCCCGCCCCATTGTGGGTCCCCGCCAGTCTGTGGCCGTGACACTGTGGGAGAGGTTGTACGTGGGCTGTCGCGGGAGCCATGTTCCCTTCCCCCCGCTGCAGGGTCGGACCTACAGGTGGCTCAGGTAGTTGTAAACTGGTTGTGATTAACTCTAGTTGGTCTCAGGGTAAGCTCTTCTGAAATTTAGCTTCGAGTCCATACGTTGATGCTGTTTCTTTCACAAAGAAAAAACAAAAAACACCCCACCAGCTGCAACCCCAGCCTCTGAACTGGGGCTCTGTGCTTGCCTCTACCCTGGCAGCGCGCCGTCCGGACCGAAAGCGGGCAGAGGCGCCACGGTGGCAGGCGCAGCGATGGAGACCCCGCGCCCGCGACGTGTCCCCACTGGCAGCTCCCTCCAGACTCGGCGCCTGGACCTGAAGAAAGTTTCGAGTAAGTGCAAGGAACTCCTTGGCGTTGGAGTCCCACTGTCTGAGCGCGGGTCAGCAGCAGCAAGTGGCCCTCGGGGTCATGGCCGGTCGCACCTGTCAGGCACGTCTGCCTCGGTGGCCGGGCCGCGCTTCCCCAGGGAGGCTGGGCCCCGCAGACAAGACAATTTGCCTGGCAGCAGGGGAGCTCCCAGGCCAGCGTGGGAAGCTGAGCAGGTCCCCAGGCCGGTTCCCGCCCACCCCTCGGGTCCCCAGGGCAGTGACAGCCCGCTTGGCACCGTTTTGGGAGTGGAACGCCACGCTGTTTCCATAGCGGCTGCCAGGCTGTGCTCCTGCCTCCGGCCGCTTTGGTTCCAGTTCTGGGGCAGCAGGAGGTCAGGAACACGTGTCAGGAATTCACACTTGTCTGGTGTGTCTCGTGTTTTCCTAAATGACCAGCTGTCATCCGTGTTCCCAGGACCGGCCCGGTGGTCCTGCCGACGAAGCCACGTGTGGTCTGAGGCACGGAGGCCGGGGGGGGCGCAGGGGGCAACGGCGCGGCTGTGTTCGGGGCGCCTCGCGTGCTCGTTCGCCAAAAACAGTGACATGGCTCTGTGAGCTCCTCCCCCACATGTGCACCTGACGTTTTTCAATAGAAAGTGACTCTTGACAGACGCTCGGGGAGGTGACTGCGGAGTTGCTCACGGCCGCGTCGCGTTTTCTCTCAGGGGCTCGTTGCTCCCGCCAAGAATGAACCGACCCGCGACGTCCCTCTCGCCGGCCCGGGGTCCGCGTCCTCCTGTCCTTTAACCCGCAGAGAAGCGCGTGCAGACTTCACCGCGTTAGCACTTGGGCAGCTTTTTGAGGTAAATAAAACCCGCTCTCTTGCAGAGAAGAGAGAGGCCCAGAGCCAGAGCGGGGAGGGGACATGGCAGGTGTGGAGTCCCGTGAGCACGGGCAGGCGGCACAGGGACGCTCTCCTGCGGCGTCTCGACAGCGGTCCGGGCACGGCTCCGCACGCTGAGCTGCGCGGCCCGAGGCGCGCGGCCCCCGCCAGCCGGGGGCCCCAGGCGCTGCCCGCTCGCGCCGCGGTGTCTCACCCCTGTGCTTTCCTCCCAGCAGGATGTGAAGCCCGGCCTCGGTGCACCTCCCCATCGCTAGAATGTTCCTCATGAACGCCCCTCCTGTGCTTGCTCTCCGGTCCACGTGGGAGGCCTTCGGGCTGCCGGGGAGTTGTAGGTTTCCCGGCCGCGCCTCGGAGCCGGAGGGCGCGGGGCGCGCGGCCGTGAGCGCCAGGGTGCAGATGATCATCAGCTCTCTCCAGAGCGACCGGGCCGCGCGGGGCAGGAGCCAGGAGCGCGCCCTGCACAGAGGCCAGAGGGGACGCGACGCCCAGCTGGCCGCCGGCCCTGCCTCGGCAGCCTGCGGTCACGCTGCTAACTTTGACCCCAAGGCCGGGGGGGAAGCCGCAGACTTCGGCCCCTCGGTGCTGGACTCAGACAGTGACGACTCTGTGGACCGGGACATCGAGGAAGCCATCCAGGAGTACCTGAAGGCCAAGAGCGGGGCCGTCCAGCCCACGGCCGCCGACGGGGACAGTATGTGCAAGCCGGAGCCGCCTCAGAGCAGCGCCCCGCCCGCCCTGGGTCCCCCCAAACTCGCACCTGGCTCGGGAGGTGCCCCCGGCGGCCGCACGGGAGCCAGCCAGGCCCCGGGCTCCGCCTCCCCAGGCAGCGTCAGCAGCGAGGACTCCTTCGAGCAGAGCATCCGGGCGGAGATAGAGCAGTTTCTGAACGAGAAAAGGCAACACGAGGCCCCAAAACGGGAGGCGCCTGCGGATAAAAAGCCGGACCCCGACGACAACTCGGCCAGGTCGGCGCTCCGAGCCTGCAAAGAGCCGGTCGTCAAGGCGCAGCGGCAGGGTTTGGCCGGCGCCTGCAAGGAGTTTGTCTTCCGGAAACCTCCCAGGTTGGCAAAGGCGACCGCGCAGCCCAGAAGCCTCAGGTCTAAAGTCTCCGCTGAGCCTGAGAGCTCGCCCAGGCCAGCCACCACCTGCAGAACCGCAGAAGCCCCGTGCAAGGGCGGTGTCCGGCGGAGCCTAGGCCCCGGGAGGCGGGGCCCGGGAGCCAGGGGCGCAGCCACGGTGCACGAGGCGTCAGACTCCAGCAGCGACGATGGCATCGAAGAGGCCATCCAGCTGTACCAGCTGGAGAAAAGGAAGGAGGCAAGCGGGGACCCGCCGCCACCGAAAGCCCCACCGGGGGAGGAGCCGCCCGAGCCCCCTGCCCGTGGCACGAGCCACGCCGCGAAAAGTGCCTTGCCCGAAACCCACAGGAAAACGCCAGGCAAGAAGAAGCCCATGGCCTCGAAGGCCACGGACCTCGGCCCGGGCAGCCTTGACCCTGACCATCCCTCCAAGCCACCAAAGGAAACCAAAGCCTCCGCAGCCCCAGGAAACACCATGGCCAAGAGCGAGTTTGTGGACCGGTCCTCGTGCCGGGCGGACACGTCCGCCGAGCTGATGTGCGCTGAGGCGATCCTGGACATTTCCAAAACAATCCTGCCAGCCCCCGGGGAGGGCGGGGACAGGCCCCTGGCCACCAGCCCGCTGCCTCGTCCCCCCGACGTGCCTTCCCGCTCAGACGGGGACAGCAGCTCCGTGGACAGCGACGACAGCATCGAGCGGGAGATCCGGACGTTTCTGGCACTGAAGGCGCAGTCGGAGAGTTTGCTGGCCAGGTCGGACGCCTGCCCGCCGTCCGCGCAGAGCCCGCTGCCATCGCCCGGCCCCCACGGGCAGGCCGCGGGCCCCAAGACCCCCGTCACTAAAACACTGGACCTGTCCCTGGGCCGCAAAAGGAAACGCAGGGGAGGCAGCACCGCTGTGTGGTCGTCCACGCCCAAGAGGGCGAGCGAGGCGATGAAGGAGGCTGCCCCGGACACCGACGCCAGCCGGGGGAAAGCCGGCGAGGCCCCTGGCAGGGAGGGCGAGGCCCGGGGGCAGCCCCTGCCCTGCAGGACGGCCGGGCTGGCCGGCGAGCACGTGGCCCCGGACACGCGGGGCGGCCTGTCGCCAGGCCCCCCCGGGAAGGGGAGCTCTGAGGACAAGAGCAGCTCGCTGGACAGCGACGAGGACCTGGACACGGCCATTAAGGATTTGCTGCGGTCCAAGCGGAGGCTCAAGAAGCGGTGTCGGGACCCCAGAGCAGCGTGCAGGAAGAAGGTCCGGTTCAGCACCACCGAGGCACAGGCCCCGGGCCCGCAGGGGGGCCTCCAGAGAGGCTGGAAGGACAGAAGCCCACCCTTGTTGAAAAGCTGCCTCTCAAAGCCCCGAAGAGACAGCAGAGGGGACCCGCCAAGGAAACCTTCCAGCGCCTTCTGCTGCCGGACGGAGCGGGCAAAGCCGGGCGGCGCTGGGCCCGCGGACGTGCCCCTGGCCCTCCCGTCCGGGCGGGGAGCCTGCAGAGGGCGAGGGTGCCCCGGCGAGGCCGAGGCCGGCCCCAGCTCGCGGTCTGAGGACAGCAGCTCCGTGGACAGTGACGACAGCATCGAGCTGGAGATCAGGAAGTTTTTGGCCGAAAAGGCCAAGGAGTCTGTGAGCGGCCTGGAAGTTCCCGGGGGAGGTCCCAGCACGCTCGGGCCGGGGAGCGTGCCCAGACCAGAGCCGCCGTGCCGGAAGGTGGTGGCCCCGGCCCTCCAGCCCGGCGTGTGCACACGGAGCCAGAGGGGCCGGGGGACGCCTCAGCCAGCCCCGGGGCCGAGGGGCGGCCCCCACACAGAGCAGGCCTGCCTGCCCGCTGCCCTGTCCAGGGGCCAGCGGGCACCCCCCAGGAGCACCAGCGAGACTGGGTCTGCCCGAGGGCCACCCACAGGCAGGAGGGGCCTCTGTCCTCACAGGGACCAGAGCTCACGAGGCGCCGTGCCTGCTGCCGGGGACAGCGCTTTCAGTCAGCTGTCCAGCTGTGCGGAAGCGGGGGCCTCGGCCAGAAGCCTCGGTGGGAGCTCGCCGGCAGCCCCTCGGAGCCGGAGCACGCTCGCTCGGAGCCCTGGAGCCGACAGGGAGGGGGGGCCCCAGGCCGGCCTCGCCCTCCCGTGGGGCGACTTTGCCCACCAGAGCCGGCTGCAGGGCGCGTGGGCGCTGAGCTCGGAAGGCAAGGGCGCAGCCTGGAAGGCGGGCCTGGGGGGCGAGAGGGGGAAGGCGGCGGAGGGCCAGGCCTGCGGCGCGCCCGGCCTCGCCACGGACCCGAAGAGGGGCCTGCCCTTCGCTGGCTTCTCCCCGCTGCTCTCCACGCAGTTATTCCACTTTGGGAACAGCGTCTCCTGGGGGGCCAAGCCGGCGGGCCTCTTCAGCCCCGGCCTGAGCCTGCCTCTGCAGGGCCCGGCCTTCTCGGCCTTCAGGGAGGCCCCGGGCGGCCCCGGGCCCGTGTTCGGGAGCTCCCGCTTGCTCGTGAAGAAGGAGGGTGGGCGCTGGCCCAGGAGGAAGGCTCCGGCGGCGCTCAGCTTCCACGACAGCAGGAACTCGGGATCCGACGAGGACATTTTGGACCTGAGGTACAGGCGGAGGGTGGATCGAGGCGATAAGGGCCAGGAGGCCTGGGGCAGCGACGCCAGCGAGCTCAGCGACACCTCGGTGGAGGACGGCGGCCCCGTGGCCCCAGGCAAAGCCCTCAAGCTGTGAGCTCGCGGCCGGGCGCCGGCGTGCGTGTGGACGGCGCGCGCGTGGGCAGGCGGCACGGTGGGCAGAGGGGGACGGGAGCTGCCGCCGCCGCCCTGTACATATGTACACTAACGGGAAGCGGTGGCCCTATTTAACACGTGTGTCCTGGTAAATGAGTTTTGTAGCTTTTTTGTAAATTATTTAAAGTGCTGTAAAAACTATTTTTGGGAAATAGAGGTGTCTGGTTTTGTAGGGCGTCCCTGATGGCGGTCCCTGTCACAGTGCTGCCTTGTCCTGCCCGGCACGGGCTCAGGCGACTCAGACTGGAACTCTGGGGTGGCCGCAGGGGAAACGTCGGCTGTGCTGAGGGGGCCGCGGTGACACCCCCGAGGTCTCTGTCCGGAGGCCCCTGGACGTCGCTTGTTGTAAGGGACCCTGGACCGAGAGGCCAGGGCACGTCCCCTGGACATTGCAGCCGAGCCTTCAGCCAGAGAAACATCAAAGCACAAATGCCAGCAAGCGCGCCAGCTGCTCCCGGTGCACGTGGACGTCCCAGGAGGGAGCTCCCGCAGGTCCCCCCAGCCCCCGGAGGGTCCCCATTGTCTCGTCCCGTCCTGTTCAGTGGCTACATGGTTCTAACAATTCAATAAACCTCTTTGTACACGGGAGCCCCTGGTCCTCGTTTTCAGTCACCGCCCTGCAAGGTGACAGGCAGCTTGTGCATCCTAAATGCCAGCGTCCCATTCCCCGTGAGCCCCGTGCCCTCGCCTCCCATGGCAGGATGAGGGCCGTGTCCAGCGGCTGGCTCGGCCATGGCCGGGGTCCTGGTCCTTTCCTGGCGCTCTCGGTGTCGGCCCTAGAAAGCAGGGAGCGGGGCGTGCTGGGCCTTCTGCTCCCATGCTGTCCGGGGGGGCCCGTGGTGACCGTAGACTTAGGAAGGACAGCTGTGTCCCATAGGCCAGGCCCTGACCGGGCAGACTGTCATCGAGGGCCTTGTGTTTCAGAACTCTCAGTCACAGCTTGGCTCGATGGCCCAGGGACACGGCGTACTTTGCAGTTGGGTGTAGTTGGGATTCCAACATGCAAGGGCATTTCCTGCAGGTCCCGCGCCCCCGGGTTTTGGCCATGACCCGCTCCCGTGACTGAACGGGGACCTGTGCCCGCACCGCAGCCAGCATCTGCCCGGTCACACGCCGTGATGAGCCGAGCGGGCCCGGGAATCTGACAGTGCTTGCCTGGTGGGCCCTGGAGATCAATGTTGTCGAGTTCTCGCTCCAGGGCTTCTGGAAGAAACAAGTCACGTGATCTGTGCTTTAAGTTTTACTTAATTTTTAAGGCGTGCCTTGAACACCCAAAAACAAGAATCGGCATCTTTTCTATGTGAGAACTGGTTTTTTAATGCCAGTAAATCAAGTGCTGCTCGCAAGTCAGTGTCTGCAGTGTTTCCCTTGCAGGGCAGCCCCGTGGCGGGGACCTGTGTCCCGCCGGAGCTGTGGGTGCCATCCACGCCGAGCACCCCGCCCCCTGCAGCCAGACCCGCCCCCCCAAGCTCCCACCACCTCCGCGACCCGGAGCCCCGCCCGGCCTGTTTGCACAAAGCGGACAGACGCCTGGTGTGCCGGCCCGTCCCCGAGGCGGCCAAGGAGCCCCCGGGGATGAAGGCCTTAGTGCCTCCACCCTGGACCGGCTGCGCAGGCCAAGGCCGAGGTCGGAGGCCCCCCAGGGCCCCGTCCAGAAAGGGGGCTGCGGCAGGACCACGGCCGAACGCCCGTCCGCGGCTTCTGACTCGCCTCCCCGGCTCCGGGCCTGACCTGCAGCCCATACAGCAGCTTCGCGGGGGCTGCTCCCGAGATGCCAAATGCGCCCCCACTAGTGAAAGAGGGTCTGGGTGGACGATGTGATTCAATTCAGCTGTGACTGTGGAGACCTAGAGACAAGTCACCCCCAGAGAGCCCGGTGAGGGGGCCTGCGCGCCTGGGCCTGGCTGCATTTCCTTCAGCGCAAGGGGCGGGACAGACCCCACGTCAAAGGCGTCGGCACCCTGGGGGGCCACGGGGGTCACAGTGTCCGCCGGAACGGTCCCCTGGCCTGGTCAGGGGTGGGCGGAACAGGACTGGCATTGGGAGGAGGCAAAAGCCCCGGCGGCCTGTGTGGGGTGCTCACCCCACCCCCGCACGGAGGGTCTTCTGTAGGGAAGGCTGGAATCGGAATGGGCTGGTGGCCGGTTTTGCACCTGACATGAGCTCACATTGGGGAGGCAGGTCCTCGAAGTTACCTGAAGGGCCTGATGAGAGGGCGAAGCAGAACCAACCCCTCCCCCCATCGCAAACCACGGCCAGGCTCACAGGAGGCCAGGGGGCGGGGTGGGGGGCGAGCAGGGAGGAGGAGTTGGGGGAGGGGCGTGGGACATCCTACGCAGAAACTTTGAGGCTTCCGGCGTTTTGTGTGCTGGACAGAGGATTTCTTTCGGTGTGGCTCTATTTTACGATATATTTGAAATTTCTTGCCCTAATTGACTATAATTAACAGATAAAAGGTTACTGAAGAAAAATACCCAAGTGTAAGTAAAAATATGCTTTGAGAGTAAGACGTTACTGGTTTTAAGCCAACCTGGCAGCTAAATTAAGGGATTAGTAAAGTGTTATGAAACTTGATTTGTCAGCGTTTCCTTTCAGGGTGGAATAAAAGGCCAGATAAAGAAACACCTACTCGCGGGTGGAGAGAGGTTTCCAGGAATAGCCATGACCTTGAATGTCCTGTGGGCTCTGTCATGCTGAATGTTTCCATGGCGTTTTCTGTAATTGTTCCAACCGAAGATTTTGAAAGAACTCAGTACACAGAGATTCCAGTTTGAAAAATACGGTAAACAGAATAAAAATTGACGACATCTGTGATCACGAGTCTCTGTATGACTGGTGCAAAGGCGTGGAACGTCAGGGCCCGGAAGTGAGGTCGGGGGCTGGTGACCGCGCCCCCCCAGGACATCCCCAGGGCGGGTTCGGGCCCACGGCCACCTCGTTTGGACCCTCATTTTCCCACCCGGAAATGGAGGTGCGGGAGTAAGACCTGCCCCAGGTGGGCGTGGAGGTGACAGCCGCAAAGGCCTTTGAGAACCGTAGGGGACAGCTCCTGGGGCGCAGGCGCCGCAGTGTGGGTACTGGCGGCGAGAGCCAGAGACGGACACCAGTGAGTGTGCCTGGGAAAGGCGAGCGAGTGCGCCACAGCCATTTCTGTGGTCCGCCTTTCCGAACATTCACTCTTAAGAATAAACGTCCAGAGCCTGACTTCCCTGACACACAGTAGCACCTGTTACAGAAATGTTAGTTATCAGCTACGACCAGTCAAGGCGTTGCAGTGCCCAATTACGATGCCCCCATTCGCTTTGTGATGCCTGTGATCCAAAGGGTCGCTGGTTCGATTCCCAGTCAGGGCACAGGCCTGAGTTGTGGGCCAGGTTTCCAGTAAGGGGTGGATGAGAGGCAAGCACACGCTGATGTTTCTCTCCCTCTCTTTCTCCCTCCCTTCCCCTCTCTAAAAATAAATCAATCTTTTTTAAAAAACAGATACATCTCAATGTTAACAAAGTTTAACTCATCAGCCTTTTCCTTTAGGAAGCCTTTGCCCACCCAGGGTCCGGAAGACGTGTGCTTCCTCCCAGGGGCCCCGTTGTTTTTCCATCCTGGTCGCATGTGGACCCCTGGCCCAGCTCCGGGGAGCCCGGCGGCCGCTGAGAACCGGGGTTTTGTCCAAGCCCAGTGGTCCCTCCTCTGCACTTGGCTTGGGGAAAGCTGCCTGGTGCTCACCTCGCCTAAGGTGGGAGAACCAGCCGTTCAGCTGCGGGCTTTATGGACCCCTCCACCCCCGGAGATGCTAGTGGGCTCTCCAGTCAGCGGCTAGAGAAGGGCTCCTCCTTCCCGGTGAGTTTAAAACCTAGGTTGGTAGGCATTCTTTTCTTTTTCATTTCTTCTGAGGCTAAACACAGAAGAATCCTTAGTATTTTAGTGTTTTTATTTTTATTTTTTATCTTAGAGGGAGACAAAGGGAGAGAAACATCGATCAGTTGCCTTTAATCCACACCCCCAACCTGGGGCCAAACCCAAAACCCAGGCCTGTGCCCTGACCAGAAATTGTACCGGCGACTTTCCGCTCTGCGGGCTGGCGCCAAACCCGCGGAGCCACGCCGGCCGAGGCGCGCCGTGGCGCTTTTCACGAGGGCTGTGGAAGCAGATTTCCAGGTGGACGCCGGGTCTCCCCCGGCCTCCCAACCGAGGAGACATGCAGAGCCCCGGCCTTCCTGTCTTTTTATGAAATGTATCGATTTTCTCTGGAAACCATTTTCCTTCTAAAGTGGACACGTAGAACATGGCCGAAGTGTTTGTGTATTAATAACAAAAGGGTTTTTTGTTGTGTTATATTTTTTATGTATTGATTTGAAAGAGAGAGACACTGATTTGATGTTCCCCTTATTCATAGGCTGCTGCTTGCACGCACCCCGACCAGGAACCAAACCCACAGTCTTGTCCCATCGGGACAATGCTCCAACCAACCGCGCGACCGGGCCAGGGCAACAAAAGGTCTATGACGAAATAACCAGTTGGCGGTTAATTTCTCCCCAGATTCACACGTGAGTAAAATCTCTCTGGGCGGAAGCCTCTGAAGACAAGCCGCCGGGCGGTCCGCAGCACTGGGTTCTCCCGTCTCGTTTCCACACCGAAGGAGCCTGTCTCCAGAGGGAGGCGGCCCTACGTCTGAAAGACGCGGACGGTCACAGAAGCAGCTTTCTCATTGCTAGGCCTCCGACTCCTGGGAAACCCCACCTGGGGACTAGGGACGCGGAGATAGAAAGCCACGCACTGCAGCAGCCGCCGCCCCCCCCCCCCGGGAGAACCGTTCTTCCCGGCTGCTTTGTCCCCACCTTCTGCTGAAGGTTTAGAATGAACACAAAGGCAGGGACTTGCACGGGGGCATCGGCCCCTCCAGCGGGAACCGCTGTTTCAGGCACTGGGCCTCCCGCCCCACCCCCATCCTCGGGGCTGGAGGATGTTCAGTGGCACTCCGAGCATGTCCTCTGCGGCAGCGTGGGGACCGACAGGGCCCGCCCGCCGGCCTGCCCCTGCCGGGCGCTTCCCAGCACCCCTCCCTTGCCCGCTCCGCCTGCCCCAGGCAGGGCACCCTGTCCTCCCTCCGCGGCTGAGCAGTCACAAGTGGAAACAAGGCTCCCCAACAGAGACGCAGGGGGACGGCGCCCAGGGCGTCAGGCGGGTCCCCGGACACCCCCGGACCTGCTCCTTGACCACAGATGAGTCGGGAGCTCAGGACGTGGCAATATTTTAATGCACGTTCAAGGCTTCGGCGCCCTTCCATCGCAGACGACAGCTGAGAAAGTGGCACGGCACAGCCCCGTTCGCGCACTTTGCTACACTAGAGAGGAAAATGTTTTGAAGGAAAGCAGTGAATTCAGTACCTTCACCGCTGGGCAAGTCATCAAAGTCGAGGTGGGTGGTGACAATTCCCCAGGTGGCCGTGCTGGGGGGCGGGGATGCCCCGCCCCTCAGTCACTGCAGATGGACGGCCTGCTGACGTTGTAGCTCGGATGGAAGTTCAGCCGGTCAAAGGAGGTGACGTGGTTGTCGGCACCTGTCACAATGCTCTTCTCCATGTAGACGTTGAGAGAATTGTTCCGGAACATTCCAGTTGCTGCTAGTGTTCTGGAAAATTTATTCGAAGTTGCATAGAATACTTTCTGGAAATGAAAAGGGAACACAGCAATGTATGGCAGTACCTTTGAACAGTCCGTCCTTAGGTATTTTTGGAAGAAATAAGCATCTGTAAGAAAATGTCTCTCTTCCAGGGACAGCCAGGCCGGCAGGGCAGCCTAGTGTGCCCCTGGCCGTCCCCACGCATGCCTCACACCGGGAAACACGATCAGCAGGGCCTGCTTCCGCCTGCCTGTGGGCAGAGGGTCGGTGCCGGCCAGCACGGTGTGCGCACACCTGAGGCCCCGCCCGAAGCCGCTCCCCGCGGCTCAGTTCTGAGCTCCGCTGCGAGGCCAGCTACCGGACTTTATTTCTCTGCCTCAGAAGCGACCGCCCTCAGTTGCAAGGTTGGTCGTGTGTCCTTGTGACATCGCAAGCAAGTCTACGGGCACTTTGTCCATCCCTGAAAACGCTGCACCATGGGTGTGCTCATTCCTACCTGGCCCCAGCCCAGCGGGGTCCGAGGGGCCCCTCCCGCTTTGCGCCTTCCTGTGCCACCCCGGGACGTGCTGCCCTTTGCAGGAACCCAGCGTGTGGGTGGCTCCCAGAAACACCCTCCTGCACCCCCCACTTCCTGCTTACCGGCATCTCGTGCACGGTGGGGGCCCTGCCGCCATAGGCCTGGTTGCTGGTCCTGTACACCAAGACGGGCTCCTTGGTCCTGGCAGGGGAGAAGCCTGCTCTGTCTGCCATCCGTTGAGTCTCATTCTGCCCGGGCCGCGGCCCCCCTGGGTCTGGCTGACGGAGCCTTGCGGCTAACGCCCCAGGTTGGAGGCGCAGCCGTGAAGGGGCCTCCCAGGAAGCGCGGGCCCCGGCGCCTCTGCTCGCCTCTGCCCTTGTCCTCCGCAGGCGGACCAGGCCCCAGGCAGGGGTATCCCACCCCCGGCCCGTGGGCCGTACACAGCCCAGGATGGCCATGAACGCAGCCCGGCACAAACTCATAAGTTTACTCAAAACCGTTTTTTTTTTTTTTTGCTCGTCAGTTTTCATTAGCGTCTGTGTATTTAGTGGGTGGCCCAAGACAACTCATCTTTCCGGTGTGGCCCAGAAACACCAAAAGGTCGGACACCCCTGTGAGAATTTCGGGGGGCAGGTGCTGGTCTCAGCACCCCCCGGCCATCACACAAGGCCATCTCCTAGGCAGGGGGATGGGCCCCGAGTTATGGCTCAGCCTCCAGGCCCTGCCACCCAGGGGGTCCCTCCACTTCTGAGCCCGCTGAGACCAGGCCTGCAGTCTGTAGTACAGCCTCCATTAACAGAACGGCTCAGCCGAGTGGGTCCGGACGCCCCAGCCCTGCCCTACACGACGAGATCTCTGGCGGGCACAACCCAGTCCTCCCACCCTGCAGCGGTCTCCCCGGAAGGCAGGGAGGATAAGAGCCCTGTCGCTCCAGGGTTGTAGATGGGAAGGAAGGCAGGAAGGCGGGGAGGGTGCTGCCCACCTGTGACAGAGTGGGGAGTCCGCCATGCACTCAGCAGCTCATGGGTCTCTGACTCAGCATGACACCGGACGTGCGGCCGGAGTCACACTCTGCAAAGGCTCCCCAGAGGCGTGGAGACTCACCCCCGCCCCAGGCCCTGGGGTGCGTGGCCTCTGTGGGGTCAGCCACTGCCCCGCGGGCACCGGCTGGGCCCACCGACTGGTGTGCCCAAAGCGTTGGGCAGCACTTCTGTGGTTCATTTGGTGAGGAGCTGCCTTGGGCGCCCAGGCAGGCTGGGGACCTGGTGACGCTTGCATCCAGGACTACCTAAACAGACGCAGGGCCAGTCGGGCACCTGGATGCCCGCTGGAAAAGGTGGCCTCTCTTCCTCTGCGTCTGCCAGGCAGACTCCCACTATGGTCCTCACCTGTAGCCGCGGAACCATGCCGGGTTGTTGAACCTGGCCGGCAGGTCCTCACTTACGCGGTAGCAGTCGCTGGTTTTCAGCGGGGGTGCCTGGGCCGCGGGCTCCACGGGCTCCGCGCACTCTCGCAGGTTCTCCTCGGACATTCGCCGTCTACGGGCGCTGCACCGGGAGAGAGGCAAAGCAACCAGCAGTCTCCCCACAGCCTGAGCCACGAGGGTCTCGCGGCGTCCTGTTGCTAAGCGACCGCTTAACCACCTGACGGGGTGGGGCCGGTCCTTAAAGGAGCTGCGGCTGCCGGGCCACGCCCCCCCCCCCCCTCGCTGGCCGGCGGGGCTGGAATGCGAAACCTAGAACCTTCGGGGTGAATACCCAGGGCCCCGCTGGCCGGGATAACAAAGCATCGCTTCCTGGGGTTGCAGTGCCGGCTACCCAGGCTGGGGGCTGAGGGCTGGGGGCGAGGCGGGCCGTTCTCGCGCACAGGTCACGTCCTGACCTTGTCCCAAATGCGGGATAACGCGGGCGCCGGGCCTCCACCCACGACCTGCAGGACGTAAGGTGCCGCAGGGCCGACCGCGCGCTGGGTCGCGACGCCCACTGTGCACGCCGAGGGTCCTCCTTGACCTTGCAACTCCGTGCCCCCAGTACCCAGAGTCTGCATTTCGACTCCGGACTTGCCTAAGTTTGCGGAATCCCCCTAAGCCAAGCAGTGTTTAAAAATTAGAAGGATTTTTGGGAGCGAGAGGTTGGGTTAGACTGGCCGGAGGTGAGGACAGTGCCCGGGCCCGGCGGGTTCCCACGGGGGCGGCAGGCGGGGCGCCTCGGAAGCCGGGCTGGAGCGCGCAGTGGCACCTCCAGGCCTGCAGGCGGCGGTGCGGCGGTGCGGCGGGACAGCGGGCCGCGGCGGAAGAAGAAGCCGTTCTGGCGCCGCGTCTGCCTCCTGCGCACCATGGCGCCCGCGGGCACCCTGACCCGGCTGCTGAGCGTGGGTGAGCGCTCCCGGGGACCCCCGCCCCAAGCCTGCACGGTCGCCTCCCGGGGATCCCTGCCCCTGGCCTTCAGGGTCGTTTTCCTAAGGCCCCAGCCCCGGATCTGCAGGGTCGTTTCCCTAGGATCCCCGCTTCAGGCCTGCAGGGTCCCCTCCCCAGGACCCTCGCCCTGGGCCTGCAAGGTCGCCGCACGGAGCCCTGGGGGCGGGAGGAAACCCGGGGACGCGCGGCGTGACCCAGCTCTCCGCTCTTTCCGCAGGTGTCCGGCCCAGGCCGCTCGGGCTGCACATCCTCAAGGCGGCGACCCCGGGCCCGGCTTGGCCGAGCAGCAGAACGCTGGGAAATGCCACGGCTCCCGCCCCGAGCGAGCCCGAGAGCAGCGACGGTAAAGCGAGTCCCTGGGCAGATTGGGGGGTGGGGGCGGTAGGCGCCAGGCCTCCCCGTTTTGGGTTGAAATCAATCGCCTGTCGCCAGGAGTCCTGAGCGCCCATTGGTTTAGTTGTGAAACCCTGGAGGGATCCGGCTCAAGGGGGGAGAAGGGAGGGCCTGTCCCCCCCGCAGCCCCACGGGCTAGGTGCTGCGCGCTGAACACGGCTTTAGAGTGACCCCCACTTTAGAGTGAAGGGGCAGGGCCAGCACCTCCCTTGGGGGTGGGGGTCAGACACAGCGGACGTCCTGGGAGTAAAGGCAGGGCTAGGCTCCCTCCTGGGCGGCTCTGCTGGCCCAGGAGGCACCGTGGGGACCTCAAAAACGGCAGGGCCAGGGTCGGAACCCGACCTCTGCACTCGGTTCCCGGAAAAGGGCCCCGTGGCCCTGGGCACCTTCAGGTGCCGCCTCGCCGCCCCTCCCCCAGGCCATGTCACTTCTACGGGGGAGGGTGGGCCAAGCAGGGGCACAGACGCAGCTCCGTGTCCTCCTGGCCAGACCTCCAGGACAGGGTCCTCAGCGAGCCCCTCAAGCACTCCGACTTCTTCAACGTCAAGGAGCTGTTTTCCGTGAGGAGCCTCTTCAATGCCCGGGTGCACCTGGGACACAAAGCCGGCTGTCGGCACAGGTGGGTGCCGGGTCCTGGGCCCCTCCTGCACTGGGGTCTGGGGTGCAGGGCCCCTCTGTACTGGCGAGTGTCAGTTTGCCCGCGCACAGCCCCCCTCTCCTCCAGATGGGCCCCCCCAGGCCCCGAGGAGAAGCGGGGGCTTGTCCTCAGACTCAGCTCGTAGTCCTCCATCCACGTGCGCGCGCGCGCACCTCTTCTCACTTTGGAGCGAGACTCCGCCCTGGGGGGCGATGGGTCATCTTGGGGGTGAGGGAGGGCCCCAGGGCTCCGCAGCGGAGGAGTGACTGGCCTGGTTTTCCCGCGTGGTCAGTGTGCCGGCTGCATGGGGAGTGGATCGGGGGCCTGGAGGGGCAGGTGGGAGGCCAGCGGGGAAGGGGCCTGGCCCCTGGGGCAGAAGAGCTGGAACAGCAGGTGGACGCGAGGGGGCGGGGCTGGGGCTGGGGGGACACAGAGTGCACTGCAGACCTCGGTGGCCTCTTCCAAGACGACCGGCACGAGGGGAGGCCTGGGGGACGTCAGGAGCTGGGGTCCTGTGAGGGGTGACACCTTGGTCACCCCAGTGCCAGTGTCACGTGGGAGCTGGGAGGGAGCAGCTTGGGCCGTCCCATCAGTGGGGCGTTTTGAGAGCTCCTGGGGCGAGAGGCGTCCCGGCGGGAGCAAGGCGGGGGGCGGGGGGCGCTCCATCGTGGCCCAGGGAGATGGGACTGGGGCGCCTCCAGCCGTCTGCTCGTGGGAAGGGACAAGAGCCAGGTGGAGCAGGCTGAAGTGGAGGGGAGGGCGAGGGACCCGTCATCTGCGCTGGCCCGTCTCTCCTGCCCCACTGGCCCTCTGTGCCCTCAGGTCGTCCCCCCGCAGGCCTGGCTGGCATCTGACCCGACCCCGCACACTTGCAGCCTGGGGCACCCCCCTGCTCGGCTGGTCCCTCAGCCCTGCCGCAGGAGGCCTCTGTCATAAACCCTCCAAACGGATGATGTGACAAAAGTGGCTGTGACCTCACGTTGAAACATCCAGGCGTCCACGTGGGGATGAGCTGTGTTCGGGTCCCCACATGACGAGGCCCAGGTTCCAAGGCTAAGCCGCTTGTCTAAGGCTTAGCCGCGGCCTGCGCGCCAGACCAGCCCTCGCCCCGCCCCGCCCCGCCCCGCCCCGCCCCGCCCCGCCCCCCAGCTGCCCCGGCGTCCCTCACAGGACAGGGTCCTCACCCCGTCTGTCGTCATGGGGAGAGGGTGCCCCCACAGAGGACAGGGAGGAGCCCTGTTGACGCCTGGGTGGGGTCTCTGGCAGGTTCATGGAGCCCTACATCTTCGGGAGCCGCCTGGGCCAGGACATCATCGACCTGGATCAGACCGCCGCGCACCTGCAGCTGGCCTTGAACTTCACGGCCCACGTGGCCTATCGCAAGGGCATCATCTTGTTCGTGGGCCGCAATCGGCAGTTCTCGCACCTGATCGAGAACACGGCCCGGGCCTGCGGCGAGTACGCCCACACCCGCTACTTCAAGGGCGGCCTGCTGACCAACGCGCCCCTCCTGCTGGGCCCCGGCGTCCGCCTGCCGGACCTCCTCATCTTCCTGAACACGCTCAACAACGTCTTTGAGCCCCACGTGGCCGTGAGAGACGCGGCCAAGATGAACATCCCCACGGTGGGCATCGTGGACACCAACTGCAACCCCTGCCTCATCACGTACCCTGTGCCCGGCAACGATGACTCGCCCCCTTCCGTCCGGCTTTTCTGCCATCTCTTCCGGGTCACCATCAGCCGGGCCAAGGACAGGCGCAGGCAGGTCGAGGCCCTGTATCGGCTGCAGAGCCAGGAGGGCGCCGAGCGCCGGGGTCCCGCAGACCCTCCGCCCCCAGAAGCTAGGCCGGCTTGACAGGCCGTTCCGCGGGGCGTGTCTGCTCTCCTCCCAAATAAAAGCGGCGGCCAGGCCTGTTCCTAAGCTGGGAAGCCCTTTCGTCCCTGGCTGTGGCCTTTCGTGCGTCTGAGTCTTCCCAGCCTTGCGTTCCCGCTGCCGGTCACACTCTGAGCAGCTGCCCGCCGAGGCCTGGCCAGGAAGGACCGGCCAGGAAGCACACTTGTCCCCGCGGTCCCACTGTGCGTCCACCTGGAAGTCGGGGTTTTGCAGGTTAGGTTCTTCAACCAGGGCAGTTTTATCCTCGACCCGGAGAGCCCCTGGCTGGGCTGCCTCCCCGCTGCCTGGTTTCGGGAGCTGCTTTGTGACCCAAGGTGACAGGGTGACCACTCGGAAGATCCCATCTAGTGGGACCGGACAAAGCAGACAGCCTGGTTCCGACAGAAGGAAACTCCGGTTCCGGCAGGACGGGGCTCGGACCTCTGCGTTCCGCCATGTGCTCCGTGCGCACGTGCTGTCCCCGGTGCGGCACTTTCCAGACATCCCCAGGCCCCCGGAGCACACAGGTCCCTGCCCTCAGGGTGCTCGAGCTTTGGGGAGATGGGCTGTTACATGGGCGTGTAGTTTGGAGAGGGTGGCAGAGGTGCCAGCTGCCCCGCCAGGCCACCATCTTCCATGTTGGGGCTTCATGACGCCCCCGCGGGCCAGGCCACCCTCCCCGGGGTTCAGGAAGGCGGGCCTGGGACGAGGGCGGGCCTCTGCCCAGCGTGCCACCTGGTGGGTCAGCGTTTGCACATGTGGGCACCCTGTCTGCAGGGAAGTGCCTGGGCAGCAGGGTCTGGGACCGTGGCCCCATGTGGCTAGACATGCATCCACCTGTCCTGCAGAGCACAGGGGACAAGAAAACAAGCCCCAGGGGTCTCATCTGCCTCCTGTCAGGGTTGGGGAACAGGCAATGGCTTGTGGTTTAGGAGGCGCAGGGAGCCAAATGCCACTTTGAAACCATGAGGAATCATCGTTTCAGTTTGCAGACCTGAAATGTGAAAATGCAAGTGTCCAGGCGGGTAAACGAGGGGCCCCCTCCAGGGCTTGGTGTGCAGGTGGGGTCCCCGGGGCTGAACGCCGGTGGAGAGCGCACCGGAGGGGCCGCGGGGGAGCCAGGACGCGCGACGTTGGGACACAAGATGGGACTGCTTGCTGACCCAGAGTTCTGACCGCCCAGGGCTGAGGGTGGCCGGGGGAGGGCGTCACAGGCAGCTCCGGAGCCGGTCAGGCCTGGGCAGGACCGTGAGTGAGACAGGGGCTTAAAGGCACGGGAGGTGGGGGTGGCCAGGCCAGGAAGCCATGACACCTGGTCTGCAGTGGCCCTCATTCCATGCTCCTTGGGAACCACACGGAGGCCTCCCCGGCCCCTGCCATCCTGTCCCCTGAAGACCCAACAGGGAGAGGCCTGGGAGTATGTACTGGTCACTCGCTCTGCTCCGGAGCTGGGGGAGCTGGGGGAGGGCGGTGGGGGCTGTGCCGGGAGTGGCAGCCAGGGCGGGCCTGGGGGCCTGGGAACAGAGCCAGGGGTGGGGCGCGGCCAGCGGGGGGGCTCCCGAAGGGGCTCGGGCAGGAGGGACCTCCACGTTTGCCACCTTGGAGGTGGACCCCGAGAGAGCCCCAAAGGCAATGGTGAGCGTGCCCGGGGCCCGGGAGAGGCAGGGCTGGCCTCCTGAGTCCCGTCCCCTGTGCCCCCTGCTGCTGCCGGCGAGCTTGACCTGCCCCGTTAGGCCTGGCCGCCTCTGAGCCCTGACCCGCGGGCGTCTCGGGGGGACTAGGGAGAGCCGCCAGGGCAGGAGGGCCCCCCCCCATGGGGACAAGGGGGCTCGCAGTAAGTGCAGCCACTGGTGTCCCAGAACCAGGCCCAGAGAGGGCCGGGGGAGGCCCCGTTCCTGGCCAGCACGAGGCTCAGGCCCGGGGCTTTGCCTCCCGAGTGGCTTAGCCTCAGCCCGTGGAGCGGGGCCGCCTGCTCCGCCCCAGCCTCCGCCAGGCCCAAGACCATGCACTTGGGAGGTTCTCCAGGCCCACTCCTTCTGTCCTGATGCCCTTCGGGACACAGATGTGAGTGGTTTTGAAGTCTATGCTTTTACACGCTTTCCCCTCCGAAAAGGAGTCCCATGTAAACGTGGGTCAGCCTGCCCCTGGCTGAGCCCCCGGGGGGGCCGGTCAGGGCAGACCCTGTGATGTGAAGCAGCCGGCAGGGCACCTGGTGCCAGCCTGCAAGGGCAGCGACCTCCCCCACGTCCCCACTTCCGGTGCACCTGCCAGACCGTCAGCACCGCCCGGCAGGCCCTGGACCTGCTGTGCTTCCCACCCGATTGCTGTCCCTGTCCCTGTGCCTCCTCAGGACACTTTGTCAGCGGAGTCTCAGCAGGCGCCTCTGTGCCTGCCTATACGCATGCGCTTTCTGTGTTTATGTGAAATAGCATGTCTGTTACTTGAAAGGGAAATCGAAGATGGGTTAACGGTTACGTGTTAAAAAACAGGCCCCTTTCGTAAACCTGTGCGTAACCTCAGGGTAGACACGGCTGTGCTGGGAGTGACCCCAGAGCCAGGGCCAGCCGGGAACCTGTGCCCAAACCAAAAACCACAAAAGCGCAGACACCTGGACACAGAAACCCCAGACGGGAAAGCTTTTCTCACACCCCAGGGCCAGAGGAAGGCTTAGCGTCCCTGGTGCAGCAGACGCTCGGGAGCCGGCGACTCGGCACTTCCCGTGAGAGGCCGGCCCGCGCCCGACCTCCCTGACGCGGGGACACGCGCAGTGGCTGTCAGACTGAGGCTTCTGTCCCGCCCAGCAGGCCCCTGGAGAGAAGGCCCCTCCTCCGGGAGGACAGGGCCCAGGGCCGGCCTCGCCCCACGGGACACAGGTGAGATGTTCAAAAATGGCGCCCGGGATTCATGAACACTATTGAGCGTGACTCAGGGGAACCAGGTCCAGGGACTCATCGGATTGAACACAAATCTTCCCCAAAGACCAATGAAAGTGTCTGCGGCCAGCGACTAAGTCTGGGGACACAGAGGGCGGTGCCCCGGAGCAGTGACCGTGCAAAGGGGACACAGGTGCAGAAGAGCTTCGCTCCCAGAATTCCTTCAGAGCTGTCCCCTCTGGGATGTTTTGTTTTTTTGTTTGTTTGTTTTTAGAGATTTTATTTTTAGAGAAAGGGGGAGGGAAGAAGAGGGAGAGAAACATCCATGTGGGGTTGCCTCTCGTGCACCCCCTACTGGGGGCCTGGCTCCCCTCTGGTTTTCTGTTCACTGGCTTAACCGGAAACATTTGCGTCACCTGTCGTGGCCTGAAGGCCATTTGGTAACTGGAAGCCCTTGGCCATCGGAGCCCCAAGGACTTTTGGGAACCATGAAACCCCGCCATCCTAGCCCAGCTTTACAAATGAGGAAACTGAGGCCCAGGGAAGGGGGGCCCAAGGGCGCACTGGGAGTTTCCGGCGTCCGACCCAGGCCCTCTCTCACGGGGAACAGAGAAAAACCTCCTTGTCTCCCTTCTGGGAGTGGGCTGGTCGTCAGAAGGACGTTTTCAGAGAAAGCTGCCTTTTGAACCATGACCCGCAAGCAAAATGTGAAGGACATGACTGACTTTTCTTACTGTTTTAAAGACAAGCCAAGGCTTCGTGTGTTATTTTCCCCAAAGGGTAAACTACAGGACCATTTAGGACTTTCCCCATCCAGATTTCCACTCAGCTGTCGGAGGAAACTCTGGGCACGTGCCCACTTTCAGTTCACCCTCAAACGACCCCTTCTTCCTTAGAGCCCACCCCCAACAAAGACGTTAGCTCATAACCCACGGGCGTAAATGAGCCAAAAACACTTATTTCCTCAGCCACGCAGCGTCTGCGCACGCTACAGGCATGCCACTGCCCCAGGCCATCACGGGAAACAGGCTGCAGGTGCGCTCCTGCCCCGGGCCGTCATGTGCTGCATGTGCGCTCCTGCCCCGGGCCATCACGGGAAACAAGCCGCAGGTGCGCTCCTGCCCCGGGCCGTCATGGAAAACAAGCCGCAGGTGCGCTCCTGCCCCGGGCCGTCACGGGAAACAAGCCGCAGGTGCGCTCCTGCCCCAGGCCATCATGGAAAACAGGCTGCAGGTGCGCTCCTGCCCCGGGCCGTCATGGAAAACAAGCCGCAGGTGCGCGCCTGCCCCGGGCCGTCATGGAAAACAAGCCGCAGGTGCGCGCCTGCCCCGGGCCGCCATGGAAAACAAGCCGCAGGTGCGCGCCTGCCCGGAGCCACCACGAGGATAGGGTTGAAACATTGTAACAGAACACTGTATGGCAGGGGCTGGTGGGCCTCAGTGGGTGGGCGAGGTAAAGCAAAGCAAAAGGTTCCATTCCTGGTCAGAGCACTGGCCTGGGTTGCCGGCCAGGTCCCCTGTGTTGGGCCTGGGTTGGGAGCATGCAAAAGGCGACCCATCAATGTTTCTCTTTCCCTTCCTTCTCCATCTCTACAAAATAAGTAAATGAAATCTCAAAGAGGAAAAAACCACTGTATTCGTTTCAGCTGGAGAAGAACGGGAGGAAACTTCAGGATGAGCGAGAAACACAGCAGGAACAGCCAGTGCCCAGGAGTGGCGTCCGGCGCCACGGCCACAGCCCCGCACAAAGAAACGGCGCTTCCCTGCCAGGGCGCTCTTTTCCTTCCGGCTCTATTTCCTGGCACCGCTCTAATTTTAATTGTTCAGTTTCTTTTTTGTTTTAGAAAATGTGTAAACATGTTGTGATGAGATCATGCCCGGTACTTAGTCTGTGGCACATTCACAGCACGCTATTAGGAAATATTAAAAGTGCCCCCTCTGACCCTCCAACGCGGCCGTAGCTACAAGGACGAACCTGCTAGAGAGCACACAGGTCGGGTCACCTGCGCTTATAGAAGGGTAGGAGCTGAGACAGGAAGGCGGGGCCGGGCATTAGCTGCCCCCTGCTCCTGAGCATCAGTGGGGCTCTGGCCCTTCTCCCTGCCTGGAGGGCCCCTCGCCTGCTCCGCCGGCTGCAGAGGGAGGCCCTGCCACTCACTGCGAGAGGGTACCGCAACCCACCCGCTTCCCAGATGAGGAGACCGATGCCCAGAGAGGAGTCACCTGGCCGGGCCCCTGGGAAAGGACCAGGCCTGATGGAGGAGGGCGAAGGCCTGAGTCCGGCCCCAGCCACTGCGTGTCTGGCCTTGGACTAACCAGAAAACAAGGCTGTCGTCTGATTGCTCCTGCAAGTTGAACGTAGCATGTTTATTAGAAATAGGAATTACCCAAAGAGAACTCAGCGGTCACCAGCACCCACAGGACACAGCCCTGACCCCCCTCCAGGCGGCCCTGATGCACCCACGTCAGGTCACTGCCCTCTGTCCTCCAAGTGGGACCCATATTCTTGCTTCTGGATTAGTTTTCCTTATTTCTGAATTGTATGTAAGTGAAATCAGAGTGTACCCTTTCGCGTTTGGCTAACAGTGCTTTCATCATGCTCCTAAGAACCATGCACAGCCGTCAGCTTGTCAGTAGCTGTTTTATTTCTGTATAATCCTGTTATAAAAATATACATAGTGTACAAAAATTAACTCAAAGTGAATCAAAGAGCGAATGTGAGATCTGAAACTATGACAGTCCCAGAGAAAACACGGGGGGAGTCCACGACATTCCGCTGAGCAATCATTCCCTGGGAAGGGCGTCGAAAGCACCGGCAACAAAGACGAAGGGAAACAGGCAAACCGAAGTCAATCAAAACCGCAGATCTTGAGCACCAGGAACACACGGACGAGTAAACACAACCATCTCTGGATGGGAGAGAGCGTCTGGAGATCACAGGTCCAAAAGGAGTGAACAGCCAAACACACAAGCAGCTCCAGCCACCGGGCAGCAGCACCAAGCCAGCCCAGCTGAACGCCGGGCACAGGCCTGCATGGCGCTGTCTCCGCAGACGGGGAGACGGGCAGGACCGGCCAGAAAGCCCAGAAAGAGCCGCTCGCAGCACCAGCCACCGGGAAAAGGCAAATCAAAGGCACAATGAGAGACCATTCTACACACGGAGGCGTGACTAACGTCAAAAAACAAAACAAAACAAAACAAATACAAAAAATAACCTGTGCTGGCAAGGACAGGGAAGTGGCGCCCTGGAGCAGCGGGCGGGGGCAGGGGTGGGGGGGGCGCTGCGCATGGATGGCTCTCCGTCCCCCCAGCTCCATCCTATGAATGAGGTCTGGAGGTGTGAAGTGTCCACTTGGGCCCTGAGACATGGCAAACTTGATGAGATGCACGTTTTTACCACACTAAAAATTTTTTTTTTAATATAAGGTATTAAAAAAAAAATAGAGTATTTCCAGCAGAAGTAAGGCCTGCTTGAGAGTGGTTGGTAGGGTAATAATATAGGTGTAATAATTTATAGTTTTAACTTCAACATTTCACCTAAAATGTCCTATGGCGTGCTTGAGTGTGATATTGTTATGTTACAGAATTACGCACTTATGATTTTGTAATGAAAAAGGGGGTGTTACTTGTGCCGGACGCTGTGTATAACCCAGTTGACTTCTCCATCCGCCACCCAGGGACGGAGAAGTCACGGACACGTGGCCTCAGCTGTTCCGAGGCTGGGGAGCGCCGGCGCTTGGTGTGGCGTGTGCGCCCCACAGGGGAGGCGGTGGGTCCTACAGGTGTGCGTCTGCCTTCCAGAGACACGACCACAGTTCTCAAAGGTGACCCCACCCCCCTGCGGGAGAGTCCCGTGGCTCCTCGGCCGCACAACACGTGGCGCTGTCAGGGTTTTATTTAGGTCATTGTGTTGTGTGTACTGATGTCTCATTCTGTCCTTTTTTTTATTTTAGAGAGAGGAAAGGAAAGAGTGTCGGGGCAGGGAGAAAGAGAAGCGTGGGCCCGTTGTTCCCCTCATTACCGCATTCGGTGGTCGATTCTTGCCTGTGCCCCGACCCCGGGGTGGAACCTGGGGCAGCGCGCCGAGAAGTGGCCCAGCTCAGGGCGCCCTGCGGGGCGGGGACCGGGGACCGGGGACCGGGAACCGCTTACACACCGCGGAGAGTTCGCACCGCTGTAAGTGCTTTGCACATGCCGGCCAGCCCACGCCGTTCCGCTGCCCACGGCAGGCGGGTCCCACCGTGCGGGCGGAGGGCGGAGGCTGCGCCGGGCTCGCCCCCGGGGCGTGAGCCGTACACGCGGGCGGCAGCAGGAAAGGCCCAGCCCGCTAGAGGGCCCTGCGGCGCGGCCTCCCGGCGGGCGCGGCCTCCCGGCGGGCGCGGCTTGGCCCTCGCGGGCCGCCGTACGCGGTATAAAAGGCGCGACGCGCTCTCTTTCCCTCTTTCCGAGCCGCAGGACCTGGAGTGTTCATGGCCTCTCTGCGCGGCCTCGGGGGTCGTGGCCCATACGGCGCCTGCCCGTGTTGCCGCCGCGCCGCGGCCTTGCTGGACGGATGGGCGCAGGCGCTTTGCGGATTCGGGGACCTCCCGGGGGCTGCGCCCCGTGGAAAGGAGGCAGGAACGGCGAGGGAGCCCTCGTCCCTGTCCACGCGGCGCAAGGTGGGCTGCCTCCCTGCTTGCTGGGCGACTTCCGAGTGGCAGTGGGTGTGACTGCTGCTGGCTGGCGCGGCGGCCGGGTCACCTGGCGTCCGCGGTGGATCACAGGCGGGGGGCCGCCTTGTCTCCGTCTGACCTCCCTGCGTCTGTAACCTTCATTTCCACGCTCGGGCTAAGCAGGGCGCCCCCGGGAGGGCAACGGGCTGCGCTTCTCTAGAAGCTCAGGCCTGGTGGCAGGGCCGCCTTGTGGACCAAATGCAGCAAAGTCCCGGCCGGCGACTTGCCTCTTTGTGGGCTTGTAACGTTCTCATAAACTGGTTTTTTTCTTTCTTTGGGGAGTTTTCCTGCTGGGAACCAAGCTCCCAGGAGGGCGCCCTGGAGCCCGGGTGAGCTGACCGGTTGGTGTTGGAGCAGGTGGTCCCGAGGCGTAGCCTGCGGACGAAGCCCCTTCTGGGTGCCGTCCTTGGTGACTGTGGGGACTCTCGATCCCGCGCCCTCGGGGTCGGGACAGACTGCGAGTCGATCGTTCCTGCACACGGCCCCTAGAGGCGTTGCAGATGTGGCTGCCGTGTCACATTTGTGTCATGAGGTGGCGGAGAGCAGAGAGGCCTGTCTACGCCCAGCGTTCTGGCGTGAGCGCCTGGATGATTGATGGCCTGACACTCGCCGCTGCGGCCGCGGCCGCGTGCTGGTGGCCTGGAGCCCAACCGGTGAAAGCTCTGATTCTTTTCTAGCGCTGGGCCTGCCGGCCACCCCCCAATCACGAGATTGTCGTGCGTCTGAGAGCAGCAGCTGGGAGCCTGCCGCCAGCGAAGGGATGAGCGGGACGGGTGAGTAAGCTTCGGGGGGGCTGGGGGAGCATCCGCGCGTTCCTTGCATTGCATTAGGAAGGGTTCATGGATAGCTGTTCAGGCTGCGCGGCCGGGACCAGCAGAAACCCTGGTGGAGGAGGTGACGTCAGAGACCTGGGTGGGAAGCCTCCAGCGTGGGAGGTGCGAGGAGGCTCCCGAGTCACAGCTCCTGTGTCGCCACTGTCCCCTCTGGTCTTGGGCACGTCGCCGGGAGCTTTTTCGCTGGGAGGGTGCAGCGCTCCAGCTGCACCGTAGACGCACTGGTCTGCCGCCAGGGGCACTCACGGGTGGCCCGGGGGTTCCATCTCCACCTCGGGCTGCGCGCGTCCGGGGCCAGGAGGGTGACAGTAGAAAAGGCGAAGGGCTCCCCGGGCGGGGGAGGGGGGAGCAGCTGCAGGCCTGGAGCCCCGCCCTGGGGTGGGGGCAGGGCGGGGGCGGCTGCCCTGCAGGTGCGCATCCGCCGGCACCACAGACGCGGCTGCTGTGCTGCACCTGTGACGCCAGGGCAGAGAGGAAGAGGCTATTTCTACGCTCAGTGCCCAGAACGGTGGGCACTAAGAATGGTTTGTAGCCTGACAGCCCTTGGGGCTCCCGGCCGGTGGGCTGCGCCGTGCAGGTGCACTCGCAGCAGGGACCCCAGGCAGGACTCCGGCCCGCCACCCTCTGCCGGGAGAGGCTGTGCTGAGGGCCCAAGGAGGGGGGTGTGTGTGTGTGTGTGCGCGCGCGAGTGTGCAAGGGTGCGCGCAACAAACTCCGGCCCGGCGGGTCGGCCAGGAGAGGGCTCCTTCCTGGAAGGGAGTGCTCTGCAGGCCCAGGCAGGCGGGCCCGGCTAAGGGCCGCAGAGCTGCTCTGAGCTCCCTGTGGTGGGCAGGGCCTGGGTGGGCAGTCAGGCGCCACCTTGCACCCGGACGCCCCCACGGTAGGGGCCCTTGAGACAGCAGAGCGCTGGGAGGAGCAAGAGAGGCTTTGTCGGCTTGGGTCAGGGGTGCAGACGTTCACTCCCAGCACTTGCCTGTTGGCGAGTGGAAAGTCAGGGTCCCTGGGGACCCCTTGGTGGGCCAGCTGTGACTCTGCAGGTGATGGGTCCCGCCGGGGCACTGGGGGCGGCAGGCGCCGCTCTTGGTAACCCTGCTGGGATGGCAGGTGTCACCAGGCTGTCCTTGTCCCCTTGCAGGTGGAGAGCTCTGTGCTATCAGAGCCCACAAGATCTCGGCCAGCTGCCTCAGGGTAAGACTCTGCATGCTTTTTGTATTTTGTTTCAATTTGAGAGAGGGAGACACATTGATTCTTTGTTCCACTTGCTCACTGGGGAGCAGACTGGGTGTGGAGACTGGGCCGACCTTCATCACCTCGCCCTCTCTGTGGGTCCGGGTTGGCCTGGCTGGGTGGGGCTGGCCGGGTTTCTCATGGGGCTGGGCAGCTGGGAGTTGCGCGGGGCAGGGAAAGCCGCGACCGAGATGGCGCGCCAAGAGGCGTCACAGCCTGGCGGCTGGCTTCCCCCCGAGCCAGTGTGACCCTGCCTGGGAACGGACCTCATCGTTTGTGGCCACGCTGGATGGCCCTGGTGCATGGGAGGGGACTTCCCGGGTGCTGTGTCCTTGATCAAGTTTTCGGGGGGAGCAGCTTTGTTATGAGAATGGGCGCCTTGACTTGTGGCTATTCTTCCTGCCACTGAGCAACTGCCGGTTTTTGCCCACTTTTCCTCGCGTTAGGCGCTGGGTTTCCCATGGCTTGTCTACAGGGTGACGTGGAGTGGCAGGAGTTAGTGGGCCTGATGACCAGAGAGGACGACGAGGGGGTCGCTCACGTCCACCCGTGAGCCCAGCGGCCAGCTCGGGGCTGGCACCCATGGGGCGCAGAGTAGGGCATGACGTTTTCTTAGAGCCGAGGGCTTCTTTTTGGTATTGAAACTTTCACGAGGCTGGGTCTGTTACTTTTGACATGAACTCCACCAGAAACTGGGTGGCGAGTGGAGGATCAGAAGAGGGAGCTGGGCTTGGCTGTGCTGAGGGAGGCTGGGGGGTGCTTCAGCAGCCACATTGTTGCATTCCAGGAACTGCTGGGCGAGCTGAAAGGGTCGCGGTCCGGCGCCAGGACACGCTGCTGGGGGTAGTCCCGGAAGCGGCTGGTGTGCTGTCTACAGAAGGGGAACCTTCCTGCTGGGCCCGCCCAGGCACAGCCCCTTGTTCTGGAGAGAGCGGAGAGCCGGGAAGATGCTGTCCGACACATGCCGCCACAGCAGATGCAACTTTCAGCGCCACCGGTCCGGGGGCCGCTGCTGCACAGGCCTGTGGGGGACAGTCACGGCCTCGGGCAGGGGCCTCGGGTGCGGAAGAGCCCGCAGGCGTGTGAAGCGTCATGCCGGGAGCAGCTGCCCTGCAGTCCTGTGTGCTGTGTGCGGGGCCCTTACCATGAAGCGGCCGCCTCTGGTTGCAGCAGACACGCGGCGTGCTGCTAGTGAGTGTCACAAAACCCTGCGGACAGCATCGCAGCCCTTCATAACCAAAGTTGGGGAATGCTGGTTTGTCTTTAAACTTGCCTGTGGTGATAGGCAGTTTCCCCAGTTATGGGGGTGGGGGCTGCTGAGCGGTGATGAGGTTCATTACAACTTCATGTACTGACGCCTGTGGACGGACAGGCTGTTCACACCCCTGCTCGTGCCCCACGCGGTGCCTCCCTGGGCGGGGTGGTGGCAGGGTGTCGAGTACACACACACACACACCCCCCCCCACCACCCCTGACCGTTGGGTTCACCGCGCAGGGTCCTCCCTGAGTGCGAGTTCCCTGTGGGGTCGTGTGGGGTGGGGTGGGGCGGGGGTGCAGGGAGCAGGGGGCTGGGCCCAGAAGCGTGGTCATTCCTGACAGCTTCGTCTCTGACAGTGTTTGTAGAAGGTGCTTCGTCTGAGGACAACGCCCCTTCAGCGGTGGTTCCTCCCAGACTTCATGCCGTGCTGGCGGCTGCCTTCCACGGAGACCTCGCAGGTCCTGAGGACCCCTCGTCCAGAGGCTGAAGGAGACGTTCGGGGCTATGTCAGCCTCTGACACCCGCGGTGTTGAGCTCAAGGGTCCCCAGTGGCTGGGGCACCGTCCAGCCCTGGACTTCAAAAGGCAGCCCGTTGCCGGCCAGGCCCTTCTGGTCTCAGGGACGGAGCATCGAGGGGAGCGAGGAGGCGGCTCCCGGTGCCACGGAGGCCCAGCAGCGTTTGCACAGTGTCTGTCCCTTTCTGCCCTCGGTCCTGTGTTCTGTGGCCGCCTTACCTTAACTAATAAATGTCCTCTGTGTCATGGCCCGGGGGGCAGGGGGCAGTGCTCTTTGCATTAAAAGCCTGTTGGGGCCGACATCGTGGTCTGATTTTCTGGGTGGTGCCTGGGAACTTGTCACCCTGACATTTCTTAAAACCTCTTTCTGAAAGTTCAGACCATCCTTAGCTGGCATTCACTTCTTCCGCTGTAGATCCTTTTGCTCCGAGTCATCCCATAACGACCTGGCTTCCCCCGGGCTCCACAGGCTGCGGGTGGGCTGCGGGTGAGCCGCGCCGCCCAGGAGCTGCACTTTGTCTGGGACACAAGACCCTCCACAAAAAGCGTGCAGCGGCCACTGGGGCTGCGCGGGCCCCCCCGTGGGCACGGGGCACGTGGCTCAGGTGGTTGGAGCGTCCTGGCCCTGCTCCGTGGCAGCGCCTGCGGGTCCCCGGCGTCACTTGGGGCTCACAGGGCGACCCTCAACGCGGTGGCAGGGGCACAGAGCCACAAGAGGTCACTTCCAAGTAGAAGGACGTACACATTTTGTGCAGTCACGATGGGTCTTTTTCTTAAATATTTTTTGTATTTCTAGGCTACAGGGTTTGGCTATTTTTTCAAATTGTTGCGAATCAAAGAAACTTCCCACTCCACTAAAACCCACATCTTAGTGGAGCCGTGCAGTCCAGGCACGTCGAGCAAGTCGACCGTGCCCTCGGCAGGGGGGCCGGCTGACCGCCCAGAGCTGCCCCGCTGCCCACGATGGGAAGGGAATCCGGATGGGAAAAAATAGGCATTTTGATGTATTGAGGAGGAACTGTTTAAGAGTTTTACAAACTATCTTTTGTTTTGGATTTTTTTTTTTAAGATTTAATTTTTAGAGAGGGGAAGGGAGAGAGGGAAACATTGATGTGTGGTTGCCTCTTATGCGCCCCTCCTGGGGACCTGGCCGGCAACCCAGGCCTGTGCCCTGACTGGGAATCAAACCCGCAACCCTTTGGTTTGTAGGCTGGCGCGGGCAGATTTTTTTTTTTTAGAGAGGGGAAGGGAGGGAGAGAAACATCCCATCAGTGGCCTCTCGTGCCCCACCCGGGGACCGCCTGGCCCGCAACCCAGGCTGGCACCCAGCCCACAGAGACACACCAGTGAGGGCGTAGAACGCTCCATGGGCGTTTCCCTGGCCTGACAGGCTAAGTCTGGAATGTGAGGAAGGTGTGTGCTCGCCGGCAGGGCCCCCACAGGGGAGGGGTGTCCTGCGGGAGTCCAATTGGGCGGGTCGCTGAAATCAGTTAATTCCTGGTCGGGCCACGTCCTGAGCAGCAGGCTTACAGCGGAGGGGCCGAGGGTCACCGCTGGCTGCAGGAGCGCCTTTCCTGCTGGCCCAGCCCCTTCACCGCCAGTCCGGCCTACTCCGGGCACAGCTGGTCCACGGGACTTAATGAGCCAGAAAAGAGGGTCGGCTTCCAGCATCCGCTCACACACCGCCCCCTCGCCCCGTTCACTGCCCCAGGCTGGCTCTGGGGACCCGCGGATGCCCCTGGCAGCCATGACCCTGAGATGCTCTGCAGGCGTTGGCAGCCCCCAATTCTGTGTCCCAGCTGCTGGGGGTGGCGGCGGGTCTGGGCGGCAGGGGACAGGACGGGGGCCGGGCAGGGTACGGGGAACTCGGAGAGTACGCACGGAAGAGCTATTTATTCACATCAAACGTTCCTGAAAGTAACAAAACCCAAGGCGGCCTGGGTGGCTCCCGTCGGCCAGCCCTTGTTCAGGCTCCAGGCCCTCCGTCTTGCCCTCCCCCTTCCAGCCTCTCGTGCCAGCTAACGGTCCGTCCGTCTGGCTGTTGGGCCCAGGGCGAGGGAGGGTTGCAGCGGAGGAGCCTCCGATCACGGGCCCAGCTCCTGCACCCCGGCCCTTCGTCCGGGGACAGGGCGAAGAGGCCCCCAGCGCAGGGGACCCAGGCCCGGGAGGCAGTCCTGGCCGGAGGCCCCACTGCGCCAGCGCCGTCAGGAGTACTTGCTGTTGGAGATCTTCTTCCATAGCAGTGTCTTGAGGTGGCTCAGCACCAGCGAGTGGTGCGCCTCCACCTGGCTGGCGAGCCCGCTCAGTGTGGCGCAGGTGCGCAGCTGCCTGCCCAGCTCCTCCCGCAGGTCGGCAGGGGCGCCGGGCAGCAGGTAGTCCCGCAGCAGCTCGCACACCTTGGCCAGGTTGGGCTGGATGAGGTCGCCCTTGCACTGCCGCATGAGCTGGTCGCAGGGCGCCCGGCAGTCGCGCCCGTAGGTGCAGTCGGCGCTGCGCTCGCAGCGGCGGCCCCGCAGGAAGCGGCGCACGGCGGCCTCGGGCGCCACCTGCTGCAGGTCGGCCATCCTGAAGTCGTAGCGGGCCGTGTAGCCCACGTTGGCCAGCGTGGTGTCGCACATGTAGAAGCTCCCGTAGGAGCCGTGGAAGAGCTCCTCCACGAACTCCAGCAGGCCGATGGCGATCTTCGCCCGCCAGGGCCACGCGGGCCCCAGCCACTGCTGCAGGGCCCGGTGCAGGGCGGGGGGCAGCAGCGGGCGCAGGAGCGGCGGCAGCGCGGCCCCGTGCCAGGAGCTGTGCGGGACGCCCTCGGTGACGTACAGGTCCCCGCAGTAGCCCAGCAGCCGGGAGGCGTGCTCCTTGCCCCGCAGCGACAGCAGCAGCAGGAACTCGTTCCGCTGCAGCAGGGCCCACACCGACTTGGCCTCGGCCAGCGACACCCTGCTGTCCTTGTTGAAGTCCGCCATGAGCAGGACCTGGCCGGCCAGCGCGGGCAGGGAGGGCAGGTCTCCCAGGTTCGCCTGGCGTTTGGCACCCAGAGAAAGGGAGACAGTGGCTTCAGAGTCAGCGCGTGGCCCAGGTGGCAGGATGCCGGCCGTGGTGTGGTCCCGCCAGACCCTCGGGTGCCGGCTGGGAGGGCGGCCCGCGGGACCACCCGTGACAGCTGGGGGGAGCCCACCCTGGCCACCCACCCGCCCGCGTCTCTCCTGGAGCTGCTCTGAGGGACTGTCCCTGTGGGCCTGGGGGTGGGCGCCTGAGTGCCGAGGCGAGGGCCTGCTGCGGGGGGTCGGGGAGGCAGGGGGCGGTCGCTTCTCCGCCGCTCTCACCCGCTCCTGCCACGCCCCCTTCCCACGCATGCGCGGCTTCCTGCCCGGCCCGCCTCCCACCCTGTGCTAATGCCCCGGGGCATGAAGTGGACACAGCAACCCACAGAGCCACTGACCTTGAGGAAACTGAGGGTCATCTCCCGGAACTCCTTGATCGAGGTGCCCCGGGTGGGCTTGTCAAACAGCACCAGCTCCCGCCGCGGCACCGCATGCGGCCCGGCCTTGGGGTCCAGGCCCTCCTCGATGCCGCACTTGATGGTCACCTCCTTGCCCTGCCACAGCCCGCTGTACACCTGGGCAGGCCACAGGGACCCTCCGTGTAGAAGTCCCTCTCCCCCTGCACCTGGACCCCTCAGCCCCGGGACACAAGGAGGGGGCTCTCCCGCGGGGCCCCGCCCGACCCCCCGCCTCACCTGCTGGCCCCGGGCAGCCGTCAGGCAGGTCCTCCACTCCAGCGCGTGCAGGCTGCACAGGTCCCGGCAGAGGGAGCCAGAGATGATGCCCTTCCGGTACTGGTCACACTGAGGAGGGGGACACCGGGAAGGGGCCTGAGGACGCGGCTGCTCGGGCCCTCCCCCATCCTTTACATGCTGTGCCCCGGGGCTGGCGGGCAGAGGCCCTCATCCCGCCGCCCGCGGGGGCTCCGTGGCTCCTGGGCCGCAGCCCCCTCAGAGGGGCCCCCGGGCGCCGCAGCCAGTGACCAGGCGGCTCCCACCACCAGGCCCAGCTGGCGCGGCCTCACGTTCCCTGCGGCCTGAGAACCATCAGGCCCCCTCAGAAACAGTGCCTGCCCCCGCCCACTGTCCCCGGTGTGGCCCGTCCCTGGGGGCTGCTGCGGGAGCAGAGGGCCTGCGACTTGGTGATGCGGCCGCGCGGGGGTGTGACGCAGGGGCTGCCGGCTGGGTGACACGGCCGGCTGTCTGTCCCCTACAGCCCAGCAGCTGCTGCCCCCGCCCCTTCAGGCTGGGGCTGACCCGGGTGGGGCCGGGAGACCCGGAGGTGACAGAGTCAGGACCTTCCCTCTGGAGGGAAGACCCTCTGGATGAATCCCGATGAGCAGGGGAGGCCAGGGAGCCGGCAGAACCAGCACCCCCCCAAGAGCAGGGGGTGGGGGCCGGGCCTCTGGGCCACCAGGGCCGGGGTCTCGGAGGTGTGACCTAGGAAGGAAGCGTCTGTGCTGCGACCGCCGATCATCAGGACAGAAGAGGACAGAAAACCACGCCCCTCCGTCCTACCCTCCGGCGGGGGCTCCTCCCGCCAAGGGGCTGCTCTGCCCGCCCCCCCACCCAGCCCTGGGGTGGCCGCCGGGAAATGGGACCGCGGACTGCTCTGCTGAGGCGGCCCCCAGGGCTGGGGAGAGCTCTGAGGCTTGTCACACTCAAAGTGAGTCCCGGCCCCTCCTAGCCTGTCTCCCGTCTGCCGACTGGGCCGTGGCGGGGACCCAGTGAGCAGCGCCCAGCCCAGCACCCAGAGGCCTGCGAGCGTCTGATCCCTGACCCGGGGTCCGGCCCTCAGCGCCTGGCCTGGGAGAAGCTGTGGAACCTCTCCGAGGTGGCCGATAACCCCCGGGGGCGGGCTGGTCTCCTCTGGAAAGGGGGTTGTCTCCCTAGAGCCCGGGGACGGGGCTCAGGAGCGCCTGCTGGCCCGGCCAGGGTGCGTGGGAAAACGGGGGCTTCAGGTTCCTCCTGGCTGGCAGGCCGCCCCCTCTGCTCCCCAGCGGCCTCCTCCGCCCTCTGCAGGATGGGGTTTCTGCAGGCGCACAGGAAGTGGTCAGGAAAGACCTGTGACACTGGCCACGTGCTCACTGCACCCCCCTCCCAGGCGCATCCCCGCCCTCACTCCAAATGGGGCGCCTGCTCCCCACAGCCCTCAGGCCGACTGACCGCCTGCGCCTCCCCCGCTGCCCGCCCTCCTGGAGCTCCAGCTGCGCTCAGGCCCCGCCCAGAGGCCAAGGCCCCCTCTCCATCTCTGCTCCGCCACGGGCGCTGTGCGCCCCCCCGCCCCCTGGACTGGGAGGGCCGAGCCACGTGTCTGCCCCAGCTCAGGCCTGGCCCCCGCTGGCCACCAGTGGGCACATCTGGAGTGAACGAGTGCATCCACGACCCAAGGGCAGACCCGGAGGCCTCGCCCCCCGACCCCAGCGCCAGGGCGGTGGCCTCGGTGCCCGCTGCGCGCTGGGCCCTTGGCAAGTCCTGTCGCGGGGGCTCTCCCCATCCCGACACCAGGCCCCTCCCGCCACCGTCTCCAGACTTCCCCAAACTCGGCCCCGAGCAGCCCTGGCTTCAGTCACCACCCAGAACCCAGACAGGTGGCCCTCCTCCCCGTCCAGCGCGGAAGAGATTCCAGGCCGCCCGGCGGGTGGGGGCAGGCCAGGCAAGTTCAGAGCCTGGGTCTCCCGTCCCCAGACCAGGGCTCCCTTCTCTGAGGGCCACACCCGGCCGCCTCCGCTGACGGCCCCTTGGCTCCAGGAGGGGCCCTCCAGGTCACCAGCATCTGGCCCTCCCGTCTCCCTCCCGGCCATCCGGAGTCTGCCCCCCGCCCACCCCCCGGCCGCCGGCCAAGCTCTCCTGGGTGCCTGCAGCGGCCTCCCCACAGCCCCGCCCTCTCCCGGCGACACCCCCCACCTCCGCCCCCAGCCAGGGGAGCCGCCTCAAAGCCCGCCTGCGGGCCCAGCACCGGGCAGGACGGAGCGCCCGTCCGCTGCCGCCCACCAGTCCGCATGCCCAGCCCCAGGGGACACTTACGATGACCACCTGGCAGATGTGCCCGCGGCAGAGCTCTGCGTAGGACGAGTAGTTCACGTACGCCAGCCAACTGCCTGCAAAGATGCCCAGCCAGACCAGGAAGACGTACTTGACCCTGAGGCCCGGCAGCCGGCCCTGCGAGGGGAGGGGCACGTGAGAAGCGCCCCCTTCCGGGTGCGGCACCCCAGGCTTCCCATCTGCCCCGCCCTGCGCCGGGGTCCAGAGCCGCCCACCCCCAGGAACACTCGAGGGTCTCCTCCGGCCTCCCTCCCCACCCGGCGCACCCATTCCGCGGGAGGTGAGGGCCGGGACCTAGACTTTTAAATACAGAGGCAGGTGAAATCAGTTTCAAAATGGGGCAATACGGGGTAGTCCACTCTTTATTTTACCGAACAAAGGTATGTTTTACAAACCACCCTCCTGCCTTGCCCTCCTCACTCAAGACATGCAAGCTCCGCGCAAGGACAGCCGGCCCGCGCGCCTCGCATACCCATGTCCACGGCGGCATGTTCCCCACAGCCGAAGCGGGGACGCGACCGGGTGCCGCTGACACACAGCTGGACAGACAGACACAATGCGTCCCCAGGCAGTGGAACATCATCCCGCCTGGAAAAGGCAGGAAATCCCGCCCCTGCTACGACGGGGAGGATCCCTGAAGTCCTGACACCCCTGACACCCAGTGACACAAGCCGGTCACAGTGTCCCACACACACAAAGTCCCCAGAGGAGGCAGATTCAGAGACAGACGGTGGGGCCGGGGCGGGGCGGGGGCGGGGCGGGAGTGTGTGTTTGAGGGGGACCGAGCGCCCGGCTGGGGAGATGGACAGTCCTGGAGCGGTGGCGGCGGCGGCTGCACAGCAGCGTGAGTGTCCCTGAGCCCTGCCCCGAAACGTGGGCAAATCAAGAGGATCGGCTCTGTGTTACGTGCAATTCGCCACAATAAAGAATAAGTGAGACACGCAGCTCCTGGCCTGGCGGCCAGAGGCTCCATCCCGGAGGTCCAGGTGGCCCGGAGCTGCGTCCCTGCAGGGCTCCGTGCCCCGGCCAGCTGCCCCAGGTGACAGGTGGAATCACAGGGTGTGAGGGCCCCAGAGTCACAGCAGGCAGGCTGGGGGTGTCTCCCACGCAGCCTCCGATGATTCCGAGGCACCGCCTCCCGTCCCCACTCCCTGTCCGGGCAAACGCAGGCCTCGCAGGCTGCCCCCCGGGAGCAGCGGCTGAGCCCCAGGACAGCCTGTCCCCGAAGGAGGCACCAACTGCCCGCGCGGCCCCAGCCCTGCGTCCTGGTTAGCGAGGGCTGCGGCTGCCACCAGCTCCCCACCGAGCACAGCGGCCGTCCTGTTTCTGGTTCTTCCAGGAGAGGCAGCGTCTCACCCCCTGCTTCCCGGCCCCCGCTCACAGCTGGCCGTCCCCCAGGAGGGGCTGCACAGGGAGGACCCCAGGAACTCAGGGGGCAGGCTCAGCACCGCAGCCGCCGCCAAGGAGCAGCGGGGACCCAAGCGGCCCTGCAGCAGAGTGAGGGGGCTGGGCCTCAGGCCCATTTGTCCCTCCGATGCGTCTGTTTCCGTCAGATTTGCTCAAAATGAAAAACAGGAAAGCACCGAAAGAGTGTGGAGGGGCGTGGCGTGGGGAGCGGGGGGGAGGGCGGTGGGAGGACGGGGTCCGGGATGTCCGGCCGGCGGCAAACACCCAGAGGTGGTGGCGGCAGGTGGGGTCGGGGTGGGCTTCCAGCGCTGGGGTCCTGGGGCGGCCGGGGGAGGGCAGTCTGGGCTGGGTGGGGGGACCGCAGGGTGGACCAGGCTTCACAGGGCCACCGCAGGGAGAGCCTGTCTGAGGGGCCCGGGACGCAGACGGCTCCCTGCCCCCGCGGCCTCCCGGCGCACCCCGAGCCCACCCGCCTCACCCGGGCTGACCCTCACATCCTCATTTTCAGTGGCACGTCCTCCAGGAGCAGCCGCTGAAGCCCGTACCTGCCCTGCCTGCCCTGACCAGCCGCCAGGGAGCGAGCCCTGGGACACGGCCGGCCTTCCTTGCGTGGAAAAGCCACCAGTTGGAGTGGGGAGGGCCGCTCAGGGGACAGAAACACCACAGTGAGCTGTGGCCCGTGGGCGGCTCCCTAATGCGCGGGCGGGGACGCCGAGGCTCAGGGCTTGCTCTGACACTGAGAGGGGCCGGGCAGGGCTCAGGCCGCGGCGCCCGCTGGAAGCCCGTGCAGCCCTGCTGCCGCTCCCGGGCCGCCCGGCAAGGCTGAAGGCCTCCCGGCAGCGCTGGGGGCCAGGGCACACGCCACCTCCCGCGTGGCGGGGGGACCTCAGGCCCCTCGCCTCCCCGCCTGCCCAAGGCAGGGCGAGCACCCACACCGCAAGGCCCCAGGCGGGCAGGGAGGGCATCTGGCTCGGACGTGGAGCCCGCACATTCCCCGGCTGCCACCCTGGCAGGAACCCACCCGCCCTGGCCCCAGAAAGGCTCCGATCAGCTGGGGGCAGGGATGCGGAGCTGGATGATTTGAGACTGATAGGGCCTGGCTTGTCACCCAAAGCAGAGGTGGCAGGATCCCCCCAGCAGCTGGCACCCAAGGCAGCCTGGGCCTTCCCGGCAGACGGAGGACCCTCCCAAAAGCGAGTCTTCGGCAAGGTCACTGAGGGTCGGGCACACCGGCCAGCCAGGGGATGGCCCAGGGGGATGGATGTATGTCCTTCTGGCAGCGTTTCTGTGCCCCAAGTTTTCCGCAACAGAAAAACCAACCTTATCTTTAAGTAAAGGAAAGAGGGGGTTTTTGGTGGGTTTCTAGGCTCCTGCGAGCAGGGTCCAGCCCAAGAGGGGGAGGGGCCTTCTTCAGCGCTGGCAGCAGGGGCTGCCACCACGCTGCACGGGCGCCCCGGCCCCTAGGCTGGCTCCCCCGCAACACCGCTCACACCGGACCCCCAATCGCTCTGGCGGCCACTCACCCCGCGTCCTGAATCCGCCCAGCCCCCCCAGTCCCCTCCCAGGGCTGGACGCCACGAGCCCGGCCGCCGCCCGGGCACCGAAGGCGGGCGGGGTGGGCACCGGGCGGGGGCCGCGGCGTGCCTACCTGCAGGCCCTTGGAGAAGGGGCAGAAGAGCACCAGGTGCGCCAGCCGCCGCAGCCGCCGCATGGTGGGCGCCGAGCCGGTGCGCGGGCCGGCTCGGCTCGCCCTCAGCCCCGCGGGCCGGCCCGCAACGGCCGCGCTCCCGCCGCCCGCCGCGTCCCCGCGAGGGCGCGCGTCTCCGTCGGCGGCCGGAGGGAGGGGGCGCTGCGGGGGCGCGCGGGTGGAGGGGCGGGGATTACGGCGGGGGCGCAGAGGGGCGCTGCAGTGCTGGGGGTTGCGGCTGGAGGCGCCCGCGGCCTCGCCCACCCCTCTGCGTCCCCCAGCGCGCCCCCAGGCCCGGTGAGAACGGGGAGGGCCCCCAGGGCCCAGCCCCCCGCACCTTGGAGTGGGGGTGGCGGGGCTGTCACACGCGGGGCCGTTACGGCGCCCGTCAGAAAGGGGGCAGGAGAACGAGCCTGGCGGCCTGCAGAGGACCGTTGGGTTGGGGTCCAGCGGGACAGGAAGCCGGGGAAAGGGGGCGTGCTGGGGAAAGACTGAAGCTGGGCGGGCGGCGTGGCGGCGTTTGCCTGTTTCTCGCGTTTTCCAAAGGACTACAGTCGAATGCACCTTTTCTGCCGCGCCGCTCGGCATTGTTTACCAGCGCAGCTGGGCCGGCACGGGCACTTCCGCAGGCGGATCGGTCCCCTCCCCCACCCACGCCGCTCGCTCTGCCCGCCCACCCGCTGCTGCGGGGCGCGCTCTGCGGCCGCCTCCAAGGCGTGTAAGTGGAGCGAGGCGAGGACGGCCTTGGCTGCGGGCCTGCGCCGCTGGGCTGAGCGCCCTGGAGAGTCGGCCCCTCTTCCGTGCCTCCGGCACGGACGCTCAGGTTCCTGCAGCCCCTCACAGCTGGAGGATGGTTGATTCCGGATGGGGAGCAGAGCTGCGTGAACGTTGGCGTCCAGGCACCGGTGCAGAGCTGCCACGATTTTGTCCCCGCCACAGGCTGCGGGAGGCCGGCCGGCCTACCTGGAGGCCTGGCCAACTGCCAGCCGGGAATTCTAGCCGGTCCACAGGGTGCGCGCTGTCTCTTTGTGACTGTTCACGTGCATTTTCAAAATGACCCACCAGGCTGAACAGTTTTTCCTGTACTTAGTTGCAACCTGTATACCTTCTTTGGCAAAGTGCCCATTCAGTTCCCTGCCGGTGCTTTGTGTCCTTCCCTTGTTGGAGCTGAGAGGTCTTGGCATCTTGGGAATAGGAGGACACCGTCCAGTGGGTGGTCTGCAAAGATCCTGCCCTCACCTGGGGTTTGTGGGTCGGCTTCTCAGTTCTCCCTTCAGCGCCTTTCATGGAGCTCAAGTCCTTCATTTTCCTGCGGCCTGTCTATTCATTTTCTTCCTCTTACAGCTTGTGCATTTCGTGTGTCATACCCAAGAAGTCTCTGCCTGACCGGGGGGCCCCAAAGATTCTCTTAGGGACCCATGCCACGCACACTTTGAGTCACTTGGCCCACCCTCGGGCATTCACTGTTCTCAGCCTGGTGGTCCTTGCCCTCGGAGCCAGGGCCATGTTGGTCCCATAGGAGGGCCCAGGTGGTGGCCTAGAACTCAGCTTGTGTCCCTTAAGATGTCCTTTGGGGAAAATAGAGGCACTTTCTCTGGAGGGTCGGGGTAGAAGCTTGAATAGACAGAGACCTAGAGAGCCGCCCCGCCCCCTCCTCTCGGGGGCAGCCGCAGCCAGGACCGGACCTTCTGAGAGCTTGGGAGAAGGCCATGCCCGTGCTGCGGGGGTCTGTGGGCGGGGGCAAGGCAGGGCCTCTGCCGCCGTGAGCGCCAGCCCGCTGTTGGACGGCTCCGCTGTCGGACTGCAGGGGAAGCGGAGCCTTGACACGGCTTAGCTTCGGGGCCGCAAGCCGGAGGCCTGAGTCGGCCGGCTGGCCTGGGGCAGCGGCACCGTGGTGAGGACACGGGCCACAGCCCTGAGAGGAAGTCAACATCTGACGGGGCCCGTTTGCCAGCCGCTGGGGGTCGGGGCCCCACACAGTGTCCCCATACACACATTCTGAGATCCTGGGGGGACGTGAACCCGGGGGACACTATCCAACCCACTACGCAGACCAAACAGCTACGTCACTGGAAACGGCCCAGGAGCCCATGAAAATAGGGCAGGTTTCATCAAGGGACCCCAACTTAAAAAGGGGCTTCATCAGGAGAGAGGTGTATTTATCTTCCATATAGGACTCTGTGTATGAGCCACTGAGGGCTGGCACAGGGACCCCACGTTGTCAGGGGCTCCAACTCCTCCTGCCTTGCAGTACTGGCACCCTCAAGGTAGCTGCTTGTGGCCCAAAATAGCTGCTCTGCTCCAGTCATCACCTCTACACTCCCGCACGTAGGAAGGACAAAGGAGAAGTGAAGAGCCCAACATTCCCTTAATATACAGGACCTGGAAATGCACAGCTGTGCTGCTCACATCCCATTGGCAAAAGCTTAGTCACATGACCCTACTTGCCACAAAGAAGGCTGGGAAATGTAGTCTTTTCCTGGGTAGCCACATGTCTAAAACTCCAGGGCACAAGTGTCACAGGAAAAAATGGAAAAATGGAGACTCTGGCCCCTGGGTATATTGTCCTTCCTGATAGAGCCCATCCCACTGCCCCGGAATGCTGATGGTCTTTAGACTGAGGTCAGAGGTCACCCAGTTCCCTTCAAACAGGTGTTCAGGGAGGTGTGGAGGCTGGGGAACCCATGTGTGGTGAGGATGCCTTCAGGCCCAGGCCAGGCCTGGGGGCGGTGCTGTTGGGGGCAGGGGCGGGGGGAGGGGAGGGATGCAGTTCCAGGCAGGGGAACAGAGCGTGCAGAGGCCCAGAGGCGACAGACGGCGGGCCGCGTGGAGCCTGCATCTTGCATCGTGAATGTCCGTACATGCAGGTCATCGGCGCATGGGTCTGCAAGAGCCCGAGATACAGCGTGAGCCGGAGTCCTGCTTTGCGTCCATAGCCTCCTTGACTTCGTTGCTGCCGCGCCTCCTCTTACAGATTCTGCCGTATCCGGGGGGCTGAGTGCAGGGAAATGCGCTGGGACAGGCGGGCCTGGGGCCTTGGGATTCACAACCTCCGGACAGAGGTCTTTCCTGGTCATTGCAGAAGTGCAGGTAGAGAGCCAGCCGTGACGAGCGGATGAGTGGACATTCCTTTGTACGAACGGAATAACATTCCATGGGGTGTGGCCCAGCTGTACAAGGGACTGTCACTCAGCCATCCAAAGGAGCGGCCATCTGACACGTGCTACCACACGGACGAACCTCGCAAACCTTTTGCGTGAGAGATGCCAGACACACAAGGCCACAGGCCGCATGAGTCCATGTATATGGAACGTTTTGAATAGGAAACTCTACACAGACGGGACTCGGGCTAGAGGTTCCCAGGGGCTGGGGGTGACTGTGGGGCTCGAGGGGTCCCTTGGGGGTGATGAAAGGGTGTGGAACTAGATAGAGGTGCTGGCTGCACAACGTTGTGTATGTGCTCAGGGCCCGCTGACCTGGACCATGGAAAACGTGGCCTTACGTTCTGTGAAATTCATGTCAATTAAAGATGCAGGCGAGCAGGGACACGTCGGTCTCCTGCAACCTCGACATCCGGCCCGGGCTGCCTCCGCAGCACGTGTGTGTCCAGCTTTCCGGGTTGGGCGCTGTTAGGACCTGTGGACACGCCGTCCCACACGGCTCAGTGCACGCGTGCTGCCTGGGTCATTTGTGTAAACGCGGTCACGTTTCTTGGATCCGTTCCTCTCCGTAGAACTGGAGTCCTCAGCCGGGTTCCTGGGGACCCACAAGCTCTGAGTGAAGTGTTAAACGCCGCGCTTTCGCTTTGGTGACACGTAGAAGAAATGGTCACACCTCACAATAAAAACGAGCCTCCCCTTGGCCTCAGAAAGACTTGTTTTCCCCAACACCTTGGGCTCCTTGTGGGGGCGTCCGGCAGGGCGGCGGCTCTGCTCTGGGTCTTGAGCAGCCCCCCGGCCCTGGCCCTGGAGAGCCCGCCGCCCCTGTGGAAGGGTCCGGGCCTGGAGCCCCCGGGGAAGGGCCCTCAGCGCTCTGTTGCCTGAACCGACCCCAGTTTACTTAACCAGTCGCCTCTCAGAGGCATTTAGGATGTTGCAAACCTTCCACTCCCTAAGCTAGGCTGGGTGCGTGACCTGGCTGCGTCTGAGTCCCATTCCTTAATGATTAACTCATGACGACGGTTTCCTGCAGGTGACGTTTCTCAGTCAAAGGCTTTCAAGGGGCTGCTCTCCATGGTAACGCACCCACAGAGCCCAGCCCCAGGGGCCATGGAGGAAAAGACACAGCCACTCTGGGGTTCCGGGCTTTGGGGACACTGACGGGGCCCTGCAGCAGCGCCCCACCCGTGAGAAGTCTGGGGGCAGGTGGCCCCCTTGCACGCTCCCCACCAGTGCACAGCAGTGGCGTGGCCTTGGGGGACATGTCCTCCTCCCTGACGCCCAGCCCGTTCCTCCTTCAGTCCCCAGACACACCGGCCCTTTCCTGCCTCAGAGCCTTGGCCGGCACTGCTGCCTCAGCTGGGAACGCCGCTACCCAGCCTCCCATCCCAGCAACCCCTCTGGGTGTCCTCCTCGTAGAGGCCCTTCTGATCCCACGGGCCACTCAGGCCCCCTTAAGGCTGGGGTCCCCGGTAACCCAGGACCCCCCTATATCTCCCCCCTCCGTGTTGGGCTCGGAGCTCCCTGCAGCCCCCGCCCCAGGGGGTCTGCCTCTGCCTGGGTCCAAGCGCGGCTGGATTCCCAGCCCAGCGCAGGCCGGGGGGCAAACACACACACACACACACACACACACACACACACGCATGCACAGGCGGCCAGCTCCCACACTCACACACATACGCACACAGCAGGCCCAGGCCAGCGCTGCTGATGAACGTGCAACCCTGTACACGCTCACCGTGAAGAGCCCAGGCACAGGGACAGCTAGAGAGTCAGACCCCTGACCCTGTGCCTCTCGAGGCTGCGGAGCCCTGGGTGCCCTCCGCCTCCTGGGGGCTGGCCGTGGGGCTGTGACCTCCGAGAAGTCCCTGCAGGACCAGCGAGGGGGTGAGGATGGGGTGGAGCAGAGTGGGGGGGGGCGGAGGGGGAGGCAGGCGAGGGAGTCAGCGGGGAGAGGGAAGCGGGCGGGCGCGGACAGGCGGGGGGCGGGGCGGCTTTGACGTTGTGGTCGGTGGTGGAGCCCTGGAGCCAGGCGGACGGGCCTGACCCTGGGCCCTCACTGCGGCACGTGACTGGGGCCTGTGGAACGTGGGGGACGGTCCTGCACTTCGGGACCCCGGTGACACCCTTAGGAAACGCATCCCAACATTCAGCGTCACACGAGGACCCTGGTACTGGCTCTACCTCAGTGCCTCCTGCTGTGGTTTAAGCCCCCGAACCCTCCTCAGCCCCAGGGACCCTTGCGTCCTGGCACAGGGACTTCCAAGGACCCGCCGGCGTTCAGTGAACGCGACCGACCCTCGGGGTCCAGGGCGCGTGGACCCTGGGAGGCGTCAGAAGCTGGATGTTCCTTCCTTCCCTCACTCACTCGCTTAGCACTTACTGACAGCTTCCCGTGGACGCTGGCGCTGGGCGGGGGTGCAAAGGGGTGTGAGCGAAACCTGCGCCCTAAAAGCCAGCGTTGCGTCGCCGCAGAGACAGGCCGCATGGTTTCACTGCGTTATAGCAATGCGAAGGGGCACGGGGCGCCCGTCCCGCCCAGGGAGAGCCATTACCCTGGGCCTCAGGCGCGTAGGTTCTTTCAGGCCAGGATGCCCCACGGCAAAGGGGGCAGCCTGTGGCGGGGGTGGGGTGGCGAAAGCCCAAGACAGTGACACGGTGGTGCGGTGACACCTCCAGGACCCGCTCAAGGCACAGTGTGGCAGCAACAGAGCTGCGGTGGGGGGAGAGCAGGTGTCCCTGTCCCAGCCCTCAGAACGGGCGCTGCACACACACGTGGGAGCACGTGGAGCGCACGTGGGGCGCACGTGGAGGGGGGAGGCCAGGAGATGCTGCCCCGCCCCTGCCGAGGGACGCCAGCTCACGCGCTCCCGCGTCCACGCCGCAGAGCCACGGGGCGAACTCCCAGCTGGGCACCTCGGCCTCGCTGTGACTGTCCCCGCAAGCTCCGCTCGGAAGGGAAGCGGCCTGGCTGCCGGCGGCCTCCGCGGGGCAGGCTGGGTCGAGGAGAGAGAGTCTACTCACGGCACCCACCGGCAGAGCTTCCTCTGGGGGACACCCAGGAACCGGCCCGCGCCACCGCCTCTCCCGCGAGGCGCGGCCGCGCTCCGCTCTCCGAAGACAGGTGCTCCCCAGAGGCACGCGGTGTGGGCCAGGCCCCCCTCTGGGGACCCCTGCGGCCTGTGGGGCAGGTTCCCGCAGCACTGCGGTCGCACTGGGCCGGTCGCTGGGCGCCTGCCAGGCCCCTGTGGTTTGTCTGGGCCGCGTGTCCCAGGGCCAGGCTGGGCTCCCCCTCTCACGGTGCAGTGGGAAGAGACCCAGGCCCCAGGGACGCCAGCCCAGCAGCTTCGGGGCCCAGCCCCCGAGAGCTGTTCCCTGTGCCCCTTGCTCCGCGGGCGCTGGAGGGACAGGGGACGGTCCGCTGGGACCCTGCCCTGCCGGGGACCTTGGAGGAAGGAAATGAAACTCAAATGGGGGCAGAGGACGAGAAAGGGGAAAGCACCTGTTGAAGCACCCATCACCCCAAATACAGGGCCCCTTCAGGCGCTGGAGTCAGCTTTGCACCCTGGTCCAGGCAGAGCCTCGGGCAGCCCACTAGGGTGGCTCCCTGAGCCCAGCCCCTGCTGGCAGCCCTGAGGGGGACCCTTGGGCTCCCTGGTGGGCGGCTGGCCCTGGGCCGGCAGGAGGTTATTGCACGGATGCTCCCTTCCGCCCCTGAGCACCTGCAGGCGTTGGGGCCCCTCCCTCCGTCTTCTACCTTCCTGGGGCCTGTCCACTAGAGGGCAGTGCTGCCCAGCCAATTGCCTGCCTGGCAGGAGGCGCCCCAGGAGCGGAAAAGGCAGAGTCTGGGGGCATCCTGGACTCTGGCCCTCGTCCGGGGAAGGGTTGCCAGGCAAAACACAACACACACCTGTCCAATTTAAACATCCAGTAAACAACTTTGGATGTGCATGGGATGTGCTTCCGTGAAAAAAGCGTCCTTGTCTGTGGGACAGTCAGACCTTCCCCCGTGTCCCGGCTGTGTCCCTGCCAGGCTGGGAGCCCCTCCGGGCGCCGGGCGGGCAGCCAGGCGGGAGTCTGGGCGGGGCGGCCGGCGCGTTCCAAGCTCATTAGTTCAGTGACTAATGGTCCGGGGGTGGGGATGCCACCGGGAGGCCCGCACCTGCCCGAAGCTCTGACTCAGGGGAACATTGACAGGGGACCGGGTGACAGCAGGCAGCCACGGAGCAGGCCTCCGACCTCTCACCCACGCACCGCGACTTCGGACTCATTAGTCCAGAGCTCTGGGTGGTGACGGGCGCGGTGAAGGTCAAAGGCCGGGGAGCCAGGTCTGCCCGCTCGGGCAGGAAGGCTCGGCAGCCCTCGCGTCGCGGGCCCGCCCTCTCCGCTGTGCCGCGGCCCCGGCGCCCGGGGCTCTCCCTCCTCCCCAGCCCTGGGGCTCCGCGGCCACCACGCACGGCCCCTCGTGTCAGGTGGGTGGTGGACAAGAAAACAGAGGCTCTGTGGAAAGTCACCTCACGGGAGGATGTGATCATAGATTCCTCACTGGCAGGTCACGGTGGCAGCCGTGCCCCAGGCCTGTAACCCGTCACTGCAGCCAGCCCTGTCCTTTGTTCCTGGGCATCTGGGTTACCACGCCTTGGAGATGCCAGAGTCCCCTGGCAGGGGTGCTGACCCTCAGCGGAGCATGTGACCCTGTTAACTATCTTGTCATCCGGTCACCTCCCTGTCATCCTCCCTAGACGCCCTGCTTAGTAAATAAAGGCCCCCAAACTTCAATGCTCAGGAGCGTCCGAGATCTTGCCTCCCAGCCTATGTCCTCTATGGTTTGATGCAATAAAAAAAACTAAAAATTCTCTCCGGGTTTTGATGTTTCTTACGGCGCCACCTGGCCTGGAGGAGGAGGGAGACTCCTGGAAGCCAAGTGTGGGCCCCCTGGGTCGCCCCAGGAGCGTGGCTCTGGGACTGAAGAGGCGGCATGAAGGCCCACGTTCTCCCGGCGAGGGCCTGGCTTCCCCGCGTCCCTTCCTTCCACTTGACCAGGACAGACGGTGGCCCCAGGAGGGCTCCCGGGCCACAGGGGGTGGGGAGAATTCAGGCCTCGAATTCAGGCCTGCGCTCCCTCCCACCTTCTGCCTCGCTGTGGCTGTGCCGGAGAGGTCGCTGCTGAAGCTGGCGAGTGGGGAGTCTGAGTCCCCCGGCTGCGCGTGTCGGGGCGACCTCATGGGCAGCACTCACGGATGGACGTCCTGCCTCCCACAGTCCTGGGGGGCGGGCCCTTCACAGGAGCTGTCCCGGGCTCCGAGCGCAGCGGGTTGGGTGGCAGAGGCGAAGGCGAAGGAGGCCCGGGCATGGGGAGCACCCTCCCACCCCCACCCACTGTCCCCACCCCTCCCCCTAGTGTGAGAGAGAGGCAGGGGGCTGGGGACAGGACACCGCAGCCCAGGCCCCTCCCCAGCGGTGAGAGGCAGGACAGCGGGGGCCGGGCATCGCTGAGGCCCCTCAGCCAGCGGCTCAGACCGGGAGCGGCGGGGCCAGGCAGGAGCCGTCCGCCCGCCCGCAGCCACGGCAGCCCCAGGGGCTGGCCCCGGGAGCGCCGGGGCAGCTGACTGGGTCTGGACGCCAACTGGACCATGGGTGAGGTGGCCAGAGGGCAGCCAGCCTGGGGCAGAGCTGCTGACGGCTGGCATCTCGCACGCAGCCTGTCCCGTTTAGTCTCGCTGGGCCCCCGAGACCCTGTGACCCTGTCGTTGTTCCTCAGCACAGAAACGGAAACCGAGGCCCAGAGAGGTCGGGATCCCCGGACGGCAGGGCTGGGCGCCGGGCAGGGGATGTGAGGGGGTCTGGCCCGGGGCACTATGGCCCCCCGCCTAGCCCTGCCTCCTGCTTCGTCTTGCCTCAGGGTGCCTTCCCACACCTCCGGGCCCTCTGTTCCTGTCTGGCAGTGGGCGGAGGCTGGGCAACACCCTCTCTGAGGACTGCAGGAGACCAGCGCACCGGCCACTGTCGCGGGCAGGGGGGCTGGCGGGGCCTCCCTGGGCCTCCATCCAGCGCGCCCCGCCTTTGCGCCCTTCTTCCCAGCCTGTGACCCGGCTCACCAGAGAGCACATCCAGAGGGTGGCTTCCCCTCGGCCCCAGAGCCCAGGCCTCGCGTCCCCAGCCCCGTGTGCCCCGCAGCCCTTGCCCTCCTCCCAGTCTCCCTGGGGAGCGCGCAGCCCGGCCCTGTGCCGGGCCCGGGAATTGGGCCCGGGGGCCTCACCTCATCTATTTTTAAGCACAAGCCCATAAAAGATTCACAGGCCGCTTTACTTACAGGTGGCAGGGTGGCGCCCGCTCCTCCTGGGACGCCCGCCAGGCGGGCCGCGCACACATAGGCCCAGGACGGCTCTGCCTGAGCCCCAGGGCCCGGTGCCCCCGCTGCTCCTCCCCAGCCTGCAGGCCTGGCTCCCATCAGCCTCCTCCCCAGAAGGTGGGCCCCCTAGAGAGGCCCCAGAGGGAGCAGGGGGCTCCCAGGTGCTCCTCCCCGGGCCCCCCAACCCCAACCAGCTGTGCGACCAGCCTCCCCTGGCCTGCACCCTGATCTTGTGGGGCTGCTGAGAGCCCCTCGCGACCCCGGCTCCCGCCCTGGTCTCCCTTTCCCCTGGGCAGGCTGGGAGGGAGCGCGGCCCTCGTGCGGGGGTGTGAGCGGCCAAGGCAGAGTGGCCTGGGGAGCAGGCCCGGGGACAGGCGCTCCTTTCCTCGCCGGAGGCTCAGGTGCTGTTGGGTCACCTGGAGACCTAAGCGACGCAGGACGTCAAAGGCCGGGCACCCCGCCCCGACCCCTACTGCCACGCGCCAGGTGGAGAAGGGTCACCTCAGCTTCCAGAAGCGGAGCTCCCCAGGCCTTCCCTCCAGACCCCGACCCTCTCGAGAGAAACCAAGACCCAGCCCGGGCCCTGCCCTGGCCTCCCGCAGGGGGCGGCCGTGGGAGTCGGGCACGAGGCCGGTCAGCCCCTGGCCAGCCTGTGTGCTGGAGCCAGGGTGCCCCTGGGCCCAGCGGCGTCCCCTCCTCTTGGCTGCGGGCTTTCAAGGGCCTCGGGAGGTGGTGCCAGCTCAGCCTTGATTGTGTCACCTGATGCCATGTGCTCTCTGGCGGGGCCCCAGCAAGTGCCCTGGAGGGCTCTCAGCTGCTGTCCGGCAGGGGATGGGGCTGACCGGGGTAGCTGGGGACCTTCCTGGGGTAACTGTGGGGACCCAGGGCGCCCCAAGAGGCTCGGACGACGGGACGGCACACACCTCGCCCATTGAGCCAGCTCTGCCCTTCTTCCGAACAAGCCCTGGGACGACATGGGACAGAACCCATGCCATCCCTCCTGAGCTTTCCAAACAGAACGTCGCAGAGAAGTATTGAATATTGGTTTCAGATCCGCGCGTCTGGTGCCCCCTCCGCAGTCCCCTCCCGGGTCCAGCCCTCCTCTGCCTCCCCCTTCTTGTCAGAGGGAGAGTGGACGACTTCTTTCAACACTTCCCCCAGGGGAGGACGGAACTGGGGAAGGAGGTGGAATTGGGTAACAGCCTCTGGCCTCTTGTCTGCCCGAGGACACGGCCGCGCGCTGGGCGCCGGGCGAGCTTCCCAGGGCGGCGGGAAAAGGCCACAGCGACCAGGCCAGCGGCCTCCCCTCACTGTCTGGGTGATTGTCACTGGGAGCCCCGGTTTCCCATCCGTAAAACGGGGGTGCATTTGCCCTGGAGGAGTATTTGTTGAGCACCTACTATGTGCCAGGCATCGGTCGTTCTCAGTTCTGGTGATGCTCCAGTGAACAGGACAGACAAGTGCCCGCGGAGCCGCCGTTCTAGTGGGGGAGGGGCCCCACAAACACACGAGCTCGCGCGCGCCCCACTAGGCCTTCCAAACGCTGGGCAGAGTGTGGGGCTGGCAAAGGAAAGGGTGTGCCCCTGGGATGGGTGGGGGGCTGGGAGCTCAAGGCCCAGCAGGAGGCCCCCTGCCGACGCCGCCTTCCTGCCCTGGGGTTGGTGAGGACTGGACTCCATTCCTCCCGGGGGGCACCCGCAGGACCTCCAGCCCCAGACGCTGCCACGCCTCCCCCTGCAGCCCACCCTGACCTGGGCTCCACTCCTGCCCGTGTGGCTCCCTGCAGAACCACTGCTGGCGGCACCTCCTGCCCCTGTGCCTGCCCACTGGTCTCCAGAGTCTCGCTGTCATCCGCAGGAGCTGCAAGTGCTCCCCAGGGGTTCTCAGGCCTCTCTGAGGGGCAGCAGGACCTTGCCCCAGTGTGGGACCAGGAACAAGCGGCCTCTTTCAACTGACACAAAACCACGGCCAGATGGACGGCAGAGGCTGAACCAGGGCATGCGGGGAGAGGCTTTATTGCAAAGTGGCCACAGGTGCGGGGCAAACACACAAGGCTCCACTCGGCGTGAACAGCTGGGAACCCGGGGAACCCCTAGCCCCGCAGGGACGCATCCCTCCGAGGGCCGGGCCTCCCGCTCGTCTCAAGAGTGTCGTTTTTGTGTTTGTCAGAGGAAGCAGAGTGGTGGGGGGGAGGGGTCGGCAGGGACTCATTTCAGGGACAGGTCACCTGGGCACCTAAGAGTAGGGACAGGCCAGCGATACCCCTGCTGACGCTCTCAGTCCCCGCAGGCCTGGCAGGCGGCACTTCCTAACCGCAGGTGACACAGCACCCCAGCCCCCAGGGGCAAGCCCCTGGGCAGGAAGGAAGCTCCCTGTTACACACTCAAATCTGTCCCCGAGACCTGTCCTCACCAAGATCTGGAACACCCCGGGAGGGCCCCTCCTTCTCCACCCCAAGCCAGCGCTAACTGTGCCTGTGCCGTTGTCCTGCCAGGCTGGCCGATCGCCTGGGCTGATGTGAACACAGTCGCCTGATATCTGCCGCTGGCCCCGCACCAGGAGCAGCCGGGTGACACTGTTCCGGACACCCAACGCCGGCACCGAAAGCCCCGCCCAGAAACACGCCCCATTCCTACTGCCCCCATCCCCCGACCAAATTGGGCACTGCCCAACCAAGCCCCCAGGCAGAGGTGGCCCAAAGGCCAGCTGAGTCTCCCCGCAGTTGCCCGAGCGGACCCAAAAGGGCCGGCTGCCCGTCCAGGTGGCCGTTGGTCACTCGACTGTGTTTCAAGGGCCCATTTGTGTGGCGACAGGGCTGGCACGGGCGCCTGCGTCCTTGGGCCGCCTTTGGAGCTGTGGTCTGGGCTCCGGGGCAGCGGCGACGGCCGGCGGCCGTGCGGTGAGGGACGCGGGGCAGACGAGGAGACCTAGACTGCGGGGTGGCGGCGCCGGAGTGCCTGCGACCTCGCTGAGGGGATGCGGGGCTTCGAGCGGGTCGCGGCGCCCGAGACGAGGTGACCCGGCGTCGTCGTCAAGGGGGCGAGTCGCGGGGCGGGGCGGGGCGGGGCCGGGAGGGGCCGGGCCCGGCGGATGACACCGGGCCGGGCGGGCTGGGGCCTGCGATGGGGGCGGCGCCGGAGCGAGGTGACAGGGAGGCCGAGGGAGTCGCGCGGGGCGCGCCGCACCTAGCCGCTTCCCTGGCGCGCGCACACTCTCCACCCCGCGCCGCCCCGCCCCTCAGTCCTCGCAATAAGGGGCGCGGGCACGGGCGCGGGCGGGGCGGGGACGAGGGGGAGCCGCCGCCAGTCCGCAGGTCGGCGTCGCGCCCGAGGCCGGTGCCGTCTGGGCCCCGAGGGCGCCACCGCCGCCGAGCGCCGAACCGACCATGGAGCTCTGGCCGTGGCTGACGGCGGCGCTGTTGCTGCTGCTGCTACTCGTGCAGCTGAACCGCACCGCCAAGTTCTACGCCAAGATCTCCTTGTACTGCGCGCTCTGCTTCTCGGCCTCTATCGTGGCCGCCGCTGTCTGCCTGCTGCGCCACGGCGGCCGGACGGTAGAGAACATGAGGCAAGGGGGCCGGCGGGCTGGAGGCGCGGGGCGGCGCGCGGCTGGGGTGGGGAGCCGCGGTGGGGAGCGCCGGCGCCGCCTGCTTCCGCTTCCCCAACTTTCTTCTCTCCTTTCCCTCCTTCCTGCCCCGCCCGCGTCTCTCCCGGGCTCCGGGGCGGGCGCGCCAGGTCAGCGTGTGGCTGGGGAGGCGGGCGCGGAGGGGCAGGGGTCCCCGGGAACCGGCGTCACAATGTCCCCGCGCCCCGGCCGGCACGCGGAGCGCGCACGGGCGGATTTAAACAGGTCGCGGCCTCCGGCACCGCCGCCGCCGCCGCCGCCGCGTCCCTGAGTCCCGCCGAGGGCGCGCTCGGTGCGGGGTCCTGGGCGGAGGGTGGCGCCTCCGCCTCCTGAGAGGAAGGGACCTGGGCCGGGTCGGGGGCAGCTCGTTCCTGCTTCCCCCGCGGGGGAGCGAGGCCGGGGCGGCGCAGCAGCGCCCCCGCCTGGACCCGGAGCTCTGGGGCGCTGGCCGGCCCTCTCCTCTCTACTCCTCCTCCCACCTGCCCGGCAGGTGATGAACGCACCCGGCCCCAAGCTCCCGGGCGGGTTCCTCCTCCCATTTCCTTCTTCTGCTCAGGAAGGTGGGAGGCTCCTCGATGAGGCCCAGCTACCGTCCAGGTGAAGGAAACAGTGGCCGCTGAAGTTCCCTCTGGAAGCCTCGTGGACCCGGCCGCTAGGCGTTGGGGAGCCGAGAGGGGTCGCCCGCAGTGTGGGGACCCAGGCTGGGCTGCTGGAAGGCTCGATGGCCTCTCTGAGTCAGAGGCTGGGGTGGGGCGGCCCTCGCCCTTTCTCCCTGTGTCTGACGGGGACATAACTGTTGCTAACATTTCTCTGTGGGTTTTGCAATAGCCTCGTGGCTGTGACCTGGGGAGGAGACGCTGGTCCCAGCTCCCCTCCCCTGGTGGTCACAGGGCAGTGGGTGAGGGTTCCCGTCTTTCCCCATCTCCGGTCTTGCCTGGGACGTGCCGCTGCGGCCAGGACTGGCCCGCGCCGCCTGGGTTCCAGGCCCTGCCTTCAGGGGCGGGTGCCTTCCCCCGGCACCAAGGTGGCTCAGAGCCGAGGGTCTGGTGGGTCCTTAGTAAGACTGTCCCCCCCCCCACACTCACATGGCCCGGGCAGCGTCCCTGAGAGCCAGGCCCAGGTGAGGCCCTGGCAGCTGGCCTCTCCTCCACCCCTCCCGCAGTGTCCTCTGGGGAGCCGAGGGAAGGGCCTGTTTCCAGAAATAGTATTTCCTCTCGCGGCCCGCCACCCCAGGGCAGGGGTGCCCCGGGCTGCGGTTACCTTTGCTGGCCTGGCGGCGAGGGAGGGCCTGGCGCCCTGCAGGGAGTCCCTTTCCACCCTGCACAGTGACCGCAGGTCCCGGAGGTGACCGTTCCCTTCCCCTACCCCACTCTGGGTCACCAGGCGGCCTCTTAATATGTGCTTCCTTGTCTTTTAAAAGGCCCCACCGACTCTTCCAGGCCAGGCGCCTCCCTGGGGCTGAGCCAGGGGTGGCCGGCCTGGGCCTGCCCGGCCCCCGCAGCCCGCAGCCCGCAGCCGCCATCTCCTCGGCCCAGGGCCTGCGCGCACCCCCGACCTCTCCCACGATACCGACCAACTAGGGCGTCCTCCCTGGGCCCCTGGGCCCCTGGTGGTGCTGGGTGGGAACATCCAGCCCCCTCCCTCTCCAAGGGAGCCCCCAGACTGAGGCATGGCAAGGGGCCCCTCCAGGATGTCACAGCAGGTGCTCTGTTCTCTCCAGGGAGTGGGTGGGCGGTGGGGGGGAGGCGGCAGAAACCCACAGGCCGTATCCCCAGCCCCCACCGGGTCAGCCAGTGACAGCCCCCAGCAACAGTTAGGGTGAGGGGGCTGTGGCCGTGGGTTTCCAGGGGGGTGCGGCTGAGGGGCAGAGAAACACAGAGGAGGAGGAGGGAGAGGCGCAGGAGCACGGAGGTGGAGGCGTGGGAGGGCTGAGCCGCTGGACGTACCGCCCCCGTGCCTGGCCCCTCCTGGGCCGGACAGGCCAAGTCTGCCCAGTTTGCCCTGGGACCCCTGGGCACGCGGGGTGCCTCGCTGGCTCCAGTACCCCCAGCCTTCGGAAGGGCCTCCTCACTGTGCGCCACGGAAGCCCGGCCTCGGGAATGGGTTGTGTACATTCCCTTTTACAGGTGAAGTGTCTGAGGTTCAGAGGAGCGGCCTGTAACTCAGGCCTCTGGGAGGGCTGGGGGGCGGTCGGCCGCGTCCCAGAGCTGGGACGTGGCAGAGCCTGGACAGAGACCCACAGACAGTGGCTCCAGGGAACATGCGTCCCTTTGCCCTCCGCGTCCCCCACCCCAGGCACCGGGGCAGCACTGCAGGGCTGGATGCCGGGCTTGGGGAAGCCCTGAGCTCCCGGGGGGGCCTCCCTGCTCTGCCTCTCCCCCACTTCCCGTCTCCCCCACCCCGAGCAACAGCCCCTCCCCGTGGGACTCTGGCTGGACACCCAAGGAGGCCTCCGCTGTTTAGACTTGAGTTCTGAGGGTGCCTGGAAGAGCGAGGGGAACAGAAGAGCAGAGGCCGCCTCTGTGCTGACCGGGCGGGGGGGCCAAGCCAGAGGACCCGCCTCGGGCTGGTGGTGCCCTGGGTGCCCTGGGGAGGAGAGCAAGTTGCTTTCCTTGTCCTGGGAGACAAATGCCCTCGCCACACCCATTTGACAGAGAGGAAAGTGAAGTCCAGGGAAGCTGTGTGTGTTAGGATTGGGTTCTGCCGCAGCATCAGGAAACCCTAGTAACAGCGGCTTAACCAGAGTTTACTTTTTTGTGCGTCAAAGTAGACCACAGCTGGGTGGCCTGAGGCCACCAAAAGCTTCCTGTTCCTCTGTCCCGTGGCCCCATTGTTCTCAGTGTCCAACAGGCCACCATTGTGGCAGGACCCCTGGGGACTGGGCCACGTTTACACATCCATTCTGGGGCAGGACCTAGACAGCACGGCTCTTAGCTGCAAGGGAGGCAGGGCAGTGAGGCACTCGGTATGTGTAGGCTGTGCCCACACCAAACGTCGAGGAGGGAGGAACAGGCCACATAGGCCAGCGGACTTGTCGACGCTGGTCTCAGTTTAAATCCAGAACGGCCAGCTCTTAGCCCATGCTTCCAGAAACAGCGCGGTCCCGGGGGGTCGTGCCACCGTGCACGGGGAGCCCCACGGCCCCTGGGCACTGGCCTGCGGCCCTGGAACTGCAGGGGCTCCCCCTTTGCTCTGCTGGGACAGACTGTCCCCTGGGCCCAGAAGCCACAGCTCCCACCAGCACTGTGCTCTGGAACCTTGATGCTTAATGAGGCAGGGAGGGTTCCGTCCGAGAGCTTGTCCCTCGGCACCCGGATTCACCCCGCTCCTGTCCACCTCCTCTTAGCGCTTCTGTGCGTCTGCACGGGTGGGAAGCCCCTATCCCACCCCCTGGCTCTTGTCCCCTTCTTGTGCTCCAGCTCATGTGCCACTTGTTGGAAAATGCCCCTCCTCCGCAGGTGCCCTCACGGGGGCGCCTCGACGGCCCTCCACGCTGCCTTTCTGGCAGGCCGTCCCCAAGTTACCCCACCTCATCCCTGCTCGGCGGGGCCTGGCAGGGGACTGGCACAGCTTGGCCAAAAGAGCCGCCCGCCTGGGTCTCCTGGGGCCATCCAGCCCGCGTCCAGGGGCCCAGGGCAAAGGTCAGCAGGGAGCCTGGCCGAGCCCTGAGCTGCCTGCCAGCCTCCTGGAGCACGGGCTGGCTGAGCAGGCGTGGGCTGGCCGACGGGGGGACGAGTCTGCCTTCAATCACTTTGGGTTCTTGTCTTCTGTGCCGTCCCCATCACAGCCCCTGGTTAGGGGGGCTCCCACGTCCCCACACGTTTCGCGGGCATCCCAGCCTCATCAGGCCCCTCCCTCTACGCCCTCCCCATTTCCCAGGCGGAAGCGGAAGCTTAGGGAGGTCGAGTGTGTAGCCCAGGGTCACAGCCCGTGAGAAGGGAGTCAGGGCCCACACATGGCCGGTCCGATCGAGAGCTGGACAGGGGCCTGGGTGTCCTGGGGTCGAGGCCCACAGTCCAAGGAGGCTGGCGGCCAGGGGCCCCGTCCGGGCTCCCGCGGGCCCTGGACGACTCCACGGCGTGTGTGGCACTGGCCTGAGGTTACGTGAGGGACTCCTGGAGAGAGTCCGGGGGCCAGGGCACCGCCTCTGCCTGAGGAGCCGGCCGCTCCCGCAAGGGGTCCTGGGGGGCCGCCTGCCCTGCGTGGAGAGCTCACGCTGGTCACCTGGACTTCAGGCGACCTTAGCTTCACGCCCAGTGCCCTCGCCTACAGGGCCATGGAGTTAGGGGCTGCAGAATGTGGGACAAGCGACCAGAGCTGTGGGACCATGCCCCAGGGCCAGCGCCGCTGACGCCTGCCCCAGGCTCCGGGGCCATGGGGGGCTGGCCCTCAGCCCAGGCCTTGGCTGGGCAGGCGCAGCCTGGGGCCGATGGTTGCGTTCAGGTTCTGGGGAGGCGAGGGGGGCAAAGCCACTTCTGGCCTTGCTGGCAGGTTGGGCAGGGCCCCAGCGCAGGGCCAGAGGGTGGGTGGGCGGGCTCAGAGGACCTCCTGGAGTTTTGCAATTCTGAGCCTCTCCCCCACCCCCTGGGCCTGCCCTCCCGCCCTCGGCCTGGGAGCCCGCACACTTTTCAAAGCCAGGGTCAGAGGGGGTTCCGGGCCCCACTCTGTGACTTCACCTTGCTCGCTTGCAGGGTGGGTATGACAAGTGTGCGGACCCCGGGGGGCTATTGTCTGACTTCGCGCGGAGCCCTTGGCACACGGGAGGCGTTCAGCGGGCATGGGGGGTGTCCCCGCCACCCGGCTTTCTCTGCCTAGCGCCCGGTGCCCGGTGGCACGCAGTACGCACCCAAAGATGCCTGCCGACGGCAGGAGCCTGCCGAGCCGGGCTTGCTCCCTTGTCTTTGAGCAAACACTTTAAAACGACAGTTGCCCACCGTGGTTACAGAAAACCTTGAAGAGGGAGGTGGGACACTGGGAGAAGGAAAGTGGGTGCCCACGTGTACGTGACCTGTGGGGACACCCCCGAGGACACCCCTGACCTTTCCCACTCCCAGGACGCGCCTTTCTCGAAGCCCACTGCAGGTGCTGGCTGGGGCGGTGTGTTAGTTTTGGGGGAGTGCGGCTGTTTGTGAAAGCGTCGAGCGCGCTGCCCGGGAGCCCTGCCTCCTGCAGCCCCCCTGTCTGGCGGGTGCATTCCTCCCCGAGCCTTGGGTGCCGCTAGCACAGCCTGGCCAGGCCGCCTGGCCCCGGGCAGGGGACCCGGGGACCCAGGTGGAGAGGACTCTGCTGCGCTCTGCTGGCAGAGGTTGACACATAGTTGATACATAGTATCTTCCCTAGTTCAAAACAGTAGCTGCGGCCGGTCAGCTGCTCACCGTGGCTACAACAGAAAACAAAAGGACACTGGAGGGAGTCCAGGAACAACAGTGTGACTGTCCCTAATGCCGCTGACCTGGGCGCTGAAAAATGGCGAAGGTGGCACCATAGTATGTTAAGTGGATTTTACCACGATGACATTTCCTTTTAATTTATTGACTTGAGAGAGAAAGGAAAAGAGAGAGACAGAAAGAAACGTTGATTGGCTGTCCCACTCGCTGATGCTTCATCAGTTGGTGCGTTGTCTGTGCCCTGACCAGGGGTCAAACTTGCAGCCGTGGCTCATTGGGATGACACGCAAACCCGCTGAGCGACCCGGCTAGGGCTTTAGCACAATTTAAAAACAAGAGGAGAATCAAAAGCAGCAAGTCCTACTGCCAGGGGAACACCGCCGTCACCCCCTGTGTGCCCAGGCTTCCCTGTGCCGCTGGTACGGAGCGCAGGCCGCACCGCCACCAGAAGTCAGGCGCGCTCTGCGCTGTGAGCAGCCAGTGCCAGTCTACGCTCTCGCTTTCCTCGCGGCCGCAGGCCGTGACGCGGGCCTCGGTTCATTTCCCCGCTCCCTCCTGGGGTACAGGGATTTCCCGGTGGCCCTGGTTCAGACTGCCCCGAGTGCGCCCGGGCCTGCCCACCCAGCCGTCCGCAGGGTGGTCCCTGAAAGGCGATTCCAAATCGAAGGGACCGAGGGCGGCAGCCGGAGCTGCCAGCCCACCCGCGCGGCTGCCACTCCCCCTTCGGCCAGCCCCTCCCAGGCCTTTGCCTAGCGCCGCCTGGGTGGCTGGCCTGTTAGGCCTGTTATTTGTGCTAATCGAAGGTTGAGAAAAAGTTGTTGTTCTTTATTTTTTAATCCTCACCTGAGGATATGTTTTTATTGATTTTAGAGAGGGAGGAAGGGAGGCAGAGAGAAACAAAAACACCGATGTGAGTGAGACACCTCGATCGGCTGCCTCCCATACGCCCCGACTAGGGATCGAACCTGAAACCTTCTGGGTGCACGGGACGACGCTCCAGCCACCCGAGCCACCCGGCCCGGGCAGCCTTCTTGCTTTGATTGGCATTTCTTCAGTTGCTAGGGAGGTGGGACTTTTTCCGTGATTACTGGACTTCACGTTTTCCTTTTTGTGAAAGGCCTGCTGGTGTCCTCTGCCCGTCCCATTTAGTCCCCACAGGGACCCGAGAGGCTGCCCGGTGCGGGTGAGGACACTGAGGCCCCGGCGGTGAGCGAGCTGGGCCGCTCTCCCGGCGGCCGCGCAACCGTGCGGGACCCGCGCCTGGCCAGGGGGCAGGCGGCCCTGAGGGGGAAGCCCCGTCAGCCCAGGGCTAACGGCTGTGCCTGCCTGAGCCTCAGTTTCCCCACCTGCAACAGAGGGCAATGACAATCGCCTGCCCTCCCACGGGGGTTAGGCTGTGAGAGAGGCGGCCGGTTAAGAGTCTGCCGTCCAGGCACAGGACGAGGGACCCTGAGGTCCCACTGACGGAGGTCCCTGCAAGAGGCTGATCTGCAGAGATGGAGCCCACGGTGGGGCCGGGGCCGGGGGAGGGTTGGGAGCGGGTGTTTCCTGGGGACAGTGTCACTTTGGGAAGATGAACAGTCCTGGAGAGGGTGGCGGCGGCCGGCGGCTGCACAACAGTGTGAATGTCCCTATCGCCGCTGAGCCGCGCCCTGAGACGCGAGGGAGAGGACCAGTGTTTTGTGCATTTTACCCCAATTAAAACCCGCGCCTGGCGTCGAGGCGAGGGGCCCTGCTCCGTGAGAGCCAGCGCTCAGGAACCCGCCGTGGAACCCACAGAGCAGGGGCTGAGGTCGCCGTTCCTTCTTGCGCTCTCTGCACCCAGCCAGCCGCCGGCAGGCGCAGTCCCTGTGGGCGGTCAGAGCGCGGACGCCCCCTGGACATGCCCTCGGGTCCCCTTGAGTCCCTGGCTGCCCGGGGCAGCCTCCGGCGGCGCGGCCGGGGGGCCACGTATGTCCTGACCCCACAGCTCTCTCTCCCTGTCACCTGCCTGGGCCCGGGCCCTCCTCTGCGAGCAGGGGACCATGGGGGTGAAGCGTGGGGGAGGGCGAGGGGCGTGGCCTGGGTGGCCCCTCAGCACCGGGTGCCCATGATCCCAGAAGCAACTTGATCGCCTTGCGCGGGTCTGCACCGGGCACCCACGCTTGTTTCCTGGCAGGGCACCGCCCTGAGAGGACGGCCGCCTCTCCGCCTGGGCCTCCTCCCCGGAGTGAGTGGGGGGGCCTGGCCCTCACTCACGGGAGGGCGCAGGGACCCATCTCCCGTGGGGGTCATGCTGCTGCTGACGTGGCGAGGAGCCCGACCCAGTCCGACCGGGGGCTCCCGGCCTCCAGCCCCCTTCCGGCTGGGTCGCCGCTTGGCTGACGCGCAGGGGTGTGGGCCGAGGGCCGGGTGGGCGACTGGGCGGGGCGGGCAGATGGAGAAGCAGGCGCCCTGCCCCGAGCTGGGCGTCTGCCCCAGAGGCTTGGCTCCCTTCGCTCTGGCTGGAGGCCGGGTGTCCCTCGCCGACCCCTTGAGGGCAGGACCTGAAGGCTCCGAGGGGAAGGCGAGCGAGGGTCACGCGGCCAGCCCACGAGAGTGAGTGGGCGTCTCTCTGCTGTGTCTCTGGCAGCACCGCGCCCCTCGCCAGGCCCCCGAGCCCGAGGCCGAGGCGCCCAGGGGCCGTGGGACCTCTGCTCACGGGCACCGTCTCCCCGCAGCATCATCAGCTGGTTCGTCCGGTCCTTCAAGTACCTGTACGGCCTCCGCTTTGACGTCAAGGGGCGCCAGAAGCTGACGGTGGACCGCCCCTGTGTCATCATTTCCAACCACCAGAGCATCCTGGACATGATGGGTGGGCTGAGGGGCCGGGGGGCCGGCCGGTCTCGGCGGGGGAGGGCGGCCGGCGGGGGAGGAGGGCCGCCCCCGGGGGGACCCTGGGCCTCCGCCCAGCCGCCGCCGCAGGTGCCTGTGCCATCGGCCCGGGGCTCACCGGGAGCCGGGCCCTGCGCAGCTCCCTTGCAGGGAGGAGGGAGCCCGGGGAGCCAAGGGAAGGCGTGATGCCACCCAGGCCTGTGAGTGGCCAGGCACGGGGGCGGCGGCCCCAGGCCCTGAGCCCCTCCTCCCCCTCCCGCCCCACGACAGGCCTCATGGAGGTCCTGCCTGAGCGCTGCGTGCAGATCGCCAAGCGGGAGCTGCTCTTCACGGGGCCCGTGGGCCTGATCATGTACCTCGGGGGCGTCTTCTTCATCAACCGGCAGCGCTCCCAGACGGCCATGACCGTGATGGCCGACGTGGGCGAGCGCATGACCCGGGACAACGTGAGTGTGGGGGCAGGGCTGCGGCCCGCTGGGCGTGGGAACCCACACGCTCTGGCTCCCCGGAAATGGCTGGCGGCAAAGCCCCCCAGGGGGGCCTCCTTTGGGCATTGGAAGCACAGCATCGCCCACAAGTGCACAGAGAAAATTGAGGGGGGCGGAGGGGGCCTCCCGGTCGTCAGCGGTGGTGGTCTCCACGGAGACGGGCTCCTCGGGAGGGGCGGGGTGCGGTCTCCCCTGGGTTCCGCCGCCCCCAGCCTGGCATCTGCCCCCTCTCCCCCCTGCAGCTCAAAGTGTGGATCTACCCCGAGGGCACGCGGAACGACAGCGGAGACCTGCTGCCTTTCAAGAAAGGCGCCTTCTACCTGGCGGTCCAGGCCCAGGTGCGCAGGGGCTCACCTGCCCGGGCAGCGGGGCCGGGGAAGATGGTTCCGGGTGGCTTAAGGCTGCGGGGGACCGCCCGGTGGGGCTGGGGCGGCGGGCGCTCTGGGACCGGCTCCCACTGGACAGGAGGCAGGGCCTCACGCCCCCTCGGCACCTCCGCCCAGTGGGTGTTAAGGCTCTGCCTGCTCAGGCCCAGAGACCAGCCAGAATGATGCTCATGCCCGGGGCCCACGCTGGCCAGGCCAGGCCGAGGGAGCAGGGTTGGGAGAGGCGAGGCCGGGGCAGCAGGCCTGCTTGCTGAGTGCCTGTTCCTCCCGCCCGGCACCCCTGCAGGGGTCGGGGTTCGGGGGTGGGCGAGCAGGGCCTGAGGTGGGGGGCGGGGCAGGCTTGGGCCAGAGCCAGAGATGGGCCTCTGTGTGAGCCCTGCTGTGGGCGGGACCTCATTCTCCTCTGCTCCTGGGCCTCCAGCGGTTCAGTTTGTCCCAGAGGTGTCCTGGGGCCTGTGGTGACGCCAGGAGAGGCTGGGGTTCACCCATCCACGAGGGGTCCTCCCGGTGGGTGAAGGGTGCCCTGTCCCACCCCTGGCCCTGTGCGGTGGGGGTTCTTGTAGGGAGACCGTAGGCTGGGGGGAGTCGGTGGCTGTGGTGGCCTTTCTCCCGGCTTCCACCTGAGACGGGCGGCCTCTAGCGCCCCCTAGCCCCAGCCCTGAGCAAGGCTGGGGAGCTTCCTGCCAGAGACCCCAGCAGATGCCCCAGGGGGTGCAGGGGCTGGCGGGCGGGCGCTGGAGCCCAGAGCAAGGGGCCAGGGCCGGGACCTGGGCCCTGCTCCCGGCCCTGCCCCAGCGAGGCTCTCCCACCCTCTGGGCCCATGCGCCCTCGAGCCAGGTGGGAGAGGGCACCCTGCTAGGTGCCCCAGACTGATGTCACTTCCCTTTGCCGGTGGCGTGGGGGAGGGGCGGTGCTGGAGGAGGTGGCGGGGTGGGGGTGGGGTGGGGTGCGGGGGAGAGGAGTAGCAGCAGCCTCAGCCAGGCATCGTTTGCTGTCGTGCCCTGTCCCCCTCCCTCTGTCTCCCCTCAGCGTCTGCGGGACCGTGCCCCCCCCCAGGCTCTCAGCCTGCCCGTGCCTGCTGGGCCCGGGAGCCCCTCAGCCCGGGGTTAATGATTACCTCAGGCACTGTTTCCAACCGTGCCGTCACCAGTGGACTTGACCCTGGTGTTTTCCAGGAATATTAGCAGGCGCCGCCCCTCCCCCAGCTGATTCTGCCCCCAGCCTTCCCGGGATGGAGAGCCTCCTCCGGCTATGCTGGGCAGTGTCCTGACCCCCTCGGGGACAAGTAGAGGGCACAGATGTGAATCAGATGGTCATATGCCAAACCCGGGAAGGCTTCCTGGAAGAGGGGATGCTTGAGGGAAGGTGTGCAGGATGAGTTTATGGCCCTGTGGGCCACCCAGCGGGGAGAGGGTGTTCTAGGCCTGGAGGGCCGGCTCGTGGAAGGGCCCTGAGGTTGGACGTGGCGACTGTGGCAGCCGCAGGAGCTACGGGCCGTCCCTCGGTGAGGCGGGCGGGAGGTGAGGCAGGGCCGCCTGGGGGCGACTGCCGGTCGTCTCAGGCTCGCCTGGTCTCCCTGCGCAGGTGCCCATCATCCCTGTGGTGTACTCCGACTTCTCCTCCTTCTACAACACCAGGAAGAAGATCTTCACCTCAGGTAGCGCCACGTGCACGCGGCCCGTGCGCCCTGTCCCTGCGGCGCCCAGGTCCCTAATGGAACGTAGACCCCATTTCTGGGCGTTACTAGAGGCCAGACCCCTGCCACGCAGTGACCATTCTGGGGAGGGAGGGAGGGAGGGAGGGAGAGATCCGGAGCCTTGACCAGGGGCCGAGGTGCGTGGTCGTGGGCCATTTCCTGAGCAAAGGAACCGAGGCCCCGAGAGCGTGGGCTGGGCCCCGAGTCCACACACACGCAGGTCCAGGCTGCGCACACGGCTCTGGGGCGGGGGCCAGGGCACTCGTGCACTTGTCCTGCGATGCAGGGGCGCTTCTGAGCCTGTGCACCCAGGAGGCCTGACTCAGGGGGGCCGCAGCCTCCTGGGCACCCCCAGCCCCACGGCCCCCAGAGCTCAGGGCCCCTGCCCTTCCCTGCAGACGCTGCTCCTGGAGCCCAGGTGGGGAGGTGGGGTGCGAGGTTGAAGGGCAGCAGGGGAGGAGCCAAGCCCGCCACCCGCACCTGGGGCCCTGGGACCCCCAGGATGGCGGTGGAGCGTGGGTGGGGCTGCCCGGGGGCGGGGCCAGGAGGGCGCTTCCTGGTGGAGGGGGTGTTCTGGGCCGTGGCGGGTGCTTAGAGGGGAGGGCGCAGTTGTCCCTTGTCCCCACCCTGAGTGTGAACTTGGGAGCCAAGTGCGGTCGTGTCAGCTCTTCTCGGCTGAAAACCAGCCAGCAAGCCCGGGTGTCCCGGGAGGAACCCAGCCCTGCTGGGCCGTCGGGGGCTGCGCCAGGAAGGCCGGTCGGTGGCCGAGGGGAGGGGTTCTGCTGGCGATGGGGTCAGGAGAGGCTGCAGGGTGGGAGCCAGGCGACTGACCCCCGCCCCGCCCCCGCCACAGGAACGATCAAGGTGGACGTTCTGGACGCCATCCCCACCAGCGGCCTCACCGTCGACGACATCCCCCAGCTCATGGACACCTGCCACGAAGCCATGAGGACCGCATTCTTCCACTTGTCCAAGACACCCCAGGAGAACGGGGCCACTGTGCAGCCCCATGCCCAGCCTGCCCAGTAGCCGCGGCCTGCAGCAGGCAGGGCCTGGAGGGGCGGTGGGGGGCAGGACCTGGCTAGAGGATGGACAGAGGGACCCCACCGTGCCCCGCCTCGGCTGCCAAATATCACTGTGTTCCACTCCCTCGGCCCGGCAGCTTTCACTGGGGCCCCAAAGCAGGGCGCCCACTCCCGTCGCTGGCTTCGGATCCAGGCCGCCGAGTTCCCGGCAGAGACGGCCGGGACCTCCCCGAGCGCGGAGGGCAGGGCCTCGGACTTGGGCGCAGGAGCAAGCCTGGGCCCGGACAGATGGCCGAGCTGAGGCCCCGCCCTCCCTCGGGCCTCCCAGCCCCGCCTGCATCAGGTTGCCAGGACGGGGTGGGCTCAGGGCCAGGTCTGAGCCCCGCTGCACTGCCGCGCGGCCGCCGCACTGCCGCGCGGCCGCCGCGCTGCCACCGCACTTGGTGGTTTTTCAGGAGGGCAGCGCCGTATCCATGAGGCCGCTGGGGCTTCTTACTTGGTGGTTTTTTTATAAACGAACTCTTGGAAGTGCTTGGTGAGCTGCGGTCACTCAGGGTGGGCAGCACCTGGGGGTCTTCTAGGCAGCCCAGGCCTCCTCCCTGGGGCCCAGCGCAGGAGCCCCCAGGGTCCCCTTCCCAGGGCGTTGGGCCCACGGCCATGCTATGGTACATCTCTGAACGGGTCAGGCTGAAAGGGCACGCCCAGGGGTCTGACAGGCACTGGGGAAGGGCGCTGAAGATTTGCTCTTCGGCCCCTGGCTCGGGGCGGGGCCCCCTGTCACCAGGAGGAAGCTGTCTCTGGTCGGCGTCACTTTCCCAGAAGCCACCTGTTCCAGCTGTTTGGAGGGGGACCAAGGCCCTACCTGGGAGCACCCAGTGGGCCGGAGGCCTCTCCCTGCCCCATGCTGCTCCTGTCTCCCACCAGTCAGCGTGTGCTGGGGGCCTGGGGGAGGCCCCTGCCAGCTCCCGAGTGCCCCCCGCAATCCACCCACGGACACGGCAGCTCTTCAAGTCTCATTTTATTCTGACAAAGATCAGAGAGGGGGCTGCCCCCGCCAGCGCGCCGCCCAGTCAGGGGCCCCAGGCTCTGGGCAGGGAGCTGTCGTCCCGCCCCTCGGCCCCGGGCCTGCCAGGCCCCAGGAGCTGCCGAGGTGCAGGGGCCGGTCCGCACGGGACAGCCCCTCAGCCTGCCCGGCCCTGCTTCTTCCGTGAGCAGAGGCGGAGCACCCTCCTGCCCTGCCCGAGGCGTGGGGGGGCACAGGCCGGTCACAGCTCCTTCTTGCAGGAACCTGCAGGGGCGATGGGGGCTGCGCTCAGTCACGGCTCCCACCACCTTCCCGTCCAGCCAGACTCGCCCCTTGGCCTACGGTGCCCGCCCTGTCCTCTGGCCTCTCGGCGCAGGCTCCCCCGGAAGCATGGGGCGCTGTCGGTGGCGGGGAGGGTGAGGGGCAGGGCACTCACAGGACCCCAGCTGCTCCTCCAAGAAAGAGATCTGCTCGCTCAGAGAGTCGATGCGGTCCAGCTGCTGGAGGGAGTGGGCCAGGAGGCTGCTGGGGTCGGGGAGCCCCTGCTCCAGCGCCCGCGAGGCCAGGCTGTGCAGGGGGGCCAGCACCAGCTGCAGCTTCTGTGGGGTGGGCCAGGGCCGGGTGCGTCAGGGCCCGGGTGACCCCAGCCAGCCCCTCACCCGCTCTGTTCAGCAAGGCTTTAAGGGAAACTGCCGTGGCCGGCACAGCTTCCCAAAGCACGGACCCAGCTCTAGCTGCAGGGCCCTGGACGGCCACCAGAGGGAGCTTCTGCACCAGGAGACCCAGAGGGCGGGGCAGGGCGGTGGAGACCTGGGGCCAGCCTGGCCCATGGTCCCCCAGGAGCAGAGTGTCTCAGGTCATCAGCCCAATGGCCCTGTGGAAAGGCCCACAGGGGCACTCAGTCCCCTCAGGGACAATGGCGGGGTGGGCTGGACCTGGGTTCAGGTTCTCTGTGGCCAGAGGGGACAGGGCTGAACCTGGCCTGTCCTGTCATGGGGTCCCAGTCACCCCCTCTTACCCCTACAGCCAACAGGGGACAACGCAGGGGGCAGGCTGCGGCCCTGGGTCCCCAGCCCAGGCCTCACCTGCTCCAGGACGTCCACCCGTGACCGAAGCCTCTGCACTTCCTCCTCTACCACACTGTCCACGCCTGGGGAGACCCAGTGCTGAGTTGGGGAGGCCTGGCCGGCATCCCCACCCCCAGCTGGCCTCTGCCCAGGTGGGGTGAGCCCCTCCCCTCACTCTGGGCCCCCGCTGCCCCCCCCCAGGGGCCACCGGGAGGTCTGGGGGCGGCCCTGCCAGCTCTGTGCGCCCTGGGTCGCACCCTGGGTGGACGCAGCCCCACCCTCGCCAGCGGCTTGGTCCAGGGTCCCCGCCATGCTGAGGGGAGGTCCCCGCCGAGGTCCACGCTGCGCTCTTGGTGGCCGGGCTGCCGACGGCGCATTATTACTCACGGTACGAGTTTGAGAGTCACAGCGCGTACCAAAAGTAATAATGTCCCGTCGCCAGCGGAGGCGCGGCGTCTCTGAGCTGCCGGGGCAGGGACGCGGGCCCGCCACGCTCTGGCTGAGATGAGGCCCCCCCCCAGCAACATCCCCTCCCCCCGCAGAACCGGAGAGCAGTGGCCGCCCACCCTCCCTCTGGGGCAAGAGCCCCCTGCTGCCCCGGCCGGGGAGCAGCAGGGCCGGCAGCCCTCCGGTGTCCCAGTTGTCCAGCACCGGGGCCCTCCCCACCAGACCCCAGGTGCAGCAGCAAGTGGCGAGTTTACCTCGGGTGGGGTTCGGGGCCACCCTGGGGGCCCCTCTCCTGGGCGGGCTTGGCGCCCCGCCGGCAGACGGGCTGTGCCCCTCCCGGCACTGGCACCAGTAGCTACCCACAGTGTTGACACAGCGGTGCAGACAGCCGCCCCCTCCCGCACTGCATTCGTCCACGTCTGCGGGGAAAGCGGCGTCAGGCAGGGCCCGTGCCCACACCGAGCCCCCCGAGATGGGCCCTGTGAGAGGGCCCCCCGAGGAGGGCAGCCCCCAGCCTCACCTGTCTGGCAGGTGTCTCCCTGCCATCCTGCCGGGCAGCGGCAGTGGCCTGGCTGGACACAGCTCCCGCCGTTTTGGCACGGTGGCTGGCATATGGCTGTGGGAGGCAGAGGCCTGTGACCACCTCGTGAAGGTCCCCAGGGGTGGCCGCCAGGAAGGGGTGTCATGCCGCAAGGAGGCGCTGGGCTCAGGTTTCAAGAGGAGCAGCGGGTGCTTTGCCCAGGTCCGCACAGTGGAGCGGACTGTGGTCTAACCGGGCAACCATCCTGACAGACAGGCGCTGCCGTGGGACCTCACCTGCTCCACAGGCCTCTGGGAGCCCGCTGGTCCGCTTCCAGCCAGGGCAGCAGGCGTAGCGCGGCCTGGTGGGGGCGGGCCCCGGGCTGCGGCGGTAGGCCGTCCTGTAGATGGTCCTGTTGGGGGGGGGGCAGGGGAGGGCAGCTCAGAGGGGCCCGGTCCTCACGGGGGCGGGGGGGACCGGACCGGGTGCCCCCAGGTCTCCTGGGTCGAGGCCGGGCTTTCCCCAGACATGCCGGCCATGACGCCCCGACCTCCCATCCGCGCCTAGGCCTCCCCAGTGTGCAGAGGCTCACGCGACCCCCCAGGGGCCTCTGAGACCGGGCCCGCAGGCTGCCCTGAGCAGGCAGGGCTCCCGAGTGGGGTGGGAATTACAGCGCCCTCCCTCCTCAGCCAACTCCCATGTCCTGGCTGGAGAAGGAGACCGAGCAGCCACCCACAGGGAACAAGGGCTCTGGCCCACGCGGGCATGTCACAGGGCCCCCAGCCTAACCGTGCCCACACTGGTCCCCGCCCCTGCCAGGTCTTGGAGAACCTTGCAGAAAATAAAATGTTTTCAAGGCCCACGTCCACGGCTGAGAACCGGGGGTGCATGCCCCTCCCACAGACACAGGCTGCAAGGACATCCTGGTGAGGGACAGCGGCAGGGCCTCCGTCTGTGACCAAGGGGACTTGGGGGATGGCGGCCGGCATCCTCCCAGGGGGACAGAACTTGGAGCCAGCGATGCCGTGGGGCGGGGTGTTAATGCCTTGAAATGGAGGGGGCACACCGGATGGAGGACCCCTCGAAAGGTGAGGGTGGGGAGCAGGTGAGCGAAGAGATGCTTGAGGTCACCACGGTACCAGCACGACCACGTTCAAACAGGTGTCGGCCTCTGCCACCGGCTCGGGCGTGGCCTGGCTTTTCCACGGTGGGGTGAACGCCCCCACCCAGGCCCCGTGCGATGCGGGCAGGCGGGCCGCACTCACCGGTACGTGCTGCAGACCCGGGGCCCGTCGCAGGTGGTGAGGAACGGCTGGTACACACGCTGCACAAAGGACTCGGACACAGGGCCCCGGGGAGCCCCCACGGCGCACACTCTGCGGCTGCGGGGGGGCTGTGAGTCAGTTGGGGGCTCCCAGAGCCAGACCCTCCCAGCCCCGGGCCCAAGGAAGCTGAGAAGCTGGGGGAGGGGCTCCTCAAGGTCACTGTGGGAAGGACCCCCAGCAGCCACAAGTGAGAGGCACAGCCCCCGAGAGCCTGGGGGGAGGGCTCACCCGGGTCTGTAGACGCGCTCCGTGGCGCCCGCTGCCAGCACCAGGACCCACAGCAGAGGCAGCTCCCTGCAGCCCCGCATGGCCGGAGTCTCCAGGGGGGACGGCCTTCTCCTCAGGGTGGCCTGGAACACAAGGCGTGGCCTGTAGGTCCCACTATGGATCCCACTAAGCCCCTGCTCCTGGGGGACACTGTCCCCTCGCCTCAGCCCCTGCCAGCAGGAGAGCCCCCGGCTCCCCGCCAGCCACACACAGCCCACAGGGCACCACGGAAGGGCGACGTATGGGGCCTGGGAACGGACATCGGCGCCTGGTTCGGGGCAAGAGGCCTCCGGACCCTGCTGGGCTGCGCTGGGCAAGCACAGAAAGTGCCCCAGGCTGCAGGGCAGCCCCCGGGGCGGGGGCCCAGGGCACACGCGGGGCACAGCGTGCCCTCCCCGGCAGGGTTCGGCGCTCCCTCATCAGTGCAGGGCAGGGCGGGGCTAGGGCTCAGTGGCCCCCCCGATCTCAGTCCACAGATGGGGGTTAGTGGGCAGAGCTGGAACCAGCCCAGCTGGCCCGGCCCTCCTGGTCTCTAATGTCCCCCCACGGGGAGCCAGCCGTGGGCCGTGCAGGAGTCCTTCAGGGCTGCGGGCACTCGGCAGCCACGGGTGTTCCCGCCCTCGGCGGGTGAGGGCTCGCATTTCGGAGGGCGACCGCTGTGCTGGGGACCGCACCGGTCGGGAGTGTCCGGCAGGCAGCCTCCAGGGCTCCCAGACTGTGGCCGCCGGACACCTGCCTGGCGGGGGACAGGAGCAGCCCCTCGGCCCCCACGCCAGTCGAGCTCATGGACGTCCCTGTCGTCTGGTCGGGGACGTCCGGTTGGGGACCGGGGCCAGGGAGGCCTGGAGAGGACCCCTGGGAATCCGAGAAACCCAGCCCTGAATTAATCAATGGCCTGTGACAGGCCCCGGGGACGGGAGGGGGCAGCCCAAACAGGCAGGGGAGCGGGGAGATGCGTCCATCTGTGCGGCCAAGGCCCCCTGTTTCGGGAGCCCCGCCCGAGGCCCCCAAGGGGCCAGGGTCCCCACGCCCCAGGGCTGTCCTGGGCCCTGCAGGGTCCCCAGTAGGAACAGGCACTGGAAGAAGTTGAAGCGTGTGTGTCGACTCCTCAGGGACCCGGCTTCCGCAGACACCACCCGGGGCTCAGGGCTCCTCCTTCGGCTCCGATGGTCAGTCCCGTGAACAGGGACCACGCAAGTGACTGAACCCTCCCCACCTACCGGGCCCGCTCCAAGCACGTGCCCACCCTGACCGGGTCCTTCCTGCACCTCCTGTTCTCTGTGAGGCCCCAGAGTGGGGGAGGGGACAGTGGTGTCAGGACTTAGTTTGGGATCAGCAGGGCTTCTCAGAGCTTCTGGGCAGGGGCCCGAGCGTGGGAAGACCAACTTGGGGGCGCGCCCTGGGGGCGACCCGCTGGGCCTCCTCCGACTCCTACTCCAGCACCCACCCTACTTTCAAGCTGTTTGGCCAGGGTCGCGCAGCTCTGCGAGGCGGGAGGAAGCTGATGGCACTGCCCAGCCTGTGCTGGGCTGGCAGAATCTCATTTCCCTTTGCTGTTGCAGCCCTGCTGGGGCCGGAGCGCCAGCGCGGGGGTGGCCCCGGTCTCCAAGTCCGTAAGCAATAGAGTCCCGGCCTGTCCGAGTGTCAGGTGAGCCCTGCCCACCGCCTCCGCCCCACCTGCCTGGCCCGCGTCCCGAGCCCCGACCCGAAGCCCCCACCCCGGGCGGCTGAGTCCTGACTGCCGCTGGCAGATGGTCCCGGGTCACCCCTCCACCGGAGGGGCGCTCTGCACGGGAGTACCCACAGAGAGGGGGGGCGAAGAGGCGGCGTGAGGTGACAAGACTGACTCATGGGACGTGCCTGCTCCAGCGCTCGTCCCACGCCGCCCCTTCGCCCCGCACGGCCGGCTTCGCGAGCGGTGGCAATGAGGGCGGAGTGACACCCTCCGCCCCGCAGACGGCCCGGCTGGCCTGGGCTGCAGGGTGCGGGGCCTGCGAGGCCCTGAGTCGGCCCCCGGAGGACTCGCGGGGCCCAGATGAGGGACGAGGGGCTGCGGCGCCCCCACCCCGGCCCCCCGCGCAGCCTGGCGCGGCGCTGAGCACTCGCCGCCGGCAGGGGGCGCGCTTCGGCCAGGCCGCTGGGCCCATTCTGCGGAACCAGCCGCAGGACCCGCGGCCGGGCTGGGGGTCGGCTCGCCGCGCGGCGGCGCCCGGCGCCCCGACCCGCTCGCCGCCCGGCTCCCCGCCGTCGCTCAGCAGTCGCCCCCCAGCGTCGCGCGCGGCCCTGTCCCCGACCTTCCCCGCCCCCAATCCCCAGCCGGAGCGGCGAACGGCCTCCGCCCTCGGCGCTGCCCGCGCCCCCAGCCCGGCGGCCCCGCTCGCTCCGCACTCACCGCCCGATCCGGGCGCGCACGCGCCGCCGCCGCCACCGCCACCGCGCCGAGGGGCCCCGGCCCCGCCCCGGCCCGGCCCGGCCCCGCCCCACCTGGCCCTCCCAGCCCCGCCCCCGCCCCGGGGTGGGCTCCGAGCCCCAAGCCCGCCCGCCCGCCCCATTGCGCGGATGGAGAAACTGAGGCCCCGCAGCGGACGGTGCCCCGGGCCAGGCAGTGAGTCAGCTAGAACCCGGGGCTCCTGACACACAACGGCCTCCGAGCGCCACCGCCCCTCACGAGCCCGCTGAGTCCCAGCAGCCATATTTGCGCCCCACTGCAGGGGACACAGGGCTGAGACGCAGGTTAGGTACCTGGAGGCAGTGTGGGGAGTCACGCTGGCCAGGGTGGGCTAGCTGTCGACGCCCCCCCGCCCCCCGCGCTGCCCCAGCCTGAGCACCAGCCGCAGCGGGTAGCCCACACAACCGGGGGCCCAGTTCACTAAGCGCTCTGCAGCCCAGCGTGGGGTGGATATCATGAAGCCCGGAGACCCCGTATTCCCGCGAGATGACACGGCTGGGTCCCGGTGTGGCACCCAGCCTACAGCCCATCCACGGTGCTCGGTTAGCATCCTCTTTGTTCAGGACGCTCAAGACTCCAAGCGCTCCGCAGACCCCAGGGAGCTCCCCCAACCCCACGGTCACTGCTGGGACTCCTGGGCAGTCTTTTGTCCTCGTCCCCTTTCCCCATTTGTAACGTGGGTTGCAGCAGCCCCGTGTGGCAGAGCAGCCAGGAGCAGCAGTGCCCCCCAAGAGACAGTGGCCCTCGCCGCTGGAACCAGGCGAGCCCAACCTGGAGGCTGCTATCACAGGTCATGTTTGTGTCATGATTATCACAGTGGTCACTGTGCAGGAGGCTCCGGGCCTGTCCCCCACCACACAGTGTCCGCCCGCCAACTCAAGCCCGGGCCTTGGTCGCCTAAGTGTGCACATGTGAGACGTTCCCAGGCTCGGCCGACCCCCACTGCTGCCCAGAGGCCCTGGGGCTTGCAGTGGGACTCACCGGGAGAAGGGGGCTCCGTCATGCCCCAGACACTGGTGGCAGCTGCTCTTCTGGGTGGCGGGGGCCCCCCGAGCCTCCCCTACGCTGGGCTCTGCAGGTGAGAGACAGAGCGAGGGTTAGCGCACGGCCTTGGCCGTCCTGTCCGCGGCTGGGAGGCGGCTGGGGGCAGCCTGGATGCTGCCTGGGGCCCCAGCCGCACTCGGCCTGCAGACCCCACCCCCTGCGGCCCAAGCCGCTGGGGCCTCCCAGGTCTGCCCGAGGCTCCCGGCCTCCGCCTGGAGGCAGAGGAGGCTTCCCATCCGTCACGTGGGCCGGTGCGGCCAGCCCTGGGGTCCCGGAAACGCGCTGTGCGGGGGGCCCAAGTATCTGCGAAGCCCAGGTGTTGCGTGAAGGGTTCACGGGAAGGAAGGGCTTCTGGGCAGCCAGAGCTGTGGGGCACTGACTCAGGCCCCCTTCAGTGCCCGGGCGCTGAGGGGAGCAACGGGGCCAGCTGGACAGGGGCCCCCGGAAAGAGGCTTCTCCTTCCTGCCTGTCAGCGGCTGCTCTCCTGGACCGGGGCGGGGGGCCCTGGGAGCACCCAGCAGGTGGTCCAAGGGCAGCAGGGACGGCTGCTTCTGGATGCCTATCAGTGCGGGGGGCCCTGCACTGGGCCCTAGTCTCCTGGCCCCCAAACCCAAGCAGGGCAGCCCCTGTCCAGCCCCGGGCAGTAAAGAGTTAAGAGCTGGACCGAGGGAGACTCCGAGGGAGACTCTCCCGGCCCTGTCTCCTGACCTTTCCTGTCCCTGAAGCGGACGGTCACTGGACCCTTTAACCTCCTGCCTGAGCAGAAAGGGCAGCCTGGGGAGCTGGGCCGGCCCAACCTCACTCTGCCTGTCGCCGACTTTCTCCCCTGAGACCTGGGCGTCCTCGGGGCCGCGGGGAGCCAGGGCCGGGAGGGCACCCGCGCCTGCTTGGGGGTGTGGATGGGGACATGGGCCACTCTGGTTGGCGTGGAGAGAGGGAGACCCGGGCTGCCCCCAGGGTCCAAGGCGGGCCGGCAAAGTGCCTCCCTCCGAGCTGCCCCTGCCTGGGGACCCCCGAGGCCAAGCCAGCGGAGCGGGGTGGGGGCTCCTCCTAGTCCTGTATTCAGTGTCCCCGACGTTCACAGCTCATCCTGGATGCAGGTCTGGTTTGGGGGTTCCTGTCCCCTCAGGGAGTGCTCGCCCACCCTCGGGGGACGCCCTCGGGACGCCCGGGTCTGAGGCGAGGTCTCCTGGGCGCAGAGTGCGGCCGGAGGGAGGCGAGCCAGGGGCAGGGTGCCGGCTCCACGTGCCTGCTCCCTGCAGGGGTCACAGGGCTGCCGGGGGCCCGGGGGCGCGTGGTGGAGTCGGGCAGGGCTGACCTCAGTCCAGACTGGGCCAGCCACCCGCGGGCGCCCGAGCCAAGGAGGCTGGGAGTCCTCCGTGCCGTGGGGACGGCACCAGTAGGGGGGACGATGAGATGGCACCGGAGAGCTCAGCCAACAGGGTCCGGGGTCGGCGCTCACCCCTCTCTGCCTGCTCCCTGCCCGTCCAAGGCGCTCCCACCGTACCTGGTGCTGCCTCGGCCCCCGGCCGGGCCATGGTCACCGCCGCTGCCTCCTCGGCCGGGGTGGGCCCTGCCCCTCACAGGCCGCCCCAGCCTCCTTCTGAGGCCGCCCGTGGGCCTGTCCGCTGGAGCCTCCATCTGGGCCGTGCGTGCTGGACAGCGGCTCGGGGCAGGGAGGCTCCTCCCGGGCGAGGAAGGGCGGCTTTTTATGCTCCGTCCCGTGTAAATCGGGACTGGGATGGGCCCTTCCAGGCCGGACTTCCTGTGTGTGTTCTCCACTGATAACGGGATCTGTCGGCACACAAACAGGAGGCCGAGGGCCCGTGGGGGGCCGTCGAGGGAGGGGCCTGGTTGGGCGGCAGGAGGGGTGGGGGACCTGGGCCCCAGGCTGCGGGGTCTAACCCTGAAGTAGCCAGAGACCAGGCTCTGGAGAGCCACAGCCGGGCTGGCGACCCTGGGACACGACAGGTCCAGGGTGTGACAGGGGACACGCCGGCTCCAGGGCCGCGGACCCACCAGGCTTGCGGGGCTCCACAGAAAGGCCCGCTGGTTCTGCCACCCCGGATCACCCGCCGCCCCCCAGGGCCCGCAGCAGCACCCCGATGTGTGTGCCAGGGGGTGGGAGCCCAGCCGGAGGAGGCCTGGGGCTGGGCAAGGGGGCTGGGCCGAGCCTGTTCCGTGGCTCCTGGAGCCCAGAGGGGCTGGGGCGGCGGCGGGGAGAGGCCGGGGGTGGCTTGGGGCCTCGTCCAGCGAGGGGGCTGCCTCGCCTGGGAAGGGCCTCCCCAGGCAGTAGCCCCGCGTCTGGAGGCGCGCCCGCGGGGGAGGCGTCCCGGCCGCCCTTCCCTGGGGCGCTCCCTGGCCCCTCTGCGCCCCGCCTCCCGCACGCTGAGGGGTACAGGGGTGGGGCTGGAGGAATGCAGGAGCCTTGAGGTGGCCAAAGAGGGTGCTTCCTCAGATGGGTGGGTGCTCCAGCCCCTGGCCTGGCCCTCAGGCCCCTCGTTTAGGAGGCGCTGTGCCGGGGCCTCGCAGGCCACGCTTCAGCAGCCGTGACAGTGGGTGACAGGTGTCCGGAGGGAGCTGGGCCGCTGCTGAGCACCTCCCAGACCACATAGTCAGCGGGGGCCCAGGCCGAAGAGTGGCCCGCCTCGGGCACGGGCCCCGCGCCAGGGTCAGCCCGCAGCCTGGCCTTGAGCCCCTCAGCTGGCCCTCGCCTCCCCCTGGCCCCGCCCAGCTGATGTCCTGGCCAACCGGGCGGCCTGGGAAATTCCCCACCGGAACGCTGAGGGCAGGAGGGGGTCTCAGCCACGCCTGGCGGGTCCCTGGCGGGGGAGGGGGTGCAAAGGTGCGGGCCTGCAGTCGGCCCAGGGCCTAGCCCTCGGGCGCCTAGAGCGGCGCTGGCCCCAGAGTTTCTGTGAGGCCCCAGTTCCTGGGACTTAAAGGTCATTGGCCTGAGAGGCAAGGCGGCCGGGGGCCCTTTGCCCAGATGCCCCCCAACCTTTCAGCCCCCAGGGCCGCACTCTGGGCCCCGCTTCGCCTCGCCCAGCCCCCCTCACTCTGCCACCGAGGGCCCATTGGCCCACAAGGGCAGGTGTCCTGACAAGGGGACTTGCCAGGGCGATGGGCCATCTAGGCTCCACCCCTCCCCCACGGGGCGCTCACGTGGCCCCGACCCCGGTCCCCTGCGCCGAAGAGCCAGCAGACCCCAGGCCTGGCCGCATCCAGCCGCTTTCGTGTACAGAAGGGGAAACCGAGGCCCAGAGCGAGGAGACTGGGCCAGGCGTGCAGGGAGGCAGAGCCGGGCGGCGTGACGGACCAGCCCCGCTCCCTGTCCCTGCCTGTTTCCAGTGAGCCCCCAATGCCTCCCGTGCCCCCCCCCCGCCCAGTTGTCAGACACGTCCCTGCCTGGGGACGGGCTGAGGCTAGGAATAGCCAGTGAGCTAGGTAAGTGAGAGGGTTAATGGATGACACCCCCCCCAAAAGGAGGGCATATCAGGGAACTTTCTGAAAAGGCACCCAGCGCACAGAGGCGGATCCAGGCCCGGAGGCAAGAAGGCAGAGGCTGGGTCCTGCATAGCTAGGCCCTCCCGCGGTAGCTCCTAAGTGCCAGCCCCCCATCGTTTTGGGGTCCCCAGTGCTCCGTGATCCCCTCCTGACAGGCTCTGCCCGGCCCCCGGCCCCTCCCTGGGCCAAGACCAGGACCAATCCGCAGACAGGAGGCCTTGGCCGAAGGCCCAGCGGCGCCAGCCTCTCCCTGTCCAGTGGCCTGAGACCCACCTGCGCCCCGCTCGGGCTGCGGTCCTGCCTCCCTCCAGGGCATGTCAGGGACAGGCGGGGGCTGCCCAGGAGCGGGGCGGGGTGTGGGTGCGCAGGCCGTGGGCAGACGTGGGTGCTGTCTGACACTCTCTCGGGCTGCGGGAGGGGCCTGGGGGCTGGAGAGCAGCCACTGTCACTTTCTGCCCCGGAGGCCCCCAGGGCTGGGGCGGCGAGCGCGCTCTGAGCTGCGGGTTGGGGGGGCTCTGCCTGCGGCAGGAGGGGCCGCCCCCCCCCCCCCCATCCCCCGGCCTCTGTGTAGGGTTAGGGAGCTCACAGGCTGCTCCCTTGGAGTCTGTCCCCAGGCCCGCGTCCCCAGAGGGCGGTGTGACCCCCTCTCAGACCCAGCACAGAGGTGGTGGCCACCGGGTGGGATCGGTCAGCGACCTCCGGGAGGTCCAGGCTGTCCACACCTGGGAGGCTCAGGGACCGGGCCTGGGCCCTGTCTGCTGCGGGTGTGGCGTCCAAGGCAGAGGCCCTGGCACGCTGGCCCTCGCTTTGCTTCTGTTGCTGGAGGCACGGACCACGCCGGGCCTCGGGTTCCCCGTCGCCCCGCAGCAGCAGAGCGAGGCTGCGGCAGCGTTCTCCCAGCCGCCGGGAGTTCGGCGGGAAAGGGGCCATGCTGCCTTACCTTCTCAGGGCGTGCTTGTCAGGGGTCCGCAGGGCCTCCGGGGGGTCTTCTGCGGCTGTCCTGGGACCCCTCACTGCCGGGCTTTTGGCCTCTGGAGCCCCAGAAGAGAGTGGATCCAGCCCCCGGCAGAGGCCCGCGTGGGCATCCCGGGCGGCGAGAGGCAGAGGCCCCGGGCGCGTGCGAGCAGGGCCGCGGGGAGGACAGCGCGGAGCACAGAGCAGGGGAGAGATGAGCTTCCTGTTTATCACCCAGCACCGCTGGGCTCAGGGACAGGATGGCCCTGTCAGCCACGGTGGGGCCCGGCTCCCCACCAGATGTGGCGGGACCTCGCAAAGGGACGGCCTGGCCCAGCGACCCGTTCCAGCGGGGGCTGCTGGGACGGTGGGGCTCCAGCACCCCGGGGCCAGGCGAGCTGCCTACCCCCGGGCGGGGCCCAGTCCTGAAGGGAACATGTTCCTTAGGGAGCACGGGCTCTGTCCGGGTGCCTGGGGTCCTCAGCTTCCCCCTCGCTGCCCCCGTCCCGCCTCGCTGGTCTGTGAGAAGTGCCCCGTGCTGACGCCCAGTGCAGCGCTCCCAGACGCACTTGGGTTGAGACGCGCCCATTTTTAGATGATGTGACTGAGGCTTACAGGAGAAGGTGCTTGTCCGGGGTGGGTGAGTGGGTGTCTGGGCAGCGGGAGACCCTCAGGGGACCTTGGGCTCCATCTCCTCGCTGCCCCCTGGCCGTGCCTCCTGGGGACCACACGTGGAGGCCCAGGATACAACCTGCCCCGAGCCCCAGCCCTGTCTTTGGTTCCCAGAAGGTCCCTGTGGGCTCTGCCTCCAGAATATGTCCCTCCTGCCACTGCCGATCCTAACCCAGGCCCCGACATTTCCCTCCTGGATGGCCTCCTCCCTGGCTTGCCGGGCACCCCTGCCCCCACCCCCCTGGTCAGGGAGCTTTGTGAAGGGTGACGTCCAGTCTGCCTGCGACATCCCTGCCTTAGCTCCCCCAGGGCTCCCCAGGGCCCTCGGACCAACTCCGGTCCCTCGCGCGGCACCCTGAGCTCCCCCCGTGGAGAGGACAGCGGCCTCGTCTCTGGCCAGCGGCTGCCTGCACTGCACCAAGGCAGGTGGGCAAAGGGCGGGCCCAGAAGGGCGCCCCCCACCCCAGGGCGGCTTGCAAACGGGCATTGCCGGCGAGACTCTGCAGAGACGCGCACGGCCAGTGAATGTCTGCACACGGAGCACGCCCGCGTACCCCGCGCGCCACCGAGAGACAGGCCCCGCCCTCACACCCCAGGAGCCGCCCCCACCCCGCTCCTGTGCTGCGGCTGTGCCTCGGTCAGGGTGTAAGTCCGCGGGGTCTCTCGGGGCCCGCGCTGTGCTGGCCTCATCTGCCTGGTGCCACATCTAGGAGACTTGTCTTTGCTGTTGCGATGTGCGGCTGCTGTTCGTCTCCGGCGAGAAGGGACCACAGTCATGCCCACACTGTTGCTGGCTTCGGGTCTTATTGATGGGGCTGCTTTGGGCATGTTCATGCTGGCCTCCTGGCAGATGCACGCATGTATGCACGCGAGCGTGTTCCTCCTGCCTACTTATCCCTGGGACTGGCCGGGGACCAGGAGAGGCATGAAGCCAGCACCGCCCGACAGCTGTCCAGCTCGCCCCACCAGCGACTTTCGGCTGCCCCGCTCCCTCGCCAACACTTGTGATTGTCCAGTTCATCATTTTAGCCATTCTGACAATTTTGCAGTTAGCGTAGCTGTATGATTACTTCTTTCGTGTAGGGGGATGAAGGAAATCTTATTTTGTGAATCACAGGCTTCCTCCTTGGGGAAACACAGAGGATGCCTGGCTGGGTGAGGGAGGGCAGGGGCCCTTGGGAGGCAGGGCAAACGCCGGGGTAGGGGATCCAGGCTCCAAGTCTCGGGACGGCCTGAGCTGTGGGTGCCATGGCCAGCTAGGGCGCGAGCCCTCTGGGTGGTGCAGACAGAAGAGGCTCCCCGCCGGGGCAGTGCTGGGGGCCGGCCCCCGGGTGTAATTTCTGCTGTGGGTGGGCAGTGTGTCTCTGGTCCCCAAGAACCCCCGAAATGTTTGTCTCCAGAGCTGTCAGCCAGGTCGGGGTCACAGTGTTGACAAGGGCCGCGAGGTGGGCACTCACAGGGTGGTTGGGCCGACGGCTGCAGGGGCCTTGCCGAGCAGGGTCCCTGCCCGGGGCTGTCGCCAGGCCCTCGAGGGCCACCCCAGCCCACCCTCAGCCCCCCCGCCCCCGCTCCGGCTTGTCCCAGGACCCCGCTTGGTCTGGAACTGGGGTTCCTGCAGGCCCCTGAGGCGAGGCCCAACCCCCGGAGCTCCCCGCTGTGGGGGCCGAGGCAGGGGGCCCCGCGCTCCCCCCGGCGCGCCGCGCGGAAGCCCCTCGCAGTCCGGCTGCAGTGTGCGGAGCGGGGCGGATGGGGCAGCCGTTAAGGTGAAGGGGAAAAAACACTTTATCTCCGGTGACGGAAAGGGAAGTTTCTGTGAATGGGGTTGGGGGGGCTCGTGGAGGGGTGCCGGTTCAGCAGCCCACCCGCCCCGCTGGGGCCGTCCTGTCCCCCGCCCCCAGCCCGCTGAGGGAGAACCAGGGGCCCGGCCCTCGGGAGCCCTCGGGGTGGGGCGTGGGGACAAGGACAAGGGAGACGCTGAGGCCGAGGGCTCTGTGCTCCGGGCCTGTCGCTGCCCCGGGGGACTGACATTACAGTCTGACCCCGTTTATGGGGGAGGAGCGACTTCTCAGGGTCACGGAGACGGTCACGGCCCAGCCTGACCCCCGCCCGGAGCCGCAGCAGGCGGCCCGCAGTGCGGGCAGGGGCACAGAGGCCCTGGGGGGTGGGGGAGCGGCCCCACGCCATGGCGGACCCCTGTCCCAACACCGCTGGGTCAGTCGGGGATGGCTGGGAGGGGTGTGGGAGTCCCCTCCCTGGGCTCCGACGAGGTCGTGGATGGTACAAGCCCCGAGGCATTGCGGCCTCAGTTTCCCGGGGTGTCAGATCAAGGAGTGGCAGTTTTGGGGAGCCCTGGGCAGGATCTGGGTGTCTCTAAGCACTGTCGTGATGGACAGTTTGTGCCTGGGCCTTTGGTGGGGGTGGGGGAGGAGGAGGAGGAGGAGGAGGAGAGATCTGCAGCTTCCACCAGGTTCTCTAAAGGGCCTGTGAGACCCCAGATCCAGAGCCCTGGGCCCTGGTAGGTGGTCCCGGGGTGCCTCCAGCCCCCCCAGGCTACAATCCTCTGCTTTGAAGCTGCCTATTGTTATCATGATTTTTTAATGTCCTTAAAAATGTAAAGAGAGAAAGAAAAAAAAAAAAGGCCAGCATTTGCTGCCTGGCCAGAAATCTCTGTTTCCTCTCGGCCAGGAAACAGGAAGTGAGTGTGCGGGGCAGATCGGGAACCAGGCCGCGAGAACAATGGCAGCCCCTCCGGAGGGGAAGGGGAACTGCGTCAAGGGGCCGGGGTGGGGGTGGGGGCCCTGGCCCCTGCACAAATTTAGTCTCGGCTCTTTTCCTGACCCAAAGCTCGAAAGTGCCGTTGCGGGGGGAGGGGCGCGAGGCTGCCTCTGGCCCTGGGCATCTTCCAGGCCATCTGGCTGCTCCCTCTGTTCCCCTCTGGGTAAACTGAGGCCCAAGGAGGGGAAGAGCTTTGCCTGGGGGCCGCAGGGTGCAGGTCCTCTCCGGAGGGGCCTGCTAAGCAGGGCACAGGGCCCCCCACCAGGCCCAGGAGAGGCCGCTCGGGACCTCCTGCCCGCCTGGCCCCCCGGGCCCCCCACCCAGAGCCAGACCAGCCGCTCTGCCCCGCCCCACGCCCCCCTGAGGAAGTTAAAGCCAGTCTTGGTGGCGGGAGGCAGGGGACGAGCGGGCTCTCTGCAGCCAGCCCGGCTCTGTCACCTGGAGCTGCGTGACTTCAGGCCAGGCCACTGGAGGGGCCCTCGCTCGGTGAGACCAGGGGTCAACCCGCGCTTGCTTTTTTTGTTTTTTTTGTTTTTAATGCGGCAGGTGTGTTCAGAGGTAACCCCCGCACCACGCAATCCACCCATTGCAAGCACACAATTCAGTGGGTTTTAGCTCAAGTTACCCAGCTGAGAAGCCATCACAGAGCTGATTCTAGAACATTTTTGTCCCCTCAAAGAAACCTGTGCCCTCCAGCAGCCGACCCCATAGACCCCCTGTGCCCCAGCCCCAGGCCGCCTCCGGCCTCTGCAGGCCTTTCGGGGTTCCTGTCTAAGTGGGACACTACGCGGCGCCCGGTGCCTGCCACCGAGCGGGAAGAGTGGAGGCCCCTGCGTGTTGTGGCATGTCGGGGCGTCGCCTCTCCGCGAACGCGGGCTCCGTTGTGCGGATGGACCGCATCTTGTTTATTTGTTCCTCGGTCTGCTGTGAGCCTGTGTGTACACGTTTGCGTGTGCACACGTACGCTCCCTTCTCTCTGGCGCATATCCAGGAGCGGGCTGACTGGGCTTAATCGCTGGAGGAGCTGCCCCATTTTACGTCCCCAGCTGGTGACAGCCCCAGGACAGTGGTAGGGGCTGCCCCCCCCTCACAATCCAGCCAGGATCCAGCACAGACCAGGAAACACACCGTGGGCTGGACTGTGGCTCTTTGGGGCCAGGGCGGCGCTGAACCAAGGCCGCCAGAGGCTGTCACGGAATGGATACCACACAGCCTGCGGACTGTCCCCGCTCTGTGCACTGGGAGGCAGCGGTCACATCTAGAGCCCACAGGAGCCTGCCTCTCCCCCGGGGGCCCTGGACTTGACTCCCGAGCCCCCGGAGATGCAGGGGGTCCCTGGAAACCCGCCGGCATATTCTCAGCACTGCCCTGTGGGGTGGCTCGCTGCCCCATCCCAGCGCCAGGAAATCACCCCCAGCCCAGTGTCCCGCCCTGGCCCTCAGTCCGGGGATGGCAGGGCCAGGACCAGGAGAGCAGCACCCCCACACCCCACTTAGGGAGAGCGGCAGCCTGGGCCGGGTTGTATGTTCAGGGCCCCTGGGGTCCAGGGCCATTCTCCCCCCAAGCCTAGCGTCCTCCATCCGTAGGGACAATGGCCAGGCCCCCCTCGCTAAATATTAGGGCTCTGCTTGGATGTCCGTTGCGCCAGGGGAATGGAGACTCGGAGAGGCAAGCTCCCCGCCGCGGCCACCCAGCCTCCACAGGGCCGCCGCTCGCTCACCGCCCTCTCTGCGCCCCTGCCCCGCTCCGCTCTAGGATTTGAGTGGCCCCAGGGAGCCGGTGCTTTGGGATGGGGTCCCCGGTCTCCCTGACTCTCTGCCCATCCACCGCCGCCCTGGGCACCCGCCCTGCATGCCCTGTCTGCGCCCGTGTGACCAAGCGGGCAAAGGCGGCCTTCCCCAGGCCCGGCCGCAGCCCCGGGCAGGCACGGGGGTGTGGGTCAGCCCCAGCCCGGGGTGTCTGCGGTGCTGCTGCAGCCCACGTGACACCGGCTGGACTCTCGGCAGGATGTCCCCAGGCCCCCCCAGCCCTGTCAGGCCCCTCCGGGGGATCGCAGCATCCTGAGCCAGCCCCTGCTCTGGACAATAGCCGGAAACACCTCGCTCGGGCTGCGGCCTGGGAGAGGTGGCGGGGCTGCCCTGGGTGAGCACAGGCCTCCCCGGGCGGCCCTGGGAGCGCACCGCCTGCCGCCTCCGCGCTGACCAGAGACACCTCCCCACGGAGGCCTGGCCGGCCGAGGGCTCGGGACGCCTCAGGCCACCTCAGGCCACCTCCACCTCGTCCGGCTGGGAGGCTCCGCGGGTTCCTGGCAGAGCGCAGAGGGCTCAGCAGCACAGTCTGTGAGGGTGGTGACCGTGTTTTCCTGGGCTGACTCCATGGAGCCCCAACCCTCTCCCCATTCCCCCCATTTTAAAGGAAGAACATCCAGAAGAAGGAAAGCCACCCTCCCCCCCCCGGGGCCCACTCCCTGGAGCGGAGCGGAGCCACCCCTCCCCCCCAGGGCTGCAGGGGTGCGATTCTTGTGGGGGGCGGGGCGTGGGGGGCCAGGGGCCTCTCTGGGCCCGGGGTCGCTTATTTGTATCGCATTTTATGATCCCAATTGCAAATCAATTGGGTGCGGGGGGTTAACTGAGGCGTGGTAGTGTGTGCCCGTTTTGAAAGAGCTGGGTGGCTTCGAGGCATAAAAAGGAAACCGCACGTGGGTGCGTGCTGCCTGGCAGCCACGGGGACGCCGCAGGCCGCCGGCGCCCTCCCGCGCCCGGGCCCGAGGACCGCGCAGGAATGCAGAGCGCTCCCTGCGGGCCCCCGCCTTTGATGGCGGCAGGGGCAGGCCCCTCCTTGAGCCCAGCTTTGCTGAGATGTCCTGTCCAGGACTTACAGCAAGGCGTGCGCATTTCTAACAGGCTTTAGTTTTCAGAGCAGTCTGGGGCTCCCAACAGCGTTGGCAGGAGACACAGAGGCCCCCACAGAGCCCGGCTCCACGCGCACGGGCCAGGGGCCGCGTCGGTCACGGTCCAGCCACCTGCGCTGACGCGCCATTGCCCAGCGTGACTCTCGGTGCCGAGCACGCGTGGGCCCGGACGAATGCGCACCGACTCGCACGCACCGCTGTGGTCCCACGCAGAGCTGGTCCCCGCCCCGCCCCCTCGGACACGCTCACAGGGCGCGGGGGGCAGTCTCGTGACCTTGATCACCGTGTCTCCCGTGGTAGCCCCACCACGGGCAACTGACAGGGCATCCCCCCTCCCACGCTGACGCGCCCCGCCCCGTGCCCCACCCGGGCCACCCCAGAGGGCCCCTTCCCGGAACCCCACAGTGGCGCCCGGGCTCAGCTCTGTGCCTTCGAGGGGGTCTGTGCCACCCATGTGACCGCTCCCTGCTGAGGGGTCCCGCAGTGTGGGTGGGCCGCCGTTTCCCAAAAAGGAACAGAATGACCACGGGACGCAGCCACGCCCCCGCCCGGGGCACACACGGAGGGGTGACGGGGGGACTCAAACAGGCAAATGGGACACCCACGATGCACCCTTCACAGGAACCGGGAGGCGGGGTATCCTGTTGCCCCGCGGCTGACGAACGGACAGACATGGTGGAACGTCCCTCGGCCCCAAAAGGGAACAAGGCGCTGACGCCTGACACGGCACGGACAGGCCTCGGAGGCGCGATGCGGCGCGAGAGCCAGGCACTGAAGGACACGCGTCGCATGGTCCCGCACGGCTCCACTGACGTAGAATCGCTGGGACGCCGGGCAGATCCGGGCAGAACTGGGCCCGTGGGCCAGGAGCGGGAGGCGGGGCCGCTCCTGGATGGGTGCGGGGCCCCGGTTCAGGCGGTGAGAAAGTTCTGGAAACAGTGCCGATGGTTGCTCCACAACGGCAGTGTAATTAATTCCACTGAACTGCACGCTTAAAAGCAATGAAAAGGGCAAATTTTATGTCTTATGTGTATACATGTTAACACAATTTGGAAGAATTAACCGTGTCCTGTACTTGAAAGCGCTGGCTCGGGCCCTGCGCCAGGCAGATTGCGAGCCGCGTGAGTGGCGCCTCAGGGACGTTGCTACAGAAGAACGTCCCAGATTCCAGGCCCTGCCGATGGGTGGAGGGGGGCACTTAGCACCCCACAGATGGGGCAGCATGTCTGAGGGGGACCCCAGGAGGCAGTGGGGAGTGAGCACCGAGGGCCACAGCCCAGGAGGGGGCGCCATCAGGGCCGCGCCCGTTTTCCGGAAACAGACGGCGGGGCGGGGGCGCCCAGCCCCCCCCGGGGCTCTGCCGCAGCCTCTGGCCCACCCTTGGACGGGCCCCCTTTCCCCAGCCAGTAGCCACTCCTGGAGTTCAGGGACTGGGGAGGTCCCGTCTGAGGCCAGCGGAAGCCCCTAAGCCCAGCTCACCGGACCTGCTGTGTGGCTGGGTCCTGGGCCCTGTGGGCACCACAGGGAGGCTGGGGGTCCTGCGTCTGGCGCCGGGCTCACGCAGACCAGCTCGCGCAGCCCAGGCGGCGGGTCCCGAGGGAACTGCACACTTGGGTCGAGCAGGGCAGTGCGGTGTCGGCCCCGGAGCCAGTCTGAGCCACCAGAGCTCGGCGGTGCCCGGAGCGGTGGGGACCCGCTTCCCTGCTACCCGGCTCCCAGTGCCACCGAGGGAGCAGAGCGCTGCACTGGCAGGGCGGCCAGGAAGGAAGCCTAGAGCTGCCCGTCCGCCGGGTCACCTCGGTCCAGATTCCAGGGCTGGACCTGAAGCCCCGTCACCTGGGGGCCCGAACTCCTCCTGGCTCCTGGACCTTGCTCGGAGCCCAGGGGAGGGGGAGGGGAGGAGGGCCGCCGCCAGGGGCTCAGGCCTCCCGCCCTGGCAGGAAAGGCTGACCGGAGCTGGGACAAAGGGCGGACGTGCAGCCGGCCATGTGCGCCCTTATCTGGCCCTGCACTCGCCGGCGCGGGGCCTCCGCGGAAGCACTCCTCTCCGCCGCCTTCCTGCCGCCCAGCCGCCGACCCTACCGCCACCGGCCAGGCCCGGCAGGGGCGACGGCCACCTGGCCTCTGGGGCCTGAACTTGTAATGCAGGTGGAGTGGGGCATTGTCACCCTGCTGCTGTCCTGCTGGGAAGTCGGCACGAAGCCTCTGTCCTGTCAGCGAGGACACGGAGGCCGGAGCGCAGGGCCCGCCGGGCAGGCACCCTGCAGTCGGTCAGGGAGATCGCAGTCCTGGCTTCGGGGCCCACTGTGTCCCCTCCCCCGGCGGGCAAAAGGTGGTGGGAAGGGTCACAGGCAGCGGTGTGACAGAGGGGACACAGCCCACCACACTGCGTATGCAGGAGCTGCATGTTTCTGTCACTTTGAACTCTGTGCCTCTGTGAGCGGACGCGGGAGGGGGGCCCAGGCGGCTCGGGGGGTTTCCTACAAGGACCCCCAGTTGTTCATGAAGATGGGGGGGCGGGGAACCTCGTCCTGTGGACCCTTCCCACCAGCCTGGGCCCCTGTGCCTTCAAGTCTGAGCCTCTGTCCCCAAGCCACAGGCTTCCGACGGGTCTCCATGCTGCCAAGGGGGCGTCCTCTGCAGAATGGACGGAGGTCTCTCCCGGGTGCCCCGCTGCCAGGGGAGGCGGGGTCTGAAAGGGCCCCAGGCGCTCGCAGCCTCCCCCGTCCCCCCTGTCGTCCTGATTACCCCGTTTCCTGGAGGAAGATGGGAAAGGGGACCGGTTCTTGGTCCTGGTATGTGGGGAACCCCTACAAATCCCCTGAGGGGGCCCCTCCTGACTGCAGGGTCAGGGGCCAGGCAGTGGGGACTTTGAAAGCTCCCTGGGCTGCCAGTGAGAGGCCAGGGGGACTCAGGGGCAGCCCCAACAAAGTGTAGGACAGAGCTGTGGCAGCAGGGTGCCGGAGGCCAGCCCGGGGCCCCTGTGGTCACGCGGACGTCCTGCCGGCGGGAAGGCACCGGGGCCCTCTGCTGGGCCCCCGTTTCTGCAGGAAGAGGCCCCCGAGCCTGGAACACTTGTTACCTGAGCTCCCCGTTCTGGGCGTCTGGGATGGACGGGTCGGGGGGGCTGGCCCTGCCGCGGGATGTGACCCCCGTGTCCCTGCCCGAGGTGGGCCGACTGCTGGGCCGTCTTGGGGGGCAACGCCACGGAGGTCATTCCTGTCGGCCCTGCCCGGGGCCCGGGACGCACCGGCCAGAGAGGCCCAGGCTCCTGCCCCCGGCAGCGGCCGGCCCGGTCCGGCCTCGCCGCTGGACCCGTCTGTGCCTCGGGTTCCCTGTCACGCGGGCCAGGCCCCGGCCGCGTGGGCAGCCCTGCTGAGCTGGATGGGGAGACGTGCTCGGGAGCCACCGAGGGGCCCGCGTGCGTGTCCAGAGCACGTCCGCACTCCAGCCTGGCCGGGCCTGGCCTGGCCGGCGGCCCCGCGGCTGGACCGGGGAAGGCCCGCGGCCTGGCGCGTCCTGGCTGACCCCACCCATCTGGCTGCTCCGAGCGCCCGGGGTGTCCTGGGGCGCCGGGCCTGCGCCGGGGCTTCGCTCCCTGAGGCCTGCCCAGACCCTGGAGGGGGGTTGGGGTGTCCGTGATGCTCGGCTCCCGCTGCCACGCGGGGGCACAGCCACCTCTGCGCCTCGCACCCAGACGCGGCCTGCCGGCAGGTCGCCAGGCCCTGTCTCTCCAGGCCCAGAGGAAGGGGTGGGACAGGAGGGCCTGGGGGAGCCGCTTCGGGTCTCTCAGCTGGGGTGTGCGGATGCCCCTCCCGGACACCCCGGCCGAGGGTCCTCTCCCAGGTCGCCGCCACCAGCCCTCGGACCCCGCTTCCCAGCCCGTGGGCTTGGGGTGAGCAGACGGGGCAGCCGATGCAGCTCGTGCTCGGCCCGCCAGGAGCAGTGACCTTGTGGGGAAGTGGGCGGGGCTTGGGACAGGCCTGGGACTGGGACACTGAGGGTGGGACCCCCGGGACCGGCACCCTCCCCTGACAGCCTGTGCGAATGAGCCGGTGCAACCCTGCACGTTGTTGCTTCCCAAGGGAGCTTCGGACGCACCGGCCCAGGGGCCTGAGCTCGGTGATGACGTGGCTCCTTCTGTCCCTGAGAACGTGTGTCACAGCGCCCTCCGCCCATACCCCCGCCCCGGCCTCCAGAGGGCCTGGCAGGTCGCCTGGGAAGCTTCACCCCCGGGCCCGGGCCCGAGCCCAAGCTGACCCCTGCCTGCGCTCAGGACCTCTGCCAGCGGCTGCGCCGAATCTCAGCGTTGTCGGGGGCACGTCGGCAGTGGCCTCGGAGCGTGGCCCCGGGCTGCCAGGCCCTGGGCTTGAACGCCCAGCCTGCCGGTGCCGGTGCACACCAATCACATGGGAACAGCTCCCCAATCTCAGGATAGATGAGAGGCCCCAGGGCACAGCGGAGCCTCGGGCCTGAAAAGCAACCGGAGCAAAGGAGAGGGGCCCCCAAGGACGCGGTGAATCGGGCAACGACCTTGGGTCCGTGGCCGAGCGGACAGCAGTCTCGCGGCCGCCGGCAGGTCTCCCGAGAGAGCCAGGCAGCCGTCTCAAGGCCACGGCTGCTGGCGGGCCAGGTCCCGGAGCCCCGGCGTGTCCGTGGCGCTCCGCCGCCGGCGCGGCTTCCCACAGGGCCGCAGGCAGGAGCGGCGGCGGCGGGGCCCGGGCCTGGCATGTGCTCTCTGTCCTCACCCTGCTGCGGCATTCAGGTCAACGTCTGCTGTAAAGGATACCACGTAGCATCGACCGTCTCCCCACGCCGCGGGGCGCAGCTCAGTGGCATTAGGGACGTTCGCACTGCTGAGCCGCCGCCACCACCGCCCTCTCCAGGACTGTCCCTCCTCCCAAACGACTCTCCGTCCCCTCAAACACGCACTCCGCCTCCACCCCAGCCCCGGAGCCCACCACGCTGGTTTCTGACGCCATGAATTGGAACAGCAGGGCCCTCGTTGTATCGCTGGTCTTCTAAAGGGCTTGGCTCCCCCCACCAGCCCCGTGCGGTGGGCTCGCCAGGGCAGGCGGCTGCGCACGGAAGCGGCGGCCCGAGGCCCCCGTCCCACGGTGCTCGCTGCGGCGCCACTCACAGCGGACGGAATGCACAAGCAACGCAGGCGTCCATCCGCAGGTGGCTGCGTAATCCGCACGTGGCCCGGGCACACAGCGGAGCCCCGTTCCGCCTTAGAAAGGAAGGAAATCCAGACACCGGCTCCAGCATGGACGGCCCAGAGGACGTGCGGAGGGAGCTAAGCCAGACACGGAAGGACAGTCCTGTGGGACCCCGGGGCCGCGAGGGACCCAGAGGAGTCAGACAGAGCGGGGCCTGATGGGTGCAGAGTTTCCGGCTGGAGAGGCGTGGCCGCCCGGTGGGAATTACTAGCACTACTGAACGGCGCACTCCAAAACGGTTCCCACAGTGCGTGTAATGTTACGGGTTAATTGTGTTACCGCAACGAGAGAGAGAGAGAGAGAGAGAGAGAGAGAGAGCACAGAAGCCAGAAGGGACGGGCCGGGGGGGGGGGGGGGGGAGCGGTGTTTCACGGGGGCAGAGTGTCCGTGTGGGAGGATGGACAGTCCTCGGGAGGATGGTGGCGGCGGCGGCTGCACACCAGAGTGAATGTCCCCAACGCCCCTGAGCCGCGCCCTGGGACATGGTGACACTGGGAAGTTTTATGTATTTTAGCCCAGTTCACAAAGATAATTTTTAACGAAGTTCAGTGGAGACACGAAAGGCGTCGCCCTGGAATGTTCCCCAGGCCGCTTCCCACACCCTTTCCCCAGCGCCCCCCCCCACTCCCAACCCCGCCACCCACAGCCACGGGCTGACGTCTGTCACCAGCGAGCCTGGCCTGTTTTTGGACTTCGTGTACACGGGACGTGTCCTTGCCTGTGTCTGGCTTCTTTAGCTCGGCACGGCGTTGTTTGAATTGCAAGTCACATGTTGGATTTTACGGCCACAGCTCGTTTGGAGCTCACGGACGGCTGGCACACCCCCGCATTCAAGGTCCACCTTTGAAGAGGGGGTTTTGTGCAGGCAGGAGGGGGCTGCACAGATGCGAGACGAGCCAGTGCCCGTGAGTGAGTTCACGGAGGGAAGGACAGAGCTGTGCGGCGACGGGGCACTGTGGGGGGCCAGGCTCGTGCAGGGGGGTGGCCCCTGAGCGGAGGGGCGCCACGCGGACCCAGGTGGCCCCTCGGGGCTCCTGCCGAGAGCCCACGGACAAGGACACTTTCAGCGAGCCCTGCGAGGACATTTTCAAAAGAGGACCCACCCCTGTCCTGAGCAGGTCGACACCCAGACGCAGCCCGGGCATCCACGGCCTGTTTCCGCTTCGGTGTTTCCGACCACGTGCCTGTGTTTTCGGTTACCAGGAACGGAGTCGGGACGCTATGGAACGGCCCCGCCTTCTCTGCCCGCCCGCCCGCCCGCCCGCCCGCCCGCCGGCTGCCTGATTCCTGAAGGTGTCCAGGTGAGCCCGTTGCTGTAGAAGAGACTCAGGTGCACTCGGGAGCCCCAGAGGCGCTGCAGAGCTCGCTCCGCCCATTGCCCTGGGACTCACGTCTCCCGTCAGTAAGGGACGCGAGTCACAATGAATGACCCAACGTGGATATGTTATCGCTAACTGAAGTCTGGACTTCATTCAGGTTTCTTTAGTTTTTACCCAAGGCCATTTCCTGACCCTGGATCCCATCCAGGACCCACGTGACACTTAGTCACATGTCTCCTTGGGCTCCTCTGGGCTGGGACATTTCTCAGACTCCCCTTGACTTGCTGACTTTGACAGTTTTGAGGACTGGTCGGGGTTCTGTAGAATGTCCCTTTATCAGACCCGTCTGATGTGTTTCTCATGGCCGAGGTGACGGGTTTGGGGGGAAGGCCCCGGGCGTGGTGTCCTTCTCATCACATCTGATAGACAGTGTTTGCTGTCACCGTGACTCATCGCTGACGGTGGTGACTGTGGCCACCTGGCTGAAGTGCACTTCCAGGTTGCTCGGCTGTAAAGCCACCACCCAGCTTCCACAAGGCCTCTGTGGAAGGAGGTCACCGTGCACACGTCACACCTGGGGGGGTTATGCGCCACCTCCTGGGGACATCTACATAAAGTAGTGGAAATTCTGCCTGAGAAGTTCATCTCTTCAGTCCCTGTTTGTATCAGTGTGGGTTTATGTATAATCACATCACATTTTGGGTTAGAATCAAATATGGGGTTATTGGGTTGCCCAGCTTGTTCCAGCTCTGGTCCACAGGGGGCGCTTTCGGGTTGGTATCTGTGTACCTTTGACATGCCCCCATTATTGCAGGTGTTTGGGGAAGGGTGAGCACTTCCTTTCTTTTCTTTTCTTATTTTTTAAAGACTCTATTTTTAGAGAGAGGGAAGAGGAGGAAGGAAAAGAGGGAGAGAAATGTGGTTGCCTCTCATACGCCCCCTGCTGGGGATCTGGCTGCGACCCAGGCATGTGCCCTGACCGGGAATCGAACTTGTGACTCTTTGGTTTGCAGGTCAGCGCTCCATCCACTGAGCCACACCAGCCAGGCAGCACTGCCTTACTTTCTGGGCCATAAGAAACTCCAGACTCCTCATGTGTGTCTCCTGCCCCATCCCAGGATCAGCTATTTCTCCAAGGAGCCTTGGCTCCTTCCGCTGGAGACGGTGTTAGAGACCAGGGCCTGGGAGCTGGGTGTGCTCGTTGCTACTGCGTTGTCGCAGCTTCTACAGCATTTCAGCTGACAGAGCACCAAGATATAGCAGATACTTGCACGTACACACACATATGTGTAAGTGTTTCTATATGTAACCATTTGTGTCTTTGTGAAGCTAAATGCGGGCTGCCTCGGAAGTCTCGGCTCCCATCCATCCCCGCTAGCGCCTCCCCTGCTTCCTTGTCACTCCACCCCGACAGTCACAAGCCTGGCACCTGCCATTTACTTCACTGTCCTGTTGCAGTCCGCACGCATGGTGGCCCCTGAGTCGCTGTCCTGCACTCCTGAGGGCGATGAACCTGTCGCATAATGAGGCTGACGTGCACCCGTGCCGCACGCATCTGCAGCCCCCTCGCGGTGCCGGGCGCATCAGTGGCCTGGCAACAGCACGGGGTGCTGCTTACCTGCCCGTGGCCACTTGATTGGCGTCAGTGTGTTGGATCCTATGAACGAGGCTTCCTGGGACATTCTTGTACGCGTTTGTGGTGACGGGGTAGGCAGATAAGGCTGGCCCCTAATGACCTCGCCCTGGTCTCTCCCTCCATCCTGAGTGTGGTGGGGCCTGCGAACATGACCTTCCTCCTGTGATCAAGTTACATCGTATGGCGACCGGAGGCCACCGGGTGAGAATAAGGGAATTACGTGATCCCTTGAGAAGCAGGGGGTCTCTCTGGTGGCAGCAGAGAAGGAGGTCAGAGAAGATGGAACGACGGTGGCCTCTCCGAGCACAGAGACAACCAGCAAGGAAATGGGGTCCTGGATCCGACAACAGGAAGAACTGGACTTGGCCAACAACCTCAAGGAACGTGGAGGCCGACTCTTCCCTGAAGCCCTGGATGAGCCCAGCCTGTGAGATCCCGGCTGCACGGGACTTCTGACCGTGCACGAGCCAGTGGGTGTTGCTTGAAGCCGCCAAGCTTGGGGCAATTTGTTATACAGCAACAGATAGATAACTGAGACAGCGGCATGCTTTTGGGTTTCTTAGGTTTTGTTTATTTATTTTTAGAGAGAGGGGAAGGGAGGGAAAAGAGAGGCAGTGAAACACTGATGCGGGAGAGAAATATCCATCGGTTGCCCCTCACACGCTCCCAACTGGGGACCTGCCTACAACCCAGGCATGTGCCTTGACTGGGAGTCGAACCAGCAAACTTGATTCACAGGCTGGCGCTCAATCCACAGAGCCACAGGGCATAGCCATGAGTTTTCCTTCCTCTCCAATAAACACCCGAGAGTGAAACTGCGGGCTTCTGGCTGAGGGGTGGGAGGGAAGCATGTCTAACTTAATGAGAAGCTCCCCAATGGTTCCTAAGTCACGATGCTGCTTCACTCCCCCACTGGCAAAATGTGAGTCCCCTCCGCTGAGGCTGTTCGCCAGTAGCTGGCGTCCTGAGTCACTGGGTGTGTCCCGGTTTCTCGCCGTGATTTTAATTTGCATTTCCCTGATGTCTACCAATGTTGGGGGCAACCCCCCACATGTGAGCGGCCGCTTATACATCTCTTTTCGTGAAATGTCCACTCAAATACTTTGCCCATCAAAAAAATTGGGTTGTCATGTTTTTATTGTTTGTTTGTCATCGCTCTTTACATATGCCGATTTCCAAACACAAATCCTTTGTCGGAGATTATACTGTGAACTTCCCACCCCCCTCCCAGTTTCCGGGTTGCCTATTCATTTTCTTAATGGTGTCGTTTGATGAGTAGAACATTTTGATTCTGATGAAAGCCAAGGTATTGATTTCTTTTCTTGTGTAGCTGGTGCTTTTGTGACCTGAAAGAAATCTTTGCCTACCCCAAAGGTCGTGAAGCTATTTCTCTTCTGCTTTCTTCCGGAAGGTTCTGGGTTTTACGTTTAGGCCTGTGATCCATCCTGATTCCATTTTTGGGCAAGGGAGTGAAATAAAATTTGAGCCTCTGGTTTATTTCGATATGGCTATCCAGTTGTTCCGGCGCCGTTTGTTGCAAAGATTTTCTCTGCTAATTGAGTTGACTTGGCATCTTCGTTGAAAGTCAATCGGCCATATGCTTGGGAGTCTCTTCCTGGACTCCTGTCCTGCTCCTCATCGCCCCTTTGGCCCGGCCATCTGCCGCCCCGCATCGTCCTCATTGCTGTGACTTCAAAGCCAGCCTTTCAAGTGTGGGCCTCCAGTTTTGTCTGCTTTTTCACAATTCTGTTGGCCGCCCTAGACCCTTTACAATCCCATCCGAATTAGAATCATGTTGTCAAAAACTTGTTAAAAGCCTGGTGGAATTTTGACAGAACTGGCAATGAATTTTGGAGCGAATGAGTGTCTTCGAAACGCTGAGTTTCCCAGTCTGCAAATGCAGTGCATTCCTCCAGGTGGCCAGACTCCCCGGGGTCTCTCAGGGAAGTTTTCTAGCTTTCTGTTTGAAAGCTTTGTTCCCTCTGCCCCCCGCCCCATTATTTTGCTTCCTATGAATTTGATTTTTGATGCTCTTGAAGATTTTTAAAAATTTAACTTTCCAGCGCTTCCGTTGATGTTTCTAAACCGATCCTTTTACCCCTGAACCTTGCTATGTTTAATTATTGGTTCTGCTAGCTATTTTTGTAAGTTCAAAAGAATTTTCTACTGACAGGATCCCACCTTGTTAAAAACATAAATCTGTGTGTAAGGAAGTAGAATGAATTCTCTTTCCCTTTTTTGCCTTCTTGCCCCGGCTGGCCCTCCTGTCCGAGGTGTACGAGGCAGTGACAGCCATGTCCCCACCTTGGGGACAGCTACTCACCGTTAGGCGCGGCTGTGGCTGCGGGTTCTGCATGACACTCCTATCAGCCTAAGGCCCCTTCCATTCCTAGTGTGTTTGCTCCAAGTTTTATCATGAATGGTGCTGAGTTTTGTCAAATGCTTTTCGCTATGAAGGTGATCGCGTGGATTTTACTGTTTATTCTATTAATAGTAACATTGATTGATTTTAGGAGGCTAAACCAGCCTTGTATTCCAGGGCTGAACCCCCCTTTTTCTATGTGGCTCAGTTCTGTTTGCTAACCTTTTGTTAAAAGGTTTTTGTGTCTGTGTTTATGAGGAATATGGGTCTATAACTTTCTTTCTTGTGATATCTTGTCTGACTTTGGTCTCAGGATAATAGTGGCCTCATAAAAATTTTATTTGCTGGAAGAGTCTGTGTAGAATTGTTATTTATTCCCGGAGCATCTGGTTGCATTAACCAGTAAATCCATCTGGGCCAGGAATTTTCTTTGTGACTAGACTATAAATGATAAGTCGAGTTTCTTTGGCAGGGAGAGGACTATTCTCATCACATATGTCTTCTTGTGCTGGTTCTGAGCATTTCTATCTTTCAAGGAATTTTTCCATTCCATCTAAATTGTCAAGTTTTTGGCCATCAAGTTACGAGTAATGTAGAAACAGTCTCTTAATTTCTGCAAGATACGAAGAGACGTCTCCTCCTCCAATCCTGATATTCGCCACTTCCTTTTATTTTTCTCGATCAGTCCAAATAGAAATTCATTGGCTTTATTGATCTTTTCGAATGACGAGTGCTCGGTTTCCTTGATTTTTTTCCTGCCGTCTGTCCATTTCCTATCTCCCCCTCCTCTCCCCTTCGTTTCTTCTGGCCGGGTTCACTCTCCTCTTCCTCAGGCCCTTGGCAGACCCCTGTCCTACTGCCCAGGAGGCCTGGGTCCCCAGGAGGGGCCGGTCTGTGCCCACCGGGGTCCCTCTGGAGAAAGGGCCTTCGGTCCCCTTCCTCGGGCACTGGCGTAGGGGTCCGGGGACTGCCAGGTCTGGGACCCAGAGCTCCCTGCTCAGCCCCAGACTGTCCTTGGGGACTTGGGGGGCGGAGCAAGCGGTCAGCGGCCTGCCAGACTCCGCCCTCGCCCAGGCCTTGGCGTCCCCATACCCGGCATGCCCCAGTGCTTCCACCCTGCTCCGGGCCTCCCTGCAGCTGAGGCGGCTCCACGGGGGAGCCACCTGCGGCCACTGGGGGGCGGTGCAGCCCCAGGAACGAGAGCGAGAAGGCGGGAGAAATCGGCCGACCCCCTTACAGTCACTTCGATCTCCCAGGACCTCTCACGTCCTCCCCGTCCTAGCCCTCCCCCCGCTGAGCCCCTTCATGACTGACCCCCCAACCCCACCGGGCCCCCAGGTCGGGGTCAGTGGTTAAGCAGGTGCAGCATGCAGGGTCCCCTGGGCCCAGCAGGTGGCGTCAGGAGCTCAGGAACTAATAGGTCCTGCAGAGGTCGGGGTGGGCAGAGCGGCGCTGGAGACCTGTCCACCCGGCCTCCAGCTCAGCCTCACCAGGGCTGGGGGCTGCGAACTGGGGGCTTTCTCTCCCGCTCTGCCACTTGGGGAGGCTGGGCTGAACCCCTGCCTTGGCCAGGAGCCTGGGGGCACGGCCAGGCCAGGCCGCGCGAGCTCCGCGGTCCCGTCCAGTCATTTATGGATCGCTGCTGGGGTGGGCGGGCAGCGCAGGAGGCGGGGGTGAGCGGGTGACAGGCGGGCGCCTCCGAGTGGGCCTGCGGGTCCCGCACACGCCCGGACCTCCCCTGGGGGGCCTGTGGGGGGCGGTGAGACCCGTCCGTCAGGCGGAGGCAGAGCTGGAGGGAGTCTGGGGCTTGGGGTTTCAGGAGAAAGGCACAGCGCGGGGACCCTCACTCTGCAGCCCCTGTTGGGCAGGGTGGGCCTGGAGCTGGTACCGGGGGGAAGAAGGGGGAATAGTGTGTGGGAAGGCGGCTAAGCACCCTCTTACCTCCTGCTGGGGCAGGCGACTGTCCACTCGGGCCTCTGGTCGAGCCCAGCAACACCCCCGTCCTCTCCCGCCCCCAGGGACAGAGCTGCTGCCCCGACCTGGGCAGCCTGTCCGGGGCAGGGCTGAGGGCAGGGGGCTCAGTGAGAGATTTGGGGGTCTGAGGCGCCCTGAGCGGGGAGGGGCCGCAGGCAAAGGGGCATCTCTGTTGGGGCAAGGTGGGTGGGGCAGGGTGTGCCAGCCCCCCCAGGCAGCCCCCTGCCCCAAACAAATCAGGGTAGCAGCGCAGGGTCAGCAGACTTTGTTTCCCAAGAAAGGAAGGGCAGGAAGATGTGGAGGCTCCATCCCAGGGCCTGTCCCGTTCCGGGGCCTGTCCTGGCCCAGCCCTGGCCCTCGCTGGCCCCGACGCATGGGTCCTGGTGTTGCCGGGGAAAAACGAGGTGCAGCGCGGGCAGCGGTCGTCCAGGCTCTGGGCCCCCCAACAGGATGCCGGGCGCTCCAGAGCCGACAGCCCTGAGCCAGGCCCCGGCTCGCCGCGCCTGCCCAGCTGTCCTAAGCGCATCTCGGTGACCACATAGCTGTCCCCGCCCTCCCCAGGCGGCCACGCTGCAGCCCGAACACAGGTGGCAGGGAGAGGGTCCTGGACACGCACGCCAAGGGGACGCCCAGCCCGGGCAACGGGACAGGCAGCGAGGGGCACTGCTCCTGGCTCTCGCTCGCCCCCGCTCAGGTGCAGAGCCCGGGGGAGGGCGGCCTGGGGCGCTCACCTCCTCACCTGTGGGGTGGGGAGGGTACCTCTGGAGTCAGGCTGGGCAGGGCCCGGCTTGTCCGGCCGGTGTTCTGGCTGAGGACTCTCCCGGGTGTGCGGGATGGGCGCTGCAGCCTCCAAGCCTGGGCAGCCCTGGCTGCCCGGAGCCCAGCAGAGCGCCAGCAGGCACCGCTGGGGCCAGCGGTGGCAGAGGAACGTGGGAACGTGCAGGGAGAGCCCCAGGTGCTGCCGGCCTGATTGATGGCGGTTTGGCCCCGGGAGCCAGAGAGGGCGGGGGAGGTGCAGGTGGGAAACCACGAGGGGAGGCCAGGGGGCCTGGGGAGGGGCCGGGGCCCGGCGGGCAGGGAGCAGGCAGGGCCCCGTGGCTGGAAGATGCGGGGAGAGGGGATGGGGAGCTGCCCCGCCCACCCCGCCCCGTCTCCCTCTGAAATGCTGGATAAAGGCCCCTCAACCCTCATGGTGCCCGCCTTTGCCGCAGGCCCACCATTCCTCCCATTGGCCTTCAGAAGCCTCCTTGGAGACTGGCTGGCCCACCAGGTGGGGAAACTGAGGCATGGGACCAAGCCAGCCTTCTGACCTCTCCCTCACCGGCCCTTTTCCTGCTGGGACTTCGGCCTCTCCCCCCACACCTGCCGCACCTTCTCCTGACTCCAGGCTGCAGCCTCGGCCCCCACCCTCCCCTGACACAGGGGGCCCCCTCCAGCCACCCCAGCAGCCTCGGAAATGCAGGCAGAAACTTGTCCTTTCCTGCGTACACCTGCGAGGTTCCGCAGGGCCCTGCGGATAAACCCCTGCCCCACGGAGCAGCGGGTCCCCAGGCCCCGCCCCGGAGGCCCCACCCCCAGAGCCCCCCTCCACCCTGCTGCAGGAGGCCCTGGAGCTCCTCCAGCCCGTGCCCCGCCCATGCTGGCTGCTCTGCGCGAGGTTCTAGGCTCTGGTGTGGCATCTTCCAACCTGCTTTCCTGCCCTCCAGCCCAGTCAGGCCCCTCCCCAGGCCCCCCTACGCCCAGAGGCCAACCCCTCCATCAGGCCCAAGCCCCAGGGCCCGAGAGGCATCCAGGAGCTTAGGGCACTATTTTCATGTCTTTTAAAATCAGGAGCAGAAGAAACTGAATGTTTAAGAACAAGGAACTTCTTTCATAGACACTATGAATGTGTTTGTCTTTAGACCGCCACAAAATCTACTTTCCGCTCTTTTTGTTCTTTATGGAGGAAGGAGCTCAGGAAGGCCAAGGGCCCGGGGCCGCCCTGGTCACAGCCCCGTCCCCAAGATGGCCAGTGCTTGCTGAGCACACTGGCGCTCTTCCCTGGGACTGGCCCCCCTGCCCAGGCCTGTGCGCCTGGGCCCTGGCCCCGCGTGGCGCCAGGGTGGCCGGTCGGGCTGCCCCCTGTGGCCCTCGAGGACCCCAAGTTTGCCAGGCATCTTCCTGACTCGCCCTCCGGTCCCTATGCCTTAAAGCCATCTAGGGGCCCTGGGGCTCCGATGGCCTTGGGGAACGCAGGCGGATGCCCTTTGGGGGACAGGGAGAGCCACCCGCCCGCCGGTACCAAAAGGGCTTTGAAGCAGCCCACAGGCCCCATAAACTGGGCGATGAGGGTGAGTAAGCCGCAGTAAACTCCGTCCTTGGAAGCAGCGGGGAGCGGCTGGCTACTGGGCAGCTGAGCACGCTGGGCGGGGGAGGGGCTGCAAGTCCTGTCCTGAGAGAACGTGCCCCCCCTCACCCTCGGGGGCTGGGCCGGTGCTCAGGCTGGCGGACGTGGGGCTGAGCCCGCATCGGTCTCCCCCAGCTGCGTGACCTGGGACCCACAGATTTCCCACTTAACAGCCAGGGAAACCGAGGCTCTGCCCCATGGGCCCCCCCTCCAACCACTGCCCTCCAGCTCCCCGGCTCCTCCTGGCAGAGCTCGGGCACCCTGGGCAGCTCTGACCCGGGGCGGGCCCGGCCTCCCCCGGGGCCTTGCTGTCCTCCGCCCCAGCCAACGCTGGTGGCAGCAGGGGACACAGGGCCCGGGACCCTCCAGGTGGACTTTCCCACCATCCAGGTGTGGGCTGCAACAGGGAGGGGCTCATGGCCGTCTCTCAGGGCTTTCCTAGGAAGGGGGCCCCCACGGCCTGACCCCGGGGGGCCCAGTCGGAAGCTAAGCTCGGAGCTGGGGAATGTCAACACCTCAAGTACGCCACCTGGCACCTGGTGCCCTCGGGAAGTCCCCTCCACACTGAGAGGCTCTGCGCTATTTATAACAGGCCAGAGTAGCCAGGCAAATATTGCCAGCCCCTCCCCCAAGGCCCTGTGACCTCCAGCCCGTGTTTGAACTTGTTTGAACTCTCGATGGGCAAACAAGCCAGATAAGCACAGAGATTGGAGCTTTGAATAAACAACTTCTCCCCCCACCCCCCAGTGTGTGTTCCCGGCACAGGCACCCAGCCCGACTCTGGGGAGCTCGGGAGCCGCGGGGGGCGGCCGCGGGGGTCTCAGGGCCTGGGCTGACCCCGGCCCCACCCCCAGCCTCGACCCGGCTCTGACTCCCCAGCCCTGTGGTCTCTCGCACGGCTTGGTGCCCGCGCGCAGGTGCCCATCCACTGAAGGCCGCTGAGGCCCCCAGCAGGCGTCTGCGGGATCGGGCCGAGGTCTGTCCCAGGCCAGGGGCCGAACGGGTTGCCAGCCAGGCTGCCTGGGATCACGTGTGGGGCACACTCGTAAATCACTGGCCCGGCCTAGCTGGGTCCCTCTTCCACAGGGCGGCTGCCTGGGAGTGCCCGGCCAACGCGGTGCAGGAGAGGCCGGCCCCCGGCAGGTGCACCGCCGGCCCTGGGTCCCACCCGAGGACCCGGCCTTCCAGCTCCACGCCGGCCACCCGTGGCACCCCCAGGCCTGCAGTCCATCGTGCGTCCCCGTCTGCTCTGCCGGGTCCAAGTCCCTGTGACAGTGCAGGAGGGGACACAGCACGCAGCAGAGAGGGACATCCTCTTCCAGATCCTGACCATGGCCTCGGCTCACGCGGCCCAGGACGCCCCCGTCTGGGGGCCGAGGGTGCCCAGAGCTGGAAGTGAGCAGGCTGGAGCCCGAGGTCTGCGGCGGTGGGGCTGAAGTTCTGTCCGCGGCCCCCATCAGCCGGTGCCCCTGCAGGGCGCGGCCAGCAGCTGGGCGTAAGGACCGGCCTGGGACTGGGAGCAGGACTCGGCTTGGGCTGGGGTCACAGCTCCGTCTGTGCCCAGGTGAGAAGTCACCTGTGGCTGAGATATGGTCAGTCCACAGCTGGTGTGGAGTCTCAGCCTGGGGCCAGAGTCAGCGCTGAGTCCAGGGCCGGAGTTGGGGCTGAGTCCGCAGCCGGGGTCAGGGACTAGCCTGGACAGCCCCGGTTTGGCCCCCGCAGTTCCAAGTGGAGCTGCCGCAGTTACACTTTGCTTCCTCTTGGCCGGCCCCCAGCAACGGATTCCCGGGGGGGAGAGGCTCCGTCCTCGCCAGCCGCATTCCCACGCCTGTCTGGGGGCCTGCCAGAGAGCGCCGGGGCGTTGAGGGGCTGCTTCCCGGGGGACCTGCTTCTCGCCCTGCCCGGCCTCTGAGGGCCGGCCGACTCCCCGGAGGGGCTCCGACCTGCGGGTGCTGTGCCCGCGGGCACCGAGGGGGCGGGCAGGGACACTGCAGCCCGTCGGAGGCTTGCACGCAGCAGCCAGAAAGCGCTTCCCCGGGGGGTCCAGCCGGGCCCATAAACCCAGCCGTGGGCTTGGGCTTTCCTGCGCCTCCGTTTCCCCACGTGATAAGAGAAAAGGGGCATTGTTTCAAGGCGCCCCTCCAGCCTGTGCCGTATCCCACTGCCCCTCCACCCAGCCCTCCCCCGCCATTTCTCACTGTGGCATATACGACGGGCCAGGGCCCCGTGGGTCTTCGGCTGCTCCTGCGGCTGCCACGGCCCTGGGCCCCCACTGGCCCTGCAGGGAGGTGCCCAGAGAGAGGAGCCTGCTTGTCTTTGAAAACCACAGGAGACCCACAGACTCGGGGGCCAGGCTCCATCGCCCGACAGGCCTGGACACCTTCAGAGGCGTAGCGGCAGCCGGGGCACATTTGGGGCAGGGGCCCCATTGAAGGCACCGGGCTCCCAGCCCGAGAGTGAGCCTCACCAGCCCTGCTGGCAGCCCGGGGCTGGGCGAGGCCCGAGAATCAGGTGCCACCGGCCTGGGTCGCCCCAGCCCATCAGACGGGACCTTAGGAGCCTGCTCTGTGCTTCAAAGGTGCCCCGAGGACAAAGTCCCAGTTTTGTGGTTTTCCTGGTGGAGCCTCCCTGCAGCCCCCGGCTGCCGGTCCCAGCCTCGCAGCCTCCTGGCCTCCGAGGGCGCGGCCGCGGCCGCGATCGGCCCCTGACTGGGGCTGTGCGTTGCGCCGGGATCGCTTCACGCAGGTGCCGCCACGAGACGTTCTTTTTTATAAACCCCAGCCGGCTTTTTAATAAAGATTTTATGTTATTTCTTTATCTTTAGAGAGAGGGGAAGGGAGGAAAAAGGGGAGGGAGCGACACATTGATCAGCTGCCCCCACATACACCCAAGACCGGGGACAGAACCCGCAACCGAGGCCCGCGCCCTGGCCGAGAATCCAACCGGCGCCCTCCGACTTCGTGAGACGCTGCCCAACCAACCGAGCCACCCGGTCAGGGCCACGTGAGGCCTTCTAATGCCCGAATTCAAAGTGGGAGGGGGGCTCTGAGGACCAGGGAGGGGTCGGGCCTTGGCCTAGGACCCCGGGTCCAGCTCTAGGGAGAGCAGAAACCGGCCTCCCTCCCGCCCACCCCGCGCCCTCTGCCCTCTGCCCCCTGGGGCGGCGGGTGCCGGGCTGGCTGGGACATGGGTCCTGCAGCTGCTCAGCCAGTGTTGCAACCTGGTTCCCCCACTCCAGGCTGTGCCTCGACTTGCAGGGGCCCCTGCCCCCCGGCCCGGAGGGAAGCCGCACCCACCTCCCAACAATCCGGAGGACAAGTCCCAGCGTGGCCGGGTCCCCTCTGCCAGCTCCGAGCGTGAGAAAACCCTGAGCAGAGGGGGAAGGTGTGTCAGGTGTCCGGGTGTGAGTACCAGCAACCAGCAACTGCCTGCCCCGCTCGCCCAGAAGGAGGCTTGTCCCAGCCCTGCCCCCCCCCGGCCGTCTCAAGCACTGGCCCTGGCTGCGGCCCCCTCTGCCCGTCTGTCAGCTTTGTGCCTTGGGTACCTGCCACTGTACACAGCTGGCGCTCAACACTCGTCCCCACTGGGGGCTGAGCTGGGCAGTGCGGCCAGGGGCCGGCAGGGGCCTGCAGAGAGGCGAGTCCGCAGAGCATCCTCAGCCCCTCACTCCGTCACTGGAGCCCGAGCTGCGCTGGTGGCCCGTGGGGACAGAGTGGAGGCCCAAGAAGGGCCCAGAGGCTCCTGAGAAGCCCCTACTCCCCAACATGAGGGGAGGACAGAGAGCCACCAGGGCCCGGGAGCACCACAGCCTGCTCTCTGGCTCCCGTGACGGTCCTTGGGTCCCTCATGGGTCCCTGGTTTGCTGGAGAGACGGAGGGAGGAAGGAAGAGGGCCCCGGAGCCAGGAGGGCATGGCCCATGGTGGGCACCTGCCCGAACGCTGACCGTCGTGGGGGCGGGGCCAGCAGGGAACAGGGGTGCTGCCGTCTGAGCTGCCTGCAGCAGCGGCCCTGCCCGGGCGTGTGCCCGCTCCCACGCTCCGGGATGCCTGGTGGGAAGGGGCTGGGGCTGACCTGAGAACCCGGGGGGTCCCCATGTAACAGGACCCTGCCCAAGAACCTCCCATGTTCACCAGGTTTCAAATGCCCCAGGAGCCTGGCCAGGCCCCACAGAGGCCGCTCAGGACTCCTGCCAGGCTGGGGGAGACTTAGACTCTGCCTGGGCACTCTGGAGGTCTCCCTGGAGGAGGTGGCCTGTGCCCTGGCACCAGAAGGCCACAACGGCTTGGAGGGGGACTAAGGGGGTCCAGGGGCAGTGCCTGAGAGAGGGGCGGGACCCGGCACCGATGGAGGGATAAGGCCTGGAAAGCCTGGGCTCCGTCCCCCAACGTCTGCGCTGCAGGGAGGCAGCAGGGCAGGGGTGCAGTGGCTCAGTGGCCGACTGAGGGACACTCTCCTGTTGGTGTGCTGTCCCCAGCCCCTAGGACTGTGCCAGGCCCTGGCCAGAAGCTCCCGGGCCAGCCTGCTCCCCAACCCATCCCAGCCCTGGGTCTCATGGGCAAACCCGGTTCCCACAGACCATGTGCCTCCCCCGTCCCCCACCTTCCTCAGGTCTCTGTGGGGCTCCAAAGCCGGTGGCTTCAGCTACACCCTGCCCCCCGGCCCTGGCAGAGCTCACAGACCACAGGGCAGGGGGTTGGGGGGAGAGATGTCCCAGGGGCCAGGGACGGCACGGTGGCATGTGGCCAGGACACCAATGGGGACGGCCGAGGAAGCGGGGAGCATGAGGCCACGGGGCCCGCTGTGGGGAAAGGGGGGCCCAGGATGGGAGCCGAGCAGGGAAAGCACTCATGCGGGATGAGGCTGGGCGACAGGCGGCCACCAGCAAAGACGCAGCCCTCGTCCCGGGGGCTTGAGCTCAAGGAAGATGCCGAGCCGTGCTCTGGGAAAGGGCCCCGGGGGGCGGGTGACCACGCCGGCCGCGCTTAGTCCGAGAGCAAGCCGCACAGCCACACGGGGCGCCCCGCCAGGCTCAGGGTGCAGAGCGGCCGGGGGTCTAGGTCCAGCCCCGCCCGCACGGAGCCCACTGCTGAGCGCCTGGCCCAGCAGCTTCCCCCCAGGGAGGAGGGCCAAGGCCTGTTTACCCCCGGTCACCCTGCTCCTCCACCATCTGCCAGAGAGGAAGGAAGGCCCCCGTCGCTGGCCCCACCTGTGGTGGCCAGTGCTGGGAACAGGAAGCCAAGGGCATCAGGCTGCCTGCCCGCCTGCCCTCAGCCCGCCCCTGTCCCAGGAGGAGCAGGGTGGGGGGAGCCCAGGCCTGGAACCGGACAGGCCCGGGGGGTCCTGCTGGAGCCTGCGGGCCGCCACCAGGCCGGCCGCTTCTGCCCAGCTCCCATCGCATCGCCAGGAGAGGCTCTCCGAGGCCGAACATGCCAGGGCAGTGCCTGCCGCCGGCCTCAGCACCCAAGGACCCCTTCCCAGAGGCCCCACCAGAGCCCCTGGTCCCAGGGGACAGACACCACGTGGGCCTTGAACTGAGAGGGGGCCGGCACTGGAGAAGGCAGGACGGGGACACGTGTCGAGCCCCAAGGCGGCCCTACGTCCCTGGGACAGTCAACAGCCAGCCGCCATCCCCACAGGGGCAGGGGCGTAGGTTCTCTGGGGGGCAGGGGACAGGCTGGGGTCCTGACGAGGCCTTGGGAAGGGTGTGTCCCAGTCGCAGGCGTGAAAACAGAGGTGTGAGGACAGGCGGGACTTGCCCAGGCAGCCCGCAGGGCCGGGGTGGCGGAGGCCCGCACTCCCTCCGCACCCCTGCCCTGCTGTGGGGCTGCCACCCGCCTCCTGAGGACCCGAGGGCATGGAGCTGCCAGGGTCTTGCCCCCTGTCACCCCCGCCCCGCCCCCACGGGAGGAGAGCCACAGGGGCACGTTGGGGCCTGAGCCCGAGACGCAGGTTCCTGCTGTAGCGTTCAGCCGTGTCGCAAGAGCGGGCAGGAATCCTGGCCGTGGGCGCTGGGTGGGTCCGGGGTGGGGGCCCTGGAGGGCCCTGCCTGTGGGATCCCAGAAAGCCCCCATTCTCCCAGGACCCCCCCGCCTCTGCGGAGAGGCAGATCCGCTCCCTCCGCTCCCACGAAGCGTGAGCCAGGCCCCGGGGCGCCAGTGGGTGTGGAGCAGGTGTCTGTCCCTTCCCCTCCCCGGGCCACAAGTGGCCCGCTGGGCCCGGCTCGGAGCGAGCACCGCAGCAGACAGGGCTCGAGCCCGCAGATCCTGGGTGAGCTGGGCTGCCCTGGGGGCCCTGCGCAAGGCGGCCCCCCGGGGAGCGGTCCCTCCGTCCCGTGGCTCCCTCCCCCGTGGGGAGAACCCTGCCAAGGGCGTGGCCTGAAGAGCAGAGGCCACCAGAGGGTCCCGGGAGGTGGGCTCGCCGGGCAGACGCCGGGAGTCCGGGCCTGTCCGCCTCAACTCTCGGGGCCTCCGTCTTCTCTTCTCCCCAGTGGGATGTTCACACCCGGCCCTGCAGCGCCCGCCGTCGGCCGCGCCCCTGTGCCTCCCTCCCAGGGGCCCCCAGCCCTTCCCCCTGGCTTGGCCGGGACTCCCCCAACTCCCACCCCCCCACCCCCGCCCCCCGCGGGCTGGGAGCCGGCTCTGCGGCCTCTTTCCCAGCGTCTATCTCTGCTCTGGGCAGCTATCGCCGGCAGGCAACGCCGCCCCAGATAGTGGGCACTGGGGGAGCTGGGAACGCCTTGGGCACCCCGCCCCCGCGCCCCGCCTGGGCCTGGTGAGGTCACGCTTGCCTCGGCCCTGACAGCTGGCCGGCCGGCCGGCCAGGACTCTGTGCTCTGTAGGCAGCGCCCCGTCAGGGGAGCGGACAGAGCAGGCCCCGTCCAGCTGCTCCCAGCCCCACCCCCGAGCTGGCCTGGGGCCCGGGGTCCTGGGCGCTGGCTCTGCAGCCTCCTCCCTTCCGCCCTCCTGGGCTGTCCTCTGGGGGCTGCCACTCCAGGGCGGCGAAGGGGACCTCTTGACTCCCGCTTCCCTTCTCCCCCACTGTGTTAAGGCAAAGATGGAGGAGGAGTCCTGCCAGCCCCGGACCCCAGGAGGGATGTTGGGGTGACAAGTCCATACTACGGGGCCGCCCGGGGCCCAGCGCAGCGGCCTCCCCTGGGCACACTGGGCAAAGCCGGGCTTGTCCCTTGTCTGGGCCTGTCTACTCAGGGGGCCGCCAGGCTGCTGCCTGGCCTTCGCTCCAGGGCCTCCTTGGCCGGCAGTGACCTCGCGGCTCCTGTCAAGCCGGGGTGGCCAGCGCCGCGCTGGGCCCCTCGCAGGCCTCTCCAAGAGGAGCGCTTTGAGGGCGGGCCCAGGCAGAGGGCATTGGCCAAGGGTGTGGGCCCTGGCCTCACCCCGGGGCCTCCATGCCCCTGCGGGGGACCGTTATGACGCCACGTGCGGAGCAGGAAGGGGCTTGATCCACTGCGCGCTGCGGGGAGGTGCGGACTGGGTCCCCACCGCAGGGTCCCTCTATGACCAGAGTCCGGCTCTGCTCAAGGCCAGGCCTCCTGCTCTGTCTGGGGTCGGGGGTGGACCCGGGGGGTTGAGGGCACAAAGACAACATGGCCAGGGCTGGGCTAGCTCAGGCCCCGTGGGAGGGAGGACAGCGGGACAGGAGCACGGTGGGGGGTGGTGACCTGTCCCCTCGGATCCCTCGGCCACTGGAGCTGGGGCAGGGCCTCAGCCGCCGGCCGGGGGGCCGGGACCCCATCGCGTGCTCAGGCCCCAGCTAGCCGGGCCGTCCGGGCGAGTGGCCTGCCTGTCGCGTGCCACCACAGGCGGCCAGTTTTCTGGACCCCACGCTCATTGCGCAAGCTCATGAGGTCATTAACACAAAGGGCCGCCCTGCACCCCGAGCCCCCAGCCGGGCTTCCTCTTTGCTGCACCCCGGGTCAGGGTGCAGTCCTCCAGCTGTTCCTTCTAAGCCTTTGGCAAAGCCCCGGAGCTGCGTCCCCAGCTCTGTGAGAGGGGCCGTGGGTGGTCCGCAGCCTCCGTCTGCCCTGGGCCCAGCCGCCAAGCTTCCAGGCTCACCAGTGAACACTGGGATACGACAGCTCTCACAGAGGAGAAACCTAAGGTCCAGAGAGGTGCCCAGCCTCCAAGGCTCCTGAGAGTCCTCTTCCTCTTCCTCCAGGAAGTCCTCCTGGACTGCTCCACCTGGAAGAGGTCTTAGCCTCCCTAGGCAACAGGGACTCTTGCCCCACCTGCTGCTACCTCTCCACTCACAGCCACCCCTGCATCCTCCCCCACCCCACAGTGGCCCCTTTGGGGCCATTTTGGGACAGTGGGTGTGTCCAACTCCTCCCCGTTTTCCTCCACTGGACTCAGCACACGTTAGGTGTTCCCTAAATGTCTGCTGATTGCCTCAGTCTCTTCACCTGTAGAAGGGGTGACGGCTGCCCTCGAGGGTGAGGGCACAGGAACGACAGACCTGCCTGGGACGCACACGGAACCGTGGGGAGCAGGGCTGCATGGCTAGGAGAAGGCTCCGGCCCAGGAGCCAGGCCTCACGGTGCCCACACACGGGGCTCCAAGCCCTCGAGGCGAGAGAGGCCGAGCGAAGCCGGGCTCAGACCCGCCCCTGAAGCGGGACCTACGGCCATGGCCGGGTCGCCGGCCATACCTGCCCGGTGCAGATGCACTGGCAGAAGCAGGGGAGGGAAGAAAGGAAAAAACAGGGGCGGGCCTCGCCTGGAGACCCCCGTGCTGGCCGCAGCCCAGCGCCCCACGCCCCGAGGTTCCCACAGGACCGATGCTGCCCTGGGCGTGTTTCACAGTCGGCTGCTTTTTGTTTCCATTTTACAGCAGGTCAAGTCTTACACATCGTGCCTGACAATAAACCTGGGTTCCCATCGTCCTGTCCTTTAAGAGAGTGAGTCCTTGGCCAAAGCAGACCCTCTGCCAGCCCCAGCCCCGCAGCGGTCAGCCAGGCACGCCGGTCGCCTCAGTTCCCTGCCCCCCCACCGCCTCTCCAAGCGGGAGCCCCGTGGACCCCGGCCGCTCCCCGTGCCTGTGGGCTGCAGGCCAGGCGGCCCAGGCAGCCCGGGCGGGCGGGCGGGCGGGGCTCCCGCCCTAGCGTTGCTTAGGGGCTGAGCAGGCCCGGGCCTTCACCTCCTCCCTTTCATCTCCTTCCTCTCAGTTTCGGCTGGTGGGGTGTTTATTGCCCTGAAACGCAGGTGCCGTGCCCAGCCCTGGCCTGCCTCTCTGCACCTGTCCAGGAGGCTCTGGCTTGTGCTCCAAGCAGGCTGTGTTCTCGGGCGGCAAGTCGCCAGGCCGGGCACAGAGGTCCCCGGGGGGGTTGAGCCAGGGGACCCCCGGGACGGCGGGCTGCCGGGGCCAGGGGCCAGGGACGGGCACCCGCTCTCCAGGAAGGAGGCTGCTGGTCACCTGGAATCCGGCCGCTCCCCTGCGGCAGCCCTGACCAGGGCGCCCCCTCTCATCTGTTCTCCTTCACTCGGCGGCCGCCAGAGGAGCCGTCACGGTCCCAGTTTGCAGGCGAGACTCCCAGAACCAGCGAGGCGCAGACGCACCTCCTGTCGCCCAGGCAGGTGGGGCGCCCTGTGCTCCCCCGCCGCCTCTGTGAGGCTGGGAGACTCACCCCAAAGCTTGGCACCTCCTGCCAGGCCCCGCTGCCCCCGAAGGCCCTCCATGAGCCCAGGGCCGCCGCACGCAGGCACGCGGCAAGGCTGCCACGGTGGGCCAGGGACTTGGCCAGCCTGGCTGCCCTGCGGCCGCCTCTCCCAGCGACCTGCCCCTGCCCAGGGCGCCGGGCTTGTCCTCCAGCCCTGTACCAGCTGCCCTCCCCCCGCCCCTGCCTTGGGTCTGTGAAGCCCCTGTCCTGGCCCCTTGAACTCATCCCCCCCTGCTCTGATCCTGTCCCCCCAGGACAAGACAACCCCTCTCTACCTGGGTGCCTGCTCAGACTCCTCTGTGCCAGCGGTGGCCCTGGGTGAGGACTCTGTTTCTGAAGACGCCCCCAGACCCGCAGCCACGGCCGATGTATTGGTGCTCCACCTTGGTACCGTCCTGAGCTCAGAGCCATACACTCCCCACTCCTGGCCTCCCGCTGAGGGGCTGTGTCTCCCCAACTTGCCTGGGTCCAAACCCCCGAAGCCTGTTGGACCCCTTGGCCAAGCCCCGCCTCCCCCGCACACCCCTGTGGTGGCCCATGGCTTCGGGGTGTCACTCAGCCCCCCACCGCAGCAGCCTGGAGGGTCTCCCTATGCCACCCCTCTGGCCACCTCCTAAAGTTCAATGACAGTGACAATCCTTGATGTGATGGGGCTGCCTAGTGACCCCGGGCAGGACGGAGTCCAGGTCGTTGCAGGGAGGTGGGGCCCCAACCCCCAGGGCTCAGCCCCCATCCGGCTGCTCCCCAGGAGCCTGGTCAAGCAGGCTCCCCCAAGCCGCCCTGCGGCCCAGCGTGTTTGGACAGCTGGAAGTGCCAGAGCTGGCCCGTGACCTGGCCCGGTGTCACATTAATTGGTCTCTCTAGAGGCCAGCGGAGGAAATCACCTCCATCAGGGAAGGATAACTCGGGGGGGGGGGGGGGGCGGGCCTGGACCACGGGGAGGGGGAGGAGAGGCTCTGGAATCTGGGAGAAGTCGCTCCCCTGGGCTTCAGGCTTCATGAAGGTGTGGGGGAGGCCGTGGTTCTGTGACCCGAGAAAGCAAAGCCCCCGACGTCCTCCCATCCGGCACCCCCTCTGGCGGGAGAGACGGGGGCGGACCCATGTGAACAGATGTGTGATGGAGAAACTCCTGCCCTTGGACCCGGGGTTGGGGGAGAGCTGAGCAGCTGGAGGGGCTCCCCAGGCCGGGGCTGTGGAAAGCGGCGGAGGGGCGGGGCGCTCCGGGGCAGCAGGAAGACATTCAGGATCCCCCCGCGCCCCAGCCAGAACCCAGGACGCACCCGAGCCAGGCCTGTGAGGCCCGCGGGGGTCAGCCTGATGCGGCGTGGTCACGGGGCGGCCCGATGTGCCCCAGGTGCCCCCTGAGCACGCGGAGAGTCCTGGCGACGTGGGCCCTCTGCCTGCTGCCTTCCCAGGCCCTGGGCGGTGCTTGTCCAGGTGGGCCAGGTCCCTGGGGGGAGACGGGAGCACTGTGCCCGTCCCTCCCGGTGTGCTGGTTCGACTGTGCAGCACCCCCACCCCCCAGCCGTCGCTGGACGTGACCGTGTGATGATGCAGAGCCAGGTGTGATGCCATCCGTCTGCCCGAGTGGGAGCAGGGCTCTGCAGCCAGCACCCCCAAGCCAACACTCCCGGGGTGGCTCTGGGTGAGTCACTGCCCAAGCAGCCCTCTTTTCAGGGTGTGAAGTCACCAGGCCAGTGCACAGAAGTCCCCAACAGGTCTGAACACGCAGTGGGGACAACCCCTCCCTGCCAGGAGCAGGAGCTGAAACTTGAAGCCAGCCCCCTCCCCAGAGAAGGCAGGGCTAGGATGGGGAGATGCCTTGGGGCTGGGCAGGGGGAGGGGGAGGGGGGCAGGTGGGATCTGAGGAAGCGGAGGGGGCGGGGGCGGGACGAAGGGTCCCTGGAGGCAGGAGAGCTGGCAGGTAGGGGAGGCGCTCTGTCCCTTGCTGGCCTCCTCCCCCGACTGGCCTCGTGAGAGCTTGTTCTGGGAGCCTTGGAGTCCCTCCAGCTCCGAGCACCCGCTGTGTGCCAGGCCACGGTGCCAGTGGGTGCCGGTTACGCTCCCCCTGCAGCCGGCATTGCCTAAGCCTTGTCTTCCCTCAAAGCTGCGCTGTGAGGCAAAGGCCTCATCCTCAGCTCAGAGAGGTTAGGTAACTCCTCCAAAGTCCCACAGCCCACGGGGGCCAACTCTGAGCCTGGCCTCCCAGAAGGGGCCTGCATGCCAGAGCGGAGGCAGAACAAAGGCAGGGCTCAGGTGAGGGTGCCCCCTATGCCCCTGCTCTGCCTGGCAGCCCCTGCGCTTGGGGCTGGGAAGGTGCTGGCAGGGGAAGGGAGCTGGTCCCCCAGTCAGGCCTCGCGCACTCGGGAGGAGCCGAGCCTGCCTGGCTGGACCTGAGCCCCGTACCCAGGAGGCCGAGGAGCCTCGTGTTTCAGGACCTGGGCACCTTTCCTGGGACCCTGGCTTTCCTGTCCCCTCTGAGAGGACCCTCGATGGCCGTCTTCTGTTCTCCGGAAGATTCCAGCACACTGGCCGGGGACGGGGGGGGGGGCGTCTGGAAGCTGAGGGAGCAGGGTTTCCATGTGTGGAACCCGCCCCTAGGCTGCCGTGTGGCCTGGGGCCACCGCTTCCCCTCCCTGCTGCTTGTGGTCCTGGTGTCCCAAGTGGCAGCTGGGGGCCGGCCGGGTCGCCCCCCAGCCCCGTCATGGCTTCCTGGGAAACCCCTGCTCTTGGTCCAAGACCTCGCTCAGAGCCTGCGTGGCCCAGGCAGGCCCCTCCTGCTGAGCTGCAGTCCCACCGATGACCTCGGGCTCCCCACGCGCTGTCCCTTCTGGGAAGCTCTTCCCCCCACACCCGTCCCCCAAGGGGCCTCCCTTCCCTCGCCTCAGACCCACCGTAGCGCCCCCTCCCCAGCTCCCACAGTCCTACGAGGGCTCGTGCGGCTACCATGCCAGGCGCCCGGCAAGGACCCGCTGCAGAGGCGCCAGGTCAGCGCCGAGGTCAGGCGTGAAGGGCCTCCCCTCTGTGGTCCACACTGAGGCCCTGTGGTCAGCTGGCGGGGCTGGACAGGAGGCGGCCACTTCCTGGGCTGGTCGGTGACTCACAAGCCCATTTCTGGGAAGGCTCCCACCGAGCCCCCACCGGATCCGGAGGGCTCAGAGCTTGGTGGGGGGGCCAGCTGTGGGAAGTGCGGCCGTGATTTGAGGCCGGGGTCTGGGGGTGGAGAGGAGGGGGCCTGGGGAGGGGCGCGATGCTGGGTCACCTCCGCCCTCTGGGCCGCTGGGCAACCCTGGGCCTCCCTGCGCCGGCCCCCTGGCCCTTCCTGGGTCTGGGCCCCTGATGTGGTCCCCGGGGTGGGTCACATGAGGTCCGCCCTGAGCCCCTCCCCAGGCCCTCCTAGCGATGAGACCCTTACACTTGGGGTGGGGGTCAGGCCCCACACGAGGGCCCCGCCAGTGCCCAGGGCAGCCCATGGGGCAGGCCCCCTTCGTCCCCGCGGCTCGGAGGAACTGAGAAGCAGCAAAACCGGGCCCTGGCCAGGCCTGGGTGTCCGGAGGAAACCGGTCAGTCCTCCACGGGGGTGGAATGTGGGGCCTGTCCCCACGAGGCCTCCAGGCCGGAATCCAAATGCCATTTGCTCAGCAGGTCCCTGGAAAAACATCCTTCTAGGAAGGGGCAGGAGGGGCGGCCAGGTCGGGAGTGTAGGGGCCCAGCCTCCTGAACAAACACAGAGAGACCCACAGCAAACTGGAGCCAGGCCCTGGGCGGCCCCGCCCAGGCCCATTCGGCTTCCCGCGGCCGCCCTGCTCTGGCCGGCCGCGGGCGACACAGCTGATGGAGGGGACGGCCGCCCGTTCCCTGCGAGGGCCCCGGCTGGCGCCCCACTCAGACCCCGCCTGGCCAGGAGCCCTGGGCTCGTCTTTTGTTTGGCCTTAGCAGCTTCACTAAGATAATGCACATGCCACGCAGCTTCCCCACCTGAAGTGGCCGCCTTCGGGTCTCAGCGAACCCGCAGCGGGCGTGGACAGCGCCGCCCGTCGACTCCAGAGTGGTGTTGTCGCCTCTGGGAGCAGCCCTGTGCCCGTAGCTGCCGCCCCGCCATAAAGAACCACGGATCTGCCTTCTGTTTCTGTATATTCATCTGTTCCAGACAGTTCTCATGAGTGGAGGCACCCAGGATGTCATATCTGATGGCTTCTTGCCCGAGGCTGGAGAGCTTGGGGCCAAAGAACACTCAGGCGTGGGGTTCTGGAGGGATGTGGAGGTGGAGGCCCCCGGCAGACACAGGAGGCCATCCCGCTGTGGTCCGCAGCTGCCTGGGCTCCCCCGACGGGGCTCCCGGGACGCACGGCTCTCTTCACTGCTTTCCTTTTTAAAATTTTATCCATTTATTTAAAGGGAAGGAGAAAGAGAGGGAAACATCGAATCCGTTGGTCGCCTCTCGCACCCCCCGAGCTGGGGACCTGACCGGCAACGCAGGCCTGTGCCCTGACTGGGATTTGAACAGGCAGCCTTTCAATTCACAGGCTGGCTTGCCATCCACAGAGCCGCACCAGCCAGGGCTCCCTGCTGCTTCCTTTCAGCCTGAGCCCTCCTGTCCTGCGGGAGCCCCTTCCCACCCCTTCACACCCCGGCCCCGGCCCTGGGGAGCCTGGAATCTGGGCGCTGGGCAGGGAGGTCCTGGAGTCCACATTGGGTCCATTCCGCTCCTGCATGGCACTGGCCGGGGCGGGGATCTGGCCTGGCTTTCCCCTTCCCCGCGAGCACAGCGCCGGGGCCCTTGGCCAGCCTCCCTCACGGAGCCGCGCTGCCCTGTGACCATTTGGGCAGCTTCACTCTGTCCATTTGCTCCCTAGAAACCGCCGCCCCTGCCCCTGGTGGGCCCAGGGTGGGGCATATGGCCGGACAAACATGCCGGTCCCCAGAAGTCCCCCGGGGCTAGTGACGCCCCCCGCCCAGGCCGGCTGAGCAGCCCAGCAGGCCCAGGCTCTCGAGGCCACTCTGCCCTCAGCTGCCCACGCAGGTCTGGAGCCTGCAGTTCACCTGGAGACTGGGGCGGGGTCGCTGTGGCCGAGCCGCATACAGGGGCGGTGGGGAGAGGGAAACCTGAAGGCCGTGGGTCCCTTCCCAGGGCCGCCCGGGGCTGTGCCTGGGGGCACAGTCTTCCTGGGGGGAACAGACTCTTGTTCTGCCCCCCTGCGCCCCATGCTCTTCGAGGCCGGTTGCGGTGGCCACCAGCCTGCACTCAGCTCTGCGGGGACAGAGAGCTGGCCCCTCAGCACCCATAGCACCTCACATGAGGCCTGACGGAGCAGACCCTGGAAGAGACCCACTGGATGCAGATGCCCCGGCGCGCAGATCGCTCCCTGGGATGGAGCTGGTACCCAGCCGCCACCCCCGAGCCCAGGGCGGTGCGGGATTCCCGGACCCTTGGTGGGTAGGTCCACAGCCCCACAAAGAAAGCCCTTTTGAGACGGGCTTGGAGGCCCCCAGAGGGGACAGGAGGTGGGCACAGAGGCCACACCCACAGGGGAAGGGGGCCTGGCAGCTGGCTGGGGCACGGCAAGGCTGCAGGGTGGGACCCTCCGCCCCCGCCGCCGGCGCTCCGGGTATTTCCCAGGAACGCCATGGAGGGGCAGCTGCGGGGAGGGGTGGGCCAGGCTGGCCGCTGCTCCCCCAGAGTCTCTGGCCCCCCATGCCCTCCGCCTTCTCTCTGGCGCCCTCCAGCCTGGCCCCACCCAGGAGGTCTCAGGCTCCCACGACGGGGCTGGGAGGGAACCCTGGCGACCCCAGGACCCCCTCCTCCGAGCAAGGATACCCTGGGGCCTGAGGCTCAGTCACTGCGAGCTGCCCACTGCCCCGCAAGGAGAGTTTTGGCCAGTGATCTTCAGGGCCCAGGGGATCCCCATGGGGCTGGGGGCCAGGGGTCGTGGAGGGAGCCCCCGCCCCGCACGCCATTTGCTGAGGCCGCTGCCCAGCTGTCCGCAGGCCTTTCCCCGAACGGAGAGCCTGGGCCCCTTTGACATTTGTCCCTGACCAGTGAGGCCCTGTGGCTCCTGTCTTCCCAGGGAGTTCTGCCTGAGCCCAGAGACAGACAGACAGGCACACAGACTCAGGGAGAGGAAGATGCACAGAAGCTTCCAGAGACAAAGAGGCACAGAAAGCCAGCTGAGTGGGGCGGGCCGGCTGCAGGAAGGCAGAACCCCCCGAGGAGGAGGGTCCTGGAGGGGGACTGAGCCAGGCGGCTCTGTGGGGGGGGGTGGCAGAGGGACAGGTGACTCGGGGGCGGGCCAGGCCCACCCGCCAGCCCAGCGGGCACAGGCTGGGACAAAGACCCCTTTGAAATCAAGATCAAATGCTCAGAGTTTTATTCGAGCACAGGAAGAGGCAGCCGGGTTGGGGCCTCACCGCGTGTGCTGTGGGGGAGGACAGGGGGACAGAGGGACAGGTTAGGCAGGAGCTGCCTCAGTGGGCCCACTTCAAAGGCCCAGGGGAGCCTGGGAACCGCCACTCCATCCCCTGCCGCCCGCCCTTCCCTTCCTCCTTCCTTCTTGGAGGAGGCGGCCTCGAGGGAAGGGGTTCCTTGTCTCCCCTGAGCATCACCCTCCTCGGGCAGCCCTGTCCCGGCCTCGGGGGCCCCTGGCTGCAGGCAGCTGGTGTCTCCACGCACAGAGGCCAGGCCAGCAGGCAGCCGTAGGAGGGGCTGACGGGGCGGGGCGGGGCGGGGCGGGGCTGGGGGCAGCCTCCCGCCCCTGGGCTTTGGGCCCGGCCTGGAGCCCGGGCTGGGTCTGACCTGGGAGACCCAGTCCATGCAGCGTGGAGAAGAGCCCCCTCCTCGTCCTGGACACTCGGACTCCGTTAACGCCGCCTGCAGGGCTCCCTGCCCTGGCCCCACGCGCTCTATCTGAGCTCAGCGCAGGCGTCTGCTCCCTCCCAGCCCGTGGGAACCGTCAGCTGCAGGGTCCAGGGTGGGGATGTTGACATCCGGGCCCTGCCCACGAAGCCTCTTCAGGTGCCTGTTGGCTCCCTGTGTAATTAGCCACCAGTCCCACCTGCTTTGATGCCTGGCCTGGGAACTGGGGCTCTGCCCGCGCCCACCCTGCCCTGCTCAGAGCAGCCGCCCACCTGGGCACCCTCGGGGCCCCCTGCTGGAGCCTGCGGCCAGGCCTGCCCTGCCCTCGCCGGCCATCTGCGGCCCCGCTCCACCAGCTTGAGGTGGCCAGGAGCTCTGGCCGTCAGTAGCCAGAGGACCCTGGGAGCAGCGCCTTGGCTGACGGACCGCCCAGGGCAGCCCCGTGAGCAAACTCAGGATAGACCTAAACTCACAAGGACCACAGGCAGGTGGGGGCCCGCCCCCGGGGGGCAGCCTCCCCAGAGCAGGGCTTCTAGGGGCTGCACATCGGGGTAGGGGCAGGAAAACAGCAGGAGGGGGCGTGAGGAGCCGCCTGGGCCCCTAAGCCCACCTCTCAGGGCCCAAATACCCCCGCCCAGCTGGGGACGGAGGAGCTGGGGAGAGAGGCCTGGGCAGGGACCTGAGGCAGAGGCCTCCCTGCCAGGGTGGGTGCGGCCTCTGACACGGGGGCCCCTGGGCTGCACCCCTGCCCCAAGGCGGAGGGGAGGCCCATGGGCACCCAGAAACTTTTCCCCCCTGCCTAGGGGCCAGCGGTGTTTGAAGTGGGAAGGTTGGGGCGGGGTGGGAAGGTTCGGGGGCATAATTAGAGCTGGAGGTTCCCTCACAGCGAACCAGCGGCTGACTCACGGGACGGGCCGGCCCCGCTCCCCAGCCGGACCCGGCGGCGTCCCGGGCTCCCTAGCCACCCCGGTTCCCGTTCCCGAGAGGACAGGTGGCTGGACCTGCGCCCCCACGGGCTGCCTGCCCGTCTCGCAAGCACACAGAAGGGGACCAGGCAGAGCGGCGGGGTGGGGGGGCTGCCCCCGCGGCTTTTCCTGGCGGCCCTGGCTCCCTGCTGCTCGGGCAGCTCGGGCTGACCCCGGCGAACGCTAGGGCTCCGGGCGCTGCCTGCGTCCCCCGCCTCCCACGCGTCCAGCTCCTGTTTCTGGAACAAAGGGTGGGGTGGGAACCCTGGGGCTTTAGGCAGGCGTCCCGGCCAGACCTAGTGAGTGTCCTTCCTCAGGAAGCAGGACGCTGGGGACACAGGGAGGAGAACAGGGTGCCAGGGTCGTGCCAGCCGCCTCCATCCGGGCGGGCCCTGCTGCCCCGCACTGGGCTGCACCTCCGTCCTGGGGGTCTGGGCTCAGGAGAAGGTGGGGACAAGGGACAGGGCACAGCGCCGGCACCCTAGGGCCCCTAGGGCCCCATTGGAGGGCCGGTGGAGGATCAGGACCCCCTCACAGCGCCCACTCCCCCCGCTGTCTGGCTAGGCCTGGGCCAGGCGGGAGGACCCAGAAGTGCCCCCAACGCCAACAAGCACAGGGTGAAGGCCCGCCCGGCGGCCGCTCCCTGTCAGCTCTGCACGGCAGCGCTGCGCGGCCCGTGCCCGGACGCCCCTTCCATCCGCCGCCTCGCCCCCTCTCGGACCCTGGCGTGGGTGGGAGCTTCTGCCAGGCCTTCCTGAACCCCCGCCAGAGTGACTGTCCTCATCCGGGTCCCCACATGCGCTGTGCACCTCCATCGTAGCACCGACTGCACCGCAGAGCGGGGGTCCCCTGGCGGCTTTTCCCGGGTGGCAGTGCCCCTCGCCCGCTCCGCAGACAGAGGGCCCTGTCAGTCATTCACTTGTCCTTCCATCCACGATCCATACATCCTTCCTTCCATCCTCCATCCGTCCGTCCGTCCGTCCGTCCGTGCGCCCATCCACTCCGTGGTCCCGCTCCAGAGGAGGCGACACCGAGGGGACAGCAGAGACAGAGCAGTGGGAGGCCCTGGGGAGGCCGCCGGAGCTGGGTCTCTGTGAAGGGCGCTGGGGCCAGGGCGGGGGTGTGGGCCGGCTGGGGCCCCCACCTGTTCCGGCGGCCGAGCTCTGGAATGCCAGGCCTGGGCCATTCATTGTTCCAGGGACACTGGTGTCGCCGCACAGAGTGTGAGGTCACCTACAGCACATCATTTCAGGGAATGACCTAGTTACGGGGCGGGAAGGGAAGCGGCCCTCCCAGCAGCCCGCGCAGACGCACGTGCACGCGCACACACACTGTCTTGTACCTCCCCCTGCCAGACCGAAGCCCAGCACCCAGGGCTGGGCAACGTCCAGAGGCCTAGGGAGGGGTCTAATCAGGCAGCTGGTGACAGGGTCCTGCTGACCGGTGGTGGGGGCAGGGTGAGGGCCAGGGCTGGGCCCCTGTCCCCTTGAGGCAGCCCAGAACCCCCTTTGCCCCCTCCATGACAGGACGCCAGGGGGCAGGTCCCTCCTCTGACAGCGCCTGCTTCCTGTCCCCGCCCCGCCCCAGCCCCCGCCCCGGCCTGTGGCAGCAGCACTGGCAGGGGCAGCTGGCATGTCCCCCGGTCGGAGCAAGGGCAGGCTCGGGCCTGGAACCAGCGCAGTCCTGGGGACCCCGGAGCCCCCTCCCCAGCCCCCCAGCTTCCGGCACCCAGGGTCAGAGCCTGGGGCCGCCCCGCCCCGGGAGGGCCCTCCAAGGGCCAGCCCCGCCCCCACACCCCTCCTCACTTGCGAGGACGGCCTGGTGCGGCTCTGCTCCTTCTTGCAGAACTGGGGAGCCCACAGGACAGTGGCATGGCCATCGGGGCCCAGCGAGGCGGCCCAGAGAGCCTGGACTGAGCAGGCGGGACACAGGGGCATGCCACGTGGGGCCCACGCCACGCGGCCTCGCTGGGAAGGGGACGGAGGCCGCATCCAGTGGCACTGGGGGCATGTCCCAGCTGAGGTGTAAAGAAGGACAGAAATTTGTCAGGCGGAGGATCAGGTCGTCGCAGGGGGCCCCAGGCAGAGGGAAAGGCCTGTCACAGACCAGAGCACCACGCATTTGGGGACGGCCACAGCTCACGTGGGGACCTCTATGTGGGGCAGCAGGGGCTCAACTTCCGCCCAGGGCAGAGGGAGGCCGAGGCCGCTGCAGGCCCCTGCGGGCGGAGCAGGACTCTGTCCCTGTGCTGGCCCTGACGTGCAGGGCGGCTGGCGGCCCAGGCTCCCCGGGGGGAAAACCCCACAAGGCGGCCTCGCTTCCGGGCAGCTGTGAGCAGCCAGGGTCCTGCCCGGTGCCCGGCCCTGACGTCCAGGGGCTCAGCCTGGGGTCCGACTTGCTGGGAGACCCTCAGATGGGACGCAGGGCCCGGCTTCCTGCAGGAGGCGGCGCTGCCCTGGCCCTTTAAGGAGTGAGCGTGCCCACAGGGCCGGGGAGAGAGGGCAGCGCAGAACCGTGGAGGGGGCCTGCCGTGGGGAGGCGACGCTTGAGCTGGGGGCCGGCTTGGACCTTGGAGCAGAGGGGAGCCATGGAAGGTTCCTGGGAAGGTTCCTGGAGGCCGCCGCTGATAAGGCCACTCGCCCACTCTCCCTTCCTTCCTCCCTCCCTTCCCAGGACCTGCCCAGCGGCCGATCTGGGTGCTGGGAGAGCCCTGAGTGGTGGGATCGGGGCACAGGGATGCGGATTTCCTGTCCAAGAGCCACCACGGCCCCTGACACACAGTCCCTCCGGAAATCCTGGCCCCAGGGTGGCACCCAGCTCAGGAGCCAGAGCCCTGAGGGACAGGCCTGTGGAGGAACAGCCAGCGACCCTCTTGCTGCTGCCCCCCTTCCATGGCACCACCACAGCCCCCACACAGAGGGACCCCTCCTCCCCATGCCCTCCTCGGCCCCCGCCCACACAGCCCCCCATCCGTCGGTCCCGGCCCCTCCTCTGAGCGGCCCCCCACGCAACTCCCTCCCCGACTTGCCCGCGGCGCCTTTGTCTCCGCAGAGGCCACAGGGGGTCAGGGGGACCGCAAACACCTCAGAACCTGACGAGGGGCCGTCCCCAGGAAAACGCACCACAAACTGAAGCCACCCCGTTTTCAGAGGTGCAGGAGATGGCAGACCCAGGGCCCCCCCGCATGGCCATCCTGGGAGGACGCCGGGCCTCGGGCTAAGGCCTCGGCAGGGAGCAGGGCTCCCTCCCATCGGACAGGTGGGGAAACTGGGCCCAAAGGGGCAGGGACGCGAAGGGTGTCCCAGGAGTGGCTCGGGGCCAGGCCAGCTGGGCCTCGGCCTGTGGGCAGCTGGACGCCTCAGGGAGCGTGGAGGCCCTGACGCCCCACGGCTCCGGGGCCCCGGGCTGCTCAGAGGCTGGGACTCGGCCCGGCAGCGCGCCAGCCTGGGACTCCGGGCTGGGTGGCCTTCCCTGAGTGCTGGCGCCCCTGGCAGCCCTGCTGTGGCCTCCCCCCCACACCCCGCACCCCCACACCCCCACACCTCCCTGCTCCCCGCCCAGGTAAGGGCCTGGCTGTGGGGCTCCACTCAGAGCCTGGGGTCAGCGGTGGTTCCCCGGGCCTCCATTTCCCTAACTTGTTATAGCCCAGCCCTGAGCACCCGGCAGGGCCCTGAGTCTGGGAGCTTTTACTGAGGACAAGAGAAGTCACGGCCGCATGCGCACACACACGAGAGTCACACACGGCGAAGGGCGGCCCCCTCTGCCTCCCACCAGGTGGGGAGATGCTCCTCAGTGCGCTGGCGGAACCCCAAGCTTCAGCACCCCTGCTGGAAAATGGGGGTTAAATGGGGACTTTTGGGGTTCTGTGAGGGTCAGCACTCCATCAACAGAGGCTGCTGGCTGTCCTCGAACCCCTCTCCCCGGCTGCTCTCTGGGGCCTCTGGGGCCTTTCAGTGGGAGGGGCTGCCTAGGTGTGGGGTCATGGGTAGGGAAGGGTCATAAGTGAGTGGTTCCAGGCATTTGTGGGCATCAGGTATTTAGAGGGGCCAGGTACCAGTCCCCTGCAGGGGCTGGAAGGGAACCGAGTGTCCCACTCAAATGTGGGCAACAGCCCCCTCGCCAGCTCAGCGGCCTCACAGTGCTGTGGAGCCCCAAGCCGCGGAACACTGGCGGGGGCTGCAGGCTGGGCCTCCCCCGCAGCCCTCCGGGGTCCTGAGCCTGCAGCCGGCACCCTTTCCCCGCAGGACAGACTCGGGGGCGGGGACCAGGGTGGGGAGTCAGCTGGGATGCCACAGGCTGGTGCCCGACAGCCAGCTGTGCTCTAAGGGAGGGCTAGCCCCAGCTCAGAGGACAGGAGGGCCACTCGGAAGCCCATGGGACCCCAGGGCGCCCGCCCCCACCTCCTCCTGAGGGAATAGGGCTGTTTGCAGGGGCCCGAGCCAGCCAGGTTCCCACGCTCCCGGGCTCCGGGTGGCAGGTGCTCCTTTCCACCTGCGCCTCCCCTCCCCGCCCACCTCCCCCGGCCTTGCCCAGGCCCCAGGGACACCGCCTCACACCTCCCTGCCCACGCTCCAGAAATCACTGCTTGGAGACACACGAGACACTGCAGGCGGGGACCATCCTCTGCCCTCACTGCCACCACCTGCCACCCTCAAAGGGAGTGGACGGAGGACGAGATAGCCCTCCAGCATGCCGGGCCAAGTCACCAGCCACCGTGTCCCCCTGAGTTCAAGGGGTCCTAAGAGAACCGCTGGGGGGAGGTTTCCTGAGCACCCTTCAAGGCCGCCCCCCAGAGCCTTCCCCCTCCAAGGGGACCTAGGGCCCTGACTCCGCTCAGCCTTGGCCCTGGGCCCTCCCTCTGGCTGGCCACCGCGGGCTCTTGAGGACAGGCTCAGTCTCCATCCCCCCTGGGCCCAGCCCACGGTGGGCCCCGAGGCAGGCGCGGTGCCCTGACGCCCCAGCCAGACAGCGAGTCCACGACAGCTGGCAAGAGCCACCCCCAGGTTCTCAGGAGGAGGACAGTGATGACCCTACGTGACCCGACCTGGGGCCAGGCTGCTGCTGAGGTTCCGTTTGACAGAGAGCACCTCAGGACTCGAGGCTCGGCTGAGAGAGGAGGGGCCTGCCCGGGCAGCGCACCGGCCGCGGGTGGAAGCCAGGGCAGGACGGGGCTGGAGGGGTGCAGGCAGACGCGGGCCCCGGGGGGAGCCTGCGCGGGGCACGGGGTGCCTTCTGCCTGTGCCCTCCCCCGTGCGCACCTGCCGTTTCCCTCCCCCCGGCCCCGGGGCTCTGGCCCCCTTGCCCACCCTGCCCAGCTGGAGGCCTGAGCTCCCTGGTTCCGAGGCCCTGAGCTGGGGCTGGGGACCCTGGCGGGGGCCGTGCTGGGCTGTCTCTGGGAGGAGGATCTGAGACCCCGAGCTGCTGGACACGGGGGTGCGCGGGCCAAGGCCAGGGTCTGCACTGCCGGGAGGCTCGGCCCTGCCTCAGTGTCTCCTAGAGGACAGTGGGGCCTGGGACCGCGCTGGGCTCCCACCGCTGTGCGTGCTCCACCCACCACCCACCCTGGGCTCCAGGCCCCGCTGTCGTCGGACCCGCTGTCACAGCGTGGTGATCCTGGGGTGCCCGGTCTCCAGACAGAGAGGCCGGGCCAGGACCTGGGGTAGCCAGGGGCCCTGTGGACAGGCACCATTCAGGAGCTAGCCGCCGGAGGGCCGCCCAGGAGCCAAGCCTCCCCGCTGCTGCAGGGTCTTCTGGAGCCCGGCTGGGCCGGGCTGGGCTGGCAGCCTGCCAACAATGGGCCTGGGGCAGGAGGAGGGGGAGGTAGGGTGCTGGGACAGAGCCCAAGCTTGAACAGGAAAAGGGGGGGGACGGGGGCGGGGGGCGGGGGGAGGTCACACAGGCCTGTGCAGCCACTCGCCGCAGAGATGTGTCCACACTGAGGCCCGCGGCCAGGGAGACAGCCCCTTCTCAGCAGGCGCCGCCTTCCCGCACACCGCAGGGCCAGCCCCACCCTGGGCTGCTCTCCCATCCGAAGTGGGCAGCCCTGGGGCTCCAGCACCCAGAGCCCCGTAGCTCCCGTGGCCTGAGCTTCTGCCCTGGGAGTCCCGGGCCAAAGGGGAGGCCCATGGGGCGGGGAGGCGGTGGCAGAGGACTTCAGAAAGTCCAGGTGGGCAGCTGAGCTGCCCCGGGGCAGGTTCACACTCTGCCGCCAGCCCCAGCCCCCAGCCCCTGGAAGCTGGGAGCATTTATGACCCCCAGTCTCCGGCCTGGGCCCTGCCCCGGCCCCTCTGAGGGCCAGGGGTGTTGTGCCCTCTGAGACCCCACTCTCCACAGCTCAGGGCCACCCCGACTCCCCGAAGACTCTCAGGTGGGCTCTGTGTCCTGGCCAGGACGGCCGAGAGCGGGCGGGGCTCCTCCCTGTTCCCTGCTGGCCGCCTGGCGCTGCAGAGAGAGGCCTGGCACCACCTCCCCCGGGTGTCCCCTGCCCCCACTGGGCCCAGTCTGGAGGCAGGTTTGGGCTGAAGGTGGTCCAGGCCTGTCCAGACTCATCCCCACTCCCGGAACACACGGTTCCCCAGCGACCCTGCCCCGCAGGGCAGAGCCTGGCCCCTGGCACCCCCTTTCCAGGAGCCGGAGCTGGCAGGGGCGGCTGGCGCTGGGGGGCCCCTGCCCCCAGCCTTGGATGCGGTGGAGACTGAAACTGGGCGTTTCGGGAGCGAGGCTGGGCACTGGGCGGGGCCCGGTGGGCGGGCGGGCAGACAGGTTTCGCGATGCCCCTCTAGGGCTCATCACCTGATGCCGCCTGGGTGGCCTGGGCCCCCACTTCCGTACCATCCCTTTCCCAAGGCGCGCAGGGGTGCCCCTCCACCCAGGGATCCTGGGAGAGCCACTTGGAGCGGGGGGCAGCTGCCCGCCTCCCTCAGTTTCCTCATCTGTCACTCGGGGCCACAGCGGCTCACCCCACGAGACTGTTGGCCTCCCCCCTCCGCCCCCGGCAGCAGGGCCCGCTCCTGGGAAGGCTGCCTCCACCTCCAGGGTGCCCGCCTGGACTTGGGGTGGGCAGGGCCCGCTGCCCCCGCCACCTGGAAAGGAGCCAGCCCGCTTAATCTTCTGCTGAAAAGATAATTTCTTTCTGCGTGATTGTCGGGCGCTGGGGGGGAACAAAGGGGCTTTTGTGCAGGCCCCTCCAGTGTGACCCAGCGAGGCCCGCCTTCCCCTCCGAAGGGAAAGCCCCGCACCGCGAGGTTTTTCTCATGGCCCTCTCCTTTCTCAGCACAGAATCACTTTTGTTGCGGAGGGCGAGGGCCCGCTTCCCCTCCTCGCCCCCGCCCCCGCACAGTGCCCTGTGTGCCAGCAGAAGGGCGCAGGAGGCCAGGGGAGGCAGGGGGGGACGCTCCGCTGCCCGCCGGCCTCCCTTCCTTGTCCCTCCCTTCCGGGGATAGTGCAAGGGCTTTAGAAAAAGACATTCACGCCCGGGCCCCCGGGCCCAGCTCAGTCCTTGGTCCTTGGGGTTAGGAACGTCCCTCCCATGGTCCATCCTGCCTGGCAAAGGGCCAGAGGGCACGGGGCCTTGATTCCCGCCTCCGCCCTGACCCCGGACAAGTGTCCACGCCCTCCGACCTTTCCTCCAGCCGCAAAGTCCCGCACGCTCAGGGCGGCACTTGGGACTGCAAAGAAGGGGGATATCGTGCAAGAAAAGCAAAAAAAGAAGATAAAAAAGTCCCTCCAGGTAGAGGTAGCTTATTAGTATCTGGGGTATACCCTTCTGGGGTTTTCTCTACAGTCTCATCATAGGCATCTTGCTTCACACACTTGGAGCCACTGCCCATTCCCTCCCTCACTCCCTCATCCACTCATTCGCTCATTCATTCGTGCATTCATTCACTCACGCATTCACACATTCAAACTCATCCCTTCATGCATTCCGTAAGCAACTGTCCAACCGTGGGGGTTGCTGAGGCAGAACTGGGCCCTGCCTCAGTAAACACAGCATCAGCATCGTCATTTAATTAACGTTTCTCATCGAACTGTGTATCGTGAGTTTGCCCGGACCATTACACATGCTCCTGCAACGCACTGGGTGATGTCACGCTGGGTCTCCTCGCAGGCGCTGCTCCGTGGTCTGCTGAGCACGGATGCAAGACCGAGCTGCCTGCCCACGGGTGCAGGCGGGGGGGTGGGCGTGGCTTCAGGGAGCCGAGGAGGAGACTGAGGGTCAGAGCGACGCCCTGCCCTGCCCACCAGGGACAGCGCCTGGTCTGTTCGACTTCAGCTGCCGAGGCAGGAGCTCTGTGTCCGCTGGAGGAATCAGACTTGCTCTTGGGGACCTGCTTGGGGCCCAGAAGTGACCAGAGGGCCAGGCGGGCACTTCCTCCACCATCATCATCTCATGATCTGAGGCTCCTCCCTCACCTGGGGGGCCTCCCCACGACCACCGGGGCCATGGGACAGAGGGGGAAGCCCCAGCGCAGGCAGGACCCCCGGCTCGAGCCTGGCTCCCCTGCGGCAAACTCGTGGGCTGACCCACCGCGCCGGCCCCCAGGGCAGGGTTCTCCCGGAGATCCCGCGCCGGCTCTGCATCGCCCCTGGTTTCTCTGTTTTAATGGGAACGCTCTGTCCCCATGAAACACGCACTCCCCCTCTCCCCCGGCCCCGGCCCCACCGTGGACTCCCCATCTCTGTGGATCTGCCTCCTCCAGGGCCTCTTGTGGGTGGGATCATGCAGGATTTGTCCTCCTGTGTCCTTTCACTCAGCACGATGTCCGCAAGGTCTGTCCACGGAGCGGCTGGTGTCGGGATTTCCTCCCTTCTCGAGGCTGAGCGCTCGGCCACGGTGTGGGTGGGCCACGCTCAGCCGCCCCGCCCCTCCGTCAGCAGACGGAGGTTTCAGCGGCTGTGAACGAGCTGCTGGGACCGCGGGGCACGTACCTGCCCAGGTCCCCGCTTTCCGTCCCCTCCGCCGCGTGCCCAGAGTGGCCATGCCGGGTCATACGGTCATTCTGGGTTCACTTTTTTGAGGAACTGCCACACTATTTCCACAGTGGCTGCACCGTGGCGCGTCCCCACTGCCCCCGAACAAGGGTCCAACTTCTACACATCCTCGTCAACACTTGTAATTTCTGTTTTTTAAAATTATACCATGACGGCCCTGGCCGGTGTGGCTCCGTTGGTTGGCTCATTGTCCTGGAAACTACAAGGTCGCAGGTTCGGCTCCCAGTCGGGGCACATACCCCAGCTGAGGGTTCAATCCCCGATCTGGGTGCGTGTGACAGGCGACCGATCAATTTTTCTTTCTGTCTCTCCCCCCAACCCCCCTTCTCCCTGCCTCTCTTTCAATGAAAAAATGTCCTTGGGTGAAGATAATAATAATACTAATAGTAAGAGGAATACCATGACGACGCTGGGACGCGGCGTCTCTCTGTGGCTTTGATCTGAACCTCCCTAACGGCGATCGCGGCGCTGAGCACCTTTTCATGGGCTTAGTGGCCGTTCACCTGTCTCTGGAGAAACGTCTGTTCAGTTCCTTTGTCCGTTTTCAATCGGGCTCTTTGTTTTTTGGTTGTTGGATTTTAGTTCTTTCTTTAAAGGATGGGGCCAAAGTAGGTCACACCTATGGTGTGCAAAACACAGTTTATTCTTCTGTCATGATTTACTAAGGACGGCAGTCCCTTCTGCAGGACGGCAGGAGCCTCTTCTGCCCTGCCCCGTTGCCCTCTGCTGTGAACTCTGCCCGCGCCCACGACCCGCGACCTCCGTCTCCATCTGTCCTTCCATCCGTGCGTGTGGGGCTGGGAGCTGGGAGTGTCCTCGGCTGCGCAGAACTTTTTCACTTTCCTGTAATCCAATCAGTCGGCCTCCTTCCTGCCTGTACCTCCTCCATCTTCCTTCTTCGTTTGGTTATTTAAAGGTTTTATTTATTTATTTTTAGAAAGAGGGGAAGGAAGGGAGAAAGAGAGGAAGAGAAACATCACTGTGCTTCTTGCGCGCCCCCACAACCCGGGACCCGGCCTGCAACCCGAGCATGTGCCCTGACCGGGAATCGAACCGGCGACCTTCCCGTTTGCAGGCCGGCGCTCAGCCCTCTGAGCCACACCAGCCAGGGCTGTATATCTTTTTTGTCCACAGTCGACAGCTGGAAACTACATTTCTCCCAGGAGAACCCAACGTGGGTGGGCCCTTCATTCAACAGGCAAGGTCTGTCATTCAATCAACAAACGCTGGCTGAGAGCCTGCTACGCGCCAGGCTCTGCTAGGTGCCCAGGAGGCGACGGCAGACCAGACAGACCACTGCCCACATGGGACTGGCAGTCCCGTGTCAGGGACAAATGAGGGGCCGCAAGGCGGGGCTGTGGGGACTGAAGATGGAAGGCTCCCTGGAGAAGGTGACTGCTACGCGGAGACCCCCAGGCTGAGAACGACTGGCCCAGGGCGTTGCTGGGGCCCGAGGCCTGGTGGCGGTGAACACAGAAGGGAAGGGAAGACGGGAGGGAGCGTGGCCCTGCAGGCGGCTCCTCCAGCGCTGCGGGCTGACGTCCGCCCTTCGCCCCGCAGCGCCCCAGCTTCAGGTGCCCCCGCCCCGCCCCAGCAGGGTTGGGGATAAGTGCATCCTCTGGGCAGCCACTTCGGAGCCGCGCCCCGGGCTGTGTCTGTCATCGGTGCCAGTAGAGCTGCCACCTCGGCGAGGGGCCGCGGTGGGGCTCCCACCGGCCGCGACCCCCTGCCACGGCCCTCGGACCTCCGCAGGGGCCAGACCGGACGCCAGTGGCCCAGGCTGCCGCATCAGCTCTGCGTCCTGCGAGCCTCCGAGGGCGGCGTGGGCCCGCGCGCCCTCCCCAGGCACCTGCTCGGAGCTCCTGCGTTGTGGGGGGCGGGGGTGACGCGGCTTCAGCGGCTTTTCCCCTGCCACTCAGGCTGTCGCTCCACAGGAAAAGGAACCCATGGCTGGGCTTGGCCAGGCAGAAATTGGGCCTTTCCGACGGGCCCCCCACCACACAGCCCCTTCCTGCAGCCATCTCAGCAGCGGGCGCCCCCAAACCCAGGTTCTGCGGACCCCCCTCCTGCCCGACCCCACAGCCAGCCCATCTCCCGGGGTGAACTCCTGAAAAGTGATCATAAGCCGCAGCAGCCCCTGCTTCGCGCCCCCACCCCTATTTCCCCTTTTAATGGGATCAAGATCCAGGAGCCACCTTGCTGGGAGGTCCTACGTGACTGGCCACCTGCTGTCCAGATGGCTTTGCTCCCCTCCCAGGCCCCAGCCTCGCTCCGCTTCTGCTTCTGGGGGGGTCACGCACTTCCACCACAGGGCCTTTGCACAGGCTGCTGGTCGGCCGATCGGCTCGGCCTCACGCTCCCCCTCAGGCCCCCAGAGGCCATTCCTGACCCTCCCAGGGTCGGGTCGGGTTGGAGACACAGAGCCTGCACACAGGAGGCCTCTGTGAACAGGTGCGTGCGGACAGCCTCTCAGGCAGACAGGACGGCTGGGAGCTGGATGAGGGGCTGCCGGCAGGGCCTCTGCCCTCCCCAGGGCCCCCTTCTTGCCCTGCTCCTCTGGGGTTCAAAGGAGCAGTGGGGAACAGGCCAGACCAGCGGGAGGAAATCCTTGTATTTTTTGAGGACAAATGGAAACAAACCGCTTCTTGTTTATTTCCTGGTGAATTGTACTCCGGGGTGGGAGTGGGGCTGGGGGCCGGGGTTTGGTTAACTCTTTCTCCTCTGGGTTTAATTGTCCCCTCTTCCGCCCCAGGCTCCTCCGTGGCTCTTGGCATCTGGGGAGCTGCTTTCCTGAAGCTCACTCTGGGGGGGGAGGGGACTGAAGCAAATCAAAGCTTTGGTGATAAAGAAGCCCTGGTCTGCGAGTCTGGGAACCCCGGATGCCCCGCACCAGCCCCCGTCACAGAGAAGCGGGAACACCTGACCAGGAGCCAGGGGCTGGGCTGGGGACCCCAGGGCTCCTGCCCCTCCTCACAGCTGGGAGGAGCTGTGTGAAACCTGCAGGCAGGCTTTGGGGATCCTGGAGTGGGGGGGTGCGTCTCCTGCAAGTTTTTCCCATGACCTCACCGGAAGGGCTGAGTCAGGGAGGTGCCGGCCCCTCCAGCCCCCCAAGGAGCTGGAGCCGCTGTTAGGCCAGCCCCCCAGCCAGCGCCCGCTTCGCTTCGGCCAGAGCCACGTTGGGCCAAGGGCCCCGCCCCCACTGCCTTCGCACTCACCTGCCAGGCAGCAGCCCGCTGGCCCAGCCCGTGGGAGCTGGGGCCGGGGCGACCGGGCACCCGCGCCCTCTCACGAGACTCCAGGCCCACATGGCCCCCCGCCGCCCCCGCAGCCTCTTGGCTGCACAGATAATAGATAAAGGCGGATGGGTGAACAGGCGGGTGAGGGGGCCCCCACCCGGCAGACTGGCGGCCCCGCCATGCAGACGGTGGCTCGGACCTGGCGGGCCAGCGGCCGCGGCCGCGGTGGGCACCCACAGGGTGTTCTGCACTCTGTGGCGAGGAAACTGGGGGGATGGGTAGAATGACAGCGGCACATCCCACAGAACGTGGGGGCAGACCCTGGGGACAGGTGGGATGGGAGGCTTGGAGCCCTTGGTGATCTGGCCCCTCAGCAGGGGCTCCCGGGAGGTCGGGGAGGACTCAGCAGCCGGCCCCTCCCCGGCAGAGCCCAGAGAAGGACTCCCGGGCCCACCTGCCTCCGGCCCCGGCTCGGCGCCGGCCCGGTCACCCTCCCCCACCCCGTCCACTGTCTGGCTGGAGCCCCCGGATGCGCTGGTTCTCACAGCCCGAGCGGTGACTCCCACACGGTTCCCGCAGACAGGCTCCTCCTGGCCCAAGGCCTCCCACCCCCTGGCTCGCTGGAAACACCAACCAGATGTTGGGACTGTGGCCCGTGGGGGGTGGGAGGAAGTGGCTGTCAGGGGAGGCCGGGGTGCAGGCGGGGACGCGGGCCGGCCCGGGCCTGCCGAGGGGCGGAGGCGCCCCGCTTCTTGCCTTTGCTCAGACGGGGAGACCGAGGTCTGGGGAGACTGAGAAGGGCCCGGAGGCCCCTGGCCTGGCCCCACCGGTCACTGGGCAGAGCGCCCGGGGCACCTGCTCCGATCTGGCGCCCCCCACGTCCACTGCCCGCTGGAGTGCGGTGCCCCCGGGGAGCCCGCCTGAGCCACAGAGCCGGCGACAACCCCACGCCTGGCCCGCACACAGACATGCATCAATGTGCGTGCTCACCCACAAATGCATGTACATGGGTGCATACAGGCACAACACGTGTGCACACACAGCACTGCTGGAGAATATGCACATACACCCATATGAGAATAGGCCCATATGTCGGTGGGGCGCACACTCACATGCACATGTGTGCATACTTGAGCACACAGGCAGCAATGCTCAGACGTGTTCTCGTGCGCACAGTAACAGGGCTGCACACGACAGGCACGCCTGCATCCTGACATGCACCCTCACAGGTGCTCAGGCGCACCTGAAGGCTCCTCCTTCCCAGGGACACCACGCCCACAGGACAGCCCGCGCCCCCTGCACGCCCACCCCTCCCCCCCAGGCCTTCCCCAAGCCCTGATCTGCGCGGGGCCAGGCGTCCTGGTCAAGGCCAGGGTGGGGGACGGGGCGCGTGACGCCGTGCGATGCCCTGTGGGGGGCTGAGGGGCGCTCCCGCTCTGGGAAGACAGCCCCTGCCAGGCCCCCGTGCAGCGGCAGCCAGGCCCGGCCCCCAGCCTGCCCTGCACCGAGCGGCCAGGGCCAGCCCCCCGGGGGGACTCAGAGCCTCGCCGTACCTCCCACCATCTGGAGGCCCCTCCTCCCCAGCCGTGGCCCCCCGGCCTGGGCGGGAGCCTTGAGAACAGGACCCCCAGGCCCTGCGACACTCAGCACCCCCCCACTCTTGACTTGGCCCATGTGTCACCGGATAAACATTTATTGGATATTTCCTGCCTGGCCCCAGCCCGTCTCCCCCATTAGTGTGAGAATGTGGGAGGGGGGAGTGTGTGTGAGTGTGTGAGCGCTCCCGGCCGCAGGCCTCCGGCTCCCGGCTGGTAGGCTGGGGCGGGGGTGGCTGGCTGTGGGGCTTGGGCCCTCTGGCCCCTGCTCAGCCAGGCCCTCCCAGCTCCCCGCTGGCCCTCCTGGCAGCGGGGCTCCAGCCGCACTAGAGTCTGCTCTCAAAGCTGCCTGGGTCTTGCGTCCAGACCTTTGCCTGCGCCTGACCTCCTGGAGCCCCACCCCCAACGCCGTGCCCTCGGTGGACCTACGTGGCCCCACCCAGCCTCCCAGCCTCAGCCCCCAAATCCCTGCAGCGCTCCCCTTTCCCAGCGTGTGACTTGTGGGTGAGTTCCCAGGAGCCTCACAGGCGGGAGTCGATGAATGAGTGAACAAACAGGTGAATGTATGAATCCAGGAAGGAATCTGTGCTTGACTAGGAAGCACCTGAGGAAGCCGGGAAGGCGGTTCGGGGCCCAGGAGGGAGACTGCTCAGCCCTTCTCCCAGAAATGCCCTTCTCTGCACGCCCAAGAGCCACCCAGCCCATGGTCAGCCTGCCTCCACCCTCTGGTCCCGTCTCTCTATCCTGCAAACGCAAAGACCAAGGCTCAAAGCCTTGGAGGCGTTGGCCCCAAGTCACACAGGCCCAAGACTGCAGCTGCTCATGGGGGGCAATGGGGTGCTGCCCCTCTGGCACCCCTGTGTGCTCACCCTGGAGGGACCGTGAGGGGGAGAGACCGAGACCGAGAGACAGGGAAGTCAGTCAGCCTGCCACCCTGGCTGTGCGACCTTAAGCAAGTTGCAGCCCTCTCTGGGCCTGTCTCAGTTTTCCCTCTTATAATGGGGCTTTGTGGGGGTGGCGTGGCTCCCAGCTGCCTCTGCTGCGCTGGCCTGTGACCCTGTGACCCCGTGACCAGAGCGTGCCGGTGGGGCCAGGTGCGCGGCTCACCCCCGGCCACCGTGGGAGTGGAGAGCGTGGGAAGCAGCGGCAGGCGAGGAGGGAGGAAGGCCTCGGCTCCAGCCGGCCTGGGGGAAGGGTGACTGCAGGGCGTCCCGGGAGCAGCTCATTGTGACCAGGGCCGCAGGGGAAGGAGGGAGGAAGTGGGGGGGGCCTGCAGACCCCAATCAGGGAGGGGGCGGGAGCAGGTGGGGCCAAGGCCAGGCTCCCTGGAGGCCAGGGCCTCCGGGCGGCAGCCGACTCAGCGCTGGCAGGAGGGGCTGCCCCGAGCCCTGCTGCGTGCCCAGCCCGGAGGCAGGTGCTGTGGCCAGATGGAGGGGGGGAGCCCCACAAGCCTGGGGTGGGGCCCAGGGCTGTGGGGCCGGGGCCCGTGGGGGCTGGGGCCTCGGATGACACTCAGCGAGTGTCCTGTGGCTGCCATCACGGAGGACCTCTGACTTGGTGGCTTAAAACGACAGGGCCCCCCACAGTTCTCGGTCAGGGCCTGTGCCTGCGGTGCGCGCAGCGCCACTCCCGTGCGGGCGCAGGCTCGGGTCTGTCCGCGCCTCTCCCGGCCGCCGCCGGCTGCTGGCAGCCCTCGGGGCTCCTGGGCTCGCGGCTGCATCGCTCTGTTCTTTCCGGGGGGTGCAGCTCAACCTGCCACAAATGCCACGGACCCGTGGTCCCGCACGAGACACCTGTGCCCGTGTGGTCCCTCCCCAGGCGCTGTGTTTGGTCCCCAGGGCCCTTGAGTCAGTGTGAGTTGGGGGAAGATGTGGGGAAAGCGCTCCTGGCAGAGGGGACATCGTGGGCCAAGGCCAGGAGGCAGGACTGGGTGCTGCAGGCCCAGGCCCCCAAGCAGGTGGGCCCCGGCCCTGCCCCTCCGGTGACCAGGAGCCCCACCAGGCCCCTGGAAGCGCGCCCATCCCTGCACCCAGCCCTCCTGGGTGTGGAGGCAGGAGGCTCGGGCGCCACAGCCAGAAGCTGGCCAGTGGGCCTCGGTGGCTGCGGGCAGGGCCCGGCCAGCAGCACAGAAAGGAGACACCTCCTGTGGGCCCGAGGGCCTGGGAAGCCCGCGGCAGGTGCGTCCCCAGCCCCCACGGCCCAGCCAGGGCTGGGCTAAGGTTTCGAGCTGGTGCCGGGGATGGGCCGGGGCCTCCCCAGTGCGGGCCGGCCCGTGGCCCAGCTCCCAGGGCGCCGCAGAAATGTCCTTTTGTTGGCTGAACAAAGCAGCTTTGAGCCGGGCCCTTATCTAGGGCCGTGGTGAGATGGGACACCACAGATCCGGGCGGGAGCCAGCCGGCCAGCCGGGCCCGCACCCCCTCGCCGGGGCGGCAGGGAGCGGCGGCCGGAAGGGGCCGGCGTGGGGAGCGAGCGGGCGCTGCCTCCCGCTGTCGGGGGCCTACCTGGGCTCAGGAGGGACACGGCTGGCCCATCAGATAAGAGCCAGGCAGGCACAGGCAGGCACAGCGGACACAGGTGGGCACAGGTGGGCACAGGTGAGCGCAGGCTGGGGAAGGGCGGGGGCGGGGCGCCGCCCTCACGACAGGTGCCAGTGGGTCAGGGGCTGCGCCTGCTTGGCCTGTGCCTGCGCCTCTGCAGGCAGAGCCCCCTGGCCCTGGGCACCTTGAAGGCAGGGCCAGGAAGCGGGGCCTGTGCGGGTGCCCTGCGCCTGCAGCTCAGAGCCCGTGTCCCCGCAGCCTCAGAGGCCGACCCAGGTGACCGGATAGGGCGCCAGCCTGTGTGGCCTGGGGGGTCAGGAGGTCTAGATGCCTCATTCTGTCGCGCACCTGAGGCCAGCGCGGGACCGGCCATCGCGCTCCTGGACCTCAGCTTCCCCACCCGTGCGGTGCAGGCCTCGGGCCTGAGACGCCTGCCCTGCTGCCCGGGCTGACCCCAGGACTCCCGGAGAGACCCTGCCACAGGACAGCGGGGGGTCCGCCAGCCGCCGCCAAGGCTGACCCCGCACCCCGACGTGGCGGGAGCCTCTCTGGTGGCCTGTATCTGCGCCGGCTGCAGGGTGCTGGATACAGACAAGTTCACGGCTCCTGGCCCCGGAGGCCCCTCCCTCCTGCCCCGGCCCTCCCTTCCCTGTGTGTCTGGGGCAGGAAATGTCCACTGAATGAATGAGGGAGTGAGACACAGAGAAGGAAGTGGGACAAAGGTGGGCCCGCCAGCCCAGGACCCCCGGGTTCCCAGCAGCAAGTTCTCTCATCTCTCCAGGCCCAGGTGCTGCCCAGTCTTCAGGGAGGATGGGTCCCGGGGGCTGCGCTGGGCTCCCCAGGGCCAACGGATGCGGGAGGGAGAGGGGCTCCCAGCAGGAGCGAGTCCTCCTTCCTATGGCTGGCAGGTCTGGCGGGTCGGAGGCTGGAGCCGGGCCGGGGGCGGTGGAGGGGGGTTCCTTGCCCTGTGAGGCCGCTCTGCAGACACCGACCCCGCCTCCCCAACTCCTCCAGGGGCACTGCCAGGCCACAGCACGTCGTCGTTCCAGAGGCTCAGCAGGGCTGGGAAAGGGCGCGACATACTGCAGGCCTGTCTGAACAGGCTTATTTCAGCACCCAGTGTCGGGGGCAGGGCCCCCGCCCCGCCCCCGCAGCCCGCTCAGCGACTATAATTAGCCCCTCGCTGGAGCCAGGCCCTAGGAAGACCAGAGTGCGTGCCACACAGAACCCCTCCACACACCAGCAACCTGGCGCTCGGCCAGGCCCGGGAAGGCCGACCTGCCCCTCCCCAGGCCCAGGGAAGGGGCGTGGGCCTCGCTGGGCAGAGTGGCCCCTTCTCGCCTGGGATTAGGGTCTTTCTGTTTTCCTGTCCTCCCACCTCCCCCTGATTTTCCCACAAGCATTTTTGGGCATAAAAATAACTGCATTGGGAATGACAGTCACTGGACGCCTCGTTCTGAGTCCCCAACCCAAAGGGCCCGCGCAGGACGGGCCTCTGAACGTGGGGGACTGGCAGGTGCACTTGGAGGTTGTTTCTCTCACAGGGATTCCTGGGCCTGGTGATTTATAAGTCGCCGTGTGTGGGGGTGTCAATGCGCGGTTGACACAGTCTCGAGGGTGGGGGCCGCCCGGTGCTGCCAGCCGGGCGACCCGCCCCTTCGCCCTTCGCCTTTCTGGCTGGCCGACGCCTTCGTGCCGTACAGCGGACGAACAGGAGAAAACCAATTTTAACGCGCGCCCACGGGAATCCAGACAAGCCGGGAAATTCCAAAGACGGCGAGGCAAAGTGAGGCGTAGCTGTCATTTTGGGCTATGGACAGGGAGGTGGGCAAGTCACAGGGAAACGAATTCCACGAGGCCACCTGGAAACAGCAGGGCGCAGCTGGGAGTCGAGCGGACAGATTTCTGCCGGTCCACGGCCGGTCCACGGCCGGTCCCCTTCACTCCTGAGTGCACCGGCGCTGGGTCAGCTTCCCACGCAGGCTCCTTCCTGAAGTGGGGCTCCCAGCAGACCCCCTGCAGGCGGGGGCGGGGCGGGGTGTGACAAGCTCCTCGTCCTGCAGTGTGGGCCTTCTTTGTTGTCCGCCTGCCAGGGGGCACATGCCCGGGGGAGGCCTCCCCATTGCACTATATGCTCCAGTACCAGGAGCTATGACTTCTGTCCTTTAGAACAAGTCCTTTAGAGTCTTTATTTTACTTTTCCTGAAAACATTCTTTTTAAAAAAAAAACAAAACAGATTTCGCTCTCTTTTTAATTTATTGATTTTTTAGAGAGAGAGCGAGAGAAACATCTATTTGTTGTTCCACTCGTTGTTGCTTCGTTGGTCAATTCTTGCGTGTGCGCTGACCAGGGACCGACCCTGCACCTTGGTGTGTGGGGATGATGCTGTAACCGGCTGAGCCCCCCAGCCAGGGCCGCTGAACACAGTCTCTGTGCCAAGCACGGCCCCTGTGCCCCCCAGGGAGTAAGGGTTCCCACGGGACTAGGCCTGCGGCCGTGGGACGCCGGCCACGGAGGAGGCTCGGGCGTGCACTGTGACTTTTCACAGAACTTCCTTGCAGAATCAAAGAGAATCAGCCGCCCCAGAGGGTGGAGGAGGCAGGGCCCTGGGCCTGGCCCGGCATCCCGAGGTCCCTGGGGTCATCAGAGACGAGGGGAAGGGCGCCGTGCCGGCGCGTGGTACCTGCCAGGCCGCTGGGCCGACACAACAGGGTAATCATTCCGCTTCATGGGGAGGGGGGAGAAGCGCCCTCTGTGCCCTGACACCTCCCACCTAAGCTCCTCGGCCCTGCTCCGGGTCGGAACCCTCAGAACTGGCTGGTTGTCACCTGCCGTCTGTCCTAAAACCCCCGCCCAGCCTCTGTTCCTCTGTGGGCTTCCGCTTGGTGCGGGGGCCATTTCCTTAGGTGCTCTCTGAGCGGGTCCTCTTGTCTTCTGGGAGACTGTGGACACTTTTATGGATCTCGAAGCCTAACGGGCCCGACGGGATGCGACCCGCGTCCCCTGGCCTCGTCGGCTCCCCCCGTGTCTCGGTTCTAATCTCACCCTTCGCGCGTTTGCCCTCTGGAGACACCTGTGAAGAAAGTGCCTGCCGACCGCTGGGCAGGCGCCGCTCTGGGCACTGGGGACAGAACAGTGTGAGAGAGAAGAGGACAACGGTCTCTGCCTGTGTGGGGCCTGGGGCGGGAGGGGAGGCAGTGCAGGGAAAGGTTCGAGCTCCAGGTGGGGCTTGGGCTCAGGAAGTGGCCTCCGGCGGTGCCCCATGTGAAGGCGGTGAGGGGACCGGCCAGGCGGATGTGTAAGGAAGGGCGTTCCAGTCAAAGGGAACAGGCAGCGCTGAGTGCGAGGCAGGTTGGAGAAGAGGGAGGGAGCGGGCCTGCAGGGCCTGGGGCGCGCGGACTCTGGCTGCCCCGCAGAAGGCCCCCCAGGGGCTTGCACCTGGCGCGCGTAGGCGCCCACTAAATGCCGGTGCTGTGGGTGGTTGCGCCGACCCCTCTGTCCTCTTCCGTGCGGACAGATCGCCCTGCCCCTCTGTGCCTCCGCTTCCCTGTCTACACCACCAAACACCTCTCAGACCTTCCTGGAGCAGCAAACATCCGCGGGCCAGTGTTCCTCGCAGGAGCTGCTCAGCAGTGGCCCGACAGGACAGCCTCCGGCACACACGCTCGTCAGCTGGGTTTCTGGAAAAGGGGGAGCGGCAGACGCCCCCGGTAGACGGCAGGGTGTGGGGCCCAAGCGCACGCAGAGGGACTCTCAGCGCCCCTTCGCTCGGTTGCGTGAAACGGGCCTGGGAAACCTGGGTACAGCGGGTGGCTTTACCCGGAACGTACACACAAAGACACTGAATGCGACCCTGTGGGGGGCCGGAGGAGAAAGTCCCCATGCTTCTCGCCGCCTCCCCGCAGAGCGCTGGGCGCGCCGGCAGGGACGGGATCCCCAAATTTCACCGAATCACCTGCTGAAAGCTGCGGCAGCCTCTGGGGAGAAAAGAAAAACTCCCCATTTTATTTTATGAAAACAGCACAGTATATTTTCCAAACCCAAGGAAAATTGCACTAAAACAGGTAGTAACTGCAGACAAATTTCACTTTTGAAAATCCATGCAAAACCCCCAGGAAAGCACCTGCCAGCAGAGTCCAGCCTGCAGCAAAGGGGGGGCTCGGGCCCTCCCTGTGTCCCTGTGTCCGGCAGGGGGGCGGGGCTCATCCCTCCAAGCCTGGCTTCCGGTCCCGCCCCCCTCAGGCCCCGAGCTCACCCGTCCTCCCCGGCTGCCCAGGGCTCTCGGGCACGGGGGCTGCACCAGCCTGGTCGCCCTAATCCTGCCCACACCCTTCTAAACAGCCCTTCACTAACCCTCCAATTACCTCCTTTGCGCGCACCAGCTGTACTTCTTGCGCCCTGCGTTATGGGATTATACTTCACCTTTGATTAGCTCAAAAGAAAGATAAACAAATATTCATCTCCACCGATGCCCAGAGGCGTTTGACAAGATTCAACAATATTCTTGATTTTTTAAAAAATCGTAATAAAATATGACTAGATAAATACTCCCTTAACTTGATAAAATCTCTGTCTTCACCCTGAACCAGCTTCATGTGGAAGTTCTAGAAGCGCAGCTATTAAAGTCGGTGACAGGACAGAGCTGCCCACCGGCATCTCACACCCTCCTGCGGGGGCAGCCAGGGCACTTGGGCAAGACAGAGAAAGGCGCAGCTTCTGGAAAAAGAAGAGGCGAGAACATTATTTGCAGACGATTTTATTGAACACCTGAAAAACTGAGAGTTTCTACCAATAAAACAATTCCTCAAGAGGGCTGGGAGCAAAACCAATGCAGGCACCCCGACACCCTCCATACACACAAACACTGACCACCCCCCGGCAACAAATGAGAGAAAAGGCCCTCCATGTGCTTGCAGTAAATATCTGGAAATCAGTAAGAAATATGCCAGAGCCACAGTAAGAAAGCTTCCCGATGCAGCGGAGGGACATAAAAAAGATTTAAACAAATGGAAAAGCTTGGTTGTTTTATAAAAAGCCTACTATAATAAAGACATCAATTCTTATTAATAAATCCATAAATATCCTGACGTTTCACTTTTAAAAACTAACAAGACTCATTTTTAAATTAAACAGAACTCACCTTAAGGCTCCCGCTGAAACCTAAACAAGAAAAAACAACCAAGAAAATTCTGACTAAAGGACGAGTGTGTTTCGGTCAGGATGAAGCTTGGTGGCATGTAACACACATTCATCCTCAGACGGTTGCTGATGCGCGTTTGTTTCTCTGTCCTGCAAAAGAAGCCCCGAGTGAGGCAGGCAGCCCAGGCAGGGCTGTGGGGGCTCCTGGTGTCCAGGACTCAGGTCCTTCCCTCTCTCTGCCCCACGCTCCTGTTGGGCGGTTTCCTTCCCAAGTTTGCCCAGCGGCCCAGGATGGCGGCTGGAGTTCCAGTCATCACCTCCACATTCCAGGAGGCCAGAAGGAGAGAGGAAGGAGAAGCATTCATGCCCTCCATGACAGGGACAGTCCTTGGAAGTGCCATAGCTCACTTCTGCTTCCCCCTCATTGGCCAGAACCTTGTCCTGTGGCCACACCTCTGTCATGAAGCTGGGAAAAGCATGTTCCCAGGCCTTTGCTGCCTCCAATGAAATCAGGTTACAGAGGAGGAAGAAGGAAGGTCATGGACGTTGGGGTGGGCTCCTCAGGTCTCTGCCGAAGTGAGAAGGAGGGACTAGCCCCACCAGGTAATAAGAACTGTTACAGCCCTGGCTGGTATGACTCAATGGACTGAGCACCGGCCTGCAAACCAAAGGGTCACCAGTTCGATTCCCAACCAAGGCACATGCCTGGGTTGTAGGCCAGGTCCCCAGTAGGGGGCGCGCAAGAGGCAACCATACACGGATGTTTCTCTCCTCTTTCTCCCTCCCTTCTCCTTTCTCTAAAAATAAATAAATAGAACCTTTTAAAAAATGTTACAAAGTGACAAAAATGAAAACAATGTGATAATGGTGCAGAAGAAGTAGGTGGATTCATGGGGCAGAATAAAGCCCAGAAACAGATGCAAATGTGTAAAGGAACTTCACGTGTGACCAAGAGGGAATATCAAATCAGCTAGAAACCAGGACCACCTGTGCCCAGGAAGCCAGGTAGTCTGGAAAGGATACAGCTGGATCTCACCCCTCGTGCCAAAATCAATTCCAGGGAGGCCAGGCGGGTCGGGGGAAAGACAAAACCACAAAGGCTAGAAAAAAGACAGAGGAGGTTTCTCTGTAAACTAGAGGCGAGAGCTTCCCAAGCGTGACACAGAACACCAAAACCAAAGGCCCGCACAATTTGCTCCATAAATGTCTGATCACGATATTGTGCACCTGAAACTAATCGAATGCTGTATGTCAACTGTAACTGAAGAACTAAAATTGAAACATGTTTTAATAAAGTCAAAAACATAAAATGCAGGTTCTGCATCGCACAGACCACCGGATGCAAAGCCGTGTCTGCTGCTCAGCACGGCGGGGAACGCGCTCTCCAACGACGTCGCACAGACGCGGCTCAGTCCTCTCCCATCTCCAGGGAGCGGACAGCCCAGTGTATGAGGCTGACCGTCCGGGCAGGGGGAGGGGGAAGCAAAGGGAATGCACAGACAGTTCATGTGGGAGGAAACGCTGTGGGCCAGGGAGAAGGTCTCAGCCTCACTCCTAGTGACAGAAATGCAGATGAGAACAGCGGATGGCACAGCCATCCCTCAGTCTGTCACGCCCTTGACCTCAAGCCGTGGCCAGATGGGGAGGACGCGGGGATGCGCGCTTACTATTGGAAAGCATCGCGACCTCCGCAGACGGCAACTGGGCGAAATCTCCCAGAACTGTGAAAGCACATCTCTGCCCCAGCGGTCGGTCGGTCCGTCCCCCTTTCTGGGAAGGCTTCCTGCCCCAGGTCACCGTGACAGGTTCCCGAATGGGCCAGGGTGCCCCCCCCACCCCTGCTCTGTGCCCGCCGGCAGGCTGCCCACCCTCAGCCAAGCGCCAGTGACGAGGGAGGCTCAAGGTGCAGCCGTTTCTACAAGGTGTGGGAGCGAAGGGCAAGGCCGGCAGCGTGCAGAGTGGGCTCGGGGTGGCGTGGGACGGCAGAGAGAAATCTTGTCTCGGGAAGGGCCCCCGGGACGGGCCGCCAGTCGTCTTCAGGACTGGGTAGCGGGAAGCCTTGCTCACACGCCCGGGGTCCTGGCTGACTTGTGAACACGTGACCATCTTCCCACTCAGAACACAAGGGCGGCCGGGAGGGGTCGGGGGTGGGTGAGGGCTTGGGGTCCCGCCAAAGCCAGGCCACCTGTCCCTGGGCTGGGTTGGGCCCTGGGTGTGTGAGAACAGGTGGGGAAGGGCGACAAGGTTGCTTCTCCCAAATGCAGCCGCGCTGACCCCAGAGCTGGGCCCTGACCAGATAGGCTCTGTCCTCTGAAATCGGGCCTTGGCGGAGGCCACAGGGTGGTGGCCTGGGGGGGATGGCAATGCACCGTGACAAAGGCTGTGCCGTGGAGGGGCACCCACCAGGCCGGGGTCCCGGACGGAGCCGGGGGAGGGAGGCCCAGGAGCGGCCCTCTACACCCCAGGCAGCTCTCGGCCCTGATGGGTGTGGGGGCGAGGGGGCGAGGGGGCGGCCACCCTTCCTCGGGGCTTGGCCCGGGCCCATCAGCACCTCATTTGCATGGCCATTCATCCTCTCCCGGCATTCCCAGCCGCGCCCCCCCCCCCCCCCCCCCCCCCCCGCCCACACCAAGCCCTTCCTGCCCCGGAGAAAGGGACAGGGGCCTGGGTCCCCTACCCAGTGGCCCCCCACTCTGCTGCCCCAGAGGGAAGGACAATGGGGGTGGGGGGAAGTGGGGGAGGGGTCTGGCGGGCCGGGCCGGGCCGGCGGGAACCATTGTGAGTGAGGCCCCGCGTGTTTGCACAGCGAACGCTGTGGCTGCTGAATGGGCGCAAGCATCCCAGGAATGCTCGGCGCAGAGGGGCCGGCTCCCAGCCCCACGTCCCTGCCGAGTCCCTGCTGAGCGGCTGAGTCTTCCCGCCATTCGCGCCTGTGCGGGCAGAGTGGACAGAGGGATGCGATGGGCTATGCCCTGCCCAGCCCCGGGGGCACCACGCACCTTCCAGTGACCTGCAGCCTCCCCACTGACCTCAGCGGTCTCAGCAGGGAAACAGGACAGGAGGCCCTGGCCCTGAGAGGCCATCTGCTCTCAGCCCAGGGCTGGGAGGGGCGTGGGCTGCTGGGAGGGAGGGAGGGAAGGAAGGAGGGAGGGAGGGAATCGCTGAGGCTTCCAGATGGGACCGGCTTCTCACCGGGCAGGCCGTGGGCCCCGCAGGGCGCGAGGGGCTACTGGGGGCACCCTGGGGCCCTGGACCCCGGGGAGGGTCCACCCTGCAGACCCAGTGGTGATGGCTAGCAACTCAGAGGCGGCCACAGCTGTCCCTGTGCGCCGGGACCTCGCCCTGCTGCTGTCTGTGAAATGGGGTGCAGGAGGCCGGTGGAGTCAGCACCCCAGAAATGGCAGCCAGATCGCCGCTGTCCCAGACAAGGTCCTGGGCTGCGCTTTCAGGAGCAGGGAAGGGGTCGGGGTGGGGGTGTTCCCGGCAAAGGCCAGGAGGCGTGGGGGGCCGGGGAAGAGGCCATTGATCTTAAGAGGAAAGGTAGCCAGGGGACAGCCAGGAGGCCCAAGGGCCAGCGGGTCAGCCCCTCTCTTTGCCCCAGCCAGGGGACATCACTGTCCCGGAAGCCATGGAAGCCACAGAGAGGGCGGGGGCACCCATGGCCCCAGCAAGGGAGCACCGACAGGCAGCATGCCGGTCAGGACCAGGGCACCTATCTGGCCAGGATGCTGGCCATGGGGCTCTGAGGGCGTGACTACTGCTCTCGCTGCAGGGCCCAGTAGGGCCCAGGGACTCTGGCTCCAAGGAGTTGTCCCCGGTCCCTGTCAGTGTCAGAACAAGCCAGGAGGGCTCCCTGGCAGAGGCAGTACTGACCGAAGGCAAGTGGGCTGGGGTCCCCGGTGCTGGGAGGGCCAGGTGCCCATCGCAAGGACAGGGACACCGAGGCGCAGAAAGCGGCCGGGGCTTGCCGCGGACACTGATCGTGGTGGGGGCCCTTGAGGGAGGGGGTGGAGCTCTGCCGTGCGGAGCTGAGGGGAGGGCAGGGGCCCCAGATCTCCCCAGGCCCCCAGCAAGTGGCCAGAACACCCAGCGCCGGGACAGAGAGGGGTCTGGGCCGCGGCCTCCCACATGCCTGGCCAAGGTGGGCCCCGCCCTGGGGGGCGGTACTGGGGGCCCGCCCTCCCATTTCAGGGCCTGACAGGAAGTGGGTCTCAGCCCAGCTCCGGCCTCTGGCCTGCGGCCCTGGCTCCGCTCCTGGGCGCCAGCTGGGCCCCAGGCGCCAGGAGGGCGAAGGGGGACCCGGCCGGGTGAAGGGCCGGAGGGACAGGAAGGGCAGGGGCGGGGGCTGTGCACGAGCAGGGTCGGACCCAGACCCATCAGCCGCCCCGGATGTGGGCGGAGGGCTGGCCATCCGGACCTAGGGCAGCCCCGCAGAGGGGCTGCTCCCGCCTGTCCCCAGGCCCGGCCCGGCCCTTTCTTGCCTCCAGTGACGTCTCTGGGGACACAGGTCCTCAGCCCCGGAACTGCACCTCCCCATTCCTGGGATCCCATCCCTGCTCCTGAAGGGGACCCGAGGCAGGGTGTACCCCCCAACACCCACTTTGCAGTTGGAGACCTGGGTTCAAACCCCACCCAGCCCTCGGCCAGGTCGCCGCACTCCCTGAGCCAAGCTTGCTTTCCGGGGAGGGGGACAGTGCCAGCGCAAGGCCCGCTGCCTGGAGGGCCCCGCACTTCCGTCTGTGTTCTCCGTTGGGGTGAAATTCACACAACGTACACCTAGGCACCGCAACGCGGGCAATCCAGTGGCGTCCCGCACGCGGTGCTGTGCAAGCACCGCCTCTGCCCTGGCCCAGAGCACCCTCGCCCCCCAACCCCTGGAGGCCACCCCGTCAGCGCACACCCACTCCCTGCGCCTGGCGGCCGCTCGTCTCCTCACCGCCTCCGCGGACTTATCTCTGTGGTCTCTTCCCGTCAATCCCGCGGCACTTGCCCCTCACGTCTTGTTTCTTTCCTGGACACGGTGTTTGAAGCTCCTCCCGATGCAGCCCGTGCCAGAGGTTACCCTTCCTGTCCCTCCGGCCCTTCCATCCCATTCATTCCTTCGTTCGTTCGTTCGTGCTGACGGTAGAGCCTCTGCCCGTCAGCCCGGGGGCGGGGGGCGGGGCAGATGACCCACCACCCTCACACCCTTCAAGGAAGGGAGCCCTGCCCCTGCTTTCAGGTGAGGAGGACGAGGCCTGGGGCGGTGCACAGTGAGATCGCAGGGGCTTTTCCTCCAGGGGCCGGCGGCTGTGGCCCCGTGCGGGGGGCCGAGCCTCCTCACCCCGGGAGCGGAGGAGGGCCCTGCCCGCCAGCCCGTGTGAGGCTTGTCTGGGCCCGACCCGGGGCTCTCGCCAGCAGGGAGAGAGAAATCGCCCACTTAGCCCGGAGATGGCACCCATCCCTCGTCTTGTGCAAGTATCGAGATGATTCACGGTGTGAGCCGGCGGTGACGTCCAGGGTGCGGGGGTCCTCCCGCTGCCCAGCCTTCCCCAGCCTGCTGCCTAGCACCCAGACACCCACGCGGCCCAGTCGCTCCCGGCTGTTTTCCTTAAGGGCGGTGGGGTTGGGGGGGCATTGCGGGGGGCCTCCAGGGTCCTGGGGCTCCGCTTTCTCCTTGCGAGGCTCAGGGATAAGCAACCCTCAAGTCTCAGGCTCCTTTGGGCAAGAAGAGGCCCAGCCCTGCGTGTGGGACCCCGAGCCCTGGCCCTTTACCTCTGCGAGGTCCCGCGGGCTTTAGGGACCCTGAGAAGGCTCAGACCCTCTCCCCAGGAAACCCCTGCAGCTCAAAGGTGTGCATAAAACTCCAGCGCATCCCAGGAACCAGGCGCACACAGGCGGCGGCGGCAGTCCGGCCCGGCTCCCTCCTGCCTCTGCCTTTCCTCACCACGTGACTCGGTTTCCCGGTCTTTAAACGGACCCTTCCCACAGGGCTGCGATAACGCAGTAGGAAAAGTAGCAGTGGTGTCCACCGAGATATATGCGGGCGATGGGGGCCCATGGTCCCTCCTCCGCTGGGCCCTGACCTGCCCCTGGGGAAGGGCGGCCTGTCTGTGGCTGCCCTGGAGCGAGGTCGGGAGGAGGGAGCAGCGCCCACCCCCTGAGGCCATAGTTGCTGACGGCAGGCCCTCCGGGGGCTGGCCCCGCCCCTGGCACCCTCGCGCATGCCCCTCAGAGCCCCATGCCCCGGGGACCTATCAGCCCTCTGGGGCTCAGGTCCTGGACCCCCCACCCTCCCACAAGGAGGCCTGTGTCTCACCCCAGGGCCTGCGCTGCGTTTGGGGCGGGGGTGCTCACCCTCCCCCTGTTGCCTCCCTGACTACCCTCCTCACCTCCTCCACTCCCCAGTGCCCCGTGCCAGCTGTGCCCCGGGGTGGATGCCAGCTCGACCCTCCTGGCTGCTAGGACCTCGAGGCAGTGCCCGAGGGTGCGGCACCAGGCCCGGAAGCTGCGCTTCTCCCCCTGGGGCTCAGCCCAGCCCGGCCGTACTCCTCCTCGGGGAAGCCCTCCCTGATTCTCCGTGGGCAGGGACGCCCTTCCTCCTCACTGGTCACTGTGCCCTGAGCTCCAGGCCTATCACGGGGCAGGGACACCAGCTAAACCCAGTCCACAGCCTCGTTAAGACCCCCACAGGCTTGGGGGGGAGGTGATAGGGGTGGCGGGGCAACAGGGTAGCCCCCATGGGTGGCCTCATTCAGAGAGGACCCCTCACTCCATGCATCCCAATGGCCTGGAGCTCAGAAACCACCCCTGAGGGGGTGCAGATCCCAAATGGGGTGGCCCAGCAGGGAGAACAGGCGCCTCCCCTGTCACCCGTTCACCCCGGCCTACACAGTGGTCCCCCCGGACAAGGAGGCAGCAGCATGCTCCCTCCCAATGCCCTTCCAGAGGCCCCGCGGCCAAGGGCCCAGCCCCTGGGGCCGGGCCAGCGCCTCTGAGCTGCGGCGAGGGCCTCACACGGTTTTGTAAGCAGGTCCCCACCGTGGACCATGACCCAGAGCAGAACGTGGCAGGAACCCAAACCACTTCTCTCAAGCGGGCGCTTGCATCCTAAGCTCCAGGCTTCAGTCTGCTTGGCCCGGCCGAAATCCTGGCGAAGATGACAGCGTCTCCTGCCTTTCCCCCTCCCGTCCCATAATAAGCATTTCCCACGTTGTTGGAACTTCCACAGACACGTTACCAATCATGCAGTGAGACAGCCGAGCGCCGGCCTCCGAGCCGGCCTCCCCGCGCGTCTGGGCTGCGTCCCGGTTCCCGCCGTAAATAACGCCGCTGAGCGACGTCCGCGCGGCCAGCCATCTGGGCTCCGCGTTATTTGCTCCACGTGAATTCCCAGAAGGAGACTCGCGGGTCAGCAAACGAACACTGCATGTATCTCACAGCACACTGACGTCAGGACGGACCGAACCTCGATCCGGCAAGACGGAGACACACCCGCTGCTGCGCCTCCCCCTCTACCCCCAGCAGGGTCTTCCCGGGCCCCCAGGACCGCCCTGTGCGGAGCCCTACCCTGCACAGCCGCTCCAATTTCTAAGTCTTCGCACTCAGAGGTGCACAGGGCCAGGCCTCCGTCGGGGGGATGGCTGAGAAGGCCCCTGGGACCCGCTGGGGCCTGGGGTGTGTCGAGAACATCCTGGGTGTCTTTGCGTGGCTCCACTGAAGGAGATGCTCTTGTCTGAGAAAATCAGCCTGTGGTCAAGCTTGGGCCGCCAGACTGGGAGGCAGAGACCCGTCACCGACCCCCAGGCGGACCCTGGGCCTCCCCTTCCTCCCGAGGCCTCAGTTTCCCAGGCACAGCTCCAGCAGGGAAGCCGGGGAGGGCCGCCAGAGCCACAGCGGAGGCGCCATGCCAGGGGACGGCGGAGGGGTGGGGTGGGAGGGCTAGGCCGCGGTGGGCTCCCTGCAATTCACACGTGCTGGGGCCCTGGGGCAGGGCCCTTAGCCTGCCAGCTGGCTCAGCAGTGGAGGCGGGGCGGGGGGGGGGGCACACAGACACTGAGAAGTCACCATTTCCTGCCCGCTCTAAACAGTCTGTGAAGCTCTTTGGCTCGGCCCTTTCCTCCCTCCCTGGAGCTCCAGCCCCCCGTGGATTTTCCTGTTTACTGCACCCCAGAGGCCGGCCTTGACCCACCTCTGCTGGGGCCTGTTCCCGAAAGGACTCTCAGCTTCCACAGGCAGCCGCAGGCCCCAGGCCCTGGGTGCTGGCGGGGGGCCCTGCGCCCTCAGTCAGCTCTGCCTCCAGGTCCTGGTGGTTGGTTGCCCACGCTGCCCCTTCACTTCTTCAGTTGCCCATCTTGTTAGTTGTCGCTCCTGTAGGAAGCTGTCCCCGCACCCCACTGAGGCAGGAAAGGAGGGGTCTCCTCTTGCCAAGGGCCTACCCGGGCCCTGACGGCCTGTCTCCCTGCCCACGCCCACAAGGCTGCCGCTCCTGACGGCCGAAGCCCGGGGCCCAGGGCCCTCACGGGGCTGGGCTCAGGGTGCCTCCAGCCAGTGCTTCTAAGTCTGAGTCTGAACCAGGGGCCTCGGACCCTGGAACCCTAGGAAGGCCCACCACATTTCCACATGGTCAGCCTGGTTTGGGAGCAGGGTGGTGACCACCTCCCCACCTTCCAAACTCCAGAAAGATCCCAGACTGAGGATCGAGCGAAGAGGAGCCATTGAGAATCCCAGGGAGAGGGCGCGGCAGGGAAGGGTTCCACGCAATAGTGCGAACGAACTGGAAAGTGCCTCCCTTGCTTTGGGAATTACCACGGGCCCCGTGCAGCCCCCCAGGGCGGCCGGGGGTCCTGAGCGGCGCAGACGGCCCGGCGGGAAGAGCCTCAGCGCTTCATCCGTCCCCCGGCATTTCCGCCCCACGCCACCTTCTTCAATCCCTGGCCAACCTGATGGCGGGAGTGGGTAGAAAGAAATATCCCCATTTTCTGGGGGAAAAAAGTAAGGCTGACAAAGGCCAGCTGGCTTGTCTGTGGCCACAAAGCTGGTGAGTTACAGGGTAAGGCCGCAAACCCAAGCCTCTTCGGTCAGTGACGGGGGGACGGTCCTTGTTGCAGGGGGGACATTGGTCATCCTGGGAGGCCTGGCCTTCCTGGGGCAGGGCAGGAGGCCCAAGGGTCGCCCCTGGGGAGAGCTGGCCAAAGACCGCCGGTGCCAGGCCAGGCTGTCGCCCAGGGGCAGGGCACCCCTCCCCGGCGAGGCCCGCGCACGCACGGCGACACCCCATCTCCTGGGCCTGCCTGGTCGGCAGTGGCGGCTCCTGCTGTAACCTGAGTGTGCTCCTGCTCCACCCCCTCAACCCCAGCCAGCGTCCCACCTGCTGGCTGAAGCGGGGACAGGGTCTCCGCCACCTCTGCCATCGTCCCCCTCCCGTGTCTCACTGCAGCCCTGGGTTGGGGTGGCGTTGGCCCCACTTGACAGGCGGGAAAGTCAATGCAGAAGAGTTGGACCTGCCTGAGGAAGAGCAGGCGGCAGGGGCGGGGGGGCGGGGCGGGGGGCTGGCTCCGTGGCTCCCGGCCAGGCGCCGATCCCCTCCTGATCTCGGAACAGAAAGGAGACACGCCCCACGAGGGCCAGGCTGGTCTGGCCGGTTCCCGGCTGCGGGCGGGCTGGGTGCAGGGCCGGGCAGTGTCCCGGTGGTCTCGGGGGTGCACATGGCGCCCGGCTCCTGCCAAGGTGGATGGGAAGCTTTGTCTGAGAGTAAACAAGCTGCGGCCTGGCTGGGGAGGCCTCTGGGAGCCTCTGATCCCCGCCGCGGGGCTCCGAGGTCCCCCCTGCGTGCCTGGGCGCGGAAACACCTGCTCGGCCCCAGGACGAAGGCAGTGGGCGCGGTGCGGCGCCCTAAGAATCTCGGGGCCGGGCCACTTCCCGAGTGGGGCTGACAGCCTCTGCTGCACAGCTACCTGGCCAGATGGCCCAGCCGTGCTCGGGTGGAGGAAGTGGGCACGGGACAGGTGGAGGGGCCTCGGCTGGAGGGAGGGTGCCCAGGGCTGGGGCCCGGTGGGAAGAGGGCTCCGGGACCCAGGTGGCAGGTCGTGGCCCCCTCTGCCGGGCTGTGGTGACCTGGGAAGGAAGTGGGTGGGCCGGCTTGAGCTGCAACAGGCGTCGGGCGTCGGGCCAAGGTGTCTGTCCCAGCCCGGAGGTCGCAGGTACAGGGACTTTCTCAGGCTGGCTCCGCAGCCGCCGCAGGGCAGGAGGGGGCGGGCGGGCCCTCGGAGGGGTCCTGGCTGCCGTTCGGCAGGCCAGCCCCGGGAAGCCCTGCGTGGTCATTCACACACCGGCCCAACAGGCAGGCAGCGGCTCGGCCCCAGCTGGGGGCTCCTGGAGGGGCCGGGGCTCCCCCCTGCCTCTGCCTCCAGCTCCCCACGCGCCCCAAGGGCTGTCCCAGCGGCCCCCTTCCCCTTGCTCGTTCGTGCCCGGCTGAGTGTCCGCACGGCGCCCGCCTCTGGAGACGCCTTGGCAGCGTCCCACCACCCCTGCCCTCGCGGGCACACCCCCTCTGCGAGGCTGGGATGACGAAACCCCGCGGTCCGCGGGACGGGGGTCCGGGAAGGCCCCCGGAGGAGGGGCGCCGGGGCAGCGGTAAGCCGGGCGCGCCTCGCAGCAGGCGCCCTGGCCTGAGACTGCCCACCGCGCGGGCCCCCTAGAGAGGAGAGAAGTCCTCTGTCCCGTGTAAGACTCGGCCTCTGCTGGGGGCTGTCGGCGCTGCCACCTCCTCCTCTTCGCTTTTGGTTCTGTCTGAAGTTTTATAATGGGGGTGTGGGGGTGCTGAGACCTGGAATATCTTTCCTCCCACCTCCTACATTCTCCTGGCCGGGTTAATCCTCACAGTGACGGAGACAGGCTCACAGGAGAAAATCAGACCTTAGCGCCACGCGTGGGACGGTCACGCAGGCCAGGCACCGCCTGAGCCGAGGAGGCAGCGCGGGGCGCCAAGACACTGCGGGCAAAGGAGGAGGGGGCGCTCGGCTGCAGGAGGGGGAGTGGGGGGTTGGCAGGTCGCCGGGGGCGGGGGACGCACGGGGCGGGAGATCCGCCCTGGCCACGTGGAAGCCGCGCGACCCGGGGGTGTGCAGCCAACACCCAGCCTGAGACCCTGTTCCCAGCCGTCAGGCACAGGAGGCCACGGCAACATCCCAAGGCCTCTTTCCTGGAGGAGCTTCTGTGTCTGAGCCTCTCGGGCAGGAAGGAGGGGTCAGAGGTTCTTTCTGAGTCTTTTGTTTCGTCATAAAGAGCTTAGAACCGATGTCCCAAAAGGCATCGTCCGGTGGCAGAGCTGTGATGCCCTGCAGGGGGAAACCCGTTGCCATTTGCATGGGGGAAAAAAACTGTAACCAGTAAACCCAACATGTTTGTTTCTCCTCAATTGGCCTTGACCTGAAAAAAAAATGAGACGCTGCTCCCTGAACCTCCCAGCACCTTCCTTCCCGGGGCCTAGGACACAGGACAGGCTGTGTTGCCCCAGGGCCTGGGTCACGGCTGGGCCGCCTGTGCAGGGGTCGGGGGTCAGTCAGTGGTGTGCAGGGTTGACCCCTGGCCCGGGGAGCGGGGGGTGGGGACCAGCTCTGGCTCTGCGCCACCTGTCCCGAGGGAAGCGGGCCTGAGCCTCCCGCCTCTCCCCTCGTGTGTGGCAGGGACAGAGGCCCCAAAACACAGCGCGCCCTCGTTGCGTCCTGGCGCCCTTCTTCCTGAACCAGTTTTCTGCGGGGCTACCCGAGCGCAGATGCCATTCTGACAGCGGCGGGAACCCTGGAGCCGCGTGATGGCTAAGGCCGGCAGCCACGTCACCGCTGGAACCAAAACTCCACGTCTTCCCCAGAGAAGGTGAGCCAGACGGGGCTTCCTCGTGCCCGGCTCTCGTCCCGGCCTCCCGGCCGCCCGCTGGGCTGGCAGGCCGGCCTCCGCCGGGCCAGCCCGAGGCCCTCGCACCTGCAGTTGCGCCCAGGAACCAGCAAGCAAGGCACAGATGCCAGCCCCCTGGGGCGGGGCGGGGGGGTGCTCCGGTGCGGCCCAGGCTACATTTTCAGGGCCCTGGTCATGAAAACCCCAGAAAGCGACCTGCTCGTTAGCTGCCGTCACCTTTCCGCCACGCGTTTCCCGGAAAGCCTGGAGCGGCCCCGGTCACGGGGTCGGCCTGCCCATGGGAGACTGTGCCTGGGGACAGGGCCCGTTCCCTGTTCCTCATCGGTCACGGCCCTGCAGAGTGCTGGCCCCCGGGGACGGGCGGTGGTCACGTGGCCCTCCGTGTGGCCTGACACGGATGGGTCCGGCGCTCTGGCCCAGCCGGGACAGGGGACAGGAGCCCTTTAGCCACCAGAGAGCCCGCGGCCAGAGCGGCAGTCTCTCTGCTGCTGTGGGGCCAGCCGAGTCCCGCTTCACAATGTCACGGACGCAAAGGCCACCTGGGAGGGGCCTGCTGCGGCCACAGGGGCGGGAGGCAGGGGCCGCACCTCCAGGGAGGAGGCCCCGGCCCCTCGGGGACCTGACGTGACTTCCTCACTCACCCTCGCCGGGCCCCCCAGCCACTTCGGGTGCAAAGCCCCCGAAATTAAAAGCTACGTTTCTTCGTATTAAAATACCTCTACCTGTCTGTTGGTCTCCTTGCGGGGGCAGTCACAATGACCGCAAACTCAGAGGCTCCAGACAACAGAGCTCGATTCGCCTCTCCCAGCTCTGAGGCCAAGCGTCTGAAATCTGCTCACTCTAGAGGCCCCGGGAGGGCGGCTCCCGCCGGCCAGGGGCGATCCTGGGGCTCCTGGGCTGTGGCCACATCGCCCCATCTCTGCCTCTGCGACCGTGTCCGAAAGTCCTTCTTCTCAGGATGCTCGCCATTGGGTGAGAGCCCACCCCACACTAGGCTGACATCCCCTAAGCTCGGTCTGCAGTGACCCTATTTCCAGACAAGGCTGCGTTGCATTGGCTCCTGGGGAACCCGTCTAACGTATCTTTAGGGGACATAATTCAAGTCCTAACACCCCGTGGGCGGCAAGTGACACACCAGGAGCCATCTCCTGGCAGGGAGTCAAGCGCGGGGAGGGAAGTGGGCGTGGGGACAGAGTTGAACGCCCGGATCTTAAGCCTCGGGAGCTGACTCCCATCTGAATGGCGCCCGGCACTCCGCCGCCCCGCCCCATCCCCCCCCCCCCCCCCCGCCCCCCGTAACGGTCCTCCGCCCCGGAACAGGCCCTGCCACCGAAGACACGCCGCCGGGTTCCCTGGGACCAGCCTGGGTCTGAGCACCGCAGGGACAAGGTGTGTGCCCGCTCCAGGGCTGGTGGGGCCACGGAGCACAAGGTTCTTCCTTGGACTTAACCCCCATGCTCCGTGTTCTCAGTGGGGAGGGGTCACATGTCACATTCATTGCTGGGGCCCCCCTCGCCCCTCGCACCTCTGTGTCCTGCAGAAAGGGACTTCCCAGCTCACCCAAAGTCCCCGAAGGGTGGTGGCCAAGGGGCAACTACCCCCCACGTGCACACTCACCTGGTACCGGCAGAGCCCTGCATCCAGCACCCTTCCCAGCCCCACCCTCAGGCAACGGAATGCAGACTGACACAACCCGCGAGGCCCTCCCCGCACCCACCCAAGGACGGTGGGTGTGCAGCCCGAAGTCCTCACCCCTGGCTCAGGACACCACCTTGAAAGAGGTGTCGCCGGCGGGTCCCTTGGCTGAGCGCCCGCACCCTGGGCAAGGAGGCGTGGGGGCCGTGGGTTCCCACGTCCACCGGCCCCAGCACGGTCCTGTCGGCCCCGCCTCCTCCGGCCAGCCCCTGGGAACGTGCAACCCGATCCTATGGCCGCTGGCTTTTCCATCACGCGAGTATTTTTATCTCCCTCCGCCCCAGCGAGCACAGGGCTGATTTATATTGTGCAGGGACCCTCGGGGGGCTGAAGCGCCCCTGGGGCCAGACTGGGGCGGCCCTGGGAGGGCCGGTCCTCCAGCCGGAGGAGGAGGCCGACCTTGCCTGCCGGTGTTTTAAATTATTGCATCAAGTGTTTACCAGGGATGATAAGGAGGCCAGAGAGGCCAAGAAAAAAAGAGATGGGGGGGCACATGGGAACCCCCTTCCCAGCCACAGCAGCCCCTGGGGCCGGCCTGTCCTGCTGGCAGTAGTCACCGGAGCGCCTGTTTTTATTTAAATGGCCCAGAGCAAATCTCTGACTAAACTAACATTCCCACGCCAACACTCAGCAGCGTCTCTGGTTTTGGGCGATTTTTTTTCCTGAGCTGTCAAGGCAGAAATATAGATGAATTCTGGTCTTACTTAAGGGTTGCTGGGTTTTTTCCCTTCCCCCTGGGGATGTGAAAATAGCTCGCAGATGTGCGTGTGTGCGTACCTGCAGCCGACCCGCGCGCGCTCTCCTGGGCCTTCGAGAGCGGAACTCCCCGCGCTCCCTGTAACCCAAGCCCCAACGTCCAGGCCCCGCCGTCTGCAGGTCCGCAGTGGGCCGCGGGGGGCGGGGGGGGTGCGGAAGTTCTGAACACGTCTAAATGCGCCTGGAGCAAATGCGAGAAACCCGCGGGGGCTCAGAGTTCCTGCGGGCAGGCGGATGGCCTCCGGGGAGGGCAGCCCGGCGGGGTCGGGCACGGTAGGGGCAGAGCGCTGGGGCGCTCCTAGGTCCTCCAGCAAGGCCTGCTGGGGCAGAAGCGTTCTGCTGAGGGCGGCCTGTTATCTTCCCGGCAAAAATAAAAGCGGGCTCTTTTTGTTTGTTTGTTTAAAGGACATTTCCAGCTATTTTTAACCCCAGAAAGGAAAAAAGGGAAGGGAGATAGGGAGGAGGAAGGGGGAAGGCAGGGAGGGGGCAGGAGGGGGGAGGCAGAGGAGGAGGGACTCGGCCTGGCTGCCTTTTCCACGGGTGACTCAGGCCTTTGGAGGCTCCGTTTGAACCAAAGCCCAGGGGGGCGGGGCCCAGCAGTTTCGTCCCCGGAGGCTCTTTCTTTCTGGAGCAGGTTCTGTGCTCCAGCCTGCAGGGCCAGGTAGGGTGGGAGTGCCCCAGAGGCGCCCCAGCCCTCCCCGGAGTCCACCTCCCCGGGGCTCTGCGGGAGCCCCGGAGGGGAGGGTTAGAGGCTGGTGTGGGCAGACCCCAGCGCGGGGCTGGGCTCCACGGCCCCTCTGGGAGCATCACTGACCCGGCCGGTCCACACGGTGGACATGGGGACGCCTTCCCTGCCGTGGGCGGGGAACTGCAGGGGGCATCAGCCAGCCCTTGCCTGGAGGGGTTGGCGCTGAGCTCGGACCTCAGACAGCACTTCAGAGCCCACTCCTCCACCCCTTCCCTCCTCTGTGCAACCCCCCTGATTTGGGCAGGACGGGCCCACTTCTCAGCACCTCCCCAACCCACCCCCCAGGCCGCCAGGGTGCCCTGGAGTCCTCCCCCCGCCAGAACCTGCACCCAGGCCTCCCCTTCTCTTAGGCCGCCTGCCTGCCTGGGGCGCCCAGGGGCGCCCACTGAACCCCGAGGGACGCCACTTCAGTCCGACGCAGCCCTGGTTCTGCGGGCAGCTGAGGGGCCTGGGGGACTCGAGAGGGCCCTCCCTTCTCGGGACTTGGGAAGCCAGGCCCCAGCCACCTGCTGTTGGGGTCTGCGCACTGGGCAGCCCAGGAGCGGCGGTCTCCGAGCCCTGGGGTGCCGGGAGCGGACGGGCGGGCGGCGTCTGCCCAGGCCTGCGCTGCCCTGGCCGCCCTCGGCCCACTGCTCAAAGGCAAGGACCAGGCCGGCCCCGCGGGCCAGCTTAGGGCCCTCGGAGCCCGCGCCGGCCAGCCTCCTCGGCTCGCTCGCAGGGAGGCAGGCCGCCGCCGGGGACTTGCCCGGGCAACACGCTCCCCAGGCTCCGCGACTGCTTCTGGGGCACTGACCCTCCTTCGCGGGCCTGGAGGGCGGCGGGGGGCTCACGCCCACGCCCACCCTGGCCCTGAGCTGCCAAGAGGCCTTGGTCTCCCCAGGTGTGGCCGCTGTGAGATGTGGGGGAACCGCATCCCCCCGCGGGGACCGGGGCCAGGGCAGAGGCCAGCACTCGCTGAGCCCTCTGTTAGTCACACGGGTCGGGCTACGTCTGCGGGGTGGGCACGGACCCACAGTGACAGGTCCCTGCCTCGGGGTCCTCACTCCCCCAACACCGCACGATGCGAGTGCTTCCCGGAGGAGGCAAAGGCCGAGGGGGGTGGGTGCTCCCAGCACAGGGGAGAACACACAGGAAATGGGGCAGGGCACCGACCACGGCGGGCAGCCTGGGGCGCAGGGCACAGCGGCCAGCCCCACCGGGCCTGACACGGCTGGCTCGGGGTGCACGCTGGGTCCCTGCACGGGGGGTGGGCAAGGGGCGGGCAGAAAGCGAGCCCCCTGCCCCAGCCTCCTTCTGGGAGCGAGGGGGAGCCCTGGAGGTCGGCCTGAAGCCCCTTTCAGGAGAGTGGCAGCGGCCCCCTGCCTGTCCCGCTCAGAGGCACCCTGCTCGCAGGGGAGCGGCCGGCACAGGGGCCTGGGTGTCAGCCTGGTCTGTCCACCTGACACAGCGTGCCGCCGTTCCCACCGCGCGCCGGGAAAACGCACGCTCAGGCCTCTGAGGAACGTTCCCGGTGGGTTTTAAGTGGGGAAAAGGCAGGGAGGACGTGAGAAATCACTTCACGGGGGGAAACTGAGGCCCGGGGGGCCGTGCGTGGGCCTGGCCATGGCGAACGGGGGCGGGGCAAGAGGCTGGACAATTCTCAGGCCCCGGGCTGTCTCTTCGCCAGCAGGTCGGGTCTGTTTTACAAGCAGCTTCAGAAGGTGGCGGCGGGGGTAGTAGCGCGGGGGACTCCACCGCTGTCTGCGTGCTGGAACCTTCCCACGGCTGCCCCCAACCCCCCAAACAGGCCAGCCCACTGCACCCTCAGCCCCACCTCTGGCCTTGCCCCCGCCCCCGACACTCCGGCCCTTGCTTTAGGGGCACGGTCACCCACCCGCAGCAGACCTGAGCCTGCACCCTCGGTCCGACGGCGCCCCACACTGTGAACAGATCCTGAGGCGGGAGGTGGGGGGTGCGGAAGGGGCAGGGGCGGCGCAGCAGGGCACCCCGGCCTTTCACGGGCGCGCGCGCACAGCCCGCCCAGCCTTCAGGGGCTCACCGGCCGCCGCCGAAGGCCAAGGCCCGGTCTGGCCCGACCCCAGCCAGGGAGCTCAGGAGCACTGTGCTCCCCCAGCCCAGGGCTCCAGGGCCACGGGCACCACCTGAAGTGCCCCGAGGAATCCCTGCAGGAAGGAGGGGACCAGAACCCCAAGACCAGGATTCTCGGGCCCGGCTGCACCTGCAAGTCCTTTAAAAACACTGACACTCCCTCTCCCCAGGAGGATGAGTCATGCTGGACCCCCTCCCCCCCAGGAGAGGGCCGAGTGGTTTTTCTTCGGGGGACAGGAACGGACTGACGTCAGCCCAGCCTCCCAGCCACCCTGATGACGGCACCCCACTATCTCTGGAGGCAAGAGAGAGGGACACTGAGCCGGCGCAGTCGGCCTGGGGCGCGGAGCGATGGTTTCCCCGCTCCAGGGCCCGGGAGATGCCTGTGCCTGATGCGGCTCCTGGAGAAGAAAGTGGCCGTCCGACACTCGTCCCACTCTGCAAGCCAGGCCTGCGGCCACACCACCGGCGCGGGGCGGCCCCGCTGCACGGCCTGTGCGGGGCTCTGACTGCCCTGCTGGCCCGTCCCAGCACCACATCAGCAGGGCAGGGAGGCCCATGTGGCCCACATTGCTGCCCCCAGTTCGGCTTCTTGCCGTCTGCCACCCAGGGCTGCCCACTCCCTGAAAGGTCTCCAGGTCCTAGGCCATCAGGACCCCCATCTCTCCTCTCCTTCCAGGCCCCTGGCCTGGGAAGGCTCAGAAAGAGACCAGAAGGGGAGGCCAGAAATCTCGCCCACTTGATTTGTGAATAAAAAAGCTTCTTTGCACTCGTTCCCCAGCCTGGAGGGGAAGGAGCCCTTTCCCAGCCTCAGCCGCTCCTGGCTTTCCTGGGGTCTCCTCCTGGGTCCCAGGTGCCCCAGGCGGCAGGTGGCACAGGGGCTGGAAGCCTGGGAGGCCTGCTTGTGGGTCTGTCGAATGGGCTAATGAGAGCGCCGGCTCCTAGGTGGAGGCCCAGGGTAGACCTGGCGCAGCCGGCACATCCAGGTGCGACTCTCCCTCCCTTCTTCCTCCTCTAAAACCTGCCCCTCTGGGCCCCGGCTATCAGACTCGTGTCTCTGCAGAATCCAGGCACATCCCGTCCCAGCACTGACCCAGAGAGAAGCCTCCCCGGACCAGGAGAAGTGCAGCCAGTATCTGGGAGGACCGTGGACAAGGGAGGTTCCAGAAGCTGCCCATGGCCCAGCCTGATTGTCTTGTCCCTCCAGTGCTCATGACAGCATCCCAGCTGCCACCACTGCCCAGCCACAGGTGGGCCAAGTAGGGCTGGCCGCCGGCAGGTGTGCAGTCTGCCACTGCCGCTCCAGCTCTGCCCATCTCACTGGGCCTCTCTGGCAAGGGCTGCTTCTCTGCCAAACTCCTGGTTTTCTGCGTCCCTGTGGGCTCTACTCCAGGGCCCTTCATCTGGCTAGGTCCCTCCGCACCCTGAGGGCTCGCCTCTGGCATCCACCTACTCCAGGGAGGCCTCCAAGACGCCCGGGCTGCGCGCACTGCCCTGTGTTGGGATGGGGCAGGGCGTCTGTTCCCAGTGCGAGGCTGTGAGCGCTGGTTTCCTTGGACTGTGGCAGGCATTTTGGATGCCCAGGGCTCAGCCTGCCTTGGCACAGGAGGTCCAAATCTGGCATCCGCTCGGAGAATTAAATCATCCGGAAGGAGTACGTGGGGGCCCAGGGTCTGCTCAGGCGCTAGCAGCGGGTCTGCGCGACCCGCACGCTTTGCACCATAGGGGGGAGGTGCCAGGAGAAGGGGTAGGACAGTGAAGTGACCAAGGAGCGTCCAGAGGCGAGTCCCTCCTGGGGGAGCCGGTGCGCAATCCCTCCAGCCAGGGGTTGGCCGTAGGCTGTTCCTTTGGGGCACTCAGAGCCTCCTTCCCAGAGGTTGCGTCCGAGGCCCCACCAACTCTCTGGGTCAAGTACCTCGGCAGTCAAAGCCGGGGGTGTCTAGCCTCAGCCTGACGGAGGCTTAAAGCTGCGACCGCGGGGCGCTTGGGGGTGGAGCCCCTAGGCCAGATTCTCCCAAATTTGGCTTCGGCCGCTCCGTCCCACCTCCCGGGGCTCACCTCGCCGCCGGGCACGGCCCCCCGCAGGCTTCCCCTTTCCCCTCTACGCCCTCGCCTCCTCTGCTATTGAGATGCAAATAGTTGCCAATTGCCGTTGAGCTCGGCACAGCCACAGCTGGATCCTTCCGCAGTCCTGCACCAAACTTTTGGCCTCTGAAAACTTTTGAACGAGAAGTAGTCCCCAGGGCTCGCCCCCGAGTCTCCGCACCTCCACATTCCCCAGTGCCGGGGAACCCGGGCTCCGGACGCGATCTCCAGCCCGAGGAGGTGCAAGGGTGGTCGGGGCGCGCGGAGGGGCGCGGCCAGCGAGGGGGCCGAGGGTGCGGAGGGATCGGAGGGATCTGTGGGGGCGGGACCCAGAGGGGCGGGGCCGGCGGGACGGGGGCGGAGCGCACGGCGGCACTGCACCTCACTAGTGCCTCGGCCGCGGGAGGGAGCGCAGGGGCGCGGGGTGCGGGCGCGGGCGCGGCGCAGCGAAGGGACAAGCCGGCGCGCGGAACCGGGGCGGGTAGCCGCGAAAGCCCAGCGCCGCCCGCCAGCCAAGGGAAGGGCAATAGCGGGCCGCCGCCGCCCGTGGGATCTCCCGGCGCGCCAGTGTGTGCCCGAACCCCGCCGGCCCGGCTCAGGAGGCCGCCACCGGGCGCAGCGGGCAGCCCGCGGGCAGGCATGCCGCCGCTCCTGGCGCCTCTCCTCTGCCTGGCGCTGCTGCCCGCGCTCGGCGCACGAGGTAGGCGCCCGCCCACCGCGAGCCTGCAACTTTCCGCGCCCTTCGGAAACTTTGGCGGCGCCCTACGCGCGCGCCCCGGGTGCTGGGAGCGGGCGGCCGGGGAGGGAGGAAAGGGTCCAGGCGCTTCGGGGCGGGGGTGGGGTGGAGGGAACAACCGGAGTCTGGGGCTAGGGGAGAAAGACTGATCCTCTCCCGCGCCGTATGCCCATTCGGGGTGGACTCGTGCCGCGAGCTCCCGGAGTCCGGGTTTGAAGCCCGATGTGGGGCGCTGGGAGCCCCCAGAGGCCCTGCTTTGGGCTCGCGCCCTTCACTGGCTGTGCGTGAGGCTCGCCGCCAGGGCGGGCGAACTGCCTACCCACTTTTCGATTTGAATTGAGTAGGTTTTGGTTTCCTGTTGCTTTGGGGGCCATTTATCTTTTTTCTTAGCCCTCTCCAAGGGCGGATGTTGGGGTGCGGAGTGTGGGGTCCGGGGCGCCGCGTTCGCTTTTACCGAGCCGCGCTGCCCGGCCGAATGCGAGGCGGGGTGGGCAGCAGGGCGCGAGACGGGCCCGGTCTACCTACCCCGTTAGAGTTCGCGCAAAGCCGGAGAAAGGGGCGCGGACCCAGGACCCACGGGTCCCCGGGCTCCTGGCCGCCTCTCCCGCCAGAGTCCTCTCCCCATGCCGGGTCGCTGCCCCCTATACTGGCTCACAGACAGTTTGGGGGAAGGGGCTGGTGTGGAAGACTCAGCTGCGACCGGGGGGACTTTCACTTTGCAGAGTTCAAGTTTGGAGACCTTGCCGCAGCGGGGCGGGGGCGCTAATTCCTCCCTCCCCTTCAGTTGGAGGGGATCAGTGAGGGATCTAGTGACTAATTTAATGCCCCCAAAAGTTGGAGGGCAGAGCTCCTCACTTCACAAGGTGGGGTTCCATGTCATGCCCTGTCCCAGCTTCCATGAGGGGCTTAACTTACACAGCCCTGGTGAGACGGGCTTGATTAGTTGATCTTTTCTAGGGAATAGGGTCAAATTCCTTCCAAATGGGGCATCTCCAATCCTCCACCCCGGGGTGTGTGTGTGGGGGGGGGGTGCGCAGCCCCGAAGACGCCCGAGGGAGCAGGTATTGGGTGTCCTCCGGGGCGGGGCCAGGTCCCCAGGGTGCAGTCCAAGTGCCCCAGGAGGCGGCCCTGGTACGACAATGGGCTGCTCTGATTCCTCGGCCGGCGGGCGCTTTGTTGGCGGGCGGGGCGGCTGGCCTTGCAGCTGTCGCATTTTCCCACGATCGCGGAGCCCAGGGCAGCCACCCTCCAGCGCCGCCCCCTCGCAGAACATGTTTGAACAGCAAGACAATCCTGGTGGCTGGAGAGGACCCCCAGCCCGGCCAGACTCCCCAGTGGAAACGGTGGGGTGCCCTGTTGACAAGAGCGGACCAGGGTCGTCTCAGCTTTTCCCCACCGCAATCCAGGGGGCATTTAAGGCCACCCTGACCCACTTTAGGCATAACGGGCGCACCTGCCACGTAGCCGACCTGTTCTCCCCGACCCCTGTTTCAACATTCTGGGCAGAACCTTGAAGCCCCTTGGGGTTAATGCAAGGGCTTCCTGGGGCCCCCTGCCCACAGCAACCCCATTATCCAGCAGAGGCTCCGAGGCGAGGGGTGGGTGATGCCCGGCCCCACCTCAGCGGGGCTCCGAGCCTCAGAGGCTGACCTCTCTTCTCGCCCCTCCCCAGGCCTGCGGTGCTCCCAGCCCAGCGAGAGCTGCGTGAATGGCGGGACGTGTGAGGTGTCCGCCAACGGCACGGAGGCCTGTGTGTGAGTACTGCCTCTGGGCGCCGCCCCGCGGGACCTGTTGCTTTGTCGGGCAGAGCCCCTGCCTCTGCTGTGGGGCCGGCAGGGACAGAACACTAGCCCATTGTCTTCTGGAGATGGCCCAGAAGGCTGGGCGTGGTCACGTGCTACTTTTATTGGAGAGAGTCTGGCAATTACTTAATCACCCGCAATTATGCTGCGTGTGGAGCCGGTCTGGGCTCCGGAGGTCGGCGTACTCCCCCGGGGGCCCATGGGGCTCCCGGCGCCCGAAGTGGGAATTCCGGGCTCCCGGTTCCTTCCCGAAGTCCCTGAGAGTCGACCGACCTGCCAGGCAGGCTCTGGATCTTCTATTGAGAGGTCCAGCCCCCGCTGCCCTGCCGGCCCTGGAGTACCTCTTCGGGGCGGCGGGGCGGGGGGGGGCCTCTCTCCTCCAGGCAGGCTGCGCCTCGCAGCAGAGCGCTGCTCTTCCGAAGCCTCCTCGGCCCCTGCTGCCCAGCCAGCTCCTCTGGCCTCCAGGGAGGCAGGGAGGGAAGTGGGAGCCAGGCCTGTCGGCAGTGCCCGTGCCCTCTGGTTGGGAGGCTGGGGCGGCCTCCCCTGCTGGAAGTTTGGTGGCGGTCCTGGGCCCTGTCATGCGCAGCTTGGCCTGGCTCCCAAACGGCCTTGAGTTCTCAGCTGTGAAATGGGCACGTGGGGGTGGGGGAGCGGCTGGAGCCCGGATCTGCTCTGGGCAAGTTTTTCTTCTGCGGCGGACCGATGCCCTTCAACTTGAATTCGTCCCTGATGGGAATAATGAGGAGGTGCTTGCTGGCCGCGGGGAGGCCCCCGCCTCCCCCTGGAGACTGCAGAGGAAGAAGCGGCTCCCTAGACCCGCAGCCGGCGCGCCCTCATTCCAAGTGCCGAGGGCCCATTCCCTTGACAACCCCCAGCTAGTGGGCCGGCAGCCCCCCTCCCAGCTCCCACCCTGCCCACACTGAAGCCAATTAAGCGGCCTGTGAGCAGTTTAATGGACAAAGCCGATTGTGTCTTTGTCAGATGCTAATGAATGCACACTGCTTTTTTTTTTTTTTTTTGGCTTTTTTTTTTTTTGGCTTTTTTGGGGCCTTTTCCTCCTGCAGAAGCCTCACCGACGCTTGATGCCCTAAATCTTGTTTCCCTTCATTCAGAGACCGACAGCTGGGACTCCGTGGACGTGCACTGGCTATTGTTGGGGGAGGCGGATTAATGCTGTATGATTAATTATGCGTGGCTTCCCAGAATGCACAGCTCCGCCCGCCCAATCCTGTGGGGGTGGGGGTGAGAGTCTGGGCTTCTGCAGAGGGTTTGGGGAAGGCGGGAGGGGTGCCGTGCGGGGAAAGTGGCGGCAGTGTCTTACCAGTGCCACCATGGAGTAGGGACACTCTGGCCCCGGGGACGCTGAGGTGACCCTTGGGACGAAGCTGCGCCGGCCTCAGGGTGGGACACAGCGATCATGCGACATGCCCTCCCACCCCTGGGCCTGGGCTCCTTGGGAGCCCTGCCAGGCCAAGCCAGGCCGCCGATCAGGGTGCCAGCCTTGTCTCTGCCCGGGGGCCTGGCGTGTGCCCCGCCCCCGCCGAGGGAGGCCTGCCTCCGTGCGGCCTGGCACTCCGCCGAGCTCAGCCCACAGAGACCCCATTGTGCACACCCCGCAGACCCACTTGGAAGATGGACGGAAGCGGCGTCCTCAGTGCCCCCGCCTCTGGGCGGCACCGTGTTGGGGGCGAGGGGCCCGTGCAGGGCTGGGCCCCCGCGGGGTCCAGGTGCGGCGAGGCACAGATTCCGGCTCACGGGGCAGTCTGTGGGTGTTATGGCTGTGGCGGGGGGGCCAGGGCCCTGGCGCCCTCCTCCCCCGGGGCATATGCCTTCCTGCGCATCCCCAGCCCGCACGGCTGCCCCGAGGCCCTGGCGGCTGCTAGTGTGGGAGATGCCCGTCTAGTCTGGCTGCGGGGCACACCGCTCTCTTTCCTCGAAGGTGCCAGGGCGCCAGCCTCTGGAGCCTGCCAACCTGAGACCCTCTGTAGAGTCTTTGACTGGGCCGGTTTGCCGGCTTCCTCATGGACAGGGCGTGGGAAATAGCGGTGTCACCGTGCCAGGCACGCCAGTACCTGCTGAGTCATCTGTTTCCGCCTCAAAGACAAGGAAACTTCCCCAGAAGCCGCTGGTCAGGTGGCCGCGGGGCTCAGCATCGGAAAAAAAGGTGCAAGCGTCTTCCCAGGATGTCCCAGTGGCCCGGAGGAAGGACTCTCTGCACGTCCCCGTGTGTCCCCGTGTGTGGAGCCAGATGTGCAGCTGCTGTGGGCGGTGGCCCCTGGGCAGGCCTGGGGGGGGCGGTCATTGCAGCCTTCTCCGCGTTTCCAGCCTCTTCGCCAGCCCCTCGGTGCTGAGGGGGGCTCCTGAAGTGGGCTCCCCCTCTTCCGGTTGGGGACGGGAGGCGACCTGTAGGGACTGTCATCATCGGGGTGAACGTGCTTTCTTGGTCCAAAAGGCTTGTGGGCCTGCCCGGTCCCAGGAGGACCAAGATGCTCCCCACGCCTGTGAGAAAGTCACAGCTTCGCTGACCGTCTCGCCCAGAGCCCTGGAGGGAAGTCTAGCGGGCGGCTTGGTGGTGGGCTTTAGCTCTAGACCCTCCTGTATTGGATGCCTGGCTCCGCGGCCCCAGCTCTGTGGCCTTGGGTCAGCGGGCCACCTGAACTCAGGTCCTCCGTCTGTACCGTGGGCGTCGTGCACGAGGAGTCCCTCAGTGGTCCGTGAGGGCAGCCTGCAGCAGGCTCCAGGGTGGGGCCGGCTTCTCCTGCCTTCTCCTTTTGAGCCGATGGCGCCGGTTTCAGGATCCTCATTTTCAAATGCTTGGTTGGCTAACGAGTTTAATTAGAGAACCCAAGAGGTGCTGCCTGGTGGTCGCGGCCTGGCCCGGCGGGGGCCTTGTCCAGCCTGCGGGTTTGGTCCCCAACGATGGCTCCGCGCCTCCTTCCGCAGACGCGTTCGGGCACCTGCTGTGTGCAGGGCCCAGCTGTAGGCGTTGGCGGGGCGGGCTCAGGACGGGCCGCCTCTGCCTGCGTGGAGTTGACTCTCCCGTGTCGGGGCAGGGGAGGCGAGCGCGTAGGCGTGTGACCGTCGGGTGGAGGTGAGCCCCACGGGCAGGGCGGCTCCCAGCGACCCGGCAACACCGCGTGGAAGGGGCACGGGAAAGGGAGCAGGTACAGAGGAGCCTGTGCGTGCGTGCCCCGCGGCCACACGGCGCAGACTGCACTCGGCCTGCCCCTCTCTCGCCTGCGTTCCTAACCACTGCCACCTGCCAGGCCCTCCCTCCCCGGCCGCTCCTCGAGGGGGCACGGCTGAGGCCGCGACTTCCCTTTAAGAGAGGAGGCTAGGAGGTTCAGGCAGGAAGTGGCTTGGGCGGAAAGTGACTGGGCCAGCCACATGGCTTCGAGGGACAGACGTTCTGTGTCTCTGTCACCTCGTCCAGCAGTTTCCATTGAGTCACTTGCAAACCTTGGGTGAGGCAGGGGGAGGAACAGGTTCGCACTCATCCTCAGCCTCCGGCTGCCGCTGTAGGGCTTCCTCTGTTGACGCCGAGCCCGGGCTTCAAGGGCGGACGCAGGTTAGAAAAACACATGTCAAGGCCCCACGTCAACCAGAAAGTCTCACTGGCTTCCACTGCGGGGAGACGTCAAGGAACAAGCTTTCGTTAAAGAAAGACACCTTCCCGGTCCAGGCCCCGCCTCTCCGCAGCAGCCAACATTTTTTCCATTGAAAAGATCATGATAATATTTTTTAGAAAGAGAAAGAAAACTGCTCTTAGCAGGAAGAGGGTGGAGGCAGGGCAAACGAGTGGACCAAGAAACAGCTCCACAGGGCAGAGGAGCTGGGTCTGGGCACTGGGACCCCAGGGAGTGGCTGGCGGGCGGCCGACGGGGCCCCCTGGGCAGTGCCAGGCCGGGCCGAGGGGTCGCGCCCTCTGGGGTGAAAGGACACTTTTCCTGTTTTGAGTCTCACCTGCAGGGAGTGAAAGGGTGTGGCTTTGCAGCGGTGACTGGGCGCCTAGGCTGCTTTCCTTAAAGATGGAACGTGATAACCCGCACACAGAGAGCTGTGCGGCCCGAGCCGGGGCAGCCGTGCGATCCGGCGGGCTCCCGCCCCCTCCGGGGTGGGGCTGGCTCTGCCCTTTTCTATGCCCAGTTTACAGGTGGGAAAGACGGAGGCCAGGCGTGGGGTGGGGCCCGAGGCCGGCCGTGGCAGCTTTCTCCGGCCTGTGCGGGTGTGCCCAGCACTTCCCAGCACTTCCCAGCGCCTCCCGGTGGTTTGCGCGAGCGGCTGACTCCCGGCATCCTGACTGTGGCTCACTCAGGACCTGTGTGGTTCTCACAGTTCCCAGGGGTGCTGGGGCTGAGCTGTCTCTGGGGGGCCACGTGGGCCACAGCCCGTGCCCTGCCTTGGAGGGTCTGGAAGATGTGACGCCAGCTGGGCTCCGGTTTGCTGTGCTCCCCTCAGACACACGTCTCCTCTCTGGGCCTCAGTTTCCCCCTTTGAATGTGAGGGGGTTGGGTTCCGTCACCCCAAACCTCCTAGCTGCACCCCAGCAGGGCCCTGGGGTGAGCCCACAGATGCCCCGAGCGGTGGCAGCGGGCAGCAGCGCGGTCGGGGGCCGAGGTGCCAAGGAGTCAGGCCGGGCCACGTGGCAAGAAGGCGCCGCCAGTCCGGGGCCTGCAGGCAGCTCCCGCGTCCTCCCCACCTGGCCCGCTGGCGGGACACACCTGCCGGGGAGCCGGCCATGACTGACGGGCGCTTGGGAGGGGGCGGGCCAGCAGAGGACGCACCTTTCCCGAAGTGGCCTTCTCCTGGCCCCTCCTCAAGGCCTCACACACACCCCAACCGCCGCCCTGTTCTCGAGGACACGCAGGAACTGACAACTAGGTTCGGGGGGATGGACAGACACGCGGGGATCTTGGTAGGGAATTACATGTATAAATTGTGCCGGTTTAGCCCCTTAAAGCGTGCAGCGCCGTGGCGTTCAATACGTCAGTGGGGTTGGGCAGTCATCCCCGTTACCTAGCTCCGGAACTGCTCCTTGCCCCGGGCAGACCCCACACCCAGTGGGCAGCCACTCCCCGTCCCCCGGCCCGGGGGCCCTGTTCCGCTGTCTGCCTCCGGGCTGCTTGTTCTGGACCGGTCCCGTGCATGGGCTCAGGCCACGGCCGCTCGCGTTCCGCGTCCTCACTCAGCAGGTACCCCGGGCTCGCCCACGCCGTAGCAGGGCTCAGGGCCTCACTCCCGAAGCACGGGCCTCTACACCCGCCTGAGACCGGCCGGTTGCGCCCACGGTGAGCACCAGCATCCGAGGCTTTGTCCAGTGTTGGACGCAAGTCCAGAGGGGGTGGGGGTGGAGAGGTGCATGTCTGGAAGGCCACCTGGAAGAAGTGGTGCTCCTTTCTGGGCCAGTGTGGCTGTCCCCAGAGCCGGGGGATGAGATGGTCCTGCGTTGCGTGTTGCTCTCTGCGTATCTGTGAGGCCTGTGGAATTCTGGGAATAGAAGCCCCCCCCCCCCCCCCCCAATGTTTCACCACTGAGTGGTCCCTTCTTGCTGCGGGTCTTCCCCCCACCTCACCGCACCCACTAACCCTGGGACAGATCATTCTGGGAAATGGAGCCCCCTAAGCCGCCTCCTTCATTCCCCCCTGTTCGCAGGCAGGCACCGGGACGCGGTGACCTTAGGGTGAATTAGGTTGAACATCCCTCTCCCTGGTGCGAAGCTGCCTCTGGGATTGGGCGCCCACTGGGTGGACACCCCTGAGAGGCCCCCCCGAGGCCTCGCCTGCCAGGCGGCGCTCCGTCCCCGAGCTGCAGCCGTTTGCTGCCCTTGGGCTCCCCTCGGCTGGGGGTCTGACAGGAGCCTCCCCCGACCTGAGCAGTGGAAGCTCTGAGCTTCCTGGAAGGAGCGCCTGGGACGCTGGTTTCGCGTGGGCCTGTGGGGGGTACTCCAGGGGGGGCCCGGCCTCTGATAGCTGCCCTGCGGTTCTCAAGCCGGAGGGTCACTCAGGCGTGGCTGCCAGGCCCCTGTGCCGCTTTAGACCCTCCGCCCAGGGCGCCCATCCCCAGGCTGGGGTCCCGGCCACAGGACAGCCTGGACTCCCCCGGCCCTGCCTGCACAGGGCTGTTTGGGGACAGGCGGCATGGGGTGGGGCTGCCGTCACCGGTGGGCGGCCAGGCCGCGTCCCAGGCTGGGCATGGGACTTCCACCAAGCACGTGGCTCCGTTAGGGCTTCCACAGTGCCAGGCTCGAGGCTGTGACGTGCTGGCCCCGCGTGGTGAGTGGATCGTTCCTGGCCTTTGTCACAAGGCTGGCTGTCATGTGTGTCTCTGAGGGGCTTGCGTTGGCGGTCCCTTTGAGCCGTGCAAACAGTCGCTTGCTGAACAAACTGTTGCCCACCGGGGACTCCCAAGGCCAGCCTCCCGCGTCCACGCCCAGGCCCTGGGCAGGCCGGGCCCACGCCAAGTTTGTCTGTGGGCGAGCTCAGCAGGCCCAGGACAGGGGCGGGGCCTTGGGAGGCGCCCCCACCTGCCCCCAGACCCGCAGGAGGCTGGGGAGAAGCCTGACCGTGGTCCTGGTGCTGAGGTGCCGCTCGGGCGCTCCACAGGCACCTGCCGGGGGGGGCAGCTACGCTGGCCGCGGACCCTTTGCTGGAGGTGCCCAGAGCCACTGAGCCCGGGACGGCGCCGTTGCCCATTGGTGTGGCGGACACGCCCCTGGCCCACTGTCCCCGGCCACCGCAGGCCGGGCCGCTGTGGACAGAGTCTGGAGAGAGCAGGTGGGCCGTCTCTGGAAAGACCTGTCCCGTGTGAGCAGCAGGGACAGGGACTGTCGTGAGCCTTGGGGACCTGCCTCCCACGTTTCCTCTCGGTTTCAATTGCTGGTGAGCGGAAACTGCAGTTACTGGAAATGAGAGCTTCGGGGGAGAAGCCGGAGTTCTGAGTGTGTGTTTTTCCCTGAAAGCTTTTCAGTAAGAGATGCTGAGCTCGGGCCGCGCGGCCGGTGGGAACCCAGGCCCCGTGGGGAACGTGGGCTGGGGCCTCGGCCTCACTTCCGCCCCCGGGGCCCCTGCCTCTTCCTCCTTCCATGGGGGCCCCACTGACGTGACTACCCCTGGGCCTCGTGGGTCACCCTGAAGGTCCCCCCCACCGTCAGCCAGGCTGCTGCTCCCGGGGTGCCCCAGTGGGTCGACTGAGGGAGGAGGCCTCAGCCGTTGGGTTGGGGGCCTCGTGGGGGGAGGGGAGGCCAGGGGCAGCTGTCGTCCTGGTGTCCGTCGGTAGCGGGGGCTCAGACCCTGGTGGTGTCCAGCCCGCAGCGTCCAGTACAGCACGGGGACTCAGCAGGTATCTCGTGTGTGCCCTTGGCCTGGGGCAGCAGCGGGGGAGGGTGGAGCCAGGGGGCGGCTGCAGGTTTGTGGTAGGCCTGGCTTCCAGCCTGCGGGACGCTGCTCCCGCCAGGCCCAGGTGGTGCCGCTGTCAAAGGCGTAGGCCCTGGGACCGACCCTTCTTCCACCCAGGGGCTGTGGGACCTCAGCGGCTCGCCCACCTCTCTGAGCCGCCCCTCCTCCTGGGAGGGAGGCGACCTGCAGGGGAAGTGCCCCTGGGCGTCCCTGCCGGGCGAGGCCTGCACTGCTGTTTTTAACTCGGCGTCTTGCTTCGAGAGGCCTGTAGGTTCACACGGGCTGTAAGAGATCAGACAGAGCGGTCCCCTGAACCTCACTCTCCGCTTCTCCCGAGAAACGTCCGAGTTTTACTCCTGGAGCCCCTTCCCGCTCCGCAGCCTCGTCTAGAAAGCTCTCGCAGAGATCAGCCCAGCCCCTGGTTCTGGGCAAGGTCGTGCAAGGGCCCAGGGTCGAGGCCAGCCCGAGGACCTTTCACTCTCCCTATATGGAAAAGCCCGCAGAGAGCCCTCGGCCGAGGCCCCGGGTCGGGGGCGGGGGGGCGCCAGGGTGTGATGTGCGGCCCCTCTGTCACCCGAGCCACCCCGGCCTGGGTGCAGACAGCTGGACTCTGTCTCCAGCATTTGCTGAGCCCCCAGGGCACCGTGGTGGCTGTGCTGGGCCTGGGGTGAGATGGAGGCCGTGTGTGGACAGCCAGGTGTGCAGCGGGCCCTGTGGGGGTGGGGCGCGCGGCGGCCCGGCCCCCTGCTGGGCAGGGGGCGGGGGGGAGTCCGGACTGTGAACTGGGAGAGGAGGCCAAAAGAGAAAAGGGGGCTGGTGACTCAGGCAGGATGGGGTGACTCGGGCACCGCCCTGAAGCCTTTGCCCCGCACTGTGGCTCACCCAGGAGCAGCCCACGGCCGGCCCTGCCAGGGTCCCCACTGCCCAAAGTCAGGGAGAGCACCCTGGGAGCCCTGGAAGAATGCAGCGGGGGGCCGGCCCTGCCCAGCAGCCGGCCAGGCGCGGGCCCCGCCCCCTCGTCCCCGGTGCCAGCAGGTGCCGCTGGCCCTGAGGGTGAGGGGCGTGACAGGCGTGCCAGCGCTGGCGTGGCCCCGCTGCTGGACGGACGGGTGCGGAGGAGCCGGGGCCCGGGGGAGCCGGCGGGGAGGCTCTGCCGTTCCCAGGCCTCTCACCGAGACCCGCCCCCCACCCGGCCTGGGTTTTGTGTTTCAGCCAAGCTGGTGAGGATGTAAGAATGCATTGTCTGCCCAGGCTCCCGGCAGGTCTGGGAGATCAGGTGGTCAGGCAGAGGGCCCGGCGCCCAGCGGGGCCGCTGGGGCGCGCACCCTCCCTGTGCCCATGGGCGCGTGCTGGCCCCCCGCGGCCTCTGGGGGCGGCCCTGTTCTGACTGTCCAGGCCCCCTCAGCCCCGTTCTCCACACCCTGAGGCTGGCCACCATCGGGGGCCAGGACGGCTAAGAGAGGTGTTCGCACCCAGGTGGCTCTGTGGGCGTGACCTGCGTGCGCCTGGTTTTCTCATCTAAAACAGGCTGGTGTGGACGTGCCGGGCCGCCACGGGGCTCCAATGAGATAGAGCCGGCAGCATCCGAGGGCGGCCGCGGGCGGAGGTGGCCTCTGTCTCTTCACCCTGGGGCCCGCGGGAGGGGGGCCCTGCTGTGTTCCCTGAGTTCTCAGGACGCTGGGCCCGCACTGGGGCTGCCCCTAAGCGCCCGCCCGCTTGGCGAGGGGAGGACAGCCCTCCTCCCCCCATGCCCCCGAGACAGCGGCTGCCCCTGTGGGCAGAAGCCAGGCGTTGCCAGGATCAGCTCTGGCTTCGGCGCAGAGCTCAGCTGGCAATTGCTGACTTAATTAATCGAGTTTGGGATTAAGTCCTCCCTGCACTTCCGGCCTCAGCGCCCATCGATCCTTCCCTGCGTCGAGCCCCGCCCTCCGCGGCAGCAGAGGCCCCGGCGGTGCTGGGAGTCCCGCTCCCCTGACTGTGGGGGCTCAACAGGCTTGTCTCCGTGGGTCTCTAGGGGCTGCTTGGGGTAGGAGGCACTCAGGAGAGCCCAGGGGGACACACATTCCAACCTTGTCCTGGCCCGGGGCTCTGTCTTTTGGGGACCAAGCGGGACACTCCTCGCAGTGACGGGGCAGCAGGCTTTCCCCGCCTCCCCTCCCAGCCCCGGGGCCGCCTCCTGCCAGGGGCCCCTCAGGGGGCCTGTGCCTGCTGGTCCCGTGCCCTCCGCACCCTGTGGGCGGCTGGGCAGCAGCTGGGCCATGTCCGGGAAGCTGCTTGACCTCCACGCTGGCCTTCCCGCCCCTTCAGACGGGCACCCACTTCCCCCGTGGGGGTGGGGTGGCGGAGGACAGGGAGCGCCGGGGACATTGTTTTCCCCGCAGTGGGAAAGCGGACTTCCGCGGGACAGTTCCGTCCCCACACAAAGGGCTTCCCCGGAGCCAGGACGGAAGACGGCCCTTTTCCTGCCCCCCCGCTTTCCAGCGCATTTCAAAGCACCCAGGGGTGCAGCTTGGGAAAGAGGGTCGAGGCGAGAGCCCAGGGCGCCGTGAGCAGCTGCGTGGGCCGGGAAGCGGGGCCTGCGGGCACACTGCTCACCCCCAGCCCCCCTACCCTGGACTGTGTCCCCGGCTGCCATTTTGGTCTGAGGGGCGACCGATGCTTGGGTTGGGGTCTGTCTGCATCAGACCAGGCTGGCCCCCAGCCTGCCCGCCCCTTTCCCCCCTCCCAAGGCCCGGGAGCCCGGGGCCGTGCCCTGGCTGCCGAGGCCAGAGGCAGCAGCCCCCAAACCCGTGCTGAACCCTCACCGTGGGCCCCTGACTGCCTGTTGAGGTGGGAAGGGGGCTGGAAGCAGAAAGGGGCGAGGGCGAGGAGACCCCAGGCCCCGGGAGCACAGCAGAGGCCTGGCTGGGGTCCTGGCCCATCCTCAGGCAGGTGTCTGGACAAAGGCTCCTGCGGGTTTGAAAGGAACCTGAGACCTTGTGTTCTGCGGTGCTCTGTCCGGAGGCGGGGCCGGGGTTGGGAGGCGAGGACAAGGGGCCGGGAACACTGCTTGGCACCGGTCACCCTGGCTCGCAGGTCTCCCAGGGGCTTTGTTCTGGAGCTGAGCTGCCCTGCTGTTCCTAGTGGGAAAGGACCCGCGGTGGGGGGACGAGGAAGGAGGCCAACAGGTCCCCGAGGCCCTGCCCAGCCTGCTGGGACACGGGGGGCCCTGGGCTGGGGCCACCGTCCCAGGAACACCCCCCTACAGCCATGTCCAGAGACAGAGGTGGGCTGGTTGACTCCGCCCCTTCTGGGGCATGAGTCTGGGGACCCGGGCCCCGTGCCGCTCAGTCCTGCGCTGTCCTGGCCCCGGTCTCCCACAGGTGCCCCGTTTCCTGGCCGGGCCAGGGGCAGTTCTGTTCTCCCGGGGCGGGGGAGGCGCCTGGCCGTGGCCTCTGGCTGTGTGCCTTGGTGGGTCTTTGCCTCCTACGGCAGGACCGGGCACTGGGGAGGAAGGCGGGGCCGCCCTGAGCCATCCAGGCTCCCTGGCCCCTCGCCAGCAGTGGGTCCCGGCGGCACCGAGTTGGTCGGAGCTGGTTGAGGACAGGAAGGTGGAGGCCAGGACGGGACGGCTATTCCCAGCTGGGTGGCTCCTTCCACAGGTGCCCGTGCAGGCTGCCGGCTCTGTGTGCGAGGGGCCCGGGGCCCACTGGGCGCTCCCTTGCTGCATCGGGAGTCTCAGCCCCTGCTCACCGTTGAGGTGGAGTCCAAGCACCGTGGGTCTGAGCACGTGCAGTCCCTGGACCTCCCACTGCACCCACGGGAAACTGAGGCCCGGGCGCGCAGTGCTGCGTAGCGCGCGGCCCCCCTGAGCGCCCCTGGTAGAACCTCGTGCCACCCGCCCGCCTGTGGGACCCCCAGGAAGCAAGCGCCTGCCCTGGTGTCTCCGGTTCCAGCTGCGATGGCCCCCAGCGGGGTCCGCCTCGCCCCTGGGCCGGGCCCTGCCGGACCGGAAACTCCTTGAGGGCAGAGCCCAGTCCTTCGTGGCTCCCCTTTACGCGTTCGGGGCGGAGGGAGCTGTCATCTGTCCCCTGGGGGTGGCAGATGGCCGCTTAGCTTAGAAAGGAAAACAGCACAATTTAGCATTCGTCCCGGGTGAAAGGTCGCGGCAGCATCTGTCTCCGGACGCTCTCTGGAGTCACATTTCTATGGAGTGCGGCGTGCGCCACGGGGGAGGGGGCCTTCCACAGTGGAAACATTGAGGCCGGGAACAAAGCGCGGGCCAGGCTGTGGGACAACAGGCGCGGCAGCCATTTGGCGCGCCTCCGGGCCGCGGGGGGCAGGCGGCTGCCGGAAGCCTGGCCCCTCCGGAGTCCCGTCCCGGGCCTCAGCCCCACCTGTCACTCACCTGCTGCCTGCCAGGACGGGCCACCCGTCCCAGGGCTGCGTGAGGGACGGAGAGAAGGCATGCGGAGGAGCAGGCGCTGGGGCGACCCCCTTCAGGGGCCCCAGGGCACCGGGAGCTGGGCAGTCGGCGGACATGGCCGTTCTCCAGGCTGTCCCCGGAAGGAGGGGCCCAGGGTCGGTAGGAGGGGTGGTTTGGGTCACTGAGGCCCTGGGCCGCTCTAGGAAGTCCCTGAATTTCAAGGCAGGCATCGGGCTCGCCTGTCCTTGCCAGCCCCGGGCCCCTGTCCCCACGAGGCATGTACATAGACCTGCCAGGACAGGCGTCGGGGACAGGGCGCTGTGGCCCTGGCCGGGTCCCAACGGGTGCCTTTCCGTCACTCCCACCTTCTCAAGGAAGCCTGGTCGCTGTGGGCAGAGGAGGGGACAGGTATCCGTGCCTGGGAATGTCAGCCTATGGCCAGACTTGCAAACAGGCGCAGAGAGAGAGGTGGCCTGGGCGGGAGGCCACCGGCGCTGGCGCCCGGGGGTCTCCCACAGGAGTGGCCGTCGGGACTGGCCCAGGCCCAGACCCAGCATCCCTCGCGTCCTCCCGCCCCGGCCGGCCCTTGCCCCGGCCCTCCCCCGCAAAGCACCTGCCTCGACTGTCCCTCCTGCAGGGGCAGCTCCTCCTGCGTGGCCCTGCCCGTCCCGTAGCTGGGCCGCTGGTGGCGGAAGGAGGCTGCGCCCAGGCCCAGGCCCAGCCCCAGCCCAGGAGCCAGCCGGGGCGGGCAGCATGCCTTCACGGCGTGTCCGCCAGGCCTGGGCGGCCGTGGCAGGACAATGGGTCCTCTCAGCTGCTGTTCCCCCAAGGAGGAGCCCGCCCGCCCCGCCCGCCAAGGCCGGCGGCCCACCACGCCCGGCTGGGAGCAGCTGCCGCCTGCGTCCCCTGCCACAGACGCACCTGCTCCCCGGCCGCCCTTTGTCCGTGCGGCCGACGCCTGATTGATTGGGCGTGTTTTCCCTCTCGCTGGCCCAGCCTAAGACAGCCTGGCTGGCTGTGATACGCCCGGTCCGGCGGATTCTCCCACAGCCCTCCACGCTGGGTCCCCATTCAGGACTTGGTGGCTAGACAGCCGTGAGGGGGAGGGGGGCGCATTCACGGCAGCGCTGCCCTGGGGCTGGTGGGCTCAGAGTGTATGTCTGGGCAAGGCTTTCGGGTCCATTTGGGGACACCCAACATCCCGACATGTTAGGGTGCTGAGTGGCGGACGGCTGTCGTGACGGGTCCCCCGGGACCACTGAGGGAGGCCTAGCCCACAAAAAGTAGGGCAGGGGCAACCTCTCACTGCTTTGATGAGCAGCGCCCTCTGTCCGGCACCCACCGCCCGCCCGCCCGCCCCGTCCGCCGCTGGGAAAGAAAAGGAGCCTTTTCTCCGGCGGCAGCGGTAGCCAGCTCCTGCCTGACAATGGAGGGCATTGAGCGGGTGGGGGAGGTGCTGCCGCTGCCCCCCCGCCGCTCCGTCCAGTTCCCAGTGAGCTCAGGCCAGGACCAGGCGGCCTGTAACTGGACCCACGTGCGGGGGGGCGCCGAGCCGCCCTCCCCAGACCTGGGCGCGTGGCCGGGCGAGAGCCCCAGCACTGGGGCCTGAGCACCCCGGGCCCTGGGCAGTGTCCGGCAGGAGGCGCCCCCTCCTCAGGCCACCGGGGTGGGAGCCGTGGCCCAGGCCTACGTCCACTCCCCGGGCCTCCTGGGGGGCAGCTTGTTTTCTTTAAGCCAATTGGTTTGGGACTTACGGCTTCTGGCAACAGATGGTGGGCCCAAGTAGCCATTTTGCGTCCGCCCTGCCCAAGCCCAAGCTGCAGCCACAGATAAAAAAGCCTCCAGAGAGAGACAGATGCCTCCCAGGCCGCGGGGACAGGGGGACGGGGACGGGGACGGCCCCGTTGCTGAGAAATGCCCAGACCCCGGCCCCGCCAGACCACCCCTGTCGCCCCTTGAGGGTCGGGCCGCTTCCGGGGCCACCCTGCTCGTGGGGGCTGGGGGAGTAGCAGGGCAGGGAGTGAAGAGTGGACAGCTGGCATTTACGCAGCCACAGCCTCAGGTGCTGGCGGCAGCTCCTCCCGCGTGGACTCTGGAAGGCGGACGGCTCCATGCCCAGGAGAGCCGAGCCCCCCGTTCATCCGGGGGACGCCCAGGCCCCCCGCCCGACTCTTCGTCCTGTGCGAGGCCCCGCCCAGCCGGCGCCCAGCGCTGTGGGTGCAGCAGGGGCGCTGCCTTCCCAGGCCGCCGCGGGCGGGCACGTTCTGCCTCAGAGGCTTTGCCTCTGGGAAGAGTGACGCCTGGCTGGTCCCAGAGCCTCCGTGCGCTTTCCCGCGAGAGCGAGGCCATGAGGTGACCCCAGCCGGCAGTTTACGGCCCAAGCTCTAGAGGCTGGGCCAACAGGTGGCCAAGGAGGGTCCTGCGTTGGGGAAGGGAGGCAGAACCCCTGCCCTGCAGCTCACCTGCCCCTGAGGTTCTGCCCAGTGTTCAGGGTGGAGGGGCACAGACCTGCGTGTGCAGCCGCCCTCCGCCCCCCGGCCCCGCGAGCTCAGGAAGGACGCCCTCGTTTTAGCGTCTCTGTTTCTCCCGTTGTGAACCGCGTGGCCTGGCCCCGGCAGATGTTGTCTGGATATCCGTGACGACATGGTCCTGAAAGGAGTAAGCTGGATCTGGTGCTGGGCGCAGGTGGCGGCGCGGTGCCAGCCGGGGCCCCGCGTGGTCCCCATCGGGGACAGCCCTTGACAGGGACGGTTCTGCACCACGTCTGCTGTTGTGCAGATGCTGACAGAAGAACACATGAGCTCTTTTTTATTACCCATGTGCGGCATCATCACCATGGGAAAACCAGAGGGGAAGGAGGCAGGGTTTTACCGAACGCTCCTTCCCCACCTCCCACTCTCGGACGGTGGCGGTGGCCGGTCTGCGGTGGCTGGCCTTCTTGGTGGCTTGCTGGGGCACAGCCACAGCCGCCCACGTGGGTGTGGAAGTCTGGGCTGGGTCCTGCCGAGTGTTTTGGTCTCTGGCCCATTCCACCAATTAACAGATGATGATGATGATGATGATGATTATTTATTTTTTATTTTTTTGGTGGAGGTGAAAGTCACTTAATATAAAATTCACCACTTTGGAGTGTCTATAGTTCAGTGGCATTTGGTCTATTCATGACATTGGGCAGTCAACACCCTGGTCCCAGAACACATCCGTGGCCCCGGGGGGCGGCCCGCCCGCCCCCCGCCCCGCCGCCCCCCGCCCCCCACCCCTGTGCGCAGGCACGGCCGTGGCCCCGACAGACATGGCACTGAGGGCAGGGCAGCCGGCTGACTGACCCTTCTGCTGTGTCTGCCGCAGCTGCAGCCAGGCCTTCGCAGGCCAGCGATGCCAGGCGCACAGCCCCTGCCTCAGCGCCCCCTGCAAGAACGGCGGGACGTGCCACGCGGTGGACCGGGGTGGCGCGGTGGACTACGTCTGCAGTTGCCGCCTGGGCTTCTCCGGACCCCTCTGCCTGACGCCCCGAGACAACCCCTGCCTCGCCAACCCCTGCCGCAACGGCGGCACCTGCGACCTGCTGACGCTCACGGACTACAAGTGCCTCTGCCCCCCGGGCTGGTCAGGTGAGGGGCTGGTGGGCAGGGGCCCCAGGGACTCCTCCCGAGGCGCGGATTTGCCCCGGCCTGCCCCGGCTGTACGACACGCTGCCCGGTGCCCGGCTCCCCTTGGGCCGCCGGAAGCTGCGATCCCGAGCCTGCACCCTGGAGCCCCACTCCGGCCCTGGAGTTGCCGGTCTCGGCCACCCTGCTCGGGGTCCCTGCCGTCCGCCGCCCCGCAGCACAGGGCCCCTCCACTGGAGGCGGGCAGGCCCTGTCAGGTCTGGCGGCCGCCTCCCGGCACCTGCGTGTGTCCTGAGACAGTGACTCAGCCTCTGGGAAGTCCCTGGTCTGCAGAAAGACGGCTGTGCAGTGCAGCGGGGGCCTGAGGGTGAAAGAGGAGAGCAGGGGGTGGGGGTGGGGGGCCCAGCGACAGGGAGCGGGATGGTCAGTGCGACCCTCCTGTGGCCTCGCCCCCCAGGGAAGATGTGCCAGCAAGCCGACCCCTGCGCCTCCAACCCCTGCGCCAACGGCGGCCGGTGCCTGCCCTTCGAGGCCACGTACATCTGCGGCTGCCCGCCCGGCTTCCACGGCCCTACCTGCCGGCAGGACGTGAACGAGTGTGGCCAGAGCCCCGGGCCCTGCCGCAACGGCGGCACCTGCTTCAACGAGGTCGGCTCCTACCGCTGCGTGTGCCGCGCCACCCACACCGGCCCCCACTGCGAGCTGCCCTACGTGCCCTGCAGCCCCTCCCCCTGCCAGAACGGGGGCACCTGCCGCCCCACGGGCGACACCACCCACGAGTGCGCCTGCCTGCCAGGTACTGCGGGCCGGCCTCAGGGGGCGGGCCTGCGGGGATGGGGTGCCCCTGTGGAGGGGGCTGGGCCGGGTGGGACGGGCTGTGTGCCCCGACCGCAAATTAGAAGGCGGCCCTGGGCAGGGCACGGGGGCAAGTCTGGAATAAGGAGTGTCGTTAGGAGGGCTGCGCAGGGTCCGGCGCCCACCCCGCCCCCCGTCCCCCGACTGCCCATTTCTGACTGGGGCGGGGCCTGCTGTGACTGGACAGCTGGGCCACGGCCCCCCACACCCCCCTGTGCCGGGGCCCCGCAGTGAGGCCGAGCCCCGAGCCTCCTGGGGCAGCAGACACAAGCCACATGTGAGCCCCCTCATCGGGCCTCCTGGGAGCCCACGTGCAAGCTGCGGAACTCTTACTGCTGCAGGGAGCACCTCCTTTGTGCATCCCCGGGGCTTCCCCTGCTTCCTGAGGGTGGGGCCGCCTGGCTGGCATCGTCACTTCCCCCAGGGATGGCCCTTCCCTTCCTCTGGTCCCTGCTTGGCTCCCCTGGGGGGCGGGGGCGACAGCAGCACAGCCCCTCCTCCACTCGTCGCCCCGGCTGCCCCCCGTACTGGTTGTTCGTACTGGTCTTTCTGTCTTAGTTTTTGTTTGACTAAGTCTTGTTGCTGATAATCTAAAAATAATAACGGTGAGGAGGTTAGAAACCTCTTGGTCTGCCGGTTGCACGTCACGGCGGGGAGGTGGGACCCCAGCGAGGGGGCAGGAATGAGGGGGGAGTGGGTGGAGTGTGGGTGCTGGGGAGCACAGCCCGGCTGACCCAGGGGTGACCTGGGGGGGTGCCCTGGCCCCTGCGAAGAGGAAGTGCACACCATGCCACTGCGCCCCAGGCCCTGCTACTGCAGCGCTGCGTTTGCGTGCAGACGCCGGGTGCAAGCACTTCCTGCGTGTCCCTCGGTGCCACCCGCCACCCCCCCGCCCGTCACCTGCTTGCCCCGCCTGCTGCTGGCCGCTAGGCACAGGCTCCAGGAGCTGCGGGCCGAGCCCTCCGGCCAGGCCCGCCCCAAGCCTCAGCTCAAATGCCTTCTTGCTGGCTGTGTGATCTCAGGCCTGAGACCTCTGTGTTGGCCCTACCTGGGTTGGGGCAGGGGGTGAGCCCGGCCCTCCTGCCCCATCTGCTCGAGACGGGGATCCTCCAAGGCAGGGGGCTCCCCGGCGTAGTGGGAAGTGGAACTCAGGCTCTGCGCTGGTTTGGGGCGTTCCCCAAACCACTTTGATTTACATTTTGGCTTTCCCCGGTTGGCTGATTTTGCTCCCGGGCAGCTGGGGGTATGGGGGGGAGGAAATGGGGGGGGGGAGGCTCTGTCTCAAAGGGCACGGAGTGTTCAAAGGCACCCATGGGGACGTTAATTAGTAACTGGCTGCAGGTTCAGCTATTGCCAGACACACCTCTCTGGGCTGATCATTGAACCAGCGGGAGCTGAGTGGATTAGTAGCTGACGGGCCGGCGGCCGCCGCAGAGGCTGGCCTCGGGCGGGGAGGGGGAGGTAGCAGCACCGTGTCTTTTCCTGGGAGGAGAGGGCTGCGGGCGCTCCGCACACCCCCAGGACTGCCCGCGGGTCCTGCTTCCGTGGCCACCACCGCCCAGGCCCTTGCAAGCTGGCATTGCAGGCCCTGCTGTGGCCGAGCACCCCCCACGCAGTGCCTAGCCCGTGGGCAGTGCCCAGTCCCGGGGGCCGCTCGCCGCGCTGGGCCACAGTGGGGCTTCTGCGACAGACCCCCGGAACCCGTGTGCATGAGTCTATCTGTCCAGCCGCCCTTTACAAAACGGTTCCTCGGAGAGGAACATGCGCATGCTTGGTCTCAGGAGCGGGGCAGGCAGGGGGCGGGGGATGGTCCCCAAGGACCCCAAGGCAGTGGCATCGCAGGAGGAGGGCTGACTGGGGCCCCTGGCTCCTCCTGCCGTAGGCTTTACCGGCCAGAACTGCGAAGAAAATATTGACGACTGTCCGGGGAACAGCTGCCAGAATGGGGGCACCTGCGTGGACGGCGTGAACACCTACAACTGCCGCTGCCCGCCCGAGTGGACAGGCATGTACTCAGGGAAGCAACCAAGCAGGGACATCACCCTTGTCACACTGCTCTCCTGGGGGGGGGGCTGCTGGTGAGGGGCCCGAGAGCCTTGTCCAGACCTGGAAGGATGGTGCGACCTGGGGCGGCCCCTCTGCCCACAGCCAGGGGTTAGGCCCCCGCCTCAGCGGTCAGCACGGATCTGGGCCATTTGTGCCCTGGGCCCAGGCAGTCCTGTACTAGAAACAAGTCCCCAGGTTTGAGCCCAGCTTGCTGGGTAGGGCACAGGGACGCTGGCCGGTCGGATGCAAGCCCCGCCTTCGGGGCTCGCAGGCTGGTGGGGGTGAGGGCACGTGGACCCCAGTGCACCTGTGTGCACAGTCAGAGCAGGAAGACAAAATTCCCCCCCGCCCCCGGTGCCAGTGGGGAGAGGGAAATGGGATACAGGCTGGCCATCAGGGCGTCCCCCCAGGAAGGCTTCCTGGAGGAGGCGGGGCCTGCGCCTGCAGGGGTGAAGGTCCCAGGCTGTGGCTGAGGGCACTGCTGCCCCCGCAGGCCAGTACTGCACCCAGGACATGGACGAGTGCCACCTCATCCCCAACGCCTGCCAAAATGGCGGGACCTGCCACAACACCCTGGGCGGCTACAACTGCGTGTGCGTCAATGGCTGGACGGGCGAGGACTGCAGCGAGAACATTGACGACTGCGCCAGCGCCGCCTGCTTCCACGGCGCCACCTGCCACGACCGCGTGGCCTCCTTCTACTGCGAGTGTCCCCACGGCCGCACGGGTGAGGGCTGGGACCCGGGCGGGGCGGGCTCCGACGGGCCTTGCTGCCCTTGGCCGAGGGAGGGTCCCCAGGGCCAGGCGGGAGCACGGGTGACGCCTGCCTCCGCGGGCTCCCTCGGGCCAGGCCTGGCAGGGGCAGCGGCCTCGCTCAGGCACACAGGCTGGCGTTTCAGGGTCCCCAAGGATAATACCCCAAAGGGGCCTTTCTGGAGCGAACAGGGGCAGGGGCTGCCTGGGGCCGGACCCGGTGGTGATTAGCCTCCTGGGATGACCCCAGGGACCTGGGACACTCAGGGCGTCTGGGTGGGCTGGAGCCCGGCCGGGGCGGGGCAGTGCCCGCTGACTGCGGACGCCCTGCCCAGGCCTGCTTTGCCACCTCAATGATGCCTGCATCAGCAACCCCTGCAACGAGGGCTCCAACTGTGACACCAACCCCGTCAACGGCAAGGCCATCTGCACCTGCCCCTCGGGGTACACGGGGCCGGCCTGCAGCCAGGACGTGGACGAGTGCTCGCTGGGTAGGCAGGCGCCAGGCTGGGTGTGCAGCGGCGGGGGGCTGGGGACCTGGTGGAAGTGGACTCCACCCTCGGAGGGTCCCCTGTCTCGGGGGGAGCGGGTGTGAGCCGACCTGGAGGGTCCCCGGTTTGATGGGGGGGCGGACAGGTGCCAGAGGGCCCGAGGCCGGGGCGCTGGGAGCAGCCCCTGACCGCACCGCACCCCCAGGTGCCAACCCCTGCGAGCACAAGGGAAAGTGCCTCAACACGCTGGGCTCCTTCCAGTGCCGGTGTCTGCAGGGCTACACCGGCCCGCGCTGCGAGATCGACGTCAACGAGTGCGTGTCCAACCCGTGTCAGAACGACGCCACCTGCCTGGACCAGATCGGGGAGTTCCAGTGCATCTGCATGCCCGGTGCGTGGGGTGCGCAGGGAGACCGAGTCGGGGCAGACGGCCCGGGCACCGCGAGAGTGGGCCGGAGGGGTGGGCGGGCCGGCCCCGGGTGGCCGGCGGGCTGCACGTCAGGTGTGGAAGGTGCCGGGCGTCGCTCTCTGGGCCGAGACCGACCGTGGCCCCCGCTCTCCCTCGTGCTCCGACCCCAGGCTACGAGGGCGTGTACTGCGAGGTGAACAAGGACGAGTGTGCCAGCAGCCCCTGCCTGCAGAACGGCCGCTGCCTGGACAAGATCAACGAGTTCCAGTGCGAGTGTCCCCCAGGTGCGGCGGCCGGGCCCTGCCTGGCCAGGTCTCACCCCGTAGGAGCCTCGGGAGTGGGTGGGGCGTGTCCAGGCCGGCCCCTCCCCTTGCTGGGTGTGCTCGCCTGGGCGGGGAAGCCCAGGGCCCAGAGACCCTCCGTCCAGCTGCTCGGGCTCCCTGCGGAGAGGGCGTGCTGGGAGCAGCAGCACGCTCCCCAGACCCCCAGACCCTGAGGGGTCCGGGCGGAGAGGGCCCCAGCCTGACGCCCTGAGGGCTCACGGCTGACGGAGCCGGCCTGCGGGGGGCTTGAGGGCCAGGGGGCCTTGCGGAGCCCCTGGGGTCCGAGCCTGTCCCACGGACGCGTTGCGGGTAGGAATCTCGGGCTCCTGAGATGCCGGTCAGCCGCCCCAGACACCTGAGGGGAAGCCCATTCCCAAACTGACCGGCTAAGCCGTGGAGCCCACAGTCCATCTGGGCAAAGGCCCTTCTGAGCGGCCCGGAGGGCTTGGCCCGAAGGTTGGGAGCCGACACAGGAGGGAAATCTGGGGTCTGCCCAGCCCCCACCGAAGCGTCCCTGGGGGACGCCGTTTCAGGCCCCGGCCTGCGCTGGCCGGGCGCGACCACGGGGCCGTGGCGCCCGCCCTGGCTCACGGCCGCCCCGCTGCAGGCTTCACCGGGAACCTGTGCCAGTACGACGTGGACGAGTGCGCGAGCACACCCTGCAAAAACGGCGCCAAGTGTCTGGACGGGCCCAACACCTACAGCTGCGTGTGCACGGAAGGTGAGGGGCCGCCGGCCGCAGGGAGAGCAGTCCTGTGGAGCCCCGAGCAGGGGGCGGGGCGCCCGGTCTGGGGGCCGGGAGCGCTGCTCAGCCTTGACCCCGGCCGTGGGCACGTCTCTCGGGGAAAGACAAACCCCCGGTCCCCCCGCACCGGGACACCGTGACCTGGGCCTGGTGCAGAGTGGCAGGGCAAGGGGCAGCCTCGTGCCCAGGGGGCTGCCGCGCTGAGCCCCATGCTCCACGGGCCCTGCAGGCTACACGGGACCCCACTGCGAGGTGGACATCGACGAGTGTGACCCCGACCCCTGCCACTACGGGTCCTGCCAGGACGGCGTCGCCGCCTTCACCTGCCTCTGCCAGCCGGGCTACACGGGCCACCACTGCGAGACCAACATCAACGAGTGCTACAGCCAGCCCTGCCGCCACGGAGGCACCTGCCAGGACCGCGACAATGCCTACCTCTGCCTCTGCCTCAAGGGGACCACAGGTGCCTGTCCGAGGCTCGGTGTGGGGCGGGGCGGGGCGGGGGGCCTCAGGAGCTGACCCCCAGGTGCCCCGCACCCCCCAGGACCCAACTGCGAGATCAACCTGGACGACTGCGCCAGCAGCCCCTGCGACGCGGGCACGTGTCTGGACAAGATCGACGGCTACGAGTGTGCGTGCGAGCCAGGCTACACGGGTGAGGCGCCTGGGAGCGGGCTGCCCAGGCTCCGGCCCTTCTCGCGGCCTTGCCACAGCGGCCGAGGCTGTGCTCGGAGGTCAAGGGCGGCGGTGTCCTGGCCTGGCTGTCGGCTGCCGGCCTCGGCCGGCTGAGGGCAGCGGCGACCGTGGGAGGCCTGGGCTCGCGCCGAGAGGCAGGCACTGCTGCCCCGAGCACGTCCTGGCTCTGGGCCCCCAGCGCTTCTGCAGCCCGAGGCGTGGTGCGGGCTCTGTCCCCTGGCTGCCGGGAGGGGACCCGCGAGTGCCAGGCTGGCCGGGGCCGCGCTCACGCACGTGGCGGAGTCCCATAAGACGCCTGCCTGGCCGGTTTACACCGCGAAGGACCGGGCGGTGGGCATCCCGCTTTAATGACGGGGTGGGCCAGTGGGCACTGAGGCTCGGGCCGGAACCTGCTCACTGGGAGCCCTCCTCCTCGTCCTCTTCTGGGGGTCCCTGGTGTGGGAGCTGAGCCGCCTCCCCCTCGCCCTCAGGGAGCATGTGCAACATCAACATTGACGAGTGCGCCAGCAGCCCCTGTCACAACGGGGGCACCTGCGAGGACGGCGTCAACAGCTTCACCTGCCGCTGCCCCGAGGGCTACCATGACCCCACCTGCCTGTCTGAGGTCAACGAGTGCAACAGCAACCCCTGCATCCATGGGGCCTGCCGGGACAGCCTCAACGGGTACGGGCTGGGCCGGGGTGGGGATCCGGGGCGCCTCCACCCCTCCATTGCGCTGCCGTGCGAGCCGTGCCCCCTGAAAGGCGGCTGGGGGGGACGCTGGTGGGGGGCGGGCCAGGGCAGTGGGGGGCTGTGCCGCTGAGGGCAGACCTGCTGTCTATGCCCCGCCAGGTAGGCACCTGCTCAGCCCTGGCCCGTGCCCAGCGCTGCCCGGGTCACGGCACCGGCTCAAGAGGCTGGTGCGGCGGCGGCGGCGGCGGCCGCGTTTCCACGGTTACTCAGACATAGTAAGGAGTGGACGTCTCGGTCTGTCCTGGCTCCTGAGGCAGCCCCTCGGGTCTGCGGAAGTAGAAGGGGCCTCTCCTATTGTTCATAACAAACCCCTTTCCACCGCACCTGAGCTTACCTGGATGAGGTGGCTGAGTCTCACCTCAGGGCGGGGGCTGGGTGCCAGGAGCCAGGCCTGTCATTAGAGGGTGGGACCTTTCGGTCCCGACCTGCCAGGTGTGGAGAGGAGCCAGTGAGGCCGCCACTGCTCACAGAGGGGGTTCAGGGCCGGGAGTGCGCCGGGGGCGGGAGGCGGCTGCCTGCAGAGGGCAGCGAAGCCCCTGGCCCTTCCCCGTCCCTCACCCTGCGTGTCTCGTCCATCTGGCTGTTTTTGAGTTTAACCTTTTATAATAAACCACAGCCCTCGTATGTGAGCTCTTTCCCTGAGCCTGCGAGCCGTTCGGGCAAATCCCCAGACTTCAGGGGCCTGTGGGAACCCCCGAATAGGGCTGGCTGGTTGGCCAAAGGAGCGGTGACGAGCTGGGACTTAGGATGGGCCCCTGACTTGGGGCCGTCTTGTGGGACCCAGCCCGTAAGCCCCCATTCGGTGCCAGAGTATTCGGGCGCAGAGAGGAATGGAAGCTCTTTCTGGTGTCCACTGTGTGCCCCACGCGCCTCGATGGGGCCGTGGGCCCAGGCAGGGACCTTGTGCCCTCGTTCTGCACGGGCCGAGCCCTCTGTCGAGGCCGCACAGCCAGTGGCGGGGCGCCTTCCGGTCAGCGTCCCGAGCCAAAACACCGCCCCTGTCTCAGGCAGGCTGGGTGCTGTTGCCCCACTGTAAAGGACCCCGGGGGTCCATGGGGACCGGCACCTCCTTGCCGTCAGACCGTAGGAGGGGACTGTAGCTGGGAAGGCCCCCAGCGCCAGCCCGCACCCCTCGGCCACGCCTGAGCTGCAGTGTGGTCACCTCTGCAGGTACAAGTGTGACTGTGACCCTGGGTGGAGCGGGGCCAACTGTGACATCAACAACAACGAGTGTGAGTCGAACCCCTGCGTCAACGGCGGCACCTGCAAGGACATGACCAGTGGCTACGTGTGCACCTGCCGGGAAGGCTTCAGTGGTGAGTGGGCGGGGCCTGGGGAGGCGGGCTCCCGGTGCAGAGCGGGCTGCTGGGTGGCTCCAGGCCCACGGTGACGGGTGCTGATGGCCATGCCCTCTGTTCAGGCCCCAACTGCCAGACCAACATCAACGAGTGCGCATCCAACCCGTGTCTGAACCAGGGCACTTGCATCGATGACGTGGCGGGGTACAAGTGCAACTGCCTGCTGCCCTACACAGGTGGGGGTGGGGCCTACCAGGGGCGGGGCCGGCAGAGCCGGCGGGGCCTGAGCACCGAGTGGCTTTTCAGGGGCTGGCCTTGTCTGTGTTGCTCACAGCCATTCTCGAAGGTTGTGCTCTATACTTTGAGCTGTCATCTGGCTGCATGCGGGCCTCACCCTGTGGGTGTTATTGCCAGATGGGCACCAAAAAAATACACGGTGTCCCGGAGAAAATTTTAGTCTAAACAGCCCAGATGTTTCATCGGGAGGTAAGAGGGTGGAGCCCTCGGTCGCAGAGGCAGGGCCTGTGCCCGGGTTTCAGGCCCCTGTGGTCCGGCCACCGCGGGCCCTAGGGCCAGGCCACCCTCCCCATTGCGGGCCGGGCGCGGGGCTCTGTGGACGGCAGGCCCTCTCTGTGTAGAGAAACAAGGAGCTTCTGTTCCCGCCGAGCAGCGGCAGGAGATGTTTCCCTGGGCATCCCGGCCTCTGTTCTTGTTGCCACCAAGGGGATCACAGGAAATGTCCCCTCCTCAGGACAGTTAGACAAAGAATTAAAAGTGAAAAAGCCCCCTGCCATGGGGGCCTCCAGGCCCCGCTGGGGGTGGACCGAGGGGACCGCCCCGGGGTTGTGGTGGGCCCTGCCGGGAGGTGGGGCAAGGCTGAGCCTGCAATTCCCATGGCATCGGGCAGCCTGAGGCAAAGCAGTGTTTCCTTTGACCAAAGCTAGGGACCTGGATTTTCTCTCCCGACTCAGTGTGGGGGCCCCCGGGGCGGCCCAGGGCCTGTGCACCCGGGCGCGCGAGTCCCTCTCGGACTGGCCGCTATCGGCCGGGTCGCTATCAGAGGCTGGAGGGAGGGCCTGGCCGGGAGGAGCCGGCCTGCGCTGACTCGCTTCCCGTCTGCCCGCTTCCTGCTTCCCCTCGCACAATTGTCGGAAACTCTGGCGAGCTTCCTGCCTGCCCAGGTCACCGTGGAAACCGAAAGAAAGAAAGGCCCTGGAAAATCGCACCAGCAGGCCGGGGCGATAATGGGCCACGAGGAAGATAAGGCTTCCTTGCTTCCCGGGGACCAGCCCCACGGGCCGTAAACAGGAAAACTCCCGGCTTTCAGGGAGAGCGCCGCCCGGTGTGCTCAGGGCTCTCCCGGGCGCCCTGCCTTGTCCCACGGCCCTGGCGCCGCCCCGTGCTCCCCTGTGTATATGCGCCTGGGGCCGAGGCTGCCACGACGCCCAACAGTGGGTGGCTTGTTCCCTGCTGTCCCAGCCTCTGCTCAGTGGCCTCCTTTGATGGGCGCTTCCTGCCCGCGACAGGCCTGAGGCCCCCACAGGGTTGCGGATGGGCTGCCGGCCCTGGTGGCCGATGCTCCAGGTGGGGAGTCCCCACTGAGTCCTGCGGTCCGTGGGGAGCCAGGTGTTCCTCCGGCTTGTCTCCGGCCCCGAGATCAGGTCCTGTCTGAGCCAGGAGCGGACACAGGCCCCTGTGCAGCCCCACGCCCCCCGCTCCGGGCCAGCCCAGTGCGCTCTGACAGCGGAAGGACCAGCAGGCACTGGCCGCGATGGTCTGTTGCTGCCACAGGCGCCGACCCTCCGGGCCAGGCGCCCTGGGTCTCACCGCCTGACCCTCTTCCCGCAGGAGCCACGTGCGAGGTGGTGCTGGCTCCGTGTGCCTCCCGCCCTTGCAGGAATGGCGGCGAGTGCAAGGCGTCTGAGGACTACGAGAGCTTCTCCTGCGTCTGCCCTGTGGGCTGGCAGGGTGAGGCCCCCTGCTCCCTGGGGGCCCCGGGACGGGCGAGGGGAGGACCCCGGGGGCTCAGGCGGCTCCAGCCAGGGCGGGAGGGAGCGAGCTGCCCGTCTTTGGAGACAAGCTAGGGAGTTCTGAGCCACCTGCCAGGGCGAGGGGCCCTAGAAGCAGGCACTGACCTCGCCCTGCCATTCTGGCCGGGCATCCCCCAAGGACACCCGGGGCTGAGGAGCCCCGTTCCTGGGTGCACTGGGGAAAGGCGCGGGGGGCGGCGGAAGTGACAGCTCCCTCCTCTGCCCCGCAGGGCAGACCTGCGAGGTCGACATCAATGAGTGTGTGAAGAGCCCCTGCCGCCACGGTGCCTCCTGCCAGAACACCAACGGCGGCTACCGCTGCCACTGCCAGGCGGGCTACACGGGGCGCAACTGCGAGACGGACATCGACGACTGCCGGCCCAGTGAGTGGCCCGGCCAGCGGCCCCCGGGAGGCGGGCTGGGAGCTTGTTGGGTCAGGTGGGAGAGTGGGTGCGGCTGGGAGCAGGAGCGGGGGCCGCTGGCTGTCCCGGCTGTCACCCCCAGAGTGCCCAAGCCGGCTCAGCCCCGGAGGGAGCCGGGTCGGTCCTGGAGGGTGTCCTGGGGGTGGCCGCTGCGCGTGCAGCATCGCTTCGGGCCTTGCGTGGACTGGGCGCCATGCTTCCGGATGGTTCCAGCAGTGTCCGGAGCGAGACGGCCCGGCTTTAAGCCCACCCCACATCACCGATCGTTTTCCAGTACCTCTCCCCCCAGTGAAAGAGCCTGGCTCTGTGGCTCCCGTTAGTCCTTATCGCGACCCCCGAGGAGCCACCTCCGGCCCCCGCCCTGCCTGCCTCTCAGGCCTGCCCTCCCGTTCCCCCCCCCCAGACCCGTGCCACAACGGAGGCTCCTGCACAGACGGCATCAACACGGCCTTCTGCGACTGCCTGCCCGGCTTCCAGGGCGCCTTCTGCGAGGAGGACATCAACGAGTGCGCCAGCAACCCCTGCCACCACGGCGCCAACTGCACCGACTGCGTGGCCAGCTACACCTGCACCTGCCCCGCGGGCTTCAGTGGGATCCACTGCGAGAACAACACGCCCGACTGCACGGAGAGGTGGGCGGGGCCCCGGCCCACAGGTGTGGGGGGAGGCGGGCCTTGGGGGCCGGGCGCAGTGTCTGGAACCTGGCGCACCGGGCCGGTGTCGTCCTGGTCACACTCAGAGCTGGCTGCGCTGCGTCAGACATTGTTCGTTGTATTGCGGTGATCCTCCTGAGAGGGCCATTGTCCGCTGACGAGGAGGGGCCCGGGAACCCCGGTTGTGTGGCACGGGCGTGCCTCCTCGCAGACAAGGAGAGCTTTGTCACCCTTCTCGTCACCTGTCTCACTCTCCTGCCTCAGCTGCCGGGAAGGTCGGCGTTCAGGGTTTCCGTCCCTGCTTTCCGACGTGGTTACTTCCACGTTAACCGCCAGGCGTCCTCGCTTCTCTCTTGTTTTGATCTTAACCTGAGTGCGTGAGAAAGCCCCTCCCAGAATGATTTCCGAGGAAAACAGGGGCGAGGGGCCGTGGCCCTTTGTCGGGGGCCGCCCGAGGCTCCCGCTGGCCTCCCTGAGGTCAGTCAGGCCGCATCTGGCCTGTGGCGGCCGCCGGGCCCCTTGGGCCACACGGTCTACGCCAAGGCGCGTGCTCTGGCTCGGTCCTGCGGCCCCAGCCACCCTCTCCCCTGCCGCCCGCCCGTCTCCAGCTCCTGCTTCAACGGTGGCACCTGTGTGGACGGCATCAACTCCTTCACCTGCCTGTGTCCACCTGGCTTCACGGGCAGCTACTGTGAGCACGACATCAACGAGTGCGACTCTCGGCCCTGCCTGCACGGTGGCACCTGCCAGGACAGCTATGGCACCTACAAGTGCACCTGCCCCCTGGGCTACACCGGCCTCAACTGCCAGGTGAGTTAGAGGGTACCTGGCAGGACGTGGCCACGACGGCGCACCAGCCTGTGGCCTGTCACCGCAGCCCCCCACTGGGCGCGCTCCCGTCAGCCCGGAGTAGGGAAGCGCCCGGCACGGGGGGCAGGGGCGGCCCCAGTCACATGCCCCTGGGGGTCCGGCACAGCCTGGCCCCGCCTGGACCGCGCTGCCGTCTGAGGATCAGGTGCTGGCCGGACAGTCACCCAGGTCAGGGAGCAGGGGTTACTGGAGTGAGAGCCAAGAGTAGGTGATTTGGGGCGGGGTTGTTAGAAGCTAGTGTTTTTATAGGGAATGTACACAAGGATCGACGCCTGCGAGGTTGTCACGTAAAGCATCCATTACAAAAACCTCCAGCTAAATTACTTACTCCCGAAAAAAATCTTCCCTCAAGGAAAGGTGGTCTGGATTTGCTGGGGGCCCTGAGAGAGAGAGCCCACGGGCCTCGGTTTCCACCGAGGGCGGGAGGTTCTCTGGCGCAGGGGTGTCCCGCACGGCCCGGGGGAGTGGTGTGACGCTGGCCTCCTGCCCCCAGAACCTTGTGCGCTGGTGCGACTCCTCCCCATGTAAGAACGGTGGCAGGTGCTGGCAGACCAACGTCCTGTACCGCTGCGAGTGCCACAGCGGCTGGACCGGCCTGTACTGCGACGTCCCCAGCGTGTCCTGCGAGGCGGCCGCACGGCAGCGAGGTAACCCGCGGGGCCCCCTCCCGGCCCGGGCTCCCCTGCTGGTCATCCCCCCGCGGGGGGGGGCCGGGCCTCACACACCCCCCCGCCCCGCGCTGCCGCGTCCCCTGCAGACACCAACGTGACCCACCTGTGCCGGAACGGAGGGCTCTGCGTGGATGCGGGCAACACGCACCACTGCCGCTGCCGGCCGGGCTACACGGGCAGCTACTGCGAAGACCAGGTGGACGAGTGCTCGCCCAACCCCTGCCAGAACGGGGCCACCTGCACCGACTACCCTGGCGGCTATTCCTGCGAGGTAGGGGACTGTCCTGGGGGAGGGCGTGTGCGTCCGGGGTGTCGCCGAACGTTAGGCACTGGGCTAGGGGCCGACACAGTAGGAGAGACTAAGCTGGCAGATGCGGGCATGTTTCGGTCCCATGAAGAGAGAGCCAGGGTAATCAGGGAAGACTGCCTGGATGAGGTGTCCTGTGGGGGCGGGGGGGAGAGTTTGGAAGAATACACTGAGGAGTTGGACCACAGCGTTTTTCCTCCCATAGGGTCTTCCATTTAGCTCATCTGACACCTACCCTGAGATTACCTCCCCGCCATGTCTATCCCGGGGGATAGGGTCTGGCTCCTGCTCTGGGCAGTGACCCTTAGGTTACTACAGCCCTTCCTAGGGTCAGCTGGGCAAGGGTCTGCCTCTGGGTGACCCAGGTATGAGAAACCCCAGGCTTCACTAGGCGAGGGGCTTTGTCTTCACAGCTCGTGTGGCTCTGTCTGCACAGAGGACTGAGCCACAGCCACCCCTCACCTGTCTCCCCGCACAGTGCGTGGCCGGCTACCACGGGGTGAACTGCTCCGAGGAGATCAATGAGTGTCTGTCCCATCCGTGCCAGAACGGGGGCACCTGCATTGACCTCGCCAACATGTACAAGTGTTCCTGTCCCCGGGGCACACAGGGTAAGGGTCGCCATGCCCAGGGCTGGGGTCCAGGAGGAACTGGGCAGGTGCGCACCCGGCGACCAGCCCAAGGCCCCCTGGACCCAGCCCGAACCTCACGTGGGCGAACGGCAGTGCAGGGCTGACGGCGGAAGCCTGGCTGGGCGCGGGCACGCAGCGGCCAGCCCGTGCTCGTCCCGTCTCCCTTGCGCGTCCGTGCGGCCCCCCGGCTCGCCGCTGATCCGGGGGCGCCTCGGGAGGGCACAGGGGCCGGCGCTCGGCCAGCACAGGCCCCTGACGCGCCCGGGCCCCTGCAGGGGTGCACTGCGAGATCAACATGGACGACTGCAACCCCCCCATCGACCCCGTCTCCCGCGGCCCCAAGTGCTTCAACAACGGCACCTGCGTGGACCAGGTGGGCGGCTACAGCTGCACCTGCCTGCCCGGCTTCGTGGGCGAGCGCTGCGAGGGCGACGTCAACGAGTGCCTGTCCAACCCTTGTGACGCCCGCGGCACCCAGAACTGCGTGCAGCGCGTCAACGATTTCCACTGCGAGTGTCGCCCGGGCCACACCGGTGGGTGCCCGGGCAGGCCTGGCGGGGGGGGCGGGGGCTGGCGGGGCGAGCCTCACACGCTCACTTCTCCCCACCCAGGGCGCCGCTGCGAGGCGGTCATCAACGGCTGCAAAGGGAAGCCCTGCAAGAACGGCGGCACCTGCGCGGTGGCCTCCAACACCCCCCACGGGTTCATCTGCAAGTGCCCGGCGGTAGGTGCCGCCGCCGCGCTGGCATGGGAGGGCTCCCGGGCTGGAGGCGGCAGCTGAGCCCCAGCCGCCCGGCGGGCCTGGCCCTGCACACGTCTGCCGGGGGGCTCCCTGGTTCCCATGCCCCTGGAGGTTGCCTTTGTATCCCCAGACATCATTTTTAGAGCCATTTTAGGTTTATAGAAAAATTGTGCGGGAAGCAGGGTTGCCGGATCTCCTCTCCTCAACACTTTCCCCGGTTCCCGTTATTAGCATCTTGCCTTTCTGCGGTCCTTTGTTACTATTGATGTTGTTACTATTGACCGGCTGACATCGATACACTGTTATTAAGTCAAGTCCATGGTGTTCCCCAGGGCGGCAGGGCCGCTCCCAGCGATGTGCTGCTTTCCTTGAGGTCTGGCAACGCACAGTGGGGCATGGCCGACGTCACAGTGTCCCGTGGAGCCTGTCAGCGCCCTGCGGCCTGTGCTCCACCGGGCATCTTCCCTGTTTCCCGCCAACCTCCAAGCTTTTTAACTTTTTTCAGATTTTTTTAAAACTTTATTTTTAGAGAGGGGAAGGGAAGGAGAAAGAGAAACATCCATGTGTGGTTGCTTCTCAGGCCCCCCCAGCAGGGACCTGGCCCACAACCCAGGCACGCGCTCTGGCTGGGAATCACACCGGTGACCCTTTGGTTCACAAGCCGGTGCTCAGTCCACTGAGCCCCACCAGCGAGGGCTCCCCTGAGCTTTCTACGTTCACAGAAAAACTCCCCAGAAAGCTCTGCTGCCCGGGGAAAGGCTGCCGGCCCCGCTCCCAGCCACTGTTGCCTGGGGAGCCAGCCCGCCCTGAGTGCCCTGTGCCCTTCCCCCACCCCGCAGGGCTTCGAGGGCTCCACATGCGAGAATGACGCGCGCACCTGCGGCAGCCTGCGGTGCCTGAACGGCGGCACCTGCATCTCGGGCCCGCGCAGCCCCACCTGCCTGTGCCTGGGCACCTTCACGGGCCCCGAGTGCCAGTTCCCAGCCAGCAGCCCCTGTGTGGGCGGCAACCTCTGCTACAACCAGGGCACCTGCGAGCCTGTGCCCGAGAACCCGTACTACCGCTGCCTGTGTCCCGCCAAGTTCAACGGGCTCCATTGCCACATCCTGGACTACAGCTTCCGGGGCGGCGTGGGCCTGGACATCACCCCGCCGCAGATCGAGGAGGCCTGCGAGCTGCCCGAGTGCCGCGAGGAGGCTGGCAACAAGGTCTGCAGCCTGAGGTGCAACAACCACGCGTGCGGCTGGGACGGCGGCGACTGCTCCCTCAACTTCAACGACCCGTGGCAGAACTGCACGCAGTCGCTCGAGTGCTGGAAGTACTTCAGCAACGGCCACTGCGACCACCAGTGCAACTCGGCCGGCTGCCTCTTCGACGGCTTCGACTGCCAGCACACCGAGGGCCAGTGCAAGTAAGCAAGCGGGACGGGCGGGGGCTGCGGCTCCTCCTCAAGGCGCGTGGCGGCCCTGCAGGGCGCATGGGCGGAGGAGGGCGGGGCCAGAGCTGGAAAGCCGAGCGAGCAGGGCGGGACCCGACCGAGGCCTGAGCGGTGCCCTGCATCCGTCCGCAGCCCCCTGTACGACCAGTACTGCAAGGACCACTTCGGCGACGGGCACTGCGACCAGGGCTGCAACAGCGCGGAGTGCGAGTGGGACGGGCTGGACTGCGCCGACCATGTGCCGGAACGGCTGGCGGCCGGCACGCTGGTGGTGGTGGTGCTCATGCCGCCGGAGCAGCTGCGCAACCACTCGTTCCGCTTCCTGCGGGAGCTCAGCCGCCTGCTGCACACCAACGTGGTCTTCAAGCGCGACGCCGACGGCCAGCAGATGATCTTCCCGTACTACGGCCACGAGGAGGAGCTGCGCAAGCACCCCATCAAGCGCTCCCTGGATGGCTGGGCCGCGCCCGGCGCCCTGCTCGACCAGGTGAAGGCCGCGCTGCTCCCGGACGGCAGCGGCGGGCGCTGGCGCAGGGAGCTGGACCCGATGGACATCCGCGGGTGAGTGAGCTGCGATGCATGGGCCAAACCCCACGTCACTCCTAGGGCTGCCCGAGAGCGAGGCTCTCCCTCCTGGACAGTAAAAAAGACCGAGGTTCTGACTGGACCCGGACGTCAGGGCTCGCCACGGGCCAGGAGCAGAGGCAGCGTTCCCCCTCAGGGCCCCTGACCCCAAGGCCCACGCCCTGGGGCCTGGCCTCAGCCCCCAGGAGAAACCAGGCTTGATGTCTCGGTACCACTGAGAAGAGGAAACAGGCGCTTTTGGCACCTAGGGGAACCACCTCAGGGCGGCAGAGCCGGGGCGGGCGGGCGTCTGTGAGGGGGCGCCGTCCTCCTCTGGGGTGGTGCCTGGCCAGACCCGGCTCCCGGCCGCCCCCACCGCCTTGGGTTCTCCCCGGGGGCCTCTCGGGATGAAGCCTGGAGGCGGCTGGATGCGGGGAGGAAGCCTGTGGCCGAGCCCCACCCGCCTGCCCATCCCCAGGTCCATCGTCTACCTGGAGATCGACAACCGGCAGTGCGTGCAGGCCTCTGCGCAGTGCTTCCACAGCGCCACCGACGTGGCTGCCTTCCTGGGCGCGCTCGCCTCGCTGGGCAGCCTCAACATCCCCTACAAGATCGAGGCCGTGCAGAGTGAGTGGCGCCGGCTCGCCCCGGCGCGCCCAAGTCCCAATCCGCGCCCCCGCCCCCCCGCAACGCGCTTGCTCCTCCTGTCACTTGCCACCCACGGGTGTGCGCTGTGCCACCGCGCGTTTAGGGAGCGCTTCTCTGGAATCCGCTGCTTGGCACATCCTCTCTACCGTCGTGACAGCTGCCGGTGGGGCTGGCCCCGGGGACGAGCGCATCCGCCAGAAAGTGGGAGCTTTTTTCCCCTCCCCGCTCCTCCCCCCCCCCGATTTTTCTTTGTTGGGTGTTATTTCAAAATGATTACAGCTTTTTAAAAAGGAGAGAGAGAGACAGAGAGAGAGAGAGAGAGGGGGGAAGAATTGATCGGTGTCATGTGAAGAGTTGAAGTTTGTATCTTGAAAATCCCTGTAAATCCTTTGTCTTAACAGCTCAGTGTGAGCGCAGCGGTTTCAAGTTGGCTAATCCTCCTCCTTAAAGGAGAGAAAAGTAAAAGCCGCCTCCAGATACTCGGCCGGTGCAGGAGAGAATTTAGCGATAGTTTGCAATTCTGATTAATCGCGTAAAGATGACCTTATTTTGGGGGGCGGGATGGAGGAGAGCGGTGGAGGCGGCGCCCGGCTGCAGAGCCAGTCCGCTGCCCCCCGGCCGCCGGCCTGCCGCGTCGCGGCCGCCTGACGCCCTGGCGCCCGCCGCCGTGCCCGCAGGTGAGACGGTGGAGCCGCCCCCGCCCCCGCCGCTGCACTTCATGTACGTGGCTGTGGCGGCCTTCGTGCTGCTCTTCTTCGTGGGCTGCGGTGTGCTCCTGTCCCGCCGGCGCCGGCGGCAGCATGGCCAGCTCTGGTTCCCCGAGGGCTTCAAGGTGTCGGAGGCCAGCAAGAAGAAGCGGCGGGAGCCCCTCGGCGAGGACTCCGTGGGCCTCAAGTGAGTGGGCGCAGCGGCGGCTTCCCAGGGGCTGAAGGGAGGCGGGGCCCCCGTGGACCGTGGGGTTTCCCGGGCGCCCTGCTCAGTCTGGCCCCTGCTCCCGCCCCCAGGCCCCTGAAGAACTCCTCGGACGGCGCCCTCATGGATGACAATCAAAACGAGTGGGGTGACGAGGACCTGGAAACCAAGAAGTTCCGGGTGAGTCGGGGGGCTCCAGGGCCTCCCTGGGCGTCCCCTGCTGTCCCCCTCCCCCCACCTGCCTGACGTGACGTGACGTGATGTGACGTGGTGTGGCGTGGCTCTCTGCTTGGTCCCCCTGCAGTTCGAGGAGCCGGTGGTTCTTCCTGACCTGGATGACCAGACAGACCACCGGCAGTGGACCCAGCAACACCTGGACGCCGCCGACCTGCGCGTGCCTGCCATGGCGCCCACGCCACCGCAGGGCGAGGCCGATGCAGACTGCATGGACGTCAACGTCCGCGGGCCTGGTGAGTGTGCGCCGGCCCACCGGGGCTCTCCGGCCAGGGCCACTGTCCTCCGGCAGCCTGTGCGTCCCTGACCCCGTGGCCCACCTGCCTCCCTCCCCTGAGCCCCTGGGGTCAATATTCTGAAAGCTGAGTGGGGGTGGGGGGACATTCAGTCCCCGCCGCGCTGCCTCCCGGCCGACTCCCAGCTGCCTCCCGGCCGACTCCCCCAGCCTGCTCTGCCCCGTCCATTGATTTCCTCTCCCAAAATGCTTCCTTCGAGGCCTCCAAAGCATTGATTTTTCTAACTGCATGTTTACGTCATCGTTCTCCTGGGGGCGTTGTCGGCGAGATCATGAGCAGAACCCCAGGTCTTCATTGTCCACGGTTCCGCTGGCCACCCAGCTGGGCTCTGTCTCTTGGGAAGCTCGGACTGGTTTTGATGGCGCCCTGGCGCGGCGGGCAGGGCTACCAGGAGCCAGGCCACACGTCCGCCCAGGCTGCCCGCCAAGCCAGGGCCTCCCTGACTGCGCGCCCACCCCTATTCTCACCGCAGACGGCTTCACGCCCCTCATGATCGCCTCCTGCAGCGGAGGGGGCCTGGAGACAGGCAACAGCGAAGAGGAGGAGGACGCGCCGGCCGTCATCTCGGACTTCATCTACCAGGGCGCCAGCCTGCACAACCAGACCGACCGCACCGGCGAGACCGCCCTGCACCTGGCCGCCCGCTACTCACGCTCCGACGCGGCCAAGCGCCTGCTGGAGGCCAGCGCCGACGCCAACATCCAGGACAACATGGGACGCACCCCGCTGCACGCAGCCGTGTCTGCCGACGCACAGGGCGTCTTCCAGGTGGGCCGCTGCTGCCGGCCCCCGGGGAGCCTACTGTCTTGGCCGGGGTGGCGCTCCAATCCACGTGGACCGGGAGCCCTGACCCCGCACGACCTAGACAGGACAGCTGGTATCATTATCCCACATGAGGCACAAGGGTGGGGAGGGCGCCAAACCCCACGCGTCATCCCCACAGGGAAGCCAGGCTGGCGAAGGCCCCGAGCAGGCGGTCCGAGGGACCTGCTGTGAGCAGGGCCTCCTTGGCCCTGACGCCTCGCTCCTCCCTCCCAGCTGGGGCCAGAGACGTAGCCTGTGGAGGGGTCACAGGCTGCTGCTTGCTGCCTGCAAACCTGGGATGTGGCCTTGCTGGGGAGCCCAGGACAGAGGTGGATTTAGGGATCTGGATGCCTGGGTCTCTGGGGAATGTCCCTGACAGAGGCCCCCCCCGCACTGTAAGCTGTTTGGTGGTCCCCCCTGCCATAGGGTCTGGGGCTCTGAACAGCCCTGCCCTGCACAAGTGGACAGATGGGCCGATCCCGGGGGAATCAGCACAGTTTTTGGTTTTGTAATTTTTAGCACATTTTCCTATGGAAATCAGAAACTGAGGATTTGGGTTAGCTAAGGGAGGACAATATAAACGAGCCTGAGAGGCAGGCTGTGGCCGCAGGTGCAGTGGCAGTCTTTCTGGCACATAGAGACACTCCCACAGGCATTTTGCAGGAACAAGGCCAGCCCTGCACACTGCCTGGCGCCCAGCTTTTTTCACTCACCAGCAAAATGATTGTCATCCTGGCCTGTGACCCAGGCTGGGCTGCATCTGCGTTGCTGTAGTCTCTGGAGCCGGGGCCATGTGTGGTCCCCAAGAGGCTGGTGTGTGGGTAACACAGCTTGCTCTCTGGCCTGGCGTCCCCAGCAGCAGCCACAGGGTCCTGCCCTCACTGCTCTCTCACTCCATGGCCATGCAGTCTGGCTGGGGCCACAGGTCCCACTTGGCGAAGTCTGAGGCCTTCCCTGTCCCCCAGATCCTGATCCGGAACCGAGCCACAGACCTGGACGCCCGCATGCATGACGGCACGACCCCGCTGATCCTGGCCGCCCGCCTGGCCGTGGAGGGCATGCTGGAAGACCTCATCAACTCGCACGCTGACGTCAACGCCGTGGACGACCTGGGTAAGCTGGGCTGCAGCTCCACCCGCTGGGGACGGGCCACGGCCAGCCGCTCCGCCCTGACTGACCCACGGCCTCCCACACAGGCAAGTCTGCCCTGCACTGGGCGGCCGCCGTGAACAACGTGGAGGCTGCGGTTGTGCTTCTGAAGAACGGCGCCAACAAGGACATGCAGAACAACAAGGTGGGTGCGCTGGTGTGGGCCTGGCCTCCCAAGCCGTGACATGCCGCCCAGAACGGGGCTCACAGGTGGACGCAGACGCCTTAGCTTGGCCTGTGTGTCGTTAGGAGTCCTTCCTCCACCCGACCCGTGTTTACTGGTCCCCTCCCCAGCAGAGGGCTGCCACGCAGCCGGACATTGGTCCTAGTGTGGGGAATGACCTGAGCCTTCCCTTCTGTCCTCGGCTCTCGCCGGGCAGGGTAGGGTGACCCAGGTGGCGAGGGCTGAGCCAGGATGATGGTGGGTTTGGGGGGCTCAGGGCACTGAGCGGCCCAAGATGTAACGTGAGTGGCCACCTACTGGTTCGTGGGCCCGCGCCCTCGCACCTGCCATTGCTGCAGTGTCCCCGGCAGCCGGCCTGACCCCCTTGTTTCCTGAACCTGCCTCAGGTTCCATTGGGCACTTGGCACCCCTTTCTCCTTGGCTCTGCTGGCCCCCGTTGCTTTTCGGCCTGCGGTCTTCCTCCTCGGTGAGGGGGTGCAGCAGCAGACTAAGTAAGCCAGGCAGACTAAGGGGCACTGTTGGACACAGCTCCTGAGTCCTGGGGGCCTTGGGCCACTGCTAGGGCCTGGTGGGGACATGTGGCATGTCCGCTGTACAGGCAAGGTGACCAAGACCCAGGGAAGGAGCTGGGGTGTCAGGATGACTTGGGGACCATCAAGACGGGGGGCCCCCGCCCTGGTGCCCACATGTACACTTAGGGATTCCCCGAGCTCCTGAAATTGCTGTCACGCTTGCGTCTGTGCGGCTTTGGGGGAAGAGGGGCCACAGGCTGTTAGGTATCCTTTGGGACCCGTGACCCCTGCAAGGGCAGAGCATCCTGATTCAGAGGGTAGGGTCCCACAGACCACCTCTGGCCAGGCCTCGGGAGGTGTGTTTGAAGCTTTTGTCTTTAAGACTTGGGCTAGTAACGGGGGACGCTGGGGTCGGGTCAAAGGCTCTTTGTCCCCTGCTGTGGGGGGTAGGGGAGTCAACCTGCTGGTCCCACTGGTGATGGGGCACTGGGGGTGACCCGCCCGCGTCCGCAGGAGGAGACGCCTCTGTTCCTGGCCGCCCGGGAGGGCAGCTATGAGACCGCCAAGGTGCTGCTTGACCACTTCGCCAACCGGGACATCACAGACCACATGGACCGCCTGCCACGCGACATCGCGCAGGAGCGCATGCACCACGACATCGTGCGGCTGCTGGACGAGTACAGCCTGGTGCGCAGCCCCCAGCTGCACGGCGCCGCCCTGGGCGGCCCACCCACCCTGTCGCCCCCCCTGTGCTCGCCCAGCGGCTGCCTGGGCACCCTCAAGCCGACCGTGCAGGGCAAGAAGGCCCGCAAGCCCAGCACCAAGGGCCTGGCCGGAGGCGGCAAGGAGGCCCGGGACCTCAAGGCCCGGAGGAAGAAGTCGCAGGATGGCAAGGGCTGCCTGCTGGACAGCGCGAGTGTGCTGTCGCCCGTGGACTCCCTGGAGTCGCCACACGGCTACCTGTCGGATGTGGCCTCGCCGCCCCTCCTGCCCTCCCCGTTCCAGCACTCCCCGACCGTGCCCCTCAACCACCTGCCCGGCATGCCCGACGCCCACCTGGGCATTGGCCACCTGAACGTGGCAGCCAAGCCGGAGATGGCGGCGCTGGGCGGGGGTGGGCGGCTGGCCTTCGAGGCAGGGCCACCCCGCCTCTCCCACCTGCCTGTGGCCTCCGGCACTGGCACGGTCCTGGGGACCAGCGGTGGCAGCGGGGCCGTAAATTTCACTGTGGGTGCGACCACGGGCTTGAACGGCCAGTGCGAGTGGCTGTCCCGGTTGCAGAACGGCCTTGTACCAAACCAGTACAACCCTCTGCGAGGGAGCGTGGCGCCGGGCACACTGGGCACGCAGGCCCCGGCCCTCCCGCACAGCATGATGGGCCCGCTGCACGGCGGCCTCTCTGCCACCGCCCTGTCCCAGATGCTGAGCTACCAGGCCCTGCCCAGTGCGCGGCTGGCCACCCAGCCTCACCTGGCGCAGGCACAGCAGGTGCAGCAGCAGCCAAGCATCCAGCAGCAGCAGCAGCAGCAGCAGCAGAGCCTGCCGCCGCCGCCCCAGCCGCCCCAGCCGCACCTTGGCGTGAGCTCGGCCGCCGGCAGCCACCTGGGCCGCGGCTTCCTGGGCGGGGAGCCAAGCCAGGCAGACGTGCAGCCGCTGGGCCCCAGCAGCCTGGCCGTGCACACCGTCCTGCCGCAGGACAGCCAGGTCCTGCCCACCTCACTGCCCTCGTCCCTGGTCCCGTCCATGACCACGGCCCAGTTCCTGACGCCACCCTCCCAGCACAGCTGTTCCTCCTCGCCTGTGGACAACACCCCCAGCCACCAGCTGCAGGTGCCCGAGCACCCCTTCCTCACCCCGTCCCCCGAGTCCCCCGACCAGTGGTCCAGCTCGTCCCCTCATTCCAACATCTCCGATTGGTCCGAGGGCATCTCCAGCCCGCCCACCAGCATGCAGTCCCAGATCGCCCACATCCCGGAGGCCTTCAAGTGAACAGGCGGCCGCAGGACCCAGGCCTTGCCGGGGCGCTTGCCCGGCGACTCTGCAGACGCCGGGCCGACCAAAGGAGCCTTTTTTTTTTTTTTCTTTTTTTAAGAAACTTTTTTATACAAAGTAAGACGACAAGATTTGAAATTTTCTTTTGTATTTATTTATGTACTTTTATTTTATGTGGAAACACTGCCTTTTTATTTATATGTACTGTTTTCTCGCTCCAGGTAGAAACTTCTACCTGTTCCAAGAAAGCAAATTAGTTCTCAGCCGTGACTTTTTTTACTTATAGAGCGAGGGTTGTTACGTATTTGTAAAAAATATAAACAAAGATTCATGATTTATAAATGCCATTTATTTATTGACTTTTTCAAAATCCGAAAAATAACGTCAGACAAGGGAGGTGTGAGCCGGCATTGTCCAAGAAGCTCCCCGGTGCCTGGGCCAGCTGTGATTACTCCAGAACCCCCAAGCCCCCAGCACCGAGAAAGAAGCAAAACCTCCACGCCTTTGGCACACGGATTAATTTGCATTTAAAGTAGGAAGCTGAAAGGATGTGGATCCCACCGTTGGGTGTTTTTCAGTGGCGTTTTGCACGGTTCTTCTGACAGTGCGCTCTTGGGGTGCAGATCATGAATCTTTGTTTCAGGCTCAGTGTTAGGTAGTCAGTCATTGGTTTTGCCAGGTCTTGATCTTTCCGGAAGCTCCTTGGCCCCGGCCCTTGGTATTCAGCACGTTGTAGCGTGAGAAGTCAAGCACAGCTGTGCAGGACTCCCCTTGGCCCGCATAGAAGAACACTGCCCTTCTCTGGGGAAAGACGCTGCCTGGGCCACGCTGGCAGATGCCCCAGCGCCTCAACTCGCACAGAGTCCTCCAGGTCCAGTGGAAGGTGGACTGGGCCGCGGGGGGCTGGGGCTTGGCGCACAGGCCCGGTTTTATAGACTTGCCAGAGCAAGCTGCAGCGAGGCTTCGGAAAACCACGGCTATGTCTGGCCTTGGTGTGCAGAGGCCATTGGTCCCGGGGCCCGGTAGGGTGCAGCTGAGGTGGCGGCCTTGGGGACGACAGGAGCCTGCTCTTGGGGCACCCTTCCTGATTTGAGGAGGTTTGTGTGCCATGGGGAGGAGCAGATTCTTGCAATATCAAGTATAAGCCTGTGGCGGTGTCTGTAAATACATTTTTAAAGATGGATTTTGTTTAAAAAATCTGAATGAACAAGTCTGGGGCGGGGGTCGTGGTAAGGAGGGGTGTCACAACGGTTCCCACTCGCAACCCAGGCCCCGGGGCCTGCCGCTGCCACCGCAGCCCCTAAGCACACCCAGGGAGGGTCCGCCGCGTGCTCGGGCCGGTGCCCGCGCGCCGGGGCAGCTTCTCCGGCCTTGCCGGGGGCGATGTCGTATCACCCCTTGTGGGTATGACCAGACATATCCTAAGATGTTGATTCTTACTGTGTTCATAAAATAGGGTGTAGTTTACAGAAAAAAAGGAAAGTCTTTTGTAAATGTTAACTACATGAAAAACTGTAGGTAATAAAAATGATGTATTTTTTTTTCATCTTTTTTTGTTAACTAATTTGCAATAAAAAACGATACTGATGCCATCCAGGTTTTGCTAAACTTGGCTACTGTGGTGTTGGCTCCCTATCCTGCGGGGGCGGGGTGGGAGGGAGGGGCAGACCCTGGCCCTTGCCAGGCGCCCCCCACAAGCCTCCCCTTCTTCCCCCACCCACCTGGCCCCGCCCCGCCGCCCTCGCCCCAGGCCGGTGGGATTCAGAGATTAACAGAGCCTTCTGTCCTCTCCTGCAAAGTGCCCTGCCTCCTGCCTCCTGTCCACCTAAATACAGTATAAGCCCAAGAATTCCTCCCTGCGTTGGGTGCTTCCCTTGGCCCCAGGGTGCTGGACGAGTTTCCAGGGAAAGAAACAGGGTCACGTGGCCCGCCTCACAGAGGGGCTCAGCCCAAAGCACTCTGAGTGCCCAAAATGCCTCTCCCAGGCGTGCACCCAAAGGAAGCAAAACCAGACTCAAGTCTACATTCACCTGTGGTGCCAGCAGCACCAGCCACATCGACCGAGAGCGGGGACCAGCTGCAACGCCCACCTGCTGATGGTAGGTGAGCAGAAGTGGGGTTGGGCCACAGAGTGATGGTTAATTTTGTGTCACCTTGGCTGGGTCACTTGGCCAAACGTGAGAGTGCCTCTGGATAGGTTCACATTTGAACAGGTGGACAGACTGAGCCAAGCAGATCCGCCTCCCGACCCCCCGCCAACGGGAGTGGGCTTCGTCCAATCAGGTGAAGATCCAAGGAGAACCCAGCGGCTGAGAGCGAGAGCCCCTGAGCTGGACATCAGCGCAGTCTTTCCTGCCTCTGAACTTGGAAACATCAGCGCCCGGGGCTCCAGCTTGCTGACCACAGGCCCGGGGATGTCTCTGCCTCAGTCATTGTGTAGGCCAATTCCCTACACGAAACCTCTTTGTCACACATTACGTGTGCATCTTATTGCGTCCTTTTCTCGGGAGAACCCAGACTAACACACAGACAAAGGAGTACTTTTCAGCCATGGGGAAGAAGCCAGACATGGGAGGCCAAAGAAACGCAATCCCGTTGATCACAGTGATGTCCCTAAAAGTTCAACTTTGTGTTCTGCAAACTTTATCTCCAGAAATTAATTTTTAAAGAAAGGACCAGCAGTGTTTGACCTTCTGAGAAATTCCTTCGGGGTGTGGGGATCCCACAGAGGCAGCAGGCTGGGCCTCAGGTGACCTGCTGGTGTTGAGGGCCTCTCTGCTCCCAAAGTCTCTGAAGCCCCTGCAGAGAAGATGCGCCACCTTGAGCCTTAACATCATGTTGACATCTGGGCATGTGGGACCCCTGGCCCTGCCGTCTCCTGGCAGGCCCCCAAGGGTCGCAGGGGCGCAGAGCACCTGGCCCTCTGTTCTGTCTTTAGGGCTCGATCCCCACCAGCCCCCCAGGCTCCGAAGAGTTGGCATAGATTCCCCGGATCCCAGACACGCCCGCAACAGCCTGGAAAGGGGCCTGGAACCTACCCATTTGACCTGCGTGGGCTGCCAGCCGGCCCTCTGCCCCTTGTCCTCATTCCTGACAGGACCCCGGGTCGGCCTTCTCTGCCGGCCCAGCCCTCAGAAGGATGCACACCCCAGGGAGGACACAGCCTCTCCGTCAGGGCTAAGCCGGGCTGAGCCCCCAGCCTGCGTGGCATCGGCTGAAGTTCCGCCTCCCAGGACCTCGGCGCCCGGCCGTATTTAGAGGTGGGTCTTACGGAGGTGACGAAGGTAAAACGAAGTCACTAGGGTGGGACCTAACCCCTCCTGCCTGGCGACCTCATGAGAAGAAGATGAGGCCACAGACACGCGAGGACACGGGGCAGACAGCTGTCTGCGCACCCGGGAGAGCGAGGCCCCCGGGGGAACCAACCCTGCCCACACCTGCATCTCAGACTCCCGGCCTCCAGGATGTGAGGAAGCTAATTTCCACTAGGCCGCCTGGTCCACGGTACTCTGTTACGACAGCTCTAGCAGCTAATATGGGATCCCAGGTCACACCTCTTGGGGGCCGAATGCATGTCCCAAGGGGCCACCTCCCCAGCAGCAGCAGCACATGGGCCAGGAGCCTGGCCTGGCCACCTCTTCAGGGTGTCACGCCACACACCAGGGACCTGGAGGCCTGCGCTTGCAACATTCAGCCCGTGAAGTCAACTCAGTGGCTGCTGCCGCCCACTCAAGGCTGCCTCCCTGCCTCCCCCGCCCGTGCGCTGTGGCCCCTTCCTCAGCGCTCCCGGGGTGACTTAGCGGGACACCTCCAACAGAGGTGCCATGCAGGCCACACCTGCAGCTTAAAGTACGAGACTTTAGGAGCCACATTGAAAGAGTAAAAAGAAACAAGTGAAGTTTATTTTAATAATACGTGTTAGCGGATCCAATATGTATTATAATTAATCCTTGAACAACCAAGGGGGGCCAGAGGCGCCAACCTTCCAAAGGTCAGAATCCTGAGTGTAACTTCTGACTCCTCCCAATCTTAACTCCTAATAGCCTACTGCTGGCCGGAAGCCTTACTGAAAACATAAAGGGCTGATCAATGCATATTTTGGACATTATATGTATGATATAGTGTATTCTTTTTTAAAACGATTTTTTACGTATTTTTTTAGAGCAAAGAGAAGGAAGGGAGAAAGAGAGGGAGAAAAACATTATGCATTTCTTAGTTGCCTCTTGCACGCCCCCAACTGGGGACCTGGCCAACAACCCAGGCCTGTGCCCTGACTGGGAATCGAACTGGCAGCCTTTAGCTTAGCAGGCCAACACTCAATCCACTGAGCCGCACCGGGCGGGTTGTATTCTTACAACAGAGTAAGCAAGAGGACAGAAAGTGTTACTAAGAAAATCGTAAGGAAGAAAAAATATATTTACAGCATTTATGGGGAAAAATTTACACAAAAATGGACCCGATAGTTCAAACCCGTGTTGAGAAAGGGTCGCTGTACCCAAAACTTCACCACCTCAACACGAGGTCGACGTGAACGGTCCAAGAGACAGTTTGCACTCTTCTCAGTACCCATGTCTTTGAGACCCAGGGTGCGCTTAGGCTCGCAGGACACCGCAGTTCGGACCGGCCACGGTTCAGGGGCCCCGCCACCACAGGTGGGCGGGGTGGACTAGATGACCCGGAGGGAGCCCCAGACGTGGCTGCCCAGCGTGCGGGGAGCAAGCGGGGTCTCTGCGGACACAGCGGGTGCCGGCAGCCCGCTGCCCCCCGCCTGAAAGCCTCGCTTCCAAAGGCTGTCAGTGGCAGAGACGGCTTGGCGGCACAGCCTGTCCTCATCCTGGTTCCGTGTGTCACCACAGATGACACATCACCTGTGGGCCACCCAATCTGGAGAGCGCAGGCAGGGGCCCCGCTGGAGGGGACAGGCCCAGGCACTGACAGCATGCAGGGTCCCCGTGGCCACTTCGTGGGAGTGCCCCAGCAGGGCCCCTGGCATAATGCCCAGGATTACTCTGGAAAGGCATTTCAACCAGAAGCCTACGCAGTGGTCCAGCTTCATGCTGAGGTGAGCCAGGACCGGATGCGCCGTGCCCCGAAGGGTGTTTGGTGGGAAGATGATGAGTTTGGGGGCCCGGGGTCCGAGGGTCCTTTCCTGCAGCACTTCTTTGGAATGATGGCCATGCAGTGGGTCTCTCAGGGAGCAAGCACGTGGGGCGGCTCCCACACGGACCCCCCTTACTGCCGTGAGGGGGCACGATGGCGCCCCGCCCGCACTGGCTGGGAAACCACGCTAGGGCGGCACGCCAGCCGGCCCCGGTGTGCTTTCCGTCGCTGTGGCTTCCTGTCTGCAGCACGGGACCACGTGAGTGGGCGACTTGGTGTCTCTGAGCCTCAGTGTTTCAGGGGTACAGCAGGAACTGCCCTGAGCTGGCCCCCCGGACTCAGGGGGGACCCTGGCCGGTCCCCCACACTAAGCTCCTGGTACAGCGAGGAGCCAGCAATGGCACCGCCGGAGTTGTGACGAACACGAACGCTGCGCTCCTCTGTGGGCTCGCGCCGGCCAGGCAGCTGCCCCATTCCGTGCCTGCTGTCTCCATCTCTGCTCGGGACGGAAACCCAGGCTCCAAGGCGACAGTCTGTGCCACCAAAGCACCACTTACGCCCCAGAGTTAGATTTTCCGCATTGCCACGCAACCTTGGACTCGTGGCCATTTCTGGACCACGCAGCGTGGGATTAACCAATAAAATTATTAGCGTTTATTACGGACCTATGATGGCCTACAGATCCATGACATTTCTTACGAAGCTTTAACTGCGACAATATTCCGTTGCATTTTGCGGTGATATGTCCGCAGCTCAAGGCGAGTCTTTACGTTGTATCCCAGCTCCCATGACTTCCTTTTCAAGGCCAAGCCCTAGAAAACTGTGACCCTCAGTCAGTTACCTGCTCCCCACCCATCGCTCCCTCATAAGGAAGGGTGCTGATGCGGAATGCTGCTCTCCCTGGCCACACCTGGCTGAGGACCCCCCAGTCGCCAGGGCCCCTTTGGGTGCAGGGTGATGCTGAATGGCTGAATGTCATTCTTTTTGTTAAAAAGCAACACTTCCCAGCCCCTACAGCGGAGCAGTAAATCACTGAGCACGGAGCTTGAAAAACGCCTGCCCTCTGTTGTTCCACTGAATCAATGTGGGGCATTTACGGAGCACCTGCTCCCAGCAGACCCCCCTGCCCCCTGCCCCTGTCAATCCTTGGGGAGTCCGGAGTAGAACGGCCCCCTCAGAGGGCACAGTCTGGAGGCGATGTGAAAAGCCAAAATCCTTCCTCTGGACTCACTGGGGCCAGATCCTGAACAAACCTGAGTGTCCCCAGCACCCAAGAGCCCCGCTGGGCCTCCCACGCCCACTCGGGGGTGGCACTCTGCCGCCCCCTGCTGGCAGCGCCCTGCCAGTGCCCCTTTGGCAAGCGGGCGGTGGGATGGGGCTTCCACCACCAGCCAGGTGAGCCTCTAGGTTTCCACCTGCGCCTCACGCAACACTCACACCCACCTCCTGCGGCAGTGTTGCCATCCCATTTGACAGAGGAGGAAGCTGAGGCTCAGAGAAGTAGGTGACTTCCCCGAGTTCCCCCACTCAAGGTGGGGCCCAGTGACTCCGTGTTTTTATCATCCTTGGAGGAGACACCTCCTCTCAGAGGGAGGTGGCGGGGGGCTGGAGGGCCTATATCACTCAGCCTGTCACTTTCCAGACAAGGGAAAGAGGGACTTGCCGAGGTCACGGCCGGGAGTCGATGCCACGTCCAGCCTGGCACTTGGCTCCCTGCAGACGTTGGCATCCTCCCAGCTCCGCCCAGGCCTTTCCTCTTCCCAAACCCCAGCCCCGCCCCAGCCTCCACGTCCATGCCTACAGCTTAAGTCGCGGGATGCTCAGGCCGCCCCCCTTCCTGTCCTGTCTCTTCCCTGGGCCCACGTGTGTGGAGCACCAGTGCTCTGCTGGACTGGGGGCTGGGGACGCAGCTGGCAGCGAGAGAGCGGGGCCCTGCCCTGGAGGGTCACCCAGGATTCGGTTCTCCCACCGCTCTGGCCCCAGCCACCTGGCTGCTCGCCTGGGGGCCCCAAGGCCACCCCCCGGGGGCCTGGCTCGCGCCAGTGCCTTGCAGAGGGCCTGGGGGCGGCAGTCCTGGCCGAAAGCCCAAGGACTCTTCTCTTCCTTTCAGAAGCGAATCCCCGGGCAGGGCCTGCGGGGCCTCTGCAGTGCAAACCCGCCGGCCTCTGCGGCCCGCTTTCTGGGTTGCTGCCCTTGGCTGCTGCAGGAGCGTCTGTCTGTTCGGGGTACAAACGCTCCTTCTCTTCCATCACCGACCCCTGTCCCACACCCCCAGCAGGTGGGGCCCAGGCCTTGCCAGGGACCCCCTGCCCGCACTGGGCATTCGCAGCTGCCCGGTGTCCCCGCTCCCCAAGGGCAGAGCCCAGGGCTGCCTGTCCCCCTGCCACAGCCCGGTTCCTAGCAGTGCCTGGCATGCAAACGTCTGTGCACGGTTTTATGAAGGTCTCCAGGGACCCAGCCACAGCCAAGGGGCTGCCACGCAGCCTTCCTGCGGCCCTGGCCCTCTGTGCCCCCAGTGAGTTCGGAACCGGTGTCCAGTCTGTGCTTCCTACTTTGTCCCTACCGCTTATTTATCGCCTTAGGTGCTCAGTGCTTGGTGCAGTGGTTCAGGAGGAAAGTCCTCTGTGTGCGTGGCTGGGGGTGGGGCACGCATCCCGAGGCTGCACTGGAGAGGCAGCGTGCTGTCTCGTGCTGACGACAACAAGGTGGCGCTGCTGCTGGTTGCGCCGGGCTGTGCCGGTGCTTGCCCGGTGTGCTCCCACCGGCCCGGGGGGTCCGGGATGGCGCCCACAGTGCTGGCCTCCCACCCTGGTCTCCGCTGCCTTCTCACACTCGGCCTGCATGCACCCCGCAGGGGCCCGCACGCTGATGGGCCCAAGGCGCAGATTCCCAGAACCCACAAACCTGGACCCATCTCCGCCTCTGGACCTCCTTTCTCCCAGGGCACCTGACCCCGCCCCTGCCTCTCCCACTGTTCCGTCCTCCTCAGCTCTCACTGCCCCTCCAAAGCCTTTCCTGCCAGCTCGCCCCACCGCTGGGGCCCTGCACGCTTTTGCCTGGACCATTCAGCCAGCTCTGTCCCTTGCTCTCTCCAGGCCGCCAAGCAGGCCAGGGCCCCCTCCTGTCACCCGCCCCCTGCCCCGGCCTCAGGGCCCGGGACTGAGGTCAGGGCCTGGCGAGGGGCAGGTCTGGCCTATGAACACCGACAAACCCCGTTTCATGCAGCTACTTTACGCGGGGGTGGGAGGGCGGTGAAGGGCAGAGGTGTATAGCCTCTGAGGCTGCAGCCCCACCCTGGAAGGCTCCTTTGAGGACAACCAGGCCTGCTGGTGGTCAGGAGAGAGCCAGCTCCACAACTGAGAGGTTGCAAGCCCCAGGCTGGGATGCTGAGGGGGTCCCGCTGTGCTCCTGGGCTAGACCCTCACCTTCCAGTGCAAATACAATGCCAGCTACTATGGAATTTTTAACTTTCTACTAGCTACATTTTAACTTAACATATCCAAAATATTATCAACATGTAATCAAAATGTATCAATGAGGTAATGGCACTCCTGCATGTCCTGCTTGGAGCTGATTGCATCCAAAGCCAGCTACTGCCCTCCTGCCCTCCTGCCCCCCCCCCCCCCCCCCCCGCCCCGGGTCGAATGCTCAGTGGCATCTCCTTGGATGGACAGACCAATGGGAGAGGCCGGCTGTTGTAATCACGGAAAGGACAGCCAGGTTCTCTGCCACACACCCCCGCCCATTGTCCTGGGACGTGTGCAGCCCTGTGCCCTGTGTGCTCTGGGGAATGTGACAATAACTTCATCATGGGACTTTGCATACAACTTTGCCCCCTGATTGTAGCTACAACTTTAGAGTTGATTCTAGCCCACCTAGGGGGACTTCAGGGAGGCAGTGACATTTCCACTGGGGAGCAGGCAGTGCAGGCAACGGCGAGGAGGCCTGATCAAGAACAATGGTGGCTCTCATGGCCTCATGCCTCCTAGGCTTGGGCCGTTGCAGTCACCCTACATCCGTTCACCCAGGCAATTCCAGTTCATGCCTCGGCCCAGCGTATGTGTCAACAGCGCCCCCTTCCAGTCCCCACACTGCCCACATGCTTTCCCTGCCTGAACCCCAGCCTTGCCCAAACCCCAGGGTGACAGGACCCAATGCTTAGGGAGGTTAAGGACGTTCACAAAGACCGCACAGCATCTAGATGGCAGGCTGGGCTTGAAAGCAGAGGCTCTGTAGGGAGCCTGGGGCCCCGGGCCCCCAACCGTGGGCCACACAAGATCGCAGAAGGCCGAGAACCTCAGAAGACCCCCTCCCACTCTCAGAGGTTAGCAGAAGGGGAGGGGGGAGCGGAAGAACGCCCGAGGCCATTGCATGCCAACTTTGGGATCACAGCTCCCCTTAGAATTCCCCCTCTTTGACACCCTGCCCCAGGGCTCTGAGGCCTGGCCTTTGCCCAGGGTGGGCTGGTTCCTGCGGCTTGTGATTCCTCCAGGTCAGATCCCACCCAGGCCAGCCACTGGGCTCCGCAGAACACCAGGGAGGGCAAATCGGGGCTCCAGCTCTTGGGCTATTTGCACTCAGAAGAGGAACCAGTCCTGAGCTTGGGAAGGGCGGTGCTTTGGCCTCTGCATCCCCCTTTCAGGAAGAAGGCTGACGATGGCACCTGTCTCTGCGGAGTGGTTTGTTAGGACAGAGAGACCGCAGAGCGCAGGGACTACCCGGAAGAAGTGGATCAAGGGCATGGGGCCCAGGGCTGAATTCTGCCAGGTGTTCTCCAACTCTGTGTTGAAATGGGCTGGGAACTCACTTTCTACAAGGCAAATGTTAGCTTAGCAGAGCAGCCACGTCAGAAGGGCTGAAACTCTCCCCGCACCCTCCCGGGGCTCTGACAGCGTGGCTGCTCCCCGGCCAGCGCCACAGCAAACAAATAGCCGAACCACACTCCTTCCCTCTCCCCTGGCCTCTAGATCCCACTGGGGACCAGGGTGTCTTCCGACTTCTGGGCCCCTGTGGCGGTAGCAGCAGCCACCCATGAGAGGTGGACCACTGGGCAATGTGACCCTTCCTGCCTTCTGGAAGGAGCTGGTCAAGGGGGTGGGCTGCTGCTCTTCCCCCCTCTTACCGGGCAGCTGTGCAGGTGAGTGGGCCTGGCCTCCCTTTTCTCATTGTGGAAAGGAGGCTACAAATGGCAACAGCGCCCCTTCTTCCCTAAGGCCCTCCATAGGTGGGCTCTGATGGCGCCTGCAGGGTGGGTGCCAGGCTGAGGCAGCAGCCCCGGGGAGGGGCAGGAGGCTGAGGCCCAGTAGCCTAGCCTGTCGCTCGGTACCTTGGGGGTCGCGCCCATTCAACATAAATATCCACTAAACAACGGTTTGAGCCTCCGTCCACGGGGCTCCGCGGTATTAAGGCAGACGAGAGGGGCTGGGGACTGCGCGCCCAGCGCCAGGCGGAGGGAGGGGACCGGACGGAGTGTGGGCGTGGGACAGGCGCGGAGGGGCTGGCGGAGGTGACCGCCTGAGCCGGGGAGGAGCGGCATTGCGAGGCGGGCGGCGCGGCTGGGAGCTCATGGGACGACCCCCGGGCGCGCAGAAGCGGGCGGTGGGGCTTCGACGGTGGCCTGTGGACTGGGGGACGGCGGCACCTCCCTCTTCCGGGGCTCTGTGGAGCAGACGGGCATTGCTTCTCGAGAGCGAGGTGTGCACGGAAACCAACTTCCCGGGCAGAACTGGAAACCAGAGACGCGACCAGCCGTCACCAGGCAACCGGCCGGCCTCCGCGAGGTGCGCAAGCGTACTCCGCCGCGGAGGTCGGCGCATGCGCGGCCGCCTCCCGCCGGTCTTCCAGCCCTGAGTCCAACGACCAAAGGGGAGGGACGCGCCTGCGCCAGGGCGCCGCTCGGGTTCTCGGCTCAGCAGTAGCTGTTCTCGGCGGGTGCACCTGCCGGCATCGGACGGTCAAGGCTGGTACTTCTCTTGAGTCTGACTGAAGAATGCCTACTCTTCTCATCCTAGAGCAAGAAACGGCTGCGAGGAAGGACTAGCGTAACCCGGGGAACGTCCCGGGGCGGTCCCTGCGCGCCCCGCCGGGCAGGTGGGCTGGGGCGGGGCCAAGGGATAGGTGTTGAAGCTCTGGACGAGGCAGAGGGCGGGGCTAAGGGGGCGGCACTAAAGGATGGGGCGTTGAAGGACGGCCGGGCCCAGGGATGCGGCAGTGCCGGATTGGACGCAGGCGGGGGCGGGGCAAAGGGTGGGCCAAGGGAAGAGGGTGTTAGTAAGGGGCGGGGTTACCGGGCGGGGCCAGGGAGAGGAACAGAGGGATGTGCGGTGAAGGGCGCGGGAGAGGGGCGGAGTGGAGCGTCACCTGAGCAGCTGCTAGGGGCGGGGCTCACGTACGGAGTGGGGCGGGGGCGGGGCGAAGTTTCAGGAGAACAGCTGCGAGGGGCGGGGCGGGCTGGCGTGGCGGGCGGGCGTGGCGCGCGCTGACGTCGCGGCCGGACACGTCGGCGGCGCAGCGGCCGCGGGGACCGGAGCCGGATATGCCAAGATGGCTGCAGTGGCTTCTCTGTTTGCGCTCGTCTTAACCGCCCTGCCGGCTTCCGCCCGCGGCTCCTGAGCGGCTGGCACCTGGGATTGCGGAGGGGCCGGGCGGGAGTCGGCTCGGGCCTCGGCCTCCCTGAGGCGTGCCGGTGAGGGCCGGGGTCGGGGTGGAGGGAGGCGGGCCGGTGGACCAGGCCCGGCCCCGAGCGGGCTGTGCCCTTCCGGGGTGCCGCAGGGTTGGCGGGGGCGCCGGGTGGGCCGGGGAGCCGGGGAGCCGCGGGCCTGCCCCAGTCCGCACTGCGTTGCCTGTCGGTCAGACTGACGCGGACACCACACGTAGGGCCGGGCGCTTGACAGGTGCTCCTCTGTTCAGCTGTGTTGACACTTGTCTTAGCTGTGGCGGCCTCGGTGTGGGGTCTTGTTGGAGTGGCTGGAAGATAGGCCAGACCTGCAACTTTTTAAAGAGTACAAACACTTAGGAAATTTCTTAGCATGCCCTTTGCTTCGAAGGTTCTGAAGTTGTTTTGTCCTCCTTGGTGGAAAGATTTCTGCCGAGCCTTGCAGTTTATGAGATAGACTTACATTTGAACCGCGGAGCAACAGTGCTGTTGTCATTTCGTGATAAGGCGGCCAGGATGTTGCAACGGAGGCTGAGCGCTTGTGTTTTATATCACGGGTGAGAGGTTATGTGTAAGCCAGCTTTGACTTCTTTGTGATGAAAGGCTTACAGTAGAGTGTCTGGACACATCGCAGCCATTTAAAGCCAGTTTTTGCCGCTTCACTTTTAAAGGGCTTGGAGATTGGGCGTGAAGTTGCTTCTTAAGATTTCGTTTTCAGTACATAGGATGCGGGTGTTAACCAGAGGCATTTCCTGACCCCCAAAGTGGCAAGAAGCAAACTGAGCCGCAGACCGCTGTTCCTACAGTGGCACTTTTCTAAGTTTGAGCACAAGCACCCCTCCCTGCAGTTTGTTTTCCCTGCCCTTTAGAAAGGCTCTGGGTCCTGTTATCTTGAAAGATAAGACAAGAGGCAAAATAGCTTATTTCTTTTGTGACTCATTCACCTTTCCTAGCAGTTACTGCAGTAAGTCTCAAAGTGGGACTGAGTTTTTCGGGCAGGCAGTGTACACGAAAACTTGAACAGAGTTCCTTCTTGCTTCCGTACACACCTTTCCTGAGTGTCCTTTACCATCTTTGTCATTTTTAGTGGTGTTTAGACTTCCCCCTTCTCTTTTTCTTTAATGCCCAAATGTGTTTGATTCTGGACTTAGGAAAGTTGGAGTTTATGGTGTCGTTGGGTCAAGTGTCCCAGTCTGGCAGGGACGTCGGCCTGGGGGGTGGTAGGGAGAGGTGTGGGCTCAGGTGCCCCTTTGGCGCTCCTGTTGCTTACACATGAGCTGAGAGGCAGCGGCTCTGGGAGGGAGGAGTGTGCCCGAACCACCTCAGTTGCGTGGCCAGGAATTTACGTGGCAAATAGGTTGTACTTAGGTATTTCACGTAGATGCAGGCAGTTTAATTGAAGAGCTCAGTTTATGAATAACGCATCTTTAAGGTCAGCTGGTCTCTTTGAAACAGTGTTTCAAAGCTAAATGACCTGAGGCTCCAGAATGATTTACTGGATGGAGTAAAATTCCCTATAGTCATGAGATGAATGATGTGCAGTTGCATTGTTTTTCTGCTGGTGAGTAGGGAAAAAAGATCAGAAGAATAGGATTCTTCAAGATTGTTTCAAATGAAATTGGTATATTGCTAGAAAGTTCTCAGTCCAGGCGGTAGGGGCATCGATGGCGCTACTTTGTAGAGCATGATAGTGTTTGCCTTTAAAACAGTTCTTAATCTAGAGGTTGAGAAAATAATTTTAAGGTTTTCTGCCAGAAAACATTTAAGTATAGGCCTATGACATTCAGATCCTGGTCAGCTTTTCCTCTGAAACAGTGGGAGAGGCTTGGGCACCCCGAGTCCACTGCGAGCAGGATTTCGTAGGCTCAGACACAGAAGAGACCCGGGAAGCCGTCTCACTTGACGGGTGAAGCAGCTGGGCGCAGAGAGCGGTCGTGTGCCCGAGCCGCTCAGCCCTGCTCTCCATCCTGTGCTTGCAGTGGTACCTGGCAGACATCCTCTGGGCATCTGCTCTGTACTTTCTAAAAATCTACTTAGAAGGGTTGAGGGTCTTCTGCTGAAGCCTTGCAAGGAGGAGGCTGTGTCCTGGAAGACGTCCTGGGTGCGTGTTTCACAGATACGAGGAAGGGCCTCTGGTTGGTCTACCCTCAGTCCATGTAGAGCTGAGCTGTAAATGTTCTTTGTTTTAAAATGGCAGCTTAGAACCCAGTAAAGTATCCGATGCTGTTCCTAGTAACATACAGCCCGCCAAATGGGAGTGAGCTTTAAAGACTCGGTGGTGGGAAGGATTCCCTGTGGGCCAGGGACACCCCATGTTGGCGGTAATGAGTTAATGGATTCCACGGGACTAGTTTTCAGGTGGGGGTAGGAACTGTTCCTCGTGAATTCCTTTACCTAAAATACACTCATGAGTTTCTTTTATCTGAGTATTAGAAGGGTTTTCAAGAACAAAATCATTGCACGTTTGCAAAAGTGTGGCTGAAACTCCTGAGTCCGTCCACCAGGTCTCCCTCCGTGGTCGCTGCTCTCTGGTTGCCCAGCTGGATCTGCTCGTGAGGGTGGCCCTGGGGAAAGAGGGGCTGATCCACAGAAAAGGGCTTTCTAAAGGGACAGAACTTGGATTTGCCTTAGAAGTGCAAGATAACTGTTCAAGATTATACTTACTGTATTCTATTAACGAACAACAACAGAAAACTGAAGAGGATTTTTTTTTAAGATTAAAAAAAAATGGATTCTTAGAAGAAGGGGGGGAGAGAAAGAAACATTGATTGGTGGTTTCGCTTACCCATGCATTCATTGGTTGATCTTTGTATGTGCCCTGACCAGGGATCGAACCCACAACCTTGGTGTATCCAGATGATAGTCTAACTCACTGAGCAACCCAGCCAGGGTGCCCCTTCGTTTTCGGTAACTCTGCCTGTTATTGAAAAGGTTTGAATCAAGTCAGTTGGTCATTTTTACAGCTGTTCTGCCTGGCCTTGGATTTCCCAGGCGTGGCTGCTGCAGCCCCGGCTCACAGAGGACCTGGTTTTCTTGGTGGTGGTCAGCCTATCCCAGTGCAAAAAAGGGGGACGTTTTAAGTGGGGCAGAGGCCCTGGAGATGAAGACATTGTATCACTGTACTTTATAGTTCTCTGCCAAGAAAGAAAACATAAGAGCCAATTTTAGACTTTGGTTTTCTTTTTGAGATTTAAAGTTACCTGTGTGGAAAGCGTGATGCACAGTCTTAGCAGAGGAACTGGCTCTCTCCTAATCTGGGGACAAGTCACAGGAAAAGTGACCATATTGCTGGTGCCAAATCAGACTGGCAGGTTCTGCTTGTCCCCGCAAGCTCGGTGAGGGCCGCAGGAGGCGGCGGCCATTCCAGTCCTTCGCTGGGTTACGTAACAGAGGCCCAGAGAAGGGAAGTGACTTGTCTGAAGTCACTCAGCATGTGGGTACAGCAGTGTCTATGCTCCTGTCCAGTGTCCCTCCCCGAGAGCAGGGTGGCCGTTCTGAACGGAAATGGGGGTGGGGCAGATGCAGCCTTCAGTGAGATCGCTGTCCATCTTTTTCATTTCTCTTAGTTTTGCTGATTGCAACCAGGTCTTTGAATATATGGATTTTATGCCAATATTTTCTTTTTTTTTTTCTTTTTTCTTTTTCAGTTCAAATTAAGGATAAACTAGATCCTGCTGCTCTCTGTAAGCAACATCTACCTGGGCAAGAGTTTGGCCATGCAGCCACCGCCACAGGCTGTCCCGCCCAGCGTGGTGGGGCCGCCTCCAGCTGGGAGCCCGCCGAGCATGTTCTGGTCTAGCAGCCCGTACAGGAGACAGGCGCCCGCTAGTGCACCGGTGGCTGCGGTGACTTGCCCGCTGCAGCCAGTAACGGATCCATTTGCTTTTAGTAGGCAGGCAATTCAAAACACCTCATTGGGCACCTCGTCCAAAAGCAGCCCAGCCGTTTTGCCAGGCCCAGTCCCACCAGCATTTCTTCAGCACCCTGGTCTGCCTTTGCCTCACCCAAATGCTGGGGACAGCTCCCATGGACCCGGCGAGCCTCTGCTGAGACCTCTGTCCCAGCCCAGGCCAGGGGCAAGTCCCTTTCCCAGCATGTTGACTCCTTCAGCGCCACCAGGGCCTGAGATGAGTGGGAGGACTGAGGTTGCTGCCGGCTCGGAGCACCACGTTCAGGCCCAGTACGTTCCGGGAGCAGGTCTGGACACTCCTCACGGGGGCCATCCGCACGGGAGCCTGCCTGGGCCCGACAGACCCCCGAGTGGACAGAGCCCTCACAGCAGCGCTGCGGCACCCACAGTGTCCCCTTTCTTCTCTCAGCCTCATCAGCAAATGCCAGCGCAGTGGGGGCCCGTGCAGGGGGGCCCACAGGCCTCAGGTCCGCATTACCGGCCCTGCCCAGAAGGGCTGTTTCCTAATGCGGCGCCCCAGGCCTCCAGCGTGTCCCACTTCCCGGTTCCGTCCGGCCTGCCTCAGGGTCCTGACCACGAGCAGCATGGCCCCTCCGCCACAGGACCCTCGGCCGGCAATGGGAGAGAGGAGGCAGCCTGTGTGCAAAGTGGGAACCACTTGGCAAGCAGCTTGGATCTCGACGGCACGCTTGGGCAGGACGTCCAAGCTGGGAATCCGCGGGCTGGCTGGGAGGTCCGGCCGAGCCCCGGGGCGAGCAAGGAGCAGGTGGCCAGCCCTGCTCTTGCAAGTCCCTTCGCTCAGGGAAATAGCCCAGAAAGCTGTTTGCACTACCCCCCGGGGGCCAGGGCCAGCCAGGCACTGCCGGAAGTCGAGTCGGGAGCACTCTCTGTGTTTTTCCATGGGGGGGAGAGAGAAAATGAGGAGACCCTCTCACCTGAAAACACAGGCGCTGCTCCTCAGTCCGGCGTTGACGGCTTCTTCCCTGGCCCTGGCCTGGGCCCTCCGCCTGCGCACGGCGGCGCAGGCGGTATCTGCCAGGCCGTTCTCCGAGGCTCGCGTGGCGAGTCTGTGCCGCAGGGAGGAGACACGCAGCCTTACTTTCCTCGGCCTGCAGGTGCCCAGCATGGTAAACCGCCGGCTCGGCACACTGCCATTGATCCGTGGGGCGCCCCGGCGGGTGCAGGGGCTCCTGACGCGGGGGGCTCACACTACGAGAACGTGGAGAACTTAGAGTTTACCCAGAACCAGGAGGTTCTACCCAGTGAGCCCCCAGGTTTGGATGCTTCCCCCACAGGCGACCAGCTCAGACACGTGCCCCTTCCCGGGCCCCCGGGCCCCAGGCTCAGTGTCACAGGCCATGCTGGAGGCGGGGGCTCAAATCTCGAGGCCCTGGACACACCGCCGCACCCCGTGCGATCTGATAGCGTGTCCTCCAGTTACAGCAGCAAGAGCCACAGGAGCGTGTCCAGTACAGCCAGGCCCCAGGACCTGGGCACCTTCATCCAGCAGGAAGCTGGGAGACCTGAGGATGAGGCTTCAGGGGGCTTTTTTAAGCAGATCGATTCTTCTCCTGTGGGAGGCGAGACGGATGAGACCGCCGGGAGCCACAGTTACCGCAGCAGCCTGTCCCAGTCCTTGACTCCAAGCCCCCCCAAACCTACAGGGATATTTCAGACAAGTGCAAATAGTCCTTTTGAACCGGTGAAATCCCACCTAGTTGGAGTAAAGCCAGTCGAGGCAGACCGTGCCAACGTGGTGGGAGAGGCGAGGGTGGCCCCAGCCTCTCAGAAGCGGAGGCCGGCCGCCGCACCGCCCGACGCCTGCCCCGGCAACCTGGAGCAGCCGCCTGACAACATGGAGACCCTCCTCCCGCCGCAGGGCTGTCCTCTGCCTCTCGCCACAGCTGCGGAAGCTGGGCGCGGGCTTCTGCGCCCTGGGGGGCTGCCCCCGGAGACAGTGCTTCCGACCCCCGAGAAGAAGCCCTCGGCCCGGGCCCAGGGGACCGTGAAGTGTGAGAGCCCAGCCACAACTCTGTGGGCACAGAACGAGCTGCCAGACTTTGGGGGCAACGTCCTTTTAGCCCCCGCCGCCCCCGCGCTTCATGTGCCCGGGAAGCCTCAGCTGTCGGAAGTGGTTCAGCCTCCGGACGAGGGGGTGCCCAGCCAGCCGCCCCGGCGGCTGGGGTGCCCGCCCCCTCTGCAGAGAGGGGGTGGCATCGGTGCCTCTGAGAACCTTGAGAACCCTCCCAAGATGGGGGAGGGGGAGGCCCTTCCATCGCAGGCCAGTTCTGGTTATGCCGGTCTCTTGTCCTCCCCGCCCACGGAATCTTTACAGAATCAGCCCGTCTTGCTCGCTCCGCCTGATCAGAGCTCTAATCTGGCTCAGCCCGTTCATTTTCCTGCATCCTTGTCGAATCCTAATGAGAAGACTCAGTTCTGGAGAGAGGCTCGAGTTGGGGACAGGTCTGCCATGAGCAGCCGGGCCGCGGGGGGTGATTCTGGAGACACTGTGCCCCTGTCTGGGGTGCCAGCCAGCTCTCTCATCTGCTCACCTCTGCCTAACAATCTTGCCCAAAGTAATTTTCCACAAGTTGCTGGTACTTCTGAAATGGTTTCCACTCAACCTGCTAATTTGCTGGTTCAACCACCATCTCATCCAACTCCAAAGAACTTGCTCCCGGAAGGTCAGAAGATTCACGATGCGGAGAACACTCTTCCGGAGCCAGTTAACAGCCCTGCTGGGAGCACAGGCTTCGTGTTGGTGTCGCCCACAAACACCGCCCTGGTATCACAAAGCAATAAGGCGAATCATCCCAGTAACCGGGAAGAGACGTCAGGAGCCCTAGACTTCACATTAAATAGGACTTTAGAAAATCCTGTAAGATCGTGTAGCCCACCCCATTCCGAAGACCCAGTCTCTTACCAGCACACCGCCCCCGGTCATCCTGGACGGCTTGGGCCTGGGGTGCATAACCCAGACCATTTCTACCCACAGGTGACAAAAGGCGCTCAGGAGCAGCGTAGCCTGGAGAGAGCCCAGCAGGAGCCCGCTCCCTCTCCCCCGCGAGGGCCCAGAGCAGCACCTGCAGAACCCTCAAACCCAGAAGGTCCACCCGCAAGAGGACAGCCCCAAAACTGCACCAGTCCGGCTCCAGCCGACCCAGCTCCGCAGCTGCCTGCTCGGCCGCCTCAGTCCTCCAGCGCTTCGGCTGTGTCCAGCAGCCCCAGCCAGGTAGCCGCGCCGCCGGATCAGCAGTGGATGCAGCCACCACCCCTGGACTACTACTATTACAGATCCCCGTACGACGGCTACCAGGCCCAGTACCCCGCCCCGTACCCACCGGACCCTGGCGCAGCCCCGCTTTACTACCAGGTAGGGTCGAACTCGGACAGGTGACACCTTTGCCCAGCAGTTTTTCCTCACGTGCCCCTTGGCAGGGTTGTCGGTTCAGAGTGCTGGAGTGGCCCGTCATGCACTCTGGTTCTGTGTGCCGCTTGTGAGAATGGTGCTCCCGGTCCCCGCTGCTCTGCCAGGCACGCCTGCCCCACGACGTCCACACTGCTCCCTGGCACGCCGAGTGGCAGGGACACTAGTGTCTGCGTGACCCAGCACCCCCCAGGTGTGGGACAGGATGGCCCTTTGCTCCCTGTGGGCTGTTGCAGACCCCGAGTGCTGAGTGGCGGGCTTTGGGGAATGGGGGAGCTGCTTGACGCTTACGTGTGGTTGTGACATCAGAAACCTAAGAAGCAGCGCTGCAGGAAATCTGTACTTTTTAAAACTCCACCTTTAGAATAAAAAGAGGAGAAAAGGTAGGCTTGGCACATAACCCAGGAGAAACAGTGAGGAGGGGCAAGGCTTCACTGGCCTCCGGGGCTGAGTGAGTGCCAGCCACAGAGCGGGGACCCTGCAGCCACCCAGAAGGGTTTTTGCCCCTTTCACAGTGTGGCCAGCTTGCAAAACTTTTAGTTAGGTTCTGTTTAATCCTGTGTTGGAGAAAGTCAGGCTCAAGTGGACCTCGAGATTATTGCCTGCTTTTTGTCCCCTCTGCCTGGGCCTGGTGTCATTTGAGGTCAGCTGAGGCAGCGGGATTATGGACCAGGGAGGCTGAAGCTGCCGACTCACAGCACACGGGGCAGGGGCTGGGCCAGGTGGTCGAGCTGGGGGCCTAGTGGTCAGAAGAGGCTGGGCAGGGCCAGGCCAGGTGATGGGGGGCCTGTGCCCTGTGTTGGGCCCTGAGTGAGTGTGTGTGTGTGTGTGTGTGTGTGTGAGAGAGAGAGAGAGAAAGAGAAGAGAGATACACCTCTGACCACTGAGATCTGCGAGCTCTAGGTCCCCAAAGGAGCCACATGGAAGCTCCGCTCTGTCGGGAGGCCACAGGCGTGCTGCACCCACCTCAGGTCCTTGGTGCAGTGCCACCTCAGCACCCCAGGAGTCCAGCTTCACTTCGGTGGGAGCCCGCGCCCCTCTGCCTGTTCTCGCTGTCACCGTAGGCCCCAGCATCAGTCAAGAAGTCCATATGACAGGGTCTCTTGTCCTCTGCCTGGTGGCGGCAGAGCGTCAGGCTCTCGGACAGGAAGGACGGCTTCCGGCTGGCGCAGGACCGGGCTTCACATGCTGGTCCCTCTGTGTCTGTGACGCAGGAAGCAGAAGCCTGATGGGGCCCTCGAGAGCGGCCCTGGCCCCCGGGGACCTGCTGACATGTGGCATCTCCTGAGCAGGGCCAGGCAGTCGGTCTCAGGACGGCTGGCTGCGTGCCTGGGGCTGCCATGCCCTCGGTTTGCGTTTCGCACAGGGCAGCCCCCGGGTCTTGCTCCTGGGAGCACCGCCTCTGCTCCGCAGAGGGTGGTGCCCCTTGCTGGGCGGGTGGGTCTTGGTGGCTGCCTGACGCTGCACAAACCTGTCTCCCACAGGACATCTATGGTCTCTACGAGCCCAGGTACAGGCCCTACGACAGTGCCGCCTCCGCCTATGCGGACAGCTACCGCTACCCCGAGCCCGAGCGGCCCAGCTCCCGGGCGAGCCACTGCTCAGACCGGCCATCTGCCAGGTGATTGGCGTTCGTGTTGCTGGCTGCGGCGGGGATGTCACGATTTGGGAAGACTGTGTGTATAGAGAATGACGCAAACCCATGGTGCTGCTGTTCTATCACGTGGACAGGCTGTGAGATGCGTTTTTGAGTCGAGGCAAGCACATTGCCCTGCTGTCAGCCAGACCCCACGTGGGGCCCCCGAGCTGGCACCGCTGTCCTCGCGCAGGGTTCGCCCCGGCCCAGGCCACGGTCCCGTCGCTGGGGCACGCGTGCACTCTGGAAGCTCGCTGACCGAACGCCCGGGGGCCTAGACCGCTGCTGCCCTCACCTTGCCCTCGGTTCCACCACGATCAGAGAGACCTCGGTGCTCCGGCCGGGCAGACGCACCCGAGTGCAGCTGGCAGGCCTGGCCTGGAAGCCCGCGCCTCCTCCCCACCACTGCCTCCCACTAGGGCTGGGGGAGCTGGAATGAGGGGCGGCGGCCATCATGCAGGCTCTGCCCGCCTTCCAGAGTAGAGTGACGCTTCATGGGTGCAGGATTTGCTAGAACGGTGCGTGGCCCCTCACGTTTGGGACAGAGAAGAAGGCCTGGTTGCTGATGCGGACTTGGTACGCACGCTGCGTTCCAGAGTCGGGGCCGCCTCGGGCTGGCTCTGGGGGCATCCGGAGAGCCTTGGCTGCCAGCTGGCCTCTGGCCAGTGCTGCCAGGGACTCGCTGGCCTATGTGTGGCCCAGTGCTCCGGGTGCTCCATGGGAGAAGGTTCTGGGTCTTGGCGCTGGGGTGCCACTCCCCACCTGGGGAAGCGTCCTGACGCCGTGAGAGCCATGGCGGTGTTTTCTAGAACACCTGGGAGGCAAGGGCGTGCAGAGGCAGGTGGAGCCAGGGTGCACCTGGCTGTTCGATTTCGCCTTGTTCAGCCACCTGCACAGGTGCACAGGAACGTGGCGGCTTGTTTCAGAGGCGAGAGCTGGCCCAGTAGGGAGGTGCCCACCCAGAGGCCAGGCGATTCTGTGGGAGGCCCGTCCCCTCACCCTCTGCATTTGCAGCGCTTAGTGGCAGTGCTTAGTGACAGCGCTGGAGGGCATCCTCCCCCTTCTGCCTCATAGTGATCGGAGGCGCGTACCTGTGCGTGGCTGCGCCCCACGTGGTGGTTAGCGTGGGCTCTTGCGTCTCATGCCGCTGCGACCCCATCCCTGTGGGAACTGCTGGGGGTGAGCGTGGGCCTTTTGTTTCCCTGATCGTCTTTCCTGGCAGATGCAGGGTTTGTGGGGGCAAGGAGGTGCGGGTCCAGGAGCCCCCCATGTGCGTGCAGGCGCTCCCCGCCCCGGGGTGGTGGTGGCAGGTGCTGGGCTGAGGCTGGGCGCTCCCACCCAGGGCTGCGCAGGCCAAGCCCTGGCTCAACTGAGTGAGACGGGAGGGCAGTCCGTTTTAAAACCAAATGCTTTCCAAAACCTGCTGTTAGAAAACAAAGATGTCGTTAAGCCCTTCCAAGAACCCGACTGCCCCAGACCGGACACCTGAACTTCCTGCTGAGCTCCGCCTTTTCTGTACTGTGGGTCAGGGCCAGGCTTGCTCCATGAGGCCCGCGGCGGTCAGCTCAGAGGCCACCAGGTCCGAGCGCGCCTTGCCCCGCTTGGAGGGCGCGTGGGGCAGTCTGTGCAGCAGGTCTGAAAGTCGGCCGTCAGCTAATCTCACCCCTCGGCTGGGTCTCACGCCCACGCCTTGAGAAGCTGTCTCGGCCCTGGCGTCTCCTGGCCTCTCCGGGCGTCGGCACGGCGAACACATGTCCTCCTGTGCCGACGTGCTCATGTGAGGGAGAAACGTCAGTTTGCTGGATGACGGGGAATCCCATAAACTCATCGTTGTGCGGTGTGGGTGCTTCTGGGTAGGGTTTCCCACAACCCAGTGCTTTGATGGATGCCTGTCGCTCTGGGCATGGTCCGGATGGACTGCCATCCCGGCGCCGTGTTCCAAAGCAGGTGATGTGTTGGTGACCGCCGTGTGTTTCAGGCAAGGGCACCCTGAAGGCCACTCTAACTCCAAACGCGGATGGAGCAGCCAGAGCGATTACTCCAACTACTACTGCGGCCAGTATGACTATGGAGGTACGTGGGGCAGCCTGCGGGCGCCCGGCTGCTGGTCACAGGAGACGGGGCGCCTCCAGGTCCGCGGCGCGCTGTGGGACCCTTAGGAAGTGTCCCTTCTGTTAGTCTGTCTTCCTCCAAAAGTCCAGGTAACATGCACCTGGAGGTAATTCCGCTGCTGCTTTTTCATTCATTACATCTTAATGACAGCAGTAACGCATCTTTGTCATGGTACCAGTCTTCTTTGACTTTCTAGCGAAGCATCATCACCAGTGGTCCTGGAGCTGCCCAGTCTTATAAACCGAGGGAGACGAGGAAGTGGCTCCTTGCAGCGCTGGCTGCACCTGCCGTGCTTGGGGGCCCGTGGCTGTGGCTTCGGCACAGGGGGGCGCGGGCATGTCCCCTCGCTGTCGGGCGGGGCCTGCCTCCTGGCCTCATGTCCCCAAGCCCTGCTGCTCCCTCTGCTGCGCAGTGTCCTGCGCTCGGGGCAGAAGAGGCTCTCAGGCCTGCAGCCCTCGCATCTCCCCCATGGCTGCTCGCCCTCTGCTCACAGGCCTGTTTCCCCCGCCCAGTCTGTATCGCTGTAAACAAGCTCTGCACACACTTGCTGAAAGTGGTGCATCTGGTTTGTTTTAATGCTACCGGTCTTTTTAATTTTTTTAAAATTTTACTTATTTTTCCAGAGAGGGAGGAAGGGAGGGAGAGGAACATCAGTGTGTGAGAGATACAGGGTCGCCTCTGGCGCGCCCCCCACTGGGGGCCTGGCCTGCACCTCAGGCCTCGGCTCCGACTGGGACTTGAACTGGCGGCCCTGTGATCCACAGACTGGCGCTCAGTCCACTGAGCCACAGTTACTGGTCTTTTTTAAAGCAGTCCTTAAGTTTGGAGAGTATTTCTTGAGTCTTTGTAGACCACGTTAGAAGAGATATGAGTAAAATGTGTAGTTATGGGATTAACTGTTAAAGGTGTTTGAGCAAAAACATCAGGATCTCACGTAACAGGTTTAGTTTTCTTTTTAATCACATGCACTGAGAGAAACACAGCCAGTGGCCTTCAGTCTCACACGTGTGGACAGGGGTTAGCCGGGACCTCCGGCATCTCATTTAGCGCCCCCGGGCCGTGCTCACTTTCGGAAGGAAAGCTGGGTGCCTCAGGGAGCCTGCAGGCACTCGTTGGCGCTGGGCGGCACCTTTCGTGAGTGTGGTTCTGACCCACTTCTTCCTTGCGTGCAGAGCCGGGTCGCTGGGATAGGTATTCCTATGGCTCGAGGTTCAGGGACCCCCGCCCTTACGACCGCAGGTATTGGTATGACACAGACTACGACCCATACAGGAAGGAAAACTACGCGTACGCTGACAGGTGGGTCATGTGCCCCTTGCCAGGAGGGTGGGCAGGCGTCAGGGCTGCGCTCCGTGAATGACCCACGAGCCGCAGCTGTGCGTGGGTGCCTGGGGGGCCGCTGGCACCTCGGTCCCTGTCTGAAAGAGGGCATGGACTGCACCCCCCGGCGCCTCTCGCTTCAGGCCGCAGAGCAAGCGCTGGGGGTGGGCGGGGCCCTGTCTTCTCGGTGTCCGGGCAGCGTGCTTCTCTGCGTCTTCAGACGGGGTGTGCGCCTGAATTTGGGTGACAGTGCCACGCGAGGGTGGCTCCAACTGGGGTCCGTGGAGTCAGGGCTCTGGAGGGCGGGAGGATCTGGCAGGGGCTGGGGTGTGGTGTGAGCACATGCAGCTGCGTCCGGGGGCCCCCGCCCCCTTATTGCCTCTGCCCCACGGCCCCTCTAGGTCCGAGAGGTACGACGACCCCTGGAGGTACGACCCACGTTTCACGGGGAGCTTCGACGACGACCCCGAGCCCCCCAGGGACCCCTACGGGGACGACACAGACCGGCGCAGCGTGCACAGCGAGCACTCGGCGCAGAGCCTGCGCAGCGCGCACAGCCGCCACAGCAGCTTCAGCGCCCACTCGCAGCAGGTAGGCGCCAGCGGCGGGCGCTCCTCTGCTGCCAGCTCTGCCGAGGCGCGGCTCCCTGCCCCGTGCTCTGCCGGCGCGTCCCGGCCCTGCCAGAGTTCACGGCGCAGCGATTTCACTTGCCCACTTTGTGTTTTCAAGAGTCAGGTTTACAGAAGTCGCGATGTGACTGTGGGTCCTTACGAGGCCCCGCCCCCACCAGGCTCCTTCCACGGGGACTACACCTACGACGCCTATGTTAGCAATTTCAGCAGTACCCAGGGCTTCCCAGAGTACGGCTACCCTGCTGACGCCGGCTGGCCCGCCGTGGAGCAAGGTGTGTGTGCTTGAGGCCCTGCGTGCCCACGGGGGCTGGGGGCACTGGGTGCCCCTGCAGGGTGGCTTCACGGGCCTGGGAGAAGACGCACGGAGTGGAGTGAGGTGTGGCTGCGATGGGAATCCGTGGCGGCCTGTCCTGATCTTCCGCGCGGAGCGAGGACAGCTGTGTCCCGGCGTGCGCGTGTTTCTGCCTGATGGCTCGTTTCTGCCTGATGGCTCGTCGCAGGCACTGACGGCGCCCTCTGGCTGCGGGTCGGCAGCCAGGCCTGAGGGCTGCCCGGCCTGTGACCTGCTCTCGCGTGACTCGGGGGGCCGGCTCAGCGCCAGGGTCTTGGTTGGGGGCCTGTGTCCCCATGCTGACCACACAGGTAGCAGCTTTCGGAGGAAACGTGCAGCTCCCCCAGGAAAAGCCGGTCATCGGCTTGTCACATGTGCCTGTCCGTCGGTCCGTCTGAAATGCTGTATCTTGAACGCCACAAAAATATGTATAAATACTACTTTCTTAAAGTAGCACTTCAATGGGAAACTCTCCTTTTTGACATTTGGCGTCACATTCTGTCACTCCCACTGGGTGCGGGGACACAGAGACTGGGGAGGAAAGCTGAGGCACGGAGGGTCCGGGGGGCTCTGCTTCCTGGGACGAGGGCTTTTGGGTGGTTTCTTAAAGGCGCTTTTTTATTTAGACTCACAGGGGTGGCTGACTAGGGCGTCTCTGGGCCACACGTTAAATGCATCGTGACACACAATCACACACAAAAATATCTCAGTGTTTTGAGTAAATTTACGATGTGTTGGGCCCCATTCATAGCCACCCTGATCCGCATCTGATTGGACACCCCTACCTAGAGGATAGTTTTGGTCCCCCTCCCCCACAAGGTTTTATTTATTTATTTGTAGAGGGAAAGGGAGAAAGAAAGAGGGAAAGAAACGTCAATGTGTGGTTGCCCCTCGCACACCCCCTATTGGGGAACCAGCCCACCACCCAGGCCTGTGCCCTGACTGGGAATCAAACAGGTGACCTTTTGGTTTGCACGCCATTGCTCAGTCCACTGAGCCACCCCAGCCAGGACTAGTTTCTTAATTTTTAATAATTTAAACATTTTCCTAACACGTGCTGAAGTTCTACTTTTTCTTAGGGTGTGTAGCAATTTTTAACTTGCAGCTGAGAGTTTATCGGGGCACTAGGGGCAGCCGCGTGGGCACCGTGACGCCTGCGCTGCTGCCCTGATTCGGAACATCCAGAACTGACAGGTGGGCATCGGTTGTGTGTGTCCTTTCGCTGCAGCTCCATCGAGACCCACGTCGCCTGAGAAGTTCTCCGTGCCTCATGTCTGTGCCAGGTTCGGCCCCGGGGGTCAGCTCATCAAAGTGATCCCCAACCTGCCTTCGGAAGGACAGCCTGCCTTGGTGGAAGTGCACAGCATGGAGGTGAGGCCTGGCTGCGGCCGCAGGCCGGCGGGCCCCGCACGCACGTTCTCGTTTCTGAAAAGCAGCCTTGCAGAGCGTTTATTCCTGGCAGTCCTCAGTGGATAAGATGTTTTTGTTCTATCTGGTCATATGTCTTTTATCTTTGTTTGCGTTTTTGATTTTGAGGGGAGGACACTGTCGAGGTTCGTTTATTGGTGATTTTTGATAACGGATGCAGAGGAGCTTCATGATCCTGGGGCCGGTGGGGGAGGGGGCGCCCCGGGAGCCAGTGGGGGGCTGCGCTCCAGCTCGTGGCCCCACAGGCCTCTGTCACGTGTTTCGGGGCCTTGCTTCAGTGTTCGGGAGCCAGGAATGGATCTCATGGCTTAAAAGCAAGTTTGAAAGTCGCTGTAGCTGACCTGACGTGGCCGTGCCCAGGATGGAGCCTTCGCCTCTCGAGTGGGGCAGGCTGTCCTTGGCAGCCTTGGTGAGCAGGTGCCAGGGCCTGTGCCTGAGCGACTGTCTCCCCGCCCCCGCCTGCCCCCGCAGACGCTGCTGCAGCACGTGCCAGAGCAGGAGGAGATGCGCGCGTTCCCGGGGCCGCTCGGCAAGTATGTCCCGCCCGGGCACCGGGGCGCCTGTGGCGGCTGTGGCGGCTGGGGCTGAGCGAGGCCTTGCCGCCGCGCTTGTTGCTGTTCACTGAGCGTTGTTCTTTTTTCAGAGACGACACCCATAAAGTGGATGTTATTAATTTTGCACAGAACAAAGCCACAAAGTGTTTGCAGAACGAGAACTTAATTGACAAAGAGTCTGCAAATCTTCTTTGGAACTTTATCGTTCTGTTGTGCAGACAGAATGGGGTACGTGTGTTCTGCCTGTAGAATGCCTCTTTTTGTCAGCCTTCAGTCTCTGGGATCCGAGGTCCCCTCCGCGTGGGGCCAGCATGGGGGCTGTCTTAGCAGGGACTTGGGGAAATAGGAGACAAGCAGGGGGCGCATTTGAGGCAAAGGGAGGTTCAAGCCCACCGTGTCTGCCTGTCGGGTAGGCTGTCGTCTGTCCGTCTGGCTCTCAGCCGTGGGGGAGCGGCCCTTCGTGTCCTGGCGGCCTGGTATGCTCACCTGCAGAGACCGGCTGGGCCCTCCCCCGAGCAGGGCCTGCAGGAAGTCCTGGCTGTAGTGAAGGCCCTCGTTCTCCCTGTCCCTGCCGCCCTGCAGACCGTGGTGGGAACCGACATTGCAGAACTGTTGTTACAAGACCACAAAACTGTGTGGCTGCCTGGGAAGTCCCCCAACGAGGCCAACCTGATCGACTTCACGAATGAGGCCTTGGAGCAGGCCGAGGAGGAGGAAGAGTCGGGGGAGGCCCAGCTCTCGTTCCTCACTGACAGTCAGGCCGCCGCCGCCAGCACCCAGGAGAAGGAGACGGAGCGGTTCCGAGAGCTGCTGCTCTATGGCCGTAAGAAGGTGCGTCCCTGGGCATGTGGGCGCTACGCGGGCGTCCTAGCGCCGACCCCATGTGGCTTAAGTGCCAGGAAGCAGCTGTCACGGTCAAGGCCCCATGTCCACAGGGAATTGCAGTGTCCATGAGGAATCGTCTGGTCCCCTTTGTCATTTATCTGAAGGTGTCGTAGTGGTTTTCCTCTAAACGTGGCCAGCGTCAAAGGCGTGTAGGCTCCGTTTTCTTGTCATGGAACAAATAAATGCACTTAGAAGCTCAGACCACGCCCTGCCTTGTACGGCTGTCTCAGGGATGAACGCGTGCACGAGGCGGAAGCGAACCTTGCCGTCCCAGTCCGCGGCAGGTCTGGGTCTCTGCGGTGCAGCGGGTCCCGGGGGTGCCGGTGCCCAGCAGGAACGGGGCAGGCACGGCACAGGCGGAGGCCTGCAAGTGGGGCGGGCGTCGTGGAAGCTCGAGCAGGTTGTGTGGAGCCGAGGGGCGGGCCCGGGGCGGAGGGGCACCCGCGCGCCTTGGGCGCCCGCACAGCGCGTGCACGGCTCCCACCGCAGGGGTGTGACGGCCGCAAGTCCTTGGTACTTCTGCATTGTGGTAGCTCAGGTCCTCATCAGACATTGCCCGAGCTGTGCCCCAGGTCGTCTGGCTAAGGGGAGGCCCTCCGCAGGCGGAGGAGAGAGCAGTCTGGAGCTGGGGGCGGGCGTGGGCGCCCCGTGCCCCAGTGGGCGCCAGCAGGAAGGGTCGTCGGGGGCGGCGGCACTGCCTCCCCGCGGTCCCATTTCTCACTGGCCTGCTTGTTGTTAGGCCCCAGGGAGCCGGTAAAAGCAGGGGGCGTGGAGCCAGACCTGGTCCCCGGGGACTGGGACGGGCGGGGTGCTTGTCTTTGCTTTCTGAGGTGTGCGCGGGGTTGGGAGGGGCCATCAAGGCCTATGAGTCACCGCACACAAGCCTTTCCTCCTGTCCCCGGGGATGCGGATGGCACGCGCCCTGCCGCTGCCAACTCACGCCCTGTGGGCGCTGTGCCGGCCCAACTCACCACTGCGCTGCTTTGCAGGATGCTTTGGAGTCTGCGATGAAAAACGGCTTGTGGGGTCACGCTCTGTTACTTGCCAGTAAGATGGACAGCCGGACCCACGCCCGAGTCATGACCAGGTGAAGAATCCTGCAGGGCTGACTGCCCCTGGGCGCGGCCAGCGGGCCCAGTGGCAGTGCCTGGGCAGCTCCTTGCAGCGCGCAGGTGTCTGGCGCTCGTCCCCGGAAGCTGGGGAGCCCTGCTGCTCTGCGGCGCCACCATGGGACGGGGGTGCCCTGCCTGCTCGCTGCACCAGGCGGGCCTCGGCCCCCTCATTGAGCCCGGAGGCTTTCTCCTGCAGGCATCTGTGACGCGAGCCGTGGGCGCCACCCAGTCAGCTCAGGGCTGACCACGAGGGGCCGGGAGGTGAGCGATTGTATCTCCTGCCTTGTTGTTGAGCTGGGCCAAGCTAGGCTTCTGTCCCTGTGTCCCCCAGGTTCGCCAACAGCCTTCCCATCAATGACCCTTTGCAGACCGTCTACCAGCTGATGTCCGGGCGGATGCCTGCAGCATCCACGGTGAGCTCCCCGCAGCCCCGCCGTCCGTCGGCGCTGGCTCCTGGGAATGGTCCCCTCCCGGGATGGGGCCGACGTGCGGTCCAGCCCTTGTCCTGTGAGCCCCGCCTCCTCCCAGAGCCCGCCACTGCGAAGCCCCAGGGGCACCGCCTTCCCGGGGTGAGGGTGGTTCTGCTTGCCTTTCTCGCGACCTCAGTGCTGCGGAGACGAGAAGTGGGGGGACTGGCGGCCGCACCTGGCTATGGTCCTGTCCAACCTGAGCCACAACGCGGAGGTGGAGTCGAGGACGATGGCCACGATGGGCGACACTCTAGGTGGGGCCGGGCCCGCTGGGCTGGGCGCGGGCGCCCTTCCGTCCCTCTGGCCCCTTGCTGCCTTCTGTGCGCAGCCTCGGGTTTCTGGAGACCCCCAGACTGAGGCCTGGCCCGCCTTATGTCTCCTTAGCTTCAAAAGGTCTCTTAGACGCTGCGCACTTCTGCTACCTCATGGCCCAGGTTGGATTTGGGGTTTATACGAAGAAAAGCACGAAACTGGTCTTGATTGGATCGAACCACAGGTGAGGAGTCGCACAGCTGCCCGTGTTCCTGTGGGAGGGGACGCCCCTGGAGCCCCCGAGAGCCGGGCGGAGGGGCCCTGCACCCTCGGCGTGCAGCCTGCGGCGCTCCTGGCTGACGTGTGCAGAGATCGAAAGAACTCCTTTTCTCAACAGTTTACCATTTTTAAAGTTTGCGACCAACGAAGCCATTCAGAGGACAGAGGCCTATGAGTACGCTCAGTCGCTGGGGGCCCAGTCCGACCCCCTGCCCAACTTCCAGGTGAGCCTCAGCTGGGCACCCAGGCCACGCCTCCGTGCTGCATTGGGGTTTTAATGGCGGAGTGTTTTGGGGTATCTTGGGGAGACCTTTGATCTATGATGTTTGAGAGTTAAACCCTGCTGAGCTGAGGATTTTGTGTGTATCTTGGGTCTTTTCTTTAAAAATCTTGAGTACCTTGGGTTTTTTTCTGGCTATTTTCGGCGTGATGGGGCGTGTAATGGGACTTGAGAGTGAGTGTGTGAGAGTGTGCGTGTAAGCGAGTGTGTGTACGCAAGTGTGTATCGGCATGCGAGTGCGTGCGAGAGCGTGTGTGTGTGTGAACACGCACATAGCGCAGAGCCAGCAGACGGCGGCCGGTGTGGGGCAGTTTGGGGCCAGGCCACAGCTCTGCCGCTGGGGCCCTGCTGGCCCTCTGAGGGGTGCGGAGCAGAAGGGAGCCCCTGAGAGGCTCCGTTGTCTCCCCTGGCGTGGCCTGTCTCAGCGAACGGGGACGGCGCCGCTGTGGGGCGTGGGGGCACACGCCATACACGAAGCGTGCGGAGGGACTCGGCTCGTGGGGGCTGCGGGGCGACCTTGGGAAGTTGGGGCGGAGGCCCGGGTGGCTGAGCGCTGTTGGTTTATTTCAGGTGTTCAAGTTCATCTACTCGTGCCGCCTGGCGGACATGGGGCTGGCCACGCAGGCCTTCCACTACTGCGAGGCGGTCGCCAGGAGTGTGCTGCTGCGGCCCCAGAGCCACTCCCCCGTGCTCATCCGCCAGCTGGTCGAGGTGCCGTCGCCCTGCGCCTCTGTCCCCCGCCGCGGACGGCGGGCCCGCGGGGCGGAGCGGGGCCGGGACCGAGCTCGCGCCGAGTCTGGCAGACGGGCCCGGGCAGCAGTGTGGCGCCCGGCGTGTCAGCGCAGGGGCCCCCCGCCATGCGCCCCAGCGCAGGGACTCAGCGGGGAGCGAGCTGCAAGGAGAGGAGGGCCGCGTCCGGGAACCCAACCTGAGGCGGTTCGGGCAGCGGGGCGCGGTGTGGGCTCCCGGGGTCCGGCAGCCTGGGGTCAGGCCCTGGCCACCCCGCGGCGGGCCCTCGCGCTCCGCCCGGGAACCGCCGGCAGCGTGGCTGGCCGCGGAGCTGTGGGAGTGGCGAGTGGGTCGGCGGGCAGTGCCCGCGCGGTGCCAAAGCGGTCCCGTTGTCCTCTCCCCGCTCTGGAGTGCCATTTTTGAAAATGTGCTCGTGTGAAACCAAAAAATGTTTTTTATGACGAGGATTTTTAGACAGCTGCGTTCGTTAGTAACACAAAGCCCAACTCATTTCATTTGGACCCGCCCTCCAGCCCCCACTGCACCCCGCACCGCCCAATCAGCACATGGGCGCGTCCAGGTCGGCTCGGCGCTTGGGTCAGTCTGCGTGATCAGGTTGGGGGTGGGGGACAGGCGGGGCGAGCTGGGGGTCGGGGCGCCGCGGACCTACGCAGCCGACTCCCGAGGGCGGCGCCAGGCTCGTCCCTGGCTCCTGCTGCGTCGCTGTGCCGTGCGCCTGTGTCAGGGGTGCCAGGGGGCACGCACAGACAGGGGCACGGCCGCTGGCGCCGCCTCCCGTCGAACGCGGAGGGGGCGCCTCTTCCAGGCCAGGGTGGGTTTCGAAGACGCTGGTAGCACCGGGGCCCTTCCTTCCCGCACGTCTGCAGGTCGCCTCCCAGTTACGGCTCTTCGACCCGCAGCTGAAGGAGAAGCCGGAGGAGGAATCTTGTGCGGAGCCCGCCTGGCTGGTCCAGCTGCAGCGTGTGGAGAAGCAGGTCAAGGTGCGTCGGGGCTGCCGGTCGGGCTGGTGGAGATAGGCGGTTTTCACCCGCAGTGTGAGGTGGAGACAGGACAATTTTGGGGGCGCATGTTTTGTCAGCGAGGCCTCACTCCTGGGGGAGGGGAGGCTCCGAAGCCTGGAGCGAGCGGTCACTGGGGACTGGGCCCGGCGGCTCCTGCGGCCTCGGCTGCTGGCAAGGCCTGAAGTGTCTCTCCCGCAGGAGGGTGCGGTGGTGTGGAGCCCGGACACGGCCTTCCCCCCGCCCTGCCCCAGCACACCGAGCTCCGAGGTGGGCCGGTGCGACGGCCCAGGACTCGCGCCGCCCTCGGACCTGGGCACTGAGAATCCACTGCTGGCGCCGCCTGCGCCCAGCGCCGAGTACTCCGGCCAGGGCGTGTGGCTGCTGCCTTCAGGTGAGCCCGCGGGCAGGGGCTCCCGTGCCTGCCTCGGGGCGTCCTGTCCTGGCATCCTCAGCACCTTGTGCCGTGGCAGTCGCTCCCGCAGTTCCTCGATGAGGAGCATCCACGCGGAGTGCTGCGCAGTAAGTGCTGGGTCGCCACCCACGGGCCTCCTCAGGCAACAGTAGCGCTTTCTCTCCTCTACTGTCTCCGTGCAGCTCTGCCGACGCCCCCCGGCCAGCCCGCCTTCCCCACCCGGGTGCCGCTGTTCCCTGTGCCCCCACCGGGCCCTGCTGAGCCTGGCTGCGGGCTCCCGGGGTCTGCGCGTGGCTTTGTGGAGCCCTCGGGGCCTGGTCCTGCAGCCTTGTACCCCGGGCCTGGCCTGCCGCCCGGCGCGCCACCCCTCCAGGACAGTGAGCACCCGCTGCGGGAGGCCAGGATCCAGGACTCAGGTGGGTCTGCCGCAGGGTCGGCCAGTGGGCAGAGCTCAGCCGGCTTTCCTGCTCCATGCAGTGGGTGGTGGGAGAGACTGAAGGCACTTGGACTTGAAACGAGCTACATTGCTGAACAGATACCAAAACCATAGGCGTTTTAGGCTAAATGGGTTCATTGAGCATCAGTGCTAGTGTCTTTCGTTAGGGTGCGACGTGCGGCTGCCTGGGGCGCGACAAGCTGGCTGTGCATGGGCCCGGGCTGCCGCCCCCGTCCCGCCCAGCACCTCCTGCCTCGGTCTGTGGGGGCCGCGCCGGGCGGAGACTGTGGAAGGGGGGCTTCGGCTGGGTCCCGACTCAGCCCTCGGGGCGGCTCCTCCGTGGCCACGTGCTGGCAGCACCGGATCATGGGGCCTCTCTTGCATCAGCAGGAACGGTCCCGCAGGACCCCCGCGGGGGAGACTCACTGGCAGAGCGAAGAGAAGAGGATTTTGGTGGCCAATTCGACATGGTAGTTGCCCACCCTTTTTTTAGTGAATAGGGACCCAAACTCTTTGTTCTTCAGTTGCAAGTGGACAGATGATACCACACAAACTTGCCTTTAAATCGTCTCTTAAAGAGAAGGCATTTCTGAAAAACTTGAGTCATTAAGACACGAAGGCCGGGGGAAGCAGGGGTGGGAAAAAGACCATGTGGCCGTGTGTGGCCGTAGTTGCTGGGAGAGGACGCGCGGCTGGTGGCGGCCCCTCAGCTGTAACTCAGTGCTGAGGGGGCCCCGTGGCCCCCGCTCCTGCCCTGCCCTGGGGCCCCCAGGATCCCTGCTGTCTCCTTGAGGTTGAGGTTCACTGTACCAGATGTGTTAGCTCTGATCCCCAGGCGGGAGGGGCACGCTTTCCTACGGCCGCTTCCTGGAGCCGCTTTTACGGCTGCCTGGCCCGGCGTGGGCACTGGTCAGCAGGCGATTGCTGTAGCTTAAACTTCATTGTTCTGTTGCTAAGATGCCCTGTCCCTGGGAAAGAAAAAATGAGAGTTTGGCTGTATGGAAAACAGACTCTTAATCCAGGGATAAGTAATTTTACTTTTAAAAAGCCCACTGCCCCACTGCCCAGTCTTCGCGCTCTGTGCGCGTGCGCAGTTCGCGTCTTCAGCCGCGCACCCGCATCCTGGTCTCCGCGGTGGCTCCAGGGAGGCCGCTGGTTCGGTGGGGGCCGACTCTCCTCCAGCCGGTCCCAGGAGCCAGGGCTGCCCTCGCCCGTCCCGCCTGTGTGCCCCTCCTCGCCGTCACCGCCCGGCCCTGCGGGGTGTCCTGAAGGCCCGGGAGGTCCCCGCTGAGCCTGCCCCTGCACTGCCTTGCTCAGGGCCCCTCGAGGACGCGGCTAGACTCCGAGGCCCCCCCGGGGTGGGGGTCTGCTGGCCCCGGCGCCCTGCAGCCTCCATCTCTGACGTCCGCTCCTGAAGCTAAGAGTCCTGTACAGACAGCCAAAAAGGAGGCCAAGGAACCCAAGAAGGTAACGCACAGCCCGCCTCCAGCTGGGCTAGGGGCCGGCTGGGGCCTGGGGGGGCCTTGGGCCCTCGCGCCTGGGAGGCCTGGACGAGGATTTTGTTTCTTTTCTCACGAAACTGAACGTTTTGGGGGCAGATGAGCTCACCGGGAAGCATGTGAAGGGCGCATGGCCTGGTGGATGGTGTCATCTGTCCCTTGGTTACACTGCCCCGTTCAGAGCTAGGGCAGCTCCAGCCCCCGAGGGGGGTCCCATGTGTCCGTGACCTGTCAGCACCCTCCCCCAGAGGGTGACCCCCCCTTCTGACTTACGTCACCATGGATGAGCGGTGGCCTTTGTTGCGCTTCACACAGAGGAGGCTCGTCCCCATCCTTGGGCGGGGACATCTGCTGCAGGGGGCCTGCAGCTCAGCGCCCCTCCTCCGACGCGGGCGGCATCGGTCAGCCTGTGTCGGGCCCGGTCCTCCTGGGGGTGCGCCCAGGGCCCAGGCACCTAGTCCCGCCTCGGGAGGCGTGGCCTGGGACCGGTGCTGGCGACCCCCCCAGCCTGTCCTGCAGCTGCCCCGACTGTCCGGGCCTCGTCCCTGTGTGCGAGGCGGGCGCCGGGGGCCCCTCCCTCGGGCCTCTGTGGCGGGCGATGCTTCCTCTGCTTTGGTTGGCATCCCCGGGGGAGGGGCAGAGCTCGTCGCCACCTCGCCCTCCTCCCCGTGACCTGGGCTGCCTCGTTCCTCCCGTGCTGTCTGCGACAGGCATGGCCTCAGCCCCATAGGGGCCAGTTGGCCAGACTTCTCTCCAGTGGCTCGTGTCTGCAGCAAGCAGTGTTCATTCAGGGTGTGTGTGATTTGGGAGACACGGCGCAAGCACGCGGGTCGTGCCCGCTGCAGGTCTGGAGCTGTGGCTTTGAATGTGGGCGGCCGCCACCCTCTGTTTTCAGTAGAGTGAAGCGTGGTGTTGGACGAGTCGAGAAGTTGCCCAGCGGGTCCTTTCTTCCGCTTGGGACCAGAGAGGGGCCATGTCCAGAGGGGACCCCGGACTCTCCCGGCCTGGCCTGCCTGGCCCGCCGCGGGGGAGCAGCGCCGGCGGCTGCCCCCACGTCGGCAGGCGGGAGAGGCTTGCGGCGGCGCGGCCTCGTCCTGAGCTGCTCCAGTTGTGGCGGGCACACCCCGCAGCGCCGGCCGTCTCCCCCGCGTCCCAGGGAGCAGCTCGGCGGCATCGAGGGCGTTCGCACTGCTGTGCAGCCGCCACCGCCACCCTCTCCAGGACTGTCCCTCCTCCCCACAGACACTCTGTCCCCACGAAACTCCCCCCGCAGGCCTGGCCCCTGTGGGCTTCTGTCTCTGTGAGTCTGCCTCCCGCAGGGACCGCATGTGAGTGGGAGCACAGAGGAGCGTTCTGTGCCACGTCACTCAGCACGGTGTCCCCCGGGTGGTTGTCGTGGTTTTTGTGTAGGGAGGGGAATCCTGGTTCTCCTGGCTGACCGCTAGGAAAAAGAGGACGGAAGCGCATTTGCCAGACGACACGAAAAAATCGGTGAGCATCAGAGGGCGGCGCATAGGGGCTTGGTGGGTGGCCTGGGCACGCCCACCAGTGCTCGTTGGCACAGTGCGTTTCAGCCTTAGAACAGACCCCAGTACGTGTCTTTTTGGGTATTCAAGTGTCACAAATAGGCTCAAATGCTGTCCCGTTCTTTTTGCTGATGTCGTTCTTTGCTCTTCACCAACATGGCAGATTGTCTGGGATGCAAAGAAGAACCGATGGGTGGACACGAGCGAGCCAGAGGAGGAGGTTCGGTGGCTGGGGGCTGTGCTGTGCCTGGGGGGCCCCGTCCTCCGAGGCTTCCGTCTGTGGCGCGTCCTGGGCGTCGGGGCTCCTCAGCCGCCTTCTGAAGCCCGCTGTCCCACTGCAGAAGAAGGCTCCGCCCCCGCCTCCGATGTCGCTTCCCAAGGCTCCGCAGGCTGCCGCCCCTGGGCCTGGAGGTCCCCCCGGAGCCTCTGTGAACATGTTTTCTCGGAAAGCAGGTAACAAACCAGAAACGAGAGCTGGATTGCATAACCTGTTGGCCCCCCAGGGCACCCGAGTCCGTGAGGGCCGCCTGAGCAGTGGGTGGTGGGGCTGAAGCCAAGAGGGGGCTGGTTTGTGAGGAGGGCTTAAGGGAGGTGCCGGACCAGCCGCTCTCAGCAAAGGGCGGAGCAGGCTGTTGAGGGTCGGCCCTCGCCCAGGGCAGATGCCCAGCACGGGTGCTCTGTGGAGGGGCGCCCTCCCGGCCAGCTGCCCGGTGGGCCTGGAGAGGGTCCCTGCTGGCCTCCTCCCGTGGTGCGGAGGGGCTGGGCCACGTGAAAGCAGGCCGGTCAGCGCGCCCACCTGACTTGCCTCCTCTCCTGCGGCAGGCGGCACGCGCGCGCGCTATGTGGACGTCCTGAACCCAGGCGGGCCCCAGCGCGCTGACCCAGCTCTTGCCCCCGCGGACCTCTTTGCCCCACTTGCCCCACTCCCGTTCCCGGCGCCCTTGTTTGGACCAAACCCAGGTAGGCAGTACGGGGCGGTGGCACCTCTGTGTGAGCCCGCCTCCAACCTTCGGCCCTCCCCGAGAGGCAGGGCCTTAATCCCCATTGAGGGGAGTGGCGGCCAGGGGCGCAGGGGGCCTCGCCCCCTTTCTTCTACCATCACGCACGGGAATGACCTCTAGGATGTGACCTCCCCCGCCACTGTCTCCCTCACAGAGGCGGAGGGAGCCCCGTTCTCCGAGGGGCCCAGCAGAGAAGGACACGCCCCAGCAGGGGGTCCAGCCGTTCCAGAAGCTTCTTCGGAACCCAAGGTGAGCGGGTGCACGGGACAGGGTGGGACACCCTCCTCCCAGGCCAAGACCACGGGCCCGTCCTTGCGCGTCTGTGTCTGTGACCTCCCGGGGGCTCGCAGTCCAGCCACGTGCGTGGCGCGTCCTGACGGTCTGACTGAAGTCAGGGCGGTAAGGGGAGGGGTGTCGGTGTCCAAAGCTTGCGTGGAATAGGAGGGTTCAGGGTACGGGCTCCAAAGCCGGATTGACACGGGTTCATCCCCGGTCCCCGTCAACGAGCTGTGTGAACTTTGGGGAAGTCGCTTCTCCAGGCCTCCGTTTCCTGCTCTGAGAAATGGGATAAAAATAACTCCAGGTCATGGGTCATCGGGAGGCGTGCCGTGGGGTGTGGGACGGTGACGTCAGGTGCACGTGCCGTGGGCTCTTGTCCTGCTTCTCCGAGGGTGCATGTCCCATGGGCTGGAGCAGTGCGGGGCCTGGCCCAGAGGGAGGCTCGGTGCCGCCCGCCTGGCCGGGGGCGCACGTCTGCTGGACTGGGCAGGCGCCACATTTGTGTCTCTCCCGCAGGTTGTCAGTGCGGCGGCCTCGCTGCCTGCTTCTGATCCAGCCCCCTGCCCAGTGGACGGCTCGCAGGGGGGAGAGGTAAGGGGCACCCACCGCAGTCTCTGCCCAAAGTCCAGGCCGAAGAAGCTTGCTCTCCCCCTCCTGTCCAACGGCTTCTTCCTTAGAAATGAGGGTTACCGGGGAGGGAAGGCGGTTTAAGCGCTTTCTATGACTTGAGAGTGTCGCCGTGCTCCGAGAAGCGCAGCCGCCCGTGCCTGAGCAGAGCTGTTCAGGAGCTCAAACGAGTGAGGGTTTGCGCCCGCACTCCAGCTCTGCCCTGGCCCAGCCGGCCCAGGGCCTGCGTTACTCGGGGTCGTGCGGTCCAGCGACCAAGTGGCCAAGGCCTGGCCGCACACCCGCACTCACAGTTGTTTCTTAACCAAAATTGCCTCAAAACGGGAATGTCAAGCTCACGCTGGCTTTCCCCTGCGGGGATTCTGATGGCTCCGTGACGCGCTCTGGACTGACCCCGACGGCTGGAGCGTGGCTGGAGCGTGGCGTGTGCGCTGACCCTGTGTTGTGTTCTCGCTGTCTTGTAGCTTTCGCGCTCTAGCTCAATGAGTTCCCTGTCGCGTGAAGTGAGCCAGCATCTTAACCAGGTACCCGAGGCTGGCGGCTGTCACTGAGCGCAGGGCGGGGAGGGCCGCCTGAGGCAGGCAGGGTTCCTTTTCCAGTCCAGCGCAGGAAGGGCTCTCGTAGGCCGGGCCGCGGGGAGCAGCGACAGCAGTCCCGCGGCTGGTCCGCGTGGGCGATGCCGGAGCGCTTCGTCTTTGATGCGCAGCTGGGGCCCAGCTTTCCCCAGGGGCTCGACTGGAAGGCCTGATGCGACCTGTTTCTCTGCACATCAAACCCTGAGTTCTGGGGACGGGTGCTTTAGGTCCGAAGTCACCGAGCACGCCTCCTGACCACTTCCCCGACGCTGGCGGGCTGCGCTGGGGCTGTGCATGTCCTGGGTCTGAAGCGCTCGCACTGCATGACGCGCGACTCCCACTGTTTCTCTGTGAGCCACGACGCGGTTCAGTCCGCGTGGCAACAGGCCCCTTCCACGTGCTTCTGTGGCTCATTCAGGAGTGTTGCAAGTCCTCAGAAGTAGCACGTGTTTGTCAGTGTGTGGCATGGTCGTGCTGAGCTGAGCTCTCTGTGGTTCCAGGCTCCCAGTGACCAGCCCCCCGCGGGCAGTGCCCCCGGGCCAGCTGTGCCCTTCTACCACCCTGCGCAGTTCGCACAGGTAAGTGCGCGCCGTCTCCGAGGGCGGGGCAGGGCGGGGCCGGGCAGAGGAGAGGCCTTGCCCCCAGCCCAGGATGCAGCCCCGGGCTCTGCCGCTGCCGTGCCTGCCCCGCTGTCGGGGCGGTTCTGGACTGTCTGCTCCTGTAGTGTCTCTTCGTCCAAGCTCTTACCGCCACAGCACAGACTGGCTGCGGGCCGAGGGGCTGAGTGGGGCAGGAGTCTGCAGGGGGCCTTGGCGTCAGGGACAGAACACCTCGCCCGACTCCAGGCTGTCCTGCTGCAGGCCCCGCCTCGCGGCCCGCGGTGCCCGGCCGGCCGCCCGCACCTCCCCCGCCCCCTGCTGCCCTCGGCTTCGGCAGGTGTCTGCAGACAGGCTGTTTCTTGGCCTCTTCCCCCTCTGCCTCCCAGGACTGAGGTGTCCTGTTACCACCTGGCCATCCGTCTGCATTTCCGCTTCACGATTGGTCGTCGTTTCCTTCTCCCCTGTGACCTCTTGTGTTCCACGTCTCTCCAAGAACCCCTCAGCTCTCATTTCTGAGGGTTGGTGAGGGAGCAGGGCTGTGCCTGTCTTGGTCAGTCCCTCCCTGTGCATCTCCCTGGGGCCTTTAGATCCTCCGCTCTTGGAATTGGCCTCCTTTTGAGCCCCTAACGAACCACTGCGCCTTTAAAGGGGACGCCAGCACCTGACCCTGACTTGGCCAGTGGTCATGGGCTGTAGAAAGGGGACAAAGCACACCTGCCCGTCTGGCGTCGGGACGTGTGCTGGCTTGTTCCCCAGGCCCGGGTCGAAGCCTGCTGGGCCCTCCCTGAGCGCCACCCTCCCCGGGGGCCAGCATGCGCAAGTCAGTGCTGTTCTGTCGTTTCAGGCCTCTGCCACCTCAGGAAGCTCAAGGTCGGGGAGGATGGGCCAGAGGAAATACCCAGCGTTGAGGTAGACTGGTCCCTGTACTGGATCAGCCTTGGGCACAGACCGATCGCCTGCGACCTCCCTTCTGTTCCAAGCGATGAGGCCCAGCACCCGTCGCAGGAAGCGTTGCCAAAGCTAGTCCCACAGCCCCTCTGAGGCCTGAAGCAGAGAAGTGACCCTCGGCTCAGGGCCTCCCACCTAAAGAATGAGTTCGGGAGATCCTCTAGTCCCTTAGCAATGGCGCACTAAGCGCGGCTGGACTCTGCTGCAGGCGGGGAGGGGGGCTCGGAGCTTTGGGAATGAGGGCGTCTCTGGAAGCCCGATGCGACTCGCCGCCAGATTCGTCTGAGACGCCGAAAGGAAGCGCACCGCTGCCGTGGCCGCTCCCTGGCCCACGTTGGGAGCCTGGCACATGGTTTATGGATGGTACCTGCTGAGTGGCCTCACCTCAGCCACCCTCCAGCCAGGGCGGGGCCCTGCAGGGCAGCTCTCTCCTGCTGCAGAAACGTCTCCCTGCGGCTGGTTAGCACCACAAGGGGCTTCCTGCGACCAGGGGGCTGGCGCTGTCCGTAGGGAGGAAAGAGCCACCTAACAGAACTTGCGTTTTACATGTAACTGATCCTCACTGGTCAGCCAGTGCTGAAGCTGTGACCGTCATTTATCAATTTGGACCTCTTTAGGGAGTGACCCGGTTGCACTCACGGTCAGAGCAGCCGTACGGCCGCCACACTGCACACTGGCCAGCGGTGCACTAGTGCCAGTGGGTCTGCAGGGCCCCGCAGCCGGCACGCCCCTCCCGTCTGGGCGACTTCACCGCAGGGGCTGGCCGCGTCTTGAAGAAAGTGACTTAAAGTAGTTTCTTGGAGAAGCTCTAGAAGCTGACACCCCTGCACCTGGGTCTCCCCGCACTGAGCCCTTCCGCTGCGGGGCTTGGGCACTCAGCCCCAGGGACCTGCAAGGGAAGACCCTCCTGTCACCGGACCCAGAGCTTTCAGGCTTCATCGACTGTTCCGAAAACTGTCCACGTCGCTGTTAAATCTAAACAGATGAGAAAAGATTTAAATATTTATAAAAATCATTAGGAACTGATCTCCGTAGTTCTGCTTGGCATTTCCGATCTCACGCAGGGCTGCGCGAGTGTGCACTGGCCACTGGTCCCTCCCTCCTTCCCGGTTCACTTCCCGGTTCATCTGGGAGGGACTGCGGGCTGGGCTGGGAAAGGCCGACCCCAGGGGGCCTCATGTGCCCCAGGTCAGCGGGTGTGATTCCTGGGGCCGTGGCCCCTTGCGCCGTGCGGCTTCCCCCAGCCCATTATCCTGTTAGTGACTTTTGATTCAAGACGCTTCCTCCAGGTGGGAGCCATTATTTTTCCTAAATGCTGATTGTTACACTGCAAATTGTTAAATAAAATAAAATAAAATATTTTGGGCTCTGAGCACTCTCATTCTTTGCTTTTGCTGATTGAAGCCAGGGAGCCTCCAGGGCCCGAGTCACCTCAAGTGTGGCAGGGACCAGCCTGCGGCCAAGGCTCCCCTCTGTGGGCGTGGCGAGTAGGGGGTAGGTTTGCTCGGAAGCCCGCAAGCCCCGTGAGCATAAGCGTGAGCGTGAGCAGCAACGTGCGAAGGGGAGTCGGAGGGGAGTTAGGATTCCAGTGGCAGGGGAAGGCCGGACTGTCAAATCTGCAGGGACTGGGCGGTGCCCTGGCGCGGGGGGGGGGGGGGCGGGGGGGGCGGCCCCCGGGGCCTGGGCAGGTTGGGGCGGATGCTGGCCCCGCCCCTCTGGCTCGGGAAGGGAGGCCGCAAGGGGGCGTGGTCTCCGGGCACCTGGCCCCGCCCCCAGCACCCGTGTCCTCTCTCAGCCAGCTGGGCCTCCGGCCGCCAGAGGCCGCTGCAGGCGTCAGCCCGCCGCCCAGGCCGCCGGTTGCCGAGGCGTCTGCCAAGGCCCGCGGAGATTGGGGAGCAGACAGCAGCGAGAGGTAGGGGCGCGGGGTGACCCCGGGCGGGGCCTGTGGCCGGTGGTCCCTGAGTGCGGGGTGACCCTTGGGCGAGAGATAACCCGGGGGTGGGACCCACGAGCAGTGACCCCGGGGCGCGGGTCTGGTCCCACCCCCAGCTCCACTGCGGTCATTGCCCTGGGAGCTGCTGCGGGATCACAGGCCCTGCGTCGGGGCCTTGGCCGCTGCGCCGAAGACCTGCTCAGGGTCGCGGCTGGGCTCTTGGGGTCTGCGGGCCAGGGGTGGTGGTGGCGTGCAGTGCAGCCAGAGCCGACGGGACCCCCACCCCAGGCTGCGTCTGTGAGTTGCCCTCCGCTGGCCTTCACCTTGGAGACGCGAATTCTCACTCGGTCCCGTCCCTAGCGCCCCTACCGCGAGCGGGCTCCCACCAAGAAGGAGGCTTCCCAGCTTCGCAGGCAGGGCCCTCATCCACCCCTAGGAGGTGGCAGCAGGTGGGGATGTCTGGGTGCTTGTTCCTGCTGGATGGCCGCTGGCCAGCCCACTGTCACCCTGCGCCGTCACTGCCCTTCAAGAACGTTAAATTCGTGGAAGTAATAGCAGTTTCCTCTTAGACCCCTTGGGCGCTCCAGGACTTCGGGGCCCCCAGCCATGCAGCGGCTGGCCCTGCCCCTGCGGGCCTTCTCCACGCCCCGCTGCCGGGGACTTCTGACCGCACATCCCTGACACCGGGGCATCGCCAGCAGCCCTCAAGGAGCTGTCCCCCCGGGTGCGCTGGACCCCTGGACTATGCCATCCAAGTCAGCCTGCCTGGGGCCCTCGGAGGCGGCGCCCCAGCAGCCCGAAGCCAGAATGCTCAAGGGGAGACTTCCGAACACAGACAGAGACCTGGTCCCCTGCCCAGGGGCCCTGCCCACCGACAGCTCTCCCGGGCCTGAGAAGAGCCCAGTGGTCCCTCTGGACATGCCAGCAGAAATCACCAATGAAGACCCACAGGCTAAGGCCAAACCCTTCACCCCAAAGCCACCGACGAGGCCCAGGCTGGAGCGGGCACTGTCCCTGGATGAGAAGGGCTGGAGGAGGAGGCGTTTTCGGAACAGCCACGAGGACCTGGCCTCCCGGAACGGGGCCAGCCCCTCCAGGGCCTCCTCGCGGGACGAGGCCCCCGGGCCCTCTGCCCACACTCACTCCCCACCCTGCCTGAGCACCTCCTTGCAGGAAATCCCCACGTCCCGCGGGGCTCTGGGCCACGCGGGCGGGAGCCCCTCCTCATGGGGTAATGGTGTCTCTGGAATCATCGGCACCTCCCTGGATGCCCTGCACCGGAACGGGGCCCCGGCGGGGAGCACCCCCAGGCTGGCCAGCGGGCTTCCCTCACGCCTGCTGCCCGCGCTGGACTGGAACGTCGCCTCCAACTCCCTGCGGACGGCGAACAAGGTGGATGCGGACCACGCGGACTACAAGCTCCGCCTGCAGACCAGGCTGTTCCGGGCCCACAGCAGCCTGGGCCCCAGCCGGCCCCCCAGCCCCCTGGCCTGCGACGACTGCTCCCTGCGCTCCACCAAGTCCTCCTTCAGCCTCCTGGCGCCCATCCGTGCCAAGGACGTCCGGGACAGGTAGGCCTCCCCAGGACGGGGAGGGGCTGCGGCCTCTGTAGCCTTGATTTTAGGGTTCAGCAGCGAGCTCCAGGAGGACCGCGTGATGGTGTTCTCATCGAATTGTGCCAGGGCACAGAGACGGAGACGACCCAGTCTCTGTCGGTAACCCTGTCTCCCAGCTCACCCCAGGGGACTCTCGTGCCAGAAGCTGGCCACGTGGATGCGGGGCCTGCAGCGCTTTGCCAGCACTGACAGCTAGACACGTGACTGCTGGACCGAGGGCCCCGCCACATGGAGGGAGGCCCCCAGGGTCCACTCTCGGCCGGGAGGGGACCACAGGTGGAGCCTGATTGCCTGCTCTTTGCCTCCAGCAGGGTGCCCTGATTTCTGTGGTGGTCCTGGACCCGGTTTGCTGGGCGCCCACCGAAGCTCATGGCGGGGGGTGTCACAGCACCAAAGAACCAAAGACGCTTGGTTTCTGGGCCTCATGGGGCTTTAATATTTAACCCACATTGACATTTTTATGGCTTGGAAAGAACTTGGGTGCTGGCCCGCGTCTTCCCTTCTGCTCCCAACTCCCAAACGTATGCTCTGGCTCATCTCCCCGAGGCCAGAGCCATGAATCCACCGGGCCGCAGGTGCAGAGGCTTCTGAGCGCGCCGCACACGCCCCTGACCTCCTCCCGAGCTGGGGCGCCTCCTGGGTGCCCAGCTGCAACGCCACCCTCCGCTCTCCATCCCCTCCCCTGGGCCTGCCCGTCTCCCGTGTCTCCCCATCCTGGCTCCTGCCACGCCCACCAGGCCTCCACTCCCAACCAGAGCCAGGCGGGTTGTTTGAAGCCCACGTGGGGCCATGGCCCTGCCTTTGGGCCTTTGGGGGCCCGAGGAGCATGTCCCGGCAGCTGGCCCCTCCCTGGGTCCCTGTGCTTGGACCCCGCGTTCAGGCCGGGCCCCTCTCTGCAGGAGCTATCTGGAGGGGAGCCTCCTGGCCAGCGGGGCCCTGATGGGGGCGGACGAGCTGGCCCGGTACTTCCCGGACCGGAGCGTGGCCCTCTTCGTGGCCACCTGGAACATGCAGGGCCAGAAGGTAAGCAGGCCGCCCACCCCTCTCGGGATGAGGCCTCGGCTGTTGCCTGTTCTGTCCAGGCTCCCCGAGCTGGCACCGCCCCTGCTCCCCCACCCCCCCGCCACACGCACTGCGTTAGTGTCCAGGCAGCAGCGTGTTCTTTCCCAGCCACTGTGTTTAGATCCGTTGTAGGTGGGCAGCAAATTAGAGAGGAAGGTAGAGCGCCGCCCTGAGCCCCTCCCCCACCACAGCCTCCCCACCGCTCACATGCTGGGCCACCCGGCGCTGCAGGCTGGGGCTCACACGCTGGTTTCGTGCTGATTTCCGGAGAAGCCCCCTCCCCGCGGGCCCACCAGCTTCCCCTGCAGCCAACCCTGTGTTTCCCTGGGCCCCTCCACACCGCGAGGTCTGTCCTCCGCTTAGCGGTCTCCGTCCCCCTGCCTGTGGGGCCTTGTTCTGGGCCGGGTGGATCCTGGCGCCCGTGGCCTGAGGGACAGGACTGTCACACATGTGTGGCCTCGTGGCCGCGTCCCAGCTGCCGTTCGGGTGACATTCGGACGAGGGTTGGCCGACCCCAACGAAGCCGCCCCCGGACGAGATGGCAGTGATTTCTGTTAAGCTGGAGGAGGAGGCAGGTGCCCGGCAGGCGGCTCTGCTCTGGTCCCCGGGCCCGCAGGGTTCATGGGGTCAGAGCCAGATGTCACTGCGGCCGCAGACTGGGGCGGGGATGGGCGGGGGCGTTTCCCTCCCTGCAGGGCCCACTGCGTCCACGCTGCTCGCTGGCCCAGGGAGGGGTGGGGGGGCACACAGTGAGGGTCAGGCTCCGGGGCCAGGCTGGGGCCGGACGCGGCTGACCAGCAGCGGGGGGTGGGGGGCATGGCGAGGGAGGGGGTGCAGGCTCGGCCTCGGCGATGCCAAGCTGGGGGGAGTGGCTGCGGGGCCCCTCCGGCCGCCTGCCAGGCGCTGCTTCCCGGCAGGAGCTGCCTCCCGACCTGGGTGAGCTCCTGCTGCCCGCGGAGGCCGACTTCGCCCAGGACCTGTATATCATCGGGGTCCAGGAGGGCTGCTCCGACAGGTAGGCCCCCGCCGCGCCCCGCCTCTCCCCGAGTCCACCGGCCCCTGTGAACAGCTCTGCTGGGCGGGCCTCTGGGGCTGACCCGCTGTGGCCTGCGACCCCCTGCTGCTAAGCCTGGGCCGAGCACACAAAGTGCCTTCTAAAATGGTGACTCAGAGAATTCAAAGTAAATGAGCTTTACCTTCTGGTGAATAGTAGCTGAGCTAAGAGATTATAAGTGCAGGGAACTGCGGCTCGGCCACTCGGTCCCCTCCAGGCTCTCAGCCAGGACCCTAAAGGGCATCACAGACCCACCCTGGGGCCCGCGGGGCTGTTGCTCCCCGCTCCTCCCTCTGGCGGCACGCCCGCCCGTGGCCTTGCCGAGGGGCAGCAGGCCTGCGGCCCGGGGCTCGCTGGAGGCGGAGCAGGGGTCGGGACCCGCCCGCGTCACCCGTGCCTTTGCAGGCCTGCGATGTCACTGCAGGTGCCCCAGGGAGCCTGTCTGGCAGGGAGGCCCCACCCTCTGGCCCAACAGATACAGTGGCCCCTTGCGTGACTCCTCTCTGCCTCCCCTTTGCGAGGGGAGGACGCCAGGCCAGACTGGGGGGGCCCTCGCAGCGCCTCCTCGAGGGTCGGGGGCGGGGGGGGGGGAGCGGCCAGGAGGCCCAGTCCCCGCCCCAGGACGACCTCGACTTCTCCGCAGGCGGGAGTGGGAGGCGCGCCTGCAGGAGACGCTGGGGCCGCACTATGTCATGCTGTCCTCCGCGGCCCACGGGGCGCTGCACGTGTCCGTGCTCATCCGCCGGGACCTCATCTGGTTCTGCTCAGGTAGGCGGTGCCCGCCCCTGTCCCCGCCCCCGCCTCGCCCCTTCTCTGCCCCGGGACAAGCGCCATCAGCTGTGCCCCCCAACCCCTGCAGAGGTGGAGAGTGGCACAGTGACCACGCGCATCGTGTCCCAGATCAAGACCAAGGGGGCCCTGGCCGTGGCCTTCACCTTCTTCGGCACCTCCTTCCTCTTCATCACGTCCCACTTCACCTGTAAGTCGCCCGCAGCCGGAGCTGGCCCCGTGTAAGGCCGCTGTCCCCCTACCCTGGGGGGGCACAGGGTGCAGGCGGGGCCCTCCGCTTGGTCTCCCTTGGAGACCCTGGCAGCCGGGACGGTGGCCTGGTTCCACGGCTCCGTTCTGGAGAGAGGCGTGGCGGGGGGATGGTGTCCTGCCGGCCCTGTGCGGGGGAGCCCACCGCTGCTGCTGGGGGTCCTCCTGGACCAGCCACCCAGTGGCTGGCCCTCCGTCGGACGCCGGCCCCTCGAGCGCCCCCACCACCCTGTCCTGGCAGCCGGGGACGGGAAGGTCAGCGAGAGGCTGCTGGACTACAGCAAGACCATCCAGGGGCTCGCCCTGCCCAGGAACGTGCCGGACACCTGCCCCTACCGCTCCGACTCGGGTGAGCGGCCGGCCCGCGGCCCATGGTGCTTACGGGCGCCTCCCCTTCCCCTGAGGGAGCGGCCTCTGCCTTGACCCCTGGGGGGCTGAGCGGAGGCAGACAGGCCCGGGGACGCGGGCCAATCCCTGTCGCAGAGGCACCGCAGGCCGGGAGGCCTGGGCTCACGCGCTTTCTGGCTCGTGCCCCAGCGGACGTCACCACCCGCTTCGACGGGGTGTTCTGGTTTGGAGACTTCAACTTCCGCCTGAGCGGCGGGCGCGTGGCAGTGGAGGCCCTCCTGAAGCAGGACCCGGGGACGAGCGTGCCCGCCCTGCTGCAGCTGGACCAGCTCACCCGGGAGATGAAGAAAGGTGAGGCCGGGGGAGGGGCGGCGAGCAGGCGGGGCGCGGCCCCGGGAGGGGCGCTGCCCTGCCCGCTGGCCGCCTGAGACCTGCGCTCGCCCCAGGGTCCATCTTCAAGGGCTTCCAGGAGCCTGACATCCACTTCCTGCCGTCGTACAAGTTCGACATTGGGAAGGACTCCTATGACACCTCATCCAAGCAGAGGACCCCGTCCTACACGGTGAGTGTGGCCGGCTGCCCACAAGGTTGGCTGCGTTCGCTCTTGGGTTGGGAGGGAGTGCCGTGCCCCATGCCTGGGGGCTCCCAGGGCCCGCCCACCCTTGGCTCCAATTGTGCCCGCGTCCGTCTGAGCGCCCTGAGGCCTGGCTGCCCAGACGCCCCTCTCTGAGGCCTGCTCACAGCGCACACCGTGGCGGCGGCCACTCCAACCGTGTGCTCTGCCGAGGCACTGTGCTGAGCGAGGCGGCTGAGCCAGGCTGCAGGCAGTGCCCCGCCGGCTCTGGAGGAGCTGGGGCAGCGGGGCCGGGCTGGACCCGGGCGGCCTCTGCGGCTCCTACCGGCGAGGGGGAGTGGGTGTAGCCTTAGGGCGTGCGGGAGAGGCCTGGGTGCTCCTGGCCCTCCCGGTGCCTGGGTGCCCACCGATGACGTGGGCTTGGGGTGCGGGGCTCCGGGACGGGCTGCCAGTCAGCACTGCCACAGACTCTGCTCGGGCGGCTCATGGGAGGGCAGGCAGGTCAGAGCCCACGGCAAACTGGGCGTCCCTGCCCCTTGCCTGGGGCTCCCCCTGCAGGACCGGGTCATGTACCGCAGCCGCCACAAAGACGACATCTGCCCGCTCAAGTACGCGTCTTGTCCTGGGGTCAAGACCTCGGACCACCGCCCCGTGTACGGCCTGTTCCGTGTGAAAGTGAGGCCCGGGAGAGACAAGTCAGTATCCTGGCCTCGTCGCCCCCGAGCTCAGCGCCAGGCGGCCATGGGGGTCGGGGACAGGGTGGGATCCTCGCCCAGTCGGGGGCTGCCGTCTGCGGCCCTGGGTGCAGGCCACCGTCTCACTGCGCCCTGGCACACCCCGAGGCAGGAGCGGGTTCCAGCAGCCCCAAGCAGGGATCGCGGCCATGGGTCGACGTGGCATGGCCGTCCCTGGAGCGACAGGCCACAGGGTCGGGACCAGGGCTGGGCGGCCCCCAACGCACCAGGAGAGCCGCCGGGGGTGGGGGTCGTGCAGGACGCGCACCCCGCGGTGGCCCCACCCTCCCCGACGGCTCTGTCCTCCATAGCATCCCGCTGGCCGCCGGCAAGTTTGACCGCGAGCTGTACTTAATTGGGATTAAAAGGCGGATTTCCAAAGAGATGCAGAGACAGCAGGCCCTGAAGACGCAGCACGCCAGCGCCATCTGCACCGTTTCCTGAGGGAGCTCCTCTGAAGAGGGCTGTTGCCCGCCGAGGACGGAGGCGGCTGCCGGTGGGGACCGCCCTGCCTTGGGGATGCTGGTGACCCATGGCCGGAGGATGCCCTACCTTCTGAGAGAGAACCTGACAGGCCCGTGGACTGCAGCCGGGGCGGGCCCTCCGCCAGGGGCCAGAGCCAGCTGCTGACTTTGTGAGGCGTCCCTGCAGAGGCCCAGCTTCCCTTGGGGCAGGCGGAGCTGGGGCCCCACGCTGGCCATGCCATGCCTGCCCTGTCCCTTGGGGGGCTCACGCCCCTCGAGCCGGCAGCAGAGCCGCTGCCCGAGCCTGTGCCAGCTCCCCGTCCCGCTTGCACGCCCGCGGCTGCCCCAGCGACCAGGTTCCATCCTCTGGCCCTTCCTCATCTGAGCACAGCTGGCCTGATACCAGGGGGGCTACTCAGTGACACGGTGGGGTGACTTGGGGCACACGCTAGGACCAAGCGGAGGCTAAGTTGGTCACCGGGCTAAAGCCAGACACTGTCCAGGGAGCCACCAGGGTCCCACTGCTGGGCTGGGGCAGGGAGGGGGGAATGTGGCCGATGTTTCAGGGCCGGATGGGCCCTCCAGCCGTGATGCCACCTCCCTGCCCTCCCGGCTTCACCAGTCTCAGACTGTTTGCTCCTGCAGCGGCACCATGAGAGGCGGCACCGTGACCAGGGCCTTTGCCGGCCGGAGCGGCTGCCGGGTGTGTGGAGGGTGACCTGCCCGTGGCGGGGGCCGGCACCCCTGCCTCCCCTGGTGGCGCTCTCTGAGCGCTGAGCCCGCCCTTCCTTCACCTGATACCGCTCCTGGAGAAAGTATAGGCCTCGAATGTGGGGAACCCAGGGGCATTCGATCTAGTCTGCTCAATTATTTATTTTTCCATATTTATATTTTTAAATAAATGCCTATATCGAATCTTTAACTCTTTCTGGCCGAAGTGTGGGTCCTAGGCAGAAACCACGGTATGCGGACCCTGTCTGCGCTCCTGGGTTTGGTCTCTGTCCCTGCCCACAACCCTCTGCGTCCCACCCGCTGCCCTGGGCTGTTAGCTGGAAAGTGAGCGGGTCGTGCGCGAGCTGTGGAGTCGGCCCCCGCAGCCAGCACGCCCGGTGCCCGCCCGCCTCAGCCGCCCGGTGAGCCCCCAGCTGTGCACACCAGCCTTCCGACTTGGACAGAGGGACCGCGATGCTCTGTGGGTGTAAAATTCTGCTGAAATGCACGTGCTGGTGGGTTTCTAACCCATTCACTGAAAGTCTCTCGTGAAGATTATTCTGTGGCAAGAGCCTGAGACGAAGACGATTTTATGGTTCTTTCTGGCCACTGTCTGACCCAAAGCCGAGCTTCAATTCTGGGTCAAGTGCTGCATGCGCCTTGTCAGGCCGTAAAACGAGGGCCGGACTTCAATGACTTGCTCCACACCAGCCGCCAGACTTTCACTGGGAAAGCTGGTTCAAATCGAAATCCATGCAAATGCCAGCAGCAGCCTGTGGAAAAGCAGCTTCACCAGGAACTGGGAGGCGGGGCCGTGAGGGCAGGGGGCTGCGCGGAGCCCCGCCAGCCGCAGGGTGACGCCTCCCCCCCCCCACCCCCGCGTGTCCCGGGGAAGCACTGCAGCAGCCGAGCACTGTGGCTATGAGGGGGCCGGGGGCGGGGTGAGCGCAGTGACTTCCAGGGCAGGGAGCAGGTGGTCCCCGCGGGGGAACAAGGTGCCCTGGGCCCTGAAAGGGGCAGGGGAGGCCGGCAGGCAGACACCTGTGTGGGTGATCAGCAGTTTCTAGAATGTTCAGAAAGCTGCAGGCTGTTAGAAGTCCACCTTCAGCTCTGTGGGAGGCTTGGGAGGCGACCCGCGGTTTGATCCGGCCTCACTTTCAGAGCTCGGTTCTGTCCCACTTAGTAGCAGCGCCTCCTGCCCCGCCCACTGCAGGGAAGCTCAGGGGCGACAGTCTGTGGCTGGAGACTCTGCACCGGCCTCCCAGGACCCCCCACCCGGGGGGACGGGCGGTGGGCTGGCATCCCCACCAGGGCAGAGTAGCCGCCTGTGCGGGGGCGTGCGGTGCAGGTGCATGACAGGCCCTGGCAAAATCACCATATGACAGGGCAGAAGGGTTGCGCACGCTTTATTTGACTCCATTACCCCGCTCCCTCCCGTCCCATGGGGCAGGCTGCCGAAGGTCCTCCCGTGGCCTGCGCACCCAAGGCCCCTGTGCCCGAGTGCTGCCCTGAGCCCTGGCGGCTGGGAGCTGCCCCACGGGGCGGTGCTCCCAGGGCCTCTCATGTGGGCCCTGGGGCTTCCATGGGGGTTTGAGGACCTCGAATGTATCGTGTCACCAAAGTCACGTGACCTGTCACTTCTGAACCTACAGCTCCTGATGCCCCCTCCCAAGCCACACATCCTGACACCTCTGAAACCAGAACCCACCTTTCAGCTACAGCGCAAGGGGCTTTGCAACTCTGGGCCAAATGGAAGGATCCTCAGGCAGAAAGGTACCGGCCGCATCCACGCCTTGGTGTGGGAGCGCTGCTGGTCAGCACGGGCCGGTGAACACAGGCCCTTAACCACCCCACCCGAGTCACAGCAGAGAACGGCAGGCGCACTCCACCGCTGGCGTCAGCAGACGACCTGGTGGCACCGCTACGTGCCCTGCTCCCACAGGGCAGGTGCTCAAGGAGCCACACCCTGGGAGCGGCGGCTCGGCGTGGGGGCTGGCCCCTCAGGAGGCCGCCGGGGCTGACGGCCCACTGGCCTCGGTCATGAGGTAGCCAGGCGCTTGCCCACCCTGTCGGCCAGACTTGAGACCCTACAGCGGCCCCACCTGCTAAAAGTCATGAGGGAGGTGCGCAGGCTGACAAGCTTGGAGCCGTGTGCACCGCCGCCTGCACGCCTGAGCTGGAGCGTGGAAGGCCCACGGGGCGTGCACTGTTCTGGGGGAGGGCGGGGCTGCGCCCTGCAGCGTCAGGCGTGTGCGTTCACACTGAGGAGGAGCGTCCAGGTCTGCACCGCTCATGGGTCTGCGCTAAACGCACCTCCACGGAAACGTGCGTGCGCGTGCCCCCGCCGTCTAGCGGAAGAGCCGGAAGGCCCTGGGCAGGCGCCCGTCTCTGCTGGACAGCGCCGCCTGGATGTGCTCGTAGGTCGGCAGGTCGCTCAGGTCGCCCAGCGCGGCCACCGCCGGCTTCCTGCGCAGCATCGTGGAAGCGACTCGCTTGATGTCCTCTGGCTTCACGTTGCCTGGTGCAGGGAAGAGAGGATGGAAGGCCTGACGCCCACAACCATCCCGCTTCTCCAGGCCGCCGAGGGGACGGAGGGGCGCCCGGAGCCCAGCCACCCCCTCGGGAAGAGGGTCCTGGTGTGGCCCCATGTGGGCTGCACAGTGAGTCGGCACGGAAGGACCGTAGTGAGCCTTGCTTTGGGGATGGGGACGTGTCTGTTGTCTAAAATGGCTTTCAGAGGCCGAGAACGTGCCCCACCAACAGGAGGTGAGTAGAAGAGAAAGAGCTCCTCCTCCACCCAGAGCCCCACACGGTGGGCAATAGGTGGGCGGGCGCCGAGACACCACTCTGCCCTCTGGGTGGCACGGCCACAGGGGAGAGGGAATGAGGGACGCCGGGAGCCCACCCCCTGGCAACGCGCCCGGCAGAGGTGGTTTCGGTGTGCAAGGCAAGGCCACGGATCGGGTCCTGTCATGCTCGAGGGTCGGGGGGGGCTCCCCACGGGGGGGACAGGGGTCCTCATAGGGCCCCAAACCCGTGTAACAGTACAAAGCTGTGCCAGCTTCTCACGAGGTGTCTCATATCATGACAGAGACAGTGCTGGCTGGCCCTCTGGGTCACAGACCCTCTGAGAATCCGAAAAACCTAAGACACACCTGTCGCCCCAAGACCCACGAGCAGACAGAGGCTGGCGCACGGTCGGAGGAGCCCAAAGGCCCCCGAGCCCTTCACAGGGCGCCACGGAACCACGGGGCCCAGACCCCTGCCGCCTCTGCAAGTGCGGCGCAGCCTCGGGCGCATACTCACGGATGAGCGCACACAGCTCGTGCGGCAGCTTTCGGGACCCGGTCGCCAGCACCTGCCTCCCCACGTCCTCGAAGATCACAGGCCTGGACTCCAGGTTCATCATGAGCATGGACATCAGCTGCGTCTTGGCGCGCTCCAGCTCCACCTGAGGGTCAAAGCCAGCCCCGTGGTCCAGCCCCCTCCGTCTGCCAGGCGCTCACAGCTGCCTCGGCTGGCGGAGTGGCTCACGGAAACGCGTCCTGATCAGGGGTCGGCACCCGCCCCGGGCCGGGCCGAGGGCGGACGGGCTCCCAGGGGCGGCAGGCCTGACCCTGAGCACAGCGTGCCTGGCTTCCCTGTGCGTTTTCCGGGTCAAGGCTGGGAGTACGCTTTCAGGGCCTGTGCCACATTAGAAACAAAGAAAAACGCTTTCCTCCCGAGCTCTAGTTCTGTCTGAAGAGCCCGTGCGCACATGCGTGGGTACACACGTGCCATCTGTAACCTGCCAGCAGCGCCAGCTCTGGCCCGGGATGTAACGAGGCTCCCTCTGAACACGTAAGGTCTCATTAACCAAGGCGAAACCCGAGGACGTCAAAAGCAGAAGCACTCTGAGCGCCGCCCGCCTCCCGGCAGCTGCTCACGGCCCCCGCCCCGAGGGCGCGCGGGGCCAGTGGGGCACACAGGCCAGGCGCCGCGCAGGAACGGGGCGGGCTCCCCACGGGGGCTGCACTTCTCAGGCGGGACCCCGTGATGGGGGCCGGGGGCGGCGCCCGGAGCCCCGCCGCACTCACCGCGTCCACAGTGCCCCCCATTAGGATGAACTCCTTCGTGATGATCTCCACCATCTCTCGCACCTGCGGGGGCAGGGGGGGGGCGCGTGAGCAGCAGCGTGAGCCTCTCAGGCCACCCAGTGGAAGCGCCGCTCCCCAGGAAACGCGGCGCCAACCTCACCTGCCGGGGGTCGGCGCTGGCGTGGATGCACAGCAGGCCCGTGTCCTCGTAGCTGTGGTGGTAGGAGGTTGCATTGTACATCCAGTGGTGCCTGTGGGGACACGGAGGGGAACCCCCGGGAGGTGGTGTCATGGTCTGACGGCCCCTCGGCGGGGCCTGCGGCCCTGGGGCCAGCGAGGCAGGGGGTGACCCGCACCTGTTGAGCACGTTGAGGTAGAGCCTGGTAAACATGCCTTTGCCGGGCCCGCCGGCGGAGAAGGAGCCGCCGCCGCCCATCATCATGTTCAGCACGGCAAAGGGGATGAAGTCCGCCTCCTGCAGGGACGGGGACAGGCTCAGCGGGCAACGCGCCCGGGCATGGGGCGTGTGGGGCGACCCGCAGGGACTCACCAGGAAGGAGCAGCTCTCCAGCCCTATCATGATGTGCGTGAGCTCGGGGAACGGGGTGGGGCCCAGGCTGACGTTGGACATGTCTCTTTCGAGCTGTAACCAGAGAAACGCGAGTGAGCACGACCGGGCCGTCTCCGGTCCGACCTTCCCTCGGCTCGCCCCGAAGCTAAGCGCCGTCCTGCGAGCCGAGCCCTCAGCTCCAAGAGGACGTGTGTCGTGCTGAGGCCAGAACGTGTTCAGGGCAGAGCCACGAATGCACAGCTCATTCTAACCCTTCAGAACAATTACAAAAACCAACCAAACAGATCAAATGACGTGTCCATAACCCGAGGCTGCGGATCTCCCGCCTGCTTTACCTTGACGATCCCCCCGGTATACTGTGCGACCGATCGGTCCACGTCCACAGCCGCCCCAGTGCCCCAGGCCGGCCGGGCGCCCAGGAGGTACTTCCGGGCGCATTCCACCAGCTGGTCGTGCTCCATCCCCACCCCGGCCAGCACCATGCGGTCAGGGGTGTAGTAGTTCCTCAGGTAGGAATGGAGTGCCTCTCGGTCGATCTTGGCTATGTTTTCTGTGGGACAGAAACGGTGGAGGCCGACGGTGTTCCCCCTGTAAGCGGCCTGACAGCGGAAGCGAGACTCAGGTGACAGAGAAGACGCCAGCTCTCCTCCCCTGAGCCAGGCCGCCACCCCCCGCCGTCCTCGGGACGCCCACGGGCCGCACTGTTAGTGGCTGTTGGGCAGCACAGCCTTGTGTGCTGGGGCACTCTACCTCCCTGGGACAGAGCCATCACACCATACACGGAAGGCTCACGCAGAAATAGAGCGGGGAAGGTCTAGTTAGTCCAAGAACCGCAAGGTTCAAAACTCCCCAGACGCAAACTCAGAGCCCGAGAACATCCCGCCAACACCTGCACCCTGCGAGGACATCAGGCAGGCGACGGCCCCTCCCGCGTGCCGGGCTCCCAGGGCCACTGGCGCGGAGGCCGGGGGCTTCCCTTCACCTCGTGAATCATCTCGGTGAGGAGCGGCTCCGGGTCAGGCCGCATGTTGAGGTCCTCCAGCTCAAACTGGATAGCCATGCGAGCCATCTCAATTTCTTCCTCTGCAAAGGACAGAGACCAGGCTCGCACGGCACAGGCCGGCAGCTGCCGCACGCGTCCCTGGCAGTGGGTGTTGGCCGTCTCCTCTGCCTCTGTCCGGGGCAGGCCTGGGGCACGTGTGCAGAGAGGACGCCCCAAGGGCAGCCACTGGCCCGCCTCCGAGCCTGGGCCCCCCCGCCCCCCGGGGAGGCAGGGGCCCCGGACCTGCTCCAGTGTCGTGTGAGGGTGACAAGCGGTGTGACGTGCCCAGAGAGCAGAGCTGCGGACCAGTGCCAGCTCACTGCGACGAGTGCCCGCGGGCCCTGGACGCGGGACGGCAGCCCGACCGGCGGTGGCCGGGGCGTAGCCCGCCCCCGCCCCTCCTGGCGAGGAGCCCCGAGTCCAGCCATTTGAGGGCAGCCAGGCGGGGCGTTCAGACAGTTGAGAGGCCCTTCCGAGACAAAGAGCCGGGCTTGCCAACCCGCCCGCGGGCGCAGGGAGGGTCCCAGAGCACCAGGCATGCAGGCGCTCCCCTCGTCATCGCTCTCGGCGGAGCTGTGCATCCCCGCGGCGGTGCTCCTGTACCCGACCCTGTGTCCCAGCCCCACCGGCCCCTCAGCCGGCCTGGACACATACCTGTGAGCCTTGGGTGCAGGACCACATCAGCCAGCAGGCCAACGACCGTGTCCAGGCCTCTGGAATCGGCAGACACAGCATACATGGTGGTGTCTCTGGAAAAACCAATAGCGCCGGCCCTGAGGTCACTACAGGTGCGTGCCGAGGGACACTTTTTGTCACTCGGCATCACCCATAAGCACACACTCAGTGCTCTTCCCTGCTCCTATCTTCTAGGGTCAACTCCTAGCCGGCGGAACCGCGGCTGCACACAGGCCATGTGCCAAGTCCAGCCAGAGTGGACGAGCAGCAGCTGAGGGGCTCTGCCAGGCACAGGCTCCGCCACAGCGAAGCGCTTTGTCTCGTGGCGTGTGTGTCCTGCATGCAGTGGCTGGTCACTGTGGGAATGGGCCTGGCCTTAAGGCAGCCGGGAGACAAAGACCAGTGGTAGCAGTTCACTGCACGAGGCACTGTGGTCAGATGGACGCACCAAGCCAACAAGGCAGGCACGGGCATGCCCGCCACAGAACCCAGAGGGAGCCCGGGAGGCAGCACACGGCCACCGCGGCGTCTGCAGGGGAAGAGCCGTTCTCAGTGGGGCCGCAGGACCACGTGGGGCCACGCAAAGATGCAGCCTGCGCTGAGGGTGCGTGGTGGTGTTGGGGTCAGGACAGCGGCCCGCTTGACCCAAAACACAGAAGAACCGTGAGTCTGACCTTCACAGATGGGCAGCGGGGGCTGGCAGTTTCTGAAGAGACATTGTTTGACTGTGAGACTATGCTGCCTCCAAACTCTGATTCTGGGTGTTTATCCCGTCTTTTATGTGTGACCCTTCAACATTCAGATTTACCTCATCGGTCACCTAGGAGGAGCGACCTTTGTCCACCCACCTCAGACTGCCCCCAGCAGAGCTTTCTAATCGTGCCCCACGCTGGGGAGAAAACCGCCACCCGGCCTCGCCCACAGCACCCGCCCACCAGAGCTCCGGCCACACCTGTGGGACGTGCCCCATCGCCCGCAGATCACAGCTCTTCTAGACTGGGCCTCTGCACCTGCTTCCCCGGGGTCTGAGCCTGCTGCATCCTGCCTGGCAAAGCCCTTCCAGAACCCGCCCCCATGTCAGGTCCCTGCCGCCCCTGCCTGCGTCCGGACCGCGCCGGCGGCCTGCGCCCCCTGCTCCCACCCCCCTTGGTTCCTGGCTCGTGTCCTTCGCCTGTGGCTGGCCTCCTGCCTGACCCGTGAGCATCGTGGGGACAGAGACCACTCTGCGACCCCAGTGCCCAGCCACTGCCTGGCTCAGTCCCCGGGCAAGCATCCTTCTGGGGATTGCTCGGCCCTCGAAAAGTGCCCCACGGTACAAGCGTGTGCCTTGCCCACCCAGCTCTGCCCCGGCCGGGGCTCACATCCCCGCCAGCCTCCCCAGCCTGTCTGCTGAGGGCTCAGTGGGACTCGGCCCGAGGCTGAGGGCAGCCCCACGTGGGTGGAAGCCAGGCTTCTGGGGGAGGCTGGTGTACCTTGACGTCTGGCAGTCACAGATGCCCCCGTGCTTTTCCAAGGTGAGCAGGATGCCATCTTTGCTGTCAAAACGGTCAGTGGACTAGTAAAAACAAGTAAGAAAGCCTATTCAGGTGTTAGCGATCCAGAACAACCCCTAAAAGGCAATTTTATAGAAAGAAAGTTTACTTTTGAAACACATGAAATCAAATGATCTTTTATTACCATTGACTTGAACATGACCACTTACTAAAATAACCATTCTAAAAAAGCAAAGCTATGGAGATTCTTCCCAACCATACTCCCAAAATTCACAAGCTGGACACTGACCGAAAATGCCAACTTTTCCAAAAAATGAGCAATTCCACCAAGGTATTTTGCTTCATATCTTGATCCTGAATTAATGAGAACTGGCACAAAAAAAAGTTGATAGATTAAATAAACATTCAAAAGAGAAGATTTACTCAAAAGAAACCTTTTAAGTTAAAACTGTGACCGACTAAATAGGCAGATTTAATCAGACGAGGGTGAGGGGTGTGCCCACTACCTTTGCGGCAATGACAGTTCCACAGGCGTACACGCCAGCCACCGTTTACAGAACTGCCGGAACTGTGTACTTTATATTTGTGACCGAAAACTCTCAGTTACGTGAAAATAAAGAGAACAAACCCACCCACACAACCGCTGGGCACACTCTGGCGACGCAGTGCTCAGACTCCACACCGTGCTTTGTCACTCGGGGTACAAGTCCCAAATGACGCACCCACGACACCACCAGCTGTACTTACTTCCCACCGTACAAAATTGTCCAAACTTATTTTGGGATGCCACGCGAAGCCCATTGTCCAGTGTGGTAACTTTGGTCTCAAACTTTTCCTGTCCATCGACTGTCGCAAAAACGGGCTGGGGCACTCCGGGTAAGGGAGCAGAGAGGGGGATGCTGGGGTAGGCGCCGCCACTGCTGAACTGTCGGCACGCCGGGGCCCCAAACCTGAAATAGAGAAGTCGGCCCAGTTACTGCTGACGCCACACGCCTGGACCCACGGGGACCACGCAGGTGCGGTTGGCTGCGTTTTGTCTGCACTGCAAATCAACACGTCCCTTTCAAAAAGACCTGTTCTGCAAGCCGGAGTGGGCAGGGGCACCGTGCCCGGCTGCCAACCCTGGTGCGGTCCAGGGGGTCTGCCTCTGTGAAAAGCACCGTGAGAACAGCAGCTCTCCCCGCTGGGCCATGCAGGCGAACGCAGCCCCCGTGCGCAGAGCACCCAGCGCGGCCAGCCGAGGTCGCCTGTTCTCCAAGCCCGCCTGCAAACTCGTCTCCTAGCCCCCTCTCCGCCCCTACCAGGTCCCAGCAACGCCGGCGGGCTGGTCCTGTAACACACGTGGCTCATCATCCCCCCAAAGTTTCCCCTGTCCCTGTCCCCAGCCGCCTGCTCTCGCTTGCACTTTGCACGTGGCTACCCCTCGTCGCTCCTCCCGAAGTTGGAGACCCGCACGACCGCGGGTGCTCAGCGCAGAGCAGCAGCTTCCGCCGCAGCGCTAGTACATAGTGACGGGAGACACCGCTCTGCTGCCTGAATGAACGCGCCAGGGTGGGAAAAGGCAGGCCTGGCCCCCCGGGCGGGCGGCGGGGCGGGAAAAGTCGTCTCATCCACAGGCAGGGGGCAGGGCACGGCCGCGGAGCGGACCGAACTCCGGCTCCGCGGTTGGAGGAGCCGAGGCCCCGCCGGTTCGGCCTCGTAGGAACACGCGCGCGGCAGGAAGGGGCCAGGCGGAGACGGCACGTGACCTGGGCCGAGCCCCCTCGACCCGGGAGTGGAGGGCGGGAGCGGACTCAGCAGCCGGGGAGCGGAGCGGCGGATGGGGATCGGGGTTGGGACCCGGGCCCGGATTCGGGCCCGGGGCGCCGGGCAGGGAAGCCCCTTTGGGACGAGGGTGAGTCCGAGCCTGCCCACCCGGAGCCGCGTCTCGGCGTCGGGGAACCAGAGGCCGAGCCTCCCGAGGATCGCCGGCCGCCCCGGCGCCCGGCCGAGCCCCAGCCGGCCCTCGGCTCACCTCAGCCGCGAGCGGCGCCAGGAGCGCGAGCCTCGCAGCAGCCGCGTCGCCGCTACTACCATCGCCGCCATCTTGTGTCTCCACCCACCGCTTCTGTCGTCACTTCCGGCACCGCCTTCTGTGCCCCGCCCCCCCGGCGCCGGCCCCCGCCGTTCGGGCGCTCGTTTCCGGCGCTCGGAGCAGAAACCGCGGCGAGAGGCTCGGAGCGGCGGCCGAGCGGCGGGCGACGGGGGCGGGGGACTCGGGCCGCGGCCCGGGCGGAGCCGGGGGCATGGAACCGCCGCTGCCGGGCTAGGGAGGGCCGGCCCCGCGGCGATGGCGGGGTACGCGCGCCGCCCGGGCGTCACCCCGCTGTCCCGGGCCCGCAGCCTCGTCATTCCGGACGGTGAGCGGCCGGGAGGGCGGGCCGGGATGGGGGCGGGGAGGGCGGCCCGAGGCGGGCGCCCCGGGCTCCGGGCCCGCGCCCAGGTGGGCGCTGGGCGCCGACCCCGCCGGTCGCGCCGAGGTCCAGGTGAGGCGGCCCCGCAGAGCGCTGCGCGGCGCGCGGTGAAGTCGCTCTTATTGTTATTCCAGCTGCAGCGTTCTATGAGCGCCGGTCTTGTCTCCCCCAGCTAGACTGTGAGCGCCCCCATGGCAGGGACCCGGACTCCCATTTCTTCGGCATTCGGCCGACGTTTATGTGCTATGTGCCCAGTCCGGTGCTAGCTTCCGTGGGAGACACAGGTGAGAGACAAGCCTCAGGGACCCCGGGTCACGGCACTACCTGTAGGTAGCTCTGCCGTAGCGTTAACTCACCCCTCGACCCAGCGGTGACCACTGAGCGCCACTGTGTGCTGGGTACTGGGAATATCAAGTGGAAAGCGTCCTGCCACTCGGAGCTCACAGTCTTGTCTTGGGGAGACTCTTACCCCCAAGGCAGACAGTTCCTATATAGGATGGCCAATGCCAGAATAAAAGGGTACGGGGTGCTGGGGGAGGGCAGGGGAGGCTTCACCTGGAGGCACGATGGGAAAGGCTGCAGCGGGGCAGCGGCCAACGTGAATTCATCCTTGTTCTACCCAAGAGGCTGCCCCACTCACCAGCTAGGTTGTGCAGGGAATGTTCAGGTGGTCGCCTCAGGGCCAAGAGGCTGATCTCAGCCCACGGGGGCCATTCAGGAGGTGCCCCCAGCAGAGGACACGCACAGCCCCACTGAGCTTCAGAACCTGCCAGGAGCTTTTCAGAACCTCAGGGGCCAGGGCCCCTGGAAGGCAGACCATCTCCAGCGCAGGAGCCAGGGCTGGGGGCTTGGAGGAGGTTGAGTTTGAAAGGTCTCCCTGGTCTGTGAGAAGCGCTGCAGTGAGAGACCCCGTGTCGGGGAAAGTGGTGGTCGTCAAAGCTCCTCGTGACCATGGGGACAACGGTGTCTCTTTGCAGATTTTGTCTACGGAAAGGGGAAGGGCACTAAGCCAGGCCCGGTGGGAGCCCAGGAGACACCTTTTGGAGGTCGAGTATTTCAGTAATGCCTTCTGTCTCTCCGCCCAGCGCACAGCGCCAGGCCCGTGCCTGGGGCGGGGCTGCCCCCAGCACCGTAGACCCAGCGCACCTGTAGCTGCCAGGGCAGGTGGGATGGAATCTACCCCCTGAGTCCTGACCCTAGGGGCGCAAGGAAGAAGGGTACAACGTGGGACGGGAGGGATGGCAGCGTGGAGGCGGGAAGTCACTCCTGGGGTGTGAGAGACAGTAAGGGCTGGAATCATAGCCAGCTTCACACAAGGTTGGCACCTGGGCTCAGATGGTCGGTGGATTGAAAGGGCCACAGTGTGGCTGGTTAGGGAGTAGGAGGGCGGGAAGGAATTGAGGGAGGGAGGGCAGCGGTGGGTGAGTCCAGAAGGTCGGAGGCAGGGCCTGCGGAGCTGGGGCCTCCGCTGTGGGGTGCATGCCCCCCACAGTGGTCTCTGCACAGCAGTGTGGGAACCGATGGGTGGGGGACCGGTTGGGAGCGTAAGTGGACCTTAGGAGGCCAATGGGCCTCCTTCCTCACTTCCTGATGTCACCTAGTTCCAGTGCAGTGACAGGGATGGCATTCCCAGTTTTAGGTAGGGTCGTGTTCTAGAAAGAGAAACAAATAGGAGGTTGTCCCCTTCTGATGACCTTCAGGAGACTTTACGTTTGTGATGATTGTCATCATTTCAGATGACAAACTTGGAGATCTTGAAGAGGCAAATCCGTTCTCCTTTAAAGAGTTCCTGAAAACCAAGAACCTCAGCCTCTTGAAAGAGGACACGGCTAACAGCAGACTTTACTCAAAGGTAAGTCTCAGGATTCGCCGCCATGGCTGCACACAAGCCCCCAGAGCAGGCCTCTCCGGCGTGGCAGCGTTCCTCACGGGCGGCAGTGCAGAGGGCGTGGGGAAAGCGAGGCCGCTGCTGATGCTGCTGGGGAAGCTGTGGGCGTCCCCCCACGCTCGCCCCTCTGTGGAGGGCAGATGGAGCCCCTGTTGCGATGCCGGCCGGCCCCCAGAGAGGCCTGTGGGGCGTCTGGGTCTGAGCCTTAGCCTCGCATGTTCTTCAGGATGCCAAGAGGCACGCGCTGGGACTCGGCGGCAGCTCCCCGACCTCCCAGCCTGTGGGCTTCGGCCTGGAGTACCAGCAGCCATTTTTCGAAGACCCAACGGGAGCTGGCGACCTCCTGGATGAGGATGAGGATGAGGATGGGTGGACCGGGGCCTACCTGCCATCCGCGGTGGAGCAGACCCACTCCCCGCAGGACGCGGCCAGCGTGTCCCCCTGCAGCACGTACATCTCCTTCTTCAGCCCGTCGGAGCTGGCAGGGCCTGAGTCCCTGCCCCCGTGGGCGCTGAGTGACTCTGACTGTCGCGTCTCTTCCGCGGGGAGCCCCGGCGCTGACTTTGCAGCCCACGGAGAGTCTCTGGGGGACAGGCACCTGCGGACGCTGCAGATAAGCTACGAAGCCGTAAGTGAGGGGCTGCGCACTGGCACCCCGGGAAATGGCCTCTGTCCGGGCAGCGTTCCCGGGGAGCACCCAGGCCGCCAGGTGTCCTCAGGGCCCTGGGTTTTGGCTCCGGTACAAGACAGCTGTGGTGTGCAGCTTGTCGCGGCGTTGCTGCGTGGCGCGCTCGCCCAGGCTGGCTAGTGAACAGGCTGACGGAAACGCACAGTGCAGCACGGCCTGTGCAGGGATGGACGTAACACGACGGAGACCCTCGGGGCTGCCCTGCAGCGAGGGGTCCGCTCCGGCTGTCAGCTTTGGCATCTTGCCAGGGTTTTGAGTAGAGAAAATTTTTAAAAATATTACAGTGGCCTAAAAAAAGCGGTACGTGAGTAAAGTTGGAGTCTGCAACTGTAGGTCTGAAGTTGTCGCCATACTCGTGCTTTCTCTGCACGCGGACTCTGGGTTGACTCTAGAATGTTCCTGCTTATCAAGAAGTTCCAGGGTCAAGTTGCAGAAGAGCAGACACCTCTGGCGCGAGACACGCTGAGTTTCAAACAAAGGTTTTCTCTCTCTGCAGCTGAAAGATGAGAACACTAAGCTAAGAAGAAAGCTGACCGAAGTGCAGAGCTTCTCCGAGACGCAAACAGAAATGTAAGCCGTTAGTCAGAGCGCGGGGCGCCCTCGGCGGTGCTGGAGGGGGAAGGCGGCGACCAGATGGAGCCGGGCCTGGGCTCTGGCCTCAGTCCTCAGCATCAGACACCTTTCTTGAGTCAAAATGGTTTTGGTGTTTAAAAAGCTTTTACTTATTGATTTTTAGAGAAGGAAGAAGGGAGAGAAATGTTATTTGCTGTTCCATTTATTTACACATTCATTGGTTGAATCTTGCATGTGCCCTCACCTGGGATCGAACTCATAACCTTGGTGTATTGGGACAACGCTCTAACCGACTGAGCTCCCTGGCCAGGGCTTAGTGTATTTTAAACTGCCCCGAGTCCACCACACTGAGGAGAGCACAGTGGACCATCAGACGCCCGCAGGGCCTGTGGATGGCGCCAGCCCAGACCTGCTGAGGCTCTTTCCCCGTGACCACGCCTCATCGACGCAGCTCGCTCCGAAACAGCGGGCACTTGGGGTCTTCGTGGGATTGAGCCGATCAGAGTAGCCGCTAGAAGTGCGCCCAGGATGAAGCACGTGAGTTTATAGTGACACGGGTGTGTTCTTCGACAAGGGTGAGGACGCTTGAGCGGAAGTTAGAAGCAAAAATGATCAAGGAGGAGAGTGACTACCACGACCTGGAATCTGTGGTTCAGCAGGTGGAGCAGAACCTGGAGCTGATGACTGTGAGCTTGGGGCGGCGCCCGGCTGAGGGGGGCGGGGGGCCGGGGGGCATTGTGAAGCGCTGGGTGTGTCGCTCTGAGGCGGACCTGGGCTCTGCTCCTGGATGACCCAGAAGCCCCCGGTGAGCAGGGGTCCCTCACAGTGGCCATGTGACTGCGGTGGGCCTGCCGGCTGGCGGCACCCACTAGGGGACCATGGGGCGAGGGCACAGGGGTCCATAGGACCATGTCGGTGGTTCACGTGTGTTGTTACTGTGTTTTGTGACAGAAACGTGCAGTAAAGGCAGAAAATCACGTCATGAAGCTGAAACAAGAAATAAGCTTGCTCCAGGTAATTAGAAGGTCTCAAGTGTCACGTGTTTGGAGGAAGGTGACAGCTCGGGTCCTGGCCACCTGGGCGGTGTGCATTCGTGCCCAAGTCTCGTTCCCGTGCCAAGAACGGGCTGAAGTAAAGGGGCAGCATCGGGAGCCCCCGTGAGGGCGTTCGGAAGCAGCCCTGCTGTTGGGGGCTGGGCCCATCCCCTCCTGCGGTGCATGTGGGCTTTAGGGGACGCGCCCTGTCACCGCCGAAGCCCTGACAGCCACCCACCTGCCCCAGGCGCAGCTGTCCAGCGTCCGGCGCGAGAACGAGGCCCTGCGTGCGGGCCAGGGCGCCGGCCTGACGGTGGTGAAGCAGAACACGGACGTGGCCTTGCAGAACCTCCGCATGGTCATGAACAGCGCCCACGCCTCCATAAAGTGAGTCAGCTGCCGCAGCCGGCGGGGCTCTCGGAACGCGGTGTCCAGGCCGTGCGCATGCTGCCCACCGCCCACGGTGGCAGGCTCAGGGCGGGGGTGCGCGGGGGTGCTGTGACCCCTGGGGTCGGGGCGCTCTGCAGCAGCAGGCTCTACACTTCCATGTGGCCACTGCCCACCCCCCACCCCGCCATGAATTGGCTCCTCAGAGACCCCGGCATGGTGCCTGAGCGGGGACAGCTCCTGGGAGGCAGTGGGGTCTCAGACAGTCCCCACATCTGCCCCCGCCCCCGGCTGGGTGCTGTGGGGCAGCCTTGGCCACAGCACGGGCTGCGTGGGGCTGAGGCGCCCGTCCTGCCGGCGGCAGGGCGAGGGCCGCGTCAGGGTGCAGCCGAGACCTCCGGTGCCCGGGCTGTCCCGCTCAGCCCCTGCCCCCGCCCCGTTCTGGCGGAGGGCGCAGCGGCGGTCTGTGATGCCCGTTTTCCTTCTAGGCAGCTGGTGTCTGGAGCTGAAACACTGAACCTTGTTGCTGAAATCCTTAAATCTATAGACAGAATTTCTGAAATTAAAGAGGAGGAGGAGTCCTGAGAAGCTTCTAGCTCGCAGCTCTGTTTACATTCTCAAATCACTAACTGGATTTTAAAATGCTATTGTATCTTTAAATTTGCACTCTTCACAGTAAAAGCATCTATCACGAGACGCTGGTTCCGTGACCCAGAGCAGTGTTATTAGCCAGCGGCCCCAGGAGTCGCCCCGCGGCTGCCGCGCAGCCTGCCCGGGGGGAGCTCCCTGTTTGCCAGGCTGTGATCCACGGGAAGGTGTTTTTATAAAAGCCGATTTCTTTAAAGTCACTGAATACGGAAACAGCAGTTCTGTGACGTGGATCTTCCCTTCTTATTCCAGAATGTTCATTCTAAACTAAGTTCAGTTGATCCTCAATTTCACAAGTAAAGACAGACACTAAACGGGCCAAAATCGAAACGACTGTCTGGGCAGGGACGCGTGCCTTGCCCCCACCCTCAGCGCACCGCCGGCTGCGGCCACTCCCGCAGCCCTCAGGGGGGCCCCTGCGGTGGCGGCCGGAGTCGGGGCGCCCACGGGGCGGGCGCTGCTGCTCTCCCTCAGGGACCACGCTCGGCACAGACCCCGCACTGTGAAACTGTCAAAATGCACCTCTTTTGGGGCCTTCAGGTTTGAAAGAACAGTTTTGGCTGGAGGGTTTGGATGCACATTCCACGTGGCCTTTTGTACAGTGAAGTTCAGAGCTCAGGAATCCAGACAGTGTGCGGAGCCTCCCTGGGGGGTTAGCTCGAGGTCGCCGGGCTGCCTTGCCAGCTGCTTTCGGACGTGCACTCTGTGCCTTTCTGGCCGTCTTCCTGTAGATGTTATTTTTTAAAATAAACATGCCCTCCTGTTCACATGGACAGCTTTCTTAATAAACTCTGAAACTCGCATACTGTGTCCCTTTTTCCCCGACTTGGTCAGTTGTTAGGCTTGAGCATCAGGCGACCATCCTCGAACACCAGGGCATGCGCGGGGGTTGTGCATGGGTGCGCAAGTGTTGGGCCCCGCCTGTGGGGTCCGGGGAGCTCACACTCTGCTGCCGGGGCTGAGCGCAGCTGCTTGGGTGGACTTGGACAGACTGGATTTCAGAATTAGAGCGTTCTTGGAGGTCGTGTTGTTGCATTTTCAAAAGATGATTAAACTGCTGGACGCTCTGACCTCAACCACAGGGAAGAGCCTTTCACAAATCAGCCTCTGAGCCCCGCCCCCGCCCCCAGCCCACCTCATGCTCCAGCCTGTTGGCAAAAAGCGGGTTCTGCCCGGGTTCTGCCGACTTTGAGCAGGGCAGTGCAGCAGGGAGTGTTGTGATGAGGTTCCCTTCTGGGTGCACAAGAGCTCTCTCTGGGAAATCTGGAAGGCAGGGCGGGGCGGGGCTGGACTGCCCAGGGGGGAAGGTGCCTCCCAAAGGGCCTGCATGTGGGGCACAGCACTGTGCTGGGCTGGGGAATAAGCAGCGGGTCACCAGCCTGGTGCTCCCTGCCCACAGGCCAGGCAGGGCCAAAACGGGGTGGCGACCCAGAACACCCCTGCCCTTCACGCCCTACCGAATGCTCGGTGCAGCAGAGGGCGGGATGGACACAGGTTTTACTACCCGGTTCTCTTTGCGGGTCGTTTGAAGGGTTCCCCAGTAAAAGCCTTGAACGTACGAGTCATGCGAACAAGTTGCTGAACTCCCATCTCTGCCCCTAGATCGCTGCCCGGGCCCCAGGTCCGCTGCTGCACGACCCGTTTCCCGGCTCTGCCTGCCGGCGCTCGCTTTCCGCGCTGCCCGAGCTCCGCTGCCCCACGGGAGGCCCACTGCTTTCGGGGACAGTAGTCCCGCTCATCTCCCAAGACTTGCCACTCCCCCTCCCACCCGCGCTCGCTTCACTAGCACTGATACTAAAACTGGAACGCCACAGAGATCAGCATGGTCCGTAAGCTAACAAGACACGCACATTCATGAAGCGTTCCATCTTAAAGAAGAAAAAGACGCCCTGCACACACAGTCCCGCCCCGGGGCGGCAACCCCGCGGGCCGTGCAGGTGGGCAGAGATCCGGCCTGCCAGAACCGCCCCGAGCACCTGGCAGGTTTCCAAATTACGGAGAGGAACGGCAGGAGGTACCCGCTGGGGTCCCCGGCGGCGCGGCTCGGCGGCCCAGCGGCCCAGCCAGGGGTGCGCACACGGGCAGTGCCGGAGACGGCCGCGCGGGGTCAGCATCGGCCCGCCCGCCCAGGGCCCGTCCCCGGCGTGCCCCGCGCCTGCGGAGGCGGGACTTCCGGCCCATGGCGACCCAGTCGTTCAGCTGCCGGAAGCGCGGAGAGGCGGTAGTACTGCCAGCGGAGAGGGCGCGGTGAGGGCTTGGCTCCCCGGGCCCGGGGCGGGGAGAGAGGAAAAAGAGGGAGGCGGGCGAGCGTGCGTGCTGCCGGCCCGCGGCCCTGTCTGGCTCTCAGCTGAATTCCGTCCGTAAGCATTTTAAGCATTTCAGGTGTAACCCGTCGCTGTGTGCGGGGACTGGGGCTGCCGCGAGCCTGGCCGCTACGTCCCCGTCGGTCTCCAGCGGGAGAGGCCATGCCGAGGGCGAGGACTCTCTTTCTCTCGCCTGTTTTCGGCCCCGGGGTCCGGGCTGGGCTCCTCTGGCGGTTTCCCGGCCCCTGCCTTATTCTCCTGCTCCTCTGCCCAGCCTCCGCCCCCTTCTAGACTACCAGACCCGCGCTCTGGGTCCCTCCGCAGGCGTCCGCTCAGTGTCAGTCGCGACAGGCGCCCTTCTGGGTGCTGGGGACCCGCAGAGCCCACAGCGAGCCCTACCCTCAGGCTCCAGCCCCCGCTGTCGGTGCCGAGCGCCTGACACTGGTTGTGCGTCCAGCTGTGGCCCATGGCTTCGTCCTTGTTCCCCTGATTGCCGCCACTTCCTGCCCTTTCTGCGCTGGGTGACCAGCTCTGGTGGCATGCTTGTGGGAAGGCACCAGGCAGTTGGGCTGTGTTGATGTCCATCCCCTCTCCCCCACGTGGATGGGTGCAGCTTCCCCAGCTGGCCAGACCCGTGCAGCTGGATTCAGCATCTGAGGGCGAAGAGCGGAGTCTGTGGGGCATGGACGGTGACACCGCTCAGCCCCAGGTGCCCTGGCCAGGCCTTGAGGAGCTGAGTACCTGCACTGGTCTGGCTCTTGCTGTCCCCTGCAGGTCAGCACCTCTGAGGAAACAGGGTTCCCACACACCGTGGTTTCTGAACTCTCGTGTTTTGGAGGCAGGCAGAAGCCATGGACGTAGACGCAGAAAGAGAGAAAATAACACAGGAGATCGAGGAGCTGGAAAGGATTTTGGATCCCAGCTCCTCAAGTCTCAACATGGAGGTCTCCGAATCAAGCCTGGACTCAGATTCAGGCGCAGGTAAGCTCCCGGGCACACGGCCTCCTCCGGTGTGTAGAGTAGCCGCTCTGCTCCCAGCGTCTGTCGGCCGCGTGATGTGCTCTGCTGCTGTTGGGACCGGGCCACCTTTACCCCACGGGCGGTTTCCTGGGGCCCCTCCTTCACCAGCCTGGGCCCTGCTGGATGTCCAAGCGCCCCGGCCCGTGGCGGGCCGCAGTGTTGTGCCGTCCGGGGACGGACACCAGAGCTCGGCTTGTCTGCCACCCGCAGGCCTGCACACTCCCCAGGCTGCGCCGCCCCCGCCCCCAGCTCTTTTCCCTGGGCTCGTCCAAATGCCCTCTCCCTGGGTCCCTGCTGTTAAGTCTCATGTTCTGCCCACCCCCCGCCACCCTCCGTGCTGCCCCGGGGCCTGAGTGCCCCTCACGCAGCCCCTGCTAGAGGCCTGCCTGCCGCCCGGGGCCCCGCAGTCTTCCCACGCCTCGTCGGCCCCGGGCTCAGCTCTGAGCCAAACGTCTCACAGTGTCCGGTCATGCCAGGGCCTCCACCTCTGTCTCCTCCCCGGCTTGTCCCTGCAGTCTCTGTCTTCTGCGGGCCTGGGGCGCTTCATGTGAGGCCTCTGTCTCTCTTCCTCACTGACCCTGCCCTCGGTCCATTACGCGCCTGCCTGGTCAGTGCATGGTGCTCGGCCCCTGGACGCTGCCGGGGAGGGAAGGTCCAGCCATGCAAGTCCCACCCTGCCGTCTTTGGCCCCTCCCTCGTCTGCACCTGCCCAGCAGAGGGGCCGTGTGCTGCACCTGCTGGTCAGCACCTCGGTGCCTCTGCTGTCCCCTCACCAGCCACCTCTTTCTATTGCGGTCACAACAGTCTGCTTGTTCCCACAGATTCGCTGCCCGATGAGGACTCGGACGCTGCTGGTCCACCAGTCTCGGTAACTACTGGCCTGAGCCGGCTGTGCCCTGGGAGGCAGACCCACCACCCTTCCAGCGGGCCGGCGGGCAGGCGCTGTGCTTTGAACTTGTCTCAGTGTCCTTGTGGTGTGAAAGTCGCACGTGTTTATTGTTAAAAATGACACGTCGAAGCAGTTACTGTCAAGACTAAGTTGTCTCTGCAAGTAACCAGTCGATAGGCTGGCGTTCATCCCGCCGAGCTTGCCCGAGCTTGCGTTTCGCTCAGAGTGACATCACCCTCAGGGGGCAGGCAGAGGCTACCCTCGGCTCCGAGCCTCGGATTCCCCGTCCGTATGTCGTGCCCGGGACAATGCTTGGCCGGAAGTCACTCAGGCCGGTGACTGTTAACTGTCCTTTGATGGCTTTGTGATTTCCTGGAATTGGAGAGAGTCCCCGGGGATCGCTTTTGTCCCTTTGCCCCGTCAGTGGGGGCTGCGCCGCCTCCCGCCTGCAGGAGCTGGCAGGTGCCCTGCTGTGGCTGCCCGAAGCTCTGTGGAGCCCGGCCTTCCGATAGGTGCGGATCACCTCCGCCTTCCAGGGTTGCGTGCGCTGCAGCTGCCTGGTACCTGCCAGGGAAGGAAGTCCCACAAGCCAGTCAGAATCCAAGTTTTACAGAAATGCCTGTTGCGAAGAGTGAAACTACTCATTTCCTCCCCAACCCCAATTCCTAGAAATTGAGTTTCTTGCATTTTTGGTGAGGGACCGGGTGCAGTGTGCTCCGTGGAATTCTGCATCGGGGGGTCTCGCTGGTCCAGCGGCCATGATGTGGGCCTTGAGGCTGGTCCCACCGCCAGGGCCCGAGGACGGGGGAGCACCTGTGTGCCCCGTGTCCTCACCTGCAGCCTGTCACTTGTGACCAGGAAGAAGAAAGGTGGGGCGAAGCCAGCAACGACGAGGATGACCCCAAAGAGAAGGTGCTCCCCGAAGACCCAGAGACCTGCCTGCAGCTGAACATGGTCTACCAGGAGGTCATCCAAGAGAAGCTGGCAGAGGTCAGCCTGCTGCTGGCCCAGAACCGGGAGCAGCAGGTAGGACAGGGTCTGGCCCCCAGGAATCCCATGCCCAGGCCTCCCAGGACCGGGTCCCTTCTCCGCAAGGAGAGTCTGCCTGGTCCTCAGGGGCCTCTTGTGTCCCCAGGAGGAAGTCATGTGGGACCTGGCAGGATCCAAAGGCCCCAAGGTGAAGGACGGCAAGAGCCTGCCCCTGAACCTGTACATCGGGCACTTCCTGAAGCCCTACTTCAAGGACAGGGTCACTGGAGTGGTGAGTCGCGAGGCAGCCAGGCTCTGGGGAGGGCTCGCGTCCCTGCGGCCTGCTGTGGCTGGCAGGGCCTCCCTCAGCCTTCGGGGTAATATTTTCCCACACCCGAAAACTGAGCCCCTCCCGGACCCTGCGGTGAGAGTCGAGTTCTCCCTTGGGATGGGGCTGGCCGCCCCATGCTCCACGGAGGAGCCCCGGGATGTGGGGACATATCTTCCAGAGGGGGTGTGGCAGCTTGGTGGCACTGCCGGGCCCTGGTGGTGTGGGGCCTGCTGTTGCTAGCGGCTGCCCTCCCCGCTGCGCCAGCCCCTCTGCCAGTTGGGTGGTGCCCAGCAGCCGCTCCGGGCCCAGGTGTCCAGGGCCAGGCCTTGCACGCAGCCAGACCGCTCGAGGAGACTGAGGGGCAGGGGCCCTGAATCCATGCTGGACCCTCGGGTGAGCACACGTGGCCCTGTCCCACAGCGTTGTGACGCTGCGCTCTCGGACAGGGGCCTCCTGCCAACGAGGACGCACGGGAGAAGGCTGCCCAGGGCGTCAAGAGCTTCGCGGAGCTCCTGGTGACCAAATGTAAGGGCTGAGCTCGGCACCGCGGGCCCCCTCGCTGCTCTCCCCAGGCACGTGTTGGTCCCCACCGCCCCCTCCTGAGCCGCGGCCGCTGAGACGGGACCCCCCACTCTGGATGCGGTCCTGGTGGGCCTGGGCGGGTTGCTTGCCCTCCGTTTCCCCTGACTTTGCCTGAAAGTCGGAGCTCATGGCGAGCGAGGGTCCTGGGAAGCTGGCCCACACGCGCACCACCGAGCCATTGTCTGTCCCCAGGGAAGAGCTGGGAGAAGGCCTTGCTCAGGAAGTCGGTGGCGAGCGACCGCCTGCAGCGCCTGCTTCAGCCCAAGTTCCTGAAGTGAGTCTGGCACCCAGGCCACAGGCTCAGGGCATCCCCTTTCCTGCCGGGTCCCCTGCTGCAGCAGGGGGGCCTGTCCCTGAACTGTCCCGAGGAGGCTGAGGCCGCTCGGAGACGTGAGCTCGTTTAGGGGCTGGGCTCTGAGCCAGGCTCCTCCCTCCCGGTCGATGCCCTGCCGCTGTGCTGGGGGGTAACCCACCCTGGGTGGGCTCGGCATCTGCAGGGAGGCCTGCGGGCCCCAGAGCCCCTGCAGGTGACCCCGGCGCCTCTGCCCCACCCACAGGCTCGAGTACCTGCACCAGAAACAAGGCCGGGTGACGAGCGAGGCGGAGAGGCAGGTCCTGGAGAAGCAGACGCGGGAGGCAGAGAAGGAGATCCAGGACATCAAGTGAGCCGGGAACCAGAGATGCAGGGGCGGGGGGCGCGGTTAGGCCAAGAAGGGTGGCCTGACATGGGCCCTCGCCTCCACAGCCAGCTCCCGGAGGAGGTCTTGCTGGGAAGCAGGCTGGACAGCCACGACTGGGAGAAGATCTCCAACATTAACGTGAGTCGGGGCGTGCTCCACGGCCCCCAGAGCCGCCGTGACCCCTGCAGGCAGGCGCGGGTCCAGCGCCGGGCAGCTGCCCCATGGGCCTCCCCGCTGCCGCGAGGCCTCTGCCGGGGGGCGGCGGCCCGGGGGGTCTGGCTCTCAGAGCCCCGCCTGCGTGTCTGGCTGCGGAAGTCCTGGTGCTGGGATGGAGCCCCTGCCCTCCGCGCGTGCCTGCTGCCGGCCGCTCCCACAGGCTGGCGCTCTCTGCGCAGTTCGAGGGCGGCCGCAGCGCCGAGGAGATCCGGAAGTTCTGGCAGAACTGGGAGCACCCCAGCATCAACAAGCAGGAGTGGACCGGGCAGGAGGTGGACCGGCTGAAGGCCATCGCGGCCAAGCACGGCCACCTGCACTGGCAGAGGATCGCCGAGGAGCTGGGGGTGAGGACCGGGCATCCGGCACGCGGGGCGGTGGCCACAGGGTGGTGTGGGCTCGGTGGCCAGGAGCCGCCGGCTCTGGGCTCTTCACGGGCTGCGGCTCACGGCACGGCCGGGGCTTGTTGCTTGGAGCCTATAAATCTTGTCTGGCTGCTTTCGAGGGTGTGGCCCTCAGGCAGGGTGACCCCGCCACGCCTCTCAGACCCCAAGACACCCCACCCCCAGAACACACTTGCGCCTCAGGCGCCCTCAAGGCCAGCGGTAGTGCGCCTGGCCTCCCCCCTTCCTGTCCCCGCCCTTCCCGCTGCGCCCATCGAGCTCGGAGTTTATTTCAGGGGACGTGAGAGTACGTCGTCTAGTTTCTTTTGGGTTCTTTTCTTGTTCTCTTTCCCTAAGGTGAGAACTAAATTCTCAGCCTCCGTCTTTAAAACAGCACAGGCATTTGAGGCCGCTCCTCTGACCATAGCTTGGCGGGAAAAGTACTTTTTATAAAATTTCTAAGTTCAGATTCATCTCCTGTTTGGATCTAAGCTCACATAGGAATATGTTTTCTCATCTTTAGGTAGTTCGGTTTCTTGGGCTCTTTTTCTTGTTCTTCAGTTTGAATTTTACTGACCTGAGACCTGAGATCATGACCTGTAAAATCTGTTTCTTTGTCTGTCACTTCTGTGGCCAGGCACAGGGCCGCAGCACACGCAGGTGACCTCGCCAGGCCGCCTGTGGGTGTGCGCACGCCCTGCTCTCAGCGTCCAGAGGCGCCCGGAGCCCAGCGGCCGGTGTGTCTGCCACGCCATTGAGTTTGGATCCCGGGGGCTATTCAGTTCTCAGCGTTGTACTGGGATGACTTAGCTAGAACCGACGTGACCGTAGCGAAGGGGCACATTCTCCTTGCGGTTGGGTACATGTAACTTTATCCTTTTATTAACTTCGTAAATTATGCTTTTTTAAAAGTCATTTTATGTCTTTATTTTGTTAGTTTTATTTTTAAAAGCTTTAAGGTTTTATTTATTCCCAGAAAAAGAGGAAGGGAGAGAGGAAGAGGGAGAGAAACATCCATGTGTGGCTGCCTCTCGCGCGCCCCCTCCTGGGGATCTGGCCTGCAACCCAGGCCTGTGCCCTGGACGGGAATCAAACCAGCGACCCTTTGGTTCATGAGCCAGTGCTCGGTCCACTGAGCCCCACCAGCCCGGGCTGTTTTGTTTTTAAACCAAGGATGGACCCACACTGACATGTCATCGTAACCCGAGTTGACATTGCAGTCATGGTTGGTGTTGCGTGTCCTGTGCCTTTGGACAAATGTCTGATGACGCATGTCCGCTATCCCAGCCTCACACAGGGTCCTTCCGCTGCACTAGCACCCCCTGAGCCCCAGTCGTTCACCCCCGTGCCCACCCCCAATCTCCTCACTGGCTCTGCAGCTTGGCCCTTTCCAGGACGTCACGTAATTGGAGCCACACTTGGGGGGCCTGGTCAGTGTGGCTTCTGTCACTAAGTCATGTGCACTTCAGGGCCTCGGGGTCTCTTCGTGGCTGACAGCTCGGGTCTCTCTGGGGCCGAGTAACATTCCGCTGGCTGGATGGACCCCATTTGTCATCCATCACCCACTTGCGGGGTGTCTCGGGGGCTTCGGGGTTTGTCAGCTATGCCCAAATCCACAACACCCATCCTGCGGAGGTTTTCGTGTGGATATGTTTCCACTTCCTTTGGGTAAATGCCATGGAGCACATGGCTGGATTGCGTGGCTGGAGCATGTTCGGTTTTGTCAGAAGCCACCCAACTGTCTTCCGCAGCAGCTGCCCCACCTGCACCCCCAGGGGCCGGGCTGGGAGGACATGCTGCTGCGCCCCGTGTGAGGCAGTGCCCTGCGGGTGGGCTGTTCCGATCGGTGGGCGGCGGTGGCCCGTTGTTTTAATTTGCACGTCCCTAGTGATGTGACGTGGAGCCTGTCATATGTTCGCTTGCCACCACACATCTTCTCTCACAAGGTGTCTGAGGTCTAAAGCCCATTTTCTAGTCAGAGTTTTATGATTCTCATGACTTTTGGATAGCGGCCCTTTACCAGACACGTCCTTCGTGAAGGTTTCCTCCCGGTCCGTGGGTGGTCTCCTGCTTCTCTGATCTTGTGGTGGAGTCCAGCGGGTTGGCTCTTGCTCTCACGGCCCGTGCCTCTGGGGTCGGATATGAGGAGGCAGCCCCGTTGCAGCGAGTGGCTTGCACAGGTTGGCCCCCCGCCCCGTGCCTCTGCACTGCCCAGCCCGCCTGCGGAGACCCCGCGCCCGAGCTGGGGCCGCCATGCGGGCCACCCGCCTGTGAGGCATGTGTGCGCCAGGCATGGGAGAGTAGGGCGCTTCCTCGAGTGTCTGAGTCTATGTCGTTTTGGTGTCACATAAACGAAGTGTTACCGTGACATCTTCTGAGCGACTTCTTTTCTGTGAATGCCGCTCCGTCAGGGGGCGCTCTCGCTGTCCCCATCACTGCACAGAGAGCGTTGTCTGCGTGCGCCTCTGCCCCGGCTGTGCCCTGGACGCCCCCTGGGCGCGGGTGAGCACCCAGTAATAGCGTTTGCTTTGGTTTTGGAAGACCAGCCGCAGCGCCTTCCAGTGCCTGCAGAAGTACCAGCAGCACAGCAAGGCCCTGAAGCGCAGGGAGTGGACGGAGGAGGAGGACCGCATGCTGACCCAGCTGGTGCAGGAGATGCGCGTGGGCAGCCACATCCCCTACCGCAGAAGTGAGTCTGCCAGCCCCTGGGCATGTCCCGGCGCCCTCGGCCTGAGCCCCTGCCCCAGGAGAACGGGTGCCCGAGGCCGCTCCTGAGCAGGGCGGCAGAGGCCGGAGGAAGAAGGGAGGGCCCGTCGGCCGTGGGCCCGCCGCTGCCCTCCGTGGTCAGGGCTGCTCCTCCAGGCGAGCCGGGCGGGGCCGCGTTCACGAGGCCCTTCTGCCCTCAGTCGTCTACTACATGGAAGGGAGAGACTCCATGCAGCTCACCTACCGCTGGACCAAGAGCCTGGACCCCAGCCTCAAGAAGGGCCTCTGGACCCCAGAGGAAGACGCGGTAGGTGCGGGGGACCCGGGGGAGCCGTCCCCTCGGAAGTGCACCTGGACGCCTGGAGCGGCCGCTGGGCCCGTGATGTCCCCTTCTTACGCAGACTGAGTTGAGGGTGGGAGGCTGCGGCTGCCGCAGAGGTTCACCTGTCTCTGTGTCCCTTCCTGCAGAAGCTGCTTCAGGCGGTTGCCAAGTACGGGGAGCAGGACTGGTTTAAAATCCGGGAAGAGGTGCCGGGGAGGAGCGACGCCCAGTGTCGGGACCGGTGAGTCACGTCCCCTCCTTCCCTCGGCCTCCGCCTCTGAGTCTTCTCTGCGGAGCGCGGACTGGTTTGCATGACGGGAGAACCGCCGCCGTCGGCCCAGGTGCCAGCACCCGAGGAGGGTGGCGCTGGGGGGCAGCCCATGTGTCGTCTTTCAAAGTCCAGTGTATCTGCGTTTTTGAGCGGTTGCCTGGGTTTTCGATGTCACATCTCAGAAAGCCAGGACAGAAGGGGAAGGCCATCCCAGCACCTAAAACGCACGTCTGAGCCCTGGCTGGGTGGCTCAGTCGTTAGGCTTGTCCCCCACACGCTAAGATTGTGGGTTCAATACCTGGTCAGGGCACATTCATGAATCAACCGATGAAGCATCAATAAGTACCACAAGCCAATCTCTTTTTCTAAAAGAAAGCAATCAATAAAATGTTCATTTGTTTTCATGCCATTTTTAGATATCTCCGAAAGTTACATTTCAGCTTGAAAAAGGGACGGTGGAATTCTAAAGAGGAGGAGAAGTTGATCGAGTTAATAGAGAAATACGGTGTCGGTAAGTTGGTGCGGGTGCGGCCACACGGGGCTGCCCCCCAGCACCACCCTCCTCCAGGTGCTGGCACCTGGGCCGGTGGCAGCGGCTTTCCCGTCGTGCAAACTAATCCGTGCTCCGCAGAGAAGACTCAGAGGCGGAGGGAAAGAAGGGAGGCGAGGTCACTGACCTTGCCCGGCCCGGGGCTGGCAGCCCTCGGCTGGTGTGTACGGCCCGGCTCCCGGTGCAGGGTGCTTTTCTGGGAGAGGCTGCTTTTTGTTTACTTATTTTTTAGAGGGGGAGGGAGGGAGAAGGAGAGGGAGAGGAACATCAATGTGTGGTGCCTTCTCGTGCGCCCCCCACTGGGGACCTGGCCCGCAACCCAGGCCTGGGCCCTGACTGGGAATCGAACTGGTGACCCTTGGGTTCACAAGGCTGCTTTTTATGTTGAATCATTCCGTTGATTGCATGGACACAGCTCTTTTTAACCTGATGCTGAGGCTCCTCGGATGCGGGAGCAGCGTGAGGGCGAGCAGGAGCCCCACCCGAGGGAGCGGAGCGCGTCTTCGGCAGAAGGCGGCAGTTCGCTTCTCGGAGAGGAGCCCTTCTCCAGGCCGGAGGGCTCGTGCCCTCGGAGGGGGTGAAGTGGCGCCCATGCTGTTTTGCTTTGTAGGTCACTGGGCCAAAATAGCCTCTGAACTCCCCCACCGGACAGGCTCCCAGTGTCTGAGCAAGTGGAAAGTCATGGTCAGGGTGAGCCCCCGCCCCCCGCCCCACTGCATGTCTGTTGAGGCCCTGCCCCTGTGCCGTGGGGCCGGCCTCCGCGGGTGGGGTGAGGGGTGCAGGCGGGGTGGAGAGGAGAGGGCGTCCCTCCAGGCAGCTGGGGCGGGGAGATGGGCCTGCGGGCAGCTGCCCCCCGCACCCCGAGCCGGCGGGAGAGCGTGCCTCCTGCTCAGCGCGGCCAAGCCCTGTCCAGGGGCGACCGCCACCGCGGCCTTGTGCCCCGTGGCCAAGCCCCAGGCCGCTGAGGCCTCAAGCAGCCCTTTCCCCCCAGAAGAGGCAGGGTCAGGGCAGAAGGAGGCGGCGGCGCCTTCGCAGTGTGCGGTGGAGCTCCAGCAGTGGGGACAGCAGCAGTGGGGACAGCAGCAGCGAGGACAGCGGGGGCAGCGGGGACAGCAAGGACAGCGGGGACTCGGAGCCAGAAGCCACAGACGCCCAGGAGGACGGCCAGGCGCTGCCGTCAGCACCGCACGTTGTGCCGGACATGGACCTGTGGGTTCCCGCCAGGCAGAACGCCTGTGGGCCAAGGGTCACAGGATCAGGGGGCCGCCCGGGACGCTTGGCTGCCTCGCCCAGCCCTCTCGAGACATCTGATGTGGCCCGAGGTAGGGGCAGGGAAGCGGAGCAGGCGGGCCAGGCACAGGCCCCCTCCGGGACCCACAGCACCAATGGCCTGAGAGACGTCGGGCCCCCACTCTGTGCAGACACTGACCCCGCAAGCCCAGAGGGGCCGGCAGACGAGGTAGGCATGGCCCCGAGGCACCCTGCACTGGGGGGTTGGACACCGCTGCTCGGCAGTCCCCGAGGCCGGCGCTCAGCACAGTGGCCGGCCCGGTCTCATGCCAGCACGTCCCCGGGTGTGGGGCCGCACCCCCCCCTTGCTCTTTGAACGTTTGCTCCTGGTCCGTGTCACGGGGCCCAGGGCAGCAGCCTCACTCAGAAGCCGCGGCCTCAATGCCCCCGGCTTGTTTGCTGTGAGGGCTGCATGGGGGAGCTGCTGAGGGTGCTTAGACCCAGTGCTGTTTCCAAGGCATCCCCCTGCTGAGCAGGGGCCTCCTCCTGGCCTGTGTCCTGTGTCTGCCCCGACTCAGGCCCCACTGGGCCATCACATGTGTGCCCGTGCGGGGGCGGCGCCACCCGAGGCCTGGCTTCAGGGCGTCTCAAAAACCAGTGCCGGCTCTGGGGTCTGGGGGCCGGGGTCTGGGGTCTGGGCGGGGGTGTCTGCACAGGCCCGGCTCGCGCCCTGCAGCCCTGCTCTCTTTTCTCAGGGCGGGAGGCGTCTGCTAAAGGTGCCTCTGCAGACCATGCTGCAGGTGCTCAGGACCAGCACGGCCACGCGGTGCCGGACACTCGTAAGGGCTCTCCTGTGTCCGTCCACCCACCACACCCTCCGCCCTGACCGCGCACGCGGTGCACACACTGCTGCTACCACCCAGCCCCCTCTCCCGCCCTGGTCTGGCACGCTCCCTCCAACACGCGGGCGGTGGGGGCGGTCAGGGAGGATGGGGCTCAGGCGCCTTACCCCACAGAAGGAGGCGCGGGAACGGAAGCAGCCGTGCCGGCTGGGCCCGCCCTGGGGCACCGGCCCTGGTGGAAGCGGCGCAGCCAGGCCCCGAGCGCGGCCCCGCGGACACGCCCTGCAGCGGAGGCTCCTGGAGCGCCGGCTGCTGGCGGCCGTGAGCCCGTGGGTGGGCGACATCACCCTGCCCTGTGCTGCCCGGAGGCCCACGGTGCCCACGCAAGGTACTGCCCGCGGCTCCAGGAGCCGACTGGGGGGCGGGGAGAGGCGGGGGAGCGCATGGGCCGACCAAGTTGTGTTCGTCTCCCTGGAAGGGTGTCCATGGCAGGGGGTTTAGCCCCTGCTGTCCTGCTCAGTGCCCAGCGGTCCGTTTGGGACGCGAGCGGACCCTCAGGCCTCAGCAGGCCCGCCTGCCTGCGCGCACAGGCGTGCAAGGCCAGGTTTGGAGCACTGGCCGAGGCGCGTGAGCGCCCGCGCTCGAGAGGGACTGTCCCCAGCCAAAGGCCAAGCTGAGGGCCGTCCAGCGCCAGCCTGCCTCTGGCTCCGGCCGCCTGGGTGAAACTTGGTAGCAGCTGGACTTCGGGTTCTTTGGGGCTCCCTGCCCGGCCCGCGGCTGCCGGGGCTCTCGGGCCTCCGGGAGAGAGATGTGGTCATTGGGGCCACCTTGCGCCCGTGCCTCTGTCCCCCAGCCGACAGCATCCGGGCACAGCTGCAGGACGCCCACCTGGCCAGCACCCCAGTGTTCACGCTCTTCATCCAGGTGGGTCTTTGCCTGGGCTCACCCCCTTGTGTGTCTCTTAAGTTGGGCCGATGGGGGCGGATCGGCCTGAAGTGCAGCTTCCTGCAGGGGTTAGGGGGCTTTGAAACCAGTCCCTCAGTGGCCAACATCTTGCAGTGGCAGCGTCCCTGCCCCCATCCACTGGCCTTGGTCCTGGGATGGGTGGGGCCAGGGAGGCCCAGGGCATCCTGGCCGCTGCAGGGTCGGGGGGGCGGGCGGTGGGGACAGTGCCCAAGGGTCTGGATCGGGCAGGAAGGCAGCCGGGGGCCGGCCTGGAGGGGCTGCGCTGGGCTGCAGCCTGCGCCTCGGACCCGCCCCTGAGAGGTGCTGCGCTCAAGGCCGGCCCGAGTCCCACTGCAGATGCCTGTGACGTCCTGGCCCTGGGAGCTGCGGGGGACAGGGAAGGGCCTCCGGCCACATGTTGTGTCGTGCGTGTGTCCCATGTGTGCCCCTCACGCCCTCAGCTATTCCAGATCGACACTGCCGGCTGCATGGAGGTCATCCAAGAGAGGAGAGCCCGGCTGCCCGCCCGGGCCCAGGCCGGCGCCCAGGTGAGAAGTGAGGGGAGCGCCAGGCGCGGGCCCGGCCTGCTCCTGCCGCCCTCCCCTCCCGTCCTCCAGGCAGCGCTGGGTATAGGTGGCTTTGGCCCGGCCAGGAGGTAAGGACCTCCCGCTCTTGGGACAGGAGGTGCTGGGGCCCCTGGGGTCGGGTTCAGGAGGGGCCTGCCCTTCTCTTCGCAGGGGCCTAGAGCCCCGATGACTCGCAGACAGGTCCAGGGGCCGAGACAGGGCCCACGCCTGGGCCGCCAGGCTCCCGCCGTGGGCTCCTCCCACTTACCTGCCACCCCTGGTGCTCCGGCGCAGCCCCACTGGGCCGGGCACTTGGCGCAGGCGGCCGAGTCCGTGGGGTCTGTCAACAAAAGGCTGTGTCCTGGGCCCAGTCGCCCTGGAAGAGACGACAGAAAGGTCTGCGGACTGAGGGCGGCCCATGGCGCCCCATCCAGGCTCCAGAGCCCCCGGGCCCTCCCGCCCCCGCCTCTTGCCGACCAGCCCAGGCCCACCTAGACAAGCCCTCCCAGGGGTGCCTTGAGGTGGAGCTGCCTCCGAAGGGCGGCCGGGGCCCTGGGGCGGGTGCGTGGACGGGGAGGGCTTGCAGGCTGGGCCGTGGCCTGAGCTGTATGAGCAGCGGTGCGGAGCACAGGCCTTGCCCCTCACCAGGCACGAGGCGACCTGTGGCCTCGGTGGCGTGAAGGACCCCAGGCCCCTGGACTCTCCCTGAGGTGCTTACCCTCTTCCTTCTTTTTCAGGTCCCCTCAAGTGCCCAGAACCCCCCAGGTACTGCCTCTCCCTTTCCCTTGGCCGTTTTGTCTAGTGGGGAGAGGCCGGGCCTGTCCTCGGCGGGGAGTCCCGTTAGAGGGACAAGCGCCTGGCTGGCCTGAGCTGGGGTGGGGGTCAGTCCCTGGGGCTCCCACCTGTGAGCACAGCGAGGGAGCCCTGAGGCCTCCCCAGCACAGACTGGGAGGCGGAGCCTCTGCCCAGCTGCCACAGTCCGCCCGCAGCCGCAGAATCGGGCCTGAGTCCCAGGCGGTGATGCTGGGGTGGGAGCAGGGGAGTGATTGAAGGTGTTCAAGGTTCAGCGGAGGACGAGCCCCCCGGGCCTGAAGGCCGGGCCCCCCACGCCCCCAGCAGAGAGCAAGTGGGAGCTGCGTCAGGGCCTGCGCCCGGTCCTCACCCGTGTGTGTGCTCCCCTTCCTCAGGCTCCCTCTCGCGCAGCGGGCCAGCCCAAGAAACTGCCAAGAAGAGCGCTGGCCACCGGGGGAGCGATGGGCCGCAGGCCCGCCAGGCCGAGTCCGCGTCTCAGGCGCCCCCGCCCACTCCGTGCGGTCCCCGGCCCAAGCCCAAGACTGTGTCCGAGCTGCTTCGGGAGAAGCGGCTGCGGGAGGCCCGGGCCGCCAAGGCTGCCCGGGGCCCCGTGGTTCTCCCGCCCCAGCTGCTGGTCTCCTCGCCTGTGGTCCTCCAGGCTCCTCTGCCGCTGGCCTCCCAGGGCCCCCCAGCCCCAGTGCCGGCCGTCTCCAGCTCCACGCCCTCTGAGCCTGGGGCCCTTGCAGCGGCCGGTCCAAGTCCCTCGGGCTCCCGGGCCTCACCCACAGACAAGGAGCCCCCGGCCCTGCAGCCCTTGGCCTCTGGCCCCGTCTCCCTAGTGGCTGCGAAGGTCCCAGCCACCTGCAGGGCCCCTGACCTGGGCCCCAGCCTGGTCCCCATGAGCGGCCTCGGACAGTCTCAGGCCCCTGCCGCGTCCCGGAAGCAGGGCCTGCCCGAGGCACTGCCCTTTCTCCCTGCAGCCCCCAGCCCCATCCAGCAGCCTGTCCAGCCCCTCAGCCTGATGCCAGCTCTGGGCCCCCACAGCGGTGGGCCCCAGATGGCGGCCAGCACCCCTCTGCCTGTCACCTGGGTGCTCACAGCCCAGGGGCTGTTCCCCGTGCCGGTGCCAGCCGTGGTGGGCCTTCCCAGGCCAGCGGGGGCCTCTGACCCCGAAGGGCTGTCAGTGGCTGCATCGTCCTCCTTGACCGAGACTCAGGCAGGCCAGGGCCCTGCCAGCACGGACAGGGAATCAGCTCCTGCCTCCAGGACAGACCTCACAACCCTCCCCACACCCCCACCGCCCAGAATCTCTGCTGAAGGGGGCCGTGACGTGGCCCGTGCTCCCGGGGGACACTCTTCCTCTGGAGAGGCCCGAGTGGCTGGGGAGACAGCCTCGCTGGCTGCAGGCCCGGATGACGCCCCTGTGGCAGAGCCGCCCTGCGCCGGCCAGCTGCCTCCGCACTGCAGTGCTGGCCCGGGGGGGACGCTGGTGTTCCCGTCGGAGCCCAGGGAGACCAGGGCGTCTCTGGGCTTGGCAACACCCCCCACAGCCCAGCCTGGGCCTGAGAAGGGGGGCCCGGACGTAGGCCTCCTCTCCCAGGAGAGTGAGACGGCTGTGCGGGAATGGCTGGGGGCACAGTGCGGGGTGTGCGTGCCTCCCCTGGGCAGCAGGCTGCCCTACCAGCCCCCAGCCCTGGGCAGCCTGCGGGCGCTGGCAGGCCTCCTGTTGCACAAGGAGACCCTGGAACGCAGTGCCGCCTCCTTGGGGTCTGGCGGAGTGGCCGGGGCCCTGCAGGCCTCCCTGGGGCGTGTGCGGAGGCAGCTGCGGGACAGCCCAGCCTACCTGCTGCTCAAGGCCCGCTTCCTGGCCGCCTTCACCCTCCCTGCACTCCTGGCTACCTTGCCCCCGCCCGGCGTCCCCACCACGTTGTCGGCAGCCTCAGGGGCCGATGCAGAGAGCGAGGACGAGGACCTGGAGGAGCTGGAGCTCTTCGGTGGCGACAGCCCCAAGGCAGGACCAGCGACCACGACCCCTGTCCAGGCAGGTGGCCAGGGGCACAGTGCCTGCCCCTTGTCCTTGTGTCCCCTGCAGGGCCCCCCCAACCCCTGCCACATGCGGCCTGCCCAGAGGGGCGGGGACCGGGGACCAGAGCAGGTGGAAGTGGTGGCCAGTGGCGGGCTGGTTTCTGAGGGGGAGGGGCCGCGGGCCGCCCAGCTGTGGCTGCGCCCTGGCTGTGTGCGGCAGGCGCCTCCCCCTGGGCCACTGTGGCGACGGAGGGGGAGGAGCCTCGCTCCAGACGCGGGGAGACCCTTGCCCTCCTGGGCTCCGGCCCGGGCTGGTTCTGAGGGGGAGCCTGCTCTCAGGCTTCAGGCCCCCCATGCACACACACCCTGCTCCTGGGGAGCCCCGCGTCTGCCCTGCACTTCTGTGGACGCTGAGCCCCTCAGGTGCCGGTTCCAGCTCCATCCACCTCAGCAGGGCTCTCAGCTGTGGGGCAAAGCCATGTCCCCATGAGGAAGGTGATAGGATGAGGGGAAGGAGTCCTTGCGTCCCCCGGTGGCCATGGGCCCCCGGAGTCCTCAGCAAGGCCACCCCCACCTCCATCCCCGTTGGGGCTGAGCAGGAGAGCTGGGCCCCCTCAGACTCTGCCAGCGGGGAGGTTGTCCAGGGGGCTCGCAGTGGTGTCCCAGGAGCCGGTGCGGCCTCCCGTGCCCCACCAGGGGCGTCCATGGCCCTGGGCTGGGGGGCAGGGCTGTGGTCAGGGTCTGTGCCACCCTCCCTACAGGCTCAGTCCAGCCTGGGCTGCTGGGGTGTCACCTGCCTCCTGAGAGGCCTCACCTGGGTTCCAGGGGCTGTGAGCAGCGGGGATGCAGCTGGGCCCGAGGGGAAGGGAGGACTCCGGTCCCCCGGGTGCAGCCTCCCATGCTCCCCACCCTCTCACCCCATGTCCTCGGTCACTGTCCTGCTGACCCGGCTGGGGAAACCAGGACACGGGCTGGCACCTGGGGGTTCCCAGGGGAGGCACAGGTCAGCAGGCTGCCAGAGCCCGTGTGGGGCCCTCCCGCTCCCTGCCTGCCGGTCCCAGTGTGGCATCACCAGGCCCAGCCTGCGGTGGCCCTGCTGCTGGGGCCTCAGTGTGTCTGAACTGCCTGTCCCAGGGGCTGGGGGCGTGGTGGCCACGGGCCCCAGGCCTAATCCTTTCTGCTCCTCGCTGCCCCCCAATCCTGCCCATCCTGGCCAGAGGGTCACTTGTCCTTCCCTCCCCTGGACTTTGTTTCAGGGAGCCCCAGACCCTGATGAGGGCTCTGCCCCCTCCTGCCCAGATGACTCTGATGACCTTGACGTGCTTAGGACGAGGCACAGCCGGCACGCCCGGAAACGGAGGAGGCTGCTGTGAGCAGCAGGTGAGCGGGGGCGGCTGAGCGCCCCGGGGCTCACGGCAGGTGGCTGATGCCCGGCGGGTGTGCCCAGGGTCTGGGGGATCCGGGCATAGCCTCCCTGCTGCCTCTCTGCCCTGTGCCTTTCTCCCTGCCTGCCTCCTCCGTGGGCTGCTCTTCAGAAATGCCCCTGGCCCCACTGCTGAGGAGCCACTGCCCGTCCCGGTGTCCGTCTGTCCGAGGCACCTGTCCCCTCCCACCCCCACGCAGTCTCCCTGTGAACATGAGCCCATGGGGGCAGGCACGCAGCTCTTTGCAGCGGGGCCCCCAGTCAGGCCACAGGCACTGAGGAGGCCCTCCGCGCGCGCTGTCTGAACTCACGAAACCCAGGCCCCCAGGGGCCGGAGGCTCTGGGTCCTGGAGGGCTGGGCAGGGAGAGGCGAGCCCCCAGGGGCTGCCCGCCCTCGGCGCTCGGCCCATCCATGGTGCCACCCTGGGGCCGGGGCACCCCCGCTATCACAGTGCTTGCGTTCCAGGACTGCCCGGAGCTGCTGCGGCCGCCGCAGGTGCCTGGACCCTACTGGACGGGCAGGCCCGCCACCCACCCTGCAAGAGACGGCTGCTGGGGCCAGGAGGCTCTGCCAGGAGTGACCACACTGTCTGGGCTCAGCTGCTTGTCCCCCAAGTGCAAACTGGAATATTTTAAAGAATTGATAAATGCCCTATTTTTGATAATTAAAAAGCAAGCCACAGGCCCTTGTGGCCTTGTCCTGAGATCCTGGGCAGCAAGTGGAGAGATTAGGCCTCCCCTGGACGTGCTGGGAGCCGCCGGCGGGGCCCTGGGGTCCTCAGGGCCCCTGCTCCCCGTGCCTCTGCAGGGGGTGGGGGTGCAGAGGCCTTTTCACAAGAAGCAGCGTGGCTGCCAGCCCTCTGGGCGCCACCTCAGGGATGCGGGACCCACTTCCTCTGCCGGCCAGACCGCACAGGCCAGGCCGACCAGGCGGCCCACGAAACGCCGCTTCCCTCCACGCAGCCTTCCTCTAGCACCAGGCCCAGTCCCAGAGCTGCTGTCCCCTCCCCTCTGCCCTCTGCCCTCTGCCCTGGGACGCGGTGCTTGGGTGCAGCCCCCAGCCTCCGAGGCTGTGGTCCCCTCCTGAACTTGTGGCCACTTTGCTTTGATTTCCCTGGTTTATTGAAAGTGTCCAGCCCAGAAATGGCGCAGTTGGGCCCAGCTGTGCCTGGACCCCTGGCCCCCTCCACCCACCGGGGGCCCCGCGCCCCCCTTCCCAGGGCCTGCCCGCCCCTTGGCTGCCTGTGTGTGCGGCTGCTGCTGGGCACCTGCGCTCAGCTGACCCCGGCTTCCGCTCGATGTCCCCCAGCCGGAGGCTCTCCAGAGGTTTGTATTTAGTTCCCAGGTGTGCAGGGGTCATCCAGGTGTCTTTCTGTTCCCGATGTCTTAGCTTAACCCCGATGTACCCCAAGAGCGAGGCAGGTCTGTTATTTAATGCCTCTTCATTAGCCTCCCTCATGCAAAGCGGGAAGCGGGCTGGTCGTGGGCCCTGCGCAGCCCACCATCCAGTCAGCGGGGCCACCCACCCCTACCAAAGCCAGTGGCATCCGACCTGGCTCGGGCCCCCAGAGTGTGGGTCTCCCAAGGGCTCACGGGGCCCCAGGCTGCCCGCTTCTGGCGGGAGTCAGGCCCCCGTGCTGCCCCCGAGACTCAGCAGCCACTGCTTGTGCAGGGCTCCGAGGTTTCAGGCAAACAGCCAGCCGACCGCCGTGGGCTGTGGGCAGAGGGGCAAGGGCCAGGGTGCCACAGGAAGCGAGCGGTGAGGCAAGGCGGGCGCCTCCCTCAGGAAGGCGGGGTGGGCTGCTGGCCACAGGGAGTCTGTCCGGCCCGTCCTGCCCGTCCGGCTGCCATCCCCACGCCCCAGCAGGCAGCCGCCCAGCTCCCTGGGTACCAGGGACGAGGCGGTGCCTGGCGAGAGGGCCCACAGAGGGCTGGTGCCATGGCTGTCAGGGTCTCGGGAGCCTGCTGCCACCATCCCGTGTGTCCTGGTGGGAAGTGGGGACGTTCCCAGGAAAGGCTGAGGAGGCGCTAGCCACAGCATTGGCCGCTGGCGGCGTGGGGCAAGTGTGGCCAGGCAGTGCCTTCCTGCAGGCTGCAGTGGCCTCGGGACACCACACGGCAGTCCCTACGTGGCCCACGCGCGTGCTGGCTTGGCTGCATGTGGGGGTGCTCAGCCAGGAGCCCAGAGTCCGGTGCCCTCAGGTCCTGGGTGACTTCTTCCCGCCTGTGTCCCCTACGTAGCGCCCCTGCCTGGCTGCTCGTCCCCAGGGGGCTGGCAAGGGTGAACGCATTAGGCACAGAGCACCCCCTGCTTGAAAAGCCTCCAGAAGCCTGTGTCTGGGCCAAAGCAGACCCGGCGGTGTGCGTCCTGGGCCAGCCCCTGCAGAGTCCTTGCTGACACTTGCACTTTGTGGGGGTTCTGGGGTGGCTGAGGCCGGGCCTCTGGGGCAGCAGGGCTCCCGACAGCCTTCCTCTGAGCCAGGCAACTTCCACTTCCCCGGGCCGACCTCCCGGGCCTCCCTGGCTGGCCAATCAGAGGGCAGCCACCTGGGACTTCAGGAAGTACTGGCCTCCCTTCGGCTCCGCCTGCCCTCGCTGCCGGTGGCGGCAGCCCGTCCTGTCCCTCATTGAATTGGCGTCTGTGGCTGCTCGGCATCCAGCGGTGCAGGTGCCCCCTCTAGGACCCTGAGGTAGGCTGGCCCGTGCCCTCTCTGAGAGGTGGCGGGGATGACACTGGGCTCCTTGCTTGGGGCCCCCCGGGACAGGGCAGGTCCTGCTGCAAACGTCCCAGAAGGGCACCCAGTAGCCTCAACCCTTCTGCCCCGTGCGCCTTCCTGGCCACGGGCCCCTGCTTCTGCATTTTAGTGGAGCCAACAGCAGGGCGTCAGGTGTCCGACCTGCCGGCTTTAGGCTAGAGAGGCAGGATGGCCAGGGACCCAAGGACCGTCCACTGAGTCTCTGTGTCTTTCCTCAATGTTTTGGCTGTTGCTGGGCCGGGGGGAGACTAAGCACAGCAGAAGTCAGGGAAATCCCTCCAAAGCCCAGGCCCGCCCCCATCCAGGCCTCTAGGAGTGCAGTCTAGATCCTGGGGCTGGTGCCAGCCTTGCCCATGTCCACCTCAGCTGAAGGTTCTGTCCCCACCGCCCGGAGCAGTGACTACATGGCTGCTCCCTGCCTTGGCCTGGCCCCGGAGAGGGCAGGTGTCCGGTAGACAGGAACAGCAGTGGGCAGTCCCAAGATAAGCAGCCCCTTTGTCAGAGAGCTGCCACCGCAGGCACGACTGTCCCCAGGAGTGTGGCCTGGCCCTGCCTCACCTGGGAGGCGGGAGAGGAGCCCAGAGGTGACTGGGGACACAGGAAGGACCGGAGTGCCTGGAACAGGCGCCTCAGCAACATCTCCGGCCGGCCCCAGCTGCCACCTCTGCAGTCCCTCCCCGTGTGCCAGGCCGGGCTCCCCTGTAGGCGTCCGGCTACCCTTCCCAAAGAGCAGTGTTGCTGAGCCTGACTCAGAGCTGGCCAGCCCTGCGCAGCTGCTGGGTGGCTGTTGCATCACTGGCCAGCCACCGGAAGGAGAGGAGGGGGCAGGACTGGGATGGGAGCGGGCGTGGAGTTGGGGAATGAGGAAGTCATGGGGCTGCGCAGGTGGGAGGGTCCCTTGCCAAAATGCTTCTGGCCCCAGGCTGGGCAGCAGCTGGCCGGGGGCTGGAACCTCCCTCCCACACCTGCCAGTGAGGCTGTGCCAGCAGGTGGCACCGGCACCAGCAGCTCCTCCTGCCCACTCAGCTCTGCGAAGGGAGGCAGCTGTCCCTGCCAGCTCCAGGCCTGTGGCACTTAGGGGGTGTCCAGGAGCAGGGCAGAGGCTAGAGGGCCCTGCTGAAGAGGACAGTGTTTTCTTAGACGCCACCTGTCCCTGGGGCATCTCCACACCGCCCCGCACTCTTACCTGGGTAACTCAGAGTGGCCGGAGGGGCGGGACCACGGCCCAGGACAGGCTGGGGACAGCCACCCCAGGGCGCTGCGCCGCTGTGTGGTTGGTTACCGAGGGGGGAGGGCGGGGGGCGGCCGCACGCCTCTCCCCGGCGCTCCTGGGCGAGCTCTGCGTCGGCCTCTGACCCGCACTCCGGCCGGCACCTCAGAGGCCGGCCCGGGTCGTGGCGGGGTCTGACCACCCTGCACTCTCCGCGCCCCAGCCGCCCCCGCCGCCATGTCAGACTACGAGAACGAGGACGAGTGCTGGAGCACCCTGGAGGGCTTCAGGGTGAAGCTCATCTCGGTCATCGACCCCTCGCGCATCACGCCCTACCTGCGGCAGTGCAAGGTCCTGAACCCCGACGACGAGGAGCAGGTGCTCAGCGACCCCAACCTGGTCATCCGCAAGCGGAAAGTGGGTCAGTGCTGCCCCACCCGGTCGGCAGGGAGCCCACCCAGAAGTGGCTGCCGCTGTTGCTGCCCACCCTGGTCCCTCGCGGCCACACGGGGGCGGGAGATCCCTGGCACCCCGCGCCTGTCCCATGTGCTTGGCGCCGCCCCACCAGCTGAGGCCATGGAGGGCCAAGAACAGGGGCGGGGGGCGGCCCCCGGCCCCCTACCTGGCTGGCCTGGCTAGACCCACGCTCCCCCAGCACCGCGGCCCCGCTCAGCCTCTCTGGGTTGCAGGTGTGCTGCTGGACATCCTGCAGCGGACGGGCCACAAGGGCTACGTGGCCTTCCTCGAGAGCCTGGAGCTCTACTACCCCCAGCTCTACAAGAAGGTCACGGGCAAGGAGCCCAGCCGTGTCTTCTCCATGATCATCGGTGAGGGCTGGACACCGGCGTGGGGCCGGGCGGGCCAGGGCGAGTGGGGCAGAGCAGGACAGGCGCAGGGCCAGGGTCAAGGGTCAGGACCCGGTGGAGTGGGCCTGGGGGCGGGGGCCGGCAGGCCCCCCCTGTCGGGTCTCCCCGAGATTAAATGGGGATGGGAGAAGACGACGGAGGCAGGCGTGGGGAGGGGCCCCTGCAGGCGTGCCTGCTCGTGGCTCCCGTCCCGCGGCTCCCGTCCCGCGGCTCGTCTGGAGTGGGAGGCAGGTGGGGGGTGGGGGTGCACAGGCCGACCCAGGGTCCGGGGCCTGTCCCACACAGAAGACCATCTGACTGGACAGGCCAGGGGCCTGTTGGTCCCAGCAAAGGCGATGCTGCCCCCTCCTGGCCCCAGAGTTGAGTCCTCTTGCGTCATAGTCAAGATCACAACACAATTAAAGAAACAGGACACATGCTGGCCCCCTGGCTGCACCCTGTCTGGGGGTGGGGGGGTCAGAATCTCAGTCCATTTCCTCCAGGGGAGCAGCAGTGACTGGGAATTGTCCCTGGGATCCAGGAGCTGCTGGTCCCATCCAGGGCCCCAGGGGATGATGGGGCCAGGTGGAGCGGGTGACCGATGACCAGCTGACGCCGGCCCGGTCCGCAGACGCGTCTGGGGAGTCGGGCCTGACACAGCTGCTGATGAACGAGGTCACGAAGCTGCAGAAGAAGGTGCAGGACCTCACAGCCCTGCTGAGCTCCAAGGACGACTTCATCAAGGAGCTGCGGGTCAAGGACAGCCTGCTCCGCAAGCACCAGGAGCGCGTGCAGAAGCTCAAGGAGGAGTGCGAGGCCTGCAGCCGTGAGCTCAAGCGCTGCAAGGACGAGAACTACGACCTGGCCATGCGCCTGGCCCGTCAGAGCGAGGAGAAGGGAGCTGCGCTCATGCGAAACCGCGACCTGCAGCTGGAGGTGCCCCAGGGGCCGGGGCCACGGGCGTCCCTGGGCGTCCCTGGGCGTCCCTGGCAGGGGGGCCGGCGGCAGGCCCGCAGCCGGTTGCGGTGGGGGGGCTGCCAAGCTGACAGCCGTCCGTCCGTCGGCAGGTGGACCGGCTCAAGCACAGCCTGATGAAGGCCGAGGACGACTGCAAGGTGGAGCGCAAGCACACACTGAAGCTGCGGCACGCCATGGAGCAGCGGCCCAGCCAGGAGCTGCTGTGGGAGCTGCAGCAGGAGAAGGCGCAGCTGCAGGCCCGCGTGCAGGAGCTGGAGGCCGCCACGCAGGCCGCCACCCTGCCGCCCGGCGCCCTGCGCCCCCTGCCAGAGGGCAGGCCAGACAGGGGCAGCCCCTACATCCAGGTGCTGGAGGAGGACTGGCGGCAGGCCCTGCGGGACCACCAGGAGCAGGCGACCACCATCTTCACCCTGCGCAAGGACCTGCGCCAGAGCGAGGCTCTGCGCGCCCGGGTACGCCGCCTGGGCTGCAGGACATGGCTGTGGGGGGCACCTGGGGCGGGGCGGGGCTTGCTAGCGGGCAGCTCCCCATCCCCCGTCTGTCCCCTGCCTGGAGGCACAGGGCCCTGCCGCCTTGCCCCGCCCATCGCCCGCTCTCCCCGGGACAGCCAGGGCCAAGCGCTGGTCTGGGCGCCCAGGTCTGGCAGGGCCTGCGGGGCCCCTCCAGCCTGCAGGGTCGGGGCCGCGGGCGGAGGAGCCTAGCTGCCGTCTCCTGCAGTGCGCGGAGGAGAAGGAGGTGTTCGAGCTGCAGTGCCTGGCCCTGCGGAAGGACTCCAGGATGTACAAGGACCGCATCGAGGCCGTCCTGCTGCAGATGGAGGAGGTGGCCATCGAGCGGGACCAGGTAGCCACACCCACTGGGCCTGCGGGCGCGGAAGGTGCGGCGTGGTGCGTTCGTTCTAAAGAACAGCATGCAGCCGCTCACAGCCACGGTCTTGACCTGAACCACAGCTGAAATTCACAAACCTGTGCGTGGGGCACATGTGTGGAACATCCAGCAACAGGCAGGGCTGGGGGAATGACACGTGTGGAGGTTTTTTATCTCCTTATCTTTTCTGAGTGGCCCACACTTCCTGCCAAGAGTCTTTAACAATTGCCGCGGAGGAGGCCAGGCTGGGCCGGGCTGGGCCCGGCTGGGCCAGTGGGTGGCTGTGCTGGGTGTAGGGCCGCCCAGGTCCCCACCGTGGGTCTCCCCGCAGGCCATCTCGTCAAGGGAGGAGCTGCACACGCAGTATGCCCGCAGCCTGCAGGACAAGGATGTGCTGCGCAAGCAAGTGCGGGAGCTGAGCGAGAAGGCGGATGAGCTGCAGCTGCAGCTGTTCCAGTGTGAGGGCCAGCTGCTGGCCGCGGAGGGCAGGCTCAAGCAGCAGCAGCTGGAGATGCTGGTCCTGGTGCGCCTCCCGAGGGCCCTGCGTGTGCGGAGGGACCCCAGGGTGGCCCCCCGGGAGCGGGCAGGTCCCCAGAGACTGGAGGAGGAGGAAGAGGAGGAGGAGGAGGAGGGGGAACCGCCGGCTAGCCTCGTCCTGGTCTGTCTCGGCCACTGCCCCCTGGTGGCCCTAGCAGGTCCCCCGGCCTTCTTGAACCCCCTCCGAATGGAGCCCACTTGCAGGAACCCAGGGTCTGGCAGGGGGCTCTGAGTGTGACGAGGGGCAGAGGGGGCCCCTCACCACCCCCACCACAGCCCACTCCCACGGCGGCTCCGTTCCCCGCTGCCTGCTGAACGGCCCCTCTTCTATGACCACAGAGTTCCGACCTGGAGGACAGCTCGCCCAGGAACTCCCAGGAGGTGAGTGTGACCCCCGGGCAGGCTCCCGGCCACAGCCTCTCCCGGACCACAGCCCCATACGCGTCCCTTGGAAGCTCCAGAAGCTCGGCCGCCTGCCACCGGCTCTGGTGAGCGGGGCCGTCCCCTCTCCTCCCGTCGCTCGGCCGGGCAGAGGAAGAGCAGCAGGGGCCTGCGGGGCCCCCACGTGCAGCACCCACCCCGGGCCCTCGTGGGGGTCTCCCTGCGGGGCCCTGGCCTGGCTGTGCCGCAGGGGTCCCAGAGGAATCGGTGTGGAGGGTGACGGCGGCGGGGGCAGCCGCGCTGCGGGTCAGGTCCAGGTCTGCAGAGCCAGGGTGATAACTGGTTGCCCCATCTCTTTGGAAGCTCTCGATCCCCCAGGACCTGGAGGAGGATGCCCAGCTCTCTGACAAAGGTGAGGGGGGAGCACGGGAGCCACCCCCAGCCTCCTTGTCGCCCCGAGTTGATGCCAGTCCCCACCCTCGGCACATGCAGCCCCGGGTGGCTGGCACCTGGTGCCTGGGGATGCTTCCTCCAGCCCTGTCCCACGGATCTTCACGATGGGACTTCCCGAGGCGGGGGGTGGGGGACACCGAGGCTGGGAGGGACAGGTAACCCCAAAGTCCCTCAGCGAGCTCTCGAGAGCCCCCTCTGAATCCAGGGCCCGGCCTGCAGGGTCTGCACCCCAGCTCCGGCTGCCATCAACAGGCTGGAGGCGCCCTGCCCTCGCTGAGCGCCCCCTCTGGCAGGGCGCAGGGGAGGCGGCAGTAAGGCGGCGCCCAGGTGTGCCGGATGAGCCGGGTCAGGAAGCAGGGGCAGAGCAGGGAAAGGGGGCTGTTGCGGCAAATGGCGGGGCAGGGCGGGGGCGGGGGGTACTTCAGGTGGCAGGGGTAGGACCCCGCTGCCTGACTGGGGCAGGAATGTGCTGGGGCAGCCGGGAGATGGCCCAGTGGGGTGAGAGGGGCCAGGGCCTCGCTCTGCAGGTGGGTGTCAGCGTCCCGGAAGAGCCTGTGCTGGGCTGGGAAGAGGAGGGGTCCACCGCAGAGTGTGCGTGGGAAGCCAGACAGGACTTCCTCAGTGTCAGGCCTGACCCCAGCCTCTGAAGGGGGCAAAAGAGGAAGAAGGGACACCGAATAGAGAAGTGAGGGTCGGGCAGTCTGCTGCGGCCCAAAGACGGGGCTTGAGGTTACCGAGCGCCCCAGAGGGACACGCAGCAGGATCTGGAAGGTGGCGAGCCATCCAGCCCTGGGGCCCTGGCCCAGGGCGGTGTGGCCCCTCACAGGAGCCAGGGCGGCTCGAGGGTCGGAGGCTGAGGAGCGGGGTGTCGGCACCAGGCAGACCCCTGGGCCCACTATGATGTCCCTGAGACTGGAGTCCATAGTCTCCCATCGTGGCCGGTTTAGGGGAGCTGGCCCCTCAGAGCACCTGACGCCCAAGGGTCCTGAGCCCTGGGCCTGTCCAGGCCCTGGCACATTGGGAGGGGTCCAACCGCAGCAGTACCCCAGCCCCCACAGGGGAGGGGCCTGGACATCCCGGAGGGAGCAGCCCCAGGGAGTCTCCTTCTGGGAGTGGGGAGTGAGCCCCAGTGCGGTCCAAGTGAGGATGGAGCAGAGCCGGCCCGGCAACACCAGGGCCGAGGAGGGGGTGTGGGCCCTGCCAAGTGGGCAGGACCCACAGGCTCAGCTTTCCTTTCCAGGTGGCCTGGCTGACAGGGAGAGCCCAGAGCAGCCCTTTGAGGCTCTGCAGAAGGAACGGCTCTCACTGACCCCCAATGTAAGGCAGCTCTGGTGGCCCTGGGTGGGGAGAGGGATTCCTGTCGGATGATCACAAGGGTCTCTGCCCTGCTCACGGGCTCTTGGGGGGCAGTGTTTGGAACATGAAGCTGAGCCCCTTCCCTGCACAAAGCAGCGGGCAGCGGCGTCGCCAGGACAGGGCAGTGGGAAGCCTGTCTTCGGCCAGGCAGCTTTAGTGGATAACCTCTGTTGCCCCCGAGTCCCCCACTGGAAAGGGATAAGGGGAACCCTGGCCTGGGATCCCGACCACGCTCTGGGCCTGTCTGGTCATCTGAAGGGAGGGTCCCACACCTCCCTCCCCTCAGGGGGTGCGCACAGGACACGACGGCGGCCAGTCTGTTCCCATGCAGAGCTAGCGCAGCGGGCTCCCATATGGGCCCCACCGCACTCAGTCCGGGGCGGGGGTGGGGCCCACGCGGGCCCTGGCTGGAGCCTGAGCCTCCCCGCCTACGTCCCTGTACTCCGCTGCAGGGGGCAGGTCTGAGCGGCGGGGAGCCCCCCGAGAAGGAGCGGCGGCGCCTCAAAGAGAGTTTTGAGAACTACCGCAGGTGGGCCCACTTGGGCGCTGGCCGGCTGCGGGCAGGGAGGGAGGGGCGGCGGGGGGCGTGCGGGTGCGCGGCCCGAGGGCGCCTGCGCACATCTGTGCCCTCGGCTCTCTCGCAGGAAGCGGGCGCTCCGAAAGATGCAGCACGGCTCAAGACAAGGGGAGGTGGACTGGGAGAACACCACAGGCAGCGACAACACCGACACCGAGGGCTCCTAGCGGCCGTCGTGCAGGAGGCCCGCCGGCCCGGAGCAGCCGCTGACCGCTCGGCCAGGAGTGGGCGCCGCCCCGTTGGGCCGCCTCTCTCTCGGCCGCCCGTTTCCTCACCAGCACACGCACTGTGCCATTCACCGACGAGTTCAACCTTTATGTAACGCACACGCATGAGCAGTGTTAGAAACGCAGCTCCTAAATAAACGACGGATAGCCTTACTCGTGCGCACCTTCCAACCCCTTGTCCGTCGGCGCGCACCGCCCGCCGCCAGGGGGTAGCAGAGCCCGCTACGCGGGCCGAGGAAGGTCGCTTCCGCCGCTGCCCGCTTCCAAGATGGCGGCGGCGCGGCCTCAGCTCTGCCGGACGACAGCGGGGCGGGAGGGATGTTGCGAGCGGCACTGTGCCGGGTGTCGACGCTGGTGAGCCGCGTGCGGCCCCGGGGGCCGGGTCTGAGGCAGCTGTGGGGGTGCGGAGCCCGCCGGGAAGCCGTGGGGAAAATACGGGCCCGGGTCTGCGGCTGGCGGCGCTCGAGCTCCAAGCCTGGGCCCAGGACGGCGCACTATCAGCTCGTCTACACCTGCAAGGTGGGCGCGCGCCGGGCCGGGGCCGCACCTGGCGCTGGACCGCGCACTGGACAAAAGTGGTGCGGGGGTGTAGGCCGCGTGGAGTGGGGCTATCCCTTTAGGGGCGGGTCCTTCCTGGAAGAGGGGCGGGGCCGTGCAGAGAATGGAGCTACCCCCCTGGGGGCGGGGCATTCTCGGGGAGGGGTGGAGCTATCCCGTAAGGGAGGGGGCCTCGCGGGGGTGGAGCTATCATCAGAGGCGGGGCCTTCCTGGAGAGGGGCGGGGCCTTCGGGGAGCCGCTGAAGCGACCCTTGGGACGGGTTCTTCTGCCGGCGGTGCAGGGCCACACTTGGAAAGTGATGCTGTCCCTTAGGGGGCGGGTCCTTCTGGGAGAGGGGCGGGGCTGCATGGAGGGTGGAGCGATGGCATGGCTTTTACGGAGAGGGGTGGGGCAGGCTCGTGGTGAGGAGTGGATTTATCCCTCAGGAGCACCTTAGGAAAAGGGCTGGTCCTGCCTTGGAGTGGAGCTAACCCTCAATGGGAGGGGCCTTTGTGGGAGGAGAGAGGCCAGACCTGTGGCCTCACCTGCGCTCCGTGTCTCCCTGATCTCCACCAGGTCTGTGGGACTCGCTCCTCCAAGCAAATCTCCAGGCTGGCTTATCACCAGGGTGTGGTCATTGTAACCTGCCCCGGCTGCCAGAATCACCACATCATTGCAGACAACCTGGGCTGGTTCTCTGACTTGGATGGGAAGAGGTGAGGCCACTTGGCCAGGGGCCCCACCCTTGACCCTCCCCCTAAGGAGGTTTAAGGAGCCCCCTTCTCCAGCCTTACCAGTGCTGGAAGAGCGGTTATATCTGAGTTTCAGATAAGCCACAGGTAACTTTTATATAAATATGCCCCAGGTATGGGACATGTTTTTATTTGCAAAATCTTCAGCCCTTGCTCAGCCCCCTTTGGCCCTGATGCACTGCCTGACACCCCCTACCCCCCGCCACTGACAGCAAGCAGGACCCACCCCTTTGTCAGGACCACTGGCCTCCCCTAAAGTGAAAGGTCAGACTATGATGACTCTTAAAGCGATGACTTCCTTTAATTTTTGGTTCCTTCTTTCACTCTACAAAGATATTTTGCCTGCCGGCCATGAGTCAGGGACCCTAGCCAGTCACGCCGTTGTCCTCCATCGCAGCTGTCCGGTCGGCCACACCAGACTTGAGGGCACGTGGGAGGTGTGGTGGTCGGGGCCCTGGGCCTGCCGTCGGCTTCACCCCTCTGTGGGGGGCGCTGGTCAGGCACCCGTGGCCAGGCTGCCCTGGGCAGTTCATTTTGACTTCTGAGCAAGCGCTCTCCCCTGGGAAGGGGACAGTCGTAGCGGCTGCTCCTGGGGGGGCGAGGAGACAGCTCCGCGAGGGCTGCGGCGGCAGCCCCGATGCCGCACCAGCGCGGGGCCCCACGTTCCCGGCCTGAGCCCGGCGTCCGGTGCCCCTGCGGGCCGAGGCGCAGGACGGGCAAGGGGTCCGGAGTGTGACGCTGCCCCTCTCCCTCAGGAACATCGAGGAAATCCTGGCGGCCAGAGGGGAGAAGGTGCACCGCCTGGCTGGTGGTGGGGCCCTGGAGCTGCTTTTAGAGGCTGCGGAGGCCCCCGAATCTCCTGCTGCTACGGAAGGGGATGAGGACCAGGACCCCCCCAGCCCTGGCAAGACAGAGCGTGGCTGACCCTGCCCCACCCTCGAGGAGGGGCCGCGTCGCTCACACTTGCCTGTTTCTCTCAATAAACAGACACCACGTGCAGATGACGGGCCTTGGGCTCTCCTGTTGCCCAGTTCTGGAGTCAGAATGACTCAGGAACCCCTCCAGGGGCAGCCGCGGGACGCCTGGCCCTCCACTGTCGCCCTGCGCAGAGCACCTGCCCTTGTACTTGCCCGATGCAGGCTGTGTCCGGGGGGAAGGGGCTGGACGTGGGGGCTGAGCCCCTCCTGACTGGCTGTGTGGCCCTGGGGGGTCACTTTGCCTCTCTGAGCCTCTGCCTTCCCGTCTGCAGATGAAGATGCTCATAGTGCCACCCTGTTGGGTGCACGGCTGGGAGGAGCAGACGTGGGACAGGCACAAGGTGGCTCAGCCGTGCCCAGGCGTCTCTGGGGAGAGGCCTGGAAGGGACAGCCAATTCGTCCCTGTTCCTCCTGGGGACAGGATCAGCGCACTGTGCGTGTCCCATCCCTCTGGCCAGACACAGGAAGGCCCCGCAGATCCACCCGTGCCACCTGCCATCCCTGGGTCACACCAGGCTGCTCACTGCGGCTGCAGGTGGGCTGGGTGGCCGTGGTGACGAGGGCCTTGGGAGCGGGGCTGCCACCTGATGGGCGGGGACTGTGAGTGCCCCACGTGGCCCCCGCCCCGGGCGTGCGATTCGTCTTGCAGCCGTGTTTGACTGCCTTCTCAGGATGTTCCTGTGTTTATGAAAGTATGTTTATTTCCAGAAATGTTCTGGGCTGTGTGACCTTCAGCATGAGTCACCAGCCAGCCTCTCAGACCCCAGCAGGCCTGGAGTGCCTGCTCACCGCCTCGTGCCGGCACGCGGAGCCTCGGCTCTGTCCTCCGGGGCGGCGGCAGTCTGCGCTTCGCCTGGATTACCCCCTGTCCTCCCCTCGGCAAACAACCCTCTATTACTCCCACCCAGAGCCTCCGGTGCCGTTTACAGAGCTGTCATCCCGGAGCCCCTGCAGCCCCCGCGTGCCCCTCCAGAGGCATGAGGCCATGCAGGGACCTGCAGGCCTTGAAATGCAGGAGCAGGGGCAGGGGGCTGGGCTTCGACCTGTCTGCCTCCCTGCTCCCAAGTTGGGAGCAGAGTCTGGGGAGGTCTGGGGAGCTGGCTGGATCTAGTAGGGCCACCCAGAGCCTCCCTTTGTGGATGGGGAAACAGGCCTGTGATTGGGACGTGTAGGTTGACCACGTCTTATTTTTTGCATCCTAACGCTAGGGCCTCTCAGCCCCCTGGGGTCGTGGGGGGCTGTGGAGGGAGCAGCTAGGCTCTGTGCACAGTGTGTCACAGGGCGGGGGGCCTCCCTTGTCTGCCAGGCACCCAGACCGTACTGGGGGCAGGGCCTCACGGGGTGTGCGTATCTGTGGGGCATGGGCCCCAAGCTGCTTTCTCAACTGCCCCTTCACAGGCTGCCCTATTGGGGTCACCAGTCTGCAGGGTCTGGGGGATGTGACGTCACAGGCCCACTGTACCTCCCCTACCCTGGTAGCCCCCGGGTCCTGGGTGCAGCCTTGGGACCGGAAAGGCAAGCATGTCCACGTGTGTGGAATCCAGCTAGGACGGCACAGCCTCCCCCAGGGCTGACAAGCGGCGGCAGGCTGTGGCAGGGCACCCGGCTGGGCAGGCCCTTCTCTGCCCCAGGCCCTCTGCACCCGCAGGCTAGCCCGTCACCCCCAGTCTAACCCTGGAACGACAGCACTCACTTGGCAGACTTTATTTTTTTCCAGAAAAACAGAAAACAAGTGTACCTCTTGGGTCGGGAAGGACCCACGGACAACGTGGCAAACACAGGAGGGCAATAAATACACATGTCCATTCAAGTACCGGGGCCGCCGGGCGGAAGCCTGTGCCCTGGGGCCCGACCTGCCAGCCCTGCCCCCGGGGGTCCCCACACCCAGCCCAGGCGGCCCCTGGCTCCCTCAGAGCAGGTCTGGGCTGGGCTGCTGCCCCCAGGAGGGGGCGACGGTGCCCTGCAGGCTGTGGAGCTGAGGCTCGGCCCCGGGCCGGGGGCACAGGGACAGCAGGAGGGACCGGCGTGAGGGAAGAGCTGCTCCTGCCCAGTCCTGTGGGCCGACTTGGGTGTTCAGGGACCTGACCCACCCCACGTATGGGAGAGGCTGGTGGCAGGGAGGGCTGGGTCCTCGCTGGGGCGCTGGGGCTGAGCTGAGCCCTCCCGGCTTTGCCGACCCACCACTGCCCACGGCTACGGCCCTCACGCCATCACTGTCCTGGCGTCAGTCCTCCCGGAACCAGGCCCCGTCAGCTGGACTGTGGAGCAGGGAGCCGCGGAATGTCCCGCTTACCCCCTCCCTGCCCTCGGGGCAAATGCCTGCTCAGGGCTGTGTGGGGCCCTGGACCCTGGGAGCCAGCCTCCACTGCAGGCGTCTTGGGGTGCCTTCCTGTCCCCCTCCCCCAGCATGGGTGGGAGGGAAGAGGGGGAGGGAGGGGCCCTCTGAGGGGGTGAGAGCCTGGGACTGGTGTGAGCATGCCAGCGCTCGGCCCTCCTGGAACAGCTCTGGGAGGACAGAGACGTCTGTGTCGCTGGTGGCCCTACAAAGAGGCTGCGGAGAACCTCTAGGGTGTGGGGAGCAGCAGGGTTTTCACATTGGCCGGGCAGGAGGGAATGGTGGGGGGCGGGAGGCAGTCACGGGGAGTCCAGACAGCACTGCGGTCTGGGGGCGGGGTGGGGGCACAGGCAGGGGTGAGGGCAGCGCCGGACGGGCGGGGCTGCAGGGAGCTGTGTACCAGGTCACGTGGGGCCGGCCCAGGACAGAGTGCCTGCCCCTGCACGGCAGCCCCGGCCCCAGCCTGCCGCCATGGGGAGGGGGCGCCGCAGGGGCAGTGTGCCCGGCGTCCGGCTCGGTGGGAAGGGTGGGGGGCTCAGGGCCTGCCCTCAGCCATGGCCTTGGCCATCCCGGGCAAGGTGACCCACTCCCCCGGGCACCCAGGGACAGGGTGGGCGGGCCTGGCATGGGCGCAAGGCCTTAGCTGGGGCCGGGCTGGCACTGCTGCCGAGGTGCGGGTGGCCCGCCCACCTCCTGCTCGGGGCTCCCAGTGAGGTCCACCCGCTGCTCGTCCATCCGCTTGGCCTGCACCCTCTGGATGAGGCTGAAGAAGTCCTCGTCAGGCATGGTGGGGCCGCGGGGCAGCCCGTCGGGCGGCGGGCAGCGCTGGTCGTCGATCCTGGAGGACTGGCAGACACGGACAGGTCGGTCGGCGGCCTCGCCCTCCCGGGCCTTGGAAGGCTACCCCAGCGCCGGGGCCCCGCGGACAGCCCTGAGGCGGTCGTCCCGGGACAGTGCCGGGTCACAAGGTGGTCAGGCCACCTCGGGCCTCCCTGGACCCGCCTGGGAATCGGCTCCAGGGCAGCTCTGGGAGCCCTGACCCCGGAGGAGCCCACCCAAAAGAGCGGGTCAGGCAACGGCGGCTGGGTGTGGGCTGAGCCATCAGGGAGACGGAGCTGTGGGGCGGCCTCCCAGACCACCCTGGCAGCAGCGTGGTCACGAGCCCCACGGACTGGGTGCGAGGCCGTAGATCCCAGAGCCCGAGGTTCCGGGAGCTCCTCAGGGACCCCTGCGGGGTCGGGGCCGATGCTGGTGGGCTGGAGGGGTCGAGGAGGTGTGTGAGCTTCTCCGCAGGGTCTGGAGCAGAAGGGCCAGGAGCCCACGTGCGTGTGGACGGGGGGTTTGGGGGTTCTCAGTTGGGGCCGGATGGGGGGCTGCTCGGGCCCGCCGAGGGCTGCGCCTTCCTGTCCTCTGTGGGAACGGACGGCAGGTCTGCAAACTGCCCAGCTCCTGCCTAGCAGCCCCACTGAGCCCCACCCCCCACCCCAGCGTGGCCCGCCTGCCGGCCCAGGCCCGCGGCCGTGAGGCCTCCCCTGCCTTCCTCTCGCCCTCCCCGCTCCAGGGCGCTGCCTGGCCCTCGGTTTTCTCTTTCCAGAGTGGAGGGCTGGAGGCGTCCCCGACACCATGGCTTTGGGGACCCAGTGGCCCCCCAGTTTTGTATGAACAGCCGAACTGAGGACATCCTGGGGTGGCCTTGTCAGGAGGGTCTGTCTCCCCGCACCGTGGGCACTCGGTGACACTTGCTGAGCCAGGCTGTCCCTCCTCTCCCCACGGGGCATCTGCCAGAGGCAGCCTGAGACAGCGGGACCAGAGCCCCCCGCCCTCCAGGCTGCAGACCTACCTGGCACTTGATGAGCATGTTGAAGAACTCGTCCCCAGGCTCCTGGGGGTCCCCGTCGCCGCGCAGGCGCCCCAGGTTGTTGTGGGTGACGCGTAGCCCGGGCAGGCTGCCCACGCTGGCCCGCTGGTCGTCCAGCCGGCGGCTCTGGGAGCTGGCGATGAGGTCGAAGAGCTCCTCCGTCTGGGGCGAGGCGGTCAGCGAGGGCCGGGCTGCGGGGGCTGCGTGTGAGCCGGGGACAGCTTCCCCGGGGTGGGGGCTGAGCACCTCCCCTCCCTCCCCAGCCCCAGGCAGCGATGCTGCCGACACCGTGTTCCGGCGGGCGGGCGGAGGGTGACAGGTTCCCCAGGGTGCAGCTTTGGGCGAGGCGGGGGCGGGAGCTCCCAGCGACAAGGGGCACTTTGCAGTGGGTGTGCACCGCCCCTCGGGAGCTCAGGGTGGAGGCAGGGAAAGCATGGACCCTCCCGCACCTCTCAAGGTCGGGGGCCCAGCGGGCACTCACCAACCCTCCCCTCCAGGGTGGGGGCGGCCGTGGCTTCAGCGGCCCCGGGCTGGCCCTCCTCCAGGGGACAGCGCTGGTCGTCCATGCGGCTGCTCTGGAACTTGCTCAGCAGATCAAAGAAGCACTCCTCGTCGGAGGACGGGGCCCGAGGGATGCTCTGGGGGTGGGGGGCAGATCAGCACTGGCCTCAGAGGTGGCGCTGTTCCCGTCACCAGCACCTCACAGACCCCTGAACACCCCTGATGGGGCCGCTCAGCCTGGGCCGAGGTCCAGGCCCTCGTCCCTCACCGGCTGGCGCCCTCCGACCCGCTCCGCGGCCGGCCCCTTCCCCTCTTCCCAGCAGTCGCCCTCCCCAGCCGCGACCCTGCCCATTCCCTGGGCCGTCCACCCCCACCCCAGGTAGCGGTCACCACCTCCTCTGTCCCACCCCTGGGAGAGTGAGTTCCACCCGGCACCTCTGGCGCCCGCGCCCAGCACAGAGCTCACCAGTGTCTGCTGAACAACATGTGAGCAAGCCGAGTGGGGGGCGGCGGGGGGGCAAGCGAGTGGCGTGGCCCCCGGCAGGCGAGGAGCCTCGCTGGCCATTGTGCGCCCTCGCCGCGGCCCATGCCTGGGCGCAGAGGGGCGGGCAGCACCCGGTCACATCACCAAAGGCAAGGGGGCCGTGGTCAGGGCGGTGAGGGCTCCCGTGTTCCGCCCCAGCCCCGCCCCAAGCAGGGGCTTGGGCAGCGTGTCCGTAAGGCCCAGGGGCGGCGGACGTGTGGGGGCCAGGACGCAAGCACCCAGGTGCTGACGTGGTGTGGCTGAGGGCGGTGGGTTAGCAGCTGCACCACACAGGCCTGGGAGACATCGTCAGCGCAGTGGGTGTCGGGGAGGGCTGGCCCTAGGGTGACCCCGCTGGGCCCAGGCAAGTCCCACTGGTGGGGTCAGAAGAGCAGGGGAGGGTCGCCCTGGGAGGGGCCACCGTTCTGGAGGAAGGGGGAGGGTGGGGGGGGGGAAGGGACCACGTCACTGGGGCTGGCTTAGCCCCAACTGGCAGGGTGGCCTGGGGCAAGGCCACCCCAGTCTGGGCCCCGGTGCGCACATCCGCAGGGAAGGTGGGGGCTCTGTTGGGGCCACCGCACCAGGCCTGGTCCAGGGCCCCAAGGGCTGACAGGTTGACAGGCGACACTCTGGCGGCCGATCAGCGCCCCATTGCCAGCCCTCGGAAGCCGGGGCCCCACCCAGCTCCACCGTCCACCTCTCGCCCGGCGGGGGGCCTCCTCGGGCCCCTCGGAGCAGCGAAGACATCCCCCCACCGTCTTGGGACAAGAGCAGCTCGTCCCAAGGCGTCTGGCAGTACCGTCAGCACTGGGGCTGGGTTGAGGGGACTCTCGAGTCGCCGAGGCCGGGTCCACGTCCAGCCTGAGGCTTGGGCCCGGCAGCCCCCACCCTCTGGAGCCCGGGCTACCTGCGGGGGCGCTGACGGTTCCCTTGTGGACCTGCGGCCAGAGGGTCCGGGCAGTTTGGAGGCCCCGCGCCCTTGCTCAGGACACCACCTGGGTCCTGGCAGGACAGGGGACCGGTGGCGGGGGGCAGCCCCCCGCCATGTTCCGGACTCTCCTTTGCCCCAGAGCCAGGCTCTGAACAGCCTGGGGGTCGCTGAGCTCCTCCTCAGGTCTCACTGCAGCCCCTCCTGCTAGAATCCCAGCCCCATTTCTCAGCCCCTGCCCTGGCCTGGGCTGCCCCTCCCCCGCCTGCTGAGCCAGCCCCTGGGGCAGGTGCTGCCCTGGTCCCCGAGCTGCCCAGACCCAGGGCAGGGGCCAAGGACAGCGGGAGGCGGCTGGGGTAGAGCAGAACACGGGCTTGGCCCCGTCCCTGGTCCCTGGGGCAACTGCCCACCCACCGCGAGCCCCCCCTGGGGCGGGGAGAGCTCTGTCTGAGTTGAGCACGGCAGAGGCCCCAGCCTCCACCTGGGTCAGGGCCCCACACTCACGCCGGATCCACAGCTCGCTGGCCTGCCCGGCGCTGGTTGGGGTGCTCGGCCACGTGGAGCCAGGACAGGACGCCAGGGAGCCTGTGCCACCACCCTGCCGTGGAGCCCCGAGCCGCCTCACCACCAAGCCCCCCGGGCCGTTAGCTGGAGGCTTAAATAGGACCGGGGGAGAGCCCTCCCCGCCCCGCCCACCAGCGCGGAAGCGCCATCTCTCCCTCTCTCTCTCTCTCTCCACACACACACACACACACACACACACACACACACAGGCATGCTCTGTAAACACTGGGGGGTGATTTCCCTGAGCACAGCACCCAGCGCTCTGGCTCTCGGCTTGGGGCGGTCATGCCCAAAGGGCAAGGGGATGGGGACCGTGGGGAGATCGCGTCCCCGCGCTGACCCCGGCTTCCTTCTCAAGCCGGGCCAGCCCAGGGGAAGCCGGCACTCTGGCCAGCCGATTCCCAAGCCAGTGCGGCAGCGGCCTGTGGGAAGCCGGGCAGGCAGGGCCTTGCCTGCTCTGGGACCGGTCGCCCTGGGCACGGGCCATGCGGCCTTGCCCGCCTCCCACGGCCACCTCCCCCCACAGCAGCCCCTGGCCTCCGCCAGCCCCCAGCCCAGGCCCCTTGGCCCCAGGGCCCTTGCTGCCCCAGGCCGCGCACCTTGGCATCTCCCTCCTGCTCTGCAGGCCTGTGGGGCCTGGGCCTCTGGCGGCTCGGGAAGCCCTGGGGCCGACCATGACTCAGGGGCCGACCAGCAGGCTGACCACAAGAAGTGTCTGGGGGAGGGGCTGTGAGCCCTGCGGGAAAGGTGAGCACAGGACGAGCACACGCAGCCCTGTCTGCCACGGCGAGCCCAGAGCCCTGGGGAAGGACGGGTCACCGTGGGCCGCCCAGACCCAGCCCTCCGAGGCCATTTCCTGTGGGGGGCGTTGGGTCAGGGGCCTGGTGGGCGGGGGGGCTCAGCCTGCCACAGGGGTCTGCACCTCCAGCCCGCCGCGGCGCCCCAGTGCCCCCGTGCTGGGGGCCTCCCCGGCCCCCCACGCCCTGTCCTGAGACGGGCCCTGGGAGGCCACTCAGACCACACAGCCCTGTGCTGAGAGGGGGGCCCTGCAGACGCCCGGCCACAGTCAACACTGGTCCCACCCACCCGGAGTGACCGGTGCCCCTCCCCCCTGCAGGGATCTCCTCATCTCCCTCCACCCAGTGGACTGGTGGGGGTGGGGACGGGGGTGGGGGAAGGAGGCGGGAAGCAGCCGTCGGGTGGGAGAACCCTGCGCCCACACCCGCCAGAGGCTGGCGAGGCACTGACTAAGCCCTTGGAGAGGCTGTTTTTAGACTGATTCCCGGAGGCCTGGGCCAGGTGTTCTGAATGGCAGCGGTCCAGGCCGACCTCTGAACTCTGACCTGTTCCTGGGAGCCCAGCGGGGCTCCTGGGCACAGCGGGACACCGCCAGGCCCCGAGAGGCCGGCCCCCGTCCCTCCACCCACCTGTCTCCCCGTGTGCTGCCGGGGTCCTCACTGGGCTCGCTGAGGCCGGGGGTGGCGGACGACTAAACGCTGTCCCCGCACTGCCGGCAGGCCCGGTGCCCACCCGGTCCCGTCGCCTCTGTCCCTGGGGCAGCGCCCATGTCGGCCGCCCAGGCTGGAGCCCAAAGAGAGTTGCCTACCGTGCGGGGCAGCTGCACCCGGACGTCCGCGCTGTCCAGCGGGGAGGGGCCACCCTCCCGGGGTCTCCTCTCAGCAGCGTCTGGCCCTTCCTGGTACTTCCTGCTCCTCATGGAGAGGGGGAGCAAGTCCCTGCCGGGCCCCCGCCAGTCCCCAGAGTGGTGGCTGTCCCCATTCTGCTCCTGGGGAGGGGGAGGAAGGCCAGGCGTGGGTGGGGCCCCCAGCAAGCCCAGGACCCTAAGGGGCGCTGGGTGGATGTGGTCACCACTTCACAGACGCCCAGTGACGCTCTGGCCCAAGGGAAGAGCGAGAGGACTGGCAAGGGCCCAGGATGGGGGGCGGGGAGAGGCGGGACAGGGCACTGGAGGAGCTTGGGTGGGGCGCCTGATACCCCAGATGTTGACCATGAAGCAACCCGGGACTGTGGGGGACCCTGCGCTTGGTCTCCCAGCAGGCCTCCGGGCAGGGCCCCGAGGAGGTCTGCAGCCACGCCCAGTCTACACTGGGGTCAGCAGGGGCTCAGAGGCTAGGCCACTCTCCCAGGGCCACAGCGCACCTCCCCGGCAGGCACGCAGCAGGACTGGGTCCCCCCGGCTCAGCCCCAAGTCTCTGTGGCATTTGCACAGCCCTGGTGGCTCCACCCGTAACAGTTCTGCTTCCCCATGGGGCGTGTCCGAATGGGGGGAGCTGGCCAGGACGCCGGGGACGAGGCTGGGCAGGGGCAGAGGGACCTGCAGGGTGCAGGGGCTGTGGCTTGTCCCCCAGGGATACGGCAGGCAGGTCCCTGAAGTGAGCGGGATGGAGCAGGCGCCGCTACCACAGGGCCCCGTGGGGCCGCTCGGGGGGACTGACCGGGGAGGGGCAGACGGCCGTTCATCTCCCTGGCCGGGACGCAGCGGGGGCAGCGGCGGTGGCAGCTCGGCAAACACTGCAGCAGACTTGCCAGCCGGCAGCCCCGGCCCCGCCCACGCCCCCTGCCCCGCCGCCGGGCTCCTGTCCCCAGCCCAACGCCCGAGCCCCACTCACCCGCTCCGGGGGAAGCCTCAGCAGGTCCCAGGTCTCCGCGCTCAGCCTCTGCGTCCTCTTGGGCCTGGCCCCTGGAAGGCAGCGGCTCAGTCAGCCACCGCTGGCCCAGGCCTCCAGGGCGGCCGGCACAGGCCAGGGCCCTCCGGGGGGCCAGGCTCACTGCCCCACGCCTGCGGGGGCCGACGAGCTTGCACTCCCCGCCTCACGTGGAGGCCAGCACGGAGTCCTCATGACCTCTGTGCCCCCCACCCCAGTGGACCCACAGAGCCTGGGGAGCAGAGACTGGCTTAGATCGTTCCCCAGTCCCGGACCTGGCTCTTCCCGCCCACTCTAGTCACCCCAGCACCACACGCGGCTCCAATCCGGACGCTCAGCTGCGCTGCGGACGCCGACGGGGCCAGTGCAGGGCCTGAACCTAGAGACCTCCCCTGCCTGCGTGGCCCAGCCACCAGGCCACAGCCCACGGCAGCGGGGGGCAGGCAGGGAGCCCTCAGCGTGGCGCTGACCCCAGCCCTCGGCCACACCCACTGCCCGGGACCAGTCCCTGGCTCTGGGGGTCAGTCACTCAGACTGGCCCAAGCTGAGTGTCCAGGGATTCATGGGGGCTGGGGAGTCCGGAGGCAGCTGGAGGGGCTGCTGTGCGCCGCTGGGCCTCTCCCTGTCTGGGCCCCCAGTTCTGAGGAAGCCACGTCTGCTCCCCTGTTCTCTGGAGGCTCAGACGTGGGATGCCGGCGTGGGACTTCGGGGCTCCGCGGGGGCAGCTGTGGGGTCCCCACCGGGCCGCAGCCAGCCAGCTCCTGTGGGTCCCGACTCAACTGTCGGCTGTGGGCTGCCCTTCCCGCCGCCAACCGCCCTAGAGCAGGCCCTGCCCCAGGCGGGGGAGCCTGACCCCGGGTCGTGAAGCCGGAGCACACAGGGCAGAGAGCGAGGCCAGGGTCCCCCGCACCCGCAGCCTGTTAGGAAGACGTGATGGCTCGTCCCCAAGCCCCATGGCACTGGCCGGCAGTGCCTGTCCTCCCCGCCACGTGTGGCGCTGGGGAGCAGAGCGAGGGCATCTCAGTGCCAGGCTGAGGGGCCGCGGGACCAGGATGCAGCCCGAGCGGGTCCCCACGCACCACCGCCAGCGGGAATCCCGCTCCTTCGCCCACCAGGGCCTGGCTGGGCCTCTCCCCGCTGCCCCCGACACCCTGGGGGCCCAACTTGGTTTCCCCACCTTGTCTGCTCGGGACCCGCAGGCTCCTGCCCTGCCCGGCCTGCCTCGTCCCTGGCCTGGGCAGGGGCTGAAAGGCCTCCGACTGGCGGCCTCGCCTCCGGGGCGGGTCCCTCATGGCCCACGCGGGCGGCAGGCCCTCCGGCCCAGCTAAATGCGCCCTCTGTCTGGAGGGCCCAGGCCCTCCTGCCTGCTGCTTCCAGCGCCCGCGCCCGCGCCTGACTGGGGGCATTCAGGCCCGGGCACCGCGAGCTGGCTTCCCACCCCTCCCACCGTGAGGGGGAGGTCTGGAAACCTCCCTCAGCACCGCCCCACCCAGCCCGCGACGGATGAGCACCCTGGTCATCATTTCCGTCCCTCCCAGACACCCTGACGTCCTGGCCCAGCCGGACCCCGGCCTGCCTCACCGGGACCTGTCTGCCAGCCCGGCCCCCCGAGCCCTTCTCCGCGCTGGGCCAGAGAGCCCTGAGCGCCCGGGGAGACCTCCTTCCTCCATCACCCCTGTGGCCGCACAGGGACCCCCGAGCTGACCGGCCTGCGCCCTCCACCCCTTCCCCACCCTCCCTTCGCCAGACCCCCTCCAGACACAGCCCCGTGATTCCTACAGGCCTGCTCGCCCCGGCCTGGGGCTTCTGCCCAGCCGTTCCCTGTCTCTGAGTGGCTGTTCCCCGTCTGCACGGCTGCCCCTCATGTAAGCTCACGGCGTGCTCCCCCCCCTCTTTCAAGTCCTTGCTCAAATGTCCCCGTCATGGACTGAACGCCTGTGTCCCATGTGGACGCCCAAGCCCCAACGTGATGGTGTTAGGAGGCGGGGCGCTGCCAGGAGGTGAGGGTCGGCCGAGGTCACAAGGGTGGGGCCCAGGGCTGGGATTAACACCTTCCTGAGACGGAGAGCTCTCCCTCCCTTCTCTCGCACCCCGGGCACCCCACGCGCCCCATCTGCAGGCCGGGAGGAGGGCCCTCTCCAGACCCCCAGCGTGCCGGCACCCGAGCTTGGGCTCCCAGCCTCCAGGCTGCAAGAAGTACATTGTTTTCTCAGCCGTGTGGTCTGCGGTGCTCATGGCGCAGCCAGAGCTGACTGAGACAGGGGGCTCCGCAGAGCCCGCTCGGCTGCTCCCCACCTGACAGCCCTCCCCGGCTCCTGCGTTTCTTTCCCCTAAAGCCCTGGGGACATGGGCTCTATCGCTGCCTTTGCCTGTCCTGGTCGCTGGTGTGCCCCCAGGGCTCTCACGGGGCTTGGCCAGTTGTCCGCACCCCGCCAGGATGCGGTCAAGCAGCGAGTGTTTGCTGAGCCTGCAGGCAGGGCCCACGTGTGGTTTCCCACGCACTGTTCCCTCCGGGCCGCCCTCCCAAGGCGGTGGACCCTGGGGCTCGGGGGAGGCACCCGCCCGGCCAAGGTCGCAGAGCCCGAGAAGTCAAGGCTGCTCGCACGCCCGCACGCAGCAGCTGTTGTGCACGGTCCGGCTGGCCCGAGGGCTGAGCCAGCGCGAGCGCAGCGGGAGAGGCGGCCGCCGAGACGGCAAGGGGCCCCTGCAGCCGCGCAGCCCTGACCCGGCACGTGAGCGGGCCACAGGCCGCTGGCTGCACAGATGGACCGCAATGTGTCCGAACCTTTAGCCCTCCTCAGGGGCCAGAGCCGTCCGTGCCCTCGTCCCTGCCAGGCGCTCTTCCCAGGATGACCAGTGGGCCCACTTCCCAGATGGGGACACTGAGGCACAGCTGGCTCAAGACACTGAGCCAACCGGCCAGGACACGGCAGAGCCAGGCCAGAGCCCACAGCCTAAACCGCCCCTGGGACGTCACGCTGTGCACACCCCACTCCTCGCGGGGGCTGAATGAGCGCGCAGGGGACACCCTGCGCGGGGACCGGAGGGGGATGAAGAAGCCGCAGAGCCGCACGAGCCCGTGGGGCAGAGGCCAGCCCAGGCCTGTCCAGACAGGCAGGGCACCGTGCGAGGCAGGGGGGCTCTGGGCCGGCCCCTCCGCGGACGCGCTGACCGGGCTGCCGGGTCAGGGGCGTGGCGCCGGACCCCCACCCGCCAGGCGCCCCCACCGGGAAGGGCTGGGACTGGCCGGGGCCCAGGCGGCAGCGACGGGGAGGTGCCCCTGCCCACCCAGACTCACTCGGGGAGCCTCTGTGCTGGGCTGGGGGCAGCAGGAGTTGTGAAGTCAACCAAATAGCTGCAGGCTATTCAGCGGCAGGGGGGACCCTTGTTTTTATCAAGCAGGGTCGAAAAGCTTGAGGCCTGGTCTCCAGCCGGCCAGGCACCACCTCGCCCCCCACAGGCCACGCCCCACAGGCCACGCCCCCAATGCCCGCCGCTCCCTCCCTCCTGGATTCCTGTGCATCCTCCTGGGTCCAGCCCAGGGCTTCCTTCCTCCCTGGAGGCACCCCTCCACAGGGCTGAATAAATGCCCCTCCTGCCCCTCCCCCTCCCCTCACACTGACAGGCCCTGGACGTGCGACTGTCCCATCAGGCTCCCAAGGGACAGCTCCCAGAAGACAAGCTGTTGGCTTCTTCAAATTGAGCCAGTCCACGCCCCCCGCCCCGGGCTCGGCACACACTGAGTGAACGAGTGATGCCGCCGCCCCCCCTTCAGGAGACCCTGCCCGTGCCAGGCTCACCTGAGCAGGGGTCTCCTCCAGGGCCGCCTGGACTCAGGGCACCCGCCCGCCTGCAGCAGCTGCATCCCAGGGCGGGGGCCCCCAGGGCTGCCGGTCCCCAGACCCGCCTCCTCCGGTGTGGGCAGACCGCCTGGCCACCGCCCTCCCAGGAGGATGGCCTGTCCCCAGTGCCTGCTGGGGAGGCTTCAGGGGGCCCTGGCCAGGGAGGGTCCGGGCTCGGGCAGAGCAGAGGAGCTGGAGTGGGGAAGACAGAGGCTCCCTTGTTCCCGCACAGCCTGGCTGCTCACCCGCCACGGCCCCCCTTTCCTTGGGAGGACAGATGGGGGCTGGGTCGGCAGCCTTTCCAGACTCTGCCCAGCCCTGTCCCCGCCTGCTGCTGGGGTTCCAGAGGCTCTGGGCAGAGCTGCCGGCTCCTGGAAAACCCGGGCCTGATACTTCCTGGGGGCCGCACTCCATCCCATCCCCTTCGACCGCAGCGCCCCTAAAATGGGCAGGCAGAGGGTCTCAGACGCCTTTGTTGCCCTCCCTTCAGTCGTCAGCGATCTTGAGCGGGGAGGTGACGTGGGCTCCCCTCATCTCTAACAGGCCACCACCAGAACCCTGGGGACCCACCCCCAGGCACACAGCCATCGAGAGGCTGGGGCCAGACCCCCTGAACACTCAAGAGCCGGGTGGGAGGGGAGGGGGAAAAAACCGCCCTGCCCCGCACCCACCTGCAGCGGCCTAGAGAAGCCATCTCAGCGTGTCCCCGCTCCCCCGGCCCCCCCAACTTGATTAATCTTTTTGCTTTGCAAGGAACACTCTGTCCTCGAGTGCACGTCGCTGACCTGTATGGCACGACCAGCAGCCCGTGGGCAATAAGGTTACACAGTGACGAGGGCCTGAGTAGCGCCCACTGCACCCGTCCCCCTGGCTGACTCAGCTCCTCCCTCCTCCCAGCAGCTCCCTCTCACTCTGGCCCCCCAGGGCCCAGCCCCAGCCTGGAGGGTCCTCAGCCCCGGGGGGCGGGGGGCAGGGCAGAGAGGGCCCTGCCCTCTCTTCCTGCGGCTGCCCTAACCTTGGGGGCCAGGGTGACCCCAGGCCCTTGCTGCCCCAGAGACCGAGAAGAACGGGTCTGATCGCCCCTCCGCGGGCCGCCCTTTCCCCATGCGGCCCCCGCCCCGAGTCCTGCCCCTCCCCGGTGAGACAGACGGGCCCACCGCCTGCGCCCCCAACACCCGGACAGCCTGTCATGCGCCCACGCCCGCCGCGAGCGCCGGGGCAGGGCACAGAGGGGCTGCGGGGCGACACCCCCAGCACAGGGGTTCCCCGCCCCCTGGGGGCCTGACCCCGGGCAGCCGGCCATCAGAAATTCTCCTGTCTGGGGTCAGAGCCCCCTCCGTGGGACCTGCCTGAGCCAGCACCCCACCCCCGTAAGCCCCCCGGGCGGCTCTCCTGTCCCTGTCCCACGCCTGCCCACCGAGGCCCTGCATCCCGGCCGCGGTCTGAGCCTGCGGGGAACCCACTCCTCACCCCCCGCCCGGGAGCTCACCTTGGGCCTCGTAGCCGGCCAGGTCTGGCTTCTCTGCGGCCGCAGGGCTGCTCAGCCGGCCCAGCGCCAGCTGCAGCTGCGCCACGTTCATGCGGGCCGTCAACTCCCCATTTCGGTCCCCGATCTGCGGCCGAGCAGGGCAGGTCAGTGGGCGGGCTGGCTGGGAGGCCCTCCGCGGGGCTCCTCGGGAACCGGGCCTCGCTGCGCCAGGGGGTGAGTCTGGGGACCTGTCCATGGGCGGGGGTGGCCTCGTGCACCCAGACCACCCCTCACACCCCCGGGAGGCTTGGGGCCTTGAGCAGCCGGGCCCCGGGCCGTGTGGGGCCCACCCTCTGGGCGCCTCCTGCTCTGGCCAGGCTGCCACCTCTCTCGGGCCCACCCCTCAGGTGCCTGCCAGGCTCCCAGCTCCTCCTGGCTCCCAGCGCGGAGCAGAGGCACCGTGCACCACCAGAAGCAGGCCAGAGAAAGGGCGGGCCGGCAAGGCTTCTGCGTGGAGCTCCAGCAGCCTCTGCCACAGCCCGGCCTGTGCTCATGTGGACACGGGGCTGCCCCGCCAAGCTCCCAGGAGGGCTGTCCACGCCTGGCACCCCCGCACCCCGCGGCCCAAGCCTTCCCGCTCCTCCCGCCCCCACCCGGGCACCAATGGGCCTCGCCCACCCACGGACGCGGGGCTGTGGTGGGTCCCGGCGGGCGCTAGGGGTGTGCTGGAGGGAGGTGGCGTGGCCCTGCTATGGGGGCAGCTTCTTGGGGGTAGGGAGGGTGGGTCAAGGATCAGGAAGACGGGGAGGTCAGGAGAGGTTGTGCCCGGAGCCAGGGAGCCAGACTTCACCTCTGCAGCCCCGAGGTTCACAACCGTGGGTCGCCCTGACCACAGGCGGCGGGTTCTGGGAGGACACGCCCTCAGAGACCCTGCCCACCCTCCCCAGGAAGGCGTCCGGCTGTTGGGGGTGGTGGTTCCAGGGGAAGAGCCTGCAGGGAGAGCCTCCGGCAGGTCATGTCCACCGCGGGTGGTGGGCTCAGGCCTCCCTGTGGCCCAGCCTGGCCAGTTCCGATGGGGACAGAGGACCGGGCTGCGAGCCCGCCCACAGGGCACTAACACAGCGGGGTGAGAACAGGCCCCTGCTCCCCCACCCCCACGCCCTGGCTCCAGAGCCAGCCAGCCCGCGGGCCTCGGAAGACACGGGTGGCCAGCCCTTGGGCAGCACGCAGCAGGAGGCGGGAGGGGGCACAAGGACAGTCCGGCAGGAACCCGGAGCACACAAGGCACCTGGCCGGTCCGGAGCCGGCCGGGCAGCGTCTGGGGGGCCTCCCACGCCGGCTGAGGCGGGCAGGGGCAGGGGCGGGGGCGGGGCCGGCTCGACTCACCTCCTGGGAGATCTCCAAGTGCTTCTTGGCGAAGGTGAGGGCCTGCGCGGGGCTCCCCATGGACACGTAGGCATTGCCCAGGCTCCAGCAGGCCCGAGCCTCGCCCACTCTGCCAGGGAGGGAGCAGAGTCCACGTCTGCGCCCCTAGCCCGCCGGCCTGCCCCCCAGCCCAGCCATCCCCAGCCCCCAGCCTCCGGTGGTCAGGCCCCGCGGGACAGAGGTTCAAAGGACAGAGGAAGTGCGGGGTGGGCAGTTCCGCAGGTGGGCTGGCGGGGAGCCCCGGGGGCTGCCGGGGTTCCCGTGTGGCCTCACTCGCCCCCTAGTGGCCAGCGAGGCTCTCACCCCTATGGCTTTCTCCTGCCTTGGGGACAGGGACGGCCCCAGTCCCTCAGGTCATTAATTGTTTTAATTGAGGGAACACCACCTAACACAAGCGTACCCATTCTAGCGCACACGGTGCGGGGGCGGGGCCTACGTTTACAACCTGGCCACGGACACAGCCCAGTCCCCAAGCTTCGCCACCACCTCCAGAAACACGTGCCCTCTGGCCGGCAGCCTTTGGGAGAGGCCCCCTCTCCACCCCCACGGGAGCCCCACGGCCTGTGGCTCGGAGCCCCCGCTCCGGCCACGGCCCCCCAGACCAGTGTGTACGGCTGTGTGGTGAGAACTCTTCGGTTTGCCTGTCTCTCCACAGAAACTGGTGTTTACATTTTAAAAAGGGGATGGGGGTGGGCTTACAGGATCAACGAACATACCAGGTGACTGGGATGCACCCCAGGACCCGCCTGTGCCTAGGTCACTGCGAGGAGCCACCCCAGTGTCCACCGGTCCCACCTGGTCCTGGGCAGGGGGCGGCGTGGCCACTGAGGGGGGCTGGGGCCCCGGCTGCTGCAGCTGGAGCCGGGGTGCCGCCCCGCCCCGCCCCGCCCCGCGCCCGCGCGCGCGCACCTGTCGGCCAGGTCCTGGGCGATGAGCAGGTGCCGCAGGTGGTACTCGGCGGCGCGCTCGTGGTCCTGCAGCAGCGTGTACGTGTTGCCCAGGCTGTAGCAGGCCTGCGCCTCCACCGCCGGGTCCTTGAGCTGCCGCGACAGCTGCAGCGTCTTCCTGCGGAGGAGGGCGGTTCCAGCGGGGGGCGCACAGCACGGTGGTGGGGCAGACCCTTTCCGGAGGCCTCCAGCCCCAGGTTCCCCCCAGGGCATCCCCTCCCTCTGACGGCCACGGGCAGGTAGATGAGGCCCCACAGGGCTGGCCAGTCACCGCGTCTCCTGTGCCCCCTGCCTGTCCAGGCCCGGGGGGGCCTGGGACAGTGACACCTGGCTCGGGGTCTCGACAGAGGGCACTGGGGCTTGGCGCAGGACCCAGTCTGCCCGGTGCCACTGCTTTGCTACTCAGGCCAGGAGGCCGTCCGCCCGGACTGAGTCAGGGCCCCAGGAGCCAGCGACAACCCTCCTGAGTCCATCTGTGGGGGGCTCAACCTGCTCTGGGGCCCCCCCAGGAACCAGCGCCAAGGCCGGCTGTGTGTCTGGCTTTGTCAGTGTGCCCTTCTGGGGTGGCTGGGCACCCCCACCTGGCCCCTGGGGATCCTGGGAGTTCAGGCTCATGCCCCACCTCAGGGCGGTGCCTCCTGCCAGGCACCTTCCCCGGGGCCCACCCTCTCCCTGGCGGGGGGCAGGGGGGATGCTGCTCACTTGTAGTACTCGGCAGCCACGTCGAAGCGCCCCAGGAAGACGTGGGCGTTCCCCAGGTTGCTGTAAGCCCTGCGCTCGGCTGCCTTGTCTCCGAATTCTTTAGCAATGGCCAGGCGCTGAGGACACACACCGGCAGCCCGGGGGTCACAGGGCAGCCCCGGGACCCGTCGCGGATGGCATGGGCTGCCTCCCTGCCCAGGGCGGCTGGCCTCGCATCTGTGCGTCCCAAGGGCGCCGCCCGGGAGCCCCGGGACCAAGTCCAGACAGAGCCCAGGGCAGATGCCCGGGCAGCCCTGCCGCCGCCCGCCCTGCTGCCCGCCACTCACCTCCTTGTGGAAGGTCGTGGCCTCCACGAAGCTGCCCAGCAGGTAGTGGGTGTTGCCCAGGTTGCCGTAGGCCCTGCCCTGGGCCGCCCGGTCGCCCAGCTCCTTCACCAGGGACAGGTTCCTCCTGGAGGCCGAGTCCCTCAGAGCCGCGCCCTCCCAGCGCGAGGGAAGCAGGGCCCCGGGGCCCACCCCCAGTGAGAGGGTGCCCTTAGCGCTGGTGCCGCCTGGTGCTGTCCGCGCTCAGGGCGCCAAGGCGAAGGCCGACCGGGTTTCAGGCACAGCCTCTGTTCTAACGGGAAGGGGTCTCCTGCTCCCGGGGACTCGGCCCACCGTCCCAGCCCGTTCTCCAGCCCCATGGCTTTTGAAAGCCACGCTGGGCTTCGGTCAGCAGCTTCCCTGCCTCTCTGCCCTGCTGCAGAGGAGCCTGGCACCGCCCCAGCAGCCCCAGAGAGCGGGGCGGGGCGGGAGGGCCAGCCTGGCAGCCACGGTCTAGGGCTGCAGGGAGGTGGGAGGGGGACCGGGGCCGCCGCAGGCAGGGGCCCCAGGGTGTCTGTGGAATGCGGGGACCACGCCCGCCCTCACTCACTCATAGAACTCGGAGGCCCTGCGCAGCGTGTCTCGGACGTCGGGCGGCAGGTGCCCGGGGTCCTGCATGGCGTTCCAGGACAGCTGCTTGCCCTTGGCGTGGTACACGTTCCCGATGTTGTACAGCGCCCTGGCCTCCCCAATCTGCAGGAAGCACCAAGGCTGGGATGCCTCCAAGGCCACAGCCCCGAGGAGCCCACTGGCTGGACCGCTGGGTGGGGAGCATGCATGCAAAGCGGACGTGCCCACACCCGGGCTGTTCCTGGGGCTCCAAAGGCGAGAAATGGCAGGGGGAGGCATCACTAGGTCCACATGCTAAGGCAGAGGCGGGGCGGGGAGGCAGACTCGGGCTGACAGCCTACCTTGTCGCCCTGCTCCTGAGCGATGTCCAGGTGCCGCTGGCAGCAGACGATGGCCTCATCGAAGCGGCCCAGGACCTTGAGTGTGTTGCCCAGGTTCCCACTGGCCTTGGCCTCCCCCATGCGGTCACCGATGGTCCTGCAGGGCAGGAAGGGGTGAGGGGCCAGGCCGAGAAGGGAGCTCAGCAGCGGGTCTCGGGGAGGTGGGCAAGGCCCTGGGAGGACCGGCCCTTGGCCACTGTGCACAGCTCAGGGCCCCTCTTCTGTGGGGCCCGGCGGGGGTGGGTCCCCTGCACAGCCTGCAGCTGCTGGGGCTCACGGAGACCCCAGATCGAGGCAGGGAGAGCTGGGGGACTCGCGGTGAGAACTGCCATTTCGACAACTCGGGCAGCGAATCTCTGATGGGTGCCTGCCTGCACCACCCCAGCCTCACCGGCTGCTGGGGAGTCGGCCACCGAGGCTGCCCAGGTGTGGCAGGACGGAGCGGGAGGTGGGGGTGGGAACGAGAGGGGGAAGGGCGTGCTGGGGTGGAACAGCAGAGGCAAAGACTTGGAGGCCAGAGAACAGCCACAGAGACACCCAGGGACACAGGGGTGGGGCGGGGTGGCACAGACGCTGGGCCACGCCCATGCTCACACACGCACATGATCACACGCATCTCAGCTTAAACACAGGCCCCCGGGCCACTTCCCGGATCCCGGCCCCTCTCCCAGGCTCCCATGGACCCTGAGAGCTCTGCCACCGGGCTTGTCTTGTGACGCCACATCCTGAGGGCGGGCGCTGCCTGGCCCCCCACCCCGCCCCCACCCCGCCGCTCACCGGGCCAGCAGCAGGTCGTGCCTGTGGTACTCCAGGGCCCGGGGATACTCCTTCAGGTAGAAGTAGGCGTTGCCCAGCTGGCTGTAGATGGCGCTCAGCGTCTTCAGGTCCTCGGTGCCCACCTGTACAGCGGCCTCAAAGAAGGCCACGCCCGCCTTGAAGTCCCCCGCCTTGCAGAGTCGCTCACCCTCCAGGGCCAGCTCCAGGCACGAGGCCTCCATCCTGCGCGGAGAGAGGGAGTCACCCTGGGCACCCGGGCTCCTCGGCGCCATCCCTATGAACGACGGGTCCCTCGAGCGGTGCCACGCCTCTGCACACAGACAGAAGCTCTCACGAATCACGCCCTGAGGCAGGTGCTGGGGCTGGCGCGCCTGTGCCCGAGCCTCCTTACCGCAGGGCTCGGGAGCGCTCGGGCCGAAGCTGGGGGGCTGCGATGGCGAAGTGGGGAAGGCTGCCGACCCCCGAGCGTCAGCCGCCCAGGGGAGGGGCCGCCTGGGGCTAGTTGACCGTCCTCCCGAGAGGTGTGGCAGCCTGGGGCGGCCCTGATCCCCCGGAGAACCACGGAGGCTCGAGAGGGCCGGTGGGCTGACCGAGGCCACACAGGCAGGATCTGATCCCAGCTCCGCCCCAGCCTGCAACCCTGGGGGGCATACCCTCCGAGCTCTCAGTGGGCATGGGAGACTCAGCCGAAGGTCGGCCAGCCCCTGACCCCCTCCTGCCCCCCCCAGGCCAAGAAGCTTTGCTGGCTGCTGGCCAGGGCTGGTCCGAGAAACAGCTGCTTCCCGGCCCATGGTGCTGCTATGGGAGGGACCATGCCCCAGGATGACCCCAAAGGAAAACCACCCCAGGTTCCTGCCGCGTGAACCCGGCCCAACGCCAAGGGCCCAGGGTCCTGCGCGACCGCCTGGCACCCTCGCTAGAGGCTGTGCTGGCTCCTCGTACGCCCCACCTACGAGCAGAGATGAAGCCCCTTGCCCTCGGGCTCAGCACCGCTCCAAGGCTGGCCGGCTCCCGAGGACGGCTGCCCTCAGGACACAGCTGTCAGCTGAGCGCCTGCTCAGGACCAGCCCCTGGGACTGACCCTGAGACCCTGGTTCTGGGCCTCCCTTTTTGGGAGGCGGGGGGAGGGGCACCCAACACTTTCCCTCAGGGCCTCAGCCTCCTCTGAGCGGCCCCAGCTGCCCGGCCTGCCCTGGGGCCAGAGAGCAGCCAGCCCTGGACTCAGGGGCCCCAAGCTGGAGGTCACCCTGAGGGCGGGCGGGCGGGCAAGGGGGCTGACGGGCCTCCGTGCCGGCGGCGCCCAGGCAGCCGGAGGAGCTGGGGCCCTGGGAAAAGCGGGAGCTGAGCTCTGCGGGTCTCAGGCCCACTGCTCTGGGGTTTTCAGAGAGCACGGGTACCCCGTGGAGCGATTGAAAACGTCCCGCACCGGCCCCGCTCCACCCACCCCTTCTCTGCGTCGCTGGACACGTGCGACGATCAGGAGTTACTGGGGGAAATCCAACATGTTTCCTTAGAAAATAAACAAAGTTGCCTAGGCCAGCGCTTCTGATCCGTTTCAAGCAAACGCTCCTGCTCCTCCGGTGCGAACCACCCGCCCGTTCCCTCTGCCGCCATGTCACCAAGGACACGGGCACCCCAAACGCCGCCAATAGCAGCAGCAGGCACCACACGGGGCCGGTGACCTCCCAGAGGCATCGCCCCATGGCCCCACAGCTCTCCGCTGGGGAAGCCGCCCGCCTTTGCAAGGCCCTGCGCCCGGCCGCTGCTCCCCTGTGCCAGGTCCCCGTCCTGGGGAGCTGGGAAGAACGCAGGGCCTGGGCTCCGGCCCCCCGGGGTCAGGCAGAGCCACAGGTGTGGCCGCTCCGGGGGCCGCGGGGCAGGGATGCGGCCTCGGGGCCAGGACACCAGACCGCTGGGCCTCCCTGCCGCCGCCCCTGCACACCGGGCCGCTCGTGGCGCGGTGCCTGCTCCTCCGCAGCCACCTCGCCCAGTGCTCTGGGCAGAGCCACCGATGCCACCGCACAGGTGGCCACGGGCAGCCTTGGGGGGCCACGCAGGGGGCCTCCTCGCCGGGGCCTGCCTGACCCTGCCCGCGGCTTGGCGAGCCACCTGATGGGCAAGCTGCCCTCCCGGCCGCTGGCTGCGGAGGGGATGGGCCCGGACCAGGGCACCGTCCCTGATCAGCCGGCCCTGCTGGCTCCGGCAGACCTGGCGGACCCCCCGCCTGTCTCGGAGCAAAAGTTACAGCTTGGGAACCCCGAAATCAAGGGGTGGTGGCACCTTGATGGGGCATTATCGCAAGTGCAGACTAGGGGTGGGGTCTAACATGGGCCCCCGGCAAGGTGGGGAGGGCACCTGGAGGGGTGTGGGGCAGGGTGTCCGGGGCTAGAGGGCGCCACCCTCTCCACTTACCCCCAACCCTCCCACAGCACCCTTATCGCTAGGCCGGCACCCAGCCCCCGCCTGTGCCCAGGCGCCCACCGCACCTCGCCCTCTGCAGGTTGCGCATCTTCTGCACGTACAGCCACAGCTCCAGGCCCACGGGCAGCAGCAGGGGGCGGGGGCGGGGGGCGCCGTACACCACTTTGCACGCCGCCTTCTCCACCAGGCTCAGGGCCACGGGCTGGCCCTTCGTGGGGGCGGCCTGCATCGCCGGGCTCTGGGCCTCCCTGCCTCCCTGCGGGCCAGCCAGCCCTCGCCCCGCCTTGGCCATTGGTCCCGGGGCTGTTTCGGACTCAGGGCTCCCCTGCCTCTCCCCGCTGCGGACCAGGGTAGCAGGCTGATGGCCCTGGAGGCCCTGGTTGCAGGAGACCCCAGGTGCTCGGACAGTTTATTTGGGGCTCCCGGGGCCTGAGGTGGATCAAGGGGATCAAGGGCAGCTCAGAGCTGGGGATCAGTGCCGTCAGCAGGGCGCGCCGGGGGGCGGGGCCCAGGGGGCGTCCCTTCAGGGGCTGGCACGCAGCAGGGTGCAGAGGCAGCGACACACTCCCTGACAAGCTGCTACCCGGCTCTGACCCCAAGGCCGGCTCCCAGCCTCAGCACAAAGAAGCCCAGGTCCCATGGAGGGGTGTGCCCGGCAGGGGCAGGGCTCTGCAAGCTGGGGAAGCCCCCCCGACCTGCAGGGCCCGCCTGGAGCACCGCTGGGATCCCCCCTTCCCCCGCTGGAGCTGCACCTGCCCCCACCCCGTCCTCTTGGAGGCCCCGCCCCCCTCCAGGCTGTGTCCCCTCATCCGTGTCCCGCCCCTGACCTGACCTGGCCTGCCATCCATCCCAGCGTCCCAACCCTCTGGGGGCTGCCCCGGGCCAGGGTGGTGGGGGGAGCTCAGAAGGCACGACATTTCCCTTCACCCCAGCTCCTTCCCGGGAACGGCCCGGCCCCTTGGGTTTCCAGCTCCTCCAGCCACCTGTGGCCAACGGGGCGGCGGCCGACGCGGCCCTCCCTGGGCAGAAGGGGGGCCCTTGGAGTTGTGGGGGACGCCCACGTCCAGCCACTGGGTCCTCGGTCCAGAGCCAACAGGGTCAAATGGTGGTGGGAAGTCAAGGTGTCTTCAGGGTCTCCCACCCCAGCCCTCTCGATGTGTTGCCCCCCAGGAACCTCCGGAGGTCCTCTGCACCCCACTTGTGGGTGCTGGGGTGGGCAGGGTCTCCAAGCCTGCACAACTAAGAATCCACAGAGCAGCTCCGGGAGGAGGGGCCCAGAGAGCGGGGGCGGGCTCCGCCGCCCGAGACCGGCCTGGGGCCTGAACAGAGAGCCAGGAGCCAGGAATGAGCGGGCTGCTGAGGAGGGTCCGAGGTGCGTGCAGGCCTGCGTGGTTTGGGGGGTGGGGCTCGGGGCGGCCGAGCCTCGGAAGGGGCTGGGCGGCAGAGGTGCGGTCGGGCATCCGGTCCCAGGCTGCCGGCCCGCACACGGCTCTGCTGCCAAGGCTGTCCAGGCCTGACGCTCCCCTCCCTGCCCGGGGGCCTCCAGTGCCACTGTCCACCCCCCAGGACGGCTCAGCTGAGCTCAGCTCCCGGAGACAAGGGGGTCCCCCGAACTCTGCACCCCCACGTCAACCCCAGGCCCCTGTTCCACCGCCCAGGGCCGCCACCAACTCCTGCGCTGCAGGCCGTCCCCCTGTGCTCTGCGAGGTGCGGCCCGGCCCTCCTGCCTGCTGCCGCTCACCCCCGTGCGGGGCTGCCTGGCCCTCCCAGAGGCCCATCCACCTCCGGGTGGCCACGAGCCCCCAGACCCCCGGGGCTGAGGTCTTAGCTCCCCCTGCCAGACTCACCACCCAAACCCTGGGAGGCCACAGCCTTCCCACCCGGGATCTGTCATCTGGCTAAAACGATGCTTAAATGTTCGCCTCCAGCCCTCCACCTCCCGGGAGGGGCCCGGCCCCGTGCCTCGGACGCCTCGAGCCAGCCCGCTGCCCCAGCCGGTGCACCTGCGCAGCCTCTGAACCGTGCCTGCTCAGCGCTCCCCTCCTGGCAAGGGGCTCACCGGGGCCAGACCACAGTGGCAGGGGCTGGGCGCTGCCTGTCTGCCGCCCGCCTGCGGGCTCGCCGGGCAGTGAAGTGGTCACGGGCTCCCTGGTCGTCAGCCTCACTGATCTGCCACCATGTCCCGGCGGGCTTTCCCCGCTCCCAAAACGCAGGCCCCTCCTCGCCTGCCTCACGGCCCTGCCCAAAGAAGCTGCCCCCACCACACCTCTCTGACTCCCACCCCTTCCTGCCAGCCTCCGAAAGCCAGCCCTGACCCGGAGCTGCCCTGCCCACACTGGGCCATGGCGGCCCGGCCGGGTCCAAACCCGCCACGGGCCTCCTCCCGGGCCCTGCGGAAAGCTCATGGCTCCACGTCTCAAGTCTCTGCCAGGCTCACAGAGTCCGGCTCAGCGCAGGCCTCAGCTTGCAAGGATGCCCGGCTGGGCTCGAGGCCTCCCCCAGGGTCCCCTCCCAGCTGCCCCCTAGGCCAGCGTCCTGCCCGGTATGTCCCCAATGGGCTCTGGCACCAGCCCACACCCCAGGCTTCCACATCACGCCGTGAGTCTAGGCTGAGGTGGACTCAGCCCTCCCTCTCTCTGTCTCCCTCTGACGCTCACACACTCACAGCTGGTGGCAGCCAGATTAACTCCTGTTGTTCTTCGGGACAAAGCACCCCCTCTCCATCCAACCGGAGACCCCGGGCAAAGGCTCTCTGCACTGCTCTCGGTCCCAAGAGGGGATGGCGGGGGGGCCCTTTAAGGGAGGCCTCCAGCGTCAGCTGCCAGCAGACCCACCCGCAGGCCCTCGCCCGCCCCCTGCCCTCGCCCGCCCCCTGCCTGGGGCCCAGGAGCCAGGGCGGGGGCTCAGCACTCGATCCCGCAGACCACACAATGGGGGCTGTGTCTCTGGCCGGCAGCAGCGACCAGGCCGCGGAGGGGAGGGGCAGCAAGCCTTCCAGCCGCCACCACGCCCTCCCGCCACACGTGCGGGGTGCAGGCAGAGGCTTGCTGCTGACGGGCTGCCAGGCTGGGCCCCCGAAGGCTCCACAGCCGGGGCCGGGGTCTCAGGCGTGGCCGAGAGAGCTGGAATGATGATGTCCTTCAAGTTGGGGGCGGGGCAGGGGGCCAGGCCTGCCTCTGGGAGCCGCCACCCACAATCGCCCCTGCCCTGCACGCATGCCTGTCCCCCGGGCTGGACATCTGCACAGGCTGGCAGGGTCAAGCCACCCTCGGAGGGTCTTGTGCCCACCTGGACCGGGCCCAGGGCATCACTCTGCGGGACACCCCTGGAAGGCCTGAAGTCACCAAGCAGGCACGCAGCCCTGGGCAGGGCCACCCTGTCATCCCAGCCAAGCGTGGGGCGCACAGCCCAGGCCGCTGCCATCGCCCATGAATCTGCCCGGAGGCAGGTGTCTTTTTCAGCTGCGGCACACACCCACCCGGCAGGTGCCTCTGCGGCCCCAGGGCAATCCGCCGGACCCAGTGCAGCGGCCGGTGGGGCGCAGGCCACCACCCACGACACAGCGTGGTCTCCCCAGCCGAGTCCCCCACCACCGGGGCCATGGCCGTGCTGAGGTGGTGCCAGGTTTGGGAGGGAAGCTGCCGGCAGCCCCCTCCGCACCTGCTGAGCCAGGCGGCCCACCTGCCAGTCTCTCGCAGGGTTTCCGTGTACTGGGGGAGGGGGACGGCAGGCAGCGGCCCATCCCAGTCACCAGCCTCGTAGTCTGCAGGCTTTGGCTGGTCCCCAGCTCTCCCGGGCCTGGGAGACCCCAGTCCCCGCAGCACCCCACCCTCGCGGCCCATTCCCACACCCGCAGCCCCCCACTGCCGGCGCCCCCCTCTGGCACACCCGGCGCCCCGATTCTCGAGCTCCCGCCCCTGCACCCCCATCCCCGCCGCCCCGCAAGGAGGGCGCGTCCCCGCCACGTTGCGCGCCCGCCGCCGCCGCCTTTGTTCGAGACCGCCCGCCTCGGGGCCGCCCGGTCCCCGCCGCCCGGTCCCCGCCGCCCGCCGCCCGCACGCGCGCGCGCGCTCCGCCCGGCCCACCTGGAGTAGAGGCGCCGGGCCGGGCCGGGCAGCTCGTCGGCGGCGGGCGGGGCAGGGCCGGCCATCGGCCGGGGTCACCAAGGGTCGGGCGCACGCTCCCGCTCGCGATGCCCAGCGCCTGCCCTCGTGCCCCGTCCGCTGTCCGCGCTCCACTGTCCACGGTCCGCCTGCCTGGCCCGCCGGCGGAGGCGCCGAGGAAGTGATGTGCGCGGGGCGCCGCCCCTCCCGCCGTGGCCGTGATGTCACCAGTCCCTCCTCCCTCCAGGCGGTGGGGGAGGGGTGCGGAGAGGAAGCCCGCCAGGGCGGCCCCGCGGGAGGGGTGGGGGCTGAGCGGCTGGTTCAGGGGACGGGGTGTGCTCCCCCTGGCCCGCACCCGAACCCCCAGGATCCCGGCCGGCACCTGGTGTGGACATTGCTGCTGAGCCCTGCGGGCCTCCCCACCCCCTTCCTTCCCCCCCCAACGTGGGGCTATTTGAAGGCCCCCCACCCCGCCATTGTTTGGCAGGCGCCCCCCCCTCCTTGGTGGTTCTCTGCTCCTCTCCTCTGGTCCAGCCCCAACACGAGTCACCCCTCTTTCAACGGGCAGCGGGGTGCGGCGGTGGGGAGCTCCTCTGCCTAGTTCAGAGAGATCTGCGGGGGCCAGGGTGGGGGGACTGGTCACAAACATGGCTTCTGTCCCCCATGTGAGTGAATTCACAGGTCTGGGAGGAGTGGATGGTGGAGCGAGGGATGCGTGTGGCCTGGCCCAGGAAGCTGTGGAGAGTGGCAGCCCCGTCCCCTCGGTTCCTCACGGTGGAGACCTTCAGTCGGCATGTTGCCCTCTTAACGTTGGCCTTACCTGTGAAATGAGGGCAGCGGGGGCGGTTGGAGGAACCTGGAAGGAGGCAGGTAGTGCAGCCGGCCGAGCCCACCGCTGGCCGGGTCGGTCAGTGTCCCGGGACCGGGCCACCTCCTCCTCTGAATTCCTGGAGCCCTGATGGCCCCGGAGTGAGAGGTGGCTCGTGCCTGCCTCCCCTCCGCTTCGCTCTAGGGCGGTCTCCGCGCTGGCCTGGCGGCAGGAGCCGCTCCTGGGCGCAGCCAGCACACAGCGGGCCGCCAGGGCACACGCGTCTCACCTTCTGGTTCCGTCCTGCTCCCCTCTCAATCCAGAGCTTCCTGGGGCCACCAGGAGACACCAAACCCTGGGAAGGCGCTGTGACCAAGCAGGACCGAGATGTGTCCAGGTGCGGGAAACGGGCCGCTTTCCTCTGGAGCATTCCAGCCCCTCCCCGGAGAGATGCCCTTGGTCAGAAAAATGCCAAGGCCTCCCAGCCAGACCCTCGGCAACATGCAGTCCACAGGACTCCGGCTGCAGGCAAAGGCAGAGGGATCGAAAATAAACCCGAGATAAAAAAAAAAGGGCCTGCTGGCCCGGCCGGTTTGTTTTTTCGAAGGAAGAGAGGCGGCCTGCAATGAGAACCATCTGTGCCCTGCGCTGTGGCCGAGGCTGGCCCCACACGCCCTCCCCGACGACCGCAGGAGCTGGGCACGGCCTGGCTCCCGGCCGTGGCCGCCAACTGACCCCTGCAGGGTGGGTATAGTGGGTGGGCGGAGGCTCCCCCCTCCTGGTCCGTGGCAGCCCCGAGCCTGCCCCCTGGGGGCGCCCCCCGAGCTGCCATCACTGGAAGGGACAGGCGGCCACGGGCTCAGCCGCCCCAGGAAGCCACCAATGTGAGCCTCCTACATGCACACGTGGGTGTGGCTAGGTGCCTGGTACCAAGAAGGTCCCTACAGGAGATGCGATGTGAATGGCAGAGTGAGGGAGAGCTTGGTGGCCGAGAGAGGGGTCTTCCTCCATCCTCCCTTACAGCAGGGAGACCAGGGGACTGGGGTCCCTGGGGTAAAGAGTCCCACTTGACACTAGAGTTTCCTGTGCCCTGGCCAAGGTCTTGGACTCTGAGTGAGGCTGAGCAGGACCGAGGACCGCCCCCCGCCCCCGCAGCTGCGTGACCCTGCACAAACCGCTTTCCCTCTTGGAGCTGCAGTTCTACCGCCTGTAAACAGGGCTCCACAGCCCCTACGGGTTGGGAAGGGCTGTGGGCTCTGGCAGCGTGGGTACCGAGCCCAGCACACGGTGAGAGCTCGGGGGTGCCGGCCCCGGGACCCTGCTTCCTTGCGCTCAGGGACCCGGCCTGCGGGGACCCCGCGGGCATTCCTGGCTGGATGGGGAACGCCCGCCTCACTGCCCAGCGACGGGTCTCCCCCTGTCTGGAGACCAGGCTCTCTCCTGGCAGCACAGCCCACAAAGGGAGGTGGAACGAGGGCAGGCCCAGGTGGCGGGCCCAGCAACCATGGCCCACGTGGCCATGTAGCCTGTGGTCCACAGGGCACAGGGGGCTCCCGGGCGGCAGGTCTGGGAGAGGGGCAGCTCCCGGGGGGCCCCAGCCCTCTGTCACTCTGCTTCCCACTGGCACCAGACCCGCCGCTCTGCCCTCCCCCAGCCCCAGGACGCGCCGCCTGTGCCCACGTGGGCGCCTCGTCACAGCCTGTCTTGTAAAGCCCCCTCCCCGGGCGGTGCTCCGTGCCCCAGCCTGGGCAGAGGGCTCCCCGGGGTGCTGCCAGCGCGCCTTCCTTCCCGCCCTGAGGGCCCTCAGCCCCACAGGGCCATTAGAGAGAAGAAACTCAGTTTCCCGTCCAGTCCACCACTCTGGCGCCGGCCGGCAGCTCTGGGAGCAAGCAGGGGCCGTGCTGGGCAGGAGCCGACGCAGCCGCTGGGCCCGGTCCGCAGGCGCCACCCCCCACGCCCCCACCCGCCGTCTGTCGAGCGTGTGTCAGCACGTGCGAGCCCTGCTCTTGGGACCCGTCGGCAGTGACATCTCTACCTGCGGGCGCCTACCACAGGCCTGCCGCCGTCACTCAGCCCCTGCTGGCCTCCCGCCCACTCGGCACGCCCCTCCTGGCTGGGCCGGGCCCCAGGGCGGCTGAGGTTAAGCCCTGGTTTCTTGACTTGCCCCTTCCTGGACCTGTCCCCTGGCCAGGTTTGGCAGGCGATGACAGTGGACAGCGGCAGGGCTCCTGCTGCGTCCCCAAGAGTAGGGAGGCCCAGGCTCCTGAAGGAGGTGACACTCAAGGCCACTGTGGGCCTCGGACGAGGGCCATGCCGGGGGAAGGTGACCAGGCTGCCGGGAGCGACCGTAGGGACCAAGAACTGGTGCATGGACTTCAGCAGGACACGCAAACTCCGTGGCCCTCCAGGCGTTTGCCAGGGCTGCCGTAGATGGAGCTGTCCCCCCCGGCACCGTGGCAGCTCCCAGCCCACCACCTCCCAGACCCTGCCTTCCTCCTGTGCCCACCTCCGGGCGCCCCCAGCAAGGCTGCTCCCCCGGGACCTGGGGGGCCGGGGGGCTCCGGGCCAACCTCTGCTGTAGAGTCCGAACTGGGGAGGGAAGGGGTGGACAGAGGGCAGGCGAGGGGTAAGAGAGCCCAGGGAACAAGCTTCAGTAGCAAAGAACTCTCCGGTTTGCCGCCGCTTCCAACAACTTCATTACCCTGAGAAAGAATGTGCTCTCCTCCACAGTTTGGGGAGCACGTGCCCCCGTTGCCATGAGGCCCCCGCGGCATCACCCACAGCCACTTCCTCTCCGTGGGGGACTCCAAGCTGCTGGAGAGTGGGGGCTGCGGGGGCTGCGGGGGCTGCGGGGTCCACGGGCCCGGGGGAGCCCGGGAAGAAAGGGTCGGACCTCGCACGGGGCCTGAGCACCTCGCGGGACACGACACTCACCCCGGAAATAGCTGGAGGATGCGCGAGGCTGGACCCTACCCGTGTCACCTGGCGTCACCTGGCCACGCAGCATTCCTAGGCCCTTGCTGGCAGCCTCGTCACCCAGTGCCTGTCCCCAGGGCCTGTGCGTAGGAGGCAGGGCACGCGGAACAGGCGGCGCTCCTTGGTCCCTGGCCCGTGGGACCAACACCCGTCCCCGTCCTGTCTGTGCCCCTACTCCTGCCCCCCTTCCATCCCCCCCCCGCAGGCTGTGACACTGTGAGTGCTAGGAAGAGGCAGAAAGACAAAGAGGGACAGAGAGCAAAGAGACAGACAGACAGACAGACAGTACAAGAAAAGAGGAGACAGACAGGCAGACAGGGCGGCCGCGCTCAGCTGCCGCAAGCCGGGCCCCTCCCTGGCCGGCTCTCCTCTCCGCTGGAGGCCTGGGGCAGGAGGTCGCCCTGAGCAGAGCAGGCCCTCCACCAGGGGGCGCTGTTGCTGTGAAACCTGCCCCAGCACCGACCCCTCCAACCCCGGGGGGGCTCTCCGGGGGGAGAGCGGGGGCGGGCACCTGCCTGGTGGGAGCTCCGGGCCTGTGCAGGACCTCCAGACCCAGCCTGGGGCGTGTCCTGCTCCGCTCGCCCAGGTGCTCCATTTGGCAGCGAGATCAGAGGGGGGCCAGGAGCCCCTGGGGCCACCAGGCTGAGGGACAAGGACTGGCCCCTGGCTGGGAACCTGGGAGAGCAGCCAGAGCGGGGGCAGCCGCATGGGCCCTGGGCCCTGCTGTGAGGGCACTCACTCCTTGACCTCCCTCCCAACCCCACCCGCAGTCCCCTGGCCTTGGCCCCGAGCTCACCTGGGCCCCTGGGTGCCCACCACCTGTGGGCCACCTGCTGAGCCTGGGGTGCGGTTGCCGAGCCCCGAAGATCCCTGGTCCCTCAGGGATCCGCTCGCCGCCCCCAGCAGCTGGGCCAGGTGTGGAGGAGGCGGGGCCTAACCGCCCTGCCCCTGCCCCCGGGCTCCCTCCCGTGCACAGCCAGGGAGGCTGGAGGGGACAGGTGCCAGCCCCGGGTATGGGGCCAGGGCTGCAGGGGTGCAGGGCGGGGAGGGGACGGAGGGGTGCTCGGGACGTGTGGCCCTTTCACCGCAAGGATGTGGGCCCGGGAGGGCAGCAGGCCAGGGGCCGTGCTCCAGCTTGCAGGGCGCAGGACTGGGGCCCAGCAGGGCCTGGGCAAACTGGTGCACCCTGAACTAGTGCACCCCAAACTACTACCCAAAGTAGCGCGCCCCAAATTGGTGCACCCAAACTCTTGCACCCCCACACTGGTGCACCTCAAACTAGCCCACTCCAAACTACTGCACCCCAAACTAGCGTACCTCAAACTACCACACCCTACACTAGCACACCCCAAATTAATGCACCCCAAACTAGGGTGCCCCAAAACCGATGCACCCCACACTAGTGAACCCCAAACTGCCGCACCCCACACTAGCGCGCCTCACAACAGCACACCCCTTTCCCGGGCCAGCAGGCCCACGCCTGGGTGTGCTGCGGGCGGTGGGTATTCCGGCTGCCAACGTGGGTATGAGGCCTGAGGCAGGGCGTGTGGCAGCCGGGAGGAGCGGGGGTCCCCTCGGTTGGGTCTCTGTGCAATGTCCACCTGTCTGTCCAGCAGCAATGAAACGGAAAGGACGCAGCAGAGGGGCCCCTTCCCCGCCCCCACCGGCCGGCCCCACCCTGCCCTCACTCACTCAGGTGTCTTCCCTGAGCCTCCGCCCCGCAGTTCCCAGCCCAGGCAGCTGGTGGTTGCCGTGGAAACCCCCATCCTCCTCAGGGCCCTGGCTCCCACAAGCCGCCCCCCGCCGCGGCCTCAGAGCAGGCTGACCACAGCGCGCCGGTGGGAGCCCAGCCCGATGGGCCTGGCTTCCTGGGTTGATTCTTCACAGAGGCCCTGGGACAGGGGAGCTGGTCCTTCCCTAGTTTCTGAACCGTCGGGTCAGTCTGGGGGGAAACGTGAGGGACCCTAGGGTCCACACGTGGTTTTCAGGCTCCCCTGGGTACAGGGCCCCTGTGTCTGTGGTCCTAATCTTGGGGCGACAACTGAGGTGCACAGGGGGTGGGGGGTGAGGGCAGCAGCCCGCGTGTGGCAAAGCAGGCATCTTCCAGAGGTGCTAGGGAGCCCCTGGCCGGAAAGCCGCCGATCCTCGTGATTTGATCCGTGGGCCCCCTTTAACCTGCAAACCTCCCAGGGCCGGAGGGACGCGCGCGTTTCCCATGGGAGCCCTGTCGGCCCGGGCAGGGCACTGGCAGAGGCGCTGCAGGGAGGAAGGGGGGGCAGGGCTGGGCCATCCAGGGACTGGCACCTTGAGGGTCCCCCCTCTCCCTGCTGGACCGGTCAAAACTCAGAGCCAGGACTGTCCAGAAGTTGGGGAAAGGACCCCTGGGAGCTGGTGAGAACGCCCCCTAACCAACCTGCTGTGTCTGGGTGGGTAAGAGCCTGATTCCGAGGTTAAGCCCGTGACTGCAGGTGGGGGCGTGGCCGGTTGACCTGTTTCACTTCCGGCTTCTAGGTGGGGGATGAGCCCGCTCCCTGCATTTACTTTCGACCCCCGCAGAAGCCCTGTTAAACGGACAGCAACGAGGGTCTTTGCTGGAGTGCTCCCGAAGTGCGCACAGCGAGGGCAGGGGAGGAGACAGACGCCCCCACTGCGGAAACTGGAGAACAGCGGCTGGGTTCCCAGGCTCAAGGTCGGGGCAGAGACGCCGCGCAGGGCAGGGTGTGCGGTCCGCGGGTACCGTAGCGGGCACGGGGCTGGAGCCAGGCGTCGGGGTTCACAGGTTGCTCCGCAGGCCCTGTAGGGCGGGGAGTCTCGCTGAGGGCGGGGCGCCCTACATCCCCCGCATCCAGGGTCCCACTCTCCCCGCCCCGTGGGGGCTGCAGCGGGCGGGCAGGCGCACGGAGCTCCAGTGCCAGGCCTGCCCACGGTGGGGGTCGCCCCTCTCCGGAGCCTCTGGTCCCGGGACACGGCCGCCCCCACTACGGTCTTGCTTAGAGAGCCCGGCTCTGGCCCGAGCCCAGGCGGCCCCGAGTCTCTGTCCCAAACCCACATTCCAGAACAGCAAGAACAGTTTCTTGGTAAAAAAAAAAACCAAACTGTTTTTGTAGAGGTTTACTAGGGGGGAAGGGCACAATTCTAGGGGAGGAGAGGCGGGGGCAGCGGAGGCCAGTGAGGACCCCCGACGTCCCCAACGTGACTCCCAGGACATGACCAGGAGAGGGCGCCCCCCGCCGGCATCACCCCCACGTTGCTCTGAGCCTGGGTTCTCACCGGGCTGCCTGTCCCCCCCACCCCCAGATTCCTACGGGCAGCAGCCCTCCCCTGCACAGGGACCTGCAGCCCCGTAAAACAGCTGGGACGGTGCGCGGTGGCCCAGACCCGGGGGAGTGATGCTCGGGGTCAGGCACGGCCAAGCCCGGCGTCCGTGGCCCTCCCGTGCTCCCCGCCAGGGGCCACGCCAACTCCAAGGACTGGAGGGGCTTTGCCGGCTTGGGGCCGGGTGCCGCCGGAACTCGGAGGTGCTCTGCTGTCACCTCCAACCTCAGGCCACCTGGCGCCTCGGCGCTGTCTCGAGCCCCGAGGATGAACTGTCCCAGGTGACCGTCCATACACTGTTTTTCAGAAGTGCCAGGATGGACCCCCACACCCCCAGGCTCCCTGGGCTCCTGGCCACCAGGGACTTGGGTGGCTGCTGGGGGCTCGCGAGGAGAGGGGAGAGAGCTGGGGAAGGGGGCTGAGAGGGGGCCGGCAGCCTGGCCTGGACACCTGGAGCTGGGCCGTGAGCCACATCTGAGACCTTCCTTGCCTTCCCGCACTTCCCCCACAAGTTCATACCTGCCTCCCCCCCCCAACCAAGTGCCCTGGGCCCCAGAGGGGAGGAACACTGAGTGTGAGCCACACCCTCCCCCTAGACGAGGCCCTGGAGGAGGAGCCCAGAGGGACAGACACCTGGGTTTCCCTGGCAACGTCTGGCACGCGCTCCCAGCCTCCAGCCCGGCCTCCTGGCCTCCCCGCAGAGGACCTGGAGGGCTGGCACTGGGCTCCTGGGCTCTACCTGCAGCTGCCCTGGGAGCCATGGCTCTTGGCAGGGGCCCTTCCATGGGCAGGGACACCGGGAGCCTTCCCGCTGGTGAGTGCCAAGGGCGGCCTGCCCCGGGCCCCTGGTGGGGGTGGGGGTGGGGCCAGGCAGGTCAGGCGGGTGCTTAGCCTTCCTGTCTTCCATGGACTTGGCCGGGCGCAGGCCAGCCGCCCTTCCTCCACCTGGTCCCCTGGGGAGGGCCCTTCCCGCCTGGGGCTCCCCTCCAAGGGCTTGGGGCCTTCTCAGGGTCAACGCTAGGACCCTCTCCACTGGGCTGGGCTGTGCTGCCCAGTGTCCCATTACAGGCGGCACTAGAATGTCAACTAATGAACGCTGCCTCAGTTTCCCCATCTGTAAAGGGGGGGAACACTGCCCCAGGCCCCAAACGGGGCCGGCGTCTCTGCACATGCTTTCGGCTGGGAGGCCCGTTACCAGCAAAGAGCCTGCCCCTCACGGGCCCCTCAGACCCTCCTTGGGCAAAGGGCTGGGCTCCTGGGCCTCCTGTCTTTCTGGAAGATTCCCGTCGAGCACGAGTTAGAGGTTGAGGCAGGAGGCAGAGGAGGCCTTCAGCTGTGCCCCCCACGAGCCAGGGCCCTTAGCGACTGTTCTAAGCCCTCGGGGATGGTTTTGGTCCCCAGAGCAGGGGCACATGTCCACAGGCTCCTTTCCCGGTGTCCCTGGACCCAGGGCGGCCTCGCTGCTCAGGGGAGGCGGTGCCGAGGGCTGGCCTGTGCTCCGTGTTGTGTGGCTGTGGGCAAGGTGACAGCACATTCCTCGAGGACCTCAGCGACCTGAAGTCGTCCAGGGGGCCCAGGTTGTCTGGGGAACGTGCTGGGTGCAGGGCCTCCCCGTGGCGGGGGCCCGGAGCTGGGGCCGGCCCCCGGCATCGTCCCGCCCAGCCGGGTGCTAAGAGCAGGCCTGAGTGGGGGTGCGGGCGGGAGACGCGGGACAGGGCAGGACTGGGTGGGGGTGGGCCAGCCTAGGGTGTGGCGCCCCCGCTGGCCTCTCTGTCCTGTGTCTGTGAGTCTGTCCCGAGCGGAGGGGCTCCAGGCTCCCTGGGCCGGCCGTCACTCCAGGCTGCTCTGGGCTGAGTTCTCGCTGGCCTAGCGAGGGGGCTGCTGCCACCTGGGGCCAAGCGTTTGGGGTGCAGGCAGCTGTGCTCTCCCGTGTTTCGTGTTCCTGCCTCCGACACGGAGCCCCGGCTCTGGGCCTGGCCCTTTGTCCTCGGGGCTCACTCTGCCTCCCCCCAACCCCTCAAAGCTTCCATCTGGCGTCCCCAACGGCACCCTCCCCCCCGCGGTCAACGGTCTTTCCAAATCGCTGGCTGTGCTGTCGCCTTGTTCCCGCCCTGGCATCTGCCACCTCTGTTTGACCCGAGTCCCCTGGGGGGCCCGACCAGCCTCGAGGAGTCCGCCTGCCTCCCCGGGGAGCGGCTGGAGGAGGCGCTGAGGCTGGGGGCACGCCACCCGGATCAGGCCCTCCACAAAGCCTGTTGGCAGCCCCGGCGGCCTCTCTGGGGACCCTGGTGTGCCCGCGTGTGCTTGTGAGCATCTGTGTGTCGTGGGTGGCGTGCACTTTTGTGCCGCAGGGTCTCCGGTGCCGAGGTGCTTGGTCACCCGCCTGTGAGTTCCCCGGCGGGAACCAAGCCCGGCTCAGCCTCCAGAGAGCTTCCATCCGGACCCTCGGGCCCCTGTGCCCTCTCCGGCCGCCCTGCTGTCTGGTGCCTTCCGGGCACTGCCTGCTGCAAAGCCAGCTGGGGGACCGCTGCCTCCCCAGGGCTGGGTCTGAGGGGGTGGCTGCTGGGTGCCCTGTCAACGTCCAGACCTGTGCTGGCTGTTGCCACCGCCCAGCACTCTGTGGCCCCGGACCCCGGGGGCCGCGGGGGAGGGGCGTGACGGGCCTTTGTCCTTTGCTGTCCGCTGGCTGCACGGAGCCTGCTTGGGCCTGCTCACAGCTTGTCCTCCAGGGGCGAGGTGGTAACGAGTAAACAGTGTGGCTACTTAAAGTACAGTGCTGCCAGCTTCCAAAGCAAAGCCCGTCCCCACCCCACCGCCATCAGACGTCCCTGGGCAAGGGCAGGAGCCGGGCCCCTTGAGGGACTTTCTCGTGCCCTGTGCAGAGCCTTGTGCCTGGCAGTGGACGGGGCGGCTGGTCTGGGCTGGGGCGGCCGGGTAAGGACACAGGTGACAGCTTTCCTGGTCTGTGCCTGGCCCCGGGGTAGTGCTCTCTGTTCTGTGTCTCTGACCCTCCAAAGAACATTCCCGAGTGGGGGCTGAAGTTCTGCGCGCTTGCCCTGCCAGCAAAGTGGCACCGAGGACCGGAAGACCTGCCGGCGGTCACCTGCAGGCACCTGGCATGTCCAGGAATTGGGCCTGTCTGCCACTGGGTCCGCTGTGCGCCGGGAGGCGAAGGAAGGGCTTCTCTGTGTGCTCGTTGCTCCAAGAAGCCCACCCCTGGTGACCCCCTCAGTCCGTGGTGGCTTAGCAGGGCCCTGGGGACTCCCAGGGGCCGCCGTTTCCCCTCGCCTGGCTTCTGACCCCGCTGGGCCCCTGAGCTGGACACGGTGGCTGAGCCTGTGGCCTGGGGCTGGACCCCTCCCTCAGGGCTGTCTGAGCCGCCCGCAGCGCGCCAGGCCACCCTCCGCCTCCGCAGCCCCTGGCCCCGTTGCGGGGCAAGGCGGGAGGGCACCGCCCACTCCCACCGTTTGGGGAGGGACCTTCCTCAGCGAGTGTCAGCATCAGAAACTTCCAAACCTGTAGGAGTTTTCGTGAGTTTATTTCAGGCAAACTGACGGCAACAGCCAGGAAGCAAAACCTCAATGGCTTGAGGAAACGCTCTGCAAAATGGCAGTTTCACACCTTATTTTATACATTACAATCAAAGAAGGAGCCAGAGGGGGCTGCGCACCATTGATGGGTGACCGGTCAGGGAGCCGGGGAAAGCAAGGCGGCCGGGGGTCCTCGGGGGTTGAGTGAAGTGGTGGACACGCTTTCTTTACCCAGGTGGGTCGAGGGCGGTTAGCAGTCAACAACTAACGTGGTGACAATAACAAGGGGGGGGGGCGGGGCGCGTGGGCTCTGCTCCGGGGCTGTGAGAGGTCGGAGAAAGGGCGCGCCCCACGACCTGCCAAAGGTGGGCATCCGAGAGGCGAAAAGGCACAGGCAGGCCCAGCGAAGGCCAAGGCGGTTTCGCCAGGGAAGACTCCAGCCTGGGACAGCGACCGCCCGGCTGGCCTGCTTTTCATTTCAGGCCATCGCATGCGGTTCCTTTCACTCTCTGAGGGCGCGAGGCTGCCACACAGGCCTCCCCTGAGTGTGTCAGGTTTGATTTGTGGCCCCTTTTCGTCCCCACGAGAGTGACATGAGGGCGGGAGGCAGGCGGGGTCTGCATGGGGCGAATGTCCAGCCGGCAGCCGCAGGCTCGGGCCTGGCCATGCAGGGCCCAGGGCGAGGGCCGCAGCCCAGCTCACAGGCCTCCCGGCGGGCGCGAGGGAGCCAGGCCGGGCGGGGCGGCCTCGGCCGAGCGGCTGTGGGCTGGACGTCAGCAGGGGTCCCGGCCGGGGCAGGGAGCTGCCGAGGCCTTCGGGAGGCGCGTGGCCTCCGGATCTGGGGCTGCGTCTGGAGGCCTCACGGTGAGGCCGGTGGGGGGCAGCAGGGACGGGACCCGCCTCAGTGTCCCCGGATTTCCCGCTTGTGGGAAGAAAGAGCGCCAGGCCCACACGTCCGGAGGATCTTTTCAGCCACAGTCCTTCGGAGTGACCCTCGCTCTGCCCTTTCGGGAGCAGGGGCAGAGGTCACCGACGAGGGGGCTGGAGGGCCAGGTGGGGGAGGTGGCCCGTCAGTACAGGGGTCAGGCCTCTGCTCGGTAGGATGGCACTAGGTGGGCTCATATTCTTGGCAAGGCTACTGAGGGATTCCACCCAGGTGTGGGGGGCTCTGGGAACCCAAGGAGTGGGGGACGTCTTCACCTGTCCCCTCAGTTGTCCAGTCTCCGAGGGCGGGGGCCACCATGGTCCCTCCCTTACGGTGTCCTTCGCTCCCAGAAACTCAGCACCTCACAGGGACGTGCTTGTGCCCAAGGTTCTGCTGGAGGGACGCTTTCCCAACTCCGGGGACAGGGCCTGCCCTAGAGGCGGGGTGTCACCCCCTCCACCCGCGCCAGCCTGCCCGACAGACAGGACAGGGCCCGTGCCTCGCAGACGGAGCCCAGCCTCCTGCCCCAGGGCCCTCGACCCCACCTGGCAGCTGAGGCAGGCGACCTACATCTGCAGCCAGGGCCCCCTCTGCCGGCAGCACCTCGGCCGGCCACCCTCCGCCAGGCCAGGGGCCACTCTGCCTCGGGCCGGCTCCATCCGGGACTTTGCTCCTGGAGGCTGCAGTGGAGCGGGGCCCACCCACGCATTTCTGTGCAATGTCTGTATCACAGAGCACAGACCAGAGGACTGGCCACCCTCCCTCCTGTGGGCTCTTTGGATGCAGACTCCTCTTCCCCTGGGGCTGCTCTGCTCAGGAAGTAGCCCCCTCAGGGCAACAAATTCGTCACCCTGGGTAGTGAGAGCCCTGGCCATCTCAGCCACTCCCCACGCAGTGAACTCACCAGGGGCTCACAATCCCCAGAGGGGACCGGGGCGGAGTCTCCGGTTGCTCAGGGTTACCCTGGGGCTGGGGCGGGGCCGGGATTTGAACCAGCCCTCCTCCTGGAGCCAGAGCCGGGCTGAGGCTGAGTCGGCCGCTGACCGCAGAGCCGGGCCCCCCTCCACACCTCCCTGCCAAGGGCCTCCCAAAGGTGACAGGAAGCCCACAGGAAGCAGACCGGGCAGGCCTGGTGCCAGGGCAGCTCTGGCTACTACTTCCCTGAGCAAAAGGGTGCCCTATGCACCGCCAGCGAGAGCCGAGAGCCCCCGCCCCCCGCCCCAAGCAGCCAGAGGGCGGGGTTCCCAGAGAGGTGGCTGCTGTTCCTGCATTGGTGTCTGGTGTCCGGGCCTGACTGCTCGGCCCTCCCCTCGTCGGGCAGCTGGGACCAGGCCTCGGGCCCCCGGACTGACCCTCCTTGGGACTGAACTTGGGCCTGAGCCCAGCCCTGGCAGCTCACTGACCATGCACGGCCACCACCGGCCCGGCGCCCTGGGACGGGGGCCTGGGGCGGGGGCCTGGGGCGGGGGTGCTGCCTGGAGCGGAAGGGGTGGATGGCCTCAGCGCCGGTTGCCGGGTGACACGGCTTGTTGTGCTGTCACGGGCTGCCTGGAATTCTCTCCCACCCCTCGGAGAGGCGGCCCGTTGGGAAGCCCCCCGGCTGTTGCCAGCCCAGGGCCCGGGAGCCCTCCGTGCCCACCCCATTCCATGACCATTCTGAGGGCTTCCCTCGTGGGCAGGGGACCCAGCGGGGCCGTGGCCGGGCCGCCCGGAGCGGGAATGGATGCGGCTGACCCCGGGGCTGTCCTGTGAAATCGCGCTGCGCCGCAGCGACCTGCCCCAAAGATAGCCAGGGCCACTGCTGCCTCCGCCCTGGGGCCCCCGGGAGGCCTGCCGCCCAGGTAGCGCTTGTGCTGACTTCGGCACGTGTCGGCCCGCCCGGCCCACTGTCCCCGGCGGGTGGCTGAGTCACTGTGAGGAGCAAGGACCCGGGGCCCGAGCGCCCCTGCCACGTGCCTCTGCCCCAGCCTCAGTGTCCTCACCTGTAGGTTGGGCCACTCATGGCGCCCAAACAAAAGGGGTGTGGTCAGGATCCGAGAGGGAAGGTTGCAGGAACGCCAGGCAGGGGGGCATTCCACGGCCCCCTACACCCTTCCCAGTCTGTGGAGGCCCAGAGCGGAGCAGGGGAGCGGCAGGGGTGCGGGACGGGGACGCCGCGCGAGGCTCGCCGTGTTTGGCTTCCTCTCCCAGGGCAGACGGGCCGCGGCCGCCCGCAGCCGAGGCGGGCTTCATGGCTGCCCTGAGGAGGCCTGGGCCCTGTGGGCCGCCAGGCGCCCCGGGGAAGGCCAGCAGCAGCTACCCGTCGTGGACAGCAAGCGAGGAGGCCAAGGACGGGGACAGCTCAGTGTCATCGGGCCGCCTCTCCGGCTCCTCCGGGGGCCACGAGTCCTGTGCGCCTCCCCACAGGCCCTGGGTGGAGAGGCCGCCCCAGGTGCTGGGGCCCCCGCGGCAGCGCAGGGAGAGCAGCCCGCGGCTGGAGCAGCTGAGGGACAAGATCCGGGCCCAGGTGCGGTGGCAGGGCAGCTGCGCCTCCCTGGGCACCTCGCTGCCCTCCAGCGCCGCCTGCCTCCACAGAGCCTCCACACCAGCCCCCGGGGGCAAGGTCCAGAGGCTGAAGAAGTCCCCTCCGGCCCCGGCCTACCCCAGTGAGTGGCGGCTCCTCCTGGCGGGGGTGGGGGGGGTCGGCAGGGCTGCGCCGGGAGCCTGGGGGGCCTGCCGGGGTGCAGTGTGTCCCCAGGGTTGGAGTCCGCAGCCTTGCCGGGGGCGGGGTGGCGCTGGGGGGAGGGGGAAGCCCAGGAGTGTCACGGTCAGGTAGGTGGGGACTCGGGTCAGGGACGCCTTGAACAGCTCTCAGGGGATTTTGAAGGTCCTCAAGGACGGCCTGGGGTTCGGAGGCGGGGCGGGGAGAGGGCAGGAATTTAGAGAAACATCTGAGCGCGGCTCCTCTTTTGGCCAAACAGTGGAGGGCACGCAGCACTGCGGCCCTTCTTGCCGGGCAGGTGCATCGCTTTTTCTAGGGGGCAGGGAAGATGTTTTCTTTTAAAATTATTTTTAAGGTAATATCTTTGTTTTAAAAAATCTGTAAAATACACATGACATAGGCCTTCCCCACCACGTCTCAGGGCGCGGCTCAGTGGCGTTAGGGACCTTCACACTGTTGCGCAGCCGCCGCCGCCGCCCTCTCCAGGGCTGCCCACCCTCCCAAACTGTCACTCCGTCCCCATCAAACGCGCACGGCCACCCAGCCCTCGGCTCCCACCTCCTGCTGTGAATCTGACTCCCCTGGACCCTTAGAGGAGTAGAGTCGCACAAGATTTGTCCTTTTTTGCGGGCCTGTGTCTTGAGGCCCTTCCTACCAGCGGGTCAGGGGGCTGAGGAGCAAGGCCGGCCCTGGCCGCAGGGGGCGCTCTGGAGTCCTCCAGGCCGGCCTATTCCCCACGCAGCCCGGCCATTCCCTGCGGAGGCCTGGTGGGCCGGCCCGCCCTCGCACGCTCACTGGTGTGTCGGTTCTCCCCTCCGGTCCGCCGCTGTGGGCCTTGGACAGCCTCTGCCCCCAGTCTCCATGTCCCCCTGACTGTCCAGCCAGGGGTGGACCCAGCCATGGAAAGGCCCCTCTGACTCCAGCCCTCACTCCTCGTCTCCCGGTGGGGCCAGCTGCCATGCCCTGGGCTCACTCGTGGGCCAAGTCAGTCACTTATTCACTCAGCAAACACAAGCACGGTGACTCAGCCCCGAGCTGCGTGCAGGAGATGGGAGGCTGTTCAGTCCTCAGGGGCTCTCAGCCACCAGACACTTGGAATCTGTGGATAGTCAGGGAGGGTGCGGAGCCCAGCGCTGCAGGGGGGTGCCCCGGGGGTGGCCCTGGACAGCAACACCTGCCCCCTCGAGCCCTGCACTCAGCCACCCACGCTGGCACGCAGGCCCAGGGAGCGGGCGGGACCACTGTGGGACCCGGGCGGGGGCTCCTGTGTGTACATCACCGCTCCCCTCCCCTCCCCCGCCTCCTCTCGCTGAAGTTCCACGGGAAAACCCCAAAAGCATGAGAAGCTGTTCCTGCAAAAGAGAGAAGTCCTCCACGCTGTCCACCCGAAGAGCTGCCAAGGACAAGGGTAAGGCTGATGTGGTGGGGCCAGCAGGGCTCGGGGACGTGACCTTGGGGTCTGGCCCCATGCAGTGGGGGCGCGGTTTCCCGCGTGGGTGGCTGGCTGAGCCATCCGAGCGCTGTGTGTGGGGGGTACCAGGGGGGTCCGGGCCGGCCAGGGTCAAGCTGGAGCCTGGGCAGGGTCTGCCGCGCACGGGGCGGCAGCGGGCAGGGGGCAGCCTAGGCGGGCGCAGCTCAGGTGACTGGAGCCTCCCGTCGCCATCACAGCTGTGGCGGGTGCGGCCCACCAGTGCAGCGGACGTCCCTGGGACGAAGGGGGAGTCCACGGACCCCCGTGTTCGGTCCCAGAGCCCCTCGGCCCTGCTTTGCCGAGCAGTCGTAGTCTGCCCCTCACAGCGCACTGGCTGGCACCTGACAGATGTGAGGGACGGCGGCCGGCAACACGCGTGGCCGGCAGGCGGGCCTGCTTCCTCGCTGGGCGACGTGCCGACACACCAGGCGCTGTCGAGGCCCTGCAGCCTCTGGCGTCGGGAACCCTGGCTGAGGGAGCGCGCTCCCCGGTGGGTCTGGTTTGGAATGTGGAATTCCAGGTAGCAAGCTCCCCCACGCGCCGGTGCGGGGGCGAGGCCTCGGGCTTCGGCTGGGCAGGCGTGTTCACTCAGCTGGCGAGAGGCGATGGGGGGAACCCCGCTCCCTCCCGGACAGGACAGCGAGGGGTGCTGGGCACGTGCGGGAGGTGCCGGAAGCCCGGCTGAAAACGCACACAATAGCACAGTTCCTTGCATCAGCGTCTCCCCCTGCCCTCCGCTTCTTTTCGGTTTGTTTTATTTTAATGGCTCCCTTGAAAAATGCCCCGCTTGCTGCCCGACGCCGGGTCAGAGGGCGCGCCACGGGCCGCATTCATCACCGTCACGGCCGTGTCACCCCGACGGCGCTGACCATTAGTTTCTGTCAGTGACGCCGTCACAGCTGGGCTAAGGAGAGATGAGTGTGGGTTCAGAGGTCGGAGCCGCAGGACTTGGGAATTGGATGAATTAGAAATTTGCTGTAGTTAACAAAAAATTAAATCACAATAGTTATAAAATATTCATCCATCCGGCCGGAGGAAAATGAAGCCCGATATTTAATTTCAGACGGGGCCACCTCGCTTTGCATTTTTTATCATGGATTAGGCCGCCCCGGGCCTCTGACGGGGCACCTGGGACTTCATCCATTTCCGCAGATTAAAAATCCTCTCGTAAAAAAATTAATTGCCATTAAACTGCTCAGCAGAAGGAAAAAATGTGCCCATCAGGACCCATTTATTGACCTGGACCCTCTGGCAGGCTAATGGGGAAGCTGAGTGCCCGGCGCAGGGGGGCCCGGGGGCGGGGGAGCCGAGGGGCCGGGCCAGCGGCAGCCCCCTCTCCGCCCGCGGAGCCGGCCCAGCGCCCCAGCGCCGGGGGCCCGGCCTCCCTCCAGCAGGGCCCAGCAGCGACAGGGCCCCCGGACGAGCGGTCTCTCTGGGAGCCCCACCTCCGGGGCCCCCCCCGCCGCGGAACCCAGATCTGTCCAGATGTGCAGCCCGAGCCTTTGACTCCACCCCGCAGAGTCCTGACCCTTCAGGGCTCGGCTCCTGTCATGGCTGCTTTTACATCCTGGTGGCCCTGGGGGAGGGGGCTTCCAGATGGAGAAACTGAGGCACAGAGATGTCAATTCACTTGCCCAAAGCTAGCGATGGGCAGAGCTGGAATTGGAACGCAGGCCTGGGACTCCTGAGACCAAGCTCTTAAACTCCAGTGTCCCCAGGGCCTGGGGGTGGGAGGTCAGGCCCAGCGGGGAGGCCGGGGAGTCGGGGGTATCTGGGCAAATGTGTCCCAGAGTGGAATGGCCTCCCCATCCCGTCCTAACGAAGCGAGGCTTAGGAAGCTCTCGGCCACTAGGATCTAGAGGGGCAGGGCTTTACAGAGGGCGTGACTTAGACGGAGCAGGGTCCGGGGTCCTGCTCCAGAGAGGGCGTGGCCTCAGGGTCTTCCTTGGGAGCACAGCCCCTAGAGGGATGGCTCTCTGTGGCCTTCCTCTGCTGCGGCCCCAGCCTCAGACCTGTGTCTGCCGCCTCTGATCTGGGGCCAATGGCAGGGGTCGCATCTAGCAGCTGTGTGTGGAGCAAGGCTCCTGGCCCTGTCTGGTGGCCTGTCCCTGGGGGTCAGCTCCTGGATGGGCTCCGCTGTGCATCGCCCTCGGTTGGCAGACATGTCCCCTTCACGGGGACAGGACAAGTTTTGGCCTGGGCGGCCTTGTTTCCCCTTGGCCTGCCCTGGCCTGGCCCAGGGGTCGGGGCAGAGTGCATCTGTGTGTGCATCTCTGTGTACATGTGTGTGCATCTCCACGTGTGCATGTGTCCCTCTCTGTGTGTACATGTGCCTGTGCATCTTTGTGTGCATGTGTGTGCATCTCCACGTGCGCATGTGCGTTTGTGTCTCTGTGCATGTGCTTGCATGTGTCTTTGTATGCGCATGAGGATGTATGTGTGGAATGCGCGTGCACGTGTGGGTCCCTGCATGCGCGCACGTGCAAGCCAGCTGAGGGTGTGCTGCTGCGCTGGTCTCCACCAGGCCTGGTGGGTGGCTTTGCAATGACGGTGGCTCTGTTGCTGGCATTTGGTGTGTGTAACCGGGGATCATGAAGTAAAACTTGACACACGATGTCTATTATGTGACAGCACTTAAAGAAAGCACGCCCGTGTTGGGGTACTCGCTTGGCCCCTCATCCTGCCAGCCTGGCGTTTTTGAGGGTCCCCAGCCCCTGTTGTCACCAAGTCATGCCCGCTTCAAACCAGATGGATTGCCTTCGGCTCAGTGCAGCTGGCCAGGTGTGGCAGCGCCCTCCCACCTGCCCTGTGTGCACTGGGGGCTTGTCACCATCGCCGCTGCCATAACTGCCGGTCCGCGTCCAGCGGGCATGAGCCCTGGGCCTGCACCTGGGCCGAGGCCCTGCAGACGGAGCTGCAGGAAGCCGCCTGTGTTGCCCCCGTTTCCTGGAGAGGAGACCGAGGGTCAGGGAAGTCAGGTTATCCTGAGGCTCAGCCCCACCTCTACCCTGCTGGCGCCTGGGGGTGTAGCCCTGCCCCCGGGGCCCGACCCACGGGGCTCACCCGGAGCCTCCCGGGCTGTACCTGGGCAGCATTCGGGCCTGGCAGCTGTTGTGCCTGCGTTTCCTCTGTCTCAGACTCCGAGCTGGTTGGCGTCCATGCCTGGAGGAGAGGCCAAGCCCTGGCCAGGGGGCTGCTCGGGCCCCCTCCCGCGCTCCCCGGTCTTCAGAGCAAGGCAGCCTCAAGAGAGCCAGCGCCCACCGCTGCGGAAGCAGGTACCTTGAGCCTCCGCCTCGGGCTCCGGCCTGCTCCGCTGGGGCTCCTGGGGGTGGGGGCGGTCCCCACGCCGCTGGGGGAGGAGGAGGCATTGGGTGCCCGGGTGCCGGAGCAGCAGCTCTCTCCGGCGACCTGTCAGACGACCTCCGAACCCGCCACCAATGGGGGACTTGGGGAAACCGTTATATTTAAAAGCCTAAGGACAAGATGTCTGTCCCCAAGGGGCCCCTTTGGCCCCGGAGAGACAGGGCACGGCCAGCCAGGCCTTCCTGACTTAGGGAAGCAGGGGCCCCTCCAGCAGACCCACCCCTAGCCTGCGCTCAGTTTCCACCAGGCGCCCAGGCCCAGCCTCAAGTCACCCCGATGGGGCACCCGCCCCTGAGGGCCTCCGCGCATCAGCGATGCGTGTGAGGCCAGGAGGGGGCTCCGTGGGGTGGGGGCCTCCGGGCGGGGGGCCAGCTCTGCTCCCCCTGTGATTGCCCGTCTTTTCAGGGGGTACCGAGAAAAGAGGAACTGCTGGGAGCCCCGCCGCCCTCCCCTGGACGCTCAGTCCAGCCGTGATGCAGGTACCTCCCAGCGACCAGGCCGTGACCATCCAGTCGGCTCTGGACATCCTCCAAGACCTGCGCCGGCAAATCCAGGCCGGGCTGGAGCTGGCCCGAGACCACCAGCCCAGGGCGGGGTGTGAACGCCACCCGTCCCCGCATTCGAGACAGGAGCTAGCAGGGAGGAGGCCCCAGGGCCCCTGCCGGGCCCCAGGTGGGCGGAGCTCCTTCTCCAAGAGTCCCCGGACCCCGGCAAAGGGGATGCACCCCTCCTCAGAAAGGGCTGGGGGCTTCCCCAGGGCGCAGCGCTGGAGCACCCCGGCCCGGTGGGAGTCCTGCCCGCAGAGGACCTGGTTGGCTCAAGGGCAGGACCCTGCTTTCCAAAGGCCTGGGAGCCCCCCTGAAAGGCCAAGCTACTTCCCTCAGCGGCCCTGGAGCGCCTCAGCCGGGCAGAGGGCCTGGGCCACGTGTGAAGACTGGGTGGCCCCCGCCCGGGGACCGTGGAACCCTCTGGAAAGGCCAAGTGCTCCCGCCCAGCGGCCCTGGAGTGCCTCCCTCACGAAGCGGCCCGGTAGCCCGTTCAAGGGCCGAGGCTCCCTCCTGCCTCCCTGGGGAGCGAAGAGCGCCTGGCTCAGCCCCGCCCCGAGCACCCCTCGTGGGGCACCTGGGAAGGACAATGAGGCACGGCCGCCGCCACCCTGCCCGAAGCCCCGGGGGCTCCTGGGCCGCCCCTACAGCCCCGAGTCCTTGCGGGAGTTCATGCGCCAGAAGGCGCTGGTGCGGCGGCAGCAGGTCCTGGAGGAGAAAGCCTCGGCCGCACGGGCGCTGGAGCTGAGGAACCGGAGGCTGCAGGACATCTACAGGAAACAGAGGGAGGCCGTCCTGGGCAAGGCCGGCCCCAGCAGGGCCGCCCCCGTGGTCTCCCAGACCAACCCCAGCATCGTGACCTTTGTCCCCCATCCTGCACAGTCCAGGGTATGTGGGGGGCGGGGGGGGGGGCGGCGGCCAGAGTGGCGGCCCGCTCAGCCATGGCTTCTACGCCCTGGTGACCCCAAATGCCTGCCTGCCTCCCTGGGGGACCCTGTTGCCTCTGCCCCAGCCCCTAAGGAGGGGACCCTGTGAGGCCGCAGCCAGCTCTGAGGCTTAGAGACAGGGTCAGGTCTTCGGGCCGCGCAGGGCTCTGAAGTGTCCTCCTCTGTTTTAGGACCCGGAGGTGTCTGGGAGCCTGGGGTCGCCGGTGCTGCAGTGGAGCAAGGTGACTTCCGGCATGGTGCTGGGGGACCAGGAGGCCCCGGGCAGGTGGGTGTGCAGGTGTGGGGCTGCTCTTCCTGGGGCAGTGGCGGGGGCTCCCCCGGGCAGCCGGCTCCCCGGGCCCCGTGCCGCACCGAGCCGGCGACTTCACGGAGGTGAAAGTCATACCATGTAACTTTCACCGCATCGAGGGGCCAAGTCAGTGGCACTGGAGCCTTCAGTGTGCAACCCGAACCTCTGTCTGGCTCCGAGCCATTTCGTCCCGCTGGAGGAGTCCCCGTCCCCACGGCGGTCTGTCCCCGTTCCTCCCCGGCCCCCTGAGTCGCTCTCCGCCCCCGGCTTCCTCCGCTCTGACGTTTCATGGCGGGAGGCCTGCGGCCTGTGGCCCTCGGGGTCTGGCCTGCCTCGCTGAGCTCGTTTTCTGGTCGGTCCCCGTCGCGCCAGGGGTCAGGAGACCACCTTTCCCTAGGGCTGAGTGACAGGTGCTGCGCTGTGCGGAGGGACCACGTTTGGTCCATCCGTTCCTCTGCCTGTGGACGCTGGGGTTGCATTCACCTTTGGCTACGTGAATAATGCTGCTGTGAAGGTGGCTATGTGGGTGGCTTTCTGCGGCCCTGCTTTCGGTTCTTTGGGGGCGGCCCAGAGGTGGGACTGCCCGGTCACGAGTCGTCCTGTGTCCGCTTGCTGGGGAACCACCCCACGCGGCTCCTCGCGGCGGCGGCCCCGTGCCTGCCGAGCGGCCTGCGGGCTCCGAGGTCTCCACGTCCCCGCCCACACCTCTCGTGTTCACAGTGATGGCCGGTGGGCATGAGGGGACAGCTCGCCTTTTCCCCCTTGCGTTTCCCTGGTGAGAGTGACGGGAGCCACTTGCCTGTGCTCATTGGCCCCTTCCGTGTCTTTGGAGGAGGGTCCCCTCAAGTCCTTTGCCTGGTTTTGGGAGGAGCATTCAGTTTTCTTGCTGAGTCATTATCCTCCCTGTGGTCTGGATTTTAACGCTGAGGAGATACGTGTTCTAAATCTCTCCCATTCCGGAGGCTGCCTTGTCGCTCTGCTGACTGTGTCCTTCAGTGCACAGATGTTTCCAATTTGGAAGCATGTACCTGCTGCTTTTGTGGCCTGTGTTTCTGGTGTCACAGCCAAGAAACCGCCGCCAGCTGTCCTGGCTCCAACAGCTGGGTGTGGCCGTGCGGATGCTCCGTGACCAGCCCTGTCATACACACACACGGTGAACACGCCAGGGGGCTGTCGCAGAAGCACGGCCATGCTTATCCCTGCACACGCGTGTTTCACACACACATACCCCGCTGGACACAGCGGCACTAGGTCTGACTTCTGTCCCCTCTGTCCCCGCAGCTTCTGCCTGTGTCTGAACAGACCCTTGAATGGCGCTGAGACCCTGGAGATGGGAAGCCCCCAGGAAGGCTGGGAGGGCGCCCCCCTGCTGAGTCCTGCCAGCTCTTCCCTGGGCCCCCCGAGGCTGCAGGACCTGACAGCCCAGCACCCGCGCCCAGGGCTGTGCATCTACCTGGACCCCGAGGAGGCCGCGCGCCTGGGCACGCCGGGCCCCCTGCACTTCCGGTACAAGCAGGCCCGGCTGCAGGCCCTGGAGACCATGGCCAACATCCTGAAGCAGCGGATCGACATCCTGACAGCCAAGCTGGCCAGGTCCGAGGCGACGGACGCCCCCGGGGACCCGGTCTTGGACCTGCCACCCTCGCTCCCCAGCGCCGTGCCTACGGCCCCCACGCCCACCACGCCAGCCCGTCCCAGGGCCTTGTTGCCCAGCGGGGGCAGAGGGGCTCCCTGGGACGCGCCGGCCAGGCCGCTGTTCTCTCCCACCTGTTGCCCGGACGGCGAGGCGCTGCGGCGGAGCCCCGGCTGGGAGCCGCGGAGGGCTGTAAGCCCTGGGGACCACCCAGACGCCCAGCCCCAAGGTAGGGCCGGCCCCAGCCCCAGCGACCGCCAGCCCCACTGGCCGTTCAGGGAGCCCCACTTTCTCCGAACCCCAGTTTCTTCTCCCCTGGGGGGGGTGCGATGACAATATCCCAGTTGTTGTCGCTGAGGACGTGTCGTAGGTGACAGTACTGGCCCCGGGGAATGGCACACACTCACTTTCCTATCAGCGGCAGCTGTTGTCGCCAGCTTGGCTCTGGCTGGAGGGGGAGTGAGGCCCGGTCCTGAGGCTTAGGGGCCTGCCGCCTCCCTGCTCGGCCTCCCAAAGGCTGGTCAGGGAGAGAAGGAGGCGCTGGGGACAGTGAGGGTGCTGGGACCCCCCGCTGCGGTGGGAGCCCTCCCTCGCGCCCCCACCTCTGCCGCCCTCCCCTCGTGCCGACGCCTGGAAAGTGAAGTCCTGGTGCCCGTCTCTCTACAGGTTTCTTGGAGGACGGACACTCGGAGCTGGACGGGAGGCGGGCGAGAACCACGGCTTTCTTCCGGACCCTCAGCCCCTGGGCAGGGAGGTAAGCCGGCGGGCGCCCTGCGCGTCCTTCTGGCCGGAGCCTCGGGCCGCCTCTCGCGCCCCCGGGGCGGGGCCCCCCATGCCCAAGGCCAGGCCAGCAGGGGAGTGACACAGTGCCTGGCCCACCTGGGCTGCTGGGGCGCCGGCCGGGCAGTGGCCCTGCCGCCTCGGGGGCAGGCTGTGTGCCGGGCCCCGACCCGAGGCCCCACGGACGCGTGGGCAGGTCCCAGGCTGTGCGCCCCTCCCAGGCTCCCCGCATGGGTTCCGGGCCTCAGGGGCCACGGTCGGCCATGCTTCCCTGTGTTGTCGGCGGCCGGCAGGCTGGGTGTGTCCAGGGGACACCGATGAGGCACACCTTCGTCCAGGTTCCACGTCTTGTGTCTAAGTTCTCGCGACCCCCTGGCCACAGACCCTTGCCCCCTCCCGCGGCTTCCATCCCCAGCGCTGGCTGTGGCCTTCTCTGGGGGCCACTTCACACAGGTCCCTTCCCAGGGGTCACTGGGTCCCATTGCAGACAGGGGACCGGCCAGGGGCTGGGGCACTGGGGACCCTTGGCTGCCCCACCGTCTGCCTCGCCAGCTCAGCCGGGACCTGGTTTGGGGACCTTTTGCTGCCCCCACCCTCACCCCGGGCCCCGGCAGCCTGGGCCATCCTCCCCCAGGGGCCCTTTGCTGTCCCTGCCTGTCCCCAGTCCTCCAGCTCATTTCCCCCCAGTAGCCAGTGCCCTGGCTAGTGCCCCAGCATCGCAGCTGACTCCCCCTCGGGGGGGTGTCCTTCCTGCCAGCCCAGCCCCTGTGCAGCTTCTGTCCGGGCAGCCTTTGCAGGACAGCCGCTGCCTGGCTCACACGGGGCCCCCCCGGGGGCAGCCGTGGCCTCTCGCCCTCTGGGCTTCGTGCACATGCTCGGCCTGCTCCTCAAGGGCCCCCCCGGCAGCCCCAAGAACGATTCTTTCAGCCTGTTGCCTACCCGGCGCCTCCTGATGCCAGAGCAGGCGCGGGGCCCCCACCATCTTCCTCGGTGGCCAGTGGCACCCGCTGGTCCCCAGTCCCAGCCAGCCCTCCTCCCTGGCACACCGCTTGGCCCCGGAGGTGCTCGGGCCGTCTCCTGCCTGCTCCCCTCTCTGTTTTGAGACCGGGGTGCCCTGGGGCAGTGGTCCCCAGCCTGGCCTCTATCAGCCCCATTCCTTTTGTGTGCCATGCGTCCCTCTGGGACCCCCAGCTTAACAGGGCAGAGCCCAGCAGAAGGGGACCTCCAGAGGGAACAGGCCGGCGGGTGGTCTCCAGGGGGCCAGCCTTGCCTGTTGTCAGTAGGAGCCAGAGCCCACGGAGACCACCTGGACCCGACGCCAGGGGCTCAGCTCCTGCCCGCCTGGCCTGTCCCGGCCTCGCACCCGGGGTCCGGGGGTCTCGGAAGGCGTAGAGCTCATTAACGGTCGTGGGGGTGGCGGCTGCTGTGGGGGAGCATGGAGCCAGGCACACAGACGGGGCAGCAATGACTCTGTGGAGCAGGGGAGGGCCCAGACGCCCCCCGACCTGGGGCTGCCCCAGGGACCCCGGAGGGAGGAGGCCTCCGTGCAAATCCCAGGCCTGTGCTTCAGGCTGCTGACCATGAACAAAGCCGCGTGACCCCCGCCAGCCTCAGCGTCTTCCCTAGGAAATGGGAGGGGTGATGTATGCGCCGCGAATGGGGGCACCGCCTCAGCCAGCCCCCCTGGCCTCCCTGCTGGGGAACTTTCCCTGTCCCTGCACCTGCTCTGCCTGTCACTCCCAGGGATCCCCACCCGCCCTGCCTTCCTGAAGCCCCCTGGACCTCGCCAGTGGGGGGGGGTTGGCCTTTGGTTCTTTGGGGATAAGACTTACCTGGGCCCCTTCCCCACCTGCCCAGGCCCAGCCCCCATCCAGTTGGGGAATTGGATTGTTGCCACCAGCAGGGGGCAGCATTGGGCCACGTTTCAAAGGACCGGCCACCCCTCTAGTCCATTGGGAGGGGCAGGGGTGGGGAAAACTTGGGGAGGTTAGCAGGCACCTTCCATCTGCTCATCCTGCTGCGGGACGGCCAGCACGGCCCTGTGGGCCCAGGCACAGAAGGTCGCAGAGCCCAGGGCAGAGGCTTGCGGCCCTCAGGGCCCCCGCCCCAGCCCCAGGCGTCCCGCGTGCCGCCCTCCCACCCAGCCCTGAGCCCCGCTCTCCAAGGCCCTGGTCACACAGGCAGAGGCGGAAGGTGTTTCCGAGACGCCCGACGACCCAGCGGCCTGGCGTGTGGGGCTCGGAGCCCAGGGCTCGCTGGCCTCTTGGGCGGCCAGGGAAACTGCCCAGGCTGTCCCTTGTTGATCAGCAGTCACCACTGACAGCCCCACGGCACGGCTGCCGCCCTGTGGCCACGCCCCTGGCCCCCTCTCCCGCAGCCCAGATCCAGGGAGGAGAGGCACAGCTCTGCTCTGCGGCCAGGCCAGCTTCTGCGTCAGGAGACAGTGAAGGAGTGGGACTCGTCCCAGGAAAGAGTGGGACGGCGACCTCTTACGCCCTGTCCTTCCCCGCTGGGCCCTACGCGCACTGCTGGGACCGTGGCGCTCAGCGCAGGGCGGAGCCCGCCGGCCACCAGCACCGCATGCTGAGGGCTCCAGGCTGGGTCCCTGGATGCCCGACCACCTGGCACCTCTGGGGGAGGGGCGTGCCCAGCCCCCACAGGGCCCGCTCCTTCGGCACAGCCGGTAGCACCTCCGGGAGGTGCGTTCTCCATCCCCGCTCAGCAGACGGGAAACCAGCTCAGAGAGGAGGGACTTTGCACAGGTCACACGGCTCGTGGCAGGGCAAGCCGGGAGTCCAGGCAGGGCCTGGGTCCAAGAGCCCACGCGCTTCCCAGTCCATCCTCTCAGCCACCGGCTCCCCACTGTTCCCCGCGAACTTGCCGGAAACACAGGGTCCCCGGCCCAGGGGCCCCCTGAGCCGGACATGCTGGGGACGGGCAGTGGTCAGGGTCTGTGCACCCAGTGAAGGCTGAGGTGCCCCGGGGTCAGCAAGGCATGCCCCTCGCCCCCCACCGCCTGTCTTTGCAAATGAAGTCTTCTTGGCCCATGGACTCGCTCACTTTTATGTACTAAGAGGGCTGCGCTTATGCTACCCAGGTGGCCTTGAGTCCTTCCCACAGAGATGAGGACCAGGTGGCCCTGTGTGGAGTGTGCCTGCTGACCCTGTTTAGGCAGTTGAGGGGGACACTGGCTTGTCAGCTGATGGCCATCAGTGGCTTCCCTTTAACCAGACTTTGTGGAGATGGCCCCTTCCCGCCACCCACTGATTTGCTGGGGGAGGCTGGCATCCGAGCTCAGGGTCGGGAGGCGGGAGCAAGAGTGAGCCCACAGAGGGCCCTGCGGCACCCGCCCCGCCTCCCCCTTCCTAAGCGGCATTGTGCTCCCGGAGCCCCCTCTCTGGCACCCCTAGGTCATCCGTCCGTTGCCTCTCTAGCATCTGTCTTCTCAGCCCCAGGGCTGCTCACTCTTTCTGGAACATTCTTTTCCACGTCATCTCCTGTGCGTGCCCATAAGCTGTAGGGGAGGGGCCTGGGCCCGGCCCCGCCTTCCTGAGCAGCAGCTGGCACACAGCAGGTGCCGGCACACACCTGCGGCCTCTGGGCCCAGCGGGCTGCGGGAGGAGGGCCAGGCCCTGCCCGGTCTCCACGGCCAGAGGTGCGCGTGGTCTTTAGTCGCTCAAACGGGCCCTGGACTGCATGCGCCAGGAAGGCCAGGCCGTGCATCCTGGGACACAAGCCCGGACCCCCGGGGAAGGTGTGGTCTCGTGGCCGAGGGCACCCTGATCCTGGCCCCAGCGCCGTGGTGGCTGCAGAAGCCGCCCCTCAGCTGCCTGTGCCCCCACAGGGCGGTGTCCCCGCGGGCCTGAGTGCAGAGCCCTGAGTCACCGCTTCCCCGACGGGGCCCCACGGCCCGGGGGACGCTGCGGGTGCCAGCCTCTGCAGGCCCCGCCTGCCCTCGCTGCCCTCCTGGCCCTCTGGACACAGGCCCTCCCCTCATAGGCCCTTGCCCTGGGGTCCCCGCCAGACCCTGTTAAGGGCAGAGAGCTCTTCGGGCAGCGGGAGCCCAGACTCCCACCCCAGCCTGCCAGCCGCCTCCTCCCCCCACCCCCCACTCACGTGTGTGTTTGTGTGTCCCCCCAGCTCACTCGGGGTGCCAGCCCCGTCGGACCTCACCTGCGGCCCCCTGTGGCTGGAGGAGACGCCGCTGGCCAGAGGGGCAGCCTTGGTCACACCCTGGACCGTGCAGAGCGGCGGTAAGGGCGAGCCTGCGGACAGGCCCTGGGCTGGCTGGCCGGGCGGCTGGGGAGGTCCGACAGGGACCCCCTCCACTGCCTGACGCCGCGGCGAGGCCCTGGGGACATAGAGAGACCCTTCCCTCAGTGGAGAGCACCCACGTTTCAGTATTAAAGTGTTTGGAGGCTTTCGGGCCCCTGCTGCTTCTCTGTGCTCCTGCCATGCCTCTGCGGGGACATATTTGCTGCGAAGGACATGCAGCCTACGTGCCCCCAGTTGCCCCCCCCCACACTTGTGTCGGCCCACGCGTGGTGGGGGCGGGAGGTGGGGTGGTGCCTGGGCTGGGGGCAGGCAGCCCCGCCTGGTGAGGGGCGTGAGGCTGGAGCCAGGGGCTGGGAGGGGCACCCCACGCACATCCCCAAGGGAAAACCGTCTGCCACGGCGCGTGTTCGGTGGGAGGCCCAGGTGCCAGGCAAGGACGAGCAAGAGCTGACACGGGCAGCCCCTCGCTGCAGGGCCACCCCATCCACAGGCGCCAGTGAGGGCGGGTCCGACCTCCTGAGAAAGGGGGGCCTGGGGGGAGGCTGCCCCACCCCCACCCACCGAGGGGCCTCAGCGTCCCCAGGGCCCACCCACACCTGCCAGAGAAAGTAGCTGGGGCGGAGCTGCCCCACCCACCTGGGGACGGCCCTCCTGAGGCCCCAGAGGCCTGGTCTGGGAGGAGCTGTGAGCTGTTTCCCGGGCCTGGCAGCTCCCGCAGGCAGGCCGGGTGCCCAGCCTTCCAGAGGAACCAGCTCCTGTCCCTGGCCCTGCCTCCAGCTGCCTCTCACGGAGGCGGGAGCGGGTCGGGCAATGGGTTCACCCCAAGTTCTGAGTCCCTCCGGTGCAGAGGCTGAGCCCTGGCTGCCTGTCCACTCTCTCAGGGCAGGACTGTCCTTACGCTTCTCCGCGGGTGCGAACCGCAGTTCTCGGATGCGGTCTCCGTCCCGGGGGGGCAGGCAGCCCCAAAGAGTCGGGCGCAATCCGAGCCGCTCCTGCCTGCGGTGGCTGCAGGCAGGGCCTCGGGCAGCCAGAAGCCAAGCAGCAAACAGAACCCAGAGCGCCTGCGCTGGTCGCACGTGAGACACCTCCTCCAGGAAGCCTCCTGGATTATACCCGGGCGGCGCCAGGTGCTGCCTCTCCCCAAGTTGCTGCCTGCCTGCTCCGTGGGCAGCAAGCTCTTGTCTGTGCGCCGGTGTCTGTGGGTCACAAGCGCTGGAGGGCCTGGTTGTCATCGCGGCCCCCAGCCCCTGCGGCAGCGCCTGCCCTGTGTGGGGGCTGGCGGGGGAACACTTGCTGAAAGATGAATGAGCTCCTGACCCCGAGGCCCACGGGCCAGGCACGGTGGGCCGCCTGCAGGGCCTCGCAGGCCTCGCCCTGCCTCGGGTCAGTCCCGTCCCCGTGCCGTGTTCATGGCGCAGGAGCCCGATGCTCAGAGGGCGCCGTCTCCCACTGCTAAGCGGAAGGGCAGGGATTCCACTCAGCTCTGCATCGGTCCCTCCGGCTTCTACCGGTGGGTGCAGGGCTGTGCCACAGAACCTTCTAGACTCAAACACCTAGGCCAGCGCTGTCCCACGGAACCTTCCGGAATGAGGGAAATGTTCTAAACTGTGGGCTGTCCCGTACAGCAGCCACCAGCCACGGAAATGTGGCCCGAGGGACAAAAGAGTGGAAGCTGCGTTTTGCTTCCTTTGCATTTAAGTAGAAGCGGCAGCGGCACGGTGCCTGCTGCTGCCACGTGGGACAGGGCGGCCTTGGCTCTTGGACCTGGCATCGCTCCGAGCCGGGACGGGTATGACTGAGCGCACACCTCGTTGGCATTGTCATCGTCGCTGTGGTCAGCAATAGCGACCGCACTTACTGAAACCTCTTGTCGGCTCCTCGGCTACCAGGCACTTGGGGGTGGTGCTAGGTTCTCGGGGCTCCTCACCAGCTGTCTCCAGGGGACTTGGGGACACCCTACGCCCCATGGGGAGACTCTGAAGGGCTCTGGGGGCTGCCAGCTGACTGGCCACCTAGGGCTGTGCCCTTGTCAGGGATAGCTTGTCTCTCCCTGGGTCACAGCTTGGGGGCCCTTGGCCCATGTCTCCCTGGTGACCTGCTGGGGTACCGCAGTGGCCGGGGGCAAGCAGCTCCAGGCCCTGGGGGTGGGTCCGTGGGAGCTTAGGCCAGTGGGCTCGGGGCGGGGGTACCCGGCACCTTCTCCAGCTTGGCCTCTCTCCAGGACACAGAACCAAGCAGGGGAGGGTTTTTCCCTTTTCGAGAGACTTCAGCTCAGAGCAGACACTGCAGACCAATCTCTGAAAGTGCCTTCGTTCCCACGGAGGCCCGTTTCTTGGGAGTCGGAGGGGCACCCCAATCATTGCCCAAGGCTCAGCCTGGCTGGGCGCCTCCGAGTTTCTCCGCGGCTGCAGCAACAGCCGAGCAGAGTGGCTTCGGACCGCCTCTCTGGGACCGCGTCCTCGCTCTGTGACCGCGTCCCCGAGAAGCCAGGCTGCCCTGCCCTGCAGGGGGCGGCGCAGTGCAGAGCCACAGTTCCCCCGGCATGCTCGCAGCGGTGACTGGGGGGCCATCTGGGAGTCACCAGGGGGCCCCTGCCACGGGTCGGGGTCCCGAGCCCCGGGCAGGAGCCGGCTGTGCCATGCCTGCCTCTGCCAGCTCCCACCAGATGGCGGCGGGGAAGGTGGTGGCGGGGTGAGGGGGGGCACACGGGCCGACCCTTCAACCATGGAGCCCCCTGACCCCCTGCAGAAGCAGCTTCGCTCCGGGAGCACCCACAGCACACAGGGCTCGAGGGGGCCCTTGGGGGTCACCGAGGGAAAGAGCAGCTGCCCTTGGGGACTTGCTTATCCTGGGGAGGTTGAGGGGTTCACACCCACACTCTGGAAGAAGCCACAGTTCTAAGACCTCGGGGCCTGGCTCTCGGCGTGAGTTCACGCCCCGGGCCAGGGTCCCCAGCAGCGGACAATGACAGCCACCGCGGCTGAGCGTGCATCCAATCACCTCACTCCCGGCAGCGGGAAGCCTCCGTTTCCCCACGGGGGCTCTGATGGGCCAGTGGTTTGTTCCAGGTCACCCGGCGAACGCGTGGCAAGGGAGGTCTGTCTGGTGACAAAGTGCCTGTCACCTCGGCAGACCTGGGTCATCGCTGGGGGGAGATGGAGGCAGTGCAGCAGCGTCTGTCTCCTCCTCGTGGCTGCGGCCCCTCCAGCCCTCCCCGGACGCGTGGGGACGGGGTCTGGGGGCGGGGGGCGGGGGGCGTGCAGTCCTGCCCCAGGAGTCAGCTGGGGCTCCTGCCCTGCGGGTCAGGACGCCCGGGCGCTCAGCGGTTTCCGCCTCTGCGGTTTCTGCAGGTCAGCCTGGCCAGCCGCGGGCCAGGCCCTTCACCGACGTCCAGCAGAAGTCCCTGAGCTTTCTCCGGTCACTGGAGGTGTGTTCTGCCCCTGTTGTGTGAGACAGACGACAGCTGGGTGCCCTTCAGGCCTCTTCCGTTTGGGGGGAGCTGGGAGCAGCTGTTGTCCCCCTGAAGCGGAGCAGGAGAGGCTCCAGAGCAAGGAAGCTGCAGCAGTTCAGGGGGACTCTAGGAGGCAGGACGGGGGCGGGGGGGCCACAAGAGTCAGACTGGCCCAGGACACCCAGGGCTCATGGGGGCGGAGGGAGGGACCCGGCCAAGACTGCGGTCCTTTGAGGGGACACCACCTGTTCTCGGAGGTGGCACCGGCTGCCCTCTCGGCTGTGGGGGCAGAAGGCTGGGGCTGGAGAGTCCTGAGGCTTGGGACCCCCTCCCTGCAGCAAGACCAGCAGAGCCAGCAGCGGGCGCTGGCCCTCCTGCGGCGGCGGGCGGAGCTGGAGGCCTGGGAGACCCGGAGGGCCCTGGATGAGCTGCTCTTCAAACACCGGCTGGAGGTCAGCCCGCTGTGCCCCTCCCCTCCCCGCAGCCCTCAGGGTGGGCGGAGGGGAGGAGCTGCCCCATGGGGGGTTTTCCGCGGTCGGGGACCCGGGCCCGGCCGCCTCCTGGCACCCGGACTGCCCCCTGCCTGGGAGGCCGCCTGCCCATCCTCCCCACGCACATGTGTCCTCGCAGGGGCTGATGGGGAGCCACGCAACCCAGGCCGGGCCGGGGGCAGCTTCAGAGCTGGAGGGGCTGCGGGACTGTGAGGACCCGGATGCAAAGGCCCCTCGGAGCACGGGGGCCGCCAGACCGAGGTGCGGCCAAGGCTGAAGATGGGGGCGCCTGCCCGACGCAGAAGCGGGGGTGGGGGTCCCGGAGAGGCAAGTCGCTGGTGCGGGCGCAGCCGAGCCCCCAGCACTTTCTCACCTGGCAGGTCGCAGCCTCCCCTGGGCAGAGACGCTGCCGTGCCCTCCCGGGGCCCCGAGGAAGGACGGGGAAGCCAGGCCGGCCAGGTGGCCCCTGCAGGTGAGAGGGTCCCCAAGGCCAGCCACACTGCGGGCAGCGCGTGTTCTCTGCACGGGCCCCGAGGGGGAAACCGAGCCAGGTGCACAGCAGAGAGGCCCAGAGAGATGGAGCGACATCCCCAAGGCCACACGGTGAGGGGCCAGCGGGGTTTGGAACTAAGTCTGTCTAATGCCAGGCCTGCGACTGACCACCGGGCACCACTGTGCCTGTTCGTGGACAAGGTGGGCACCCAGGGAGCCGGGACGGCATCGCCGCCCCACACACCTGGGGGCAGCAAGCCTGGGGACAGCAGGAGTGTGTTTGGTAGACGCTGGGGGAGACAGCCCAACAGCGGGGCCGTGGCAGAGGAAGGAAGAGCGTGGTGACGTCCGGCCCTGTCCCCCCGCGCCGAGACTGACGGCCTCAGCCCCGTGCACTCTGCTCCCGGCAGACCTCCACGTGGCCCTCGCCATCGCCCCGGAGCCCTGGTCATGGCCCGTTTGGGAACAGGGAGCCCCCCACGTTTCCCAGGCCCACCACTACGCCGTCCTCCGTCCCTTCAAGGGATTTCCCTGACCCTCTCAAGTGCTGGCAGTAAATACCCAGCCCATCCCTATACTGTGCTGGGTTGCTGGCAGGTGAGGGTCCCTCGATGCAGGTGTCAGGGACGCAGGGCAGATGGCCTCGAGCTCTGAGCCCCGGGGGAGCCGGTGGGGCAGACCACATGAGCGCCCAGCCCAGCCTAACAGCTGGCGCCCGCCTGAGGCTCTGCTCCTGTCAGCAGGTCCTCGGTGAACCTCCGCACGACCCTGAATAGGATGAGATTTGGGTTCCCCTCAAATCGGGTGTGTCCAGGCAGAGGTCCCCTGGGCTCTTGAGAGCACAGAACTGCTCTTGGGTGGCGTGTGTTCGAATCGACTTTGTCCTCCTGGGTTTCCCATCAGTCACCGAGGGAGGGACCCAGGGCCGCCCCGTGCTGTGGCCACGCCCGTTTCCCTTTGCGGTGCTCCCAGTGTCTGCTTCCTGTGCTTGACGCCGGGAAGTCTAGGATTATCAGGAGCTCCTGACGACCCGACTTCTCCATCATTAAGTCACCAGGCAGTACCCCTCACCCGGACACGCCTCGTTCCGCAGCCGGCTTTGTCGGGTGCTGATCTCGCCCCTCCCCCGGCCTGCTTCTAACTGGAGTTGGCGTGACCCGCGCCCCATCCTTTTAACCTAGTTCTGTCGTCTTTCAAGCGCGCCTCTGGTGGGCGGCATGTTCTCAGATCTTGCTCCGTGTGTTCTTATCCAGTCTGGCAACCTCTGCCTTTTAGTTGGCAGCCTACGCACTTATATTTAATGCATCACTTTGCTACTTGTTTCCTTTTGTGTTATCCTCCTTCGTTTCCTTCTCTTTTTTCCACCTGCTTTGGGATTCAATGAATATTCTTTCATGATTCCACTTTTTCTGCATTGTTGGCTTAGGAGCGGCGCCTGGCGTTTCAGGGGTTGCTGGGGGATTTCTAATAATACAGACCCCACACACAGTCCACGACAGCCAGGCCCTGGCTCTTCGCGCAGGCAGAAGGCTCTTCCCATACGTCCGTGTCTGCTTGTCCAGGCTTTATGCAGCTGTGTTCACGCGTTTTGTTTGAAATATTTTACAAAGGACGTAACACATTGTTGTTATTTTAAACACTCAACAATCTTTTAAAAATTTATATGTACACACATGCATACACGTGCATGTACATAGACACCTGTGTGTATGTAGATACAGGGTTCAGCACAAATGACGCCCCTCTTTAATTACAAAATCACAAGCATGTCATTCTATAACATAACAATATCACACTCAAGCACACTGTATGACATTTTGGGAGACGTGTCCAAGTTAAAACTATAAATTATTGCACCCATGTTATTACCCTGCCAACCACACTCAGGCAGGTGTTACATCTGCTGGGCCGTGTGTGTGTGTGTGTGTGCGTGTGTGTGTGAGAATACCTGTTTCCCCTTTGCCCACTGCTCGCCGTTCCTGTGTGTGGGGCCAGACATCCTCCCTGGCACCACAGTCCTTCTGCCTGAGGGACCCCCTGTGACGTTTCTGGCAGTGCTGTTCTGCTGGGGACAGTTTCCTGGAGCCTCCATGGACTCTGCCCCGAGACCGCCAGGTCATGAGGCCAGCCGGTGGAGACAGGCACACTCCCCAGCCTGCAGGTCCTCCCGGAAGCCGCTGTCGCCTGCGCCAGGGCTCCCCCACGCGGCTTGCCCGCTGGCTCTGTTCTGAAGGCGCCGGGGGACGGCCCCCGGCTCTCCGGGGTCTCCCTGTGCAGCGCTCTCCTCTGTTCTCCGTCCCACGAGCTCTGGCTGCCTCGGTCTCCCCAGACTCTCAGCTCCACTCCTCCCCCGGGCAGGAGGGGCATGTCTGCCGGGCTCTGCCTCAGTTTCCCCTCCCCGCACTGCGGCCCAGAACCGCTCTCGAGGCAGTGAGCTGTGACAATCCGAGGTCTCGCCTAACTGGGTTTTCCTCTCTCAGGGATCAGTGTTCAGTGTTGCCTGCTGTGTCGGGGAACCTTCCCTGTTTGCGTGTGGGAACACTTACCTGTGCACCCGCATACACATCTGTACTCTTTTGTTTACTGGTCTTTTAAAGTTTCTTCTCAGTGGGAGAGTAAGTCTGCAGCCCAGGCCCCCGTACTCTCTCGGCAAAGCGCAGGCGCTCACCTGACCTTGTCAGAGGCGCAGCAAACCATTTCCCATCGCCGGAGGGCGGCCAGCAGTGCTTGGTGGCCGGACGGCTGCCTGAGCCGGGGGCGGGGCTCTGCTGCCACCGCATCGGCCTGGCGATGGCCCTCGAATGGGCCGCTCGCTCGCTCTGGGCCTCAGTCTCCCCTCCAGAGGAAGTGAAGCACCTGGGCTGAGTCACTGATGAGCCCCCCCGAACCTTGGGCCTGGCCCTTTGCACGGTCGGTGGGTTCACACCCAGGGCTTCACATCAGGGCAAAGGTGACAGTCACTTCCTTTTTTCACAGCCTTGAGACGTGGTGTGAAACCGTGTGTAGGCGGGGACATTAAATTGCCCAGACAGCCTACTTCTAAGGCCCTTCTGTAGAAAAATAAGTCCCCTGGAGCCCTTACCTGACCCACCTATGGCCTCCTTTCTGTCCTCAGAGCCCACGGAGGAAGGGAGGCTGGATCAAGCTCTCTCCCAGTTGCGCCCGGCCGGGCTGTACCCTGGGGACAGCCCCATCCACCAGGTACAGGGAGACGTCCCCAGGGGGGAGGAGCATAGGAGTGGGGTGCAGGGGAGGGCCTGGCAGCCAAGAGCAGACCCAAATCTCCCCTCAGCTGCCTCTCCAGGAGCCTGCGCAGGGGTTCTTCATGCAGGGTGCTCGGCTTGGGGAGGCCCTCCCTGCCATGGGCATCACCCACCCTTCCTCCTGCCTGGGGCGGGGCCGGGGATGTGTGAGAGCAGGCGGTTCAACAGGTTGCTTCGGCAGGGCTGTCCCCCACCACCCAGATGGCACATTACGAAGCAGGTGTCTGGTCTATCCCAAACCCTCTAGAGCACTATAGGGCCTGGGCGGGATCGAAGCCAGTACGATGAGGGATCCACGCTGCCCTCCGAAGCTCGCAGTCAGGGAGGGGGCGCACCTAGGGATGAGTGGGGCGCGCAGTCCCGGAGAGCTTCCTAGAGCCGCCGGCCTCCTCCCCTGGGCTGGGCGCTCCACTCCCATCCGGAGAGACCGGTCCCGGGAGCGGCCTGGAAACTAGGCAGCGGAGACATGGCCTGGCCGGTCTACCCTGCCCCCGTGGAACCCGGCGGGGCTCCGGAGCGCGAAGCCCGAAGCTTTCCGTCGCTTCGCGCTTTAGATGTTGCAGCAGATCCTCCGGGACCAAGAGCTGCGCGCACAGCACCAGGCCGCGCTGCTGCGCCTGCGCGAGAAGGCGCTCGAGGAGAAGCTGCGCTCGGAACTGGCCTGTCGGGAGCATCAGACGAGGTGGGCTCACGCACGCTGCGCAGGCCCCTCCCGGGCCCCGCCCCCGGGCTTCTGGCCCCGCCCCTGGCCCTCGCCCTGAAACCCTTGGGAAACAGACTCTACTGATCCAAATAGCAATGAGGGTTGGCACAAAGTCAGATAAGGCAGTAAAGTAGCAAAAAATAAAAACATAAATATTTAAGCTACCCATAGCCCCGCCTTTCCGAGATAATCTGGGCCTGTTCCCAGTTTGCCTCGTCAGCTCTTGCTGAGGGAAGTACCCGCATGGCTCGTTAGACAGCGCTCGTAATCGGCTATACAGACTGTTTATAACCAGAGCGTTCACTCGGAAGTCAGGAGCACCTGCTGTTGTCCCCATGCAGCTGCCACAGTATACAGGGCGCCCAGCGCAGAGGGACTAACCCATTCTCCAACCAGCCCCTGGAGCTCACCCCTCCCTCTAGAAGGGCTTCTCCAAGACTCAGTGTCCTTCAGGGGAACCGGAGGCTGAATTGCCCGGTCAGCAAGAAGGCCTCTCTTCTGCTTCTTGGTGTTGGCACACTGCCCTCCAAAAGGGTAATCCCAGCCAAGATCCTGGCCGACAGTTCACAAGTGTGCCGGGCTGTGGGTGTTTTATTCCACGCCCCAGCCCCTTCGCCAAGGACCCTCCAGCTGAGCCGGGGCTCCAGGAAGGGACGCGTGCCCTCCCTTCGTCTCTCAGGCCCAAAAGGGGCCGTGAGGGGGGCGCAGAGAGTGGCAGGCTTGGCTGGGGCCCCCGGGCCCCCGCAGGGCTCCCCCCGTCTGCCCAAGCATGGCGCCTCCCCCGGTGCCCAGCTGCAGGAGCGGGCACCCCAGGTCCACCTGGCTGGCCCGGGCTGGCCGTGTCCGGTTTTCTATATCCACTTGCCAGATGGGATGCTGTTCACCTTGCCACCACCCCTAGGTGTCTAGGCAGCAAGGGGAGCCTTGCTGCGCTGGTGGCCCTGGCAGAGCAGCAGCGGCAGGTCCTCCGCAACCTTGAGCAGGAACAGGTAAGGCCGGCCCGGCCTGGGCAGGGGGCAGGGGGCAGGGGGTGCGGCAGGGGGTGCCTGCAGTGGTGGTCACGTGGCCATGGCTCAAGGATTCCCGGGGCTGCTCAGGCGTCTCATCTCTGACCTCGATGGCCTTCCTGGACAGGGGAGACGGGTCGGCAGGTGCGGGGCACTGCGGGGATGGGGCAACAGGAGGAGGCCCAGACAGAAAAATTCAAGTGACACTCTCCGTAGGGCGTGCTTCCACCAGTGAACCACGAAGAGGGCCTGGAAGGGGGTCCGGTTATCACACGGCAGTGAGGGTGGCCCAGGGAACAGGCCTTGCCTGAGGGCTTGCTCGGTCTCCCTATTGCAAGCCAACGCTGGCGGGGGGCCTGGAGCTGGCCAGTGGCAGGGCCGCCGCCCAAGCCTGGGGTCCCAGGTGCAGGCGGAGATGTGGTGGGGGAGGCTGGGCCCGGGCCCTGCCCGCTGGGACCTGAGGCTGCCACCTCCCCGGGCGGTGTCCCACCCTGCGTGTGGGCGGGCAAGGTGGCTTCAGAGGGTGTGCTGCCAGAGACGCAACGGGGAACAGAGGACAATGGGGCAGTATAATGAACGGATGGGTTTTAAGGGTGGGGGCAGTACCCGGGATCTGGGGAGGGATAGCTGCGTGGGGGGCATGGGGCGCAGCCAGCCTGTCCCAGCCCCACTTTGGGAAGGCCCCGAGGAGAAGCATGCCACTGTCCCTCCTGCCTCCCTCCAGAGCCTCCTGCTGGCCAGACCCCAGGGCAGCCACAGTGCATGGGGTCTCCTGGCAGAGAAGGGCAGGGGCTTCCAGAGGGAAGAGCCGGAGCCGCGCTGCCCCCGCACCCCATCCATCGGGGGGCTCTCCCCTGGGGGGCCTCTGTGCGGGCGCGTTACGGCAGATGTTTCCTCCTTGCCTGCTTCAGAGGGAGATCCGGTACCTGCGGAGCAGGCACCTGTTCTCACACCACGAGAGGACGCTGCTGCTGCAGCACCACTGGGACATCCTCTCTGTGCAGAGGTCCTTGGCCCGGCTGCAGCAGGAGCTTCAGGTCACGACGCGGCTGCTTCAGGTGGGCACCCTCACCTGGGATGGAGGCCAGGGTGGTGGCCGGGAGACGCTTGGCCAGGCTGCTCTGTGGGAACGTGCAAGTTCCTTGTAAAAACACCCAGGAGGCGAGGGGCTCTGGGGGGTACGGGTGGAGGGCAGGTGGGGTGGCCACCTGCGGGGGGGCCAAGGAGGTCTCCTGGGCGAGGCGGCCCTGAAGGAGGAGTCAGACCCCTAGTGGTAGTGGGAGGGGCTCCAGGGCAGGGAGAAGCACATGGCTGGGGCTCCTTGGAGAGGCCAGCCTCTTTGGGGACCCTTCGCAGGGCATCTTGGCCCCGTGCCCCACCCCTGGGATGGGTGGAGTGGCTGCTTCCGGCCTGAGCACCCCCTGTGAGTTGGGAACGCTGCCGGCCTCACCGGCGGGTAAGGGCGGCGCGGGCTGGTTCCGTGAAACACCTGCTGGGGCTGGCAGGGGCGCCGCGGGAAGACCACCCGCACCGAGCGCGGGGCTCCCACGGGGTCCGGCCCACCTGTCTCAGACAGGTGCCTGCTTGTGGGAGCGCGCCGTCCACCCTCTTTCCGAAGAGGAGAGGGACCGGGGGTGTCCGTCCAGCTCACCGTCGGCTGTGTCTCACAGGGTTCTGGCCCCAAAGCCACAGACGCCTGGGACGGGGGCTCTGAGACAGGCCGGCAGCCAGAGGGGCCGGCCCTGGGCTCATCACGCCCCCCGACGCCACGCAGGCCTGGCAGCCCCGCCAGCCACCGCCCCCACGCAAGCCCGGAGAGCCCACGAGTCTCCCCGTGAGTGGTCGTGGGCAGCCCTGGCCCGGGCGCTCGCCGTTTACCCCCCACCACGCCCCAGCGCTGCGCCCCATGCTTGTCACCACCGTCCCGCCCCCAGCAGTGGCTCCCCAGGAGGGCAACGGGCCCTGCTGGGGAGCCGCTCGGTGGGGCGGGGCCAGGACCTGCCTTCCTTCGCCCATGCCCTGGCCACCTGGCCACCGATCACAGCTGTCCCCTGGATGTGACTTGTGTTCCACTTGGAGAGAGCCAAGGCTGCGGCCAGACACCCTGGGAGGGCGCGGCCTGGAAGGGCCGTCACCACCCCTCTGCCCTGCCTTACAGCCTTGTCACCGAGCAGCAGGACCGGCTGTCCCCGGGGGCAAGTTCAGCTGCAGATGGTCACCTGCGGCCCCTGAGGCCAGCTTGGGTTCAGGAGACACCCGCGGCCGAGGGCTGGCCCGACGCCCAGAGCGGGCTGGGGGAGAGCGGCAGCCGTGCGGGCCAAGGTAACCGGGCGGGGCAGTGGCAGATGGAGGGCAGGTGGTCGCTCTGACCAGGTGCGGCTGCTCTCGGCTGAGGGTGCTGTGCCCGAAGAGGGTCCCCGGGCGGTGCCCATCACGGTCCGCGTCTGCGATGCCTCAGCCCTCACCAAGGCCGTGGATGAGAGGGCGGCGTCCCCGTGGGCAGAGGTTCCACAGCTGGGCTGGAGCCAGATGGCTCTGGTCCCCTCAGGCCGGTGGCTTCAGGACCCTCATAGGCCCCCCGGGCCTCGGTGTCCCACACCCGCCACGTCCAGGGTGGGAGGAAGGTGTGGGAAGACGATGATGTACAGACGTGAGTCCCTGGGGCTTCTTGGCAAAGGCCCTGGTGTCCCCACTTTGCCCCCACTCTGCTGGTCTCTGGTGACCTTGCCACGGTCAAGGCCTGCCCTGGCCCCGCCTTCTTCTAAAGATTTTTCGGGGACTCACGTCAGTGACTCTCCCACAGTGGTACTTCTAGAGCAGAGAACCACGTATTTTTATGTCCTCCCCAAGCAAAAACAGGCAAGTGCTGTGGCTACTTTGAATTTTAAGAGTTTTTCCATGTGGCCGCAGAATCCCTGGACACGGTATCTCCTGCGCCCTGCGTTCTGTGCTCGTCAGCACTGATGGCCCCTCTGCCTCACAGGAGACCCGCGGACCAGCCCCGGCCCCTGGCCGGCAGAGGCGGAGGCCCGGGCTCTCACGGAAGGCCATGCACGGAGCTTCCGGGGCCGGAGCCCGCACTCCCCGGGCGGAGCGGGGCCCTGCAGCCCTCGGGAAGCCAGCGTGAGTGGGGGTCTGCCTTGCTGCATCGGCCCTGCCACGCGGCTTTGGGTGGGGTGACCTCGTCCATCCGGTGAGGGTGCCGACAGACCGGGGGCTCTTTGGCTTTCCCCAGGTGGTCCGCCCATGGGTGGGTCGCTGGAGCCCCCGGGAGAAGGGGGGTCGCCTGTGCCCTCTGTAGGGGGCAGTCTTTGTTCCTGACCGAGGTCACCGGAGCATGGGCTCTCCCCACAGCGGAGGGACACAGACTGATGCTGGCACAGGCGGCCACACCCTGAGTGAGGCATTTCTTTGACTTGTTTCCAGCAGGCGGTTGAAGACAGAGCGGGGGCAGAAGCAGGGCTGGATTTGGCCAGCAGCCCTGAGGGGGAGGCCCCCGCAACCGACAGCCCGTGGCCAGAGGAGCGGAGGTGGGGGGACTGGGTGGGGGGCTAGCTGGGCCCATGGGACCCCCGGGCAGGGGTTAGGACCTGGGGCGTCGGGGGTGGTTGGCCCGTCACTCCCTGCGCTCCTGCCGGGGAAGCCTCACTCTCCCTCGGGGGCCCTCGCAACCAGCCCTGCCCGCTGTGCACCCCCAGCCCGCCCCATGCCCTCCTGAGTCTCAGACAAGAATGTCACCCGGTGAGTCAGCCCAAGAGCCATGGGCGGGGCCGCGGGGGGGCCCTCTAGGGAGCAGGTGCCTCTGAGCCTGTCATGGGGCAGCCCCCACCCTGCTGCCTCATGCGGGGGGACTGAGAGGGGAGAGAGGACCCCGCGCCCCAGTCTGCAGAGCCCTGTGCTCTGGCGTCACCCCCCCAGCCCCCGCCTCCTGTTGGGGTGGCCGAAGGCCCCCTGCAGAGACCCTCCGCCGAGAGGGGGCTGGGAGGATACGGTTCCTCCTGGGAACACCCTGGCCTTGTCCACCGTGTGTTTGCAGGACAGAGACCTGTTGGCAGGAGGACCCCCACGGCCCCTCCCCCCAGCAGGAAGCCTCCCAGCTGGCCACCTGTCCAGGTGATGCTCCGCCACCCCCAGGGCCCCCGCCTTCACCGGGACCATTGAGTTCCCACTTGCGGGCCACCCACGGCCACTTCTAAATCACAGCCAGCCTCCCCCACAGCCAGGCTGGGGGGCCTCCCACACACCCACATCTCAGGTGAAAACAGAACAAGGTGCAGGCAGCCGCTCAGTCTTTGAATGGCGGCCACAGTTCTGAGCCCGCGTCCCTGAGACGCAGAGACGTCCTTGCAGACGTGGCTCCCTTGCCTGTGGCGGTGGGTGGGGCCGGGCCAGCTGCTGGGAATTGCAGGGTCCACACGCTGGGGCCGAGGACATTTCTTCTGCCCCATCTGGGTTTTGCGGTTCTGTCCACTGGCTTGGCCGTGGCGTGTGGGCTGCCACTATTCCAGCACCGGGGGATGTCGCAAGGACGGCACAGCGTGAGGCTACTGGTGACATCTCCATACTCTCCTCTCTCTGTAGCTCCTGCAGCGGCTGAGGAGACGACGCCCCCAGCCCAGCGCCCGGGCAGCCCCCTGCCCCAGCTCACTGCCCCCTCTGGGACCCACTCGAGGTCTTCAGGGGGGTCCTGCACCCCGTCTTCTGTGAGCGACCTGTCCTGTCCCTCTCTCCAGGAGTTCCAGAAGGTGTCTGCCCTTCTGGTCCAGCTTTCTGAGAGCTCCAGCTCCTTGTCAGAATGGGAGGCTGGGGACTGCCCAGACGCGGACCCGGGCTGGTCGGGGGGGTCTTCTCCTCGGGACTCCGGGGGGCTGCGTGGGGGTGGAGGGCAGGCAACCCAGGAGAGGCCTGCAGGCGGCGGGGCCGGCCCCCCGCACGGCTCCTCCACTGTGTCGGGAGGCCTGGTGGCAGGGCCAGGCCTTTTGCAGCAGGGCCGGCAGCCGCTGCTCCCCGACGCCCCCTCCCCCAGGGTGGGGGCGGAGCTGTCAGAGGCGTCCAGCGAGGTCTGGAAAGAGGAGGGCCTGCTGGAGCCTGGCACAGGTGCCCAGCCACCCACAGGGTGCGCCTCACCTGCCCAGGATTCCTATGACCTGGAAAATGGAGGGGCACCCCGCACGGTACTTGTGTCCCTGGGCCCTGGTGGGGGACAGGAAGCTTCCGGAACCAGCGGGAGCCTGACCAGTGGGTCAGACACAGGAAGGGCCAGTCGGACGTCCCCCAAGGCTGCCTGTGCGGCCGTCCCATCCAGTCCCGGTTCCTGCAGGGACTTAGACTTGTCCCTTTCCTTTCCCTCGGGGTCCTCGGCATCCAAAGGGGCGGATTTCAGCAAAGGAGGGGAGCCAGGGCCCCTCCAGGCCTCAGCTGGCTGCGCAGAGGGGCTCGGGGCCGCTGGCCTGAGGGCACCCACCGCCGGAAAGCCCCCACAGGCTCCTCCTGGAGACCCCTGTGTGCTGGCAGCCCTGAGCGCTGAGAGCCAGGCACCTGGACACACAGCCCCCCGTGGAGCCCCCACTGCCTCTCTGGGCACCTGTGTCCTGCCTGAGATCACGTCCCCAGTGGACGAGGTGCTGTCCTATGGCAGTGCCGACCTGCCGTCCTCCATATACAGGAATGCCCACCTCCCTCCTCCACCTCCCGCCCTCTGGGCAGAGAGTGAGGTGGCCCCCAGCCCCCACTCAGAGGACTTCCCTTCCCCGCCTGAGGATGTCATGTGTCCTGAGGGCTCGCTGAGCGCCCCAGAGGAGGGCGCCTCCATCAACACCTGCGACTTGTCCTCCTTGTCTGAGGAGGGACCACCCGAGGCACCGTCCCTGGGGCCCCAAGAGGCCAGCCTCTTCCTGGGGACAGGTGGATGGGGCCTCGGGGACCAAGTGGGGGAATCAAGTTCTGTTGCGGGGAGCCAGGCTGTGGGGGGCCAATGGTCTGAATCTGTGGGCTGGCTAGGGTCCCCCTTGTGTGAGGGGGCAGGTAATGCCCCAGGCAGGACCCCAAGGCTGTCAGCGCAGTCCCCGCCCCTGTCCCCAGGGGCCCCTGTGGCTGGGGAGGGCCTGCGGACACTGTGGACGGCTGGCGGCACAGGGCTGTCCGGCACCTGGCAGGGCGACCCGGCCCCTGCGTTAGACGTGGGTCCCTGCCCTGGGCTACCCGGCGTGCACAGGACGCAGGTCGTGCATCTGGTCTCCACCCAGCTCACCAGGAGGATCTTGTGCGACACGCTGGCTGCGCTCTCAGGGCTGGCCCCGCCGGGCAGCCCGCAAACCGAGGAGCTGGCGGGTGCCCGCCGTGTCCCTCGGCCTCACCCAGGAGCACTGGGCAGTCTTGGGGATGACGAGACTTCTGAGAAAAGGGTAGACGGCCTATGGTGACCCAGAGACGTCATCGATGTCATTGTGAGTGCACTGGAGGCTTCAGGGAGCCTGGACTTCCCCAGCGCAGAGCCGCCCCTCCGAATGGCTGGCCGTGTAGCTGGGCATCTGATGCAGAGCCTGAGACCGGACGGCGACCCCTTGACATCGACGGTTCATTGGCTCCATCTGTGTGTTTCTGGACATTGGGCCCATCGCTTCCATCAGGCTCCCCAAGAGGACCCTGGCCCAGAGAGAGGAAGAGGCAGGAGTGGAGAAATTGTGCAGGACATGTCCGGGGCCGCCGGCCGCGGAAGGGGCGAAGGGCGCGGACTGGAGGGAGAAGAGGCCTGCGGAGCTGGGTGGGGCGCAGGTCCTGGGCGCAGGCTTGCTGCGGGCCGTGGAGACCGCATGCCAAGACAGGGCCATCCGCAAAGGCCAGGAGAGGAAGAACACGGCTTTGGGGACTCTGCAAGGGGCGGAGGTGGCTGGAGCCCCATCTGCTGACACAACGCCCCTCAGCTTTGCTCCGGAAATCATTAGTGCAGATATGTGTGCGAGTTTGACCTCTGGAGGCCAAGGGTCGCCGGTGGCCCACGAGGCTGGGGCGGGTCTGCTGACACTGTTGACGGCTGGCGACACAGGGCTCTCTGACACCTGGCGGCCAGCCACGTGTGGTCGGGTGACTGGCATGCACATCTCTGGTGCCGCATCACACAGATTGGAGGACGTGGCAGCTTTAGGGTCAAAGGGCACTTTCCCACAGGCAGCCAACTCTCAGGCCTGTCCCCGGGAGGGATGGGCCAAGGCCTCCTCCAAACGTGCTCCTCCAGACTCCTTCTGGAAGAAACGAGAGCCCACTTCCTGGTGGCGTCCATTACTGCACGCGCCGTCCGGGACCCCGCATGGGCCCGGACCGTTTTCAGAGGGGTTGGCGGTGCCGCGCTGGGAATCCACGCTGCAGCGGCACCCAGAGGAATCCTGCGGGGAAAGCCAGAGGAGATGAGCCAGGAGCAGGATGCAGGCCGGCCAGGCAGAGGTCCTCAGGGACGGGGTCTGCGCAGGCCGGGGGCAGGGCAGCCCCGGGGCAGCTGGCCTGGCGGACCTGCAGGACAGGCCACTGCAGCAGCGACGCCTCCCCATAGGAGCCACCACGCGAGACACTGATGGGCTCTGACTGGGTCCCGGCAGCCTGCCCCTCCCCCAGGGCGGTTGCCATAGCCACTGTCCTGGCAGAAGCCATGGGACACTGGATTGGGACGACAGCCGACACCTAAGTCCTATCTGCCCACTCCCGGAACTTTGCCTGTGGGCCACAGGGGGCCTGAGCCATGCCTTCCCCCGTACAACCAGAGAGCTGGGGACCGCTCCCCCGCGAGCTTGTGCCCCAGGGAATTCACGGAAGTTTGTCCGTATCTTCCGTCGTTCATCATCTGTCTATTGTCTATCCCCCCTCATTTATCTATCCATCGGTCATCTATTACCTACATCATCCATCCATCTTTTCCCAGATCCCTTCCTGAACTGTGAATCCCGGCTTGACAGGGAGTCCGGAACCCAATGAGCCGTGCGGTGGCCTTGGGAACGTCCGGTCCCCGGCGCGGATCCCTCCAGGACTCCGATCCTCCTGTCCAGGACCCCAGGCTGCCCCCACTCTAAAAGCGGACCTCGCTCACTGAACTACGTTTGTGGACCCCTGGGGAGCCCCCCTTCCATGACCTGTAGAGCAGGAGGCATCTGCAAAGCTGGCCTGGCAAAGCCACCTGTGCCCGCCCCCCACCACTCTGGCGAGGGGCCCCTGAGAACCAGGGGCGCTTCCCCCGGCCCCAACCTCCGGGGCGGCCCCTCAGGCCCAGGCTGCTTCCGTCCCATGCCTTTGCACTGCGGCACTGAGAAAGGAGGCACCGGCTGACAATTTGTGTTGCTGTCAGGCTGGCTGTTCCTGGGGGGCACCTTCAAGCGCAGGAGAGGTCTGGGGCCAGCGGGGAAATGTGTTCATTCTCTGGGCACACGATTTCCAACCAGATTTTGAGCCCCGGTTTTTTTTATTTTATTTTATTGATTCCCTTCTACTTTTCTGAACAAATTAGTCTGTAATTTTTTATTTTTTCCCATTTATGGCTGACCCTATGGGATTTATGAGGCCGTGTGAGAGGAATTATGTATTTTACACGCACACGTTCGGCATGGCAATAAATCTCCCACGTGGACACCCTGCAGCTCTGCCTCCAGGCCCACGGTCTCCCGTCCGGCCGCGGGGGGAGACGCTTGCATGGCACTGCGGCCGAGCTTGAAGCCGGAGCCAGGGCCTCGCGACAGGGCCTCGCCCGGGTGACCTCCAGGCCGCAGTGTCACTGGACTCATCTCCCAGCCTGTGGTCCCGTGGCCCCGAGGGGGACTAACGAGAATCCTGCCCCCCTCCCGGGACAGTGGGTCCTGAGGGAGGTGGCCTATGCAATGGCCGGCTGCCGAGCTGTGTTCACCGAGGTGGCAGATGTCTGTAATCCCAGCCCACGTGACGCACGCAGGGCCCAGGGCTTGGGCGTTCAGATGTATTGACCCAGCAAGCCTTTGCTATCGGGATGCCTCCCGTCCCGGCCTCACCGAGCTCGCCTTGGCTCCGATCCCCGGTAACCTCTTGGGCCAATAAATCTTGATACCTGCCTCCAGAGAAGTCATTATCTTTCATAGAAAATGATTATTTCTCAGTTAAACCCCACATTTAATTTTCCTGTGATCTGTCTCTTTCAGCTTCCCTGCTTCGCGGCCCCTCCTGCATAAACTGCCCAGGGACCTGGCCTCGGTGCTTGAAATCCCCGATTATCAGACCAGCTTTACGAGAGCCTTTCCTTTCTTACTCTGCGTGGCCGTAACAGCCACTCTCATAAAACGGAAATGAAGGTCGTGAGGGCCACTCCGGAGCGGGGGTGCCATGCACTCAGGATCCATTTAGTTGGTGTCTTCCCATGCAAAGGGGGTCGACTCCCTGAGCTGCTGGCCACCCAGATGGGGCCGGGTCCCCACGGGGCCAGGGTTTCCTGCAGCTGGGCACGAGGCTGTCTGGGGAGTGCCCAAACAAAACCCAGCCCAGGAAGCCAGTCCCGGTCCCCACTGGCTCCCAGGCAGGGTCCGGGTCCCAGAAGAATGCCTGCAAGTCCCACATCCGTCCCCGTGGTCCTTTGTCCGATGCCCACACGATGCCCTCGAACACCAAACTGCTTCTCGGCGTCTGTCCCCCAAGCAGCCTGTCCTTTGCCCCAAGCAAAGGCTCCTCTCTAATGACCCATGAGCACAGCTGGGAGAAGGCTGGTGGCATTCATAAAACTTGATTGCAGTCTTGGGAACAGGACATCTGTCTCCCTCTCTCTCACACTCCTACCCCGCCTCCTGGCCCTCCCCTGGGGCTCTGCTCCCTGTGTGTGGGAACCCCAACCAGCCCAGCTTACCCGCCGAGTTCCAGACGCCCACTAGCCGGAGGCCTGACACCTCCCTCAAGGATCCAAAACAAACTCCTGATTTCCTCTCTCCCCCTCCAAAGTGCTCTCCTGCCCCTCCCCCACCGCCTTACATCTCCACCGAGGGCAACTGGCCAACACCCCCGCAGGCAGACTGAGCCCTCTGTCTCACACTCTGGATCTGATCCACCACCTGTCCTACCTTCAAAACACCATCAGCACCACCACCCACCCCTTGCCTGAGGGCCACCACCACTTGGAGGGCTGTGACAGTCCCCACAGGTGTCCCGCTGCCCCTCCTGCCCTTCTACCCAGCAGCCAGAACCACATCCCTAGCTCAAAATCCCCCTCTGGGCGCCACCACTTTCAGAGTCAAGGCCCTGGTGTGCAGCCTGGCGAGGGGGGCCCCTGTGGTCTTGCCCCCAGCTGTGTCTCTAGTTCTCTGTTCTTCCGGGCTCGCTCTCACCCAGCTATGCCAGCCTCCTTGCTGCTCTTCCAACAAGCCTACCTCAGGGCCTTGGCACGCGCCCTCCCTCTGCCTGGGCCGCTCATCTCCTCCTCCACCCGAAAACCTTCTCTGAGAGGCCTCCCCCTTCTCTATGTACAACAGTCCCCTCTCCCAGGCCTGCTTTACTGCTTTCTATAGCACTTTCTCTCTCTCTCTCTCTCTCTCCTGGAAGGCAGAACGGGGCGGGGCGGGGGCGGGGCGGTCCGCTTGTCTCCAGTGCTCAGCAGGCGGCAGAAACCCAGTAAATGCTGGTAAAGGAAAGCAGGATAGCACGTGGTGAGAGAGAAAGCAAAACCTTACACAGAAGGTTAGGGAAGAAGGTTAGAGAGCAGCCCGGAAGGTTTTCACAATGTAAAGGGCAGAGAGATGATTGCGTTGGTATAAATGCAGTGTAAGTTCAAATCCTATCATTTAAAGCTAATCATCGTAAGATCGAGGTCGCCTGGAACAGAACTGGAACTTCCAGGACAATGGTTGACAGCAGCTGTTGGCTCTGTGATCCGCTTCCTGTCTTTGCTTTGGTCAGTTAAAAGAAGGTCTACATATGCGGAACAGTTAGGGATCGCAATTTAAAAGCCAGGTCTCCCGCGTTGAATTAAGCAAAGAGCCACGTGAAGCTTTAGTTTCTAGGTTTGCAGAGAGGCCAGCTGTGGTCCACTACAAAATTGTTTAGCGCCTGAACGCATCTGAGTTTGCATGGGTGTTTCGCTACATTTTCTAAGAGTTAGACTCTCACATTAAAATGTCAAGGTCAGGGTGGGAGACCCACTGAAACGCCATGTAGCTCTGCCAGATAAAACACCGGACGCCTAGTTACATGTGACTTTCCGATAAAGAGCGCACCGTTTTTGTCTAAGCGCGTCCCCGCTCTGATACGCCAATTGAAGGGGATACACTTAGACTTAAAAATGATGCGCTGTTTATCGGAAATTCACACAACTAGGCTTCCTGAATTTGCATTTTCTAAATCTGTTGACTCTTCCCCAAGGTGGAGGAGGGGAGCCTTCTACGGACGAGGCCACGGCGGTGGGGGCGTGCCTGATTGGCGTGGGCGGAGTCGTAGGCGTAGGAGAGGCGCCGCTAAGCGCTCTGGGGGCCAGGGGCGGGGCCTGAAGGGGCTCCTGGAAGGCGGACCAGACGGCCCTGGGCGGGACTGGGGGCGTGGTCCCGCGCTCGGGGCGGGGCCGGGTGCGCGTGGAGCACGTGACGGTGGTTGCCAGGGTGAAAGGTCAGGTGCCGCGGCACTCCCAATATGGCGGCGGCCGGGGTGGTGGTGGCGGAGGCGGCGAGCAGTCCGGAAGCCCCGGTGGGGACGGCGGCCCGAGCCCGGCGCCAGCCCTCGGTACGGCCCGCACGGCTGCCCCCGCTGCTCGTGCTGCTGGCGGCGGCGGCGGGGCCGGGCGCGGGCGCCGCGGCGCGGCTGTACCGCGCGGGCGAGGATGCCGTATGGGTGCTGGACAGCGGCAGCGTGCGCGGGGCCACGGCCAACAGCTCGGCCGCGTGGCTGGTGCAGTTCTACTCCTCGTGGTGCGGCCACTGCATTGGCTACGCGCCCACCTGGCGGGCCCTGGCCGAGGACGTGCGAGGTGAGGTGCGCCCCGCGCGGGACCCCGACGCTGGCCCGGCCTGCCCCCGCGGCTCCCGGGATTCGCCCCCCGGCCCGCGGCAGCTTCCTCGGCCCTTTTCCCTTGCCTTGCAGGGGCACGCCGCTTCGGCCACCGCTGGCCTGTGCCCTGGGTCCCCTAGACTGCCTCCCCCATGGGTTCCTTCCGGGAAAGCTGCTGTCTCAAGTCGGAAAGACAAGAACCCTCCTTCCTCAGCCGTCATTCCACAGCTGGGGACAGAGGGCCCTCCAAAATCCCCCAGCTCTCGCAACACCTAATTTGAGCCGTGGAAAGCTTCTCTAACTCCCCAGGCCTTTATCCTGCCTGTTTCCTGACTCAGAGCCCGTTCGCAGTCAATCTACTTCAGTGCCTAGAATCCCCTTTCTTTGAGGATCCGCGTTTCAACCCCAAGTCGCTTTCCCTTTAAATCCTTCTTCATCCTCTTCTGGGAGGGCTAGCGGACCCATGGTGGATAGTCAAAGTGAGCCCCCAACTCAGACACCGAGAGGCAGCATTTCATTGGGAGGTTCCTTGTTCATAGACACGCCGCCTTTGGTAGCTGCGTAGTGGTGATGTACCTGCACTGACTTCATTGTCCGCCGCTGTGATCTTGCTGCAAACGGTTAGTTCCCAAGCGCCTGGCCCGCTCTGAATGGCTGAGCTGTGGCAGCCTCCTGCCCGCGAGCCGGCCGGCTTTGAAACCGGATGTAAATTGCTCTGAAGTAGTTGCTGGTCCCAGCAAGAGTGAGGTTTGGCAGGACTCTCGCTGCTGTTGAGCTAACCTCTAATTATGTATTTCAGTGGGCAAGAGGGTAGCAAATTGCCGGGCTTCCTTCCTACTTTTGTTTTTAAGTCTTATATCCAACCCTGTTGTAATTTTCCCGTATCTGAACTGATTCAGAACCTTTAAAAGAAGTCAAAATAGTGGTTTTTGTAAAAAAAAAAAAAAAAAAAAAAAAAATTTTCTTTATTAATTTTAAAGAGAGGAAGAGAACATCAACAGGTTGCCTTTTGCGTGCCCCCTGCTGGGGACAGAACCTGCAACCCAGGCACGTGTCCTGAGTGGGAATCAAACTGTTGACCTTTTCGTTTGCTGGATGACACCGAACCAACTGAGCCACACCAGCCAGGGCCAAAATAGTATTTTTGTGTATAATTGTAAATGATTATCTTTAAGGTACATTCTCCTCTTAGCTCAGGGTGTTGAGACTTTTTAATTCTAAAGGGTTTGTTCTTTGATCATCTAACGTTTTAAGTCCCCAGTGTTGTACACTGGTCACAACTGAGACCAGAGACTAAAAAGGTGGACAGAGAGCTGCTTGGAATTTTCTTTTTTAAGCCTTTGCCTTGAGGACAACCAAGCGCTTTAATAATATAGAGAACTTTTTGGTTCTCATTTGTTACTTGGTGAGTGAGCACACATGGCACTTAAAATGCAGGTAGCACTGATAAGACATTTGTCACCTATTTTTTGCATATTTTGATTTTTTCAGTTTAGGTTTTAAAATACAGAAATCGTAAAGTATGATTAAAATACTGCAAGCTATTCCACAGTCGAGCCAGCACTTAAGGGTCCTTTAACATTGTCCGTGGAACTTGGAGGTGACGTGTGAAAGTGAACTGTCAGATCCAGGCCAGGCGACATGATTAACTTAACTCTTAGCTAAATAAGGTTATCATAAGAAGGTTGGGTGTGGTCCGAGTCTGGGCTCTGGGCCGGAAAAGCGAGGCCTGAGACAGGAGGCAGGCAGGGCTGGAAGCGGGAGACAGCTGCGGCCCGAGAGACAAGGGAGGCCAGAGCGGGGTGCGAAGGGATGGGTCTGTGGGGGCCCAGGCAGAGGGTCCCAAGCGCCCAGCCACCTGCGGGGCTGCCTGAGCACCAGCTCTGAGGAGTGTCCCACTTGGGGATTGGTCAGGAATGCGCATGGTGGGCCCCGGCCCTTGGGGCCTTGGGGGGGTGGGCGGGGGGCCCTGAGCCTGGTGAGCATTGGCCTCCCCGCTGTGCCCCCACCATCGCTCCTCGCTGGCCTCCTCCGCCCGCTTAGAAGGCGCAGAAAGCCCTAGGACAGAATGCCCCAGGACGGGGGAGGCGGCTCTTCCCTGCTGGGCAGAGCCTCTCTGGTCACAGCTTAGGGACCCTGGTTTTCCTGGATTTGGATTGAACTTTATCTCTTCCCAGACATAATAAATGCTTTTCCAGATAAGAAGGTGGCTTGACAAACAGAAGGCCTACTGTTGGGTGTAGCCAGATGTCACGCCTGAGTTTCTGTGGATCTGGCTCGGGCCTGCCGCTTCTAAGGACGCGTGCCAAGCAGAGTCCCGCTGTGCCCCTCGAAACCCCCGCACCGGCTGCGGTGCCAGTGCCGGCCCTGCTTGTCCGCTGCTCCCGTGACTGAACATGGAGGTGGCCGTGCCAGGCTGGCCCCCTCCCCTGAGACAGCTGGGAAATGTCTGCACAGACCGATTGACACGGGGAGGGCCCCTTTGGTGGCCACCGCGTCCTTGGTGCCTGTTCTCACCCCAGGGAAGCGAGAGCTCATTCCTGGGACTGGCCCGGGAGCTGTGCAGGAGAGCGTGGAGGGGGGCCGAGACCTGGCGGGCCGTCACTGCCACGCACACATGTCCTCCTGTCCACTCGTGTCGCGGATGGCAGCACCGTGAGGCCTGGTGAGGCCGAAGCGTCCACTGGTGGTCCCACGGCCGAGTGCCAGGCTCAGCGATTGCCTGCAGAGGACGGGGTGGGAGCGCCCATCTTGCTGCCACGTGGTGTCTGCCCTCAGCCCTGCCTCCCTCTGAACGCTCCATCGTTTGGTTGGGACTTGGTGTCTGCGTGGCCAGGCCACAGCCTTGGTGACAAACCGGGGCACTCCACATCCCCATGGGCCCAGTGTCTGTTCCCCAGAAGAAGGAACGGGGGTGTGGGGGAGGGTGGGGCACGGAGGACAGCAGGAATGGCCTGCGGGACTTGGCTGGGTGGAGAGCGCAAGAGGACTGCAGGAGCGCGCCTGGGCCGCGGAGGGGCCGGGCGGGCTGGAGGCCCAGGCGTGCCTGTGGGCCCCCAGGCTCCTCGGAGGCGGGAAGCTCAGCCCCCTTGAGGGGAGGAGGCTGGGCCACGAATGCTGCCAGCCCTGCCTCTGCTCCAGAGGTGCACCGGACTTGTTCTCCAAAGCTTTCCCGTCACCCGTGCCGTGGCGCCTCAGCGCTTGACTGGGGTGCCTGCCAGGGCCCTGTGTGGCAGGACGGAGTTGCGCCTCTCTGCGCCGAACCTGGCCCAGCGGCCCTGTCCTGGCCCCCGCCCTGGGCGAGGCTAAGCGCACGAGCCTGGACTCTCCGAAAGGGCGAGCCCTAGGTGGCGGGTGTTGTTTCTCTGCATTGGTGTCCTAACTGAACGTGGGTCCGCCTGCCGCCGCCACTTCGAAAGCCAGTGCTCTGGAGGCAGGTGCTGCTGGGAGGAGCGGGGTGTGACTCCGGCGCCGCCCCCGGAAGATGGGGGCCTCTTGTCTTGGGCTCGGGCGGCCTGGCTAGTTTATGTGGGGGAACCGTGGGAAGAGGGGAGGGAGGGATTTCTGGCGATGCACCTTCTCAGCTCTGTGCGGGGTGTTTCGCTCCCTCTTCCCGAGCGTCCTCCAGCGTCCTCGTGAGGGGCCCCCCGCCCCCTGCAGGGCTGCTGCCGGCCTCTGGGGACAGGACCTGCAGGCAGCATCGCCGCTGGTCCTGTTACGAGTCGCTGGTGCTTGCCTGACTTCCTGTGGTCTGGGCCCTTCCTTGGCTGAGCAGGAGACACAACTGCTGCTGTCTGTAAAATACTCACAAGGAGACTTTTGATACACTCGTCTTCCGTGAGTGAGTGAGTGAGTGCAGCCTATTCTGGGGTGGCTGGCTGATGAGTATGTTCTGTTCACGTCAACCGTGGGTACAGGACGTGAGCTGAATTTCCGTCCCGGTGTTTGCTGTGGCTTGAACTTGGAGCTTATCCAAAAAGACCTTTGCTCAGCTGGGAAGGGGCCCACGCCAGGGGAGAGACTGTCCCCGCCCTCTGGGAGGGAACCCTGCTGTCCCCTGACGTTGCCCGGGGACAGAGGAGCTGTGGCTCGGTCCCACGCCGCAGAGACACATGGGCTGCGCGTCCCCTGCACCCGAGAGCTCAGTGAGGCCGTGCTCTCATCGCAAGACTTACGCAGGTTTGACCGCAGATCAGGCTTTTATAGACATTTTCATTGGAATTTGGCAAGTAACAGTAAAAGGTTTAATCCAATTGGGATAAATAATATGGTTATTTGGCAAGTAAACTTGAAATAAATTTTAGTCTACTACCTTTGGAAGCTTCATTATTTCACAAGTACTGTTGGAAGTCAGTGGTACTAAAAATAGGCTTGTGAGTGGCAGTGAGGACTGTGCCACCGCCACTGCCCGTGGGGTCCCGGCGGGCAGCCCGGAGCCTCCCAGCCGGGGCGCGCCCACACGCAGCTGGGCGTGGCCTGAGCCGTGAGCGCAGATGACCCGCCAGTTCCGAGTGGTGGTCCCCTTTGTGTGGTGGGATCCAGGCAGGTGGGACAGACAGGAGGAGGGGAGGGTCTGCATTGAATGAGGGAAATGCCCTGGAGCAGACCTTTGAAATGGCTTGCATTTTATTTGGGAAAAGAGAGTGTCTCTCTTTTGTGTTCCCTGAATGCACCCATCTGCCCCGAGACTTGCGGGACTGAAATCCTCCCCATCCGCGCTGCTGCGTTTGGTGGCCTCCCACAGACCAGACGGGCCTTCTTTCAGAGGCAGACAAAGGCCTGGGGAGTGTCAGCGAGCCCCGCACCAGGACAGCCACCCCTTTCTGAGGGGCGTGCATGTGGAGTGGCGGTTGCAGGCGGACTCCTGGACTCTCAGGGGTCCTAGCGGCTGGGCAGGCGTGGCCCCCACACCGGCCTGTCCCTGTGGCTGCGCTCCAGCAAGAGTGGAGTCTGGGGCCCGCTCTGCGGTGATTCACAGGCCGCGTCCCCAGCGCTCGCCTGCCGGACGCACTGTGGCAGGCGCAGAGAGCAGTGACCAGCGGGCACGCCCACGTGAAGGTGCCGCTCGGGAGGAACGGACAGTGAGCAGGAAACGGTGTGAGCAGGTTGGCTGGCTGCAGGTGATGAGTCCTGGGGAGTCACGGGGGGTGGGGCTCCCCCGGGGCCGTGGAGGAAGGCCTGGAGGTGGGGCACAGCAGCTAAATGAGGGGGCCCCCCGGGGAGGGAACGCATGCACCAACGCCCTGAGACGGGGGGGGGGGGAGCCAGGTCTGCCGTGTCCGAGCGCTGGTGGGGGCCGGGCGTGGGAGCAGTGAGCAGCCCCAGGCTCACAGGCGGGCAGATGGGGTTCTCATCCCTGAGCGGCACGAAGGGTGAGCCGGACTCAGTGAGCGTCCTGTGACCTGGCCTCCGGCTGCCCCCTGGGGACCTGGGGACCAGACACCATCAGGGCCGCTGCTGGGGCGCGGCGAGGGGCTGTGGGCACTCATGCCAGGGCGTCTCCGCGGGCTGTTCCGTCCACGGCCCCACGGCCCCAGGTGGCCTGTCAGGTTCACTCTGCACTCGTGTGGGCTGCGTTGGAGGGGTGGGCCGTGGCCTTTGCCAGTCGCGCAGGACGGGCTGTGTGTGGAGCCCGCGCACGGGTGAGTGTCCCCAGGGTCTCGTTCACGCCGGGGCCCATGGTGTGGGTTTGCGGCTGCGCTCTGAGGGCACGCCGTTCCGGCGGGAGTAGGCAGTCGGCTGCACCCCTGTGGCATCCCAGGGTTCTCCTTTTGTGTTTTTAAGCCACCGGCCCTTGGACCTTGCTTCAAAGGGCAGGTCTGGCTCCTGGATGTCACGGAGCTTTGGAGGCCGAAACCCAGGTTGGTAGCTGGTGTGCCCAGCGTCCACTGTCCCTGCAGGGGCCTCTGTGGCCAGACCGTGCCTTGCCATGCGCGCCGTCCCCGCGGGAAGGCAGCCGACCCCCCCAGGGCTGGTGCCCCCGGGAGGGGAGCTGGGTCCTCACTTCTGGGAGCAGAGGATCAGGAGCCCTCTTATGGTTGCATTCTGGGAGGGCTGCCTGGGACAGCCGGGCAGAGGTGGCAGGTCAGCGGGTGACCTGGGCAGTCTGGGCTGGGGTGGGGCATCGGGGGGAGAGCGGGCAGTTCACAGGCTATGGGTCAGCCCTCCACCCCAGCCCAGACCCGTGGGGACTTGGATGAGGGAGAAGGTCGCTGCTCCGTGATGATCCGTGCCCTGGCCTCCCAGATCTCCGGGGCCATGGGGGTGGTATGTGTTCACGTGAGCGGACGCAGCGGGTGTGAGCACGCGGGGTGTTCTGGTGCCCGGGGGGTGGGGCGGGGGCCGACCGGGAGACGTGCTGCCTCGGGCTGAGGGCCAGCGCGACCGGAGCTCCCGTTCTGGAGTGGGCGCCTTCTCGTGCGCCCGGCCGCTGCGTTCGGGGGCCGAGCTGTGGGGTGCAGGGCCAGCGGCCGTCTCTGTCAGGCACGTGCTGCGTCAGGTTGGGAGAGTCGTGGGAGTGGCTGTCACCACCCTGCTCAGGGTGAGATTCTGTCCGGCAGCGCCCCACCCCCAGTGTGGGGACGCGCGCACTTCACTGGGTGCTGTCTGAAGTCTCCTTGTGCTGGGAACAGCGCGAGGGGCAGAAACGGAGAGACAGGCGAGTGAGCGCGTGCACACGCAGGGCCGGTGCCCACAGGCCCCGGAGGGAGGGCGTCCTCGCGTTCAGGTTCCTAAGTAACACACGCTGACTAAAGAACATCTGGAAACCAGACAGTGGGGCCCGGTCCCACCGTGTGGAGTGAGTCTCTGGACCCGAGGGTGTTCGCCGGCTGCCCGGCCTCTGGGCCGGCCTGACGTGGCTGTGGGCCGCTGTGTGCGCTTGTCCTTGTCCACACATCCTTCTGGGCGGGGCGGGCAGGGCAGGGCCACGTCCCTGCACTTGAAAGGAAGGTGTGCGGTGGGAATTCCCAGCACTGCGGACGCCGGACGTCCGTGCGGTGGCCGGGAGAGGCGGCGGACGTGGGCCTCTCTGACGCAGGTGGGGGAGGAGTGGAGGGGACAGGCTGGACGGGGCCGCGGACGGCGAGGGCTGCCCCTCGCTGGCTCTGCGCTGTGCCACCTGCTGCGTGTCTGCGTCCGCGTATTAGCTGTCCTTCCTCAAGCCTATGTAACCTGAGCCTCCCGAGGATGTGACCTGTGCTTCAGGAGGGTCTGTGACATTTTTTTTCCATCCATTAAAATGGTCTCGGAACAGGAATCAGTTTTACCGAGGCTCGTAATATTTGGTCGTGGCTGGTAAAAAACACGGCTTTGTTCTTTAACTCGACCCTTTGCGTTATATTAATATTGGCTAATTTTTTGCAATGACAGAAGAAAGGCATGTGCATGTTTAAGCAGAAGTGGCGCTTTAGGTGAAAACAGCTGTTACTGAGCTGGGGTTGCGCAAGTCTCCACGTCCGTCTGGGGCTGGGGCGGGGGCTGGGCGGCGTGACCCCCTCCCGGGCCTGTTTCCTGCCGTGATCGTAGGCCGCAGCAGAGCTCAGAGGGGACGCGCTGGGCCTGGCCTTGCCCGCGTTCCTGGCCTAGCCGGGCACGTGGGGCAGGGCCACCGTGACGGGCAGCTGCGAGGCCACTCAGAAGTCACAGCCGCGGCAGGGGCCCGTCGTCCTTGGAGAGCCTGGGTCCCCACTGCTGCTTCGTGTGTCTGCAGAGGCCACCCGCTGCCCCGTGGGTCCCCTCCCCTAGGCAGGGCAGGCAGGCAGGGGCGTTTAGGAAGGAGTCCCTGGCGGTGTGGTCCCTCTTAGCATCCTACCGAAAAGGGACGCACTTCTTAAAGGGAAAACAAAAGGAGTCACCTCTGGAGCACGTCAGAGAGCCGTTCCTTTGAAACTGAAACTGGTGACGGAAGGGGAAGGGGTGGGCCGGTGGTCCCTCCCCTGTGTGAGCGGCGCCTGGAGGTTGCCACGCGGCTGGCTGTAGCCCTTGGGAGTTGAGGCTTTCAGGGGCGGTCAGTGAGGAGGGGCCGGTGGGAGTGCGCACGCCCCGGAGGACTCGGAGACGGGTCTGAGGCGGGTACGGAGTGCACAGAGTCGGGGCCGAGTGTGGGCAGCGGGGCCCCGCTGGTGAGAGACCGCAGTGCCTAGGGTCCGGGTCCTGCCAGGAGCAGGGCGGGGCTTGGGGGACGGGCGGCAACAGACCAGGCGTGTCTGCCAGTTGCAAGGAGCAGCCTCATTGGGACCTGATTTTAAACAAGCAGTTGAAGCAAAAACGAGACAAGTGGGGAGCTTTGAACCCTGGCTGGGTGCTTGCTGCCGCTGGAGTGTGTCAGGGGCTCTGGGTGAAGAGCCTTGTCCTTGAGAAGTGCAGATGGCGGGGGCGGTGCTGGAGGTGGGCGGGCGTTCGAGTGGGGGAGGCCGGCCCCCCGCCCCACCGTGGACGGGGACACAGGGACACGCGGGCTGTTATGTGGTGGACTCTGGGTCACGCAGATGCTGGGAATTCTCTGTAATCAAAACTGTGAAGGTGGAAAAAATATATGTAAGTGTTTAAACTGCTCCCTTTCTGTCCCCAAGAGTGGTGGCAGCCCCCGTGGGTTTGCGGGTGGCATGCTGGGAGAGCCCTGGGGACCACTTCCAAGGTGCTGGCCCGTCCCGGTGGGCGCGGGGGGACGTTCCAGCAGAGCAGCCCGGGTGCGGAGGGCGCGGAAGCCCCATCGCGGAGGGGACCGCAGCCACAGCCGCAGCAGGAGGCATGGGCGATGGCAGTTCAGCAAAGCCCATCGGCTGCTGTCGCCAGGGTGGGGACACAGCCCCGCTGGGGGTCGAGGTTTGTCCTTCTTCCCAGCTGGACGGGGACTGTCCTGCACCTGGGAGGGCTGGGGGGCCGGCCAGCCCACGCCCACCCGCAACGCTGAGGGCCCCACCCTGCGTTCCAGACTGGGCCGCCGCGATCCGAGTCGCTGCCCTAGACTGCGCGGAGGAGAGCAACCATGAGGTGTGCCAGGCCTACGACATCCACTTCTACCCCAGCTTCCGGGTGAGTGCGCCCACCGCCCTGCCCGCGCCCGACCCCCAGGCCCCCAGCACCGCAGGCTGGCCCTCGAGGGCAGTAGGCACGTGGGCGTGCCTCCGGGCGCCGGGTGGGAATTGTTTGCAGGGCGACCCCCTTTGTCCTGCCCGAGGGGCTGGGCCGGTCACTGTGGGGTCGGCACTGTGTGCCCTGCGGGTGGGTCTGGGGTCTCCCTGCCCGGCGCTCCCTCCACCCCCACGGTGGCCCGTGTGAGGCAGCCACTGTGTGCGCCCCGCATGCCCATCTGTCCGGTGCCCACGTGACCCCTGTGCGGCGTCCAGCATGCTGCCCTGAGCGGTCTGCTTGGACCCCCGATGGGTCTGTGCCCATCTCTCCACTAGGGGGCGGGGGGCCGTGCTTGCGCCCGCGGGCCGTGCGCGTGTGCCATCGCTCGCCTGCCCACGAGCGAATCGCTGTGAGACTTGCGGCTCAGCAAACTGCCAGCTCCGAGGAAACGTCGGGAGGACCCCCGCCCCCCACCGCCCCAGTGCAGCTCTCCACCCGCTGGGCGCGGCTGCCGCCCAGCCCGCCCCAGGCCCTGGGGTGCTGTCCCCGGCCCTCCACGGAGCCTGGCTGGGCTGGCCAGGGACAGCGACCCGTCCATGTGTGTGGCCCCGTGGCACGCTGTCTGTGGCACGTCGCTCACGTATTTGCCCGTTTCCTCTTGGGCCGTCTGTCCATTTCCGATTCCCAGGAGTCCTCGGTGCGTTTGCCGTGCTTGGCGCCTTCACTCGCGAGTGTGGGCCGGGCCTCGCCCCAATCGTGACTGCCTCCAGCATGTCTTTTCCAGGGGAAGGTATTTCATTTTCATAGGAAATCCTTCCTGCTGCTCAGAGACACTCGTTTGGGCCTGTCCGCCTCCCTGGAAGGCCCTTGCGGTGCTAGGACGGAGCCGCCGGGGCAGGCAGGCGCGTCTGTGAGGGTCTGGCCCTGCAGGGTCGGGGCGGTAAACGCAGGGTTTGCGTGGGTGCTGCGCGCCCCTCGAGCGCCGGCCTTGGGGCCGCCGGCAGGCCCTCCGGGGGACGGCAGCTGAAGCTCTGTCGCGGGAGAAGGAGGGTCGCTCTGCTGCTTAAAGATGGACGTTGACAGAGACACCAGACGCGGCTGCTGCTTATTTGTTCTGTTTCCCTCGTAGTATTTTAAAGCCTTTACCAAGGACTTCACAACTGGGGAAAATTTTAAAGGTAAGCTCGTAAGCAACGTGTCTTCCTCTGAGATTTGCCTGAAAGCCCATCAGAGTAGATAAAACACGGCCGCCCGGCGGGCCGTCCCCTGCCCACCTCCCCCGCTGCCCGCAGCCCACCGGCCGTCACCTTCGGGAGCTCAGGCCTGCGCAGGCCCAGCAGGAAGTTTTCACCGTGGGCTCTGCCCCCCAGGCAGACGTGGTGCTGACGTTTTTTTAAGTAAATTTTGTAATTGAAAAGAACAGTGGAGGAGTCACCCGGTGAGTTTTACGAGTGAGCCCACCTGGCAGTCAGTGTCCCGATCAGTGACTGGTCGACTCCCAGGGGACAGCGTTCTCAGCAGGGGCCGTCTGGCTGGGGCAGACCTGGCATGGGCGGAGTCAGGCGCGTGCTGCCCGCTCACCCTGGGGCGCACGGCCTCCTGCCGTGAGATTCCCATCGCCGGCTGTGCCGTGCTCGGTGGGGGTGGGCTGGGCTGGGCTGGGCTGGGCGCAGTGCGGTGGGCACCCCGTGATGGCGGCTGCTCCCCCAGGGCCCGACCGAGAGCTGCAGACAGTGAGACAGGCCATGATTGATTTCCTGCAGAACCACACAGACGCAAGCTGGCCTCCTGCCTGCCCGGCGCTGGATCCAATTCGGTGCGTAGTCCGTAAGAAGAGGGGCCCGTTACAAGTCGGATTTAATTCTGCACAACGTAGTTGTGCATTACGTGGAGTGGGCCCTGGTATCTGATGGCCAGCTCGTAGTTCTTGGAAGCACTAAAAGCCTTTTTTTCCTCTTAAAAGGCCCAGTGATGTTCTTTCTCTCATGGACAAGCGCGACGGCCGTTACGTGGCTGTCATATTTGAGAGCAACGGCTCCTATGTTGGGCGTGAGGTACTGTGCCTGCATCTCGCCCAGGCCCACGGTGTGGCCTGGGCCTGGGGCGGAGTCCTGGGTGGTGGGAAGAGCTCCGGCGGTTGTCACTCGTGGGTCAGCAGGTTATGGAGCAGAGTGGGGGGGGGGTGTCCCTGAGGGCAGGACGGGAGCCCACGTTGGGTGTGGGGCTCACGGGGAAGGGGACCCGGCAGGCCTGGAGGTGGTTCTTGACTCGTTGTGCCCTGTGGTCAGGATTTTTTCCCCTGAATTCTGAATTCAGTGCTTCTTCTAAACCCAAAGGTCTGTAAGATGTGTTTCTGTCACCAGACTGTGCTCTCTTGTCACTGTGGGTCTGAAGCCTCTGCCCTTGGCAGCCCCAGGAAGGTCCGGGGACCCGACACTGGGGCGGACGCCGGAGCCCTCAGCTCTGCCCTCGCTGAGCCCCGCCCTGGGCTCGAGCATGCGCCTCCTTTTTCCTCGGCCCCTGCCTGGGCTCGCCGGGCTGTCTGCGAGCCCCGGGAACGAAGGCGGGGAGCAAGGCCGTGTGGCTCTCTGGGGTGTGGGTGGCCTCCAGGAGGCAGGCACGCGCGCGGGGGTGCGTGGCCACACGCGTCAGGGGAGGCTGAGGGTGGGGCGGGGCGGGGCCCGTCCGTGCTCGCGGCGTGCGGTGTGCGGTGAGGCCGGCTTCCGGAGGGCGCACCTGCGCGGGCGGCGCGGCACAAGTCCCCTGGCAGGTGCCCTCTGTGCGCCGTGAGGTCCGGGACCCAGGGTAGCCGACGGTCCCCTGTGGCGTGGCACTGCCCGGGGACTGTGCCGCAGGCAGCGGAGGTAACTCGGTCTCCCCACCCCAGGTGATTCTGGACCTCATTCCCTACGAGAATGTTGCTGTGAAGAGAGCGCTGGACACTGACCAGGCCTTTCTGGAGAAACTCGGTGTTTCCTCCCTTCCTTCCTGTTACTTGATTTACCCAAATGGTTCACACGGGTTAATTAACATGTAAGTGCAGTTTGGCCTAAGGGTTGTTTGCAACACATGGTGGGTTCCGGGAGCCCTTCGGGGTGGGAGCCACCCTGGGCTGAATGTCTGGGTCTTCCTCCGGGTGGGCAGTGGGCGCAGGTGGGCCTTGGGCTCCACCCTCTCAGCGTCTGCCCCCTGCCCCACCCTTGCCAAGACCCTCGGAGACTGTGAGATGGTTGTTTGCCTGGTGCAGGGGCTGGGGCCGCGATTACCGGCTTGGAAGAGGTTGGAAAGGTCGTAGGTGAGAGAGCACGCTGGGTCACTTCCGCCAGGCCCCGGCCTCTTCACGGTGAAGGGCTTCCTGCTGGGTGGTCCCCACGCCACCTGCTGGCCGGGAGACCCCAGCCCTTCCACCCACACTTAACTCAGCAGTTCTTGGTGTGTCACCGTGTGCTGGGGACACAGCAGTGAGTAGGCAGGACACGTGTCCTCCCTCGAAGGGCTACTGTGTCATCTCCTGGAAAGTCTAACCGGGGCACCAGGCTCCCCCTCCCACTGCCGCAAGCTGCGCATACGCACCTCAGTCCTTGTGTTTCCGTTCTTGGTGGAAAAGCCAGAATCCTGGGGACACGAGGCCGCCGTGGGGCGGGGCCGCCCTGCCTCACACTCTGCGCTCTGGCTGCTGGACGCCCTGCGTGCCCAGGGTGCCTGGCCCTGCAGCAGAGTTGCTGGGGCTGGCTCGCAGCCCGGCACCGCCCCATTTATGCCCAGACACTTGGGAGGGCCCCTGAGCTACTAGAAGTGCCCGCCCATGGCCGCACACCCCCTCGGGGTGTGTCCCACCCTGCCCACTCGAGGGGCCGCATGTGTAGCAGGTGCAGGGTGCTGCCCCGGGCCTTGGGGGGCGGGATACCCTCCCCCGAGCTTCTCTGTGTTACAAAGCGGATGCTGGCAGATGCTCCACCAGCTTTACAACCGACTTAATGGCTCCACTGGATAAGCAGCAGCCGCTTGCGGCGCCTACTGCAGCTGGAGCTCGGGCCTATGTGGGTGCGCCTCTGGCGGGGGGGGGCATGCCCCAAGGCCCCTGCCCAGTGGGCCTAGCAAAGGCCAGGGCAGGAGGGGCGGGGCAGCGCGCCTCTCCACCCCCGTCCCCCAGGGGCCTGGCCTCTGCCTGGGGACCCAGGGTGACTGGGCGGTGGGGAGCCGGGCTCGGGCTCGGGCTCAGCCACGCCCACCCTCCCCTTTCTCGCAGCGCGAAGCCTCTCCGGTCATTTTTTTCCTCTTATTTGAAGTCGTTGCCGAATGTGAGGAAAAAATCACTTTTGCTGCCTCAAAAGCCAAACGGAGAAGAAGGTTCTGACGTTGTGACGTGGAGGGAGTTTGACAGGCAAGTGCTCCTCTCGCTGCGAGCCGCCCCGGGGAGAGCGGGCAGGGGCCGCGGGCGGCTGGCGGGCGGTGCCTGCCCCCGGAAGCCAGCGGCTGCGGTGGCTGTCGAGGAGTTAGCCATGTCCCCTCGGGGAGGCCGTGCTCACCTGCCTCCCGCGCGCCAACTCTCAGGTCGAAACTGTACACGGCAGACCTGGAGTCGGGGCTGCACTACCTCCTGCGAGTGGAGCTGGCCGCCCACCGGAGCCTGGCCGGGGCCGAGCTGAGGGCACTCAAGGACTTCGTTACCATTGTTGCCAAGGTGTGTGGGGTGTGCCCTGCGCCAGGGGCGCTGCTCCCCGGGGCTGAGCTGTGTGTGCGTCCCCCGCTCAGCCGCGTGCGCCCGGCGCTGCTCGAGCCCTGGGGATGCGGTGCACGCGGGCGGGGGGAGCCGGGCTGGGGTGCGGCTGGGAGGGCAGCCGTGTCCGGGGCTGGTCCGAGGGGCGCTTGCCCAGGGCAGAGGTGAGCGTGGTGGAAGTGGAGAGGCGCGAGTCGGGGTGTGGCCTGAGCCACCAGCCCGGTGCCGAGGGGAGGGGGGAATGGGGAGCCTGCGGACACGGCCGCCATCCCCATCCATCCCTTCCCTCCTCGTCCATGGGGCGGGGGGTCTGCCTCGTGGCCGGGACCTGTGAGGTGGGCTGGCAGGCCCCCTGTTTCCACAGAAGGTGGAGCCGTGGCTGGCTCACGTGTTAGCCAAGTGTAGTTCCTGCTGAGAGCTCCTGGCTCCGGGATGGGAATCGGGGCTCATGGTCCTCTTCCTGGCCCAGAGCGACTCTGGGGGTCAGAGCAGTGGGAAGTGGAGGCCACCCCTGGGGTCCTGGGGGACGGACCTGAGCCCTTGTTCAAATGGCCCCAGCCTCCCATCCGACCTCTGGGAGAGCCCAGCCCGGGCCTGCCCCCACCTGCGGTCGCAGCAAGCCCGGGGACAGGGCCCTCTGCCCCTTCTGCCGCCACAGTGGAGCCCTAGTCGCGGCCGGTCACAGCTCTGAGACCTAGATGCTTGTTGGTATCCAAGAGACGAAGAGAGTTCATTTCAAAAGATGTTTTGCCTCACTCACGGTCCCGGAAGCAGCAGTCTGTGTTCAGCGCTTCAGAGGGTCAGAGTGCGCGCAGCGCAAGTTCTGAAAAAGCCCAAGCGGTGGGATTCCCGTTTAAAGGGACAGCGAGCCGCCCAGCCTGTGCCGGGTGACGGGAGGAAAGCCATTTGGACAGGTCCCAGCCCCTCGTTGGGGCAGAGTTCAGGAACCTGCGGGGACAGCCTTGTCCCCTTTGAGAATGCGCCCTGCTCACCTGTGTCGCGGGCGCTCGGCCCCCTGTGTGGTCCTGCGGTCCCGCATGGCCGCGCAGGGCCAGCCCTGTGATGTGGGTGGCCGGCCACTGCCTCAGCCGTTTCTGTAAAGTTGACTCAAACTCGGAATGAAACGCTGGTGCCTGTGGTGCTGGGCGGCCCACGTCGGAAAAGGAGGCTCCCCTGGGGCTGACCGTGTGCCATCCCGCTGTCTGTTCCGGCGGCGGGGCATCGGCCTGGCTTGGGCTGCACGAGCCCGCCCGCTCTGCACGCCTGACGGGCGCTGGGCTCCGCGCTTCCTGCGTGGAGCCGCACGTCCCCCCGCCCCCACGGTCTCTAAGTGTGGTCCCTCCTCGCCCAGCTGTTCCCCGGCCGGCCGCCCGTCCGAAGGCTGCTGGAGATGCTGCGGGAGTGGCTGGCCAGCCTGCCCCTGGACAGGATCCCCTACAACGCCGTCCTGGACCTGGTCAACAACAAGATGCGGGTGAGCCCGGCCCTCCCGGGCCCTGCTGCCGCCTGTCCTCTGTCGCTAGCCCCTCGCATGGACGCCTGCTCGCCGCAGCGTGGGTGTCGCTTCGTGTCCCCCCGCGGGTTTCCTGCCCCCGTGTCCGTGGTGACTGGGCGCTCACTCCCGCCCCGTGCCCGGTGCTGGCCGCCCCCCGCCGAGCCCCCAGGTCAAGGACCGCGGATGACAGTGTATCCCACACAGGCAGCGGCAGCTTCTCGGGCGTTGTGGTGCCAGGCCTTTTTATGTTTAAGTTTTGAGGAAACTGAATTTCACACCTAAAAACGAGTAAAAGCGATGGGCTGAGTCAGAGGCGGGCGCGTGCTGAGCCGCCACCCAGGCCCGGCGCCCGCGGGGGGTCTCAGAGAGCTCCGCACGGGGCCCGGGGCTGGCACAGCCTGCCATGCGCGCGTTGCAGTCCCCTGGGCTCCGGCAGGCGTCCCCGAGCGCGGCCGCCACCAGTCGGGGCCTTCGTCGGCTCATCCGATTCCGTCGGCTCCGTCACCTCGTGGTCTCCCCTTCGCTCTCCCAGATCTCAGGACTGTTCCTCACTAATGAGATACGGTGGGTTGGGTGTCAGGGAAGCCGACCGGAGCTGAGGGGCTACACGTGTTCTCTCTGGACGTTGTTCCACACCCTGACGGTTCAGGCCGGGACCCGCCCCGAAGCGCTGGATGACACAGGTAAGCATCCCGCGGGTCCCACGGCGCTCGCTGCGCATGCCCTGGTGCATATGCCGTCATGGCGTCTGCCCTGTGCCATCGGAAGCCTAGCAGAAGCTTGTCCTGCTGTGTGTCACCGGGTGCCCCTGGGGTCCCCTGCTCAGCAGGTGGAGGGAGCGTCGTCGTAGACATCTGCCCAGACCCCACACGGCGCCCACGGTGGGGTCCGTGCGCCCACCGCCCCGCGTCCACGCATGTGCCTGGCTGATCTGCGGGAGCTTGGGAGTGGGAGGCCGTGCTGGGGCCGCTGCAGCCTGAAGGCCTCTGCCTTTGCTTTAAAAAATAGGAGAATAAGTGAATATATGTGTAAGGGTGTTTATCTCGTGTTCTGTGACAAGTCGCTCTAAAACCGAGCTGCTTAAAACACCGCGCGCTCAGTACCTCACAGCGCCTCTGGGCCCGGAGTCGAACACGGCCGAGCGGGCCCCCCGACTCCACTCTGCTCAGGTGGGGGGTGGGGTGCGGTGGGGTCTCACGGCGGCGGGGGGGCCGCCCGGGCGCGCTCCCCGGTGCCGGCAGCAGTCACGTCCTTGCCGGCCATGCGTGCCGCAGGGTCCCCTCCCCCGCAGCTCCCCTCACAGCGCTGGCTGCCTCCAAGTGCCCGCCAGAGAGGGTGCCCTTCGTGGTGTGGCATCCGTCACTTGCACGTGCTCCGGTCCCTGGGAGGCACCGTGGGCACAGCCGGCTCGCCAGGGCGGTGTCAGAGCCGCCTGCACGGGGCGGGGGACACGGCCAGGGCCCGAGTCGGGTTTCGCCGTCTCGGCCACTGGGAGCAGCTGCGTTGGCGCTGTCGTTTTGTGTCCTGCACAGGACACCAAGGGACGTGCCGGGCGCGTCGCCCACTGTGGGCTTTGTTGTGCAGCTGCTGGCAGCAGGGGGCGGCCGCTTGCCTCCTAGCTCTTGTTTCCTGAACCTCAAATTGAGGCCTGCGGGCGTTCACATTAAATCAGAAGTGGAGTCTTGACTCACGCAGCCCAGTGTTCTTTCCAGTGAAGCTGTAAAGTTCTTTCAGTTACCTTTTGCTGCATACAAGCTGACCCACAGTGCTGTGGCTTAGAACCACCGCCCTTTGATTTGCTCACGGTGCCGGGGCCCGTTCGGGGGCTCTTCTGGACGCGTGGCGGCTTGCCTGGGCACGACCGACTGGTCTGGACTCAGAAGGCGCGAGTCCCGTAGGCCGGCCTGCTGCTCCCCGCGCTTGGGAGGGAGCTCCTGGGGCCTCCGCTGGGCCGCCGGCCTCACCTCCACCGCCCTGTCGGTCAGCCAGGCTCATCCAGCCAGACTCGACATGGGGAAGTAGAGTCACGTGCAGAGGGGCGTGAGGCCGTCTTATAAAATTTCTACCACCCCAGCTCCCTCAAGGCAACACTGGAGTTCTCCTTCCCAGGGCCTCGCGGGGGCAGAGGTGGGCTTTCAAACCAAGACTCTTAAGAATCAGGAAAAAGAGCCGCGTGGTTTTCAGGAGAAACCCCGGAGCTCCGGGATGGAAGGTGAAAGCGGGCTACCGGGCCTTGGGCCGGCTCCTGAACCGCGAGCCCAGCCCCGCCAGGGGCCTCCTGTCCCGGGGTCCTCCCTGGAAGGACGAGCACGTTGAAGGCTGCGTGGGGAGAGCCAGGGCCGCTCATCCCCAGGACGCTCTGCAGAAACGGTGCTGGCCCAGGCGGCGAGGGCAGCAGGTGGGGGCGCAGAGACACCCCGGTCTCCCCATCAGCGCCAGTCGTAGCGACGCCGCATCTCGCGCCGCAGAACTGGGTCAGACAGAGACGCTGGATTATGTCTTGGGAGGTTTTTCCTTCCTTGTTGCACATTTAAACCCTGTCGACTAAAAGCCTGCACGCCCCTAATCCCCCACAGGTAGAGCTTTGTGGTTCTTGTCCACTTTAAAGATTAGGGAGGGCCCAGCGTGCAGCGCTCTGCCGGGGACTGAGCAAAGGAGGATTACACGGTGAAGCTCGGCAGCTGTCGGCCCAGCGGCTGCGGGCAGTGGGGCCGAGGCCCAGCCCGCGTGCGTGCACAGGCCGGCCTCACCATGGCCGCCACCGGCTGCCCTGGAAACACAGCCCGGGAGAGGCCTGCTCGGCTCACACCTCTGAGTGAAATAAACGGGCCACCCGGGTTAGTGACAGACGTAGGAACATCCGCATGTGGTGAGCAGCTGCTCGGCAGCCTTCAGGGCCGCAGCAGCCTGTGCAGAGGCCCCTCGCCGGGCCCACCCTAAGACACAGTCAGCCTCTAACGCATGTCTTTTACTTACGACGTTTAATCTGTCTTACTCTCACAGGTCTGTTTGTGCACTCAACCCCTGAATTAGTTGTCTGAAGGGGCCCGAGCTGCCCTGTGGTTTTCCCGGGTCCCCAGGTCAGCTCCATGCCAGCCACTGCCTCCCCGGCCCACGTGGTGGCGCTCTCAGTGCCTCACAGCGGCGTCTGTATTCCCTGCAGGGCTGTAACCTGTGGCTGGGAGAGTCTGGGGGGCCCACACGGAGGGGCTGCCTCTTCTGGGAGGGGCGCAGGCCTGGCCGCCCTCGCGGGAGTGCAGAGGCACCCGCTGAGGCCAAGTTCCCACCCAGCTGCACGTTTGGAGCAGCCACCACAGCCCCAGAGCCTGCCTTTGGGGGTTGCTTGTGAGGCGAGAGGCGTTGCAAACGGGCTCAGACCCACAGCAGAGCCCTGCTCCCCAGGCCCTGAGGCCAAAGCCTGGTCAGAGGCCCAGCTTGGCCCCCGAGGGTCAAGCCTGTGAGGTGGGAAGGGGCGGGCGTGGGGCCTGGAGAGCGCCCGGAAGGTGCGGGCTCCCTCTGGCGTCGGTGCACACGCGAGTGCCCTCCGTCCCTCCTGGGCCCCCGGCCCCCGGCCGGCTCCCAAGACCGCCAGCGCCGCGGTTCTCGTGGACACAGCCAGACACGCGTGCGTGCCCCGTTCCTGCGGAGCCCACGTGCCCCTTCCTCGGCAGGTTTCGCAGGCGACCCCCAGGCCGTGCTGCAGGCCATCAGGAGGTATGTCCGTACCTTCTTTGGGTGCAAGGAGTGTGGTGAGCATTTTGAGGAAATGGCTAAAGAGTCCATGGATTCTGTGAAGACCTCAGACCAAGCAATTCTCTGGCTTTGGAAGAAACACAACCTCGTAAACAGCCGCCTGGCAGGTAAGCAGAAGCCACGCTGGCTGACCTGTGCCCGGTGCCCTGGCAGGGTGGGACCTGTGGGCAGCAGGGACGGCAGTGCCGCCTGAGCAGCGATGGCCCTCGCCCTCGTGCCGCTGCCTACCCCGCCGGCCCCCGAGCTGGGTCGCCTGCCCTGGCCAGACAGCGGGTTCGATGGCCTTTGACGGGAGCTGCAAAGCCAGCCGGTCCCAGGTCCCCGGTGTCCCTGTTTTCCCGGCGGCTCTCCTGGGGGCTCTGGGGCCACGAGGAGGTGGGCGTGCATCATTTGTCCCCTTTGGGGAGCCCACTAGGACCCCAGGGGGGTGGGCAGTAAAAGACTTGGGTTGTAATTAATTTTCAGGAACTACTTTTACTGTTGTTAAAATCTGCTCTCAGACTGTAAGCCAAACCCCCGAAAATCATGGCTTTGCTTAAGACAACTAAAGAGGGCGCATATATTTTCTCAGACTTAAGTAATTCAAACTGTTCCTAAATCAGTGGCAGATTAAAATTAGGCTTAAAAATAATTCCACTGAGAAATAAATCTTAATAGAGATGAATAGGAAACGTTGCTGAACTATCGGTTTTTAGTTAATCCACTGTGTTATAAACACACACTACAACGGAAGCACTAAAGAGAATTGGTTTTTCTTTGCGCTGGGAGCTGCCTGCCGCAGCCCTGGTCACGTGGCCGCAGCCCCTCCGGCATCTGCCGCGCCCTGCCCTCCGCTGGGGGTCAAGCCTGTCGCTGCGTCTCTCCGCCTGCCACCGCACGCCCCGCGGGTGTCCCCGCGGTGTCCCTCAGCGCAGCACATGGCTCTGGAGCCAGCCGGGAGCCCCTGGTGCCCCCGCGTCGTGATGTGGCAGCAGAAAGGGGCTCTCTACTGCCGTGTGACTGTCTCCTGACCCCCCACCCCCCACCCCGGCCTCTGGGTCGTGGCCCCCAGTGCTCAGAGGCCCCAGAGACCTGGCCTGGCCTCCCTGCCGGGACCGGGCATGTCCCAGGCCTGCTCCTGGGCCGGCCTGCGGGGACCTGCCTGAGTCCCGTTGCGACACCGGGACGCCCCTGCGCGACAGCGACCGGCGCCCCGGCTCCCACCTGTCGGGGGGCTGAGCAGCAGGCGCACTCAGAGCTGGGGCGGGGGGGGGCTGTGTGGTGTGGGGGGGGCGTTGGGGCAGGGCCCTGCTCGCGGGCCACCCACGGCAGGGGTGGGCGCTGTGCTGTCCCACACGCGCGGTCCCTGGCTCCCCCGCAGGGGACGGGCTCGCTCCCGCAGCAGGTCTTCCGGGCCCGACAAGGGCGCCTCGACCGGGGCGGGGCCTGCACGGCCCCTGCGCCTGCGCTGCCGCGGGGACCCCGGAGCCCGGACCGGGGAGGGTCTGTGGGGAGCCGGGGGCACTGCGCGTGGGAGGCAGAGGTGCGGTGCGGGGCTGGTCAAAGCTCAGAGGTGGGAAGTGGGCGGGATCCTAGCGAAGCCTGTAGCTGGGAGGCTGGGAGCAGGGTCTGGCCGGGTAGGTGGCACTGTCAGCAGTGGCCACGGGGACCCGCAGAGGGCGAGGGAGGGAACAGTGTCCACGGAGGGCGCGCTAGGGAACAGGCTGCAGCCTGTGCAGGGTGGGTGGGGGCGGGGGGGAACAGGTGTTGTCTGGACCCCATGGGGGGCTGCAGTGGAGGGGGGCGGGGGGCAGGCGGCTTGCTCCTGGGAAGGCCTCTTCACTGTCGCCCCCTCCCCCAGGCCACCTGAGTGAGGACCCCAGGTTTCCGAAAGTCCCGTGGCCCACCCCCGACCTCTGCCCGGCCTGCCACGAGGAAGCGAGGGGCCTGGACAGCTGGAACGAGGGCCAGGTGCTGCTGTTCCTGAAGCAACACTACGGTAGTGGCAACCTCGTGCACACGCACTCTGCAGCCCTGGGTGGCGCTGGCGACGCCACTGGGCAAGAGCGAGGCCGCAGCGCCCCCGAGAGGCCCCGAGACCCTGGGGCCCCGAGCCCACCTGCCCCCCGCGTGCTGCCCCCCACACCCAGCCTGGCAGAGAGGGCACACCCTGGGCCAGGCGGGGCCGTGGGTGGCCGGGAGGCGGAGGCGGCTGCGCCTTTTTTGGGGATGGGCTTCTCCAGCTTGGACATGAGCCTCTGCGTCCTGCTGTATGTGGCCTCCTCCCTCTTCCTGATGCTCCTCTTCTTCTTTTTCCGCGTGCGGGCCAAGCGCTGGAAGGTCCGACACCACCCCCCAGGGGTGTAGCTGCACAGGGCGGCGGCGCCTGTGGACACAGCCCCCGCCCTGCAGCCTGGACACTTCGGATCAGGGATGTAGACACACGGCGGACCGGCCCTCCCATCTGGCAGCGGCCCCTGCACCGCTCAGCGGGCACCTTGGACAGATCGCTGCAGAGCGCCGCCTGTGTTTACTCTTCCCAGCCTGGGAACGGGGCGGGGCCAGTGCTTTGCGCCCACTCTCACCTCGAGTTGACTGGACTCCCCGTCCACGCTGCGGGCCTTGTTCCGGAGTTGGAGGAGCCCCCTCACCCCGCAATGGAGACGGAAGGGCGACTGAACGCAGCCTCCCACCTGAGTGAGCGCGCACTGCGGTTGTATCTTCTGCGCTGCAAGAGAGGCCCCCCAGCCGCAGCAGCGGACCTGGGGTTGGAAGGGAGGGTGGTGGCCCGTCTCCTTCCTCAGGGACAGTGCCTTGGCTCGTCTCTGTTACTGCAGTGACACGAGAGAGCTCATTGAGGGCCACCCCAGCCTGCCTGTCCTCCCTGGATGTCCCCATTGCCGCTGCCCTTGGTGGCCCAGCCCAAGCCCCAGGGAGTGGGGCCCATGGGCTCGCTGGTGCCTCCCACCTGGACTTCGTTCACCCGCAGTAGCGTCACGAAGGTCCTGGCGCAGGGCCTGTCCCCCAGGCATCGGTGATTATTTATCGTTTAATGGTTTCCGCACATTATTTGTAACACCCAAAACAGAGGTGAGGGAGGACAGGAATTCCGCCAGGGGCGTTTCCAGGGAGACCCTGTGCCAAAGCTCTGCAGTGTCCGTGCCTGTGTGTGCGTGTGTGTGCGTGAATGCGTGTGTCACTGAAGGCGGCATGTGCTGTCTCACCGCCTCCCCCACGTTGCTGTGCTCCCCCCGTGACCGTTGATGGCGAGGGTGGATCGGGAAGACGGCTGTCGTGCCGGTGTCACCGCTGCAGCCTGGGGGACACAGACCTCGACGCCTCCAGCACTGTCATCGGCACTGTCATCGGCCGGGCACCTGCCTGAGCAGAGGGTGTGGCTGCAGCGGTGGGGGGCCCTGCCCGCCAATGCTCTGCTCTGCGGCCCGCCCCTTGCTTTTGCAGTGCGTCGTGTGCTGGCAACTGAACACCCCCCCGCCCCGTGTTTCTCCTCAAGCGGGAGATGGACGGGTGGGGTTGCGCGGAGCTCAAGGGAGATGCTTAGGGCTGCTCGCCAGGCCGCCCCTGGTTCCTGTGGCGCGCCTCTCCCCCCGACGTCTTTCAGTAGGCAGTGTGCGCTGTCCGATCTCACCGCCTCTGGGACAGTCAGTGTTGGCCTGTGTGGGTGGTCACGACTGCAGCTGGAGGTCACCGCTCCGTGAGGGACACACTGAGGACTTGCGGAGGGGCTGAGTTTCCAGCGGGCAGTGCACGGAGAGGCGATGTGTCAAGGCGGCCGCAGAAGTACACCAGTGTGCAGGCGTGAGCAGCCTCGGCGCCTGCGTGGCCTGCGCAGAACTGGAAAGTACCTTTAGGCAAGGGTTCAAGTGTATTTTCTAAAGTTGTAAATACTGAGACAATGAATATAATAGTTCGGTAATTTAAATGTATTTATTTTTAATGGAAGAATTTTGATTAAAAAGAAGCTAATTGACCTGGGAATGTCAGTGGAATTTCTTACCTGCAAGGGAAGAGAACATTTTGTACGTAAGTAAACTATAATGTGTACATTTTGAAATAAAGAAATCCGATATTTGAAAAAACGAATCCTTTTACGACATGAGCCAGCAGCGGTGGTGGCCCCTGCTGAGCAGAGGCCTCCGGACGGCAGCCGGAGGTCCGGGGAGTGGCGGTCCGGGGCGCATCGCTGGCTGGCTTGGAGCCGACGTCCGAGAGCACAGCGGCCCTCACCTCCCACGCGGCGGGGGCGGCGGCTGTGGCGGCCGCACCAGGGCGCACCTGTCCCGGGGAGCCCCTTGGGACCCAGGACTAGAGCTGCCAGCCACTCAGTCCAGACGGCAGCTTTCCTGGGCCACCCCTGCCCCCGAGCCTGATGCCCCGGCCCCTTGGGGCCGAGTAGCCGGGGCTTTGCCTGGGTCCTTGTCTGCTGCCTCAGGTTCTGAACGAGTTCGATGTCCTCGCCCGCCTCCCCGCTTCGTTCTGTGGGAGGGGGTCTCCCGTGGCTGTGTGTGTGGCTACAGTTTCTGCGGGTTCCCGTCCCCAGCCGACTGGGCTGGTAGGTAACCCCTCCCTGCTTTGCCCAGGCCCCCCCCAGAGGGCACTGCAGCCCCTGGTGGGCCAGCTGGGCAGCGCGCGAGGCGGCCGGCGGGATGCTGGCCACCCGCCCAGGTTTGAGTGATGCTGGTCTGGGCGTAGTCCCGCCCTCAGTGGCCCTCGTTCAGACCCAGGGTTCTAGAGTTCTCTTCCCCACAGTCCTGAGTGGTTTCTGTTGGGGGCACTGGGGGACTGGGGTGGGGCAGTGGCCTGGGATAGGGCAAAGGTGAGAGCAGAGGAGTTCAAAGGCAGCAAGTTCCTCGTGCTAGCAGCCGCAGTTGATGGCCTCCGGGCCACGCCAGGAGCCCGAGCCTGGCGGGGCCTGGGCTGGAGGCCGGCTGCCTGGACGCTGCCTTTTGGAAGCCGCGCAGGAGCCGAGGGGTGGAGCGCCCGCTTGCAGCGAATCCCGCGCCTTGGGGCGCGGGCGGGGTAGCAGGGACCTGGGGAGGTGGGCGGGGGAAGGCAGGGAGGCGGGTCAGGGACTGAAGGTGGCGGGGCGGGGGGCGGGGGGCGGGGGCCAGGCGCAGGGCCTCGGCCTAGAAAGGCAGGAGGCGGGGGACCGCGCGAGAGCCTCCTTCAGCACCGCGGACAGCGCCTGGGCCCAGCGGCTCCCGGCCGGCCCGTGCGGGGACGGACGCCGGCCTCCGGCCGCCCCGCACCCGACGGGAGGTCGCGCAGGAGGAGGGAGGAGCGCGGTCCTGCCCTGGACGGGTGGCAGCGATGCTGCTGGAAACGGAGCACGACAGAGACAGGCCCGGCGGCCCCACGGCTGCTGCTGCCTGCGCCCTTGGTGGGACTCGGGGTAAGAGCCCCCGGACCCCAGCCCGAGCAGCAAGGCCCCGGGGGGAGCAACGAAGGGAGGGGAGAGCCGGCAAGGGACGCAGAGGCAGGCAGAGGGACAGCTGGGGATGAGGGGCACAGCAGGGGGTGAGGGGCACAGCAGCACGGAGAGCGGAGAGGGACGGAAAGTCTGCGAGAAGGGCACAGGTGCGGGGAGGCGAGGGGCGCAGGGCCCGGAACTTCCCGCCATGGTTCAGTGGGTGGTTTGGGGGCCTGGCCCCGAGTGCCCCAGAACAGCAGGGGCCTCGCCGGCAGTGCTGGACCAAGGGCGGTACAGATCAGAGGCACCAAATTCCTCCAGAGACCTGTGCCCCTCAGCTGCCACAGAGCCCAGCCTGGACCTCCCCTCCGGCCCAACAGCCCAGCGCCTGAACCCTTGGGCCGGGCGTCCAGCCTGACCCTCCCTCCCCAGCGCTGGGGAATAGTGGGCCAGCCAGATGCAGGGCTCCCATGCCAGGGAGCGGACCCACAGCCCTCTGCCCTCCCTGCCCCTTCCCCACTCAGTCCACACATGGCCCTTCTTGGCCAGGCCTCTGCAGCAGCCGGCACCCACTGGGCCCCAGGCCTTGGTCGCCCAGGCCTTGTTCCCTGGCTGACAGGTGCCGTACGAAGCGAGGGCTGTGTGGTGGCTGCGGGGGCCTTGGATCAAAACCGAGGCACCCACAGACCCTGCATCTGGAGGCCGGGAGAGGGGGCAGGGAGGACGGGCCTTACTGTGGGGACCCCCTGGTGGAGTGGAGGGGCCTGGAGGGGGGCGTCGACCCACTCACCCCCTAACCTGGGGCCCCTGCCCTCTCCTTGCCCCACACTGCGAGGGGCCCACCCTCACTGCGATCTGACTGGTGACCGCAGGGGGCTGGCACCGGCCTGGGGCCGCGTGCCTTGGGCCCCTTGGGCAGGCACAGCTGCCCTGGGGTAGGCTCCGGCTCTCCACGCAGGACAGGTGGGCTCCAGCAGGCTCACCTGTTTGGACTGGGGCAGGATGTTGGGAAGTCAGGTGCAGGTGCTGCCTCCTGTGCAGATCGGGGTGTAAAGGGTGGAGGGAAGTGAGGGCCAATCTCTGGCTTTCCCAGCTCTGTCCCTCCTGACCTGGAGTCTCGGCTGCCTGTCCCGGCCGAGGACACTGCCCTCCTTCCCTGCCCCCTCTCAGGACGGAAGTTCCAACAGAGGAGTCCAGACCCTGTTCTGAGCCAGGAGGTCTGTCTGAGGTCGAGTCTGGCTCTAGGTGGCTTCTCCCTAGCCCTTGGGCGCCACACTCACCCTCTCTGGGTCGCGGTGGTGTTCGTGAGGACCAGACGTTGTCACCGAGCCTTCCAAGTCCAGCTCTTGAGTCTGAGCCTCAGCGGCCGTACGACCCAGCTCCCTCCCTGACCCTCCTCCCAGGATCACTCAGCCCGCGCGCGCGCGCCCGCGCTGGAGGCCAGGCCGCAGCCCGCGCCCTCAGCGCAGGGGCAGGAAGCTGAGGGGCCTGGGCTAGCGCCCGCGGGCAGCCCTAACCCGGCGCCTCCTCGGTCCTTCCCCGTCTCCGGCCGGCACTCGGGGTGGCGCCTGGGCACCGCGGGTCCCCGCGCAAAGGCGCGCCGATCTGCGGACGCCCGGGGAAGCGAGTCCCCGCGACCCCCGGCCCCGCCCCGCGCCTCGGCCCCGCCCCCTGCCGCTCCGCCCCCAGCACGGGCCGAGGCTCCGGGCCCCTGGGCGGCCCGCGGGCGCAGCGCCCAGCAGCGCTGGGAGCCGCTCGGACGCCGACCGGGGGCCACTGAGGCCGTGGCCTCGCTGGGCCCCGAAAAAGTTCGGGGCCGAATTGCGGCGGCGCCGGGCCGCGGGATCCATGGAGGCGCGAGGGGAGCTGGGCCCGAGCCGCGAGTCGGCGAGCGGCGACCTGCTGCTGGCGCTGCTGGCGCGGAGGGAGGACTTGCGCCGAGGTGGGTGCTCGGCCGAGCGGGTACGCCAGAACGGGTGGGACCACCCCAGGAGACCCGAGGTCCTTTCTCCTGTCTGAACCTGTCCGCGGGCCCCGTGGGACCCAGGCGGGAGTGGGTTCGAGGGCCCGGCTAGTGCCGCCCGGTGCCCCGGCAGCAAGTTTGTGTCGGGGCCTCCGGCGCTGCGTTGCCGAGTGTGTGGTCGGGGCGCTGCGCCGTTCCCGCCGGGAGCCCTGCGGACTCCGGGGGTTGAGGAAAACTCCCTCCCTGATCCGGAGAAGGGTGCAGACAGCGACCGGGGGCCCGGGGACTGTGGGGCAGGAGGGTCTCCAGGAGGACAGCCCCCACCTAGACCCTCAGCACTTTCCTGGGAGGAGAGTCCGAGGCAGGGGCCGGGGGCAGCTGGACCGCGTCGGTGGGTCGCCCCTGATTGGAATCTGGGCATCTGCGGAATCTGGGAATCTGGGCCAACGCGCCTGCTGTTGGGCCGCCCCGGGCTGGTCCTGTGGACCCTTCTACAGCCAAACCCCCAGCTTCTGGGCGGCCCCAGTTTCGCCCCCAGCACTTTGGCTCCGGGGAATCCGGACCGTTCTCCGAGGGCTTCCGCGCCGGCGCGACCGCGGGATGGAGCCGGAGGCGGCCTGGCGCAGTGGGGACTAGCAGGGCAGGGCAGGGCAGGTGGGAAGGGGTTTACATCCGGGCTGCGGGGTCTCATCCTTGCCTACTTATTTATTTATTTTCCGACGGTTCCTGGGAGGGGTTGGCCGCAGGGGCTGCGAGGAAGGGGTGGGAGGGCGGAGGGGGAGGGAGGGGAGGCGGGATCGCAGGCGCCGGCTCAGGAGAGCTGGCCGGCGGCGCGCGGAGCGTCCGGGGCTCTGCCGGGCCCCGCCAGCGCTGACGGCAGGAGCCCCGCCGAGGCTGGAGCCGCCATGCAGCGTAAGACCCGGGTCGCCGGGGTTCCGCGGGCAGCGCGAGCGAGGGGTGCTGCGGGGGTGGCTTTTGCCCGACGCGGGGACAGCGCGGCCGGGGCGCTGTCCGGGCCGCGGTGCTGAATCGCTCTGCGAGGCCTGTCCAGCCACCGGCGCTAACCCAGGCGCCCTCGCCGCTCTGCCGTCGCCCCCCACGACGAGGGCCGGGGCGCCCAGCGGACCCCCAGGCTCCGCACCTGGGATTGCCGTTTTGCCCGACGCGGGACCGCGTCCTTTGAGGGTCTCCCGCTGCTATGGCAGAGAGACCGATCGGTTCCCCGGCCCCAGTGGCGTCCCTTGCTGTCTTCCCACCCGCTGCCGACCAGCCTGGAGCCGGCGGGGTGCGGTGAGGGGCGGTAGCCAGGTGAGCACAGCGAGGAGGGCGCAATGTTTGTGTAGATCCCGGCTGCTGTGCGTGGCTTCTTCCTCTCTGGGAGACCTGTTCTGAGTTCACAAGGAGTCCTCACCCCGTGAGCACCATGAAGCGCCCCCCACCCCGGGCCCGGGGCTCCTGCAGCCTAGCCCTGAGCTGCCCCAGCCTGGCCTCCCAGGGGCCTGCAGTCCCGGGGGACAGAGCCTGGGAGAACCCGCCGCTGGACGTTATAACGTGGCCGTGTGCTCGGGGGCCCCCGCGCCAGAGCGTGAGGACGGCCGGCCCACGTGTCCAGTGCTCTTACAAGGACCCCCGCGGCCCCCAAGGATGGGGAGGGCGTCGGTTTTCGCCTCGCCGGCCCGCAGACGGGGCCATGGAGCTGGACGGCACAAGGAGTGTCTTTCTCACCACTGGCATGCTTAACTGTGCAAAGCAGTGAGGGCGACTGGGTGGTGGGTGCCTCCGACACACGCGTGCCTGCCTCGGGGCGATGGTAAGGACCCGTTTTCCTGCCCTGCCCCGAGAGAGCCCCTGGGTGGGGCTTTCACCCGAGCTCGGTGTGCACCCTTCCGCCGGGGCACCTCCCTGCTCACGGGCACACTTCTAAACCTATTTCCCTTGTCCTGCGTTTTTGCGGCAGGCTGGCTGTGGGCTCTGGTGCCACTACTCCCTGCACGGGGGCAGCCTGGTGGCCGCTCGGTCAACTGGGGAACGGGGTGCCCAGGGACCGGAGGCTTCCTGAGTCCCGGGGCCGGGAAGGGAAGGGACCAGGAAGGGAAGGGACCGGGTGCTTCCCGCTCTGGGAGGCGCTCCTGACCCGGTGGCCCCTTGCCCGGCAGAAACCCCGCTGTGTGCAGGCTGCGACCAGCACATCCTGGACCGCTTCATCCTCAAGGCTCTGGACCGCCACTGGCACAGCCAGTGCCTTAAGTGCAGCGACTGCCACACGCCGCTGGCCGAGCGCTGCTTCAGCCGCGGGGAGAGCGTGTACTGCAAGGACGACTTCTTCAAGTGAGCCGGGTGCCCGGCTGGGGCTGGGAGAGGGCTGGCGTCACCGCCTGGGGACCCAGCTCCCCGCAACAGCCAGGCCGGGAGTCCTGGAAGAGCTGTCCCCGGGGCAGGGCACCCTGGGGCTGCTCTGCGGGCGGCGGCTGGGCATGGCTCCCACATCAACATGCTATTTCTTTACGCAATTAATTTTGTAAGAGTGGGAACAGTCATTTAAAAAGATAGCCCCACGTGTGTAGGAGTCTGTTGGATTTACTCCCCCTGAGTTTTGGTCTTGTTTTTGTCTTTCATGCTGGGGGGTGGTGGGTCGCTTTCCGGGCGGGGATTCACTTTCCCGACGCCGCTGAGGGCGCTCTGCTCCTCAGGACCCCGTTCGCCTCTTGGTACCCTGTGCGCTCCGCCGGGGCTGCAGGGCTGCAGGACAGCGACCAGGGGCAGAACCGCGAGCCTCCCTTCCTCCCTCTGGGAACAGGCCTGCGCTGTGCGTGCTGGAGGCTCTCACTCCCGCTCGGGGCGAAGGAGCTCCCTGTGCGCTGCGCTGAGCCGCGCCCTGTGCGTCCGCAGGCGTTTCGGGACCAAGTGCGCCGCGTGCCAGCTGGGCATCCCGCCCACGCAGGTGGTGCGCCGCGCCCAGGACTTCGTGTACCACCTGCACTGCTTTGCCTGCGTCGTGTGCAAGCGGCAGCTGGCCACGGGCGACGAGTTCTACCTCATGGAGGACAGCCGGCTGGTGTGCAAGGCAGACTACGAGACGGCCAAGCAGCGAGGTCAGCCGGTGGGGGCAACGGTCACCGCGGCAGGTCCTGGTGCCCCTTCCTCACCTGCAGAAGGCCGCTGAGGCCAGTCCAGGTGGAGCGCGGAGGGACCCTTGTCTCCAGGGCTTGCCAGGAAGTGCTCGCTATGGGGGAAGCACTCGCTATGGGGGAAGCGCTCGCTAAGGGGCACGAATTGGGGCGCCTTCCCTCAGGCTGGGGCAGCGAGGGCACCCCCACGCCACGCTGCTCGGAGCTAGAGCCGGTCGGGAACAGCTCCCTGGCCCGCTGTGGGGGCCCGGGGTCTGGGGTCTCAGCAGCTGCCCCACTCGGAGCTGGAGCACAGCGAGGCTGATCCGAATTTGCAAATTATCCCCTCTCCTCTTAATTATCTCCCTCAGCCCTTGACTGTGAAAAGCTGGTCCTACCCACATGCTTAGAACAAAGAGGAGAGGGGATCGGCCCTTGCCAGTTGGGCGGTCGAGGCTGGAAGGCCAGCGATCGGGGCCGGGGGTTCCTAATCAAGGCTGCGGAGCCACCCCTGCGCCCGGACGCAGATGCCTCCACCCCATTTGCTCCCTCGCTCCCAGTGCCCGCGCAACCCGCCAGGCTCCTCTGTCCCCGCAGCCACGGCGGTCGGTCTCTGGGGGGTACGCACGAGGGGCCCCGACGTCCCCGCACACGGAGGGGGCCGGAGCGCTGGGCGGCTGGAGAAGCAGGCCCAGCCTCACGGCTCCCCCGCGGTGCAGAGGCTGAGGCCACGGCCAAGCGGCCGCGCACGACCATCACGGCCAAGCAGCTGGAGACGCTCAAGAGCGCCTACAACACGTCGCCCAAGCCCGCGCGCCACGTGCGTGAGCAGCTGTCCTCCGAGACCGGCCTGGACATGCGTGTTGTGCAGGTCAGCGCCCCGCGCTGCGGCAGCCGCCGTGCTGGCCCCGTCTGCCCTGCGGCCACTCACCGGCACCCCCTCCCCAGGTGTGGTTCCAGAACCGCCGGGCCAAGGAGAAGAGACTCAAGAAGGATGCCGGCCGGCAGCGCTGGGGCCAGTATTTCCGCAGCATGAAGCGCGCGCGCGGCAGCTCCAAGTCAGACAAGGACAGCGTCCAGGAGGAGGGCCAGGACAGCGACGCCGAGGTCTCCTTCACCGGTACGGACGGGCCGGGGCTGGCCCCTGCCCTCGTGCAGCCCTGAACTCCCGCAGCCCGAGAGCTGGCCGCCCCAGGTCCGGAAGCCCCACGGGGTCGGGAGGTTGCAGGGAGCTTAGGGACCTGCATTTCCCAGTTGGTGGCCCCTTCAGCTCTACTTAAAAAATTTATTTGTAGACCCTCATCCCCCTTCCCTGAGCCCTGTGCGTGGGCGCTGGGGACCTCTGCGCCTCCCCTGGTGGGGGCCAGGAGCCTCGGACCCCGTCCCTCAGCAGGCACTCTTATGGGGGCGGGTCCAGACCCGTTCTCTGCCTTCCCGCCCTTGCAGTAATTTTTAGGAAAGTGGGCAGCACAGTTTGGGGGTAAATGATTAGAAAGTCCAGGCTGCTTGCTGTTGGGAGGGCCCATTTTCCTCTGTGGGGCCTGATGGTCTCACTCCCTGCACCCGGCCCGCCCCGCCCCCGCTCCTTACTGCCCATCCGGAGACTCCCTGGCTGCCTGTGGCCTTAGGCCGCTCATCCGGCCCCTCTGGGCATCGCCTGGGTGGGCGGCGTCTGGCCCCCCTCCCGAGGCAGCCGCGGGGCTTGTCCTGGAACCCTGGGCCTGACAGACTGTCCTTGGCACCGTCCCACAGCGGGGGTGGAGGGTGGGGAGGGCCAGGGGAATCCCGGGTCCTGAGACGCGGGGAGGGGCCGCGCTGAACAAACGCAGGGTGGGGGGCGGGGGGTGCCCCTTCTGGAGGGAGCCTGGGGGCCGCCAGGGAGGCGAGGCGGCGGGCACTGACTGCCGCCCACGGCTCCCGTTGCAGAAGAGCCCTCCATGGCCGAGATGGGCCCTACTAACGGCCTCTATGGCAGCCTCGGGGAGCCCCCGCCAGCCTTGGGCCGGCCCTCGGGGGCCCCAGGCAGCTTCCCACTGGAGCACGGAGGCCTGGCCGGCCCGGAGCAGTACCGAGAGCTGCGCCCCGGCAGCCCCTACGGCGTGCCCCCGTCCCCGGCTGCCCTGCCGGGCCTCCCCGGGCCCCAGCCCCTCCTCTCCAGCTTGGTGTACCCTGAGGCTGGCCTGGGCCTTGCACCCACGGGGGCCCCGGGGGGGCCCCCGCCCATGAGGGTGCTGACAGGGAACGGCCCCAGCTCCGACCTGTCCACGGGGAGCAGTGGGGGCTACCCCGACTTCCCCGCCAGCCCCGCCTCCTGGCTGGACGAGGTGGACCACGCCCAGTTCTGACCACGCCCAGTTCTGACCGGACCGACGCGCCCGCCCCCGCCGGGCACCTGACTGGAAAGGCCTGGCCCGCAGCGCTGCCCCCACTGGGTGGCCCGGAGCTGCGCTCTCTCTCCTTCTCCGAAGCCCTGGACCTCCGGGAGAAGCAGGTGCCACCAGCGGGGGACAGGATGCAGACATCGCGGGCGAACGCTGGTTTCTGTGGCGCTCCCGGCCCGCAGCCCTCACCGCGCGAGCGGGGACCGCCTCGCCCGCCCGTCCCTCCTGGGACACAAGGCTGCCTGCCCGCAGCCTTGTTTTGTAAGCAGATTTCTCCCTCGCCCCACCCAGGCCAGGCCAGGCCTTAGCGCGGGGCCTCTTCCCAGCCCAGCACAGCCCAGTGGGAAGGAGCTGGGATTTCTAAAATTGAAAAAAGACTGCAGATCATGCTTTTATTTCCCAGGCTCCATCTGTCTGAGCCTGCAGCGCTCCGGTCCCCACTTTCGGTCAGAGATGCGCTGCGTCTGTCCAGGCGGAAGGCGGCCGTGGGAGGGCCGCGATGTGTCCTTTCTGCTCCCTCTGGGGGCCTCCCTGCCACCAACCCTGCCTTCCCGGAGCCTCCTCGCCCCTCCGCCCCCGCGCACAGGGCTCTAGCCCACTGCCCTGTGGAGCTGATGGCACTCCCGGGGCGGGGAGCCCTGGTCTGCAGGTCAGTCCCGCAGCCCGCACGGAGCTCCCTCCCAGCACAGACTGCGTTTCCATCCCCTCCCCCATCACAGCCCCCTAGGCCTCCGCATCCTGGCCACGCCCAGCGCCCCCATTTCCGTTGCCAAACAGCGCCCGGCCCCCCTCCCCGGAGCCGCCTCTAACTGCCGCGGGCTGGACGGCAGCCGGAGAAGGCTGGGGGCGGGGCTCCTCCGCGCCCGCCCCGCCTCCTGCCTCGCGGCCTCCTGCCGCCGTCCCCAGACACAAAGGCTGGCCGCGTGTGCGTCCCAGTCATTCCTGCAAACCTGTGTCCCGAGCTACCTGTTGGGTCTGTGAACGTCCTGTGTCTTTTATTTATTCTCTGACCATCAGCTTTTTCCAAGACTTTCAATAAATTTGTCAGTCGCTGTCGTTGGAAGGCCCCTGTCTTTAGGGAGGCCGGGGCGCAGGCCAAGGGAGTGGAAGCCGTGCGGGGTGCGGCGGGGGGAGGGGGGGTTGGGGTGGCCGCCGTTCTTTGGAAGCTGGGCGGCCATCTTGGGGCAGCTGCTGGCTCCTCACCAGGGATGGCACCAGGGGTGAATTGGGGCCCCTTTGTCCCTGGATCTTGGCCAAACTTCCCAGCACTGTTAGATGTGGGAGAGCAGACTGTGACTCCCCTGGGGGAGGGGCTGGGGCCTCCGCCGTCCCTGGGAGAGGCCGGGGCTGGGGCGCCGGACAGTACAGCTCACAGCTTGGGTGGTGATGCTGGAGTCAGCTGGTCAGGAGACCTGGGCACAGGCTCATGGGGGTCTTTCCAACTTGGATGCCAATCCCAGCCGTGTGCTCACCCTCTGTGCCACCCTGGGCAGGTGACCTGGCCCCCCTGAACCCCCTTTTGCCCTGTGGGGATGGGTGACATTCCCCTGGCAGGGGGACACAGAGGAGCCCATGATGTGAGCCTCGCCAGAGGCCCCCACTGGGCAGCTGGGCCCTGGGGCAGGTGGAGGAGCCGGCCCTGGTTGAGGGGCGGGGGAGGAGGTGGGGCTGCCACACCGGGAAGGAGGAGCAGGCACCCCCCGGGTGTCCCTCTGCCAGACAGTCAGGGGGGCTTTGGTCACATTGCCCTCCAGGCCCACCGGCCCGCAGCCTGGGCCCTGGACCTGGGACCTGGTGCCCCGGGTGCTGGGGGACTATCCCGGGGAGCCCCCAAGTCCACGAGGCGCCTTGGTACCTGGGACGGAGGCGCCAGTGCGGCCTTGGGGGGTGCCAGGCGGGGAAATGCAGGATGTGGGGCTGAGAGAAGGGGCCCTGGTGGCCGCTCCTGGGCACACTGGGGACTTTGTGAGCGAAGGTGTGGGGCCAGGGCTGAAATGTCCTGGGGGACCGGGGGAACGGCAGGCGGGCCGGTCCTGGGGGTGGCGACCTCGTTCTCTTTCTAGGGGGCTCACTGGAGCCTGGCGGAACTCCTGGTGGGATTCGGGGTGGGGGGCTCAGGCCGCCAAGGGTAGCTGGTGCCTGTGGACAGTCCTGGGGTGGGGTGGGGGGCAGCTATAAATCCCCTGCTGCCCCAGGCCGCCGGGACCCGCTTTGCGGCGCTGACAGGTTAATAAAGTGCTAAGTGTCCCCGCGGGACCTCCAAGCCGTTCGCCGACCCGCCCTCTCCCAGCAGCTGCCGCGCGTCGATGACCCCAAGGCGCTCGGTCCCGGCCCACACCCAGCGCGCAAGGGCCTGGCAGATGGGGCTCCGCGGGCCACACCCACGGTCGCCCGGCCGCTCACTGCATAACTTCCCGGCCTCGGCGTCCTGGTCCGAGCAAAGCGGTGGCTCTTGCGGCACCAAGGCCGTCAGGCAGGCGCCACCCTGGGGTCCTGCCCAGCCCGGCGGACCTGGATCCCCGAGAGGCAGAGCGCTCAGGGAGGGCCGGGGTCCCTGGCACAGGCGCAGGCGGTGCAGACCTCAGGCAGAGAGGACCTCGACCGACCGTGGGGACGCCTGCAGGCCCAGGGCTCCGAGGGGAGGGAAGAAGGCCCACGCCCATCGTTCCGGGCCCCTCCTGGAGGGGCCGCCTGGAGAGCACCCTGTTTTCCACGATGAACCCCGTTAGCCCGGTGGAGCGCCTAGGCGCATGGGGGCGTTCCCCGAGAACGCAGGGTTCCTGGCGCCCTGCCTCCCACGGAACGAGCCGCGGCCTGGGGTTGGGGCCTGGTGGGAGAGGGGCCGCCCCTGCGGAAGGGGATCCACTCAGGAGGGCCCCCCCAACGCCGGCTGGCACCCCAGGTCTCTCCCTGCCTGCCGGTGAAGGAACCGAGCAGGGAAGGGCTCTGGGAGGCAGGGGCGGGGCGGGGCTTGCGGAGAGCTGGGGGCGGGGCGGGTGCGCGTGCTCGCGCTGCGCCTTTTTGTTCCCGCTCGTTTGGGCGGGAGGCCAGCAGGGGGGCCGCTGGGCTCCCGGTGGGGGGCACCCTGGCGGGACGCGGGGCCCGCCAGCCTAGTTAACCTCTTTCGATGTGCTTGGTGACTTTTGAATCCAGCGGTTGTATCACAGTATCCAACATCAACAGCTGAATAATACAAATAATGCTTTCAACTTCTTTCCCTTTGAATATAAAAGGATCTCTTTTCTTTTAAATAAAAAATGTGCACACAAAGGACCCTCCCAAATCGGAGACAGCGCCCCTCTCTCCCTGAGGCCTGGGGACACCCCAGCCCTCCGCTCACCACCCTCTCACCATCTGACACAGAACTGCTGGTTCGTCTGGGGACTGTCCCCCCAGATCGGGACAGGAGGGGGTGGGGTCCAAACCCCTGAGACTCGCCTGGTTGAGTAGCAAGCCGATAAATCACCGGGCTTCAGAGGACTCAGCCCAGAAGCTACATCCCAGCGGCAGTAACGATCAATTCTTTAAGCCCATAATTGTTCAAATTACTCTGAGCAACATAAAACATTAATTTTAAGAAATTTAATAGAAAAAAAGCTCTTTAAATCCGCAACGAGATAAATAGCACCCGGCAGCGCGACCTTTTCCACACCTTGGTGACATTGAATAATCTGAAAGTTATTTACATTTTCATTCTTCGCGGGAGATGTTGACAAGCTTTTGGCGTGGGCGAGGTGCGTGGGGTGGGCGCGCTCCCTCCCCCCTAATTAATGGGGACGCAGCGACTTCATAAGCAGAACTGCCATCCGTCTGCCCGCGCGGCTGCGGCGACGGCCCCGTCCTGCCCGAGCCGAGGCTGCGAGGTTCATTTTTTACTGTAAAAATATTCCCTCCTGACCACCGAGCCCCTGCCGCCGTTCAAAAGCAGACGTGAGGCCAGGGAACCGCTGTCGGGGGCTGCCCTGCGGAAGGAGTGCAAGGCCAGACCCGCGCCAGCGGTGCCCCTGCGCTGGGCCAGGGGCGAGCGTGGGCCATGTCAGGGTGCCATAGCGACAGCGGGGCGGAGCTAGTCCCTGAGGGGTCGTCCCAGATGCACACGGCCTCCAGCTGCTCGGTGCCACGTGGTCCTGAGAGGCCCAGGTGAGCGTGCTCAGCCAGGTCGCTGAACGTGACAGGTGAGTCCTGTGGAGGCCCGGGCTAGGCCTAGCGCGGGGGGCGGGGGTGCCCCAGCTCCCCGCCGAGTGCTGCCTGGCCGCTGAGCCAGGTGCCAAGGGCCAGGGAGGCAGGCCCAGGGGACTGGCTGTGCTGTGGCCCCTGCAGCTGCGTGGCCTCAGGCCAGTCGCTCAACCTCGCCAGCGGCAAAGCGCAGGGAGCACAGCGCCCTTCCTGGGGATCCTGCAGGAGAGCCGGGAACCGGCGAGGCCAGGGCCCCGTCAACCTGCGGCGGCGGCTGAACCGTCTTCCTCAGGTTCTGAGGGCAGAGCCCCTGACCCAGAGCAGCAGAACCCACCAGGCCTGTGTGCCCTCGGGACGGGCACCCCCAGGCTCGGGGCCAGCACGTGTGCGCGTGCTGGCTGGCTCACACGTGTGCCCGCTCACACGTGTGCCCGCTCACCACTCTCCCCGCCACACGTACACGCCAGCTCTCACTCCCAAGCACCCCTTTCCCATGCCCTCCCAGGGCAAGGGTGCATGAACTGTGGTGGCTGGGGATGGTCCTCATGGGGGGGCACCTTCTGTCCCTTGTAACGGAGGCCAAACGCCCCTGGGCCCCCTGCCCTGGATAGGGTCAGCTCGCACTTGCCCTGAGTCAGGGAGGGCAGGCTGAGCTGGGACACCTTCCTGACTGGTAGGTGCTTCCTGCTTTTGTGCTGAGGTCCTGGGGGCCTGCTGTCCTCGGTGCCTCTGCAGGGACCTCCAACCCAGGTGCCAGGGACGGGGAACCCAGCCGGCGTCAGAGCTGGCCGCTGGCCCTCTGCCCAGTGCCCCACAGTGGGCGGGTCGGCAAGGGCCAAGCGGGGACTGGCGGCAGGGCGGCAGCCCAAGGCGCATCGTCCTGCCGGCTGGAGCCCGTCCTGGGAGCCAGGAAGGAAGCTGCCACCCTGTCCCCACACCCGAGGTCCCCAGCCGTGGGACCCGGCAGTCGCTCAGCACCCACGGACGCCGGCTTTCCCTCCCCCTGGTCAATGAGCCCGGAGGAGCTATTCCCACCAGACGTTAGGGAAACCGAGTCAGAACACAGCAGGAGGCCATGGGGGGGACCGCCATGGCTACAATAATGACAAAGCCAACGGGCAGGAGCCCGAGCTGGCGAGGAGCTGGAGCCCCGGGCGCTGCGTGGGACAGGGCTGCTGACCCAGCCACTCCGCCGCTGGCCAGGCGCCCGACAGGAGTCCCGCGGGACTCAGACCGACGTGGACGGGCCAAAGCGCACGCGGCCCCCTTGCCCACAAGTTAATACAGGAATGAAAGACGCGGTGCCTCCTGTGCGCCGCGGTCGTCTCAGCCACGCATGGAAGTGACGCGCCGACACGCCGAAGGCGAGGAGGGGCCCCGGAAGCCCCGGGAAATGGCTCACTCCTTTATGCAGATTGTCCGGACTAGGTCGATATCCACCGAGATGGGCGGTGTGGGGTGAGGGGCTACCCGTGGCCTCGGGGTGTCTTTCTGAGGGGATGAAAACGACTTCAGGACCAGAGAGAGGGGTCCTTGCACTTTGTGCACTTGAAAATGGTTCGTTTTACGTGATGTGAAGTTCACCTCAATTTTGAAAAGGGCGGGGTGCCACTCCCCGCTCCCGGGCAGGCTGTCCCCGGGCATGCGCCACCCATGCAGGTCAAAGACGGAGTCGTGTATGAACTGCAGCCTTGGGGGCCAAGGCCCCAGGGGAGGACCCCACCCGCGCCCAATGCCGCTCTCTCCCTGGAGGTGCCCGGGGGCCGCTCTACGTGGAGCACACGGGGTCTGCAGAGCCGCTGGTCCCGGGCGGGAGGGACAGGGTGGCCATGCCCAGTGCCTGTGGTCCCAACGGCGCATTTCTCGCCTGCAGGACCAGGCCAGGCGCTCATTTATAAAGTGACACTCTGTCCTGTCCCCCTGTCCCCCAGTCAAAAGTTCTACAGGAGGCCCCTGGCCATTGTCCCCAGGCCAGCCCACCCTTACCGCCAGCCTTGTTTGACCTCCAGAAAGATCAGGGGTCAAGGCCCCAGGGGTTCTGGGCTGACATGTTGACACACACCCTCTCACATGCCCCTCCCATTTCCTTTCTTTGCTGCGGCCAGCGGCCAGCGTTGGGGGCTGCGGTCAGCGTTGGGGGCGGCCACACAGCCTCTGCGCTCCCCAGGAGGGGGCGGGGCCTCCCTGGAGGACTGCGGGATGCGGGTGCTGGCCGTGGGCTCTGAGCTGCTGGGCTTGGCCCCCAGGAGGGCAGGCAGGGTGAGACAGGAGGGCAGCGGGCAATGGCCATGCCTGGCAGTTCTTCCTGAAGCAGGAGGCCAGCGTGGTCGCCTCAGGGGAGGGGCCCAGCCACCGGGCCCCGGGCCCCAGCACGCAGGGGTGGGTGGGCGCCCCTTACCATCTCTGCCTCTCGGGGCAGTGGCCCTGTAGTTCTCGGGATACCATGGGGACCTGGGGCTGAGAGCCTCTGAGCCCTTCCAGAAAATTCTTTTTTGACTGCAGCTGCCAGAGGCCTCTCTGGAGCTGACACTGGAGACCCAACGGGGGCGGCTCCGGGTCCCTGAAAAACCGCTTTGTTCAGAGCTCTGGCTAATCTTCAGAATGACAAGGTTTAAAATTTAATTAGCAAGGTCCTCTTATGCAAAGTCCGCTCATTAAACTAAGTGTCCCATTAGTTACAATGAAGCCCCAGGGGGGTGGGGGAAGGTGCGGGCGGGCAGAGCCCAGCCGCGCAGGGAGTTTTATAGCGGCCTTGGCTCTGCAGGTTGGGCCATAACTTAGGGGGGCGGAGCTGTCTCCCAGTCCTTCAGGTGACACCAGGCATCAGAGGAGGGAGGAGCTGGCGGCTGTCAGGGGCTGAAATATGCAGGCGCGGGACACACCAGACGGGGGACACATGGGGGGGTGGAGATGATGTCACCGACCGGCCGGTGGCTGGTGGGCGCTGCCTCCATCTGTGCCGAGGTCCCGGGTCCCCCCGCCCTGGCCCTCCCATCCTGGTCCTTGTCCCCAGCTAATGGGCATGGCTTGTATCTTGTTACAAAAGCAATACATGCTCATTGTGGAAAATTTGGAAAACATGGACCCCCACTCCACACTCCTCGTTGCCTCCTGGGGGAGCCTCCCAGGTGCCTGTTGCTGCAGACCTCTGACCCCTGCGCGGGCGTGCCTTACACCCAGCTGCCCTGCGACCCCCTCCATCACTTCCGTGTCACCCTGTGACCGCTTCCTGGGTCACCGCATGTCCCTCCCGGGAGGCCGTCTACTGCCGGTCTTAGCCGAGGTCTAGCTGGCCCGTCGGCCCTTCCCGTTGATTCTGTGGGCTCCGGGAGCGGTAGCGCCTGGCCCCACCTCCGGGGGGCTACTCGCCAGGCTGTCAGGGCCCCTGGGCACTGCCTGCCCTGCCGCCCTGCCGCCCCCCCCACGCCCTGAAGTCAGAGACGTGGGCCCAGGACTCAAAGGGAAGGGTCAGCATCTCCCCTTTCCAGAGACACCTCCCCAACCCAAGGGAGCGCCTGGGACCGCCTTCCCCTCCTCATCTTTGTGGCTCCGACTCCGCCCCTAGTCCTCTCCTCCGGACTCGGGGTTCCTGGTGTGGTAACGGGGCTCCCGCCTATCAAGGCGCCTGGGCGCTGGGCGCTCATCCTTAAAATGATGTGCTTTCAAGTGAGGCCACCTGGAGAGCTGGAAAGAAAGAATGTCAGTGCTGTGGCCCGGACCCCACTGAGACCCGCGGGTCCCAGGCCGGTGCGCCGGGGCTCCCCAGGGCCACCGGGCGAACTTAGAAGGTGGCTGCCTGCGGGGGGACTCAGCCGATCAGAGTGTCGTCGCACACACTGAAAGGTTTCCAGTTCCATCCCCGGTCAGGGCACACACCTGGGTTGTAGGTTCGATCCCCGGATGGGAGGCAGCCGGTAAACGTTGCTCTCTCACATCTCCGCTTCTCTCTCCCCGCTTCCTCTCCCTCTAAAATCAAGGAACATATTCACATGTGAATATTAAAAAGGGAAGAGGGTTAGGCCGCCTGGTGTGTCGGCCCTGTGTCAGGCACAGGGTCCTGGCTGTGAGGGCGGGCGGAGCCGGGGAAGAGCCGGGCTGTCCTCCGCTGCCCGGCCGACCTCGGGCTCGGGGCCCCACCTTCGCGCCCTCCTCGTCCTGGGGCCCTGTGGCGGCCTCGGCCGCTGTTGGTCCCGGTCGCTCCTCTGGCCCAGCGTGGGGGGCTGCATCCCCACCCCTGCATCTGGCCGCTCGGGCAGCCCATCTGGCCCTTTGTGAGTGGGCCAAAGGGCGGGTGGGCGGCACTCCACGAGGGTCCAGGAGGGCAGGGTCCCCGTCCTCAAGAGGCCTGGCCAGGCCCGCCCCCTGTCACCGTCTTTTAACAAAACCTCTGAGGAATTTGTCAACGAAACTGTCTCCTTCTGACTCCCCAGCCACCAGGCACGAGAGGGGTTTAATGGGCTCAGGTTCGGGGGGAGCAGCTGCAGGGGTGCGGGAGCTGAGCCAGCCAGAGGGGACCCCGCTGTCCCCTCCTTCCTGCCCCTGAGGGGACAGCATGTTGCCAGCACCCTGCCGACCACGGTGAAATCCTAACGGAGTCCTCCACGTGCTTGGACCTGGTGTCGGCCACCTCCGAGGTCCGCCCAGCGGCCGAGGGCCTGAGGGTACGAGCAGGGGGACGGTGACAGAGGGCAGGGGCTGTGCCCGGAGACAGCGCTGCCCACAGAGCTGTGAGAAGCCCTCAGCTCACGCGCGCATTGGAAAAGCAGCCCCTGCCGCGCCCCAGGCACACCCCGCGGCCATGGGAGCTAAGGTCGGAGACGGTCCGCAGGGCTCTACACTTCCGGAGGTGCGTGGCCTCCCGCGCGGTCTTGGCGGAAAGGCTGGGCCCCTCGGCTGGGCTGTGGGCCGGCCTGCGGCGCCAACTACGATGTTTAACTAAAAAGCCGACGGAAGCTCTCAGGGTGCCCTCTGACGCACTTCGTAGACGGCATTGGAAACAAGGGGACTTTTGTGTCCGCCTGTTAGTGTTTCCTCTGCTCTTTAAGACGAGTAATGACACTCGCTCTTGGGGATTTTCCTTTCTTAGGCCCGGCGACTGGAGTGATCCACGGGCAAACAAAACATTAAGGTTATTAGTGGAGTTTAGATGTTTAAGGAACAGAAACTACTAAGGCTGTAAAAGTTCGTTAACATTCTTTTTAGAATTTTCTGAGCTTCATAGTAGAATCACATTTGTAAACTAAACTTAAAACTTGGCAAACAAGCCCTGGCCGGCGTGGCTTGGTTGGTTGGAATGTCGTCCAAACACTAAAAAAATTTTTGGGTCCGATTCCCAGTTGAGGTGCGTACGAGATGCAACCAATCGATGTTTCTCTCTCATATCGACGCCTCTCTCCCTCTCTCTCTCTCCCCCTCCTCTCTCTCTACAAGCAATGAAAACATGTCCTTGGGTGAAGATTAAAAAAAATAAACAAGTAGCGTTTTGAATTAATCAAGTATTTGAGAAACAAAAATAATTATGCTGAATAATCTTTTCTCTGCAAAAGAAAAAAAATTTCAAGAGTACAGAATGCTGATATTCATCACATTAAATTTTCATTGCCCAATTTCGCACGCGGGCCGTGTCCTCCGAGCGTCCCCTGGGCCGGAGATGACAGACGCCCTCCTGGCCCCTCCTTTCCTGTTGCAGGTGGAATTGTGGTCCCCAAAAGATGTCCCAGTCCTAACCCCCGGGACCGGGACCCTGTTTGGAAACAGTCTTTGCAGGTGTACGTCATTAAGATGAGGTCAGACGAGATGGGGGTGAGCCCCGGCCCGTGACTGCCGTCCTTCTGAGGAGAAGGGAGTTTGGACCGGGGACCAGGGCTACACCAGGCGACACCAGGGCAATGGCGGCAGAGCCGGGCCGGTGCTTCTGCAGCTCAGGGCCCCCAGGGACGGCATCCGGGGGCAGGTCTCCGCAGACACCAGTGCTGCCGGTGCCCTGGTTCCAGGCTGTGGCCTCCAGAGCCAGGGGGCAGGGCGCGGGCGGGGCCCCGGCACTGATCTACCCCGAGGCGGAGAGTCCCGGCTTCCTCCCCAGGGGGGCCCAACAGAGCTGACTGGCCCTCGGCAGGTCCTCCCCACCCCTCCGTCCCTGCTTCCTGCCAGGCACGGGTGAGCGGGACCTGTCAGCCCTGAGCGAGTCAGCTGGCAGCGCCGGGGCACCTGCAAGGCGTCCCCGCGTGTCCTCCAGGGGCTGGGCGTGTCCTTGCTTCCCCCCGCCCCGCCCCCGCCAGCGGCTGTGACGCCCGCCTCTGTCCACGCCAGCAGGTCTGTCCTTGTCAGCGGCTGTCCTGGGTAGCATCTGCAGCTTTGCCCCCTTGCCCAACCTGTCCCCAATTCTGCCATCGGCTTCCACAGGCAGAGGGGTGGGGCAAGCCACCAGCCACCCGCTTCTGTCCCCAAAGGCCACGGAAACCCTTTCCCTGGCCCTCCCATATCCGCCAATATTAGAAAGAACTTGTGTCCCCGATAAATAATGCAAAGTTAAATGACATCCGCTCTGGCTTAAATGTTCACATTCCTACTCCTCATCTCCACAGAGAAATTCTGTTTGCGGGGCACTCAGCGTGGCCCTGCCAGCTGCCAGGATGCCTCTGAGGGAATTGCTCCCAGGGAGGGGGACCCAGCCAGGCGGGTGGGGGGCAGCCGCCCACCAGGGGAAAAGGTAAAAGGCCGAAGTTCAAGCTATTTATCTCACTCATAACCTAACAGGCCGCATGCATTAGCGGTCAAGGCCTCGTGCTGGGCGGGCGGTGATATATGGGGTGGGGGGCGGCGGTCTTTCCGGTAGTGACCCCACTGCAAGGGCCCAGCAAGGACTCCTCACCGTGGAAGGGTCCGCAGAGCTGGGGGCCGCTCAGGGGCGCAGGGCCAGCCCTGGGCTGCCTTGGGGGCGCTGCGGTCCGGGCAGGATGGGCAGGGTCCCCGACGGCTGGCGGGCCGGGAAGAGGGGCTGCACGTGGGCCGCGGGGGCGAGCTGGCAGAGCTGGGCCCTGCGGAGCGGCCCTGGGGAGGGCGGACGCGTGGCCAGGGCGCGTGGCCAGGACGTGTGGCCAGGGCGTGTGGCCTGGGCACAGGCAGGAAGCAGCCAGGCCGACCGCAGGGCAGCCTCGGGGCCCCCGACCGGGACCGGGAGCTGTGGTGAGAAGCCGTGCCCTTTGTCAGGGCTACCAAGGCGGGTGCACCCTGCCCGCACCGTGGGCTGCTCGCGAGGCCCCTCAGGCTCTGTGGACGGCATCTCCGGGCCAGCGCCAGGATCTCGGCTGTTTCCGAGGCTCCCAGCACCCCCAGTTCCTGAGAGGTCAAGGTGGGCCAGTGCACCCTTTCCGGGCTGAGAGCCGCCGTCCCCCCTCCCGCGTCGTGGCGCCGCGTCCGCTTCTCCTCGCACCAGGTCCGGCGCCTCGGGTGACCTCCCTGCCGTCAGGCCCCGGGGAGGGCTCCACGTGCTGGTCGGTCAGGCGGCGTGGCCCCCGGTCCCTGCCGCCCTCGCCTCGTATTTATGGCCACTTAATCTGTGTGCGTCCAGCCCCCGATGTATCTCCAAGTATTGATCAGCTTTAGGCTGATAGAAGTTCAAGCTCACGGGGTCCCGCACTTTGACCCCCAAATAGGGTATGAATCTCAATCGAATAGACTGATCTTCGCACAGGGCTTCTCCCGGGCCGGAGGCTGCAGGAGGATCGATGGAGCGCGCTAATGACGCACGATTTATAGAACACCTGCCATTTTAATATCAGAATAGATGTTATATTACCGAGGGGACGCAGGGGGTCCCGGGAAATATTTCTCGGAGAGCCTTTTCAGCTGGAAATGATGTGCGTGGGATTTTATGAAGTCAAATTTATAGACCTCATTTAGGCTTATAATTTAAAACTCCTTATGAGGAAGACATTGAGTAGAGGGCGGGGGGCGACGAGGCAGGGGCCGGGCGAGTGGGTGGTCCCGAGCAGGAGGGAGAGAGGCCCCTGGGGGGGGCTCTGGGAAGGAGGGCGCGGAGCCCCGGGGGCCGCTCTGCGGGGCGTGAGCAGGGGCTCCTGGGGAGGCAGCGGGCACGAGGCAGTCAGTCTGGGCCAGCAGCCGCTGGGGGCCGGGGTCGGGGGACCCAGCTGCCTCCACCCCAGGGAGGGAAGGGACATCCCGGAGCCAAGCCCCCTGTAGGCGTGTGGGCACCCCCAGGCCAGGCCGTGCATGTACACGCATGCTACACCCTTGCTCATACAAGGCCTGTGCACGCGTGTAACAGGCCCACACGCACACACCCTGCTCCGCAGCCACCTTTCTACGACCTCCTGCTTTCCAGCCCCTTCTCTGATTTCCCTGCTGAAGGAGGTTCCTGGCCCTGAGCTCCAACCCTCAGGGGGGCTCAGAGCCACGCGAGTTGGAGGCTGGCAGAGGGCAAAGGGGTCCCCTCAGCGTTATCCTAAGAGATAAACAAAATAGGTAAACAAGGAAACCACTGGGTAACTGGGGGTGGGCCGGGGCAACCTGCTGTTTGGGAGAAATGGGCTCAGGCCACAGATGGAGCTTCGTCTTCGGGCCTGAGTCCACAGCAAGATGAACGTGCCGCCCGGGTGGCTGGCGGGAGCCGGGCTCCCAGGCGCGGCGGGCCCTGGGCCGGGGTGTGGGGGACCAGGAGGCCAGGCTCGGGCCTCAGAGGGTCCCCGGGGACCCAGCACAGCGCCTCTGGGGGCCTGCGTGTCTGCTGGAGCGGGCCGGAGCTGCCGGCGGGCGCCCAGTCTCCCCCGAGGCAGAGCGCACCCCGTTCCCCCAGGCCTCAGTTTCCCCTGCTGCAACGGGCCCGCGCCTGACCACCTGAGACCCCTCCATTCCGGGCCCTGGTCTCGGTACCCGGGGACCTCCCAGGGGCTCCGATCCAGGCCTGACCTCACACAGCTCCTGTGGCCAGGAAGCTCACCCTGACCGAGGCCAAGGCCGGCCCAGAGCGGGGGCAGGCCCTCCCGAGGCCTGGCCTTGGGAAGCTGGCATTTCCTGCGCGGGGATTAAGGCCGGACGGGGCGGGATTAGCTTCCCCCCCGGCCCGAGGGGTATCATCTTCCTCAGACCGGAGGCCCCGGGAGGACCCACCGGGTCTGGGTGCCTCACTGAGCTGGAGATTGTTGTCAGGGGTGAGCCAGGGGACAACCAGAACACGGGTGGGGCCTGGGGAGCCCTGGCCCGTGTCCAGCCCCACTCACGGCCTCCTCCTCCACTGCCGAGGCTCACAAGCCGAGGCCGCGCAAACCCTGACAGCCGGGCTGGCCTGGGGGCCCCGTGGGCTGGAGGACCGGCAGCTCTGCCACCCCCCTCCCTGAGCTCCGCAGGGCTGGGCGGGAGGGGCATGTGTTACATTTTCAACTTTATTAAAGGAGGGAGTCGGGCGTGGGAATGCTGCCTTCTCTCTGTGGTCAACTCCGCTCCTGCAGGCGATAAATCTGCAGGCCTATGATTTGTGACTCCGCACTGCCAATAAATTAAATCTTTCTTGATGAAAAGGTTGGTGCTCCTGACTCCGCTTTAGGTCACTCTGTTTGTCCCAAGTAAGCGGCGGAGAAGGAGGAGTGGGCCGAGCTCCCTGCTGCCTTCCCAGAACCAGAGCCGAGAGGGCGGCCCTGGCTGGGGTGGCTGGTCCCAGGGGCCCCGTGGCCTGGTGGCAGGGCGTGGCCCGTGTTGGCACTGGCTCCAGCTTCCAGGACATTAAACGCAGTGCCAGGCCGCTCACTTCATAACCTGCACCCCTGTGTGGGAGGAAAGCGGCCTGCGTCTCGGAGCGACATGCTCCCTGGCGTGTGTCTGACCTGCCCCACCCGCCTGTTTCCACCACCAATGGACATTTTGGCTTTTGGTCTAAAAGGTCGAGGAATCTCTGTAGCCATGAAGAACCAAGCCGGACGGCAAGGCCAGAGCCCCCGGGAGTGCGGCCACGCCCCGATGGTGGCCCCGGGATGGTGGCGGGATGTGACCTTCTGGGGGACCTCTCCGGGGCGGGGGGCGCTGGCAGCGTGGGGGCAGCAGAGGCTTCGGGCTCCGGGCCGGCTCCCCGCCCACGGCCGCCCTGGCCGCTCTCTGAGCCTCAGGCCCTAACCTGGAACCCAACGGGCGGGCGGGCCTGGTGCCACGCGCGTCTTGAGCGTTCCGCTGTGACACTGCTGCTCCATGGGGACTTCCACTGCCTGAACCTTCTCAGGACAGAAAAGGCTCGACTGTGCGGCGGCTGTAGAGGGAGCGAGTGAGGCTGTCCCCTGCCAGCCAGGGGCACGTGGGAGGTGGCACCAAGCACAGCCCAGCCCTGGGCCGTGTCCTGTCCCGACAAGAGGGCAGAGACGAGCCTCGGACCCCGGGCGGGTCCGTGCCAGCGTCCCGCTGCCATGGTGCCATCAAGCGGGAAGACGTTGCCATGAAAGAATCATCCAGGTCTTTAAACCAAGCGCCAGGCCCCTCGGTTAGTAACCTGCTGATCCGTGACTCGAGAGGATAGGAATGATGCCCACGTTTTGGAAGGAGGAGATGTACAGCCTCGGCTAATAGTGGATTCCACGAAAAGTGCTCAGCCACAGGAGCCCTGGCGAGCCCAGGGAGCGGGGGCCAACGTCAATACAGCGCGGCCAGCCCGGCTCCTCGGTGTCCGGTGTCCCCCGGCTGGGCGGGGCCACATTCCTGCCCGGCAGGGGCTTAGGCGCTGGCACCCAAGACAAAAGCACTAACCCTGGGCTCCCTGGACTCCGGAGGCCCAGCCATTATGCTGATGAATCCGATGGTTGGGAGGCACTCAGGCCTTTTTGGCTGATTGCGTTTGGAAAGCGCTCTCCTGGCCCCCTCGCCCCCTCGGAAGTCCCGTCTATTTATTTTATTTAGTTTCTCGCTGCGGGGAGGTGGGGAGCCGTCCCTGGTCGCGGGGGCTGGCGGGGGCCAGCTGCGGCACTGAGGGGGAGGCTGCGGCCTTGCGCAACTGATTTGAAAGCCCCAAATTCTCACACGGCTTAAACAAAAGCTGCCTTTGTCCTTGTCCCTGTTAAGCTTGGGGAGGAAACAGAGGCCGAGAGTGGCCCGGGCAAGGGTCAGGAGACCCATTAGGACCCCCTCCCACAGCTGCCCCAGCGCGGAGGTCCATGCTCAGGCCCCGGCCCACAGGCCCCCGAGCACGGCTGCCTCACTGGCGAGAGCGGATGAGCCCAGCGAGGGCGGGAGGGCTGGCTGCAGCTGCCCGGCTGCCCAGGGGCACGTTCCCAGTGTCAAGGTGACAGAAAGCTCTCCCTGGCTTCCCTTGGCCCCTGCTGACCTCTGTTACCTCACTGCCTGGGGCCCAGAGGCCTGCGGCTCCCTGCCCACCCGATGCCCCTCTACCCACTCCCACCCCCCTTTGGCTTGGATCCTTTCTCAACTTCCTGCCCCAGGGCCTTTGCACCTGCTGTGTCCTCTGTCTAGCACACCCTTCTTCACCTGCCCTACAGGACGTCAGCTCAGTGCCCATGCCAAGCTCCCAGACCCTTCATGTGGCTCGGCCACTTGGGATCGCTGGAACATGGCTCCTGGCGTCCTTGGCTTGTGGGCACATCCCTCCAGCCTCTGCTGTGTCTTCACGTGGCTCCTCCTCTGTGTCTGTGTCTCAGATCTCCCTCTGCCTTCTTCTACAAGGACACCCATCGCTGGATTGAGGGTCATCCTAATCCAGGTCGGATCCACCTGGAGACCCTTAACTCATCACGTTTGCAAAGACCCTGCGGTTGCTGGCTGGCAGCGCGCCTCGGCAGGCCCCCCTGCCTCCCTGGCCCCCGGGTGCCCCTCTGTAAGACAGGCCTGGCTGTCTTGCTCAGAGGAACATGCAGGGGTGTCTCGGGGGAAGCCGGCTAGGGCCAGACTCAGAGCGGCGCCGCCTGACAGCCAGGGGGCCCAGGACTCGGAGGCCTCGCCACACCTGACTCCCTGAGCCAACGGCAGTGTCTCTCTGTTCTGCCAAAGAAGCGCTTCAGTCTCAGCGAGACGTCTGCGGACGCCCACGGGGCGCCCCTGGGCCTGGGCAGAGGGGGGCCACTGGCCGAGGTGAATTTCCAGCATTTTTTGCCCCATTAATCACTAACCCCGCCAGGGCGGGCTTCCTGCCTGGGTCACTAGGCTCAGGCCGCCTGTCTGCTGCAGTCCACGGCCCCAGCTCTGGCCGCCTACCCTGCAGCCCCATGCCGGCTTCGGGCGCAGACGCCCGCTGCTCACCCACCACCTCGGGAGGGGTGCCCGGGCCCAGGCAGGGCCACTGCGGGCCCAGGCCTGGCCTGGGCTCACTCACGCGAGTTCCAGAGCCAAGGCCCCTCGAGGCCACCCGGTCACTGTGGAGCAGGGCCAGCATGGCGCTCCTTGTGTACGTGTCTGCGTAGGTGTCAGGGTCCTCCCTCTAGGTCCTCCAGCCGTGCCTGTGTGTATCGGGGCCCCACCCCATCCCCAGAAACCTCACCGCACGTGTGGGCCTCCCACCCCTGACACTGTCTCCTCCACCACCAGTCACGGCGACTGGCCGTGTGGCCAGACCCTGCCAGGCACCCAGCGGAGCCCGTGACCCTGGACGTCCTGAAGGATCTGCGCAGTGGGGATCGATCTACAGGGGGGTGAGCTGAGCCTCCCAGCGGTGCGGCCACCTGCTCAAGGTCACAGGCAGCTTTGGGAGCTGGGAGCTGGGGGCTGTGGCGGGCGGGTCCAAGGCCATGTCCCGCTGATGCCAAAGGCTCATCTCATGCACCCACCAGTGACAGGGCTCAGAGGAGCGGGCCCCCAGGGTTGCCGGCCCCTTCCAGAGACCCCACCAGCCTCCCCAGAATAGGCTCGAACTGGGGGGGCGTCGGGCTCCAGGGCTCAGCCTGGGGACCATGTTCCATGTGCAGAAATAGGGCAGACCCCGCAGCCAGAGCCCGCCCCTCGGTGCCCCGGCGCCCCCAGGCACCCTGCCCCACGCCTGACCAGCCAGCTCCGCAGGGGCGGGCGCGGGCGCAGGCGCAGCGTGGGGCGGAAGGGCCGCATTCCAGCTGCGGGGAGGCTCTGCCGGGGCCTCTGCTGCCAGCCCGAAGGAGCCCGGGGCACTCGTTGGCCGGGGACCCAAGGGCCGTCTTCTGGTCCCCGAGTGGCATTAAATTGCACAGGGCAGAAATCCGACTCCTCAAAACCTACATCTGAGAAGGGCACATTCTTTGTTTGCTCTTGGGGGGTAAATTCCAGCCTTGGCCTGGGCACCGCAATTCTGTCAACTTAATTTGGCTTTTGTCTGGGTGGCCCCAAGGGGGGATTACCCGGAGGTACGGTAACAATCCTCAAGGCTCGGCCTGCTAATGAGTTCAGGGGCGGGTGGCGAGGTGAGCAGGAGGCCTGTTCCCACGTCGCCCTGGTAACAACCCTGGCGTGCGCGGCCGCTCCCAGGCCCCCGGGCTCGCCAGGAGGGCCGCGGAGGGGCCGTGTCCCTGTGCCTGCGGGGCTGACAGCCCGCAGAGGGGAGAGGAGAGAGGCCAGGAGAGCCACACACCAGGGAGATGTGCACGGTGTCCCGGGGCCGCCCGACCCGCGCGGCCAGCGGGCTCCCGGGGCGGCTGTGAACGCGGCCCAACACAAAACCATCCATATACCTGAAACATGAGGAGGGGTTTTTTTGTGATTATATGTCACAATGTATTTAATGTGTGGTCCAAGACAACTCGTCTTCTTCCAGTGTGGCCCAGAGACGCCCAAAGGGTGGACACCCCTGCTCTGAAACAGAACCAAGGAGGGAAAGGAGTTCTCAGCCGCAGGTTCAGTGGGGACAGAGCACCCTCAGGGCTGGGCGGGGGGCTTCTCAGCTGAGGCTCCGGTGGCCCAGCAGAGCCACCTGTGTGTGGTGCGGGGGAAGGCGGGCATCCCCGCGAGAGAGCAGCCATCGCAGAGCGCCCGGGGCGAAAGGGCTGGGTGCGTCCCAGGAGCGGGAGGGAAGTCGCCCACACAGGGGACCCCGAGGGATCTGGGAGCTGGGGGGAGGTCAGAGATGGCGGCCACAAGATGGGCTCTTCGGGGCGGGGACAGCAGGCCTGAGAGGACTCCACTTTACCAGAGAGGAAACGGAGGGTCAGGGGCGCTCAGTCACCCTGGTCACGGAGCTGACAGGCTGACACAGGGTCACATCCTGGCCTGGGGATTTCAACCTGACCTCCTGGCTGCCTTGGGCCCCGCCCCCACGGGGGGGCGGGGCTCTGACCTGAGCAGAGTCCCCATCACGGCTGGGCTCCCAGCCTCACTTGCTCCACCGGCCAAGCCAGGAGCTCCCGGGGGTGCACAGGGGGCTCAGCCCTGGCACCGCCCCTCCCCCCAGGGCAGGCCGGCCTCTGCTGCCCCCTGGCTGCCGCCCTGGCCAGGCGGCGCTGACCCCGCCACGTGTCACTTCAGGCTCCAACCCGGGGATTTTGCAAACAGGTTCACCAAATTGTCAATTAAGTGAAAATCAATGCCAAGTCGTTCATCACGGCCGCTGGGCCGCCTGGGCTGCCGTCCGTCGGGCCCCGGGGAGCGATTGAGGCCAAGTGCGGCCCCGTGGCCGCTGCCTCTGGGCGGCCTCAGCGATCCATCATCCCAACGGCCAGGCGCCCATGGGGTGGAGCTGGCCGGAGGGCGTGGGGGTGGCACAGACCCTCTGCCCATCCCCAGAGGCACGGCTCCCCCACCCGTCCCCGCCACCTTGTCCCATCCCTCCTGCCCCATTGCTGTCACCCTTCCTTGCTCCCACCCCCGCCCGCGGCTGCCCCCTTTGACTGCCCTTCCCCCACCGGGCACCCTGACCATCACCCCACCCTCAGCGTGGCGCTGTGACCCAGCGCCTTAAATGCACCCAGCTGAGCTCCAGCCACCCCCGCCCCCAGCTGCAGGGCAGGGACAAGGTCTGGTGAGGCTCCCACAGCAGCTGGGGCTGCTCCCTGGGGACACAGGGAGCCTCAACTCCTCCAGGACTCCCTGATCTCACCGGGGCAGGCCCCGGACGTGCCTGGCTCTCCGGAATCCCTCTATAATGCAGCGCTTGGTGTTTTTTTTTAATTGTTTTTTTAAGATTTTTATTTATTTGTTTTTAGAAAGAGAGGAAGAGAGAGAGAAAGAGGGGGGGAGAAACATTGATCGGTTGCTTCTTGCGTGCCCCGACCGGGCAAACCAGAAACCCAAGCCTGTGCCCTGACCAGGAACTGAACTGGCGACCTTTCGCTCTGTGTGAGGATGCACAACCCACTAAGCCAGGCCGGCCACAACCAGGTCGTCATTCTTATGTTGGGGGAAGTGCACCGCCTCCGTCCTGCCTGCCAACAGCCTGTCCCCAGGCCGCCCGAGGGAGCCGCAGCACGGAGACTCCTGGACCCTCCCAGCAGGGCTTGTGGGGGGCGAGGTGGTCAGGGCGGGGACCCCAGGCCTGCTGTCTGCACGTGGAGCTGCACACCCTGCCCTGCAAGCCAGGGGTGCCTTTGGAGGAGGACCCCTCCTGGCACTGGGCTGTCCCCGCTGGACATTTGGGCACGGGATGGGGGCAGCCCCCAGCCCCTCGTCCTGGGCTTCAAGGTGCAAACTGGCCAGGGCCAACCCCCACCCACAGCTCCCTCCTCTTCCAGCCTCCCTGTCCAGTACGGGGACCCCAGCTGCACGTGGAGGAGGTTCCATGAGGACTTGGGACCCATCAGGCCACGTGGGCTGAGGAACTTACCAATGTTGATATCCCCTGACCTCCAAGTTGCGCTTCTGGGGCCCAGTCCATGGGCTGGCAGCCCTGGCCGCTTACCGTGCACCAGGAACTACCTCCCCGAGGCAGACAGGAGCTGAGGCCACAAGCTCGGCTCAAAGTCACATGGGAGCACGACTCATTCCCTTATTTATTTATTCACCTAGAAATACCTATTAAGAGCCCTGGGTGGTATGGCTCAGGGGGTTGGGCCTCGTTCTGCAAAGCCAAAGGTCGCTAGTTCGATTCCTGGTCAGAGCACAGGCCTGAGCTGCAGGTTCCATCCCCAGTCAGGGCGTGTATGAGGGGCAACCATTCGCTGTCTCTCCCTCACATAGATGCACACACATGCTGGAAGCATCCACACATACACACATAATGCAACACCTGCTGTCTCCCCTGCCTTTTCTTTTTAAAATATTTTACTTATTTATTTTTAGGGAGAGGGGAAGAAAGAGAGAAAGAGAAACATCCACGTGTGGTTGCCTTTTGCACGCCCCCTACTGAGGGCCTGGCCCACAACCCAGGCCTGTGCCCTGACTGGGAACCGAACCGGCGACCCTGTGGTTCACAGCACAGGCCGGCGGCGCTCAGTCCGCAGAGCCAGACCAGCTTGAGCGCCTCCGTCTTTTTCGGTGAGGAATTAGGACCCTGGGGTGTGCCCGGCGCAGGCCCAGGGCCGGCGCGCCTCGCGGCGGCCGCTGGGGTCACTGCCTTCCGCCCCAGGCTGCCTGCCAAGGCTTCTCCCAGGCTGAACCCTGCCCCGGCGTGGCGACAACCCCCCCGTGGGCCGCTGTCCCCGGCCACGGCCCTGTGTAAGGGCGTGTAAACAGGGCTCTGCCTGCCCTCCGTGCGCCAACCCTGCGTCCCCAGAACAAATGAGAATCTTCCTGGAACCCTCATAAATCTTCCATCCCTGACAAACCAAAGGAAGACGAGGGGACAAGGGGGAGGGGAGGCAGTGGAGTCCCTTGCTAATTCTTTCAAACTGCTGTTTATTGAAATGAGGCACCAGGGATAAACCCGCGCTGGATCGATAATGGTCTGTCTAATACAATCAGCGCGGGCTGCCGGCCTCCCGCCCCGCCCGCCAGCCCCTCCATCCAGGTGACGGCCAGGCCCTGGGCCCCGGGCCCTGCCCTACACAGGGGGCAGCGGGCACCTCTACGGGCATCTGAGTGGCTGCTCTGACCCAGCTCCCCGCTGACGCAGGCCCTCCTCCTGGCTCCCGGCCAGCCTGGGGCCACACTGTGTGCTGCTCCCCACCCCACGCTCCCCCTGGCTGAGGCTGAGGTCGTGGGCCGTGTGCCCCACGGTGTCTCCTGACCTGCCCTGACCAACACAGCCCGTCCGGGGACTCGCTGGCCCCTGCTGGCTCTGAGGAACTGCCCCCCGGCCCAGGGCCTCTGTGACCTGTGTCTGGGAGTCCCCCACACAAGCCTGTCGGGCAGACCCACAGCTCGGTGCCTGGCTCCTGGAGACGGTCCCCTTGTAACGAAGGGCCCGGGGGGGGCGCCAGCAGGAGCCTCAGCCCACTGGACGCAGCCCGCTCACCAGGAGATCGTCCCGCGTGGGAGCCCTGGAGACGGACCACACCGGGAAGACCCCGGGGGCGCGGGTTGGAGGCCCGCTCTGGGGCCGGGGGCATGGGATGGGCCTTCTGTCTCTACCAGGCGGGCCTGACTGGCATTCCTGGGGGCCCCGGGCCTTGACCGCCCTTCTCCCCCCCTCGCATCCAGGCCACACGAGACCTCGGGGACTCTGGCGAAGGACGTGGTGACCCAAACCTGCTGCGGCTTTGCAGGGTGGCCGCCTCTTCCCCAGTCTGGACACCCAGGGAGCAGCACGTAAGACCCGGGGGGTCTCTTGGAAAGACCTGGGGGATGTGGGGCCATCCAGGCGCCAGCTGGAGCCCCCGGTGCCCCAGCCCCGGCTCCCCGGTGACGGCCCGCCCTCCGCGCCCCCTGGGAGCGGCCGTGATGGATGACTCCTGCGAAGCTGAGAATTAGTCTCAGAGAGAGGCTCCCTGGTTCCACCCACCAGGTGAGGAGTATTAAGGTGGGAGGAGGGACAGAGTCACAAGGGGCAGCAGCAAGGTGATGTACCTCCGAGAGGTCGCTGGGGACACACCGACTGTCTGAAAACTAGGCCGTGTGGCGTGCAGCCGGCTGCAGCGGCTACAGACTGACCCCGCGGGCCTGGGGCCTGGGTCCACACCAGGCCCAGCTCCCCCCGGTGTAGCTCCATGTCTGCCTTTCTGAAGGCCCTCCCCTCAGGCCTCAGTTTCCCCATCTGCAGGGAAGGGCTGGGCGGCCCCTCCGGCTCTGGCGTGCGAGGTCAGTGGACAGGCAGTGCAGCCGGGAGGGCAGACGCGCCCGGTGCCTGCGAGCTCTCCCTGGAGATAAAAGTGGGGTTTTTACAGGTTTTTGCTTGGTTTTCAAAAGCCCCCAGCACAGGACAAGCTGGTAGGGACGTACAAAGAGGAGGGCTGGAGGGGCCATGGCGGATGGGGGGCTGGGCGCTGGCCCTGTTGGGTGGGCCGCCAGACGCAGAGTGGGCGAGCCCTGCAAACCGGGCCTCGGGGAGGCGCCCCTGGGCGCAGGATGGGGGGCCTTCCCCGGCCCGGCCGGCCCCCGGGCTCCGAGCCCTGGGTGTGGGGGCGGCACAGCGGGGACGGAGAGGAAACCAAAAGCAAATTATTTTCGGGATTATAGCCCTAGAGCCCCGGCAAGATAGTGCCCATTTTTCACAGCAGACAAAAGCATTTTCCAAGGGATCAATTTTGCCTGTAGAAGTCGCCTTCTTTCAACCCACAATCCATCATATTTCCCCATTTGCAATTTCTCGGTGTCTGAGTGTTTTAAGTTTCGTATGAATTATTTTATAAAGCTTTCTTTCTTCCTGCTGGAGGGCCGGATGACAACGTCATTAGGCCGCAGGCCGAGGGCTGGCGGGGTCCGCCCGCAGGGCCTGGGGGACGGGGTGCCGGCCGAACTTCCTGGTTGGAGGGGTCCCCGTCCCCTGTCAGCCCCTGATCCACGTGGCCGGCCTCCATCAGAGGCCCAGGTGGACGCAGGCCCGGCGGGGCAGGCGGGGAGCCGGTGGGACCGGCTGCGAGGCCGCCCGCCGCGGGGCGCGGGGGAGGCGGCTCGGGGAAAGTTTTGAAGAGATTTATTCTGATATGCTGCTGAGGGAGGGTCATCCTTCAAGAAGCAGCGTGTATAAAAATTTCCCGGCCTGTTGATTGGTCTGTCACAGTGATTTGTGGCTCTTCCCCCGAGGTAATGGGGAGCAACTGGGCCCGTGAAAGGCAGCCGGACAGATTGCTGAACAGAACAGGAGGGAGGCCGCGGCGGCCGGCAAGATTTATTGACCTCGGCCGGAGGAGGTCCCTTCAGCGCTTTTAATCTGGCCTCTCAGCCTGTCACCAGCCCTGATTACGGCCGGACCCTCGCACCCGGGCCCTGGGGGAAGGAGGCGCGGGGGCCGCGGCACCATCTGGCCCGTTCCCGGGGGTGCCGCCTCCCCGAGGATGAGGCCAGGGCTCCATCCCCCGCCGCCTGACGCGCCGTCAGCCAAGGCTGCTGGATTTTGGAAAGAAAACAACTTTATTGAGATATAATTCACATACCATAGAATTCGCCCATTGTGAGCGCACAATGCAGCGATCAGTGGATTCACAGGCACTGCAAGGCGACCGCAGGCGATTCTAGAACTGTTCTCCACCACCCGGAAGGGGGCCCTGAGACAGTTCGGCGGTTTCTTACAGAACCGAACGTGCTCTTCCGTACGGTCCAGACATTGGGCTCCTTGGTGTTTACCCAAAGGTGTTGAAGACACATCTGCACAAACACCTGCACCCGGACGTGCACAGCAGCTAATTCCTAATCGCCAACACCTGGAAGCACCGGGACACCAGCAGACGCTGGATAAAGAAGCCGTGGTCCATCCACACGGCGGGATATGATTCAGCACTAAAAAGACATGGGCTACCCAGCCGTGAAAAGACCTGGAGGAACCTTACGTGCTGTCAGTAACTGAAAAAAGTCCGTTGGAAGAAGCTGCGTACGTGCCAGTGAAAAGCAGAGCAGGGACCCCCCCCCACCCGCCCCGCACACCGTGGGAAGGGCAGCCTTCGAAAGGACAAGAGTAGCACGGGCTGGCGGGGGCGGGGCGAGCAGGGAGCCCTCGTGCCCCGACGGTGGGGACGTCAGTCGGCGCAGCCGCTGCGGAAACAAGTATGGAGGGTCCTCAGAAAATCAAGAAGAGCGTTACCTCTGACCCAGCAAGCCCACTCTTGGGTGTTTATTTGGAGGAAATGAAATCAGAGTCTCGAAGAGATGTCTGCACCCCTGCTCAGCGCAGCGTCATTCACGGTCATCAAGACACGGAGACGACCCGAGCGTCCCTCGGCGGAGGAGCGGGCCCCGGAGACGGGGTCCCTGTGTGCGGCGGGGGACCACTGAGCCATCGGAGAGAAGGCAGTCTGCCATTTGCAACAACACGCACGGATGGCTTTATTGTGAGGGCTTTATTTTCAGTGAAATAAGTCAGGCAGAGAAAGAAACACCACGCGATCTCACTTATGTGTGGAATCTGAAAAAACAGAACTCGCAGAACCAGAGAGCAGATGGGCGGTTGTCAGGGCGGGAGGTGGGGGGACAAAATGGGCGAAGGGGGCCGAGGGGCGCAACCTTCCGCCCTAAGACAGACACGTACCGGAGGCGGCGTGCGTGCACGGCGACTGTAGGGCGCGGTGCGTGTGGAAGTTACTAAGAGAGCAGGTCTTCAAGGTTCTTCCCGGGGGAAGAAAAGTGGCAACTATGAGAGGCGAGGGACGTCACTAGGCTTCGTGCGGTGACCGTTCACAGCTCGTCCCTGTAGCCCTTCATCACGTACGTCTTGGACCAAGACGACGCGATGAGTCGATTGTACCTCAATATAACCGGGGGGGAGGCCACAGATGGTAGGATTCCAGCGATGTGATGCTCTGGACAGCAAGGCATTGGGGGGGGCGCCAGGGGTTGGGGGCGGGAGGCAGGGGTGAACAGGTGGGGCTCCGGGCACCGCTGTGCACAAAGCTGTGATAGTGGACACAGGACATCAGACATGTGTCCAAACCCATGGGACGCACAGCGCCAAGAGTGACTGTGATGTCGCGTATGACTGCCTTGCTGGGCATGTGAGCCGAGGCCCCCGGAGGCACTGTCCACCCCTGACAGACAGCTGGCAGCGCCCCCAGGGGCCGAGGCCCCCTTGGCACTGGCTGGCTCAAGGGCCCAGCAGAGGGGACCAGAGCAGACCCTCGGGGCCCGAAATGTGGCTCAGGCCTGCCACCCTCCCCCTTCTCTGTGAGCAACCTGGACCCACAGGGTCCCTCCTCCCTCTGGGTTGTTGGGGTTTTTTTTTAGATTTTATTTATTTATTTTTAGAGAGAGGGGAAGGGAGGGAGAAAGAGAGGGAGAGAAACATCAGTGTGCGGGTGTCTCTTGAGCATCCCCCACTGGGGACCTGGCCTGCAACCTGTGCCCGGACTGGGAATAGAACCAGCGACCCTTTGGTTCTCAGGCCGGCACTCAACCCACTGAGTCACACCAGCCAGGGCCTCCCTCTGGGTTTCTAAGTGACCCTGGAGGGGTCCAAAGGCACCACCAGCCCCACAGCCCCCACCCCAGGCCCAGGGGGAGGGGCAGGAGGGAGGGACGGCCCCAGGCCCCCTTCCTGTCCCCGGCTATTCCCTGGGAACTCTGCGGCCCGGCTTCTTGAACTGGCCCCGGAGCAGACGCCACTGTGCCCCACAGGCTCCTGTCCCAGTGCGTGTGGGGCGTGGCGGCGCGTCACAGCCTGAGCTGCAACTGCCCACTGTCCTTCCTCGGCTCTCGGTGCTCGTGCACGTGTGGGCACCGCTGTTCCGCTCACTTCCCAGGTGCGCCAGCTGCGGGGTGAGAGGTTACGTGACTGCTCGGTTTCAAAGCCAGCAGGCGACATGGCTGGTGCGGCCAGGAGGCCCCCTTCCCAGCAGTGTCTCACGCAGTCCCTCTGCCAGCGGCCGAGGGGCCCTTCAGAGGGGGCAGCAGCGGCGGTGGGCCCTGCGTCCGGTCACACCTGAGCCTTGGTCCCCCCGCAGACGGGGCCCTGGCCCCCATCACCAACCCCAGCCCCAGGCGGGAGCCCTGACCCTGCGGGAGGGAGGCCCCGCGCTGGCTCCTGCCCTGCCCGGAGGGCCGGGTGGCGCCACCCTCAGGCGGGAGGGTGGCAGGTCTGTGTTGGCAGGGCCCGGAGTGGCCCTGGGCGATGAGAGCGTGTGCCCGGGGGGTATCCCCTGGGGTCGGCGCCCGCCAGCCTCCCCTCAGGTCTGTGTGTGCTGGTGGCCCCTGTGCTGGTGGCCCCTGTGCTGGGGCATCTGGGGACAGGCCCCTGCTCAGCCCCATGGGCAGGGGTGCCCACGAGCCCTGCCTCCTCTCACCCAAAGTGTCTGAGCGCGGAGCCTTGGGCTCTCCCGTGGCTTAGCTACTTCCGGGGGCAGGTCCCCTCCTTCCGGACCCTTCAGGGACCAGCCCCCCTGGCTTGGGTGCGAGGCCCCGTGCCGTGGGGCTTGGGCTGACATAGGGTTGGAGACCTTTGCACGGGGGTCTTGGGGAAATGGGGAAGGCACTGGACGTCCCACCTGTCACCTTCCCAGGGACTAAAGTCCCCTTCCTCCAGAAGGCTGGGAAACCTCTAGCATTTAAAAATCAATGCGAACTCCGGCTCAAACCAGCCGCTGGACAGAGACGCTGAGGGGAAGCGACACGGGGCGAAGACTCCTCGTCCCTTTAAGGACACTTTCCGAGGCTCCTCAGCCCGGGTGGGGGGGTGGGGGGGGGGCGCAGCCGTAATCTATTCTGAGTGAGACTCTGAAATTAAATTCCCCTTAGCCAAAGAGAGCCTGGTTCCAATCAGCCTGAAGTGCGTCCTCCAGCCTCCGTCCCCCACCACCCCTCCCACCGGCGACATCGTTTAAGTATGCAAATGGGGACACCTAGCTAACCGGTCAGCCCGATTGATTCTGCTGTTTCATCAGGGAGATGAAATTAAAATGGAGCCCTGGCTGCCGAGCTGCCCCTCTCAATTTGCCCTTCAGCGACTTGGGGATTCTCCGGACATGGCGCGCCGCGGCGGCGCCTGGCCGCTGACCCCGCTGCCGACCGATGGCGGGCGGGGGTGGCCGGCCACTCAGCGGGTGGCCCTGACCTTGAGAACTTCCAGAGGGCGCACGGGTGGGGGACACCTGCCACAGAACCCCCAGATGGGCCGGGGCCCACCACGGTCCCCGGCGGGAACGGCGGGTCACTAGCGCGAGGGCCGTGGGTCTGGCCGGAGAGCGTGAGAAGGATTCAGGCCCCAGGGCCCCCGCCGCAGCTCCCACCCACGTGCCCACTCGCTCACTCCATCGGCAGCTGCTGTGCTGCCTGGACCCCGCCCCTGGGCCCCGAAGACATGCAAAAGACGCCTCCCACCCCAAGAAGGGCCCTTGGGAGGCAGAGGGACCTTTAGGACCCACCAGGCTGAGGAGTGGGGGCGTTGGCGGGGGCGGGGATCGCCAGCAAAGCCCCCCAGGCCTCAGGCCTCGTGGTGCAGACAAGCCGGGACCAGGGGCCACGTGTCCCACCGGGTCACGGCCCCGCCTCTCCCTGTGTGGCCCCATCCAGGAGGCAGCTGCTTCAGTGGGCAGGTGCGGTGACGTGAGAATGGCGGGGTGCCCCTGGGATGGCCCCAAGGGCCTCCGAAGACGAGGGCAACCTTTCCAGAGCCGCCGGGTGCCCCGTCCTCCCTCAGGCTGCCCCGGGCCAGCACAGGGCATGCCCAGAGCCACCCAGGCCATGAGGGGCAGAGCGGGGAGGCGGGCGAGAGGGTGCCCCCTGAGAAGGGGCAGGGCGGCCGGCGGAGCCTGGTGGGCAGGCTCTCCCGCCACACACGCCCCCCGGCTTCGCACCTGCCTCTCGCTCCCGCAGCACCTCCAGGGCCAGCTCCTGTTTGCCGCTCAGCAGTCAGCTCCCGGTCCATCGCCCCCTGCCTGGTGGCCGACCGGATAGGGTCGGCAGGGGCCTGTGCCTTTCCTGGCTGGGAGTTGATTTGGCTGTCTGCCTCCCCTACCCCCAGTGTTGGCTCTGTGGGGCCAGGGACACTGGTGGGCAGAGCCGGCCCCCCGGCTCCGCCCTGGGCAGCCCCCGGCCTCCGCGTGGGCATGTCCCCGGGGGCCCCCGCAGCCCCGAGGGCTGGGTTCCGTCATGGCGCTGTTTTCGGACAGAACTGGACCCCAGCCCTGCTTGCCGCCCTGGGGTCGCGTTGAGCGTCCATCCCCAGAAGGGAGCCCGCGTCGACCAAGAGTGGGTTGTAGCGTCCCGGAGGCCTGTGCTCTCTGGCCCTGCATCCTGGGTGTTACAGGAGCCCTGTGCCCCCACGCCAGCGTGGGATTTAGAGCTATGACGTTAATTATGATGCGTGAGTCTCACTGTAATTAAACAGATTCATTCCCAACAATCAAGGCTACACTGCATAATATATTTAATTAGCCAGATTTCCCGTGCTCGCTGGCGGGACGGAACTGGCAAGTTCTGCGTGTAATACACTTAATTCTGAAATAAATCATTGTTTGGAGAGACACGTGCTCGCCCCCCTTCACCCACCCAGAGGAGCAGTGGTGCTGGGGGCCGGGCCCGGCATCGCGGCCCCCTGGCTTTCATGGGTCGGCCCCTCCTGGAGCATTTCCTTCCTGGGGTGGGGGGAGGCCCCCGAGTTGGACTGGGACCAGGGCGGGGGTGACGCTGGAGGCAGGAGTCTCCGCGCATGGTGCCCGGCTCCCCCGCCGTGGGCTCTGGCCCAGGGCCCTGGGGATGAGAGGCTTGCCGCTGCCCTGGAAGGACAAAAGGCACAATGTCACCCCCTCAGCAGGCCCCCTTCCCTCCTGTGTCTCGGGGACTGAGCGTGCTCTCCCCGACGGCTTCGCTGTCGTTCCCCTGGGACAGGCCCCCCATCCCGGTGACAGCCACAGGGACGTTCGTGACTTTGGTGTTCCAACGAAGAGCAGGGGTCGCCAGGCTCTCCTGGTGGCTGGGGGCGGGGGCGGGGGCACCTGGGGGCAGACAGGTCCGGCCCCGGGGGCAGCTGGGAGCGCAGTCCCCTCTCCCAGCCTCATCGGGCCCCGAGCACCCTGCAGCAGCCCCGCCCTGGCCGCCCTGCACGGCTGCCACTTCTCCCGGGACGCCCCAGGCTCCGCCCGCACACCCTGCGCTCCGCAGCTTCTGGGTGCCCGTGTCCCCGTCCGAGCTCCGTGAGGACGAGGCGGCCGCCAGCACCCGCACAGCGCCAGTGACTGCGAGTGCGGGAGCGACGGAGGCGGGCGGTCCCCGGGCCCCAGCGCTGCCGGCCTCGGCCCGCCCAGGGGGACCTTGGGACAGGAGGGGCCCCTGCGTGTCCTCCCCCTTGACCGCCTGCCCACCCTGGGCTCTGGTTACTGTGGGCGCCGCCATCTGCCGCCCGCGGGGCTGGGCCTCCTACATAATTCAGGCGCCTTGGAGAGGCTCCCCCATGGGTATTGATGAGCCCTGCTGGCCCGATCAGGTGTCGCGACATTGGACACGCGGTGAGGAGGACACGTGTCCTTTTGCCCCGTCTGGGCTGCGGTGACCAGCCGGGCAGGGAGCTTCATGGGCGGTCTCCTCCGCACATGTGGGGTCCTGTTGGCCTAAGTCACGGCCATGTGGTCAGGCGGCTTGGTGGGGGGTGGCAGTGGGCCTGGATCCCAGCCGGCCACCCGCCATGTGGCCTCGATTCCGTCACCGCACCCTCAGCCCTGGGGCCCCAGCTTCCTCGTCTGCGTGAAGGACCCAGGGTGGCACCTGCTGCCCAAGGTCGGAGGGGCGTGAGAAGGGCCCGAGTGAAGGCTGCCCCAAGGCCCCCACCAGCCGGGGCCCTGTGGGGCCAGCAGCCTGGAGACCAGCTGGAGGCTGGAGTCCTGGAGGCCTGGGCTGGCCCCTAGGACCACCCCCCCGGCCCTCTCACTCTGGGAGGCTGGAGAGGCTGCCGCTGGGACAACATCTCAGGCCCCAGTCTCAGCACCCGGGACCTACGGCCACCCCCCGTGGCCACACAGCCTCTCCAGTGGGGCCCTGCTGCAGCCGAGGCCTGTGTCCGGGGCCCAGGGGTCCTGGAAGTCCAGGCTGTGTGGGGATGAGAAAACACAAGAGCCTGGGGGCAGGGAGGGGCTCACCGAGGGCCCAGGGACCCTCCCAGGCTCCTGGGACATTGACCTTGGGCCCCTGAGGTCGGCAGGGCTCAGCCCTCCAGCCGCGCTCCGGTTGAGTGGGCGTGGGCGCCGGAGGAGCAGGTAACCTGAGCCTCTCCTCTATAGCTTTTTTAAGAAAAGGGGGATCCATCCCTTAAATAATTGATGGCGGTGTGAACAGTCAGCCCGGAGAACAGCTGGCAGGTGGCAGGCTCCCACCCCGCAGCGGCAGCATCAGGTGAAGCCGACTCTGCAGAAGGGGCGGAGCTGGGGGTCAGCGGGCGCAGTCCGGTTCCCAGCAGCTCTGACAGGCGCGCACACTCTCGTGGACTCCCGGGTCCACGCGCGCTCCTACACACGTGCGCACCTGCACGGCACCCCCATGTACATGCCATTCACACGCCACACACACGCATTCCCTTGTGAGGGACCTGCCACTGCCTCCCTGGCTCTGGGACCTCAGGGACCTCAGGGACCTCTTCCCCCGTTCCTTGTTGTGCACGGAGGTGGGAAAGGGGACCGGCAGGTGCGTGGGGCCGTGCCTCATGCCGGAGCAGCAGCTGGCAGATCTAGCGAGCGCGCTGCGTGGCAGACACCCCGAGAACAGGCCTGGCGACTGCGGGGAGCTTGCAGGGCAGCGTGGCGCCTCGGGCGGTGGCGAGCGGCAGCGGAGGCAGCCAGACCCCTGGCGGCCTCGGGAGGACGCCTCTCACCCGTCAGAGCCCTACGCGGGGACGCCGTCCTTCAGGGGCACACGGGGAGTCCCTTCACCTCCAAGAGGGTGCTCTCAGGGCAGAGCGAGCTGGCACCCGAGCCCTTCCTCCCACCCCCCGCCCCTCGGTGCTCACAGCTGGGCCTCGTCCCCACTGCGCAGCTGAGGCGGCTGAGGCTGGGAGGCGAGGCGCCTGCCCCGGGGCCCCCAGCTGCACCGCGGGGGGCCAGAGGCCCACGCCCTCGCTCCCACCCGCCGCCGTCCCCGCCTGCCCGGGCTGCCTGGGCGCCTGGGGGCCGAGCAGCCCCGGCCTCTCCACGCCCGTCCCGCCCACCTGGCCCCTCCGGGGGTTCTCACCAGCTCTGCCGGGCTTCCCACCCGGTGACGGGGCTGGGCTGCAGGGGAGGGGCACCCCTGGCTCTGGAACCTTCTGGGGCTCAGCACCGGGTGTAGGATGATGTCTTAGGAGAGGAAACGGAAGAGTCCTCCAGCGCCAGGCAGCACCCCTGCTCTGGGATGGACGAGGGACAGGGCCTGCACCCCCAGCCCGGGGCGCCCTGACTAGGTGGCCGCGGAGCAGACGAGCCAGCCACGCAGGGCCCTCGGGGGGCTTGGCCTCAAGGCGCTGGTGTTCTGCTTGGAGCGGCACCCCGGCCTTCCCTGCTGCCCCTCAGCCTGGCTCCCGGGGCCCCTCACACTCCTTGGCCCACCAAGGCCCCCCAGCTCCTGTAAAGGGCGCTCTTCCCAGGGTGCACCCCACCTCCGCACCCACACCCTAGTCCACGATTTCCTTGTTACAGACACCTTGGACGTGTCCCTAAATTGGGCCGGTTAGTGGACTTCCGAGGGCGTCTATGCGTCGACGTCCCTGCTGACCTTGACCCTGGAGCAGGGGGGCCAGCCTGCGCCCAGAGCAGCCGCGCCCTAAGGAAGCTGTCCCCGCCGCCCCCACCCCGGGAGCTGCCCCCACTCCCCAGCTAGCGACAGAGCCCAGCCACACGGCTCCTCGGCCACAGTGTTCTCGTCTGTCTGGCGGGGCCGCACGCCCCCACACCCTCTCTCGGAAGCCACCCGCACCGCACACCGCTCGTGGCTTCCTCGCTCTCGTCCCTGACGCGCCGCCCCTTCCCCAGGGCCAGTGCCGCCTGGCCGGGGCTTTGGGGGCGTTGCCCTGGAATCCTCACCGGCACCCCAGGACTGAGGTCTGAGAGCCGGGGCCACCCGCCTGCCCCGCTCCATTCATAAGTGGCTGGGCTGTGGGCCCACCACACAGAGCCCTGAGCGGGCGCGCCCACGGCTCTGAGCACAGCGGCAGCAGTGGGCGCGTGTGCTGCACACGTCGGCCCCCGCAGCCTCTCTCCGGGCCGCTCTGCGGTCTGCAGCGGGGGCCGGGGAGAGCAAGCAGGCCCAGTCGCCGAGCCCGCCAGGAGACACCGGCCCCCTTCTGCACCAGACCGACTGCCCCCAGTCCTGCAGGGGTGCACCGGGGGAACGGGCCTCCCCGGGGACAAACTGTCCCAGCGGTCAGCGCAGAGGCACGGGCCCAGTGCACCACGGAGGGACTGAGGCTGGCATCTCTAGTCTCCCTCTGTCCCTGGCGGAACCTCATCCCTGGGCAGTTTGTTCTTGGGGAGGCCCGTCCCCCAAAGGCCTGGGAAAGAACCTCTACTCAGAAATGGTCCTTGTCCCCAAATAGACACTGATGTGTGGTCTGCGCTCACCAGCCCCAGGGAAACCCAGAGGGTGGTCTGGGGCTGGTGGGCACACAGCAGAGGGGCCCTCGCCTGCCACGCACAGAGCTGTCCTGGGAGGGGTCCTACCCCTACTCCGCCGGACACGGCTGGACATTCCTGCTCTGTCCTCTCCTGGCTCAGAGGCTCCGATTTCTCTGTAACTGGTCTTGGCTGGACCCAAACCTTCCCGAGTGATGTTCATAAGTGGTGGGGGTGAGAGCCAACCCGGGACAAGGCCCGCCCGGCCTGGACCTGACCCCTGGACTGAGCCCTGGGGAGGGACAAGAAGGGGCCATTTCCTGGGCCTCAGAGTTGGAAGGGACAGGTCAAGCTTGGTGACTTTGGTACAGAGGGGGGTCCTGCCTGCCCCTCCCCCTCCCAGAGGGTTGGGGGCAGATGAGGGAGGCAGAGGAAAGGTGAGACCACTCTCTGCCCCCCTTCCCCTCTCCAGCCCCCGACCTGCGTTCATCCTGTGGCTGGTCCCCTGCCATCAGTTTTGAGGACACAGCACTGCAGAGGCGAGCGCCTTAGGCGTCTGTCCGCCCGTCAAGTCCCCACAGCCCAGAGCCCCGAGGGACGGAGCCTTGCCTGGGCCCCATGGGAGGCGCAGAGCGGGACCCCCGTCCGGGGCCCTGCCTCAGCTTCCCCTTCCTAACACGGACCGCTGGTCCTGACACCCCAGGACCCCGGGAGACCCTGGGGACACGGGAGTCCTCCAGGCCAGGTCGGGGAGCAAGGGCAGGGCCCCCAGCCCCTCGGAGAGCAGGTGGGACCAGTGTGGCAACTGGGGCGGAGGGCATTAGTGCCTGAGTGTCCCCAGGAGGGTTCCTGTGTCAACGTCCACATGCGGTGCCCGGGCAGCTGGGTGCCGGGTTCCAGCAGAGGTGCCGGCTGCCTGCCCATTGGCCCTGCTCACCCGAGGGCCGCGTCCCTGGGCCCTTCATCCTGGGCGCGACAGCCCCGTCCCCCCGCCCTGTCCAGTGGCCACACCCAGCTGGGGCCCCTCCTCCCTGGACACCTCCACCCGCGGTGCCCTGGTCAGCCTCCGAGGTCACTGAGGGCAGAGGCCGCCCGGGCCGCGTGGGGACATGAATCATGTTTGAGGTTTCCCGGTTTTACAGCCTGGAGACCAGCCTTTAAACGGCCGCGGCAGAGTCAGCAGGGGCGGGGGGGGGGGCGGGGGGGTCTCGCTTTACGAGGGACACTCTCTCGCTCCCTGGGGAGCCTCCGGCCGTGACCGATGATGCCGGGCAGCCCAGGGGACGGTCCCTTCAGCTTCTAGAATAGTGATTCTGGCCCTCAGTCATTGATCTCCCTGAGTTTTTAAAGGAAATTTTATTTGTTTGGGGTTTCTAGTCATTAGGCTAAAACCAGTAAAATAGAGCAAAATCAATGCCTGCAGAACACAGCGCAGCCAGTCTGGATTATGATGTAAAGCAGACAGAATAGATTGTGGCCGGGACCCGGCCCGGGGGAGGGCTGGGCACTGGGCGGTGGCGGGTGTCTGGGAGGGCCCTCCTGACCTCAAGGGGGGCCTTGGGGCCGCGGGTGGGGCGAGCCTCAGACCCGGTGCCCTGGGGCCTCCCGGCGCCCAGCGGCCCTCCGCCCGGGTGGAGCCTCTTCACCCCCGACCCCAGAAGTGGCGACCTCGGGGCGACAGAGCCAGGGCGACGCTCAGCGCCCTAGAGCGCGGCCGGCTTTGCAGACGGCGCCGCCCCGCAAGCCCAGGCCTGCTGTGGATGTGGCCGGAGGCCCCTCTCCGTGCGGGTCGCCCCAGCCTTCCTCTGGGCGCCAGGGCTTTGATCCACTCGGTCACCTCCCGTCCTGCCGACAAGGGGCCCCTGCGGCTGTGCTGGGAGCCCCGCGAGGCGGGCACTGAGCGGGGCTGCGTGAGCACTGGACTGCGACGGGCGAGGGCCGGAGTCGGCTTCGGAGGACACCGTGACTACGGGGTCGCTGCCCCAGAAAGCTCCAGAAATCTTCCCCTGCTGCTGGGGAGGCCGGAGCCGGGGGTGGGGGTGGGGGTTCTCGAACTCCAGGTGGGGCCAGAGAGAGGAAGGGGCTGTGCAGGGGTGGGGCAGGTTCCAGCAGGGAGGAAAGCTGGCTCGGTCATCTGCACATGAACTTTCTAGAAGCTTCTTGTCCCCAGGAGCCACCCCGGAACCTCTGGTTTCTAAGCTCGGCCCCTCCAGGGACAGGGCGGGGGAGGCAGGCAGGCAGGCGCCGGTCACCCCGCCGTCCACCCCCTCGGGGCTCCGGTCAGGGCTGCTAGGAGGTTCTCAGAGGGCACAGCCCTCACCAAGGCTGTGTGAGCACCTTCCACCGCCTCCAAAGGGGCCCTGGACGCCCGGCAGGCTGCAGCCTGGGCGGGCCTGGAGGACAGGGCGCCCTTCATCCCGGGGGCCCCGCCCCACCGCTGTGCTGGGCGGTCAGTCTCATGGGTGACCGCAGGCTGGGGCTCCTGCTGCGGGGGCCATGCTCCAGCCGTGAGCGAAGGGTTCCCTTGGGCAAGCACCTCGCCCCAGGACGGCCTCCGCCAGGCACCGTGGGGTGGGAGGGCCCAGCAGGGGACATTCAAAGCTTATAGACTGTCCAGGACGCCGCCCCCAGCTCAGGGCAGCTGGGCAGGAAGAAAATGGGTTCCCTGTGTCCCTCCCTGGCCCCCCATCCAGAGGCCCATCATGTCAGAACACGCGTTGCCGCCTTGGCTGCGGGCATCTACAGAGGCCTGAGCTGCCGCAGCAGCATGTAGGGTTTCTAGGAGCCCCACTGCAGCACAGTGGGGACCCTGCCTGCCAGGCTGGGCCCCGTGTCCCTAGGGAACCCGCTGGGTTGAGGGGAGCCCCCAGCTCACGAAGGGCCTTCAACGGACACAACCTCAGTATATGGGGGCGCGGGGAAGGAGGGCGGGAGAGGAGGGAGGTTGGGGCAGTCGGCAGGGGTGGGGGAGGGGCGGCCATGGGGGAAGGGCCACGGCGCCAACCTCCCCACTGGCAGAAGGCTGTGATTTCTGAGCGTCCGTCTCCATCCCTCAGAATTTGGGAGATCACGCGGCAGTGGTGTTTGGCACTTGAATTCCACAGAAAATTAAATCAATTACAGAGTCTAATGAAGAACCGTAGGTTTTAATTAAACTAGGCTTAATTAAAGGGTGAGCGCGCCTCTGTCAATGCCCTGATCAGGCCCTGGGGGGGGGGGGGTGTCCGAGGAGACCACGTTAGCTCTGGCGGGAGGGGATCGATGGGTCCCACACCCGAGGGCTGGCGGCAGGTGGGGAGGTTGTCACTGGGCAGCCAGGCACCGCACGGTGCCCCCGCCCCGAAGCCCCAGGCCCCGTGCAGGGCGGACGACTTCCACCCCAGCTGGACGGGCCCTGCAGACAGCCCGGCCGCCTGACAGAGGGCTGAGAGCCCAGGGCCCGCCACGCAGCGGGCCGGTGGGGCAGCCGGGGGCGTCTCCAGGGCTGCCATTGGCACCTGGGCCACAGTGGCAGCCCCTGGGCACTCAGTGCAGGCTTTGCAGCTCGCCGGACCCCTGGCCGGAGCGCCCTGCAGAGCCCTGGCCGGGGATGGATGGGCCCCCTCGGCCTGCTCACCCCACCCTGCCTGCCCGGGCCGCTCAAGCTCCCCTGTCCTGAACTCCGGGTCCCAGTGGTCGGCGGCTGCAGAGGCCCGGCCCGGTCCAAGCGGCTTGTTTCCACAGATGCCGTCTGTGCTGGACGGGGCCTCACATGTCTGCTGCCCGGCCCTGGGTGCGCAGGGCAGGGGACAGTGTGTGAAGGGGTGACCTGGTGGCCAGGCAGCATGGGGTGGCTGCCTGGCCTGCCGTGTGTCAGGGGACAGGCATGGGGTGGCTTTTAGAGGGCCAAGGGTGTGGGGGTGCCTGAGGGAGGCTTTGCATTGGAGCCCGGGGAGGTGCCAGCGGGACCTGGCATGGGCAGCGGACAGACCTGTGCGCAAGTCCGCGGGACATCACACGTGGGAACTCCTGCAAAGCAGCGGTGGACACGGCGGGACCCAGGGCCGGCCTGGGCCCAGCAGGCCCCTCGCAAGGCCCCCAGCAGGGGGGGTGACTCCCACTCACTGCATTTACCACTCCAGCTGGAGCGCCCGAGAGGGACCCGCCCCCGCCCTGCCGGCACCACCGTCCAGCTGTCCCTTCAGGAACTGCTGAGGCCCCCTGGGTCCCGCGAGCCTCCCGAAAATTGCAGCTCAGTCTCGCGGGCCCCCTCCCGTTCTCGGGCTTATGAGTGGCCCTTACACCCCGCCTGGGCCCCCAGAATAATGAATGTGTGTCCATGTGACGCCATGTGCTGGAAGCATCCTACCTGGGCGCCGAGAGCCAAACTGCATAATAAAAAAAAAACCTTCGCTGCGATTGTCTGATCTATATTTATTTCATAACTGCAGCATTAATAAGATACCAGCTTTAAGGAAACCATGACAACCAAATGCAGAAAGGCTTGTCCCGGCAAATAGATGAATTCATAAATAACCCTGCGGCGTTGTTGTCAACCGCCGCGGGACCCTGCTGCAGTGCCAACGCAGGGCTGCCCGCCCCATGTCCGGGCCAGGGCCACCGTGGCGCGCCCCCAGGGCCGACAGACCCCGGCTGTCGCCCGGACCTAGCATGAGGCGGGTGGGTGCTCTGGCTGGGGGAAAGGACCCCTTGCAGAGCTCGGTGCCCCCGAGGACAGTGTGTGCAGGTAAATGGCCCTGGGGCGGGAGGGGGTGACACAGGGAAACCACCCTATCTCTCTCCACCTCAGACGGCCAGAGTGGGGGCGAAGCGGCGGTGGGGGGCAACGGGACACTGGTCCCGCCTTCCAGAGCAGACGACTGTTCGTGGAAGGAGAAATTTCTTCATTCATGCAATCGTTCCTCCGTCCCCCGGATGTCTGCTGGCCACCAAGGATTTCGGGGTGCAGCGGCAAGCGACCAGCCAGGCAGGGGTGCCAGGGGAGCCTCCACACCTTGCCGTGCACGCTCGGCAGTGACCGACACGCCCTGTCGGCTCCCGCAAGCGGCTGGCGGAGCGCCGGCCAGGCGCCCCCCGCCGCCGGGGCCTGATATTTTTGCTGCCCTGGCCCTTCAGCTTCGCACTGGAACAGCTCACTGGGGCCTTGACTGCCCAGGGGCCGAGCAGCCCGCCGAGGGGCCCCCCGCGGGACGTGCCTGAGACACGCTTCCCGGGTGTGTGTCCCCTGTCCGGAGTCCGGCGCCGCCTGCCGTGGGGGCGGCGCGCTGAGGCTGGCGGTCAGGGCACCGCCTGGCGGCCCGTGCTGAGGAGGGGTCCTGCGGCCCCTGGGCCTGCATCTCCTCCTCCAAAGAGAGCGAGCCCGGCCCTGTCTGGCCAGATTCCTGAGAACGAATCCTAACGAAAGAGTGCGACCGGGGGCTGGGGGAGGGCGGGAGGACCTGGTGGCGCCCGGGGACCTCAGTGCCGTGCAACTGCTCCGTGTGATGCTGTGCTAGTGGACACGGGACGGCAGACCTTTGTCCAAACCCACGGAACGTACAGCACCGAGGCTGGCCCTAGCGTCCGCTGTGGACATGTCGACACCGGTCCGTCGATGGTGATAAAGGGGCCCCGCAGGTGGGGACGGTGGTAACGGGGAGGACGCGCCCGCGTGGGGCTGGGGCCGCAGGGGCAACCCCTGCCCCTCGCAGTGCCCCGTGGGCTAGCTCTGCTCTAAAGGAGAGCGCGCACGTGCTGAAAACGGAACCTCCTGCCGTGGCCGTGCAAACGCTCTCATCAGAGGTCCCCTCCTGCGAGGCCTCTCTGAGCCCCGCGGGGCCGCCCCCGCCCCGCGGGACCGCCGTTCCCGGGCACTGCTGCTGGGCGGCGGGAGCGTCTTTGGCCATGTGTGTCTCAACCCCAGCCCGGACAAGGTGGGCAGAATGGGGGCTGCCTGGGGTGGGAACAGACCCCAGAACCCCTGGGGAGAGGACAGCGTGAACCATTCAACGGGGCGCAGACACCTGCCCGGGCCTGCCCTGACCGCCCACCAGGAGGCCCTGGGGCCAGCAGCGGCCCGGAGTCACGAGGACGGAGCGGGGGCACCGCTGCAGGGCTGACGGCGGGGCCCAGGGCCGCGGCGCTCAGCAGCACGGCCGGGCCGGGGGCCCCGCCAGCGCCCATCGGCCCCTGGGCTCCTCGCGCTCACCTCCCGGCACGTGCCCGGCGCCCTGAGGCACCCCCACCCTAGCGCGCGGAGCCTCCGTCAAGGTCCTGCCGGACCCCTGCCCCTGCCCTGTGCCCTCAGAAGGTATCTGTTGCCAGCCTTACCCACCCTCGCCCCCAGCCACAGGCAGGTTTCTCACTCAACTCCGCACCCCCCACCCTCTTACCTGTGCATTGGGGTGTCCTACCTCTCTCCCTCTACCTGTCTCTGTCCCTCCCTGTGTCTCTCTGCCTCTAAATCTCTACCTCTTTCTCTCTGCTGTTGGTTGAAGGGTGGACCTCATGCTGCAGCCCGGGGTGTGGGTCACACACCTCCTCCCCCTCCAGTTCCTACAGGAACACCTGCCTGCCCCTCCACACCCACCTGATGACACCCTTGTTTCAGGAGGAAAGACGTGGGCGCCCCCTGCAGGCCGCCAGCGCGGGGTTGGGTGGCGTCCTAGCTGCGGAGGAGGAGGTACTGCCACCCACGCCTCACCCCACCTCGTCCACCCCGACTTCCCGGGCCCGCTCACTAAGCGTCCAGGGAGCCTGCGGACAGGGCGCGGGCGCCCCCTAGCGCCCGCAGACGGAGCTGCTCGAGGCCCCCATGACACCTTCCCCACGCCCGCGCACACACACGAGGGTGTCCGAGCCCACGGGGCACGCAGACACGGGCCTCCAGGGACAGGGCCTGCCCGGTGAGCTGCTGCAGGTTCCCAGGAGTGGGCCGGTGAGGACGCTCGGCCCTCCCAATGGTGTTGCCCACGCCTCCCGCAGTGCCTCTGTGACTCCCAGTTTTCTGCTCCGGGGGTCCCCGCGTACAGGGGAGTTCAGGTCCCTCCTGGGCTCCGCGCTCTGCGCACCCCTAATAATGGGACGCCCGAGGTGCTCCGAAAAAGCCTGGGCTTCCAAGCAGCTGCACCGCGGCCCACATTGGTCCACCCCCCAGTCTTGCTGACCTCCCTGAGCCAGGGCTTATTTCTGCTTAGCTGGCTCCAGCAGGAAACTGAGGCACACGGGGGCCCGGGAGAGACAGGGGAGCTCAGATGCCCCGGTGCTGAGCCGCCCCGCTCCACGCGGTCTCATGGAGAGGCCCCAGGCCTGGGGGCCCCCAGCTGCACCGCGCATCCCGGCCCGGGGCGTCCCCTGTCGGCTGCCATACGCACAGCCAGGCTGGGCGGGGGCGGGGAGCCGGGGCGCCGCGCGAGAGACCCTCGCGTGTCCCCGGGCGGGGCGTGGGTCTCGGCGGCCACCTCGGCCCTCAGCGGGATCCTCCTGTGCCTCCGTGCGGTCGCCCACCGCAAAGGTGCTCGGTTGGCTTCAGGGAGCGCTTCCGCCACAGTGCGCAGGTGCAGAGACAGGCACTTGTTCCGTAAGATGCGCACCTCGGTGCTGACGCCTCCCACCATCAGCGGGAGTGGGACGGTGTTAGGCAATATTTTTTGTCCTCTGTCACATATAAACAGATGGGGTCCTGAGGTCCATGTGGCCTTTGGCTTATGGAGTGGGCGGCCCCGACTGAGCCTGAGGCCTGTCTTTATAAGAGAACCTGCCTGCGGATGCAGCCTGAGCCGGCTCTGGGCAGCCTCCAGGGCAGGCTCCCTCCAGGCCCTGAGGCGGAACCTGCAGACCCTGGGCGCTCCCAGGAGCCAAGAACGCGGGGAGGAGCCCTTCCATTGGCCCGGACGCCATCCCAGCACCTCCTGAGAACTGGGTTCACCTGGACATGCTCAATGGCCAGAGCGTCTACACCTGCACCCGTAAGTTCAGTATTTTCAGCACTACTCTCTGCACTTTTAAGCATGTGCAGCAAAAACTCAGCGTTCTTTTTGGGCCACCAACCCTGGGCACGCCTACTGACTCCACATCCTTCAGCTACTTGGTGGCTTTTGGGATATGCACACCCTTGATGGCCTGGGCCATTTCATGAGTGTTAAAGTGAGTACGAAGATTTGAACCTGTTGATTTGCATGATTTTGGGGGACTTCTGGGTCAGGTGAATAGCAAGCCATTTTTAGAGGTCACCTCATGCCGTTTCTAAGCGCGCGGCTCCGTGGCATTAGGGGACAGTCACACTGTTGTGCAGCCGCTGCCGCCATCCTCCTCTCCAGGACTTTCTCATCTTCCCAAACGGGGACCGTCCTTACTAAACCCTCACCCCCCGCCCCTCCCCCAGCCCTGGCACACGTCACCCCAGCCTCTGTCTCTGGGGATCTCAGTCCGCCAGGGGCCTCCTATGGGTGGGATCCCACAGCACTGACTGATCCTTTTCCGTCTGGCTCGTTTCCTGAGCCCGATGCCTTTCAGGGTCCTGTCTTTTATTTTGTTGTGATTAACCTGGTGCCTCTGGGCTAACACTCCAGGCTGTTCTTTGTCTGGGTGGGTTTGGGCGCATTTTCTGCCTGGGGTCATCCTCCCCCAGGACATGAAGTTCCAGTAAGACACCTGCTTAAGCTGTCATGGACCATCACCCTCTGCGCCCAGTGTCTGCCCCAGGTGGTCTCAGGCCTTTCCTTGCAGAGACACCCTGAACCCGCAGAATGAGCGTGGCGCCACTGCACGCCTCGGTGGGTGTCTGTGGAGCCCGCCCCTCGCCAGCAATGATGGGGGCTCTCCTTCTCCGAGGTCTGGGTGCTCTTTGTGGCTCATTTTGGAAATGACAGGAGGCACGATTCTGTTGGATGGTCCTCGGGAGACGGTGTCTGTCCCAGGGAAAGTGGGTGAGGGTCGCGGTGGCAGAAGCTCAGGCAAGGAGCCCCCAGCCTGCCACCTCGCCCCTCAGTCAACTGCTGCACAAAGCGGCAGGAGGCTTGCCAAGACCAGGCTCAGGAGGCTGAAAAAGTGAGCCCACGTGACCATCCATCCAGGGGAACGAGACCTGTGCGTGCACAGGGTGTGATTTATAAGATCAAAAAAATGCCCTGACCGGTGTGGCTCAGTGAGCTGGGCTTCACTCTGCAAAGCGCGGGGTCCCTGGTTCAATTTCCAGTTATGGCTCATGCGTGGGTTGCAGGTTTGGTCCCTGGTTGGGGCATGTATGAGAGGTAACCAATCAATGTTTCTCTCCTTCTCCTCCTCCCTCTTTTCCCCTGTCCCTAAAATTAAATAAATAAAATCTTTAAAAAAAAAAAAGAACAAAAACTGGCACCAACCCACGTGTCCAGTCAGAGAGGGAGGGCGTGGTGATGGAACAATGGACATCGGATGCATGTGGCCCTTCAATGGCAGGTGCACAGAGAATGTTCGCGGGTGGGGAAATGTGCATCAGGAGTCAATGCCAGCCTGGCGTGCAGCACGGTGCCTGTTTTGACAAATAAAAAAAGCACTTTACCTGGTCACTGCCGTGCCATTCAGGGTCCCAGGGCTGAGCCGGCCTGTCTTCCCAGGGCGCAGGTGACGCAAGGGAGGCAGAACGTGTGCTGACGGCTGCCAGAGTGTGGGGAGGCGGGAAGAGGGGTCCTAGAGCACAAACCCCTGTGCGGGTCTCGGGGCCCAGGTGACCTGCTTGGTCTGGGCAGTCCCTTTGGACAGGCTGGCTTCGGCTAGTGGGTGGCCTGAGCCAGAGAGGAAGCACAGGGCCCGGGGGGCCCCCCCTCACCCCCAGCAGGGACCTGCTCTCCCACAGGCCCAGGCGCCGGGCGTGGGTTCCTCCCAACCTGTCTGCCTGTCACCTCTCCCCTAAAAACGGACAAAATGCAGCTCAAATCAAAACACCCGGTTAATCAAGAATCCAAGGTAGGAACGGGCAGGCTCTGAGGGGAGATGTCGGAGCAGGCAGAAGATTCCAGGCACGGTTTTGTTCTCATGGTTCTGGAACCTGCGGAGGGAGCCTGAGCTCCCGGCCGATGCGGGTACCAGGGCCTCCGGAGCGCAGCAAACCGGAGTGGCATTTGTCCTAGAACGGCGCTTTCTGGGCCTGGCTCACCCAGGTGACGCCCTTGCAGGCCACGGTGTTCCCAGGCCAGCGTGGCCACGGGGGCCGGAGCTGCGGCCCGGCTGACCGACACTGCCTCCGCGAGAGGGGAGCACCGGAGCGCCCACTGGGAAGGCGTGGCCCCTGGCCTCTGCCGCGGAGGCCCCGCCCAATGGCGCTTGGCGGAGGCGGGGGTGGGGGTGCCCCAGGGCGCGCGCCCTCATGGCCATCCGTCATCCCCGCCGCCAGATCATCCTGGGCTGATTAAATTAGCGGATGCAATCATGATCTGAAGCAAGTTAATTGAGAGAATTTATTTGGGCCTGACAGTTTTATGCATGTTTGATTAAGTATTATAAGGTTGGTTTCTGATTTTGCATAATTTAACTTTAAATCCTGCGCTGGGGGGCCCGTCAACCATTAACGACCAAAATAAACCTCTTTTAAGTTGCATCTATTTATAATATATTTCTGAGTGCAGTGTCTTCCAGATTTCTTTCCTTTGCTGCTGTTGTCGAAGTGACAAATACATACGTTAAAAGTAACATTTTGAGCTGTAGCGTTTACCCTTTAAATCTGCAGGGTACACAATGCATTAAAAGTTTTGAAAGAAGTACCGGTTCGCGTTTATATAGCAAGAAGTGACAGATCAATGCGCATGTTTGTCTTCAAAAATGCATACGGGTGGCCAGGTTCCTGGGAGCCAGACAGGTGGCTCACGCCGTGCGGTGACAGCTCAGCCACAGATCTTCCCTCCTGCCGCCACAGCTCGGCTCAGTCACCACTGGGCGGGCTGTGTCTTCGGCGAAACTCGCACTGGGGGAGACAGACGTGGGCTGCGGAGGGGCCAAACCCGGGTGAGCGCTAACCCCAAACACACGCCTTTCGTGGTCCCCTCGTGGCTCGGGTCTGGGTTCTAGGACAGGGCACGTCCATTAAATGGCAGGGCCTGCTGCCCGGGAGGAGGTCAGGGCCACCAAGAAGCTGGGCCGCACGGCCTCCTCCTCGTCACCGAGCAAGGTTGGGGTCCAGGCATTGTCCAGCTCCCAGAGAAGGCTGCCCGCTGCAGAGGGTGAAGCGGCTCCCGTGCCCAGAGCCGCCTCCTGTAGCTTGGGTGCGGGGCGGGGACACACTTCCGAGAGGAGGGCAGATCTGTGAGCGCCAAGCTATAAGCCAGCCGCTCTGGGAGTCCCCAGCATTGCTCACAAGGCCCTCAGACGCGGGTCCGCTTCCCCAGCGCCTGGCGTCCTGCCCTGTGCCCCGCTGCCCGTGCGGGGCACGGGCTGGACCTAACTGGGGTCAGGCCGCGGTGTCACCGGCAATGCCGGGCTGGGGCCTGCCGCTCCCCAAAGGCCAGCCTCCACCTTCGAGGGCCCAGCACAAGCCGGGCACTTCCGTCAGCCCACCTGTCCAGTAGCACCGAGCCCTGCTGTGGGCCGGGCCCAGGGGACGAGACATGTCTGTCCTCAGGAGCTTCCGCTCCAGAAGGGTGGGGTGGGCGCCAGCAGCGGGGCACCCTCCCCCCAGCATGACCTTGCTGGCAGAGAGTGACCAGCTGCAGCCAGCCTTGGAGTCAGTAAGACAGGGAGGAGCCAACAGCTGGGTGGAGGCGGTGGGGGGGAAGCAGCTGGGATGGGAGGCCCCCCTCCCTGTCCCCAACCTCAGAGTCACAGCAAGGGAACGGAGGGCGGCACCCCTCACTAGAAAGGGGTGGGACCAGAGCCAAACCAGGCAGGTGGGTGGTTACAAGAATTTGAAATTACATATTGTTGTGCTCAAACCACTTGGGCATGTCATGGCCATCTCAAATTTAGAATCAGAACATAACCCCCATTTTGTTGTGCTCAGTCCCCGGGGCATGGATCCGGTGGGACAGACAGCGCCTCAGGGCTGTGCCATGGGGTCCCGGGGCTCAGCTGGGAAGACTCAAGTCCACGAGTGACCCAAAGGGCTGGAGTCAAACACCTCTGGAGGCTCCTGCTCTCCGGGTCAGGCTCCGGCGCCAGGCGCCCGAAGGCTGCTTTCAGCTGGGCCCAGACCCGGGGCTCCCCACCACGGCCCCCCGCCCACCCTCCTGTACGCTCAACGTGTCCCCAACGCAACCCCCAAATGCCCCCACATGCCCTCCACTTGGTCCCCATGTGCCCACCAGTGCCCCTACATGGCCTCTTGCTTGTGCCCTCAACACGACCCCCATGTGTGCTCCCTAACTTCCTGCCATGTGACAACCCCCCACTGACTGCCGAGGGTACCCCCTCCCCATGCCCTTCAGGTGGCACCCCCACATGCCCTCTCCATCGTGCCCCCCACGCCCCCTCTCAGCACGGAGGCTGCGTGCTGTGAAGGAGCATCCAGGAGGCCAAGGCGGACGCTGCACGGCTGCCTGTGACCACCTGGGAGATTACGGAGGTCCCTGGGGCCTCAGGATCTGGTCACTAAGGCAGCCCGAAGCCAAGGGGAGAAACGTTTCCAGACAGCGAGGTCACTGCAGGGCCATCCACGAGGTAGCATCTCTGTGTCAGCAAGTGGAGAGAAGCGTGGTGGGGGTGCCGGGCTCCACAAGGATAAATGCCCCTTTAAGGCCTGTCAGCAAACCTCCCCGAAAGGCCAGAGAGTAGAGGGTTCCGGATCTGCAGGCCACTGCGTGTCTTGGGGCACCTCAGCTCAGCCATGGCAGCTCTAAAGCAGCCACAGCAACCGGGGAGTGGTTCACCCCTGTACTCACAGCCCGGCTCAGGTCCTCCTGGGGGACCCGGCTGCAGGCTCTGCCGCACTGCGCGCGCTGTCCCAGCAGGTGGCGCTGGGCCGCTGCCAGCAGCTCTGCAGCTCAGGGGGAGGCCCCGCTGACCTGGGACTGACTTCGGGGAGGGGACCCCCAGGAGGATGGAGAGCAGATGGGAACCTCCGCACCAGGGCAAGCCTGTGACCAGGCACAGCCTGTGTCCGGGGGCTGCCACGGAGCTGGCCTGAGGACACAACCCTGTCCTCAGGTCCTCATATCGCCTGCCGGACGGTGGTCCGGCCGCACAGGGGCAGAGTGTGTGGTCAGAAGTGTTGTGAAGTTTCCAGAGCTGTTTAAACACGTGCACAGGTGGACTGGACGGCAAAGTAGAAATACATCTGCTCGGGGCAAGACAACGGAGCTGGTGGGAGGGACGCGCCCACCAAGGAGTGCTGGCGGCTTTGGGGCGGAGGGAGGGCAGGGCAAAATCAGAGCCCTCCGCGGCAGGGGCGGCAGGGCCAGGGAAGGGGTGGCGGCCGGCTGGAGGCCACCCCCCAGGGAAGGGGGCATTTGACCCAGGTTTTGACAGTTGAGTAGGAGCTCAGCAGGTGGAGGAGGCACAGAGGGCAGTACAAACAAGTACGCCGGGGCAAGTCATGGGCAGGGACAGCGATTTTCAACTGTTTTCATTTCATGGCACACATAAAGCAATTTCTGAAATGCTGCAGCACGCCAAAAAATGTACTTTCGCAGATCTGACCAAAAATAGGTGAAATTTCGATTCATTCACACCGGACTGCTATTGCTGGGTTGGCTGTCGTCTTTTTTGGGAGGGGGGGGGGCGGGGGGCAGGGGACAATGTAAGGGAAAAGAAGTCAGTGCCCCTGACTAAATTGTCAGGTGTTGCATGTTTTAAAAATGCTTGCGGCACAGCGGTTGAAAATCGCTGGGCTGGAACAACGGGGCCTCCTTCCCAGGGGACTGCCTGTGGTGTCTCAAGGGGCGGGCCAGAAAAGCCACCACTGCCGAGGTGGGCACAGAGACCCAGCCTGCAGAGATGATGCCTTTTAAGAAACACTTCTTAAAAGATTCCCCTTCTCTTTCATCCTGTCCCGTTGCTGCTTCACAGACGCTCTGGACACTTCAAAACTGTCCGGGCTTCAGGCCTTCGTCCCTCCCCTCTCCATCTGACCCCGCCAGACCCTCCTCACCAGCAGGGCGGGAGTTGAAGGGCCAGGACCACACGGTCCTTCCCACAGAGCAGGGGCTGGGTGTGAGTGGGCTGGGGTCAGGGCTCAACCAAGTGACCCTCAGGGCCTTAGCCTTTGCGGGTGGGGACAGACAGCCGCTTGCACTTGTGTGGAACTTGCACTATCTCGAACTTGATAGAACTCATCCGAATGGACCTTGCAAGCTACATACAAGGGGAAGCGTCTCTCTATCCTGACATCTCCGTGGGATTAAAATACTTAAAAGCCGTCCGCATAAAATCCTCATTTTTCTGAGAAAGGGCAACCCGAGAACATGTGTCAACCAGCCCGCCCCGACTTCCTATAGCTGGACACACGCGCCCGCGGACGCTTTCCGCCAGCCGCCCCTCCAGGCCACGCCGGGCTTCAGCCGGCTGCCCCATCCCAACGCGCCCTGCAGCAGCACTCAGACTAGCAGACGAGTAGAGAAGCGATCGCCGAATCGCCCTCCCTAAGTGCCGGCGACGCAGCGACACTCCCTGCCCTGCCCTGCCCACCCGGGCGCGCGCGCGCCGGCGCACAGCCAACCGCTAAGATAGCAGCGGCGCGTGCGCGGGAGAGTTGCCTGGAGGCCGCACGCGCAGACCCACTATCTGCGCCCGCGCAGAACTGGTCAAGCCGCCAGGGGCGTACGCGGGGCGGGGACGCCGACGATAACGTCATAGGGCGCGCGCCCGCCCAGGAGAAGCGTCGAGTTCCGGGTGTTCAGAGTCGACCCCGAACTGGGGGGAAGGGAGGTGCTGTCGGTGTCGGAGTGGGCGGAGGGGCGTGAGGACAGCCCTACGGTGGCCGCGGAGGGACGGCGCTACGGCTCCCACGCTGGGCCAAACGCCACCGGCCGCCGGGCGCCGGAGCCCCTGGCCCTTCGGGGCAGGTGGAGACGCGTGAGGCACCGGGCCCCGCAGCCACCGCGCCGTCGGCACCATGCGGCCGCCCTGCTCCTGGAGCCCCGAGGGACAGGGGTACCCGCAGACCGGGACGCCGGCGTGGAAAAGGCACCCGGTGAGCGGGCCGGCGGGGGTTGCCTCGGGCGTCTCCAGGGCCAGGGGCGGGGGGGTTCCCCGGGATCCCGGCGGGTCAGTCCTGCGACGGGATCCCGTGGCGGTCGCCAGTTCCCCCTGAGGCAAGCGGGCACAGCCGCCTCGTGCCCGAGACGCCTTGATCCGGGACTCGGTGCCGCCTGCGCGGCCGAACGTCCTGGCGATCTGGGGCCTGGGGCGGGCGGCGGGCGGCGGGATGAGTCTCCGGCGATCGCAGGTTGGCCGCGTCCCCGCAGCGTGCAGGGAGTGAGGACCGGCTGTCGAACGACCCTCCAGTCGAGGGCACCGACTGCCTGAATGTCATGCCTGGAGGCGGCGGGCTGAGACGGAGGTGAAGCCTGGATGGAGCAGCTGCGTGTTAGGCCAGGTTTTGGCCAAACCTGCAGAAAGGGCCGGGCCTGCGGGGCAGTGAAAGGGTGGACGTTCGGCCTTCCACTCCCCCGCCTGCGGCCGGACCAGCAATTGGGCGGCCATTTGCTCTCACCAGCGGCCGAAGAGGGAGCTTGGAGGTGTCCTCACTTCTGATGGGAGGCAAATGCCCGGCAGTGTCTCCTGTAACCTGTAGCCAACTTTGCTGCTTCCACTTGACACATTCTGTTCTTACAGCTCTTGGTTTCCATCCACAGATTTAGACGAGCTTTCCGCGGCAGTTACGTTGTAAAACTAGAGGGTCCGTTGCTGCTGCTTGGCCCCCTGCGGCCCCGCCTGTAGGCCCTGTGCCCTGCTGGGACACTCCAGCCTGCCAGGCACAGTGGCTCCTTGGCTTGTGGCGCCTGCCTCCCACCCTGCCCCTGAAAGCAGTGCCGTGGGCATCCCCGTTTTGCAGAGCTGCCTAGTTCCCAGCTCTTGGGTCTCTGGTTGCTGAAGTGAACTGCTCCACGTGTGCCCTGTGGGCACCTCGCCCCCATCCTGGGCCCGTTTTGGGATGCCATTGAGGGACTTCTATTCACTGTGGAGAAAGGGGCCTCAGACAGCCAGGCAGGGCCGGGCAGGGCCGGAGCACCCAGACCAGCGCGAAGCTGGTGGAAGGAAGAGTTAGCCAGGGCGCCTCGTGGCCCTTCCTCCGTTTCAGCACTGACTGCCTCCGCGGGCCCCCAGCCGCCGTCCTGGCCCTCCTTCCCAGCCACTGGTGGATTAGTGCTTTTGGTTTCCATGTGATTGTGGGTCCCTTCGGAGTCTGTGGCAGAACCGGCGTCCTGGGCTTGGTTTCACTGCCGCCCAGGCTGACATGTCCGGGGTGGGAATGTGCTCGGGATGCAGCCGCTTGGGCTGACTCGGCTTCTTTGCTTGTCGCTCTCCTGCAGGCCCACGCCTCCCCCGGGGCTCAGCTGCGGGCTCCCGGGCCTAGGTGCCCATGACGCTGACTGCTGCCCGGACGCCGCCTCCGCCGCGAGCTAGCGCCGCCGCCCAGGCCCCAATGCCGGTCATGCCCATCCCGCGGCGGGTGCGCTCCTTCCACGGTCCGCACACCACCTGCCTGCACGCGGCCTGCGGGCCTGCACGCACCTCCCGCCTGGCGCGCACCAAGTACAACAACTTCGACGTGTACGTGCGGGCGCGCTGGCTGTACGGCTTCATCCGCTTCCTGCTCTACTTCAGCTGCAGCCTCTTCACGGCCGCACTGTGGGGCGCGCTGGCCGCCCTCTTCTGCCTGCAGTACGTGGGCGTGCGCGTCCTGCTGCGCTTCCAGCTCAAGCTGTCGGTGCTGCTGCTGCTGCTGGGCCGCCGGCGTGTGGACTTCCGCCTGCTCAACGAGCTACTGGTCTACGGCATCCACGTGACCATGCTGCTGGTCGGGGGCCTGGGCTGGTGCTTCATGGTCTTCGTGGACATGTGAGCGCCTTGCGGCCTGCTCCCGGCTTCCTAACTGGGACTGGTGGGGTCGAGGCCTGCGCCCGGGGTCTCTTGTTGGGGTAGGTCAGGGCCCTTGTCCGTCACTCCGTCCCGCAGACAGGTCCGTGCGGGGAGAGGAACAGGCCAAGACTTCTGTGAGGGGCTGCTGTGCCCTCCCGCACCCTGGGTTTCTCCTCTGAGCTTCCTGTGTGCGCCCGGGTGCAGTGTCCCCTTGGCCACCGCCTGTGGTTCCAACCTGCCCTTTTCCAGGCCATGCCGTGTCCTCGTCTGTTCTCCAGGACACCGGCGGGGTGTGCGACCCAGGAGCGCATCTGAAGGGCATCGCCCTGGACGTGCACCCCCCGCCCCTGCCCTAGGGAAGCGTCAGGCCCCATTCATCACACTGCCACCAAGCTGTCCACGCTGCCCTGGGCCGCCCTGGTCCCGGCACAGCCTGGAGGCCCTCCTCTGTCTGGCGCCCTGAGACGGGCGGGGGCCTTGAGTCCCAGGCCAGTCAGCAGGGCCACTGCGGTCTGTGCAGGCGCGGTGGGGCGGGGAGTCACGGCCTCCTGGGAAGCCTGAATGGGGGTTTCTGGGAGGACAACACCATGCCTTTCTGGCTTTGGGGGGTGCTTTTGGCCTCTCTTCCTTGGAGGGAACGTCTGGAATTGAGACTTGGGTGTCTGGAACAGCGGTCGAAGGTTGTGGGAGGCGCTCTGAGTGTGCACCGGAGCCTGTGTTGAAAAGCACCTCTTAGAGCCGAGGCTGTGGTGCAGGGCTGGGTCTCTAAGTCAGGGCGCACCTGCCCTTTTGCTCCTGCCTGTGCAGCTCTTAGTGTGAAAAGCAAAAATGAATGGGGCCAGGAGAGCGCGAAGGGCCAGCGGCCCAAGGGCACTCTGGGTTGCAGGGGACGCGGGGCCAAGGCCCAGCGTCTTGTCCAGACCCCTCACTCTGGCCTTCTGCCTCAGGGGGACAGGGTGGCCGTGTGGTTCGGTGGCACCGGAGGCCTCCTTGGGAAGGGAGAGGGCACTCAGAATAATTGTGCTGGGACAGCAGACAGACTGGACTAGGACATACGGCCGAGGCCGCTTCACCCCAGGTTGCCCTGCACCCCTGGGCGTGGGCGGTGGCCCCTTTGACCCTGCCTGGCCAGGCAGGCCAGCGGCCCCCGGGGGCCCTCTCAGAACTGTTATGTGCCACTGGAAGAAAACCCAAATCAGGGAGAGAAAGCAAAAACCCTTGGCTGTCACCGTGCCCTCAGTTTGTAGTCAGCTCTGTCCGATGATTGTGGGAGGGCTCCTTGGGGAAGGGACGAGCTGTCCGTCCGGGTCACTGGACGGCAGGCGAGGAGCTGACTCGCGGGGACCCCACCACTCAGCGCTGCAGAGAATATTTTGCACTAAATCATGCTGTTTCCTAAAAGCTTTGTTCTGTGTTCGTTAACTCACGTCACTCCGATCCTACGAAACCCGCTGACCTAGGCAGGCGCGTGTCCACGCCATCGGGGTGGCGGGAGGGGTCCGGCGGGCGCCGCCTCGAACGTCTGCGGGGCAGGACTGGGAGTTGACACGCTCGACGTGCAGCTGCTCAGGGGCTCGAGTGCCTGTGAATTCTTTACGAAATGAGCCACCTGCATTAAACTTATTTTTTTAACGCGTTGATGGAGTGATTTCTTAGAGCTCAACCTTTTATTCCTTTTGTTGTTGTTCTTTTAAATATTAACAACCAAAAACAAGTACACTTGGGCACATTTTAAAACAGTCCCCTGCGATGCCGGGACAGGCGAGGGTGGTGGGCTGCTGAGGGGCCCCACGGTGGAAGCCTGCCCCGCGGGTGTGGGGAGCCGTGGGGGCCGAACGCGACTGGCAGACGGGCGTGCGGAGCCCCCAGATAAGGCGGGGGCGCCCACCCGGCCTCGGGGGTGGGAAAGCTGGGCCTGGACCTCGCGCGGGCGGTCGCCTTTAGGGGCAACGCACGTGTGCAGGAGAAGAGGCAGGACACCAGGAAGGACACACCAAGGCTTCCCCGGTGCTGGGCAGGGGCCCGTGTGACGACGGGGTGATGGCCTTCCCAGCGGCCCAATGGCCAGAGAGCGTCCTCAGGAGGGAGATGGGGCTGTTCCCAGCAGCCCGGCCACGCCCTCTGGACTCCTGGGGAGCTGAACGTCTAAAAAGAAACCTTGGCTGGTCTTGGGCCCAGCGTCGGATGGCGGAGTTGGTGACGTCCTCCCAGAGGCCTTGGCCCCCGGAGCAGCAGAGGCGGCAAGCTGAGCTTGGAGGGATGCCCCTTCCCGGGCCTGCCCCCCGCCCCCGTGACCTGGGTGGCCCGTGGCCCGGGGAGCCCCAATGTGGGCGCGGGAGCTCACCCGCGGGAGAGCACGCGCCACGCATGCTTCCCTGGCGGCAGCAGGGCCCTGCCAGCCCTGCCCCAGGTTGGTCTTCGGGTCGCACCGCGGCCTCCCCACCAGCTTTGCCTCGTTTCCAGGGGCTTGCGGTGGCTGCCTGGACGGTTAGCTAGGCCAGCGCTGGCCGGCGTGGGAGCCTCCCGCCCCACAGGGCTCCTGAGCTCGGGCACTGGGCTGCGGGGGCCGAGCGGCTGGGGTCTGAACGGACGTGGCCACACGTGGCCAGAGGTCACCTCACTGGCTGGGACCCAGCAGCTGGATAACGGCATTTTGTGTGCCGCAAGCCACTCTGTCCTGTTGGCTGAGTTAACCTGAGGTCCCCTGTGTGACAGGCACCTTTTTCAAAGATGACACACGGAGGGGCCAGGCAGGGGAGACAGGCTCCGGTCCCCCAGGCAGCGCTCTCGCTACCAGCGAGGGCCTGCCCCGGGCGGGGCGGGGGCCCCGGGGGTGCCGCTGTGGGGGGGGGGGCGGAGGGCCACCCCGCGGCAGCCGCCGGGGCGGACCTGGGCCCCTGCCTGGCAGGGGAGCCACAGGGCGGCTCCCGGGACGTGCGCATCGGATGAAATGCCGTAGCGTAGGTTTCCTTCTCATTATGGAACTGACTGGCATAACCAGAGGCTTCTGGAGGCTTCTCAGGGCTGGGAGCCGAGCCAGGACAAAACCCAAACCAGCCTAAGGAGGCTGAGACACGGGGCAAGTGCAAGGGGCTGGTCTAGGAGACAGGGTTAGCCCTCGCGCCAGGCCTCCAGCCCTGAGCAGCTGTCCCTCCCGACGCCCCCAGGTGGCCCAGGCTGCCACTGAGGGAGAGAAGGGATCAGGAGAGCTGGCGGGTCGGACCCCAGTGACGTGGGTGGGTGGGGAGGGTCCCCCCAACCCCCCTGCCCCCGCACACAGCAGGATGTCCAGGTGGGTGAAGAAGGACTCAAAACCGGGGGAGCGCAGTTGGAGGAGGAAGGAGGGAGTGCCCGTCCCCTGCTCTGGAGTTGGCAGCGCCACCTGGTGGTGACAGCCCCTGGGTGATGGCGGCGTGGCTGGTGGTGGTTTGGGGTTGGGGCCTGGCGGGTGCCGGGTGCCAGGTGGGCAGGTGTGGACCAAGCTCCGCACAGGGACCTCAGGGGCGGACGCCGGCCGCGGGCCGGGAGCAGCCCCCACAGGAGGGTGGGCGGCCTGGCCGTGGGACTCAGAGGGCCACCTGAGGCCCAGAGGCCTGGCCAGAAGCCGGTCACATTCGGGGATGGGTGATCGCTGGGCAGAAGGAGAGCGCCGAGAGGGCAGCGATCTTCAAGATGGGAGGTCACGCCCTGGCTGGTGCGGCTCAGTGGGGTGGGCACCAGCCAGCAAACCAAAGGGTCGCCGGTTCAGATCCCGGTTGGGGCACTTGCCTGGGTTGCAGGCTGGGTCCCCACTTGGGGGCATGCAAGAGGCTGCCAATTGATGTTTCTCTTGCCCATCCAAGTTTCTCTCCCTCTCTTTCTCCCTCCCTTCCTCTTTCTCTGAAAGATAGATAAAGTATTTAAAAGAAAAAAAAGAAAGAAAAAAGAGATGAGAGGTCAGTGGTCAGGGCCAAGGGCAGAGAAGGGAAGGAGAGGTTCTCCCTGAACAGAGGTCAGAGGCGCCGAGTGGGGGGCTTCCTGCGGGCAGGTGCGGGGTGCATTTGGCAGAAAGACCCAGGCCAGGCCATGGAGCAGAGCAGATGGGGGCGGTGGGGAGAAGGGGAGCCACAGGCTTGTTTGGGGAAGTCTGAGCATTGTCCGGGCTCTGGGCAGGGGTGGCCGTCCCTGCATCCCCCCACTGCCCTGCCCCCCGGGGGTGGCAGCTGGCAAAATAGCCTGGGGGAGGGGACACCGCCCCCGCCCACCTGGGAGGATGGCCCAGACTGGAGTGTGACCCCGGTGTTCCTGCAGAGGACAGGGCCGCCCCCTGGCCCGCCTACGGGTATTGATGTTCCCTGACCTTGAGAGGTCCCTGTGGCTTCCAGCGGGATCGGCCAAGGGGGAGCGGGTGGCAGGGCGCTGTGCTGACTCGGCACTTTCCGGGCGGGGAGCGCGCCGCCTTCCATCCGCAGAGGCCTCCCTCTGTGTCTCCGTGGCGGTGGCGTCTGAAAGGGCACCCCCCCCCCCGCCCGTGCTTGCCCCCAGCCCTCCAGGATAGCGCTCCCCCTGCGGGCCTAGGGGCTGGCCGTGCACCAGGCTGGGGCAGGGGCTGCTGTCTGGACCCCTGGCATGCCTCTGGACAGCTCCCCAAGGGGAGCCCGCCGCACAGCATCCCTGCCTGGGAGGGGACAGGGACATGCAGGGACATACGGTGCCGCTGATTCAGCGGCTCCCGGCCGCGCCCCTCCCCCTGCTCCCGCCGGGCAGCCTGCCCGGGCACACTGGCAGCTGTGTCACCGGGGCCTCTGGCAGGCCGCTGTGGCTCTCGGTGTGTGGCCCGCACCGAGCCTGCGGGGGGGGGGGGCAGGCCAATGCTGGGGGCGGACTGTAGGGCCTGCCGTGGAAGTGGCCCCCCCGGGAGGCCACATGGGTCCCTGGGAAGAAAGTGTGTCCTACGCCAAGAGATGGCCACGTGCCCCACCCCTGCCAGGGCCCCCTGCCTCGTCTCCTAGAAGTCCAGGACCTGGGCAGAGCTCTTCTACCCCTGGCCCACCCGACCCTGGTCACTTGCTACCCAGCAGGGACAGGCCGAAAGGGGCAGGGACTAGCCAGCTGATGCGAGCCTGCAGGCCAGAGCGGGGCGGAGCGTGAGCCAGAACCCCGGGTCTGCCGCTCCCTGCTGGGGGAAGCTCACCGTGACAGGCAGCCCAGCGGACACGGCAGGCGGGGGCTGGGGCCCTTCCCCGGACCCTGCACACCCAGGCCTTGGCGGTGGGGCAGATGCCTGGAGAACGGTGCGGGGCAGAGCGGGCCGGGGCCCAGGAGGGTGGGGCTCCGGGCCATGGGCACCCTGCCTGACAGTTTGTCCGTGCTCTCCTGGAGGCTGTCAGGCAGGGGCCCTGACAGCGCGGGTGGTCTGCTGTGTCCAGAGCCATGTTCCCACCAGCTGCTCGCTGGCCGCATGCCTTCCGTGTGGACAGCACCCTGTTCTGCTTTCTTGGAATATTAACGACTAGTCCTGGCCCAGCTGCCATGTGAACGTTTACACAGGAATCAATCAGTCCAGCCTGGCAATGATGTCACAGGGTCGGGAGCAGCCAGGTAGCCTTTGGAGGAGGGGTGTCCCCGGTGCCGTGGGGGGCTGGGCTCTGGACCTGGTGGAGCAGGTAACACCACCTGGCAGCACAAAGGTGGGGGTGGGCTGCAGGCCCCTCCCTCCAGGGCTTTCCCACAAAGGGGACCACCTACTCACGCAGGCAGGGCACGGTGGCCCCCGCCCTCACTGGGGTCAGGGGATGAGGAGACGGACACCAGGCACAGCCAGGCGTGCGGGGTGGCATGGCCCATCCTCCTGGGGAGCCCCCACATACAACCTGGGCTTCAGTCGCTGTCCATCCCTTGCTCCCATGCCCCCACTGGTAGGGACGTTCTTGCCACTCCGACCACCCGATGCTTCAGAGGCTGCAGCTGACAGAGCGTGTGGACTTCAGCTCCTTCTAGCCGCACCCGCAGTTGCCCTCGCCCCTTGCCGCGTGGCGGCCTTCGCTTCCTGCACTGGACCCCTCTCTGGCCCTGGACCCCGGTGGCACCTGCTCCCGCGTGTCCCAGAAGACCCCGGGTTGGGGGCTCCTCCAGGCCCGGGCTGCTGCCCATGGGCCTCCCGAGCTCTGTGCTTTTCCGATCAAAGGGGGGCCCTGGCCAATAGCTCCGTCCATTAAAGCATCCTCCCGATGTGCCAAAGTTGTGGGTACGATCCCCAGCCAGGGCACATCTGAGAACCAGCCAGCGCACGCGTGGGAAAGTGGAGCAACAAATAAACCTGCTGTTTCTCTCTCTCCAAGATCAATGGAAAAAGAAAAAAAAGAAAGACCCCAGGGGGCCGCTACGCCCTGCCGCTGCCCAGGGCGGAGTCAGCCCTCCAGCGACGTGAAGCGGGGTACGAGGTGCGCATTTCCTTATTCATGACAGCCCCGTGACAGACATGATGGTGAAATGAATTATTTGTATGTTTTCACATTGTCCTGCGATAACCCATTTTCCCGGCCGCCTCCAAGTGTAGAAGGAACCTCTTCCTCTGTGACGTCACATGGAGCTGACTCAGCCCAAGCTCCTGCCCGCCCGTGTGCTGCCCCAGTGCCCCAGAGGCGCAGTCTGAGTGGTCGCAGTTACACGTGATCCTCCACGCTCCTCCCGCCATGCGTGCAGCTGGGGTGCTCACACGTGTGTGCGGGGCACGTGTGCAGTGTGCACATGCCTGGGCGTGCATGTATGTTTTCCACTGTCCTCAGGTTCCAGTCCCGGCCCTGAGCACCCGGAGTTGGACAGAGCGGGGTGGTGGGTCCTGGCTCCTCGCCCGCAGTGCCCAGTGCTCCCTCTGGGTGCCCTTGGGCAGAGGGAAAGGGCCAGGTTGCCCCCTGTCCCGCCCCCCCCAAACAGCCTGCGGTCAAAGCTGGGAGGCAAGGGCACTGCCCCCTTTGCCTCATCCGCCTGGGTCAGGTGGTCAGCGTCTGAGCTGATTCACGTGAAGAGGGCCTTGTTCCAGCTGCCCGGCCGTGTGGGTGTCTGCTTCTCTCCACGCCCAGCCCTTCCTGTGAGATAAGGGAGAGGAAGTGAGGGCCAGCTGGACGCAGTGCAGCCCGGAGTGGACAGGGCTCTGGGGAGGTCAGCCCTGGCCACCCCCCCACCTGGGGACGGCTGGCCCGGGCCTGAAGCTGCAGGCCCCGAGCAGCCCAAACCCATTCCTTGGCTTTGGCCTCAGGGACACGCCCCGCGGGGCCAGCCTGTGGAAGGGAGCCAGCTCTTGTCACAGAGCGCTGGGCACGTGCGCACAGTTGTAGAATCAGTGAGTGAGCAGATGAGTGAGCGCGGTTGCCCTGTCTCCACCCACCGGGTCCACTGTGACAGAACCACAGCCTGGGGCTTAGGAACCACAGGCAGTGACTTTCTCCATCTGGAGGCTGCGAGCCCCAGGCCCTGGTGCACAGGCCCGGTGCCTGGTGAGGGCGGCTTCTCACTGCGTCCTCAGCAGGCGGGGCAGGGACCCTGGGCTCCGCAGCCTCATCAGAAGGGCACTAAGCCCTTCAGGGAGGCTCCACCCTCACGACCTAATCACCTCCCACAGGCCCCACCTCCTCACCCTTCACCTTGGGGGTCAGAAGTTAGCATATGAATTGGGGGGCGGACACACACACACTCCGTAGCATCTCAGTAGTGTCCCCAGGGCCTGCCTCACAGTCGGCCCTCCACACTCACCTCCTGAACGGCCCTTAACCTGGGTCTCACCATCGGGACATCTCCCTCCACCAGGGTCCAAGGAAGGGAGCCGCCCCGGAATGGCGGCCCCGCTGTTCAGGGCCCGGGCCCCAGAAGCCCCTCCACCGCTTCCACCCGGGCGTCTCCGGCTGCTGCCGCTGGCGTGCTCCGGAGCCCGTCCGGCCGCGTCTCCGGGGACCGCGTGCCCAGCCCGCACCCGGGTCCCGCAGAGGCACCGACGGCCCCCCAGCTGCGCACCCACCCTGGCATGGCCTGGAGGAGGGGCCGCTGCAGCCACCAGACCCTCCGCCTTGCGAGCGGCGGCAGCTGCTCGCACAGCTGCACAGTGTCAGAGGGACATTTAGGACAGAAAGAAGATTGGAGGCTGCGACCGACACGGAGAGGCAAACGCGCTGCCCTGATTCTCACACGTGAACCAAAATACTCACCCAGTTTCCTTCTGGGCACGGGGTCCAAGTGCCTGACAAGAGCTCCCAGCTGTCCGGCCCCTGCTGCCGCCCCCAGCTGGCCCAGCATGCAGCAGACCCCTGGGGCCGCGCTCACGCAGACCAGTTCACCTGACCTGCAGGCCGGGCGGAGGCCAGGAGGCGGGGGAATGTGAAACACCTGTACAGACAGGTACCCCCCCAGCATGCAGGGCCTGGGAGGCGGGGCCCGACCCCAGCCTGCCCTGCGTAGGCACAGGAAAGGGGTTTGGGGGAGCAGCCCGGGACAGGTGAGCAAATCCTCCTCTGCAGGGCAGCCTTCAGCACCGAGTGCCCACTGGATGGGGGCTCTGCCCTCCCTGTGGCCGGCCGCTGGGCGGGGCCGGTCTGTGAGCAGGGCAGTCGACGGCTGTCCTCGGCCCAGACTCAGCGCTGCGCCGCCAGCTCCCCTGCCGTAGAGGTGGGCCCAGTGCGGGAAACGCCGAGTCCCTGTCTGGGCATAGCTGCCGGCCACCTGGCGTTGACCTCTCTGGGGAATTTAGGGATCTCTGTTCTGAGCCTCCTTGTGCCTCCGTTACAGACTTGCATTGAGGGGCTGGGGTGGGGGGCGCGGGTAGAACCGGATGTGGTCCCGCCCAGTGCAGTAACTAAGGAGAACAGAACGTGCTCTCCCATGGCTCTGGGGGTGAACAGGCACCCAGCTGCCTGTTTGTCAACCATGAGTCAAAGGCCCAGGGCACCCTCCCCATGGGGCCGCAGGAGGGGCAGCTCTGTGGGCAGCTAACAGGCCCCCCCCCCAGTGTCCGGAGCAGCCGCCCCCCCTGGGAGCCAGGTGAGCTTCCCGCGCAGGAGCGACCTGGCAGGCTCCCCCATCGCACAGGTGGCCCTGGGCCCTCAGCACCCCGCCTCCAGATCCAGTCCAAGCCCCTCAATCCTCCCTGGGCCCCCAGTGGGCCTGATAGAACCTCCTTCTCCAGCCGGCAGCCAGGACCCCTGCCGCAGTAACCCAAGGAGGGGGCTGGGCTCGGAGCGCTGAGACGCTGTCACTCTTGACACAGCGCTAAGGCGGAGCTGTCAGGCTGAGGACAGATTGGATCTGGAGTGTGAGAAAGGGGATGAGAAGAAGCCCAAGGTGGCGGGCCGGCGGCTGGAGGAACGGGGGTTCCAGGACCAGTGGCCATCTGCTGCGGAGGGGGTGGGAGGACAGGTTGGGGCCGCCGTGAGGGGCTGTGTGTGGCCGCGTTGCATGTGAGACGGCCATGAACCACCCAGGGGGACAGGCTGAGGCAGCAGCTGGCCGAGTGAGCCCTGGCAGGCCCGCGATGAGCCTCGGACGGGGACGTGAGCCTCTTCCCAGAACGGATGCCGGCTGCACGCAGACCCGACCGGCTGCGTCCAGGGTGAGGATCCGTGCGTCCCTGCGCCACACGCAGAGCCCTGGGGACACAGCCAGAGGATGGGACCTCTGAGCCCCACAGCGCCCAGGAGAACAGAAGTGGAGCCAGCGGAGCTGGGGTGTGTGGCTGGGAGGGTCTCGGTGGACTGGTGTGGACCAGGAGCCCCAGAGGACGGTCTTCCTCCGGCTCCCGCCTCTGGAAGGCTTTCCCGACAGGACAGGTCCCCACTGAGCACAGGGCCACCCGCAGGCCTGGGGGAGCAGTCCCCCACAAGGCGCCAAAGGCATCTGCCATGCAGGGGAGGACAGACAGGTGAACAGGCCGAACCATGGCTCCCAGGGCACGCAGCGCCCCCGCCTTGACACCCCATCCTAGAGGCTCATCAATAAGCAGATTTATCTCTTGTGACTTCCCTGTTCCCCCGCCCCCAGATGCCCTCTGAATAAAGGGGGCTGTGGCCAACGACCTGCCTATCAGCCAGCAGCAGGCAGACGGGTCACAACGCCTAAATGATCACACATCAAATGAAGGGAAGGAGGTTTTCGGCCCCACCCTTCCCGGGTTCAAGTCTTCTCCTCGCCAGGCTGCCCACCCGCCCAGGAGCCCTGAGCGAGCGCGCCCAAGCTGGCTGCATTTCCTGCCTCCGCTGCATCTTTCTGGTCAGTAAAACAGGAATCAGAAGAGAGGCCTGTAAAAATCACGTCAGGTGAGGCACACGGACACGCAGCCGAAGCCGGAGCTGCGCATCAGCATTTAAAACGTGCCGGGGCAGGGCCTGAGCGCGCCCCCTCCCCCAGAAACTGCACCCAGCCCCACTGTCCCAGGGGGACAGGTTTCTGGTTATCTGTTGTCTGCTAAATACTTTAATATTTTGCAAACGCCCTTCGTTAAGGAAGACGTTTGTTAATGTTTAGAAAATGAGTGATGACAGCTGCCCCCGTGTACAAATACATGGCCAGCTCCGCAGGTGCGCAGGCCCCCCAGCCACCCCGCCCTGTCCTCACGTGCTGCTGGCCAGCGGCCACACCTCCAGACCTTGGGTGGGTTCCCGCCACAGTGGCCCGGGCCAGGCCACGGGAGGACCTCAGGGAGCGGATGGCTTCCTGTCCCCTAAGCACTGCGCTGGAAGCAGGTAGCGCCGCCTGTCCCTGCTCACACCTGCTGTTTGTAGCCACCGATTTCCCAGGGGCCTGGGGGGTTTGCACCACTGAGATGACCAATCAGGTGGAAGAGCCTCTGGAGCCCTAGGGTGCTGAGCTGCCCAGGCCCAGGTGCGGCCCTCTCCCACCTGGACCCAGAGCCTCTGCTGGCCCCTGGGCAGAGCAGGCCACACTTCTGGGTGGGCCGTTTACCTGCCTCTCTCACCTTGCACCTCCTGGGCTGTGTCTCCAGCAGAAGACTGCCCTGAGGGCTTGCAAGTGGCCCAGGAGGCTGGGGCCGTGTTTAGGTGTAGGTGGGGTTTGGGGAGCATGGCCATAGTCTTTGAAGGTTCAAGTTGGCGTTGGAGGTCCGTGTATGACCAAGGTCAAGGACCTGGTATGAGGCAGGGGACAAGAATACTTGGACCAAGCCTTTGACAATTGTCCTAGGAATGACCTTGGCTAACTGCCCTGCAGGGCTTTGGCCTCTGACCCCCACGGGGCCCAGGACATGGCCTGGGAGGGTGGGCGGGCCTCTTGCTCTCCACTTAACTCCCTCTTCCTAGCGACTCCATGCCGAGGACCACCCTCCGGGCGCCAACCTCATTTTCTTGCAACTGTGGAGGTGAGGGAGCCAGGCTGCCTCTGCCCTGGGAGGACCGCTGCCGCCAGTCCTGACCCCAGGCCCCACGGTAGGGTAGAGGCGACTGAGCGGGAAGGAGGGGTGAAGGGGGTGGCGTTTGTGGGTCCATTCAGGTGTACGGGCGGTTTTATTTCTGCGCACTTGTTTTAAAACGGCACGCCTGTTCACTACTGAGCCCGTGCGGCCGGATCACACGGGGCCTGAAGGCTGAGCCCGCCGCGTCCCGGCAGCTCGCAGCTCTCTGCCCTGCGCACGAGACGTCGGCGCCCCGCGGTTCGCCCGAGGGCGCTCCCGCATCCTCGCTTTCCCGGCCACCCTAGTGTCAGCCTCGGCGGAGGCCGCGCACCCCTTCCGGCCGGCCGCCCCACTTGGCGGCGCATCCTGCAGGCTGCTCGGTGCAAACGCGGTCTCCGCGGGGAGGGGCGCTCCAGGGCCGGGGATAGGGGGGTGGCTCCGGGGCTCCCCGGGTCCGTGGAGGGGGTTGGAGGGTCGGAGAGTGTGAGTAGGCGCCGCTGTCCTAATCTGCCCGGCCGCCCGGCCCTCTGCCCTTCCGCATCCGGCCCCGGCCGAGTGCCCGGCGCAGGGTCGGACGCCCGGAGCTCGGGAAGGCTGCGCGCAGGGGGCGGGGGTGGCGGAGAGCTGCCGCCTCTCGCTGAGTCCCAGACCCCCGCGTCCGGGATTCCCCGGCCCAGCCTCCCCGCCTTCTCTCCAGTGTTGCCACCCCCTCCCTGGGACACCCCTCCCAGGAGCCCACCTGGTGGCGAGTGCGCGCGCGCGCGCGCGGCCGGCGCGCTGTCCCTTTAACCGGCCCGCCGCGCCTCCCCCGCGCGCCCCGCCCCACGGTGCGGCCGGTGCTGGGCGAGGCCGGAGAAAGTCCATGTGAGCGGAGCGCGCGGACGCCGGAGCACTTCCTGCCGCCGGCCGCCGCTGCCGCAGGCCGGACCGGGCCGGGCGCCCGCAGGTACGCCCAACTTGGTGCCGCCGCCAGGGTCGCCGCCGCACTTCCCCAAACTCCGCGGCGCCGGCCGCGCGCGCTGCCGCAGTGCCCGCTGCCGGCCCGCAGCCCAAGTTCGCGCAGCGCGCCTGCCCGGCCGAGGTGGCCGCGGGGTCCGGGGCCTGGGGAGGCGCCCCGAGCCGAGCAGGGCCGCGTCCCCGTCCCACCGACCGGGGGCCCCAGGCAGGGCGCTCCGGGCAGACCCCAGCCCTGGGCGTCTCCCCTCCCGCCGGATTTTTCGGGACACTCGTTCCCCCTTCCCCCCTCCCTCCCTGCGACTAGGCGGATCGAGCCTATTCCTTGGGGGGTCAGGAGGCCCAGAGGCGTCGGGCCCGGGCCAGGGTGGGAGGGCACACCCCTCTCTCCGGGGCGGGGGTCCGAGGCCGGCCGTGGGGCTGCGCATCAGTCCGGCCTTGCGCCTTTCCTTCCGTGTCCCGTGGGCCCCCTTCGTGGGCATCGCTGCCCCGGTTTCCTCTTCTTGTGGACCTCCATCTGGGGAGGGAGGATATGAAGGTTTGCCCCAACCTGGAGAGAGGCTGGCTGCGGGCTGCACCGGAGGGGTTCCCACCTGTCATCCGCAGACTTGGGGCCCAGCCCCCGTACCCCCGGTCCCCCTCCGCGCCGCCCCCCCCCCCCCCCGCCCCCCCGGCTTCCAGGAAGCTCTGAGGTGAGTTCTGAGCTTGCCGCTCACACCTCTTGGCCAGGGCAGGGGTCCTAAGCCTGTTGTGGTGTGTGTGGGGGGGGGGTCGTGAGGTCAGAGGTCACCTCCAGGTTCTGTCTTGGGCTCCTCCGAAGTTTTGTCTGGGGGCTGGTGCTGGCCAGGTCTCTTGGTGCCCTTTAAACCTGTGGATTTGTTGCCGGTTGGTTCCTTGGAGCTGGGTTCGGGCCATTCCTACAGCCACCATGGCCTCCACCCCCACCCCCTTACCCTCCCCATCTCTCGGCCTCCGGATCTGAAATGTTTTTGCCCACATGGGCGTTTGGCTCCTCCTTTCTAAGTGGTATTTCTTGGGACTCACTGGGACCCAGCCCTGGTCTTCGGACACATTGTAGCGAAGTCCATCCTGTGTGTGAAGGGAAGGGGGCGGGCTGGGGCTGGCAGGGGAGGCTCCGGGCACCAAACTTCCTGCCCTCCCGGTTTCACCCCCTGAGCACCCTGGGAGCACACCCCTGTGCCCCACCCCCTAGCGCGCCTCTCCCGCTTCCTGTGCGCATGCCTGCCGGGTCTGCGGTGGTCTCGCCCGGGTCTCGGGCCTCCCATTCGTCGAGATCATCACAGTGGGGGGCTGCAGGGCGTGCTCCTGTGCGTGCGTCCGTCCGTCGGTCGTCGGTCCGTAAGACGTGCCCGAGGACGCCGGGAGAGGTAGCTTCCTGCGCTGGCTCCATTTTACAGATGAGGAAACGAGGCTTGGCAGCAGGGGAGAGGAGAAGGGTCAGGTAGCCCACGCCCCGCCCACCTTCCAGCCTACGGCCTTTCTTCTCCCCGCAGCCCGCCAGCCGGCTCTGTGGTCCCTCGCCGCCTCCTGTTGGTGTTTCCTGGGGGGGTCATTCCACTGTTGGGTGGCACCTCAGCCAGCGCTTGAGCCAAGGAAACAGAAGACGAGACCCGAGGGGTTGGTCCTGCGCTGTCTCGCGCTGTCTCGGTGAGTCGGTGAGTCGGCTGGAAGGATCACAGAAGTAGAGCAAGATATCACTGTCACCGCTCGGTGGCCGGAGATCTGTTGTCAGCGGTCACACCCAGGGAGGGCCTGGCATTGGACGTGGTGTCGGATACCGCGCCGCCGCGTCCACCCTCGGGAGCCGCTCGGAGTCTCCCGCGGGATGTGTGACGAGGGGGCAGCGTGGGGTGGTAACTGACGTTGAGACGCCAGGCTGCCCCTCGTCTGTGCGGGGCAACCCCAGGTTCTTGGTCGTAGACACGTGCTCAGAGGGTCCCCTCGGGGCGGTGGGCCCCGGGGTGACTTTATACAGCATCCTTCACACCTTTACATGTTCAACCAAAACGTGAGCGCGCGTCGTTCGTAGAAGAGGGACGGGGACAATGGCCCCCTCAGCCTGGCTCCCCCTGGACCTTTGCCTCCAGAGGCCTGCTTGCCAGGGTTGTGTTGTGGACTGGGACGGGCCCCAGGCCCCTCCTGGGACGGAGGTAAGCACTGTGACGTTGACCCTCCAAGGATGTGCCCAGGGCCCCATGCCGCCCTCCTTTCCCCGGGCCATGCTCCCGGGCCTGCGGAGCCGGGGTCCAGCCGCACAGGATGCAGGCCCTGCGGCCCGGGCCTACCGTGGCTCAGACCTCCGCCCCACCCCCGACAGCCGGTCCTGTGTCCCTCCCCAAGGCCGAGCACCCTTGGGCTGTAGGGGTGGGAGCGGCTGCCCTGGAGGAGGCAGTGTGGGGAGAGCCCCCCCCCCGCCCACCTGGCCCCCCAGCATGTTTCTCCTGGGGCCCAGAGGCTTTGCCTTGGCAACGGGCATAGGTGGCAGAGTTGGCTGCCCAGGCCTGGCTCGGCTCTGTGGCCATTGTCCCCAGGGGCTGGCTTCCAGGCCTGGTCTTGGAGGGGGAGCAGAACCCCTTGGTGCCATTATGTGGGGGGGGGCGTTTCCCAGGCAGGAACAGGGGCCGCCAGGCCCCCGCCAGACCCAGAGCTCCTTACTCCTGGGAGCAGGGGCTTGTACAGTCTGTGGGTCTGGGGTCTGACGGGGGCTGATCAGGGCTGGTTTGCTTGGGCCTCTCACGCCCTAGCCTGGGTGCCTGGTGGGGAGCCGGACCCTCCTCCGGTTGGGCACGCTCTGCAGGACACCCCCTTGGTCCTCCCTGGGCGGGGGGGTCTGGCCTCAGTACCTTCAGGGGAGGCTAGAACTCAGGGGTGGGAGCGGGGAAATGTGTCGCCTCGGCTGCTCCACCCCCACCCCACGAGCTCTCTGTCTCTCCCAGCCCCTCCCCACCTGGTCCTTCCCCTTCTGTGCTTCTGGAGCTGTGGAGCCCTGGAGGGTGCGCCTAGAGGTCACGCCCTCAGCCACTGGCCATCTCGGGGCAGGGAGCGGCCCACCTTGGCCGCTCTGTTTCTCTTAGAGGTTCTTGCTCTCCCCAGCCGGCCCTGGATGAGATCATTAGCAAATGTGCTGGGGGGGGGAAGGAGGAGGGGGGCTGGCCCCTGGCCCCAGGTTCCCTCATTGTCACCTGCAGCTGCTGGCTTGCTGGGAGCTGGGTTTCCTCCTCCAGCGCCTAGCCTTTGTCTTTAAGGTTCAGGCTCAGGAACCCAGCAGGTATCCCTGTGGGCGCAGGTCTCGCAGGGCAGGGTGGGGTGGGCACACAGGGGCCTGGGAGTGTCTGGATGCGAACTTCAGAGCATGGCTCCCCGGTGGCCTGTGGTCGGCATCCTCAGAGTAGGGGTGGCACCCACAAGGACAAGAGCAGCGGGCACCCATTGTGCCCCAGGACAGGGAGCGTGCTGAGCAGAGGGAACGAGAGGGAAGCTGGGCGCTGCCCCATCCCCAGCTGCTGCTGGCTGGGCCTGTGGCCAGCAAGGAGGCAGCCCAGGCTGGGGAGCTCTACAGTCTCTCCCAGGGCCCACCTGGCCCAAGGCTGTGTGAGCTTGGGTGGGTCACTCGGCCTCTCTGAGCCCTGCCCTGGGCGCCTTGATGCTACATAGTAGAGGGTGACGGTGAGCAGGCCTAGCCCGGAGCCTCTTTGCAGGATGGGCTTGGCCTAGGGGCCCCCTTGAAGATGCCCTCTCCCAGGAAGGGGGCAGGGGCCAGTGAGGGGTGCAGGCCCCTTTAAGGGGCAGCTGCTTCTCCGTCTCCAGGGAGGGTGGGAGCATACTTTTCTCTGGGACGGCTTCTCTGGCCCCATGGGGAGTGGAGGCTGGCTCCAGGTCTCCGAAGGAATCTTGCCCCTCCCCCGCGGCCCTGGGCCCTGGCATCCAGGAGGGCACATGGCCATGGATGGGCTGGGGAGCTCCTGAGCCCCGCCCAGCGCCTGCCCAGCGCCTGCCCAGTGCCTGGAAAGCAGGCAGGGCTGGGGGCGGGGACCGAAGGGGCCTGAAAGTGTCCATATATAGTCACTGGGGTGAGCAATGAGCCTGGCCGTGTCCGGGCCCAGCCGCTGGGTCCCTGAGGGGGTGCTCCTGCGGGCAGCTGGATCTGGGCCGAAGGGTCAGGCGGCAGCAGGCACAGGCTTGGTGCTCCTGGTGTGTTTGTTGATTGAAAATAAAAATCTAGGCCCTTGGTAGTCAGGGCTGAGCGTAAGTCCGGAGACAGTACCTTTGGAAACTGGAGGCGGTAACACTGCCCAGAGCCCTCTGGAACCCTCCCTGAGGAGCCTGCCTGTCTGTCTACAGGCCTAGTGGATGCCCCTCATTGCGGGGCACCTCTGGGTCTCCCCTCCCCGTCCCCGCGGTGTGGGGGGGGCTTCTGCCCCGATGGCTAGTATTTTCCGGAGTCCGCCAGTGGGGAGGAGGCGGGGGCTGTTGGGGTCTTTGGCGGGAGCGCCCTCCACATCCCCACAAGAGCAGAACGAAGTGGTCCTGGGTGTTCTCAGGCCCTGGCCCTCGCTGTGTCCGTGCCTGTCCCTGTCTGTCCCTGTCTGCGGGGTGGGGGCGGGGCGCGACTGCCTCGGCTGCGTCAGATTTCGGGGCTGTTAGAAAATCACAACGGTAACACGGTTTTGCTCCTTTCAGTTGGTTTCCGTTCAGCTGCCAAGGCCTTTGTTAAATTCTGTATGTTGATACTTTTTGTTGTTGTCAGCAGTTTTTTCTTCCCTTTTTTGGGGGGGGTATAAAGCCATTAGGGTGAGAGAAGATTAAAAAGATACATTACAATTAAAATGTTAATGAAATCTGCATCACACAACTTTTGAAACCCTTAAGGCGTTCATCTCGCCTCTGTCACGTCCATTAACTGTGGCTATTCTTATTCCACACTGACCCCTGCTGAGAGATTTGTGCTATAATTGGATTTTTTTTAATAAAAAAGAAAAAAAAAGCTTTTAAGAAAATAGAGGTCGAGTAGTGGTCTGGCTCCTTAAATGCAGAGAATGCGAGGGGAGCGCGTCCACTCCTCTGTGCCCCCCTCCTCTGGGGGGCAGGGCTCCGCATCGTGGCCCCGCCCCCTCCAGCGCCCGCCTCCTCTTTCCTACCGGTGCCCACTGCCCTGTCCGCGTGGGCCCTGCCCCTGCTGTGGCCCCCGGTCACCTGCCAGGGTCGTCTCCCTGACTCTGGGAGGTGCCACATTGGAAATGAGCAGGCGCAGGGCGCACGGCGAGGGGCGCCCCTGGCCAGGCCCTCCGTTTGTCCCGGCCATTCAGGCAGAGCCCCAGCCTGAAGCCTTGTGTTCTCAGGACTCTGCCGCCCGTGTGTCTCGTGAACATCTGGCTTCGTGGGCACAGGGGTTTCCAGCATGAGGCTGGTATGGCAGAAGGGGGAGCCCTCCTTGCCCCTTCCCAGGGCAGTCGGGACCCCGTGGACTTCTCTGCACAGACTCGTCCTTGATGGTGGCTGGAGCCGGACAGGTCCCCGCCTGAGCAGTGCCCCTGCCGGGAAGGGCCCCCTGGCCCTGGCGAGGCTGGAGCCGGCGGGAGCCTGGGGCGGCCCAGGGTGTCAGGCCCCAGAGCCGCAGTCACAGCCGTCACGCCGGGAACCTGGTCAGGTGGTTGGCAGTGGGGCTGCAACAGATTTCACGTCTGTGTGTTTCTGCAACACCTTTCTATAAAGGGAAACATAATTTAAAATATGATTACTTAGTGTTGTAACAGCCGCCTCAGCTCCACGCTATGCTGAGATCATTATCAGAGGCTGATATTAACTTGCAAAGAGTATTATGCAAATTGCCTGCTGGAAACCCTTTCCCAGGGTGCGCGAGTGGGGCGCAGGGCGGTCCCGCGGCTGCGTTGCTGTGTCCCCGGCCAACCAGCTGGCCGTCCTGGGGCTGCGTCTCAGCACTGTGCTCAGAGTCCGCGCCCTCCCTCCGCACCGGCCTCATCCCTCGCCCGCAGGGCTCTGGGGGGACACGGGGACCGTGAGGCCCGAGCGCAGGGGGAGGGCGGGGTGTTCTACGTGTGCATCCTCCGTGTGTCCTCTGGGCCTGCCACGGGGTCACGGTGCTTGTCGGTGCGGGGACCCGGCAGGTGCGTGTGGGCCTTCACTGGCTGCTCTGGCAGTAACTCTGGGGACTCGGGAGCTCCCAGGCCCTGAGGAGGAGACCGAGGTCACAGGCTGGCCTCGCATGACTTCACCCCTGGCTTTGTAGCTTCTTGGGGCTGGGGCCCCGCGGGGCGGGGGGCGGGAGTGGGGACTGGGGTGGACGGCTACTCCCGTCTGCCGTCCAGGTTCGCGCCCTCGGGGAGAGGCGGGGAGCTGGGGCCTGAGGGCGGCTCCTTTGTGGCCGTTACCGTTATTAGCCAGAACGGCGCCCCCTGCAGCCCCCAGCTGGTTCTGACTGGGAGGCTGTGGTCTGGCAGCCTTGAGATCCCTTCCAGTTTCCCCACAGCCCCAAAGACGTCGGACAGAGCGAGTGTGGGGCAGAGCAGGACCATCCGCGGCGCTCGGAAGCAGTGTCCACGTGGCAGCCCTAGAAGCCACGCGGGTCCCCTGGCACCCTAGTGCCGGCTGCCGGCAGCCTCCCTGTCGCATACCTGCACTTCCCGTTAAAGGCACTGTGAGGGGCGAGGCCGGGGGGCGGGGAGGGCTGGTTCCAGGGGCTGCCCCCACCCCGGGCGGAGGGGAGGGGCCCTGCTTCCGTGGGCAGCGCAGACAGGAGGCGGCCGTGGCTTGGGGGCGGGGGCAGCCCGTGGGCCTGGGTGTGGCCTTGACAGTTCGGAGGACCCTTTCGGGACCGGTCCCGCCCTCCTCCGCTGAGGCGCCATGGCCCGCGGAGCCAGGGCGTGGAGTGAGTGTCATCTTGTGGTTTGAACCTCATCTCTCCCTGGGCCGCTGGAGGACCCAGGGCAACACCACAGCCCTCGTGGGCCGCAGCTGGCCCGTGTGTGAATTGGGGGTGCCGACTGTGAGCTCTGAGGCAGGAGCAGAAGAGGGGTGCGGCCCACCTGTTGTCACCAGACGGCCCCTCCAACAAGGGCACCTCATGGGTTCTGTGCAGGCACCTCGGCAGGAGGGCCGGGAGGGGCCCCGTCTGCTTTTCCTGTGACCCAGCCCACCTCTCCCTGTCCGGCCCAGTGCGCCCCCCGCTGTGTGGCCCCCCTTTGCGACTGCTGCTCTGGGGGCTGCCGCGGGGGCTGCCAGCCCTTGGAGGGCAGCTCTGTGTGCCTCCCTGTGGGAGGTGACGGAGCCACTGAGCTCACTGAGTGGCAGGATCAGTGTCCGGGGCTGGATAGGACCATAAACCTGGGGCCACAGGCGGCAGACGTTTGCCCTCTCGGTTCTGGAGGCCACAGGGCCGAAATCAAGGTGTGGGCAGGGCCGGTTCCTGGGGGGCTCTCGGGGCACGCCTGCCACCCCGGCTCCGGGGGGGGGGCTGGCGGTCCTCAGCTGGAGGACACGTCACTCCCGCTTCTCCGTCCATGGTCACACGCCGTCTTCCCTCTGTATGTTCAAATTTCCCTCTTCGTATGAGGACAGCTGTCACTCGATGTAGGGCCCCCCCTAAATCCAGGGGGATCTCGTTTTGAGATTCTTAATTAATTATGTACAAAAGATGGTATTTCCAAATAAGGTCGCATCCTGAGGTTCTGGGCCGATGTGAATTTGGGGAGAACCTGTGCTCTCCAGTATTGGGGGGTACACGGAAACCCTTTAGTGCCTGGACCGGGAGGGCTGTCTCAGAAGGGAGGGTAGGCCTCGCCGAGACATGCCAGCTGCTCCGCCCCGTGCCTGCCCTCGAGGTGGGGCAGCCAGGCGCGGGCGGGTGCGCAGGGCCGTGCAGGCCGGGAAGCCCAGGAGGAGCTCCGCTCTCTGGAGCAGAGCTGGGTGCGGGGCAGGAAACGGGGCCAGCGGTGGAGGAGGATCTTCCTGAGGCAGGTCTGTGGTTACATAAGTTTGGGGACAGAATTTGCGTTAATTGTCGTAACCCAGTTAGGTCGGCCCGTCCGCGTCATGTGAGGGGCTCTGGAGAGGAGAGGCACGTGGTCCCCGTGGCGTCCTTGGGGTTGGGCCTGGCGGCACGCTGACCCCAGGCTGTACCGCAGACGCGGGCCACGCGGCCCGCAGGTGGCTCTCCCTGCAAAAAGTGGTGTCAGGAAAGTTGAGGAAATAACAAATTGGGCAAAAAGAAAAGGAACGAGAGCTCTGTCCAGTGGGCGGAAGTGGGTCCCCTGAACGGGCCACAGCGTCCAGGCCGTGGGTGGGGTGCAAGGACCTGTGCCATTCTTGGCGTTCAGACAAACCCGGACCTTGGCGTGGGGGGTGCCATTCACCTGGGGCCGGTAGGAGCAGGCAGCCCCAGCGGGCCTGAGACCGGGCCAGTCGGCGGGGGCCGGGCCTGGCCGAGGGGGACGGGCTGCTGGCTGGGGGCCCCATCCTCAGGTTCCTGACAACCCAGGAAAGTGGAAAGCCCCCCGTCGGCACCCTCGGGGTTGGCCCCGGCTCTCCGGGGGGGCCTCTGGGTGTCGGGCATGGGTGAGGCTCCTCCCGACAGCGGCGGGGCCGGCTCCTGCCTCCCAAGCCCGAGGGCCCGTGGGGGATCCCGGCCGTGCTCACAGACCCGCTTCTGCAGCCTTCAGGCGGCTGGCGCGGGTTGGGATGGACCCCAGGGGACAGCCAGTCGGGTCCAAGTCTTGTGTCTCTGGAACATCCCGTGGGCTTCCCTTGGCGCTCGTGACCTGGGCCCTGGAGTCCAGGACAGCTTTGCAGAAGGCCCCCGAGCCGGGTCTGGGAACGTCCCATTGTGATTTTGCGTGCAGTCACGCCACAGGAATTTCTGTCTGATGCCCGCGTCCTAAACAATCCCCTGCCGGCGGCCTGTGGTCTTGGCGAGAGGTGGGTGGGCACCTGGGTAGGACGGGGGGATGGGGTGGAAGAGGGCGGGTGGGCCACCCAGGGCCTGGCGAGTGTGGGAGGGTTTGGTCCCAGGCCTGGGAGCATTGCGCAGTGAGTGACAAGGGACCTGAACGCGTGACGTTGGTGTCACTCAGAACCAGCGGCTCCGGGAAAGGCGGGTCTGGTCCCGGCTGGTCGGCAGCCGCGTCCCTGAGTGTCCTGAGCCCGGAAGCTCCGAGCCGGGTGCGGGGCTGGCACCCCCCCCCTTTCTCTTCGGGCTCTGGGCTTGTGTGCCGAGGGTGAAGGAGGCGGCGAGGCGGCGTCCCCCAGCCTGGTGTCCCCTCCTGCTGGTTTGAGGACAAGCGGGGCCAGGACGGAGGTGGCCTGCACGGCTGCTCATCACGGCTCTTCCCCCGACCTGGGGTTATGCTGGACCTTCCTGGTTCTTGGTGGGTGTTGGTCGTCTGAGTCTGAGCAGGTCTGTCCGAAGCCAGCAGGCCTGGTTCCCGGTTCCCATGGTGGCGGGGGTCCGAGTGCGGGTGGGTGCCGGTGGGGCGGGGGTTGTGTGTCTCCCAGGGCTGCTGGCGGCGGCGGGGAACGCACCGACGGATGGTCTCAAAGCCGAAGGGCATGCGCCCCTGGTCCTGAGGTCCGAGGTCCCAAGTCAGGGTGTCTGGCGCCGCCCTCCCTCCCTCCCTGGGCTCCGGGGTTTGGTCCCCCCAGCCCTCCCAGCCCCGTCATGGGCATCCCTGGGCTCGTGGCTGCGTTGCACCCCGAATGGGGCACCTGCTCCCACACCAGTTGTTGGATTTAGAGGTCACCATCAACCGAGTATGACCTTATCTTAACGTGACTGCTTTCATCGGCAGAGACTCCAGTTTCACATAAGGTCATGTTCTAAGGTGCCAGGTGGATGGGGTTTGGGGAGGCGACCCTGGTCAACCCAGTCCAGGAGGAAAGGCCAAATTGTTCAGCTGCCCTGTCCGCTTCCCTCCGCCGTCTCACACCCCCAGGCGTGGAAGGGACAGCGGTGCTGTCTCCTGGGCTGCGGGGTATCTGGGCTTCTCTCCCGGGGGCTGGGGAGGGCAGGGAGCTTTGGGGTCGGCGCCAGCAGGCTGCTGTCCACACGGGGTTCTCTGTCGGGGTGGGGGGTCATTCTGATCACCGCAGGTTCGTGTGAGCACACGGGTCGTAGGGAACAGAAGTCTTGGTGGCCATAAGCACGCTGTCCCTTTTCTCGCTCGGAAATCTGGTCCTATGGGAGGGTGAGCTTAGCAGAGTAAGATCAGCACCTGAGGAAAAGGTCGTCTTGGAGGAGGAAGGAAGCAGACACCCAGGGCTGGGGTTGCCCAGGGCAGGGGACGGCTCAGGCTGCCAGCCAACCAGCCCACCCTTCACAGTGGGTGTTCGGGGTGCACGGGACGGGGCCAGGGCCCTGCGGGGGGGTGGGAGCAGTGGGCAGCTCCACCTGCTGGCCTGGCTGGGGGCGCCTGGGAGGTCCCTGAGGGGTTGGGTGCCAGCAGGGAAGGTGCTCTCTGGTGGCAAGTGGGGGCCTCTCCTTGGCTGCATCTTTTGTTTTGCTTGGCGGCTCTGAGGGCTGTGCCTGGTGCTTTATGGGTAAGGCGCCCCGAGGCGGAGTTCACATTGGGCCAGGGTTCCCTCGGGAGTCAGGGGGCCTTGTGGGCAGCCATGTCCGGGACGTCCCGCCCCTGGCTCAAGGCCACAAGGCAGAGTTGGGAGGGCACCGCTGGCCGCCCCCGTCACTGACCCCTGCAGTCCTTTGAAAAGAAGTCCCCACCCCTACCCCGCTCGCTGCAGAGAGTGCTGGGTGGTCACCGTCTGGCTTTGTCAGGAGCCAGGAACCGGGGGCTCTGGAGAGTGTCTGGCACTCTCCCTTCGTGGAAGGGAGATGCCCAGAGAGGCTGGGTTGGGTTACAGAGCAGATGGCTTTATTGGGGTTCCAGCATGCTGTCCTCACCTGGCACTGCCTGCTTACCTGGCCCAGGTGCTTCCAGGTAGACAGAGCCCTGTGACCTGCAGGAAGGGCAGTGCCTCCCAGCCCTGGCGGGGTGGGGGGGCAGGGGGAGGGCGCAGCAGGTGGCCGCCCCTCCCAGGGCCCCGGGCATTCCTCAGGGTTTTGGTTCCTCCCGCTGTGTCCTCACCATGCTTTCGTAATAATTATAACTGAACGGAGACACCGAGCAGGCTTGTTCTGAGCCCCGACAGCTGTGATTACATTACAGCCACTGATTTCCAAGAAACCTCACGAGAGTTCGTTAGAGCCCGCGGTGAAGGCGGGAGCCCCGGGATGCGCGCCCAGGGCCGCCTTCCGGATGCCCGGCAGCGAGAGCGGCGCCCCGGCACTGGGGGCTGGTGGAGGAGGTGCCAGCGAGACGCCGGGCCGGCCTCTCGGCCTGGCCGGGCCAGTGAGATGTGCAGGTCGTTGGTTAACTAGGTCAAGTTCACACTCTGACCCCTGTGCCACCCCTCCCCCTCTGCTCAGAGCCCCTGGGTGGCGGCGGGCCTGTGTCCCCTCCCTGCCGACTGCCCTTTCTCTCTGGGTTCCCAGCAGCTGGGGGCCGGGCAGGCCCCGTGGCGCCGGCTCAGCCCTGAGGTTTGTTTGCTCTCCTGCCTGGGAACTTGCCGTGGCCCAGTCAGCTCCAGCGTCTGGGCGCTCGGTGAGCTTACTGTTTCCTCTCCCTGAGGCTGTTTGAGATCCTTGACCAGGGCGGTGGCATCCTAGCTCAACGCCCCTGTCCCCTCCATTTGTCTGAGCAGCAAAGGGTTAGCTGTCCCCATACTTCCTGGAGGGCACAGGCGGGGGCCGGGGGTGCTGGTCACCTGCTCGGCCCTTGCCAGACCTGCCCCCCGCCCACACTGGCTCCCGCCCAGCCAGGCTGGTGTGGACGCAAGGCCTTTCCGGGGCCAGGGCTCAGCTGCCTGTGAGAGAGAGCGCCCTGTGGGACCTCCCAGTGTGGCCTGGGGCCAGGAGTGTCCTCTGCCCACCCCGCCTCGCCCGCCACGAGCCGCCCAGCAGAGTGGTCACTCACTCTGAGTCGAACAAGGCAGCCTGGCCCTGGTCTGCGCGCGGCCTGCGGGCTGCCTGCCGGCTTTGCCCTGTCACCCCAGAGGGTGCCATGTGGCTCAGGGGTCTGGCTGGTGTCCCTCCCACACCCTGTGTCTGGAGAGGACCCTCCTCCCCTGGTCCCCGCCATAAGATGAGCAAGAGCACCCCACCGTACCCTTTCTCAGCGGAATTCCGTGCTGTCGGGTCTGGGCGGGTTGGCGGGAGCAGGGGCTGACACGTGGGGGCTGCTGGCCATGTGGGTCCCCTGTAAAGAGCCCACGGGGCGACGGAGCGGGGCGTCCACAGCTGCGGGTGTCCTGCGAGTGGGCCTGGACCCCCGCCTCTCCCCGCCACCTCCGTCCCTCCGGTCGGACCGAGGCGAAGAGGGCGGACCCAGGTGGAGCTGAGGGGTGACCTGGGGTGCACAGCGTCACCTGCCCAGAAGCCAGAGGTGACAGCTGGGCAGATCTGGCGGAGCCTAGCCTCCCGAGGGCCGGGGGGCCGGCAGCGGGCCCGCCCGCCCTCACTGGCCCTGTTATGTCCTGCGCCCCTTGCCCAGGGCCGGCGCTCAGCCACTTGGGAGTCTTCCAGGTGCGGTGCCCTAAACTCAGAGACTGCACTTTGTTTTAAAAACCCATGATTGAAGTCAAATTAACATATTTACCGTCAGGGCTCCCATGGGAACCGTTAGGGAATCAGAGAGGTGCAGTAGGGACTGCAGGCTGCGGTGGCAGTGATGGTGGCACCCAGCTCTCTGGGCTGCAGGGACAGGTGATCCACAGGGGTGCTGGCCCCCAGCCGCCCCCCGCTTCCCTGCTGCTCCCTGGACCCTGGAGGGGACCAGGAGTGAGTCCCCTACCCGCCTGCCCTCCCTCTGGGCTTTGCTGAGCCCCCGTGTGGCTGACACCCCTGAGCGGGGGTCCTCACCCCGCCTGCCCTCTGGCCCGTGTGCCCGGTCAGCGTGGGGCCCAGGAGCACTTTCTCCTGGGTCCTGCCCGTGGACAAGGGGACCTCGCATCTGCCGTCCCCATCCAGGTTCCAAGCCCCGGACCGCCGCGCCGGCTTCTCCTCCCAGGGCCTCAGCGTCTCTGGGTTCAATGCTGCGTTTCTCCTGGGCTTGTCAGACATTGGAGAAAGGAACGGACAGCTCTGGAGAACTTGGGACTGCAGGCCTTCGAAACGAATGAGGCCTGCGGGTCTTTGGGGACCGCCCCAGTATGTGTCCGCCCGTCTCGTGGAAGCAATTCTGAGGCTGAAGGGATGAGGTTTGGGGGCTCTAGGCCGAGGGGAGCGAGGCCCGGGGCACCCCGGCTGCTGTGCTGGGAATGGGGTGTGCCTGGGCCGGCTTCGCAGCCTCTGTCGGTGGGCGTGGCCCTCCCCCGCGGCTCAGCGCTGTTTTTGAAAACTCGTGGATGGATTGATGCAATCCTGACCATTTCACAATAAAAAGCTATTAATAGAGGAATATGATTTACTCGATTTGCTCCTTTAAAAAGCACCCCCCATCCCCACCCCCACCCCCATGTGGTGAAGTACAACCCGGTGTTTAAATTCGCTGTCGGTCCTCAAGCTGCTTTCTCCCGCCTGTTCCCGCCTAAGTGGCACCTCAAGCCCGCTCAGCCAGGCAGCCTGCAGGGAAGGGCACGGCCCAGTGCAGGGCTTCATCCATTTTGATGCAACTGACACACCTAGGAGACCAGGGTGAAGGTCAGATCAGGGTCAAAGTGTGACCTGCAGACCCCCCTCCGCTTCTGTGTAACCTCGGGTTCCTGGATGAGCTTTTTGTTCTTTGAATTTTGTTTTTGTTCGTGCACACGGGCTGGAGGGCCTCCTTTGTTGGGTCCTGTGGTGGGCAGGTGTGCAGGCGTGTCCCCGGGGCAGGCGTTGTCATGGGAGGTCCCGGGGAGGGGGTTCCGTGGGGACGCACCCCGTTTCTCAGTGTCAGAGCTGCTGTGCCAGGCCCTTGGGCTGCGCCCCTTCGCCGCTTTTCCGCACACCCCGCACCAGGAGGGCTTGGGTGTGGGTGCCGGCTGTGCGGCAGGAGGGACTGCATTCCGTCCGCCCGCCGCAGAGCCTCCTGGGTGTCATTTGCATTTCCCTGGTGACCGTGTTCTGCCCGTCTTTCCTTGGGTTGGTGCCCTTGGAGGATCCCTCCTGAGTTTTCAGTTTCTTGACTGACTTGCAGAATTCTCTGGAATTCCCCAGCTCTGCCCACCACACACCCTTTGCTTTCCAGGGATTGTGAGAGCGCCCACCCTCCAGCCCAGCGCCCTGTGAATAGGGGACTTCTGGATTCTCCGTCTGAACGGAGGACACAGTAGCGACAGTTTCCTGTACGGTTTTGGTGCCATGTCTGTCTTGTTTGAGAGTTTTCTGCCACAGGTCACGTTGCTCTCTTGCTCTTGAAGCTGGACTCTCGTGCCTTTCACAGGCAGGTCTGCTAAAGGGTGACTTAAGGTTTAAGTTGTGGTAAAATACGCAACGTAACAGCGACCGTCTCCCTCACGTCCCGGGGCGCGGCTCAGCGGGCGCGGCTCAGCCGCGTTAGGGACCTTCACGCTGTTGTGCGGCCCCCGCTGCCGCCCTCTCCAGGGCTGCCCTCCTCCCAAACGGACCCTCTGTCTCCGTGAAACACTCCCACCCCTGTCCCAGTCCTGCTCCCCCCACCCCGTGGACCCCCTGTCTCCGTAGATCTGCCTCCTGCAGGGACCTTGTATGAGTAGGATCCTGCAGGATTTGTCCTTCTGTGTCATTTCACTCAGCAGACGTCCTCCAGGCTGTTGTGCCAGGTGCCAGGATTTCCTTCCTTTGGAAGGCCCAGTGAGGTCCGTGAGGGGGCGGGGAAGTGCGCTCAGAGTGTCTGAGGAGTGAGCTGAGTGTGTGGAGCCCTTGCCGGAAGAACGCTGGGCGCAGACTGTTCGTTAGCCACAAAGTTGCCCAACTTCCCACAGGGCGGGGAGCCTTGCCTCCGGGGTCTGTCCCGGCGGCTGCACGGCGTTGTGTGTGTCGTTTTGGGGCACAGATCCGAGAGTTCCCATGTCCCCTGTCTGAGATGGAATCAGTGTCAGATAGTAGATCAGAGGGCTGAGATGACCCCGGCGGCCTGCCGTGACCAGGTGCAGGAAGGACACGGGCAGCCTTTGGTGTATTGGCAGGTTTTGTTTTTTTTATCCTCACCCGAGGACATTTTTTCATTGCTGTCAGAGAGAGGAAGGGAGAGAGAGAAACATCAACGCAAGAAAGAAGCATCGATTGCGTGCCTCCAGTACGCACCCAGACCTGGGATCGAACCCGCAACCCTTCAGTTACGGGGCGATGCTCCAACCACCTGGGCCACACTGGCCAGGGCTTGGCAAGTTTTTGATCATCCTTTTTTTTTTTTTTTTTTTTTAAGATTTTATTTTATTTTTATACAGAGGGAAAAGGAGAAGAGAGAGAGAGGGGGGGAGAGATACATCAATGTGTGCTTACCTCTTGTGCGCCCCCCACGGGGGATCAAACCGGCAACCCTTTGGTTCACAGGCCAGCGCTTAATCCACTGAGCCCCACCAGCCAGGGCTGATCATGGTTCTTAGCAGGATCCCTCTGTTATAGGCATAAGTGCTCTCCAGATAGTTTTAAGAAGTGGGTTTCCACCCTGGCTGGTGGGGCTCAGTGGACTGAGCGCCGGTCCCCGAACCAAAGGGTTGCCAGTTGGATCCCCAGTCAGGGCACAAGCCTGGGCCAGGTCCCCAGTGGGCCTCAAGGCATCTGGAGACCTGGCCCCTTCCCTGTGGGGTGACAGTTGCTTCAGGGCTGGGACATAGGTCCCTCTGTGTGGACGGGCCCCTTTCTACCCTCAGGGAGCAGCAGCCCCCGGCCGATGGCCAGATGGACTTGGTTATCTCACACGGAAGCTGACACGGCCTGCCTGTCAGCCGGGAGGACTGTGTGGGTGTCACACAGGACCGTGTGAGAGTTCTGGTCCCCATGAGCCACACTGGCTCCAGGCTCAACACCCCCTCCTGGGCATGTCTCATCACGGAGTCGGGAAACTCAGGACGGAGGGAACCAACCCGGCCGGAAGTCAGAGGCTGGAAAGGCGCGTCCGCGGTGGACAGCAGGCCCTCCGGGCAGCCCAGACAGCAGGCAGGGGAAAGTCCAGCCTCCTTGGCTTTCCTCGGAGTCAGGATCAGAAGAGATGTGGGCGTTTGATAAGCACGGCAGTGAATGGTTTTAGCCTGGCTGTCCATTACTCCGAGGGACAATAGGGTATTTTAAGTAATCTTAGAAATCACTAATGCCCTCGTAGGGAAGCTTAGCTGCTTTGGGCGTGAGGAGCTTTAAGAAAAAGAGAGTCCCTGAGGTTACCGTCAGGGCAAAGCAGGGACAGTCACTCTGGGAGACTTGGGGTCAGCAGTGAAAGCCCAGGGAACCTTCAGGGTCCCAGGAGCTGGTCTGCGGGGCTCGCTGCCACGGGACAGACACTAGGCTCTTAGGCTCTTGGTTACAGGAGAACTACCTTTAAAAATTTACCATATGGCCCTGGCTGGCATGGCTCAGTAGATTGAGCACCAGCCTGCGAACCAAAGGGTCGCTGGTTTGATTCCCAGTCAGGGCACAGGCCTGGGTTGAAGGCCAGGTCCCCAGTAGGGGGCGTGCGAGAGGCAACCACACATTGATGTTTCTCTCCCTCTCTTTCTCCCTCCCTTCTCCTCTGTCTCAAAATAAATAAATAAAATCTTTAAAAAAAACTTACTGTATGAATAAACCCCTTAAAAACTGAGCGCATGTTAGGCCCTGGCCGGGTGGCTCAGTGGGATGGAGTGGCGTCCCCAATGCATCAAGGTTGCGGGTTCAGTCCCCAGTCCAGGCACGTACAAGCATCAACCAATGAATGTATAGATAAGTGGAACAACAAATCCATGTTTCTCTTCCCCCCGCTCTAAAATCAAGAAATAAAAATTTGTTAAAAACAGTCACTTGAGGGTTTTCTGTCCCCTTTCACACCCTGAACAGCCACTTCTTACATTGAAACAAAATGCCTCTTCTACTAGAAACCCATTTCTATACCCAGTTGACCCTTGAACAGCACGGGATTTGGGGCACTGACCCCCGTGCAGTCAAAAATTCCTGTATAACTTCTGGTTCCCCCAAAACCTAACTATTTACAATCTACTGTTGGCCGGAAACCTTACCAATTACATACGTTGCTGATTAACCCCTATTTTGTACGTGATATGTATTGTGTACTGTATCTTTACTAAAGTAAGCTAGAGAAGAGAGTTATATTAAGAAAATCATGCCCTGGCCGGTGTGGCTCAGTGGACTGAGCACCAGCCTGCGAACCGAAAGGTCGCCAGTTCGTTCGATCCCCAGTCAGAGCCCAGGCCTGGGTCGCGGGCCAGGTCCCCAGGTTGGGGGCGTGTGAGAGGCAACCAATCTCTGTGTCCCTCACACATCTGTGTGTCTCTCCCCCTCCATCTCACTCCCATCCCCCTCTAAAAATAAATACATAAAATATTTACAGAAAAAAATCGTAAGGAAAAGAGCACTGTACTCGTACGTTTCGTTAGAAACTATCCACGGGCAGGTGGCCCGGCGCAGTCCACGCCCATGTGGCCCGAGGGTCACTGCATCGATCCGCAGTCACTCTTCTCAGCCACTGCGGGGCCTGGCAGTGTCCCCACTTGGTTAACCGTGCCTCGTTAAGCTCTGTAACTGACAACAGGCTGCAGGAGGCCTGCTTGGCTCACACAGGCGTCTGAGCCCATCGGGCAGACGGAGGGCACACCCGACAGGGTCCCCGTCACGGGGGCCGTGCACAGGCTTGGGCCTCCGACACCTTGTCCAGGCTGTGGGGTGGGGGGCGGGGGGTCCCATGGCCTGCGATGAGCACGGCTGGGGTGCATTCTAAAGCTCTGCTCACTGATCAGTGTTGTGGTGCTTACACTTACCACTGGCCTGCCTTCCTGAACGTTACCAACAGATTAACGTAGTTTAGCGTTAGTGTAGGGTGTTACGGCGGACAAGGACTTCGGGTATTTTAAGGTGACTCACTGTGGAGCCACACGGTTGCTTTATGTTCTTTTAATTACTTTTTTACTTTTTAAAAATGGTATATTTTTTTTGATGGTGCTGTTACAGTTGCCTGGCCACCCCCGCCCCCCAGCACCCCCCTCCCTCAGGCAGCCCCCCACCCTGGTTCCTGTCCCCGGGTCGTGCATGCGAGGTCTTCGGCCGCTCCCTTTCCTCTGCTGCGCTTTACATCCCCGTGGCTGTTCTGTAACTACCTCGTTGTGCTTCTTCATCCCTCACCTCTCGCCCATTCTCCCCCACACCCTCTCCCATCTCTCCATCTTTAACCTTTGGCATTTTAATTAGGACGCGTCTTGGGGTGGGCCTCTGCATCCATCTTGTTTGGGACTCTCTGTGCTTCCTGGACGTGCATGTCTACTTCCTTCACCAAATTTGGGACGTTTTCTTTCATTATTTTCTCAAATAGATTTCCAGTGTCTTGCTCTTTCTCCTCTCCCCCGGGCACCCTTGGGACACGACTGTTGGACCTTGTGACGTTGTCCCACAGGCCGCTTACGCTGTCCTCGTTTCTTTGGGTTCTCTTTTCCTCTGCTTGTTCCGATGGGCGGTTTTTTGCTTCCCTGTGTTCCAAATCATTGGTTCGATTCTTGGCTTCATCCGCTCTACTGTTGTCTCCCTGTAAATTGCTCTTTATTTCAATTCGTGTGTTGTTCGTTTCTGACTGGGTCTTTGATGCTGTTGAGGTCCTCACTAAGTTCCTTGAGGATCCTTGTAACCAGTGCTGTGAATTCTGCAGGTGATACATAGCTTATCTTCATTTTGTGTAGCTTAGCTTTCTTTCTGGAGTTGCGTTGTGTCCTTCCACTTGGGCCATGTTTCCTTGTCTCCTCGTTTTGGCAGCCTCCCTGTGTTTGTTTCTGCATGAGGTAGAGCTGCTATGACTCCCTGTCTTGGTCGTGTGGCCTAATGTAGTTGGTGTCCCGTAGGGTCCAGTGGCACAGCCTCCCCTGTCACCCTAGCTGGGTACTCGAGGTACACCCTTTGTGTAGACTGAGTGCACCCTCCTCCTGTAGTTGAGCCTTCGCTGATGTTGGCAGGTCAGTGGGAGGGATTTACCCAGGCCGGTCAGCTGCAAGACCGACTGTGACCACTGCCCACCGCCCACCGCCCTCTGTGGAGGATCAGCTGTGCAGGGTAGGGTGGCGGTGCTCTGACATGATCCTTAGCTGTCCACTGAGTACACTGGCGCTGGGGTTTCCTGGGTGGTGCAGGCCAAGGTCGGCCCCCACCTGTGTTTGCCCGGGGCCACCCCACCTGAGCTGTAAAGCAACCGGAGAGGGCTGCTCCTTGGGCTGGGCTTGGAGATTCGCAGGGGGAGCCAAGTTTTGAACCTGGCCTAGCTGCTGCTGGTGCCGGGCCTGGGGCTGCTGCTTGTTTGAGAGGATTTAGGAAGTTGGGAAGTAGGAGCCAAAACCATTCATATGGAAAAGCAGTTTGGGAGGGCCCATAAGCTGGGTGGGGCAAGTGTCTGGGGATCTCCCAGGTGGGTCAGACGGTGTTGGCCAGGTTGATGGAGCCTCAGATAGGGCCCCAGGCTGCCGACTCTTCGGGGCGAGGGCCCTGAAAGGGGACAACAGCCTCTGCTGGCCGTGATGCCGGACACCTCAGCCTCCCCCACACGCCACGGATGCTCCGCAGCCGCCACCGTCGCCACAGCCCAGGCGGAGTGAGTCTGCGGAGGAGAGTCCGTGTGTGGGCTCTTTCGGGGGAACTGCTCGGCGTTCCAGACTCAGTCCCTGCTGGGTTTTGCAGCCAGAAGTTGTGGGGACTTCTCTTCCTGGCCCTGGAACCCTGGGTTGGGGGGCCTGGTGTCGGGCTGGGACTGTTCACTCCCAAGATGTCCCTCCCAAACTTTTATCCACCACACGTGGGTGTGGGACCAGCCTGTTCCGCGTCTGCGCCCCTCCCGCCAGCCCGGATGGGTGTGGTTTCTCAAATTCCACAGTTGTCAGAGTTCATTCAACTCGATTTCTGTCGGTTCAGAGCAGTGGTGGGTTCTGTACTTTATATTTTTATTTTCATTTTTTATGAAAAGGAGAGGAACTATTTATTCAAAAGTTATGCAGGTTTAGAATAACAGTGGAATTCTGCCATTAAATCCCACACATTTTAGAAACCAAAAAACACCAGTTTTTCTATATTTTAGTTGTAATTTTGCTGTAGTTGTGCAGAGAGGCAAGCCACGTCTACCTATGCTGCCGTCTTGACCGGAATTGAATGCTTTATGGGTTGTTTTTTTTTTTTTTAACATCATATTTTAAAATAATTCTAGATTCACATGCAGTTGTGAATAGTACAGAGTGAATGGATAAAGTGGTCGATCCCTACGCTGGATGATTATTTGAGCATAAAAAGGAAGGGTGCATTTTATGGTATATGAATTGTATCTCAATAAAGCTGCTATAAAAGATCATAATCTTGAGAGTGTATTTAGGCCATTTACATTTAATGGAATTACTGATATGTGAGGACATAAGTTTGCCACTTTATTTTCTATTCCGTTTGTTCTTTTTTTGTTGTTTATTTGTTTCTGGTTTTTATCTGCCTTCCTGTGGGCCACTAGGACAGTTTTCAAAATTTCATTTTGACGTAGCCGTACTTTTTTTTAAGTAACTGCTTTTCTGAGACGTAACTCATTCGCTATTCAGTCCACGCCCACCCCATGCGCCTCAGCAGTTTTAGCGCCTTCGGAGTCGTGCGCCCAACACCCCCTCAGTTTCGCCCCACTTCTCCCCCTCCCCCCCCGCACCCCCCCATCCCTGCTCCAGGGAGTCCCTGGTCTCTTTGGCATCTACAAACGGGCTGTTCGGGACATTTCTTACAAATGGAATCGCGGAACATGTGGCCTTGAACGCCCGGCTTTTTACTTTGCGTGATGTTTTTTTGAGGCTCGTCCATGTCATAGCGCGATTCAGCACCTCTTTTTTAAGTCTGAGTGATGTCGTATGGAGAGACCCCTTTTTGTTTATCCATCCTCCGCTGGTGGACATTGGGTTGTTCCCACTTTTTTTTTCTCTCTTTTTTTTTTTTTTGGCGACTGCGAATAGTGCTGCCCTGAACATTGCACGCGTGAGCTTTTGCGTGGACATGTGTCTGCCCTTGTCCTGGGTGCGCACCTGGGAGTGGAGCTGCTGGGTCACATGGAAGGTCTGTGTTTAACCTTTGGAGGAACCGCCAGACTGTTTTCTAAAAGCGGCTGCTCCCCTTTCTGCCCGCACCTCACCTTCACCAACACCTCCCTTCTGTCGCTTTTATTCTGGGTGGGTGCGAAGTGCCCTTGCGTTGTGGTTTGATTTGCATGTCCCTGTGGGACGTTTGTGCCTCTCCTCTGGGAAAGTGTCTCTTCAGGCGCTTCGCCCCTTTTAAAGCCAGGTTGTTGGTCTGTGTTGCTGACACGGGTTCTGGACACGTGTCTGCGCTCCTTCCCACGCCTCGCCTGCCCCCTTCCGGAGGGGGCCCGAGGGCCTCGCCCTGAATGGCACTCGTCGACCTCCTCCTTTTGTTGCTTGGTCTTTTGTTGTTATAACTGAGAATCCTTCCGAACCCAAGGCCACGAAGATCTGCCCTACGTTTTCTTCCCTGGGTCATGTAGTTTCAGCGCTTACATTGAAGTCTTTCACGGACTTAGTTAAGGTTAGCATCTGGTGTGAGGTCCGGGGCCAGCTTTCCAGCCTTTTGCACGAGGCGTTCGCCAGCACAGCGGCGCATTTTGAAACGAGCGCTCTGGTCCCGCTGGATGGGCTCAGCGCCTGGTTGGAAAATGCATTGACCGCAGGCACCTGGTTGACTTCTTGCTTCCCACCTCTGTGCCCCTGACCCAGGTCTGTCCTCGCCTCAGGCCCGCACTGTCCTGGTTGCGGCAGCTGGCGAGATCGGGAGGGGTGAGCCCCCGCTCCGCTCTTCGTTGAGCGCGTGGGCTGGCCTGGGTCCCTTGTGTTTCTGCAGGAATTGTAGGGCTGGCTTGTCCGTTTCCACAACGATGTCGGCTGGGGTTCTGGTTAGGATCGCACTGAACCCGCAGATAGATTTGGGGGGTATTCCCCTCTTGACCTGTGTGTCTTTCCATTTATTTCGATCTTTAGTTTCTTTCAACAAAGCTTTGTGTTTTCAAAATGTGAGTTTTATACTACTATTGTTTAATGTATTCCTAAATACTTTTAAGGTTTTTTTGATGTCATTATAAATGGAATTGTTTACTAAATTTCATTTTCAGATTGCTCGTTGTAAGCGTATAGAAATACATTTAATTTTTGTATGTTGACATATCTTACAACCGTTTTCAACTTGTTTATTATTCCCTGATGGATTTTTTTGTTGATTATCATCTCTGAATAGAGATAGTTTTACTTTTTCTCCTTTCCAGCTATGTCTTCTATTTCATTTTCTTGCCCCGTTACCTCGCCAACACCTCGGGGCAGGTTCCTCGTCCTTGGCCTTAGCGGGCAGTGCCCGGGCGGGGCGCCGAGCAGGCGGCCAGCTGTGCGTCCCAGCCAGGTGCCCCGGACCAGGTGGAGGGAGCTCTTCCTGTGCCTCCTTTGTTGAGTGTTCTTGTGTTGTTTCTGTGTTACGCATTTTTAGGTGACGGATGTCAGTTAGAGTTATCTGGCAGGATTTAACACAGCATGCTTTTAAAGTGGAAGTCTCACAAAATTAATTTTTTTAAATCCTCACCTGAGGACATGTTTATTGGTTTTGGGGTTGGGGGGGAGAGAAACATCAGTGTGAAAGGGAAACGTTGATTGGTTGCCTCCTACACACTCCCCAACTGGGGATTGAACTCACAACCCTTTGGTGTACAGGGCGACGCGCCAACCCCCTGAACCACCCAGCCGGGACTAACAATTAGTGTTGATGTCAGTTTGTCAGAATTACTCAGTATAGTTGATGGTAGTTTTATATTTTTCCCTGATCGTGCGCACAGTGTAAGAGTGGAGCTGGCTTCCCCGATCGGTGTACAGGATGAAGAGGGGGAGTTTGGATGGCCTCTCTTCCTGAGAAAACCATGCCAATCCTAGAAATAAAACGTGCTGGGTTTATAAATCAGAGCAAGACGTCGGTTGTGTCTTAACCCCGGAGGCCAGAGTTGTCAGCTGTATCCCGACCCCCTTGACCGCAGGAATTTGGGGCACCTTATGGAAATGCCTTTTGAGCCAGCAGTCCCTCTGAATGGGGTTCCCCCTGAAATGCTCATTTAAGTTATTAGAAGTTCCCTTTCTTTGTGTCCTGGGAATTCTGAAAATACTCCGTTTATAAAATCGCTTATTATCTCTTAGCCCCTGAGGACGTAGCTCCTTGAAGGATTCTGGGAGTCATGGAGCCCTTGGGGGCCGGAAAACGCCCCGCCCTCAGTGTGAGGGCGGGCGCAGGTCAGAAACGAGCACGGAGCACCGCTCACCGCCCGTGTCCCCGGGAGGTGCTCCCTTCGCAGGGACCTGAGCTGTGTCCTTGATGAACAGGCAGATGACTCAGCCGGGGGTCGAGATGCCCCTCCCCCACCCCACTCACAAGTCTCGGGGCTCCAGACCCAGCCTGTTGGTCCTGGTTCGCGCCACAGAAAAGGGACGTGGTCCAGCCACAGGTTACACAGGACACAGGTGGACTGACGGACTTGGACAACAACCAGAAACAATGTCAGTCTTGGGGGGGGGGTGGAAATAAACCGTAAATGCAGAAAAGGACAGTCCGTGAAGGCAAGGGCCGTGCCTCTCGGGCTTTAGGGACGGGACGTGGTGGGTGGCGGGGAGCTGTGTCCGCAGGCAAGTTTGTTCGGGCACCTGTCGGGCGCTGTTTGGACCATCATAGCCAGACCCTGTGCGAGTATAAAGCCATCGTGTGTGCGCGCAGACTGAACGCAAGCGGGGGCGGGGGGGCATCACCCTGCGGTCTTTGGGGACGTCCTTTCTACGAGGAGAGGGCTTGGCCTCATTCCTGGACAAGGTGAGCGCATTGGCAGGGCGCTGGACAGGGCCGGGGGAACGGGAGTCGGGTGGTCCTCCGGGCAGTGGCCGGCCCGGCGGTGCCGAGGAGACGTTTGCTTCAGTCCCAAGTGTGCGGTGACTCCCTGTCCACCCTCCATCCGCATCCATGAGCCCACTCCCCGCCCGGCCGCCTGCTCCTTTGGAGCCTGGCAGAGCACCTTGGTCCGGCCCTTTCCTGGTCGGGCAGTGTCAGGGTTGGCGTGGCCTGGGCTCGTCCCTGACCCTCTGGGACACCAGCAGCCTGTCTCGTCCTCCCCCCACCCCCGCTCCCTGCTGTCTCCTTGCTGCCCTGCTGACCTCAGGGTGAGGGAAGGGACCAGCCCGCTCCCTGGGTAGCGGTCACCCTGCCAGAGGGAGCGAGCAGGGGAGGGCTGGGCTCCCGGAGCCCCGAGGGCTGTGACAGGGACGGGGCTCCTGAGGGTCTTCAGGGATTGGAGCCCACCGGCTGGTCTCTGGGGCCTTTCATACGGGAGCACGCTGGCTGTCAGTCCATCCGTCCATCCTCTGTCCTGCCTGCGCCTGGAAGGCGTGGTGAGCACCGTAGGCCTGGGCCTTTCTGCGTTGAGCGGTGAGCCTCTTAGCTCAAACCTGCTGGCCGGTACCCCCTCGTGCCTTGGTTTCTGGTGTCTGTGTCTGCAGCCCCCACCTGTGGGCGCGGAGGGGCAGAGGCACAGCCTCTGGGAGCCGAGAGGGCACCTGCTCCTGGACCCGCCTCCTGGAAAGAACATACCGCCTGCCACGTGTTGTTGGCACCCCAGGCCATAAAGCAGGGTGTGTATCTCTGGTCTTTATTTTTCATATCAGCAATTATCTTTTATGGCCTCTGATCCCCAGTGACAGTAGGACGTCCCCCCCCCCCCCCGCAATGCAGGCGCCTCCACTGCCCAGGCTGTGGGGAGACGCGTCGTGGTGAGGATTCTCACACTGCAGCGCGAGGACGTTTACGTGTAGCTTTTATGCGGCCCCCAGGATTCCTGCTGCATTATCCGTATTCCCTTTAATTTGTGGGATTTCTAGTAAATGGGCTTAAAAATAGGTCTGGGCGCGATGCCAGGCAGATGCGGGCAGCCGGCAGGCATCTCTGCGTCTCTCTAAAGGCAGAGCGGTAACCCCCGTGTCCCTCGGCCCGTGCCTCCTGTGGGTCCCCAAGGGGGCCCCCGCGCCCGCGCCCCAGGGAGTAGCGGTGTGCCGGCTGCGCTCCAGCTCCTGGCCTGGGAGTCGGGCTGGTCCTGGCTGCTCGGGGGCCCCGGGGTCAGTGCTGGGGGCGTTGGGGCCTGGTTGCGGGGATGGGGGGATGGGGGCGGTGCAGCTGTGAGGCTGGTGAGTGGAGGGCGGGGCACTGGCTGTTGGTTGCACCCTGTTGCCCCCGCCCCCGGGCCCACTGGAGGCGCTTTGCCTCAGTGCCCCTCCTGTCCCTGCTGCGGCCAGGCCCACAGGGACCCTGAGATCTGTGTCAGTGCTGCCCTGGGGTCCCCATGGACAGGAGGGCGGAGGCGGTGCCTGCCCTGGATTGACCCGCACACACGCACGCACGCAGCCCAGGAGCCGGCCCCTGTGTGGGGCGGGTGGCTGGGTGTCCCAGGTGGGGAGGGAGCCCCCCCACGGGAGGCAGTGAGGCAGGCTGGCCGGGCCAGGGGGAGGGGGCGGCTGTGTCCCTAAGGTGCTGAGGCTGCCCCCCCGGCCCTGCACTTGTCTCTTACTGAGGGCCTCACGGCATGGCCTGGGACCCTGCTGCCCCGGTTCCGGGCCAGGTGGGCCTCCATCCGCCGCAGCCACCGTGCTGCGCCCGGAGCGGGGCTGGTGTGCTGCGGCCCTGGGGGGGCATCCTCGTGCGCCCCCCCACCCTGTGGCTGATGGAGTGTTTGTGTGTCGGCCTGATTTACATTGGATTTTTAAGCATAATTAGAAATGCAGGGGAGCTTTGTGTCTTACCTCGACTATTTATGGCAGGGTATGCAGATGAGGAGAGCGATGAATATTAACGAGGGCGTGTGTGCGGAGTGGCTGTCAGTAATGAGCTGGGTGACCCAGCGGTCGGCGCCCCACAGCCCGGCCCCTCCGCCTGGCCCTGGGATGCACTGCCGGGACCCGGCTCCCCCAGCTGCTCCCGGACCCGCAGGCCCATCGGAAGGGAGAGGGGCCCTGGGCGGGGGGGTCCAGCTCCCAGCGGCCAGTGGCCGGCGGCTCGGTCCGGGCAGCCCCGGCTGAGACTGCCAGCGCCCCCCCGCCAAGAGCCAGGGGTCGAGGGGGACCCTGCCTCGATGATAAGGGAGGAGGAGGGGGGCTGTCTGCACGCCAAGCCGAGCTGGCTTTTTAAGTTATTAGACTATGCCCCAGGGAGACACTCCTCACGCTTACGTTATTTAAATTACAAATACGGGTGAGGGATTGTCGGCTCTGTTCTAAACACTGCTTCAGCCTTGGGAAACCTTCTGGAACACTTCGGTGGCTAGCGCGCGGACTTGGTGGGTCTAAGGGCTCAAGGCGGGGAGCGTGGTGGAGGCCACAGGGAGGGGGTTGGCCCTGGGTGGGCCCTCAGCCCCTGCTCCTTCCTGGGACAGCCAGCCACCCCACCACGTACGAACCAAAATATGTGAGAGTGGAGGGCGGGGGTCTGGCGCGCCCCTGGCAGGTGATGGCGTTCGGTGGGCGGTGTCCCATCACAAGGAGCCACAGGCTGTGTGTTCCCTCCCCGTCCCCCGGACATGGGCTCAGCCTGGCCCCAAGGGCCCCCAGACTGGACCCCCGTCAGAGCCCATGGCAGAGCCCACATGCTGGGGGACGCGCACTGTCCTGTCTGATGGGGTGCCCACCAGCTCGTGCCCAGCCCCGTGGGTCCGCGGCTGCTGGGTCTGACGGGGCCTGGCTGTTGGTGGCCGGCTGGGGTCGGGGGTGCCGGCGGTCGGCGGGACCCCTGTGCTCAGCGGGTGTTTCTCTGAGGACCAGCCCTGGGGCAGCAGGGGAAGCACCGATAAGCACATTTCTGGATTCGCAGACTCTGGCGAGCTGCCTTCTCTGCTTGGGAAAAAAGCTTCCAGGCAAACATTCGTTAGTGCAGTTAAAACCGGCTTTTAGCTTGAAGCCCGTCCAGGCCGTGGTCTGGGCGGAGGCTACCCAGGTGCCTGGCCAGACGCCAGAGGCCTCTTGCCTCTGCCTCCCAGGCTGGGGCTCGGTGCGCCAGGGCAGGGTCTCAGCGGTGGGGCCCTGCGTTTCTGCCCGGTGGGCCCCCGCCCTCGCCCGGGGGGCTCCAGGACTGTCGGGGTCCGAGGCAGGGGCGAGTCCTGGCCACAGGGGCCCGTCTGGGCCGCAGTTACCCTTGGGTCCTGTGTGTTCTGTCCTGCTCTCACGACGACTGCACCTTGTCTGGGACGCCGGGTGTCGAAGGCAGGAAGCCAGGGAGGATGGTGACGGGTGCAGGTCCCGTCTGAGGCCTCAGCAGGAAGTTGGTCCGCCCTGCCTCGGTTTCCTCACAGGGACCCACCGCTGGCAGGGGGTGGAGTTTGGGAGGCGAGCACAGAGCAGGTGTGGTTGATGGTCGTTGGGGACTGTAGGGAGGGGCTCCTGCCGCCGAGACCCTGCCCTGGAGCCCTGCTTCTGCCTGCACGGGCGCACAGAGCAGGTGGCCCGCCCTCCATTAGCAGCGAGCCCGGCGGGGGCCCTGCTCTGCTCTGCTCTGTGGTGCATTAAAAGTTTAATGCAGACCCGAGGCCCAAACCAGTTGGTGCCTCGCCCGCCCCCAGGGGCCTGGCACGCCCGAAGGGCCCACCTCCACCCGCCCCTCCGCTCTGCCTTGGCGGGCGGGCGGGGCGGGGGGGTGCTCGCGGGTGTCCCTCCTGCCCACTGTTACCGGGAGCCTGTGCTGCGCTTGAAAGGCAAGGCGACTGCTCTGCAGGCCACTGTGCAAAGTGAGGTGTGTCCCCCGCCCCCCAGCCTCCACGCAGCAGCCCGGCCGTGCGCCCGATGCCCATGTACTCTCACGTGTGTGGATGCTGACTCATAGAGTACCTGCCGCCTCCCTGCACACGCTGTCCTGCAGGCGTGCCTGCGGGGGCCTTGCCCCCAACTCAGGAGCTCCTTGGCTTTTGGGAAGTGCCCTTGTAGTCAGACTGGCTCCTGCTGAGGTGGCAGGGCTGGGCCGCCAGTCAGGGGCTGCCCCGGGGGCAGGGTTCCCAGGGGGCCAGGGGAGGTAGGGGGCGGGGGCGGGGGACAGCAGACTCTTTTCCTGGTGCGCCTGGCTCCCACCTTCCCTGCCTTGGGTGTGTTTAATGGCTGTGCGTTCGCCCAGGTCCAGACCTCTTATTAGATTGGTAAAATTAAATCCTGCAAAATCATTTTATTTAATTTAATTTATCTCGCCTCCCTTGCCCGCGCTGGTAGTGATCCCGCAGAAATTAAACACTGCGTTCCTGCGCCCCGCTGCGCCCTGGCCCCTGGAAGCGGCTGAGGATCGGGGTGGGGGGAGCAGCGGGCCGTCTGGCTGGGCTGCTGGGACTACAGCCCCTGCTGATCCCGCGGCCCCACGCGGCTCATGTGCACGTGTGCCGCTCCTGGGGCCGGCGCCCTCTCCCTGTCTGGTAGGGGCTCCGTGGCCCGCGGGGGGCTGGGGCAGCTCTGGCCGACCACCCCAGCGCCTGGGCCCCTGCTGTCCAGAGGGAGGGCCCACCAAGAAGGGACCACCCGGCCACCCACGTTTTCTCATTCCAGGGTCGGGGGGGTCTTGGAGCACAGCTGTGGGCGCTGGACTCCGGCTTTGTGGCATCCGCAGGGGGCTCCCTTCTGAAAGGCCTTCCGAGGGGGCGGTCACGGGGTGCTGCGGCTGTGAGGATGGCCCCTGTGAAGCAAGTTCGAGGCCCCTGACTGGCTCTTACGGGCACGTCAAAGCTCCTCTAGAGGGAAGCGGAATAGGGGGCATGGCTTGGGAAACGGGGGATGGGGAAGCAGAGGCGAAGAGGGACAAGGTGGCCAGGGCAGGGCAAGGCTGGGCCCCACCAGGTAGGGAAAGGCACGGAGGTGCCTCCTGCCTGGCAGGCAGCTGTCCCCGCTGCCCTCGCCCGAGCAGGTCCCGGCCCCCTCTCCTCTCTGGCTTCCGCACAAGGGTCAGCCCTTGGCATGTCCCGCTTTCATGGGCCTGGGCCGCGTAAACCAAGCCTTTATTTCATTCTTTTCTCCTAAAGTTCAGCTTTGTTCCCGCCCCAGCCCAGGCTTCTAAGAAAGCGACCTGAAACCAGCTCGCGTCGGACTCCCACGGGCCGGGCCGCGGGGCGCCAGCCTCGCCTGGACAGGTGGCCTGAGGACACGGCAGCTTCAGCGCCAGTCGTCCTCGATCCCCAGGGACCGAGGCGGCCTCGTCACCTTCCAGGGGAATAATGGTCCCTTCTCTGGGCGAGTGGTCTGTCCCCAGCCCCGGGGCGCGGGCCCCTCGGCCGAGGCCGGTGTGTGTGTGTTGGGGGGGGACAGAGACACCTGCCTGGATCCTCGCCCTCCCGTCCAGGTCACAGCAGGTAACGGCTCCCTGGGCGGAGTGCGTGCCCGCCCCAGCCGAGGGCTGTACTAATGGCGCCTCCCTGGACCCCACGGTGTCCGCCCAAGGCTTCACCTGACCCCCAGCTGACAGATGAGCATCCTGGGTACCATGTCATTTGCTTCAGGCCACACGATGTGGATGTGACGGGGCTGGGACCGGGCCTGGCATAGGGGGGTGTGCCCAGTGGGACCAGGCCTGCTGCTGGGAGGAGCAGGAGCCAGGGCTTCGCGCTGCGTTTAGGACCCCACTGTTTGGCCTGCCGAGCCCCGACCCCTCAGGGAGCTGGTGCAGGGCGCACCTTTGCTGACCTCTGCACCCCCCTGCCCCGCTGGCTGCCCCTCCCCCATCAGGACACAAGACTCCCTCTCTGGCTCAGGTGACCCCACTCCACTTTCCGGGAGGCTCCCGGTGGTGAGTGCTGTGGGTCTGGAAGGGACTGTTCTGGGGCAGCACCCCCCCCTTCCGGTCACTCTCCCCAGCCGCACCAAGCGTTAGGCTACCCGCTCGCCAGGCCTGGGCAGGCAGCCCCGCTTGCTGAGCTCACGCGCGCACCTGGTGAGCCCCCTGGGGGGTGCCCGTGAAGCAGGGGCCTGGCACCGTGGAGGGCTCCTGTGGGAGCGGGCAGCTGTCCCCTGCCCCCACCCCCCACCCCCGTGAGTCCTGCCCCCAGGCTAGGGTTGTCCCCACTCCCCGCTCCCTGTCACAGGTCTGTCGTCCCTTGCTGTCCCTCTGTTTCCCAGAGTGGCCCTCTCTGTGGCTTGGTGGGCATGTGGGACCCCCGACCCCTACTCTGAGGTCCCAGGGAAGGGGCCACCAGGCTGCCTTGTCAACACAGGCCTTGTGTGAGTGACAGCGGCCGACGGGAGGACCAGACGCTGGGAGCGGTGTGCGCAGGGTGTGACCTGAGTGTGCAGTGCACGGGGCCCTTGCTCAGGCCGCGCCGGACTCGCGCTGCTTCCGGCGCCCGGCACAGGTGGGGAGGGCCGCGGCTTGGGCTCCGCTCACGGGACGGCCTGCGGGCAGGAGCCCCCTGGGGCCTGGAGCCCGGCTGGTGCGGAGGAGGTGGCCGCGGCCTGCCAGGGGCTTGAGCCTCGCTTCCCTCCCTGGTGCAGCCCCTGACGCTCAGCAGCTGAGTGGGGACCATTAACTGCCAAGGTCCCGGTCACAGCCTTTGTTTTGTGTGACCTGCCAGTTGTCAGGAGCCCGTGTAGGAGACACAAAGCTGTCCCCCCTCCCCCAGGAGCCCCTACTGGCCGCTGCCCCTGGCAGTTCCCCTCACCTGGATCCCTCCCCCTACTCAGCTGCTCTGTATCTGAGCCTGCAGCCTGTGTGGATGGGGAGGCGCCAGGGGCGGAGGGGTGCTGTTTCCTGCCCCCCTGTCCTGTCCCCGCGCCTCCGGCGCCGCACGGCTAACACTCGGGCCACGACGGGCACCAGACCTCGGCCACGTCCAGTCTCGACCTTGTCCCTTCCTGCAGGCAGCGTGTGCTCTTCCTGAGGTCACAGTTGGTAGCAGGTGGAGAAACTGAGGCTGGGCAGGCCTGTGGTTGTCTCAGGGCCCCCGCCGTCCAGTGGTGGCAGCTTGAGCCTAGAAGGAGGTGCCCCTCTCTCTTCCCAGGAACGGCTGGGGGTGGGGGCTGGACCCCATGGGCCTCCAGGGCAGCCCAGGCCACTTTGTTCCCCGGGTGGGGGTGGGGTCTTTGCTGCCATCTCTGCTGGGGCAGACCCTTTAGGGGCTGGGCAGCTCCTTTGGGGACCCGTCGTGGACGCACAAAGTTGCTCTTCTTTAAACTCCGACCCGGCGGGGGATGAGGGGACAGGGTGTCCACCTTGGGCGAGCGCACTGTGGAGTTGCTGGGCCTGCTGCTCTGGGACCCCAAGGAGACGCAGGGAGGGGGGCCCTGGGGCCCTGCGGGGCGCCAGCCTTGGCATCCCTGTCCGTTCTGGACCCTTCCTCTGCCCCGGCTCTCTGGCTCTCCAGTGCCTGCCCCATTCTCTCATCTTCCCCTTCTCCCCCCCCCACCGCCCCCCGGCCCCCTCCCTTGCCCAGCCTCCGCCCTGTCTGCACCCCCCCCCCAACCCCCGGCCCCCTGGCCGCCCGGCGGCTCTGCCGGCCCTGCAGACTGTGTGGAATAGTTTAAATGCTTTGACACCCGGGCTGTGCTGGATGGCAGGGCGGCAGTTTACTGGGCAATTCATATGCAAAACTGCACTATAAATTTCCAGGCTGTCTCGGTCGCCGCGGCACCACGAAGCATTTCTCCACGTACAGTACAGTATTTCTGCCATCTTTGTTTGCATTGCAGTGAGTCATCAAAAGTCTGTCTTGTACCAACACCCGGAGCCGCGCATTCCTCTGGCACCAGCGCTCCACTGTTTTTAAAGCCGGGGCTGGGAGCTGGCATTTACTTCGGCTCCCAAATCAAAGGCAGCTATTCATTCCCGGGAGCTGCCTGGATGTCCGTCTGCATCCGGCCTCTTCATTTAGATGCTGTGCGCTGCCCGGGAGGAACGGGCTGGGTGCAGCTGAGCCGCGGCCGCCCAGCCCAGCGCCGAGACTCTCTGCCCCCTCCCCCTCCCCTCCCGCTTCTCCTCCTCCTCCTCCTCTCCGGGCTCCTCTCCCCCTCCCCGCCCCAAGGGCTCCCGCTCCGTTTGCTGCATTCCCGGAGCAGCTGGCGGCAGCGGGCGGCCGGCAAGCGGGCAAGCCTGCCCCTGCCAGGCTGAGCGGGCAGTGCGGGGCCACCGGCGGCCACGGCCAAAGGTAGGTCTCCCCCGCCGGCCGGTGCCACCCCGCCCCGGCTGGCAACTTCTCCGCAGCAGGGGCACTGCGGGCCCTCCCCCAGCGGTGCCCACCTGCCTAACTCCAGCTCCGTCCCGGTGCTCCGCCCTCGCTCTGCCCCCCTCCGCCGCCGCCGCGCGCCTCTGCGGCCCGGCACTTTCCTCCTGCGGGACAGAGCGGCCCTTTGTGCGGCTCTGGCTGCGCAGAGTTGAGCCGGCACCCTCTCCGGCCCGGCCGGCCGGGCCCCCTCCTCGGAATCAGGCAGGGGATCAACAGTGCCGGAGCCCTGTCCCCAGCCCTGGGGTGCCGGCAGCATCCCCAGCCCTGGCGGGTCCCTGCCCCCAGTCTCCCCATGACCCCTGTAGTCACCTGAGCTTGGAAGGAGCCAGTGGGGATTGGCCCGGGATGGAAGCTGGGGGGTGGGGGGGCTGCGACAGCTTCCCAGCCGGTCCTGCAGCCCGGCCCCTAACCACAGCAGCTGGGGGGGCCCCTGTGGCCCTGGAGGTCCCCCCTGCAGGACGGGGACGGGCCGAGGTGGTGGAGCCTGAGCCCCAGAGTTCCCCAGCTCACTCACTCCCCGGGCACCCACCCCCCACGCCTGACCCTGCGCTGCTGCTCTGAGGAAAAACAAACTAGAAACCCAGAGCCTCGAAAAGACCCCCTGCAGCGTCCCGGGGCGGGGCTGTGCCCCTCGTTTGGGTTTTGGCCCCTCCCTGGGGAAAGGTGGTGAGGGGCTTCTTCGCTGCCAACTTTTTCTGGGGAAAAGAGTTGCGTGAGCCAGCCGGTGCCTGCCCCCGCCCCTCCCAGCCGCCGCGGGTTGGTGGCCCTGGTCCCTTCCTCCTGTCCCCACTGTGGTGCAGGCCTCTCTTCTGTCTTCTGCTCAGATGGGTGTCTCTGGCCGGCTTGGGGGGGGGGGGCGATCTCTCCCCTGGGAGGGTGCCCTGGGGGCCTGTGCTGGGTGCACAGGCAGCCCTGGGCTTTGCGTGTCCTGTGCAGCTCCGAGCGTTGGCTCGGCCAGGGTCCCCTGTGAGCGAGGTCGCCCTGAGACCTGGGGACAGCTCTGGCTGGAGGGTCTGGGGGAAGCTGGCGGGGGGCGCGCTGGGGTAGAGCCTGTTTCAGGGGGGTGCGGGGGTCTGGCCCTTCTGGCTGGGTGCCGGGCGTCCCGGAAGCTGACCGCCGCACCCTCTGCGCTCTCTCCCCCCAGATGCGCCCGCTTGGGCCGCTCCCGCGCTGAGAGTCCGAGGCGCCCGCGAGCCTGCCCGCCATGTCTCAGATGCTGCACATTGAGATCCCCAACTTCGGGAACACCGTGCTCGGCTGCCTCAACGAGCAGCGCCTGCTGGGCCTCTACTGCGATGTGTCCATCGTGGTCAAGGGCCAGGCCTTCAAGGCCCACCGGGCCGTGCTGGCTGCCAGCAGCCTCTACTTCCGCGACCTGTTCAGCGGCAACAGCAAGAGCGCCTTCGAGCTGCCCGGCACCGTGCCGCCCGCCTGCTTCCAGCAGATCCTATCCTTCTGCTACACGGGCAGGCTGACCATGGCGGCCAGCGAGCAGCTCGTGGTCATGTACACGGCCGGCTTCCTGCAGATCCAGCACATCGTGGAGCGCGGCACTGACCTCCTGTTCAAGGTGAGCTCGCCCCACTGCGACTCGCAGACGGCCGTGATGGAGGACGCCAGCTCCGAGCCCCAGAGCCCCTGCACTCAGCTGCAGCCGGCTGCGCCCGGGCCCCCCTACGTCATGTCCCCCTCTGTGCCCATCCCGCTGCTGACCCGCGTGAAGCACGAAGCCACGGAGCCGCTGCCCGCCACCGGCCCGGGCCTGGCGCCCAAGCGCCCGCTGGAGTCCGGGTCCCGGGACGGCGCTGCGGTGGCGGCGGGCGCCGCGGTGGCGGCCGGCGCGGCCCCTCTCAAGCTGCCCCGGGTCTCCTACTACGGGGTGCCCAGCCTGGCCACCCTCATCCCCAGCATCCAGCAGGTGCCCTACTCCCAGGGCGAGCGGACCAGCCCGGGGGCCAGCAGCCTGCCCACTACCGACAGCCCCACCTCCTACCACAACGAGGAGGACGACGAGGACGAGGCCTATGACACGATGGCAGAGGAGCAGTACGGCCAGATGTATGTCAAGGCCACGGGCAGCTACGCAGGTAATGTGTGGCGGCCGGGCCCTGTGTGGGCGCCGAGGCGCTCCTGGCCCCTTCCCGGTGGCACTCACAGCCGCGCCGGGGCTTCAGGCCGGCGGGGTCTGAGACACCTTGGGGAGACCACGCTGCTGGAGGTGTGCGGGGGCGGGGGGGGGCTCCCCCCAGCCTGGACCACAGGAGCCGGCGGGCACTGAGGCCCAAGGTGGGACCGGTCGCGGGTCAGTCCTGCGGGGCCTCTGCTGAAGACTTCACCCTTGATCCTGGGCGACACGGGAGGCCGGGGAAAGCGTTTAGCTGAGTGGAACCCACTGGAAGCGAGTGGAGCAGGGAGGGGTGGGCTCTGTCTCCCGTTGGACGGATGAAGGGACTGAGGGCCCCAGGGGACGAGGGTCTGCCAGAGGCTCGAACCAGTCGCTCGCCTGCTCAAGGCCTCGGTGCCCCTGTCTGTGAGCGGCCTGGTGCCACGAGCGCCCTGGCCGCCCCTTGGGCCTCGGCTCCTTCCGCCCACCCAGGAAGGCCAGAGGTTCCCCTGTGCCCGTCGTGTGTGCCGCCACCTCCCTGGGCCGAGCACCGAGGCGGGCGGGGCGCCCTCGCTTGGGACCTGCAAACCCGAGGTGCCCTCCTCAGAGACGCCTGGTGTCACAGAGTGCGTCACAGCCCCTGGGGACGGCTCAGGGTCTGCTGGGGAGAGGGTCCCGTCGTTGGGGCCACAGATCAGGTGTCCCCCTGCCTTCTGTGTTCCCCGAAAACTGGCTGCGTGCCTGGGCCTGCTGCCTGCCCTGGTTTGCATGCAGGGCCCGTGTCCAGGGGACTGGATCCGGACACGTGTGCCAGCGGGAAGTGACGTCCCAGAGCTGGGGCCCTGAGGGGCAGCTGGGGACGCTCTGCTCCCCCGTCCCCTGCTGTGTGTGCGTTCCCCGATGGGGCAGCCGCTGCCGCCGCCCCTCTTCTGCCCTCACCTGTTCCTCGCCCTCCCGACGGGGGCTCCTGCATAAGTCCTGGGGGGCAGAGGCCAAGGGAGCCAGGCCCTGGGGACAGCTGGGTCCCCAGAAGCTTCCAGGGACTGGAAGGCTGGGTCTCAGCCTCTGGTCTGGCCAGCCTGGGTCCCTGGCAGGGGCTCTGGGGGATGGTTTTACCCCCGAAGTTGTTACTTGACTCACGTGCATGTTGCCGTACGTGCACGAACCTCACGGGGCCCAGCACGCTGTCCGCCGCTCGCCTCCCACCTCGACCAGACTGGGCCCTTCCTTCCAGTGGCAGGAGAGGGAGGCTCTGGTGTGTTTGGTGCCAGGAAACCTGCAGCAGTGCCCTGGCTGTGCCGGGGGAGTGTGCGGCTCAGGGTCTGTGAGGGATCAGGCAGCCGCCATGGCTCCCCTTCCCGGGGAAGGCAAGCCACACAGGCCCAGGGCAGGGCCCCCTCCCCACCCCCGCCACCGCCCGCCAAGTCCCTGAGGAACTCCCTGTCCTCCTGCTGCCCGGGGGGCGGGGCTCTATGGGGAGGTTAGGGCACAATCTGGCGAGGGCCCAGGGCGGGGGATGGCTCACAGGCGGCCCACGGAGGTGCACGCCTCCCCGGGTCCTCCCTGCCCAGCACCCCTCCCGCCAGCATGGTCCTGGGCCGTGGCGTGTTGGGGAGCGTGAGAGGCGCCGGGTGTGGGGAGGGCTGGGAGCTGGTGCACCTGCCCCTCCAGCGGGATGGGCTTGGAGCCCTCTCTTGACCTGGACGGTGGTGGCCCACCTGTGTCTTTGGGGTTCCTGAGGCGCCAGTGGGACGGTGGCCACAGGAAGGCCAGGGTAGGGGCTGGGAGGCCGAGCTGCCCCATGGCCTGGGGGTGCCCTCTTGCCAGCACCCCTCCCCGCCCCCCACCCCTCACTCAGGCGAGGGTGTGAGGCCGGGGGTGAGAGCTTGGCCCAAGGCCACGTGCCTGCAGGGGCTCACCCAGGTCTTGGGGGACAGGAGGGAGTCCCCGCCTCCCTGGGATGTTGGAGGGAGGGTGGGGGGGCGGGGAGACCAGGGGGCGGGGCTGGTCCTGCCTCCAGCTGGCCCAGGACGCTGTGGCCTGGGCTTCCTCCTCGGTGAGCCCATAAGTGGGGCAGAGAGGGGGTGTGTAATTTCTTGGTTAAAATCTAGGTTATTGGCAGTGACGTTGCTGGCATCACTGGGCGCCAGGCATGCTGGGAATAGGGGGAGGGGCCGTGGGGGCGAGCGGGCCGCGAGGGGCCTGTCCCCAAAGGCTGGCTGCCCCTCGGGTGCCAGCCCCGCATCCCCGGCTCCTGCTGCACCGTGGCCTGGCCGGGTCCAAGACGCCCTCACGCCCCGCTCTGGCAGCCAGGCCGCCTGCCGCCCTGAGCCTGGGGCCCCCGACAAGGACTGGGCAGGATTCTCTTTGGGCTGGTGGAATCTAGAACGCTCTAGGGATACTCAGGAGTCCCGTCTCCGTTCTAGCCTCAGTTTCCCTCCCTGACAAGAGACACGCTGGCCTGAGCGACCTTCAGGGGTTTTCGACCGGCACCCGCTGCAGGAGGCGTGGGCCCCGTGACCCCGTCGGCACCTGCCGCCTCGTGGGGAACAGCTAGCAGTGTCTCTGCGCCCAGCCTGCTGTTCTGGAAGTCAGGGGATTCAGTGTTCCAGACAGAGCGGGGCCTCTGACCTCCGGCGGCCCCGGGCCGTTTCCCGCCTGAGCGTCTCCTCCGCCCCGCCCGTCCACCCGCCATGCCCCGTGTCCTCGCCAAGCGGTGCAGACACCACAGCAAGGTGTCCAGGCCCCTGTTGAAGGACAGTGGGTCGTTTCTAAGTTGTTGACGTTGGGAGGGTGCCACCAGGAAGGCCCTGACTGTCGACGGGGACTCCCCGCTCCATCCCACAGCGCCCCCTCCTCTGCGGGGCGTGGCTCGGGGCCTGGCCCCCTGCAGGGCTCAGGGCAGCCGGCTCTGCAGCTCCTGGGGGCTTGAGAGCTGGTGGGTGTGTGCAGGTCAAGGCGGCGGGCGGGGGGGAGCCCTGGGGGGCAGTGTTGCTTTTGGGGTGGGTGGGCCCAGAGGGCAGGCACCCGGGGTGGGTAAGGGGTCTGCCCCTGTGGTCTGCGTGCTCCCTGGACATGTTTGCACCCACAGACTGTGAGCTGCGGTGGCCGAGGCCGGTGTGGCTCCTGTCCGCACACTGGGGGACCCTGCACAAGTATTCGACCGTGGCTGGGTGGCCACCGTCACCTGAGCTGCCCCTTGGTCCCTCGGTGAGCTGACAGGCGCCGTGGGACTGGTGTGGCTGCAGCCTGGGTCCCTCTGCTGTTCGTGCCGGGAGGGTCCCCTTCCAGAGTCTGGCCTTATCTTTCCCCTGGGCCAGCGTCCCCTCCTGCCTGGACTGCAGGCGGGGTCCCTCCTGGCTGCGCTGGGGCAGATGTTTGATGGGAAGGCAGATGGCACCCCCCCCCCCCCGAAAGTCTTGAGACAGCGCACACCTCCCTCTTTAGACACGAGCACTGGCTGCCACATTAACCCTTTCCCGCGGGGACCACCGGGGGCGCTGCGTGGTTCGCCAGCATGCCCCTGGCGGCCCGTGAGCGGGTGTCCCCGTGTGGTCTTGCTCCCCCTCGGGGGACTCAGGCATCCATCTCTGCGCGCCAGGTCCAGCTCCCTGGGACAGGCCTGGGAATTTGGGTGGTGCTGAACCCCTGGGAACGTTCGGCCTCGGCCCAGCATTCCCTGTGTCCTGGCACGGGACACACAGCGAGAGCACAGTTGTCCCTGGCCCGACCCCCAGGCCACCTCCAAGGTCAGCGCCGCTGCTGTGCCGTGTGGTGGGTTCAGCCAGGCCTCCAGGGCAGGGCCCGGTCTGCAGCTGGGTTCCCCCGCGCAGGTCCGCCTGCCTGCTCGGCCAAGGGGTTACCTGTCCGAGGCCACACCACCCACAGCTCAGAGCTCAAGGGCGGTCACTGGGGGTCCCATAGAGAAGGGATCAGGAGGTTTTGTTCGCGAATCACCCCACCGCGCCACCCTGCCTCCTGGCCTGGGCCAGCCTGTCGTACTGGTGGGGCCTGGGAGGGAGCAGGGGAGTCTTTGTCCCTGACTTGGCTACTCAAGGGAGGGGCAGGGTAGGGCCAGGGATGGGGACGTAACTTCCCTTTTAAAATAACACCCCAGCAGCACCTGTGGGTGAAGAAGGTGCCAGTCCTGGTGCGTCCGCCCCACCCAGCACCCAGGAGGCTGCCCCAGGCTGCCCTGAGGGCCAGCAGGGGTCCCCCCCACGCCCCTGGGCCCCCAGTCCTCAGCTTCTGCTGACGTCACGCACGTGCCAGCAGAGCTTCTGGGCAGTGTCACGTTGCATCCTCAAAGGCCTGAACGCCCTGACGGTATGTAAACCCAGCTCTGGGGGCACAGCTGTGCTCCTGAACGAGGTGGGTGTACACAGACCCCAGGGGGCCTGGGGCGAGGCGCCGCTGGCTCGGGCAGAGGGGGACCGTTCCCCAGCCCGCCCCCGGGGCTCACACCCCCACCCAGCCCCCTTCCCACCCTGGCGCTAGCTGGGGCTGCTCTCCTCACGCCACTCTGCGCCGCCCAGCTGTTGTGGAACGTGCCGTGTGCCGCGTCTGGCTTCTCTCGTCAGCAGGGTGCGTCTGGGACGCAGTGCCGCACGCAGCGGTCCTGCCTTTCCTCTCCCTGTGGTTTCTGGACGTGTTTGTGCGCGGAGTCAGGTGTGCCAATTCTAGGCGTGCCAGTGACGTGTTTGGTAGTTGTCACCACCAGTCCATCAAGACACAGGACGCTTTACTCTCCGAAAAAGTTTCCCGGGTCTTCCCCCCCCCGACCCCCTGCTTTCTGCCGCTGTAATTTCGTCTTTTCTGGAATCTCTGTAGGTGGGATCATGCAGAACAGCCTTGTTTTTTACTTTTTTCCGTGGCTGTGTCTTGCGGTCCATCCGTGCAGCTCGGAGCATGGTCCTTGCTGCTCTGGGTTGCTCAGTCCTGTGGACATGCCACCAGTGGCGGATGGGCAGGCGGCTTCAGGTGGGGGCTCTTGTCACTGTCCCCCACGTGCCCCCCAGTGCGGGGCTGCTGTGAGCCCCCGTATGCAGGTGGTGTGGTCCCCTGAGAGGTACACGTTTAACTCCTGGCTACCACACGGGACACTCGTTTCCTTTCCTCCATTAATCATGAAAGAGGTTTGCGTTGTATTAAGTGTCTTTTGTTGTCTATGCCAACGATGATGTGGGCTTTCCCCTTAATTTTACAGAGGTGATGAATGGTGTCGGTGCATGTGCAGCGGCCGAACCGCCCTTGCATTCCTGCGACACACCCCGCCTGGTCACTGTGTTGTCGTTGCTTTGAGTGGCTGGATTCAGTTTATTGTTAACGTTTCCTTACAGAGTTTTGCATCTGTGTCCAGGAAGGTCGACTGTCGTTTCTTAGACTCCCTCTGTCTGGTTTTGGTATCAGGACCGGGCTGGCCTTCACTTCTGAGGACTTGGTGTCAGTTGGACGTTCACTTGTTCTTGTGTGTTCAATGGAATTGATCGCCAGGGAGGGCGCCGGGGCCCACGGTTCTGTTAGTCGCGGGACGTTTTTAATGACAAGCTGCACTACTGCAGATAGCGGAGCGATGTGGAGCGCTCTCCCATTTTGCTCCAGCCATGTGATTTGTGTCTCTCTTGGAATTGATCCATTTTCGATCTACTTCGGTAGTAATGCAGCTGTCCTAGCTTCCACGTACCCAGTGTTTCGTGGCCTCGGCCGTTTCCGCCTCTTCCCTTAAGCTGCCTGTGGCTTCAGCGCATTTTGCATGGAAGCCTGTGGCAGAGAGTTCCGCTTTATTATCCAGCCTGACGGTCTGTTTTTTTAATTTGTGCTCCTTAGTCCATTTACTCCTGACACAATTTTTTATCGAGTGAGGGTCAGATCTGCGATCTCACTGTTGGCTTGGCACTTGCCTTTGTTTTCTCTTTCCCAGCGCTCCTTGGATTGACGTCTTTCTAGGGTTCTCCGGCCCCGCGGTAGAGGCCGTGGCCGCACCGCGCCACGCTCTGCCCACGCCGAGTTCAGCCTTGCCTCCTCGGCGCGCCCCAAGGTACTTTCTCTGTCCCGTCACGCTGTGTGGCGCAAGGCACGCCAAACACGTGTCTCCATTCCCCATGCTGGTCCTTGGCGCAATTGTTATATGTACTATAAACCTTACAATATGTTGTCATTTCTATTTGAAATAGCCAGTTATGTTTTTACCATTTTGAGTTGCTTTTAAATTTTAAATGCAACACAACCGACTCTTCTGGCTCTCCGGTTCTCCAAGTCCAAACACTTGCCCACAGTCACGTGCTCACCCCCACAGTCGAGATGCAGAACGGTGTCGTCAGCCTGAAGGCCCCCTCATCCGCCCCTTCTCAGCCCCTTCTTCCCCTCCTACCAACTCCTGCCCCTCGCTGATCTGGTTTCTGGTACGTAAATGAAGCCACAGGGTGTGCGGCCTTTTGAATAGGGAAGCATTTGAGGTCCACTCATGTTGTTGTGAGAATTCGTAGTTTATTCCTTTTATCGCCGGGTAGTATTCTGTTGTAGGGCTGTGCCACTGCTTACTTGCTAGTTAAAGGATACTTAGGTTGTTTCTAGCTTTTCGTACTCACGAATTAATCTGCTGCAAGCATCTGTGCGCGGGTCTTAGCGTGCCCTTCAGTTTTCATCCCCCTGGATAACCTAACCCGGGAGGGGGATGGCGGGTCATGGGGTGAGTGTCTATTTCACTGTAAGAATCAGCCATGCACAGGCGTTCCAGTTGACCCGCGTTCCTGCCGACACTTGGTTTTGTCTTTTTATTTTTAAGCCGTTTTCACGGCAGTGGTGTTCGTGGTGGTTTTGTCTTCTTGCCGGTGCCAGATGATGAACCTCTTCCATGTGTTTGCTGCTGTCGTGTACCTGCTCTGGCCAGTGGCCTCTTCAAGTCTTTGCCCTTTTGTAATTGGGTCATTTGAGTATTGACTCTTGTCGAGGATCAGGTATTCTGTGTATATCCCAGATCAAAGTCCTCCGTTGGATATGCAGTTTGTAAACATTTTCTCGCAGACTGGAGCTGTCTTTTTATCCTCTTAATAGTGTCTTTTATAGACATTTTAAAATTTTGATGAAGTTAAGTGATCGGTCGTTTTCTCTTGTAGCTCATGTTTTGGTGTTATATTTAGGTATTTACCTAACAAGATGACAGGGTTTCTCCTGTGTTCTCTTCTAGATGTTTTATGGCTTAGGTTTAGTCTACGGCTCATTTTGAGTTAGTATTTGTATAAGTTGTAAGGTGTATGGGTCAAGGTTCTGTTTTTTTAATGTGGATGTCCAATTTTCTTTTGAAGACATTAAAAATATAAAAAAAGAATACTTTTAAAATCATATACTTGTTCGGCATACTTTGCAGAGATTGGAGTCTCCATCTGGTATCACGTCCCTTCAGCTCAGAGAATTTCCTGGAGCGTTTCTAACCGTCGTAGTGATAGACCAGTACAGAATTCCGAAAAACGGTAGAAGAGGTGGTTGTATCACCTTTCAAGATAACCTGCCTGATTGAAGTATAATTTATGTTCAGTAAAATTAACCGTTTCCGTCATACAATTGTCTGCTCTGCTCTTGAAGGGCATTTTTGCTAGATACGGAATTCCTGCTTGACAGTTTTTACTGCTCAGTGCCTATCATTGGCTTGTCTTCTGGGTTGTATTTTTTTTCTCACAGGAAATTATAAGTCATTCTTCTCTGTTCCTCTGTTTGTCTGTCTGTCTTTTCAGGCTGTTCTAACTCCGGTTGGGATGTGACTCTGTAGTTTCACTTGTGCTTATTCTGCTGAGGTTTCGCTGGGCCTTTTGGACACAACATTCACACTGCTGTGTCTTCCAATAGCTTGGTGCCCGCACCCTGGGCTCCAGTTAAACCTGTTTTTGTCCCCGAGGCCACTGAGGCTGTGTTTGCTTTTTTTAAAAAATATTTTATTTATTTATTTTTAGAGAAAGGGGAAGAGAAGGGAGGGAGAAAGGGAGGGAAAGAAACATCAATATGCTGTTGGAGTTCACACACCCCCTGCTAGGGACCTGGCCCGCAACCCAGGCATGTGCCCTACGCTGGGAATTGAACCGGCGACCTTTTGGTTCAAAGGCCAGTGCTCAGGCCACTGAGCCACACCAGCCAGGGCTGTGTTCACTCAGTAATGTGCAGCCTGTCTCCCGTCCAGGCCTTAGGTTGAATAGTTTCTGTTTCTCTTCTTGATCACCGATTTTTCCTCCCTGCGAGTCCGTTTCGTTCTTATGTATCCTTTCCACTTCTCCCCATTGAGGCCCCATTTTCAGATTTTAAAAAAACCTCTGGTCATGTCTTGGAGCTGCAGGAAGCCTTTGCCCGCCAGTGCCGGCCTCTTGGTCACTTCTCGGTCTGCTGCTGACGGGCTTTTCTCCTCTTCGGCGCCTCGTGGGCCTTCACATGTCTGCTCGCCCTTTACTGGACACGGGGCACCGTGCCTGTCGCGTTGTCGTGCACCTGCAGCTCACGCTGCCCGAGCGCTCACAGTGGCGTCGCCTTGAACGCCCTTAACGAGCAGTGACGTTGAGTGCCTCTTCATGGTCCTGGCGCTGGGACAGCTCCTTGTGAACGAAGTGGCTGTTTTAGTCTCCTGTTCTACTTCTCCTGGGCACATGTCTGTCTTTTCATACTAACTGCTTTTTTAGATTTTACTTAAACATCAATGTGCGAGACATATTGATCTGTTGCCTCTTGCATGCCCCCTCCTGGGGACCTGACCTGCAACCCAGGCGCATGCCCTAGACTGGGGACCTGACCTGCAACCTTCCAGTTCACAAGCTGGCGCTCAGTACCCCGAGCCACCCCGCCCAGGGCTTTTCTTACAACTTTTTCAGGAGTTCTCTGTGCTCCAGATCGGCCTCTTGTCGGATGTGTGTCGTAAGCGTCTCCCCCACTCTGAAGCCTTCATTTTCTTAATGTAATTTTGATGTAGTCAACTTTATTGATTTTTTTTTTTCCTCTTTATCAGTAGCGGTTTTTATGTTTTGTTTAAGGAAGTCTTCCTTTGACTCAAGACCATGGGTGGTGTTCCTCTATCCATTTTTTTCATTGAATTTATGGAGGTGACACTTCCTCTGTGTATTCTTTTATTTTTATTTTTTTAAGAACACTTGGATGTGCCGTCATTTTAGATTTACGGAAAAGTTTCAAGTTAAGTGCAGAGAATCCTGTGTGCCTTTCACTCACCGGCAAGAGCTCGCCCCATTTATTTTATAATTTTTTTTCTCTATGTCGATGCATTTTCCCCCAACCGTTTGAGAGCAGGTGGTGTGCCCTGTACCCCGACAGGCTGCGCATTTCTCACAGACAAGGACATTCCCTTACGCAGACACAGCGCAGTGTTCGGCGCTCAGGACGTCCGATTCAGCTCGGCATCTGCTGTTACGTGGCACACAGGTCCCTGCTCAAATCCTCCAGGTGTCTTGGTGTCGTCCGCCCTAGCAATGTGTGTTTTGGACCCAGTATTGAATTTAGATTCCCACATTGCACTTCGGATCATTCTCTCTGATCCCTTTATTCGGGAACAGTCTCTCAGCTTCCATCCTGCGTGGCGCCATCCTTTCTGCAGAGCACGGCTCAGTTATTTTGTAGAACGTCCCTCTGTCCGGTCTGTCCGGTGTTGTCTTGTGATCGGACGCAGGTTATGCATTTCAGCTGGGATTCCACAGAAGTGACGCTGTGGGCTGCACAGTGTGTGCCGTATCAAGAGGCACACGATACCAGTTTGGCTCGATGTTGGTGATGCTGCCTTTGATCCTTTGGTGCAGGTGACCTCCGCCAGGTAAAGTTACTGTTTTCCCTCTGCGAAAAGCAGCTGCGTCACCAGCCTCCCCCATCAGCTAGTATTTATTGATCGACGACCCCTTCTGTGTTGATTAGTGAGCAGTCTTTTTTCTCATCCTCACCTGAGGCTGTGTTTTTATTGACTTCATTTTATGTTTTATTTTTTAATTTTAATTTAATTTTTAAATGGAAGGGTTTTTTAAAAAATTTTAATTGTTGGAGAGAGAGAGAGACATGTCAGTTTGTTGTTCCACTCATTTTTGCATTCCCTATTGCTTCTTGTATGTGCTATGACCGGGGATCAAACCCATGATCTTGGCGTATCAGGATGACGCGCTCACAACTGAGCTGTCTTGCCAGGGCCAATTCTTTTTATTTTTGATTCAAGAGAAAGAGGAAGGGGGAGAGGGGAGAAACGTCAACATGAGAGATACATTAATTGGTTGCTTCATGTACGCGCCCCGACCAGGGACTGAACCCACAACCCAGGCATGTGCCCTGACCTGGAATTGAACCCACAGTCTTTTGATTTATAGGGCGATTTCCAGCCACCTGAGCCACACCTGGCAAGGCTGTTAGTTGGCAGTCTTTTGTGGGGCAGTGCCTCCCCATATCCCTTCTGTATTTCATGCCTTCGTTTAGCTCTATTATTAGTGTCAGTATAGAGGTTTATATTCTTCCCCCACTCCCAAATAGATTGATTGATTGAGTGATTATTTATTTACTTATAGACAGAGAGGAAGGAAGGGAACGAGGGAGAGAAACCTCACTGTGGTTGCCTCTTGCGCGCCCCCGACTGGGGACCTGGCCTGCACCCAGGCGTGTGCCCTGACTGGGAATCGAACCGGCGACCCTTTGGTTCCCAGGCCGGCGCTCAGTCCACTGAGCCACGCCAGCCAGGGCTAGGGGTTTATATTCTAAAGTGTGTTTCATAGTCAGCAAAATAGTCCAGGCTCATCATACCTTCTGTTCCCCAGCCCTGGGGTCAGCTGCTTTGCCGTCTCGTGGGGCGTAGTGCGTAGAAGCCCAGGCTGCGGTGCGAGGTGTGCTTAGCGCTGTGGGTGTCATTCCTTAGCAGTCAGAGCAGAGGGTTCGTATGTTTAATAATTAGGAGGCCATGCCCTGGCTGGTGCGGCCCAGTGCGTTGAACATCCTCCTGCAAAGGGAACGGTCGCCGGTCCCATTCCCAGTCAGGGCACAGGCCTGGGTTGCGGGTCGGTCCCCGATCGGCGCACGTGAGAGAGACAGCTGGTCGGTGTCTCTCTCGCACATCAGTGTTTCTCTCCCTCCCTTCCTGTCTCTCTAAAAATAAATAAATAAAATCTTTAAAAATAATGCTAATCATGAATTCATTCTGAGACCAACAGTCTAAGGCGACACCCCCAGGTGCCTCCTTGTCTCCTGTCGCCCACTTCTGTCCTCTGACGGTCAAGACACCGGCTCCCGTTCTCTTATTTTAGGTGTTGACCTCTGTCGTCACCTGGACTTGATGTTCTGACGCGTGAGGTGGAGCTCAAAGTTCGCTTTTCCCCGTTAACTTTCCGGTTGCCCTGGCACTTTCTCTTAGAAAGTCACCTTTCCACGCTGCTCTGCACGTCCCTCGGGGTGACCGGGGTGTCTGTAACGTGTGTGGCTCTGCTTGGCAACCTCCGCTGACATGCCGGGGCACAGTGTCCTAAGGGCTGCGCAGTGGACGTCCCTCAGGGTTTGTCCCTCACAGCAGCCTGGCCTCGGCCACTGCTTGCACGGTCGCCGGCCTTTCAGAATTGATCTGTTGCATTCCACACAGTTCCGACGGCGTGACAGTGTGGATGAGTCCGGGCGGACCGAGAGCTCTGTAGGAGTGGGCGTGGTCCTCCACTTGTGTATGTCTTTTTCAGCTTTTCTCGGGAATGTTTTGTTTTTCAGCTTTTCTCGGGAATGTTTTGTAGCTCTCTGCCCATGTTTCGTTAAATTTATTTCTAGAAATTCCTCTCTTGTTTTGATCTATACGGTATTTAAATTTCTTTTTTCATTAGATGATTAAAAACCAAAATGGATTATATAAAAATCCTGGCCAGTAGATAAACTCACTCACTTTATTCTGATGGTTTCCCTGCGTAGTCTCCAGGATTTTCTCTGTATACAATCATGGCGTCTTGTGATGGCGATCATTCTTGTTCCTTTCTATTGTGAACGTTCTCACTCCCTTTGCTGCCTGGCTGTGCTGACCAGAACCCCCTTCCCCCGAGTTTGGACGAGATGGTTTCCTCCCACACTCGGGAGATGCGTTCTCCGTGCCGTCTGTAAGTGGGGTGTTTGCTGGAGGCTGCTTTTGTGAGGCACGTGAGCCCAGTCGGGAGTTCCCTTTCTTTTGCCAGGTTAGGAGTTTTTTCCATAGGTATGTAAGTATTGAATTTTAGCAAAAGCCTTTTCTCTAAATATTGAAATGGTCATAGTTTCCCTCTTCTACTCTTTTTTTTAAATCCTCACCCGAGGATATGTAGGTACTGATTTTTAGAGAAAGAGAAGGGGGGGGAGGAACATCAATGTGAGAGAGAAGCACTGATTGATTACCTCCCGCACACGCACTGACCAGGGATCGAACCCGTGACCTTTTAGGTACAAGGGGGCAATGTGCCTGCCGATGCACCCAGCCCACGCCCTCTTCTACTCTTAATGTTCTGAATGACACTGATTGTTTTTCGAATCAACAAAAAACAAAATAACCCTGGCATCCCTGGCATAGGTTCAGCCTCGATTTGTGTTGTCTCCTTTTGAGAGACCTCTGGATTCAACTTCCTCTCTTCTGTTTGTGTTTTCTTGCCCTTTTTCGTTGTCAGTCCTGAAGTGTGTAGCCCCCTGGGAGCAGGCAGAAAAGGCAGGCGGAAGACCCGGTGTCCAGCAGTGGCCACCAGACGTGAGCCCAGAGCTCCAGAGCCTTTGCAGACGCCGACCCCGGTCACTCCGAGCTCCAGCCTCGGAGCAGCAGACCTAGAAATGCCCCCAGGACGGCACACGCGGTGTGGGCGCCGGCGTGGACACTCCAAACCCACATGAGAGGATGCGGGAGCCCAGACCAGGGCCCGGGACGGCAGTGGGAGCCGAGGGTATTAGACCTGTGCAGGGAGGGCCTGGCCGCACGGGATGAGCCATTCGCTAACATTGTCCCTAGGATTTTTGCCACCGGCGTCAACAGGGGTATGTGCCCTCTGGTTTCCCTGTAAGGACATGTCTTGCGGTTGCTGTCAAGGCCATCTGGCCTCATCAAGTGAAGGGACAGTTATTTCGCTTTTTCTCAAAAGGGTCTAGGGGAGGCCCTGGCCGAGTGGCTCCGTGGATTGGAACGTCGTCCCGTACACCAAACGGTTGCAGGCTCGCTCCCAGGTCGAGGCGTGTGTGGGAGGCAACCTGTCGATGTCTCTCTCACATCAGTGTTTCTCTCTTTCTCTGTCTCCCTCCCTCTCTCTGTAAAATCAATAAACATTTTTAAAAATAAAAAAATAGCCCTGGCTGATGTGGCTCGGTGGATCGAGTATGGGCCTGCAAATCAGAGCCGCCGGTTCGATTCCCAGTGAGGGCACGGGCCTGGGGTGCGGGAGAGGAAGCCACGCGTTGATGTTTCTCTCTCTCTCCCTCCTGTCCCCTCTCTCTAAAAATAAACAGATAAAATCTTTCTTAAAAATATATATTAAAAAATTTTAAAAATACAGGGTCTGTAAGTTTGTGTAAGATGGTGCTGCTGCTGCTTAAATGCTTACAGTCAGCGCGGGGGCGGGGCACACCTCGGCCAGCACCGGTTTCTCTTCCCTCCCGGGTGGGTTTTAGGACGTGGTGGCTCTGCCGAAGCGCGTTGGCGCCATCCCGTTGTCCGATTTATTGGCCTGAGTTTCTTCCCAGTATCCGCAAGAGAGCTGGTGCTGTCCCTTGGAGGGAGCGGGACCCCGTGATGTCGGCAGGCCGGTCCCCTGGCCTGTCTGTGTGTGGCCCGAGAGCTCAGCACACTGTTTGTAAAGAGCTATTAAAGAAAAAAAAAAGCAAAAACAGATGAGGACGCGCAACAGAGGCTGATGTGCCAGAACAGCCCTCCAGGCTGACTGCACAGCCTTTACGGCGGAAGTGCCAGCCCTGGTCAGGCTCTGTTGTGTTCTGAATGTTGTGAATTTGCCCCTTTTCCCCCCTTTTTTTCTTCGTTGAGATTTGCTAGAGGTTTTCCATTGTCTTTTTTTTTTTTCAAAGAACCAACTCATGGATTGTTTTCCTCTCTTTTTTTCCAATCCTCACCTGAGGATATGTTTATAGATGAGGTTTTGTTTGTTTGTTTCTTGAGGTTTTTTTAGAGAGGGGCGGGGAGGGAAACATCGATGTGAGAAACACCCCTCGGTTGGCTGGGGATCGAGCCCGGGACCTTCCCCTGTGCCAGATGCAGCTCCCACCAACTGAGCCGCCCAGCCAGGGCTGTTTTTTTCTGTATGTGTTTAATTTCACTTTACCTCTTTTTTTTTTTTTTTAGTTTAATGTGCTCTTCTTTTCCTAGGTTTTTTGTTTTTTAAAGATTTTATTTATTTATTATTAGAGGGGGAAAGGAGGGAGAAAGAGTGGGAGAGATACATCGATCGGCTGCCTCTCACACGCCTTTAACTGGGGACCTGGCCCAGAACCCAGCCGTGTGTCCTGCCCGGGAACTGAACCAGCGGCCTTTTGGTTCACAGGCCAGCGCTCCATCCCCTGAGCAGCACCAGCCAGGGCTTTTCCTAGGTTGCGAGGCCCTGTAGATCCTTGATTTCTCGGCCTTTGGCAGCATTCGCGCGTGGGGCTGCCCAGCCCCCAGGCGGCACGACCGATTCTGTCCCTGTGTGCCCGTAAGTCAAGCTGTCGCTTTCATGCGGCTCACAGAATTTTCTCGCGCGTGGGCCGTTCCGTTGCGACCCTTGGGTTGCGCGCTGGTGCGTTGCTTCCTTCCCAAACACGTTTTGGATTTTCTGGCCATCTTTTTGCCATAATTTCCAAGTAGAATCCCCTGTGGTCCCAGAGCAGGCACACGCCACGCCCTCACTCTGAGGTTTGTCGGGACGCCCGACGCGGCGTGGCTCCGCCGCAGACGCTCCCGGCTCGCGGCCCGGGGCGGCGTGCTGCGGTCCTCCTCGGTCTGCCGCTGGGCCTGAGGTGCCCGCCGGGGGTGTTCGCCGCAGGCGGTCCTGTCTTCCTGGGGGATCGGCCCCCGGGTCGCCCTGAGACGCCTGCGGTACGACCTGGCACGTCGCCTCAGCCTTCCTCCCAGCTCTCTCCGCCCTGCGTTTAAGGCCGTTTCTTAGGGTTGTTTTTTATCCAGTCTTCACAAGCTTCCACGTTGAGGGGGAGGGTGTGGTCCGGTCCACCTCATCGCTGGTGTGTTGGGTTTTACCTTCCACCCCCTGAACGGCTTCCGTCCCTCTCATCTTGTCACTCCTGTTTTGTCCTGCCCGTTTCTTTTCCTGTTACCCGTTTGCGGACTGACCTCGAGGGGCTGGAGGTGCGGCAGGCGCCCCGACTCACGCTGCGCGGACGGCGGAGCCCCCGTCCCAGCCATGCTTCTCTGGCCCCAGCTGCGGTCCCTGTCCACTGTCCCTGTCCGCTGTCCCCGTGCACGTGGGCTCTACCAGTCCTTCCGGTGCTGTTTTCGACGCTGGGGTTGACTTCTCCGCACGTCCCTCTCGCCCGCGCTCAGCACCCCTCCCGCCTGCCCTCTTCTCTCGACCCTCGCCTCCTGCTTCGTGTCTGGCCAGTTCCGGGGTCCGGGGTCACCACGCACTCCCCTCTCCACCTGGAGCTTCCGTCCCATGTACTCCAGGGACTTCTATTCTGGTTTACGATTTTCTCCTTTTTTCCTCTCCTGAGTTACTTCCTGCGCATGAATCTTCCCATCCTCTGTTTAATCGTACTTCCAGGACTTCTGTTGAGTCCAGCCACTGGGAGGCGCCCTCACTCACAGAAACGGGCAGTCACGCACGGTGCGGGTCACCGAGGGCCCCGGTACCGTCTTCTGTCCGTTGACGTTTATCATGCGGTTCTGTTCTCTTGTATCCCCGGTAGCTTTGTGTCGCGTGCCAGACTCCTGTGCAAAGCTTTGGGAGCTCCGAGCAGGCTCCTCGTCTGCGGGCTGGGCAGCCCCCACTGGGCACAGTCCCTTCCGGGTCTCCGCTGGGGCGCTGCGGGGCGCCTCTTCCTTGGCAGCGTCTGTCTGTCTGGTTCTAGACGTAATTGCATTTAATTCCTCCGCAGCTTTTTCTTTTCTTTTTTTTTAAATTAAAGATTTTTGTCTATCTATTTTTAGAGAGAGGGGAAGGGAGGGAGAAAGAGGGAGGGGAAACATTGATGTGCGAGAGAAACATCTACCGGTTGCCTCTCGCACATCCCCAGCTGGGGACCTGGCCTACAACCCAGGCAGGTGCCCTGACTGGGAATCGAACCAGCGACGTTTCGTTTGTTTCAGTTCGCAGGCCAGCGCTCAGTTCACTGAGCCGCACCAGCCAGGGCTCCGCAACTTTTTCTGAAGCTCCTGCACGTGCTGCTTCATGGTCGACTAACAGCATCAAAGCAAAGTCAGGAAGATGCACCCAAGGCTGGTTCCTGGGCTGCGGCCCCGCCCGCTGCCAGGGGGCGCACCGTCCAGGCAGCTTCGGCGGTGGGGGGCGGGGAGGTCGCCCCCACGGTAGGCGGCGCTGGGTTCTGCATCCTGGGGTTTCACCTGCGTGCAGGATGGGCGTGCACTAGGTTTTACACAAACACTTCCCAGGGCCCACAGAGCCCCACTGTGTGTTCCTAGAGGCCAGTGTCTCCTGGCTGGGGGGACGGGGGCTGCGTGCCTCTCGAGAACAGCACTGGGTGAGCCTGAGGGACTCATGGAAGGACAGAGAGCGGAAAGGGGTAGCCGGGTGGCATGGGGAGCAGATGCCGGGGTCACCGGGGCAGGGCTGGGGGACTGGTTAGGGCACTAGCGGGGTCCCCCAGGGCCAGACTAGGGAGCAGGCGGAACAGCAGCAGAGCTCCCTGGGTCTGGGGGTGGCTGTGGCCAGGGCCGTGGGCGTGGCGGTGGCGGCGGCAGCTCGGAGGGGGACAGGCCGAGCTGGATGGGGCGACGCCCAGGGGGCGTTGCAGGTGTTCTGAGCTGTCTCCGAGGGGCCGGTCAGCAGGTCCCCGCAGCCCACAGTGCAGGCCGGCCCCAGCCACGGGCCCTCTGGGTGCTGTCTGGGACCTGATCGCTCTCCGCCCTGTGGTGTTCCCAGCATCTGTGCCTGTACCTTCCCAAGCGCAGGGACTCCAGACACCTGCTGTGTCCCTTTCTGTCTCAGCTCACGGGGGCCCAGGGTCGCTGGTGTTTGCACACAAGCCCTCGAGTTCTGTTCCCTCCATCATCCTCTTTTCTGCTGGGCTTTCCCTGCCAGACTGTGTTATTTCCTGCCCGACAGACTGTATTTCACTGCCTCTAAATGTATTTTGTCCTGTGTTTCAGTATCCATGGAACGGGGTGCGTCTTATGCTGGTGGTGCGTCACTTTTACCCTTGGTGGCGCTTGTTGTCCGACACCGCCGTGACCCTGTCTGTCCCTTCTGGGGGGGGCCTGAGTGCGTGGCAGGAGCTGCCCTGCTGTGTCCTAGGATGCGGACGGACACTTCTGTCAGCACAGACTTTCCGAGCTGCCGTCTGGTGGGCGCCGAGCTGGCAGCCACGGACGGCGAGGTCATCCCTGTCTGTGTGAGAGGCCGCCTGCAGCTGAGCGGAGGGGCCGGGGAAGGGCTGGGCGGCCGCTCTGAGCACAGGGTCGTGTGGCCTGAGCATTCACGAGACAGAGCAGCTCCGTCAGCCCCAGGCCTCCTCTGTGCTGTCCCACGGTCACCCACTCCCACCATGGGAGGACGGAGGCCTGTTCTTGGTGCTCGTAGTGATGTCCTCAGAGAACACCGTACAAAGGAGTCACCCCGCTTTCAGCCATTGGAGGTGGGTTCTTCACACGCGGCAGGGTAGGTCTGAGCTCATCAGAGTTGTTCGCTGGTAGTGGTTTTCTTCTTATACTGAGCTGGGACCCCTTGCCTGGGTGGCCCTCTGTTCGCCACCTGCTGCAGGACACTGGGGCTCTTCCCCGTGGGAGGCGCCTGTGGTCAGAGCTGATGCAGGCATTCTTGTACAGGGTGCTGTGGGGACAGTTTTCGTTTCTCGTTTTCTGGCGTAGATACCTGGAAGTGGAACTGCCTGGCCGCGTGCTAAGTGTAGGTCTAACTTTCTGAGAAACCACGCAGCCATTTCCCGGCGTGCCTCTGCGCCTCCGCTGTCCCCGGCTGGGCTGACAGCTCCGTCGCTCCGTGTCCTTGTCTGCACTTGCAGTGCTCAGGTTTCAGGCTTAGCCATTCTCAGGAGTCGAAGTGGCATCTCTCTGTGGCTGCCGAGGCGGAGGGCTTTCCGTGTGGCCGTTTGCCATCTGGGTTTTCTCCGTGGAGCGTCTGTCCGGTCTTTGGCCAGGTGTTGAAGCTGGGCTCCTTCTCTTCTGAGCGTCGAGAGCGCGCTGTGTCGTTTTGATACAAGTGCTTTAGCAGGCCCGCGATCGGCACGCCTTCCCTGCCGTCCACAGGTAGGCTTGTTTTTTTCCATCTTTCCCAGACAGTAGAGGTTCATTTTGGTAAAGTCTAGTTTATCAATTGTTTTATGGGTTGTGCCTTGGGGGTCACGTTTAAGCTGGTAGCTGAACCCGGGATCACAAAGATTCTCTTTTCTTCTAAAAGTTTTATAGTTTTGTGTCTTACTCGCATTGAGGTCAGCGGTCCCTTTCTGCTCGTTTTCGTAGGCGGTGCGAGGCTTAGGGAGACGGAGGGAGTTTCTGTGTGCATTTTGCCTGTGTATGACCAGCTACTCAGCACCGTGCGCAGAACAGACTGTGTCATCCCTCCACTGAGTGACATGTGCTCCTTTGTCACAGACCAGCCGAGCGTATTCGTGTGGGTCTATTTCTGGGCCACGAACGTTGCCTCCTGTTGCCTGTACATCCAATCAGGCTTAAAACCAGACAGCGTGAGTCAGCACTTTCCTTGCCACTTGGTTTTAAGGTGTATTTTTGTGTATCCCTCCAAACTAGAGGGTCATAGCCTTACTCTGCCGTTTTAACAAACAGCATAGATGCGGGGGCGGGGGGGCCGTCACCTTCTCTGTCCCTGCCCAGGCTCCGCTCACGCTGGGGGGCCGCGAGAGTCGCGGCTGCCTGTGCTGTCTGGGAGGTGCCACGCGGGCGGTTCCCCAGGGCCACGCTGTGCCTCCGGGGGCCTCTGAGAGGACAGCACCCTGGGGCCAGGCCCCAGCGTGTGCTGCTGAGAAGGTCCGTGACTCTTCGGGTTCTGAGTCAGGGGCCTACGGGAGGCTGAGAAAGTTCAGGGGCGGAGGGAACGTGGCCCCCCTGGCCCGCGTCACGCGTTCATGCATCCTTAAATTTTTAAACACAGTGTTTCCACACCCGCAACAGCGGCCGTCTCCGCCGTGTCTCGGGGCGCAGCTCAGCGGCGTTGGGGACATTCACGCTGTTGTGCCGTCGCCACCATCCTCCCCGGGACTGTCCTTCTTCCCACACGGAACCTCTGTCCCCATGAAACACCGCTCCCCGCTGCCCAGCCCGGCCCCACCGCAGTCTCCCTGTCTCTGGAGCTCTGCCTCCTGCAGGGACCGCGTGTGAGGGGGACCACACAGGACGGTCCTTCTGTGCCTGGCTCATCGCGCTCAGAGCGCCGTCCTCAGGCCCTGCTTTGCCGGCCGCGTTCATACAGGGCCACAGTGTCACCGCGGCAGGACCTGAGGCACCTGGGGACCCATCTGGGCCCTCCTTTAGGACACCCACGTATCCCATGACGACACATGTGTTTTCTCGGGCGGGTGGGACCTGCCTGCCTGCTCGCCCGGGAGCCTGCGGCCCATCTGCCGGATTAGCCCTTGTTCGGTGAGAGCCCTTGACTGTGGCTTGCCTTCCCACGTCACGGGCGATGACTCACTTCCCAGCACAAGGGCTCCTGGCCTCTCCCGCGCTTTCTCCACATTTCACGGGCCACACGCCTGGAGCCCATGGCCCGGAAACCAGGTGGCTGCTGGTTCAGCGGGGCCGTTGATGGGGAAGGTCGCGGCCCTGCCTTGGCAGCGGGGCCTGGGAAGGCAGGAGGCCACCGGAAGACCTAGATGTCACCTGCAGAGTCTCTGCTGGTGGCGATGCTCCTGCCCTCCTGCGGCTTCCCTCCAGCCTTGCTGTCAGGCCTGAGTGACCTCCCAGAGGCCACGAGAGACATGCCAGCGGCCCTGTCACAGTGCCCCAGGCACAAGCATTCCAGGTTTCCAGAACTGAGATGTAACTCGGGCTCCTTCTGTCCCCTGAAGCTGGAGCCCGGGCAGGGGCCAGGGCGCAGGGAGGAATTCGGGGCACCTTTCCAGAGGCGCCCCCTCGGGTTTGGGTATTTTTAGCTGGCGCGTGCCCAGCAGGAAGAGCAGGCGCTCCTCCTGTTCTGGATCTGACGGTCTTGGGCTCTGGGGGAGCGGGGCTGGGGCCGGGGGGTGCCGTGCGGGGCACAGACAACGTGTGCTGTTTGGAGAAAGCGCAGGACAAGGAGCGAGAGCACTCTGAGCGCTGGCGCCAGGCTGCCGCCCGCCCGCCCCGCCCATCCGCCAGGGATCACTGGGCGCTGCAGGGAGGGGCGGGCGGGTGGGAATCTTGTCTTAAAATGTCACCAGGTTTTTTCCTGTGCCCCGCCTCCCACAGAAAGTCCTCCCTGGTGATTTGGGGTGGGGAGATTCTCCAGTGCTCTGTGCTGATGCCCACCTGCCCCCCACTGAGGCCCCCCTGCATGTCTGGTGGGAAATGCCACCCACCACACAAGGGCCCCTTCCGACTCCCCGGTCCGTGCAGGTGGGGGTCTGCCGACCGGGGAAAACTCCCTCCTCCCCCCAGGAATGGGGCCGCAGCCAGGCTGAAGGCGCAGCGGCCCGGCCCTCGACGCAAGCAGGCTGGCAGGTGCCTCCCTGCAAAGGGCCAAGCCACAGGGTGGGGGTTCGAGGCAACTGCAGACCTGAGGGTGGCTGGGCCCGCTCCCCCCGGGGCTGGCCTGCTCAGGGCTCCTTGACTGCCCCCACCCTCCTGTCCCGCAGTGGTTTGTTGGGAGCATTCACAGACACTGCATCTGGCTCTCCTGCTGGCAAACACGGGTGGCCTCGGGGAAGCGCCAGCTCACACAGGGCTGTGCCCCCACAAGGAGGCCCTCCCTGAGCCCTCGCTGTCGCCTGACCGGTGGGCCTCTGCCCGGGGGATGCCTCCTAGGAGCCTCCGGGGCCTCCGTGGGGATGCCTCACCTGCCTGCCTCCCTCTCGCTTGTTTATGCTGGTCCTGCAGGAGGCGGGCCTCCGCCAGGCCTGGGGGGCAGGGAGGGAGCTCCTGTACCCTGTTCCTACCCACGGCCGCCCTCGGGGACGCTGACTGGCCGGTACTATGCCCACAGTGCAAGAGAAGCCAGAGCCGGTGCCGCTGGAGAGCCGCTCCTGCGTCCTCATCCGCCGCGACCTCGTCGCCCTGCCCGCCAGCCTCATCAGCCAGATCGGGTACCGCTGCCACCCCAAGCTCTACTCGGAGGGGGATCCCGGCGAGAAGCTGGAGCTGGTGGCAGGTGAGGCCCGCGCCGCCGGCCCTGGTGTGCAGAGACGCCTTCTGGTTATTTTTTCTGCCAATCTGTGAACAATGTGCTCATCACCAATCAGTCAAGAAAAAGATAGAACATCTATTTCCTCTAATTTCCTTTTAGAAGAATGTGTCATTAAGAGGCGTTATTCAATTGAATTAATTTAGCATTTTAATTGAATCCCCTGGGCGGGTCTCGCTCCTGATTGGTGGGGGGCGGCAGCCTCGGTTGCCTTTCCATTTAGGATTTAGGTCTCAGAGGAAACCAAGTCCTAGCCGTGCCCCCGGCCCCACGTGCTCCATGGCTCCATGGCCGCATCCCGGGGCTGGGGGGCGGGGGCGCCCTGGGGTTCGGAGCGGCAGCTCACGGGGACGGGCTCGGCTGTAAAAGAAATAGCACGACTGAGTCAGAAGCCCATGAGGGCCGGTGCCTTTGACAGAAATACCGATCTCCTCCGTGGGAGCCGTGACTAGATTGGGAGGCTGTTCAAGGGGACCATGCGCGTCGATGGTGCTGTCCCCTCGCGGGTAGACACGGAGCCCTCTCCTGCCGTCCCCTTCGCCAGGGGTCCCACACTCGGGCTGGCCGGGAGCAGGGCATCTTCTGCAGCTGCCAGGTCCCCAGCGACGCCTGTATGTCGGTGGGTGGGAGGGGTCGGGGGCGAGGACTGGCTGCCTACCCTGACCCAGCCCCCGCCGGACGTCAGGTTGTCCGGCCCCACGGTCCCCGTCCGCCACAAGGGGCCCGCAGGTGACCGGCTCTGCTGTTGAGTTTGAGGCTCTGCAGACAGGATGTGAGGCCTTCGGGGACGCCCGGTGGGTCGTGGCTGGGGGCCGTCACACAGCATTGACCTGCAGGGGGTCTCCACGCGGGACTGGCCGGCGGCCTCTCCCACGGGCTGCTGGCGGCTCCCCTGGAGACCCGGCTCGTAGGGAAGCGTGGTTAAGCTGGGGGGGTCCCTGTGTCCCGCAGCCTGGGGTCCCATGGGCAGAGCAGGCCTTGTATGGTCCTTCGCCCTCTCCTGCCTGCGGAGGGGGAGGGGGCCCTGCCTCGTCCCCTTTTCCCAACAGGGAGGTCAGGCACGCGTCCTGTGATACTCGGGCCACAGTCCTCTGAGCCCCCGGTGGGCCCCACCTGCCATTGTCTCAGTCCTTTGTTCCCAGCCTGGGGGGCTGGCGGGGCCCTCACCCAGAGGAGGTCCATGCAGGGACGGGGGGAGCCCCACCCCGACCTCCGTGACCCACTCCCCACCACTGCATCTGGGAAGGAGCCGTGGGGCAGGACCGCCCAGACCTCGGCCGAGCCAGGGACTTCCCTCGAGGCCGGAAGGGTAGTTTGGGGACAGCCCTTGAGCAGGCCCCCACGCTGCCTCCCCCAGTGACGAGGCCTCAGCGCCCCAAGACGAGCCTGCAGTCATGCTCCGCGCCTGCTGCGGGGCCCAGGCCGGGTGGGGGCCAGCCTGGGGGCCGGCTGGCGGGGCCCTGCCTCACTGTGTGTCTGCTGGCCACAGGCTCCGGCGTCTACATCACGCGTGGCCAGCTGATGAACTGCCACCTGTGCGCGGGGGTGAAGCACAAGGTGCTGCTGCGCAGGCTCCTCGCTACCTTCTTCGACAGGTAGGCCCCTCGGCTGCCCCGGAGCTTCAGGCGCCTTCTTAAGCCCCAGCCGTCAGCCCCTCAAGGCCCCTGCCTTCCAGATATCACACGCCATGGGGGTCCGGGGAGGGTGGGGCTCTCGGGCATTTCCAGGGGGCTTGGGAACCTCTCAACCAACTGAAGAGCCCCCCTCCCGCAACCAGGGTGGGTCAGGCAGCCCCTCCCTCTTTGGGGCTGTCCTCTCCCCCATCCACCAGAGGGCGTCGGGCCTGCAGTCCCACTGCACCCAGCCCTGGGGATGGGGGAGCCCTGGGGATGGGGGAGCCCTGGGGATGAGCCCCAGTCCACAGCGGAGGCCAGGTGTCCCCCCACATGCGGGCTTCTGGCTCCTCCGTCCAGCCCGCGGGCGGGGGAGCCCATTCCCATGGTCACTGGCGGCCGAGGCCTCACCCCGCCTCCCCGCCACCCCTCCGGCAGGAACACGCTGGCCAACAGCTGCGGCACAGGCATCCGGTCGTCCACCAGTGACCCGAGCCGCAAGCCACTGGACAGCCGAGTCCTCAACGCTGTGAAACGTAAGGGGCCCGGGTCTCCCGGGTGGGTCTGGAGGAGCCCCGGGGACTCGGCCGGGGCGCTGGAGGGGGGTGGCCTGTTCCCCGGCGCCAGGCTGGGCTGTGGGTCAGGGGAGGGGAAAGAGCAGCTCCCAGAAGCCAGGTCTCGAGGTGGGAACGTTCTTGGTAGGTTTCCAAGCGTGATGAATTCAGCTGCGAAACTATTTTAATACGTGAAATAGATCTAATTTTCCTTTTTGAACAAAACCCTTTATTTACATTTGAAAGTTATTTTGAGCCTTTGCCATCTGCTCGGCGGCTTCGGCCTCCCACTCCTGGGTGCGCGGGGGTGGAGCCCGGCCACTGCGGTGGCAGACGCCACCCCGTCCCGCACCCCCGGTCTCAGGAGTAGCGGCCACGGCTGGTGCCCGGCATGGGCCCCCCTGGCCAAGTTCCTGTCCTCCCGTAGCCGTGGACACACCGTATGCTTAAAAAGCATACCTTCTTCTAGAGAAAACGGGGGCCTTTGCAGTCGGTAAAGTGTGGCGTGCCGGCCAGGCTTCCCGGAAGCTAAGATGCGGGCAGGGGTGACGCTGCCCGCGGCTGGACTCACGGTGCAGGGCCTGCCCGGCACGCCTGCCTCCGGGGTCCTTGTTCTTGGAGAGCCGGGTCTTGTGCTCCTGGGGCAGGAAGGAGGACAGGGGCTTATTATGATCGACGACAATGGGCATGACACAGCTGCCCATATCCCCCCAGCTCGGGGCTGCCTCCCGCCTCCCGCCTCGTCCAGCCTGTGGGCGGACGCACCGGCTCTGCCCTGACGCCCCCTCCGGCCATCGAACGGATTTCTGACCAGGCCCTGGATCCTGGGCAGTGGGGTGCAGGGAGTGGGCCTCCCACGGCCACGAAGCCAGCTGGTGGTCAGACGCTGGAGCCGCAGCCTCAGCCCCAGGGCTCTGTTTTCTCTCCTCCCTGAACGTTCAGCCAGAGGCTGTCCCAGGGCTGGGCGTGGCCTGCGGGGCTGAGCAGCAAGAAGGGCGACTACTGGCCCTTAGGCCGGGGCCCGGAGAGCTCTAGGGGGCCAGTGGGGAGCAGGGCCCATCCACCGTCCCCAACAGCCCAGGAGTGGCCAGTCTGACCCAGGGGCCTGTCCAGGGCGTCGCGGCTCGGGGACTGCCTGGGAGGCGGAGGGTCAGCAGCCAGCGAGGCCTGTGGGCACAGTCCCCCTCACGCCCTCCTCGCCTGTCCTTCCAGTGTACTGCCAGAACTTCGCACCCAGCTTCAAGGAGAGCGAGATGAATGTGATCGCCGCAGACATGTGCACCAACGCCCGCCGCGTCCGGAAGCGCTGGCTGCCCAAGATCAAGTCCATGCTGCCCGAGGGCGTGGAGATGTACCGCACGGTCATGGGCTCCTCAGCCGCCAGTGTGCCCCTCGACCCTGAGTTCCCGCCCGCCACGGCGCAGGTGTTCGACCAGCGCCTGTACGCCGAGCGGCGGGCGGACGCGGCCGCCATCGTGGCCCTGAGAACTGACGCCGTGAATGTCGACCTGGGCACCCCCGCCAACCCCGCCTTCGAAGCTGGCGAGGAGGCGGAAGGGGCCGGCTCCGTCATCCAGGAGGTGGCGGCGCCCGAGCCGCTGCCCCCCGCCGGCCAGAGCCCCCCGCAGCCCTTCGAGCAGGGGAGCGGCAGCTCCAGCCGGCCCCAGACGCCTGCAGCCCGGAGACCCGAGGGCCCCTACGCGGGGACCTTGTAGAGGGCCGGCCGAGCGCACCAGGGACCGGTACTAGCTGCTTGCATGCGTTACTAATACAGACAAATGTGATCAAGCCACTTACCTACTGAACTGCTGTTGCCTGAAAAAAATGTGATTTTTATTCTGCTTGTATTTAAAATTTATGAAGGAAACATGCATTCGTGACACTGTAAACAATTAGACCACTGGCTGCCGAGTTGCGGGAAAGGCCTCAGGGCCCTTCTCATGCTCGAGGTCAGTCTCCAAGTGTAGCTCCCCCTTCTCAGGGAGGGGACGGGAGGCCGCCGAGCCCCGGCCCTGCCCGCGCCTCCCCCCTTCCTGCCCCTCTGCCATGACGAAGCCAGGGGCCTGTGGCTTGGGGACCCTTGTCCTTACCCATGAGGAACCCCCCGCCGCTCCGGGGCCACGGCCAGGGCTGGGCCCCCAGGGGCCAAATTCTTTTGTTTTTTTCCTTCCTCTTGAGATCCGGGGTCAGGCCTGCCGGGTCCGGGGGGGGGGGGGGCGGTGTGAGTGTGCAAACGAGCGTATGCGGGACCGTGCGCGGCGGGCAGTGCGGCGAGCAGCGAGGGGTCTTGCTGTCCCTGCGAGAGAACGGGCCCCCAGCAGTGCCTGTCCTCCGGCCTCGCCGCGCCGGGGTGCCCCCGGGCCCCTCTGGCTCTCGCCTGGCGCCCCTTCTCCCCCGCCCGCCCCCACCCCACCCCCGTCCCAGGGGGCGGGGCCGCTACCCGGGGGCCCTGCCCTCCGCCTTGTTGGGATTATGTTTGTTTGTTCATTTGTTTTCATCTGAATTCAGATGTATTTCATACATGGTTTGGAAACTTTCAGACCCAAAAGAGCAAAAAATTAGGGAGGACTGGGTGTCCCTGCCTCCGACCCGCTATGGGCTGAGGGCAGGGCACCTGTGTACCATGTTCCCCACCCCAGGCCAGGTTTTACTCACCCTCTGTTGGGGGCAGGGTGTCCCTAGAAGCATAGTCAGAATGAGTGATGAGGTGGAGGCCCCTCGGGGGCCAGCGTGGAGGGGGCTGGGCTGGGCTGGGGCTCGGGCTCTCCTGTCTCTGACCCTCAAGGTGCGCCCCTCTGAGGCTGCAGGTGTGCCGAGGCACAGAGGTTCTGGAAGGCACGGTCGGGGGGAGCAGTGAGGAAGGGCCCATAGAAATTGCTGGCTTGTTTGAGGCTGGAATGTTCCTTTCAACGTTTGGCAGCTGGTTCTGGGCTGGAGGGTGGAGCGTGGGTTGTCTGAAGTGCTCCTGCAGCCGCTCACCCAGGGGCGCCGCGTCCCTGGCCGAGGGCGGCCTGCCTCCCCGGTCCCAGGCAGCCCTGATGTGGCCAGGGGCACCCCCTCCGTTCCCAGGCTGGAAGGGATCTCCTGCTCGGTGCCTCTGTCCTAGTGCTCTGTTCCTCCGCCTGTGTGTGCTCCCCGGGCTGGGCAGGCAGGGCTGCCTGGGGCGGGGAGGGGTAAGCGCGCTCCCACTCACTCCTGCCGCCGCTGCCCTCCCCGCGGGAAGGGGCTGCGCACGGCCTCCCGGCCCCCTCCAGCCGGGGTAGATGTGTGCCTGGCCTCCAGAAAGATCCGACAGCTTCCGGAAAGGGGGGCGGGGACCCTGGGTGGGCACGTGGGAGCTAATCCCAGCCGCGCTCCCATTTGTCCCCACCCGAGTGCAGGGTGGTCCGGGCCCCGTGGTCCTGTGTCTAAAGAGGCTGGGGCCCGGGCTGGGGCTGCGAGCTGGCAGCCTGGCCCAGAGGCGGGGCCCTGCCTCTTCCGCCCAGCCAGGGCCCCCGGTCCAACAGCCCACGAGGGACCAGAACTGAGTCGTCCTAAAATTGGGAGGAGGCCATGCCCTCTGGCATCCTCTGGTGGCCTCAGGGCAGGGGAGATGACGGTGGGTGAGGGTGACCCCCACCTACCCCCCCATCTGGAGTTTCCTTTATCTGCTCCCCCCACCCAGATTTGCACTTTAATTTGACCATCCGTGGGGACCCTCAGGAGACAGGCCCACCCGTCCTGGCTGTGGACTGAAGGGCTCGCTCTGTCTCCCTCTCTCTCCTCCACTCCAAAGTGGGCACGGCCCCCCACGCGGGGCCAGGACAGGGAGGGGCGCCGCTGGCCCGGCGGAGGAGGCGGCGGCCGCACAGAGAAGGCCTGACCGCGGTGCAGGCCAGCACAATGTCCCGTGACCTCTGCCCCTTAGTTGTTTATAATCGCCGTCTGTTCTGTTGTTCTGGGTAAGGAAGGCAAAGCTCTAGGGGAACTTTAGTCATTAAATGTGAATGGGTTCTGAGCTCTCCCGGGCCCCGGCGGGCCGGGCCGAGCGTTTTGCACTAATGTGTCCCGCGGTGGACGTGGGTCCGGAGCGTGTGCGGACGGGCGTGGCTGATGATTGTATGTGCCGGGGCGTCCCTCCGAGGCCCCGACGTTCCGCGGGGCGGGCGGCGGCGGCCTGGCTCGGGGGCCTTCCAGAGTGCCTTAGCATCTTTTGATCATTTTTTCCAAGGAAAACCAATTACGAACACCGGACCCTCCCCCTCCTCTGTTTACAAGACGACTAATCCCTGTCCTGTCAGCGTGACCCTGACCCCAGACCCTGTAGATGGAGAGATGAGCCACTCAGTATTTATGAGATGTGTGCACCTTTATCCCTAAGCTTGACTATTAGCAATATGCATATACTACATAGAGTCTATATAGAGCTAAGACATAGCGGCGCCTTGTCGAGGAGGAGAGAAGGGACCGATGGCGTGGAGCTGATGTGGCGCTGGCCTGGGCTCCGGCCGCCGCCCCACCCTCCTGCAGGAGGCGGCTGGGAGGGAGTGCAAAAGGTCCCACGGAAGGGACCCGAGAAGTGACAGATACTGTGAGCTCAGGCGGGCCCGCCCGCCTGGCCGGCGTGCCTGGGTACTTGAATTCTGTCTTGTTTTCTGCACTGTGTCTGGCCTCGCCCAGAGTTCTCTGTGGTCACTTAACTTTGCATTGGATTCGATTGTCTTACCTTGCCCTGGCGGTGGACACGGCGGTGGACACGGCGGTGGACGAGAGGCAGCGGGGAGAGGCCTCGGGCGGGAGCCTGCAGCCCTTCGCGGCATCCCAGTGGGCCGGTCTGGGCGGGGGCCGTCCGTGCTGTTTGTGTTCAGAGGCCGACGAAGGCAGAGGCGGGCGACTGTGCGGGGACTGTGACGTGCCCGGCCCTGACCTGTCCCCTGGCGCGGCCCGTGCGGCCAGCACCCCCTCCCCGACCACCGGTTACCGCTCAGATCTCCCTGTGGGTGGGTCCTTTTTGTGGAAATATCTTGCTGCAGTCGCAAAAGGCCAGTTACCCACTGACCAGCCGAGAACGCCGGGGAAGCCTGCCTGCCTCTGCTGGCAGGAGCCCTCTGCGGGACCGCGGGCCCCCGCTGCTGTGGGCCATAGCTGCCGTTCTGGAACCCGGCTGCCGCCGCGACTGTCATCCCGGGGCTGGCCCGCCGGCTCCGTGCGCCCCCGCCGCAGACCGAGGCCGGCAGGGCTTGGCGCAAGGTGTTTCTAACATGGCATAGGTGTTGGTTTTTTGTTTGTTTGTTTGTTTGTTTGTTGCGTTTCTTTGACAAAAAATGAAAAGGAAGATTATGCAGAATCTAAAGCATTCAGATTGGACAACCTGCTTGAATTTTCTGATCGATCGCTTCGTTGTTAGCGTTTTGCACATGACTGTAATTTTTATGTCAACAGAAGCCAAAACTTGCAATACTATTTTTAGCAGACAAAAAAAAAAGAACTAAATATAAAAATGTATAAATATTTTTGACTTGAACACTTGGACGGCACTGGGTGCAAACAGACCGTTCATCCTCTGGACGGGTGTTTGGGAAAAAAGACTTTTCAAAGGAGACGGTTGTTGTGAAGTCTGGTGAAGGGGTAGGTAGTACTGTAACTCATGACTGTTAAAAACAAATAAATAAAATACATAAACCGTTCCTGTGCTGTATAAAGGTTGGTTTCACATGCCACTGCGTTTGATTTCAGCCACAGAAGATGCTAGCTTTTTTTTTTTTTTCTTTTAAATAAAGGAGGAGGAAACCTTTGTTCTTGCTGCGCCTCAGTCGCTGGGCTGCTACGCAGTAGAGTCGAGACTGTCGCTTCTTAGCCACAGCTGACGCTGTGTTAATAACTCAACCTACAGAAACGTCGCCAGCGGCCATGGAACAGGGCTCCTGGCATGCTCAGAGCCGCTTCGTGAGGTGGAAATCCGTTATGGACAGACAAAAGGACCTGATCGTTCATTGTAAAGCGCTTTGTAAAGTTCACATTTACAGAATAATAAAGTCAGTTCAAACCCAAGTGAACCTGCGCTTTGCTTGGACAGTAGGGCAGAGGGAGGGGGAGGCCAGGGAGTGGGGGTGGGCTGTTAGGGGTAGAGGGCCAATTGTCCTGGGATGGCCCCAGGACCCAGGAGCCCCAGTAGGGGACGAAGCCACCCACAAGCTCCCGCTGTCCACACCCGGCCCGTTCACCCTCCGTCCGGCAATGTCTCACTAGGGAAGAGGGTGGCGGGGCAGCACGTCCTGGCGGCCTTGGGCCTGGGTGAGACCCTCTCCTTTTTTTTTTTTATTTTCTGCAAACTAGGAAAGCCATCTCACCTGCCTGCCACCCACCAGGTGTGCAGAAGCCGCCTTCCTCTGCCCCAACCCCCTGCAGTACCAGGCCTGCCCCCGGGTGGACGGATAGGGGATTGCAAGCGGGTGGAGCAGGTTGCCTGGCCCACTGGGAGCCTCCCTGGCCAGGCCATGGGCCCATCTCCCAATTGTCCCTGAAAGTGTCACTCCCGGGGGCCAGGGTTCTTGGGTCAGGCCTGGTAACTGTCTCCGCCCTTCCTCAGGCTCCATTCGCAGCATTGGCTCTGCCCCAGCCAGGACTTGCGTGCTCGCTTGTTTCTCAGGCGGGGGTGACCTGGGACCCCGCCCCCCCCCCGCCCCAGCTCCCCAGAGTTCACTCAGCCCCCGAGAGGCCCTCCCCTCAGGCCGCAGGCGCCGGGCAAGCGGGGTTCCCAGGTCAGCCACCTGGGTCGGTGGAGACACCCCGCCTCTGGGCCGAGGACCCAGAGGCCTGTGCCATGTCGGGGTGGGGGGGGTAGTGAGGATGGCCTTGGCTGGAACCCAGACGGCCTGCTGGGTTCCTCCGGCGCGGCTGCCCGGCCCCCTCTCTTGGGGGAGGGGGTCCAGCAGTGGAGGGGACATCTGCCAGCCTGTGCTCTGTGCCCTCGGTCCGTCCTTCCACGGCTGCCTGCCCTTGCAGCCTCCCACAGAAAGTGGCCGAGGCATCAGAACGTCTCCTCAGAGCCCCGCCGCCCCACCCCCACCCCTTTGTCCTGCCCTGGGAGGAGGGTGCCCAGTCAGCAGGACCCGGAGGCCCGGCCCAGAGTCTGCCCAGAGCCCTTTGTCCTTCCACACGAAGCGCGGGGGGCCGCTGGGGGTGGAGGTGGGTCCCGAGCCGCAGTCCCGCTGGGAGAGGGCCCTGGCTGGGCTGAGGGCCTGGCTGTGCAGGGGGCGGGGAGGTGGGAGGCCCCGGCCGGCAGGGCAGCCTCAGCTCTGTGTGGCTCCAATCTGTCCGGTGGCCCCAGGGGACGGACAGGAGGGTCTCCTCAGGGGAACACAGGCACTTGTGGCCTGCAGGCTGGGGCCCTGGGTCAGGAAGGGAGGTGGGAGAGGGCGGGGCCTGTCCATCTGCCCCACCGGCTGGAGGTGCCCAGCTCCAAGGCCCCCCATTCAGGCCTGGGCGCATGGGGGGCCGTAGCGCCGCTTTCCAGACGGGGGCCGAGGCTCGGGGGTTTAGGGAGGCCGCAGGTCCTGGCTGCAAGGTGGCAGGGCCAGCATCTGAGCCGGATCCCTCCGTGGCACTGACCTCACAGACCCCAAGTAGCGCCCCTGGCCGGGGGCGGTGGGGGGGAGCGGGAGCAGGAGCGCCCCAGGCAGCAGGTCGGACGGGCCCCGCGGGGCTGCACAGGGGCTGCCCAGCTCCTCCGGGTGCCGCCACGTGCCACCTGCTGTCCGTCCACCTGTGGCCAGACCAGCGTGTAGACGGCCCTCGGAGGATGCCCCTGAGGCGTCCTGCACGTGACTCCGGGGCTCTGGGAGGGAGGCGAGAGCCACAGCGAGCACAGCTGGCTCGCGGCCTGGCTCACCTGGGCCTCCTGGGGGGGGCGGGGATGAGGGGCCCTGCTGGGGCACCCACGGGGGCTGACCCTGGGCCGGCTGGCTTGACACAGCCCGGAACTGCAAAGGCGCCAGAGAGACTGCGCTCGCACGGCGGGGGTGGGGGCGTCTGCACAAGCCAGCGGGGTCCGCGGCCTTGTACGAGACTTCGGAAGCCAGGCCGAGACTCGGCAGGGGGCAAGCCTGGCACCCCAGGGCTGGTGGGCAGGCACCCCTCTCAGCTGCGCCCTGCACTGGGCCTGCCCCGTCTCTGGGACCGAAGTCTTGAACTGTGAGAGCCGAACCCTGAGCAGAGGCTGGGGGTCTGCAGGGGTGACGGACGAGCCGTGACGCTTTGAGGGCCACACTGCATCCGGTACAAAACTACAGGGACCCTGGGAGCTTTCTCCAGAGGGGCAGCGGCAGGAGGGGGCCAGAGACCCCGGCCACTCAGCCCCCAGGACGCCCGTCCATTCCAGGAGGTGCTCGGAAGCCACTGCCTGCGGTCCCGCTCCCCCCACAGCAGCCAGCCCTTGACACCCCCGTCCTGCCACTGCGGAAGCACCGAGGGCGCCCTCCCCAGCAGGCCAGGGCACCAGGGCGGCGAGCTGGGTGGGAGGGACGGCCTCTGGGCAGGACGGGCTCGGCTCCGGCTCCGGGCCAGGGAATGGCTGCCCCCTCCTTTCCTACCTAGCGGGGGTGAAGCGACCCGGCTCTCCACCCTGAGGGCCATCGGCCTGGGCGGGATGGGGAGGGCGAGGTGGCGGGCAGAGGAGGCCAGTGATGTCGGCCCCCCCGCCAGAAGCGCTGTGGCGGGGTGGTGCCGAGCAGGGTCCCTCGGGCTCAGGGCCGGGCCGCAGGGTCTGGCGGGGGGGTGGTGCCGAGGAAGGAGGCCCAGGTGCTGGAACTCAGTCTCCCCGCACAGGCCCTGTGCACTCCCCCAGCATCAGCCCGCATTGCCCCGCCCCCGCCCTGGGAGGTGGACTGCCCTGCACCAGGCCCACAGGGGTGCCTCCGAGCCAGAGCCCTTCCGGGGGCAGAGCAGATCGGCCGCCAGGCGGCCCTGCCGGGGGGCCGATTACATCCCTGGGGCCGGGCCTGAAGGCACAGACTAGCCCTGCTGGAGGCCCGCCCCACGGGACAGGGAGTGACGGGATGAGCACTCGGCCCGCCAGCTCCATGGGATGGGCGGAGAGGCTGCAGTGCCCTCGGCTTCTGGCCCTCTGATTACCCATCTGTGCTCAAAATACGTTCCTGGAACTGAGGCGGCCGCAGGACTCACTGGAATGGAAATCAATTTGATTAGAGAGCAGTCAATTACCGCCAGGACCGGGTGGATCCCGCCGAAGCCAGCTCCTCGAAGCGAAACCCGGGAAACTTTCTGAGGAAATGCCTGCTGGGAAGGGGCCCTGGGCAGGCAGGGGGCTCAAGGAGGGAGGGAGCCAGGCCACCCGCAGAGCGCCCAAGGGCTAGAGGTGTGGGGGAGACCCTGCCCTTATTCCCTCTACGGCCTCCTTCATAGAATGGGGTGGTGCTGATGCCGCCCCTTGGGGCTTGGGGGCCGGAAGGGGCCGTGCTTACAAAGATACACGGGTGCACAGTGCGCGGCACCCCGTCAGGGAATGTGCCAGGCGGGTTCTGCTCAGGCAAAGCTCAGCAGGTGCTCGGCACCGAGAGCCCAGGGAAAGCTGGGTCCTGCAGCCGCAGCCCATTACCCCAAAGCCAAGGCGGTGGGGTGCAGGCAAGCCCTGTGGGGTGGGGGCCTTGGCTTCCGCCCAGCCTGTGCTCCTGGGCCTGGCCACTTGGAGCCTCAGCCTCCTGTTCTGCACCCTGAAGCTGTGGAGGGAGGAGGGACAATCCCCGCAGGCGCCGGGCACACTGATGTCAGGAGCGGGGTGGCAGCAGCCCCCGCTCTGGTCCCCGTCTTCTGGGGGCAGGCATGAAGTGAGTCTGACCCTCAGCCCTGCCTCTAACACGGAGGCTGGCCTGGCTCTGCACTGCCCTGTCCCAGGGGGTCCCTTCAGCACGGCCTGGGCCAGGCCCTGGGCAGGGAGGCTCCCTGGATGGGCCTGGCACTTAGAGGAGAAGCCAAGCGGTGCCCAGGGTGGGTCCCGACGGATGCCTCTGGGAGGGCGCCCAGAGGCACAGGCTGGACAAAGACAGGGCACCCGGAGCCAGCTCCGCTGGGCGCCGGCCGGCATGGGGCTCAGGCCTGGAAAGACGGGAGCCCTGGGCCTGGAATGCCCGCCTGCTGGGCCCCTTGCTCCCGTGGGCCCCGCAGCTCGCCCTGGTCTCGTGCCTGTCACCCCAGGGCCTCGGTTCCGGCACGGCTCTGAGTTGTGTGCTCCCTGCACTGGTATTTAGAGAGCGGAGCAGATGGTGGGCGCAGTAACACTTTAAATTAAGGATTCCGAAAGCACATTAAATTTAGATTTAATAAGACAGTTACTGTATGGAAATCAGGGACCCATCGGTTACTCGTCACGTGTGGAGGTCCCATCCCTTTCTGCGTTAATCGCGGGGATTTTGTGCATGGGCCCTGGGGGTGGGGCCCAGCCCTCCCAGCTCCGCCCCCATGGCGGCCTGGCCCGTGGGACCAGCAGAGCCCAAAGCTCTGTCGTGGGCCCTTGCTCCCGGCGGAGCCCACAGAGGCCTGGGGCCAGCCTGGTCGATGTCACCACGTTCTCCAGGAGCCACTCTTTGTCCATTTTGCAGGAAAGGAGACTGAGGCAGAGAGGGGAAGGGACTTGGCTGAGATCACTGGAGTTGGGTGGGGCCAGGTATAGGCGGCTGATGGGGGATTGCGGGGCGTGGGAGACAGTGGTAGGGAGGAGGCCAGGCCTGGGAGGGGCGCCTGCTGGGTGCGGGGGACGAGACACCCCTGGATGCAGCCCCTGGCCCCTTAGCAGGAGCGGTTGGCAGGCAGGAGGCAGGGTGCAGGGGGGACAGGGGAGCACTCCTGGGCCTCGGCCCCTCTGTCCCAGGCCCCCCCCCCCCAGGCCTGCTGCCCACAGACAGGCCGGCCTGCTCTCCTCAGCACCCCCCACCGCCCCCCGCCCCCGGGGCACCGCACCTGCACTTCCTCTCAAACCAGGGGCTGGAAGCTGCTAAGCCCAGCTGTGATCTCTAGTGGCCACAATGAATCTGGTCGCTTTGTTACCCCCAAGATAAAAGGGGAGGGCCCTGGGTCTCTAGACAGGAACAAACCAGTTCCCTCCCCATAACAGGTCAAGGCCCTTGTTCAGTTCCTGTAACTGGCAGCTGTGCTATTAACAGCTGATCTGTTTGACCCTAGAAGCGGACGCTATCACCTGCTTCACGCGAGCCCAGAGGGCTGTGGGGGCAGCTTGGCCCGGTGGGGCCTGAGCCCCGGCCGGCTGGCCTCCGGCAGGTGTTCAGCAAGGCGGGGCTCAGCAGGTGGCTGGGGACTGGCTGCCTGATACCTGGAGCCAGGCTTCCAGGGACAAGGGGCGGCACCTGCTTCCTCCAGGAAAGTCGCCGCACTGCAGGGGACCTTGCTTCTCCCCGTTTGTCACCTCCCGGAAAGGACCTAGGGTGAAGGAGGCAGAGAGCCTGAGGGGGGTTGCCTACCACACAGGGCCCCAGGCCAGGCACAGGGTCACTCCCTGGGGCGGCCGTCAGAGGGGGAGGGCAGTGGTCACGTCCCCAGGTGGCGACAGCATCCCTTCTTGATGGCTCACGGGAGGTTTTGCCTGAACCTGTGCTGGGATCCCTGCCGTCACTGGCCTTGAGCTCAGCCCGTCTGCCCGGTCCAACCCTGGGCTGGGCACAGCGCTGGGCCAGAGGGCACCCTGCCCACCACGGCCACGGGCCGGCCTCGCTTTCCTCGTCTGGAAAGGTGGAGGTGGTGCCCGCGCAGTGTGGCCGCAGAAGCCACCTTTTCTCAGGGGATGGCGAGGATCCACAGAATCACGGGGGAGACAGCAGGCACCCAGGAGAGCCGGGTGGGAATGGGGGACCCTGCATGGGCTCCGGTCCCCTGTCCCTCCTCCCCCGCCCCGCCCCAGTACACATGCAGGGTGGAGGCAGATGGCCAGGGCTGCTGGGAGCCCGGGAAAGCCTGCGGGGCCCGGGGGCCTCGGAGTGCTGGGGGGCCCTGCCTCCAGCTAGATGCATGCACAGGAGCCCCCGAAAGAGAAGGGGGGCAGGGGTCAGCACGCACAATCTCTGGTTTGTTGGGAGGACCACACAAGACAGGCACCCCTGAAGATCTGACTTACTGGGGGGACAGGGAGGGCGCCCCCTGCACCGGCCCCGCCCTCTCTGCTGTGGCCGTGGGCTGGGCTGGCTGCTCATACCGCTCTCCTGGGAAGCTGTCACCGGCAGTCTGCAAACATCCCTTCCCGCTCCGCCGCTGCCTGCCAAGTGCCGCCACCAGCTTGGCTCGCAGGCCTCGCACAAGCTGCCGGGCCTGGCACGGGGCTCCCCCAGGCCTCCCTCTGAGCCGGCTGGGAGGGCTGTCCCCACACGCTCCGAGTCTCGCAGCCCCCGCCGCTCCTGGCCTTCTCCCCTTGGCGGCCCCTGCAGCTCCTAAGGCCCCCGGGGACCCCGCAGCGGCTCGCCGACACCTTTGCAGAATGCGCCTTCACAGAACTCTGGGGAGCTGGCGCATTTGGGAGCGTTGAGGAGCCCTAGGAGGGAGCAGTGTCACAGAGCCTTGGGGACAGGTCGCCTCTTGAGGTCAGCATTGTGCCAATGCCCAAGACACTCCACTCAGCCCTGGGAGGCCCTCGGGGTCCAAGCGCCTGGGAGCTATTCAGAGTCACAGGTCCCTTCAGGAAGGGTGTCAGCACCACTGGATGGGCCCCTGTGGGTGCGAGACCCTGGCTCGGTCACGACCCGGACCCTGGGGTGTGGGGCAGGGCAGCGGAGGGCGGGGGCCAGAGCTCCCCCCACTCCCTTGCAGCCCAGACCACACCGGGCCAGTCTCCCCGGTCTCCCCGGGCCCTCGCTGGCAGGAGGGAGGCGTTTAGCCCCCCAGCCCCACCAGGGGCCCCCAGTCCTGGGGCCTGGGGCCCCAGCCTCCGAAATGCTCCAGGGCTTGGCCCTCAAGGCTGTGCTGCACAATTTAAAATGAACAATCGTGCCGTCTCGTGGCCTCATAATTAAGTGTCTCTTCATCCCGATTATTGTCAGAGAGTGATTTGTTCTCTGGCAATAAAAAACCAACCCGCTTCAGGTGGGGCCTGAGAGCTGCTTCGTGCCTTCCACCTGAGCCCGAGCCGGGGTGGGGGAGGCGCCCCTCTAAGGCTGCGAGGCCCTCCCCCCTGGTTTTCTTCTCAGACACCCTGGGGGCTGGGAGGAGGCCGTGGAACCTCCTGCCTGTATTCGGGGGCTGCCAGGCAGGGTGGTGGGCGGCCTGGCCCCTGGCTGGCCTCCGGCTCAGGGCCCAGTGAGGGAACATGGATGGTTCTCGGGTGTGTGCTCCCCACACACATGCACATGCTCATGCACACACGTGAACATGGCACATTAGGCCCCAGGGCCACTCTCCAGGGCTGGAGAAGGGCCCTAGCGGCGGGGACAGGGGCTTTGGGCCCGATTTAGTCTTGGTTCCTCAGAGAGAGGCCCCAGCGGGCCTCAGCTTCTCCACCCACAGAAAGGGGTGATGACCTGCTCCTTCCCTGTCTCCTAGGGGGACAGAACCTAGCAGTGGGAGGGACAGAGGACAGCCGGGCGGAGCCCGCCAGAGCCCAAGGCCACCCTGCACCATGCTGGGCGGGAGCTGTTCAGGGCAGTGGGCCGTGCCCCCGGGGCCCGACTCCTGCCTACAGATAGGGCCCCGAGCAGAACACAAGCCATTTTCCTTTGAACATTAAAAAAATCAGGGCCAGAATGTGCATAAAAGAGGTTTTTGCGAGGGAGGAGAAAATGGGAAATAATGAGCTAACAAAAGGAATTTGGTTAAACATAATCTTCTAATAAGAATCGACTTTAAAATTATGGTTATTAGCCATACTTCCTTTCAGGAGCAGTTAAAGACACTTCCGAAGGTGAGGCAATTAAAGTCCAAGTTTATATTGCACACGATAGCACGAGCCGCGAACGAGGTGAGCATTACCCTTGACGACTGAGGAAACGTGGCACTGGACTCGGGCCAGCACACCCCCCTCCCCGCCGCCGCGGTGTCCAGACGGGCAGTGTCCAGAGGTGCCTGGGTTCCGGCTTGTGGCGGTGTCCACCCCGGGGAGGGACGAGGCGGGGGGCTGCACGGGCCCTCTCGCAACCGCGTGTTCAGCAGCTCCGTAGACGCAGGGGAGGGCCCCGTGGAACGGGAGGTCAGTCTGGGGCAGGGCAGCAGTAGGGCTGCCGGGAGCCAGGTCGAAGGTCAGAGGCGGGGCTGGCCTGGGTCATGGCCTGGTTGGTGACCGGGGCTCTGGGAGTCCTGCCACCCCAGAAGCCGGGACAGAATGTGCCGGATGGCGGAGGCTGACAGCTGCCCTGGGGGCACCTTTGCCCGGCTCCCCCCGGGACCCTGCTCAGCGAATGGCTGCCACGCGCTCCCTGCGGCCCCCGAATTTTCTCCCTCCCAGCAGCGCCCCTTTGCAGGGGAGGACTCCGACATCCGGACACGGGGCTGGGCTCCTGGTCAACCCACTCTGGCCCTGAGCCCAACGCTCCCGCCCACCCACGCCCAGCCCATCCCCCCACTTGGGTCAGGCGTCTCTGGAGCCTCCTCCTGCCCTGCCCTGCCCTGCTTCTGGCATCTGCTCAGGCAGGGGACGCTGGTCCAACCACAGCTCGGAGGGCCCTGGGGGCTGGAGGTGGCACCACACAGGGGACACTTCCCCAGCCCCTGCCGCCTCTTGCTGTCCCCAGAGTCCCCCCTGGGAACTGGGGCCTGGGGTGGACGCGGAGACCAGGCGTGAGTGAGTATCTCTTGACCGGCTTTAAAAGCAGCGCCTGAGCAACCGCATAAATGCACAAGGCAGACACACTGGCTGGTGGTGGCGGGATGTCAGATCCTGCCGCCTGAGCGGGTGGAGGCTTGGAGGCGGGGAGTCCGACGGAGGCCCAAGGGGCGCAAGGACGAAGAGGACAGCCTGCAGCTCCTGGGGGGAGGGGGAGGGGACAAGCCTATACCTGTTGGCTTTGGACAAATTCTCTGGGCCTGGGACGCAGGGACGCCCCCTGCAGCCGGGAGCAGTCACCGACCCTCGGGTGCTCCCCTCGGATGCTCCTCTCGGGTGCTCCTCTCGCGCACTGTCCTGGGCTGGAGGCCCGGGGTTGGATGAGGCCTTTCCTGAAGCTTGACCCCTTGAAATGCTAAACCCCGTTCAACCTTTTTGGTTGGGAACGTCGGTGCCTGCCTTCTCGGGAGGGGCCATGGACGGATCGTCACCGGCAGGGGCAAGCCTGAGCTCCAGGCTCCTCTGTCCCTCCGTCTAGCTCCACCCCCGCTCTGCTTCTGAGCCAAAGCTAGGCTTGGGGTGGGCACCAGAGCCCAGAGATGCTGACTCGAGGTGAGGAAACCACACGGGACTAGGCGGGCCCTGCCTCAGCCCTGTGTCTCCAGGCTGAGAGTCAGCCCGCAGCCTCCTCCTCCGGGGCCCTGCTTTCTTAGCGTCCAGGCCTCCTCTGACCATCAGGGAGGGCTCCCGGGTCCCGGGCTCCTTCAGCACCGGTGCGGCCCCGCCCCCCTGCAGGGCCGGTGGGGAGGGCGCGGCACCGGCGGGGGCGGGCGGTGTGCACAGCCACCCCCGTATTTATCTCGCTGTGGCCTCCGCCAACGAGACTGCGATGGATCTGAGACAGGGCCGTGCAGTCTCACACCTATAACTTTAAATTAAAAAGCCACGCGTGTTTATGGCTTCCCCCGGCAGCTCCGCGCGGCAGCCCCATAAAGATGATATTATGGTACAAGCCATTATGTGCCGAGCTGACTGTATATACATTTCTAAATGGTTCGGCAAACAGCAGCCTACTTACGGGCAGGGAAGGGGAGCCGGTTCATTTGGGGTAACAAATGGCCCTTGATTTGATTTTAAATGCAATGACAGCCAAATTTATTTCTTATTTAATCACTTCCCTGTGCTGTTGAGAGCCGGCGATATTAAACTCCACGTGCGGCGCCGACTCTGGAATCAGCGCTAGAGGCGGGTGAATAGATTATGTTTATGGGGTCGCGGGAGACCACGGAGCGGCGCGCGGAGCCGGAATGGGGGCTTTTGTCATTTATACAGTTGCTTATATCATTGTTTCTTCCCGCTCCCAATTTTTCAGTAATAAAAATATAGGCAATGTGGTTCTCTTTGCATTACAGACAAACCATCTTGATTCTATATTAAATATTTTTATGAATCCCGGGTACTCCGAGGCGCTCGCGCGGATAAGCCGGGCTGCACGGTCGGGATCCCTCCGCCCTCCTCCGCCACGCGGCCTGTTTGCTGGGCGCTGTGCGTGTACTTGGCGGGATATTCGCTCGACAAACTCCGGTCGGGTAGGGAAATGGCTCCGCAGCCCCAGTTTGTGTCCGATTTAATTAGGAATTACTATCTGGAATCCCTCACAAGCGCCGGCTGTAGCCCGTGGCTCCTGGCCAGCGTCTGCCGAGGAGCTGAGTGGAGGAAGCGGGGGGCGGGCAGCGGAGGGGTCTCCTGCAGCGCCCAGTGAGTGTTTGGGGCCCGCGCGACAACAGAGGCCACTGGGGTGTGAAGTGGCAGACAGTGCCGAGGGGCAGCTGCTACAGGGACCCCAGTCTTGTGGAACGGCCGAGGAGAGGCCCTGTTGGGGGGTGGGGAAGGACAGGGGCCCAGCTCGGCCAGCACCCCGCGTCCATGGGTGGTCTGGGCCAGCCTGGCTGGCCTCTTGCCATGATGGGGACACATGGTTGAGGGGGGGACAGGCTGGGATCACCAGTGGGGACAGTTTCCTGATGGAAGGTCTCTTTCCAGCCAGCACTGTGGACCCCTCCAGAGCCAAGAGGGTCACTTCCCTGGGGAGCCGAAGGAGGTGGCGGTCCCAGCGGCGGACAAGTCCCACTTGTCCATTTCCCCTCCCCCCAACTCATTTGCTTCCAGTGGGGCTAGCACAGTGACGGGACCCCTCCTGGTGGTCCTGGGGCATCCGCTCTTGGGTGGGCACAGATGGCAGCCTCCCCAGCTGCCTGGCTGCCTGCGAGGGGCAGGGGGCTGGTCCCAGGGGTTCAAATGGCTCTGGGGACACCGTGAGGCAGCCAGTCCATGGCAGAGGCGGGCGCAGGTAGTTGTGCTGAGTCGCGGAGCGTTTCCTGTCCAGCGCAGCAGCAGAGAATGGCGTCAGACATTCCTCCAACGCCCAGGCCCCCCTTCCACCCAGGCCACCATCACCCCCTCGCCTCCCAGCCCGCCCTGCGAATGACATGGTGGTCCCCCAGGGACCTCTTGTCAGGCTCAAGCATGGGCTCTCCAGTGTCCGTCCACCCCTGAATCTCCCTACACAGGTGGGACTCATGGACTCCACGCTCGGGGCCCAGGGGAGGGTTAGGACAGCTACCGACTCTGCCAGCCGGGGGCTGGGGGCCTCAGACAAGCCCACCCTTGTCCTCCATGCCCACGTCCTGGCCTGGCTCCGGGTGAGCCTTGACCCCCAGTCCCTGGAAGCTCACCCAGGTGCGCCTCGGCCGGAAGGTGCTGGAGGAGTAGCCTGGGGAGGCTCCCTGGAGGAGGAGCTCTGGAGAAGGCCCTGCGTCCAGTGTGAGGCAGGTGAGGCCCGGGCAGGGGGCGCGGGGGAGGGCAGTGCAGGAGAGGCAAGCAGAAGAGGCCCAGGTGCCGGGCTCTGGAGCCAGCACAACCACCGGTGGGGTGCCACTCAGCCAGCTCCCTGTGCTGGGAGAGCGACCACGGGCACCGCTGCAGGACAGCCTGGGGACGGCCACGCACCGGTGCTCAACGCTGGACATTCAAAGTGACGGGTGTCCCCTGCGAGGGGAGAAGGGGCAGAGCCAGCATCCAACCGGGTCAGGCCTGAGACCGGGGCCCGGCTGGACCTGGAGGACGGAGAGGTGACCAGGCACCGCAGAGCAGTCTGGCCCGGGCAGGTCAGTGGGGGCCAGGCTCGCGCCCTGTGGAGGTCCCGGCACCGCAGGGCCCAGGGCAGGCGGGATCCACCTTCAACACGTCCTTCGCTTACAGACCAGCCGGGGGTCCTGGGGGCCCGGCCTGGGGACAGTGTGTGTTGAGGGGGCAGTGCCCGAGGACTCAGCTGCCGCCGCGGCCGAAAGCGCTCCCGGAGGAGAAGGGGCGGGCAGTGTCTGGCCGGGCCCCCAGGGAACACCGTGTTCCCACCGCCTCCTCAGCGGAGACCCGATCTGAATGCGGAGCCTGTGCCAGGCCGAGGGCCATGTCCAGCGACGCCAGGCGGGGCGAGGGGAGGAGAGGGAGGGTGGGAGTGGGCCTCCGGCTGCCATCCCAACCTGAGTCCCGTGGCCCTCGGGGGAGGCCCCTCCCTGGCAGAATCAGCTGAACGAGGTGGGGCCCCTCGGGATCTTGCTCCTCCCGGAAAGTTCTGTTCCTGTTGGGACAGAGGTGGGGGGGTGAGTGAGTTAATTTCGAGGAGCCGCCCAGTCACCTCCCATCTCTATGCCTCCCTGTCACCATCTTTCGTCAGCCTTGTCCCCCAGGGTGGGAGGGGCGACCACGTGAGTAACAGGGGCCGGGGCAGCCAGATGGTGCCTGTATTCTCCGTGCTCCCTGAGCCCTCTCCCGCCTGCTTGGGTTGCCCCTGAGACTGGGCGCTCGGGGGGGCGGGAGGGCTGAGGGGCATGGGCACACAGGCTGCCCCACGACCTGATGGCCCTGAGACCGAGAGGGACTGTCTGTCCTCGCCCACGAAACGGGGGTGGAACGCCCAGCCCCAGGGCTGATGCGCCCCTGTGAGCCAGCCTGCACTCTCAGCGCAAGGAGAAGGGGAAGACCTGGAGGGGCCACACGGCTGGCCCCCAGCGCGGTGCCAGGTCCCGGGAGCCCCGAGGGGCAGGGCTGGGGCCTGAGGCCCTGGGGAGGGACCGCAGGCAGCCCCTGTGCTCGCTGACGCCAGCTGTGTGTGGACCAACATCAGCCAAGGTGCCTTGAGGGTCTGGGACAGCCCCCTCTGCTGGTGCTGGGGAGGGGGTCATGTGTCCCTGAAGGGTAGGCCACCGTCCGGGAACTGACAGGGTCTGAGGTGGTCGACGCAAGTGCAGCCAAAAAATTCTTGGTGGTTTTCAGCCCTGAAGAGCCGGGGAAGCACGTGACTCCCTTCCAGCCTCCTCGACCTCGACCGGGGAGAAACCTGACAACCAGGCCTCGGCCTGCGGCCAAGGTCAACGCCAGCAGTGACGCAGCGGGACGGCACACACCCTGATAGGACGGGTGAGAAGGACCCCTCACCTCGGCAGCCTTTGTCCCCCAAACCCACCTGTCTGACCATGAGGGACACACCAGATGGGTCCCAGCAGAGGGACCATCTACGAAATCTCCGACCAGTCGTCCTCTCAGCCATCAAGGTCATTGGAAACAAAGACAGTCTGAGACACTGTCACAGAGGAGCCTAAAGAGATGTGACGACCGAACGTCCTCTGGAGTCCTGGATCCTGGGGCAGAGAAGGACATTAGGTAAAAACTAGGGAAATCTGAGTAATGTACGGACTTTAGTTAATGAAAAAATATATTCCTGCGGGGCGGGGGTGGGGGTTGCCAGGCAACTCTGGGATAAGATGTGACCTTGGTCAAGTCCCGGCTGGGCATCGGGACCGGGGCCTGTGTGGTCCCTCCAGCCCCTGCCCCCAGGCCCCTGTCCCCCACCCTCCCTGTGTCGCAGAGCCATGGTAGCAGCCTTGCCCTCTGTGTCTGAGTCCCTGGTCGCACAGGGCCGTCTGGATGAACAGTGAGAGACGCCTGTCCCGGAGGAGGGGAGCTCCATCTCGGGTGCGTGGGTCCTGAGGCCTCGGGGAGAAGAGAGGAGCTGGGCCACGGCAGGAGGGGTGGGTGGCGCTCCGGAAAGGCGGGCGTTCGGGGGGTGGGAGGGGGTGGCCGGAATAACCGCATTTTAACCCGTCATAATGTGGAGAGTTTTGTTATGAAAAACACCAGAAAGCCATTAATGTAAATCATGAAATATTCAGCAAGGAAGTCGCTTAAATGTCTCGTGTTCCCAGAAACGGTGTCGAATGCTTCCTGCGTCGGGCGCCCAAACATCAGCTCTTCCGTGCGCCCGCAGGGCCATTATCTCAGAACTGGAAGCATTAGGTCATCGCCGCGGATGGCAGCCTCGCGCGGGGTGAGTGACGGGGCGCGGGGACAGAGGCGCTCCCGGGCAGCGGCCGCCGCCTCCCTCCTGTGTAGCCGTGTCGGCATGCGCTTTCGGGGCTCCCAGCAGCAGGGCCGGAACCCACGTGCTGTCACCAGGGGACGGTGGGCGACAGGGCCTCTGGGCCGTCAGTCGCCCTGGGAGCAGTGTCCACGTGCCAGCCCCCCAAACACGCCGCCCCCACTCCATCAGCCACAATGACAGCGCACGAGCTGCTCGCCTCTCATGGCCGCAACGGGCTTCTCCTGACGGGCCTGTCGCCTCATCCTGACAGACCAGGGTCGCGTGGCCAGTGAGCGTGGAGGGGAGGACCCGACCCACACCTGCGGGATCTCAGCCTCCTCTGGACACACTCAGGATAATGCAAAACACAAAACCACGAGGCGCAACAGAAGACAAGGACGCGATGCTGTCGGACAAACAGAAAACAGCAGGGGCCGGCGAGGCTGTGGAGCCGCCAGGGCCCTCGGGCGAGGGTGGCGGGCGGGGGAAACGGGGCGGCCGCCGGGGAAGGCGGCGGGGTGGTCCCCGAAAAATTGAATGTAGAATGACCCCACGGCCCAGCAGTCCCACTTCGGAGTATGTTCCCCAAAGAACTGGAAGTAGGTCCTCAAGAGACACTGACACAGGCTCGTTCACAGCAACGTTAGTCATAAAGTCAAAGTGGAAACAGCCCAGCGCCCACCGACAGGGAAACAGCTGGCCGAAATGGGGTCCCTCCTTGCCGGGGAGTATTATTCAGCCTTCAAAAGGACGGAAATCCTGGCGCTGCTGCAATGTGAGTGAGGCTTGAAAACAGCGTGTTGAGTGAAATAAGGCAGTCACAGAAGGACAGTCCTGTGTGGCCCCACTCACACGCGGTCCCTGGAGAAGCAGATCCACAGAGACGGGAAGTCAATGGTGGGGACCGGGGCCGGGGCTGGGGGAGGCGTGGGAGTGAGTGTTTTCATGGGGACAGAGTGTCCGTGTGGGAGGATGGACAGCCCTGGGGAGAATGGTGGCGGCGGTGGCACAACAGTGTGAATGTCCCTAATGCCACTGAGCCGCGCCCTGAGACCTGTTAATATTGGTAGATTCTGTGCTGTGGGTATTGTACCATAATGTAAACATAAAAATAAAAATAAGACAAGAATGGTAATGAGCGCGGCAAAGAGGCGCGATGGTGAGATGGGAAGCCACAGGCCCTCAGCCTCTGGTCCGAGGGACGGCGCTGCCCCGGGGCCGACAGGTGCGGGGGCGGGGGCGGCGGGGCGGGGCGTTTCAGCACCTTGGAGAGGGCCAGGGCCGCACCTCGGTGCGTGGGGGAGCCTGCAGTGGAGGGCGCAGAGCCGGGCCAGGCGGAGCAGGTGGAGGCTCTCTCGCTGAGACGTGCCAGGATGCTGCCCACCTGGCTCCTTCGGGCTCTCCCTGCAGCGGGCGGCTGCTCCTTCCTGAGGCTTCGGGCCGAGGGCCCTCCCACCCCAGGCGGGTAAGGGATGCTGTTAAAGGTGCTCAGGGATCTGGGTCCTGTTTCCCTGCACTGACCCCCATCCCACCCCCCACCCCATGATCTTGGGAACGCTCCTGCCCATCTCTGGGCCTCTTTTATTTTAAAAACTTTTCATTGAATTTACTGGGGGGACACTGGTTAATAAAATGATACAGGTACAAGTCTATGATACTCTGGGCCTCTTGACTGTGCCTGCAGCCACTGGGTCTTCCTGGACGCCAGCTGCCCGTTCGGCCCAAGGCGGGGCGCAGAGGGGAGCCCAGGCAGGAGGGGAGGCCTGGTTCCCGAGCCGTGTTCTGCCGGAGGCCCCTTGGCCCACACCTCAGCTGGGGTGGTGTGGTCCTGGCTCCTGGGGGCGCTCGCTGTTTCACCACAGGGAAGCCCTGGGTGTGCTATGGGCATTGGGGGGGGGCAGGGCTCACAGCGGAGCCAGCTCTACCCCGCGAGGACCCTCCTGACAGGGCTGACGCAATCCTCTGACCCATCGCTTCAAGCTCCACAAATGCCGCTTCAGCCAAGCGCACGTACGCTTCCAGAAGGTGAGCTTCAGGAGGCCCCAGCCACTCGGACCCTCTGCGTCGAGGTCCAGGGGAGGTGAGGGACATCCAGTCCCAGTGAAACTCCTCTGGCCCCGAATGGACAGTGTTCACCCGGGTCACCGAGGCCCTCTGTGTGCCCTGCATGGTCACCGATGGGCATGCGCTCACTGGCACTGGCATGTGCGTCCCGGTGAGGGGGTCGGGAAGGACCACCTGAATGCTCAGAAGCACCCAACCTCAGGAGAGACAGGGTGGTCAGGCCCGGGTGGGCCCGAGGGCCTCGCTGTGGCTACCAGCAGAGGGCACTGTGGGGCCCTGGACGCCCCAGTCCCATCCTGGCTGTGGAGAGGGAGCAGGGACCGGACTCCCTGGGAGAGGCGCAGGAGGCCGGGGCGGGGGGCGGCCGCCTGCAGCCTGGAGTGCAGCCCGAGGGCCGGGCCGCGGGGCCCGGCAACCCCACCTGGCCCCCGCAGGGCGGCACTGCTCCCAGGAACTGGCCGGCTGACCAGACCAGTTGCTGCCAGTCTGTTCTTTTGGGGCCTGGAAAATCCCTATTCATGACAGCAAACTTAGAAATGAAATAATACACTGTTCTTTGAAAAAGTAAATTGTGACACCGGAATATTCATGAGCTGTGGTTTGGCGGGAAGTGGCAGCGGCAGGGAGATCATCATTTGGTTAGGCCAGCAGAGGGATTTTAGGGAAGGGGACCTGCCACTTGAGGAAATGGGCTATTAATACTTTCCTGTTTGCTGGGCCTGAACAGTGTGTTTAATGTCAGAACAGATTAACCCTCGGGCCACTCGCATGTCCTGGGTCCCTGCAGCCTTGGTTCCCCTCCCCCAGCCCATGCACACAGGACCTGCACCAGCTCCTGCTTGGGAACCCAGAAAGTGCGTTGGGAGCTGGAGGGAGGCTCGCCTGGCAGAGGTGCAGGACCAACCCCACACTAGGAAATGCCCCAAACCTCTCAGCTGGGGGCTGAGCAGGATCCCCCCAAAGCTCGTGGGCACCTGGAACCTCAGAAGGACTTCAGGTGGAAATCAGGTCTTTGTGGATGTAATGAGTTAAGGACTCCAAGATGAGGTCGTCCTGGATTAGGGTGGCCCTCAATCCAATGACTGGTGTCCTTTAAGAGGAGAGGCACTAAGAAGGAGATTGGGTCCTGGCTGGTGTGGTTTAGTGGATTGATCGCCGGTCTGTGAATCCAAGGGTCGCTGGTTGGATTCCCAGCGTAGGACACCTGCCTGGGTTGAGGGCCAGCTCCCCAGTAGGGGGTGCGCTAGAAGCAACCACACATGAATGTTTCTCTCCTTCTCTTTCTCCCTGCCTCCCCACTCCCTAAAAATAAATAAAATCTTAAAAAAAAAAAGAGAGAGAGAGATTGAGACATTGAGACACAGGGAGAAGGCCAAGGACGACAAGGCAGTGATCAGAGCAAGGTGTCTCCAAACCAAGGGACACTGAGGCTGTCTGGTGACACCAGAAGCCAGGAGAGACCTGGGACAGATCCTCTGTCACAGCCCCCCAGGGACTCAGCCTTGCTGACACCTGGGTCTCAGGTGTGTGGCGTCCAGAACCAGGCGAAAGTAAATCCCTGTTGCTTGATGTCCCCTTCTCTGCGCAACTTTGGTCTGGCCGCCCCAGGACAGTCCTCCATTTGGTGACAGCTGGAAGGTGGCCAAATGAGGGGGCCGGTGAGAACAGGCTGGTGGGCCTGGTGCTGTTTTTTGCTGGGCACAAGGTGTGACCAGATGCTGCCTCTCCTCTTTCTGGGCCTGGGGTCTCCCACGGCAGGGGGCAGGGCCAGAGCCATGCTTCCCAAACTGGGTTCCCCAGTGCACCCACCACGTTGGTGGGGCCACTTCCTGTTGTTGGAGTGCCTCAGTACCCACCTCTTCCTCCCTCTTGATGCTTGGTGGGCTCCTAGGCACCCTTCACTGCCCTGTTCCATGACCTTCCCCCTTCCCTCAGGGTGTCAACAGAGCTGCTGTATCCTCAGAGTTCAGCACACACTGCAGGGGCTGTGGATGCATGGAGCTGGCCCCTTTCCTGTCACCAGCTGTCCGAGCAGGACCATGGCTCGCCCCTGCCCTCTCGTGGCCGCCTTGAGGAACCACTGGTGGCTGCTGTTGGAGGTTTTGGGACCTCAAAGCGGTGGAACACACTCAGGGCAATGAGAACTGGATCAGACTTGGAGTCGCTTTTGCTGGGAGACCCTTCCCAGTCTTCCCAGCCAAGAGCTGAGTTGGTGGGGTGGGAGGATCATAGGAAGAGGGGTCGTCCCCTTGGCTGCCATCACCCAGGGCAGTTCAGGCTCTTCCCAGAGACTGTAGGTGCTGGGTGGGAGCCAGGACTGGGGTGGGCCCTGCTGGCTCTCCTGGATTCAGCCCTGTGCATCCAAGTGCCTCCCAGCAATGTCCACTTGGGTGTTCCCCTGCATGTGCAGATAAGCATGTGCAGGGTTGAGCTCAACACGCCTCCCACCTTGCCTTCTCCTCATCCTCTTTGAGGTGGTGACACCGCTGTGCGGCTGTGTGCCCTGTCACCCAAGCTGGGAGTACTCATGTCATTCTTGATTTTTTTCTTATTTAGCTCACCCCACATGGTGCCCCAGGTCTTCTCTGTCCACGAGACTGTGTAACAATCAGCACTTCTGTCTCCTGCTCAGAGCCCCACTCCTGGGACAGTATCCTGGTGACAGTTAGTAAACACTAGACTGGACAAACTGAATTTGCACGTGTCAGAATGATCATATGAGGACATGTGCACAAACTGGTGTGAAGAGCAAACGCCCAAAAGCGCCAGACGCTAGGACGGGCTCTCCATCTAGATTGGCTGACCCCCTCTGGGAACAGGACCTGTGTCGCGTCTCTCTCCGCTCAGTAAAGTTGTTTTCTTCCTCCCTCGCCCAAGGACATTTTTTCATTGTTTTTAGAGAGAGGAAAGGAAAGACAAACATCGATGTGAGAGAGAAGCATCAATTGGTTTCCTCTCACACATGCCTGGATCGGATATCGTAAGTACTGGACCGGGGATTGAACCCACAACCTAGGTATGTGTCCTGGCCTGGACTCGAACCGGTAAGCCTTTGCTACAGGACGACGATCCAACCCACTGAGCCACATCGGCCAGGGCTCAGTACAGGCTGTTTTGAATGAATAAAATGAGTGAGTGCAGGTCGGTCACATGGACTGGGTGTGGCCCTGACCCAAATAAGCACTGATATTTGTCACCCTGCAGGAAGTGCCTGTGCTGAGTCGCCGGGCAGCTCCCTTTCCTCAGGTGCACGCAGGCCGGCCTGAGTGTAGTCAGAAGCTCTGCAACCGCGTGGAGGCCCAAGACCCGAGGGAGACCGCGCACTGCTAACAAGTCCCCCAGGTGCTGCTGCGGGTCTGGGGACTGCACTTGGGGAGAAACTCTGCTCAAGGTCAGTGCCCCCAAAATAAACACAATAGCAGCCACATACACAATTTAAAATTTTCTAGAAGCCACCTCTTCAAAAAGTATAAAGAAACAGGTGAAATCAATTTCAATATATTTTACTTTACCCGATATACCCAAACTATTGTGTCAACATGTAGTCAACATTAAAACATTTAAGTATTTTACATTGTCTTTTCCTGCTAACTCTCGGAGATCCGGTGTGCATTTTACACTTGGAGCCCAGCTCAAAACGGGCTGGCAAACGCAACGGCACCATGTGGCTAGTGGACCTGAGCTGCAAAGCACAGGCAGGCAGGTGCGGGAAGAAAGGAGTGAAAAGAGAACTACATCTCCCTGGAAGCTCCGGGCGCACGCCCTGACGTACTTCCGGCGCGCCCCCTTCGGAGAACCACACCTCCCGGCATGCCCGGGCGCGCCCCACGACGCACATCCGGCGCAGAGGCGACAGCGCGCCCCCGGCGGCTCGGCGGCGGAGCGCGGCGACAGCTCGGGCGGCTGCGAGTGACAGGCGGCCGGCCGACGGAGCCGGGGCGGGGCGGCGGCCCGCGAGCGAGCGCGCGGTCGGCCTGGCCCCGCCCCCGCCCCGCCCGGCCTGCCCGGTGACCTTCAGGGCGCGGGCGGCGGGCGCAGGCCCGGGCGGCGGTGGCGGCGGTGGCGGCGGCGGGATGTTCGTGCAGGAGGAGAAGATCTTCGCGGGCAAGGTGTTGCGGCTGCACATCTGCGCGTCCGACGGCGCCGAGTGGCTGGAGGAGGCGTCCGAGGACACGTCTGTGGAGCAGCTCAAGGAGCGCTGCCTCAAGCACGTAAGGCCCGCCGCCCCTCGGGGCCTCCGGCCCCCCACCTCCGCGCGGACTGCGGGAGCGTCTCCCGCCCTTTTTCTCAGCCACCCCCCCTTCCCGACCCCCAGACCCGGGCTCCGGGCCAAGCGCTTTACATTTCGCCCTCCCGCTGAACTTCTGCAGCCCAGGAGGTCGGGGCAGATCGGGAACCGGAGGCGGGAAGAGGCGAAGTCGCCGCGGAGAGCTGGGCCTCCCGGTTTGCCAGCATTCGTGCTGCCGTGCTGGTGGGATGAGGTTCCGGATCTTTCAGCAGCTCCCCCAAGAGCTGTGAATTAGCGCCGCGGAAAGAAGGGACCCACAGCGGGGAGGTCACTTGCCCTTCCCTGCAGAGCCGGCCTCTTGGAGCCGTTTCCTGCCGGGTGGCCTGCGGGCCGGGCCCTGGCACGGCCGCTTGTGCCTCATGGAATCACTTAAAAGTGTCCTGCTTTCCTGTGGCCTTTACACGAATACGGGCCCGGGTCCGAGGAGCGGGATCTCCTCGAGGAGAGCCGCTTCTTAAAGTGGATTCGCGAGAAATACTCCTCGTGGATTAAGTGCCTTAAATTGCTCATTTTTTGGAGCTAGTCCTTGAAGGCTTTGCTTTAAACTTCTTGACCTGGTAAGGTGGGGTGACATCTGCCTGGGGCTCTGGCTGCCTAGGGAAACCCTATACTTAGCTTGATGCCTTGTTTTCTTGTCAGAGTTTAGGTTAAAAGAGGCCTTAGCAGTTTAAGGGGTGGGTCCTACATGGTAGGTCACATATCTGTATTTTTGACAAGGTGTTTTGTTAAAATAATGCTAAGGGTCCTCTCCAAGGACAAACTTCAGTGACGGTAGCTGCCCACGAGGTAGTTCTCAGTCACTTTGGTGAGCGTGGTTCTGTGGACGAGTTTGTAGCTGCAGGGGTTGGGGGGGCAAGAGCCAAGGCCCTGGGGGCGCTGGGCGCTGGATGGGGGTGGCAGCACTGTCTGGCCCTCGGTGTTCGATCACCACCTGGGACAAGGGGGCTCTGTGCTCACCTGTGAGGCGCAGGGACATTTTGGCCACTTTCTTGGTTTTCTTCTGATCCGGTCAGTGTGGCTTCCCCCTCTGGATAACTGCTCGTGGGGGCCCCCCACCCAGGAAGGAAGCTCCTGAGGGTGGGCTTGCACCCATGCGTCCGGGGCCAGGCTCTTGGCAGCCCCGAGCAAGCAGGTGGACGAGGGGAGCAAGTGGAATGGATCGGCAGTCCAGAACTGCAGGGACACGGCCTGCCCCGCACCAGGCGAGGGGGGGGGGGGCGCGGTCTGGGGGGAAATCGGTTCAGCTCATTAGAGGTGGGGATTTACATAACTGTTACAGTGTTGTTTTACGAAGAGGGACAGGAAATGAGAAGTGTTTGCCGGCCCCACAGAGGCTTGCACTCGGGGTTAATTTGGCAGCTCAGCGCTGTGCTAATTGTTTTGTTTCTGGTCTTGAGTATTCCAGCCGGCATTGAGATGTATCGTGTGGGATTTTTCAGGCATTTCCCCTACTTTAAATTCAGATGTTTATTCTGCCCTGTAGTCTCAGGTGTGGCAGGTCTGACCCCAGGGAGTCACACACAAAGAGTGTACGTAAGTCAGGGGCCTGAGAGCCAGGAAGGGTTCCAGCCTGTGCCCGTCTGTCAGAGGCCTTAGATGGTAAAGGGGACGGCAAGTTGTGCGCTGGAACGTCACCCTGGAAACCAGTCCCTGAATGTCATGCTGCTGCGCCAGTGAGGCTGTGTGCCTGAGCTCATGTTCCCCCTCCCAGGGTTCCCCGGTGCGTGCTAAGTTGGCGTCCCCTTTGCCTCCTCCCCCTGCTCCTCGGCTGTGTTTCTGTATCAGGGAGGGTTTGTTACCATTTCTCTGAAAGGAGGCAACACCATTGTTGCTGCTCCCTCTTTGGTTTTACCCAAGTGGGGATCGCGGTCGTGGCCTCTAGCCTCCCTCGCCTGGGAGTGCAGGAAGGGACGGAGGGACCCATCTCGTGTGAGGTTAATAGGAGCTTAAGGGCGTTAAGAGAATGACACTTGTGATGTGCGGGGGTCTTTCTGTGTCTTGTAACCCTCCCTGGCGTTGCAGTCCCTGGCGTGGCACCTGCTAGTATGGCTGGGGACATTTCTCAGGTCACATGAAGGTGTATCTTCAAGTGACAGGTTACACCAAGTGTCAGAGAAACCCTGACTCTATTCTGGACAGGAAGCAGGTTCCGTAGGTGTCCGAGCCTCCCTGCCCCAGCCATGGGCTCTGTGGGGCACTTGGCAGCTGTACCCTGGTTTGCTCATGCTCCTGCCGAGAACAAAGAGACCGAGTGAAACCCCAGCGCGCCATGCGGGTGACTCATGCACGTACGTTTGCCTCTGGCACACTGGTGACATGCTGCGGAGTATGGATTTTTTCAGGAACCAGCACGAGGATTGTTTTGGAAAATCTGCTTCATAGACTGTGTTGTGAACTTGTCCAACCGACTGGCCTGCACATTTTGGAGTTAGAACACCCGGTATTTCTGGGAATAGAGCCACCATCGAATTCTAGGGAAGAGGCGGGTCATTCTCTGTACTGTCCTGATGGTGGACGTGTGCCTTACTGTGTGCCGACCACCCTTGTCCCCAGCCCGTCTTGATAGTTTTGCGGGCGTGTGTGACGGCCCTTGAAGCCTCAGCGACCCCTTTCCCTGTTTCATCCTCAGAAAACCGCACGTTCTAGTTGCTCTTAAAACGCCAGGGCTGAGAGGTGAGGTGTGTGCTGAGGGTTCCTTCTTTTCTGGGAGGCAGTTGTGTGTTCTGCGGTCTCGGAGCCTCTGCTGTAGCCAAGGAAGGACGCTTCCCATGGGGTCTGTCTGGCTTAGCACGGGAGGTCCCCGGGACCCCGGGGCTGAGGTGCACCCTGAGTGCGGCCGCAGCCGCCCCCCAGCCCACACAGTGCTCTGGCCCTCCGCGGCTGGCAGGTGCGCAGGGCGCCCGGGGGCAGAGCCTGGCTGCTGCTTCTGGGTGCTCCTGCTCCACCCTCTGACTGGGGAGTGACGGGCCAGCTGGGCTGCAGTCACGCTGTGGGTCTCACCTGAAGTGCTCAGGTGTGCCTTGCTCTGCGCAGCCCGGGTTCGGCCCACGGGAAGGGCCGCCGGTGACCAGGTGGGCGTGGCTCTGGTGGCACAGGCAGCGTGAGCGAGCAGCGCGTGCACGACCACACTGCCCAGCACAGCGCACTTCCGAGCCCTGCGTCTGGGCTGTCCGCGCTCGTGCGCTCCTCCTGGCACGCCGAACTCCTGGGCGAGGAGACCTCTGGCGTCCGTGCCCCAGGGGCGGTGATGGTGCCTGTGGCCACGGACAGCAGGGACCTGGGGGCTGGGGCTCCAGGGTGCGGGGAGGACAAGGGGTACATGTGCCTTGGGGGCACACCGCTGGCCTCACGCTGCCTGCGGTGCCTCCCACGTGTGGGAGAGGATTCAGCGTGTGCGTTCCCCACCGTGTCCCGGGTTCCGGGCCCTGGTCAGTGGGATGCACCGTGTGTCCCTCCCCTCTGATCTCCCAGGAGAGGCCCTCCAGCAGCACCTGTAGCTGTGGGGTCTCTGGCTGCAGCTGGGTGAGCCAGGCCCGTGCTGCCTCCAGGTGCCTCCTCGGGGTTTTGCGGGCGTTTTAGTGGCCAGGCCCCCGTTCCTTGCTCTTGGTGGACCATCCGCTCTCTTTGCTGTCTGTCTCTCGCTCTCTTTCTGGGCAAGAAAGGAAAACAAGTACACAAATCATACTTAGATCTTCAGATTTTCAGGACAGAAGGGATCTGCTATTGTCATTTTAAAGGTACTCTTTAGATCTTCCCAAGCGAGAGGGAAGTGATTTGGTTGCCACTAATTACCTGCAGGGTGTGTCTGTTTAGCTGCAGCTCTGTCTCAGGAGTCCTCAGTGGGCTGGTGGGCAGATCGCTGGCCTAGGGGACTGGGGTTGTGGCACTTCACTTGGTTTCTGTCATCAGTCGGAACTCTTTGATTTCCTTTGTGCTGTATTTCTTAGGTAGTGAGAAAAACCACTATATTCCTGGTGTGGCATGGGATGCCAGGTTCTCTGTTACTAATACTACGATTTTTTATTTTCTATCTTGAAATACTTGATTTTCCCCCCACAGTGTGCTCATGGGAGCTTGGAAGACCCCAAAAGTGTAACTCATCACAAATTAATACATGCTGCGTCAGAGAGGGTGCTGAGCGACACCAAGACCGTCTTGGAAGAGAACATCCAGGACCACGGTGAGAGCCTCCTGGGCGGCGGTGGGAGTGGGGCGGGCCCGGGGGCAGGCGCCCGCGGCGTGAGTCCGTGTCCATGTTGGACTTGAGCCAGAAACCAGGCCCTCTTCTCCCTTCACTAAGCCAGTGTGCGAGGCGGGATGGCTGCGAGAACTGGCGGGCGCTGAAATGGAGCAGGCAGCATCCGTCTCAGAAGTGAGCATGGCCTTTGTTTGTGATTTTCTGTCAGAGCAGAGCGCAGGTCTCCGGAGCTGCTCCAGTTTCCGTTCAGGGCTGCAGGGACGGTGGTGGCAGCTGCCTCAGGCTTCCTGGGAAGCTGCTCCTCCTGCACATGTCCTGCCTGTCGCTCGCAGTTGTCAGTCCACAGGCGTTTGGGGAGGAAACCTTGGTTTTCTCTGTCTCATCCAGAGGGTGCTTTTGATTCTAGATGCCCCAGTAATCTGTTTTGAAAACGCTGGAATTGTCAGGACCAGGCGGAGCTGCCCCGCCTTGGGCTGTGGCTCGCCATCCCTCCCACCCTGCAGACGGCCATGCTCCTGTTGGAACAGGAGCAGTTCACAGGATTCCCCCCAGTTCCTGCACGGCTGTCAGGGCGGGGCTATGTGTGCCTTCTGGGCCGCCGGCCACCTCGGGGGACCCCTCCCCGGTTCCAGCCAAGCCCGGAGCCTGTGTGTGAGCCAGGGGCGTGCAGGCATGAAGACCAAGGGGAGGCAGGCTTGGATAGATGCCCAGCTTAGAAGAGGCCACAGGGAGCCCCCGCTTTTCTGTCCTTGGCTTACCCAGCCCTTTTGTGGACATAAAACAATAACCAGTTTGATGGACTTCTTTTTTCTCTAGATGTCTTATTGTTGATAAAAAAGCGTGCTCCGTCTCCACTTCCTAAGATGGCTGATGTCTCGGCAGAAGAAAAGGTGAGTTTCAAAGCTCGGAGGTGGAGGTCTTCATCAGTGAAAGCCTGCCCCTGTTAAGGCCTTCGGAGACAACCGTCCTGTGTGCCGGCTGGTCGTGGGCCGGGGTGCGGGCACAAGGGGTTTTCTGTCTCAGACAAGCAGCGTGACGGGCGCCTGTCCCGGTGCTGGTCATGTGACTGGCCCTGGGAAACCTGGCTCTGCTCTCAGCACCGGGCAGAGAGGAGCATGGGGCATCCTCACGGGAGGGCCCGCGTGTCGTGCACCGGGCACACTGCCTGTGTGCACCCCCAGGCCTGTGTGGACAGAAAGCTCAGGATGTCCCTGACGGCCACCCCACAGAGCACGCATGCAGGGACGACAAGGGGCACACTCACCCCTAACCCCTCATGCCTCACCCCTCACCCAGGAGGGCCAGAGCGGGGGTATCAGCTTACACGGAGCGAACCGCTGGGGAGCCCAGCTGCCTGTCTGCTCTGCATCTCGGACCAAGTTGGGGGTCCCTGGGGTCCGCGTTCACCTGCGCCTTCCCCCTAGAACTGGGGTCAGCGCTGTGCCACGGCCGCCCCGAAAGCTGGGTATAGGAGGCTGTGTGCGCAGCGGGCGCTCCATCCTCAGGCCTGCGCCCAGGCCAAGCACGCCCTTTTAAAAGGGCGGTGGCGTTAATTGTGCAACTTTTCCTTTTATCTTCAGATGTGAAGTTTCTTACTCACACCCTGAAGTGCTTGGGGGAGCGTTCCCCCAGAGGAGGCAGGCCCAGCCCCACTGGGCACGGGGCCGAGGGTGCCAGGCGCTGCTTCAGGTCTCTCCTGGGACAGGCGGTGAGGGCTGCCCTTCTTATCTGCCGCCACAGCCGGCCCGCGCGCAGGCTGCTCAGCCCATCTCAGGGAGGCAGACCTGGGCCTGCCCGGCCTGCCCGGCCTGCCCCTGGGCCTGGCCCCTCGGGCAGCCGTTCGCGACCTCTGCTGCGCTCTGCCGCCCGCAGCCCCTCTTCCCGGCGCACTTCTGTGGAGCGAACGCCGTCGGATGCTAGTGCTTGTTTCTGTGAATTATTTGTTATAAGTGAAAGTAGCAAGTGTATTTAAAAAGTCAAGTAATAGCATAAATCTTTCGATAAAAATGGGTAGCCGCCTAGCCTACCTGCATCAGGCACCCTGAAGGCAAGCAATCGCAGACCTCTCTTTACTGCTCCCTAAGCAACTCTCCCCGACTTCGGAACAACACTTGTTTGTTGGACGATCGGTGTGACGTACTGTTGGCCCCTGGGTGGCCTGGGGACCGCCCGCTCAAGCGCCGGGCCGCGGTGCTGGCTGAAGGAGAGTTCGCGGTTCTGTCACGTTACTGAGTCTCGTCTTCCGCTCTGAGTAAAGCATGCTAAGAGTGTCCTTTTTATACAACTTCTTTTTTTGTTACTGCCTCATTGTTTTGTTTGCTTTCTATAGGCTTACACTGATTTTTCTCAAGCTCTTCACCAGTGTTGGTAAATCCCTCTGAAAATAGCATCCCAGCTACTAAGCCCTGCCTGGTCTTACTTCCCAGGAGGACCCCCCCGCCCCCCCGGCCCCGCTGCCGGCTTCAGGCCCATCTGTTCCAGTGGCCTCCAGGCCTGGGCATCCCGGGCTCCCCACCTCTGAACTGCTCCTGGGTCAGAGCCTCTGGCTCCTCCACGTCTGCGCACGTGTCCCGTTGGCAGCGAACATGGCCACAGGCTGGCCGGCTAGACCACACGGCTCCCAGGCCGTGAGGGCAGCAGTTTGGGTAGCTCACTGGCCGTCATGTGGGGTCTCAGGAGTGGAGGTCTGTGTTCTCCCTGGGGGCCCTGGGGGAGGGTCTGCTCGGGCTTTTCCAGGCGGTTTGCAAAACTCCGTTCCTGCAGTTGAGGGGCTGAGGTGCTGATTTCTTTCTTTCTATTTCTTTTAAGATTTTATTTATTTATTATTAGAGAGAGGGAAGGGAGGGAGAGAAACATCCACGTGGGGTTGCCTCTCGCACACCCCCCTACTGGGGACCTGGCCTGCAACCCAGGATGTGCCCTGACTAGAATTGAACCGGCGGCCTTTTGGTTCGCAGGCCGGTGCTCCGTCCGAAGAGCCGCGCCAACCCGGGCGTGAGTGCCGATTTCCTGCTGGCTGCCAGGCAGGGCTGCTCTCAGCTCCTGGGGGCTGCCGTGCGCCTTGCCGTGTACCCCCTGTAGCTTCAGAGCCAGCAACAGAATTTCTCCGGTGTTGAATCCCTGTAGACAGAAGGGCCAGCCTGATTAGGTCAGGGCCACCAAGGGAGACCTCTCCTTAAGTGGGCTGAGCCATGCGACGTGACCCACCCCGAGTGAGGCATCTGCTCACAGCCCGGGATCCTGCAGGCAGGGCTGCGGGCCGACCTGGGGGCCCACTCGGTGCACCAGCATTCAGGCAGGTTGGCAGTGCGGAGGCCCTGCCTTCCGGCCCCTCGGGGCCCCGGGGGGCGCCGGCTGCACACCCCGTGTGACAGGCCTTGGCCCAGGCCTTCCAGGTTCCGGGCGGCAGGTGGGCGGGTGGCTCTGACCCTGGTCCTAGCCACCCCCCTCGGGAGTTGCCGGAGTTCTGAAATGTCAGGGCTGCCTGGCTGCTGGAGCTGGAGGTGCTCGTGGTTGAGTTCCAGAAGTTTCTGGACTGTTTTCTCTTTCTGGAATGACTGTCAGTGGGTGTCGGGGCTGCTCCTGAGAAGCTCTGACTTTGCCTGCCCGCGCCCTTCCCGCTGGGCTGTGGGGTTTCTGCAGTTCCTGATGGGCTCTTGTCTCAGGTCGCCTTGCAGTGCCCAGCTGCTCCTGCTCTCCTGCAGGACGGTGTCTCCTGGTTGCAGAGTGCTCTTCCCTTCCCGGTGTCCCCTGCGTTCCTGCTTCTTCCCTTTACCCATGTTAGTTGGCGTGTCCCCCGCCTAGACCTTTCTCACACCCCTGCTCCTCGGCTGTCCCTCCCCGCAAGGAGCCCTGCAGGGCTCACAGGCTCCCCTCTGCCTGGTGGGTGGGGCCCCTGGTGGCTTCACCGTGGGACAGGGACTCAGCCTTGTGCCCTTCCGCCCCAGTGGAAGCCAGACGCTCAGGGGCGGGTCTCCTCCAGGGTCAGGGCAGCGCAGCAGAGGAGCGGCGGTGCTCCCTGGCCTGTGCTGCGCTCCCTGGCCTGTGCTGCTCCCGCGGCTTCCTCCAGGGTATTGCTGGCTGAGCAGGCTGCTGGAGCAGGGGCACCATCCCCGCCCCCACGCCCCCCTGCCTGGCATTCCCCGGGGGCTGCTCCCTGCACAGGTTCTCAGCCTCAAAATTGGTGCTATTACTTGGGTTTGTTTCCCCTCCCGCCCTCTTGGTCTCGTCAGTTTCTGCTATCTTTATTTCTTTGCTGACAAGTCGGGGGTGGGGGTCGTCAGGAGGAGCCAGAGATGAGGGTGAGTTTCTGTCCTGCCCAGCATGGCCGTGTGTCTGTGTTCCACGGGGGTCGGCCTCGCCCAGCCCGGCCACAGCTCCTGCGGCACAGTCACTGTGGCCACGAGGGACGGTGTCCACGCTGGTCCTAGTCCTGCATTGCCACAGTGCACTTACGGAGGCGGGGTTGCATCGGAGGGCCTGGCGTCTGTTCCCGGGGGCGTGCATAGAGCCCTCCGGCCCCACCCCCAACACCCTGCTCCCTGAGAGAGAGGACTGTGCCCGGCTCGCAGCTCTGCTTGTTCCACTTACAGGATGTTGCCATTTGTTGCTCTTGTGTTCACTTCTCACTCTGGCTCCGTTTCTGTGTAGAAAAAACAGGAACAGAAAGCCCCAGACAGAGATGCCATAGTCCGAGCCACCGCCAGCCTGCCCTCCTGCAACATGGACCGGGCTGTGGTCCAGACCAGCATGAGAGATGTGAGTGCGGCCGGAGGCCACGGCGCCCCGGTCACGGCTGCAGGGGCGGGGCGGGGCGCTGTCCCTGAGCAGGGGCGGCCATTGCCCTGCCCAGCATCCCCGAAGTCCTTAAGAGTGCTGGGGAAGCTGGGTGACGGGGAGACTGGGGTTCTGTGTGCTTTCTGCAACTTTTCTTGAGACCTACATTTTTTTTGAAGTAAAAAGTTTTAAAAGACGTTGGAAGGCAGGACTGGAAGGAGAGATGCTTTGGGGAAACGTCAGACATCCTGCCCTGCACAGACATCCAATGGGGCTCTTAGTTACTTTGTTTGGAAAGCTGTACATGAGGACCGGAGCGTTCCCAGGGCTCCCGGGGACTTGCCCGCACCCGGTGCCCGTGCTGGGCAGGACAGGTAGCCACCCCCACTTTGCTGATCGCCATCTCGTCCGAGTGCTGCCAGGAGCCCCGCGCCAGCGGAGCAGCAGCCCCTTTCGGAGTCTCCCAGAGAGTCTTGTGTTGGCCGGGGCACCGAACCCTGGCACATGTCTCTCCCCAGCCTGTGTGTGTTTGTCCCCATGTGGTGTCTCTCATACGATGGCTGAGGCTGGTAGTGGGTCCGAGGGGACAGCTGATCCCCAGTCCTGTCGAGGGCACAGGGCTCGTCGGGGGCCTCCGATTCCCGCCCCAGCAGCCCCTTTTCTCTGGTCGAGAAACCGGACTGGCTGCAGCGGGCGCTGCTCGGTCGGTCCCCCTGCAGCCAGGGAGAGCGAGAGGCCGTGCCTGGAGCCCATGGACAGCCTGTCGTCCTCAGCTCTTAGCTTCCTCAGTGGGGCTGCGTGACATCACCAGCGTTCTCTGTGTCACAAGCTGCGAGGCCACGCGCACAGCCCTGGGCCCACAGCCCCTTCCCCGCTCCACTCAGGGCCCTCCCGGGTGTGCCCTCGTCCCTCCCACCCTCTTCCTCCGCGGCTGGCCTGACGTTCCTGAGTGAAGAGCAGCACAGGCCGGCTCCCTGGCGGCGGGTGAGCGGGGGCCGCGGGCCCCAGTGTGCCTGCGCGCCTGTGGGGCACGGGGTCAGCCGAGGCCCTTTCCCTTCCCCTGCAGTTCCAGACGGAGCTCCGGAAGATCCTGCTGTCCCTCATTGAGGTGGCCCAGAAACTGCTGGCACTGAGCCCCGGTGCCGTGGAACTGTTCACCAAGGCCAACGGTACGTGCGAGCCGGGGGTATGTCCCTCATAGCCCCGAGGGCTTCTGCGCCCGGGATGGGCCACGGCCGCTCACCCCCCCCCCGCCCCCCGCACCTGTCCTACGAGTGAACGCCCGTGCCTCCCATTCCCTGAGGTTCCGTGGAAGCGCCACAGGCACCTGGTGCTCGGACGAGGCCCTGGAGCTCCAGGGGGCCCGAGGAGGCGCCCCTCACGGGGGCCTCCAGGGCTGCTCACTGGCCACGTGCCTCCCACAGCGATGCTGGACGAGGACGAGGATGAGCGAGTGGACGAGACGGCCTTGCGGCAGCTCACGGAGATGGGCTTCCCCGAGAGCAGGGCCGCGAAGGCGCTCCGGCTGAACCAGTACGTCGGGGCCGCCCTGCCCTCAGCGCCCGCGCAGGGGCTCGGTCTCGTGGGTCCCCCCCGCAGGTGACACCCCTCCGCCCCACACCCCCCAACTGAGCCGTTCCCAGTATGTGAGCTACGTTAAAGAGGCCTCCAGCGCAAGTCCCGGCAGCACCCGGGCTGGGCGGCTCAGGGCCTGGACGCTGGAGTCGGCGCTCTCCCGCGCTCGCTCCCGCCCTCCCTGGGGCCATGCACAATGGGACTCGGTGGGAGCCGTTCCCGGCAGAGGTGGTGCGGTGCTGTCTCCAGCGGCCCTCTGCAGGCGCACAGCTTTAGTCGCCTGTCCCTGTGTCCGCACTCAGACCTGAGATAACCTGCCAGCTGAAGACCGGGCCGCAGGCCACGCTCTGTTCTGCTTTGCTTCTGAACTCACGTGTGTCCCCAGCTGTCGAGTTCCCTTTGCTGACGAAGTGGGTCTCAGTGTTCTGGCCACAGCCTTGGGGCAGTTTGGGGCAAGCGCCAGAGGGTCACACGTACCTGTGTGAGGGTTCTTGTTGCGAGATCAGCAGCTCATGCTAGAGAAGTCATTAAAATTGCAGTGGTTTCTCCTGAGGGTGTAACGGGAACGGAGGGCCCTGGGTAAGGCCCGGCAGTGCTGGAGGGTCTCTCGCTATCTTCCAGTATGTCGGTGCCCCAAGCCATGGAGTGGCTGATTGAGCACGCAGATGACCCCGCCATCGACACACCTCTCCCAGGTCAGCCCTCTCCGGGCGAGGCGGGGGCCGAAGCTTCGGCCGAGGCTGCTGCCGGCACCAGCGAAGGCGACGAGGAGGCCAGAGATGAGCTCACGGAAATCTTCAAGAAGATCCGAAGGAAAAGGGCCTTTCGGGCCGACAGTCGGGTATGTGTCTGTGGGCCTGGGTCCTGCCACGTAGGCCTGCTGTTCCTCCGCTTGAGGCTGTGCTACCCAAGCCACGCCGCTGACCGTGGCCTGAGCCGGCCGGCCGGCCATGGGGAACAGAGAGCTGGGGGAGGCCGGCGTGGGGGCAGACTCTGGTTCCCAGGGCTCAGGGTTAAGCCTTCTTCACATAAGTCCAGGTAGCTGCACATTCCTCTGAACAGTTAGTCGACACGTCTGTCACCTGCTGCAAAGCTCACAGCCGCTTCTGGTTGTGTCACAAGCCCCTGTGAGCTGTGGGGGTTTGTGGGGCGCCACCCAGAAGCCAGGGCCCCGCACAGTGTGGGATTGCCTTGTGGGGGGTGGGGAGGTAGCCATGGGGCCTGCGAGGAGAGGGACCTGAAGTCTCCGACACCCCTGCCTGCACACGGCCGGCTCTTGTTGCCGTGTTTCTGACGCTTTGCAGTCCTCGCTCCCCACTCTGCCCCTCTGTGGGGCTCCTGTGCGCTCTGGACACTGTCCTCACACGAAGCCCGTTCCTCTTGTACTGTAGGTGCATCAGCTTTGGTCCTTGCGTTCCGGCCCTGCCGGGTGCCGGGCTCCACCTCGGCTCACCCGTGGGTTGTGTTTCTGTGGGAATCCCACGTGGCCTCCTTGTTTGGCACCCTCCTTGGGTGACTCACCGCTGGCTCCTGCGGGTTGAGTGGGACCTGCAACCGGGGCCTCCCCCGGGGAGGTCATCGGCACAGGGCTGTTGGGCCACGGTGTGGTCGGAGCCCCGCTCTGGGCGCCCTGCCCCTGCAGAGGCACGTGCCGGGTCCAGCGCCTCTTCTCTCCACAGACCCGGGCTCCTCTCGGGGTCCTGGTTTGCGGTTCCAGCTTCCCACCTTGCAAGGACCCAAGGTCCTTGCTCTGTGTGTGCGGACATCAGTCCCCAACCCCCAGGCCCTGAGAATGTGCCCCCGCCCCTCCGTGCGCCTTCTTACCCAGCTAGTTTGCTGTTCCTTCTTTGCATTTTTCATGTGGGGATTTCTTCCCTGTGAGTGTAGCTGTGCATGTAGGAGTGTGTGTGTTGTCTGTAGTCCAGTGTGTCTGCTCTGGAAGGAAGGGCACCTCCAGATCCCTGGGGCTGTGTCTGGTGCAGGAACCTGTTTGGGATGAGCAGCCACTCTCTGGGGGTGTCCCTGTCTCCCTCTGGTGGTCCCGTGAGGTCGTGCGTGGTCCTTGTTGGGCCTGCTGCTGGCCAGCTTGGGCTTTGCTCTGCCGTGACCTGTCACGCAGGTGCCCTCCCGGCAGCCTCACTTGCTCACCTGGCCTGCTCCCCACGGAGTCCACGCCTGCCCCCTGCCGTCCCTCCGCGGGCCTGCGGTGGGAGCACCTGAAGGGGTTTCCCTTTAGCACAGCTGTTAGGAAGGAGCCCTGGGGCTGAGGCTGGTGCACCCTCCCTTCTCCTGCCCTCTGACCTGTGCCGGTTGGGCGGCCTGGTCAGGGTGCACGTCACCTGAGTTCCCGGACTGCTGGGCAGGCAGGCAGGGCTTTGCCATGAGCCCCTCCCCGCCCCAGCTGCGGACGGGGCAGCAAGTGTGCAGCTGGTGCAGCCTGAGCTCTGGCGGCCCTCGGTGCCCGAACCCTGTCCCGGTGCCCCCGAGAGAAGGGGGCGGTGTCCACGGGCGTCACTGCTTGGGAGTTTGGGGCATCTCTTCCTGGGCCGAGGCAGCAGTGCAGAGGGGACGCTTTCTACTGACAGTAGTCGGTTCCAGGCGGTTTTGTGTGACTCTTCTCCCGCCATTCAGTGCCGAGCCCAGGGCCTGGAGGGGCGGGGAAAGCCAGCGAAGGGGCTGGAAGCGGGGGTGCTGGCTCCCGAGCTCACCGAGCAGGCGAGCTGCGTAGGCTCTTTCCTGGTTCTCTTTGGAACCTCTGGCACCCAGGCCAGGCCGGCTGGCGGTGAAGGCCGCATCCCGCGCAGGGCGGGCGTGGGCGCTGCAGCTCAGTGTTAGGCTGAGGATGATGGTGGAAAGTCGAAAAGGAAGAGGACATTCGGGGTTTCAGAAGCGTGTGGTTTGAGCTTCAGAGAATTAAGAGAAAGCCTTCAAAACTTGATAAAACATGACTTTTATTTTTTAAATAAAATTGAGCCTCTTTTTTTTTTCTCCTCCCCCGAGGACATACTCACTGATTTTAGAGAGAGCGGAGGGAGGGAGAGAGATATCGATGGGGGCCCTCGCCTGGGACCAAACCTGTGACTTTTTGGTTTACTGGATGTCGTTCCAACCGACTGAGCCACACTGGCCAGGGCCAAGTTGAGCCTCTTAAGGATTGTAGGGTAATAGTCAAGAATAAAGTGAAAATATGTACCTCTCCTCTCCAAGAGAAGTTGTTTGGCTATTGTTCCCTCTAAAAGTAACACGCGTTTAGCATATGAAAGTTTAAATTTTGTTTGATGACATACTTAAAATTAATCATAGTTTCCTTTTTTTAAAAGATAAATTGTGAAGAAAATCCCGTTTTTTCACGCACAGCAGTGACGTTTTGCCTGTACCTAGGCTGGGTTTGCTTGCGTGACCGTCCTCTCACAACGTCCCTGCCAGGCAGCGCGGCCTTGGGCTCAGTGGGTGTGGGTTGTGAGGGCGGTTCTGTCCAGATGCCCCATGGACTCAGCTGTGGGTCTGAGGGCTTGCCCAGGGCAGGAGCCCCTCCCCTCCCCGGATTTCCTCGCCCTGGGGTTCAGGAGCCCTTTGAGGAGGCTGCCATGCAATAGCCTGCCCTGCGGCGCTGATTTAAAGCCCCCTCTGCCAAGCCGCGCTCCTGAACCAGGCCGACTCCCGGAGGCCCCAGCTACTCGGCGGCTGCCGTGTCCCAGTGCGTGGCATTAAGGGGCCTGTGGCTTCTCCTTTAGGCTGTCATTTCCCTCATGGAAATGGGGTTCGACGAGAAGGAGGTGATAGATGCCCTGAGAGTGAACAACAACCAGCAGAACGCCGCCGTGAGTACCAGCCAGGCTGGGGAGCGATGTGTCTCTCTCCTCACCGGCGGGATGGCTGTGCTGTGTGCAAGCGCCTCTCAGTCGGGCCACTGTTTTGCTTTTGAAGTGGAACAATGGGTAGATGGTTCAAATTGTAAGAACTTTTTTAAACACAGAGAAAACTCTGGGCTCTTTCTGAAAACATGGCCTCTGAGTGTCTAACTCATTTACTTTGTTAGACGAATTCTGAGATCGAGTCTTATCCTGTGAACACACACTGGCTGCTGATGGCACTGCCTGGGGAGTGTGCTCAGTGGGGGGTGGGTGACGTCCCTTCCTGACACCAGAGCCAGCGGTCACACGATTAAGACAGTGTGGCTGTGCTTCAGCTGTGTCCCGACTCACCGATGAGCTGTCGCGGGAGCTCTCACGCCCAGGGCTGCTCCGCTGGGGCACAGCCCGGGTCCGTGCTTCCCTGAGTGACCCCTGCACTCAGGGCGGGCCCTGCTGGCTCCCCGCTCCGCGGTGGGAGGCTGTAGCCACGCTGTGCGGCTGCAGCACCAAGAAAACCGGGTGGCGCCTTCCTCCTTGGCGGCCTGTCTGACCCTGAGTCTGGGCGGCTCTGCTTTGTGTTAAGCTCCCTCCCAGTGAGAGCCACACCGTGTTTGATGCCCACGAGGGTCCAGAGGAACTGATGGCCGCCTGTCGCTCTTGCCTTGCAGTGTGAGTGGCTGCTGGGGGACCGCAAGCCCTCCCCCGAGGAGCTGGACACGGGCATCGACCCCGACAGCCCTCTCTTTCAAGCCATCCTGGACAACCCCGTCGTGCAGCTGGGCCTCACCAACCCAAAGACACTGCTAGGTACGTGCGCCTCCGTTAGGCTGCCTGGCGGGCCCGCGCGGGACACGCAGGTGTTCTGAGCTGTAGACACCACAGTCTCACGCCTGGGGGCTGTCCCTGGGCGCACTGGCGCCTCCGTGTGGCCCCTGCCTGTTGTTGCGGGGGGGGTCGGCAATCAGGCTGCGCTCATGCTGCGTGCGCTCCTGTGTGTCCACGGCCCCACGCGCTCTGAACAGCCAGAGGCGGCAGGTGAGGCAGGCGACGGAGAGGGTGTGCCCTTACCGACCCGGAGGGACTTCCTTGTCGTTCTTTTGCCTATGAGATATAAGATACATTCAAAAGTACGTAACAGGCATACAACTTTTGTAACTGTAAAAAACAATAGTAAAACTAATAAGCATGCACCTACCATTCAGCTTTTTTTACTCTTTCGTTTTTTTTTTTTTGAAACAGTATTTAGAAAGGCAAGGGCCCTGTAGTGCAGCCGGGCGCCCTGACTGGCCCGCCTCCCTCCTGAGCACCCAGATCCCGAATGTTTCTCATTCCTTTGCTGCCGGGGGAGTGTTGTGCCTCCGTACGCTCCCCCAGGCAACACGTGTACTCCTGCCTCTGCGTGGGTAGGGCCATGTCTGGGCGGGCTCCTGTGACTGCTCTCCTGGAGCGCCGGCAGGTCCTTGCCGCGTGAGCACGCTGCGGCCGCTCCGTCCTGTTCCCTTGCACACGTGCTGCTTTGGTCATTCTCGCGTGTCCCGGTGCACACACGAGGGTCTCTCAGGCAGGTGCCTGGGCCACGCTGCAGGGGCCGCGTGGGTGCGCTTGGGCATGTGTTCTGGGAGAGGGTGCGGTGCTCAGAGACCCTGCCGCCCCCCAGCGCAGCGCCCCGGGGCAGAGGCGCGGGCGCCCGCTGCGTGCCAGGCCCCGGGGTGTGGGTGCTGCGCCACCTCCCTGACTGCAAGGCCAAGCCCTGTGGGAGGCCAGCCTCCCGGCCCTCGGCCCGTCTCGGCCGCTTTCTCTAGCAGGTTGCTCTGCTTCTCCGCCCAGCGTGCGCCCCGTGTGCTGGACACAGATCTCCCCCAGCTCTTTGCATCATGGGTGCGTGTGCAGCCTCTGACGTCGTCACGCCTTCAGTGAGCAGGAGTCCTGTGTGTGACGCACTTGGCTGTGCTTGTGTCTCGTTTGTGACGTGAGTGTTCACACGGAACCCTGCGGGCCCGGGTTCGGAGAGGCGTGTGTGCAGCAAGGTCGGCTTCCCCCTGTGTGCGCGCAGCCTGCCCTTCGGGGACGTGCCCCGTTCATTTCCGCGCTCTGTGCCGGCCCTGTGGCCCCTTCTGCCCACAGCACCCCCAGGCTCCCCGGGTTTGGAGACCCGCCGCCTGGGGCCTGGGAACGCCTCGCCCTGAGACTGCGATGAGCTGTGGGCTGCCTTTTAGCTGCTGAAGGTCTGTGTGGTGAGGTTAGGGAAGCTCCCCTTTCCCTCCAGCTGGATGCCGAGGCCTGGCTCCCGAATGCGTGGCCATGCTCCTGCCTTCCCCGTCTGTGGTGGCTCCCCTGTGGGTGTGCCTGGTGGGGTCCAGGGCCACCGGTGGCAGCACAGTTGGCTTTCAGGGTGCGGGCTGCCGCCTCCTGGAGCGCGGCCTGCAGGTCCGGCCGCCCCGCCCGCGCCCCGGAACCGCCCGGGGAGGACGGCCTGCCTGTGCGGTGGCCCCACGTGGCGCCCCTGTGGCCACACAGCGCCCTCCAGCTCGCATTCGGACGCATCTGGCATTTTTTAAAATAACCATTATCATTTTACCTATTTGAAAGGTTTTATTTATTTATTCTTAGAGGGGGGAAGGGAGGGAGAAAGAGAAGGAAAGAAACGTCAGTGTGTGAGAGGCACATTGATTGGTTGTCTCTCACGCGCCCCCAACAAGGGACCTGTCCCGCAACCCAGGCCTGTGCCCTGACTAGGAATCGAACCGGCGACCCTCTGGTTTGCAGGCCAACACTCAGGCCACTGAACCACACTAGCCAGGGCACCATTATCACTTTAGTTGAAGTGAAATACCCTTATAGGAAATTTGGAAAATGCCGGAAAGAATAAAGAGGCAAGGAGATGTCCCCTCCGCCCCCACTGGCGGGTCTGCTGATGTCGGTGCGCCTCCTGTTCTCATGTCCCGTTGGGAGCCTTCCTCCTTTTGTTACCGCCTTGAAAACGAGAGTTTTTATTGGGTGGAGGTATTTTATTCAATAGATACGCTACCGATGGTTTACCACATGCTGCTTCCCTATTTCTGTCATTTAAGTGATTTTTTACTCTGTTCCTCTTGGACCTGCTGCCGCAACACGCCTTTTTGTCCCTGCTCTGGGAGAGCGCGTGTTTCCCAGGGTAAGTGGCTGGAAGTCAGGTGACCAGGTCACAGCGTGGAGCACTTTAAGCTCTGATGACGCCCCGCAGCGCGCTGTCCCCCTGGCACACACAGCATGTCCTGCTGTCCTTGTCGCAGCAAGTTGGATACAATTGTGCTGGCCACTTGCACTTCTCTGTCACACGTGCCTCTGCGTGTCTCGTCTGTGTTTCCGTGGTGGTACTAATGTTAGAGCTTTGTTAATAGCGCTTCTTGCATGAAGAATATCTACCTATCCCTTGTGGGTTGTTGCAAACTTTTTATTTACCCTTTCCTTTTGTGTGGTAGTTTTTTGAAACCCATGAAGTAAGACGCGCAGAAGAAAGTTCTTCCTCAGATAAATATCCGCCCGTGCGGATTTTTGCGCTGGACCCCTTTTTCATCCTTCTCTTCAGCGCTTTCCCTCCTGGGATTGTTTTGCTTCGCTACAGGGAGGCAGGGCTTGTTCCCGCCCTGTTTCTGGAGCGGCCCTTCTCGGCCTGTGGTGTCCCCGGCGTGGCCCTGTTCCGTGTTTCGCTCTCCTGGGTGCCAGCCGTCTTTCTGGGCTTGCTTTCTGATACTTTCAGCGGGTTTTCAGAGGCTTGGGATCAGGAGGACCCCGCCGATTGTGCTCAGGCTGTGAAGGTTCTCAGGCCCCAGGTGACCCCCAGTGGCCAGGGCCTCCTTGTGGACATGCTCTTTGCGGAGCCTGCGACCAGGGCCGCCTGCTCTGGGTGGCAGAGGGCGGGCTGAACGACAGGCTCGGGGAGGCTGGTGGGGCTTTTGCGGGAATGCACCTGTGGTTTCTGGGAAAACAATTTTGTAAAACTCAAAAAATCACAATTTTCATTTTAAAATCATGTTCTTAAGATTTAACGTTTTGAGTTTTTCAATTGGAAAGTGTCGCATTTGCAATAGTACGCTTATGTGTAGGGTTTTTATGCATCGGATTACTTTGTTAGGGCAGGATTGGAAGTGGAATTACTGAGTCACCGGCCCTGACTATTTTTATGATTCCTGATAGCTGGTGCCAAATTGCTTTCCAGAGTCCGTGTGCCAGGGGACACACACAGGCACGCCGCTCCCCGAAGAGCCAAAGTCACTGTTCTCTGACTTCAGAGCTCCTGATGTGATGAGCAGATCAGACGTTGTGTGTTGTGGTTAGCAGGGATCTTGGTGTGACTGGGCTGCCTGGTCCTGCTTCTTTACCAAGAGGCTGTGGAGAGTTCCTCCAGCGCACATGGGTGTGCACATGCGCCAATGAGTGTACACCCGTGTGTGGTGTGTGCCTGAGTGCACACACGTGTGTGGTGTGTGCATATGTGCAGGCACAAGAGCACGTGTGAGTGCACATGTCTGTGTGCCTGTGTGTGCGTGTTGTTTCTGCACAGGTGCGTGTCCGTGCACGTGTGGGTGTGCTGTGTGTGTGTGTTGTGTGTGCACACATGGACGTGAGTGTGCTGTGAGCGCGTGCACGCCTGTGCTTTGTGTGCGTGCGTGCATGTGGAGGGTGCAGTGTTTGTTAAGCCTGGCTCTGCTCTCCCCGCAGCTTTTGAAGACATGCTTGAGAACCCACTGAACAGCACCCAGTGGATGAACGACCCAGAGACGGGGCCCGTCATGCTGCAGATCTCCAGAATCTTCCAGACCATGAACCGCACGTAGGCCGCGCCTGCGCTCTCCGCTGCCCCGCTGGCCTGCCGGGGGGGGGGGGTCCGGCTCTCTGGGCCCTCCTCCTTCCCATCCAGTTGTGGGGACAACGAGAGGACGCGCTGGGCGGAGGAGGGGACCGGTCAGGGCTGCAAAGGGTCCTGCCCGCACCCGCCCCCGAGCTGGGCCCCGGTCGTCCTGCTTCCATCTTCCTGCTTAGACACTTCCGTGCGGCGTGTGCCCGGCGCGGCCCAGCGTGTGACAGTGTTTACAAACAGGTGGTTCTGTGGGGAGGGTTGCCCCCTACCCAGTGGTCCCTCTGGCTCTTCAAACGCTGCTTGAACGGAACCATAGGCGCTGCTCGTAAAGTCACCTGCTGTTGGAAGATGGCGAGTTCCTGTCCACAGTGTTAACGTCAAGCGCACTTGGCCGAGTGGAGGGTTCACAGATGACTTTTCTCCCATAAATAAATCCCCCTTTCCTAACTCCTCTGGCAGTGTGATTATTCCAGGGCCGACAAAGTGGTTTATTTGCACCCTCGGTCAAGTGCGCGTGCTCCTCCCTCGCCTGGCGTGCTAGCCGCCGCCTCTCCCACGTTGGGTGGGCAAAACCTTGCGTCCTCAGTGGTGGGAAGGTACCAGCAGTCACTGGAGCGCGTGCACCGTCCTGTGTCTCTGGTGGCAGAGCACCGCCAGAATGCTGCGCCCCGCCCTGCCTCTGCCCCGCCTCTGGTTGCTTAAAAAAACCACCCATAATTTAGAACGAGAAAGCAAGTTAACTGATTATACCCCCTTTTATTTCTACCTCTGGTTATTATTGCTTAAAGGGGTTGTTTGTCATGTTTTTGTCTTTTTTTTTAAAGATTTTATTTTCAGAGAGAGAGGAAGGGAGGAAGAGAGGGAGAGAAACCGATGTGTGAGGGGAAAAGCATCGATGTGTGGTCGTCTCTCGCGCGCCCCCTACTGGGGACCTGGCCCCCAACCCAGGCCTGTGCCCTGACTGGGAATCGATCTGGCACCCTTTCGGTTCACAGGCCAGTGCTCAGCCCACTGAGCCACGCCAGGTAGGGCTGCCAGACGTGTTTTTTCAGCTTCACTTTGGAAGCAGCCCCGCCTGCCTGGCCGGTGCCCGGGATTGCTGGGCCGCTGCCGTGCGCAGGTGGGGGGCCTCAGGGCTCCCCATGCTCATGCACCTCGGCTGAGGGAGGGTGGGGGTGTGGGAAGAAAACACTGCTTTTCACAGATCAAGGTTTCCCTGCTGCTCTTGAGATTCAGATTCAGAACTTCTGGACGGAAATACTAGAATAACTTTTAAAGGCCGTGACTCACGTCTTCTCAGCCCCATGAAGACAGAGCAGCCCCTGACGCAGTGGGGTAAGGGGCTCTGCGTGCGGTCACCGCCTGTGTCTTTGTGTGTCCTCTCGGGGCACCATCCTGCCAGGCGGCGCTGCCCAGGCAAAGCCCCTGGCGGGCCTGGGGCTCCGCGCTGCGCCTGCACTGAGAGCAGAGCCCCGGCACGGGGCCGAGGGGCTCCGAGCTGCTCCGCCTCTGTGGAGAAGCAAGCCCGGCGCGGACTCGGGGCTGGCCCGGCCCCGCCGTGGGACAGGCACGTGGCTGCGTGGGTCAGCGCGTCTCCGACGACCCGACACCCTCTGAGCAGCCGGGGCTGTTGGCTTTGCCTGAAGAAATTCTGTACCTTTACGCACCTGGAAGCAAGTTTCTGGCCTTCGCGGTCAGCGCCCCCTTCAGACGTGACGCACAGAGGCCCTGGGAGCCCCCGCCGCCAGGCTGCGGCTGCACAGCTTCCCTTCCTGTGCCTGGAGCAGGAGCTCGGGAGCCGCCAGCTGGCACTGGGACCTGGAACTGCTCCCTGTCACCTCCACGTTGCCATCTGCCATCCTCTTGAAGTGGCGGCAGGTGATGCGGGGTTTGGGGCCTGGCATCCGCCAGAATGTCCCCCCCAAGCGGCCCTCCCTGCACACCGTCCCTGTGGGGACTGAGGGGCTGTTGTAGGTCCAATGTGCTCCAAAGAACTAGGAGCGTCTGCCCCAGTCAACGAAGCTGCAGTCCCCAGCCCCCTGGGCACATCTGCAGAATTTATCCTTTTCAAGAGCATTCTGCCTCCAAAACTCAGGAGGTCCCAAAAAAGGGGACACAGTGAGCAGCTCTGCCCCTAAGTCCCTTGTGTTCCGGGGCAGCTGGCTGTGAGATACTTGGGGCTCATCTGGCTAGAGCTGAGTGTTCCAGAAAGTGCTGGCCTTGAGAACAGGGCTGGGAGACCCCAGCACTGGGTTTGGGGTACGGACCTGACATACACGCCGCCCCACCCACCCCTCCCTGTCCCACCACGAGGGCTGGCACCCCGGGCTGGCGTGGGGCTCTGGCAGAAAGTAGTGTCCACTCGCTCCAGTGCCCACGCGACGTTGCCGGCCACGCGACGGCACAGGACAGGAAGCCTACAGCGTGAGGACGGCAGGCGGGAGGCCTGGCAGGAGGAGCCCGTGCTCCTCTCAGAGAGAGGCTCACGGACGACCACAGGGAAGCCCTGGGCTCACTCCAGGAGCCTGAGGGGACAAGGGGACAGCAGAGAGCAGCAGGGACCGAGGTGGCCTGAGTAATGGGGGATGGGCTAATCCAGGAGGCTGGGGCACTGGGGACGGGCGGAGAGGAGGCACGGTCCCTCTCTTTGGGGGGGGCGTGTATGGTGCTCCCTCCAGTGGGCACTGAGTCCTGGGTGGGTGGGACAACAAGCGGGACAGTCCTGAGGTCTGGCTCCAGGCCATCATATCTGGTGATGCTCTTGGCTCCCCGAAGCCTGATTTAAAGTTAAGGTTCGGACACAGAAGCTGGCACCCAGGACAACGGCTGTGAACGGGTGGGTTGGGGATCGGAGCCCTGGACAGCGACCGTGTGTGCCCCGTGTCGTCTGTGCTGAGAGCGCTCACACAGTGTAGGCAACCGTCAGGGTTGAATTGCATCCCTCCAAAAAGATGCTCCAGTCCAAAAGTCCAGACCTCAGACTGTGACTGCACTTGGAGATGGGGCTTTTGAAGAAGTTTCGGGTGGGCCCTGGTTCCCCGGGGATTCCCAGGAAGGAGGCAGCCGGGGGACACAGGCACAGGCCCAAGGCCCGGCGCAGGCACGCGCGTACCGGGGGGCAACGCACCACGAGCGAAGGAAGGCCGGGACCGGGACAGGTCAGAAGCCAGGTGAGGCCTAGGGCCATGCCCTTCAGCCTCAGGAGGGACCTCCGACACCTGATGGAGGGGACGTTTGTGGTTTAACAAGTACCGGCATCCCTGGGGACTCGCCGCCCTCTGCCTGCCTGCCTCCCGTGGTCTCCAAGGCCCAGGCAGCCCCGGCCGGTGTGAGGCCGTCAGGAACAGAGAGGCGTGTTCACAACTCCTCCTGCCAGGTGCCTCACTCTGACACGTAAGTGACCTCGAAGCCTCCCCGCCCGCCTTCCATTAAAGGAGTAGGAGGGGTGGCCCGCCCGCCTCTGGTGACTCCAGTGGCCCTTCCCATGACGCACCCAGAAACAGGAAAAACCACTCATTTATAAATCCTGAAGAGGTGTGTAATTTGCCCCTTTAAAATGGAACAAAATGAAGTTTGCAGGCTTAAAAGGCACCCTCTCCACCAGGGTGCCAGCCGGGATGGCTCTGAAAGGGGCCCCCGCTCCCGGGAAGGGTGAGGAGGTGCTGGGCACCCGCTGGGCATGGGGCAGCCCTCGTGCAGGCCCGCCCGCGAGGACTCCAGGGGTGCACAGAAGCCCTTGGCTGCCCAAGCCTTTGCAGTCCCCAGGTGTCCTCAAACCCTGCATTCTCCAAGGGATTGATTGACATTGTCCCTAGGCGGCTTCCCAGGCGGTGAACATCCCTTCTCCCTGGGAGAGGGGAGACCAAAGAAATGCAAAGAAGTACAGTGGTTGGAAGTCCTTGCAGCCCAACCTACCCAAAAAGTCTCCCTTCAGGTTTAACTTCTCTCCCAACAGGGAAATTAAATTTTAATTAATTAATTTTCCTCCCCGGGGCAGTGGTCACGAAGGGGAGGTTGAAAGGCTGAGCTCCTCCACTTTCTGGCCCACCTGGGAATGTTTTGGGCCAAATGTCAGGGTTGGTGGTTGGCCAGGTATGAGTTGGGAATGGTCAACCCCCTGCATGGATTCAGCAGTATTTTTCACTGGAAACGCCCGCAGGTTTCTCCCAGAATTGGGTTAGCTGTGGGATTCACAGGTCCACGGCAGCTTCGAGGATGGAGCCCTTGCTGGCCAGGCCTCCCCAGGCCAGATCTGCACCCCGTTCTCCTGCTGCGTCTGGGGCTCACTCTGCAGTGCCGGGAAACTGGTGGATGCCCCATCCCACCGCGCCCGCTCACGGGTTACTCACGAGCATTAGACATAAGGTCCGACAGTGTAGCCCGGGACCAGGACCCACAGGGACCTCAGTCACTGGTCAGGGAGGGAGGAGCACATGGAAGCATGGCCAGGGAACCACATGGGCTGGCTGGGCCAGCAGAACTGGGGACAGGACTGAGTCCCTGGGGAAGCCATACAGACAGGGGGTAAAGCTTGCTCAGCAGGGCCAAGCCTGGGGCTCCTCCAGCCCAAGGGCTCTTCCCCGAGCAACATAGCTGCGGAAGGCTGGCCAGGCTAGAGGCTGGTCTTGAAGCTGTGGCGGCATAGCTGGGCCCCAGGTTTGCTTTGTTCTTTTAATAGGTTATGTTTTTTAGAGTAGTTTTAAAAACTGAGTGCAGAGTTCCCATGGATTCCTCCCCTATCTCCCGGTCCCGCTACAGCTTCCCCTGTTACTCACAGAAAAGGTCAAAGTTCCTCCTGTGCCTGGGCCCCCCTCCACCCCCACTTCCTACCAGTGCCTCTCCACCCTGGGTTCCTAATTCAGTGGCTTCCCCATTTCTTGCATACCAGACGCTCCTGTCTCAGGGTTCTGTGTCTGCCATACCCAGTGCCCACAAGGCTGCCCTGCAGATACGCCCTGCTGGCCCTCACTCCCTGCAGGTCCCAGCACTCCTGTGTCCCTCTCCCACAGGGTGGCTTGCTGCCTCCTGCGCTGCGCAGCCAGCATTGGTCATCTCCCCGCTGGGCCTCAGCTTGGACCTGGGCAGGAGGCCGGGGGTTTGCATTTTGCTCTCTGCTGTGAGCGAGACCCACGGAGTGTACATCACCTTGTAACCTGGGTCTTCTTTCTGGGCCAGGGTAGCTCAGTGAAGGGAGGTTGGTAGCACCTTAAAAACCCCTGGAGATTGGGTGCCAGCCTGGCCTTCACTCCCAGGACACGTTATTCAGGGGAAACAATTTCTTCCTGCTTTTCTCTAGGCCTAGGATTTCTGGACCCTCGTAGATGGCACAGAAGCCAGGAGCCCTTTCTGTTCCGCTGTGAGGTCCTCAGGTAAGCACCACGTACATCCTTGGGTTTAACGGTGTTACAAATACTAGCTGAACACAGGCCCTCGGATGCCCACTTTGGCAGGGAGAAGCCAGCCCCTTCCAGGGGGTACGTGTGAGGCCCAAAGGGTGAGCACTCTGTCTTGGCTCACCCTCCCTGGTCTTGCCCTGGAGGTCCTGGTTAGTGACCACTTGGAGCGCTCCCAGGTACAGCGAGCTCCAAGTCGGCTCTGGGGATCCCCCAGGCTCTAAGCGCAGTAGGGGAGGGGAACGCGATGCTCGGAGGGGTGTTCCCCCGGCTGCCAGCGCGGCTGGGTGGGGGGGGGGCAGAGAGGGATTCTGGAAGCTGCTCGGGGGCGGGGTCCCCGGGCTCTTAGCCCCGCTGTGGGAGGGGCAGTCTCCAGGCTGTCAGCACCGCAGTCCGGGAGGGGGAAACCCCGGGGAAGCTCTGGGGTGGAGGGTTGCCGCCGTCCTGTGCTGGTGCTGAGCCCGCGTGGTCCCCCAGGAGCACAAGGGCCTCCGCGACAGGCTCGGCTCCGTCGGTCAGGGGCTGGGGCCTCTGGTCTCAGTGCCGGGGAGGAGGAGGTGCGGCCCAGACAAAAGGCTGCTGCGAGACCCCCCGGGCCTGTCCGCCCGCGCCGCCGACGCCGCGCGACCCCGCGCCCGACACCCGCGGAAAGGGGCGGAGTCTCGGGTAGCGCCCACTGCGCCTGCGGAAGCGGGCGGGGCGAGCGCGGGCCGGAGGCGGGGCTTCGGGCGGTGCCCACTGCGCCTGCGGAAGGGGGCGGGGCGAGCGCGGGCTGGGGCGGGGCGGTTGTCCGCGGCCACTGCGCCTGCGCGGGACCTGGGCGGTGCGCGCGCTCCCGCCGGTTGGCCGTCTCTTCAGCGGTCTCCGCCGCCGCAGGCGCCGCCGCCGCCGCCGCCCCCGACTTCGCGCACGCGCCCCTCACCCGGCCCACGGCCCGGCCCGCGCCCCTCGCCCGCCGCCTCGCCGGTTCCCGGGTGACCCCGGCTCTGCCCCGCAGCATGCAGCAGCAGCAGCACCCGCGGCGGCGGAGGCGGCGGCGGCTCTGAGGAGAGGCGGGCGGGCCGGCCTGCGGGCCCCACGCGGGGCGGTCGCGCCCGTGAGTCCGGCCCGGCCCCACGCGGCCCGCGCGGCGCCTTTGTTGCCGGCGCCGCCGCAGCGCCAGGAGCGTGCGGAGGGCGAACGCGGCGGCCGCGCGGCCGGGGACGGCCGGCGGAGGATGGAGGCCGCGCCCGACGGCGCCGCGGACGTCGTGCCGCTGGACCGCTACGACCCGGCGCGCGCCAAGATCGCCGCCAACCTGCAGTGGCTCTGCGCCAAGGCGTACGGCCGAGGTGGGCGCGGCGCGGCGCGGGCGGCGGGCGGGGGCCGCCTTTGTGCGGGGCTGGTCGCGCGCGGTGCGCTCGGTGGGTCGCTGCGCGGTGGCGGGGTCGGCGGGTCGCGGCGTCGGGCCTCCCTGCCGCTCCCGGGTCGTGCGGGTCGGGGCGCGAGTCCAGACGGAAAACGCCGGCCGCCCCGCGGTTTCCGGCGCTGCCGCCACCTGGGCCGTGCGGCTCCCGAGCGAGAAGGGGCCGCGGCCGGGTTGGACTTCATCAGAACCTGCCCTGGGTCCGTCCGGCCCGGGCGAGCTCGGACCCGGCTGGGGGCGCCGTTCCTCGGGCCCCAGTTCCCCCGTGGTTGGCGCCGCTGCGCCCGGCTCAGGGTTTGCAGGCCAGGCGATGCCCGTGATTGCGGGGCCCCAGGCTTTCCTTGGTCCTTCCTTTCAGGCGCTTTGTGCGGACACGAATCGAGCTCCTCCCTCGTCAGCTTTTCCTTTTAATTTGAAGCATTTTCTAAAACGGCCTTCTCCGGGGGAAGACGCCCTGCTTGCCGCCGAGGGAGGGGACGCGGCGCCCCTTTCAGCAGCGCGGGGGTGACCAGTGGTGGACAGTTGCCGAGCAGGCGGTTCCCTGCGTACCCTGGCCGGGTTGGGTGGCCTGTGCGACCGCCAGCCCCGGGCTTGGGGACGCGCGGCGTCGGCTTGCAACTGGAGGCCTGGTGACAAATGCGAGGGCCCCCCGAGGCTACCGCTTTCGGTTTGCAGGTGTTTATAGCCCCGTGAACCGCCACCTGCGTGGCTTGAGGGAAAAAGTGGACTCCATTAACCTTTGCAGAGTATAAAACTTTATAGAATAAGGGCCGACAAGTGTGCCGTCTAGCAGCTGTGAGTAACCCCAGCGGCCCGGACGTCCAGCCGTGACCTTGACCTCCGCAGGGGCATGTGCAGCCTCTCCTCCCAGCCACTTGTGTCTGGTGTTGGCCTCGCTCTGCCTTTATCATTCATCCAGTGTCGCGTGGGGAGACGTGTTATGCGCCTCCGTAGCGAGCATTCAGAGGTCTCCGCACTGCCCCGTGGGCTGGTCCGTCCTTCCAGCCCCACGCTCACTCACCTCCCCGCCTTCCCGCCCCTGTGCAGCACTGCATGGGGACCACCCTTCCAGCCGGGGCCCATTCTGCGCTCCACGCCCAGGGTGTTCCTGGGCCTGGCTGCTGGACGCCTGTGCCAGGTCCCCTCCCGTGGGTGAAGACTTTGCTTGTGGGAGCGCTGGGTTCCGGGGATGATGCTCTGTGGTCACGCTGGGACCGGGAATAGAAGATGCGTTGCCCATTCTGACTTGTATTTGTAACGGTGGACCAAGGTGCACACCTTCTCTCTCCTGTCCTGATGCCATGGGTTAAACACTAACCAGAGAATGTAGATTTCTCTTTAAGCTCAGACTGTCCAGTCCTTTAAATTTGAATGACTCTCTTGTGCTTTGGGGTGTGAACTTTGTGCAAATGGTACGAGGCCCTCTCCAATCTGCCCCAGCTTCCTTAGCCCGGTGCCTGTGTTTCTGCCCTGTCACTGGGCTTTGGCGTCCAGCATGGGGTCTGCCAGTGACCTGGACGTACGCGTGCACTTTTCCGAATGTTAATGTTGGGCTTGCCTAGTTTTAGTTCAGTGCTGATGGCTCTGCAAAACCTGTTGACTCAGCTGATAAGTAATTCAGAAGCTGATATTAAAATAGGCTTTTCAGCATTGACGTTATTAAAGGCAGGTATTTATAGAACCGCGTGAGCAGGAGCTGAAGGAGGCTGAGGATGGAAGACGGGGTTGCAGGGTGCCGCTGTGCCGGTCCCTCGGCTGCGGGGTCCGTCGCCCCTGATTTGCGCAGGCCTGGCCTCCGTTCACTGTTTTTCCGTTCTGTACTTTGCTTCTAGAAGGGGAGCAGATATACATTTTTTTCTAGTTGAGAATCTCTCTTTAAATTTACAAATTTAGGAGACCCCCATTCAGATGACCAAGGCGACTTGCCTCGCCTCAGCAGAAGTGACCCCACCTGTGACGTTGACGTGCGTGGGAGATCTGCCACTTCCCAGAGTGGGGCCTGGTCCTGCAGGAGACAGGGTGGGGAGGGACTTCGGCAGGATAGGAGGTTTTTCCCCCAAACTCTTTTTTTCTGATCCGGGGCCATTCTTTGCTCTCTTCCTGGATGTCTCCGTGTGCCTCTCCAGCTTAGTTTCCAGCGAGGCAGACACAGTCCTTTCAGTCTGCATGCTGCAGTCGCAGGTCAGTTTTGGGGGTGTGGTGGTGAAAATGACTTCAGTGTTTTACTTGTTAGGCGACTGTCAAGTAGCTCAGTGAGACCGACCAAACAGTCTTTCCGGTTGTGCAGGAATGGGAGGCATGTGGCTGCTCAGGGCCAGGTGCTCTGGGGCCGCCTTCTTCCGCCTGCCTTTCGGGGACCCTCACGTCCCCGGGCCAAAGCTCACCGTTGGCCAGGCCCCGTGTTGCTGGCGGTTCTGCGGGGTTTGCTCCCACCCTCCTCGCCCTGGGGCCACAGCCAGGGACTCGGCGCTGTCTTGTGCTGCTGTGCTTAGCATCGGCCCCTTTTCTGGGGGTAACTCTCGTTTCATGGGCAGTGTTCTATCTTTTTAGGTGCAGTATATTGGACATGTCAGAACTTACACATTTAAGAGTGTGTGGGGGAAGGAGTAGAACCTGCTTAGCTGAAGTATTTTGTGATGTCTGTTGGGTGGAAGTTGTAATAAGTTGGTAAAAAAGTTGAAAGGAGTGACTTGAAGTACTGTGTGTTTCATAGACTAGAGCGCTGGACCAGGCTACTGTGCTCCTGGTTTTCGATTTCTGTCCACAGCCTTAGTAAACTTAAAAATATCTAGGTCTCGGTTTTGGGTTTTGAGTAATAGCTTTTGTTACCTCGCAAGGACAGTGTTGAAAAAACAACCCAGGGAAAACACTGGAAGGTGCTCAGCTATGTGCAGGCATTTGCTTTGTGTGCAGCGGTGGCAAGCTCGCCCCGAGGAGCCCTGGAGACTAGCTGAGACTCACCACCGCTCACCATGGAGCCGGGCTGCCCCGAACAGGGCAGGACCTCAGGGGCCACCAGGGTCAGCCTCTCACTTCACCTGCAGCTCCCGGGCAGAGAGGCCTCGGGGCTCCCCGAGCCCACTGCGAGCCAGGTGGCTGCGAGCACATTCCTGTGCTCGCCCCCTGGCGGCCTGGGAAGCCCGCGGGGCCAACGGCCGGCCTCTGCGCCGTTGTCGGGATCTCTGATCGAGCTGCAGAGCTGCGTGCAGCTCCTTCACAGAGACCACAAGGCAGCTAGGAGTCTGTTTGCTTAATTGACATTAGGAGCAAAATCCCTTCCTTGCAAGCTCCAGGTCACTGCTTTGCTTTGCGGTGGCATGTGGTTTAAATAAGTCGCAGGCCCGGAACCCCTGTGCAGGCCCCAGAACTGGAAGGGGCCGGCTGAGTGTCTGCCCCTGGGCTCACGGGAGCACGGCCACCTGGGGTCTCAGGAGGGGCCTCGTTCAGAGCATGTTGTCCCATTTTATACGTCACTGTTAGCTTAGATTTTTGGCTTGAGTTTGGATTGTGTTGTTTAATAGTCTTTTGTTCTCAGCAAGGGACTTGGGTGCTTACTGAGCAACCTGGGCGCAGGGGCTCGGTGGCACTCGATCCTGTGGGGGTTGGGGCGCTGGCCGGTCTCCCGGAATGACTTTCCTTCTGCGGGGCCGCCGAGGACGGGCGGGGGCCCTGAGGCAGGGGTCGCGGCTGCCCTGCTTGGGCCTTATCTGCAGGGTGGCCGGCGCTCGCCTACCGGTCTGATGTGCAGAGGAGCGGGGGGTGCCCTGGGACTGGGGATATAGGGCACGTTACTCTTTCTGACCCGGCGGCCAGACGGGGTGGGTGTGTATGTGTAGCGGTGGACCGGGGCGCACACGTTCTCTCTCCTTTCCTGATGCCACGGGTTAAACACTAAGCAAAGGACGTAAATTTCTCAAAGTTCAGACTGTCCCAATCCTTTCTATTTGAGTGCCTCTCTTGTGCTTTAGGATGTGAAATTTGTGCACATGTTTTTCTGAAAAGGTCTTAATAGTTTTTATATTACCTTTTATCCTAATAGCTCAGAGGCTTCTCTTGCTGTTGATTTTGTTGTGGTCTTGTCACGTGGCCTATGTACCAGTGTTCTTTTTTACTTCCTAGGTGACCTATTGAAAAACTCAGATTCCTGTCATTTTCCACCAAATCTGAAGGTAGCCACGCTGGTGCCAATATCACGTCCATTCAACCAGTAATAATCACATAGCTGTCACAGGCATAATTGTGTTGTCCTCTGTAGGAAACACAAGGGAGGTTACGTGATGCCATCTCCTTAGTTGCTTAAAATTCCTGCGAGCTCCCGAGATACACAAAGGACAGTGCGATGAGGGAGGACTGGAGATGGGCGGCCTCACGTCCCTCGGGGGCCGGGCGGACGAGTGGGGCCGCGCTGCCGGCCTCCAGGGGCCGCGGTTGCTGCGGGAGGGTGCGTGGGCAGCTTCGTGAGGGGTAGGCTTAGAGGGACGGGTCAGGTTTGCGTGCCCCCCCGAAGAGCAGAGGGCAGGGCGTCAGGCCGGGTGCCGAGCACAAGCGTTAGCGGCGCTGGGACGATCGGCCTTCCCGGGGCGGAGGATGTGTGGACCGGAATAGTCGGTGATTAGTGTGGAAAATAGCCCGGGCCAGATTGTTTACAGTGTTCCAAGCTGGCGGGGGCTTTCCCTCACCACGTGAGCCTGGGAAGGCTTTCGTGTAGCGGGTGGTGTAGAGAGAGAGCCGGGCGAGATTCTTCCAGCAGCTCGGCGTGGTAGAGGCTGTGGTCAGGTGGAATGTCTGGGGGCTCATCTGTGTCCGTACAGGCTGCTGTGACCCTGGGCGGCTTCGGAATAGCAGACGCTGACTCCTCCGTCTGGAGGCTGCGAGTCCCAGGTCCTGGTGCGCAGACCTGGTGTCTGGTGTGGGCGGGTTCCTGGTTCACAGGGGCCGTCTCCTCGCTGTGTCCAGATGGGCGGGGGAAGGGGCCAGGGGCTCTCTGGAGCCTCATCAGAAGGACACTAAGCCCATTCACGGGGCTCCACTCTCAGGACCTAATCACCTCCCAAAGGCCCCCCCCCCTTCTCACCCTTCACCTTGGGGGTCAGGATTTAGCATATGAACTGGGGGTGCGGTACTACACTGAATCCACTGGAGAGCTAACGTTTGGCTTGAAGGGCCAGGGCCTTGCCTAGCTGGTCTGCAGTGGGAATGAGAAGGGTGGGTTGAGCCAGCAGATGCTAGGACAGCTGAGTCCCTGAGACTGGGCTGATTGATGGGGGCGGGACAGTCAGGGCGAGCGGAAGAGTCAGCTTTGCCCCTGCGGGAATGTGTCTGATCTTCATTCCCTAGCGCTTTCCCACAGCTTCGTTACACACACGGAAGCCTCCGCTTGGAGTTTGTGTTCTGTGTCTCACTTTCCTGCACTCTCGCTGCACCCTGGTTTTCTTGTTCCTGCAAACTATTCACTTTAGCGTTCCTCTGTCATTGTCCTCGTCGCTTCACACTCATGGTGCTGGGAACCGCGGGGTCCTCAGCGCGCTTCTGAGGGCTCCTAGTGCCGGGCATGGCTGTGCACCCAGACCTGGGATGCAGGAGCCATGGCAGAATGGGTAACGGGGTGAGGGAGGGAGAGAAGCCGCCTTCAGGGGGTCTGGAAAGCCCCACGTGGCTGAGGTGGGTGAGAGCCCAGCGAGGGACGGGAACACCCAGAAGCCAGGACAGGGTGCGGCGGTGCAGGTTCGGGACCTTCACGCTAAGGTTGGGCCGGGGGTCTGTCTCGTTGCGGTGGAACAGAAAGTGGCAGAGTTGGGCAGAGACTGGAGGTTGGAGAAGATGCCATGGGCCAGATCTTGGAATGCCTTGACTGGCTGCTTGCTAAATTGGGGGTTTTGTTTTGTATGAATGGGGAGCCACTGGGGGATTCTGAGGAGGGAAGAGCCCGAGCGAACCTGGGCTTTTCAGAGAAGTCCCCGGGGAAGGTATCGCTCATAGCCGGAGATCCGGCGAAGAGCTTTGTTTTGGACCTTCGGCTGAGGTCTGCGTTGCATGCAGTGAAGCGCGCGCAGTGCACTAGAGCGCAGTGTGGTGAGTTAAACAGGCGTGTGTGCCCCTGTGAGCAGGGCCACAGCCGCAGTGGAGTCCTGCCATCTCCACCAAGGGGTTCTCGAGCCCTTCGGCCAACCTCAGCCCAGAGCGTCCCTGCTGTGCGCCTGTCACTGGCCGGCCCTCCTAGACTTGGGTCCACCTGCAGTCTGATGGCCGGTGACCTCCGCCTGGCTTCTCCTGCACGGGGCGTTCTGAGACTCACTCGTGCGTCGATCTTTTGCTCAGGAGCAGTGGAAGTCTTCATTGCCGGGCGCCCACACGTTGCTTACTCGCTTGATGGTGGGTACTTGAGTGCTTCCAGTTTTTGTCTGGTACGGATAAAGTCTGGCGTGTGTCTCAGATAAATACCCCGGTGGGGGCTGGCTGGGTGAGAGAAGGGTGCGCAGTCGCCCGGTGGTTTGCCAAGGTGGCTGTGTCATTTTTCATTTCCACCAGCAAAGTGTGAAAGTCCCAGTTGCTCTGCGTCCTTGCCAGCATGTGGCAGTGTCAGTCTTTAATTTTAGTCACTCAGACTGGGTGGCTTGTGCTTTTGGTATGTATTTCCCTGGTGACTAATCATGATGAGCACTTTTTAGCTATGCTTATTGACCATTTGAATCTTTTTTTCTATATCATGTTTTTTCAGGTCATTGGCTGATTTTTATTTGTTGTTGTTATTGTGAATTTTAATCCTCACCCAAGGATATGTTTATTGATTTTAGAGAGACAGAGAGAGAGAAACATTGATGTGAGAGGAAAACATTGATTGGTTGCCTCCCATATGATCCCTGACTAGGGATGGAACCCGCAGCCTAGGTATGTGCCCTGACTGGAAATTGAACCTGCAGCCTGTTGGTATATGGGACAGTGTTACAACCAACTGAGCCACCGGACTGAGGCCCCATTTTTAAAAATATATTAAACTTCTGCCCTGGCCAGGTAGCTCATTTGGTTGGAGCGTTGTCCCAATACGCCAAGGTTGTGGGTTTGATCCCTGGTCAAGGCACATACAAGCACCAACCAATGATGTATCAATACGTAGAACAATTGATGTTTCTCTCTCTCCCCCCTCTCTCTTTCCCTACCTGTCTCTCTAAAATCAATAAAAATAAATAAATATTGAACTTTTATTTTGCAATGACTGTATGTTAACGTGCAGTTTTAACAAATCGGGTGGAGAGTCCTGGGCACCCTTTGCCGGGTTCCCCAGTAGTAACTTCTCGCAAGGCCGTGATACAGAATCATAACCAGGGTGCTGACGTTGTGTTGATAGAACGTGGGTACTGAATATTTTATTTCCATGAGGAACTCCTCTGTTTCCCTTTAATGCCACACCTCCCTCCTGCCTGCTTTGGGTTTATTTTGCTCTTTTTCCTCCTAGTTTCGTGAGGTAGGAACTAAGATTATTGATTTGAAACCTTCCCTTTTTCTAGCCTAAGCATTTAGTGTGTAAGTTTCCCATGGAGTGCTGCCGTGGCTGCATCTCCCACATGTTGATATGTTGTATTTTCATTTTCATTCACTTCTGTTTGTTTCCCTTTATTTTCTTTGCTACTTCCTCCTCGGCTCATGAATTACTTAGACTTGTAATTTCATAGTATTGACATTTCCCTCTTTTGTCTTTTTGATACTTTTAGTATGATCCCATTATGGTAAGGTAACTAATCTGTGTGGTTTCTCTCCTGTTAGTAGCCCGGGACTGGTCTATTTTGGTGACGGTTCCCTGGGAACTTGAAGGACTGTGTGTTCCGTTGGTGGGCGGAGCCTTCCGCGCCTGCCCGTTACACTCAGCTGGTTGGTTGAGATGTTCGCATTTCTGTCGCTGCAGTGCTGTCCCTGCTGGTAGGGCTGTCGAAGTCCCTGACTGTATTTGTGGGCTTGTCTGTGTCCCTCTTCAGCTCTGCCCAGTTCTGCCTCCTGCCCCGAGGCTCTGTCATTTGGTGCATGCACCTTCAGGGCCAGGACGCGCCTGGTGGGTTGGGGCATTTACCACTATGTAATGTTCCTCTTGGTCTCTAGTGATTTTTGTTCTATTTTGTCAGATATTAGTATAGCAACCCCTGCTTTGAAAAAAGAAAGCAGCGTTTGCTTGGTGTAGCCCTTTCTCCCCCTTCACTTTCAGCCACCGAAGCAGTGCACTTGGACGTGAGTTGCTTGTGAACAGCGCGGCTGTGTGGCGTTTCTACCCACCTGCCGTCTCTGCCTTGGTGGCCTGGCGGGTTTGCGTTTCATGTAACTGTTGCTGTTTTAGGGTTTAAGCCGGACATTTTGTTACTTGTTTTCTTTGTTGCATTTTTTTCTGTTTTTTTGTTGTTGTTTGCCCTACTACAGATTACTTATTTTTAAGGATTCCACGTTGACTTATTTATGTTGTTTTGGGTGTGTCTCCTACAGTTTTCATAGTGGTTGCTCTGAGTGTTAAAATATGCATATCTGACTTGCAACTCTTGGCTGGTATTATTTTACCGCCTCTAGCGAGGTGTGGAAACTTTTCTCCATTTCGACCCTTCTCTCTTCTTACTCTGAAATACCTTTGTCTTGAGTGTCGGAAGGTGGTGTAGCGGCCTGTCCTCAGACGCACTGTGGAACACGCAAGAGGAGCAGGGCAGTCCGTTGTGTTTACCGTCCCGCGCGTCTCTTTCCGTTGTTCTCCCTGCCGTCCTGGTCTCCCTGCCCCTGAAGGGGAGCCTCACCAGGTGCGGGGTCGGGGTTGGCAGCCCTTCCCCTGCGGCACCTGGGGAAGAGGCCCCTCGCCTCCGGCCTCCGAGGCTCCGAGGGGGGGAGCCCCTGGTCAGTCGAGGTGGCCCCGTGTGTCAGCTGTCACGCGCCAGGCCGCTTCAGAGTCCTTTCCTCGCCTTCAGTTTTCCGAGGTCTGGTCGTGATGTGCCTTCCTGTGGATCCGCTTGTGTTTATTCTGTGTGGGGCTCACTCAGTTTCTTAGTCTCGGTGGGGTCTTGCCGAGTCTGCGAAGCGTCCAGCCCTCATTCCCTCGCAGGCTTTCAGCCCCATCGCGCCGTCTCTCCTGGGTCTCCAGCGACTCGGGAGGCCTCTCCCGTTACTCTCCCCCTGAAGCCGCGTTCCTTTTCTTTTTCCAGTGTGTTGTCTTTTTGTTCGCGTTGGGTAAATTCCGTTATTTTTGCTCAGGCTCCTGATTCTGTCCCTGTTAGCTCCACTTTACGATTGAGCCCATCCACTGAGTTTTAAAATTTATTTCTGTTTTTTGGTTCTGCATTCAGTTCTTTTTATAACTTCTTTGCTCTGCTGAAGCTTTCCATTTTTTCTTTGTTTCAAGATAATTTGTAATTGCTTTAAAATCTGTATCAGGTAGTTCCAGCATTTGACTCATCTTTTTTCTCACTAAAGCTGAGCTTTTCCGGGTACTGGGCACACACGGGTGATTTCCGTCAGTGTCCCTGATGTCTTGCCTGTAAGGCCGGGAGACTCTGGGTGCTGTGTGAGCTTCTTGCTGTCACAGGCAGCCTCTCCGTGCAGGTTCAGGACGTGGTCCGGGCTCACTTTCGTGGACTGTGGGTCTGGTGACGGTCCGATACTCAGAGCCTTTGTGGCACGTCCTGGGTCTGCCTGGTGCTCTGGGGGTTCCCACTGACCTGCTGGCATTGCTTCAGGAGGCAGAGGGGCTTGCTGGTGTCCCACTGCGTTGGCGCACGGTGCCCGGGCCGGTGTCTTGGGCCTGAAGGGGAAGGACAGCACTTCGGCTGGCGCTGCATGGACGGAGGCGTCCCAGGCTGCTTGTTACTGAGGGCTTCCTTTCCATCCCCTGCTGGTCCTACCCGGCGGGCCCAATGCAGTAGGGCCACCTGCCCGTCTGGGCAGCAGCGGGCCTGCCTGTCTCATGTTGCTGGTCTGAGGTCAGGAGGTGCAGGTCTGGGTCACCTTCGTTAGGTGGGGGCCATGAGACACCCTGGTGTTGTGCCGCTGCTCCAGCCTTGGGGTCGCAGACCGGCTTGCTTCCTCTTCGCCCCGCGGGCTCTCCTGAGCTGGTCTTCTCCATGCGAGGCCCGCAGGTGTGCCTGGTGGAAAGGGCGGGGGGCAGACGGGCTGTGCCGTCGTGCCCTGGCCAGAGGCCCCTCTGCGGCTGGGCAAGTCCCCCCTGTCCTGGGGTGCTGCTGTGACGTTCTGGTGCGTAAGTGTCCTTGTTTGATCCTGCTCGTTTCATGCATTTTATCGGTGTGGAGAGTTCTTGTCTGTTACCTGTTGAAACACTGCTTCTGCCCCCGTATTTCCTCCTTTTTTCTTTCTGGGCCTCCAGCCGCACTTCTCTGACACTTACAGTCGTTTACCTTTTCTACCTATTTTCTCCCCCGTGTGTCTGATCTGCTCTTCTGCAATGCATTGTGTACAGTTCAATTTTGTTACCGTATTTTTCTGTTCTAGAATTCCTACTTGGTTCATTTAATCGGCCAGTCCTTTTTTCTTCCCTTTTAAAAAATAATTTCTAGTTTTGTGCCAAAATTTTTGAACATGTCTTCTTTCCTCTCATTGTTTTAAGCAGAGCCGTTGAGCATCTGTGGCTGGTACCCCAGCCCGTGGCCCTGTGGGCCTGTTGTTCGTCCCTGGCCTTCGCAGTTTGACCCCTGCGTGTTGGCACAGCTTCCTTTACGTTGGTTCTGTTTGGGTTTGCGGGGCCTCCTAAGCCTGTAAGTGGGTGTCTGTCACCAGTTGCGGGGAGACTCGGCCTTGTTCCCTCGATGCTCTGTCCGCATCAGTCTCCGCAGTGACGCTGACTCCAAGCCACGTGCCGTCTCAGGGCTCGCACGGCGGGCTCAGCTCTGCCGGCGGCCCATTCCCGCGGTCCGGCTGCAGGTCACGCCTGCCTTCGTCACCTTCATCTCCTGAGTCCAGGATTTAACTTTCTGTTGGCCCTGTGTTTTTTTAGTTCTGAAAGTTTGGTTGCTTTTTAAAGAGTTTCACTTCTCTGCCAAGAACTTCTGTCTTTTCCTTCATTCCAAGAGCGCTCACCGTTGCCGCGTGGAGCCTGGCCACGGTGGACGCTGTGAGGTCTTGATGGGTCTGGCGTCTGGGTCCTCTCAGGGTTGGCCTCTGTCCATTGTCTTTCTCCTGAGAGTTGGTCGCATTTTCCTGGTTCTTTGTATCTTAAGTAATTATGGATTGTGTCCTGGACATTTTGAATGACATTGTGACACAGTTTTCTGGGTCCACCTAAAATCTTTCCAGTGACATTGCTGGGGTGGGTTGTTTTGTGGCTCGGGCGCCGTAAGCCCCATTAGGCTCAGGCTGCAGTCTGTTGCGCCCTCTGTGGGCAGCGGTTCTCAGGTCAGTTCGGTTCTTTGGGCCTGTCCTGCATGCACGAGCTCTGGGGGGAGCCCAGCATTGTGCTGGGTCGCATACGGATGGAGGGGGTCCCCTTTCCTGAACTCCCCCCGCACTTTGTGGCTTGCCCTCTTCCCTGCTCTCTGGCGTGAAGACAGGGCTGCTCTGGGTCTCAGCTGTCTTTCTGTCACCGTGCAACGCCCGGGGCCACTGTCAGCACGGCGGTGACAGAGGTAGGGGGAAGACAGGCCCCTCACACTCCCGCACCACCGGAGCCCGGCGCCTGGTCCCTTGGGCAGGGGGCGAGTTGCTCTGGACATTTGGGCCGCCCGCCATCACTGCGGTCTTGGGACACGGCCGGGCGGCAGTGACAAGGGCAGTGAAGCCCAGGCGCCCCGCCCTCCCGCCTGCAGGGCCGGGCGTCTGCTGCGTGCCGAGCTGGGCAGCCCTGGGGTCCGAGCCGGGAGAGGAGGGGGCCCGCTGGGCTCCCTGTAGCGTGGCGGCTTCTCCCGAGTTCTGCCTCCCCTCCTCAGGCTGCCCGTGCGAGGCTACGTTTAAGATCCCCAGGTGGCCGCTTTTGGTCTTTTGTCCGGAGTTTTGGTTGTGGTCATTGAGGGGCAGGGGGCTGGGCTGGACCGGACTGGCCCCACCCTGTGAGCCCGCTTCTGTCTCATGCTGGCTTTTGTTAAGGATGTCTCGTCATTCTGCATACCGGCTTATTCTTCATTTGTGCTGAATGTATAAAGCATTTGGAAGGTTGTAGATATCATCTGAGACCTGAGGAGTCACTTCTCTAGGAAGAAGTGAGATTTGTTTCCAGATGCCAGCAGTCGGTGGTCCCTTGATCCAGTTCACGGCCTGGGGTGCTCTGAGCCCAACTGTAGTGGTTTTGAGGGCTTTTCTGCGTTAGGTTTATAGCTGCTGTCACAGTGTAGCCTCTGAGGTTCCCAGCCAGAGGTGCCCACGATCCCGTCCTCCCTTTGTCGGGCCCTGGAGTCCAGAATTGTCCTTACAACTTGGGAGGTGCCCGAAGTGCAGCTTCCCCTCATTCTGTCTGTTCAATGGCCAGGGGCTCCGGGTCAGGCTAGACCGCACCTCCGCTGAGAGGGATGTCAGGATGCTGGGCTCGCTGGCTTGCGGTCTTCTCCCCGAACGTGGCCTGGAGACTGACCCTTCCCATCTTGTCGTCCCCCCCACCCCGGCGTCCACAGGTGTGTTGCGTTGGTGCCGCCCTGTAGCTGTGGTGTTGGGAGGATTGACGTGAATTGTGCGGCCAGCCGTCCCTGGAAGAAGGCTTACTCTGTTTATTTGCGTGTTGGATCAGGAACCTTCCCACCCGGTGCCGTTTACACTGGCTAAGCCCCTGGGTGCTTGCGTTGGAAGCCCTGGGGTATCAGTGTGTGGGGGTGCTGGTCTGGGGAGAGAAGCTGGGGCTAGTGCCTTCCTGGGGGTCTTTGAGGTGTGAGCGGGGACAGCCTGTCCTCAGACGGAGACAGCTGTCCTCAGGGTCTGTGCTCAGCCACTCCTGCTCATCGCCTCCCGCCCAGCCGTCCTGCCGCTGGGGAAGCCCATCCCCAGGCGCTGTCCTTGGTGGGAGCCGTTCCCTGAGCTGTCCCTGGGGCCTTGTGATGGGGGGCTGTTGACGGCTGACGGGTCACTGCCCACCCAAGTCGGTTCTGTGGCGCCGTGACAGCCACCCCCGACTGCGCCGGGCAGTGCGGCTGCCAGCCTGCCTCGGTGGCGAGGGCCCACGGAGGGACGCGCTGGGCCGAAGGCGCCCCGCCGGCCGCCCCCACAGGACCAGGCCCTCTTCTGCTCCGGTGCAGGTTTCCCTCCATCCTGGGCTTCTCTTGCCTCTGCACATCTCAGGGTTTTGGATTAGGTTTTTGGTTATTTTAAAATTTTCATTTTAATCTTTTTAAAAACTTGTATTGAATATTGGGGTGACACTGGTTAACAAAACCATAGGTTTCAGGTATACAGTTCTGTATCATCTGAATATTGTGTGTGCACCATCTCAAGTCAAGGAGTTTGTGGGTTTTTTTAAGATTTTATTTATTTTTAGAGAGAGGAGAAGTGAGGGAGAAAGAGGAGGAGAGAAGCGTCAAAGTGTGGTTGCCTCTCATGCACCTCCTACTGGAGACCTGGCCTGCAACCCAGGCCTGTCCCCTGACTGGGAACCGAACCAGTGATCCTTTGATTCGCAGGCCGGCGCTCAGTCCACTGAGCCACACCAGCCAGGGCTCAAGGAGTTTTTTTTGTTCATTTAAAAATCTTTGCCTTTCCTGCCCTGGCGGATGTGGCTCAGTCAATTGGAGCGTTGTCCTGTAAACGAAAGATTGCGGGGTTGGTCCCTGGGTGCATACGGGAGACAGCTCTTTCTCTCTGTCCTAAATCAGTGGACATGTCCTCAGGTGAGGATTAAAAACTTGCTTTTCGTTCTCGGATCATGATTGTAGAGGCCGCCATCGTCTTTGTGAGCTAATCCTGATGCTTGGGTCCTCACGGGGTTGGGGCTTGCCGGTTGCCTTTCCCCTGGTAGTTGCAGGCTTCCTCTGGTGAGCGAGTTTGCATTGTGTTTTGGATGTTCTGACGCTTTTGTGGAAGCCTCGGTCAGCTGAGACCGCACGGCCTGACGGCCCCGTCGGCGGCCGCGGCGCAGGGCCGCATCAGTCCTCAGCGCCTCGCGGGCCTCTGGTCTGTCCGCAGGGCGCTGCTGTGAGGCCTGGGCCCGGGCTCTGTTCTCAGAGTCGCTGCTGTGCTGATCCCGGTTGGTCTCACCCACAGGCCACGCGGGTCGTCCGGCACAGTGCACGCAGACCTAGGTCCCCTCACACAGCCCCTCTTCTCCATGACACCCACCCCCCAGGTGTTCCCAGGGCTCTCCCTCCTGGGTCTTCTGGCTGGAAACCCAGCCTGTGCGCTTCCTGTGCCTGGGTCGGCCTCGGCACGGGGAGAGGAGTGCCCATGGGTGCCACCTCCTGGCACTACTGGGACCTGGTTTTGTCACTGATGCCAGCCTGGTATAGAGGGCAGGGCAGTGGGCTCTGCCGGCTGACTTCTCTGTCTTCTGCCCCCGTATCCCCAGCACAGGGTTGGGGGTCCAGGATTAGAAGGCCCCTTGTGGTGTAATTATTTTGTGCAGCAAACTTATTTTCACAGCAGGAAGCCACCTTAGGAGCCTCCGTAGTGGTGATTCTCCACTAGGGGGCACCCACAGGACATTGGGACAGTTGGTCTGGGTGGCATGGACTGTCCCAGGTGACTGAGACGCCCCGTCCTGCTGTGTCATTGCTACTGCACAGTCTCGTCCCTCAGACTGAGTTGGAGCTGGTTGAAGTCTCAGGTCGGGGTCCACAGTGGCAGCAGCGGGAAGAGTGCTTCCTTGTCACGTCTGTCATCTCAGGGCAGCACTGCTGAGGAGCCCAGCAGCCAGCGGTGTGGCCGAGCCCCAGGCCCTGCGTCAGCTCCACCACCTCCACCCCGCCTCTCCTGCTCCTGCCCCAGCCCAGGAGACGGCCCTCTTGGTGTCCGGCCTTCACGCTTTGGGCTGAGCTTCCCAGGGGCCAAGTGGGAGGCGGCGGTCCGGGCCTGGCCTGTGTGTGTCGGTCCTGCTCCAAGCCCGCCCCTGCCCTGCCCTGCTGAGACCTCGCGCCCCAACCCTCTCTGCCCAGCAGGGCCCCGCACTCCTACTGAAACCTCTAGCCGGCCCCAGCCAGCCTGCTTGCGTGGCTTCCTGGTGTTTTGGAGGACGACAGGCTGGTGTCACTACAGGCTACTGCCCCTCAGACCGCCGTGCCGCAGGCAGCGCCCGGCTGTCCTGGAGCCCCTGCCCTCGCAGGCAGCCCTGCTGCAGGGCGCGCCAGAGCCTCCCGCGCCCCCTGCGTTCCAGGCGGCGTCTAATAGGAGCGCCCTCGGCTTGTAGCCACTGCCACACGCTTACCTGCTTCTTCGCTGTCCCACTTTCTTCCTGCCGTCACAGCCAGGGAGTCAGGGCTCCTCCTGGCTTTACAGTCCTGTCCTCCACCCTCGTGTCCTGGGACACCAGCAGGTAGTATCTCGTGGTCCTCCAGCTTCTCCCACCCCTGACTCCTCCTGGGCTGGGCCCGTCCCTCCTTAGGGGTCCTCGGAGCAGCTCAGCTTACCTTGGTGGCCTGCGTCCTCAGGCCCTGCTGTGTGGGCACGTAGCCGATGTCTAGCTGGGGACATGCTGGACCAGCCAGGGAGTGCCACGCCCAGTTGGTTGCTTCGGGCGACACTAAACCATGTTGTCTCTGGGGAGTCTCCCACTAGGGCCGCGTCCTCATGTTCTCGGCCTGCTTCCTTCCCCACCCGCAGTGCTGGGCCAGCGGCTCGTCGGCCCCGCCACGCTGTGTGGAAACAGATGGCTTTTCAGTTGCCTGAGAAGTCGTCTCTTCCTCTGCCTCCACGTTTGGTGCATGCTTGGCCCTCAGCATGTGCTCAAGAAGACTTGCTGAGCAGTGAAAAGCCCTCACGGACCGCCTCATCGGTCTCGGCGGGGGGGGGGCGGGGGGAGATGAGAACTAAGCCCTGGGAAGAGGTTCAGGGCATTTACGGAGCGGCCTTCTCTTGGGCAGGCCTCAGAGCCGTGCGCAGGAAGTCCTCGCAGGGGCCGAGGAGGACGTGGCCTCAGTCACAGGACCTGCGGCCGGGCGCCCTGTGTGTGGGGCGTGTGTTTAGGACGACCGGGGAAAGTCCTAGCACTTGTCCTCAGTGGGAGCTTCATTTGCCCCCCACCCCCCGTCCTTACTGGAGGACACATTTATTGATTTTTTAGAGAGAGGAAGGGAGGGAGAGAAACAGCGATGTGAGAGGAAAACAAAACATTGATTGGTTACCTTTTGTATGTATCCCCTGACGAGGAACCAAGCCTGCAACCTTTCAGTTTGCAGACAACACTCAGACCAGTGAGCCACATCGGCCAGGGCTAACCCTCATATCCCAATTCTGAAATTGATGAGAGTCATTTGTGCGGTTCACATTCATGTGTTATACTCATAATAGTTTTAAATTGTTTATACGAGTCAACTTACATTGATATATTTGAAAGTTCCGATAAATGGGCCACCGTGGGGGAAACATTTCGACGCAGTCGACTGTCGAAGAGAAGCCTGCTTCAGAGCCACGGCGGCTGTTCTCCGCAGCCTTCCCCGGTCCACGCTCGTGGCCTGTGTCCTTCCGCACCTGCATCATGCACTCCCGTCCTCGCTGGGGCCAGCCCTCCACTCGTGCCTGTGTCCCCTCCTCCAGAGCTGTGGCCTGCAGTGCAGGGCGCCTTGTCTCCTGGTCTCGCGGGTCTCTGCTCTCCTAGAGGGAGGCCATCAGTCCCGCTCTGGGGAGGCGTCTTGGACTGGGGGGAGGTAGTGGCTGGCAGGTGGCTGTGGCGTGGGAGGAAGCTGTCATTTTCTGGATACACTTCAAAGGGGAAGTCTGCTGGAGTTGCCAGCGGGTTGGCAGGAAGAGAAGAGTGGATGATGCTGAAGCTTTTGGTCTGAGCAGCTGACCTTGATCTGAAGCGTAGGAGAGGCAGGCTCGGGAGGCGTTGGAGTTCACTGAGAGGCCGGTTAGGCTCCAGGGCCACCAGGCCTCCAGGAGGCAGAGGAGCACAGGAGCTCAGGGAAGCAGCTGGGGTCAGGATGTGCATTTGAGTATGGCCACCCAAAGGTGGTCCTTTAAGCCATAAGACCAGCTGAGGTCACCTGGGCAGTGAGGCAGGAAGTGCCCCTTCCAGTGCTTGGAGAAATGAGGGAGAGCCAGCAGAGGGGCTGGAGGTGGGCAGGCGTTGTGGGGTGGGGGCGGGAGGAGACCTGTCCTGAGGCCGGGAGCCCTGGCTGACCCTGGGCGCAGCCTTCCCCCAGCGTCTGGCGTGGAATGCTGCAAACGTAACAGAACCGCGGGCGTCGCTGGCTTCGTCCCCCCGGACCCCCGCCCAGGCCCTGTGTCCTCTTGGTGTCCTCCGAGGCTGCTGCCTGCTCCCGGGGCCTGCTCCCTTCCCTCCCACAGCCCCGCCACTCACGCACTGAAGAAATAGGGCTCTTCCCCCTTGGGCTTTGTCCACGCCCTCGGTGTCATTGGTACACCCCGCTGTTTCAGAAGTCCAGGCGGTTTCTGGGTGGGCCCCGCTGTGGCCCTCATGTGCCCCCTAAGCCAGGGGTGTGCCCTGCAGCCCAGGAGGGCTGTGGCGCGCGTCACGAGGGGGCAGCCCGCACGTTTGTGCTGCTGTTAGGAAAAAGAAAGAAAAAGTGAAGCGCTAGGAAACGGGGAAGCTGCCCTTCATTAAAGGACTCGGGAGAGTGGCACCTGTGAAGAGAGCGAGGGCGCGGAGAAGACCGGGGCCCCCCCTTCCCTGGCCTTGGTGTCGGGGGAGGGCTGCGGGCGTCCTGGGCGTGTCTGCGGTGGGCTGCGTGTGTCCGTGTCGGTGTCACGGGCTCCTCCCTTGCTGTGCTTGGAGGCGCGGTCGCCCCTCATCTGCCGGGCACGTGTCCCACGACCCCAGTGGAGGCCTGAAACCACAGATGGTTCTGAGTCCTGTGTATCCTCTGTTTTCCCCTCTGTGTCCATACCTATGCCGGTTGAATTAGGCACAGTGAGAGGTTAACAATAATTAATAGGCACGTAGACCAGCTATAACTGCACTGGGCTAAAAGTTCTGTGGATGTAGTCTCCTCACAGTGTCTCACTGTCCTGTACTCGCTTTCTCACGCAAAGGGGGCACCGTGGCGTCTGTGGCCCATCCGAACCACAGCACTGCTGCTCTTGTGCTTCGGGGCCATCATGCAGCGAAATCGGGGGACTGGAACACAGGCGCTGAGACACCATGCCAGTGGGTCTGATAACCGAGATGGCTGTCAGGAGACCAAGGGGCAGGTAGCACGCACAGGGTGGGGGTGCCGGGCAGAGCAGCCCCTCCCTGGCGAGGCAGCGGGACAGCGCCGCGGTTGCCGTGCCGCCCAGAGCGCCGCGCCGCTGGAAGCTCAGGGACTGTTCGTTTCTGGGTTTCTCATTGAGCGTTTTGACTGGGCGGTAACTGAAATCACAGCAGTGGGGCACTGCTGTGCTGGGCCTTCTGAACTCTCCCAGGGACGGGAACGTTCCAGAAGGCACCTGCGGGGGAGGCCCCAGGGCACCCAGCACATTCAAGGTCCTCGTGGAGAGGAGGCAGCTTAGCTCCGTGGAAGCCGGTGTTTCCCAATGTACCTGCCTGTGGTGTCCCGCTTTGGGGGACAGCGATTGGCATCTCGCAGAGCAAGCTGAGGGACACTGTGACGGAGGTTACCCACCACACAAAAAGTGGACGTCCCCCGCTGCACACGGGCGGCTGGTGTGTGTGCGTAGGCGGCGGCGGGAATGCTGTGGATCGCGCTGCGCTTCACGGTTGGTTTCTGCCTCTCGTGACCCTAGACACATGCTTCACTTGCTCTGTGCCTCATTTCCTCATTTGTGACATAGGGTCAAAAGTCTTGATTGGTAGCATTGCGGTGACGCTGAAGTTACTACACGGCTCTTGTGGGGTTTAGTGCCCCCTGGTCCAGGGATGGGACCGGTTGCTGCTGTCCCGCCGTCGCCACAGCAGCAGCAGGCCTGGCGCTCCCCTCTGCAGAGACCGTGGTGTGCGGCCTCTCTGTCGTCTCCGAGTTGCTGTCAGAGGAGGGTACACGTGCCTCCTTCCCTGGGGCTGCCTCGAGGCGTGGCCAGGCCAGCCTGCGTCTTGGCTTCCCTGAGGCCCCACTCGCTCCTCGGGGCCCTGCACTTGCTGTCCTGCGTCAGGATTGCTGCTCCTTGAGGTCACAGCGGTGAAGTCACTAAGTGACGTGTGCTGTCCGTGTTCCTGGGCTGCTGTGAATACGCTAGTTTGCCAGTGGGGGGCGGGGGGGGTTAGGGACCCACTGGCATCTTTATACACTGTTAGTTGCCCGTCATTATTAATGGCTCCTCTGTCCTCATGGGCGTTTGGAATGTGGGTGTCACATTCACATGGTCACCTTTCCCTTGGCTCAGATAACGTCCCTGAGGACCTCAGGGACCCCTTCTACATCGACCAGTACGAGCAGGAGCACATCAAGCCGCCTGTCATCAAGCTCCTGCTGTCCAGCGAGCTGTACTGCCGCGTCTGCAGCCTCATCCTGAAAGGGGACCAGGCGGCCGCCTTGCAGGGACACCAGTCTGTCATCCAGGCCCTGTCCCGGAAAGGGATCTACGTGATGGAGAGTGATGACACCCCCGTGACGGACCCTGACCTCAGCCAGGCACCCATAAAGATGGTGAGTAGCCCCACGCACCGCCCCTCCCCACACCCCGTGTGTCATGGGCACTGTCGCGGGCAGGTGGTGGCCTCTGGTGCTGTGGGCCCTCGTGTGGTGCACCAGCCCGCCACGTCACCAGCTGCCCCTCTGCAGCTGAGCTGCATGGACGAGGCAGTTTTCCCGAAACTTGAGGTGCACGAGGTGCACATAGCAGCGAGCAGCGGACCGAGGTCTGCGTGCGCGGTTGTGCGGTGGCCTCCCGCGTCATGTGTGGCCGAGTGCACGTGTAGATCTGGGACGGGACGTGGGGAAGAACAGCTTGCTCTCGACTGTCTCGTGGTGAGCGCGCTGGATGCTGACACGCTCAGACATTTGGAGGTGGAACTTCGTGCGCACGCTAAGGGGTTGTGATTGTCGGGCCCATTCTGTTCAGTTGTTGCATGTAGATTTGTCAGTATTTTTGTGCCAACATAAGTAGTTGCCTTTTTCTCTTCAAAGCATTTCCTCCCCATCTGCCTCTAAAGCTATACCACCGATGTGGCTTCGGTTCCAGACCACGCGCAGTCTAAGCCCCTTTGGTGCCCCCTGCACGGCTGTTGTTCAGGCCGTTCCCTGGCCCTTCCGGGTCTGTGTTTCACTCCTTCGGGGCTCTGGGGCTGCCGCGATGTGGGTTGGGAGGGTGTTGCCCAGGCTCTGGGGGATGCAGCGCAAATGCGGCGTGTGGCGTGCTGTGCGGCGCTCCGGGTCGCACATGGGGACCTGTTGGTAGTCGCGTGGCATTGGACATGGCTCTCTGCCCTCTGTACCTTTGCCCACAGCCCTGAAGTAAGGACTCCCCTGCCCGCCGGGGTTGTCAGGGAGATGAGGCAGGAGGACGGAGCCTCCAGGCTGCAGGGCACCGGGCCCGCTGACCCCAACCAAGGAGGGCGGCGTGCAGATAAGGCCTCCCTGTCCCTGTAAGCGGAGAAGAGAGGAACTGCTTCGGGCAGAGTTTTGAGTCTGAGCAGGACTCGTTAACCTGGTGGGGAGGCAGGCGGCGACCCTGACTGCTGCCCCGCTTGCAGAGCGCCCACATGGCGATGGTGGACGCCCTCATGATGGCCTACACCGTGGAGATGATCAGCATCGAGAAGGTGGTGGCCAGCGTCAAACGCTTCTCGACATTCAGTGCCTCGAAAGAGCTGCCGTACGACCTCGAGGATGCCATGGTGTTCTGGGTCAACAAGGTGAGTGCACCTGTGTGGCTGGTCCTCGTGTGTCCTGCTGAGGCCCAGGCTCGGGCAGGGGCCAGCAGAGCTGGATGCGTGGCATCCAGAAACGCCTGCTGTGGTCAGAACAGAAGAGAGCAGAGCGGCGCGCCTCCTGAGCCGGGGGCGGGGGGGGGGGGCAGGGGTGTGCGCAGAGCACGTGTGTCTGGTCGAAAATGCAGGTGTGTTCCTGGTCCGAAGGAACACCTTCCTTGTATCTTAAGTGCCTATTTGCATTAAAGGAGTCCTCCACTTCAGACAGCATTTTGATTAAGAGAGAAACATCTTCTGAAACACCTTTTTTCCCTTTATATTCATAAGCTTACAGTGTAATCTTTTATACAATGTAGGTAAAGAATAGTTATTTTTAATAGCATGTAATTTATTTATAGGATTACCTTACCAAAGTCTTGGCTATTCAGTCTTCTTCTTGCAAAGGAAACAGAATATTGAAAAGTGTCTTGTAAAATTTTTTGCAGGAAATTTTAAATTATTTCATGATACAGTTTGCACACATATTCTTTACGATGTGAGGCCTTTATATGAGGTGAGATAAAAATCGGTGGCCTCGGAATTAGTTGAGGGCGTGGCCCTGCCAGGCCAAGTGTGCGTGCTGCCTCCCTGTGACAACCAGGCCTATGTAAAGGACACAAGACAACCACTCAGACAGTTGCTTGCCCTGCCCTTGACGTGGTCTCCTACCAGAATGCAGGTTTGGGGGCTCACGTGGATGGACAGACTGACTTGCAGTGGGCTCAGGGACCTCTGGGTCCTGCTATGGACTCGGAAGTTGGCGGTGCCATCAGGCCCTCCCTCCGTGGTGAAGGCCCCCCTGTACAGTCCCGGGCTTGCCTGAGGCTGTGTGTGCACGCGCGCACGTGTGTGAAGCACCTGGGGCGCCTGGTGGACGATGGGGCACAGGACCAGCACACGCTGCCACAGGGGACCCAGGCCATGTTACGTCTCTGCCGTCCTAGCATGGGCTTGCTGTGGCCAGAAGTTCACGTTTTAAGCTATTTTTTTCCTTTAACAACTTTTATTCTCTTATAGAAGAGAAAACATGGATGAGCAAACAGAACAAAAAATAAATTCCCCACAGGCATTCCATCTATTAACGTAGTGTTTGATATCAAGTCTCACGGTTTCCGTCCCTGTGGGCGCAGTACAGCCTTAAAGGCACAGTGTCCGTCTTCCCAGGGTCAGGCTGCCCTGGGTGGCTGTGGTGAGGCCGCTCCCTCGGCGTGGGCAGGGCCCCGCCCCCGCCCACCAGCACACTCCTGGGTGGGCGCCCTTATTTCCCTCCCACACCTCCCTGGCAGGTGGTGGTGGTTTCAGCCGAGGTTCATTTCTAAAGGCTTTAGATTGGTTTTTGCCAAGTTTCTGAGCATAAATATTGTACTGTTTTTTTCATACTGTTAGTTTGTGGAGATATCTTTTCTGCATGTCCTCCTATATATGGGATATTATTTAAATATACTTGCCAATTTGAAACATGAAAAATAGTGTCTTTTATTTCTTCATTCACCAGTAAAATTGAAGTTTAAAAAGTAGAGTAAATATACTATGGAGCTTCCACAAAAATTAAAAAGAGAGCTGCCACATAACTCAGCTATTCCACTTCTGAGTGTTTACCTGAAGAAAACAAACACTAATTTGAAAAGATATATGCACCCCTGTGTTCATTGCAGTGTTGTTTACAGTAGGCAAGATCTGGAAACAACCTAAGTGTCCATTAGTAGACGAGGGGATAAAAAAGCTGTGGTACATTTACACAGTGGAATAATACTTGGCCATAAAAAAGAAGGGAATTTTACCACTTGTAACAGCATGGATGGACCTGGGTATTATGTTCGGTGAAATAAGTCAGTCAGAGGGTGATAAGTACCATACAATTTCACTGGTATGCGGAATCTAAAAACAAAATAACAAATGAATAAATAAAACAAACAGACCCACAGACACAGAGAACAAGGTGATGGTTGCGGGGCGGGGGCGGGCGGTCAGGAGATGGGCTAAAAAGAGCATGCGTCTGGCTAGTTATCTCTATTTTTGGTAAATTGCTTGCTTGTTGTCTTTGGCCATATTTCTTTGGGGAATGGTATGTCCTTTTTCCCCCAGTTTGGTCATCTATCAAGGGTATTACCCATTTACCATATTTAACTTTTTTAAAATTTACTGATTTGAGGGGGTGGGCATGTCGCCTTGCTGTCCCCCTTACGGATGCGCGCGCTCCCTGGTTGCTGCCTGTGTGAGCCCCGAGGGGGCTCGAGCCCCCAGCCCTGCTGTGTGGGTGGCACTCGAACGGCCTGAGCTGCCGGCCAGGGCCGTGCTCCAGGGAGTGTGCCTCCCTGTGTCTTGGCTGAGGCGTAGATGGCCCTCCCCAGTCCAGCTCGTTGGCGCTGCTTCCTCTTGGAGGGTTCTGGTACTTCAGGAAGGGCCCTTTCTGAACTTCCCGCCTCCGACGGACGCTGTCTTCTGGCTTGCGGTCAGGGGAGGTGCTGACTCGGCTCCTGGAACCCGCCCCTGGTGCCCGCCGTGCTGCACGGTCGCTTGGGCCACTGTGGTCAGATCTGGCACCCACTGCAGATTCTTGGGTATCGAGCAAGGTGTGTGCGCTCTCACGCACTGGGGGAGTGTCCCACACTCCCTGCCTTCAAGGGCTCCTCCCAGGGGTGGGCTCTGGGGCAGGGGAGATGGCGCCTGCATTCGTGGCATCGGGGGTCCCCCTCCGCCCGCCGTGGGACTGGCCTGCCTTTCTTACTGCTGCGTCCCTGGCCCCCTTGTGGGTTCCCGTGCCTGGGGTGCCTCCCCGCCCGAAGGCTTCACTCTACCGAGGGTTTTCTCCACTGGAAGCCACTCCTGTTTCGTGAGGCTGCGGCTCTTTGCGGGGCGTGCCTGCAGCCAGGTGTGTGCGCAGTGGGATTTCTCTCCTGCGTCTGTTCTTCGGTGCCCAGCGGGGTCTGAGTTCTCCATGAAGCTTAGTCGCAGGTGCTGTTTCCACGATTCCTGCTCTGTGCCGGCACCAGGGACGGAGTCGTGCGCTCACATGCGCCCTGACCTGTTCTCACCTGGGAGGGTGCCTGTGCCAGTCACTTGCTTTTCATGTATGACTCTGGGCCTGGGGGTGGGGGGGTCTCACCCCGCGCCCGCCCCCCGCCCTCCAGCAGCTGTGGAGCCACTGGCCTGTCCGGGGACCACCCCCTGGTGCGGGTGTGTTTCCCGGGGTAGAGTTGCTGAGTCACCTGGGGCCTCCGTTTAACCCTCGAGGACCAGGCAGAGTTTTTCACAGCGACCATGCCTTTCTCCGTCCCACCCGCACTGCTGGGGCTCCCCGTTTCCCACGCCCTCGCCTGTGCTGGCTCCCTGGCTCCCCGACTCTCGCCGCCCTGCAGCGTGTGAGAGGGCGCCTCGCTGGGGCTCCGATGTGCATCCCCGGTGACCGAGGACAGGGGTCTCTTTCCACGCGCTTGCTGGCCATCTGTAGGTTTTTGGAGAAATATCTATTCAGGTCTTTTGCCGATTTAAAAATCGGATTATGTGTCCTTTTATTGCTGTGAGAGCGCTTGTGTGCACCCTGACACTAGGTCGGCGAGCCCTGCTGCCCTCTCGCCTCCTTCCTGGCCCTCTCCTCGCCCCTGCCTGCAGGGTGTCACGTGCTGGCCCCTGCGCCACGGAGGTCTCACCAGTGTTGTCGCCCCCCGCGACCCCATGTCGAAAGTTAAGTGCATCAGTGTCCCCACCAGTTGGAGCAGGAAGTCTTTTTCCCATTTCATGATGAAAAGATGTGACCAGGTGGAAAAGTTGTGGCAGAGAATAGCCGTGTGCCCCCCTCCAGATTGTACAGGCAGCATTTTACGTACTTGCTTGTGACTGCCCATCTCTTCTAATTCATTTATTCTGATGTTTACCGGTACTGATTTTCTTTCGTGTTTTTCTCTTAAGAACAGTTTTCTGCTGTCTCCTCTGTGTTCTCGCTGATGAGGGCAGACTCGGCCCTGTGCCCTTCCCTCAGCCCCCAGCTTGGGCACCGCCCCCGCCAGCCCCAGGGAGCGCTCTGCTCCGCGGCAGCGCTGTCTCCTCGCGGTTTTGATTTTATCTTTGACTTACTAACTCTGGGGGAGTGTGCTTTAATTTCTGCAGAGCTGTACTGACTGTGAAAGGGGTGTCCAGTAAACTTGTGGTCCAGGCTGAGTTAGTGTTCCTTCCGTCCGGCTGGGAGCGTGTGAGCCAGCGTCAGACTCTCCGGAGGGGAGTCTCAGCAGGCTCCTTTATCAGTGGCCTCTGTTGGTGGTGACAGAGGACGGTGCTATGTGCGCGCTGTGGATGTGAGGTGGCAGCCGTGCATGGCGCTCAGGGACCCGGTGCGTCTCCTGCGCAGCAGTCACAGGCCACGTGGAGTCCGAGACTTCCGCGTGTGCATTCCCGTCTGGGCCCCTGCCTCTCAGAGTGGGAGTCAGAACGGGGGCCGGGGCACCGCGCCTGGGCGGCGATGCGGGTACCCATGCTGGGAAACAGCCGCCTTCTCAGCGTGTTTTTCTTCTCCTTCAGGTAAATCTTAAAATGAGGGAGATCACGGAGAAGGAAGTGAAGCTGAAACAGCAGTTGCTGGAGAGCCCAGCTCATCAGAAGGTAAGGCCTTGGACTTCTCGGCACCGCCCTAGGTGAGCGCGGCCCAGGAGGGGCATGCCCTTGTCCCTGTTTGTGACTCCTGTCTTTCCTCACAAGACAGGAATGGGTCTCCCCGGCAGGCTGGCCCCATGGCCCCTTGGTGGCAGTGGGCACGCAGCCTGCAGCCTCGCTCCCTGGCGGGGGGTCTTGTATGTAACCGGGGGTGCAGGGGATGCTGGGAGGCATGGGGGTTCTGGAAGTTCGCTTCTACCAATCAGCACGTGAGGAGGGTGCCGACTGCCAGCGGCGCCTTGCACACCCCGTACGCTGCCTGTGAGGGCCGGGAGCCCGGCGCTGGCCCCAAAGCCCTGTGTGGGGTTCGGGCGGGGCTGTGTGGCGCACCTGAGGAAATGACGCAGATGGTGTTGGTGCGTTCCGGTCATTTCTGTCCTTTCTTCCCCTCGCATTGGCCTTTTTGCCAAGCACATGTGACCGCATCCACATCCCTTAAGCGCGGGTACGATGTGGCCCCGCCGTGTCTGCGGTCTGCCGGTGCCCCTCCGGGCTGGGTAGATGTGTGGGCACAGCACGCGCGCCCGCTTTTGTTCCTCCTGTTCTCAGACGAGGCCGAAGGTGCACTGAGCCCCCGCGAGTGCAGCTGCGTCTGTCCTTCTGGATGCGCAGCCCCTCCCCCGCAGAGGCTGGTGCTGCAGAGGTGCCGTGCCGCTTCAGGTCATGGGCACCGGTTTCCTCATGCCCACGCCGCGCCCACGTGTGTGTCATCCGTCCACACGCGAGCCCGGCCTGCTGACACTCCTCTCCTGCCTTCTTCCTCCCTGCTTCCCGAGCAGTCTCCCTCCAAGTGGTACTGGAAGCTGGTGCCCGTAAGTGGACTCCGTGCGCACCGCTGCCATCAGACGCCATCCTGTGCAGTCGCCTGCTTCCATTCCCAGTCGCCCTCACTGAACCCTTTTCTTTTGTTTGAATGTCCTCCTGGTGTCGTTGTTGTACTTGGTGCAGTGTGAGCCGTAGCCTGGCCAGGGCTGAACGGCTTCATTTCATAGCTATTGGGGCGCTTGGAGCTCTGAGTCGCATTTCGTAGCACGCAGTTTGTGTTGCGCGTCTGGGGTAACGTCACAGGTGGCGGTCTGCATTTCCGCGCATGGTCACGGAGTTACTCTCTGTGCTGGACGTGAACCTAAAGACAGGGTCTGTGCTCGTTTCTGAGGAGGACTGATAGATCAGCTCTGAGCGGCCCTTTGTTTTGTCCACGCTGGTGGACTGTCCCTAAGCTGGCATGTCACATGTCAGTGCCCATAGACTGCCTCAGTGCCAGGGACCACCTGGTGATAAAGGTGATCGCCGGGAGGAAGGCCGTTCTCCGGCCGTCACCCCCCCCCATGCAGGGGCCCCCCTGCACCCCACAGCGGGGAAGCGCAAGGGTGGCTGGCTCTGCAGCTGAGCCTGGCCCCGCGGCCCCAGCCGGAGGGAAGGGGGCGCGCGTGTGGCGGGGCCCGGGGCCCGGGCGGCCCCTCTGCACATGCCTTCCGCTGCCTCGTCCTGTAGCTCCACACTGGGGCAACGTGGCCTCAGATCGTGCCACAGCGGCGCCCCCTGGAGACCAGCTGGGGGGCCGGGCGCTGCGCTGCGGGCTGCGGTGCTGCTGATGCTGCTGCTCTCTCTGGGGGGTAGTAACAACCAGAAGAAAGCCCCTCGTGGGCGTTTACACGTCTTAACTTTTTGAATCCTGAAAGCTAAAGAGTTAAATGTTCAGACAGTTACAGGCATTAGTGAGGAATCAGCCAGAACTTCATCTGTCCTGTAGGAAGGAGGTTTCAGAGGAGGGTTAGAGGAACCGGACAGTGTGACCAGGGGCCGTGACCCTCCCAGTGTCCTCTTAGTAGCCGATCACCATGACTGTCGGACCACCATGTCCTGCAGACAGGCTGTCGGGGGTACGCGAGGGAAGGTCTGGTCCAAGTGGCAGGCTCCGAGGTCTCACCTTGCCCTTCCGCAGCCCTGGCGGTCGGCAGGCCTGGCTGAAGGTAGCTGGCCGCGCAGGCGTTTGCCCCGATTTTAAGTTCGCTCCATCCATCTTCAGTCGGGAAACCATTTGCTTCGTTGCATGCTGTGGTCGGTCACGTGTGTGCTGTCTGTCTGTCCGTGTGGGAGCTGGCCTGGCGCACGCCCTTGCGTCTGCATGCTGGAGCCGGGACCCGCCCGCGTCATAGCCTGTGCTGTGGCCCGAGAGACAAGTTTAAGTCCATGGCGGAACAGACCTGGTGACACAAATGAGGCCTTGGTCGTGTCAAAAGAACGTCACAGGTGTTTCCCATTCCGTGCCAACGCTGGCGATTCTTCACTGGGCGCTTACTGAGATACCGACTCGAAACCCCAGATCGCTGAGAGACCTCCTCTCTGGTTGGCCTCCGCGCAGCTGCGCGCTCCTGCCGCCAGGCCGGGCTGCCGGTTTCCCCTGCCCGTTTGTCCGGTGTGTTTCCCCCTGCGGGGGAAAGTGTGGGGGCGGGACATGCCATGTCGTAAAGCCGTTTGGTGAACGTTAATGCAGAGAGTAGGGGACAGCCGGACGTGTGGGACGGGGCCCGCCCCCCGGCCCCACTCGGCCCCCTCGGCGGCCTGGTCTGCACACCCTCCTGTCCCCGGGTGACGGCACCTGCTTCCCTGAGGGCGAGGTCCGGGCCCCCACGACGCACCTGTCCTGCATGGCGCCCTGCATGCTGTGCCCGGTCTGTTGTCGCTCCGTCGCTGCCCTGTCGACACAGGATGCAAAATTTTGTCTCACCTGGTCTCAGAAAGTCCTCGGACTTAATGTTAATGCCGTTTTGTATTTTCTTAATGGCCTAACGAGGCGGATGCTAGTAATCCTGAGAAAAGTAACAGCAACTTGGGCCTCCAAGCACGAGGATGCTCACAGTTGCCTCTCATCTGTGTGCACCATGCGGCGCTGGGCAGTGTGGACACGCCGGCTGCCTCCCTGGGGGACGCCGTGGCACGTCAGGAGGAGGTGGCCCTGCCATCGTTGGCAGGGTCTCCTGTCACCTAGTGTGGCTGGGAGCACAGTTTCCCGGTCTTGCCATGTGTGCTCCAGGCAAAGATGTAGAGTGTGTCGCCCAGGCAGGCTGAGCCCTTTCCTACGGTTGCCTTGTTCCAAGCATTGTCTGGCGGGCGTTATGTGAGCTCTCTGTTTAGCAGGCTCCTGCGACGCAGGCGGTAGTGGAGGCACCTCATGTGTAGAGACCATCTTCCTTTTGTCAACCGCAGGTGCGCTACCGCCGAGAGCACCTGTCTGCGAGGCAGCCGCCCTGCTTCCCGCTGCTGGAGGACCTGATGCGCGACGGCAGCGACGGCGCCGCGCTCCTGGCCGTGGTACACTACTACTGTCCGGAGCACATGAAGCTGGGCGGTGAGTGTGCAGCCCGGGCCTGGCCTGGGGCAGCCCAGGACCACCGCGCCGCCTCGCCCCTGGCGCCAGCCGGGGGTAGTGCATTCGTGCCTGATGGCGACGGTGCGGGGCCGGAGCACAGTAGCTGTGACCTCACTTCGGCCTCAGCGTGGCAGGGTTTTGTCAGCCCTGCCACTGGGACCTGAAACCGCTGGCACTTGGTGTGGGGTGGGAAACGCATGAAGCGTGGGTCTGTTCACAGGCCTTGGGAAACGACCCTCTGTGCTCGTCAATGATGCCAGGTGTCCCTGCAGGGAACCCACAGCCCGACGGGGCAGGGGGGAGGGCTGCACAGGGCCGCGGGGACGGCACCCCCACTCCAGTCGGCGAAGCGCCCTCTGTGGGAGCAAGCGCGAGACCGAGAGAATGTCCAGAACATGGTTGCACACGTGCCATGCTTGTGTTAGACTCTGGCACCGGGGGGTTGAGCTGATGGTGGTCAGTCCTGCTTCGGCTTCAGGTACAAAAGTGCTGGATTGTATGGTTTTATAGACAAAATAGTTTTAAACATACAGCTGAACTTGAGAGAAAGGGGGAGTCCTGGGTGCCTAGAGAAGGTCTTTGTCTTTGAGTGAAGCCCCCAAATTGACACCTGGTCGCCCTCGGCCTGGTGGGCCTGCCATGCTCGTCTGGCCTTCTGGGGGCTGTGTGTGGGTGGGGGGTGTGGCCAGGACCCTGGGAGGGACTGGGAAAGCCCCTCTGCCAGCCCGGAAGGGACTGGGGGCTTGTCGAGTGCCCAAGGCCTTGGGGTGGGGGCGGGGGCGGTCAGTGTGGACGTATTCACAAAACATGGACACGATTAAGGCCATGGAAGAAACCTCAGCCGATTGCAGAGCTCGATAGTGTGCCACCACGCTGCGGGACAAGACACCAGGAGCAGGAGATGCAGCCTCTTTCCCCAGCCCTCTGACATAGTCAGTCTCAGAGACCGAACACGGTGTCTCCTGGGTCGCTGTGGGAACCACAGTGCAGTTTGCTAGTCTGGGCCCTACCAGGGCGGGATCGCTGTCTGTTGCTCACTGGTATATATGCCAGCCATCAAAAGTCATGCCTGGGACAGCTTGGTGGCTGATGGTAAATAAATGAGCAAGTGGCGTCCATGCCAGACCTGTGGGGCGCAGCTCAGAGTGGCAGGGAGGGGGCCCTGGTAGTCTCAGCCTCGGTACATGTTCTGGAAAAGAAGGAATTTTTTGAATTCGTGAACTAGGTTGATTTCAGTGCATTAGCCAAGAACATGGACGTGAGTCCAAGGAAGGTTGGGGGGAGCAGAACGAAGAGTGGGTTCCTGTGCCGTCCTCCGGGCAGAGGAGAGCCCGGGCTGCCCGCACCCCTGGGAGGGGCCCGGGACCCCTCTGGGTGCCGGACAGGGAGCACCTGCGCAGGGGAGCGGCGGCGGTCAGCCCGAGCAGCAGCCGGCTCCCGGTGGGCGGGACGTGCGAAGTGTTGGGTGAACAGAGCCAAGAACGGGTGGGAAACCTGACAGGCCCTGACTACACGGTGGGCTCCGGGGAAGGATGCGTCCCCGCAGACTGGCTGTGGCCTCGTCTTTGGTCAGCCCTCAAGCTGCCGCAGCGCCCTGTGTCATGGGCCTGTCTGGGAGAGGGGCCCGAGCTTTGTAGGCAGATGGCCCCCTGACCCCAGGAGCAGGGCTCAGGGCAGAGCAAGGGGGGAGAGGGTGGGCCACACTCCCTGCCAGTACAGGTCGGAAATCCTCGGAAGGTCCTAGAAGACAAGAACTGGGTTATGGAACGCCTCCTACACGATGGTCTCAGTAGGCCTAGCGCAAGATGGTCTGTTTGAAGTCACTGCCCCCGTGTGATGGACGCTGTAGGCCTGTGGGTGACTTGCTCTGACTCCGCAGAGGTTCCTGGAGCAGACTGCCTCAGACAGGGCCCTGCGGGAGGCAGCAGCTCAGCCGGGCCCGACGGGGCGGGATGGGCGGCAGGGGGTCTTCGCAGGCCTACAGTGTCCGCCTGCCCTGCACGTGGGGTCAGCTCACTGGGAATGTCATGGCTGCTGAGCTCTTGGAGATGCTTGCAGCCCAGTTCAACAGAAGGGGCGACCCCCCTGGAGGAGATGGTAAACTCTTGTAGAGATGCCAAGAGTCAGTATAAAGATTATAATTTCCCAGTTGGTTCATCAATTTCTTGTTAGTCCAGTAGATAACTTTCTTTTTTTCAAAAGTGCACATAGTAAAAACTAGTGAGGATAGAGTAAAGGCCAAAGGGACAGAGTTCATCTTTGTTGCATTTTATTTCGATACAAGGTTAAGTGTCCAGAGGAGCGGAGGGGCCCCTGCAGGCCTCCCCGCAGGCTTCCCAGGCCGTGCCATTGGTCCTGCCTGTGCTTTCTCACCCTCTGACCCTGGAGAGGACCCTGGGGAACAGGGGCACCCCTGCCGCAGCAGGTGCCAAGAAGACCCGCAGCGCTGCGCTCGCCCGGCCCGCCCCGGCCACCCGCCACCCTGGTGCCGCAGTCCGCTCCCCATGGCCACGGCCAGCGCTGCGGGCGCCTCTGCCCTGGAGCCGGTCCCCAGCCCTTCTCTGTCTGTCTTGACCTGATGTTTTCGAAGACGGCAGGTCATTGGGGTGTTGAGCTTCCCTTGTTTGGCTTTGTGCAGCCCTTCTTCCCAAGGAGGTTTAGGGCCCGCGGTTTTAGTGGGAGTGCCGCAGAGCTACAACGGGTCTTCCCCTCGCTTCCTGTTGGGGGCCTGACGTTGCTGCGGCCTGTGCCAGCAGCACCGGCTGTGGTTGCTTGGCTCAGGCGGCGCGGGATGGGTTTCTCCACTCTGAGATCCCCCTATTTTTGCTTTGTAGTTAACTGGCAGTTTGGGGGAGATGCTTTGAGTCCATCAATATCGAGTTTCCTTTTCCATCTGTTACTTTGCACCCTCCCACAGGGGGGCGCCATCTCCTCTCTCCACAGGCTCTCTTACTGACCTGTACGTTTGTGTCAGGGTGGCCTCGTGGGCTATAATACATCACGCTCCAGAATACAGCGTTGTTGTTGCTCAGATGGCTCCAGATTTCAGGCAGGTGGATTTTGAAGAATAAGAACGTGGGGTACTTGATACACAAAGCCCACGCTTTGTCTAACTTTACATCAGCTCAACCAGTGTGATTTGGGCTCAGGAGCAGTTTCGTGGCTCTCTGTGGGGGGCCCACAGCTGACAGGGAGGGGGACTGGCCAGTTCAGAATGTTTCTAACATTGGTGTTGGGATGGATTACCTAAATTACAAAGCAGCACAAATAATAGAAAATGATTGCTGTATATAACCGTATTGAAATTCAGTGTGGTGATATGGGGCATTATCAGCAAAATGGTGACGAACCATATCCGTGAAAAGGGACGTGACGGGACAAAGTCGTGATAAACTGCACCCGTGAAAAAGCACTGGACGGAGGGTCACCACACAGTCCTTCTGTAACCACAGCCTGGGGGGACTTCCTCCTGGTCAGTAGGGCAGGCGGCACGGAGCCCGGAAGGCACAGGCTTCTCGTGGAGAGAGGGAGTGAGTCCGCAGCAGGCGCTGGGGACACGCACCGCGCACCCGCCCAGCAGAGGTGCGGGGCAGGGAGCGCCAGGCTCCGGAGGCGGGGGGGGGTCGGCCTGGTGTGGGGAGGGCCCCCCTTCTTGGGCGTGCGAGTGCAGAGAGTGCACACATGAGATTGGTTTTTATGGCATTTTTCGTACTTGTGAAAATTGCGCAGTACTGTGTAGCTGTTGCAGTGAATGGAGTCTGGCCACATCTATATAGACCTGTTTGGAAACATAATACTGAGTTTAGGGAAAGCAGGCAGCAAAGTGATAGGCACAGTGCTGTCCTGAATGTGAATTTCAGACAGCCAAGTCAGCAGTGGGCCGTTGATGGACACATCGTTCATGGACCCAGCGCATGGGATGGGAGCTCTGGCCCCACCTGGGAGGGGTCACGCAGTCGGGGAGGGCGGTTGCCTGGGGAGTGGGGCTTACCTGCTCTGTGGAGGGGGGCCTCCTGCTCCGCCCAGTCTCCTGAATTTTGGGATTGGGTGTATTTCTGTACCATCTCGTGGACAAGCCTGGTGATCTCATTTTTGTCCCCCGCCCCCGGCCCTGCCTGGATGGCTAAGCATGAACCAGCTTTATTACATCCCTTTTGAACCTGAACGGTGGGGGTTGCTGCCCATTTTGGAAGCCCAGCTTTAAAATCCCGGGTAATTTCTGTTAGTTTTTTAGATGTGAACAGTTCAAGGCAGATCCTGGAGATTCCTCAGGTCTTTTTGTTAGTATTTCCTTCCTGTAGTCGGTGTTACTTGCAGTATTTACTGTGGTGTTTAAATTTCCTAATGTAGCCTCTCACTGCTGCCCACACTGAAAATGGCTCTCAGTTTGGGATTTTTTAGGTGCGCACAGTTCTGTGTCAGGGTATGTTTATAATGAATCGTGCTTTTCTTTTTATCTGTTAGATATATGCTTGAAGGAGGTAACATCGATGGCTGACAGCCTATATAACATTCGGCTCCTGCGCGAATTCTCAAATGAGTACCTTAACAAATGCTTTTACCTCACCTTAGAAGATATGCTGTACGCTCCCTTAGTGTTGAAGGTGAGAACGAATTCTTAAACACACGCTTTGAAAACCATGTGTGATTAAGCTGCTCATCATGACCTTGGTTTTGTGTTGTTTTCTTGCAGCCGAATGTGATGGTTTTTATAGCCGAGCTCTTCTGGTGGTTTGAGACTGTCCGGCCAGATTTCGTTCAGCCCCGGGATGTCCAGGAGCTGAAGGACGGTGAGTGCGGGCCGGTCCGTCGGGCTGATCTCCGCTGAGAGGCCAGCGCTCGGCAGGTGCCCCGATCGCTTCCTGACGTGCTGTGCAACGGTAGCTTTTCAGTCGCCATGGCTTTCTCAGGAGCGCAGGCCTTCGCCCTGTCTCCACTGCCTTCTAGTGCCCTCCCGTGTGGCCCTCAGACTGTGCAGCCTGGGGCCCGTCCTCGCCCCACAGCCCGGGCCGAGGGGCAGCCGGTTCTGATGTGCTTCCTTGGTAGGAGACACGGCTGCGCTGCGTCTGCCGGCCCCTCCCTCCGCCGCCCCCCCCGCCCCGTCTCGTGTGCCATGCCCGCGGGCAGAACGCGCCCATGTTCACTGGAGTCAGATGCCCTCCCAACCCCCAAAACCCAGAATTCCCTTCTGGAGGGCGGGCCCATGGCAGTACAGGCTCCCCCGCTGCGTGACTGTTCGAGGAACCCGTCTGTGTCGGCGCACAGGCCGGCGTCGCTGCGAGAGGCTGAGGCTGCATTCAGCTGCGGTGGGATCTTTTTGAAGACAACACGTGTGCCCATTTCATGATGGGTGGTACCCCGGCGCACCTGCTCACACCACGCTGCGTGTCCACCAGCTTTTGACCAAAACCAGCATGACCCCTGTGCCCCATTCTCCTCATTCACCTGGTCTTGCCCCGAGCAACTTTATGTTTCCCTGGATAAATAAGTCTTTGAAGGGAAACATTTTGCCCATGTGGAAGAGTTGGAAAAAACAGCAGAAGCACTAAAAGGCATCAGAATTGAGGAGGTCAAAACTGGCTTGAGCAGTGGAGAAAAACGTCTCAGTGGGTGCAGTGCGTCAAATGGGGAGTAGTTGGAAGGTGACTGAGGTTTAAACATGTGAGAATAAATACACAATTTTTTGTAAGTAAATTCCGGGTCCCCCTCGTATAAAGCTTCCAGGAGGTGATATGGGAGAGCATGTTTGTGTCCTTATGATTCCTTACAAATATCAAAACATTAGCTACAAAGGAAAAAATTGATGATTCAGCCACATTAAAATAAGACCTTTTTTCTTTTTTGAATTGGAAGATGATAAAAACCATAAAAATAAATACATCAGCTTTTCAAGGGGAGAAGAGGGTTGGCCACTGCCAAGAGTCCTAGAATACGCAGAAAGCTCACCCACAGCCGCGAGCAGAAGAAAACCCCGTAGAAAGTGAGCAGAGAAGCTGGCCTTGACCAGGCACTCCACTCCATGAAGCGGGTCTCGTGTGCCCGGTTGCTTGTGGGATGATGCTCATCTCCTCAGTAGTCCCAACAAAAGTCGTTTGTGCGCCCCACCCCCCCAAGACCACAGAGGGACAGCGGAGCGGAGCCAGGTTCGGGCTGTGCCGAGGGCGTGTCTCTCCGCCCGTCCCAGCTCGGCGCCTCCCCTCGCTGGGAGCCAGCAGCCTGCCCTGCCTCCCAGTTCAGCCCCATCCTGACACCCAGGTCCCGGGAGGTCGTTCCCCACCCCGCCACACGCCTCTGCCGCGGGCCACGCTGCTCCCCCAGGGCCTGGACTCCCTGACGCACCCAGCACCCAGCAGCCAGTCCTTGGGCAGGAGCTGCGTGCGGAGTGCTGCGCGGGCGGGTGCTGGGCGTGCAGCCGGGAACCACGGGGACGCTGCGTGGTTACCTACGGAGAGCACCGTGCCGCGTGCTGCGCCCGGAGGACCGGACCCCCAGGGATGGGTGTATTTTTTGGCACTGTGGGCGGGCTGGGCTGGGAGGCAGGCAGCAGGGCAGGTGGAAGGGAGCAGAGGCGTGAGCGAAGCTGCCGTGCTTGCAGCGTCTCATTGGTGGCTGCTCCTTGCCTGCCGGGCCGCAGAACACGGGGTTCCCCGCCGCCTCGGCCTTCTGTAGTGCACTTGCTAATGCAGTCAGTCTGCGCGTGTTGCTCACTGGGTCGCTGCTGCACGTGTGTCTTGGGCAGCCCCCCTGAACCGCCTTGCCCGACCTGGGCCCGCCCTGGCTGCTTCCTGGCCCTGCTGCTTGCCCTGTGTGGCGTCTCCCTCCCTGTCAGCCCCAGCCCGTGCTGGTGAGCCTGGTGGCTGGAGGAGGGTGGGGGCGGACAGGTTCTGCAAGGCCGTGTGCCATGCTGCCAGAGGCCTCGGCAGGCCTCCAGGCGCAGGGCGGGGGCGCCCTCTTGTGCAGATGCTCAGAGCTCTGGGGAGCCCGGGAATTCAGGTTCTCAGGGCCCAGGAGTCCCTGTCCCATGTGTCAGGGTCCGTGCGACAGCCTCCCGTTGCTGTCTCCTCGCCCTCCAGTGGGCTCAGGCCAGCCACCCACGTTCACGTCCACTCGACCTCTGCGTCCCCTCTGCCGGCCACCCCCGGGGACCACCCCCCGTGCCATGGCTGTCTGGGCTCTGGCCGCCATGCTGCTGAGGCCTTGTTGCCATCTGGCCAGGGAGGGCTCAGCCCCCAGGTCCTGGCCTGGCCCTGGCACCACCATCTTTGGCCAGCACTTAGGGAGCAACCTTGGAGACGGGGCTCCTGGTGAGTTCTGGAGCCGACGTGGCCGCTGGGTGGCGGGTCACACGCTAGGGGCTGCTTGCTGGTGGTGAGAGATGTTCCAGCTGGTTTCACTGCTCTGTGTTCTAACGTGTATTATTTTTAAATTTTGATATAATATGTGTAGCAGTCATTATTACTACAGAATACATTTGTTGAACTTGAAACCAGTGTTTTTGGAGAAGTTTGGTTTCAAGTAAAAGAGCAGAGTTATTTTTGGTGCTTGTAAAAGTTGTAGGGTGTTTTGGATGCTTCTTGCTAATGCAAGTAACTGTAAATAATATATTTTTATAAAACTTCTGTTTCCACAGCAAAAACAGTGTCACACCAAAAAAGCAGCCGGCCCCCTGTTCCTATCTCCAACGCCACCAAGCGCAGCTTCCTGGGCAGCCCCGCGGCAGCAAGCCCGGCCGAGCCGCAGCCGTCCGCTCCGCTGCCGGCCGAGGGCTGCCACAGGCACCGCCTGCACCCCGAGGAGCCTGAGCACCTGTGAGTCTCTGCTTCCGGAGTCCCGCTGCCGTCCCGCTGCCCTTTCCTGGCTGCTGGGAGATGCCCCGCGGGTCCTTTCTGTCAGACTGCGACCAGAGTCGGGAAGTCCCCCGGTTGCAGTTTTGGGTTATGTATCCCAAGTTTGAAGTTGTCAGTGTTCTTTTGGTTTTTTTTTTTTTTTTTTTTTTTTTTTAGTAGTTAGTTTTTCCCAAAGAATCGGTGAATTTCTCACAGACAGTGTGAACTCATGATGGTCTCGCAGTTTGCTTTTGACCTAGAAGACTGCTAAACCCGTGCTTTTTCTCTCTGGTTCTTTCTCCTAAATTTAGGGGGAAAGGGGCTTCTGCCTTCAGCCCGTCGCACCCTTTGCTGCCACTGAGGCAGAAACAGCAGAAGACGGTGCAGGGAGAGGACCCCCCCGGTAAGAGCTCCCCCAGCGCCCCTCCTTACAGCAGCTCACTCAGAGCGCGGCTCCCGAATTAAACCCCTTGCCGTGCGTAGTGGTGCTGGGGAAGGCCGTGGCAGTCAGTCTCATTTGTATGGACGCCCCTTAGAATTTACTGTCTTTATCGTGGAAATACCATCAAATCCATTGGGCTGCGTGAAGTACACAGAAAATTGCTCTGCTGTACTTAAGCAAGAATTTAGATGTGTTGATCTTCACTCAAAGTTGTGATTATTTTACTTCACGGATCGGACCGATCTCTGTGGAGGTGCACGTGGTGCACCACTGACTCTATTGAGCTGCATTGTTGCGATTTTCTGCTTTCCATGAGGAGTTTGGGGTGTTACGATGCGTTCCCGTGAGGAATGGTTCTTGTGCTGAGTTTTAAGTGGCATAGAGTTGGTGCCTTACCGCAGACTGCACTGCCTGCTTCCTCCACCCTGCAGATCAGCGACATCGGTCCAACTCCTTGACTCGAGTGGACGGGCAGCCACGGGGAGCAGCAGTCGTCTGGCCAGAAAAAAAAACCAGGTGAACTGTCCGTCTTATTTTAAATTCATTTCTGTGTGAAATGTTCTGTAGACTAACAGCAGACTTCTGCCATGGCCCAGGGCCCCAGGGTGTCCACGGGGCTGACCGGCACCGGAACGCTCCTTGCAGCCCCTGCCACTCTCGAGGGAGGCACTGTGACAGGTGGGGTCGCAGCCGAGGGGGCCAGGCCAGGTGTGAGGACCCCGCAGGCAGCGCTGAGGTTTGCGGAAGTGAGAGCTCATGCTCACCGTGTTGGCTGTGGTTTTAGACAGTGTAGTCTTTCATGCAGTGGGTTTCGTGTTTCAAGTTTTAACCAACCTAAAACACTTCCGCTTTAATTTCTAGTATGATAAACATGGATTCATAATGATAACTGTGATAAGTAGAAGCTCTTCGGGTCCTCAGTAGTTTCACAGGGCATAAAGGGGTCCCGGGAGTGAAATGTTTGAGAGTCGTTAGGTGGAACTAGCTCTGGTCTCCTGCCCAGAAGAGGGATTGCCTGGCTCTCAGCTAAGGTCCATGCTCTCTTCGTAACTGGTGTTGCCGTCACTCACTGCTGGAGTCGCCTCTGGGGTGACAGCGGTGTGTCCAATGGGCTTCTCCTTCGCCTTGCAGGCCTGTGTCTCAGCCAGCGCCCTTTGCTCTCCATCACGCTGCGAGTTGCGAAGCGGACCCTGGCTCTGGTGACAGCGTCAGCTTGGCCCGCTCCATCAGCAAGGACAGCTTGGCATCCAACGTCATCACCCTGACCCCGCAGAACCAGCCACACCCCTCTGCCCTGAGGGCCAATGGGAGGAGCCTCCTGAATAACGTCGACATTGAGGACGAGGACGAAGAGCTCGTGGCCATCATTAGAACGGACGGGGCTCCCCACGGCGGTGACCTGGGCCCCGTGTCAGGAGCCAGGTCTCCCCAGAGACTGGCGGGCACCTTGGAAAGTAAGCCGGACAGTTTCTTCTTGGAGCCATTGATGCCGGCCGTGCTCCGGCCCGCCAAGGAGAAGCAGGTGGTCGCCAAGGAGGACGAGTGTGGCGAAGGGCGGCCAAGAAGCTGTACGGCCAGGCGGCCTGGCGAGGGCCACCCGCCGCCGGGGCGGAGGAGGACGCCCAGCAGTCATGCCAGTCGTGACTTGAATAGGACTTTTACCCCCATCTCTTCTTCAGAACTGCGCGCTGAGGCGGGGCCGCAGGCCGGGGAAACCCGTGGCGGGTCTCTGTCCAGCGGTAGTTTCGACCTGATGTCTCAGGGACAGTCTGCCGATGGCTTCTTTCTTCACGTGGCCAGAGCCGACGAGGACGTGGATGGAAGGCTCTCGGTCGGCTGTGCGAGGAGCCCCCGCGCCCACGACCCAGAGCCTTGGACTGTGCTGAGGCAGGACTCCGACTCGGACGTCGCGGACCTGGAGGAGGTGGAGCCCGACTACATCGGCGAGGACCGCGCTGCGCTGCTGGCGAAGTACGTGGGCGAGGAGGAATCGGCCAAGCTGCAGGAGGACATGAAGGTGAAGGAACACGAGGACAAGGACGACGCCAGCGGCCGCTCCAGCCCTTGCCTGAGCACCGTCTCCCAGGTCAGCAGCGTCTCCATGGCGAGCGGGAGCGTGAAGATGACCAGCTTCGCGGAAAGGAAGCTCCAGCGGCTCAACAGCTGTGAGACCAAGTCCAGTACGAGCAGCTCCCAGAAGACCACGCCCGACGCCTCGGAGTGCTGCCCCGCCCCGCTGACCACGTGGAAGCAGCGGAGAGAGCAGAGCCCCGGCCGGCAGGGTCGGGACCACGCCAGCCTGCTGGCCTCCGAGCTGGTGCAGCTGCACATGCAGCTGGAGGAGAAGCGGAGGGCCATCGAGGCCCAGAAGAAGAAGATGGAGGCGCTGTCCGCCCGGCAGCGCCTGAAGCTGGGGAAGGCGGCCTTCCTGCACGTGGTCAAGAAGGGCAAGGCCGAGGCCACCCCGCAGCCGCTGAAGCCGGAGCACGGGTCCCGGGAGTGCTCGCCGCACAACGGGGAGGACTGCGACAGCGCCGTGTCTAGGGCGGACGTGTTTCTGGTCAGGGACCTGGGCAGGGACAGTCTCGGCGAGGGTCAGGACATGGACAGAGAGGGCTTGGCTTTCCTTCCGCAGCTCACGCTGAAGGACCCCGCCGTCCTGCCGGAGCTGGAGAAGGGCAGAGCGCTGTCTGCCGCCCTGCTGGAGGATGCCGGGGACGCGGCGGACGTGGGCGAGTGCGACCTCTCCATCGAGAAGCTCAACGAGACCATCAGCACGCTGCAGCAGGCCATCCTGAAGATCTCCCAGCAGCAGGAGCAGCTGCTCATGAAGTCCCCCGCAGCGCCAGCGCCGGGTTCCAGAAACAACGCCCAGGACCCGAAGGGCCAGGCGTCCATCCACTTTGTGGAGCCGCTCTCTCCAACTGCAGTGACGGGCCACCGCAAGCCTCCCCGCCTGGGCCAGGGTCGGAATTCCCGGTTGGGGAGACCAGCTGAGCTGAAGGTTGCGAAAGACAGGCAGCAGGGCTCCCGCAGCAAAACCCCCACACCCAACGTGGAGGCCCTCCCGCACGGACGGCCTTTCCCGCCTCGGACGCCCTCTGAACCGGGCTGGGATGGCGTTGCAGACCCTGGGAGTGACCCTCACGAGAAGGGCTTCTTCGACAGTTACCGGCTCCATGATGAAAGCAACCAGCGGGCGTTTGTCCTGTCCTCGTCCAAGGACGCAAACATTCTGTCGGAACAAATGAGCCTCAAAGAGGGACTGGACATTGGCGTGAAGGAGGCGGGGCTCAGCGCCCCAGCTGTCTCAGGAAAGGAGGGCACCCCCACGGACGGGCCCCCGAGGAGCAAGGCCAGCCTCATTGAGGTGGACCTGTCCGACCTGAAGGCCCCCGACGAGGACGGGCAGACGGACAGCCACGAGAGCGCGGTGGGTCTCAGCAGTGAGGGCGACCAGAAGCCGGGCGTTGGCTTCTTCTTCAAGGTAAGTTGCTGGCAGCGCCGCGTCCAGTGTGGTCAGGTGTCGTCACTCGGTCTCAGTCGGGGGGCGGGGTTTGGTTACAGAGAACTTCCGTTCAGAGCAGGGCCTGCAGACCTGCCTGTGCGGGGCCAGGGGGCAAAGGCGCAGCTTACGGTCCCCAGTCTGTCGCCAGGACTCAGCTCCGCCCCCAGTGGCGCAGCCAGCACCTGCCGGCTGAGCGTGTGTCTGCAGAGCCTGATCGGTGGCCCGAGACACGGGCCTCACGCAGCTTTCCTTTGTCAAGAAGTCATTTTCTTTGGACAGTTTTCCAGTCACTTTGAACTGAAAGTAGGCTTAGCTCACAGGCCCCACAGGAGCAGGCGGTGGGCCTCGGCCCACTGTGCCCAGGGCGGGTCTGAGGGCCGCAGACACGCACAGCATTCGTGGTGCTCTCTGTGCGCGGCTTCTCGTGTTCTTAGGAAGAGGAGAGAAAAGGGTCTTGAGAGCCCCTTTTGTGTTTCAGTAGCATGCCCTCCTCTCCTGGCCGCTCTGAGGGCAGCCACCCCAGAGTCGTGCGACCTGCCTGAGCAGCAGACGCTCGCTCCGCTCGGTGCTTGGGCTGTAAGGTGGGCCGTGGGAGCGGGACTGACTGCGGACGCACGCGTGTGCTTTTAAGGCGGACCAAATTCCGTGTGGCCCCTCGGGAACTGACAGCTTCACGAATGCTTTTCAAATGGATGGTGTCTTTCCCTTCTCTATTTTAGCCTCATAAAGACAGGCTGATCTTCCGTTAGAAAGAGTAAGCGAGCCTTTGGGGCGTGCGTTGAGGGGCTCTCAGCCTGTGCCACAGACTGCCGCTGGGCACGGCGGCGTGTGGCTGAGCTGAGGCCGGGCCCTGAACCGTTTCGGCGTCTGTTCTACAGGATGAACAGAAGGCGGAGGATGAGCTCGCCAAGAAGCGGGCAGCCTTCCTCCTGAAGCAGCAGCGCAAGGCCGAGGAGGCCCGTGTGCGGAAGCAGCAGCTGGAGGCGGAAGTGGAGCTCAAGAGGGACGAGGCCCGGTAACCTGGCTCCGCGGGGTGGGGGGCAGCCTCATGGCATCTGTGCCACAACGTCATCTTCTTCCCACTCGGGCTCACGCACCTCCTGGGGGTCACCTCCTGGAATCTCCGCCTCAGCCACGGGAGCCGTATGCATTTGTCCCATCGTCCGGCTACATGGGATGTATGCTGTCAGGCGTGGCGGCGGCTGTGCAGTGGGACTGGGTCCCGCGGGGGGCTGTGCCTGGCTGTCTCCGGGCGGACCCCCACAACCAGGACTGTTCCAATGTCTTCTCAGACGGAAAGCCGAGGAGGACCGGATACGGAAGGAGGAGGAGAAGGCGCGGCGGGAGCTCATCAAGCAGGAGTACCTGCGGAGGAAGCAGCAACAGATTCTAGAGGAGCAGGGGCTGGGCAACTCCAAGGCAAAGCCGAGAAAGCCCCGGCCCAAGTCCGTGCACCGGGAGGAGCCGCGCAACGACTCGGGGACCAAGTGCCCCTTGACTCGTAAGCAGGCCTGTGGTGCGGGTGGCGGCGTGGGCCCCTCACCCAGAGGGGTGCTGCCCTGCGGACATGCAGGCGGCTTTCCCAGATCCGGGGAGGCCGATCGGCTGCATGGCTCGGGGTGTCACTCAGGTGGCAGCTGGTCCCTGGTTCTTTCTGTTGCACAAACATGGCGAGGGACAAAGCCATGTTTCGTGAGCGCGTTTCTTGTCTCTGGCAGCTGATAACCTGAGCCGGGCCCAGTCGGGCTCCAGCCTGTCCTTGGCCTCCGCAGCGACGACCGAGCCTGAGAGCGTTCATTCAGGGGGCACGCCTGCGCAGCGGTAAGGACACGGTGCGGGCAGTGCTACGGGGCCCCGGGACGTGGGCCCATGGGCTCACGGGCTGGACACAGCCCGCAGTGCTGGCTGCGTCGTTCTCCGCCCGCCCAGCGCAGTGTGCCTGCCTTCTTACTCTCGAGTTGGAGACATGCTCGGCCCTTAAACACTCGGCATGCGCACCCTGTGCGCGGGATGTTCGAGCCATCACTGTCATCTGCTCCACAGCCCACATTCATGCGTCCCCAGCTGTTGGACAGTGTCCCCAAGAGCCATGGGAGCCGTGTTTCTGCAGTCACGGTCCCGGTCAGACCCATGTGCGCCACAGCGGTTCTGCAGCCTCCTTTGTCTGTCTTGACCCTGACAATTTTGATACGTACAGACCACCTACTTGGTGCCTGCCCCTCAGTGTGGGTCCCCGTGTGCAGGTCCAGGCAGTGCGTTTGAGCGGGAGCAGCCCAGAGGGGAAGGCGTGTCCTCCTCAGTTGCTGCCTGACACGTTGACGGGGGGCATTGGAGGCACGGCTTTCCCGCTGGCCCTTCGTGAGCGAGTCCCCTCTGACTGGCAAGTGATGTGGGAGGAGGTGGTGGGAGGAGGTGTCCTTTATGGTGTGTTCTGTGGTTACAGCCACAGTGTCTCGCCTCTTCATGGGTCTGGTGGCCTCTGGTCGCCTGGGCTTTGTGGAGGATACCTCTCAGGGACTCGATCCGGGATAAATTCTCGTTCCGTTGGTTCCCTGGGCTGGGCTCCAGCTGCCGGCGGGGCGGGGCGGCTTGCCTCGGCCACGCCCCTGGGGCACACTGCTGCAGTCCCGGCTGGCTGCCCACCCCGCAGGGCCCCGCTCAGGCCCGCCAGGACTCAGACCGAGAGTCGCTGAGGCCAGCTGTGTCCCCCCTCCTTCCTGGGGGCTGGTCCCTGTGTGGGACAGATGGCCCCGCGCCCCTGCCAACAGCTGCACGGAGGCAGCCTTCTCAGCGGCGGTGGGCTCCCTTCCAGCCTGTCCACTTCCGGCACTCCTGGGCCGAGCCTCGGCACCGTGCCCAGAGTTTATAGCTGTGTTTGGGGGTGGGGGGCATGCTCATCCCTCCTGGTGTCCCCTCCCTGCTGATGGTCCTTCTTGCCCGAGGGGTGGCCGGCCAGGTGCAGGGTGGATTCCACAGGCCTGTGGCTGGCCGTGGTGAGGGGTGTGTGCTTGTGACCGCCCGTCCACCCTCTGTGCCCTCCCTCAGGGTCGAGTCGCTGGAGGCCTTGCCCACGCTGAGCCGCAACCCCAGCAGGAGCACGGACAGAGACTGGGAGACGGCGTCCGCGGCGTCCTCGCTCGCCTCGGTGGCCGAGTACACAGGTGACAGCCCCTGCGCTCCCTGTGTGGCCGTGGATCCGCATCCGCGACGCTGTAGCAGACGCGGCCTGGCTCTCAGCTGCCGTGCGGCAGGCGACGCTCCTGCCAGTCTGCACAGCCCTGTGGCTGAGCTGTGCGTCCTGGGCTTTGGAACCTTAGGCTTTAAAAACTATTGTCTGGTTTCTTTTTGTGCATCTTAGGTCAGAGACGCTGAAATTAGGAAGCGGGTCAATTACTGCCGAGCCAGCCTTTCCCTTAGTTAACTTACGATTTGTCACTCAGAATTCTTTCAGATGGGTTAGAGGTGGGGTCTTCTGTTTTTAGAGCACACGGGCATCACTACCTCAGCCTGGCCGTTGCTTGGTCGTAGGAAACTGTTGGTTTTCTTTGGCGCACGTGTGCCTTAGGATGTTAATCCTGCACGTTCTGGCCCGGTGTCCGTAGGTCCCAAGCTCTTTAAGGAGCCCAGCAGCAAATCCAACAAGCCCATCATCCATAACGCCGTGTCCCACTGCTGCCTGGCCGGGAAGGTGAACGAGCCTCACAAGAACTCCATATTAGAGGCAAGTGTCACGTGCACCTGTGTGTAGCAGGAGCTTGTGTGAGAGGAGGGGCGTTTGTAAGGTGGGGTTCCTTCTAAAGGCAGACATTCTTGCTGTTTACCTGCGGCCGGTCCGTCGCTGTGTGCATTTGAACGCACGTGGGAGCCCCGGCTCATCTCCGAGTTACGCCGCAGCTTGCGGTGGCTTTGAGGAAGAGCCGAGTTGGGCAGAGAAACGGGGGGCCGCACCCAGGACGGAGCTGGGGGCCTGGCGAGAAGCCTTCTGGTGCAGAGTAGGCACGGGAGGCCGGGGTGGAGGGAACGGGCAACGTTGCATTCACAGTGCGGGAACCGGCGGACTTAGCGTGGTGGCTGAGGGCAGAGTGGCTGCAGGTAGAGGAGGAGGGGCAGAGCGACCTGGAAATGGCTGTGTGCTCCTGAGGACGGCCACACGCCTCAGGGTGGGGACAGGAGGGGCTGAAGGAGGGGGAGGGGTGTCAGCAGCCGCTCCAGCTCAGCCTGGGCCCCGGAGAAGCGGACGCCTGGGGCAGCGCTGGTTGGTCTTGTTCTGTGCTGACTGTTTGCCCGAGGCCATGCTGTTTACACCCCTGTGGGACCTTGGTCAGGCCGGCGTCCCTGAGGAGAGGTGCTACAGCCTCAGCAAGTGGGGAGTCTGGCAGAGCGTCTTTTGGAACAGAGCGTCGGGGTTAGATCTGCGCGCCCTTGGCCTGACGGGCTCGGGCGCGCGGTGGCGCCCCGCTGCGCAGGAGCCGGGGCTCTTCCCCTTTCAGTGCCGCTGCGCTGCACTGGGCATGGGCGTCCTGCTGGGACCGAGTCAGCCGCCTGGGCTTGGGGGCTGATGGGCCGGGGTCCCTGGCTGCGTCCACAGAGGCCACACAGGAAAGCTGTCCAGCCAGCTCTGATGTTGCAGCGTGAAAACCGGTCACGGACAGAGTGCGAACAGACAGGTGTGGCCTTTACAGAACGGGTGCTGCCTTTGGCCCTCGGGCCGTAGGTTGGAAAGTGACGCAGGACCTGGTGAAGGCTGGGGCCCAGGGGCGGCTGGAGGGCCAGCTGGGCGGCCAGCTGGGCAGGGTGGGCCTTACCAGAAAGACGGGCTTTTGCAGCAGAGGCCTGGAAGCGGAGGGCGGGCCGCGCAGGCTGGGGCCGGGGGCTCGTGGCGGCTGCAGGAGCTCCTGGGAGCTGGGCGTGCTGGAGCGCGGGAGCGGCGTCAGGGTGGCACGGCCGCTGTCGGCGGGGACTCCCGCTCTGTGTTGAGTGAGAGCGCACCCAGCTGTGGGCCGAAGGGCCACGGACGGACCCCTCCTGCCCGGCCGTGGGGCGGGGGGAGGGCAAGGACAGGCAGGGGGGAGGGCGGCCGGAGGGGCCGTCCGTGTGCACCTGATGGTGTTTGTGTTGGATCACAACTTCTACGTAGTTAGAATTGCCATGACATATATAGCTTGGCATTGTTTTTCCACTTAATCTTTAAAAATGTACATTTGATTATTCATTTGTTTAAAGTAACACGTCCATTATAGTATACTGACAAAAACAACATGTGTGTGTGTGAAAAGTAGCCATTTTCTAAAATAAAACCAGCGAGGAGGCTGGCGTTTTACTGCCTCACAGGCCCTCCTGACCCCACCTGGTGGGGCCGCCAGGTCCCCTCTGCCCCCACGTCAGGCTGAGCGCTAAGACAGGCCGGCCAGCCGTGCACCAGGGCCCGGGCCTCGGGGACCCCGGCCCTCACTTTGGAAGTGCCGCGTAGAAAGTTCTACCAAGTACTGTCAAGCAGGAGGAGAATGCACTTCAGCGATTATTAACACAAAAACATTTCAAAGGTCAGAACTCCATACAGCAGACCCTGGCACAGGTCCTTTCGTGCCAGGTTACCAGCACGTCACTCGAAGTCCACCCGTTAGAATGCAGCTCAGTGGTGCTAGTCCACGCGCAGCACGGGGGGTGGGCACCCCGGGGAGTCCCAGCACCCCGGAGCCCCGCACCCGTTGCCCTCCCGCAGCGCCTACCCCGGCGCTGTCTCCCACGACCCCCCTGCCGCCCCTTGTGGACGCGTAATGTGAAGGGAATCTCCACCGGGGCCTCACCCACGCGGCACGTGTCCAAGGCTGCTGCTCCGCACGGCCCTCTCCCGTCCCCTGCGAGCACAGAGCGCGCCTGTGTGCCCGTGCCCTCCGCGGCTTCCGGGGCTGCGCCTGCTTCTTGGCTGCGATGACTCTGCTCCTCTGAACATGCTGTGCGCGGTCCCGGGGGCGCCCATTTTAGTCTTGAGAAGCAGCGCTGCGTCCCGTGCTCAGGGTGTCTGACGTTTTCAGCAGCGTGAGGGTTCCCGTCTGCCCACCCTCGCAGCGCCACTCCCCGTCTGGTTGCAGCGTCCTGTGGTGGGGCGAGGGGTCTCGCTGTGTCCCTGGGGGCTAACGATGTCGAGCCTCTTCCATGAGAGTTCTCCCTGAATTTGCAAACCGTGTGGAAGTAAAGCCTCAGTGGCACCTGACACCCACCTCCTCTACCTGCAGCCACTCTGCCCTCAGCCACCACGCTAAGTCCACTGGTTACCCCCACCCCGGCCTCCCGTCCCCACTCTGCACCAGAAGGCTTCTCGCCAGGCCCCCAGCTCCGTCCTGGTGCGGACCCCCGTTTCTCTGCCCAACTCGGTTCTTCCTCGAAGCCACCTCGAGCTGCTGCCCGGCGTGTCGGGCGTCTGGCCATGGGGGCTGTCCCTCCACGAGCTTCCCGCAGGGCGGGCGGCTGGGGCTGGCGTGGCAGCTGGAGCCAGTCTGAGGCTCTGCCGTCTCTTCCCTCCTCCCCGGTGCAGGAGCTGGAGAAGTGCGACGCCAACCACTACATCATCCTGTTCCGCGACGCCGGCTGCCAGTTCCGGGCACTTTACTGCTACTACCCCGACACTGAAGAAATCTACAAACTCACCGGCACGGGGCCAAAGAGCATCACCAAGAAGATGATCGACAAACTGTACAAGTACAGCTCAGATCGGAAACAGTTCAACCTGATTCCAGCCAAGACCATGTCCGTCAGCGTGGACGCTCTCACGATCCATAACCACCTGTGGCAGCCCAAGCGGCCCGCAGTGCCAAAGAAGGCCCAGACGCGCAAGTGACAGGTGCCCCGCATGGGCTGAGGAGCTGCCCGCGGTCGATGTTTATTTTCCTTCATTTGGGTACGAAGTGTGCGGAGTCACGGACATTTTTTGAAGAGACTTCTGAACAACAGAGGAAACCACCGCTTACTCCTTGCACACGGGACGCTGGGGGGACGCACGCGGGGTCCCCCCGTCCCCAGCCCCCTGGCGAGGGGTGTGTGGAGCAGGATTCCTTTTACTTGAAGTTCTTCAGTATAAATTAGAAGCGACTGACTTTGCTTTCTGGCCTCTCGCCTCACCCCCTTTGCACGTGGCTCGGCCCCTCACGCTGGCGGCGGCGACCTCGTGAGGCAGGAGGACCGAGGCGGGCTCTGCGGTCAGGGTGCTTGAATGTCTTCAGGAAAGGGACTCGTAGCGGGGGGGTCTTGTTCACTGGGGAAATTGTATGATATTTATTGATTGTGTCTACTGCCAACGTTTATATCCAATTCTAAGATTTCTGAAAATAATTCTTGATCCTTGCTGCTCAGAAAAAGTTTACTGAAGATAGCAGTTCACTAAAGCACTGGAATCCGCAGGTCTGTCTCTGCTGCGGTCGCGTTCCCAGCACAGAGGCGGCTCTTCGGGCGGCGTGGGGGTGCCGCGCGGGCCTGCGAGCGGGCGTGTGCCTCCCGGGAGACGGGTGAGCCGAGCAGACTGGGCGTCGTTCACCACGTTTGGGTAGTGCTCTACTGGTTTGTTCACTTTAATAAAGACAGATTTGGGTAAAGTAGACTACTTTTCACTCAGCATGCTCTCTTCAGAGGTGATACACTTGAGCCGACGGCTCTCTTAGCGTTCCTGTTGTCATGACTCGTCCGTCCTGGTTCCTGCGTCAGGCGGAGCGGCGCACCCTGGAGGAGCACAGGCCTTGGTCCGCACCGGTCACTCTGGCCGCGGCTGAGAACCGTCACGCGGTCACTGGCGGTTTTCTCGGAGCTCCGCGTCGGCGGGAGGCCCTGGGCCCTCTCCCAGGCCTCACGGTCTCACATTTCTCCAGAGCAGATGTGCCCCGGGCGGCGCGCGGCCCTGCCCGGCATGGCCTGGCAGCCAGCTGCTCCGACTGCTGGGAGAGCCTGGAGCCGCTCCTGTGGGTTTTGCACAGTTTCTTGGGAGTGTTACTTGAATCTGTCTCGCACTGCAGAGCAAAACGGAAGGTTGGTAGGACGTCAGACGAGTGTGACTGTCTCATAGTTTTAGGTGGGGGGGGGGCGGGGGAAGGCGGTACGGACCCTGGAAGGGACATGGGTTCCCCGGTGTCCTCAGCTCTGAGGGGACGGCTGGTCGCGGTTGTGTACGTATGGCGTCGGCCAGCGGCTCTGCCCTGTGCCCGCGGGGGGGCGCTGTGGCCTGAGGGGCCGCGTGTCAGACGTCCCGTGAACCCTGTTACGTGCTCTGCACGGATGTGCTTTGTTCCTCACTGTCTGTTTGATATCCTACGATATTTATTTTAAGAAAGCACTAAACTGTAATAAAGTAATTGATTTGCTTTTTATTAAGCGCGTGTGTGAGGTGGTCATGGCTCATTTCTTGGTCAGTGTCCCCAGCTACTTGGTTTAGAGGCGTTTCATGCTGTTTTTAGCCAACGGACAGCCCTTTAATTAGGAAGTGACAGCATGGCTTCCTCTGTGAAGCCACGTTCTCGTCACACAGTCCTGCCGCCTGTCCTGAAGGCGGAGCCCGGGCGCTGCCGAGGCAGCCTGAGGGGGGCGGGCCCCCAGCCGGGGGAGGGAAGGCCTGGCCCACAGCGCAGCTTTCCGGGGAGATGCAGGCGGCTTGCGGCGCGGTGCTGGGACGGTGCGTTCCCGCCCGCTCCCGGGTTCCCTTGATGGGACCTGTGAACACGGAACCCCCCCGAGAGCTGCTCGTTGGCACGCGGCAAGTGTCCTGCTCTGCCGACGAGTTCGGACGCAGCAGCTGCCATTCGACGTCCCGGGTGTCCAGGCCTCTCTCACTGTGAGAAGTCTGGGACACGTCTCCAGAGCACCCACAGATCTGTGTCCCGTGGCAACTTTCTTAGGCTCTATGGGCAGACCCCTGCGTCGCCTCCCCAAGCCTGTAACAGGACAGGCCGCTCGTCAGCCCGGGTGGGTGACTCCGTACAGGGTGCCGGCCAGTGGCGGACGCCGCAGTGACGGCTGTGTTCCAGGGCCCCAGAGGAGGGGAGGCGCTGCAGGTAAAGGCCCCGAGAGCGTGAGTCCCACTGTGTACACGCATCCCAAGCTGCACCTCGTGCATGTGTGCGCAAGTGCGCAGACGTGAGGGTGAGCGCACGCGGGCACATGCGGGCGCGCCCTGGACTCGCGCCCACTGCCAGGCCGCCGCAGGGCTGGCTCCGCTCAGGTCTCGGCGCCCAGGGCACACGCTTCACTCGGCAGAATTGGAAAGCGCCACGACTCCCAAGTGCTCTGAGGTCAGGCTGACTCATCGAAACCAGGTACTTGGGGGGGGGGGGGGGGGCGGGGGTGAGCGGGCGGGGCGGCAGGGAAGAAAGCGGTCACCTGAAGAGAGATCCTCGTTCAACTTGACTTGGGTAGCGTTTCAGAGTGGACACCGACCCACATGCGCGAGGGGCCGGGCGCCTGGGCGGGGTGAACGCGTGGGAGCGGCCCCTGCAGGCACCTTCCTGGCCGTGTGTGTCGGAGTCATGCGTGGCAGCACTGGCTGCGCCGGCATCGCTGTCCCGGCCGGGCTGCCGGCGTCACCCGGGAAGCCAGGGTCAGGGCTGCGCCTCTCGCGCCAGGCCTCCCCTTAGGGGTCCAGCCCTCGCTGGGCTCTGGGCCGCCTGCCACAGGCGCGGACCCCGCGGAGGCCGAGCTGCGGCTGTGACTCGGTGGAACTTGCTCTGATGAGAACCCCAGGCTCCTTGTCCTCCCCTCCCCTTCTCTCACCGTTTCTGTCGCCCATTGGAGCCAGGTTTCCCTGCCAAGAGCCCTGACAGCCGGAAGCTAACAAACCAGGCCCTGCAGTCTGGGCGTTTCCTCACCAGGCGATCGATGCGGAGACCAAGACCCCTCACTCGGGATGCAGCCCGACTCCCAGGCGTCCTTGTGCGGTGGCCCCATGTGCCCACAGCCAGCCCCCGGGGACGAAGGTGTGGTCTGAGCACCGCTCGCTGTCCAGGGTCAGGTCGCTGGGGCGGCTGCTGGGGGTCACACCTCCCATAGAACCACGTGGCCCCTGCCTGTCCCCTGGCCCTCAGAGCCCCGCTCCGAGCCCACGGGCGAGCTGCTCTGGTCTCGCAGGGGCTCCCCTGCTCCTGTCCCGTGGCGGCACCAGCACCCCCGACGGAGGGCCCTGCAGGCGCCGACCAGGGACAGGGACCACCCCAGCCACAAGGGGGCGGGCCCTGTGGGCCTGCCGGGCTGCGCCGCTGTGGGGCGAGGCTGGCCCTCCACAGAGGCAGGGCTGCGGGAAGGGCAGTGCCCCCACAGGGAGGCGCTCCGGGCCAGCCGTGTGTACCGGGCGGGGCCCGCTGGCCTCCAGGTGGGCGCCCTGCAGCCTCACGGACAGCAGCGGCCACCCTTGGGGCCTGGGCTCCGGGCCAGGCCTGCGGCTGCCGGTCAGACCCAGCGGTGTCCTTCCCACGCGGCGCTCTGTGGCCAGAGTGAGGCGGGGGGCACCAGCAGCGCTGCGGGCTCCTGCGGGAACGTGCTGCACGGCCCGGCCAGCCCGGTGGACAGGCTCAGGCGGGAGGCCCCACCCTGCGGGGTCCCTGCGCCTCCCAAGCTCCCGCGGACGTCCCTGGGAAGGAAGGCGGCCGGGCCCAGGGCGTCGGGAGGTGCTCCCCGAGCCCCAGGCAGGTGGACCGAGGGCCTGGACTGGCGCCTCTCAGCCTGCGGCCCCGGCCCTCGGCCTGGCGGACTCGCCCAGCCCTCAGGAGCGCTCGCTGGCCATTTCATAAGAAAACGCTGAGACTCCTGAGACGCCCACCCAGCACGGCATGGGCAGCTTTCGAGACTCCTCAAACTTGAGCCCCAAAAGGAAAAGGCCCCTTTGAGACTGTGGGTATATGCACCAGGGTGAAGCTGGGGTTCAAGAGCAGGGCTGCCTGCCTCGGGGGCTCTGGGGGGCCCAATGTGCGGCCTTACCGCGGACGCACGGGCCCGAAGAGCCGCGCGTTGGCCCCCCGCGGCGGGGGCCCCGTTCTCCCTCTGCTCGTGGCTGTCTTCCGACCAGTGTCCTCAGTGCTGGGCGTCGGCACAGGCCTGGGAGGCTTGGCGGGCACCTTGCTCCTGCCTGCTGTTCACTGCCTCACCCTCCCTTCCTCTTTGCCCCCCTTCCCTGGTTTTAATCGGTATTTTATGGGATCCAGATCCTGTTCTCTCCTGGCACCTCTGTTGTACTTGTTGAGATTTTCAGGTGCCTGTGACTTACGTTCAGGCTCATGCACGTTGATAACACTTTGTGGGGACATGAGCACCTTATTTCTGACCCTTGGGGGCACCGACACCATCACCCCTTTCACACAAGCGGAAGCCGCCCGGCGTGGTGAGGGGCCTGTTGCTTTGGGCAGATGTCTGTTAGATTGGGAATGAGGAAAACAAAGGCCTCTCGCTGATTTTGTGCTGAGGCCTTCTACCACGAAATCTTGGGGTCACCTTTTCTTGGCCACGCCGGGCACTGGCCGGGCCTGGTGTTCACTTCCTTCCCCTTTGCGGGACCTCTCGTCTCCTTACGTGGCGTGTAGTGCGAGGGGGCTGTCTGTCCCTGCCAGGAGGAACCGTGCCCACCGCCCCGCCCTGTCAGCTGCAGACTCGAGTCCGGGGACTCCCCCGGACAGCGTCGTCCCAGTGTGGAATTGGAGGGGCCGCAACACCGGATGGGGCCTCGTCCGGTGACCAGGCGGGGTCCCCTCCCCGCTGCCAGTGTGCTCGTCCCTCAGGGAGCTGGGGCGGGGGTGCCAGGAGGGGTGTCGGGCGCCCTGTGCAGGTGGTGGGCCACGGGGGACCCCAGAAGCCACCGACACCCCACTGGGCTGGTCCGGGCCCTCAGAGGCCACCCGTGCCCACGTCTGCAGCCCATCGTTCCATGCAGAGCTCTGGGGTTCCCCTGCCCAGCCCCAGCCGCTTTCTGACACCTGTCTCCAGCACCACTGCTCGAGGGCTTGTGGACACTGTCAGGGCAGGGAGTCCCAGGCTGCCCGAGGAAGGAGGGACAGGTCCCTGGGTCCCATCCCGCCCTGCGTCCATGATTGTTCCTTTACCACCCGGCTGTCCCCAGCCACCTGCACCCAGGAGCCGCGCCGGCCTCCCCCTTGGGCCCCTTGGGGTGCTGTGTGAGCAAGGCTGCAGGGCCTGGTGCCGGCGAGGCACGCGCCGCCCAACGCCCCGCAGCCGCTGCTCTCTGCTGCAGGCAGGACCTGGGGTCCCCATGCCCACCCCGGGGGCTCACCCCCCACCCTCCCCCAGCCAGGGGCCTTGCTTCCTGCTCCAGCTGGGGCAAGGCCAGCGGCCTTCCCTGGGGACAGGGCTTTCTGGGGGGGGGGGCAGGGGTATCACAGCAGGTGTTTCTAGCTCCTGAAAGCCAGCAGCTGGGAGCGGGGCCCCAGGCTGGATGAGGAGGCCACCGCCGTGGGGGCGCTTCACAACAGCCCTGAGCTTGCAGAAAGCATCCGTTTAATAGGAGGTGCCGCGCTGACCGCGCAAACCCTGTCCTTCCCGAGGGAGCCGCAGTGGCCCCCGGGGCAACCACCACCCAGAGCCCCTCCCTCGGTGAGGGAGCCTCTGATCCCAAGGACACTGCCAGCAGCCCGGCGGCTGGATTGTGCTTCAGATCGGGTGTAAAACGGGCATCGAACAGGCCGCGCAAGAGCACTGTTCTCTGCCCAGCGCCCAGGAGCACTGCGGAAGGGGGAGTCCAGTGGGAAGTACAGGAGAAGGCCCAAGTCACGGCTGCAGGGGTCCCGATGTACCCGGGGCCCCTCGGGGGTCTCCTGGTGGCCCGCCTCCCTTCTCATGTGTCCTTGGGCTCCTGGCCAAGCTGCGGGACCCTCCGGTGTTTTTTATTTTCTTCTGGGCGGGGCGACCCAGCTCGCCTGCTGCCCGGTGCTGAAGCACCCACCGGCCGGGAAGCCCCTCCCAGCCCGGCCGCGGCCCAGACCCCGACAGTCCTGTGCCCAAGACCAGCTGGGACCCACGGAGCGGAGAATACGGGACAGTGGGCGAGCCCCGCAGGCTGGCTGGGAAAACGCGGGCTGGGTGGGGGCGGCGCGGCGCGGCTCTGCTGTCCAGGGAGCTGTGTCTCCCCTGCCCCGGCTTCCGCCTCCGCACCAAGCGGCCTGGTCCCAAGTTGCAGTATGTTTGTGTAGATTCGTAAAAACAGGTTAAAAAAGGCTTCCCGGCCTGCAGTCCCCCGTTGCCCCGCGTGGTCTCCTCTCTCGGTCACAGCTGGGCGCCGCCTCGGGCGGCGGCCGGGTGGGGGACAGGTCCCTGCATGCTCATGCATCGTGCTGCACGCCGACGGGGCGGCCGCATGGGGCGGCTCAGAGCTGCGTCTCGTCGCGCGTCTCCGGGTTGCTGGAGGCCAGCTTGTTGCTGCAGCTGCTCTTGCGACTCTGGGCGCTGCTGGCCATGTGGGCCAGAGGGTCACAGCGGATGAGATACCTGCAGGCAGGGCAGGGGACCTTGGGTGTCAATGCTGCCCTACGCGGGGAAGCCGGCACGTGCGGCTGGGTGCCCAGCGTCGGGGTGCAGGGCAGGTGTCCACACCGCTCAGGATGGGGTACTTACACGATGTCGCCGGGCTCCAGCCTGGTGTCAGGCGGGGGGTTGATGAGAACATAGGACAGGGTATTCTGATGGTCGTTCATCTCGTCTGCAAAGGAACAGGCCCCAGCCGGCGGTCACCATGCGTCCCTGGCCCACCTCCACTCTCCTGGGTCTGGGGAGGCCAGGAGCCCTGGCCCAGCAGTGGAATCTTCCCCACCTTTCTGGCCGGCCCTCCTGGGCCCCTTGACCTGGCCACTCCCTCACGGACCCCCGTCCCTGGCACCGGGGCCCCGGCCTGCAGAGGCGGGGTCAGCCCTGAGGCGTGGGCACTGGCTCCCCGCAACACGCCAGCGCGCCTGCTTAGCCTGAGCAGCCAATGCCTCACACGTGTGGCGGCCCTGAACTCAGGCACTGAGCGCACCTGCTACCCGCGTAAGCTGGTGGACCCCGCACACCTGCACAAACCTGGGGACACCTGTGCACACCTGCCGTCAGCCACACACCCACGTGCACATACCACCTGCGTAAACTGCGGACGCTGAGCACACCTGCACAGGGACGCCCACGCCTACCACCTGCACAAACCAGCGGACACCTGTGCACACCACGTTGGTCACACACGCACGGCACACCTCCATACACCTGCACACACGCCTGACCCCGACCCCCAGGGCCCTGCGTCCTTGGCCAGGCCGGCCGCCCCGACTCTGCTGGCTCAACCTGCCGCTCTGAACTCATGATCTGTTTCCCAAAACCTGCTGCTGTCACCGTCGGCTCAGAGGGACTCCTTTGGCACAGGCAGGGCCTGTGGAGGGCACAGCCCGGTGTGCGGCTCCCTGGGTCGCCGTGGGACGTGACCCGCAGGGGTGAGAACGTGTTCTGGAGAAACAGCGATCGCCTCACAGGTGTCTCCCCGGCCATCGTGCCGCCAGCGGCCCGGGCACTCGGGCGGGCAGGTGAAGGTGTGCGGCCTCCGCCTGCCCATCTGGTGGTGTCGAAGGGCACCTCCCGACCCAGGACGGCCGGCGCAGGGACAGTCCTCCAGACAGGTCCCGCCCTGGGCAGCCTCTGCCCCAGCTCCTCCTGGCAGGAGTGTCAGGCTGGGGCCGCTGACAAGGGGACAGAGTTCTCTGTGGAGCTGGGCAGCCGCCATGGGCCAGCCAGGCCAGGGGCAGCGGCTCATTTGAGCTGGAGCGCTCCAGCCAAACCGGCCCCGCAGCGATCGGACACACGCAGCCCGTGGAGCGCAGCAGGCTTCCGGGGAGGCGGGCAGGCGGGGACAGGCGGCCTCCTGGGGCGGCCGGGCCCTTTGGCAGGAGCTGCTGGCTGCCTGGTGGACAGCTCATGCCGGAGGCTGTGCGGGAAGCCCTCCCGGCCCCTCCTGCCCCCCACGCGTTCCCGGGGGGTGGGCAGCATGCCGCAGATGGGTGCCTGCAGTGGCAGCAGCGGCGGTGGCACAGGCGAGGGGAGGCGGCTCTTGGGAACCCTGTACTGTGGACGGCAGCCTTCAACCCCAGCCACGCTGACCGCTCGCCCAGTCGGCGTGGTGACGGGAGGGTGGGGTGGGGCCTGGGCCCCCTGCTGAGCGGGGAGCCGGTCTCGCTCACTCCAGCCCTGCTGGGCCTCCCACCCTGGGCCTGCCTGGGGTGGACGGGCCACGGCGTCCTGACTCTAGAAGGCTGGACCGAGCCAGGCCCGGCTGTGCCTGTCGGGCGCAGGGCCGCCAGGTGGCGGCACGCGGGGGTGGTGGCTGCACTGCTGGGGTGCATGTGGCAGGTCAGCGGGACGGGCCAGCTGCACCTGGGGTGCGGTCAGAGGGCTGGTGAGGCCCCTCCTGGCAAATGACCAAAGGTGGGGCGCCCCTCACCCTGCCCTTGTCCTCGCACGCCCACCCCACATTCCAGGCCTCCACGGGGACGCCGGCCCTGGATGGACGCCTGCCCGATCCACTCTCCTCTCGCGCCTCCCCAATTTCTTCCTCTATGAACCAGGGGTCACTGTGGCGGCCCAATTTCGGCCCAGACGCCCCTGAACGTCCACACCTGGGGGGCGCTCAGTAACCACCACCCGCTGCGCCCTGGTGACCCTGCGGGCAAGGCGCCCCCACCGGGAGCCTCAGCGGGAGCAGAAAGGGGGCAACAGAGCCCCGGCTCGCGGCAGCCGCCAGACCCCGACTGGGGCGGGCCTGTGGCTCCCCCAGGAGTGCGGTCGCGTAAGGGAAAGCGCAGCACGCGGCGTGGGGCGGTGGGGGGTGCACGCCGCCACCAGCCCCTGCGGCCCCCGGGCACGGAGGCGCCATTCCTGGGCCGGGGCTGCCCCACAGCTCCCCGGGCTGATGCCTCCCCAGGCCCAGGAGGCCTGTCCGCTCCCAGCCACCCCTGGGTGGGGGGGCTGCCCCAGGGCCTAAGCTCTGCTGGGGCCACAAGGAGCGCCCCCCGGGAAGGAAGGGTCTCGGCAGCGAGGCCTAGGGCTGGGGCTCTGCTAGGGCCTCGGGGCAGGACGTCAGCCGTCCCCACCTGGCCGGGGCAGCCAGGGAGTCCCCGACCCGTCCCCAGGCCTCACCACGCCCCCATCACAAGGGGCACCCTGGCGTGGGACCATCCATCCCGACGCTTCCCGAGCGAGGCCTGGAGTGGGGGGCTCGGGCCCTCGGTGTCTCGGGCACGGCTGCAGGCCGGCGTGGCCACCTGCGCGGTCAGATAGACGTGAGGCAGGGCTCACCTCAGCGAGCAGGAGAGGGAGCGCGGGGCGGCCTGGGGCTGCCGCGGGGCCGGCGCCAAGCACGCCTGCGAAGGAGGGGCGGACAGGGTCCCGGCCGCGGGATCTGGGAGCACAGAGGCCCTGCCTGCAGGGACCCTCTCTGGTGTCCTATCCGCCGGCCTGGCCAGGGCGGGGCGGGCACCGGGTGGCCCGTGGCCGGAGCAGAATTACCTTGCAAATATCCCAGGTTTACCCGATTCATGACATCACTGGCTGTTAAATTTGCTACATCCTCTACAGGACACACCGGAAGAGGGACAGACAGAAACAGAGAGAGAGAGAGAGAGGTCAGCAAGCAGCACGCGGCCAGCTCAGCGGGGCGGGGCAGCCAGCTGCAGCGGGACACAGGACCCCAGCGGCCGGCGCTGGCCGCCTGGGAAGCGGGTCTGAACCGAGCGTTGGCTCCTCCTCTGCAGGCTGCGGTGCGGCGGGCGGGGCCGCGAGGCCAAGGGGGACGCGGGCTGGGGGCTGGAACGCCCACCTGCCTGCGCTTGCTGTGGGGCCGTGAACCCCGGGCACCCGCTCGGAGCCTCACCGTCCGTTCCCCCTGGAAAGGGGGTGACAGCACCCACCTGGGCAGGGACACCAGAGGGGACAAAGGTAAACGGTGTAGCTGGGGTGTGGTGGAGACAGGGCTGGGTGGCCCCCATGGGTCACCTGCCCCCCAAACCCTGACCTGAGTCCCCCACCGGCCCAGGGCTGCACAGCCAGTAGACGGCCCGGCCAGAGACCCCTGGGCAGCTCGCGGATGAGCCGGGGGCCAGCTGGTCCCACTTGGAGGAGCTCATGGGCTCTGGGCCAGGGGGCAGACGGCAAGAAGCACATGGGGGAGGCGAACAGAGCCAGGCCGAGCGATGGCAGAGGCTGCAAGCAGAGCCCAGCGCAGGCCAGAGCCTCAGCCCGGCCTAGGGTGTAGACGCGGCAGCGGCGGCGGGGAGCTGGGGCCCCGTGGCCCTGGGGACAGAGGCGGCATCCAGAGGGAGGAAGGGGTGAGCCGTGAGGGCCAGCCCGGCCAGCCAGGCCTGCTCTCGGTTAAGCTCACCAACTTCTCCCCGCAGCAAGCTACGGAGAGAGAAGGGGCGGCCTGGGCCGGGCGCCGCCGCCGCCGCCGCCCGTCCCCGACGCAGCTGGAGCGGGCTGGCTGTGCCGCAGGGCCCCCGGGTCCCCTTAGTCTTGGTGCTGTTGCCCCTCACCCTGCCGGAGACCCCCTACCCCTGAGCGCCAGCTGCTGGGAGGGCTAGGGAAGGTGGCCCGGGGGCCCTGGGGTCTCCCCGCCCTTCCCCGTTCTCCACGAGCACACAGCGGCCCTTGCATTCCTAATGACCAGCAGGTCTGGCTTGAGGCGGCCCCTCTGTCCCCAACCAAAACCTGTGCTCGTGGCTGCTTTTAGGGAGCCCAGCCTGGCCCTCCCCACCCCACAGCCTTCTCCTCCTGCACCCCAGGCTCAGCCAGCTCCAGATGGGGAAGCTGAGGCCCTAAAGTTGAGAGTGAGCCCTTCCTTAGGGGGTTCGGCACCAGCGTGGGAGGTCCTGCCTGTGCCCACACCAGAGGGCTCCGACCAGTCTCGGCGGGGGCCAGGCGCTGGCCCTGCAGGCAGGCCGACAGGCGGGCGGAGGCGTGGCCTGTGGGGGCGGCGGTCCGTCCTTACCGTAGCCGACGGTGGGCAGCCCCAGGTGCTTCATGCGGTTCTTGACCAGCTCGGACAGCTCCTGCCGCTCGGAGCGCTGGTGCAGGCTGAGCCGCTGCTGGCTGATCCACTCGGCCGCCGCCCTCCCTGCGTGCTTGGGGCTCTTGCGGCTCAGCTTCCGGGCCCACTGCAGGCTCTTACGCCGCAGCAGAGGGTGCTCGGCTGGGTCACTGCTGACCGAATGCCGGCCGTGGGTGCTGCCGCCTCTGTTGCCACCGCTGCCAGTCCCCGTCCGCGGGCCCCAGGTTCCCTTCACTTCCCGCGTGTCCTCGCAGTCCTCCACGCTCACCGAAACCTGGGACTGGCCAAGGCAGGAGGGGTGAGGGGGAGGGCCAAGGGGCCTGGGGTGGGGGCACGGGGCCGGGGCGGGGTGCAGCTGGGGAGCTGTCGGTGGGCGGGGCAGGGGGGAGACAGTCCCAGCCTTCTGTGGGGGGCTCTGGGCCCAGGCACACGACTGCCTGCCTTCTCCATCTGGGCGGGGGCGCCAGGCCGAGCTCCTGCCTGAGCTGCAGGGGCCGGCCCGGGGCCCGGCTGCAGGCCTGCCTGTGACCTGCTGGGGGCCGGGGCGGCCCCCTCCTCTCTGGGCCGCCTGTCTGTGGGTCCCATCTGAACCCCGCATGTCCTGATTTTGCCGTGGAGGGTCATCGTTTCCCCCATTTCGTGGGGCTGGAGCAGCCAGGGGCGGGGAACACGGTGGACTGGGAAGCAGCAGGGCCTGTGCGTGGCTCTGGGGGGCTCTGGCGGTGACGTGGGGACCCCCAGCTCAGACAGCACCTTAAGAAGCAGGGGGCTGGGGACGTGGAGGTCGGGCCGGAGCGGCGGGGGAGGGCAGGCACCCGCTACGATGGGGCCAGCGTGACCCGCAGAGGCCCCTGTGGCCGGGGCGGGGGGAGCCTGGGTGTCGCACCCCGGACCTAGTTTCCCCATCGGCACAGGAGGCTGAAGCCTGAGGCGTCTGAGCTGCGCTGCGGCTGACGTCCCAGGACTCGCTCCCGGTGCCAGCGCTGCCCAGGGCCCTGGGCCCCTCCCGGGCCCTGAGGGGGGTGTGGCCTGGGCTCCGGCAGGACCCTGCAGACACCTAGGCACCACGGTGTTCAGCGTGCGGGGGCGGCTCACCTGGGCTTGAAGGTCGTGGGGCTGCAAAGGAAGCCGGGGCGGCCTGAGTGCCTGGGGCGCATCTGCCCTGCTCCCAGCACCGCCCGGGGCACCCGCAGGGTCAGCGGGCCAGGCTGCCCACTGCGGCTCCGGGAGGCCTGGGGGCCCCGCCAGAGGCCCCCCGTGGGCCGGACCCCAAGACTACAAAGGGGGGTGGCCTGCAGCACCCCAAGAAGGGGGGCCGCCCCGCTGCTCGGAGCCCCGCCCACGAACCTCAGAGGCAGAGAACACATGGCTCTGGGTGCGGTAGATGCCGATGGGGATCTCGGCGCTGGAGGAGCACAGCTTCTGGAAGAGGCGGCCGTAGGTGCCGATCCACAGGTCGTCCTCGGTGACCTTCATCTGGAAGGCGGGGCGCCCTGAGCTGGCGGCGGGCGGGCGGTGCCCCGTGCGGAGCCAGGGCGGGGACTAGCAGCCTCCCGAGAGCGGCCCGCCTGCCCGGCCCGCCGCTCACTTACGGCACAGAGGTAGCCGGAGCCCGGCGTGGTGTCCAGCCCCAGCAGCAGCCTGGTGATGGAGATCATGTAGTCCTTCACGAAGGACTGGCGGAAGGGAGGCGCAGTGAGGCCCCAGGCACTGCGCCCCCCGGACAGGCCCGCCAGGCGCCCACAGCCTCCCACGCACCCACACAGAGGCCCCCGCCCGCCATCCCCCAGCATGGCGCAGCGTGCGGACAGACCGGGGGGGCCTTGCCTGGCCTCATTCCCCTATTCACTTGGTCAATTGAGTCAGAAGGGACCTAGGCATGTCTTCTGGGAGATGCTGCTCTCGCCCTAACACGCGGCCCCGCCCCTTGCTGTGGCAGGCGCTGCTGCTGCTGGGGACACTTAGAGGTGAAACCCTGCTGAGCCCGGGCAGGGAGGGGGCCCAGTGCCGCCCAGTGCTGGTCAGCCCCTCTGGGACCCAGGGAGGGGCGCTCAGAGCGGGCACACTGCTCAGACCGGGGACAGGACGCTGGCTGGGGCCCGCCCTCCCTGCCTTCACCCACTGACCTGATACAGCAACGTGTCCAACATGCTGATGCTGAAGACGCGGCCGGCGGCAAAGGGCAGGCGGAACATGAAGGCCAGGTTGGAGCCGTTCTCGCGCTCCCGCTGCGGGAGAGGGCGCTCAGCCAGGCGGCGCCATGGCCGCAGGGGCGTATGTGTGGCCGGCGTGCACGTGTGCGTGGGAGCCGTGTGCCACGCACTCGTGCACGTGAGCACATGCACCGGCAGAACTGAGCCCCAGCCACCTGTCCCCACCGGCTGCGTGGCGGCCCGAGCTCAGGATTCGGGGCTCAGGTGAGAAGTGGGCCCCGGGGCGTGACCCAGGCAGTCACGCAGGGCCCCACGCGTGGTGCAACGCTCTGTCATGGTCCCCCCGGTGCTCCGTGAGCACCGAATCCGTGGATGAGCCGCCCAGTGTCCACCAGGGCCGCCCACAGTGCCCACCAGTGTCCCCAGGCACCCGACGCTGCCCTCGCCCCAGCACGCAGCCCCGCCCCTCGCTGTGGCAGGCGCTGCTGCCACTGGCCAGATCAAGGGCCTGGGGAGGGGGCGAGGGCAGCGAACATGCCAGGGCGACACCTCCGGAGCTGGCACCTGTGCCCCAGTGGCTGGTCCCCGAGCCCCTGGGCTCCACGCCAGACCCGTCAGAGCCCTGTGTCCGGTCTCCGCAGCCCCCGGCTGGAGGAGGGCAGGTCCCCGTTCACCACGGCCCCTTGGTCCAGTCCCTCCAGGCCCCGAACCCAACAGCTCAGACTGGGTGGGGGAGGGGTGCTCACCTTCTCCAGTTTGGAAAGAGCCAGAGAGTAGCTGTCCTTGGCGCGGAACTGCATGAAGCGCATGTTGGAAGGGTGGGTGAGCTCCGTGGTGATGCTGAGGCTGGGGAAGAGCCTGCGGGGCAGTCATGGGGCGGGGGGGCGGGAGCTCAGGGGGGTCGCAGGGCCACAGATGGGGGGTGGGTGCTCAGCAGGGCCCGGGGTCCCAGGGGTGGGTGGGGTCAGAGCAGCGCCCGGCGGCTGGCCGGGCGGCCTCACCGGAACATGGTCTGCACGTTGACAATGGTCTTGGCGTCCGCCATGTAGTCCTCCTCGGCGCTCATGGTGCTCTCCTTGTCCACCACCACCAGGTTGTCCGCGTAGATGATGCCGCACTGCAGCAGGCTGTCCAGGCTGGCGGGAGAGCCACGTGGCCGGGGGGGGTGCCTGGCAGCCACCCCGGGGCGCCCGGCCCGGCCCCCCAAGCCCCGGGAACAGGAGGGCGAGGGCAGGGTCCCTCGGCCCCGAAGCGGGTGGGGGCTGGCCGCCAGCCTTACTTGTCCACAGAGCCCTCCATGTAGTAGACCATGGGGAAGCAGCAGATGGCCTCCAGGAAGTGGGGGTCAGGCCTGCGGGCACAGCAGGTCCTGCTCTGACACCTGCTCTGCCCCGGGGGAGCGGGACTGGGTCCCCGGGGACTGGGGCACAGCAGACCTGGGGGCGGCCTTTAGAGGCCAGCAGGCTGTTTCCCTCAGGGGAAATCAAGGCCCCAGCGGGGTGGGACTGGCCCAGGCCAGACGGCCGAGGCTGGACCCTGGGCTCCTGGCTGCCATGCCCCAGGGGCGTGAGAAGCTGGGAGGGAGGAGGATGGACAGACAGCTGCCAAGGGACAGAGGGAGCCGTGCGGGCGGGGAGCGGGGCACTCGGCGGCCGGGCCGGCGTCTCACTTGTTGTCCAGCAGCAGCACAATGGGGTTCAGCTCCCGGCGGGACCGGTAGTAAGCCCGCAGCGGTACGATGAAGTTGTACAGCCCGTTCCCCGCCGTCTCGGCCGAGACGATGATGAGCTTGTTCTTGAAGCCGTAGGCTTTGGCGTCTTCGTAGCTGTTGTGCTTGCAGCCCTGCATGGAAGGTGCCAGAACCCCCGCTGGCACTGCGCCCAGGCCCCAGGAGATGGAGCCCGGACACTGTGGTCGGTCCCACCCCCGGGGAGCCTCACGCGCCATCAGGCCCCTGTCCTCCCCTGCACACGCTGCTCCGCGCCGGTCAGCCCCCCACCCCACGGTCACGTCGGGGCGGTCCCAGGGCAGGAGCAGCGCAAGCACAAGGCGGGGCGAGCGTGTCGTGCGGTGGGCGGCACGGAGAGCCAGCCCCAAGCGGGGCGGCCCCTGAAGGGCCCCCTGGCCAAACCAGGCAGGTCAGAGCACCGGCGTCCGTGCTGGGCGGCACGAGCAGTGGGTCAGGAGACCACCAACACCCACTGGGCGGGGGTTCCGCACAGCAGGCCGTCACAAGTGGGTGCGGAGGGTGGCGGGGTTAGGGGCCCGCACCGGACGTGGCCCCCGGGGGCAGTTCCGGAGGAGCAGCGCGTCGCCGCGCCCCACGCCTCGGGCCGATCCCCCCAGCGACCCACGGGCTGCCAGGGCAGGACCAGGGGCTTTCCGCAGCGGAGGGGCCCGGCCGAGCCACCAGGGCCACGTGGCCTCGCCGGCCTCGCCAAGGAGGCCTCTGGAAGGACACACGTCACCTGGGGCGTCCCTGCCGAGTGCACGCGCTGTCTGCTTTGGCGGACACATTCACAGACCCGCCCGCGCTTTGAAAAACGCCAAGACCAAGAGACCTGAGGGAGGACAAGAGGCTCTGCACTGAGGGGGACAGGACAGCTACACAGAGTGTGGTGGGGACAGTGTCACCAGGGAGGACAATGAGGACTACGGGACAACAGCCCATCTGGAGAACAGGGCCGTGGGGCAGACACCCGTGTCCCGACTTCGGTGAGCAACCTGTTACGAGAGGGCCATCTGGGGAAAACAGGCCTCTAAAGTGGAACAAGGCGTCTGGGGGGACCGGGAGCAGCCGGTGCGAGAGCCAGGCTGTGAGTCAGCGTGCGGGCCTGGGACAGCCGTCCTCGCCACTGCGTCCTTGCGGTCGCGTCAGGGCGCAGTCACCCGGGGCCCAGCCGGGCCGCGGCCTACCTTGTCCAGCCTCAGGCAGCAGAAGGGGGCCTTCACGGGCAGGAGGTGGCACAGCGTGGGGGAGCTGCCGATGTAGGGCGAGTTGGGGGGGTAGCCCTTCACGTACCTGCAGTGGGACACGCGGCCTGAGCTCGGCCGGCCGCCCCCCCCATCCTGGACTGCCCGCTCCACGGCGCACACCCCACCCAGCCTGAGTGACCACACGGCGGCGCCAGGCCCCCTCCCTGATGCCCCCAGCTCGGTCCCCACCCCAGCCGGTCTGTCCTCACATACTCCACCCCAGCAGCAAAGGCCGGGAGCAGAGAGGGGCTGTGGTCAGGGACGGACACTCGGGACGGACGCTCGGGCCGGCGGCGGGCCACGGCCCTGCTGCCAGGACACCGCCTGTCCTGGCTGAGCCCAAGTGGCTGAGGACAGATGGGACAGACAGCAGGAAGGACAGCGAGAAGACCTGGGCCCAACCCAGGGCAGGATGACAGCTCGGGGTGGTCCAGTGGCTGGAAAGCACGTGCCTGAGGTGCCCCTATCGGTGACCTCTGCAGACCACGCGGAGGACAGCCACCCCGGGGGGCCATAGTGTCTGGGCGTAGAGGCCCCCCAAAGATTCCATCTGCCCAACGAGGTCCCCCTCGATGCTGTGTGGAAGCCCCGATTCAGGGCCTGGGCCGCCACCCCTGGGAGCCCCGAGGCCCTGCCCGGCGGCCCCGCCTCTTCCTGTGCGCCTTGCGCTGAGGGGGCGGGACTCCCGTCCCGCTCCGCCCCCCACGGGCCACACTCACTCCACCACAGACAGCCCCTCGTCCTCCGAGGGCGTCATCTCGTCCTCGGACGGGTCACTCAGCAGGTCACAGGGCAGCAGGGCCGAGCTGTCAGCCAGCTCCAGGACCGGCGCGATGCTGGGCCGCCGGCTGCCCGAGCCGTTCTCCGTGGGCAGCGCCAGCTTGCCGCCCCCGCCGCCCTGGGCCGGCGGGCTCTCCGTGTTCTGGAGGTCCATGGCCACCGTCCCTGGAACAGAGCAGTGGCTTGGCCGGCAACCCCTCCCCCGGGCTCTCCGCGGGGAAGCGGTTTCCCATTGGGTGGACACAGCCTGCTCCTCAGACCCGGGGTCCCGTCCAGCTGCACCACCCGAGGGGAGTCCGGCACCTGAGCCTCAGCCTCCCCCTCAGTTCGCTGCGGCCGCAGGGTGGCCTCCGCCCGGCAGGCACCGATGCAGACAAAGTGGCAGCTGGGCGGCCCCTCCGGAGAGATGCGCATGCTGAGGCCTGAGCCCCAGGAACGCTGGGCCCCAGGCAGGGTCGTCTGGCCCTTCCGCCCGGCCCTGAGCAGGGTCAGCCGAGGAGCGCTGGCGGGTGCCCGGCTCAGGACGAGGGCCTCACCCACGGAAGCGATGATGCTGTGCACGGGCAGGTGGGAGGAGCCCTGGCCCCGCCCCGGCCCCGCGAGGCCCCGCCGCCGCGTCTCCTCCTGCTTGAAGGTGAAGGCTGAGTTCTCCTCCTTCGTGATGTTGATGTAGAAGCAGGTGTCGGAGGCAGCCAGCGTGTGCCGCGGCCCCGGGTTCAGCAGGATGCTCTTGTTGTCCTCCCGCTTCAGCCCGATGAGGCAAACGCCGTACCTGGGGGAGGGGCGTGGCTCGACGGGGCCCCACCCACACCGTACCTGGGGAGGGGCGTGACCCGACGGGCCCCACCCACAGTGCCTGGAGGAGGGGCGTGGCTCGACCGGCCCCACCCACACCAAAGCTGGGGAGGGACCGGGCCAGGGGCACCTCTGCTCTGTGGGGCCGGCTCTTAGGAAGCCAGGGTTTGGGGGCCGTTTGGGGCGAGACCCTTGGCAGAGCCCCGGGTGTGGGACTCCCCCCGGCACACTTGACCCGATAGCCCAAGGTCAGAAAGGGAAAGTCTTGTGGTGGGGCAGACCCGGGCCTACGCGGACTCTGACGTCCAACCCCAGGCCCTGCCCTGACCTGGACCGGGTCGGGGTGGCCGGGCCCACGTCCCCGAGGGCGCCTACTTCTTGTGCGCGTGGAAGGCGGCGTAGGTGAAGCTCTTGCCCTGGTACTCGCGGAAGAACTTGCTGTCGCCCATGCGCACGTGGTACACCTCGTTGCCCGAGCAGCGCCCGTACATGCGTTGCCACTGCTCCGGGGACTCCTGGCCTTCCCTGGGCAGGTGGGCACAACACCATGTGGCTGCCCCGCCGCCCAGGTCAGCTGCTGACGGGTGGGTGGAGGCCAGCAAGGCCCGCTCGCCCTGACCCGGCCCCTCCCTGTCTGGCTGAGCTTCAGGGATGGCCCGAGGGGGTCACTTGGCCAGTTTTAAAAAGCTGTAAACACCAGGGTCTGATTTTGAGGGTGCACCAAAATCAGAGGTGTCGGGGCCTGGGAGGACCTCCTCCCCCTGCCTGGTCCCTGCCCCAGGGCCACGCAGGTCCCAGTTAGCCAAGGGCCCCTGTGGGGGACACCCCGGCCGGGTCTCCCCAAAGAGAAGACAGCCCCTGGCTCTGTCCCAGGGTTCTGCCAGGTCCCCCGCCCCCGCCCCTGCCGCCCAGGTCCTTGGGACCAGACGCATCTTTTCCCCCGGAAACCAAGCCCCACCAACCAGTGCCGAGTCCAAGCTGAAGCTCTGCTGGCCTTGCAGCCCCTCGCTCCAGGTGGGCCCTGCCTGCCGTTCCCCGCAGCCCCTGGCCGCCCCCGCCTGGCTGCCCAGAGTCCCCGAAACCCGCTTCCTGAGGAGGCCGCGGGTCTCAGCTGGGCCCACACACAGATCCCCCCCCCCCAGCATCCAGCTCCCGGGACGGGGCCTTTGCCCTCGGCATGTGCCCCTCTGCGCCCCAGGTCTCCCCGTGCTCCCCGCCCCCACCCCCGCCCCCCGCGAGACGCCGGTGGCCGGGCACTCACTGGCCGCGGGACGTGTGCACCAGCAGGGTGATGAGGGTGGACGTGGCCGGGCAGACGCAGTTCAGGGCCAGCAGGGCGAACTTACACTCCTCCTCGCACACCACGTGGTCTGCGGGCGGGAGGGCCAGCGCTGCCCCCAGGGCGGACGCCCCCAGCCCCCTCTGCCCCCCTGCCCCCCGGGGGCCCGGCTCAGCAGGTGCACCTGCCCTCCCTGCCCTTGGCTTCTGCCCTCACTGACCCCCGGCCCCCAGGGGCAGGACCCACGCCTCCAACAGCTGGACCTGCCTGGGGCCCCCTCCACCCACCCCGGGTGGGGGTGGTGTGCCCGCGGCCCCCGGGCTGGTCTCTCCGTGGCCCTGGCCTGCGCTCCGGCCCCCAGCCTGGCAGGAGCACCCTCGCCGTGCGCACCCGTGGCCCCCAAACGCACATACCTGCGAACTTGACGTGAAACTTGTTTTCGGGCTTGAGAATCTGCACGTAGAGGGGGCAGTTGGGGGCAAAGTCCTTCACGGCCCAGGCTCGCAGGATGGTCTGGTGGTCCTGGGGGCGGGGCGCGTGGTCAGTGCCGGGCACAGCAGCCCGGGCCGCGGGCGGGCGGGCGGGCGCGGGCAGCACTCACCGCCGCCGTGCGGTCCACCTCGTTGCGGCTGCTGAGGATGAAGCAGGCCTCCCCGTTGTCCATCCTGCGAAGCACAGACCCGAGCGCCGGCCGTTGGCTGTCGGGGGCTCTGGGCAGAGGCCGGGGGGGTGGGTCCCCTCGAGCCGCCACCTCTGCGTGCTAACGGCCTGCTGCTGGGGCACCCATCGCGGTGGGGGGCTCATCCCGTGTCCCCATTGACCCGGCGGGGCTCAGGCGCGGAAGGGAAGGGGGACACTTGTTGGCAGAGACGCTGGCCCCCAACCGCCGGCCTGTCCTTCCCGGCATGGGCTGCCCCGGGTCTGGGGCCCTGTGAGCAGCGCCGCGGCCGCCCCCGCTGCATCGCCCTGGCAGCCGCCAGGCCCCGGCTGGTCCCCGCCCTGGCAGCCACTGCCTCTCTCCACCCCTTGGGCCTAGAGCCGGACCGTGGATCACCAGGCCGGCTGTGTCCCGGCCACCACCACCGCTCCGGACCGAGGGCGCAATCCCTGTCCCCAGCGGTGCCGGCGAGACAGTGGGGCTCGGAGCGCCAGAGGTGGGCGGCGAGGGTGCCCGGGCCCGCCCTGCACCTCAGCACCACCCACAGTTCGCCATGCGGGACGCGCCCGCCTCCTGGGATGCGACTGCCGTGGGGGCCTCCCGAGTGTCCCAGAACGTGCACAGGCACATTCTGGAAAGTTCCATTTAGGAACTTCTTACCTCAAGTCACCCTGCCAGCTTGTCTTTAAAAAAACCCGCCCACATCCATGTCTCCCCCACAGGCACGCGGTAGCGGTCCCACCCCTCCTGCTCTGAGCCTCTGCCAGAACCTGAGGGAGACTGTCCCCCAACATACACGGGGGCCAGGGCGGGGCGGGGCGGCAGGGTCGACCCGCGGGGCAGTGGAGGCGGGGCTCACTTGGCTCGCATGAGGTCCTGGTCCTTGAGCGCGGAGCCCTGGAGGTAGATGACCCGCTGGGACCACAGGGGTATCTGCAGAACCCTCCGGACCTGGATGTCCATCTCGGTAGGGCACAGGATGACCACGTAATAGTCCTGCCGGTGGGGGTGGGGTGGCGGTGAGCCCGTCCTTGCCCGCGTCTGGGGCCCCCAGACGCACCCTGTGCAGGGGGCGCCGCCCGGGCAGGGGCGGGCTGTGGGCAGGGCGGCACCTGGAGCCGGGGGTGGGCGTAGAACTCGTTCAGGAAGTCCATGAGCAGGTCGATCTTGAGGGAGCTGACACACAGGATCACGTGCTTCTCTGTCTGGGCCCGGTGGCGGCTGTAGTTGCCTCCCGACTTCTGCCGCTCCATCCACAGGTAGACCAGCTCCTCAAACTGCGGGCAGGAACAGGTGAGGGCCAGGGGGCTGGGGCTCGGGGCCACAAGGGCCCTGGCGAGGCACCTGGGGCCCGGCTGTGGGTGATGGTGACATCAGAGGGGGCCCTGTCCCTGCGGGAACAGCAGGAGGGAGAGTGGGGTGGGCGGGCGGCCGGCCGGCCGAGCGGACACTGGGGGAGGAGGGCAGCCGGGCAGAGGCCCAGGCAGGACCGAGGAGGCAGGCCACGCAGCTGCAGGGTGGGTGTCGCAACCAGCACACGGGGCCGCGAGAGACACGGTCCGTCCGGCTCTGGGCCCCAGAAGCCATGTGGCATTAGCGGAAGACAAAGCTGCACTGGGACATCGAGGTATAATTTAGGGGACCGTTGGGCCTCCCATCAGCACCCGAGACCCATTTTGGAGAAACATGAATGTGTGTTAGAAAATTCTCAGCCACAAAATCAAGAATCTAGGCTCCGGGATGGAAGGGACGCTTTCAGGACCCATGGTTAGAAGCAAGCGGGCTGCTCAAGGCTGCAGCTCTGGAGATGCTGTCCGCGGGGCCCCCGCCTCCTGGATGTGAGCTTCGGGGGCTGGGAGCCACGCTAGGAAAACGGCAGGTGTGGGGAAGTGCGCGCGGCGGAGGGGCCCGGTGCGGGGTGGCCGTGGGGTGGAGGGCGGTGGGGAGGACGGGAGGGCGGGGACAGGGCTTCCGGGGAGGGAAGGGGGTGAGGCTGCCGCGAGGGTGCTCCTCGGCTTCCGCGCGGCTGGCACACGCGGGCCTTGCTGCCGGGAAAGCAGCTGTGCTCCAGACAAGCTCCGCGTCGGCAGAGGACCCTGCCCTCCATGTCACGGAGTGGACCCGCTGGCCCCTCTCCACGGCCCAGTTTTCATGCCTAAGCTCAGGCTGGGGCTGGGCGAGGTCCCTGCCCTGCCCCCCACGGCTCTGCCAGCTGATGGGCCTTGGTGACAGGTGCCTGGGAAGCATCTGGGGGCGGCGGCGGCAGTGCCCCCCGTGGTCCTGAGAGCTGCTGCTGCACTGGCCGAGGCTCCCGGCTCCCAGCCCGCGGGACACGGGGCGGCCCCTCGCACTCTGCCCTCTGCGCTCTGCCCAGTCACGGGAGGCAGCCGGCACGGGCCCTGCTCACGGCAGCGACGGGTCCCCGGGAAGGGGCGGCCCTCCCGCTCCGGGCCCCGCGGGTCCCAGCCCGCCGCCCTCTCGCTGGAGCGGGGCGGCCCACCTGCAGCGGGAGCACCACGAGGGCCACGCAGATCATGACGACCACCAGCAGCTGGGACGGCCAGATCTTGGGCGTCACGTCCCCATAGCCCACGGTGGAGAAGGTGACGATGCAGAAGTAGAACGACGTCAGGAGGGACAGGTTCTCGCCCGCGCGCTCCAGGTGCTGGATGCCGCAGGTCCTGCAAGTGCGGGCAGTTGGGGGCTGCGGCCGGGCCTCGGCCATCCTGGAGCTCCCGGGGCGCCCCGCAGGCCACCCCAGCTCTCCAGCCTCATCCTCACTCAGGAGGTCGGCCCCACGTGGCACAGTCCTTCCCCTGCTCAACCCCGAGTCCCTGGCCACACACCAGGAGGTGCTGGTGGCAGGGCCTGGGGCCACAGCTCACGCCAGGGGGCAGCACACAGCGGTGCTCGGGGACCCCCGCCCCCGGGGTGCACGGTGGGCTAGCCGCTGGGAGGGAGTGGGCCGGACCCCGCTGTGGACACCCCGCCTGGCTCCGCTGAGGTCTGTGTGTGTTGGGGGAGCAGGGAGTGAGGAAGGGGAGGCAGGAAGCACATGGCCTTCCGGGACCGTGGTGCCCACCCCTCGACTCTGCTGTGGGGACAGGAGCAGAGGCCACCACCGGGCAGGACCAGAGTCCCAGCCGGGGCACAGGCAGGTGGAGGGGCAGGCTCCCCACCTCGTCCTCTGGCCGCTCCCAGGCCTTGCTCTCAGCTGAACCTCCAGCCCAAGGGTCCCCGCCCGGCTAGGGCCAGGCCCCAGCCACCGAGCCCCCTCCCGAGGCACCGTCTAGGGAGCCAGAGCGGGGCCTCCCCGGCCCAAGCTGCCTTCCTGACCTCTAGGTCACAGCGGCCCCACTGTGCCTGGGGAGCGGGCCCCCGGATGGCGGCCTCACCCCGTGAAGAGCAGGCACAGCAGGGTGCAGAAGAGGATCAGGACCTGGTTGAACATGGCCGACTGCGTCCGCAGGATGGCGCGATGGAAGTCGTTCTGTGGGGCCAGGCGGGGCACGGCTGGGACCTGGGCTGGGACCTGCCCCAGCGCCTCGGGCCCGGGGCGGGGAGTGGGGGCTGGGGCTCAGGGTGGAAAGTGCCCCCGCAGGCCAGGGGCCACCACGGAGCGCTGCGCCTCCCTCCATGGGGCCTGGGGGAGAGCCGAGGGGCCCGCGTGGCAGGGCGGGGGCACAGTCCCCGCTGCCTGCTGCCACGCGCGTGGTGGGCCGCTCAGACGCTCCGCCGAGGGGCTGCCGGGGCCCCAGTTTGTGGTGGCCCTGGTTTTGGCGGCCCTGGGCCTGGGGGGCTGGTGAGCGCACACCTGCCCACCTGGCACCTTCCCCTCATCCTTTCGGGTCAGGAAAGGGTGGGTCTCTGACAGTGACAGGTGCTGTGTTTCCCGGAGGTGGCAGAACCGGGGGTGAGGGTCGGGGGCCCCCCCCAGCGACAGGGCTCACGATCATGTTCTCCAGTGCGTGCTTGGCCAGCCAGCAGTTCAGGAACACGGGGATGAACAGGTTCCGCAGCGGCGCCCAGAAGATCTGCGGGGGAGACAGTCAGGGGCGGCGGCCCTGCGCTCGGCCAGCCTGCCCACCCGCCCACCCCTCGGCGGCGGCTCACCCACCGTGATGATGAAGGGCAGTGTGTTGATCATCTCCAGCACGAAGGACACTCGGAAGATCTGCTCCCAGATGTTGCCCTAGGAGCCCAGCGGGGGTGGGAGGGGGAGAGAGACCAGCTGGAGGTTGGGCGGTGCCGGGGGGCGGGGCTTGAGAGAGGGCCTCGCCGGGCGGGCACTCACTTTGTAGCTGAGGTAAATGAGCAGCATGGTCTCCAGGAAGCTGATTATGGCCACGATGACCTGGGGGAGGGCAGGGGCCTTAGAGGGGGGAGGGCAGGGGCCTTAGAGGGGACCGGGGAGGGGCCGGGCGGGGGGCAGTGCCCACCCACTCACCTGGATCGCCCACAGAGCCATCTTCCTCTCCACCCAGAGGATCGGCGCCCTGGGGAGAGAGGCAGGTGAGCCCGCTGCGGCGGGAGGCACGGCTGCAGGCTCAGAGCCCCAGGCGGCCGCGTGGCCTCTCTCCAGCCCTGGGGACAGGGCTCCTACACCCGTCACTGAGGGGCGGCGCTGACCTCAGTTCCCCTGCAGGGCTACCGTGAGGTCAAGTGACATGGGAGGGGGTCCTCGCAGAGACACCGGTGGTCGTCAGGATGGAGGGACGAGGGCTGCCCCGAAAGGCTTGGGAGGTGTCAGAGAGTGACAGGGTGAAGTGTGCCCTGGGAGGTGGCCAAGCCCCAGAGACGCGTCCTCTCCTCTGGATCAGGTGTCCCCAGTCACTCGGGGTCACACTTCCAACTGACCGAGCGGGGCAGCGCTCTCCCCGCCCGCAGGTAGGTCCCCCGACTCTCCGGCCCTCCCCCTGACCCCCCGGTCCACGAGCCTCTCAGAGGGGCTGGGCTGGCTCAGCGTGGCAGTCCGGCTCTCGCGTTGCCCCTGGAGCCTCGGGGCACCCTGCGGGGACAGCCCTGTGCTGCCCGCCGCCCACCGGCCCAGAGGCAGGTGAACGTGTCCATGGGGAACCCAAGGGCTGAGGCTGGGCACACGCCCCAGACCTCTGTCCCTCCCACCTCACCCCCAGCCCCGGGTCCCCCAGAGAGCGGGCCGTGACCGCGACTCACCAGTTGATCTCGGAGGACGACTCGTTGAAGGTGTACTTCTGCTTCGGGCAGCCCCAGCTGGGGAGACAGAGCAGGCCTGGCCTCGGCCCCTCCCAGCACCACCCGAGGGGCCTGCCCCGGGGCTGCCGAGGGCTTGCGGGGTGGGGGCCACCCTCTCTCCACCCGGGAGGGCGTTGGAAGGGTCTGTAACGGGGCGGGCAGGCAAAACGAGGAGCACGACCCCCTCTGGGAGGTGCCAGGTGCCCTGGAGAGAAGCGGGGTGCCACCTGCTCGCCCGGCAGCCTGGGGCAGACGGGCCGCCAGAGGCGGAGGGGCCGCACACGGCGCGATGTCCGCGTGGCCGAGGGCAGGGGGCGGGGGCACGGCGGGCTGCTGCCTCTGCCCCAGACCTTAGCCAACACCGGCGCTGACCAAGGCGACCTCGCTCTCAGAGCCCACGGCCACAGGGAGCTCCCACCCTTTCTCTCAATTTCTCTTTTCTTTCGCTTCCCTTGAGCCTTACTGCGGCCACTGTGGATGGCCACCAACCGCCTAACCATCATTCTGCCACCCACCCACCAACCGCTCACCCACCAGCCGTCCACCCTCCGTCCATCCACCCTCGGTCCACCCACCCACCGCATCCACCAGCCCCTCGCCAGGCATTCACCTCCCACCGCCGTGTGGCAGGCGCTGTGTGATGGCAACAGCCCGATCCCCGTGGAGATGTGGGGCCCGGTGCCGAGGAGCCTCCGGGAGCCGGGGAAGTGGGACGAGCCCAGGAGAGGGGTGCGAGTCGGTTCAAGCCCCCAGTTTCCCTTCCAAAACCACCTCGGTGGGGCCGGCCCTCCCCACCGGGATGAAGACCCTCGTTCCCAGCAGAGGGGGGGAGGCCTCTTTTCTGGCTCAGCCCCAGGAGCCCATCCTCCAGGGCGGGGGCGGGAAGAGCACACCCTGAGGAGCCGGCCAGAGAAGCGTCCCCCAGGTGACAGCGATGACCAGGCCACGCGCCCTGACCGCGCAGCCTCAGCATGAGCGCCCGCCCCTCGTGGAGGGCAACGAGGGTGCCGGACGTGGGAGAGAAGCTCTCGGCATGAGCGCAGGACAGGCAGGGACTGCGCCCGCCCAGGAGGAGGTCCCGGCAACGGGGGACACGACAGTGGACGTGAGAAGCCCCACGGGAGAGCTGAAGGTGAAGCTAAAGCCGCCGCCCAGCGAGAGCAAAGACGGAAAACGCAGGGGGTCATCCCAGAACCTCATGCCTGGGGACAGGGAGTCGACCTTCAAAGTCTTCACTCGACAGCCTGGCCCTGCGCGGACCCAGCTCAGTGTCCCCTGGAACCACAGAGGCGGTGAGCAAGGGACACAGGGGCAGGATCCAGCAGCATCCAAGGAAGAGGCTGCCTCCCACCAGGATCCGAGTGGAAACGCGCGTTTCTCAACAGCAGCCGTAGCCGCTGGGACACAGGGCGGCCAGCGGGAAGGGGCCCACGGAGCCTCCTACTGCAGGCGCAGGTAGCTGACCCCGCCCGCCTGCCCCCAGAAGGCAGCGCGGCGCGTGCTCCATGCCGCGGAGGAGAGACGGAGGGAGAGGCCCGGGTGGAACCCGGCAGGAGGGCAGGGCCACCCGAGCCCTGCTGTCACCGCGGGGCACAGGGAGCTGCCCCAGCTCGGGAGCCGTGCCTCCAGGTCCGGGAGCAGCCACAGTCCACGGACAAGTGTGCCCTTTGCCCCGTGCGGAGCTGGCTGGCCAGCGGGGACACGAGGGCCGTTCCAGGGCGTGGTTCCCCGGGGGCCGGCACTGGGACAGGGGTCATGGCGGGCAGAGGGCACCCCGGGCCCGAGCGGGGGCTGGCACCCGGCCCCGTAGTTCACCCACCATCCGATGCCCAGCGCCGGGTCATCGAGCAGGACTCGGACGATGTAGAGCAGGCAGGTGAGCAGCTTCAGGGAGAAGTTGAAGAGCCGGATCCTCAGGCCTGCGAGGGGCAGAGTGACTCCTGGCTGCCTGGGGTCCTCCTGCCAGTGGCTCCCCTGCCCCGCACCCTGAAGGCCCTGGGCTGGGCCATCCCCAGAGAAGCAGGGGGTTCCCCAGCCGCTCCTCCCTTGGGCAGGCGGCCTGGGAGTGCGGGAACATGACCGTGGCTGGGTCTCGGGAGCGTGACCTCCACGCCCCATCCTGCCCCCCAGGAGGCATCCGAGTGGCCCAGCTCCCACTGGGAAAGCAGTGGACAAAGCCGGCAGGGGAGGGGTGGGGCCACACCGAGGGGCCAGGGGGCCCCTAGGGTGAAGGCAGGAGGGCCGGGGCCACGGGGTGAAGGCTGAGCTGGCAGCCTCGATGGCCCTGGCCCGAGCCAGCCTCCAGCAGAGCCCCCACAGGTTCCAGTCCCGCTCCTGCTGGTGGCAGGTGGCGTGGAGCCGAGCTGAGGGGTGCTGCATGGCCTCGTGCCCACTGCCCGCCGACACAGGCAGCCCCCCAGCCCCACACACAGCTGGACCCACCCGGGGCCGCGCCCTCCCCGCAGGCCCCACTCACTGGATCTTTGGTTTTTGATGAAGAACAGCTTGAGCCGCTCCTTGAAGGTGTTCTCGTTGACGTAGAACTCCACCTGGACCCTGGGGAGCAGGACGGGGGGCGTGGGGGCTCTGGGCCAGCAGGGCGGCCGGGGCTCAGCCCGCTGTGGGAGCACAGGAGGCGGGCGGGCGGGCGGGCGGCGGCACGGTCAGCTCCGCCTTGGATGGAGGCCCCCAGTGTCCAACGCCCCCACGCGCCCCCTGCTGGGCCTCCCAAAGGCACCGGGCACACCTGGGTGCCTCCAGACTCCCCGGAGGCCAGGACTCCCACCCCCCGCCTGGGCGGCCACAGCCAGCCCCCAGGATTAACTGTGCCCTGTGTGGCCCTTGGTGCAGGGCTCAAAACATGCCCCATCATCTCTACAGAATGTCCGAGAAGCTAGGGGCCAGTCGCTTTGTCTGGTGCCCGAAGGCTTGCTGCACCCGCAGGGGAGTCGGGGAGACGGGCTCCAGTCCCTCGGGCCACCCTGTGCCCCTGACTAATCCCCAGGCCCCCTGAGACCCTGCCAGCCTCCTAGCGACCTGCGATCAGCCCCCCGTGGCCCCAGCAGGAGCCTGTTAGATGTGGGGGGCACACCCGGTGTGGGGGGCCATCTGGTCCCCTGAGGACGTGGGGCCTGCAGGCAATAAGCCACGCCCTGCTGCGCAGTGTGCCAGCTGGGGCCCCGGCAGGCATGGTGGTCTCACACTGTTGCCCTCCGGGACATGCCCCCCAAGAGGCCAACGACTCGGGGTGCTAGGCAGGTGCCTTGCTCTAGATTGGCACGGGTCACCTGTCCCCCACACATGACCTCTTGTGCCCTCTGTCATAGGCTGCATTGGCAGGACAGCCCGAGGAACCTCGCAAGGCTGGCCTGGGGCTGTCACTGTGGGCCAGATGCCCCACGGGGCAGAAGCACGGGCCACCCTGGAGTCTGGGGTGGGGGTGGGGTATGAGGCCCTGTCCTGAGCCTCAGCTCACCCGGTGTCAGGTAGAGGCAGCCCTGCCTCCCTCAGGGACACTGGGGGTGTGACCAGCCGGCCAGCCCGTCTGCCACCCTGAGCAGAGGGACCAAGCACCCTGAAGGCACAGCCATGCTGCCCGGAGGGACCCTGGAGGCCGAGCCGGGGACACCGTGTCCTCTGCTGGTCCACGGCCCAACAAGGGCCCGGGAGGTCGTCGGAGTGGGGGGGCCCTTCCCCCTGCTCAGGCACTGGTGCGGGTCAGTGACCTGGCCACACTCTGGGCTCCTAGGGCTGGGACAGCAGGGCCGGTCTCCCACGGGCCAGCAGGGTCCAAACCCACTGCCCCGCCTCCCTGGAGCCCTGCTCCCCCTCTCAGCTCACCTCTGAACCCCTGGGCCCCACCCTCCTCTGCAGGCACCGCTAGGAGATGGGTCAGAGGGGCCCCAGGGGACTCTCGGGGGAGTCAGTCCAACGTCCTCTCTGAAGTCACGGCTGTGACGAGCCGGCCGGGGCAGACGCACGGCCGAGCCCCCGGCTCTCCTAACGGGCCACACGGCCCCGCACATTGTCCCGCACACCCCTGCCCGGCCCAGCCAAGCCTCAGAAGAGGGCGCCCCCAACTCCCCGTGCCCGTCCACTCAGGCGTGGCCCCGTTGGCCCCCGCGCCCTCTCCCCACCCCCGGCTGGTCCCGTTTTCCTCCACTCCCAACGGAGCCCAGAGCTGGGAAACTGAAGCAAAGACCTGGAAGCTGCATCGGTGGTCGGCTCCTCCTGCCTCTGCCAGGACCCCCAGCCCCGCCCCCAGGGTCCTCAGCCCCCACTGTAACCTCACACCCGCCTGGTCCCCGCGGCAGCATCCCCCCGGCCACCAAAGTCCCCGCCAGAACGGGCGGGGGCAGGACCCCGAGGGCCCCCACGCAGGATACGTGCTGGCCAACCCTCGGCCCCTCACCCAGCGGCGGTGGCCCCCCCTCTGGGTGGCCCCCAGGCCTCAGCAGCGGCGCCCGCCTGCGGAAGGCGGTGCCCCTGAAGGGGAGGGGGTGACGGAGAGGACACGGGCCAGCAGCCGTCGCAGAGCTCCCTGCCTTTCAAAATTTCATGAGCTGTGGCTGCCTGCTTCCTCTGGCGGTGCCGCAAAAAGTAAATGAGACTCTCCGCTCACCCCGGAGCACGTTTCAGGCCACGGGTGTAACGTGGCCCAGTTCTGGCCCGTGCCAGGCAGGCCTGCTGCCACGGGAATCCTCGTCGGGAGCCGCCAGACCCCGAGTCCCAGGTTTTGCCGCGCAGACTGGCCTGGCTGAGGACGGGCTCTGGGCTCGGCGGGCTTGGCCTTGGCCGCTCGGCCAGACACGGCCTGTCCCTCGCCTGCCCGGCTGCTCGGCCTGAGCCTCAGCCTCCTCCCCTGGGACAGGCAGTGACCAGCACGACCCTTCCCCGTGGGGCGGGGTATCGGGCAGAGGGTGCCGTGACCATGGAGAAACGAAACGGTCCCTCTCTGTGTCTCAGGCTCCCCACCTACCGTGAGGTCCAGCTCAACGCTCGATTTTGGGTGCAAGGTTAGATGAGACACCCCCGAGCGCTTGGCTGGGGGACCCGTCCGCTCAGATGGGGCCAGCGATCAGGGCCCACCCTGTCCCGCGTGTCCCGACGCCAGCCTGCACCTACCGCTCCCATGGCCCAAAGAGGGCCCCCAAGTCATAAACCCACGTGCGCAGCTGGAGAACACATGCAGCTGTCGCCCACCCCGGGCCGGAGCAGAGGTGTGGCCCTCTGCACGTCGCCCCCCTCGGGGTCCAGCTGTGACTCGAGGCCCCGTGGTAGAGCCAGAGACCAGGCTCGCAGGGAGCTGCTCTCTGGGGCTGGGGAGCTGGGCCCGAGACCACGCAGCTAGCGGCCCAGAGCTACTTGCTGACGGGCCTCGGGGCGGCGGCGGGGGGAGGGGGGGGGCAGACAGGGTGAGCAAGGGCGGAGCCAAGCAGGCCCTTCCCAGGCGTCTGCTCTCACACACTCTCTCCCTCCCCATGCATCAACCTGGCAGGAGCTGGGGCGGGGCCGGGGTGGGTGCATTGGAAGGGCCCCTGCTGCCAGCTGCCTGCTGCCCACGGCCGGCCCCAGGGGGACTGAGAGCAGGTGTGTCACGGGAAGGCCTGGCCATGACCTCAGAAGGCATGGCCCCTGGGGTCGGGTCATGAGCGCTGGACAGGCCAAGCCCAGGCCCCATCCCTGGACGGCCCTCAGCCCTGGCCTCTCTGTCCTCTGAGGTGAGCAGCTCTCAGGCTGCTGGGGACGGGCCCGGGGGCCGGGCAGACCTGGGAGCCCCTCCCTGAGCCCTGCCACGGGCAGGGCCCCTCACAGGGCTCCGGCCAGCCCCTCCCTACAGGCACGGAGCCAGCCCACCAAGGCCTGAGCCTGGCCAGCTCACCCGTGGGGCCTGGGCTTCCGGAACGTTCAGGGGCCTGGGGGTCAGCTCTGCCCGGGGCCCACACCGCTCGCCGCCTGCCTGTGCCCAGGGTGGACCTGAGGAAGCCCCCTTGTGCGCCCCCCCGCGCCAGAACGGGCCCTGCCGCTCTCTGGCTGGCGGCTGGGGCAGGCTGTCCAGGGATGCCTGGCACCGGGACTCCCGGCAGGCACCGCGGCACAGCGGGCCTGCGCGGGCAGTAAGTTCCAATATGGCCGACGCGTGGCGCGGCGGCGCGCACTCACATGGGGCCGGGGTCCGACTGCCTCCCTCCCTGGGTGTGTCGCTGCCGCCGGGGGCTCCATGGCAGGGGCCTGGGAGCTCCGCTCACCGGGCCGCGAAGCCAGCAAGCGAGAGGAAGCACGGCCACAGCCCAGCCACCAACCGAGGCCCGCTATTCTGAGAGCGGGCAGAGCCTGCGACCAGCCCAGCTGGGCAAGGACGGACCCGTGGCCCGGTCCTCCCCGACCCCCGCCGTCGCGCAGCCCCGAGTCCTACAGGTGGGTCAGCAGAGCTGCGGCTGGAGGCCCCGAGGACCGGGGGAGGCCTGCGGTGGGGGGGCCCTGAAGGCCGTTCGTCCCACCACACTCAGCCCAAGCCTGCAGCCTTGCCTGCGGGGGGCGCGTGGGGGTGTCACCAGAGACCGCTGCTTGGGACCTCCTGCTTTCCCTGTGTCCCCGCCCAGGACCTCCGCAGCGTGGGGGGCCTGGATCCATCTCACAGGGTGGGTGAAAGGGGGGTAGCGAGGCTCCCCTCTAGCCCTGGCCCACAGCCACAGGCGAGCTCACCAGCCTCTCAGCGCCAGGGCAGACCCCGCCACAGAGACTCGCCCCCACCGCGGTCACCCTCCCAGCACCTGGGAGACTGAAGAGGGAGGGCTCCGGGGCCAGGCAGGGCGGCCAGCAAGCTCTCAGAACACAGGATGGCTCTGGCCTGGGACGCGCCGCACACAGTCTGAGCGGGTCCTTGTTGAGGCACCCTCGGCCGGGGGGCCTCGGCCGGTCCGCGGGCCGGGCAACGTCTGCCCTACCCGTGACAGGCAGGGACGGCGGGGTCCGGAGCCTGGCCCCTTCGGCGGCTGCACACCCCCCACCTCCTGCCACAGGCTCAGGCCCGCTGCTGGGGAGGCGCCTTCCACGTCACCCACTGCGCTCCACGGCGCAGGGACCAACCAGGCCAGGGAGACCGCGGCCCGGGGTGTGGCCCAGCCTCCGAGTCCCCGGCTGCTGGGAGGCGAGTGGTGGCCGCTGCTGCCGCTGACGTGGCTAATAATCAGGCCCCGCCTGGTGGCCACGCCGACCGCCGGATGCCGGGGCCCGGCTGCTCCGAGGGGCTCTGGTCCCCTGGCCTGGTGCCCACCCAGGGCTCAGCGTGACCCTGAAACCAGGAAAACCCGGCGGGGGCTCAGGAGGGGCACCCCACCCACTCCCGAGGGCCTGGGCCTGCACAGGCAGCCAGGAGGGCGGGGGCTGGGCCCCAGCAGTCACCTGCCTGCCTGCCCCATGTTGGCACCCTCCACGGTCGGGGGGTCTGGGGTACGTGCCTCTAGACAACCCCATTTCCTACCCCTGGGCTGCTCCCCGACGGACCACCCACCTCAGTCCCCAGCCTCAGCCCCGCGCCCTCAGACCCAGCCACGTCTGCAGGGAGGCGCTGGCTGGCTGCAGGGTGCGCAGCGGAGTCCCCACCAGGCTGGCGCTGCCCGAGCCGCCCGCCTCCCAGAGGGCTGGTGGGAGGTTGTCTATCCCCGCTGCGGCCCCTCCCCTGCAGGACACTTACTGAGACAGGGAAGAGTCCAGGCTGAAATCTTCCACAGGAAGCCTGGGGGCAGACACCGAGTGGACACGTCAACATGGAAGACGGCCGGACGGATGGAGGGCCCGGACTCCTGGACCGGGCAGGGCCCGGGCAGTGGAGGCGCGGCCATGCACACACAGCCTGAGACAAGCAGCAGGGGCTCCGGGGCCCAGCGCATGCGCCTCCCCGCAGGCCGACAGGCCGACGGGGTCACGGACGCACCTGAGATGGCCCGCCTTCAGCCGAGGGAGCAGGTACGGCAGGTACCAATCCATCGGCAGGTCTGGCCACGCTCACTGTCCCTGCCCCCCTCCCCCAGCCTGCCCAGGCACCGAGGGACCCTCCAGCGACCAGGAAAGGGCACCCTTAGCGCCACTCTACACCCAGGAAGCTGACGGCAGCCAGGGGCAGTCCCCGAAAGGGCCCCCTGGACGGATGAGACAATCAGGACTCAGCGCTGCCCCGCACAGACAGAGCCGGGGCTCCCGCCTCAGGCCTGCTGGCTGCCCCCTCCCCTGCCCCACGGGGAATGGCCAACGGGGCGTGGCCTGTGGGAGGGGAGAGGCTGGTGGGAGCCTGGGCCGGGGCTGGGCAGGGCCTGCTCCTCTGGAGGACTTAGGGCCCTCTCTTCCCCCTCACAGCAACCACTTCCCAGAGGAGGAAACCAGGGTTCACAGAGGACCACTGCCTCCCTGCGGAGCCCACAGCAGAGGGCCCGGCCTGCCGGGAGGGATCGCAGGTGCGCGCCCACCCCAGGGCCCCGAAATCCTGGTGCCCGGGCGGGTGAGGTCTTGGCAGCGTGGGGTGTGAGGCTCGGTGCAGGGCAGGAGCCTGGGCCAGAGCCGGGGTCCCGGGGAGCTTCTGGCAGCGTCGGTGTGCCTGTCCGGCTCATTCCCCCTCGCTGGCCCGGGCGCTGCCCTGGCTCTGAGCTGGCGCGACAGCTGCTCTGGGGGGTGGCAGTCGCCTGGCAGAACCCCCGCCCGCCTGTGGCGGTGGGACCAGGAACTCGCCCGGGGGGGTGAGGGGCGCTGGCGGGGGAGGAGACTCAGGAGGTGGAGCACATCCAGGTGAGGATTTGCAGGAAGGAGGGGGTGGGGCTGGGGAGGTGGCCCCAGCGCAGGCTCCTGAACGCAGGGTGCGGAGCTCGGGGCGAGCGGGCCTGGGGCTCCGTCTGTCGCAGTCGAACTACTGACAGGCCCACGGTCACGGCGAACACGTGACATTGAACACAGGGGTCCTGGGGAAGCCCGCGGCCCCATGCACACGCGGACGAGGGTCCCTGTTACTGGGCCTGGGCCCTGCCTCTGGAGCTCGTCCCCTGCCCTGCCCCTCAGCACCCCAAACCCCGCCACGCCGAGCGCTCCCACACCTGCATGACTCCTGATGCCTGGACCTGGCGCATTCCAGGTCTTTCTGTGCCCCCGATCCCCCCAACGAAGCCACCCCCAAGTGTCCTCTTCAACAGTACACGAGGGAGCCCCTCAGTCGGGCAAAGCCCAAGCCTGGGAGAGTGGCCACGGAACCGACCTTCCTCTCCCACCTCCCCTGTCCCCCGCTCTGGCCCTTCCCTCCCAGTCAGGGCGCCTGGCGCTGGGCCCCGGCAGGTGTGAGGCTGTGCAGGGTTCAAGGCCACCAGCTCCAGGTTGTTGGGGACATGCAGGGGCCCAGCTCAGCCTTGACCCACCCAGGTTTTCAGTACTTGGCCGGCCCCTCTCCCTGGCTCTTTTGCTCAAAAGCTCTTGAGCAATGGTCTTCATTACCTGCACCCCAGGTCACGCTTTCTAACCAGCCCCTCCCCCACCTCACACTAGAAGGTGGACCGCGGGAAGGGAGAATAAAGGAGAGGCCCACAGGCTCCAAGCCCGTGCGTCCAGGCTGGGAGGCGAGGAGGGACCGGCACTGGCCCTCAGCGTCCAGGAGGCGGGGTGCAGGGCGGCAGGGACGGCACGGCAGCGGGGCCAGGCACCTCCCTGTGGCTCAGTCCCTTTGCTCGCTGCCTCCTGGAGACTCTGGGCTGCTCTGGGGACACTGGGTCCGGTGAGCCGTGACCCTGGCTGACTCCAGAAGGTGGCCAGGCATGCAGGACAGGGGCAGCTGCAGGAGCTGCAGCCGCCAGCTCTGGTGACAGAGGGTGCCTGTCTCCCTACTGGGGGCGCGCTGGAGGCATCGGACCCGCGTTCCTGGAGCACAAACCCTGCGAGTCCTCCTCCGCTCAGGACCCTGCTGTGGCTCGTGGCCGCCTGACCTCAGCCGGCCCTCGACACCGGGGAGGGGAGGCTGCCGGGCCCCAGGCAGCTCCCATCTCCCTGCTCTGCGAGGGGACGCTGACCAGGACCCGGCACCTCTGGGGCTGCTGGGGGACTGAGCGAGTGAGGCTGCCCGGGCTAAGGGTCAGCACGGGACAGGGCGTGGGGGAGGGCTTCCTGGAGGAGGTGGCCTGCAGCTGCACTGTGGGCTGAGATGCAGTCTGGGCAGCGCCTGCTGTCCCTGCAGGAACGGGACATGGCAGGAAGCCGAGCCCTTGAGCCTCTGGAGCCCCCCCACAGGGTCCAGGAAGGAGATGGAGAGGAGAGGGATCTGGTCCCCAGAGCCTATTAGAAGCACTTACTGTCCAGCCTTAGCAGCCTCCTGGGCCAGTGGAAACATGCTGGGCGCCAGCTTTCCCCCAGGGGGCTTTGAGGAGCAGGAAACAGGGTGTGAGGGCGTGGAGGCCCCCCAGGTGGCCTGTGGCGGGTGGGAGGGGCCGGGGAGAGACTCCCCAGGCACCGCGGTCCTGCCATCTGCCAGGCCCGTCTCTGCCAGCCGCCCGCCCCAGGCCTGACACGGCCTGGCCCCTCCCCAGACGTTGGCCCTGCCGCCCCCGTGCCCCCTGCCCGCCCCCCGTGTCCCCTGCCCCCGAGGCGCCGGCGCCCAGGAAGCTGTGCCCACCTTGCCCTGGCCCCGCCGGCACCTCTGCCAGGTACAGGTGTCGGTGACCGTGACCAGGGCGGCCCTGATCTGGGAGGGCTCTGGGCCCGACGCGGGGGAGGGGGGCCGGCTGGCGTGAGTGCCGCAGACAGAGCCTCGGTGCCCTCATCTGTGCAATGGGGGCGCTGGTTCTGCCCGCCCCCCACACTCAGGGGGGCCGGAGCAGGGTCGGCCTGGCCCGGCCTGGCCTGGCGGGCTCTCTCCCCAGGGAACTGGCTTCCTGCACCCTGGCTGCCACCGGCTCCTGGGAGCCTGAGCCCTGGCCCAGCTCCAATCTGCTGGGCAGCCGTCCGCCAGCCTGCTGGCCTCCCTGGGCCACCTCGAAGCGGGGGCACAGATACTGGCCCGGCCTCCTCCAAGCGGCTTCTGGGGAACCAACGTGAGTGTGGTCCCCAGTGGGATGGGGCTCCCACGGGGGTCACTGAGGCACCCGGAACAGCGCGCTGGTCCCCGCTTCCTTTCTCCCCTCCAGTCTTACCGGCAGGCCCACTGAGCTAGCCCCTAAGAACAGGAGGGAGCACGTCCCACGGGGTCCCCAAGGCAGGCTGGGGACCCACTGCGTGGTCGTGGCGCTTAAGCGGGGGTCCAGGGAAGACTGGGACCGGCCGCCCCCGCCCCTTCCCGCGGCTGCAGGCGACGGGCAGCTCAGCGGAGCGCGTGCAGGATGCGAGCGGCAGCGATGCAAAGCCCCTCCCGGCGGCGGCGGCGGCGGCGGCGGCGCTCGGGTCTCTGGCCCGCGCCCCTACCTCTGGCCCACGTCGCTGCCCACGGAACCCCCGCCACGGGCCGGCAGCAGCGGGCTGAGCCCGTGCGGCTCCTCGGGGGCTGAGGCGCCGGCCGGGGGGGCGCCCCCGGGGCCCGCCTTGCCTTCGGACGGCGAGCGCGGCAGCTTGGCCCGCGCCATCCTGCGGGAGCGCACGGCGGCGGCGGCAGGAGGCGGGAGCTACCATCGCAGCACCGCCCCGCGCCCTCCCCGCGCCGCTGCCGCAGTGGAATGGCCCGGGGAGGGGGGGCTGGGGAGCTGGGGGGAGGCGCCCCCTCTACGGGGCGGGCGTAGGGGGCGACCCAGAAGGCCCAGGCTCATTGCCCTGCCCCACCCCAGAGGCCCCACGCCAAGGACGCCCCTGCGGGAGGGGGTCTCAGCGCCCCGCGGCTGCCAGGGGCAGCCCTGTAACGGAAGGAGTAACAATAATCACGACTGTCACCGCGCTGGGGGGAGGGAGGGAGAGAGTGGCGCGGTGACAGCTCATGGCTCTTGGCCACTCACCTCCGCAGGCAGGACTGCTGGAGAGGGGAGAGGGCCCTTGGGGTTGGGCCATATGCCCAACTCACGCCGCCCGTGAGTCCTGGGGACCCGGGTGGTGCCCGGATGGCCTGCCCCAAGCCCTGCTCACCGTCCAGCCTCGACCCTGAAGCCTGCCCAAGGTGGGTGGGTCCATCCCCCGCCTGGCAGGACATTGCTGTCCGTGGGTCCTCCCTCCCACAGACACTCAGGGTCCCACCTCCCCCCATCGTCTACCCTTAAAGCGTCCAGTGTGTCCGTGGGGACAGCCACTTCTCAGTGCCCGTCCTGCACCCCAGGCTCGGGGCCAGCATGGGCTCCAGCCGCGAACCCTGCTCTGTGAACGCAGGGCGCCCTGCGGGACGAGCCCCCGCCAGCTCCCGGAGCACGAACTCCAGCCTGCACGCCGTGCGGGTTCCCGTCTGTTCTGCACAGTGGGGACACGGAGCACCTGCTGCTGCCTGAGAGGAGTGGCTTCCCCAGGAGGCCAGGACAAGAAGGGGCGGCACGGGGACTCCAGACTGACTAAGCCTCGGCTCCCTGCTGCCCAGCTCCTTCCATTTCATGGACGAGACCCGAGCAGAGGGGACTCACCCTGGAAACAGCTATTGGTGCCGGGAGGACCAGGCTCCGGGCTTGCGTGCCCTGTAGCCCAGCTGGGGGGAGGGGCTCCTCAGCGGCTGCCCTCCTGACTCGCTCACCAGAGCCAAGGCTCCAGGTGGCCGTTTCTTCACCCAACTCGCGAACCCGCCCACCAGTGGGGACTGGCACCGCGGAAGGTTTGCGGGGAGGCGGCGGCGCCAGGGCACCCGTTGCCCGCCAAGCCCCTCCCAGGCATGGCTGAGTAAGGAACGGGGTCTTGGGCAGCCGCTGGTGGTCTCCGCAAGCACTGACCCGTGCGCCTCCCTGACCGGGGCTCATGTCCGTAGCTGCCCTGGAGGGGTGAGGTGTTCACACTGGCCGGGCCCCTGCCTGCCCCTGGGGAAAGGGGCGAGCAGGTGCCGGCCACTCCCTGCCCTCCCTGCAGAAAGACCACAGGCGACGCAGCACCCTGCGCGGCCCCGGGGGAACACCCAGGAAAATGGTCGGTGGGGGGGTGCTTGCCGTGCACCCCAGGAAGTGCAAGAAGCTCCTGGGGGACCAGACTTCACAAAGAGAGCAAGGGCAGCTACCAGCAGCCGTCTTGGGGTGCCCACGCACGACGCCGTGAGGCACAGGGAGCCCGGGGCCCGGCCGCCCGCGGGAAGGCGCAGGGTCCGGCCTGTCCGCCACGAGTGTGGTGTCCCTTCCGATGCTGGGTTTAGAGAGTGCTGTCCATCCTCAGGCACCGAGAGCGTCTGGGCCCAGGGCCGGAGCCCGGTGACCGGGCAGGACGCCCACGTTTTGTATGGAGCGATCTCACAAACAAGGTGGCTGGGGCGCGCGGAAGGAGCGCCGGCCCCTGCCAGCGCCGGCCCCGTCCTGGGCGGGGTGGGGGGGCGGGGACGGCTCAGGCGGCTGCTGCACGGCTCAGGGCTCAGGGTCGATTTGTTTTGAAAATGATCTCCGCTTTTGTCGTAGAAAGTCAGGTGCTCCCTGTGCGGGGAGGAGAGCCAGCCCTCCCGTGGGGACGGAGGCTGTGGTTTCTGGCCTTGGGGCTCCGTGAGGACTGTCCTGCAGGGGTCCCGGCCCAGGCCCCCGAGGTGACCCAGCACTCCACGCGGTGACCTGGAGCTCCAGGGCTGCGCTCGGGGTGGGGCGGATAGAAAGCGCATGGCCTTTTCCTTGGGCACTTAAGCCTCCTGTAAGTGCTGCCTCATCCCCGCGCCCAGCGGCCCGTGGGGAGGGTGGGTGAGCATTCCGCCGCCCTCCTTTGCACTGAGTGGGACTGCCAACCACCAGCCACCCCCGCTGGAGAGGGGAGGGCTGGACGGGGGCGGGGAGGGGCCGGGGTGAGGAAGTGGGTAGACGGTGACACCCTGAAGTTGAGATGGGGGCGGGGAGAGCAACTGGGTGTGGGATACATTCTCAAAGCGCCCGGCAGACAACAACAGGGGATACAGTGGAGTATGATTCCGCCTCGGAAAGGAAGGGGGCCCTGACAGCGGCTGCCACAGGGAGGGGCCTGGGGGACGCTGTGCCGAGTGAGATGACACAGAGGATGTGTATCTATAGCCCCACTCACACGAGGTCCCTGGAGGAGGCAGAGCCACAGAGAGAGGGAGTCCACGGTGGGGCCGGGGCTGGGGCAGGGGTGGGAGCAGGTGTCTCGTGGGGACGGAGCGTCCGTGTGGGAGGATGGACAGTCCCGGGGAGGATGGCGGCGGCGGCTGCACACCAGTGTGAATGTCCCCAACGCCCCTGAGCCGCGCCCTGGGATGTGGGGGAGATGGTTGCTGTTACGTGTACTTTTTTATAAAAAAACAGTTGGGAAGAAAGGGAATCCCGCATCCGGCAGGAAGGGCTCCCGCTGGCCCCATCAGCGACAATGGAGGAGCAGAGGGACGGTGAAGAGAACTCAGCAGGTGAGTGACCACGATCTTGGTGGCTTAAACACACAGACACCATCTCGCGTTCTGAAGGAGAGTCCTGGACGCTGAGTGCGGGCGGGGGCTCCTTCTGGGGCGCCGGGGAGACTGCTCCCTGCCCTCCTGGCTTCCGGAGGCCCCCGCACAGCTGGCGGGGCCTCGCTCCGATCCGCCTCCCTCTCTGAGGACCCCCGGGGACTCCGGGGGGCCTGCCCCGATGATCCGGGACCACATGCTCAAGGAAGACTCACCAGCACATCTGCAAGTCCAGAGGTCGCGTCCGAGACGTGTGGGTCTTGGGGGACACGGTAAGCCCGCGCGGCCCCATGGGTCAGCGCAGGAGACCCGGAAAGAGGAACCATCTTGCGTTCTGTCACCACCCGCGGCTTCCTCACTGTGAAAACTGGGGGTCAAAGGGAACGGACAGGGTGTGTGCTGCCTGTCGGTGGGGTGACACTTTGGTGCGCACTGGAGGGACGCACCCTTGGAGAACAGGGCTGATACTCACATAGTCATGCTGGGGGGTAGGCGCGGAGCGGGGGACAAGGGCAGGACGGGCGGACATTCCCAGCCGCCGTGAGCGTGGGGCTCAGTGAGGATGCTCCATGGGTGGAACCGATGTTCACAGGTGGCAGGTCCCCTTGAGGCAGCAAGTGGGGAGCGTAACTGCTCGGTGGAAGGCTGGTCTGCCATCGTGACCCCGGGGGGCCATCTGGCCATCTCGAATGGAGGGACAGGCAGGATGTAAAGGGCCTGGGGCCTGGTGGCACTTTAAACGTTCTCTTGCCTAATCATTCAGGCTCCGTCCTCTGGGTCCTCAGAACCAGTTTGAAGGGTGATTGGGGCAGCGGGACAAGGGAGCCTGTAGGACCAGGCACACTGGCCCGCGGAGGCGGCGGACGCTTCTGCAGGACAAGGAGCCCGTGCGTGCGCCATCTTTGCCGCATGACAAACGCCTTCTAGCCTTGAGGCTTCAGCCGCCCGTGCGCTGCCCGCAGCGCTGCAGTTAGAGGCCAGACACAGCTGGGCTTGGTCTTCGGCTCAGGGTTTTGCGAGGCCCAGGTTGGCATTGCAAGGAGGGCTCTCGCCTGTGGCCCCGAGGGAGGAGGGCTGAGGTCAGCCCTTCCTCACTGGCCGCTCAGTCCCTAAAGGCACGGGGCCCCTCCATCCTTAAGGCCAGCGCTGGCGTGCCACCTCCCCATGCCGGCCAGAGCGATGGCTCCTCTGCCAGGGCTCTGTGACGAGACTGGGCCCCTCAGGCATCTCCCCGGGGGAACTCAGAGTCCACTGATTGGTCACCCTGATTGGGATCCCAAGTCCCTTTCGCCGTGTGTGAGTTTTGCGGCTTGAACAGCAGACCAGCGGTGTCTCACAGGCCGGAGGCTACGCGCCCGAGGTCTGGGCATGGGTGGCGCCGGCTGCGCCGGCCTCTCCTCGGTATGGAGCTGGACTGGACGCCTCCTGTCTCCGGTTTCCCCCTCCTCCTGACGAGGACACCCGGCACGCTGGCGGAGGGCCGCCCGAATGGTGTCCGCTCGCTTCGTACCTGGGAAGAGCCTGTTTTCACATTAGGTCACATTCGAGGTGCAAGGGTTCGAGGTCCAACATACGAGCTTCTGAGGGGCGCAGCCCAGCCCCCACATGTGCAAGTGCGTCTTCCTGTGTGATGTCTCATTCTATGTAGCCCTGGGGCCCCACTGGGCAGGAACTGGTCCTGGTCGGAGGAGTTGGCGATTCCTACTCAGCAGACAGCGCGATGCCTGGCCTGAGCCAGCCAGACGGTCCATTGGGGGCCATGGGCAGGTCTCCCCCAGGCCAGGTCTGTGCTGCTCCCCTGGGACCCCCAGCCCTGCCCCCCACACCCAGGGCCCTCACTCCCTCCCTGGGGCTCCCTAAGCTCTGAGGGGGTCACCTCCTCTCCTCTTGCCCCCCTCCAAGTGCAGGGCAGGTCGGGGGGGGCGGCTGGCCTGGCCACCAGTCCCGTATTTCTCCCCCGACGTTCACTCTCCCCGAGGCAGTCGTGAGATTTCCTGGCGTTTGCGCGTCCTATGGCTGCCGTGACAACTGACCACACGGAGTAGCTTTGACAACAGAAGTGTATTCTCCCATGGTGTTGAGGCCAGATGTCCGAAATCAGCCTCGCTGGGCAGAGACCCAGGTGTCGCGGCGCCGCGCCAGGCCCCGTCGGCTCCGGCGAGGGCCCCTCCTGCCTCCTCCGGCGGCCGGGGCTCCAGCGTCCCTTCTGCGCCACATCCCTCAGCCCCCGCCGCCATTCTCACGGCGTCTCCTCTGCGCTGTCTCCCTCTCCGTTTTTTTTTTTTTTCATCTTGCAGTGAAACATACTTAACAAATTGACCCCTTCAACCTGTCATGCCTCCCTCTTAGAAGGACATGTGGGATGGCCTTTTGGGCACCAGGATGATCTCTGATGTCAGAATCCTTAACTTGGGCGCTGGCTGGTGCGGCTCAGTGGACTGAGTGCTGGCCTGTGAACCAGAGGGTCGTTGGTTCGATTCTTAGTCAGGGCACATACCTGGGTTGCAGGCCAGGCCCCCAGCAGGGGGCGCACAAGGGCCAAACACACACTGATGTTTTCCTTCCTCTTTCTCCCTCCCTCCCTTCCCTTCTCTCTAAAAAATACCCTTTCCCTCTCTAAAAAAAATGAAAAATGTTTTTTTGAAAAAGATCCTTAACTTGGCCCAGGCCGTGTGGCCCAGTGGGTTGGGCATCGTCTTGCAAAGTGAAAAGGTCACCGGTTGGATTCCCTGTCAGTGGGTTTGGTGCCTGGTCAGGGCGCATGTGAAAGGCAACCGATCAATGTTTCTCTCCCTCTCTTCCCCTGAGGGGAAGCCTCTGTCTGAAAATAAATAAATAAGAAATTTAAAAATCCTTAACTTGACCACCATGCGAGGCCACATTCACAGGCCCCACAGGTTAAGACGAAGACATCTTTGGAGGGCCGCGGTCAGAAGGCCTGGGACGCGTCCTGGGCCCTGCCCGGCTGTCCGCAGCCTGGGCAGACCCCGACAGCTCCCCTGGGAGCCCCTCCTCCCGCCCAGAGAGTCCGGGGAGGGGGCGGGGGCTGGCACGGGGTGGGGGGCGGTGGGGGGTGTTCCAGCCGCCACCAGGCCCTGGCACGGCCCTTGGCCACCCGTCCCTCTGAAAAGGAACACAGGCCTGGGGTCCGTCTCCCTGCTCCCAGGTGGCCCCTCTGTCTGGGCCCTGGGAAGAGGCCCCCGGAACAATGGCAGAACTGGTGTGGGCGGCAGAGGCAGGAATCGGCGTCTGAGCCTCTCCAGCAGATGGGCGGGCAGGCGCCTTGCCCCCCGAAGGGGACCTCTGCCCGTCAGCAGCCCCTGAGGCGGGCACTTGCTGAACGGCCCACGGACGCTGCGGGGGGTGAAGAGAGAAGGCGGGGCCCTCGGTAGAGGGTGCGATTGGTGATGGTCTGACCCCCGTGCCGCTCACCTGAAACTAATGCGAAATGCTACTGTCAACTGCAATTGAGAAGTAAAATTAAGAAAAAAAGAGGGGTGAACCATCACTCAAGTGCCCCATGGGCCCGGGAGGAGGGTGGTGCAGCCAGAAGGGGCTCCTGGGCCTGGTAGGGGCCGAGATGCGGGGACCAGGCCAGGGCCCCTCCAGGCTAGGGGGCTGCCCCCACCCAGCATGGAGCTGCGGAGAGGAGCCGGGGGCCCCCGTCCATCCGCTCAGGCCGTCTGTCCCCTCGGCCTCCCCCGCGCAGCCTGCACCTGGCCCGGCCCCCCGCCCCGTCCTGACACCCTCAGCTCCTCTGGTCCCTCCTGACCCGCAGGCCTTCCCGCACCTTCACTGCCCTTCCATGGGCTCACAGGGAATGACCCCACTGGAGCGGTGTCCCTTGCCTGCTGGGTGGCCTCCTTCCCGGGCAGCTGTGGGGTCAAGGTCCTCGTGAAGGCTGCAGCAGGCCCCGCCCCTTCTTCCTCTCTCCCCGCTGCCCGGGGGAGGCTGGCCTGGGGAGCTGCCCATGGCCGTGGCCAGGAAGGGGGGAACATGGGGCGGGGAGAGGCGGGAGGGAGCCTCTTTTCTGGATTTCCACATTTGAGCACATTTTCTTTCTTTTTAAAAAAAAAAGATTTTATTTATTTATTTTTAGAGATAAAGGAGAGAAACATTGATGTGTGAGAGAAGCATCTATGGGTCGCCTCTCACACGCCCCCGGCTGGGGACCTGACCCACAATCCAGGCCTGTGTCCTGACCAAGAATTGAACCGGTGACCTCTCAACCCACTAAGCCACGCCAGTCAGGGCTCGAGCACTTTTTCAGTCAATTTAGGACCTGGCGGGAAAACAGCCCAGCAGAAGGACAGGCCATGTTAGTCGCGGGTGGCCCCGCCTGGCCCAGGGCCCCCTGGCAAGGGCGGTGCCCACCCACAGGCTCGGGGTGGCCCCGCAGCCCACCCTGCAATCTCCCCGAGTGACCGGACAGCGGCTGGCGTTGCGCCGCTGCGTCCCCGGCCTCGGGGGGCCTCCCCGCCCCACCGGCACCCTCCGCTGGGGGGAGCCGGTGCCCCGGGGCTGCGGTGACGGATTGCCACAAATGGGGGCCTTACAACAACAGGAATTTATTTCCTCTCAGCTCCGTGGCCAGAAATCAGAAGCCAAGGGGTCCTGGGGCCACGCTCCCTCTGGAGGCTCCAGGGGAGGGCCCTTCCCGCCTCTCCCAGCTCCTGGGGGCCCCACGCAGCCCTGGCTCGCGGCCGCATACTCCGGTCTCTGCTCTCGCCCCCTGGCTTTCCCTGTGTGCGTCCCCTCCTCTTCGTCCAAGGACACCCGCCTTGGAAGCGGGGCTCACGCCCACCCAGGGTCTCGTCTCCGGATCGTTACCCTAATTACGTCACGAAGGCCCCATCTCCAAAACACCACAGACCCCTTCCTGCTGAAGGTCCCCCACTTAGCGGTGTGGCCCTGAACGGGTCCCTTTCCTGGGGGATCTGCCCCCACTCAGGCAGGCAACAGGCCCCGTCTGGAGAGGAGGGGACGCTCCCAGCAGGCGCCCGGACTTAAACCGGAGCACAGCTTGGTCCCCAGAAAGGTTCCCTGCCGTCTGGTCCGCTGGGAACCGACAGAGGTGTCAGCTGCATCCCCCAGCCTCCGTGGACTAAATGCCCGTGCCCCCCAAACCCACCCATAGAAGCCCTGAGCCCGCGTGAGTGTGAGGAGGTGATTAGGTCGAATGAGGTCATGAGGGTAGGCCCCATGATGGGACTGATGTCTTTTTTTTAAAGACTTTTTAAAAAAAAGATTTATTTATTTTTAGAGAGAAGGGAAGGGAGGGAGAAAGAGAGGGAGAGAAACATCCATGGGTGGTTGCCTCTCACACCCCCTAGTGGGGGCCTGGCCTGCAGCCCAGGCCTGTGGCCTGACTGGGAATCGAACTGACGACCCTTTGGTTCGCAGGTCGGTGCTCAATCCACTGAGCCACACCAGCCAGGGTGGGATTAATGTCTTTATAGAAAACTAGGGCTCTTTCTGTCCCCCTCCCCACCCCAACACACATGCCTTGTGAGGACACTGCCAGAGAGCAGCTTAAACCTGGAACGGGGTCCTCACCAGCACCCCCATCTGTGTTGCTGGCGCCCTGACGTTGGGGGCCGGTCTTGGGCAGCGGACAAGCTGCCTGCGGGGCTGTGACGTGGCCGAACCCCGCCGCCCCCCACTGGCATCATGGGGCGGGGGGGGGCGGGAGGGGGGTGTGCTCAGGACACGCGCTTACAGAAAGGACCCTCAGGGCAGCAGGTCGCGCCTGCACGGGGTGGAGACGTGAACCCGAAGCTGCCTCTAACTTTCGTGACACTGGAGGGCGCTGGCCGCCCCCTCACCGGGCGGCTGGGTTTTGCTTCTCAATTAACTCAGGACTGCGACTTGGAGCCATGCACTCGAGTCCCTGGGAGGCAGCCGCAGAGACAGCGAGGGGCCGCACAGGCCCACGGCCCAGGGGGACACCCGCCTCACCAGCCCGGGGCCGGGGCGGGAGGAGGGGGCAGGACGTGGGTGGTGCCAGGACAGGGAGGGCAAACCCGGGCAGGCCCTGAGGGGTCAGCATGGGCCCCGGGCGGGGCCGGGAGGAGGGGGCGGCCTGGTGCCTCGGGATGGGGTGGGGGCGTCGGTGCTGAGCCCCCGCCGCCTGCCTGCCCCGGGGCTGGCAGGGCTCCCCAACCCAGCTCGGCTTCGCTCCGTCATCAACAACTAACTGCAGGTGAGCGGCTCCGAGCACAGGCTGTTCCTAGAGAGGCCGCCCCTCCCACAGGGCCCTCTTCCCATGGGAGGAGCCTGGCTCTGTCCCCAGCTGCTGGGACCCAGGGTGCCGGATAGGCTTCTGCGCAGAGGAGGGGGCGGGGCGGCCCCCGGCAGAGCCCCCTCCCCTCAGGGCCCAGGCCGGCGGCACCGGGGTCAGGAGTAGGCCACTGTTTTCAACAGCCGCTCCCGCTGCGCCAGGCAGGGGTCTGTCCTCCCGCCTCTCTCTCGGCGTGTTGTGTGAAACAACACTGGTGTTGCTCAACTCCAGGGACACACGGCAGTCCACCCTGGGCTGCCCGAGGGGTCCAGGGACAGAGGCGGGGGGCCCCGCGGGCACCGCGGGACCCCTGGCCTCCCCGCAGCAGGCCCCCCGCCCCGGCCCCCCAGTGCCCGCAGCCTGGGCCCCTGGAGGCGGCAGATGGCCCACTCGGCCACCTGCTCGCCCCCCTGGCCTGGGAGGGAGCGGGGACGCAGACCCTGGCACGGCCCCCGGCTGCAGCCCCGGGACCTTCGGGAGAGCTGGGCCGCACGCTGGCCGGCAGGCAGCGCGAAGGTGGTGGGTCCCAAACGCTGGCCAGGAGCTGCCAGTGGGCAGGCCCTTGCTCCCCACCTGGCGCTCGCCCACCCCAGCCTTCCGGTCATTGTGTTCCTTGTGGGGGACAAGCCCCTGGGGCAGCTGCCACGTCCAGCACCTCACGGCACAGAGCCCGCCCCTGCACCCATGGCCCCTTCCTGGGCCCGAGGGGTGGGGCTGAGGCCGCCGTCCGCCCGCGTCACAGACTAGGGGTGGGCGAGGACCAAAGCCCTTTCCTGCCCCTTCTGTTGCTGCCGCATCATAGTCGCCCTTGGCGGGGGGCTGTTATCCAGCCCCGCAGAGGGTTCCACAGCCGGGCTGGGGTCTGCAGCCCCTGGGCTGTGGAGGAGGCCCTCGGGCCCCCCAGTGTGTCCCCAGGACCACGGTGCCCCGTGCCCGGATTTCCAGGCACATGGGAGGGGCGGCACTGACCGGAGGGGCCAGGGCCTCCCCGGGCTGCACCCTGGCTCCGGGCGAAGGGGCAGCGGGACGTCCGGACGGGGTACCCCCAGACCTGGGCCGCGGGCGGCGGCAGGGAGGCTGCCCCAGGCCCTCAGCTGCTCTGGGAGGCCCTGCCCACCACCCCGCTTGGCTCCTAGGGAGGCCGCCCGCCTCCTTCGCCACGTGGGCCGAGCCCTCCCTCCCCAAGGCCACAGGCGTGAAGCTGCGGCGGCTGTGGTGGCTGGAGCCGGTGGTGACTCACAGCTCTGGCTTTATCCCCCTGGAGAACAGCAAGCCCACGGCCCTGCCCGCCCGCTCGCTGCCTGGGGAGCCAAGGTCGGCGTGGCACCCCATCCCCCGCGGCAGAGCGGGCCCTGGGCTGTGAGGGGGGTGCAGAGTGGAGGAGGGGAGTGTTCTACACCGGAACCGAACGAAGAACAGCCTGTGGGGGGTGGGGGTGGGGCAGGGCCTGCCCGTGTGGGAGGCGGAGGGGACCAGCTCCACCTCTGCCCGATGCCCCCTCTGCGCGGGCTTCCCCAGCCCACACAGGCCCGGCCGCTGCGGCCCAGGCCCCCATCCCAGGCCCCCAACCCCCGCGGGACTGTCCCGGGCACACCCAGGGCCGTGTGAGCCCCCGGAGTGCCTCCCGAATGGGGCTGGGACCTGCTGGGGGCGCAGGCAGGTCTGTGGGCCGCGAAACTTTCAGGCCCCCTGGCCACCCCAGACCCGGGGGCTGCTCCCCTCCGTCATCCCAGGGAGGCGTCCTGGCCACCACTGCCTACGCACAGCGGGGTCCTGGCAGGCCAGGGGTCACCTGCCCCCCATCCTCTGCTTTGGAAATCCGTGATGGGGGAGGGGCCCTGCCACGGAGGACGGAGGATGAGAGGCGGGGAGGAGACCTGCGGCTCTGGGGGCACGCGGACAGGCGCCCAGGGGGTAGCCTCCCACAGCTGCCCTTCCCTGGGCAGCGGTATCAGCTCAGAGCCCACGGGAGCCCCGCATGTGCATCCTGTGGACGGGGGCTCAGGTGCCCCCAGGGCCCTCCGGGAGCCCCGTGCTGGTGCCCTGCACCGCCCGCCCCGTGAGACGTGGGGGAGCAGCCTGTGAACACAGGGTTCACAGCGGGACAGGGCAGGGCCAGCCCTGCCTCCGGCACCCCAGGAGCCGCCCCAGGCAGAGAAGGGTTGAGAAGGGACGCGGCAATGGGGCTCCGTGTGCAGCGAGCGAAGGGCAGGCCCTGCGAGGCCCCACGGCCCCCAGGGGAGCCCTGAAACCCCGCCCAGACCCCACGCTCACCGCCAGGCCCCAGAGCTGCGGGAGCCTGGGGTGCGGGAGGGGGGGGAACACTAGTGGGTACGGGGCTTCCTTCCGGGTGATGGAACACTCTAGAACTGGAGAGTGCACAACGCTGTGAACGCACTCAGTGTCCCTCGTGGTGCATTTCACATTTTATGTATTTTACCACAATAAAAAACCACAGACCACAGGGTCTAGGGCGTCGTGGAGGGTTCAGTGCCAGGGGCGGGATGGTTCCCCCCAGGCAGACATGCCACCCAATGGCTGACGGCAAAGGCCTCTGCCACCCGCTCCTGCAAACGGAGGGCTGTGTCATTCCAGTGACACCAACCCTGGTCGCTGGTCTGTGTCAAGGCACCCAGAGGCCCCGGGCTCGGAGGGGTTGGGGGAGGGGAGAGGCGGCTGCTGGACACCGGAAGAATCTCCCGGCTGCTGTTTTCAGGAACGGACTAAGTCCTCGCGGAACAGGCACGGAGAGGCTGGTGCTGACGTAGGAAGATGCTGAACACACCGCCTGGCTCAGGGAAGCCCCAGCCCTGCCCTGCACCCCAGGAGGGCAGGAGAGCCCGCAGCCACGTCTGCCAGTCCCCGCACGCACGGGGAGTCAAACGAGATTCTCCCCTGGGTCACATGCTCCTGGGTGGGTCTATTTATGGCTGCAGTGCTCAGCCCAGCAAGATAAAACACCGTCTCGCTTAAAGGAGCCCCTCGTGGGACCCGAGTTCCTTGATTCCGAGAGGCGACAACATTGGCCTCCCGCTCTCCTGCCCTACTTGCAGAAGTGGCTGCGTGTCATGTGAGGTCCGCTAGGCTGCTCCGTCTGCACACCTCGCGTGCGCGGTCCTCACGGCTGACCTTCCCCACTGACGCGTCTTCCCAGCCGCGCGGTCACCGGGATCCTTCTGAGAGTCCAGCTTGCGCCCTGACAGTCTGCAACCCCGAGCACTCTGCTCTCGCTCGACAACGGCATTGTCAGGGGAACTACGGGTTCGCCCAGGGAGCAGAGGCGGGGCCCCCGCCCCCCCGATACGCTGCCAGGGAAGTGTTCCCGTCCAAACCCGCAGGCTCCAGCCCTGGGAGTCCTTGGCGCTGCCTCCCCGGCAGGCGTCAAAGCGCCTCCCCCGAGGCTGACAGCAGGAAGGTGCTTACCCGAGACAGCTATTTGGGGAAAAGGCAGAGAAAAGCAAGATTTCTCCCAGCTTCCTGCCAGCCCCCTCCGCACAGGAATTATTCCCAAGGGCTCGTTCTGGGGTCCTTTACCGAAAGATTTAAGTGCATTTTGCTCGTTTCTGCCCAGGAGAATTTGAGACGAGGGAATGTTGTCACCGTCAGTTAAGTGACCACAGCATCAGCTTGAAGGACACAATTGCCTCATCCATAATACATGGCTCCCAACCCTCCACCTGACTGTGAGTCTCAGCCACTGGGATGCCCCCAGCCCTCGTTTGTCCCCCAGAAGAGCAGAGCTGCGAGCGGGGTCAGGGGCGCTGGGAGCAGACCCGGGGAGGCGCCCCAGCACGGAGCACCCCATCCCGTCCCCCTGGTCCCCGCTGGCACCTGAAACTTTTCTGGTCCCGGAAGCCGGAAAGTTAAGGGCCCGCCGCTTCAGCACCACAGACAGCGCCGCGCCCACCGCGCAGCCCCCGCCCGACCGCCCTACCTGTCGTCGTTCTGGAAGGACTGGTCGCCTAGCAGCAGGTCCCGGAAACGGTACCGCGGCGGCAGAGGCAGCACCTCCGAGTCCAGGTCGCTCATCTTGAGGCTGGCGGAGTCCAGGGGCACGCCGTCCCCGCGGCGGCCGTCCCCAGCGCCGGGCTGCCTGCAGGCACACGCCGGCGCTCCCTCAGTTCCTGGCGCGCCCGCCGCCTGCTGCGCCCGGCTCCCCGCACGGCCCGCTAGACCCTGCCCTGGCTGCGCTGCACCCCCGCCCCGCCCCCACCGCCGTCCCCAGCAGCCGCCCTGCCTGGCCGAGGACCCGGCCCCCCTTCCTGCACGCAGACCCAGCCCTCCTGACCCCGCAGGCCCCCCCACCTCACCCGCCCGCGCGCCCAGCCAAGCTGAGCAGCCCTGCACCGCCTTGGCCACCGTGCCCACCACTCGGAGGTGCTTCCAGGGCCTGGGGGAGGCTTGTCACCACCCCCTCAGGGGCAGGCGCTCACACCAGCCCTGGGCCCCCACTGCTCCATGCAAGCCCTCCTAGTGCTGCTCCCCCCCCAACAGGCTTTGCTGCTCCGCCTCCCTCCGGGTCCGGAACGCCCGCCTCAGCCCCGAAGACCTCCTCTCTGACCGTCAGGCTGCTGGGAGCCACCAGGAAGCTGGAGGCGCTTGTCTGTGGCCTCCCTGGGGCCAAGCGGCTTAGGTCGCATCAGAGCCTGGGAGTGGGTGTCAGTGGAGGAGGGTAGAGCCCTCCAGGCCAATGTCCCCAGTCCCCCGAGTTGAGACCTGGCTGTGGTGGGGCTGGGGGCTGGGGGCTGGGGGCTGGGGCCAGACCAGGTCCCGGGAGGGCCCTTCTGACCTGCAGCCTTTGTCTTCTGGGGCTCCTGCACTTTTCCTGCTCCCGTCCCTACATCAAAGCGAGTTTCGGCTACAGTTACCCACATACAGCAAGTGGGGACAGGGACCAGCAGGGCCACCGAGCTCCCAGTTTCCAGCCTCCTGGGGCAGCCGCCCCCAAAGCTCTCTGGACAGTTGTACCAGGACCCGCCCCCGACCCGCCCCCGGTTCAGAGGATCACACCGCGCCCGTCACAGCACAGCGGCGGCTACGCACCTGCTAACGGGATGCTGCGGGGACACCCAGCCCCACAGCCCAGGTGGGGACACGGGCAGACCCCAGGGCTCCTGACCCCAACCAGCGCCTGGGACTCCCGGTCCTTTGGCATCAGCTGACTGTCCGGGTGAGCCCAGCCAGGCCGCCCCCGGGGCCGCCCCTCAGACCCTCCGACAGCCCCAGCGGGTGCCGTGAGGAGGAGGCAGGACCCCAGGGAGGGACGCACGCCAGCTGTGACTCTTCAGCGCGGGGGACCGTCTCAGTCCCTCCAGGGAGGCAGAACCAGCCGGGCGAGCGGGGTTCTCTTCCCCATCAGGCCTATTCCCCTAAGGTGGGGGGCAGCAGGGGACCAAGGAGCCCTCTCAGCCTCCTGGTAGGCGCAGGGACCTGCTGACCACACTCCAGGCCTGGGCGGGGGCAGCGAGGGCAGGCTGGGCCCGGAGGCCGGAGGGCTACTCACCCGGAGCAGGAGGTCCACATGGGTGGGCAGGTGCCTCCCTGCTCAGGCTGGGACCCAGGACTGTCCCAGGCCCCCACCCCCGGGGACGGTGCCCCCATCCCACAGCCCCTGGAGCAGCTCCAGGACCGTCCCCGCCCGGAGCTGCTCTCCCAGGTCACAGGCCCAACCCCGAGGAGCTGGCAGCATTGGAAAAATAACATTTTCCTAATGGCCTCAGCGTGGCTTGTGTTTTTCCTCAGTCACACACCGCGGGGCCGCGGGGAGCCGCACAGCCCTGTTTTCCTGGTTCGCCCCTTTTCCACGGCGGAGCCCAGGCCTGGCCCCCGGGTGCGGCAGCCGCCCCCACCTCACTTTGGCCCTTCGGGTTTTCTCTCGGTCTCTGGGCCCTGACGTGGACGGGCTGGCGGCAGATCTCAGAGCGTGGGGCCCCGTGTGCTGGGGGGGGGCCCGGAGAGGGAGGGGTCTGGGGGTCGGAGGCCGGCCCCCCGGAATGCAGCCTGGGCAGCAACCAGAGCGCCGCGCCCCCACCCTCACCCCCGCGGTGCGCCCGTGACTCTGACACCGAAATGGCCTCCGGCGGGCGCAGACGCCCGCAGCCCTCCTGGCCGCCCCCCCCCCCCCCCGCAGAGCGGGAGCCCGCGGGGGCCTGACTGGTCGCCATGCTGGCTGAGGGCGGGGGCTGGGCATGCAGGGGCCGCGGGCGGCTCGGTCACTGGGGTCTGGTTGAGGCCCCGGCCTAAGCCCGGAGGCCTGTGTCACTGAGAGCTTCCGGGTGAGCTGGGCCGCACGCTGTTGTCACCCTTGGTGCCTTCACCCTGGGGGCCAGCGAGGCCGAGGCCCGTTGCGTAAATGGCAGCTTATTCCCTCCCTCCCTCTGCATCGCTCTGCCGCCCGCCTGCCTTTTGCGGCCGTCTGCTGTCCCCTCCCGATGGGCAGGCACTCCGCCGCTCTGTCCCTGCAGAAGCTGAGGTGGTCCGGGTAGTGTGAGAACACAACCCTGGCACTGGGCACAGGGGTCGCCGCCAGTCCACCCCCACCCCCCTTCCCACTCCCTCCTCCCTTGTGACTCAGGGACACCCCAGAGGCGGTCTCGCCCTCTGTGTGGTGGCTGCAGCAAAGGATGCTGGGAAGGCACCTGCCTCCTGGGCCCTCACTTGCCCCCAGGATGCCGCGTGGGGCCGGAGCTGCAGGCAGCTGCCCCCGGAGCCCGACAGAGCTTGGCGGGAAGAGCAGCCCCCTCCCAGGTCAGGCCGGGGCGCCCCCCTCCTCTCGGGACCCTCGGGGCCGTGGGCACAAACCCGCCAGGCCCAGGGAGCAGACGCTGGGTGGCCCCAGGAAGTCACTTCACCTCTCTGAGCCCGTGTCCTCCTCTGTTCTGAAGGTCCCCAGGCCCCGACCCTCACGGGTGATGGCGAACAAGCCATGAGCTAGTCAGTGCAGGGCGCTCAGTGCTGTGCCTGGCACGCGCATGCTTCTTTCTGTCAGCTTTTAATTTGGAGCAGGGGAGCCTGCAGCGTGGCCAGGCTCTGGAGGACAGAGGCTCTGCCCCTGTGTGCCTGCCTCCTGGGACGGCCGGGCGCAGACGCCACCCGCTGCCCTCCCGGCTGCGCCCAGGGGAGCCCCTCTGAGGGCAGGGATTTCTGCTGCTGTCCCCTGTCCCCACCCCCTGGGCGGCCAAGCTGTCAGCAGGACCGAGGGAGCTCCTGCGGTCAGGGGGCACGGGCCCTGACAGTTTCACAGTCACGTTCTGTCCCCTCGGTCAGACCATGGAGAAGGGGAAGCTACTCTGTTCATCCTTCAAGGCTGGTAACCCCGCTGCCCAGACACTGACAGAACCGCGTGGACATTGGCGACCTCCCTGTGACTCCCACGGAGAAATCCTACATGAGCCACAGCCGGTGGGTCCAGTACATTCCAACACAACCCTGTGCTCCCCAAAGGGGACAGCTTTGACCTAGAAAAGCACTGTGCACTTCGTTACCCCAAGGTTAGAGGAGGACGGCCACAGCCGGGGCAGAAGTCCGCCAACGAGTAAGATGCGGAGGGAAATGTGTGTAAGCTCGTTACAGAAACAGCGCAGGGAACCCGCCGAAACCTAGGCAAACATCGCAGCTTCGGGGACGTGGGGAAGGCATTCCCACCCAAGGGAGGAAAGAGAGGTGAGCGCCGAGAGGGGGAGAGGCGAACTCTAATCGGACGTAGCCGGCACGACGGCTTACCTAGAAAACAGGAAGATCCACAGAAACCCATGAGAGGAAATGAAAGCATCTAACAGCATAGCCGAATCCGAGCCTCGCTCAAAGGCGCAGCCGCCGCCGCCCCGCAGCAGCGCTGGAGGACCCCACCCACAGCAGCTGCGTGGGCAGAGCCCGGGGCTCCGCCAACCCCGGACCATCCGGGGAGGCCATGAGCCGTTCTGGGTTGGCAGGGGCGGCAGACGGTTAACTGGTGCCCCTCAACACCCAAGGCCGTTTTCTCAGAGCCTGGCTACCTGCTTTGAAAGTTCCTACTGAAGAAGAAACAGGCACCAAAGGTGAAGACAGGTGTGAACGAAAGCACAGGAGGGGCTGGTCTGGGCCGTGGGGGTGAACTGGGGGCCACAGCAGTGGGAACCCGGGCTGGGGCCCAGGAGAGCGTGTGCAGAGGGGCACTGAGGACGTGGCGCGGGGCCCGCGGGCTGATGCGCAGACTCACGGGGGCTCACAGTGTCCCAGCAGTGGGGACAGCACCGCCATTTTGCTGACGGGAAAACAGAGGCACAGAGAGGTGAAGTGGCCGGCCTGACCCGGGCAGGCGTGCCTTCCAGTAGCCAACGTGAGCGCCACCAGCGAAGCCCCAAGCTGGGGACAGAGTGGCAGAGAACGCAGGCAAAGGCGATAGCATCGAGAAGGCCCCTTGTTCACACTAAGTCGGACGCGTGGAGAACAGACCTGGAAGCACTTCCACGTCGGAACAGGACACTCCCATTCCAGTAAAGACATGCGGACGAGAGGAAGGAGCAGCGATAAACACGCGCATGTGTCGCACGGCAGCCAGTCAGGGCCTGGCCGCTGTGCCTGCCCATCGCGAGGGGACGGCAGACGGCCGCAAAAGGCAGGCGAGCGGCAGAGCGATGCAGAAGGAAGGAGGGAATAAACCGCCATTTACGCAACGGCCTCGGCCTCGCTGGCCCCCAGGGAGCAGAGCCGAGTGCTGGGAGCGGGGACCGCTTTGGTGTAACAGCGGCTCCCGGCCTGGGGCTCCACTCGGGACATGTCCCTGTGCTCAGGAGGCAGGGACGCCCGCCCCAGCCGTGCCCAGTGTTCACTCAGGACAGTGGCGCCATGTACCACTGGGTCCCGTGGCCTGCATGGGCACGTCTGCAAATGCAGGACGACCCCATCCATGGATCCTATGGGCGTACAACACCCAACACAGCTCCGCTCTGATGGAAGGTCAGCGCGGGGACATTTCTCTGGGCACCCACCTGGCAGACAATGCAGACCGTCCCCTCTGCTTGGTGACCTCAGTTCAGCGGGCAGTGGCGGGGCGGGGGGTGGCTAAAGGCCATGTCGCATCCACAGAACCACACGAGGAGACGGATGGTGTGTCATGTGTTATTGGATGTGAGAAAGCCAGGGGACTGCCTGCCCCCTCCCTGCCGAGTGTCACCTGTCCCTGGGCGGGCCTTGGGGAAGAGGGCCTGTTCCTCAGCCAGGCACATGACGTGGGAAAGTGCCCCTCCCCCCGAGGCTCCTGCCTGGCGCCTAGACTGTGTGGTGTTCAGCCTGACCGCCCAGAGCCCGGGGCGGGACTAAGGGACACCCCAGTTAGGGACTCAGCCCCTCTCCTAAGATGCGTCGTTCGGTGGCTCACACTCAGATCAAATTTTCCAAAGAGCCTGGAGAGCTGCAACTGACAGAGGAACTGAGGGGGGTGTACCCGTGTGTGGGTGTGTGTGCAGCAGGCATGTGTGGACCTGTGCGCATGCGTGCGCACAGCTCACCTGTCCCTGCCCCGGCCCCGCGGACACGGCAGTGCCACCGGAGCGGGGCGGTTGAGCACTGGGCTTGGTGCCCAGGCAAGTGGAAAGCTGCCGAATGTCACCCTGACCGTGACAGAGTGAGGCGCTTCCGTCCCCCAGAAGTTAAAACAACCCCGGCTGGGGGAGGGCGTCTCTGGGGGAGGCCGGGCGCTCGCCGCCACCTGGGAGATGCAACAGGCCCAGGGGGAAGCTCGGACGCGTCGCTGAGCCGGATTCAAACTGGAGTCATCGACACAGGTGCTTCTAGCAGCTTCCTCTGTGCTCCCGGCAAGCCCAGAGGACAGGGAGGAAGGGCCGGTGGTGGTGTGGTCACGGGGCCTCGGGTGTGGGAGCCCTGTTGCCGCCCCTGACCCTCCTCGTGCCCAAGGGCCTGCCCTGGGCCTGCCCGCTTGAGTCGGCTGGAGAAGGACGCAGGGCGCCCGGGGCACTCGGTGTCAGGTAGCAGGTTCACGTCCAGGTCACGGGACCCAGCCCTCAGCCCCGGGGGGCTCGGGGGCACCCTGTCCTCTGGCTGCAGCTGCCCCAGTGGCCACCACCTGGCCAGACACGTGGTGCTGCCCAGAGGTGCCTAGTGACCAGACAGGCTCGGCCGAGCTGCGGGGGCAGCGCTGACCCTGGAACCAGGGCTCGTATCTTGGGGGCCCCCCCAGAGCCTGACAGGGCAGAGCTGAGATGGGGACGCGGCATTCCCTCTGCCACGGCCAGGCACAGGGCCTGCCCCTGGAGAAGGAAAGCTGTCCCACGAGCGGGGGTCCTGTCCCCGAGCAGAAGGGGGTGGCCCTGCTGAAGGGCAAAAGCTGCTGCTTTCTGTGACCCGAGGGCCACCAGCTCCACTTCAGACAGGCACGTCGTCCCAAGGCCATGGGCTCCTGTGGTGACGAGGGTTTGGAGGAGGGCTCGGTGCCATCTCCCCGCGGTCCAGGCCACGGTGCCAGGGGCGCCCCCGCGAGGGCTCCCCTCAGGCTGCTGGCCCCTCCAGGGCCCCAGCCCGCGCCCGCCTGGAGCTGCTGCAGCTGGCCCAGACCCCAGGCTGCGGCCGGCGTGCCCGCTGGGCAGTCAGGGGAATGGGGAGCCACCTGGTTGGGTCGTGAGCTCATTTGCCCTCCGAAGGCCTCGCTGCCCCCACATCACGCAGGGTCACGGGGTCCAAGGCAGGGCAGGGAAGAACCGAAACCACTCAGGCTGCCGGGTCCTGCCGGCCCTCGGCCCCTGGCCCTGAGAACCGGATCCATGCGGTCACACCTACTTCCTCTTGTGCAGTTAGATGCCGCCTGAAGCCTGAAACCGCTAAGCCTAACCTGCTCTCCGCCCCCGGCTTCCTGCCAAGTGCGAGGGGAGAGCGGTGACTTCATGCTGTACTGAAGTTCTGTCCTGTGATGGATGCCTGACAGCTGGGGCCCGTGGGCGGGGGCAGGGACCCCAGGAGGGGCCAGCACCTGCCAGCCAGAGAGGCCTGAGGGCCTGCCCAGGGCCACGGTGCTAGGCGGGCCCCAGCTGCAGCTCCTTCCCCAGGGCTCCTGGAGCCTCCGCGGGCCAGGAGGCGATGGCTGCCCTTCCAAGGCAGAGGCGGTGGGCTGGGAGCACGGTGCCACCAAGGTCCCGGGCACGGAGCCCTGGCCGTGCCACTGGCGTCGTGCATGGCAGCGTCGCTGGCCAGTGGGGGCCGTGCTGGGCAAGCCGGGGGAGGCTGCCGCCCTGGGGTTGCCCTGCGCTCAGGGCCTCCCTGCCCCATGTGGACGGGTTGGCTGAGAGGAATCCCTAAAAGTCCCCCTCCAGGGGGAGGCCCCGGTGACAGAGGAGACCTCCCGGGAACGGCCTTTCCAGGCCGCTGGCTCCTGCCTCCGACCCCCAGTGTCTAGCACGAGCCTCAGCTCTCGGGCCAGGCCTGGCTCCCTGCCAAGCCCTGTAGGAGGAAGGGGGGGTGTGAACCTGGGTGCCCACTCACAGCTGGAGGGTCCCCAGGGCACCTTTAACAACTCCTGGGTCTGCGGGTGCTGCTCCCAGGCCGCACCTGCCTTGGGGCTCCCCCAGAGGCCACGTGCGCTGCTCCCCACCCCAGTGCCCGGCCGGGGCAGACCCCCAACTCCGGGTCTCCCACCGAGAAGGCACGTGTGCGCATGCGTGCACGGGCACATCCAGCCATGTGAGTTCAGGGACCAAGACCCACGGACAAAGGGGCGTGCACACACCCTGCCCATCAGCGCTCCCCACCCACGAGGGTCCGCACATGCCCTGGCGGACCTGCCCAGCGCAGAGGCCTGGCTCGCGTAGAGGACAGCAGAGAGGTGCTGTGTCCCCAAGGGTGCAGCACCTGGGCACCGGCTGCCATTCCCTGATCCTGGGGGTGGGGAGGGGAGGCTGGGGGAGAAACCTCAGGGGAAACGCTCCCAGGAGGGGGCCTTTGTCACCAGGACACTGACGCACTGACAGGCTGAGACTCCTGCGTGGCCAGGGGACAGGCCAGTGCACTCAGAGGCCGCGCAGACCTGGACACGAGGAGACAGCCGGCACCCACGGACCCACCCAGACGGAGGCAGAGCTCCGGGTGGGTCCCCGCCGCGACGGCCCCTTCTCACTCACCTCTGCCCTTCTGCGTGGCTGCTGCAGGCACCCCGACCAGAGGCAGACCCCTGCGTCCCCACCAGTCCCCAGATCAGGAAGCATGGCGCCCGTGAACCTTTCCCACGCGGCCCGGCCACTTCCTGTCTCCTGCAGGCACTGCTCCCTAATATGGGCCTGGAGGGCCGGCCAGGACCTCCCAGGCGTGTACCCTGGCAGGACACCAGATGCCAGATGGATGTGTGTGCTCTCTGCCGTCAGGGTCCGGAGGGTCCCATGCTGGCTCCAGGGGTCAGGGGTGGGGGGCAGGGATGCTGGGAACTGAGTTTGGGAAAAGGCCTGGCCGGGTTTTCTGACGGGAAGGCACTGGGCAGGAGGCAGCGTGGCGGGCCCCGGGGCGGCCGAGACCTTCCCGGGGACTCCCCGCAACAGCTGTCACCGCCAGGACAGAGGCATCTGGACCTGGGGAAGGAGCACAGCAACAAGGGCCGGGCCCAATGACTGTGGGGGTGGCGGAGGCCTGGCCTGGAGCCCCACGTGACAATGGGAAGGCACGAGGTCCAGACAGGGGCCAGGCACCGGGGCAAAGACTCCCAGGATTCCCACTGCCTGGCCTCACAGCCCCCCGGGGCGGGCAAGCTGGCACTCAGAGTGAGGTGGCGGACCCCCTTGGCTGGAACAGCGGCACATCCACCACCTTCGAGGACACAGGCCGCCCAAGGTCCAGGGAGGGAGCAGCGCCAGACCGCTGGATCCCAAGGTGGACCCTGCCGTGAAGCCTGCTGCTGGGGCTGCCCCGAAGAACTAACCCCCACCTGGACCCACGCTTGACCAAGAAGGGTCTTCCTTCTCCAGCTGAAACTACGTTCCCTGAGCCACCTGACCTGTCCTGGGGTGGGGGATCCCCCCCAGCCTGCCCCGCCCTGGGTGGGGGATCCGTGCCCAGCCTGCCTGCCATCCCCTCCCGACGAACCTGCAGCCTGGCAGGGGGCGATCAGGGACACAGGCCAGCTCCCATGCAGGGGGAGGGGTGTGCCCAGTGGTGCCGGGGGAGATGGAGGTGTGTGTTTGGGGGGGGCGGTTGAGCCCACCAGGCGCAGACCCTGAGGACACAGCTTGCATCTCACCTGGACCAGGCAGTCAAGCCAGGCAGGTGAACTTGGAGATGGGTCACCAGGAAAGGCGACACCTGGCAGAGGAGGGCGATGGGCAGAGGGGCAGGCAGGCTACAAAGACGGCAGAGAGCGCAGGAGCGCCCCCGGGCCCGCGCTGTGCCTGAGTGAGTTGGCCCAGCTGCCCCTCGGAGCGGCCAGTGGAGGTCCAGGCCACACCCACCTCACAGGGGTCATTAGCTCTGCTTCCCACGGACACCCCAGGGACGGCCAGCGCTCAGGGCACATGCTCCTCCCCCCGGCCGTACCCCCAGGGCCCCGACAGGGGCCAGGCCAGTGCTGTCCTGTGGAGGGACCGCCCTGACCCTTGACATGGGGCTGGAAACTCCCCTGCCTGCGGCTGGCCCCCCACCAGAAACGACCCTCAGAGACCACCTGCCCACCACCCCTCACTTTACACACGGGAGGCTGAGTGTGACAGAAGGAACGGTTGGGGGCAGCACCCGGCCTCGGGCCCAGGCTGCCTGCTTTTCAGGTCCCCTTGTGCACCCTCTCTGGCTTCAGAACCGCCCAACGGTGCAGGACCCAGAGGACAGGGCTCCGCCTCGCTGGGGACAGTGGCACAGGGCAGGCGCAGGCTATGGGTCACCTGGGGTCTGACTCCTGGCATGGGGTGAGGGGCAGATGTAGCCTCTGGGGCTGGCGGGACAGGGAGAGAGGCAGCCCCCGCCCGGACCGAGCCGAGTGCCGTGCCACCTGGGCCTGTCGCCTGGGTGAGCAGAATCCCTGTGACACCCCAGGACCTGGCACAGAGAAGGGTGACCTGGCTGTTTCCCAGGCCACCTGGAACCCCCTGTCAGTTGACCCTCTCCTCACACCGACGGGCAAATGGAGACCCGGGAAAGGGAAGCCGCGTATGAAATCAGTGGCCGGGGAGCAGGGCCCCTGCCCTGCCCTGCCCTCCCCGAGAGCACACGCACACCCCAATCACGGCTCTCCCTGGGGGGAAAGGCCCTCGAAAACCCACTTCTATGTGGGGTTCCCTTGCCCCGTGCCCTCAGGGCACAGTTCTGCCATCCCCACGCTGCAGCACCCCAGGTGCCCCTCCCAGGTTCTGCCCGAAGGGGCGGGGAGGCCCGCGGGCGCAGAACCGGTCGGTCGCGCTGGGCCGCACCTGCCCGCACCCGGGAGACGCTCAGCCCCGCATGCAAACATGGCCGCGTTCCGGCCACCTTCCCGTTATGGACGCAGACAGACGGACGCCGCCGGGGCACCTGCTGGTCAGGGATGTGAGCGCGCCGGACGGTCCGCAGGGGCGCCCGTTCCCCAGGGTGGTCAGGGAGGGCGCTCGTGGGTCCTGGCCCTGGAAGTGCCGATCTTGGGGATGAAGGGTCCTGGGGATGGGAGGGCTCTGGGGGTTGGCGCTAGCCCGGACCCGGGTCCCTCCGCGCGGGGAAGATCGCAGCCGACTGTACCTGGGGGCGCATCGGCCGTCATCGAACACGAAGGTCCGGTTGGTGTGGCCCCCGCCGCGCGCCCCCGCCCGCGCCCCCCTGTGGACACCCCCCGGGCTGCGCGCGCTGTCCGGGAGCGGCATGAGGGCCGGCGGCGGCTCGGACCCGGAGCCGAGGGAGAAGCGAGTCGGGAGCGACAGACGACTTCTTCGCTCGCTTGGCCCCGAAAGACACTTTTTTCTCTGGATTAAGTGGTGGGGGAGAGCGAGTTCCGGGGTCGGGGTTGAGGCGCCTGGCCGGGCGCGCCCCCTGCCGGTCGCGCCGGGAATCGCGGCGGCGTCGGGCCGGGCCGGGATGGGGCGGAGAGCGGTAGGCCTCCGCACCGCGTCCCGAACTAGCCTTTGTGTCCCATAGACGTTGACGAAACAGTCCTTAGACCAGCCTCCCCACTCCCCTCCACATCTTCTCAACCTGATCCCCATTCCCACCTGCCCCACAAGGTTCTGGGAACCGTCAACTTATTCTCCCGAGGTAAGACTAATTCCTTTCCCCAAAGACCTCCTACCTGCCCACCTCTGGGTCCCTGGACACCAGGCCCATGTGCCAGCCAGGGGCCGACCTGGGCTCCCAGTGGGCTCCAGCTTGGCATGCTGCCCAGCTCTGCCCTGAAAGTAACCATTTCACCCTGAGGACGTCCCCTTCCTGCCCCCTCCCACCCCATCCCTCGACGGGCGAGGAATTCCGTGAGGGCAGGGCTCACGCCTCCAAGTAGCCAGCACCCCTCTCCGGCCTGTCACCGAGGGCACCTATGGGCGGGGAGGGGAGGGGAGACCACGCCCGAGCGGGAACTGGGCTGACCACCCGGGAAGTGGGGCAGGAGGACAGCCCAGGCTGGGCCCCCTGCCCCGGGGCAGCGCTGGGGGCTCGGGGTCGGGCGGGACTCAGGCGCCACTCTCCTGCAACTTCTCCATGGGAAGCACTTTGCTTCCCGCGGGCTGCACCGGCCAAGGGTGGAGCGCTGTGAGCGGCGGCCCCACGTGGGCAGCTGGCCAGGTGCAGGCTGAGTGGGAAGCACGTGGGGGCGGGCAGCGCACACGTGAGTGGGCGGGGCGGGCAGGATGCGCAGGCGTGGGACGCGCGCAGCGGGGTCCCAGACTTAGTTGCCGCCTCCGCAGCTGAGTGCTCATGGCGTCGCAAGGTCCCCAGCCCAATGCTGGGATTCCGAAAGTCCCCATCTCCAGGGGATGCGGGTGAGGAATTGGGGGTTGGGGGTCCCGGAAGCGGTGAGGTGGAAGGCCTGCCCAGGGGCGCTCGCGGTTTCCCACCCCACTGCAACACGCTCCGCCCAATTCAAAACGTTCCAGTCCGGCGCTCCCACCCAGCATGGCTACCTGGGGCAGAGTCCCCCGCTGACCCCAGGGCGGGGTGGGGAAGGTGGGAAGGGGGAGGAGGGGCTCAAACCATGTCCCTGGGCCCCCCGGGCCCTGCCCTGCACCTGCCCCCGCCCCCAGCCGCCCTCCAGACACCTGCTACCGCAGTCTGGGCTTTGATGTTCTCCCGGGTTCATGGAGCCTGGTGCCGTTCCCTTTTCTCAGCAGCAGCTCATCCCCGACTGGCGCCCAGTTCCAGGGCAAGGACCCTATGGGGGACTCGGGCCCAGTCAAGACCCCAGCAGTGGCGGAGGGTCCCGCCTCCTGCCTCCCTCGGAATGTGCTCAGCGAGAGGGAGCGCAGGTGGGTGCTGGTGGGAGGATGGGCGGACAGGTTTCTGAAAGAGTGGGGCGGCGGTGGGGGGCAGAGGAGGTCAGATGTGTGGGTGCAACCAAACTTCAGGCAGCTTGGACAGGCTTGTGGCATCTGTTCAGTAAGGGGCCGATTGGCCCGACCCCGAGGTAGATAAGAAGGCCCCCACGGGATGGGCGGGGGAGGCATCACTGCAGCCCCCTGAACCTGCAGCCCTGGGGATCTTGAGGTGGTGCATTTGGGTCCCCTGGAGCCCGGACTCTGCTGGCGCCACGTCCTCGCCACGCTCCCAAGCAGCGGTGGTCCAGGCCTGGGCTGGCCGTGGCAGGGGGCCGTGCCCTGACCCGGGTCTCTGAGGCACTCAGACCCCTTGGAGAGCTAACCGTGGCCTGGGCCTGTGGTCTCTCTGCCGCGGCAGCCCCCGGGGCTGCTCTGACGGGGCTCTGGCGGCTGCAGTCCTTTCTCCTGGCCCAGGCCGGGCAGGCTCACGGACGTTTGCCACTTGTCGGGAAGCAGGAGGCGGATCTCAGTGAGCTGCGAGCGCCTGCGGGCCCTTCTGCCGCAGTTCGAGGGCCGGCGGGAGGACATGGCGTCGGTCCTGGAGATGTCCGTGCAGTTCCTCCGGTTCGCGGGCTCCGCGGCGGCCAGTGGGGAGCAGCAGGCTGTGAGTGTGTGCGGCTGCGTCCTGCCGGGCGCCTCTGCGTCGGCGCGGGTTCCGAGCCATCGCACCTCCTGTGGCGGTGGCACCGGGGCCCCAAGTCCCGCTGCTGCCGTGAGGCCCAGGGCGGGCGTGGCCTTCACTCGCCCGGCCCCCAATCCTGAGGACCAGGCTCTCTCAGGGCGGACCCCCGGGGCCCCGGGCCGGGCGGCCGGGGATGCACCACAGCCCCCTTTCCTGAGGGGTCCCCGGTGATATGACCGGGTCCGAGCGTTGTGTCATTTCAGTTTCAGGCGCTCGGCTCCCCCGCGGAGGCGGTGTGGCACACGTGGCAGGAGGACGCCTTGCAGCTGGCCCTGGCGAGTCAGGCCCTCGCAGGCGCACCGGACCCTGGGACGGGAGCACCCGCGGCCATGTCCGTGCCCCCCGCGGGCGGGCTCCGTGGGGGCTGCTGGTGCAAACTGCTCAAGCCTGCCTTTGTCTTTGTACCACCCAGGCAACAGGCCCCGCTGAGCTGTGTGACCGCAGGCATGGACCGGGGCAAGGCCCCCACGGTGGGGGCCGAGGTGCTGAACAGGCCGGCGGCCTTCCCTGGTAAGCGTGGCTGGGTACGCGTGTGGCCCCAGGTGCCCCAGGAAGTGGGGGGACTTAGAGGGGTTTGCTCTGCCCTCCTCGCCCCATGGCCGCCGCTGTGTCCAGCTCCCCGAGAGCAGCCCCCACGCTCCAGGGGCGCTCTCTGCCTGTTCGTGGTGGCACCGAGGCCGAGGGGGCAGTCACAGACGGACCCAGGGCTGTCCTCTCCCCTACAAGGGGGCCTTTGTTCCCTGATGCCGCCCCCGCCAAGCCCACAGGGTTCCTCTGATGCCCACGCCCCTCACACCGGACCCCTGCCCAGCCGTCTGTCCCTCTCTGGACTGGGGCTGCTGGTGATGGCGTTTAAGCCACCGGCATGTGTTTGCCTTGTGCCATTGTCCCCAAGAGCCACAGGAGGCCAGACTGCCTTCCCACGTCCCAGGGAGCCCACCGAGGAGGGTCTGGGTCTTGCTCAGGTGGGGCTGTCGGCAGGCTGGGGCCGCCAGGGACCTTGAGGACCCACATGCAGGGCATGAGGGCGCCGAGGTCCCTCAGCAGGGAGCAGGTCTGTGGGCGGCGCCCCAGATCAGGGGTTGCAGGTGCCTGGAGGGGGTGGCAGGCAGCAGCATGAGGACCCCCAGGCCTGAGCTCCCTCGTTGACCTGAGGCCAAGGGGACACCGCCTCCAGGAAGCCTCCCTGGCCCCAGGTGTCGGGCACCTTGCCTCTGGGCATTCGCTTTTCCCGGTCACCCCTCTGCCTCTGCTCCTGAGCTCAGTGTGCGTCCTGTTTCGTGTCCCGTGCAGGGCTCACTGGGCGGAAAGGCTGACCCACACCTCAACTCTCTCATAGGGCCTTCCGGTCTGGCGCCTCAGATTCCAGGCCCAAATCCCTCCAAGGCCCTGAGGCCGCCCCCAGCCTGGCCTCCCTGCAGTCGGCAGCCGGCCTCCCCACCAGTGAGCGAAGGGGCTCAGAGCTGCCTGGGCCAGGCTGGGCCCCTGACCGAGGGCACTGACCAGGCTGTGCCACCAGGCACCAGGTGGGTCCCCAGGGGGCATGTCATTTTTGTGCACCGTCCAGCCCTCCCCGCCCCCCAAGTTTCTGCCCCACGTTTCCTCCCTCTGTGTGCACACCGCCCAGGCCCAGGTCAGCCAGACTCAGCTTTCTAGTGAGTGTTTTTGAAAACACTTTTGTCTGTCTAATTGTCCTGTTTTGACTGATAGTAAAGGAGTCGGTGTTTGGTGAGTGACAGCTGGGGCGTGGGGAGGGAGCCAGGGGAGGCTGGGCCGGAGCCAGGGGCCTTGTGCGCTCTGGGCGGGAGGGGGAGCGGGGAACCTGAGGCCCCCCCTCAGGGCCACACCCCTTTCTCGAGGACCCAGGCCAAGGTTTGCCTGGGATCACTCGGGGTGGGTCTCTTTGCCCTTCCAGGTCTGTGCCAGGGTGTGACGTGGACGGGCCGTCCATCCCGCTGACCGCCAGTCCTGACTGGTGGCCGGGTGAGTGGGGGTCGCTCAGCCGGGCCGCCTTCCCCCGTCATCGGGGGCCTCCGCCCTGGGGACGCGGGGCTGGGATTGTGGGGCTGTGGGAAGATGTGACCGGGCCCAGCTTGCCGCGTGACACCCAAGCCCCGGTGTCTGTCTCCGAGCTCTCCTTTCTCCTTGCCGGCGTTGTCACGGCGAGGGCGTGTCTGAGCGTGAGTGTGCCGTGCGGGCTGGCCAGGTGCCCTGTCCGTGCCGCCCTCAGGGCCTCCGTCTAGACTGTCCCGACCGGGGCATCCGGGCGTGTGCTGAGTTGAATGCCTGTAGGGTTTAGTGGTGGGGGAAACGCCTCCTGGTTCTGGCCCAGCAGGTTCTCCCGGGCCCTGAGCAGGGCCAGCAGGTGTGAGCCCAACCCTGGCCCCGGCCCCTTGTCGTCCCGTCTTGTGGATGAGCCAAGGGCTCCTGAGTGTGCGTGGGTGGCAGGGGCAGATGGGCAGGGCTGGGCCTCCTCTGCGCAGTGACCCCCATGCCGGCCCCCAGGGGCCTGCCTGCTCTGCTCATGTGTCCTGCCTGCTTCCAGGGTCCCTGGAGGGCAGAGGTAGCAGTGTCCCTGCTTGGGCCCCGGCCAGGAGCGGCCCGCTGGACAGGACGGAGCCGGGCTTCCCGGCGGACCCTGAGCCCGGCTCCCAGGAGCTCCCAGACAGCGCCCCGGAGACGTGGGGCTGGGAGGCGGGCTGCGCCAGCCTGGCCCTGCGGGACGAGGCGGACAGCATCTTCCCTGACTTCCTGGCCTACTAGGCAGCCAGCACGGGGCCTCGGGAGCAACACGTGCAGGCGGGGACGCCTTGCTCTGGGTTTGGGCTGCTCTGTGCTCTAATTCAGTGAAGCGGAACATTAAAGGGAAGGACCGCTCTCTGGAGGAGGCACACGTCGCTGGTGTGATTAACGCGATTCGCTGCGCAGGTGGCTTCGCTTCCGCTCAGAGCACAGGCTCTGCCTGGGCTTTTGTTTCTCCGCCGCCTTGGCCTCGTGGAACCCAGAATAACCGGGCCCTGCAGCTCAGGGTTGGGGCCCATGGACCAAGCATTCTGTGTCCCTGCCCGCTGCCCAGAGAGGTGGGCGTGGGACCCCTTCCTCTGCCCTTGAGGCTGGTCTGGGGTCCCCGGAGGGTCCATCAGGGTGGCCCTGGTTTGCCAGCCTGGGTGACCAAGAAGAGGGCCTTCTTACCCCAGGGTGTGCCAGGGGGCCTGGGGCAGAGGCCGCCTGGCTTCAGTTTTGAAGCCTCACCTCCCCGGTGGGCACAGCTTCAGTCCCAGCTGCTTCTGACCCCCAGGGTTGGGGGAGGGGACGGGTTCCTGAGAGGATGGTCCCAGCCTGTGTCTGGCCAGACCCACTCTGTTCCCATGTCCCCCTGCCTCCTGGCCACAGTGAGACCGTCTCCAGTCTCCCAACACAGGCCAGTCCGGGCACGCCCTGCTCTTCCCCACGTGGAGATGGGGGGCTCCGGGACCGCCGGCCAGTCAGTGCTCCCGGCCAGGGGGCCTCTCCCCCTGAGGAGGATGCCCTGAGGACCCCCCTCCTGGGCCGCCCGCCCCCGCCTGCGCGCCCTCCACCTTCAGAGCCGAAGGTCCCGTTGCCCCAGTGCGTCAGTCAGAGGTGAGCAGCGGCTGGCGCGGGAGGCAGTGCCGCCGAGACCGGCCTCAGGAACCCCGCCCTGGGGACAGCCGCGGGGGCTCGCTGGGTGCCGGCGGTGGCTGTCGTCCCCAGACCCCCGCCTGCGGAGCCCCGCACCCAGTGGGCTTCCTGAAGACGCCTGGGCGGAGCCGTGGCCGGTGGGCAGCAGCCCCATGTGTGGCGCGGCCTCCGCAGGCCCGGCTGCCGGTGTCCCGAGCGTTCTGGGCCCTGGAGCCCGAGGGGCCGGGCTGCTCCGTGGTCGGGCCACCCTGTCCCAGCCCTTCCGGGCCCGTCACTCCTGCAGCCTGATCCGAGGAGTGCGCCGTGAAAGACCGTGTGCGTGTGCGCCTAACGTGTGCTCCTGTGGGCTCATTCACGTGTGTCGGGTATACGCCAGTGCCTTCCCTCAGCGGGTGGGGCGCCGCAGGTCCCCTGACTCGGGCCCAGCATGCGGTGTGGGTGACCCTGCCGGCCAGCGCTGCAGCAGGCAAAGCCGCCCGGCCCCGGGCTCTGTGCCGTGAGCTCAGGCTCCGTGAAGCAGGAGGGGACCCAGGCAGTCAACTGAGCTGTCTGGGCCCTGCCCACGTGGGGTCGGGTATAGGGCCGTGACATCAAAGCCCCTGGTGTCCCTGCCCAAGAGACCCTGGCAGAGCCCTGCCCTGCGCCCTGGGGGCGTGCCGTGCCCCCCGCCTGCTGACCTCGCCCCAGCACCCACTGGGGAAGGTCAGGAAGCCATGGCTTCAGCTCAGAGCCCTGCCTGAGGCCCCAAGGAGACAGATGGGACACCTCTCTGGCTCCCCATGGACGGGGAGAAACGAGCCCCCACCTCACGTGGCAGGCAGCACTCGCCTGTGCTGCCTCTGCTTGCAGGGGGTGGGAGGATGTCAGAGGACCCTGAGGCCCAGGCGGGAGTGGCGCTGTCTGTCCCCAGAGCTGTAGGGCCACCTGGGTCCCGGGCTTGGCATCCTTCCAGGGTGTTGACAGTGGGGCAGGGGGGAGTGGTGGCCACTTTTCTGGAGCCGGAGCCCCCAGGTGGGCTGTGGGGGCGGGGTGCTCAGCTGTGCTGGGCAGGAGCTGAACGGAGCCTTGGGGAGCGGCACAGCTCTCCTCCCACCCCTACCTCTCCTGGGGCCCTTTGTGAACCAAATTGCAGCTCTCAGGCTGCAGTTGCCTGTTCAGTGCTCAGGGGTGGGTTTAGGCAGCCTCTGGCGGCGGTGGCTGGCCTATTTTGGGAGTCCAGTTGGAGTGGGGGCCTCGGCACTGCCCTCCAGCTTCTGGGTGACCTGCTCCCCTGCCTTCTGCCCCACCGGGAAGGCCTGGTTGCCTAGACGCAGGACATGGGGATACAGGGCCCAGGAGGACCCCAGGCACTGTCAGGCCACACGCTCTTGAGGTTCAGCCACCCCTCAACTGGGACACCGGTGGGACAGTGTCTTTGGCTGGGCCTTGGTGAAAGCCATGGCTCGGAGCTGACCAGCTGCCCCGTCTGCCACCCTCTGTCCCGCCGGCCATGTCCTCCTGCCCTCCTCACTGCTCACCTTGCTCCTGGAGTCACCACGCGGTGTTGGAGGCTCCCCCCCACTCCCTCGGCCGCCCTCTGACCACCGAGGCCGCACCCTGGACCCCGCAGCTGAGAGCCCTTCCCCCTCCCAGCTGGAGGTGAGGTTCTGGGGGGAGGACGGGGACACGCCACTTTTTGCAGGAAGCGGGTTTTGCAGGCGTGATCAAGGGGTGGGTCTGGGATGAGGAGTTCATCCTAGACTCGGGGCGGATGGTGTAAGTTTAACGACAGTGTCCCTCGCCCTTGAGGATTTTCACGTCACTGGAGGCCAGAGAAATCCCGGACCCACAGCCCTGGGCCTGCAGCGGGGGTTGGTGCGATGGAGCAGGCGACAGGCTTGTCCTGTGCCCGCTGCCCGCTCCCCAGCCACTGTCCCCTCCCACTCCTAACAGCCTCAGCTGGCTACCAAAGTGCCCTTGAATTGGGGTCCTGGGGACCGGTGGGCAGGGCCGGGGCCACCAAGCAGCAGGTGCGTGGTGCCGCTGGAGCGGCTGAGGGATGACCGGTGGCACCTCAGACGGGTCCAGAGTCTGTGGGGGTCGCCTCTCGTCCCCTGCCAGGAGCAGGTTCCTGGCCACACACCAGGTGCCCCGTCTGCCCTGCCGGTGACGGGGACGTGGCTGCGTCCTGAGTTCCCCGTGCAGCACGGAAACCCCCCGGGCCAGGTGGCGCGTCCTCAGGCTCTCACCGGGGACGTGGTGGTGACCCACCCTCCTGCCGTCAGACTCCTCGCGGGTGCCACGTGGGGCACCAGCTCCCACTCCCACGGCAGCCGCCCGCACCCCGCCCCGCGCCCTGACTGCGGGGCTCGTGTCCACGTCTCCTGTCACGCCCTTGCCTTCAACCTACCGTCTGCGCCCATCTCAGTGGCCCCCTGAGAGGGACAGTCACAGGAAAGACACCCTACAAGGCCCACTCCCCCGTGAGTATCGGGCCCAGAAGCCCAGAGAAACAGGGTGAAACAAAGCCAGCCATCGGGGAAGGATGACACGTTACAACCAGGCGGGTTTAACCCAGGAACGCAAGGCAGGCCCCGCCGCTGGGGACCCGTCGAGGCGCTTTATCACACTGCGCGTGGAGGGAGGGTCCCACCGTCGTCCCTGTCGCTGCAGGCGAGGCCTCCGGTACAATTCGACGTCTTGGTCTTGCTCACGATGGAAACTCACACCGCGCAGAAGTGAAGGGGCGCGCTCCCCACCTGGCGGGGGGCTGCCGGGCGCCCAGAGCGACGGTCGCCTTGTGGAGAAGGGTCGCAGCTTCCCTTCTAGGTCCAGACCAAGGTGCCCACCGTCCCCTCTGCCATTGAGGGTGCCACTGGCCCTTCCAGGAAGGGGCGCACAGGGGGTGAGAGGCAGATTTGCAGGGGAAGCGTGAGCCGGAGCTGTTCACAGACGAGGGGCCGTGTATGAAGAAGGCCCGAAGTTGCCCCCAGATACACGATTCGGAGCGCTGAGTTCGCGGGACCCGCACAGATACACACGCTGTTTCTATATATGTGTGAGCGATGCATGATTAGGGAATAAATTCCAGGGGATGTTATTATGTGCAATTCAGTGGGGAAAAAAAGTGAGTACCAGGAATAAACCCATCCGAGCTGCGGGCTTCGGCGGCGACAGCTGCCAGCTGCCCGCTGCCCTTGAGAAAGCACCTCATTTTCCAGCTGCGCACGCGCACTGTGACAGGGTTGGGGGGGCGGCAGTCTTGCCCCCCCCAACCCGTGGTGGTCTCAGTCCTGAGACCCTGCCACCCCAAACCTGGCCTGTCCAGTGGGGCAGGAAGACAAGGATGGCACGTACCCGGACCCTTGACTTCTGCCTGGTGCGGTCTGTGCTGTCGCCGCGTCAGCCAGTGCGAGTCCCCTGGGCAAGGTGCCCCCCCCAGGATGCCTGGGACCAAGAAGTAGAGGCGCTGGGGGTGGGCCGCTTGCCGTGGAATCCGGGCAGTGGCTCATCTCTTCGAGGTGGGACCAGGGGCCTCGGCGTCCAGGTTTCAGGACGCTTCCTTGTGGAGAGTGTGAACTCAGTCCGGGGCCTTGGGTGGTGTGTGTCAATGGGAAAGGCATTCTTGGGGCCTGCTCTTGCAAGACCCACTGGTGCCTCCAGGACCCTCGCGCTTCCCTGAGATCCTGGCGGAGGTGGGAGGTGGGCGGGTACGCCCCTCTCGGTCACTCCCCACGCACCTGCAGCTGCAGGAGCAAGAGCGGGTGCAGGGCCGAGCAAGGGGCTGCGTGCCGGTTGTGGGAGGAGGCCCTTGCTGGACGCCCCGCTCCAGAACGCAGGCTCTGGCAGGCGAGCGCTGACCCTTCCTGCGGCCTCCGCGGGGCGTGCTCACCGTTTCCGATGGCGCAGACTGAACACTGTCCCCCAGAATTCCTGTCTACTCCGAGCCTCCCGGTGTGACCTTATTTGGAATAAGGGCTTTGCAGAGGTAGTGAAGGGAAGATGAGGTCGTGCTGGCCTAGGGTGGGCCCTGCCCTGACTCCAATGACGGACGTGCTCGCGGGATCGCGGAGACACAGAGACGCAGGACGATGGAGGCAGCGACGTGGTCCTGGCTGAGCGCTCCCCACTCCCCGCTCCCCCGAGGTGCCCTGGGGCTCAGCTGGCCCGTTGGGTGTCCCTTCCTGGGCAGGCCCCCCGGCCGGGCCCGCGCCCTGGAACAGCAGCCCCGGCCGCTCGGGCACCACGGCCCCCCCACCCCCTAGGAGCGCGCGGTTGTCTTGCCTCTTCCCAGAAGAGGCGCGGCGTAGCACCGACACCCAGTCCCTGAGTCTGTCCACGGGCGTCCCCCTCGTGGGGGGCCCCATGGTGAGTGCTCTGCCCTAGGGGGGGCCTTCCTCAGCGACATCCCAGCAATGACCACCGCCCACCGCCCCAGGGGGCCGCCGCAGCATCGTGGCACGTTCACTAAGCGGCTCCTGAGATGCCGACTTTCAGGAACAAAGGCTGTGGCACCTCCTTCCCCAAGAGCCAGGCCCCAAGGCCTCTGGCCTGGGACCAGCAGCCACATGCCTGCTGCTTCTGCCCCAGGTGGCAGGTATGGACACTGACGTCTTCATCCTGAGCCCGGGGCCCAGGTGGCCTCCGCCAGTGGCAGACACGTGCTGTGAATTGTATGTCGACAGGCTTAATTTGCTACAGTGCCTTCCAGCCTCCCGGGGGCTCACGGGTGCCAGAGCGGGGCTGACACACGGGGCGGCGGTTGCTGCCAGGGCCGCACCCGGGCTGGGCCGCGCCCGGGCTGGCGGTCAGGTCGAGGCTGGCCTGGAGTCTCCAGCCCGGGGGCCCTTCACCTCCCTCCCACGCACCCCCAGACATAACCTTTACCCTAAATCACTGGAAGCATCTTCTCGCTTTTCTTTACATTTCACCATCTCATTTACATTCTAACCGCCACACTTCCATTTTATTTGTTTTTAAAATTTATAAAAATGGCATCATAGCCTATTTTGTAACTAGCTTTTTTGTGCGATGTTATGTTTGTAAGATTCGTCTGTTACTTTTTCAATTATTTTTTATAGTGATAAAACATACATGACATGTAACAGCATAACAGCGACCGTCTCCCCTGCGTCTTGGGGCGCGGCTCAGTGGCGTTAGGGACATTCACGCTGTTGTGCAGCCGCCGCCACCACCCTCTCCGGGACAGTCCATCCTCCCACAAGGACCCTCTGTCCCCTCGAAACACCCGCTCCCACCCCTGCCCCGTCCCCGGCCCCACCGTGGACTCCCTCTCTCTGTGGCTTTGACTCCTCCAGGGACCACGTGTGAGTGGGGCCATAGATATACGTCCTTGTCTGCCTCCCCCGCAGGGCAGCGTCCTCCGGGTCTGTCCGCGCTGCAGCCGGTGCCAGGGCCCCCTTCCCTCCTAGGGCTGAATGCTGCCCCGCTGTGTGCGTGGACCCCACACACACACGTTCGGTTGACCCGCCCACCTGTCGCTGGACGCTGGGCTGCTTCCGCCCCTCCACTGCTGTGAACGTGGCGGGGCAAGGATCTCTTCGAGACCCTGCTTTCGATTCTGTTTACCCAAAAGTAAAATTGCTGGGTCGAATGGGAATTCTATGTTTAATTTATTGAGAAACTGCCGTACCGTTTCCCCAGCGGCTGCACCATTTTTATGTCCCCACCAGCAACGATGAACTGGGCTTCCAACATCCCCACCTTCTCAGCAGCACTTGCTTTCTGTGGAGGTGGTGGTGGTGGTGTGTGTGTGTGTGTGTGTGTGTGTGTGTCTGGCGTGAGAGCCGTCCTAATAGGTGTGAGGTCATACCTTGTGGTTTTGACTTGCATTTCCCTAATGGTTAGTGTTGCGTCTTTTCATGTGGTTATAAGACATTTGCATGTCCTGTTTGGAGAAATGTCTACTCAAGTCCTTTGCCTAGTCTTTATTTATTTTTTTGTTACTGAGTTATAAAAGTGATGCATATATTCTGAATGTTAATCCATTATCAGGTACAGGATTTGCAAATATTTTCTCCCATTCTACAGGTTGCAGTTTTACTCTGTTGGTACAGAAACATTTTTAATTTTGTTGTAGTCGAATTTATCTGTTTTTTTCTCTTTTTTTCCCCCAGATTTTATTTATTTATTTTTAGAGAGAGGGGAAGGGAGGGAGGAAGAGAGGTAGAGAAACATCCGTGTGTGGTTGCCTCTCACGCGCCCCCCACTGGAGAACTGGCCTGCAACCCAGGCCTGCGCCCTGACTGGGAATCGAACCAGCGACCCTGTGGTTCGCAGGCTGGCGCTCAGTCGACGGAGCCCCACCAGCCAGGGCTGATTTTTCTTTTACTGCCTTTGTTTTGGTGTCATGGCCAAGAATTCATTGCCGAACTTGAAGTTGTGATGCTTCCCTCCATGTTTTCTACGAAGGATTTTGCCATTTCGGCTCTTAATGTTTGATCCGCTTTGAGCTCACGTTTGCATTCGGTGCCAGGCAGGAGCCCAGCTTCTCTCCCCTGCGTGTGGACGTCCCGTCGAAGGTCTGCCCTCCCGCAGTAGAGGGGTCATCGAGGTGCACAGGGAGCGCCCTCGGGGTGCTCGAGGCTGGCTCCGCTTGCTGTCCTGTCCCCCGGTCCACGGGCCTGTCCTTGGCCGGCACCACGCTGTCTTCCTCGTGCAGCTTTGCAGCGAGCTTGCAAACCAGGAAGCCTGCGTCTCCAGCTTTGCTCTGCGTCAAGGTCGTTGGGGCCATTCTGGGTCCCTGAGACCCCCCTGAATTTCAGGAGGTGCATCTCCGTGTCTGTCAGAAACTGGATGGCCTTCCGCCAGGGCCGCACCGCGCTGCAGGGCGCCTGGGCAGCCCTGACGCCTCAGCGACACTGGGCCCTCCGGCGCGGGGACACAGCGCGTGCCCGCTCCTCAGGGTCTCCTGCGCCCTTCGGCAGCATCTCGTGGTGTTCAGGGCACGGCCTTCGCCCCCTTGGTCGAGCATATTCCTAAGTATTTTACTGTCTTTGCTGCTCCTGTAAATGAATTATTTTCATAATTTCCCTTCAAGTTGTCATCGATCCACCGCAGACTTGGGGACAGTGATGGAGAGAGGCTGCTGCAGAAACGCTGACTTTAAAAACGCCCGAGAGTCAGGGAGCCTGGACACCTGGAGAGAGTGGCCGAGTGAACCAGGGCCAGCCTGTCGCAGGGCAGAGGGGGCGGGGATGCTCCAGCTCGGTGTCACGCAGAGCGTGCACCTGGGCCCTCGCGGCTGCTCCCAGGACGCTGAACTCCCTCTGCCCTGGCGTTAAACGTGCTGAGTGAGAGGTCCACGCGGGTCCCACTGGGGAGCTCCTGGGCCTGCGTGGCCTCGGCGGGGAGCCGGGGCTGCAGGCGGGGAGCCGCTCACCGGTGCCTTCCTGTGGTCTCGCCAGGCGGGTCTGCCTGGCTCTGGTCGGGCCCCCCGGCAAACGCCAGCCTGGGACAGTGGGGAACCATTTGGAACAGCAATACAGGATTGTGGGAATCCTGTATTTTCATTTGCTGAGTTTGACAACCCTGTCCCCGGGCCCCACTCCAAGAACTGTCCTGCGCCCACCCCGCCGCCGCCATCAGTGGTCCCCCCATTCCGAGGGACCTTCCACGCAATGTCCTCATATCTGCTTGTCCTTCTTCCCTTCTGGTCCCAGCGCTGGTCCCCACCGTGTAACCCCGGGAGGTGACCGTGGAATGCTGAGCTGGGCACCCCTTACAAAGCGGCCTTCACGGGGGTACAGGACGAGCTCAGGGAGCGAGTGATGGGCAGGTGACAATGGGCCCGGAGCCCCGGGGCCTGTGGGCCCTGGGAGCTCACCCGGCCTCCAGGAGGGCAGCTTCCCCCAGGCACGGCCACGGTCGCCCTCCCTCGGGCCCACCGCTGGGCCTGAAATGTCACTCTGCCCGCCCGGGACTCCGAGTGCAGTCCTCGCCTCCCTGACCTTGGAGCAGGACAGACTGTGCTCTGGCTCCTGGCTCAGGGCACAGGCGCCACATGGACGATGGAGTTGAGGGGGTCGTGTGCCAGGTTCCGCGTCAGGTGCTGAGAGCCGGTGACGGCCAGGCAGGTGCGGACCCACGCGTGGACTCCCGGGGCTCCCACCCCACCTCCGTGGCGGTGGGGACAGTCCTGAGCCAGTGCCAGTGACGCATGCCCCATGTTAAGTGCCGTCCATGCATTCCTTCCTTGCGATGCGAGGATTCCTTCCTCGTGGTACAGGTACACCTCTCCGCGACCTGCAGGTGTGGCCCCTGAGGCAAGAGAGGTCCAGAGCCGTGACCAGTGCCCTGGCTGGTGTGGCTCCCTGGGGTGGGCCTCATCCCGTGGACCGCAGGGTCGCCGGTTCCATTCCCAGTCAGGGCACACGCCTGGGTTTCGGGCCAGGTCCCTGGTGGAGTGCGAGAGGCAACTGATCTATGTCTTTCCCTCTCTTTCTCCCTCCCTTCCCCTCTGCCTAAACATAAATAAACATAAAATCTTTAAAAAAAAGAAAAGAACCGTGACCGAGGTCACACAGCTGGCTGGTGACGGAGTCAGCAGAGCCCTGCGGACGCATGAAGCCGGAGGGGAGGGCCGCGGGGCCAGACCGTGACTGGGGGCAGGGCGGTGTGCGGAACTGACATGCAAAGGGAGAACCAACCAGGAAAACACACACAAGCTAAACAATGGGCGAAGGGTCTGAAGGGACAGGGACGGAGGAGGAAACACAGGGGCTCGCCCATGTCACAGCCAGGTGGGTGCAGGGGACGGGTGTGTGCAGGGGACAGTGTGAACAGGGGTCAGGTGTGCACGAGGGACGGGTGTGCGCAGGACATGGGTGTGCCCAGGGGCGGGTGTGCCGCCGCACTGCCAGGCTCCGGGAGGCCTGCAAGGCTGCACCTGCCCCACAGGGTCTGGACGCGCCCGAGCTGCCCCAGACCTTAAACCCCGTTGACTTTCTCTCTGCCCGGTGCAGGGGCAGTGCCAGGCCCTGCGATGACGCTGCCGGCACAGCCTGGGCCTTCAGGTCCCCGCCCTCTCCCGTCCCCGACACGGGCCCCCGGGGCCGCCCCCTGGTTTAGCTGGACAGAACCTGGCCTGGCCGCGCCCTGTGGGTGTGAGCCCTCCCAAGACTCTTCTCTTCCTGGCGCCTCTTGTCCCTACACCCGCTTCCTCCTGGATGTGCCTTGGGCCTCTGGGGTCTGCAGCCAGGCCCACGCTTCCCCCCTCCTTGGCGGTGTCCTAGCAACCAGCACCTGGGCAGACGTGGCAGCAGCGGAGTCAGCCGCACACGCGAGGCCCCAGGCTGCGCAGGCAGCACTGGGCTGTCCCCACACAAGGCTTTGTGCCCGAAGGGAAGGGATTCATGGCAGGCGGGCAGACAGCGGCCATCCTAGAGCGAACGCTGCTCTCAGAGCCCCGAAGCAGGACCCGTGTCCGCCGGGGCTCCTGGGAGCGAAGGGAGCACATCCCTCAGTGGGTCCGCGGGCACATCAGTCTTCCAGATAAAACCCACCCGGGGACCGTCCCCCTGCGCTCTGTCATCGCAGCTGAGAGAGAAGGACACGCCTTCTGAAGGAGGCTGGACGCTCGCATGGCTGCCTCCAGCCCTCTTGCCCAGCCGGGCTTCCCACGCTCTGGCTGGACCGTGGAGTCTGGCCCACTGGGAATGCATGCCACTGAGCTTGGGTCCCAGGGTCCCAGGGTCCCAGGGTCCCCAGCACAGCCCCTCCTGCGCTCAGCGAGGAAATTCAGGACCTTGAAGCCCCACCCTGGCCGAACCCAGTGTCTGAAAATGCCACGGGCACCCCCGCCTGCTCTGGTGCCCTGCCCTACCCTCCCTCCTCGGCCGAGACACTTTGCCCGGGGCTGGGATCGCGGCAGGGCATGCCCGACTCGATGGCAGGGCAGTGACTGGAGGGGGCGGCAGGAGGGGTGTGCCACGTCCTCTTTACCTGGAAATAAAACCACCTTTAATCAGAGCCGGGGGCGGGGCGGGAGGGGAGGTCAGGCAGCGAGTGGAGCGTGCCCCTGCCGCGCACCTGGCCCTGCGGGGACGGGCGTCTCTTCTGCTTCGCGCCCTCGGACGAGCGCACGTGGCATGGAAGACACGGACTCTCCGCTCTTGTCTGAGTCACTCGCTGAGGTGCGACCTCAGCTGTCCCAGATGCCAGCAGCGATGACCATGTTTCCATGGTGCCCTCATGCCCTGTTGCGTCTGCTCCGCTCTGGACCCTGCAGCCCGGCTCTGCGGCCGCCACCACTGTTCCCTGTCCAAGGCGGGGGTGGCGCTGGGCTGGGCTGGGCTGCGGGAGCCCACGGGCCAGCCCCCGCCCCACACTGGGCACCACAGCCCAGCTCAGACGGCGGGGTCGGGGCCCCGGCTCTGGGCTCAGCTCCCCCTGCACGTCCTCGCGGGTGGGGGCGACGCAGCTCCGGGGTCCCAGGGTGTCTTCTCGCACGGCCAGCAGCCGCCTCCTGGCATCCCTTTGGGCAGGCCCACGCTGTTCGCCAAGTACCAGCTTCCTGCACCAGCAGGTCCGGGCAGAGTGGGCGGCGGCCGACCTGTCCCCAGCCACAGCCCAGCAGGCTGGACCGAGGTCCCGGACAGGGAACAGGGGACAAAGCCCTGCGTGTGAGTGCCGGGGGCCCCTCGCTCACTGCCTGCCCACAGGAAGCTGCTCTGTCGGGCACCCGGCACCTTGGAAGGGGCACAGGGCTCTCCAGCCCACCCCAGCCTGGACAGGGATCGGTGCCCAGGGCCCCGGTCCTGAAGCCGCTTGACAAGCTGTTCCTGGGGCGGGGCGGGGGCGTCCGCCCTGGCCCCCGAGAGGGCGAGCCTTGAGGGAGAACCCCCGGAGTCTGGGGCTGGCCCCAGCCACGGCCGTCCAGCCTGTGTCCCTGTCCTGGGGATCCCGGGGCAGTGGGCCACGGGGCGCGTCCCAGGCTGTGCTCGCCTGCAGGGGGGCGGGGGGGGAGCAGGGCCAGCCGCCCCTCAGATGGGGCGAGGCTGGCGCCGGCGGGGAGCCGCCCTGGCGGACGGGGGTCAGCCTGTTTACATGCCCTGGGGGCCTCAGAAGGAGGGACGCGCACTTCCTCGTGCACTTTTTATTGTGAGATTGTCGAAGGTTCCCACGGGGTTGTGAAGATGAACACGGAGGGACCCCCGGCACCCGCCGCCACCCCGCCAGCACGGTGCCCCCCGATGTGCCCAGGCTCGGTCCCCACTGCCAGCAGCTGTGCCTGGGGCTGGATGTGGAAAGGGTCATCGCAGGCGTGTTTGAGACGAGATCTTCCCACGTTGTCCAGCCCCCGATCCAGTGACAGCATCCTTGTAAGAGACAGGAGAGGAGAGACAAGGGCACAGAGGAGAAGGCGTATTACCATGGAGACAGAGGCTAGAGGGCTGTGGCCACCGGCTGGGGGACGCCTGCGACCGCCCGAGCTGTAAGGGGAAGGAAGGGCCCTCCGCGGGGACTCCAGAGGCAGCGGGGCCCCGGGGCACCTGCGTGTCAGAGCCCGTGTGTTCAGAACTGTTGTTATAAGTCGCCCAGATTGTGGTCATTTGTGCCAGTGGCCCCGGGCAGCCATGGGGGTGGGGTTCACGTTTGCGCAGGCCCTGTCGCCCCGCAGGACACCCGTCGAGGGCTGGGCTGGGAGACACGTCCCCGCCGTCCCGCGGGCCTCCTGCTGCCCCAGCGCCCGCACGGCACTCGGAGCTCACGCACCGGCCGCGACAGCCGGGGTCTCCGCTACCTCTTGTATTTGACGCACGGATCTGGGGAGACAGAGCCGGCTCTGAGAGGGGCCTCGCTGGGGTCTCCTCCTCCTGCAGACCCTCGGGTCCCCGTGCCAGGGCTGTGCTGTGCCAGGAGTCCCCCCCACATCTCCCCGGAAGCCACAGGCCCTACCTTGGTGGTTCAGGTTGATGATATTTTGTGGCTCTAGGCCGTATCTCCTGCAGATTTTTTCAAATCGGGCCAGGAAGCTGGAGCGCAGCTCTGCTACCCGCCCTGAGGATAGAAGGGCAGGCTGGGGCCGCTCCCTGGCTGTTTGGGACGATGTGCAGGCAGGGTGTCCAGGGCCCTCTGCAGGCTGCGGGCCACGACCGCCTGGGCCCAGGCCACCCTCGCCCCGTGGTGGGACTCTACTGTGGGAACGAGCGGCGTGGGGCCTGTCTTCAGGGGAGGGGCCCGCAGGAGGCAGACAGGCCCCCAGGAGGTGGAGGTACCGTAGAGCGCCAGCACTTGGGTCTCGGTGCCGTTGCTCACGCTGCGGAGGTAGAAGATGGAGTAGAATCTGTAGTCGGTCTCCAAGAGCAGGACCCTGCCATCCCCCTGGTCTGCGAGAGACACGGCTCAGAGCGGCCCCGCCCCGCCCCGTGGGGCACCCGCAGGTGGGCGCTGGGGTGCGCGTGGCCGAGGGGGTGGGTGGTGGGACAGTGGGTCTTGGTGGGAGGGCAGTGTGAGCACGTGGTGCCCGCTCGGGGGGCGGGGGGGCCATGCCCTGGTGGCCCCTCCAGGGCCCCCCTGCCCCGGGGACAGAGCCGGGGCCCTTGCAACACAGGGCCGGTGGGGTCCCCGGGGCTGCGTGCCAGGCTGGGCCCTCTCACTTGGGCTGAAGCCATCCAGGGTCCCCTAAAGCCCCCTGGGTCGGAGCTCCCTGGGAAATGGCCGAGGCCCCGAGGGATGGACGTCCACTCACAGGCCAGGGTGTACTCCCCGTTCTTCTCAGTCTTATTGCAGACCACAGCTGCCTCCAGACACCCCCCGAGCAGCCTGCGTGTGGGGCGTGGTAGGCCGGGGGTGAGCGGACCCTTCCCCACCCCACCGGCTCCCTCCCCCGCCCCTCCCCCTGCAGCGCCCCCCACCCCGGGGTCAGCAGCTGCGGGGTGGGGGGCTGGGCCCCGCTGTCCAGGACCGCGCTCACATAAAGTGGAAGGAGAACCTCAGGCCGCCGTTGTCCACGAGTTCGATGTTTTGGAGGAAGACCCTCAGGTCCCCATTTTCTTCGATCCGCTTCAGGTCATCTGAGGCCATGGAAATAGAGCGCCAGGCCCCTGCCACCTGCCGACAAAGGAGCGTGGGCGGGGGGCCTGGGGGACGGCTCTGGGGCTCCTTGCCCCTCCCGTCCGGGGCCGGACCCCTGGGCACACGGCTCCCCGCCAGGGCCCCATGTGCCCTCCAGGGATCCCGTCTTTCCTCCAGGGACCTCCTCTGCCCCCCAGGCCGCGGCCACAGCTGGGGAAGGAGAGGCGGGCTCCCCCGGGGCAGCGCCCGGTCACAGGTCAGAGGCCCCGGGGCGGGGAGGACAGGCGTCCCAGCGCCCGGCCCACCTTGTCCATGTCAAAGTTCCTGCGCACGATGGAGCGCAGGCTGAGCTCCTGGGCAGAGACCAGGCTCAGCAGCAGCAGCGCCGGCAGCGGCAGCAGCGCCATCCCCTCGCCGGGCGCCTCGCCCGCGCTGCCCTTTATGTCCCTCTGGGCTGTGGCTTCCGGCCCCTGCAGCGCCGCCGTCCTCCGCACAATGGGAACGCAGCCAAAGGCCGTGGGCCGCCCCCGCGGCTCAGGATGTCCAGCCAGCAAAGGGCTCGCTCTGCCATCTGCTTGACTGAGCGTCCAGTGGCATCAGAAGGCACCAAGGGAAGTGAGACAGGCAGGGCAGGGCGGGGCCCTGAGCCCCAGCCCCTACCTGCCCTCCCCCCTTCCCTGCGGAGGCCGTGGGTGACGCTGGGTCCTCACTGTCCTCTCCGGGTCACTGGACAGCCTCCCAAGCGCTCCGGCCGGCCCCTTCCAGCCTGCCCGCCCTGGGTGTGCGCACTGAATGCATTTCAGTGCCCTGTGCGGCCATGTGTACAGACGCTGGGTGAGGTCTCCTGGCCTCGAAGACGCGACTGTGACTTCGGGGTGGAAGTCCTGGAAGTGACCGCTCCTAAGGGCCCAGGCGGTGGGGCCAGGCAGAGAGAGAGGTTCGGAGTCCGAGGAGGCAGGGGAAGAGGACGGACGTGAGGTCGGACGGACGACGGCCTGGCCTGCGCCCTGTCCCTGTCCCGACGGGGGTCCCAGAGCTGATGACAAGTCCCTGTCTCCCCCTGCTATGTCTGGACACAAGGTGGACTGGTGGTCGGGGTGGGGCCTCAGCTGGACGGACCAGACACTGGACACCAAATCCCAGTTGGAACAACAGAGCAGAGTATGCGTGTCGGTCGATACCTTGCTTATTGAGCACCTACTATGTTCCAGGTGCTGGGTGATGGGGACGCCCCTGTTCCAAAAGGACAGTGGTAACGGGGACCCGCCCACTTCGCCCACCGCCTCGCTGACCCCTGGCCTTCCCTTTGTCCCACCCTAGCCGGTCAGGCCCTTGCTCTCTGTCACATTACTCATCCTTATTTTGGTCATATCCTTGGTCCCTGCTGGAGGGGTCACCTGTCTGCGGGGCCCCTTCTCTGTCAGGTTCACGGATTCAGCCGGGAGGCAGCCAGCAGGCCCTCCCCGCGCACCCCGCGCACATGATGGGCAGTGGATGGTGGTTATTGGTGGTGTAGGGTTGTCCCCAGACACCAGTGGAAGGGGCTGGACGTTGGCGGGTAACGTATAGAGACCGTGGCCTCTCGAGGGTGTTGCTGCCGTGGAGAGAGAGCCTGGCCTTCAAAAGCCCCCTGCTGTGCAGACAGCTCCAGGTTCGACCCAGCCCTGGGGCGGGCTCACTTCCTGGGGCCCCGGGACAGCCTGGGGCATCGGCCTGCCCCTCCGCCGAGCTGCGCTCGCGTCACATTTTCTTTCATGGTCACAGTCCTGTCACCGGTTATGACCAGGTGCCCACGCAGAGGTGCCCCAGGCAGCACAGGTGCCGGCATTGTCACGTGGCCGTGAGAGCCCAGCCCTCCGGGAGACACACAGGGAGCCCCGGGCGTCCATCCATGCCCCACCCAGCTGGGAGCAGGCACCCCGGCCCACGCCCGCTCCCCTGGGTGACCCCGCCGGGACCCCAGGGACGGCTCCCCAGGCGGAGAACCCAGGCAGCCTAGCGGGCTCGGCAGGAGGCCCCGGGCCTGCCGGCAGGCGCCGTAAAAGGAGAGCCGGCCGAGGGCAACTCTGGTGAGCGGGTGCCGGCTCCCCTGGGGGCCTCCTCCGGGGCCAGTGCTGGCCAGGCCGCCCGACCCTCATGGGGCACCGGCTTCGGGCCAAAAGCAGAGGTCAGAGGTGGGGGGACACCCCCGGCTGGGAGTCAAGACGTGGCAGATGTGCTTTTTTCCCTGCTAATGAGCTGTGTGCCCCACCGCTGCCCGCACGGTGCCTGACACATGGCAGGTGCACAGCACCTCTGCTGCAGAAAGGTCCCGCAACAGGCCCCTCTGATGGCCCTCTGCCACATCAGGAGCGTTCCTCAGATGGCTCACTGCCCATGTCACCTGCAATCCCCGGAGGGGCCCCTGGGGGGCAGTCGTCTGGGATCTTGGGGAGATGGGCGCCCATTGCATCCCCAGCGCCTCAGAGGCCTTGGGAGGTGGGTCCACGGTCCAGCGTGACCTTGGCTGCTGTGAGAAGCCCCGGGCACCTGCGTCCATCACTCGGGGAGGGGCATCCCCCGGGAAGGGGGTCCTGCCCTGTCACCGCACGCCCCAGGAGCCTTCTAGAACCCCAGGCCTCGCGAGGGCCATGCGCCCTCGGCGCCGTCCACACGCCCCTTCCCGGCCGCCGAGAGCGGCGGGCAGAGAGGAGCCCGCCACGGAGGACGCACGCACAGACAGACGTCATCACGTGAGGACGGGGCGGAGGTGGCGGGAGGCGTCTGCCAGGCAGGGAGCGCAGGGGCTGCGGCCACCCCGGCGGCGGGCGGGAGCGCGGCCCTGCCCGCACCTCGCGGCCAGATTCTGGCTCCCCGCGACCTTGAGAGGCTAAATTTTGTTGTTTTAAGCCCCCGGTTTGTGGCGGCCACAGGAAACGAGCCTACCATGTAGACATGTTACTTTCTCTATAATAAAAGTGAACTTATTTTCAAAGGGGAGGGTCCAAGTTGAAGGTGCACATCAGGGCCACAGGTCAAGGCGGCCTCTCCAGACAGGGGATGGCTTGCGATCGCTGCTCCTCGCGTCCTCACGTGCTCCCTGCTCCTCACTGTGGCTGCGCCCCCTCTGTGATCAGAGAGGCGAGCTCAGGAAGCCCTCTGAAAGGCGGACGCAGGGCCGTGCTCTCCCGGGCAACCTGGACCTCGTCCGGGGTACAAAGACGGAGGCGGCCGCCCCGCCCGCTGCCAGGCGCACGGACACAGCCCCACACGGCTCCCCACCGCCCGCCCCAAGCAAGGGGACAGCAGAGGAAATGAAAAGCTCGCTTACAAATATCCTTCAATTATTCAAACAAACAAAGGCCGTTGTCCGGCAGCCAGGAGAAGCCCCCGCGGCCAGCCAGCACTGTGACTGGCTTCCCCACGCTCGCGTCATCAAAGAGCCTGCTGACATCACCCCTGCGGAAGCCCCAGCCACGCTGGGAGCAGGGCAGCGAGCCCAAGGCCAGGACGTGCAGAAACCTCTCTCCTCGGAGGGCCTCTTCGGTGTCTTCCCCACGGCTGTGCCCAAGGTAAAGCGGCCTGTCGCGGGGAGGCGGGACATCCGGATAATGTCGCTGCGGCGTGCGGCCGGAGGGACCCCATCCTCCCTTACCCCCGGGGCACTCCTTCCGTGTCACGTTGCGGGGACATGAGCCCTGCCAGGGCAAGCAGCCGGGTGACTGTGTCCAAGAACTGTCCAGTAGACACATAACATGAGCCACCTTCGTGATGCTGTTTTCTAGCGGCCACATCCCAGGGGGTAAAAAGAAGCAGGCGAACTCATTTTCGTAACATGTTTGTGTTTAGGTCAGTAGATCCAGGCCTTGACGTTTCCCATGGATCGATATAAAGTCATAGATGAGAGGTTTCAGCTCTGTTGTCTTCAACCCCCCGGGCTGGTCAGCTCACAGCACCTCCCAAGCCAGGGCAGCCGCGTCTCCAGTGCTCGGGGCTGCAGGTGGCCAGTGGCTGCCGAGTTGGTGGACACAGGCGTCAGGAGTTGCTTGTCACCCGAATGCTTCGGCGTGGCCACGAGGAGCTCACACACCGCACGGCAGCCTGGTCCCTGTAGACCTGGGAACAGGAGCCCAAGGAAAACCCACCCGGGCGGGTGCTGGGCCAGACGGGGGCCTTGTCACCACGTCACGCCCCTGACTTAGACACCAACCCTGGGTACAAGCATCTCCCCTGGGCGCCCACATGTGCTCAGACAACGTGGGCAAACGCCAGCCCTGGGGGCCGGTCGCACCCTCCTGCCCGGGAGGACCCTTGGCAGGAGCCCGTTCCCGTCCCCCGCTGCTCAGCACACAGATTCGCTGCATTTCTTTTACACGATGAGGTGGACGTTGAGGAAGGACCGAGTGTCACTGGCTGGGCGCGCTCAGTCCCCAGTGGAGCTTCCAGAACGGGGGTCTGACCCCAAGGCCGAGCGTCCGGGGGCCAACCCGGGTGTCTGCACGTGACCCCGCTGTCAGAAGGCGGCAGGGGTGCAGCGCCTTCCTGTTCACGTTGGACTTCTGTCTCCTTTCCCTGCAGATGAGAACGCGCTCTAAGAAGAAACTGCTGTTGTTGGTCTCGCTGCTGCCGCTGCTCCTGTTGGTGGAGCGTTGCCGCAGGTAACTAGGGCACACCGACGGCCTGTCTCGCCCGCGGACGCGCTCCCGCCGCCGAGTTTTGTCCAAAGATGCTAACGACACTCCTGAAATTGACGAGACGTTACCTCTTCTCTGTGGGACAAAGTACGCACATGTTCGTCCTTTCAGGTTCAGGCATCCGGCAGGCCTCCCCGGGCGCTGGCCGGGCGCCAGGCTGACAGCCCGTGGTCCCGGAGCCGAGGGGGCCACGGTCACGCAGCGCCCTGTGGGTCCCAGCCAGGGCCTGGGGCAGGGGACGGCTGAGGAAGCCGGGAGCTGGGCCTGTGTTACTAGCAGGTGCCCCCGTGACGAGTGTCCGTCGTGCTGTTGGTAACGGGGTGACGGGTCAGGGACTATCTTTACAGGCTTTCCCTGTAAAACTTCTCTAACAGTAAAGCATGTTAAAAAAAAAAAAAAAAAAGGCTGGGGGGAGAGACAGGGAAATAAAGTAAAATAGGTTAACAATGCAAAATAACAGACACGAACACCAGCCCCGCGGCTCGGGTCCCCGCACAACGTGCTGCGCCTGCTCCCGAGGACGCCACCTGAGCGGGGGCCCTGCTGCCGCAGGGTCGAGATGGGCTCATCGTCGACAGCGATGGGCTCTCGCGGCAGGAAGGGGGTGCGGGCCCTGCCGCGCGGCAGCCGCCCGCCTGGCGCACACAGGTGCGTGCGGTTATTTGCTTGAACAGTGAGTGAGTAGAGGCGCCTGTGTCCACCCAGCACCTGTCAGTGCTTCCGGGGGACCCCAGGAGGGCAAACACCGGCACCCTCAACGGAGCACGACTTCTTAATAAGTTCTCCTTTTGTCACTTCACATTTTTAGTGACGTTTGTCCCCGGGGTTTCACGGTGACTCCTGGGAAACCCCATGATCACGTCTCTGTGACTACGGACACTTCTGATCATGTCAGGATGGATGCCCCCCCCCGCCACTGCCAAAATGCCCCAAGTTTACGGGGTGAGGATGTTGCTAAGGAGCTTGATGATTGAATAGTTAACCTAAAGGCATGAAAAGACGCCAGATGAATCGTATATTGGAATTAGTGACAAATGAGGGAATGACATCTGCACTTCGCCTGGACACTGGCCCGCTGTCGGCTAGGGGTTTGCAGCCCCCCAACAGCGCGCTCCCGCTGGCCACCGCCCCACCCGCTCTGACTGTCTGAGCCCTCCCAGAACAGGCGAGGCCTCTCGTCTCCGAGCAGCGCCCCCGACCCCAAATGTGGATTGAATGAGCCACTTATGCCCCGAGAAGCCCTGCCCCCTGTTAGCGCCCACCTTGGGGAGCACCCGGGCACCTCCGTGCCAGCGTCCCCAGGGCAGGTGGTGCGGCCGTGCGTGCTCAGCTGTGGGGACGGCGCCAAGCAGCCCAGCAGGCCACGCGGCGCTAACTCGGTTCCCCTTTGCACCCAGGCGCAGAGCGGGAGAACTCCGGCTCTCAGACTGGTTCCACCCCAGGTAGGGCAACGTGTCGGCTCACGCACACCGTGCAACTCCGCTGGACCGATGGGGTTTTCTCCTAATCCTGAAGGTTTCTTTCTTCCCTTTCCAGAGGGGGGAAAGGGAGGGAGAAAGAGAGTGTGGTTGCCTCTCACACGCCCCTCACTGGAGAACTGGCCTGCAACCCAGGCCTGCGCCCTGACTGGGAATCGAACCCGCGACCCTTTGGTTCGCAGGCCAGTGCTCAGTCCACTGAGCCACAGCAGCCGGGACCCAATCCTGAGGATTTTCTACATAGACCATCAATCATCTGCCAAACCGGGAGTCCATGTCTCCTTCCAATCAGATGCCTGCTATTTCCTTCTCTCGCCTCACTGCCTGGCTGGCGCACTACTCACTCCGCTATGTCCCTGACCTTGGGGACAAAAGCATTCAGTTTTCCACCGTTGAGCGGGACTTTAGCTGCAGGATTCTGTAGCTGCTCTTGGTCACGTGAAGCTAACTCCCCTCTGTTCCTTCGCTTCTGAGAGCTTTTCGTGTTGATCACGAGTGGGTGTTGCACTTTGCAGGGAGCTTTTATTCTGTATCAGGTGATAGGGGCCCACGGTGGGCGGCCGCACTGCATGGTTTCAATTGTCCAACCCGCTTTGTGTCTCTTAAACCCTGCTGTTGGTGTGTTACTGAAAGCACACTCAGGCCTCTCTCCCTTTCAGGAGCGATCTGTTCATTTCTGCTGCATTGCAAAGAGGCCTTAAAGCATGAGGGGGAGGTTTAAAAAAAGCTTCCCCTAGACCTCGTAGGAAAAGGGGAGGGAGAAGGCAGCAGGCGCGGGGAGGCCGTGGCCGGTGCCGGGGCCAGCACGTCCGGCCCTGCTTCAGCGGAGGCAGTCGGGGCTCGAAGGAGGCGGGCCCTGGGCTCCGAGGGCGGGTGTGGTGGGGACAGAGGCAGAGGCTGCCCGGGCCTCCCACACCGACTCCCACGGACGGACGACTCTGGCATCCGCAAGTCACTTGACCAACGTGTGCCTCAGTCTCCCCACACGCAGAACAAGGATCGTGACAGCGCCCACTGCGGTGGGCGCGGAGGGACCGGGCGAGCGACGTCACAGGGCGCGGGCGCGGCGAGTGCTCGCGGTTCGAGGCAGCAGCCTCCGCTGCTGTCGCAGGAAGCACGGGACCGGCTCGCTGCACCTGCCTCTCGCTCGCTCACCAGGAACCGGCCTGACGTCCTAACGACCACGGGCTGGCGGGCCCCCGTCATCTGGGAGGGCACTTTCGACAGGCAGGCCCTGTGGAGACACTACACGGGGCAGAACCTCACCGTGGGCCTGGCTGTCTTTGCCGCCGGCAGGTAGGGGCCACGCGCTTTGGCCCTTTTTTATGTTGCAACAGCCCTACGAGAACCCCTGGCCCTCCTGCCTCCCAAGAATTGCTCGTCCCCTCGTAGCCACTGTCCCTGCGGGTCCTGGCCCTCGCCCTCTCCTTCCTGGGTCATTACGTTTTCCTGACATCCATTTAGCACTGGTTGTTTCTCCCCAGCGGCCGTCCCCAAACTCTGAGGGCTTTTCTCGGGCCCGGCCCACCACAGGCTCTTCCCCTCGCCAGCGGCTCACACTCCCGCCGCCTCCTGCCACCTCAGCCGCGCCTGCGGGGTGTCCGAAGCCCCGGTGACCCTCGCGCTGGACAGCCTGCGCGACGACGCCTGTGCTCCGGGAGACAAGTGTCTCCCTGGCGCACCTGTTTTGCAGGACTGCCGACCAGTACCTGGAACCCTTCTTGCGATCAGCGAACAAGCACTTCCTGCCCGGGTACCGGGTTGTCTTCTACGTCATGGTGGACCACTGGTACCAGCTGCCGCACCTGCAGCCTGTCCCCCTGCACACATTCAGGGTCCTGACCATCAGCCAGGACTCCTGGTGGCCCGACTGGAACCTCTTGCGCATGAAGAGCCTGGGCGAATACATACTCAGTGACATCCGGGGGGAGGTCGACTTTCTCTTCAGCATGAGCGTGGACCAGGTCTTCCAGAACGACGTTGGGGTGGAGATCCTAGGCACCGCTGTGGCCCAGCTCCACGCCTGGTGGTACTTCAAAGGCAGGAAGAACCTCCCTTACGAGAGGAGGCGCAGGTCCGCAGCCTGCATCCCGTTTGGAGAGGGGGACTTCTTTTACGATGGCGCCCTCGTGGGGGGCACGCCCTTGCACGTCTTGAACCTGGTCGAAGCGTACCTGAGCGGCGTGGCCCACGACCAGAAGCACGGGCTGAACAGCACCTACGAAAGATACCTGAACAAGTACTTCTTCCTGCATAAGCCCACCAAGCTGTTGTCGCCGGAATACAACTGGGACGCGGCGCTTCTCCTGCCCCGGCAGGTGCAGTACGTCAAGGTGCTGCAGCTCGCCAAGAGGGGCCTGTGACCGCCAGTCCCGCGCCGGGGACACTGCCCGCGGCCCGCGCTCAGGCAGGAGAACGCACCGCCACCCAACAGAAACTCTCCTCCTCGCCACGTCCAGCCACTCGATGTTCCTTATCCAAAGCAGGATAAGGAATAAAAGGACGATTGTTTAATGTTTAATGCATGGTGATGTTGTATGTATCGTAGAAGGCCTTTAAATGATTTTGGAGGCATAAACTTTTTTTAGTGGAGAAAGGGAGAAATATATATACACACAAAGGGAGACATGCAAAGGGAGAAATAAACACTGATGAGCTTACTCAGGAGACACGCAGTGCACTTCTCAGTCCTGGGCTGCTTATTGCTGTGTCGAATCTTCTGACAGCTGTCGTTCTGTTTGCTGTGTGGTTGGATGGGGCAGACTTTGTGCCAAATACATGTCCTTCTTTGATTGAGCTCAAGTTCACTTTTTTTTTCCAAAAAGATTTTATTTATTTATTTTTAGACAGAGAGGGGAAGGGAGGGAGACAGAGAAGGAGGGAAGCACCGCTGTATGGTTGCCTCCTGCGCCCCCTACTGGGGACCTGACCCGCAACCCAGGCATGTGCCCTGACTGGGAATCGAACCGGTGACCCTTTGGTTCACAGGCCGGCGCTCAGTCCAGTGAGCCGCGCCAGCCGGGGTGTTTTGTTCATGTTTTGAAGGGAGCTGTGCACCGAGCTCATGGCGGGGGGGGGGCCCCCAGGAGAGGCCGCGAGGGATGGAAAATCCTTGCGAGTGGAACCGTGTCCTCAGGCTGCCGGGTTTCCCTAGAACAGGAGATGTCTCGGCACTCCTTTCGCAAGTTCAAAAGTGCCTGAAGTGACAAAGACGTGGGCAGCCCGGAGCGCTGTGGCGGCTCAGGACAGTGGGGGGCCCCAGAGTCCTCAAGGGCCTGAAGGGTCCGAAGTCACAGAAAGCTGCTCTTCGTAACCCTCTTGACAGCATGAAAACAGGGGAGTTGGGGGATGGCCTGAACGTGCCCCCCAAATTCATACGTGGATGCCCTAAGCCCCCCAGGACCTCAGCACGGGGCAGCCTTTGCAGGCGGGGTGTGTGTAGAGGTGACTACGGTGAAATGAGGTCACGAGGGTGGACCCCAGTCCAGTGGGGTTGGCGACCTTATGAGAGGGGATGAGGGACGGCCCCGGGAGGCCATGGGGAGGAGACGGCCGTGCGCGCAGCCGGCGCCCGGGCGTCCGGGCTGCGGGCAGGGGCACGGAGCCTCTGTCGCTGAAACCGCCCCTCGGGGGCGCTCTGCCAGGGCGGCCGAGCTCACGCGCACAGGAAGCGTCCGAATCGTGGCAGTGAGACGCCTAGATTGTAAGGTTCATCAGTGATCCCCTTGAATCGGAGCTGGGGGCCGAGGACAGTCAGGGTTTATGGTGGGACCTGTGTCCCTTCCCTAGGGACCCCCTTGTGCTCGTATCTGTCAGCCGATGGCAAAGTGGGGTCTCGTAGTTCATGTTGCGTAACCTACGGGGGGCGTGAAGTGAGGACTTGCCGTGTGGGTTCTTAGATGGGACGGAGGCTCTTTGTCAAGTCTGTTGAAAACATTGACTTCAAGTGTCACTTGTATTTCAGTTTTGTTGATGGTGTATTTGATATACCAACATATACATTTTTGAAATTATCATCTTTCCCTTGAGTTTTACATCCATAGCGCGGGCATCCCATCCCCGGTTATAGGTATGGTAGGCTTTCGAGGTTTCCTTTTGATTCAGAATTAATCAGGAATTTATTTTAAGATCGTATGCAGAGTTAGACAGCTCATGTTATTTTTTCCCTCCAAGTATCTTGGCCATTTCCCTTCACTGTGTTATGGAATAAATAATGCTTTTTAAGAGGGACCACCTGTATGATACAGTAACTTACGGACTGACTTGGGTTCGTTTCTGGACTTGCCTTGTAGTTTCTCTTGTCTCCTTTTCTGTCCCTGAGCTAATGCCACATAACTTTAGCCTCTGTCATCTGATGTTAGTTGTTGGAATGGCGGGTTGACCCGTTAGCGGCAAAAACAGCACCAGAATGTTGCCCGTGGTTGGAGTCAGGCTGGACCTCAGTTCGGCAGCTGTGGTGCTCGAGTTCCGGCGGAGAAAGGGCTCGGAGCCAAGACTCGCGCTGTAAGCGAACATTTATTTAGACAGTCGCAGAGGCGGGAGAAGTGAGCCGTGGAGGAAAGGGGCTCAGGAAACGAGTGAGAGACACACACGCGGGCCTTCAGAGACGCACGAGGGAGGAGAGGCCCGAGCAGGCTCCAGGAGAGAGAGAGCACGCGCAAGAGAGAGAGCGCGCATGCACGAGCTCGCCCTGGGGGAGGAAGGGGGCGGGGCGCAGGGTGCTCCAAGGAGACAGCCGCCCTGGGCCCCGTCCTGAGGCTCGCACATGGGGGACCTCAACGGACTATTTGTCAGCTTTCCCTGCATCGCCTCAGGGCCTGGTCTCCACTGATTGGTCGGCGCCGGGCAGGGGTCATGGCCATGGCCTCTGGCCCTGAGGTCAGCCCCAGTGTCCCTTCGCCTGGTTCTGCTGCTCGGGCCTGGAGCTGAGGCCCAGCTGAGGCCTGGGAGTCCCCTCTGGGGGCTCCCGCCTGAGGGGGGGTCCTGCCGGCCTCGCAGTTTTGCCCGTTGCTGGGCCCCCAGGACTCTCGCCCTGGTGACCCCGCGCCCGGCCCACGGCCCTGCTCTAGCCACACCCACCTGGCCGCCCACCAGAGATGCCTTTGCTTGACTCCTCTCTCAAACGTTTCAAAACTCCACTTCTTCACGGGGCGCTGAGATCGGGTTTGCGGTCTGGGGAGAACGTCCCGTTTAATACTGATCACGTTGCCCCAAACGTGCCGGTTAGCTCGAGGGCTGTTCGCTAGTTACGGCGCTGACGACCGCGCAGGAGCGCCGCACAGCTCTTCACGCATCCTGTTTTCCTGTGTCCCCGAGCGAGGACATTTAAGATCTTCTCCATACAAAGTCTGCAGATCCCGAGCCCCTGGCATGGGCGCGTGTCCGTTCCGCTTGTCTTCTCGGGTTTGCGCTTCGGAGGCAGCTGCGGAGCTGGGAGCCGCCGCTCACCACGGCCCCAGTCAGCGGCAGGCGCTGCCCCGCGACCCGGGAGCCTGGCTCCACAGAGGGCGTGTCCGCGGCAGGAGCTGGTCATGCCTGTCTCCCCGGCGCTTCCAGACCCAGTGTCCTGGGAGCTGCCCACCGTGGGTGGGCCTGGCTCCCCGGGCAGAGGTGGGCGCCCTCCGCCCAGCTCCGCCTTTGCCGGCCTGCCTCTCGGGAGGGCGGGCCGCCGTCCGGGCTCACCTGCGTGCAGGTGTGCGGGCCCGCGTTTACCTTGCTCTTCTGGTGAGTATGGTCACTCGGTGCCCCTCTGACCTGGGCAGCGACTGTCCCAGAGCAGAACTCAATTGAGACAGGTCAGAGGAGTGCCAGCCGGGACGCTCACAGGGTCACCGTCCCCTCAAAGGGTCACCAGGGCTCGTCCGCTGGACCACAATGCTGCGCTCCAGGCCACCCGCCCCTCTTCACCATCCAGAACGTTCTCAAGCCCGTGGGCCAGGCCAGGAGAGACAGCGGGCCCCTCAGTCATTGGTTGGCAGGCCTGGTGACCACAGCGGGGGAGGGACAAAGATGGCGGGGCGGGCCCAGTCGGGAAGGGCTCCTGCGGTAGCAGAGGGGCGGGAAGGCAGAGGGCCAAGCAGGGAGACTCGGGCGGTTGGCCCGGACCTAGGCCTCGTGCGGGGGACACTGGGCTGTGGAGGGAAAAGGACAGGTGGGGTTCAGAGCTGGTCCTCCGCTCGTCTTGAAATGAATCCGTCTGCCCGTCGATCAGTCACGCACACGGCGCGCAACCGTCGTCCTTGCTGCGGTGCCCTGCCCCTGCTGTCCACACCCCCAACGGCAGCCGTCCCGTCACCGCCCCCCAGGCCCTCCCTCCCCAGTCGCCCTGCTCCCGTCCCCGGCCTCCCCGGCGTGCCCGTCGGCTCCTCTCCCGGCCCTGCAGCGCGGCCTGGTCCCCACCCCTAGGCACTCGTCCCTGACAAGTTAGGGGTGGGACCAGCCTCCCCGTGGGACCGGCACAGGGGCTGGAGAGCGTGTCTGCCTTGTTCCACGGGCGTCCCACGCTCTCCCCACAACAGCACCTGGCCCGTGTGTTTGTTGATCGACTAAATGTTCCCCGAGGGAGAATACACAGGGAAAAGGGGTTGCCCCCATCTCCTGCTCCCAGCTGCGTGACCTTGACCTTGTCTCTGAACCTCTCAAGAGGAGACACACCGGAGCCCAGGTCACCACATTTCAGGGGACCATGGGCTCAGGCAGCTGAGGCGCCCAGCACAGGCCTGGCCACACCGGCACCATGGAGGCTGCCACGCCTCTGAGTGCGCTGGTCCCGTGCCTGTTGTCGCCAGGGGGGCTTCGACGCCGGAAGGTGAGGCTCCAGACCCCACTCTGTGGCCTGGGCGGGGCAGGGGGGCTGGGGGGCGGGGCGGTGCTCACCGTCCACGTTGAAGACGGGTGCTTCTCGCAGCTGGAATTCCCGAACGTACTCCAGGTATTTCCCCAGCCACTTGGGGTCCGCGGGCACGCTTCGGGCTGAAAACAGAAGGGCTGGTGGCGAGGGGCCCCTTCTCCCGGCTCCCAGCCGGGCCCGAGTCCACTGCCCGCCGGCCGGGTTGGTGCCCTGGCCGCAGCCCTTGTCCCCCACCTGCCCTGTGTCCTCAGGAAACAGAGCGGCTCAGCGGTCCTGGAAGGGGCCAGTCAGGCCGTCTTCCCTTGTCGGGGACAGCCAGAGGGTCCTCGCTGTGCACTCAGGGCCACTGCCATGTGACCTGCCATCCCCACCCCACCCCACTGGCCCTTCCCAGCTGGGGGACCCGGGTGATGCGGCCCCACCCTGTCTCAGACACGCCCTGCCCTGGCCCCTCCCACACCTGTCGTCTGAGGACAGGTGCCTCCTCTCCCATCTCCCAGGTGACTCAGTGACTGCTAAGCTCGCCCGCCGAGGTCGGGCGGCTTTTTCTGACCTGACCACAGGGAAGCCAACTGCCAGTCACGCCCAGCAGCCCAGCAAGGCTCGGACGAGAGGAGGGTGCGTGAGTGTGAGGGTGGACGTGGGGTGCGCGGGGCCGGGGTGCACGGCCGAGGGGCACGAGGGCGCAGAGCTGAGCAGGCCCGGCCGGACCCTGCACCGCAACACAGAGGGCACTAGGCACAGGCCTTGGGCAGACGCGGGGAGCGCCCGGCCTTGGGGAGAGCCACCACCTACCCAGCAGCGCCCACAGGCTGGTGACCTCGCCGCCACCATCCTCAACGCGGATGTAAAGAATGAGGCTGTTGTAGTCGGTGCCGACGAAGCGGACGAGGATGCTGCCGCTGCCTTCAACTGTGGGGGACAGGCCCCAGGCCGGGGACAGGTGACACCTCTCTCCTCCACCCCCCGGGCCCGGCCTGCCCTTGGGGCAGCACATGCACATGGCACTGCGCCCGTGACCAGTTTAGGGTGTCGAGCATCCCCTCCCCGCGGCGTGGGCCCCAGGCCGAGGGCTGGGCTACTCACAGGAGCCGTGGTACTGGCCTCGGAGCCCCACTGGGTGCACGGTGACCTTGACTCTTTGGCACATCCCTTGGCCCCTGAGGAGACAGAGGGGAGCTGACACATGGTTGCCCCCTGCCTGGCCCTGCCCCCGGCCCCGGGTGGTGCCATCTCCGACTCTGTCCCGCTGAGGTCCCCAGTGTCCTCCTGAGGCTCTGGGCGCCCCCGGGCTCCGGAGGGTCACCCAGCCGGCACAGGAGAGTGGGTCCACGGGGGCCGGGCGGGGCTGGAGGGCTGCAGCGAGGACCGGGGCTCCTGTCCGGGACGGAGCCAGACCTCCCAGGAGGGATTGGATCCAGTTTGTCCTTGGTCAGAGCTTCAGGTCTTGGGGTGGGGACCCAGGATTGGTGTCCCCGATCACCTGGGCTCCGTGCACCAACCACTCCTTTTGGCCCCTGGGGCCCCACCTGGGGTCTTCCGTGAGGACCGCGGGGTGGCTGGGTGTGCGTCTTTCCTGCCCGCCCTACATCAGTGGCTCAAGCCCCCGGCTCAGTGACATGTGTCGTCCTGCTCTAATTGCTGTCACTGCTCCTTGGGAGGCTCCTGCGCCTGCGCACCCAGCCAGGACCTGCAGGGGCCAGGCTTACGTCCAGAATAAGATGAACTCCAGGTCCCGGTCCCGGGTCGCGATGGAATGGAGAGCCAGTCTCAAGGGGTCGGCGGGGGAGACGAGGTGCGTGTGGCTGGCGGCCAGCCGGGCAGTGAGCCAGCGTCCCTCCACCTGCAGGGGCGCAGGCGTGGGGGCGGGGGATCGCGGAGCCTCCAGCCTTGGCTCTCGGGCCCCTCGCCAGCTGGGGGGTCGCGAACCCCCGGGGTGAGAGGTGAAACCCCAGGCCCCGGGCCGGGGCTGGGGGCGTGGTCAGCCTCCTTCCTATGGACACTCCCCTCTCAGGCCTCAAAGCCTGGCGTCCCCACCGCCTCTGTCCCTGGTGTCCTGCCCGCCTGCCCCCCAGAGACGCTGACACCCACATCCTCGACCCAGGGCGCGTCTGGCGCCTGAGCCAGCACAGTTACCTTGTTGGCGTCAAACCCTGGCTGCGCGGGCACCTCCTCCAGAGTCTCCTGGGCTCTGGCCAGGCCCAGGCTGAGGACAAGCAACAGGAGGGGCCCTGTGTCTGGGGCCATGGCTGCAGAGGCCAGTGGGAGCAGAGGCTGGGCAGCCGGGCACTCTGTTCGTACACGTCCTCCAGCGGCCCTTCTGTCCTGCCTGGACTCCCTGAAGGTTCCGGAATCACACCCATGGGAGTGATACCAGATGCCTGTGTCAAAAGTGTGCTGGGTGTCACTGGCGGGGGGTGGGGAGCGACTGAGTGCTGTCAGGGCAGTTAGGCCACATTGCGCGTCTGTCCCAGGCGCCATGGGAGGCTGCCCGTCCCTCGGGCTGGCTCCCGCCTCCCAGCCTGAGCCCTTCCTGGGAGCGCCCATCCCCCACGCAGTGGGGGAGGAGGTCTCGGCTGGAGGTCTCGGCCGGTGCCCAATGCACCGACGCCCTTTTCTGGGGCCCCGCCTCTCTTGCCCTGGGAGTCCTCGGGACTGTCAGCCCCTCCCGCGGGTGGGACATGCTTGCGGGTTGTCGAAGCGCCCCCCACCCCCGTGCCCAGGGGTGAGACCCCGTCTGGCCTTGCCTCTCTGGGATCCGCCCTCACCCACGGTCACAGGGAGACCGGCTCCAGGGCCATCTCCCGCTCGCAGCCTGGATGCGGCTCTCCCGCTAGAGCTTGTCACCAAGCGAGTGTCCCTGAGGACAGCCCGGGTCGGCTCTGCAGTGTCACTGCAATGTCGGGGGCCACCTCGGAAGGCTCTCGGTGAGTGAGACACACAGCCGACCTGTCCTCACAGACCAGAGCCAGCACCCCGCCCCCGCTGTGGGGCCACCCAGGGACGCTAAGGGGGCTCACGGGGAAAGGTCCACCTGGCCCTTCGGGACGGGGTCGGAGTGCAGCCCACAGCCCCAGGTTTCCAGGGTGAGATGCAGACAGGACACCGCCTGGCTGGGCCGGTGGCTGCACCTCCCTTCCGACGTCTCCAGACGGGGTGGGCCCTTTGTCCTGGTGTGGGCCTGCCTGAGAGGACTCAGATGCCACCCAGCAGCCATCCGGGGCATGTCAACGTCCAGGAGCGGCCGGTGCCTTTTCCTGTCCTAGGGACACACGTCTGTGAGTTACAGCCTCAGGACTCAAAGTGGGACCCTATGAGAGCGAGAGCCGCGGGTGCACTAGGTTGTCAGCCAGGGCTTTCCCTTCAGGTTCAAAAGTATTGATTCAGGCCTGGCCCGTGTGGCTCAGTCGGTTGGGTGTCATCCCACGAAGCAAAGGGTCACGGGTTCGATTCCCAGTCAGGGCATGCGCCTGGGTTGTGGGTTCAATTCCTGGTAGGGGGCGCACGAGAGACAACCGATAGGTTTTTCTGGCATTAATGTTTCTCTTCCCCTCTTTATCCGTCCCTTCCCCTCTTTCTAAAAATAAACAAAATCTTTTTAAAAAAAGGATCGATTCCGTATGAGCTTCGCTCTCAGCAGCTCTGACATCCTGCAGGTGCCCGGTGGCTTTTAATGAGCCATCGATTGCTCTGACGGGGAACAGAGAGTGCGAGGGGACCCGTCACAGGGGGATGGGGCGGTGACGGCCCTGGTGGCCGAGCCATCACCTGTGGTAGGTCCGGTGCCACACGGCCGCCGGGGCCTGGGACCAAGGCTGCCCCCAGCTCCGGGTTCAGGAGCTGCAGCATCTAAGGCACAAAATAGGCCTAATTTTTTTTTATTTTATTTTTTAAGAAAAGCCTGGCGGCCGGGCTGTCTGAGGGTCTCGGGCACGGCGGCGCCTGGCGTGGGACGTTCCCCGGCCATGGCTCCCCACCCCGGCCGAGAAGCTCCGCCACAGGGCATCTGTGAGCGCAGCTCTGGTAACAAGGCAGGACATGAACAGGGACAGAACCTGCCAGGTGCTACAGCCACTGGCAGCGGGGAGGGGAGAGACTCCTTCCTGGGAGGGACCCACAGAGGGAGAGGCTGCCGTTTGCTGGGAGCCTGCCTGGGCACGGAGGGACCGGCGGGGGCGCTGAGCTTGGCTGGTGCGCCAGGCTGTGGCGGAGGCAGGCGAGCCGCCCTCCCCTTGTGCGCAAGTGAGGGACACTCCCCTCTGGGCAACAGCGCGACCGTGGGACCTGCGGGTGTGAGTCTATTTCCAGGTTCGCGACTCAGCAAAGACCACAGCTTCCCGATGACCGGAGCTATATAACAAGATACATAACAAGATATGAAATCGGATTGACAGATTCCCCTCGTTTATTTTTTAAAAAATTATTTTAGCTACTCTAGTTCCTTTGCCTTTCCATGTAAATCTTAGGACAATCTCACCCGTGTCTAAGAAATCCTTGCTGGGATTTTGAGGGGCACAGCATCAAACCCGGATGCCAGTCCGAGGAGAATCGGCCTTTCGTTGTTGGAGTCTTATGGTCAGTGGGCACTGTGAGTCCCTCCCTTATTTAGCTCCTGGGTTGTTTTTTATCAGCAGCATGTAGTCTTCCGCATGCTGACCCTGCCCCTGTTTCCTTAGCCTTCCGCCTACGGCTTCCAGTTGTTGTTTTTTTTGAGTGATCATAAATAGTATTTCTTAATTGCAGTATCTACGTACTTACTGCTAGTATGTAGAAATGCAACTGATTTCTGTATGTTTATCCTGAATCCTGCCGCCTCAGTGAGCTTACGCGTTTGTTCCAGCTTGTTTTTTTCCTCATAGGTTCCTTGGGATCCTCTCCGTAGACAATCACGTTATCTGCCAGCAGAGATCCTTCGCTGCCTCCTTGCAGGTCTGCCTGTTATTTCTCTCTTGCCTGTTGCCCGGGCTAGAACTTCCTGAACGAGGGGGGGAGAGGCGGCATCCTTGCCGCATCTCTGGTTGTCCACCATCGGTCACTGATGATAGCACCCCTCACCCCACTAAGTGCAAAGTGAATTCTGAGGTTCTGTAGATGCCCTGGCCAAGCAGGGAGGCCCCTCTCTTCCTGTTTGGCCAAGTGTTTGCTTGATCACGCGTGGGTGTTGAGTTTGGTCGAATGCTTTTTCTGCATTGATAGATCACCCAGCTTTTCCTGTGAGCCTGAGCAAACGGTGGGTCACATGGGTGGACTTCCAAGTGCCGGGCCAGCCCTGCCGCCCTGGGACAATCCAGCTTGGCCGCGGCGTACGTTTCTCTGTGTGCATCACAGAAATCTGTTTGCTGACATTTTGTTAAGGATCGTTGCATCTCTATTAATGAGAAACATTAGTCTGTTTAAAAAAAAAGTCTTTGTATGGTTTTGAAATCAGAGCAATATTAGCTTCATAAAAGGAGCCAGGAAGGGTTCCCTCCTCTTCTGTTTTCTGCAAGAGATGGTGTAACGTTTGTGCTAAGTCTTCAGAGATTTGGTGTAATCCTCCCGTAAAACCATCTGGGCCTGGAAATGTCTCTTCAGGGAGTTTGAAAATTAGAAATCCAATTCTGTAAATACTAGTAGAGCTCTTCAAATTATCTAGCTCATATTGGATGAGTCATGGTTGTTTGTAATTTTTTAAAGATTTTATTTTATTCATTTTTAGAGAAGGGGGGAGGGAGGAAGAGAGGGAGAGAAACATCCATGTGTGGTTGCCTCTCATGCGCCCCCTCCTGGGGACCTGGCCCACAACCCAGGAATTGCCCTGCCTAGGAATTGAACTGGAGACCTTTGTTTGCGGGACGACACCCAACCCACTGAGTCATACCAGCCGGGCCAGTCGTTTGTATTTTTTGAGGAACTGTTAAATTTATGTACAAAGCATTGTTCACAGCATTCCCTCACTCTTAGTTTGATGTCTGAGGGGCCTATAGCGCCGGCCCCTTTCATTCCTGACGTCAGTAATTGGTGCCTTCTCTCTTTTTGGTTGGTCTTTCTGCTAGGCGTTCCCTCTCCAATGCCTCTGTCTTTCCTTTCTTTCCAGGGCCTTCCTGCACCGGGGCTTTCCCTGTGGCATTGCAGAGGACGCTCAGGCCTTGTCCTCCACCTTACGGGGAAACGTTGTATCTTTTACCACTAAGTATGATGTGGGGAGGTTTAAAAACATCACTGTCCTTTTAAGGACGCCCCCTCGTATTCCCAGGCCAATGGTCCCTTCTGGCTGCCTTGCAGCCAAGTGAGAAAGCCCGGCCCACAGGTGGGGAGGAGGAGAAATGTGTGCCTTTCAGGAGAGGGTGCAAGAGGGACTGCGCCAGGCCCTGGGTGCCTGGGGCTCCACTTCGGCGTGCTGGCCGGCGGCCTCCCAGGCGGTGGCCGTTAGACCGCCTAGATCCCCGAGTGACCACGGGGCACAGACGCCCTGCCAAGCTGCAAAGGGCATGTTGCTCAAACAAGACATCAGCCCCGGGTGTTTGAAGCCGCTGAGATTTCAGGGCTGCGCCTCGACACAGCGCGAGCCAGGTGCTGCTGAGCGGCACAACTGCCGTGGGAAGAGTCTGCCTCCTCCGGGGGAAACGATGTTTTTGAAATGGTTTTTAATCCATTACAGGTGTTTATGTGAGCGTTTCTCTCTTAATCAGATGAGTCAGTAAATTTTTAATGTATTTTCTAACATGAAAACATCTTTGATTTTCAAAGTTAAAATCATGCATTGCCCTGGCTGGTGTGGCTCAGTGGAATGAGCTCCAGCCTGCGAACTGAAAGGTCGCTGGTTCGATTCCCAGGCAGGGCACAGGCCCAGGTTGCAGGCCCCGTCCCTGGTGGGGGGCGTGAGAGAGGCCACCGACGGATGCGTATTTCTCGCACATCAATGTTTCTATCCCTCTCTTTCTCCCTCCCCTCCTCTCTTTCTAAAAATAAATTAATTTAAAAAGATATATTAACTACATTGCTAGATTGAGCCTGCTGATAAAGTCTTTAGATATGTGTGTCTTTATTCCGTTGGGGACGGTCCTGTACCACCCGGGTTCCGCTGTGGTTTAGGCCGACCGCCCCACCTCTGCGCCCTGGGACGCACTGTGCAGTGGGGAACCAGCGTCCACGGGCTGAGAACGGCCGGAAACGTTCTTAATTTCTGTACTTATGGTTCTTTTAAAATTTTCTTTTTCAGCCAACATTGGTCACTGATGTTTTTTGAGAAATGTATGCTTTTGAAATCAGAGCAATATTAGCTTCATAAAATGAGCCAGGAGGGGTTCCCTCCTCATTTGTTTTCCGCAAGAGATCTATTCCATCTCTATTTTTAAAGCTTTACTATTATACATAAACTGTTGTGTATATGTACCTTATCTATTTATATGTAATTACACATACATATTAAAATATGTGTGTGTTGTCATACTCTGTGTAAATGGTTCTCACTATTTGAAAACCCCTATTTCTGCTGCTATCAACCCTTCTTCCATTCGTGATCTGTAAAGTTTGTGAAAAGCAAACAAGTTTCCGTTCCACTTTCCACCTCAGCTTCCCGGTCCCTCCATCCAGGGGAAATCTCTTTTTTTTTATATCAGCCCAGAAAAAAAATGGTGCATTTACAGGTGCAAGGAGATTGAGATCAAGACGTCCTTGTAGCAATCGGGGAGGTGGCCTTGAAGGTCAAGGGGCTGCGTTTTGAAGAGTGCGGGATCTGATCTGCCAGCACCTTAAATGAGTTGCTGTGTGAATATTTAGGTATTTAGGTTAAGTGGCTGCCCAGTTCCCATTTCTTACCCTTTGTGATGCTTTGGGTGGGCAGAAGGCAGCTTTAACCGGACAGCAGCCTCGGGAGCCTCTCAGCCCCTGAAAACTGCGCAGAGCTGGAGCCGCGCTGACCCTCAATGCCCGGAGGCCTGTGGCCCATAGGACCTGCCCCCAGACCTGACCCCAGATGCCAGCCTGAGTCGCCCAGTCCCACTCCCACCGCCAGGAAGGACGCGGACAGACAGGCTTTCAGGCGAGTTTCTTTATTGCTGAGGGGGACAGTTCAGGGCGGCGGGCCCCAGGCGGGGACCCCGCCGGTGCCGGGTTGCAGGAGAAGCGGCGTCCACCAGCCTCCATGGTCTCGGACCCTCCTGAGGTCTCGGCGCGGGAGGCGGGGCGACGACGTCTCTGCGGAGAGGCCAAGGCTCCTGAGATGGACCAGTGGCTCCGCCCTCCTCCGTGATTCCCGGGACCCTGCGGGACCCTGCAGGACCGACCTGCGCCGGCCCCGCCCCACGGGGGAGCAGACGCCCCGCCTGTGGGAGACGGAGCCCCGCCTCGCCCCTCCTCGGGCTGCGTGGCTGCCCCCGCCCCCGCCAGCCCTTCCCTCCCCACCTGGCCCACACCGGGGCCCAGAAGGAGCAGAGGGAGAAGGAGCAGAGGGGCGGCCCCGCAAGTGTGTGCAGGACACGGGAAAGACACCCTGCAGTTCAAGGCCCTTCCAGGAGGGGGCGTGCGGCCACCTCCATTCACAGACCCCTGGAGAGACCTCCCCGGACAGACCCCCGGACTCCCAGGTTCCAGCCATTCCCGCGGGGCGTGGGGCAGGCGACAGAGCGGCGCCAGCGCCCCACGGAGACCCCACACCATGCCCAGGACGAGGGGGCGGGGCAGGAACCTTACCCCAGGAGGCGGGTCGGCGGCAGCTGGCCTAGATGCGGCACCGCCCTGTGGGGGGAAGGGGCGCCCGGGGGAGGTCACAGGTCAGCCACAACACCAGAGGGGCCCGCGGGGGACCCCACCTCAGGGGCTCAGCACCACGCGCCTCCATCCCGCCTCCCGGGAGGCCTGCGGGGACCCGGGAGGTCCCCCTGGGAGAGAGACGTGCCCAGGGCCAGAGCACTCCGCGCTCACCTTCGGCCTGAGGTGCCTGGGTCGGGGCGAAGGTGAGAGAGATGCTCATAGGGAACAGCTCCATGGCTCTGTTGAATTGTTCCATGGCCACCTGGTCGGCCTTCGGGGTCCTGGCTGTGGGGGCAGGGGGTCAGCTCCGGGGCCGCGGGGGCTCGGAGGGGTCCGGGGAGCCCGGGGACCCTGCTCTGGACGGCGGCCCCGACACCTCGGCAGCGCTTGGCGTGGCTCCCCGGGGGGTGGTCTCCAGGGCTCAGCCCGCTGCCCTCCAGGGTCCCTGCCCCTGGGCCAGGCCCCCCTCGCCCCCGAGGCCGGTGCTGGGGCCAGAGTCTGCACAGCCCTAAGCCCCGGGCTGTCCCGCCTCCACCGCGGGCCGGCGGCTCCAGGGCCAGGGTGCACCTTCCCAGCCCCTCAGCCACGGTCGACCCGGGAGCCGCAGGAAGGCCCACGGGCACCGCTTCCGTGGCCTTGAAAACGCCACCTCGGTCTGTTCTCAGGACGGTAAAGTTTAAAAGGCATTTTTGTAGCTGACGTCTTATTGGGCGGAAGCACTCAAACTCTCCGTTAGCAAAGGCTGCAGGATCCATGGTAACCGTCGGCTACTCCAAAACCCGTCCTCCAGCCTGCAGGCCTGTCCCTGGTCACCGGCCAGCCACGGCCGCAGACTTCCACCACCCTCTCCCCACGGGACCCTGGGGCCTCCCCCTCTGGCTCAGGAAGGCTGGGGCCAGGCGCCCACCCAGGTACTGGCAGGCCAGGATCTGCTTGGCGGAGGCGGCGGAGGCGACGGAGGCGGCGGCCTCCGTGCACAGGAACATGAAGTTCTTGTAGTCGGTGTCCAGCAGGTGGACTTTGCCCTCAGCCAGCTCTGGAATAGGGACCACGTTGCCGTCCTTGAGGTCTGGAAGGGAGACCAGACGGGCTGTGTTAAGTGGGCTCTTCCTCCCCCAGGAGAGGGAATGCTGGTCGCTCTCCCCGCACGGCCACCGGGCCAGACCCGGGAGGGGCTCCTGGGCCCCGACACGCCTCGGCCTTTCCCTAGACGGGTCCCGGGCACAGGGGGCCTGGGCGCCCTGGCCTCGGCCGCCGGCCGCCCGCAGGACTGCAGTTCAGTTGCCGCTGGTCCACCCCCAGCCCCGCGCCCCGGGACCCAGAGCGCCTCCGGGGTGGCGTTTCGCGCTGGTGGCCAGGGAGACCCCGGGCACCACCGAGGGAGGGAGGGAGGACAGGCTCGTCCTGAGAGACAGTCAGCGCTGACGACCGTGGCCCTGCAGCCGCACGTACTGCTGATCCGGAAGGAGGCGGGAACGTCGGTTTTCTCTGCGAGCATCTTTGTTTCGACACAGCTGCCGTCCCCCCTGGAAGACAGTGTCTCCTGAGCCACCGCACAGGCTCTGAGCGGCGGCAGAGGCGCGAGGCTCCAGGGGGCCCGCGGGGGAGGGCATGCCAGCCCCGGGGCGGCCGCCTGCCCAGGCCGCACTCCTGTCGCGCCCTCGGCCTCAGGCGGCCTGGTTCCCGAGGCTCACGCGGAGCCAGAGCAAAGGGCTGGCACGGCCCTGGGCCGAGGCCGGGGCCGCGACCTGCGTCCGCTGGCAGCTACGGGGTCTGGGCTCTCCTCCCCACCCGCAGCCCGCTCTCTCCGTCACCCCACTCTCTCTCCAGGGGCCGCGGGGCCCATGGCAGGAGCCGCCAGGCCCTGAGCGCAGCCTCCGCTCACCAGCCTCTCCCCACACTGACCCCGAGGGCCCAGAACCCTGGGCAGGTCCCGTCAGGAGCCCGGCCCCCCGCCCCCTTGCCGCCGGGCCCACCCACCATCTGCGCACGGTGACCTCCAGGCCGCCCTGGGCGGTGGGCTTCAGCTCCTTGACGTACAGCCTCAGAGGAGCGCTCTCAGTGTTCAGCAGGGCGATGTCGCTGGCCACCATGGCGATGGGGTACCATGTCCCAACGACCTGGGGAGGACCGGGCTGCTCTGGGGGCGGGGACGGGGCTCCCGCCCCTTGGCAGGGGGCTCTCCGCCCCTCCCAGTCTGGGCCTGGCCCAGTCCTACCCATTTCCGACTCCCTGAGGCCGGCCTGAGAAGGAGGGGCTGGGTTTTCCGGGCACTCGCTGACCCCCTGGGCCCGCCAGGGGGCCCCTCCTCTGCTGAGCTGTGAAAGCTCGATTTAAACTCAACTGAGCCCAGCCCTGGCTGGTGTGGCTCAGTGGGCTGAGTGTCGGCCTGCAAACCAGAGGGCTGCTGGTTCAGTTCCCCGTCAGGGCACGTGCCCGGGTTGTGGGCCGTGTTCCCAGCAGGGGGCACACGAGAAAGAACTGCACAGTGTCGTTTCTCTCGTGTCTTTTTCCCTCCCTTCCCCTCTCTAAAAATAAATAAATAAAAAATTTTTAAAATAAATAAGTAAATAAACTCAGCTGAGCCCAAAGAAGGACCTAGAGAGTCCCCCTCTGCAATTGACAGGGGGAGGTTTGGATCTTGGGGAGACATGTGGTTGGAGATGGGAAAAGTCGGGGGCAGAGGGGCCTTGTTAGGGGTAACTGTGTCCCCCAAATTTCACATGCTGAGGTCCTGGCCCCAGCGCCTGAGACCATGGCCATTTGGATGTGGGGTCTTTCAAGAGGAGACGAAGCTGCCATGAGGTGTCTAGGGCGGGCCCCAATCCTGCCTGACTAGCGACCTTACAGGAGGAGGAGACGGGGACAGAGGAAAGGCCGTGTGGGGGCACGGGGACAGGACGGCGTCTGCACGGCCGGGAGGGAGCCAGGAGGGAGCCAGGAGGAGCCCCCCCTGACCAGCCTGGGTCTCGGAAGCCCAGCCTCTGAGGCACAAGACAATGAACGGCTGCAGTTCGCGAGCCTCGGTCCCTGGGCCTTGCGGCCCCAGCGAAGCCCCGCAGGCCCCGGACCTCACCGCCTCCTCCGGCTCCTGAGGCCCCACGTCCCCTCCCCGACCCTGCCTCCCACCCCAGCAGCCCAAGCACAGCGCCCCAGTCCCCAAACCTTCTGGACGTCCACATTCTCCCCGGTCTGAGGGACAAAGATGCTCGGGGCGCCACAGGCCAGGGCCACGCTCAGGGCCAGCAGGAGACACCTCATGGCTGCGGCTGCTGAGGACACTTCTGCGCTGGGGAGCGAGGAGGCCGAGGCAGCGGGCTGGGGGCCTTATATGGGAGCGTCGTGCGGGCCCCCTGCCAGGGGCTCCCCGAATGCCTGAGGCTCCTCCTCCGCCCTCGAGTGGCTTCCTTGATAGGACAATAGGAGGTCTTCTTCCCCCTGTGCCCAAGCAGGAAGGTCCCCTGTGTCCCGGGGCCTGAAGAGTTCCTGGCAGAACCCAGAAGGGAAGGGTCAGGCGTGGGGGCCCCGGCTGGCCGCCAGCACCAGGAACACTTCCTGGGTCGGACTCTGGATAGTGATGGGTCAGAGCCAGCAGCAAGGACAGCTGTGGCCCGGAGGGCAGGGCCCCTGGCCCGAGAGGCCCGGGCCAGCCCAGGACCCCCGCCGTCTGTCAGCGCGGCGGTCAGCCCTGCCCCCACCGTCCCCCACCTGCTCCCGGGCTGCCCTCCCCGCCCAGCTCCTGGAAAGCCCGCGGTCCCTTCCCCTTCTCTCCCTGCTTCTGCTTTTTTCTTCCTGCACAACCTGTGGCCGGAGCCCTGGGCGGGCACCCTGCCCCCTGCGCGAGGGGGGGCAACGTGGGGTTCGTTCAGGCAGAGCCCAGGCGGGCCTGGCCCGGCGAGCGCCCTGCAGGCGCTGCCGCTGAGAATGATAATAGTGGTGTCAGCGGCGCGGGGGAGGGTCACGGAGTCACCGGGGTCCCCCGGGCACCAGTCGTTCGTTCGGTGCCTGGGAAGAGGCCTGACCTCCAGGTGGGGTGGGCGGCGGGGCCTGCACGGCCGCTGCGCCTGCCCAGGGTCAGACTCCTGGACCTCCCAGGCCCCGCGGTTCACCCACCGAAGCCATTGTCCCACTCAGGGTGGAGGCGAGGCTGAGAGCCATGCGTGAGCTGCCGTGTGCTGGGGCCCGGGGGACCCTGACTAGTGTGGAGGGGACTGAGCGAGTCACAGAGGGACAAGCCTCGCTGGTTCCACGTTGGCGAATAGCGCTCGTGGGGGGCACGTGCGTGCCCCGTGCCCTGCGTGGAGGGGGCGCAAAGGCTATGGCCTGGCATCCCGTGTGGTTAACTTGCTTGTCTTGGGGGAGGGGGAGCACTGGGGGGGCAGGAAGGAAGGGGCGCAGCTGCTCCGAGCTGTCCTACAGAGGAGCGCTCTGCCTCCTGGAGGTAGCGGCCCTGGCGGGTCGGCCCCCGGGGGTCCCCAGGGCACTCTGGGGCCTTGCCACCCACCTGTCATCGCTAGCATCTCCTAGAGTAGCTCCATTTTGCTGTCTGGCCCTGGCTTCTTTCCCTCAGGGCCCATTTAACATAGTGCCCGGTCAGTGCCGGCGGCAGGAGGGACGACCCCAGGTCGCCGCAGTGCCCTTTCTTGCGGGGGAGGGGCAGGGGATAGGGTGCAGGCGGCCCGGCCCTGGCCCATCAGCTGGCTCAGGCGTGGCCCCCCGTCCTCATGGTGACCGAGACCCACAGCCTGAGCTGCTCACTGGGGCAGGTGCCCGTCCCAGCCTGGGCACCCCCCGCTCAGACAAGCCGTTCCTGAGTCTGACGAAACTTTGTGGGAAGTTGAAGCAAAGCTGGGTGAGGGCAGGCAAGGAAATGCAGTTAGTAACACTCGGTCAGAAGATCTGAGATGGCCCAAGAGATAAACTTCCTTGCACCTGGCGCTGTCAGCAGGAGCTGGACACAATGACCCTCCAGTCCCCCACCCAGATCGCCTCCTGAAACTCTGGGAACCGGCCGCTGGGCTCAGCCTTCCCGGTTCGCGCGTCTCACGAAGAGCAGCTCTGCGGGCCGGTGTCGCCCGAAAACCCAGGAGTACCCGGAACCTTGGAGGGTGGCCATTAACTCACATGAGGCCACACTGCGGTGGGGAGGGCCCGGGTCTAATTCTGATGTCCTTACAAGTGAAAGCAGGGAACACAGAGGAAAGACCGTGTGACCATGTAGGCGGACATGCCAGCGATGCGGCCACGGGTCGGGACGCGCCCGAAGCCACCAGGAGCCGGGAAAGGCAGGAAGGCCGCCTCCTAGAGCCTGGGACCCCCGATGGTGAATTTCCAGCCTCAGGGCTGGGAGGGGGTGGGGTCCTGCTCTTAGGAGCCTCCGCCCTGTGTGTGGCCCTTTGCTATGGTGGCCCCAGGACCCCAGCATCGGCCACTCCGACAGGTGGCCACGGCGCCCCAGGGGGCGGAGGCTGCCCTGCAGGGTCACGCGGAGCAGCTGCAGGCCCTCCAGGAACAGCAGGCGTCCTGCCTCCCGGCGAGCTTGGGGGTGCTGGGTGCCCCTGACAGCAGGCATTTCCTGCTGGTGTTCACAGGTGTCCCGCTGTGCACCTGCCAACGGTGACCGTGACCGTGACCGTGACCGTGACCGCAGAGCACGCTTCTCAGGCTGCACCTAGTCGCAATCTCCAGGAATGAAGTTCACGGAATAACTTAGAAACAAAGGGAAACAGGCAACCGCTGGCCTGGGGCCGTGGCCTCCTGCGGCGTGGGAGGGACGCTGAGGCCTGGTGAGGGGGCCCGGGAGGACGCCTGGCCCCGCCGTCTCACAGCCCCAACCCCCACCCCTGGCACCCCTTGCACCTTAGAACTGGGTGGGGGTCAGGCTTGTATTAAATCGCAGAGGCAGGGAGTTCTTTTTCTTGGGTTGGGGAAACCCGAATGGGCTTTGACAGGTTGGGAAAGCCACGCCCCCGAGCCGACTGCCCGCAGGCGTGAGCCAAGGGCCTGGGCAGCAGCGTGGGCTCCTGAGTGCCGCTCTGTTCTGTGGTCGGGACAGGGTGCCCCCAGCTCCAGGGCTCCCAAGCTCAGGGACCGTCGGGCTTGCTGCCCATCTAGGGGGCGCACCTTCCCCCGGCGCGGGCTCCGTCCCCACACAAACCATCTCCTGACGCCTTCCCATGCCACCCCCGTGCCGCCGGACCAGGAGCGCCCTTATCACCGCAGACGAAGCATCACATAACAGGCCAACCCCCTGGAGGCGCCCGCACACAGGGCGCCCCTCCCAGCCAAGTGACCGCCGCCGTGGCAGACAGCAGGGCGGTTCTTGCAAAAAGCAACAGAATGACCACGTGCCCCGGCAATCGCTCCCCAGGGTGGGCACCCAAAGAACTGTTAGCAAGTCTGGGGGAGACGTTGGCAACCCCGCGTTCGGAGCGGCGTCCTTCACAACAGCCACAGGCGGGGGCGTCGCGCAGTGTCCGTCGGCGGGTGAACGCAGAAGCCAGGTGCGCTCGTCCCCACGGAGGGACGTCGTGCAGCCCTAGCAAGGAGGGCACTGCCGGCGCCTGCTCCAGCCCGGCTGCACCCGGAGGGCTTCGTGCCGAGTGACAGAAGCCGGCGCAGAGGGACAGGTTCTGGGCGGCCCCGCTCACCCGAGGCCCCGGGGGAGGCAGCTCCACAGGAACAGACACGGTCGTTTCCGTGTCTCACCTCCGGGTGCGGGGCTCGGGCACATTTCTCTGCCCCCTGTCACGGAGGAGAGCCGTGATGACGGTTTTCCCGTTGCTCCCCGTGTTCTAAGCTCTGTGTCAGCCTGGGGCTGCTGCCCGGGCTGGTCTTTGTCTGCAGGGCTGTGTTTCCTCTGCTCTTCCCAGGCAGGGTCATTCCAGCGGCGCCAGACGTTGTACACGTGCCTTTTGGGGTTCTGGTTAACACTGTATGCCTAATAAATTTCTTTGACTTTGTCCTGGGACACCATTACACCAGCTGGAAACAGTTGGTTTTGTTTTTCTGGTCTTGCGGGAGCCAGCAGTGGGGGGATCAAGAGGGCAAAGCACCTGCTGGAGAGCGGAGACCCCTGGGAACGGGGCAGGGCCCGGGGAGAGGAGATGTGAGGCTGTGATTAGTACTAGGAAATATACCGGGGTGGGCAAAAGGCGTTTACAGGTGTTCGTACGGAAAATAATACACTAATTAATCAACAATAATACAAGATTAGCCCCGGCTGGTGGGGCTCAGTGGATTGAGCACCAGCTTGCCAACTGAAGGGTCGCTGGTTCGACTCCCAGTCAGGGCACAGGCCTGGGTTGCAGCCAGGTCCCCAGGAGGGGGCGCACGAGAGGCAACCGCACATTGAGGTTTCTCTCCCTCTCTCTCTCCCTGCCTTCCTCTCTCTCTTAACAATAAATACATAAAAACTTTCAAAATAATCATAGGAATAATACAGGAATAAACTGCGTTTTGCATACTCACAACTGGAAACCTACTTTTACCCCCTGTATATGTGGGCTTCTTCCCAATTCTAGACGCCCTGGGACTTCCTAAGTGATAAGAGCGATAAACGTGTCGTGATATTCCCTCCGAGCCCCTTCCCGCCGCCCTCGGGCTGTGGTCCCTGAGCCACCTGGAACCCGCTGAGGGCGGGGTGGGGGGCTGCTAAGGGAACAAAACCTGTGACTGTCCCGCCCCCACCTCTGAGGTGGAGCTCAGCGACCAATGGCCAGTGATTTAATCAGGTGTGACTGTGAGGAAGCCGCCACCACACCCCGAACGGACAGGCTCAGGAGGCTTCTGGCTGGCGAACACGTGGAGACGGGGGACCGCGGTGACCCGGGTGGGCAGGGACCCTTCCCACATCCCATGCCCTGCGCGTCTCTCCCTCTGGCCGCTCCCTGGTTACATTCCCTGTCACACACCAGGGACCCAGGAAATGACTACGTCTCTGAGTTCCAGCCACACGAGCAACTCGAACCCCAGGGGGTGCTGTCGGAACCTCCAAACCAGAGCCAGTGGCTCAGAAGCCCGGGCCACAACCCGGCCTTGTCATTGGCGCCAGAATGGGGGTGACTGAGCCCCTGCCCTGCGGGGCCTGGGACAGGGGCTATCTCGGTGACTTTCCCGCGGGCACTGAAAGGAAATGAGTGTTTCAGGACAGGCGGTGTGTTCCCCGTGACCCAGCAACACCCCGCTGGTCGATGGCGTTGTCCGGCTCGACATTTACGTCCTCTGACTGTACACCTGTCCCTCCTCTGAGTCCCCAGCCTCCGTGCCACCTGTGGTGAGGCCCTGGGGCCCACTGGGCTCACGGCACCGCCCTGTGTCCCTGGCGGGCCGCCGTTTACCAGGGCGGGAAGGCCCTCTCCGTAGTGCTGTTCTTCGCTCTGAAGTCTGCTTTGCAGGACGTGAAAACAGCTGCTCCCTGCGTCCTCCTCAGTGACGCGTGCCCAGCAGGGCTTCCTGCCCCCACCTCCAGCCCGCCGGTGCCCGTGCGTGCAAACCTGTCGTCTGCGCTCCACCCACCCCCGGGAACCCTGAATTTCTGCCCCTCTGCTCTCAGTTCCGCCATCTCCCCTTGGCTCTCTCACGCAGCTCTAAGTCCTTGGCTGAGATTCTCTGTGTTGTCCTTGGTTTCCGGCGTGTTTGCAATTACTTGCAGCACTTTGATGAAGGCTGCTTTAAGCTCCTTGTCAGGAGATCGGACTCATCTTTTCTCACTAAAGCCGAGCTTTCCCGGGTACTGGGCACACACCGGTGATTTCCGTCAGTGTCCCTGATGTCTTGCCTGTCAGGCCGGGAGGCTCTGGGTGCTGTGTGACCTTCTCGCTGTCACAGGCAGCCTCTCCGTGCAGGTTCAGCACGCGGGGCCGGACTCACTTTTGTGGACTGTGGGTCTGGTGACGGTCCGACGCTCAGAGCCTTGCCGGCCCCGTTTGGACCCACCCGGGGCATTGAGTGCTGCCGGAGGGGCAGTGGGCGTTCCCGCAGCCAGGCAGCCCGCAGGCTCGGTTCCCAGCTGGGAGGGGCGTCTCGGGCCCGGATTCCGAGGGGACTGCGTCCCTGTGGCTCACTGAAGGAGGCGCCCCCTGGACGGCCCTGCCCGGGGTGTGGGGCTCACCTGGTGTTGCCAGGTGGGGAGCGAGCCGCCCTGGGCTGCCTTCTGTCACCGAGCCGGTGTCAGGAAACACCGGGCCCGGCCGCCTGCGTGTCCTGAGTGGAAGGCGTGACAGCCTGCTGCTCTGCTGGTCTCGGGGTTTTCAGCTGAGCCAAGCGGGGGCAGGTGTGACCAACCCCGTCCGGCCTGGGTTGGGGGCCCGACCGACTGCCCAGTCTCTCTGGGGAACTTCTTGATGCGTAGGTGCAGCCAGAGGTGCGGTCGCTGGCTCGGAGCTGACGGCGGCGGCGGCAGGGGTGCCCGCAGGACGCACACTGTCCCGCACGCCTGCCCCGGCTGGTGCCGCGTCAGGACACACGGGAGGCCGGGTCAGTCTGCAGGTGGCACCCACCTCTGTGTGACCCACTGCTCGGGGTGCAGGCGGCACCTCTCCACCCGTCCCCCCTACAACCCCTCGGCCTCCGTGCACTCAGAGAGCAAACACTCGGAACACCCGGCAGCAAGCAGGGGACCGTGGTCCCGACCGCAGCGCCCACCCACGGACCGCTGGGCCAGCGAGCCGCCAGGGTGACCGCGGGTCGGAGGGGAACGGCCCCGCGCCCGACACCGCCCTCCACTCTCCCATGAGCTCACTGCCTTCCTGTCCCCGGGGCCTGGGCCCGTCCTGCCTCCTGTCCACCACTTTGGTCCCCGCGGCAGCCGCGACCTGGGCCCCTTCCCTTCGAGGGGGTTGGTGTCAGGTTAGAGCCCCACGGACAGAAAGCAGCCCGGGTGCTCGGCCAGCCCTGCCACTGACTCAGACGCAGCATGCGCCCCAGGGGCTGTGCGGCCCCGCAATGGACTCACTGACGGGGGACAGTGAGTGATCAGCACCCCCAGGGGCGGCGTTCCTTGTCCCCCTTCCTCTCTGGGGGAGGGGTCATCTCTGCAGCTGCGGACCTGGGCCCCTGCCTGTCCCTGCTGACCTCTGTGGCCCCCACAGGGCAGGCTGTGGTCCAACCACCGGGGACGGCAGGAGGCAGGAGGTGCTAAACCTCCCGAGGGCCTTTGTTCCAGGCATTTCAATGAAAAGCAGTGAGTGTCAGGTGTGCTGCCCTGAAAGCAATCGGGAGAGCCGTGCGGGACAGACTCGGTCACACTGCCACCGGAGAGCAGCCCAGCACCCCGTTACACCGGGCGGGGGTGGGCGAGGCTCCGCTGCACCCGCCTCCGGGCTCAGAGCTGGTCGGCCCTCGACCTGTAGTGCTGGCCCCGCCCCCGCCCACACCGCCTTCTCCCACTCCCACCGCCAGGAAGGACACGGACAGACAGACTCTCTGGCGAGTTTCTTTATTGCTGAGGGGGACAGTTCAGGGCGGCGGGCCCCAGGCGGGGACCCCGCCGGTGCCGGGTTGCAGGAGAAGCAGCGTCCACCAGCCTCCATGGTCTCGGACCCTCCTGAGGTCTCGGCGCGGGAGGCGGGGCGACGACGTCTCTGCGGAGAGGCCAAGGCTCCTGAGATGGACCAGTGGCTCCGCCCTCCTCCGTGATTCCCGGGACCCTGCGGGACCCTGCAGGACCGACCTGCGCCGGCCCCGCCCCACGGGGGGAGCAGACGCCCCGCCTGTGGGAGACGGAGCCCCGCCTCGCCCCTCCTCGGGCTGCGTGGCTGCCCCCGCCCCCGCCAGCCCTTCCCTCCCCACCTGGCCCACACCGGGGCCCAGAAGGAGCAGAGGGAGAAGGAGCAGAGGGGCGGCCCCGCAAGTGTGTGCAGGACACGGGAAAGACACCCTGCAGTTCAAGGCCCTTCCAGGAGGGGGCGTGCGGCCACCTCCATTCACAGACCCCTGGAGAGACCTCCCCGGACAGACCCCCGGACTCCCAGGTTCCAGCCATTCCCGCGGGGCGTGGGGCAGGCGACAGAGCGGCGCCAGCGCCCCACGGAGACCCCACACCATGCCCAGGACGAGGGGGCGGGGCAGGAACCTTACCCCAGGAGGCGGGTCGGCGGCAGCTGGCCTAGATGCGGCACCGCCCTGTGGGGGGAAGGGGCGCCCGGGGGAGGTCACAGGTCAGCCACAACACCAGAGGGGCCCGCGGGGGACCCCACCTCAGGGGCCCAGCACCACGCGCCTCCATCCCGCCTCCCGGGAGGCCTGCGGGGACCCAGGAGGTCCCCCTGGGAGAGAGACGTGCCCAGGGCCAGAGCACTCCGCGCTCACCTTCGGCCTGAGGTGCCTGGGTCGGGGCGAAGGTGAGAGAGATGCTCATAGGGAACAGCTCCATGGCTCTGTTGAATTGTTCCATGGCCACCTGGTCGGCCTTCGGGGTCCTGGCTGTGGGGGCAGGGGGTCAGCTCCGGGGCCGCGGGGGCTCGGAGGGGTCCGGGAGCCCGGGGACCCTGCTCTGGACGGCGGCCCCGACACCTCGGCAGCGCTTGGCGTGGCTCCCCGGGGGTGGTCTCCAGGGCTCAGCCCGCTGCCCTCCAGGGTCCCTGCCCCTGGGCCAGGCCCCCCTCGCCCCCGAGGCCGGTGCTGGGGCCAGAGTCTGCACGGCCCTAAGCCCCGGGCTGTCCCGCCTCCACCGCGGGCCGGCGGCTCCAGGGCCAGGGGGCACCTTCCCGGCCCCTCAGCCACGGTCGACCCGGGAGCCCCGGGAAGGCCCACGGGCACCGCTTCCGTGGCCTTGAAAACGCCACCTCGGTCTGTTCTCAGGACGGTAAAGTTTAAAAGGCATTTTTGTAGCTGACGTCTTATTGGGCGGAAGCACTCAAACTCTCTGTTAGCAAAGGCTGCAGGATCCATGGTAACCGTCGGCTACTCCAAAACCCGTCCTCCAGCCTGCAGGCCTGTCCCTGGTCACCGGCCAGCCACGGCCCCAGACTTCCACCACCCTCTCCCCACGGGACCCTGGGGCCTCCCCCTCTGGCTCAGGAAGGCTGGGGCCGGGCGCCCACCCAGGTACTGGCAGGCCAGGATCTGCTTGGCGGAGGCGGCGGAGGCGGCAGAGGCGGCGGCCTCCGTGCACAGGAACATGAAGTTCTTGTAGTCGGTGTCCAGCAGGTGGACTTTGCCCTCAGCCAGCTCTGGAATAGGGACCACGTTGCCGTCCTTGAGGTCTGGAAGGGAGACCAGACGGGCTGTGTTAAGTGGGCTCTTCCTCCCCCAGGAGAGGGAATGCTGGTCGCTCTCCCCGCATGGCCACCGGGCCAGACCCGGGAGGGGCTCCTGGGCCCCGACACGCCTCGGCCTTTCCCTAGACGGGTCCCGGGCACAGGGGGCCTGGGCGCCCTGGCCTCGGCCGCCGGCCGCCCGCAGGACTGCAGTTCAGTTGCCGCTGGTCCACCCCCAGCCCCGCGCCCCGGGACCCAGAGCGCCTCCGGGGTGGCGTTTCGCGCTGGTGGCCAGGGAGACCCCGGGCACCACCGAGGGAGGGAGGGAGGACAGGCTCGTCCTGAGAGACAGTCAGCACTGACGACCGTGGCCCTGCAGCCGCACGTACTGCTGATCTGGAAGGAGGCGGGAACGTCGGTTTTCTCTGCGAGCATCTTTGTTTCGACACAGCTGCCGTCCTCCCTGGAAGACAGTGTCTCCTGAGCCACCGCACAGGCTCTGAGCGGCGGCAGAGGCGCGCGGCTCCAGGGGGCCCGCGGGGGAGGGCATGCCAGCCCCGGGGCGGCCGCCTGCCCAGGCCGCACTCCTGTCGCGCCCTCGGCCGCAGGCGGCCTGGTTCCCGAGGCTCACGCGGAGCCAGAGCAAAGGGCTGGCACGGCCCTGGGCCGAGGCCGGGGCCGCGACCTGCGTCCGCTGGCAGCTACGGGGTCTGGGCTCTCCTCCCCACCCGCGGCCCGCTCTCTCCGTCACCCCACTCTCTCTCCAGCGGCCGCGGGGGCCATGGCAGGAGCCGCCCAGCCCTGAGCGCAGCCTCCGCTCACCAGCCTCTCCCCACACTGACCCCGAGGGCCCAGAACCCTGGGCAGGTCCCGTCAGGAGCCCTGCCCCCCCGCCCCCTTGCCGCCGGGCCCACCCACCATCTGCGCACGGTGACCTCCAGGCCGCCCTGGGCGGTGGGCTTCAGCTCCTTGACGTACAGCCTCAGAGGGGCGCTCTCAGTGTTCAGCAGGGCGATGTCGCTGGCCACCATGGCGATGGGGTACCATGTCCCAACGACCTGGGGAGGACCGGGCTGCTCTGGGGGCGGGGACCCGTCCTGGCAGGGGGCTCTCCGCCCCTCCCAGTCTGGGCCATGCCCTGTCTAACTGTTCAGCAAGCACTGCGTGGCCCTCTGCTCTCTGCCACACACTGGCTGGAGCATTCGCTGCACTTGAAGTGACACTTCTACATTAACCCAGTCGGCCTTAAAGTCCAGATCTGAAGTTCCCTGCAACTATTTGGACCGTAAGAAACCACGCAAGCCACCCCGAGGGCTGCGAGCCAGGGGCGGGTCCTGACCTCACCGCCTCCTCCGGCTCCTGAGGCCCCACGTCCACTCCCCGACCCCACCTCCCACTCCAGCTGTCCAAGCACATCGCCCCAGTCCCCAAACCTTCTGGACGTCTACGTTCTCCCCGGTCTGAGGGACAAAGATGCTCGGGGCACCACAGGCCAGGGCCACGCTCAGGGCCAGCAGGAGACACCTCATGGCTGCGGCTGCTGAGGACACTTCTGCGCTGGGGAGCGAGGAGGCCGAGGTGGCGGGCTGGGGGCCTTATATGGGAACGCCATGCGGGCACCCTGCCACAGGTTCCTCGAATCCCCGAGGTTCTTCCTCCACCCTCGGGTGACTTCCTCGATGGGACAATAGGAGGTCTTCTTGCCTCGAAGCCAGAACAACAAGGTCCCCTGTGTCCCCTACAGTTCCTGGTAGGGCCCAGGACACTTCCTGGGTTGGGCTCCAGACAGGGACAACCTGATCTCATTTCTCTCCGACCGCCCACCCCTCCCCCGGTGCCACCTGTTTCAGAACAGGAGCTAGGACAGCACCCCCATCCAGAGGCCCGGGTATCACCAGGCTGCATCCAAAAGCCTGGACACCTTCATCCCAAATCCCCCTCTGAAATTCACTTCCTGCAGTGTAGCCCCATCGCGTTTCCCGGCTCCTAGACCTGACGGATATTTGTTTAACAGGCAAAATGATTGAAACGCTCTAGTGACTGGACCCCATCCCCCACCCCTCACAGATGCAGCGTCCAGAGAGACCTCCGAGGGCAAATTATTCTCTGTAAACAAAGTGACTGTATCTTAGTGCCGCCTGTTATTTAGGGAGGAGTTCTTTCTGGAGGGCTCGTCGAAATCCCCTGGGGAAGTTTTCAAGGGCGATGCTCATGTGTGCACCCCAAGCCACGAGGCGGGACGAACCTCCACACCCGTGTGCAGGACGCACCGCGGCCATCGTCGCGGGGAGAGAGGCCGCTGAAGAACCGGGGCAAGTGTGGAACGTGTGATCGGGGCAGCGGCTGGGTTCACAGTGCCACCCAGCCAGCCAAAGAGACAGGAAGCACTGCCTGGGGGCTGCTTGAAAGGCCCCCCCCGCAGCCACCAAGAGTTTGTGGGGAGCAGGTCACAGCTGGGGCTGAGCACAGAGACCACGGAGCTTCACTCCACCTTTCTTCCTGGATATTCGAGAGGTCCAGTAACTTTTTTTTTTTAATCCTCACCGAGGACATTTTTTTTTTCATTGATTTTAGAGAGAGAGGAAGGGAGAGATAGAAACATTGATGTGAGAAGGGAGCACCGATTGGTTGCCTCCCGAATGTTCCTGAGTTGGGGGTGGCACAGGGTGTGTACACACTCGGACTGGGGATCGGGGACCGAGGATCAAACCTGCAACCAAGGTAGGTGCCGACCAAGAATCCGACTCACAACCTTCCGGTTGTGGGACGACATTTCGACCAGCTGAGCCACACCAGTCAGGACAGGCGATCCCAGAATATTTTAAAATTAAAAGAAAACACTCAAATCATTCCTATGTGACCCCCTGGGGAGTATTCGCCGAGAGGAGAAAGCACTTATAAGCCTTCTACGCCCATGCTCAAAGATCACGGAGGGAGGGAAAGCTCTTCCCTTATTTCCAACAGGGAAATTGAAATTTATTCTTATTTCTAAGTTGTATTTGTCCTTATGAGGGGTCTCCTAGACCCTCATCTTATAGAGCCCTCCCTGGAAGTCCTACCCATCTACGGCTATCTTAGGAAAGTGGCATCTCAGCAGCCGGCTGTCCGGTTCCTCTCCGGTCTCCGCCCTGCCCGGCGGCGCTGGCCGGGACCTGGGGCTGCTGTCAGCCCAGCGGTGAGGGCGGGTCGCCCGCCCTCAGGGACGTCTGCGGCCCTTTCTGCCGCTCGCCCCCAGCGATGCTGTTCGGCGAGGGGTTTGATGTTGACCATGGTCTCTTCTATTTTTATTGCAAAGGACAGTTTTTACATCATGACGGGTGATCGTTATCACATGTCTTTGTTTTTTAGCATCAATTAAGATGTTCCTACGGGCTTTTTTTCTCCTTCCAGGCTATTAACGTGATATATTTTATTGATGGAGTTTGTATTTTCAAGAAAAACACAAGGATGTGCACCGTCGGCCCAGTGGCCCACTCTGGACCCCGGGTCTCAGCACACCCGGCGCGAGGGGAGCGTGGGGTGCGAGGCGGGCAGGAGGCGGTGGAATGCGCATCGGACAGGGCAGGGTTGCAGCTGGAGACAGAGCCCAAGAGCCCGCGCGTTGCGAGAGGGCGGACCGCACATGGCGCGCAGGCGCGGCCCAGACGCCGGCAACTGCAGGCTCTGCCGGTGCAGCTGGTACGGGAGTCGGGACTGCCCAGGGCAGCAGCGCAGTGTGGGGTGGGGCCAGCAGAGGGCTGGCGAGGCAGAGCGGTCAGGCTCTGAAAGGGGAGGGGGAGAGGGCCAGGAGGAAGCCCCGGGCTTCCGCCCTCCGCCCTCCGCCCTCCGCCCTCCAGGCACTGCTCTGCATGCTAAGACGGGCTTGCACATCTGCGAGTTAGGCCTCAGGAGCACCTTCTGTTATGAAAACACACAGTTTCTATGTGGGACGTATTTAATTAGGAACGAAGAATAAAACATCGAAGGCCTGAGGGAAACTCCCACCTGGTGACAGGGCGGAGTGTCCCTGCTGGAGGGGAGAGATGGGCTGTGTGACCGGCAGGTGACACTCAGCCCCGCTGGCGAGGCTGCCAGTCTTCACGAGAGAAAGCCATGTATCGGTCACGTGACAGAAAGATGCTCGCAGAGCCAGTGGCGACCTGCATGGAGCTGCGGTTTGAATTCGGGGCATCTGGCTGCAGGTGGCGGAGGGCGGGCTGCGGCTGTCACGGGGTCCAGGGTCCTGAATCCAGGCCGCTGGCCCCACTAAGAATCCCTTTCCCTGGCCAACTTCCAGGCGCCTGCAGGCGCGAAGGAGACCAGGTGGTAGGCACCTCTGCAGGGGTCACATTTCACAGGAGGCGAGAAAGGCCATGAGGAGGCCCCGGTTGAGTGGGCCCCAGATGGGGGGGCCCCGTGGTGGGGGGGCCCCATGGTGGGTGGGCACGGTGACTGAAAAGTCGGGGGAACAAGGGAACAAGGGAAACCCACTCTCGGTACCAGCTTGAGGGGCTGACGGTTTCTGGCCGCTTTCCCCTTTGTCCTCCGCAAACCCCCAGCAGAGCCTCCAGGCCTCTGGGTGTTTGTCCTGAGTGCGGCCGGCAGGCAAGACTGGTCGGGAGGGTGGCTGGGGGCCAGGGCCGGGGTGAGGATGGTTGGGCTGGGAGGCCTCCCGCAAGGCCTCTGGGGAACCCCACTCAGACGTCCCAAGAAGGCGGCTGCACGCGGGACCCTCCTGAGCCTTCAGACACAAAGGGCATCTGAGTCCCATGTGGGACGGGGCCACCGGAGCCAAGGAGCTGCCTGCGCAGCTGAGGCCCACCTCACCCTGGGGAATAGAGAGCACCTGCTGATAGGACAGTGTGATGGGCGTCTGTGGTGTCGCTCAGAGCCCCTTCCGGAGAGACTCCCGGGAGCTCTGAGGAGGCCACGCCCCCAGGGCGGAGCAGGCAGGACGGTGGTTGCCCTCCCCTGGGGACCGGGGTCCTGGGACTTGGGAAGCTACACTGACCCTGCCTGCGTGGAAGGAGCCCCCACACCCCAAGCCTCCGGGGAGCTGGGCTGGGGTCGCCCCTCCTGCTGTGAGCAAGGAGACCCTGGCCGCCTCGGGCAGCTGCCGGGCAACTCTGGGCCAGACCCCAGGGTAACGCGGGGAGAGTGCAGTCCCGGGGGAGGTGGCCTATTCACAGCAGAGCCACACTCAGGGGGTCCCGGCGTCCTGCTGTCCCCGCCCTGGGGGACCCCGGGCGGCCTGGCCTCCTGCCTGCGCCCTGGACGGCGGCCTCACCCCAGCTCCTGCCCCGGCCCCCAGCCTGTGGGGAACGAGATGGCCACGTGATGCACCTGCACAGGTGTCCCCACTGCATGGCTGGAGCCGACCTGCCGGCGCACATCCCCTCTCCCCAACCACACGACCACCCAGAACCCGCAGACGCCCCCCCAGGACCTCGGGCAGAGCTGCAGCCGCCAGCCCTCCACCCGGACCTCTAGGCCTGTCAGACGGCAGTGCCTCCCGGAGAGCAGGGACACCACAGGGTCCCCGTCCTTCCCGCCCTGGCTTCACCGCCCCTCGCTGTTCCCTGCCCGCCCGAGGGGCCCCACAGACAGGCAGAGGCACCAGGCACGGCTGTAGCTCTTTATATGGAACCAGGAGAGGGGGGCTCCAGGGCGGGGGGGAGGGGTGCACGGGTTGGGGGGAGTACAGAGTGGGCGGGGCCACAGGGTCCTTCTTTGTCCTGCAGGAGCTGGAGGGGTGCAGCCCTGGGGAGTGCAGAGGCCCCGCCCTAGAAAGGAGGGGAGGGTCAGTGAGTCCAGGATGGGGACGGGCTGGAGGGGCCGACGTGGGGCTCTGGGGGCTGCGGGGGGGGGGCAGGTTCCGTGTTCTACCAGGGGCACGGGTGCGGTGGGGACAGGGCTGGGCCCACAGTGCCTGAGTGGCACGAATAGCGTACGCAGCAGACCACAGAGAAAGGGGTCACTAATGGCCCCAGGAGCGATGTTCGGGACAGACATCCGATGCTGCGGCCAGGCGCCAGAGGGACCTCAGAGCAGAGGGGGCTCCACCCGGCCCGCCCGGGTCCCTCCTGCCTGCCCCTGAGGGCAGCCCTTGCCATCCCACTGCACGCCGGGGTCTTGTTGGCTGCAAGGGTCACTTACCCTAATAGCTTTCGGGAACGCAACTTTCTGCGGAAACCAAGAAAACCCTGGCATGAGACGACCCCTGGACAAGGGCCCCGCCTCCGTCACGGCCGCAGCTCAGACTCCAAAAGCCAAGACCCAGAGCAAGGCCCCCGGTGTCCCCCCTCCAAGAGGATAGAGGGAGAGGACTAGGGGGTGACAGGGACACAGAAGGACACAGGGACACCGTGGGGGGCGGCTGAAGGGGTGGACATGGGAAGGCGGGCAGAGCGGCCCTCTCACCCCTCTGGATGGGCATGAAGATGTCCTCCGGCCGCAGCCCCTTGCGCTGAGTGAACTTCCTAAATTCGTCCAGGGCTTCCAGGTTCACGTCGGGAGTTTTACCTGCAGGGTAAGTGACCTGGTGAGCCCGAGGCCTCCGGGGGCTCCGCCCTGGAGCAGCTGGGAGGAGAGGGCTCAGCCTAAAGGTGGGCGCGGAGCAGGGACAGCGGAGGTGGGAGGTCGGAGTGGAGATGCCTGGGCCACCAAGGGCCCTCAGGAACCGCACCCAGGCCCGGCCCCAAAGCCGACCTCCGGGTCACATCCCTAACCTGGAAGGACCTCGTGGCCTGGAGGGACGGCGCTGCCCTCTGGCCAGAGAGCTCCCGGACGTCACCCTCAGCCTGGAGGGTCCTCACTGGAGAGGTAAGAACCTCCGTCAGCAACACCACCTGTCCCTACGCTGACCGCCCCCCACCCACCCCGAGACCCCAGGAAGACACTTGGCAACTGTGGTGGCTGGGATCCCCTGGGTGAGGGGTCAGGTCACCGAAGGGACCGGGACCGGCCACCCCAGGCAACCAGCTGTGAGGGGCACACAAGGACTGCCGCAGGGGGCCATATTGTGGAACCAGGGCGCAGCCGTTGCTGCGGGGGCCAGGGAGGGCGGGGTGGGGGCCGGGGAGGGCAGCCCCTACCTATGAGTTTTGCCACGTGGATCGCTCTCCCCTGGAACTGGTACTCAGTGTAAACAATGTAGTGGCCCTTCACCGGCAGGAACTCAATGGACATGCGCCTCTCGCCATGAGCTGCGGGCACAGAGAGAAAGGGGTCTCAGGGCATCCCTGCCCGGGGAACGTGCTCCAGACCACATTCAGGGACACCCTGGAATGCTTCGACCTCTTGGCCACCCTCAGCTGTATCAGGGGCCCCGTTGCCCTAGTGACCCTGCCAGGCCTGGGGTCAGGACGGGCTCTCCCCAGCCCTGGACCCTGACACTGGGGAGGGAGCCTCCTTCTGGGGAGGGTCCCAGATCAAGCTCTGGAACCACTAGGGGCTTGAGGAGCGCCGCCCAGTCGCTGCCCTGCCAGCCTGCCGCCCCTTCCACAGCCCCCCCATTTCCCTGCAGGGTGACCATCCAGGGTCCCCCCCCCCGGGGGACACGGGCCCCTCGCCCCTTCTGTGGGCAAAATGGTTCGATGTGGAGCCTGATGTCAGGACAAGGAGACCCCTGGGCAGGGAGAGGTGAGCACCCTGGGAGGGGGACAGGGCAGGGACCCCAGGCAGCAGGGCTTCCGGGAGGGGGCGGGCCTGTGGACTCACAGGTGCGGAATTTGCTGGGCTCCTCTGTTCTGCTTAGCACAATCTTTATCGCGTGGCACTGATCCTTCTTCCTGGGGACAGAGGGCACGTGAGCTGCTCTCAGGAAACACACTGAGGCCCAGGGTCCCCATGGATTTCACTGTCAGCTGCCCCCCACCCCGCATGGCCCAGGACCCTTTCCTCCAAGGTCAGGAGCAAGGGATGCAAGGAGCAAGGAGCAATGGGAAGAGGCCCCATGGGGCCGCCTCACAGCCGGGGGACGGGGACTCAGGGGCAAGTGGGCCGGAGTAGGGCGGCACCGACCTGAAGGTAAACGAGACCTCCAGGTGCCCGCTGTCCAGGACGTCCAGCGTGAAGGGGGTCATCTCCATGGGCCTCTTCTCCTTAGGCAGGCTCCTCTCGGTCACCAGGGCCTTCACATACCACACCCCTGTGACCTGAGCAGGGTGTGGCCGCGAGCCCCCATGGCAGAGCTGAACGCTCCTCGCCCGCCCGCCCGCCCGCTTCCCTGGGGTGCTGGCTGCAGCCCCCGAAGGCAGGCTGGGGTCTCACACACCTGCACCCCTGGCCCCGCTGGCCCCGCACGCGGACCTCCCAGCCCCAGCCGGAGGGCTGTCTGCGCCCCAGCAACTCCGACCTCGGCAGGGGCCGTCCTCCCTCGGGAGGCCCTACGGTGCCTCTGGGTTCCCAGGGCGGCAGTTCAGCCGTCGAGCCCTCCTGCCCACTCCTTTCGGGGAGCACAGGGTCCAAAACCCGCCCTAAGTGGCATCTCCTACAGCAGAGCCCGGCCACCGCCTGCCACCTAGTGCTCCCGGCCCCACCCCCACACCTGCCCCGGCCATCCCGCCCAGGCTCACATTGGATCCCTCCAAAGGCAAGGCCAGGGGGTTCTCAGCCCGCAGCGCAGCAATCAGGCCAAACGCGATGGTCAGGAACAGGGCCTTCATCTCCAGGGCTCTGTGCTCGGTCGCTGGCAGCTCACCCGGGCTCCTGGACAAGGCTGTGTGGCTCCCCACGGGGCTGTCCTTTAATAGGCCTCCGCCTCTGGCCCCCAGAACTTGGCCCAGAGCAAGCCCTTCCCACCTGGCCTCCGAGCCAACTGCACCCTGGGCAGTGGGTGGAATGTCATCTTTGTTGGGGTCTGATGGGTGGTGATTAGGGCCAGCCCTGTCTGCACCTCCCAAGGGTGCCTGCCCCCAGGTGAGCCATCTGGAGGAGGGCCACGTGGGACTGATATGTGGCTGCGTGGGCCCTCAGAGCCCCAGGGGGAAGGGAGTGGCTTTGCTCCCCTCTCCTACCCTGCCCGCCCAGAGCCCGCAGAGCCCAGGGCCGCAGAAGAGAGAGCGGCTGAGCTTTAGAATGGCAGAGATGGAGGCGGGGGTGCCTCTCCGTTTTTTGCATGGACTGGGGCCCCGGGGACCAAAGAGCCTGTCCAAACCCGCAGGTGATTCCCTTTACTTTCATTCTAGAACCACCCCCTCAAGTGCTTCCCCTCCGCCTTGTCAGCCTTGACCCTTCCTGTGCCCTCAAGACAGGCCTTGCATCTCATTCCCCTTGGGCGAATGGCTAAGAGGCCACTGTGTGCGGGCCTGGGCTCCGAGTTCACCGCGCTGCCGACCTCAGCCCTGGCTGCTGCCTGACCAAGAACGTGGCCTTCTTCCTCTTGGACCCTGTAGTTTTGGGGCTTGAATCTCCTCCCCTGAGGCCCAAGGCAGACCCAGGCCCTGCAGGCAGGTGCCAGGGCCACACAAGGGCGGCTTTGTGCCTCTCCAGCCCAAGATTGATGCCACTCCCCCAAGTGCTCACTAAATAGTAATCACAAACCCTCTCTAATTGGGCCTGGGGGGGGGGGGGGGGGCGTGCCCACCTGACCCAGTAATTAACTCCCAGCCTGGAAGGTGCTTCTGTGCAGAAAGGTGGTGGGGGGGGCCGGAGGCGGGACAGGCGGGGCCCCTGCACTTTGGGACCAGAGGTTGGCAGCTCTACCAGAGCCCCTTGAGATTTTCCTGGGCCCTGTTCTCTTGGGCTGTGCTCCAGAGATGCAGTATTTCACTTATGACATCGGAGTCGCTGAGCTAAGCGTCTTCCTGAGACTGACCAAAGTAATTCAGTCCCTGAAAACAATGGGGAACAACATGCAGGCACTGCTGGGACAGCAGACTGCCCCCACGAACCAGCGACGGGGCTCCAGGGGCCTCCCACTCCCCCTCCCCCGCCGTCTTGCCCTGTGGCCCGTGGACTGAATTCTACCGAGTTCTCCAACTGCATTCTTTTTGGATACGGGATGTGTTCGCCCGTGTCTGACACCGCTGGGAGACAGGGGCGCGGGAGCGGAGCGCTGCCCCCATGCCCGGTGCCCCCTGGCAGGCGTGCCTGCTCCAGCGAGTTCTGAACTCCACCATGGGGCGGGGGGAGGGGCGGCGGCGTGGTTTCTCCCAAATTTGTGTCTTGGCTACCCTACTCTAATCCTAGGCTAGGCTCTAGGGTTCCCTTTAAGCTTTCGCAGTTCATTGTTCATTGTATAAACGGTTCCTGCTCAAGCTATTGTCTGCCTTCTGTATCCCGATGGAGTGCTCATTCGCGTAATTATATATTTTAAAGGTGATCGGTGCCAAGGGGAGAAGTCAAAGTGGGGCATGGGTCAGGGAGCGTTGGGACAAGGGTGTGGTTTGTGTCTTAAATGGCAAGCCCTGTGACAGCCTCAGCAAGGTGACATTTGAACCCAGAGTTGACGACGCTGAAGGGAGCGAGGCGTGAAACTGTTGGATGGAAGAGGGTTCCCGGTGGAGGGGGCAACCGTGCAGGGGGCAGCGGCTCAGGGGCAGGCCAGCCGAGGACGAGGCCGGGGCAGGGTGGGACCGGTGTGTCAGGCACGCAGGGCACTGTTAGGGCCTGGACGTTTTTGATCTAGTTTTCCTGGGTGAGCTGGAGAGCCCCTGGAGATTTTTTACAAAGTCAGGGTGCGACTCAGGGTTTTAAAGGGTCACTGCAGTTGCTGCATTGAGGACAGATTTGGGGGGACAATGAAGAGGCGCGGGACCCAATTGGAAAGACACAGTAATTGTCCAGGCTAGACGGTGGTGCAGGGAGGTCCTCCCAGCCACCAGGGGGCACCCACCACAAACAAAGAGGAAACTTGTCAAGTACATGAAATGATTGTTTTGCTAAGGGCCAGGCAACGTATGTGACGAGTTCTTAATATATTTCGGATATCGGTCCTTTATCAGGTGTGTCTTTAGCGAGTGTTTTCTCCCAGTCCCATGGCTTGGCTTCTTACCGTCTTGCCATTGTCTTTCACAGAGCAGAAGTTTCGAATTCTAATCAAGTCCAATTTTGCCTCTGCTGTTGTATCTAAAAAGTCACCGCTATACCCGAAGCCATCTAGGTTTCCTCCTGCGTTATCTTCTAGGAGCGTTACCGTTTTGGGTTTTACATTCTGGTCTATGACCCATTTTGAGCTAACGCTGGCGCAGGCTGGGACGCCTGTGTCTAGATTTGTATTTTGCGTGGGGACATGCATTGTTCCAGCACCGTTCGCTGAAGATGCCACCTCTGTTCCCTTGTGTTGCCTTTGCTCCTCTGTCAGAGATCGGTTGGCCGCACTGATGTGGGTCCGTTCCCAGGCTCTCTCTTCCCTTCCATTGGTTCACTTTGTTCTTCTATCAATACCGCGCTGTCCTGATGACCGTATCTTTACAGTGGGTCTTGAAGCCCAGGAGGACTTCTGCTCCTCCAACTTTATTCTTCACCTTCAAAATCGCGTTGGCTATCCAGGGTGAACGGCACACTTTTAAAAAGTGAAATTTAATGGTATACGAATTAGGCCTAAAATTTAAAAAATTGATGTCACTTCCTCAAAGAAATCTCCCAGACCACAGCAGGGCAAGGAGTTGTCCCATCCTCACACTTTGGTCTTCTCTCTGTCAATTGTCCCAAGTGGTCGGCTAATAATGGCCGCCCCCAAGGGTGTCCACATCCTAACTTGCAGAGCTTGGGGATGTGTTATCTTATGTGGTGAAGGGGACTCTGCCAATGTGACTCAGCCCCAGGTCTTTTTCTTTTTAAAGATTTTATTTATTTATTTTTAGAGAGAGAGGACAGGAGGGAGAGGAACATCAATGTGGGGAAAAAACATCAATCCGACCCGCACACCCTTAACTGGGGACCTGGCCTGCAACCCAGGCACGTGCCCTGACTGGGAACTGAACCAGTGACGTTTCAGTTCACAGGCTGGTGCTCACCCCACTGAGCCACACCAGCCAGGGCTAAGCTCTGGGTCTTTAGATGGAGGATCACCGACCTCGAGGATCATCCGGAGGATCATCCGGAACTTCCACGAGCTCACGCTCCCCAGTGCAGGCAGCGGGTACAGGAGAGAGGCCACCATGTCCCCTGTATAAGTCAGGGCGCCTGCAGTGGGTGCCCCAAGAATTCCATACACTCACACGTTGTCTGTTAGCTTTGGTTCTCCATCAGGGACCCACTGGGCTCCTAGACGCTGGAGAAATGTTTCCCACTCCCTGGAGGTCCTGGAGGTCTGAGAGTGGCTCAGGCTTGCAGGGGAGCAGGTGGGTTAGGGAAGGGTTTCCCTGAGCACTGTACACCCAGTCCAGGGTGCAGGGAGATACCAGTCTGTATCGCAGTCCTTATTTGGAATCAGGTGGAATCATTGCCTGGGCTGAGGCGAGGATGCTTCGTGGATAAAGGCGATACCAATGGGTAGGCAGAGAGAGAGAGGCAAGGAAGGCCTCTGAGGTCCCTCATTCTGTGTCTGGTGCCCGTAGGTCCCCCTGGGAACCTGGAGAACCCTCTCACTATCTTTAGGTCCTGTTTGTCTTGCTTTGTGGAGTCCTTGCCTGGGGCTGCAGTTCCAGTGCTGGCCACCAGGGGCAGTCTCCTAGGTCGGTAGGGCCCCCCAGCTTGGGAGTGAGCAACGGAGCCGGGAGGGGTTGGAGGTCACGCTGGCTGACCCCCAGCAACTTACACCTCCTGTTACTAGCACTGGGCTTCACAGTCTGAGCTGGTCAAAAGCGGGAGGGAGGGCTGCAGACACCGAGCGCTCCCGCTGGGCAGAAGACCTGATGGGTCCAAGGTCAGTGCTGAAAACCACCCAGGGGTCCCTGTCCCCCAGGGCCATCTGGGGCGGGGGGGGGGGGGCGCTGGGGGATGAGCAAAAGCACGAACTCAGAGACCAGTGAAAGAAAAGAGCTCCACTAGAGTGACAACACAGCTGCAGGGAGGACTGGGGTGCCCCTGGGCTCATTTGGGGGCATTTGCTGGGGCTAGAATGATAGGAGAGCCACCCTGAAGAGGTCAGGGAGAAGGCAGCCCCACGCAGAGATAGCAGGCAGAGGCAAGTGTGGCCAGAGGCCTCCCTCCTTCAGTCTGAACCGAGAGCCGGGCCGGGCAGTCCCTGGCCTCACTCCCACGCCCAGCTCCCTCCCAGCCTGGAGCCAGACTTAGGTCCCTGCCCGTTTTCTGTGTAGGCCCTGCCCCCTGGTGGGCTAGGGTGGTAGTGCAGAGTGGGAAGGGCTGGGCTGGTAAGGGGCTGAGGGTCTTTCTGATGGACTTTCGCTGTGGCCTCTCAGAGGGATCTGATGAATGTGCAGGGGAGGAAGGAGGTGAGCGCTCTGGCAGTCCCTGCGGGGGGCGGGTGGAAATCAGAGGCCCCCCTGCGCAGGACCCTCCCTGGCCTTTGACTTTCTGGGAGAGTTTGATACGCAGAGAAGGAAGACCTGTCCACCGGTGGGTGGGGGTGTTGTCTTCCACGGGATTGCAAGCACTCAAGGACCCACGCACAGGAGGCTGTGGCGTGGCTGGCTTATTGGGGTGGAAATAGAAGTGGCCCCTCCGGTGGCCAATGCCCCATCTCTGCCCACTCCACCCCCGAAAAAGTTCAACCTTGTCCTCAGCAAGGCCAAAGCAAGAGCCAAGGTCTGGAGCTGCTGCGTCATGTTAAAGCTGAGGGCCTCGGAGCCCGTGCCACCTGCCACCAGGCCCACCTGGTTGCGTGCCCCGGGGGAGAGAGCGCGATGGGGTTACCACCTGGCATTTAAACATCCTCCCCAGGAGAGGGCAGGGGGGGTGGAGGGGGAAGATGGCATAAGGAAGGTAAATGGGAACGGGAAAAACAGTGACAAAGCAATAAAATAAAAAATAGACATCCTCCCTGGGAAACCCTGGGAAACTCTTACCATGGCGCTAAGAGTTGTCCCCTCTTTCCAGTGTCTGCCAGGGTCACAAAGGCACAGGCAGGCTCTCCCCTGCCAGGACAGCCAGGGGCCGCGTGTGACGCTGGCGCCTGACACCCACGAACTCCCTGGTGTGACAGCCACCCAGGAAGGTGATTTGCCAGGGAAATCTGCTAGGAAAAGCTTTTGACTTTTCACCATTGAGTGTGATGTTAGCTGTGGGTTTGTTGTCTATGGTGAAGTTTGTTCTTATGGTGAAGTTTGTTCCTTCTGTATCCAATTTGGTGAGGGTTTTTTTTAATTATGCATGAATGTCAAATATTGTCAAATGCTTTTCCTGCTTGAGAGGATCGTATGGCCTTTATCTCTCATCCTATTACTGTGATGCATCACATTGACTGATTTGCAGGGTGAACCGTCCTTGCATCTCTGGGATAAGTCCCATGTAACCGTGGTACGTGGTCCTGTTAATATGCTGCAGAACTCGGTTTGCCAGTATTTTGTTGAGAATTTTTACATCGCTAGCCTTCAGGGGTATTGGCCTGTAGTTTTCTTGTAGTGTCCTTGTTTGCATTATCTTATTTAGTATCAGGATAACACTGGCTTGCAAAAATAAGTTTGAGAGTGTTCCTTTTACTCTAATTTTGTGGCAGTTTGGGGAGGGCTAGTGTGTTTTCCCTTAAATGTTTGGTGGAAGTCACCCGTAGAACTGGACAGCCACAGGGCCCCCGCGCCAGCGGTTTGGTCTGTCAGGTTGGCAGGCAAATACAGACTGGAGTGCACTGGGCCATCGGGGCCTCTTCCACGCCCCCTGCCAGCCCAGGCCCCTCGGAGGCCATTTTCACCCTGGAAGTCTCTGTGCTGGCAATGACGGTGCCATTCGACCTCTCAGGGATCACTGTTGACCGTCGATGCTTTCTGCACCCTTGGCTGGCTTTTGCCAAGGAGCGCTGTCTGTGGGCAGGGGGCCCTGCCGGCTACGGGGCAGTGTCCTCCCTGCATGTCCCTCACACCTTCCCAGGTACAGATCACCTGTGACCACAGGCTCCCATGAGCACCCACGGCCCCAAGAGCTCTGACCACTGCAGCCAACAGGCCGGGACCAGGGACAGCTCCTGCTCCCAGCCCTTGGACCTGCTCCAGTTTGACCCTGACCTCACCAGAAGGAAGGTTGCTGCCTGCTGTGTGAACTTGGTCAGCTCCTCAGCTCCAGAGGTTGGGGACACTAACATGAGCTTTGTCCTAGAGTACCCTGAGGCCCAGGAAGAGCAGCTCCACACTGTCCCCACCCCTGACGTGAGATTGGAGGCAGCTCTGGCATGGGCCAGCAGCATCCAGACCCACCATCCTGCAGGGAGAGCCGTCCCCTGCCTGCGCCCACGCCGGCCTCTGCCAGGGACCGGGAGCTGGCACAGGAGCCAGCAGGCCTGAATGGAGAGATGGCCCTGGATCCTTCCTCGGTGCCCACTAGGAAGCCTCTGCAGCCTGCTCTCCCTGCCCTGTCCCCTAGAATGTTCTTTACCCCAGACACTGTGCCTGCCCTCGGAGCTTATACCCTAACAGGCAGGACAGCATCTCACCCACAGCCTGTAAAAGGCAGGGGTGGGGTGGGGTGAGGCGTCTCCATGGCTCTCCCCACCCTAATATTTTTAATAGAAGCTTTTTAAAACATGGGTGTGCACTTTTGTGTGACGTCAATCTTTTCACCCAGCTCCTCCCAAGCCACGCCTGAGGCTGACCTTGGGCTGAATGTATTGTCCGGGGGTGAGGAAGAGGACAGAGCGTTCGGGCTGGGCCAGGAGAGGGCCGAGGCCAGTCAGCAGGGTGCTCGGTCCGCCTGCCGTGCTCACCTCCTTGTCCCCAGGGAGGCACCAGTGTCCCCAGCGGGCAGGCAGCCCAGGTGGAGCTCTGAGGCTGCGCCCCTGCTCCTGGACAGCGGCGGGCATCCTGGTTGCCAGGACACGTTGTGTATCACTGAGGAAGAACGAACCGCAAACCGAGGCAGGGAGGAGGGAGACGTGTCTCACCCGCTGACTCAGCAGCCCTGAGCCTGGCCTGGTAGTATCTCCGGGTGTCCCAACACCACAGGAAACACTCTGTTAGCATGGGAGGAGGGAAGTCCTCGAAAGTCTATGTAGTGTCTCCACCCTCTGGGAAAGAAAGCCTTGAACCTGAGCTTTCATCCCCAGGCCTGGAAGGCGGGAGAGGGTCCACAGCGCCCAAAGCAGCAGCCCACAAAACAGCGTTGGTTAAGTGCCCACCTCTAGTCACCCCGTTTTGTAAGGGAGTCCCTGATGCTTACGGGAAGAGCCCACAACTAACTGGGAGCGACTGCCCCAACTGTCATCAGCAGTCTCCTGTCACTCTCCTGTTTTAGGACAAGATGGACAAGGAGAGTCTGGAGCAAGATAAGGACTCAGGCTAACAGACCCCCCCGCCCCCGCCACGCGTACCTGTTTGGGTGGTCGTGTCTCCCTGGGAAAGCTGGCACCACACTCACCCCTTAATCAACATGTGACTTCTTCAGCCCCAGCCTGCCAACCGCAGAAGCCCTCAGGACAAAGGGCTTGCTCTCTTGGCTCCTGGCACTCTGGCTGCCCGGGCTCAGGCCACCCCAGCCTTCAACTGCCCTTATGTTTTCCGCCCTGCTGTGCCCTGAGCCTTTGCTCCCCCGCCCTCACCCCCCCCCCCCCCGCTCCCCGCCACACTCTAGCTAGGCCCGCTCTCTGCCGGGGAACGGATCGCTGATAAACCCTGATTGCACACTCACAGATTTGCCGATCTATAATTCTTTGCACGCGTCAGCGAGAAGAGCCAGGTCCCCCCCCATTAACACAAGGGCACACCAGGGAACTCGCCAAATTTTAACCGAGTGGGAAGAACAAACCAGCTGGCCCCAGCCCAGGACCCCAGGAACCAGGGTTTGCATCTAAACATGGAAGGTGACCTTTCAGCCAGCACTCACCCGCTCCTCGGGCCTCTGCCAGGCACTTGCAGACGCTGGGGAGAAGGGTCCTGCCTTACGGGGCCCCAAGGTCCTAGAGAGAAATGCCAAGGACCCTGGTGATAACCCCCATGAGGGGCCTGGGGGGCTGTGCCCTGGTGCCAGGCAGATCTGAGTCTGCAACTTCAAGCTGCGTCACTGTGACCTTGAACCGCAGCTGTTTTATCTTCTGTGGTTTCTCCGTATCTGGTTTCTCCCTGCCCCCACTTTACTGCTACCCTTTTGACCATGGGGCACCTTCCCTGTCCCCTCCCTCACCATACCTAAGCTGTAAGAGGGCCCCCCAGAGGCTCCTGGAGTTTGGGTGTGAGCAAGGGTCAATGCTACCGACAGGCCCTGGAAGGACAGTATGGCCAGCTGTCACAGGGGCGCCAGGAGATTCCGGGAGCGGCTCCTGGTCCCCAGGCCAGGTGCCGGCTTCGGACGTCCTGAGCAAAGGAGGAACGATCGTAGACTGAGTCAGTGCGAAGCCCAGCTGGTTTTTCCTAACTGTGATTGCTTCAGTATTTTCTAAAGACATTCAAGTTTTTCCCCCAAATCGTTTCTCTGACTTCTCAGGTCTGGCCCCGAGTTCGCAGGCCCGTGCTTCTCGCTCCGGAGCAGGGCCTGCTTTGTCTTAGGGCGCAGAGCAGATGGCTAGGGGCAGGCAGAGCCCCGGGGACTCGGTGCGGTGCGTGCTGGGAACCAGAGGACTGCGGGCTGTGGGCCGGAGGCAGGAACTGTGGCCAGTGGGCGGGGCGCGGGCTGCGTCCGTGGGAGGGGCAAGAGATTCATTGGCCTTCGGTCCCGCTTCCCGCAGGCGGCAGGCCTTCGGTCAGGCCCTACCGGTGTTCTTCCTCGGGCGCGGTCCGCCACGGGATCTCGCTGGGACCCTGGCGAGCCGAGTCCCTGATCACCGGGTCGGGGTGAGCCCCCTCCGTCCCTCCCAACGCGAGTCTGGCCGCAGCGGGTGAGTCTGCACCCCGCAGGGCCAGTTGCGCCCCCTCAGCCCCACACTGTTCCCGCGTCGCGCCCGGAGCCCTGAGCCCGCCCTGCCGGGCGGAAGTCTTGGTGCGCGCCTCCTCCCGGGCCGCTTCGCTGCGGACGCGGAACTGGGGTGGACAGGGCTCGGGCCGGCTCTGCGTCTTGGGCCCCGCGGGAGGCACAGCCTAGCGGAGCCAAAGTCGAGGCGGGGGCTTGGAGGACGCATGGGGAAACCGAGGCCCGCGCAGGAGGCTTGCCAGAGGCCTCGGAAACTCCAGCTCCGGGATCCTTCTCAGACCTCGGGAGGAGCCCCGCCCGGCTTCTTGCGGTCCCGCGCTCGCTGTGACCCTTGGTCGCCCAAGCCCGGTGCTGTAGAGCCCTTCCCGCACGTCATTCTCTGGGGCGGTGCGTATTGCCCTATCTCCCCGCCTCCGCGGCCCGTTTATCCGGGGAGATCCCCGAGGCTGTGGTGGGAGCGGGAGAGGGACCTGCCCCTCGTTACCGAGCTGAGGAACGATGGAGCGCGTTCCACGGTCCCCTAGAGTGGCCAGGCCTCACCTCTCAGAGCAATGCACTGCCGCCACCCCTCCACCCCCCCGCCCTGGGGAGGCGCGGCCCTGTCCACGCGGTACAGGCTCTAGGCTCGAGTTCCGGTTTTCCTAGCGTTTGCTTGCGGGAATCCTTCTCCAAGCCCCGCCCAGACGCCCGCCCCCCGCGCATCCCCGCCACACCCAGGGCCTCTCCCCAGCGTCGTGGGAGGAGTTAGGAGGGAACCCCCGAGAGTCCCAGGTAGGGGGCGGTGTGTCCGTCCCCAGGCACTGCTGCAGGCTTCTGCTGAGCGCTGAGCCGCGAGAGCAGGGCCTGGGATCCACATTCCCCTGGGGGGGCCGCCCAGGGGAGGGCAGGGCAACAAGGATGGCGCTGCTGTCCTCTGGATAAGAAGCATTTCTTTGCAGGTGCACCCCTTGCCGACGCAGGATCTGGGAGAGGAGGCCTATTCGCCAGGGCACTCAGCAGGCGCACAGGCTCAGGTGCTGCACCCAGCCATGCGCTGCCGCCGACTGGCCCTGGGCCTGGGGTGCTGCCTGCTGGTGGGCGCGGCCCTCGGCGTCCTGTGGTGAGCACGCTTCATGGGGCCCTCCAGCCCCACCTCAAACTTCTCTCTTGTCATCTCATCCCCCAAACCTGACCCCTCCCCTGGCACACCTGCCCCCCTACCCCCAAACCCCAACCTCGGAGAGACCAAACTAGGCTTCTGAATTTTGCCTAGTACTGGCCTCCGGGCCTTTGCACTTGCTCTTCCCTCTGCCCCCACCATCCTCCAAGCCACATTTACTGTTTACCCTCCCAAGTTCACCCTGTGTGTTCTGCCTGTGAGGTCCCTGGGGCGGCCCCAGACCGCCCAGCCCCTGCCCTTGTGTGCAGGGCCCGGAGTCGAGAACATTCCGCCCCAGGAATGAATGGCTTCACGGGTGGCTAATGACTATGCCGGAAGACCAGGCAGCCTTGTCCTCCAGGGTCAGCCAGGCCTAAGGAGAGCTCGGGGCCGCAGACGCACCACGGGGGCCTTGACTCCCGCTCACGTCCCCCAGGCGGGCTTTCCGCCTCTGGAGCAGTGGAATCAGCAGGTGTTCCTCCTTCCCAGGGTGTATGCCGAGAACTGGCTGCCGTTCTCCTACGTCCCCTATTATCTCCCCTGCCCTGCGATCTTGTAAGTATGGGGCTGGGAGAACCGGGGCCGTGGGCTGCGGGGAGCGGGGGAAGCGGGAGAGTTCTTAAGGTCACCTGTCTGCAGGGTCCTGGGTGTCGTGGGTGTTTGGGGGTCCTGACGACACCCCCTCCACAGCTGGGCCCTGAGCGTGCTGCACGGCTCCCCGCCTCCCTGGCTGCCCCGTCAGACGGGAAGGCAGAGGCGTCCTGGAGGGTGAGGGTGTCCGAGAGCTTGGGGAGCCCCCGACACGCAGCGGGCCCTCAGGAAACAGCGTGTGTGGGGCTTGACCACTTTGCTCAACGCTGTGTTCCACATGTCCTCAAGGAGCGAACGAACGTGTGACCCAAGTCTGGCATGTGACTTTTTGGCAGTTGAGAGGGAAACGAAGGGTTGGGACAGTCTGAAGGGGCATCGGGCCTCAGGGGCCTGTGTTCCCTGACAGAGGAAGGAGAGTTGAAAAGCTGGACCACAGGCTACCAGTTAGCGACGCCTGTTTTGTTATTATAAAAACACAGGATATAGCAAATTAGGAAGCTGGAAAGCAGAAAAGAGGAAGACAACAAAAAAACCCTCTTGGGTCCCCGGCGTTGGAATTTGGATCCAGTTCGAGGGTTTTGTTGGCTTGTCGGTTGCTGTAGTTTCTAGATGATCCAGTTATGCCTCTACCTGGTTCTAAAGCCAGAAAGGCTGCTTGCTATTGGAGATAGTTGTGATCTTAACGTCTCGGGGGGCTTTTATCCTGTTTCCCAGAAGTGGCTTTATTTTTCGGCCTGTGTCCATACTCTTCACGGTCACTCTCGTTTTAGTCCGCCCCGGGGCTGGGGCATCGTCCTAGAATACCTCCTCACCTTTCCCACAACTTCGGGGATTTCGGTGGCTTCCAGTTTCCCGGTGTCCTAAAGTATTCCACAGCGAGCAGCTTCGGGTGTAACGCTTTTTCTGTCTTAAAGGTCTTTTCGTTTACTGTGTCCCCTTCCTGGGTTGGAGGACATGGAGAAGTTCTTTTCCTTTTTTTTTTTTTTTTGTTTTTTTTAAATCCTCACCCAGACATGCTCATTGATTTTAGAGTGAGGGGAAGAGAGGGGGAGAGAGAGGATGAGAAACGTCAGTGTTACAGAGGAACATCGATCGGTCACCTCTCGTAGGCACCCCAGCCAGGTACCGAACCCACAACCCAGGCACGTGCCCTGACTGGAAGCCCAGCCTGCGACCTCCTGGTTGTCAGGTTGTCATGAGAGGCTCTGGACTCAGCGTGTCAGGGGCTTTCCCGAAGGCCCCGGGTGCCCCCCCGTCCACTCCCCCCTGCCACATACTGCCCCTGGACCCCTGCGGAAGTCCTGGGTGAAACCAGAAAACAAACTCAGCCAGAAAAGCGAAGGCCAAACCACCGAGCCGACTGGAGAGGCGGGCACGCTGCTGTGTCCTTGCGGAGATGTCCCGCCTTCGATCCCTGCGGAGGCCTCCTTCCCCCAGGCCTCCCCCTCTTCTGGGGGCCCTTCTGTGGCCACCTTCCCCCGGTGGCCTGTTTGCAGTTAGTTACCTGTCATCGCCCTGGGCCGGGCGCCTGTGCTACATTTTTTGCTGTTTCCAGTTTGTCAGTCTTTGGGTTCTACCGAGGTAATTTTTCATAGATTGAAGTTGGACGGTTTTGCCTGATTTCGACGGCCGCGTCTTTCCTCTTTGGATTTCCTCATGGCCGGTCGTTGCCTTACCCTCGGGGGTCCTGGAAGGTGAAGTTCCTCCTTCTGGGGCTCGGATGGCTGTGTTGTGTGAGGCCTGACTCTGTGGCTGGCCCTGTGGGGAGCAGGGAGGAGCCAGCGCGGGGGGCGGGGGAGCGCTGGGCTGGCCGGTGCCACGGCCCCCCTTCGGACCCCGTGGGTGCAAGCGGCAACCTGAGTGTGCTTGTTTGTGTGAAACTAGGCCAGAGGGCCAGTGTGACAGACTGACTTTTTTAAACTGTAGATTCCAGAGCAGAGGCTGATCACAGAAGGAAAGAGGCTGTGTGATTCACTTACAGGAGATTCCTAGAGACAGAGGGAGGAAAAGAGTTACCAAGGGCTGGGGGAGGGGGAGGAGGGAGCGTTGACTGGGGGCGGGGTCTCAGTTGGGAAGACGGTTCTGGGATGGGCGTACGCCCTGGGAACGCACTTAGAGCTACCGAACTCTACGCCTAAGAAGAGCTTCAAGGGTGAACCTTTGTTACATATTTTTTACCACACACACAAAACAGAAACCAAAATAGGTGGGAAGACTCAAGGAAGTGAAAGCCGGGCGTCACGTGCGGACATACTGAACGTCCCCAAGTGAACGGCGGGCCCCGAGGCCTCGGGGGTCCCAGCCTCACAGCAGGCCCGGCAGGAGCTGGCTCCCTGGGGGCCCTGGGGGCAGCGCCGCCCCTTCTCTCTGCGCCGCACCTGCACCGCCTGGAGAACAGCTCTTTGCCGAAGGGTTTATTGTCTCGTTTTTTAAGGGCGAAGGAACCAACCTGCCCGAGGAGTCAGAGGCCTGGCTCAGGTCCCTGGGTGAGACGGCGGCAGAACCGGAGGTTCTCTGCAACCTGCCTCCCTCCTCAGGGGCCCCCTCCGTGCGTGGCGCCCAGGGCGGCCTCCACGCCAGTGCGGGCTGACCATGCAGGCCGCTGCTGGGTGTGGGCTGAGAGCCCCTGACTCGAATCCCTGGCTGCATTCACGGTTAAGCACGGGCTCCCTTGTTGCAGATCAGTCAGGGTTCCCTGAGAAGCCAAACCGGCACCAGCAGGAGCGAGAGGCAGGGGGAGGGAAAGGGCGGGAGAGAGGGGGGTGGCGAGGTAGCTGACCAGATGGACAGGCAGGCAGGCAGGCAGGAAGAGATTGGCTAGCTTGATCGCGGGGTGGCTAGGCAGCCTGAGCACGGGCCGGGCCGTCAGGAAGAGCAGGCGTGAGCCCTTGGGCGGAGCTGACCCCAACAGGACCTCGACTTCTTCACAGAGACCTCCGTTCTGCTTTCAAAGCCTGTCAGCTGACAGTGTCAGGCCCAGCCATTGAGCGGGGTGATCTGTACCCTCAGCCAGCAGGTGCCGGCGTTCCTGGCATCTGCCGGATACCTTCGTAGCACCTCGATTGGTGCTTGTGACCCCGGGTCGGAGCACTGAGCGTCCCTGTGGGCTCGGGCCAGGCCGCTCTCCCAAGGCCCCCAGGCCGGGAACTGGCAGGACTGGGCTCACCGGCTCTCCGCGGCTTCTCCGACCTCCTTCCCCGTGCTGGGCTCTACCCAGTGCCAGAGCTGGCAGAGCGCCAGCTCCCAGACCATGCAGCCTGCCACTCAGTGGCCCTGGACAGACGCCCCAGTGGGACCCAGCCCCGGCAGCATGGGCAGGGCTCGGAGCCGGCGTGGAGCCTGGGGCACCTGCCCCCTGGGGTGCGGAGTCAGCCTCAGCCTTGTTCTGACTTTCTTGCCTCCACCCACCAGCAACATGAAGCTGCAGTACCGAGGGGAGAAGCCGTTCCAGCCGGTGGCCTGGTAAGCGCATTGCGGTTTCTTGCGTTGTGGCCCCAGGGTGCGGGCCGCCTCCCTCACGCCGGCCCCTCTTGGTTGCAGGTCGCAGTACCCACAGCCCAAGCTGCTGGAGCAGAGGTAGGCGCTGCTTAGGGCCCCGGTGTGTCGTGGACAGACCTGGGGTGGAAGGTGGGGCACGGAGCTCCAACTGATAAGCTGGGGCGGCGGAGGTGCCCAGCGGCCTTTGCGTCCAGGGAGACTGGGGCCAGGCTACCCACTCACAGGAGGCTGGAGGACCGGGTGCAGCGGGGCTTGTGAACTGCACAGCGTTGTGCCTGCCGCATGGCAGGCGCTCAATCCATCATCAATGACAAGATATTTACAAAATTTTTTTCTGTCCTGGCTGGTGTGGCTCAGTGGACTGAGCGCTGGCCTGTGAATCAAAGGGTTAGCGGTTCAATTCCTAGTCAGGGCACAGGCCTGGGTTGCAGGCCAGGTGCCCAGTAAGGGGTGTGCGAGAGTCAGCCACACACTGATGTTTCTCTCCCTCTCTTTCTCCTTCCCTTCCTCTCTGTCTAAAAAGAAATAAGATTTTTTTAAAAAACTTTTTTTCTTTTATTGATTCTAGAAAGAGAGGAAAGGAGGGAGGAGGAGAGAGTGGGAAACATCAACGTGGGAGAGAAATAGCGATGGGTTGCCTCTTGTCCCCACGGTTGCCTGGGACTGAACCCTGTCCAGGGACTGAACCCGCGACCCAGGCACGTGCCCTGACCAGGAATCGAACCCGGGACCTTTCAGTTTACGGGACGATGTCCAACCAACTGAGCCGCACAGGCCAGGGCATTTTAACGACGATATTGCTAACCCCGCTCATTAGACACTTAGGCACCTGAGGTGCCTTGACCACCAGTCCTCCGACCACCCTGGGAGGTAGCTCTCACCATCCCGCCTTCCCACCGGAAGACGCCGAGGCCCTGAGGCAGGGATGAAGCTGCCCGGGGCCACGCTGCGTGGGAGGCAGGGCCTGGGTGAGCCTGAGGCACGCACGGGGCGGGGGTCTCAGCCCCTGGGCCTCCCCTGCTGCCAGGCCCACAAACCTGCTGACGCTCACGCCCTGGCTGGCGCCCATCGTCTCTGAGGGGACCTTCGACCGGGAGCTCCTGCACAACATCTACCGGCCGCTGAACCTGACCGTCGGGCTCACCGTGTTCGCTGTGGGGAAGTGAGTGGCGGGCTGGGCCTCTCCGAGCCACTGGGGCTCACAGTCTGGGTGAGGCGGGACCTGGACCCGGGTGGAAGGAGGGCTTCCTGGAGCCTGGCATGGGCGGGGTGGAGGGACAGCAGCCGCCTTTGTCAGCTTCCCTCTGGGACCCCTCTAGGACTCTTGAGAGAGGGACCATGATGGGGCCCTAAGGCCCAGGGCGCTGGCCAGGTGAAGGGTGGCCAGGTGAAGGGTGGCCAGGTGGGGCCAAGCGACCCCTGGTCCAATCAGCTGTGGCCTGGAGGGCGGGGCTATGTGGTTGCCACCTGCCCTGGGCCCCCAGCACCCAGCACCTCTCACCTTCCCTGGATGCAGCCACGTGCCTGCTCCTTGATTCCTCTCCTGTCCCCGAGGCACAGTGTCTCTGCTGATAAGATGGGATCACAGCGGAATCCCTTAGAAGCCGCCTGGCACTTAGTGCTTGAAGTTAGGTCAGTTTGCGAGCAGAAGAGGCACTGCCCCACTCAGACTCGTTCTGATGATGGCCTTAAGGGGTAGGTGTTACGACTGTGGGCATTTGACAGACAAGGACCCCAAGGGTCAGACCTGCGTGGCTCCTCCAAGTGGGGAGCTGAGGGGCGGGCCCCGTGCCCTGCATGGCGCCAGCACATAGTGGGGACCCCACTAAACGCACTGGATGACAGACTCTTACCGCCAGGTACACCGGCTTCGTCCAGCACTTCCTGGAGTCGGCCGAGCGGTTCTTCATGCACGGGTACCACGTGTGCTACTACCTCTTCACTGACGATCCCGCGGCCATCCCACAGGTCGCTCTGGGCCCCGGCCGCAACCTCAGCGTCATCCGCATCCAGAAGTACTCCCGCTTCGAGGAGATCTCCATGCGCCGGATGGAGACCATCAGCCGGCACATTGCCCAGCGGGCACACTGGGAGGTGGACTACCTCTTCTGCGTCGATGTGGACATGGTGTTCTGGAACCACTGGGGCCCTGAGACCTTGGGAGACCTGGTGGCTGCCATTCACCCAGGCTACTACTCTGTACCCCGCCAGCAGTTCCCCTATGAGCGCAGGCATGTCTCCACCGCCTTTGTGCCAGAGAGCGAGGGCGACTTCTATTACGGCGGGGCAGTCTTTGGGGGACGCGTGGACAGGGTGTACGAGTTTACGAGGGGCTGCCACATGGCCATCTTGGCGGACAAGGCCAACGGCATCATGGCGGCCTGGCAGGAGGAGAGCCACCTGAACCGCCGCTTCATCTCACACAAGCCCTCCAAAGTGCTGTCCCCCGAGTACCTCTGGGACGACAGGAAGCCCCAGCCACCCAGCCTGAAGCTGATCCGCTTCTCTACCCTGGACAAGAACAGCAACTGGCTGAGGAGCTGACGGTGAGCCGGGGTGGCCATGGGCAGGGCCCCACGCCCTGCAGCCTGCTCGCCCAGCCGGTGCCTCACTTCTCACGCCTTGGCCGAGACCCGTGCCGCCCTGCCTGCCTCTCTGTCCCGAGAATCCCACCAGAAGGCGGATGTGGAAGGGCCCTTGTGAACTGTAAAGGGCTGTGCCCATGTGAGGAAAACCCTAAGCTCTGGTGTGGCCCAAGAAAAGTGGGACGGGGCGGAGATACTCATGGTAAAGAGCAGGGCCCACAGGCTCCCCAGCAGCCATGCCTTCGTGCCTTCGGAGCGGCTCTGCGGGGTGCCCTCCTCCGCGCCTGCGTTCCCGCCGCCGCCCCCTTTCTCTGGCTGCGGGGCTCCCAATCCTGGGACGTCCTTCGGCCACATGGAGCCCACTCCACTCAGGAGCCCATGAACCGGACTGGGCTCAGGCTCTCTCAGGTTTCCAGTCCAGCTGCACCCCATGGCAGCCACCCGCCCTGGCACGCGCCGCCTCCTTTGTAAGAAGGTCGGGGCAGTTTTAATAAAGGTGGCACCTGCTAGGCTGTAACCGGGGTTTTTCTACCTGTACCTCTGCGTGTCTGTGCCATTGGCCAGAGATGATACACGCAGCCTGGATTGCAGGCGCAGTCCGCTCGTGGGGTGGCAGCAGGAGGGGAGTCCTCCAGAAAGCCCGGGCTAAAGCTGCTGTCACTGGTGTCTAAGGGCGGTGCCCTGGGGTTGGGACCAGGGTCGGCCCTAGTCCCCATGGGCATGGGCCGAGGCCGAGAAGGCTCTGGGTCTGAGAGATGCGGGGCTCGGAGCCAGGCCGAGAGTGAGGTGGGGGGCTCTTCTCCCCTGCAAGGCTGACCCAGGGCCGCCCCTTCCTGACACTTCTGTGGCCAGGGAGCCCCAACACAAAAGGCCTCTGATGGTCAGTGCAAGGCTCAGGGATGGCAAAGAACAATGATTCCAAGCCCAAGGCTCACAGCAGCACCTGGTCACTCAGCCGAGTGATCCTGAGCACTGGGGCTGCTGCGCATCCGTAGAGTGGGGTGAAAGCACTGGAGGCCCCCGGGGGCCCTAATAACAGTAACCACCCGCAACACCCGCCCTTCCAATGGTGGGGCGCTCTCCGCCATGAACCACGTGTCCAGGAGGTGTCTGGGTGTCTGGCCTCCTGCCGGGGAGAAAGGGGCGGTGGGCATACAGAGGAGAGGTGGAAGGGGCGGCTTCACGTTCCTGCCTACTCTCGGCGTCCGTTACTATTTCCAGGTCCCCCGGGCCCCAGGCAACCACCGAGCTGCTTCTGCAGGTGGCAGGGGATGAGGACGAAAGAATGGGGGCGGATCTGCAAGGACTCCCGTGTTTCCACGCCCACACGGCCCAGGCCTTGGCGGACTCTGCCTGGTTGGGTTTCGGGTGGCCCGAGGTCCCAGGGGTCGTAGGAAGCCTGCAGCAGGAGATAAGGGCGGAAGACGCGTGGGACCTGCCCAGCGCTGAGTCCTTGGTGCGCTGCGCGCGAGCGGCAAGGCGGGGCTCCCGTGCACGCGCTGTCCGCGGGCCCGTGTGCGCGCCCGGCGGTGGATTCCAGACCCAGCTGCCCTGGCGGGGTCCGCCCCCAGGAGGGAGGCTGGTGCGCGCCCCCGAGCCCGAGAGGCCGGGCCCGCCCCTCACACCTGCGGCGGGCTGGGGCGGGGCCGCGGCTCACCCCGCCCACCCGGCTGCTGCCCGGGAGCCCGGGCGGAACCGAGCGGCGGGGCCCGAGCGGCCGGCGGCGCGGCGCAGACAATGGGAGCGGCGCTGGCGGCGGGGGCTGCAGAGCCCCGGGCCCGGCGGGGACGGGAGGCCGCGCCATGAGCCTCGCAGCCGGGCGCCCCCCTGTGCGGCGCGCGGGCCGAGGCGAGCGGCCTCTGCGAGTCCCGGGCCCCACCCCGGGGCCGGCGATGCGCTGCCGGGGCTGAGGATGATGGTAGATTGCCAGGTAAGTGCCACGCCCTGCCTCGCCGCCCTCCCCGGCGTCGCGGGTGGAGGGACGCCCGCATGTCCCCCGCCACACCCCATCCGGCGGGGAGGGCGCGCGGCGCTGCCTTCACGCTCGGCGCGCGCTTACGCAGTTCCGCGTTCAACTCCTTCTGGTACAATTGGGAAACTGAGGCTGGGAGAGCGGCAGGGACTGGCCCGGGGCTCACGGGGTGGGCAGAATCAGGGGAGCAGCAAGGGTTTCAGCCTCCCAGGCCAGCCTCACTTCTCCCGTGGGGTTTCCTTTGAATGAGAACCTCTAAGATCCTGGGGGAACCCCTGTCCACCCCTCCCTAGTGGGGCCCTTTCCGCTGGGCACCCCCGCATGGACACAGGCACATACAAACACACTGACTTTCCAGGTGGGGGCCGTGGAGTGGGTTCAGAGGAGGCGTGCACACTGCGGAGGTGACAGGGGGAAGCAGAGAGAGGTTGGAGGCAGCCCAGCCAGCGGGCAGGAGCATCTAGTCTCCTAGCAACATGCAGGGGGTCCATATCATGGGGAGGGGAGAGATGCCAGACTGATGGCCAGGGGCTGCCTGGGCGGGGGCCACCCCCAGGATCGCCTGGAGAGGACGTGGAGTCCTGCGTCTTCTGCTCTGGGCCCCTGGAATTAAGAGGAGACCCCCTCCCTAGTGTGCAGGGGGCTGCAGGAGAGAAAGCCTCAGCCTACTCCTCTGTGCGTGGGAGTGCAGAGATCATGTGACACCAAGGGTCCCACAGGCTCCTGGAAGAGTCTGCCATCCCTGGCTCTCCATCTGGGACCCCACTGTGCTCTCAGTCCTTGGAAAATGCTTTCTACTCCCCCGAGGTCCTTCTGAGCGGCCTGAGTGGTGGAGGGTCCTGGGAGTTGGGTAGGAGGGGACAGGGCAGAGCACGGGGCGCCTCCTCTGGGGACCAAGGATGCGGCCATCCTTGGCAGACCTGGGGTTCTCGTGTGGAAGTGGGTCCCGAGGTATTGCCCTGGCTGGGGTGAGAAGGCCTCATGAATGAACTGGGCTCCAGGACAGTGCGGGGAAAGAGGGGATGGAGAGGGGCTTCTGGGGTCCCAGGCGTCGCCCCGCAGCCTGCAGGTCCTGTTCCTTTGCCCTCTGGCGCGGGGGGAGAGCTGCTGCCTTGACTACACCCAAACAAAGGTGTGTGTTTTGTTTTCTGGTTTCCTCGCCTGGGTTGCAGTGCTGGGGATGGCCACCAGGGGGCGGGCTGCGCCCACCGTGCTCGCGGGAGCTGCTGGAACCAGGAAGGGACACCCAGGGGTCATTCGGAGCATCCCGCCGCCTCGGACCCCCCACGCACCTTTTATTATTAGTCTCCCCGTCCACAGTGTGAGCTGCTCAGAAGAGGGAGGGGCGCCGAGACCCTGTCATTATCATTCAGTTCTTGTGACCCGCCCCCCACTCACCCTGAGCAGGAGCTGTGCTGGGGGCGGGGGGGCGTGGTGACAGACCCCACATGGTCCCCCCCTCCAGGAGGTCACAGCCCTGGAGAGAAGAGCAGTGCCCTGGGGAAAGGAGGCAGGGGCTGAGGGAGGGGGGCCCTCGGTGGGGTCGCAGGGCCTCCAGAGTGACCTTATTCTGTGACCAGAAGAACAAGAGGAGCCAGCCCGGTGCGCGTCTGGGAACAGTGTGTGGGTTGGGGGTAGGGGGCGCTCGAGGTGCGGGAGACTCGGAGGCAGGAGAGGACTGTCAGAGAGGAAACAGGGTGGCTGCAGAGAGCTGGGTACGGGGCGGGCTGGGGGGGCGGCGGGGACAACAGGCGGAGGGCAGGTCCCTGCGTACCCTCGCGGGCGGTCCCCGCGGTGTGGCAGCATCGCCCTGACTTGCACTAACACGACCGAAGGCCGCCTGTCTCACAGCCTGCGGCCAGGACCCATCTCGGCTCGGCAGGAGCCTCTGCCTTCACGTCCCCGGGGGGCTGGGGCTACAGCCTCACCGGAAGCACTGCGGGGGCCTGGGCCTCTCTCCCAGGCCAGTCCCCGGTCAGAGGCGGTTGTCCTCCCTGCAGCCCAGGTGGGAGCAGAGAGATGTTCCCGAAGAAGGCGCCCCATGGTCGGGGTTGTTTGCAGGAGGCGCAGTGCTGAGCAGCAGCGTGGGGGCCGGCGCCCGAGGAGCGCCCCCCGGTGCTCGGTCCTCAGGGCCCCAGGCCTCCCCTGCGCCTGAGGCAGCAGGCTCCGGGGGCCTGGCTGGGCTGCGCTGGGCAGCAGAGGAGGGTCCGGCGGGCGGCTGTATGAGTTTCCTGGGGCTGCTTTAACCAGGCACCACAAACTGGGTGTCTCAGAACAGCAGTCCCTTCTCTGTCCGTTCTGGAGGCCGGAAGGGCCGAAATCAAGAGATCGGCCGCGACGGGCTCGCCGAAGGCTGCAGGAGAGGCCCCTCCTGCCGCGCCCAGCACCTTCCTGGTGGTGGCCGGCTTCCGCGCGGTGCCTGTCTTTTCGCGCCGTCACTCTGGCCTCTGCTCCCGTCCTCCCGCATCCTCCCGCAGCCTTCTCTGTGACTCTGTCCTGCCTTCCCTCTCTTGTAAGGACGTCGGTCATTTGGTTCAGATTTGGACCCACCCTGATCCAGCATGGCCTCATCTTAACCTCGTTACCTCTGCCAAGACCCTATTTCCAAATAAGGTCTTATTCACAGGTGCCCGGGGTTAGGTAGGACCCCCATATATGTTGGGGGGGACACAATTCAACACACAACAGGGCCCTGGAGTGACGCTTTCTCCCTGGAGGCCAGGGACCCAGGTGGCCACAGGTGCAGAGGAGCAGCTGGGGTGTGAGGCGGTCTCTGGGACTTGCCCCCAGCTGAGGGTTGTGGGTGCAAGGGGTGTACAGGGCACCTGGGGTGTGCCTGGGCCGTGCCTGGGACAGCTGGCTCCCCGGGCTGGTGGGCCCTGGCGCAATGCCAGCAGGTGGCGCTGTGACCTCGGGGCCACCCTGCGCTGCTTTGAGAGGCTGCTGCTGCGTAGACAAAGGTCTCATCTTCAGTTTCCAGGAGACTGACACTCAGCTGTAAACAGACCAGGAGCCCAGTCGGGGGTGACACGCTGTGGAGGAAGTCACACAGGCGGGGCCGCAGGGTGGTGCCTGGGTGGCGCCTTGGATGGGCAGGTGGGGAGCTGGTGGGGGCAGCAGGGCAGCCGGCAGGGGCTTGCTTCCTCCTTCACCCGCAGGCTGAGCCGGCCCGTCTCTGTGTCCCGGGGGCCCTACAGCCACAGCTACTACACCTGTGGTCTCCATCAGTTCTCCTGATGCCGCAGGGCAAGGCGTGACCCAGGTCTGGGGTGCACACAAGGCGGCAGCGTGGGGACCTCCTGCACAAAGCGGGGAGACCTCCCGGCTCCCCGCCAGAGAGCGGGCTCCCGCGGGCCTCAGTGAGGGGGCGCGGCCCTGGAGTGGGGGCTCCTGACTCCGCAGTTCCAATGCCACTGGCTCTTGGCAGCGGATCGAGAGTTTCAGCAACGGCCGTTCCCCGAGGGCCCCCGTGCGGAGCGCCTGGGCCCTTGTCTAGGGGGACGAGACCGCAGGGCAGGGGTGTGGGACGAGCAGTCGAGCTCTGCAGCAGGCACTGGGCTGGAGGCCTGGGCACCCGGACTCAGTGGCGCTCTGCTGTTGCGGGCACACCAGCCGAGGGGCCGCGCGGGCTCTGCAGAGGCCTCCCAGGCCGCTCCCACGCCTCTCCTGCACTTCGGAGGCACCCGGCCGTGACCGCCGGCCGTAGCAACGTCCCTGCACCTGGCCCTGGGCTACGGTGTCTCGCTGTGTCCGTGAGGCAGGTGCCACGGCCCTCCTCACGGCTGGGGAAACCAAGGCACTGGTGGGCGAAGGGACTCCCGCTGCGAGGTAGCGGCAGGGCTGGCCGGGGCAGGTCCCGGGTGCCAACAAGCCCGGGAGGGGTCGGCGCAGGTGCCGGGGCCAAATTCCTTCCAAACACAGTGAGCTTCCCGCACTCAGGGCCGGGCAGGCCCAAGGCGGTGGTTAGCGGGCTAATGAGCCCCTTGGTCCTCTCCCCGCTCTAATGAAGGCCTTGGGCCCCGGGTGCTGCCTTTCTCAGGTTCTGGGGTTTTGACCCTCAGGGCGTCTTCTTTCAGGGTCATAGCCGGGGAGAGGGCATGAGCTTGCAAACCTCCCCCGGGGCAGCCAAGCCAGGGGGAGGGCATCCCCCTAAAACGGACATGCTCCAGAAGGGAGCGTTCCCGTGGCAACCCAGAGCCGTTGCTTGGCAACTACAGGACCCCAAAATACTTGCCCACAGGAAGGCTCAGGGTCGGGGCTTTCCGATGGCCTGTGGGGGGACCTCGGCCACTCCTCCTGGTTGACCCACCCCCACCCAGCACCCACTCTACCCACCCCGTCCTTCCTGAGGGAAACCCCAGCCAGCTCCCCTCTCCCCAGCACCAGTCCCCTAGCAACAGAGGCTATTTCCTGGATACCTGAGTGGCAGGTGGCAGGGATGGGGAAGACCATCAGAAAAGGCAGGGTCAGAGAGCATGGGGGAGGGGCCTGGCGTGCTGTGCTTTGCGCCCCTGTACCCTGCAGCCTCCGGCAACCTGGGCCCGGGGCAGGAGGGCGGGGCAGGGGCCGGCGGCGGGGGTGGGGGCGGCGGGTGGAGCCCCTGGAACTGTGGTTCTGGGCCTGGGGGAGGCAGGCAGCCTCACTGTAAGGCTACTGCCTTCAGAGATGGGCGCCTGAGTCTGCGTCCCACCCAGCTCCGCACGTGTGACCCCTGTCCTAGAGCAGGCACCGAACCCCCTGAGCCTTGCCCCCCCAACCCCCTACTGTGAGCCAAGTACCCACCTCTGGGCTGCAGTGGGGATGGAAGGCAATCGGCCCTGCGGGCTCTCTCGGGGGCTGCCTTAGTTCGTGGGTGCTGACCGTGTGTCCAGCAGCGCAGAGGGACGGATGGGGGCTGTGTCCAGCCGGGAGGGAGGAGGCGCCCGCGCCCCAGACCACAGGAAAGGGCCCCTGTGGTGGAATGAAGGGCGGCGGTGGACTTCGGGGCCGGTAAAGCGGGGTCCAGTGGCCTGAAGCGGTTCTCCCCGGGGAGGGCGGGGAGCGGTGGAACAGTTGGCGACCACCCCCTGGGGGCTGGAGAGTACTCTCAGGGAGCCAGGGTTGTGATCTGGCCTTGGCCATTCTCTCTCGGGTGACCTTGGGCCATAGCCTCACCCCTCTGAGCCGCCCGCCCGCATCTGTCACATGGGGATGGGGCGTGCCCACCGCCAGCAGGGACAGGGAGGCCTGCTGGCCTCGCTGCAGCCAGTGCCGGGCATTCCGCTCGACCCAGCACAGGACTTGCCCAGCCGGGCTCTGCCCTGCCGACCCCCCGTTCGAGCTCGCAGTGGAAGGAGGGGCGGGCGAGGCGGAGCAGACTGTGGCGGGAGGCGGGGTGGGCGCCGAGGGCCCAGAAGGAACAGTTCCGGGGGCAGCTGGCGGGCAGCGAGCTGCAGGGCCCCTGCTGGTGTTCACACCGGAGGTCCTGCTGGGCGCGGGCAGGAGGCGAGTCCAGGGCTTGGCCTTGGAAGGCAAGGGGGCCGCTCTGCCCCACCCCCCGCGGTGGCCCAGGAGGAGGAGCAGGAGGCGGTCAGCGGCCACAGGGAACTGAGATACTAAAAGAATTGGCGAGCGGCCCCACCCAATCCCCTCTGCTCCGCTGCCGGGTGCATCATTAACCAAAACGAGACTGCTCAGGCCTCCCCCGCCCCCCGTGCCTCCCACCCGAGGGGGCAGAAACCACCCTGGGGCTAGAGGGCCACCCAGGTCCTCTTGGGAAAGGCCCAAGGGCCTCTTCTCTGAACCCCACCTGAGATTCCCAGTGTGTCCACTGGACGGCAGAGCTAGCTGGTCAGCTGAGAGGAAAGTGCCCCTGGCCAGTGAGTGGTCCCTAGTCCAGGAATCTCCCCGCCTGCGCCACCTGCCCCGTGAGTACTCCAGCCTGACCGCGGGCCTTTGTCCCGGGAGGCCCTTTCCCGGTAATTGTCCTACTCAGAACAGGGAGGGTAGGAATGCACGGGGGAGGGGCAGGGTATTGAAGGCCTCAGGGCTGTTGCCACCTGAACTTCATCTGATCCTGCAGGACTTACAGCAGGACCTTTTTACTCTGTCTCGAGGGAGGGCGGGGGCAGCCGGCCTCATTCCCTCCGCCTGGGGCATGCGGGCTGCCAGGCCGTCCCAGGCCGAGGGGGACAGGGGGGTCTGGGGGTGATGGGAGCTCCCAGGCAGGTAGCATCCTCAACCCTCCTGTGCCCGGGCCGCCTCGCCTGTGGCCTCGTGGGTGGCAAGGTGTGCGCCGTGTTTCTGGAGCACCTGGCACCGGCCGCAAGCAGGCCCTCTGCAGGTGGCAGGAAGTGTCACTTCCCCTCCATGGACGGCAGATGGCTGGGTGGTGCGCCCGCTGTGGCCACCAGAAGCCTGGGCAGCCCTTGAGAAGCTGGGGGCCGGCCCTGTGTGGAATCCACGTTTTTCCAGGTGGGGCCCAGGGGCCCAGAGACGTTGAGCCAATTGCTCAAGGCAGAGAGTGAGGCCCGCCTGGACCCCATCCTCTCTGAGGCCAGTGTTCAGGCCCCTGAGCCCTCCACAGGGTGTGCTAATGAGGGCGTCGCCTGGCGCGCCCTCGACCCTCTTGCTCAGGGCTGAAACACAACGGTGAGGCAGGCGGCTTTCCTGAGGCCCCGGGAGGGGCCTTGGGCTTCGGGGTGGGGCGGGGGGTGGGCGGGGGGCAGAGGCAGTGTCCGGCAGGCAGCAGGCCGGGCTGAGCGGGCATCACCACCCACCTCCGAAATCACAGCAGGTGATTTCGATTCTTCAGGATTTCACGGGGTGTTTCCTTCCCAGACTCTCCAGACTGGAAAACCCCAGCTGAGAGCCCAGGCTGCCTCCGCCCCCCGCCCGCCGCCCCGCCCCCTGCCGCCTCCTGCCCCCTGCCGCCTCCTGCCCTGGCGAGCACACGGGGGTCGCCAGGGCTTCTGGGGCCTGCACGCGGTCCTGCACCTGCACGTGGGTGTGGGTGTCCGAGGAGCATCACCCTACCTTTGGTGGTTGTGTGCTCCTCTGGGTGACTCGGGGACCACGGGTGTCCCTGTGTGCCACCTGTGTGTGTGGCAAAGTCCAGGGTTTGGCAGCAGAACAAGGGGTGGTAGGAAGGAGGGACAAAGGCAGTGTCTCTGAGACGTGCCACTCAGCCCCGGGGCCCTGGGAACCAAGGCACTGCCCCCTCGCCCGCGGGACTTCCTTGCTGGAGGAGGCCTGCGGGAAAGAGGGCGGTGGCACCAGCCCCCACCCCCACGGCAGCCAGCGGGACCCGAGGCCCTTCCCAGAAGCCAGGCGGCTCAGCAGGGACCCTCGGGAAGGACAGCCTTGCTCCCCAGCCCCTGAGCCCCCACAGGCGGGTGGTGGCGCCGGGCACGCAGTGTCCCTGGCACCGCCGGCAGCCTCCTCACCACAAGGGCCCGTTTGTCTCGACTTCCCTGGCCCTGAAACCCCAAGTGACCAGGCTCTGCTGGGCACAGGGGCTCCACGCCCTCTGCCCAGCCTCAGCAAGCCTCAGCTGCCTGTGCTCCCCGGAGGGGCTTCTTAGTCCGGCGCACACGCACCAAAGCAACGTCCACTCCCCTGTTCCCCCCTTGGGGGCATGGAACATGCATTCGGGAAGGAGGAGAAAACCGGGCTGGACCAGATCCACCTGCCTCCTACCCCTGACACCACAAGGCCGCTGGCTTCTGCCCCCACCTCCCCCCCCAGAGAGCTCAGCTGCCCCCCGCTCCGACCCCTGCCTGGGCGGGCCCCCCACGGCCGTCCACGCAGGCCCTGCTCCCCGGGAGGCCCTTTCCTGGCAAGTTGGCAGAGGGCCCCGCTCTTCCTCCTCACCATCCCTCAGGCTTTTCTCCAGCCTGGTCCCCTCCTCCAGGAAGCCTTCCTTGTCATCTTCCCGTAAGGAGCTCTTTGGCCCTGAACTCTGAATCTTTTTGCGTCCAGGAACTTTGAAGCCAGAGGCACCATCCAGCCCATGGAGTCCACTTGCTCGTCAGGGATTGGCCGAGTGCCCGCCTTGTGCCAGGGACTGTGCTAGGCACGTCTGGGGACAGACTCCCTGCTTTCGAGGAGCTCACCCCCTTCCCGTTTTAGAAAGGAAAGAACTTAAAAAGCGCTGAGCGCCCAGCGCCCTTCCAGCCCCCGGGCTGTGTGCATGCGTGTGTGCGTGTGTGCGCGCCTGTGTGAGCCGTGCAGCCAGCCGCCTCTCCGGCAGCAGCGTGAGCGCTGTCGCAGGCCTGGCCGGCCCCGCGCGGGCACTGGGGCGGGAGGGGCGGGCCGGGCAGCTGTGGTGTTGCCCCCAGGGAACTTAGAGCTCGGTGGGATGGTTGAGGAGGGAGGGCATGAAACCATCCCACAGCTGGTGAGTTATTTTTATTAACACCTTTATTGCCTGTTACCCTCTCAGCCCACCCACCCAAGGAAGTGGCAGCGCCCCCAAGCCCCCTTCGTAGGCCCCGTCCGAAGTGCTTCCAGCCGGTAGTTCATTTGACCTGGACAGGCTGTGGGAGGCAGAGGTCATCCCGTGCAGGACCCAGGATGAGGCTCAGCAACGGAGGTAACTGGCCTCCTTCCCCCTCCCCCAGCCAGTAAGGGGCAGTCTGGGGGTTAAACGCAAAGACCCAGCTCACAGCTGCCGCACCGGTTCGTAAGGTTGGGCTCCTTGCGAGCTGGACCGTGGAGGACAGCTCACCGCCATGGGAGGGGGCCGCCGGAGCCTTCGGCAGTGCTGTCTCTTGCTGGGCGTGATGCCAGTGGGAGCGGCTGGGACAGGGCCTGGATTCTCGGATCCTCAGCTTCTTGGCAACCTGTGTGACTCAGTGGGTTGGTAAGAGGCCAGCCAACGCGGGGGAGCCCTGCGGTGGGCGGGGAGCCGCGGGAGCGGCCGCACCACCGCTGGGTCGCTGCTCTGCCTGCAGCAGGGCCAAGCCTCAGCTGCCAAAGCAAGCACACCCCTTTCTGCCTGTCCCCCAGCAGGTGCTTCCTGTGGCTCTTCTGGGGGTTCCCCAGGTCTCCCCAGCCTGGGCCAGGGGCAGGGTCTCCCCGCTCTGAGGGCTGTCCTTCCACAAGTCGCTCAGGCCCTGGCCCCCAGCAGCCCTCCTGGCAGGCAGGGCCCCCGCCCGCAGAGGGGCACCGTGAAGGGGGAACCTTCTGGGCTCTGGTTGTAAAAGGCTGGGAGCGCCTGGGCCGCTGTGTGGCTGGGGGTGAGTTTGGTACCATCTCTGAGCTCTCATCCCGGAGCCTCAAACGTCATGACAACGAGCTGGCACCCGCACTGGCACGTCGTGAATAGTAGAAATGCTGAGGGGTGGCCGACTCCGGCGCCGTGAATAGTAGAAATGCTGAGGGGTGGCCGACTCCGGCGCAGGCACTGGTTGGGCGGGGAGGGCATGCGGGAAATGGGAGTCGGAATCCCGAGCTGGTCCTCGCACAGCGGGCAGACCACCCACCCTGCTAGCGGGGCCCACAGTCCCTAGCCTGCCTATGCTGCTGGGAACAAACCCACCCGGGACGGTGCACCCAGTGCCGTGGGGGAGGAGCAAGGCGCCGGGAGGCCAGCAGGCGGGGCGTGCTCCTCGCCTGGTGCTGGCCTGCAGGGGAGCGTGTCTGCCTTCCCTGGGCCTCGATTTTCTCTGTTTTACGGCAGAGGTTGTTCCTGAGGCTTCTTCAGATGCTGAGTGAGGAAGGGCTCTGTCCCCACCGAGGAGCACACGAGGCAGGGCGGGCTGGGCTGGTGGGCGGGGGAGGGGGCAGCAGGGGCTGCTCCTGCCTTGGAGGCTTCTGAGTGCGGGCGAGGCTTTGTCTCCAGGCTGCAGGCGGCGGTGTTTGTAGTGCCCAGGAGGGAGGAGAGGCCAGGTGCGGGTGCGAATCGGGCCCTAACCTTCTCCCTGGCTCAGTGGCCGGGTTGCTCTCTGCCACAGCCGCGGCGTCCGACCCGCCACCTAACAGAGCCGGGGTGGGGGGGGCGGGGGGCAGGGACTGCGTGTTAAGCGACTTGATTGTGGGCCTCAGGTTCCTAGAAACGAGGAGGAGGGGAGCTGGGCCACTCCCCCGGACCCCAAGGCAGGTCAAGAGGCTGCAGGAAAGAGGAGCAAAAGCCAGGCGAAGCCTCTCCTATCTGCTTCCTGGACAGGATGTCGTGCTGAGTAAACAGCCTTGAGAGGAGTCACCATTCTGGCTCTGAGTCACCGCTCCTAGCGACAGCCACGCAGTGTTTATCAACAGTGTGCTTCCCCCCACCCCCCGCCCCGCCAGGGCCTGCCCCCAGGAGCCTGGGAAGGGGCAGAGGCCCCGCAGGTGGGGGCTGCCGCGGGCCCCCCAGGGGGGCGCCCCGACCGAGGGCTTGAGTCTGGGCAGAGCGGAGCCCGGGCGCGCCTCTGCACATGTGTCCTGAGCCCGGCTCTGTTGTGTCTGGGCTGGTGTGTGGCTGGCCAGGGGTGACATCCATGGCCACAGGGCATGGCGCTGTGGGACCTTTGGCAGGTACATGACCTCGGTGTCCTGGGACAAGGGAGGCTGGGGCAGCGAGAACAGCGCCAGGTGTTGGACTCGGGGAGTCAGATCGGACCTTGGTTCGGCAACCTCGGTGCTTGAGCTCTGGCCGAGAGGGCTCAGAGCCAAGACTCCAGCTGTAAGAGCCCTGGCCGGGTGGCTCCGTCGGTGGGGGTCTCGCCCCTTACACCAAAAGGCTATGGGTTCGATCTCCGGTCGGGGCGTATACGGGAGGCGGCCGATGGTGTTTCTCTCTCACATCCATGTTTCTCTCTCTCTTTCTCTCTCCAATCAATAAATAGCCCTGGCTGGCGTGGCTCAGTGGATTGAGCGCCGGTCTGTGAACTGGTTGGATTCTGGTCAGAGCCCAGGTCCGAGTTGCGGGCCAGGTTCCTGGTTGGGAGCCCAGGAGAGACAACCATGTATTGATGTTTCTCTCCCTCTTTTTCCCCTCCCTGTTGATGTCTCTAAAAATAAATAAATAAAACCTATAACAAATAAACTCAATAGACATATCCTCTGGTGAAGATTAATAAAGCCAAAGAAAGTCACAGAGGTAGAAGAAATGGGCCCCGGACGCAGCTTACAGAGCCAAAGGGAGGGCCCCGGGAGCTTAGGAGAGGGAAGGGCGAGGGAGCACCGGGAGGGGGCGGGAGGCTGGGCCGGGCTCGCAGAGGGAGAGCACCGGGTAGGGTTAGCCGGGTCCTCTGTCCTGAGGGCTTTTGAGGGCAGGGTTTAGGGGTGCCCCAGGGGAGGATCTCAGCAGACAATCCGGTCCCTCAGCTCGCCAGGTGTGCTGTTTCTGGGCCGTGGTCTCCGCTGATTGGTCGGCCCGGCTGAGGGTCATTAGTCAGCGCTACTGGCCCAGAGGTCAGCCCTGGGGCTGTTGTCCGGTTTTGCTGCTTTTCGGGGCCTGGAGCGGAGGCGCCACTGAGGCCGAGGTGTCACCCCCCAGGGGCGAAGGCTTCACCTGGCGGGAGTCACCTGCGGCCTCCCTTCGGCTCCTCCGGCCTCCTCCAAGTGGGCCTCGCCCGCCCGCAGGAGCGCCAACGGGCCCGGGGAGGGTCCGAACCGCAGGGCCGGCGGTAGGGAAGGTCTGAACCGCTTGACCAGGGATGCGCGGGAGAGGGAAGGTCAGCTTGGGGCGAGGTCCTAGTTCTCCCCGTTCTGCCCGTTGCTAGGCACCTCGGGCTGTCTGCCTGGTGACCTTTTGTGTCTGGCCTGTCATCCCTGCCGTGCTCCTGTCTGTGTAACTGCCGACCACAAGGGGAGAGTGGGGCCGTCTGGTGGGACAGGGGACAGGCTGCACAGAGCTCCGTGCTCAGGAGGAGCAGAGGAAGTCCCCCGCGGGCCCAGAGCCCGGCTCTCGGTGGCCGGGCCGGTCTTCGTTCCAGGCTGTGACAGTGATACGGCCTGTGGTGACCCCAGGCCGGCAGGGAACAAAGAAGCCTCTGCTCGCCTTCCCTGGAAGGAGGGGTGGGTGCGCCTGCCCCTCTCCTCCTGAGGCCCCGCCCCCAAAGCCCTTCTCCCAGGGTGGGGGCGGGGCTCTGCCTTAATTGCCTGCAGCTGGTTAACCTGGCTCCCCGCTGTGACTCAGCCCTGGGCCCTCCCCTGGGCTCTCTCTGAAAGGAGCCACCCCAGTCTGGCCCCGAGGCCAGGCAGACCTGTGCTGGAGGCCGGGGCAGGGACAAAGTGGGGGTAACAGGGCGGTGGTCGGAGAGCCCCGAGCCCCGTTAGGGCTCAGGAGCTGGTGGGGTGCCTTGCACAGGGCCTGGGAAGCACATTCGCTGGCTCGTTGAGTCGAGTTATTAACATGCCGACACCGCCCACAGGGCAGCCTGGTTCCCCACGGTGCCTGTGCCTCCCCTCTCCCTCCACGGGCCGCCTGAAGCCCCTCACCCCGCCAACCACTCACCTGGGGGAGCCCCCAGCGCCTGCGGAGGGCTCCCTGGGACACAGACAGGTTGGGGCAGACGCCGCTGTGCTCTGGCTTTGGGCCCCAGGGTGGGCACAGGCAGGCCGGAGGGTGGCTGCCGCAGGGTCCATCTGGAACCCCCCATGTCTCTGATGCCCACCACCCACGCTCCACCTCTGGATGCCCACCCTCATCCCCTCGAGAACCGCGCCCCAGGGTGTATGGAGCCCCTTCTTCCAGGACAAAAACTCTCCTGCAGACCTGGTGGTGGGAGTCCAAGGTCTGGAGCTCCGGGTGAGCGGGGCGGGGAGGGATTCGAGCCTGAAAAGCCCCTGTACAACCCCTCCCCCCTCTCCCTCCACAGTGGGTCAGAAACTGAGGCTCAGTGGGAAGAGGAACCCGTAAGCCCCACGGGGAACCAGGTCTCTGCTCAGCCGTGTCCCCTGTGCCCCACAAAGCCACCGGAAGAGGATGTGAAACGGTCCAAGTGCTGGAGCCGGTGCTGGCAGGGCTCAGCGGCAGGGCCGCACGCGGGGCCCCGGCCACCCCACCAGGGCCCGCCCGGGGCCCCATCCCCCGCTCCTCCAGACCCTGGCGGCCCTGGAGAGCCAGCCGCTGCCCGCCAGGGCCCCACGAGGGCAAGGAAGCTGCCCAGGCTCTCTGGGTTGGGGGCCGCGGGCTCTGAACGCTGGGGGCAGGCGCAGCTGCGGCCTCTGCCGAGCCACGTGCAGACACAGGCTCCGGACCGTCCCGTGAGGCCGTGGGCACGTCCCACGCCCCGCCCCCCGGCCTCAGCTCTCCCACTTGGGAAGTGGGGGTTGGGCCCCTCCTGGGTCTTCCAGCATCCGCTTTGCAGCGGAGAGAGAAACCCGGAGACAAGGTCCTGGTTTCTAACACGTGTTTGTTTAACGGCTGCCCTTGGTCCCGATGGCGTGCCCTCCTTGTTACTTTTGATGTCTTTTCTGAAATAATGGTAGCTGTGGTGACAGTATTGTTGTTTGGTTTTGTTTTTTTTTTTAACTACTCTACTTGGCAAACTAAACAGTTGGCAGCCCTAGGTCGGTTCTGCAGCTTAAAATGAAACCCCGTGTCAGGGTGCCAGGGGGGAGGGGTTCTGCATGTCAGAGGAGGCTTCCGGAATGAGGCGCACCTTGGAGGAAGCGGCATCTTCTGCTCCCCCTACAGCGCCTGGCCGGGTTCACGCCCACCCCATGGCCTCACGGGCTGAGCCCTCTTTGAACCTCTGGGACCTGTGCCCGACACCTTTCTGACTGTGGGTGTGATTGATCCATGAGTGGGGAGAGTGGGCACAGGGCCCCTGGGGAGGCGGCAGCTGGACTTGCCCCAGGAGCGCAGGTCCGAGGTCCAGGCCGGAGCCGCGGGCCCCACACAGGGCAGCGCCCATGCACGTCCACACTTCGCTGGCTGGCACGTGGCCTGGTACAAGCGGGAATTCCTAGCCCGGCCTGTCACAGGAGCAAGTATGACAGCTACGCAGGTGACACCAGGTCTAGGCACTCGGGTGCTCGACTCCCCTGGGGCGGGCAGACTGATGGGCAGACTGGCAGAGGCTTCCCGAGGAGCCCGGCTCCCACCTGGCCATGGCCCGGGCAGCCAGGCCCGCCAGGCTCAGGGGCAGGAAGGGCTGGGTGTTCCTTGCCCGCGTCTCTGTGGTGACCGCCAGGAGGTGGGCCATCGCCCGCCGTCCCAGTCCCACCAACCGGAGCCCCACGACACCGTGGCCAACGCCTGTGCTGGCCCCAGCCACCGAGGTGAGTTTCCAGGGCAACCGGGGGCGCTGGGAGAGGTGGGGCGGTTCCCTCGCCCTCCCCTCCCAGGATGGGTTGGAGGAGCTTGGCGGGAAGCCGCTGCTGGGGAGGCCCCGTCTGCTGCCTGGGCGGGCGAGGAGGGCGCCCACCCGCCGGCCTGTCTGCCTGCTCCTGGGCCGGCGCATGGCCCCGGGCCGTCTCAGCAGCCCCTGCTCAGATGGATGGTGCCTCTCGGATTCCAGAGGGCCTTTGAGCTTTCTTTTGTCATCTGCTCTCCTGAGAGCCAGGTGGTGGCCTCACCGTCGTTGTCACTGTTGTTGTTGTCCCCGTTTTACTGATGGACATACTGAGGCTCGGGGGGAGGTGCCGCTGAGGCTGGGGAGGCACGGAGCAGGGCCTCGAGGATAAGCCTGGGCTCCCAACCCTACGGGACAGCCTCCCAAATGGGCAGGACAGAACAGTGCCGTCGGGACTGGGTCACTGTGGGCCCCGTGGTGCTGTCTCCAGCAGGCTGCTGGCTGACCACCCAGCACTGCCGGCGGACATCGCTACGTCCTGATCGGTGCCCCCGCTTGGGGCCAGGGCTGCCCGGCCATCGGTCCCGTCCTCAGCCACGTGTGCCCAGTGCGCCCCAGCATGGGCTCTGCCAGGGACAGGACCCTCCGGCTCCATCTCTGGCTGCTCCCCTTTCTCACCGCATTGAGCCCTGTCTGTCCTTCTCTGAGTTTTGGGCTCAGTGGCGGTGTCTCGGTCCCTGTTTCTGTTTGTGTCCCCCCTGCTTCCCTTCCTCTCTCCTCTCCCGCCTGCCACCTCCAGCTGTCACCTGTTGGATTGGTGGCTTCAGAGGTGTCGGGTATCAGTGCCCCCTGGCATGTCATCGCTGAGGGGAGGATTGGAGGACCATTACAGGGCAGCCGGGTCCCCACACCATGGGTAGCATCTGTCGCAGTGACGCTGCACTGCGCGTTTGCTCCGTGAGGGTCTCCGTTGGCCTCCACGGGTCAGAGGCTGGGCTGTGAGCGCCCCGCTGCGGGGAGGCAGCAAGGCGCCGGCGAGCTCCTGACCTGCATCACGTTGCTGGGCCACCGCTGCGGCTCCATGCGCTGGCATGCCGCCTTCTGATTGCCCTGGGACAGCAACGCCCAGCAAGGTCAGAGAGGCAGAGAGGCGGTGACGTCGCATCCTCCACCCAGGATGGCCCCTGTGGGCTTGGAGGCTGTGTTTCCCACCTCCTGGCCACCTCCGGGCTCTGCCTCCTGCCTGTGGGGGTCCCCTCCCTCCTGGGAGCACGAGGAGGCCCCGGAGGTTCCCAGAACCCCGGCAGCACAGGAGGCGGAGCTGAGCCAGGCCCGCCCGCGGCTCCAGGAGCTCCCACGCTGGGCCCAGGTCTGCCACTTCCTGCCCAGGTGTGTGCTCATCCGCCCACATGGGGCCACCCCAGGACCTGGGCAGTGCAGGAATGGTGACGTCTTTGTGGCCAGGCCACACCCTCTTGGTGTCCTCCCTGGGCTCTAAACAGAGACCATGAAAGGCAGGCAGTCAGGGTGACCACCACCGGCCCAGAGAGGGGTAAAAGCTCTTCCACCCGGGCCTGACCCAAGTCTGGGTACGTGTCTCCCAGTCCTTGCGGGGCCACCGGCTTCCTCCGTGGCCTTGGCCAAGTCCAGGCTGGAGGACGTGATGGCCAAGGCCTGAGGTCACCCAGATGTTGCCTTGGGCCCCGTTCTTGCTCTGGGTCATTGTGTGCCGGCAGACCTTCCCAGAGCCACCCCTAGGGCCCTGTGATGTGCCTCTCAGGTACCCGGTCCAGGGGGGCAGGGGGCGGGAAGTACAGGCCAGGAAGAGGCGGGACCCGGAGTCTGTGGGGAGCGGGGAGCGGGAACGCTACAGTCATGCCGCATGGCTGGGCGTGGCCAGAGGGACCCAGAGACGTTGCGAGGGCCGCACCTGGCGGCTGGTCATCTGCCTGAGGACGTGCAGGGGCAAGTGGGGGTAGCTTTTGAAGGGCCAATACCTCCCTGGCGGCCTTGGGTCCGGGGGACCATGGAGGGGCGACAGTAGGAAGGAAAAGGGACGCCAGGCCGGGCCTGATCACATCGTCCCCTGAAACTGGAGGCGGCCACTCTGGGACCTCTCAGCCAGGGGTGATGGGAGGCCTGGTGGGGCCTGTGGCAAAGCCCAGACATGCCCTGGCTGGAGGGGACAGCTGCCGGTCAGCTCCCTCCCAGCGTCCTGTTGCTCGTGGGGACCTAGACCTCATGTTGCCAGGTCATCCAAAGTTACAGGAGAAGCCAGAAATGTGAATTTTTATGTGAAATCACCTGACCTTTCATTGTTGGCTCCAAAGTTGAAAAACACTCTGCAAGCCAAACAAAACACGTGTGGGCTGGCGCTGGCCTGGTTTCGTCCCTGGCTGTCTGTCCGCTGCCCATCTGTTTAGTATCCTGTGCAAGGAGCATCCTGACTGAGGACCTGTCCAGACAGCAGAGTGGTGGACTGGTGGAGGAGGGCTTCTGTGACCCCCAAGGGAGGGCGGGCGCCCTCCACCGGGAAAGGGTGGGAACCTGGGCCCGCCGGGGTCTGGGTGCACAGCGGGCAGGATGAGAGAGGAAGGAGTGACGCCGATTTGTAATAACCACCCCCCCCCCGCGTCCTACAGTGCTTTGTGCTCAGCTCCTCCCAGCAGACCCTCCAAGGGCAAAGTTTTCATAACCTTGAACTTCAGACTTGCCCAAGGTCACTGGGGTGCCTCCAGCACCGTCTCAGCCGTCGACTGGGTTTCCCAGCTGCCTCGGCCCCCAGCGAAGGCCCCAGCCCCTTTTGCAGCGGGTACCCCCAGGCATGGGGCGCAGAACATGGGAAGTGGGGAGGCCGGCCCCCTGTCACGGGCATGGCCCAGGGCCAGGAGGTTGCCGCCCCCCTCACTGGCTGCTGGGAGCCTCCGTGGCCTCTGAGGGCGAGCTTCCAACTGTGTTTGTATCTTTTAACTTCTACTGTGAAAAGTTCTACATAGACACAAAAGTGGAGGATATGGAATAAAGACCCATCCCCAGCTTGACGGTCACAGTGCGAGCCGCTCTTGTGCCTCCTCTGACTGCCCCGCGCGCTCCCTCTCCTGCTCAGCCGACGACGGTGTGCCCAGATCCCAGGCACGGGACTCCACCCGTAAATATTCGGTGTGTTACCCTAATCGTAACGCAGATCCTGTGATCACACGCAAAAATGATGTCAAATATCCTCAACCATCCGGTAGTGTTCAAATAATCCCAGTTGCCTCTGAGGTTGGTTGTTTGTTTCTGTTTTTCAAACAGCTGCGCTGTTCACATGACAGGCCAAAACCCACACATTGCATTTGGTTGCTGTCTCTTACCTTTATTTGGATCTGTAGTTGCCCCTTTACTTTTTGCCCTGAAATGGACTTGTTGAAGAAACTGGCCGGCGCGTCCTGCGGAGTCCCCCAGGACTCGGGTTGCGTCCTCATGGGGGGCTGAACGTGTCCCTCTGTTCCCTGTAATTCCCCAAAACGGGGATACCTGTGGAGGCCCGGTTGGATTCACATTTGGTTTGGGGCAGGAACCAAATGTCCTCCATCAGGCGGCAGGCACGAGTCCTCTCGGTCCCCTCTCTTTGGGGCTGCCCCTGCCCTTGGTGAGGGATCTACGCCACCGATTTGGGGAGTGGGGATTATAAGAGGAAGCGCCCCAGGAATCACTGACAGCATGGGACCCCGTTTCCGTAAACAAGAAGCTCGTATAGAAATCCCTGTCCACACTTGGGCTCGCCACCTGAGGGCGAATTCCTAAGAGTGGGATTGCCAAATCAAAGAACATAGTGTTTTTTCTTGTCCTTAACAGAAACTGCCAAACTGTGTTCCGCCTCCGTCCCTGCTCTGCTGCCGCCCCGCCCCCCTGTGCTCAGGCTGCCCAGGTGGGCACACAGGTGGGTGGGAGCTTGCTGGACCCCGCTGTCCGTGAATATCCGAGAGGCTTGGCATGTAGTGGGCGTGCACCACGTGCTTGTGGGATGTGTGGAGTGGCCCTGCCCTCTCATTTTACGGGTTGGAAACTGAGGCCCGATGGTCCAGGATCCCTCTTCCCACCCCACTGGTTTCTAGGGAGAGGAGAAGGCTCCCCAGCCCTGCTTCCTCAGCAGCTTCGCATCTACCCTCCCCTGTGCCTGAGACCTTCAGGGCGCAAGCCACAAGCGGCCCCAGCTGACCAGGCCAGTGGCAGGCACTCCCGCTGGTGTTTGTCCTTCTTGATGTCTCACACTCGAATGTCTCTGTCCCTCAGCCCCAGTGATGCCTGGTCTGGATTCTCCCCTCTCCTCCCTGACACCCCGTCTTCAGTGTGGCTGCAGGCTGCAAAGGAGATAGTGCAAGCAAGGGCCCCTCTCCCCACTCCAAAAGCCCCCCACCCAGCACTCAGGCCTGCCGAACGCACGCATGTGTGCACCAAAGACACGACCACGATTCCAGGATTCAGGAGCCCACAGCGAGGCTGGGGCACCAGCTGAGTGCTGTCCTCTCGGATGAAGAAACTGAGGCTCAGAGAGGTTAAGCAACTTGTCCCAGGCCACCGAGCCAGGGAGGGGCTTAACTGGAATTCGTGGGAGGTGGATCTGACTTCAGGGCCTCTTGACCGTATATCAGCATGTTCACAAGTCCCACACCTACGTCACACGTGCTGCGCGAGAGCACGCATCCACACCAAGCGCGTAACCGCGGTGCCCACAGCCCCGCCACGCACACCACCCCCCTTCCCCAAAGGGCACAAACAGCCAGCTGGCTCGCGGAGGCGCCCGTGCGCGCGCGCACTCCGGTATCGCCGGCCCCGCCCCTGCGCGCCGCAGGCCCCGCCCCCGGGCTGACCTCAGCGAGCCGGGTGGCAGGGCCGGGCTGCGGGCACAGAGCGCAGGCAGCGCCGAGCCGCGCGGGCCTCCGCCGCCCCGGGTCCCGCGGCCCGGCCGGCCGCCCGCGCCGCTGCGATCCGTCCATGGTGCAGCGCATGTGGACCGAGGCGGCCGGGCCTGCGGGCGGCGCCGAGACGCTGTTTCCGGGCTCCCGGCGGAGCCGCAGCGTGTGGGACGCCGTGCGCCTGGAGGTGGGCGGCCCCGACAGCTGCCCGGTGGTGCTGCACAGCTTCACGCAGCTGGACCCTGATCTGCCGCGCCTGGAGGTGGGTGAGCCAGGGCGGCCCATAGAAGGCGGGGTGGGGTCTAGCGCCTTGATCGGTCTGGAACGAGGGCCCTTCTGCAGCAGTTCTCCCTCGTTGCTCTAACCCCCAGGCAGCAAGGTGGACGGGGCTGAGGGGCGGGGGGCGGCGGTGGCCCCTAGGACAGCCGGTCCAGCGGTTTAGGAACCAGACCCGGGCCTTCGTGCCCCTCTCTCCGTCCCGGTGCCTTCCCCGACTGGGCCCGGGAGTGCCAGCATCGTGCCCCTGCAGCCCAGGTAGACCTGTTTCCGCGGCTGTCACTGTCTGTTTACGTCTTCGCGGCAGCAGGGGCTGGGCCCCGTTCCACCTGTGCTGCCAGCCCCAGCTTGCATAGGCCGTGGCTTCGCAATCCGTGTAACGAACTGGTGCTTAGGGTAGCAAACTCCTGGAATCCTCAAAGGCGGTTGGGATCACAGTGGCCTTCCAGGTGTTCCACCTTCGGGGTCAGAGGTACATCTGATGTTCAGGGCTGCTGGCAGGGGGCGGGGTGGGGGGGTTGGGTGGAGAGGAAGCAGGCCTCCAACCTTCCAGACCCTGTGTCCAAGCAGGGAGGCTGGGGCGAGGCCCTCTCATGCCCGGAGGGGCGACTGCCTCCTTTCTGCCTGATTAGAAAACACCGCCACACGGTGTCCTGAATTGGTAAGGGTTGGGGAGGGTTCCGAGAAGGAGAGAGGTGCCTGTCACTGATGGGGGGCAGGGTAGCAGAGTGAGGACTGGGGCTCTTGTTTCTGGTGTGCTCTGGGCAGCGGGGCTCAGTGGATCATCGGGTCACGCAGGTGGCTGGCTGGCACCTTCCTCCTCCTGCCTGACCGTGCCCCTGAGCCCTGGAGCAGAGCGAGTGGACCCAGGGAGGAGCCCCTCGCTCTGCTCTTCCTGGGGGTGGGGCCTGGGCCTCTGCCAGCCCCGGGCTGAGGGGCTCAGCACGTCAAGGCTGAGCCCGGGCCTTCCAAGGGAAGTTCCTGAGCCCCCACCCTGGCTAGGGCCCCCTTGGTGTCCCACTCAAGGCCCCAGTGTGTTGTGACTGCCGGCAATTGGCGGCCTGGGTCCTGGGCCTCAGTGCGCCCCAGGACCTAGACAGGGCCTGGGCACGTGCCTACTTGCTCAAGGATAAAGTGTGTCTCCATGCCCAGCGGCGGGGGTGGGGGGAAACTCCAGGGGGGAGGTCCAGGCCTGGGAGACCCCTCCGCCCAAGCTTGGTGTGTTCTGGGGTCCTCAGCCACCCGAAGCTTTGGCTTCCACTGGCGACTGGAGCAGGACCCCGGGCAGGCCCGACACCAGCTCGGTGCTCATCTGACTTTCATTACATCTGGCAGCCAGTCCGGCTTTGTGTGCTGGGAGGGTCGGCCGCACGCTCTCAAGGGGCTAGGCAGGTTCCTGGCCAGGGTGGGGCTCCGCGCTCCGCCGGCCGCTTTCCTCCCTCCTTCTATCCCTGTGCATCCCTGAGGACCCCAGGGAGAGGCCGATCCGAGCCCTACCCTTGCCCCGGGTCGGCCCACTCTCTGCTGCCCCTCCCCCCTCCCTGCTCCCTCGCCCTCTCCCTCCCCCTCCCTCTCTCTCTCCCTCCTGCTGCTCCTGGGCTGGGGGGGGGGCGGGGGCTGAGCACTAGATCCAGGCCACGGTCACTGTTTAGAATCAAAGGGGAAGCTTCTGGCTGGGGCAGGAAAACCAGGGTCCTGGCAGAAGAGGAGGCCACTGCCGGAAACCAAACACAATGACCATTTACCATAGGCCGGTGGAGGGGGCGGGGAAGTCCCTGTCCCTCCTGCCAACAGCTCCCCCCACCCGCCATCCTGGGGCTGATTTCCTGGTCGCTGGAGTGTGCCAGAGCCCTGCTTGTGGTCCCTATCCTCTCTGGAAACCACCAGGCAGTTCCTGCCCTTCCTCCCTTGTCCCCCATTTCCCCACCAAGCCTCCGCCCAGGCCTTCCCTCTCTGGGCTGCCAGCTGTCCTCGCACATCTGGGCGTCCGCTTGCTCGCTGTCTTGAGCCTGAGCCAAGCCACCACTGACCCAGCTCGGACTGTGTGGTTCTGTGCTCTCGGGGGGGTCTCCTGGCCATTGCCCCCGCCTCGGGGCAGGCCTCAGCCGGGCCGGCAGACGCACGCGGGCACCGCCCCCGCGTTCCAGCGCAGGTGCTTCCCAGGGGCCCAGAGCCCCGAGAAGTGAGGTCCCTGATCGGAACGTACGCACAGCCAAGAAGGACGCAGCCAAGGCTTGAGCCTGGCTGTGTTCTCTATTGGGCGCCTACCGTGTGCGGGAGGCCAGAGGGATGGGGGAGGACCTTGGAGCTGCAGAGGCCACAGAATGACTGGGCGCCCAGGAGCCCTGGCCCAGTGAGGGGTAGGGGCGCTCGTAGCCCAGAGGAAGGCAAAGTGCCTTGGGCCAGAGCTCCCAGGAAGAAGCAGGCCTACAGCTGGACCCCCAGAGCTTTAGAATAAATAGCTCCCAGGAGTCAGAACTTTGTGGGAGGTGCTGTGTCGAGCACTTCCAGGGCTCGAGTCCTTTCGCCCTCAGGACTGTCAACAGCCCACTGAACAGGTGGCAGAACTGAGGCACTTGAGGTTCACTAGCTCACCCAGCCCCCCTGAGGCGGGGGCAGCGCGGGTGGGGCTCCGGCCCAGGCGGCGCCTGCAAGGCCTGAGCACAGCCTGAGGGTGGAACTAGCCGAGGGGGCTTCTCTGCTCTCCGGGTGGAGCTACACAGGGCTGCGCCCCGCCAGCCTCGCGCTGGCCTCCCCCGGCAGGTCTCACCGCGCTGTGCAGGTCTCTGGTTACAGCCCCGGGGCCTCTGACCCCGGAGGCCTGAGAGGCTTGGCCTCAGGTGTGTCTGTCCGTCTGTCTGCCTGCCTGCCATCTGCAGGGGCCTTGCAGAGCCTCCGGCGCCCCTCTTGCTTTGCTCCTCAGGGGCTGGAGAGGCGCGGGTGCCCGGCTGGCTGGTTCTGGCTGGGAGACGCCCGAGGCTTGAGTGCACTGGGCTGTCTCCCCAGAGGCTCGGGCAGGAAGGGCCCTGGAGCAGGGGCGGGAGGTGGGGAGGCCAGCCCTGGGAGACGCTGGGTCGCTCGTGGGCAGGGCCGGGGTCCCCCCCCCCCACCTGGACGTTGACGTATCCGGGCCTTATCTTCATTGGAGCTGACTAGCGCTGGCCCTTGGCGACCTTGGAGCGAACCAGTGGGGGCCGTTTAAGGGGGCTGCGCCAGGCCCCCCAGGGCTACGTAAACAAACAAGCTGTGGCCTGGCTCCCAGGGGCTGCTGGCTGGTCGCCCAGATGGCTCCCACGGCACGGCCCTGTGCTATGGCCACCCTGTCCCGGGCTCGGGCCTCCAGCCTCGGAAGCCCAGAAACGCCACGTTCCTGGACGCTCAGCTCCAGGGAAGCAACTCCGCCATCCGACGCTGAGTGTGGGGGTGGGGGGAGGGCTGTGGCTGGCGCATGGGGTGGGGGCGCCCAGCACGGGGGCTTGCATTTGGGGCATCTGGGTGCGGGTGTGGCTTTGGCGTTTTCCTCTCCTCTCCAGGGCAGTGCTGGCTGCCTGCATGGCCCGCTCTGCAGTCACCTAGGGCTGTGATGTCCTTTTGAACCAAGGGGCAGGGTCAGTGCGCTGGTCAGGAGCTTGGGCTCTGGGGCGCAGGGAGCGGCGCTGGAACGCCGGCGCGGCCCCGCACCCTGGGCCCGCCCTCAGAGCCGCACTCCCTCGTCCGTACCATGGACCGTGTGCCAGGTCCTCTACTTAGGGCTCTGGCGAGGACCAAGCGAGACAGGCGGCCTCACAGACGGTCCCTGTGGTGCCTGGCACAGCATCTGAGCCGGGCACACAGTGGCTGCCCCGGCTACGTTTCCTGACCGGGGTCCAGGGCGTGCCCGCGCCCTGGGCTCCTGGTCAGCAGGGCACTCCCCGGGTCTGGTCCTTGTAGCTGACCTCGGGGACCGTGGCAGTCCGGGACATGCCCTCTCAGTAGGGGGAGCTGGGCCGGGCCACCCCCAACTGGCCATGGGCCCCGAGGGGGGCCTTCCCATCACTGGTTTCTCGCCTGCATCTGTGTGACCAGGGGCTAGGCTCTGTCCTGAGGCTGTGACCATGGCAGCCACTTAGGGAGTGAGGCCTGGGTGCGGCCCCAGGGCACCTGAGAACACAGGCCAGGGTTCAAGTCCCTGCCTGAGCTGCCACTGCCTGGCCTCTGACCTGGACAGGTCCCCACCCGGCTCCTTCCCTGTCTGTCAGGCCAGGTATTGGGAGGATCAGACGTGACGCGTGTACTGATGTCCTGGCACCCAGGAAGTGCCACATGTGCTGGACACTGGCCTGCGGCGTTGCTGTTGGCTGCAGACCGTCAGCCAGCCTTGCCCTCCGGTCCCGAGGGACCAGGCCGCCCTCCTCCTCAGCGGTCCGCCAGCCACAGCTTGTTTGTTTATGTAGCTCGGCTCCGGCTGGTAGAGAAGGTTCTGTGGGGGGAGATGGGTCGGCCCCTTTGGGGCCTGGGCTCAGCTTCCAAACTCCAGTGTCTGGGGTCACAGGGCCTCCTGGTTGTCCTGAAAACCAGGCGTCTTGAGCGGTCCCCAGCCGGGGCTGCTTCTGTGGATTGCGGGGCCTGGGGGCCGGAGTACGGCCCACCCGCACCCAGGGCTCGTGTTCAGCGTCTTCACTCTCCCTGCCCCGACGCACGGTCTAGAGACGAACCAGGACGTGGACGTGCGAAGTCCTGGGTCTCTCCCTAGCCTGGTCGCCCCCCCGGCCTCAGCCTCCCGCCCCGTGTGCTGGGCGCGTGGCTTGGGGTTCAGACCGTCCCGGCGTCTGGGGAGCCTGAGGGCTGGGGAGCCCTTTCTACCCTGTCTCTCGTCGTCGGAGCTCCTGCATTTGAGCAAAACGCTAAAAAAGGCAGAAAGCGGCAGGGGTGACTCCATCCTGCGGAGTTTTAGAGTGACGTGTACCTCCACGCCCCCGCCCCGGGTTCCCCGAGCCGCTGGCAGGCCCCCCACCCCCGGTGTCCCGGGGGGCTTTTCACCGCCAGCCCCGGGGCTGTGCGTGTATAATCCCGTCCGCTGGGCGCTTCCGTGCGCCGGGCGCCGCTCTGGGCCGCGCGCGTTCTCTCTCCTGGCTGCCACCGTCGCCGGCCAATGCTCTTCTCCCCAGGTCGTGGGGGGCTCGCCGAGGTCGCGAGCCGAGGGGGCCGGCAGAGCTGGGGTCAGAGTCCTTCGTGAGAGACGCGACTCCAAGGGCGGAGGGCCCTGGAGAGGGGCGTCCTCTGCCTGGGGCTGAAGGGCGCTGGCAGGTGGCCGGCCAGGGTCTTTGGGTGCCCTGCGTGACTCGGTGGACCCACACAGCTGCCGGAGGGGTGACCTCATGCTCATGGAAGTGCTGTGGTTGGAGCTGCCCCCCCGCCCCCCACCCAAGGGCCAGGGCCTCTCCCGTGCCGCCAGGCGCCGGGGAGGGGTCTGCGGTGTCGGCCAGAGACCCCCTCCTTCGGCTGCAGCCCTCAGCGAGGTCTCCTCAGGCAGAGCCAGTCTCGGGGGGCGGGGGGACGTCCGTGGCCCTGTTGTCGCTGTTGCAGGAAAGGTGCGTCTGTGCCGGTGCAGAGGGCTGACCGATGGGCGGTGCTGCCGTCCCGTTGTCGGGCGGGGGGAGGGGGGAGGCCCCTCCCCGCCCCCGCTGCAGACCCCTCCTTCTATCTTAAGGGCACGGGGCGGGGGGGGGGCTTGGCCGGCAATCAGTTGGCGACACAGCATCCTGCTGGCTGCCCCCCTGAGAAGGCCGATCGGTGACACATTAAGATGCCACCCAGGCCATTTTTCCTCCTTGGCCCCAGGGCTCCAGCTGTCCCCTGAGGGACACCCTGGGTGCCTGTTCTGCTGGCTTCTGCTCACCAGGGCCAGGGGCACCTCCCCCCACTTGACCGAGGTGGAGGGAGGCTGGGCTGTGGCGCGGCACAGTTGCTGACCCTGGGGACATTGGGACATCAGGACATCAGGAGGGTGTCTGCCTTGGGTGGGACAGGAGGTGCTGTCCCCTGAGGGCAGAACATCCCTGTGACATTCTTTTCCCCTAACAGCCCAGTGCTGCCCTCAGGACGTGTGGTCACCAGGCCAGTCCCCTCCTCCCCCAAGGGCTCCCAGCGTCCTTGGGGACCTGGAGCTGCCCACCTGGTGGCCGCTCCTGGGCTCCAGGGCGGCCCGCTCTGCCCGCCGGGTGGCCCGGGGCGGCGGCGGCGCCAGCCCTTCCCTTCCTGCCCCGGGGGGTCCTGAGGCCAGTGCACGGCTGCTCTCCCTCTGTCCCTGGCGAGGCGGGGAGAGCGGGGGACCAACACCCACTCTGCCGCTGCGGCCCGGGACCCCGGGACCTCGCTGTAGAGCCTGCCCCGCTGTCGGCGCGTGGGAGATGGTGAGGTGGTGCCGGTGCTCAGACCCACTCTGACAGTCGCGGTCTGGGCTCCTGCCTGCCGCGGCGGCTGCGGGAGGGAGCCCTGGAGGACAGGGCCAACTTCGCTCCAGCCGGAGCAGCCCCCCATCTGTGTGCGGGGACAGGGACTCCCCCAGCCCAGCCTGCGTGGCTCAGCCTCCCGCCCTGCCCCCCAACCAACGGCGGGCAGAGGGGGCCCCTCCAGGGTGGGGGAAGGGCTTGGGGATCACATGACACCCAGGCAGGGCCAGCCAGCTGCTCGCAGCCCGCGGGGGCCAGGCCGCGGCTGCTGCAGAGCCACAGTTCAGACCTGAGGCCCTGGCCCCGCCCGAGGGGTGGCCTGGCCGGGGCGCGCTCTGTCCAGCAGGCCTGGATGGAGGCCCCTGGGAGCCAGGTGCGCTGTGGGCTCCCCGGGGGCCCCTGGCGGGCAGGTCCTGCCTTGGGCTTCCAGGCTGCCGCCAGGAACGTGGGCGCTCAGGACGCCCTGTGGCTCCCAGCTGGGCCAGATGTGACAGGAATCCCCAGGAGAGGGACAAGGCCTGGGGGAGGCAGGCTCTGGGACCTGTGAGGAGATGTGGGGGCGGCCAGGGCCATGTTGGGGGGCGTGGCAGGGCTAGCAGGCCCCGGAAGCCCCTTGTCCGTCACTGTCACCGGCCCCCTCTGAGGGGCTCCTCCGAGCAGGGAGGGTGCGTGAGGCGGGGAAGCAGGGGCTAGGGGGACAGTGTGCCCCTGTTTCTCCTTTTCTGCTTCGGGAGGAGGAATTTCTCCTCTGCGGGGGAAGGGCTGCCCTCCCCAGGCGTGGCCCGTTTGGGGGGTGTGGGTGGGAGGGGTGCTGCTGGGGCGGGGGGTGGCGCTCTGCTGTGGGTTCCCTGCAAACTCGAGAAACGGCAGGCGCCCTCCCGGGAGGAGGCCGCGGCACAGGGTCGGGAGCCCCGTGTGGTCGCAGGGGCTTTCCCGTTGGGGCGCGGCCCAGAGCGGGAGGGCGGCCTTGGGTCAGAGGAAGCAAACTTCCGGAGGATGGCTCCCGAGCCTCCAGCCGGCAGGAGCCAAGAGGCCCAGGCCCCCAGGCCCTGACCCCGGGGTGCTGACATCTCGGGGAACAATCCAGGAGCCAGCAGCTGGTTCTCTCCCGGGGCCCCTGCTCAGGTCGCGGGCTTCGGCCCGGGCTGTCCGTGGGGCCCAGCTCGGTCAGCACTTCTCACTGCCCCCCTGGTTGGGGCAGTGACCTGAGCGTGCATGGTCCCCGCTGCTGGCAGGGACGGTGCCGTCGACGGCCGTGTCCCCAGGAGCCCCTCCCGGAGCTCGCCGAGGTCAGCACCTTCACTCCCAGGCCCCCCACCGCCGCAGGCCCCCTCTCCCCTGGACAGGGCCAGCTGCGAGAGGGCCGGGGAGCCCAGCTCGGCCGTGATCAAGTGGCCTTGTACGGGCCTTGGTGGCGGCCCCCAGGCCAGCCTGCCCCATGGGACGGGGCCACTGTGTCCCAACACAAGGGCCTTTCCTTTCTGCCTGGGGTCCAGGTGACAGTCAGGTGACCCCCCTTCCTGGCCCAGGCAAAGTCCCGTGGCTTTGCAGGGGTTTGACGGAACCCCAGCCAGCAGCCCGCACGTCCGCACTGTCCCCTTTCCGCATGCACCCTGTTCCCCCTCACATGATGACAGACACGGAACTGGGAACTCCCCTGTTGCCCAAGAAGGCACAAGCTGTGAATGAGCAGAAAGGGAAGGAAGTGACCTCGGATGTGGCCTGGAGGATCCCCTCACCTGCCCCAGACCCGTGACGCTGACCCGTGACGCTGGGCTGGGAGGAGCTGCCACCCCGCGGGGTCAGCTGGGGGCTCGGGCAGACTGGGCAGAGGAGGGGTCGAGGCGCGGCTGCCATGTCCAGCGTGGCATCCCAGGTCTGCCCCTCCCCAGCCGCGGTGTACGACTTCGGACAGGCTCCTCCTCGTCTGTGAAATGACCGAGTAACCACACGTGTCTTGGGGGCGCCCTGGGCAGGAGCAAGTTGTCGGGGCACCGGAAGCCTGGCGGCCTCATCTTGCTCCCGGCCAGCTCACGGCTGGCAGGGTGGACGGGGAGGGCCCCGGGCAGCACCCACCACCCTGGTGTGAGTCCTGCCTGCGATCGGTCATCCTGTCGTGTTCTGAACTGGAGGTCTGTGGGGCCACCGATCTGGACCTCATCTGGGGATCAGAGGTGGCCCTGGGCACCCCTGCCGCGTCCACCAGGCAGGGCCCTGACCTCCCCGCCCGGCCACTGGCCGCTGTCTTCACAGAGCTCCACGCAGGAGATCGGCGAGGAGCTGGTCAACGGGGTCGTCTACTCCATCTCCCTGCGCAAGGTGCAGGCGCACCACGGCACCACCAAGGGCCAGCGCTGGCTCGGGGTGAGTGTGCGGGCGGGTGCCGCTGCCACCGCGGCCACGACAGGGCCCGGGCTCCACGTGCTGCCCTGGTGACTGCTCGGCCTGGGCCTGCTCCCAGCGCCTCCCTGCCGGTGGGCCCCCAGCCCTGCCTCTCAAGGGAACCGGGCTCGCCCCTCCCCACCCCCCCACCACCCCGCCCTGGGCGTGGCCGCGTGCCGTCTAGTTTCCAGGAACGTAGGAGAAAAGACGCTTTTATACTGTTTAGATTTCATGTCAGTGTAGGAGTATCTTTGCGTTTGGGCCCAGCTTTCTTGTTTTGACTGCGGCCCCCAGCTGTGCCCTGGAACTGTCGACCTGCCTGGCGGTCCCCGCCTCCCCCGAGCCCCAACATCCCTGCGATGGTGGTGCTTGGTCGGAAGGGCTGTTTTCACCCTAAAAAGGCGAGGACTGCGTCGTGGTTCCCTGTAACGCGCTCCTCGCGGGGCATGGCCCGTGCCCCCTCCGCCCCGCCCCGCCCCGCCCCCGTCAGAGCTGAGGCCTGATGTTCCAGAAGGGAGGCCAGCCACCACGGTGACGCAGCCCTCCAGGGCCCGGTGGCCTGGTTTCTCTCCGGGGCCATTTCCACAGAGCTGCCCTGGAGGTTCTGTGTGTCCTCCTGTGCCGCCCCTCCCACCCCTGATAAGCTGTTTGCTCTTCGCACGGATAATGAATGCTCTGGCTCTGGCGCAGGCGACCTGCAACAGTTAGTATTTTTTGTCACCCGCCCCCCCCCCACCTCAAACTTTACTTTTAACCCTCAAATTTTACTTTTTCTGCTGGGAGACTCCTGTCCCCCGCTCTTGGCAGACGTCGCGGAGCACGTGGGGGTTTGTCTGAGCTCCAGCCCCCACCTTGGTGGTCCCCGGGGCTGCCGCGGGCCACATGCCGCGCCTTTGTCCCTCCCCAGTGTGAGAACGAGTCGGCCCTGAGCCTGTACGAGACCTGCAAGGTGCGGACGGTGAAGGCGGGCACGCTGGAGAAGCTGGTGGAGCACCTGGTGCCAGCCTTCGAGGGCAGCGACCTTTCCTACGTCACCATCTTCCTGTGCACCTACCGGACCTTCACCACCACCCAGCAGGTCCTGGACCTGCTGTTCAAAAGGTGAGCGCCCCGCCCGCCGACCGCGGTGGGTCTCGGGGTTAGCAGTCCCCCTCTCTGAGCCTCGGCCTGCTCAGGTGGAAACTGGGTGCTGAGAGGGCCGACCGCCCGGGGTCGCCAGGATGGCGGGGAGAGGGGACTCCCTGGGGCTGCGCCGGTCTTTACATCCGGCGTTCCTCTCCCGCCCAAGCAGCCCTGCCTCAAGCCTCGCTTGCCCTGTGCCCCTGGGTAAACTGGTCTTCCCGTCTGAATGGAGGGCCCAGGTTCTATCTGGGGGGTCCCCTCCGTGACAGGTCAGGGCAGAGGCCCCGGGGGGCTGCCTGAGGGGCCCCAGACCCACTCAGATTATTTGAGGTGCCACGTGGGGTTCATTGATCCCACAGATGTATATGAAGCCCTCCCAGAAAAGTGCATATGCAGGCGCTTTTCTGGGCATGTGACAAAATTCCATGGGAAAAGCAGACCAGCCCCGGCTGGTGCTGCTCCATGGACTGAGCGGCAGCCTGCGAACCAAGGGGCCGCCAGTTCGATTCCCAGTCAGGGTGCAGGCCTGGGTTGCCGGCCAGCTCCCCAGCAGGGGGTGTGCAAGAGGCAACCACCCATGGATGTTCCCCTCTCCTTCTCCTTTCCTTCCCCTCGCTCTAAAAGTAAATAAATAAAATCTTTTTAAAAAGGAAAGCGGAAGTCCCTGCCCTCCGGGGCCTCCAGCCTCATGGGGGGGCTGCGGGAGGAGGGGGCTCCGCCTGTGACACCAGACGTCCTAGCAGGTACGGTAGATGTGACACCCCCACGGCCTCCTCTAGATACGGATGCATCCTCCCCTATCCCCACGAGGACGGCGGGCCGCAGGACCAGCTGAGGAAGTGAGTGCGCCTCCTGTCTCCACGGGGGGGGCGCCTGCGGGCCAAGGATGTGGGGTGTGGGGAGCTGCACCTCCCACACCTCTCGTGACCGCCGCCCCAGTTCCCCAGAGCAGTGTCAGAGGGAAGACAAAGCCCCCGCGTGACACAGAGAACAGGGCAGCACGAGCTGAGGCGGAGGCTCCACGAGGGCCCAGGAGGCTGGGCGGGACACTCTGCTTGCCCTGCTTCCCGCTCACCTCCTGGCAGCACCTACTGTGTGCCAGCCTGTGCTGTGCCAGGGCAGGCCCACCCCTCGCTGACAGGAGGGTGTCAGGCTTCCCTGGGGCAGGAGGGGGTCACACGATGGATGGAGGGCTCCCTCCCCCGAGCCCCTGCCCGCTCACCAGGCCTGCCCCTGCCTGGAGGACTCAGCGCAGGGGGCGGGGGGTACTAGCCTCTGGGAGGGCGGGCGCAGGCCGGGAGGGGGCCCCGGGAGGGCCATGTGGAGGGAGAGGCCGTGCCTCTGACTCTGTCGCCCTCCCCGCCGCTGCCCCCAGTGCCATCTCCTCCATCCTGGGCACCTGGCTGGACCAGTACTCGGAGGACTTCTGCCAGCCTCCGGACTTCCCCTGCCTCCGGCAGCTGGTGGCCTACGTGCAGCTCAACGTGCCCGGCTCCGATCTGGAGCGCCGCGCGCACCTCCTGCTGGCTCAGCTGGAGCAGGCGGAGCTCGGGGAGGCAGAGCTGGAGGGTGAGGAGGAGGGGACGGGGTGGGCGGGGGGTGCCGGCAGCGGGGCCAGGCCCGGGCATGCAGGGCAGGGGCGGCCCCCCGGAGGCTGGCATGGGCCAGGAGCAGAGATGGGCCTCAGGTCCCCCCGCCACGGTGGCCTGCAGGGGGAGGCGCCGTCCTGGGTGGAGGCTTCCCTACAAGGCACCGGGGTGATTTTTGTCTTGGGAAAGCAGGAGTGTCGCTGAACTTTTCTCCTCTTACAGCTCTGTCACCAGCCCCGGCGCCCGCTGCAGAGCTAGAACCAGCGCCAGCGCCCGCTCCAGCGCCCAGTCCCGTGCCGGCGCCGGCGCCCAGTCCCGTGCCGGCTTCAGGGCGAGAGCTGGTCCTGGCTCCCGAGCCAGAGCCGGCGCCGGCACCGGGCCCAGCCCCCACCCCAGAGCTGGAGGCGGCCCTGTCGCGGACTCTAGAGCTGGGGCCAGCGCTGGCACCGGAGCCTCCCTGGCCTTCGCCGGGGGCTACTGAGAACGGGCTGAGCGAGGAGAAGCCTCACCTCTTGGCGTTCCCTCCTGACTTGGTGGCAGAACAGTTTACCTTGATGGATGCAGTGAGTTCTCGTCCCCGCGGGCGGACAGGGAGGGAGGCCACACCTGCCTCTGGCATCTGCTGCCCAGCCCTGCTGCTCCCTGGTCCGGAGCCAATGTCCTGGCCCAAGTCCCAGCCCTAGCATTATAGGCCACATGACCCGGGGACACTTCTTAGCCCTGAGGTCTCCATTTCCCTGCAGACTGTGCAGCTGGGACCCCACCCGCACCCTGTCCCTCTGCAGATGAGGAGGAACAATAGACAGTGGGCTGGTGGGGGGGGGCGTTGCGTGGCCATTGAGCGGGGGAGGGGAGTCCCTGAGGTGCAGGCGGCTCTAGCGGTTACCCCTGCTCTGCCCAGGGGCCTCACCGGTCTTGGCACTTGCTAGGTACCTGATGAGTACCTGGCTGTGTGGCAGACACCAGGCCGGACCTCTAGTTGTTGGCCCACAGGGGACGGGCCTCTGGACAGGGATGGACAGGGGCGATGGGGCTCGAGGCGCCGCCTCGTCCCTGCAAGTGGAAGCCACTTCCTGGCACTTGGAGTTAGTGAGGATGGGCTGGTGACGCTGGCGACCTCCTTCCTGCCAGCGTCCTCTCCTGGCCTCTTGTGTGCTGGGCACCCACAGCGGGACAGGACACAAAGCCGAGACCCCCCGCGAGGCTCAGCCCCGCCCTCAGCTTCCAGAGCTCCCTCTGAGGCGAGGCCCCTCCCTGGGACCGCGGGTGCCGTGCGCGCTGAGCTGGGCGATGCTCATCTGCCCCCCACACCCCCCCAGGAGCTGTTCAAGAAGGTGGTGCCCTACCACTGCCTGGGCTCCATCTGGTCCCAACGCGACAAGAAGGGCAAGGAGCACCTGGCTCCCACCGTCCGTGCCACCGTCTCCCAGTTCAACAGTGTGGCCAACTGTGTCATCACCACCTGCCTCGGGGACCGCAGTGCCACGGCGCGGGACAGGGCCCGGGTGGTGGAGCACTGGATTGAGGTGGCCAGGGTACGCCTCGGGGGGCCTGGAGCCCCCCTTGCCGCCTTTGCCCACTCTCGGGCCCTCCTGTTTCAGGGACTCAGTGACCCCGACTTGCGCACACCCTCCCCCCAGCCTGGGTGCTCACCTCCTCCTCGCTTCCCTCCCGGGTTGGGCTCAGGCCCTTCTGCCCCCAGAGTGTCACCCGTGGGGCGCAGGCGCCCTCGGGGGCTCCGCCTCATCTGCTGAGGGGCTGGCGCTGGGGCGGGTGGGAGCTGCAGCTCCGCCTCACGACCCGCCCTTCCCTCGCCAGGAGTGCCGGGTCCTCAAGAACTTCTCCTCGCTCTACGCCATCCTCTCCGCTCTGCAGAGCAACTCCATCCACCGGCTGAAGAAGACGTGGGAAGAGGTTTCTAGGTGAGCAGGCCTGTCTGTAGGAGCCCCACGGTGCACCGGCTGCTCCCTCAGGGCTGGGCGCTGTCCCCACGGTGAGCGGCGACCTGGCGGGCCCATGGGTGTGTGGGGTCCCTAGACGTCCATTGGCCTTGGGCCGGCAGTTCTGTCTCAGGACTCAGTTTCCCTACCTGTCAGGTACTGAACTGAGCCATGTGAAATCAAACCTGGTCACATCCGCCAGTCGGGAGAAGTGGGGGCGGGCTCAGGTGAACCACCTGAGAGACGCCCCCGGCCCGGGCCCAGAGGGCCCTTCGGCCCGTTGGAGCCGCCTGCCCCGGCAGTTCAGGTGTTCGGGGGCTCCAGCCAAACGGGTTTGCACTGACAGCCCCGCCCCCACCACACCCCCAGGGACAGCCTGAGGGTCTTTCAGAAGCTGTCGGAGATCTTCTCCGATGAGAACAACTACTCACTCAGCCGAGAGTTGCTCATCAAGGTAAGGGGTGGGGTGAGCTTCTCGGGGGACGTGTCTTTGGAAACTTCCAGGCCTATCTTGCCTGGACTTCGGGGAGCAAGGGATCAGTCTGGTCCATGGTCAGGTGGGGCGGCTTGGGCGACAGTGGACCCCCGGAGAGGGGGGCCTGGGGTGTGGAGGCTTTTCTGGAAGGGGCGGGTGAGCTGGCAGGATCAGGCCTCCAGCTTCTGCGCTGTCCCCTCCCACTTGCACCCCGTGTCCTCCAGGCTGGCGGTGGCTGGCGTCGGGGACAGGGGGCGGGGCGGGCGTCCCTTCCTTCCTGACCCTGCCAGGGACGGAGCGCTGCAGGGGGTGCCCGGGAGCCAGGTCCCAAAGGGACTGTCCAGGCGTGGGTGCAAGTGACCGGACAGATCTGGGTGCCTGTGGGGCAAAGGGCGAGGAGAGAAAGCCTCGCTGACCTTGTCCTCTGCCCTGGCAGGAGGGGACCTCCAAGTTTGCCACCCTGGAGATGAACCCCAAGAGGGCCCAGAAGCGGCCAAAGGAGACGGTGAGCGTGCCCGAGGCCTGGGAGAGGCGGGTCTGGCCTCCCGAGTCCCCCCAGCTGCCAGCGAGCCTGACCTGCCCGGTTAGGCCTGGCCTCCTCTGAGCCCTGACGCGCGGGCGTCCCGGGGGGGCTGGATAGAGCTGCCAGGGTAAGGGCCTGGAAGCTGGCCTTGGGGGGTTAGGCGTGGGGTGGGCCAGAGACCACGTGGTCTTGGGGCTTTGCCAAATACCAGGCCTGGAAGGCGACTAGAGGGAGTTTGGGGTCCAGGGACATGAGGAGGGGGCTGGTGCCTAAAGGTCCCAGGCTACTCCCAGCGGGAGGCCTGGGGCGGGGCTGAGATTGGGAGGCGTCCGGGGAGCGGGCCCCGCTCACCGCCTCCCGCCCCATGTCACAGGGTGCCATCCAGGGCACCATCCCCTACCTGGGCACGTTCCTCACGGACCTGGTGATGCTGGACACCGCGATGAAGGACTACCTGTATGTGAGTGCGCTGGGGGCAGGGCGGGGTGGGGCGGGCCGGGGCCCCGGGCGCCCGGTGCCGGGAGGAGAGCGCACCTCGCCGAGCCCTGAGCTCCCCGCGTGGCATACCTCATCTCACGAGAGCCCCCAGCTCCTGTGTGTTGGGGCACCTCCCCCTCTTACCAGTGGGTGACCAGCTGGCCATCTGTCTGGCGAGGCTCAGAGCTGTGGCAGTTTGGACCCTGGCGGTGCCCATGGGCCAGAGAGGCCGGACCTCCAGGGTTTGCCACCCTGGAGATGAACCCCAAGGCCTTGCCCCAAGGCCTCAGTCTCTTCATCTGTCCTCCAGAGGGTTAGGGGAGAAGGCCCCCCAGCGCCCAGCTCCCAGGACCCGCCCAAGGTCCAAGCTTGTGGGCGTGCCCTGCCCCCTGGTGTGTGCTGTGGGTAGTGCAGCCTGAGGGGGGTGCCCAGTAGGCGTGGGCAAGGGGGCACTTTCTGATGGGCGCTGGCTTCTGCCTTCCAGGGGAGGCTGATCAACTTCGAGAAGCGGAGAAAGGTGAGTGGCCACAGCCCTCATGTTGGGGGTGGAAATCAGAGACGTTCCCCCATAGAACATTCTTGACTCTGTCCCCCTTCCTATTCTGTGGAGGGAGGGAATTGGACACGAAATAGGGGGAACCTCTCCCTGGCGAGGATGGGGGGCAGAACCAAGGACAGCTTCCTGGGGAGGGGCCGTGTGAACCCAGCTCCGAGAATCAGGTCCAGCCTGGGAGGGCGCAGGGGAGGGCAGGGGACCCAGCGACCGGGCCCAGCCTGCTCAGCCCCCGCCTTGGGCCATCGCCGTCCGCCCTTCCCTCTGGCCCCAGGAATTCGAAGTCATCGCCCAGATCAAGCTGCTGCAGTCGGCCTGCAACAACTACAGCATCGAGCCCGAGGAGCAGTTCGGGGCCTGGTTCCGCGCCACGGAGCGGCTCAGCGAGGCCGAGAGGTGGGGCTGGGGCGGGAGCCGGACGGTCGCGGGCGGGCGGTCCCTGCAGCCCGCTCCACGGCCTGTGGCCTGGGCTCGCGGTCCGCACTGGGCCCTGTTGCCTGGCGCGGGGGCTGCGTGCCCAGGCTCCAGCCTCTGGCAGCCACTGGGAAGGAGACCCCCGTGTGGCTCCTGGTGGCTCACAGCTGCCACTCTGTCCTGCAGCTACAACCTGTCCTGTGAGCTGGAGCCTCCATCCGAGTCGGCCAGCAACACCCTGAAGGCCAAGAAGAACACAGCCATTGTCAAACGCTGGAGCGAGTAGGTGGCCATGGGCCAGGGATTCCCGGGGGGCGCGCTGAGCCCTCAGCTCCTGCGCTGACCAGCCCGGTGACCAGGGGAGACCTCTCCCCTCTCAGGGCCTCCGTTTCCCCCTCTGAAACGGGGTGAGGCTGAATGATGTCAGACGGCTGGAGCGAAGGGGGTGCCGGTGACAGGCGGAGCACTCAGCTCGGTGCCTGGAGCCGAGGCTGGGGGAGGGGTGCCGGGAGCACGCGCCCCGTGGGAGGCCTTCCCCCAGTCACCCGGCCCTTTCTCCAGCCGCCAGGCCCCCAGCACGGAGCTGAGCACCAGCGGCAGCTCTCACTCCAAGTCCTGTGACCAACTCAGGTGTGGCCCCTACCTCAGCGGCGGGGACGTCGCCGATGCACTCAGCGTCCACTCGGCAGGCTCCTCCAGCTCCGACGTGGAGGAGGTCAACATGAGCTTCGTCCCCGAGTCCCCGGATGGCCAAGAAAAGAAGGTGCCCACCCCACGGCCTCCCGCAAACCTGCCCTCGCAGCCCCTCCCTCCCGGTCCGCCCGGCCCAGGGCTCCTGCTGACGGGGCCCTCCCCACAGTTCTGGGAGTCGGCCTCGCAGTCCTCCCCGGAGACTTCCGGCATCAGCTCGGCCTCCAGCAGCGCCTCATCCTCCTCGGCCTCCACCACGCCCGTGGCCGGCACCCGCGCCCACAAGCGCTCCGTCTCAGGGGTCAGCAGCTACAGCGCCTCGCTGCCGCTGTACAACCAGCAGGTGGGCGACTGCTGCATCATCCGCGTCAGCCTGGACGTGGACAACGGCAACATGTACAAGAGCATCCTGGTGAGTGGGGCGGGGGGGTGGCGGCGCCCCTGGGACCCCCACCTGCCCTGCCGGGCAGCCCGCGGGGATTGAGCGCCCTGGACCATCCCGCCCGCCCAGAGCAGCCTGCCAGTGGGTCCGGAAGGGCAGAAGGGAAGAGGCCAGGGCGCGATGGCCATCAGAGGAGGGCGTTAGATGGAGGGGCGCCAGGCAGTGTCCCAAGGCGGGGGTGTGCCAGGAGTTGGGGGACAGCAGGCCGGCCTGGGGGAAGGAGCAGAGGTTGGGGGCAAGGGGGTCATGGAGGTGTCGGGGGGAGGCAGGAGCCACTGGAGGGTGGGGCAGAGGAGGACGGTGGTGGCCGTGGCTTTCCCCTCCCAAGGGGAGGGGCTGGCGCTGGGACACGCAGGCAGGCGGGGGAGGAGGCAGTGCAGGCCGGTGGCTGTGGGGACGGCCAGCGGGGTCAGACACTGCACGTCGCTGATGGTCGAGATCGCTCCAGCGGGACTGATCCGTGGGGCAGGGGACTCTCTTCGTCCTCCAGAGCTGGGCTGCAGATGCGCGCTTGCTGCCCGCTCCCGCTGCCCAGCCGTGGCCCTGTGGCCCAGTGCCCTGTGTGGCCCTGTGTCCGGGGGCCGGCCCGGCGGGGCGCCCAGACGCACTGATGCCGTTGCTGCAGGGGCGGGCGGTGCCCCAGGTGGCACGCGAGGAGGTGGCAGGCTTGGAGGAGAAGGAGGAGTAGGAACAATTGCGAAAGACCCCTCATCACTGCAAGGAGGCCGCCCCGGGGGACAGGGGCAAGACCCCCACAGACCCAGCGGCTGTGGCGCTGAGCACCAGGCTGAGGCAGTTGCGTGGTCCCTGGCCACCGCACTCCACGGGTGCCCCTCCAGGACCCATGCCCTGATGGCCTGTCCCCCGCCCCAATCCAGGTGACCAGCCAAGATAAGGCCCCAGCCGTCATCCGCAAGGCCATGGACAAACACAACCTGGATGAGGACGAGCCGGAGCAGTACGAGCTGGTGCAGGTCATCTCCGCCGAGCGGAGTAAGCTGGGGCCAGGGCGGGGAGGCGGGGGGCTGCACCCCACCCTGGCCGTGGCCCTGGGACCCACGCCGGGGGGACGGGCAAGCTCGGAGCGCCCACCAGCCTGCTCTGGGGACGGCTCCCCTGGGCGGCCGGGCCTGTCACAGCCCTTCCCAGGCCGCGACCCCAGGCCAGAGCTGCAGCGAAGAGAAAGGGCTTCTCTCCCGGGGGCAAAGCAGCCTGGTGGCCGAGCCCACCGGTCACAGGGGCACTTTCTGGCCAGGACAGGAAATGTGTGCGTCCGGAGACTCGTAACTGCCAGGGACGAGAGGTCATGGGTGTTAAAACCCACGTGCGTAGGCCACCGTGTTCGTCCATTCAGGCTGCTGTGACAAAGCACCAGAGACTGGGGTGTAATTAAACAACAGGAAAGTGTCCCTCGCAGCCCCAGAGGCTGGCGTCCAGGATCAGGAGCCAGCAGTCGTGGAGGGCCCTCTTCGGGGTTGCAGACGGCCAACTTCTGGGGGTGTCCCACATCGAGGGGGGGGCTCTCTGGGGTCTCTGACAAGGGCGCTAATCCCATTCACAGGGGCCCCACCCACATGAACTCATCACCTCCCCAAAGCCCCGCCTCCTAGTCCCTTTACCCTGGGGCTTCAGGTTTCAGCAGGCATCCCGGGGGACACAGGCGTGCAGCCCATACGTAGCGGGAGGAGCGTGGGAGCGGCGCAGTGTTCTCAGCCGTGGGGAAGGTGGGGAGCTGTGGGCACAGGCTCGGAGCCGGGTGGCCAGGTCAGGACCTCCGGCCAGTTCCTTGAGCCCTGCCCTCCCCTCCCACGCCGGAAATGCAGGCGCCGTTGCATTTATAGAAACAGGCTGGGAGCAAGCAGGTTTGCAGGTGTGGGTACATGAGACACAGGGTTTATTCTTGTGTTGTTAATTATTGTAGCATTTCCCACATGAGCGGCTGTGAAGCCACTCTTGCCCCATCCTGTCAATGCTCGAGGTCATATGTGCGCCGCAAAGGTCAGCCGTGAACGTTGTCCCGGCTTCTCCTTTGCCCTGAGCGCGTCACCCGCCCCCTGCTCCCCGCCATGGCCCCTGACCGTTGGTAATGCCCCCACGGTCCCTCGAGGCTGGTTTCTAAGTCGTCTCACCCTCTTGCACCTTCTCGGTGAGCGGTGGCAAGGCCGGTGGGGCCCACGTTACGGAAAAGGAACACGGGGCCGCACAGCGGCAAGGGCCTCGCGCAAGGGCCGCAGGACAGAACGGGCGCGGGTTCCAGCCCGGCAGGGGCACAGCAGGCTCCAGGCCCGAGGGGACAGGTGGGGTGCGGGAGCCGAACGTGAGGCCCTGCAGGTGCCTCGTGCCTGGGCGGCGTGGAGGCCGGCCTGTCTCGGGGCCCCAGAGCTCTTGCCCTGAGCACAGTGGGCTTGGGGAGGCGGTCGGGGTCCATGGCACCTGTTCCTGCTTGACATCCCAAGCGCATACAGGCAGCGCTGGGCCAGCGCGGGTGACCCAGCACCAGCTGCAGCGTCGTTAGGTTTTGTCGTGCCTCCAGTCTCCTCGGGCCTGTGCCATTAAGGCGGGTCCTTGGTGGTCCTGGATTTAGGTTGGGGGTCTCGGTCTCTGGCCGAGGCCCGCCCTGGGGCTCTCGTCTGGTGGGGCATCCTGTGGGGTCTCATACTGACCATCCCGTTTCCCCTCCCCAACCAGAGCTGAAGATCCCTGACAACGCCAACGTGTTCTACGCCATGAACTCTACTGCCAACTATGACTTTGTCCTAAAGAAACGGACCTTCACCAAGGGGGCAAAGGTCAGGCACGGAGCCAGCTCTACCCTCCCCCGCATGAAGCAGAAGGGACTCAAGATCGCCAAGGGCATCTTCTAGCGGGTCCCTTGCGCTGGCCCAGCCACAGGCCCGCCCTTTCCAGGACCGGGCCGGCCAAGCAAGGAGCCACTCGCAGACGACAGTGACCCAGGCCAGGCCGGCGCCTCCGGCCCCGCGTGCCAGCCCGGGCCACCCCTGACTCCAGTTTCACCCGGGACCTCTCCTGCTGCCGGGATTGACGCCTGCCCACCGACAGGCTGACCCGGCCCCCCGTGGACCACTCGCCGCCTTAGGTGCCTTCCGCTCTCTGGAACCAGAGGACTCGCCGACTTTGCCCAGGAGCGCTGCCAAGGGGCATGGAGCCCTGCCCGCCAGCGGGCACGCCCTCGCTGCACCTCCCTCACGCCTCCCCGGGTGTGGGTCGCTGCCACCCGTGCCCACGGGCGCCCCGCGGCACCCGCCCGCCCGCTGGGTCCGACCACTGCAGTTCTCTCCACATAGCCACGGGCACCGGCCGTGCCGTTGACGGGGTCCCGGCCCCCCTGCCACCGCTCTAGCCTTCCTCCGGCTGCACCAAAGATTCCATCGTCAGGGCCAAGTGAGAGAGGGAGCCCCGCGCCCCACCCCGGCCCGCCCTCGGAGAGGGGAGGGGAGGGGAGGGAGACCCTCCTCACAGACCGCTCTTCACCCGGTGAGTGAGGACGGCCTCGGCCGAGCCCCATCGGCGTCATGTCTCACGACACTGCGGGTGCCACTCACTGCCGCACCCTGGGCTTCACGAGACCACATGGGACGGGGGTCCGTGGGAAAGGAGGATTTGGGGGGAGGGGAGGGGATCGAATATTTGTATAAAAGGCAAAAACCATGTTTACCAGTTGGGGAGGGGCAATATTTATTTGTTGTAAATAGAAAATGCTAGACTTGAATATTCTATTAAAATCCCGTTTCTACTATAGCCCGGGAGCAGTGCTTTCCTTTCACTTCCTGTGCTGATTTAAACGCCCTGCGGACGCTCGCAGTCCGTGTTCCGCTAAGAAGCCATGCAGGTGGTCGGCGTGTTCGCTGCTGGGGAGGCGAGAGGGGCAGCCGCCGGTCTCTGGCTCCGACGGACATGCCCAGTTCCACCGTCCACCGAGGGCGTGTTGACTTGAGTGTTGTTTTCTTGGGCAGTGAGCTGAGACAGGACCCTTAGGACCCCGAGGGTTAGAGGTCGAGGTGCCTTCACAGGGCACAGCGACCCCCTCTCAAATTTGGGTGTCTTTATTTTTTATTTATTTTTTTTAAGGTGTGATTTTTTTTTTTTTTAAGTTTTATTTCTTTATTTTTTTAGAGAGAAGGGAAGGGAGGGAGAAAGAGAAGGAGAGAACATCACTGTGTGGTTGTCTCTCAAACGCCCCTCCCTGGAGACCTAGCCTGCAACCTAGGCCTGTGCCCTGACTGGCAATCGAACCAGGGACCCTTTGGTTCGCAGGCCGGCACCCAATCCACTGAGCCACACCAGCCAGAGCTTGCTTTTCTTTCCTCCTTTCTATCCTTCCTTTCTTTCTTTCTCTCTTTCTTTCTTTCTTTCTTTTCTTTTCTTTTCTTTTCTTTTCTTTCTTTTCTTTCTTTCTTTCTTTCTTTCTTTCTTTCTTTCTTTCTTTCTTTCTTTTCTTTCTTTCTTTCTTTCTTTCTTTCTTTCTTTCAGAAAGGGGAAGGGAGAAAGAGGGAGAGAAACATGTGGTTGCCTCTCGCATGCCCTCTACTGGGGACCTGCCTCACAACCCAGGCCCTTGCCTTGACTGGGAATCGAACCAGCGACCCTTTGTTTCACAGGCTGGCACTCAATGAACTGAGCCACGCCAGCCAGGGCTGAAACTTGAGTGTCTTTAAAAACAGCATTGGTGACAGAAGATGGTAGAGTAAGAAGCTCTGGGGGTCAGTCTCTCCATGGAAATAACCATTAAGCTGGGGAGGAATCTACCAGAATCATCAAATCTGGGGCTCTAGAACCTCGTCAGACGCGACAGCCGGGGCGGCTGCACAGAGGGCCATGCCGCTGAACTTGAACAGGGAAGGAAGTCTCTGCCAGGTCATGCGCTGACACGCAGGCCCGGGGACGGAACCCAGGGGCAACACACAACCGGCAACGCAGGCTTTGCAAAAATCCTTTGGAGAAGTTACCGCAGAAACAGAGGGCCGCCTCCCTCGACCGGCCGTAGAAGCAGCCTAACCGGCCCTCCACCTTCCACACTGTAACGCCCAGCACCCAGTTCTCAGCCCATCGCTCGGCACAGGAAACGAGGGCTCGTTCCCGGGAAAACAACTCGACGGGCCACCCCAGACACTGAAATCGCCCACCATGGCCCGGCCCTCAGGGCCCTCGGTGTGGAGTGACTGCCGACTTTGCAGGAAGAGAAGGGATGCTAAGGGCACAGGGCGCCGTTGTCAGCGACACGCTGGAGCGCTGCTCAGGCACGAAGAGAAGCGGAGCTCTGATGCACGCTGCCACAGGGATGGGCCCTGAACACGGGCTTCCGCTTAGAGAAATACCTAGAACAGACAAACTGATCGAGACGGGAAGTAGAATCGATGAACGGGGCGGGGGGCGGAGGGGCAGCTACTGCTGAATGGGCACGAAGTTTCTGGTTGGGGTGATGAAAACTTTGGGAACGAGATGGTAGTTGTGGTTGCACAAGAGTGTGGATGCCATTAGTGCCACTGAATTGTGCTCAGCTGAGTTAGACACCGGGGGCACTGTGACCGGCTCCAGGCCGTGGGCTAGGAGATCGGAAGGAGGTCTCCAGATCCGCTCAGGGCCCGGCAGCTGGCAGCGGAGCTGGGGGTAGAAATGGCGGCTGATACGCACAACAGAATGACAAATGCCTGCCACCGGAAACGCGTGCCTCCTCACTGCAAGGACGCAGACCTGCCCGAGGGCGAGTCTGTGGCCTGGGCCCGTGTGTCTCCAAGTACCTGGACGTCCGTGAGCGGATGGGCAATACGTTGACGGAGTTGGCTGTGCAGGTGAGCAGCTGATGAAGGGGACGCAGCCGAGCGCTGGCCTACGTGAGGCCCCAGACGGGACCCGCCGCGAGGTGCGCCCTGCCCCTTCCCGCTTGTCTGATTGAAGCGTCCCCACTGGGTGTCATCGGGGAAGGCTGCGCGGCCTAGGTGGTCTCAGGAGGGTCTCCTGGAGCCTGGGGGCCGCCTCCCAGTCGAAGAATGGGTATCTGCCACATTGGAATGTGACTGTATGTATATGTATATATAAAAATATATATTTAAAAAGTTTGTTGTCACCCTAAAAAACATAGTTAAGTTAGCATGTTATATGTTGTGTCTATTTTACCCTGATTTTTAAATAACAGCTGCAAGGACCAACTCCTGACACAGGACGTGGCTGCCTTTTGCGGGGGGCGGAGGCAAGAGTTTCGGCTTGTTCTGGGGTTTCTGTTGCCCACCCATGCGGAATTTGTAGATTTCCGTCGCTCTGGTACCCGCCGATCCTAATGGGTAGAAGGGCTGGAGCCCTTGGAGCAGGCAGCGCCCAAGCCTGGGCTGTGGCTGGGTCACGGGAAGCCGGGGGGGGGTTTGAACCATCTCATGGGGAAGGCTGAAAGGTGAGCCATGGAAGGGCAGAGCCAGGTGGACTGTGGGCCACCCCGCATTACTCCAGTGGCTGCCGTTGTCACCCAGACCTATGGGGCTCAGAGGGCTCGCCTCCACCAGGGAGGCCTCCGGGCACCCCGGGACAGAGCCCAGGCCCGGGTCCCGACACCACGAGCCGTTCTGGTGCGGCCGAGCCAAGCAGGGACGTGACTTCCTAGGCGACCGGCAGCAGGGCTGCTTTCCTCGGCACGGGGAGAAGGGCCAGGTCCCCGGGCCAGAAGGAGGCACTGGGATCCACAGGGACCCTCTTGCGGCGCAGGAGGCTCCAGAGCGCAGGCCACACAGGTGGAGGCGCTGGGAGGAGGCGCGTGCGTCGTCCCGTGGGAGGACGGGAGCGCGGGGGCGTCCTGGCGCCTCCACTTGTCGAGAGCGACGGTCGCTGGGAGAGGCCTGCACTCGGTGAGCGTCCATCCCCCGCGGTCTTTGACCAGGAAGCCCCTCTTCACGTGTGAGGGTCCTTGACCGAGCCCGGCAGCCCGGGGCAGCCCGGGTGCCCCTGCGTCACTCTGCGGCCCGGGCCACAGGACGCGGCTCCCCAGGCCTCGGTATCCCACCAGTGGGCTGGAGGGAAAGGGGGTGGCCGGTGGGTCCCCTGCTGCTGTGTCCCCGTACACGCAGCCATTGGATGAGCCGCTCAGGATTCCAGAACCTTCTCTGAGCCCTCACCCCTGCTGGACAGTCACACACACGCACCCCTCAACCATTGTGAGCTTTGGAGTCTCAGGCCCAGGTTTGAGTCCTTGCTCTGGTGGCCCGGGGCACGTGACCCCGCTTGGGGGCTTGTTTCTCTCAAAAAACCTATAAAGGCCTAAAAGGGGGTTCACAGCGCCCAGCTCACGGGGCCATGGTGAGGTCAGGAGGGGTAAGCCCAGCCCCAGCCCTGGCTCTGGCCCTTCCCTGACCCTGTTGCCTCCTCTGAAATGAGGCTGGCGCGGTGCACGTCCTAAGCTGGAGGCTGACAGGGACCCGGGTGCATCGGGCCCCGGGCCACCAGCAACCGAGGTCCTGAGAGCAAAGAAGGACTCCAGGCGGAGAGAGAGAGAAGGCTTTATTCCAGAAGAGCTTGGGAGGAAGGCGGGCTCTCTGGGGTCCCACCCTATGGCCTCCTGGGGCCAAGGACATTAGAAGCCGATGACTGCAGGCATCTGAGGTTCCTCAGAGTCACCCGAAGGGGGCACGGGGGCGGCCTCAGAGTCGTCCGTGGGGGGCGCGGGCGCGGCCTCGGAGTCGTCCGTGGGGGGCACGGGGGCGGCCTCGGAGTCCGTGGGGGGCGCGGGCGCGGCCTCGGAGTCGTCCGTCGGGGGCGCGGGCGCGGTCCCATCCTCGGTGACTGTGGGCAGTTCCTGGTAGGTCAGGGTCCAGTACTGCAGGTAGTTGCTCCTCAGGTGCTGCTTCATGGACTTGTCATCTATGTTTTTGTTGATCTCCAGGTACTCGCCATTCTCCAGGGTGTAGGGGTCCCAATGTGTGGGGACAGCCAAGTGGCCCATGTTGGGGTCCCTGCAGAGTGAGAAAAAAAGGCTGTGTGGTGCCTGAGGCCTCCCGGGGGCTGGGGACCTGAGCCCAGCCCGGCTTGGCCCCGGCTTGCGCGGGCAGCCCTCTGCCCTCTGTGCTGACCTGACCCTCAGGCGCCTTGTGTCCTGGGCACTGGCCGGGCACGTGTGTGTCCTGGGGCACAGCCAGCAGCAATTTCCCTCACGCACCCGTGGGGGTGCCAATGGAGGCCCAGCGTAAGCACGCGGGGGGACAGGGATCGGGACCTGGGCACGTGGAGGGCCCAGGTGGCGGGAGGCCCAGGTTCCCTCGCCCGCCTTACCCAGTTCTGGCGAAGTTGGTCCAATAGGCGATCATGGCCTTGGAGACAGTCCTGTCCTGGGCCCGGTAGCCCAGGGGGGTGCTGAGGGGCTTCCCAAAGACGTACTGGATGTCGTCCGCGTGGTCGGCCCCCACCCAGTCGGGGTAGACAGGCATCCGAGAGGGATGGGAGAACAGGTAGCTGTAGGTCTTGGCGCTCCTGGGAGGGGAGGGGGACCGCCCAGGTTGGCACGGGGCTCGCCCGGGCTGCCTGGCCCAGAGCCGGGCCTGGAGGGGTGCCGCGGGGGCCCCGGGGAAGGGCCGACTGTCCCCAGACTCATGAAGAACCTGGATCGCTACACGTGGGGAAGGCAAAGCAGTGGCCCAAGTTCACGGGTTTGTGGGTTCTACGAGTTCAGTTGTTTGTCTGCTTCACCTCCACAAAACGTAGAGGAGTCTCCCTCCAATCATTCAGTATCAAGAAAGACTTGTTTCTCTGCAAGTGAATGTGTACTTGTCATTTGATGGGATAGGGTGTCTGCTCTCGGGGGTTCCTTGTTGGCTGATGGGAAGCTCAGAGCTGAATTTATTACTTAAGCGCTGCAAAGCTCTTGTCCTGGACCTCTGGGTCTAATTTCATCTTTCTACTTTTTAAGCATTCCCTTTTCCTTTTTATTTTCATCGGCTCTTACTGTGTAGAGGCGCACAGTGTGGCCGCAGGCCAGAGGTGTCGGGAAAGTCGGCACAGCCGAAACCCACCGCAGTGGCTGTGGCAGGGTAGAGTGGGCAGAAGACCTGCGAGCTTCGCAGAGGAGGCCCGGGGCGGAGGGAGGTTGTGTAAAGTGGCCCCATCCCCCGCCCCGAGGCCAGAAGGCGAGGAGGGGCCCCCTCAAGCCTTGCCAGGCCTGGGCAAACCCTCCTAGAGGCCCAGCCACAGCTGCCCCAGGCCTCCCAGACCCCTGGGGGCCGCCCTCCCCACCCTGGGAGGCCTTGGTGGGCAGGCACGTGCCCCCGGCGGGCCTCCCCCGCCCCGGTTCTCACTTGGCGTTGGCTCTGTGCCGGGCCAGGGCGGTCTTCGTGGGCATCAGGAAGAGGATGTCAGTCTCGAAGTCCACGACCGTCTTCTTCTTGGCCTCCTGGGACGCGTCTCGGGCCCAGGGCTCAGTGTAGAAATCAAAGGTGGCATCGGCCCCCTTGCGCCCCTTGGTGATGGTGAGCCCGCTGACCAGCTTGAAGAAGTCCTCGCTGCAGGGACAGAGCCGGTCCGGGACCCTCCGCCCGGGTCCAGTGGGAAGGGAATCTCCCCACCCCCAGGGGCCGCCGCAGGGGCCCCGACACAGGCGTGCCGACCGCCTCGCTCAGCGGAGGCCTCCCCCTGGGCCCTGCGCCCTACTCACTCCGTGACTTTCTCCTTGTCCTTCTCGATGGCTGGCATGTCGATGGTGGAAAAGATGTGGCCGTCCATGTTGTTGGTGCCAGCGATGTAGTCGATGTCGGCCGCGTTGGCGAACAGGTTGATGGGGTCATCGGGGATGAAGTCTCCGTCGACGACAGGGAGGAAGCCCAGGTAGTGCAACATGGGGTCTGCGTGGAGAGCAGCAGGTGCTCACACCTTCCAGAGCCCCCTGCTTGTCCCCCGGCCAAGACGGGGTGTCCTGCTGCCTCCGATCGGGACCCCGGGCCTCAGTCTGTCACACGGGCACGGGGGCAGGGTAATTCTAGGTCGCGGGGCCGTCCCGCGGGTGTTGAGCAGCGTCCCTGCCCCCCAACCCCCGCCGCTGGGTGCCAACAGCACCCTCCCTAGTTTGACAGCCGTCCAGACTCTGCCACGTGATCCCGGGGGCAAACTCGTGCCGGCTGAGAACCCCCGGGCTAGAGGCCGCGGCTGTCCCCTCACAGCAGGGAAGTCTCTGTCCCCTCCCTCTCTCCTCGCTGGGCCGCAGTCGGGAGGAGGGCGACCAGGAGCAACTGGGGGGCTGGGGGAGATGGGGGGGCTCCCTTCCTGTCCGTGAGCCGGACCCCGCGCCAGGCTGGCACCGCCCTGCAGACCCTGGACCACCCCAGGAGAACCGCAGGCCTGGCCCCAGGCCCGTGGGCGCCAGCCGCCACCAGGCCCTGCCCGGGCTTCCTTCCGCGGAGGAAACGGTCGGTTTGTTTGCATTTCAGCCCACGTCGTTTGCCTTGGTTCCGCCTGCCTGGCGCTTGTGGCTTTAGTGGGACGCAAATGAGGGGCCCCTGACTTGGCCTTAGAATGAGCAGGAGAGAACCGCAGCCTCCTGGGCTGAAGACGCCAACACTGAGGCCTTTTCTGATGGGGTCCCCGGCCCTCCTGGGGGACAGAGGGGCAGAGCCGGGAGGGCCAAACGCCACAGCAGGTGTTCAGCTGGGGTTTGCTGAATAAGTGAGTGGAGGGAAGGATGATCAGTCGTCCGGTGCAAAGGCTCTCAGCCTGGGGTCCCTAGGATTGCGTGTCAGCAACCATGTACGTGAGCATTCTTGGGGGGGAGGGGCAAAGGTTCATCAGCTTCTCAAAGGGGTCATGACCCACGGAGGATAAGAGGAAGGAACGGCCCCTCCTCGCAGCCAGCGGGGGTTGTGAGGCTCTGAAGGGTGGTGGCGGCCTGGAGCGGCCTAGGGACGCCAGCAAGCTGGTGACAGGGTCAGGCCCGAGGCCCGGCACTTCCTGTTCTCTTCAGGAGCAGGGCCCACCCCCCACGTGGACCCCCTACTCACAGTCCATGCCTGCCAGGGGCATCTTATAGGCCATCGTCAGGGCACGGGGGTCGGTGACCTTCAGACACTTGGCCATCCTGGCGGTATCGTCCAGAGGGCAGCCCACCTTCTTGGCGATCTAGGGGTCGCGGGGAGGCAGGTGGGTGAGGCCAGCGCTGGGGCAGAGGGCCGGGGAGGGGGGCGGGGCAGAGAGTGGAAAGGAGGACATCTCTCCCCCCAGCCTCTAAAGCGAGCCCCTCCCCCACCCACCAAAGCTCCTCTTTACCCTTTTGGCCCAGAAGAGAGGGTTCTTCTGGATGGCCCAGGGGCTCAGTGCCACGCCGCTCTGGCTGATGGCTCGCCGGATGAGGCCCTTGTTGTAGGGAGAGAGGGTCTGCAACACACAGAGGCCCTGTCACCACGGCCCCGCCGCCCCTGCCCGCCCCGGCTCCTCCGCGGAGGGCGGCCCGCGCGTCAGCTCCAGCCCTGAGCGCCTCCCGGTCCCCACGGGCTCCCCCCGTCCCCCTCAGCGGAGGGCCCGCCCTTCCCGGGCTCTCCAGACCTGCAGAGAGACACTGGCGCCTCCAGCGGATTCCCCGAAGATGGTGATGTTGTTGGGGTCCCCCCCGAAGGCCGCGATGTTCCTCTTCACCCAGGCGATGGCCATGTGCTGATCTCGAAGGCCGTAGTTACCTGGGCGGGGGGCGGGGCCTGCATCAGGGACCTTGGGCGGGGACTGCGGTGGGGTGAGGGCGGCTCCCAGGGAGGCGGGTGGAATGGGGTGTTGGAAGGGGTGGGGGGGTTCGGACAGGGGACTAGGAGCAGGAGGCCATGGGCCCTCTTGTCTGTCCTGCAGCTTCTGTGACTTGTGAGTCGCTACCTCAATGTCTCATCTTCTGTCCCTTTCCCTCGGCTCCCTGTCTCTGCCCCCTGGTCCCTCTCTGAGGCTCTGTCTGTCTGGGTGGCACCCTCTTCTCTTTCCCTGCAGCTGCCAAGGGGCCCCTGTGTCTCGTGGTCCACCTCTAGCTTCCTGGCTCAGCCTATAGAATTCTGGGCCCTTTCGGGGCCTGTCAGGAGACGTCTGGGATTGCGGGACGCTGAGGGGCATCCCTGCCGGCTCCCCCGTGCCCGTGCCCAGGGCGCCCAGCACACCTGGCAGGTTGGAGTCCCCGGTGCTGAGGAAGCCCAGGGGCCCGACGCGGTAGTTGAAGTTGACCACGATGACGTTGCCCCGGGTGGCTATCTCCTCCCCATCGTACAGGTAGTTCTTGAGGAAGTTGGCCCCATGGCCCGACCCCATGAGGAAGGCACCTCCGTAGATCCAGATCATGACAGGCAGGTTCCGAGAGACTGAGGCAGGAGAGCAGGCCCGGTGACCCCAGGCGCCCTCCCCGCCCTCCTCTCCGGGGGCTGATTCCAGGGACGTGCGGCCCCGGAGCCCCAGGCACAGCCGAGGGCCAGGGCACTCCCCGCTGGGTTCAGGGGGCTGGAGGGCACAGAGTGGGGCTGCGCGCACCTTCCTTCTTGCCCTGGGGGACCCAGATGTTGAGGTAGAGGCAGTCCTCAGACCCGTAGGTGTTGTCCTGGGTGATGGTGGCTTGGAGGCATCGCTTCTTGTAGTCCTTGGCCTTCAGGGTCCCTGTAGGAGGCCAGAGGGGCTGGCGTGAGGATGGCGGCCCCGCCCCCGCCGCCCCCGCCGCAGGGCCTGCCCGCACCGCCCTCTTGCACCTTGCCAGCCGGGGTGTCGCTGGGGGTTCTCCAGGGCCTTGGGGGCAGCAGCAAAGGGGATGCCCTTGAAGATGTCGACAGAGCTGCCCAAGAGGCCGAGCTTCTTGTTGACGCCTTCCACGAAGCCTCCTTCCGTGTACACGGCACCCAGCTGGGGTGAGAGGCAGGCAGGTCAGGGGGCCCAGAGTTGGGTTCAAGGAGGGGCCAACCTGCACCTGAGACCAGGACCCCTAGGTGCCCTCACTCCTAAAGGCGCAGCTGCTGCCTTCTGCCCGGCCCCGGGGGTCCTGCCCCGGAATCTCAGAAGGAGCCGCTTCACCTGGTGCTTTCCCGCACGGGGAGCCCTTCCCACAGGGCAGGGGAGGCAGTCGGGGGTTGGGGCTCTGGCCTGGCTGTGGTCAAGAGCCTCAGCTTCCCCATCTGGGAGGTGGGTGACAGCAGTGTCCTCTGCCCGCCAGCTGGTCCAGGTGCTGGCAGCGGGAGACACTTCGTGCCTGGCTGTGAGCTCCTTGAGTGGGGGCTCTTCTTTCTCCTCTGCCCCCCACCCCCTGGCCATCAGACCGCCTGCTGTGCACCCAGCCCTCTCACCCGGTGTAGGCGGCCTGGGGGCTGGGGCTCCTCTGCCCCTCGTCCCTGTGGGGAGCGGCTGCCTGATCAGAGCCAGCCTCGTCTCCCCTGCCAGTGCCACGCTCGCCCCACGCCCCGCCGCCGACCCCGGCAGGGCAGGGGTGGTGGGTCCCAGCTCCCCGGCTCTCACCTGTGCTGGGTTCCTGGTGGGTGCGGGCAAAACAGCCACCGGCCCTGCTGTGCCAGAGCCCGGGAGGGGGAGGGGCCGGAAGCAGCCGCCCCAGGGGCTCGGGGCTGGGGCCCGGCTCCTCGGCAGGAATAGGCCTGGTCTCTGTGTCTCTCTCTCACCTCCAGGCACCTTTCCTGACCAGCCTGCCTGGTTGCTGGGGGCGGTATGACCGAGGTTGTTGCCCCACCCCAGGGCCCCAGTGGGGAGCGCCAAGGGCAGGGGTACCCTGTTCATGTGGGGGGAGGTGGCGCTGGCTGCTGGAGCAACGTGGAGAAAACTAGGTCCTTTTAGCACCCGGAAAGGAAAGGCCTCCCTTGCCGAAAGAAGGACCGCCTCATTGTGGCAGAGGGACTGGTCTCGGAACCCCCAGGGTCCAGGGCCCGGTCCCAGGGCAGCAGGGATAGGAGAGCAGGGACGAGGGTGCAGGGCGGGCGTGGGGAGGGGAGCAGCCTGGTAGGTACTGGGGCCCCCTAGTTAAGCCCGTGTGGGGCTATGGGGCTTCCTGTCCTAGAAGCGTTTGGCCTGCCCTGTCCCTCACACCCGTGGGAGGGCGATGAGGAAAGAGATTCTAGAGGTGCCCCGGAGGCCTCCCGACTCACCCTGGAGGGGCCCCGGTCACGAGCCAGCCGGTGGGAGTAGCCCCCCAGGAGAAGGAGGTGAGGCTGGCAGCCAGACTGAGTCCCAGACCCCAGTACAGACACTGGGGGCTGCGCGATGTCAGGCAAATTGCTGGCCTGCCCAGTGCCCCCGTCTCCCTCTATGAAAAGGGACACCATCGCCCTCCCTGGAGAGAGGAAGCAGCCAGAGGGAGGGCTGTTGTGGGTCCGTTGCCAGATTCAGCAACTGAACAGGCAGGACGCCTGCTTACATTTGACTTTCGGACAAACAGTGAACATTGTTTTTAGCATGCGTGTCTCCCACATACTGTGTGCCACATACCTGTACCCCAAACCATTCGCTGATTGTGAAGCCCACTTAAACTGGGCACCCTGTACTTGGTCTGCACCCACGTTACCGTGAGAACAAGGACGCGCCCAGCACGAGGAGCCCCTGGAGAGCCGTTGGCTCTCTCAGAGCTGCCAGGGACTCATTTGTCTGTCTGCCCTCCACGGTGCTGTCCCCGGTTCCCAGGTGTGTGTGGCGGAGGACGGGGGCCCTGCCGCCTCCACAGGGCCTCGCTTACCTTTGCCGAGCTCACTGCTGCCAGGCAGCAGGCAAAGCCCAAAACCAGCAGCTCCAGGCGCCCCATGGTGTGTGCCTGCTTTAGGGTGGCCCTGGCTCCAGATCGCAGGTATTTATGGGGCTGGAGCCAGCTGGGAGCCTGAGTTGGCAGCTGCCTGTGGAGGGTCTCTTTCCCCTCCTCCTGCCCCTGTCCCTTCCTCCAGGCTGGCCACCATCCAGGTGGTGTGCCTGGGGACAAGAGACAGCTGCCATTTCCAGCTGGGCCAAGGTCACACAGGTGCCTGTGCACACAGACTCACGCGTGGGTACAGGGGTGGCTGTTACTGGGTGCCTGGTGCCCACAGTGCGCCGGGGCAGCTACTGGGAACAGAGGCAGGTGGCACAGGCTGGGGCGGCAGGGGTGGGGCCAGGCTGGGTGCACAGTGCCCTGTACCCTGGCTCGTTCGCAAGAGCTTGGCCCACCCTCAGAGCGGTCGGTGGGCTTCGTCTCCATGCCCTGCCTGACCCCCTGCCCCTGAACCCCCGAGCTCAGAAAGGATGTTTATAGGGGGACAGGGAGTGTGACTTCTGGGACAGAGGTGGCTCTGAGCCACTGGGCGTCCTGGGTCGCTGAGCCTTGATTCCGAGGGCCCACTGTGTGTGGTCTGAGCTGGTGCAGGGACCCCGAGCAGCACAGGGCGACCCTGCCCTCAGGGTGTGGGGAGGGCCTCACGTTTGGCGAGAGCAGTCCCGGGAGGGGAGGGCCGGGGCTCAGAGGGACACAGCGTCAGGAGAGCGGACCACAGCCCAGCCTGGCGGGCTTCCTGGAGAAAAAGGAAGTCCTGGCTACAGAAATGCACCCACGACCCTGGGGCATGCCACGGAGAGACAGAGTGGCAGAGGGCCAGAGACACGGGGCCAGAGAGACGGAAAAAACAGAGCCCAGAGCGTGAGACGGCAGTGAGAGAGGACACAGCTGGGCTTCAGTGAGAGCATCTTTGGTGACCAGAGGAGGTTATTAAAAAGTGAGAGGCCACCACGGACAAAGGCCAAGGCCCTCGCCTTCGCAGAGCTTGGCCGCACAGCCGTCCCCTGTGAGGGGGTGTGTTCGGGAGCCAGGGGACAGCCAGGGCCCGCCCAGGACGACAGCCCCTCAGCCCCGGCCTGGACAGCCTTCTTGCTGCCCAGGAGGCAGCACTTTTAACACAGGCCACAGCCAGCGTAGGCCAAGCCTGCGGCTGTCACCAGCACACCTGCCCGCCTGTCCCCCTCTCCGTCTGCCCGGCTGGTCCAGCGCCCCGGGCTCGTGCGATGTGGGTGGGAAGGGGTTAGGACAGGGGGGTGGGGACCCGGGGGCCGGGCGGGCGTGGCTGAGCTGGGAGCAGGGGCTGAGGGGATGCTGCAAGAGGCCAGGAAGCGCGCTTGCTAACGTGCCTGTTTTCCGGCCGCTGCGATTCGGAGAGCTTGTCCTAAAGGAAGGAATTCTGAACACGGGGGAGGGGCCCTGTGGGCGTGGGGGCGGGCAGCGCAGTGTTGTTTGTAGGGGGACGGAGGCGGCAGAGCTCCCCGTTTGAACGATACGGGGGGATCACTTATTTAACGATAAGGGGCCCACGTGGTCCTGCACAGAGCAGGCGACAACAAATAGGGTGGCCTTCCCAGAAACACCCGGAAGAGGCGAGCGTTGTCCAACCAACACGGAAAATCGCCAGCTGGCTTCTTAGCCAAGCTGCACGAGTTCCTAAATTAATCTCGCTTTAGAGAGCTGACTTTAAGGGCATTCATTTCACCCAAAAGAGATGTGGCTGTCATCTGAGATCTGACAAAAATTCTCTCCTTGACCAAACTCTACGTGGCTTCCCTGAGCTCTTTTTCAACAAGGTAGCTCTGCACTGGCCAGTTTCAGAAAGAACCCTGAGGCGTGGGTCTGGCTAGAAACCCGGCCCTCCATCGCTGATCAGGGTCCTCACTCTACACCATCACCTGGAGGTGCCTGATCGCCCCGACGGGTCATCAGCAAGAATCCCATTAGGTCAGCCTGGCCCCAGCGACCCTCACCTCTGAGCCCCCGTTAGCAGTTGTCCATCCTCGCCCCCGCCCCTCGGCTGCGGCTCCCACTTGCCCACACTCCGGAGCGCCGAGTGTGTCCGCGGAGGCCTCTTCCCCGCGCCGCAGGAGTCCTGAGCAAGGTCTGGCTCAGCCACTTTAACTACTGTCCGGCGCTGGTTTTCCGGGGACGATTACAGTGCTGTGACTCAGTGAAGCTCTGAGTCATCACTGGCTCTCGGACCTCTCACCGTGGCCCCGCGTGGACACCGCCGCGGGCCCCGTCCTCACGCCTGACCGATTGGGGAGCCACTGGCGAGCCGGGCTCCTGAGCCCCTGCGCTGGGTGGCCGTCCACGGAGGCGTGGGAAGGACAGGTTTCGGTTCTCAAGCTTCTGCGTAGAGGCTCCGTGAGCGACCCTGGTGGTCTCTGTAAGAGGCTGGGTGAGAGCCTTAAGCTTCTCTTTGGAGCCACGTTTTCCCTGCCTGTCAGTGTAACAGTGCCCTTAGTTAACAACAGGGGGGCTGTCCCTGCCGGGCCCTCCCCTCCCACAGCAGCCCCTCCTTCGGTTGAACTTTCCACCTCTTGCCTGCCTCCTTCAAGGGCCCTTAAGGGGCTCAGGGACCCCTGACAGCAACTGCCTGAGGCTGAGAAGGGACAAAGGCTGTTCAGAAACAATGCCCATGTTTGGGTCGCTCGGGTGGCTTTGGAGACACCGTGATAGCTGCTGGAGTTCAGCCCACGGCCTCCGGAAGGTGGGACACTGGGGCAAAGGGAAGTCCTCAAAGTCTCCTCCAAATGCCGGTGAGCAGGTAACCTCAGCTTGTGCCGCTGCCAGACACATAATCTGGATAAAGCGGGAAGTGGAGACACAGCGAGGAGTGTGTGTGTTTTGCTGACTCGTGTCTGCGTGCGCAGGCAGGTCTGTGCGCTGTGTACGTGTGGTATTTTCCCACTTCCGACCCTCTCACCAAAGTCATTTATAAAACCCCTTGGGGGCTCTATTCCAATCGGCTTGGAGAGGAACGAGCAGGTCCGTAAACCGAGGACGCCTCAAGTCCCAGGTGTGAGTGAACTAACCCAAGTGTTTTTCAAGTTCACATGTTGATTTAATAAAAACAGCTGTCTTCTGCGTTATCAACGTATAACATGGGCACATGGTTAGATTTTTCCTGAGTTTTTGAATCGAATGAGGGTAACGCAGTGAACCGGGAACTGACGTGAGGTGGTGGGAGTTTTCTGGACCTGCCAGACGTTCAAGGGCGGGCCCGCGGTGCCCCTGGAACCAGACACATTTTTGTGTGTTTGCACATTTTTCTGCGGGAAGACCCCATGGCTATGATTATTGAGTGCTTGGAGGGCCTAAGGGTTCCCCAAAAGTCTTAAGACAATTTGGGTAATAAGGCTGGAAGTAGGAAGTTCTGAATTGATGTGATTGACAAAGGAGAACCCTCACCCCATTGATTTAATGGCGCATAGAACTTAGGCAAATACTTAGGAAGTTTTTCCCAGGTTGGAGCGCATTCTGTGCGGTCAGCCCACCTGGGCTGATACCGCACGAGGCGGCCGCTGCGATCAGACAGACGCAGGCCCCACCCGGGTGCCGCCAGCCACAGTGGTGTGGTCTGGAGACGCATCTTCGAGGCAGGGTGGGCAGAAAGTTTACCGTGTGAGTACACAACAGAATTCACTCTTGTATTATTGTTTAATAATTGTAGTGTTTTTCGTACGAACCGTAAACCTATTTTTGCTCCACCCTGTCTATAGTAAGATCTGAGAAATCCTGTAATTCTACGCTTTAATTGGGAGCTGTCTGTATAAACTTATAATTTACTTTGTTGTTAAAAAAAGAAAGATATTCCCCAGCTGTGTGCCCTCGAAAGCATTTGAAACCGAGGAAACCCAGGGGCAGCGGCCCCCCGGTGCCCAGGTTGGGGCCCCGAACACCATTTCCACGCCAAGGGAGGGGTGCGTCCGGGGCAGGACAGGCAGGCAGGAGCCTGGGCCATCGGGCCCGCCGTGGCGCAGGGAGGCACCAAGGGCCAGAGGTTGCGTCAGTCGTGGGAGGCAGTGGGGGCCACTCTCGGGCCAGAGACGGGACACGCTGGGCATCAAAAAGCATGGATGCGATGGTTTCAGGCAGATTTTAGGGGTCATTACAAAGCTAAAAAAAAAGAAAAAACCCCACGGTCACCATTGGCTCGGGTGCCAAGTCCTCCCTCTGAGAGCTGGCCACGGGGAGAGAGGCGTCTTCCTGCTCGGCTGGCACGTGGTTTCGGGGAAGCCCGATGGCCTGAGCTGCCGGAGGAAGAATCCTCCCAGCCAGCAAACGTGGGGGCAGCCGCACTCCGGGTCACTCGTTGGCAGCCCAAGGACACTCAGGTCCAGGCAAACAGCGCGGCTGCTGACGGCCGCAAGAGTGACAGGTGAGGGGACAACACCGGCACCTGCCGGTCAAGGCCCGTCCCAGGAGGGGCCACGCGGACTTTGTGCCCCCAGCAGATGGGCGCACTGCTTGGGAACAGGCCTTGAACCGGAGTCACTGTTGAAGCGTCAGGCGGGGCGGCAGCACCGGCCTGCGGGGCAAGTCCTGACGAGCGAGGTTCGTCCCGGGGGGCGGGACTTCCTTAGAACACTCCAGGAAGGCACTGATACGAAGCCAAACAAAGGAAGAGGCAACGAGTTTGGCAAATGTAGTAACTGCTGAGGCCGTGTAATGGGGACTTATACAATACTCAGTATTTCTGTAGCTATTTGGTATTTTCCACAACAGAAATCTTTGAAAGAAGCGGGGGGGGGGGGGGGGGGGTGTAAGCACAATACTTAGGTTTCTAACTAGGGACCCGTCACGTACTTTGGGGATGTGGCCTCTAGGAACTGGGCAGCTGTCAGCCGAGTCCGCGCGGGGTGGGGCCTGGTGGCGGAGTGGGTGCTGGCGGCCCGCCCCACCTTCCTCAGGTCTGTGCAGGGGTTGTGGTGGCTCCTGGGAGACGGGCACCAGAGCCTACACCCTCCCCCTCTGAGGTTTGGGGTCCGGGGCCCAGCTCAGAGGTGGGAGAGGCCCCACTGAGACGCACAGCAGAGAGCAGAGGCCTTGGAGGGGAGCGCGGGCCTGGGGCCTCAGGCCTTGGGGAAGGGCTGCTTCTGGCCATGCCAGCTGAGCCTCATCCCCAGCAGCAGGGAATGGGGCCGCTGGGCAGCAGCCTGGCCAGCTCCTCTGCAAGGCAGGCGCTTAAGCCTGCAGGCCCCAGGGCTCCTGGTCTGTCCTGGGAGGGCTCCCGGGGCCCCTCGCGGCAGCTGCCCGCACTCCAGGCAGCCGCGGGGGGACAGGGGCTGCGTCCACGTGAGCCGTGAGACCATGGTCTGGAGCAGTAGGGGGTGAACGCGAGGCTGTGGGACCCCTGGGGCGGGGCGGGGCTGCGGCGACCCCTGGTGGCTCTCGCCCCACCCACCTGGCAAGCAGCATTAGGCCTGTTCTCGACTGTCCCAGTATTGCCCCTCGGGGTCACAGAAGGAATCACTGCAGGACAGGTGATGGCCCAGCAGCAGGAGCCCAAGCCCCCGGCGCGAGCTCTGACACCAGATCTGCCGGGGAAATGTATTTAATGAGGACAGTTCCAGCAGGCCTGGTCTTTGCCAGGCCACCCCAAAAGGGCGGGATCCAGACCCAAGGACATCTCCTGCCATCTGTGACCACAGACCGGGCTCCTGGCACTGTCCTTGCCGCCAGTCACGAGACCCAGGCCGAGCCTGACCCCCCGCCCGAGCTGCAGAGCTCCCCCTCCAGCCTTGCTGGGCTCGGCCAGGCGGACACGGGGCTGGCTCCCGGAGGCAGGAGCCAGGGCACAGCCTTCGGGAACGTCCCCATGCAGCCAGGGCCGGACGGCAGGCCTGAGCGGCAGGTCACAGGCAGGCCGGGGTCAGCGGCTCCCAGGGCTGGGGCCCCAGCTCCCCGCGGAGGGGCCTCATGGGCCGCTCCGGCGACTGCGCGCCGTGTCAGACGTAGTCCAGCATCTCCGTCTCCATCTCGTTCTCACTCCCGTCGGACGGCTTGAAGTCCTCCTCCTCCTCCTCCTCTTCGTCCTCCTCCTCGTCCTCCCCGGACTCGTACGTCGCCGGCTCCTTCCCTCCGTCTTCGTCGGCCTTGGCCGGGCTGGAGAAGAGAGCTGGAGCCGGGAGACAGGCCCTGAGACCCAGAACGGGCTCGCGGGCTCGCGGGCTCGGGGACCTGGGCCCGCCCGGGGATGCAGAGGCTGACGGCTTTGCAAACCCCTTCCCCTGAGGTGCCTCAGGCAGCTTCCTGGGCCCAGCGACTCCCCAGGACCACGCACAACACTCTGTGTGTGAGGAAGGGCCCGTGGCCCCAGGGCAATCGTTGAGGGGCCCTCTTCCGGATGAGGCTGGGCACCCGCGCCCCCACCAGCGCGCGGGGCCATGCGGGCTGGGGAGGAGCCCCCTGCCTTCCCTCCCCCACCCCAGCCTTATCAGAACCCCGGCCCAGCAACCGCTCACTCCCCTTTGTACCCCGGCCCCCGCGCCCACCCGGGCAGGCTGGGCAGGCGACCAGCTCCGGCTCCCACGGCCCCTGCCTCCCCGGGGGAGGACAGGCAGGCTGCACACACGCGCAGCTGGAGGGGCAGGAAGGTATCAAGGCATAAAGTGGAAGCCCCGAACGGCAGCGGGCGGCCAGGGGCCAGGGCTCCGGGGCCGAGTCCTGGCTCACAAGGCCCCACCTCCAGCAGCGCTGGGGTGCGATGGGCCGCCTCGGCACAGCGGGGACACTGCCCGTCCCCGCCGCGGGCCCGGGCCCTGCCCTCAGCCCCGGGCCCTGCCCTCAGCCCGGGGCTCTCACCGGGCCTCTTGGCGCGGATGGTCTGCCGGATCATGAGGGACATGGCGTTCCTCAGGTCGTCGCTGGTCTTGGGGAGGCACCAGCCGTCCCGCTCCGTGCAGGTCTCCTCGACCCCGTCGTTGCGGTGAATGATCTTCTGCAACCTGGGGGTGGGGACACTGGTTCCAGGGCAGCCTCCTGCCGCAGGGGCCACGGGCAGCGAGCCGGGGCGGCTGTGCTCAGAAGACAGCACTTAGAGCAGCGTCGGAGGGACGGACGCGGCGCTCAAGGACTCCGGAAACACCGGGGTCCCTCGCCTGTGTGCTCCCCAAGCCGCACACTGCCCACAGAGCGGGGGTGCACCCCCATTTTCCTGGGGTGTCCCCGCTTTCATCAGACTCCATGCTGCATTTAAACATCACTAAGAGCAACCAGATTAAAGATTTCTGGGATTCTGGTTGGTTCCGAAGGACCGGGAGCTGTTCCGTGACTCCCACATGGGCAGTGGGGGAGGCAAAGACCCCACAGCAGGCATGTCCGTGGCCAGCCACACTGTGCCGGGGACACCAGACAGCTGCTGCTCAGAGGTGTGGCCCATGGTGGATCTCGGAAGGCACTCCCAAGGGCCTTGTGTGCCGACAGAGGACTCTCTGGGCACCACCAAAGTCCCAGGGCGGGCAGCCTTCAGGCCGAGAGACGAGGGCTGAGAGCGGGGGAGGCCTCGCAGGGAACTCTGTGGTCCCCGGGCTGTTCCCAGCCCTGACCCCCCACCTGGCCCCACGCCGGCTCCCTGGCCCTCGTGTACGTACTCCTCCACGTTCAGGTCACACAGCTGGTAGAACATCTGTCGGTAGGGTGGCAAGGCGTTCTCCCGGAAGATGTAGACCGAGTCCTGGAGCAAGAGGGAAGATGCGGGGCCTGTCGGGGGAGCCTTCCCCTCGGGGGCAGGCGGCGTCGGGGACCCCCGCCCTGGGGAACGCGGGGGCTCTCCAAGGGGCCGCAGCTCCCCAGACCAGCAGGCCCGTCTCTGCTCGCTGGTGGCGGGTAGACAGACAGGCCCGAAGCCAGGAGCAGGCGCGGAGAAAAGCCGCTCCAAAGCCCCGGGGAGGTCCTGGGGGGCCTGACCCTGAGCGGGGGCCATCCCAGCAGCCTGGGGCCGGGCTCTGCTCTCTGCGCCTCCTGCCGTCTGCCCTCCCGATTCCATCCCAACTGTGCTGACCGCTCAACCTGGCGTGGCCCTGCTCGCCGCCACAGGATGTAGGGGACCCAGGGTCATTTTCTCCACGCCCACCCCCCGCCCCCGCCAAGCCACACAGATCGATTCCAGGTGGGGTAATAGCCTAAAACGAGAGGCCCGATGAGGGGGTCCGCGGCAGGCGGCGGTCTGGCTGCCTCGCACCGAGAGGACCCCACGCGCCTGTCTCCCGCCCCGTAGGCAGCACGCACACTCTGCCGCCCTGTGCGAGGGGGCTCTGGGGGGGGGAGCTGCGCTGCTTGGCCTCCCCGCGCCCCAGGCTGTGGGCGCTCGCAGCAGCCTGAGCATAGGCAGCCTCTGGGAACTGCTGCCCCTGCTGGGCACCTGTGTTCACCTGGGCACGCGCCCGGCCGCCCCCGGGGCCTGAGGGCATTGCGTGCGTCCTGGGCCTCCCCACCCCCCACTCCTCTCTCAGCTGGGGTGGGGGGCAGCTGCCTTCCCGGGGTTCCGGGGCACCCACCTTGAGCTTATACTTGTTCGAGGCTGATTTCCGCATGCCAGCTGTCCCCGAGGGCCCCAGACCCTGCTTCAGGTCATGCATGGTAACAACCTGGTTGGCTGCCAGTGGCAACAGCAGTGCTTTGGAATACGGACAAGGGGGTTTCCCTGCACCCCCCCACCCCGTTCATCCCACCCCTCCCAGGGAGCATGGCCTGCAGGGCCCTGGCTCTCCCCGGGGACCCTTCCCCCACAAGCCAGACGCTGTCATCCACAGCATCGGTGCGGGCGAGGGCCTGGCCGCCGAGCTGCGGGGCGAGCCTGAGGCACTCACGTGTCTTTTTGACGGTGATCGGGAGGCTGTAGTTGTAGGTGCTGCGCTTGGCCTTCACAGGCATGTCGTTGGGGGCGTAACCTGCAGGTGAGGGAGTGCGTGCCAGGCGAGGTAGGCCCATGGCCCCTTCCTTCCAGCCCACAGTGCCTGCCTCGCGCGACAGACACCAGGGCTCACTGGGGACGGCTCCTGAGACAGGGCCTGGGCAGCAGGAGCCACCGCATCCCGGCCCCAACCGCGCGGGGCCCCGTGACGGGGCCGAGGGCAGGGGCTCGCCGTGGGCCTGGGGACCGGACGCGCCGGACGCCTGGCCTGTAGCACAGGAGCCACAGGGGCCGGAGTCGCCGAGTGGACGAGTGACCGCAGCTCGGAAACTGGAGGGGCGGCCGTCCCCGTGGGGGAAGGGCCTCTCGCCCTCTCCGCGTGGACGCATGCTCATGACACAGACGCCAGGGACAGAAAGACAGGCGAAGAGGGGTTTTCGCGACTTTTACCGTATTTCATCCCGCAGCGGATTCGGAAATCAAGGACTTGGTAAACCTTGGCCTCCGGGTGTTTTCGCGGGTCGTACCCAAACCGGACCCACAGGCTTCTCCAGGGGCCCGTGATCTGGAGGCGGGAGAGGCGGGCGAGGGGAGTGGGTCCTGCCCGGGGAGGGGCGATGCCGCGGCCCGAGGCGGGGCCCTGGCTCTGGAGCCCCACCCCGGCTCTGCCACCTCGGGTGGCCCGTCAGGCGGAGGAGGCGTGAGCCCCCCCAGCTTCTGGGGGGGTTAGACGACGCGCGGCTCTGGGAGCCCGCACCGCTCGCCTGGCCCGGGGAGGGCGCCCAGTGAACGCCACTGCTGTCCCTACGGACAGGATGTCCTGTCCCTGCTCGGAACTCCTGAGGTCCTTATGTCTAGAAAGCCCAGACTGGAAGCAGACGGCGACTCTCGAGGTCTGGGACCCAGCACGGGGGGCAGGGGGGCCCACCAGCTGTCGCTGCTGTCCCGGTCACACCTCGGGCCGGCCTCTGCGACGCTCTCGCGGGGGCCCCGGCAGGCAGCATCCCTTCCCCCAGCACCCAGGGAGCCTCAGAAGTGACACCGCCGTCTCCGCCTGCCCGGACAGTGAACCCCGCTCAGTGCAGGTCACGTGGTCGGGGCCGACGGCGCTGCGGTCGGGGCCTGGGCTCTGTAGTTGGATGGGCCGGACCCCAGGCGGCTCTGCCGCTCGCTGGCTGAACACCGTGGCACATCGAGTCACTTCTGTGAGCGGGGGCGCGTCCTGAGAGGGAGAAGGGGCGCTGCTCCGCCCCTGGGGAGGGCGAAGGGCGAGATGTGCACACAGCCCTTCTCCGAGCGCCCAGTCCTTAGAAAGTTCTCAGGACAAGGTCCCTGAAAGACGGGTAATCCCTTACGTGAAAGTTACGAAATTACTCCTTAATCCTAAACTCGTGCCGCGTGGCCGACCGTGTTCCCGAGGCGCTGTGGTGGTCTTTCAGGGGGTGCCAGGACAGGGCCACCCGCTTGTGCCGTGGCCCGCAGAGGTCACATCGGGGATCTGCATGGCCCTGGTGGGGACCCTGCCTGCTGGGAACCACGGTGGACGGCGGGGCAGACACTCACCATGTAATAGGCCATGAAGGGCAGCAAGACCTTGAGCTTGTCGGGGTGGACACTGATTTTGGCCCTGACGGCGTTGCGTGACCAGACAGGACGGACTTCAAACAGCTGGGGGGGGGGGTCAAGGAAGAGGCTGAGGGGAGCAGAGGCCGCCTCCTGCCCCCCAGCCCCGACACCCAGCAGCACGGTCAGGTCCCCAGAGGTCCCCTCCGGAAAGGAGCTGGGGTGGGAGCGGCGGCTGCGTGGGAAGGACCTGCCCCAGGGGCAAGCTCTCAGCAGAGGGACAGCGTGCCTGGCCTGCGTCCAGTGTGGCCGCGGGGCCCGGGGTCCTGGGTGACTGCGAGGAACATGGTCACCGTCCTGTGCAGCTCACAGGCCAGCAGGGGAGGCAGATGACCGAAGGAGCCAGAGCAGAGCCTGGAGGGGGGCGAGGCAGAGCCCCAGGGCGCCGGCCAGGCCCAGCCTCGAGGGCAGCACCTGAGCGGGGACCCCGGGCCTGGCCGGGGGAGGACCGCAGCAGCTGGTGTGGAGGAGCGCGGGGAACAGGGCGGGAAGGGCCCCGAGCCAGGCTAGCACTGGGCTGTGTCCAGAGGACGACGAGAGGCCCCAGACAGTTGCCCCCAACACCTCTCTTGCAGTGACCACCAGGAACACAAGGCGACAACACAGGCTTTCAGAAATACCCCACCCCCCCAAAGGAAAAGTAACGGCAATACGAGGTGCACCTCAGCGAGCAGTGACGTGGCCTCATCGGGCACCCACTGTCCGTGCCTGCGGGGACATGAGGAGCGGCGCCCCGGCCTGCGTCTCCCCAGAACCCGCAGGCCAGAGAGCCAGGCGGGAGGCCGTTCCCGTCCCAGGGCAGGCCCGCCCTTGGACGCCCCCCAGAGGCAGCGCGGGCCGGGCTGGGCCGGCCGCCTTGTGGCGAGGTGCTGAGCGACAAGGAAAGCTTGCGGCGCCCTGGAGCTCCATGCCGAAGTCCCACCTGAACAACGCTCACCTCCCACGGGGACCCTGGGAGCACCCTGCGGCGCGTTTGCAGCCTGGGAGTCCGGGCTCACGCTGGCGTGCTTTCAGACACGGCGTCCAGAGGCGACGCTCCCCGTGGGCCGACAGCCAGGGTAAGGCAGCCCGCGCAGCCCACCGCAAAGGCCCGGACGAGGACGAGCCCAGCGGGGTCTCTGGGGGCGGCCGGTGCAGGCGGGCCCGCGCTCACCTTCCGCAGCTCCTCCTCCACCTTCTGGTCCATGGGGTTGGTGCAGAGCCGCCGCCACGTCTGCACCGCAGGCTCCAGCGGCTGCACGGGCACCTCGTCGTCCTCGAAGTTGACAAAGACGGCGTTGTGCAGGCGCCGGGCCCTACTCAGGCCGATGAGGTTCTCGCCTGAGACCGGGGGGTTGTTGTAGCCTTCCCTGGGGGCAGAGAGGGCCGGTGAGGGCCGGGCTGCCGAGGACGAGCCCTGGCACAGGCCTGGCCGGGCCAGACAGGGAGCCACCAGGGCCGTGACGCTGATGGGCCACGTTTCTGTGCTTCCCCGGGAATCTGGGCTAGGGAGGGGGCCTCGGCAGCGGCTACTGGAGGCAGGAGTCAGTCCTCGGGCTGAGCGCCCGGGAGAAGGGGTGGCGACTGCCCGGGACGCGCAGCAGGGCTCTCAGCCTGCACCTCTGAGGCCGGGCAAGGCCCAAAGCTCCCAGGGGCCGGTGTCGGGGAGGCTCTTGTCACAGGGCCGGGGCCTCCTGGCTGCGTCGACTCACGCATGCACCTATCAGCCAGCGAAGAACTGGAAACTACCTGAATGCCCCTCAGGCGGGAACGGTGAAATCCGTTCCCACGCAGGACGCGACTGGCCCGCTGGCTGCCAGCAGCTGCGTCCACTGACTTTCACGACTCACTTACTCAACCCTTGAAACCACCTACGAGGGAAGGAGCCATTTTCCTGCGCAGTAACTAAAGCCTCATCCCGGAGCCGAGGGCAAAGCCAGGCTCCGCCACCAGCCATGCTCGGGTCTCTGTCGGCACAGGACGTGCCTGGACAAGGGAGCCCCAAGGCGCCCAGCGCGCCGCCTCTCTAAGGTGGGGTGCCAGGAATGTCCAAGCTACACTGAAGCAGGGAGGACAGTGCGAAGAAGCCCCCGCACGCCCGCCATCAGCTTCATCGAGCAGCGCCGCACGGCTGATCTCACCTTGCCCGCACCCCACCCCACGCTCACTGAGTCATTTCGAAGTGCGTTTTAAAGCGGTCCGTCCTGGATGTCACAATGTTATTGAGGTCATTATTATTTTTTAAATTTGTTTCCATTCTATCCTAGTTTTTCTATATAAGTGCATACCATCTGCACGTTCATGAACAACGACGAGATGATTTTCACATTGGGAAACAAAACTATAAACACAGGAACAAGGCCAGGCCATTTTTTAAAAACCGTGGCTTTGGCTCCATCAGAAACCATCCTGGACAGAAGAGGCTGCATCCTGTTTTCAAAGCCACCTCCCTGAAACCCCGGACACCCCCACGAAGGAAAGCAGCTCCCAGCAGGGCCAGAGCCCCCGCCCGCCCCCACGCAACCCCAGCTTCCTCAAGGGGGGTGCCGGCCAGGCCGGCCCCCGCCCCCAGTCCTCGTGTCCCGGGAGGCCCGCCGAGGAGGGCCGGCGGCCCTGGGAGAAAAGCAGGTCCTTTCCATGTGCTGGAAAATCAATAAAGCACGTGGCAGGAAAAAGGGCCCGTGGCTCCCAGGGCAGCTGGCCCTCCCCCCGCGCCCCCCTCCCAGGGGCTTGGGAACAGCTGCCTGCTGGCCCCTCAGGACAGAGAAGTGACCAGATGCTGTCACCAGAGCCAGGGCCAGCAGCACACTGTGGGCCCCAATCTCTTCCCTGTATATTTTTGTTTCTGATTTTAAGAAAAAAATGCGTGTGAGGGAAAAATAATCAGAAACAGGTAAATTTTAAAATGGCTCCGAACGCCCTCTGCCTCAAACTCGGCCGCACCAACCCGACACCCACACAGACGCCCCTCCACGGGCAGGAGGGTCCGCAGGAGGGATGGGGCCCGACTGTGAGCCACGCGCTCCTGGGGCGCCTTGTTCCTTCGCACAGCAGGACTTCCTCCCGCAATCAGGGAGCGTGGCCGGGGCGACACTACGGAGCCGGTGGCCTGAGATGCCGACACCGCAACTGGGTGGCCACCTGGCTCTCGAGTCGCCTTTGAGACCACCGGGGAGACGGAACGAGGGCTGGCAGGCAAGGACCGGCGTCAAACGCGCTCGCCGCGACGGCAGGGCTGCAGCTACACTTTTAGGAACAAGTCCCTCCCTGCCCCACACAGGCCCTGGCTTGTCCCGGGACCTGGGTGGGGGCGGGGGGGGGCCGAGCGAGCGGAGGGCTGCCAGGCACCGCAGCTGCTGCTGCTGCGGGCAGGGCCCAGCAGACAATTCTCTCTACTTTGGGTGTGTTTGGGGCTTTCTATTTTACGCTTTTTTAAAGGAAGAGAACAATACACCTTTTCCTTAGGGTAAAACCAGGCCCCTCAGCACGACCTGCGACACCCTCCCCTGCCTGCCCTCTGCTCTGCTCTGGGGTCACCAGCTCCCGATCCTTCCTTCTCTGCTGAGTCAGTCCCTGGTCTGGGACGGTCTCCTGGGTCTCCGCCTGCGCGGCCCCGCCTTCCCTCGGTCCGTTTCCAACGTCAGCTCCTCCAGAGCTCCCCAGCCCCCCGCCCCCACCCCACTCCCGCTGGTCACGACCCCGCCCCCCTCATCCAGTCACACCCACGTTGGACGCTAACCCTTGCCGGTTTTCGTCCAGCTCCCCAGCCCAGCCCAGCCCGGCCCGGAGCCTCTTCCGCCCGCTCTCCCTGGCGCTGGGCGCTGGGCGCTGGGAGCCACACCAGGTGGCCCTGCTGGTGGAGGGAAACATTCAGTGAGGTAAGGGAAAGCTCCCATCCAGAGATAACCATTGGGGGCCCAACCTTCCAGATTTTTCTAGACTTCTAGCATCAGACCAGTCTATCTGCGTACCACAGAGCCTGCTCTAACACCTGCCTCTTCCGTAGACCAAGGCGCCCTGGGCACGCGCCCCGCTGGTCCGCGAGCCAGCTCCCTGAGAGGCTGCATGGGGCTCCTCGGGGTCGATGGGCTATACTTTAACTAACCACGTTCCTACTAAGGGACTGATTGGGGATTTACCTATTTTAGCAAACTCTCATTGTATTGTAACAGCCAGGCACTCACTATTGTATTTTAAAAATCCAGTCGCTGAGCCCCCACGCAAAGCAGGGCAGCGCACGCGATCGCTGTCGCCCTTACAGGTGGGAGCGGGTGGGGGAGGCCGGGGCCCCTCAGAGCTGCCTGCTCGAGGTGCCCGCCCGGGCGCCCCTGCCCCCCGGCTCCGCGGCCCCCAGGGTCTTGCCGCTCCGATGATCGGTCAGTGACCACCCCCCTGACCGCACCCTCGAGCCCTCAGGTGGCGGTCACTGCGGGGTAAACTCCTGCAGGTGGGCTGCTTGGCCGACAGGAAAAGAACATCTAAAATCGAAATAGATTTTGCCAAACTGCTCCCCCAAACAGCTGACCTTATTCTTGGGGACCCTTCAGCGGGAGGGCGTCTGCTTCTCCACACCTCACGGTGCACACTTCTGGGGACAGGTCTTCGGGTCCAGAGGCGACAGCCTGATCGCCTCTGCACAGCGTGGGGACAGGGGGTGCCAGGACCGGGGCTGGACTCGCAGGGCCCTCGTCACCAGCGGCTCTGCCTCTGGCGGTGCGGGGGCCGCAGGCCAGAGCATAGCCAGCTGTCCCTGGCCAGGCTGGCCAGAGGGGCGGCGACCCTCGGCCACCAAGCGAGCGGGCGAGACCCTCCCCGTTTCTGGAAGCTTAAAACGTGCTAGAGATAATCCTTTAACGAATGTCGCCCCCTAGGGGCCACTTTTCAAACTGCCTTTTTCCTTGGCTTGCCTGCCTCTCCCAATCCCTCTCCCAATCCCTCCCCCAAGAGCTGCGGTCACAGGGCTCGTCACAGGGCTCGCACAGGCTCGCAGAGGGCCTGCCGGGGCTGGCTGTTCTGGGCACCGGGGTTACGGCAGAGGACAGGGGCCAAATCGCTCCCTTCAGGGAGCTGACGCCACGACTGAGACATTTAGAGAGCTTTTTGTCCTTTTGTGTGTATTAAAAAAAGTAAAGCATGCGGAAACACGGAGAGCGTGGCCGTGAACAGGGCCGGGAGGTCAGAACGCTGGGGGCGCCGGGGCTGCTGTGCGCCCCGGCCAGCCCCCAGCCCCGCGTCCCCGCTCCACCGTGCGTCAGAGTGCGCAGGGCGCTCTCACAGCGACGCTGGCACCGGCCGGCCGGCCGGGGAGGGGGTCCTGTTATTACTCCCGAATCAGGCTTTTTCAAACTCAGGTTGTCCTTTTTTAATACTATTGTCTTGGCTTTTGTACAAAGGAAACCCCCGTCCTTCCTGTCACCAGTGGCTGGTCTGCAACCTAAAGCCAACGTGTGACATGCTGGGGCCTGCCGCACCCGTGACCCCTGGGTCTCTCTTCACTGTGAAGGCTGCCTCTGAGTGAAAGAATTCGTTTCACTGGTACAAACCCACACTCGCAAGTGGTCTTGCTGGGGTGCGCGCGGGGGCGGGGCTGGCGGACGGGCTGGGACAGAGACCACGACACGTGTCTGTCTGGCTTCTCTACCTCTCGGCGCAAGAGAAACCCCGACTCAAGAGATCCTCGATCCTGTGCTTAGGAGCTTGTCCTTGTGCGCGGACGGATGGGACCCAGTGCACAGTAAGCAAGGCGGTGGCCGCGACAAGGATGACAGTGTCACCGGGGGACGCATGGGGGGACGAGCTGGGGGTGGCACGGAGGGGGGGTGGCACAGGGGGATGGGCCATGAGGTCGCCAGGGACGGGGACAGCGGTAGGGAGAGCGCTGGGCTCAGCGGGGTGCTCACAGGTGGAGTTTCTTACATGGTTGTATCAGGCGCCCCCAGGCCACCGGTGGCCAAGGGCTTTCTCTGTACCTGGCCACGTGCTGAAACTTCCCGAGCTCTTTTCCTTTTTCTTAGTCCCCACCCGAGGGCTTGCTTATTGATTTTAGAGAGAGGGGGAGGGAGGGAGGGAGAGAGGAAGAGGAACATCGACATGGGAGAGAAACCTCGATGGGCTGCCTTTACGCACACACCCCAACCGGGACCGAACCCGTGTGTGCCCTGACCAGGAATCAAACCGGCACCCTTTCAGTTTACGGGATGACGCTGAGCCGCACCGGCCAGGGCTTCTCGAGCATTTCAAATGTAACCCTAATGCCCCTGTTGGATAGGTGCTCACTATCCTGTTTTCGAGATGAGCAGCGGAGGTCAGAGCGGCCAAAGGGAAGCCTCTGGCGGCAGAGCCCTTGCTCTGGCCCGGACGCTGCGGGGGCGGGGCTCACCGGTGCTGCGTCTCGGGCCGGTAGAAGTAGTCCGCCGGGGTGTCCAGTCGGGAGAAGATGGGCGGGGGGATGCAGAGCGGCAGCTCCTGGTGGAAGAAGGCCTCCTTCTCGGGTTTGAGCATGAGCACTTTGTCATACATGGACGTGTGCTTGCCGCCCTCCTCCGTGTGCACGGCCAGGTACTGGAAGTCTGACATCCCTAGAAGCGGAGGCAGACAGGCGGCCAGTGCCACAGCCAGGGCCGCTCCCCTTACTGCCCCTGCCCGCGCCCACATCCCCTCGGGGAGGCGCTGAGTAGGCCCAGCAGAGCAGGCTGGGGGCCCTGGAGGCAGGTGCGGAAGCCCCACCCTTCCAAAATGCTTTCGCGAACTCAGCTCCAAGTCACTTGGATAAATATTTCAGGGTGAAGGACGGTTATGTGACATGTGACAGTAAAGTCTGGGTCAGCGCTGCTCAAAATATAAGAACGCATGACTCACCTGGGATCTTGTTAAATGCAGATGCTGAGAGGCTGCGTTTCTAACAACAGCCCAGGCGAGGCACAAGCCGCTGGTCCTGGGGCACACACCGACCGGCATGGTGCGGGCTCAGTTAGAGACGGGAAGTGAAATCCCCAGAAGCCGGCCAGCAAGGACAGCTGTCTCTGGCCAACACCCCCTCCCGCCAGAATGACTGACGGTCAGACGCCCTAGCCCAGGGGCCCAGGTCCTGTTTCGGTTTCTTTTCCCTTCCTGTCCCCCTCTAGCTTCCTCACCAGTCGCTCTCCTCAGGTTCTGAGAGCTGCCGCTGGAGGTTTCTCAGCGCCCCCCACATGCTGGGCGGGCCCCTTAGCGGCGCCATCTCCTTGATTCCAGCACAGCCTAACAGACTCAGGGCCCCACCGTCCAGGCAAGGAGACGGAGGCAGGGCAAGCCCAGCGGCCCGCACGGAGAAGCTCAGGGAGGCCATGTCCTCCTCGCCGCCCCCCACCCACGGACCCCGCCTTACGGCCTCCTCCCTGGGGCTGCCTGAGAGAAGCAAACTTGATAGAGGGCCCTGTGGGAGACATCCAGTTGGCTAAGAGTTCAAGCAGCATGAGGTCCCAAGGGGCTGAGGCGGCCTGGGAAGGCTTCCGAGGGGAGGCAACCCCAGCAGCAGTGCAGATGGAGAGCTGGCTCCCGACACGGGGTGTGGAAAGCTGGAGGCTGCTGCCCAGCTTTACCTGGCCCCACGCGACAACTCTAAACGCGAGGGCTTCTCTCACGGGACCCTCGCCTCTCGGAAGCTCGGATGGTCTGCCGGGAGCAGTCGGTGGGAGCAAGGCGGCTCCCTCCCCGCCTGCCCCTCACACCTGTGCACTCCTCTCCTGGCTCACGTCGCTGTGTGGCTGACACACAGGTTCCTGAAGGCAGTGGGGACGCAGGCCCCGAAAGACCCCAGTGCGGCAAGAGTGAATTCTGCAGTTACCTTGGAATTTGTACACGGTGGAGACGACCCCGATGGTCTCCACGGCGAACGTGACCTCAGGCGGGGCCCCGGGCCCTGGCACGCCCTCTGGCCGCCTCACTTTCCTCCTGATCCGGAGCAGCAGGCTGCTGGTGCTGAAGCGGTTGGCACACACAGGGTGGCAGTAGGGGTCCTTGGGCCGGAAGTACAGCTCCAGCCTCTTGGTGGGGTCTGCATAGATCTGCGGGGAGGCCGAGGGAAATGCGTGAAGCAGCGGCCCGCCAAGCAGGCAGCAGGGGCTGCTCCGCGCTCAGCAAAAGCCTGTGGGTGGCCCGGGAAGCCCGGCGTCCTTCTGAGCCCTTGGTTCCTGCAGGCTCACTTTTCAAACCCCGGTATGTTAGGTTTTACTTGGCGGAGAAATGAGGATGGTCTCCTCCTTCCCCGCAGCTGTGGAGCCAGAGGCAGAGACCGCCAGCTAGGCAAGGCCATTGGCAAGTGCTGGTCAGCGCCGGGAGGCACGCGGCTCTCCGGGGGCGCTTCGCGGAGGCATTATCGTCACCCGAGTTTACGGGAGACGTAATTGAGGTGACTTGTTCTACTCTAGGAACTAACTACCCCCGCCAAGGGTCTTGGTATTCAGCCTCATATGCAAACATTTCTAGGTCCAAAAAAGATTAAATCCATCAGTAGTAAGTACTTGGGCGCTGACTAGCTGTTGCCTGTCCCTTGCAAGCCTTGGTTCCTTCTCCTTAAAACAAGCATAATGAGATCACCCATTAGTAGGTAGTAGGGACCCGTTAGTAGGGAGGATGAGATGAAAATATGTGTACAACACTTAGCCTGGCACCTAGCTCACGGCAGAAACTCAATGCGCGTCACCCACATGTGAGTGCTTGCCCCACGGCGGGGGGGCAGGGGGGGTCAGCTGCATGCACATCAAAGCACCAAGAATGCTCACTGGACCAAGACCATTGACTTGCTAGTGCGTTGGCTCCCCAACGCCCGGGACAGGGCTTAACTCTTAGTAGATGCTCATGAAACATCGAGGGGAAGAAGAAGGTTAAAAGGAGCCTCGCCCCTCAGGAAAGGCAGGTGCCTGGGACTCCTGGGCTGGGAATGGTCCCAGCAGGGGCCTGGCACAGAGGAGGCCCCCATGAAACAGGAATGAAATGAATGAATAAGAGTCTCTTCCCCAAAGATTCACCCGGAACCAGAGTCTGGTACAAAAGGTTGGGGTTAGTGAGAGTTACGGGCCCTCTCAATGCCACAGTGAAGTAAATAAGTCAGGAAAAAGAGCAAAACATGACCGACGGGGCCTCAACTGGCACTCTGCGCTCAGTGACAGGTACAAGGATTTTCAATATTCATAAAGGATGAGGGGGCAGCGGTGGAGAGGTCAGACTTCAGAGAGGAGGCATGCGCGGGTTCAAATTCCCAGTGTACCATGTAGGAGCTTGCTTGACCCCACCTTTCTTCCTGTGTCTTTACCTGAAAAGTGGGAGTAATACCTGTACCTGGATTGTTGTGAAGCCTCAGTCATGCGTTTGACAAATATTTTGGGGTCACTGTTAGGGATGTTAGGACTACAGCGCTGAACAAGAGGGACAAGGTCCTGCCGTCACGGAGTTTACAATCTTAGAGCCAAGGGGCGAAGAGAGACAATGAGCACATTAAAATATAACTTCAGATTCGAGCTGGCAGTTCGAGGAGGCAGACATTCACTGCTAGAGGCCATGCGCACTAGGGCTGGCAGCACAGGCCTCTCTACAGAAGAGATGCTTCAAGCTCTGGTGCGTGTAAAGCGCTTATGCAGAGCCTGGCTCAAGGGAGGGATTTGTCCCAGCTGCCCTATTTCCTGGGTGACCTGGAACAGGTTGTCTCGGTTTTTCTGTCAAATGTGCACAGTCCTGGCTGGTGTGGCTCAGTGGGTTGAGCGATGGTCCAGGAACCCGCAAGGTCACAGGCTGGATTCCCAGTCAGGGCACGTGCCTGGGTTGCAGGCCAGGTCTCCAGCTGGTGGTGTGGGAGAGGCAACCAGTAGATGTTTCTCTGCCTCTCTTTCTCCCTCTACTCTCTCTAAAAATAATAATATCGTTTTAAAAAAAGTTTACCAAAAATACGGACAATGACAGTTCCCGCCTGGTAGGGTTCTAACGGGGACCCTAATGCCTGGTACAGAGAAGTCGTTAACTGTTAAAACCTTTAACCCAATAACCGAACACTTCGTCCTCTCTCCCGTAGTCAACAGTTCCTAATCTCGGCGTGCCTCGGTGTCCTACTGTGAAAAGAGGATGTGGCAGCCTAGCACTTCCTGCAGGACTGCAGGTGAGCTGCGTTCAGGCGTCCCTCCTAGGACGGGATGGAAAGGACACTCCTTTCCTTCTCTGCTGCCCGGGGAAAAACGGCCCATTCCCCGCGGTCTCCTAAGCAAAGCCCCGCCCACTGTCTGCACCGGAGCCCCCCTGAAGCTCCATTGTCAAGGAAACCACACTTTCCCCGCCCCTCTGACCGTAGTCCCACAACTCCGTCGCTCCCCTGTGGTCCCGGAGACTCACCCGAGAGACGCCTTCCTCGCCGCCCAGGGTCTGCAGCATCTTGGACACGTCGCGCACCATGCCCGGGTACTCCACGCACACCATGCGCCGCTCGCGCCGCAGATCCACGGGGATGGCGACCCCCAGCCCCGCATCGGCCGCCCCCGCTGCCATCGCTGCGAGTCTGGCCTGACCCGCCGCGGTCCCTTGCTCCACGTGTGCCCACAGGCCTCGCTTCAATGGTTCCGCGAAGAATTCGTTCCAAGCCTCCCTCGCCTCTGGTCTCTCTAAGTCCGTGGGCTCAGCGGAGTCTCTAAGGCCACGGGGAGCAAATGCCCGAGCAATGGCCCCACAGCTTCGGGGTGAACTACCACTCTATTCTCAACATTGTGTTTTTAAAATGGAGGGGTTTGCCCGAGGGGTGGGGCAAAGGCCTGTTTCTTCCACTTACCAGGGAGGGACCCATAGGATAATAGGACAGAGCCCAGCTCTCGACTTTAGCCAATGAGAACCCGGAGGCCAATGAGATTTTAGCCAATGAGGAGTCAAGCGGAAGCCAGGTTCCACCCCTTCCTCCAGCTCTGTAGTTTTAGCCAATAAAGAACCAGGTCTAGGTCAAGTCCCCACCCCTCCCTTGGCTCTAACCAGTGGCGGCTCGGGGTGAGTCGAAACCGACTTCCGATTGGCCTTTTGTGGGCAGGTCGCAGCAATGGCTTGATGTCCGGGGCGCGGAGTGGGCTGAGAGGGTCCCTGCAGGATGGGGCCAGCACCGCTCTTGCAGCCCCGGCTGCCCCAGGCTGGGTTTCTAGCTGAGCGTGGAGCCAGGTGGGGAGCTCTATCTGGAAATAGCGAGCGCGAGGGAATTGCGCTTTGAATGCTCGCTGATGCCCGCGTCAGTCCTTCATCTCTTAGGCAGTTAATTAAGCGCCGTTTGTGCCCTGGGTACCACTCGGAACCTTGCCGAGAGAAGCGTTACAGAAGCAGCTGTGTGGGGAACGCTGAAGCAGGGACAGGGGCCACTTAAGGAAGTTGTGGGTGAGAAAGGGGTTCTACAGAAAGTAACCTCTTGGGGTGATCTGGTCATAAATTCCTAAAGGGACAGCCACGCCCCAGGCGCATAAATTTAGCAAAAGGTTTATCTTTGCCCTGTCCGTTGTTTTTGTGCATAGTTAACAGACCTTTGAAAAGTAAGTGCAACTACCCTCCAGAGAGCACATAATTTTGTTAATTATCCTATAAGCCAATTCCCACCTTGCTTTCTCACATCCTCGTGGAATCTTCCTCACATTCCCTCCTTAATTCCAAATGCATAAAAGGAACTGCCACACTGTCACTCCCCGGAGCATTTGAGACCTTGCTCCCTACTAACTGCCAGTTTGCTCAAATCTTATAAAAATTCTTTACAGGTTTGGATGTTTCTTATATTGAGCAAGTTGCAGAAGACAAAACTGTAGGAAGCGAAGCCTTGGCTGGTGTGGCTCAGTGGGTCAGGCGTCATCCCACATAGGGAAAGGTCGCTGGTTTGGTTCCCGGTCAGGGCACCTGCCTGGGTTGCGGGTTCGGTCCCTGGTCAGGGCATGTACTAGGGGCAACCGACAGATGTTTCTGTTTCAGAACCAATGAGAGCAATATTTCTCTCCCTCTCTCTTTCCCTTCCCCTCTTTAAAAAAAAAAAAAGGAAAAACCATAGGGAGCAAAGTCAGGGGAGGTGAGGGAGGGGTCAAAGGTCGACAAAGGCCAGACATCCTAAAAAGGCGGCTTTTTCTGAGTGCAGTGGAGAGCGCTTACAGGAAGTGCCACTGCCTGAACAATGCATTGAACAGACTGTTCAACACACAGAGAATGGATCGGAGAGGCCAAAAGTGGGCTCTGATGAACCAGCCGAGGGGCTGCTTAGTCCAGGAAAGAGCTGCTGCCTGGGCCAGCGATGTGGCGATTAGGATGGAAGAAGGGACCGGATCTGAGGATATTAAGAGATTACGATCCATAAGCGTGAGGGGTTTCCTGATATGCGAACCCCAAGCGTCTGACGTGATTTCTGAATCAAAAGATTACCTCGTTTTTCTAGATGGATTTAAAGAGGCCAAGTAAGTGTCTGCGAAGACCACTGTGTTTCAAAATGGAAAATGTGTGACTTGCATGTGAACTGTGTCCTTAGATGGTGATTGGGAGACTTGGCTGGGCGCCCCAAAACTTTGAAAGAAAGGCCCCCTCTGAGAGCACAGCGAGGACTCCACCAGCAGCAAATGACGGAGAAGCCCACGGGGCCCCACCTTATGGGGGGGGCGCGTGAGGACGCAGCAGGCCCAGGCCCGCCCTCTCCAGGGGGAACTGCTAGCCTTGACATGCAGTTTTCTTTTAAACTTCTCACTTGCCCCCGTTCTGTGCTCCCCAACAGCCTTCTGGTGGGTGGTTGAATTTTCCTGAAAGAATCATAGTAGCAGACGTACATTTTACCCCTGCCTATAAAAGTAAATTAATAAGTCGGTGTGTTTACATCGGGCCCCTGTGAATCTGGTGCACAGGAGTCCGTCCTGAAGATGCTGTCGTGGTAGAACCAACTGACATGGTCTACTGACAGGTGGGACTGACATGGTGGAACTGAAGATGCTATTGTGGTAGAACTGACTGACTGTAAAAGATTAGATGCACAGTTATATTTGAATTTTATGTAATATAGGGGTCACACTTACACTAAACGTCCATTCATGATTTATCTGAAATTCACACTGACCTAGGTATATTTCTGTTTGCAAAGTATGGCACCTCTACCTCTAAGGTACTGAAGAAGTTGAGTTTCCAAACCTGCAAAGCTGATTCCAAACCACCTAGAACCATAGTGAGCCCACTGAGCTCCTGACCACCCCGCCCTCTGCCTCCCCATCCAATGACTAGTTTTGTCTGCTCTCATCTCTCTTTACGAGCAGGAGTGATCTCTCTAGAATGAAGTCTCACTCTGGCCCTGTCTCCAGTGACCCCCCCCCGACAATTCCCCATCCCACCAGCTGGCTGACCGCTCGTCCTGCTTGGTGCTCACCTTGCCCCAACAGTAGCTCCCTCCTGGGGAAGGGAGACGGGAGATGTGATAAATGCGTACCAAACCCTCACACCTGGCGTGCTGTGGGTTGGAGACACGTCCACCTCCTAACCCTGGTGGCCTGTGCACACGGCCTAACTTGGGAAGAGGTTCTCTGCGGATGTGATTAAGCGAAGGCCTTTGAGAGGAGGAAATCTTCCTGGATTGTCCAGCCCAGCCCTAGACCCAATGACAAGTGTCTTTGGAAGAGAGAGGCAGAGGAGACTGGACACCGTGGAAGAGGAGGCCTTCTGACCGCATCGGCAGAGTTGAGAGTGACGTGGACCCGGGGGGGTGCCGGGAGGGGCAGGAAGGACCCGCCGCCAGAGCCAACAGAAGGAGCGCAGCCTGGCGACACCCGGATTTTGGACACCCGGCCTCCGGAACTGGGAGCATCCATTTTTGATGAGTTTTAAGATACTCGGTTTGTGGGAATTTGTTACAGACCCCACAGGACACTGACACTGGAGGACAGAGTGCCTGAGTCTCTCAAGCATTTTTGGGATTCATTTTTGAGGCAGGTCGTTTTCGGTCATGAGTGGGTGGTTTTCCTTCTCTTTCGAGTTGCACGAAGCCCTGAGATCAGAGAGCCCCTCTTCCCAGGCCGGGGGCTCTCTCCAAGGTGCTGACTCGCCCCCCTCACCGTGCTGGGTGGTAACGCCACAGGCGAGGCCTGGGTGGCCGCCTCGCACCGAGCCCTCTAACGCCGCTCCCCGGGCACCCGCTGCGCGCGGGACCCTGCGCTGGCTTGGATGGAGCCGCGGAGGACAGAGAGCCCCCAGGCTGGCAGAGCTCATCCATCAGCGGAGGCAGGCAGCAAGCAAATGAAACATCTAAGCAAGGCCAGGGGAGGGGGCCACGCAGAGAAACAAAGCCCAGCACATGTTCAAATGTCTTCCTTCCCACCAGCCCTACAGGGCGTTTCCCCAAAGGGACCCAGGGAGTCACAAAGTGAGTCCTCCATCCCGCGCAGCTGGCCACCGGGGCCGGAGTGAGGGGGCGGCCCTCCGCCCACTGCCCCGTCCCCAGGCGCTAAGGAGGGGCGGCCCGGCTCTTGGCTGCCCCAGCATCCGGCTGAGTCCCTGCCCGGTTCCCTGGTTGACCTGCGACAGTCCTGTCCACAGAGGTGCCCAGGGCCTTGGGAAGGGGCTGCTGGCTGATTGGCGGGGCCAAGTCCCACGGAGTGGGGTGGGGAAACAGCCTGACATCCCCATGGCTGACTTCGGTTCAGCGTCCGAATACTGGCTGGGCAGCCCCTTCTTTGGGGGGAACTGAAATAGTGGGGCGGTTTACTGGTCCTTTATTAACCGAGGGCAAGAGGGGCTCTGGAAGATTCTTTCTTTGGGCCCCAGAGTCTGAATATTCCTTTCTGGGCCTCTGGTCAGGCTAGGAAGTGCGCAAGTGAGAGTTCAGTATTCCCCAGCTCGACTGGATTCTTGCAGCATCCTAAGGACAGGGGCGAAGACGTAGTGTTCACTTTCGGCCACCAGATGGCGACAGAGCACCCTTATGGGCAACGCCGCCACCTGGTGGCCATTAGTGCCCATGACACCTGGAAGAAAAAGCTAAGGGGCCGCTGAAGGAGAGACATGGGCCGCGGTGCTGGGAGCGAGCCTCCGAGGAGGTCCGGGCTCGGTGGGGGCGGGGTCCGCAACCTGCTCCCTCTCAGGTCCCGCCGAAGGGAGAATGGATAGAGGAAACGTGGTCTACCCACACAATGGAGTATTATTCAGCCTTAACAAAGAAGGAAATCCTGACACCTGCTACAATGTAGATGAACATGGGGGACATTCTGCTAAGGAAATAAGCAAGTCACAGAGGGACACAGGATGATGGCTTTTGTGGGAGGTCCCAGAGAAGGCAAATCCATGCGGACAGAAAGTAGGATGGTGGCTGCCAGGGTCTGGGGTGAGAGGAAAACAGTGTTTTGGGGACAGAGTTTCAGTTTTGCAAGGTGAAAAAGCCCATCCCCCATGGCTCCTCCCTGCTTCCTGCCTGGGGTGTGGGGACAGCCTCTCTTCTGCCCCAGCTCCCTTGCTCCTCCCCCCGTGGGTGTTGGGGACATCGCTGTCTTTTTGAAAAAACAAGCTCTTTAGTGGAAGGGTAACATCCAGAGTGGAAAGCACGCATGTGCGTCCCGATGAACCGTGACCCGGTGAACCCCCCGGGGTCACCTCGGAGCCCCTGTTCCCTTTAGGGTTATGGCTCCTGGTACGGCATCCTAAGAAATCTTTTCCCATCTCAAGTTCATGAAAATATTTCCTCCCAGGAGCTTTAGAGTTTTAGTTCATCCCGCATTTTCCTTGCTATGGTGGGATCAGTCATTTTACACAATTTCCTACTGAAAGTGAAACTTCTCCTGGGGTCTCTAACGCCTGTGGGACCCGAAACGGTGCCCCCTTTTCCCCACCCCTTCTCCCTCTCCATCTCCCCTCAGGTGAGATGTTTCCAATAACCATGGTTGTTCTTCTTGTTTTGTTTTTTTGACGGGTGGGTTATTTAGAGGTCTATTGGTTAATATCCAAAAATCGGGGAATTGTAAAACTATCTTTCAGTTATTGATTTCTAGTTCAATTCCACTGTAGTCAGATAACAGTCTGTATGGTTTCAACCCTTCCTTTAACATGTATTAGGACTTGCTTTATGGCCTGACACGTGGTCAGTCTTGTTACGTGTTCCAGGTGTGTCAGAAAACGATGTGCCTTCTGTAGGTGCCAGGTGCAGGGTTCTAGATCCTTCCAGATATATGTGTGTGTGTGTGTGTGTGTGTGTGTGTGTGTGTATCCACTTGTTCCATGAGAAAAGTGCTAAAATTTCCCATTATAATTGCCGATTTGCCTATTTCTCTTCTTACTGTTGTCAATATTGCTTTGTTTGCAAGTGACGTACATGTTATGTACATATGAATTCAGAAATGCAACGTATTCTGGTAAGTGGCTCTCTAACCGTCACGTCACAAAATGTTCCTTTTCACTGCTAGGGAAGTCTAAGTGGTGTGTTATTAATATCGCTGCAGGAGATTTGTTTTGGTTAATGTTTTCATGAGATACATCTCTTTCCATCTTTCACTTTCAGTCTTTCTGTATCTTTGTATTTTAATTCTGTCTCCTGTAAGCAGGCTGTAGTTGTATGTTTTTTAAAAACTGTCCAATATGCTTTGTCTTTGAACTGGAGCATTTAGTTGTTTTTGTATTTAATGTAATGCCGATATACAGGGTGGGGAAAGTTTACAGCTGTCTGCATGGAACATAATACAATAATAAATAAATAATCATAGAAGAATAACCTCTGTTTCGCATACTCACAGGTATAAAGCTACTTTTGCCCGCCCAGTACTTAAGTTTTTCATATTACTATTGATTTTCCATTCACCCCATCTCTTCTGTGTCCTTTTCCTCCCCTTTCTCTTCCCCGTTTATATTAACTATATTTTATTATTCTATTTGCCTTTTACTGATTACTCTGGAAATTATAATATGAACCCTTGATTTTTTAAAGTCAAATATAAATTAGTATTTTACTATGTCCATGGCAATGCGAAGACACGTTTAGACCCCTCTTGTCTCTTGTGTTATTATCATGACATACATGTGTATACATAGAGGCAGTGTGTACATATGTACCTTACATCAACTTTATTGAGGTACAATTTACGTGCAATAAAACACACCCAGTTTAAGTGCAGAGGTCGATGAGATGACAGGTCCATGGATGCGGTCAGCCCCTCAGTGATGATACGGAATTTTTCAATCACCCAGAGACTCCCCGGACCCCTTCACAATGAGCAACCTCACCAAGCCGGTGGGGAAACAGACAGGCCCTGGCGGTCTGGGGGCGAAGCTCGGGCATCTGCGCCCGGGGCTCCCTGGGACAGGCAAGGGTGGTGCTGGGGCGTGCCCTCCCCCCGAAACCTCCCACAAGGCCCTCCCAAAAGTGGGGTGGGAGGGCCCCAGACAGTCAAAGGGGAAAATAATCGCTACCCCGCTGGGTCAGGCCAGCTCCCTCCGGGGCTCCCCTTCCCGGGAATGGCAGCGCCAGGAATGTGGGGCCACCCCGGAGTCTGCCCTCCCTGGCCCCCTGCCTCCCTCCCTGGGGACAGGGTCATCTCCACCTTCTAAATCCGGGGTCCCATCCCTCTTCCCACCCTTCCATCACCCCGTTCGGCTCACGCCCCCTCCCGGCGTGACCGCATCCGCGCACATCTTTATTTCAGGAGGAAAGGCAAGTAGATTCCCGTGGCCCCAACCCCGAGACACCCCAGTCTTGTGGTGAAAAGGCCTCTCCCCACGCCTGTCCCCAGGCCCAGGACTCTCTTCTCTCTGGAGGGGACAAGGCCCCCAGTTTCTTGTTTATCCCTCTGGAGACAGTCTGCCTGCCAGAAACAAAATCAGGTCCGTGTTCCCCATCCTCTCAGAGAGCCCACAGCGGGCCCCCCGGTCGGCGTGTCCTGCGCCGTCCCGGCTAGTGAGCAGCTGCCCGTGCCCCCCTGGGCCGCCCTGGGGACGACACCGGGACCCTCCCTCTCTGGACGCCGCCGCGCCGCGCTCCCCCGGCCCGGCCTTCTCTGCCCTCCCAGGGCTGTCCTGGAAATCGCACCGCGGCAGCTCCCACGCGCGCTTCCTCGTTTCCTCACTCGGGGCCCAGCGTTCCGGCCGGCGGCCACCCGCGGTGCGTTTATCGGCCGGCGCAGGGGCACTCAGGTTATTTCCGGCTTCTGCAAACGGGGGTGCAGCCCCAATCTCTGCTGCGGGTCCCTCACACCTGGGCCACCTGTGGGGCGGGGCCGCTGGAGGAAGGGGGCGTGCCTGCGATTTTGTCACACAGGCACTGAACATCCCCCACTCCCGGCCCGCACTGTTGATAACCCGTCCCCCGGGGGCGCCGTTTCACCCCCCCACCCTGGCAGCCCCCCTCCCGGTGTCCGGCACCACCACCGTCATGGGGTTGTGTCATTGGCCCCCTCACCCCAAAAGAGCAGGGGCAGGATGGGGGGGCTGTTTCTCTCCCTCAAACGCAGAGCAGCCCCTCTGGGCAGCCTCAGACCTGCATGGCTCCCCATTGCTGGGGGCAGGAAACCCAAACCCTTTAACAGATTCTGGGGGTCCTGCTCCCCTGCCCCCAAAATCCTAGCCTTGCAGCCCGCCCCTCCCCCCGGCCTTGATGCCTTTGCCCCCATCCTCCCCTTCAGCTCGGGGTAACCTCTGGGAAGGGGTATACACCCCCCACTTTGAGGAAGCCCCTGCTTGGGGGGGCCCCTCCTGATTGTTGACGGCAGGGTTTCCTTGGCCGGTTTCCAGAGGCTTTCACAGGCAGACAGACAGACAGAGAGACTGACAGAAGCCTAGTCGGCGATGTCTAAAGAAGGGGCACTTCAGTAATGACCCAACCCCAGAACCGCGCCCAGAGCGATGCAGCCTTGGCTGGACTGGGGCCTGGGGGCTTGGGCCCGGACGGCTGGACAGGCCGGCCAGGGTGTCCGCTGCAGAGGGGCGCTCAGGGAACCTCGGCACAGGATGCATGGCCAGGAGGAAAGGGGGTGGGGAGGAGGAGGAGAGGGGGTGGCGGGCGGAGGTGAAGACGGGGGGCTGCCTTTCTGGACCCTGGGACCTGCGCCCCCAGCCCTGCCCTCTTCTGTCCTCTGGGCCCCTCACTCTCGTGCTCGCTCACTCGCAGTCTGCTCAGCATGGAGCCTGATTCCCCGGCAGGGGCACCTTCGGACTGAAAAGCCTTGGGGAAGAGGTGCCTTCAAGTTCGGTCCAGCTGTGGCCGAGCTGGCGCCTGCCTGCGTTCCAGGCTATGAGTCTGCTGAGGAGCGCTGGGCCAAGGCGGGCGCCTGTGGATGGCCTCCACGCTGCTCAGATTAGAGGCGGGCTCTCCCTCCCCCGGAGCGTGGGTGCTGTCCCCCGGGGGCAGCTCGGAGCCGGGGTCCCCGGGGAAGCAGTTCTCAAGCAGGGGCACAATCCACACCGGCTGTGGTGGACGTCCCCCGCCCCAGCCCCAGCCCCAGCCCCTTGGGGTGGGAGGGGAGCAGGCCCATGAGTTTGTCTGCTGTCCATCTGTCCATCCATCCTTCCATTGTAAAGTACTTATTGGCTGGGTGCCGGGGAGGCAGCGCGGATCTTCGGGGAAGGGACCCCGACAGCGGCCCACGCAGCTCTTCAATGAGAGTTGTGACCAGCACCCCTGGGGAGCACACGGGCTGGGAGCCTCTATACCCGGCGCTCCTGGGTCACGTGGGTGGAAAACAGAGTAAAGAAGGAGGGACCCGGTGAAGGAATGAGGGGGCCACCTTCAGGCAGAGGGAACAGCATTCTGGGGGACTGAGGCAGGCGCAGCCAGCCTGGGGCGTTCCGACGCGGCTGCTTTGTGGGTGCTCTCACGCCGCCCGAGGCCGCCTCCCTGCTACCGCCCTCGCTGGCCTCAGTCTTGGGACATTTCCTGCCGTCTCTCCCTGGACCATAAGCTGTTAGGGCCGGGCTCTGGCTTTCTAGCCTTTGTTCAGCAAACATCAAGCTCATCAGCTTTTTTTTTTTTTAATTGTGCTAAAATACACATACAATAAAATTGCTACTTTAACCATTAGTAGGTGCACAATGCAGTGGCATGAGAGAGCATTGCAGCGCCGCCACCTCCAGAACCTCCATCCTGCAAAACTGAAACTGCAGCTGTTAAACAGTAACTTTCCGCCCCCTCCCCGCAGCCCTGCAACCGCCCATCTACTTTCTGTCTCTATAAATTTGCCTGTTCTAGGGACCCAAAGTGAGCGGAATCGGGTGGCCGCAGCCCTTCTGGGACTGGCTTCTGCCATTGGGCCTCCTGCCCACAGGGCTCAGCCACGCTGGAGCAGGTGCCAGAAGTCCCTTCCTTTTCAAGGCTGAGTGGTGTTCCACCTGTGGGCGGACCCTGGGTGTTTATCTGCCGTCCATTGTCGGAGCACTTGAGTGGCGCTCTCTTTTGGCTGCCGTGCACGCTGCTGCCTTGGCTCGGCGTCTGGGGTGGAGCACGCACCCAGCGAACAGTTGGTATTTTGCGACATTCCAGAGTAAAGGGACTGTAAGCCTTGCCCGGACTAGCCACCCTCCTTTGCACCTCGAGGCCCCTGAGGAATAAAGGGACTTCCCGGTGTCACGAGGGCACCCTGTCTCATTCCCTGCTCCACTCTGGCGGTCCTCACGGTCTCCTGAGAAGGGACCTGAGAAAGCCTCTCCAGGAAAAAAAAGGTGGCCGACACTTAGCCCTGTGTGCCCAGCACTGTGTGAACACTTGTCCCCAGGCCACCCCCGTTCCGCCCTGACACGGACCCCCCAAGCCCTGAGACCTGAGACCCCGGGGGGAGGGGGAGGGTCTCGCCCCCTGGGACGACCCTGTGGGGGTGGGGGTGGGCCATCGCTCTCATTTCACGGACAAGCAGGGGGTCCAGGGCCGAGAAATGACTCGTCTGCGCGAGGCCCAGCTCCAATCCTGTCGTTCTGTCTGTCCGTCTGACTCCACCCGCCGAGGAATCCTGGAGGCCTCCGGCCGCAGCCTCCGCGCATGTCCAGCTCCGGGCAGCCAGGAGAGCCTGGGCAGTCGGGACTCCCCAGGGCCGGGGTGGCTGAGCGGCCGTGGAGGCTCCCCCGCCCTGAGGCCCGGCTCTCGGCTCTGCGGCCCCACACCGTTTGCAGGCCCAGCGTGCACAGGGCCGGGCGGAGGCCTCTGTGGGCGCCCTCCCAGCGAACTTTCTAAGAAGGCCCCCACCCTTCTCTTTCTCCCTCCCCAGTGGGGGTGGGATGGCCACACCAGTGCCCGCCAGCAGTGCTTCCTCTTTGCCTGGCTTGCTGTGAGGTGGCCCGGCCACCGGCCACCCAACGGCCTGCCCGCCGGCCGAACTTCCTGGAGGCCAGGCCTCCGCACCACACCTGCGACCGGCAGCCCCCGGCTGCTCTGGAAGGGTTATCTGCCGGAGGGCCTTTGAGGGGAGCGGGCCCTTATCTCCCTGCCAGGGGCCTGCCCTACAGTTGGGGCTCTGTAATCTGACATTGTGATTTTTTCACCCTTGTTTCCCCCCCCTGGGGAGGGAAGATTTGCTGAATCACCCTGGGGAGGTGGTTGGAGGGGCTGGGGGCGCGGCAGCTGGAGCCCAGCGATAAGTCTGGGGCCGCGGAGGGGCGCTGGGGAGGAAGCCTCGGACTGCGACGGTTTCCAGCTAAGATTGTTGTTCCGCCCAACTGCTCCGAGGACATTCAGCTCAGGGTCCTTGCGCTGAGGGTGGGCCCAAGGCAGCGTCTTGTCAGCCATCAGGGACTGGCGGCAGGGGCCCCGCGCTGCAACGGCGAGCCAGGGTGAACGTGGGCCGCGCTGGGTCACCCCCGCTTTACACATGGGCCCCTCCAGCGCCGCCGCGGCACCCCAGTGGGATGGAGGATGGAGCATGGCCGGGGCAGGCCAGCGGGCTTTTATCTCCCAGGCCTCTCGCCCGCTGTTTCTTTGGTGTGGGGCCGCCTCTCCGCTTGCGACAGGTCAAATGATTTTCATCTCTGAGATGTCTGCTTCCTTCAGGAAATCTTCCCTGACCCCGGGTTGGGCTTGGTGACCCCTCAGCTGCCCAGTGTCCCCTGGGTGTCTCTCTTCTGGGTCTTGACCCCCTCCCTGCAGGACCCAGCTCAGGGTGGACACCCAGCACATGCTTGACAACCCCGAGCGGAGTTAGCCTGCGTGGGAGCGAATGTCTGGGGCCTGAAAGGGGGAAGAAACCCCCAGAGGGGCTGGGCCGGCGGCCCCGGGTCCCCCTCTGTGGCTGAGTGGCCCTGGCAGAGAGAGGTGGCCGCAGCAGCCTGGGGCCATCGCCTGCCGCTCCCCCTGCAGAGTGGCCTGACCTTCAGGTGCCCTGTTCCCCGCCCCTGCAGGGGCTCTAGTGGAGACAGATGTCCCCACAGCCCTGAATGGCAGCAGGCCACATAGAGAGACAGGGTCGCGCTGGGGGCGGTGGGAGGGCCGGGAGCGGGGCCCGGGCGGAAGCCTCCCCAGCACGCTCTCTGCCCCCTGATTTCTGATTCCCCTCAGAGTCCGATGGGCAACCGCAGCCTGGGGAGCCGGGGTGATTGACGCCCCTGAGTCAGTGGCCACATCCCCTGCTGCTCCCAAAAGGGGCTTCTGAGGCAGGAAGAGCTGCCCACGGTGGTCGCTTCGCTGCCTTCCTGCCGGCCCGCTGGGCTCAGAGATAAGTCCTCGCTGCGCCCGGAGAGGCCTGGGGGCTCCGGCCTTCCCCAGAAATCATGTCAGGGCTCCTCGTGCGGAGGAAGGAGCCCGAGCCACGATAACCCCTTTATTTTTAAGAGATCCGGGAGGAAGTCCCAACTCACCCTGCACAGAAATAGCTCCAAGCCTTAGCCTGGCTTCTGCGGCCTCCGCTGTCAGCAGGGACCGCCCGTGAGTGTGGCCCAGTTCTGGTCATCAGGCAATGGCACGGAGGACACTGGCCCAGGGTGCCCAGCCCTGGGCCTGTGCTCCAAGGCCACAGCTGTTGGCCATGAAAACAACAGCTCGGTTTATCGGTGCGTGATGTGGGGAAAGAGCGGAGGGTCGGCGCACGAGGCGTGGCCTGGTGCCGGCCGCAGTGGGCCGCCCGTGGACCCGCCGAGCTATCTCGCCTCTCCGGCCTCAGCTTCCTCATCAGGAAAGTGGGGATAATCATAATGCCTCCTTCAAAGGGGTCGTTTCTATGAAGCGCCTGCGATATTGCCTGGCCCTGTCTAAGCTCTAGTGTGTACTTATATTAGACGCTAGTTCACCATCCGTAATGCCAAGCAGAGGTCCAAGTCGCAACAACGTGTTGGGCACTGCTTTCCCATCTTCCTCGATTTCATGCTCCAGGTGCGCACTCTCCTGGCAGCTGTGGGCCCACTGTGTGCGAGGCCTAGTCTGTCTCCTGCCGCCGCCCCGCCTCCCATTGCCTCGCTCAAGGACGGACGTAAGGTCATCTTGGGCCCCAGGAGTGTGCAGGCCAATCTAGAGATTTCTAAAGGCCACGAGTGTTACTGTATGGAGAAACTGAGGCCCAGAGGGAGGTCCTGAAAGTCACCCCCCCGCCAAGTGGGGGCCAGAGTGACACCCCCCCCCCCGCCACACCCCAGCCAGGACTCACTCCTTCCCTGTCTCTCTCCTGCTGCTTGGTGAGGCCTGCCCTGGCCACCCGGTGAATGGCGACCCCAGTGTGGACACACCACCCCTCCTTGACCCTGTGTCTCCTGGCTCATGTCTGTTTTTCCCCTGTGTCCCCGCTGACCCCCGAGAAGGAGGGCATTTTGTCTGTTGCCCCAGCACCCCGCCCCTCTGCACCACGCAGAACGGCGCGTGGCCTGTGGCCGGCGCCCGACACATGCGAGCCGATGAACGAATGCTTTCCAGCCCATGAGGGTGGACTCCGTGCCTCTCGTGGGGTCCCGAGCCTGGCCTGTCGTACGGACCCTGGGGGACACGCTGCCCGCTCTGCACACGCGGGCAGGCCTGACCCTGGGCTGGGTAGAGGAGGCGCCTGCACACGGCTCCGGGGCTGCCGGGCTCAGCCGGGCACCCCCTGCCCGCCGAGGACCCTCCTTCCTTCTCTCCGTCTTTCTCTACCCCCACCCCACCAAACGGAAAATCCCCACGTGGTTATTATAAAAATCACAGAAAGCCCAGGAAAAGTCTAGAAAAAGGAATTTTAAAAATCCACCACGATGTCCCCCTGCCCCCAAGATAACCCTCTGGACCTTGAGGCCCCCACAGGTGACCCTTGCCCCGAGGCCAGGCTGCCTGCCGCTGGGCTTTGGGCCCCCCGCACAGGTGACAAGGCGGGTGGCTGCCTCATCCGTCCCATTCAAGGCTCCGTCCTGGCTGCCCCGGTCCCCCCGTCTGCCCCTCGTCTACGCTCACTCTGAGACTCAGTTTCCTTGTTCGCAAGGCAGGATGACCGCATCCCCGACTCCCCTGTGGTGACCCCCGGGATGGTGACTAGCGCCGGGCCGGACATTCGGGAGGCTCCCTAAGTGAGAAACAAGTCCTCACGCCGAGACCACGGGTCAGGCAAAGGAAAGGCCGGCGTGGGATGAATGGTGGCGACATGACCTCTCGCTCACTTCCTCCTGCTTCCCACACGCGTCTGGGGAGTGGAAGCTTCCAGAAAAGGGGACTTTCTCTGTTGGTCTTGCAGAAGAGCTGGGACTAGGGGTCCCACCCCATGGCCTGGAAGGCCGGGACCGGGAGAAACGGGGTCTCCAGCCTGCGGCCACAGGGGCTCGCGCCTGGCTGCGCGTGCCGGTGCAGCTGGGGAGTGGGGGGCGCCCCTCGCTCTTAAGGAGCCTAAGGGGCCTCTTCCTCCCTGGCTCTTTTGTTGGGGTGAAGTGGTTGGAAGGGTCTCCCTCCTGCTCTGCTCCTCCCGCTCGTCGGGCCCCCAGGCCCCTGATAACACTTGGAAGGCGCTATCGGCAGGGAGCTCCTGCCGCCGGAGCCCGGGGCCTGCTCCATGCCGACGGTTGGCAGCCGTCACTGTCTGATAAACTTATCAGACCGAACCTGAGCCCCGTTGCTCAGCACAGCCCCTGCCCCAGATTTCCCTCCTCCTGCCTTCCTGCGCCCCTCCTCCAACCATCGAGCCCGGGGCTCTGCCAGGCTCCCGGCTGGCAGCTGACCGCAGCTGGACCCACTGAGGCCAGAGGGACGGCTGGGTGTCTGGGAAGGTCTCATGTCCAGCGTACACCCCACTGCTCCCAAGCCAGGGCCTCCGTCTTAGGGGTCCCGACCCACCGGCCAAGGAGGCGTCGGGGTAGTATGCCCACCTTAGACTTTTGGGGGACCTCCGAGGTGCTGGGCCCTAGCTCAGCGTCAGGATACAAAGGACTGAACCCAGTGTCTGCTGGGAGGTGCTTCAGGGGGTTGCGGGTTGGGGACAAGCCGGCCAGCACTTGTGAAGGAAGAAGGCGCCTGCCGCTGGAGTGGGCTGTGCCTTGTCACCTGCGGAGACCTGCAGGGCCAGCAGGGAGTGGCAGAGAGGCAGCTGCCGAGGCAGGGAATGTATTGGTGCGAGGGAGTCTTTTTTTAATGCCACCGATAATGTTATCACGTGTGCCCATGGCAGAAAAATGCAGCATGCACCCTGAAAAAGGAGGAGAAAAAAATCTGCACAACCCCGTTGTTCAGCCGCTGTTGGTACACTGCCCTTCCTCTTGTGCACTTCCTCCCACGTGCGTGCGAGTGAAAATGGGATCACATGGTGCAGACTGCTATCTAAACCACGCTGCACGGAGGATATCACGGACAGCTTCCAATGTTGACACATTTACTCTGCAAAATCTAGTCTCGTCAATTTCTTTTAGTAAAAAAAGAAAATAGATCTATATGTAGATAGATAGATAGATAGATAGATACACAGACAAATCCGAGTCTCCTTTGCAGACAGCACAGAGTGTGAAACCCAGCCCTCCGTCCCGCCCCCAGGAAACAACTGCTCTCAACGGCTGGGTGGACTTTCTCCAGATTTGCTCCTCTGGGCATGCGCACGCCTACGCTGTGCTTTCTTCCAGGACTGCGTGCTGCTGGGAAACAGCGCCAGGCCCCTCTGGTCAGACCTCAGAAAGCACACCGTGCCCGTCCCCCGGCTGCGCGGACACTGCCGGCCGCGTCCTCGATCCCGCAGCCAGCATCCTCTCGCCAGTTTCGATGGTTCCAGTTTGTTCCCCAGGACATGCGGGCTTCAGGAGACAGTCCTGGAGCTGATCTTTCTCACCCAGGGCTGTGTCTTTGACTCAGATTCCTAGGAGCGGACAGGAGGGTGTGGGGTGAGCACAGGCGGGCAATCTCTGTACTGGAGCCGGGTGTCAAGGGTCCCGGGGGGGGGAGGACGGCACTTCAGGGGGAGGGGACGCCGCGGGCCCAGGCCGGGGGCGGGAAATGGCGTCGAGAGCGTTCCCTAACGGCCTTTCGGGGGAACAATGGGAAAGACGTTGCGGCTCACGCAGCGTCCCAGGGAGGCCGGAGTTTGGCCTTGACATTCTTCTGTGTCCTCCCTTCCACAGGGGCGGGTGGCGGGGGCAGGGGGTCCCCCCTGGCCTGCCTCAGCAGGGGGCGGGGAGGAGGGGGCTGATGTCAGGAGCTGCTGTCACTCCTGATGCTGATCCCGAACTGGCCTGCGGCGCCTGGTGCCCCCACTGTGCTCCCCAGGCCATGCGGGGCCACCCCCCGCCCTGGGACTGGCCTTTTAAAGCTCAGTCTGATGTCTCCTGGGCGCTGTCCCTGGTCTGCCAAGGGGTCGATGGCTCCGGTGACTTCAGGAGACGCTCCTGGGCGTTGAGCCTCCCCTGTTGCGCCCCCGCGTCACACTCTGCCCCGCTGCGTCTGGTCATCCCAGCTTCAAACGCTTCTGGCCCCTCCGGGTTCTCCGTTACTCTCTGGGTGCGTCTCTTGCACCCCCTGCCGCTGCCACCACCGCTAATTTGTCCCGCCTCTTCTCTCTGCCCCCGTGCCGGCTGGGGGCCGCCTAGGGCTTGAGTCTTTAATCGCTGGCAGGGCAGAGCCCCGTTTGCTCTCCAGAGGACTTTCAGGATAGACCCTCGTCTTCTAGATAATCCAGAACCTTCACCGCCCACTCCCCGCACCGCCCCAGCCTCCAGGCCCTGCCTCTTCCCCTCATCTGGTCCTTCTGCTCCTTCCCTGTGTCTCGGGGGGCCCTGGTCTTGGGGCCAGGGGACACAGCTGCCCCGCTGGGGTGTGCCCTGCCCTGGCGGGGGCACACGCCCCCCACGCAGGAGGGTACAGGCGGGGCCTGGGGGGGTAGCCTGCAGCCTCCACCGCTGACGGGACGTTGCATCTGAACGTTAACTCAGACCTTGTATCCTGCTCCCCGATGAGACCAGTTTGTTTTAACAGCGAAATATGGGTGCTGTTCTTTGGTGTTGAGTGAATTGACGCTCGAATCAGGTCACCGGCGCCGCCCCGACATCTCACGTGGCCCCGTGCACACTGCGCAGCCCTCAGCCGCGGGGCCCCGTGCGACAGTCTGAGGCGGGTCGCGGTCACCCCAACAGCTCCTGGGTGGGGCCTCGCGTCCTCGGGTGACTAGGAGTGGTCCCCTGACCCTGGAAAAGGGGCAGGCCTTGGACGGGGAGCCCCGCCCCCGCTGCCCGAGCCCGCCTGGGCGCCTCCTCCAGCGGCCACCGCTGTGCACGCAAGGGCCCTCCTTCCGGCGACCCACGGGGCGGGGCCCAGGCCAGCCGAGCAGGGGCACCCCGAGCAATCCCCGACCCCAGCCCCAGGGACTGCCTTCGGCTGTGAGGGGCAGAGGAGAAGGGAGGGAGAAGCAGAATGCACAGATCCCCGCGCCTGCCCCCGCCCTGGCCCCCCGTCTCTGCACAGTGCGAGTGGGGCCTAGCCCCAGCCCTCGGAGGCAGCGGCGCCCGCCCTGCACCGCTGTGGGCACTCAGCGGAGGGGCCCCCAAGCCAAATCCTGGTCTCCCAGAACCTCGGCAGATGAAGAAAGGCACATTGTGCGGCTCGCGGCCCCGCCCTGCTGCAGAAGTGGCTGAAATCCTGATATTGATGTGGTTTTGTTTAGCAAACAAGGAACATGCAAAGCAGCTCGTGTGTGTGTGTGTGTGTGTGTGTGTGTGTCCTGCACCCACCCTCACACCTCCCCCCACCTAGGAGGTGCAGGGTGAGGTCCCTCACCCGCGGCTGGGGCCACTACAGGCCCAGCCCTGCTGTGCGGCTCTGGGCAAGTCCCTTCCCGGTCTGGGCTTCCCGGTCGCACGGACGGGAGGCCGGGGAGCGGCTGATCTCCAGGCGGAGTCGGCTCTGGGGCGCTGGCCGCTGGGGGTCCTCTTCCTCTGGCTCCAGGGGCCAGGTCTGCGGGATGTGAACTGGGGGGAGCCCGCTGAGCGAACCCGACCGCCTTCCCACGCAAATCCCGAACCCCCACTCCGCCCTCGGCACCCCGGACAGGTTTGCGCAGGGGAATCCTGGCTCTGGTGAACAGGAAGAGCCTGGGGCATGCAATAGGCCAGCGGTCCTGCCCCGCCCAAGCCGGGGCCCTGGAGCCCACTTTCCCACAGGACCTTGGGTTCCCACAGGGTCCCAGCAGAGGCGAGGTCCGGAGGAAACACCGGCAGGTGTCCTCGGGGGACAGGTGCATGGGGGCCTGAAGTCTGAGACCTGGAATCGGGTACCCTGGTCCCAGTGCCGCACTCTCCTGCTGTGTGACCTTGGGCAAGTGGGCCGACCTCTCTGGGCCTCAGCTGCCCCCTCTGTAAAACGGGAGAAGGGCACCTCTTTGCACAGGCAGGAGGCAGTGTGTGGAAACCCGGGTCCGGCTCGGTACCCGCAAGTGACTCACGTAGAGCAGCCCTTGCTGTGGGCCCGGCCTGGGCTTGGTGTTGAGAGCCAGAACCCAGAGACATGCCAGCTAGCAAAGGGAAGGTCACCCCTGGTCACCGCCAGTCCAAGTCCAGCGGGTGCTGAGCTGCAAGCGAGGAACCCACGGAGCCCAGCGCTTCGAGGCGGGAGGACTTCGCGCTGGAAAGGCCGTGGGAGGAGCCTCGTCCTTGGCGCGCACGGCCCCTGCTCACTGCTGTACTCACCAGGGAGTCCTCCCAGGGACCCGCAGGGATGCACGGCACGCCCACCGTTTGACGGAGCGGGGGCTCCACCCGAAGTCACACCGCCAGCGAGGGGGCACCAGGCTTCACTCAATCACATCCGCTGAGTGCTTTGTGCCATATGGGCAAACACTGCCAGGTCCCGGGGCCAGGACGCAGGTGTCACCTCTGGGGGCCGTCACTCAGCCTACCACAGCGGCCACGTGAGGACCCGGCTGCGGGAAGCTTACCCTGAATTAGCTAGGTGGGCCCCGCGTGGTCAGCCTCGCGTTTGGCTCCAGAGGACTCACGTTGGCTCCTGAACCTCCAGGACTGCGAGAGGAGTTTGCGTTGCCTGAGGCCCCCGAGCACAGCCCTCTGCGCTGGCGGGGCCCTGCCCAGCGGTCTTGCCGCGCCGTGTCCGATGCTCCTGGTCCAGCCCCCATCTGTTTGGTCTGGGCACGCGTCTCCCAGCCTGTCTTAGGGCGACTGTGTGGCTGTCGCTGCTTTTCGAAGCTTCCCCCCACCCCTCCCCAAAGCCTCGGACGCTGGCTCGCACCCAGCAGCCACCTAGTAAATGCTGGTCCCACGTAAATAAACCTGTGTCTTTATTTCCATTTACAGCGGTCGAGGGGAACGGGCACTGGACGGCAAGAGCTGCTGGCGTCTCCAGCCCCAGGGTCTGATGGCGGGACTGGACCCCCGGCCCCAGGGCCAGGCGAGGGCCGGCCGGCAGTGGGGGGGAGCCAGCAGGTTTGGCTGAAGCAGAGGGGTGCTCGGCATCCCCCGGGGGCAGGAGGCGGCTCTGATCTGACCACCCGGCGGCCCGGAAGAGGCCCCCGCAACCCAGGGGACCAGGTGTCAGCATGAGGGGCAGGAGGCGCCAGGAAGGGTTCTCGGTGGGTCCCGGCTCCAGTCTGCCCGCAGCACCCCTGCCCACGTGGGGCTCCGCTGGCCTTCCGGGCCCTGCCCTGGGGGAGGCGCCCACGGTTTCACACCGGCAGCTCAGCTCCCACCCCCTATGGCAGGAGACTCTTGTTCCAGAGAGGGAAAGCAATTTGTCCAAAGTCACGTAGCAATTTCGTGAGTCTGAAAACAAGCTGGAAGACTCTCATCCAGTGCTGCCGCCAAGAGCCTGGGGATCTGGGTGCGTGAGGCTGACCTCCCTCCGGGCGGTGGGGCCTCGGGGCGGGCGCTGCCTCACTTGAGGTTGTGCTGGCTCTCGCGGTGCCGCCGAAGGTCCACCTTGCGCTGGAAGCCCTTGGTGCAGAGCTCGCAGCTGAAGGGCTTGAAGCCTGTGTGCTTCCGGCTGTGGGTGATGAGGTTGGAGCTCTGGCTGAAGGCTTTCCCGCACACCTGGCACTTGTGCGGCTTCTCTCCTGCGGGACAGCAGGGGCTGGGTCAAGGCTGTGCGCGCCCGGCCTGCTGCCCCAACGCCTGGCGCAGGTTCCCCAAAATTCTCTTGTTGTAGCAGTCCACACTGGCTTGCCACCCACTCCTTCACTGGATCGTACCCGGATTAGGGCAGGGGCTGGGTCTGCCTGGGTCATCAGCCTAGCACGGCTCCTGACATGGAGCCTCTTACAAAAGAGGCACTCGGGTGGCAGCCAAGGGGGGCAGGGAGGAAGGAAGGAAGGGAGAGAGGGAGGGAGGGAGAAGTGAGTGAATGGAGGAAAGAATGAGTGAATGAACAAAGAAATGAATGAATGAATGGTGAAGTGAGCGAATGAATGAGTGAAAAATTCACCTAGTCTCACTTCTACCCAGAGGCCTACACTGCTGACTTCTGCTCTTTCCTGCCAGCATTTTCTCTATGCACCAGGTGAACTTAAGTAACGCGTGGCAGCCAGCCCTCCTGTTGGAGGGGAGCCCCCCATGTAACTTGACCCCACCGTCCTGCTAACAGGGAAAGGTGGGGGTACGCAGGGACGCTGCCTGGGCCCGGGAAGCACGGCCCGGGGACACGGGGGGCGGGGTGCAGCCTGGCGCCGGCGGCTCACCGGTGTGGATGTAGGTGTGCTTTTTCATGTCCGACTTCTGGTGGAAGCGCTTGCCGCAGAACTGGCAGGGGTAGGGCCGCGTGTCCGAGTGGATGAGCAGGTGGGTGGACAGGGTGGACGAGCGCTTGAAGGCTTTGCCGCACATCCGGCACTCGAAGCTGCGCTCCTGCCGGAGGAAACGAGGCCCCGGGGGGTCAGGCGCAGGTGGGGCCTCGCGACCCAGGGCTGCCAGGCTGGGCGCAGGACTGGACCTGGCCGGAATCCCCTGAGGAACAGGACACTCCGTTGGGGGGGCCTCAAGGACAGCGCCTGGTGGAGCAGGACCCAGGGTCCCCCATTGCTGCCCCCCAGGAGCGGCTGAGGCTTGGGGCCTGAGTGGCCTCCTGTGGGATTTTCCCCTGTAACCTTCACAGTATCCCAAACAAAGTTCATGTTTGTTGACTGACTGATGGACCGACTGATCTGGGAGGTTTTTTTTAGGGATTCACATTTCACGTCCCTGAGCCCAGAGTGAGTTCCCTGAGGTGGGGACGGTCAAAGTCTGAATTACTGAGGCCTGAGTCTGGCTTCTGCTTCTTACGAGGCATGTGACCGTAGGCAAGTTGTTTAATCTCCCTGAGACTCCGTTTCCTCGTCTGCACATTGGAACAGTAACGCTGACGACCTCAAAGGGTCGTCGGAAGGCTCGGAGGCCAAGAACCGGCCCGCGGTTCGTGCCCACAAATGCACGTTCTCGTGGTCATTTCCTGCCTCGCCCACCTGACCCAGGGGTAGCAACTCAGGTCAGCTGCAGGTGCTCTTCTGGAATGGAACACTAAAGGCAGGGTTCCTGCCTCAGGTAGGGCTACGGGGCAAGAGGGGAATGCTTAAGCCTGACTCTAGGATGCCAAGGCAAGGACACGTGCCTGGCCCCAAGGGACAGGACCATGTCCGAGCCTCACAGACACCGTGCTGCCCGGAAACCAATCCGGGCCAGAGAGTCTCCCAACTGTGCAGGAAACTGACTTGGTCCATCAGGGAGCTAAGCGTGTCAGGAGTGGGCATCGGAGGCTCAGACGTGGGGAGGAGGGAGTGAGGGCCCCCCACTCTGTGTCCCTGGGCTTCCTGGGAGTAGCACAGAACAGGAGGGGACGTGAGGGTGCTGGGCTGGGCCATCTGCCCACCTGGGAGTGGACGTGTGTGTGTTGCTCCAGGCTCACCGCATGGCCGAAGGTTTTGCCGCAGACGTCACAGGCGAAGGGCCGCGTCCCGCTGTGGGAGCGACGTACATGCACCTCGAGCCCGTGTGGGGTGGAGAAGACCTGGGGGCGGGGCAGCGCGTGAGCCCACGGGGCTGCAGAGGGCAGCTGGGCCTGGGCCCCAGGGCAGTCCCACCCCCACCCCTGCCGGTGCCCAGCTCCAGCTGCGACAGGCGGCGGGGAAGGAGCCCTGGGTCGCCGATTGTGCTGGTTTGTGCTGTGCATCCTGGGACGGTCCCTTTCCCCATGGGGCTGGGTTTCCTGGGTATAGAATGGAGCCTGGGGGAACCTGGATGGCCCCTCCTAGCCCTCTCTGGAGGCCTGGTGGTTAAGAACCAAGGTCAGCCGGAGCCAGGCTCGAACCCGGTTCGGAGGTCTACTTGCTGTGCGCTCGTGCTGAGTGACTCAGCTTTTCTGAACCTTAGCCGGGCATCTGCCTCCCGGGGCTTAGCACGGGGCTGGGCACCCAGTCAGGGCTCAAGGGACAGTGACGAGGACACAGCTGGGGATCCTTGATGCCACCAGTGGCCCAAGATGCGCAGGGAAGGACTGCCCAGCTCTGAAGTCCCGCTGTGGCCGGCGGGCTGGGGGCAGAGGCAGAACGGGGCGCCAGCCCGCCCACCTCCGCCGCGCACCTTGTTGCACTTGACGCAGTGGTACGTGTCCATGCCCGGGGAGTAGCGGAGGCTGAAGTCCAAGGGCGGCTCGGTGCTGGGCACCAGGGGGCTGCCGTACAGGCTGACAGAGCGCTCCAGGAAGGCAGACTGCATGGTGGAGGGGGCCTGCCGGTAGCTGTGGCCGTAAGACGAGGCCAAGGCATCCCAGGAGAAGCTGGGCTTGTAGAAGGGGGGCGAGTCGGAGGGCGGTGAGTCCCCCCGGTCCCGGGTTGGGGGCATCACAGCAGGACCGTCTGTGGAGAGTGAGGCCCGTGCCTGGTGGTGACCCACTTAGACGCAGAGAACCCACTCCCCCACCATGTGCTGGGGGCTCAGTGCGTACGTCCTCGACGTGCAGGTCCGGACCCTCGCTGTGGGTCCTCGGCTCTCCCAGACCAGAGCCCTCCGCCCCTACAGAGGGCCCCCCCGCCCCCACTGCCCCAGGCCCCTGCGTCGGCCTCCCAGCTGCTCCCTCCAACCCCCACCCCAGTCTCCTCATCTGGAAATGAGCTCCCATCTGGGAAGGGTCCGTGCAGAAGCCCGGGAGCCCAGCATGCAGGTGACCTTGCTGGTCCTTCCTGACTCCACGACTCCAAGGGTCCCTTTTTCCTGGAGCCCCCCAACTCCCTTGCCCTCCCTGAAACGGCCAGGGGTCTCAAGCCAGGTACCTGGTGCCAAGACCATCCTGGTCAAGCTCTGGTCCAGCTCCAGCTCTGGCTCCCGTTTGAGGTCGGTCCAGTCCAGACACTGGTTCGGTAACAGGGTACTGACAACAGGGTCATCGCTCGGGACTTGATCCCTGGTCACTGGGGGGAGACAGGACGATCAGCGCCACCAGCTGCAGCCCTGGGAGGGAGCACTCCCTTCTCAGGGGGAAGGGGACCCGGAGAGAGACCGGCTTGCCGCTGCCACTCTGGCTGCTCAAACTCAGGGGCTCTGCCCAGGTCGGGGAGCCAGCTGGCGACCAGGAGGGGACCCCCTGGAGCGCTCTTGGACCAGCGTCTTGTTCTGCGGAGCACCCGCCCTCAGCCCTCGATCGGATCCGTTTAGGGCCCGCGCGTCCTCAGGTGTAGCCACCGAGGACCAGATGAACTCTGAGCTGTCGCTGGCCCCAGGGCTCAGGGAGATGGGGCATTCATTCACTCACTCACTCAGCCCACACAGATGGGGCTCCTCCTGCTCTCAGATCTGGAAGGGGCAGGGGGCAAGGGGCTGCTGCAGCCCCACCACGGGGGGCAGGGGGCAGAGGGGGCGCACGGGGGGCGGGGCGCGGCCTGTGCTCTCACTCACCCGGGCTCAGGGCAGGAGGCCAGACGGGTTCCTCATCCTGGGTGCGGGGCTGGTGGTACGTATGAGCCTTCTTGCTCTTCACCAGGAAGGAGCGTGGCATTGTCCCCGTGTGCCCCCAACACCTGCATGCGGAGAAAGAGAGGACGCTTAGGAGGACAGTACTCCACGGCATGGTGGCGCCTCCTCCTGAGGCTGGAACTCACTGCCCTGGCCTGAACAGTGTCCGCCCAATGTCTATGACTGTGACCTTAACCTTATTTAGAAATAGGGTCTTTGTGGATGTGATCAAGTTAAGATGAGGTCACGCTGGATTGGGGTGGACCCAAAATCCAATACACCTATGTTCTTTTTTTTTCCCTTCAATTTTTATTTATTTACTTAGTTTTAGAGAGAGGGGAAGGGAGGGAGAAAGAGAGGGAGAGAAACATTGATGTGCAAAAGATACATTGATCAGTTGCTTCTCGCATGTCCCCAGCTGGGGACCTGGCCTGCCACCCAGGCATGTGCCCTGACCGGGAATCGAACTGGCCACCTTTCAGTCCATAGGCTGGTACTCAATCCACTGAGCCACACCAGCCAAGGTGCCTGTGTTCATATAAGAAGAAGGGAATCTGGGCCCACAGGCCCAGACACGCAGGAGAGTGCCACCCACGAGGTGGAGGCAGAGACTAGGGTGACACAGCCACAAACCAGCGGCCGCCCAGGGTCTCTGGGGGCTGCCAAAGGCAGGAGGGGGCGTGAAACACGCGCCCTCAGAACCTGCACAAGACCGGCCCGCCGACACCTTGACTTTGGCTTTGTGGACTCCAGAGTCCTGAGAGAATGTGCTTCTGAAGTTTTAAGCTGCCCGGTTTGTGGCACCTGCTTATGGCACCTGAAATTCCTAACTGCCCTCACTATTCCTGGGTAGGAAACGAACACGCCCACCTCTAGAAAGCCACTGCCGCCCATGTGCCTGAGCTGCCCCGGAGCAACGGAGGAAGAGGGGGTCCCCACAGGCGTGCCCTGCGGGCCCACATCCAGGGAGCTGCATTGCGTGCTGGTTGGCTCAGCCCCTAGAGGTCATGGAGCGGGGGTGGGTCTCTACTCAGGGTGGGGAGCCAGAGGCCCCTGAGTGAGAATCTCAGCTCACCTGCTGTGTGGTTTGGGGCAGACCCTTAGCCTCTCTGGGCCTGTTCCCTTTTCTGCGAGCTGGGGCGCCCAGGTCTTGGGGAGGAGCCCCCTGCCCTCGCCGCCCAGGGCTGCAGGGCAGATAGGGCCAAGCGCGGGAAAGGGATCGCGCTGCTCTGAACAACAGCAAGGGTGGCGGTGATAAGGCCCGGGCTGGCGGCTCTCTGGAGGAGGGAGATTACAGAGGACAGCTTGGGGCTTGCTCTGCTTTCAGAGCAAACCCGGGAGTCCCCTGGGGGTGGCCCTGCCCAGGCAGAAGAGGGCCCCCGGCTGCGCCCAGGGCCCCGGGGGCCTCAGGAGTTTGGGCTGCGGCCACCCTGCCCCGGCGCCTGCCCAGGCCTGGCCCTCCTTGCTGTGTGCCTCAGCGTGCAGGTCTGCTACGTGGGATCACAGCCCAGCTTCCTGGGGTCACCGGGGCAAGGGAGGACCTTCATTTATTACAGACAAGCGTGTGGGACGTGCGGGGCCTTGCGCCCGGGCCACAGGGAGGGCCAGACGAGGGCGGCAGGCGGTTGTCTCCGCCCGCAGGGGCCACAGCTCAGGAGGCGGGGCTGGCTGTGCACCGTCCGTCCGGCCTCGTCTCGTCGCTTGCCCCGCGCTGGGCTCACAGCAGGCGCACTCGGAGGACGGGGACAAACCCAGGAGGAGCAGGGCCACGCTCCAGGCCCCTCCGCCACGGGGCTCGGAAACGAGGGGCGGGACTCGAAGGCGGTGTCAGATTTTGACCTCACAGGGCTCCCCAGGCCAGCCGCGCGGCCCACGGTGGCCTTATCTCCCGGGGACAGTCTTCTTCCGGCCTCCTCCCCCCCGCCCCCAGGGCTCCCCACAGCCCCCTTCCTTCCCCCTTCCAGCTCTTGGCTGCAGGAGCGAAGCCCTGGGGAGGTCAGGCCCTGGGCAGTGGGAGAGGAGACCCCTGAGCTCTGCGGGAGCCTCCCAGGGCCCTGGTCTATCTCTGCAGCAAAAGATTTGTCCTTTGACACAGCACATTGTTAGTAAATCCACTAGAGCCGACGGCAGGCAGTGACGTTGCTGCACTTGACCTCCAGGGACCCTCCCGCCACATCCGCCGCGCCCCAGCCCTGTGAGCCCTGACCCGGGAACCGAGGCACCTGACCCCGCCTCACAGAGGGAAACCAAGGCCGAGGGCCGGGCTCGCAACCCCAGGGCCGAGCGAGGTGCAGCAGGCGGGATGCGGCCACCCCGCCCCAGGCCGCCGCGCTGCTGACCACCAGACCACCGGGCGGGTACTTAGTGTGGAGGGAGCGGGGCAGACAGGCAAGGAGGACAACAAGACAGCGTTTAAAGCTCCCTGGGTGCATGGTGTCACCGATTCCGACACCCACGGGGCAAGGGAGCAGTGGTTGTCTTCACAGGCCCCAGGGGTAAACTGAGGCTGAGAGAGGCACGTGACCTGCCAGAGGCTCACAGCCAGGTTGGGCCTATGCGCCGATGCTGCTGGCACTCGGCCCCTGGCCTGGTGCTCAGCGCGTCACGTCCGTGGCCTGTTCGGCCCCGGATGCAGGCAGCGGAGGGAGTCTGGCTGCTGGGGCAAGAGGCTGGAATAATCAAAGTCCCCTGGTCTTTGCCTCTTTTCCAGGACCCAGAAGGACCCTTGTCAGGCGCTAAAGAGCTTTGGTGAGAGGCAGGTGAGAGAACAGATTTCCTTTGGGAAGCTCTGGTCTCCCCTCAGGCCTAGACCACAAGGAGGCCCAGGACGAGAAAACAGGGCCTCTCTCTCAGGTTCACGAGCTTGCCCGGCGGCCCACCGCACCCAGGGAACTTCCTTTTGACCCCTGTTACCTGACTTTAGAAAAAAACAAAACAAAACAGGAACCAACCACCTATATGGCGGTTAATTAACAACTACAACTACACCGTTTTGATTCACAGGAACCCATCCTGAGAAAGAGCTAAGAGCAGAGATTGTGAAAGAAGACTAAGATTTCTTCATAAAACAGAGACCTCGATGGTATCAGACTCCGGAAAGAGACTCACTGTTAACATCTCTTTAAAACCCCCCAATCCTGATAGAGGGTCCCTGAACCAGAACCAGAATCTCAGCCGAAACTCCTGAAGTTGGTGGAGGTGGGGGATCCTGCACCCCAACTTCCAGGTAGAGTGGGAGCAGCAGGCCCGGGATTTCCGAGTCTGATTTGGGGACCTTGCCCTTGACCACATCAGCCGCTAACCTGAGACTTGGTTTTCCTGTCTCTCAGAAGGGACGGTTGGACTAAGATTTCTCCACTTCCCTCTTGCTCTCAAATCCCATGCACAGTCCGTTGACCATCAGCTCGTACTGAGCCACCTTGTCTGAGAAGCGCATCCCTTGGCTTCCCCTTTTGGGAGGGTTGGGCAAGACTTGTTTCTCAGAGTCAGCTGTAGAGGACCCTTTGGACTTCCTTGTGTTCAAAGGCGTGACTTCAGGGGAAACAAAAAACAAACAAACAAAAGCCCTTTCCAGGTAGAAGGAGAGGGAAGTGGGCCCCGGTCATTTCAGGGGCAGAGCAGAGGCTGGGCATTATTTTGATTTGAAACTGGGAAGGCGTTCTCCAGTGTCTCTTCCTACGTCTGGAGAAAACAACATCAAAAGGGAGTGAATCAATTTCTGGGTGTATCCCCCAAGGAACTGAAAGCAGGGACCCGAACAGATACCTGTGCACCCCGGCTCACAGAAGCGCTGGTCACAGTATCTGAAAGGTGGAAGCAACCCACCTTTCGCGGGAAGTAGCTCAAGTGTCTGTCAATGGATGATGAATAAATGTGGTTATCAGTCAAATATTACTCAGCCTTAAAAAGGAAGGAACTCCAGACACCTGCTACAGCGCGGATGAAACTGGGGACATTATGCTGAGTGAAACAAGCCAGCCACAGAAGGACAAGGACTGTGAGTCTACTCACATGCAGTATCTGCAATAGGCAAACTCACCGAGACCAACAGGAGAACGGGGGTCACCCGGGGCTGGGGTGGGGGAGCGGGAGTTATTGTTCAGTGAATACAGAGTTTCAGTTTTGCAAGCTGAGAAGAGTTCTGTGCATGGATGGCGGCGGCGGCTGTGCAACCATGTGGATGTACTTCATGCCACCGGACTGCACGCTTAAAATGGTCGAGGTCATGTTAGGTGTATTTTACCTCAATAAAAACAAAAATGAGCGAATAAGGAACGTCCTGAGCATTTCTGAATTAGAGGCTAGAGCAGCTCCTGTTGGTTTGAATTCCTGGAAACTGCTGACCAAACACCTGCCTCTAGCCTACGGATGGGAGTGGTAAGGTTTTCCACGGTTTCTGAAAGGGGTGGAGAGGTGCGGTCCCAGCGACATGTCCCACCTGAGCAGGCTGTTTTCCTGGTGATCTAGCCCCACAGCCTTGGGGAGTCCTTGTGTTCCCCACTGAGCAGCACCCCCAAGCGCAGCTCACCCTCCAGGGGCGATAGATCTGCCCCAGTTTTGAGAAGCTCCATCCATCACGGCGAACCCCAGTAGCTTTCCGACTTTCCCCAAGAACTTTGTGCAGGAAAGCCAGTATAAAGACCCCAAAACCTGAGTTGGAAGGGACTTTCCTGGTCTCCTCATCCGTGGAGTCCCTGGGCGCGCCGGCTCTGAGAACAAGAGACCGGCCACTTCCCTGAGACGGCAAGTCTCTTCTCACTGCCTGCTGGGCGGCGCGCCAGGAGCCCGGCAGCGCGGGTGAGACGCGGCTCCACGTCTGGGGACTGCCAATTAACCCCGCGCGCCCAGATCTCACAGACGCCATGGCCCATGCCCTAGGAAAAGTACGCAGGCACCTACCCCCCAGGACTCCGCGGACTGCGCCCCGCAACAAGCCCTTTGTTGCTAGGGCAAGCGCCTCGCCCCAGCCGCCCAGACTCCAACTTGGTTTTTCCTCCCAAAAGAGGTAGAAAAGGCGGTGACACCAGTGCCCCATCTGCAGTCCGGCTGTTCCTGGAGGCTGGGGGCAGAGGCGTGGAGGGCAGCCGCCCCGTCCCCTCAGCAGGCACTGGGTGGGCGAGCACTCACTCTGGGCGTCAGGAGCTTGGGGACCTGGGATGCTGGTATAGAACTCCCTCTGGGGATCTCTGGACCCCAGGCTTACTTATAGACAAAGAAGGGCACAAGGTGCCCAGGGGGTCACCAACTCAGGCCCTCAGCCCCTGTCAGGCCACGCCGCACGGTGCTCCGGCCGGGTCCTGGGGACAGCCGCGTGTGGGTATGACATCGTGCAGGCAGGCGGTCTCTGTCAGCGGAGGCTGAGTTTGAGGAGGCGGCGGCATTCCCGTGCAGGCGCACGGCGGCCCCTCACCCGGGCTCAGGGGCCGAAAGTCACGTCCCGTGAGAGTTTTGCGGCCCAACTCATTCTTTCCAGAACTGCCACAGAGACTAGGGCACCCGCCTGGAAACCAGGCAGGCAAACTGAAAAGACAGGCAGGGCCGCGCCGCGCCGCACTCACCTGTCCCAGTCCTGCCCGTCCGGGGTCCGGGGCGGCGGGAAGCTCGCGGCTCCGCTCCGACAACTCGGCGACTCTCTGCACAGAGAGATACTTCTCCTTTCTCTCTCTCTCTCTCACTGCCTTTTTTTTCCTCTTCTCTTCCCCTCCCTGATTTTCAATCTGATTATTTGTCAAAATCTGGCGGTGAGGGGACAGCCAATAGCGAGCGAGCAGGGCTGTATTTGCTTATCAAAGCCTCCCAGGACGGGGCGCCCGGCTCACTCCTAACCCTGGGCTCGTTCCCGGCGGCCGCTCTCTAGAAAGTTTGAATAACAACTGGATGAAAAGAAAGGGATGGCTCGATCATTAGATTTTAAAAATTAAAGTTGAAATGAAACATTTGCTGATTTTGTATCGACACCTGCTAACTTTCTTTAGTTTTTCTTTTTTCTTCTCTCTTTCCTCCCTCCCTTCCTTCCTCCCTCCCTTCCTTCCTCCCTCCCTTCCTTCCTCCCTCCCTCCCTTCCTTCTTTCCTTCTTTCCTCCCTCCCTCCCTCCCCCCTTCCCTCCTTCCCTCTTCCTCCCCCTCCCCTTCTGGCCCAGCAGTCCAGCATTCCCAGCCAGGAGACACTCTGCTACAAAGCACTTGACCACTAAGAGGCTGCAGACCCTCTTAGAGAGACCCTCCTAGAGAAACCCTCCTGTCCTCGCCGAGGTCACCTTTGAGAACCAAAGTCAAATTCATGCCCCCCTAGACGTGACCCTGGAAGGCGGGAAGGAACACTCAGGTGCGGCCGTGAGCTCGGCCCATCCAGGTCCGCGCTCGGGTCCCAGGGCCTGCGTGTGCCGCCATCTGGTGGCCACTGAGGAGACCGGGGAGGTCCATGGGGGCCTCCCGCGTGTCCCCGGTCACCAGGCGGAAAGGAAGGATGGCCCGTGTCGGACGCGTGACCCCGCTTGGCGCAGACCCCCCTTCCCTAATCACCCCCCATCCCACACCTCCGCCGCCTCCGCCCCCCAGCGGTTTACGGGATGACTAATTTATTTCAGGAGGAGGTTTTGCATAAGACAGGAACGCACAAAACGGGCACTGTTAGGCTGATTTGCATGCTCTCCCGCTCTGTGCAGGAGACAGGGATCATATTCCCCTCCCTCCTAAAGAAAACAGGTCTGGTGACGGGAAGGCCGACGGACCGCCAGCCAAGGTCCCGCGGGGAGAGGGCGCGGGGCTCCGGCGCGGTCTGGCCGGGCCCAGCCTCTCAGCCCTTCACACCCGGCCCATCACACCCAGCCTGGGCGATGGTGCGATGTCTTGATGTTGCGGGGTGACATCAGGTGCCAACCACAGGCTGCTCAGGGGCGACAGTCACCCCCAGCCCTGGGTCTCTCTTCTGGCTGGAACCACCTGGAATATTCTTTGGATGTTGCACATTCCCAACAGTCAACTAAAACCGTTATAAATTATGCAGAAAACTTAAAAAATAAATGAAGGACACTAGGGGGAAAAAGCTCTCGGGTCACTGGATGAGCCAGGCCCCTCCCGTTCTCGCTCCCTCGTCAGTGCCGCCTGCGCGTTGCTGTCGTCAGCCGCGTGGGCCTGTCTTTCTCCGTGAATGCTATTCTATTTCGGTGCCTCCTAAACGTTTCTGGGGCTTCTATGCACGTGTTTAATGGGTCCTGGTTTGCCTTCCCCATCACTCTCTCCAGTTGGGGCGCTTAGTTTTGGGGTACTTTCTCCCGTAAAGCTGCAGCCTGGGGCATGCGGAGTTCAGCTGCCCTTCCCTCTTGAGAAACCGATGCAGGGACCCCCTTCCTCGACCAGGACCCCGGCCGGGGGCAAAGGCAGGCCTTTCCTGGACAAGTGTCCGGACTCCGGCCCGAGCCCGCCCCACCCTCCAGGGCCGCCGGCGGGTCCACAGCCCCGCCCTGGCACACAGCCCGCGGGGTGGGAGGCCGCGACGGAGCCTGTCCCGCGGGCTCATCCGTTCAGCATCCCTGTGCTCATCCATCCATCCATTCATTCCGTTCCTGTTGGCACCTTGCAGATACCAGGTTCCTCCTCCCCGCCCTCCCTCGCACCCCTCCCCCACCTCCCTGTCTGAGCTCTGGCAGCCACAACAAAACCCCAGAGTCTGGGTGACTTAAACAACCTTGTTCCCCCAGAGGCTGGGAAGTCCAAGACAGAGGTGCCAGCAGGTTCCGATTCTGGGTCAGGACAAGCTTCCTGGCTCGCAGACGGCCACCTTGTCGCTGAGCCCTCTCTCTTTCTCTTCTGACAAGGACACTAATCCCACCGCCGAGGCCCCACCCTCAGGGGCCTGTCTAAACCTGATGGCCTCCCAAGGTCCCATTTCCAAATACCATCAACCGGGGGTGGGGCTTCGACCCTGCAGATGGCGGGGGCACAAACACTCAGTCCGTAAGGCTCCCCCAGCTAATACATGTTCACTGAGTGCCTGCTGGGTACCTGCCGCGGGGCTTTCAAACCAGAGCCAGAAGAGGGCCTTCCAGGTCTGGCAGGTGGGATGGGGTGTCCTGAAATGTACAGTTCAGTGTGGAACTGCTGCAGTGTAAACACAGTATGCAAAGGAGCGTGGGGTGTGGGCCGTGCTGGCGAAGGAGGTGGCGTCTACGTCAATGCCAGGCTGAGGTCGTTGGAACAAGGGAAGCAGGGAAGAAAGTCTAAAACAACGAACACCAGGTGCCGAGAGCTGGGGGCAGCCAAGCTGGGTAGGGGCGGTGGGCAGGGACTGAAGGAAGGAGAGGGGAGGATGCGGCGCTGGAGGGAGGGGCCCAGTAAAACAAGACGCGGGGTCAGGAAGGTTGTGCCCTGGCTTAAACCCCTTCGGCCACCTCCCTTTGCCCAACAGGACAGAAACCTCCGCTTCAGAGATTCGCACTCGGTGGTTTCACGTGCCGGAGTGCTTCCGAGGGACACAGTCTCAGACGACCGACTGAACTAGTTTAACGACAAGAGCGCGGTCAGCTCACCTCACTGACAGGTTTCAGCGTCAGGCACAGCTGGGTCCAGACGCTCCCAGGACACTGTCTGGATGGCATTCATTTCTGTCTCGGGACGCCTGTGGGTGCGGTCCCCGCTGCCTGCGTGGCCCAACCCCAGGTCTTCCCTCCCACGGGACACAGGTCTCCCAATGGCCAGGGCTGCCAGACCCTGCCGCCAAAGACCCACCACGAGACTGCGAGAGGGGAGAAAGGAATGAGCTCCAGAGGAAAGAGCGGCTGTCGCCCCACAGAATAAGGCCACAGAGGCGTTTGGGGCAACAGCTTCTGCCTCCTGCTTTCTAACTGTCTCCTCGTTGTCCCCTGAGGATGCTGTGTTCTGGCTGGAAGCCAAATCCCAGCTCCAGCGTTGCCTTTTTTGTTCCCCCTGTCCAGAATGTTCTTTCTCTTTGGCCCCCTCCTCCACAGCCCAGTCCAGCTCTCAACTCCTCCAGGAAGACTTCTCAGACTCCCCACATCCCTGGGGTCAGCTGTGGTCTAAAGGACTCTCCCCACCCAAGGCAACCCTCGGATTCCTGTCTTGCTTTGTCCGGCTGCTTCTCCATGAGACCGGCAGCTGTCCAAGGGCAGGAACGTCGTGGGCTCAGTCCTATCTCAGCAGGGCACCGGCACGGACTGACCCGGGGAGGCCTGGCCCGCAGGCACCTTGGCCAGGCTGAATAAACGGGACCCAGTCTCGCCAAGGGCCTGCACGGGGGCAGGGTGCGGAGCCCTACCCTCTGGGGACACATCTCAGGCAAGTACACGTGCGTCCCAGCAGCCCCGTGGGAGATGGGGGGTTGCACGTGCTGGGCTGGGTGGGCAGCAGGGTCCAGGAGCAGCTGGCATTGGCCTTGGGCACCTTTATGGCTTTGGCTTATGGTCACAGAGTGAGGAAAGCAACAGACGCGAGAGCTGAGCCCGTCTGCCCCGGGAACACAAGGATGAATGGGGTGGATCTGGCATTGGGGGTGAAGGTGGGGGTGGGGGGCTCCCAGAGAGCCCGCTGCATCCTGGGGCCAGCCTCCTCTACCTGCCTCTTAGTGCCAGAAAAGCCCTTGGTCCTGCTGTGACTCAGTCCTTCAGGGAGGTTGCAGGGCTCTTCCCAAACCCAGGCTCCTTGCCAGGAGCTGCCCGCAGAGGTGGACGGTGCCCTGCTTGCCAGCGCTGCCTGGCGCTGGGGGTGGCGCTGTCCTGTCGGCTTTCCCACCCCGCACCGCCCAGGCGCCCGCGCTGCGCGAGAGGACGCAATTCACGACATAACCACAAGGTGGTGCTCCTGCCCCCTTTTCCTCGGGCAAAAAGCTGAAGACACAAAATTGTCCGTGTGTGTTATGCATGTACGTATCATCTATCTAGTGTATCTAATTGCTGTTTAAATTACAAAAGTCATACATGATTGGGTTGGAAAGGAGAAAATAAAAGAATATGCACCTGTGTCCTGACATGTATTTCGTTTTCTCTCTCCATCTGTCCAGCCCTCCCTCTCTCCCTCCCTCTTTCCCTGTCCCCTCCCTCCTCCCCCTGCCCCATCTCCCTCTCATATGCATATAATGTTTTTGAATTCAAACAAACGTTTATTATTAAAAATAATTTTTAGCCCTGGCTGGAGTGGATCTGGCTTGAGCACCGCCTGCAAACCAAAGAGTTGCCAGTTCAATTCCCAGTCAGAGCACATGCCTGGGTTGCAGGCCGGGTCCCCAGTGGGGGGCATGCGAGAGGCAACCATCTGATGTTTCTTTCGCACATTGATGTTTTTCTCCCTCTTTCTTCCTCCCTTCCTCCCTCTCTGAAAATAAATAAAATCTTAGAAAAATATCTTTATTGCCCCTGTGCTGCGGAGTCCCTCGCAGTTGGGCAATACCTCCGGCAGTCTGTGAGCCCAACCCTCTGTCCTCTGGTCGTCTGAGGAGCACGGGCCACATCCCGGAGGAAGACCAGGGGACGCGTTCAGGTCACAAGGTTGGCCTCAGAGGAGCGTGAAAGGAAAGAGGGAACTGGAGACATGATGTGGTGGACCAGGAGCTCACCCGGGCGGGAGGGGCCAGCAGCCCAGTCCTGCACCCCTGCCTGGCGCCTCCCGCCAACCCCAGCGGGGGCAGCAAAGAGAGGCCTCTTGGGGGGCTGTGGCAGACGGCTGGCAAACGAGAGAATACGTGCAGAAAGTTTTCGTAAATGCGAAAGTCCTTTAAATGTGTGACTTGCTATTTCTCAGCAGCAATACTCAAAGGCAGAGCGTACAACTCTGCTCTTTGTCTCTTCCATCAGGAAGAAGGTCGAGAGCAGCCTGAGCTGCTGGGCAGAAAAGGAAAGCCCCGGGCGGCCGCCTGAGCCGCCGGGTGGGCTGCGCCCTCGCGCAGGCGATTGCTGATTAACGAAACGCCCGCCACCCGGTTCCTGCTGCAGGAACGCCCCACCGAGGACTTGCGCGTTCCCTCCGGACTCTTGCAGGAAGCCCCCTCGAAGGCTGCGGAGGAGGAGGAGGAAGGAATCAAAGTTCCGCGGACAGCTGCCCTGGGCCAGACGGGGCGTGGGGGGGGGTCGGTTCACAAGCCTTGTCTCTTTCAGTCCCGGGGAATGTTTTGCCTCTTGGGGAAACCGAGGACCCGCTTCCAGGTGTGGCTGGCGCCAGGACCAAGTCCACGGTGAGGGGGATGATCTGCCCGATCCACGAGGGCACGGACTCCCCCCTTCTACTCTGCAGTCTCCCCAGAACCATGCCCGGCGCCTCACAGGGTCAGTAAGCATGTGACGCATGAACGTGAGTCTGAGCTCTCCCCAGCAAGCTGTGTGTGCACTGCGTGCCTGTGCGGCACACGTATATGTGCATGTGTGCCATGTGCACGTGTGTGTGAATGTGTGTGTGTGTGCACCGGCCAGCCCGAGGAGCGTGAAAAATCTCCCGGTGGGTCCTCACCTGCCCCATCAAACCCCATCACATAGCACCCTCAGCGGGTGCTGGACATGCTGCCTGAGTAGTTTCAGCAAACAGGGCTTTGCCGCATCTGCCGAGCCAGGGCGGCCTGGCCCCCCAACAGCTCGCTTGGCCAGGGGGCTCTGGGCCTGCGGCTCGGCAGCCATCCCAGGCCCAGGCAGCGAAGCCTGCAACGAACGCATGAAGCACTGAGGGACCCAAGGAAGGACGTTTGGCGGCGGAGAGGGGGTGCCCCCATCTCTACAGAGGAAAGACCTACAAAGTCATCAGGGAAAGACCCCCTCTTCTGACACTGGGGGCTCGGTTCAGTGCTCGCCAGGACCGGGCTGGGGGGATGGGTGGGGAGGGAGCCTCCCGCCCGCTAGGACTTGCACCCAGTTTACATCTGTTTTGCTTGTACCTGCTGCCTTCAGAGATTTTCACGTGATCATTTCATCAGAGTTCCTTGAAGAACGAGCGCTTTTCTCCTCTGCTGCTGCTTGTCAGCCCGCAAGCCCACAGGCAGGTCCCCTCTGCCGAATGAGAGAAGAACGCAGCGGAGAGGCCGGGTAGGGAGGGAAGGTGGGCAGGCCCCCGTGACGGGAGAGGGGCAGCTGCTGTTTAAAAAGACGTGTGGGACAAGCTGCTTGGAAACCGTTCGGAACCCTTTGCAGGCCGTCCCGCCCCGATTCAGCGCCCACTGCTGGAGGTGCGCCTGAGAGCACCCACAGGAGGGGTCAAAGAGACACCTGTCCCCCGCGTCACAGCGGCCGCGTTCGCAACAGCCGCCCACGTGGCTGTGCACAGGTGAAGGGGAAACAAAACGTGGTTGGCTTCTTGGGGGAACATTATCCAGCCCTGAAAAGGAAGGAAATCCTGACACCGGCTCCCAGCTGGATGAACCTTGGCGACGTGACGCTAAGGGATATTGGACGGTCACAGAAAGAGAGAGCCTGTAGGATTCCATGCACATGTGGTCCCTGGAGAAGTCAAATTCTCAGCGACAGAAAGGAGAATGGTGGTTCCCAGGGGGCTGGATGGCGGAGAGGGGAGGGGTGAAGGGTTATTCAGTGGGGACAGAGCTTCGGTTTTGCAGGCTGAGAAAGTCCCGTGGGCAGACGGTGGTGATGCTGAGGCAGCAGCGTGGGTGCACTCCGTGTCGCTGGACCGTCCACTGGAAGAGGGCTGAGGGGGACGTTGGACCTCGCCGCCCACCGCCTCACCAGGGCTTTGTTTCACGGGGGTGGGGGGGCGGTTCAGGGAGGGGAGGGAGGGCAGACCTGCAGCCCGATGTTCTCCGCACCCCGGGGCCAGCGTCTCAGAGCGCCTGCCAGTGAGGATTCCCGTTATTTTTCCATCTTCAGATATTTCTTCCGGTTTTTATCGTGAAAATGTTCAAAAAGGGACACAATTGAAAAGGCTTAGGACACCCATCCAGCCTCCACCTACAGCCGACAACAGTCGGCATTTGCCAAATACACTTTCTCTCTCTGGGCGCTCACATTTGTACTGGTAAGTACGTTTTGTTCTGATACAACGTTTCAAAGCGTATTGCAGACATCTGATGCTTCACCCATCAATACCTGAGCCTCTATCTCCCCAAAATAAGACTATTCCTTGCATAACCAATCACCTAACTATAATGTCATTGCCACCTCTAAGAAAGTTGTCAGCAATTCCCTAATATCATTATCCTGTTTACAGTCACACTTCTGCAATTTCCCCGATTTCCTTCCGGCGTTGCTCTTTTACAATCAGGGCCCTGCCAAGTTCAAGCATCGCACTTGCTTGTTCCTCTGGTGTCTTGTGTGAGAGAACAGTGGTCTCTGCCGTTTTCCTTTGACATTGCTTTCCCGCCCTCCCCTCTCCCGCCCCCTGCCGCCCCGCTTTGCCGGGAGCCCAGACCAGTCTGGTAGAAGGTCCTGCCTCGAGGGTTTGTCTGACTGTTTCCCGTGGAGCTGTTTACCCTGTTCCTCCCTCCCACCCACAGGGGCAGGCAGGGCCAAGGCTTGATTAGTTTCAGGTGCCACGTCTTAGGTACAGAGACTCTGCAGGTGGCGCTGTGGGCTCTGTGGGACAGGGATGACCAGGTGTCAGCGTGTCCTCTCTTAGCGAGGCCACGTGTGGTCACTTGGTTAAAGTGGTGTCAGCCAGCTCTCTCTCCGTCATAAAGGTGAGTTAAGGAGCAATCTGTGGGGTAGGACTTTGTCACCTGTTCCCCACAGCCTTCTCCCATGTTCTGGGGGCAGAGAGTGGAGGGGGCAGCTACAAGACCAGGGACGTCAAAGGCTGCCAGCAACCACCAGGCGGTTGGTTGGAAAAGGCATTCTTAAACACACATTAAAAAACCCAAAGTTAAAGTTAAAAAAAAGAAAGATAAATGTGATAACATCAAAATTAATGACACTTTTCAGTGAAGTACAACATAATTAACAGGAAGATATGAAATTTGAGGGAGACACTTGAAATATCTTTAGCCAACAGGGGACACATTCTAGAATATATAAGGCACTCCTGCAAACCAGCAAGGAAAAGATAGTAACTCTACAGAGAAAAAATGGTCAAAAGATCAAAATCAGCAGTTTATAGAGAAAGAAACCCCTACAACTGACAAGATTATGAAGAAATATGTCATCTCATTCATAGAGAGAAGTAAATTAATACAACACGTCACCATAGCCCTGTTATACTGAAAACAATGTTTAAGACTGACTTTTTTTTTTTTTTTAAGATTTTACTTATTTATTTTTAGAGAGAGGGGAAGGGAGAAAGGGAGAGGAACATTGATGTGAGGGAGAAACATTGATCGGTTGCTTTTCGTACACATCCTGATCAGGGACCGAACCTGCAATCCAGGCCTGTGCCCCAACCGAGAACCGAACTGCTGGCCTTCTGGTTTGCAGGATGACGCCCAACCGAGTCACACTGGTCAGGGCGCATGGATTTACTTTTAAGAGCCACCACCAAACTATTCCCTGGGGTGGCCTCCAGAGCCCCAGGTGATAGCAACTGCATTCCTGTGTCCATCTCTCTTTCTCTTTGCCTCCGCCTGTGTCTTTTCACCTCTGGGCTGGACTTCTCATGGAGCGAGGGTCCCAGGCTCTCCCCCCAGTTTAGTGACCTCAGGAGGAAAGACAAAATCTATCGTTTAGCATCCATAGATCCAGACCCAGGGAAGGACCCTAACTGGACCAGCTCAAGTCACGTGCACCTGTGGGCCAATCACTTTGGCTGCTTGATGGGATCTTGGCTCAGTCAGACCTAGTCCCAGGTCCGTGGCCTGAGGGTGGAGCTCTGGTTGTCCGAAGGATGGGGAAGGGGAGACGCTGCACAGGCAGGGAAGCCCCTGCTACTGGGGAGGCTCCTGGGTGGTGCATGGAAGGTAGTGGTCTAACATCTGTTTAGCAAGGGACGAAAATCAGCCCCAGAGAAGAGGCAAATGTCTGGGCAGCCAGACTGGGCAGTGGCTGCGGGTGGTGGCAGGGCTGCCTCTGCCTCTCCTTTCCTTCCCACCCTCTTCTCATGCGCCCCTGGTGGTCGGTGGCGAGAGAACAAGGACCGTATTCCTCTAGACGCTGTGTAAACAGAAGTGGTGTTGTGCAGCCCCCTCGAAGGCCAGGGGCTGATGAGCTCCCTGTAGCCTCGTTCCCTTCCACGGAGAACATTCCAGCAGGATGAGGTCACCAGGCCAAGGAAAGCTGGCGGTGAGGAGGGGGTTGCTGGGCCAGGGCTCTGGACCAGTGCCCATCCCCCAGCTCCCGCCCTTAACCGGAACTTTCCCCATCACAGGTGGTCTCAGAAATCTCGGGTGGAACGTAAGTCCCGGCCTTGGTGTGAATGCAAAGGTTTGTGGGCGAGAGGGAGTGGGAGGACCCAGACCCTCCCTGCCTCCTGCAGCCTTTCCATCGCTGGCCCTCGAGCGGACTCTGCTTCGGTGGCCACGCAGAAGTTAGCATTTGGTGAACTGACCCCGGGAGTGATGAAGGCCAGCTGAGAGCGCAGCCAAGACGGTAGCAAAAATGACATTTATTGAACTCGGCTCTACACTAGTCATGTATTTCACCATGTATAATGTGCACTTTTGTGCCCAAATTTTTGAGGGAAAAATATGGATGCACATTATATGAGTATAATGATTATATACCATGGGTATAATAATGGGCGTAATCCGTGTATAAAGCGCACACAAACATGGGTGCACATTATATACATGGCAAAATACAGGATAGCTGAATATCTCATTGAATCCACTCCAAATCTCCACTAGGTGGGCATTATTATTATTTTTTTAGGTGGGCATTACTATTACCCCTACGCCGTGGGTGAGGTGACCAAGGCTCCCCGACTTAGCACGATGGTAGAAACCTGCATCCAGACCCTGGTCTGTCTGGATCTAGGGTTCCCCCTTTCCCCCAACTGTCTCCATAACCGTGTGCGACTGGGGATGTATCCCCAGCTCCATGTGCGTCTCCCCCAGAAGCCAGCGTGGTTATACAGGTGCGCACTGCCCAAGGGCCGCACGAGGGCTGGGGAGAGGGGGTAGGGGCAGCAATACTGCCGGGGCTCTGCTCATGTGGACTTCAGCCCGGAAGGGCTCCTTTTTCTAATCCTCAGAGAGACAGCGTGCAGACTGGCGGCAGCCCTGCGCTGGCCCGCGCCAGCCCTCTCTGTACTCTGGCAAAGCCCGCCGGGCTGGCCACTCACACAGCAGGCCCCCTATGTCATGCTCTGCCATGTGCACTGCGACCCAATTGGTTCCTGTAACGAAACCTGTTTTTCCCGTAACTCACCCACCATTTTCCTGCCTCCAGGCTCTTGCTTCTTTGGTTTGTCCAGCCTGGAGTGCCTGTTCCTTCCTAACTACCTCTCCCATTTCATTTGAACAAAAGCTGCCTCTCCTGCCTTTAAAACCCAGCCAGTTGGGGTGGTGGACACACAATATACAGAGGATGTGTTATGGAATTGTATGCCTGAAACCTGTATCAGTTTATGGACCAATGTCACCCCAATAAATTAAAAAAAATAGAATGGACCACAAATTGTGGTATCCTCATACTATAAAGTACTGTGCCACAATTAGAATGAGTAACCTATAACCAGAGCAAACAAAATCGATGAATCTTATAGGCATAAACCACCCCTCAAAACCCCAGTCAGATGCCCACCCCTTGAGAAAGACTTTCAGACACTACAGTGAGACTTTATCTTGCTCTCTGCCACCTCTCACATGGCTTTGTATCTGTAGATTTATTTATTTTTAGAGAGAGGAGAGGGAGGGGGAAAGACGGAGAGACACATCACTTGAGAGAAATATCGATCAGTTTCCTCTTGTAGCCACCGCAACCAGCGACCAAGCCTGAAACCCAGGCATGCGCCCCGGGTTGGCAATCGAACCTGCAACCTTTTGTTTTGCAGGTTGAGGCCCAAACAACTGAGCCACACCAGCCAGGGCAAGGGGTTCTGATTTTAAAGCCACCTGCTCGCCGGAGGATTTTTTAAAAAAAGACTTTATTTTTAGAGAGGGGAAGGGAGGGACAGAGGGAAACATCCCTGTATGGTTGCCTCTCGCGCTCCCCCTACTGGGGACCTGGCCTGCAACCCAAGGAATTAAACCGGGGAGGCAGGCGGGCACTCAGTCCACAGAGCCACACTAGCCAGGGCTTGGGGAGGATTTTTAAAATATCAGTTGATCTTTTGCTTCCCCACAATTGTCAACTTGGCCCAAATAAACTCATAAAAATTTTTATAAATAAACAAATAAAGCCTCCTGCTCTGATTAGGGTGGCTTCCACAGACTTCGCGACCGGGTCTGCGGTGTTAGCAGCCGGAGGGCAGAAGCCAGCGGTTCTTCGCAGCCCAGAGGTGAGCTTTTGCAAACGTTGGTAAAAGGCAAGGTTGCCCTGGTGCAGGCCTCCCTCCTGCCCTGCGGAGCTGCCACTCCTGCAAAGCTGCACGGCGGACCCCTTCATCCACGCGGACCCCAGCGGCTCTGCGGCACACGGGACCGCAGCTCTCAAACCGGGCACCGGGTCTGCCAGGGGACAGAAGCCCAAGGAAACGAGCAGGAACCCCAACCACACCCAGCCCAGCGAACTTGTTTACGCCTCTCGCACAGCCCCTCCCGCCCGGCCGGCAGGGCCACGTGACTCCGCCCCGCCTCTCGCCCTCTCACGTGGCTCCTCCCACCGCACCGGCCCTTCTTTTTGCCTCCTTCGGAGTCACAAGATCTCTCAGTAGCCTTATTTCGGGATCCTTCCGCCTGTCCCCGCCCCCCGTAGCCTTATAATTCCTCCTCGTTTTTTCTCGATCGGTTCGCATCATCATTAATGAGAAGCACGGCCTCTTCCGTCCATCGGGGCTGCCGACGGCGGTCACTTGTCATCGGGCTTGAGGGAGACGCGAGACCCCACTGGGGACTCTTTTTCGTGGCGGAGGCTGCAGCCGGCCGTGGACATTTCACGACGGGGGAGGTGCTGTACGTCCAAGATGGCGGCGCCCTGTAGGCTGGAGGAACTGTGAGGTAAACAGCTGAGGGGGAGGAGACGGTGGGTGAGTATGGGGGTGTCGCCCCCTCTTTTTCATGGGGGCTTCTCGGGGCTGCCCTGGCACCATGACCCCAGGCGGGGAGGCCCTGGGGGGCGAGGGCAAGCGGCTCCTTTGCTGGGGACGGGACCCCGGGAAGGGGGATTCGCAAAGCTTTCCCCTCCCTCTTATTACGCGCTGTCTCCGGTGGGCCCGGCTGGGCTGGCGGGTCCCTGGGATGGAGAGGCGGGCCTGGCCGGCCCTTGGCCCTCCTTGGCGGCCGGGGGGACGGACGGATGCACTCCCGGGCCGCGGCGCCCAGGGCAGGGGCAGGTGAGCGTCCCCGCCAGCCCCTCACTTGGGGGGGCGGTGACAGACCCCCGGGCGGGGTGCGCAGGGCGGCGGCGAGGCCTGGCGGCGGCAGGGCAGGCCCGGGCGGCGGGGCTGGCCCCAGGGCTGGTCGAGAGGGGCCGGGGGTGGGGGAGATGAATGGAGGCTGCCTGTGGGCGTCGGGGGCCGCCTGGGGCCGCCCCGGGCCGCCCGGCCGCGACGCCGCCGCGGGAACGTGCAGGGCTGCGGCGCCTCGCTGCGGGGGAGCCTGTGGGTGTTTAATTGACGGTGAGAGACAGTTACCTCGAGGCGGCCGAGGTGGTTCTTAGGAGACAGCTATTTGCGGAGCCACTCCTAGACGCTCATTCATTCATTTGAGGAACTGGAGGGTGCAGTCGGGGAGGGCTTTTCGAGTTAAAGCTGTTTCTTTGTGTTCCCTGGGCAGGAGTTGGGCTTGCTGTGCTTCGCATGGGGGGGGGGTGTGTCTTGGGAGGGGGTGCGGTCCCCCTAACAACAACCACTCACGGTTAAGGAGGGCTCCCTGGACCAGCGCTGTGCAGCCAGCGCCCCCTTAGTGCTGGCCACCCGGGGGCCCTTCACTCCGCCGTTGCCCGGAGGAGAAACTGAGGCCCAGAGGGGTGCCCGGCACGCGCCGAAGGGCACCTCTAGCGGTGCGAGCCAGCGCTGGAACCGGGGTCTCTTTGAGGCCAGGACCCTGGGCCTGGCCTGGTCTGTGTTCACGTGACTCTCTCGTGTATCTGATACTTGATCAGAGCTGGCCTGTCAGTCTCGCCGAGAGATGGGAAGTGACCAGTTGGCCAGGGTTGGTGCACAAGTGCGCCACGCGCTTAACTTTGAAGAGCGGCGCCCTGGCTTCTGCGCGCCCTCGCTTCGTCTGCGACGGCGAGTGCTGAGCGTTGGACGTGCTGGTCTCTCCTGGGAAATGGTGGGTGGTTTTGCTAAGAGGGTGAGTTTGCTGCCGAGAGAAGCCTCGTGAACACCCCTGCTGGGGTTTTTTATAGGGAGCGTGGAAAGAGCACTTAACTTGACATAGGGTAGGCCGTGGAAGTCCTAAAATAGGATAACGTTCTTCTGAGATACTTTGATTTATAACCTTGGGATCAGCTTGGAGTCACCCCAATTCAAACGCGCTGGCCAAACCGAGCTGTAAATTTCAAGGAGCATTAGACATGTGGATCTTCTGGGAGCCCTTGACTTAGGGAGCAACTGCCTGTGATTCCGCAGTGGAACATTCCTGAGTAAAGCAGGAGCATGCAGATGTGAAAACGCCTGGGTTGTGCGGGGAAATGGCCTTGAGCAGCCATGCATCAGGCGAGTGAGGCGCCTCACAGTGGGACGTGCTTTGCCGCAGCCCGGGGAGCTGCAGAACCTTCCTGGGAACCACCTGGTGTAACTCGAGGGGTGTGTGTGGGAGACGCACACAGAAAATGTCCTCTTACTGAAATTAATGTTTTACGCCAAACACTCTTACGTCCCGTGCCACGAAGCCGCCAGTGTAAGCCTTCTGTGCCGCGTGCGTTTCCTGGTGTGGTAAGGGCCGGGTGCGCCCCCAGATTCCTGGCTAGAGTCGCTGGGTTAAGAGCAAAGACCTGGGGCTCTGCTGCCATTCGCTGGCGCGGTCACGGGTCCTCCCGTGCATGCCCGGTCAGTCTTACTAGGACACATCAAATATATACCCATCCGTGGGCTGTTAACAAAATCGTAAGGTTGCTGGGAGCCGGGGCTCCCAACAGTCTCCGCCAGAACCCCCACCGCTGGCGTCAGACCCCACAGCCGGTAGACCTGCACCGTCGGTCTGTGAGGACACACTGGACGCGCCGTGTTGGGAGAAGTCGGAGGTGACCACGATGGGCACCAGAGGCTGAGGACCAGCGCCTTCAAGTTTCAGTTGGGCTACTTTCTTTTAATTTATAAGTTAGGGCAGAGGCATTTTTAAAGGATGGTTTCTAATCTCTGGTGTGTGTGTAGTGGAGTGAATTTTGGGCTCGGAATCACAGCTGACCTAATGTTGTAGCCGTGTCTTCTTTTGAAGTTTGTTAGGGTGTATACAGGCAGGCATTTTTCTGGGTCCCAGGACCATGGTGGACCAAGATCAGCTTCTCCTGGAATTAATTGGATATTTTTGGATGCACATGGGCCCAATACAGCCATATGTCAACCGTTTCAAGCTTTCTAAAAGCCAAGTAGCTTTTGACTTTGAACAAAGTCACGTAAGTTCTCTGAGACTCAGTTTCTTCATCTGTGAAATAAGAGAGCTGGGTTGTAAATTAGGGTGTCCCTAAGTCTAAAGTTCTGTGATTTAAGGTCCTCCTGCCGCTTCAGTTAAATATTCTGAGTAAATATTTAATCAGAGTGTTAATGGCTTTAAAATATCTAAGTAAATTGGTGACTTTCAGCCTGACCTGTTGAGTGGTGACCTGTTTATCTTTTCCTTTGTGTCACCTTATTTTTAAAAGGTAATTTCCTTTAGGTTTCTCACATTCTAAACCTCTTTTTGAGAGATTAGTTTTATTTGTACTAGTTTTGCTTGTCATTTAAGTGGCTGCTGTCATGGAAGAAAAGTACACTCTGCATTCAGACCTGTAGCTTTTCAGTGCATGTCCCAACACTGGATGTTTTTCTGTCCTTGTGTAATGTAACTTAGGCTTCACGAAATACTCATTTTTCTTCATTTAAGTTGGTCTGAAGGAGGTCTACCATCAGCAGTTGTCTGATTTACTTCTTAAGCCTGTCGTTATTAGCAATTAATGTCTCTTTTTGGGAAGAATAAAAAATCAGTATCTGTTCATTCATCCTCAGGACTTTGCCGATTTTTTCTCATCCCCTCCCTTGTGCAGTACTGATTTTTGTTCTCTACAGGGAAGTAGTAAAAGGTACCAGTATCTTTAAAGGTTGACTGAATTCAGATTGTCATCTAACGAGTAGAAGTGCCTTAAAAATCAAGGTTTGATACAAAACAAGGCACAGTAGCTCCTGGCCTCGAGCGTGCAGGTCACTGTGTAGAGATAGTGGCAGTCCGGACCGTGGCGCGTTGAGTAACGAGGGCCAGTGTGCCCTTCTGCTGGTGACGGGAGAAGACACAGTGGCGAGTGATAAGGAAGAACAAATGTGCTGGCCCCAAGGGCAGCAGCAGTCTGGGCGCCGGCCCCCCCCCGCCCCCCCCAAGAGGCGCTGGAACACAGTATCCGCCAGGAAATGTATACACTTTCAGTTGCAGATTGCTTTTAGCAGTGTTTCAAATACAAGGTGTTGAAGCGGTAGACTGCTGAACCTTAAGTATCCAGCAAGATGTTTTGTTTTGTAGTAATATTTTTATAATAAAGTTTCTATTTGTTGAATACTTAGAAGTCAAAAGCTGTTGTAACTATTTTACACTGTATGATCCTATTGACTCCACAGCCTTAAGAGACAGGATAGGGAGATGTGGAAACTGAGGCCTAAAGTCACTTATTCAGCTGCTGAGTTGGGATTTGAGCCTTGTTGGTTGACCCCGGGGCGCCCAAATTTAATATTTCACTGTGTTAAACTGCCTGAGCTGCTAATCTCGTAGACTAACTCATGGGTCAGTGGTTCTTAACCTTTTTTGGGGGGGTGGGGGAGATCTTAGTTCCCCTCTGAAAATCCAGGGAAACTGTGGACCTATCCCTTCCCATCTCATCACCACCAAGAAGACATACGGAGCTGAGATGTCGGGCCTGGCTCCTGGTGCCTCGCAGACCCAGCCTGGGGCCCAGCTCACCTCTGGACCAGCAACCTTCGGTCGTTCTCATCCTGCGGCACACAGGGCCTGGTTACAGAAATTCTGTAGCGCACCGAAGAATATGTCCTCTGCTGACCTGGCAGAAACATAGGCGTAATTTTGATTCATCCACACCAGGTGGCTATTGTTGTGTCGGCTGTTGTCCTTTTTTATTTGACAGTCTAAAGGAAAACAGGTCAGTGCCCCTGACCAAATGGTCAGATATTGCATGTTTTAAAAATTCTTGAGGCATTCTGATTGAAAAATCGCTGTTCTAGATAGGTTATTGCTCTTAGAAAGGGACTTGGACTCCTGGCTGGTGTGGCTCAGTGGGTTGAGTGCTAGCCTGAGAATCAAAGGATCGCCCAGTTCAATTCCCCGTTAGGGCACAGGCCTGGGTTGCAGGCCAGGTCCACAGGGGTGGGAGGGGCACAAGAGAGGCAACCGCACATTGATGTTTCTCTCTTTCTCCCTCCCTTCCCCTCTCTAAAATAAATAAAATCTTAAAACGAAATGGACTTAGACTTTATTAAGAACAGTCTCTTTCTCTTATTTTTAACCAATAGGTAGGAAAGGCCCAACTCTCTAAAAGATGAGCCCATGTACTGTTTGTATGATAAATTATTTTGTCAGATTTTTATATTAAAAGATTTGTTACACTTCACTGAAAGTTTGGCTTTAGGTGCCACAATAAAAAAAGTCAGCAACAGAGAACTCAGGTTTGTAACTTGCTAAATGCTCATCAGACTTGGTGTTCAGTCCGTGCTGGTACCTTTAGCGCCTGGCAGGATTCCACTGGGTTTTTTCCCAAGGTTTATATACTATGTTTTTCCCCTTTGGAACTTATAATATTTATACAAATACATATTTAGTGTTTCTTGCCTTCATCCTTTTTTCTTCTTCTGGAGCCAGTGGTGGTCAACCTCTGCTGGGCCTCAGGACCACCTAGAAGACCCCCCTGCCAAAGCTTCTGACTGGGCGGTCTGGGCACAGGGCCCAGGGGTTTGCCTTTCTGACACGTCCCAGGTGATGTCGGTGTTGCTGATGTGAGGACATGTTTCAGGATCGCTGTCCTAAAAGATCAGACCCTGTGCCTCTAGTCCGTGGGTGTTTCTGTTTTAGTCTGAAGGAAATCTTAGTTTGCTCAGATTTCTTTTAGGGGAAGCTCTGTATAGTGAGTTTTTGACACACACGTGATATCTACATGGTCTGTATTTTCTTGGTAAATTTGTTCATGTTAATAGAAAGTCAAAATGTAAGAAATGTTATTTATACACCTTGCTGCAATCAAGCTCTGTCCCTGTAGGCAGCCTTTAAAATAGGATAGAAGTTTCAACAAATTGCCCATCACACTCCCTGGTGGCAGAGTTCTGAGTGGAGGATCAGGAGCTCCCCTGCCCAGCTTGCGTGACCTTGAGAAGGGCCGGCCGTGCTGCGGCCGTGAGATCACACGCGAGTGCCCGCCTTGGCAGGTCTGGCTGGCAGCTGCTTCACTCACATGCAAAGTAGCACTTCCCACCCTCTCTTTCCTGGTCTGCGTGGGCCGGGGAGGGAGCTGGAGCCAGCGTCTTACCGTGTGTGCGTGCGCTTGTGCTGAGGGCTCTCGCTCACTGCACGGAACAGCACCCTTAAGAAACCACTCAGAGCTGAGTGTGCTAGTACGAGCGTGCCAGTGTCTTATTCACTTACTGTTATTATCTGTAGTATTGACACACTGGCTGTATTACTAACATAATAGTATAGTATTTCTGCTTCACAACTTCTGTACTTGATAATGAAATAGGCTGTCTGTGCCTGAACCTGTATCTGAGTTGTCTTTGAGTTATTTTACATAAAAACCTAAGTGTAGAAAACAAGTTTAGTGAAGAGGTACTGGCCTTCATTTGTACCTGTGGTTGTGTTTTTCATCACAGACAAGTGTGTGCAGAATTATCTTGGGCGATACGCTACGCGGTTACCTTTGTTGTGTCTTGCAGTTCTGGGACTCTTGGGGGTAGGAGGCCGCACACCACACTGGCTTTCCAACGGTCGGAAGGCCTGTGGGCACCTGCCCCCAGCGTTCAGACAGGTGTGGATAGCTCTCAGCCCTCCCACAGCCCGTCGTGCGTCTTGTCGAGGGCAGAGAGACGTGACAGGTGTGTGCAGGCCCTGCTTGTGACAGCCACACCGGGCGGGGACGCTGGAGCCCGCATGTCATGGGGGGTTTGGAGCCATCGATCTGTGAACACCTACAGTATGAAATCAGGGCGAACTGCGAAAACAAACTGACCTCTGTTCCTTCTGTTTAATCTCAGAATCCTAGAGTGCAGAGCCCTCGTTGCCCCCCTCAAACCCGCCATTTGTTTCTGTTCGGAAAGGCTTCCGTGGGAGTGCGGTCGCAAGGGTGCCTTTGGTGAGAGCAGCCCCTCACACGGTGGAAAGGGAAGCTGGAGCTCTGCGGGTGTGTCTCCTTCGCGCTTTGGCTTTCGAAGCTGAGAATGTGGGGTCGCGCCGCCATGCTGACAAGTGTCTCCGTCCACCCCCTTGGGGGTGGACACACTTTCGCAAGGGTCTTCTCCAGTCTTTTTTTCCCCCCTTATTTACTGATAGGCACTTAGGTTGCTTCCAGCACTTGGCTATTGTGAATTGTGCCGCTGTGAACTGGGGTGCATAGGTTCTTTTGAATTGGTGTTTCGGGCGTTCTTCACTGCTGATGGGGAACTGTGGGTCACTTGTCCCTTTGCTGACCAGAATGATCCTACCCCGCAGTACCTCGATAGGGCAGGACCTGTAATACATCAGGAAGTGAACAAACACTAAAAACATCAATAATGGCCGCCAGCGTTTGACATGCCCACATTACAGAGACGCCGTGCTGCCGCCATTGCAGGGGTTTCGTAGCGCTGTGACTCAGTGTCCAGCACCGGACGCATGTTCTAATTTCCTGTGCTGGGGCCTTCATCTGGGACAGCGATGTTGGCCGGGCAGGCTGCAAGGTCTCATCTTGTATAGATCCTAATTCTACCTTCACCTTAGGTGCTGCTTTTCAGGTAAAAGATCCAGCTGGGATTCAGTGCAAGGAGGTGTCTCCGTGACTCACTGGGCTGCCAGCTGATGCAGGGGTTCTGAAGACGAGCCTCTCGTGTGTCATTCCAGCTCTTTGCTCGGTGGAGCGGCCGTGGCTGGGTGAGCGCTCCCCGTCTGAAAGGCCAGCCTGCCCCCGAGCCCCGCGCACTCCTGTGCACGTGCTGCTGAGGGCCGCGGTGTGAAGGCCTGGGGTGGCTCCGTGAGGACACAGGATGACCTTCTCATCTGGGGCAGGAGTCTTGAGTTGGCTAGAGAGCCGCTCGGTCCCCTCACCCGGCTTTGACCAGGAAGGCCTGTGGGAGGGCTCGTTGCCAGGCGTTTGCGCACAGGGTGCCCGGTGTGTGGGGTGTGTGGGGCTCTGCCGCCGCCGCCGGCCCGGCGGGGGCCATGGGAGAGGCTGCTGGGGTCTTTGCTCAGCAGAACAGGGCCACTTGCCTCTTGTGCACAGACGCTGAAAAAGGCCCTGGGTGCCCACTGGTGGGCCAGCGGGTCTCTGTCCCCATGGAGCCTCCAGTCCGCTGACCAGCCTGTACCTCAATCCATTCTGAAGGGCCCACATTTTAAAAGCGAACTGGAATGTGTGTGTTTCTGCAGGGTCCGGCAGAAGGAGCGCCCCTGAGTGTGGTTGGGAGGGAACGTGAGTGTCTCGCTCGAGATGGACAGTGATTTGAACATTTCACCTTAAATGGCATGTGGTGTGCTTGAGTATGATATTGTTAATGTCACAGAATTACATGCTTATGATTTTGCAATAAAAGATTTGTTATAAATTACCAGCGTATAGAAAAAGGGCATATTGGTGCCTGACCCTGTATATACTGACATTAACATAGATATTTAATACAGGACAATGTGGACAAAAAGTAGGGTAAAAGGGGGAAGAAAGGAGAGAAATGACAGCTCTTCACAAACGTTTTATGCTTGTCATGTAGAAGGATCAGAGTAAGGTGTTGTTTTGAAGGCAGAATTCAGCTTTGTACATTTAAGACTATTTTAACTTCTAGTCATTCAGTTGACAGGTATAGTGGGTCCTCACATAACATCGTTGTTAGTTCTGCGACTTCAGGCAGAACGACGTAGAGTGTGACCATTTTTATCATCGGCTAATTGATACACATTGAGTTGGGTTTCTCTGGCATCTCATCAACGTTGTCATGAAATGACGTTGAAGGAAGTAAGATGCCGTCAGAGGACCCGCTGTATCAGACGCTGGAGGCGCAGCACCGATAAGCCACTTTCTCTTGCTGAGCGGAACGTGTGGTCTGGCAGGGGAGACATGGTCAGTAACGCATGCACCCGTGTAATTGGGCTGTGGTAGCGGACGCAAAGAAATAGAGGCTGCTGGGAGCACCCTGCAGGGGTCCTGACCTCGTCTGGGACTTGGGAGTGCAGGGACGTGTAGGCCTCCCTGACGAAAGGAACTTTTAAGCTGAGATTTTAGGGGTGAAGTCTTAGCTTGAGGGACAGCAGGTCCTGAAATGGGGGTGGGAGTGGCTGGGCTGAGAGACGGAGGAGCTAATGGGGCCTCTTGGCAGGGGGTGCTGGGGCGATGCAGGCCTGTGAAGGGCCTGGCCAGCTCCATGCTGGAGCCGCCCCCGGGGCCCCGGGAGTGAGTGCTCTGCAACGCATGACGTGGAGGGCGGAGGGTGCGCCCGCCTTCAGTCCCTGCACAGCCCTGTTTGGGGGAGGCCTCCATTCTTCCCGCCTCTCAGGTGAGGCAGCGTGTGGTGGGCACCAGAGATGTATGATAAATAGCCAGAGCCATACAGCTCGTAGGTGGCAGAGCCCAGTCGGCCACTGGGGACCAGCGGATTCTGGAGCCTCTCCGAACCATTTCCTCTCCATTTGTTTATGGCTCTGATACAGACAGTTAACAAAAGGCAGAGGTTACAAGTTCCACACAATACAAAGAATTTCCCAGCAACCAGCTGTCCAGACATGTAGACTGGGAGAGGCCGGTGTGCCCAGTGAGTGCGTGTGTTCCGGGGCGAGCAGAGGGCCACCTGTCAGAGCCAGAGCGAGAAGGAGGTGGGGCCCGGAGGATGGGAACTTCTCTGGTGGCCTCTGGGTTCCTCCACGGCAAGGTCACTATGCACGTGTGTGTGTTTTTTTCCCTCCAGTGACCATGAAGGACACCAGGTTGACAGCACTGGAAACTGAAGTACTGACTGTTCTCAGAACAGGTAAGGGACCAACTCGGTCCGCTGGCCGGGGAAGGCAGAAGGGACCGGTCATCTTGTCCATGGCTGTACTGGTGCATAGATGTTTCTTTGCACACAGGGTTTACCATTTATGGTTTCACCTGCTTGCCAGGAACTGGACCGTCTATGGCATGAAGTAATCGGTCAAATTACTGATGATTATTAATTGCTTATTTAGTGCCAGGCACTGTTACGCGCATTACTTTTCTTCTTCACAACCACACTGTTTCCCCTTTTTCCAGATGAAGACTCGGACTCTGGGATGCTAGCTAAGTTTTCTGAGGCTGTGTGGCTGGTTCCTAGGGGGCCCATGACTCGGATCAGTTCTGGCGACCGTGTCAGGCTTTTCCCACGAGCTGAAACGGAAGCCTGTGTCGGAGCCGGTTGTTTAACGAGCGCAGGGGTTCCCCACCCAGGCCGGGCTGTAGAAGTGCACTCGGGTCTGTAAACATACATTTGGCAAAACCAAATGTATTGCCCGGGCCCTGCCCGTTGCCCTGCCCTGCGGTGGGGCCCGGGCCGTGGGGAGGTTCTGCAATGCGCATCCTGGGCCGCGAGAGCCCCTGAGCGGCCGGGTTAGCGCTGCGTCTTCACCTGGCCTTGTCTGTTGATTGTTTTCGGATACGCTGTGGTGGGTTCTGGGAGCTGGAGGGCGCTCAGAGTCCCAGGGTGGCTCCCTCCTGAACAGGGAGGCACTGGCGGCACTGGATTCCTGCGGGGAGCGGTAACTCTTAGTGGCCTGACCGACCGCTGAGCTGGGGTCAGGGTGTGTGGCCGGAGCACCGCGCGGCAGCACCGCTGTCTGGGGCAGGTGCTGGGGTGGGTGGGGGTGCGGTCTGGGGCCTGTGTTCACAGGCAGCCATGGCACACCCTTAGCTCCCCGGCTGCCTTGCCTGAGTCGTAGGAGTTGTGAGACAAGGAGGAACTTCTGTCTTGCATATCGACGTCCGTTCACAAGTAAGGACGGAATGTAGACTGTCTGACAAGATGGAAGCGCAGTCCGCACGAGCAGAGGAGGCTTTCTAAATTTGTCTTTTCATTTAAAATTCTTCTGTGTGTAGTTAACATGGTCCCTCTTTTTAGAAACCCGCTGAATATGAATTTGAACCCGTGTCACTGGTCGGGTGTTCCTGTCATTGGGGCCCAGGCTGAGTATCACACATCAGAAACCTCAGATTTTATGAAACATTTTTTCTTATTACAGTTGTGTTACAGTGGATTAGCCAGACGTTTCAGGTTTGAAACTTTAATTCAGGAAAAAGACTTTGTCGCGCTCTCAGCTGCCGGGCGGTCCCCGTGGTCCCTGGGGCACATGTGACACTGAGCGAGGCCACCTCCAGCGGCTGCAGTCGGCGCCTGCCCAGGAGCGGCGCCCGCCAGCTGCTCTCTGGAGGGAAGCTGTGCCTGGGCCGTGCAGGGCGGCCTCTGTGGCGGTTCGGCCAGCTTTGCCTTCCCTTCCAGCCTTCACCGACGCAGAGTGACGCGGAATGGTCTCTGCAAAGTGTTTTGGGAGGTCTGTTTTGAAATTCATTAAGTGAGTACAAAATGGGAATGAATATTTTATTTTTTTCTTAACGCTTTTTTTTTTCATACTCTTTGTATTCTTTATATTCGGCCTGGAAATGGTTTGTCATGGACGCTGTGGCATGTGATTTTTGGATTTTTTTCATGACTTAATAATATTCAGGTGACACGTAGACGTTTTATTTTTGATTCATCCTCACAAGATGTGAAGTATTTCCAAATACGACTTTCTTGAAAGACTGCAAGCTGAATGCAGTTCTTAAGTTTATTTTGTTTGTAGTAATAAATGCTGAAAAACACAATTTTATAAGAGTTAAAATTAAAATATAATTTCCACCATTTAGCTAGATGTTAAAATTTTTGTAAATACTGGGCTCAAAGAATAATTACTGTTATTTATAAAGTTATATAGCTAATCCACCTCATTACTGTTTGTATTATTAGTTAATATGTTTAACGGTTTGAAAGTTAACTGATTTTGAATATAAAAGTCACATCATTAACAAGTTTTTATTTTTGTAAATATACATTTATACTTAAACTGACATAATTTCAACCTATTAAATACAAAATTTGCATGTTATTTCTAGAATATTTTATCTTCATTTGAAAGCGAGTATTCAGATATTGATAGTAATTCTAAGTGCATGCCTGACATCATGTGATTAGATGATTTGGTGACAACACAAGCATACGGTTGTCAATCAACCACATGTGCGCGCACACACATGCACACACACGCAGTTAGGGGAGCCAGGAGTGCTGCTTCTAAAGACCATGGCCACACATAGCCAGGGACCATGTTTTGGCCAAATACAGAGACTGAGACCCGCAAGACAGCCCGCCCCCAAGGGGGTGGAGGAGAGCGTGCTGGGAGGGGCCTGTTGGTGCAGAGGCCCTCGGCCCGGGTCGCCCTCCCCGGGTTCTAGGAGGCAGAGACCGGTGCAGAGGAGCAGAGGAGCAGAGAGCCGGAGCGGCGTGAAACGGAGGCGGAGGGAGGCTGGGGGCTTGCCCACGGCCCAGCCACGTCGGGCCTCGGAGGCCACTCGCGAGTGTGGCTCCTCATGGCTGCGTGGGTAGCCGAGGGGTGATTTTAAACAGCAGGGCGATGGAGCGTTCCATCCTTCAGAGTTTCTTCTTTGGTGGCAGATGAATTGCAGGGGAGCGGGATGCAAGCAGGATGGTGGTGAGGGCTCGCTGCTGCCTTGTCTCCGAGGGCGATGGTGGGGACTGGGGCTGGGTGACCTCGGGGTTGGTGACATCAGTGATGTGCTGATGGGTTAGGTGTGAGGTCAAGAGCTGTGGAAGTGACAAGGATGTCCCCTAGGTGTCTGCTCTAGACCGATGGTTGTGCCTTTTGCTCAGACGCAGGAGACTGGCAGAGGGACAGGTTTGGGGCAAGCAGTGGGTATTGAAGTCGTGGCTCCTTAGTATAAATAGCCTCGTCTGTAGCACGGTACCATGGCACGTGGCCACCAAAGATAATATGTCGGTAGAACGCGGCCTTGGCATGGAGCTGCCGAAATGAATTAACGCAGATGCTGGCTTCTGGCTCTCCTGGCTCCTCTCTCTTCTATGCTTAGCTCTTTCCAGATGGAAGGGAGACCCTCACGGCTGGACGTGAACGTTCCATGTGCATGTGGCGCTCCGCTCCTCCGTAAGCTGCACGTGCCTCTCACCCACCCCCAAGGCCAGTTCACGTTGGTCTCCTCCCTCCTTGGTGCACCTGCTGAGCCACAGCCATTTCCCCGCGCACGCACCCTCCGCATCCCCATCGCTGCCCTCGCCACGTCTGTCTGCCCCCTGTGGCACCCTGCACTTAGGCCCTCAGGGAGCATTTGCAGGAGCTTAAAACGGAGAGGTGTTCCCATCATGGGACTCGTTCCAAAAGCTTGTGACTTAACTCTTGTGGGGGCTTTTAGAAGGTCAGATAGCCTTGAACTTGGGTTACTTAAGTGAAGAGTCTCACACAAAACCCAAGCTTTATTATTTTTTTCTGGGGATTAGAAAACATGGTTAACAGGTAGAATTTTAGACCGAAAAGAAAAAAGCTTGTTGCCAAAAATCTTCTAATGTGTTTTAGGTAAAAACCTCATTTTTGCTTTTCTGTAAAGGATTTGGGAAGAATAGGCTTCAGAAACCAGACTTTTATGCCTAAATTAAAGTTACAAACCGAAAACGACCTGGATCGTCCAAGCTGGTCAGCCCTGACTGCTGCCAGGTGGCCTGGACGGCCGCCGTCTTTGTCTAAGACTGAGCTTGTGTCCCTGTGCTCAGGCTGCCTGCCTGGGGAGGACCAGCCCGGCAGGACTGCCCTCCCAGCACACAGCAGGCATCTGCGTCTTGCGGGCCTGAGACCAGGTGAGGGGCGGTTCTGCTGGAACAAAACCAAGCTTAGTGACGAAACACTTTTGAATCTGCGATCATCGGTGATTACCTGAAGTAGAAGTGAACACGGGGCTAGGAAGGTAAACGTGGTATTAAAGGGTCCTCTGGTAAGTGGTCTTCCAAAGGTACGGACCAGTTCTCTGCGTGATAACCCACAGCACCGCCCCGTGAGTGTGTGTTTGTGCCAGGCGCTGTGCTGAAGCGAGCGCCACGCTGCCTCTCACTGAAGCCTCTCCCCAGCTGGCCGGCCGGCGGTGTCTCCACCGAGAGCTGCGATTTATTTAATGCAGCTCCCAGGAAGGTGAAGTCTGTTCTCTTCTCAGCTGTGAACTCTAACGATAAAATCTTACCAGCTGTGAGATTTCTTAGCCCTTTGAAGTTGACTTTGTGATTCAGTTGGTTGGAGCTTCATCCCGTGTACTAAAAGTTTGCCGGTTCGATTCCCCTTCAGGGCACATACCTAGGTTATGGATTCCATCCCTGGTCAGGGTGTGTATGGGAGGCAACCAATCAATGTTTCTCTCTAAAATCAATAGTGTGTATATATATATCTATATATCTATATATATATCTCTCTCTCTCTCATTGGATGAGGATTTTAAAAAAAACAAAACCAAATGGACTTCCTGATTTACCTGTAAGATTTCTAAGTGTGACCCAGCAACTTGCTACTTTCTGATTTGCTATGAAAAACGCATTTAGACTTTTTTATAGATTTTTCTGGCTCATGAACTTCTGGTTCACCAAGAGCCAAATTCATGGACATTACCGGGTTACAATTACACAAGAGCGTGGGTGATGGGTGACACCAGTCAGTTTCTGGGGTCACTGCCACTTACCTTTGGCAGCCTTACTGGAGGAGCTTGACTCTTGAGCACAGCATTTCTCAGACAGGGCGAATGCATCACCCAGATGAGAACTGCCTGGGGTGCTTATTAAAATGTGGCTTCCTGAGCCCTGGCCGGTGTGGCTTAGCTGGTGGGAGCATTGTCCTACAGCCAAGAGGTTGCGGGTTTGATTCCCAGTCAGGACACATGCCTAGGTTGTGGGTTTGATCCCTGGTTCTGGCACGTATGATCCCCAGGCTGGGAGGCAACCGGCTGGTGCTTCTCTCTTGCATTTATGTTGCTCCCTCCCTTCCTCTAAAAGCAGTGGGGCGGGGGGGATGTCCTCAGGTGAGGACAAAAAGGAAAAAAAACAGATTCCAAAGTCCAAAATTCAGGGGGTCCAGGAAATTACATTTCTAATAAGCATCCCAAGTGATTTTGATAGACACTAAAGCTCGCTAACTTCTAGTTTAGTTTACTCAAAGAAAAACAAGTAGAAAAGAAGAGCACATTTTAATATGACTGCAAGTGACATATGTATTCATTGGCCTGGGAACTTGGCCACCTGTGTTCTGCTTTACCATGTGACCTTGGCAAGGTTATTTATCCTTTTTGAGTATCCATATACTCATTTGTAAAATAAGGATGATACTGCTTGTCTCACAGGGTTGCTGTGAGGGTCAAAACCACCAGGCAGCCTTAGGTGCCATGGGAGGGCTTGGGTCTTTGGAGCCGGGCAGACCTGGGCTCAGGTTTTACTCCTTCCCTGGTTTTGCCTCTTGCTAGCCTGGCGGCCCCAAGCAAAGGCCTGGCCTCTGTTTCCATCTCCATGAAAGTGAGGACCTCGGAGCCACCACACCACGGTGTCAAAGGGGAGGAGCCTGAGGTGTTGGTGGAAGCGCGGCGCCTGCCTGAGAGACGGTGGCCGCCGCTGCTTGTTGCTGCGCCCAGAGCGTTGGAGGCCAGAGCGGGGCTGGGGGTGCAGCCGGGCGCGCGGCCTCTCGCGAGCCCGCCGCGCTGTGTGCCTGAGGAGGCCACAGCTGTGCCGCTGCCATGCAGCTCAGAGTTCCGACGCTTTAAAGGCGACGTTGGCCCTGATGGCGCTTTCCCGAGGAGTGCACCCTCCAAGCAGGGAGATGGCCCCTGGCGCGAACCAGGTGTGGACCTGAGGGACTTGGGGCCTCGCCAGCTCTGCTTCGGACATGGAGGTGATAGGAAGAAAATCCTATGCCTCCCGTTCTTTTTCTGAAAAGAGTCTATCTAATTTTTAGGTCAATGATTTGAAAAATAAACGTAATCTTAGCCAGAACCCAAGGCAGAATCAGAAGTAGGGATAACTCAGGGCTGGTCCTCTTGTTAATAAGGCGCTGTGACCACCGGTCTGACCGGTGTCGGTGTCTCGGCTCCTCTGTCACCTCGGTGGAGCTCCTTCTCATGAGCCCGTCCCGGGCAGGGTTATGTGCACGCCCCGGCTGCACTTCCCGCGGCACCGAACGAGGGGGGGAGGAGTGGGGGGGCGTGCTGCCCTGCAGGTAGCTGTTTGTGGGAGGGGGGGACGCGACCGTTTTGTCACTCTTGCCTGCCTTCTCCTCAGTCTGGTAGTGGCACCAATGAAGAGCCTTCAGAGTCTTTAACCATTGTCCTGGGCCCGGCGCACCACGTCTGTGTGAGAAGATGGCCCAGCCCACGAACATCGGGGAGCTCCTCTCCATGCTGGAGTCCCCCGTGCCGAGTGTGCGCGAGGGCGTCGCGGCCGTCTTTAAAAAGAACCTCGATTCTGGTGAGTACAGCCGGTTCTGGGAGCCCCTCTGGGGTCACCCAGAGGTGACTGGGCTCCTGCTGAGGAGGGATGGTTTCCCCTTCTCAGGGGAGTCTTTAAAAGCGCCAGTGAGGAACACCCGTTCGCGGGTGGAGCGGCTCTGTGTGTTTTCTTCAGCCTTTAGCCGCGGAGTAGTCAACTGCGCGCATGCACGGAAGTGAGACGCTCACGATGAATCCCGTGGACCCAGCGCCTGAGTTTCTGCCACTCTTACTTCCTCAGCCTCTCTGGCTCTGCCCCTACCCAAGTATTTTAAAGGAAATCCCAGATACACATTTTATCTGTAAATTGTATGTGGTTTTTAATATGAGAAATGCTTAACCTTTCTTTAACCAGAGGAAAACAATGTGAACTGTACCCATTTTTGTTTACCAGGTTGGTAAACATCAGATATTGATCATAGAATTGGACATTGTGCCCTGGCTGGTGTAGCTTAGTGGATTGAGTGCCGGCCTGCGAACCAAACATTTTTTTAAAGTTTTTTTAAAAATTAAAAAAAAAGAAATGGACATTGTTAGCAGGAGAAAAAATTGGGGCTCAGCCTTTTCGCAGTGTCATCCACTTAAAAACGCATGCCATTTGCCCGAGCTGGCGCGTCGTGGTTGGAGCGTGGTCCTGTAACTGACAGGTTGCGGGTTGGTCCCTGGTCCGGACACGTACGAGAGGCAGCCAGTCGCTGCTTCTCCCTCGCGGCAGTGTCTCTCTCTCCCCCGTCTTCTCTCTCTGGAAAGCAGTGAAAAAATGTCCTCAGGTGAGGATGAAACAGAAAAACAGCCCCCCAAATTACATGCCATTTGCCCACTGACAAGAATTTGTATTTCATTATAGCCTCAAATGAAATATAGTCAAAAATTGGGAAAAGCCAGGCATCCTTCGGTAGGTGAATGGCTGCCTTCACTGTGTGGGGCCACGCAGCCGAGAGCAGGAGGCCAGTGCGGAGGATGGTCCTGGGCGCCGACGGGGGAGGCATCGGCGCCTCCTCGGCAGGCCGTGAGAGTGCCCAGGCGCAGGCTGTGGGCGTGCGCGTGTGCGTGCGTGAGCGTGAGTGAGATCCTACAAGTGGAAAAACATTTGAAAAGACACGCACCAAAGTCAAGGGTGTCTCTGCGAAAGAGGCGGGGAGCTAGGAGTCAGGAGGCTTTAAATTTTACGGGCTCTCAGGTAGTCTGAATTCTTAACAATAGACAGAGGTGTTTTTTTGTAATTAAAGAAGTAATAGAAAAGATAGCATTTGATGTGCTTTTATGGATATTTACGCAAATAAACTTGATATTAGCTTATGGTTAAACTTAATATAAGGAAGAAAAACTGCAGTTCGGCTCTGGGTAGCAGAGAGAGAACATTTTCTGGATTTTGTGTTAGGCAGCTCTTGGAGGTAAATTTAGCACTAAAGGCAATAATGACAAGAAACTGCCCTTTTCTTTCTTTAGACCGCGGTCCAATGCTTGTGAACACCTTGGTGGACTATTACTTGGAGACCAGTTCTCAGCAAGTGTTGCACATCCTGACGGCCTTGCAGGAGCCACACGATAAGGTGACCGCCAGGGCACGGGGGCAGCTGGGAGGTGTCCTGGCGAGGGCTGTGCCGGCTGCCCCGTGCGCCCGCCGCAGAGGGCTTCGTGCCCAGGTTATCGGCACATGTGTGGGTCACTTGCGGGGCCTACGTTTCCGGGACAGTTTACACAATTAAATAAATTCAGAGGCTTTTTCAGACCTTGCTGTTTAAGGCAATTGTGGAAAATCAGTCCTGTGAGTGTGTAATGCCCCTTTGATCCATAAAGTGCCCCTCGCTAAACCCACGCTTTGAGCAGGGTTTTCGACCTCTCATCAGTTTGGGAAAATCTTAAGTGCCAATGACTAAGGGGCGATGCCAAGGGATGAGGCCCGCTCCCCAGCACGTGAGGGTCCTATATTCTGCTCCTGCCCTTATTTTGTTGGTGATTGGCAGCTAATGGCACTGTAACAGCAGACTTGGAGACGCCTTGACTTCGTGTGCTGGCGACTGAGCCAGAGCCGGGCAGCCTCGCCATTGTCTGCCTTATCTTTCTCACTCTGGGCTGAATTTTAACTTGTGCTATTGCCTGATTGCTATTTGGGGCCAAACCATGGTGCTACTGTAGCAGTAAGTTACTGCTTCCAGCAGGACCCCCTCATGGCTTCAGCAGCTGCCGCAGGCTGGGGACCTGTGGTCATGGTAATAAGTGGCCTGTTCGTACTTTAAAAAGGGGGTCTGCGAAGGAGCGTCCTGTGGGTCTGCGGCCCCCGCCTCCACCCACAGACCCGTGTTACAGGGACCCGCTTTCAGGAGGTGCAGACTGGCTGTCCTCTCAGGCCAGAGGCAGCAGCATTTTGTTTGCCACATGGTTTAACAAATCTTGAATGGGACCTCTGTACCTGCATGACCGTTGCCCGGCATCGGGAGGCCTGGGGGGGCCGGTCCATTGCTGTCACCCGTGTTTCTGTGAGCCTTGTGTGTTCGTCGACGGTTTCCCTTGGCTCCCTCGGCCTGCCCGCCCCCCTTTATTGAGCTATATTTCTGTTCTTTCACATTTTTAGCACCTCTTGGACAAGATGAACGAATACGTGGGCAAAGCCACCTCTCGGTTACCCATCCTCTCGTTGCTGGGGCACGTCATTCGGCTGCAGCCGTCCTGGAAGCATAAGCTCTCTCAGGCGCCTCTTTTACCTTCTTTACTGAAATGCCTCAAGGTACGCTGTTGGCGAGGGTTCACATGCCATGCCTTTGTGCGTGTGGTTTCTGACATGCTGAGTCAGTTCAAGCAAGCGAGCAGCTAGATTTTAACTTTGAGAGTTTGAAAACTTCTAGGCGGTTGGTGTTTCTTGCTGAATACCAGTGTCGGGACTGAGCACGCTCTCAATGCACAGCCCACGGACTGTCGAGGAACCTTTATCTAAGCAAATCTGGTAACGTTTCCGTCAGGCCAGTTCCACATCATTCATTCCAGCGCTCTTCGATGTCATCCTTGCTAGTAACCTTCCCTCAGTTAAAAACGTGCTGCTTTGTCTTTGCCCCATTCCTCAACTGCTTCTTAGCTTACAGGGACAGGGCTCAGAAGTCCCTTTAACCATGTAGGGGCCTGTCCAGGTCACAGCTCCAATTGAGATGCCTACTGAGTTGCATTCTACTTTTCTGCACTACCTTTAGTTTTTCTACACAGTCAAAACCTGAACAGAACTGTCCGGTTTGGGTTTCGGTAGCGGCTGGCTGAATGGCTCCGGGCCCTTTGCGTAGTCTGCCCTAGTCCCTGGACTTGCCTCTTGTCTGCGAAGCAGGAGGACGAGGTCACGGTGGGTGGCCTGCCCTCACGGAGGTGCAGGAAAGCCCCGCGGGGCCCGCCGCGGCCAGGCAGCGCCTTGGGTCTGCCCCGGACAGCCCCCTGCAGCGCCATTTTTGTCTCTGCCAACAAGGGAGCAGACTGCTTTATGATCCCTGGAGGTGGGTCCCAAGGAGTCACACTGATAGGTTGTCATAAAACCAGGCATGTAATATTGGGGAAAAAGCCAGGAACAATTTTAACAACTTAATTTTTTTTGAACTACTGGATTGATGAGGCTATAATCCAATTTTGAAGCACACCATTTGGTTCGGATTGCAAGACTGCTACTGTTTTCCAAAATGGTAAGCCTTGGAAGTTTCTCATGGGCTGCCACCCAAGGCTCCAGGTAGAATGTTATAAATATCAGGGTTAGTCCTTTTTACTGGAACTCATTGTACATTCTACCAGTGTTGTATGTTCTTCTTACTAGATCCCCACCATAACGAAAGGCGTGGTCCGTGATGTGAAAACTAAACGTATTTAAAACTTCATTTCCAGACTAGCTCACAGACCCCTTCTTCACTAGGAGCGATGGCTGTCTTAGCTGCCGTGGGGGTCTTTGGGTAACTATCTCATTTCTTAAATCTGAGCTCCAGTTCCTTGGCGAACGGTCATGACTTAATTATGGGCCAGGTGAGCTGCTGTCGCTAGTCTAGGTGATTTATTATCCATTAGGTATCAAGTGTCTTCAATTAGCCTTAAGTTATATGACTCGATATTTAAATCATAGGCATGGTGAGAAGTCATGACCTCATCTCTTATTTGCTGATTTCCAAACAGTGTGAAGGTGAGCCATTAAGTGGACTTGTTAGTACTGTACTAATTTCTTAAGGTTCCACTTCTGTCATAATCCTTTAAAAAGAAGTATACTACTTGTCAAAGTTTAGTATGTTTTTAAATTGATTTTTAAAATAAATATTTTAGGATTTGGTTGAAAGAACAAAAACAGCAATGTTCTTTTGTTTTGTTAAAAAGCAGCTTCTGGGAAGAGTGATATAAGGTGGTTAAATGGTAATGGAAAAAAAAAAACATTCAATTTTAAAAAAAGCAGCTTCTCTGGCTTCCACTGAGTGCTCTAAGAAGGACGCCCTGGGGCGGCGGCACATCGGGGGCCAAGCCAGGGGATGCCCCTCGCCCGTGTGCCTGTGTCCGGCAGCCCGGGCTGGCCCTCAGCACTTTTCCTGCAGGCTCTGCCTCAGTGCTGTCCCTCTCAGACCTCGGGGCACTAAGGGCCGTCGGGGCAGGGAGACGAGTCCCAGGAGCCTCTCTCCTGAGCTCCCTGGTATTCCGCACCACGCGCCGTGCTGCGCCTCACAGCTCTCTCTCCCTGCTCGCCTTCCCTGTGCAGGTGGACACTGATGTCATCGTCCTCACAACCGGGGTCTTGGTGTTGATAACCATGCTGCCAATGATCCCTCAGTCAGGGAAACAGCACCTGCATGACTTCTTTGACATCTTTGGCCGTCTTTCATCGTGGTGCCTAAAGAAACCAGGTAAAGGTCTCCCCGGGCACCTGGCGCGCCCCACCCAGCGGACGTTCTCATGACTGAGGAGCGGACCGTGGGCTGCCAGGGAAGGACACGGGACGCGGGTGCCGTCTGTAGTCGAAGAGGAAGCGGCCTGGATGCGGCATCCACTGCGGGCAGAGAGGGGCGCAACTGCGGAGGAGGCTTTGTTCTCCTGCCGGCCTCCAGGGCCGGTGGGAGGTGAGGCTTCCTGGCTTTGAGCGAATGGAAGAGCAGCGCAGTGGCCTGGAGTGAGCCTGGGGAGCGCTCCCGCCCCCGCCCCCGGCCTGCTGTGGCAGAGCGGAGCGCTGGGCTCCAAGGGCCTGTGCAGGTGCAGGTCGTCCTCTCGCTTGAGATGCAGTGCGTCCCCGTCTTGGCAGGTAGCGCAGCTCTGTCAGAGCGACGCGGCAGCTGGAAGCTGGGGAACGTGGGATTGCGGTCGTCCTGCACGCAGCGTTCACGCCGACGGGACGAGATGCGCGAGCCAGGGAGGCAGGGGCCTGGGGCTGCGAGCACGGCCTGGCCCGTGGGTGCTGTGCTCTGTAGTCGGCTTTCCCCGGGGGTGAGGCGGGGCCCTCACTACTGGGAGGAGCTGAGCGTGCGCTGTGGACTTGGGGCGCCCACTGGGCCCAGGTGTGGCTTGGTGAACTCAGTCCTCTTCCCTCCACCCTTAGCTCTTTGTGATGCTCGTTTCAGGACAGTAGTTTTTTCTTTCTATAGTTAAGAAATTTAGAAAGCTAAGACTACGTACTGATTTTAAAAGGCTCTCACACACTTGTTCACAAATGTCATGCACTTGCACAGTGCAAGGCCCTGAGAGCACAGAAGGAAGATGGTGCCTCTGTCGGAGGCCACATGCTGAGCAGGACGATGGATGGGGGGATTAGAAACGTCAGGGACAGCGGCCGTTGTTATAAAGGCCGCCCGGTAGTGGGAATGTCTGGGGTCTCTGGAAGGGGTGAGTGGAGAGGAGGGCAGGGACGAGAGTGGCCAGAGCCTTGGGGTCACGTGACGTGGATTGGCATGCACCCAGAGGCCGCAGGGAGCCACCAGTGGATTTTCAACAGGGCCGCCTACTGTGCTCACATTAACGTGTAGAAACCTCCCCCTTTCTGTGGAGCAGGTGGGAATGCCCACCAGCAAGGGGTCCTGTGGCAGTTTCGGCCACGTCTGCCCTGTACCCGCCAGTCCTGTGTCTGGCTCAGAGTCTCCCCTCGGGGGCTTTCTTTCCAGGCCACGTGGCAGAGATCTCCCTAGTCCACCTCCACACCAGTGTTTACGCGCTCTTCCACCGCCTCTACGGGATGTACCCGTGCAACTTCGTTTCCTTCCTGCGCTCTCACTACAGCATGAAGGAGAACTTAGAGACCTTTGAGGAAGTGGTCAAGGTGCGTGAGAACCGCTCAGACAGGCCGCAGCTGTAACTTTTGTATTAAATGGTAGATGAGGGAATTTTGAAAAGAAATCCCACCTTCCTCCCAAACCAAGTCCCCCAGACCGAGCCCCCCGCCCAGCCCTGGGTAGCCACTGATCTACTTCCTGCATTTATAGTCTGTCTGTGCTGCACATTGCACACAAAGGGAATCCCATGTTGTGAAGTCTTTTGGGACTGGCTCCTTTCACCTTATACAGCGTTAAAAGGTTCATCCGTGTCGTAGCACATATCAGCATTCTTTGTTTTTTATTGTCAAATAACATTTTGTTGTGTGGAGATACCACAGAAGTTAAGCCATTTTCTTGTCAACTGGTCCCTTCCAGCCAATGATGGAGCATGTGCGGATTCACCCAGAACTGGTGACCGGATCCAAGGACCATGAACTGGACCCTCGGAGGTACGGAAACACCCTGCGCTGTAGTTCACGGAGTCTCTCGGGAGACGGACAGTGGGATCTAGGACATGACGTCCTTCCTGAGGAGTTTCTGGAGAGCACAGGTCCTTCCGCTTAGGGGCCGAGTCCGCCTGGAAGGGCGCGTGCGCGTCTGGAACCTGTTCCTGGCCGACAGGCTGGAGCGCGTTTCGCAGAGCGGAGGCAGCCGCCATGCAGACGCACGCCCCGCAGGGCCCCGGGAGGGCTGCCTGCGTGGTGGGCACTGCGGGTGGGCGCGGGGGCCGTGGGAGGCAGGGGCGGAGGGTGTGGCTGAGACGCGTGGCTGTGCGGAGTCTCGGCGGAGTCCAGCCTCCCAGGTTCCCTTCCTCCCCGGCTCCGCGGGGCCCTGCGGAGCCCAGCTTGTTCCCTGGAGGGCGCTCACTGGAGGACACCAGGCCCAGTGCTGCCCACCCCACTGGCGGTCCTTGTCGTTGTGCTCACATTCTGTTTTTCCTCTGTACTGTTGTCGTGCGTGTTGTCTCATTTGGAGAACTAATTAGGAAGCAAAGCCTGGCTCAGGACAAGGTAGTCGCGTTGCCGTCCAGAGACGGGTCTGGGAGACGAGAGCGAGAGCAGTGTCTGAATCTTGGCCCAGCTTCCCCTTCTGCAGAAGTCAGTGGGCGAGGGCACGCGTGAGTCCTGGGAAGGACGGAGCCCGCCTGGTCACAGCGCCTGGCGAGGCCCTGAGCCGCCAAGGGAGGAGTTCGCTCTGCTCGCTGCTTCTGAGCACAGAGGCGCGCGCTCTCGGGAAGGGCCCTCTGGGCGGGGTCGTCCGGGCCGGGTCCTCGGGTGGCCCAGGCAGAGAAGGCAAGGAGGGACTCCGTCCGTGTAGAATCGAGGTGAGCTAAGCGCAGATGCGTCTTCTAGTCCAGGGTGGCCCAGACGCTCCGTCCCTCGGCGCAGAGCAGCCCAGTGGCAGCGGGAGCCACAGTGATGGCCCGCAACACGCTGTCTCTGGGGGCGTCTGTGCGCCTGTACGGACCTCCCGGGGCTCCCCTGTGCTGCTGCCCTCCGCAGGGCCTCCGTCTCCGGTGTCTCAGGGCTTCCTTCGAGGTACACTCTTGTTTCCATGAGGCGCCGCCTCCGGTGGTGTCGGGAGAGGGCGCACGTGTGGCCGGGCCTGGGCTCCTGGGGAGGAGTCGTGCCCCTTTGGAGGCGCTCTCCCGTTGCCCCCCTTGCTTCCAGTGTCTCTGTCGACGTCGAAGACGCTCTGCTTTTTGATCGTCTGCCTTTGCTGTGCTCTTCCTTGTGGAAGCCTGCGGAATCTTCCCTGTTTTCATGATACTCTGAAAGTTCCTGTGAGGTCCCTTGGTAGGAGTCTATTCTTATTGTTCAATCTGGGCTGTTTTTCTGTAAACGTGGGAACACGAAGATGAAAGTCTATTGGGTTACTAATTATGTAGAAACAGGTATAGCAAAATTGTATTGTCTAAGAGAAAGATAGTTTGTGCTTCAGCAAGTAAATGTGTTAATGATCAAGGCTTTGTACAGCATTGGGCAAATACTGAAGAAGGAAAAGAAGAAACATCATAACTTCTCTTAATTTGAATTAGTGTGATTATATCTACTTGTGTATCTGAGTAGTTCTGTATCCTTTATTCATTTAAGATTATATCCTGAGCATTTTATGTCATTTAACCTTTGAAAGCATGATTTTTAAAATCATCTTTAGTAAGGTATAATTTAGTAAGGTGCAATAAAACTCCTCCGTTTGGACAGCAGTCACATTCACAACTGAAGACTGTTTCATTGCCCAGAATGTCCCCTCTAGGCCTCCCGCCCTCCCTCGTAGGGATCACTGGCCTGCTGGAAGCAGGCTTTTTCCTGGGGGTGTCGCAGCTTCTCCTCTGCAGACTGTATCTCTTAGGCTGGACTTCAGGTTACTTCTTTCTTCTCTATTACAAGCCATGCTGTGCTGAGTGTCGCTATGCGTCCTGGGGTATGTCTGTTTCCATAGGCCAGGTGCTCAGAAGTGGAGCCGTGGCTCATGTCACAGAATCTTTAGACAATTCTTTAAACATCCTCATGGGCTTTCTCTAGGTCTGAGACTGCTTACACCATACTGTGGTCTAGGGGTGGCTTAGGTTCCAAGGCTTGGCTTGGGGACCGTAGGTCAGGCTCACTCCCTGGCAGTTTCCAGGGCTCTGTGTCCCTTGATCGCCTTTGTTGTACAGGAGGTTTTCCCCAGTGACTGTGTCGCATCGTTCGTGTTCTGTTGTGAGGCTATGCCTGGCCTTTTGTGGGTGAAATGCTTCTTTCAGATTAGTTTCTGGTAACTCGGTGTAACCGTTTTAAATAGGGAGGACCAGGTGCGTGAGACGAGTGGCTCATCTCCCATTGATTCTCCTGGCCCTGGTGTGGTTGCGCCTCGTTCTTGGGTCTGTGGTCGGCTGGAGCCGGCACTCACATGTGTGTGACTGATGAATGGGTTACAGTCTGCAGTCCTTGCCGTTCTTTGCCTTTCACAGGTGGAAGAAATTAGAAACCCACGATGTCGTAATCGAGTGTGCCAAAATCTCCTTGGACCCTACTGAAGCCTCGTACGAAGATGGCTATTCTGTGTCTCACCGCCACTCAGCCCGCTGTCCTCACCGCTCCGCCGAAGTCACCGCCAGCCCTTACGCCGACACGCAGAACAGCTACGGTAACGGGATGGCGGCGCCCCTCAGCCCGGCCCCTGGGCTCAGAGAGCAGTGTTGGCTTTTGTTGACTTTATGTTTCTTTTCCTAGAATGAGACTTAGTTTACCTCCTAAGAGCTATTTCCAAATATTTAAAATTTGAGTTTGCCTCCACTTTGTCCTAATTCCTCTTTCAAGTTTAACTTAGTCCCATGTCCTTGACCCCCTCCCTGATGGGTCGAACACCAGCAGACCTGCTGTGCTTTCAGTACTTAGAAGAGAAAGTGGATGTCAGGCTGCACCTTGCAGGGGACCTTCCTGCTTTCAGGCGCGTGTGGCGTGGCCCCGACGGGCCTGAGGGCATGGACGGCTTGGCGTCGGGTTTGGGTAGAGGTCCAGGCCCCTCTGGGGACCGCGCCCGTGGCGCCTCCCTCCGTTGTGCCTCGCCGGGCCTCCTGCAGCACAGCCCGGCAGCGACCTTCCTGGGCTGCGCTTCCACGGGCACTTCGAGATGGTCCTTTTGTCCCCGGGGGTGTCAGGGCTCCCCTGAGATAACTCGTAGATGCAGAGAACTGAATTATATTGAAGGTCTAGCCCGGCAGGGGCGTCCAACCTGCTCGTGTCTTGGGGCCGCACTGGAGGAAGAAGAGTTGTCCTTGGCCACACGTTCAATACGTGGCAACACATAATCACAAAAAAATCTCATAATGTTTTAAGTTAATTTACAATTTTGTGCTGGGCTGCAGGTTGGACACCCCTGGCTAGAGGACCGTACATGTTTTTCAGAATAATCAGAAGGCACATGCTAACGCCGCATGCTCTTCCCCCTTCATTGCAGGGAGTGTGACGTCCGCCCCTCGCTCCGCAGCCCGGCCAGTGCTGTCCAGCACCCCGGGGCGGCTGCCTCCACCTCTGAGCTTCCCTGCGGCGCGGCTGTCAGTGGAGCCGCCACAAGTATGTTGCCCAGCAGTGTGTCCACCTGCTTCCCCGCTCACCGCCTGCTTCCCTGCTCACTGCTGGAGCTGACCGTTTGGGTCAGGATTTAGCATGTGGTCTGGGAAAATCTCACACCACTCATTTTAGAACAAGTTACCTTTAAGAGTAGATTGTATTGATAAAACCCACTTGGTTTCTCTTGGGATCTAGACTTAGAAAATGTAACTTGTCTCTTGACAAAGCTTTGATAAGAGGCCTTTCCCAGTTTGAAGGCCTGATGGCTGTGGGTATAACCCTTGGGTGACTTGACGTTCATTCCGCACTGCGGACACGCCCTGTTAACCTTCCAGGCCACGCTGTGGAGCCCGTCTGTGGTGTGCGGCATGACCACCCCGCCGACTTCTCCCGGAACTGTCCCATCTGACTTGTCACACCCTTGCAGTAAAGCCTTTGGTACAACTGGTATGTGTGTCGTAGGTTGGATTTGGGTGGTCGGTTGGGCCTGCCTTTTTTGACCAGAAACAGTTTCTTAGATGTGACGGTGACTTTGGGGGCCACCTGCGGCAGTAAACCTGATGTCGACACTTTATGCAAACCTCTGGGGCTTCTAGAACATGGGAAGTGAACCTAAAAAAAGAGACTAGCCTAGATCCCCAGAAAGTAAACTTTAGTGGCTTTCTTTGCAGTAATAGGCTGAGAATAATTCGGCAGCTTTTCTAGTAATTGGGCTCAATGTACTCTGTCCTTGTCTTTGAGCAGGTGGAAAAGGAACGCCCCTGGGAACCCCCGCGACCTCTCCTCCTCCGGCCCCACTCTGCCCTGCGGATGATTTTGTGCACGTGTCCCTCTCCCAGCCTGCGGCCATGCCCCCCCGGAAGGTATATGCGGTCTCCCTTTGCCCAAGCACAGGGCCCTCGCAGACTCATCTGATGAAGCCTGTTGTGCCAGATAGAACTTGGGTCTAAAATGGGATGCATTTGAACCAGAGCATTTGAAAATAGACTCACGAGCAGGTCTTCCTGTGTGGTCAGCTGACTCAGGGGTCCCGAAGCCCTTCTGGGAGCCCACTAGATCAGAAGTCCTTTCACAGCGACCCTTGGCTGTCCTCCAGCGGTCTGCCCCGACGCACTGAGCACGTGGTGGACAGACAGTGGAGGGTAGACAGCTGGCCCCGGGGCCCACGTCACGGCAGGCACCCGCCTTCTTCCTTGACATGTTTCAGTTAAGAGGGAAACAAAAGAACTAAAGTGTGTTCTACAGAAAGCAGTAAAAATTAGTAATTTTTTTAAGCCTCGGCCTCGGGACTGTGTGTGTGTAATGTTCTTTGTGACAAGGAGGCAGCGGCAGCCAGCGCCTCATTGCCCAGCACAGCGGTGGTGGCCGGGCCCGCGCAGAAGTTGAGGGCAGAGCCGCCCCAGCTGCTGTTTCTCACAGGGGCAGAGCACCAGCTTCATCGTAAAGGGTGACCGACAGACGGACTTTGGTTATTCAGACCCAAGTATGTGTCCGCCAGTTAGTGTCTTACATGACGAACTGAGCCCGTCGTCTCAAGCGAAACAACTGACAGTGTTTGTTGCCAGTGATGAGATTCAACCTCCAGGTGACATTAGAATATTAAAATCCTGGTATCTGCCCCAACAAGCCTGATAGCTTCCCCTAGACTTTCATGATAAGACTGAAATGCTTTGGAAAGCTTGGTTAATAATTTGAGTTTTCAGTATTGTATAGTGCAGTGTTTCAACGTATCTGTATAACGTGGTGAGCCAGTGTTTTCTAGGTGACCAAAGTATGATGATGTAGGTTCACGCGTAGGTGCAGGTGCGTTCAGGGTGCAGGGTAGGCCCGTGGACGGTGCCCGGCGTGAACAGACGATTGCCCGGTTTCAGATTTCACACTGTAATGGATCTTGGAGAAATAACCTCGTGTCAGGTTCGGGCGCAACATCAAAGATGGATATCCATGGTGACCGAAGCGCCTGCTGACATACGTTGACCACTACTTGTCTGTGGGGCCCGGAGCCTTCCTCCCATGCATTGGCCAGAGCGCCAAGCTGTGTCTACCGGAAGGCTGAGGTGGCGGGGCCCCGCCGCCCCCCGCCAGGGCCGCGCAGGGTGGTGCTTGCAGAGTGCAGGGCGGCTCTGCGCACCTCGTTTAGTTTTGGTCAGGGAATGGAAGGTTTTTTGTTTGTTTTTGCTTTTGTTTTAAATAAAAATATATATTATGTTTATAGGTAAGGGGTTTCTTAGTTTTAAGTGAACCAGTGACTTTTTAAAATTTGTTTTAATTTCAAATCCAGTAACTGTCACTAGATATAACTACGTAAACAAAAGTTCTTGGGATTCTCATTAATTTTTAAGACTGTGAAGGCATCCTGAGACAACACAGCCTGCAAACCCTTGGGCTAACCTTTAATCTTTCTAATCTAAAAATACAGACATTTGGGGTGTTTCTTTTATACCTGAGAACACACGCCCAGCCTTCGCCATGAGATGTGAATGGTGCCTGTCTTTTCAGGAGGAGAGAGCAGACTCGGCAAGGCCCTGTCTACACAGACAGCACCACATCCCAAACGAGCGAGGACTAGGTAAGGTTCCCGGTGCTGGCCGGCTGGCCAGCCGCCTGGCCTCATGTGTCTCCTGCAGCCGGGCTGTGTGGGGAAGCAGGGGAAGGCTGGGGTACTGCGAAGCCCCAGGACCTCGCGGTAACGAAGCCTGTGCTCCAGTCTAAACCCTGAGCTTATATTAGCAAAAAAGCTTTAACCTGTTGTGGTGCAGTGCCTGGTGTTGAGCTAGTCAGACTGCGATTTTATCTGTTCTGCGAGCGTGGAGACCGGAGAGCTTTATTTTCTGCAGGGTTGGTTTTGTGGCGCCTCTCGCTGGATCACTGATAGGGTGTTAGCTTTTCTAGTGGCCCCAGGGGATCCGTTTCCAGCTGCGTGTGCCGTTCAGCGGGAAGGATCATGGGGCGCCCTCTGTCGCAGCGGAAGCCGCTGCACAGCTGTGGGATCTCCAGTGTGCTGCTTAGACTTGAGTTGTCTTGGCTTCTCTTTAGAAGAGTTCTCTGCCAGCAAAGGCTCTGTCCCTCTAAGCGATCTTCCAAAGTTTCTGGGTGACCTGGCTTCTGAAGAAGACAGCCTTGAGAAAGACAAAGAGGAAGGTGCGTTGGGGGTCTGGGCCCCGACGGGGGCGCTGGGGGGTGGTGAGGCCACGGGGCTGGGTGTCACCGTCAGCGCTCCCAGGCCTGCTCAGCCTTTTTCTGGTGGGGAGAAAGGCGGAGCTCTGTCTGGGCCAGGGGCCGGGGACTGGGGGCCGGGATGCTGCTCTGCGTCTGCCCCTCTGGGCGGCCCGTTTACCGTGGTGGCTGTCGTCTCCCCTCCCCCCTCAGCGGCGATATCTAGAGAACTCTCCGAGATCACCCCGGCTGACGCTGAGCCTCTGGTTCCTCGGGGAGGCTTCGACTCTCCCTTCTACCAGGACAGCCTCCCAGGCTGCCCGAGGAAGACTCCCTCCACCGCCTCCAGCGTCCCCGGTGCCGCCGTGCACCCCGAGCCTTTCACCCCCTCCCAGGACAAGCTGGGACCTGACATGCCGAAGCAAGCCTTCATGCCCATAGAGCTGCCCAGCGCGGGCACCGACGAAGGCCCCGCTGGAAACAGGGGGCTCCAGACCCTTCTGGAGACAAGCATCCTCACACCCAGCCCTTGTAAAGTTCCGCCTCAGAGGGGCCTGGGCTTTGGGAGTGGGCAGCCTCCCCCCTACGATCATCTTTTCGAGGTGGCATTGCCAAGGACTGCCCATCATTTTATCTGCAAGAAGACTGAGGAACTGTTAATGAAAGCGAGAGGAAACGCAGAGGAAGACTACGCGCCGGCTGCCTCCCCGCTGGAGATACTGGACCGGCTGATCCAGCAGGGGGCCGACGCACACAGCAAGGAGCTGAGCAAGTAAGGCCTGGCGCGGTCCCGCCTCCTGCGGTGGCGGCTGCCACATGAGGTGGCGGGGGGTTGGGGTGGTGGCGTGGACAGGTTGTGTTCTCATCCAGGGCTGCGCGCCGCTCCTCATGTTTGGTCAGACACCCTTCCGGTCTGTCACCTTTCTTATATGCGACTCTGTGTGTCCTGTAGACGTGCATATTGAATTGGACCTTTGCTAATGTAATGTTCCATTTTATTTTTAAAAAGATTGTATTTATTTAGTTCTAGAGAGAGGGGAAGTGAGGGAGAGAAACATCGATGTGTGGTTGCTTCTTGTGCACCCCCTGCTGGAGACCTGGCTTGCAACTCAGGCATGTGCCCTGACTGGGAATTGAACCAGCGACCCTGTGCTTCGCAGGCCAGCACTCACTCCACTGAGCTGCACCAGTCAGGCTGTAATGTTCCATTTTAACATGAGTCTTTATATGTAGACTGTTGGTGCCACCACGTTATGTTTTATGTTTGTTCTCAAAATTTGAGGGTGAGGTTATGGTATTTCAAATATAGGAATATTTGTCACAGTGTCCCTCTCTGTTTAGCTACAGGTGGTCTTTCTGTTTGGTGACAGAGTTCATTAGGTTGAAGATCAAATCAACAGCCTTTCAATGCAAGTTCAGAGTGGCCCCCTCCCATCAGATGGCACACATGGTTTCTTAGAAATCTGTCATACACTTTTCAAACTTTTTTTTTAATTCTCACCTGAGGACATGTTTATTGATTTTAGAGATAGAAGAAGGGGGAGAGAGAGAGAACGTAGATATAAAAGAGAAATATTGATCTGTTGCCTCCCATATGCACCCCTACCAGGGATCAAACCCACAACCTAGGTATGTGCCCTGACCAGGAATTGAACCCGCAGCCTTTTGGTGTATGGGACGACGCTCCAACCAGCTGAGCCACCCGGTCAGAGTGCAACCTTTATTATCCTTTTCAAAGGGACAAGGGAAGACTTAATCTTCTGCCGCTTCTCAACTCGCTCTTGGGAAATGCTAGTTTTCGTTTTTCTTCTATGTAACAGTCTTAGGTAGAATTTGACAGAGGTTATAATATTCAAGACATATTTTTACATGAAATTTGGTGGAATAGGCCCAGGTAAATGACCTACTTTTCCTTTAAGCTCGGGTGACGGAAGCTTCTCGCCCCAGAGCTCTTCCTTGTGTGTGTCAGCAGAGAGGGCAGCCCTTAGCACTCGGTTGCCAGTCGCTGGCAGAGCTGAGCAAACGCACATGTGCGGAGTGAGCTTGATGTTGGGGCCTCTCCACACCAGGGGCTGGGGTCGCGTATCCTGGGGTGCGAGGCTCTTGAGGCTCCTCCGCAGACTCCAGGCGGACTTGGCGCGGGAGACTTTCTTACGCCACAGGAAGCGACCTGACCTTGCTGCCATGAGAAGTCCAGATACGTCTTTTCTAAGGTAAGATCTGTGATTTTGTTATTCCAAAATTTTCTTCCTAGGTTGTCTTTACCCAGCAAGTCTGTGGACTGGACCCACTTTGGAGGTAAAGTTGTTACTTCAGCTCCATGTGCAGCCCACATGGACCCTGCTTGTTTGTGGCCTTTTCTGTGCTTGAGGGAGGGACCCTGCAGGAAACAGATCTTTCCCTGTTGCTGCTGTTCCTCTGCGTGTGTGTCCGTTCTGTTAAAGACCATCTCAAGTGTCACACAGTCAGCATTTGCTATTTTTGAAAAGTGGCAAAGAGTGCGCACGTCGCGTGCCTCGCGGAATTGCAGAGGTGCAGACCTCACGCCAGGCTTCCCCGCACTGAGCCCCAAGCGTAGTAAATAGCACTGAGAGCTTCTTGGGGGAAGGCGTCCCCCAGAGGGAAGAAAAGGGATGTTGGAAGTGTGTCCCTGTGGTTCCAGTTCTTGGGGAGAAAGGAGAAATGCTCTCAGAGAGTCACCCCACATTATGCCCTTTGCAATCCTTTAAAAGGGAGAGAGGTGGTAGAAATTGCCGTCTCCTAATGAATGACAGGTGCTGGGGACCAAGCGGCCATTTGCAAATGGCCGCTTGTTCCTTAAAGAATTGGTTTCTCAAGCTAACGGAGCAGGGCGGGCGCTTGATTGAACGATATGTAAGAGGCACCTCTGCCACCCTCCCTCTGCTTTAAAATCAGGCTCTCCTCCCTCAGATGAGATCCGCACCCTCCGTAACCAGTTGCTTTTACTGCACAACCAGTTGCTCTATGAGCGTTTTAAGAGGCAGCAGCACGCTGTCCGGAACAGGCGGCTCCTCCGCAAGGTGATCAGAGCGGCGGCTCTGGAGGAGCACAACGCGGCGATGGTGAGCGCTGTGGGGGGGGGGGGGGGGGGGGGTCACCGCGGTCACCCCCGAGAGAGCAGCCCCGAGCCACGTTGGACTTCCTCATCCTTGCTCAGCTCACCGGGTGGCTCCGGCAGGTCACCTTATCTCTGAGGTTAACACGTGAGCAGCTGCGAGCTCCCTTGCAGATCTTGGAATCCATGGGGACAGCAGATTTTTTTGTGTTCGTGATTGGCTACGATGATAACAGGGTCAAAACATCATTTTATTTCTCCAAGTGTGAAACCAGCTCTCCTGGTGCTTTTTTTATTTTTTTTTAAGATTTTATTTATTTTCAGACAGAGGGGAAGGGAGGGAGAAAGGGAGGGAGAGAAACATCAGTGTCTGGTTGCCTCTCATGCGCCCCTACTGGGGACTGTGCCTGCAACCCAGGCCTGTGCCCTGACTGGGGATCAAACTGGCAACCCTTTGGTTCACAGGCTGGTGCCCAATCCACTGAGCCACGCCAACCAGGGTTCCTGAAGCTGTTTTATGGCCCAAAACTTGGGGCACAGTTGTGAATCCACAAGTTCTGGAGATTGGACCTTGGCTCCACTTAGGAAAGTAATTGAGCCTCCTGGAGCCTGTCACATGGTCTGTAACATGAGAGGAATAGTAGCACTTGCTCAAAGCCTGGCACACGGTGGTGTTCTGTAAATGTTCATCACTTTAGTGGCCTTAATACTGCAGCCGTGCTGGTGGTCAGACCTCTGCAGGTATTGGAGGCAACTTGATCCCTAGAAAAGTTCTTTAAGCAACTCAGTGTCCATTTGCTAATGTGAACCTTGGCAGCCCTGAGCTGAAGCCAGGTTAGACAGCAGAGCTGTCAAGGTCTGGGCCCCTAGTTACAGTTTCTAGGTAGCTAAGCCTTTGGATGAAACGTTTGCATTTGAATCTGAGCGCCACTGCCCACGTTGGAAGGCAGCTAAAATGATGACATCTTTTGTCTCTGCTAGAAAGACCAGTTGAAGTTACAAGAGAAAGACATCCAGATCTGGAAGGTTAGTCTGCAGAAAGAACAGGCCAGATACAGCCAGCTCCAGGAGCAGCGGGACACAGTGGTCAGCCAGCTGCACAGCCAGATCAGACAGCTGCAGCATGACCGGGAAGAGTTCTACAACCAGAGCCAGGAACTGCAGGTATGAGCCGCGGCGCCCACAGCCCGCCCCCACCCCCACCAGGCGCGTGTCGCGTTCCCGACGTTGGCCTGCTCATCGCAGAGGCCATGGCCGCGAGTCCCCCCGCAGGCCCGTCCCGTGCGAGGCAGAGGCTGCCAGCGCCCTTCGTGCATCCGCCGCTTTCTCCTGGCGCTCTGCGGCCCAGGCAGGCACCTGGCGGCTTTGCTTGCCACGTGGATCTGAACAGCTTAGTGACGGCTTAGTGCCTGGGTGAAATAACACGTATAAATTTAAAATTTTTAAAGGGCACAGTCGTTCACCAGAGCTGTGTGCGCACCTCTTGGGCACTGCACAGCCTCAGACCCTGGAATCGCCCTCGCGTCCTTTCTCAGGCTGGTTTTCGCCTGGTGGTGTTTATCCCATTGACCACTAGAAGCCCAGCTTTGCAAAGAGATGACGTCATCCGTGGGCCAGAACTTGTACTGAAACTGAACGACCTCCAGCCAGTAGTGCACATGATGACCACCAGATGTCGCTGTGTTTCACGCAAAAATAAAACATCCTGCAGCTTCCCTGGGAGTTTGCTGCGCAGTCCCTCCTTGCAGTTTGGGAACTTGGGAGCCTGAGGCCTTTTTGTTCCCTTGGTGAAACAAATTATAAACTGGGAAATCCACCATAACTTACTTTTTCTTAAAAAATATTTATTTTTAGAGGGAAGGCAAGGGAGGGAGAAAGAGAAGGAGAGAAACATCAGCCTGCAGTGCAGGCCTGTGCCCTGACCGGGAATCGAACTAGCAGCCTTTCAGCTTGCAGGATGCTGCCCAGCCCTCTGAGCTACACCAATCAGGGCCATAACTTTTTTAGAAAAAATATTTATTTTTAAAGAGAGGGAGAGAAACATTCATGTGTGGTTGCTTCTTGTGCGCCCTCTACCGGGGACCTGGCCTGCAACCCAGGTATATGCCCTGACAGGGAACCAGGCCAGCGACCTTCTGGTTCACAGGCCAGCATGCAACCTACTAAGGCACACAAGCCAGGGTGTAAATTACTTTTTAAAAAAACTAAGAATTAATTCCTGGCGGCCCACTGAGGAACTAGGCTCTGGCGGTGCTCTGGGGCCAGCCTGCGGTGCACTGACCACGAGGCGTCTCTCTGGGCAGACGAAGCTGGAGGACTGCAGGAACATGGTTGCAGAGCTGCGGCTGGAGCTCAAGAAGGCCAACAACAAGGTGTGCCACACCGAGCTGCTGCTCAGCCAGGTGTCTCAGAAGGTAAGAGGGGGCGGGCTGGGGCGCCTTCCTTCAGGCGGGACAAGTGTGTCACGTGCGTGTCTGTGTCGGGGTCCCAACAGGGAGCGAGTGTGCCCCGCCCTCCCAGGGGACAGTTGGCAAGATCCAGAGACGTTTTGGTTGACGTTTTTGGCGCTGTTGACATGGAGCAGGCAGGTGCCAGGGCACAGCTCAGTGCCCGCACGCACAAGATGGCCTGCCCGAGGGTGGGGACCGCCTGGGCCCTCGCGGCAAGTGTCCCGGGTGGGCGTCCCCACATCGCCTGTGCACAGAGGTGCCACATCTGTTCAGGTTTCTGAGCTGTGGTCCCTGTCTGCATGGGGTTCACTGCACGGCGACCAGCTGGTCGAGGATGTGTGAGCCTTCCCAGGGGCTCTGTCCCCTGGACGGAGGCCCCTGCTGGGGTCCTGCCCGTCGCCTCCTTCCAGGTGTCCTGCAGTGGCCCCCGTGCTGTGGCCCGTCGGTGCTGCTGCCCCTTTGCCAGCACAATTTTGAAGTGCAGTTGTGTTCGTTTTCTTCGCGCCCGACGTTTCCTCGGCACCAGCTGGGTCAGGGAGTTGAAACCACGGGAGCTGTCGATGCCGCCTCACTCGGACGTGGGGTGCGCCTGGCTGGCTCCCTGTCTGAGGACCCCCTGTTGCTTGTTCATGTGTTTTGGTCAGCTCTCAAACAGTGAGTCGGTCCAGCAGCAGATGGAGTTCCTGAACAGGCAGCTGCTGGTTCTCGGGGAGGTCAACGAGCTGTATCTGGAACAACTGCAGAACAAGCATTCGGACACCACAAAGGTAGGCTGGGTGCGGGAGCCCGGCCCTTGCTGGACGCTCGTGGGCCCCGGCGGTGTCTGCAGCAGGCCCCAGAATGGCTTTGGGAATTGTCTCCTAGCAGAGAGCTCTGCGGCCCTTGTGTCCCCTCCCATCCCACCCAGCTGAGCGACCAAGCACCGCTCAGCCCTCCCGTGAGCTTGTTTCCTGGGCCGGGTGGCTTTGGATCTCAGGTGTCTTCGAAAGTGCCCGACGAGAACTGATATAGAGGTGGTGACGAGAGTGTTGCCCTTCTCCTGCCCCAGCCCCTTTTATGGAGGGGGTGGTGGGGGTGGGGGGCCGAGGAGTCGGCTCTGAGGTATAACCCTGAGGACTGGGGCATATACTGCTGTGCGTGCCTCCTTCTTTGAACGTTGAAGTTAGTTTCAGTGGGTGGTCGTTCAGGCCTGGCGATAAGGCCAGTGCCAGGATGATCTTACGTTAATGAGCACCTCAGCAGTGGCATTGAGACAGAAGTTTTGTGTCGCTTTATAAATAGCCTCGGGTAACGTGAGTGAGTGAGTTGGGAATGGCATTTTAACAGCAGGAGCTCAGATGTTTCCTGTCACTGACTTCTCCATCACACGTGGGCTTTCTTTGTCGGGTTGCTTGTGCTGTGCTTTGTAAAGCATCTTTTTTGGCCAAACACAGTCGTCTTAGAACCAGGGAGGTGTAGTTTTTATAATGGGGTTACTTCTTATTTCTCAGCTCCGCAGCTCCCAAGTCCCGACTCCCTTTAGAAGGAAGTTGCATGTGGAACTTTTTTAGAAACCAGCTGTCACTTATTTTGGAAGCATAACGGCTTTGGAGAAAGAAAGGGGTGGGGGGGCAGACCTGCGGGAGAAGAGCGCCTGCGACAGGCTACCCAGACGTCCCCAGGTCCCTGGCGCCCTGGAGAGAGGTGTGGCCGCACGGCCCTGTGCCACCTGCGGCAAGAGCACCTGTGCCCTCGGGGCCTTGAGCAGGCCGGCCGGGCTCCGGGCGTCGCACGGCCCATGCCCTGGAAGCGGCCTTCTGCTGCAAGCAGCGACAGGGAGCGCTCAGGGGCTCCGCAGTAAGCAGTTTCACTGCCTCTGTTGAGAGGCAGCCCCAGGGCACGTGAGCAGCGCAGGGACAGCGGCAGGGAAGCTGGGTCCTCCCCCTCTCACCGCTGGCCGGTCCCATCAGCTGGGTCCTTGGGCCAGCTGCGCTCATCACTGCAACGTGTGTGCCAGTTTCTTGTACTTTTGACATTTTGGCCAAGTAATCCTTTGCCATGGGGCTGTTTGAGGCATTGGAAGATGTTTAGCAGCACCCCTGGCCTCTACCCACTGGAAGCCAATAGCAGGAGATAGCCAACGTACTCAAAACGGCCAGATCAATAAAGTTACTGGTGAAAATGAAAACCGTGTCTTTTATTTCATGGAAAACACGTACGGGCTTTCTGGCCTGCCCAGAGCTCACTGCCCTGAGGCGGGGGTGCTGTTGTGGGGCTCCTCATGGCTTCTTACCTTTTTAAATAAAGCGAACGCGGTGAATTTTGTCATGCACATTTTACCACAGTGAACACGCAGCACAAATGGAACACACAATTGTTCGCAAAGCGTCCTTCCCCATCTCGTTTGAGTGTCAGTGGTGGCCTCCGCTGGGGCTTCAGTGGGCTGCCCGCACGGCAGGCTGGCCGTTGTGCGGCGGGAGCAACACCGCTGCCCGGGCCCCGGGCCCACAGGTGCTGCGCTGCCCGAGGGGCCCGCGTGCCCTGTTGCCTTCCCAGCCACCCGGTGGCCGGTCTGAGCAGGAGAGGCACAGAAGGTAAACAATGGCCTACAGTTGCCGTGGGCCACAAGGGCCGCTGAGGCCGGTGTCGCGGGCTGTGTTCCGCCGACGGGTGTTACCGTCGCTCACCCTGTCCGTGCGGTCACGGCCTCCTTTGTCATCTCCTCACTGACATGTATCATCTTTAAGCATAAAAGTATAGGAGGTGCTTGACCTTAACTGCCTGTTTCCCTGACCTACGTTTCGTTTCTTCGGCTCTTTTGATCGTGCGGTGGTGGTTCTTTTTGTGCCAGAGCATCTCTGTTTGCAGTGGGTTTCCTTCAGGGAGGTTTCAGGGAAGGCCCCCTGGTTAGCACCGCCTGCGAGCCCCGTCCCGGGCCGCGGCGCCGAAGCGCAGCCCAGCGCCTTCTCAGGCCTTACTGCCGGGTGCCTCCAGTGGCCGTAGCGCACTCGTCCCCTGAAGCTGCTGACACCGCTCCCTTTTTTAGGAAGTGGAAACGATGAAAGCTGCGTATCGGAAAGAACTGGAAAAGAACAGAAGCCATGTGCTGCAGCAGAGTCAGAGGCTCGACACCTCCCAGAAACGGATTTTGGAACTGGAATCTCAGCTGGCCAGGAAGGACCACCTTCTTCTGGAGCAGAAGAAGTACTTGGAGGATGTCAAGCTGCAGGCCAGGTAGCCACCGTCGGAAGGGGCCCTGTGGCGTGGGGCGGGGCACAGCGGGGCTTCCCACTCCTGTGGTCTGTCTCTTCCAGGGGGCAGCTGCAGGCGGCAGAGAGCAGGTATGAGGCGCAGAAGAGGGTCACGCAGGTGTTTGAACTGAAGATCTTAGACTTATATGGCAGGCTGGAGAAAGACGGCCTCCTGAAGAAACTTGAAGATGAAAAAACAGAAGCAGCGGAAGCAGCAGAAGAAAGGTAGGAACAAAGAGCTGGCGTCAGGGGCCTAGTTACTGACGCCGCGGACTAGCGAGGACTGCGTGGCGAGGGTCAGAGCCATCACAGCCTGATCAGACACCGGCGGCCCGCGGCCCCGTCCCTCCCAGAGCCCCACCCGGTGTCCCATGACCTCCACGCTCCCTCTCCTGGCCCCGAGTCCCTCGACCCGGTCCCACGGGCATCCATATTTAAGGTTGCTGCTTGGGGCCCTAGGGTGTGACCCAGGAGTCTTCTGATGAGGTCTTGTGCCTGCGCCCTCTGTAGTCGCCAAGGGGCGGCTGGCAGCGGTCCGTGCCGGCGTGAGCAGCCGTGCGCCTCCCGCCGCAGCGCCGTGGTCACCGGCGCTTTTTTCCCCTTGGGTCTCTTACAGGCTCGACTGTTGTAATGACAGCTGCTCGGACTCTGTGACAGGGCACAGCGATGAGACACCTGGCCGCAACGGTGAGACCAAGCCCCCCAGGCCTGGCGGCGCCCGGGGCGCTGGGGCAGGCAGAGGAGGCGGGGGCGGCGGCGGCAGCAGCAGCAGCAGCCAGCTGTCCACGCCGGAGAAACCGCCGAACCCGAGGGCCGGCCCGTTCAGCAGCCGGTGGGAAAGCGCCGTGGGCGAGCCCTCTGCCGGCCTCCCCACGACTGTTGGCTCGCTTCCGAGTTCAAAAAGCTTCCTGGGCATGAAGGCTCGGGAGCTGTTTCGTAACAAGAGTGAGAGCCAGTGCGACGAGGACGGCATGGCCGTCGGCAGCCTCTCCGAGACCCTAAAGACAGAGCCGGGCAAAGACTTGGGCGTGGAAGCCAAGACCCCCCTGCACCCCGACAGCCCGCACCCGTGTCCCCCGAACCCAGACAGTGTTGGACAGCTTCGCATCATGGACTACAACGAGGCCCATCCTGAACACAGCTAAGGGTGGGCGGGCAGCGTCAGCCTGTGCGCGGGTACAGGCCGGGGCGGGCGCCGTCCCCGTGCTCCTGCTCGCGGGGCTTGTGCGGCGGCTCACGTGGCGGGAGAGGGACGCAGGGCCTTTTGACAGCTCACCCAATGCGGAACGGTTTCTGGGTCTGGCATTGAAATGCCTCCCCCCCCCCCCCCATTTACCTAGCAGCGTGTACTAACCCGAGGGCCAGTTTGCATTCCTCAGTAGCTTTATTTTCCTCCTTGCCCCCAGTGGTCGAGTCCTTTGAACCAGTGCAATATGAGGCCAAATGTCGAGTCCGACACCCCACTCTGTCCTCCCTGAAGCTCAGACAACCGGGCGGGCTCCCCGTTAGCCGGTGGCAGGTTGCACCGCAGGGGACATGCTGTCTGCCCTTCCTGGAGGAGGTGGTGTGCAGAGCTGACACCTTTACGTGAACACTTTTACAGGATACTCTTATGCTGCTTTTGGTTCTGAAGTTCAGCATCTAAAGCAGCAGGTTAGAAAAGCAATGGTTCAGTCACCCATATGTTCTTTTGGCGGTTAAGCTTCCTAGAAAGTTCTGTATGAACAGGCCTGGAGCTGGCACGGTGGAGACGACAGTCCGTTTGGGGAACAGCCTGTCCGCCTCCCCACTACCTCTTATTTATTCGGTGTTTGCTCGAAAACTGGTACTGTTCTGACCACAGACTGCGTGTGGGTGAGCCTGCTGTGTGCAGGACGGAAGGGCCGGGGCGCAAGCAGGCACCTGAGGGACGGTGGACGAGGAGCCGCCCTCTGGGCCGGGCCGACCCCGTCGGCTCCCGGAGATCCCCGTGCCGCTCTGGGCGCAGCTTCCCTGTGACCCTGCGGCAGCCAGGCTCCGAGGGCCGCAGGGTTTTCTCAGAGCTTCTGTGACTGTTGTTTCTCAGGTGGTCAGAGCTGCCTTGCTGAAGTAGGGTCTAGGCCACCGGAAGGGTAACAGCTTTTACCCCGATTCTGACTTAAGGGCGACTCTCCAGGCAGCGTGATGCCGCTGCCCTCGGACACGCCAGTGACGGCAGTGCCGTGTCCAGCGGAATCCTGCCGTGCGGACAGAGGCTGGCGGCCCGCACGCACTCTGGAGAGGTGACACCGGTCAGGACGTCGGCGGTGGCAGAGAACCCAGGCTCAGCAGACGCTCCCGGAGTAAATGCTAGAAGCCTAAGAATCCTCGCCTGGTGATCCAGCAGCGGTGAGGAGAGACTGGTGGGGAAGAGCCAGTGGGCTCGGTTTTGCTTCCTGTTCTCGGAGTTCAAGTGTAGGAGGGAGAAGACACACGTGACGGCAGGAAGTCTTGGCGCCCCCGGGAACTTCCAGTGAGGGAGGGCAAGTGCGGCAGCCAACAGCCTGGCCCCCCGCGCCAGACGGGGCGAGGGGAGGAGGTTCCACGTCACTGCGGCCGTGTGAGCAGACCTCCCTGCCCGGGACAGCGCGGGGCTGTGGCCGACCCGTGCCAGCCTGTGTGGGGCCGTCCCGGGCACAGCGCTGTCCTGTGGTGCGTGTCCCCCAGGGAGCGTCGCGCCACCCGTTCAGTTCACGTGTGTCCTAAGGAAAGCGTGAAGTCGAGGACGTGTGTTTGCCTCGTCCGGGTTCAGAGAGGGAGAACGCGCAGATGTGGAGAGGAAAGAGATACTGTGGAGAGTAAGTGCGGAAACCCTTCTAACCACCCGCCTGTCCCTAAGCCCAGGAGATGAGGCCCCAGCGCTTCATCAGAGCCTTGTCTCTCACTGACGTGCAGCGGCAGGGCGGCCCGCCTGAAGAGAGGAGGCTGTTTTCTCTTCGCGGGCCGATGGTGAGACGCGGGGAAGGAGACGCCACGGGGGGAAACGGGCTGAGGCTCCGCAGCGGCCTCTGCACCGGGGCCCGGGCGCGTGCCTCGGGCCTGGGCATCCGTCCGCCCTGTCTCGACATGGCCGAGCCAGAGGAGCTGTGCGGCCCCCTTCAGGCTCCGGGGGCTGTGGGTTTGGTTCAGCCAGGGCTGGAGACCGAGGCCTGGAGCCACATGGAAGTGGCCCTGCCCAGAAACGTAGGTTTTTATGTCGCGAAGGGCTCGGTAGTGAGGTTTTGCTTAGTTTTGGAATTGGTAAACCTGTCAGGAGTCAACAGGCATTTTTCAGGATGGAAAGGTGACTGTAGAGGAGGTCCTGCGAATCGGCGGGGACTGGCCAGGCAGAGGCGCGAGCGCGGAGCCTGGGCCGACGGCGCTCACAGGCACGGGCCGGATGGCCTCTGCCCGGGGCCAAGCAGGCCCCCTGGCCGGCAGTGTTTGGCCAGCGTCCCAGTCCCACCTGACACTAACCAGGGTCGGCAGGGGCCCGGAGAAGGTGGCAGGCTGACTCCTGGGCGGCGTGAGGTTCCTAATAGGATCACTACAGCCTCCTCTGGGCGGGGGGCGGGGGGAGAGCAGCGTGGTCTCCAGAGAGGGCGCGCCCCCAGTCTGCTGCAGGTCGGTCAGTGTGGGTCTGCGTCCGATGGGAACCAATGACTTAAAACGAGCTTTGGCCGGGTCCTGCTGTGACGTGAAAATCTTTACTGTGTGATGGGAGGGCATGCTGGTCGCGAATCAGGACACCGGCTGGGGTCCAAGGGCCGGGGAGAGAGGCCGCTGCTTGGGCGGCGAGGGGCGGAGGGCCCCCTTGGAGAGGAGGCGGCCGGCCTGCTGAGGCGGGTGAGAAGACGGGCCCCCCTCTGGGCTTGTCAGGTTTCCAGGAGAGAGAGCTGCCAAGCCTCCGGGAATAAGTAGCTGACGGTGCTCACTGGGCTCTGTGAGCAGAGAGAGAAGTGGTAGGTGAGCTGCTTTGTGAGCGGAGCGTGCGTGCCGTCCCGCGGGGAGGGAGCCCCGGCTCCTCTCCACTGGTGAACTGTTCGGGCCCCGGTCGGGACCCAAAGCCACTGACCGTGGGAAAGCCAGCCCATGCACCAGCACAGCCGCCGTGGGCAGCAGCACGTGAAGCTTCTGGTGTTCTTGTCGAGGAGGATAGGACAGGCTGGTGTGCGGGGGCGGGAGGATCTGGCAGCCAGGCTGCAGCTGTGGGTTTCTGTGTAGAGCGCCTGACAACCGTGCCCCCGCTGGCCTGTGGAGGTCCCCTGCATCCCAGGACAGGCCACTTGAAGCTGGAAGGGAACAGGGGAAAGTGAGGGAAAGGAAGTGCTATGCAGGCAGGTGGTCTGCCTGGGCAAAGCCCTGGCAGCGGTGGGGAGCGTGGACCAGTGGCGAGGGGAGGGCTCGGGCAGAGGGCAGGCTCCGCCCGAACCGCGGCGGAGGCGGAGGCGGCGTGCCCCCGCCTTGTGCAGAGACAGGGGCCAGCCCTCTCTTCAGGGCAGTCCCAGAGCGGCCCGGCCCCACCCAGGAGCGTGTCTCCCTTTGGGCGAGAGCTGTCCTGTCGCGTGACCCAGGTTAGCGTGTCATACTCTGCTGCGTTTTCGCTGTTTGAGGTACAGGCTTTAAAACTGACCAGCAGTGAGTATTAGGAGCCATACCTGGTCTAAGATGCTGTGTGTTTGTTTACATCCAGAGTTCTCTGACACCCCCTCCCCCACACACACTGCTGCAGAGGAATTGATTGCACTCAAGGAGGCTTGTCCCTAGCGGGGGCAGAACCAGCTGAGGTTGGGGCCTGGCCCCTAGGTTGCTGCTGTGACCCTTGTCCCCAGGTGTCTCGTGTCCCCTGCCGTGACTCTGGCATGCCCAGGGCAAGCAGTGTTCCCGGCTTTTCACGCCATCTTGCCGTCTCTGTGTGCTCACCTGAGAGAGGAGCGGCTACCGCTGCGCGGGATGCCTGCCTGGGCCGGCCGAGCCCCTGCCCCCCGCTACCGCTGGCCCTGACTCGTGCTGAGGCGGCACGGGGGCTTCCCTCCCCATCCCGCTCCCAGTGCCACAAAGCCACCTGTCCCCGGGCCCATTGGAGGCGGTCGGTAGAGGCCCCAGACCGCCTCTTCCTCCCCCGCCTCCACGCAGCGCTCGGACGGGAGGGTACGTGCTGCCCTGCGCAGCCGACGCTCTGGCTCCTCCGAGAGGCAGCCGGGCGCTTTGCACTAGGAAGAATCATTGGTCACTTTGCAGGAGACCTCTGTGGGCCACAGCTGTGTCACGGAGGAACAGGTTGCGCTGTCATAACCTAGTTTTCTGAGTCAATCATGAAGCCGGTGTGTGTCTGGCTTGCAGTGAAGGGTCCCATCATTGAGAAACTGATTTTTTTTTTTAACTGACTGCTTTTAGTTAAATTTTAAAAAGTCATCTCTTGTCAAAGGTTTCAACCTTCCAGCCTCGATCTTAAAAGCATGTCAAACAATCCACATCCAATGCCATAAACATGAACTGCAAGAGAACATGGTACAATCTTAGTGAGTGGGGACTGGAATCGAAAGGGTTTGCTGTCCTTCTTAGAATGTTCTAAAATGTCAAGGCAGTTGCTTGTGTTTAACTGTGAACAAATAAAATTTATTGTTTTGCACTACTCTGCTGTGTTGCTATGAGGTGGCCAGTGTGGGCCCCGGAGGGACGCATCCAGAGACGCGAAAGCCTCAGGGCGCAGGCGGCCGGTTACCACCAGTGTGGGGAGGAGGTGCTGACGGGGTTCAGAACCCGGCCTGTGTCGCTCTAAGAGGGGACTAAGGTCCCCTCTGCTCTGGCGGACAGTCACCGATCCTCAGAATTGCCTGCCCCGTTGAGCGTGGCCTGCTGGGGTGTGTGCGGTGTGACCTGAACCATCGCTCCCAGGAGACGCAGAGGCAGGGACCTCCTGGGTGTGCGCGTGTGCGGCCGGGTGCGCGCTGGCCTTCCTACATGCTGGCGGCACGGAAGGTTTCGGGCAGCCCTGGGTGGGGCCCTGTGCACTGCGCTTGTCGAGCTCTGACTGACCCTGAGCCTTGTCCGCTGTGTTTGCGTGTCAAGGAAAAGGTGGAGCTGGTGTCCAGCACCTTCCCTCCGCCCGGGGCATGTGGGAGAAGGCGGAAGCTGCCCTCAGCGACAGTGAGGTCGGCCCTGGCCTTACCGTCTCTTGCCTGGGATGCACTGGGACAGGACTGGGGGCAAAGAGCTCCGTGCCTCCGCCCGCCGCCCCTGGAAAGGGGCGTGCTCTGCCCTGATTGAGGGTGGAAGCAGCTCTTTCGAGAAAGACTCAGAGGCGGCAGCTATTGATTTTGTCTGGAAAATTGAGGCGATCTTGTCTGGGTAGGTCTCTAAGCCGTGAGAGGCGTCGGCCGGCTTCCTGCGCATCTGGCAGCGCTTCGGGGAAGTGGCCTTTCGGGAACGGAGTGCGCACCCGTCTACCGTGGTGTCGCCGGGGGGCTGCTGCCCTGCGCCCTCTGAGCTCAGGAGCAGCGTGGTTTTCTCTAAGGGACAGGTTCCAGGAAAGCAAGCCAGGCAGGCAGGTGGTAGGACACTTTTATTCTTGGCAGTAGCCCCCGAGGAAGCAAGAATACAGAAGCTAAGTCGCCCCCTGTGAAGGGAAAAACCAGCAGTCAGACAGCACTTCTGGCAAACTCGGAAGCCAGCAACGCGTTGCATGGTGTCTGGGCCTCACTTATGTGGTGGAGACCCAGGAATTGTCTTGCCGGGAGCCACGAGATCGGGGTTCTTCCGGTTTCTCTCAGCCTCTGTCTCCCAAGTGAAGGAGAGGAGAGGCGGGCTCGTTCCCTTCGGGCTTTGGTCCTGAGACCCAGTCACACTGGGGACGCTCAGCGTGCTGACCCATGGCCGCCTGGGAGGTGGGAGCTACCCCGTCTCGCCAGAGCTGCGCGGTCTCCTGGCTCCGCGGCTCAGCCTGCAAAGCTGGACCTGCAGCCGGGGCAGCCTGGCCAAGGGGGTGAGGGGCGGGAGCTTGCAGAGGACCTGGGCTGGCACGCACAGCCCTAGTTCTTCCCCAGCCTCCCCGGGACACCCCCTGCCTGGCACTCCTAAAGTGGGGCTCCTCTTCGTGGGCACAGAGCCAGGCCGCTGAGGGGAGGAAAACCTAGAAGCTACAGCAGGTGTGAGGTTCTCGACAATATATCAGGGGTCCCCTTTGGGGTTCATGTGTGGCAGGGGCTGGGGGTGCCAGTGGAAACAGATCAGCCAGCGGGAACCAAGTTTGATGACTGCGCCCCACAGGTCGGGCCTGGGGCGGGGAACCGGCGCCAGCTGGGAGTTACAGCTTCCCACCGGGCGGTCTCCAGGGAGGCTTCGAACCGTGGCCTTTCCCCCAGGCCTGAGGCTCTTTTGTAAGTTGCCTCCACTGGTGGTTTCTTGACTGAGGCCCGGCGCCTCTGGTCTGGGAAGGCCAGGCGGCGGCCGCGGTGACCTCCTGGCGTTTCTGGGGCGCACTCACGTGCTGCTGCACTTTGCGGGGCAGCTTCTCCGAGTGGGCGATCCATTCTTTCATCAAGTCCAGGATGAGGGGGATGAGGCTGACCACGCCCCCGTAATGGTTCCGGGCCTCGTCACAGCTCAGGTGGTTCACCACGTCGTGAGGGTACCTGCAGGGCGGCGGGGGCCACTGAGCCCTGAGCACAGGGGAGCCCAGCAGGGCGTTTCGATCCTGAGCTCCCGTCAGGCCCCCGGGCAAGTTTCCGTGCTGTGCACGCGCCGGGCCGGGCTCCCCGCTGCAGACGCTGTGGGCTGGCAGGTGTTGGGGGCCGGGAGCCCCAGGCACAAACCTGCTCGGACAGCTCCACAGGGCACTGCCTGTGCCCTGGACCCTCCCTGCCCTGTCTCAGCAGCTTCCCTGAGGCTCTGGGACTTTATGCAGTGGACCCCCAGGGGTCAGGATTAGGGAACCCCCTGCTGGTGCCCATGCCCGCTGCTTTGTGGGCTCCTGGGGACAGTGCTCCGTGACCGTGCCCTGCGCCCGGGGCTGGCTCTCGTGAGAGGCGCCTGTCCCGCTGGCTTCCTCGGTTCAGGCTCATCTGCCCTCTTAACAGGGGCCCCTCCCGTCCCCCTCCCGTCCCAGCCCCCTCCACATGCCCAGCCTCAAGGACAGGACCCGAGGGACGTACTTTGCTCTCAGGCTGCTCAGGTCGTTGCTTTGGCTCACGAGGGCTTTGCACTTGTCGAGGAGGCTGTTGGTGACCGGCGTGCCCGGGTGCAGGGTCTCGCAGCGCTGGCAGAGCCTGCTCAGCTCTGCACACAGGTCTAGGAACAGGTGCAGGATGCGGTGGTCCGTGGCGTTGCTGCAGTGGTGCTCCATGTAGGTCTGCACCTGCGGGCCAGCCACGCCGTGAGCGGGCTGTGGGGCGGCTGCCCGCCGGCCACTGGGGGGCGCCCCCTCCCCCCCAGGGCCCCGTGCAAGGCGCCAGCAGCAGCGCTGGAGCAGCAGGACGGACAGTGTGCACGAGAGCTACCGCCCTTCAGTGTCCTGGGCGACGGGCAGCGTGTTCGCGGGCCCAGCCTCCCCTCTCCCTCCCCTAGACCCTCCCCCCAGGCGGCTTCGAAGTCCTCATTTTACAGGTGAGCAAAGGCTCTCGGCCATGCCCTCGCCAGCCCCGCCTCAAGGACCACGGGTGGGGCCCCCAGACTGAGGTCATTGGCAGTCATGTTGTCCGTGTGCCCGAGGCGTGGAAAGGGGGCGGCCGGGCTGTGGAAGGGGGGAAACAGCTGCACTTGTGAGGAAACCAGTGCCCCTGCCTCGCACCATAGACGGGGCAGCTCCAGCCGGGATGCACTGACCCCACAGCCACAGAGCTCCCCAAGGAGCGGGCCGCAGAGCAGGAGCTGGGGTGCTGCCCGGATACGCCCGGAAGGTGCTCAGAGTGGGGACACAGCGGACCGCCTTTCGGCTCCTTTCGGGGCTGGGGTCTCCCCCTGGGTGGGGCACCTGCCGTTTCGGAGGGACCTGGGCCTGCCAGGGACTCTGGGCCTGAGGTCAGGCAAGCGCGGGAGGCCTGATCTTGTGCTCGGAGGAACTGGCTCCATTGGGCGGGGTCCCCCACTCTCCATGACCCGGTGGCAGGGGCGCCCGCTGCCCCCAGCACCCACCGAGTTCTCAGTCTAAGCCCAGGTGCCTGCTGTCACTAGGTGCCGTCTGCTGCGAGTGTCTGGCGTCCCAGCCACCTGAAGGGTGCCTTCCCGAGTGCAGTAGCTTTGCAAGGGGGAGAGGCTTTGACACCCCCACGCACGTGTGCACACCCGCCTGAAGAGCAGTGGGCGCAGAGGAGCCTGGGCTGTAACCACAACAGAGCCGTGTGGCTGGGCCACTGGCTCTGGGTGTGCCCTTTGGACACGTCTGGTTGTCTGGCTGCGGAGGGCAGGGTGAGGGCCGGAGTCAACACTGGAGATGCAGAGTCAGCTCACCGGGCCACTGTTTGCCCGAAGCTGCCTCCGCTGGGCCTCAGGCGAGCAGGCCGCGCCTCGTGCGCAGGAGGGGCAGGGCCTCTGGCCCTGGCAAGCTTTGGGAGAGGTAGCAGCCCTCAGTGCCCCTCCCTCACCCTGAAAACCAGTCCACTGCCCTTGGACGACTGAGCCTTTGGCGAAGGGCTGAAAAGGACGCAGCTAACCTGCTTCCAGATAGTTCTGGGGATGGTGTGTATCGGGCGAGAGCATGCAACCTGGCTAAATGTTACAGACTGGCGCATGTAGGGGAAGGTTATACGGGCCCTCGTTTTCCATAGGACTTAATTTTTTCAAGTTAAAGAGCTGGGAGAAATATTTACAAAAATTAGCAGAATTTTAAAAGGTGTGCTGCTGGCAGGGGTTGCTGTTCTCTGTGAAGGGGTTTGGGGGGGGCTGGGTGTGAGGCTCAAAACTCATCTCAAGTGCTCACTCTGCACCCTCACCCCGCCCTCAAGGGCCACACACACAGCAGGTGGCCCAGCGACGCAGCTCTGTTGTGGTTACGGCCCAGGCTCCTTCGCGCCCACTGCTTTCCAGGCGGGTGTGCGCACGTGCGTGGGGGTGTCAAAGCCTCTCCCCCTTGCAAAGCTACTGCACTCGGGAAGGCACCCTTCAGGTGGCTGGGACGACAGACACTCGCAGCAGACGGCACCCAGTGACAGTAGGCACCCTGGTCAATCCCGTGACTCCCAGGGAGCTCGGTGGGTGCTGAGGCCTCGGGGTCCTGAGCAGCACATTTAGAACACAGCAGCTGGCCCACGAGGGCACACAGGGACATGCAGACGTCAGGGTGCCTGGGTGCCCAGCGGGATCCGACAGCCGAGACCCCACATGTCTGTTCCTCCATGCACCCCCCGCACCCAGCCCAGGGACTGACCAAGTGTGTTGCGAGGACCCTCCCATGACACCTGTGGATCAGCCCTGGGAGGTGTGTGCTGCTCTTCTCACTTTACAGATGAGGAAACAGGCACAGAGAGGCGAGTCAGTGGGCTGAGGTCACAGAGGTGGCCTGGGGCAGAGCGGGACTTAAGCCCTGGCCGGTTGAGTCTCAAGCCCACAGGCTTCACCACGTTGTGGCCCTGCTCCCACTCGCGGCAAGGGGGGGAGAGGATGGCCCATCCCATCGGTGAGGACCGGAGCCCTGATTCTGGCATGAACGTGCTTCCCTCTCTTGGCCTCCGTTTTCCCGCCATTGGAGCGAGGCCAGGGCCGGGGGTCCGGCCCAGCCCACCTGCCCGCCCAGGCCAGCACCTGCTCGATGCTGGAGATGGGCCGGATCTTGTCGTGGGCGTTCTCCCGGCAGCGCTCCAGTGCCGCGACAAAGGTGAACTGCTGCTGCTGGAACAGCTTGTACTTCTGCTCGATGCTTCGGAGGGACCCCTTCACCTCGTTCATGGTCCCCGCAGCGCTCGCTCCCAGGGGAACAGGCGTCTGTGGGTGGCAGATGGGGCGCTGAGGTCCCAGGGGCTCCATGGGTGCAGGCTGTGCGCAGCCCCTCCTGAGGGGTGCTGCACGGCGCGGCCCCGCTCCCCGGGGGGAGGGGCTGCTGTTGCCCCCAGCTTGCCGAGAAGGGGATGAGCCCTTCCCGTGCAAGACACTTGCCCAAGACCTCCCGGGCGATCCCCGAGTGAGCTGAGCCTGACCCCAGGCCATTTGCCCTGCAAGGGCACATTCTCGGAAGTCGTAAAACACGACTTCCTCCACCGTGGACAAGAATTCTCCGGTCCTTGGCCTCCGGACTGTGGATCTCTCTCTCTCTCTCTCTCTCTCTCTCTCTCTCTCTCTCTCATACACACGCACGCGCACAGCCTCCAGTGCCTCCCTGTGGTGTCAGCGAAACCTGGGTTCCAGGACTGTGCCACAGCATCGTAAGTCTGACTTTATCAGCTCGAACGAAATGGTTTGAAAACACCTGCCACCGCGGCCGGTGGGGCTCCTTCCAGCGGGCCCAGCAGGTGAAGGGGCAGCCCTGGCCTGGGGTTTCCGGGCTCCGGGCAGGGGCCCTGTGCTGAGGTTTGCCCGCTTGGGAACACGAGTGCCTCCTGGTCCCCAGGGGCCCAGGTGGCCCACGGGTCCTCTCTGGGCTCCGCCCTCCAAGACACTGATTTTGCTGAGCACATGCAAAGCACTCCAGGCCACGGACTTGTGTTGGGAACGTTAGTGCTAGGACCTCCACAGATCGACCCGCCCCCTTTATTTTCCGGGGAAACTGACACCCAGACCCCCCGACCGCTCCCGGGCCCCAGGCTTCCTGCCCGCTAACCAGCATCCTCCACGCTGCCACAGTGGCTGTCCCTGCACTTCAAGGCACCAGCACAGCTGGAGCCCAGGGCTGGACACGCCCCCTCCCTGTTGGGTGGGGAGGCTGCGCTGAGGGAGGGAGGGCAGACTGAGATGCCACCAGGGGAGGAGGGGACACACCCAGGCTTCCTGGCAGGTCCCACCTGGGTGGAGAGAGAGCGGTGGCACTGGGAGGGGGCATTTCACCTGCTGTGTCCCCTCAGCGCCCGGAGCCCAGAGCAGGCCTGGGGCCAGGGAGGGCGTCTCGGTGGCAAGAGGCGGTGGCATCAGGGTCAAAACGTAACCTAGAACAGACCAGAAGATGGCTGGCCTCCGGGACTTGATGGGCGTGGTTAGTCAGAGAGCCTGGGGACCACGGAGACGTGGCCCCCGTCCTGCGCAGGGGGCTGAGGGCAGCCCGGTTGTCGCAAAGGCGCCGGGCCAGCAGGGACCCTGACAACTGTGTCTGGTCACTGCGGTGGGTCCACTGTACGTGTAATGGGCGCCACTTCAGCGGCAGCGTCCCAAGGCCACCCTTGGGCGCCACAGTGCCTGTGTTAGCCAACAGAGCTGTGCAGCACCACCGGGGCCCGGCTGGTCTTGGAGCTCAGCCTCCTCCCCACCCCGCACCTACCCCCATCGTAGGTGGGCAGCGGGAGGGGAGCGGGGTGGTGGGGATGCAGTGGGGCCCGCCGCTTGTTGAACACCTGCTGTACCCAGTATCCAACTTAGGTGCCTCTGTCCACGCCCCCGCCCGCCCCACCTGGAGGCAGAGTCAGCTTTCTGTTGTGCCTCCCCGGCCTCAGGCCTGGCCCCCGGCGTCAGACCCCTCCCCCCGCGTCAGGACCTCGGAGCCTGAACAAGAGTGAGGCAAGAGAGGTGCTCAGCGCTGTGAAAATTCAAGGGGGCGCCAGGCAACTCACTAGGTGATCAAGATGGGTAAAAAGAATGCACTGTTGTAAAAAAAAGTTAACCCCGGAAATTCCACAAAGAACCCGATGTCAGAGTTTTAAATACAGCCAGGCTGGGGCCCGGTGCCGGGCCTTGCTGCGGTGGAGCCTGAGACACGGGGGCAACGCAGTCATCCTGATCCTGTACACAACGTGCGATATTTTATCCTCCGTGAATTTCTGCCTTGATTTTGATTTTTTTAAATATTGCATGAAAACACTATTTTCTTGAGTACTGAGGTGTGGGGCACCCCCTTCAGTGCCCTGCAGCGGCGAACTGCCCCACTGGCCTTGCCTCGTTGGGCCCAGCGTTCACACGACTCCGAAGGGCAGGCCCGGGCAAGTCCGCGCGCAGCACACAGCGGGCTCAGGGAGGGGCCGGCCCGGCCTCCAGGGTTAGGCTCCGTGGGCGAGGGCCCGCGCTCCGGAGTCGCACCATCCTGGGCTCAAGTCCCAGCCCCACCCCCACTTCTCGTGGCCTTGGGCCAGTTGCTCCCCGAGGCCCGGTGTCCTGCCGGCTCTGGAACCCTGGCCGTGCCCTACGTCGAGTCCTCGCCACGGCCCTCGAACAGGGCGCCACCGTTACCCACTCTTGACAGATGATGAAGCTGAGATCATGCAGCTGGGCAGAGAGCAAGCCAGGGTTTCCCGCTGACCTTTGCCTAACTTAGCAAAGTCTGGGCTCTTCACTGGAGTATCTCCCTCCTTCCCTCTGTGATGACCCGTAGAGAAAAACATGCCAGACACCAGACTGGCTGTGGCCTGGGGTCGGGGGGGCCTGAGATGCTGCTGAGCCTCCTAGGGGCCACGCACTAGCCGGACCCCCAGGCCTTGCTCCCACTGCCGTGAGACTGTTCCCTGTTCCCCATCCCAAAGCGATGAGGACCAGCCTTCGGGGGCTGCCCTGTGTACCTGGCCCCGCCACTCTCCTGGGGCTTCCTGGGGCTGCCAAGTCCTCCAGGAATACAGCACCACCTCACCTGGTGGCACCAAGAGCCCCTCAGAGAAAAACTGACTTGGTCCTTGATCCTAGTGACTTGTGACATGCATGTCAGGGATGTCGTGAGAGCAGCTGTAATAAGCTATCCAAAGTGATCGTCCCTCAAACGAGACTTACTGCAGCCAAATTAGTCGGGATGAAAGGCACGGGATGCAGGCACTTCTCGATCTGGGGGAGGAGGAAGGGAAAAATGATTACCCAATAGGTTTTTGGCTTTAATTGATTTGTATTTTTCCAGGCTGCTAAAGATGATTAAATCATGGTATGAAAAGTGCCTAGGGCTTAAAATAAATGAGGAGAAAGGCAAGTCATTTCAGAAATGTCCACGCTGAGCCTCTCCAGCGCCAACTGCAGGCTTGGTTGTTGCGCTCTTTGTTCCGGGGGAGGCGGCGGCCTTTCTTCCCCAGCCTCTCTGCAGCTGGGCCTGACAAGCCTCCTAGGGTCGGCAGGCTTTGAGGAGCCGTTGGGAGTGGGAAGCAGAACTCTGCCGACTTTCCCCCGCTGGAGGGCGTGTCTCTGGGCTGGGGACGGGTGGAAAGGCTTGGGCTGGGCGTCAGGACACCTTGTTCCTGCCCTGGCTCTGCCTTTCACACGGGACCCTGGCCGGCAATTTCCCCCTGTCCGGGCCTCTGTTTACCCATCTATAAAATGAGTTTGGATTAGCGGCTTTTCAAGGGGCTTCTGGATTGTAATGCTCTGTGATCACAACGGATAAGGAGCGAGGCTCAGACAGGGCAAACGACTTGCCCCACATCACTTGGCCAACAATTTTTCACCATTCTGATCCTCCAAATTCTCCTGTGTAAAATGCACGTGAAGGTACCCCCTTCTCTGGGGCGGTGCGAGATTAAATGAGATAATACTGACAGCGGCCCCACGCAGTGTGCCCTAACTCGGTGCCAGTTACTGTCCAACGCTGCAGATATAGTAGCTCCTGGGATCCTCCCATAACCCCCACCTCGTGGGGGAGGAAGAGAGGCACAGGGCAGGCTCACACAGCTAGTGGCGGTGCAGCTAGGGTTGGAATTCTGGGCAATTTGTATTGGCCACGTCAAACATGTACCCTCTCCAAAATGTGCACAGGACTCCACGGACGAGCGCACGGAGAGCTCAGACGGCACCTCCCACTAAGAATGGCAACGAGAGCGACAGCTCCCAAGTCAGTGCTGCGGCGGACACCTGCACGGCCCCGTCCCACTGGAGACTCTCGCGGCCTCCACCGCGTCGCACCCCCTCCCCCTCCCGGGGGCGGCGGCGGCGGCGATCCACGGCACTCTCCGCTCCCCACTATTCCTCCACCCAGTTTCCAAACCCGGGATTCACCTCGCTTGTTCTACAGCCGCCTTCACTCATAGAGCGCCCTGAAGCTGGAGAGCCTCCGTGGGTGTCTGGGCCCGTGAGGAGCGGGGAGGCCCTTCCCAGGGTTTGGGAGCCGGGGTGGGGTGTAGGGTGCTGAGGTCGCGGTGAGAAGAGGCGGGGCCACGGGCCCGATTGTTACCGCGGGTGCCATAGCAATTGGGTCACGTGGCAGCCCCGCCCTGCTCCGAGAGCGGCCGGCGGGGCCTCCTGGCACTCAGAAGATATGAGTTGGATGGAGGGTCTCCAGCGGGACCCTCGGCTCTTCGGCCGGTCCCTTAGACTCCTCTTCCAATATCCTCCCCTACCTCTAGTCTTCATTTTAAAGATGGGGACACAAGCCGGAGAGCCTAACGCCCGCGTCAGGGCGCACAGGCAGAACCCGAAGCAGAATCCGCCTCCCGCCCCCGCTGGAGGGCCGACGTGCCCTCAGGGTGTGGGCAGGTGTCTCAGCACAGGGGGCCCCTACAGGGGCGCATCTCTGCTCCTCGAAGGCCATAGCTGGAAGCGACCTGAGCTGCTCCGGTCAGACGCGCCGAAGGGAGCGCAGCCGGGCAGGGAAAGCACTTGTCCAGGGCCGCGGAGCGCCGGGACCGAGGAGCACGAGCCAGGCCTCGCGGCGCGCTCAAATGACGTCAGGGAGCAGCGCCCCTAGCGACGGTGGTCACTAGGGAGGGGCGCACTCTGATGACGTCTTAGAAGCGCCCTTAGCGACGGCGGTCACTAGGAAGCGGCCGCGCTGCCCTGAAGCATGGATGCGACCTCGGCGCCGCACCGCATCCCCCCGGAAATGCCCCTGTACGGGGAGACGAACAACGTCTTCGAGATTATGCAGGTGACCCGGTCAGCCCCACCGTGTTGCGACACTGGGCGGAGGCCAGGGAACCCTCGTCGCGGTGCCAGGGTGCGCGCTGGCGACCCGGCAGCAGGGGGCCCACATTTGTTACCCACAAGATTGCCTAACTTAGGGTGTCCGACTCTTGTACCGCCGTGACCCCGAGGGATCCCTCGATCTGAAGACACCCTCGGCCCTGTCCCGCGGACCCAGGGTAAAAAGGGGCAAACCGTCCAGGCCAGGATGTGGCCCTGGCTCTGTGCCAGCCGGCTGGAGGGCCGGGAACAAGTCCATTCCTCTTTTCAGTCCCCGCGTCTGTGAAATGTCGGGCTGCGAGAGGTGGTCTCCGAAGGGCTGCCCCGGCTCTGACAATTCCGTCCTCCTGCAGAGTTGGCTTCTGGGCTGGGCAGTGCCCGAGTTCAAGGGGGCAGGCCTGTCGCCTGAGAGCGCCCCTCCTGGGACAGCATCCCTGTGGTTTGGCGCGCAGCATTTCCCGCTTGGCTCTTCCTCCTCAGGGCCAGGATTGCGGGCAGCTCCCAAGCTCCCCTCCTGGTTCCTGTCCTCACTAGGCCCCCACTCCCTGTGTGGCCTCAGGCAGAGCCCTGCCCTAGAGTGTGTGGTCCGTGTCCCTTCTGCACCTCCTGGAGAGAAAGGCTTTCGGGAGCTGCCCAGCCGCTCAGATACCGAGGGCCAAAAGGAAGCTGGAGCCCGGCTTCCAGAGCATTTGTCGGCTGCCCCGGGTCCGCCTCGGGTCCGCCCGCCTATAGTCATTTGAAACTGACCTGCACGAGTGAGAGCAGAGCTCAGAGTAAAGAACCCCAGTCTCTCCAGCAAGCGTGTGCTTCCTTTGGAGGATGGAGAGAGAGCGAGTGAAAGTTGAGTGACGAGTCTAAGTAAAGAAAATGGCTCGATGATGACTCCGTGTAAGCCATCAGGCGGCGGGCAGGACGCAGGCGCGCGGCGAGCACAGTGGCCTGCCCTGGAGGGACCAGGACAGCCCCCTCGTGGCCGCTGGAAGGCGCAGCCCCAGAAAGCTCTCAGTCCCGCATTTCCAGTCCTTAGTCATTTGTGTGTGCCCACCACGGTTCTTACCGTTTCCACTTTCTGTTTTAAAATAATTTTAGACCCACAGGAAGTTACAAAAAATAAAGTTCTGGTGCACCCTTCCCCCCGTGTCCCCCAGGAATAGCATGTAATGACCACTGTGCATTGTGAAAACCAGGACGCAGAGGTCGGCGCGAGACTGCCAGCCGGACTGCGCTGGATTCCGTCCTTTTCTGTCCGCACTCATGTTGGCGTATGTCCCAGTCTATGAAATTGTATCACCTGTATCGATTCATGTAACTACCAGCACGTTTCCATGTAACTCAGCCATTTCTTTAAGTCAACCCACTTTCAAAAAAATGAAGTAACGCGTTCTTTCTCGCCCTAAACAATATCCTTGCAATCATAGGTCTGATGTAATTTTCTAATACACGTTGGATGTGCAACTGTTTAAAAGTGACATAAAGCCTGTTCATCTGTGAACCGTCTAGCATCACCTCACCAGTGATTAGGACTAGGGGGGCATGTGGCCCTGCCATTTGCTGGCGGGGAGCGTGGGGTCGCAGGAAGCTGAGGCGCAGGGACGACTTGCCGGTGAGATTCGGGGTGGGGCGAGGACATCGCACAGCTCAGTGCTCCTTGCGCTGCCCCGCACCCCTCCGCCCCAGAGCGCTGGAGCCCTCTGCTTGTCCCCAGGGCTGAAGGGAGCGCCTAGTGCCCCAGCCCAGCGCCCCGCGGCTGGCGGCTGGCGGCTGGCGGGCCCACCTCTGTGCCTGTTGTTCTGGAACCATGGGAGCTCTTTCCCTTGGGATTCAAGGGCCAAGCTCTCCCAGGGCTATTTAGGTGTCTGGCAGGGAAATACTCCGCCGCACTCCAGAGGCACTTTGGTAGTGACGTCCATGTCCCCGGTAGACTTCTGCATTGGCACTTCCTGTGATTGTCCCAGGCACAGGGACAGGGTGAGGCCATGGTGGGACACACGGGGGCTGCAGGAGCGTGTGGCGGGATCTACCCAGTGACTGGTCAGGAAGAAGGTACGCTTGTGTCGACACCTGGGGACAGAGGGAAGGCGTCCCAAGCTGGGGGAGCAGCCTGTGCTCAGGCTCGGGGGTGCGTGAGGAGAACCGAGAGAAGGCTGGTCTGCGCGGCACAGAGTGGCCGGGGAGAGGGCCCTGGGGCTGCCTGAGGCTGAGTGCTGCGCGGCCGCTCCATCGTGCCTCCGCTTACGTGGACCCATGCCGCTGCCACCGGGGGCAGGAGCTGTGTGTCGAGGCCAGGCGTACTGGTGGGGTGCCGTGGAGGGACCAGGCCTCCTCGCCATTATCCTCAGGGACAGGTTGCGAGGCCGCCGGAGCCGGGGGCCGTGGGTGCCCGTGCCGACGTTAACCATCTGGGTGTCTGCCCTGCACCCACAGAACCTGCTGGAGCAACTCCTGATCCACCAGCCCAAGGACCCCATCCCGTTCATGATCGACCACCTGCAGCAAGACAATGACAACGGTGAGCACTGTTGGGGGAGGCCCCTCCCCGGCCCCCCCGCCCCGTGGGAATGGCTGTGAAAGACGCCATCCCTGCCACGAGTGAGACCAGCACAGGGAGGGGAGGGGTTTTGACAATTTGGGCTGGCGGTTAATTGAAAAATGCTTTAATTTCTTTGGGAACACAACTAATAAAAATTCTCTCGCCAAGTTATCGAAAGAAAAACCTTGAGTGGCCCACGGAATCCATTATTAACACTCCCGCGTGCCCCAGCGGAGGGCGCCTGTCGGGTTTAAGCTCTGTGATCGCGTGTCAGGTGTAAATTTGGTTTCCGTCTGCCTAGACAGGCAGCACTTGGGTTTCCCTCCGGTCTCACTACCGGCGCCCATTAATGGGTTCCGGAGCTGCCGTGCCTTGGCCCGCGTGCAACCAGGCTGGACCCCAGGCCAGCGCTGGGCACTGGGGAGCGGGACAGGGGGCCCTGGTCCCCCTCGGTCAATGTGCCGGGTGAGGAGGATCATCCCTCTGTGTGCACTGCCGGCAGAGCCAGGCTCCTGGAGCTTTGATGTGTCTTTCATTGGAGCAGCAGGAGCTTTGAAGGAGCCACTTGCACACCCACGAAGCCGGCTCCTGGGGCAGCCGGGGCGGCCATAGGCCTGAGGTGCCCCGTGGTGGGGTTCATAGGCCTAAGATGAGAAAGAATGCTGAGTAGCTTGAGAAAGAGAAAGGGAGAGAGAAGAGACTCCAAACCCGCAGGTGAGCAGGGTGGCCTGGCCTTGCCAGACCGGGCCGCCTGCAGGTCTCCTGGCACCGGCCTTGCCTGCGGAGCGCCAGCGGGAGGGGCCGGCGCATGGAGCCCAGCACGGTGGTTCCAAGAACCCCGCAGTGCCCTTTCCTGAGTCTCCAGTTGGGCAGACTTGAGCACTGGCATTGCCCGTGAGCCTGAATGCCTGAGGGGGACCCACAGCTGTGACCTTGGGGGCCGGGAGGGCCGTCTTCTCCAGCCGTCCTTGCTGAGCTCCCAGCAGAGCTCTCGGCAGGACTTTGGTCTTGGTGCCTGCGGGTGGGAGGCTCCTCAAGCCGCCTTCCTGCCTGGGGGGCTGCTGCAGGCCCCGGCTGTGTCCTCGGGGCTGCCGGGAGCCCTGCTGCGTTGCTGCTCTGCCCGACAGGGCAGCGCCACTAGCAAGGCCAAGCAACCGTGAAAGGGAACTAGAAGGAACATCAGGACCAAGCAAAGTGACTGCGCAGCTCAGACAGCGCAGTGACGCCGGGGCCTGCGTTCCACCTGGGAAGGAGCCGTGGGCCAGCACTGCCACCGGGCGGGCGAGTGTGGGCGCCTGACTGAGCCAGGGGCGGGGAGCTGGCTGGCCACGGTGGCAGTGCAGGGACCGTCACCGGCCTCCGCCACGGGAAGGACGTCTGCGACCTGGCCGGCCCTGATGCTCCCTCAGGGCTCCAGGTGGCGCGCGGCCGAGCTCCTGCTTGTGCAAAGTACATCACACTTTCCTCAGCTGAGTGTGTGACAGAAATACAGCCGCTCGCGCCCCAGGCTGGGCGGCGATGGCGCTTCACCCCACTGGCTGGGGAAGCCTCTCAGGGGCCTGCGGGCCGCGCGGTCCCGGCCCCGGGCCTTGCCCACCCGCGCGCCGGGCCCTCCGGAGGCTGCCTCGGAGGCCGCCCGCCTTCGTGCAGCTCTGTGCACAGGTGCCACGCTTTCTTGTCCGACTGTCTGCTTCGCCAGAATTTCAAAGTTCAAACGTCACTTTCTGTTCTGGACGCAGCCCAGCCCAGGCAGCTGGACAGTCATCCTGGGCGCTGGCCTCACCGCCGCCTCCTGCCACTGCCGCCTCAGTGCCCATTTCTGTTCTCCCAGATCTCAGGCTTTGCCGGCTGCCCACCACGGAGCCCAACGGCTTCTCCACGCTCCCGGCTCCGCGGCTCTCAGACCCAGGCCTGCTCAGCGCAGCGTGCGCGGGGGCAGCCGCCTGCCATCCTGCGGAGCCGGGGGCCACGGTCCCGCCTGGGCATCGTCAGAGTCACTGGGTGCCAGACCTTGGGCAGCAGCTCTTATGGGTGTGGGGGCCTCTTCGCCCTTTGGCTCAAGACCCAACTGCGTAAGCGCAAAGAAGAGAGAGACAGTTGCGGGGCTCCCTCCCGCGCCTAGGCCTCCCCCCATGGGTGACACAGGACGTGGGAGACACAGGGGAGGCGGGGGGAGCGCCACGTGCCTATGGTTCTCTAGAACTGGGAGGGGGCTGTTCTAGAAGAGACCCGGAGGCGTGGGGAGGCCCCCGATGCCCAGTGGGCAAGCTCACACCCCACGCCTGCAGGGCGGACGTCATGCTGAAGCCTGAAGCCTGGGCTCCTAACCCTCTGCTTCCTGGGCCCGGGTGGGGGGCGGGGCCCGTGGCTGGTGGGGAGGGAGGGCGGGCTCCGGACTCATCCCCGCGGGGGAGCACGTGACGGCGGGTGGGGGGGCGCCACCTGCACACGCTGGCAGCCCCTTCCCCGCGAGGAAAGCAGATGTGGTACAAAGTGAGCATTTAGAGTAGCCCTGGGCTACTCTAAATATTAAAGCAGGCGAGGGTGGATATAACGGTATGTTTCGTTTCTTATCAAACGTTTGTCCAGGAAAGCTGTGTATTAGAGCTCCGATAGCTAAGGGTTTTCTTGTGAATTTTAAATCATGCTCCCAGTTAAACCTCAGACAGAACTGTGGATGGGAAGGTTTTTGATTTCCTTTGAAGCGGCTTGAAGAAGTTGATTACTCTTGGCAGTCAAGCCGCCTTTATGACACTGTTTATAAATAATTACTCACGAGCAGGCCGCTGTTTCAGGGTGTTAGATTTCAAGAAGCTGAAATTAATCCGCTAAGTGTGTGCGAGAAGCTGGGGGGAGGCTGTGGACGTTCCCGTGTGGAGCGTATCCGGAGACGCGTGCGCGAGGCTGTCACGGGAGCCTGGACGGCGGCCCCGGCAGCCTGTGAACCCTGTCGCTTCGCCAAGATGGGTGTGCGGCTCGGGGGTCGGCGCGCCCCGCGTGTCCTCCTCGCCGGGGTGCCTCGCCCATCCCCTGGGTGGCGCGGCCCGGAGCCGTGCCAGGCGGCCCCTCCCCAGGGCCCGCGCTCTGAGGCCCCCCCCCCCCGCCCTCCGCTGCGCCCGCTGCTCGGGCATGGCCCCTCCCCCACCTTCCCTGGCACTCCGGCCCCGGTCTCCCCCATCCTGCCACCTGGCCACCATCCCCACAGCCCCCTCACGTCCAGACCCTCCTGCCAGCCTTGTTCTCCACCCGCCGAGGCGTCGCTCACGCCGGGGGCTGCAGAGAATGGGTGGTGCTCTGAGTGCCCAGTCACGGGGCGGGGGGTGCTCTCTCTGGTGGCCCTGCCGGGCCTGGCTCCTGGGGGACAGGCGCGTGGTGGCAGCCCCATGGCCCACACAAGCAAGCGGCATTTCGGGCGTGGCGCCGATTCCGGCGCCCGGTGTGTCCGTCCTGGGTCCCCGCACCCTGCGGGGCGCTCTCCCTGGCCGGCTGGCCCCGGGCCTGGTCCTGCCTGTGCAGGGTTCCATGAGCCTTGCCGGCCCTCGGCTCCGCCCCCCGAGAGCGCCAGGGGGCGGGGGGGTGGGCCTCTGTCAGGAGCAGTCCTGGTGGTCGCAAAGGCGGCCCCAGAAAGAGACGGCTGAGGAGGAGGCGCTGCAGGTCGCGCTGTGTGTGTGGCTCCTCCCAGCCCGAGCCCTGCCCTCGGAGAGCCTGCCACTTGGTGGGGACAGTGACGCCACTGGCTGCTCAGCTGTGGCACAGAAGTCGGGGCGGGGCGAGGAGGACAGTCCCGACAGGGAGCTGACAGGTGAGGAGGCAGGAACATGGAAAACTCCGTCCGGAGGAGCGAGGACCCCCCAGATCGAGGGAGAGCGGACTGTGTGGGGCTTCTGGGCGCCCGGGGTCCCCAGGGAGTGCCTTCTTGGAGGTCATGCGCCCCGGGTCCCAGAGGACTCCAAGGGACACAGCCCTCTGGCCAGAAGAAGAGCGGACGCACGCGGCGAGCCTGCCTCGGAGAGGAGAGCGTGCGGGGGAGCCTGAGCTGGAGCCGCGCCGCGGCCGTGGCAGAAGGCGCGGGGCGCGCCGGGCGCACCTCGTCCTTGCCTCCCCGCCCCTCGTCCCCCGTCCGCATCGCCACCGCCAGAGCACGTCGCCTGCACCTCACACGTGGCGGGGGCTGAGAGCCGCAGCGCTCCAGAGCGGTCAGCAGGCTGCACGTGCGAGTCACACGGCAGCAGAAAGCCGGGCATGTGGCGGCTGTGCGCTGAGTTCTTGAGGAGAGAGTGGCTCCGCGGTCAGAGGCGGTCGGGGGAGGACCGCGGCCCGTGGGGCGAGCCCCGTGAAGTCAGCCTGCAACGGTCCCCAGGGCGGCCCACCTGGCTTCTGTCGGCAGCACCCAGCCCGACGAGCACAGAAGAGGGAGCAGCTCAGGGAACGTTTGCGGGGTGGGCCTCGGTGGCTGTGACCCACCCCTGCATTTGCCCTGAAGAAGGGGAGGCGCTGTGGCTTCAGGCAGAGGCCCGTGAACCCAAGCAGCCTGGCTGGGTGCAGGTGCTGGCTCTTCCGCGGCGGCCCAGACGGGCCCTCGCGTCCCTTCTCGGTGTCCTCCATGCGGACGGGTCCCCTCCCAGAGGCCTGGCAGGCACGGGCTGTGCATGTGCCCTCAAAGGCTCAGATGGGCTGGAGGGCACACCTGCCCAACGTCCCCGACCTCCGCTCTGGGCCCCTCCACTGCCCCCGCGAGGGGGCGGGGTTGCCCTCGAGGTGGTGGTCAGTGGCCCCGCTGTCCAGGCGCCACGGCCCTTTCCTGTGTTCCGGCCCGAGAGCACACGCCCTCCACGCCGCCTTAGGGTGCCGACTTTTTCCGGTGGCCAGCACCGCCCCCCGCCCCAGTCCGATCGCCATGTCAGGCACCTGCGGGGCCAGGGACCTGCGGGGCCAGGCCTCTCGCTCTGAAGCAGGCAGCCAGTGTCTCCATCTGCATGGAGGTGCCAGCTCTTGGAAACAAAGGCGGTCCCAGCCCCGGCTGGGGTTTTATAAATCTGGCCCATATACTGCAGGCTTTGCCCCATAATTTCCCTCTGCAAAATGATGGGGAATACAATCTGCTAAACAAGAGGGCATAAATATTAAAGAAAGAAGCTTCGAAGGTCGATTTACATAAAATACAGCTTTATTTGAGTGCGTGTCCCCGAGACAAAGTCCCTGTTTAAAATGCTCTATGGTGTTTGAAATCTCAGCTGTCCCCGGTATTTATGAGTTTGGCAGACAAGTTACCATGCCCGTGTCCCCTTGGAGAGAGAAACACAAGCTGCCTTAGCGATCGCTCACCTCTCCAGCCACAGAGAGGGTGGCCCAGGTGAGCGCGTCGCGGTACCACAGGGTGACAGATGACCCTGTCCCGGGCAGGAAATGAAACCCGGGAGGAGGAGATAAATCCCCCCAGAGCACAGCCGGTGGGGAGGCTGCTTTGTCGCACCGCAGTGACTTTCAAATCTCTTTCTTCCGCAGTGCCCAGGATTGTGATCCTAGGTCCGCCCGCCTCTGGGAAAACCACCATTGTAAGTGTGTCACCTGTGAGGCCTGGTCCCCGCAGCCGGGGCGAGGCTGCCCCTCCGTGAGCGTTCATCGCAGCTGACCTTTCCTTCCTTCCCTTCGCCCGCTTCTGAACTTATTTCTTGTTCCAAGAGGGGGTACCTGTTCATGGTAGAACACCTAGAAAATACAACAACAACAACAACCACCACCAAACCAACTGAGAAATATAATGCCCCGACCACCCAGGGCTGAGCGTCGCGTGCAGGCGTCGGGCTGGGCCTGCCAGGGATTTCTCACGGCCACAGGGCGCTGTCCTTGCGCCTTGTGTTGTCCTCAGGGCGGGTCTCGAGGTAGCAGCGCTGACCACGCAGCGTGCACGTTTCCGAGAATCGTGCACGGAATCTTCAGACGCACTCTTAAAATTTTAATTCTGACCTAGTTCAACCGATCAGAAAAGCACACATACTCAACTCCCAGATTTTACAGGAATTTATCATTTTGCCATATTTGCTTTGATGGTTCTCTTTGCACTTTAAAGACAACGCAGCCTGAAAGACGCAGCGAGCTCACTGTGCCACCTCCCCCACTCCGTCCACCGCTCCCCCGTTGGAGGCGGCGTGTCCTGAAGCTGCTGTGCTTCGTCCTGTCTGTGTTTTCAGTCTTTAAGCTCTTTTTTCTTTTTCGAAAGGCCAAAACTTGTTCAAGTTTTCATCATCTGAGATGGCACTTTTTCTGTCTTTTAAAAGCCTGCATGGCCTGGCTGGTGCGGCTCAGTGGATTGAGCACCGGCCTGCGAACTGAGAGGCCACTGGGTCGATTCCCAGTCAGGGCACTTGCCTGGGTTGCGGGCCAGGTCCCCAGCAGGTGTGTGAGAAGCAACCACACACTGATGTTTCTCTCCCTCTCTTTCTCCCTTTCTTCCCCCACTCTCTAAAAAATAAATAGGTAAATAAATCTTAAAAAAAAAAAAAAAAAAGCCTGCTTAGCCTCAGCCCACTGTCCCTTAATGGCTGTGTCACCTGTGAGGCCCGGAGGGTGGGCCATTTCCCCTATTAGCTGATGCTCACAATGGCCGGTCCGTGTACAAAATACCACGCATCTGCTCTGCATTACAGCATGTGTGGCTCTTCCACTCATCTGTCTGTTCATCCGCCTGCCCATCTGTCTGTCTGAGGCAGGAGACAGTCAGGAAGGAGGAAACTCCAACGATGCCCCAGGGCTAAGATAAGAGCTAAGGACAGGGCTGAAGGGCGGAGACCGTGTTCTAAGACTGGCAGCTCCTGCATCTGGAAAAGCACTGAGTCCTAGTGAATCAGGAATGTACCTGCGCAGACGATGCGACCTGACCCCTGCCTCATTATAACAGCATTATAATAAATTAGCATTGTGGGACCCCCTTCCTGGTGGCCAACCAAGGAAATCATGGGAGACCACCTGTGCTGTAACTGTAAAATAATGTGACTACTTGTACATGCGCAATAAAAGCTGCCAAAACCAGCCAGGAGAGACCCGCCCTAAAGGAATAAAAGGCCTGTAGCCCCTGAGGTTGGGGCTGGTAGGCTCTGCTCTGCTCCACTCTGCTCCGGGTTGGCCTGCTCCCATGTTCTGTGTGGCTTAATAAATCCGCTTTCTTTCGCTTTCTGCTATAAACTCTGTGTGTTTGGTTCCATGTTTTGTCTGCAATCACCAAGAACCTAGTTACCTGTGCCCACCTGTGACACGTCCACCTACCTGCCCGTCCGTCTGTCTTTAGTTTTAGTTTTTCTACCGTGTTCTGCAGGATCTGGCTGTCAGCTTCCAGTCCTTTCCACGCTCCTCCCACCGTTAGAAGCACAGGGGCTCCCGGCCCTGGTCGTGGGGAGCATTCCCAGGGTGCTTTGGGAAACGCAGGCTCCCGGCCTCTCCTCCAGACTCGCCTAATCAGCTTCTCCTGGTGGCGGGGGACGCGGAGCCCATGGAAAGTGCCCCCGAGATGATGCCGAGGTTGGGAACCGGGGAGGGGGTCCGCACACGGGGCCAGGCCCCCGAGCCTGTCGAAGCGGAGTCAGCGGCCAGTTGAGGACCGCCGTGGGCAGGCGGCCCTTGCCTCCGGGACAGGCAGCACCCTGGGCCCACCTTGCTTCCTTCCTCGCTCTGGCTCTTCTCTGATCACAGACTTTAGGGAGCGTGTGTGTGACTCGAGAGCAGAGGCCTTCTTTCGTCTCCTCCCAGCCTGACCTCCCCGTGGAGGTCAGGGCCTGGCTGTGCTCCGCTGCCACGTGTCCCAGCCACAGCCTTCCGGTGAACTCTCTGTCCGGCGCCCCCCCCCCCCCACCGCCCCCTGCCCTCTGTATGGGGACACTCAGAATCTGACTTTGCAATGAGATGGTAATATAGTAAAATCCAAACAGAGGGCCCCAGGGGGCTGTGTGCTGACGGCGCCGCCCGCCTCTCCCCGCGCGAGGAGCGAGGGAGCCAAGGCTCACGCCTCTGCAGGGCCCGTCCGGGCCGACGCCGGGATGGTCGTCGGGGTGAGCGTGGCGTGAAGAGCAGTTCATGGCCCTGTCGTTCCTTAAATGGTACTCTTCCCTTGCGTGTACGGCAGCTGCGAATGAACCTAAACATTCATTGGGTCAGACTAGGTCATCTCCCTTCTTTAAGAAGAAGGCAATATCGAGTGTGGTTGTGACCCATATTCAGGTCCTATGCCTGCCTTTCCCCGTTACAGCTTCCCCGAGGTCACAGCCGCAGCTCGGAGAGCCATGCCCAGGGCGGACGCCCGCAGGGTCCGAGGGGGCAGGGGCGGGGCGGGGGGGCCGGGGGGCCGGGGAGGTTTGGAGAAGAGGGAGCCTGCGGGCTGAGCCCCGGGCTGGGAGTGCCTTGTGGGTTTGTCTCCTTCCAGCCGGGACGACCCCGTCCCCCACGGCCTGCGTGCTCTACCGGGCAGGGCAGGGCCTGGGCGTGCTGGTGGGGCCCCCGCGCTGCGGCCTCCTCCCCAGTTCCCTGTCCTCTGTCCTTTCACCAGGCGATGTGGCTGTGCAAACATCTGAACAGCGTTCTTCTCACCATGGAGAACTTGATAGCAAAGGAGTATTCCTCTCTGGCTGCGGGGGCCAGGAAGCACTATCAGAAAATGAAGGTAGGACTGGCCCCGGGGCGGCGGGGGGGGACAGCGCTCCAGGGCCCCCAGCCTCCTCGCGGAGGAAGAGCGGGACAGCTTCCTGGTACAGCTGGGAGCCCACGGGCACCGGCAGAGGCACGCCCTCCCTGCCCAGCTCCTCCTCCCGTGTGGGGCAGGGCTCTCAAGTGCTTGCGGGCGCTCCAGGTGTGGTTCCAGGCCGGCGGTGGCACCTGAGAGCCTGTTAGAAATGCAGAATCTCAGCCGCACTCCAGCCCAGCTGCGTCAGAAGCCCAGCGTGGGGCCAGGGACCCGGGCTCTACTGGACCCTTCTGGGATGCACGGGCAAGCCCGGAACGCCTGGCTGAAGCAAGAGCTTGGCAGGGTGGGGGACACACAGACGTCCCAGCAGATACGGGAACCAGGGACCGGATGCCGCCCAGCCTCCCTCTCGTCTCTCGAGCCTCTTCTCTCTCTTTATCATTCATTCACTCCTTCTCTCTGCTGCTCACTCCTGCTCCTGGCTTTTGCTACTCACTTTGTAGAAGCCATTGCAGCCCCCCAGCTTTCAAGTGGACACATTACAAATCTGGTTCCCGGCAGAGGCGCCCCCTTCCTCGACCTGCCGCTGTCTGCTCTGTCCTCCGCTTCCGAGTCTGGGTCCCTGGAAAAGCTGTCCCGCGGGTGGGAGGCCCGGTTTCTCTCTCTTCCTTTGTTCTGGCTCCCTCCCTTGCATTCTCCTCATGTCTGCACAGTGGCTGCTGCAGCTCCAGCTCTTACATCCTCTGATATTTGAGTCCCATGGAAAGCAAGGGTTCCTGCCCCAATGATTGAGCCCCTGTCCTGGGTCTGGCCCTCATGGGCTGGGACTGGGTCATGAGCAGCCTCTGAAGCAATCCCAGCGGCTGAGGGCGGGCTATGCTGATCAGCCTGGGCCAGTCAGCGCCCCCTCTGGGCCTGAGGCTCGGCTTGACCCCACTGAAACCATAGCAGCAGGAGGGCAAGAGGGCGGCTCCTCAATGAACACTGGGGCCTGTGTCTCAGGAGGTGGGGTGTACGGGTGCCAGGCAGAAAATTAAAGCAAAAACCACAGCATTGTTATTCATCTCTACTGGAGAGGAGGGTGGGGCCTGAGGAGGTCACCCGCTGGCTGGAGCTGCAGCAGCTATGCTGTGGCCATGAGGGGGAGCCCCGCCATGAATGGAGCCAGCCCGGGGCTGCGGTGGGCGGTGGGCCCCGATGCTGAGGGAGAAAGGCAGCTGCAGGAACCCCCACCCCAACGGGGACCCTGGCGGTTGCGGTTCGTTTCGACCTCCCACAGCTTTTATCAGATGTGAGTGGGACTTGGGAGAGGCTTTGGCCCTGGTTGTGCACCGCGAGGGGAGGTGACATAGACCGGCGGCCCCTGGGCCCAGCTGCTCCCTTGTCCAGGCTCCGCCAGGGCAGGCGCTTGCAGGGCCTGTGCAAGGGCCTCAGGGAGCCTGCGGGGGCTCGTGGCCGGCCGTCTCCCTCAGTCCCCGGGGCAGCTCTTTGAAGCCCGTTGTCTTCGTCGCATTTACAAACAAGGGCACTGAAGCTCAGAGCACCGTAGGCCCTGGTCCGGGGTCGCTCGGTGGGTGTCCAGGGCCCAGACCATGAGCATCTGGGTCCCGGAGCTCCCAGTGGCCCCCAGGGTCTCCCTGGGAAGCCAGAGGTGTGTCCTTGAATCACTTCGCAGAGGCCTCCAGCCACCTCCCTGTTGAGCTCCCGTCCCGACCCTGGGACCCTGGGACCCTGGGACCCTGGGCACCCGGCGCAGAGTCAGCTTAGGGTTTCTGCACACGTCCCCGCGCGGACATGGGGAGGGTCGGCGGGCCACCGGCAGGCACCCGGGCGTGGGGCGGAGACTGAGCGGGCACCTGCAGGCACGCGGCCGGGCCTGGGGACGCGCACCTGGGTGGCGGCACAGGGAAGTGGGGGCGCGGGGTTGGCGTGGACACGTGGGGCCATCGAAGGGCAGTCGGTGGGAATGGAGCTGAGGGGAGGGGAGGGGCCCCAGGCTGGGCCTGGCCTTCCCAGAGGCCTGGGGGCGCTGCTCAGGGACCCAGGGAAGCCGCATCCTCAGGACCGGGCCCTCTGCTCTCCGCAGAGCCCGCTGGCCTGCCAGCTCCGCGCCCTTTTGGGTTCAGCGCCCGGCTCGGGCCTCACTCCGCCTGTGCTCTTCCCTTCAGTCCGTGCCCAGCGCGCAGCTCGTCAGGCTGATCGAGGAACGTCTGAGCGAAGAGGACTGCGTCCATCGGGTACGGGGCCCCGCGGGGACGGACCGCATGGAGTCAGCTGGGCGCCGGGGAGGTGGGGGCGCGGGTCCCAGGGGGAGGGAGGGAGGGAGTCATGTCACCTTATAGCAAACCCGTGATCTAGTAAGGGAAGCGTTTCTCTGATTCCTGAGCTGCTCCAGCGAACGCACCGAGCCCCGGGGGGCCCGGGCACCTGTGGTCTATCGGCAGCCGGCCTGCAGCCGCCCGGGCGCTTGTTGTTGTAGTTACACCGTGCGCCATGACTCCGCTGGGCATCGCGGCGAAGCCTGCGGGCTGAGCCTGTCCCGTCTGTGTTAGTGTCTATAATGACGGGAATTGTGCTTCTTGTTACTATTTGGGCGACGGGGCTACCAGGCTGACGAGTGACGCCCAGGACCCCTGGCCTGGCACTTGGTCCACATGCGGGTGTGCCGTGCAGAAAGGCTGCAGCGTCGTTGTGCGGACAGTGCCGGGAGCCCCGGGGCCTTTCTCCTCTGACCTTCGCGCTGGACTGGTTTAGGGGTGCAGAGTCTGAGATGCGCGGAGTCTTGCTCCAGGTCCCTCGGTCGGCCCAGGACCGAGTCGCACGCGCAGTGAGGCTTTGGCTGCTGTCCTTGTCTCGCTCGCACTTGCTGCGTCCCTCTGGGCAGCTGCCGCCCTTCCTGCGGCCTCGCAGTTCTGATTCCGATCTTCTGATCAAGTCCAAGCCACTGTCACCTGCAGCGTGAAGAAAGAACCCCTTTCACTTGTTGTGAATTCCCCCTGAGCTTCAAGGGGCACGCGTGCCTTCTTCGCCCCCCGCCGGCGGAGACGGAGCGGGTGGGGGCTGGGGCGTGGAGGTGCGGCTCCTTGTCAGGGGCTCCGGCTGCTCAAAAGCAAGACAGAGCCTCATCCAAAGGAAACAGGCTCTCTTGCTTTCAGGGAGAAAAATGACACACATGCATATTCATTTATATGGTAATTATTATTATTTAGCTGCACAGGGACTAGAATGGGTAATTTAGATCACAAAAAAAGATGCAGGGAATGGTGCTCAGGGAAAAATCATGCATTCATAACCCATCAGGGCTCTGCGGTGAATGTTGGTTTTTCCCCTCTTTTCTCTCCTGGTGTAATGCAATCTCTTTGAAGAATTTCTTTGAAGTGACCGTCAAATGCATGAGAGAATGGGAAATCGGCACTCTGTATTGTCGGCCTATCAGAGGGACGAGGGCTCTACCTGCTGGGGACCCCTTGGCCTTTTGTAGGAATGGGACAGCCATGTTCTTGAAGTCCGAGAGTGCCCAGCCCTTCGGAGCACGTGTGTGGGGCCAGGGGGAGCTGAGAAGCCCGGCAGCGAGTGCAGGAGATCGGGGTGGGGGGAGGCTCGGACCGCAGGGACACTCAGCCTTTGTTTGCGCTCTCCTCGTTTGGATTACTGAGACCTCCCTTCTTGTCCTGGGCACCTAACCCACCTCCCTGCTTCTCCTCTGTCCTGTCTCATGTTGCTGCCGAGGGGTCCCTTTCAAAACTGAATGAATTTAGTTCTTGACTGCAGTACGGTCACATGGTTCCAAATGCAAAATGTGCCCAAGCCCCACTCTGCTCCCATCCCCAGCTACCTGGTCCCTTCCCGGGAGGCGGCTGACATTGGCACTCTCCTGAAAAAGACTATGTTATACACACAGAAGTATTTGTCTTTTTATTTTTTATTTTTTAAGATTTATTTTTTAGAGAGGGGAAGGGAGAGAGAAAGAGAGGGAGAGACACATCGATCGGTTGCCCCTTGCACATGCCCCAACCGGGACTCGTGCCCTGACCGGGAATCGAACCAGTGACCTTTCGCTTTGCAGGATGACGCCCAGCCCACTGAGCTGTGCCAGTCAGGGCTGAGGAGCATTGGTCTCTTTAAAGCGAATGTCACTGTGTCCCTCACTGCTGAGAACCCTCCCTGCTTCCCACACTTCTTGGTTGCACCTGTCCTGCCGCGGCCCTGCCCTGTGGCTCTCCCCTGTGCCTCTGCTCTCTGCTTTCCTGACGTCCTCCAGCCCGGCCGGCACTGGGGCGCACTGTGGCGGGCAGACCCCAGCAGGTTCCGGTGGCTCCCCTGCTCCTGGGGCCCACACCTTGTGGAACCCCCACCCCTGGGGGGGGCAGGACCAGTAGAAGAGGGCAAGGGTGACACGCTGTCAGTCCCCTGACTGCTGTGCGCCACCTGAGACTCAGCCGCAGCAGACCAGAGGGGGAGCCTCTCCCTCCCGGCCTGATGGAGTAAGTTGCCGTGTTGGAGAAGCCCGTGGTGGGTGGCTGGGGTGCCCGAGGGCAGCCTCCAGCCAGCGAGAAGCCAGAGCCGCGGTCACGCACCAGCAGGGACGCGAAGCTGCTCTCCCTCAGTCCGGCCGCCGGAGGAGGGGGCAGCGTGCCAGCCACAGCGGCCGCCCTGCACAGCCCTGAGCAGAGCAGCGCTGCGACCTCCGCCCCGCGGACATGCTGTGTTGAGCCCCCGCGGGCGGGATGAGTTGGTGCACAGCAGAAGACGATGCAGGTGCCCGCTCTTCCGCTGTCCTCCCGGAGCCGGCAGCGGCTTCCAGCCCTCGCCCTCGGAGGTTCAGGGCCTCCCCCATCACCTCGCCCAGCCCCAGGGGAGGCCGGGTTTCCTGCCACCTGAGGCCGCAGCACTCGCCCCACCCCCGCCCCCTCTCCTCCTCGGACCGGACCTGCCGTAGCTGTAGTCAGGAGTGCGAGCTCTGCGAGGGCGGGGCCCGGCCTGTCCCCCTGTCCCGTCCCGCAGAGCCCCCCGAAGCTCACACGGCACCTGACACAGGCCCGAGCTCGGGAAACATTCATGACCATCCCCGTTCGGCCTGACCAGGGCAGCGGCGTCCCACCCCGACTCGCTGGTGGCCCGAGGACGGTCGTGGGCAGGCCAATGTCTGGCCAGGAGAAAGCGGAGAAACGTTTCGATGGCGGGCACCCCGCCCCCCCAGCTTTGGGGGAGAAGGAAAAGCCCTTGCCCGGTGACGAGGGCTTGTCAGACGGCGGGTGGTCTATCCCCACAGAAGGCGGCGGCCAGCGTGCGGCGGAGGCTAGCGTGCGGCAGCGGCAGGATTTGTGGGTCTGCAGGGGACTCGTGTCTGCCTCCACCGGCCCGAGCCGTCCCTGAAAGTCTGCGCTGGTGGCAGCAGCTAGGGGGAGGCAGCAGGCCCCGCGGGGAGAGGTGCTGAGACCTCGGCGTGTCCCCTTGGAGCACCCCGGGGCTCGGGCAGCCACGTGGCTCCTGGTTGGGCAGTGCCCGGTCCGAGGCAAGGCTGTCTCACTGTCTCGGCTGAATGAGGTCGCACGAGCCAAGGGCTTAGCAGCGGGCTGGCCCTGGGCCCACTTCAGGGGCTGGGGGAGCTGTTGCCGTGCCCAGGGAGCAGGGGACAGTTAGGGTCACTCAGGAGGGGGCGTGAGGGCTGCTTCTGCCACTGCCCTGTGGGAAGAGCGGCCCCACACGCTTCCAGGGGCAGCTCATGACCTGCCAGCTGCAAACACCTCTCACCCCCGACAGCTGGTCAAGATGTCCTGTGAGCACGCCCACCTGCAGCCAGGGCGGAGAGGCGGGGCCTTGCCACTGGGCGGTGCTGTCAGCTAGATGGGCTGGGAAGAGGCCTGCACTTTTTTGAGTCCAGAAGCGGCTACCCTTCCAGCCGCTCCCTGGGCCTGCAATCTTGTTACAGTGCAGCTCAGGGAGGGTCACACGTAAGGCCGGCACGGAGCCAAACACAGGTGGGGCGGGGGCAGAGTGGGTCCACGGAGGCAGAGGCGTGCGTGGCGGCTGGCACGATCGGCCCACAGTGTCTGCCCGGCGCCCTGCCGCTCTGAGGCCTCACAGCCGTCCTATGGGTTTTCAAAAACCAGGGCTTACAGGCACCTGCTGTGCACTAGGGACCGTTCTGGGTCCCCCGGCGACAAACGGGGCAGAGGAAGCACGCAGGGTGCCCGTCCCCCAGGGCAGGCGGCTGGGGCGCAGGCAGAGGCAGGTGCCGGGATCCCAGGGCTGCGGACCAGCGGTGGGATCTGGGGCTCAGCCGCCTGTCTGAGCCCGGGCGGGCCTCCCAGAGGTCCAAGTTCAAACCGGCCACTCCACGTGACCTCACCCCCTCCTTACGTCATCCAATGCGAAACTTTGACCGTGCTGCTGAACTTTGACCTCACCCTTCCAATTCCTAGTCAGGCAGGCCTCTGACCGCACTGGAAGCAGGGGCACACCCTCAGCCCCCAGTTAGCAGTATGGGGGGTTCCGTTATTCGCCATCAAATGCAAACTATGCTTTGCGTCCTCAGGCTAACTCTTTGAGCTCATTTAACATCACCGCGACGCTCAGTTACTTCGGGATGAAGGAGGAGGCGAGGTAGCATCCTGGCTGCTGTGGAAGCAAACTCTGAACTTACTTGGCAGCTTTCCAGAGCTTTCTCCTTTCCCTCTTTGGCTGCAGATTTATTCTCGCCTGCCCGGGGCCGCGAGTCGGTACTTTGTCGCGGCGAGGCTGGCAGGGCAGAGGCCGGCGCGGGGTGCGGCGTCGGCTGTGCATTTGATTTGTCCTTGCAGCGGCATTGGGCGGCGTTAGTTACCCGGCTCTCATCCGCCGGCCAGAGGACCACGGGGCTTTTTGCTGTTGTCTTGACACTCCTGATCACTGCATAGATGTCACTGCAGCCTCTGAGGAGCTGGTTCCGCGGGCCTGCAGCCCTGCTGGGCCCGGGGCTGTGTGTCCCTCTAGTGCAAGCACGGCTGGGATTGCGCGTCAGAGGGGAGGCTGGGCCCCGCTCAGGAAACTCCCAGGTGCATCGTGGCCAGGCGGGGGCCCCGGGGCCTGGCCTCGTGGGTCCCTCACTGGTGGGTGTCTCTGGACCCTGCGGTCAAGCCCGTGGTTGGTTGATTGGCTAGTTGCTGTGATGCAAGGCTTGCTGGTGGCCTGTGGGGCCCCATCCGCGAGCCAAGCAGCACCCCAGGCACCCCAGGCAGAATCCCATGATGTGTTTTATGGACCCTCTCAGTGCCCTGGGAAGGAAGGGTGGGTGCCAGGGGTCAGAGCCTGGGGTCTGAGCCGCAGAGGGCACGGGAGAGCACAGCGCTGGGGGAGCCGGCTGGACCGCCCCTCAGCCCGGTGCCCTTGGCAGCGGGTAGCCCTGGCCGCTCCCGAGAGCCGCTTGCCCGCAGGGGCACTGGCAGAGGGCAGAGGCCCCTTGTCCACACTCGGGAGCTCTGGCGCCTGTGCGCAGTTAGCTGTCAACCCCGGACGCATGGGGCGGGCTCGAGGCTGGAGAGGCAAGGAGCCGCGACCGCCCTGCAGCGCCGCCCTGCACCAGACCCCGTGCCAGCCCTCCCTGGGCATCGCCCGTCCGGTCCGCACACACCGCCTGTGGGCTGTGTCAGCGTGGCTCCTGTTCTGCAGCAAGGGAACGGCCCCCCAGCTGGTAAGCAGGGGCCCAGGGGTTCCCATCTGGCTCAACACCGTCAGTCACCAGGGCTTGGAAGAATTGTGCAGACAAAAACGGATAATTTTTAGCTATAGTCTGTAACATATTAACTACACCATCTTCAAATATAAATAGCCTGATGACCTACAATGTTAGTTATAGGTAAGAGTATTGATTAGATTGCAGAGCAAACGTGCGTTTTGTTGGCATGCCTTCTATGTATTTATTAAGCCTTGGGCCTCACTGTGTTCATATGGAGGAGCCCCCCTTCTGCAGAGACGTCGGGCCCTCCCCGCCTCCCCCGCTCCAGCCGTGGGTGGGGCTGGGTTTTTCCAGGAGCGACAGCATGGGGTCTGGTCTCCGGATGTGGATGAAGAGTGGGTTCAGGAAGATGGGGAGCGCGGCCGCGCCCCGGGAACCGAGCCCGAGGGAAAGGCTGGCTGACGAGGAGAGAGGGAACACAGCGGGTGTGAGCTGACGGCCGGGACCCAGGCCCCCCGGGACAGCAGCCACGGGTGCGGGGGGAGACGACCGAGGGGCAGCTGCTCCTCAGGAGGGGACGGGCAGCCTGGAGCGTCTGCGAGGACCGCCCACTTCGCCGGGGTGTGGAGCGCCCCCCGTGGGGGATTCGGCCTCCTTCCCTCTTGCGGAACGTCGGCCACCGCACGCCTCCCGCTGCTCCCAGGAAGGAGAAAGGCCCCGCTTGTCAGAGGGCTGTCACCGCGTTCGTGGCCCATGAGCTCGAGCGGTCGGGTCACTGGCTTCCTCGTGGATGGGGCTCACTGTCCCCACCTTACAGACAGGATGCCGAAACGTGGGGCCCAGGGGTGGCAAGGCCACAGGGCTGGAGCGGAGATTCGGGCGCGGCCGCAGCTCTGCCCACGGCCAGCGCCTTCCTGCTCCGGGGCCCAGGCGGACGGGCCTGGGGTCCCAGGATGAGCGGGGAGCCGGGGCAGGGGGCTGGCTGCCTGGGTTTTGAGCTGTGCCCGGGACCGTGGGTTTGGAACGAGGCCCGAGGTCCAAGCCGCCACTTGGGGCCTGTGGACGGGGGGCCTGTGGACGGGGGGCCTCGCAGCCTTGGAGCCGAGGCCAGGAGCCCCCACAGCGGAGCCGGCCCTGGACCCGTGGGAGTTTCCTCCAGAGGAGGCGTTTCAGTGGTCGGTCAGGCTTAGGTAGCTTCTCTGTGCCTCCCCCGTGTCCCCCGACGTCCCCCTTTTTTGCGGGGTGTCAGGGAGCCGGCAGGAGGCTGGGAGGACCTGGCCGCCGGAGCGGAAGGGGGCGGTGAGGTGGCGGGACACACAGACCTTCGAGGCAGGGTGGCCCCCCTGGTGGAGGCTGCCCCTCCCGCGGGGTGGTCCGCGTGTCCGTCCACGCTCACGAGGGCCGTGTCGGACCCTAGGTCGTGCGGTTCCCCGACGGAGGGGACTCCTGGTCCCACCCTCTCGCTCTCCAGGTGACAGTCAGCGCCTTCCGTGACTCCAACAGCCAGTTGTGGGAAGAGTCGGTAGGCCAGGCCTGGGGACAGTCGGCTAAGTAAACCAGTGACCGTCCCCTACCCTGGGCTCTCTCTGAGGGACAAGGCCCCGAACCCGGCTCAGACGCTTCCGACCTGCCCAACGTGGAAGCGCGGCGCAGGGCACAGGGCCGTGGAGGGGCGCCCACCCCGACGCTGAGCGGATGCGGGGTGAGCAGGCGCAGGGCCCCGGGTCTCCCTGTTGCAGCCCTCACCCCATGGCAGCGCGCGGGCCCAGCCCGTGGCCCCAGTGGCTCCTGCCCGTGGTCTCCGTGGTTTCCTCGGGGACGCGCTGGCGGACACGGCCAGTGGGCAAGCTCCCTGGAGTGGACCCGCTGTGGCCGACGGCTAGGCAACCCCAACCGCACCCCCCGGCCCCCGCACATCCCGCCGCGAGGCGAGTCCCGGGTCATCTCCACTGGAATTCGCCCCTCGGTTCCTGCCCAGAGAGCCACTGACCCCTTCCCCGCAGAGACCGCCTTTCCAAAGGAGCTCTCCGCAGCGACTTGCCGACTTAAGTGGGATTCCTTTTGCAAAGTAGATAGAGAAAAAGAACATAGTTCACCTTTCTCGAATTATAATTATACCTATAAAACTGGTTAGCCCTGCCCTGGCTGGTGTGGCTCAGTGGACTGAGCGCCGGCCTGCGAACCACAGGGTCGCCGGTTCAATTCCCAGTCAGGGCACAGGCCTGGCTTGCAGGCCAGGTCCCCAGCAGGGGGCGCTCGAGAGGCAACCACACATGGATGTTTCTCCCCCTCTCTTTCTCCCTCCCTTCCCCTCTGTCTAAAAATAAATTAAAAAAACAAAACAAAACTGGTTAACCTCGACTGGCCATGTTTTTCTTGCCAGCACTATGCTTGTTCCGTTGTTTGTTTAAAGTCCTCATTTCATTACCCCGACAGCTGTGGGTAGATTGTTGTTATTGTCCCCACTCTGCAGATGAGAACGAGGCCCTGAGGGACTGAGGTGACCGGTGGAAACCACACGACTGGCATTGCATAGGCGGCTTCTAAAGCCCCTGGTGCTCACTGTCACAGTCACGTGACACCCTGAAGGGCTGGTCTTGCCCCTGAGCCACAGACAGGGTCTAAGATGCTGGAGAGGAAGGGGCCAGGGCTGGGCGCTGGGCGTCACCCACGTCTTTCACTGCCGATGAGGGCGAGGCCGCTGCGCCCGAACCTGAGCGCGCAGGGTGCATCCGCGAAGCGAGCGCCCTCTGCAGCCAGCAGGTGGGCGCTGTGTCGCCGCAGGCTTGGAGCTGGGGCGGCACTGGGCCCTGTGGGGAGGACAGCGTAGTCTTCCGATTGTGTCTTCCACAGCGTGGCTTCCGGGGCCACCACGGCCACCCGGTGCGAATTTGACTCGGAGATACTTTTTAGTCGTTCGAGGGTGAGTGAAAAGCCCCTTGAACATTCATACCTGTGCTTTGGCAAATTCTAACCCTGGAGGTGGCTGGCTTTGGCCATCCCTAGACCTGCGTGTCGGCAGAGAGGTGCTGCACGCGTCACTGATGAGCGAGGGCGGAGCTCGACACTGTTTGTTATTTAGAAAAGTCATCCCCGCACATCTGAGCCTCGTCTGAGCACGCACAGCGCTGGGCTCTGTGTGGAAAAGGCCCCGTGGGCCCGGGGCTGCCGGGGGCAGGGCAGAGCCATGAAGGAGGGATGGTCCCGCGACACTCAGGGACCAAGCGGGGTCCCAGGTGCCAGCAGGTGTAGCGTGTGGTTGAGGTTAAACTTCAAAATAAAAATGTTGCCAGTCATCAAAACGCAGTTGGCCCTTGAACTGCACGGCCCCCTTATCCCTGGATTTTTTTTTTTCAGTAAACATTCAGCCGGCCCTCCACATCCCCAGGGTTTGCAGCCGCGGATTCAACCAACTGCGAGTGGAAATGGTATTTTCGATTCATGACTGGGAATCCGCGGGTGCAGAAGGCCGACTGAGTGCATTGTTCTGCGCCATTTATATAAGGGACTTGAGTGTCTGGATTTTGGGGGTCCACAGGGTCATGGAACCTGTGCCTGTGGAGGCTGAGAGAGAGCTGTGGGCCCATTGTCGTCCGCGAGGACACGTCAGTCTGCCAAACTGGGTCTTTTAAAGTGCATTTCTTGCCTGGCTGATAGCACATCTCCTTTTCCTCTTATGTGTCGGGAAACCGCCTCCTATTCATTAGGAGGAACGGCCCTGGCGCATCCGCAAAGGGCCTGACTTTGAGCTCAGTGAGGCTGAGGAGAACCTTCCACCCCGGGTGGCCTCCGTGGGGCCACGAGGAGCCAGCTTTCGCCCGGATCTGGAGCTGGGAGCTGGGTGGGACGTCCTACGGGAAAACCCAGGAGAGCGCCCTGCTCTGGTCTTTGGAGGAGAGGGGAGGAGACGAGGGGCAAGTATCAAAAAGGCAGCGGACCCAGAGGGCAAGCGTCTTGCCACGAGAAATTACCGATTGCGCTTGAATGCTCGTCCGGAGGCAGGGAAGACGGGCGCTCACAGAGAGTGGGCGCCTGGGCCCGGCAGGCCACGCTCTGCTGGGCCTCGCCGAGTCCCCCAGGCTGGCCGGCTGCTCTGCTTCCCTTTTTTCTCATCTGTGACATCTGCTCGGTGCTTGTCCCTCCTGTGATCCCGGACCCCTCACAGCTGTGCAGACCTCCAGCTCCGCGCCGGAGCGCGGGGCGCCCTGAGCAGACGGCCTCTTTGATGTGTGATAAAACAGAACCAAGCCACAGGGGTATGGTGAGCGCAGGCGTCGGAATATCAATTAACCTGCTCCGAACAAAGCTGCAGCTCCAGAGCGGGGCAGGCCTCTCACCGAAGTGTCAGCAAGACGGATAATGTATTCCAATTAGGGACTGACTGATACCTCCGCGTCCAGCCGCTCCTGGGAGGCAGGCCCACGGACCTCGCGGCGGGCCGACCGAGGAGGGCCGGTCCTGGCAGCGGTGGGTCGCTGCTTCCTCATTTATGGCTTCTTGCCTTGCCAGGCTTCGCAGGCATGAACTTGCTCTCCGCCCCACTTGGTTTCCCCTTGGAAGTAGGATCCATCTTGCAACTGGGCAGTCGCAGGGACCCTCTGTAAAGGCAGGAGCTCTGGGGGAGACCGTCTCCAGCGCCAAGCCCGGGCCCCCCATCCTGAGAGCGCCCCAGGACCGGCACTCCCCAACGCAGAGGCCTTGATCTCTGCACCCCTGCTTTCCCGAGGGACCCACTTGGGCCAGCACAGGGAAAAAGGGTCGCCCGGCTTCCTGCCCCAGGAACATGGGGCCGCCCTCCGGTGTCCCTCGGGGACCTTGTTTCTTAGCTCCTGGGGACGGCACCATCCCTCCGAGTCTGCAGGAGCAGCCTGGAGAGCCGGGGGCCCGCGGGCCACTCCAGAGCCCCCTTGGTCGCCGTTCCTGAGTCTCAGAGCCACACTGGAACGGCGCGCCAGCGAGGCCGGGCCAATTAGGGAGATGTTCCTCATTTTGCTGCGCTTTTCCTGGGTAATTGGAAGCCTGCTTTCTCCAGCGCGCCGTCGGCGAGAGCTCTTCCCCTGAACAGTTCTAAAAGCTTTGGACCACATACTGGTATCAGCTGCAAATTTATGGGCAAGATGCTAATGAGCGCTCGGTGGCGCCGTGTTAAACGCCGAGGCCCGTCTCCGCCTGGTGAGGGCGGCACGCCCATCTCCTTTCAGCTTCAAACGGGGCTCGAGACACGGTGGCCAGTCCTTGTCCTTGAAGAAGCAATTGGTGGGCTCCCGAGCCCCCCACCCCCACCCCCAGCCAAATAAAGACTCAGGGGTCTGAGTGTAGCGGAAGTTCAGGGGCCCGGGCTTGGAAGCCGCCCGCAGCTCGGGGCCCTCAGACGCCCGCCTCCGGGCGCCCGCGGCAGCGCTCGGCCTGCAGACGTCGGTCTTTCTGCCGCTGCGGCCCAGCGCCGGGCTGGCGATAACAAGGACTTGAGGGAGCAAAAGGCTGTTACAGAATTTTTTTTTTTTTGCACTTTTGCTTCGTTAGTTTAGAAACCAGGGGTTCTGTGACTGTGTGTTTTCCTGCATAATTTAAGAAATTAATGAAAGCATGCCTGGTTTTTCCAACACTCTTGACTCTGGAAGTTTGTTTAAAACTTACCAAAAAAACCACCAAAACCCCACCCTGTCACTTGAGGCTGTTGGAACCTAAATATTTTAATATTGAAGAAACGTAGTCTCCTCTTTGTTTGTCTTTCAGGAGAGACACCGTGTGTCCCCACGCACACGGTGTTCTGTCCGTCAGGTGACCGTGGGTCTGAGCGTGCCCGCCGGTCTGTCCTCTGACCTCACATTCTCACACTGACCGGCAGCGAGGGGTGTGTGGCAAGAGGGGGTCCCCTCCGGGGAGCCAATGTCAGAGCCTCCGCCTGACCCCCCCCCTCACTGCAGAACGGGGACCTGAAGCTATTTGTGGTTCTACGTCCTCTTCCGCAGCTCGCGTTAACTGATTTTTCTGGGTGTCAAGTGTGTGTGTGTGTGTGTGTGTGCGCGTGTAACTTGACTCGTGGGGCTTGGAGGGACTTTAGAAGCTGTTTTGTGTGGGTATTGCTGAGGGACGTAAAAAACAACTAAGCAAACAGGGAGGTGAGATATGGACTGGATATTGCAAAAGTGTCGATTCTTCCTAAATCAGTATACACATTGCATGTTAATACAAAATCCGAGTGGAATTGCTATTTTGGAACCTGACAGAATGTTTTTGCTACCTGGAAGAATAATTTTTTTTTAAAGACAAAGAAAGGGGAACAGGTTCTGCTAGATGTAACGATAAATAATAAAACAGCGGTAATTCCGACGGGGTGAGGAGGATACACGTGTCCAGAGGCACAAAGGCCCGAGCCAGCATCACGCCAGCGCCCGGATGGGACGGGGTGGCGCCGGGGGGCGGAGGAGCGGCCGCGCAGACAAGGCGGGGCAGTGGCTGAGGCTCGAGGAGACCAGGCTGGTCACAGCTGCGCAGCATTTCCATGATAACATGTGGCTCCAGGAAATATTTCAACGTAAAACCTGAAACCACAAGAGAAGACAATTTAAATGCAAGTGAATATGTATCCGCGTTTGCAGAGCAAAGGCTTTTTTTCCACATCCGCACAACACCAGATTTGGCCACAGACATGTGTGCTACAAACAGCACCACGCCCAAAGCTGAAAGGCCAGGGACAAGCCATGGGAGACATGAGCAACGCCGTTCACCTCTAAGGGTCTGTGGCAGTGTTTGCCAAAATGGGTTAATGCTTTTAATATGTAAAGAGCTCTTGTAAATAAATAAAAGGATAAAACCCCAAGGGGAAAGTGGAGAGAGAGCACAAATAAGCATCTTTGGAAAAGGAAAAATTCAAGTAGCCAATAAACATATGGAAAAGAGGCTTAACCTCATTAGTGATCAGAGAAATGTAAATGGGGGCGGCGTGTGGGGCGCCAGTTTGCTGGACAGAGCCCCCCAGACCCTGCCTGCCGGGGGTGCAGGAGCAGGGAAGCGGCTGTCGGACCCACGGAGCGGCCAGGCAGCTCTGTGGTGACTGGGAGGATGCGTCCGCGGGCATAAAGGTGTACGTCCAGCATGTTTTATATGTGATGGCGAAGAACCGGAACGAAGCTACGTCCGCGGCCACGTGGCTCCGTTCACACGGGCAGCGGGAGGCCCGCGGCACCAGGCAGCCGTGGACGCTCCCAGGGAGGGGTGTTCTGTGGCCCGGGAACGTCCCTGGAGGGTTTTTGCTTTCCACAGAAAAACAAAACCAGACCACAAATAGCATGGACCGTGTGACCCTCCCCTGCTCCAAGGAAAAGAGCCGTCGCGCGTGCAGCCCGGGGGTGGGGACGCAGCAAAAGTCAGCGGTGGCTGGTTGGGGTCCGTGCTGTTGTCGGCGACCGGGGCCCTTGCTTCAGCTTGTCAGTGTCCCCACGCGGTGCGCACTGACTGCGCCTTACTTTCACAGCTGGACCTGAAGTTAATGAAAAGAAACCTCCTAAACCAGATCCCAAGCTACACCCAGAAGGGCCTGGCGCCTGAGGGGTCTCGGCCCTGCAGCCAGTTCGCTGCAGAGCAGGGGCTTGAACTCAGGTCTCTCAGTGCTGCGCTCAGGGCTCGTTCCTCGGGAGAGTGGGGCTTGGTTTTCACCTTAGTGGTTCCTTGCCCGGGACCCCGTATCCGTGGAGCTGCCTTTAGGAGATAAGCCGAAACGTGGAAAGAGCAGTATGCACAAAGATGCGCGTCATGCTGTGACACGTGTAAGGCTGTTAGTGGCTGAAATGTCACCTGTGGGGAGCGGTTAGGTGACCGTGGCAGCTCGCTTGGTGGAACGCCGTGTAGCCGTTCAAATGGCGGCCATGAAGCGGCGTGCCGGCGTGCACACATGCTGTGGCCGCTGTGATGCGTGACAGGACGAAGCGGGACGCAAAATCATGTATGATACGCTTACAATCATGACAAAATTCGGAAGGGAACAGAACATACATGAGGGTAGGCTGAGCGATGTGGCTGTCAGAAGCATTTCTTTTGTCTTAAAAGTTCTGAGCTTTCAATGAAGCTATCATATTCCTTTTTTAATTTGAAAAAAATCTAAAAGATTAAACCAGATGTGCGTCTCTCCAAACCCCCTGCCCAGGGCTGGATTCTGGACGGCATCCCTGAGACCCGGGAGCAGGCGCTGACGATCCGGACCCACGGGATCGCCCCCAGGCACGTCAGTGAGTAGCCCCGAGGGGGTGCCCTGCTCTGCGTCCGGCTCCCCGCAGCTCCCCGCAGCCCTGGCGCCACCGGGCGGGGAGCGGGGGGCGGCACTGTCGGACTTTTTAGGGAACGAAATGTGTTCGGGGCTCCTTCTGAAAAGTGTGGGCTTTTGCTTTGACCCTGGTGGCTCCTCGTTCTAAGAATCCCACAGCTGAGAAACTCTTTAGGAAATAATCCAAAATGTGGCAAAAGCACGATGACAAAGATGTCCCTCATGGTGTTATTTTTTAAATTACTGATTGATTTCAGAGACAGAGGGAAGGAGCGGGAGGGGGGGGCGGTGGTGAGAGAGAGAAATGTTGATTTACTTGTTGCTCCACTTACTGACGCATTCGCTGGTTGAGTCTGGCGTGTGCCCTGACCAGGGATCGGACCCGCATCCTTGCGCGTCCGGCCGCGCTCTCACCCATCAACGAAGCTGCCGGGCCAGGGCCTCAGGGTGTCATTTGTGACGGTGAAACTGGTTAGCAGTCAGACGGGTTGAGTGTGTGCTCTCGTTGGCCCTGAGATCGTGTCCTTCGCGTTTGGTGCTGAGCAAGCCTCTCGGGTGGAGGGGGTGGTGGCTTCAATGTCATCGCCCCGTGACAGACCCGTAAGACATTGGTCCCTGAGGGTCAAAGGTCCGAGACTCGCTGCCCAAGACGCCTGGTTTCCTCCTCTGCTTCCGCCCAGTTGCGCTGAGCGCCCCAGACACGGTCCTGATCGAGAGGAACTTGGGGAAGAGAGTCGACCCTCAAACGGGAGGTAGGCCCCCCGCCCCCACTGCACCGCGTCCCCTCCCCACCCTGCCCCCAGCGGCGTCCCCAGCAGCCCTGTCCTCCTGGCCTGGCAGAGATCTATCACACCACCTTTGACTGGCCACCCGCGCCTGAAGTCCAGCAACGCCTGGTGGTGCCCGCGGGCATCTCGGAGCTGGAGACGGCGCGGCGGCTGCTGGCGCATCACAGGAACAGCGTCCAGGTCCTCCCCTTGTACCCCAGAGTCCTGAAGGTCATCAGTGCCGACCAGCCGTGCGTGGACGTCTTCTACCAGGGTGAGCACGGGCGGGCAGCGGGCTCCCCGGCGCCGCGACGGCCCCCGTCCCAGGGTCACTTCGTGTGGCGGCGCGCAGCGTCCAGGACGCGCCCAGGGCCCCGCGGTCCCTGCGTGGTGGGGTCCCTGGGAGCGCCCCACTCGGAGACCCTGGGCTAACCTCGCGCTCTCTGCGCGGTCAGCAGGTTTGACGGTGAGGGGCGGGGCGAGGAGCAGCGGGGCCGCGGTGGGCGGGACGGGCAGCCCGGTTCCCTCAGGGTGGGCGAGGGAGACGGGAGGGAAGTTCTATAAACACTAATAATACAGCCACAAAATCCCACCACTGCCACAAAGACCAAAAAGCCACAGTGCCACTCGGGTGTTGTGAGTCCACTTAAACACCAGCTGCAGCGGGCGGGCGGGTGTGTGAGTGGGGACCGGTGGGGCTCAACAGTCCCTCCCGCCGCCCTGTTCCCCTGCCCCGTGACCTGTGTCCACGTCCCCCCGACGTGCCCACTGCGGCTGTCTCAGGCGATTCTCTTGACCCCGCGGAGCCTCGGTTTTGCCGACCCCAATGTGGGAACGCCAGTCCTGCCTCCCCGCCGGCCTGGGTGACCATGACAGGAGCCACAAGAGAGGCACCGGCAGCCACGCCTCCGCCGGGGTCGGCTCAGTGCCCACCAGCCATTCTCGCCCTCCTCGGGACTCGGCCCCTGTCCACGGACCAGGGAGAGTTAGGGTGATCCTGCCCCCAGCCGCGGGACGGGAGCTTCTTAAAGCCGTGCCACGCTCCAGTTGTCTGCGAGGCCAAGTGTCCCTTCTGAGCCGTGGCAGGTCAATGGCACAATGAAAAATGCTACCAGGCACTTAAGACACTCGGCAATTTACACCGGCTGTTTTGTGTGTTCCCTCAAGTCCCGTCAAGGGAAGCTCTGCTCGGCGGGCAGGGCGCTCCGAGCGGCCCGGGGCGGCCCCCACCAGCCCCGCCTGCCCGCGGGCTCTCGAGGGTCGGCCCCCGATGTGGGTGCCCGGACACTGATGCTGCTTTCGGAGGCGCCAGGCTTACGGACGGCTTATAACTTCCGCGTTCCGCGAGGTTTCGCATCTCGGAAGGGCCTCTGGCGGCAAACGCTGCCACACTGCATTCTGAAGCGAAACAATGTTTATCTCATGCCACGATCCTGAATTTACACGTTAATTGCTTCCAAATTATTTAATTAAATTTAAAAGTTCATGTGATCGTCCATAAAGAGTTCATGCCTGGTGTTGTAAATAAAAATGCGAGTGTCTGCATATATTAATTATTATTAATTAATAATGCAGAGAGAGAAATAGCAAATTGGAATGCACAGTTCTCTCTGTTGTTTTTTTAATCTCTCTGTAGTGCGTCCAGCAACCACATATTTTTGAAAAAGAGTAATTAGATGTTGGGGCTGCCTGGGGGATCATTACTTCTCATTAACTTGGTTATTCACTGTAAATTGAGCATCGTTCGTAAGCAGGCTGCTTTGCCTGCAGTATCGGTTCTCCTCAGATGTGACCCCGGAAGGCCTGAGAGTATAGAGACCCCGGCCTGGACGCCTCCTCGACGCCTCCTCGGGGCTGTCCCCGCTGGTGGGGGTCGCCCGTGGCCGTGGGGTGGGGAGAGAGGCCCCGCCCCGCCCCCCCGTCAGTGGGGACAAGAATAAGTCAGCCCGCCCGGGACTGCGGACTGCACGCGTCACAACGAGCCTGCAGAGTGCTTAGCTTAGCAGCCACCACGTGCCAGCGACGACGGTGATGAGGTCACGCCCAACCTTGCACAGTCGCCTTGCAACTATGCCTTTCATCCTAAAATGAGGGGACTCGTGGTGTCTCTCATGATCCTGCCAATTAAAAAAAACAAACCCTACAGAGGCTGAGAGGTTCACATCTGCCCAGCGGACACATTCTCCGGGTTCTCGGTTTCGTTCCCCTTCCCCAGCAGGGGACGTTTGGCAGTGCCTGGAGACATTTGCGGTTGTCACGCCTGGGAGGTGCTCAGATCCTACCGTGCACAGGACAGGCCCCGCAGCCGGGAACCGTCTGGTCCCAAATGTCAAGGGTGCGAGGTTGGCTTCCTGCGGGCAGCACGCTGGCTCTGCCCCTCGCCCGGGGAAGTACCGCCCTGAAGGTGGGAGGTTGTCACGGGGCCACCCATGGCCGACCTTGGGCACAGATGCTCTGGGTCCGTGGCGGCAGGCGGGCTGGGTAGGGAGGCCTGTTTTGGTGCGGGCAGCTGGGGAGCGGCAGGGCCTGGGACTCAGCAGGAAGGCGGTGCCCTCTGCCGGGTGCCCGGACCGCCCTTCCCCGGCCCCCCGGCCGCCCTGGCGCCTTCCCCGGGCTCTGTGCTCGGGCGGCGGGTGGCCTGGTTTGATGTTCAGTAGCTGTGGGTGTTCCAGGTCCTGCTCTGTGTGATGGCCTGTGTTGGAGGTGCGCCCCGTGTCCTCACTTCTTTGTTCGTCAAACGCCAGGGCACTGCACGGGCCAGGCCGCGTGGCTGCGTCACCCTCTCCCGGGACCTGGCTGATGGTGGCCTCTTGGAGGCGCACAGCAAAGTTGGTGCCACCGGAATGTGGCCGCAAGTTATTCTCCCCCGGTCCCCAAGTCCTTCAGAAGTCCCCATGTACGGGGCCTCGCGTGGCCTGATGTGGTTATCAAAGCCCGTCTCTGCCGTGCGGGGACCCGCCTGGGGCGGGCTCAGCTGGGGTTCAGTTGGGAGACACTCCCACCCAACAGTGCACGTCTTGTGTCCATGGACCAGCCCCCAACAACACAGCCAGCCCCACTTCAGCCAGGAGGGACGCTCATTGTCCCCTCCCGCCGCCTCGGTGCCAGGCCCGAAGCCTGATCCCTTCCTGCAGCTTCGCCCACGCGGCAGAGGCAGGAGGGTTTCCATGGAGCCGTGAGGGACAAGAGAGGGACAGGAGAGGGGAGCCCACGCACAGCGCCGGGCGGTCCCCTCTCTCTAGGACCTGCATTGATTGTCCCCACGTCCTCTCTTCCAGCCCTGACCTACGTCCAAACCAAACACCGATCCAACGCCCCCTTCACCCCGAGGGTGCTGCTTTGCGGGCCCGTGGGCAGCGGGAAGAGCCTGCAGGCCGCCCTCCTGGCCCAGAAGTATGGCCTCGTCAACGGTGAGTGCCGGCCCGCCCCGCCCTCCCGGGCTCTCCTGCCGCCCACGGGGGGCGGGGGGGGGGCAGCCGGAGGCGACCAGTGTCGCTTCTCTTTCTTGCTCTCTGCCCTGGACAGCTTTCAGCGAGTCCACCTTGACAGGGGTAACGTTTTCTCCTCCCTGAGAATCATGCCACCAGAACATGAACTGAGGAGAGCGCGTGTCCACAGCGCCAGGACGATCGCAGCCGCCCCCCTTCTCAGCCGTGGCGCCTGGCTCCCCGCGCGGCCCCCCGGAGCGGCCAGCCGCCGCTCCTGCGTAACACGGCGCTGCTGGCTGTTTGTTTGTCTCCCTGTCTCGTCGGGCTCCCCAGCCTGGGTTGGTGTGTTTGCCGGCAGACCATCTCTGAACCAGAGGACGGCTTCTCGCCCGGCACGGCGTCCATGAATATTTTACCAGGAGAGAAGATATTGAAATCAGTTCTGCAGGCCCTGCCTGGCGCGGTCCCAGGCAATCTTGGCTGGCAGCCCGTCTTCAGGAGGGCAGAGGGAAGGGGGCAGGGGCTGTGGCCGACACACGGCACAGCCGGGGGGTTCAGGGCACTGCCCCCCCAGTGTTTCATCAGCCTAAATCACCTCTACCTCATTTATGAAGAAAACATGTGACCTGCGCCCCCAAATAGATAAATATACATACCCCAAATTATGCATACGCACCACACCGGGGTCTATGCACACATACAAATGCATACGCATATACCGCCCCAGGAGGACCGGGTTCCGAGTAAGAATGCCCTCCACTTAGGTGTCCCATGAGCCAGGAATTGATGACAGAAATCATACCCACAAAATGAAGGCAGAGAGCTGAGCCCTTATTCTGACGCGTATCGAACAAGTAGTCATATCTGTACTTTACTAAAATAGTCACATTCTGATTTGATTAGTATGGAAAAATAGCTTGGCCACTGTAGAATTAAAAATGCTTTCGCTGACCTCCGTGGTTTTAAAAAAAACGACCATTCAGGCAATTCCTTCTTCTGAGTTTCCCCTTGAGAGGGTCTTAAGGGTGGATCCCAGCTCTGGAGAAGGGGGGACGCTGGCAAGACGGCACAGAGGGCTGCCCCGCGGCGCCGCGCGGGCCCCGGGCACCGGAGAGCGCCGGCCTCAGGCTCGGGGGGTCTGAGTAGCATGCGGTGGCGCCTGGCTCTGGCGTCCCCTGTCCCCTGACCCCAGGTCCTGCTCTGCTTATGCGGCAGCCTCATTCAAGAGCGGCTTCTTTACATGTAGTTTTCAATTACAGTTTCCAGTCAATATTATTCTGTATTAGTTTCAGGTGTACAGAACAGGGGTTAGACAACTACATAAGGAAGAGTATTTTTTAAGTTAAATTGTTTTCAGCACACCGATCATGCAGAAAGGCAATTGACAGGCTAGATTTTTCTAAAAATGAAAATAGAAACCCTCACCAAGGTTTTTGCTTTGTAGCCAAAGAGCCATCTGGGGGCTTTTTGATAATTGAGCATTTGGAGACCATTTCAGAAAGCGCCCATTTCTGCAAGATAAATACGAGACACGTGAGCTCTCAGGCAGCCGTTGTAAGGGACCCGCTTGACAGCAGCCACCCCTGCGCCGTCCGGAGAGGCCTCTGCAGAGGCCGGCTGGCCCCGCAGCGCCGCCCCCGTGGCCGGGCGTCTGGCTGGCCCGCGTCTCCACGTCAGGAACCTCCCAGCCCTGGGAGGCGTCTCCAGACAAACACAGCCCAGCACCCACTCCAACAAGGTTTATTCAAAGTCGCCTGTTTACAGTTGACAGGAATGTAACCGGGCTCAGCTCTTTGAAAGAAAGGCCGCTGCTCAGATGCTAACTGTGCAAATCCTTTTGCGCGGTGACTTCACGCCTACAACGGTGCTCTATTGACGCACTCATGCCTGCGCCAGGAGCTGGGCGGGGGGCGGGGGGGCGCACGACGGGAAACAGAGGCAGCGCCGAGCTCAGTTCTGAGAGGGTCCGCTCAGAAAGCCACGAGGAGCCCCCCAGCGGAGGGCGGGGCAGCTGTGGCAGCGAGGCCCACCAAGCGGCGTGCTGTTTGCTGAGGGGGTGGGGCGGAGGGCAAGCCATTCAACAGTGTTCGGGGTGGTCTCATTTTTGTTCAAAAAGTATGCTGGTCTAGGCTCCGAAAAACCTGCAGGGACAGCATACGACAAACTGGGTGTTTCTGTAGAGTGACCTATCGTACAGTTCTGCAGTAAGCGTGAACTTTCTAACCAGAAGCAACCATGAAAACGTTCATGTTACTCATTCAGTGCCTGCTGAAGGCATATATTTTACTGGGGACACAGGTAGGGCACAGGGAAGAGGCAACGGGAGGGACGTGAGGGTTTACTTTGTCCTGTCCGGCCGGGGCACAGGGCCCGAGCAGAGTGAGGTGCGGTCCCGACGGGGTCCCAGGGCTGATGGAGCCCCAGGCCTTGGTGCCCTGCACCTGCAGGAGAGGGGGGACTGTTACCGCGTTTCCTTCACGGATGCTGTAGAGGGAGGTGGCTGTGGCCAGGGGTTTTAAGCCGTTCTTTCCTAGTGCAAGCGCTTCACACACGTTTCCCCCCAAACTCTTCTCACAAAATTTTAATGTGTTGTGTTTCATCATTCCGTTCAAAATATTTTCTAACTGCCTTGTGGCTTCGTTTTTGATCTCTGTACTATTCAGAGGTGCACTGCATAAGTTCCAAATACTAATATTTGGGAATTTTCCAGATTTGTTTTTGTTACTACTTCTAACTTAATTCTATTGTGCTCAAAGAACGCACTCTGTGTGGTTTCAGTCCTTGGGGTTGTATTGACACTTTCTCATGGCCCGGCCTGTGGCCGGTTTGTGCCGGTGAGTGCCACGTGCCCGTGAACGGGACGCGTGTTCCGGCGCGATCTGCGGCGCTCGGTCAGCGTTGGCCAGGACGTGCAGGCTGCTGCTCAGACGCCCTGTGGCCTTAACAGCCTCTGCCTCCTCTTCAAGTCAGGTCCCGAGAGAGGGGTGTTCCAATCGCAGCTCCAGTGGGTCCTGTCTGTTTCAGCCTTGGCTTGGCGCCATTTGACGCTGCGTTATCAGGTGCATGTACAGTTGGGGTCATTACGTCCCTGATGAGATGACCCTTTCCTTGTTAGGAAGTGGCCCTCTGCCTCCCTAGCAATACTCATTTTCTTGAAGTCTACTTGGATATTAACATGGCCACTCTTTGATGATCCGTGTCTGTGGGCTGTATCTGTGAAAGTTTTTTAAAACTATCTACATAGGCATTTTATTTTTTTATCCTCCCCTGAGAACGTGCTGAAAGAGGGAAAGGGAGGGAGGGAGAGAGGGAGGGCAGCGCCGAGCAGTTGCCCCTCGCTCGGAGCCCCGTCGGGAGAACGGGCCCAGGCCCGTAACCCAGGCTCATGCCCTGGCAGAGGCTCCTGCCAGCGTTTGGATTAGCCGAGCGTTTTTCAGCAACCCATTTTGTTTCCTCTGTTGCCTTCTGAGCCCCGTCTCTGCGCTTCGTCCTGCCTGTTAGTGGTGGTTCTGGGGGTTAGAGCGGTGCCCCGTCTCCCCTGAATGAACACGCTACCTCTCCGTGTCTAACACGGTAACCTTCCAGCAGGGTATTTCTTTTTACCTTGCTGCTGTCCTTCGTGTCTTGTTGTCATACGTGTCACCTCTACATGTGTTACACATGCTATGATACATTGTAATTGTTTTCACTGTATATAGTCTTTTTTTTTTTTTAAGTCAAGCAACGCAGGGGGAACGGCTTTCATAGACACCCCCACGCCGACGCTCTTCGCTGCTTTGTTTGGATCCAGGTCCCCCTCGGATATCATTTTCTTTCAGCCCAAAGAACTCCCTTTAACACTTCTTGTAGTGAGAGTCTGCAGGTGACAAATTCTCTCCGCTTTTATCTGTCTGAGAATGTCTCTATTCCACGTTCATTCGCGGAGGGTGTTTCGGCGGCGCATAGGAATCCGTATGACAGCGCTTGAAAGGCCGCGTCCCATCGTCTCACGCTCGCGACGCTTCTGATGAGGCTCCGACCGCGTTCCCCTCGCGGTTTCCCTGCAGATAAAGCATCGCCCCCACCCTGGCTGCTTTTCGTATTTTATCTTTAGTTTTCAGAAATGCAACGGTGATGTATTTAAGGTGTGGCTTACTTTCTGTTTATTCTTTTTGGGTCTCAGAGATCCTTGGATTTGTGGGTTGATGTTCTTCATCAAATTCTGAAATTCTTCTGCCACTGTGTTTACCTGCCTCCCCCGTCCCCCACCCCCTTCTTCCCGGAACTCCAGTTCCACGCACGTTGGACTATTTGGCATCATCCTCAGCTCTTGGTTCTTTTCCAAGGCCCCCCCGCACCCTTTTCTTCAGTTTGAATACTTTCCATTGTCTCTTTTCCTGTCTAGCCCATCCAGTGATGTTTTCCAGTTCTAGTATTTCCGTATTTTTTTTTTTTTTTAAGTTTCCAGTTCTCTGCTGAGATCCCTCCATTCGGTTGCTCACTGTAACTGTCTTCGCCTCGAAGCCTTACACATACTTGTAGCAGCTGCTCCAAAGGGCCTGTGTGCGGGCCTGGCACCTGTGGCATCTCGATCGATTCGGGGGCCCGTTTCTCTCCTGACAGGGGCCGCATTTTCCTGTTTTGTTTTCTTCTCGTTGTTGTTGCCTCTCAGGCAGTTTTTCACGGCACGCTGGACGTGGCGGTTCGCATGTTATTCAGTCTGGCTTGTGTGGCTTTGCTCTGAGAATATTGGGATCCAAAGAGCTGCGCTTTAACAAGCAGTTCACCGACGGGAGGAGGAGCCCCTCGGCCGGGCTTGCTCTCCGTGCGGCAGAGGTGGGGCCGCGCGCACTTGCTCTGGGGCCGGTGCACCTCTGCACCCGAAGCCTGGCCCCAGAGTCTCCGTGAAGCGTCGTGGCGCCAGCGCGGCCGCCCCCCCGTTCCTGGTGGAAAGCCGGCCCCTCCCCGCTCCGTGCAAATCTGCACTCAGCGCACAGCTTCCAGCAGCGTTCCTCTCCCGGGCCTTGTGGAGCCCCACCCTGACCAGAGATGCACGGGGACCCCACACGGGTCCCCGGGACCCCTTCCCTGCACAGCGCCCCCCGCGCCATCACCCCGATCCACCAATTCCTGCTGTCGCGGAGCCCCAGGTTCCAGTCTTTGTTTCCTGCTGCTCTGTTCGGTCTCTGCTCTCCTGCGCAGGGGCTTGAAAAGTGACCACAGGTAGAGAGCTGGGGCAAGCGTGGGACCCCCCGTTTCCCTTCCCTTGAGAATAACGTTGTCCAGCCCCTGAAAAGCGTTGCCTCGTATGTTTTATTTTATGGCTGTTTATGGCAGAGGGTAAATATGATTCTGGTCGCTCCTTCCTGGCCAGACTGGCAGCCGAGCGTGCGTTTGAGGTCCCCCAGAGCTGGGTTTGGGCCCTGGCTGCGCTGCTCGCTGGTGCTTGGGCCTAGGACAGGGGACTTGCCCTCTGGGAGTCTCAGTTTCCTGGCCGAGCCACCACGGGCAGCGGCCAGGACGGAGTGCGGCGGAGCGCACTGCGCGCGGCGCCCGGCAGGTGGAGCGAGCGGCCTCCGTGGCCTCTTGCCTTCGCTGGTTCTCCGGTTTCGCTGAGTGAGTGAAGCCGCCCACCATTTGGAGGACAGTCGCCACTGTCATCTCGATGGCAAGGGAAGCCTGTCCCCACGGAGGATGAAGACCTTGGCGATGGCGGTTGTCTTAAACATTCACTTCCTTCAGTTAATTTTAGGATTGTGTTTGGCCTTAACATTAAGAAAAGCAAGATTGTGCAGTTAACAGCTATGAAAATTCAGCTTTAGCCTCAGCTTCGGCTGATGAGGGCGTTGGTGGCCCAGGAGGGGGGTGACCTGCGTTTATTCCATCTTGACTGACGCCTCCTGCGTGCTGGCCGCGGCTGGTGCTCGGGACAGAAAGGCCCTGCTTGCGCGGCCGTGCCTCCCAGGGGGCGCCGCAGCGCGGCCAGGGCACGCCAGTGTGCGGCCTTCGTCACGAGGGGTCCACTTGTGCCATCACGTCACCCTGCATGTGGACCCACGGTCCCACGGAGACAGCTCGCCAACCGACCGGGAGCGCCCAGCTTCCCGCCATCCTTTGCGCGCGCAGTGTGGGCAGGAGCGTGCGCGGGCGCGTCCGGGGCCAGCGAGTCTCCCGCTGAGCGCACGAGTCCTGCCCAGTTCCAGTGCCGAGGCCGTTCCGTCCTCCCTACCCCGTCCACTGCAGCCCCTCCTTTGCCAAGCAAACGCTTTTTTATTCCGCATCTTCCTCCTCAGGCCCTTTTCTACTTCCCAGTTCCTCTTTCACGTTCCATCCCGCGGACACACCCCCACACGCAGGAAAGCCCTTTTGTATTTCTTTCAGTGACCTTTTTGGGGGGGGGGGCAGCAGGCGGCGCTGGGGTTTCTTTTCTTCTCATCCTCCTCCTATCGAAACTTTAATGCGCCTTCCTGTCCTCTCCCCTCCAGTCTGCTGCGGACAGCTGCTGAAAGAGGCCGTGGCGGGGAAGTCCAGATACGGCCAGGACATCCAGTCTTACTTTGAAAAGGAGATGACAGGTAGGCCACACTTTCCACAGCTGCCGCCACCACATGGGCTCCGGAGAGGAGCTGTCCCCCCACTCCCTGCCCCCGCCTCGCCAGTCCCCGGGGCTCACGTCGGGGGACCGTGGCCGGGAGCTGGGAGCTGGGCTCTGGCGGCAGAGGCCCCGCACCTGCCCTGGGTGAGGCCTTGGTGGACCTGCTTGTTGTCCATCGCGGGTGGTCTGGGAGGTTTCCACTTCTGAGGAACATTTGCTTACATGGAGCGCACTTAAAACGGAGCTCCCCACGTCCTGCGTTCCAGCAAACCCTCCGGGCAGGCGCCCCGATTTCACCTGCCGTCGGAGCCAGAGGGTTCAGGCTGCTTTGCAGACGCGTGGCTGAGTGGCCACTGGTCCTCAGCGGGTCTGGCACCCCCTGTCGACGGGGGCGCTGGGCCAGTCGTCTCTCCAGATGCCCCCCCCCCGGTGACCTACACCCCAAAGGCACCCCTCAGGTCCGCCCCATGGCAGGGAACCTTGGAGGTCATTCCAGTCCCGTTTCCAGCGTCGGCGAGTGAGCGCGGAGAGGGGCCGAGCCGCCAGAGCCGGGGCCGGCTCGTGTCTGGGGCCCTCGGGGCAGAGCGTTCCGCAGGCCCCTGCGCCCTCCTCTCCTGAGTAAAGTGCGACAGCTCCTGCGTGCGGCCAGCACGGCTGTCAGGTCTGACACGGACACACACTTGCCGTGAATCGCGCTGACCCTGAAAGCAGCCGTGGTCATGGCGGACAGGGGATGCGCCGGCCAGACGCTCAGGGCTCCTCCTGCGTCTTCAGGACACAGTGAGTCGGCGAGGAGGCTGCTAGAACGGGCTGCCTGCTCCCAACTCTCAGCTCGGAGAGTCCCCAGGGCGACGTCCTGGCCTGGCCCTCCCCGTCCCAGGGTGAAGTTCAGTGTGCAGAGGCGAGGCGTGCGTGGGGCGGGGCAGAGAGAGAGCCTGCTCCCTCCTGTCACCGGGTGTGGGCACAGGGGCACCAGGCGAGAGCCAAGTTCACGGCGCGCTTCGGTGCTTCCCTGCCTGTTCAGATCCCGGGGGCCCCCCCGCCCTGTGCCCCTCTCGGAGCCCGGGCCCTAAGGGGCGAGGGGGACACGGGAGTCCCGGGTTGCAAGGACGGGTGAGGACCGATGCAAGGTGTGTGCGCAGCGCTGGGAGGAAGGTGTCATCGTGGCAGCCGCAGGGGCAGGGGCCCGAGGCGCAGCGCCCTCCTGCGCCGCCCGCCTCCCGTCGAGCAGGGTGCGGGCTGCTTCGCGGCCTGGAGCGCGAGCGGGTGTGGACTGCGCGAGTGAGCGTGACAGGGCAACAGACGTGCGTCGTGTACAAGGAGTGTTGCCGCGCAGGGTTCTGGGGCGTGGACGGGTGTGACTCCCTCCTGCGCGATGCGCCCGCAGCGGCTCAGAAAGAAAGGCGAGCCCCACGCGGCGGAGGCGCCCCATCGCGCGGGCCTGTTTGGCAGGGTCTGCCGGTGCTCTCTGACCTCTTCTCCCAACTTTTCTGCACTTTTGAAGTTGTTTTCAAGAATAGAGTTGCAGAAAGTAGATACGTAGGCGTTTCCCAAAGGTGCACCCCTTCCCTGACCCTACAGCGCATACTCGCGCGCCTGCGCAGGCGCGCAAACCCCGCAACGGTCTTGGGGTAACTGGAGGGACCAGGCGCCGGTGGCGCCCGGAGCAGTTGGGACTGTTGTGTGTCCTCCTCGCCTGCCGTCTCCTGGGGGGCCAGGTGGTTCACGTTCTGCTGCTGTGGACACGAACTCGGGGCTTTAAAGCAGCACAGACGTGCTCCGTCCCAGCCCTGCGTCCGCCGGAGGCTCGGGGAGAACACCCTCCACCCCCATCCCCGGCCTTCCCAGCGTCCAGAGGCCTCGCCTCCGCCTTCCACCAGCAGCATAGCGTCTTCCCTCCTTTCTCTCTCTGGCCATGAAAGCTAAGCCCAGCAAGCCCTTTCAGTGGTGGCCGAGAAGCAGCATTGTTTCCTGTTTTGGGGTGACTAGAAAGGAGACTAAACACAGTTTCCTATAAAGCTAGCAGCACGGGGTGCCTTCCATCGTCAATGCTTTGTGCTAAATTTCCCCCCTGCAGCCTTTTGTTTGCTGAGACCATGGAGCTCTAGACTTCTGTGCTTCCTACAAAATCAGAGGCACAACAATAGCCCACATCAAACCTTCCTAAGAGAAGCAGTAAAGTCCATCCCTTCGCGAACCGCAGCGTCGGGGGGGAGCAGCAGAGGGCGCCTTTACACGCCTCACCACTAGCAGGGTTTCGTCAGCCGGCCGCGGGGCCGCGGCTGAGGACTAGCAGGCCTGCCCGGCGGGGACTGTTGGCAGGGCCCGCCGCCGCTGCCCGCCCCCGCCACCACCCGCCCCGTGCACCGGACAGCCGCTGGCTGGGAAGGGAGAAGGTGTAGGTGGTTCTCCTGACTCCATTCGAGGGGAGCACCAGGCTGAACGCGGAAACTGCGGAGCCGCCACAGCCTTGCCTGCCTCCCAGCTGGGGCCCCTGCTTCGCGAACCCAGCGCCGCGGATGTCTAGGACACGGTGTAGGCGTGCCACCTTGGGGCTTGGGGACGTCTTCAGCTCTGTCACCTCCCTGCACCTGAGTTCTGTGCCCGTTCGGGGACAGGCCATGGGGGATGTGCTGGGCTCCCTGACATGGCCTCCCAGGCCAGGCCTGGGGACGAGCCAGCCGACAATCCCTTCCCCAGTAAATGGCCACATCCCAATGGTGGGGACAGGAGTGTGTCCCCAGGCCTTCCCCAGGAGAGCCCTGCTGGGAGGGCGCAGCCATGGGGAGGGGCCCCCCACACTGGACGGCCCGAGGGGCGGGCGAGCCACAGCCCCGCTCTCGGGGGAGGACGCAGAGGGAGCAGGAGCCAGCATCTTCCCGGCGCTGCCCTGGGATCAGAGGTCGCCTTCTTTTGGGGGCCCATGGAGGCCTCCTGGCTTCCCCGCTGCACGGCCCCAGGTGTGCTTTGGACTCCTCTGCCCTCGGTGCCAGCCCCGAGGTGCCCGGGGGCGCAGGGGTTCCAGCCACCCCCGCATGCGTTCTTGTCTGTGACATCTAGAAGCCGGCGAGGTTCAGGGAGCTCAGGGGGAGGGCAGAGGCTTTCGGTAAAGTCACAAGAGGCCTCGTCACCCGGGGCCGAGCCCTGCCCTCTGAGCAGGCGGCTGTCCCCGCCAGGGTGTCCGACATGGAGCTGCCCCATCAGCCAGGCCGTGGGGGACGCTCTGCCCCGTGCCTCTGGCTGTGGGCCGACCCTCTGCCACCGCAGGCTCTTGCCCTCGGCACTCACCTTGGAGCCGCAAGCCCCAGAGACGGCAGCTCCGTAACTGCGGCCACCCTCACGGTCACCGCCACCCCCATCGGCAGCTCAGCAGGGTCGATCCGGATGTCCTCCTTTGTCCTTTCCCTGTGGAGCCACTTCCCCTCACCCCGCAATGGGCCTCCGGTTGCGATGTCCCAGCCGCGACCTCTGCAGACTCAGTCATGTCCTCTGGCGTCCCCACAGGGGGCTGCCAACACCTCCCCCTCTCGGATCAGCAGCAGAATTAATAACTGTGTTGTCTGCCCGTCTCTCCCCGTTTACTGGGCCGGGGACCCCAGGGCCCTATCTTAGCTCGTCCTGAATCTCTCGATCCAGGCGCCTGGCGATGCGCCGGGGACAGCAGCCTGGGGAGAAGCTTCTTCGTGGCCTGGACTTGGAAATATATGGGCCTGGCCTCCTGAACTCACCCCGACTCCAGCTGCTGCCAACAGAACAAATGTATTCCTGGGGGTCCGGCCCGCGCCTTCGCTCCTCAGCTGCCAGCTCTGCAGTCGCCGGAGTCGGGAGTCAGGGCTGCGTGTGACCCAGGGGCGGCTCTAAATCGCCTCTGCGTGGGTACGAAGCAAGCCCGCAGCCCGTTCTGGGCTTTTGGAAAAGTCACGTCGCAGACGCTGTACACTCCTCCCAGCGACTGCTCGGCGCCCCCGCCCCACGGCCGGGCGTGCAAACCCGCTGCTTTACCCCGTCAGGCAGAGGAACCTCCAGCTGCCCTCCTCTGCCGACGCCGGGGCGGCTCAGCGCCCACCTCCACGGAGGCCCGGCCCCTTCCCCGGGGCACCACCCCTCCCACAGGGCCTCGCTGAAGGCCAGGCTCCTTAATTGCCTCCCCAGGAGAGCAGCCACCTGTCCGTCCCACCGGGCTGCCTGGGTCCCCAGTTTCCACCGAATGCCGCAGCCAGCCCTCCTCGCCAGCCTTGGCGCGCTCTGGGGCGCGCTCGCCTCCTCCCAGGAATTCCAGCCGCGAGTTGGGGCCCCGTGCGCGTGGCTGAGCGTGTGGCTGTTGGCGGTAGAGACCCCCTGTCCCCGCGCGCTGGCTCTAAGCTGTGGTCCGGAAGGCGGCCTCCTGCCTGGCTGTGCCGACCACGTTCGTCCTCCAGCGTGGCCTGCGTGGCCTGGGCTGTCTCTGTCGGCCGCCCAGGGAGGACAGACAGCCCAAGGGGAGCCTCGCCCACGTTGGTTTAGGTCTGTGATCCGAGCGTGAGATGTTTGTCTTGATCCAGCTGCTCGGCCCTCAGCAGGCGTGGGGCTGTCTTCCGGGGCTCCCGGCGAGGGCGTCTCCAGCCGCGGGGGTTTGCGTTGGACTCCCCGTCTCCCCGGGAGCAGATTGTGGGGTCTAACACCTGCCGACCCAGCTTGTTGGCCAAAGTGCCAGGAGCGACTAAGTGCTTTCGGCCCTGTCAGCATCCCCACCCGTGGGCTCCTGTCCCCCCGCTTAATTATCGGGAGGCCCAGGTCCCTGGGCGCACGCGCCGGATGCGAGGCCCTTCCAGCGAGGAAGCGGGCGCTTAATCGGTGTGATAACTTTCCCCTAAGAGCCAAGTCCTGATGTGCAGAAAAGATAACAGGGACGGCAGGTCATTACTGAGTGTTACCCATGCCTCCTCCCTAAATATTTCTGCCTCGAGGGGGTCCCTCAGGGCCCAGCAGAGCCAGAGAAGAAGCAGCGGGAGATTTGAGGGGGATTCCACTGTAATTTGCACCTTTTCTGGTAACAAGACCCCACCGCAGCCAACGCAGCCCTCACAGCACGAGCAACCCAAACCAGCCCCAAACGGACGTGATTACGAGCATTTTCCAGAGCCTTCCGCGCATCCACCTCCCAGGGGGCCCAGAGCAGAGCGCTACCAGTGCGCCTCCTTTTTTAGGGGGAATTAATATTCTCGTCGCTAAATGCACACGAAAGATTCGACAATAGACCAGCTTTTCGCTTTTGTTAAAAACTCGCAGACAGTCGCCAAGTTGAAAGACAAAGCGAGCCTTCCCATCTGAGCAGGTGAGCGCGCGGCCGGTGAGGGCGGCGGCCCACCCTCTCGCTCCACGGGGCGGGCGCCCGGGGACGGCGGCTGCTCCAGCAAGGCTCCGCCCGCGGTGCGCCCGCACTAGCGGAAGACGGCGCGCGGCTCTCTAAATTATTCACCAGTTGATTAATAGACTCACAGGGGTATAATTAGAAGAGGGAGAGACAGCGGGCACGGTAACCGGTACAGCGCTTGGGGGAACGGGAGCCTTCATTTTTTTACGGGAACTTTCTCGGGTGCTGGGCGTTTGAAGATAAGTTGGGAAGAGCTCAGTGCTCTTCCCTTTTGAAGTGGAAATAGGACAGTTTGAATCCATCGAGTTTAATTTTTCACAAGCTTTAGGGGCCCTGCGGTGCATCTCCCTTTTTATTATTGAAAAAACTCCACATTTTTCTTTCATTCTGTGCACACAGACGCGCACGCGGTCCAGGCAGGAAGTAATAAACACATTCACTTGCCCTTTCATTCGGCTTGTCTTTTAGCGGGGGTCCCTCCCCGGGACGGCCCCCGCCCGCGCCCCCGCGGCAGGGCTGCCAGGGGTTGATTAGCGGCCGCCCTGTAATGCATGCGTATTCAAGGAACCGCACCTCGGCCTGACAATGCTTTTGAAGTAGCTCCTTTTTTCAAGTCAAACTCTGACTTTTCCGCTGGGACTGCTACAAAGATTTCCTCACAGAACGGAGGCGCGCGGCTCTTCCAGGGAGCGGGGCCCGGGGAGGCCGGCCGGGCAGCAGCTCCCCTGCGCGGCGGCCGCAGCGCGGGCCGGAGAGTCCGCGCAGGAGAACAGGGAGGAGGGCGCCAGAGCCCGGGTGCGGACGGGCTCCTGCCGCAGAGGCCCAGCTCCCTGTTGTTAAAAAGCTCGACTGTCACTGCAGAAGTGCGTGTTGTGTCTCTGCCATCAAAAGGCCTGTCGCCGTAAAGGTTGCAAAGCTTTCGTTCAGTGGCCACGCCAGTGGGGAAACTGAGGCAACGAGGGGCTCTCAGTTCGCTCATGCTTCCGCTCAGCGAAGCTGCCTCCCCAGCCAGAGTTGCCCGGCGCTGTCCCCACGCCCGGCCGCGGGACCGGCTGCAGGGTCTCTGCTGGCCTGGGGCTCCCACCGAGCTCGCTCCGGGCCGGGCCTCCGGGTCACAAGGTGAGGTGAAGCCGAGCCCACATGTTTCTGGCAAGTCTGAGGTGAGGCCCGAAGTGCATGGTGTCCTTCTCGCTCTGAGCAGAGCTTCTGGAAGCATCTCCCCCTCCATGGGCAGCCCCGGTGGCTTCCAATCCACTCAGCTGTGAAATCGTCTGTGACAGGCTGGACCCGCGGCCCCAGCCTCCCGCTCCAGCCGGGAGGCCTCCCGTGCGGCCGCCCGGGGGGCTCTTCTCACACCCCCGAGGCAGGTGCCGCTTGAAGCCCCTCCTCTGGGGCCGTCCGGGACACCAGCTCTCCCCCGGGGCCGTGAGTGGGGCCTGCGGCGGGGGCGCTGCCCCGTGCACCCCAGGCAGTGGCCGTGTCCCTGAAACAGAGCAGGGACGTGAGGCTGGCTGGGGGCTGTCAGCTAGAAGGCGGCGCTGAGGCTTCCCTGTAGGGCCTGTGGCACAGCTGCGACGGAGGAGGAGGTGCGGGCCCCCGCCCTTCACACCTGTCCGCGCGGCTCTGAGTGAGGGGCGGGCGTTGGTGAGGGCGGCAGCGAGAGGAGAGGGGGACTGGCAGGCAGGGCAGAGGGACGCGGGGGGCGGGGAGGCCGGGGGCCCGTCGAGCCCTGGTCACCGTCCACACTCCCTGCGGCCGTCCGGTGGGATCCAGGGGGAGTCGCCTGGCCCCTCTGGCCTTCCGCCTCCGAGTGCAGCCGCCTTTCCCTCTAGGACGCTGGTCTGGCCGCCCCCACCCTCGGTCACGGCTGGGCTCCGGGGCGGAGCTGGACCTCGCCCTGCGCGTCTCCATGGGGCCAACGGAGGAGCCAGCTCAGCCTGCGAGTGAGGCGAGCGCCCGGCCGGCCTGGCCCGGGGGGCACGGTGTGGCAGCCCCTGGGAGGAGCCCTGCGGTGCCCGGCCAGGCCAGGGTGTCCCTGGCCTGCGTTCTGGATGAGACCATCCCCCTCTGCCCCGCAGGGACGGTGGGGACAGCAGCGGTAGGAGGCAGCTGGTGACCTGCCGGGGTCCTAGAGGTGGCCGGCTACCGCCCCCCCTCGACCGTGCAGGGAACGACGGCTGGTCTGGGCCCTGTAGTCGCCACCCCCCCCCCCCCCAATGGCAGCTCCGGCTCTGCCGCCTCCTGGCTGTGTGGCCGCGGGGGCTGCCGGGCTCCTCACCGGTGGGGTGTGTCCTTCCCAGCCTCACAGCCTCGGCCGTGATGCGGGCGGTGAACCGTGTCTGTAAGACGCTCAGTGCCCCGTGTGGCCGCCACTGGCCGCGACTGGGCACTCGCTGCCATTGCTGATAGTAACTGGACAAGTGACAGTAGCGGCAGCGGGGCCTGTGGGGTGCACACTTACGTTCCTGTGTAGATTTTTTTTTTTTTTTTTGCTATTTAATTTTTTCCCGTGGATGCTGCCAGCTTGGGATGCCTTGTCCCCGTGGTGACTGGGAACAGGTAGAGGCCCAGTTTGCCACACCTCTGGCAGCCCGTCCTCCGGGGCATAAAATGACAAGCATTTTGTTATGCTCCTGACTTCACGGGTCAGGGTTTCAGGCAGGGCACGCGGTGAGGGCTCAAGGGCGCTGCGCCCTGACTTGGCCTTGGTCGGGCCGCTCGCCGGTTGGAGAGGCCGGGCTGCCTCCGGCGCCCTGTCTGGTTCTCGGTTCTGGGGCCGGCTTGGTTCCCTGGCTCCTCCCCCCGCTGCATCGGCCAGGGGGTGCTGCTGTGTCTGCGACGGAGTCTCCATTCCCATGCCTGGGGCCTGGAATGAGAAGCTTGGGGCTGCGGGGGCCGGTCAGCAGCCCAGTCCCAGTGGCCTCTTCATGTGGCCACAGGGGACTTCCCCCAGCCCGGTGGCCTCAGGTTCACCACTTCCCTGCCTGGTTCGGGGGAACCAGTACCCCAGGGTGTCCAGGGCAGCAGCGGCGTGTGTGGTGGGGGGCGGGGTAAGCTGTGAGGCTTCCAACAGGCTGGTCGGCACAACCACCTTGACCCACCTCTCCACGGGAGGGTGGCCGTTCCCGGCCTTCTGCAGCAGGGGAGGCTTGCGGTGAGCGGCTCGGTGCGGCGCGGGGCTGGCTGCCCCGTGGCTGTGGAGGCCACACGGGCAGCCTTGTGCTCCCGAGGGGCAACGGCGTGACCTCACCCGTGCCACGCGGGAGCTCGCTGGCAGCTCAGGACCTGAGAGGCCACCGCTCTTTTAAAGGGGAAGGAACTCTAGGGGAGCAGTAAAGAGACTCACCCAAGGGTGTGCCGCAAGTGGACCGCAGAGGGGAGGGGAGAGCTCACACCGCCCCCTCCCCGAGAGGCAGGGACAGAGCACAGAGGCTGAGCAAGTGGCCCCACAGCCTGAAAACCTGCCTGTCTGTCTGAGCCCTCCTCCTATCCGCTGCATGGCCTTGGACGAGCTATTCGCTCTCTCTGTGCCTCGGTTTCCTAATCCGTGAAGCGGGGCTGCTGGGGAGACCGCATGAGCTAAGCCTGTATTAGAACAAATGCACGCTTAGAGCCTAGCACCACTCACGGCGGGCACGGCAGCCCACGCTTGCTGAGTGAAGGCGTCGTCGCGTCTTTTCCATCCTGGGAACCGAGGGAGCCGCCTTGCACCCGGTTTCCCACTGGGGCTCATGGTGGCTCACCGGGCTCCCGGCCGCCGCTGGCTTTCTTCTCCCAGGCGGCGCGGGCAGCGGTGCTCTCGCTGCCCTTCAGATGCCGGGAGAGAAGGCCCGGTGGGCCCGAATCCCCGGACAAGGAGGACGCCCGTGCTCTAGACCCCGGCCGCAGCGGGCGGCCGCTGTCGCCGCGCTGCACCTGGAAACCGTCCAGCCCTGGCAGGCTGGCAGGCCTCCTCTCGCTTCCCCATTTTTTACTCCAGTTTCCCCAGAAGACGTAAAAACGTGTTTTAAGACAAGAATAACTATCAAATCATTGCACACAGCATGGGTAAGTGACCATTTTCCTTAAAAGTCTTGCTAACTTGCGAAGTGAAGTACCCCTTATTTCTAGAAGAATGTCTCTATTGAAAAACGGTCTCTTCCCTCTGAAACTCCACTGGGGACACAAACCGAAGTGTCCGCGGCTGGGGGCCCTGCCCGGCAGCTGCGACGCAGGGGTGGCGCGTGGGCACCCCTGTCTTCGCTCTCCGCCCCGGGGCAGGCGTGGCAGGGAGGGGCGTGGGCGGCGGTGATGGGGAGGGGGAGCCGCTCTGGAGGGGGTGCCGCACGAACATGCTCATCTAAGAGCCCCGAGCTGCTGTACTTTTCTAGACTTGAAAAAAGCCCAGTATCCAAGAGATTACTCCCTGGCACCAGTGTCTGCCAAGCAGTTTTAAATGTAATTGTTAAGTCGTAGAGATGTTAGAATATAGCTTTTGGAACCTAAAGAAGTCTTAGAAGACATCTGTTCCATCTCGTGCCTGGAAACCCCGGCTCTCAAGACAGAGATTGTCTGGCGCAAGGGACTGGAGTTCACCAAGGAGGTGAGCTAGGTCCAGGGGCTTATTTCCTCTCCCCAGGAATCGCAGGGCCCGGCCCATGAGAACAATCCGGTGTCCCCTCGTCTCTGCTCTGGGAGCATTCAGAAAAAGGTTTATCATTCTGTGCTCGTAGGGGGCGCAGTAGCCAAGGTCGACCAGCAGGTGGCAGTAAATAATAAACAAACAGCATCTCTAAGGCGCTGCTGCCCGATCCCTGCGCACTGAGGGCTGTGAGTGCTGCAGGCTCTTCTAAGACGCTTGTGATTTCCGAGGGGGGCTCGCCGGCCCCAGGTGCCTGGAATCAGTACCTGGGGGGGGGGCAGTCCCCCAGAAATAGCTTTCATTGAACTGCAGTGATACCACCCTGTGTCCTGGGCCAAGCCCTCAGCACCTTGGGGAAAAGAGGGGCGGCGGGGGGCATCCCCTGCACTGGGCAGGAGGTGGACACGCAGCCGAGGCAGCCCCCGCCTCCACAGCCCGCGTCTTCCCCCGACCTTCCCGCGGGCCCTCCAGGTGCGGGCAGGACCCCGTAGGCGTTGGGAACGGGGAAGAGACCCAGACCCCCGAGTCCTCCACGGACCTGACAGGTGGACAGATGTCACCTTTACCTTGGTTTCAAGGGGACTGGAGGAAGGAAGGAAGTTGCAGGCACAGTCATGGGTGTGTGGGGGGCAGTAGCCGCGTGTGATGTATGGGTGGGGGTGGGGCATGGACCGGGGTGGGCGCGGGTGGGCGTGGGGACGCACAGGCGCAGAGCGTGCACAGAGACCGTGCAGTGGGTGTGTGATGTGTGTGCGGTGTGAGGGCTGCCGTAGGTCAGGGCGAGGCTGTGCGTGCGCGTGTCTAACAGGTGTGTGTGCACAAGGTGTGCAGTGCGCAGGGGGGTTTCTGAGGCTGTGCAGGGATGTGGTGGGGGGGGGGTGCTCAGCTTTATCCTGACTTGCCCCGGGGTGGGAAGAGGGTTAAATCGCTTCCTCTGGGCCTGTCAATCAACCCGGGGTCTTTTCCGCCTGACGGAGCTATTTCCTCTTCTCCACTCTCTTCCTGGCCTTCCGGGACCAACTCCAGCCGCTTCCTGCCTCTCGCCGCTCGTGCCCCTCCCTCCCCAGCCGAGCCCCAGGTCAGGGCCCTACCTGCTGGGCCGGGCGCAGGAAGGCACTGAGCCCGGCCGGAGGAGGCCCCCACCCCGCCCCGCAGAGCCCTTCTACTGGCACGTGGGGAGCTGGGCCCCCCAACTCCCACGCCAGCCCCAGCCCTTGGAGGGGGACTGGGCTGAGGAGGGAGAAGAGAGGCCCGTCTGGTCCTTTCAGGGGTGTGGTTCACGCAGGGCTGACTGTGTTGTGCAGGAGGGAGCGTGGCAGGCGCCCGAGCCTTTACCTGGAAGGCCTCCAGTTCCCTCGAGGCTCGTGCTGTCCCCTGTGCCGAGCGCCCCCTGCTGGCAGGAAATAAAGGGGTTGAGGTTTTGATAACCTGGAGGTCTGTGCGAGCCCTGACGTCTTTTATGGAGCTCTTGAGAGGGGAAAGGGGAAAAGGCCCTGAAACACGTGGCGTGGCCTCGTGAAAGGATGCAGTGTTCATGTCTTGCGCTTTGCTGAACTTAGGGTTGGCAGGGCGTTCCGGAGAGGCACCCTCGGCAGCAGCCGGCGCGACGCTAGCTGTGAGGGCCGGGAATCAGCCCGAGGCACCCGACTTAATGGAGAAAGACGTCAGCCTCCTGGGGAACCTCTGTCTGTGCGGAGGATCGAGGGTGAATGGAGGGCCCTGTTAGGGCCGCTCAAAACTCCCCGCGGAACATTGCGGGCCAGACCCGCCCCCGAAAGCGGCTTTTGCGCCCTGCAGGCCGTCCAACCCCCAGGGCCAGGACAGTGGGCCACATCCCGCGGGCAGAGAGGTGAGCAGCGAGCCCGCTGCGGGAGGTTCAGGGTGGGGGAGCCTCGGCCCCAGCCCGGGCCGGCCTCATGCCTGGGCAGATGCTCGCTGGCCAGGTCGCTGGCCTCCTCAAAGGCAGGCAGGTCCTCCAAGGGTTCCCTGGACCCTGGGCCTGGCGGGGGAACACAGAGGAGACCCTGTGCTCTCTAGAGCCTTCTATGCCGGGGGAGGACTCCGAGGCCCCATGAACGGAGAGCTGTCAGCATCAACACTGATGGAGGTGTGCAAGGGCCCGGGCCGCGGTCCCAGGATTCCCCGAGAAGGGCAGATCTGGGCAGATGCCGCGGTGCCAGGCTGGGGTGGACCTGCCGGGAGCGGGAGACAGGCGGAGCCAGGTGCAGAGGGGCGCAGAGAGCTCGGTGCCTCAGCGGCCTGCCCCGCAGGCACGGCCGGGGCTGGCCGCACCGCTTGGTGCCCAGGACTCCCGGCACTCGGCGGGCGCCTGCTGGTGGGTCCACGGAGGATGGGTTCCTTTTAGAAGCCTGGGGAGCCAGAGCTATTCGCAGCTGCTTCGTGTTCGGGGGCCTCAGCCCGAGGTCTGTATGTCTGCAGGAGGGTCCACGTCTCCCTCGGGAGGCGGCCGGGGCCACTTGGAAAGCTGTGTGTGCCATGGGCCGGCCACGTCCCTGGGGCCCGAGACCCCCGGTGGTGACTGTGCTGGCTGACCCCGCACAGCAAGCTTCGCTTTTGTGGACGTGGAGACAACCCCCGCGGCTTCGCTCAGGAAATCCGCACCGAGGGTCAGTGTGTAGCCACCACGGTGGCCGGGTGTGGCCCCCGTCCCCTTCTTTCCTGAGGGCCCGCCTGGGCCTCCCCCTCACTGCCCCCCGACGCCTCTGCTGCAGCCCCCCGGCCCCCTCTCCATTTCTCCATCCGTGGGCTGGGCCCCCGGCACCCTCTCGGCCGCCCGCCCTGTGCAGGTCTCCCATGTGGCCTCCTCACAGGTGGCCAGGCCCCGGGCCCCGGCCGCCTCCCGGACGCTTTGCTTCCCCCTTGTGTTTGTGCCTCTGAAATGCTCCCTAGTCCGCAGGTGGTCCGCTGCCCCGCTGGACCATCAGCCTGAGGAGGGCGGGGCCTGGCCTCCTACCAGCCGGCTGCCATGGGGGGACCCACAGTGGGGGACAAGGTACTGGACCCAGTGTGGGACGCAGTGCGGGGCGCGGTGAGGGGCGTGGTGCAGGACGGGCTGAGGGGCGCGGTGCGGACGCGGTGGGGACGCGGTGGGGACGCGGTGCTGGCCCGGCACAGGTGTCCGGGTCCCTGTCCACGGGACGGGTCCCTGGGAAAGGCTGCTTCTGTAGCAGCTTCTCATTGGTGGAGATATCTGTGAGCATCTGGGGGTGGGCCTGGGCTGAAAGGAGCGTGGCAGTTCTCGTCCGCGTTGGTTTTCATCTCTAGTTATTGACCCTGGCAGAAGACGTGAGGTTTCCGAATCAGAGAACAGACCTGCTTTTCATTCTCACGGCGTCTCGTGCCAGCGCCCGCGTCCCAGTGCCTCGGGGTGGGGGCGGTGGCGCTGTGGCGCAGCCGGTGTGCCCCCTGCACACGGGAGTGGGGGGAACCCCGAAAACGTGTGCCTGCTCCCAGCCTCTGCCCTGGGCAGCGGAGGGGAGCCCACGGGAACAGCCCCTGGGGTGTGGCCAGGGGACTGGGGACAGAAGTCCGCCACCCTTTATCCCAGGGGCCAGCCCCGTCGCTCAGAACACCCGGACCACGGGGCCGACGCAAGGACGTTGGTGGGACCTCGTCTCCCGGCACGCACCTCCTGCGTCCGAAGGCTCCAGCCGTCATCTGCGAGCGTCTCCGCAGGCCTGGGGCTTTGGATGTCGTGTTGGCTCCGTGGAGACGGTCTGCCACTCTCTGTGGGGAACGAGGGAGCTGAGGCCCGGAGAGGCTGAGCGGCCCGCAGGTGGCCAGCCAGCAGGAGGGCAGCGCTGAGACGCTCCCGAGCCATGCCCCCCGGCCCCCACCGGGGCTCCCCACAGGCAGCTCAGGCCAGTTTGAACACGTTTGCATGGTTGCAGCAGCGCTTTTGAAAAGACCTTTCTCTCTGTCCCACTGAGATGGGTCAATGGCGACCTTGACCTTGACCTTTCCCTGACCGCTGCATGCCGGTGCTGTGTCCCTCCTGCAGAAGCGAGGGAGGCCTGGTCCGTTGCCTTTGGGGACCTGCCATCCTTCGTGAGAGGCAGACAGTGCAGAGAAAGATAGTGGTGACGGGGAGGGAGAAGCCCAGGGCTGACCCCGGCGGGGGCCAGCCTTGGAGGGGGCCGAGGCCGAGGCTGCATTCTGGCTGGAGGGCCTGGGCATTCAAGGGGAGGTAAGGCCTGGGGGACGGTCCCCTGGAGGGAGACAGGGATCATCGGACGTTTTGGGCCCGGCTGGCCATGGGGGAGAGGACAGAGCGCTGGGGAGCCACGGCAGCTCGAAGCAGGGGGAGAGGCGGGGTAGCCGTGTGACTTCCCGTTCCTGTGACGTTGCAGACAGATGCTCTCATTCGGGGAGACCCCTGTCCTGCTCCCCCCGGGGGCTGGGAATGGAAGGCTGAGAGGCCTAAGGAAAAAATCAATGGAGGGGCATGCAGGTGACTTGGAACAAGGCTACGGCTCTTTGGCGATGGGGGGGCAGCCCGTGTGTCGTGGCCGCGGAGGAAGGCAGGTGGCGGTGGTTTTCTGCGCCTCTCGCCGGTGCTCGCTGGACTGCCGGCCTGGGGACCTCTGGGGAGGTTTCAGACGTGTGCCTGCGCCGTGGGTGCTGCGGGGGGACCGGCACCTCCCGAGAAGCCGCCACGCCTCCGTCACCGCCGGCCCGGGAGCCAGCTCTCGTGGGGCCCCCGTTCACCGCAAATATGGTAATATTTACCAAGTATTTCTGGAAAAACGAGTGCAAAGTGCAGGAAATGCAGAGCAAATTGCTAGAACGCAGTACATTAGCAACATAGGACATTTAATGGATCTGAGAAGAGAGAGAAAGATTTCAGGAAAATGTCAAATGTGGAATGTAAATAAGAGACTTCTCCCTGTGTCATCTTCCCGAGACGTCATCCCAGGCTCCGGTTATAGCTCGCGCTGAGATGCTCCGCGACGTGGTCCCGACGGCGGTGGGGGAGTGTGGGGGGAGAGTGGGGACAGAGCGGGCCAGGGGTGCCGGGGAGGGCATCAGGCCCCCGAGACCCCCTCCCCTCAGCGGGGCCTGGTGCGCGTCTGCAGAGTCTTTGCTGCCCATCTCGGTCCTTGCAGTGCGGGGGGCACAGCCCACACGTTACTGGAGGGCTGAGAACCGCCCTGGCTGCTGATGGGCATGGTTAGCTTATCTAGGTCAGGGAAAGGTCAAGGTCACCCTTGACCCATCTCAGGCAACCGCATTCTTGCCTCACTAGGACCATGGATTGGGGACCTGGGAACAGGTGGCCTCAGTCTTGTCCACCTACAGCCGACTCCTCGCTAGTTCAGCCTGTGGTCAAGTCCAGTTAGGAGGCCCACGGGCCGCAGACCCTCCCTCACATCCGTGTTGGGTCGGCAGAGGGGCCCGGACGGCAGAGTGATTGATCCCTGCCCTTCCTCTCAGTCCCCGACAGCATCGTCGCGAATGTGCTGAGCCAGCGCCTGAGCCAGTACGACTGCGTCCAGAGAGGGTGGGTGCTGCACGGCTTCCCGCGAGACCTGGATCAGGCGAACCTGCTGAACCACATGGGCGCCAGGCCCAACAGGTGAGTGTGCTCCGCCCCTCCGGGGGCTTCCAGTTCTCAGGCCTCGCGAGTTTCTGAAGCGGAGGGTCTCTTGCCCCGTTCCCACCCGCCACCCCATTCGCCCCGAGGGCCCGGACTGCAGCTCTGGCCCCAGTCCCGGGCGCGCCGCCTCGCCGGACCTGCGCGCCCTCGCCTGTAAACTGGGAACGCTCCCCCGAGTCTTTCCTTCCCCGTGGGGCTGTGGTGCGGAAAATGAGGGTTTTCTTTTATTGTTTCTACACCTGTCTTTCCCTTGGAGATCTGGACGTCACTGGTGTTTATTTTGGTGTGCGTCTGGGGCATGAGCCGACCTCTTTTTCCCCAAACGGTTAGCCGTTCATTCCGATGCAGGGTTGGCTGGTGTCGAGCGCGGTCCTTCCTCCACTGACGTGAACTAGAGGGCACGGCACAAATGTAGACACTTGGAAATCAGCAAACGCCCCCCCCCCGCCGTGGGGACAGCAAAGGCCGTTCAGTCGGCAGCGCTGGCTCTGGCCAGGAGCTGGCCACCGTCTGGGGTCTGGGGGAGATGCAGGGGCGGCCGAGGAGCCCAGGTCACACCAGTGGGAAAAGGAGGACTCGGGGGTGTCCTGCCAGAGGCGGTGGCCCAGGAAGCTGAGGCAGCCACCTAGGAGCGGGTGTCCCACCGGCTTGGTTAGGGGAGCGGCAAGGGTGCATACAGGCTAAACTTCCTGATTCTTGCATAGCGGACAGTGCCTTCCTCTTACCTTTAGTTGTAAACATCCAGCAAAGGAAGGAATCCTCTGGGCACCTTGCTCCCACTCAGGGTCCTCTGTCATTCCTGCACTGCCCCCGACAGCCGCGGGGAGGGGTGATGGCCCAGGGTCGCCCACCACGGCGGCCGCCCCCCGCCCCCACCCCCTGCCTCCGCTGCCGGGTGACATCTTCCTCCTCCCTTTTGTGTCATTTACATTCAGCAGGGCGCCTCAGCCTCAGTTCTCTTGTTACTTTTCTCTGGAACGTTAGAATCCTTTGCATTTACATTACTTCAGGAGAATTTTCTTCTAGCACGTGACTAATATTTTTCTGGTTCATTAGCTCGGTGTCCTTATGCAGGAACACCGATGATGTGTACGTTAGATATTTATCATCTGCTCTCCACGAATACGTCTTTCTTCTATTAGCCTTTATCTTTCTCGCTTCTGTGTTACTTCCTCAAATCTGTCCTTCATGATGACTTTATTTTCTATTGTATTCATTTCTTGTTGCTTCTAATTTGTTTTTCATTTCTATAATGCTTTTGTGTTTTCCTTAGTTTCTTCCCCTTAACTTTGTCAGCTTTCCTTCATTTTCTTTTGTCTCATCATTTTCTCTTGAATTTCTTATATCACAGAGTCTGCTCTAAATTATTTTGAGCTGTATCTAACACGTTCTTTAGTTTCCTGGAGTAACTCTTCTTCCAAAGGGTATTCATTGTCTGCCCATCTCTCCCTCTCTCTCTCTATTTCTTTCTTTTAGGACCCTTTTTTGGTGACGTCTCTATCCTGAGTCCCGAAGTGGAGATGTTACTATTTTGCAAATCATGCCTCTTTGAACAGGCCTGTTGTTTGTCTCTAAATAGCACCGGTTGGCACATCGCGTTCTGGGGCTGCGGTAGTAACCGCACCTCTGGTGTGGTAACCGCAACAAGGCTGGGGGGTCTCCGCCGCGTGGGGGGCCCGCCAGCGCCCACGTGTCCGGGCCCAGGGGTAAAGCCGCCCATTTCGGTGCTGCCCGTCTGCACGGTGCCAGGGCTGCCAGGCCAGCGGTGTTTGTTCCACGGCAAACACGGAGGAAGAGTCTAGAATGCTTCGATTCAGGGCAGGCCCGCAAGCCCATACCTCCCTCCTCGCCGCGGAGTCCACAGCAGTTCCTAAAGACTTAGTAAATAATGCCAATTTAATTTATTTGGCCCTCGGGCAGAGAACAAGCAGGGAAGAGATGTTTGTTTACAACGAAGACTCGAGCACGCGCGGTCTGGTCTTCCCTCCCTCACTGAGGGTGAGGGCACGTCTCCCTCCTCCCCCTGCACCTCGGCTGATTCCATTTCCCAGCTCTGCTTTCAGTTAAACATTTTTATGATTAAATCAGAAAGTCATTTTAGTCATAAACCTTCAAGCCCAGGTAGAGGCCAGGGAAGAGAGAGCTACTCACACGGGAGCCCGCGCCCCGCTGGCTGGCGCGGCGCGTCGCACAGCGCTGGGGCCGGGGGCTGCCGGCGTGTCCCCGGGGGGGTCCGGACAGAATTACCGCCCGGAAGTCAACCAGGGACGCCGCCGCCGAAATCTATAATTCAGATGTGAAAACCACTAGGAAGGCTCTTTTTTTCAGGAGGGCTCGATGAAATGAGATTAAAATAAATTTGCATATATATCAATTTTATTATTAAAATATATTCACACTAGTAAATAGAATTATTGGGAAGGGTAAGCTACTCTGTGTATTGGACACAGAAATAGACCTCTTTGGCTTATCAGAAAACAAAGTTATTGTCTCCTTGTCAAATATAAATCTCTTCTTAGAGCTAATAAATGGATAGTGTTCAAATACAATGTTTTGCTTGACTCCTACCTCATAAACCCACGGCACATAATGCTAAATTATATCCCGCTGAGCAGTATCAATCTCTTGATTCCAACATCACACAGAGAGGGAAACAGACCAAGTAATTGATGTGTCGAAAAGAAGGAGAAAAACTTATTTGAGAACAAATAAAATGGGCTATAAAGTTTGTTAAAACATAATAATAATAGCGGAAAAAAAGGAAGAAGAGGAAAGAAACAAAGAACCATCCAAGGCTACACCCAGAAACCTGCTCTCTGCCTGGCTGTAAAATAATTCATTTCAGGCTGCAAGTTTGTAGCACGGTATTTTCTTTTCAAATTAATGTTGACTGTAGAGCAGAGTATAGGATTCTGATTGATGGCGGCAAGTTGGCAGTGTATCAGAGGGTGCCGGGGCTCCCTGCGTCGCTTCCCCTCAGTGCTGCCCGGAGGGGCGGGGCGGGGCGAGCCGCGGCTTCGAACCCCCCACTCCTCACTGCTCCGCTCCCTGCAGGGCAGGCTGGGCGGGGTCTGGGTCCCATCCCCCATCCCGGGTCGGAGGGGCTGCTCGGTCTCTCAGGCACCCCTGGGCACGAGGGCACGGGGGGCCCCGGTGGGGCCAGTGGCAGGGGAGCTCAGCAGAGCAGCAGCAGGAGGCCTCGGTGTTTTCTCTCAGTGCCACTGGACCAAACTGGGGGACTAGGAAGAAACCACCCAAAGACGATCTCCGAGGTGAGCTCGTCTGTGTCCCCGGTCATTCCGTGCAAGTTGCAGACTGCTCGGTGGGGCAGCCTTGAGTGTCTCTTGGTGGTTGTTATTCCTTAGACTGGAGGGTTGTGGGTTGTGTGTCCCCCACCCCAAGGAGCCCCGAGGGGGCTGGCTACCCCAGGCGAGCAGTGACATGTCCCTGCGCGGTACTCGGCTCCCTGCTGGTGCTGGCTGTGTTGCTGGCTTCTGCTAAACATACAGCCCCTCCTCCAGAGAGTGGAGCGGAGGGCCCCAGGGGGGCCCCGGGCGGCCACGTCCAGGCAGGGGGCCCCTCCGCCAGCCCAGCGGGCTGGAAGCCGGCCAGGCTTCCTCCAAGCAAGCACCGCAGCCCCCCGGCGGCCCTTCTGGCTCCTCGTGGGCGGCCCTGCCCCGTCCTGCCCAGCTCCTGGGTCTCTGAGCTCTTCCTCCTTCCCGCCTGCCCTCCACCCTCCGGACCCTCATCTTTACCACCCGCACAGCAGGCAGCGCGGTGCGGACACCCGACCACCACCAATCCAGGGCCTGCTTCACGTCTCATTCACTCCATTCAACGGCTGCCGGGGGCCCCGTGGAAGGGGCCAGCCCTTGGCTCCCTCACCCGATATCCTTCCCACGAGGCCGGCAGTCACATTTCCTCTCGGTTTTCTTATCTGCCAAGTGGGGCAACGGCCTGCCGTGTGAAGTAAAGGCGGCCTGTGTGGGACGAGAGGCCCGACAGGAAGGCGTCGTGCCGGGGCGCCTCGCGGCTGGCATTCGCACATGGGGAGCGGTCTGCCTTCCCTCCTGTCCTCGCGCACTATAGGACACGCTCACCCCCAGCCACGGATGCTGCCTCCTGCCTGCCTGTTACTGTGCCGCTCACCGGTGTGGCTTCGAATTCCTGTGACACAGAAAAGAGGCTCCGTGGCAACCGCGGCCGCCCTGGGGAGGGATGACGTCGACAGCACTGGCCGCATCTGCTCGTCAGGGGCTGGCAGAAATAACTCGCTGCCGTTCAGAAACATTTCCCTCGGAGAGCAGCCTGTTTGCTCCTCTTGCCTTCAGTAGACATTTAGAGTCTGCGAGGGTTAGAACAGGGGAGAGTGTCTCCTTAGTCACCTGGCAGCACGTGGCATAGGAGGGTGACCCTCAATCAGACAAAGGCAGAGCCGCCAGTCTGCCCAGAAGGGTGCGTGGAGTCAGGCAGACTGGGGTGCGGCCCGCGGGCCTCCCGCGAGGCAGGCCGGGGACTCGCCAAATGCTGGCTCGGGTTCTGGTTTCCCGGCGGCCCCCAGGCTGCGTTTAAAGAGCTGAGCGGCAGCGCTTGTGGCCGGGGGAGCTCGCTCGGCTCGTAGTGCACTAGCCAGCGCTCTCACCCGATTCCGCCCGGGCTACTTCTCCCTCCACGTGGCTCACAGTGAAACCCTTGGAGGACGGCTTCGCTGTCTCTAACGGGTCCCGGAGTGAGAAGGGCGCTGCATGTGCTGCCAGTACGGCAAGAGGACCGAGAAAAATGGAAATGCAGACGAGAGGGCGAGAGGATGGTTTCCGCCTCTGCCTCCCGCCCTCCCCCTCATCATCCCGTGGTTCTCCCAGGAAGGCTCCCATCTCCGGGCTGATCCTCACGTGGATTAGGGGTAATAAACAGCCATTAATGGAGGCCTGAGCTGGGAGCTGGAGCTGGAGTCGGCAGCAACAGTCGGCGGCCGGCGGAGGTTAATAACTCCATTACTCCGGCTCTGCGCTGAGCCGCCCGGCAAGCGTGGTGTCAGCCTCATCTGCTCCTCATTAATTGAGCTAATAGAACCCGGCCGACCTCACCGCGCGGCCGCCAGCGGGGAGTTTACCAGACGTGGGCTGGCATACATATCACCGGCCCGGCGCTCCACGGGGCCTTTTGTTTTGGGAAGGAAGCTCCTCTCTGGAGATGGGTGCGCCAAAGGCCTTTCGACGGTGGAGGTGCCGCGCAGCTGCCCACACAGGCCTCAGGCCACGCTGTCTGTCGCATCGAGGCCTCCCGACGGGCGTCCACGTGGCCATAAGGCTGCAGCTTCCAACCGAATGCTCCGAGGAAGTGCCGGAGCCTCAGCAAAATGGCTGGAGTCCCGGGCAGACACGGAAGCATCACGTGTGTTGGGGGCGGGGCAGAGCAACCGAGCCAGACCGGTCTCCTCCGACAGTGGGCAGCCTCCTCTCCTGCCCTGTCCTTCCGCCCCCAGAGCTTCCTGACAGTTCGCTGTGCGTCTGTGACAGTTTTGCTTTGCCACTCACTGGGCAGGTGCTCTGGGGGCCGCTTCCCCTTTCTGAGCCTCAGTTTCCTCAGCCGTCAAATGGGGTCATAGCCCTGCCTTCTTCTCTCACCGTTTGCTGGATTCACATGTGTGTTTGCTGGGAAAATGTGCGTGGGCAGCATTGATGAATTGGAAAATGCTCTCTACAACCAAGGTAACGCCAGCAGATGCAAAATCGGAACCTGGGTTCCCTGGAGCCAGTTCTTCACCTCTCTGCGCCGCCCTTTCCTCAGCTGAAAAGCAGGGGAATGATGTTCAGGACATCAGCTGTGCGGACGAGATGACACGATGCGGGGGAGCCCTCCGCACAGAGCCCAGCATCCCTGGGGCTGCACGTGTGGGGACCTCGCTTCTTCTCAGCACACGGGACCTCCGTGCCTGTCCACGAGTGCGAGCTTCTGAGGGTGAGGCCAGACCAGTCCCCGGCCAGGACGTTGCTTGCACGGCTGCCTCGCCCCGGCCGGCCTCGTGGCCACCCCGAGTGGTTTGTTTCCCTCTGGTGGGAGGAAGGGGGCTCCTGCCCACGTGGGGGCACGCGGGGCTGAAGACCGACTCTGCACAGTGACAGAGACAAACCCACACTGCGGTCAGAGCCGCCCGGAGCCAGGCCAACAGGAAGCTCAGAGCCAGAGCGCCTCGCCGTCACCAGGGGCGTGAGCCCTGAGCCCAGGCGTGGAAGGAGGGACCTGTTCATCACCTGTCCCTGCTGTCTCATATACGACTGCAAGGCTGTCACAATGGCGGGACACAGCCCAGAGACACCCAGCCAGGGGGGAGGCAGGACCTAGAGTTTCAGAAGAGGGCCGCTGGCTGAGGGGCCGGGCGGGGAGTTGCACTCTGGGGACAGTGGCAGCTGAGCTGCGGAGGCAGGGGCAGCAGCGAGCCCGGCTCTGCGGGCTTTCTGTGCACTGGCTCATTTAAATAATTCCAGGGGCTCACGGGCTGTCCCCCAACAGAGCGTGGGTGCCTGTGGCAGAAGTGACTAGGGTGGGGCCTCAGCCAGGGGCTTGAGAAGGGCACTGAGAGTCACTAGCCATGACTTCCGCCGGGCTCGGTGTCCAGCAGGCTCCTGCTCTGGGATGCACTCCCGGTGGGACTGGCCCTGGGAGCCAGAGCAGCGCTTCGATGCAGCGAACAGGCACACTCGCCAGCGATGGGAACCGGGCAGCCCCTGGGCGGGCAAGGCAGGGGCTCCCGGAGGCGGCGGCAGCGGCGGTCCCAGCCCCGCCCTGAGCAGGGTGGAGCACCCAGTGCCGGGCCCCAGGTTGCGGCCAGCCCTGGCGGTGACGGCTGTCAGCCCGCAGCCCCTGGAGCTGCGGCATTTCAATCCTTCAGTAAATAAGAGCTGACTTGGAAAAGGGACTCTGCCCCCTTCTTCTTCCTGCCTGGGAACTGGTGACATTTTACCACCCACTTCCAATGTTTGTGCGAGACAGTCCGCAAGGATGACTCTGAGCCCGCGTGGCAGGTCGGTGCGCCTTTCTCCCAGGCTGACACTTAGCGGCGGCCGTCTGTACGGAGAGCGTGAGAGCAGTCACTTGTGAAGCCACGAGGTCACCAAGGTACGACACCTCTGCTCTCCTTGTCTGCCATCCGGGGCATGTCTAGGCATGAAGCCACAGTGGCTTCCCTGAGAGCAGGGTGCCAGCCAGGCCAGCACCGCCGTAGCTCTGCCGACCCGGCGCGCAGCAGGCCCGCGGGACGCGAAGGCGCAGGCGCAGGGCGCAGGCGCACTGCGCAGGGTCGGAGAGGCGGAAACTTCTGGGGGCGAAGAGAGGGGTCTGCGTTGGGGGATCCGGGAGTCAGGGCTTTGGGAAGAGACAGGGCACCCCTACGCCCGACATGGGATTTGCATTGGATTTCCTTGGTGGAGAGTTTTGTGGGTTAAGGACCAACACTAACGGTCTCAACTGTCACATACTGAAACTCAGTCACTTAATATCCATTTAAACCTCCTTCTCCTAAGAGTTTCCTGCGAGCGCCCCGCCCTGCCGCAGCGTGGGCCCTGCTTCCTGCCCCCTCTGAGGGCCTAGGGGAGCTGCCCGTCCGGCCCCCACCCCCGCCCTCGCTCTTAGCACGCCGTTCAGGCAAATGTGTCCTTTGGGGAGCAGGCGACGCCCGCCCTCCCCTTCCTCAGCGTCTGCGGGCCCGCGCAGTCGGACTCTCCCCTCGCGCCCGGCTCCCTCATCCCCGGCGGGGTTCCCTTGTCCTCACGGGCGAGGCCCGTCTCCACGGCCCCCGCCCCGTGGGCTGCAGGGCCCCGCGCGCCCCACCCAGCGGCCAGAGCAGGGCCTGAGCCGCGGGGAGCGCGGCGGCAGACCAGGCGGACACACCTCCCCGCGCGGTCATCGGGCGTCGCGAGCAGCCTCCCCGCCTCGGGCGGAGACTGACAGGCGGCCTTTCACAGAGCAGAGCCCAGGGCACCTGGCATTTGAGTCCGGCTCCGAAGGCGACGCCCTCATCTTTGGCAGGTGCCGCGCTCGCCTGTTAACGTAAATCCATTTCCCCGAGAAAGGCAGGAGGACGGAGGTGCCGAGATGGCTTGGAGAAATCCTGTTTGTTTTTCGTTGCCCATGGGGGACGCTGGGACGCATCAGCGTGCCCTTCAATTTTCTGTCTTCCTCAGAGGCGCAAATCAAGCGCTGACCTGCCGGGCCCGGCGCCGCGCGTGCGAAGCTCGGGCCCTGCCAGGGCGGGTGGCAGGTGTGGAAAAGCCGGAAGCTCTCCTTCCTAAATATCACGGGAAGTTTTTAATGAGAAAGAACTTTTAGAAAAAGCCTTCCTCAAGTAGAAGTTCAGCTTTACTTTTTCTGAGGTTGTCAAGCTCTGGGCAGCGCTTCCTTGCCGGCTTTGAGATTCTAGATACCCCCCCATTGCCCGCCCCCCAGCAGCTCCTGGGCGGAGCCTCCATCCGAGGCTCCAGCACGGCCCCCCCGTTTTTCTCCCGGACCTGGGTCTCATGAAGCACCTGGGTCCCAGGTCCTGGGACAGGGCTGCCTGGGCCCAGAGAAGACCTGCCAGGCTTGGAACTCCACCGCCTCCAGGAAGCCTTCCCTGATGCCACCCTTCACAGGACCTCGCACGTCTCTGCGAGAGGAAGCAGCCTAAAAGGCCAGCAGTGAAGCCGCGAGGCTGTGGCATCCTGGCTTGGCCTTCACAGGCTCTGTGTGGCAGGGCAGGCGCTGGCGTCGCCGGGCCTCGGGATCCTCCTGTGCACGTCCCGCTGGAGTTCTGGGGACGCAGGAGACAGAGGCTATGACGCGTGACGTCACACGGCTGACTCTCTGGTTGGGGCGCTCTCTGGAGAATGTGAAGCAGGGCAAGGGGGAGCGGGACTGGCGGGCAGCGGGAAGGGCGTGTATGGCCATGCGTGTGCAGGGTGGCGGCGAAGGCCGTGCTGACACGGGGACATGCGTGTGGAGGGGAGGGTCGTGGGGAGGCCTGGGAAGGGCAGGCAGGGCTGGGAGCAGCGAGAGTCAAGGCTCTGAGGTGGGGACGGGCTTAGCAAGTTTCGGGGGCCGCGTGGCGGCTGCCGCAGGAAGAGGCGGGGGGGTGATGCCCAGGCAGAGGGGCCCAGGCCCCGGAAGGCTTGAGTCAGGCGGGAGCCACGGGCGGACGATGGAGCAGATGAGTGACGGCTCTAGCTTATGATTTAAAAGGATGGCTCAGGCCGCGGGGTGGAGAGTGGACTACAGGCAGGAGGACAAGGGTGGACGCAGGGAAGCCAGGTAGGGGGCTCTCGGCAGCAAGCCAGGTAAGGGCCCCTGGTGCCTGACCCGTGGGGACGGCGCACAGCTGGCAGGAAGTCTGTGCTCTGAAGGCAGAACAGACAAGGCGCCCGAGAAGGGCCGGCATCAAGGAGAACCCCCGCCTTTGCGGAGCTCGGGACGGGGAGGGCTGGCCCCCGGCTGTGGGGGCGGGGCACGCCCCCCAGCTCCGTGCTGGACAGAACCACGCCTGCCGGCAGCCTGCCCTCGTGGCTCGGGTCCCCGTGACAAGGGACCGCAGGCTGGAGGCCTCAGCAACGGAAACTGGCAGCCTCTCACTTCTGGAGGCCAGAAGTGCAAGATGAGGGTGTCAGCAGGGTGTCTTCCTCCTGGGGCCTCTCCATCTGCCTGGCTCCTGCACGGCCCCCTCTTCGCACGGCCCCTCCTCTGTGCATGTGCACCCCGGGGTCTGAGCGCCCAGGTCCCCGCCCCTCGTTGCACACCAGCAGGTTGGGCCGCCCACGGGAGGGCCCCAGGCTGGCCTTGGTCTTACTTGCTTCGCGTTTCTCCGTCCCAGCGCCCTGGTGGGCGAGCCGCGGCGCCCCCTGCAGTCCCACCCCCTGCCTGAGGCCTCCCTGGTGTCCCCTTTTCCTTCCCTGCCTGCCCCCGGGACAGATGGGGACAGCGGGCTGTGACGGCCCCTGTACCTGGCCCGTGCTCCGCCCCGTTTGCTCTAAGCAGCTGCCCCTCTTCCGCGGAGCTCTGGGAGCGTCCCCTCTCCTCTCAACAATAATTAGCCTTGTAAGACTAATGGACGAAATCGTGTCTAATTACCCCATTGAAGGCCCAATTATGCGATTAACATTCGCGGGCTCTAACCGAATGATGAGAAGAGGAGCCTCTCATTTGCATAGCATTAAGTTAATTGAGCTGCAAGCCGGGGCGGATGGGGTGGTGACGGCAGGACTCTCTTTCTGAGAGGACACTAATGACCACAGAGGACGGCGCACCTGACAGCTTCATTAATTTACAGCGATCCGATTACCTGGCAGGACCGGCCGGCGGCAGCGGGCAGGGAGGCCGGGCTTTGTGAGGATGAGAGACGGGGCCCCGCTCTGCAGGCTCGTCTTCCCGGCGCGCGGCTGTGCGCGAGGCGGGCCTGTGACCTCCTTGGCGCACCGTCGCCGAAAAATGCCCTTCAGCTCTTGCCTGAGCCTTTCTGTCCTGCCTGCCCAGCACACTTACCTCACTCCTTTAGTCTCCCGTTCGCTCTCTTGTCCATTCACGCCACCCGCGCCGCTGAGCATGCCAGGCTGGGGTCCCCGCCCACAGGAGTGTCAGGGAGAGGGTTCCGCTTGGCCGCAGCCCCCCGCTTCTCCCCGAGGTTTCAGACTCAGCACCTATCCAGCTCAGCACCTTGGAGCTGGAGAACGTCAGCAGAGAATTTCAGACTTTGAAGAAGACTTAGAGATCATCAGTTCAAGGCTCTTATTTGAAACCCCCCTCTGCCAAATTGGAGCTTAGAGAGGCTGAGAGCCTGGGGGTCAGGACCTGGCATGGCGGGGTGGGGCTGCAGGCTCTGGCCTTGCCCTGCACCCCCGGCCCACAGACCTACCCTGCCTTTTCAGCACCTTCGTTAACTCCGGGGGTTGCATTTTGAGTATTTAGTCACAGTCTCCTGGGGACACTGGACTGGCAGCCCCTCCCACGTGTCCTCGTGTCCCCTGTCCACCTGCCCTCCCAACCCCGGCAGCCTGGCCCTCCTCCCGGTCTGTCCCTGCTCCCTGAGGGCAGAGGCTGCGCTGTGCTCACAGTTTCCTACGTGGCAACTGAGCCCAGCAGGTGACCGGCAAGGGGGGGGTATGGCTGGGACTAAACCCAGGTTGCTTTCCAATGGGTTTTAAAGCGTGAATTTAAAAAAAAAACAACAACAACAACAAAAATTAAAATGTGTAGGTTCTTATGGGACTTGCTTTTTCACTTAATAAAATAGAGTGGACGTATCGTTACATAAAGCTATAACTGATTATCTGTTTGTGTAGCTTACACGGCACAGTGATGCAGGCTCGGTGTGTTACGATGTGTCTAAATGGCCTCTGCCAGCTGACACTTGCTTCCAGTTTTTTTTCTGGCACAAATGACGCAGCAACAACTGTGCACACACGCACATCGTCATGTGTTCGCTTTAGTCGTTTTCTTAGAAAAAAGTCAAGGAAAGGGGACTGCTAAGCCAAAGGGTACGCACAGTTTAAAAGTTCCTTTATTTTTTAACTGAAAGGAGTCGGAGATTGAAGGAGTGCAAATACGTATTCAGTGAAAAATAAGTCCCAAAAGGAGAACAACTGAAAATTAATGGTCTGAGCCTCTGACTTGGGTTGGAAAGATCATAAACCCAAAGGGCAGCAGGAAAGAGACCTTGGGACGGAAATCAAGGGAGCAGAAAGCAAAGTGATAGGACAGCTGGAGCTGGTTCTTTGATGAAATTAATAGAATTGACATGTCTTTGGCAAGACTGAGCAATAAACAAACATAAACTTAAACAATATATGGAATAAAAATGGGCATATATCCACAGACAGAGCAGAGTTTAAAAGGGTAAGAAAGACACAGCAAACAACTTTATGACACTACATTTGGAAACACAGATAAGGTGGATAAATTCAGAAAAACAGTCTTACCCCAACGTTGACATCAGAGGAGATAGAAAATCCAAACAGTCCTATAGCGAGTGGCTACACTGACTCATCAGAGTGAAGCTCCCCGTCCCCCAACACTCCTGCCAGTCGGCTCCCGCAGCAGTATGTGTGCCATCGCAGACACGGAAGCCGGCCCGTGACCACGGAGCAGCCACCGAGCTCACACACGGTGCTGGGCCGCCCCGCGGCGGCAGGGAGCGAGCCGCAGCCACGCCCATCGACAGGGAGGAGTCTTAGGAAAATAATGTTAAGTGGAAAAGCAAGTTGTAAGAGAACGTGTTCAGCAAAACCAAGCGATGTGTTGTGTGGGTACTCGGACACATTTGAAAAATTCTCATCAGTGGTTCTCTTCTCCTGTGAGTGTAGACAGAGGATAGGATTGGTTTGGACCACCCAGAGTGTTCCAGTATTGGGGTGATGCAGTGCTTACGTGGTGGGTTCATGGGGTTAGTTTTATATTCTATATAAAAACTCTTCTAGGGAATTCTTCTAGTAAAAAAAAATCTTTGTCTTATTTACCAAGATATCTCAAACTCCTAAAATAATGCCTGGCACATAGTAGGTTCTCAATAAATAGTTGTGGCCAGAATGATTATATATCCCTTGTAGGTGTCAAAAGATGTCGTAATAAAAAGTAGTGAAAGTATCAAGTTTCCTTCTTACGCCAGACCTTTACTCCCTTCCCCCAGAAGCAACCACGGGCCCTAGCCTATAGGGCGTTCTTCTAGAAAATTTCTCTGCATCAATATGGAGATAGAAAGACATGCCTTTATATTTTCTATAGATGGAGAGCTACCACACAACTGCAAGAAACGGAGTCAGGTGTATGTCCTCAGGTAGCTCGGTTTTCCGTTTTGTCCTAACCATGTGTCTGGCGTGCCTCTGGCGTGTGTCAGGTGCTGCCTCCACGCAGCGCGACCGCTCTGCCCTCACCCTTTCTCCTGGCTACACGGCGTCCCGACCTGTGGCCATGTGGTCAGATGTAACCAGGTCTTTGCTGAAGGGCCTTTGGACTGTTTTTTTCTATCACTTTGCAAGCAGCAGTGCAGCCAACGTCCGGGATGCATGGCTCCGTGTACCCATAAGACCATCTCTGCAGATTAAAACCTGGATGTGCAGTGGCTGAATTGCAGTTGCATTTTTGTTTTCAGTGGGTGCTGGCATTGGAGGCTGGAGGTGGCATGTCCTTTGGAAACAGCTGGAACACCCAAGGAACAAAGGCTTCGTTGAGGTCAAGGACAGCAGATGCCCGGATGGCAGGACGGCAGGAGCAGCTGGCCGGCTCTGAGCTGACGGCCCCCGCAGCCACCTGGGCCGGTGGCACAGTGCAGTGGAATCACATGCCAACACCCAAGCTATGGAAATGTTTGACATATGAAATTTAAGTTTTTGGGAGCCCATTTTTTCCCCTTAGGAACAAGGATGGATTTAAAATATGCCTAAATGTTTTCTTTCAAGAATGGTTTTATCGCCCACAGTGGTTACTTTGTGATTTACATGTCGAGTATTTTAAGTAATGACAATTATTTCCATTTTTACTGCTTTGAGCCTTCAGCCGCAACTGAAACCTGACAAGCTTGGGAACATAAAGGCCCATCATGAAAGAGAGTCGTCCTCAGGAGGCCTGTGCTGCTTTCGCAAGGAGCCGGAGCTAGCGGGGGGCCGGCCTCCACGGAGAGGGGGTGCAGGGCAGCCTGCGACCCACCGGTGGGTGCCCAGCAGGTAGCCTTTGGGGAGGGCGGCTCTTGGAAGCTCCGGGCTCAGACCCCGCTTGGGCTGCTGGCCCCGGCGCCTGGTGGTAGAAGCTTGCCAGGACCCCCTATCTTTTGCAAGAGCAGACGCGCAGCCAGGACAACATGGCACGGGGCTCCCCTGGAAGCAGCCGCTCAGCTTCCTGGGCGCCAACCGCTGGCCGGGGTTGCCACGGCCTCTTCCAGGGGCGAACGGTTTGGTGGAAACACATGAGCTTCGGAGGCAAGGAGACCTGAGCGTCACCTGGTGTGAGCACCTGGGTGCGGCACCGGCGGTGAATGGGACAGCCGGAGCAGCGCGCCCCCTGCTGGGAGCCCCGCTTGGAGGGGTAGACCCTCGTACACGAGCGATTACAAGGCGCACCACCCTGGTCAGCTCTGAGGCCCGTGGACGTCGGGAGGGACGGCACGGCACGCAGGGGGACAGCAGCCCACAGCCCGGGGCAGGAAGCAGCACCACCTCTTTGGAGTTACTTTGCCTCTCGGATCTTCCGCTTCTTTTCTTGCAAAAGGGAATTAACTGTGTGCACAGCGCAAAGCTGCCGTGAGGTTCAGGGAGGCAGCGTAGGGGAATGTGTCAGAAAGAGCAACCGTGTGAGCGCGTGCGCAGTGAGCCGCGGCGGCCACCCATCTCTGACCCTGGCTGGCGCGGCCTCCCTGCACGCCGGATCAGCCCACAGGCCCCAGGCGTGGCCCCTTCGCCCTGCGAGGAGCGCAATCCCGCTCATCAGAGCTGACAGTCTCTTGTCTCGCCTGTCTGTGCCACCTGCCGCCAGGCAGCAGCCCTTCTTCCCTGGAGTTGGGGGGTGGGGCGGGGGACGGCTAGAGAGGCCTCCCTCCGAAGCCAGGCCTTGGCTGCCGACCCACCGACCACGCCAGTGAGCGGTGGAAACAAGCCCACCACCCTCCTCGCGGCTCCCGGATCAGTGTCGGTCACCGGGGCTGCCCCCGGACAAGCGCGTTCCGCTCTCATCTGCCGGGCACTCAGGCAGGCGCTGCGGCGTCACAGAGACAGATGCAGCCCCAAGCTGGAATTGGAGGGGCCCGAGATTATGTGTTTAATTCACAGTTGGTACGGAGTGCTCATAAAATCTTTATTGTGACAGAGAGGCTAATAAACATTGGCGAACATAAAGACGGGGCGGGCAAAAGGAGGTTTACAGTTGTGAGTATGCAAAACAGTTTATTCGTGCATTGTTATTTATTATTGTATTGTTTTTCACGGGAACACCTGTAACCCCACTTTTGCCCCGCCCTGTGTCTGGGGAGGACATGGCTCCGCGAAACCCTGGGTTGTGGAGTAGAGAAAGGCAGCCAGGCGGAACGCTCTAGCTTTCAACCGGGGGACCTACGCAGGTCGGGCTGTAGTGACCCCAAGTGAGCCGGTCTGCGGGCACGCGGACGGGGACTTGAGGAGCGCGCGCGTGCAGGGCGGCAGGGCCTTGGCGGCGGCCTCGCTCCAGCCTCTAGCTCTTTGCCCTTCAGGTGTCTGCTCCGAGGGGCGGAGGTGCAGCATCTGGGGACGGGACCCACTGGACGCCAGCCAGGTGTGCGCGGGGACGTGCCGGGGGTGCACGGGGGGCGGCGGGCAGCCAGGCAGAGAATGCGCCTGGACACCCTGGCCTGCCGCGGTCCGTGAGGCTGCATGGAGCGGCTGTGTGGGTGGGAGAGAGCCTGCCCCACGTGCCAGGTGTGGCAGCTCTAAGGTCCAGGATGCCAGGTTCAAGCCCTGCTCTGCCGTTTACTGGCCACCTGACCTTGGGCCGGCCACTTGTCCGCTGTACCTAGTGGGCGTGATGAGGTGCCTGCCCCAGCTGTGGTGGGACATAAGTTAGGTGGCATGTGTCCCGCGCCTGCAAAAAGCACATGCTGAGCTCCACAGAGCCGACAGCCAGCCCCCTCTGGCTGGGCCAGAGAAGTGTCAGGAGTCAGCAGGGTACGGACGTTTCTGGGGAAAGTCGGCTCAGGTTCAACGTGCATTTTGGAGGGCGGCCTCTGGCAGGCGACCTCTGCCCCCCGCCCCTGTCCTATGTGCGGCAGGACAGGGATTTGTGGGGGGTGGAGAGGCGGCAACGGGATTTTTTACCCAGAGCAATTCTCTGTACAGAGTGAGCTGCTGTTTTGGTGTTTCCCATGAGAGCAAAACAAGCAGTTTAAATGAATCAGTAAGACCTGGACAGAAAGAACTTTTGTAGTGTCTGTGAGGGCGACCGAAAGAGGAAAAAAAATCCAAAGACTGACACACAACCCTGTGTCCTTGGAAATCTCTGAGACCTGGAGCCGATCGTGGGCCCGAGGCACCCCGCCTGTAGATCAGAGGGCTCCTGGGGTCCTCTTTGCCCCGGGGCGCCGCCGTGTCCACAGCTGCTGGGGTGCGAGCCTCTGCGGTCCGGAGGGGCCCTGGCGCTTTCCGCAAACTCTGGGTGCGCCCCTTGGCGAGCGTCATGCGCACACAGTGCCGGCTTGGGGGATGCAAAGATGGGTGGTGAGCCGCGGGCCTGCTTCCCAGGGTCCCCTCGCCCGGGGGCTCTGCCTCCCAGAAGGGGGCCGGGGGTGCTGGATGCACAGCCCTCTCCCCGGGGAGGGTCTTGGGTGCAGGGCATGGGGAAGCTACCCCCGATGGCGTCCAGTCCCCTGACACATGGAAAATAGGAAAGCCTGTTAAATATTTCAGACAACCAGGTTGTAATCCAGATATCCGCGGCAGGGAGGGCTGGCTGCCGTCAGCTGGAAGAAGGGAAGATGCTGATAAAAATATCAGCAAAGCCTGGCTAATCAGGTCAGCGGTGATGTTTTGGCCGCAAGGCCTTTTTCTGTAAGTGGCTGGAGCAAAATGGAATCAGACTGGGAGATGTTGGACCATTAGGTGAGACAGGCGTGGCTGGGGGAAGGGAGAGGAGGAAACGCTGCGCTTTGCTCAAGTGTCCCTTCGTGGAACAGCCGCGGCACTGAGCCAGCTGTGTGTCCCTCACCCAGAAAGCCTGACCTTCAGGGCTGGGAAGGGGCGGGGCTCTGGTCACTCCCATCCAATCAGGTGGGCCCCGGGGGCTCGCCAGGGTCCCTCATTTGCATGCTCCCAGGTCTTCTAGGAAAACCCCGGCTTTCAGAGTCGCGGCTGAGCCAGGAAGAGGTGCTGAGCTGGGCGCCCTCTCACCTCAAAGCGCCCCGCGTCCCCGCGTCCCCGTGGGCTCGCGCAGCGGTGAGCGGCCGTCGGTCCCCCTCTGTGCCTGCGGTCCCGCTCACAGATAACGAAAGGCAGCAGCCGTTTCTGCCCTGTGCCTGTTATAAATAGGTCTCGGGGCCAAGGCACCTCAGAAACCTCAAAACACGCAGTCTGCTCAGCGCCTGCCATCTCCTGCCTCGCAGCCCTCTGTCCCGTTTGTCCCGTTTGCTGCAGGGGCCCTGGCATCCCTACCCGTGCTCCCTGCTGCTTCCTCCCCCCACCCCGGGCGTGTGCTCCGCTGAGTGGATTACTGGGGAGCCTGAACAGCGGGGCCTGGGCCTCGACTCACCGGCACCTTCTGAGCTGCGTGAGCTGAGGCCAGTTACTCCCCCTCAGGGGAGGCCTGCGCCCCTGCTGTCGCCGTAGTGCCACCCCGGGAGGCGGCAGGGATGAGCGCTGACAGCAGGGTGGGGGGCCCACCGCAGCGCAGGTGCCCTTTGCGCCTGGCAGGGCGGGGGTGGGGGCTTGCCATGCAGGGCCACGGGGAAAGTGAGCGCTGTCCGGAGCCGCCCGCCACAGGCGGGACGGGGAGCCCCGCCCGAGGGCCCTTCCCTGACAAGGGCGTGCAGGCCCCGCGGTGCAGGGTCCAGGGTGGCCCCCGTCCCTCCGTGAACTCCGGCCCCCCAGCCAAGCAGGCTGTGCGGCTCTGCAGACACGTCCTGCGAGCACATCAAGCGGGCCACTGCCCCGGGCTCTCCTAGACAGAAATTCTGGGCCACGCCGCCCCCAGGGCTGGACGGAGGGGTCCGCTCCTGAGGCCCACCAAGCCCAGGCCTGCAGGGCCGGGCCCACCCGCTGGTGGGCGTCCTGGCAGCAGAGGGCGAGACGAGGGCCTGGGCCAGCACGGTGAACGCTCCCGGGGTGGGGGGTGGCTTTGCGGGGTGGCTTTACCGCTCTGAACGTGGGACTTCCCGTTGGTCGGAGAGGCGAAGAATGACCTCACCGCTCTGCCTCGTGGGAGCGCTGAGCGACTCCCGAGGGAGGGAGAGTGCTCACTCGGCGCCCAGGCGGCCGCTGCCGCTCCCGCCACGGCATCGCGCACGTGGCGTGTCCCGCCACACGTGTCTGTGGTGGCGCCTGCTTGCCAGGCACCGTCCCAGGTCCTGGGGCCACAGCAACGGACGGAAGACCCCCGGGGCCGGAGGCGGACAGTAGCCCAGCAACCAAAGGAAAAACGCCCACCAAGACCAAGTGCCTCGTGGCGCGGAGGAGGGCGAGCTGGCAGGTTTGAGGGCAGGGGAAGGTGCCTCGGGGGGGGGGGTGCTCAGCGAAGACCGGCATGGAAAGGAGGAGCCAGCCACGGGGAGATGGAGGAAGAGCCGTGTGTGCGGGCTGGGGCGGCGGGGTCGGGGGCGCCGGGTGCGTCCGGGGCCGCTGCTCTGTGCGGCGGGGGCCGCCGGGTGCGATTAAGGTCCGCGTACATTTCCAACATTTGGTTCCACAAGGAAACCACTTGTTGTAGAACAGTGAGAAAATGCAGCTAAGTAAATGTGCTGAATATCCAGAGATAATCAATGTTAATGACGTTTTTAGAAATACTCGACACATCCCTTTCTTCTGCTTAATATGTACGTTGCGGTCTGTGTTCGCACAGCAGGTGAGTGGCTCACAGCCTCCCCTTCTGCCCCCACCCCCGACAGGCTCAGGGTCACTGCAGGGCAAGGCCTCGGGGTAGCTTCCACCAGGCCTGCTAGGCTTCTGCACGCGAACAGCAGGTTGAATCCACAGACAACCATCGAAACCCAGAAGTGTTGCATTGCAACCCCGGGTCCCCAGCCAAGGATGGAAAGGCTTATCTAGGAGCTCCGGTTTCACTCCTGGGTGGGTTCACTGAAGAAGGTTAACCCGGGAGTAAGAACAGGCCAACAGTTTAACCCTGGGTGCCTTCGCAGTGGGCCCTCAGGGTGTCCTCCTGGCTCCCTGACGCCGCCCGCCCGGCCCTTCCTGCCCCCGCAGCGCAGGGCCCTCCAGCTGCGGTGGGTCAGACCCCTCTGTGACCCCCGGACAGGTGTCCCTCCTTCCAGATTTACTCCTGTGCTGAAACAGGCTGGTTTGGTACAGGTTGTCATAGAAGCTTGTGTCTTAGGCTTCTCTCCAGTGCCAGCACCCCGAGCACGCCTTCTTTCTTCTAGAAGCTTCCAGGCACGGGCAGGCCCCCGTTGACGCCCCCCTCTGCCTGGGGTCGTTTGCCGTTACGAGTCAGTCCACGGTGGGAAACTTGGCTGCACACCTGTGTACTCGCACACGTGTTTGCTGAGGAGTTCCTGGACCAAGATGCTCAGCCTCAGTTTCCCCATTTTTGCGTTGGGAGTGCTAGTGTTCACCTCACAACATGATACAAGGGCATGTTCAGAAAACGTCTAGGACAGTTGGTCGCACACCGGTGAGCCCTTGAGAAATGGTGCTTTGGTTTTATCTGAAACCCGAAAGCGCTGAATCCAGCCGCACGACCCACTGCCAGTCGCAGCTACGCTTGGGCTGCGGGCGGGGACCGTCGGTGCGGTTACTTCTCTCCATCTCACTGGCCCTTCCCCCGTCCTCGAAGCGGCGACCACTCGGGTGCTCTTCTCACCCGAGGCCCCTGGGTTCCTACCACCGTCCCCCCGCCTCCCGCCCCCGGTGTGGTCAGGTCGGAGGGACGCCCTGCTTCAGCCCCGAGGGCCCGCCCCCCTCCGCCAGGAGGCGAGGACGTGGCTGCTTCACCTGACAGCCCAGCGTCCACGTGCAGTTGGGGGCGGGGCCGACCCGGAGCATCTGCGCAGGTGAGAAATTGGTGAGATTAGCCCTGTGAACGGCACTCGTTGAAACATCATATGGTAATTACATTGGCTAAAATAACTTGGGCCACCATCACGGGCCAGACCAAATCCGAAGCACACGGATTAGTCCTTCCAATCTCCACCACCTGTGGCCACCCTGTCCTGGCCCCGCCTCAGAGACGGAGAACCTGTGAGCCTTGGTCCGGGGTGTGGCCTCTGGCCACGGCCCGACCCTCTGCACGGCTCTGGGTGCAAGAGGGGAACCAAGGACGCGCTGCCTTGAGCCTCCCAGGGTTTGTCTCTGCTGCCGTATCTGTGTGTTCATCTCATGTGAAATCCAGCCTTAGGGGCCAGGGGCGAGAGCGGAAGCATTTCAGGGGCCGGGCCGGCCCGCCGGGCTGTTGAGGCCAGACGCAAGGCCCTGACCGCCGGGGATGAGCGGGGTGCTCGCCCCGCCCCCACAGCGCGCATGGGGATTGTTGCCGTGAAGGTGCCGTCTCTCTGGGCCGGACGCCCCGTTGCCCCAGCTGGGAGGGCGGCCGTGCGCCCGCCCCGCAGCATCGGGGAAGCAGGCTCCGTCCTCTGAGCTCCAGGGGGACGCTCTCCTCAGGCAGGCTCGCTCGCTTCTGTCTGCGGTTTCCTCCCCAGCGCACTGCGTGCTGGTGACAGAGCTCTGGAGTGAAACTCTCCGTTTGCCACCAGCCGCGTTTAATGAAGCCCCGAGTGGCCACCTGGCGCAGAGGGACAAAGTCGGGCCTGGAGGAAAACCTCCGCTCACAAAGCATCCCGGGTGACGTGCCCTGGGGGGGCCCGGGCCTTCTAGGCGACTTGAGGGCCCCTGCGCCCCGGACCCGGGTGCGCGTGGTGGAACTCTACGGGGGCCTCGGAGCTCCTCCCCCACCCGCCCCACAAAACGGGGGTCAGAGCCCGGCGTTGCCACAGTCATGAAGGCGGCAACCGGAATCGCTGGTAAAACAAAAGCCAATCGCATGCTGCACCCTTTTAATCACCTAATGGCGGGGGTGGGGCGGGGGACACCGGACGCCCCGGCTCTGGTTTCCGAGCCGCAGCCGCAGCCCGGCCACTGTAACTACAGCCCGGTTGGCCCGGCCTCTCCGAGTTACAGCCCGACAGGGACGCGCGCAGTCGAAGTGTTTGAGGACAATGAAATATGCATGGCTATCAGGGACAGCCCCATAAAGCGCAGCAATTAGTAACCCGAGAGAGGAGGTGGCCGCGCAGCCGCGGCTCCCCATTAGTTAAATGCGTTTTGTACGCCCTCACCCCATCAAATCAACTCACACTTCCTTTAATTGGTTCATGAATTATACAGCCTCCCCGCATTATCATTTAATCGCCTGTAAACATTCACAGGCCCCACCGTAAAGCGCATCGCGCTCATTAATTCGTTAATTCCAGCAGATGGAAGGGGCGCTGGGATGAACGGTGGCAGAACAGAGCGCCCTGGGCAACGGAAGAAGGGGAAGAGGGTGGGGGGCCGTTTAGGTTTTTTAAGGCCTGTCAGAAACTCAATCTGCGAGCTGTCAGCAGCCCGGACCGTCCCCGCCCCCGCCCCTCCACCGGCTGCGCCAAGTGACTGGCGGATTCATGCGGAGGCTTGTCAACCGTCTTTAAACATCAAGCCGGCGGGTAAACCGAGCCCAATGTAAATTAATTCTTGTCTTACGGGCCCCCCTTTCTCTGTCCCCATGAATATTTCATGGCGGGCAGCATAAATATTAATTCTAATAGCTCTGCACAGTGGTTATTATTTCTGTTTTATGACAAATATTCATAAAATATTCAGGACCCTTTTTTAGAATATTTACACACTTGATTGTGAATTTTCCCAGATTCCCGGGGACACTGTAAACATATTGGGGTTCTCTTGATGGACTTTCCCCCCTTAATTAATACCACTGGTTATCAATATTTAATCAGAGTTAGGTTTTTCGAGAAGTGGAACCTATTAGAGTGGAGGCTGAAGGACATTTTTCCCTCCCCGCAGTCTGTGAAATGGGAGAGGCCGCTTCTCTTTGACACCTGGGCGATCTGACAGAGGGTGACCTGGCCTTTTTATTGGGAACACAGTATCTGTCCCTTTGGCATGTGTCTGTTCTCTCAGCTGAGAGCCCTGGCGGAGGCCCAGCGTGCCGTAATGAAGTTCCGCGGAAGGTGCCGCTGCGATATTTATGCAAGGATTTAACATAATTTTGGAGCAATTAAAGCACGGGTTTAACTCGCGCGGCGGTGCCTTCCCGAGGCAAGGCAGCGGCAGTTAGGATGAAGGGTCTTTTGGAACCCATGTTATTTATCTCTGACCCCGAGAGGTGGCTGTGCACGGAGTCCCCGGCAAGGTGAACCAGGGAGGGGGTCCCAGCCGGGGGCAGGGGCGTGCTGGGGGTCCCTTGGGTGACGGAGGGAGGGCTCGGGGGGGAGATGGCAGCTTTGGTCTGAGGTGGGGGCGCTTACGCGGTGTTGACCCCACACCAACCCCGCCTGCGCTGCGTACCCACTGGGACCCCTGCAGGGAACAAAGCTGCATCCACTTTCACACACGGAGGCAGCCAGGGGGCGCCCTGGAGCCAGCCGCACCTGGCGCCCAGCCAGAGGCATCATCTTACGCGGTGGGGCCCGAGTTTTTCCGTCCTCGAATTGGGCACGACCGCAGGACCAGGGCCGCGCGGTGGCGAGCATCAGGCGCACCGCGCATGTGTGCACTATGCCCGGCACCGCGCGTGGCCCGAAGTAAGCACGTAGAGGTTTGCGGTGATGGTGACGATGGGTAACGAGAGGCAAAGGGTTAAAACGGAAGCCAGGAGGACCCAGGGAGGAGGAAGGAGAAGCTAAAACAGAGGCTTCTCTGCGGCCCAGAGGAAGGAACAGAGTGCAAAGGTGCAGAGCAGGGATTCTGAGGAGGGGAGGGGGCGCTTCGGTAACTGTCCCTCAGGGCAGCTGTTCACGCAGCGCTTGTCCTGGGTGGGGACTGGCTGTGCGAAAGCAAACCTTGAAGTGAAGTCACCTGCCTCTCCCTCTGCTCCCTGTATCCGGGGACGATGACAAGCAGATGCACTTGTCCCCCAGGCGGCCAAGGGCCCCGATCTCGCTCACCCTGCAGCCCGGTCCTTGAAGGAAGCCCTGGCTCCTGGGCAGTGCCTGGGGGCTGCTGGTGGCAGGCTGCGCTGCGGCAACGGTGTGCAGAGGCCTCCTTGGCCTCTGCACCGTTTCCTGCCGTTAAGCCTGGTGAGCAGACCTGCTTGGAGGGGAGGAAAGTGGCACCTGTGGCTCAGAACCCAGGGCCCCGGGCCGCGTGGCCCCGGAGAGCTGCCGCCGCCCCCACACCCCGGGTGTCTGGTTTGCGCGGAGCAGGGGGACCCTTCCTTCTGCCCGATTCGCAGAGGAGCACGGGGGCGAGTGGCGCGGACTGGGAGCCGCTGCCTGCGCCCGAGCCCTGCCTGGGCCGCTGTGTCCCTCACGGCTCTCCAGCAAAGCCCGCCCGCGGGGTGCACCCTGTGCATGGGAACCAGAGGTGGGACGGGCTCATGGGGTTGTGGGTGCCGACACGGGCCAGGACCTGCAGGGACAGTCGGTGGCGGGGCCTCTGGAGGGCCGGCGTGGTCTGGTCCCGAGGCCGGCAGGCCTAGACCCAGGCCGAGCCAGGCCTCGGCTGCCCACGCCGCCTTGTTCGTCCACACACCACCCTCTGACGGACGTTTGGGTCATTCCCACCTCGGGCTGCGATGAATAATGCTGCTGCGAGCGCTGGTGCGCGGATGCCCGCTCAAGCCCCTGCATCCAGTCCCTCCGGATTCGCACCCGACGTGGGACCGCTGGGCGCTGCGCCAGTCCTGCCTAAGTTTCGGGGGTCCGCCGCACCGTTCCCCGCCGCAGGCGCAGCGCTCGGCGTTCCCGAGGGCCCCCTTCCTCTGCACCCTCGCCAGCGTCAGCGGTTGGCTGGCGTGCTGGCCGCAGCCATCCCAGTGGGCGTCAGGGGGTGTCCCGCTGTGGTGGCTCCGTGGGGTTTGTGCAGAGTTTTGCCCGAGCGGAGGCCGGACAGGCCCCCGCCGCTGGGCAGGACGGGGCACCGCAGTCAACGTCAGTTATTTTCTGGCCTGTCTCTCGATGTGCCAAATCGATCCATGGGTCCTGGGAACACGCCAGCCCTCCATTTACAGGGAGTCAGTGCTGGAGGGGGCCAGCTTCAAGCCGTGGAGGGGGAGACTTCCATGGCTCCCCGCTCAGAGCCCCAGGCAGGATGGCCAGAGGGCGTCGGGGACGCAGGGTGGGACCCCGCTGTCACCAGGCACCTGACAGCAATGCCCCATGCGACAGATGAGTCCTCGCCTGAGACTCAGTTTCCCCATCTTGTCCACTGAGCAGATTGGATCAGAGCCGTTGCTCTCAACCTCGGCTACCTACCTTGGAAGCTTTTAAAAATCTTCACTCCCAGGCTTCCCCTTGGACCAAGGACACCGGCATCTCTCGGAGCGGCCCCGGCCTCGGCATCCTCCAGGCCCCGCGCTGGCCCTGCAGAGTGTGGCTGAGCGGCTCTGGGGAGGGACACCCAGAATCTTTAAGTTAGACCTCTGGCCAGTTCTCCAATTCAGACACACCTGGGTGACGCGGGCCCAGAGCTGCTCACGTCTCCAGCCCCGGTGTGCGCACAGCTCGCTGTGGCTCTCGTTAACCCAGGACTCAGGGGCACAGGTGGGCGGGGCGGCGCTGCTGGTCCAGGGCCCCCACCTTGAGCAGAAAAGAAGCAGGGGCACCCTCCAGCCCGAGAGGCTGCGCTCCCAAAGGCAAGGGTCCTCCCGCCCCCAGGCGAGCTCCAGTCGCCCTCTGCCCTCACCCCAGAGGGCCCTGCCCGCACGCCTGGATCCAAGTCCCCTTGGCTTTCACCGGCCGCCCTTCTCTGGCTGAGCTGTTGTGAGCAAGTAGCAGAAGACAAAATGCGGGGTGGGGGGCGGCACTCACTGGGTATCTGCACGGGGCTGTGGGTTCCCCACTCCACCGCCAGCGGCGGCCCGAGGTGCCTGAGCCCCCTGATCGGAAGCTCCCAGCTGGGGGCGCAGCGCCTCTCCCACAAGGCTTTTCCCAGCAACGCGTTTCAAGGGCCAGTTGGGTATCCTTGTGCCTCTGACCTCGCCAGCCTTTTGGCAGCCATTCCCTTGAATGGTGACGAGTGGCCTCGGTGAGCTGCTGGGTCAGAAGTCCTTCCGTGAGGCTTGTTCATGAAGCAGCATCAATGACCGGGGTGGATGTGCCGCCTGCCCTGACTCGCCCAATGAGGCAGCCCCTCGCGGTCTGCCGCGTGGGCTCGGAGCTGGCTCCCTTTCTGCTGGCACGTCAGCCGCCCGCCGTGGGGATAGCGCGTTTTGGCATTGCTGTTGGGCCTCCCAAGCACCGGGGAAGTGCCAGGGGCCCAGTGTGTCCAGAGTGGGAGGGACAAAAGCACGCTGGGACACCGCCACGCCCCGTGTTCACATGCTCCCTGACCTCACGTGTCTTATATGGTGGCTATTATTTTGTGGCACGCTGTGAACAGAAGTCGTTTTTGAGGACATGTGCAGGGAAGAAGCGGGCTTTCGTGGCACCTGACTCCCCGCCCCCAACTGCTGGGGAAACTGTTGCACCCGCCCTGCGGGTGGGCGGGCAGCGGGTCCCCCTGAGGGGCTTCCTGGTGACAGGGCAGAGGCGAACCTCGGCCAACAGCCTGGGCAAAGAGCGAGAGGGAGGGGGGAGGCGGCGGAAGCAGCTGGCCTGCAAGGAGGGGGCGTTTGGCTCGGGGACTCCCCTTCTTTTCAAGCTCACACGCTGTCCAGCAGTGGCCAGCACTGGAGAGACTGGCGGTGGGAGGTGCCCTTCGGCAGCAGCCGCAGGAAGTGCAGCTTAGGTCAGTGTGAGCAAAGGGAGAGATTTATGTGTTCAGGTCAGGAAAACAGTGAGGGGTGTTTGGCTTCAGGCACAGCTTGATCCAGGGCCCTGGACCGTGTCTCTGGGCAGCTCTCTGTTCTCGCGGGTGGGCTTCATTCTCGGATAGGCTGTCTCTGAGCGCAGGCCCCAGGCAGCCCCAGGCTCCCTACCATCAAGCCTAACAGCCCCCGCAAGAGGGAATCCCTTCCTTCCTGGGAAGCCGGGGGGCGGGCAGGCCCCCACAGACTTGGCTTGGAGCAGCCCGCAGCCTGACCTGCTTCTGTGGCCAGGAGGAGCCGGCATGCAGATGGGCCACGTCCGGGCCCCGCTCAGGCCCAGCCCTACAGCCCTGGGATGAGGGGGGGTGGGGGGGATGAGGGGGGATGCAGGGGGCGCCTGTGAGCTGAGGGCAGCGTCTGGGGCAGCCTCCCCTGCCCCTCTTCACAGTCAGCCGCACCCTCAGTCCCCAGACCAGTGATGACCCTGTTTAAGAGCCAGCATGGATGGGAGGCACAAAGCCACTTCCCCCAGAAAACACCTGCAGCCCACGGCTCCCTGGGGGTCGGGGGCCGGCCGGGCGCCTGGCGGCTGTGTGCTGTCCGGGGCGGAGCGCTCGGCTCCTCCGGTTCCTGCCAACCCGGCGCCTCCGCGCGGGGGTGTTGGCGACCCGCAGGCCCGGGAACCCAGGGGACTCTGGGGGTGAGCGAGACGAGCTGCCGGTCCCTCCAGACCTGGTGCTTTAAAAGAACTCCCAGCTCGACCCGCTGGCTGAGCTTTTGGCTGGGCAGGCAGTTGGCAGGGAGTTTAAACAGACCCCCGGCACCGCATGCCGCACCTCCCTTTATTTGTTCCTCGCTGCGCCCTGAGCCCTCGCTGGCTGCTGGGACACTGGTGGGGTGGGGTCAGTCGCTGCTCTGCCCACAGCAGGCAGGCCGGGGAAGTGGGTCCACGGCCCAGTGGGGACCCGTGTCCAGTCAGACCCACCAGAGCTTGGCCTCTTGGCGCACGCTCGATACATGTGGGGTGACCGCGAGGGGCTGCTTCGTTGGGTGAGTCAGGGCAGGCAGCGCACGCACCCCGGAAGGCCGCCCCCAAGAGTGGAGGAGGGGAGCCTCATTTATGTGCGTTTTCCTGACGCTCAGAGGGGCTTCTCGCCCGGTTTACCTACTTGAAAGTGAAACAAGCAAGGCCCTGGGTGCGCGGGAGTGTTTGTTGCCACTGAAGCTGCCGTCACTGATGCTGTCCCCAGTGGGAGCCGCACACATCAGTCACCCAGCCTGGATGTCAACGATGATGACTCTATTAAACGTCGTGCCTCGGTTCCATGCAAGGGGCATGCCGCAGTGCCTGGCTCCGCGCGTTAAGTAGACAGTAAATGAACCATGGAATGTTCCAGAAGTTGCTATTATAAGCAAACCTAGATGTTTCAACGCCAGAAGGCAGGGCCGGGGCTAGGCGTGCGGGCAGGAGCCGCAAACACTCGGGCCTGCGCCCCGCACCCCGCGGCGCACTCACACCCACGTCGCCCGTCTCAGCCGGCACTGGAGACCCCGGGCCGGGCCGCTCTTTGCGGGGAGGCGCTGTCCTGTGCATTGCATGGTGTTTGGCAGCATCCTGGCCTCAACGCTCGCGATGCCGGTGGCACCCCCTTCCCAGTTGTGACAACCAACCAAAAATGTCCCCACATATTGATTGCCACGTGCCTTCTTGGGGCCCACATCCGGCTGAGAACCCCTCTCCTCAGGTTTCATGTCAAGAAAGGGGCCCGCTGCCAAAGCGGGCATGAAACCGTTGGAATCAGGCTTTAGCAGACGGACCCGCCGGCGAGCCTGGGGTTAGCCGTCAGTGCTGACTTTTCCGCTGGGCTCTTGACCGTTGGGGGTCCTGCCCCTCGGGCCTGGGGCTCCTTATGAAGGAGGGAGCGAGGAAGATGAGGACACTCCCCCACCCCCACCCTGCTGCCACCGCCCAAGGGCAGCAAGTCCAGGGGAGGTGAGATTCTAACCGCCTGTGTGACTCCAGAGGACACGCCGTCCTCCGGAAAGGACGGGTCATCAGCTTCCCACACAGCTCCCCCGAACGAGGCCCCCAGAGGTCCCCCGAGGAGGGATGGGGGCTGGGAGCTGCCCCGAATCAGGGGTGCAGGCGGCTCCCACCTGCACCCTCCTGGGGGGCCCCAAGGTGCCACCCCTCCCAGGGGCTGACCCCAACCCTGGCCCCAGCGGCTGGGGCTGCTCAGCTGACCATGCGCCTATTCTGCCCCCACAGGGTGTTCTTCCTGAATGTGCCGCTCGATTCTGTCATCGAGCGGCTGACCCCGAGAAGAACCGACCCTGTCACCGGAGAAAGGTCAGTGCCAGGCTCCCAGCGGCCGGTCACCGGGGGGGCTCCTGGGGCCGGTCACCAGGGGGGCTCCTGGGGCCAGCCCCCGGGGACCGCCTCTCTCCGTGTGGCTGACTGGTGCCTCGGCCGGGCTTCTCCCGGGACAGCCTGGTGACTGCTCACAGAACACTCTAGAACGGGGGTCCATCCAACTCGCTCCCCTGGGCAGCGTTCGTCAGCCCCTGAGCCTGGACAAGGAACCAGGACGCGAAAGTCTGAGGCTCCACAGTGATGGCTGTGATGTCGCCCGTGCGCAGCCCTGGTGGCAGCTCTGGCCCAGCCTGTGAAGCAGCTGCACCGGCAGGTGTCACCTGTGTGCATCCCTGGGCCTTGGCTGTCCCAGTGACACGGTACACGCTCCCCCGGGAACCTTGGAGCCTTCCCGTGGTCACAGAGGGCGCCCTCGGAGGTTCGTTCTGCAGCCTGACCAAGTGCAGTCGCTGCGTGCGTGATGGGACGCACTTTAAAGCCCCTGCAGTCAGGGGGGGGAAGAGCTCCCATCCTCCCCTGCAACCGGGACCGGCCAGGAGCGGGGTGAGGAGGGGCCGGAAGGAAACTCCAGGGTTCTTCTAAACTGCAGGTCGCCCTGGCTGCTGGGGGACAGGCTGACCCACGTGAGGCACGATGGCCTCACGTTGCCTGGGGGTTGCTCCCGACAGTGCGCGTCTATGGCACTCCCTTGTCATCTCCGCTCCTGTTTGTCGTGACAACGTCCTTTCCCCCATTTCACTGTACGCTCCATAGACGTAGCGTCGGCGTCTGCCTCGCTTGTCACTGTGTTGTCAGTGGCAGATACAATGCCAGGCAGAGCAGATGCTTAATAAACCGTGTTTGGAAGGAAGAAGAGAGGGAGGTGGTGACAGCAAGGCGGGCGCTGGACTTCGCCTGCCGCTCCGCTCTGCCCGGCGGTGCTCGCAACCCTCTCCCCAGGGCCCGGGCCGCGTGTGGCGGCAGCCGCGGTGGCGGCGGCTGACCCGGGCCACGGCAGCACTGTCCACTGCCAGCTGGGCTGGACCCCGGTCACCGCTTCTCCTGCCCTCTCGCAGGTACCACCTCATGTACAAGCCGCCCCCGACCATGGAAGTCCAGGCCCGCCTCCTGCAGAACCCCAGGGACGCGGAAGAGCACATCAGGTTCAAACTGGACCTGTTCTACAGGAGCTCGGCCGAGCTGGAGGAGTTCTACAAGGAGGCCATCGCCGTCAATGGGGACCAGGACCCGTACACCGTCTTCGAGTACATAGAGAGCGGGATCATCCGGCCCCTGCCCACCAAAGTCCTCTGAGGGTGCAGGGCGAGGAGGGCCCCAGGGGGACAAAGTTCCCCCCCATCTTCTGGAACCTCAGCCAAGCCAATAAAGAGTGCAGGGCGTGGTCTCACGTGTCCTGAAGGGGAGGCAGCCTTGTTTGGGGGTCCGGGAGCGCAGGTCGGGAAAGCCCAGAGCTGCCGTGAAGCAGTGCGGCCAGCGGGATGCGCTGTGGCTCTGGCACTGACGCTGTGCATGCCTGGGGACGTCACTGAGCCCCAGCCGGTCCCTGTTCCCAGCCGGACGGGGTGTCACCGGGACCTGCCCCCGGGCTGCCGTGGGAGCTGACGAGCCGAGGCAGGCAGGCTGGCTCTCAGCAAGAGCCTGGCACACGGTGCTCTCTCAGACGCACCTTTACAGCCCTGCCTCTCTCCGGGCGCCGCCCCCGGCAGAACTCTCCAGAACGTGGGCACGTGCCCTCTGCCCTGTCCGGCACGGCCGCGAGCAGCTACAGGTGCGACAGAGTGAGCGGTTCTTCATTTTACTTTATTTTCATTAATTTCAGCGCAAATAGCCCCATGTGGCCAGTGGCTGCCCCGTTGGGCAGGCAGTTTTAGACACAGTGGTTTCCTAAGACTCGCTAGAACGCTGCAGGGGGTGGGCCGTCAGGCCCCGCCCCACAACTGCTCCTTGGGGGCCTGCGGAGCCTGCAGCGCCTGCAGCGTCCAGGAGGGGGCGCAATGGGACAGGGACGCCTCAGGCTAACGGAGCTCATGATCTTCTTTCATGAGCCCCCCACCCCCGGTAGGAAGATGGTTGGGTGGTCCCTCCGTTGGCAGAAAGGGACATGGTGGCCACAGAGGGTAAGGGACGGGCCTAATGTCATTCGGCTCCTGAACCTGGGGCTCCGGTGCGCTCTGCGGGGCTTCCACCGGCCAGGCTGGCCAGGGCCTGAGACTGGGGTTCCAGCCTCTGGGCTCTGGGAAGCCTGGGGACCCCCGGGCTGCTGGCTAAGGCCCCTTGTGGCCTGGGGTGGCCCCGAGTCCCTCCAGCAAAAACCTGCCTTGGCTCCGGCCGCCGCCTCCAGAAGCTCCATCAGGGACCTCCCCCTCCCAGGCCGTTTCCTCCCAACCCCCACAGGGAAGAGGCCGCTGACCCTGAAAGGCCCCCGAGAACGGGCTCCTGCCGGATGGGCCTCCTCAGGCCCCAGGAGGGGTCCTGGTTTCAGACCAGGTTGCATGCCCTGTACCCAGCACCCACCGACGAGAGGAGACAATGAACAGGGAGGGCGGCGGCCCAGCCAGGTCAGGGCTCGCCTGCCCCGCCCCCCCGGCCCCTTGTCATCTTGGATACCAGCGGATAAGACCTCACTGGGCCTGTCCGTGAAACTCCATTTGGATGTAAATCCTCAGCCTAAGAGAAGACGTCATAAAACAGTCGTTTCTTTCATTCACACGCATGCTAACATTGTGGATGGCCTACCCTCGGGGGTGACCCGCTCCATGAGCCCCCCTCCCGCTGCCCCCCCGCCCCCCAGAGCAGTGAGCCCCCCGGCCCCACGGACTTGGTGCAGCACTGTGTGAGGCGGGGGACGTCCCGCCCGGAGGGAGCAGGGGCTGTGCACTGCCAGCAGCCCGGGGCCCCTGCTGCCGCGTGACCCTGGGCCGCTTACGGGACCTCTCAGGGTTCTTGTCAAATGAGAACACAGGGCCCCGCCCGCAGGCAGCCCTGGGCAGGCGCTGTGTGGTGGGGTGAGAACAGGGCTTGGAACCCAGGCAGTGCCGTGTGACGACAGCGTGGCGCCTGCCTTCCCGCACAGTCCGGGGCGGGGTGAGCTCGTCCCGCAGCCTCCTGCGGGCCCTGTCCTCTGGGCCCCGCAGGCTGGGCGTTGGCCGGGCCTCCCCAACAAGGTGCACGGACAGCGTGAGCTTCATTGAGATGCGCTGGGCGCTCTGCGGGGTGGGCCTGACACGCTCCAGCCCGTAGAGGGCGCGGCCTCGGACACGCGGACGTGCGCGGGCCCGCGACTTCCATCCCTCGGGGCTTTGCGTGCAGGGCGGGTGCCCGGTGGGGGCCGCAGGGCGCGAGGCCCTTCTCTTGGGCGCCCTGGAGGCGGCTGGCGGCCTAACTGAGCAGTGGGGAGCGTCCTTTGCCTCCAGATCCAGCCGCGCCCCCGAGGTCTGGGGCTTGCGGGCCTGCAGAGGCCCCAGTCCGGTGGCCGGGAGGCCAACGTCTTGTTCACACCCGGATCGGCGGCCTGCTTGATGTTCGCGGAGGTCCGATTCACTTGCGGGAGAACAAAGCGTTCCGACGTGGTCATGCAGGTAAGTCCTTGGTTCGTTTCCAACCTCTTCTATCGTAAGTGGTCGGTGCAGGCTCCCCTCCGCGGCACCCAGGACGCCACCCTGGCTGGTGTCCGCGTCAGCTGGTCCCCTCCCTGCCGCCTCCCCGGGCGCAGGGGCCCCTTGGCGGTGCTCCCCACCGCACCGCGGCCTCCACAGGTGTGTCTCCTGGGGATCCCGCCTGCCCCTGATGGCAGCAGGGTTGCACCTGCCGAGGACACCCAGCTGCCCAGTCCGCTCTCAGGCAGGGATCGGCAAGAGAACTCGGGGCAGCTGGCCCCTCTCTGTCGGCCTCTGAGTCAGCCTGGGAGGCGGCAACGCCCGCGTCATTCATTCGTGTTTATGGGGTGCCCACTCTGTGCCTGGCGCCGCGGCCCTGGTGAGGCTTGTGTTTTACAAACTGATGGAAATGAGAGACTGAGAGGGACCATCTGGTTTCGGGTGTTTCCTGACACCCACTCTGCCCTTGGGTCTCTCCCCACACCCCTGTCCTCCCAGCATGCACCTCTTTGCCTGGGGCATCAGACCAGGGTGGTGCAGGGCGGTGGGGCCGGACCCGTCTGGAGATGCTGCGCCCGGCGGCAGGCGGGGACTGGGGCTGCTTCTGTCGGGCCTCTGTTGTTCTAAGGATCCTGCCGGCCGCTTCCTAAAGCACTGAAGGAGTCGTCCCAGTGGGAACGGGCGGGAGGGGTTTAAATGAGGCCGGGACGCGGGGGAGACCCCCCAGGGAGATGAAGGTGACCAGGGAGCTGAGATGTGAGGCACATAGGAGGGTTCAGAGGCCAGGAACATGCTTCCATTTAAAACACAGAAATATTGCGTTATAAACATTTTTATTAAAAGGTTACTTATTTAAAAACCCAAACAGTAGAACACACAGTTCTCAAAGAAAGTGAAACTCTCATCCTCGCCACAATAAAACCCGCAATTGTCATTTACTGGGAACGGCCAGAGTTCAAGGTTCGGGGGGACTGGATGGCCGGATGGGCGGGGAGGTGGGTGAGGGCGAGGATGGGACCGCCGCCCCGCAGCGCCCGCCCCTTTCCCTTATCTGGGGTAAGACTGCAACGTGGGATCTGCCCTCCCCACGTTTCTCAGCGTGCGGTGCAGTGTTGGTAACTGCAGGTGTATTCCTAGACTAAATCGCTTCGGTTGTGATGTGTCCTGAGCTCTATTACACAGGGCCCAGCATACGTCACGCCTGCCTGAGTGTGGTTGGGAGGGGACGTGAATGTCTCGCGCGAGACAGCGATGTGAGCATTTCACCTGAACGCCATACGGTGTGCCCGAGTGTGACATTGTTACGTGACAGCGTTACATGCTTATGATTTTGTAATAAAAGATTTTATAATAAAAAAGAGGTGTTATTTGTGCTGGACCCTGTGTATTAAAAATGCACTTATTCAAATATATAATGAGTTCAGTTTGACAGTACTGTGCTTTGGGTTTTTGCATCTATGCTTGTCAGTAAGATTGGCTTTGTCTTATTTGGGTTCCCATCAAAGCAGATCCAAGACAAGGATGTGGCTGCTGGTAGTTTATCTGGGAGGAGACCCCAGGAGGCCCCTGGGTGGGAATGGGGCCAGGGAGACAGGGGAGGGAGAAAGCCAGTAACATCAGGACCACAGGCAGGACACTGCTGGGGGCGCCTGAGGGGCCATCCCCTGGGGAGCCCCCAAGAAATCACGTGGAACGCCCCTCCAAGCCACCCCCTCCCAGAGGCTGAGCTACCCCTCACTCCCCATGCCCCATTGTTCTGGAGCTGCCCCGAAAAAAGGTGACTCCCCAACACCACCGCCATCTGGCAACCAAGCAGGTTCATGCGATGCCAGAGGGAGCCCTCGGGCTGGTGAGAAAAGAGACACGAATGCTGGGGGCTGAGAGGCTGTCAGATACGGGGCAGGTGAGGGCGTGGGGTGAGGGGCAGGAGTCCCTTCTGTGGCGGCGCCCCCTCAGCCGCCGGAGCGGGCCAGCTCGGCCGAGGGTCTAGGCGCGGCCAGCCCCGTCTGTGAAACAAGTCTTACAGGAGAGGATCGGTAGACCCAGCCACGAGCTCTCGGCGCAGGGACCCACGAGGGAAAAGGCGGGTGTGCGCTGTGACCACCCACTTCTAGGCAGCATGTCAGAGCTGAGCTTCTGGTGACACAGGGTCTGTGAACGCCACCAGCACAATAATCGCCGTCTTTGCCTGCTGGTCTGCCAGGGCAAGGGCCCTGGCATCGTTTTGGGTTCAGTGGGACTTGACTGCATCCCCCCTCCGTCCCGGAGACTCAGAACCTCTCAGTCCCCGGAGTCTCAGATGGCGGCGATGGAAGTGCCGAGTCTCGCAGCAGTTCCCGGGGGGTGAGGCTGGGGAGCGACCCGCCTCCGGCTGCTGGTTCTCAGGCTTGTGAACTCTGGCGACTCAGTGCCAGCCTCCGGCTGCCGCCCCCTGCATCTGCACAGGATAGCACCCAGTTCGGGCCGTGTGGTCGCTTCATGTCCCACGGCCGGCCACTCCCCGTGAGACTGGAGTGCTGCCCTCAGACAGTGAGTAGCGCTCCGTGGCGGAGGCCTGGCCTTGCTCCGGGACCCTCAGGTCCTGTCCTGTGACTGCTAGTGCTTTTTGGCCACTCTGTGTGGCCTCCTAATCCATGCAGATACGTCTAGCTCCACTGGATCTGCGGGGTCACATGCCCAAGGGACGGGGCGGCTTGTATCGCTGCCCAGGCCTGCTGTGGACCCCACGCAGAGCTGGCAGGCTCGGAGTTTCTCAGCAAACGAGCCAGAGCCGTGTTCCTGCAGCAGGCGGCCTCTGACCTGGGGGCCCAGCGCGCCCTCTCTCACACGGGGCAGGAGGCACGCGGGGCAGGAGGCACGCGGGGCAGGAGGCACGCAGGGCAACAGTTCGTTCCTTCCATTAGAGGGACAGCTTGGCCGCCTCGGCCGCTGACAGGGCGGGACCCACAATCCTCGCGTCTCTCTCCCTCCTCCCGGCACGCCCACACCCCCTGTCCAAGCAGCTGCCACTTCCTGTTTCCCTAGCCCATGCTGATGTGGCGCCTGTGTAACAGGCAAGCATTAATATCTGCGACAAGTGTCTTTGGACTATATTGTAATGAAGGGCTGATGGGTATTGTGGGAGAGTGGAAATTGAGACCCAAAGGAACATGCCCACTTACGAGTGTACAGCGGGCTGACGCGTGTACATACCAGCGGCTGGGTCCAGGCTGCAGTGGCCGTGCTTCCGCGTCCCTGGAAGAAGGGCCGGTGTCACGCACCGCCCACACGTGGGCAGATGGGCAGCAGGTGCTGTCGCCAGGCACGGGGAGCAGCGCGACGCCCGCCACTCTCCATCAGGCTGGCTCTGACATTTTGTTCTCTGTAATTTCCTATCCCTGCCTCCTGCGGCTGCCCCCCAGGGTGTATCTAACACGTGTGATTAGACACGTGTAGTCGCCTCCTTTACCACTCCTTGGTGAGGTGACAGGCAGTTCAGTTTCTCCACACGAGGGAACGGAGCCCCGGGACGAGACAGTGGCGGCAGACTGGAGCCTCTCAGGAGATGGCGGACTGCACCGGCCCTCCCGCCTGACGGCCCTGGGAACGAGGCGTTGGCCTATCAGTGCGCACGCGCCCTTCGCTGGAGGACTGTCTGCTCCAGTGAGGACGTCACACCCGGCAGAGCCGTGCCTGGAGTAGCCCGCGGTCATCTGTGGTGACTGCATTGCTTGGCGGGGCCGGCCTGGTACTCTAGACACACGTGACGGGCCAGCACTACCGCCACCTCTGAGGATGCCGGGAGTCTTCCAAACTGTGCCCGAGGCACAGCACGGCTCCTGCCCCGCGCCTCGGCGCTCCTGCCCACCCGGCCTTCTCCCGGCCCGAGGACTGACGCTGAGGGTGAGGGGACACGCGTACAGACTGCGTTCTCAAGCCTGCCGGCCCCGGTTCTGGTTAAAACCAAACACTGCTTTCACCGTCTACCCCGCTTTCTCCCCCGCAGGGACCTCTGGTCTGTTAACCACGGCCAAACAGCCCTGTGCGACAGGCTCCGGGCGCCGTCTCGCCTGCCGGTGTGGTGGCGGCAACTGGATTTCCGCTCTTCAGAGTAGTGCCACCACTGGGCCTCTGCAGCTGCAGAATGTTGTCACCAAATGAAGTCCAGCTCCTCGGCAGCTACTCTCGCTGTCACTCCTGGCCTGGGGACAGCCACCACGGGGCTCTCCCGGACTCGGTAGCCGCCCCCTTGCTTTGGCCACAGGGGCGCCCTCGTTCCGGGACTAGTGCCCTGGTAACGGGCGACGCCATGATCTTGCTCGCTCCCCGCCCACGCCCACAGAAGAGGCTGCCGAGCACGGAGACGAGGCCGCCCACGAGCCAGGAGCCGGGGCCTCCAAGCAAGAGCTGTCTGGCTGGCACCCTGACCTCGGACCTCCAGCCACCAGGGCTGTGAGGAGTAGAACCTGCGTGCAAGCCACCAGCTGACGGTATCTTGCTATGGTGGCCTGAGCTGAGACAAGTGACTGTTTAAAACAAAGTAACTTTGTACATGGGCTGTATGCTGCCTGCAAAAGGAAAATCGACAAGGACAGCAGGAAGGCTGGGCGACATAAACGGGGTATCAGCTACCCTCCAATCAGTGTCACGGTGTCCCTTAATCCTTTCCTAATCCTTGCATATGTGCCACTGTAAAATAAACACGGGAGGTTTTGAATCCCTCTGACAGTCTCTGCTTTAATTGGATTTGTTTATTCACATTTAATGTAATTATTTTTCTACTTGGGTGTAAAGCCATTTCCTTATCACTGCTTTTTATTTTCCCATCCTATCCTGTTCATTTTTCTCCTTTCTTACCTTTTGGATTATTTTCTCAACGTTCTAGTTTCCTCGACCCCGCCCCCCGCCCCGCCGCACCCCCTTGGCTTATAGACTCTTGCTTTCAGCGGTTATTCCAGAGAGAGCTTTGCTTGGCGAAGGTGAACTGGATGGGGAGGGTGCCTGCTCCCAGACAACGCGAGGCAGCAAGAGCTCCTGACTCGGGGCTGTGCACCTCTCCGAGCCTCGCAGCGCCCGTTCCCCACCGTCGGGCCTCCCCGGGCCCTGCCTCGAGAGCGGTCATCCCTGCTGCCCCCGTGAACTACCCTCCGCCCCGCACCCAGTGGCAGCCTCCGCGGCGCCCGGCCCTTGGCGCCGGCCTGCTGTCGAGGACTCGTTCCCCATTTCTGTTGGTCTGAAAAGGTCTGCTTCACTCCCCGAGGGCGCCTTGCTGAGGTCAGGGCTCTCAGCCGGCATTTTCCTGCAGCGCTTTCCGGCGCCTTCCACCGCCCGCCCACGCTCATCGTTCCCATCGAGAGTCAGCGTGCCTTACACACGCTGCTTCTGAGGGAGCGCGTCCTTTCCCTTCGCTCACAGGTTCTGTCTTTGATTTTCAGCGGTCTTACGGTGATATGTTGAGGTGTAGTTTTCATTCCGTTCACCTTGTGTGGTGCGGGTTGAGCTCTTTTGGTTGTTCTCAGCAGGAGTGTGGGTCGGAGTTACACGTTTATGGCTGTGAAACCCCTGCCATCAGTCCTTGGCTTCAAGGCTCACCAGGCGCTGTTTACCCGACGTTAACAGCGCGCAGTCTAACACAGTGCTGGAGCTCTGCTGGTCGTTTCCCCGAACCTCCCTCGTGCGTTTTCTGCAACAAACTGGAGGCTGAGCGGGCTCTGAGGTGGCTGCTGATGGCCCCTCCTCTCAGCCACACAGCTCCCCCTCTGCTCACGCCCCGGCGGTGCGACCTACCCTTGCTGCCTCACTCCGTCCACGGGAACCTGAGAAGATAGGCACGCAGTATGCAAGTGATGCTGTGATTTCTTTATTTTGAATAAAAAATTGGCCAGGATAACAATACTAGTGGCTCTGCATACGAAACACAACATATCCAAGGCTATTTCACATTTACAAAACTGCCGTTACGCACAGCACCGGGAATTTCACAGCAGCTTCATTAGACTCTAAGGGCTGGAATCAGAGGAGCAACAGAGGGGAATCCAGAATTCCAGAGGGACCGCCAAAAACAGGCGGGCCCTCCTTACCCTGGTGGCTGCCAAGCAGCCAACCAGTGAAGAAACAGAGGGCTGTTGCCCCCCGCCCCTTAGTAATTAAAATAAGGCTGCCGCAAGGGCTACACACTGACAAACACCCTCCAAGGTTAACCTTTTATTTTCTCTGAAGCCTTTCCCACTTCATGCTTTCCCAGAAACCTCTGTCTTAATATTAGATAAAAGCTCAGGACACTGGTATGTTATCTTCGGGAAAAGAAGGCTAGATAGTGCTAAGGGTATGGCGTGGTCTAGTTCAACCCAAGCTCAGTTCAAACTGAGACGACCCCCCCCCGGCGGTCTGTCCTTTGCAGTCTGGAATGCACTGGACGCAGTGAGCCAGGCTACAGCTTGCAGGCGGTGGGAGTCCCTCACGCTGCGCACCACGAGCACCCACTCTGTGCAAGGCACTTGGCACCAGGTGCTGCTGGAAGCACCGCGATGGAACGCGGTCCCTGCCCTTGAGGAGCTTACAATCTAGAAATACACACTGTGTACACAGGTGCAATGGGGAGAGGCGGCCCACTTCCCTGGATGGGGGGGGTCTTTTAAGCAAAATGTGTTATTCTTCATAAATGTATCATTTAAACATGAGAAGTCTTAATACACCACTGAATCAGAGGGCAAAAATTTAAAAACCATCTTACTTTTATAATTTTAAGTTTCTAGATGCCTGTTCTTTTTATTTCAAAAAATGTCACATGTAAACATACAAAAATTCAAAGCCAAGCACAAAGATTAGCATAGGCGTCAAGTAAACATAACATATACATCAGTGTACACAACACGGGCTTATTTTCTATACAGGCTTATTTTTGTATAAACAAGTTTGATATTCACTGTCCTTTCATACATTAAAGTACAAATCTGAGTCAAAGTCTTGAAACAGACGTAACTGACTTTTGCATTTACTTCTGCATTAGTACCAAAACCAAACACCCTAAACCCTACCGGCCGCTAGCCAAGCGTAACACCGATAGGTAAAAACGCCGCAGAGCCACCACGGCCTCTCACAGCGACCCACGCTTCACGGGTCCCCCGGGAAAGCCACAGGGCTTTACGATGCGAGGTAAGCAGGTCTGCACCTTAGAAACGCACGGAACGTGCAGAGCCTGATGTTCACTTCCACCGACCGCCCTCAGTGATTCCGCCAGTGGGCCCGCACCTCTGCCGGGCGGCGTGCGAGCCTCGCCTGCCCTGTGCTTGCGCCTCCCAAGCCCGGAAGGAACATGCGACTGCCGTGGTGCTCCCCGTCATTCCGCTGCAAGGGAGCCGCGGGTGGGGCCTCAGGCCGCATGGCGCGTCTCCCCATAGAGCACGGCCACGACTTGAAGACGATGCAGGGCAGGAAAAGCCGAGCCGCCCAACGGGGTAAAGGCTGGGGGTGGGGGGCGGGGGGCGGCAACTGCCACCCACCGAAAGGATGGACTCCTTCACAGGATGCCCATGCAGTCGCTCCCCCGGTTAGATCTGTTGGTTTCATACGGCGTTTTCAGAAGCAGCCCGTCCTAAAACAAACCGGGTCCGCGAGCAGGGGGCCGTGGCCTGCCTAGCCCCCCAACACCAGCCTCTGCCCCGGAAAGGCACTCACCCCGCAGCCTCCTCGGGGTGCTACACCCTTTAGATCAGCAGGAGCAACCCTGCAGTCTGCAAAGCCGACTGCCATCCCATTCCATTCAACTCCACTCAAGGACAGTCAGGTTTCACACGTTCTCCGTCTGTCTGGAATATACGGCAGACGCCAGGCCGGCAGACGTGGGGATCTCAACGCCAAAAGCCCCTGTCAGTGTCAGGAGCAGGCAGGGCACGTTTAGTAACTCTGAGCCTTGAGACACAGTTTAAAACTCTGCTTACAGCTGCCAACTGATACTTCCACCAACAGCGGAAATGAACACAGTTCACGTGGGTTAATGTGTGAGGGGACAGGTCAGACCCTGGAGACATCCTGCAGGCCACGGCGTTGCTGACGCCACCGACACACAGCAGGACAGAGAGCACCAAGACACATCCGTGACGGAGCGCTGGGCCAGGCAGAGGTGCGGGGCCGTGATGGGTGCCTGTAAAGGGGTCCACTGATCTGTCTGCTGTGCATGCTGCCCAATCTCTTAAGAAAAAGGAAGGGCAGAATATACTTTTCCCTTCAAAAACTGAGGCCTCCTGATTTTGACCGTGATCCACTCAGATTAGCTCCAACCTGAATTTTTGCTCGCCAAGAGTGACGTGGCTTCAGAGGCGGGGGCGGGAGGAGGAGGGAGTGAAAAACCCAGCGCCCCCCAGCCCAGGGGCCGCTTTCTAGCCGGTGCAGGGCAAGGCCGTCCCAGACGGGGCTCTGCCTGTGCAGTCGGCGGCGCTGACCTCTTTTCCTTAGATGGTCAAGTTGGGAAAAAAAGACAACAGCAGACACAACACTAGCCCTCAGGTGTGAATGAATCAAAATTATACTTACTTTTTTTTTGTTATATCAGCAAAAATTATTTTTTGGTGTGCTGCAAAATTTTAGCAATTAGTTTACATGCCATGAGAGAAAGCGGTTGAAAGCGCTGCTCTCTCCCAACGTCGAGCCAGAACCACTACGCACTCTCACACAGGGAGGCGTTTGGAAGGAAAGCGACAGAGTTTACCAGGCTCACTAGCACTTTCTGAATTCTGAACGCAGAACAAAGAACATTCCAAAGCCGAGGGCTCGGCAGGGCCTCCAAGGGCCTGGCCCCCACCACACAAACGCCACACAAATGGGAGGAGGAGGACGTGTGTGGCTGTTGGTCACATCCTCACCCAATAGCAAGCGTTTCTCAAGTGAGGCAAAATGTCTTTCACTAAATACAAAACAAGAGTAGGAAACTGTGTCCCAGTCAAGGCAAAAGAGGTGGCAGGGAGCATGAGTCAGTTTCACCCTGTGTATTTCCCCTCCGACTTTCCAGAAACAGGCACCCTTTCAAGCTGCGAGCCTGCTGGTCCTGATTAGCACCAGTCCCCGGAGCACGATGTAAAAATCCAAGAACACTGGAATTCCGTAATGGCTGTTTTTTATTTTAAGTTTTAAGACCAATTAACACTGAATGTCTCAAACAGCCCACAGAAAGACGCCTGTACAGTGACTATCAGGGACCTCAGCGGAGAGGACACCCTCCTAGCATGGCCAACGGGCGCACACACTTGCACGCCAGGGCGCAAGTGTGCGCACCTGAGCTGCCACCAGGCCTCCGGGTAGGTTCTGCACACTCCTGTACTGGACATAAATGGAACACCTGCAAATGGCAACATTCAAAACACTCCCAGTGTTAATACTTAAAGGAGAAAACATTCTCCCACTTCTGTGTACAAGTAGCTCACATAGGTCACCACGGTTCAGTCGGAGGCAGGGCGACCCGGGTGGACTGGAACGCCTGACACCCTCATACACACTGGGGAGCTGGGGCAGGAGATCAGACGACACGGGAGACCATCAAAAATACGTCGCCATTATTAACTTACAAGTGTCACCTGACTTTTTGACACATTAAAACCAATTTTACAATCGGCTTCAGCCTCTTAAAAATATAAAGTTTTAGGAAAATGTTTTCAAACAAGAACTGGTGGGACGGAGTTCCGCAGCTATTCACGGGACACAAGAGCAGGCTGCACGTCCAGGCGCTTGAACTCCTGGGGCACGCCGGCCCAGGTTTAAGCGCTCTGGAGCCGCAAGGCAGTTCCAGACCATGGCTGGGGCTAAATCCTAGCTCCACCTCCAAGGCCCTTTTCCAAAACCTCTAGAAGAAATCATTCTGTCCTAGGAACGAGAGCGCATTTGTTCAAACTGCTTCAGTCAAGACACTTGAAGAACAGGCGTCCTCGCTGGGTGGGGAAAGGGGCCGGCTCTTGTCTCAGGCCGACCGGGAGCTCTGCATTCAGTCAGGAGACGGGGCTGTGCTGGCGAGGGGGACGCGGGGGCCCTGGGCGGCCCGGGGGAGCGCCGCCCCGTGGCGCAGGCCAGCCTCCCGCGCCCCGTCTCTCCAGCCGGAGAGTGTTGTCGAGCACATCACACGCCCTGTCCACGCCCCACCACTGACACTCAGAAGACAGGAGAGTCGCAGAAAGGGCAGGGGCTTTGCAGTAACCTCTTAATCCAGTCGGGATCTGCAAAGGGAAGACCAGAGGGACTGAGCGTCAGCCTCAGAACAGGGTGGGCGAGCCGCAGTGTCAGGGGACGGGCCCTCTGGACGGGCTCTGTGTCCCTGGACACAGCGCCCCGCTGGACATTCTAAGCGAGGCCGGACTAGCCCTGGGGTCCCCAAAGCTAAATGTGTGGTGACGCTGTCATCCTTCTGTAATGAAAGAGGAACACAGGGTAGCGGAGGCGTGTTCCATAGAGCTGAACTTACTCGAGTTAAAGGGTTATCTTCTTCAGAGTTTCACTTGTACACTGTTAATGTTAAAACACGTAAAATCACAGTGATTTAAAAATGCGTCACCTGGAGAGAGAAGAGCATGGCGAGCCCCCGCCTGTGAACTGGCACCCCTCCCCCCAATGCCGGGCAGCAGCTTCCCCTCCTCCCCAACGCAGCCTGAGGCTCAGCCCAAAGTCAGCGGAGGGGGGCGTTTGTTTTTTAAACTTGTTTCAATCCTTCCCTGACTTTCTGCCTAAATAATATACTAATTTTCAGAGAGTGCTTATGAATTCTCCCAAATTCGGTTCAAAATAACCCAGTGAGAGGGAAGAGGGCGGGGCCCGCGGGTGAGACGTGAGGGCTGCGGCCGGCAACCCCTGCAGCCGAGGGACGGGCACACGAGGAGGCGTCACGCTCTTTCCTCCACGCCGTACCCGGTGGCATTTTCTCTAATAAAAAGTCAAACACGGAACATAAGCTGCCAACATACCACCTCCTCACAATCCGAGTGCTTCAGCCAGGGAAGAAAAAGGCAAGCCTAAGGGTGTCATTTTAGGGGGGAATGTTTTCTGTTTTACTTCACCGAGACCAGATCCCCCCAGGAGGTGTATGTGACTGGGTCCAGTTAGCTCACTTGGTTAGAGTGCGATGTTCATGACCTGCAGGTCATGAATCCGACCTTCCTGTGGCTGTTTACGTCTCTAAACTCCCTCACCGCGTCCACAATCTTATTTCCAAGCAGTTATCTCAGGACGTTGGCTTTGTCACTGGGGCATCGGAAAAGCACACAGACCAACCAGAATAAAAGCCCAGCATGGCTGCCAGAAGGACCCCACCTGCACGTCCTGTGACCATCTAGCAACTCTGTTGTCGTACCCAGGGTCATGTGCTGTGGAGTTTCCCCTCAAATGTGATCTAGCTACATCAGGTAAAACCACCTGGGGCAGGTTGTAGAAGGAATCCCTTGCAGCAACAGAACAACAGACTTACACACTGAAGTGCGGCGCAGACGCGACCATGACATAGTCCCAGCACCTTTCTAAATTAGCGGTGGTGCATGACGCTGCTGTGCAGAGCAGCGCGAGCTGACCGTGGCCGCCAGGCGCCCGTGTGCCGGCCTGCGGGCTCCGCCTCGCCCTCCCCGGGCGGGGGAAGCATCACTCACCTTCGGGAGCTGGGTGGCGGGCGATGCTGTCGTGGAGCAGACACCTTCTGTAGATCAAGCTCTGGCAGGACTGGTAGGTTAAAAAGCACCTGAAAGAAAGCAGACAGTCTCGTCTGTTCCACCGGCCCCTGGAGGGTGGACAGCGTTGGTAACTCACCCGTTATCCTAAAAGCAGCACTAACCAAGCGAAGGGCGAACACTGTTCAAACCCCTGACCGCGCCGTCTCCGTAGCGGGCTGCACTACAGGAGGCCGCACGGGGATGCTCTGAGTGAAGGGGAGGCACCTGTGTCCCGCTGGCAAGAGGCGGCTTCTCACACGGACAGCGAGCGACGCGCAGGCTCGCGGCTTCTTTCTTGCCTGTTTGCAGCACTGGGAAAGTTTACTCTGTCCATACCTTACTGCGTTGAAATGTTGTTTAAAAAATCAACCACATATTAGACTGAAAACTGTTCTTGTGAGTGACTTTTAAGATGAGGTCCCAGCACTATTTTCACGAATCTGACAGCACAGTGGGGAAAACCCGAAGGATGTAGAAGACAAAACTAAGGGTGTCAATAAAGAAGGGAATGAATGTTCATGGGCTCCGGTTCTACCCAATGACGGTTCACCGGGCATCTTCCCAGACCTGGCAAGTCAGGAAAGCAGGATGCAAGGAGACAGGAGAGCGCATGTGCGGGTTCTGTGGGGAGGTTCCCCTGTGGCCAGGGAGCGGAAGAGCGCCAAGAGGAAAGGGGCCGGAGGGAGACCCCACGGAGGTCCACCTGGAGGCAGGCTTGGGCGTGCAAGAAGGCCACCCCCCTGCCGAGGGGGGCGAGCGCCACGTCCCCCGGGAGAAAGCACACGGGGGCATTCTGGCACTGGCCTCAGTCAGCAGAGGGAGGGGCTTACACGTGTGGTGTTACACCTGTGAACTCTGGAGCCGGAACGCCCAGTTCTAGCTGTCACTGCCCCGTGTGACTCTGAGCGCGTTATTTAACGTCCCCGATGCCATCTTCCTCATCCGTAAACGTGGGGATAAGTGTACATCCCCCCGGCCCTTGTGAGCAGCGGTGAGGACCGGTGTGTTGCTCACAAGAGTACCAGCCACAGCGACAGTGTTCAAGAGGCGTCTGCGGCTGGAACCATTACAAGCCAAATGCTGCTCAGGCTCGTACAGAAAAATGGGTCCGAAGACGGACATCAAGGGGATGAAGTGGATGACGGGGCACGAAGGGCCAGAGGCAGGAAGGAAGACAGGGAGCACTGTGTGCAGGAAGCCTGGTGATGGGAGTGCGTGGGGGACAAGGAGGAGGAAGTGACTGGCAGTATCCACAAAACAAGGACACGCGCGGGCTCCCTCTCGGAGTGAGGCCGAGGGCCAAGGGAGGAGGGCGCCTCCCTTTTATTGTGACGTTAAACAAGTACACAGCACTTTCATATTCCACTAAGTTGAACAGGTATTACTTTTGAGTAATAATTTTGAAAAATGTAATGCTACTTCAAAAGAAAACAGTGTTCCACAAATAAAGCAATTCCTCTCCCTATCAAGCAGCAAAAAAGCGTCATTGAAGGCCGCGCTGCTTCAGTCAGGCCCGAGGACGGCAGCTTTTCTCCCACCTCGTGCCCGGGGCACACCTGTCTGGGACAAACACTTCACAACTCCGCGCTACAGGGGACTGAAAACATCACAGGAGCAGGATCTGGCTGCGAACGGCTTACCGGAGCCAAATGTGGCCGTTGGAACAGACTGCCTGTTTGCGATCCGTGAATGGCAAGATCTCTTTACATAAACTGCAGTGCTCGGGGAAAGTCTGCTTGTTCATCTTCTTCGAGATGTGGCCGATCAGCACCTAGTAAGACAGAGCAGTCGCAATGTTTAGAGTACAGGGCTTCCGGACGGAAATGAAAAACTACGCCACTCTGTACACGAGACAAGAGATTTGCATCTCCATCCTACTGTCTGGGAAGTGAAAGGGCTAGACGTCCCACTGCATCATCTGGCTGAGCAAGATCGACTCATTCAGGCACCTGTGACGACAGCGTGAACAATAACCACCGAAGAAAAAGCCGTTCTGAAAACCACAATCTTGTCACTTGCCTTGTTTTCGCTGCTTCCAAAACAAGGACTTCAGAGTTCTGTCAGAACACAAAGTATTTAGCTATTACTTACAATGTTCTAATTTTAGGAAGGAAAAGCCTAATTTCTATAGCCCAAATATTGCATTAAGAGAAATACTAACTTGGTAGAATTGTATACATGTCTATTCTTCAAGAAAGGCTTACAAAGTAAAAAAGATAGGAGTAAAAAACCCCAATCATTTCCCCTTCTGATAGCCCCAAGACCCCTAAGCGATCCAGCCTAGCGGCTGCAGCATGAAACCCACTGACCCCGTGGCAGAGGCGGGAAGGGGCAGGACCCCCTGGGGGCCGGGCCGGGGAGAGGCCGACAGGGCCGATCTCAGCTCCCCCTTCTCTGCTTTGGTCTTAGAGTTGCACTGCTTTAACATGAAAGCCTGAGCCCCGGCTGGTGTGGCTCAGCCGACTGAGCACCAGCCTGCGAACAGAGAGGTTGCTGGTTTGATTCCCAGTCTGGGCGCAGGCCTGGGCTGCGGGCCGGGCCCCCAGTGGGGAACGTGTGCGAGAGGCAACCGATCAATCTCCCTCACTCCCTCCCTTCCTCTCTCTCTAAAAATAAATAAATAAAATCTTAAAAAATGGAAGCCTGGAAAACACTGATCTACCTTACTTTGTTGGAAAAAGCTTCAGGGACGTCATCACTGGGATGGGAAACACCAAACTCCTCAGCACCTAGTCTTTCTGGCAGATAATGTCCTGTGTTTTTAATCCACTTACACTCGAGTCCTGGGGGAAGGACCCTCTAAACCTGCCGTTCACTAATACTACTTCACTGAAGGCTTGAGGGGTGTCTTCATAACTCCACAAGTGTCTGACCTACTTACTCTGGACATAGAGATTTGAAGCTATGTGGAGACAGGGAGCGGTTTCCCACCAGGAAGGATGGCTCCTGCTTGCTCACGAGCCTTGCGCACACACGCCTGCCTGTCTGCCGGTTTAGCGCCCGCCTTCTCAGCGGGGGCGACATTCTTCCCAAAGGGGCCAAGAGTGATTCTTGGCGAATGGAAAAATCTTGCCCTTTTTATGTATAAAGTACCGACGTTCACATAGTACATAAACAGACACACAATATATCTATGGCATTAAAATTTCACGGGCAACAACTATTAGAAAAAAAGTCTAACAAGGCCAGGGGGCGGCGACGGTGATGACGGGGTCGGGGGAGGAGGAGAAACGCCGGCCTCATCAGGCCAGCACACCAGGCCGAGGCGCTCAGGGCTTACCGCTGCTGCTCAAGCAACGTGTGGGGTGTAAAAAGATTCACTTTATGCACACAGTGGGATTTTTAAGACAAAAACACATGTTCACAATCAAAACTCAGTTGCTGTGGGTGGGCAGAAACGCAGCCTCCTCTCCTGCGACTGGCCATCAGGGCCACGTCACCAGGCTGACGCGGCCGCCGTGCTACCTGGGCGCCGGGCCGTCGCTCTGCACCGGGGAGTTCGGCCTTGTCATCTCACTTGCCAAAGCTCTGCGGCACAGCGCAAGACGTAGTTTTTGGTGATGTGACCAAAAAAGGGACATCATTTTAATTCATTCCCACCAGCCGGTTATCGCTGCGTTGGCTGCTGCCATCATCTTACTGGACAATCTCATGGAAGAGGTCAGTGCCCCGGTAAACAGCCAGGGGCTGCGTGTTCTAGAAACTCCCGCGGATCGCCAGGGTGCCGGATGCAGCCCACCGGCCACCACTGCTCTGAGTGCCACCAACCCACTGCCGTTACGACCAGGAACCCATGTTTAAAAGGTGACTTTCAAAAATGAAGCCAGTTCCATGAACAACACATCTCAACTACTCTTGAGAAGGTTGCAAACATCCTGTGAGCAATAATTTCAGGGGTGCACATATATGTACACAGAGAGAAAGTCCAACAAGTGACTGGGAGTGGTTTAACACCAGGGACAACAGTCTTCGAATGTACGGCCTCCAAGGAATGTTTTAAATAAGGCTTTTTAAGGGTCAATCTTCCCAGGGAGAAAGGATGCGGCCGCGGCGGTGGTGATGATGTTAGCAGACCGAGACCGCACGGTCCCTGTAACACGAGCTCTTCCCTCTGGATAACAGGGGCCACACCGCCTTAAGTGTTCTTCCCGCGGAGAACGCGCCCTGGGGACCTTTAAGGGGAATGCGGAGGCCCCCGTTTCCCCCAAGCCTGATGCTGTCAGGGAGCTTGAATTCTGTGGACTACATTTTGCATAACACCATATGATTGTTACAGTAACAAAATAAAGATTATACCCAGTTTTTATAAAAACAACATGAGTAACCTGTTTACTTTATATGCCCTTAACTAAATCAGAAGACATCCCCAAGGCCTTTCAAACGGAAACATCCCCCCCACCCCCAAACAAAGAAACAAACTTTTTGTCAACAGCAAGGGACAGGCACACGGTGCCTACCTCTGCACCTGTGGCTGCCCAGTCACCTCCGCGTCCCCTGAGGACAGCCTCCTGGAGCTCATCCTCAGTCCGGAAACCTCACCTGCAAACCCTGTGCATCACACACAGCCACAGGGAGGGGAAGAACTGAGCTAGTATTTTGTGTGACACGAACGATGTGCTTCTTCCTTATTTGCCAGCACCTCATGCCTATCAACTACCTAAGACACATCACAGCAAAAACTGAGCTTTAGAAAATTCAATTTAGGTCACAAAGACAGCAGACTTTTCACAGCTTCAGCATTTTTGTCAACACCTACCCGTGCTGTTCGGTCATCATACTCTTCATCAGACATTAGGAAGTTACAGAGTCCCCTGGTGGGGATGCTGGTGTTTTCTGTGATCCAGGTGTGCAGGTACACTTCTCCCAAGACTCGCTTCATGTGCTCCCTGGTCAAGTGCATTTCCACGGCTTCGATTTTCCCTTGGATTTCGAGGAGTTTCTCCTCCATGGGCTCACGGCCTCCAGCGTCTCCAGACTGGGCGAGGGAGTCATCTGTGGGGTCCTCTGGGTCCCCTTCTTTGCTCCTCTCCTGAAGGCCTTGCTTCGTCACCTGTTTGGAGGAAGTGCCTTCCTCTTGCTGCTCGTCCTCGGCATTGCCCGCTGCAGGGGAGTCACTCAGTAAGATTTTTGAGTCTTCGCGGGTGGGCTTCCACAAGGCCTCGGAAGGGGTTTTCTGCATCGACTGGTATAAAATCCTCAGGAGGAAAAGCTTGAAGCGCCAAAAATAGGTGGCCCCGCTGCTTTCGATCTTTTTTTCCAAAGCTTCTTGTAAAAACTGCGGGATGTGTTTATCTTTTAGAATCTTCCAGCGTACTATGTCTATTAGATCTACCTGCTTAAAGAGATTCTGAATTGAAGACTCCAGGAGCTGAGCAGCTGCCTCTTCAAAGGTTTTGAGAGCAACGAACTGGACCTGGTAGTTTTTGTTCACGGGATGGAGGCCATTGACCATGCCCTCCGTTGTGATGATGGCCAGATACGCGCCGCAGGGGCTCACCGCTATCCCGTGAGTCCTCACGGAGCCAAACACATCGGAGAGTCGGATCAACTGGTGCTCGAACTTCAGTGCGACATCTGTGAAAATGGGAATCAGCTGCCGCACCTTGCCGTCGCTGGAACAGGTATAGACCGTCCCATTCTGCTTGTCTGCAGTCATGGAGACGATCGGGAGCGAGTGAAGGCCCGTGACGTGGGAGTTGTGAACGTTCAGACCTGCTTTGGAGATCAGCAGGAGACACCAGAACACATAGGGTCCTCTGGCAGCCACCACCAAGCTACAGCTACACTTCTGGTACGGGTGATAAAGCGGGACACATTTGATGCTGTGCACGGGCAACTGGTCCATCTCCTTCCACAAGACGACAGGCTGCCTTAAAGTGAAATAGCCTTTCACTGCTTTGAGATTGACAGGGAGGATTTTTACAGGTCCGAAAGCACTCCCCACAATAAGGCCGCTCATTTTCCGATTATTGTGCTCATATTCCCACCAAAACAAGACACTGGGAGAGTTGATGCCCGACTCAATCGTGCTGCACGAAGAGATGGATTCCTTTCCCACGAAGGGGAGCTGAAACTGCCACACAGCGATGTTGCCGTTCTCGAAGAGGACCGCCAGGAGCACGCTCCCCACGTCCCGGCACTCGTTGTTGTGCTTGACCTGCTGGGTGGTGCAGATGCCCGACCACTCCATTCTGACTGGCGTCTGCATGCTGTGTCTCCGCTGAAACTCCGCAAAATCCGCCAGACTCCCTGCTGGGGCCTCGTTCTTAGAGAGCCGGTAACTGGTCTCGTAAAGACGTTCCCCGTAGATCTCCGTCAGGTCGACCAGCTGGACCCACTGGAGTCTGTTGAGGTTAGCCTGGATGGTCAGGCGATTGTCCATGGTCAGTGCTGCCAAAAGGCACCTGCCATTGGCGTCGCAGCCCACGGGGGACCAGCTGGTGTACTTGAACCCTCTCAGTGGTGGCAAGGCCTTCCCCTCGGGGTTGAACGCCCGATCCAGCATGAAAGTCTGGCTGACTGTGGGGTCTGCAGAGGTGGCGAACCTCTGCTTACACTCGGCGACCTCCGCTTTTGAGCCAACCTGAAAATGAGAGAGAAAAACTATTAGATAACTATTTCACTCTAGAAACATATTTCTATAACTTAGGGCATGTTAACTAAGTCATATTAACATATACAGTAATTTTGTATTGCTTCTGCTAATTTTGGTATGACATGCATTTAAAAGATCAAATACAGGTCTAAAACTAAATAAGCACATATTCAGAAAATGGCAATTTTTAAAAAAGGTTCAAAATAACTCTCATTGCTACTTATAGCCTGGTTCCACCTTCTTCTTAGAATTGACATAAGCAATAAGGACAAGAGCGAGGCGCTTGATTCTTAAGAGTCAGCAGAGTGCTTAGCTGAACTAGTCACAAAAGCAATAAAGGTGTCAAAATTCGTGAAAATACTCATATACATCTTTGCTACAGTTAGATATTTGGATTTTTATAACATCTTTACAACACAAATGCAACCTTCAAGTTTTCTAGCTGAAATTTCATTTATAAATTACGCCGAAAGCCAATTCCCACTGCTTTCCGGTGCTTCCACAGAATAGCGTCCCCTCCGACTACTGGCCGACCCCTGGGCCCTCCCACCCGCCCCTCCCGGGCCGCCTCGCCTAGAATGCGCCTTCCTCCCAAGAGACCCCGTCTGAGACCCCGTCCGGCTCCCCGGGCTCCCCTCCTCCAAGGGGGCGATGCACGCCAGCAGCGCCCAGCCGAACGCTGGCATTTCTTCAAAAACATCATAAAGGGACGTTGAAGATGGAGGAAAAGCTAAGCGACCAAAAGAAAGTGGTCCAGAGCCCTAATAGCCAGGGAGCCTAAAGCCAGAAGAAAAAACCCCCCAAAAACCAGAAAAGCAGAGGTTAAACTATGGTTTCTGTCATGTCAAGAAGGACTTGACCTGCTGTGTTAGAGAAATGGATAACAGAGAGAGCAGAATCTTTCCATTCCTTTAGTGTCATGTTCCTTTTACATAGAGGCTGATTCTCAAACTGGAAAAGGCAGAAGGCTGTGTTTAATAAGAAATTCAAGCCTAAGATGTGTACAGATATAATTAAAATCTACTTTAAATGAGTTTCAGTCCCTGAGCCCAGAGGAATCACACTGCAGGACACAGAGAGACCCTAGAAGATGCTGAACTCAGAGCCGCTGACTGCACCCCCCACCCCGATAGAGCGCGGGCACCCGGGGACGTGTGCGAGCCGACACACAGTCAATAGTTTAACATGTCTCCCAGAAGATAGAGGGAAGACAGAAACTGCAGACCATCGAGCCTGACGGGATGAAAGTCCTCAGAGCGTTAACAAACGAACTGCGTGCGCAGTCGGCCATGACCATGTGAAACCAGCACAGGATACCTGGAGAAGCGTAATCTAGTCTCTTTTCTGCTGAGACGTCCAGATGACCTAATGAATAATCATATAAAATGGAAGGCAGATATAACGATGTCCAACAAATGAATTAGCTGACTACCTTTTCCTAAGGTGTGTTACGCAGGATGCTACTCCTTAAATTGTCCTTTGCAAGAGAGCCCCGTGGCTATACCTCACCCCCCCTTGGAGAGTTACAGGGGCACACGAGCTGCCTCGGCCTAGGCGCTACCACAGAGACTTAACATTCACCAGCTGTCCAACCTTTAAAAAACAAACAAACAAACAAAAAAACACCTTTGTGGGGGGTAGTCTAGAAACGATGTCTTAGGCAGTATACCTTGACTTTAAAAAGGCACTAAAAGTACTCTTTTGGAAATGCTTATGGTACTTATGGGCATGCTGGAGAAATAGTATAAACAGAAATTCCGATTACAGGCGCATGCTTTTAGCCTGTTAATTAAATAATGCTAATAAAAGCCCAGAGTTTTGTATGGACAGATAAAATTTAAAACGTGCCATAACGATGCCCAGCACAACAACTGGAAGTCTGTGCTCTGATGCCAGAGGGCCAAGGTTCAAATCCTGGCTCCACCCAGTAACAGCTCTGGGCTCCCGCACAAACGGCTCAGACCTCCAGCCTGGGGTCCTCGCTTCCAAAGACAGAACGTAGCGATGCGGCCGGTCTCACAGCGCTAGGAAGGGTAAATAAGTCCATACACATCAAGCATATATTGAAAACGCTCAGTAAATGCCAGCTGTGATGATGATGATGATGATGATGATGATGACGTTCTGAAGAATAAGTAAATGTTAAGGGGCCCTGAGGGAAGTAGGTGAGATGCAGGGGAAAGCTGCCCACGAAATGAAGGGCAGACATAAGATGGTTTGCCAGCTCCTAGAACACTATGCACTACAATAGGTGAATTTAACATGAATGAAAGCTCCTATTGAACTAGAAGTAAACTCACAGAATCTGTAACCTTAAGTGGCCGCTCCGGGTGAAACAGGAAGCTCACGCAGCTTCAGTCCCTCTCATGGTAGGAAAAACTTTTTTTCCTCTTTTTTAAAAGTCTAATCTTTATTATATTTTTTCCATTACATTTAGTCCCCTTACACCCCCTCCCCTCCGCAATCACCAGGTAGGAAGAACTCTCTGACAGGGCAGAGGGCAGCATGAACCTGGACCAAGAGGGAAATTCCTCATGGTTTTGTGTAGTGATTTCTAACACATTAGTCTGAACGACCCCCACTGTACCTCTCCCAACTCTCCACATGACCAAACTAGTTAAAAAGCTGAAACGAATACTCAGATGTTCAAGGAATATACCACTTAAGAGTCCAGCTCCCCCAGCCCGCCCCCAGCCCACCTACAGAATATCCCTTGTCCAGTTGGCCACCATTACTATTAATCCCTACATACTTTGTAAGCACCTACCAAATAAAAACTTACATGAAGCTATTAGACACTAAGCTTTTTGAGGGCAGGAACATGATTCCAAAGACAGGCAATAGCTATGAACTTAATATAGTAGACAGAGTTACTACTTTCAAATGCTCCTAACAATTGATACTCAATAAAAGTAGATGCGCGCGCACGGTGTTAGTTTTGTACTTCATACAATTACAGCGTTGTCTAAATCAGCAGTCCAATGGGAAAGCCTGTAACACTCTTAAATCACTGTTTTGTTTTTCAGATTTGTATCACATCCTAATGCTGACAGTGGTAACTTGAAAATGGTGGAATGTGAACTATCACATAACTGTATTTTTCTGGAACAAATCCACAGTCTAAATAACAGAGTCATAGGGCCAAAGCTGCGAGGGGGTGGTCTTCCAGCCGTGTCATGCTCACAGTGCCACCGCGGCCCCGGGCAGGACGCCTACTCCTGTGCCGGGACGGAGGTAAGTGGGGCAGCACCGAGCAGACTTTATACCCCAGGGAGGGCCCACGGGCACAGCCGCCGAGCACCGATGCAGACTTTTTTTCATCCCTGACACTTCGCGAGGGTTCTACTCCAGGGGTCTCCGTTAGAGCCACAGGGACCACCTGGCTCCACTCAGCAGGTGCCCTGGCCACCGAGGCTGCTGACCGCACCCCAAAGGCTCGTGCAGACGGGGAAGGACGCTGCTCTCAGGCACGCTCTCCACCGACTGCCAGCGGGATATACAGATTTCCTAAATACTTGTTAGGCATCGCAGGGTCAATGATGAAGAAGTCAAGTATCTATCAGAATCCCACGTTCATCTTCACATCTACAACCACCGCTCCAATCCGGACTCTCATTCCTTCATACTTGCATGGCTGCATTTTTTTTACCCCAGCATTTAAAGTATGCCAGGAACTGTGCTGATTCATGTATGTGTTTATGTGCATACATATATAAATATCCACATGTGTATTGTATTTAATTTTCCAAAAAGGCTAAACCAGGTAGCTTTCGTTATCCCCTCTTACAGAGAGGCCTATCGTCTTGCTGTCTCACGCCAAAGCCCAGTCTCCTAACCCCTATGTTATAACCGACCCCAACGCTCACCTTTGTGCCTGTAGTCCAGCCCGATTCACTTCTGGGAGCCGCACCAGGTCAGGCCCGGCCTGTGGAAGTTTAACTGTGCCTCAGGGCTTCCCGGATTGAAACCAGCTTCCTCCGACGGACCTTCAATGCCACCGAATCGGCCTCACCTAACTTCCTCGACTCCCTAGAAGGGCTCATCTGCTGGTCCGTCATTCCTTACAGCATATCTTAAATGCACCCCCGCCTGAGACGGACACCGTCCTCCTGCCACCTGGGCGACGCTCTCCGTCCCTCCTCCCTTCAGGACCGCGGCAGACCCTCCGGCAGAGAACCCGCCCTGATGGACCTGCCTCTGCTCACTGTTCCTTCAGAGTCTCTCTGCCAAAGTGTAAAATCTCTACTGTATTCACACACACAAGACACACTTACAGTTCCCTCTAGCTCTCGGACATTCGAACAGCCTTAGAAACCTAAGTTCCCTCTCAGCAGAGGCCACGCCTTTTAAACCCCTTTCTTCTGCCGCCCTCCCTCAGTGTTTCTCAACGCCACAGCATCACCAGCACCTGTCCACCTGATGTTTTATTTGGACCAATCTGTTCACATGTTCTCCAAGGAGAGCTAGAGGGCTCAGTCACACAAGCTCACCAGCGGTTTAATTCGACACAGAGCTGTCCCTTCAACACGTGAGTACGCTGAAAGCGGTGTGGCTCGCTGCCTTTAAAATGCCTGTGCAGAGCGAAGAGAGGTTTTACCTTGAAGTCCTCTTTCACATAAATGCCCTTTCTGTATACAGATACGTAACTTTACAGGGCTAATCACCACCTGACGTGACATTTGTCTTTGTTCAGGACGTGCTAAAGAACGTAAGCGCCAAAAGGGCGGAGGCTTTGTTCCGCGCGCTGCCTTACTTCCAGAACCCACACCGATGTCTAGCTGAGTCGCTGCGGTGTTTGAATCTGTTGAATGAGTGAGCGTACACTTTGATTAATCGTGTATGTACAGACAAACCTTTGAAGGACACAGCAGAAGTTTTTACACCGCACTTCTAAACCACACGATGAACGACAGGACCGACCACTTTAAAGAAACGAACTTGGCCCTGGCTGGCGGGGCTCAGCGGACGGCCTGCGAACCCCAGCGTCGCCCGTTCAATCCCCAGGCGGGCCAGGCCCGCAGCGCGGGGCGCGCGAGGCAACCACACACGGCTGCTTCTCTCCCTCTCTTTCTCCCTCCCTTCCCCTCTCTCTAGTATTAAATAAAGTCTTCGAACAAAAAATAAATGAACTTGAAAATGATGTTACAACAGTAACATGTGGAAACCCAAAAGTTCTGAAGGCAAACTTCGTTTATATGAAGCTGAAAGCACTAAATCTAAAGAAGCCTGGACCTGAAGTTTAAGAACTGCACTTAACTGCCAGCGGCTTTATTTTTCTTTTTCATTCCGCACCCCGAAAATTTTTTAGCTATTAAAAAAAACCCTGGAGTACAAACTCCAAGATCCAGTATTTGCCCATCTGCCCAGGGTGAGAGCTACTCATACTGAAGTCGCTGGGAACGGTTACGACGATGGAAAGGACCAACTCTCCTCCTCCGGAGCGAAAGGGGAGCGAGAGGAAGGCACCTCGCCACGAACAAAGCCAGCCGCGTCCTCGGGGAGCCGGCCCCAAACAATGGGCGCGGCGGCACGGGCGAGGCAGGGGCTGGGTCACAGGGGGTGGAGTCTCAGAAAACAACACCACGGAGAGTAAATCTGCGCCCGCAGCCTGCCAGACGCGAGCTCGACGGAGCCTCCCGGGACGCGTGTGTCGGGAGCGGGAGCGGGGGCGCGTGACCCGGGACGCCGGGCACAAGCAGCTGCAAGGTTTCGTGCCTGCTTTCTCGGCTACGGCGACCCTAGCCGCTTCACCCGACGCGCCGGCTGCGAAGCGGAGACTCCCCGGGGACCGGTGACGCGGCCGAGGGAGGGCCCGGGATGGCTTACTTTGAGGAGGCAGCTGTTGAGAGGGGCGGGCACTGAGGTGCGGTGGATAACCAGGTCCTGGCCCGGGTTGTGCACGTCGCAGATGAGCTCCAGGACAGCGATGCTGCGGGCCGTGGACACGGACACGCGGTGGTCCTCCGACCAGGTCAGCGGCTCCAGGCCGCTCACTGCATACTGCAGCCTCACGGCCGGCTCCCGCCGAGTCACCAGGAGGCGGAACGCGTCGCTGGGCCCCGGGGTCGCGTCCGCCGCCTGCTCCTTCCCGCCCGCCTCGCCCCCCTCCTCGGGCGGCGCGGGCCCGTCGGCCGCGGGCCCCAGCCGGGCCTTGTCGCCCGTGTTCATCTCGCGTTAGCTGCCGCGGTCGGACCCCCGGGCGCGCCAGTACCGCGTCGCCGTCCCGTTGCCGCCTCCCGCGCCGCCGCCACCGGCCCCCAGCGCCCTCCTCGGCGGTTTTCTTCCCTCAGGCCCAAAGCGCCGCCGAGCCAGGAAGGACCCCGCTGTTGCTAGGCGACCCAGACCTGCCAGGTGGCCAAGGCACTGCCTGTCTAAAAAACACGCCACCTCGGCGGGTGGGATTGAAACGCCGGGGTTCGGCCGCGGGTGGCGGGGGGCGGGCAGGGAACCTCGGGGATCCCCTCTCCAGGTGACCAAGCCCCAGACCTCTTTAGTGACTTCTCCCGGGGCGGGGGGGGGGGCGCCCAACTGAGGGAACGGTAACCCGCGGGCAAACGACGCAAATGTCGGTTAGATGGCGCACGGCCTGTTGTTCCTCAGAGGACTCCAAAGAACTTCACAAACATGAACTCTGGGGTTGAGTGTCACTTGGCATCCGCTCACACAGGTCAAGCCACAAGCGATGACAAACGGGACAGCCACCCCTCCCCGTGGCTCCGGTCACCAGTGAGACAGGCCTTGTGCTTACGGGCCCTGCGGGACCCGGAAGGGGCACGGCCGCAGGACCCGGCGGGGCAGCTAAGCGGGGTCCTCGCGCGCGTCCCACGTGGCCAGAGCGGAGCTGCGGTCTAGGTTCGCGAGGTGCAGACGCGCCCCGCTTGCCTGCGTGTGGCCGCGCCTCCTCGCCGGCCATGGCAGCCACCGACGGAGTGCTCTTGCACCTCTCCGCCGCCCCCGGGACGCCCTCCAGACCCCGCACGGCCCAGGCGAGGCGGGTGAGTTGTGACCGTCTGCGGGTCCATCGGCACCGGGCGGGGCCCGGCCTGCGCGCGGCAAGCTGCCGACAGCTGCCGCTTTGCCTCTCGGGTTTGGAATTATCTTCGGAGTTGGGGGTTGGGGGGAGTCAGACTTCCGGCAGCTTCGAGCGGTGTCGCTGAGCAACACGTGTCGAAGACCAGAACGCCACCCGGCGGGGAGGTTTTTGGAGGGGCGCGAGCTAGCTGGAGCTGCTAGTTGGAGGACTGGAAAGGAAGGGATTGGAGGCCGGCGCGCGTAGAAGTTAGAACTGACGCTTGGGCCTGAGTCCCCGCGCTGTCACCACCGCATCTCAGCCACCGTTTTCTCGACTTCAGGGGTCGTTTGTTTCAGGAATAAGAGCTAGACGATAGAAATGCATTTTAAGTGCCTCTAAAAATGCATAGATTTCATCCACGCGCAATGGAGGGGGGAAAGAAAATAAAACTCAAAAACATAATTCCCTGACTAGGGAGGGGAAGGAAGCCTTAAACTTAGCCAGAGCTGAAAACTAGTTTCTAGGATGATAAACTTATCTCCTGGAAAAGGGGAGGGGTAAGGCAGAAAAATCTGTTGTAAAACCTCATTACCTCAAACAACAGGAGGGGTGCGATCTCTTGCCAAGGAAGGGGGAGGGGGTGTGTGTGTGTGTGTGTGTGTGTGTGTGTGTGTGTGTGTGTTTTCTCGAAAAAGCAACAGATAATTCCATTGAAAAGTTCGTTGCCAAAGTTCATGCAGCCAGTGTGCTGAAGTTGAAATTCCTTGAGTTCTTATAAACTACCACCCAATATCTGGAGTCTCTTTGGTATTCTTGTTTTTGTTGATTTGTTAATTTTTTGTGACACGCTTTAGGATTTAGAGGCTTGGGAGTGAGGAGTTTTCAGCGGGCGGGCCGTGTGGCCCCAGCTCTGCGGGAGGGGGAGGGAAAGGGCAGAAGAGCCACTGGGAGCCTGGGATTTGGGGAGGACGGGCCAGGGATTGGAGGCCAGCCCGGCGACACGCTAGCTCTGTGACGTTCAGGAAGTTGCTTCACTTCTGATTCCTGCTTTCCCTAGCCGTGACATGAGAACAATACTTTCTACTTCACATGGGTTTATTATGACGGTTACAGGAGATAATATGCATAAAGACTACACGTTTTCTGACTTATGAAATGCTAATGATAAAGAAAGAAATACCATACATTGCAACGTATAATGTGCCCTGTGTATAATGCGCACCCATGTTTCTGGCCCAAACTTTCAGGAAAAAAAACTTTTGTTTTAATTTTTTAACTGAATTTTTACTTATTTATATTCAGGTACATGTTTCTTGTGTCATAAAGGAATTTTAGCATATGTTTTGTATACTTTATGAACATACTTTAGTATTTATTTTTTAACATAATTAAAAACATTTATGTAGGTACAGAATTAGCACTACTGATGCATAATGCACACCTTTATTTTTTTCCCCTCAAAAATTTGGGCCAAAAAGGGCCACTTTTCACAGCAAAATACGGCAAGCTCCTGTTGGCTCCATTTTGTGTAACAGAATTCCTGTGCCCAGAGTAACTGCACACAGGGAGAGTTGACTGGAACTTTGAGCAGAATAAACACAGAGTGTCTGGTTTTATGAGTGTTTGAACTACCGTGTCAAAGGGTGTTCGCGGGAGGATGGCGGGGGTCTGCGGTGGCCTCGTCTGTACCTGCCTTTTCATGTGTGTCTTGAATGAGACTTGTGGATATGCTGGACTCGGATGGGTCGCAAGCGCCCAGGATTTTGACAGACTTTGACGGCCTAAATTATGCTACCGTTGTGCAGAATGTTTTCTGATTATTGAATTAGTACAGAGTTATTGTACAAAATTTGGGAAGTAGACTTTTTTAAAAAAACAACCGCCCTTATCTCTGGTTAACGTCCTGGTGTGTGTCCTTTTAGAAAACAACTCAAAACGAAATAGGAATCCAACGATTCACAATGTTTTCTAACCAAACAGGGTACAGTTGATAAAAGGCATGTCAGGGCCGTGGCGGCGCCGCCTGGGCAAGGCCTGGATCCCTCAGTGATAGGGGCGGCTCGCTCTCGTGCCCCCAGCGGTCTCCTCTGAAAATGAGGTGACACCGGTAGCTGTATTGGTAGAGGAGATCACGCCTGCGAGTACTGAACGTGCCACTTACGCGCACTGAGCACAGGAGCCACTCAGTATGTTTATCGACATCAAAGACAGTGTTAGGCTTTGAGGGCTAGCTGGGCCCCAGAGGTCGCTGCCATGACCCCTTGTTTAACAGGGCGGACACGGAGACGGAGAGAAGCGCCTCGCCGAATGCTGCGCGGCCAGCGTTCAGTAGATGTAGGTCTGTCCTTGCCCCTCTCCGCTCCGGTGTCACCTCACGAAGCCTTCTTGTCCCCTTGCCGTAGGCCGTGGTGGTCTGTCTGATTTTGGGCGCTCCTAGCCCTGTGTGCGTGCCTCTTCTGTAGGACAGGTGGAGGTTTGCGTTTCTGGTTGCACGCGTCTCCCTCTTCCAGGAGTCAGGGGCTCCCTGAAGGGCTTCGCCGACCTCCGGCTTGTACCGTCAGGGCCAAGCCGCCTGACAGCTGCCAGGGGGTCGGGGTGTAAGCTCCTGGACCACAGACCTTTGGTTCTCGCACTTACTTGGTTCTGAAAGGCTGTTCAAGAAGCAATTTGTTTGAAACTGAATCTCCTTTGTCGCCTGAGAGACACGAGACTGATCATACAGGTATCCGCATGGAAGGCTTGTTGGGTCAAGATCTGAAGTTGTGTTCGCTCTTGAGACGTTTTTTCCATGACGTTTCCAACGACGTTGAGACGACGTTGAGACGTTTTTTCCATGAACAGCTTGGTCGAGAACCGAATTGTTTGAGATGGGAGATGTTCGGGTACCGAGGTTTGACTGTATTGTGGATGGGGGGCGGGTAACAAGCAGGAGAAAGGTATCCAGATGGTGGGAAGGGATAGCTCCATTGTGTGTAATTAGTTCGCCTCACGAGAAGTCACGGAGCACTTCCTTTGTGCCGGACACGGGCCAGTGCAGGAGACGACTGGGCCGAGAGAAGAGGTCGGGGAGGGCCCTTCCGAGGCCCCAGCCTGCCTAGACCTGGAGGGTGAGGGTGAGGCGGCCAACCAGCGGGAGGGTCGGCGATGCGGTGTGGGACGCCGCTGCAGGGGCCCTGGGGGGCAGGAGCACGGTGCAGGCTAGCGGCTGCGGATGGCTAGGGCAGCAGAGGGTCCCGCGGAGGCCGGCAAGATGGGCAGGGCCAGGTTCTAGGGGCTTTGTAGGTCAGACTCCGCATTTTGACTTTAGCCTGACAGCCACGGGAAGCCTGTCTCACATCGTCCTGGACTCCGAATACTCGCTTTGAGAGAGAAGTTGTCGTGAGAATAAAGGGGGAGCCGGATGATAAGGGATCTGAAGTCTGTGACCCATTTGGAATGTTCCGTCCAGGGAGGAAGGAGGAAAGGAGTCGCGATGTGCGAAGCAACGTTAGCTGCAGAGGAAGGAAACTCACTCGGTGTGGCTGCGGAAGGCAGGCCTCAGCCTCGCAGGGAGACGCTCCAGGCAGCAGGTCCTGCCTGAACATCAGAAACAGCTTCAACGCCCCTAGAACTTAGTCTGCCTTGGGGGACAGTAGAGACAGAGGAGGTGCGTGGGCAGCAACTGGAGGCCGCCTGGCTGCAGCCTGTGTGGGAGGCCTGTGCAGGGTGGGCGGGGCCTCGGCCTGTCTGCTCCCAGCCGCCTTGATTCCAGGAACCAGGCAAAATCTGCACAGTTCACTCCGCCTTCCCACTGAGTCGACAGACCTGAAATTTGACTCCATCTCTTGCTCTACTTTGAAAATTCATGAACTTGGAACTTGGTAAAAATATATTTGTGAAATGAAGTAGGTCAATACTTAAGATTCATATTAAATATCCGAGGTTGTGTTTATTGAATTCCTTAGATGTAGAAGACCTTCCTGCTGCCAGGAACAAAGAACTATTGTCCCTGGTAGGCTAGCCTGAAGCTGACCGTCATGGCTCAAACAAGCTGATGTATAAATGAAAGTTACCATTTCAGGGTAGGAGGAAAAGAACGTATTCCCAGAGAAACCAAAACTCCAGAATAACAAGCACTGGCTACTCACAGGATGTTTTTATTTTGCTGTATAAATTGGAAGAGAAGGCCAAAGAAAATAGAGGAATTGGATGTTTTTCTCCTAGGGGGAGTTTTGACAGCATGTACTTAACCACATTCATGTTATGGAAATAAGAAACAACAGGCGAGAAAATACCTGGTGTTGTAGCCTGCAGTCGGCTATCAGGTGGGGAATTGAAAGGCGAGGAGAGTTGGCAGTAACGGTGGTAGAAGTGATGGATGGGGCAGGATTCTCATCTGGAAGGGAAACCACAGCGAGTAGGAGTTGTCTCCACGCCATCTGACTCGGGGGCGGGGTGGGGGCTGCTTCAGGGAGAATGGCAGCGAGCCAGGCACTCTGGGGTGGGGCAGAGATGAGGGGTTCTGCTTCCTGGGCACGAGCTGGGACCAGGAGGCCCACAGGAGGCCCATGTCCCACAGGCTTTGTTCATGGAGGGAAAGGCTCCTCTGTCCCCCCCCCCCATTGTCATGTGAATGTTCACAGCAGTGTGGGCTGGCTTAGCGCACACTTCATAGGTTGGCTCCTCTCTTCTGTTAAAAAAGACTCATCTGTTAATATTCAGCCCCCAAAATGCATCTCCCCTGGGGATCCTCACCCTCATCTTGGCTGAGTTATGGCCAAGATGGGTGGTGAAGTCCAGCAGATGAGTGAGCTGAGCTTTGGTGGGTGTTTTGGTTTTTCTTTTTTCGCTTTTGGAGGAAGACAAGCCGAGTCAGAGTCTGATTGCAGATGCTGTAGCCTGTTGCCTGACCTGGGGTGGAATGGCCTCGGCGGGCGGAAGGGCGCCGCTCGAGGGCCGTCTGCTGGACTAACGCGTCTCTCGCCGCTCTTTCCTTTGGGGAACAACGCAGCAAGCACAGGCCACCAAAAGAAAACGCCAAGCGACCAGGGCGGCTCCCCCGGCGAAGCGGAGGAATGAGACATCTTCCCTCCCAGCCAAGAAGGGCGCTGCTAAGGAAACGGCGAGGACTTTGAAGGGGAGGGCAAAGAAGGTGCTTTCTGCGAAGAAGTCTTCGGCCAGTGCGAGTGGTAGGAACCAAGAGCAGAAGCCGGGCATTAAGACTTCATCATTGTTTAAAAACAACCCCGAGATTCCCGAGCTCCGCAGGTAGGCGCAGGGGCAGGGCGCCCCAGGAATGCACAACAGGAGCTGGGGCCCTTTTTTTCTTGGTTTATTGGAACTCATGGCGAGTTTTGTTCGTTATTTGCAGACCTGTAGTCAAGCAGGTGCAGGAGAAGGTGTTTTCTTCGGAAGCCTTTCACGAGCTGGACCTCCACCCACACTTAGTGAGTAGCTGTCCGCGGCCCATGCCACCGGGAGCTGCGGCATGTATGTTCGTTCAGGGCGCTGGAATGGCGGTTCCGGCGATGGGGGAGGGGGTGGTGACGCCCGGGCGTGGCCGCCTCTGCCCCACTTTACTGACGGAGCTCCGTTCGGTGGGGCGATTGCCGGGGCCCTCGTGGCCCCTCCCCATATCCTCACCCCGCATTCACCCCGTGGTAAAGAGAACGCAAGCCCTTCCTCACCCAGTTCCGTTTAGGGCTGGGCCCACTCGCCAGGCCTGAGTGAGCCTCCCCACTGCCCGCAGCTGCAGCGTGGAGGCCCTCCTGGGTCGCAGGTGTCGCAGTGTCTGTGAGAGGCAGCTGAGCTGCTTCTCGCTGTGAAGGGACATCTGTAGTTACAGAGAATTGAAGGAAAAAGACTATTTTAACGTGCGTTTCCTACAAACAAATGAACACTTTTCGTCAACCATCAGAGGGTTTCCAGGCTCATTTATGAGGAAGGAGAGGAAAGTACGTGCCCCTGGAGGGATTTCCTGAGCTCACGGCTCTCGGTCGCCCTCCTCCTCTGGGCGTGTCATGTGACCCCTCTGGGCAGGGCTTCCCGCCTTGGGCTGTGGCATTTGGGGTGGGAACTCGCTGTAGGACGCTGAACAGCTCCCCGAGCCCCACTCTCTTGATGCCAGCAGCGTCTCCTCCACACCTGAAGCCTCTGCAGACCCGCCCCGGCTGAGAGCCCTTGGTCAGGGCGGTCAGTCTCATTCCCGTGGGGTTTTGTGGGGGCGGGGGGGGTTCCGCATCCTTATTTGTGTTATTTATACCAAAAAATTGATTAAGAACGGTATTTTTTTTCCTTGTCTTCTCTTTTAGATTTCTACAATAAATACAGTCTTGAACATGTTTCATATGACCAGGTAAGAGTTCCAGGCCGGTCCTGACTTTTTTTAGGATTTCTGTGGGTAAAGTTGTATGTGGTCTGGGGTGTCGGGGGGTACTGAGCCAGGTCGCGTGTCAGTGTTAGAGAACAAGGCCAGGTTACCGAGTGTCGAGGGCTTGGTGCGTCCTCGGCAGCTTGGCTTCCCCGCCCGTCAAGTGGGGAGCCTGGGTCCCAGCGGCTCACTGCACCGGGCCGCGGTCTGGAGGGCGGCCTGCCTGGGGTGCGCTGCTGCCGTGCACCCCGGAGGGGGTCTGCCACAGGCAGGCCTTGCCGTGCAGTTTCTCAGCGGGGGGAATTGGTAGCGAGAGATGAGTAAGTTCCTGGGAGTAAAAATGAGAATATTGAAGAATAAAGTAAGCCCCTTCACCATTTTTTTGTTCATTTTTGTCAACCAAAAAAAAGTGATTTCCATCCCGCCTTCATTGTTAGTTTTCGCACACACACGTGGACACAGAGCGCAGGGTGTCCGTACAGCGCACTCTGGGGTTTCTGGAGAGGGAGCAGCAGTTCTCGGCTCCCGCGCCTCCCCACTTCCTCTCACCCTTCTGTTTGGGAATCTTCCCGGAATGTTTGTGCCGCGCTTCCTGTTCCCTCTTACCGGAGGCGGAGGGCGTGTCGCGTGCCTTCACGCTCGCTCCCAGTTGTCATCATGCCTGTCCCATCTTTGTTTTTAACTCGTGTGATGGAGCGGCCAGTCTCTGGCTTGGGACGTTTTCAGCTACGTCCCAAGACTTTAACTGAGGTTTTGTTCTTCTGATCATCAGAAATTTCTCAGCCCCTTCACTTGCACGTTCAGGGAACTTCTAAGGGGGCAGTTGATAGACAGCCCAAAGCAGGGGGCCACTGCCCGCCGTGTGTCCTGTGTCTCTGCCCCGTGCGCTAGCAGGCGTGTGTCACGGGTAACCTGTGTTCTCTCTCTCGCGCGGCCCAAGCGTTCAGAAGCAGAGCATCCCCGCGTTGCTGGAAGGCAGAGACGCTCTCGTGAGATCCCAGACGGGCTCAGGTCAGTCGCCGCTTGGTTTCCGCGCGTCCCCCTGCAGGGCCCAGGCCATGGCCGTGCAGCAGGCTATGTAGTGAGGCGGCTGTTTGCGGGAAGCAGGCCACACTTGCTTTTGATGAGCGGCCTGACTTAGTTCACTTGGCGACAGGAAGGGGACTGTGGGAGGAGCCACGGGCAGGAACCATCTGGAAGTAGTCAAGTTCAGGTCTCCTTCCCCGGAACCTGTCTCAGGGCCTTGCCAAGTCCCGTCATCCGTGGCCAGAGCTCCGCGGGGGCGGCGGGGGGGGCATTTTCCCTGGGCCTTAGACCCAGTTCTGACATGAGCACACGCTGCGTGGACGGCCATCGTTGCCTCCAGCATGGGACCCTGCTTTTGCGTGTTCCCTGCACGAGCCCTCCCGGCCCTCAGGCGCCCCTCGCGCCTCGCAGCTGGTCTCCGCACCACTCGTGCCCCCCGCTCAGCCGCCGCTCCGGCGGGGCGAGCCCAGCATTGCTGCCGTTCCGGGGTCCCTCCGGGGGCGGAGCTGGGGACCACAGGCCCCGCCCCACAGCAGCACCACCGCAGACGTTGGCCTGGCCCCGTCAGGACCCCTCAGAGGAGGAGCCGTGGCTCCGGGCACGGTCCTCAGGCTGTGCAGGAGGCAGCGCAGGAAACGTGTCCCAGTTGGAGGGGCGGCTGCCGCTGCTGGCCTGGTGGGGGCGGGCCGAGCTGAGGGCGGGGGGCGGGGCGGGCAGGCGAGCCCCGTGTCCGCCTGCGTGGGCCTGCTCCTCCCTTCCCCAGATTGAGTGCCCCACAGGGAGCAGTGCTGCTTCCCTTCACCGTCACCGGCAGGGGCTGCGCTTTTAAACTTACCTCTGTGCTTCTTTAAAAGGTAAAACTCTTGCCTATTGCATCCCGGTGGTCCAGTCCCTTCAAGCAATGAAAACCAAAATACAGGTGAGTGCCAAACGTGTTTTTCTGCTGGGGTTCCTAGCGCGCGAGAGATCCTCCAGCCGAAGCCCAGCGGCAACCCTGGGACCGAAGGAGTCTGTCCCATGCAGCAGTCCTGCACCCTTTCTAATTCATTTGTCACACACCGTGTTGCCTCTGCAGCCTGTGCCCAGCGCACAGCCGCAGGAGCGGGTTTCGCCGCTGCCGCAGTGGCTCTAATGGGGGCCTTTGTCAGATGCCCCTGGGGGTCAGGCTTGGTGCCGGCTGCCTTGCCTGTGTGCTCTCCTCGAATCTGTAACTGCTTGGCACCAGCGAGCTGTCGGTGCTACCGTCACCCCAGCTTTCGGGAAGTGGGGGCTGGGGAGGTGCGGTAACTGCCCTCTAAGGAAAATTGTTTACCACGAAGAGTAGATGTGAAAATACTCGCCCAGGTAGTGAGTTTGGCAGTAGGCTGCCTGGTATTGAGTAGTTTCTAGAACTTCTCTTTAGTTGTGAAACACAGTTGCTCCCTAGGAGGCCAGTTGACTGCCACGTTCCATAGCATTGGTGTCATCTCACAGCCTGGCCCAGAGTCCCCAGGACAGCCCTGGCCGGTCCAGAGGCCGTGGCAAGGTCAGACGCAGCGAGGCGGGCTCGCAGACAGATAAGAGGAGTTCATTGATTCCCTTGGTCTCGGTTCGGACAAACAGAATTAGGTGTGTATCGAGCCTGCCTGACACTTGAGTGCCAAAATAAATAACAAAGAGTGTTGGATTAGAGCCCATAAACTAAAACAAATACCCACGAGTCCAAACTGATACGTAGAAATTATTGAATAAATACGTGGGGGAAGGGAGAGCCCTTTCCCCCAGGAGAATTCCAGATGAACGTGGAACAAACGATGGAAGAACATCGGCCTTTGGCAGGCGCTGCAGGGGGAGCGTTGCAGGCGGAGCCAGCGCAGGCCGAGCTGGGGGGCCAAGTGGGGTGCCGTGGGGTGCCGGCAGGGTTCCAGAGCGCCTCCCCCAGGCACTTCCCCACCCCACGGGGAAGCAGCGGCGCCCCCGCGGGGGTGCGGGCTGTCCTCCTAAGCAGACGGTCGGGGGTGGCGCCCCCGAGCGTGGCCCTCCCACGTCTCCTGCACGTCTCACAGTGGGCGCAGCTCCACGTGGGCGGTTTCTTGCCCGAAGTGCTTGACCCGAATTTAATCACAAGCAAACATCAGACACACCAAATGGAGGGGCAGTCTACAGAGCAACTGAACAGTACTCTTGAAAAGTACTAAGGTCACGGAAGACAAGGAGACACCCAAGAACTTCCCGTATTAAGAGACGGGAGACGGGACGACTCGGCGCGGTGGGCGGTCCTGCGCTGGAGCCTAGTCCGGGGAGAGGCCTTCGGAGTCGGTTTGTGGGGTCCGAGCAAGGCCTGCGGGTTAATTCATAGTGTGCAGTCAGTGCCGGTCTCCTGGTTCTGGTCATTGCCCTGCGGTTTTGAGGGTCAGCACCGTATATGAGCTGGCGGAGGGTTTAAGGGGGTTCTTTGTACTTGCTGTACAGTTTTTTTGTAAGTCTGAAATTGTTGCAGAATGATTAAGTTTAAATTTTGTGTAAGTAATTTTAAATCAATAATACAAATCCTATGCAATCATTCAAATGATGGAACCTTCTGGAGCCATTAAAAGCGGTATTTTTTTCAGTCATTATTTGTGAACCTGTGTTCTTGCCCCGTGAACTGGAAAAAAGGCAGGTGACACCAGCACGTCCAGCTTCATTAGTGATGATGGTGTGTGTATCTTTACCGGAAGAGTACCCATCACACCGTTAGTGCTGGGTTTCTCTGAAGGGGACCAGAGAGAATCTTGCTTCCTGCAGGTGACCGACTTTTTCTCCCCACGGGGCTCCCTCAGCCGTGTGCTTAGCGCGTGCAGCAGAAGCAGGTTCTCCCAGCAGTGCGGGGGGAGCCCCAGCTGCTCCAAGGCTCCAGCAAGAGTTGCCAGCGGGTTCTAGGTCACTGCGTTGGAGCGCTGGGGACGTCTGAGCTGCAGTGGGTCCTGCGGTCCTCGCCCCGCTGGCCCGCCTTGTAGATCATGACTCGTGGACAGGAGGGATTAGATGGCACTCGGGGAGCCTGCGTGCGACTTGCGGCAAACCCTGTCCCCGCCCCCGCCTGCCTCCTGCAGTGAAGAGGGGCCGGCGGGGGGCGCGCAGGGTGCCCAGCTCCTCGGGAGCCCACACGCCTCCAGCTATGCTCATCATCGGCACGTTCGCGTGGCCAGTGTGAAGGACGGTGATGACCTTCACTTGTACTCAGGACTGGGAACAGGCTAGGTAGTCCCTTTTTTACTTACTCAAATATTTTTTAACATCAGTAACAGCTCATTCTATTCAAGAGTAAAATATTCTGTAGAAAGAGTTTTCCAAGCCCAAATTTAAATCACTTATTTCAAGTAATACTCAACATAGGCCCATTGGGTTCATTGTAAGATCATTTGACCTGTAAAAAAGCATGTCAGATGTTTATTTGGGAGGGAGCAGCAAATTCAAGGCCCCCAACAGAGTCTTAAATTGCTTCGGGATGGGAGGGGAATGGGCCGCTCTGCTGTGTGTTCACTCTCCCAGTGACTCCTGCTCTCATTTTTTTAGCATCACCTTCGTCCTCTTCACTCCCTTCTGCCCTGCAAGGGACTGATTGTTTTTCTTCTAGTCTGTGTAGTAACACCTTTTGAAATGTCAGGATCTCTGCACGTCACTCTGTGGCACGCGGCTCCGCTGTGCTGACATGTTTACTGTGCCTGGCCCGGGCTCCAACACGGCCTCACCCATCGGCGGTGAGCGCCGGGGGCTCTGCTGTGAATTCCCGATCCTTCTCCTGTGGGCGCGCGGCTCCGTTGCAAAACACAAAAGCAAAACACAAACGCCGTGCTGCGGTGGCGTTTGCCGCCGCCTCGACCCCTCGCTTCCACACCGGCAGTGCTGCGGTCCGCTGATCTCAGGGCCTTTGCCGCATACTTTATTCTTATACTATTGCTATTATTACTACTAGTATTTTTAGACCCAACATATGTGGTAAAAATTTAAACAGTACCAAAAAATATAGAGTGAAAAGCAAGTCATTCTATGCCCCCCACCTGCCCTGAATGGGACATTTCTGTCAAGATGAAGTGGTCCTTGTCACCAGTCTCTTGTCTGTCCTCCCAGGGGTATTCTGTTCATAGAAAGCAAATATGAATATGTAAAGGTTCTGTTGCCCCTTTAATTGAAGTTTTTATTTCTTTGTTTGCTACACAAATGATCGCTTGTTAGGCATGATGTCACGTGCCGCGCTTTTGTTCACCTAACATGCTTTGAGGGCCGTTGCTTACCATAAGCCCCTTGTCGCCCTCCCCTGTGGGGAAGAAGCTGCCGGACCCTGACCGGCTGTGGCGGAGTAGGTGGGCGTCGGCCATCCCGCAGGCAGAAGGCTGCTAGTTTGATCCCTGGTCAAGGGCGCTCGCCTGGGTTTCGGGTTCGACCCCGGTCAGGCACACACAAGTAGCCAGTCGGCATTTCCCTCCCTGTCCTCCCTCCTTTCCCCTTCCTCTAAAAGTAAAAATCTTATTTTAAAAAATGAAGGGCTGCCTAGTATTCATGTATGTAGGTACAGTAAATTATTGAACCATTCCCTCATGGGTGGAATTTACATTTTGCTCAATATTTTGCTATTAAACAGGGCTCTTATAAACACTACATTCTGGAAGACACAACTTCTTTATGCACACATATACGAGTGCATCTTTTACAGAAAGCCCTGTAAGTGGAATCTGCTTTTTTTTTTTGATAGATGAAGTTGCAACTGACGTTTTAAGGAGTTTGGCCGATCCGCGCGCTCAGCAGCGTGCGCAGGAGTCAGATCTGCGCCTGTGTTTGCCCCTCCTCTGGCCAGCGCTCCGCCCTTTAGCTTTGCCCATTCCGTAGGGAAAATGCTGTGTTACCGTTCCAATTTGACTTTCTCTCAGGAGTGAAGTCGCCTATCTTTTCGTGTGTGTAAAAGCTGTAGTTTGAATTTTTATTTCCATAAATTAGCTGCTGCTTTTCTTCTGCACTTTTCTGTTTGAGTTGTTGGTCGTCCTGATCATTTTCAGTTGAATGATAGGCCTGCCTTATAAGGTAGGACGATTGGCCCTTTCTTTGATGTGTGGCATATTTTTTCCATACATTGTCATGTGACACTTTACTTTGTTTCATTCTGAAATTTAAAAATTTTATGCAACAAAATGTATTGGTGTTTTATAGTTTCTGAGTTTTACGTCATCTACAAAAAGACCAACTTAATTCCAACTTAATTTTTTCTTAAAATGACCTTTCAGTAATCCATTTTTCCCTGATATATAATGATCCTTATTTCCTAAATTTCTCTGTTTATTTGCCTCTATTCTAGACTCTTTGCTATTGTAATTTCTAGGTGCCAGTATCAATTTTTAAAAACTATTGTTGAGTTAAATTGTTGTAACATCTGATGTTTTTCAGAAGTGTCTTGGTTATTGCACATTCATTTTTCCATATGAACTTTGAAGTCAGCTATATTTTGTCTAATTGTATATTTTATATATGCATATATACATGCATATGCTCATTTTGTTAAAATTGCATAACATTTGGATTGATTAGGGAGAATTAGCTTATATAATCATCCAAGAACAGGATACATCTCTCCACTTAATCAAGCTTTATTTTATGCTCCTCAGGAGTTATTTTAAAATTCTCATTATGTAGATTTTGTGCATTTGGTATTTTTAGGTTTTGTGCATTTTTTTCTTAAGTTTAGTCTTGCCTATTTTTTAAAAAGATTTTATTTATTTATTTTTAGAGAGAAGGGAAGAAAGGGAGAGACACATAAATTGGTTGCCTCTCGCACATCCCCAACCAGGGACCTGGCCCACAACCCAGGCATGTGCCCTGACTGGGAATTGAACCTGCGACCCTTGAGTTTGCTGGCCGGTGCTCGGTCCACTGATCTACACCAGCCAGGGCTATTCTAACCTTTGTCGTTGGTAATATAAGTGTGGTTTTTTTTCTTCTTTTGTATTTCCTCACTCTCTGTGTTATGGAAAACAATTGATTTTTATATATTAATTTTGCATTCAGCTAGTTAATTCTGTTTTTTCTAATAAGTCTTCAAGTGATTTTTTTAAAGAATTTTTTTAGGGTAAAATGCCTGTTAATGATGGCAGTCCGACCTCTTGTTCTCCCAATTCACACACATTCATTTCTCTGGTCTGGTTGCACAGCCAGAGCCGCCGAGCAGTGTCCCGCGGCAGGGCGGGCAGTGGGCTGCTTGTCCCTTTGTTTTGACAAGACCGCCTCTGGCCTTTCACACGGGGCCTCCCTAAGTCCGGTCGCCTGGACTCCTGTGACCTGCATTCACGGTGCCTCTTCCCCTCTCCGCCCACAGCGCAATGACGGCCCCTACGCTCTGGTGCTTGTGCCAACAAGAGAGGTAAGCAGTCTCGCGTGCTTGGGTCTCGGGCACGTGTTTTCAGGGACATCCTGCTGAACTTGGTAGCGGCTTTACCACTTTTCTCTCCGCTGCACAAGCCACTGTGCCTTCTCCTTTGCCTGGGATCCATCCTTCTGGTTCCTGACAAGAAAACTTCAAGTGCTCTTTCAGAATCGTAGGTTAAATGTTCCTGTTAATCCAAAAATTAACCACACTGTAAGTTTCTGTCCTTTTAAAAGAAATTTAATCATTTGACAAACATTTTTTTGTACTTTTCTCCCCAACTTAATTAAGAAATAAAAGCAATCAGCTCTGAAAATGAACTTCTTTTAAAAAGAAGCCACTGTACCAGAAAATACTCTAAAAAGTTAAGTTCCTTGGTATTTTCCTTGGTGGGAATCTCCTTATCGGGCGCACCCTGTTTGCCTGCGGAGGCAGTTGCAGACCAGGGTCTCTGTTTCCCTCCCTCAGAAGCCAGCCGCCTCCCCGCCGGCCGCAGCTCAGTCGTGGGGAGGGGCAGACCCAGAGCTGTCCGGGTTTTCTAGGCACCCGCCGGCCCCTTGTGGGACGCCTCACGCGCGCTAAGCACGCGGACGCTGTGCGTGTCCTTGGGCACGGGCGCCATGGAGAGGACCTCTGATGGTGGTTAATCGTTTAACCTGCATTTCCCCCCCGTCTGCTGGGCTTGTTGGTTTTCCTTGCATACGTGAAGGAGCAGCCACCTCTCCGTGGGTGGCTGCTGCGCCCCCTGACCTGTCCCTGGGCATGGGCCCGTCACCTTTGTTGTCCCTGAAGGCGGACCTGATGCAGCGCTGTCCCGCTTTGCCCCAGTTTCCCTTGCGCACAGATCGCACCTCTCTCCCTCCGAAGAGCTGAGTTCAGGCTGGCGCCCCCACGCCCCCCCCCAGGTGCTGCTCCCCCCCCCAGGTGCTGCTGGGTGGCCAGCAGGGGGAGCACCGCGCTCGGCTGCAGGGCCGGGCCGCGCGGGTGCGACCGTCTGGCCCCGTCCCGAGCGGCCAGCCCTCACACCTGGTCTCACAGCGGGGCGTCTGTCAAGTCCATTCTGTGATAGGATTTTTTTTTTCTTTAGTCTTAACATGAGGTCCAATCACTTTATGTGGTTGAAATTTAACAAAAAGGGAAGAAGAGACCTTGCTCATTCTAACTTTCTAATATTTGCAGCTGGCTCTACAAAGCTTTGACACTTTCCAGAAGCTCCTCAAGGTAAGGCATGCTGTGAGTTCATAGTCTTTATTTTCATAGGCCTGGGAATTATCTTAATTTCCCTTTTCTCCCTAGATGTCTCTGTTCTTTCCACGTATAGTTTGTAGGTTTTTACTGATCTAAACCTTACTCACTACCTGTTTTTAGCTTAGCAAGATGGCTAGTGTTTCCTGGTGCTTAAAGTTTTATAACCTACTTGTCAGAGTCATTAGTAAGTCCCGTACCGATCCCCCACCCCAGGTGAGGTCCAGACATGATCTCCCGCCCTGTCATCGGGGCGGGGGGTGGGAGGGGTAGGGCTGTGCCTGTTCATTTTAACTGAGAAGAACCACAGAAAGGCACAGACTTGTGGACCGTGGGTCTGACTCAGGCTCCGTGAAGCGGGCAGAGGGGCTGCTTGAGTCATTCTAGAAGCTTCTGTTTCTGCCTCAGCGTTGGATGGTGGCTGCATGGCCTAATCCAGGTTCCTGCTGATGGTGGCCGTGCCTAAGAATCCCATCGGCACATGACACCTCATGCAGTGGGAGCCCCGCCCCCACCCCCCAGGGTTCCTTGAGGACAGGGATTTCGACCCCTCTGTGTGTGCGGCACGGGGGCATCACATTCATTCTGGTCTGATGTGTCTCTGTAGCCGTTCACCTGGATTGTGCCCGGAGTGCTCATGGGCGGAGAGAAGAAAAAATCTGAAAAGGCCAGGTAGGGGCCGTCTGTTAATCCCGTTCTGAACCTGTCTGTCCTGCCTTCCTGTTTGTTACGACCTGGTCCCTCGAAACCTGGAGGGGGCCGTGTTTTAGGACTGGGCTTCTGCGTGCCCTGTGTGGGGCAGAGCGAGGCGCTGGAGCCACCCCTCTGGCCGGCGCTACCCTTCGGGTGTCGGTGAGCCTCCGGGGCCGCTGCCGATGCGGTCCTGACCACCTTACCTACTGCCCGGGCCCAGCGGTCCCCTTGTTTGGTGTGCTTCCCCCTTGGTGGCTCCCTTTTGGGAATGTTGGCAATTTGGGAGTTGGTTGTTTTTTTTCATAAAAACAAGAGCACAAGCTTACGTAATGTTTTGCACCCTGCTTTTTACACCACAGTATGTGGGTTCCCAATTCTGTGATAGAACTGGCAGTGAGTGTCAGGAGAAAATGGCTGGCGACAAGGAAATTCCAAAGTGCGCTCCTTTTAAAAACATTTTTTTATTGCGTTATAGAGTAATGCTTAGTTGTAACCTGCAACTATGTGTGTAGTTTGTTAATGAGGAGTAAATCTTATAGTTGGAACCTGAACTACTCAGTTGTGAATAACAAGGGCCGCAAACAGCACCCAAAGCAATGGGGAAGGTTTCTTTTCCTTTGAATTGACAAAGCCCCCCGGTCGTAGCCCGTGCAGGGCTGGCGTGCGCTCAGTGCCGGACCCAGGCCCCTCTATGTCTTCGTGCCGCTCGGTGAGGCCTCCATCTTCACGGCTGCCTCAGAGTAGAGACCCAGCTGTCACATCTGGTTTCCCACAGCAGGGACAGTCGTGTGTCCTCCCGCAAAGGTGCTGTGGGGTTCGCATGTGCTTTTTACCCTTTGACCCTGTTCTAGAACACAGGCTGCTGATCACACTCAGCTGCACGGGAAGCTAGAAAACACACTCAGCTAAAAACTGGAGGCTCTTAACTACTATGGAATGATGGGGTGAAGGGTGTTTGGGGGTCATGAATTAGATTTGTTCCACCTAGTCTACAGGGCAAAGCTAGGCCTGTGGTATGGAAGTCATAGCAAGGATTCAGTATAAGAGAAGACACTCTGGGATGACTGATTCAGGTAAGCGATTCCCGGACCTAGAAGTCTTCAGGAATAGGCTAGGTGACTGTGTTTCTGGAATGTACTAGAAAGGATCTGTGGACCCAGTCAAAGGCATAAGATTACATAGGAAAGAGTCCGTTCAAATGGGTTTTACGATTTTAATATAATTGCAGATTTTAGTAGTTCTATAGGAGATAGAAACTTCAGAGAAAAATTAAAACTTTTGTATCTTTGTATCCGTTGTTATTATGTCTGTCCTGATTTCAAGCCGTGGCACATGGGCTTTAGACACGCAGTCTGTCCCCTTTGCCTTTTCCCATGTTTCCTATTGATGCAGGCCCGTTTGACTGACTTCCTTTTATGGTATGTAATTTTAAACAGACTCCGCAAAGGGATAAATATCCTTATTTCCACTCCTGGACGCCTGGTGGATCATATAAAATCCACAAAGAACATTCATTTCAGTCGGATCCAGTGGCTGGTTCTGGATGAAGCGGACAGGTGAGGCGGGTCTAGAACCTTGAAAGTCCGAAGGAAAGGGCTGCCTCTGTCTCATTGCAACCCCGAAGCCCCTTGGCATCACCTTCGATCTTCAGGTAGGTTGAAATTTCTTCTCTTGAAACTGCAGAATCTTGGATCTGGGTTTTGAGAAAGATATCACAGTCATACTCAACGCAGTTAATGCCGAGAGCCAGAAACGACAGAACGTCTTGCTGTCGGCGACTCTCACGGAAGGTGAGCGGAGAGGTCCTCCTTGCTCTGAGTGCGGGGGGCAGGGGACGCGGCCCAGCGGAGGGCGCCGTGTGCGTGGTGGCTCTGCCTGGGCGAGGGGCAGGCGGCCCCCAGTCCTGCAGCAGCCTTCCTCCTCGGTGCCCTGCTCTCTGTTGCGGCCCCAGGCGAGGGCGCGGGCTGTCCCAGATCCAGAGCCACCGGGAAGGGTGGCGCTGCTGGGGCTCATGCAGGTGTGGGGGGAAGAGAAGGCTGCCTGCTGCCCACCGCGCTCTTGTGAGGGTCTTGACCTGCTGTGACCCACGCAGAGCAGGGCTTTTGTCCCGATGACGGTGACCTCTTGCCCGAGTGCCGTTTTCAGTGGGAGCTCCCTGCCCTTCTCCCCGAGAGATGCTGAACCTGAACATGCACACGCTCGTCAAGCTCGTGCTGTTTTTCATCGTCACGCGATGGGGCGTGGATGGGAGCTTCAGGCTCGGAGAAGTGGAGTCCCTGTCCGCCAGCGTGACCCACACAGCAGGTGCCGTCTGAGGGACAGCACCAGCTCCGCGCCCCAGCGTCCGGGTCACAGCGCCGTTCGTGTCGCAGTGCGCGCAGGCTGGGCGCCGCTCCTGCGATAGACAGGCAGCTCCGAGCGTCTCTGAATAACACTAATTTTAAGACATATTCCATGGAAAGGGGTTCTGTGCTTGCAGAGCTTGGGACGTGCCACACGTTGCTTCCTCCTGGAGTTCACGGGGCACCCACACACACTAGAGGTCCGGGAGGCCTGTGTGGCCCTGTGAGAGGCTCGCGGAGCCTTTGTATCCTGACTCCCTTGATCCCAGACCCTTCCTGAGGGTGATGCGCAGACATCTGTTCACGTCCCTCGGGGGGCCTCCCACAGGTGCCAGCCGGCTGTCAGGCTGTGGGGAGAAACCAGTGGGCGCGCCCCACCAGACCATCAGTCGGGGAGGTCCGCGCCGGCACTTGGAGATCTCCGCGGGGCTTGCCGGGGACGTGGGCGTGCCTGGGTGTGCTGCGGCCCCCGTGCCGTGGCGTGTGCCTGTCAACCTGTTTGCCTGCTTCCAAGGTGTGACGCGGCTCGCTGACATCAGCTTGCACAACCCAGTCAGCATTTCTGTCCTGGATGAGAGCCACGGTCAGTGTGAGCTGGAGGACAGCGTGTTTCTGGACGCGTCCGCCCCACAGCCCAACGACGAGCTCGACGGCTTTGCCGTTCCGGAGGGCCTTGACCAGTACGTGACGCTGGTCCCCAGCAAGCTGAGGCTGGTCTCCCTGGCGGCCTTCCTCCTGCAGAAGTGCAAGGTAGGCCCGGGGTCCGAGCCGGCTGCCCCGAGGGGAGGGAGACCCGTGTTGTTTGCATCGGGCATGGAGTCCAGTGAGTCGAGATGGGTGTGCACACCCTGTGTGCGACGCAGACCTCAGTGCGCATCCGTGAGTGGTTCCAGGGTCGTGGGAGAGGTCGGGGCCAACAACAGCCATGATGCTCAACTTGAAATCCGCCTTATGTATTTTTCCTGGGGGGCGGATGTCGGGAATGTCGCAGGTGCTAGGAACGTGCTGGAAGGGAGACGGAGCTAGGGGCCTGTACTTGTGTTTCTGAAGGAGGCCCGCTATTTGTATAGTGATTTGCTAGTTTCGTGTTACTTTCTCTGGTACCTGGGGGGACAGGAGGTGGAAGGGCTTGAGAATGGAGTTTCCAGGGGCACTGTGTGTGGGTCCGAGCAGGGCCAGGTGCGTGCAAGGCCGTAGGGGGTGAGGAGCAGCGCGGATGGGCGGCTCCCTCTGAAGCCCGCGCTGTTCGTTCATTGTGGGAGCCCGATCAAGGTCATAGCTGTCGTTGCCCTTGCCTGCAGTCTTTGTAGCGTGGGGTGTCGGTGATATTTGTGAAAATAATTCAAGGCCGTCTGTTACCTGTTTGCAAACCAGGGCCAGCATGACTAGGTAGTGTAGAAAAAGGTTCATTCTGCTCTCAACTAATAAGAGTGTGTGGTGGTTTTCCCCTTTGAATCAATGCAGTTTGAAACAGACCAGAAGGTGATTGTCTTCTTTTCGAGCTGCGAGCTGGTGGAGTTCCACTACCACCTCTTCCTGCAGACCCTGCTGAGTGGCCTTGGGGCCCCGGCATCCGGGCAGCCGCCATCTGGCTGCACGCGGTTCAGATTCCTGCGTCTCCACGGCAGCATGGACCAGGAGGTGAGCACACTCGCCCATCTAGCTGACACGCGCCCTCCGGGGTCAGCCTGGCACCTGCCTGGCTAGGGCAGGCGTCGCAGAGGTGGGCGGCCCCCGGGAACTGGAAGCGGTGGCCCTGCAGGCGCTGCAGGGAGCGAGCCTATTGTTCTGTCTGCCCGCCCGCCCCTGGAGCCGGGCTGGCCCACCCGAGGGCTCCTAGGCCCGCTCGGCCCGCCTCTGCCTCAGCCAGCTGCTAAGGCGACAGAGCACCACTAAGTAGCTGGCACCAGGGAAGGGTTTTGCCTTTTTAGTACCCAGTGTGTAATTAGGGCTTGATGTCTTCAAATTAAGAGCATTAATGGAGCTAAATTGTGGCTCCCATATGGTACTGCTGAGCGTGACTGCTGTCGTTGTCAACAAGATGCAGCGCTCGCTCACAGCGCTTTTGGTCGCGAGAGGGTCTGAGTGTCTCAGCTCTGCCTGGCCTCTGAGCGCTGTTTCTGTTCAGGGAGAAGAGGGCATTGTCCTTGCGTTAGGGTCTTAGCCTCGTGATTCATGCCCCTCCCTGTGAGGAGGCCAGCGTTCGGGCCGTTGGGGTGAGGGCTCCCCCGGTGTGCGCGGGGCGGGGGGTGTTGGCCGGGTCCCCAGAGCGGGCCGCCTCGTCCTGGAGGCAAGCGAGGAGCGAGGCCGCCTGGCAGCACCGGGTGGAGGAGGAGGGAAGAAGGAAAGCAGGAACCGGGATGAGGTGCAACTGGAGCCGGCTGCAGGTCGGCTGGATTTTAGAGCTGCAAGGGGCAGTGAAGGTCCTCAAGTCCATGCCCCCTTTTTGGGTTTGCTTTTTTGTTTTACTGCTTCAGGAAGTGGAGGTTCAGAAGAGTGAGCTTGCTCAAGGTCATTCAAGGACACAGCCTTGTATTTGCCACGAGAATATCTAGAATTTCCTGAATATTCCAGCCTTCGTGAATTTTTATAAGCTCTTAGTTTTTACCTTCTGTATTCCTGATTCAGTCAAGTTTGTTGATTTCATAAGGCAATGCCATTTATGGTGTTTCTTCTTTTCTTTCTTTCTTTTTTTAAAAACTAGTTCCCTAATCCTCTGGGTCTGTTCTCACCAGAGGCTTCCTGCAGGGCACTCGGGGGAGACGGAGGAGCTGGGCGTGGACTTGGAAGGATCTGCGAGTTTGAGTAGATCACTCAGACAAGGCTGTAGCTAAATGAGCTCCATCTCTTGTTACAGTCGAGTGCTAGTCTAGGGGCTTATAGCTGTGCGCCCTGGGGCCTGGTCTGTGGCCTCGGGAGAGTGACTCTGTGTCTCCGCGGCCACATCTCTGAAATGGAGCCAACAGAAGAACTTCCTGTGCTGGTGGAGAGGAGTCATTGAGTCAGTGCAGCTAAAGAGCTTTAGGGCGGGTCAGCCCAGAGCGAGCCTCAGTGAGTGTGAGGGGCCCTTGTTGTTAGTGCTCCTTCAGGGACAGTTTGGCTTTTCAGCAATTGTCACTTTTACTTACATCGTTTCGTTTATTAAGTGGCCTCCACAGCCCCCCTGAGTGGGGCAGGAGGTGGAGGGCGTGTCCGTATTTCAGTTGGTGAACCCTGAGGCTATGCCCTGTCCAAGACGGGATGGGACAGTCCCATCACACTCTGGCTGCTTATGCGGGCCACCGTCCCACGTGGCCTGTGGTCTCCCTGAATGTCTGACATGACCCCAGGCACGTGAGAGGCACTAGAGAGAAGCTCGTGGCGGTCGTGTTGAAAGCTCAAGAGTTGGACTTTGTCCTCACCCCAGATCAGGAGACATCGCCGACGGGCTTTGAGATGTGTCTCCCACTTTCCGGAACTTTTATGACTCAACTCTACAGTGCAGCCACCAAAAACGTCCCCTGTGAAGGCCGTGCCGTGGACTAGAAATGCAGCCGCCCCGTGAGGGCCCAAGCACCAACTCGGGGGCGCGTCGTTTTTAATCTTTAAAAAAAATTAACCTTGAATAAAATTCCCCCATGGGAAAGGTGGGGTCTTCATTCCAGGTCTGGAGTCGGTCGGTCCCTGTGGGCCCGCACTGCTTCCTCTTTGTCGGCAGAGCCTCCCTGTTCTATGCCTTAAAATGGTTTCAGCAGAAGGAAACTGGGGAATTGTGGGAATCGACGCCAAACCTGCTGGGGTCGACCTCAGTTGTAAGGCCTGTCCTTGTTTTTTAGGAAAGAACGGCAGTGTTTCAGGAGTTCTCACATTCCGGCACGGGCGTCCTTTTCTGCACGGTACGTATTGTCTGTACGCCAGGGAAGCGTGAACCTTTCTGTAATCCGTGGTCGCAGTTCTTTTCTCTCGACAGTTTGCCTTGAGGCCGGCCCCGCAGAGAGCGGGAATACGTCTTGGTGTGGCCACCTCTTTGCACTTCTGCTTTGTCACCTGACTTTGTCGCAGATAGCCGGCTGCCACCGTGCAGAAGACTCAGCGATTTGCTCACTAATAGTGACAGCTGTTGGTCTGAAAACGTGTGAATCTTGGTGATTTCTAGCCACCAAAAACTTGTAAATTACAGCTATCGGGAGTAATTAGAGCTGAGAAAGTCTTTCCACAACGAAGCCGCTCTCCTCACCTCTGCTCCCCTTTCTGTAAGGAAAGCAGGTGCGTGCGGGCACATTCGTCTGCTGTTGTCTAAAGCTGTCACTTGCCCTACAGTGTGCAAGCCAGTCCGCTCGGCCCCAGTCCCGGCAGCCTGGGAGGCCTGCCCCCTCCAGCACAGCAGCGGCTCTCTGTGCGCGTGTCTCCTGGGCCCTTCCGAGGTGGAAGCATCACGCCTCGGTGTCCCTTCCCTGCGGGTTCCCACCCCTGTCCCTGCTGCTCGCTCCCAAGATCACAGTGCCTTCTGGGCTGGTGCCCCGGTTAGTGCTGTCTTGGGTGATCCAGCTCAGTCCCAGCTGGGGATTGAGAGCCCCCTGTCTGTGCAGTGATGGAATGGCACTGTGAAGCGAGTGACCCGGTGACCAGGGGCTGGGCCGAGACAGCTTTGGCTCTGGGAACCCCTGGCGAGGCCGCTCGCATACAGTCAGTGCCTGTTTAAGGATCTCTGCTCTGTATTCCGTTTTAAAGACCACGGGGGGAGTTCGAGTGCATGGGTGAGTGCCACAGACTTTCTGGTGTGCGGTCCTTTGTAAGACTGCCTTCCGGCCGCCTGTCCGTCACGGTGTGCCGGCTCCCGTGCGCAGCAAACGGCGGCTGTGCCGACCGTGCTCCCTCGGAGCGGAGGCGGGTGCTGCTGGAACGTTTGCCTCCTGCGGCGACCTGAGTCTGCCCAGCGGCCCTTCCCTTTATGAAGCCTGTCCACGGGGCAGGTGCTGGTGTTCGCACAAATGCTATCTTGCAAAGACAAGTCTAAGTAAATCTACCTGACAAAGAAATTGGTCAAAAATCCGTATCGTGCCACCGGACCTTTTCCTGACTCCTCTGTCCCCACTTTCCCCCTCCTTCCCTCCCCTGCAGCCAAGTGGCACCTCTTCTCGGCCTTGAATGTGTCATTCTTTTTCTGGGCCTGGAGCCTTGATACGTGTAGTCCCTCTGCTTGGGAGGCTCCATGCTGACTCAGGCTGAGCCCTGCTTAGGTCTCAGCTCCAAGCCCATTCATTCAGGAAATGGGTCCCTGGAGCCCCCAGCTGCCCCGCCCCAGTGCAGTGCACCCTGCAGCGCCCGCAGCGCCCGCATGCCGGGGCTCGGCGTCTGCCCACCGGTTCGTGGGCTCATGGGGGCGGGCCGCATCTCATGGGCGGTCCCGTCCCTGTGTCTGGCACAGAGCAGGCGTGCGGCAGGCGCCCCGTGTCTGTGGATTGCGTGCATGCGTGGTAGTTAGGGCCCAAGAACTCAGTGTGGAGGCCCGGCCATGTGTGCCTTTTTCTGAAGCCTGAGAGCTGAGAATCACCTTTCTTAGACGTGGTGCCATCTGGGGAGTGAACGTTCTATATTGTTCATATGGAAACAGAAGGCAGCAGGAGCCTCAGTGCTGGGGTTTGGGTCAGGGTCGGAACAGATGTCTTATTTTGGCCCTCAAGATGCTGGATGCGTCCCTGGTGGGAAATTGTCATGTTTCTTGGTGTGCAAATCCTACCCTGTTTTACAGACACGGTAAGCTCCAGGTCCCCAAGAAAGCTCCAGGTATTGGATGTTCAGTGTTTTTGGTTTGCTTTGTCTTTTCAGCTCTTCATGGAAGAAAAGATCCTTTTTTCTGAAACCTAATTCTCAGTGGGGTCAAAACATGACTTTCCTGGTTGTATCTGGCCGCAGACAAGTGGTGGCAGGTGGACCAAGCGCCCTTGACACGGCAAAGCACAGCCCAGCCACCGCCCGTGCCTGCTGGTCCCGTGCATCCTGCGTGCCCCGTGGAACACAAACTCACTTGCCCACAACCTGGTTTCTCTAAAGTCTCTGGTGCATGTGCGTTTGCAGGGTCACTTGGGCGGGGCACTCCTCGCTGGCGCCGTCTCGTCCTTCCTCCATCGTGAGGGCTGCTGGACGGGGGCCGGGTGGGGCTCGCCCCTCGTTGGCATGGCGGGGCGCAGCGTAGACGCCGCCGTGCAGGGGGTTCCTCACTCGCGGTCCTGCCCCTTCGACGACGGCCAGGTTTCTCCGCCGCAGCCTGAGCCCTGGCGTCTGAGGTGGTGGGGAGCGTGCTGTGGCGGACCCTGCCAGGTGCGGGCAGGCTCGCTCTCTCTGTGTCCTTCTAAGGCACACAGCCTGCTGCTTGCCGGGTTCTCTGAACGCTCTCCAGGGGCCTCCTCAGTGTTAGTGAGGGACGTGGGCCACGTCAGGACAGGAGAGTCGCAGAACTGGCTTCGGATAAGGAGGAGGCGTGTCAGTCATCGTTGCATGGAGATTTCTCCTTGCTGATCCCATAGCTTTGCCGTTGTGATTTATAATCTCCAGGTCCTTTAAGAAAGGCTGGAAGACTGAATATATGAGACTTTGAGAATTACGGTGTCACCACACAAAAGCTTACAACTGTGCTGTTTGCTTTACTGCTAGACAGTCCCTCCCCGCACCCCATCTTCCTCCCCGTTCTCACTTCTGTCATTAGGAACAGGGAAGGGTGTATGTGCATGTGTGTCTCTCTCATCTTGATTACAAACGTACAAACAAGGACCTTTCAATTCCATGTACCAAAATCTTTCAGGCCTTGGTCGCTGGCCTTGTCTGTGTGGGTTCTCAATGAGCACGCAACCACGGTGACACAGTCTCGGCACAGGGAGACGCGCAGGGGAGACTGGTTCACTCAGGACGAGCCTATGCATTTGAAATGTAGTTTGTGTTCTCTAGAAAATTAGACCTAAGCAGGAGCCATGTTAAGGAGGGGGTCATGATTAGCAGGAAGGGCCCATTGTGAAGTTCAAGCCCATTTTCCGAGTGGGGAATCAGAGGAATCAGAGATAAGATACTGAATTACCAACAAGTTATTTCCTCCTGTTGATGGAGAAGAGCTCGCCCTGAGTCAGAGGGAGCGTGGTTGTGAACACTGCAGTCACGTTCCAGAGCGGATGAAGAAGAACGCGCCGGGAACCTGGAGAGTGGCGTTTCGGAGCTGCCTCTGGCCGTGGGGCCGGCGTCCGGCGTGCTGCCGGTGCAGTGACGCTTCCTGGCCTCCCGGGGCACCCTGAGCGCGGGTGCCTCTCCCGCCGGGCCGATTGTCTTGGAACAGAGCCCCTGTCCAGCACCTGTGTCCTTTTTTAGAAGATGCCTAGGTCGCCCGTGCTGCCGGCCTCCACCTTCCCCTTTTTTTTCTTTTGCTTGAAGCACACTGTCGTGTCTATGGTCTCACTTCCTCTCCTCCTGGGGAATTAGCGCTGCGCCAGGGGGCTCGGAGACAAAGGCGCGTGGCCGCAGGCGCCACTAGAATGTCAGTCCCGCGACCCAAAGTAAATGAAGGCTTTCTTGCTTTCCTCTGGGGCCTGTTTTTTAGGTAAAGTTTTTCTTTTCCACTTTATTTCATCGTGTTAATGGCAAGACCGTTGGGGGACTGTTGGCTGTTTACTCGGTCACGCTAACTCATGTTGCCAGTTTTTTGGCGGCTCCAGCCAAGATTGCTCGCCGCTGACAGCTTCTGCGCTCTCTCCTTCCTCCTCTGTTTACGCAGCCCAATCTGTCACCCGGACAACAGGGGCCTGTACCCCGCTGATGGCTTTCCACACACGGCAATAATGACTTTTGGCAGGCTGGGAAGGCGGCAGAGGCGGATTTGCTGCGTCCCTTCCTTAGAGAGCCGGCAGGGCCCCTCTCCCTGTTAGTAAAAGCACTTTGTGAGGTTCTTGGGTAAATAAATGAGTCATTTTAATCCAACTGACAGGCTGGCACCTGAGCAAGCTGCCTTCCATCTGTACTCCTCGGGCTCATGGAGGCGGCCGGTCGCCAGGCCGGGCCTTCAAGGCCTCAGCACTGCGTGTCTTTCAGAACTGACTTCAGCGGCTCTTCTGCTCTAATTAGGTTCAAGGAGTAGAGTGAGGCTGGGTCCGAGTTCTGAGCCCTGGCGGAACCGACTTCTGCCCTGATCAGGGTAAAGGGTCTCGGCAGGGCTGGGTCCGAGTTCTGAGGGCAGGCGGAGCCGAGGCCTGTGCAGTCTTCAGCAGGTCAGCCCCGGAGCTCTGCTGGTGACCACGGGGGGAGCGCCCTCCACCCCATGGTGAGCTGAGCGGGAGAGTCGGGGGGGAGAGCGAGGGGGCTTCACAGCACTGCCAGTCTCCACCCTGGGGCCAGAGTGCTCAGCTTTATACCTCTCAGTGTCCTATCCGCTCTCATTCGGTCTTCAGAGTAACCTCGGTGGTGGGGGCAGGGGGGGAGTAGGTGGCTCTTCCAGCCATTCTTAGGGGGGTAAACTGAGGCTCGGAGAGCCAAGTCGACTTCCCAGATCATATGGCTGCTGAAGTGACACTGAAGGCCAGTCCTCTCTGTTTCTGGACCAGGAAGATGATTTCTCTCCCATTTTTGCTGGTAGCCTAGGCTCAGAATAGAAAGACGCACTTAAATACCTGGATTAAGTCTGAGCAGTGGTTGGCCGTTGGTGAAGTTCCCCCAGCCCGGCCCAAGACGTGGGAGACAGGGAGGACTGTGTGAGCCGGTGTCGTGCGTGAGGCCACCCAGGTGGAGGTAGACCTGCGAACGGTCTCTTGAGAGAGGCTGCGGGAGTCGTTCCTCACTCACCGTTTCAGCGCGTTTGTATGTGGTAAGTTTCACGAGTGTCCAATTTGGTTCTAGAGTTTCTTGAATTGACTAAACTGGTGAGCGTTAAGTTTTCTACAAAGCCTGCTGCCTGGAAAGCTTGGGCAGCCCGTTGTGAGCCTGCATCTCCCACTGCAGAGCACGTCAGTAAAATAAACCACTTCTTAACAAGAGCTTAGCAGATTAAAGAATCTGTCAGTTTTCTGATGTCAGCGGGGGTCAGCGGGGAAAGCAGTCGCCACGCCCCTTTCAGCAGAACTCGAAGTAGGGTTCTCGGAGGCGCTGCTCGGACAGCAGCCCTGTCGGAAAACACCACTTGGGCGCTCAGCACTTCAGCACATTAGACTTGTGCTTAGCACTTCGTGAAGGCAACTGGCCACCAGTGGAAGGCGAGCAGGCAGTCCCAGGGTAATCGGTGACCGCCGACAGGGCCTGTCCCGCCGCCGTGGTTCTGGTGGAGCAAGATCCTGGCGGCGCAGGTCTTCCTCGGTCCTGCCTCTGAGCCTGGGGCATCCCGGAGCGGCAGTTTCAATGTGCTCCTTACAGAAACTTTGCATAGGATTATTTTTAAAAATGCTCATTACACTCAGGAATCCTTAGTGGGACTTAGGAGCGGGGGAAAGGAGAAGCTGTTCCTACAGAAGAATGCCCGCTCTCAGGCGGAAGGAGCAGTGCTGGACAGGGAGTCATCCTTTGCAGCCCTGCAGGGAAGCAGCGCCAACAGGCGCTGAAGCCACTGGGCAGACAGTTTGGGGAAACAGTCTCAAGGTTCCACACCCGAGTGACAAAGGCAAAAGGCGCCTGCCGTGGGGAGAGCTGGTGGGCTCCCCCTCTGAGGTGCCTGCACACGGCATCCCCAGCACAGGACAGGCTGCTCTGGTTCCGTCTCCCCGTGTCCCGCACGGGAAGTACATACCACCCTGCTGTTGTGTTTTCTGCCAAAACACTTTATGCGACTCTTACCAGGACAAATCCAGATTCTGGATATTCAAGGCATCTGGAGTATTCAAAATGGATAGTTATAAAAAAGAAATCCAACCCTAAGTACATAAAGGGCAGGGATGTCATTCTAGATTAAGGAAGCCTAAAGGGTTGTGACAGAAACAGAATGTGCGACCAGCGGTTCAGTCCTGGCTGGGAAAGTCAGGCAGTACAGTTGGAGAAATTTGAATCTATTAGGAAATGATGCTACTCAACATTTAAGTTCTTAGGGGTGGTAATGGTGGTGTGGTTACGTAGAGGAATGTTCTTTGACTTAGGAGACACATGCGAAAGAATTCAGGGGTAGAGTGTCACGATATTTCCACCATACTCTGTGTGGTTCAGAAAGGTGCGTAAAGGGAGGAAAGGAGGAAGCAAGTGTCCCAACTCTCAGCAGTTGATGAATCCAGGTGAAAGTAGACAGGTGCTCGTTGTGCTACTCGGTTCTAACTTCTGTAGGTTTATGTTTTTCTAAATAAAAACTAGGGGGGAAATACATATTCGTTGTCAAAACAACCAGAAAAATGCAAAATGTACAGTAGAACTCGCCCAGGCCCCCCCGCCTGGCAGTGGCAGCTGAGTCTCGTGACCCGCCTTCCAGGTGTCGGGGCGCCGCCTCTCTCCCCCGCCATCTCTCTGTGAGTCCGTCTCATTGCTGCTGTTCAGCTCTGGTTTCGTCTTTCTATCTCCTTTTTTCCCTCGAATTTTTTGTTGGAAGAAACCAGAGCCTTTGCCCACATTCCACATGTGCCTGATTGTGTCCTCCTGGTGGTGTGTGACTTGTCGCCCACCTCCCCCCACCCCCACATTTCCTGAGAACCGGTCGTTAGGTCGAGACTCTCGATGCGGTTCAGGCGCTGGGTTTTGCGCGGGCCGGGACCGGGACCGGCGGCCCTGCACCCCTGCCCCACCCTCAGGTGTCCGCAGGCCCTCCGCCAGGGCCGCGCCGGCTGTGGACGGACGTTTGGTTCCCCTCCCTCCTCTCCGCCGTTCCTCCTTCTCCTGCAGGTCACCCTTTTTATAAACTTCTGGGTTTTCCCTTTACAATTTCTCCAAGAAATATGGGCAAATACAATTTACTTCCCTCATTTCTTACACCAAAGTGTACTCTGCACCCCCGGGAGTTTTCCCAGGGAGTCTCCATGTCAGTCCCTGGGGCCCTCCTCCTTCCTGGCTGCATGACGCTCTGGGCACGGGTGGGTGTCCCCACCGTCGTCCTCACTGTCTCTGGCCGGACGTTGGGGAGTTTGTCAGACCGCTGGCACGAGCAGCCTCACGCGCGCTGTTTCCCGTTTCTGCCAGCGTGTCCTCGCGATGGGTTTCAAGGAGTCAGATTGCTCTGGGCCAGAGGGCAAGTACATGCACAGTTTTGCTGGATGTTGTCACCTTCCGCAGTGTCAGGCACATACCGTGTCACGTTCCCACCGCAGCACATGAAAGGCACAGTGTCTTTCTGATGTCAGAACAGTGTAGTAGCATCTAATAGTCCTTCTGCAGATCTGTTGAGACAGTGCAGGTGAAATGCGCCGCACGGAGTCCGGTGTGTCCTGAGTGCCCGGTAAATGTTGACTGGGGATGGTCTTGTTATCACTGTGAGCGTGAAGGTGAATGCCAACTGTACATTTATTGCTGAAGACTAGAAGAGACCCATCTTCTGGGCTCTACCAGAATGACCAGAGAACAGAGTCTTTGCTCTACAGATGACGACCAGCTGAAAAGGAAAAATAAATCTCCGCTACTTTTATAGTTTCGCCTGCCTGGCTCAGTTTTTGGCCCGCGCTCTAATTTAGCCGTCTGAGAGGCGGGGTGTTGCTTGATCCTTGCCGCCCTCGGAGGCCCGGTCAGCTGAGGTCACAGAGTAGTTTGCAGCCCCCCTCCATGAGGGGATGCCTGGGGGTGATCTTGCAGAAGCCCGCCTCAAAGCCACGCCATTGTCAGCTTTGTGGATGGGGACAGTAACCCACGAATGCATTCGTCGAGTGGTTTTCAGATAAAATGTGAAAGTAGTGAGACACGCTAAAGTTCTCAGAATTCTTCCAGGACACAGCTGAGAAATGACCGTGCAAGTTCCTGGGCTGCCCTGCAGGCAACGCTCTCGTGGGGATGGGGTTGACTGCCTCACGAGCGGGTTCGTAGCGCCTACCCCTGAGTCAGGCCGTTAAACCACGTGTGGACTTGGGTGGCTTCTTGAGGTCGTGTGCAGATGTGTGCGTGCGAGTGTGCGCTTCGGTGTGGGTGAGCCCTTGCCGTTTGCCTTAGATTATGAACGAATCCATGACCCCCGGATGGTTCAGAAACTCAGTTCTAAGCCATATTCTTTCTGTTTTGAAGGATGTTGCAGCTCGGGGCTTAGATCTCCCTCAAGTCACGTGGATTGTTCAGGTAATTTTTCTAGTTGTTAAGGTGTGAGCTTGAGATGGGTATATGATCATAAGTAGATATGTTGGCTTTAAGTAGAATAATTATTATTACCCTCCTGGGTGTTGCCCTGGTAACCAGGCAGCAACCAGCCTTACCTGCACAATTCTCCCGACATCTTCCCGTCACCCAGCCCACCTAATGGCAGCAGCAAAACAAGCGGCCTGGGGCCGGGGCGTGGGGGCGGGCGGCGGGCGGCTCCCCGGTCCCCGGCTAATGCGTGCTGCACGCAGAGTTCCAGCAGTCTGAAAACAGGGATCACCCGGGGCCCGAGGGAGGCCTCATTGTGTCCAGGAGGAAATGGCTCAGCTGTCCTGAGAGCCGTGTCCTGTACACTGACCTGCAGGGGACAATTAAGTCCCTGACAGCATCTTACACAGGCCTCTGGCCTTCGACGCTTTGCCAGAGGGTGCAGGTGTTAGTGCTCCGGTCTGGTGGTTTTCATTTTGGGTGGTTGTTTTTTTTTGTTAGCCTGCAGAATGGTATTTTTAAGTCTTTCTGTATGGGGGCCAGGGGACACATGCCCTGTTTTGTGAGTCATGGTTGATTCACACTTTAGTGCAGTTGAATGCCCGTCACTGGGTGGGAGCTCTGGTCAGCTCCCTACAGCCAGTCACTTTGTGACCAGAGGCATTCTGTCTCCTTTCCTGCCGGCCGCAGGGCAAGTTAAAGATGAGAAGGCAAGGGCAGTTTTAACACGTGGAAGGCTAGACACATGACCTCGATCCCCTGGCCTTCTTAGCGTGGCCATTGAGGAGTTCAGTTGGCCCGGCCTCCGTGCATTGTGTGCATCTCTGCCCTCTGCTCTGTAGTTCACGTGGCAGCAGAGGGGAAAAAAGAAAAAAGGAAGAAGGACTGTATGGTCGGGCAGTTTTGACGAAGACGAAGTTGCTACCATAGACAACATCTCATACCGTGTGTGACCCATTCTGCTGAGTCCTCGAGGCTCCCTTTCCCCTGAGTCAGGAATGCTGTCCGTGGGGACGGGCACGTCCCTGTGTGAGGGCGGCTCCGCCCTCCGGGGACGGAGGGGGCTGCAGCCAGGCGGTGGGCACCAGCTCCTTCCTGGTGGCCCAGCAGCAGAGCTGACCTTTGGTTGGAGCAGTCGGCCCCTTTCTCCTCACCCTGCCCAGTGTCCTCTGGGGCCTCCTCCCCACCGCCTGTCTGCCGGGGAAGTAGGCCAAGGTCGTGTGGTCATCTGCAGACGCCTGCCCCCACCTGCCTGCGCTTCCACCTTGCGCAGTCACCGCGGTGAAAAGATGCAAATAGGAAAAGGAGAGACCTGCGGAGAAGTAAAATTAAAAAGGAGATGTCGGGATGGGCAGACATCTCGTTTATCTGAAACTTGGCCACTGTTCACGTTGGCGTGCGGGAGCCTTGCTGTTTCCAGGGAAGCCAGGAGTTTCAGGGTTGAGTGACTCCTCCTTGAGACCGCGTTAGGGTAACCATAGCACCGGGGTTTCATTCCTGGGATACCTGGAGGCAGGTGAGTGGTATCGCACTTCCAATTAATGGCGCTGCCTTGATCAGTGAATGCCTTCATTTCTGTTACCCTTTTTAGTACAACGCGCCGTCGTCACCGGCTGAGTACATCCACCGGATCGGGAGGACCGCCCGCATTGGCTGCCGCGGGAGCAGCCTGCTCGTCCTGGCGCCTTCGGAGGCAGAATATGTCAACTCGTTGGCTTCTCACAAAATCAAGTGAGTCAGAAACCTGAACGGGGTTTCGGCTGATCTCACCTAATTAACTTTCTGTCACTTTTTATAGTGGCTGGGCCTTGTAAGCTGACGAAGAGCCATTAACCCTTGTGATCCCTAAATGAGTCCCAGAATAGCCAGTGGCAAAAATGAAAACCCTTATTGCCATCAGCACATGCCAACTCTCATTGAGGGCGAGGCTAAGGCCCAGGACGGCCTGTTGCCGTCTGCGGTTCTCGTAGACGGAGGCCTGCGCTTCCGCGTGCTCGCAGCCGGCCTCTGGGAGCGCTCTTCTGGATGCGGTGCTTCTCTCCTGCAGTTAACGCTTCATACCTTTAAAGTTGGTTTGTCTTTGAAAAAAATAACACTTTTTTACTCATCACACAGCGCCCCTTCCCTGAGGAGCGCACACCCAGAGGAAGCTGTCGGGGCCCGCCGGAGTGTGCCTGCATGCCCAGGGGGCAGCGCCCCCGGTCCCCTGCGCGGGGCCCCTGGTCCCAGCCCTGGTCCCGGGCGCAGCAGGCCTCGGGAACATGGAAGCCGCGCCAGGGGCTCCCGTCCAGCCCTGGCCTCTCAGAGATGAAGCAAGCTCACAGACCAACGCCTCAGCCCAGCCGAGAGTGATTGTAATGCAAGCAGAAAGAATTTGCAGGGCCCCAGAAATTAATGTGTTTTGTCATATTTTCCATAAAATCTCTGGCACCTGACATAACAAGCTCTAAATAATAGGCTTCTAAAGGCATGCAGTTGTTCACACTGGTCCACGCTCAAGAACTTCTGCTCAGACAAAGCACAGTGGTGCGTAAAATTCTTAGAGGCGCTGGAAGAGCCACGTCTGCCCCGAGGGCTGCTCGGGCGCCCCCCAGGACCCACGCTGGGACGCTGGCACGTGACTCGGCTGCGCAGCTGAACACAGGGTCTTGCGTCCAGTGCTCCCCTTGACTCAGGCCCGTGCTTTACGTGAGGCACCCGGTGGCGTCCCCAGACTCGCCTGGGAGGTCGGTGCATCGCACACCCGGACCTGCTCTGGGGGTCCCGGGGCCCAGGGCAGGCCACCCGCTGGCAGAGATGGGTGCGTATGGCTGTCCCCGCCAGCACCGGCAGGGTCCTCTCTTGCTGCCTGGCACTCTCTCAGGGTTGCTGGTGTGAACTTGCAGGGACTACAGCTTCTTCAGAAAATGTTCCTGATCGCCTTGTGCTGGGGGGAGGGCGGCTGGGACCCACTCCTCCCAAGTATGGTCAGTTTCAAGTGGGCTAAAAGTGGGTCACTTTAAAGGGTAGTTTGTGTTTTCCTTTTATTTAATATGTCTCATCTTAATACAGTTTTTCAGTTGAAAGGGTGGTTTTATGTCAGGAGGACATGCATATTTTACTTACAAGAGAAATCCCATGTTGGTTAGTCATTTGTCACTGAGAGCTTCATCTCTGGCTGGACTTGGCCCCCTGGGGCTGGAGGCTGGCTGGCCTTCTCGCTGCGGCCCTGTCCGTGTCCAGGCCGGTGCCCTACCAGGTCGTGTCCCCCGAAATCCTGGGGGATTGAAATGAAAACCCAGTGACATAACCTGTTCCCTGTGCCCACAGGCTGGGGGCTGTCTCTCTGTCCCGGGCATTGCACGCCTAGGGAGCATGTCTGCAGAAGTGTGTGTGGCCGCCCTCCCCGCCCCAGGAGGTGCAGCCACTGCCCAGGAGGAGCAGCCTCGCCCTCGCTCCACGGGTCCTTCCCTGCCTCCACCCCAGACCTGGAGGTTCAGGGGCTCCCCTCCTCCCTGTCGCTGCCGGGCGTTCTCCCCTGCTCGCTTGATGTGCTCTCAGAACAATGGGTGATAACAGGAAGTCGGAGGATAATTACCCAGCCTCAGTTATCAGCAGAGCTACCCGCTGCTCTTGCTCTTGTGGGTTTTCTGAAGCACGTTCAGGCTGACGGCTCTGACAGCTCACCTGTGCACCCAGACCTGAAAGGGAGAATAACACTCAGCAGCCGCACGGTTTACCAGTGAGCCAGGTATGTTTTAGAGACAAAAAAGTATGGCCATCCTGTAGGATGACCTCCTCTGGGAAGATAGTAGGCCCGCAGCATCCGTGGGGAATTCAGCACGCTGTTCCCTTCCGAGCACAGCTCGGGGGTGCCAGGGACTGGGACTTGGAGCGGAAGCCCAGAAGGACGAAGACGGGGTCCCGAGAAGGGGAGTTTGGTTTATGTGGAGAAGGCACCAGGGGGCCTAAGAACATTCATTATGGGGGGCAGAGTCCTCAGGAGTCCAGCGTCGCTGCTTTCTGCCCCCAGAGTCAGCCGTGGACATGTCTCTGCCTGGGTCGCCCGCCTGCTGCTTGGGCTCAGTGTGCCCAAGCCAAGTAGGTGTCAGGTCTGAGTCACGGTGAGAGCCAGGCGTTGCGCCTCCTGTGGTCCCTTTGAGGGTATCTGAATATAGACTGTTCTTTGACTTAATACCAGAAACACTGCATCTCATAAAAACTGATGGCAGAGTAAGACTTCGAACATTTCTGTAATCCAGAATATACCCCTAAATTTTTTTTTTTAAAGGCAGACTGTGCGCGTTTTGTGCCTGGGCACCTGGGGCGCCGGGATGGCTGATGAACGGCAGGGAAGGTCCGGGGCGGCAGCCGGGGCCCTGGGCAGCTCGGTGCTGCCTGCCTCGCAGCCCGCGCCGTTCGTCTCGCCGTGGCAGCTCAGCTCCGCAGGCGGCGCAGGGGGCGGGTGGCCCCTGGGCCGCTGCCTCTTCCTCTGAAAGCGCGGAGCTTTGTTTCCTGTCCTTCTGACTTCTTTGTATTTGCCAGCTCCTTCGCGTTTCCCACTTCCAAGTGTTTCTAATGAAAGTCATCATTGGTTTATTAAAATGTAAATGCCTCATCAAAGCGTGTGTTTCTTAGATCAGGCATAAGACAGTTCCTTGAATTTATTTCTGTATCCCTTTTAGTAAGGGGGGTGGTTCAGGTCTGTTGATAGAACTGTAACTAAGCAGAGTAGCTGTGCGTTGTTCCCCGGAAACCAGGGCTGCTGGGAACAGGAGGGAGGCCCTTTGAAACTGGGAGGCGTCCCTGCCCGGTGCCGTCCACGTTGGGTAGGATGGCCCTCGGCCTCGTCACGTGGACACGCGCCTTTGAGAAAAGTGGCCTTTCTGTGGTGCGTTTAGTTCTCTGTGCCCCGACCATGAATGGCATTATTCCTTTTCCTTTCTCCCTGTTCAAGATTTGACCTTAAGTTCTCGTTTCTTTCACTTTCGTGTTTCTCCTTTATTTTTCTTCAAGAGAAAAGGGATGGATGGAGGCAGGTCAGAGAGACAAAGGAGAAGATGGGACTGGGCTGTATCGTCACCTCCTTCAGATGCCCAGGCCTCAGTAAGAGGGAATTCAGTGCCATAAGCTGTCTTTTTCAAAGGAAAAATAGATTTTCCAAGAAACCCTGAGCCTCTCCTCAAGCCCGACCCTCCAGCGCGCACTCCGCCTTCCCTGGTGACTCTCGCTGCTGCACAAAGATTCTCTGTCCCCACAGGCCAGGCGCTGCAGTGGCGAGGGGGCGGGGGCCCCCCGGGCTGGCAACACACCCCGGTGAATGGCTGTCAGATGGGACGCGTTCGTGCAGGCCTTTGGGGGCGCGGGGGGCATTGCTTTGACCTGCATGAGAGGTGGCCACTCGTGGTTTAATCTGCCATAACAGCAACATACAAGAAGGTCATTTATCTTCCCAGGATCTGGTTTTCTCCCCCGGGACGCCCTCCCTTTCCCCTCCTTCTGGGAAGTGTTTTCCGCCTCTCCCGTCCCCTTAGCCTCTAACACACGACTGTGCGAGCGCGCCTGCCGACGAGCGCGTGGCTGCTGGACGGCGGCGAGGGCGGCTCCCCGGGCCTCACGGTTCTGCGTGGCCTCTGCTGGCTCCGGCCAGGAAGGACCTGGCCTCTGCTCTCAGCCGTCCGCACGTAGCTCTGGCTTCAGCAGAGCACGTTGGCCCCCCTTAAATGACAAACAGATGAGTCACAGAGATCCTCGCAGAATTGGGAGAGGGCTCTGGCGCATGCACGGCAGGGGCTGGGCCCCTGTGAGCCTTCGGGGGCGTTGGTCCCAGCATTCAGGGTCTTTAGCGCCCCCATCCCCCACATTCTTTTAAGTCAAAAATCAAAGGGACTCTCAGAAATGTTTTTGTTGATATTTCATCATCTGCTCAAGTCAAGGTCATAAATCAATAACCAGGCCTACTTATTTAGTATTTGAGGTTTATTAAAAAATGACATGGTCCCTGAAAAGGAAATTCTAAATGCAACCATTTACAGTTCATCGGGGAGGAAGGCGCTGTCGGGAATATCGCCCACTGGCAGGGGCCCTCCCTTCCGGGCTCCTAAAGGACTAGCAGAGTGGCCCCTCTTCGTGACACGTAGCTGCTACTTATTTCTAGCTTGAGAAGAGGCCAGTTTTGTGTATCAAGAGCCTGGATGCTTTTGAGAGAACGAGGAGTTTATTTTGCTCTGCCCTTTCTTTTACAGTGTTTCTGAGATGAAGATGGAAGAGATTTTGTCTGTTCTGACAAGGCACGATTGTTTTAAAGGCAGACGACGGGGAAGCCAGGTGAGGTTTATTATTCATCATGTTTGCTACTGAGCCGTGACGCACTTCTTGATTCGAGGCAGCGGAGGTTCTGTGATAGGACGGTTGTTTCCTCTGTCAAACCAAACGCATGTTGGAGGATCAGGGACAACAGGTGAGGCCAAACGTGGCTATGCCTTTTCCCTGTGTTGCTTCTGGGTGTCTTTGCTGGTCTCACCCAGCGAGGGGGCCACAGCCCGTCCTGGGAGTCTGCCCCGCGGCAGCAGCCTTCCCAGGACCAGGCAGGGTCACACGTGCCGCCCTGGAGGGGTTTCCCCAGATTGTCGCCAAGGCCAGCTGACAGGCCGTCCGCTTGGTTCTTTTCAGACACCCTTCATTCATCCACTTTTTTTAAGGTGTGCCGTGCACATAGGAAGAGTGAAGGCGAGATCATTAAGGAGGGACGTTGCTGCTGTCTGGGCAGTTCCCTGTGGAGGGCCCGAGCTGCTGCCCACGGCCCCGGGCACCTTTCTGGTGCCTGCCAGAGGCTCCCTGCCCGGGTGGGTTCCGCACCTCACTTGGCGCTTCCCTCGGGATCCCCCATGTGTGCGTGCGTGTGCTGGCGCTGCCTGTGGTTTTTGTCTGTGAAGTGTTCATCATTTGAATATTTTGCATTTGTTTTCCTGAGCGCGAGGAGAGACTGGAAAACCAGAGCCAAGTAGATCGAGCTGCAGTTCCGTTTCCCCACAGGCCTGTGTGTCTGTTTGGATCGACGCCCTCCCCGAGGAGGGACTCGACCGCACTGCCCTGGCCCAGGGTCTCTTGGTCCCGCAAGGACGAGAGGAAAGTGGCATCAGGGACAGGGCGGGAGGGTCGCGGCGCCCCCAGCTGCGGGCGTGCTGCGCTCGGGGTGGCCCTGCACCCTTCCCGCGCTCGGTCCTGTTTAGTCCTCCCTGCGGAGCTACAAGGTGCAGAGGTGGAGGAGCAGGGACAGGGCGCACTTGTCATCGTCTGTCCTCCTGGGGCGCAAGAGCAAGCAGTGAACCTCAGGGCACACGTCCTCACGCACCAGCGGGCCTCCCTGGCAGTAACGAAACCCAGAAGAGGGAACTCTGTTCCTTCCTAAATTGGGCCATGTTAGCCGTTTCTGTAGAGGTGAAATTTGGTCAGTAAATGGTTTGCAGCAAAGTTCCCTGTGAGTAACAAAAGTGATTAAAACCTCAGTTGGCCAGCAGGTTACTTTAAGGGCTGTTTCCTTTAAAACATCCCAGCCACACGAGACTTGGGACCATCCCTCCTTAACAGTGTGTTGTCAGGGGACTGACCAGCCACTGAGGACACGCTCAGGGTCTCAGCACACCTCTGATCTTCTGCAGTGACCGCCCCTTCTGGTTGGGGTTTTTAGTGGTCCCACGGTTCCTTCCTGGGGCCCCCGCACAGCTCTGGGAGCTGCGTGAGGAGGCATGCAGAGTGGCTGAGAGCGTGGCCTCAGGTCGCTCCGGATCAGCTTCCAGCGGTGTGACTTCGGGCACTCCTGGACCTTCCTGGCGCTCAGTCTCTTCATGTGTAAAATGAAGACAGTATTAGTACACTTCTCATAAGACACGGGAGGATTGGGTATGAAATAACCCAAAAAGCAAGCACAGGTACCAAAGGGCATTTTATTATTATTGCTCTTGTTGCTGCTAGTCATCATCACCATTGTCACATCAGTCAGGAGCAGATGTGAAGTTACGAGGCCACTCAGTGACGTGAAGCCTTTCGCTGCGGCACGGGAGTGGAACGTTAGCATCTGCGGGCTCCCCAGAAATGGGAGCAGAGCCGTGAACCACGGCCGAGACTGGGAGTTTGCTGAGCCCGGTCTCGCTGAGACTCCAGGCCCAGCTGCGGTGTGGGTGTTTACCCTGGCGTGTGGCATGCGCCTGCGCGTCTGGACGCTGGCAGGGCCCAGACGCCCCTCCCCCGAAGAGGACAGTCCCTAGAGGAGCAGAGCAGCAGCAGTCCCCTCTGCTCTTCAAGGGCAAGCAGAGCCATTTCCAGCATCGCCCTCTGTGGCCCGGCAGCCTTGCTTCTCTCAGAGCCTTGGCCTCGGCTTTGGCCTTGGCCAGCCCTGAAGCTGGACCGGGCCCAGAGTCGCTCACGCTTGGGCTGGAGTCCTTGCTTCACAATTGGCGGTGCTGCCCCACAGGCCGGCTCGCCTTCCCCAGCCTCAGTCTCCCCATCTGTAAAATGGGGGGACCGGAGTGCCCGCCTCGCAGGGTACTTGGCAGGCTCAAGTAGGGTGGGGCGTGAAGCGCTCCACATGCCCTGGGCCGTGGGGGTCCATCCAGACCCCAGGCTCCTGCCGTGGTGGGTCACAGTGAGTAGAGTGGTTTGATGCTTTTAAAGTTTGGTGATCTTTGTTTTTAGAAAGAAAAATTGCTAAGCAGGGGTCGGCTTTAACTGACAACAAAGCACCTGGTTAACTTAGAAAACTCAGTCTTACTGGATTCTAGATGTCATGATCATGAAAAACTGACTTGTTTGACCCAGTTTACCTTTAAGGCAGAGGACAAAGAAAAATTAAACTAAATGGACAATGTTACTAATCATCATATAGCTTCACAGCCTGGCAGTGTTTTTTTGCGTGGCCCACGTGAAGAATGGAAGGGACAAGTAGGTGCCGGGTCCACTGTCAGCGCTGTGCCCAGTGAGGGGCGCAGTGGTCTGTTCGTGGCCTGAGCCAGGGCGGCTCTGGTGCTCGCGTGGGGCTGGGCAGGTAGACGCGGGCCCAGCGCACAGGCCTGTCCCGCACGCACTGGATGGCTCATGGCCCTGCCCTCCCCACCGCTCAGCCGGAGTCCGCTGTGAATGTCCCTTCGGCACGTATGTCTGTGGGCTCCTGTGAAGAGGAAGCAAGCGAGGGAAGCATCTGTAAAATGTATATTTCATATTTAGGTGTATAAAATATATACAGCTGTTCCTGGGTGTGTGAGTGTTCACCCACTACAAAGAGAATACGTTTGATCCTGCAACTTTACTGGGAGGCACTCAGAAGTTGCTAGGGACTTTGGGGGTAAAACTCAGCTTGGCAATAAAGTGATTAAAACAAAATCCTTTCATTTAGTTTTAAAATACTTGGGAAGTTGACAATATCCAGACGTGTGCTTCCTGCAGAAAAGCTACTCTCCCCCACCACTGCTACCACTTAGAAGTTTTTACAACAAAAATAATTGGGCAAAGTTACCTGAAACTCATCTGTTGCTTCTTGATAGGTGTGGAATTTTTATCTTCAAAGTACATACACGTTTTTCCTGTAAGCTCTTTTGTCTTGTGAAATATGCCTGCGAATTTATCCTAATAAAAACTGTCACCGGCATTGGGAGACATCGGTATTGAAATTAAAATAAGATCACTAGCTCCTTGCTTAGTTGTCTCTGAGCACCTGTTCTCTCCGAGATCTGTAGGGTCTTCCAGAAAAAGGGGGCTGTGTGTGGACAGACTGGGAGGTGTGCTTTTCCAAACCGCCCGCGGGCCGCTCGGTGCCGATGGGCTTCATTAGGTGGGCTTCGTGAGCCAGCACTGCGCCTGTGCCTCTCGGGGAGGGCGAGCCGGCCCGCGGGGGCGCCCTGCCCCGGGGACCTGACCCCTCTCATTACGGGAGCGCGCGCCTGTCTGGGCTGAGCCAGCACCACGCGACTCTGCCCCTCTGTCTTCAGTTTAAATTTAGACTGTCCTCCCCAGAAGACAACTGAAAAATACCTCCTTCATTCTCAGGAGGGGCAAGTTGGAAATAAAGTATTTCTGGAAGCGGAGGTTGGGGGAGTAAGACATGCTTTTTCAGAAATATATTGTTTTCTGCCATTAACTTTTTTATATTTTACTAAAACTGACCTCATCATTTCCAACGTGTGAACCTAGTTTTAACTCCTTTTCCTACACATTCCACTTGTATACACTCATATTTTTTATATGTATGTATATGTAATTTTTTTTTTTTGTTGGAAGAAAAGATGCCTCATTTTGAAACCTAAAGGGGGGAATAAGAAAAGCCCTTTGTAATATATTGCCATATTATCACTAAATCCCCTGACAGTTGTGTCACAGAAGCAAGTCACCTGTCACTTAAGCTTGAGGTCTCTTTAATTTTCTCCTGGAATTCGCACCAGGCTGTCTTTAATTTGAGGCCTTTATTGGAATTCTGAAACCTCCCTGCCTCCCTGGCTCTCAGATCTATTCTGAGAGCTGTTACAGAATGTATACAATAACCAACAGAGGGATTCGAGAGGGCTGGAGCTCTGTTTATTTAACACTCTAGAGGGATTTTTGTGCTTATTCGGTCCTGGCTGCCCGGCTTTCAATATCGCTTTGACAGCCATTCTGCCCTTCTCATTAATTTTAAACAGTTAAAACACAGGAAAAAGAGGAAAAAGTTTTCATTATTAAAGTGCTTTACTTTTTAATAACAGAGGATTCTGTCCGCCAGGGGAAAGGGCATCCTCGCTAATTTCACATTCATATTTTTTTTAAAAAAACGCGAGGAAGGTGACAGTTGCACTGCAGAGGTGGCTTAACGAGAGGAGGGCCGCGCAGAAAAGTTTGCATTTCACATCAGTTAAAAGGGCAAGAAAATCCTTGCTAATGACAACAGCAAATGTCCACTTTCGTAACACAGCTCCGGAGTGACTTTTCTCTTGACACTTGTGGGGAGAAACCCCTCAGGGGACCGTGTACTGTGGCATCAGCCAGACTGCCATCCGCAAACAGGGAGCAGGAGTGATTTGACTAAACTAAAAACACCTTCCGGTTGTTATAAGTCTCTCTTAATACGGAAATGAACGTCGATCCAGGAGAACGCAGCGTTTCCTTCTCTCCCTTTGTTCTCCTCTGGCAGCTTTCAAAGTGAAAGGGACTCAGAGTCTCGGTCAGGCACGGCAGCCAGGCCGGGCCTCCGTGGGGGCGGGGCGGGGGCCGCTGGGGGCTGGGTGCCTCCCTGGCCCTGCCCTGGGGGCTCAGCAGCATTCAAAGAGCCAGCCCGTTAGCCAGACGGGGCTGAGAATGGGTGCTTTTGCCTCTCGGTCTCACCTTCAACATTCACTTTTAAGAGAGAAACAAAAACCACTCGTTTTCCAGAGGGCTACGAACAAAAGAAATCCTTTCTGTGAGATTGTTCAAGGATGGAAAGAAAGTGTTTTGTTTACACTCTGTCACACCCAGATGTGACTCTCCACTTGAGGGGTGGCTGACCAGAGCAGCAGGCACCTCCCTAGGTTCCTAGGTTCTGGGGAGCTCTGAGCAGTGAAGGGCGGAGTCTGGAGCCCTGCCTGGCCGCCCTGGAAGGAGGGAGCACGCCCTGAGCTTCAGGGGGGCGCTCCAGCTCCAGCTCCAAACAAGGAGCCGCCAGGGCTCCGGGGCAGGCGCGAGGGAAGGGGGAGAGCTGAGGCCGAGCAGGCGGTGAGAGTCCTTTGGAAGCAGCTCAGGTTGGGTGATGTTTTAAATGGCTAATCCGGACCTGGAAAGTTCCAAAGTGTCTCCAGTGGACTTTGCGCGCAGGAGCCATAAGAGGCCAGGAAGAAAAGTCAGGCCATGAGTAAATAAACAAGCAGCCCTGGCCCGCTGTGTCGCAGAGCGCCTCGCCTTCGCCTGCTTGGACAGCGTTACAGCTCCCCTCTTCTTCCCTGGTAATATTGGAAGGATTACCCTCGCTGGCCCCTGGGTGGCTCCTGTGTGATTTTACTGTTATTAAGTCTATTAGAAACTGCTTCATTATTCCTGGCTCTGATCCGCCTCTGCTTTAACCCTTCCGCGCCTCCCAGGAAGCCCAGGCCGCCGGCCCCCAGGAAATCCAGGAGCGAGCCACGATCCTGCAGACGGTGTTTGAGGATTACGTGCACTCCAGCGAGAAGACTGTCTCCTGGGCAAAGAGAGGTCGGTCACGTCGTAGGTGGCAGGGCTGTGCCCGCGCCCCCGCCCGCACACACGCACGGGCTGAGAGGCCTGCAGGCGTCCCTGCTCACCAGCAGAAGCCACCCGCCCCTAATTCTGCGGGGCGCGGAAACAGGCCCGGGGGAGGGCTCTGAAGGGGTACTCTATGTTGGTTTCCCCTCCCCCAGGCCCCGCACAGATGAGGCTCTGTGGCGGCCTCCCCCGGGACGGGAGCTTCGGCCCGGCTGCGTGGGGCTCGGGGATCCAGTTTTCTCCTTTGAAAACTGGGTACAAGTGCCATGACATGTCAGTAGAAGTAGAGATGAAAATTAGAGGTGAAGGAGGGCTGATGATAGCCCTAAGAAGTCCTGTTTGGAAGTACAAAGAAAAATGGGAAAGAACGTCACTGAGGAAGGGCCACAGGCCGTGAACCAGTTCCCAGGCTGTTCGTAAGAGAGTTCGGCATCAGCTTAGCGCTCAGACCCTCGCAGCACACATTGCCTTCTGGGATCGCCGGGCGTTGGGTGGACGCAGCGTCGGGCTGGGGCACAGGGCAGAGTGTGGGGGCTGGCCAACTTCGGGGTGGGGCCTTCTGTGCCTTGGCTGGCGACTCGTGCGTGCTGGTGCGACTTCCCCATGATGCGGGGGCCGCAGCAGGTCCTCGAATAGCGTCATTTTGTCACAACACAGATGAGATGCCACAGGGACGGAACCTGTTTATGCCAGTGAGGCTGGCAGAGCTGGAAGTGAGGACTTACTGCATATGAACGCCACGGCATCCTCTTCTCCCTTTTATGAAGCAAAATTTTTAAGAATCATTTAACAAATGTGTGCTAAGTTGGGCACTATTCTAGGTGCTTGGGATACTCAGGGATCAAAACAGATAAAGATCCTCACCTTCCTAACATTCTGTTGGGGCGTGGACAGTGAGCATAATAAACATAACATAGGCTATACATAAACTAGTCTGTTAAAAGGTGGTCAGAACTACGGAAGCAGTGGAGCAGGGCACAGCACTGTGAAGAGGGTGACGGGGCAGAGAGCACTTTTAAAAAATATGTTCTCAGAAAGAGGCAGGGAGGGAGACAGGAGAGAAGCATCGACGTGAGCGAGAAACGGATCGGTTACCTCTCGTGTGCATCCCAACCAGGGACCGAACCCGCAGTCCGGGCCTGTGCCCCCACCAGGAAGCGAACGGCGACCTCACGATCGGTGGGGCGACCCCCGCCCGGCCGAGTCACACTGGGCAGGACGAGAGTGCATTTTAAACAGGGTCAGAGTGAGCCCTGTTGCGAAGGGGACACTGGAGCAAAAACCCGAAGAGGGGTCAGGCTTGTTGCCTGGACAGCAGGCATTAGAGGCAGTGGGGACAGGGGTGCCAGGGACTCAGAAGGCAGCGTGGCTGAGCAGAGAGAAGGGTGGCAGAGGCCCGTCGCCCGGAGCACCTCGGGCTTGGAGGCGGTCAGAGGGCCCGGGGCCGCCCTGAGTGGGGGGCTGCGGGGCGACTGGGGCCTTCAGGAAGTGGACGGCAGACACGGGTTGGGGGGCCGGTGTTTGCCGAGCACCTCGTGCACACCTCAGCCCCCCGTGGGTGCCGGCCAAGGCCCAGTGTTTGCCCCCCAACCGCTGGTGCGCAATCCGTGTGCCGCCTTCCAGCCCGGGACGTGACAACAGTCTCAGTAAAACCTGAGCGTGTCCCTGAAGTGAATTCAACAGTAAGTACCTAAGGGTTTTCCTAAGAACCTGCCTTAGAGATGCGCTGGGACACGTCCCAGGAGGAAGGGAGTATTTGTCACAGTGCCACTTTGCAGAGCTTGGCCATTTGCAGAAAGTTAGGCAGACTCAGCTTGCTGTGCAGAATTCCAGGTTTAATAATGAAGTTGCAATGAAAAGAAGTACATCAAACCCACACCAGCACCTTCAACTTGGGTGCCAGATGTATTTCCGACATTCTAGGGAGACCGCAACCGCTCTAAGGTGTCTGGGTCAGCGGAGTAAAAGTTACAGCGACTGATCTTAGCGAGTGTGGTTTCTCGTCTTTACCAGGGAATTTGTTAACACCAGGAAACAGACAGTGGTACTTGTTTTCCTTTGAAAGGCTATTGGAGGGGGCCACTCCCCATCAGTTTATACCAGGAAGGAAAGAAATGTATCATTGTTCTTATCTGCTAATTGATTTCCACACCAGATTGGTGATGGCTTGGGACAACCGCTTGTAGCAGGTCTCGGTCACCCACTGCAGACAAAACGCACTTTGCTCTGGACGTCTCTCCTGTTACTTAGGACTGAGTTCCAACGGCTGGGGAGACATACCCATATCTGCACCCCGTAGTGGTGCCAGCTTTTGCATTCCAGGCCTTTGCATATGCAAATTCTGCCCTCCGGCCTCGCCTTCCTGCTGAGCCATTTCAGAGCCCCCTCCTGGATCGCTCAGGGAGCCACTGGCTTTGCCTTCAGGGCAGAGAACTGGATGGAAACACGTTTCTGACCCCGTGCTTGTTCGAGACCAGCATTCGCTGCTGTCAGTCGCCGTGCCCCCCCTCGTTTCTCGCGTCTCTTTAGCTAGAGATTCGGGTGGTGACCCTTGTGGTGACGCAGGCTCGGTCTCCAGGCCCCCGAGGGGAAGCCCGTACCCGAAAGTTACCTCTTCTCTGGCGGGTCATTCCGCCCGCCTCCGGCTCTCCCCAAAGGCCGGGGCTTGCGAGGGACGCTTCTCAAGAAAATCCAGGCCTCCGGGGACGAGTCAGCCCACTCCCCTTCGTGTGTCCGAGGCGGGCTGGGTGCTGGGCCTGAGTCCTTGTTCCTCAGACACTGGTAACGGCCCCCTTCCTCTGGGCAGCTGTGGCTGTGGATTCAGGTCTCGAAATGCAAGTGCTCTCACGTGGGGAGGTGGGTGCTCCCCAGGGCTGGGGGGGCGAGCCCCCGCACTCCCGGCTGGGGTTGGCTCTGCCCTACCTCTTGGACCCTAAGCATCGTCCGTGAGACACCACCATGCCTGATCAGATGCCCAGAAATAAATTCGATTCTTTGAAAAGGGGCAAAAACATCTGTGTAGGGTATTTTAAAACAGATTCCCTTTAATTTGGCCACCATCTGGCTCCGAACTAGGGATCCGTGCACGGGGCGCTCATGCTCAGGCTGTAGCTCCACCCGCCGTCCCGAAGAAATGTCCGCTCCTGCTACTCCTCTGCTCCTTGCTGGTCTGGGCCCGGCAGCCCGTTCCTGCACACGGCTGCTGCCTCATCCCAAATCCCCGCCTGTCTGGGCGACTCACGCGAGGGGTCTAGGTGAGGGTATGAGGATGGCCAACCGTCTCTCCCCAGTGGGACAGGAGCCTGCAGGACAAGGAGGTTCCGTTAAAATGGGCAGCTGTCCAGAGAGGAAGCGCTGCTGTTTTGTGGAAAACTTGTCTCTGTAACGCTGCGGGCTGGGCCCCCAGGTCTCCTGGGACAGGGTCTCCATCCTTGGCTCTTGGGATTGGTGTGGAGGCGAGGAGAAGGGGGACGCGGGCACTGTCTGCCTCGGCAGAGGACAGGGGTGACTGGAGAGGCTGGGACCAGTGTTTGGGTGACAGACTTGGAAAACGCCAGTTCCGTGGTATGAGCGGCTTGGTCTGGAAGGCTTCGGCCTGGCTCCTCGGAGGAGACACCTGGGCCCTGGAGGCTGGGCTGCGTCCCCTCCAGGACCGGGAGGTGGAGCCCTGGGTCCGGACCCTGATGTCAGGGCCCTCCGGGCAGCAGGGGCCATTTGAAGCGTCATAGGTTCCCTTTGAAAGAGCAGCCAGTCCCCGGTTATTAAAAAGGGGAGGAAGCACAGGTTTAAGAGAGGGGTACAGAGGAGTTGCCTGGGTTATTATTTCTCATCGATTGGGAAAAGGAGTTCACTTTGCTCAGTAAATAGAGCTTTGATGGATTCCCAGGATCCTTCCAGGAGCTGATCTGCTAAAATGACACTTTTTATTACTGTTCATAAACGCCGATCTCCAGGTGCTGCTGGGATATCGCATCTAAGCTGTGGGCAAACTTGCTGGCCCAGCGGCCCAGCAAGCAAGGGCTGGAGCGGCCGGTGTCCAGCACCTGCCCGCCCCCCCAGGAGGTGGGGTGTGGTGTGCAGCGGCGGGGGCTACTTTTCAGAGCAAGCCCCTCGGGCCCTGCTGCCGGGCCACAAGGGGCAGGCTCGTGGGTTTTGTTGGTCCTGTAGGATGTTCGGGGGACCGACTGCGGGAAGACCCTTCCTTGCGGGAAGACCCTTCCTCACGGGAGTCACTGTGGCCAGAGTGCCACCCTCCGGGGAACCGAGCCCAGCCCTTCTCTGGCCGCCCAGCCCAGGCCTAGAGCAGAGCCCGGCCTTACCTGTGGAATGGGCCTGGGGCTCTCGTGGTGGACTGTCTCCAAACTGTTGGTGGCCGTCTGGGGACGGACTCACTGTTCTGGGGGCTGCTTTCAAAATTTAGTCATTTTTTTTCTCCTTTAGAAATCCTATTTCATTTCCTTTTACGCATTCGTTGAATGGGGAAGAAGCCTGTACCAGTCAGTCCTGGGTACTTGAGCACAGATTTGGTTTCAGAACCCCCAGGACTCGACGCGGTGGCCCCAGGGGTTGCTCTGGACTGGGGGGCTGCAGGCAGGGCTCGCAGTGGAGCACCGTTTGTGGGGACGCCGTGCCTCCTCAGTAAACATGAGGACACTCACAGAGCCTGGGGACTGCCTGAGTTTCACAACATTTGCGCCTATTAACTATTGGAGGATACATAAAATTGACTTAGCAAATTTTTTTTCTAACATAAAGGTCTAATGATCCCATTTATCCTACATTGAGTACATTTTACTTTCTTCGCTCCTCCCCTTCTGTTCACTCTGTGTGCCAGGGACCAGTGAGGACGACAGGGCCCTGCCCTCTGGGGCTGTTAGCAGCCACACAGTAAAGTCTGCAATTATATTGGGTTTGTTTAAATGGTAATTAATTGGAGCCTATAGGGTTTTTGTTGGTTTTTTTTTTTTTGCTTTTGTCTTTTGGGTTTTTGATGAATTAAAAGTACAAGTATAGATGTAGGTTGTGGTGCGTGTTGTTCTGCCGGTCATGTGCCACCGAGGCCTGGGGGACACCCTGCCCTGGTCGGCTGCCTGGCGGGGGCACGTGGCGTTTGGGGACCCTGTGCTGATGCCCGCCCCCTTGGTTTTCTCGCAGCCCTGCAGTCCTTCATCCGCGCCTACACCACCTACCCGCAGGAGCTGAAGCACATCTTCCACGTCCGCGCGCTGCACCTCGGCCACGTGGCCAAGAGCTTTGGGCTGAGAGATGCCCCCAGAAAGCTTGGTGTCTCGGCTATAAAGACGAGGAAAGCAAACGTGAAGAGGTAAGATGCGCCGAACATGTCCTGGGCCGGTCGTCCAGTAGGCATGGCGAGCTCTGCCTGGGCTGGCGGCAGCACCGTGGCACAGTTGGCTGCCAGGTGCCCTGTGGGAACTTCCTCTTCAGTCTCAGATTTTTGCAATAAATTATCACCAGCATCTGACCTTCTCTCCGCATAACAAGTGCATGGAACGGGAGGGTAAGATTCCCAGTCGTAACATTTTTGAGGTGCCGGCAGAAACTTGGTGGGGCCTCCTGTCCAGGCTATAAATGGCAGGAGCAGCAAGACAGGTGTGTCGGGCTGTCTTCACTGCCCGTCAGCAGGGCCACTCGGGACTTGCCATCGCCTGACCTCCGGCCCGGGAAGCCCCTGGGACTCGTGTGAAGACTTCTGGGGGTCCCCTGAAGTTGGACCCCATGGTACACCCTGTCCAGGCGGGCGGGCGGCACTGTTGAAGCCGCCCCTTGTGCAGGCTGGCTCAGGACACCCGAGTAACTCTCCTGGGTGCTGACACGCACCCCCAGTGCCGAGCATGCTTCGGGGTGAGCCCCGGGGCCCGCCCGCCCACCCTCAGAGCGGGGCTGTCCGCGGCCTGGAGAGCAGGGTCCGAGGAAGGACCGTTGCCTGTGGGTTGGCTGCTGGGCTGAGTCCATCTTCAAATTTCAGGATGTTCTGCTTGATTTCTGTCAGCAAGACGCAGGCGTGCACGTTCTCCCGTCAGGAGGCAGCCCAGCCTTGCAGAGCCGCCGTGTGTGCGTCCCTGTGCGGGGAGGTGGGGGTGGTTGGCACTGTGGCCCACGCAGCACGTGGGTGGGAAGGATGCATGGAACAGATACGGGGCACCGGGAGCCCCAGAGCGCGTGGGACAGGTCTTGTGCACTGGAGAGCCTTATGTGTGCATGTTGGTGCCAGATGTCAGAACACATGCGCCCTTTGTGTCTGTGGAGGGCCTGGGGGCAGCGCCCCGTCTCCAGCAGGTGCCAGTGCTGGGTCTGTCCTGCACAGTCCCTAAGGAGGGCTGGTGGCATTCACAGCCTGGCTGGGGCCCAGTGTCTCTGGTGCGGAAGGACAGGGAGAAGGACCACCGGCGTAGGGAGTGACCGCTGATCTGGGAGTCACAGGGCTTGGACTCCACTCCCAGCCCCGTCTGCTGTGAGCTTGTGCGCGCCAGCCCAGCTCCTCAGTGCCTCCATTCCCCCGGCTGTGCAGGTGAAGCCCTGGGATGTGGAGCTGGAGCCCAGTGCGGGGGGCTCCAGGGCCCCCGGCTCAGTCAGTGCAGGGGCCTGGCACCCCCGAGGCTCTCTGTGTGCTGGGTGAGAGCTTGCCCAGTGCCATTCCAGCCTTGGGGTTTCCGAGAGGCCTGCTCACTTCCTCACTGTGCGAGCTCTCACAGAAGACCGCACTCTCTCTGTGAGGCCGGGGCCTCCCTGCTGCCCGGGGGGAGGCTGAGATACCGCCTTGCTTTCCCCCAGGCAGGTAGGCGTGCGGGGCACTGCCCACCCTGCCGCAGCCTCGGCTCTGCCCCAGGGTGGACACTCCGCGGGACTCGGGGTGCAGCGCGCCAAAGGCAGGCTCCTGTCCTTGGGCCCCGGCCCCTGATTCCTGCGCCTGTGAACCCCGGCTTTGAGTGCGTGGCAGAACCACGAGGCCCGCTGTCAGGTCACGAGTGGCCGTCCTGCCACCGCCTTTCACGCCGACACTTGGAGGAGATGGGCACAGACCCGCCGGGTGAATGCTGGTCCGGAGCCCATCTTGCTCGTTGCTCTCCCCGCACATCATTGAGGTCGCAACCACCCTCCCTTGTCACAGGTGACCCGCCTTTCCGACCGGGGGTCTCATTAGTGGCCGTTAATCCGACAGCAGCTCCCACCCAGCTCTGAGCGCAGAGCCGGCAGGGAGGCTGCGCGGGGCGGGGGCTGGGAGCCAGCGCCGGCCTTGCCTTGCGAAGCCACTAGGGAGAGGGCGAGCCGCCTCCTGCTCCTGCTGACCCGCGCCGGCAGATGGGCATCAGGACGGCGGTGCCCCTGTGTGCGGGGGATTGAGCGGGGCTTTCTTTCAGGAAGAATGGGCTGATTAGCCGGTAAAGAGCATGTAAGATGGGCTCGGGCAGCCTTTGATGTCTGGCTGGCGCGGCAGGGAGCCGGCGGTGAGTGACGGCACCGTGTCACAGGATTACTCCGCCCGTGACAATGCTGCGCTCTGTTCCTGCCGTGTCACCGCTGTCCCCGCCACTTTTCCCGTTGTCATGCCCTTCTTTTGAAGGCGTTCCCCCTGCACTCCGCCCGTCCTTGCGCGCCAGCCCTGCCCTGCGACGCAGACGGCCACTCGGGGATACAGGAGGCACCGGCTTGTATTTGGGGAGATCTTGTCACTCCTGGCGGAAGAATGACTTGCAGCTAATCTGCACATGGACCGTATAATTGCGGTCAGGGTAAGCGACAGGGAGAACTTGACAGATTCTCCACACCTCAGGCAGCGCTCGAGCGAGTGCCAGTTGCCGCTGTCTGAGGACTGGGAAGAAAGTCCGTTAAACCCGCCACGTGCGGCGGCTGGGGCCGTGGCCACAAAGGCTGCTCTGAGCTGAGGCGTCCCCTCCGAAACCCATCTGTCCAGAGGGAGAAAGGGTTCCTTCCGTGTGGCGTGGGCGTAAGACAACAGCACGCCCTTCTCTCAGCTGTTCGGGTCCCGCTTCACGGTGCGTGCTGCCTGGGATAATTACATGTTCTCTGCAAACCAAGGCGCCCGGCCTGCGGCGGGGTCCCGCCTCACCTGCCCTCCAGCGCCCGCGGGGTTCCGCCGGGCTCCGTGTGAAATGGGCGGCAGGCCAGGTCTCAGGCCGGGTACTGTCAGGCATTTCCATGCGTGACAAAGGGAATTTTTTACCCCGCTGTGTGCCTTTATGACTTTACTTGACCTCTTTTCAGGAAAATAAATTCAGCAGTTAACGTTCCTGAATGAGATCTTAACCACCAGGTCTCTCAGGTGATTCCCAGTCCTCCGGCTTGAAAGGGGATGCTGTCTTCCCCAGCACGCAGAAAGACGTTGTCACCAGACCTCTTCTGACACCTGCACACACACCTGTTGGAACAGCCGCCGCCCCAGACACCTATGCATGCCTCGCAGAGGGTGCTGGCGCAGGGCTGGAAGAGCGGGTGGACCCTCAGCAGCAGCCGTCACGGACACGGCATCCCCCCATGAAAGGAAGCTCTGATTTTGAAGCTGTGTAGGTTCGGCAGATCCTGGGAAGGAAAGCTAACGTACCTTCTAGAAGTGCTGTCTGCCCAGGAGGCACCGTCTGCCATGAGGGGGCAGAGATGGGTTGCCTTCGAGGTGCCGGCCTGTCTGTCTAGGCTGTCACACGCAGGCAGAGCGTGTTCAGGAGCAGCGGGCAGGCAGAGTCCCTCCTCTGGGCGACGCTCCGAAAGGCGGGCCAGGAATTCGGAGGAAGCAGTGGCCGGGGGGGGCCTTGGTGTTCTGTGACGGGATGTGAGAGCACGTCTGCTCTCGGCCCCCGTGTGGCGAGCGGGTTACGTGTGGCGGCTGTGAGGGGTGCCACCCCCCGGGCGCCTCAGCTCATGACCCCCGCCCTGGCCTCGGCCCTGGGTCCTTCGGGTGTTCTTGGCGCAGAGGCAGCCGGGCATCCTCTGTCACAGCCGCTTGGCCATTTTGCTTCCCTTTTCTCAGCTCCGTCCTTTTAAAATTAGGAACAGAACAAAAATCTGAATTGTTGACTATTCTTAGATAGGTTTTATTTTTATAAGTTTTCTTAAACCAGCCGAGCCCACGTGTTACTTGGTAGTTCCTGATTTTGTCAAACAGGTAAACAGTCTGAAATTCGGAATCTTCTCTAACCTTCAGTCCCTCCCAGCCCCGGTGGGTGTGGGCTGCGGGCCCGGCAGAACCCCACCCCACCCCCGAGCCTGTTCCTCCAGAGTTCTGGAGCCGTGTGGTCTCTAAAAGAAGTACAGAAGCATCCTCGTGGGGCCTTGCTTGCCAGACTTTCCTCCTCTGAATTACCACAGGTGCCTGTCCCTGAACCACAAGGGAGAGAACGCACAAAGCTCTGTTTTTCAGGTCTTTTTGACCTTTAAAGCCCTCCCCTGTGGGGTCCTTGCTAAGTAGTGTGAGTTACTACGGTGCACACTCTGGTTTGGGAAGTTCCTACCCCTCAGCCATCTCCCTTGTTCCTCCCCTGCTTCTGGAGCTGACACGAGGGTCTGGGTTGAGTCACTCGTCCTCATCTGTGTGTCCTTGGACGAGGACTCAGCCCCTCTGCCTCAGCCCTCACCTCCCAGGCGGGGCCGCGGCCGCCAGTGCCATCGGGCGGGTTGGGGACCAGAGCAGCAGGCGAGCAGCCGGCCTCGCGTTTGCCACGCGGGTGCTCGGAGCACGTGTGAGCAGTGACCAGACGGCAGGGCTGTCCCTTCCCCGGGCCTCCGTCATGCCGGCGTGCCCCCAGGACAGAGGGGAGCTATCGGTCTTCGCGCCGTGAACGTCCTTCTTGGAGCAGCCTGGAGCCCAGCCCTGGGGGGGCCGCAGCTGGGGCTGCCCGGGACCCCGCGTCCGTCCTTGGGTGGGTAGCTGCCTGCCAGTGTCCGCGTGGCATTTACAGTCTCCCTAATGTCACCTACTTAGCTGGAGGCGAAGCTGGAGTCGGCCCGCCAGTCACCCTGTAAACGTGAGACCAGAGGCTGGACGGGCCCCTGGAGAACGGGGTGCTGCCCCGGGGCGCCGCCGTGCGGGGGGCGGGCCTCTGCCTGAGGGTCCCGGAGCGGCAGGCACCGCCATCGAACCTCCGGGCCTCCGTGAGCGGGCCTCTTTCTCAGCTTCCCGAACCGTCCACGTGACTGCCAGCACTCGGCCCCGCGGCGTCACCTGGGCTTCCGTTCTAGAGCAGCCTGCACCGCCGTGCTGCGCGGGCAGCCGGGCCTCCACGCCCACCCCCGTCCTACTCTGCCGATGGGGACCCAAGAGCAGCCCCCGCCTGGCCCTGCGTGGCCTGGCCCTGCTGCCCTCGTGGCCTTCACCCGGGGGCGCTGTGGGCCTCAGTCACTCCTGCTGGGACCTCATCCCTTGGCATCAAAGCAGAGCCCCAAGAGGAGCAGAGCATGGAGGGGAACGGGGTCGGGGCTGGGGCCGGGGCCGCGCGGCCTCTGCCTGCAGGGTGCAGGGAAGGACCAGGCCTCCGGTGGGCAGCGGCTGTGAGCAGGGCGGGCTCTGCTCTCGGGGCCTCCTGGGAGCTGTGGAGCGGCACCTGCACAGGTCTCAGCCCAGGAGACCTCAGCTCCACCAAGTCTTGAAATCCCAGGCTGCACAGTGGACGTGGTCCTGAACTTGACTGCCAGATCTCAAACATGGAGACCCAGGTTCCACGGGAACCCTCGCAGTGTGGTCCTCGGAGCAGGCAGTGGCAGGGGTCTTCCTCATGCCGCGAGGCCAGCGGGGTGCTGGCGAAGCACGTCTGGCTACAGTGAGCTGAGCGCGATGGGGACATGGAGCCCAGGAGAGCTGCCCAGGCTGCGGCCAGAGCACGTTCTGCTGGCTCTCGGTCCAGGGGACGCGATGGCAAACCGGAACTCATGCCGCGTTCTCTCTTTGGGACATTGGGCCTGAGAAGTGTCCCGGCTGGACAGGGGACAGGCCAAATGCTGTGGGAGGTGGCTGGGTCCTTCTGGGTGTGAACACCTGGCACAGAGGAGTCGACTTGGGACCCCTGGCTGAGGAGTCCTCGCTGATTTCGCACTCACAGGCGCTGGCTTCCCGGGGCGAGGGGGGACCGGCCGCCACGGGGGCTCGCCCTGCCTCCGTCGGCACCCAGCCGCCAGCTCACTGCCCCCTGTAGCCGGCACTGGCCGCGCCCCCGCTGGCGCCAGCGTGAGTACCGCTGTGCGCACGCGGCTGTCTGCGTTCAGCTTTCGCTGCCGTTGCCCTTTTTCCCCTCTGACACCACGCAGTTACTAGCTCTGGGCTGCCTCCAGCAGACACCCTCATCCCCACCCGGCTGATGAGGCGATTAGGGGGGTCTCACGGCGACCCTGCGCTTCCTGCACACCTGGATCACCTGTAGGCAGCGGGGAGCCCAGGGCTGTGCTTTCGGGCAAGTAGCCGGGCTGACGACAGAGACCAGGAGCCCGGCCAGCCTCTCCTGGGGGGGGCGCTGGGGGCACACGCTGGCCGTGGGCGTCTCCGGGGCAGGGGCAGGGGCAGGGGCAGGGAGGTGAGCTGGCCTGGATGGGCTGCCGGCGCCAGGGCCGCGCCTCGCTCCTCGTTAGCTGGTCCTCGCGTGGCCCTTGGTTGGCACCACTTCAGAAATCAGGACCAGACGGCGGTCCCTGGCCGTGCCCTCGCTGCTCAGCTACGTTTCAGCCGTCCTAACCCTCCTGTCTCAGGGCAGGCTGCTCGCTCTCCTCCCCTAGTGTGTCCCCATGTTCCTTGGGCTCCTTTCTGAGTAGGACGTCCCCAGCCCCTCCACACAGCTTTGGTGATGCCGGAGCCTTTCCACCTGGGTAGGACCTGTACAGAGTCACCCCAGGTCTTCCCGTGTCCCCTCCCCTCCGTGTCCTGGTGTCCGAAGTGCAGAGCAATGTCTTAACAACTTTACTAGTCAAGGGAAGGGTGCGGTTCGCACCCCCATGTGCCAAGTGGCAGCAGCGTGTTAATTTTAACGTCTTGAGTGGGGGTGGTGGCAGCAACGTCTCTCTTGGAGGCTAGTGTGTGCCCTTGGCTGTGCTGAGTTCACGCGTGTACCTCATTGAGACCTCTTGAGGTCCCTGTGACCAGTGAGGGTCCCCAGGAACCACTGATGAGATGGTCTCAGAGGTCCCGGGGCCCAGCCTCCTAGCACTTGTCTGCATCCTTCTGTCTCCCTTTCAGAAGCTTCTGGTTTCTAGGACCGGGGTTAGGCAAAGTAACAAGCACGTGACCCCTCGTAAGGGTGTTGTACGTGCACAGATAATTCTTCATGGCCCTGAAGACACGGGCTTAAAGCAGGAGATGGCGTTTTGATCGGCGGCCGCAGGGCCGCGAGCCCTGGCGCGGGCTGCAGAGTGCGGCGTCGCGGGGCATCCCTGAGAGGAGGCGGTTGCGGGCAGTCCCCGGCTGCCACGACTGCTGCACTGTCTTCGCCTCTGGAGGCAGAGGGTGCAGCGGAGGAAGCCTGGCCTGGAGCCGCTGTCCCCAGCTCTAGCCAGCCCTGGCTCTGGCTGCCGCCTGGCTGTGCGGTGGCGCTGGGGGGTCTGGGAGGGGTGTACGGGTCGGGGGCGAGACACGACACAGAGCACCAAGCTCTGTAAATGCCGCTTTCATCTGCCCAGGCCCGCTTCTCTCTGTAGATAAGTGGAAGTCCCATGGACTTCTCTCTGAATGCCCCCCCACCCCGCCTGACCCTCGTCCCCGCGGTGACACAGCTCCTCGGCAGGTCGTCTCTTGTCCTTTGCTGCAGGCCTCCCGGCGGGCGGGGTGCCCGCTTCCATAGCAGACCCTCTCACTGTTTGAGCTCCTGAAAATGAGCCCTGAATGACCACTAGCACGCTCCACGCTCGGTCTTGCTTCCACTCTGGTCTCTGAGGTTCAGGTGCTGGACGGGCAGGATGTGCAAATGCAACAGCACAAGGTACCACTATCATCGAAGAAAGCGGTCCCGGTCTGTGTGACAGCAGGTCAGCTGTGTGGTGACCCGCTGGCCCCTCTGCCTTTCCTGTCCCTCAGTGTGAATGACAGTCAGCATTCAGCGGGCACCTTCGCAACACGCGCTGTGGCAAGCACTTCGATTCTTGAGCTCACGTAACCTGTCGTGAGTGAGCCGGCTGGGACAGGGTGGGGGGCCGCGGCCACAGCGGGAGGCTGCGTGGGACCGCGCCAGGGTCTGTGCCCCAGCCGGCTCTGCCCGGCGGCCGGCCCGGCTGCGTGTCACCCGGCCGCGTGCCCCGCTGCTCCTGCGTCACGGTCCGTCGTCGGGCGGCCTGTCTCTCAGACAAGGCTCTGCAAAACCTGCTTCGTAGAGCTGCCCAGACCGAGGGCAGGGGCGACCGGCAGAGGGGCGCGCGGCTGATGGTGACGGCAGGGCTCGGCGCCACCGCTGCCGTGCACTCAGCACTGGCCAGGCGCGCGGCCGGCCAATGCCGTGCCGCCGCCTCTCGCCTCTGCCATCCCTGCGGCAGGCGGGGCTCACACCGCGGCTTCCTGGGCCCGGCTCTGCGGTCGCACGTCACAGCTGCTCGCCTTGTTCCACCCGGGCCGTCCTGGGGCTCGGTGACACTTGCCACCCAAGTCCCCGTTTGCACACCTGGTGATTCAAGCCACCACCTTCGATGACCCGAGAGCAGGACCTGGCATGCGCCCCAGGTCAGCTCCACCGTGCAGCCGGGGCCCGTCCGCCTGCCCTGTTACAGGATTGTGGGTAGGTGCGGGCCGCCCAGCACGTCGGCTGCTCAGGCAGCGTTTCATCGGCAGGCGTGACGCCAAGGCCCCCGCCATCGCCCCGGTCACCGGTTGTGGAGGCAGGGCTGCCCCGGGGCGGGGCTCTGGGGTTTGGTGCTGGGATTCTGCCCCTAGCCCATCCATCTCATTCATCTTTTCCGGATGAATCAGACCAGTGCCAATCACATGTAATTGTTTCCACATCCGCCTTGTAGCGCTCCAGGTTAACAGCATTTATTTCTCCAGCCTAGCAGTTCATCGGTGGGGTGGGGCCGAGCTGGGATTCCAGCCAGGCGCTTCCGAGTCCGCTTTCTGCTCCTTTCAGTGCGGCCACCTGCTGCCGACGGCCATGCCTGAGTCCCGACAGAACACCGTAGAAGTTTTGGCACTTGGGCTGCATGATCTCAAAGTCCCTGCCGTGTCCAGAGTTCAGCGTCAGCTCTTGGATGCTGGCTGTGTCTCAGCGGCACCGCGGCCGTCCGTTCGCACGCCCTCCAGGCTGCAGGCCCACGTGGGCGCTGGGGCTCCGAGCGCTCCTGCCTTCACGGGCCCTGTTCTTGGGCCCAAGGCGGAGACCTGCTGCTGATCAGTCTCGGTCCACAGAGCCTCTCTCAGGCGTTGTGCTGCGACTTTCTCGTCTGGGATGGGTGGGATGTGTTCTGGGGCCCTGGCAGTTTTACAAAAGCTGGACTTGGTTTGATACTGAGAAGTCACCAGAAAGCATCCCTAAAGCAGCTGGCCTGCCTGCTTCATCTCTGCCAGAACGGAACCCAGAGGCTCTGAAGCGGTCTCGATCCAGCCGCTTTCCCCTCAGTGACCGTGAAAAGCGCGAGAGCCGTTCCCCTCTGGTAGCTCAAGTGCCGTCCCGCGCTAGCCGACTCCTTATGTGAACTGCGTGGTTGCCTCAGAGGGACTGCTTGTCAGATTCTCCCTGGAGTTGTCTGTCACTCTGTTCTCTGAGAGACACCAAACTCCCGCTCAGACATTGCTGCCTTTTCTTCACCTGAAGGAGCAAGGCAGGAGCACAGGACCTTGAGTCTGCCTCCAGCCACCGGGAGTCCGCAGGACCACGCAGAGCCGCCCGGCCTGGCCTCCGCCGGGGCCCGGCCTTCCCTGCAGCGCCTGGGCCTCGCCAGGGCGGCCTTTCCGGCTACAGAGGAGATGCCCTTTGCCAGCCCTCCGCCTGGCTGGCTGGCTGGCATCCTTACACCCGCAGGGAGATCCCTCACAATCAAACAGGAAGCTAAGGGCAAAGAGGTTTTGATAAGTAAATATTAAAATACTTGATTATTATAGCATGAGGCAAAATTCTACCTTTTGATGTTATTTTCTTAAATGAACATACTGTTTAATTTTTTCATTATAAAAGTAGTACATGTTCATTACATAAAGATTATTCATAACCCAATAATCCAAGTTAACCTTGATTCACATTTTTTGTATCCCCAGACTTTATCTGCATATGTATGTGTACGGATTCTTTTGTGGGTATAGAGATTGAACAAATCATGAAATTTGAAACTGCTGCTTTTTTTTTTTTCCACTTAAGTTATCCAGCTATTACTGTTAAGACCCGTTTTGTGAGGGGCTCTATAAGTCTTTGAGATTTGAGATAATGTGAACGTTGTTTCTGTGTTTAAAATACTATATGCAAGGAACTCGCTGTTCGTTTTGGCAAAAACGTGCATCCCAGTGGAGACGTGGGCAAGCTGTGGGCTCGCAGCCGCTGGACACGCCTCTCTTCTTCCCTGGGGTGTTCAGATGCTGGTAGTACCCGGTCCCCACTTGTTGGAGAAGTAAATGGGTTAGGCGCCTGTCAAGGCGCCTAACGTCCTGACGTACGTTAGGTGCCCTGTACGTGCTGGTGATGTAATCAGCAAAGGCGTGCGGCCAGTTTGCGTGGCTGTGCTTCGACCTGTTCTATACCCGTCCGCCACCCCTGTGATGGGTGTTTGCCCGAGCGTTGCTTTGACACGTTTGGTGGAACCCGCTCGCGTTGGCTGCCGACGAGGGTTCTCACCAGCCTGCGCACAGGCTGCAGGGCGTGTCCTGAGCGTCAGAAGGGCCGTCGGAGATGCGTTTTGAGTCCTTGAGCAAGACTTACTGTCCGGCGGCTGTCTTCGATAACTCTTGGGAAGAAGTAGGTAAATGCCCCACATCCTGCTGTAAACCAGCATAAAATCCAGGTGGAATTAAAGCAATAACAGACTCAGAAAATGGACTTGAATAGTTTCTGAGTGCTAGGATGTAGAAGACATTTCTAAATGTGACCCTAAAGCATAAAAGGAAATGTTCATAGACTTGACAATACATACATAAAACAAGACAAAATAAAACGAAACCTTTTGTCCTGCTAAACAGTGCCATTAAACCAAGCCAGTGCCAAAGCACTTTTTTGCCGGCCACTCTGAGTCTGTGCATGGCGTTGGGAGAAGGCCCTGCAGACCTCTCTCCAGCGGCCATCCTAGCGGCACATCGATTTACTAACTAGGCTGCGAGTCCACCTCGTTGGCAGTGGGAGAGGCTTCTGCCCGACCAGCTGGGCGATGCAGCCCGGCAGCCGCGGGGGCGCCCAGCCTGGCTGCAAGGGGCTCCCTGTGGCTGCTGGGTAAGCTGAGCTGTCGCCTGGTGACTCCGAGGGGTGGGTGCCCAGGAAGCCCGCTGGAAAGGGTTGGGTTTTGGAGGACGAGGAGGGCAGGGGAGCTGGCGAGTTCCCGGAGAACCACAGCTTGGCAGGAGGAGGCATTGAGCCCACACGCCCATCCTGTGCTTGGGTTTAGAGCGTTTCATCTTCCATCTGGACTTGGCCTTCTAAGCGCTGGGCCTCAGAACAAAGGAGACGAGACAGCGCGCTGGCCAAGGGGAAGACGGGTCCTGTTGGGGTGGCCGCCCTGCCAGCGGGGCCGACCCCAAGGCTCGCCCTCTGAAGGGTCTGGGCCTGGGAAATGGGAGCTGCTGCTTGCTCCCTGGACCGCCGGAGCCTTGGAGTTTGTGTCCGAGGCCCGCATTGAAAGTACTGTTGACCTGGAACAACTTGGGTGTGAGCGGTGGGGGCCGCGCGGACGTGGCTCCCTGTGCAAGGTCCAGCCCTGGAGTGCGAGGCAGGGCCGTGTTTTCCACCTGTGGCTGGGAATCACCGTGTGCGGGGCCCCGTTTTGGCTTCAGTTACGAATTTTCAACTGCGCAGGCAGTCGGCGTCTCAAACACCACATTCTTCGAGGGTCAACTGTATGTTGACTAGAATAAAGTCATAAAATGCTAGGGAATTTTGAGGTCCTCATCTCAAAGCCAGCAGGGCCATCTCCCAAACTGGCTTCCCTAACATTTGCTACCAGCGTGGACCTGAGGATCCTCACTGGCCATCACCCTCCAACCACCGTCCCGCCCGGTGGAAGTGGGCCGTCACGCACGGGGCGGGGTGTGGCCGCCTGCCCGCCCGCTGGCCCCGCTGGCCCGAGGCGGGCCGTGCCTGCCCCGCGCGTGGTCACTGCGTCGATCTCCCCAGTGAGGCTCTGGCTGTGACAGGAGTGGCCGCTGCAGCAACTGGCGGGCCTTACGCTGGGGAGGCTCTTCTGACTCCAATTTTGCATATTTTGAAATTCTGGTTGTTACATGTAAAATTATACGCATTGTGAGCACCGGGTCCAAACGAGGGGGAAGAAGCGCGTTCCCTCCTGTCACAACCTCTTCACTCTGTCTGCCATGAAACCCAACTAAAAATAAAATGCCAGGCAGAACTGGCAGCCTTCAGTTTGGGACAAGTTCAGCGCGCCCGGCTGGCAGCCTGTCTCCCGCCGCCGCTGCCAACCCCCGCTCCCCCACCCAAGCCGCGTCAGGAGCGGAGCCTCCGGCAGGGACACCAGGGCACAGCCCCGCAGGGTAGGGGCAGGTCCAGGGACATAGAGCCATTGCCCTGTGGGAACAGCTTATGAATCAGCATGGGCCTCAGAGCCAGTCCTCGTCCCTTGGGGGAGTTGCTTGGCATCCCTGAGCCTCAGTTTCCTCATTTTTAACCAGGGCTGACTGCCGTCCGCACGCCAGCCACAGCTCACACCCCTGTGCCGTGTTTGCCTCATCCTCACAGAACCCCTATGTGCCGTGCTGTGGGCACCGTCCTGTTTTCCCGCGGGGCTGCTGGAAAGCCTGGGGCGCGTGTTTCGTGTCACTGAGCTCATGAGCGGCAGAGCCAGGTTCCAGCCCCCACATGCCCTTCACCGCCCTCCCCCGTCCTCCAGCCCCCATGACCCTACTGGAACGGTTCCGTGTGACCCTGAAGGAGCCCACGTCGCCTCAGTCGTGCTGGGCTTGGCTGTCCGAGGCGCCCTGGGCTGGCGGCCGGTGGGGACGTGGCCTCTGAGCGCCTCCGGCTTGTTTGCATCCTGGCTCTTACGCATGCGAGTAGATTGTCGTAGGCCAGTTGCTGACCCTCCTCGAGTCTTGGCAGCTTTGTCCTTAAAGAACCGGGTGGCCATGTCACCTGCCTCATCGGGCATAGGTTGTGTGGGACATGCAGGCCCCAGAAGGCCCGTCCCCAGATGACGCTGGCCCCCCTCAGTCTCACCCCGAGCCGGGCGCACACCCTAACCCCGAACCCCCAGGCCTCCTGCCCCGGGCCCTGAGCGTCCCCAGCCTCGAACCTCTGTCCCCCAGCAGGGGCTGGCTTTGCGCGTCCCTGTGTGTGGCAGCGGGAGTCACTGTCCGACTGTCGCAGGCATGGCTATGACTGGGCGTGGCTGTGTGACCCGGGGCCGATGCCGTCACAACATTCTGCCACCGCCATTCCGTCAGTGTTCAGCCTGGTCTTAATTTGGGAGTATTAAGGGAGTTCTGGTATATTTATTTTGACCACAAGTTTAGTCTAACTTATTCTCCAATTATCACACAAAGGAAAAGTTGCAAACATAAGTAGTCGAAGGCAAATGCCTGCCTCTTGTAAGAACCCCAAGGAACTGGTACCAGAAGGCGCCACCACTTGGATGTTGAGGAATCGCCAGCGTCACGGCATGGGTTGAGGGGTCATGGTGCCATTGCTGTTCTGGTTAAAATCCTGTCTCGTGAAACATTACTCTTTAACTTGCGTAATCACTTTTCCTGTGTATGACTGAACTTCTGCAAATTTCCCCTCTGATCTCCTGATCAAATAGGCCTGTTGAAACTGACGACAGCTGCACCTCGTTTGACTGGGCCTCGCCCCTTAGGCCTTCGCAGATGTGTGTTTTACACGTTGAAGGCAAGGCCCTCCATCAGCAAAAGGCCGTGGTGCCGCGGCCCAGAGCCGCCCCGAGACACCTCGGAGTCTGCGGGCCGGAGCCGGGTCTGGCCTGGGTGCAGGCTGGGCCGTCTGCGGAGCGCGCCTTGGGGTCGGGTTTTCCGGGTGGGGCTGTTCCCAAGGGTCTCTTCTGTCAGGGAAGAGGCATCTGTGCCTGGTCCCCAGCCCTGGCTGTGCAGCGCCTGCCAGGCGGGCCCTGCTCGGTCCCTAGGAGGCAGCCTGGGGTGGGGGGGCGCGCGGGGCCGGGGGCCGCCAGCTCGCCTGCCCCACCGAGCGCGCCGCGGTTTCGGTTGGGTTTTCTGCCCGCCGTCAGCACACGGCTGCATCGCACACCTCATCTGCCATCAGAGTAGTGTGTTTGCTGTTCTTTTTTTCCCATGAAAACAACACAGAACAAAGCCTCACTTTTAAAAATGCCATGATATTTTGCCACCATTATGAAAATCTGTCATTGCCGTATCTAATCTTCTGGTGCATAGAATATCAAAACAAGCACTATTGAAGGGATTGTACTTGTGCTCGTACAAAAATGTCAGTTCCGCAGTCTCGGAACCAGCCGCTCTCAGCCCCTTTCCAAGCGCAAAAGAAAAATAATAGTCTCTCTCTCCTCTGCTGTTACTGTTCTCAGGCCTGACCTTCGTAGGAAGACCCAGAGGAAGCACCACCTTGCTGAACTCCTGCGTTCGGAATACTCCAGCGGGATGGAGGCTGGCGTGGCCAGGGTCCGGAAGCAGAGCAAACCGGCCGAGCCGGGCAGCCAGCCCGGGCCATGAGAGAGGGGAGCGCGTGCTCCGCGGAGCGGCGAGGGGCCAGGAAGCCTCGCCGAGGACTTCCCGCAGCTTCTTCACACTCTGCCTTTCAGACTCTGCCGCCACCATGCTGGGCCTCAGAGCAGGCCCGGGGCCCGTGGCACCGGATGGACGTCCTGTGTTCGTCAGCCCCTGAGGCTGAGCAGCACAGCCCGTCTCTCTGGGGGCGGAGTCTGGGGGGCAGGCGGTGTAGACTAGCCAGTTAACCTGTATCTTACGTACCACGCCTGACACTTTGTATCCATTCCGTCGCTGCCCACATGTAGCCTCACGCAGACCTGATGGAGGACGGGCGCCCACGCCTTGCTGCGCGCCTGCGCCCGGCTCAGCCCGGAGCGCTGATCTGAAGGAGTTCTGGCTTTACAAAGCCTGTGTTGGCATGGATTTTTGCAATATAAGGTGTTAAAATCTAGATTTAAATTTGTAAAAGAACAGAAAAAAGTCCTTATCAGGTCACTTTGTTGATGTCCCAGCGCTTCATGAGAGAGACCAGAGGGGTTCTGGTGTGGGCTAGAGCGACTCCAGTCCCTGTCCCCAGCCTGCCCCTGACTCCATGTCACGTTCTCACACGGTCCCTCGCCCTCCGTGCCCACGGAGAATGACTCTCTCAGGCTAATTGATTTACTGTTGCCTTTCTGTTATTTGCCTTTGAATTCAAAAGGCGCCCAGCCTGAGCCTTTTTCTCCCACTGAATTCCATCTTGTCTCCAAGAGTCTGGGGTCTTTGTAGCTTGGCCTGGGCCGCAGCTGCCCCTCCCCCGTTGTGTTTCCTGGGAGGTTTGAAAGAGGACCCCCAGGGCGTATTGATTTCTCAATAAATGTAAGATTTGGACACGGCAGCTCCGGAGGCGTCCGGGGACCGGCAGCGCCTTTGCCGTCTACCCTGCCCTGTTCCCCTCTCCCCCCGACTCGCCACCTCCCCTCCTTTTTCTCGAGTTCCCAGGGTGAGTGTGGACGGCCCTCTGCAGTAGGCCCTCCAGACCCACGTGGGCCTCGTGGCCAGGACAAGGGCCCCAGTTGGGAGGGGGTCTGTGGGCACCAGGAGGCGCAGCATCCCTGTCGGGACGCTGAGCCACGCAGGCGCCGAGCCTGTGCAGGAAGGAGAACGTGACTTGTGCAGAGTTGGCTGTCACAAATTATTAGGGGCAGTTGGTGAAATTTGTAATAATAATAATAAAACCTGTAGCACACGCCATGCTGACTTTGGGCATATCTGCCCATCCTTTTATTCTGCCGTCTGCCGTGTGGCGGTTCACAGGATTTGGATGAGAAGGGGGCACAAACTGTAGACGGGACCCAGCTGTGTGAGAGGTGGGCCGATGCCAGGGATGGGACGATCAAAGAGAGGCCCTCTGCCTCCCGCAGAGGGGACCCCAAGACTGTCCCTGTGGGGAGGGAGGCTGGACGTGCATGATGTGTCGCTGGGACTCTGAGATCAAAACTTACACTAATTTGCTAACACTTAGGGTTTCTTGTCATAGTAGAATCAGTCTATTACCCCCAGTTAATAAAGAAACATGGATTTAGCAGATTTAGGGTTAATATTATCTAAATTTAAATAACCTTAAAATAAATCTCTTTCTCTCTTACTACGGCTCTTGACAGATTGTACATTTCAGGCATCAATTAGGCAAAGTTTCAGCCTAATTCCACTGTACATATTCTAATTTTGTGTGTATTTTGCATCGTGCTCTTTCCCCCTATTTTCCCAAACTTACCTGATCCTCATACGTCAAGTCACAGAGAATTGGGACATTTCGTGGAGTGCGGCGGCCCAAGGCCCTCTTCCCTGGCGGCTGGTGGGAGGGTGGAGGGACGCGCTCCCCAGCGCCCCTCGCGGGCCACGCCTTCAGAGGGGCCCCGGCCCTCCCTCACTGAAGGGCAAAGCGTGAGCACGTCAGTGCCGAAGCAGGTGGACCTGCATCTCCCACTTCGGAAGGGAAGGGCCGCCAGCGAGGAGAGGGCGTTTCGATGAAGCCCCACGGTTCCCTCGGTTTCCCGTCTCGCTCTAGTGCAGCGAGGCGAGACTGGGGTGGGGGGCGGGGGCTGTGGAGGCAGGCGAGGCCGAGCCGCTGGCCGTGCCCCTCAGCCCTCGGCCAAGTCAGCGAGGCCGGTAAACCCTGCTGCTGCTTGGTTGCGCCGGGGCGGGGGGGGGGGGCAGGGGGCGGCACAGGAGGCTTTGTCCCCTGAAGTAGCAGCACTCGAAAGGGGCGCTTAAGTGACCTCGTCCGCATGGCCATCACCTGTCTCCATCTGTCCCACCCTTGGACACTCAGAATGGCGGTACTGGGGGCCCTTAAAATCAGCCCACTTCCCAAAAACGCCCCGAAGCCTTGCTTCAAGGCTCCAAGGGGGAGCCAAACTTTCCCACTTTCTTGCCCCTCCCCTGTGGAGTCTGGGGTTGTGGGAGGTGGGGGGAGCGGGGATAGAGCCCGCTCAGCGCCTCTCCTTTTGTTCTGCTAGCTGGGGGGTCTCCTTCCCCCGCCCCCTCTTTTAAGTGGGCACGCCCGCCCTGGGGTTGGGAGCACACCAACCGCGCCCCTAACTGCATGGAAGCAGGACCCCACCTCCCGCCAACGTTGTAAAGTTATTACTACAGATGGGAAGTGCAGGACAACTTAAAACACCGTAATTAGAAACTTGTCGGGAAGCCGTGTTCTTCATTAGTGTAAGATATGAACCGCCTCTGCGGTACAAGGACAGCGACACAGCGGAGGAGGGGCCTGCGGTTTGCTCTGCGCTGTGTAAACGCGAGGGCCGCCGCTCCGCCACCTCCTGCACTTCCACAAAATGAAAGCACAACCAGTGCAAGTTGTCCTTTGATAGATTTTTAATATGATTTTAAAGAGTTTTGTTTGGTCTCATTCTTATTCAATGAGATTAATTTAAAGCACTTATCCCCTGGGTTTAAGTCAATCCATGTAGGATTTGGGCCGGGTTTGTTGCATGGGAGGTTTTGTTTGCAGGAGGCTCTGAGAGACTCCTTTCCCACTTCATTAACCCTGAGTTGGGGACAGTACCCCCTCGCCCCCACCGCAGCCGGAGCCGGGGATTTACCAACCCCCATTCACATGCAAAAGACCCCGAAAGCCGAGGGGCTCCTTGACTTAATTAGCTGCTGTGCATTTTGCAAAATTAGGATAATACCCTCACCATCCCAGAAAGAGAGAGCCCTGGTGGGCGGGGTGGGGGGTTGGGAGGGAGGGCAGCAGGCGGTGGGGGAGCGCCCCTACCTCTGCACCACCGGGCCGTCCGCTCCTGGGGCCACTCTGCCACAAAGCGAGGGGGCCAGGCTTGTGCAGCCCCCAAACTTGGCAGCCCCGGGCGAGTCTTCAGCCCTGGGAGTCTGAGCTGCAGGCAGGGGGGTCGGAGCGCCTGCAACGCCCCCGCCCCCAGAGGGAACGGCCTCAGGGGGCGACCTTGGCCCTCGGATGGTGGACTGGAGCTTGGCTCTGGATTTAAACCCCCTACCCTGAGACCCTGGAGCCTGGAGCAGGGCCTCGGGCCTGGGGCCTGGGGCTGGGCCGTTACCCGGGTTTGGTCCCCACTGCATCTCATCTCCCACGTGTCCCGGGGGGACGGGTTCGGAAGCAGGAGCCGTGGGAGCGGGGTGCTCAGGGCGGCACCCCGTCCCCAGCGAAGGCCTGTCGGGTCCCGCCGCGTGCGGGCCTGGAGCCACTGCGGCGCCGGCGAACGGCCGGGGCGCGGGCGGGGGAGACGCCTCGGAGCCCATCTGTCGGCCCCGCGCGCGGCGGCCGGTCACCAGCTGCCGGCGCCCTCGTTGCGGCCAGATGAGCCGGCTCAGCGAGGGTATCACGGCCCGGCCCGCAGCCGAGCGGCCCGGCCACCGGCCCCGCCCCGGCCCCCGGGACCGGCTGCGAGCGGCAGGGGGCCAGATGGAGGGGCCGCGCCGGAGCGGGAGGGCAGGCCCTGCCCCAGGCCCCGCCACCCGGTGGGGCCCGCTCGCAGCCGCGGCACCGGGGGCGCAGGGGGCCCAGAAGGGTCCTCGCTGCGGTTGGAAGGAGACCGAGTCCGGGCCAAGGAGTGGGCCTCTCAGAGGGTGGCAAAGAAGGGCTGAGCGTGGACGGGCGCCTGTCATTTGTAAGAAGTTTATTTCGACATTTAAAAAAGAGAGAGAGAACCCGAGGGGCCTGGCTGCCTCCGGACAGAGGCGGGCAGCGGGGTCAGGGGCAGGCCCCTGGCCCCTCCCTGCGCCGCCCGGGGACGGGGGAGGCACAGGCCACGGACTCACGGACTCACGGACACAGTCACGGGCTCATGGGTCACGAATAAATAACTTCATGTACACTTTGCACACCGTTTGTACAGCTCTGCGCGGCCCGGCGCGGAGGGGAGGGAGGGGGTGTCCTGTATGTACATCCGCGGGTGGAAGTGGCCCCGGGGAGACTGGCCCGGGGGGAGGACGCCGAGGGCGGTTGGGGCGACTCGGTCCGGGGTCCAGGCCTCAGTAGACTTGGCATCTGGCCGTGGGGGGGACACGGGCTGCAAGGCCGGACAGAGCCCGGCCTGGGCGTCCTGCACGCGCCCTCCCAGGCGCGGGCGGGCGGCCGGGCGGCGAGCGCTTCACCGGGGCTGCGCGGCGCGCGGCAGGACACCGGCCAGCGGGGGCAGCGGCGGGGGCGGCTCGCTGGCGCCCTGGAGTCCGTGGATGAGGATGCGGGGCACCAGGGGCCGCTGCAGGGCGGGCGGTGGCGCGCTGGGCCCGCGGTACAGGTACAGCGCGGCGCCGGGGTCCAGGTTGGAAACGAGACTCTGCGGGTAGAAATAAGGCGACGGGAACATCCGCTGGAGCGCCGAGTAGTTGCCGGCCTCCGCCAGCAGCTCCAGCCCGACGGCCGTCTGTCGCTTCCACTTGGTCCTAAGGAACCGAAATAAGCGCGCACGGCAGGGTCAGGGCCTGGGCGCCCGGGACCTGCGCCCCTCGGGGTGCTCGGCCCAGGCGCCTGCGGGAGGCCCCAGGGGGATCGCGCTCACGGCGTGTTGACCGCGGGCGCTACCTGCACTGCCTCCTGCAGCCATGCGTCCCCATTGGACAGGTCAGAAAACTGAGGCGTGAGCCACCTTTCCAGATGGTCTCCAAAGCATTAGAGCCCGGCTTCGAAGCCAGGCTTTCTGACACCATTGCCCGGTTCTATCCTGGAGCACTCTGCTCAGGGGGCCGCAGGCCGGGCCCTTGGAGCTGGTGTTGGAGCTTCCCCCGCCCGCCCGTCCCCCGGGGGCAGAAGGCGAGATGGCCCTGGAGAGGACTCCGGCGGGGGTTGGGGGGTCGGTTTGCCAGCCCCGGGAAGGGCCGCTGTTGATTCTCCCCGCCTCTCCCGGCTGCACCCCCTGCAGGGCGCCGCCAGCACCATCGGGCACCCAGTGAGTGGCGCTTCAGCGGAAACAGAGAGGACACGCGCCCGCCACCAGCGCGCGCATCCTCCCCGCAGTCACCCAGGTCCGGGCCCGGGGCAAGCCCTGCAGCCTGCCTGGCACCCGAGTCTGGAGGCCACGGGCAGAGCGTGAGCGGGGGCTGGAGGAGGCGAGGAAGCGGAGGCCACGCTCGTCACCAGAGCTGCGTCCTGGACCCGCACGCCTGGCAGGGAGGCCGGGCCAGCGCCCCCAGCCGGGCTCCGCCACGCCAGCCCCGTTTCCCTCTCTGAATTATTCATCATCATCATAATTGTGTAATTACTGCAGCGGGCCTTAATTATTGATGCCCGGAGCAGTCATCGGCGTGTATTATTCATGGGGCGATGTGTTCTGAGGCTTGTTTATGGAAGGCGCCGCTCTGGCCTCCGCTAAGGACACTGGAGTGACTGTGGGCGCAAGTGTTTCTATGGGTGTGAGTTGTGCCGCTGTGTGTGTGCGTGTCTGTATGACTGCGGGTTGAGAGTGTGGAGGCGTCTGTGTGTGTGTGTTTGTGTCTGTGCATCTTTGTCCAGCGAGCGTGTTAAGGGAGGGAGATGAGAAAAGAGCAGGTTCAAGACCGGTGCTCAGCACCAATTCCTCAGTCCCCAGTCCCCAGTCCCCTGAGAGCCGGGGCGGGACCCCTGCCGCCTCCGTTGCAGTCCAGGGAAGGCTGGGGAGGCCTGGAGAGGCCAGGTAAACTCAGAGCCCTCCCCCTCCCCACCCCACCCCAGCAGCTGCCTGGGCTGGGCTTCTCCACCCCACCCCCCTGCTTGTCCTCCCCAAGACACAGGCCCCACCCCTCCCCTGGCCTGGGGCTTCCGCTGGGAGAACTCAGAGGCCTGACACCGGACCTAGGGCCGGTCCAGCTGGGGGTGGGAGGGCCTGGCTAGGAGAGGGCACGCCTTGGGCGGACCACCCGGGCCAGACGTCTGTCTGTCCACCTGCCCTGGAGCGGGAATGACTGGGTCCTAGAGACAGTCTAGGGCTGTCTCTCCCCATCACTGTGGTCTTTGGGCAAGGCCTTCTTTCCTGGGGCCTCAGTTTCCCCACTTTTACAGTCAGGGAAATCTCAGGGGCCCTCCCTCAGCGTTAGACGGTGGACCCGCTCCGAGCAAAGGCAGATCTGAAAGGAGGGGTGGCCTTTCTGCCCCCCGACCCCCGCAGCGGGGCCTCACCTGCGGTTCTGGTACCAGGTCTTGACCTGCGTGTCGGTGAGGTTGAGCGAGGCGGCGAGCTCCATGCGGTCCTGCACGCTCAGGTACTTTTGCCGCTCGAAGCTGCGCTCCAGCTGCGCCAGCTGATGGTCGGTGAAGGCGGTGCGCGCCTTGCGTGGCTTCTTCAGGCGCACCGGGGGACTGTCCCGCGAGCTGGAGATCTCGCGGTCGCCCTCCTCCTTCACTGCGGAGACACAGCAGCATGTCAGCGCCTGGCCTTGCCGCCCTCCCGCCAGCGGCCGTCGGCCCCTCGCGGTTGGGGAAACGCAGCTCCGGGCGGCGGGGCCCCGCCGCACCCAAGGGCTGTGGGACAGCCGCCGGGAGCGCGGGCCACAGGGCCATCGGTCTGAGAAGAACTGACACCTCAGGGAGAAATAACCCAAAGCCGAGAGAACTCGGCCTGCTCTCCCTATGCCGCGCTCCCCGGAGGAATAAACCGAACGACCTGGCGAACGTGCGGGGAGGGCACCCGGGGGTCCCGGCCCGGGGGAGGGGGCCGCGCCGGTGCGTGCTCAGGGGTGCGGTCTGTGCTCCGCACCTGCGCCCGGATTCGCCGACCGCACACGGGCCGCCAAAGGAGGAAGCCGAGTGCTGGAGTGCGGGGAGAAAAACCCGCGTGGAGGGACGAAGGGCTGTGTGCCCTGGGGCGAATCCTTGTCCGGAAGGATAATTGTACCCACGGCTCTCCTGGCCCCTCTGCGGATGCCAGTCTGCAAGGATGGTTGGCCCTGGTTCCCAAACCGCCACAGAGCGCAGCGCCGGGAGGCCGGGCGCCAGGCTGCATTGCCGCCGACCTGGGAGCGCGAGGCCCTTGGAAAAATAAGCGAGGCGTTTGCCCCTCCACGCGCGCATCGCGGAGGCCCGTTTCCTTGTCTACACGAGGTCCACCGTGGCTCCCACTAACTCCAGGCCGCGGCCGTGTGTTTCCGCGGGGTCCCCGCCCCTGAGGCCCAAGGACGGGGCCCAACAAGGTGGTTTCTTTTCACCGCTTTGGATTGGGGTCGACTGGCCGGAAGCGCGGGCTTGATCAAACAAGCTCCGCGCTCTCCGCTCCTTCTCCCCCTCAAGCGATGCTACGACCAAAGAGACCGCGTCCCCCAAACGGGCGCCTGGCGGGGGCCTCCTGCACTCATCCTCCCGGTGTTTTTCTTTGTGGTGAGTTTCATTGTGCGTGGCGTTTGCACTGACAGGGTTCAGCTGAATGTGAGTTGATTTCTCTCTGTAGGAAACAATAATCCGGTTAATTGAGCCACTAGGGAGGGAGACTTTTCAACCGGAAAGGCGGCGGTTTGCAGCCGGGATGGGGTGGGTCGTGTGCAGGAGGCGGGCTAGCTGGGAGGGCGCCCCTGGGGGGCCACCTCCGCCAGGCCAGCGCCCCGCCCGGCGGCCCTGCCAGGCCCGGGCTGCGGCAGGTGGGTCGGGGTGGCGGGACCGGTCCTGTCCCTGCCGGCAGGGAACGTTTAAGCAAATGAGAGGAAACAAGGATCCGAACCCCACACTCGATATTGTGGAGACCTCACTTTGTGGCCTAACTCTTCCACTGGCTCTTTGTGAACACCCCCACTTTCCGGGGCTGAGGTCTGAGGAGGGTGGGTGGGTGGAGTGGTGGCGTCAGAAAGATGGGGGGCTTTTCTCTAGTCCCTCCCCAGCGCAGGCTGGGGCCTCCCGGTGGGCCCTCGGAGCCAGTACCGCTGCTCTGGCGCAAGCTCGCCTGGGGTGAGGGGGGCACCTAGACCCTGGCCCGGAGGCCACACCTCAAGGCCCCAGAGGGGGCCCCTCTGACCGCCCGCGTGGAGCAAAGCGTCAGTCCGGTTTCTCAGCAGACGGTCGCCGGCCCTCACACCTCCAGCCGGGGCGGAGTGCCTGGCTTCAGGCCCGGTTCTAGCTTTTCTAAATGTCCTTCGAGGAGCCTTTATACCGGGAACTCGGTGCGGACTGGCCGACCCTCCCTGCCTTCCTGGGAGGAAAGGGCTTGGCAAGGGAGGGGGGCGGCAGATGCCCACCCAGGCTGGCTTGGCGCATCTGTCCCAGGGCCAGACTTCCTAACTCAGCCCCAGAAAGTGGCCTCCGCGTCTCAGAAACGCTCCGGATGTTGACTCTGCGGCCGTCGTCCCTGCTCCCTCCTCACCCCGGGGCTTCGGAGGTGCAAAGTCGGCACCGCCTAGGGGTGGGGGTGGGGGAGAGACCTTCCGCCCTCCTCCTCGGCAAACCTATTTACGCGATATGCGCAGAGCCAGCCCGATCAGATATCATCAGGGACAGGAGAAGGAAATTGATATTCCAATTATCTTAAACGAAACCTCACCTCAAAATCCCAAATAAAAGGAGACAAGAGCCAAATTCTCTCACCGCGAGCAGCCAGCCCCCCGTTGGCAGGAGTGGCGGGGCTTCTTGCCCCTCGTCGCCAAATGCCGGTGTTGTTGAGAATTACACATAATAAAACAATGTTATAAATACATGTTCATGAGGCTTCTCTGCCCTTTCCCGACACCTACCTTTCCCCAGGGCAAGTTTACTTTGCCTCTGTAAACCGCCCCTGGAGAGAAGCAGGGCTTTCTGGGCCGAATGCCGCCGGCCCTCCTTCCTGGGCGCCCGAGCCCGACCTGCCCGCTTTCTAGGTGCCGCTGCTGGGCCCCGGCTGCAGGAGCGGCAGACAGCACCGAGTGGAGGGGGCCCCCGGTGGGTTTCGGCTTGAGGTCAGAGAGCGTCCACAAACAAATTCGTGGTTGGAAGGGGAGTGTTAAATGAGTCTTCCCTACATTTTTATGAGGACTATGTTTGTTGAGCCCAAACAGGGGCCGGGCGGTGCCGGCCTCCAGCACCGTAAGGTGCAGCACAGGGAAGTTTTGTCCGGTGAGTGGGGTCGGGGAATTAATTAAACGACCGGAAGAGCCCTGAAGGGCCTCTGCGAGCCCCGTTTCCGGCTGGATGGAGACACCGGGCTCCCTCCCTCGGAGCCCTGACTCCGCTTCCCCTCCAGCCTCCGGATTTCTTCCCAGAAAGAACTTTGCCCCTCTGGCCTCGCCAATGAACTAAAGTCCAGGCAGATTCTGGGGACCAGAAATAAAATTAAGGTGCCCCTTCCTTTCTCCCCTTCCTTCTCCCTTTTCTTCTTTCTTTCCTCCCTCACCCCCGAACCGGCCTCTTAATCTTGATCTCAGCTCCCTGGTTAAAATGGGATGAAGAGGGAACAACAAGGAAGAGGTTCGCAGAGGTGATTGCAAGTGAAGGGCCAGTGACCCCAACCTAGGGGAACGGGGCTGCTTCCTCGGGTCCCACAGCACCGGGAATCGATTGCTCAATTCTCTTAAAAATCAAACTCGGTGGGAGCCCTTGGGCGGGGGCAGGGAACCCCCGCCCCCCAGACAGCCTGTCTCTGCTTTGAAGCGAGCCTTCCTTTTGCAGGGTTCCCAGGGCCCAACAGGATGCAAAGCCCAGTCCCTCTTCCCTGCTGGATATTCAGGTTGAAGGGTAGGAAATTCTGACTATTCTCAGAAATTTCCTGCTAGGTTTTCATGCTTATAAAAGAAAAGGACATTTAAGCAGAGCCCTTGGGTCTCCTGCTGTTTCCTGAGGTCTTTTCTCAGCCACAGGTCAGCCAGAGAGGACCTGCTCCTGCCCAGCAGCACCCCCCCGGAGGGGAGCCCCGGCCGAAGTTTGGAAAGTTCGCTGTGTGCATTCTGGGGACTCTCTCCTGGGGCACTCAGTGTCCCTCTCCCCACTCTCTCCGCTGAGCTCTTTGTTGCTCAAAGGCATAGCCACGGGCCAGCGGGAAGGTTCCAACACGACCGGCCGCCCAGCTGGGCCCGGGGGAGCTCCGAGCCGCATGTGCTGGTCCCCGCGCGTGTGCACTGGAGTTTTAACTCCAGTTTTGAGAGACAGAGCATCCCCCAAGTCCTCACCTCCCATTTTCTTACCTTTATACTCAGAGTCTGACGAGGCGTTGCTGCCACTTTTGTCCAGCTTGTCTCTAAAGTCCTCCCCGGCCTTGGCCGTGAGACGGCCCCCTGGCTCGGGGGCTGCCGGCTGCCCGCTGCTAGAGTAGGGCGCGCAGGCTGCCAGTGGCTTGCAGTCGGCAAGGATGTCCCTGATCAGAAAGGAGGAGGTCACTGTGCGCGACTGGGCTGGGGCCGAGAGCTGCCCGGGCTGCAGGTGGGAGTCCAAACCTGGGCCCGATGCCCCGCCAGGCCGCGGGGCGCCCGTCTCCAGGCAGTCCCTTCCTGGAGAGGCCGGTGAAGAGCAGTCGCTGCTGCTCTCGGAGCGCGGACTCAGCTCCAGGGGCGATCGGCAGTCCCCAAGCAAGGGGTCCCCCTTGGGAAGGGCGGGGCTGCCCGCACGGTGGGAGAGGATGGAGTCGATCCCAAAGCCATTGGAGCCTTCCATAGCCAAGCTGCGACCTGTCCTCTCCAACAGCTCCCCACCCACCCCCAACCCCAGCCGCCGCTGCCCCTGCCCCTAGCTGCGGGCTGGCATGGGGAAGGCGGGCAGGGAGCCTGCGGGCACCTTGGATAGAGTTCAGCCTTGGGGGAGCCCAGGAGCTCTGGGCCAACCTCCTCTGCGCATTAGATCCAAAAGGGCTCAGCGCGTCTCCTGCAGCATCGCGCCGAGTCGCCGAGCGGAGGGGGGGGCGGGGTGGGAGTGTCAGGGAGGGATGGGAGGGAGGGTGCGCCAAGTTGGGGAGAGCAAAGGGGGAGACGGACGGCCTGAGCGCTCCGTTGGCACCGAAGAGACGCGAGGATGGTGGAATCTAAATACAGAAGGGCTTTGAAAAATCCAAACGGCACGCTTCCTCCAGGCAAGCGGCGGCCGAAGGCGGCGGGGTCGGCCCCGCGGATTGCAGCGCGCTACCAGCGGGCGGAACGGAGTGCACCTGGTGGCGTCAGCACCGCGGATAGCGGCGGCGGCGGCCCGCGGCGCATGACGCCTCACCTGGCCGGGGAGGTCCTCTCTCCGCGCTCCCTGCGCTCCCTGCGCTCCCTGCGCTCCCTGCGCTCCGGGGGCCCGTCAGCACCGCGGACAGCGCCTCCCGGCCCCGCCGCTGCCGCCGGTCCTCCGCGCGCCTTCGCCGCCCCCCCCGTCCTTTAAAAAATGAACTTGTGTCACTTTTACTTTGGGGCTGGGGTGTTTTTTTGTTTGTTTCTTTTTTTTTTCGTTATGTTGTGTGTGTGTGTTTTTTTAAAGGGGACTCGCCCACGTGTCCCCGGAGTGATGGCGCTGATTGGCTCCGGACGATTTTGGGGGTGATGTCACAGCTCCGCAAGCCGCTGCCCGATTCCCTTTCAGTTTGATTAAAAGAGACACTGAATTAATTACAGCCCAGACCCAACTGTTTACCGGCGATTTCCACACGGTTTGCTTTCATTAGGCCGGTGATGAGGCTCCTAATGAGGGTGATTAGCGGAGGGGGGCGCGGCCGGCGGGGAGGCGTCCGGAGACGCCTGCCGCTGCGGCGGCTCGGGCTGCGAGGCTTTTAAAGTTTCCCCGGCCCTTTCCCGCAATTATTCAGGCTTCTCGTCCGCGGGGCGGCCGTGACCCGCTGTCTCGCCCCCTCCCCGCTTTTTCCTCCTCCAGCAACAGAAAGAGACTAAACCCGGCGCAGAAAGAAGCGTGTGCGCGCGGAGCAGCCCTGTCCCGGGGCGGGGGAGAGGTTTTAATTTAAGTTGCGTTGTTTTCCGGCGTTCCCGTTGGGGGTTGGATGCTTCGCGTGCAGGGCAAGGCGCAGCCCTTTCCGCTCTCCCAGGGCCCTGCGGCCCGGGCAGCGGGTGGGGAAAGCTTGGCGTCTGCCCCCAGAAGGGGCCGGAGAGGGCTTCCCTGCGGGGCGAGGGTGAAGACGTTGGGCCCGTCGTGTCTGGGACGTCGGGGACCCCGAGAAATCTGTGTAGCCCGAGGGGGGCGGCGCAGCGCAGGAAGGCGGCAGGGCCCCCACCCGCCGGGAACGCCGCCGCGGCTCGCTCGCTCGTTCCGGGTGGGCGTTTTTGTACCTCGGCACAGGGGCGCGCAGGGGCTTCCGAGGGCGGGTGTGGACGGCTGCGAACGGCTTCCATTGCGCGCGGGGCCGGCGCCCGCCCGCCCGGGGACGCATTGTCAAGGCGGCACTGGAAACACAGTCCCGTCCTGGTGAATCACGCGCCCCCGTGCCCACCCTGCTCCTCGCGGTCCAAGTTCGCTCCTTTCAGGGCCGCCGTCCGGCGCGGGGTCCGGCGCGGCCCCCGGCGCGGCGGGCGGATCTGGACGCGGCCCGGCGATCGAGATCGCGTCTGTGATGAGAGGGCGGAGGCAGCCGAGGCCGCTGGCCTGCGGTGCGGCCCGCGGGCCGAGGCCTCCTTCGCTGCCCCAGGCCGGCACCCAGGCCTTCCAAAGCGGGCCCGCACGCTCCGTCCTCCTCCCCATGGGTCCTCGGGAAACTACCCAGGCCCGAGGCCGAAGCCGGAGAGCAAGGCGTCCGCATCCCCCTAAACCCGAGACCTGGCCCAGGGAAACCCCCCGCACCGGGGCCAGCAGAAACTTTCTCCTCCCTCGGTCGAGGTCGCGGTGGCCTCCCGCCGGCTGCTCGCGCGCTCCCCCTGCGCCCGCCGGCAGATTGGAAGCGGCCCGGCCGCCGGCCGGGCTGGGGGCGAGGACGGAGGGCTCCCCAGGGACGGCGGTCCCGGCTCGGCTGCAAGCTGTCGAGGAGGCGGAGGGCGGGCGGGCACTGAGGGGCTGTGAGTGGACAGACCCCCGCCCTGACTCGGTGGCCGCTGTGGCGGGCGCTTCCCGTGGTGGGGCTGAGCCAGGCGGTCGTTCTTTTTCGTTTGGTGGAAGGGGAGGGGGCATGTCACGGGGCCCTTCCGGACGGCCCCCAGCTTGGGCCTGGTCTTGTGCTGGGCGCCTCTGGAGATCCCGCATCCCTGCTCGTCCGGGTGCATCCGCATCTCCGGAGGAACCTCCTCTTCCCGGGGCACCCAAGGTCCCAATTTGGGTCAACGGGCCCCCCCTCCTGGGCCTGCTTGAGGCCGTGACACTCCCGGGCCAGGGTCCGTGGGCCCCGCCCGGCTGCAGGAACGTCCGTGTGCTGCTTCCCGCTGGCTGGCACGCATCGGACCGCGCAGAGACCTCTTCTGGCCTGCGGGGTTTTAGGCGTGGGTTTGGATCCCGCACGCAGCGAAGAGGAAGCCTGGGGCGGTGCGGGGCGCTGCGGGGGTCAGGGCGGAGCTGGTGTGCATGTGCGCAGCCCGAGCCAGGAGTGGGGAGGGAGGTGAGCCTCTCGCGGTCGGAGAGAACAGCCTGGACCCCGACCCTGCAGCCCTGGTGGGCTTCTGTGAGCCCCTCCGAGCCCCAGCACATTTAACAGGTTGTTAGAACACCATCATCAGTGCTGAATTATCGCCTCGGTTAGAATACAAAACATTCTGTGCAGTTTGTTTCGTTTGGTATTTACTGGGGGATTCTGCCCTCCCTCCCATTTTATTCCCGTTTGGGGATTTCCGGCCCTGCATCTGCCTCCTCCTTCCTCTTCCCTTCATCCCCTGGACAGTCCTTGCCTCTCAGCTCGTCCACAGCCTGGGGGTTCCGTGTGCGCCCACTGGGCTCTTGCGTCGCTGAGAGGAGCCCAGGAATCGGCATGTTACTCGGCATCGGGGGTCCTGGGGGGATCCACTGCCCCCTTTGTGAAGGAGCCCGGTGTATCCTGGTGGGGTGTACAGGCTCTGAGGTCCCCTCAGCTGGCCCTGAAGGTCACTGGGCTACTCGGCCTCCCAGAGTGCCTGCTGGGCAGCAGGAGGGGGGCCTCTCTCCCCTCCCTTGCCTCAAGCCCCTGCCCTCAGCCATCCTGGCCCCTCCCCAGGGAGGCCGCCGCCAGTGCAGGGGTTTGGGGGCCTCAGGGAAGGAAAGGGAGTCAGGGTGACAAGGGCGTTTCAGGGCCTGGCTGCCGGGACCGCGCCGTTTGAACCAAGGGCTGGGGATCGCTGCCCCAGCGCCCCAGCCCTTTACAGGACTCTCGCCCCTTCTCCCCAGCCTCCCGCTTCCTCTTCGAACCTTTGGCTTCACCTTCCAGCCCCCGCCCATCATCCTTTGCAATTGCTCTTTTAAACCTCCAGCTTCTCGGGGACCTAAGGCCCTAGAAGGCCCCCCCCCACACCCGTAGAATGGAGGGAGCGGGCCCTTCCCCAGAGGCGGGAGGGAGGCCAGCCGCACTGAGGAGCCCAGCAGGCCCTGGCCTGTCCCACCCTCCACAGCGAGTGTCTCTTGCCCGGACCTCAGCTTCCCTTTGGGACAAAGATGTTAACATCAGAGCTTGGTCGTGAGGGGCCAGGGTGGGAGAGGCCTGTGGGCTTCGAGGGAGTGGCCTAGCTGTGGACTCACATCCCTGGTATGTGCGGCTCTTCCTTGGCTTGGGTTTGGCCCTGGGTCCCGAGTGGGCCCGTGGCCCTGGCTGAGCCCTGCCTCCTCCCGGCCTCCCAGCTCCCGGTCCCACCGCCCTCCCTGTGGGGTGCCCTGGAGCCCGGACAGGGCTGCCTGGGCCGGCTTTGCTGCCTGCCCAGCAGGCAGAGCCACGTGGAGGGACGGGGATGTGCTCCAAGGTCACTGAGCGTGCTCGCGAGGCCCCCTCTGCTCCCGGAGCAGCTGCGGCTTGTGTGCCGCCCTTCCCAGCTCGGAGCAGCCGCAGCCGCGGCGGAGGCGGTCCACAGTGGCAGGGAGAGGGCGAGGTTGTGGGGGGCCGAGGGCGTGGGCAGCTTGAGGTGGGATCCGGGCTCAGCACCCAGGGCTGAGGCTCAGGAGAGGCAGGTGGGGTGAGTCACCCGAGTCTCTGTGGAAACTGTCAGCTCCTATGTTGTCCCTCAGGGATTTTTAAATTTTGATTTTCAAAATATATCGTATATTGTTTGTCTTGGTCGCTGAGTTTGGGGCAGCCCTGTACATTTTGTGCCTTGGGCGCGGGCCTCACCTTCCCCGCCACAGTCCCAGCCCTGCTCTGCGACCTCGCGCGGACATGGCTCGGCTGTAGCTGGGTGATGCTGCCCACGTCGCACGGCCCTTGTGAGGACTCTGCGCTCGGCTCGTCCCGCGCAGTAGCCGTCATGCACGTCACAGTGCGAGGCCTGACAACGACAGCCGGAGCGGTTTCTCTGGCCGGAGAGAGCGCCCACGCTTGCCCCCCCCCCGCCCCCTGGGGAGAAGCCAGCTCCCTGCTTTGCCCACGGCCTTCCAACCAAAACCAGTTTTCAACGTGGAGTGGGAAGGAGGCGTGGCTGATCTCGGCCAGGCCCGGGTGCTAATATCTCTGCTCTGCAAACAGATGGGTTGGAGCAAGAATTTGGACGATTTGTGAGCTTCAAGGTCATGCTGTTCTCAACCATTTCTGTTGGTTTGGCCCCAAACCCCGTGGAGCTCCTGAAACCAGAAAGAGAACATATTCTTTTCTCCCTCCCTCCCTCCCTCGCTCGCTCGCTCGCTCGCTCGCTCTCCCAGGCAGGCAGCCTGTCCCCCACGGTGCACGGGGCGCCGCACTGGGTGCTGGCAGCGGCAGGAGGCATGGGGCGGGGGGGGAGGGGCTCACGGGGCACCCTGGGGCCCATTGACATAAAGCCCCTTCATAGATTATTTCCCATCTGTGGATTCAAGTTTATAATTTACCTGTGTTTGATTCTAGAAACCTGGATAAAAAGCCAACCTAGTTTTGTTTTAAAAAAATTCTCTTAATGATTTCGTGCATCAAAGATTTCCCAGGTAAAAAGAAATGAAGCAAAAAGGCCGGCTGGGGCCACAAAGATCAATGCACAAGGAGAAGGTGCGTGATCAGAGCCACAGGCCTGGCTGGCTGTCACGCGGACCCACCGAGGCAGCTGGGCCGAGGGCCTGCCGGCTGCTGCGGGACCTGCTGGCTGCTTCCTCTGGACCCCGGAAGCTGTGGCGGCTGCGCCAGCACCAGCCGGCACCAGGGAGCTGGGATGGGCTGACCGGAAAGCTGAACCTCCTCGTCCGGGCCCGGGGCCTCCCGCGGGGACCGGGCTGACGGCAAGGCCCGCGGCCAGGGCTCTCTCTTCAGGCTCCCCGGAGCGCGCGGCCAGGCAGACGGCCTGGATCGGGTTCGCGGCGACCGTGGCCGCTGAAAATCCTGGACAACAGCCAGGCTCCATTCCCACCTCCCTTTTCTTCTTACCAAGAAAATTATTAAGTATCTGGCTCTATGAGAGAGACACAGAGAAACAGAGAGAAATGGGGGCTGGGGGGGAGGGTGGAGAAAGAGGGAGAGCGCGCGGTTGGGGGAGAGAGTGAAAGAGTGAATGAGGTTTGGGTTTTCGGTGGAAAAACCTGGACGCAGGCTGAAGTCGGTTGGGGCACAGCGTGAGGAGAACCCGACCTCCGGGCCCAGAGGCCGGCTCCAGCCTCTGCGCGCTGCTGAGTAGCCCGCAACCTCTGTCTCGTCTGGTAGGACTACCTGTCCCCTCACGCCCCCTCCCCCAGCCTCACATATGCTGTTTCCAAAGGCTCGGCACCGCTCCACTCCTGCGCGAGCCCCCAGCCCGTGCCCCTAGGCCGGCTCTCCTGCCCCCAACCCAGGGCGCACAGCAGGGCACCGCCTCCCTCCTGCCTCAGGGGGGACTCCCAAGAATTTCAAGCCGACCAGGTGAAGGCCCAGGCCGGCTGCCCCTCCCCCAGCTCCGGAGGACGGTACACAGGGGCCCCTTTGTCTGGTTAAATCTCTGGTTGGGTGTTGCCAGGAAACCCAGCCGGGAGGCAGAGGGCTGGCAAACGCCGGGGCAGGGACGCGGCACGCCCCACCCCTGCAGCGTGGCTGGGGGACCGGGAGGAGAGCTCAGATCTCTGCGGCAGCCCGCCTGTGAGCCCGCAGCGTGTCCCCACGGGCCTGGGGCAGGCCTGGGGCGGCTCTGGGGCCTAACTCGCTGGCTGACCTCTGGCCTCCTTCGACGTCCCTCTTCCGTCTGGGAAGGGGGGGTGATGCAGGGGGGCTGGCAGCGTGTCCCCAAGGCCCCTCCAGGCGGGAGCCTCCTGCGCCACTACACTGGGTCACGAGGGACATCAGAGGGACCCCCCAGCCAGGGTCAGCACGGGTGAGGACAGGCACTGGCGTTTGGCCCCTGCGACAGGACACCTAAGAAGGTGGGATGAGACTGGAATCCGACCCGGGGCTTTGTGCAGGGCACAAATAATTCACGCGGGAGGAAGGGCCAACCCGGGGGAGGGAAGGGCCGGCAGCCTCCTCGGCCACGGACTCGGCCTTGCCAGCGGGTGGCGCTGTAGGACAAGGAGCTGAGGGACCCTCAGCCGCCGCAGCTTCTGGCCCAGGCGGGGAGCACCCAGAGGCCCGTCTCAGGGAGAGGTCGGGGGTGCGGCCCACAGGGCACCCGTCCCCGCCCCAGCAGGTCCCGCAGCGCGCTGCTGCCACCTGCGGGGGCAAGAAGTGCTGGTCAGACACGCTCGGACACGAGACTTCCCGCGGCTTTTTCTGGTCAAGCCCGCACTGTCTCCCTGGCCCAGGTCCTTGGAAAAGCCAGTCCGTGGGGGCAACTCTCTCGCCGCCGCTGCCGCAACAAAGCCAGCCCCACCCTTCGGTGGACAGAGCCCAATGGCAGGTCCTTCTGGGAACTCCGGGCTAATGTCCCCCCTTCCCCCTTCCATTTGGGATTTCAGAGCAAAAAACTGTGCTGAGTTAAATATATCTTTACCTTCTTTTTAAGACTTTCTTTCTTTATTTTTAGGGAGAGGGGAAGGGAGGAAGAAAGAGGAGGAGGGAAACGTTGATCGGTTGCCTCATCCAGAGATGGAAACTGCAGCCCAGGCATGTGCCCTGACTGGGAATTGAACCAGCGACCCTGTGCTCTGTGGGACGATGCCCAAGCCACTGAGCCGCGCCGGTCAGAGCACAGCACCTTTACCTTCCTGACACACCTGGACAAAGAGGCTTTTGTCCCTTTGACCATCATGCTTGCGCCCCTCAATCGCTCATGGGGTCTGGTTACCTCTTCTCAATGCGCTTTATTAATAAGACAATAATAATTCATCTGTATCCATGGCTTAAAGTGCCGGGCCCCTCGGCAGTCACGTTACACGCACACGGTGTCTCACGTAGTCCCTGTCTCCTTTCGCTGGAGCAGCAGCCCTGTCCTGTGTCGGCGTCCCGCCCCTCAGGCGCGGCACAGAGGCGAGGACACTTGCCGAAGGTCGCCCAGAAGTTACAGGGTGGAACTGGACTTCATGCCCTTGACCTGCGGGACGTCAGCCCGGCTGGCCCGGCGGCCAGGCCCTTGCAGTGCTCCCTGCCCTCACGCACGAGGCTCCCTGCCCCCTGAGGGTCAGGTGGCTTCCGGTGGCTTCAGCCAGAGGAGTGGGGGTGCTTGTTTCCCCCTGGCTCCTGCGGTGGGAGGAGGGATCCAGGCCCCCGAAGTGGGGAGGGTTCTGGAGGCCCTGGCTGGGCCAGGTTCCTGAGGGGGTCAGTGTGGGCGGCACTTTACGGAAAGGGGCTCTGAGGCAGTGGGCATGTGTGTGGGGCTGAGGCTGCTGGGAAACTCAGGTCTCTCATCTCCAGGCTCTGGGCCTCTGGGGCCGTGAGCCACAGCAGACAATTACGTGGGGTTTCCAGGGTGGGGTCACCCCACAGATACCACCGGGCACCCCCGGCAGGCCAGGCCCTTGGATCTGGGCCCTGGAGCTGAGCGTCCCGACCCCACGCGACTTCCCTTCTTGATAAGACGGGCGAGGGACAAGGGACCCTTGTTTTGCAGAGACTAACGGAGGTTGGTGTGAATTTAAGGGGCGGCTCTTTCAGGGACAGCCTTTTGAGTCTCTGAGTCAGGGACTTGACTTCTGAGCTAAGATCTGAATGACAATAAGGGGCAGACAGGCGACCATCTGGGGCCCAGGTGTCTCAGGCAGAGGGAACAGCAAGCAGAAGACCTAGGGCAGGAGTGAGGGGCTGTGGGCCGTGGGGTCGGGCAGCAGAGCGGGGCTGAAGCCAGAGGGATGGTCCCGGTGGTCCCACGTGGGGCCCCAGCTGGCCAGGAGTGTGGGCCTCACCTCAGGCCGGAGGGGAGCCACCGGGGCGCTGAGGGGCTGCTTCGCGGAGGCGGGCGTGAGGGTGACGCCTGGAGCGGGTGAAGGAGCGACTGCAATTCCCTGGGAGACAAGGCAGAGCCCCCAGAGGGCGAGGTGAGCCAGGATGTGCCAGGAAGGGACTCCCACAGGCTCACTGATGGAGCGCGCGTCAGAGGAGAGGGAAACGGGGCACCGGCAGGTTTTGGCCTCAACAGCTGGGTCCACAGGGGTCTCATTTATGTGGCGGGAGAAATGGAGGGAGAAGCAGGTTTGGTGGGGAAAGTCACGTGCTGGCTTGGCCATGTTGGTTTGAGGCGGAGACCAGGCGCCGGAGCGGCCGTGAGGCAGCAGCGGGGCGAGTGAGTCTCGAACCAGGGGCGGAATGGGAGTGGGGGACGCGGCGGGGAGCGGGGCTCTGGGTGGCGCTGTTGGGCGCCGGGGAGGGAGACCGCGTGCCTGGGGTCTCCCCGGGGTAGCGGCTGCCTCCTCGTAGGACTTTGACCTTCGTTCTCCCTCCAGTCACGGCTTTGCTGGTGCTCAGATAAAGACGCAAGAGGAGGGTGACAATCGCGTTTTAATTTAAAGTAGATCTGTAGTGAATTTGTGGGGAGAAGCCAAAGAACAGGCAGAGAGGGGGAGGTGAGCGCCGCCGGGGGTTTGGCTGAGAAGCTCCTCGGCCGGGGCCCGCCCCGCCGGCCGCTCGCCCGGAAGGTGCTTTCTAAGGGTGGACCTCCAGGGTCAGCGTTGGTGGTGAAACCCCCGATGGCCGGCCTGACCACCACGGGGCGGCCCTCGGAGGGGGTCTTCCTGCCCTCAGAGGTCCCAGGGAGGTAGCACTGCCATGGGGCGACATCAGGCATCCCCCAAAAGAGCAATTAACATGCAGGTTTGGAATACAGGCTGCAGGCTTCAGAGCACACCCTTGTCGCGTGCAGGAGGGACGCGGGCTGTTCTTAATGCCTAGCGGACAGGGCAGGGCCTCGGGGACAAGCCTCAGCCTGGAGGCTGAAATCTGCCCGGTGACTGGGTTGCACCCTCTTGGGCGGGGGCTTGAGAGGAGAGGGTGGGCGGCCTGGGTAGAGGGGTGTTGGGCCATGGTGAGCTAGTGTCGGCGATCCTAAAGAGGGGGCACTCTTAGCAAGAAAAGTTAACCTATGACCTGGAGCTGAGGTCCTTGCGGAAGCAGAACCCACATTGAAATAGGAGAGTGTCTAATGTAAGTTGGGGCAAGGAAGGGAGTCTCCCCGGAATTTTCTACTGGGTCCCCCGAGGCCTCAGGGGCGGGTGTAGTTGCCCATCCGCAGGGTCCCCTGGCGCACGGCGCGCTCTTCCTGGTGGGCTTTAAAAGCGTTCTGGCGATCAGCCTCGGTGGGGAAGGTGTCCAGGTGGGGGCCCACCTGCGGATGGAGGGAAGAGCGAGTCAGCGGGCATGAGCGGCCAGCGCCCCCGCCTGGGGGCTCCCCGCCCTTTCTCTCGCTGGCCTGCCCAACCTGAACCTGTAGTGATGAAGGAGCTGGCAGAGGCCAAGGAGCTCGCTGCGGGGGGGCCGTGTGGCGCGATGAGCGTCCCGTGGCGATGGCCGCAGACGCCGGGCAGTGCCCCCGCAGCCAGCGTCGCCCTGCACGCGCTGCTGCCCTGCCACCCACCCCCGACAAGCCGCCCCTGCCACTGCCGCTCATGCTCCTGTGGGGGGACGACCCTGCTCCCCGCCTGCGGGGGCAGCCGCCCAGGAGCCCCCAGGCCCACGCCGGTGAGGGAGACGGATCCCAGGCGCTGGAGACAGACAGGTCCCAGGTGCGGGGGGCCCCGGCCGGCAACATTGTCTGCTGTTGCTGTTTCAGCCGAGACCCCTTCTCCGGAAGCTGGGTGAGGGAGAGCCCCTCCCCCTCCTGGATTTGTTACATCTCCCCCAGGGGTGACAACACCCCCCTACAACAGCTGTCTCCTTTAGGGTAACCTAGGGCAGGCAGGGGGGATAGGAAGGGGTTGGCTGGCTTCTTTATTTACCCCCTCCGCCCCTTCCTCCTCTCCCCGCCCCTCCCCGCCCCCCCTCACCGGGGACACAGCAACAGCAGGAGAGCCCTGCCCCGCGCGGAGCTCTGACCTAGAAGGGGAGCCACACTGACTAATTATGCAGCTCCCTCATCGCCATCGTCCGAGTGGCTGGGGTCGGGGGTGGTACAGTGAGCACACACGGCCTGAGCTCCACCTCCCGGAGCTGGGGGGCCATTCTGGGGCAGACACTTCGGGGGACACTTCCCGATCGAAGGAGGAGCAGGGGCTGAGGGGCAGCGTGCGCTGGCCCCGGAGCCGGCGGAGCCCCGTCCACCAGGGGGCCCAGGGGGAGGGCTGCCAGGCAGCTTCCTTCTGGGTTTGCTCTGCTGTGTCTTTGGGATAAAGCAGGACCCGTGTCCCAGGAGGGCCATGGCCCCTTGTCAGGAGTCCGGGGGGTCCGCGAGGCCCACGAGGCCGCGGGCAGCTTCGAGGAGGACTGGCGAGGGAAGGGGGACCGGGAGGGAGGGAGGGACAATGGAGCAGGAGTGGGCGGGGGGGGGGGGGGGGCGCGGGCAGCTCGGAGGGAAAACGTCTGGGCTCCGCGCTCCAAATTGCCCTGCCGCCCAGGACAGAGGCCTGGCTGCCTCCCCCGCGGGGGAGGTCATGACCCGGAACCAGGGCCCGCGGCCCAGCGGTCGCTTCCTGACAGCAGAGGACTGGTCACGTCCCGGCTGAGGACAGGGCAGAGCTGATGGCGCCTCCAGGCTCCCTGAGGCCGGCGTCCGCAGCCTCGCTCCGGGGCGCTGCCACCGCACCCACACCCCAGGTCCTGGCCCTGGGCCCCGGGAGCCGCGCCCCACGCCAGGGCCCAGCCCTAATGCCAGGCCGTGCGGGGGCCAGAGGAATGCGGCTCGGCCTTCTCCACTTGCCAGACACGCAGCTGAGGCCCCAGAGCCTTGGGGCCACGGCTGGCCCCGCAGGGAACGTGTGGCAGGCAAACTCCGGTTCGGTGCCGCCCCTCGCCCCACCCTCGAGGTGCAAAGTTCTGGATTCTTTCTAGAATATTCTCTTGCAGCTGCTGCTCCTGCTGAGGCTGGTTAGTTATTCCAAGATGTGAAACCAGGGTCTTCATCTCTGAGGGATGCAGGCCCTTTGAGACTGCGGAAAGCCGTGGACCGCCTCTGCTGGGAGAAAACGCACTCACAAGCGCTAACGTAGAAAACAGCACGGACCATCTCTGAGGCCTCCACGGCCCTTAGCACGAACCTTCACGGGCCCTCGGTGGCAGCATTTCTGGAAGCCGTCGGAGCCCCAGCCGCGGGCTCCGGATTTCCTGGGCCCGTGTCCGGCTCTCCCCAGGTTATGGCAACCCAGGGCAGGGCCCTCGCCCGCTGCCCAAGGCCCCAGGCCCAGGGCTCAACGCCTGGCGTTCAGCGTGTGGGATCACACCATGATCTTGTTCTCAGCTTCATCTCCAGCTTCAGAAACATTCCCAGAGGCCTCATGAATGTTACTGAGAAGAGAGAAAAATAACCGGAACGCTAAAGGCTTCCAGGGTGCACCTCTGCGCCCCCTCTGGCAAGGATGGCTTGATTTTTGCCCTGGGACGTGATTTCCTTCACACCCATGGCTCCCAGAAGGCAGCGAGGTTCTCAGCAAGGCTGGCGCGTCGGCCTCTGGGGGCCTTGTGGGCGCCTCGCCTGCTTCGAATGCCCAGCCAGCTGGGACTGCCCGGTCGCCACGGTCTTCTGTAGCACCCGGGGTGGCGACAGTTCCGTCCCTGGTGGCCAGTCCCCAGTGGCTCCTAAGGGGACAGCGTATCTCTGCGGTCCATGTGTCTGCTGTCTCCACACACACTGGCCTTTTAGATCCAGTGTCTTAGCCGCTAGGACCCGTGAATGTGACTTTATGTGGAAAAGGGCCTCTGAAGATGTAACTGAGGACGTAGAGACGAGAACAGTCTGAATTGTGCAGGTGGGCGCCCCGTCGAGCCTCCTTCTGAGAGAAGACACAGCGCAAAGGGGCGGCCACGGCCACATGAAGATGGAGGCGGAGACTGGAGCCACGTGGCCACTGGGAGCCACTGGGAGCCACTGGGAGCCACTGGCAGCTGCAAGAGGCAGGGTGACAATGGGTGCTGCTGAGGCTGGTGGCGTTGAACTCAAGCAAAAGCATGCTCCCCGCCTGGGAGGAGTCTTTTCTGTACCCATGAAGTCTCCGATGCCCAAGCAGGACCCCGGAGCCCCCAGAGAGAGGGGCGCAGAGTGCGCCCACGGTCAGGCTTGTGCGGCAGCCACAGCGGGGACCCCGGCAGCAACCGCCGGCAGCTGGGTTGCAATAGCAGCTTTGGGATTTGCCGGGTGCACGTCACACAAGCCTCAAAGTGTCCAGCTGTTGTCCCCATTTCACAGATGAGGAGCCAGAGGCCCCAGGCAGGGGGTGCCATCTGTCCTGGGCCACAAAGACTGAACCCAGGGCGGTGGGACTCAGGGCCCAGACCTGCGGAGCCCAACTCCGCGGTCGCATGATGCACGCCTGTGACATGAGGCATGTGAAAGTCACCGCCGGGGACGCGTGGCTCCGATTCCACACACTTGCTCCCTCCTCCGAAAATAGCAGCTCTCAGCCAGCCACGAGGAGCCTAATTACAAGTCAGGCCTCAAGCTGCGCGTGGTCACGACCCTGTGGACCCCCGGAGTCAAAGGATGAGAGCCGCGGAGCCAGGGATTCCTTGGGAGATGCTTCTAAATTAAGCCGTCTGCAGTCTGTCTCCGCCTGGAGCTAAGAAACTGTAACGGCTTTGGCAGGAGACAGCTTTGCTGAATGGAGCCGAGTCACTCTGAGGTCAATGCAGGTAAATAAGAGGCGAACGCAGCGCTGCCAGCAGCCCTGGGAGCCAGGGGCGGGGGCTGGGGAGCCACCCAGGTCGGCCCAGGCGCGGGGCCTGTTTGAATGGGGCGCATCAGAAAAGGACAGGACACACTGATGAGTGAGACAGGCCAGGGCCCCTGCCCGCAGGGACCTTGCACGGGGGTGAGGGAGGCTGCCGCTCCGCACGCTCCACGCTCCACGTGTGATTAATTGTTTTGTGACAATTCAGTAAGACTCTGGGAGCCCGACCTCCACCTCAGGGCAGGGGGGTTGTCCTAGAGACGATGAGGTCCCCAGCCAGGGGAAGAGCGGGACCAGCCCCAGGCCTGTGTGGGAAGAATGAGAAGAAATGCAAGCGAGGAGGGCAGGGTGGTCAAGGAGAGGAGGCGGGGAGGTGGGCCGCCGTCAGCTTTCCCAAGAGCTTTGTGGTCATCGCTGCTCCCAAGGACTGTAATTCCCTCCCCAGACATGGGGCTGGAATGCAAGATTCCCGGACAGCCAGGGCCGGGGAGGCCTTGCAGATCATTGAATCCCGCGCTCCCATTCTACAGATGGGAAGTCCGAGGCCCGGCGGGAGTCCCAGGCAGAGCCGGGTCCCGCAGCCAGCTCGCGGCCTTTGCTCCGGCCCACTCCCTGCCCACTGTGGGCCCCTCTTCGCCCCGGACCTAGATTCTTGGGTTCCAATCCCCAGTTTGAAAACATCCGCACTTTTCTGTTCTACTTTCGACGAGCCAAGTTTTCATTTGACTGATACCCTTCATTGTCAAAGTTTGGTCTGGACTTCCTTACTGCCTTCTTTGAGTTTATCCTGTTCGTTTCTAGCATCTAGAGTTCTCTGCTCAGCTAATTATCTTTTAATCTTTCTTTTTTCTAATCTTAACAGTTATATAACATGGCATTAGCAACTGTATTTCCCTCTAAGTTTTCTTTCATCTCATCTCGCTAGTCTCCAGTATATTTATTTTTGTTCAGTTTTCTTTTCATCTAATTTCTGCCAAATTTTGTTTGGATTTCTTCTTTGGTCCTTAAGTTATTTATAAATATGCTTTTACATTTCCAGGCAATTTTTGTTAGTTACTTTTTGCGACTGGTCTCTAATTGAACTTCTTTGGTGCCAAAGTAATCGGTGGGAATCAGATGCGTTTTTAGGTTTTTTGTTTGTTTGTTTGTTTTTTGCTGCATAAAGTGTTATTGTTTCCATTTGATCCAATGCATGGGAGAGGGCTCCAGGGTGGTTAAAAGAGTGCCTAGTGGTGGCAGGGAGAGGCTCAGGCAGAAGCCAGATGCCAGGGAAACGCGGAGAGGCCCCTCAAAGGCCCTGGGCTCCCCGGTGCTTGAGGGGGAGCCTTCCAAAGAGACACCCACCCACCCCAGCCGGGGGCCGCCAGCCGGCAGAGGTGAGCCAGGTGTTGCCCATGTTCTTGATGACTTTCACCTGCTCATCCAGGAAGTGGTTCTCCAGGAAGCCACAGAGATGAGGGTCTGTACGGGTAGAACCCAGAGCCTGCAGATCCAAAGGGTCTGGTTCTGGTCCTTCTCCAAAGCCAAGGCGGCTTCCCTGGTGTCCCGAGTGTCACTCCACTTATCTTGGGAAGGCTTTGCCACATCCTGGAGAAGAACGTGGCCACCGTGCTGGTTTTGCAGCTTTAAGAGACGCTCAGTGCCATCATGGCCGAAATAGAAGCCCAGAGAGGTAGGTGCAGGTGGGCCCGCAGGTGCAGGTGGGCCCGCAGGTGCAGGGTGGCCCGCAGGTGCAGGTGGTCCACAGGTGCAGGGTGGCCGGCAGGTGCAGGTGGGCCTGCAGGTGCAGGAGGCACGCAGGTGCAGGGTGGCCAGGCGGTTGACAGCCGCCTCCTCCTGGGTGGAATAATTCTGACGACTTTGGGGGCTCATTGTTGTTCGGCAAGAAGGAGTTAAGTCAAAAACTGGTGCCGGCTGGTCTGGGAGGCCGAGGGTGGCTGAGGTGGTTTTGAAGATGGCGACTAGCAAAGAGGATGGAAGGTGGTCGGAAAGAAGGGGCGTCCCTGGGTCTGCTCCGTCCAAACCCCGGTGGAGCGCGACAGAGCCCAGGACTGCCGAGGGTGCTGCAGACGCTTTGTTAACATTGGTTGAGTTTTCGCTCCTTATGCTTGTTTGGAAAGTCTGATCTACTTTCAAGAGGAAAGGCCTGTGCGGGACAAGCCAGCGCTGTGCTAGAGAAGGCGCCGTGATATGGGCAGGGATGAGAGGCGGCCGGGGCCCCTTCACTTACACGTGAAGCGTTTCACTCCACTCAGGGTGCTCACCGAGCACCCGCCTGGGCCGGACTCTGGCTGAGCATCGGGACACAGGGAGAAGTCGGAAAGCCCCCGCTCCCCCAGAGCCAAGAAAACGGTGATAAAGATACAACGACACAACTAATCATTCGATTCCACTTGCGCCGAGCGTTAAGTGAAGTACCAGATTCTGTAAGACCTTACAACACGCAGGCGTCAAACTCATCCTTCGGGGCCAGAGGCGGCTTCCCCGAGCGACTAATGTACAAATAACGTCTCAAAGGACAAGGCAGAGACGGCAGGAGGGGGGGCAGGGGGGGACAGAGCCAGCTTGGTGTCAGCTTCATCTCAGGGGCAGGGAGGAGGGCGCAGGGCCCCTCCTCCACGCGCAGTTTACAGAGAGCCCGTTACTCGGTGGAACTGCAAATGAGTCCATTTGGAGCAGGGCCGTGCCCTCAGAGGAAGATTCCCAACCGCTGCTGAGCCACTTGGGCTGGCGCCAAATTTCCTCGCGGCTCCCCCACCACCCGGCTTTTCCTGGCCCCCCACCGCCCCGGGGCTTGAGTTCCTCTCAGTGCCTAGGGAAGCTTCGGAGACCCAGGAGGCGACGCGCTGGCTGTGTTCTTCGGCCTGGTGGCCGTGGCCTTGCCTCCATCTCCCCCCAGCAGGAGGCCTCGGCTGAGCGGGGACACTGAGGCAGCCCAGCACGGGGCTCTGCAAGGCAGGAGGGCGCGGGATTCCTTTGCGCCTCTCCGCCGGGCGCGGAGGAGGGGTGTGCGCGCGCACCAGCCACGGAGGACCGAGCCTCCGCCAGGCAAGCTCACGGGCTGAGCGGCTTCCCGTGTGCCCGACGCGTCCTCCTCAATGAGCCAGTGGGGCCAGCTGGCTCTCTGGTCCCCTCTCATCAGCCACAGGAGGGTCCCCGGAAAGGACACCAAGTCTCGGCCAGGTCTGAGGGCTGAGAGAGCAAAAGGCAGGATTTCAGAAAAAATAGCCAGATTAAAAAAAATAACCTGCCAAACAGCTAAAAAAAAAAAAAAAAAAAAAAAATGACAGCTATAGAGATTTTAGTTTAGGTTTTTTTTCCCTAAGTGACAAGTGCTCAGGTGACTGGGAGAGAGATTTTGCTTTAGAAGATTGAGGGGCTGTCTTCTGTAATGAGGGCGCCCGGCGATTATGGATCAGTCCCAGGTCAGTAATTTCTGTCAAGCTGGGAGCAGCTGGAGGTCAGAGGCTCCGGCACAACACGAAGCCGCGCAGGACGTCATTGGCCGACGGGCTGGACCCTGAGCTCTGATGTTGCAGGTTCAGGAGTTGAACTAATTAACGAGGGTGACAGGCTCTCCCGGGACATCTGGTCCCCTAAATTGTTATTCTGCTACCGGCTCTCATTTCTCTGTGGTCCAAAAATAGACAGAGCAAGGACACAGGCCCCGGCCCTCCCTGCTGACACATGCTGTGTTGCAAAGAACATCCAAACTTGGCTTGGAAAACAAACTTCCTGCCTCCGCACAGGTCCTACTGTGAGATTTTGGGAGCCGTCCAGCTGAGGGGGGCAGGGCCACGGCCCCCTGAGAATGAGGTGGGGGGGCGTCCTCACCTTAAGAGAAGGGAGACGGAGGCTCAGGGGGTGAAGCGCGGCCCGAGGACCCCCAGCTCTGAGCGGGAGGCCGGCGCAGGCCGGGCCTGACCCCCACCGCTCCCCACTGCAGGGTTCCCCAGCTCGCTGGGCGGGAGCAAGGGCCCACGGGGCTGTCTCTGAAAACGAGACTCGAGCTGCCATTCCCAGGAGCCAAGCCAGGGCCTCCTGGGCGCTTCCACGGGGGAGCAAAGGCGGGGCAGCAGCGGTCGGGATCCCAGTCAGTGACTCTGTCTGCCAGATGCCGGCAGGTGAACCGCAGGGTGGCACCGAGGAGGGTGCTTGTCTGAACGTCCCCAAACCCACTCCCGCTTCTTCAGCTTCCAAGTTTAATAGGTTTCAGGTAAGTGAGGGCCGTGCTGGAAACGGGGGAAACTGAGGACACACCAGACCCCCCCCTTGCCATCTGAGGCCACTTCGTGGTGGCCAGTGATCACCCTCTGCCAAGCTCCGAAGACAGAATTGGGCGGCGAGCGCCAATTTGACTCCCGTGGGCTGTTTTTGTTCAAGTGGCCTGGGCCTTTTTTCTTTTTCTTTTTTGACAGCTTTTTTGAGCTATAATTCATAAAATCTCCCCGTTTAAAGATGGACATCTGGGTTGTTGCCACTTTTGGGCTATTAGGAGTAATGCTGCTAGACACATTCCTGTTCAGGTTTTCGTGTGGACGTGGCTTTCATTTCTCTCGGGAGAGGGCCAGACGGGAGCTCCCTGTGTAACGCAGCCTTTCGGGAACCTGCTACGGGCTTCTCAGCAGCAGCGGGGGAGGCTTCCGATTTCTCCACATCCTTGCCAACCACGCTTGTTATGGTCTGTCTTTTTAAAGTTACTACCGCGGTCATCCTAGTGGGCGTGAAGTGACATTTCACTGGTTTTGATCTACATTTGCCTGAGGGCTCAGGACACCGAGTGCCTTGTGCGCACTTGCTGGTGACCTGTGTATCTTCTTCGGAGAAATGTCCTTTGCCCATTTTAAAGCTGGGTTATTGACATTTCATTACTGAGTTGTAGGAGTAATATTTGCATTCACAGACAGTCCTTTATCAGCTTTGTGACTTGCCCATATTTCCTCCTCTTCTGCGGGCTGTCTGTTCACTGTCTTGGTGTTACCACTTGAAGCACCCAAGTTTTTAATTTTGTTGACGTTCAGTTTATCTGCTTCCCCTTAGTGGGTTATATTTTATTTCCTTTTATATAAAAATCATCTTTAGGTAGCATAGAGAGACGTGGAACTCAGGTACCTGCCGACACCTCTAAGGTGGGGTGGCGGCTTCGCCTGCCCTGTCGGCTCTTGGATGACTGGCAGCCGACGCCATTTCTGTTCAAAAGATGCTCAGGCGGAATGGAGGCTCGTGAGAAAGCGCACAGAGGCCGATTAGCCAGGTCTGCCCTGCACACAGGCGGGGCCCGTGCCAGGTGCGGGCTCTCAGACATCAAAATAGAGTCTCCCCAGCAACAGGGATGGAGGAGGACAGAGCCCCCGCGAGAAGACGTCTCATGTTCATCTGCCCTTCGCTCTCCCGCCCCCTCGGGCCACCAGGGGTCACCGCAGCTGGGATGCCAGCGGGTAGGTGACCAGGAGGAATGTGGAGACTGAAACCCGTGGACTGAGAGGCGCACAGGAGACGGGCCCAGGAGTCCACACGGGCTCCTTGGAGTCTTTTTACTTGGACAGCGACCCCGGTAGGGCCTGGGTGCAGGGACCAAGTCGTCTTAGGGGACGGCAACGTGGTCCACTCTTGAGTAAGTGGTCCTGCTTTTGAAAACCGTTGCATCCTCATGCAGGAAGCAGAGCAGAGGGAGGGGCTGGCTGGCGGTGGCTCACAGCGGGGCCCCGGTGGGGACACCTCGGGTGCGGCTGGGCACCGGCCTGGGCGCCGGCGCGGGCCTAGCCGGCCTTTGGCCCCGCACGGCCGGGCTGCTGTCCGGCAGGCTCCTGGGAGCCTTGGGTTTTCCCCCAGGCTTCCGCCGAGACACCGCACGGAAGCCTGGAGGCCATCAATCCGTCTATCATTGGGGCTTTGCTTCTTGGCTTCCCTTTGAAACACCTCCGCCCCAGGTGCGTGCCGCACTGGAAGCCGCTTTGCGGGAGCCAAATGCAAGAGGAGAGAGAAGGACCCCTTCCCGGTGCCCCGCTTCCCCCTCTCTGCCTCGGAGCCCCGGTCCAACACACACACACACACACGCACACGCACACGCACGCACACACGCACCCCGGGATGCAAATGATAACCGCGGAGCCATCACTTGTGAAGCTTGACAGAAAATAATGAGAAACACTAAATCTTTTATAAGGTCAACACTCGCCTTAGCCGAGCAGCTGTCAAACAAGAAAAGAATTTAGCGCCGGAGCCGCGAAACTTCCATCGGCTCATTAAGCCCAACAGGGCCCGGGCCTGGCGTGGCGAGGAGACGGGGCCTTCCGTTTGGTGTCAGTAATTTGCGGCAGAGGCAAGAAGAAGCAGCCAGCGCCGAAGGGGCCTGGGGGGCGGCTGGGGAATCGTTAGCGCGCCAGGAGCGGCCTCAGCTCCTAATTGGAAGCATTGGGCATTATCAACGGAGGATTTGCCTCAGTTCCCTGACAGCTAGTGGGCCCAAAATGATCGCCCACTTGTCAGTGTAAAAGACCATTAAAAACAAACCATTTTGATTTAATTGGAGGCGGTGCACCGCAGGGCCAGGTGAGCAGGCCCGTCAGCCCCGCTCACCCCGGCCGCCGCCTCTCTCCTTCCGTGAGGGGCTGGGGGCGGGCGAGTGTCTGTGTTTTCCAGATTTTTCGCCTTTCAAAACCTGTCTGAGCAAGGACTGAGTTGGGAGAGGGGACGAGACTTCACAGCGGCAGTGAGGGCTGTTTCCAATGGGGTTGTCAACAAACGCGGTGACAAGCAGAGCTGCCAGGACGAGGCCCGATTCCTTTTCAGAGCCCAGGTGGGGGCGCTCTGCTTGGTGCTGTTCTTCGGCGGGGACGGGGACACGGGACGGACCAGCCGGGCACTCACCCTGCCCACCCCACCCAGAGACAGCCGGATGCAGAGGGCCGTGGCAGACTCGTCTCCTTGAGTGGGAGAGGGGGACTTATTTTAAGCACAAGTGAGGGCTAAGGAGGGAATTCATGGAGATGTGTTGATGAGGTCCTTGGAGGGGCTTCCTGGATGGGACAGCCCCCAGTGACATGGACTGGTGGCTCGGTGCTGCTCCTCAGGGCAGGCCACGGGCCGATGACGCCTGGGTGTGCCTTTCAGTAAGAGGAGGCCACTCGCTCTGACCGTGACCCAGGCGCCCGCTGGGCTCTCCCTCCAGGGCGGGGCCCCTGAGCTCGCGGAGCATCTCTCCCTGTGCGGCTTTTGAATCGGATGTAGGCTCCCCGATGCAGGGGCTCTATGTTTTGCGCGTCGCTTCTTGGTATCAGGAGCGCCGTGGGTACTTGATAAATATTAATCGGCGCTTGCCAGCTCTCAGAGAGGTCTATATATTTGTATATTAATCTCACCCCTGTCCCACAAGCAGCCATCTCATTTGCTGCCTGCCGCTTCTGCGACAAGGCAACAGCCACAGGAGCGCGTGGGGCTGGAGGGGCGTTGTCGGGGACTAAGGGGGACACGCCAGCGATCCCCTCACAAGCCTCCACTGCTCGGCCTGATGAAGGGCCAGGCTGGGGGGGGGGGACACCGGGTCCCTGGTGAGCGTCCGGTTCCAGTGCCCCAAACTTGGCTGCTGAATTTAGACAATGGTGACTCGTTAATTACCTTCACTGGAAATTTACCTGGCAATGCTTCCTCAGGCAGCGCCAGGTGGTTATCCGGGCACACGGCTCCTCGGTTGACAGAGTCTTTGATTTTGTGCTCGGCTGCAAATTAAGTCCTTTGCTGGGCCATCCGTACAGTGCCCATCAGCGCCTTATAGCTTATTCATACAGGCTTTTGAACAACTCCTGGGTTACTGCCGGGGACGCTGGGGACACACTCGGATGTTTGGTGTCCCTGGCCCATTGGGGTGGGGTGCACGTGGAGCGGTTTGGTGTTCTCTTCCCCCTTTTCTCTTATTGGAATAATGAGCAGGAAGGATTTTTCCCGGTGTGTTTTAAGAAGAAGCAGAACCTTTGTCTAATTGACGAGGCTAACCCTGTGAAGTCATAAGTAAGAGTATTAGAGTTACGTGTCCTCAGCTAGACCGCGAGGATGTTCATGTCATAGTCTGGACCCTGTTCTGGGGAAATGTCAGCAGACAGGAGGCCTTCAAAGGTCTTGGGGTAACTCTACTGTGAGGGACACCCTGTAGACACTCAACAAATCTTGGCTGGATAGACAAATAGACAGACAGACGGGTGGGTGGTGGATGGATGGTGGGTGGGTGGGCGGACGGATGGGTGGACTGATGGGTGGATGGATGGACAGATAAATGGGTGGCTGGATGGTGGGTGGATGGGTGGGTTAGGAGCCTGGGATAAGGCCGCAGAGCCCTTGGAAATGCATCTGAGACCCATGCGTCTTAAAGCTCCTCTCTATCTGATTTGCTCAGTTTAACTTCTAAATGGAAGATGTGTTTTCAATATTAGTACCTCATCTCCTTACAAATGATTGGAAGGGACCTAATGAATTTTACATGATGTGAAATAAGATATTCAGTGTTTCACAAAGCAGAGACTTTCTGCAGAGAAGGTGGCGTCGTACTCCCCGCCCGACGGGTCGCGGCCTGGCTCCTGGCCCCGTGACAGGCACACGGGGTATTGAAGACGTGGGGGCTGCCGTCGTTGCCATTATTAGTAGCCTGCAAATCCGACAGTGACGCTTCCCTGCAGGTGCCGCCAAGAAGGGGATATTCACAGAGATGCTGGTATTAAATGACTCAAGTGGCGCTGATGGGCGCCTCAACCACGATTTTCTTCAAAAATATGTGGAAAGACAGTTGAAGGTGACAACTTTTCTGTGACTGTGGATGAAAGCAGAGAACGCAGCACTGAGGGCTGAGGCCACGGCCTCTGGGTGACCCACTGCCGCTGCGCGGTGGGCGCGCTCCATCCGACGTCCGGGACTCGCCGCCCCCAGGGACAGCCGGGAATCTAGCGTCCGCGAGGACACAGTGTTGGACCCCGGGGACTTTCGGGGTTCTCATTTAGAAGAGGAAGCAGACGGCTCCACGGGGTTCCAGAGGAGAAACGCGACCCAGAGGAGGAAGGTAAGAGGAGGCAGATTTGGACCAAACTGTGTCCTCCTAAAGCCACACCCCACAATGTGCTGGTGTTTGGAGGCGGGGCCTTGGGGGGTGAATAGGTGCCCGAGCCGGGAAGGTGGGGCCTGTCACGGGACTAGTGCCCCTATCAGAAGAGACACTGTCTCTCTCTCCCCCGATCCCTTCCCCCACCCCCTCCCCATGAGCAGATGGCCTCCTGAAAGCCAGTGAACGTTGCCCCACCAGAACCCACCCAGGCAGCGCCCTGGTCTCGGACTCCCAGCCTCGGAGCGGAGAGAGGCGAGCGCCTGCTGCTGACACATCAGCCGGGCTCTGCTGCTCGAGCGCCTGAGCGGAGGGAGGCCAGAGTTCGGGTTCTTGCTTCCCTTTGCAGCCCAGCGCACTTCCTGCCAAACATGTGCAAGCATGTGCCTCCTGCCACAAGAAACGCCCACATCAACTGCCACAGTGTGAGGGAGCCGGCAGGGACCCGGGGCGTGGGGTGAGCTGCTCACTGAAAATGGCTGGGCGGCCAGCCCGGACCCACTGGAGCAGGGTTCCGGGCGGGGCCCTGGGATTGGGGGGCGGGGCAAACCTCTCCCCACAGGACCCCCAGGCACAGCCAGGTTTGAGAACCAGCTCGTCCAACCCAGAGACGATTGCTCCTTGACTTTCCCCCGGTCCCCGCTTTCCGATGCACCTGCAGGAGTCCGTCTGGGGCAGGAGCGTGTGCGGCTTCCAAGCTTACGGGCGCAGCCCTCCCTCTGTGCCCCACCTCCGCCCGCTGCCTTTTGACACGGCAACCCCTAACCCGATCAATGGAGTCTTTCCTCTTTAGCCTTGGGGCCAAACTACACTTTAAAAGACGCTCCGGGGTTTTAGAGGGGTCTGAAGGCGTTCAGGGCGGGGAAAGTTGGGTTTATTGCAAAGGCTTAAATCAGCCGGAGCAGCGCTGGCCATGACCCTCTGGACACCTATAAAAGCCCGCGTTCCTGACCGCCGTCCGTTTTCCTTCTTCGGCCGTGCATTTGGCCCCCGCTGGCCCCCGACCTCGGGCGCAGGTCCTCAGTATTTATTGGCCCGAGGCCTGGAGGCGGCAGCCGGAGGGAGCAGGCCCCCAGCTGCTCTTTGCGTCTCGTAAGCTGTGAGCCAGGGCACTGACTTGAGGCCTCCAGTCCCTGGCTTCCTCATCTCTGAGACAGCGTGGCTTTCCTCTGCCGCATCGGGTCACTGCGCGTGCGGACAGGAAGGAGGTCGTCCGTCACGGCGCCCGGCCTGGCACAGAGCCGGTGCTCGGTTGGCGCTGTGACTGTGGCTGCCAGCTGCCGGCCCCGAGTCGCTTCCCGGATGCCCTTCCTGCCCCTGCGGCCCGTCCGCTCTGGCCGCCGAACGCCCCACTTCTGTTTGGGCTTCACTGCAAGGCATCCTGGCCCAAGACCTTTTGAGGAAAGGAAGGGGCCTCTTGGTTCACCTCACTCACACTTTTGACAAACCTCAGTTTGAACGAACCTCGAATTTACGTGAGTGAATCAAGTGCGGTGTGTCCGCTGGGGCCCGCAGCTGGCCACGCGCTCGGCCGCCTTGGGTCCCGCCACACCAGCGGCGCCGGGGCCCGGGGACAGAAGCTGACCCACGGGGACACGTGGAAAGGAGGGATTGTGGGCGATACTGAACAAGCCGCCCAGAGTGAGCCCGAGCCCCTCGGCGAGGCCAGGGGATTCTCGCTGGTACCGCGGACTTACTCTCTGGGGAGGCGCTGGCGGAAGAAGCCGGAGGTGCACAGTCCTGTCGGCACCCAGATTTCAGCATGAGATTCTCGCTCTCTCCGGAGATTAGAAATACATAGCTGATGCCCCAACAAGCCGACTTTCGCTATTTTCTGGTTGATGTTCAGCACAAAATATGAAATAATCTCACGCCCGGTGGGGGAGAAGAGCTTTCAGGACGACACTGAAAACCCCCGGTGCTGGAGGGATTCGGGGACCGGTCCTGTAAGAAGTGCCAGCTCCCGCAGCCGCCACGACGCCGGCCCCAGCGAAGACGCCGGCCCCCGCCCCCCGCCCCCCGCCCCCGGGGCCCGGGCTCCTCCAGTTTCTCCAGATGACTTTTCAGGAACTTTGCTGCTTTGTCCCCATCCCCAGAGCTTCAGCTCTGGCGATTTGGGACTTGCCAGTATTTGAGCAGTGATGTCACCTTGTGAGCAGGTGCCTAAAAATTCTGTACCTCCAAGGGGCCGGGTGATGCAAAGCCAATTAAGCCCCCTCCCGCTCCCCGGCTGCGTGCTGATCCGAATGATAACGGGGGCCTGCACATCGGGGAGAAATGTCGACTCCATCGGGACCTCTGAATCATTCTCCCCGTTGCCGCGTCTCTGCGTGTGCACTCTCCCCTCCTCCGCTCCGTGTCCTACGCAGCAACACGATGGCCTTATCCCGATGCCATGGAGCGACGGGGGTTTTAAAATACACCGCCAGGGAGGGGGCTCAGGGAGAGGCAGCCGACCTGGCAGCTGCCCTTCCTGCAACCGAACGCGGGTCCGGCCGCCTGCCGCTACAACAACCGGCGCTGAGAGGCGGGTGCCGATGGAAAGGAGAGTGGTTTCTTCGCCGGCGCCGGCCCCCTGGAAGATGGGGGGCCCACGTCCCAGAGCCCATGCCCTGGAAGGTGGGGTCTCATGCCACAAAGCCCACCTCCACCTCTCAGGGCAGGCAGAGGTGTTTCTAAGGAGGGAGAGGGAACAGGACAAAGAGATCGAGGGAGGGGGTTGCAAAGTTCTCCCTGTGCCGACCAGCACAGGTCATTCCGACAAGGCAAGTGACAGCCCGGGGCGCGTCCTCTTGGCTTAGTCATGCTGACTAACCGTCACCCTGGCTTTCTGTCATTCTGGCTCCGCGGTCGAAGGTCAGCAAATCTCCCGGAGCTGGGATGCCTGTATCTTTTGAAGCTGGGATTCTTAGGTAAACACGCTGTTCATCTATAAGCTACACAGTAGTCAGAGTCCGCACTTACAGAAACAATGTCAAAAGAACGGTGGGTGGGGTGGGTTACAATTTCCTATTGTTACAGTTTTCCGCGGTTCTGTCCCTGGGTCTGCCAGGAGGGACTCTGGGGCTGGACGCGCCTGGGCAGCAAGGGCCTGTCTTCACTGGAACAGACCGAGCCCTTGGCAGAGGTGGCCGCCGAGGGGCGGGCGCGCCCTGAGCCACCCTGGGCTTGGCAGAGTTAACTTTGCAGGCAGCTGTGCTTTGTAACGAGCTTAAAGGTGGGAAAGAAAATCCTCTCCTCAGATTCTGCGTCTCTCACTAATCAGCTGCGGCTCTGGGTGTCCGCTTGGCTGACTGCGATTTCCCCGCCGTCGCCCCTTCTGTCAGGGAGCCGGGGCCCGCGGGGCGAGGCAGGGCGGGTGTCCGCAGAGACAGGAGCCTGAGCGGAGCACAGGAGCTTGTAAATCAGACTGTTAGCTTAATAGCTCGGGCCATTATTCTAAAGCAGTGGGGCTGAAACGGAAAGCCGAACGAAGAGAGTCAATTTGTTCTTACTTTAGTGACTGAGTGGCTATGTAATGTCGGGGCATCTCTCGACCCTGTGGTTGGGGGCCGGGTGAAAGTGGAGACCTCGCGATGCTTGGGCAACACCCCCAATGGCGGAGTGATCTCCACTTGGCCGTGGAGATGGGGGCTCGGCCAATCAGCTGCTGTCACCGCTGGGACAGAGAGTCAGCTTCTGGCTGTTGCACCTACGGGACCCCAAATACCGGAAACCGGAGGCGGGGGCCTGGCAGCCTGGGAGCGTTCGGGAGCGTTCGGGAACCGTCGGAGGAACAGGACAAGCACCTGGGACGAGTCCCAGGAGGCGTGCTGAGCCCCCATGCTTTAAAAACACTGAAAAGAAGAGCCTTGCTGAACTCCTTGTGAAAACTCAGTGCAGAAAAGAGCGTCAGAGAAAGGAGGACTCAGCCTCCACCCCACCCCCGGGACGCCCACTGCTGCTGCGGCTGCTGCGCGGGGCCCACCTCCCGACACCTGCCCTTGAGCCCACACGCCTGTGACCGCGCACGGCCGCCTCCACCCAAACAGCGCAGGTTCTTTCCGTCATTGCTATGTTAGTGGCGTGTCAGTAAGTACAGACTGAAGCACATGTGGCTGTGCAACATGTCACCACCTCAGGGGTCCTCTCTGTATCTGGTTAAGGTCATGTATGTAAGCCATTCTTGACGGGCAACATCCAGCCATCCACCACGATTCCTGGCGCCGCCATAAACGCGTGGAGCTCTCGCCCCTTTGCGTCTGGGCCGTTATCACTGGAGCCTTCTGTTAGGAAGGATAAAACATCTCCTTTCCTTGGCTTACTATCAGGTGGCTGTAGGATGTGTGCCTCAGACTGGGTCACTGTTGAGAGCAGAAGGCGGAGCTATTAATAATTCCGCTGCCCAGCGGGCCGATAGCAGGGCTGCGCTCGGCCAGCCAGGCGTCTGCCCCCCCCCCCCCCCGGGAAGAGCTCGAGGTTGTTTCTGCAAAAGGCCCGTGAGCAGGTGGGCCGGCCCGGGCCGGGGTCGTGGGGGTGGGCTGATAGGACGGTCACCGTAACCATCGCCCCGCCCCCCAGCCCGAGTCGCCAGCTCAGCTTGGTGTCTCTCCACCACTGGAGGCTGCCAACGCGGGACGCCTGGGCAGGGAAGCGTCTCCAGACTTCCCCCATCGAGCCGTGGGCCTGTGCAGTCACCTGTCCGCCCGTCTGCCCGTCTGTCCGACTCACTGTTTGTCCCCAGCAGCCCCCAAGCAGAAGCATATGCTGGCGCTGAGAATGAGGACTGGAGCGAAGGTGCTCAGTAAGATTTGTGAACGAAGGAACGAAGGAACGAAGGAACGAACGAAGGAACGAGTGGATGCGTGAGGGAGGGAGGAGCGAGGGAGCGGGCGGTCCCCAGGACTACCCTCATGGCAGCTGCCATTTCCCGGCACCTTAACAGGGCCTGGCACCTGCTGACCCTCACACACAGGCGCGTCCGGCGACCCTCCCAGCCGTCCTGCCGGGGGTGGGGGGGCATCATTGCTGTCCCGCTTCAGGGAGGAGGATGCAGGCCTTGGACAGGCCAAGCCCCCGACAGGTGCGGAGTGACAGGGCGGCCACGCGACCCAGGCCTGGCTGACCCTGGGGTCCCGAGCACGCAGACCCGGCACACTGCTGCCCCCCCGCCCCGGCTGCTCGCTCTCCTCTGAAGACCCCGGCGCGCCTGGTGAAGGGCACGTGAGCCCGACGCCACCGGGCGGGGGGGTGCTGCCCCCAGCCCAGCGCCCCTTCACTCATGGGGGGGACCAAGGGTTCACGTCTCACCCCCCAGAGGGGAATGGGAGCCGCTCCCTCACAGCTCACTCTGGCTTTGGGGTCTGCCACCCCCAAGAGCCCCCGGCCCCTCCCACAGGGCTCCTTGAGCCATGAACTTGGGACCGTAGAAGCTTACGTTGGCAGCCACCCTCGGGGGCTCCATTTTCAGACGGGAAACTGAGGCTCAGAGAGGTTCAGCGGCCGGCCCAGCTCTCTGAGCTGGCTGGTGGCACGGTATCAACGTCCTGCTGAAAGGCCACCCGCCAGCTGTCTGCGGGCCCTCCTCTCTGGACCCTGGCTACCCATGGCAACCACTGGTCACAGAGACCGGGGGAGCGCGGAGGGGGACGGCAGCCTGCGTCTGCTGGGGTCGGCCGGCCCACCAGGATGCGCTGCCGTGCGGGAGGGGTCTTCTCCTTTTCTCGATCCCTCTGGGGCTCACGACCCCGTAAAGGCCCTGCGCCCGGCTGAGCTACCCAGTGGCTGGGGCGGTGCCCGGGGCTGGCTGAGCGGGGTAGGAGCCAGCTTGCTCGGTGGCGGTGACCCAGCCCAAGGAGCGTCCGCGCCTGCCTGCAGCTTTTCCATGTGAAAGGTGTTTAATTATTTCTGACAGAGTTCAGCCTCGACATCTGTTCGCGAGCGGGGAGAGTTCATTTAGGTTATCCATCACTGTGACAGGTTCAAGTTTTTTGGAAGTGCTTTTTCCTTTCATAATGGGGCTGGGGGGGAGGGGTGGGGCGGGGGATCGGCAGCATCGAGACCCGGCTCGAGGCAGACAAAGACCCTCCAGGGGCTGGGCGCTCGAGGCCGCTGTGGACGGAGGCAGCCGCCTCTGCCGGCCCCCGGCATGCGGACCCAGATGGTGGTCCCGGGGGTGCTGGGCGCCGGAGTGTTCGGTTTGGAGGCTTGTACGTTTCTCCGTCACTCATTCATTCACCCACTTCCTCGTTCGCCCCACAGGCAACTGCCGGCCGCACACTTGGTGCCAGGCACCATGCTGGGCTCTGGGGACGCGCCAGGGGACCTGACAGGCATAGTTCGAATGGGGTCACATTTTGCTAGGGAAGAGGGACATTGAACAGCTAATGGCCCAATTAGGTCCTTAACTGGAGTGTGGACAGTGCCGTGAAGGGGAAGAAAGGCGCCCATCAGTGGGAAGAAGGGACCGGCTGGGGTGGGGCCCGGCGGCGAGGGGTCCCCAGGAGGTGTCCCCGCGCAGCCGTGAGGAGGAGAGGTTCAGGCAGCCCTGGGCGGACCCGGGTCCCCCTCCCTCCAGGGCCAGCTCTTCCCCTCGCAGAGCCTCACTCTTCATGTCGGTAGAAGGGGACACCGTGTCTCTGAGATTAGGCCCATCAGCACTTGGCTCTCAGCTGTTTCCCGCCAGGGAGGAGCTGAGCAGCGTGCGGGTGGTGGCCGCGGTGCTCGGCGGTCAGGGCCAGGGCTGGGCTGCAGCCGGCGGCACCCGGCACGCGGCCTGCTCTGCGAGTCCAGCAGCGGAGCTTCCAGAGTCCCGAGGGCACCCCGGAAACGGTGAAACACGCCCTCTGACCCCGGTGTTTGCGCGCCTATTCTCTTTCTCGTGGTTTCTGCGGTGTGATGGGTAGCGTGTTTCGTGAGGGCCCTGCAGCCACGGGAACTCGGGTTCCAGGTGGGGCGAGGACGTGCACGATGCCCGGCCCAGAACGAAGGGCTCGCGCTCCGGGGGCATCCGGGGCTCGTAGGGCAGGGGCTGGGAGCGGCCGGACACGGCTCCGTCACGTCTCCTCCTTTGAAAACAGAAGCTCCTCGGTTTCTTTCTGCATTGGCCTCCCTCCTCCGGGCTGGCCCCGTGGGGGTGCCGGCGTGTGAGACGAGCTCCTGGCACAGGAGGAGCGCTGTGACCTGGGTGGCGCTTTTCCCTGTCCTGCCGCAGGGGACCCCTGAGCCCTCCTCTGTCCATCACTGCGAGAGGTTGGGCAGGTCCCGAGTCAGAGACGGAGCCGAGAGGCTGGGAGCCGATGCGGCAGAGCAGGGAGCGGAGCGGGGCGGCTGGTGCCCGAGGAGCCAGGAGCCCCATCCCCGGGCAGCACCCCTCCTCCGATGCCCGGACCCCCACAGGTATGGGGGGAATCAGAAAGAGCAAGGAGGAAGGCAACAGGAGGAGGGGCCAGGAAGGAGAGCGGGCCCAGAAGCCCAGGAGAGGGAGGGAAGTGGCTACGAAGGCAGGAAATGGGGAGACGGAGAAACCAGAGCCGAGTAAGCGCGGGGTCAGGGCAGGAGCACAACACAGCAGCGCCCGCGCGGCTCCTGGCGCCTCTGGGACGGCCAGTCATGTTCCTGTGCACAGGGGCGGCGCGGCTGACGGGTGGCGGGGCAAATGGTCACTGACGTGTGTGACAGAGGCCACTGGGCAGGACATGAGAGGCCGCGTCCAGGGGGCGAGCGGGCGTCTCCGGCGAAGCTCAGCAGCTTGTTCGATTGCATTAGGCTCAGGAAGCCACCGGCCCTTCATTGTCTAAATTGCAGTTTAACTCCATCCGGTGGCTGGGCCTGGGCTGGCCCCAGAGTGCTGCTTTGTGTGACTGTCTTCCCGGGGCCAGGCATGTCCCCTGTGGCCCTACAGAGGCTTGGTGGCCAAGGCCGGGCACGCATAGTCTGCCCCCCCACCCTGAAGCCGCTGTCCCCAGATCATCACCTGGTTTTCCTCCTCTGCACAATGCCCCAGCTCCTACGGCGACCCCGTCTGGTTGCATGGAGCTGTCTTGTGTCCCCAAGTCCCCAGGGCAGGAAGTGGTGCTTCCACGACCCCGTCAGTGGAGGGGGTTTGACCCAGACGCTGTCCGCCCTGGTGGACGGACACCCAGGCTGCAGCGGACGGGGCCCGGGTTCAGCCCAAGGCTGCCCCTTGCCAGTGTTTGCTGTTTCCCGCCTGTGACACGGGGACAGTGAGTCTGAGGGTCAGTGACCTGGAGCTCAGCGCTGGGCCCTCAGCAAGTGCTCACCTGCTACAGCGGTGTCGCTGTGCCTGCTGGGTGCCTGGGAGGGTGGCGGCCGAGGGGCTCAGCCCTCCAGGGGACAGGCAGAGGTGGGCAAGGAGGGCGGCCGCTGCGGGGCAGGGCAGGGGGGCAGGGGGTGTGGGGCTGACCTTCTGGAAGTGAGGCAAGTGCCAGAGGGCATCCGGTGTCACAGGCGGCCTGTACTTCCTCAGCTGGCTGCTGCGGGTCTCGTAGAGCTTCCCGAGGACCATCTGCAGGCGGAGGAAGGCAGGGCCAGATGGTCACCTGGCTCCCGGGACAAGCGGCACTGTGCCCCGGGGACGTGAGGTCAGAGGGCTGGGGTGCCCGGAGCACAGCCCTGCAGCCCACGTTTCTCCCGCACCCAGCGCTCTGTCGAGCCTGATCCCACAGCGCCGGTGCTGGCGCCCGCGCCCTGGCCACAGCTCAGCGGGCTCCGAGGGGGCACCGCGGAGGCGCCCGGTGTCTGGTGCCTCCTTGGAACACGCGGGGCTCCGGCATGCAGCGGCCTCGAGGACAGGAACGGTGTCCCGGGCACTCTTGTCATTTCCCCTGTGGCACACGAAGCCCTGACAGTGAGGAGGGACCCCGCAGGGCTCGAATGAGGGACCGTGGGCGCTTGTCGGGGGCAGGTGCCACGCGGGCCCACTCTCGGAAGAGGCGGCGGAGGGGGGCTTCTTTTGGGAGGGTCTGAGCGGTTCAGCTCAGAGCCTGCAAAGTCTCTGCGGGTGCGACTGCCCCCTGAACTGCGTGCCTCGTGCCACTGAGAGGCGCCAGCCAGCACGTTACAGGGTCCCAGAGCTCACAGGGTGCTGTGGCCGGAGCTGCATCCCTCCCAAAGTCACATGGAGGAGCCCTAATCCGCCACAGGACTGTGTTTGCAGACAGGGCACTTAGGCAGGTTCTTAAGGCTGCGTGGGGCCGTGGGGGCGGGGTCGCAGGAAGCTAGAGCTGGTGTCTTCACGAGAAGGGGGTGCCCCAGGCATGTCACACAGAGAGAAGGCCAGGCGAGGACACCCTGACAAGTCTGCTCTCCACAAGGCGGGGAGGGAGACCCCAGGGGAAACCAGCCCTGCCTCCACCCTGACCTTGAACTTCCAGCCTCTGGAACTGCCAGACAATGGAGCTCTGGCGGTCAAGCTGCCCAGCCTGTGGCATTTGTTACGGAAGCCCGAGCGGGCGAACGTGGGGTCCGGGTCTCCGACTGCCGAGTCGGCAGGACAGGGGCCCTGGGCTCTGCGGTTTCAGTGCGGCCCCGGGGAGCTGCGTGCGGGCCGACCTTGGCCCGTGGCTGCGATCCTCACCAAAACGCAAGACTCCCTGGGGCGTCAACAGGTACACGGGGACTCTCTACCTAGACTCTTAAACAGGACCCCCAAAGTGGTGAAGTTCCAGGCCCCTCGAAACCTGGTCTGCCCGGTTTCACCGGGGTTTACACCTGCCCATCAGGACAGCTTCCTCTGTGGGCAGAGCCCGAACTTCCAGGTCCCCCGCAGCAGCCGCTCCCTTGCCCGAGGCACGCAGGCGGCGCCCCGCACCCTCGACATGTGGGTGCCGGGCCGACTTTACCTGGAGATGCCGCCACCCCATCGAACCCCTTTTGATTAATGTTGTTAATCAATTACGTTGATTTTATTTAGTGAATGTGTCTGTGGAAGCTCTTTGGACCGTTTATCCTCTGTGCCTTCTAGAACAATTCTGAAACTTCATCTTTGAACCAAAGCAGAGGGGCGATGCTGCCCGGGGTTCATCGGAGGGACACAGGCAAGTCTTGTCGCCTCTCGTGAATTGTGTGTCGACCCAGACGGCAGCCCCCAGTGTCTGGTGGGGCTGGGTGTTCGCAGCCGTTTGTTTGACACCGTGGCAGCCACGCAGAATCTTGGAAGAGGACAGGAACTTTGGGTTTAGTTCACAGTGTTTGCTGAGTGCCAGCTATGTGCTGGGCACAGCACAGGGGACCTCATTTAACGTGACCCCCTTTTCCGCCCAGTGAAACAACCGAGACCCCAACAAAATGACGACTCCTTCGAAGTCACACCCCTGGGCACTGGCTCCCAACCAGAGCTTGGGGCGGAGCCACTCACGGTAGCTGCTTCTGGGGACGCGTTGCTCAAAAAGGAGGGGCGCTGGCTACGGGATCGCCTCGAGAGTCAGAGGTTGGGTCCTGGGAGGCAGGGGGTTCTGTGGATTTGCAACACTCTGAGTTGCCGTAAATAGTTGCTCAGTAAGATGCACGGCGTGCACGTGGGGCCATAAAGCAGCTCGTGGCGGCAGGTGCTCCCTCTGAAATGGGTCGTTGCCACGGCGAGCTGGCTTTCTTGAGCCGTGAACAAGTACACCAGCCACAGGCCGCTTTTAGGGTGTTATTACCACGCTCTGCTCCTTAATGAGTGGGCGTCTTGGATGCTACTGACGGCTGGGGACAGCTAGGAGGGGCCTTGGCTCCCTGGGCGACCGGGGCCCTCTGGGCCTTGGGGCCTCTCCTGGCCTGGCCTGGGGGCAGCGGGGTCCCGGGTCAGACTCCCCTGTGGGCTCTGTCGCGGAACCCCGGACTTCCCTGGAATCAGCAGGAGCGGGACCCCGCCTTCGGGAAAAGCCCGGGCTCTGGGGGGACGCAGCCGGGCCCAGGCCTGCTCTGGCGCTTCAGCCCCTCGCTCACTCTCAGAACCTCGGTTTCCCTGTCTGAAGGTGAAACGCGCTGAGATGAGCTGAGGAGAAGCCAACTCACGGGGTGCGCAGGACAGCGGGCGGGAAGGTGGGTGCGTGCTCGCCCCGTTCTCAGCAGGGGGCGGGCGGAGGGACGGTGGCTGTGATTGTCCCGACAACCGGAGACACCCAGGTCCTGCCTCGACAGACGCTCTACGGCGCCAAGTGTACACAAAGCCATGCTGATCTTAAGATGACCGGCCTCCTTCTGCCGCCTCCCATGCCATCGAAATGGGCAGTGCCTGGGCGTGGCCTGTCCCTAGCTCCACGTCCCCTGTGTGGGCGCCGCCTGCCTCTCCGAGCTTGATTTCCATGCCTGGAAAGCGGGGTCAGTCATACCTACCTCCCGGGCTTTTGCGAGGCGTCGATGGCATGGTGCATATGAGGTACACAAAGTGTTTTGGCGTGGAGCTGAGCCGTTAATTTGAAACAAAGGGTGTTCCTAAAGTGCAACAACTGTGTTCTCCATGCGCCTGCCCAGAAGTGGTTTTCTCTGTCCCCTTTGCCTTCTTAGCCTTTTCTTCACGGGGGCCCCAGCCAGGATAGCCCCCTCTTGGGGCTTAAGTGGGGGAGGAATCTGATGGTCAAGACCCTCTCTGGCTCTGTCTGTGATGCCCGGTTGGCACAGCGAGGGGCAGCCCAATTCCCCCCCGCTACCCCCCCAGGGACAAACGTGCACAGAGCTCAGTCTCAAAGCATAGCCCGGGCCCTTCCCAGCTCCGCGCCCTGCCCACCGACAGTCAGCCACCTTTACCTTGTGCTTTTTCTCCAGTTTGATGGCTTTCTGGGTGGCCTTCTGTTCCTGCACCCATAGCTGCCCGTACCGGTGCTGCAGCAGGTCAAAGAGGGGCGTGGAAGGCCTGCGGGCGGGGGGTGCAGGCGGCCTTGAGGCCTTGGAAGGGCCCTGGCACCTCCCGCAGGCCTCCCGCCTGACCGCCCGGCTGCGGGGTGAACCCAGGGTGAACCCCATCTCCCAGGGCAGGGGGAGGCTCCCCCAGCTTCGAAAGCTGGGGACACAGCAGGCGCCTCGTGTGAGTTGGTCAACAAATGCTGGTGGCCACCAGCCAAGGGCTGGGCCTGAGAGGGTGACAAGCATGGTCCCCTTGACCAAAATTGAGATAGGCTTCTTGGCACCCTCTTTTCGACTAGGCCTCGTCCTCGGGCCCCTGAAGCCAGTCTTCGCAGAGAACCTGCGAGGCCAGTCCCCCACTGCGCTGCCCGGCCGGCCTGGCCGCCTTTAGTCAGCTTAGCAGGCACCCCCTCGCCCTCGACGTGCCCGCTCAGTAGTTCTCCGCCCGCTGACCCTGCACTCTGCTCCCGGGCTACCCGTCCCCCCCAGGCTGTGTTCAGGCTGAGCTGGCTCCTGTCCCGTCGCGAAGTCACTCTCCCCTGCCGCAAAGGCAGGGGACAAAATCTGTCTTATCGCCTCCAGGACCCGCTCGGGGCCTCTCTGAGCAGAGGTCCCGGCCGAGGCGCACTTATCCTGTGCAGAGCTCTGTGTGCCCCGCCCCCCAACGCTGGAACGCAGGTTCTGCTGCCACGCCCTCCCGGAGACCAAGGGGTAAGGTCCCGGAGCAGCGGGGACAGCGCTGTGAGCGAGGCCTGCTTGCGGTACCCAAACAGGAGAGGGGAGCGAGGTCGGACGGGAGAACCAGCGCAAACGGATGCGGGGGGGAGGCGAACGGGGGACGGGACTCGCCCCCTCACAGCTCCCCACGCAACCCTGCCTGCCGGGCATCACTGTCCGTGGCTGTGGCTGCTAACGCGGTGGAGTGGCAGGCGGATGGGGGGCTTCACAGGGGATGGGCCTGGCCCCCGCAGCGGAGCCAAACAACCAATTTTTTTTTTATTGTGGTAAAATATACATGAAGTTTGCTCCAGCTTTCGATCTCGTCATCACTAAGGTGGCGAACAGACCGCGGAAGGGACGCAGCAGGACCTAGGCAGCGCCGCCCTCCCAGTATTTGGGGGGGAAAGTACCCAAAGTGAACCCGAGGTTGAACACTCTTACAGGAGCCACATGCAACTAAAAACTTTTCAGTAGCCTTGTTAAAAAGAGTACAAAGAGACAGAAATTAATTTTACTAATGTATCCAAAATATTATCATGTCAACATGGAATCCCTTTAAAATATTAATGAGATATTTAGAAGATCCAGTTTTTAAACCTGAATTTAAATTAGTTGAAATACATAAAACGGGAACCTCGGTTCCTCAGTGGCACGGACCCCATTCCCGGTGCTGGGAGCCACCGCCCACGGGACAGGAGGCGGTGGGCACCCCCCACGAGGGAGCTGTCTGCCAAGTCCGGAGTGTGGGACGTTCCACTGGACCAGTGGCTCGGTCACTTCAGCACACAAAGAGCATCGAAGAGAAGAGGGGATGAGGAAGTGGCATGGATTAAAAGTGACTTAAGAAACACGTCAGCTAAATGCGGTATATGGACCTCGTCCGGAGCCTGAGTCTAACAAACCGAGAGTGGGAAGGTGCCCTGTGGCAACCGGGGAACGCTGAGCACCAGCCGAGGTGTGGAAGCCGCGAGGAAACAGTGCAAGTTGTATCGCGTGCGATAATGATATTGTGGTTATTTGTTTTAAACCTTTGTTAGAGGTGCACCCTGAAGGGTCTGTGGGTGACTCGGTATGTTGTTTAGGATTTTCTTTAAAAAAGAAACTCCAGCAAAAAAAATCAAGCACAGTAGAATAAAGTGACGTAAATTAAGACGAGACAAGAGTGGCCGGATGTGTTGCTAGTGCTGGGAGCTGGGAGAGGGGGCAGACCACGGGAGCGGATTATCCTCTGGGCTCCACGGTCCTGCGTATTTGAAAATGTTCATAATAAGAAGGAAAATAGAGAAAAAGGAAAAAAAAACAGTGAAGAAAGCCCCGTATGTCCCCCATTCACGCCACCCTGACCCCCGCCCCCCGGACCCTGAGCCGCGTGGTCACCGGCCACCACTGCGCTCCAGTCCCTTCTCTGGGCAGGGCCTGGGCCCCGCACCCCGAGGTCTGATTCAGGAAGTGGGAGGGGCCCAAGGAATTGCATGGTTAGCAAATATAGGAAGGAGTTCTGATACAGCATGTACTGGGGGCCAATAGGGGCCCCCCTGAAAAGATATGTTTCCATCCTCAGAACCTTGTAAATAGGACTTTTTTTGGAAAAAGAGTGTTTGCAGATAGGATCAAGTTAGGGATCTCAAGATGGGATAGATAATTACGTGAATGCTTTTTAGGGTGGGCCCCGAGCGCAATGACGTGTCCCTGGAAGAGACACGGAGGGAGGAGGGCGCTGTGAAGACGGAGGCAGAGATGGGTGTGCAGCTGCCATTGGCGGGGGGCGCCTGGGCCCCCAGGAGCTGGAAGAGAAGCGTCAGGGAAGAGTCTCCCCTCGAGCCTCCAGAGGGGGCGTGCCTCGATTTTAAACTTCCGGCCTCGGGACCTGGGAGAGGATGCATTTCCGTTGTCTTCAGCCACCGGTTGTGGCGGTTTGGTACGGCAGACCCAGGAAATGCTCACACGGGGGTTCCTCGGCCCACGCTTTGGGAAACACCCGTGGAAGCTGCTGTGCAGACGGGTGCTGCTCAGAGCGGGCCCCGGGCCTGGCGTTCTCAGAGCTCTTTGCGGCTGCCAGAACCTCAGGGCAGCGGTTTGCGAGCTCTCCTGTGTGCACGGGCCACGGGGGACCTTGCTAGAGGCACGTCTGGGTCCTTGGGTCTGGAGGTGCCTGGTCCAGGACCCACCCTTGAGGCCTCAGAGGTCATCTGCCCCGACCCTTAGGCCCCCGGGGTCCCACAAAGGTGCAGACAGCGTTTCTCAGCAGGTGTGCACGGCGGGGGAGGGGTGTGGTCCGCAGCCTGAGACACATTTTCAGGGGCGTGTGGGCCCCGGGAAAGGTTAAGAGCCTCAGACCTTCCCCTGTGACCTCATTTCACAGGCGGCCTGAGGAAATAGGGTGCTGAGAAGTGAGCCCCAAGGCTGTGCAGCCGGGACCTGAGATCAAGCCTCGGGCATTGCACACGGGGGTCTTCAAAGTCTTCACCACACAGACCCTCTTAGGGACGGGCCAACCTGGGATTCCGTTTGGGTGGAGGTTCTGGGCTTTGAAATGTCCCCTGTGCTAAGAGACCTCTTCAGGGGGCAGCCTGCGCCACGTCTACACACAGGGGCTCTTTGGTTTCCTGTTCCTTCGCCCCTGTGACGACTGTTACTACTTAATTATTACACGCCCCATGCTTCTGAGCCGTCTATTGGAAAGCCACTCTTTCTAGCGGCGCCGGATGCGTGATCTGGCAGTATTTACCCAACGAGGCCTTCGCAAGAGAGAAGCTACCTTCCCGGCCGCCCCCGCTGCACACGTCGGAGCCAACCTCCTCGCCGTCCCCCGCAGCCGCGTCCGCGGGCTGCGTGTCCTGCACCGGCCAGCGGCTCCTCTCGCCTGGGAGGAGGCAGGGAGGCACTCCCAGCAGGAAAATAGCTGACAAACTGGGTATGAGTTACGATGAGTTAAAGGAAGTGAACTGATAGAAATGCAGCTCGATGGAGGAAGGACAGTGTTTTCAATAAACGGTGTTGGAAAAACTGGGGCTCCCGGGCACAGGCGAAGAGCAACCCCCTCCCCCCTGTCTCCCACGTCATGCAGGGACGAACGCAAAACGGCTCATAGATTTCGATGTAGGATGTAAAACTAAGAAACTTTTAAGCAAAATGAAGGAGAAAATCTTAGGGAGCCAGCGTTAGGCTAGGTGACGAGTTCTAAGACTTGACACCAGAAGCGTGAGCCGCAAGAGAAAAAAATAGATAAATTGGACCTCCTCAAAATTAAGAGCTGTTGCTCTGTGAGAGGGTCTCTTGAGATGAAAAGACTAAGCACTGACTGGGAGGAAATATTTGCAAACCATGTGTCTGGCAAAGGACTCCTATCGAGAGGACGTGAAGAACTCTCAGAACTCAGCAGAAACAAACAAACAATGCAACTAGAAAATGAGAGAGAGAGACACGAGGAGACGTTTTATCTAAGGGGACGTGTGGACGGCAAATAAGCACAGGAAGAAACCGTCAGCATCCCCGGCCATTAGAGAAAGGCAAATCAGGACCATGACGGCTTGTCTATTGGAATGTCCCTCGCCCACCCTGGAGCTGAGGGCAGGGGCAGGCAGGGGTCACAGAGAGTGGCTCACTCCCTGCCCCTTCCTGCTAAGCTGCCGATGGGGGAAGGAAGAAACTTTTTCCCGATGAGGCGGGAAGTTTGGACCACCGTGCTGGATTGGACGTAATAACTAGTGCTCCCAGATGGTCTTTTGTAACTGGGAGTGACCAGAAATGGCGTGGATGCCTCAGATGTCCCCCGGTCAGGGGCCGGGAAAAAGCCCTCGGAGCAGAGCAGATTTGAACAGGGCAAGGACACACACGCGTCCTCGAGGTCCCCTGCAGCTCCCAGGTCACCGTGCTGGTCACATTGATGCAGGCGGTGGCATTGGCTTTGCTAGGAAGTACTGCCTTGCTGCCCAAAACACGCAGAGTCCATGCGGGTAACGAGCCAGGAAGACTTCCGAAAACCAAGGTGGGGGCGAGAGGACCAGGCCTGCGCAGGCCCATCCACACAGGCGTGAACGCGCAGAGAAAAGACGGGCAGGCGGCCCGCTGCCGATGCTGGGCCGGGGCGGGCGGGGCGGGAGGGCAAGGCGGCCTCCCCTTCCAGTCCGCTCACTGCTTATATGCGACTCTTTTTCAGTGAACAAAACCAAAAGGAAGGAAGGGGGGAGGGAGAGAGGAATATGAAAGAGAGAGGAAAGAAGGGAGGGAGGGAGGGAGGGAGGGAGGGAAAGATCTAAGTCTGACAAGCCATACGACTCTGCTGGGGCCACACACCCAGTGTTGGGGTGGTGGCTCTGGTCCCCAGACTCAGTGTCAGGATGCAAGCCCCCCACACCCCCCGCCCCCACTGTGCGCTGCCGCCCCTGAGAACATCAGACCAGAGCTCTCCGTTTCCTCCCCAAGCGGCTGAGGGCGCCGGCCTTGCAGGCCGCCTGTTCTGCATTGGGAGCATTTTCCCGGGTACCCAACACCTCCGGATGCATCTTTAGGAACCATTTTTTCTCATTTTCTTCTACAACTGTTTTTTGCTGCTACCTTAAAACATGTTCAATTTTTTAAAAGGTAAATGTAGTTATTTATAATTTAAAAAAAGGTATTTTCCCACCCCAAAATGAATGATTTTTGCCACCGGCCGAAGGCCCCGTGCCCATGGTAAAAAGCTGCTCCCCGCACCTGCGTTGGTGGGAGCAGGAGGGGCTCACAGGAACGCCTGAATTATTCATCTTCACTAAATGAGGTGGGAAGGCGGCGTGCACGAGGAAGCCCAGAGGGGTCAAACAGCTGGCTGGGGTCACACAGCACACTCCAGGAGCAGAGCCTGGGCTCTGGACCCCCACCCTGCGGGCCACAGTGTCTGCAGCCAAGAGAACAGTGATTGACTTGTGCGGAGACTGAAGGCGCTGCCTGCGAGCCGGTGGCCAAGCCCAGGGGGCCGGCCTCTCTCCGGGAGGACCCGGCCCTTCTGGCGCTTGCTCTCTGCACGGTGGGGCCACGGGGGCGGGGGGTGGGGCGGCGCACAGCAGCAATGACGGTAATGCCCACAGCCCAGCGCTCCCCCCTGCCTCCTCCATCCCTAGGACGACAGGCCTAGACAGGTTGTCAGTATCCTCGTTTCACAGGAGAGGAATGTGAGGCCCAGGGAAGTGCGGTGTCTTGCCCACAGCGGTGAGTGACACGCTGCATTTCCATCGGAGGCCTGTGGGCTCACCCTCCCTGCAGCCCCGCCCCCGCCCCGCAGTCCTGCCGGTGGAGCGCGGCCGCAGGGGTGGCCGTTGGAGCCGGAGAAGAGTCCATCCGCACAGGCGCGGGGAAATCAGCCTTTTCTTTTCCTTTATTTTTATTGTCGACACTGTAATAGGCGCCCCACTCCCCCCCCTTTGCCTGCCTCCACACAGCCCCCCTTCCTCAGGCCATCACCACGCTGTTGTCCGTGTCCATGGTCACGCATACATGCTCTTTGGCTAATCCCTCCCCCTTCTTTCACCCAGTCCCCCTCTCCCCTCCCCTCTGACAGCCGTCAGTCTGATCCCTGTGTCCATGCCTCTGTTTCTGTCTTGTTGGTCAGGTTTTTTGTTCCTTAGATGCCACATATAAGTGAGATCACGGGGCACTCGTCTTTCTCTGACTGGCTTAGTTCCCTCGGCACAATACGGTCCAGGTCCTTTTTCACAGCTGCATAATATTCCACTGTGTACCTGCACCAGGGCTTTGTTCATCCTCTTGCCCAGCGACCCCACTGCTGGGAATATATCCTGAGAAGCCCGAGACACCAACTCAAAAGGATATATGCACCCCTATGCTCATTGCAGCGTTTTCTACAATGGCCAAGGTCTGGGAACAGCCCAGGCGCTGGCTCAGCCTTTTGCCAGGTCTTTGGGGATGAGCAGAGGATGGCCGGGAGGGGGAGCGAAGTCGGGGTCTCTAGACAGAGGCATTAGGGTGAACAAAGGCGGGAGCCAGGCCGGGCAAGCACCGCCCCTCCCAGCCCCAGACCAGCCCAATGGGAGAACAGCAGTGATTAAAAACACAGAGCCAGGCTCCACACCCAGTTCCTGTCGGCTGTGGGTCAGGACCCCACAGCGGGTCTGGACCCCACAGGGGGTCTGCATGGTCCTTTCACCTTTGTGCAGGTGACCTGTCCAGGTGGCCTGGCTTTCCGCCTGGCCGGGGGAATGAGGTCGTACTTTTCTACAATGTGCCTTTCTGGTCTTCGCCAACACGTTTCCTCCACACGAAGACGCCGATCCGCCCTGCCCCCCGGGGGGGTCCCTCCCTGAGGGGCTCAGGCTCCCACGCTAGGGTTTCCTGTTTCTGGGCGGCCCCCCCCTCAGGGGCGGCGGGGCTGCCGCCGGGGGCTTGGACAAGTCATTTGCAGACGGCCCGGCAGGGCCTGCTTGGAACAGCTCCTCACCCCTTGGCATCCCCACCGACGATGAAACGCGGCAGAGCTCGGCCTGACGAAGCCGGAAGCGGGGACACGACACGGGGAAATCAGCCCGGACTCAGGCTGGGCCTGCGAGAAACTTCAAATTAGTTCAATCGGCCCCATGTCCTCTGCCCGGCGATTGATGCCCGCAGACCCGGGGCTGATCTCCGACAAAGGCGCCGGCCTGCGAGGGCCATGGAGAGGATCATTTGCAAACATTAGGCTGACACTTGGCGAGGGGGGGGGGGTAGGGAGGGCTGACAGCTCTGATTTGCCCGGGTGGCTCCTCTCTGCCGAGGAGCGCCCCGTGGATTAGAGGCGCCCTTTCATGGCAGCCCTTCTTCATCTTCGCTGCTCATTAAAACTTGGCGGAGCTGGAGAACTTGGCGGAGGAGCGGCGGCTGTGGGAACCTTCTGAGGGACTCAGGTACACATCTGTTGAAAGGTGTTTGAGCAGGCAGCCTTGGGTCTGACAAACCGGGTTTTAGTGCGGCTCCCCGTTCACAGCGGCTGAAATAATTGGTCATCAGTGACTACTAATTCGGCTGCGTAGCCAGAGGCGATTTTTTTCTTCCCGGAAAATCAATGACAGCCACGGAGGTTTGTGCCCCGTGATTCCGCTGCAGACGGGTCCTCATTTGACGCTTGCGTCTTCCACTGGAGACAGCTATTTTGTTAAAATAAAATTAAAATCCATCTCTAATATGCCAGCGGTCCCCGGGGGGCAGGAGAGGCACGGGCACCCACATAGCCTCCGGGCTGACGGACAAGTGGACAGCAGCCGCCAGGGCGGGCCACGCCTCCGCGGCCGGCGGGACGTGCAGAGCGCGCTGCGGGCCGCGGGCCATGGAAGGCCTGGTCTTGGAAGAGGCTGGAGGCTGGGCTGTTCTCCCCACGGTTCTAAATCAAAGCTGCACCCACAACGGACACCCCAACAGTGGCACACTCTGGAGAGACCCGGCCTCTCTACCATCCTCTGGGTGGGGTGTTGGGAGGGTGCCCTTGTGTTCTCGGGCGGCACCCAGGGGTGCCCTTCAGGGCTGCGGCCGCCCCTTGCTGCCCACCTGAGCCTCCTGAACGGGCTCTTCCGAGTGCCAGGTGACTTCAGTGACCACTTCCTGAGCATTCCATGTGTGCCTAACTCCACGCAGCTGTCCTGTCAAACAAGCAATTCTGGCTCGCGTTGCCCACATGGTACCAAAGCCACCGGTAAATGGTGTTTTTGTTTTTTTTACATTGAAATTTTAATTGAGATCATTGCAGGCTTCACACGCAGTTGTAAGGAATGAGACAGAGGTCCCGTGACTCCCTACCCGTAACATCCAGCGTCCCGTCCTTCCCTGGTAGCCTCTTAGGAAACTAAAGGACAAAATCGTACCCTGGATATTGATGTTGAGGCAATGCGTCCCCCTTAAGCAGATGTCTCCTAACTTATTGGCACTCATTTGTGTGTGTATTTATTTCTCTCCAATCTCATCCCAGACGCAGTTGCCTCCCCACCACTACGGTCAAGGTACGAAAGAGCCCGCTGTCCCAGCGCCCCTGCCCCCCGACCCCGCGCCTGCCCTAACTGCGCCCGCCGCCCTCCTGCTGCACACAGATGCCAGGACCCATTTGCTCTTCCTTACAGGAACCCTGCCAGGCAGCAGCTATCACGATGACACCCCCATTTCATTGATAGAGAAGCTGACTGACAAAGAGCCACCGAGCCGTCGACACTGAACTACCGACAGAGTCAACGCGACAGAATGGCGTGCTCGGGAGCCGTGCCTGGCAATGCTGCAGACTCGAGGGCGGGGCTGGTCTGCCGACGACGTACTCAGGTGGGCCTGCAGCATCCTAAGAACCCGTGTTACCATTTTTTTAAACAAGAATGTACATAAAAGCCCAAATATCTGGCCTTCCTCCATGAGGCGTTACATGACCCGGTGACTCTGGGCCCACATTCTCACACGTCAATAGCTGGCTGGTGCTCCCCCTCAGACCGGGCGGGTGCTCGAGTGGGACGCGGTCCCCACCGCCCCCTGTTGCCTCCCACGGGGCTGGTTTTGCCCTTTAACCTGCCAGGCCTCCGCAGGCGTGTGAAACGGGAGCCCTGGCTTATGCCTCCCTAAACCACAGAAACACCTGGTGTCCCTCCTTCTTCCCGAGAGCTCAAAGGACCCCTTACTCATGGGCTCATGCCATCTACTCTGACAGAGGAGGTAGCATTACGCCGCTCTCAGATGGAGAAACAGGCCTGTGGAGGTAGGGGTGTGCTCACGGTTGCTCAGGACAGGAGCAGGGGGGTGCTTAGTTGAGCCTGGAATCTTTAGGCTTCATCCACGCCCCTCCAGAAAGGGGGGGATGGAGAAGAGAGAAACTCCCTTAAAGGCAGAGAGAAGCGTGGCAAGGCCACAGGGAAAAGCCAGGCCCAGGAAGCATGGTGTCCGGGCCGCAAGACACTTAGGGATCCATGAAAATGATTGAATCATCTCTAAATCAGAAGAAAAAGTAATAATCCAGCCTGGATTATAGTCACCTTTATACCAGCGCAGCCATTAAATAATTTTTATTTCAACATTTAGTTTTTTCTTCCCGAGCAAGACCCCACGGAAGCAGGAGGGCCCAGAGCCCCCAGAAGTCTGGCCGCCGCCGATTGCCCCGGAGCGGAGAGACGCCGGGCGGCCTGAGTCAGGAGCAGCATTTAAATGCTCTCTCCTCCTCACGCTGAGGCCGGAGGTGCTCCGTCCTGACGATGAGGGGGAGGCGCCCCCCGGGCCGGGGCCCAGGCATCTGCATTTTACCAAGGGTGCACACCCCACCTACGAGGAGAGTCTTGCCCACGGGGTCCCTGGCACCCCTAGCGGGTGACAGCTCTGAGCCTTTCCTATGGAGGACTCTCCAGCCGGGCAGCCAGTGTCACCTGGCCGGCCACCTCTGGTCCCGAGGGAGGCTGCAGCTCCTCCATCCCCCCAGCCCCTGCCACCTTTTTCTTAATTGTCCCTCCTTGGCCCGAGGGCCTGTCGTTTCTAACTAGGCTGCGGGAAGGGGTGGTAATTGAGGCTCACTCCCTGGCAGGACTCTTAGAGCTAATTAGAGAAGAGGACCTCTGGGCTTGCAGTTAGTTTTTAATTGTTTGTGGATCCAACATAAAAGCTAATGACAGAGGAGGGAGGGTAGTGAGCCTCGCACTCCTGACTTCTAAATTTGTCTAAGAGGTCATTTGCAATTTGTTAACATTTTTCACAAGGGTGAATTCAATTAGCAGTTCCCCCCACGGCTGCCCAGCGGTGGGCGAAGGACAGGCGGCGGAGCTGGACGGCTTTCAGAAGCTTCTCCCAAACTGAGTGCCTGTGCCCGAACCTTGGGGGCTCTCCCCGCGCGCCCCCACCTTCTCCCGGCACAGTGGGCTCTGGCCTGAGCCGCTCCAGGGAGGGAAGGCTTGACGGAGCCACATGGACGTGGCTGGGAACACAGTGACCTCCTGGCCGCTCAGGAATCGACTGGGCAGGGGATCGTGGCACCTGGGGAGAAGGTGAGTAGCGACTGGGGCACCCCTGCTGGGGAGGCGCTGCACCGGGACGGGGATGGCCCCCGGCCCCCCAGCAGGTCATGGGGCAAAGGAGAGGCATGGGACGCCCGGCGACAGGAGATGCGGACACCCACGGGGGGGTGCGACACCGACCAGAGTGACTTTTGCCAGGGTGGGAGTGAAAAAAGCAAGTCGCCATGCGGAGCGACTTACAGAGTGTGAAATCACGCTGAATAGTACCCATTATCTGAGGACCTCTGACGGGAAACGCTGGGCGGTGGGCATGCGCGCTGCAGCCTCAGGATGGCGCCGGGGACCGAGCGGGGGCACGGGGCTGGGAAGGGTGAGAAGGGGCTTCAAGCTGTACTTGTCATATTTTATTTCTTTAACAATTAAAGAAAGGAATCGGAAGCAAGTGCGGCCGGAGGGTAACGTGTGAAATCCGCGTGGTGGGTTTGCAGAGCTAGTTACGGAGCTTCCGAACGTCTCTTTGTTTGGAGAGTTTTCTCAGAAACGCGGAAGAGAGGGCTGGCACACCTGTTTGCGCCTGTCATCTTTCGGCTGATTACAGCTCCACCAATGACACACCACTTCCGTTTTTTCCCCACAAAACTAACGGGTAACATGTAACAAGACCCTGGGGGCAGCCATTGTAAAATAGTAGTTACAAAGACAGTTTGCTCGAGTTGGAATGATGTCTAAAACACAGGACTTTCTGACTTTGTGTTAAGATGCTTCGATGATTGTAGCGGGTTGAATGATGGGTGGCCCCTGAAAACCTATGCCCTCCCTCTCACCCTCACAACTTGCAGATGGGACCTTGTTTGGAAAGGGAGTCATTGTGGATGTAATCGACTTAGGAACCTTGAGGCCACATCACCCTTGGTTACCTGGGTGAGCCCTACGTCCAGTGAGAAATGTCCTGGTAAGAGACGGAAGAGGAGACAGGGACACACAGAGGAGAGGCCGTGTGACCGCAGAACCGAGATCAGAGTGATGTGGCCGCAAGCCAGGGAACTCGAGGAGCTGCCAGACACTGGGACAGACAGACAGGAAGGCTTCTCCCCGAGAGCCTTTGGATGGGTGCAGCCCCGTGACACTTGATTTTGGACTTCTGGGGTCCATGGAAGGAGAGAATGGATTTCTGCTGTTTTCAAGCCACCTCATTGGTGGCGATTCGTTACAGAGGCCCCAGGAAACTAACAGCTGAAGCTCAGCGCCCGGCAAGTCCGTGCCCGGAAAGAAGTGGTCATCTCATGTGTTCGTCGTTAGAATATTGGCCGTTTCCAACATCGGGGATGGACCGCAACCAAGCTTTCGAGTCCTGCTCATGCTTCGGTCAACAAGCATTATGCTGAGCGCCTTCTGTATTCCAGGCACTGGGGGTGCAGCAGGAAGCAAAATCCAACATGACCCAAGGTCCCTCTGTGCCCTCTCTCCGGCCCTCCTCTGCCCACCCGGAAGCCACACAGACCTCGTTGCCACTTTACCCCTTTGTTGCCTGTTTATTTCTTGTACTGTTTCCTCTCTGTGTCCCAAACACCTGGCATAATGCCCAGCACAGGGGGGCATCAAATGAACACGGAGCAGAGATGGAGGTAAGGAATGTGGCCGTGTGATTGTGGGCAATGTCTCTGGGCCTCAGTTTCCCCATCTGTAGAAAGGGGATAAGAGAGTTGCTGCCCACAGCGCGTCCCGAGGATCCCGAGAGAAGCTGTGAATGGAGCACCGTGACCTGCCGCAAGGAGCTGAATGAACAGGAGCCGGCATCGTCATTCGTCACAGTCAGTTCTGGGCCCGGGGTTCGGGCCTGGATGGACACACTGGCCCGTCTGCGCTGGCCCTTGTGGGACACGCCCCCCCACCCCGTGCATTCTTTGGCTCTCTGGTCAGCGGGCGTGGCAGCAGGACTGGGGGTGAGGCATCTGGCTGGAGGCCTGGCCCTTCACGTGGGGCCAAGGCACCTGGCAGCTCCCAGGAGGGTCAGCTCCCCTGTGCCCTGTGTTGCGGGGCCACCGTGTCCCCAGTGGGGCAGGACCAGCTGCACCCCAGCAACCCCTCCAGCTGTGTGGGGACCGAGGCCAGGGAAGGAGGAGAAGAGAGGCCGGGTGGGGCCCGAGGCCCACTCCCTGCGCGTTGCCCACGGACGGGAGCAGGCGAAGCCCAGGTCTGGGAAACTCAGGAGCAGGAGCGGAGCCGGCGCGAAGCGGCGGGGGAGGCCCCGAGGGGCAGCAGCTGGGCCTCGTTAGCGCTGACCCCGGCACCTGCAGCTCCTGATGGATGGTGGGGTTCGGGCGGGACGGGCCCCGGGGGAGCGGCAGCCCTATCCATTACGGGCCCTGCCTGCTCCCGTGCCACGAGCCCCGGGCCGGGGATAAATCTCTGTCTGGGCCGCAGGAGAGCCGGGAGGGGAAAAGGCAGAGCATGAAAAATGTCTCCTCCCCGGCTCTGGCAACAAAGCTGTGATGGGGCGCAGCGAGCAGGAGTCTGGGGAGATGGGAGGGGTCCCGGGGAGGCTGGGCTTCCTGGCAGGGAAGGGGAGAGGGTGGGGCCTTGGCCACACCTTGTCCCTGCGTGTCCCTGCCTGGGCTTCTTGTAACAACCCCTGCCCCCCAGACCTGGCCCATGGAGGCAGCTGGCTCTGAGGAGGATGGCGCTCCTGTGGGACCCAGGTTGGGGCGCCCCAGGCCCCGGCCCAGGCAGGGAGGGGTGGGCCTGGGGCGCCCGCCAAAACCTCCACCTCATGTAAAGTTCTGTTCTGGCCACTGAGTGCAAAGGCGCTGGCACGAGCTGCCCGGACCTGAGTCCCCGTGCTTCCACTTACCACCTGTGACCTCTTGCTAAGGGACGTACACCCTACCCACGCCTCAGCCTCCCCATGGTTAAAGGGAGGTGCTGGGTCGCAGCGAGGATTAATCGCATTACTTGGGGGAGAGCCGGGCCCCCACCACGTGCTCGTCAGCGCTGGTCGCTGGTCACGGTCGCCTTCATGGCAGGTGCCGTCCGTCCTGCTGCTGAGGACTCGCCCCAGGGCAGGTGGCCGTGCCACGTGGGCGGGGCCGGGGTGAGCAAGGGCTCCCTCTCCCCGGACCCGGCTCTGCCTCCTGAGAGCGGGCAGCCTGCGCCCACGGACAGTGGCTCTGGAAGGAGACGTGGCTCCGGTCCTAGCTCTGTCACCAGCTGGCTGTGTGGCCTCGGGTAAGTGATTCTCTGAGCCTCAGTTTCCCCACCTATGACATGGGGATCACAGTCCCTACTTGGTAGAGTTGTGCGGATTTAGTGAGAGGAGGGCCGCACAAATGTTAGCCCAGAGGGTCGCCCCGCGACCCACGCTCTGGTCCCCGCTTGGCCCGGAAAGCCCCTCCCTGGCCCTCACAGCAGGGCCTCCGAGGGTTGGGGCTGCCCCGCACCTTCTCTCCCTCGGCCAGGAAGACCTCCCGCAGCTAGGAAGACGTCCTTTGTATGAAGTGGCCTTCCTCCCCCATCCCGCCCACTGCCTGGTCTGTCCCCTCCGCCATTCATGGGCCTTCACTGGTTGTACGATGTCCCACGTTGTTTGATTTGACGCTGCAAGCGTGGCCTGGGCTGCAGAATAGCATGGCAAGGTCACCTCCCTCGTTCTGGACTTGCTCCCTCTATTAGTTTGGCCAAAGGTCACACTCCCTGTCTGAGGTGGCGGCGCCCTGACACGGACTCGTAGCATCCGCTATGAGGGAGCACAACAGGGTCCGTGAAGTGACGCAGGACTCCTGGCTTTGCCCTCTCCTCTCTGGGTCGCAAAGGGACTGTCTCTTCACGTTCAGTAACTCGCCTCAAAGCCTTAAAGGCCCCAGACTGTATTTCTCCCCTACAAACATTTACTGAGTGCCTCCTAGGTACCCCAATGTACGACACAGCTGGCGGTGGACAAAACTGCCCTCGTCCCTGCCCGCCGGGACCGGGGTGTCCAGCGAGGAGACCGGCCTAAAAGCAGAGAGCTGCAGATGCCCCCCGACACGGCACGGGCCGCGTAAGCTGCACGTGCCTCAGGCAGAAAAGGCGTTCAATCCTACGCTGCAGAGCATTGCTTGTTTACCCCGTGGTCACTGCTGTGCTTGGTAACACAAGAAAAGAGGAGAATTCAAAATTCTAAGCTCCGTTTACACTGAACGCACATTGCTTTTACGTCATTATAATGTCCAAAAACCTCAAGTCCAGCCATTGTGGGTCGGGGACCGTCTTACTCAACTGCGGCTGCTGTCAGTGCTGCGGAGCAGACTGGGGGCTGCGGTAACATTGCGGGCCGGGTGGGGGTTGGGGGGGCTTTGCCAGGTCCACCAGCGCCCCCTCGTGGTCAGCCTGGTCTCAGTCAGCCGGGCCTCAGGCCGCCAATAAGCTGGGAGCTGGTCTCCCGGTTCAGAAACACAGCCTTGGATCTGGGGGACGGTTGCCTGGGAAGAGGTTTGTTATTATTTTATAGACGTTGGGGTGGGTGGCTGGGATTTTGGCCGTCGGCTCTGGGAGAAACAAAATAACCCAGAGTGATGGATGGGCCCATTGTAAATTTGTAAAATAACTCAGCTTGGCAGGGAGATTCAAAAAACCTGTCAGGCAGCAAACATTTTTTAACAGCCTGTAGAATCTCCCCCATCCTCCGCATTTGTCAGTGTCAGGCTGCCGAGCGCGTCTGAGAGCTGGGTGGGTGGCACTTCCCACCTTTCTCGCGTTCCTTATTTTCCTGGGGTCTGGACGCTTTCCGCGCCAGGATTGGAGGGGCTGGACTGGACTAATTGGTGGATGAACCAAGTATTCGGGTGAAGTTGTGCGTTGTTACCAGCTTCGTGTTCAGATTCTGATGCGGTCATTTGCCCACTCAGCAAATAGGCACCGAGGCCTCTTCAGCAGGGGTGCTGGGGTGGGCACCCAGCACAGGGGAGCGTCTGGGCGCCCCACCAAGGAGTTTATTTACTGAGGAGAAGGGAGCCGCCGAAGGTGAGGGTGAAGGGAAGGGACACGTCAAAAGGAAAGCTCGTGGGGCTGCTTTGATGTGTTCACACTAAGCTGAAGGCTTTCAGAAAAATCCAGACAGGACGGCCGTACACAGTGTCGAGACAGTCCATCTCAGCTCCCCGCCTGCGCAGAGAAGATGCAGGTGGCGTCTCTGCCTGTGTCACCTCCATCCTTGCGTGTTAGGCAGGCAGATCAGCGCCACCATCGCCATCACCGGTGTCTCGGCCAGGCCAGCCCCCATCCCGAGGCAGAGCGGCCAGGGGCAAAGGACTCCACCTCTCTGACCCCCTGCCTCTCCCACGGGGCGGGGATGTGTGCGTTCCCAGCTCACACCCACCGAGCCGGTCTGGAGTTATTTAAGGAGAGGAGGCATCCGAGGTGCTCAGCCCGATGTCTGACGTGCAATAGTGACAATAATACATAGTTGCCATTATTAGGTCAAAGCGAGGTCTACCCACCTTCCATCGGGCTCGTGGCAGACCCCGACCCGACACGCAGGGGGCTGTTCGTGCATACACTGGGCGATGGACCCTCCCGGTAGCACCCGGGCCTTGCTGCGGCATGAGGCTCCGGGCAGGGCGGTGGGCACCCAGAGTCAGCCCGAAGCGCTAGCTGCTGCCCAGGTCTTGCTGCTCCCTCCGCCCCCTCGTCCCTGACTCACCATAATGGACAACGCTGGACCAATTAGGAGCAGTAACAATTAAGACGTGCCGAGGGAATGTGAATGTTTGCCAACACTTGTTAAAGCGCATCAATAATTAATAGTTACATTTCTGACCTCTGGACATACCCGTTGGTGAACCTGAGCTGCGGCATGCCTTGAGATCCGCGTCGTGGCCTTACAGTCTGGTAATACAAATTCAAAATTCTTCCCTGACTTGAATTCTGAGATTTGAGAGTGCACAGGTGGTCCCCGCTGCGCGGCGCTGGAGGTGCGGTCTTCAAAGCAGCCTCAGTGAGGACCTGCACCCTCCCTGTCCCGTCCTGGGACATGCGCAGAATGATACCTGCCCAAGAGGATCGATGTTAGGGTCAGCAATTACGTGTGCAAAATGCCTGCAGCACATAAGCTCAAGTCATGGCAGCTTCCGGTAGGGTGGCCCCTACCACAGACAGAGGCGGCGGGTAACTGAGGGATCATGATGGCCAGTGTTTACCGCAGCTGCAAACTCAGCGCCCATCGGGGCCGGGCAAATGGTGAGCGTGAGGGTCAGGCAGGCCGCGAGCTGGGAGAGACGGCAGAGCCGCGCGGATTCGGTCCAAAGCGGGACCCTGCCTCCCGGCCAGTCCCTGGCGCCAGGCAGGGGCGACCACGCAGGTCGGCTGGGCTCTCACTTCTTAGGAGAACCGGGAAATCTGGGTGTTTACACAAATCTCCTGACTTTTAAAATGTGGCAACTTGTTACAAAAAATTTTTTTGTTTTTAAAATCACTGCCTGCGCCGACCAAACATCTCTGTGTGTCGACCCGTGTGCGTGGGGCCCCTCTTCCGGAGAAGGGCCTGGCCTCCACGTCCTTTTAGTCACAGAGGCGGGCGGGCTGAAGGGCGCCTTGCCGGGTTCGGTGACAGTCTGTAACCCACGGTGTGGCCTGGGCGCCCAGTGGGCGGACTGGAAAGGAAGGGACGGAATCATCCATCGTCAGCGCGGGGTTGGGGCCCATCTGGTACTGAGAGGCGGAGCGGCAGGCGGACCGAGGTGCGTGATGCCCCCGCCATCTGCCGTTCTGTCCCTGGTAAACTACAGGAGGGGCCAGAGGGCGTGATGCGGGGCGGGGGGGGGGGGGGGGGGGGGTGGAGCCGGGTCAGAGTTTGGCCTGGCGCTGCGGCGACAGCCTCCCTGCCTGCTCGCCTCCCCAGCTTCCAGCGGGCTTTTCCTGTTCTTAGTCTAAGGTGGGGCTTTATTGTGATTTTTTAAACACACCTGGAGTTGTGAGCCGAGGGGCCTCATTTGTTTCTTTCTTTATTCATTGGACCAGATCACCCCAGCGACGCCTCGGGTCGTCGGGTAGGATCGGACTTGGTTTTAAACATGCTTTTAGAGTGGAGAAATAAATACACCCGAGGCTTGTAAAAGGTGATCATTAGAGAATGGGCCTCGGCCCATAACTTTAAAGTAATAGGCCCATTACGGGGCGGGGGCGGGGGCGACGGCCCTTCACTGCTCCTTTCGTTCCTGTCGTGAGGTGGAGGGGCTTGGCGGGCAGGTTGGGCATCTCAGTAAAAGCTTTTGCAGCGGCCATTTAACCTCCATTTACGGAGAAATAAAGCGAAATTGATGCTGATTTGGGCCTGCTTTGGGGGATAGTTTTGTTCCATAAAAGCCCTTTGGCTTGCAATTTGCGGAGCTGCCCTGTCACATCACCAGCGGCCGCTGTTGATAAAGATAAAGCTTTATGGCCACGATATTTGCTGCTAACAGCAACCTAATGCAGCATTTTCATTTTTGTGCAATTAATGTTAACGTCTGCTACGAAAATTGTCATTAAATACCATTTTAAAATCCATTCAATTTGCATATGCAAAGCCCATTTACCATCACAGAAGATCTAGCCCGCACTTCATCACGTGTTTCCCCAGAACGGGAGTGGCTCGGTTGCACAGCAATTTAAGATGTTTATATTGAAAACTTGATCATAATGGATGGCCTTTCTGAGCCCAGCTGACTTAAGCTTTTCCGTTGTATGCAGACAAACGCAGCCCCAGGACCAGGAACTGTGGGTGTTCCCGGTACCACGTCCCCAGAGGTGCAGTGGCAGGAAGGGCAGAGGGCCCTGGGCAGGAAGTCTGCCCCGGGCCCCAGGCCTGGCTCTTGTGTGGCTGCCCCTTGCTCTATGGCCTTGGGAAAGTCTCTTCACCTCCCTGGGCTTCTATTTTCCTGTTTAAATCAGGGCTATGGACCAGGCGACAGCTGACGTCCGTATATTTTAATATTTTATACTTGCAAACATACGCACTCTCGGGGGAGAGTCCAGGCCAAGCCTTGCGTGAGGAATTGGCGTGACTCTGGGAAGGCTGAGCAGCCTCTCGCTGCCTCGGCTGGTTGTGGCCCTGCCTCTCCCCTGTGCAGCACTTCAGTGACAAGGAAACGAAGCCAACAGAGAGACAGACCGGCCCTGACAGTCCCGGGGCACCCAGCTGCTACTGTAGGGCCCTAGTTACGGATGAAAAGAAAACATGGAATTCTGGGAGGAAAGAGAGTCGAGGGCAGAGCTGGGACTAGAACCCCGGGCTGGCTCGGCCTGGGCTGCTCCTGGACACCACGCTGTCTCTGAGACACTGATGACCAGCACAGATCAGTGCAGTGGTGTGGTGCCCAGCGGGGACTTTGTGTCTCTCTGTGCTCCGGGCAATCCATGAGAAAAAGGGCAAGGAGGGCGCACCCGTGTTGTGAGCCACAGAGGGGTGAGGTGGGGGGCCCAGGAGACGCCCAGAGTCAGCGGCACCAGGGAGATATGGTTTCAAGGAGGATGTAAGGACAGACTACAGACGGTTCGTTAATCCAGCCCGGAAGTGGCTCTCTGGTCTGTCTCTCGTGCCAGATTCTAGGTCTTGAGGGCTGGAGAACAGAAATGCATTTCCGGTGACAGAGAGGCGAGGCCGTGGCAGGTAGGAAAGATGAAGAGATGACACTGAGCCAAACCCGGGAAAACAAGCGGTTTTACCAGTTAGGGGGGTGAGAAAAGGCACAGTGGCCTACGCTGGGGTAAACAGCACAGAGATGCCTCAAAAAAAAAAAAGAAAAGAAAAGAAAAGAAATAGAGAGCCCTGACCAGCGCGGCTTTCTGGATTGGGCAACATACTGCAGGCCAAAAGGTTGCTGGTTTGATACCCGGTCAGGGCACAGGCCTAGGTTGCAGGCCCGGTCCGTGGTTAGGGGTGTGAGAGAGGCAACCGATCGATGTTTCTCTCTCACATTGATGTTTTCCTCTCTCTCTTTCTCCCTCCCTTCTCTCTCTAAAAATAAATAAATAAAATTAAAATTAAACATAGAATTCCCATCTGAGCCAGCGACTCCACCTCAGGGCATCTGCCCAAAAGAGCCAAAAGCAGGGATTCGAACAGATCCCTGCACACCCGTGTTCACGGCAGCTCTGGTCGCAGCAGCCAAAGGTGGATGCAACCCCAGTGTTCGTCAACAGATAAATGGATAAACCGTGTGCGGTCTACACACACGATGAAACATTACTCAGCTTTGCAAAGAAGGGGATTCTGGCACCGGCTACAGCGTGGATGAACCTTGAAGACATTACGGTAAATGGAACAGAGCCCGACCCAACGGGCAGATGTTACGTGATTGCGCTTAGATGAGGGGTGCGCAGTCGTCAAATTCGCAAAGGCAGGAAGGGAGCCGGTGGGGCCGGGGCGGAGGGAGGGAGGGACAGCAAGCGAGTGCTGAGTGGGGACAGCGTTTCAGTTTTGCGAGACGGAAGGGTTCTGTGGGCGGACGGCGGTGGTGTTGAGCAACGATGTGCGCGTGCTTGAACGCCACTACATTGTGCACTTAAAAATGGTGAATCGTATGTATATTTTACCACAGTAAAAGTGACTCAAGAAAAATAAAGAAGGAACCACTAAAAAATAAAAGTAGGGTGGCCTCGCCGAAGGACAGTCCAGGAGTGGCAGCCAGAGCGGGGCTGAAGATAGAGCGTCAGCAGCCTCGACTACGGGCAAAGTCAGGTCGGGCACCGCCACGCAGATGGGCGCAGGTGTCCGGGCGGGGCCCGGGGCCACTCGCTGCCGGCTGCCAGCGCTTCTGTTCATTTGTGCGACATGCAAATTCCAGCCATTTTGCGCTGATGCTAAGCTGTGCTGTGCCACAGGGTGGGCATCTGCTGGTTTTGCCTGCTGTTTTGTTCTGTTCTCCCCCTTCTGGGGACAGAACCCCTGTTTCTACATCTTTTCCACTATTGGCCCCTGTTGATGGTGGGAACTGATTCCAACCACACCGTCTTCCCCGCCACGGAGGAGCAAGGGATCAGGCCTGGCTGATCAGAGCATCAGAATCCGCTGGCCTCAGCAATTGGCTCAGAGGCAGACATGCGACCCGGGACTGGCCCGGGTTGGCATTCCGCCGACCCTACTCACAGTGGTACGTTCAGGGACAGGCAAGGCACGAAGTTGGACGAAAGCATCTTAATCTCCAGGCTTTTGTAGTCCCCACACCCTTCCATCTGGGTCCCGAGGAGAATAGGACGGAGCTGATCCTGGATCTTTTGCCACAGGAGGAAGAAACTTGTCAGAGAACGGAGCCCAAACTGGGGAGCATGGCCAGGACATGGAGACACCCAGATGCGGATGGCGCTGCCCGACTGCCTGGGTCCAGCTCTGCCTGAAGCCCTCCTGCTGGGCTTCTCAACCGTGTGAGCCAACGGATTTCCCTTAGCAAAAACCAAGGCCGTTCGAGTTGAGATTGATGACATGCAACTGCATTCTATTTTTACAGAATGTCATGCATGCCACGGTTGGGACATGGGCCACGTGACAGCCTCTGAACCAATCGCTGTGACCAAGGTTTGTGAAGGACACTCGTTGGCCAGGTCCGGATCACGTGCCCCTCCCTGCCGCCAAGAGCCATGCTCCCACGTAAGTCGCCAGTTCGGCCACCACTAAGCCCCCTCCCCAGCCTACCACGGGGAGGGGCGGGGCCTAAAGTGCCAGCCACCTTACCGTGCCCGGATCCCAAACGTCATATTCGGAGGGAGAGGGGGCGGCTCCTTCTTGAGGCGCCGGTCCTCCTTGTCTCTGATGCGGATGTTGTTGAGCTGACGGTAGAGAAGGTTCTCCCGGGCAGTTACCAGGCCGGCTTTCACCGCCCCGCGGTTCATAGCGATGTAATTCTGCATCAGTTCTTGGGAGCGGGTGGGCTGCGGCTGAAACACGTTCCAGCGTCCGATGGCTGAGGACAGGGAGAGACGGGTCATGGCGCAGGGGTCAGTCTGGGAAGCAAGGCCATTCGAGGCAGCTGACTAGGAAGAGGCGGGGCTGCGGGGCCTGCACCTGCCCTTTGCCCTGGAGCCGGCCCTGGGACAGCCCCGCTGGGCCCCCTGGGAAGGGCGGGGTCAGGGTTCCCGGAGATTCTAGGGGTGGCTGAACGGAGCTGGGTTCGCCTGGCCTTGACCTCCTTTGGGTGACCAGAGGGTCGGTCCTAAGCCCACCCAGAGCTCGCAGCTGGACCAGCGCAGAGCACAGACTCTCCCTGGGCTGGGGACAAGGCTCCACACTGGCTGAGTTCCCTCCTCTTTCCCTGACACGTTCGACCTGGACCCTGCTTGGTGCGCCCCGTCTCAGCCAAGCCCAGGCCGCGGTCCCCACCAGCACGGTGCTGCAGGCCAGGCCCCTGGGCTCTTTCCCGGGAGCGCGGCCAGCTGCCGCGTGGCCAGCCTCGGTCGAGGGCTCAATCTGCACACATGCGCTCACCTTCGGGGACCCCGCCATCCAGCCCCCGGATGTAGAGTCCGTAATTGAAGTTAATTCCAGGAAGGCTGCAGCTTCGCTCCCGGGGCTTCCCGAGTTCAGCCTGTCGGGGGAAGCACAGCCAGCAGGGTGAGGGTGGCGTCCCGGACCGGCTGTTTCACTGTCAGTTCCGCAGCCGGGGGTCACGGGGCGCCCACCTTGCCCAGGCCGCGTGGGCGACCATCAGGGCGACCATATAGGGTGTGGGCGACAGAGCCCTTCCGGAGCGGAGGTTATGTTCGGAGGGCACTGAGATGCTGGACTGGGGCACTTGTGTGACGGGGCCAGTGCGGAGAGTCTAGCGGGACGGGGCCGGGGGGCGCGTCTGCTGCGCCGGGGGCCCAGTGCAGGCTGCCCACCTGTGCGGAGGCGCTGCCGGGCCCTGTTCACGGGGAGGGGCTCACCTGGAGGGGCGCCTTCCCTAACCCTGCTTTCCTGACCGACGACAGGACCCGCTGTCCTCCTAGGCAGCCAGACAACTGTTCTCACTCTCTGGGTCTCTGGCGAACGCCTCCTTAAGCCCCTGGAAGGTGTTTGCAGGAAGGACATCGCTCTGTGTATTCTCGATCACATTAATCCCCCCATTTTATAAACAGGGAACCCGAGACCTGGAGAGCCGGAGCCATTATCTCGGGCTCTGAAGGGATGGGGCTGGATTTCAGGGGCAGGCACGCCTGGCCTCTGGGCGGAGCTCACAGGGCACCCCGGCCGCTCCCTGGGGGCCCCCGAGGTCAGGGCCCTCTCCTGCACGGTGCTCGGGTGGCCACCGGTTCTTCACCGTCAATGGGCAGGGCACATGCTGGGTCCCAGGTTCCAGGTACAATATTCGGTTTTTCATACGCTCCTCTCCCTTAGTCCTCCCTCTCCCTCCTCCTCCTATCTCGTTGGCATCGCTGTCTCTCGGGCTCCCAGGGACCTGAGCACACACTGGTAGGTGAGCAGGGATCCTCCGCAATGGTGCACGCTGCCTCGAACAATCCCCTCCCCGGGCCGGCTGGCCGACCCACACCCTCCAACCGCCCCCGTGCAGCTTCGCCTCCCAGACTCCCCAAAGTGGCCCTGCAGTGTAGGTGGGCCAGCCCGCTCCTCTCCCTGAAGGGTCCACAGGTGGCCCCGTCCTCCTGGAAGGCCCTTGGTTCCTGGCCGGCCGTCCCTGCTGGTCCTCGTACCTCAAGCTCTCTGGACCCCTTGAGTTCACAGTAGCCACTCCTTTGCTGGCTCTTGTGAGGTTTACTGTCTGTCCTGCTCACTTGGGGCTTAGAACTTAAGTGACCCAGATTTCTATGAATGCACAGGCCAACCTGCCTGGATGATAAATCCTTACACAGCCTGACCGACAGCTTCTACAGCCTTCCTTTTGCTGATCGTTCTTAGCAGGTGCTCTGTAAACACCTGGGATGAAAACCTCTTCCTCTGGGAAGTCCTCCCAGGTTGCCCCCAGTCCAAACAAGCGTCCTCATATGTGACATCATAGGGCCCTGAATGCCACCTTAGGGCACTTTCAAAAGGACACAGTGGTACCTGCTACAGCCTGGATGAGCCTTGACTATATGGTGCTGGTGGAAGAAGCCAGTCACAAAGGACCGCATGTCGTATGATTTCATTTCCATGGGATGTCTCAAGCAGGCAAATTCATAGGGACAGAAAGTCAATCAGTGGTTGCCTGCGGCTGGGAGGGGGGAGTGGGGCGACCTGGAGGGGGTGGCCGAGGGGAGCGGGGCTCCTCTCGGGGGATGAAAATGTCCTGAAGTTGCCTGCGGCGGTGGCGGCACAGCTCTGCAACTGTGCCCAAGCCCACTGGCTTGTGCGCTTTAAAGGGCCGTGTCTGGTGTCTGACTTATGTCACAGCAAGGCCATCACAACGGGGTGTCATGAAGTCATTAATTGCACGATGATCAGCTCCACACCTGCCTGCCCTGGTGGACTGTGAGCTCCATCTTGATTCACTTATTTTAAGGTTCATTTAAAAATTGGCTCTTAAAAATAGACTTTATTTTTTTAGAGCAGTTTTAGGTTCACAGCGAAATCGAGCAGAAGGGACAGAGCGTCCCCGGCAGCCCCTGTTGGCCTTTATTTTCACCCTCTTCTTCCAGGGCCCAGCACAGAATGGATGCCAGCAACGCGGGGCGGCGAGTGGATGTGCGCGAACCGCCCACTTGGAGGCTTGATCAGCTCCTTTCTCCCCGGAGCCCGGAGCCCGAGCAGCTTCCCCCCCGCCCCCTTCCCACCTCAAACCCCAGGCCCCGGCCTCCCTCCAGAGCTCCGGCGCCAGGGGTCCCAGGAGGGCACCCGCAGCCTCGCGAGGAGGCCTGTTTGACTTCCGTCCACACAACTCGCTCTGAGCTGCAGACAAAGCTCTGGCTTCTCATTTGTTTATGAAAATGATCTGGCCTCTCGGATGACTGCTGGGGAAGTTAATTAAAATGTGACTTCTCTGGGAGAGGCCCCCCCTCAGGGCAGGTGCAGGCGGGCAGACTTCCAGCTGGCAGAGGGACGACAGACAGACTTATGAGCCGGCTGCCACCCTGGGCGGGCAGAGGGGAGGGGATGGGGCGGGCTCCTCACCCCCACGCGCCCGGGAACCGACAATCGCCAGAGCACACGGAAGCCTCAGGCCGCAGAGATCATCCCCGGGGAAGGTTCACTCATTTTTCCACTCCACAAATATTTATTTTCTACTTGTTCTGCTGCGCCAAGCCCTGGGCCCAGGGTTCGAAGGTGAACAAAAGATGCAGAGGCCCTGCCCTTACGAGTTCATCTTCTTGCAAGGACAACCGAGCAGGATGCCTCTAGCTCTAAAAACCTGTGAGTCCATAGAGTGAAAAAAGATATCGGCAATACATGTATCTGACAGAAGACTCTTACCCATCATATATAAAGAGCTGCTATAACTCAACAAGGAAAGGGCAGCTTATCCCATAGAAAAATGAGCAAAAGACTGGGATAGGCACTTCATTAAAAGGACGTCCAAGAAGCCAGGACCTGTAAGTTAAGGTGCTCAGCCTCTGGGAAATACAAAGTAAAAAACTCAGCGTTGCCGGCGAACATGTGGAGCAACTGGACGCTCACGCGCTGGGTGGGAATGCACGCTGGTGTGACCGCGTGCCGAGCCGCTGCGCGCCGTCAGCTAAAGCTGAGCACAGGCCGACCCGATGGCCCCCTCCCGGACCCCCAACAGCCATGAGTGCCTGCGTCCCCCCAAAGGTATGTCTGCGATGCACAGAGCACCTCGACACGGGACAGCCAAGGACCGGAAACGACCCAAAAGGCCTTCCAGAAGCCTACGGAGAAAACCCAGGCGACAGAGGGTCTGCAGTTCTCCGGGCACCTCGGGGGAGCCGCTGACCCTGAACTTCTAGGTACAGGCAAGCGGGTTGTGACAGACGTCTGAGATCGGCGGCCACCAAAACTCAAGGGACTTGAGGCCCGACAGGGCGGTCACCTGCCTCTCCGTGGCAATCCCACTCTGATTTCCACGAAACCGACCCCACGTGGTCACAAGTCTCAGCTGTGATCGGCCACCCATGTTCCCAAGCAGCCTGCCCACCAGCCCAGAACAGGATGAGAGGTGGCCCAGAGGCAGAAGGGGCCCCAGCTCTCAGGCTGGAACATGCAAAGGGCCTGGGGCAGATGGCATAGCTGGGCTGTTGGGCCCCATGAGGGCTGGGGGCCCCTCCCTGTGCAGGGACCCTCAGAACCACCGCACTGTCATTCCTGCAGAAGCAAAGAAACGAGGAACAGCGTTAACATTTATTGAGCATCTCTTACTGTGACTTCGGTTACCGAGTCCCCTAACGGAGCGTTTACTATGTCCTGAGAGCTTCCTGTGCTTCTGCTGGAACTCTGCCAACCCCCCTGTGAGGCAGGTTTCCATTTTACATCTGGGAAATCTGAACCTTAAGGAGATCCGTGCTTGCTTGCTCCAAGCCATGCGGGCAGTCAGTAAAGGCGCTGGGGTTGCACGTGGCTCTCTCTCGGACGTTGTGGCTCAGGGCTCGTCCCGCGGCGCTCCCTCGCGACAGCTCTGCAGGAGAGGCCAAGTTACCGTGACTGCGCAGATGGGGAAATCAAGGCTCAGAAAGGGGCTGGCCAGGTGAACCCCTTTCAGCCCTCAATACAAGCCCTCCTCGTGTTTCTCATATTTACAGCCGAATTCTAAGACACTGTATGTATGCAAAGTCCTCAAGGTCTTTTGAGAGGCATGCCTGAGCACAATGGGGACTGTGAACTATCGAAGCCATTCAGACGCGACCCACTGTCTACTGGCCGAGTCCCTTGTCACTGAGGTGTTAGAATCAAGAGGTGAAGGTGGAGGAAAGTCTCAGCTTCGGGCCTGACCAGCCCGCCCTCCTCCGCAGCTTTCAAACTGTGCCTTTCTTCTGAGCTTGCTCTGTCACATAGTGGCTTGGCTGGAACACAGCTCTGGGTGACAGCTGTCCTCATCAGCAGACAGCTTCATTAAACCTCATTAAGATGTCATCCCTCTCTGCCTTATTTCTCATCTCTCAGCTCTAATTAAAACCATCTCCGTCCCCGGTCCCAGGGGTCCTGGGATTCGCCGGGCTCCTTCTGCACGAAGCTCCCTCCGCGCCCCGACGTGAAGGACCAGGCGCTGGAAACCCGCGCGGGGGGCCTTCGGCGCAGCCGGCCACCAGCTTGAGGACCGCCGCGGCTGCGCAGAGGCAAGCACAGGTGGCGTTTCCGCAGGCCGCCGTCTTGCTCTGAGGTCACCTGAGGCCCAAGAAGGAAGGTCCCTGGTCCTGGAACCCCGCCAAGGCCCATTGTCCTGGGACATTCACTTCAAGCAAGCGACACGGCCTTGCAACTCAAATCTAATCACTTTCTACTCAATAGACTGTAAAAAAAATGTAACCAGTGTCCGTTTGCCACGGCAGAGGCAGGCCTGGGCGAAATGGGCGGGCGGCCTGAACGGATTGCCCGCTGGACAAACAGGCCGGCGGGCGCCCCCACGCGGCGGGCTTTCCGTCCGGGGGCGCGGCGCCGGCGTCTGGACCCGCCTTCTACAGTGGAGGCTGCCCCACCGCCGAATCACTCCCACCGCCTAGCAGCCACATAGGCTGCACGTAGCGCATTAACCCCCAGCCTAGCGTCTCCAGTCTATGAATGTTTCGTTCGACAGTTGAAAAGCCTCCGCTCCCTTTCCTGCATCCCATTAAAGCGCAGTTACGGGAAATCCCAGTTACGGCCTGGTAGTTATTAAATAAATATCTGTACACAGCTACCGCGCGCGTGCGTACGCACACGCATACCGTTGCGCTCGCGGAAGGGCAGTTCATTATTGGAAAACAACTTAAGATCCTCGAATGAGGAGCACAATATAAATGCAAATCGCGATCATGATTAGCATAGAGCGCATTTATTTATTTCCATAATGAGAGCCTCAGATAAACAGCCATGTGAGAGATGAGGCACATTGTGCACCAGAGGCCTCGGGCCCCTCCCAGGCGCCGGGCCCCTGAACCCGAGCCTGTGTTAGCCGCGTGGTGATACCGAAGCCATACACACGAGGGGACCGCGCACATCCACCTGTGATCAAAGGCATGCAAAATAATGTCAAGTGGGGGAAAAAAGCACGGCAGGATTTAAATGTTACATAGACTATCGTTATGACCATGAAAAAAAAAATTAATTGAAAAAATACTTGGAGGAAACTCGTGAGCGGACTGATTGCGAGGGCCTGTAGTTAGAGATGCGGGCTGGTGGGGCGGGGGGAGGGCTAAGATTTTATTGTTATAATTTAAAAAGTCAAAAGGCAGAGTTACATCTTAAGGTTCGATGTTACAGACACCTGCCTAGGGCCAAAGTTACGGTTCTTCCTCTAGGTCATTCTAAGTCCCCTGCGAATTTTTAAGGGGGATCGAGGTTCCTGCTGCTGCGCGGGGAGGGGGAGTGAGGGGGAAGCCCCAGCACGTGACTGTCACACAGAACTGAGTCCCAGCTCTGCCACTTCCCACGAGACCTTGGGCAAGTCACTTAATTTGCCTTGTCCCTGTTTCTGGACCTGCGACACCTCCACAGGCCGCACAGAGCGCTTGGCGGAGTCTGGCCCAGGGCGCTGCTCCAGGAACGGGGTTTTGTTGCCGCGGGCGTGGGCGCTGACGTGACTAGAGTGGCCGGGCCTTGGGGACGGCGCGCTCCAGGCCCCACTGAGCCGCTTGGCCCCTGCCCTCGGCCCTCGCCCGCCCTCCTGGGCAGCCCTGGCGCCCCGGGCGCTGCCTGTCCCACGGTTGTCGCTGATGTATGGCCCCTGCCGTGGGAGGCGGTCACGGTGACAGGGCCCTGGCGTTCCCTCCCCTCCCCCTCGACAGCTTGAAACCAGGTCCTTCATTTGCATTTACATGATCTCGCTGTGCAGCTTATGAGATCGAGAGATTTATTTGCTACTTAGCTTGATGTTTGATTACACTCCGAGAAGGCGGCGGGCGGCAGCAGAGCGTGGGGATGCGTCGCTCGGAGCCCGCAGCCTCTGGGGGCCGGTAACTCAGCAGCAGGTTTAGGTGGATGAGGGGGGAACGCGCCGTGTTTGCAAAAAGGCAAGCATGAGAGGCTGGGAGGAACAATCACCATGATTTGGAATAAAAACAAAAACAAAAACAGAAACGAAAGCAGTAAAAAACCGGCTGGGCGTCATCTACTACTATGAACTGACCCAAGTCACTCTCAGGAGGAAACTCATTGTCCAGGGGGACCAACTTGCAGAAACTTCTTGGCAGAAACAGAAGCCCCTAAAAGAGGTGGTGACTCCCACGCACGGTGGCGGAGGTTGACTCCCGATTTCTCACGTGGCTCTTGAACCTGAACGTCTCAGTGGACATGGGTCTCCTGTTACACTTGCGTGGCCTTGACGCACCCACTCAGTCTATCTACACCCCAGTGCCTGATGGGTAAAATGTGGAAAACAACGCCCCTCCCTGAGGCTTAAGGCTGAGATGAGCAGGGAGGCGGTCTCAGCTCTCCGCGGGCCACAAGGTGGGTGCGTGCCCAGGAAATAGACGGAGGTGTGATGCAGTGACTACTGGTGACTATTTCCTGAGATAGGAGGGATAAAGTGAGCCCCTGCTCCCCACTCCGCCCCCCCCCCCGCCCCCGCGACACAGACAGAAATCACCCGGCGCAGCACTTTGCAGTCCGTGTCTCCTCTGCCTGGCGCGTTACCCCCAGCAGGGGGCGCTCCGGGGCGCCGCCCTCAGCAGGCCCGCGCGTCCTCTCAGGCTCCGCACCATGTAAGTAAGAGCTGAGCTTGCACCCCGGCACAATCCAGATCCAAACAGATCATCACTGCGCACAGTACTGGGACTTGAAAGTGTAGGGTTTAACAACATGAGCTTGGGGCCACACGCCCCGGGTTGGATTTCTGGCTTCTCAACTGTGTGTGACCTCAAGCAAGTTGCTTAACCTCTGAGCCCCAGTGTCCTTTCCTATAAAATAAGCGCAATGAAATGGCCTGGCCCCATAGGGTTGGTGGAGCACCTCGCAACGCAGAGGAAGCTCTGAGCAGAGGGCCTGGGAGGTTCTTAATAAAAAGCGGTCCTCGCGAGCCTCCCGCCGGCTTGAAGGATCAGCCACTTTGTCTTCAGTGGTGTGAACAGACAAGTAGCTATAAAATTAATATTCATCTGATGGTTCTTCAGAGAGTTAGACATAGGATCACCAGGTGGCCCGGCAATTCCGCTCCTAGGTGTGGGCTCAAAGGAACTGAAAACAGCTGTGCAAACTAAGCTACGCACCCGCGTGTTCACAGCAGTGCCAGTCACAAGATCCAAGAGATGGGAACCACCTGCGTGCCCATCAGCGGGTGAGTGGATAAAAATGCTGTCTATCCGTAAGCAGTGGAATATTACTCGGCCATGAGAAGGAAAGAGGCCCTGACACCTGCCACCACACGCATGCGCCTGGAGAACATATGCCAAGGGAAAGAAGCCAGATGCAGAAGGCCGTATACTGTAGGATTCCAGTGATAGGAATGTCCAGAGTCGGTAAACCCATAGCGACAAAGTAGGTAAGTGATTGCTGAGGAATGGCGGAGGGGAGAGTGCAGCGACTGCTTCGTGGGTGTGCAGTTTCCTTTTGGGGTGATGAGTGTTGGAACTAGTTAGAGACGGTGGTGGCGGAACGTGGCGAAGGTGCTACATGCCACCGACCTGCACACTCAAAAATGGTTAGCGGTTAAATTCATGTCAATTTTGCCTCCGTAAAAGGAAAAATCCATACGTCCTTGTAAGGAGATGCCATATTTCCAGTCAGAGCAATTTAGGAAATTCTACTCTCTCTTTGGGATGGGAAAGGGAAAAATGCAAATAAGTGGCCGCGTTCTCACTGCGGGGCGGGGCGGTGGGACAACATTGCGCAACTGTAAGGAAGTGAGGCCGTGCTCTGGGCTGGGCCTGGAACAGTGAAGGCCGGGCCCCGGCTGGACCTTGTTGATCAAAGGTCCCCATGGGGCAAGCCGGTGCAGGCGTGTCTGCCAGAGGCATCTCGGGTCTTCACAAAACATTTGTTTCAAGGGAAGCCCAAGGACCAGCGAAAGTTGATGGGTTCTGCTTCATGTCGTGTCCCCTCGGCTTCATGGGGACTTACTTTTGGACGGCTGCTGTGGGGAGGGCGGAGAGACAGCGAGGGCCGGCCCGCCGCGCACCGGGGATCCGCCGGCTTCTCTCTCCTTCCTCTCCTGGGGGCCGTTCATTTCAGAAGAGGAAGGAGCACCTTTGAGCCTCCTTTGATGTGGCGTCCAATGGGAAAGGAGGAAGTTTCTGGACCGCCAAGAAGTAATAAGCAGAAGAGGTCTCCTCTACCGAGGTGGGTCTGACAAGATGACAAGATGAATGTAACTGGCATGTTCGTTCGGTCATTTGGTCAGTCCAGCGGCTCAGGGTCAGAGCCAGCGGACCACAGAGGGAGCGGACGGAAGAAAGGGGCTCTCTGCCAAAAAGATAAATGAAAAAGGAGAGAAAGGAAAGGAAAAAAAGAACAAAAAAGCACAGAATGATCTATGTACTTTTCAAAACTTAAAGCAGAAATCAAAGGAAAACTGAACTGTTTTAAGTTTTGACAGCCGCAGGGATCATTCTGTTTGGTTACTCTATTTATGTTTTTGTTGTCTTTATAGAGTCATTGAAAATCGGATCATGTAATAGGGAAGAAAAATGTTCAGTGTTTTCCCCCACCCCCAGTAAACCCTTGTTCCTTCCCCAGAGCAGATGAAAACGCCAGCTTCCGTTTTGATGTATATTTCATGGCGTCTCATTGATTGTAAGTTTTATTTCCATGTCAATAAAAAACTGGTATTGTAATAAATGAGAAGGAGTTTAACACAAAATGGCAGCTGACCCGTGCGCGTGGCGGCGGCGGCAGCCGGGAAGGGGCCGTGCAGCGAAGCCTGTTAATAAGGACGGCTATTGATTTCGGCGCGGAGCCGGGCGGTGGGCGACGGGCCGCTCTGCAGCCTGTGGGCTGCTTTCCAGTTGGCGCTGTGTTGCCGCTTCATGGGGAAGGCGACGTGAGGAGCTAGGCAAGGCTTCTCCCTTTCTCTCTCTCTCTCTCTCTCTCTCTTTTTTTGGCAGAGGCTCAGCCGCATCGGGGTGCAGGGCACTATGTTTGGTACCCTGAAGCCGAAGACATAGGTAATAATGTAGTTGCAGAGGCAGGAGCATAGGGAGTGAGCTCGAGGATGTGGGCTGATGGAGGAGAAACACGTGACCACGAGAGGCGCTCACACACAGGCTCTCCTGGTGGTGCTTGGACAGGGCTGTGAGGCGGACGCCCCTCGTAGCACCGAGCATCCAGAGGCTGCTGGTCGAGGGGCCAGCGTCCGGAGGAGAGGAGGCAGGGAGCTGCGGCCGAGAGGGAGATGGGAGAGGCCTTGGTGTCCAGATGATGTTGCGCCGCGCAGGGCAGGGAGCATCTGGGTCTGAGAGCTGTGCCTTGGCGTCTTCAGCCCATGAGACTGCTCGCCAACAGCCAGCAGATGCTGGTGTGGTTTTGAGGGGTCTGCAAAGCCGGTGGGCCCTAAATGGCTGGAAACCTGCTTCCGTGGGCTATTTTTGAAAGAACTGGATGTGTAAAAATTTGAGTTTGGTCTGGTGGGCTTTTGAGCTAACACGTCTCAGCCCACTGTGAGGAAAGGAACAAGCCCGGAGCCCGCCCACGGCGGCGGCGGCGGCGGCTTCGCTCGGTTACGGAGGGAGAGCCCTGTCGGCACAAGCTCCAGACGCATCATCACCCTCCCTCCCCACTTCCTGCCCAGCTTTCTTTCAGTTCAGCTCCTTGAGCTGCCCACGTGTAAGGTCTGTGTTCAGTCCTCCCCACATCTGTTTCTAGCCCCGTCCCCCACTCCTCGCTAAGTGTCGCCTCCCCGGGAGGGGCCCCTGAGCCCGCAGCCCCAGTTAGAAGCCCCTGCAAGCTGGCCTCGTCGTGCATGTCCATCCCTGGACCCCCTCACTACAGCCGATGGATCATGGGGGGGTTCTTCCGGCCACGCCTCGCTCAGCTGCATGTCAGTTGCGTGCGCACAGGGGCAGGTCCGTCCCATTCACTATGCGCCCCAGTGCCTGGTACACAGCAGGTCTTCAGCGCACACTTCTGGAACGCCTGCGTGACTGAGCGCCAGCGCGTGGCGCAGGTGCCTGATGCCCTGGAAGATCACGGGGCAGCGCCTCCCAGGCCCGGGCCGCCCGGGGCAGGTCTTCCAGAACAGGGTGCGGGTCTGTCCCCAGACGCTCCAGGCAGTGGAGCTGGGGGCACGGAGTGGAAAATCCCTGCCCTGCCCGCTGTGGGGCTCCGGCAGGCGGGGACCCGGAGGACGGGGGGCGGGAGGCTGGAGAGGAGGGCCCATCCTCGGGGGGCTCCCCTCTTCTTTGGCCGTGGCGTTGCCATCCATAAAATGAGGTGCCCTCCGGCTCTGCCTGTCTTGTTCTGGAGCGCCCCCACAGCCCTAGGTCCACCTCATCCGATTCTTCCGCCTTCCTTCGCCCAGGAAGGCACAGTGCGAGGCGGGGAAGCTGTAGGGCCAGGCGCCACCGTCAACCCTCTCATGCGGTAGCACGTCTCTCAGTGCCGCCCCGTTCACAGGCCTGGTGTGAGGGAGGTGTTCTGTGCCCCTCACACAGCAGGTCTCACTAAACAGGGGCGGCAGGACGGGTGGCCGTTGTTATTAGAGAGAGTCGCTGCGGCCTGTCCCATCTCCATCCGCAGCACCTGGGCCTGGTGACCGGCCCGTGTCCACCTGCCCACGTGCACTCCGCCGGAAGGACCAGAGCGCAGCCCGCCGGGCCGCCCTGGGATGGAACGCCAGCCCGGCCTCCCTGACACAACCTGCCGGCCGCTCGGAGGGCCACCTGGGCGTGTGAGAAGCCCTCCAGGTGCGGCGCTACACCAGGCGCGACAAATGAGAAGTATTTGAAGAGCGGGACCATGAAGGCCGAGGGGCCACCGATCCGCTCCGGTCCTCCGTGGCCTTCCCTAGGCACCCACCTGCCACCCAGTTTGGGCCTAAAGCTGAGCACTGGACGGGCCTGCACCCCGCGTCTGGGAGGAGGGAAAGAACCAGGAAGGGGATGGTCGAGCGTCCCTGAAGACGTTCGGTGCCGAAGACACTGAGCAATATTAACTGAGGGTGAGACGGTGCCATTAATGATTTAATGGGTGGCTTCTCAGATGGAACAGGGCTGCGTAACCGAGGCAAAGATTTCAAACACCTAATGTAATTGCTACATGCAAAATCTGTTTGTACTTAGCTTTTAGTCTTGGAAATTACCAAGCTCTGTGCTGCTCCTACAATTAATTATTTCAGAGTTAAGAGTGAGAATACCCATTATTGTAAGAGACTCAGGTGATGGTGTTGATCCAACTTATAAAATAGACAGATTTGGTGCAACTGAATAATTTTCCTCGTCTCTGCACAAAATCAGGAATGCTAGTCATACTCAGGGGCTGGAGTGAACGCTTACAAACTGGTAGAGACCAGCCTATAATTACCAAAATAGAAAAAGAACAGCATTTTGTAATGAGTGACAAGCTACTGAGCGGAAATCTAATTTGGTCTAATTAAGCAGCCTTTTGTGAGGATTTGTCTTCCGATGAAAAGAGGGAGCTGAGGAGATCTAAATGCAAATGAACCCCATCATTTGGTTTTAAAGGGCCGGCTGAGACGAGTGTCTTCGCTGCGCAGGGCCTTCTCCTCTTCATTAGAGGGCGAGGCCTCTCCCTGTCACCTGGGCTGGCCCCGCCTGCTTCGGAGGAGCCTCATGCTTCTGTCCCTTGCCTCTCATATCTTTTCAGATAGGACACCTCGCGTCGACAGAGCTGTCAGGACGCTTTTGCTTATTCAGGAGCAAATGTTATTTTACCCAAAGTAATAAAAGCCGGTGGGGTTTTGCTTATTAAAGGAATTGGCTCCTGTGCTCTGAGGGGCACCCTCTGAAGTCGGGGGGCTGTGCGCACGCCCAGTGCCACTGGCACCGCCAGAGCCATCGGGGGAAGCCAACCCCAGGTCGCCACCGTGTGGTAGACCAGATGCCCGCCTGAGCTCCCCTGGGGGCCGCCCCTGGGAAGGCCCGAGGTCGGTGCGCTTGCCTCCTCAGCGGGATCACAGGCTCGGTCGTCTGACAGGGCGCACTCTCTGGGGCTTCTCTTTGGCCCCCAGAGGGTGAGGACGCGCATCTTGCCCCATACCAACGTGCCTGCGCCGGGCCTGCCACTGCATGCAGCTACTTCAGGGGTGAGCAGAGAGCAAATGATCGGCTGCCATTCGGGGATCCCTAAGATCACCTTCAACTTTAATAATTCACCAGGGCCACAGAATTCAGAGAAGCCACTCCACGCACGGTTATGCTTTATTACAGCAAAAGGAGCCAGACCCAACTCAGCAAACGGAAGGGCTGCATGGGGCAGCGTCCACGAGACCCCAGACACAGGACTTCCAGCTGCCTCTCCCGGTGGAGAGTGTTTCTTTCCCTCCATGGCAACCACGTGGGGTAAGAACTGCCAGCCAGTGAGGTTCCCCAAGCCTCGGTGTCCAGGGTTTTCTTGGGCGCTGCTCACATAGACACAGCTGACCACTCACATGCTTGACCTTTACCTCCAGCCCCTCCAGAGGCTGAACTGATGCTATGTTGGGTGAGGCCCCCCTATAGATCACATTGTTTGCAAGGATCAACTGGTGTGGCCCAAGACCCCCAGGTAAACTAATCAGGCAGGACATTCTGAGGGCTCTGACGTTAGAGGTTTACCTCCCAGGAGCTGGGCCGGGGCTCGCCCTTTCTCTGGAGCGTGCGGGGCGCGGACAGCCCAGGCCTGCTGAGTCAGCCCTTTGCTGCACACTGGCTGAGCCTGTCTCCCACCCACCCCGGAGGGGACTGGGACAACTGTGAGACCCGGGAAGCTGGTAGATGAGAAGGAAGAAAACAAAACACGTTCCCGTGCACCGACTCCGCGGTCTCCCGTCTGAGAGGGCTCCTCTGTGCTTTCAGAGAAATTGCAAACACTGGGCTTGTTTGTCATCCAAACAGGAGCGTGTTGAATGAGCGAGGGGGCCGCAGCTGCGGCTGGCTCTTTCAGCTCGGCCATCGCGAGGCCCCTCTGTGACCCCTGGGTCAGACCGAGTGCTCGCCCCCCGGCTGCCCGCCCGAGCCATCAGGCCCTCGCTCTTCCGTGGGAGGTCGGCCGTTTTCTCCTCGCCCTGACGGCATTCAGAAGGCCCAGGAGAGGGAGCTGCGGGAGGGGCCTACACTGAGCGTGGGACAGCAGAGGCACAGAGCACGCTGCGGGGGCACAGGGGACAGGGGAGCAGGGCGCCTGCTGCTCGTGAATGCTGGCCTGGACTGGGTGCTCGTGTCCCCCCAGATTCACAGTCCTCCCTGTGGTGGTGTGAGGAGGCGGGGTGCTTAGGTCAGGAGGGTGGGGCCCTCAAGAATGGGATTAGCGCCCCAGGAACGAGCAGCCAGAGAGCCTGCTTGGTTTTTTCCTACCATGTGAGAAGACAGGAGACGCGGGCCCTCTGTGAGGTAGGAAGAGGGTCCGCACCAAGCGCCCTCCTGACTCAGTGTCGGCACAAGACATCTGAGCTGTTCAGCTCAAATGCGACTCAATGTCAAGAAAGCTGCCAGCACCATTTTGTGTGGCTTCTATATTCTTCCTCTTGCTGCGCTATCACTTTCTCCCCACGGACTCCCCTGGGTTCCTCCCTTGGCCAGACCATTGAAGGCCCCCAAGCACTAAGGAAGCTCAGCCCCAAGCGGGCCTTGTCCCTGCCCCCACACCCCCTGGGCGGGGACACAGGAACCGGCCTGGGATCCTGCAACGTGCCCCACTGCAGACCAGCCTTCGAATGGGGGCGCAGTGGTGAAGGCGGCCATAGCACAAAATCTAAATGTGCTCTGACCCAGGTTTGCCTACTCCCCACGGGCATGGCCTCCAGGGGGCTCTCCCAGGTGCCTGGGGAGTCTGCCTGTGCCTTTCAGAATATCAGAAAAGTCAGATTCCAGAGAGCAGGGAACAAACCGCAAGGGAGGGTCTGAACATTTGCCTGAAAGCTGAAGGCGCACTTCCTCCCCCCTCCCAGGCCCCGGGCTCTGTGGATGCCAAGAGCAGGTAACGAAGTCTTCTGGTGCACAGCCTTCCCCATCTCAACAACAAACTAGTCAAGGCTTTTTGTCCCAATGGATGCACTTCCTTAATGTAAAACCATCCCAGAAGGACAGGGCATCTTCACCGTCCTACACCCCAGAATTCCCCTCAGAAATCAAATATAATCCTCTTTAAGAAGCTTTAAATAATTTTGAGCTTTCTTATTGACTTATTAAAATGCAGCTTAAAACACGCCTTTGATGCAATCCTTTTACAAGGGTCAGGGATATAAAATTTGAAGAAATCTGATTAGCAGATCAGGGGAGAGACCTAAGCAGTCAGACCCAATTTTGACGACGGCAGAGAAAACTCCCCATGGCAGTTCCGATACCCCCGACCAACCTGCCCGGGGACGGGGTGCCATTTTTCCTGCCTCCGTCCTTTAGCCCTTTATCCCTGCACGCCTGCTCGTCACTCACTTGTGATCCCTGCTGGCCCTCTGTGCGGAGAAATCGGCCGCCACAGCCCTCCCTGCGTCTCACCCCATCCCCGCCGCCCCATCTGCGCGCCACCCTCTGGTCCCTGTGACCGAGCCTTCTCAGACGCCCCTTTGTTCGGAGCTTCAAAGGGCTTAGCACATTCCAGGGTGGCCCCTGACCCCTGGCCTCCTCCAGCCCCTGTGGACCAGCAGTGTCCTGATGCGCCGTGAAGCTCGCATTTATCCCACGTCCCTGCGGTCACGCTTCTTCCTGGATGAATGGGCCAGAAGACACAGCTTGATCGTTTTCATGTTTGAGCAAATGAGTGAACGAAATGAATGAAGGAACGGGGGGGATGAGTGACTGTCCAACGGAGAGCCGCACAGGGCAGGGACCGGGAAATCCACTCTTCTGGGGAGATGCGTTCACCAGACCCCTCATATTCCCTATTTAAATAAGCAAGGTACCGATCTTAAAATGCAAACTAAATCATGTTTTTAACCAAGCAAGATTTTCGTAAATGCAAATCCTTACAAGGGACAGATCCCAATCCTATAAAGGAGCTTTGACACACTCAGGGTGCCCCGACTATGGCTCCAGAGCAGGCAGTGGACTTGGGTTTTTCAGACACGGGGCCGACGCGCTCTGGACTCCGAGAGGCTCAGCGCCAGTGCAGTCCCCATGGGAGCCGAGCCGGGGGACGCTCCCGGCTCACGTCCACGCATCGTCCTGCTTCCATACGCCTGGCTCGGCCTGGCCCGGGGGGCTCTCCCCAGACACAGCGGGGCGTCAGGCGACGCTCTGTGCAGGTGGCGGGGGGCCATGACTACCTGCCTGGCTGAAATTGAAGCTGCCCCTCACCAACTGAACGTCCTTGAGCGAGCAACTTCGCCTGCCTTTGCCTCAGTCTCCCCGGCCGTGAAACGGGAATGCCAGCCGGGGCTGTCTCTGAGGGCTGCCTGAGAACCAGAGGAGAGAATGCCCGTCGAGCGCTGGACGGAGCCACACGAAATGGGGGTTTCATGGGTCTGGATGGGACACACTGGCGCTTTCAAATGGTTCAGCCCAACAGGGCGCCCAGATGGGTCAACGCGCAGTAACGAGGAGCCATCATTACAGCCACAGTCCACCGCACAGCCAGCCACAGCCCTCGCAGGCAGCGGCGGGGCGCCCTCACTCCACGGCGAGGGGCCTTGGAAACAACTCCCCGAAGACCTGGCCATCTGGTCACAGAAAAGCCTCCCCGGGCCATCGCTCCACGTACAACGTGTCTGACAGGCAGCACCAGGCGTGTGCCGGGCACTGGGCTCGGCACTGGGGACGCTGAAATGAAGGACACGATTCTTGGTCTCCCCACACTTGTAATTTCCCGAGGGACAGAAAGAAAGAAAGGTGGTCACGGGGCAGGTCACGGGAGCCGTGACGGGGGTCTGCCCCTCCGCCAGATTCAGCAAATAAAGAAGGCACGGCACCAGCTGATTGCAAATTTCACATGAACGATTTTTTTTTTTTTTTTTTTAGTATCAATGTCCCCAATATCATATGGGACATGCTTGGTGTTCATTGTTTATCTGAAACGCAAATTTAACCGACACCCTGTGTTTTATCCGGCAGCCATGCCGGGTGGGGGTGACACAGGAGGGCAGCCGAGTCCGTCGGAGGAGCAGGGCCGAGGGCTGCGGCCAGCCTCCCCAGGAGCCCCTGGGGACCGGGCACTGACCGCCGGCCCCCAATCAAGGGCCTGGGGCCCGCGCAGGCCTTAGTCTGTTGGGGCTGCTGCGACAGACCAGCATGGTCTGCGGGGCCAAGGACTGACATCTACTCCTCACGGCCCTGGAGCCTGGCAAGTCCGAGATCAAGGCGCCAGCAGCCTTGGGGTCTGGCGGGAACGCACTTCAGGCTGCAGGAGGCCAACCTCCCATTATGTCCTCACACGGCAGCAAGAGGGCAGGGGACTCTCTGGGGTCCCTTCGATCGGGGCACCTAATCCCATCGGCGAGGGCCCCACCCCCGTGACCTGATCACCTCCCGAAGGTCCCAGCTCCTAATGCCTTCCCCTTGGGGGCTAGGGTGTCAACACCCCTCTCAGGTAGGAACTGCACTCCCCTCCTTGCCAGCAGAGTGCCCAGCACAGCGTCCGCTGTGACCCGAGGCTGGCGCGGCCCCGCATCGCCAACCCCCCTGCTTACGTTGATAGGGAAGCGTGAAAATATTTCAAAGCGGAACAAACGTGGGATTCTGAGAAGTGGCCTGAGAGGCCTGCGCAGGACCTGAGGGCGTGGCCATGGACCTGGTGCGGTGACGGGGTCCAGAAAGCGATGGAGAGAAGAGGGTGGCCCTCGCTGCGGGGGCAGAGAGCACTGTGGGCAGGCGGGGTGCTCGGGGTGGCACCGGCGGCACCCCCAGGGGCCCGGGTACCTGCCACGGAGTTCCGGGGAGCTGGGTGTGCGGCCACCTTCATTCTGTGGGAGCTCCCCAACCTCCGCCTCCCTGGGCGTCACTGTTGGTGGGTCTTGGGCCACAGACGTCAGGACCGAATTCTTCCCAACCAATCACAAAGCGCCACCCGCTTCCTGCAACCTCGAGCCTTGCACGCGAGGCCGGCTCATCTCTCAGACACTGGGGCACAGTGACCCACGGGACTTTGAGGGGCCTGCAAAGATGTTTTGATTTTTTTTCCAAGAAGAAGAAAAAAATAAGCCTATCCATTTGACAAAGATAATTTTTTTAATGGGCTAATGAAGGCAAATGTGCCCGGAGCCTGTGACTGCCACGCGGCCCGTGGCCCTGCATGTCTGTCTGTCGCCTTCAGTGAAGGCTCAGAGCACCGGCCTGCTGGGGAAACGGCCGCGTTTCTCTCTCAAGAGGAATGAGCACCCAGGTTTCAGGGCGCTGCTGTCCAGCAGAAAGATGCTGGGGGGAAGGAAACGGGACGCCATTGCCGCCCTTCCCACTGTCCTTGCCACCGTTGCCGCCCCTCCCGCCACCATCGTCACCTCTGCCACCATCCGGCTGCAGAGAAAGGCTCAGTGCTCAGGCTCTGCAGCCACGCCGACCTGGGTTCTAATCTCGCCTCCACCGCTCCCCAGCTGCGGACCTGGAGCGAGCAGGGGCGGGGCATCCTCGCTGAGCCTCTGCCCCCCCTGCCTGTGAAGGGGGGTAAGGAGGACGCCCCCACCTCCCAGGGCTGCTGCAATAACTGGGTAAGACAGGCAGGCACTGGGTGCTCGGGCTGGCCCGCGCGCACTCCCCAAAGGAGACCTGTTACCATAGCGATGACTCAGGCTGCGATGCCTTTGAAAACACCCACTTTTTAACAATGATGGAGCAACGAGTGGAATCGGAGTGAGGCCTGCGGAGGGGACCCGTGCCAGCTCCCTGGTTGTGCTGTTTCATTCGTTCGTTCAGTGGTCACCCACCATGGCAGGGGGAAGCGGGGTCAAGGGTGCTAGGGACCTCTCTGTGTTATTTTTGCAACTTCTTATGAGTCTGTAATTATTTCAAAATTAAAAATTAAAAACACGGAGCCAATGAGACACACTTCATAAAAGAGAATGTCGGCGCCAATAAAGGGTGAAGGGACTTTGCCAATAACCCTCATTTTCTGGGAGACGCGGAGGAGCCTCTGTGTCCCCTCACGCCCGCCCCCGCCCCCGTTCAGCTGCCGTGGTATTTTCCTTCATTACGCCAGCGCCTCAGAAGTAAACCTCTCTAATTTTCTACACCACAGCTATTTATTTAAATGCTAACTCGCATTATGAAGTGATAATCCACACGCGCAGGAGATAATTTATGAAGCATTTACATTAAGAGGAGCAGCTAATTGGGAGCATGTGTCTTATAAAGCCTCGCTAACACCAGAAAACTACAGATTAGGGGGGAAGGGAAGGTATTTTTCTCCTGCTTTTATCCTCTTTGGGGAGGCACTGGGGGGCAACGGTCTGTGTGGCTTCCCACGCCGGTCCCCCGAGCCTCTCGTGGCTCGTGTCTCTGGCCTCTCACAGAGACCCCCTATCCAGGCAGGCTGTCGACCCCCGCCCCCTCTTTTTGATAAGGGAGCATCTTTTTGTTTTTCTTAGAAAGCTTCTCAGCTTGATTACAATGCTGCAAGTGGCAAAGACGGTCACTACTCAGGTATTTACGTCTGATTGGAGAAAGAGAGGAAATTTGGGACGGGGGAAATAAAAATAAAAAGGTTGCATTTAATAATTATTTTGGGATCTCCCTTTAGAAAAGGCAGCCTGGCTTTGTGTGCACAGGCCGAGCATTAGACTTGAACACGTGGGTGCTTTGCATGTGCATGCTTGTTTACAGGCATGCACGTGTGTTCGTTTGCATATGCTTGCAAAGGGTTTAAGTGGGCACCTACTATGTGAAAGGCACTGGGGATGAAGCAAAAGAGACAGCACAGTGTCTGGTCATGTGACACTTCCATTCTAACCAGAAAGGCAGACATTACAGGATGATGCATTTAATTATTCCCGCAATACGCCTTAGAAAGAGCAGGCTGCTCTTGGGGTACAGAGGGCGGGGCTGGAGCTGGGCCTCGAATGGCCAGGATCGTCCCCAGGAGAGAAGTGTTGAGTTGGGAGCTGCAAGGTGAGGAGCAGCTGGGTGAGAATGAGCAGGGTGGGGCGCAAGGCCCGCGGGCGCCGCGTCCCGGGGAGCATGTGCCAGCGTGAGGCTGGGGAGAGGCACGACCTCACGTAGGGAACGCGGGGCCGTGGCCCGTTTTAAGGGCTCTGATCTGTGGTCCGAGGCAGTAGGAGCCCTGAAGGTGTTCCGCAGGAGGGGAGAGTGACCTCGTGCCATCTGCATTTGCCATGTGACTCTTGTCCCAGCACACTTGACTCACCGAACTTTGAAAGGGATGGTAACCCCTCACGCCCTTTAGGACGGCACCCCAAGAGGAAAGAAAGGAACGAGTGCCGGCAAGGGCGGGGGGAGTGAACACTGATGCGCTGTCGGGGGCGGGGGACGTTACATGGAGCAGCCGCAGTGGAAGACAGTGTGGGGGATCCTCAAAAAATTAAAAATAGAGCTAGCATGTGATTCAATGATCCACATCTGGGTATGCACCAAAAAAAAAAAAAAAAAAAAAAAAAAAAAAAAGGCCGCGTCTCAAAGGGATATTTGCACAGCCGTGTTCACAGCAGCATCGTTGACACCAGTGAGGCTGTGGAAGCAGCCCAACCATCCATCGACAGAGGGTGGGTGAACAGACAGTCCCTGCACACGGTGGGGTATCATCCAGCCAGAGAAGGGGGAGGCCCTGGCACCTGCTACCACTCGGGTGAGCCTGGAGGGCATTGTGGGGCTGAGAGGAATAAGCCAGTCACAGAAGGGCGACTACTTTGGTTCGACTGACAGGAAGGGCCTCGCTAGCAGAGCCAAGTCCACAGAACCGGGGCGCCAGGGGCCGGCCGAGGGAGAAACGGGGAGTCACTGTCTCATGGGACGGCCTCATTCTGCAAGATGAAGAGGGTTCTGCGGTGCCGGCCACACAACAGTGGGCGTGTGCTCATGTGACTGAGCCGCGCACCGAAGAACGGGTAAGCCGGTAAATTTTGTTATGCGTGTCTTACAACTGCAAAAGAGAAACAAAACAGAACAGAAAAAGGATGTTCCCAGCGCGGGACACTTGGCCGCGCCCAGTATCAATGGTTCCTTTGGATCAAAGAATTGGGGCTGCCCACGCCCCCCGCTGGGCAAGCCCTTGGGGTGTGATGAGGAGGGATCAGACAGGCTTCTGGAAGGGGCGCCAGGGCTGGGGGAGCTAATGCTTCTCTTAAAGGGGCGTGTCTCAGCCGGGTGTCGCCAAGTCAACCCAAATAGCCTTTCTTTCCCGGGGACCCGACATGCAGAACTTTGTCCGTACAGCCAGGAGGGCGATTTAACCTTCGTTACCCAGCATCAGGTGTTGCGCTATGGTCCTGTCCCCCCGCCCACGCGTCCCAGGGCCTGCCTTCCTCCCGGGACTGGGTGCACAGGTGGGCTGGCTCCGCGCAGCAGAGACGTCATCTGCAGGTACCTCGCGTTTGTGTGAATCAAGTGGTTTCCGAGGGGATTCTGGGGTGGGGGCAGCCGCCCTTTAGAATCACTCAGGAGCTTTTAGTAAGTGCTCACGACGGTCGCACCCTAGATCTGCTGCGGCCACTATCCTTTGTGACCTAAGTCAAAACCCCCTCACTACAGCTTTTGCAGGTTTGGCTGGTCGTGACTTCCGATCCACGGACCCACGCGGATGGGGCGTTCTGAGAGTCTGGCGAGGGCCTCCCCCCGGCCAGCTCACAAGGGGCCTCATGTTGAACTGCCATTTATTTATTTTTATGTATTTAATTATTATTTTATTCATTCATTCATTCTGCCTCTGCTGAGTGTTTTGTCTCCTCGTGCCCCGGCCTTGTTCTCTGAAAGCCGGCCGCTCTCCTGAAGGGCTGGGGGCCAGTGGCAGAGAAGTTGCCTGTTCTGTCCTAGGACCCAAGCGAAGAGTTTGACAGAATTGGGGGACTTTTTAAGAAAGTTTATAGGTAGCCTCTTTTAAGTGATTCTTGTTTGTGGTATAAGTCAAACAGTCAAACGTGTGTGAAGACAAAGTCTGCAATGTCCTTTCCCTCAGCGTTGACATCCGGGTGAGTCCCTCTACGCCTCCTCACTAACACAGATGTGCACATATCAACGTGTATACAAATATCGGGGTGTTTCCCTATGCAAGTGGGATCTGAGACCCTCCATAGACCCAGGGCCTATGTCTAGGTCTAACCTCTGCTTTTTCGGGCCTATGTAATATTCCACAGTGTATACATGGTGTTCCCCTCATAGTCGTCCATGACCAGTCAGGATGTTTCCATTTCTTAGTTTTTGGGGTTTTTTCAACAGCAAGCAAGGCTGCTGCAAACATCCTTGAATGTATATCGACGCTTAATAGATTTCTGTAGATGCGATTCCCCAGTATTGGAGAGTTGGGCAAAAGCATATGTGAATTAGATATTTTTTTAAATGGAGACAACTTTCCACAAAAGCTCAGTCCCCACCGTGAGTCCACCGCTCGTTCCCTTGAGCGGTGCCGTTCGGGGCCACAGCCACTAGCCCCCCTGTGGCCCTCGAAGTGTGGCCATCCCTGACCAAGATGTGCAGTCAGCGCAAAGGACACCCCAGGCTTCAAAGTCATGGTACAAGAGAGAAGTGTAAGAGAGCCCATGAATAGTTTCTATATTAATTATGTGTTGTAGTGCTGCAGAATTGAATATGTTGGGTTAAATGATATATTATTAAGATTAATGTCACCTTCCTTTTTATCTCCTTAATGCAGACCCCAGAATATTCAAAACCACGTGTGTGGCCCGCGTGGCTGTTCTACGGGCCGGCGCTGCTCCAGACCCCCGCGCTCCGTAGCCGTGTGGCCCCGGAAAGCGGCTGCCTAGGCAGGTGCGTCTGCGCTGAGGCCCCGCGCTGCCTTCCCAGGCTTTTTTGACCTGGTCATGTCATTAAGCCTCTCCAAGCCTCAGCTTCTTCATCTGTAAAATGGGGACGTTGGGAGGGTTCATGGGAAAATGTCTGCGGAGACAGAGCCTGGGGCCTGGGTGGGGCGCACAGCGATGGGACCGGCCTTATCCAGCCACCCTTTTCCCGCCCTGCTGGGGCGCAGGCTCCGTGGAGACAGGCCTGGGCCTTCTCCCAGCACCTGGCCTGGCACCCAAGCGGGGCGCAGGAGTTCCAATGTGCTCATTACTGCTGAGCACCCGTCCTCCGTGCAGCGGTCCAGCGGAGGCCGCAGAGCGGGGGGTCGGGAAGAGGGAGAAGGCCGAGGGAGCATGTAAGCTGCCTGTGCGTGGAGAAGGTGGCCGACCGCTGTGGGGGACGGCGTGCTCTCAGGCTGTGCACAGCCAACCTTTCGGAGGGTGATTCTCAGCGCCTGTGACCTTAGAAAATGGGAGTAGCCTTTGGCCCAGCAACACCCCACTATGGTTTTGCCCACAGAAGTACGCGCTCATTGATACAAACCCGTTCCCGTGGTGTAGTGTTACCACACTGAAAACTGGGAGAGGCCAGTGGCGGGGGTGGCTGCGTGTTTCAGGGCCCCACGGTGAGTGCTCTTGTACCTGCTGCTCCAAAACATGTCCCAGCCCAGGCACAGGTGACGTTAAAGAGGCCAGGAAAGCAAGCATCAGCGGTGAAAGAACGCAAGCAGAAAGCTCAGCATCACTTGCCTGCGCTTACAGGTTTCCTGGAGCAACGCACAGGAGAGGAGAGCCCTGCAGAGCTGGCTCCCTGGGACCGGGCTGGGTCCCCTCCTCGCCCGCAGGAACCCACCCCCTTTCTGCTGCTCCCAGGCTGAGCTTTGCAAGCAAGTGCACACTGCAGCGCAGCTCACGCTGGGACCCTGGGGCTGGCTGTGTGACAGCGACTAATCGCCGCCTCTTTGCGCCCTTTCTTCTTGCCCCTAAAATGAAGGGGAGGAGATGTTCGATGAACAGAATCAGGCGCCCACCCTCTGCAAGGGACCAGGGGTCCTCTCTGGGTTTCCCTGATTTTTTCTCCTTAACATTTGTAGAGGCAGCTGGAAAGGACCCATGGGGCTTTTAAAAAAAATGCTTACTGCTGTCTCAAGGACGCCGGCTCCAGAGCAGAAGCGGGGAGAAGTCGCAGGCGCTCTGCGGTACCTCGCCGGCCGGGCCGGGCCCCATGCAGGAAGCCTGCCTCTTTAACAAAGCGTCGCCTGCACACACTAGTAATTGCCTTGTTATGGCCATTGGGTCATCGTTCATCGGCGGGCCCGGGAAGAGCCAGGGGGAGAAGTCTACCTTTGCTAAACCAATATCCCCATGACAACCCCCTGCGGTCTTCCCATTGTGGTCCCGGCAGAATAAATCCTCCGTTGCTCTTTGCTGAAAGATCATGAAGACATGATTAAAGCTCTAGATTTATAGCTTCTTCGGGCTCGAGAAATCAAGCTGCTCCCGCTGCTACAGCCTGCCCCTGTGGCTGCTGGGGACAAGGGGGTGGGGAATGGGGACAGCCCCTGAACCCCAGGGAATGCTCCCGACGCAAAGGCGGTTAACGTGTTAGCAGAACCACAGCAGGGACCACTGGAGGGACCATGGGGTCCCCATCCCCTCCTGCCATCAGGGAGAGAGACAAGCAAAAGTGCTCTCCGGGACCTGGGCATGTCCTTGGCCTCACGTCTCGTCCAACGCGTGGGTCCCCTACCCGCCGGAAGCAGCCGGCCTCTGCTGGCGTTCCTGCTCACGTGTGCTCTCTGTGGGCAGCTCCCTTGCGTACGGTCACTTTTTAAGTGCATGTGGGCTGTGCATCCTGAGAGATCCCTACAGTCACCAGGGAAGATTTCCACGGAGACCAGGGGATGTGGGTGGGGCCAGCACCGCTTTTCAAGTTTCAATTAACTTGAAAGCGGTCGGTCAGTAAGCCCCATTGCTCACGAGGTTGCACGGTGGATGGTGCCCTGCACCCACCCATATTCCTAGACCTGGACAGTCAGGAGCAGTTTCTTGAAGGTCTTCAACAAGCACATACACCATCCATCCATCTATCCGTCTGCCTGTCTGTCCGTCCATTCAACCAACCACCTCGGCTGGATTGCATGCACGGCAAAAAAATGAGGCAATGCCAGGGTTATCACCTGAGCTGCTACAGGGAAGGGAAGTCGCACTTTCTCCAGATTATCTTTTCATTTTTACCCCAAGGGAAGGGAAAATTCGATAACCCACGGGCCGGTGTGGGTGTCCGGCCTGCGGGTGCCCTCAGCCCTGGCTGCGCTCAGGAGGAAGAGTGTGGCTTCAGAAGGGCCCAGTCACTTCCTGGTCCCCCCACCGACCTCTGCCTCCAGGGAACGCCTCCCTTCCCTTAGTGCTGGTGCGCTGCAGAGAGCAGCTGCCGGGGGCAACAAGAGACGCAGCCAAGAGCTTTTCCTCTCTGAATTTTCCAGGGAGTCTGTCTTCATCTGTGCTGCCTGCGACGACAGCCACCAGCCACCAGCCCACCAGTGCTATTTAGATTTCAATGAATTAGAAAATAATTTAAAACTTAGTCTTCACCCGCACCAGCCCGACTCCATGGGCTCAGCACCCTCCCGTGGGAGCCGGTGACCACACCGGACAGAGCACGGGAGGGACCCTTCCGTCACCTACCAAGCTCTCCTGGTCGACACAGTGCCACTGCCCCGGGTCACTGTCTCCATTTCTCTCTGGCCTGTGTAGCCCTGGCCTACAAACAGAAAGAAGAATTTTCTTCTGCTGAGTCAAGATCATTGTTACAATTAATACTTTGCCTTCCTGGGCAAGACCACATGGACAGACAACGCAGGGGCCAGAAGATTCAGCTGAGATGCCCTGATGGGGAGGAAGACGTGGGTGAGGGGGGATCAGCTGAGCCTTCCTCCTGCCACGGCAGCCCCCCCCCGCCCCCGCCCCCGCCCGGTAGGCCCCGGCCAAGAAGCCTGTCGTTAAGGAAGAAATCAAAGTCCCCGAGAACGTCGCTGCAGCTGGAAATAGCGCTTCTGCGTGATGCAGGCCCGCCGAGGGCCCAGGTCAGCACAAACACACCTCGCTGCGGGATAACAGACCCGTCTTTACGGTCTGATTTAAGGCCTGGCAGGACTTTCATTGCTTCAGCCTGGCCCTCACGCACACTGTGAGGCCGCTCTGAGTCGCGAGGCAACCCGCGCCTGGAGCCCAGCGCTCCTGCTGCTCTGAGCGACTGAGAAGATGGGGCCATAAAAGCAGACGAGGGAGGCCCGGGCCTTGGAACCGGATGGATCGGGCGGCCAGCCTCCTGACTGCGCTGGGAGAGTCGGGCCGAGGAGCCCGGAATGCCGGCCTCGTTACGTGGGGCGTGCAGGCCAGTTGGAGGAAGGAACAAGGAGGCGCTTTAGGAGCCGATTTTATCCGAGGCGGAATCAGGTGCGCTGCTCGCCACTCGCTCCGCCTCTGCGCTCGGCTGCCCTCTCTCTCTCTCTGCTTCCCTGAGCGCGGGCGGGCGGGAGCCGAGTGTTTTCAGCTGCCGGAGGAGGCTTGAAATATTACAGAGGTGGCGTGCGGAGTGCTCCCCGTGGCCCTGCCCCGATGGCACACGCGCAGACATAAAAAGCAAATGCCATCAGTAACCCGTCGCCGGAGCCCGGCGACGAGCCCAGAGCTTTTCTCCCTGCCGGGGCTGTTAGCGGCGATGTATTTCTCCCTGCTCTAAGCACCATCTTTCCCAAGGCTGCATTACAATGATTTATCAACCCCATTTCTGGGGAAAACGAATAGATCAAAGTGAGGAGAAAGAAAAGGAGACTGGAGCAGCTGGAGGAAGATATTGAAGCGCGAAGCAAAAAACACAAGTGAGGGACTAGGCGGTGACACCATTGAGCTATATTCCTCGCTGCACAACTATCAGAGAAAAATAATAGTGAAACCTCGATTTTAATCCTTTTTCTCCTTTCGAAGCAGCAGCCTCCTGCCGGACATGGGGCTCTGAGCCGTGCGGGGCGCAGGGCCGCTCAGCACGCGGCCTGGCAGGGGCTCTGCCACGGGGGGCAGGGGGGGGGGGCTTGAATGTCAGCCACATCCTCTCCATCCTCCTCTTCGGGGGCTGGCCATTCTGGGGGACTCAGTGGGCTCCTAAGGAAATAGGAAGACTGCCCTATGTCACCTTGACAACGGGAACTGCCTGGGGTACGACGTGGTCCCAGTGAGACCTTCTAAAATCTCCAGCTGGGTCAAAACCCTCCTCCATCGCCTCCCAGTGGTTGTTTGCCCGGACGGCGGGGCTCCTTTGAGCTGCTGCTCTCTGCGAAGGCCAGAGGAAGGAGCAACAGGCTTGAGGCCCAGGCTGCCAAGCGGGGCCACCGTGAGGGACCCCCTGCCCCCAAAATCTCTAGCGGGCTGTGCCCTGCAATCAGTCCATTGTGAACGCAGAGGCTGCTCAGGGCCCCTGCGCTGTGCACCCCGGGGGATAAAAGCCACGCCCCTAATTTTTTTAGGAAGTTTGGTTGGACGCATTTCTGGAGGCCGCCTGGAAGCTCAGGAGCAGTACCCAGGGCGCCCTAGGGAATGTCAGACGGGGGAGCTGGCCAAGGCCGGGGCATCGGGGTGGGGGGCAGGCCTGGCTGCCTGGAGCAGGCACCCTTTGGAGTGGGTCTCGCAGGAACTGCTGTGGACGGGGTCCCTCCAGTCACCCGCTGTCTGTCCGTCACAGAAAGGAGTGCTAGTTTTTATTACTCATTTACTGTTTCTCTTTCCCTGTTAGAATGTAAGCATAGGAGAAGCATTTTATCTCATCCACCGCTATTTCCCCAGAGCCCAGGACGGTGCCCGACACTTAGTAGGTGCTTTGAAAGACGGCAGGGAATGAATGAATGATTGATTGAATGAATGCATGCCTGCCGGGCACAGCCTCCCACTTCCTCCCTGGAGCCCCGCAGCACCGCTCCTGGCACGCGTGGTTCTCCCCGTCTTACGGGCGAGAGAGCCAGGAGCGGCCAGGTCACTTGCTCAAGGTTGCACAGCTAGTCGGTGGCCGCCACATTGCCTGGCCTGTCCACACCTGAAGGTAGGGGTTCCTGACTCCACTGACGGCCGTGCGCGGTTGCAGACTGAGGAGAAAGAGACGGGGGTGGGGTGGTGTTTGTTTTTGAAGGCAAGAACCTGGGGCATAGCAAAGCGCCAATGACTTCTGCACGGTGACAGATGACATTGCCAGCAGCTCGGTCCTGCCCATCCTGACAAGGCCTAAGGAAGGCCCCGTACCACCTGCAGCAGAACAAAGAGGCCGCTCCTCTCACCCGAGACATCACCAAGCTGTGCCTCCGGCTGGGGTTCTTGCCAGTGGCTTCTCTGGTAAAAGCCAACCCCATACAACATCTGTAGGAGGCTGTTGTCACCAGGGGGTAATTGGCATGGAGTGTTGTGACATTCTGTGTCCTCACTCTGGGGGGCCCTAGGATGCTCCAAGTGATCGAACTCTACGACTTCAGGGGATTTCGAAACAGGGCCTTGGCATGCGCGGTGGCTGGGAGAGGGGGCTCGCGTCTCGGGGGACTGAGGTCAGCAGGCTGCCCTCGGCACCTGGAGCCGTGGGCACGGCCACCTGCAGGCGGGGCCGCTCGCTGGCTGCCCCGGCCCACCCTCTCAGCGGCACGGGCTGCCTGGGCCTGGCCACACTTACAGGCGTGTCCACTGTCTGAAAAGCCAGTGGGCCAGTCAGATGAGTAAGAGCACCTATTTGCTTTCCTGAAGGAGCCTGCGTTTTTAGAAAGGATGCACCACATGGTTCTCGTCAATAGGGTGTGGCGTTGAACCAGGGCTCCCCTGGTAGAACGGGGGTGTGGGGGGGCTCCACCGAGTGCAGGCAAGGACGTCGATTGGTTCCAGAATCTCTTCCCCCCGTGGCAGGTGAAAAACCTGGGGACATATGGATACTGCTGATGGAAAAAGAAGCTTCATTCCCCTCTATTCGTGTGGGGACATGAAACCAAAGTTTCACCCCAAAAGTTGAAAGAAACCGAACAGACTTCCATCGGTTGTTTAATACTTTAGGAAGCACTCGGGTCCCTGGCATGACAAGCGGCTCACTGTCTTTTCCGCCTGATCTGGTTTTTAAATAGACAAGTTACAAACCTCCTGAAAATGGGAGTTTGTAATTGAAATATTGATAAACTCTTCCCCATAAAGAATCCACTAGATGCTGCAGTAATAACTAGGAAATAGGCCAAAAAAAAAAAAAAAAGTAAGAAGAATAAGAATGCTTTTCTCTGCTTTGCCAAGAAATACAATGGTAGAGATTATTGCTTACAAAACACTGCTGCCTTTCCTCCAATTGGATAGAAAAAAATGAACCCCGATAAATTACGATGCCCCTAAATTCCAAAGAATGTGCATCAACTACCGGGGGGCCGCCATCATCCTCCCGGGCAGCCGACTTATTAGGACCGTAATTTATTATTATTATTATTATGCTTTGGTGCAAGTACACAGGCTGATAAAATTCAAATCTATTAAAACAAACGTCCTCCTTTCTCTGAATCAGGAAAGGACAATGTTCCAACGGGCAGTACTGTAAATTAGAAAAGCACATTGTTCTTAGAGGCTCAGACGTATGAGCCCAGGAGACGGCAGCAAGGCGAACATCCCCTGTGATCCAGGCTTCCGGACCCCCACCCCGGCACCCAGGGGTGGCGGCAAACTGGGCGGCAAGATACAGGGCTGGGGACCGTCCTCTGAGGCTCCTGCCTGCAGCCTCCGAACCGAAGCCCTTTTTCTGAAGATGTTTCTGTTATTGCTAAACGCACAAATCTTTCAGCTTCCGTTTTGACCAACATGGAGACACATTTCCTTCTTCAAGAGATACAAGTTACAGTGGCTTTTTAAAACAGCTTGAATGTTGGCTTTGGAAGGATTTGAGGAGTCGCTGAGTCGCTCCCTCCCACGTGCAGGGCAGGAAACTGAGGGTCCCCGGGGGCACGCAGGGGAGACTTGGAGCTAAGGGCCTGGCCCGCGGCAGGATTCACCTGGCCTTGCCGCCGGGAGACTTGGCCAAAGAAAAGCGCCGAATCTGACATGGCCCCCCTAAGTGATTGCCGACGTTCTCTTACTGGGAACGGAAGGGCCTTTAAGAATAAAAGAATTAGAGAGTCAGAAAGGGCCGCAGGGGCGTCCGGTCGGCCTGCTGCTCGGGCTCGGCGAGTGTTCCCTGGGAAGGCGCTGGGTCTCCAGCGGGCGCTTAGCTCCCGCCGGGCACCCCTGTGCCAGCGCAGCCCCGCCCGCTGGATGGCCACGGGCTTGAGCATCTCTGCTTCACAGCCAACCAACAGAGCGCCCCCTGGAGCTCCCGCCAGGGTCCTGGCCCCGGGCCTCAGCCACTCGGCAAGGGCCTGACACCTGGTGGGGATCCCATGGTGATGGCAGTTACACAGTTCTTCCCTTGGAGCAAAACGGAAAAGCCATCTTTGTATCCATGGGACACTCTCCAAGGGCTTGAAATTCGTCGTCGGATTCAACCTTGGCCTTCTCCTCTCTTTCAGCTGGTCCTCCCATGGTTTCCAAGCTGGCCACCAGCCTCCCCTCCACCTCCCCAATGCCCCCTGCTCCACAGGCGACCAGAACTGGGCCCAGGTGCTCTGTGCAGAGGAGGGGGGCCGCGAGCCGGCATTTCCTACTCACAGCATCAGGTCCCTTTGGCGGCTGCAAGGCCGCGCTGCTGACATGCTGGGGTCACCCGTGGGCTCCCGAGAAGGTAGCGGCCCGCGCTTATCGAGTCGTGACTGCGCATGCTCCCCTGCCGTGGCCCCTCCCCCAGCGCGCTCGCAGGGGCCTGGAGCGGGACCGGCGCAGGGCAACCGGCCCTGAAGGCTGCAGAGGAGCGCTGATGGGCTTGCAATGGGACAGTGATGAGAAGTGAATTATTTTTTTGGAAAGATCCTGGCGACGCCACGTGGGGAGCAGAGTGGAGGACGCGTGAGCAGGTAGGGAGATGCCGGGTGGGAGGCGGTGGCACTGAGCCTGGGGAACAAGCAATGACGGCCCTGGGCTCAGCGGGAGCGGGAGAGATGAAGCGAGCGGATAAAGGGTCTTCACAAGCGTGGTACAATGAGGAGCAGAGGAGCACAGAGCAGGGCCGCAGTGTGGCTGCCGGATGGCTGACCAGGCACACTCACTGGCGGAAGTGAGCCCCGCACACACAGCCGCTTCCCAGCACAGCGCGTACAGACCGTGTGTCCACGGAACCAGGGACCACCCGACATCACAGGCCTCGTCCAGGCGCTAAAACCACCGGCACCAAAACACCGCAGTGCGCGGCAGGCCCACCGCCCACATGCGCACGTCCAAACCGAGCTCATGATCTTTCTGCAGACCTGCTCCCCTTCCGGAATTTCCTATTTGGGTCAGACCCAGCACTATGGACTCAGTTGCCCAAAATCTTGATATCTATCCTCAACTTCTTTCCCTTTCCCTCCAGACCCAATCGGGAGCCCCCTGAACAGGGCCCCAGGATACTCCTTGGCCTCTCCCTGGCCTCTCCCTGCCACTGCTGGCCTCCTTCAGGGCTCCCCGGCAAGCGCACCTCCAGCGGCCCCTTCCGGGCCACCCTGCCCCTGGGTGCACCCCTCCAGGCCATTATCACTCTGCAGCCAAGCCGTCTCGCCATAGCCAGCTCTGTCCACGTCACTCCCCCACGTGAGACCTGTGAAGCACCCGCTGTCTGTAGGATCAGAACCGCCATTTCCAGGCGTGCAGGGTGGTGTGATGGTTACGCACGCGGCCCCCATAGCGAGAAGGCCAGAGTTCAGATCTGCGCTTGCAGCTGCGAACTGCGGGTGTAGGCATGTTCATGAGCCATGCCTCTGTGCCCTCGCCTGTGGGATGGATAACATGAGACCTGTATCCTAGAAGCTTGGTGCCTGGCACGCAGGATTGAATGGGTGCTGGTGTACTCACTGTTTTTGTTTTACATGTTTATTCTTAGAGAGGGGAAGGGAGGGACAAAGACAGGGAGAGAAACATTGATCAGTTGCCTGTCGTACATGCACGGACCGGGGACCAGGCCTGCAACCCAAGCCTGTGCCACCAAGGATCGAACCGGCGACCTTTTGATTTGCGGAACAACACCCAGCCCCCTGAGCTACGCCTATCAGGGCTACTCGCTGTTTTAATTATTGAGACCCTATGCCCGCACTTGAGGCCATCTCCTGATTCCCAGCACCCTCACTCCCAGGCCCCCCCGTTACGGCCCAGCAAGCCGAGCGGTCGGCGGCGCCCACTCACAGCATCTGCTTGTCTCCCGGCTCCTCCACACGCTGTTTCCCTTTCCTGGGACATCCTCCCACCTCACGTGTCTCCCGAACGCTTATCGTCATCAGAGTTAAAAATCATGACATTAGCAAGTGTCAGTGAGGATGTGGAGGAACCGGAACCCTTGTGCACAGCAGGAGAGAACGCGAAATGTTGCGGCCACTTTGGAAAATGACACAGGGGAGCCTGACAAAGCCAAGTATACACGGACTGTGTAACCCAGAAATCCCACTCCTCAGCACTTACCCAGGAGAAGAGAAATGAAAAGATAAGCTCACACGAAAGCGGGCCCGTATTCACAGCAGCGTCACTCACGGGGGCCCCAGGCTGGCCGCGGCCCAGCTGTGGCTCGGCTGGGGGCCGGCACACAGGCCGTGGCCCACCCACACAGCGGGAGACTGCCGGCCGGAACAGGGAATAAAGTGCTGCTCCATCGACAGCGTGGATGGCTCTCAAACGTGTCGTGCTAATGACGGAAGTCAAACGTGGAAGATGATGAACTATATGATTTCATTTCTATGAAACTCTGGGAAACACAAAACTGGGGCAGAAAGCAACTGCGGCGGCCTGGGGAGCGAATAGAAGGGAGGTCAAGTCCAAGGGGCGCAGGAGCTTTAGGGGTGATGGGACTGTTGTGCATCATGACCATGATGGTTACGTGATTGTACAAGTATCAGGATTCATCGAACTGTGTGCTAAAAATGAATGGATCTTACTATATGAACCCTACCTGGTGTGGCTCAGTGGATTGAGCACCAGCCTGCAAACCAAAAGGTCGCTGGTTCGATTCCCAGTCGGGGCACAGGCCTGGGTTGACGGCCAGGTCCCCAGTAGGAGGCACTCAAGAGGCAGCCACACAGTGATAGTTCTCTCCCTCTTTTTCTCCCTCCCTTCCCCTTTCTCTAAAAGTAAATAAATAAAATCTTTTTTAAAAACTTAAAAAATGTCTTCATAACCAATGATGAAAGAAAACATGTGAAACCAACGCACAGACTGGCCCCTCTATGAAGCCTCCTCTCACGTTCCCCTCTGGCTGCCCTTTCCTTGTCCCCTCCCAGTTGCTGGACTTTTCCCACGGCCTTGGCAGGAGGTCCGACGGGTCCACCTCGGACGGGCCGAGGCAGGCCCCAGACTCCCCCATTCACCCCTGCCCCCTGCACCTGGTAAGCGGGAGACGCCACTCACAGGACCCTGTCCCAAGAGCTCGGCCAGGTGCTGACTGGCACGTCCCCGTGTGAGCCTCACAATGACCCGGAGGTGGGTGTACCATCCCCGTTTTACAAAAACCAGAGGCTCCAAGAGGCTGACTGAATACCTGCCACGTCAGGCAGCTCGGTGTGGTGGGGCTGGGCTTTGAAGCCAGGTCCGCCTGCCTGTCTGCCTGCCTGTGTCAAGGCTGCGCCTTGAACTCAGTGTCCCACGCGTGTGAGAGAGAGGACGCAATCAGGGATGATGTTTTATTGAATCTAATGGAATCGGAGCCATTCCACGTCTCCTCTGCCCCTTCTTCCCAGGTCATGTCCTCAGGTTCTGTGATGTTTGTGTAACATGCGTGCGTGTGTGCTCTCGATCCACTAAAATCTGAGCTTCCCCCTCTCTTCGTGTCTGAATTAAACCAAAAAGCTAAGTGAGCCCTCTGCCCAGGAGACCAGTGTTACCTTGCACACAGCTAGCACCTCCGAGTTGTCATCTAATTAAGCCACACTCCCAAACAAAGCGCATAACAGTGTCACCGCCTTAACAATGGCTGCCTCCCCTGACAGCCCCTCGCTGCCACTGCCGCTGCCACGCCGAGCGCCGTGCGGCTGTAAAACAGATGATCCCCGGCTAAGGAAGCCGCACCCCAAAGCAGGCCTCTTCCTTCTGCGGCTGGCCCTTGAGCGTGGAGTCGTTGTAAGAAGTATGCTAGGGCTGGGGACAGAGGGAAGAAGCAGGTCGATTCTTTAATCAGCCCGATTTTCTGGTATGTTCTACCAGTTAGCATCCTGGAAATCCCCCCTTTCAAAGCACAGGCTGTGCTGCTGTTTGAAGTCCCTGCGTACCCTGCTGTCGGTGGCTCCGTGCGTGCGTGCTCAGCGAGAGGACGGTGAGGGTGGAACTATGGAGGGAGGGCGCGCTGGTCTGCGGGGGCTCGAGCCACGTCTGCGCCTTGCTTGATCGGGGGCCGGCAGGGAGGGGCCACGCTCCAGGTAGCGGGAGCGAGGCCCACGTCCGCGTGGGGAGGTGGAAGCCACCGGCAGCTTCCTGGGGGCCTGCTTCCTGTTATTCGCTAGGCTTGAAAGGGAACGGGAATTAGAATAACATGGCTTTTTTTTCCTTGGGAGGGGGTCCCCTAAAATAGTAAATGATCGATTAATTTGACCTAGTTCACCCTCTGCATCCCCCGAAAGGGGCAGGTGCTGAGGGACAGGGGGAGGTGTGCCGCCTCCCGCTGCCTTTGGCACCAGGTTTCACTCATTAGCTGATTTTAAGGGGAAAACCAGGAAATGCGGAAGCAGAGGCCAGTGTGGGTCCTGGAGAGTCGGCTCCGGTTGGAACCCTGGCTGCCCACCGCGCCGGCTGCGACTGCAGGGCGGGTCGCCTCTCCTCCTCCAGCCTCCACGGTCTCCTCTGTAAAACGGGACTCGTGCCTCTCACATAAGGCCGCGGGAGGACAGACTTGAATGAGGCGTGTGGACACATCGCTTAGCACGCTCTCCGACCCAGAGCGGAGCCCTCGGTAAAACGCAGCGTTATCTTTGTTGTGTGATCCCGCCTCCCATTGAGAGAGAGAAGAATGCCGCAGCCACGCTCACGTGGCCAGTGCCAGCGCACGTGGAGCGTATCCGACGCAAACCTATGAGGCTGTGCCAGCGTGAGAATGTGGATGGGGAGGGGCCCGGCTCCCACCGGGTTTTTCTGACCAAGTCTCCTACTTAGAATTCAACCCGTCAACGCAAAGGGTACCGAAGAAAAGAATGAACTTGGGGAATGTGCCGAAGGGTGGGGAGGAGGTGCCTATTAATTCCGAAACCCAGGTAAAGCATCTCCCCCCGACCCCGCCCACCTCTGCTCCTCGCGAACTTTTTGTGGTAAGGAGTTGACTGCTAAGGACATATCTTCTTATCCGCACGTTGGCTCTGGCCTGTCACCCCACAGTAGCCAGGGCACTGGGAGGAGGCGAGCCGGCGTTGTTGAGTCCTACCCCTGTCATCCTTAGCACCACTGCATCATGTGGCGCCTGGCGGCGCGGCCCAGGGGCAGCCTGCATGAGAACCACCAAAATGCAGATTCCCGGGCCCCTCTGAGTCAGACTCTCCCAATATGGGGCCCAGGAGCCATCGTTTCGACAGGCTGCCCGGGGAGCTAGGTGACGTGTGAGACGCGCTGTCAGGCGTCTGTCCCAGCTTCCCTGGAGCTGGCGGTTCTGTGGCAAAGGAGGAAAGTGGGACCACCCACGCCCGGCAGACTCGGGGACCCGAGGCAGAGGGCAGCCCCGCAGGTGCTGGTCAGAGTCCAGTCCTCTCCGGGGCCGCTCGAGCTGACTCACTTCCTAGGCTTTAAGGGGGCTCTGTACCACGTGGTTTCCGTCGTGCGTGTCTGGCCAGGCAAGTTCACGCGTGCTTACAGCACCCGGGAGCAAACCTTGAGGGCGGTGATCCCCACCACGATCGCTGATAGGTAATGAAATCAGAACGGTCCTTCCTAACCAGCACGACTGCATCTGCCTCCCCGTGGTCTGTGACCTGACGGCGGGCGGAGCGCCCCGTCCCCCAGGCCCCCGTCCCCAGCCCCGTCCAAAGACCCCTCAAGAGAACTCTCAGAGGACACAAGGGTGAGAGGAACAGCACTAAACAATTGCTCTTGTTTGTTTTGGTGTTTAAAAGTCAATCACCTCTACATTCACATTCGAAGCAGCACCGTTCACGTGGCCAAGTGTCTGTCCGTCCATCGATGGGTGGCCAGACCAACGTGCTCCATCCACACAATGGACTACAGTTCACCCATAAAAGGAACGAAGTTCTGACACTTATTACAACTTTGAGGACGTTGTGCTGAGTGAAATAAACCTGACACGAACGGACAAATCCTGTAAGCTCCCACTTACAAGAGGCGTTGGTTCTTAGAATAATCAAATTGCAGAAACAGGAAGTGGAACGGGGGCCGCCACAGGCAGGGGGAGGGGACAGCGAAAAGCTAATGTTCTGTGGGGACAGAGTTTCAATCTGGGAAGATGAAAAGTGCTGGGGAGGGACGGTGGCGGCGGTGGCCCAACAGTGTGACTGTCCTTAGTGACGCTGAACTGTACACTCAGGAAGGTGAAGAGGGAGCCCCGGCTGGCGGGGCTCAGCGGACTGAGCGCCAGCCTGGGAGCCCAAGGGTCGCCGGTTCGATTCCCAGGCAGGGCGCAGGCCTGGGTTGCGGGCCAGGCCCCCAGGAGGGGGCGCGCGAGAGGCAGCCACACATGGATGTTTCTCTCCCTCCCTTTCCCTCTCGCTAAGAATAAATTTTTTCTAAAAAGGGTGAAGAGGGCAAGTTTTATATGTATTTCACCACACTTTTTAAGAAAATATTTAAAAGAAGGACAAAAAGTCAATAACCCGCGCAAGTCCGAGTTTTACTAGTAGCCACACGTGACTTGGGGCACACCTCACAACGGCTCCAAGCACCGCAGCTTGTCAGGAGGCCGCCTCGCTGCCACTCCCGAGTCTGGCCGTGGCCCCTGCCGAGCCCGCGGCCCCTGGGACCCTGCGGCGCTGGAGGCGGACCCCGCCCAGAGGACCGACTGGCGGGGCTCTGCGCCTCCTCTTCATTTCCCTCCCGTTCCCGTTCCCTGGCACATATCCAGCCCATAATTAGGCAGATTCTCCAAGGAGAGGAAATACTTCCTGCCCAAATGACAAGCTGTGGATTAGGCAGCTCTCTTCCCAGATGTGGCATTTGTCTCCCTGGCACTGCTGCTGCAGGTGGCTCTAGCTTGGCTTGGCCGGAAAGCCCCATCTGAGTGCCTCGTCCCCACAAATGCCTTCTTCTGCTGCGGCTGCTTCGGCCCAGGGCTCCCGTTTCCGAATGGGAGGGGGCGGGGGTGTCTTCAGAACCCAGTGACGGGCCAGGGGGAGCCCTTCACCCTGGTGGCTGCTGAGCTGTCACCAGGGACTGTCCAAGGCTCTGACCAGTGGCCACTGTCATCTGTGCAGAGCCCAGTGCAGAGTTGACAATAAATGGCTGTCGCAAGGACTCAGTGGTTGATTGGGAAAAACGGGGAAACAGCCCAGCCCTACCACTGATTTCATGGAAAATTCATGCTTTGCAGACCCTGGTAAGTGATTTCCAAGTGCTCGCATCTACCGTTCAAGTGCTCCAGGAGCTCCGTGCACGCAACCTGGGGTCCTGTTTTCAAGGTAATGCCCTGATTTGGAGTTTACAGACCAATATACGCGACAACAGCTGACATTTTGATGTTGTAATGATCCCAAACAAGCGTCCCCGCCTCGCGGAACTCCCCGAGGTGGCCTGGTCCCCTAAGGCAGACACAGGCCAACTTTAAACGGGGGGGGGGGGTTCCTTCACACGAGCACGAATGCCCGTCAGTGACTAAAGCACGGCACTAAGCCGAAGAAGCCAGACACAGACGATTGCACGTTCTAACAGCGCTCTTCTACGAAATGTCCAGAAGAGTCAAATCCACAGAGACAGAAAGCAGAGCGGCCGATGGGGAGCGGGGAGTGGAGGGTGCTGTTTGGTGGGTGCCAGGGGTCCTCCTGGGCTGGCGGACGTCTCCGAACCCGAGAGGGGGTGGTGCGTACCGGGGGCGTGCTAGATGCCACTCCGCTGCACACGTGAAATGGTTAACGGTGTGTGATGTGGATTTCGCCTTTTCGTTTGTGAGAACGGGCGCCACGCCGCCGCACAAACGATAACAAGGTGTGTGTGTGCTCATTCGGGTAAGTCTGCCAGTGACGGCCCCCAAGATGCAAACGCGGGTCCGTCCAGGTGAGGAAGGCTCTGAGTGCCGTCCCGCCTGCTCCTTTGTTCCACAGCTGGCTTCCCTGCTGGCGCGCGGGCTCCCCAGAGGACGGCGGGGGTTCTTTCTGTCTCGTTCCCTGTATGCCTTGTACCTAAGTTGGCTCCTGGCACGTAGCAAATGCCAAACAAATGTGTGCTGAATAAATGAATGGCAGCGGCTGCCGAGCATCACCTGGCCTGGGTGCTGTGAGAGGGGGGAACTCTAGGTCGTCCCTTCTCAGCCTGGAATGAGTGCACAGATACCTGAGACCTTGTTAGAGATTCCGAGGTGGGTGCTGTGATTCTGTGTCTCCAATAAGCGCCCAGGGGCATGGAGGCTGTGGTCCACCGTCCACACTTTGAGAGGCAAGAGTCCAGACATGCCAGACCCAAGCCACGCCACTGCAGCAGGTTTGGGGGTCAGGTTCCTGGGCCATCTGTCTCCCCAGTCTCACTGCTCATTCAGCCTCCCTGCACCCAGAAGCCTGAGCGCTTGCTGGTTCCCCTGGGGAGGAGGATGAAGGCAACCGGCCGCTTCTTCCCATGATTCCAAGGGAGGCTGTCATTTCAAGAAAAATGCGTCCATTCCAATTCAGAACACTTGGTGTTCGACGTTTTCTTGTGTGGCGGGGAGAGGGGAGAGCGGGAGCCTGTGGCCCCCAAAAGAAACATGCTGTTCCTTCTGCCTTTGTGTTTCTGAGCATGTAAACCCAGTTTGAATCACAGCTAATGAACAGGCCGTCTTGTACTTCCCAAACAAAAACACGTCGTACTTCAGTGGGACCGCAACCGTACATTAAAAAGCTGTCAGCTTCCCCACAATTTCCCTGAACCTTGCACCGCAGAAAGATACCTTGTCACTCAGAGTCGAGTGCGGTTTTACTGAAATATCTCCTCGTCGGTGTAAATAATGAGCAGAATTGCCTGAGACTATCCGGCCCTGTCCTCCCCCCCACCCCCCGACACGTACGCAAATGGCAGGTATGTGGGTGAGAGTCTCAGCGCTCCCCCTGAAAACAAAGGCGGGTGGTCCCGCCAGGCCTGCTGCTGGGTGTTCAGGGTGCAGAGGGGTCGTGGAGGGCAGTGAGGGAAAGGAGAGCATGGTGGCCGTGATGAAAACAGGGGCCTTCGCAAGCTGCAAACCGCGGAGGCGGGGCTGCCACTCAGCAGCTATTCTGGGAACACACACAGGCGTAGCAGCAGGCGCCACGCGGGCAGACGGGTCCTGCAGAAGGATGGCCCAGACCCTGGGCGCTGCCCACGCAACCCATGGGGTTCAGGACCGAGGCTCGGCGACCGCTCCGCCGCATCCCGTTTGTGGGATGCTGGCCCCTTCACCTCTCGGAGCCTCAGGCTCTGCGCCTCTCGAGCGACAGTAAGGAGGACAGCCTCACAGAGGGGTAGCAAAGGAGCTGATGAGGGCCAAGGTGCTCTTTGAACCCTGGGGTATAACCCAGATGCTAATCCTGGCTGCCCGCCGCTAGCCTGGAAGGCGAGGCGTGGGCTCTGGCACCAGCCCCGCTGAGGTCTGGGTCTCGGCGCCACCTCTCAGTTGCCAGCAGGGTGACGTCAGGCGCGTTGTTGTGCCCCTCGGAGCCTCGGTTTCCTCATCTGTAAAATGGGGTAACAACAGTGCCCGTGCCTGTGGTGGTGGCACTGTGAGGACTGGATCTGAGGATGCGTGTTTACACTAGCGCCTCGGTAGGGCAAGCACTCCGAGACCGCAAGCTGCTATCGCTGCCGCCGCCGCTGCCACTGCGATAGTCCTCGCTGAATGCCGACGGTGACGGCAACGTCGGTGCCAGCAGTGATGGTGATGGTGATGGCGGCAATGATGATGGTGATATTGATTATCCTCATAAGAGCAATTTTAAAATAGGGGTGGGGAATCGCCCAGGATATCCACCCCCTATATATAATTGTTACCACTTTCCATTTTTCAGAGTCCCCCTTCCCCCCGGGCCCTGCTCATGGATAAGCATCATTTTTGCAAAACTGTACCCAGACCAGAGGTAGAATCTTGTGTCCTGCTCCCACCCCCAGCCGCTGACCATCATCACACATGCGCATTTCCCACACGGCCGGAAGCCTTCGTCGTGGCAGCTTTCCGTTGCCGTGGCATTAGACCTCCGGCGCTCAGTGCAGAATGGTGAGACGGGCGTGACCAGCGTCTCTGAAGGCTGTATTCTTTTCGGAACCTTTTCTTCCCCGAAACCATTCTGCGTCTGTCTTCACGCCACAAAAAGAGAGGCAGGGGCTCAAAGCAAGCGTGGGAAATGCTCATGTCGTTGACTGGAATCAACTAGCCAACACCACTTGATTTGACCCAACTTGATAGTAGGATGGATGGTGGCCCCCCCAAAAAATATATGTCCCCTGATCCTGGGAATGTGATCTCATTTGGAAAATGGCCTTTGCTGATGTACTTAAAGGATTTTGAGATGACATCATCCTGGATTTATCTGCTTGGGCCCTAAACCCAAAGTGTGTCCTTGTAAGGAAGGATGGAACACAGACAGAGCAGGAGGCCATGTGACCACGGAGGCAGAGACTGGAGTGATTCTGTCACAAGCCAAGGAACGCCTGGGGCCACCAGAAGCTGGGAGACGCGAGGGAGGGCTCTCAGGGATTCCCAAGGCAGCATCTTGGTTTCAGTCCTCTGGTCTCCGGAGCTGATGCGTGTCTGCTGTTTCAAGTGCCCCGGCGTGTGGTCCTCTGTCACGGCAGCCACGGGGGCCGAGTGCACCTACCAGCTCCACAACCAGACTACCCTCCCCCCGTGGCCTGGGTTCCCCGCGCTGAGGCGTGGGGGGCCGAGTCCCACAGCCTGCCCGTCGTGTGCAGGCTCACCAGCCTGAAAACGCCCGCCTGGCAAGGTCTGCACTGGGCTGAACTCCGTTTTCTTCCTTTCGCTAGTCCTGTGGGCCGCGGTGCCGATGAAGCCACGAGCTGAAATCACCAAGCATTTAAGGGGCTGAAATGAAGGCGGGGGGCCCTGGGGCGCCTCCTGATATTGAAGGGTCAGGTCACGCCAGGCTCCACTAAATGCCATATTGATTGAATTCTTGCCATCTTGCCGGAACCAAATGCTGATAGGATCAGCGTTAGGGCTGCGTGAGCGCAGCGACCTTGTCTCCCCAGACGCCACTCGGCGACTGCCGCCCATCCCCGGGGGGCTGATGCTTTCGGCTGCAAGCTGGGCTCTTGGATTTGGGGCCAATCCTCTGAAGAGTGTTTTCAGATTCCTTTCCTTTTTATTTGGTGCCAGGTGAACACAGGCCAGCCCCTCTCCCTAGAACATTGCCATTATTGACAAGTGGAGATGAAATTTCAGGCGACTGAAGACACGCTCCTGCCATGCCATGTGGCGGTGAATTAAGAGGGGGCTTCTGGAAAATTTTTGAAAAATCTCTCCCTCTCCCTCAGACCCCAAAATGGAAGTTGCAGCATCAAGTAAATAAATAAAATAAGTAGGCCATCTCGCAGTGACATTTTCATTAGCCCGCTCTCTTTCTGTCTCATTAGCCTTCACGGCAGAGGAAGGATTGTTTTAATTAGCAGGTTTGAAGTCTGCTCCGGCCGCCTCCCCTCCTGCTGTTGCCAGGATTACCCTGTCGGCTTATAAATACAATACAAATCATTCCAGCCCACAACACCGCCTCAGAAGGCCGCAGAAGAAAGGGGGCCCACCCCAGTCCATGTTAAGTGTCTTGGAACAATGTTCTTTCTCTAGACACGCAGGCACGATTCAAGCGCTTTATCGGCCTCGATCAAACGGTTCAATATCCTCTCATGGAAAAGCTCATTCTTGTTCGGGAACAGCCGTGCGTTCCCTTTCTCCCGCCGGCCGGCTCGATGGGATTGCTCCTCCCAAGTCCTCGTTTGGATTTACTGGTGAAATGCTCAAATCAGAAGGCTGACCAGGGAACCGCCCAAGCCTCCAGCAGCTTCCTACAGGGTGCTCCTGGGCATGAACAAATTGTTTTTCAGCAACACAAGGTTCTCCACAGAGAGTTTGCTTCTCGGTGAGGCCACAGGGCAGGCTCGTGGGCCACGCCACACTGAGCGCACAGCTACATCCTCCCCAGGGAGAACCCGCTGTCTTTAAACCTTGAAATGAAAACATCTTCAGTTTGAACTGGAAAATGAGTCTGGATATTCCCAGAAAAGCCAAGGTGACTACTTACTAGGAAACTGTCTCCCGGGTACCCACTAAACCGATGACTTACTCACTTGTTTGGTAAACGTTTATTGAGCACCTAGTTTTGCCAAGGGCTGTGAGCGCCGGGGGTAGAAGGCGAACGAGACCTGGTTCCTGCCTACATGCTAAAAGCAATGACAGAAACACACGTGAGACACACAGAGGCAGGGGGCGGGAGACCGGAAACCCTCCGAGAGTGCGGACAGGGCCAGGAACAGCTTCCGAGGGAGGGCACTCGGCTGAGACTGAGACCGTGGGGGAGGGGTGGCCACGCGAGAGCAGGAGGAAGGGCGAGCAGGGAAGCCGCATCTCAGGCCGGGAACCGCCAGCCCGTAGGCAGGTGACAGTGGCCCTGAGCCACGTGAGGGGACACAGTGCAGGTGGGGAAACGTGTGGTTAAATCTTATCAGAGCAGAAAGGTGAAAGCAACTCATGAGTTAGGCGAGGGCATCATGAACACTTTGCTAAACCAGAGTCTAGATTCTGCCCTGTAGGTGACAGAGGACCATTAAAGACACCAGGCCCTGGCCTGAGTTGGTTAGAGCATCATCTCAATATACTAAGGTTGCATGTTCGATCCCTGGTCATGGTGCATAGAAGAATCAACCAGTGAATGCATAATTAAGTGGACAACAAATTGATGTTTCTGTCTCTCTCGCAAGATTAATTTTTAAAAATATTTTATTTATTTTTAGAGAGGGGAAAGGAGGGAGAAAGGGAGAGAAACATCAATGTGTGGTTGCATTTCGTGCGCCTTCTGCTGGGGGCCTGGCCTGCAACTCAGGCATGTGCCCTGACTGGGAATCGAACTGGCAACCCTTTGGTTCTCAGGCCGGCACTCAATCCACTGAGCCATAATAGCCAGGGCTCTCAAAATTAATTTTAAAAAAATATGCCAGGCTTACACTGTGGCACCTAAGGATAAAACGGGGCCACCCATGCATGGAAGTCTTGTTCACGGCAGTGCCTCCCACAACCAGTCACTGAAGGAAACTTCAAACCACCAGCGCACCCATTTATTCAAGAAACATTCCAGAGTGCCGGCCCATCTGTGCCAAATGCTGGCTGAGAACTTGCACTGGAGAAATAAAGAGACACAGTCCTCACCCACAAGACACGTGCGGCTCACTGCAGGCTGAGCGTGGGGGAGGGGCAGTTCCAGGGAGTGGGCCTCTGCGGTGGAGGCCGCGCAGAGCGCTGGGAGGCGCAGGCGCCCTTTCGAGGGGAGAAGCTCTCTGACATCAGTCTTAAAGAATGTGCAGGGACCTTCCGGTGGGCCGTGAACAGTCGGAAAGCCGCGGAGGCCCAGGCACCTGCAGGCGGGGACACAGGCGCCGGCCGAACCTCCAGACACTTACCGAAAGCCAGACCTTTCCCCACAAGAACTATCCCAAAGCAAACCCACAGCCGCCACCAAACCCTTCCCGCCCGCTTCCCCCGCACCCCATATTCACATGCGTCCCCACGTCGCCAGGTCCTGGCGGGCCTGCCTTCTCAATGGCCCTCCTGTGCGCCCGTTTGTCTTGTCTCCTCCGTCCTCATGCAGGGCCTGGCTCTCGTTCGCGTTGCTTCCCCAGCCCCTTGAGGATCTCCCGTGGCCGCCCTGGGCTTCCCTCCGCTCTCCACTCTGGGGCGAGGAGGCCTTTGCAAAGCCCACGTGACCGCGTTCCTGCCCCCAGCCCCGACCTCTGCTCAGCGGGCTCCCATTGCTCTTGCACTCTGTGACTGGCCTCCCGCAGGGCCCTGCGTGGCCCTGCCCCCAGCCGACCCAGTCCCCACCCCGAACGGTCCTCTCCCGCGCCACGTCCAGCGCCCCCAGACTCCCGGCGCCCGGAACCCCCACGCTCTCGCCCTCCTCGGGCTCTCTGCTCCTGCTCTTCTAGGGCCCGGGATCGCCCTTGAACTTCTCCTCCACCAGCCCCCCCCCCATTCCTGTCCCGTGAACTCCAACCTCGGCTCAGTTTCCACTTCCTCCGAGAAACCATCCCAGCCTTCCCCGTCCTGTGAAACCTCCCGACTGGATGCACCATGAACTTCTCCTTCACTCTCGTTCCACTGGCAACCTTACATTCGTCTGTGATTCTTTGATTAATGTTTACTGCCCGCTGAGACTGTGAGGCTCCACAAGAGCAGAGATCGTGCGCAATTTTGCTCACCAGGGTCTCTCTGATGCCTAGTGAGTCCTGGCACACGTAATGGAAGCTCAGTTAATACTAAAGTATTTGTTCACTGAAACAACGGATGGATGGAAGGAAGAATGGCTGGCTGGCTGGCTGGAGGGATGGATGGGTGGCTGGGTGGACGGAGGACTGTATGGATGATGGATGGAAAGGGATGGATGGATGGAGGGAGAGAAAAAGAAGTGTGATGTAAAGCGTGCTCTCAGAAATACCTTACGGATGGTTAGTGAAGCTAGTTAGTTAAGTTTCGGGGTTCAGTATCAATAACAAGGCAAGCGTCCCGCAGAGGGCCCAGGACCGCGCGTGACTGTCGATCCGTGAGTGGACCGCCCCACACCAGAGAGGACACTGCCGAGCTCACTCTGCTCGCGCCACGTCCACAGCCCCCACCACGACGGCGGCTGCCGGCTCAGCCTGCCGGATGCCACGCGGCACCTGCCTCGTCACCCTGCCCGCAGCTCCCGCACCAGAGGCCGCGAGCCACGCCCCGAGCGGCCACATGTGGAAGTCTAAGCCCCGGACCTCAGAATGTGGCCTGGTTTGGCCATTGCAAAGGGGGCTTGTTAAGATGAGCTCAGAATGGAGCAGAGCAGGCCCCTAATCCCACGTGACGGAGCACCTCACGTAAAGGGGACGCTTGGACATAGACACACACATAGGGAGCGGGTCGCGTGACTATGGAGACAGTTGTCTATAAGCCAAAGAGAGAGGCCTGTAATGGACCCTCCCCCGCAGCCTCCGGGGCGCCAGCCCCACCGCGCCCCCCTCTTGGGCTCTGGCCACCCAGGTTGCGGCCGTTTGTTTCTGCAGCCCTGGCCAGCGAAAGCAGAGGGCAGTATCTCTAGACCTGAGGGTGACCAGGGCAGCCCCGGTGCAGTGGGTGCGACGCAGAGGGCACCGAGGGCGGCGCTGGGGGGCAGAGCGTCCGCGGCGGGAAGGGCGCAGCGAGCAGGCCGACGGGGCGCCTCCCCTGGCTCCCGAGCTGCCGGGCCGGAGCGAGGCTGGCCGCTGCGTCTTCCGGTGCCCTGTCGCCGCAGGCTTTGGGCACTGGTAAATCCCTTACGTTGCCAGGCAGCCTCTTCTCTACCTTTAGATAAGTAACCCTGGAATGATCGCCTTGGCTCAGGTCGGCGGTGTCACGTTAAGAAACTAGAGTTTAAATCCACCTTCTCTCTCCCCGTTCCCTCTGCCCGCGCTGCATTATTCCTGAGGAAGAAGCCAATTAATAGTAGCTTGGCTGTGGCAATGCAGCCCGCTGTACAATGTAGCAGTGCCTAATGGAGTTTTAATTTCCCCATGGTGAGTCAATATTTGCTTTAAGAAAGAAAAATGTCACCATAAACCACTGCCCCGAATGAATTTGGTAGCACAGAGGGCGAGAGAGTCTTCTTTTTTAGGTAAACAGAGACGGGAAGTGGATGTGAGGCGCGGGGGGATTTCACTCTTCACAAATAAGATTGCTTTTGGGTTTTGCTGCTCCTTCAGACGACGGTTATTAAATATTTTGCGTTGCAAATGCAGATAACTGTCAGACTCTCCCACAGTTTAAAGGGTCTGAAACAAAGTCATTATAATAGAGAAGAGGAACAATTTATTCCAGCCTATTAATAACTGCGGGTGGGGGGGGGTCAGGGAGGGAGGGGAATATACTATTAGGCGCCCCTGCTGGAAGGCCTTACGGTTGCTCCTTAATCCCCACGACCAGGGATGCAGGTGGAAACCAAATCCTACTTTTAAAAGGAAAATGTGTTAGTCTTTGCAGGATCGTGTGAGGAAATAAACTTCTGCGACCCCCTCTCTCTCATAAAAAGTCTGTCCAAAAATGATGTTGCTCATTCTATCTGTCGAAGGATAGTTTCATTCCCTGCTCAAAATCGGAATGAAAAATTTGCCTTGCCAAATGAACGTTGTACACTGAACTTGTCAAATCCTTTCTCCTGACACAAATAAAAGGTAACATTGGGTGGCGGCATGTAAAACAGCTCTGACAAGATAGCAGGGGAGACAAAGAAACAGACATATTTTGATTTCCTCTGTTTTCGAGGCGGGGCCGGGGGGCTGGGGGGTGCCAGCTTTCGCAGCTACAGGTACCAGTCGAACGAGCCGCTTTCATGTTGATGTTCGATGGCATAATGACCCTGTTTCCAATTAGCCAGAACATGACAAAATCTCAACTTTTATGGCGGCACAGCTGCCAGGGAGGAGGCCGTCTGCGTGAGGAGGCCCTTCCTTCGGGAGGGACCGGGCCGCCGTGCGCTGTAATGACGCGTCCCAACGCCGTGGGGGACGACTCCTGGCGTGTTTAAAAATAAACAAGGTAAGTGACCGCCCTTTCATTAAGTCTGTACTCCTATCATAGAAGTGACTTTTTTTTTCCTATTAAAATTGTTGATTGAAGGTCGTTGGCTGTTTCAGTTCAAAATTACATTTCGACCCTCTTTGAGGCTGCCGCTGTTAAAAATCACACCCGGTGCCTAGTTAGTAACAAGAAAAGACTCCTAAAACTGCAGTTTCGGGGGGAGAAAAACACAAGCAAGGAGCCCAGACTGCACCTTACTCTCCCCCAGGGCACCCCGCTCCTTTGTTCTGCTAAGAAAAATTAACCTCCATCTCAGCTCCCGGTCCCCAGATTGATTATCATAGTCATTTAAATACTGTAATCTCATTTTCAGCACTGAGATAAGGAGAGGGGTGCGGGGGCAGGGGGGGGGCTCGGCGCGAGGCTGGGGAGAGAAAGCAAGGGGGAGGAAAGGAGAAAACAGAATAAATTATCTGACAAAGGGACGTGGGCCTTTCTGCTCACAGAGCCTATTTCGGATCCTTCCACTTGATTGGAAAAGTTGATGAAGTTTAAATGAAGCAGAATTAGAACCTCAGGCCGCGGAGGATTGACGGGGCTTCGCGAGAATGTGCGATTCAATAGCCCTGCTTTCGGCAGAAGACAGGGCAAGGCCTAAATGGCGTAATCTTCAATCGCATCCCACACCCACGCTGACAAGGCAGGGTAATGAGTTAGGCCAGATCGGGCCTGTTGGTTAAAGAAATTAATCCCTGCAGCCGCCAGAGCCGGGCTTTGAAGCCTGTTGTGTGGGCCCCCGTTCCAGGCTATCTAAATGCTAACTAACTGCGAGGGCGCGGGACTGTGCTTTTCTTTGCTGGCGCTAATCTGATAACAATTTGCTCTCACTGATGAGGGGGGTGGGGAGAGAGGAGGAGGGCACCCCTTCCCTTTGAAAGGGCGAGGCCGTTCCTGACGCCCCTGCTGGCAGTTTCGCCCCCGCCACCCTGGCTCCCGGCCCGCAGATGCGCACGTTTAGAATAACCTCCGCTCCAGGCGGCCGTGGGAACCAAGTATCCACACGCCTTCTCTCCCTAGGTCCTGTCTCTTCTTCAGACTTAGGTGCAGGCTCCGTACGCCACCCCAACGCGATGCCGCCCTCCTGTCAGGCTCCCTCCAGACTTGTCCTCCCAACACACCCAAGCTCTTGGCATCTGGTTTCTCGCCTCCTCTGGCTGGTTCTGCATCTCGAAGGACCTTCTCTCTCCTCTCCACCTAGCTGAGCCCTGCTCACTCTCCCGGCAACCCCGCCGGGGCTTTTCCTGACCCCCCCGGACCATGGCTGCCCTCGCCCTTGCCGCACTCTTGGCATCTTGCCCGCAGCCCTGGGCCTGTCGTGTCAGCCTTGTGCGGCCAACGTCTGGGCGCATTACGTGGAGCGGTCTGTGCCCCTGACTGGACTGCAGCCTCCGTGGGAACGTATGTGCGCGTCTGGGGAGGCGGAGCCTTTGGAAGGATGGCGCTGAGCTGGATGCTTCTGTCCCATCAGGACCAAGGAGCCCCCAGGGCGACAGACAGTGCGGTGCCACACGCCAGAGCCGCGGCGAGCCGTGGGTGCACACAGGCCCCGCACTCTGCCTTTGACCCTCGGTGTGGCTTGTTTGTAAAGATTGTATTTATTTGTTTTTAGAGAGAGGGGAAGGGAGAAAGAGAGGACGAGAAACATCCATGTGTGGTTGCCTCTCACGCGCCCCCCCCACTAGGGACTGGGCCCGCAACCCAGGCCGTGCCCTGACTGGGAATCCAACCAGCGACCCTTCGGTTCACAGGCCAGCACTTGATCACTGAGCCACACCAGCCAGGGCCTTCTGTGTGGCTTTGTAAGAATGTTATTGAGTCTTTTTGAGCTCAAAACACTGACCGTGCAGAGTTGGGGTCATGTCTGGAGAAGCCTGGCCCTCGCTGTCACTAAGTTCTTTGGACATGCACAGTGGTTGTGACCTCGGGTTCTGGAGACCTGGCTAGGAGCCTGGCTCCTCACGCATCGGCCCCCTGGCTGTGGGCCACTTGGGTGCCTCCTAACAAGCCGCAGCTTCCCCATCTGTAAACTGGGAAGGACGGTAGTCCGGTCTCCCAGGACTTCGCCAAGACCTAAGGGGCCTGACGAGAAGAAGGGCCAGCGCTGAGCCTGGCACGTGAAGGGCTGCCACTGTCGTCGGCATAGGGGCGGGGGGTCAGCTGGCCAAATGGGCGCTCGGCCAGGAGCTCCTGGACCCCGGAGTCCAGCCCCAGCCCCCTGCTCCCATTCTGAGAAGTCGGGCCAGGAGCACTGTGCAGGGGTCCTGGGAGGATCCGCCTCAAGAGAGCAAGCAGCTGCCTAAGGAAAGACGGAGCCCCCGAAATGCCAGGCACACGGGTTGCTTTTGGAAGGGGACTTTTTGAAAGGCTTGCTTCACCATCCGAATTCATGGCCACTGGGCGCCTGCGGAAGGAGCAGAGGGCGGGGGGCGGCGTGGAGCCCAGCACGGGGCCCTGGGGCACCCCTGGGAGGCATGCCAGCAGGTTTCCACAAAGGGCTTGGCGAAAATTTGGAGTGTGACAGATCAGGGGCTCGTTTTACATGCAAAAAGTAAAGAAATCACAGCCACTAACCCTAAACCATCGCATGCGTCCCGCCAGTTGGCGGTTGAACGCACTGCCTGGTAGGATACTGGGGTGTGTTTAATGCACCCCACCCAGCAGAGCAGGTCAGACAGAGTCATCCCGCCGTCAGCCTGCTGTCCCCATACGTGCAGGGAGGGAGGCGCTGGCCCTGTGCACCTGCCGTCGATGTCTGCGGTCGCTCCGCCGTTGGCTCTCGGCCTCAGTTAGTCCCTTTGCTCCCGCCCCCGCAGATCTCTCTTGGGGGACTGGGTGCCCCTCCAGGGGTGGCCTCACTCCCTGACCAGCTCTTCTCCCTGCTCGCCTTCCCTGGTGCGTCCCCGCAACCTCCAAAGTTCCAGGTCCCTCCCTTGCCTTGGAGGCCTACGTCCAGGTCGCTTCCTTGTATTCTTGGAGCCTGGTACACAGTAGGCGCTCCAAGTGCCTGAGAATTCCAGCAGTGAGGGGGTGAATGCGTCCCCCTCTCCCTCCCCCACAGCCCTCCCAGAGTCCTTGCGCTGTCCGTTCTTGCTGAAAACCTCTCGTCCCCATCGGACGCTGCGCCTTCGTCCAGGCCGCCCCTCTCCGGGTGCCCCCCTGCCCTCGCCTGTCCACCCGCTAGGACCAACCCAGCTGCTCCGAGCCGGCTCCCGCCTTCACTCCTAAACATGGCCCTTGCCCCGCATCCCCTCTCCTTCCACCTGCAATCGCTCTTATTATTGGTTTTATGGTGCAAAGCCTGGTTCTTCCTGGACCAGCCCATAAACTCCTTGGAAACAAATTCTTAAACCTCTTGTGTTCCCAGCAGTACCCTGCACATTGTATTTAATTAATATTTGTTCATTGACCAATGGGCGCACTAACAGCCCCCAACGTGTACCAAAAATAAACAAACAAGCAAGAGCCAGTTTCTCTGTCCTTAATGGTCTCTTGGGAGACAGAGGGAAATGTGGATGCAATTCTACGTAATGGGAACATTAAGATGGCATTTTAACGTGGCTATGTGGCCAAAAACACTCTCGTTCAGTAAAATTGACCAACAGAGCTGCCAGCAAATTTTCCAAGTCTCCCCAGTGCAACGTCCTGGCCGTGAGCCCTCCTCTCTCAACAGCGTAGGGGAGCCCCGTCTTCACAGGAGGCCGCGGTACCTGGGGCTCTTGCTCTGGTGCATCGATGACGCTTGGGTGCTGTGCTGTCGGTTACAAATGGTAGCGAGTGGGTGGCCTTCTACTGATGCTCTGCCTTGATATCAAAGCCCTTTTGAATCTCCACTTTCACTCTTCTGGGCAATCACAAAAGATTTCAAGTGACACAAAGAAATTTGTCTCTTTGGCTTCTGGGTCCATCGGCCTCCCAAATATGTATTGTCTGGTTTCTACGAAAGGCCAGAGACGCCTCTTTGGGGCTCATTCTGGGTTTTGGACAGCGCTCCCGGCGGACCACGCTCCCGCTTACCCCTGCTGCTCTTTCTGCACGCTGACCCCCGTCGGTCAGTTTCTTGACCCAAGTGCCTTGAATTATTGTGCCTTTACACGATTGGGTGGGAAGATACAGCTGTTTTCTCTAAGAGGTGCACTTACTTGCTTCCTTGAAATGCTGTGCTTAGTGCCTCGGGCCGAGGCTGTGGCGGGGCACTGGCCCACTGTGAGTTCAATTTCTGGGGCACCAAATCCATTCCCTTTTCAACCGTAGGTGAGTTTCCAATGAGGAAACAAAACAAAAGCAAACTCAACCCTTGGAAGGTGGTGGGCCAGGGACACAAAGTTGCACGGCGGTCAGATTACTCGACACAGCAGCCCTATGCTAATTAGTTTATCTGATGAATTATTGAGCCACGCTCTGTGGATCGCTGGAAATGCTTTTTATCTTTCTAAACTATAAGCGGGTGAGGCTGGAGGTAGACAAGCCCCAGACCAAAGCCAGAGGACTTCAGGAAGCCACTGCTGTGGAAGGGGAGGGAAACGGATGGATTCAAAAGGGGGAGGAGGGTAAAAAAGCAGTAAAATGTATGGGGGGAGGCACAGGAGCGAACTATGGATAGAGAAGCAATTAACAGGAAACCGTCTCACTTCTGTAATCTTTGAATGAGGCTTTCAGGCGCCCCTAGGCCGTGGGTGAGCGGATCATGAATTCTCCTCGTGTCTGTGTTTTCTGGTTCTGGGTTTTCTGACTCGGCACCACCGTTGACACTTGGGGTCGAATGGTTCCCTATTTGGGCGGGGGGAGGGTCCTGTGCGTTGTCGAACATTGATCAGCATCCCTGGCTTCTACCCACCAGATGCTGGGGCACCCCTCCCAGTTGTGATAAATATCCCCAGACACGCCAGAAGTCCCCTAGGGAGCAAAACTGCCCCCTCGGCTGAAAACCACGGGTCAAATTCTAGCACAATCTATGCTAATTTTACCTACAATACTTCCGTCCTACTCTCTTCCGAGCGCTAGCAGCTTGTTTAAATCAGCTGCTATTCCATCCTTGAGAAGAACGCTCGGGAGGGCAGCGAGCAGGCCGTTTCCCCCAGAGCCAAGGCGCAGCCCTCTGCTCCAGGCCACGCGTTGCAGGACACGAGGCCGGGGCGGGAAACCGCTCTTCGACAGAAACCCAAAGGGGGAGAGTAAGCACTTGGGTGGATGCGTCTCATTACGAACATATATTATGAATTCAGAGTCACAGCATTTACTTAAAGTCAACGGATGAGAAAGGAATGAAGGGATCCTGGCGATGGACGCTAACAACACAGCCCACTGGCAAGAGCCCTCCGGGCCCTCCCGGCCTGCGCACCTGTGCCGTCTCCTTGGCTCCTCACGACTCTCCCTCGGCCAGGTGCCAGCTGCTCTCACCCTATTTTACAGAGTGGAAGCAGAGGCTGGGAAGTTAGCACCTCGCGGGTGGCACAACGAGGCTGACAGCACCGCCCTGGAGCTGCCGGCTCCACTCCCTGCCAGCCCTGCCGCCTCGCTGACCTGTCTCTCCAGGGAGGTGGCTGCAGGTGACTGCAGTGTTGTATGTGCCTGGGAAACCCACTCATTGCTATATATTATTTTTTAAAGACTTTACTTATTTACAGAGAGAGGGGAGGGGAGGGGAGGGGAGGGGAAGAGAAACATCGATGTGTGAGAGATATATTGATTGGTTGACTCTCGCACGCCCCCAAGCAGGGACCTGGCCAGCAACCCAGGCATATGCCCTGACCGGGAATCGAACCAGCGACCTTTCAGTTCACAGGCCGGTACTCAGTCCACTGAGCCACACCAGCCAGGGCTCATTGCTCTATTTTTTTTTTTTTTTTTTTTTTTTTTGCGGTTGTATCAACAGCTTCAGCCTGGACACGTTCAAACGGTCCTTATTTACACAATTCAGGAGCTAGAGAGGAGGGTCCAGGAGTGATTTCACTGAAAGTCAAATTGTTACCAAGGACCATCAAAAGCTTGCTTCCCTCCGCCCCCCCACAATACAGAGGTCGGGTAAGAAACCCCCCTCGTTTGCAATAGACAGTAAACCCAGCCAGATTGTGGTACAGTCGTGACCTTCTGTGCCTTTGCTCATTTCTGCTCAACCAGCCAGAGGGCCTGGGAGCAGGAGCCCCGGGCCAGCCGCTGGGCTGAGGTCTCACGGAGCCAGGGGCTGGAGCCGCAGCAGGGCGTCTGCCCGCGCACCGTCCTGCACAGATTCTTCCGGACTGAAGGTCCAGAGAGACCCATGCTTGGTCACAGTCCTCCCTGCTGGCGACGCATTCACCATGGTTCTCGTGCGCACACAGAACGAACACCCCAAAAGGAGCCAACCCAACTAACAGCCAGCGACGTGGCGGCCTCCTGTGTTAGCGTTTTATATGCGATATGGGGAATTGCATTCCCTTTTTATTGCGCTTTTTAAAGCAGTTAAAGATAAATTTTCTTAAAGAGCAGTGTGAAGGGGACATTTTATGAGAACTGCGATGCTTCTGGACACTGTTGAGCAGCTGAAAACCACGGCAGGAGAAAACAGGGGCTGCAGATTGCGTCCACAGGGCCAGGTGTAAATCAGGAACACGTTGCCTTTCAGATAAAGGACAAGTGGCCTGATGTGAACAATACCTGAGCCTGGAAGATTCTGGGAAGTGCTGGGAGCGACTGCCGACTTATTCATCCCAGACTCCGAATCCTTCCGGAGGGAATGTCCTTCCCAGTCCACAGTGGTCTGAGCGCCCTGGAATCAGAGAGCGGCTGAGTTTGACAGGAGGAGCCCCGATTCCCAAGCCCCGCCGTCGTTAATGAAGCCCCTCTTTCCAGAGAGACGGAGAGGAGGGCGGTGGGAGGCCAGGGAGCGAGCAGGCGGCCATCTGAGCCGGCCCAGTGCGGATGAGCCTGGGCGCCGGAAGAGGCGGGGATGGCGGCATTGATTGAAAAAGAAAACAAGGGCCAAAAGAGAAAGCGGCAAGGACAGAGAAACCCACGGCTTTCTCCAAGAAAATGAAGCCTGCCCGCCAGCCGCGCAGCCCCAGTGGGGCCAGCAGACGGCAGCTCGCTGTTAACCCCTCTTCCTACGACGTCATAATTCCATGTAAGGGGAGGTAAGCAATAAGCAGTATCTTCCCTTCCACGGGAAAGTCAAATGCAACATTTTCACGTTTTACTCAAACGTAATCGAAATCCTGCCCTCGCTGGGCTATTAGTACACCTGCGTGTTTGTCTGCCGCTGTCTTGGCATTTGTCTCGGCATCAATGGCCAACGGCGTCAATGTTCATGGCAGACGTTCCGCTGTTAGGGGCCATGGTGTGGCTCCTAATTTGGTGGCGCGTGCAGTTCGAACCCACCGGCTCTAAACGTGCCTCCTCGTGCGGATAACGATGTTGACCCTGGCGGTGCCGCCGAGCCCCATCAGCGAGACCAGAGCTGGGCCGGGAGCCTGCAAACTCTCAGGGCGCCGAAAGGGGCAGCCGCTCGGCCCGGCGGGCTGAGTTTCTCCTGCCCCCTGCCCGCCGGCGTCGCCTTCTTCACTCTTCACGGCTCACCTCCAGGCCTGCGTCTTCCTAGAGCCCCCGAGTCCCGCTCAGGGCGTCCCCCCCCAAATCTTAACCCTTCCGGGTCGGGCAGCTCATGTGAGACTTGCTCGGCACGCCCCGTGAACGTCGCATTAATTATTTGTGTGTGTGCGCACACAAAAATGAGAACATTTCTGAGAGATTTCTTTAAGGTGCTGTGGTAAACAACATATACATATGCAATCTATATGGGCACACAACGGGTATGGCATATACATACACTCCACCTCCCCAGTTAAACAGTTAACTCCTGCGGGCAAAGGCTGAGCTCCGAATTTGTTTCTATGCCCCCAAGAACTCCTGGGATGGTGCGGGGCACTTAGTAAACAATCAGTAAATATCCCTTAGCTGTCAGCACGTCTGAGAAATTAGCAGAGCCCCTTTGGAAGGAATGCTGAGTGAGGTGGGCCAGGAATCGGATGCATCCGATCCAGCAGTCCACACATTTGACGCCCTGCCGTGCAGACACGCTGCCCCTCGGCGGCCACGAGTTAATTGTGGCCAAGAAAGCACAGGGCCGGGAGTCGGGAGACGTGCCCCGCATGCCACTTCTGCGTCCGGTTCCGAGTGGCACCTTGGACGAGGCTCTGCCCCGCTCTGGGCCTTCCTCTCCTCAGAAAAGGAATTAGACGGTCTGTCTGCAAGCCTCCCTCCACGGTGCGACTGCATGACTCTATTGTACAAACGCACGTGCTGCTTCTTATTTGTGACATAAGCCCCACAGAAAAACAAAATCATTAATAAATTATAAAAAAGTCGGGAGCCGTGATCATTTGCACTTTCTAAGGGGGCGCGATTCCACAGATCCGCCCCCTCCCCCGCCCTGCACGCTTGCCTCTCTGGGGCTACACGAGAGCGGCTGTCAGGGGAGCGCCGAGCAGCCTCTGCCGGTAATTGTATTGACAGGGGATCAGCCGGGCGCCGGTGGCAGGGAGGGCGCGCCCTGACAGGCTCTGGGAGGGCGCCTGCAAGGTTGTTGTCACAGGGTTCTGTGTTGAGTCACGGCGTTCTGGGGAGACGGGAATCCAGCGGGGAGAAGTGTGGTTCTTTTTCTATTTAATTTTATTCTTCCAAGAGAGTCCCATCTGAAAGAAAACTGGCTAACCGCGCATCACTTCATGTAAGAGAGTAGAAGCGCTTTCCAACGGAAGAGATTTACATCTCTTCGTGACCACACAAACACCTGCTTGATTCAATCAGTCGCACTAATAACCAGTTGGCTTGGTTTTAAATGAGGCAGATGTTTGTTGAGCACTTGCAGATAAAATGCCGGCGTGGATGCCTGAGTTTTTCACTTTGCACTTGGTGACTGTGGCACCCCGCAGACCTGCTCGCGAGTAACTGACGTGCATCTGTCCTGCTACACCCCACGGCCGTGAAATGGCAGTGTGGGGCTTGTTCGGGCGGTGTGCCTGCGTTTTAAATGGGGAAGGAAACAATCCTGATCCTGTTCACTGGAGAAGACAGTCTGAGCAGCAGCCGCCCCATATGGTGGAATGAATGGCTACTTCGAAGGGGTTTTGGTCTTGGATCATAGATGCGACTTAGCCCAAACCAAAAATATACTCAAAACTGATGTGCCACAATGAAGAAACCCACAAACCAAGCCACAAAATGATTTAAGCAACCTGTTTTTTTTTTAAAGATCTTTTAGCCCTGGCGGGGTAGCTCCGTTGGTTGGGGCGTTGTCCAGATACACCAGGGTTGCAGGTTCAATTGCCATCCAGGACACACGCAAGAATCAGCCAGTCAATGCATCAATAAGTAGAACAACAAGTCAATGTCTCTCTCTCACTCTCTCAAGTTAATTTTTTTTTTAAAGATTTTTTAAAATCTTCCACAATCTTGAATATTTTCAATCTTCCCCTTTTAAAAAATTTTTATTTATTGATTTAAGAGAGAGAAGAAGGGGAAAGACAGAGAGAAACATCAGTTTGTTCTTCCACTTATCTCTGCACTTATTGGTCGGTTCTTGTACGTGCCCTGACTGGGGATCAAACTCCCAACCTTGGTCTATCTGGACGATGTTCTAACTGAGCTATCAACCTGGGCTCGTCTCCTTTTCTTGAAAACTGAAAAGCTCAAAGTTTCTAAATAATTAAAAAATAATTTTTTTAAATATAGGAGACTGTTCGGAGTGGCCCAAATAATGCTGAGCTGGGGGCCAGGGGTCGCGGCTGCTAACCAGGCTCTGCTCCGCCGGAGCCCTGAGCAAAGAGCCCGCCGCAGAGGGCCGCAGGGTGCCCATCCGTAAAGGGGGCTCTGGGAAAGGTAACTGGCAAGGCCCCTTCTCTCTCTCAATGTCCCTGCAGCTTTTACTCCAGTCAGGTCCCGGTGGGAAATCCTGTGGCGGTGGTGACTGAGGAAATGTGGACCTAATCGTACCTGCTACAGGAAGAATGTTTGGCCCACAGGAGCTGCGGGGAGGAAGGGAGAAGGAAAGGCCCCTGGCCCGGCTGCCCCCCCCCCCCGGGGAGGAGCCGGGGCCACTGCAGGGAGCGCCTGGACGTAGCCCCTGCCACGCAGACGCCGCACCGCCCCACTGGCCAGAGCTGTGGGCTCTGCGTCTCACACCCTGAGGACAAAACCCCTTGTCATCCTCCAGACAGCGGCACATTTTCCAGACCTCGATTCCAGTTCACAAATCAGGGGTTGAATTTGTCCTGGAAGCTGTTCAGCTAGTGCCATCCAGAGGCCAAATGTTGTCCTTTTTAAAATGGAGCAGGGGAAGCGAGAGGAAAAAATGGACATTTTTCTTACGTATTTTACTTTACTTAAAAAAACAGAAATTTTATCTATGTATTGTGGACACACACACACATACACACGAGGCCTGTCCAGAAAGTATCCAGCCATGTAATGTGGAAAAATAGAGGCATTTATTGAAGAAGATACAAGAAATATTGCACATAGGACAATGACGCCTCAGTCCCCTTCGAAGTTATGACCTTCTCGAGGGAATCTGGTTCGTTAGCTGCAGTTGGAATCGTCATGAGCAATGGCAGCACCCTGTGCCCTCTGCTCTGGGAGCAGAAGCTGCAGAACGAGTTTTGCCGCCACACGTTTCATGTCCAGATCCTGCGTCAAAATCCCCAGATCAGCCCCTGGTTCCTGCACTGTCAGTGGCCGATCTGTTGACTGCAGCCCGGACCCGTTCAACAGCCTCAGGTGCTCTGCTTGTTGCAGGCCTCCCAGAACATGGATCAGTTTCAACAGACTCTCAGCCGTCTTGAAGCGTTTGTGCCACACTTTTATTTACATTGCACTCTCTGCACCGTCCCCCAAAGCCTCCGGAATCACCCGAATAGTTTCCGCGAGGAATGTTCCATCTTAACGCAAAATTTGATGCAGACTCGTTGTTCTACTGGCTCATTTTGAATCTGCCAGCCACACAGCACACATGTTCGCTCAACAGCATCTACCGCCCCCACTGACTAGTACAGTGAAGTCATGATTGCTCACAAATGCACATTCCAGTCCGTTCTCCTTGGCTGCCAGTTTACATCAATGTCACGCAAACCATTCTTGCTATATTTACAATGGCTGGACTTTTTGGGGACAGGTCTTGTATGTATATATGTATACATATATGTAAATGTGTCTATGTCTAATACGTGTGTGTTCACATACTTAGTATGTTGTGTGCACACATATATGTATAGCTTGGGGTGGGCATCACACACCGCTAAGTCACCATGGCAAGCAGTGACTCCAACCTGGCCTCGTTTTTATTTGGGTAAGAAGGAGGTGCCTACCCCCCACTCCCCCCACCCCCGCCTCGGCGACTGCCTTGGTGAAAGCAGCGTCCCAGCACTAAAGCAGCTGATCAGAGCGGGGGATTTGGTTCTCATCTTGATCCCAGAATGGTGAACCCCATCTGTCTGTCCTATCTGTCCGCTGAGAGCAGCTCTTCTCACCTGCAAATAAGTGAAGGATCTTGTTTCCTTTCGGGGATTAGGACCTAAGAAAGTGTGTGAGAGAGGCGGGTGCAGGGGGAGAGAAGCCCACTTCCCCAGACGCAGGCCCAGGGACGTGGTTCCGGGAAGGCAAGAGAGACTCCATGTTTTCACAGGAACCAATCAACTCAGTTAATTCCAGCGCGACGTTAAGAAAACCCAGGTTCTCTGTACCCCCAAAACAAAACCACCAACAAAAACCTGTAGGCTCTAAGCCGCACCTGGCGTACAGAGAATGGGCACCGAGTCCAGGTTGCCACCTGCGTCCCCCAACCGCAGACATCGGGCACCTGCGCGCATTTTTGAAAGCACACTGCCCTCCAGTGGCGCAAGATAAAATTGCTGCTGATCCGCTTCCCAACAGCCAAGCCTGCTTGACTTTTGAATTTACCCAGGGCCCTAGGAAAGTGTTGGGTGCTGGGCGACCACTAGTCCGGAAACGAGATTAAACAAGGGCACGTGAAATAAAAGGGGGCGCGATCTAGACAGAAACCTCGGCTCCCTCGCTCGCTCCTGCCGGGCCCCCAGGGCGCAGGTTCGCGCCTTTCCCTGAGAGCTGCGCCTCTGGATCAGAGTTTGATGGCGCGGAAACGAGCGTGGGAAGTGGTGCTCCCCGGAGACAGAGCGCTCAGGGCGCGATGGCAGCCCAGAGTGCGCGGAAGGGGCGGAGGCGGCCTGCACCCTGAGAAGGCTGGCGGGTGGGGGGGCAGAGACATAGTCTGGGTGCGTGCGACCTGCCCTGCCGTGGGCTCATCACCAGGCTCCCGGAAATAGCAGCAGCCAACACTGCGGGCTCACTGGGTGTCAGGTGCCGTCCCAGGCACCCCCCCTCCCTACCAGGGATCACCCTAATCAGTCTTCCCAGTCTCTCCCTTTAATGAGTGCTGTTATCATCCCACTTGGAGAGTGAGCAAGCTGAGGTTCAGAGAGGATGTCACCCGCTCGTGGCCGCACAGGGGGTCCAGTCTTTCTGGACCAGAGCCGCAGCTTCCAGCGCGGGGCTGGCACCCGGTTGTGGGCCAGGGCTGGATGCGTGGACACCCCCGGCCGCGCGGGTGCGCAGTGAGGGGCCAGGGCGAAAGGGTGGTGGCATGTGGGCGGCTCACCTTGACGATGAGCGGGTTCTGAAACATGGAATCGCGCACGACCCCCAGCCTCTCGTTCTCCATGCCCGGCCGGATGTCGGCCACTGTCAGGGGCCGTCGTGGGGGCGGGCAGATCTGGCTGACCGTGCGGCGCACCGGCTGCTTCTTCTTCCATCGCGTGAGGTCCTGGCGGGAGCCCTTGGCTTCTGGCATCCTGGAGGTCTCAGGGAGTCGACCCGGGGTCTGGATGCGGCACGCTTCCCAGCTTGGGGGCCCGCGGAGCTCCGAGGAACCGACTTCTTGGACGTCACTACTTGGACCCCGGGGTGGGCACTGGACGCCGGGCTCCCTCTGGAGCGGGGTGCGCCAACCTCCCGCGCTCCCTTGTTTCAGGGAACGCTATCGGTCCATATAAGCCCCTCTGGTCGCTCAGAGTATCTTCTGGGCGTCGTGCTGCGGATTGGGAAAGGAGAGAAAACCAAGACCACCCCTTGAGGAAAAATGGAACGGTCTGTCTCCAGGGCGACGGGACGCCAACGGCTCTAGGTGGACCTTGTTTGTTTTAGGAAACTATTGGCGGCTATGGGGGACGAGTCCAGAGTTTTCTTAAGCAGATGTGAGAAAACTCAAGAATCACTACTTGTGTTAAAAAGTGACGGGGATCTTAAAAAAGAAGTGACGGGGCTCCAGAGGGCCATTTAAACTTCCAAGTCAAAGGGACCCTCCCAGCAGCCACCCCCACTCCAGGCACCGACGCGAGCGCGCGCGCGGGCGCGCGCACACACACACGGGGACAGAGCGCTAAATGTTTCATAAGGAACTAGGAGTCCTCACTCCAGACCTGATGTTCCTGCCGATCCACTGGGTGGTCTCCAGTTAGTCGCCCGCTTGGTTCCTCAGGTTTTTCTTCTGTGAAATAGATAGGGAGGAAAATCTAGAGCTAGATGAGACCAACGGCACCCAACTCTGTGCCACAGAATGACGGGAAGCTGAACAGCACAGATTCACTGAGCCAGAATATCTGGACATGGGATCTGGGAATCTGCAGCTTAAAATATCTCCTCCCTCCTTTCGGATTTTATTTGAAAAACGTTCAAAGCTGCAGGAAAGTTGAAAGAAGAGTAAATGAAGACCCATGTAGGTTTCACCTAGCTTCACCCGTCCTTAGTGTTTGCCACTTGAGTTCTGCATGTCACAGAGCCATTTTGAACATGTGCAGACGTACCGTGTCTGACCCCGAACGCTGCAGTAGGTGCCTGCCGGGAATGAGGAGTTCCCGTGCGCAGCTACAATGCGATCTGCAATGGTGCCTGACGCGCAGCCCATACGCAAAGTTGGGGACCGGGACTTCTTATACGCGTCCCAGATGAATGTTGCGGTGTTTCTGGAACCACAAGCCCCGGGGATCTCTAGTCTGCCTTCCAGTTCTAACCTTTTGCGGGTTTATTTACCCACCATTGTCGTCATTCGATGCTCAGATATTCACAAGGCTCGGGGTAAGGAGTGCGCCACAGAGCAAGCCGCACCAGCGACGAACCTGCACTTCCCGGCCCTACCTACCAGCAGCGCCGAGCACCAAGAGCGCCATTCCAGAGCGGACCAGACTTTCGCTGGCTTCTCCAAGGCCTGAAGCCCCTTCGGCCGATGACATGTGGGTGTGTACAATGTGTGCTTGTGGTTTCTCCAGCCTGCTTCACTTCCGACCTTCCACGGAAATGCGGGTTGCGCACTTTTCAGTTGAAGCTGCTTGGCAGCTCCCGCGGGAAGTCGGGTGGTGCAGTGAGAGGCAGGCAAGTGGAGTCGCAGAGCACAAGTGTTGACTCCTGGCTGGGCCACATAACCCCTCCCACACGTTACATTAAGTGTGGCTGGTGGTATGGCGGGATCCTAATACTAAGAAAGTGGTTCAGGCTTCCCTGGCTAGGCGAGTGTGCTAGGAACCCACACTGTACCAGTATATTACTGGCTGGGGTTGTTGTGAGAGGCTGCATTCGGCCTCAGGTAATTTTTTTTTTTTTGAAGACTCAACGCATTTGCCCATTTCAGGATGGGCGATTTACAAGCGCACCTGCCCACAGTGTACTGAGTGTTCAGCAGTTTTGGACCCAAAACAGCATGATCCCCCCTCCCCCCCTCCCAAACCACTTTCTTTTCTTGTTGTTCCCCTGGGTTTAAAAAAGTTCTCAAAGGAAAACATTTTGCCGATGTGAAAGAGGTGAAACAAAAAACGGCAGAAGCACTAAAAGGCTGTTTTGAGCAGTGGAAAATACATCTCGGTAGGTGCAGTGCATCAAATGGAGAGTACTTGGAAGGTGACTGAAATTTAAACATGTAGGAATAAATACACAATGTCTTATAAATAAATTCAGGGCTTGGGGAGTCCCCCCCTTTAACGGGAGGGCCTGGTGAAAGCTTTACTTTGAATCACAGCCAAGTTTCTTCAGGACTCAGGAGAAGTGGGAGGACCAGAGCAGACCAGAGCAGACCTCCGTCTCACCGAAGCTCTCGGGGCATCAGCCCCTGCGCCAGCTAAGCCCCGCCTGCCGCCGACGTCAGCGCCCGCCACGCGCCCTCCGTTCGCCCGCTCCAGCTGCCCCGGCCTGCTCTCAGCTCCTGCAGCAGCCGCGGGCTGGGCTCTTGCGTTGGCTTCCAGCCTGGCCCACTTTTCCGTCCAGGTGTGCGCTGGCCCTTTCCGTGCAAACCTCAGCCTTCCTTTCCGTCTACGCAGCGCTCACAGTCCCCAGTCGCTCTCCGCCACGTGACTCTGTTTCGTTTTCCCATAGGGTAATCCGATGCTGTCCCGGTGGGTTTGTCTATGGGTCTTTCTCAGGTTGGGGGTCCTCGCCGTCTTCTTCACTCCCGAGCGAAGGAGGGAGCTCAGCAGAAGGTGTAGAGGAAATGGGGTGCGTGCGTGAGTTCGCAAGTCCATGGGAGATTCGGTCCCTCTTTCTTAGTATTAGGATCCCGCTATACCCCCCCCCCCCCGCCGCCCCCAACCACCCCAGGAACACAATGGGCAGAAACCGCGCAGCTGTTCCAGTCTGAGCTGCAGGTATGTCACCATGGCAGCGGGATGCCCCGGTATGCCGGAAGTGACGCACGACTACTTCCGCTTCCACTACGGCGGCACTTCCGGAGTGGAGGAAAGGTGGTGACGCTTTCGGACGGTAGGTTGAAAGCGGCGTTTTGTTGTTCCGGGTGTTTTTTTAGGTGCGCTTATATAAATGGAGCGGTGACGGTTGTGGTCTTTTTGCTCCAGGAGACGCGCCTCTGGCCTGGGGTCTGCAGGAATGGGGGTAGCGCCGTTTGCTCCGCCGCCTCTCCAGCCCCTTCGGCAGGGGAACCGAGGTCGGGTCTTTGCGTGGAAGGGGACGGAGAGGCGGCCCTCTGGCTAGTTCCTCCCCTCCTGGCCCCGGAACGCCCACCCCAGGGCACAGCAGAGCCTCTTTGGCGGTCCCCAGGTGGTGGAGAATCCGGGACCAGGCTTGGCACGGTCGTGCCGGGCGGGAAGCGGCACGCTCCGCAGAAGTGGAGATAGGTGCATGTCCATTCGCTCCGTAGACATCGGACTATCTGGAAGCCAGACGGACAAACTCCCAGCCCTTAGGAGGCCGATCATGGCACAGCTGGGCCAAGTGCAGTAGGGAAGCGGCTGGATTGCTGGGAAACACTGCATACCGGGAGACAGGACCCAGGGAAGCGATTAGAGAGGCTTTCTTGAAGTGCCTTTCAAACTTAGACCAGTATCAGCTCAGCAAGGTAACGCGGAGGAAGCGCGTTCCTGGGAGAATGAGCGCTTTTGCAAAGTCTCTGAGAGCGAAAAGAAATATGATGTATCCTAACTGAGGGCAGGGTGTGTCTGGAACGCAGAGAGGAAGGAGAGCTGGAGAGGCAGACATGGGCCAGACCGGATGATGAAGGGCATGGTAGGTCGGCACATTTTTCGGAGTTCATCTTAAGAATAATGGAGAAACCAGTCCTGGCTGGTGTGGCTCAGTGGATTGAGTACTGGCCTGCGGACCAAAGGGTCACTGGTTCCATTCCTGGTCTGGGCACCTGCCTGGGTTGCAGGCCAGGTCCCCAATAGGGGGGCCCCCCTGAGAGAGAACCACACATTTGTTGTTTCTTTTCCTGTCTCTCTCTCCCTCCCTTCCCCTCTCTCTAAAAATAAATAAGTAAAATCTTTAAAAAAGAAAAACATTGCATAAAATGTATGCTCATGTCTCCAGCTGGTCATTTGTCATACAATTTCATTTTTCTGTGATTTTTTTTTCTTCTGAGGCTGATGTTTAAAATGCTTTGCAAAATAAACCATTGTTGTCAAATTTTCCTCTAGGAATAAAATGGAAGGTGAATTGAGCAGACTGGAAATCCACACTCCCATTTTTCACAAGAAAAAGAAAAAGAAAAAGTATTCTGTAGATAAGGAAAGACACCGGATGCATGCCCATGAGAATTTCAGAGACTCCCCCTTGGCAAGTGAACAGTCTCACAAAAAGAAGAGTAAAAAAAAGAGAAAAGATCGCCAGTTTCTCACTTCTCCTTTGGAAAAATCAGAACTCTGTGATGAGACAGAAACGGTCCCTCCCTCAGCCAAAAAGAGGAAAAAGAAGAGGGCTTTGGGGGTTCAGGGCGATGCAGGCATTGTGTACATCATGGTGGATAAAGAAAATATTGAGGACAAACAGAAGAATACTAGAAAGGATGTCGACGTCATTTATGTTAACGTGAACAAGGAACAGGCATCAGACAAAGAGCCCAAAGCCAAGGAACCGCATGCCGTTCCTAAGCGGCGTAAAAATGAGTTGGAAGAAGCACGTAATAAAGTTAAGAAGAAAAAGAAGCATCGGCAGGAAGCTGCAGCCTGCGATGGCGCTGAGCAAGGGGGCCGGGGCTCCCGCGTCAGCCTGCCCCAGCCACAGCCCCTGCATCCCACGGGCAGGGGGGGCCCAGTCACACTGCCGCCCCCGGAGGCCACTCATGGAAGTAAGTCCAAGAAGAGAAAGAGAAAGGGAAAGGTTCCACATAACCAGGAGTCAGCGTGTCCTGAGACCGACAGCCCTGAAGGGTGGGCCGTGGGGCCGGCGGGAGACCGGAAGGAGCGCTGCAGGCTGAAGAAAAGGGCCGCAAAGAGGAGGCGGAGGTCTTCTGGGGAAAGCGCCCCCGCACCTGCCGGTGGTTTTCCAGGACTCCCCACGAGCTTGGAGAGCCCTGACCCACCCTGTGGTTCCCCGGAAGGTCATGGTTCCTTGGCTGAGGACAGCGCAACTCCCAGGCAGCGAGAGGAGCAGACCCAGGCGCGTTTGGAAGGGGCGCAGAGGTAACATGGGACCGTCGTGCCTTCTGAGGGTGTCCGGGGCCGCTGCTCAGCGCGCCTGCAGCAAATGGCAGATGCCCCAGAGGTCGACCAGGACGTCGAGCGCGTTTAACCCTGTGGCTCGGCCGGCAGCGTCCTTCCCTCTTGCACAGCCTTGGCAGTTAGCCCAGGTTTGCAGAAAGACTCTGCCAGCCTGGGAATACTGTGGCGAAGTTTGCTAGGCTTTTTAAGACCCCCAAATTACCCTTGTCTGTCTACGTGCATGTGGATGGAAGGAAGGAGTGGGTAACTTAAAATGCTTTTTCAGGAAAAAGCTTGAATTAGAGTTCTCACTAAGAAAAGGAATTGTAATATTATTTATATAATCATTTAAGTGTAACATCTGATAAATAAATGCAGGGAGGTTTTTTGTTTTTGTCCTTGTTTTCCTCAGTTCCTGGTACTTGGGACAGATTCCCACCCCGCCCCCTGCCCCCATGTTTACTCAGTAGCTTTCTTACATTTGTTAGATTGTCCTGGCTTAGAGTAGCTCCGTCTAGCAGTTAAATGGGACCGGGCCCGCCTCAGGGGCAGTCGTGGCGCCGCACACGTCATCCTCTGTGCCGTCTTACCCAGGACGTTTCTGGACGCTGACAATGAGGCAGGAATGTCCTAGGGCCGGGGTGCGTAACTTACATTGGGCTCTGAGCCATCTGAAAACTGTTGACCCTTTTCTTGGTCAAGTGCACACAATTTTTTTTTTCCAGTTTCCTGTCAGAGTAGTCAGTTGATAGAGTTGAACATAAGAAGAGGAGCTTTGAACATCTGGCAGTTTGGGGTGTATTAGTGATGGACACATAGAAAACCATACAAAGGGGAAGTGAGGCCATCAGTGACCTCAGCAGGTATGATTGCCACAGCCGTGACTCCCGTGGGATGGGCGCCATGCCGCAAGCCGACCGGGCAGTCACCGGTTCGGTTCCCGGTCAGGGCACGTGTCCGGGTTGCAGGCCAGGTCCCCAGTTGGGGGCGTGTGAGAGACCACCGATAGATGTTTCTCTCTCCCATCAATGTTTCCTTCCTCTCTCCCTCCCTTCCCTTCTCTAAATAAGTAAGATCTTTAAAAAATAACCGTAACCGTGGAAACCCTGAACATTGATTTAACTAATTAGTGACCGTTATTACAAAGCTTAACTCATTGGCAGGGGCAGGGAGAGGTGTCTCAGGTGTTTGTGGAAGTAGAAGAGGGCTTAGCTTATTAGAAGTCAATAACTAAACAGAACCAAGTGAGAAATAGTAACATAAGAAATACTCTCTGGCAGCAGCAGGGCTTGGGGCCACACGTCTCCCTCCAGGTGGCCTCTGAGGTGCACCCCAGTCAGCAGCTACTGTAGTGAGTTCAGGACCACCGCCCCCACCCCCACCATGACCGAATCTCCTAGTTGAAGTGAGAGTCATTTCAGGAAAAGACTTTCAAAGCTTTTAGGACAAGTGTTACTACCATGTTAATGAATCCAATTTTCCCCCTTAGGTTAGGACCTACCGATGAAGAAAGCAATTTGGAATCGGCTAAAGATTCTGAAACAAGGTATTTATCCGAAGATTCGAGAGACTCGGACGATGCGGACGTGGACTTGGACTCTGCCGTGAAGCAGCTCCGTGAGTTCATCCCTGGCATCGAGGAAAGGGCTGCCACCACGATCAAGCGCATGTATCGGGATGACCTTGGACGATTTAAGGAGTTCAAAGCACAGGGTGAGCTTGTAGCGTGGGACTTCAGTGTCTCCTGGACTTTCCTGGAAGCAGAAGTAGCCCCGCATCCTCTTGTGAACACCTCAGATTTGCAGATTCACAAGAATCATTCTTTAGCTCCTTCAGCTTCCCCCCAACCAGAATTGGGGTTCTTAATTGAACTTATAGGGGTTACCTTGGTCAATCAAATTATATAGGTAGCAAGTGTAGAAATCTGTAATAATCATCCCTCCAGAATTGCTGTCCGAGCGGTGGAACGACCGCCCCGGGTTCCCCTGCTTTGCCCAGCCTCTGGTCAGGAGGCAGGAGGGCTGGGTCAGGAGGGGCGGGGGTGGGAGGTTAGGCGGCTGTGGCCTGGGAAGGACACGGAACTGAAATAAAGTGAACCACATTCGCTCATCAGCTTCGACGAGGTGCGGTTTCTGTCCCTGAGAAGCTAGTTTGAGGTGAGTGGTGGAGTGGGCGCGCTTCTAACAAGACCCCACTTGGTCTCCTGCTTGATCTCAGTGTGGCGTGAGAACCGCCAGGAAGCCTGCAGGCCTGAGAACAAGCTGCTCGTGTAGGCCTCTGTGCTGGGTGAGCGCCATGCCCGGTGCCCTTGGGGGGCCCAGGGCCCCGGCCACTGGGGAGGAAACGGGGCTTTCGCCTTAGGGACTTCCTCATGTTGAAGGGATGACCTTTGAAAAATAGACAGATTACGTTAGAAAAACACATAATTTATAGTGCAGTGTCTAGAGAATGATCCCATTTTATTTGTAGTATTCTGTGCTAAAATTTTTATCAGTATGTATTTTATAAAAGAAACTTTAACAATAAGCCTAAAAATAGAAATACTGTGTGTAACACAGTCACCACATCATGAAACTTGGGTGCTCGGCGTTACGAGGAGGACTGGGGTGCCAGGCGCTGGGGACCCCAGCCCCCCCCCTCCCCTCAAGCATGTGCGTAGGGAACGCGTGCTTTGCTGCTCCTGCCGACCAGGCCACAGCGCCACCTCGGAGGGCGGCGCGGCGGGGGGACTGGCAGGGGATTTCTTCTAAACTTTTAATTCAGTACTCTGTGAGTTGTTAGTGAACATGTATTCACTTTTTAATAAAAAAGAACTATTTGGAAAGGAGGTCGGTGAGCCAGGAAAGGCCCCTCGGAGCGGGCCGAGCGTGGCCTGAACTCGGGGGGCCGGGCGTCCAGTGCGCGGCTGGGAGGCCCAGGCAGGCGCAGGCTGGGCCGCGGCGGCATCGCTGCTGACGAGCACGTGCTGGGTTTGTTTTCACTCGTTGACAACACATACTTTTTCTCCCGCCCCGAACCCTAGGTGTCGCCATTAGGTTTGGCAAGTTTTCTGTAAAGGAAAATAAGCAGTTAGAGAAAAATGTGCAAGAATTTCTGTCCCTGACGGGAATCGAGAACGCGGACAAGCTGCTGTACACGGACAGATACCCAGAGGAGAAAGCTGTGATCACCGACCTAAAGAGAAAACACGCCTTCCGCCTGCACATCGGTGAGTGCAGAGCCGCTCCCTCTCTGAGCCGCCGGGGCCTTCCCCCTCGCATGGAGAGCCCGCGCGGCTGGGCTTTGGGAGCGGTATGCCGGTCGGCGGCCGGTCCTGGGGCGTCGGCAGAGTGCGCCTGCCTCCCAGGTGTAGTGCTTTACAGATTTTAGGAAAAGTGAAATGATCAACTTCCAGCTTTCCTTCCCGGTGACAATTATGGGTTGGGTTTCTCTTCCTGTTCTTCATGACCGATGTCTTGCATTTACTGCCCCATGTGCATCTTCCCACACACCAGGGGTTCCTGAGAGTTTCAGACACGGCCATGTGTGTGCCTTGTAGCTGGGCCCCCTCCTGGGGGTGGCGCTTGGGAAGTCAGAAGGTCGTGAGGCAGCACCTGATCCGACCGGGAAAATGGCTCTCGAGCTTCAAGCGGTCCGCCCCTGAGGTTTTCTCCAGAAGGCGCCTGGGAAGGGCAGGGCGAGCCCTGTGGAGGGCGCGCTTCACCTGTGGGGGCCGGGGGGGCGGCGGGGAGGAAAGCCTGTTCATTTGGGAAGGCGGTTTCTCTTACAGGGAGCTGTCGGCGTGGTCCCCCACTTCAGGCTTCTTCTACATTCAATTATGTTAAAATTATTTTGCCTCATGAGGGCCTTCTCCGTGGATTGAGAAGACTGGAGGCTGGAGTCTCCACGTTCACAGCGCCCAGTTTTCCAAGACTGCTAAGGCACTGGTGGCGTTGCACAGCCGCCTGCCCAGGTGGCCTTCTGCAGGCCGCGTGGAACCCAGCCTGCCCGGGTCAGGGGGTCAGCGCCGTGGAAAGGGCCCTCCGGGCTCCTTCCCCACGGCGGCCTCACCCTGCCTCGCTCTGTGCCCTGCTGACTGCCTTTCTCCTTCCGCAGGTAAGGGTATCGCCCGGCCCTGGAAACTCGTGTACTACCGAGCAAAGAAGATGTTCGACGTCAACAATTACAAAGGCAGGTAAGAGCAGCGTCTCAGCAGCTTGACCCAACATTTCTTTGGTCTTTTCTGCTGCCGTAAATCAAAACACACCACAACAGACCGGGAGTGAAAGCCGCAATGGCCCGTGTGTGGAGCCAGGGTGTGCGTCTGTTGTCCAGTGCCGTCTTCATTTCGGCTCCGCCTCTGGCCTTTCGTGCTCTCCCCACTAAGCGCTCAGCTTTTTCTTTCTGCTTTCGTTTTAGCGCCCAGCCACTCCCACTGTCACTCGAGAGTTTTCTTGGCGAGCTCGGGAGCTCCTCATGCGCCCGGACGCCCCTTCTCGGTGACGGTCCCTGCAGCTCTCGGCCCGTCCTTTGGGTTTCGGTGACTGCTGCAGGCGGACACAGGCAGCAGTAGGAGGTGACGTCAGTGCGAGTCAGGGGTGGACTCAGCGCCGAGTGCTCAGGTGCTGAGGGCCATCCTCTCCGTCTTTTCCCCTAAATGAAATACCCAATTAGTGTGCGTTTCCAACATTCCAAATAAAACAAATGCAGGTGCAGTGTGGGCTGTGGGTACCCTCTCTGCTCAGGGACAGAGGGACGAGCCTGGAAGCATCAGCCCATCCGAGGGCCTTTCCGCCACCAGCGCCCAGTGACGGGAGCCCCTCGGGGAGGCCTGGTGGCCTTTCCAGTGCAGCCCGCCAAGCCTGCCCAGACACGGGAGCCAGCACTGAGCCGTGCATGGCAGCTGAGCTGCCAACGTGGATGTGACGTTGGTTTCTTCTGTTAAGTTTTTACCAACAGAAAGAAACCTTAAGGAGAGGAAAGGTTCCCCACACAGCCTGACGCCTGCCCTGCCCTGCCCTGCCCTCTTTCCCAAGCCCCAGTTTTAAACAGCTGAGGACAGAACTTTAAGGAAAGTCACGAATGAAACCTTCGAGACGGGGCTTCGACGCATGCCTAAGGGAGTGCATGGTGGCCGCTGATGGGCATTTTGTGTGGGAATGACATTTTTAGAATAATGAAGGTCTGTCATTCTAATAGTAAAGTTTGTTCAGTTATTTGTGCCATATTATTTGTGTTATGTTCACCATTTATTCTTACAATGTTTTTGCAACAAGAAATTCTTAATTGGAAAAAATATAGGAAGTCAAAAATCAAAGAGTTCAAAGGCTCTGCTCGCCTTGGGGCCAACACACCTGTCCCCTGTTTCCGTGCCCTCTGTCTCTCTCTGATGTCCTCTTTGCTGCTGCGTCAAGGGTGCCCTCTAGTTTCTTAGTCTCAGGAAGACCCTGTTTGCGTTGAAAAGGACACTACCAGAAAGCACAGTTCTTAGTAGTGAAGGATCCTGAGCCTCTGTCTGCCGCCCATTGCGCTGGGAGAGGAAGCCCTGAGCGCACTGGGCTCTTCTGTCCTGGTCATCAGGGATGGCGGGGTTTTCCCGGGGCCGGCGGTCTGCTGCGTTAGTAATGACGCAGACCCTGCTCCGCCCCAAGGTCCAGAACTGGAGCTTGTCAGAAAGACGGCGTTTCCTTCGCTCTGTCCACGGGGAGTGGTTTTTTTGTCCTTCCCTTTAGTATGTGTGCTTGTGTGTGGAATTGACACGTGGCGGCTGCCCCTGTGGGCCTTACCCCCCAAAGCTGAGCGCACCGTCTCAGCGACCACCAGCCTCCTGTGGCTGCTGAGCACGGGAGGCATCCTCGCTCCAGACAGGGACGTGCCTGAGAGCGAAGGCACCCGGGTGTGTCAGGCGCAGTGAGAAGAAGATGCAAACCAGCTCAGTCCTCATGGATACTGATGACATGTTGAAAAGGCTGCAGTTTTAATACATTGGGTTAAATAAATTATTAAGACTAGATACGATTCATTTTCATACGACCATTCGAGAATTTTAAGCCCTGGCTGGTGTGGCTCAGTGGATTGAGCCCCAGCCTGCGGAGCAAAGCGTCGCCTGTTCAATCCCCAGGTCAGGGCGCAGGCCTGTGTTGCAGGCCAGGCCCCCAGCAGGGGGCGCATGAGATGCAACCACACATTGATGTTTCTCTTCCTCTTTCTCCCTCCCTTCTCTCTAAAAATAAATATATAAGTAATCTAAAAGAAAAGAAAGAACATTTTAAATGGCACGTATGGCTCACATTATGTCTCTGTTGACCAGCGATGGTCTGGAGAAGAGACAGGGGAACAGGGCGCCCCTCGGTGCGGGACCGCGGGTCGTGGCCAGTGCAGGGGGAGCTGACTCTCTGGAGAGGGCTCAGGGAGTTGGGGCCCCGCGGCAGACTCCGCGGGAGCCACCCGGGCAGGCGAGGGAGGCCATGTGCCTGGGCGCTGGGGTGAGGGTGGCCTCGCGAGGCCCAAGGGCTGAGCTGCAGGGAGCAGCGGGCCTGTGGGTGCATTGAGGAGTTTGTGTTGTGTGGCACGTGAAATGCAGAGTCTTTACGGTTTGGGCGGGGAATACGCCGATCCCATTATTTGCACTGGCCTCTGCACACTGGCCAGGCCTCTGGCCTGGCATGGCCGGGACTGATTTATAGGGTGACCACAGTCAAGATGCTGGGACAGGAGGTGGTCAGCCCGCCCACCCCCTGGCCCAGCTTCCCCAGGGCTGCGGCAGGCTCTGCGATGACAGTGGTTTTTAATCATGTAGTTAGTTCAACACTGTGGCAGGCTGTGGGCGGCTTTGCAAGGCCACGGTCAGGGTATTTTTTTCTCCTTTAACAGCTAATTATTAATTGGCAGAGATTGCTTAATGAGAACAAGATGTCCTTTGGGGGATGGGGGGGCGATTAAAAAACTTAAGAACTTGCCCTGGTTGGTGTGGCTCAGTGGATTGCGTGCCGGCCTGCAAACCAAAGGATCACCGGTTCTGTTCCCTGTCAGGGCACCTGCCTGGGTTGTGGGCCAGTCCCCAGTTGGGGACATGTGAGAGGCAATCAACTGATGTTTCTCTCCCTCTCTTTCTCCTTTCCCCTCGCTCTGAAAATAAGTAAAGTCTTAAAAAAAAAACAAACAAAAAACTAGATAGAGGCTGCTGTTGCAGAACATTGTGAATATACTGAATGTCACTGAATTGTACGCTTTAAAATTGCCAACTTATGTGAATTTTGCCTAACTTCATATAAGAAACTCAAATTTAAAAAAACTGTACCATGTTCCCTTTCTCGTAGATATAGCAAAAGGGACACCAAGAAGTTAAAGCTATACCACTCCCTGCATGGCAACGACTGGAAAAAGATTGGGGACTTGGTGGCTCGAAGCAGCCTCTCTGTCGCCCTGAAGTACTCGCAGATCAGCGGCGGTGAGCGGCGGGCCGTCGGCCACTGCGACCCAGCGCCCAGCACGCGTTGCGGCCATCGATTCAGCCATTCTCTGATGCTCCCTCATTTCGTTTCCTCTTGTGCGCTTACGAAACCATGACCGTTGCTCACAGGCCGAGTGCCCCTACCTCGGTTCAGTAGCTTTCGGCTGCGAAGGGGGCTGGCTCCGCAGGGGCCGGGGGGTGGGAGAGGCTGCGCAGGGAGAGGCTCCTTCCCAAGGGGCAGGGAGGCTTTGCGGGGGTTGCAGTTTGGGCCTGGTAGGTTGGGACCGTCCTCAGAACCAGGGCCATCCTGTCTCTTCCGCCTCCTTCAGAGAAAGCTTCCTTGGTTGTGTCTTCCCGTGAAAAAATCCCCAGTTGCTTTAAGAAGACTCCAGTGCGTGTCGCTGTTAAGGCGGGGGCTCCCCTGCGCCCGCCACGTGGGCAGGCGGAGCCCGGGTGTCCGTGTGGCCAGCATGTGGCTGGCCCCAGCCTGAGTTGGCGACCAGGCCCTCCGTGCCACCCAATGCAGCCACAGATGCCATGCGGAGACTCAGTGGAGCCCATTTTTCTTATTTCTCAACAAAACTCTGGATTTTTTTATGTGTGTGTGTGAAACCTAGGTGTCCTTTTCCCCATGCAACTCTCTTGATTTTTAAATATTCACCCAAATTGTTGTTGAGGGAAAACTAATAACAGCGTTTGTGGCTGAACCAGAGGCGCCCACAGGCTGCAGCGTGAGGCCTCCTCCCCAGTGCGGCCGCCGGCCGTCCAGACACGACCGGCGAGCGGCGAGGCTTTGACCCCCTGCCCAGGCGGCCGGCCTCTGGGGCTCTCTGGCCTCTGCTGCCGAGAGCCGCGCTGGTGTCGCCGCGGCTGTTCCTTTCACTCCGGGGGTGAGTTCAGCACGCGACGCACACTCGTCTGGCTGTAGTTGTCCCGTTAAATGTTTGGGAACCTCATTTCATGTAGGAGATATTACGCTCAGAAACGAGAAGTCAAGAAAAAAGAAAAAAAGAAACATTTGGAAGACCAACTTTTTTAAGTTATAAAAAAGACACTCCCTGCATTAGGAAAGGGCTCCCCTAGCGTTGCTTTTTAAAGAGAATCTATGGCCACTGAGTGGTTTCATGGTCTGTGAGATCCAGCTGCTGCCTGCTGTCTCCTACCAAGGGTCGGGTTTTTCTTTCTCTATCCGACTTTATTTTTTTAGAGCAGTTTTGGTTTCAAGGTAAAATTGAGAGGGAGATGCTGAGATTTCCCGTTTCCCTTGCACTGTGCCCCGCCCCCTCTGTCAGCGCCCGCACCCCCGGGGGTACGTTTGTTAGAGTCCGCGCGTTTACACAGCCACGTGCCCCCCCAGGTCCACCGTGGCCACCTGGTGGCGTGCATGCTGTGGGTTTGGGCAACGGTGCGATGCCATGTACCTGTCGTCATCATTCCATTTCATTTTTAATACTGGGTTTGAAAGCACAGGGGTTGGCGACTCTGAGACCGTCCTTCTCTGTCTGCAGAAAGAAACCACGGCGCTTGGAGTAAGGAGGAAACCCAGCGGCTAATCAAGGCTGTGGAAGAGGTGATTCTAAAGAAAATGTCTCCCCAGGATCTAAAAGAGGTAGATTCTAAACTCCAAGAAAATCCCGAAGGCCGCCTGTCGATTGTTCGGGAAAAACTCTACAAGGGCATATCTTGGGTAGAAGTTGAAGCTAAAGTAGAAACCAGGAATTGGATGCAGTGTAAAAGTAAGTGGTAAGTTTTAAGTATTCTTATATAAATTTTGACAAGCTATTTGCTCTCTGTCTGCACAGTTTCTACAGAGGGGCGGGTGGGCGAGGCCGCTGGCGACAGCAGGGGGACCCGGTGTCGAAAGCCTTCCGCCCTGTGGCGGGGTGAGCGCTGCGCCTGTGCCGCTTCAGCCCCCTCCGCGCCCGTGTCTGCTTTAAGTCGCCCGTCACCCGCCCCGACCCCTGCGGGCTCCTCCTAAAGGGCACGGACCCTTTTGACACCCGAGGCGGCTGCTCGTTTCTCCAGCCTGTCCCTTCCTGAGTCTACACGAGATACACGCAAAACTAACGTCCTCAAGCAGAACCACAAACGCGGTGACCAGTGACAGCTCTGCCCTTTCAACTGCGCTTCCTGATTCCGCGTCCCTCTTTCTTCGTCCGGAGTGAGGGCCACACCCGTTGTCTTAGGCCTCCCGCAGGCACACACAGGCACACGCGTCCCTGGCAGTGTTGCCCGCCCGCCCGCTCTGGCTGCGTGCCCCTGGCCTCACGCAGCTCCGCCCCGCCCTGGGGGCCCCGCAGCTCAGGACCCACCTCACGTGTGGGAAGCCCGGCGCCTTGATTGTCCAGGAGACTGACACCCCAAGCCGGTGCATTTCCTGCCAAAAGCAAGCTCCTAGATGACATGTTCCTTGTTCTTGCGCCTTACATTCCGCCGTAGAGTCACCTGTTTTAACAGAAGACTATGCTCAGGGAAATGAACCCCAAAGAACAGGCAATATGTGAGGGAGAGTGTTTAAGGTAGAGGGACCAGAGTCCTTCCCACTTCTACATTTTAGGCTAAAAAAGGGGGCCGGTTTTGACCCTCAGTTGGAGGATTGATTATCAGAGTTAAATCACCTTCAGGAATCCACATAATTAAATAATTTTCAAGACTTTTTAATTTGAAAAAAAAATAGGACACTTGTAAACAAAAAGTAGTACATTATATTTACTTAATGTTACATTGCAATGACCTCAGTGTGACACTTTTCAAAGCCGTGAGCGTGGATGGCTGTCAGTAAGAGCATCAGTGCCATCACCACGTGAGCGTCACGTCTCTCCCTTGTCAAGAAAGCGGGAAGCTGTGACAGCCAATGATCCGTCCGTCACATTGTGACAGCGTGGCTGGCACGATGAGGACTTTTTAAACGCGTTACATTGGGCTGCCGCGCTCATCAGCAGCCGCAGTGACCCCTCCAGCCTGTGGCCGGGGCCCTGGGGGACCCATCGAGTCATTGGTCACCTCACTGAATTTGTCTGCTTGGTGCTCCAGCAGCTGGCGGCGGGCCGTGGCAGCCAGAGCAACATCCACCTGATTTGTTTGTTTTAGGTTTGTTTTGTTTTTTTTCAGAGTGAGGGGAAAGGAGGAAGACAGGGAGAGAGACGTTGACGCGAGAGAGAAACATCCATCAGTAGCGTCCCCTGCACTCCCTGACTGGGGACCAAACCTGCAACCCAGGCATGTGCCCAAATCAGGAATTGAACCTGTGACCCTTTGGTTTACAGGACAACGCTCCAGTCAACTAAGCCACACCATCCAGGGCCATCTGTTTTATAAAATATCAAAACTAAATTGAGCTTATTATTGCATTTAGAAACTGCGAATAGGCTTATTCTTTTTTTCCCCTTTTGAAACTTGTTTATTACGGAAATGTTATAACACACAAACGTGGACTGTATGCATCATCCAGTTTCAATAGCCATCAACCTTCTGTCATTTTATTTGTCCTCTCCTGGTTTTCTTGAAAAACAGGTACGTGGTGGATGGTGGCAAATGTTAGCAGCGGTGAGTTGTAGACGTTAGAAAGCGGCTCTGAGAAAGGGCAGTGTGGAGGAGAAAAACACAGGAAACTGGAATGGAAACTGGGCCCCTGAACGTGAACTGTGTTTTTCTTTGTTTCAACGCAGGACGGAAATCCTAACCAAGAGGATGACGAATGGTCGGAACGTCTACCGAGGGGTCAATGCCCTGCAGGCCAAAATCAGCCTGATTGAAAGGTGCGGGCCCAGAAAGCGGCGCCCTCTCCCCGCATCTCCCTCCTGCCACGCAGTGGCTGTTACCCCACAGAGCGGCAGCGGGGTTGCCCCGGCTCAGGGATCCGCAGGATCAGACCTCTGTTCCAGCACATTCCCCATGTATGGCTGTGGGCACGTCTCCGCCTCCCTAGGTCTTGGTCTGTCCGTCTTAAATGAGCATGATGACGGTAGTGCCCGCCTCTTGGTGTCTCAGGGAGGGGAGATGAAGCAATGCGATTAGAATGCACTGCACGCTCCCCAGACACAGTCACTGTGGTCTTGGGAGGTGTCCCTGTGGACAGAGGCACCTCCGTCCGCTTGGAAATGGAGGCGGATGATCCCGGCCGCCCCCATTGCTCTCCAGCTCATGCTGGCCGGTGTCGCTGGGGTGTGGTCTCTGGTTTCGCCCTTGAGTCCGGGTCCAAGCAGAGTCCCCTGTCCTGAAGGAAGGGGCAACATGGGTCTGTTTCGGGAAGCCTGCGTGTCTAATGGGCCTGGGCTCATGGCGAAGGCAAACAGCAAGGAGCAGAGGGGGCTTCAGACTCTGGCGACCCGGCCAGCTGCCTCCTCCCTGCTCTGTCCTGAACGCTGCCCTAGTGTCGTCGGTGCGCCTCCCAGTTCCCCCCAGGGAGGCAGCAGGGGCGAGCGGAGCTGGGGAGGCATCTCCCGTCTGGCGGGCGGGCCCCGCGTTGGTCACCGCCTGCTAGTCACAAAACCTTCCCCAGGTGGCTTGGGCCCCAGCCCCGCTGCCTCGTCTGTGGGGTGGAGGTGACCCCCGGCCTCCTTGGGGATGAGGGCCAATGCGCGAGTGAGCGTTGGGGTCACGGCCCGTGTCTGTGACGTGCTGCCGAGCACATGGGTGCCGTTTCTGTGTGTCTGCGCTGCGTGGCGGGTCGTGCTTTCACCACGAGAAAGCAGCATGCTTTGGCGGGGGGCACACAGGGCCGGGAGGAGGAGAGGTGGCCCAGTGGCCTATAGCCCATGGACTCTGTGGCCTCGGCTCCCCGTGGGCCAGTGCTCCGACCCCGCTGGGCCTGTGTGACGGGGGAGCTGGCGCCAGGGACCTGGGTGGCACCTTCGAGGTCCAAATCCCCCGAGTCCCTGAAGATGCCCATGGTGCTGATCCTGTTTGGAAACTTAATTTTTATGTTTTCTCCTAGATTGTATGAAATAAATGTGGAAGACGCTAATGAAATAGACTGGGAAGATCTTGCTAGTACAATAGGGTAAGACCATTTGTTTAATATTAAACTAATGAAAAGGTAAGAGGTGACTTTAAGAAATGACCGCCTATCAGGTTTAAGGAACTGGCTGAAATGCATGCTACATACGGACTTTATCTAGAAATCCCATTTGTCTGTGTGTGTTCAGAAGGACCCCCGCTCCACCCCTCCGAGACACCTAAGAGGAGTGAACAAAATGTGTACAAAGTCTGGTAGAAGCTTCAAAGAGCTAACAGGTTGTAAAATTAGTACAAAGAAGCCCTCCTGCCTTTGCCCATAGCGGCCGTTTTGCCGTATTTGCGTTGCCGCCCTCCCTCCCCCGCCTCTCCCGCCCCAGCGGAGTGAAGGGTCCGCCTTAGCCACCAGGCAGTCAGTGGTGGGCCACAGGCCCGGACCACGGGTGTCACTGACATCCGGTACAACGCTATTCGGTAAACACAGTCCACGTTCGACTGTCACCAGGTGTCCCCGTAATGCCCTGTATAGCATTTCCCCCGACTTGAGGTGCGGTCCAGGGTCGCGCCTGGCGTGGTGCCGTCTCCTCGTGTCCTTCCGTCGGTGGAGTCCGGTGGTTTCCAGTGGCACGGGGACGCTGGAGGAACCCAGGCCGCCCGCTCTGTGGCCTGTTCCTTGGGCGGCGTGTCCGAGGGCTCCTCCTGATGAGAGTGAGGCTCTGTGTCCCCATCAGCCATCCTCGCGGGAGGCGCTGACTCTGACCCCTGGGCTCTGCGGGCACCTGTGTTTTCCGCTCTCGGTGCCAGTTTTCTCTGGGCGGCGAGAGGGCCGCAGGGAGCTGCTCTGAGGCGTAGGAGGGCCCACGGCGCGGCTTGCTCCCCCGTAGGTGGTGTGGGACGCGGGCGTGCGCCTCTTGCCTGGGGAGCGCAGAGCCTCCCTGTGTTCCCAGCCCCCCCGCCCCCGCCCGTTTGTCTTCGCCGGGGCGCCTCGGCTGCAGGCCCGGCGTTTGAGTCAGTCCTGCGACCGAGGGCTGCGGCCGCCACTCTCTCTCGGGCCGGCCGGCAGAGCAGGGTCCCTCTGAGCAAAGCGGACTGGTGCGAGGTGCGGTGCAGGTGCTGGTGGGCTGGGGAAGCGGGGGTGTGGAGGGTCGTTTGGCCTTCAGTTCGGAAGGTGGACAGGAGCCGCCTGGCTGCCGTGCGGGAGCGTGGCTGCCGGGGTGAACGCGTCGCGGGGCCATCAGGCAGGACCGAAACCAGTTCGGGGGTCAGAGAACTGGAATCTTTTCGTGGCTGGCCCTGCTGGGAGCCACAGACACACGCCCGCAGGTCCAAACCCTGCCCTTCTCCAGCTCCCCTGAGGGTGGGTCCCTGAGCGTGGTGGTGTCAGGCGCTGAGACGGAAGGGGTCCTGCCTTGCACCCCACCGACTCCTGGCTGAGGGCCATGTCCGCAAAGCCCTCCCTTTACATCATCACACCACTTTTTAAAAATCTGACTTTTCCAATAAGTTTTTATATATTTTTTCATAATGCTTCAGGTAACATGATTTCTTAAATTGCGTTTTTTATGGTTTTAAGTAAAAATTATACATACATATTTTTAAATGGATTGTTTTACCTGATTTATAAATCTCAAAACTATAAAATGCAGATTATGGCATCTAGTCAAATACTGTTTGAAATAATACATTCTCAAAGTTTTAATAATGCATTAAAACAGTGAAAAATAATTCAACTAAAAGTCCAATGTCTTCAGTGTATTCATGCCCCCTTGGGAATTAGTTAGGCAGGATTAAAGACAGCGTTCTGACCTACTGACATGTAATGCCTACTTAGTGTAAAAACGTCCAGACCAATTAGTGTCACTTCTCAGCGCCTGAGCTGGGTCCACAAGGCATCACGCCGGGCGCGCGGCATCGTGGGAGGTGGCATGGCCTGGGGCCCTAGACCGTGGGCTTTGCAGGCAGCTGCCCCGGCACCCAGTCCTGGTGCCCAGTCCTGGCCCTCGTTAGGTAGCCGTCCTTGGGCAGGCTGTTCCCTAGCTTGTCTCGGTTTCCTCATCCACACGATGGCTTATGAGGACCTTGTGAGGGCCTGAGGGGGTGACGCAGGACAGATGCTTAGCCCGGGGCCTGGCACGCAGCGCGTGTTCGGCCAGCGGTTGTGACGAAGAGCCTGAAAGAGCCCGATCCTCGTTTTCCTCTACACACTTAACAGATAAAACGATCCACGCTAGTCCTTTTAGCTGCTAGTAAATTATTGAAACAAGTAAGTCACACTTCTTTTGTTTAAGAAAAAGTGTCCAGGAAGTAAAGTTAGTGATTTTCTCTTTAAAAACAATGTAATTTGGTTGTTTCAGTGTTAGTTACTATAAAGTAAAAATATATTTGAGTCACCAAAACATTGTCAGCATCTCCTTTTTCCTTGGCTTTGCAAAATAAAAAATCAGGGGACACCTGCCTTTGAACGGTGACAAAGACGTATTTACCCTGAGCGTCACAGGTGAAGGGTGGAGAATTTGGAGTCGCATCACCCAGTTGTCCCAACTGTACCCTCACTAGGCGCAAGGTCCTGGAAAACTTCTCTGTGCCCCAGTTTCCCCATCTCTAAAGTGAGGGCGAAGAATAGTGACGCCCTGGAAGGGTGGTCATCAGGCCTGTTTGTTGCTACCTGGGGGGCACTTTGGGCCAGGCCGGGCACACGGTGAGCATCCCATGTGCTGGCTGCTGTTACATTTTGTCCTCCCAACTAGTAACTTAGATTATTCCAGTTTAAACAGAGCCCATCTTGTTATATTACTGACTCCTTCCTTTGTGTGTGTATTTTTTTAACCAGACGATCAATAGCTTCCCATTGTGTGTTTTTTTTTACGTTTGTGGCCATGGTGATTTCATGTTCAGGGTTAAAAAAGCTACGTCAGTCTACAGACCTCACTTTAACCAAAGCCCTTGTTTGCACTGAACTTGTTACTCCTGAAATGATCAGGCTTTAAACTGACACTTTTTTCCACCTTTTCCTTCCTAAAGTGATGTTCCTCCGTCTTATGTTCAAAGTAAATTTTATAAGCTGAAAGCGACCTGTGTTCCCTTTTGGCAGAAGAAGACTTTTCCAGGTCAGTATTGTCAATATTTGAATCATTAAGAACACAGCGTGTGGGGCCCTGTGCTGGTAAGGGACCTTGGGCAGGTGATGTGACTTCTGAGAGCCTCGGTTTCTTACATTGTAAACTGGTGAGAACTAGAAAAGTAGAACCCTACCTGACAAGACTTTCGGAACCACTAAACGAGGTAACGCACGTGTTACCTCGAAATGCGGCTGCCGGGCACCCGGTGCTCAGCGAGCACACGGTGACTAACGTTGAGAGCACCTGGGTCGCTGGCCTGTGCACCCGCTCACCCCACGTGCGAGTTCACACTCACCCCCCGTGGGAGCTCACAGCCTTCCATGGAAAACAGGTGCCCAGTTCCTCCTTCACAGCCGTTTGTGCTGGTTTAGATCGGAGATTCCCAAGCTCGGGTCACCCAAGTCACGTGGGGAACTTGCTAAAAATACGCGGGGCCTCCTCTCTGACATGCCAAGTGCTGATCTCCAGTCGGCACTCGGAGGCTTGATTTTCTCTCACAAGCTCACGAGAGCATCTCCAATGGTCTGACTGGTGCTGGTGTTTGGGGACCCGCATCCGGTGCCCTTGCCCTGCAGTGTGCAAGCAAGCTCGGCTTGCGTGCTGCAGACCTCGCTGCCCGGGTTCAAAACCCGGACTCGCCCCGACCCAGTCCATAGCTGTAGGCACATTTCACAGTGTGCTGTGCGGTCTCAGTTTCCTCATTTGGGAAATGGGTGAGCAGCTGTGCCCGCCTCAGAGGACCTCAGAGAGAGGGTGGGGGGAGAGGGTAGGGAGAGAGGGTGGGAGCCGACCAGTGAGAACAGGAGCTTGCGCATGAATTGCTGCCCAGGCAGGAACATTGTCCCTTGAGCTTGGGAAGAGGCTTTGTACAGATGAGTTCAAAGGCAACTTTTTTCCTTTAGAGATTATAGACTACCTGTATGAGACGAGTCTGCCTCTGCTCAAGGAAAAGCTGGAGAAGAAGATGGAGAAGAGGGGCACTGAGCTCCAGACCCCTGCAGTGCCCAAGCAGGTCTTCCTGTTCCGAGACATCTTCCGCTGTGATGATGACAGCGAGGGGGAAGACGGGCCTGGAGGGAGTTAAGGGGCTGGGGTGTTTCTTGTCCGTTGTCTGCGCTTGGCTGCATTTGCGTGCATGGGTCCGTGGAGCTGTTTCCGGCGTCGATGGTTAGGAAAGAAGATACAGAGCGTGCGAAAGCGGTGACGTGGATTGTGGAGCTTTGAGAACGGACATCATCAGATTCAAGTTTGTTTGAAAAGGAAGAGGAGTGTAGGTGTTGATTTCACACTTCTGTCATATGGAAAACAATTGCAGCTGACGCTTTTTCTAGAACCGCAGAACCCCAAGCCCCCGAGGCAGCAGAGGATAGTCTGCCGCATCCTGTAAACATTCCGTTGTGAGGATGCCATATGCGTGCCCCCAGCAAAGTGAGAGCACCCGCAGCTTCGGGGGCGCACGCCATTTTGCTTTCGGCCCCTCCCCTTGTTTACGTGGCCATGTTCTCAGTGGATGTGAGTACAAGGAGGACCTCAGAGGGAAGCGTGGGTGTGCCGACTCCTCTGTCTGGTTTCAGTTCCCTGTATGCATTGCAGTGTGTGCAGCTCATCTTCCTGGGTGGCCTGGCATTTAAAGGTGTGTGTTTTTCACCCAAGACACCCTCCCAGCCAGTCGCTGAACTCATCTGGAGGTGGCTGTGGGGGAGAAACCTGTGCCATCTTCCATTGCTTCCAGAAAAACTGGCTGTTACTCATGGGAAGCTGCCATGCGGGGCCTCGGCCACACGCGGGCCTCCAGGAATCTCAAGGGCTCCCCCATCAGTCGGGAAAGCAAACCACCGCCGGGACTTCAAGCAGGGAAGGACTTCACACAGGGGTCTAGGCCACGAAGCCGTTACACGGGATGGAGGGGCCAACGGGGAGGGCGAGTTAGCCCGCAATGGGGACCCACAGGGAGGCCTCTGCAGCCCCTCTGCCTGCCGCGCCCCCGCGGGCCCCCGCAGCCTCGGGGCCGTCTGGGGCCCACGCCCCTCTGTCCCTTCTCTGCCCCGCGGCCTCGGCAGGAACATGTGTCTCCCATGGGCAGCCCCTGAGCAGGACCCAGCTGGGCAGGGAAGTAGCCTTTCCAGGCGTCTAACCACATCTGGATGAGGCAGAGCACGCGGAGGACAGTGCGGGTGAGCGGCGCCCCGTGCGCAGCCGTGTCCCTGTGTGCGCCCGGGCGCGGCCCCCGCGTGCTCTCCATTGCCACGTGAGTTACATCATGATGTGGTGTAGGGTAAACCATCCTCAAAGCTTGGTGTCCTAAACCTGCCATGACAGACAAGCCAGCGTAGGGGCCCCTGGTCACCAGAGCCTCCCCACGACACCACACAGCGTCGTGCAAATATCAACACTCAATAAACACTTAGTAAGCAAAAGAGTGCTTTCTTTGTAGAGAGCGTTTGCCTTTAGCCACCCCGTTCTCCCTGTCAGACATGCCCGTCGCCACGCTGATGGGAATATAAATCGTATGTGCCTTGTGGTGGACGATCTGGCAAATACAGTGGACCCTTAAGAATGTGCATATTCTGTAATCGAGCAATTCCACGCCGAGAACCTAATGAAATAATAGAGCTAGTATGTGAGTGGCACATTTATCATGTGAAAAACAGAAGAAAATGTAAGTGTTCCTTAATGAGGAATTTGTTAAAAAACCATATATTCCTAGAGTGGAATATTATACAATAATGTTAAGTGCTGACAGATTTGGTTAACCCAAAAAAAGGTGAACAGTATTATCAACTGAAATATTTCAAAAGAGTTTATATATTTTCTCAATTTTGTAAACATAAGAAAATAAAAGAAATTGTGTATATTTAGGTACATTATAGTGTGTGGGAAGAATTAAAGCCAAAACGTTGATGGTTTTTCTTTGGGTGGTGGGCTTGAGTGTTTACAGGTTAGAACTCTTGATTCGCAAGAGCCAGAAAATCAGACTGGGAGATCTAAGGGGTCAGGGAGCTTGAGACTGAAAGTCCAGGGGGAGGGCTCGCTCTCAGTCCCAGGGTGTCCCTTCTCCACCTCCTTTCCAGTCCCTGCGGGGCCCCGAGGGTCGCCGTCACCCAGTGCCCTGCCTCAGCAGCCCCGGCACTGGGACAGAGGAGGAAAGCAGTCCCTTCCTGTTGTCCTGGCTTCAGTTCCCGGTTTTGTTCCTAGTGCCCAGATTAAAGCTTGTGCCCTACCCCGAACTCTTGCTGTAGCCAGGAAAATAGGATTGACTTCAACCAAACTGGGCTCGCCCCTGGAGCTGGGGTGTAGCTCGGCGTCCCTGGAATGGCTGAGAGGCTCCGTTCCCCGGGAGGAAATGGGGCCAGTGCCAACCGCAATCGCAGATGATGGCAGTGAGTCATTGACGTGCCCGTGCTATGGATTTTACCCAATAAACGTGTGCACTTTGTAAAAGTTAGATTTTTATAATTCTCACCTCTAACCCCCGTGTGCCCCCGCCTGGGGGTGGGGAGATGCACACAGCACAAACCTTACCTTTGCCAAACATCCTTTTCCACCTAAGAATGCAGGAACTTGGAAGGGCAGGCTGGCTACGTGAAATGCAGGTCTGAGGGTGGGATCGGTGGGTGGGAGGGAACCGAGGCTGCGGGTTGGGATGTGCGGGCTTTGTGGCGGAGCCCCAGCCTGTGCTTCGAAGAGGACGGACAGGAGAGAAGCCGCGCTGGAAAGACGGGCTTTCTGTGGCGGCCGTGGCATACAGAGCCCCAGTTCAGAGCAAGGAAGGGCAGAGGGGGCCCCTGGGAGGGAGAGGAGGTTCAGGGAGTGAACAAGGGGAGAGAGAGACAGGACACCTGTCTCACAAGAAACAAGACCAAGGACAAGCCCAGGTATATGCCAACAGTCCCGACAGCGCATTGCTTGAGTTCTTGGCCGAGTTCCTTGTCATTTTACACTCACTTTTTCATTGTGCTTTTTAATTACCGTACATCCGCCCCCCCAATACTCTCTGACACCTCCCCCAACTCCTCACACTTTACATTTTTCAACAAGCATGTTTTTAGCTATTTACAGACTTAATTATGCAACAAAGAGGCCCAGGACTCTGCAGCAGAGAGGAGGTATTAAAAAAAAAAAACGAAAGTGTGTTCTCTCTCCCAAGGAGCCCACCCACGCCTTCCCCTTCCCCTTTTCTTCCCCCGCGGTCATGAGTTTCCTAAACTCTAAGGGTCCCCACGGGACTTGCAACCAGGGGAACAGTGGGCAGCGGCAGCGCATCCTGGGTTCACCCTGTGCTGTCCCCAGGGCCCCTTCTCTCACTCCCGTGAGCTAAAAGCAGCCCCCCTGGGCTCGCTTCTGTCGCTGTGACTTTTACTTTCCAGTGAGCTAAAAGCAGCCCTGTGTTGGCCTCTTTCCTATAACATTTCTAGAAATTCAAAGCAGCCCTGCCTAGGTTCTCTCCTGTTACTTCTTCCATCCTAAGCCCTTTCTTGTTTCACTGTCCCCAACTTTAATAAATGTACCCTCAACATAAGAAGAGGAAGAAGGAGTTTCATCATCAGACCAAGGCATGGATTCCGACCTCAGTGCTGCTTTCGGTTCGGCGAGCGCGCTCAGCCAGGCCCCGCGGTGAGCTGGAGGCGCCACAGTGCGCGGCGCAGCTTTGGCGCACGTGCAGCCTAGCGCTTTCTGAGCGCCATTTCCTGAAATCCAACCACCGCCCTGAATCTGCAGCCCCATCAAAGGAGCCATCAGCCCTCTCGCAGCCTGTGCAAGTCGCCAGAGTCCATCGTTACCATCTCTCTCTTCCCGACACCCTCCCCTCTTCATTCTCTCCCTCTGGCGCTTCTCTGTTCAAGACCCCACATCCGGGGAGCCCTCCCAGCTGCCTCCTCCCTGCTCCCGAGGAGCGGCATATTCCTAGAAGAATGTCGCACAGCTCAGCTGGCTGCTTTCGCTTTAAGGACTGGACACCTCAAGTGGACACACACATTACCAAAGGAGCCTACTCTAATCCTCCTACAGGCTTGCTTTTCTTTTCCCCACATCAACTGCTTTAAACATTCAACTTCCCCACACCCTTCTCCTGCCCTTTTCAGGATTCACTGAGAAAGTTGAAGCCAACAGATAGCAATACCTTCTTTCCTCCATCAACCAGACACGCTGACCTGCAATGACACTCACCCCCCGCCCCCTGCGTGCTGGGTCGCTACCCTGGAACCCTGCGCCTGCCCCCTGAGGTTGCAGCAGAGATTTTGATCCCCTGCATTGGCTGTCTCTCCTGTTCTGGACTGTTATCACCATATAGACAAACTCGAGTATTAACCATCCTTAAATACGTATCGTTGTGTGGAATTGGTTAGCACGTTCGGCTCCGCTACTCCCAACTTCTAAATGTGGTTCCCCAGGGATGTTAGGGCTCTTTGCTTGCTCGCAGTGTTTTGAAATAACATGTACCTGCTGATGATGCCCCAACATGAAGTTGAAGGTCAGACTCTCCCCGAACTCCAGGCTGAAAAATCCATCTGCCTACTTGCCGCCTCTATCGAGGTGTCTTATGTCAAGTTTAATATGTTACAATCTTTTAGTCGCCCACACAGCTGAAACTTTGTCACCTGTCCCCAGGCTTTCTCATCTCAGCCCGTGGTGGCACTTTCACTTAGTTGAGTCAGAAACCCAGGAGTCACCCAGCCTTGCCACTGTCCTCTCCCCCGGTCCTGCGATGTCCAGTCCATTAGCACCCCCCCGCCCTTCTGCCTCCACACGCCCACCTGGACTCTCTCTGACCCCTCCCCCACCTGCCAGGACTTCAGACACCATCCTCTCTGGACCATGCTGACCTTGCTGATGACATGCCGGCCCTTCTCCAATCTGTACTCCGCGCGGCCGCAGAATCGCTCACATTCCCGCCCTGTTTAAGACCCTCGAAATGGCTTCCCACTTCATCTTGGGATGATATTCATTCTATGTCATAGTATCTACAAAAATTCTGTACAACCTTCCACTGCTTATCTTTCCAATGCTACCTAAGGCCTCTATTCCCCTCACACCACACAACGTTCTTCCCTTTCCATTTTATTTTGTGTTGGTTTCACGCGCACAGCATAGCGGTTGGACGACCATGTGCGTTACAGAGTGCTCCCCCCGATGTTCCCAGGACCCATCTGGCACTGCGCAGAGTTATCACCGTATCAGCGACTGTGTTCCCTGTGCTTTCCAGCCTTCCCTCTGACTATTTTATACCTGCTGAGCTGTGCTTCTCAACTCCTTGACCTTTATCACCCCGGCCCCCGGCCCCGGCCCCTCCCCACCTGGCAATCACGAGCTCCTGCTTTGAGTCCGAGTCTGTTTCACTAACTCCCCCCGCCCCCCGCCGCAAACACACAAAAAAAAATCAAGGAAAAAAAAAAGGAAACCCATTAGGACAATCCACAATGTTAATAAAGAATAAAAATGATTTGCATTTGATGAATTCCAAATCCATCCAATAAAAATAGGGCAACTTTCTCAACCTCAAACCAAAACCTCGGTGAATAGTATTTCAAACAGTGAAACACTGAAATTTTTCCCTTTAAGATTGAAGAAAGGGGGCCTACTCTCAACACTGCTCAGCATCAGCCAAGCAAGAAAAGGAAGTGAAACCTGTGTGGATGGGAAATGAAGATCTAAAACTGCCCTTTCACCTCAGATGATGTGACTGTGAATGCAGGAAATCCAGAAGAACTTACAGAGAATGTATGAGAGTTAACATATCAGTTAAGTAAAGTTGCTAGAGACAAGATCAACATATAAATATCAATTCCATGTCTATATTGGTGGCAAACAGAAAATTAAAAATTTTAAGTAAATCTGTATTAAATTTTTATGCCAACATAAAAATTACCACAAACTTAGTGGCTTAAAAACCACACAAAATTATTAGCTGGCAGTCCTGCAGGTCAAGAATCCTGTAAAGTCCTTTTAAAAAAAATTGCCAAAGGACTCATGCACACAATTCCTAAAGAAGATATACTGATTCCCAATAAGCACACGGTAAGATATCCTACATCGTTACATATCAAGGACTGTTAGGATCCCCGCAAGTATGAGCTCAGAAATTAGAGTTTGATCACACACTCTATTATTTGGCCAAGTTTTACCTGCGCAGGGGCCACCTTTCCCTCGAAAGGAAAAAGGCGCGCCGCTGTAAGGGTACACGGGTTTTTATAAGCAGAGCAAGCAAGCAAGATACAAGGGCGAGAAGTGGCAGTTAGCGATAGGCAGCTTCTTTCTTTTTTTTTTTGCTGATTGGGTTCAAGGCTGTTATTAGGCCCCCTACTCTGTCTTTCTCTGGTCAGGATGTTTATCTGAGGCAAGGCTCAACCGTTGCCCTATGCCTCCTCCTCATTCTTGTCGACTCTGGTCCAGCTGCATGGGGGCTGCACCTTGATATGTTTTTCTTGGTATTAGTTCCTCCCTTATCCTCAGCTTTGACCCTGCTTTTACGGGCTGTTTATCTGAGTCAAGGCTCAGCCGTTGTCCTATCTTGTTACTAAGGGGGGCTCTAATTCTTCCCTTCATCTTGGGGTATTGTTTGTTCTAGTTTCTTGTTTCGGCCCAGGCTTGACCTAGTTTTAAAGTTTGGCCCCTTCAGGACAATGAACAAGGTACAATTTAACCCACTGGGATGAGTTAAATTTAAAAGAATCACAATGGGAATTGTTGACAAGGTTGGGGAGTAAGTGGAAGTCTTGCATGTTGCTTATAGAAATATAAGATAGAAAAAAGCCCTTTGGAAAATGGATTGTTAAGTCCTCATAATGTTAAACATACACCTGCTCCAATCCAGAAATTCCACTCCTGGATTTCTATCCAAGTTAAATGAAACATACATCCATTAAAAGACTTGTACAGTAATGTTCATAATGGTTTTATTCATAATAACAGAAAACTTGAAACCACCCAATATCCACCAGATAAGTGAAAAAATCAAACCGTGGTATACCCAATTTAGGACATCCAACTCTGATAAAAAAAATGCGTTGTTGATACATGCAACAACATCTATAAACTTCGCACACTTCATGCTGAACAAAAGAAGACAGAGTGCATAATGTATAAGTTCATTGATCTAAAGTTCTACAACAGTTTGAAAGAACCTGTGGTGATACAAATCTGATCAGCAGTTCCATTGGGTGAGTGTGGAGGTGATTTACTGCAAAGTGGCCTAAGGGCACTTTCTGGGATGAAGAGAAGATTTCATGTTTTGATTAAAGATGGTTACATGAAATTATGAAATTGTTAAAATCCCTCAAACCAGACACTTAAAATCTGGGTATTTTATTGTATATAATTGACAAAAATCAATTGAATATGAAGCAAAAGTGAGGATGAATGATGATAAGATCAAGAGAAATAACAAAAAATTCAGTAATTCATTGGAAGAGATCTATTTCAAAGAGAAATAAGAAACAATAGGCTTTTGGGTTGTTGATAATCCAAATAATGATAAGAAGTGATCAAACTGGATAAAGTACTAAAATTTTGACATAAAATACTGACATATAAAACTCACAAATGGATCTAAAAATGACAACATCTGCTAATATGGTGTCATCAATTCTGACTATTTAGGCTTGGTCACAACACCAGAAATTTTATGTGCTCTAAAATCTTACAGCTCATATGTAAAAATTTACATGACATGATCAAACAAAATCATTAATTTGAAAGAAACATTTATAAACTTTTTTAAAAAAGATTTTATTTCTTTTTAGAGAGGGGAAGAGAGGGAGAAAGAGAGGGAGAGAAACATTAATGTGTGGTTGCCTCTTGCATGCCCCCTACTGGGGACCTGGCCTGCAACCCAGGCATGTGCCGTGACTGGGAATCGAACCAGCGACCCTTTGATTCACAGGCTGGTGCTCAGTTCACTGAACCACACCAGAGAGGGCCAAACTATGTAACTTTTATAGAATTGTGTTTGCAGCCTATATTTTTTTTCTAGATTTTTTACATTTGTAGATTTTTCCATTTAAAAGTTGTAATTTGTGCCATTCACTCCAAATAAATATTAATTTATTCCTAATCTTGTAATCATAAATTTTACTGCAGTATTTTAAAGAGCACCCTCAAGTTGTTTAATCTTTGGGTTCTATAGCTCTTGACTGTACCTTGGATCAATCTTAGGACATAATGTTAAGTGTAAAAAGCAGTTTGCAGAAAAATGCATTAAGTATAATTTGGTAAGGTTAAAGAGCATGCAAAACTTAATATATTGCTTACAAATTATAAATGTGGTCAAATTATAAGGACCACAGAGGGCTCAGAGGCAAGATCAAATTATGACGTCAGTGGGACTCAGCACTTTTTGCCTTAATGGGCACGTTCCTCCTTAAAAATATTACAAATCACATCTTATGACCATATTGTTATAAACATAAATATGTTGTTGAATATTAAAAGATTTTCAATCTAAAATTTTTCTTTCTCCTGATTTTGTGTTCCTAGCCCAATCTACAGTGTCTAGTGAAGTCCCCCAGTTCAGTGCTTGGGATAAGGTTGTTTCTTGCTCTGTGGTGAGCAGCATAGCATTTTAGAATATTTTTTCATATCTACTTTATATATTTTAAATTTATTTTTATTGTATTTTTTCATTACTATTTTCCCGCTTATACTCCCCTCCCCCCATGTCCACTTTAATAACAATAAATTCTACAAGAATATACATTAAAATGGTTTTCTCAGGGAAGCAGAAATTCAGATGACTTTTGCCACCTTATCTATTTCTTTTTTAAAAAAAGTTTATTTTCGATAGCCATCCAGGTCTGTGTTTTTAAAAGTAGTACCCAAAAAAGTTATTTAAAAAGAGATGCATATACAATTTATAATGCAGTATGGTTTGAAACAGTTTCATAATTTTCTTATTTAAACACTTCAACGGAATGCGGCCAAACTATTTCACAGCGTAGAAAACTCTAGAAGCAAAGAGAATAACGGTTTTCCGCACGTGCTCCAAAGGCGAGGTTGGCTAATTAGCATAACGGCCACCTGTGCGGTCCCACGAGCCCCGCCCCCTCGCTGGAACTTTCGGTCCCCAGCGTCCTCCGCGTTCCTGGCTCGCTGCCCTTCATTCTCCCGCGAAGGTTCCGCGCGGTAAGACGCTGGCCGACTGGCCTGTTGGTCGGGCCCATCTCAGCCTCCTCTTTCCTTTACAGCAGTGATCATTATTCGCAACTATTTGGGTATTTTTTTGTTTATTTTTCCTTTTCTGTCTCTTAGAGTAAAAGCTAGTAGTGGCTGCTCATCCTCAAAGTCAGTAGCATGGGTTAAAAAAAAAATGGGTAGGCTTTCCCGTGGCGGTTTTACTGAGATAACCTGTATTGTTTTTCTTTACCATACTTAATGCATCTTTTTCCTGGATTACAAAGTGTATGTGTTCTCCCAAAGTTCAATACTTAATGTATCCCTTTTGTGTAATACAAGTATGTCTAGCCCTTCCATTACATGTTGATTAAATGTGTTAGGTCTTTAAGGGAAATCTAAAAAGGAAAAAAATTCCTTCGCAATCCCTAACACACTCTCCTGAGACACGTGAGGCGTTGAAAACATTAAGGGATAGAGCGACAAAGGCAGAAAGGTAGGTGCCTAAGTCAACCCAAGTAAGGGAGGTCGGGCGCGTTCCCTAACGGGGCGGCGGGGGGCGGTGGGACAGGGGGGACGAAGTGCCGGACCCCGCCGCGTTCGCTCCAGGGCTGCAAACTCCTCCCCCACTGCGCGGACCCTCCTGATTGGTGGGCCCTGTGGGCCCGGAAGTGACGGAAGCGCCAGGTGCTCAGCCTCCTCGCGGAGCCTCGGCGCCTCTCTTCCCACGGCCCGCCCCTCGGCGCACCAAAACAAACTGGAGGCCGGGGCGGGGCCTGCGGGCGGCCGCCGGCGCGCAGGGGCAGGATCTTCGCTCGCGGCGGCCGCGGGTTGGGCGGTGGGGAGCGGACCTGCACTTCCGCCCTCGGCCGACTCGGGAGTAGAGGCATGGAGCCGGGCTAGCTGTCGACGCGAGGCCTGGCCGGGTGAGGAGAGCGGCGGGCTCGAGGTTGCACACGTGAGAGCGCGCTCGGTAGTGCGCGCGGAGCCGCTTGGAGTAACTGCCTCGGCGCGTGAGCTCCGGGCGGGCCGGCGGGAGGGGGGGAGGGGCGGCGCGAGCTCGGCCGCTCTCTGGCGGGTCGCGGCGCTGCAGGCGGGAGCACCCCGGTCGTGTCTGGTGGGTCGTTTCCTGGTGCTTCCTGCATACCGGGGTCCCGGGCGCTGGGACCCCCTTCTCCTCCCTTCGTGTTGTCCACAGTGCGGTGTCGCGGGAGCTCTTTCTGGTCCGGGCTTCGTATGGTAGCTGTGGGGGTCAGTGGGGAGGGGGTCTCGCTCCAGAAAGTGTGGGTCCTCTCGACGCCCCTGCCTTTCTCCTGCCCCAGGGTCTTGCCCTTGGGGGAGAGTGCCTCCCCCGAACGGCCACCTGAGCCCTCCCTGCCCCACCTGAAGGTGATGGAGCGCTGACAGCCCGCCAGGGGCTTCGCCGCCCCCCCGCCCTTCGCCGCCCCGAGGGGACCGGGCGCGAGGCTGGAGGGGAGAAGCACCCTGCGGTTAGGAGGGCGGGCTTCACGTGGACAGTGGCAGGGACGAGTTAGTGCGGGGCCCGGGGGCGACGGCGCCTGCGTGTGCGCGCTGGGGGCCCTTCTGCGCGGCGGGCGGGTCCCGGGGGGGAGGAGACCCCTCCAGCTCCGCGGCCGCCAGCAGCGCTGTCGCTCGGGCGCCCACGGCCAGTTGACTGAGCTCTGTGAGCAGAGCCTTCTCATCAAATGGTAGCGTCTGGCCCTGCTTAATAGCGTTGATGTGAAACCCAGAGAAGAGTATACAAACCGCTTTAACTGTTTCTTTTTTTGTTTGTTTCAGAAATATTCTTCTGGGGCCCGAGTCTGGGTACATTCGAATGCAAATCATCACCCACTCACAAACACCCAGGAGTCGTGACTGAGAGGATCACGCCTCTGTAAGTTGTTAGCCCCGGTAATCATTTTTTAAGCCAACGTGTAAGACGTTTAAGCCATTTTTTTCAGTCACGTACTATGTGCCAGGCAGGAGTAAAGGAAATGATGCAGAACAGATCCCTGCGCTGCAGAGCCAGGGTTGCTGAGCCTAAAGCTCTGCGCCGCGGGGAAGCGCCAGGACGGACACGCCCGAGTCCCAGGTAGCGGAGAGGACGGCCCTCGGGGCAGCCTGGAGGCGCTGGAGGGGCGTGGGCGGTTCCCAAATCTGGCTTTTTATCAGAATCGCTGGTGAAGTTCTTTTTGAAAATTGAGTCTGAATTGTATCGGTAGTATCTCATCTACTTTTTTTTTTCCTTTTAAGTTTCTTTGGTGATTTTGGTGCGTCTTCAGGGATGAGAACCAGGCAGCGGTGTGAAGGGTGGGTGCTCAAGGCAGGTGGACGGGTGTCCGCAAAGGCAGGGAATCCCCAACACCATGAAGCATTTCAAGCGGAGCACGCGCGTGGGGGTGATGCTGAAGCCAGGTCAGGGAGGCCCCTGTGTGGTGAACTCAAAAATGGGAATTTTACCCCAAGACTGTGGAGGAGTCGTTGGTGCTTTCCAAGCCCAGTTTCTTTCCTTTGCCCTTTGGCAGTGTTTTGGAAGAACAACTGGTGGTGGATCAAAACAAGAAGTGTTTAGGCTTCTTCTGTGATCCAGGCAAACAGTGGACACGGAGAGCATTAGGCCAAGGCAGAGCCGGAGTCGCCGAGGATACAGCCCAGGCGTGGTTGGGGCGCAGGCTCTGAGGGAGGCGGGGGCTCAGGGAGAGGGAGAGGCTGGTGAGCCCCAGGATGCCGGTTGGAAAACTGAAGGGGCAACAGTGCCACGGATACAGAAAACAGCACACATACGGGAAGGACTTCGGTTTTTCCTGGTTCTGTTTGCTTGGAGGTACCTGTAAGGTGAGCAGACTCACTGTGCAGCTGGGCAGGGGACTTTGAGGCTGGGCTGTCATTTATTGAGTAGGTGAAGTATAGTTACGATTGCAGTTAGAGTTCCACATGTCTTCTCAGGCTTGGAGAAACTTCAAAATAGGGAGCAGTGGAAGCAGTGGTTTGAATTAGGTCACCCAGAAAGAGGATTTTAAACGCGGAGGTTAGAATCCTGAGGACTGCCCTTGGGAATGGTGCTATTAGAGGACAAAAAGGAAGAGGCGACTACGAAGGAGATGGAGTAGAGGAACTGAGGGGACAGCGGTGTGCTCTTAGCCCAGGAATGCATGGCCCGCATTATATTTTTCCCTCCCTCCATTCCTCCCTCCCTTCTTGTCCTTTTCTTTCTTTTTTGCACATTTTAAAATTTAATCTCCCTACTGGATTTGGCAATGCAAAGATCATGAAAACATTTGGTGAATGTAAGGGTAGAAACCAGAGTACAAAGGACCTGAGCAAGTGAATCTGGACCACCCCCCCCCCCCCGAAAGAAGTTTAACTGGGAAGGATAGAAAAAAGTTACTATTGGAAGTTTCTGGCTAGCTAATACTGAAAATGGTATCTCCAGGTTAAGGCTATGGAAAGTTAGGGCTATACCTCTGGTGAAGCATCCTGTATTATTGACACATCCACTCCTTGTACAAAAGAGACAGTAATAAAATGAACTCTTTTGATCCTTGGGGAGTGGTTCTTATTTCTGTTCTGCAGCTTGAGGATTCCCGACCCACTCATCTGTGGTTTAGTAATAGTTCCCAACAGTTATATGCTGATGAAATTAACAAAAGTGACCTCTAGAAGAACTGAGTTGGGCAGAAACTTAACAGGATTGCTGGTCATCTCCCTTACACGCCCTTACACCCTACAATATACCTTATTCAGAATTTGCTGGGCTTAGTTAGCAGGCTAGTGATGGTTTTAGAGTTGGGGACATAACCATACACATATGGCCATTTGAGAGGACTCACAGAAACATGTGCCTGTTGTTGATGTGCCCATAGCACCATTCTCTGTGTATTGTAGATTCCATGGTGTCTGCCTGTTATATGGGAGCAACTTCCGTCTACTTAGAGAAACTTTAGTCCTGCTTTTGAGTGTGAGAGTAGCCTAGCTCTCTGAGTGAGTGAAATAAAAAAGCAGACTCCGTAATTTTCTTTTTATTTATTTGTTTATCCTCAACCTGAGTACATTTTTTCATTGCTTTTAGAGAGAGAGAGGAAGGGAGAGAGAAAAACATTGATTGCTTGCTTCTTGCACACGCCTGGACTGGGGATCACACGTGCCCGGACCGGGGATCAAACCTGCAACCTAGGTAGGTGCCCTGGCCAGGAATTGAACCCACAACCCTTCGGTTATGGGATGACGCTCCAACCAACTGAGCCACACTGGCCAGGGCAGTAACTTTCTTAATGGAAGCCTTTTTTACTAACTGCTCTGTTAATAGTTTGTATATGTTTAAAGTTGCTATTTTACTTTGGTCCTATCATTTTTTTTAAAGTTTCAGTTGACTGCAGTCTTTTATCTGCTGGGTCATGCTTGGAATATTGATGTATGAGAAATCTCCAAGAAGTTTCATTTTCTATTTTTAGATGTGTGTTCACTCCCCACATTGAATTAGATCACCAGAAAAATATAGTTTCTGTAGACGTAACTTCCTAGTATTGTGAAACTGGCCTTTCAGAAAAAAGAAACCTTTCTTTGAAGACAGTAATTTTATATTCTGCAGAAACTAGTACTATTCATTGTGTTACTTCGTAGTCCCTAGTTTGCAGCGTCCTTGCGCCTGGTTTGCAGGCAGGCATTAATAAAATATAATTTAATTAGAATAGTGTCAGGAAAGGGTGGGGCACTCCAGCTGAATTGGCATACTATTTGTTTTTCAGATGAGGACTGGGTACGTTGTCATATTATCTTTTTGCATTGCTTTTCAGGAAGCTCCTAATTTAGGACTCAGTGAAATTAAGTTTTTTCTAAAGAGGTTTGGATTCCTCGCTCTTTTTAAATGTCCTTTTTAACTGTCCTTTTTTATTTGTAGTACTTTAATGTTGAAAGCTGCACTAAATTATTTTTAAGAGCATGAAGAAAGTACACAGTATTCAATAAATTTAAAAAACCAATACCTAAGACAAATACCTGTATTTGATCATACTTATGCATTTATGTAGCAATCTTTAATCATGGGCATTAAGAAGAAAGTACAGATTTTTTAAAAAGTCACTTTATTTTAGAGAACTGGCATTGTACCACAATAGCCTCAATGTCTGTCAGGATGTCATTAGCAGGAATTCTGCGCTCTGAATTTTAGGGTGCTGCGCATTCAGGACCCTCACGCTGCCAGGTGAATGTTCCCAAATATTTAATTCATGTTTCTTTACCTTTTTTTTTTGTCCCTTCTGTCTCCATGAAAGGAAATGTTTTAGACATTTCTGTCCCATGGGATTCCCATGAATTTTAATGCTAGGAGGGCATCATAGGCCTCTCTGCACTGTCTGTAGATCTGCACCAGACGCGGAGAGAGCAGGATGAGCAGATTTCATCTTGAGGAGCCATCACCCCAATAGGGGTGCCTAAGTTAGGGCCACCTGGTGTCTGAGGGGAACTTGATTAAGTTTACAGTTAGGTTTGTTACTTTTTTTCTATTAGGCTGATAATTTGCACTCACTGGATACTTAAAGTCAAGTTTCTTGAGATGAGGTTTGTTGGATAATTTCCTAGCCCAATTTCCAATCAGTTATTAGCTTCATATAAAAGAATACTTGGTTTGCTTCCCTTAGGGTGTGGTTTTCTTCTTGTTTCAGACTGGCTGATAGCTGTTTAGATAGTACTTTGGGTTTGTCTGATGTTTTCCTCATGAATAGAGCGGGTTGTCATTGGTTTTGGAGAGGTGTAATACGGAGTTGAAGTTGCTTCATCATCACATTATGTCAGAGTTTAGAAATGCAACTTACACAGGTGATGTTAACCTTGATTGCTTGGTTAAGGTTGTGTTTGCCAGCTGTGTCCCCTCTAAAATGAGTGTTTTTCCTTTCTATGCTCCCTTCTTTGGAGGGAATTCACCAAGTCTGGCCTGCATTCAAGGTGGGGTGGGGTTAAGGGCCACCTCGTGGAATTGGGAGTTTCAATCTATCACTTGGAATTCTTCTATAAGGAAGATTCGTCCTTCTCCCAAATTTGTTTATTCACTTGGCCATTTGTTTTTCCTGGTGCGGATTCATGCATATTTACAATGTAGGTCATAACTCAACAATCACATTGATTACGTTCAAAACGTTTGAGCTTTGGCCTTCGAAAGCTGTTTTAGGTTCGTTCCTGTGCCCCTTTGACGTGCCCCCATCCTTCCGTGCTGTGAGCGCTTTCTGGCGCTTTAGGGTGCTCTAGGCTCATGGTGTGTTTCCCCAGCTGCAGTCCCTGTTTCCCTCCCTGCCTCCCTCTCTCCTTTATTTATTTTAATGCAGACATTTGCTTTTTGTTTAGCCACAATGCCCTGCTTACTGACAGTGTTCATCCTGTTTGCTTTTATCTACATTTAGTTAGGGATAGAAATACAGATCCTAGCTTATTTTTTTAAAATTATATTTATTTATTTTTAGAGAGAGAGGAAGGGAGGGGGGAAGAGAAGGAGAGAAACATCAATGTGTGGTTGCCTCTCGCGCGTCCCTACTGGACACCTGGCCTGCAACCCAGGCCTATGCCTTGACTGGGAATCGAACCGGTGACCCTTTGGTTCGCAGCTGGCACTCAGTCCACTGAGCCACACCAGCCAGGGCTAGATCCTAGCTTATTTTTGTTACATGTCATTAAGAGTTGGAGATCTCTCTGGATTTTGACTTCCATCCTATTTGCTAATATTCTCAGTTTCATGCCGTTTGCAGTTGTGATAAACCTGCCTCATAGATCTTCATTCACATCTCTGACACATTTGGTTTTGGGGATTTCCTGGTACAGTTTTGCTACTGTGCTCTCCTTGAGACTGCAGTCTTTTCACTGGAGTTTGGGTGTCAGAGGCTCTGATGGTATTATAAAAACAAAAAATTGGAGGCAGTCAAAAAAATAAGTATCAAACTTAAGAACAATACGTTAACATTAGTAGTTATTAGCGTGCATTGATGGGCAGTGAGTTATGGGCAGCAATTTCCTATGGCAAATTCATGTGTAGATACATTAAACAAGAGAAAGTCCTTTTATAGAAGAATTTTTGTTACTGGTATGGATTAGTTAGTATGGAGTTTTATGTTTCCAGGGATTTCTGGAGCATGGTTTTTTGGGAATGTGAAATATTTCAAGCTGTTGACTCAACTTCAGTACATCAGTAGAGCACTTCAAAATCTGTACTTTGGAAACACTGATAGTTCTCTGACTCAATATATTTTCTATCAATATTACATAGTTTTGAGCCTTTTCTACAGAAAAACTGTATATTGCCATATGATGTTTATTACTAATAAAATGCTTTCATTTTATTATATTTTTCATGTATCAAAGAAAAGGTTTTTGAGTATTCTCAGATTTGAGTTTAGTCAGTAATTGTCAAGCTGGCTAGAAGACTGTTCTGGAAGTGGTGGAGGCACATCTTAAGGTGAGGATGAGGGTCTAGTAGGAAGCACACCATCTTCATACAGAACAGGCCCGAAGTGTCTAGTTTTTTATTCTTTGCTTTCTGTTCTGGACGCAGGTACAGAATGAGCACCTGCTGTTGGTGCACACCAGGCGGCGTCTCCACCACTGACTTCCTGCAGCGCTATGCATCCCGGGCCCAGGCCAGCGATTTCCAAACAGCAGACGAAGACCTCTGCTACTGCTTGGAGTGTGTGATCGAGTACCACAGGGCACGGGACGAGCTGCCCTTCTTGCATGAGGTTAGTTACCCCAGGCGGGGAACGTCCAGGAGGAGGATAAATCTGAGCTCTTTGGGGAGCACTCAGGGAACTGATGCTTTAAACTTTAAAGGCCAACGGTGCCTAATTCCTCACTTGCTGTATGGTAGATGCCGAGTCGGTGGTTACTGACCAACTGAGTCGAATTGAAACCTAAAGCAGAATTTTATGACCTCACGATTAGTCGGTTTGATATAAAACAATTTTATGAAATGAAGTGATGTATTGGGGGTTGCTTCATGTTTTTATGTCAGTATATTTGACAGTGTTATAAATTCACTTGTCTGAATGGCTTGGGCTATTTTTTTTAATTGATTTTTTTTCTCTCTTTATTTTTAAAAAATCTTTAAGGGCAAGCATATTTTCCAGTCACAGTAACCAAATTTAAACATGATTTTAAATATGTAGCTTGAGATATTTGATTACATGTATGTGATGAGAAACAGAACACAGACCATAGAGGTATGTAGAAAGGGGGAGGGGATGAGTAGTTTGGAATCTGCTGAGAAAACTTTTGCGTTTACCAAGTGTCCTAGTTATGAAGCTAACCCATGTCTTTATGCCACGGACATTGTAAGTACCGATGGCTGGAACATAGAAGGGAAAGCGGAGAAGGTCTGGTTCTTGGCTTTGACAAAGTAACTCTTACTTCTCATTTCCTTTTTAATAGACTTGATAGGGATGTCAAGATATTTATGGTGCAACTCGGCACAAACAGTGTTTAAACCTCTCATGTTCTGTGTGCTCACATGTAACACAAATGTGGCCATGGCTGGTGGCTGCTCAGGTAAATCAAATACATGAGATCTAGTACTTTTTATGCTTAGGAAAAGGCTTTTAGAAAGAGCATCATATCCAGTGTGTTTTCTTGATAAGATATAAAGCACACTGCCCGTTTTTCTTTTCCTGTAGGTTTTATGGGAATTAGAAACATTACGTCTCATAAATCACTTTGAAAAATCCATGAGAGCAGAAATCGAAGATGACGATGAATTATATATAGTAGACAACAATGGAGAGGCACAACTGTTCGACCTTACTGGCCAAGACTTTGAGAATAAGCTTCGAGTTCCTCTTCTTGAAATACTGAAATACCCTTATCTGCTTTTACATGAGCGTGTTAGTGAGTATCTTGGGTGTTCTACATATAAGTTAGGTCAGTTTTATTGTTTAAAGAATTGTAAGAATTTAGGTTTATCTGTATGAAAAGCTGTTTGTTAAACATGTAATTAGGATACTAATATTTTTTCCAACATTTTGCTCTCCAAGTTTCCAAATGTAAAGAAGGTTAATTATATAATGAACATCGCATATAGATTCCAGGGTTGCTAATAGTTTGCTGTATTTGCTGCATTATATATTTTACTCATGTCCCTATTCAGTTAATTTTTACTCTTGTGTTTTTCTCAATCTTGGCTCCGTCGACGCTTTGGACGGGGTAGTTGTTTGTTGTGGGGCCGTCCTGTCCCCCGCAGGGTGTGTCCTGGCACCCCGGCCGCCATCCGCCAGCTGCCACAGCACCCTGCTCTCCTCCTGCCCCCGCTGTGAGAACCAGAAAGGTCTCCAGGTATTGCGGGATGCCCTTCGGGAGATGAGGGCAAGGCTGGGGACAGACACGGTCGTTCCTGGCTGAGACGTCTGGCCTGCAGTCGCGTTCATGACTCATGGTGGCCTGGCGCGCCATGGCCGCTGAGGTTTTGGTGGTTTATGTTTGAATTTCTTCATATGACTTGCTTAGATGTAAAGGTAATTTCCTGATCTATCAAATCGAATAAAGTAACACCATCAGGCGTTTAATATCTCATCGGTATTCATATTTTCCCACTAGACACAAAATACGGTTTTTGGCTGGTTTGTTTAAATTAAAGTCCAGTCAGGGATCATACATTCCAAAAGAGTGTATTTGTGCATACGTGTGTACACACCTTTTTTTTTTGGTGTGGTTTTTGTCTGCCTTGGTTTTTTTTTTTTTTTTGTTCTCTTTCTCTTCACTGACTTGCTGAGACCATATAGTTGCCCTGTAGAATAATGCACTTCTGGATTTTTCTAGTTGCTTTCTTGTGATGTTACTTAACTTGTTTCTGTCTTCTGTGTTTTCAGTAAACTGGGAAGTTGATGTAAAAATCTGATTAAATACATTAAAAATAGCCCTGGCTGGTGTGGCTTAGTGGATTGAGTGCCCGCCTATGAACTAAATGGTTGCTGGTTCGATTTCCAGTCAGGGCACATGCCTTGGTTGCGGGCCGGGGCGTGTGAGAGGCAGCCACACATTGATTCTCTCTCCCTCGCTTTCTCCCCCTCCCTTCCCCTCTCTCTAAAGATAAATAAAATCTTTTAAAAAAAAATACATTAAAAATAGATTTTAAAATTTTAACAAGTCATTTTTCAAATATTTATTAAAGAATACTATATCCAGAAAAGTTAATAAGCTTGATGTTTTTTGACAAGCTAAACACACTTTTGTGGCCACCACCCAGATAAAGAAACAGGATCAATATCCCAAGAGCTCCCCTTGTGTTTTTCTATTTCATTTTATTTTATTATTTTAATTAGTTGATTGACTTTTTAAATTGATTTGCAAGAGAAACACTGATTTGTTATTCTACTCATCCATGCATTCACTGGTTGCTTCTTGTATGTGCCCTCACCAGGGATTGAACCTGCAGCCTTGGCAGGCCAGGGTGTTGCTCTAACCAACTGAGCTACCTGGCCAGGGTTCCCTTCATGTTTTCCAAATCGTTATTCCCTCCTCCCCAAAGCCAACCACGATCACTAACAGTATTCTTTGAAGCTTAACAGGCTAAAGTTGATTCGTCTGGTAGGATAAATGTGTGGGTCTATTGAGGACATCTTTGAAAGATAAATGAAGAAATTTCCATAAAGCAACAGGAGTTAGAACAGCGTGCTTGCACAGTGAAACAGTGTAGTGTCCAGAAGTAAACAAGGTGTACTTGGGGAATTTAGTGTTTGATGGCAGTAGCCATCAAATCTGTGGGGAAAATGCGTTCTTCAATAACTAAGAGTTGGACAGAACAGCCATTGGGGGGCTGGAAGTGGGGGAAGTAAGCAGACTTTCTTTTTAATCCTCACTGAGGATATTTGCATTGACTTTAGAGAGAGAGAAAGGAAGACGAGTTGAGGGGGGAGAAAGAAACATGATGTGAGAAACATCAGTTGGTTGCCTCCCATACACGCCCAACTGGGAATGGAACCTGCAACCCAGGTGTGTGCTCTGACCGGGAATTGAACTTAACAGCCTTCTGGCCTATGGGGTGATGCTCCAACCAACTGAGCCACCCAGCCCTGACAGAAGCTGACTGACTTTATCACGCCAGTACCAAATAAAGTTAACATGAATCAAAATGGAAAATGTGAATGAACTTGGATCTATAACCATATTCTAAGAAGGTACCTATGGAGATGATTATTCCAAGAGTAAAAAAATGGAAAGATGTTTATGCTAGTAAAGTCAGAATGAGGCACAGGAACCACGCTATGATAGGTGCATAGTGTTGCTACAGTTACAAGGAACAAATTTCTACTTAGAAAACAACTGCAGGAGCCAGATTTAGGGAATCTCAATAAGCTGGTGAAGTTTGTGTCTTACGTTCACTGCCTTATTTTTTCTATTTAGATGAGTTATGTGTTGAAGCACTTTGTCGGATGGAACAAGCGAATTGCTCCTTTCAGGTTTTTGAGAAACAGCCTGGGATCTATCTGTTTCTGGTCCATCCCAATGAAATGGTGAGTGGGTCAGGCGGTGGAGGGGCACGTACTCTTTTTGCACATATGGAGAACTGTAATCAAGGTTTTGATGTGTATTTTGTTTAAAATGTTTTGTCAGAGTACTTCGGACAGGTGCTCCTTCAGCTTAAAAGGACAAACAAGGGGATGATTTGGACTTTTTTCAGCGTGCGAGCCTGGCCCAGGGAGGGAGAACCGCTCTCTCTTGCGTTCCTCGTCTGCCTGTCCTGCTCCAGACACAGGGAAATGCCAGCTACAGCGTCTGAGACAATTGTTTTGCTCACAGATGAGATTTTTTAAAGTGTGGGTGGGGGTAGACGGGCAGGGAAGGGAAGGAGATTCAGTTCCTAGGTGCCAGAAATGGAGAGGACTTGAGTAATGGTACCGAGGCAGGAACAGAAGCAGAGAGCAACGCTGCGGTGTTGGGCCCTGACCTCGGGCTTGGGGCATGAGTTTTTCTTTGGAGGTTATTGTTTTCATTTTTTTCTTTCCTTTTCAAAATTTTCTGTTATGGAAAATTACAAACATAAAAAATAGAATGGTGCAGCGAACCCCTGTATGTTCATCCCTGAGCTCCGTCAGTTGTCAGTGTGGAGTCAATATTACACTCCCGTTTTGGAATGGTCAGGGCAAACCTAAGACACCCAAACATTTCCTCCGTAGACTACTTAAGAACGTGTTCCTAAAAGATAAGGTCGTTTGTTTATTTATTTTTGCAGTCTCAACGTGGCTTCGTCTTTATGTCCTTAGTTGCAGTTCTGTTCAGCTGGAGCTCAGGTGGTTCTGAGGGGTGGCGCGTCTGTCACTGAGCAGCGATGTGGATGGGATCGTGGGAGGCGGCGAGCAGGGCGTTCATCTGCTGCTCCACCAGCCTGACCAGAAGTCGATAAGGACTTCGGGGGGAGAAAAAAACAATACGGTCACTTCCCCTAAAATAATTTCTACCCAGTGTTTAAATGAATGGATGTGCGATGATCTCATACATGGCTCTATTAGGGTTAGTGTATCCAAGTCAGCGTCAAATAAGGTTCACATGTTGCATTAATTGGTATCTCGTGTCTTTTAGTCTCTGGGGAATCCTGTTTTCTTCACTAGGTTTTTGCTGTGTGTAGACAATTACTTGTTGAATGAAGTAACGCCTGTGTTACGCTTTCAGGTTCGGCGTTGGGCTATCCTGACAGCAAAAGGCTTGGGAAAAGTGGAGAGAGATGATTATTATGACCTGCAGGAGGTTTTGACATGCCTTTTTAAAGTCATTGAGTTGGGGCTTTTAGAAAACCCAGACATTTACACTTCCTCTGTCCTTGAGAAGGGTAAACTGGTCATCCTGCCCTCACACATGTATGATGCTACCAGCTGCAAAAACTACTGGCTTGGTGAGTGTTGTCATGCCGCACAGGCGCAGTTTGTCTTTTCTTACCTTTCCCACGAGTATATTGCAATGGAAGTGATCTCTTTGGATAATCTTACCAAATTTGTTTATTTGAGGATTTCCGTTTCCAGTCTTTTGTTATTAAATTGCTATAACCATTACACACCTTGATTTTAAACATCCTGGAAACCATCTGTTTAAGATGTACGTTTTCAAGGATAGCAAATAGACCTTTAATTTGAAGCAATACTAGATGTAAAAAAATATTAATAGAGTAGTTAATTCTAATACGGTTTGATTTCTTTTTAAAAGAGGCTTTTAATATCTCAAAATAGTTGTACCCTACTTCATTGATTCTGATAGTCATGTGTCATATGTGGCAGTGGTTGGTAATTGAAATACGGTGATCTTAAAATTGAAGCCCTCGTAGATGTGATGGAATATCGTTGTGTGGTACTCATCTTAGAAATTGTTTTCTAACCAAGTTCGTACCATGTTACCTTTTTTTTATCCTCAAGCCAGTCTGAAGTCCTCCTGTTACTCAGGAGCAGTTGTATATGGAAATACCAGAATTGAATGTGTGAGAGTTGAACGGGATTCGCTTTTGCCTCATCTTTCTGAAACCGTGCTACTCTTTTGCCAGCTGAAGCAGAGGCAGCGTTAGCATGGGGTGATTTAAACTCTCACAGACACTGAATGCTCTTGCAGGGATCTGCATGCTGCTGACCATCCTGGAGGAGCAGGCCATGGACTCGCTGCTGCTGGGCTCAGACAAGCAGAATGACTTCATGCAGTCGATACTTCACACCATGGAGAAGCAGTCGGAGGGTAATCAGCTTTATTTGCTAAGTGCTTTGGAACGCTGTGATGGTGGTGATGCACTTTTAAAATACCTGTGTCACTGCAAGAATTGGGTGTATGGTGTGGAGAAAAGAAAATGGACATCTTTTTGTTTAGGTCACAGATTCAGAACTCCAAATCAGAAGGGACATTTAGAGTTTCATTTAGCATCTTACTTTCATACAAGAAGAGATGGAAGCCCAAGGAAGTCAACTTACTTTTCGATGCCGAAACACCCAGTTAGTGGTAGAATCAAGACTAGACTCCATAGGAGTTAAATTTCTAACGACATGGTAGCTGCAATCGTGGAGGTCTCCCCTGTCTCCATGCCTGCCTTTTTCCTGATTCTTCATTTTATTTTGGTTCTTTGTTGCTTCACTGTCCAAGATGGTGATTGCTAGCCAAATGTGGCTATTTAAATTTAAATTAAAAATTTAGTTTTTCAGGTCCACTGGTTATGTTTCAGGTGCTCAGTAGCCACACGTGCCTGGTGGCTACTGTATTTCCGCCATCAGAGAACGTTCTCTGGGGCAGTGCTGCTCATCCAGAGTGTGGAACATAGGGTCTAAAACCCGTAGTTGTGTTCAGTATTAGACCCCAACTTCCTTTTGCTCATGGTTGTACCGACCTGATCAGGGAGGGTTTGTGCCTAGACAGGTGTTTTATTCTCGTCGTCTGTACAGCAGAATGAATCAGTAAAGGGCGAGCATGCCAACCCCTATGGACACATAACAAATGCAGCTTTTCTGGGCTGACTGCTTTTCAGGCAGCCTTGGTGTGGATATAAACTCATTTGTGGGAGATTCCAAAATATGTAAATGTTGTTCTTTTTTGGATCGCGTGTATTTTCTTGCTAGATTATTTCTGATGAAGGTTATTACTGACTTGTGTGCCAGCACGGATCGCATGAGTCACTCACTGCTCGCGGTGTGCCAGCACGTGGGCAGTGCCTCCTGTCAGTCAGCTCCCCTGCCCTTCCGACGGCCACACCTCTTTGAGACCTGTCTTAATTGTCGTCCCCTAACTGATGACATTCTTCCTTCATTTGACAGCTTACGGGGCAAGACCTGAGACAGTGTGGTGGCCGCAGTAGAGGATAAAGGAGCGTGTGGCCAGGTCTGCAGGTTGGACTGTGTGAGAAAGCAGAGTTGAAGAGCCCCGGGGCGGCAGAGCCGGGGCTCCAGGCTGGCTCGGTAGCGTGACAGTGACGGAGAGCTGGAGCGCTCGTCTCAGGAGCTTTGGAGCTGGACTTGGTGAATCGGGTGTTGATAGGTGGTGGTCTTGCCCTTGCTGGAGAGAAAGCCAGCTGTCTCTGTTTGCTGCGGAGAGGGAGCGATGATGCGAGTGTGGTAGCTAGAGCTGGAAAGAGGCAGAGGAGGAAGATCGGAAAGTGCTGGACTGAGGACTGGGAGTTTTCTTAGAAGACGTCAAGGAGCAGGTGAAGGTGTTTGAGCAGGGCAGCCTCTTGCCACTGCGTGTCTGACAGGGAAGAGGGAAAGGCCTGGGGGTTAGAGCTCGTCGATCATGGAGGTTCCTGCCCGTGGATGAAAGGAGACGCCGGCAGAACCGTGCTGAGACACGGGGCCAAAGGCAGTGCGCGCTGTTCACCCGAAAGCCCAGGAGGTCAGTGCCGAGCACGGGCCCGGGGCACGTCCCTAGGGACCATGCTCAGCTGGGGTTTCTGGTGACATGGGCCTTGTTTAAATCTGTAAAGAGCAAGTTTTTCTTTTCCCTTTCTTTCCTCTAATTCTGTTCTTTATTGAAGGAAGGGAGTTCTGGGAGAAGTTGAATAGGAAAGATTGTTTTAGGTATGGCAAATGGCAAGAAAGGTGAGTTTAGCTAGACTATCTCAGTGTGTTCCCTGTTTAAAAATGTCTTACTGAGATGTAGAGTATTGCTTGGAAAATAATGGAAAAACAATTTTAAAATTTGCCAGCGTTTAAAACCTGTAGTTGGCAGTGCTGTCCTTTTCATTTACCTACTGCTTTGTTTTGAGTTTTGTTGCAGCCCATTTAAAGAATGTTTAATTCTTGGCTCTGAGCAGTGTGGTTCTGTGGATTGGGCATCATCCCGCAAAACAAAATGTCACTGGTTTGATTTGTGGTCTGAGCACATGCTGGGGTCAGGGGGTCGGTCCCCAGGCAGGGTGTCTATGAGCGACCACTGATGGATGTTTCTCTTGCACATCGATGCGTCTCTCTCCCTCCCTTCCCACTTCGTTCTCTCTCAAAAAAGAAAGAAAGAGAGGGAGAAGGAAAAAAGAGTGCTTAATTCTCAATGTAGTTTAGTATTTTTTCTAATTGTTTTGTAATTTGGTGGTAACTCCATTATATTTCAGATGATGGTGAAGATCCTTTCTGGCCAGCATTACACTGTTTCATGGTGATTCTGGATCGCCTGGGATCTAAGGTCTGGGGTCAACTTATTGACCCAATTGAGGCGTTTCAGACCATTATCAACAATGTGAGCTATAATAGAGAGATCCAGAATATCCGGAACAGCTCTGTAAGGTTAGTTCTGTTAATGTGTCAGAATTTTAAAGTTACCTTTGTAAGGAAGCCTGTTGTATCTTAACAGTAGGTGGTTTTCTCTCTCTTTTTTTTTTTTTTCCTTTCTGTAATTTCTATTTATTCTTAATATTTAAGGACCAAGTCAGAACCAGAGCCATGCCTGGATGATATGGTGACTTGCAGCCAGATTGTATACAATTTTAATCCTGAAAAGACCAAAAAGGTATAAAACATTTTGAGAATTTAGATGACATTGTATTGCCTTTATGTTGTAAGATCATGTTTTACATAATTAGTTGAATTGCTGATTTTATGCTGTGTAGCTCTTCTGAATCAGCTGCTACATCCAGGCTTTCTGGTTGGAGCAGATGTATTATGCATGAGGGAATAATGGACTTTTCAGTGTGCACTCTTTGGAAGGTTAGTTTTTAAGTGGACTTGGAAAGGGGGGGAAATTTATGGCGGGAGATAAATGACGTGATTAGAAATCAAGGCCAGCTAATGGGAAGAGAGTCAGGGTACATGGAGGTGTTGTAAGTTTACCTTTACATGCAACCTGAACCTCAACGTTGAACTGCGTTTTCAGTTTCTTGGGGATATGTCTATGTGTAAACCACAAGAGGAAAACCAAGCCATCTCTTTTGTTGTTTACAGCTTGTGTGCTCACCTTGTCAGGAATGGTGCTTGTTGGTCTGAATGTCAGCATTTCTTTTGTTTCAGGATTCAGGGTGGAGATCAGCTGTTTGCCCAGATTACTGTCCTAACATGTATGAAGAAATGGAAACGTTAGCCAATGTGCTTCAGTCAGATATTGGTCAAGACATGCGTGTTCACAACAGCACGTTTCTGTGGTTCATCCCTTTTGTTCAGTCCCTCATGGACCTTAAGGATCTGGGTGTGGCTTATATAGTGGAGGTTATTCACCATCTGCATGCCCAAGTCAAAGATGTCCTCAACCAAGCAGTTGTCATGTGTGACAAGGTCACTGAATTTTTTTTCCTAATTTTGGTGTCAGTGATTGAACTCCATAGAAGTAAAAAATGCCTGCACTTGCTCTGGGTCAGCTCCCAGCAGTGGGTGGAGGCCGTCGTGAAGTGCGCCAAGCTCCCCACCACCGCGTTCGTGCGGAGTTCTGAGAAGTCATCCGGCAGTGGCTCCAAAGGAACAGCAGTGACCTCTCTGTCCCTGCATCCAATGCCATCTAACTCGGTCCAACTTGCTTGTGTGCAGTTGATTAGAAGTCTCCTTAAAGAAGGTTATCAGCTTGGGCAGCAGACTCTTTGTAAGCAATTCTGGGATAAACTCAACTTATTCCTGCGAGGAAATTTATCTCTGGGCTGGCAGTTGACTAGTCAGGAAACCCATGAGTTACAAACTTGTCTAAAGCAAATTATTAGGAACATCAAATTCAAGGCACCTCAGCACTCTGCTTTGGTGGAGTTGTCTCCTTCGTGTAAAACTCCTCCTGCATCTTACAGTAAAGAAGAAAGTGAGCAAATAGGGAAGACATGTGAAAAAGACATGCACTGTCTGGGAAGCCCAACCTTTTCTAAACCATTGAAAACTGATGTATGTCAGTCGCCACAGAGTAGTATTTTAAGCAGAGCAAGTAACACCATAGAAGAGGACAATGAGCAGCATTATGTAAAAGATTTGAAACTAGAGGACCGTGTCTCAGCTGAGTCATGCTTAAAGCAGAGTAGTAAAAACCTTTTCACTGAAAGAGCCCAAGATCGAGTGACGGTACGTACAGGGAAGCAGAAGTCTGTAAAAGACGATTCCTTATATACACCACAGAGCTGTATTTCAAGAAGTGGTCCAGAAAGGGGGCATGACCAAGGAACAGTTATGTCCACATGTCTGTTGATGGATTCAAACACGGATCCTCTGGAGAAGGGGTCCACATCAAAGGAGGATTTCTCTCTACAGGATGATGTTCTTGGCAGAACCTCAAAACCAAAAACTAGGGCCCCAAAAAGTGAAATCTGTGCTAAGTTATCACATGTAATAAAAAAGCAACACAGTGCTTTGGTCAATAACACTGTGAAATTAGAGGGAAACCTGACTGAACCCAACATTGAGAATGTCTGTTCAAGAAATGTTACAGAAGATCAGAAAGGGATCTTTCTACACGATCTCACTTTAGACCCTAATGATAGTCTGGAGAATAAAAATGGAGGACACAAATCCCATAACAGGTTGTTGCCGAAGAAGAAACAGTTGAAGAATGAAGAAGAGTTAGATGGTTTTTCTTCCCATGAAAATGATTGTCAAATACAGGAATGTCATGTCGGCACTAAAGATGTGATCTCATTTGCAGAAGTGACCAGTACTTTCATGCATAAGACATCCCCCTTTAAAGATCCTGTGAGTTCGCTTGAATCAAGACATAAGAAAATTGTTAGCAAGAGTGCTGATCAGGTTTCTTCTAATTTGATAGAACAGGTCCCTAGCATCAGTCTGCAGTCTGACATCTTAACAGATTCTCAGATAGACAGAGACCTCCACAAACTGTCATTAATAGCTCAAGCCAGTGTTACTAAATTCCCATCAGATTCAACTCAAAAAAGCTCACCCCAGCTACAACGAAAAGTAGAAGATAAAAGAAGTTTCAGAGCCAACCAAAATAATGTCAGGGAAACCTGTGGACAAATTATTATTATTTCAGATTCTGATGATGATGGTGATGATGAAGGAATTATGGGTTTTCAGAAACATATGAAACAAGAAAATATGTGCACTGAGAAAGAATGTCCAGAGCAGTGTACTTCAATGGCTAATACGAACATGGAAAGGAAGCTTACAAAAGAGGAAAAGACAGATTCTCCCTTGAATTTTGAGGACGCTGATTCTCAGATTTTTGAGTTTGAAAGCCAAAAGGATGTATTTTCAGTTTGGCAAGATCAGAAACCAGACAATAAGAATTCAGTTCAAGGAGATGAAAAAAATTCATGTTGGACTCATATAGCTGATATCACAAATGATTGGGGTTATGATACTGATTATCCTATGTCTGAAGAAGTTACTAAGAAGGGAACAGAGGGCATTGAATGTGCACAACCACAAAGTAGTAGTACTGTTGAGGAATTTTGTGAACTCCAAGTCAAAAAACCTAAGAGAAAAAAACTTGAAAAACCAATGGCTAAAGATGGTTCAAGGCCTTCATCTTCTATCAGAAATGAGAACCAGTCTGATAATGAGAGAGAGCTAACTGAAAATAATGTTAAAAGTACAGACATAAGGACCTCTCCCAGTGCAGGTGTTCAGAGAACCACTTCGGTTTCCCTGAAGAAGTCTTCTCCAAAGATTTGTGCTTATTCCAAGCCTGTTCGGAGAGCTCCGGTTTCTAAAACTAAGAAAACACATTCGGATACCAAAAAAGGGCAGAATAAAAGTTCACATTACATAAGCTGCAGGACAACTCCTTTTATCGTGCCACCAAAGAAAGATCGCCAGTGTCCTGAACCAACTTCAACAGTTGAGAAACTTGGTCTAAAGAAGGGTCGTCGCAGGGCATTTGAGTTGTCTCAGCGATCTTTAGACTATATAGAGCAGTTACGGGACCATGGTAAAAACATTGGAGTGATTGATACCCGAAAAAAGACCAAACTGATTTCTCCTCAGTCTCTTCCTGTGAAAGATAAGAAACTGCTTGTGAGTCAAGATCTTCAGTTTCAAAGACAGACGAGGCACAGATCTAAACAAAACAGACAAGGACATTTTGATTCGAAAAGTACAAATGCTGCAAGAGCAGGACCACGCGCAGCACAGAAGTCTGAGGTGTTTACACCAGCATTGGGGAGGCCAGATTATGGCAATAAAGGAGGAACTGAGGTAATGGCCAGCAGTAGTGGAACCCAATCAGTAAAACGCACGTCTCCTGAACAAGGACCTGTGAAAGCAAAATCTGTTTCTCAGGTGGCTGGTGATACTTGTCTTTTGAATCAGTGTAACTCTCCAGTGTTACATGGAAGAAGACCAACGAATGAAATCACGGTCCCTCCTTCAGAGGACCCACTAGGTGGAGGGGACCTGACTGGACATCACCTGGAGGTGGCAACTTTGAAAAAGGCAGAGCCTGACGGCGACAGTGATACAGAGGGAAATGATATCTTTTTAACACAACACGATCCTGAAGATATGGATTTATGTTCACAAATACAGAATGATGACGATAAACTCATTGAAGTAGTTCATGGAAAACACGGGGTTCAGGTCAGAGAAGATTCCATACATCAGCCTCAGTTGGAACCTTTGAGTAGCACAAAATGTAAGCAGCGAGATTGTGTTGAAACTGTGAAAAGCCAGGGCGACTACTGCCCGAAACACTCGGAAGCGAAAGCAGCAGACGACGACGTCTTTCGTAAGCCCGGCTTGCCTCTTTCGGCATCTAAACCTTTGAGACCTTCCACCACTAAGATTTTTAGCTCAAGTAGTACTTCACGAATTGCTCATCTTTCCAAGTCTTTGGAGAGTAGCTCAGCACTTCCAGCTCTAAAAAATAAGTCAAGTGCAGGTCGGTCTGCTTTGAAAGTGCCAGCCCTTCCCGTGTCACCGAAGGCACTGAGTGAAGCAAAGGGTTTGTGCAGCGTTCTTCCTTCTCCAGCCTCTCCGAAGCCAGCGGGTGACGTGAAGAGCCTGTGCAGCGTTCTTTCCCCTCCGGCCTCTCCCGTGTCTCTGAAGCCACTGAGTGAAGTGAAGGGTTTGTGCAACGTCCTTTCTCCGGCTCTGAGTAACTCCAGCAGGCAAGCTTACAGACTCCCGTTTGGTGACAGCAAGCCTTTTTCTTCATCTCCGGACAGCACCTCGCCATCACAGTGCATCACTGACATGTTTGTGAAAGAGGTCCTAAAGTGGAAATACGAGATGTTTGTGAACTTCAGCCAGTGCGGGCTCCCAGCAAGTCTTTGCCAGGCCATCTCCAGGCCTGTGCCTGTCAGATTTCAAGATTGTGGCGATTATTTTAACGTTTTTCTCCCTTTGATGGTAGTGAACACTTTTGAAACAGTAAGTATGTGTTTTCACTGTATACCATTCAGTCTTTGAAGTTGCTGCTTTTCTTGACCACGTGGAGTGAAAGCAGTTAAAACAGCCAGCTTTGTGCTGATGGCGGCTTCTTGATTTCATGCAGAACAGACTTTTGTGCGACACTGTTCAGGGGGCCTCTGGTATGGAGGACACATTTGCTTCAGCTCTGCCCTTGTGGCGCTTACAGGCAATTCAGTGCTGATGCCCCGGGGCCCGAGCTAGGCCGGGGGAACCGTTCGTCAACATGAAGGAAAGGGAAGGGAAGGCTTCTCAGAGGAGAGAGGCTCCCATCTGCGTTTTTTGTTGGTTGGTTTCTGTTTTTGGAAAATAATGTAGGCTTTTATTCAGGTTTCCTTGAAGAGGGAAATAAAAACAGTAAATCCTAAATTTCTTTTAAGACAGCTGTCTTCCCAGTTTGTTACTCATCGTAGCAGCTGCTCCCTTCTGCGGTCTCCCCTCCCCTCCCCTAGTGCACCCTGTTCCGGTTCTTCCCGCCCCCCTGACTGGCCTGCCAGGGTGGCTTAGAACCACTAATCACTTGGAAAACCAGCTCATCACTCCCCAGCGCTAGCTCCCAGTGGTGGGGGGGTGGTGCAGCGCCTGGGTGTCTGTGTTCTGGCATTTGTTCTTCTCGGTGTTCTCCAGGTTTCCTGGCTCTGTGATTTGGTGTCTGACAGTTTGGGGGACACTCTTCAGTCCTTATTGCTTCAAATAGTGTTCTGTTCCTTCCTTCCGGTGTTGCCATTATATGTGTGTTGCACCTTTTGCAGTTTCGTGACAGTTCTTGACTACCCTTTTCTTTTTCCCCCAGTTTTTTCTTTTCTCTCTGCTCTTCAGCTTTGGTAGTTTCTGTGGCTGCAGCCTCAAGCTCAGGGAGTCTTCTCAGCCAAGCCTAAGTCTGATGCTGAGACTGTCAAAGGCATTCTTGTTCTTCATTTCTGTCCCAGTGCTTTTGATCGCTAGCATTTCTTTTTTATTCTTTCCTACTATATACAGGGTCTGGCAGAAGAAATGCCTGCTTGAGTGTGGTTGGTAGGATAATAATATGGGTGTGATAACTTAGGTTTAATTTGAACATTTCACCTAAAATGTCATATGGTGTGCTTGAGTGTGGTATTGCCATGTTACAGAATTACATGCTTACGATTTTGTAATAAAAGATTTGTAACTAAAAAAAGGGTGTGATTTGTGCCAGACCCTGTATATCTCTGTTTACATTATTCATCTCTTCTTGCATGGTCTACTTTTTCCACTGGCCTCTTAGCATATTAACTACAGTTTTTAAAGTTCCCTAGTTTGATAGTTCCAACATCCATGCCATATCTGATTCTCGTTCTGATGCTTGTTCTTCAAATTGTGCTTTTTGCCTTTGAGTCTGCCCTGTAATTTTTGTTGGCAGATGGACATGATACACTGGGTAAACAGGCCTTTCCTAATGTGGTGAGTTGTCTGTCATCCTGTGACACTGCCTCAGGCTTTTAGGGAGCCTGTGCTCCTGGCCGGGGCGGGTGCCCTGCCTCTTCGGGTGGGACACCATGGCTGCAGCGGGCTGACGCTGACCCCTGCTCTTCCCTCAAGTGTCTGGGTTCTCCTAGAGCCCCAGCAGGCGAGGCTCTGGTGAGGCGCTCCCGCCCCCGCCCACCCGGGCTGGCCGTGTCACAAAGCTCTGAAGGCCATGCTGTCGAGCATATCAAAATGCCAGATTTTGCTGTGTATAATGGGCACTTTTTGGCCCAGATTTTTGAGGGAAAAAGAAAGATGCATATTATACATGGGTAGTACTAATTCCATATCTAAAGTTTTTTGTTTGTTTTTGAAACAAAAAAATGAAATGTTTTTAATTCATTTAAGTTAATGCATTAAAAGTGTAACTCTAGAAAGCAATAATGATATCCATATGCAAAATAACACCCTGGAAAAATATGATAATCAGTTTTGTTTCTAAATATAAATCAGTACAAAATTGAATTAAAAAATTAAAAGGAAAGATTTTTCTCCTGAAAGCTTGGGCCAAAAACGTAAGTGTGCATTATACACAGGAGCCCATTAGGCACAGCAGAAGACGGCAGTTCCTTGTCCCCTCCCCCTGCTGGAAGCAAAGGGAATTTTCTCCAGTGTTCGCAGAGGGGACCCGGTAGAGCTCCAGGAGGTAAAACTCACCAAGTGTGGGCCCCATATACTGGGGTCCCCTAGAGTATTTAACATTTAGAGTCATTCATACTGAGCCTCTAGCAATTGGTCAGTTAAGGGTCAGGTTTTCCTATCTTGACCCTGAGGTTCCTGCTTGCAGGTCCTGCTCTGGTGAATTGTGATTGTCTGTGTCCACTTGCCTGTCTCCAGGTGGGGGGCAGCAACCTCACTTCTGTGTTGAGTGTAAGAGAAGTTAATTTTTCACCTTGTTCAGCTTTTTACGTGTTAGGCTAGAACAACAATTTCTGAGAGCCTTACATGCTGAACAGGAAACTGGAAGCCCCAAATTAATTTTTAGTGTTTCTCTCACCTGGGATTCTAGGTTCTGGATTTTACTGTGGCTTACTTTGGAAAATTTTGCTGTTTAGCATTGGCTTTCAAGAATGTTTTGGCTTTCTTAATTTGCTTTTTTTTTTTTTTTTTTCCCTTTGTATAGGTAGCACAGGAATGGGTCAGCTCTCCAAATAAAGAAAGATTCTATGAGTTGCATTTACGAAAATTTCCTGCAGAATACAAAAAGTACTGGGAGTTTGTGGGTAAGTTCTTCCTTCTGTAACACATACTATGTAGTAATTGGAGATTTCTACTTAAATGTTAAAATTTTCTGGGATGTAGGTTTCTTAAGCTGAATTTGTATCCCCTTAACAAAGAATATGTTTAAAGTCTTAATGAGGATAACGGGGCAGTTATGAATATAAAATGTAGGGGTTTAATTATTCTCTAAATAGACTACCACAAGCCATATTGTCCATGGAAGCCAGGCATGGGGGAGAGGGCCAGCAAAGGGGGTTTGGTGGGCCGAGGGGTGGGTTGTAATAGCAGTGTGTATAGGTTCTGAGTAAATCTTCCTGCTGCCTGTCTTCTCATTTCATGGTTAGTGTGAAATGCACACATTTACGTGGTAGTTCTACATAAACCACATAGTCAGAATTCTTTAACATAAGAAGTGTATATCTTACCCACTCCCCCAAATCTGTCCTCCTCCACAGATTCCCCTAAGAAAAAAAGCATGTGTCTGTTTTGGGGAAAGGGTTCATTACGCTCATTGCAGGACGTCAGATGACATTAGCCAGCAGTGAAGTAGGCCACCCCCATTTCTGACGTTCAGAGAGAGCCTAGGGAGCACACTCGCACGCATCTGCCTGCCAGGCTTCCAGCTCGCCTGCCTACGGCAGGGTGGGGGGGGGGGATGTCATTTTACCTATTTTGTGGCCATTCATTTATTCAGCAAATATTTACTGACTTTATACAGAGTGGGGCAAAAGTAGGTTTGCAGCTGTAAGTATGCAGAGTTTATTCCTTTTTTTTTCCCTTTTTTAAAAAGATTTTATTTACTTTTAGAGAGAGGGGAAGGGAGAGAGAAAGAGAGGGAGAGAAATAAGGTATGAGATACATTGATTGGTTGCCTCTCACATGCCCCCAACTGGGGATCTGGCCCGCAACCCAGGCTTGTGCCCTGACTGGGAATGGAACCCGTGACCCTTTAGTTCACAGGCCAGCACTTAGTCCACTGAGCCACACCAGCCAGGGCCAGAGTTTAATCTTTTATTATTTATTATTTTCCGTATGATCAACTGTAAACCTATATTTGTCTCCCCCTGTATGTACTGTCTGACCATATATGACTCTAGATTTTGGGTATGTAGCTGTTTAGAAAACAAAATTTCCACCTTCATGACTTCATGAAGCTTGTATTTGACTTCTTTTCATTTACAGTATTATGGACATCTTTTCAGAGTTATTAAAAGGATAATGACAGTAGATTTACTATTTGTAGTTATTCCATTGTAAGCATATTCCATAGTTGCATTTAACTGATTATTTCTAGTTAGACATGGGCATTATTTATAGTTTTTCAGTATTAAAAACACTGAATAAATCTTTGTGCTAGGCCAGACATGATGCGGCACATTCTGAGACTTTTCATTCATATTGCCTCTCCTAGCAGAAGGAAGCATTTTCACCTCTAGCATAGGCTGTAAGAATGTGTATCTCTGTTGTTTGTTGGTTTAAATTTTTTTTTCAGTTTTATATATGAAAATGTATCTCATTTGAGGTTGTGGTTTTTGTTCCCCGATCTTCACTGGTCATTTGTGTTTTATTGGGGGTTGAGGGGCAGAGGTAATTGTTTGCTTGTGCCCTTTGTCCTTTTTTCTATTAGGGGGGTTGTTTTCTTTTAACTTGGAAGCATTGTTGTAAATAACATGTAAATCACTAATTTATCTGGATGCGATTTATCTTTATCATATGATAGACTTACGTAGTATTCACTCTTGTACCTGACTTCTTTTAACATATCTGTACAAGTCGTCAATTTGTATGCATGTTTGTTATTTATTTTCGTTGTTGTGCTTATGTATCGTTGTATGAATACATCAGTTTTACTGTGGGTGGACGTTTTTTCCAGCAGTTTTGACCTGTGTGACAGGAGTTTCCCAGACCACCCCCTGATCCAGTGATTCGCCGAGAGAACTGCACGTGTCGTCCTGCTTGTGGCCGGGACTTACTATGGCGAAAGGCTGCAGAGCAGTGTCAGCAAAGGGAAAGGCGTGGGCTGCAGTGGGCGGCGGGCAGATGTCACGGGCCAGCCTTGTGAGCGGGCTTCTCAGGGCCGCAGCCTCCGGCCCACCGTGTTCGCTGTCAGCGTGGCAGCTTACGAGTAATGCTGCTGTGATCGCTCGTGTTCGTTGAGCGCATCGTGGTTGCACGTGGCCTCGGGCGGGCTGCGGGGCCTCCGGGCGTGCCCGAGGTCAGCGCGGGTGGATGATGCCAAGCTGGCCGCGCACAGCTGTGCTCCGCCCGCAGCGCGTGGAAGTTGCATGGTTTTGTGTCTTCACCAGCACGTTTGTGTTGGTTGTGCTCATTTTAACCATTGTGGTGTATGTACTGGTGGTCTCTTGTGGGTTTATTTTGTAATAGCTTTTGTCATAGTCAATGAGGTTGAGCACCTTTTCATTGATTTAGGAGGTGCTCCCATATAAACTCTTTGGGGAAGTGCCTCTTCAGGGCTCTTGTTCATTTCCTGTTGTCTTTTTCTCACTGATTTGTAGCCGTTCTTTATATAATTGGACGCAAGCCAGTCTGCCACTTGGGTTCACGTTTTGACTCACTGTTGTCCTAAAAAAATGTGTATTTCACTCTTCTGAAGAATTTATTTTTAACATAAATGCTTGTGTGTGTGTGTGGTTAGTGCCCTGTGCCTCATCTGAGAGCCCCTCCCTGCTATGGGTCGTGAAGATGCTGTCTAGGTGCCAGCAAACTGCAGTTTGCAGATCTGCCCCATATCCTGTTTTTGTATTGTCCTAGGGTGGTAAGGCTTACATTTTAAGGGGCTTCGGAAAAAAAGACAGTGATGAGTAAGCAACCCGCACCGTATGTGGCCTGCAAAGCAAAGGTTTGGCTCTGTACAGAAAAAGTTTGCCAGCCCCTTTTCTAGAGGATTCATTGTTTCAACAACTAGGAATCGATTGCTGTGCAGGAGTGAGACGTGGGGTCATGTTCCAGTTCTGGCCTTTCCGGGTGGGGATGGAGTTGCCCCAGTGCAGCGCTGTGTGTTGAAAGCCTACCCTTCCTCTGCTCTGCGGAGCTGTGTTTGTCATGAGCTCCGTGTCCACTTGTTTCGGGACTCATTTCTTCTTTATTGGATCATTTGTACCCTTATCACCTGGCCTAATCAGTTAGTCTAGCTTTGCAGTAAGTTTTAATATCCAGTAAGTAGTCTTTCTACCTTGTTTTGCCTTAAGAATGCCTGCAGCTATTAGTGACCTTTTGCATTCCCATATGAACTTTAGAGGAAAAAAATGTGAAAACTTGTTAAGAATTAACATCTTTCTAATACTGATTTTTTAACTAATTCGTAAAGCATGTATCATCAGTTATTTAGGTTTACTTTTAGTAATGTTTTATAGTTTTCTGTGGAGACATTTTGCAGATTATCTTTGGTTAGATTTTTTTTTTTTGATCATTTGTAATTTAATGTCATTGAATATCTCTAAAAGATACAGACCTTAAAAGTTATAATAAAATAATATTTTGCTGCTAAAATATTAACAGTTCCTTAATATCAGATAGCTAATTAGTGTTCAAATTTCCAGTTTCCTCATTAAAATCCAAATTAAGTCCACTCATATTGGTTGATACAGTTTTTTAACTATAATTCTCTCATTAATTTTTTTCCCTCTGTAATTTAGAAATAGGATCATTGATCCTGTATATTTACTCACTGCCTGTATTTTGCTGATTGCAACTTCCTGGTATTGCTCACTATTTTTTTAATCCTCTGCATTTCCTATAAATTGATCATTGGATCTAGAGATTTGATCAGCTTCAAGTTAGATTTATTATTTGTGGCAAAACTTTCAAGAGGGTGGTATTTTCCTTTATAAGAAAATACCTGATAATCTGATTTCTTCTCTTTTTGTAATATTTACAGTTGTTAGGCTTATGGCTTTGCTTGATTATGCAGGGATACAAAACGGTAATATTTTTATTTGATCATTTCTTCATTTATTAGCTGGAATAATTCTGTAAAGAGAAATATCTCCGTATTTTTTGGTTACTCTTTGTTATACTTTATGAAGAAATGTAGAATGAGTACTGGACTCTTGACAATTTTTCAAAATAATGAGTTAATTCACTGCAAGTACTGGTGTTGACCAATGAGCTTTATAAAAATTATTTCATTATAAATGCATTGACGTAAAGACACTTGTGTTTCAGTGTGCTGTAATCGGCTCCTCCACGTTAGCTCCCGAGCTCCTTGGACAAGACGTAGTAGTCTTTAGAGAGCTTTCTCTTGGTATGTGAGACTTTGGAGTCATTAAATCAACAGAGGTGAATAAAGAGGAGTCAACCACAAAATGAAAAATAGTAGAAACAAGTGAACCTAATTATATATTACATTTATTACCTTCTTTTGTTTGGATGATTACTTCTTTAAATTTTTTCCATTTTTAAACAACTTTCAGGGTTTTTTTCTATTTCATAAAGTATACCTCTTTTATTATGTTAAAACTTAACAGTGTCATCCTTGATTTATCCAAGTTGATGGTTTTAATAGATATTTTAAGTGTTTTCATAGATAAGGCAAAAAACCTCTACAAGACTTGACCTCTCTGTGTGTCCCCAACCCATCTCGTATGCTGTTGTCTGGTACTTTCAGTCTGTCTGAAACAGCGCGAGGCATGTTCTGTAGCCCTCACGCAGTCCGTTTTGCTTACTGGTTCCGCCAGTTTGTGTGTTCTCCTCTCCTCGTTCTTTGCTTATCTCAGATGTGTGCTGGTTTTGTCTTTGGGAAGTTGTTTATAAAAGTCATTTGAGTCCCAGGATGATTGATACACTGTCTTCCACCAGAGAGGATCGTCCTTTGCTTCCACCAGGCTTGCGGGGGCACTCGCAAGGTGGGGTCATCTTAGTCTCATTTAAGAGACTAAGTTTTTCTGAAGTACCCGGGTGACTTACAGCTTTACCCTTGGGTCCTTTCTAACCTGAAGCAGGAGGCCTGCCAGGGACCCACTTGGGGCAGGTCCTGAGTTCAGTCCGACAGGGTCGTCCCAGGCAGTGCTCGACCTCTGGGCTGCGATTCCCTGCCCGGTTCCAGGGTTTGTGGGGAAATACTGGCCTCACCCCTTCCGGATCTCAGCAGGGTAGTTCTTTATAGTTGTATTTGCGCTCTGGTGCCTTCAGATAGACATTTCTTATGTGCTGCATTTTAAAAACCGTTTTGATTTGGTGGTTCAGTCCACGTAGTGCCAGGACCCCGGGCTCAGCCCAGTGCACTGCTGCTGGAGTTGGCGGCTCTGGGGCTTGCCCGGGCCTCCCAGCCCCATTTAGTGCACACGGCCCTTTTCCCTTGTTTGAAACGCCACCAATAGGCTCAGAGTTCTTTCACATACTTGCATCTGTTTCTGGATTTTCCCTGGGGATTTTTGAAAGTGGAGAACAAAAGAGAAAATGTTTTGGCTAAAAACTAAAATGTCAAGGAAAGGAAATATATCAGTTACTTCTGAATATTATGTTTTCATCTGTTTTGCCTTTTTAGCAGTTTTTAAGAATAATGTGGTGGTTCTGTATAATTAGTATTTTTAGACTACCCGTTTTGAAGTGTGTGTGAATTACCAGCACTTTCTACGTACGGGGACTTGGCAGAGGGTTTAGGTCCTCTCAGTTAACCTTCCTTAAAATAATGCTGTTAAGATAAATGCTGACTTGTTACTGTTCTGTAGTTTCTCTTGAGGACTGTGAACTATCTAAACAGCTTCACCCGAAGGAGAATGATCTGGTGTTTCTGGTTCCTGAAAGACAGAGCGGAGAGAAGAGAGATGTCGAGGGGAGCCCCGTCCAGGGCCCCCGTGACTATCACTGTGCTTACGTTCATAAGTTCCGCCGCACTTCAGTCCGTGAGTACATGGGATGTGGGTGAGGAGTCTGTCGACTATAAGCTTATCTTTAGTCTCTCTCTCAATTGTCCTTTGTCGGCCATGTGTTTGCTCTAGTTGGCCCTTGAATAACATGGGCCTCAACTGTGCAGGTCCGCTTATATGCAGATTTTTGTTCAATAAATACTGAAAATGTATTTTCCTTACGATTTTCATAGTAACAGTATCTTTTCTCCAGCTTATGTTATTGTAAGAATACAGTGTAAATACATACAGCATTCAAAATACATGTTCATTGACTACATTACCAGTAAGGTTTTGATTAACAGTAGACCACTAATAGTTAAGTTTTGGGGAGTCAGAAGTTTTGTGGAGTACATGGATTTTTGATGGTGCGAGGAGGCGGGGTGGGCGCCCCTAACCCTGCGTCGTCCAAGGGTCGACTGTACGCTTACTTATCGGGCCGCACTGCCAGGTCGATTGCTTGCCTCAGAGGCCTGCATTAACAGTTTTTCTAGGCTCATCGGGAGAAGGTCCAGTATTTATTGCTCTAAGCTTGTAATTTAAAAGCTGTCTTTTGTAATGTCCTCTCCTTGTATACATTTTTTCATCTGTCGTGTTTATTATGAAACAGACAACCTGTAAGATATATTATATCTTACATAACATTTCAACCTTGGTTTTGTGGCTCATTATTAATGCAAAGACGGACATATAACTAATTGGGAGGCAACGTGAGGGATTTGCTGTCCCCATTGGGTCGCAGGGACTGCTCCCCCGAGGGCAGCGTAGCAGAAGCAGTGTCAGCGAGCACCCGCTGTGCGCCTCGTCCTTCCCGTCCCAGTGACCGTCCTCCCCAGAGCCCTGCAAAGCAGGAAGAGTTATCTGTTCCTGCTCGTCAGGGAACCAAGGCTCAGGGACGTTCAGTACCACAGCCGAGGCCATCCTCAGCATTCGGCGGCAGGCCAGCCTTGTGGCCAGGTACCCGTTCTTTATTCTCTGCCAAGCTGCCTTTTTGACATGGCTGCTTTCTTAGTCCCAGTGATGTGAGGAGAACATGATTTCCTTATTTCTTTGCCTTTTTGTGTTATATTTTAAAAACAGCAACTAAGCTTCTTAAAGTTCAGCCTCAGGCTGCATTACTGTAAGTGCAATCAGAGCTCAGCTTCTTGTGTAGGATGCATTTAGCAGAGCAGCAACAGGAACATATGTAAGTGCTTCTCACTCTTGCAAATGATCTGGCATTTGCCATATTTATATTTCTAAGGTATTCTCCTTCCCTGAACTCCTAGACCTAACCATCAGAAATCTCTGTAGTTCAGACCTCATCCAATAAAGGAATACTTGAGTCTCTGCCAGACATCTGCTAGTCCTTATAGTTTTTCCCATCTTAGTTAGTAGGGCCACTCTTCCTGTTGCTCAGGCCAAACACCTGGGAGTCACCCTTGATCTTACTTTCTCACGCCCCACATCTGTCCATCAGCAAGCCTTTCGGCTCTTCCTTTGCAATGTATCCTGAACCCAGGCCCACCGTGGCTACTACGTCCTGGTCCATCCTACCACTGACGTTTACCTGGGTGACTGCAGGAGCCCCTGAGTGGCCTTTTTGCAAGAGTCTGTTCTGATGCCCCCTGATCGGGAAGACCTTCCCTGACTCCTGCCTACAGCAATCCCTCCCTGACTCCGCTCGTCCCCTTTCTGCTTCCTGCAGAGCACTTGTCCCCAGCTGACATGGGCTGTCTGCCTTTCCCTTCTGAGAAGAGAAGCCTCTGGAGGATCCAGACTTGGCCTGGCTCCTAGGAAGCCTTCAAGAAGGGCTGATGGCCCGAGTTATTTAAATCGCACATCATAGAGAGGCATACGTCATAGACTATAATTTCTGAATAACCTGTTGAACTGGACACTGTTACTCACTGGTAACTGAAATTGCCTTTTCTTTTTCTTGATGCTAGTGCGTAATGGGAAATACGAATGCTTCCTTTGCATCCAGACTCAAGAGGATTTGCCAGTCAGTCTAAATGAATTTGTAAAATGTATTGTAATCAGTTCTCTGGTTACTACACAAAGGAAATTGAAAGCCATGGCTTTGTTGAATGGTCGGAACCAGCTGGCCAGAGCTATTCTGAATCCAAACCCCATGGACTTCTGCACAAAAGATTTACTGACTACAACATCTGAGAGAATCGTGAGTGATGGTTACATGGTAACTGGGAAAGTCAGAAAATGTCCTGTCAGGATGTTAAGGCTTCAGGTCCTGTTTATCTGCTGCGTGTTCCTGTGTGCCTGCAACACACGTGCACCGTGTGCACACACGGGTGCTGGTCGGGGCTCGGTGGTCTTCAGATTGCTGAGCGTGCGTCGGGTTAGACAGCGCGCCTTGGGAAGAGGGGAGAGCGCAGGAAACACGGGAGGTGTGCCTGAAGAGCCGCGTGACATGTCAGGGGAGCGCCCTGCCTAAGTGTCGTTAGGTGACGAAAATTCACGAGTAGGAGAACCCAGTGGTACGGTTGCAAGTATGAAGGTGAAGTTGACATTGTGTGTTAACATGTATCTCACTGGAAGAGGTACATACATGTAAATTCCAGGAAGTTAACACAGAGAAAGGCCAAAGGAAAGTGACATTTTTGAGCGCCTGCCGTGTGCTGGGGGCTTTTGTGTGCTTCATCTCGGTCAGTTCTCACCCTTAGGTGTCCCAGGTTGAAGGGTAACAAAGACTGGGGCTAAGATTGCTGAGGGGTTTAGGAGACCCAGCTTGTGAGTGAAAATGACGTTTAGACTCAGATCTGACCCCAAACCCATGCTCTTTGCACTGTGTCACTTGTTTTTACGGTGTAAGGAGAGAATTGACTAAAATGAGAGGAACCAAAGAAGAAATAGCGCAGAATACAACAGTTTATTGTAATCATCTTTTATTTCCCCAAGATTTTATATATTTTTAGAGAGAGAGGAGGGGAAGGAGAAAGAGGAAGAGGAAGAGAAATACTGATGTGAGAAACATTGATCAGTTGGTTGCCTCTCACACGCTCCCAGCTGGGGACTGAACCCATAACCCAGGCATGTGCCCTGACTGGGGATCGAACAGGTGACCTTTCGGTTTACGAGACAACTCTCCAGCCAACCGAGCCACACCAGTCAGGGCTGCCGTTGTCATCTTGATAAGAATCACAAGTGAAAATACAGTCATTGTATTTGTTGCTGGGCTGAAGCCTGCAGACATTCCTAAGTGCCTTTCTTTCTAGCAGTGAAAGCAGTTTTGAGGTAAAGGGTGGGTCCCTTTGGGGTCTCGTCCATGCTCACGCTTGTCTTTTGTGCAGACTGCCTACTTAAGAGATTTCAATGAAGACCAGAAGAAAGCGATAGAAACCGCATACGCCATGGTGAAGCACTCCCCGGCGGTGGCCAAGATCTGTCTCATTCACGGGCCGCCCGGAACGGGGAAATCGAAAACGATCGTTGGCCTCCTGTACCGCCTGCTGACGGAGGTAGGGACGGCGGGCGGGTGAGCACTGTGGCTGGGCAGTGCTGCCGCCGCGCTTGCATTAACCGACGTGCAAATGCGCCCTGGCGCATCTCTTCCTTCACATCTGTATGTCTTTCTGATATCGTGTGGAGTTTCATCAGAGATGGGGGAGCAGAGGGAGAGGAGGTTCTAAGAAGGTCAAAGGGCAGAAAATGCCGTCTTGGGTGAAACTCATCCTGAAGGCCAGATGGCGGTCTGCTGGCTTCATTACAGGCCACGTCTGCCAGGAAACTTACCTTGAGTATCTCCCGGGGCAGGTGAGTTATGGTTGGATTGGGTAAGCCAAATGAAATAAGCGACTAGGAAGGTAAGGCACAGAGAAGCTGGGCTGACGCTTTATTCCAGAGTAGTTTTCCTATTGCTGTGAGGTGTAGGTGCTTTTATGTGTTTTTAACTCTTTGTAAGGGGGACTTAACATGTATAGAAATAAGAAAAAGGATAGAATGACCTAATAGAGCTCATTGGTATTTTTTGTCTGTCTGGTGCATGTGGCAAATTGTGGAACCAGAGGAGGGGGCACTTGGATGAAAACTCCAACGCGAAGATCAAGCAGAACCGCGTGCTCGTGTGTGCGCCTTCCAACGCAGCCGTGGATGAGCTGATGAAAAAAATTATCCTCGAATTCAAAGAAAGGTGTAAAGACAAGAAGAACCCTATGGGTATGGTGTTCAGGTGGACCTCTCATCTGTTTTGTTTCTGGTGTTTAGTGTGGGCAGCTTTGAGTGACAAAGAGCAAGCCAGATCTGGCTCTCACTCGTCCATAAGTCTGTGGCCCCTCTGTCCTTAGTGGCTCATTCGTGAAATGTCACTGAGTGGTTCCTGCATGGCAGGCACGGTGACGCACGAGGGCGTTTACGCAGGGTGGCTGCCGAGGGCGAGGGTCTCAGGAGGAAGGGGGCGGGGCGGGCGCGGAGTGTGGCTGTCGGCTCTCCGGGCGGGAGCCAGGTGTGGTGCTGACAGACACCTCTGAGGGGCCCTTGGCGCCGCCGCGTGAGGGTGGGGGCGCTTTCAGAGGAAGTGGGTTCTAGGGGAAGCCTGAAGAGCACTTTGAGACAAGCCAGGGAGGGGTGTGAGGGCAGGGGTGCCAGCACCCGTTTCTCTCCGGAAGAGCTGGCTCAGCACATCCGGGAGGGGGCTGCTCCCAAGGGCTGGGGGCCGGAGTTACTGACTCACTCATGGCCATGTCCCCCGTGTCCCTGTGTGAGACCGCGCCTGGGGCTCAGCAGACATTCAGTGACCACGAAGCCAGAGCCGCGCTTGCTGTGTCGGCAGTTCTCAGACGGACCCCGCGGGCTAAGTGTCAGATAGCTGTCTGTGCACGCGTCATGGGAGGAGAGGCTGCAGAGCAGGGCAGACAGTGCCCCCGGGGCTGCTTTTGCAGCCCAGCTGGCCCGGGCGGAGGGCAGACCACAGGCTGTTCAGGACGCTGCGTGGCGATGAAGAATTCCTGTTTACTTAGCGCTCTTTCTCACCACGCCCCCTTTGAGTGGTGTGGTTAGGGCTCTGTGTTAGGCTGTTTTTTTCAGGCTCATAGGTCTTGTCTTTCTGACCAAATGCTGTTTTTCTGGAAGAGGTTACCTGGCAGTGCCTTTTGTCAGTTAGGGTTCGATTTGGCTGCAAATGTGAGTGACTCCGAACACAGCGGCTTGACTCTGACAGAAGTTTGTTTCCTTCGGACTCAGAGCAGAGATGGACAGGTCAGGACTGGTGCCAGGGTGAGCCCGGAGGCCCGGGCTCCCTCTGTCCTGCCGTCCGCTCTGCGGCCTCCTCCCAGAGTGCGCCTCCCAGTCGTAGACGGCTGCGTCCACTCCCGCTGTCGCGCGCCCAGCAGCAGTGGCCCGTGGGGGAGGTGGGGAGAGGGCACAGGAAACGTCCTAGCCTCGTTTTCAGGGAAGTTCCTAGATTCTGCCAGTAGCACCTCTGCTGAGTCCCTTTTGGCCAGAACCTTCTCGCAGGGCCCCACCCAGCCACGGCAGAAGCCAGGACACACCGTCTTTATTGTGAGCGGTCACCACGTTTTTCTTCCCACCACATGGGTGTTACCTGTAGAGAATATTCACTGGCTTGAGACTCAAGGCACTGTCATTTCACAGCTTTCCCAGCCACTGGTACGTCTGCGGTTCCCTGGATGCCCCTCCATGGGCGCAGGCATGCGTATTGGCCGCCTCGGGGGCTTTCCCTGTGGGCACTGGCCCTGGGGTTTCCTGGGTGGTGCAGGCCAAGGTCGGCCCCCACCTGTGTTTGCCCGGGGCCACCCCGCCTGCGCTGTAAAGCAACCGGAGAGGGCTGCTCCTTGGGCTGGGCTTGGAGATTCACAGGGGGAGCCAAGCTGTGAACCTGGCCTGGCTGCTGCTGGTGCCGGGCCTGGGGCTCCCCGAGGCCGGCTGCTGCTTGTTTGAGAGGATTTAGGAAGTTGTGCAGGATGAGCCAAACCCGCCATTCCTATGGAGAAGCAGCTCGGGTGGGCCTGTAAGTTGGGTGGGGCGGAGTCTCTGGGGATCTCCCAGGTGGGTCAGACAGTGTTAGCCATGTTGATGGAGCCTCAGATAGAGCACCAGCTTGCAGGCTCTGTGGGCGAAGGGTTTAGAAAAGGGACAATGGCCCCTGCTGACCTTGATGCCGGCCACTTCGGTTTTTCCCTGTGCACCACTGGGGCCTTTCAAGCTGCCACCCCAGCGCTGGAGCTCAGAGGGAGTGAGTCTGACGAAGTCTGTGTGTGGGTTCTTTCAGCTTGGGGCTCCTGAAGTTTCTTCCGTCCCGCTGGCTTTTGCAGCCAGAAGTTGTGGGGCTTCTCTTCCTGGCAGGGAACCCTGGGCTGGGGGCTCTGGTGTGGGGCTGGGAGTCCTCACTCCCCAGATGTCCCTCCCGAATTTTTATCCACCACACGTGGGTGTGGGACCAGCCTGTTCTGTGTCTGCGCCCCTCCTGCCAGTCTGGATGGGTGTGGTTTCTCTAATTCCATAGTTGTCAGGCTTCCATTCAACTCAATTTCTGGCAGATCTGAGTGATGGTGGTTCTCTGGTTTAGTTGTAATTTTGTCATGGTTGTGCAAGGAGGTGAGCCACGTCCGTCTACGCCGACATCTTGACTTGAAGCCTCTCTCACATTTTTTGTTACTTCAAACTTCATTGCAGTGGATGTTCCCTCAGGCTGCGCTGTTCTCCAGTGCAGGTGCCGAAGCGCTCTCCTCGGCCCGTCAGGGGTTCTGCCGTGTTGCGGCCTCTGGGCAGAGGGAGCGCACAGGGAGGACGCCAGCTCCAGGGCCCCACTCGGGCCTCTGGGTCTCCCGCTGCGCTCCAGGGCAGCGCTTTTCAGACAGCTGCTTGGGACCATCGTCAGTGGTTGGCGTAGTCAGTTTAGGCGACCAGAACCAGCGTGTTTAAACAAGGGAAGGCAGGGCGGAAAAGATCGGAGGGTAGGCAGTGATGGTAAGTTGTCTTGTAAAACCTCTTTTATTGCTGGTGGGTGAGGTGTACTTTCTACTTCCGGTGCAGGTCACTGGTCTGCTGCATGTGTACCTAGAGCGAAAATCTTGGGGCGAGAGCCCTGTGTGTCTTCAGTTTTCTAGGCAGTGCCGAGTTCTTTCGGAAAGTGGTCGTGCCAGTGGACCTGGCCCAGAGCCTTGCCCGGGTAGCGGGCAGGGTGCCGCGCTCATGGGCCTTCCCTGGCCGGTGGGCGGGCCCTGTCCCTGTGCACGCTGACCAGGCGGCAGGGCCCACAGCGCCCGGGCAAGCCAGGTGGGTGGGGTGGGTTTTTTCTTCTATTTCTTAGAGAGTAAAGGGCTTCTGTCAGTAAAGAGCTTTTTCCTTCTCTCAGTGTGTCATTTCCACTTGTTTTCACGGCTCCCATGGCGCTGGGTGTCCTGGGAGGAAGTGGGGCCTCACCGTGAAGTGGGACATGTGTGTCTGGGCTCCCGCGATGAGCCCGTCACTGGGTTAGTTCCCTTCCTCCGATTTCTGTCATAAGTGGGTGTGGAATTTGATGACATTTTAGGGGTTTTTTGCATTCATTGAAATGGTAGTGAAGTTTTTCTTTAATCCGTTAAAGTGGTAAATTATCACTTTCTTAATGATAAAATAGCTTTGATTCTTAACGCCAACTTGGTCTTGTATTACTGTTTTTTTAAACACATGCTTGGATTACTGATGCTTTATTTAGAATCTTTAAAATTACTATTCATAAATGAGGCCAGCCGGTAATTTTTCTTTGTCATATTTTTTTCTAGTTGTATTGAAGTTACATGAACTTTAAAAATGGAGTTGGGGGGATTATTATTTTCCTTTGGAATGTTTTTTATAAGACACATTATCTCTTCCTTGAAGGTTAATTAGTTTTTAGTGTTTCATTTTTCTGTTTGACAGAGGGGTAAGCTTTTATCCACTGTCTAAATGTCTTTAATGTTTAAGGCTCTGTTCACGTTTTCTGGATTTGAGTGACTTTTGCTAATTCACATGTTCAAGAAGAATTTCACTGTATCTTAGGTTTTCAAATATATCAGTATAAAGTTGCTCCTTGTATTCTCATTTTTAAAATCTCTACTTTATTTCTGAGAGCCACCTTTGTATTGTATATTAAGCCTCTAAATTTGCATGTGGCACGAGCCTGTGGTTGGAAAGTCCCAGAAGAGGAGTTTTTCCCAGCTAAGCCAGGACAGGTCCTGTTGCTTTTAAGCTGTCCCTGAAATCCGAGCCTGCCTTATAAAACTGGTGTATCTTGATTGGAGTAGCACTTTTGCCAGTGTAAACATTGGTCAAACTGCAAAACTAAAGATTTTTAAGTCTCTGCATTAGAATGTAAATTTAAAAACATCCGAACGCAGGGACAGCAACCATTTCTCACCTCTCACCCCCGGGGAAGCCGCAGCGGCTCTGGGCTTTCAACTCTGGTTTTCAGCTTTCTCTTCATTTTTGGTTCCTAGAATTTGTTTTATCTTCTTATGAACTTGCCCTGTAATTTAAAGGATGTCTGTTACAATTTGGGGGCATTTCTAGTTCATAAAGTAGAATGTGATGTGGAACAGAGTTTTCAAAACCTTTGTTCTGAGTATTCTGCAGGAAAGGATTGATGCTCAAATAAAATTGTTTTAGAAATTCAAATGTGTGTAAATATATAAGTCTTTATATATTTTTTAAACACCCTGTGGGTAAGAAATCTGCTTTAACTCACCATTTTTCAAATGTATTTAACCATGGAAATGTTGTAAAAAACTTAATTTGAGAAAGATTAGTAAATAGAACCTCGTCTCCGCAGGGCAGTGTGTATATATGACCGTGCCAGCTGTTGCCAGGGGGCAGGAATGCTGAATTCTCGCTGTACAGGGCTGTTAGGAAGAAGCTCTGAGATCACGTGTGTGAAGGTTCCACATGTCTAGTGACTATGGTTCGCGTCGGCCCTTTTCTCTGACCATTCGGGCACCTGCTTAGCAATAGCTGTTATGATGGACAGAGGTTGGCAGTGTCCTTATCAATCTCATGAGTGTGGTTTTTATCAACAGGAAACTGTGGAGATATCAATTTAGTACGTCTGGGTCCAGAAAAGTCTATTAACAATGAGGTCCTGAAGTTCAGCTTGGACAACCAAGTCAACCACAGAATGAGTGAGTGCGGACACGGCTCACGCCGATGCAGCTCCATTCCATTTGTACCGTGGGTAGCGCTGTGGGCGTTTGACATGTTGTGGGGATCCCGCAGATGATCTGACTTTGGGAACTAGTTGAAATATTGTTGTTACGCATATGTGTACGTGTTAAAATTGGCATAATTCTTTATCTTTTCTTTTCTTTTCTTTTTTTTTTAGAAAAAGATTTACCGTCTTATGTTCAGGAGATGCATAGAAGGAAGGAATACCTAGACCGTCAGCTAGATGAACTTTCCCGCCAGCGTGCTTTATGCCGAGGTGGGAGGGAAATGCAGGTATCTTAAACATTTTTTGGTTAATTTTTTTTAAAGATGGTATTTATTTTTAGAGAGAAGGGGAGGGAAGGGGAAAGAGGGAAGAGAAACATCTATCAGTTGCCTCTGACACGCCCCCTACTGGGGACCTGGCCTGCAACCCAGCATGTACCCTGACTGGGAATCGACCTGGCGACCTTTTGGTTCACAGGCTGGCACTCAACCCACTGACCCACGCAAAGCAGGGCTGGTTAATGTTTTTTAATATATCATAGGTGCACCAACTAGATGAGTATTTGATTCCATTTTTTACCGTGGAATAGCATAATTTGTCGATAAAAATGTATACAAATGTGGTGTGCCTTACGTTGGGGTTTCACAAGTTTATTTTTGAAAAGGTCAAGATAGGAAATGGTTTAGACTTTACAGGTCTCCGTTTCGAGGACTCATCTCTTCTGTGGTAGCACAGAAGCAACAGGAGATAACATAAACCAAGGGGCGTGGCTGTGTTCCAATAAAACTTTATTTACATGGACAGGCGATGAGTTGAATGGGCCTACAGGCTGCAGTTCACTGTTGCCTGCCTTCTGTTAGAGCTGTGCTGAATTCGTTAGGTATCTTTAGGTTACAAGTTGAAGAAACTCAAATCAAGTTAGACAGGAGGGAATTCACTTATGTCTAGACATGGGACAACTAGGAACGGGTTAACTCCAGCCAGGCATGTCTGCGTGTCAGCCACCTCTCCTGGAGGAGACGGCGCCAGCGTCTCTGGCTCCACCGCCCAGCTCAGAAGGTCCGCAGGTAGAGCGAGCCCCTCCGGTCCGCTGTGCATCCGCTCCAGGGAGAAGGTGGGCTAGTCCCTGTTGTGCAGGCGGCTCTGGTCCCTGCTTGTAAGGGACCATATTACAGGCCTGTCACTGTGGCCAGAGGTGACTGCGGTGTGACTGATGGCCTGATTTGAAACACAGAGAAAGGAGTGGAATGGCAACCCAAGGGTCAGGGTGCTCAGAAGTGGCTCACAATGCCACGCACTGGACCTAAGGGACGTGAAGAATGTATCAGATTCCCAGGGACTGCTGAGTGCAACACAGGGTGCCGGCCAGTGAGCGCGGGGCAGCAACAGACCGGGAGGGAAACTGAAATAGAGAAGCTTATTACTCACGGGTCCTGGAGGAAGCGCAGGGCTCGCCCTGAGGGGCCACACGAGAGGTCAAGGCCGAGTGCAGACAGAGGGAGGCTGCAGGGGGCACATGCCTCTGTCAGGGCCCAAGGGTGGAGTGTGTCGGGGCTCCCGGGCTAAGGCTGGATCGGCCAGCCTTATCTAGGCCTTATCTAGGGGGGCACAGCACGGCGGGGCGGCACGCGAGACTGCTCGTCCCGGGGCTGCCGGAGAAGCCCTCCCAGGAACTGGTGTTGGCCGTGACTGGGCCCTGCCGTGGGCGTGCGCTGAGGGGAGGGGCTGGTGTCTGTGAAGGTCTGCAGGCTGCTGGGCCACACGGACGGACGTGGAGGTGACCCTGCCGCGGCATAGCTGAGCTCGACCCCAGACAGGCGGTGATGCAGAAGAATATCGGGACCTTAGTTGTAAAGAGGAAAACTGATGAATACTTTTGTTGTAGATTGAGTGTAGGCTCACCCTTTGGAAGTGAAGCAGTCCATTGGAAAGCATTTTAAAATGCTTATTTAATTTTAATGGTGGCATTCTAATTTTTTCCAGAGGCAAGAATTAGATGAAAGAATTGCCCACGTTTCCAAAGAGAGGCAGGAACTTGCTTCTAAAATTAAAGAGGTAAGTAGTTTAGCTATATAGCCTTTTTCTGGGTTTATTTTTTTTTTCGATTTGTAATTATGACATAGTTAGACAACCAGTAGGCTTTTATCAATTACATTTTTAAAGTTTTTATGTGAAATTTGAAACAAATACAAAAGTGGAGCCAGTGGTATAATTACATATATATTTGCATTTGTTTATTGAGCCTAATAATGAATTCTTACCACCACCTGAGATTTCTAAAAAATAAGTGGATAATAGCTTTTCCTTTCCTAGGTCCTGTTACGTATTAAAAAAACCTCTTATTAGGTTCTCTATTTCCCTCCCCTGCAACTGCAAAATCAATGATGATAATTATAGCCAGATGAACAGTTACTGAACACAGGTTTGTGGGTATTTCCCTGCTAGAAAGAAGGAAAGGAACACGTGTCTGAATTCACTTACAGTGACAGTGGGAGCTCTGTACTGGGCTCCTTCAAATACAACATTTCACTTGGGGGCCAGGGAGAGCACAGACCACCAGCCAGCGGTGTTGCCAGCGTTTTCTCCTGAATGTATTGTCAGCCTTCTCTGTGTGGCTCAATGAATACAGTTGAATTCAATGCATATTTTCATTAGCAGTTTAAGTTAAAATCAGGTGGAAAACTTTTTTTTTTAATTTTAAACTGAGCCCAGACTCTGTCTTCCCAAGTTGAAGGATGAAGTTCGTGTTTACAGGTAGCGTGGTTTTCGCTGTGCATCACCCTGTTTGGTGGCCATGGTGCTTGGCTCTTTCCCCGCTGATGGCTGAGAGGAGACAGGTGGCAGAGCGTCAGCACGGGAGCCCTGGGGGGCCACAGCCGCCACCTTCCGCCTGGAGCCCACGTGCAAGCCTCGGAGGCTAGGGCTGGGTGTGAGCAGTGCAGGGACGGGTCCCTGCTGCGCTCTGGAGCGAAACGGGCGGGCTGCGCCTGACACTGGGCGGCCGGCAGTGTGAGGCATCATCTGTGCTGTCTGGCTCCACCGCGCTGCAGCTGTGATTGCGGTCCGAGGTGGGAATCCCCGTATGCGGAGGGCGGGCGGACCGAGTTGTGCAGGGTTTTCAGCTGCGCGGCGGGGTTGGCGCCCCGGAGCCCCGCGTTGTACAGGGTGAGCTGCGTGCGGCGGGGACAGAGGCCAGCCACGGCTGTGGGCCCGCGCGGGAGGACAGCGCTCAGCAGTCGTACGGCGGCGGCTTGCTGCCAGCCTTCAGGAAAGGGAGAATGTCCGCATGTCTTAAAAACAAACGGAAGCATACGTTCCAGCTTAGTTCCGACCTGCGCTCTCCTCAGACAGCTGTCTCACAGCTCAGTAGAATTACTTAGTCTCTGCTTATTCTGATACCTGCCCACGTACATCTCTGGCTGTAAGAGTTGTTACTGACTTTGACAAAATCAGGCCCCGGATAAATTTTTCTTTGTGTATGTAAAGCTGATTCTAAGCTTAGACTACTGCAGACTAGAGCAGTATTTTTTTCTGGTGGTTCCTGATTATCTTGAATGCTTCCGCTATTTTTGTAGATTGAGGGTCTCCCCTTATATTTACTGAACGTTATTGTGTCATATAAAAAAGCTGGGTGTTTTCCAGTAAAGGCAGGCCTACTGTAGTCAAGAATTTTGGACAGTTGAACAGTAACGACCCTTTGCTTGTTCCAGGTTCAAGGACGCCCACAGAAAACTCAGAGCATCATCATCCTGGAGTCCCACATCATCTGCTGCACCCTAAGCACGAGCGGCGGCTTGCTGCTCGAGTCTGCCTTCCGGGGGCAAGGAGGGGTCCCCTTCAGCTGCGTCATCGTCGACGAGGTCAGCCAGCAGTCTGTGGTCCAGCCTTGACTGGTGCCGTGAGGGGTCTCAGACAAGCGGGCTGTTAGGGTGCTAACATGGCGGTCTTTGCTTCTGAGTTTACCTGCCATGACACGCGTATTCTCTCATGTTGACATAGGCTGCTAACGACTCCCCCCGGTCAGAATTGCCTGTCCAGTACTGCGGCCTTACTCATGGGGATGCGTGATCGTTCCTTGCAAAGCCCCTCCCAAGGACTGTCTGAGCTGCTGCTTGCGGTATCTCAGTTCACCTTTTGAAGTGTTTTTAATATAACTTTGGATAGCTCTGAGCCACAGAATTTTCCTAGTTCATTCTGTGAGCAAGCATGTATTAGGTACAGGGGACCCAAGGTCCCATAGTCACCCAGTTAAAGAGTCCAGAGGTGGGTGTGAGGAAGTGATGGAGGGACACAGCTTGGCGGGAGGAACGCCAAGTCTTGCAATCAGAAGGCCTCCTGAGGACCAAGGAGGGACGTGGGATAGGTAGAAACATGCAGCTCCGGCAGGGACGAGGGACACAAGCCTGGGGCAGTCTGTGGCCCTCTGGCCTGTGGCTGACTGCCAAGTGTCAGTGACACTTGAGTGGTGGCTGACGTCAAAATACGTGTGTTTGTTTTTTTTAATTGAAGAGTTCTTTGTTTCTCCAAAGAAAATCCTTATTTTTTGTATTTGGTGCAGAAGGAGAAAGTGGCCCTTCTCTGAATGGCTAGGGCCTTCGTGAGTCAGGCGGACGGTGCACAGCTAAGAAAAAGCAGAGAAGGCTAAGACCGTTTCCCCGCCCTGTGCTTTGTTCCCCAGGCTGGGCAGGCTTGCGAAGTGGAAACCCTCACCCCCCTCATCCACCGCTGCAACAAGCTGGTCCTCGTGGGAGACCCAAAGCAGCTGCCCCCCACGGTCATCTCCGTGGTGAGTGCCTCGCGCTCCAGTTGCCTCAGTGTGGAAGGGGCCCCTCTGGCATTTTTTGGGGGAAGGGGCATCTTTGTTGGGTCGTTGTCTCTTACCTGCGGGGAGAAGTGTGGGAATGGCTGGGAAAGGAGAATCGCGGTTTGAGTCTTAATAGTCCGCGTCTCTGAGAATGCCCCTCTGTGTGTGCGTGCGCACGGCTGCACGGCAGCGCCAGAGACGGGGAGACTTGGCGAGACCCTGTCCCGTGGGCCTGGGCTTCTCCTCTGGGACAGGCCCTGCGACGCTGTTTTAGGGGTCCTCTCTTTTTTCATAACAAACACCAAAACAGTAATGAAATGAAAAAGTTTAAAAGCAAGGGAAAGAATCAGAACCTACTGATTTGTATTTACATGTGTGCAAACTTGAGGAAAACGTCATAAAGAGAAACCACCCTGGTGTACCTCCCCAGTCCCCGAGGCCGGGCCCTGGGGCCCGCATGCCCTTGGGAACGGAGGCGCCGGCCTCCAGGCCGCCCCATGTGTCTCCGGGCCCACTGGCGCTGGCTCCCAGCCGTGGGGTGTGGGGCTGTGCCTCCGAGAGGGGGCCCCATGCGTTCCCGAGAGGGGCCGGCCGAGCTCCCGAAGGGCTGCCCCGTGGAAGGAAGACGGCTGCTGAGGGGCCTCACTCGCCTGCCCGCTGCGGTGGCAGATTAAAAACTGCAAAAATGAGAAAAACCCATTTGGGCTTCTTTCTGATTGCAAAAATAATAAAGGCTTATTGAGAAAAGTTCAGAAAGTGAGTACAAAGTTAGCTGCCTAAGCCCCTCTCCAGGGCGGTAACTGCGAGGGGCTCAGTGAGCGCTTGAACGGGTTTGCCGGGCGCTGACGCGCTCCCACGTCCCCTTCCTCTGCCGTGCCCGCCTTGCTCACGCACCAGCCCAGGTGCTGCGGGGACAACGCAGGGAGCAGGCTGCAGTCCCTGTCCTCCCGGAGCTCCCCTCCCAGTGGGTGACAGCCAGCCACATGTCCCGGTCTGCGGGTGTCGGGTGGCCGGCCGTCAGGGTTGTGTTTGCGCACGTGTTGGCTTCGGCCTCGTGACAAGTTGATTTCTTCCCAGGCAGTGAACAGACAGGAGAGCCTTCCCCTGTCAGAAGGTACCAGTCTCTGTCCTCTTGTAGGGGCACTCAGCCTTTTTCTAGAAGTAGGTGTGTTACCTCATATAAGTCCTTTTTCTTTCCCACAGGGAAGATTCAAAATGAGACTTAGGCTAACGTGAATAAACTTTTTGGGGGGGGGGGGGGGTGTAAATGAACTTGTCAAGTGTCTACTGATACTGATTGTATTTAGTAAAAATCACACGCGTAAGTGACCTATTCTGTGTCCCGCCTCCACGGAGGAGCCCGTCTCTTTCTCTCAGAGCGTCTGTGCCCCGAGGGCACGCGGCAGGGCTTGCGGAGCCCTGCTCCTAGGCTGGAGGCTGCCGTTGGAGAGTCAGTCCCAAGGCGCAGATGCGGCCCCAGTCCCGTTTCCTGGTTCATCGGGCAACCTTCGGGTTGCAGGCTGCAATCCGCCCTTGGGGGCATGAAATCGGCTGAGAGGGAGGAAGCTTTGAAAGGGCTTGTTTACAATGACATTGAACATTTCTGTTTGTTGAGAACATGCCCCAGAAATAATTGTTAAAATCTGTTACTTTTTTTGTGTGCGTATTTCATTAAGTCAGGTGATCTCTGTTAGTGTCACCGTGGCCTCCGGTCATTCGCAAGGTCCCATCTTTTTCATAAATGGTGTGTGGGTTTTTTGAAGGAAGAGAAAATACCTCAACTTTTATGGTCAAGCTACGTGGCTTTTCAAGGGCCAGGAACAGAAATGTCATCTTTCTCTGATGGCTGGTTGTTGGTGCTGGTCCCTGACCCTCGCCACGTACAGATTAAAGCTCCGCAATGGTTTCTGTAACCGTGGGACCCTCGTAACAGGCGGGTCCTCAGAGGTGACCGCTTTATCCTCCCCCTTCCAGAAGGCGCAGGAGTACGGCTACGACCAGTCGATGATGGCCCGCTTCTGCAAGCTGCTGGAGGAGAACGTGGAGCACAACGTGAGCGGCAGGCTGCCCGTGCTGCAGCTGACCGTCCAGTACAGGATGCACCCCGACATCTGCCTCTTCCCCTCCAATTACGTGTACAGCAGGAGCCTGAAAACCAACAGGTGGGGCGCACACATCGCTCATCAGCTGGTTTCATGGACAGGGTTAGCTGCTTAGAAAGGAGAGCCGTTTACTCTGTTCTTAAGTCTTGTCATAAAAAGCGTAAATCAAAGATTTAATAATTTTCTCTAATTATACAAGTCATGGTGATTACAGATAATGTTGATAAGCATAAAAAGAAGGGTGGAAAACTACCAGTGTTTATACTACCCAGAAATAGTCACTGGTAACATTTTTTTAAGTCAGAAAGAAAATCATAGTATTCTGTATGTTAGGACTCCATGGCTAGCTTTTTTTAACTTCCTGTATTATGAGTAACTTTCCAATTGTAATTATGTTTTACTTACACCACTCATCCTCCCTAGCACTAGCATAAGGTTCGTTCTGTACCTTCCAGTAAAGCACATGGCAGTAAAAGAAGGTCCTCCTTCTGCACTCATTTCCCCCAGCTCCGTCCTCTCCAAGGAGGATGGTAATAAGGGTAAAAATCTTTCTCATGTGACCCGACTTCTGTTCTGAATGGTGCCTGTTGTTTGCAGAGTGACCGAGACCATCCGGTGCTCGTCGGAGTGGCCGTTTCAGCCCTACCTCGTGTTCGACGTCGGAGACGGCTTGGAAAGACGCGATAACGAGTGAGTTCTCTTATTTTCACTCCCCAGAGCGGCCTCGGGGTTGTTAGTGTTTTTGTTTGTTTATATATACAAAACACTGTCTCTACACATCTCTCTAATGATGGCACACTTTTTTTGAGCCAAATTGTTAATAGTATTTCCTTTTTTAAAGATAAACTAATCTTTGGCTAGCGTGGATTGCAGCACCTCCCGTGGGGCGTGGGCACTTGAGCAGATCCGGGCGAGGCCATAGCTTGCAGCGAGGTTATTGTGGTCCGATTGGTGTCCGCCAGGGTGATCGGTTATGCCCGTTGGGTTAAGTGTTGTGAAGGATCGATACAGGTTGAGCTGGCCGGGGGCTGTGAGACAGCGTGGATGGTGCTTTCCATGTATGGCCTTGTCAGGCGGTCTGTGAGCGACGGAGCGGGGGGGGGGGCCTGCTAGTGTGGAAACGCCTAGAGGAGCCCGGGCTTCCGCTGCGCGAGCAGCCGAGAGGCCGCGGGGGGCGGGGCTGCCTCTGCCAGCACAGGTGCGGGCACCACCTGTGTGCGATGACACGATGACGTCGGAGGGACTGCAGACTCCTCTGTGTCCTGAGAGCTGCAGAGCGGGCCGTGTCCTCAGGGAGGATCGGAGAGCAGTCCCTGAAGGCGGGGACGTTAGAGACACGGAGAGGCGAGGCAGCCAGCCGGTGTGCAGGGCCAGAGGGGCTGTGGGATGGGGCAGGAGCAGAGGATGGAGAGCCGAGCTCCATAAGCATTACAGGGACGGGGGGTCACCAGAGGGATGGTGACGTAGGAGGTGACTGAGCAGAATAAAAGTTTTAAGGATGGAAGAGACAGCACGTTAGCTGGGTCGTCTGTGCAGTACGTTTGACGTTGGGCTGCTGGACATCGAAGGCTCTTGAGGTGAGACGCGGCGGCCTCAGGAGCAGTGCGGCACCCACCGCCCGCCACTGCCGCTGTGCCCCCCCATGTCCCCTGTGGTGTGGGGCGGGGTGGGGGGTGCTGTTTGGGACACACGTTGGGAGTGCAGGGGGAGGCCAGCAAGGAGGACAGCGGAGGCGGGGCCGCCGTGGGACCCCCATCATTCATCTCGGGGCCGCGTCCTGGGTGTCTGCGTGCGTGGCATCCCCTTGCTTGGGTGGTGCGCGACTCATGCAGCCAGTGGTGGGGTGTTGAAGAGAGAATGCACCCGCCTGGGCTGGGGCTCGGCTGGTTAGACGGCTGTGCCGCGCGCCGAAAGGTGGCGGGTTCCATCCCCGGACACGTCTCATGCCTGGGTTGCATGTTCGATCACTAGTTGGAGCACGTGCAGAAGACAACCTATCTATGTCTGTCTCCTGTCTCTCTCACATGGATGTTTCTCTCCCTTCCTTGTTTTCCTCTGTCTCTAAAATCAATAAAACATCCTCAGGTCAGGATTAAAAAAAAAAAAAAAAAAGATAATACATCGGCCCTGGCTGGTGTGGCTCGGTGGATTGAGTGCCGGCCTGCGGACCAAAGGGTCTCTTGTTCGAGTCCCAGTCTGGGCACAGGCCTGGGTTGCAGACCCAGGTCCCCAGAAGGGGACTCTCAAGAGGCGTCCACACATTTATGTTTCTCTCCCCGCCTTCCCCTCTCTAAAAATAAATAAACTCTTTTAATAAAAAAAATATATATCTAAAGCACTTTTCTCAGTGTATGGAAGATAGCAAACCTTTATTGTTTATATATTCTTTATTACGTTTTTGTTATTATCGTCATTCTTGTTTAACAGATGTTTAACAAGTGTCAAGAAATTGGTACCTAAACCTCAGTTAACTTAAAACTTTCTTCTCTTACAACTTTGTTTCACCAGCCACTTGTTTTTGTATTTATTCACATGTACAATATTAAGGGTCAGCATATCTGCCTTTTTGAGTCCCTGCCGAGTGAGTTATAATAAAACTTACCTGCTTTCCTTTACTGTAATGGAAACAGAATGGAACTTAAGGTAGCAATCAGACTGCTATTGGTTTTAATGTGTTCCTTTGTCCACCTCATTTAGCTCGTATGTAAATGTTCAAGAAATAAAAGTGGTCATAGAATTGATTAAACTTCTTAAAGAAAAAAGAAAGGACGTTACTTTCCGGAACGTCGGCATCATAACCCATTACAAGGCTCAGAAGATGATGATTCAGAAGGAGTTGGACAAAGAATTTGATGGAAAAGGGTGAGGCATCTCTATTTTATAGATATTTTCAGTTTTTAAGTTGAACTAAAGAGGAGAAAGAGGGGCTGGGAGGGAAGGCAACATGGGGCGCGGTTTCAGGCGGCAGCGTGCGGTCGGCCCGCGGGGTGCGGACGGGCGCTTGCAGCCCTGCGGGCGGAGCCCGGCCTGTGGCAGGCGGACCTGACAAGGGACTGACCCTGGAGCTCCCCGGGCTGTTCCCTTTATTTAGTTCCGCGACTTGTTAGCCTCAATTCCAATTCCAGGGAGACTTGCGAAGTCGCATTTTCACTTGGAATAAATGACTTAACCCAGGGTGTCCAACCTCTTGGTGTCTCTGGGCCACGCTGGAAGAAGAGTTGTTGTCTTGGGACACATAGTAAATGCATTGCGACCTGTAATCCCCCCAGAATTTCAGTGTTTTAAGGAAATTCATGATTTTGTGTTGGGCTGCACATGACCCCCGGGCCACAGGTTGGGCACCCCTGGTTAACCCTTTTAGTGTCTTTATGTAGCAGGTGAAGATCATGTTTTTGTCTTCTTTTTACCTCAACAGTAAAATTAAAAATTAAATATTGGAAATCCATTAACTCAGAAGTTCCTTAACCTAGAAACACAAACTACCAAAATTGACTCTAGAAAAGAGAAAATTTGAACAGACCTATAAAAAGTAAAGAGAGAATTAGTAATCACACACTGCAACAGGTTTTGTCAGTGGGTGAGTGCATTTCAGTGCACCTGCACAGACACTCGGTCACAAAAGAACGGGGGCTCTGACGCCTGCGCCAGCGTGGGTGAGCCTCGCAGATGCGCCGAGGGAGAGGAGCCAGGCACAGAGGCCGCGCGTGCTGGGTGGCTCCGTGCCTCCGCGGTGCTCGGTGTCGCAGGCCCCAGAGGGATCGAGAGAGTCGTGGTCGCCTGGGCCTGGGGGAGGGGGATTGAGGCAGGGTTTCTCTTTTGGGGGACGGAAATGTGAAATTAGAGAAGATGGTTGCACAACATAGGGACTGTACTTAAAAACGGTGAGTTTTGTGTTATGTGAACTGTATTTCCGTAATACAGGTATCATGAAAAAGTTTCTGAATGCTACTACTGTGTGAATGTGTGTGTTTAATGAGTATTTTTCCCATAAACGTTTTTCTTTCCTAAGTAGGCCAGCAGAGGTAGATACTGTGGATGCATTTCAGGGTCGTCAGAAAGATTGTATTATTGTTACGTGTGTCAGAGCGAACACCATGCAAGGCTCTATCGGGTGAGTCATTGATTTTTCAAGTTGTGAAATTAATCCATTGTTGGTTCTGCCTGTCCTGATGGACACCTTGTATATTAACCCATGACACAGTGTGGATCTGTTCTTTTATTGAGTAAGAGTAAATACATCACTGGGTCAAGTGTGGTGGCAGGGGCCCGCTCCTCTCCCAGGGGGTGTGTCTTGCCGTGCCCGCCCCGCCCCCCAGGATGTTTTCTGCTTTGGCCGAGTTTGCCACCATCACTGCGGCCGGCGCACTTGCAGAGGCCAAGGGGCTGCAGCGGGTATGTAGCGGGGGACAGGAAGCTCCCTCGAATCTCGCCGTCCTGAGGTTTTTTCCTCCAGGACCGTGAGTAGCGATAAAATTTACAGGTTGTAAAAATGTAATTGCTCTTACAGAAAACAGAAATTGAAGTTGCCCCCGCCCCTGCCTGGAGGCAGTCTGCACAGGCCTGTGGGGGCGGTTGTTTCGGGAGCGGCTTGTCCACAGGCCGTTCCTTCCCAGCGAGTTGGGTGTTTCACCTGTGCTGTGCGCCAGTTCTGTCGTTCCTGAGCTCTCTTCTCTGTTACATTCGTTTCTGCAGTAGTTCCACAGTATTGCAGTGCGCTCAATTTAAATGTAAGGCTAATTGATCTAGTCTGATAGTTTAAGATGCCTTTCAGGCTTAGAAGTCCTACTGTCAACATTTCCAGCGTCTCATTCAAGTGAGAACAGGAAATGGACAGACAGGGGGCCCCTTTGCAGGGAAGTGCTGGGGGCTGTGCTTGCTCTCCCCAGTGGGCGCTGCGTCTGTGCCAGGAGCCCTGTGTTGGGAAGAAGAGTGAGAAGGCACTGTGGCTCCACGGGGCTGCGGCACCCGCAGGAAACCGGCTAAAAGCTGCCTGTGTCTCCCCCACACTGAAACCACTAAGTCACTGTGGAGAAAGAAGTAACTTTTTTTTTTTTTTTTTTTTTTTTTTTTGCATTGCCTAGGTTTCTGGCGAGTTTGCAGAGATTGAATGTAGCCATCACACGAGCCAAGTACAGCCTCTTCATCCTCGGACATCTGAGGACCTTGATGGTAGGTGCAGCTTTGGTGACCAGGGAACTCGGGAGTTGACCTGTTGTCGCTGGTAGTGGGCTGAGGTTAGTTTTTATTGTCCCTCAGCGTGGAAATGGTGTCAGGGATCCAAGGAGACATGAAATAAGGAGCCTCTTCCCAGCTATCTGTCCCCCAGCAGCTGTTCCCGGCAGCTTTTGTCGCGGAGGCCACTCACCTGGCTCAGCCCCGGGCCCAGGTGGCCACCGCATCCTCTCAAGATGACCTGTTAAAAAAAAATTGTATCTTCATTCGAGGATTCTTGAAACGATGTGTGGCATATTGGAACTACTAAACGTGGCTGTTGTTGGCCTGGCTTGACACCAGTGAGGGGCACAAGCGTGTGCTTGTGTTTCTTTCTGCTCCTGCGCATCCGGAACAGGGCGCAGGTGCTCCTCTTGGGAAGGCGTCAGTGGGGTGGGTTTGGTAGAAAGACAGGCAGCGTGATTTGCTGACTTCACAAGTAGTTAAAGACATATTTGCTACTTGTCTTATTAGGGGTAATAACTTTCCTTTTTCTAATTTTTCTGAGTCATGAGTTACCTTGGGAGAGATTTCCCCATTTTTTTGTTAGCACCACCAGAGGGCGCTCAAACACAGTCTTTCTCTTTCAACTCTTACCAACTCTGGGGTCTTCAACTGTTGTTTGTGTACCCCCTTGAAATAATTTTTCAAGGCTGTGTACCTCCCATTTTAAGTATTTCCAGAGGCTTTGTTTCTAATGTATTACAAATACTGACATTTTACAATGAAGCTTTTAGAAATAAATCTAATACATCACTCTTAAGTGCATGCGATAGGATAGAGATTAGTGTTGTCTTTTCTGCTCTTCCACATTGAATTTCCATTCATTCTTGTTGAGGATAAAATTTAGTGGTGTTATACATTTTTATAGTTAAAAATCCTGTTCTCACTGTTGCTTCTCTGCCACACAAATTTATATACAAATTGAAAGTTAAAGTTTTTCCATAGCTCTCTATGTGAAGTGTGAAGGGCGCACAGAACTGCTCTGTACTTTTTTTTTTTTTTGCAAATTCCTGTGAAATCTGTAGTTACCCTCAGGTAAAAGGCTTTTTAAAAAATAATTTCCTGTGACCATGAGGATCTGAATGTTAAACGATTTACTGTCAACTGAATAATTTATTGCAATTACTCTTTTTACGCAGCTGGATTTTGATAATGTTTAAACCTGAGAAGTGTCGTTAGAGCTGTGTCTCTGAGCGGCGCCCATGCTAAAGGGGCTCGCATGGGCAGCCGGGTCTGTGCTGCCCCCTTCATTGGGCGCCCAGGCGGTTTCTCTTGGGGTGGACGTGCACCGCCGGGGTCGAGAAGGACGGAGTGGAGGGCGGGGGAGCCCACGAGGACACAGGAGGCTGAGTTTGGAAACTGATTCTTGCACAGCGTCTTACACCCCAACCCCCCCTTCGAAAGTCTTTTTTGAGCCCCAGGGTCACACTTGCACAAATTTGAAGACCACTGACCTCCTGCTGCGACATTATCTTCACGGCCAATTTATCATTTGGGCGTTCCAACTGTTGTTGCCCTTGGGGCTGCTTTTTAGTTGTTATTGTTCTTTAGCTCAGTTTCCCTTATGGAAATGGAATCAGTGATGAAGGCCCGTGCCTCAGCTACGGGGTGGGACTCGCTGGAGCTTTCCCAGGTGCGAGGAGGAGATGCAGCCCCGGAGCCTGGTGCTGCGCCCCGGGGCCTGTCAGGTGCGCTTGATGTGCGTGACTTCCTTTCGAGCTCACAGGAGCTGCGTGGAGCCCGCCTGGGCACCGTTGTCGATCCAGCCCAGGACACCGTCTGTTACGACGTGCACCGTCTGGTGTGCTGCTATTAAACTCTGACAGAACGCTTGATTTTCACCTAAAACTTTCTTTCACATTTATTGAAGGAACTGTTTTAGACTTAATTTAGACAGGTTTTTATCACATCACTCGTGCTGGTACATAAAAAATACAAATAAAGTGAGTAGGTTCAGACATCCCTAGAAGTAACTCACTTTCAGTATCGGACACTCATCACCTGCCCGCCCAGGGCGCGTGTGCTTACCTGTGCGCACACTGCCGCGCCGTCAGCAGGGTCGGCCGCCGCGGCCTCCGGGGCTCGCTTCCAACCCCTGCCTCCATCCTCCAGGGTCTGGGGCTGGGACATCCTGCCTGAGCAGGAGGTCTCCTTGGACAGGCCTTGAGGCGAGAGCCGGGATGCGCTCCCTGTGCAGTTGGTGGTGGCCTGAGAGTCCGGGGGTCATCGGGGCTTGGCCCCAGATCCTCCTCCAGGAGCCCGCGCACGGGGTCAGAGCCGGGGCAGTGTGAAGCGGTGAGCATTTAGAACCAGTCCCGTAAAACACTGCTATTTACAGGTGAGGAGCCAGCTCAGAGAAGTCCAGTGACCTGGTCCCGCCGAGTGGACACCACGTATGCGGTGACCCCGCACCGCCCGCCTCCTGGCTGGCCTACGGGGCTCAGGGCAGCGGGCCCCTTCCTCTCTCCCTCCCTCTTCCAGCCTGTGTCTGTCTTTCTCCCTCAGGCCCCCTCTGTCCTCTACTTAACTGCTGAGGATGCTACTGCAGGGAGGAGAGGAGAGACGTGCCGTCAGGGCAGGGCGGGGGTTCTGTCCTCGGAGGCGCTTGTGTCGCCTCAGCTCCTGTAGGAAAGGGGCCGGAGGCGGCCCGGTACATGTCCTGGGGGTGGGGTTTCAGTGGATTAAGATGTAAGATGGTTCCGCCCTTTGGAGTTTGGGCAGCCTTTGGGAATTCAGTGAAAGCTATGGACCATTTTCTAGAATAGTCATAGGCACTCAAAAATTAGGGCTTCCTGAAGCCAAAGTCTCCCTGTTCTGATGTCATTAGCCTGGCCAAGAGAAAGGTGAGACTGGATCTGCCACTCTGAGGGGTCTCCTGGGGTGACGGAGGTAGGTTCTCCGCACTGTCCAGTACACGGATCTCTGGTCACGCCGAGCACTTGAAATGTGGCTGGTACCACTGAATTCTTGTTTGTATTTCATTTAATTAGGTGATACTGAAATAGCTCCGTGAGGTTGCTTCCCAGGTGCAGGGCTGCACACGGTCGCTGTCCCTCGCCTGTGATGACCTCTCTCTTTGGGGCCTCATCCGGCCGCGTGCCAATGGCTTTTCTTTGCAGCCTTGTCTGACAAGTAATGGGTTCTGGAGAATCTGTTCGTGAAAGCCTGCGGCTTTCTTTGTCCAGAAACAAAGCTGCACCCCCATGCTTCCTGAGCAAGTGAGTGAATATTGGGGTGTAACTCTCCTTCCTTTTGATTTCAAGGACAATCAGCACTGGAACCACCTGATTCAGGACGCACAGAGGCGTGGTGCCATCATCAAGACCTGCGACAAAAACTATAAACACGATGCAATGAAGATCCTGAAACTGAAGCCCACGCTGCAGCGAAGCCTGACCCACCCGCCTTTGCTAGCCCTGGAGGGGTTCAGCCCCCAGGGCGGCTCACCCAGCAGCAAGCCAGACAGTGAAATCATCAAGGCGTTGTTTGCGTCTTTCCTCTACCCCACAGCCCCTGACCCTAAGGAAGCTGCTGTTACTGTTGCTGCAAAGGACCCTGAGAGGCCTCCTGGGAAGGACCAGCTTCGGGACCCACGACTGCTTAAGAGGTTGGGCCTGAGCTCTGAAGCCCAAGGGAGATGCCTAAGGGATCCAGAGCCCTTGAGCCCCCAGCATCACGGAGCCACGCCTCCCTTGGGCGAGCCGAGCTGCCCTGTGAGCCCCCAGGCTCTGGGCGCCACCGGGGAGTGGTCCTCAGCCTCAGGGAGCAGCCACAGGCCGCATGTGCCATGGGACCCTCCAGCTGCCAGCGCTGATGCCGCACGTAAAAGTGTGTGTGACCGGGAACGGGAGCCCAGCTACCGAAGGGACAGCAGAGCTTCCAGGGACCGGGACCGGGAGATGCCCAGCCCTGTGAGCCACCACACCAGGAGGAACTCTGGCCGGGACAGCAGGAGGTGGGAGAAGGAGGACAGCAGCGCAAAGAGAAGGAAGCTGTAGTGCAGCCGTTGCCGCGGGTGGGCCCCAGGCGCCGCTGCAGGCCTCCGGCGCCCTCCCCCTGCCGGCCAGTGGGACTGTCCCGAGGAGACTTGTTCCCTTAGAGGAGAGAGTGTGCTGTTGGGGTTGGGGAGAGCTGGCCTGACCCTGAGCCTGCGGCCACCTTCAGCGCTTTTTTGTGGGTTGCAAACCCTCCCAGAGGGCGTGTGCACATCAGCCACGAAGCCCCTGAGGCCGCAGGCTTGAAATGTTCATCTTGTTTTCCTTTGAAAAGGTTAGGTTGGACCCGAGTGGGTGTTACAAAAGTTGAAATGTATATTTGTATAGCAAATAGCAAAAGTCTTTTAAAATTTAATGTAGTAGGCCGCTTTTCTTCCCCCTGCCTAAAATGTTGATCGTTTTCACCAGAACCAACGTTCTTTTTGAAACAGAAGGAAACTCAGGAAGAGGGCAGGTCCTCGGAGCCCTTGTGAGACGGGTCTCTGACAGGTCGGGCCGTGTCTTCCTGAGGGACCTGGTCGCAGGCAGCCTGGGGGTCCCGGGCGAGGCGGGCCGGGCGGCTGCCGTAGGCAGGGGGGAGACACCCTGCTCCAGCGGAAGGCTGCAAGGGGGCGGCCATCCTCGGAGTTGAGAGCCAGGGGGAGAGCCGGCATTTCCTGTGTCTTCGGAAACTACCTCAGCCTGTGGAAACGCGTGGGGGCGCGGCGTATCCGGCAAGAGGGGCTGGGCCTTTGTGGCACAGAGTGGCTGTAGTGAGTGGGGGGTGTGAGAGACGGGCAAGGGACGGGGGCCGAATCTCAAGGCCAGTGTTCCACACCCGTGAGTGACGGCTGGCAGGTGCTGCAGCCGGACGGGGCGGTGGGGGGAGGGGCGGGCGCTCCGGACCAGCTGATCATAGGCAGGAAGCCAGCCCCGGGGGGCGAAGAGCCCGTTTGAAAATTTTAAGCAAAAAGGGCTTTGTGTGAATGAGAAATTTCTACTGAAGTAAGTTACTAAGCTCTTTAAAAAGCAGTGTTTGGTTGCCACAGGTCTTAAACGCTGTGCTTTCCCATGACCTGTGTCCCCTCTTGGTGTCCAGAGGGGCACGCCCGTCACGCAGGGAGCACGGTTCCCGTTGCTGGGGAGAGTCGTCCTTGGCCGAGCCTCGGAGGGCGGGCGGGCCACCGTCAAGGGCTGAGCTGCTCGCAGGTGCCTTGGGCAGGAAATCTCATTGCTCCTTGAAGATTACTTTCCTGCTGTCCTGGTAGAACGCTGCCTTAAGCAGACACTTGGAGTGGTGGCCACGTAGAATCTAAAAACGCTGCAAGCTTGTGGGGGGGCAGGACGAAACTTGCAGCGAGGGCCGTCAGCGCCACCGCTCTGCTGCTCTAGCAGGCGGGCTAGGAAACAGGTGGCCCTGGGACGCCACCGGCAGTGGTGTTTCCGGGGAAGTGCAGTGCCTCTTCACCGGCGCGCTCCCCGGTCGGCTCGCCTGGCCCGGTTTTGCGCCCACGTAAGCGGCGATGCACACGCTCCCTCCCACGGAGCAAGCCTGGGCCCTGCCTGCCTCTCCCGGCAGGACAGGCACACCTGATCTTGCACTTGACACTAGTCCTTGTTCACTTGGTAAAAGCATTTGCATAAAGCCTTTCACATGTGTCTGTGTGGCCTTTCTCGACGCGGCTGTTGCAGCAGCGTTGCTGTGGGCAGCCAGCTCGCCGCCAGCCACGGGGTGAGCGAGGGCTCTCGGCTCCACCCCCGGTCTCCTCTCACCACGAATGTATCCCACTCACTGCCGCTGCGTATCTAACTTGCCTTCAGTTTATTGTGCATACTTTATGTAGTTACACATTTCCATGTATTACCAGGAGCAAATTTTGATAATCTGTAAATGAGTTTTATAACCAAAATGTACTATTTTCTGAAGCTATTTGTGCACATAATTTTTTGCTGTAGCTTTGACTTTTTCTATGCTCTGAATTCCTAGCAGGGATTTGGCAAACATTTGACCTGTTGTCTTTGTTAAAACCTAAATTTTAAGATGAAATAGCAGAATTAAAAAGCAGAAACCCAACTGACAGGCTAGGAGCTCCATGTCACTGAACCGAGGCGCAGTGCACCTCCCGCCGGGCCTGCTGTCGGGTTCCTTCCAGCCCCTGCCCCTGGCTCCCCAGCGCTCCTTGGGGTCGCATTCGGGAGGTGGGAGGTGATGAGGTGCCCAGGCCGGCCAGCCACAGGGGTGCGTCAGCTGCTGCGGTTTCGTGCACCAGGAGTACATGCCTCCCACCCCCCCAGTTAGGCTGAGGTCGGGGCCTGCGGGCGAGCAGCCACCCACACAGCGACCCACAAAAGGAGCTCCTGGGGCACCGCCGATGGGGGGCAGGGAGGGGACAGCCAGGCCCCGGGCTGCTGGCTGCTGGCTGCTGGCTGCAGACTGGAATGTGTTGTAAAAAAGTGGTAGCTTCAAGGAGTGCGGTGACGCCGGCCGGGCCATGCCCATTGAATGGTGCGTGCCCTCAGCCTCGGTGTCACTGTCCCCAGAGCAAGCAAGCAGACGGCCTCACTGGGGCTCACTCAGGCTCATCCCAGGCGTGTGCGCAGGTTGCCCGGGAGGGTGAAGTGACGTCGGGGAGTCACGGGGCACAGTAAATGCACCCCGACCTGCTGAGGCGTGCCCTCGGGGTTGTGACACTGAGGGGCTGCTTACAGCCCGGGCGGTGCTCTCTAAAGTTCCTCCCAACCAGCCCGTGCGGGCACCACCTCATCCCGGCTTTCACTGTTCATTGATGGAGGAATAAATAATGCAGGGAGGAAACTAAAATTTAGCTTCAGGTCGGGTAAAACTCAGTGCTGTGCAGCACCATGAGGCAGTGGCCGAGCACGCAGGATTCCTCTGGACCCTGCAAGGACCTGAGTTTCTGTCACTCCTCCCTGCACAGAGGGCGCTCGCCAAGTCTGACGGCGTGCGCAGCGCCCGCGGTGCGGCAGGCAGCGGTCCCACGTGCCGGTCTCCTCACAGCTCGGGCCCGTGCGCTGCGCGCACAGCCTCCGTTTCCAGGCAGCCGCGCTGCAGAGACAGTCACTGGAAGGTGGTCGGCCGCGCGCACTGAGGAGTCACGGGGGGGCGAGGGGGTGCTGCTGAGCTCCTGCTGCTGCTGGGCCCTGCCCTAGAATTTCTGAGTGACCTGGGGCCGAGCAAATAAGGGTCAGCGAGGTGGGGCCGAACTTGTGACCTGGGGCCTGTGTGTGCACGCAGTGGTCCTCGCCGCTGCCCGGCACGCCCCAGCACTTGGAGCTTTCTGTCCAGTCAGTCACGTCAGAGCACACGGGAGACCGATGAGAGGGAGAGGCCGGTGGCCGGTGACGAGTCGAGCACCACGAGCTCACCACAGCGGCGCGAGCGTTGGACGGTTCTAGCAGGAAAGGCCGCTGCCAAGCGCGTGGGGCCCGCGCCCCCGTGGTGGGGGGAGGAGATGGGCAGGGCAGCCGACGGCGACTGCGCCGCAGCGTGGGGGGCGCTGGGCGCGCCGGCTGGTTGGGTCCCTACCGCCGCGCTGTGCTGCAGGTCGTGTTCTGAACGCCGCCGTTCCACACACCAGGGGTCTGAGGCACAGAGACTGAGCGCTGCCCAAGGTCGTCCACGTGGCCGGACCCCAGAATGTGCGCCCTTCTGCCTTTGGAACCACCTTCCGCCGCAGGGGAGAAATGTGGGCATGGTCTGCTGTGACTTGGGCCACCAGCAACACAGCCTGGGTGACTCCAGGCGCCTGGCTGGGCCCGGTCACGCCCCAGGGGCACCTGGGCCAGGGCGGGACACATGCTGCCAAGAGCCAGAGTCCCTTGGCCAGCAGGCCCTGGGCAGGGAGAGGCACTAGGAGGGGCCAGAGACCCAGAGGGCCGCCCCCCCTGTTTTAAAAGACCGCCTTTGCGGCTCAGGATAACCTTGCCAAGTGCTGCAGCGCAGGCTGGAGGAAGGTGTGTGTGTGAGACAAGGCTATTAGTATTAAGAAAAAGTAAAATGGAAAAGGGGACGGCTGTGTGGTTCTGTGTCACCAACTTAGGCTTCTGTGCCAAGACTGGGTTTGCATCTGGACTCAGCCTCTCTCGGGCTGTGTGACCCTGGGCAACCTGCCTGCCGCCTCTGTGGACTGTTTCCTGGGCCCTTCCTCTGGTCAGGGGACGGCAGCCCCCCTCCCAGATGGGGTGGGAAGTGCTGGGCACGGACCCACAGGGCAGGGCACGGGGCGGGGCAGCGGGGAGGCCGCAGGGAAGGCCGTGGGCCCTCCCCGTGCACCTGTCCGGCTGCCTCCCCGGCGGCCTGGGGCGCCTGAGACCCTTCAGGTCTCCTTCCTACCGGGACCACCGGCGTTACTTTTGGGTGCAGCGCCTCAGCTCTGTGACCCAGCCCAGCAGCGGCTCCCCCAGTAGGGCCCGCTCCCCGCCCGGAGCCAGCAGAGCTGAAGCAGGCCCGGGGAAGCTGTCTGCACGCGGCTGTGTCTCACAGAAAACCACTAGCGTGCTCATCAGGAAATACTAACAAGTCACTAGCTCTGGAGGAAGAATTGTGGGTGATTTTAATTTAAAAATTGCCATCTCACCTTTCTGTATTTCTCACTTCTCTACAGCCCTGATCCGTGTTTTAAAAAGGGAAAATTAGCAAGCAAAGCTTTTCTTCCCCGGGCCTTTTCCCTTAACTCCTCTGGCCCAGGGTGTGCTGGCGTCCCCCAGGGCTGGGCGGGGCCCGGGCTGCTCCCGGCCCCCAGAGACGCGGCCCGGCCGGCCGGCCGACCCGGCGGTGGCAGCAGAGGCAGAAGCCACAGGCGCAGCAGTCCGCTTACTGGGAGGCGGAGGCGGGGGCTGCGGGGCCGGGGGCATGTCCCCTGACAGCAAAGCCACTGCAGGGGGGAGGCGGAGGGGGCCGCTGGGGTCCAGCCCTGGCGGGCACCGCGTGCCGGGGCACTGGTCTGGGCTAAACCCTGGGCTCTGGAATCAGGCTGTCCCGCCGCGACTTCTCCGTGAAGGGAACTGTGGCGCTGAACAGCACTGTGCACCCTGGCTGCGCGTCCCAAGGCGGGAATGGGGGCCTCTTCTCTTTGTCTCTCAGAACCCCATGTCAGAACAGCTCCAGGGACAAGGGCACTCCGGCTGAGAAGACGCTGGGCTATGACCTTGGGCTCTGCTAACCTCCTCTTCTCCTCTCAGCTGCCTGCGAGATGCCAGTTTTCCAAATGGCCACTGGCAACCTTCCCTCCAGCCGGTGGCCGAGGTCAGGGCTGAGCCTCGTCCTCGGGGACTGGGGCTGCCACTCTGATTTACGACCTGCTCCACCTGCCTGGCGCTTGTGCACAGGGAGGCTGACGCAGCACTGGTCCGGACCCTTTCCTCCCAGGCCCCTCTGGAGACTTCCAGGGACACACCCAGGGTGACGCAGAGTCGGGGGTGTGGTAGAGGCTGTTGGTGTTGGCCCAGAGCTCCTCTCTGGGACCCCCACCAAACCTGCTGCATGGGCCCATGAACAGCGTCTGTACCGGCAGCGAGAGCAGGGCATGACCTACGCCCCAGAGCCCCGCGCGGGGGCGCCCCCCATTCCACCTGCTTCCCTGCCTCCCTGACAAATGTGTGCCGAGCCCTGGACTCTGCTTCCAGTGGGGGGCTGGGGGCAGACCCAGGGCTGGAGGTGGGGGTGGGGTGGTGAGTGACCGGACCCCTCGAGTTCTGGGGCCATGCGGACAAGGACAACGGCGACCGCTGTGCCAGTGGAGCCTGCGTGGCGGGTCCCCCAGGCGGGTTTGGGTCGGCTGCCCCTCGCCCTCACTCGCAGGTGGAGGGTGCAGGCAGGCTCTGTTGGGAAGGAGGTGGCCCGAGGCGGTGAGGTCCTGGCCCCTCGCCTGACCCGGCTGGAATCGGGTCTTGGCGGCAGGTGGCTTGGGGGCTGCAGCCGGGGAGGAAGGGTTGGGGTCTCTGTGGACTCCGGGCAGATGCCAGGTGGGCGGAGCCTGTGGTTAGGAATTGCTAAGCCCGCGGGTAACAGAAAAGCCAAATTCCAGTTTTTATTTGCATCAAAGTTTATTTTTTCTCCCGTTAATAAGCATGGAGGTCGGCAACCCGGGCAGGTCCCTGGCCTGCCAGGTGCTCCGAGCAGCAGCCTCCGCCTCCCGGCTCCCCCAGTGGCTCACGCCCCGCGCGGCCCGGTGGGCCCTCCCCACGGCCCTGCTGACAGGGCAGCCGCAGGGCGAGGGGCGACGGCAAAGCCAGGGCCCTAAACCGGGCGGCTGAGGGTGGGTGTTCTGAGGAACTTTCCAGAAGCCCCAGCCCTCTCACTGGCCAGAACCATCCCACAGCCACTCCCACGCGCAGGGAGCGGCAGACACGTTTCACTTTGGCCGGGCTGCATGGGCTCAGCCCTTAAGGAAAGGGGTGAAGCCACAGGGAGAGGGATGGACAGAAGGCACTTCCTTGCAGGGGCTGGGAGGTGACCCGCAGGGGCTGGGGCTGGGGGCAGGCCTTTGGCGCTGAAAGGCAGCTGGTGGAGTTTAATGCCAGTTGTAGCTGCTCCTCTGCCGTGCTGTGGCCTCGCCACGCTCCAGGCCAGGTTAGTTCAGCTCAGCCTTAGCTTTCCCTGGGGGCGCGAGGGAGTGAGGCAAGCCTATCCTTCCTGCCACAGCGGGCAGGGGCTGAGGAGCTGGCAGGGTCCAGGCGGCTCTGGGACGCTGCCAGCTGCGAGGAAGTCAGTCGGCAGGGAGGGAAGTCTGGGCGCAGTGCCCCCACCCTGGCCCCACTAGAACTGCCCAGGGCACCCTCCCTAGCAAAGGGCCTCGGTTGATGGGCCCCATCCTTTAGCACGTCCTCTCTCGGCTCTCGAACTGCCTCAAGGGGTCCCTTGGCCATCCCCTGTGCCCAGCTTGGAACTCCGAGATCTCTGGAAGGAGGCAGCAGCGCAGGCACCGGTCCTGAGGTTCAGGGTCGCTGGTCTGAAACCGCACAACCACCCTGATTATTACTAGCGCCCGGCCTGGAAGCGGCGCCCTAGCAGAAGGCTGGGCCGGTCGCTTCCCTCGGACTGCCGACGCCCGCGGCGTGCTTGCAGAGCTGGGGACAGCCGAGGAAAGCGCCATCCGCTGGGCTTGGTTTTGTTTTTAGGGGCGGCACGGAGGCAGCCTCCCGAGTCTGAGGAGCAGTGGGCCCCTGGCAGGGCGGTGAGCACTCTTTCCAGCCCCGCCTGCGGTGGGCGGGCGGCCTGCTCTCATTCGCAGCGGGGCCTGGAGAATGCGGCCTGAACATCACGTCGGTTCCTTACAGCGCTCTCCTGGGCTCCTCTTTAAATCCCACATGAACCCAGAAAGAAAGCAGGCCCCAGAGGCAGCAGAGAGCAGATTCTTTACTCTGTCCAGTTACACACCATCAACACCCCGCCGCCGCACCCAGCGTCCCCGCTCCTGCCCCTTCCCGAAGGGGACGGTTAATACAAACAAAAATAGTTCTCTACAAAACAAAGTTTCCAGCCCTCCCAGCTCTCCTTCCTTTCCCTCCCCCAACAGATGGGGAGCTCCTGGGGCCCAGGCCTCTTTCCGGCCTGGCGGCCGGTGGGCTGCAAAGGAAAACGGAGAATATAAAGAGAATGAAGTCAGCAGCTGGAGTTGTAGCAGCTGGACTTCAGGTCCACTGGCTGAGGGTAAGCCAGGGACAGGCGCAGGGGGTGTCCGCAACAGTCGTGTGTGTGTGTGTGTGTGTGTGTGTGTGTGTGTACACACCTGGGGGTGTTGGGTGAGCAGCGTTTCTCCGCCCTTTGTCTCACCGCCAGCAAAAAATGAAATGGGCGGCAGGACATAGAAAAACTAAGACCAAAATAGCAGGCCGCTGGGGTCAGGACTCCTCAGCGCCCCCTGCTGCAGCGCCAGGGCGGGGGCAGGTGCCACGGAGTGGGGGGAGGGGTGGGGAGGAGGGCGGAGGACTCCGCTGAGTAGCACCTGGGAGCAGCTCTGGCCGCACCCTTCTCGCCGCCCGGCCCCCCCGGGCGCAGGGCCCAGGGCGCCCGGCGCGCGGACCTGCACTCGCCGCCGGGGGTCCTCCGGCGGGCTCAGCAGCCCAGGCGGGCGGCCAGACCCAGCAGCAGCAGGCAGCCGAGCAGGGTGGCGGGGCGCGGCGCGGCCCCGGGTGCGCGGTCGCAGTCCAGGCCTCCGTCGTCATCGGCGGGGTCGCAGCGGGCCTGCTCGCAAAGCACGCCGGTGTAGCCGCGCGGGCAGGCGCAGCGCTGGTTCTGCACGCAGGTGCCGCCGTTCTGGCAGAGCAGCTGGTCGTCGTCGCACACGTTGGCTGCGGGCGAAGGGGCAGTTAGGTAGGGTCGTGGTGACCCAGTCCACCCTCCTCCACAGTGAAGCTTCTGCAACTGGGGATGTGCGAACCTCCGGGGGCCCGGCCTGGACCAGGAGGTTATTGGACGCTCAGGGCGCACTTGGTGTGAACTGTCCCTGCGTCGATGGTAACGACAGCCAGGGAGACCTGGCCCCTGCCTCATCCCGCTACAGTTCCCGGCTCTCCCCGCTCCTGGCACCGGCCTTGGTGTGGCTGGAGCGCCCGCCCACCCTCTTAGCTTGGCTAACACGTGGGCAGACTCACTCCCTCCCTCTTCCGGCCAACTGCAGCCAGCACCCAGAACCGCTTTGCCTCCAACTCCTTTCCCAAGCAAGCTCAGTTCAATCTCTCTCGCGATTGGTTCCCACCTGACTCCGACCCTTTCCCCAGTCGCACAAGCCCTCTCCCCACCTGGACCCGCCCACGCGCCGGACCCTGCCTCTGGCAGCACCCGGCCACCCTCCTAAGCCCTGCCCAAGCGCCGGGCCCCGCCCCTCGCTCCGGCCCCGCCCCCACAGCACCAGGCCCTGCCCGGCCTGCCCGCGGGGCGCACTCACGGTAACAGCCCTGGCGCCAGTAGTGTGTGGGGAGGCAGTCATCGCACTTGGGTCCCGCGGCGCCCTCCCGGCACTCGCAGAAGCCGGTCTCGTTGCACCGATCGTGCACGGAGCCGATTTGGTTGCAGTTGCACTCTGGACGGACAGGGGCACCGTGTCCGCTCAGGGCGACTTGGGGGCACAGACCCCACCCCACGCGGCCTGCGCTGCACGCTGTGTCCGCGTGAGCCCGCGGTTAGACGGCCGGGGTCCAAACTCGAGGGAACACCGACTTGGCTCCCGGGCGGCCGCCCCGTCCCTGGCCCAGGCGCTGTGTGGCCTGGGAGAGACCCTTCCCTTCTCCGGGCCGCAGTCTCCCCATCTGTGACCAGAGCGGGTGGTTCCAAAGAGCTGTGACTCTGACAGGTGCAAAGAGCCGCATCAGAGGCCGGCGGTCCTCTGTCCCAGGGCCTGTGCTGGGTGAGTGTGGGGGGCAGGGATGTGGACCGCACCTGCAGGTCCCTCCAGGGCCACCGCAGGTGCTGCCCCAGAGGCCTCCAGCCTCCCCGGCTGGCTTCCTGGGGGCCATGCCCTGTGGCAGGGGCAAATGCCCCCCTCTGGGGACCCCTGAAGCCCAGTGCCAGGCCTGGGCGTCAAGGCAGCTGGTCGCAGTGGGAGGAGGGGCGCCTCTAATCGGATGTGGAGGCCTAGCCCTGTCCCTGCCACTGGCCACGTGACGTCCGCAGCACAGTTCTGTTTGGCTCACTTTAGAGCTGATGGAATTACCTGAAGGCTGCTGCTGTAATGAAGACCGACAGCTCCAGCTGCCTGCGCGGCCCCGCCTCTTCCAAGCCAGAGCTGGCCTGGGGGTGGGCACCAGGGCTGAGCCCTGGCCTCTACTGGAGACAGGGCAGGGGTGGTGGGTATGCTGGGTGTTTGGCTTTTGGGGATGGCCCGTCTCTGCCCAGGCCCAGGGTCCCCAGAGCAAGTGTCAGAGCAGAGTTTGAAAAAAGCAGCCCAGGGGTCACTGGAGGCAGAGGGAAGCTTTATGAACCGGGCTCTGCTTATAAAGCATTAGAATTTCACTGGAGAATTTCGTGGCTTTAGCCACAGAAAAGGGCTGAGAACTTTTGATCTGATCCATCTCCTGATTTTACAAGCAGACAAAGAGACGCCGTGAGAAGGGAATTGCCCAAATGCACGTAGCAAATGCATTCTGCCAGCAGAGGGCGCTCAAAGCCCTGCTCACAGCCTGGAGCTGGAGCTCGTGCGGAGGGAAATTGGATTGGGGGGGCGGGGCGGGCAGGGTTCCTGCCTAACGGAGCATTAGAGTCTAATGTCCAGGGGACAGGTGAGCTGAGATTAAGGGTGGTTTCCCTTCTTGGCAACGCGGTTTCCAAGACTAGCACTAGCAGGTCTTTGACTCCAACCAGTGGCTCTGAAACACCAGCGCCCCCCCGGAAGATCCAACCGGGACATGATCAGCAGAGCAGGTTCAGGAGGCTTCTGTCTTTAAAGAGGCCAGCGAGGCGCCGGCCCTGGAATGGGAATATCCACAGCCCCCCGCGGGGCTCTGACCCAGGGGCATTGGGACCTGCCTCACACTTCCCGGCCCGCGCCGCCCCCGCAGCCTGCCCGCAGCCTGCCCGCACTCACCGATGCACACGTTCTCGTCGTCCAGCTCGGCGGAGCCGTTGCGGTAGAAGCCCAGACGGCAGTGCTGGCAGTGCTGGCCTCGCGTGTTGTGTTTGCAGCTGACGCAGGTCACCACGTTCAGGAAGTCGATGTAGCTGCAGCGGTTGGAGTGGCCGTAGCACTCGCAGTCTGGGCCAGCGGCGGGGAGGGACACGGGGTCAGGGAGTCCAGGGAGGCGTCCTCCCTGCTGCCCCTCCCCCGTGCATGCCGCGAAACTGAGGCACAGAGAGAGGAAGGGCCCGCCCGGGGTACGCGGGCTGTGCGGCCTGGCTCGGGAAGGTGTGGGGAAGGGGCGGGCCTGCCAGCTTTGAGCCCGGCCCTGTGGCCTGGGCCCAGGGAGGGCCTGCAGGCAGCACCTGCCGGGCGCCCCAGGGGCAGGGTGCTCTTAGTAGAGATGTCAGGACACGCCAGGATGATGAGGACCGATTCATGCGGGAGGGATGGTTCGGGCCACCGCACTGTGAGCCCAGGGAGGGCAGCCCCCGAATTCGGGGTGTCCGCCACTGTGTCCCCAGAGGCTCAGCGAGGGACAGGTGCATGCATGAACGCTGGATAGGGTGGATGGAAAGGGCCAGAAGCTTCCTCCCCGTGCTGCTTTGGAAGACGTGTGGAAGGAGAATCGCCACCTGCCGGGCCCTGTCGTATAGGCCTGAGCTGTGCTGCAGATTCGACTGACACCGAGGAGGCCGCTGGCTTTGCCCCCTCCAGTCCCAGCCCCGCTTCTGACTCTGACTGGGGGACCCCGCCTCGGCGCCACGCTCTGCAGCGGCCCCTGGGACCCGGCGAGCCCTGCAACCGCCGGGGGCGAGGCCGCAAGGGTTGGAGGTGGGTTCCGCCCCCTCACGGAGGAGTGGGACCTGGTGGGAGGGTCACCTTCCCTGACCCAAGAAGGGGGGCCATTTCTTGGTGCCCCTCCTGTGGGGCTCAACACCTCCTTGAATAAGAAAGCCAGTGTGGCCACCCCAGAACAAGGAAGGGTGCCGGCCACCCTCTCTGAAACACCATGTGGGAATCTCCAGAGGACCCCGCCTCCCTCCAGTGATGGGAGAGGCAGGGAGGACCAGGGCTCAGGGGTCAGGGCATGGAGACCTCGGAGGAAGGAGCCTCTGTGAGGGGCCTCCTGGACCGGCCCCCTTTACCTTGTCCGTCCAGGGACGAAAAGGCGGGGCGTCCTCCAAGTGTCCCCAAGGAGTAGTGAGGGTGACCCCTGTGTCCCAGATCGGGCTTCAACCAAGACAAGCCCCGGGGCCACACCTCCCGGGGGAGCTGGGACAGGCTCTTCACAGCAGCTGCTCTGCCTGCCCTGAGCTGCCCACGCCTGTGACTCACACCCGCTCCCCGCTCCCCAGGGGCCGGGCTGGAGGGGGAGAGGCTCGGGTTCACCTTGACCCAGCAGCCCTGGGAGGGCGTCTGGGCAGGATATGGGCCCTCCCCCAGCCTCATTTTTTTCCAGTGGCGGGGGGCGGGGGCGCAGTACTGGAGGAGGGCTACCCCGGCCCCGGGGCCTTCCTCTTACCTTGGAACTCCTCACTGGGCATCCCTCGAGGAGGTTTGGGCGGGGGCTGGGAAGGTGAGGAGGCCTGGGCGGGGGCAGCGGTGAAGGGGCCGGCCACTTGGAGAGACGAGAAACGCTCTTCCGTCAGCCAGAGCCCAGCTGCGCGGGGCGGGCTGTCCGGCCCGGGGAAGGCCCGGCAAAGCTCCTAAGGAGCCCTGGCGAGCTCTGGGCAGCTCTGTCACCTGCTCAGAGTTGAGGCGACAGAACACACCCAGGAGCGCGCAGACCCAGCCTGCCTTTGGTGCCTGCCTCTCAGGCTGTTTACACACCCAGCGGGATCAACCTGCCAATCCCTTCTCTACCCCCGCACCCCCCACGGCGCGGGAAGCACTCTGCGGACGCGGACAGTCTTGCGACAGGTCAAAAACATGGCTTCTTCTCTGCTCTCCTGTCCCCGCCCCCATCCCCAGCTCCTGGGAGCGCCACACCCAGTGTCTGCGGTGGCTTCCGCGCCTTCGGCACCCCCTCCTTTCTGCAGCTTCTCCCTGCCCCAGCCACGGCCAGGCCTCTGCCACCCACGGTTCCCCACCGGCCCCTGGCCTGGAGCACAGGCTGTCCAGGACCCACCCCGCATTTGTGGGCGAGCCTGCGGGGACCCCTGGGAGTCAGGCGCCCCAGCTGGCGCAGGGCAGAGAAGTGATGGCTCCAGCCCCTCCAGCTGTCGGCTGCGGGGGACTAACTGCAGACCCTCTCTCACCGATTCCAGCTCCGGCTCCGGCAGGTCCTGCCAGCAGAGGGCGCTCAAAGCCCTGCTCATGGCCCGGAGCGGGAGCGGTGGGGAGGGGGCCTGAATTGAGTCAGGAGGAGACTGGGTTCCTGCCTCACAAGGCATTAGCAAGTCTGATGCCCAGGGAACAGGGGAGCTGGGATGAGGGTGGCTTCCCTTCTTGGAGACTCGGGCAGGCCCGTGCGCCTCCTGTGCACGCCCATCCATGGCTACAAGCGAGCCCGTGTGCGCCTACTCCCCTGCAGGCGGGGAATGAGGCCCTGGTCCCTCCACCGTCCAGCCCTCCTTTATCCAACACCTCTTCCCCTGCCAGGGGGGCCGCTCACGGCCACCCCTGCGCCAGGCCTTCGCCCACCAGGCCTGCCGCCTGGACCGCAGGGACGCACTTCTGTTATCTACCCGTTGTGCTCGCAGTCGCCCCCTGCAGGAAGCCCTGGCACTCAGCGCTCCATCACTCCTGGGCTTGGCTCCCAGGCACTTGGGGGGGTGTGCGATTGAAAGGGGGTGATGTCACTGACCCTAAGCAGGCGAGGGGTCGGGTATAGCCAAGCCCCCTCCCCTCAGTCCCCTGAGGCCCCCTCCCACCCCAGGTCCCCACCACGTACACCTGCTACTTCCACTAAGGGGGAGGGGCCTATGGGTCTAAGAAGATCCCCCCATACCTTCTGCGCTGGAGGACACCTGGGTCCAGGGGGCTCTCTCCCCTGGGGGGACTGCTGTCGATGGCCTGATCCACTCTCGGGGGGGAAAGAAGAGAAGACAGCAAGTCATGCGAGAGGATGGGGCGAGGGTGTCCTGGGGACATTCTGAGCCCCGCAGGCCCCTTGTCAGAAGCAGCACTGTAAGAAGCGGCTCTGTCTACACCGGCCAAGTAGAACTAGGTCCAAATCCAGGAGAGGCAGCGTCTACACTGCCGCAGCCTGCGGCGGGCGCGCGTGGACCTGGAACCAGGTGGGGGCGCCTCCGTGCCCGAGCGCCTGCACTCTGGGCAGTACTTTCTGCAGCGGGGCGGCTGGGTTGGGAGCTCTTCTACCCTCCCTGTGTGGCCCCGTTCCCACTGAGGGCAGTGGCATCGAGTCCCCTAGCTGGGCCCAGACCTCTCTGTGCTGGTCTCTGGCAAATGGCTGTGAAGGAGGCACGTGCTCTGGACATTGAACGTGTCCCACGAAGGGCCCGCGGGAGGCTCCCTGTCCGGCCCAGTGCAGCGACGGCACGCCCTCCAGCGTCTGGCCTGCCTCTCTGGCCACCACCTTCCCTCTGACCCCTGGTTTGGGCCCATTTCCACTGGGGACACCAGCGTAAGTCAACCCCCAAACGCCACAGCGCCATCGCCCAGACCAGCTGGACACTCAGCCGGGGACGCCGCGGCCGGCACAGTCAGGGCGTCGCTCTGTGCCGAATTTCAAAAGGCAGACCCAGAGGACTGGATAAATCGGATTCTTTCCACTTCCAAAGGGATTATGTGGGATGCCTGCTGGTAGGGAAAGGAAAAGAAAATCTACCAGCTCAAAAGTGCGGGAGACTCTCCAGCTGGGAGCCGGGAGCCTTTGGACAGCAAACTGACGTTACTGCGGCGTTCAATGAGGGGACGCGGCCGCGGGGCCTTAATCCCCAACCGGCAGGGGCTTATTAGAGGCGCACAGAAACCTGCCCCAAGGCTTCTGGCTGTGGCGCCTCCTGGGGGGGAGGATTAGTGGTCGGGGGCGCCTTTTCCACCAAGCAGCCCCCGCCCTTCAGACAGCTTGATGTGGGCAGGAAGGAGAAATGTCAGGGCCAGCGGTTCGCGAGCCCAGCTGGACGCTGGCCGAAGAGCCCAAAGCACCTGCCAGGAGGCGCCTGGAGAGACTCCGGGCCTTTCCAGGGATGGGGTCTGGGGGCGGGAAACCCCCCGCTGGGCTCCGCAGGGACAGACTCAGGTGCACCCAGAGGACGTTCTCGCCGGGGCCTGCGGCGTGTGCCGAGGCCAGATGGAGGCCCCAGCTGCTCCGTGGGAGTCGGGGCTGTGCGAGCCGGGTTGTAACAGCCGCACCAGCGCGTGGCCCCCCACCCCAAGCCCCAGGCCTCGGGGCAATAGCAGTGGGCGGCCAGTGGCAGGTGGCGCCCCGAGTCGACAAGCCCGAGTTCGGGTCCTGCCCAGGTACCTCTTTCCCTTCCTACTTTTTCCTTTTCCAACAGCTGCATCGAGGTAAGTTTGCACCCCCTCAGGCCTGGCGCCTCTTCCTGAGCCTGACCGCCTGCTCCTGGGGGTCAGGGGAACGGCGCCCGCCTCACAGAGCAGCGAGCCCAGGGGCGGGCGGGGGGCGCCTTCATCATTGCCGAGACTTTCTTAGTGGGGGTCTTCCTCTCTCTGCTCTGCCGTGTGCCTGGTACCCCCTGCACCGCCTCAGAAGCAGCTCAGGAAAGGGAGTCCGGGTTCCTCGGTGTGTGCGCGGGGATCCAGCCTCCTGCCCAGACTGGCCACCTGGTGTGGGCAGGCGCGGCACCCGCCACGGCCAGTTCAGTTCCAGCCCGCCTGCCATGAGTTCAGCAAGGAAAGCACCGGCCTCGGGTGGCTGGGCCCCCTCACACCTGATCCCCCTGAGTGACTGCCCGCGCTACCGTTCTCTACCCCACAGACGATTTCTGGGCCACCTGGCCCCCCTGAAGCCCTCGACAGTCCCAGCTGGGCCTGCCTCCGGCAGTGCCCCCGCTCCCCGCGGAGGAGGGAGGAAGGAGAAGAGAGCTGGGCTGGGCCGCCCCGGGTCCTAGAGGGCGCCGGGCACGCACAGTGAGCAGTCTGGTGAGACCCCAGGTGGGACCACAGGGCCCTCCAGCACCCCAAGCCTCGAGCACGGGCGGTCCCACTTTGGAGGGGAATAGGCCCAGAGGGCCAGTGTTTCCGAGCCTGTCATTTGTGTGGCCCCCAGGGGTGGCTGCTCTGGCTGACGTGGGGCAGGAAGCCAGGCCCTGGCCTGACCTGAAGTGCCCCGCAGCCCGCATTCCAAACACCCGGCGCGGAGGCTCCCTGCGCCCAGCCTCCGGGGCCAGCCCTGAGGGTCCACGCCCAGCCCAGCTACCGGGGGGCCAGGCAGAGCGGGGTGCGGGGTGTCCGTGAGGGCGGGCGCGGGGCCGGGCCAGCCGAGACAGGCCCTGGCTTGGGGTGGACTCTGTGTGGCCTCGCTGCCGTGGGCCCCTCCTTCTAGGTCGCCCGTCCTCCTGGCCGTGCTGGCCTCAGCGCCTCCTGGGCAGTACCTTGGGCGGGTGGGAGGGGAGAAGGTTCCAGGAGCCTGACGGGAGCCCTGAGCACCCCGGCTGCAGCCGGAGGCCCCGTGCTCTCGTGGCTGTGGGGTCCTAGTATCTCAAGAGCCAAGCCCGCCTTCCCCAGGGCTGGTGACCCCACCTCATCAGAGCGTATCACGCGAGAGGCGGGGGCGCGGCAGGAGCTGGGAGAGGCGGGGCGCCCGGGCTGTACCTGGGCATCCTCTGTGGGCTGTGCGCTGCTGGGGGCCGCGGGGGCCCGAGGATGCAAAGGGGACAGGAGTGGTCGGGCCCCCCCGCGTGGCCACAGGGGCTTTGGGGTTGGGGCCTTTTGGGGACCTGCTGATGCCTGTGAGAGGCGGGAAGCGAGGGAGGGCGGGGAGTCAGTGGGTGCGGGGCAGAGACGAGCTTAGGGCCCCCCTGAGTGACCCGGGTCCCCTCCACGTCCCGCTGCCTCGGGTGCCCTCTTCCTGCCAGCGTCCCAGCAGGGAGCTGCCGGGGCCGAGCGTGGCCCCGAGGAACTCTGGTGGAGGGAGGCCGTGCCCCGAAAAGCATTTCTGAGATTGCTTGACCCAGGCGGGTGTTCCCGGGGCAGACGCAATGCCCGCCGAGTGCTGGGGCGAAATGAGACACCACAACCGTCCCAATGAGCCAGCGCCTGATTCGAGCGTGGGGGGCGGGGGGGGGGGCGGCGGCACGGAGTGTGGCGATGGCTTCCTGGTGACGGCTTCCTGGCCATCTGCTGGGCGCCCCTGCCCCCCCCGCCCCCACACGCCTTCCTCCTCGAGCTCTCGGACGCCCCGTCCCTGCTGCGGGCGCCTGTCTGCCTGGGCGCTCAGGCCCCGGCTCACTGCCCAGCCTCACCACCGCTGGCAGCCACGGCGGGGACTCTGCTGCAGGTCAGGTCGGGGAAGAAGGTGACCCCCACCCTGGCCTGGCCAGGGCGGGGGCCGGGATTCACCCGGGGGTCACAGGGACCTTTCCAAAGCAGCACTAACCAAGAAGCCTGAGGGAGGGGTTGTGAGGGGTGCTGCGGGACCAGCGGAAGGGGACAGGCGGAGCAGCAGGGGTGGAGATGCACATGGCGCAGTTGTGGGGAGCGGGGCGGCCTGAGTGCCCAGCGGGGACAGGGTCCCCCGGCTTTTGTCTCCTGCTCTTCCCAGGACATGCAAAGAGGCTCATGCGTGGCAGGGCCCCGTCACTGTCCCCAGGACGGGGACCCAGCTGTGTACTTACTGCCAACGGCGGAGCCTGCAGCAGCACCTGTGGGGAGAGAAGGGTCACAGCATGGTGGCCAGAGGGACAAGGACCCAGGCCACCTCTTCCTTGCCGGGGAGGGGTCGGGCCGGGGCGGGAAGTGTGCGGTCCCGGCCCACGGGGAGCCCTCACTTTGCAGGGAGCGGGACGCGTGTCACTGCCGCCCGGAGGGCGGGGAGCCGCGATTAGCCCATTCTGCAGACAGAGAAACTGAGTCTCAGAGCCGTGACACCCTATCAGGGGCCATGCTCATAAGTGCCAAACACCCTGCTGGGGGTGCGCGTGCGCCTCTCTTATTTGACTTTAGCCTCTCGGGTCCCCTGGTGCAGGAAGAGGAGGTGGGGGCTGTTCAGGGGGGACGATGGGATGTCAGAGAACAGAAGCGTCCCGGGGGCAAGAGGAGCAGCCCAGACCACAGGGGCGGGAAGATCCAGGCCAGACAGACACTTGGGAAGGGGAGGGCGTGGGGATCCAGACGTGGGGTGGGAAGGGGCGGGAGATGTGGGGGGGGGCGAATGGCCCCCCAGGGGTTGTGGCTAGTCAGGGCTGTGTTCCGAGGGCACTGGGCGTGGGGCACTGAAGGTTCTGGAGCCGGGGCCCCAGTGAGGAGGTCGGGGGTGGGGCTGCAGTCAAGGACTTGGCCCCCGGGGTGTTGGGGATGCTTGCTGAGATGGGGACATGGGGTGGGGGGCTTGCTTCCCTCTGGGTCTCTGCTCTCCTGGCTGTTCCAGCCAAGGCGGGGCCAGGGGGCGGGGAGGGGAAGCTTTAGGCGGAGGGCATGGAGCGCGCCAGCCTCGCTCGGCTCCTGGAGGCCCTGGGGGAGTGGGGACAGGGGCAGCGACCCCAACAAGAAAGCTTCGGCTGCCCGTGTAGGGCTGGGGGGCGGGTGTCAGAGCCAAGCCCGGCCCGGCCTGCCTGTGCATCGCGGCTGTGACCTGCAGGGCCGTGTCTTGGTCTGTGGGGCTCCAGAGACCCTGGAGGATCCTTCTGGAAGGAGAGTGGGGCACAGGGAGGAGGCGGGGAGGAGGGAGGGGGAGGTCCGCAGGACAGGTGACCATCAGTGAGGTTGCCAGTCAGAGAGGACGTGACAGGGACCGGAGAAAGGGCTCAGAGCAGTTCAGGCGGCAAGGAGCAGGGCGGGCACCTGGGAGGAGGGCACCCGAGGGGCCGGGGAGTCCGCGCCCAGAGTGCGCCCTGCACCTTGAAAGCCCCGTGCACTGTGAGCGTCCAGCAAGGCCCCCCCAAAGGCCTTTGGCCCCACCCGCCCAGGACGCACACGATGTGCCGGTCACAGCCTCACAGGGAGGCTCTCAGCTCTGATCAGACCGAAGTTGCCCAAATCTTGCACGGGTAGGTCGGAGGGGCTCCTGCAATGTGCCCAGGCAGGCGGGTGGCCGTCCAGGTGCCAGAGGCCACTGCCCAGCGCTGGCTTTGGAGCCAAGTCTGGTGAAGCTCAGGGGGGCACAGAGGGCGCTGGGCCCCAGTGGGTCTGTCTGGAGAGGGGGCCACACTAAGGCCACCGCGGGGCTGTTGCAGGGCTAAGGAGGAAGCTGTGCTGAGCGTGGCCTCTCAGGCGTCACCGAAGTCACTCGGGGTGGGTCAGGAAGAGCCCCGCCCCAGCCAGCCCGGGCCCTCGTCCCCTGCGGCTCGGGGTGCCCTGAACTCCGGGGTTGCGGGGCGGGGAGGCCATGGCCTTGCTGGCTGGAGGTCGGGGCCCAGCGGCCGGGGCACGGCGGCGGCCGCCCTGCCGTACGTACAGGCGTTGGGAGAGCCGTGGGGCAGCGGCAGGTAGGAGCCGGCCCGCCAGGACCGCGTGCGGAAGTTCTTCCGGCACCTGCCGCAGTCGGGGCCCGTGGTGTTGTGCTCACACTCGCACTGCAGGCTGCCCTCGCGCACAGAGCACAGGCTGGCGTGCAGGTTGCACTTGCACCTGCGGGGACACGGGGACAGAGAGTCAGCGAGCCCGGGCACGCGGCCGGGGAGGCGCCGGGGCTGGTGTGGACGGGACCCCGGAAGCCCCCAGTCCCCCCGCCAGGATTCTCCGTCGGGAAGAACACTGCCCAAGGCCCCTCCCGCCGAGGGGCCCCCGCTTCAGCCCTTGCTCTGGACTCCCACGCGGCTGTTGGCCTCCCTTTGATCAGGGGTTTGAGGTTTACGACATCTCAGCTCGGGGCAGGGGGAGGTGACAAGGTGCCCTGGTCCCAGATGCTGCATTTTTAGCAGCCCAGCTTCTGATCCTCTGTGACAGACTAAAGTGGGTTGACAGGTAGCAGGAGCTGCTCCCCAGCTCCGGGGACCTACCTGGCCCCAGGCAGCATTTCCACTGGCAACTCTGGCCACACTCATGCCCTTAAGGGCAAATAGAAAAAAATGCCAGACTCCCAAACCCGTCAATGCATCCACACATGTATTATTCATTCATTCATTCATTCAAATATTTATAGGCAACCCGTTATTCCGAAAACTAGTAAATAAAGGGAAAGAGTGGAGGCTTTGTCCTGCCTGTCTTACTAAACTGTACCTCCAGGTAACCAACGGTTGATGAGGGGGTGTCTTTTTCATAGAAACATCCCAGTGAAGAACAGAAGGAATGATAGAATTAGAAGGTCACCAGATAGCAGCCCCGCTGGAATTAAAGGCTCAGGGCTCTGCAGTCTCGACAGCCAAGAATGTCACAGAGACGCTGCCGAGAGCAGCTTTCCAGACAGAAAAGACACGCCCCGCCCCGAAGCAGCCTTGTCAAAACAAATTGAACTTGAATCGGATCAAGCCTCTGGATCCAGCTACAAATGCGCAGGAAGGAGAGAGGACAGAGAAACATACTAAACAACACCAGGGTGGGGGAAGCAGCAAGACCCAGAGCAGGGAGCTGCAAGCCTGGCCTGGAGGGAGAGCCCAGTCGGAGCCGAGCCGCGGAGGCGGAAGGTCCCCAGGCGCCGCACGGCCGGCAAACCTCGCCTGGGCCTCGGGTCAAAGAACCTCCAAACTCACATAAACAGAATGTGTCTTCGTCAGACAGCTGGGAATCTGAACACTGACTATATTTGATGAATTGAATGAACGTTTATTGGGTGCGATGCTAGTGCTGAGGTTATGATGTTCGAGATTCACACAGAAACATTTACAGATAAATATCTGATGTCTGGGATTTGCTTCAGAATAACAGAAAGGAAGAAACCAGCAAGCGTCGCTGAAACAAGAAGGCTGTGAGCTGATTACCGCCGAAGTTGACTAACAGGTGTCTGGAGTTCGCTGCAGTAGGTTCTATTTTTGTGGGCGTGTTGGAAATCTTCCCTAATAACAATGCTCTATATTCTGATATTGGAAGATGTCCAAGATATACTTCAATATTAGTAAAAAGCAAACTGCGGAATAACATGTTTAATAGAATCCTATTTTATTAAATTACGCAAAGAAAAATATTTATAGGGCACCTGCTATGCGCCAGGCTCTGAGCTGGGGACATTCAGTAGAAAGGTCAACAAAGCCGCTGGGGCCCCTAGTCCGATGAAGTGCAGGGTCTGGCGGGGAGAAAACTAAAAAGTCAGCGATTGCGGGGGAGTCAGCGGATGGACAGGTGGAGCCCAGGGGACTTCTAGGGCAGTGGAATGGACTATATGACACTGTCACGGTGGACACGTGACATCAGACCTGTGTCCAAACCCACAGAACGACAGCACCAAGCGTGAAACCTGTTACTAATATACCAAAGTTGGTTCATCAGCTGTCGCAAATGTACGAACTAATGCCAGATGTTAGGAAAAGGGGAGGCTGTGCAGGGGAGGCAGGGGATCGGGAACTTTCTGTCCAATCCGTCCAGCTTTCTGGCCACCTAAAACCTAAACATTAATGCAGACTCTCAATTTACAAACAACAATCAGGCAAATCCTTAATTAATGCCCATTGTTCCAGGTGGCCAACGTTGCAGGAAGGAGCGGCCCGGGGGCTGACCCAGTCACTCGGGGGCAGGCGGCGCCCAGGAAGCTCCGCTTTGCGCCAAGGCCTGAGGGGGGCCCAGAGCGACTCTGGTGAGGAGGCAGGGCCTTCCGGGAGGAGTGAGACCCGAGGGTGAGAAGAGCGTCCCAGGCCGCAGGGTGGACCCGGCTCCCCCTCCGGCCTGGACACGCACCCTGTCGCGGCGTCACCGCACCACGGGGCTGGGGTCAGCGGCACGTGGCAAAGCCAGTGCTCCGCTCCCCGGGAGCCCCGATCCACGACCACGTGCGCACACGGGTGGGCAGAGCAGGCTCACAGGTGTGGGCGCACGAACCACACAGCTCGTTCTTATCATGTTATTTTCCGTGCAGACAACGGTACCCCAACTTTTGCCCTACTTCGTATACCGCAGGCCTCCGTGTGTCCAGCCCTGGGAAGGGACTGGGGTGGGGGGTGGGCAGGCACCTGCTGGCACTGGGGGCTCTCCTTTCTGGGGAGCCCGGAGGTTGTCCGTGGCAGAGAAAGGTTGTGTGCTTAACCTAGGCCGACATATACGACCTGCCCCAATGCCTTCACCCTGCTCCCTGCGCCCCACGCTCACACCCCGTGACGGGGCACACGCAGGCACGTGAAAGGCCTTGACAAACCCCGCAGGACGGAACCTGTCTGGCTTGGTCCCACAGGACTTCGTTTGCAAAACGTATTTGACCTTGAAAGGTTTTAGGTATTTTTTTCCCCCTGCTTTGCAATTCCCATTTACTACCCGACAGAGCTAGCAGAGAGGAGCACACCCAGCTGCGTGGGACCAGGGATGCACCTCCTGTCTCTGGCCAGGGACAGGGTATTTTTAGAGATCAGCCACATAAAGGAAAGCTGCCGTCTCAACCTCGGTGGGAACGCTGCCCTTGGCTTGTTACAAATGCGGGAAGCCCCGCTGAATCCGAGCGGCGTGTGGCAATGACGCCAGTGGGGAGTCTACAGGTGGGGGATGAGCCGCCCCAAGGCCGCGCGGTTGGTCGCTCCTGACCCGAACCCAGACGTTCCCCCCTGACCTCCCGTCAGCCCCGTCGCCCAGGGCTGCCTCGGCTTCTCCACCCTCCCCGGCGGAGCCCGGCATGAGCCCGTGCTCTCCGCCACGGAGGCGACAACCTCCCCGCTGGGTGGGGCTGCCAGGAGGAGCCCCCAGAGTGTGGGGGGCGCCTGCCACACGCACAGAAACAGAAACCCATCACTGCCAGGGCGTCCCTCTCTCCCTGGCTTTTGCAGGGAGCTCTGGGTGATGCTGCCTGTTCATGCACGTGCGCGTGCGGTGCTTACGCGCGGGGCTGACCCTCCTGGGTCTCTTTGGGTCCCTCTCTCCCCCTGTGTGTCTCTCTCCCCGCTTCTGTCTCTGTGTCTTCTCTCCTGGGTCTGCTCTCGCTTTCCTCTGGACCTTTGCACATGCTGTTCCCTTGCCTGGAAAATGCTGCCAGGCCCTCCCTCCCCCAAAGCTAACACCCCACCCCCACCCCAAAGCTAACACCTAGAGGAAGCGTCAGGTGCCAGGCCAAATGCCACTTCTCCAGGGAGGCCTTTCACACTCCTCCTCCAGTCAGCCGCTGCCACACACTCCTACTCCCTGCTCCCGGCGCGCACGGCGACCAGCGTCTCCCAAAGCGGAGCGCGTGCGGTGCGTGGCGGGTGCGCGCGTGGCTGGGAAACCGTCCCGACCGTGATCACGGGTTTCTTTTAAGTGACGTACTCACTCAGCGTGGGGTATTACTACCGAGGGGAGGCCACAATGTAAAAGTATATTAATTTAATTAAATTGTTAAGTAAGTAAATAATATGGGATACCCTCATGCAGAAGAAGGATGAACCTGCTTCACAGCAGCAACAAAAATAAACTCCCAAAGGGTCAGAGGCCTCAGTGGGTCAAAAATGGACCGAGCTGCCCAAACAAGAGGAGCCTGAAAGGGAAACGTAGGGGCAAATCGTGACTTTGGGTAAAGCAGTGCACTGTTCCTTGCACACGACACCCAAACACAAGCAACAGAAGAAATAAATAGATAAATTGAACCCCATCAAACTTAAGGACTTTGTGTGTCAGAGAACCATGAAGAAAGTAACAAGACGACCCCCAGGATGGGAGAAGAACTTTGTGAATTGATCTCTGATTAGAAGTATCTATCTATGCTACGAATATGACTTCATCAAACGAATGTGTGATGAACTCTTACAACTCAACGATAAAAAGACAAATAACTCAATTTTTACCAATGGGGGAAGAATCTGAATAGATATTCCTCCAGAGAAGGCACCCAAACGGGCAACAAAAGGTGCTCGCCACCTTTAACCCCCGGAGGCTGGCTGTGACCAGGACACAGGTAGCACCAGGTGTCGGAGAGGATGTGGAGAAAGCGAAGGTCGAATGGCGGTGACGCTTTGGACAGCAATCTGACAGGCCCTCCAAAGGGGGAACTTAGGCTGTTCACAGACCTGCCAGTGTCCCTCCTGGGTGTCCACCAAGAGAGGCAGAAACCCACGCCCACATGGAACCTTGTACGTGCGCACTCATGGCCACGTCACGCGTTAACAGCCGCAAGGGAGAAACGACGGGAACATCCATTGACAGAAGAACCAACTGCGGTGTACTCGTGCCACGGAATGGCACTGAGCCGTGAAAAGGAATGAAGACCGGACCCTCGCCCCATCACGGACCCACCTGGAACACGGACCCACCTGGGACACAGCGTGGTCCGCAGCCGGAGCCAGACCCAAAGGCCGCGGGATGTGTGACTCCATTCCCGGAGCATGCCCAGAAGAGGCAGAGCCACAGAGACAGCAGGCTTTTCAGTGGCTGCCAGGGGCCGGGGGGAGGGGGACCGAGGGTGACGGCCGAGGGGAGCGAGTTTCTTTTTAGGGTGATGATTGTTGGATGTGGTGAATACACGGGAAGCCGCTGAACTGTGCACTTACAGTGTGTGTGTTCTACGGTACGGGAGCTGGCTCTCAGGAGAGGTGCTCGATAAACACACCCCCACAGAAATGGGAACACGAGGGAAACGGCGAGCGTCACCTGGGCGACTGAAGCCCAGGGACAAGGTTCTGTGGCAACGCCTTCCCTGCATAGTTTGTACAATGTCTATCACGTCGTGTCTTAGAGAGGGACTGCGGGCAGGCGAGCAGACACCAGGCAGCGTCCTGAGACCTCCCCGCAAACCCCCACCCAGGCCTTCACAACAGTCCTGTGAAGACGGACCACCACTACCTCCATTTTACAGGCAAGGAAAAGGGGGCACAGAGATGCTGAGCAAGTTGCCCATGACCACACAGCAGGAGGGCCTTGCTTTAGGAAGGGTCTCAAGCAGGCTGCTGGGCAGCGGCCTGGGGAGTCTCCAGGGCTGGTCTGCAGACGGACATCGGCCCAGAGGCGACGTGCAGCCAGCCCACACGTCCCCCAGACACAGGCGCGGCCCTGCCGTCCCTCGGGCTTCCAGCCCCCTAGGGCTTTTTCTTCCCCTCTCCCTACTCTAGGGGCCCCGGGGAGGTGGAACACACGATGCAAACAAGCAGGCTCATACACATCATCTACCGGGCGCCCCTGCGTGGACAGGTGCTGTCCGGTGTGCAGGGGCGGAAGCACCTCTCTTCCATTCTACAGGAGAGGAAGAGTCTCGGCCCCGGTCTCTGGCTGGAGGAGGCAGGATTTGAACCCAGGTCCATCGGACGCTGGAGTGGGACCTCATGGCCACTCTGCCACCTCTAGCACTTGCCTTCTGTGGATTCCACGGGGGCGATGAAGACCCCCCAGGGAGAGGGCCCTGAGGCAGACCCTCCCCGCGCCCGCCGCCCGTGCCCGCGGCCCTGCTCCTCAATTCCGAGGCCTGGCCTTGGCGGGGAAACGCGGCCGCAGAAGGCAGAGGTCCCCTTCCTGCCGTGCCTTGCAGGCCAGCTCCCGCCGCCGCCGCCCAGACTGCCGGCCGCGCCTCCAGCCAAACCTTTCCCCTGCATCCATGGGACCAATTTTCCCAAGGAATTGCTTTCTGAATTTGACCTTCGAGAACCATCAATCTCACCAGAAAGCCATCAGCTGCGTCGCCTGCCCCCGCGACACAGCACTTTTCGGCTCATCCATCAGGGAGCATTATTTAATAATGAACAGAGGGGCCATGCAAGGCCGGTGCGCGGTCCCCTCCTGCCTCCGCCCACCTCAGAACCCCACACCGTTAACTCTTTGGATGGCGACGGTCTCTCTAGTGCGCAGGGGGTGGGGGACAGAGAGCGCGCGAGAGCGAGCGGAAGATGCTGAGTCAGCAGCCAGATCCGTGCCAGCTCCTGCTACAGATCTGCTGGGTGACCTTGAGCACGTCACTTCTCTGGGTCTTGGACCTTCGTGGCACCCCATGGGTCTCAGCGTGTCAGATCCTGCACGGAAGCTTCTGCCAGCGTCTGGACCATCCCCTGATAGTGTCACGGCTGGGCCAGGGCAGCTTGCGGTAGCGGCGACCAGGCTCGGGGGCTGTGCCTCCTGGTCTGTGCCTGGGGGACTGGGCCGTCCCTGCGTGGCAGGGAGGGCCCGGTCGCGGGCCTGACACACAGACAGCCCTCCGGGGGCGCCGGCTGCTATTACGGCCGCGGCTGTTGATGGCCAGCAAGCGAGGGCGGGCGAGCCGGGCGCCCAGGAGAAAGGCTGGCCCCACCCTGCAGCCCCTGCGCGCTTGGCCCCAAGGGGCATGTCCCCTCATGCCCAGGCCTCTCCCAGCAGCCAGCGGCACCCAGAGCAGATGCAGCTGGCATGTCCTCCAGGCCCCTGGGGATGGGGACACACTCACGTCTCCATATTAGAGCTCCCCCAGGCCCCATTGCCAGATTTAGCAAACAAAAATACTGTATGTCTCTGGTTAAATTTGAATTTCAGGTAAACAATCAATAATGTCCCATGGGACGTAGTTATACTAAAAAAATTATCCTTTATCTAAAATAGAACCTTAAATGCATCCTGCGTCTTATATGGCAACCCCCACGCTCCACCCCCACCACCTGCTTGCCCACGTGGCCAAGTCCTGGCCCTCTGTGACCCCTGACCTCTCCTGAGGTCTGCCATGGGCGCGCCCACTCCCCTCGGACGCTGGCTCTGCTGCCTGCCCACCAGACAGATGGCCACGGCCACTGGCTCCGGTAAGTCGTTCCTTTCTCTGGAACTGATGAGTCCCTAACGAGCCCCAGGGGACCACAGGAGTCTGGAGGCAGTGCCAGGCCTAGCTCCTGGGGAACGCAATGCCGGACACCCCAAGTTCACGGGAGGCTCGCTTGGCCTCTGCCTGGGTGGGGACAACGGGTATACTGACTTCACCCGCCCGGTCCATCTGCTGGGTCCGGTGGGGAGCCTGACAGATGCCCGGCGGGGTCCAGGACGGTGGGGGCACCGGCCAGCGCCAGGCCAGAGTGTGCCCGGCCCCGTGGGGAGGGGCAGGCGGTGCCCAGGAGTTGCCGGCAGGAGCGCCATCTGGACACGGGCCGGGCCCCATCGCGCCGTGAAAATCGTGAGCCGGCCCTTCCCTCCTCCTGGCGAGAGGAGCAGGGGTTTGGAGAGCCTCCCAGGCAGCGGGCGGGAGGAATGTAGGTCAACCCCTGGCTGCCGGAGAGAGATGTCATCGGCTCCTTGGGGGAAAACAAGGATGCGGGGAGTCTGGGCGAGCGGAGGCGGTGCCAGAGCCGGGCAGGGATGAGGGGGCGGCAGCCTGCTCCCCTCACAGGTCCAGCCCCGCCAGTGCCCTGGACACTGGCCCCTCAGACATGGGGGGCAGAGGTGGGCACAGGGGAGAGCCCAGGACCCTGGGGGTTCTTGGTAGCTGATCACCTCTGCCCAGCCACTTCCAGCTCATGAGCAGAATGGAGTAGAGGGAAGAGGGGTGCCCTGGGGTATTAGAGGGAACGGGCACAGGGGCATGGAGAACTTGAACCGTGAAGGCCTGAGGCCCCGGGACAGCAGAGGTGCAGGGCGCGAGGCCCGGGCGGCCGCAGTTGCCTGGCCCGACCCGGCTGCTCCAGGGTAACGCGGACACACGCCGGCCCGCGCTCCCCCTGGAACGTAATTGGGCCGGCAATTGAGTTCATTGGCCAAATCAAATTTGGGCGGCTGTGTGAAGTCCTTTTCTATTAAGTGCTTTAACATACATCGCCGCCTCCAGCCTATTGCTAAATGCTATTACCCATTACGGAGCCAGGGACAGCTTCCCAGCGAACAGGAGGCAGGCGGGGGGGTGGGGGCGGGAGTGGGCTGGGGGATGCCGGGCACAGCCTGGGGGTGACCCGGTGAGCACGGCCAGGTGGGGCGGAAGCGGAATCACTCCTTCTGCCGGGGCAGGCGCCACCCCCCGGGGAAAGGGCCAGCCCCCAGCAGCGGCGGGCGCAGGGGAGGGCAGGGGAGGGCAGGTGAGGCGCGGGGAACGTGCGCAGCGGCTGGCCGTGCAGGGAGCGAGCGCAGCCGCGTCCCCCCCACCTCGCCGCGCCTGCACCCCGGCCCCTTCCTCCTCGGGAAAGAGTCACCGGCAGTGAGGCTCCTTGGTCCAAGTAAGTGCGTTCATTGTTCGTGAGTGAACGAGTGGCGGGATCTCCCAGGTGTGCAGCCTGCCCACCTGGTCAGTGTGCCTGCCAGTCCCTGAGGCCTGCTCCCTCAGAGCTCAGAGCCGGGGGCAGGCCAGGCCAGCTGCGTAGGTGCGGCCACCGTCGCCTGGACAGTGCAGCGGAGCGCTCGTCTCCTTGAAGGACAGGGAAGCGGACAGAGGGACGGAGCTGTTGTCTGAGACACGCCCGGGGGGACAGGGAGGTCCAGGGAGGGCCAGGCTGTGTTCCAGGCAGAAGAAACAGCACACGCTGCCCAGGGAGGTGGGGGAAAGCCCGGGGTCCACGTGAGCAGAGTTACAGAGTGAAGACTTGATTCTGAGGCCACCTCGAAGCCACTGAAGGTCCCCATGCAGCACAGTGACACAGTGCAGCTGCGTTTGTGTTTGGGACAAAAATCCTCCACATGGAAGGGGCAAGACAGAAGGGCGCAGGCCAGCCACCTCCCCCAGCAAAACCCCGATGCGCGTGCCACTCCCGGGGTGCAGTGGTGACGGGTGTCCACGTTAGGAGCCTGCACAGCCTGGGAGATGGGGCCGGAGGGCTGGGAAGGAACCCGGGGAAGGGCATTTTCCCACAGGGTGGGACCAGGTCCCCAGGATCCCAAGCAATGAGCGGGCCACTCCCAGGGGGGAGAAGCAGCGAGACTCCCCAAGGTCAAGGCCTGCGCTGACCGAGGCTCCTGCGTGCTCGCTGAAGTGGGGTCACGTGTGTGGATGGTGCAGGGATGCGTGTGCGGCCTGCAGGGGGCGCACATGAGGTAGGGCCTGTGAATGTAGCGTGCTGGATGTGGGTTGACACGCCAGAGAGCCTTCGAAATGACCTGCCCCAGCCTCCCTCCGCTGAGGGGTAGAGAGCGCGGGGCCTGGGTTGTCCTCTGGGTTTGACCCGCCTCCTCCCCGTCTGACGGTCCTGACTCTGTCTCCTTAGCCCCAGTTCTAGCCCATGAGGTCCCGTGAGTCACAGAGCTGGTGGGTGGGCACAGGGGCCTGCCTGCTCATCCGCAGGGCCCCCTCCCCGACACACTGTGAGCAGTAACCTCTTGCGAAGCTGCTTTGGCCACGTCTAATGTTAAAGGGAGTTTCTCTTTCCAGCACACCAGCTGTCTGAGGAAGGGGGCAGGGGGCGGAAAGGCAGGAGCCAAGGTCTAGAGATTCCAGGCGGCAGGAGAGGGTCCAAGTGAGTGACGCTCCCAGAAACGGGCTGCGTTCAGGGGACTCAGTCCCGACACCTTGGAAGCACCGGGCTGGCCAAAAAGCCTGTTACGTTTTCTCCGTACAGCGGCTCTAGGAGCACGTAGTTGTCTTTAACTCCACTTGGAACCAGTTTGTTAGATTGTATGGTGGCAGCTGTCACATCAACGTGCATTTAAAAACCTGATCGAAATCGGTGGATTTTGGTGGAGTTTGGTATCATTTTAATAGTGGAGATGGAAGTAGATACCCACCATTTTTGGTGTATCATGCTCTATTACTTCAAGAAAGGCAAAAACGCAGCTCAAATGCAAAAAAGATGTATGCAGAGTGTGGAGAAGGTGCTGTGCCTGATCGAACATGTCAAAAGTGGTTCGCCACGTTTCTTGGTACTTTTGACATTTTGGCCAAATGTTCTTGGCTGGGGGGCTCTCTGACGCGCGGGAAGACGTTGGGCAGCCCCCTGGCCTCTGCCCAACTGGAAGCCACTAGCGGGACACAGCCAACGCACGCAACGTACCCAGGTCAGTAAAGTCACTGGTGAAAATGAAAAATGTGTCATTTTACGGAAAAAAACGTGACGGGCTTGAGAGCCCACCCAGTAACAGGCGCTCCCGGGCCCTGAGCGCCCGCCGCGTGCCCGGCCGGTGCCCGTGGGCGTTCCGTGGCTGCAACGCCTCCCCCCCGCCCTGGCAGGCAGCCGGCCCCGCGGTCCTCCCTCAGCTCCTCCGTCTCTGAGGCGCTTGCCCGTGTCCTTCCTTAGGAGGAGAGCAGTCACGCTGCATCAGTGCCAACCCACTAGCACCTCGTCTTATTTGTATCTTAATCACACCTGCGAAGACCCTGCTTCCCTATAAGGTCACAATCACCAGCACCTGAGTTCAAACTTCAGTTCATTTTTCTGGGGGACACAAGCCAGCCCCTCACCGATGCCTGCTACGTGCCCAGCAGAGCCGGGTGCTCCAGATCCAAAGGCTCCCACATTCGCCATCTACTAGGGAGGTGGGGATGGAAACCCACAGAAGGCAATGGCGGGGGGCGGGGGGAACCAACCTGGCACCAGGGCCTGGGGTCTGGGCAGCGGGAACAGGCAGGGGCAGGGAACAGCAGGTGCAAAGGGCCTGCCATGCCTTGGCCGGCTCCAAGCCTCCGGGACTGGAAGGCAACACACTGGGGCTGCTCAAAGCCCACAGCTTGTGGTAGGTTATCAGGGCAGCCCTGGGAAACTAACGCAAGTGCCTGTTAAAAAATCCTGTTGGATGAATGAACACAATGGTGAGAAAACTCTCAGAATGAAATCCTCCCTCTGCAAGAGAAAGGGGGGCGCCATGCTCCCAGCACAGCCCGGAAGGCATTACGGTGAGTGACCATCCCCAACTCACCCGAGGGCTCCGCACGTCTGTGACCCTGGCTGAACCAGGCCCCCGCCCCGCGCCCTCCTTCTTGGGAGGGGCGACACCTCCCAGGTGAGCAGACCAGACGGACACCTGGGGGACCCCCGCCCCCTCAGCCCAGCTCTGCTCCCCCGCCTCCAGCCCTCGGCAGGCAGCGCAGTCGAACTGCGCACGCCCGGTCTCCGGTGGGAAGCAGCGATTCTGCAACCTGGGCCAATTCAGTTCGAGGAGCTGAACTGCACCCAATGAAATCTCCGTCCCCAGCGAGCTGGGCTCATCTGTGTCGGGTTGAGAAAATAAAAAGCAGAACACAAAACCGACTCTGTACACATTTGGGGGTCATGGACCCCCTTTGGGAAGGAAATGGAGACGGGTCCTCCCCCCGGCCAACCACACGCCACACACCCCGCACTGAGCTTGGATTCAGGGGGCCCAGGGCCCTTCGGGCCCACGCAGCCCCCAGAGAGCCCACGGGCCGGCCGAAGGGCTCCGCGGGGCGCACTGCGGCTCTGCCGTGTCGTCGACGCCGGTGACGCCGGTGCCTGCCCCATGCTGACGGGGCCCAGCCGTGGCTCCAGACGCTCTTTGTGGGCCATCGCCCCGGAACCCCACGGTCGTCGTGCCCATCTTGTGGAGGTGGGGACGAGCCACGGACAGGTGCAGCGACTGCCCAGGGCCACGCCGGAGCCAGGCTTTGCACCCGCACAGTCTGACACAGAAGCCACCCACCTCTCGGTTTCTTCATTCTTTTAAAAAAAGTTATAATGAGATACACATAACATAAAGCTTACTATTTTACCATTTGAAGTGTACCGTTCGGTGACAGTAAATACACTTGCATGATTGTGTAACCACTATAGTTATCTGTTTCTAGAACTTTTACATCGTCCCAAACAGAAGCTCTCTGCCCACTCAACAATGGCGCTCCATCGTCCCCTCCCCCAGCCCCTGGGAACCTTTCGCCTACTTTCTGTTTCTACGCATTTAATCGCCCCTGCGCATCTCATTCATGCTACTGGGATCACGCGGCACCCGTCCCTCTGTGACCGGCTCATTGCGCTCAGCATCGTGTCCTCAGGGCTCATCCGTGTGGCAGCAGGTCTCAGGGTTCCTTCCTTGTTAAGGCTGAATACTGTCCAGTCGCGTGATCCGACCACGTTTTGTTTGCCCATCATCGGCGGAGGGACACGCGGGGTGTTCCCACCTTTGGCTGTTGTGAGTGATGCTGCTTCAGACACGCGTGTACACACATCTGTTCGCGTCCCTGCTTTCACTTCCTCGGGACCCCCGGGGCCTGTGGTGATTCTCCGCGGTTCTTGAGGACCCGCACAGCTTCCCCGCCGCGCCGCACCACCGCCCCCGCCCCCCGCGGCGCACGGGTCCGACTCCCCACATCCTCGCCAACACCGTCCTTTCCTCTTTTTCTGACAATAGCCATTGAATGGGTACATTCACCTACTTCTTAACCTCCAAGCCTCAGTTTCCTCACCTGTGCGCTGGGGATAGTGGTTGTCCCAGGGCGGGACCCAACGAGGAAGCAGGCGAACGAGGCTCAGGGTGCCCCCCCGCCCCCACGGCCCGCGGAATCGCTCCGCAGCCGAGTGACGCCCACCGAAGGAGCAAGGCCTGCCCGCCCCTCCCTCGCGGGGCCACAGAGGAGCCCGTGGGGCGGAATAGCGCCCCCACCTCCCTTCTCGGCCCCGTTGTTCCCGCAGAGCGGCAGAGGAGGAGACAGAGGTGGGGGGCGGTGCGCGCACACCGCGAGTGAAGGGGCTCTGACCACCACCCCCGCCCTCCCCACGCACACAGCCCAGAGCCAGGTCTCCTTCCCGCTGCGGTTTCTATTCTCGGCTAAGTTCCGTCCATCTCCAGTTACCGGGTGATCGATAGGAACAGGATGTGTAGGGAAAAAGGCAGGGCGGCAAGAACAGGGGAGGGCTCAAGGGGGGAGAGAACCAGGCCTGTCAGCGGCCCGGGGACCCCAACGGGACCTGGGGGAGCCGGCGGGCTCACCAGCCCCAGGGTCAGATGTGCCCATGCGGCCTCCGGGACCCAGCTCCGCCATCTCTCCACGGGCGTCAGCCTCCTCCCGGGCGGAAAGGGCGGAGGAGGCAATGCCTGGCACCCGCCACCCACGGCATGTTAAACAGCGTCTGTACTTCCTGTTTACTTCACCGACGTCTGTTCCTGTTGCACAGAGCAGGGCACAGGTCCTGCCTCCCTCACGTGGCCCACAAACACCACCCCGCTCGGCTTGCATGCCTCCAGGAACGAGGAGCTCGCTCTTTCTCTCCAGTCCCTGGCGGGCCAAGGCCCCGCTGGACTGTCTCCCTGGAACCTCTGAGAATTTTCAGGGCAGAAGACTTTGCCCCCAGGCAGGGCCTGGGGGGTGAGGATAGGGTGACCAACCCCCCTCCTCTCCGTCCCAGGCCCAGCGTTGGCGGACTTGGCAGGGCTGCGCGGCGCAGGCCCCGGATCCCAGGGCGCCTGCCCTGCCAGTGCATGCAGGCGTGCTAGACGCCTGCTGGCTACATTTTCACCGCCGTGAGCAGATGTGGAAATGTCCGAGCGGAGGGGCCTGCTGGCAGCTCGTGAACTGCAGGTGTGTTTCCTATGACCCACCCAGAGTTTTCCAAAAATGTCATAGTACATTTCACACACATGTCTGCTGTACGCCTTCTCTTGCAGTGTCAAAAGATCTGGCAACACCGGTCCGTTGTCCTGTGGGGTGCCCGCTCGCTCCGCTTCTCCGCAGATCACACCCTTCCCTATTGCCCCTACTGGTCCACGTTAGCCACATACGTGGTCTTCCAGGCCCCTTCAGACGTTTCGGTGTGTAACACCCACTGATCCAAAAAAGCATGCTCCCCGCTCCTTTTCAGCGGCGGCAGCTGGGGGTCGGTGTGGTCACGCCCTCCGTCCTGGCCAGCCCTGGCCCCACGCCACTGTCCCTCGCCTCCCCGGACCTCTCGCCAGAGGAACGGGACGCTGGACGCGCTCTTCTCACATGTCACGTCGCCACAAGCTGCTGAGGTCATACTTTGCTCATAGGCTCGGTCAGGTGAAGCCGGTGGGGGCTGTGGCCTCGAGGGGCCGGAGGCTGTCCGCGGCCCCACCCCAGCTCCTCGGCCCCTCCTCTCCCCCGTGACTGGTGCTCGCTCCTCATTCCCCGGGACCTGGGCTTCTCCCACTGCTCTGCCCCCTTCCCCGTGGGCGTGGTGCCTCTGCCCTCTGTCTACTGCCTCCCCCTCCCAGCTGCGTCCCCCTTGAGGCTGGAAATAGCTGACACTAGTGACAGGGCTGAGAACAGCTGTGGCGCCAAAGACCTTGGCACCCGGGAGGCAGGCGAGTGACGTGGGCCACACGGAGACGGACGGGCGCATGGACCTGCTTGGGTGGGATCTTGGCTGGCTGGGGTTTGGCTGTGTGCTCCCCCATGTTCCCTCACCTTGGCCTCCGCATCTGAGAACACGGGTCAGAGGGAAGCGCCGCCCCGCGGGAAAAGCCACACGGGGCGGAGAGCAGGTCCGGCTTGCTCAGTGCCGCTGCCTCTGCTCACGGGGGCTCAGGGATCCAAGAGCCATGGGGAGAAGCAACTGGCTATTGATTAAAACTGCTCAATAGGAAGTAGTCCTGTAGCGAACACTCAATGAACATCAGCTGCTGCAGTGAGCTGGCCGCAGCGGGAGGGCACCTGTATCTCCAGGTCACGAAATTCTGAAGGGGCTCAGAACCTGAGAGCCACTAGGGGTCCTCAGGTGCCCACTCCGGACGGGCCCCACCTCCACCCTGGCCTGTCCCTCTGGGCCAGCCCGGCTCCCTGGCTCAGCTGGGCTCTCCCACCAGGAATTTAAAAGGAAAGCAGAAGCCGTCCTTCACCGAACTACCTACCCAGGCCTAATTAATCGATAAGCCAAGCTGTGCTCGCCTCCAGCCGCCGCCTGAGGAGCACTTACTCTGTGAATTGATCGCCGTACTTTTGCCACCTCTAGGGCTGCTGCCCGCCACCCGCAGAGGCTGGGTGCCAAGGCGACCTGGGAGCTGTGGGGCTGGAACCGCCCTGCCGCCTCGCCAGGGAGACGCGGGCTCCCGGCAGCCCTGATCCTCACGTTACAGGTGGGAAACCGAGGCACAGAGAGACACATGGAGCAGCCAGGCTGGAACCCAGCTCACGGCCCCCAGGTCCCCGGGCACCAGAAGGTGCTCGTAACTTGCATGGGACTGAAGAACTGGGGCTCATTCTTGGGTCTCCTGCCCTTCCTGGGTGTGCGCTCTCCCACGTCAGCAAGTAGCCCCGTGAGACAGCCTTCACCGCGGGACGTTTAAGGGGCACTCTGGCGCGGGCCCCTCACCGTCCAGCCTGGACCCTGCAGCCTGCCCCGACCTCAGGACCCTGCCTGGGCCACCTAATGAAGTGGCAGGTGCTGCTAGATCAGACTCTTGCCCCAACGACTCTTCCCCACAAGCACGGGGCCGAAGCCCCAGCAGGCGAGGCGACCCCCTCAGCCTGGCTGGACCACGGGGCAGAGGGAGGGTCTTACACCAACACCACCAACTGCCCCTGAGGGCAGGCAGAGGTCGCCGCGGTGACCGAACACCCGAACCCTGGAAACGCCCTCTAGAAGCGGGCACGGGAGCTGGATCCTTGACCCCGCTGCCCACAGCAGTGGCCATGTATCAGGTTTCCAGAACATTCTTGCTTTAAAATGCCCCACCCCAAGTGGAGGAGGATCAGATGTCAAGGTGTCAGAACCACAGGCCCCTGCATGCGCACCTGTCTCCCGCTCACCTGCCGGCTGTGAACGTGACGCCGCCTTGTGTGTTGCTTGCCCTTGCCTTGGCCCACTTGGAACCCACATGCAGAATCAAAGAAAAATAAAACGCAAACACAGCGGAAAACGAGAGCCCCATGCAGCCCCTGCCCCACCCCAGTCCGCAGGGGTAACTGCAGCGATCGCTCCGTGCACGAGCGTCCAACCTTTCCCTGTCTCCCCAGGCCTTCCTGGGCCTGAACAGACTGTTTTCCCATGTCTCCTCAAGACATACGAAGGACGCGCACAGGCACATCACGCACGTTACGAAAACGGGATCATACGGAGCACACCACACGGCGAGCTGCCGGCCCGCCCACTCCTCAGCGCTCAGACACCAGCAGCCGCCCGAGCCCGCCCCAGGACGCCGCCCTGCCTGTGCTGACCCGCGCTGCGCCCCTGCCTGATCGCCGGGTCTCAGCTCGGGCCTTCTCCGCCTGCCCCAGCTCTCTGCCACCATTATTTTGAGCTCTCTTTAATTTATCCAACAAATAAAATTTTAAAAACACTTATCACGTGCTATGTGCCAGACACATAATTGTTCAGAACATTTCATCCACTTTAACTGGTTTAACTCTCAGCACGACCCAATGATTAAAGCAGGACCGTTAGGCATGTTCTACGGGAGGGGAAACCAAGGCACCAAACGGTCCCTGCCCTCCCAGCCAGTGAGGAGCAGAGTCACGGATCCGACCCAGGCTGCCTGGCCCAAGCCGTGGCGGCAGGGCTTCTCAGACTTGGGGGCCACCAGAGCCACTGGGGCGCTCGCGAGCGCACGGGCTGCCGGGCCCACACCGGCGTCCATGATGCAGCGGGTCTGGCGTGGGGCCTGAGCATTTGCACCTCTAGCAAGTTTCCCAGGGAAGCGGATGCTGCCGGTCCAGGAGGTGCACTTAGAGGGGCCTGGCTTTGCACGCCACTGCCCCTCGGGGCCCGGTAGCAGGGCCTCCAAGCCCCCCGCCCCCGCAAGAGCAGACGAGGGGGCTCGGGGCGAAGTCCTGGCCCTGACAGGCCAGCACACGACCTGGAACCACGACATCTAAGCAGTTCCTGGGAATCAAAGGCTGCTTCCACCAACCTGCAAAGTGTCCTCAGAGCTCTGTCTTCTCCAGGAGCTGTGAGGGAAGGGCTGGCTCAGCCAGCCCCGCTTGTCCACAAGTTCCTTTTTAAAGAACTGTTTGGCCCCGAAGGGAGCCTCTGAGCCATGGGAGGGCCATGCCTGAAGAGCGTGTTTGTTTACTGGGGGCCTTGGGCCGCCCGGACAATTCATGCTAATGCTGTGACTTCTGGTGGGGCCTCGCGCTGTGCAGTACCAGCCTGACCTCTGGGTCAGGGGCCCGGTGACCCATGTGAGGCAGGGGAGAGGGCCGTGCCTACACCATCAAGTCCAGTGAAAACCCTGGTCGCCAGGCACGGCGGGCTCCCGCGGGGGCACCAGTCCACACGCCTCCTCACACATCGTAGCTGGGTGAGCCGAGCGCCGACTGCGCTGTGGGGACCTTGCACGGCGTCCCTGGAGCCGGCCCTGTGCACCTGGTTCTGTTTCTGGCTTTCATATGCATCTTTTCTTTGTCACAAGCTAATTGTGACTATAACAGCTACACTAGGTTTTGTGGCTCCTTCTAGCAAATCATAGAGCCGGAGGGTGGCCTTGGGGACCCCTGACAGGAGCGCCCAGTCATTGCATCGGGGGACAGCAGCAGAGCATCTCCTGAGCACGAGGTTTTAGCCCAAGTGCTGCCCACACTGCCCGGCGCCACTCAGTCTCCGCAGACCCGCGGGTCCGTGGGCCACAGCAGCCCGGGCTCCACGGACGTTTATCTCCTGTCATCCACCTCCCTCCCTGGAGAAACCCAGGTGACACCAGGAGACCCCCAGGACCCAGGTGACATCCTCGTGCCCCCCAGGACCCAGGTGACACCCCGGCGCCCCCAGGAGGCCTTACCTGCCGATGACCTCGATGTTGGAGATGGCGTAGAAGTACTTGTAGAGGTTCTCCCGCTGCACGTAGGTGCCCCCCAGCGCCGGGCGCAGCAGCCGCATGCGCAGGTCGGTGAGGGTGAAAAAGTCCTTGAGGCCCTTGGCGCTCTCCAGCCGCGTGTACAGGTTGTCCATGTTGCGCAGGTCGGGGCCGGCAAAGATGGCGAAGCGGTCCCGCACCTCGAAGCGCACGTGCTTCTCCTTCTTGGAGCCCGCCCAGCGCGAGTACTCCTCGGTGCACAGCACGCGGTGGGCGCCGGAGGCCGGCAGGTCGCGGGCGCGGCGGGCGGGCATGCCGAAGGCCTCCACGCAGTCCTCCGCGTAGAACTGGTAGGGCTGCCACGTGCGCCCGTTGTCCAGGGACTTCTCGAGCACCATGACGGTGGGCCGGCCGTACTCGAAGGTCACCACCACGTCGTCTGTCAGCTCCACGCTCTTGTTCCACGACAGGGTGATGTTGGCTTCCAGCGGGCTCGGGTAGCGGCTCCAGGTGACGCTCTGCCAGTACGTGGCCAGCCCCTCGTCCTCCCTGTCGAACATGAGCCAGGGCGGGTGGGCCAGGTCCGGGTTGGAGGCGTCGCACTCGTTGCTGCACAGGTAGGGGTTCTCCTGCAGGGGGAGGGGAGGGGGCAAGGCTGGGCCGCGGGCTGCTCTGCGCCACCCGCCCCAACCCCGCCGCAGGCCCGGCCTGAGGTCTCGGAGCCTGTTTTGTCCCACATCCAGGCGCCAGGACACGTCTCCTGGATAGGTAATTTGTACCCATTTCCCCCAAACTCATAAAGGCAGGCCACAGTGTGGCTGCCCAGGAAATCATGCGTTGTCCCTGCTCTAAGTATAGACAGTCAGGGGACGTGGGTGTTCGTTCCCTGCTCCGAGGTCCCCCTGGCGCCCCGCTGCCTGGAGGATGAAGGTCTAGCTCTTCAATACAGTGACCCTGACACCTGGAGCCACTGGTCCTGACCTCCTGGGAAGCACCTGAGCACACCCGTCCGGGCCGCTGAGCCTTTGCAGTCGGCGTTCCCTCCCCCCGGCGTGCCCTTCCACCCTCCGTCGGCCCGAAGATTCCTCCCCGCGTTCCTGACTCTTTAAACAGCCCCCGCGCTCACTGCAAATGTCTGTTGAATGGGCACTGGGAGGCGGCGCGCACTCTTGCTGCTCGCTCTCCGATTCACTCGCTCGCCTCCACACTCAGAGCCGGAGCACCCTCTTGGCATCCAGCGGAGAAGCCCGGCCTCCAGGAGGTGGGGGCCCGGCGCTGGGGCCGCGCTGGGAAGAGCGGGGGCCTCTCCCTGGCCTGTTGGGGCAGAGCCTGACAGTCACCCGTCTCTGGCTCAGCACGCGTGTCTGCCTCCTGCATGACCTGGGCACACTGATAGGACACTGACAGCTTCCTCTGGAGCGGGGGGGGCGGGGGGGGGCAGCGTCCTTGGGGCCAGTCATGCCCAGGTCCTTGGCCTGGGAGGCCCAGTGGGGGGCGCTGGCGAGCAATGCAGGGCAGGCCCACTCGCTGTCTGTCCTCCCTCCCCACCTCGGGGGCTCAGCAGGGGGTCCACATTTCCTCCCTCCGCGGCAGTTCACATCCATTCCCCGAATCCGTCCACCGTGTGAACTCACACAGTGGCCCGAAAATGTCACTAACAGGTGGAGCACAGGAGCGCTTTAGGGCAGCGAACGATTCTGCCTGACACTTGTTGCAGTGGGTACGTGACATCAGGCATTTGTCCAAACCCGCAGACCTGCACCCCAAGAGTAAACCCTGCTGTGAACTGCGGACTTTAGTCCATGTTAACGTATCCGTGTTGGCCCATCAGTTGAAGCAAATGTACCAACTAACGGCAGATGTTAATAGGAGGGGAGGCTGCGTATGGGAAACAGCGTGTTAGGAGCTCTATGGGCTGTCTGCTCAACTTTCTGTGCAACGAAAACTGCTCTAAAAGCAAAAGCCTATTAATTAAAAAATAAAACCTGTCACTAAGAACCTCACAGCACCCAGACCACTCGCGGCTTTTTTGATGAATATTTCAGGTCTCCCTTTTGCTTCCTGGTGACAAGTGGCTGGGATGGGAGTCAGAACTGCTCACTGTAAAATGAGCCACTCAGCTCCCGGGGGCAGTGAGGCGCGGCCCCCCCGAGGGGCTGGGCCGCACACACCCCTCTGTGGCCACGCAGTGGTCTCAGGACGCGGCCTCTGATCCTGCAGAGGCAGACGCATGCTCAGGCCGCCCAGGGTCCTCGGTGGGCAGGCTGGCCCTGGGGTTGACTGAGGCGGGCTCCACAAAGGCCTCCTTGACAGAAATAACTCTGACCTTGGTCTCCCCCCAACCCTGCCCCATGTCGCCACCGCCTGCTCCGCCTGCCAAGCCCTGTGATTCCCGGGACCCACAGAGAGCTCGGGGTCAAAGGGGCTCACTCCTGAGTCCAACCCTTCATTGAATACCTGGGGAAACTGAGGCGCGTGCTGTTTTCTGACCCAGAAGGCCTCAACGGTGTCCCCAAACACTGGCGACCTCACATGCAACAGGGCAGGCAGGGGGGCCTGGTCTGGCTGCTGGGGGGGGTGGTGAGCTGCCTTGTGCTCCAGCTGGGGGCCCTGGGCTGTCACCCTGAGTGTGGGGGGCGGCTGAGAGGCCCCATAGGGACGGCTCAGTGGCCCGCAGAGTCGAGGCTTCCTGCTGGGGCCAGGGGAGCTCAGAGCACCTGCCTGTGAGAGACGGCCTCCTCCCCAGTCACCTGTAGAGGTCCCCTCCACAGCGGGGAGGGGCGCTCTGAGCCCAGGGGCAGAATGGGCTCCGGGTGCGTCACTCAGGGCCCGGAGCCGCGAGCGGCTGTCCTGGAGTTCACGCCTGCACATCGGGGGCAGAAGGACACGGTTCCCAACCAGGTCAGCACCTGCCCTTCCCCACAGCCAGCAACCGTCTTCTCCCCTCAGCCCCAGGTGCGCCCTTCTACGGCACCCGGCGCCTCGCTAGAGGCTAACTTGGGGCCCCGCCATTCCCATGCTGAAGCCCTAACCTCCGCCCCTCGCCATGTGACTGCATTTGGAGATGGGGCCTTTAAAGGGGTGGTCAAGTTAAAAGGAGGTCCTTAGCGCGGGCCCTGAGCCAATCTGACCGGCGTCCTCGTAGGAAGGAGAAATTTGGACGCACAGAGAGACACCGGGGGCGCATGTGTGCAAAGGCCACACAAAAAGGCGCAGGAGCGTGCTCCCTGGTCATCAGAGAGCCAAGAGGGGAGCCCTCAGAAGAAGCCAACCCTGCTCTGGTCTTCAAGGGTCGATCAAACCTTGATCTTGGACTTGAAGCTTCCAGAACCTGAGAAAATAAGTCTGTTGGTTAACTGAGCCCCTAGCAAACGAAGAGGTGCCCTACCCCAGGCGAGCTGAAGAGGCGGGGGTGGGAGGCAGGGCTGAGCGGGGCACTGAACTGTGAGTTTCTGGGAATCTCCCAAGAAGTGCTCTCCGTCCAGGGCCCTCCTCCGTGAGCCCAGCTTCTCGGCATGTCGTCACCAGGTGCTGTCCGGTTTCCTTGTCCCCCCAGGAAGCTCTTGTCAGCACAGCACTGAAGCCTGTACCTTCTTCCCTGGCCGCCTCGTCCCCTCTCGCCTCTGAGCCTGTGCTCCCTCAGCCACGCTCCCTCCTTCTGGCTCCCTGAGCCCTCCTCCAGGAAGCCCTCCTTGCTTGACTCAGCCTTTAAAGCCAATTCCCTTGTCATCCATCAGGGGGCTGTGAGTGTGTCCATCTGGGTCAGGGTAGTGAAGGCTCCATACATGGCCTGGACCCCAGAGACTGCTCACTGAATTACAGTTATTATTGTTATTATGTTAGTTATTAATGTAACAAATAGATCAATATTAACATATCTCACATCAACTGTTGATATTATTCCTGCCAACCCCTGACTGCTGTGAGCCACCCACACCTCATCCTTCTCCCCTAGTCTTTCTTTGTCCCCTTGCCTTACCTTCCCTCACCCTGTCCTGCCTCCGGGTGGTCCCCACTGGGGGACATCCGATCCCTCAAAGACCCCAGCCTCGCTGGCCTGTCTGTCACCAAGCAGACAGACACAGCCAATTCTGCCAGGGAACAGGGGCTCCAGCCTGGCTGCCAGCCTGGCTGCCTCACCTGCAGGGCCCCCTGGCCCCCTGCCCCCATCCCCACTCCGGGAAGCAGATGGTCAGAAACTAATGAATCAGCCTGTGTATTTACAGCGCACGCCGGCTGCCGAGCGGGCTTCATCAGCAGCGAGTACAATAAATAAACCCCCAGCCATCGCCAACAGGGCTCTCCTCTTCCTCCTCCCTGTCCCTGCCGCTGCCCCAAGATCTCAGGATTCCGCTCGACCCTTTGGGAGCGCGGGGCGCAGCTCCTGCTACAGGTGCTGCCGGGCACGGGGAGGATCCCGGAGGCAGCCCGGGATCGGAAGCGGGTTCACTCTCCACCCCACCCCCGCCGGACAGCTGCCAGGCTGGAGGGTCAGCCGTGGCCACCTTCTTGTCCCTGTGAGATCAGATTTCAGAATGAAACCAACCGCCCCAAACAGGGGCCTCTGCCAGGGAGAACGCTAGGAATGTTGGAGGCACACGTGGAAACTTTCAGAAGGACACCAAAGCCGAACTTTGATATTATCAAAAGCAGTAACTGTTTCTTGAGACATTTCATGAATATCACCAAAAATATACATCATACCCCGGATGAAAAGCCTCGGAACCTTCTCCAGAAAAATGTAACGCACTGCATTTTCCATGCCCATTCAGGGGGGCTCATGGCACCCCGTGTCCCCACCTGGGAAACCCTTTTCTGGAGCCTGGAGCAGTTAAGGAAACTGGCTTTTGGATCCGAAGGCCCTGGATCCTGTCTCAGCTCTGTCCCTTGAAGCTGTGTGACCTGGAGAAAGTTGCCTAACCTCTCTGAGTCTTTATTTTCTCATCCAGTATCTTATGAGATAATATGGATGAAATGCCCAGGAAAACGTCCCCAGTTGGTAGCAATGATTATTTAACAGCAGCTTTGCATACACTGGCTTAGGCTCCTTAATGGTAAAGCTGGAACTTCACACTTGGGACTGACGATCTGACTCCTGATGTTTATTGAGCCGCAGCCACGTGCCCGGCTGGGCTGGGGGGCCCCCACCTTCCTCATGACTCCTCCCAGCGACGCCTGGGGGCTCCCTGCCTTATCTCCAATCCACAGACCAGAAGCCAGCACTGGCTGGCCCCGCCTCACTTCCTCTGGACTGGGAGTGGGGGACTTAACCCAGGGAACCTTGGGGAAACCGAGCCATCGCATCTGCAGCTCCCCTGTCTCCACAGACACACAAAGGCGCAACTCCATGGAGAAGCCGTTTCCTACCACGCTTTTCAAACCTGGCGACAGTCTCTTAAATGCTTTTGCTTTTATGTTATTTTCTGTGCAAAGGGTGCAGTGGGAGCCAGAGGCCAGGCTGTAAACACGGCAGACAAGCGGCGGGCGAAGAGAGTAATTGAGTGGGAAAGGCGCTGCTTGCGGGGAGGAGGGGGCCGTGTCCCGGGGAGTCTGGCTGGGTGGGCCTCCGGGCCCCTAACCAAGGGGCCCGCGGAGGGGCACCCCCAGGACTGCAGCGAAGCCTCAGGAGGTGGAGCAGACACCCCCACAAGCCTGTGCTGGGACAAACCCTCACAGTGGCCAGGTGCCGAGAAGGCTGTGTGGGGGATTGTGCCACAGCAGCTCTTGCGGGCGAGCAGGGAGGGTCGTGGCGCAGCCACTCACCAGCTACATAGGGTGGGGGCGTCACCCCCTCCTTCAGTCCCGGCTTTGCAACGGGAGGGCGGGGAGGCGCCATGCGGGCAGTGGCCTCCTTCGCCTCCTTCCTCGGTGCCCCCAGCCCTGGCACTCCCAGGGGACTCGCTGTGTCCGGAAAGCTCTGTCCGCTGAATGGAAGTCTGGGAAGGCTGAGAACACTGATTTCCCAGGGCTGAGAATGGCGGGAGGTGCCCCGCGGCCGGCGCCCACGTGTCCCGGCTCACCCGTGATGGAGGCGGGAGGCAGCATCATGACCATCACCGGCCCCCCGCCCCGGCTTCAGTCCACGCAAGTTCCCAGGCTGGCTGGCTGCACACCCCACAGGGTTACCTGGAGGGCGGAGCCCTGCTCCTCACAGCCCACAGGCCGGGAGAGGCTGAGAAGGGCTCGAGGTCAGCTGCTCCTCCTCGGTGGCAGAGGTGGGACGAGGAGCCAGGCAGTCAGGCACAGAGACAAGGCGGGAAACCCGAAGGGAAGGGGAGCTGTGCCCCGCCCTGGGCCATGCTCCGGGGCTCGGCCCCCACCCGGGGCACGCGCCCGCTTCGCTGCCCCGGCGGCGTGTGGGCAAGCCCAGGGTGCAGGTCAGCAGCCGGCGGGTTTTTCTGAACTGTCTGTCTGTCGCTGGTCCTCAGCCCGGTGCACCTCAGCTGGGGCTGGAGGCATCTGCCGGTGGGAGGTGGTGGGGTGAGGGGACGCTGCCAGGGAGAGGCAGGGAGAGGTGCCGAGAGGAGGGACGAGGAGGATGGCCACGGCCACCGAGGTGCGGGGACCCTGAGGGGAAGGGCTAGGCGGCGCCAGCAGGAGCAGAGGCGGGAGGCAGGGGGACACAGCCCGGCCCAGCCTCGCCCTGCACGGTGCGTCCAGAGCTATTGGGAAACTCTTTGAGCCTGGGCAGGCCCCCAAATGTACAGCAAGTACCCTGAAGCCCAGGGGCCTGGGGGCGGGTTGGGGAGGCGGTCCCTGACCCAGGCGGGACCCTGGGCTGGGTGTTGCCCTCTCGCCCTCAGCTGCCCCATTCATGAAGTGACAGAGCTCTGACGCTGGCCTCCCGGAGCCCCAGCGCCCCAGTCCCTGGGCCCCAAGGAGGAAGGGAGCCGAGCTGCCCTGCTCCCCTGCTCCGGGGAGAGAGAGGTGCCAGGGGAGTTCTCCCTGACAAACGATTTCCTATTTATTGGTAAGAAAAGTTGCCGTGGGGATAAATTATTAACAACGCGGAAACAGAGACTCTGCTGGGAGCGGATTCTAATTCTAGATGCCTTGACCGGCTCTGCCTCTAACTCTCGCCTCCCCCCCTCTGTCCCCACCTCTGGTTTCATTGATTCTTGCTCACAGCCTCTAACTCCCGCCCCGCCCCCAGGCTTCTCTGCCTCTCCCTCTGGAGCCACGGTGGCAAGGTCACGGCTCCCTGCTCGGGACAGGGAAACTGACCCGTGTGGCACTTCAGGGCGGGAACTGCCGCGGGCTGGGGAGCTTCTCTCATTTTCTTGGGTTTTGCTTCTCATTGGAGCCGCCTCTTCCCAGCCCAGCCATTACTCACTCCGGCGGGGAAGGGCCCAGAGCCAGGAGCCAAGGCCAGGCGTCTCCCTGGGACTCACCCGCCCTGGCAGGGAGCCTCTGAAGCCCCAGTGATGGTCCCCAGCCTGCCGGCAGGCCCTGACCCTGACCGGCCGCCGCGGACACAGCAGGGCAGAGGTCTGCCTCGGGCGGCCCCACGAACCCGCCAGGCCTGGCCCTAATGGAAGGAATTGCATCTCATGGCCCAGAGTGGCCCTCCGCTCTGCCCCGGTTCCCCACATTGTTTGGGAGGAAAGGAAGACCTTCTAGAACCTTCTGTCTGAGACTGGGCTTGGGAACAGCAGGTGACCGGCTGGCATCACCCAGGAGGACTGTGCAGTTACGGAGGGGGGCAGGAGGCAGCTGGCTGAGACGCTGTTCTAGCAGCCGGGCTGGGGCCCCTCTGCTCCCCGCACAGAGCCTTTCCCAGGACCTTCGGGCCGGGGCGAGGAGTGCTGAGCTGTCGGGGAGGGTCCTCAGAGAAGCCCAGGTCAGAGGGCAGGGGGATACCTGGCAGGGGGGTGGGCCAGGGTCTTGCCAAGGTTCTGGCTAGACAAGGGTTACTCTCTCCAGGAAATTAAATTTTATTCCTTAAAAAAACAAAGATAAAAAGGATACATTCTGTTTTGCCCTGGGCATAACAGCCAGATTTTTAGGAATATTTGGGATGGGAAATTCCAGCCTGGCTGATCCCTGTAGCCCTCCGCCCCCAGGTGACCTCCACACCCGAGCTCCATACCTGGTACAACTGGGCGGACCGGACACACAGAGGCATCTATCTCAGAGAGAAGGAACATCTCCCTCTCCATTTGCATACCCCTGGTGTCAGGGAACTCATTACCACAAAAAACAGATCAGCCAAACTGAACTGCTTTCTCCCACAAGGTTTGGTAATATAATTTGGTTCACATTCTGCCTTTTTCTTTGCTCTGGGCCCCTTTCTTTTACGTGTTGGTCTGTTTTCTCTGACTATGCTGTAAACATTTGCTAACTGATGAGATAAAGGAGAGCAGGAGGCTGGGTTAACAGAAGCCCTCTCCCCAGGGCCAGGAGCTCTGGAGCTTCCCCGCCAGGGCCAGAGCTGCCGTCCTGCTTCCTGCGCCTGCGGCCACCCTGCCCCCCACCCCGCGGGTCGGCCTGCAGCTGCCCCGGCCTCTCTCTGCTCTGTCCTGCCCCCGCCCCAGCCTCTGCACCCAAACCGCTCATCGCTTCCATTTAATTTTTTTAAGTAAATAAAACTAAATTCGGGGAGATGGAAGGATGAAAGAAAGAAGCAAGAATAGAAGGGACGGCAGAGAGACAAAAGGAAAAGAGGATGGGGTGGGGTGGGGTGGGGGAAGGGCGCAGAGCAAGAGCAGCCCCGACCAGAGCAGCCCAGTAAAGCGCATTATTGATTCAGGACTCAGAAAACGCTTAGAGTGGAGGAAAAACGTCCTGCTCTTTAAAAGCTCGTGCAGAGCGTACGCAGACACAGGCAGCCTTCCCAAAGAGGGCCTGCTCTGCTGACATAAATATTTTATCATGGAGCAAAAGAGATCGGCGGCGGATCTGAATGCTGCGGTGGGGCGGGCGGGGGCGGGGCGGCCTGGGCCCCTGTAAGGGTCTGGCTCCAGAGCTCCAGGCTGCGGCCTGTGCCCAGGTCCCTGGGGCCATTGCAGAGCCCCCTCGGCTTTCCTGAGAGACGCCCTTGGCCTTCTTACTGAGGAGCAGAACAATGGGGCCTGGGGGGCCCGGGGCTGGTGCGGGGCAGGGGGCGGGGAGGAGGACACACCCCGAAAGGGGGGCTCCACCCCTGGGACAGTGAGGTGGAAGCTTGACCCCCTTGGCCTCCGCCTAGCCCCTGCCCAGCCATCCCCAGCCCCTCCGGCCGGCCTCACCGGCCACCAGCTGTCCTTTATAAAACACCCATGTGTTTTCAGCCCCCTGCTGGGTCCCAGAGCCACCCCGCTTCGGATGCAGTCCACGCCCAAACGCCCTGCGCTGCCTGCCTCTCCCGCCCTCTCGCGCCTCCCCCCGCCCCTCCTTTCTTCTTTCAGGAGCGTCCACCTTGAGATCTGTATTGCACCAGACTTCGGGGGACGATTTTTCATGTGAAATTTCATTTTCTCTATTGAGGACAACACTATGAGGTAAGGCACGATCCCGCTGTCACGTCTGAGGTCAGGTGGGGCACAGGTGCGGGCACTTGCTGCGCATGCTCCCCTGAGCCAAGGGCGGCCTGCCCGAGCTCCCGCGTGCTCCGGGGAGAGCCCGCTCGCCATACCGCCTCTCGCTGCCCACCAGTCCCTGGTTTAGGGACAGCGCCGTGAATGTTTGTATCTGCAAACCACACTCGAAATGCTTATGGGTTACCTTATGATTCTACTGAAGCCAACTGCCCCCCTGGTGGAGCAGAGGATGAGTAAGAAGCCGCTGGCCCCGCCCCACACCTGGCCACACCTGGCCAGGTGCATCACTCTGCGGATGAAGCCCTGGGTGGGGGCGGGAGTGGCCATGCTGAACTAGTACTCATTCATTCATTCACTCATTCATTCATTCCCTCATTCATTCATTCCTGCATTCATTCATGTGTTCATTCGTCACCTATTTCTGCGTGTCCTCTGTGTGCGGAACATCCCTGGAGAAGCAGTGATCAGGCCTGGTCGCCATTCACAGTCCCTGGGAAGGGGAGGGGTTGAAAGTACTCCTGGCCCCGAGGTCAGAAATTCTGCTCCAGACTGAAAGCAAACCAACCAGCCCATGAGGGGACCAAGAAAACCCCGCTGTGGTGACTCAGATGCCCGGGCAGGTCTGGGAGCCCAGAAGAGTGACCCAAGGGCAGGCCCCGGCGCCGTGATGTCCGCCCTGCTGCTGCTGTCGTCCCCACTTCACAGGTGAGGAAACGGAGGCCCAGGGGCAAGGCACGTCTCTGCTAACCCCACCACTCTGGCCCCTCCCAGGGGCTGACCATGCTGTTGTGACCACCAGAGCCGTCATTCCTGTGAATGGCATGGATGGCAAACCCGGGTGGGCTTCCTCGGGGAGGTGAGATTTCAGAAGGACAAGCTCAGAAGCATGGCGGGCTGCCTGTGCCCAGGTGGAGGGCGGCGGACCGGCTGTGAGCAGGATTCCCCATGGAGAGGGGCCAAGCGGAGGGCCAGACCAGACATGCAAAGAGCTGCAGGCAGAGAAGGGTTAATGCACTAGGCTAGGCCAGGAGTCTGGAGGGGGTGGGGGACAGGAGACAAGGCCAAGGGAGAGGCCTGGAGCCAGCGGCAGACTTGACATTTAGCAGCTGCAGGAGGGCCCTGAGCTGGCCAGCTAGCCGCTTCCCAGGGAGAGGGGCGGAGACCTGGGCACAGAGGGCAAGTGGGGGCTGGCACCCCTGCCCCCAGGAGGCCCCGCGCCAGGATGGGGGGCCGGCAGCTCAGATGCAAGGGAGGATCCTGAGACCACACTCTCCCCCGGGTCTTCAAATGGAAAAATAACAAGCTTAAGGCTGGAAGGGACCCGGTGCAGTGGTTCTCAGATCAGCCTTTGCCCAGGACCACCTGGGGCCTTTAATAAATCCCGGTGCCCAGGCGCCCCCAACCAGAGACCACGCAGCCTGGGAGGGGACTGCCAGGAGCCCCAGGGACTCCACTGTGCAGCCCGCCGAGGACCCCCAGCACCACGTGGGACGCATCTCAGCCCTGCCTCCTCTGCGCTGGGGGTCCCCTGCCACCACTGGAACTCAGGGCCTCCAAGGAGGTTAGGAGAGGAGAGAGCCACAAAATATGACACTCCGGTCCCACTGTGGAGGCACCCCTTAGAGTGTTCTCCGCGAGACCAGCTGGGGCCCCGGACCAGCCGCAGCAGACACTCACGGGTAGGCCCCAGCCTGGCCGTCCAGCAGATGGGGCTCCCCAGGGGGCTCCAACGCGCCGCCCAGGCTGAGGCCGCTGTCTCCAGGACTCCGTGATGGGATGGGTCTCCATCCGGGGATGGCACCTGGTCCCCCAGGCCCCTTTCCTGCCTCTGCTCTTTGCGTGCCTCTGGCCCAGGAGGAGAGGTGGCCAGACCCTTGGGGTGCCCACGCTGGGGGCAGGGGCTGCCGTGCCAGACAGACAGGCCCTGTGGAAGGCCGGGGCGCCCCCGCCCCCGCTGTTCTCTCCGCCTCTGTTTTTAGGTCCGTTATTGTCCCTTGTTGGCTGCTCTTTCCCCACTTCTTCCCCAGAAAAACATCAGGCTGCCTGGGCAAAGCCATCTCGCCTCCGCCGGAGCACGTGGAGGACATGGGCGCGAACGCGCTGTCGGGTACACGCGGAAGTGGGTTCGCGGTCTGCCGGGTCCTCGAGGTAGAGGGCGGGGAACGCGCCGGCACCTCTCCTCTGGCTCTGTCCTGGGCCGGGAGGGCGGCCGACAAGGACAGCACGCTCACCGGCACCAGGGCCGCGGGGGCGCACACAGCCCCGCTCGACACTGCGCCACTCGGAGGGCTCCTAAGACAGTGAGTCCGCGGGGACCCTGGTGAACACAGGGGAGCCCTGCGCATGCGCAGCTCCGTGCGCGCGCGCGCGTGCCCACGCATTGTGTACATGTGGTGCATGTGTACGTACCTGCGTGTATGTGCGTGTGTGTTCCGTGTGTGTGCATGTGGAGCATGTGTACGTGCCTGCGTGTATGTGTGTGCCCCATGTGTGCATGTGTATGCACATGTGTATGTGTGTGTGCATTCTCATTGTTTTAGGAAGAGCACATAGATGTGCAAAGGCCCATGACCTGCCCCAGGGATCCTGCCTTGGGGCCTGGCCGCAGAGGTGGGGTTGGCCTCCGACCTTTGTCCTCCCAGCGCCTGGGAGGTCACTGCTCTGCCCATACCTCTTGGTCTCCCTCCAAGTTCAAAGGCCCAAAGGCCACAGCAGTGGGGTTTGAAGGGGGACCTCACTGATCCTTCACCTCACAGGAAACCCACATCCCAAAGCGGAGCGAGGCTTGCCTGCGGTTCCCCGGCTCCTGGCAGCCGGTCCCGCAGGGGGCCCGGGGCTGGGGAGCCAGCCAGAGCTGCTGGTGGGCGCGTGAGATGGTTTCTGGCGTGGGGACAGGCACAGGGACGGCGTGCCCTTTGGGCAGCTGGCTCCTCCTGCTGCACCTGCCTTTGGCTGTCTCTTGATTCCCCAGAGGGTGGGGACAATCCAGGAACCTGCGTCTCCCAGACGGGCCCACCACCTTCTGTGGCCTGAGGGAGGCAGGATACCTGGTGGCCTGCTCACCTTTTGCCCAACCGCAGACGCTGGCTGTGTTTCATTTCCTCTTATTTCCCTGGTCGATGCTTGGAGTCAAGTGGACAAATCACTGGGCAAGAGGAGGGAGCTGGAAGGAGGGACGGAGGGGGTCCAAAGGGCCCCAAAGCGCCCAGGACAAAGATCTGGGGAGAAGGATGCCAGAGCCTTGCAGATGGGGCCCGGGGCCCTTTAACAGGAGGGGCAGCTCCGGAAGCCCCCAGGTTTAGGTCTGGACGGACCCCTAAACATGGGTTAGTTTAATTCCTTTCTACCAACGAGACCCTGAGAGGTGAAGTGACCCCTCTGGAGCTGCACCTCGATATCCTGGGTCCCATGTACCTGTCAGTCTCAGGACAGCGATCGAGACGTCTGTAGCACAGAACAAGGGAGCAGGGGATGGAGGTCAAGGCCCGGAGGCAGATCCTCGCTTTGTCCCTGGCTGTGCAAACTTGGATGAGTCCCCCTGCCCCTCTGGGCCCCCCTCCTCGTCTGTGCTGCCGCCTGTCTTGGTGCTGTGGACACATGCCATGCACAGAAAGCGCTCCGTGGGGCGCCTGGCACGCTGGGAGGCCTCGGGGAACCGCAGCCGGATGCGGAGAGAAGGGCGTGCGGAAGATGCACCTGCACCCTGCAGTGCGGGAGAGCGGATCCCGGCTCTGACTTCCCGATGCTCCCAGTGGGGCCGGGGGCGGGGGCCGGGGGCGGGGCTGGGACAGCGCACACCCCACAGCCAACAGCACCCCACAGCCTACATCAGAGGGCAATCCCGGACCCGGACACGCTGGGGTCGTTAGCAGTCTGCCCACCATCCTGCCTCCCCCGGGCCTTGCCTGCCTGCCCCCTCTCCTGTCCCTCTGTCCGCACGCTGCCACAGCAAGGGGAAGAGCCACGGCTCCTGGGTGGGCTGGGCAGGGGCTGGCACTCCCGGGGCCGGCTCTGAGCAGGGCCCGGTCAGGGGACGACACTCAGGTGTGAGAGCTCACCCAAGCGCACCAGACAGCACATACGCGAACCTCATGGCCACACACTCCCTGAAGGTGCTGCTTGGGCACCCCGCTGGCTGCAGGCGGCTCTCAGACAGGCGTCCCACCTCCCCCTGGAGTGCTGCCCTGAGAGGTTACGTCCGTGGAGTGGCTGCCTAGAGGCCCCATGTGGAACGCCTGTCCCCCGGGGTTCCAGTCCAGCCTCTGGGCAGAGCCACAGGCTGGGGCTGCAGCTCCGGGGCCTGCGGCTCCCTCGCAGGCGACCCAAGGAAGTGACTGCGCCCTGGCGGCCCTCGCTCTCCTCGTGTAGGAAGTTGGGGGGGCACTGGACTCCAGCAGTAGTTTCACGTTGTATTCCTAGGAGCCCCAGGTCGGCCTGGGGAGAGCGGCCAGGCCCCAGGCCCGCGCTTCCCCTCGAGTGGTCAGTTCCACTGCCGTAGATGTTGGGGGCGCCTCTGGCAGTGATGGTCTCTAAGACCCCTTCCAAATAGCGCTTCCCATTTGAGATGAGGGATAATGACCATCGGCATCTATTTATCACCCATATGTCCAAGCGCCACTGTGGAGCAAAGGTGGAGACGCAGAATCGGTCACAGGTCACCACATCTCCTCCCCAGTGACCCTCCCGAAGACAATCAATGTTAACATCCCAGCCGGAAAGGGGGGTAGGTGAGAAGAGGGGGGAGGAGCACCCGGCTTCCCTGCCCTCGGCCTCACCATGGCCCAGCGGTTAAGCCGCCAGGGCCTGAGTTTGAGCCTGGACTCTGCCACTCGGTGTTGGAGCCTCAGTCTCCCACCTGTGAAGTGGGGACAATGAGACAGAAGCAGAGGCCCCCCATGCAGGGGGTCTGGGAGGCTGGGCGAATACCACACAGGGCACGCTCGTGCCTCAGCAGAGCGATGCTGAGGGACCGAGGTTCCTCATCCGAGGTCGCCTGGTTCTTAGGAAGTACCAAGAATGTTCGATGAAAAGAACAGTTTCTTCAACAAACGGCGTCAGGGAAACTGGATGTCCATATGCAGAAGAATGAAGCTGGGCGCATACCAGGTGCAGAAATTAAAATGGGGCAAAACCTTAATACAAGAGCTAAAACTATAAAAGTCTTAGAAGAAAAGAGAGGGGCAAACATTTATAATCTTGGACTTAACTGATTTCCCAGACATGACAACAAAATGAAGAAATAGATAAATTAGACGACTAAAAAATTCTTTGTGTATCAAAGGACACAACCAAGAGAGTGAAAGATTATCTGGAGAACAGGGGGCATGTTTTCACATCATGTCTGACAAGAGCCTAGCACCCAGAATATATAAAGAATATGTGCAACTCAACAATACAAAGACAAACAACTCAATTGAAAAGCGGGCAAAGGACTTGAATAGACCTTTCTTTACAGAAGAGACATGGGCGGCCAATAAGCAGATGATGCCCAGCGTCACTAGCCATCAGGGAAATGCCAGTCCAAACCGCAATGAGATGCCATCATGAAAAACAAAAATGGAAAATAACAAGTGTTGGCAAGGATGTGGAGAAACGGGAACCTCGTGCGGTGCTGATGGGGATGTAAAAGGTGCAGCCACTGCAGAAAACACTTTGGCAGTTCCTCAAAAAGTTTAATATAAAAACCACCATCTGACCCAGCAATTTCACTCCTAGGTATCTACCCAAGAGAAATGAAGACATATGTCCAGGAAAACAACTTGTACACAAATGTTCATAACAATATCATTCACAGCGGCCCAAAAAGTGGAAACAACCCGACGTCCACTGATGGATGAACGGATGAACGAACCGTGGCAGGTGCTGCAAGGGGACGTTACGTGGCCATGAAAAGGGGCGGGTGCTGCCAGCTGCGACCCCGCGGGCGGCCCGTGAAAGCAGCATGCCGCGTGAAGGAAGCCGGACTCGGAAGGGCCCTGTCCTGCACCTCCGTGTGCGCGACCTGTCAAGAGCCAGCCAATCCCCCCCGCAGGAGGCAGAGGGGCGGTTGCCAGGACGGGAGGGGGGAGGGCGGGGGCGTGGCCGGGGGCGTGGCCGGCAACGGGACCGGTGTTCTCCTCGGGGGATGGAAGTGTTCCGGACCCAGCCGGCCGGGACGGTGGTTGTGCAGCCTCGGGGACGTGCTAAGCGCCACTGCATCGCTCGCTTAGGTGGATAAAAAGGCACATTTTATGTTAAATGTTTTAGAGCAATAACATTTTTCAGTGGCTAATTTCATGTTATGTACATTTCACCTCAATTTAAAAATGAAAGGAAACATTTTAAAACGCCTTCGTCACAAAAAATATCTTTTTCACTGGGGCGTGGGGACAGGGGCCGCCTGAATCAGCGCGGTGGCCCTTCAGCAGCACCGACCTGCGCCAGATCCTCACGTCGGACACTTAAGACTAATCCACGCTGTGTGTAAATGACCGCGATGAAAGTCTAAAAAGCAATCTAGATTATTTGTGACATCGCATCATAGTGTTTAGCACTTGGCTTTGTTTCTCTTCGTTTTGATTTTCATTTATGAGATGACGATGATCAAGGAATTTGAACCTGGGGAAAAAAATTAAAGAGGCCTAGTGCCGTGCGAGGCCCGGGGTTCGTACCAGAACGCCGCTCTGTGCCCGGGTGTCCCCTGTCCGGGCCGCCTGTGCGCAGAGCCAAGCCGCAGCCTCCCCTTCCCCACACCCCGGGATATCCCTGGCAGCCAGTCACCCAGGAACTGGCTCATCTAGCCACACCCCAGCGTCGCACAGCTGGGGACACCGAGGCCGGGGGTGGGGGTGGGGGCTTGGCCTGGTGTCCCAGCAGCAGGGGACTCTGCCGGGGTGAGAACTGGCCAGCTCCCCGCCAGCGCTCACTCTGCTCCAACACGCCGCCCGCGCCCCCCACTAGCAGTTGGCGTGTGCTCGGGGAATTAGGAACACATTTTCATATATTTCAGCAAATCTGCTGCTGAGGAAAAACAAATCAGAACCTGCAAACCAAAGCCGAACGGAACTGGTTCCTGCCTCATCAGCTGTTCCCCACTTTCTGGGCCCCTCCAGGAAGAAGCCTGGCATCCGCGTGGGCCACATGTGCCCGGCCACGTCCGAGGCAGGGGAGCCTGGGTCGTGGGCTGTGTGACAGGGACAGAGCTGTGCAGCCCCGGCCGTTCCTGGGGCAGCGATGGCTGGGTGTCGGAGCTGACCCTTTGAGGCTGCCGAGCTCTGTCCAGCCTCGGGGCCTCCACATCCTGCGGGCTCCCCCAGGCCTCTGCCTGCCCACTGCTCGCTCCTCCCCCTCCCTCTGGCCATGCCCTTGGCCCAATCCCGCGGACCCGAGAGGCTGGCTTCGAGCCGGACAGGGGAAGGCTGACCCACGCAGGGGCCTTGGCAAGCCTCGGTCTATCCATCCACCGAATGGCACAGTGACATCCCGCCCCCACACCTGTGGGGGTGCTTGCCCCTGTCACCCACACGACCTCCCCGCCTGTCGCCTGGGCCCCCGTCCTCCGTGTCTGCGCTCATGCCATTTCTTCTGTCCTGGCTATTGCTCCTCTGACTGCTCCCAGCCCTTCGAGGCCCCGACCGCCCCGGACCACGCCGATGCCCAGCCCCCAGAACCGCCACTGTTCCCCACGTTACGCCCTTGGCCGACAGGGCCATCTTCAGTTTGTGTGTTCTGCTTTTACTCCTCCTCTCATCTCTCAAGCTGCACTCGAGTGTGGGAAAAAACAAATCCCCCTTTCAGAGCGTTCACAGGGCGCCAGGCACCCACCCCGCTGAGGCCTTCCACGCACCGGCCTCTCCTCTCATTCGCGCGAGCCTCCTTCGAGGCGTGTATGCCATCACCCCCACTTTCAGGTAAGGAAACCGAGGCCCTGAGCCACGACCCAGGGGGCAGGAGAAGCGCCAGCTCCCCTCGCCCCACCCCCGACCCCAAGTCCTCGTCCACCGCGGCGTGGCCTGCCTGCCTGTCCACCGTCCCACCCATGCCTCCTCGCGAAAGGGGAGAAAAACGAAAATGCGGTGAAAGCAAGGCTGGGGAACGTAGACACAGAAGAGGAAGACAGGCCTGGGGAAGGCAGGGCTGCGTTGACTGGAAAGTTCTAGAACCTCTCAGCCTCTGAGCCTTTGGAAAGATGTCCCCTCCAGGCCCTTCCCCTGCCCACCCCACCTCGTACTTCAGTCGCATTGTCCCCTCCCCACCACGGGGCTCTGGACCCGAACCCACTCTCCCAAGAAAAGTCAGGGGCAAGGGCTCGCTCCTGTGCCCCAGACCGTGGCAGTGCCGCCCCGTCCTGTCACCTGTCTGCCCCCCGGGAAGGAGACCTCACTGTGCAATAAGATGTCACGCTTGGAACTATTCTTGGCCTCTGCTGGGCCCTGCCTCGGGCATTTCAAGACATTGAGCGGCTTTAACTAAGGGATGGGTGAAGCTCAGTTTCCAAAGTCACTTCCTGCTTAAGGACAGCTGTGCAGACCTCCTGGTGTCATCTGATCACGACTCCCACAGAACACGGACTCTCGCAGAGAGAAGCAGGGGCTTCGGAGCCTCCGCTCTCCGTCCTGATCGGAGCCCCAGCTGTCCCTGCGGGCTCAGCCCTGATCTCCCCTCGTGTGCAGGGCCGTCCGGACCGGACCGCGCCGCCCTTCTCCCCACCCTCCGTCCGTTCTGTAAACGCCTTCCGAGCGCTGACAGAGCCGAGCGGGAGGGGCGCAAGGGCGAACGAGGCAGCCCAGCCTCTGAGGAGCTCACCAGCCGAAGCTGAGCAACCATCAGAACTACGGTAACTAGCAAGAACGGAGCTTCTCCTGTGTGCCAGGCACTGTGCTCGGACTGTCCCGCAGGTGTATTCTATTAACAGCCCCAGTTTAAGGAAATAAAGCTCCAGGAGGCTAAGCCTCCTGCCAGGGGTCACACAGCGCGGGAGGCCCGCCTCTACCTCGCCGGCCCTCGGGCCTGCGCTCTGACCCTCAGGCCGCAGCGGTGAGCAGAATGACAGGGACGTGCCCGGATGGGGGTGTTCTAACCTGGGCTAGGCAGTCAGGGAAAGCCTCCTAGAGGAGGTGGAACCCCACCTGAACCGCCCACACTGAGCTGGGGTTTCCCAGGTAAATGGGAAGGCTTCAGAAATAAAGAAAGCAAAGGAAGGCGCTTCAGGGGACACGGGGTCAGCCTGGACCCAGGCAAGGAGGGGGGAACGTCGGGAGCGCTGCCGGGGGGCGGGGCGCCCCCACCTTTGTCCCTGACGTCTGTTGTGTCCCTCTTGTTGCCGACTTGGCTCTTGGCTGTGCAAGAGTCATCTCACATTTCCCAGCCTACAGCGCCGGCGTGAGGAGGTGTGGCCGGGAGATGGGGGGGTGCTGTGGGGGTCCCGTGCTCTCCTCTGTGGGCTTAGGGCCAGAGCGCGGAGCAGGCACAGGCTGGAGTGGACCTGCTCTCTGCACGCCTCACGCGGGGAGCCGTGGGCCTGGTCCGGGGACTCCACGGTGGGCTGTGGGTGGGCTGCGGGTGGGCAGCTGCGGGATCGCTCTGACCGTCGCCTGCCTCGTCTGCGGCTGGTGCTGGCATCCTCTCTCGCCCTCTCCCCTTCCTGACCAGCTCTCTCCTGTAGCTTTTGTCTCACAGGCACGAGGAAAGGGTTCCCCTCCTCTCAGGGCAGCTGTCCCCTCTCTTTCGGAGCACTGCGGGGCTGCCCCTCGTGCCCACTGGCATCCCCCAGCCCCCCGTCCTAGAGGGGTAGGGGGCAGTTGCCCTCAAGGGTGGAGAACCCTCCCGGGCACTGCCCTTCCCTCCGGCCTCCGGCCCTCGGCCCTGCCAGGCCGCCCTCTGGGGTCAGGCCCTGCGAACTGGCAGGGGGATGGGGTGCCCCTCCTCTCCTGCCGCCTCTGCTGAGCTTTCGCCCTTGCCCCAGAATCCTCGGTTGACAGCTCATCCCTATTAGTTCTCATTGTGCATTTAGAGCCAATCGGCTTTTATTTATTCATTTATCTTAGTCTTTCTTCCCCCGCCCCTTCCTCGCCAGGCTGGAATTTGCAATTCAGTTCTCAGGTGGCTTTGCTGAAGGACGCAAGCCCGGGGGGAGAGGGGCTCTGCACCCCCGACCCTGGAAAGGGCAGCAGGGTGCGCTGGGGCTCACAGTCCAGTTGGTTGGATGTTGGAACAGCCCAGCACCCGCTGCAGGAGGGTTGCCTGGTCACAGGGACCAGCCGGGCTATGGCCAGGTTAAGGGGCAGTGGGCAGTCCCGCCGCTGTTAGGGCGCCCCCTGGTGGCCAGTTAACAACACCGGCCGTGGCTGGAGGAGTTTGAGCTGCCTGAGCACGTGTGTCGGCCTGCCTGCTGCCCTGAGGCTGGAAATACAGGGCGTGGCATTCTCCAGGCAGAAGAAAGGCAAAGAAGGAAAGGCAGGGATGCCACCCAGGGCTTACTGACTACACAAAGAAGCAAGTAACACCTGCCACACATTGAGCACCTACTATGTGCCAGCGCTGTACCCGGGACGCCACTTGCCCGGGCCGCCTCCTTCCCCCACACGGTGAGGGAGGAAGATACCAAAGCTGGGAGAGCGGGGCCCAGCCCCCCCCCCCCCCCCCCCCCCGGTGCGTAAGCTCCCAGCCTGCCTCCTGAGCCGGGTGACCTTGGCAGGATGTAGGCCACCTTCTAATCCCTAGACTGGGATTAGAGCAGTCCCCGCCTCAGACCATCCTAGAGACCATTCAAGGAGACACGCACAGGGCCTGCTTGGGAGAAACTGCCACAGAGGGCGGTGTGGGGGCTTGAATCCACCCAGACGGGACCCCGCCACCCTGCAGAAGCCCGAAGCCAGCCCCTCCCAAGAAAGGCTGCTTTCCCCTGACAGGCAATGCCCCGCCCTCGTGGCCTGCACGCGGCCATCACAGAGTCGGACGGACACCCAGAAAGGAATATTTGAGTCCATCAGTGTCCCAGTGGAGACACTGAGGACGCACTAGGAGAGGGTGTTGGGGATCTCTTCTTTTCTTCCCCTGCCTCCCTCCTCTCCCGTCTTCCCAGGAGAAAAGCAGAAGCAATCAAAAGCCTCTTCCCAAGCCCCAGGCTCAAGGACGCCGGCCCGGGCTCGGGCTGGGCTGCAGAGCTGACCACCACTTGGCAGCTGCACCGGGCTCTCGCGGTGAGGGCGGAGGTCCCGGGCCAAGGGCACCCAAGCCAGCTGTGGCCAGGAGCAGCCCGTGGACTTGCATTTGATGGTCATCTTCACGCCTCCAGCCCTTGACCAGAAGCTGGCCCAGTGCAGGATGATTGAGCTGCCCCGTCCCCGCCCCCTCCCCCAGCACATTAAGGCAATGATTAATATTTAACAGAAGAAATACAGTCAAGGCTCTAACTCAAGAGGCAGAGGCTGACCCTGCCCAGGGAGCATGCGCCGAGCCGTCACGTGAGCTGGGTGGGCGGGCAGCCCAAGAAACGGACACAGAGCTGGGCTCCCCCAGCCCTGCCCCGGACCCTCAGGGCCAGTCTCCTTGCCTGTCTCTGAGCCAGTGGGGCTCTGGGGTCCCCAGTGCAGCGATCCCCACGGACTACCCAGCCCCCATCCCCAGCCTTCCCCGCTCCCTCTCTCCCTGCTCTGGGAACGGGACCGATGTGTCCCCTGGGGCTGAAGCCTCCCTCCTCAGGAGCCTGGAGGGGCCACGGGCTCAGTCCAGCCACAAACCCAGAGGCCCAGCGGTCCCCTGCGGACACGGAGGCAGCAGACGCCCCCCCAGGACAACGCTGGGCCCTCCCATCAGCTCCTGCGGCCTGGCTGCCCTGCCCAGCTCTGGCCTCCAGGGAAAGGCCCAGCGGGAAGGCCCCTCTGCAGGCAGTCAGCTCAGTGACTTCGGGGCCAGACCCCTGACTTGCGGTCCCCCCACTTCCTGGTGCGCGACTTTGGGCCTCAGTTTCTCCATCTGTGTGACAGGAATGACAACAGCCACCATCTCGGGGGCACCTGCTCGGTGCCTGGGCATTTTCCACACATAGATTAGCTCACGCGCTCCTTACAACGGCCCAGGAGTGCGCGCCATTAGGGCGCCCATTTCACAGATGAGGGCACAGAGGCCCCAAGATGCCACCGGTCCAGAGCCATCGCCCACAGCTCCTACAGAATCCCCCTGGCTGAGCGGAAGGGCAGATTCCATGGGACGGCGGCTCAGCCCACGGGCTCTAGGACCGCGCAGAAGTGACCCCCGCCGCCGCCATTGCTATGACCTGAGTACTGCAATACTTGGTGGCACATAGGGATGGAGTCAAAAAGGGCATCAGCCACGCTGCCCGCCCTGGTCTGACCCCCTCCTGACTCCCCCGCAAATACCCTCTGCACCTCCATCGCACCCCACCCCACCAAGTGCCAGCTCGGAGCCTGGCCTGGCCAAACTCTTTGCTGGATTGGACGGGCTGGGAGAGGAGGCTGTCAGGCAGAAGGGATGAAGGGCGAGGGGAGTGGGTCAGAGCGTAGCTTTGCAAGGAGTGCCCTGCCCTGGATGCCGACTTCCTGCAAGGGAGGCGGGGCTTCTCTTCCAGGCTAGAACTTCAACAACTGTGGTCTTCCCAAGAGAAAAGGATGTAGTAGACCACTGCCTACGAATTTCCCGACCCCAGAGAGTAATGTCACTTGACCCCAGGGTGCTCAGGGTGGCCTTGGCTTTGGCCCATTTCCAAGGCGGGGCCAGAGACTTGGTCCCAATCCAAACTGCAGCATGGTCAACCTTGTACCTGCTTCTCCTACTCCAAGGCTCACGCATCCCAGGGGTCTGTCCCAGACCCACCCCCCTCCCACTGGCCCGAGCAAACAGAACGGCAGCAGCTGACTTACGTGGGAGCAGAATCTCTCAGGGGGGTCCCCGCACGTGATGCCCGAGGGCTCCACCTTCACCTTGACATAGTCCTTCAGGCGCATCACCTTGGGCTGGCAGGCGTAGAACTCCCAGGTGGGGCCCTCCTCCGAGGTCACCCAGGACTTGCAGATGTCGTAGTCCCCCAAGGCCAGTGGGAGGCAGGGCAGGAGGAGAGCCAGCAGGCCCAGCATGGCTGTGCCGTCCGCGGAGAGGCCCTGGAGAAGCAGCGGCGGGGTCAGGCGGGACGCGCGACCCCGGCATGGAAATGCCACATCTGCCAGGCGACAGAGGCCAGGTGTCCCGGGGCCTCGAGCGCCGCTGCCGACGAGGAACAGCGAGGAACTTGCTTTTTCCAAAAGGCCGGTACGGAAAACTCAGAGCCAGCGTTTCTCAGACTGCTGATGGGCAGATCAGAAAGTGGCCCACAACTCCGTGTCCTGCTAACCTTGGCATCGCACCTCCCCCCGAGGCGAATGTGATCGAGTCAGGCAGACTCTCGAATTGTGACAGTGGGTGGAAATGGGATAGGGAGGAAGCCCGCGGGGACCTGGCATGGGGCCGGATCAGGTTGCCTTGAATTTTTGTCCTTCCAATCAATCCAGGTCTTTAAAGAGCCTTTCATGGGTGATGTGCTCGACACCGCTGCAACACAACCCTCTGGCCTGTGTTGTAAAAATAAAATAAAATCAGGAGGTGGACGTGTTCGCTGGAAACATGTTCCCTCTACAGAAGCGCACGTGGCATCTCAGGCCAATAAAAGCGATTTCTTTTCCTATGGGCTTCAAGTGACAGCAGTTATGAGGCTGGACTGGAGCATAAAAAAGCGACGGAGGTGTTAACTGGGGAGAAGCTTATTTGGCTCTGTTTTTGTGGGGACAGGCACAAATGGGGGCCAGCTGACCTTGGCTGGTAGCCATTGGCAACTTATTATGAAGTTTCTGGGACTTCAGCTCAGTCCATGCGGGTACCCAGAGTCTGGCTTGTTTTTCATTGTAAGAGGGGAAGAGAACTCATTAGCAACAACACCTGCAACAAATTAAAAAGAGAAGGGGGGATGAAGATGTAGAAGAACAAAAGCGCTCCGGCAAAATGTGCAAAAAATGAGGCTGCATTAGCAAGGTCTCCCGAGGAAACTGGGTTATTTTTATTAATATTGGAGTTGCACATTTGGAATCTGGGCACATTATTTAAAAGGTGATGCATCTTCTCCTTGCTTCATGGGGGTGTGAGGCCAAGAAAGTGCCCCTGCTTGGGGGTGAGCGACCCCCTAAGGCATCCCCAGCAGCTGAAGTTGAATGGTCGCTTTAACATACCATGACCGACAAGTCAAACCGGCAAGGCAGAGGGAGACTGGAAGTGCAGCTGCCCGTGGGACCGCGCCCCCCGGAGCGGGCAACAGCGTGGGCCATGAGTGGCTCGCGGGTGGGAAGCAGGGGCTGACCAGCATCTCGCCAAAGCGTTGGGTTTAACTTTTAACTCCAAGAAACGAGGGATGCTGAAGACTTCAACACAGGTGACAATGACTTGTCATTTAGATTTTGTGATCAAGGCCAAAATTCTGCAATCAGCCGTAGAGGGCATGTTTAGAAATGGATCTCTGTTATGGTTTATTGCTTTACCATTTTAAGCTCCTGGAAATTATTTAAAAGCCCGAACAGATATAACTAATGCAAATGTTCTATTGAGAAAAAAAAAAAAACCCCAACAACCCATGGCTCCAGTGATGTGGTGCGTCCTCGGACACTTGGACACACCCTCAGGAGAACCCACGTCGGGCCAGCGCGGGATCCTGACCAAGAACACCAGCCAACAGGGCAAAGGTTGCTGCAGTGAGTCACGGCAGAGGCGCCTGCGTTATTAATTGTGCTGGCTCTGGCCCTGCGATGATTGCTCTGGATTCCCCAACCACTGCAGGGGGGCACCAACTTCAGCCCGCCTCCCCCCTGGCGTCCCCTCCAGCGACCGCCGGGCAGAGAGGGTCCCTGGAGAGGGTTAGCCACACTTCTATGAAGTGTCTCCACTTGGACACAAACGCGCTGCTGCCCAGAATGACAAACCGGAGGGCTGGACATTGTCCCGAGGGGGCTGGCGGCTCAGCACCTCCCCAGGAGGAGCCAGTGCCGGAGCTCCTGGCCCAGATCGTAAATCTGAATTAAGGCGGCCCCTGCCCCCTCTCTGGCTGAGGCGGCTCCTGATGGAGATGGATGAGGGGCACCGGGACCACATTCTCCTGTCTCACCTCTGGCTGTTTAAAAAGAAACCTGTTATAGAGTCTGCCCGGCCTTGGATACGCTTCTGGCTAGAAAACTCTCTGAAAGAGCCCGCCTGACGATTATTTTTACAACCCGAGAAAATGTAGTAAAAATAAAATAGCACGGCCAGCAAAGGTTTAGATGCCTCTCTTACCCAAGCGAGCTTTGTGCCGCCAGAAAACAGCAGGTCCCTAATTAAATCTGCCAGCCGCGGCGTCCCAACTGTTCACTAACAGGTAGGGCGCTCCTGCCGGCGGGGGGCCCGGGGGCGACGGCTGCGGGCTTCCTTCCTTGCGCCGCAGGACCGGCGGCCTCTCGGAGCTCGCGGCTCGAGGCTGGGCCGGCGCTGCGCGGGAGGCAGCGAGGCCGGAGGCCAGGAGGCCCGGAGGCCTGGGCGCGCGGCACGCGGGGCCCCTCGCAAACCTTTTAATTGCATTGCCATTCTATGGGCTGCAGCGCCACGCGCCCCTGGAAAATGGGGCGGGGAGGGGGGGCGACAACAGCAAAACCTGCCGGGGGCGGGGGTAATAAATGCGTTTACAACCAGTCAATCAGATGGGCGTTGCTGCCTTCGTGGGGAAATTGTGAACTCGGCACACAAATATTACAGTCGGTTTTTGCCAAAAGAGAAAAAACCGGAGGGGGCGGAGAGGCGCGACAGTCCCCGGAATCAGGAGGCGGGAAGCGGGAGCGAGCAGCCCGCCGGGAAATCTCGGAGTGCGAGGTTGCATCCCGGCGGGTCGTTTTCTCCTCGGAAAATAAATCTTCACCTGATATTATTAAGAAACTGCAGCTCCCCGAAACAAATGGAATCGATGCGCTTTATTTTCTTTTAAGAGTCCTCAGGAGCCGAGGGGGGCTGATAGCCAGGGTATTAAAACCCGAAAATTAGATTTTACCAGGATTTCTGAACTCCGATTCCTCGGTCTGATTGAATCAGCGCCTCTCGGAGCCGGCTCCTCCCGGACGCGCAGGCTGCGCCCTCGTGGGAAACTTGCCGCCGTGAGCGCGCGGCCCCCGGGGCCGCTGGAGCGGGGCGCCGGGGGCTTCTCCCGGGACCCAGTCCACCCCAGGCTTCTGCTCCCTTCCCCGCGGGGCAGCCAAGGAGGGTGCAGCTGCCTCCGGCGGGTGGTGCCGGGGAAAAGGGGAGTCCGCCGGGGTCACCTTCCGGGCCTCCGCTCCCCGCCCCGCGCCAGGCCGGGCTCAGTGGGCGCCCCTCTCACCGCCGGCTCCTCTGGCGTCCTGGTGCCGGAGGCCTCGGTGTCCCAGCCCCGGAACAGGACCTGTCTCCGGCTCCCGACGAGCCCACGCCCTCTCGGCGACCGCGGTGCCCCGAAAAGTTGAGTGCGGGAGATGGGGCGCGAGGAGGGGCCGGGGCGGGGGCCGGGGCGGGGGTCCGGGCGAGGCCGCGCTCCGGGGCTGCTGCAAGCGGCGGGCGCGGCGCGCGAACGTGCCGGGCAGCCCCTCGGCTGCTTTGTGTCTTCCGAAGTTGAGTGCAGGCCACAGAGCAAGGGACACTCACGCCCTTAATAAAGGCTGCGCCGGCGCCGAGCGCGCCCCCTCACTGGGCACAGCCTCAGTAATTAGAAGACACCCAGCGAAGCGCCCCACAGGAGTTGCGTCCTTCCCCACCAGCTCAGCTGCCAGCGGCAACCCCGCCACCGCGCCCCCTCCCCTCCCTTCCCCTCCCCGGACCCAGGCGCGCGACTTACTCCAGAGCCGGCGACCCTGCGAGCCCACGGTCCTCTTCCCGCCTAGTGCCGCTTCCGCGCCCCCATCCGCGCGCCACCCAGTTCGAGGTGCGACTCCACACCGTCCCCAAGCCTGTCCCTGCGCAACCCCTCCCCCATAAGTCCACCCCTCCCGGCGCGGAAGGAAGTTTCCAGTCCTGGCCGGCCCAGAGTTTCTCCGTGCAACTCACACCCAGTTTTCGGAGGATGGGAAGGGGGTGCGGTGCGGAGCTCTACAGGGCAGCCATTAAATTGGGGTGGGGGGATGGAACGAGAGGAGGGTTGATTTCCTTTCCACAGACACATCCAGGCATTCTCGCAACATCCATCCCCAGCGCGCGCGCACACACACACACACAGGGGCGCGCGGTGGAACAAGACCCCGGTGGGGGAGAGCCAGCCGGGAAGACACGCTACCCCTTTAAGATGCTGCTACAAACGCACACTCACACACCCCTCTCCGGCTCCAGTCCTCCGCTAGCGACAGCCGCCACCAAATAACTTTTGCATCCGAGCCTCGGCTGGGCGGCTGTAAGTGGCTCCCTGCTTGGTCACCGAAGCCCTTTAAAAATGAAACCAGGCTGGCAAAGCCGCAGCATCTCTCCCCGCGCTCGCCGGCCGGGCTCTCCCCGCCCGCCTTACCCCGGCTCGGAGCAGCTTCCCGGAGCGGAGACCCAGAGGCCGAGGACCGCCGCCCGGCTCCGGCGGGCGCTGGGTGGGGGCGCGGGCTGAGGGCTGCGAGCTGCCGCTCGGTCCCCGCGCCGCTCCCGCCGCCGCCGCCGCTGCCGCCGCCGGGGCCGTCAGCGCGGGGCCAGGGCGCCCTCCGGCCGCCAGGGGGGCCGCCCGCAGCCGTCCCGGGGACGCGGGCCGGAGGCGGGGGCCGCCCGCGCCGCCAGCATCGCCCGCCCCGGCCGAGCCGGAGGTCGCCGCTAACAAGTGCAAACTTTTCGGGCCCCCTGGGCGGTGTGGAGAGGACCCGCGCTCGGGCGCCGGGCTGCCCCCGGCCCGGGTGGGCTTCGCGGCGGCTCGTCGGGGCGCCGGGGCATCCCCCCCGCACGGGGCGGGCCAGATGGCGGGGCGCTTCACGGCCCCGCTGCGCGCTGCTCCAAGTTAATGCCGAGGCTAAATCCTCCTGCCATCACTCACGATCACCATCGGGGCTTTTATCTCTCGGTCTGATCCGGGCTGCGTAACTTCCTCTGTGTGGCTTTAACACACCATCCCACCACGGAGCAACGGTCTTCTTAAAGGTGCAGGAAGGAAATACTGCGAGACTCGGGGGACGCGCCACAGCCCCGGGAGGGGCGCCGCGCGCAGGGGCGTCCGCGGGGGACCACGGCCAGGGCCCCCCCCCTCCCGCCGCCGGCCGCGGGAGCGAGCCTGCCCTGGGGGGTCGCTGCCTAAACATCTCTTCCCCGCCCGGGGGCCCGCGGGTCCCCGCGCGCCGGGCGCAGCCTCAGCCAGCTCGGGTCGGGCGCCGCAGGGCTGCGGCTTCCTTTCCCGAAACCCAGACCCCGGGGCCTGACGGGGGGCCAGAGCCCAGGGCGTGGGGGCTGCCCCATCGGTGGCACAAGGGAGGGAACCAAGTGAGTCAGTCCGCCCACCCCAACAGCCAAGGGCTCAAGGCTGCTGCTCTGACTCCCTCCGCGAAGTGCTGCCGCCCAGAAGGCCCCAAGCAGTGGGTAAAGGGGTGGGTGGGTGGATTTGGGGAGACGGGGAGGGGGAGCGATTGGAGCGCACAACCGGAGCCTGAATACCAGCTGACACATGCCGCCTCCACCCTGATGGGCCCTACTTTGGAGAAGCCAAGCCGTCACCGGCGCAAGCGGGGGGCAGGAGGGCCTCAGGCCCTGGCCAGCTCGGGAGGTGGGCGGGGGGGAGGGCTCCCGCGGGGGCCTCCCAGCTGGCAGCCGGGGGCGCCCTGGGCTCTCCACTGCTCCCCTCTCGAGGATTCCTGCCTCCCAGGAATGGTGGGAAGAGCTTTTCTGGGGTCCTCCAGGGGGACCTGTGGTTTCCAGGGGCTCCTGGCCTCCCCCAGGGTGGGCTCTCTGTGCAGCACACAGCAGACAGCACCATCGTTTGGATGCATCTAGAACAAAGAGCCCGAGGACAGAGAGAGGAAGAGGGGGACTGGCCCAAGGTCACAGAGGGTGTCAGGAACGGGAGCAAGATGTGGCACCCCTCACTCCACCCTTCTGCCGCCTCCTACCTCGCCTTAACCCTTCCCCGCGCCTGGCGCCCCCAGAGCCTGCAGAGGGGCCGCACCGCTGAGCGGCCCTGAGGCTGCTGCCCGCAGAGCAGGCGGAGGACGCGGGCTGAAGACTTGCGTGCACTTTAATAACAATAATAATTATTATTTGGCATTTATTGAGTGGCCGTTTTATGCCAGGCTCCATGCACACCAGATTGTGTATTATCCACCGAAGCTTCCCAGCAGCTCTGTGACTTAACTCCGTTGGCCTAGTCCCAGGGTGTGGATGGAGCCGAGAGATGTTAAGTTACTTGTCAAGGTGACACAGCTAAGGGAGCCTCTGGCCTGCGAGGCAGGTCCCTCGGGCCCCCGGGTGGTACTCTGCCACTGCCTGGCAGGCTGGTTTACTTGGGGCATGGCACAGAGTGCCCATGGGCCTCAGTTTTCCCATCTGTGAGATGTGAATAGTGAGTCGTTCTTTCCCAAGGAGGGGTCTCAGTTTGAGTTCCGAGCATGCAGTCTGCAGGCGGCCCTCAACCCGCTGTTGCCCCCGAGCATGGTCTTCAGTTCCCAGGGAACCCCTGCTCCTCCGTCATCGCCTGTGCGGACGCTGTCAGCGTAGCCAACAAGACACAGAGGGACCCGAGGTGCGTCCTTCTGTCATTGCCAGGGTGGCTCCTGGGACCCGGAGGCAAAGCTGTGTGCCCCTGGAAACAATGCGTAGGGCCGCTGTCCAGCCCCCGGCTGCCCGGACTCCCTGCCTCCGCATAGGCGGAGGCCAGCGGGCTCCCTCGGGGACCCACTCCGGAGCCTGTCCTCGTCTTCCCAGGTCCCGGCCCTGGGAATTATGGGTAGTGGGAAGAGCACTGACCCGAGCATCTGGATACTGGGGTTTTTTTTGGAGGGGGTGGTGTTCGGCCCCAAACTGGCTATGTGGCCTGGGATCTCCCTGCTCTTGGCCTCAGGTTCTCCATCTGCGTAGTGAGGGGACTGGCCCAGGAAAGTGGTCCCCGACCCTGAGCTGACAGCCGCCGCAGCAGCCTCCGAGAGGAACCTTCCTTGCGAATGAACAACGGAGTCCTCATTTCCCAGGCTGGGAGCACATAGGGTTCCAGCCATGGGGGACCAGGTGGTCAAGGGATGTTCATTTTTAAACTTCATCACGGTGCCTTGTGACGAATGGCCCTTTCCTGGCCATGAAAAGAACCCAAGCACCGGCGGCAGGAGAGTGTTAATGAATCTCCCCCCCAAAAAATCGTTGCTGGCCCCCTCTCACCAGCGGCCTGATCGCCCTCCTCATTGGGGGGCTTGGGTTCCCCAGTGCAGCGTTAACTGGAATCTGCTATCAGAATGCACCGGAGAACAATGCCTTTAATCTATTCCATCTGGTTTTGTAAAGGAGATATATATAAAAGGATATGTATAAAGATACACACACGCACACACACACACACACATATGTGGTAAGGACACCAAAGCATGGACGGGGGGCAGGGTAATGGCGTGATTCACTACATATGTTCTTTCTGTGTCACTTGACTCTGTAACAATGAGGAAACACATAAATGAGGCAGATGAGTAACAGGAAATTATAAAGTCATATAAAAGATTATCTATCAGCCCTGCAATGAGAGCTAATGTGAGGCCCAGACCCTCTGGAGATTTCCGAGAGAAGGCAAATCCTGAGGCAGACAGACACAAGGACGGACAGACGAAGTGAGTTCCCACCGCTGCTGAGGGGCACGCGGAAGCTCAGGAGCCACCCCTACGTGCTCTCGCCCTTCGCCCTGTTCACTGCGCCTCTGTTATGCCAGACCAAGATTTTGATTTGTCCCCTTGACCTTGAATAGTGAGAGATGGCTGGAAGTAGGCGGTGAGATCCTGGGAACCCGCCCAGGCCCTCTGGAGGCTCCCAGGCAGGCCCAGGCCCCCGACTTCCACGGCCAAGGCCGGGGTGGGGAGAGAGCTGAGACCCAGGCCCAGGGCCTTGCCCAGGGGGACACCCCCAGGCAGTGGCAGAGGCTGCCGGAAGCGCCCCGCCGCCTCTGTCAGTTCACCGCTCTAATACCCAGACCATACTCCATTAATTATTATTACTTTATTAATCATACTGTGATTAATTCAGTAACGGTGATTCATAATTGATTGCATTTTATATGGCGCCTTTCATCCGCACATCTCCCAAGATGTGCGCTGCCTACACCAAGACACACAAAGGAGACGTGTCCTTCGCTCGCTGCATTTTGTTGAGTAAACCTCTCTTCCGGAGGCGGAGGGCTAATGGCGTTCCGGCAGCTGGGCGTGCCAGCCCCAGCGAGCCCCGCAGACCCCGGTCCCTGGGCGGGTGGGTCTGCCGGGCCCCGGGCTGCCTGCGCTCTGCGGGGAGGCGGCGCGACTAGTGGCACTGGACCAGGGCTCCGGAGTTTGACTTCGAGGTGGGAGTCCTGTCTCTCCTGTTAGTTAGCTGTGTGGCCTTGGGTAAGCTACTGCCCCTTTCTGCCTCAGTTTACCCACATGCAAACGGAGATGAGTAAAATTCTCTCTCTTTCCAGAGTTATTGTAAAATTTACATATGTTGACACCCATAAAGTATGTGGTGAGGGCTCAGTCAACGTGAGCAGCAATCGTGGGAGTCGAAGGCCTGGCCCCAGCAGCAGCGACGTGGGGGCTAGGCTGGTGTCTTCCCCTTTTGGAGCCTGTTAAGCTGTTTTCTCAGCTGTTAAGTGGGACAACCGGCCCACTTCGAGGGTTCCTTCCAGATCTTCAACGGCGCTCACTGTAGTTGTGGCTGGGATTCAGGGCTCCTGAGTCCCTCGGCCCTGGACTCATCCCCGCTCACCATTTCCCAGGGTGCGACCTTGGGCCAAGGCCTCACCTTGCCAAGCCTCAGGTGCCTCCTCTGGTAAATGGGGATGATGCTAGTGTCCAATGCCGAGGCTTGGCGCAAGGATTTAACAAGCTGTTGGCCTCTAGGAAGTGCTTAACACCAGGTGGCTCTGGGCTTCCACAGCAGCCCGTGCCGGCCCGCACTTCCGCTTCCTGCCGCCCTGTGAAAGAGGCTATTCTCCTCCCCGCCCCCCACCCGTGCAGGTGAGAGCACGCAGGTTGAGTCTGTCCTGGGCGTCCGGTTAGGGCTTAGGGCAGGTCGGTGTTTGCGCCCGGGCCTCGCGGCCGGGCGCACTGGTGTAGCATCTCTGAGCTGAGCAGGCACCCCTCGATTGTTTTCTTCCTGGCAGTCTTGGAGGGAACCAGCACCCCACTCGTCAGCAGACCTGGGGACCCAGGGGTCTGGTCCTGCTCCGGGGCATGCAGCCAGCGGGTGCCAGGGCAAGCCACCAGGACAGGCCTGCCGCCTGGGTGCGTGTGCCACTGTGTTCCCCACCCCCACACCGGCTGGGTTTCCTTCCATGTGGGGCTGTCCAGAGGCCCCAGGCAGCGTGGCAGGGAGAGAGCTCAGCCTAGGAGGAGTCCAGCTCCCCCCAGCAAAGCTGCTCAGCTCCCTCATGAGGGGTGGCCCCCCTCCCCAGTTCCTGGGGGCAGCAGGCAGCTGGCGTTTCAGCCCCGTTAGTGCCCAGTTGGTGCCCAGAGTGCCTTAGATGGACGGCAGGTCTCTGGCCCAAAGGTCCCAAGGGCAGAACCGACTGCCACTCATGCCTATGCCTTTGGGGGCTCTGGGGCCCCCAGGTCTTGGAAATGGAGATGCAAAGGAGCATTGGCCTCCCTCTCTCAGCAGGGGCCCTGCCAGCTCAGATCTCAGGGGACATCTCCCTGTAGGGGACTCTGGGTTACCCACAGAGCACCTACTGTGCGCCAGCACCCTGCATGGCCCAGGGGATGCAAATGGCAACAAGTCTACTGGGTTCTGCCATTGGAGTGTGGCAAGTCTAATAGGATTACCCATGTCATCAACCCCAGGCTGCCTGTGCACCTCACGAAGGTTTGTTTACTGAGCACCTACTATGTGCCAGACACTGTCAGGCACCTATGTGGGCCAGAAGCACAGCCCATCCCCGTGGCCACCTGTGCTGTCTGCTGGCCCTTACAGTGCAGACTGGATCCTCCACCACAGGGCCCAGGAGACTGCAGGGTTTTCTTTAGAGAAATCTCGATCAACAGGGGACACACCCTGGACCAGACCCTCGGAGAGGCACCCTTGCTGGGTTCCGCCTCGCAGACGGGGACACGGAGGCTCAGACAGGCGAAACAATTTGCTCCAAGTCTGGCACCAGGAGGCAAACCCAAGCCTGTCTGACCCAGAGCCAGCGCCCTTCACCCCCAGCCAGCACGCCAGCTCAGACCCTGTCCGTCCCTCCCGGGAGCAGAGCTCGCCCAGCAGGAGAGCCCGAGGAGCTGGGCTGCCTGAGGGTCCTTCCCGCGCTAACGCTCCCAGATGGACAGGAGCTGCTGGCCCCCAGTCCTCCAGGTGCGGGTGTCTAAGCTCAACCAGTGCAAATGTTTCTCTGAATGATCAACAGAATGACAACTCCCTAAGGAGAAGAGAGCCAGGCATTGAGGGCTGGCTCTTTAGAAGCCTGACATTAACACGCCTCGCGCACACCCAGGTGAGGCCCGAGCTGCTCGTGGCTTCGCCACGGGGTGACGCGGAGGCAGCAGCGGGCACAGGGGCCTGGACAGGCTCCAGAACCACCTTCACAGCACACAGCGGGAGCTGTCCTTCCGAGCTAAATGGCCCAACGTGTCCCACGGCTGCGATGTGCCTGCAGGGCCCGGGGCACCCAAGGATGAGCCAGGACTCCTTAGCCAACGGGACAGGACCATTTCCAGAAAGACCGTCTCAGCACGGAAGGCCGCTGCCGCGCAACGGTCCGCACAAGGAGCCCAGGCGGCTGTGTCTGTGAGATGCGAACGTGCTTCGAGGTTTGCCAGTGGGTGCGGCCTGCTGCTCTGCGCCCCCGGAGGACCCCCACTGCCCTCTTTCTGAGCCACCCGGGACCCTTCCACGGAATCCCTGGTTGGCTCCTGGCTCGGCAGCAGATGGGGGCCAGGGGACCCCATGACCCTGCAGCTCCCACCAGAGCCTCTGCTTGCCCCGCACTCCCTCTCCCGGGAGCCCGCCCATGCTGCATCATGGTTTCCTGGTTACGGGGCCCCACCTCACATCCTCACAGACTATAAGCTCCACCTGGGACAGCTTTGCCTGCCTGGATTAAAACAGACCTCCCAGCGCCTGGTCCATAGTAGGTGCTCAGTAAATATTTGCTGAATGAATGAATGAACAAGCCACGAGTGAGGAGAGGGAGCGATGCTGTTGATTTTAAATGACTCCTGTGTGCACAGGTAAGGCTGAGTAATTAGTGGATTAATAGGATCAGCATAGCTGTTAATTGGAATATTAAAATCAAATTCTTCTAGTTCTTGACGGTGCATGCTCTCCCCCGCCTCTCCCGAGTAGAATTGTCTCAACTGTCAGCTCTGCCGAGGTGCACACGGGGCTCTGACAACCACAGCTCCCAGAGGTCTTCCCAGCGTGTGGCTAAGACACGGGGAGACAGGTCTCTGTGTGTGTTACTTGGCTTCACTGCTTGTCAAAAGAGCCCGCCCAGCCCTCCTGCCCTGCGTGGAACTCCCTCAGCGGGTCCGGGGCGCCGAGAGCCTCCAGCGCAGAGGAGACAAAGCGCAGCCTCGCACGCCCCACGTCGGACGCCCAGCACCCGGACCCGGGCGCGCTCTGCACAGGCTTCCAGGCCTTCCTCGTGCACGACACGTGGATGGAGGGGAGGAGGAGGAGGAAAGCAGCGACTGGAGACCGGAGGGCTGGCTGATGGACAGCAGGAGGCGGTGACGGCACCACGTCATCGGACGCCCCGACCCTGATGGCCCCGCAAGCCCCAAGAACGAGGCTCCTCCTCCTGACGTCAGCGAGCATGTGGGTTCGTTGGGGAGGTGAAAAGAGGAGTTAACGGTCCAAGCGTGTCTCCAGTAAGCGAAGGGCCGCCGGAAGGCCGCCGGTGCCCGACGCCTGGCTTGGAGTCAGCCAACCCCGGTCCCCTGCCTTCCGCCTTTCCTTCCCCAGCCGGCCACACTCGGCTTCTCGTCACCTAACAAACAAGGGTTCGAAGTGACCCTTCCTGCCAGCCCAGCCTCCCTCCACCATCCCCATCACGATGCCCCCTGCCCCGCTCGCTTCAGTCGGTCAGAGCCGGACTGCTCCCCAGACATAACTGGATGTCCCCTCTCTTCTGCTGGGAACAAAAGAGTAGGTGCTTAAAGGGTGGGCGTGAGCCTCGAGCTCGGGCCCTCTGCCTCCACGGGTCTCCAGGACACCCACTGTGGCTTCAGAGACTGGCACCATGCTGCTCCTCTGAGGGACTGTCCCTGGCCTCCCGGCCCGGAAGAAGCCCGAGGCCCCCAACTGCTCGGTGAGGAGACGGCCCAGTGTGGTGACAAAGCTCATGGCTCTGCGGACAGCTAGCCGGCCGGCACCAAACCCCAGCCCCCGCCCTCGGGCCATGTATGACTTTGGACACACTAACTAAGCTCTCTGAACCTCAGTCTCCTCATCTGCAGAATGGGACTAAGAATGGCCCCGCCCCCACAAGATCATTCTGCAGAGTTTGTGCACGTGCACAAAGCCCGCTTTGAACCGCATGCCACACATCATCAGTGCTCCACAGATGCTGGCGTGTGTCATGATCACGGGCTGACTCGCGCTGCAGCTGTCTGGGCGTATGGCTCCTGTCCTCTCCCAGCCAGGGAGAGCTGGAGGCAGGGACCACTGATGACTCACCATGGCCTTATTCCTGCAGCCTCACGCCCCGCCCCCTTTGCCGGGAAGGGAGGGAGTGGGGGAGGGAGACGAGGTGGTCACAGGAAGAAAATGAGATGCCGCAGGCACAGCTCCCTGGCCGCTGAGCACTTGGTGGGCGCAGGGCCCGCACTTGGTGACCAGCGCCCTCACACCTGCCACTCTGCGCTGTCGCCATTAGTTCCCCTTGTTCACAAATGAGAAAACTGGGGCTCGGAGTAGGACAGTCACCGACCCAAGGTCACCCCAGTCGTAGGAAGCGAACCCAGGACTGCTGGCCCAGAAGCAGGGGCTCCCGGCCAACCCCCCACGCCGTCCCCACGGCTGGAGAAGGGCAGTCCCTGTGCGGCCAGGCCAAACCAAACGCTACGGGGGGCCCCAGCCCACCTTTCCTGGAAGAGACTTTTAAAACCAAGTTTTAACAGGAACCGAGGGTGGCGGAGGAGCTGGCTGGGAACAGCCACCCTCTTGAAAAAGAGGCGTTGATGTTTGGCCTGTTCGACCCATCCTGCTCCACCCTCTACTCAGATGCTATTTTTATGCACAGTGGGGAGAAGAACTATTTCATCCCCGTCCCGTTGGGGGGGGGGTGGCTTGTAAACACACGGTGAGGGGGGCCTTGACTCGGACTGTCCTCCGGGCGCCCGTCGTCCGTGCACACCAGGATGAAGATCGGGGTGCTACGCACGGAGGAGAACGAGATTTGGACAGTGGGCTGCGCAGCGCCGGGTGGCTTCTCCAACGGCGATCCCCGCGCCCTGGGTGTAAGGCTGCATTCCATGGCAACAGCATTCACACTTCGCTGAAATCAAAGCTCCTACCAGCTGCACCCGTTATTAAAGCGGAGCCCCAGGATTAGCATCGCCGTGTGAGTGACAAAGCGGCACCCGCTCCCTGAGGCAGAGGAGCCCCTAAGGCAGAACAGGGAGCCGCCTTGCTCCGCCAGACCCCGGAGCCTCTCCGGCAGTCCCACGCCGGTGTTCCTGACCGCCGCTGGGCTGGGGCGCTCGAGGACCTGGAAGCCCGTGGAGCCGGATGGTTAAAGAGCAGGGTGGCGGGGACAAAAAGAGCAGAACTCGGATCCCAGCCCTGCTGCCGCCTGGCTGCTCGATGCGGCAGGCGTCACCTCTCCTCTCTGTGACTCAACCTTCACATCCGTAAGATGGGCACCACACCATGTCCCACCAAGAGCTGTGTCCGGACCCAGTGAAGAAGCATGTTGAAAGCATGTCGAAAGCACTGAGCGCACCGCAATCCATCGATACGTGCCAACTTTCTAGTGAATTCTTCTACAGCTCACTTTTCAGGAACGCACCTGGCGGGTGAAGTGAGGGATTCTTTTAACATTTGACGCTTTGGGAAAACTTTTCACGCTAGCCAGTTCCTAAATATGGCCATGATGCTGTGTGTGTCTGAGCGTGTGTAAGTGTGATGTGTGTGTGTGAGTGAGAGAGAAGGTGGACATGCCATTCAAGATGCAAACGCCGGAGGGCAAGCCCAGGAGGCGGCTGTCGGACCCGAGTCCCGCCTCTCTGCGCTGCTTTGCGCAACCTCTGGCCTGTTTCCTCTCCGGACCGGCGATGACGCACCAGCCTCCGGAGGTGCTGAGGAAATTAAAACGGCACACATGTGTGAGGAACCTCGCGTCGGTCAGCCTCACGAAAACTACAAGTGGCCGTAGCTACCTGCAGAGTGGCACCCCAGAGTGGAAAGAAGACATTAGTGGAAAAACGTGTGAAATCCGAAGTCTGAAGTTCAGTTAACAGTGCCCATTACACCTTGGCTGGTGTGGCTCAGCGGATTGCGCGCCAACCTGTGAAACAAAGCATCGCTGGTTCGATTCCCAGTCAGGGCACATGCCGGGGTAGCAGGCCAGGACCCCAGGACAGAGTGCGCGAGAGGTAGCCACACACTGATGTTTCTCTTCCTCTCTTTCTCACTCCTTCCCCCTCTCTAAAAGTAAATAAGATCTAAAAAGACCCTAGGTGTGTTAATGTTAATTTCTTCCTCTTGACATGGGTACCATGGTCACGTGGGATGATAACAGTTGGGGAAACTGTACTCTTTGTGGCTTTTCTCTAAATCTAAAATTTTTCCAAAATTAAAGCTTTATATATAAAATAAATAATATGAACTATAATTTTATAACAATCATTAAATATAAATTAAGCATTTACTCAATTTTAATTAAATATTAATGTATTAAATTAATATATTAAACAAGATAAGTATAATTATACTATAAATATATATATTTTTAAAGGGCCAAGGGATTGTCTAGGCTAAAGAGCCACACAGAGGCAGAATAACTCAGTGCATGTGGAGTTTTGGACTAGATCCTGGTTAAGAGGGAAAAAAATTGCTAAAAAGAGTAGTTTTGGGGAAATTAACAAAATGCACACACGCTCTCTGTGTAGGGTAATACCGTATCCCTGTTAAACTCTTGAAGCTGACACTGCCCTGAGGCTGTGAAAGAGCCTGTCCCTCCGCACGAAGCGGGTGGTTGCCCGGGACTGGGGTGGGGGCAGTGCTGGGAGCCCTTCCTCAACGGCTCGGGGTGTTATTCGGGGGGGGGGGGCAGGAGTGGTTTGGAACGAGAGCGAGGGGGTGGCTGCCCCACATGGTGAATGTGCTAAATGCCATAGAACTGTCCACGTTAAAGTGGCTAATTTTATGCTCTGCGAATTTCCCCTCAATGAATTTGAAGAATACATTTTTTTAAACAAGAAAGAGGATGTTTCTGCTCCTAGTAGAGACAGTGCGAGTAACTGGTGCTGAAGGGGTGTGATGTCCAACGCGCAGTCTCAGAGGGCTCTGCGAAGCGGCCACCGCGGCGGTTTCGATAACACGTGTACAGAGAGGGGCGCGCGTGGCCAACACCCGACAGCGAATCTGCGTGAAGGGTTTATGAGAGTTACTTTTACTCTTCTTGGGTAGGTTTGAAGTGTTTCAAATTAAAAAGCAAAAAATAGGGGGTTGGGGGGAGGCTAAAGAGGGTAAAGGGGGTCAGATACGTGGTGAGAGAACACTAGACGTCGGGTGGTGAGCCCACACGCAATTTAAAGATGATGCATTACAGACGTGTACACCTGAAGCTTCTGTGTTATTAACCGATGTTATCGCAATACCTTTTAATTTTTTAAAAAAGCAATAACCAATAAACCAGAATGGGGACATGGCAGGGAAAAAAAAGCAAAACAGCAAAGCCAATTACATTTAATTTAAAAGCGTCTAGTGCTCGCTGCATGGGAAACATTCGATAACAGGGTTATTACTCTATATGCACACAATACTAGAACTGTATGTTAATAATAGTTATTCTTTATTTCCACCAATATGCCTTGAACCATCCTCCAAGGGGAGATGGGAGCTGGGCTCTAGCAGAGGGCCCGGGCGAAGCAGACTCGTCCACACTCAGGCCTCGGGGTGCAGGCCGTGCAGAGAGGCTTTGGCCAGACGGCAGCAGGCCCCGCCTCCCAGGCCCAGCTCTGGCGGGTGCTCTCTGGAGAGCTACAGATCCGTATAGAAACAGGGAGGAGCCAAATATTGTTGGGGCCCCGGAGAGGTCCAAGGGGCCCAGCTGGAGTGGGGGTGTTCCAGGGGGCTGTGCTACCCCACCTGTCGTTTGCAGACATTGACAAGCAGGGAAGCAGCCATTCAGGAGAGTGTAGGGACAGGCAAGGCCCCGGGCAGCGTGGCCACAGGGTTCTGGACTGGTCACTATTCCGGACCGGTCATGTACAGTCCCCTGGGTGGAGGGGGCAGGGAAGGGAAGTGGGCGTTGAAGTCACATCCATCTCTGCTGCTCATTCATGCCAGCTCCTGTTTGAGCCCCATCAACACCTGAGTCACCAGGTCCCTGGCGACAATGATAGCAATCAGGTTAGGAGCACATAATTGGATAATTCAATTGCTTTCCAGGGAGAGCTGCTGCTTAATTAAAGAGGACTGAAGACAGAACAAGGAGGCTGGGGAAGACCGCCCGATCATCAAGAGAGATTGTAACAACCTGACAAGGTGAGGAGTACACTGAGCTGTGACCACAGGCACGGCCACTGGCAGGAGTTGGGTGGCTGCCCTGAGCTGGGGGCTGTGGAGAACACCTGCTTGCTTCCCTGGAAAGGCTGGGAGAGGCTCACATCACAGCAGATTAGAAGGCCATCCATTAGTCGAGAATGTGAACAGGTTTGCATTTAAAAATAAACACAGTGTCCTAGAGTCTGGAGGTTCCTAGCTGTGTGACCTCGGGAAGTCAACCTCTCTGAACCTCGGTTTCCTGATCTCAGTCACAGGAGTGTACCTGTTGGGTATGGTGAGGGATCCTTTTAACATCTGATGCTTTGTAAAACCTTTTTCTATTAGCTATTTACTAAATAGGGCCATGAAGGTCTGTGTGTGTGTGCACGCCCGCTGATGCACAAGTTCAGATGTGCGTGGGAAGGAGCCCAGTGATGTGACTGTTCTTGGGGACGCGCGATGAAGCTGTGCTCAGCTAGCTGTGGAATGAGGCCCTGTCGCGCCTGCCAACCACACATTCTACTGTGTGCGAGAGCTCAGTGAATTCGTGTGTGGAAGCCTCAGGGCAGGCCCCACGGCGTGCCCAGCGCCCACAGAATGTCAGTTGTCTTTAAAGGGAAAGATAAAGCAATTAACACATCATGGACCTAGAGAAAGTGCCTGCTCAATTCCTGGTGTATATACATTTATTGTGAGACGTCAGTTCAAGAAACTCACTCCCATGACAAATAGAGATGACTGAACAGCCTCTGCCTCCTTCTGGTCATTCTCAAATGCACTTGAGAGTCACTTATAATGAATTAGGGAGAAGTCACCCAATGAGGTTATCATTATCATTCAGGGGGTGTTCATGGAGCACTGGTTGGGTGCAGGCTCCCGGCCGGGTGCTGGTGAGCAAGGTGGGTAGGGTCCCCACCCTCCGGACATATTGGTCCAGTCCAGGCCATGCCATGGCCTTTGGTCATGGAGGTAAGATGCCCTAAGTGGCAGGAGGAGGGTAAAGATGCCACAAGGGCCAACAACAGGCACCAACTGCAAGGGAGTGATTTTTTGCTCTCACCAGGGCAGGCAAAACGGTGAGTGTGACCCAGTTCTTGCCACCTCCCCTCCCATTTCTTGCAGGCTACCCCCGCCACCCTTCCTCGGAGAACAGAGTGGCCGCTCCCGCCGCGCCCAGGTTCTGTGTCGGGAGCCCTGGTGCCGGGGTTAATATCTTTAATTGGAGCTTTCTGGGGCTGGTGCGGAGCACCCCAGCTGGGAAAGCCGGCTGGGGAGGCTGCCCCAGGCTTCTCACTCTGCCCTGCGGTGAAGGAGTCTCTTCCAACTCCCCTAGGGAAGGGGTCCTTTCATTCTCCTGTCTTCTCTCTGCTGCCAGGCTTATTAGGGACAGCTCTGCTTCCTCCCCCAGGGCCAGGTATTGTCCTCCTCTTCCCAGCCCGCTGTGGTGCTTCACTACCAAATAAAACCATCCACAGGCCCAGAGCACCTGCTTCCTGGCTGGAGGGGGAGGGGGTGGTCCTTCCTGAGCTGCCCAGATCAAGTGGCTGGGGGTGTGGAAAGCAGCGGTGCCAGCTCCTGAGCAAGGGAGCGGCAGAAGCTCCGGCCTGGTGCCCTCCGTGGGGGACGATTGGGGGAAGAATCCAAGCTTTGCAGGGCTTCGGTCAGGGATGAGACCACACTGTAGGAAGTGCGGAAATAAAGTGGAAGAGCCTGCATGTGAAATATTTTTAAGGGCCATTAATATTAATAACATTGTCCCAAATAGAATAATGAGCAGGACTCTAATTAATCATTTTTAATGGCAGCTTTGCTTCCGTTTTCATATTGTATTTTTAATCAACAAGTCTCCCAAGGGGCCTTTCGCCACAGAATACTAACCGAGGGTGGCTGGTCCCCTCCCCCAGCCCAGTCGCAATCTGGAGATTGCTCCCAGGGCAGAACCCCCATGAGGCTGCCACAAAGGCCGGTGGAGATGACGGCCATCCACTCGTTGTTCAGCAAACATTTTAGAAGCGCCTACTGTGCACCCCGTCCTTCGCTCGGCTCCGAGGAGGCAGCGGAGCTCGGAGCATCTCAGCCCCGTCCTCATCAGCAGAGACGGACGCACGGGCAGCCACGGCCGCACGCAGAAGGGCTCGCCGGGAGATGCCTCGGTGTGATGGGGGCCTTCCGGGGAGGGGCCCGTCGCCTGTCCAAGCAGAGCAGGGAGGCTTCCTGGAGGAAGTGGCATGAGGCCGAGCCCTGAAGCATGGGCAGGGGTCCACCGAGGGGAGAGGGGGCACCCGGGGCAGACAGGCAGGCACAAAGGCCCAGAGGCAGGAACCGCAGAGTGAGAGGTTTGTGCACACAGCACATCTGACTGTACTGTAGACCGAGAGTTTGTGAGCTGCACACCCGCGTTCAGAGCAGCACAGCCGACAACCGCCCTAAGTGCAAGCGACCCAAGCGTCCGCCAAGGAATGGTGGCGAAAGAAAATATGTTAGATCTGCGTGATGGAAAAGCATCCAGCCAGGAAAGGGAATGAAGTCCTGTTACATGCTGCAACATGGGGGAACTTCAACATCACTACGCTACGTGCAGGAAGCGAGGCACAAGCGGCCACATGCTGCGTCATTCCACTTACGTGAAATGTCCAGAGGAGGCAGATCCTCAGAGACAGAGCAGACGGAGGTGCCAGGGGCCGCGGGAGGGGGAGGAGGGTGGCCGCTAGTGGGTACGGGGTGGGGAAAGCGTTTTAGAACTAGATGGAGGTGGTGGTTGCCCAGCACCGTGGACGTGCTCAATGCCACTGAATTGTTCACTTTCAGATGGTTAATTTACGTTATGTGAATGTCACCTCAAAAAAAAAAGTGCGAAAAGAAAGCGTGTTTGAGAAGCCAGGCAAGAAGCCACAGGCTGTGTGCGGTCCGTCTGTCAGGTGGCCCCCAGCCAGCAGTCCGAGCGCACCTGCAGCCAGCCCTCCCCCTCCCCCCAGCAGGAACGCCTCTACGCCCGGCACTGATGGCGATCAAGTTCTCAGGTTTGCCAGGAATTTTCTGGAAACGGTTGTGATGACTGGTTAGCGATCCCTTTATTGAGGATCCAAGGAGTAAATGTACAGAGACTGCTGGAAAGTGCCTGGCACAGAGCTAAGGGCAGACACGTGCACAGTGACAAGAACAGCCACTCAAAAGGATCGAGAACCTTCTTTGGCCCAGGCACGCAGGCCAGGCTCCGCCTGTATTATTCCGTGTCACCTCCTACCAGCCCTGTCAGCCGGGTGCTGATGTGGCCCCCAATTCACCAAGGAGGAAATCAGCAGCTCAGAAAGGTTAAGTCACTTGCCCAAAATCTCAGAGCTGAGAAGGAGCCGGCCCAGCCTGGATTCGGGCCTGTCCAGCTCCCCAGGCTGCGCCCCTGACCACCGTGCTCCGTGCTCTGTGCTCCGTGGCTGCCTAAGTGATAAACTATTAAAAACGAAAACAGACAGACAGACAAAGCAGCCTCCTTCCCGGGCCCGCCCTGCCCCCTTTGCCATGGCCTTGTGACGCTCTCTCTGCTTCGAAAGCCTGGATGGGCGTCATTTTCTGTCCCCTTGGCCACGTCGTCCAGCGGACGTGGACGGCAGCGGCGACAGGGCTCCGGTCTCCGTGCTGTGCGTGTGCGGCCCCCCCGCGGCAGTCCGCGTGCGGCTGCGGCAGGCAGGCTCCCAGGCAGCCGTGTCCCTCCCTGGCCTGGGGGGAGGGCAGGTGCCGGCAGCCTCAGAGGCAGCGCTGCAATTAGCACGAAGTGAGAGTGACCATTGTCACCACTCTATTGACGGCTGGAGAAGGGGGTTATTGGAGGATGTAAAGCGAGGGCAGGTGACCTCGTAACTTGCAACTGGAGTATTGACTGGCCGTCGGGAGACTTACACGTCCCCAGCGAAGCTTGCTGTCACCCCGGACAGGCCAGGAACAGGCCAGTTCAGTCTCCTTTGTGTGCCCCAAGGTGGGCGCCTGCCAGGGGCCAGCTCTTGAGAAGATGCCCCCTCTGGGGGGTTACAGAAGGTGCTAGGCACGCAGCGACAGCTCTCACGGCCAAGACGGGAGGCTGCCCTGGAGTGTTTGTGACAAACAGGTACAACGGTCAGCACTCGGCGCGCCAAGACGCGGAAACGTAGCCCCCTAAGGTGACGGGGAAGGTGACGGGCTAACACGGAGGCAGACGGCGCGGCGGTGTGAATAAAAGACTGCGGTGTGTGCAAAAGACTCGACTCACTTCCCAGGGACCTCCCCGGATCCATCAGAGCTGGTCCTTCTCGGGGCTGCCCCTTTTTGCAACCCATCGGAGGGTCATGGACAGGCTTTGGCCTCGCATTGGTCTGAAACATAAATGCTAACAAGACGAGGGCGAGGTGATATTTCTTATTGACTTGGTTGTAAAGGAAGTCAGGGAACCAAAGGCAGGTGGCCAGGAAGCAGGACCAAGCTGCCACGAGTTTGAATTCCATAGCAACGGATGGGCCCCCGAGCCACATCATAACCCAGAGCCCGGGAGCCCAGGAAGGAGGTGGCGGAACACTCACAAATGACATTTTTGGTGGCTTCTTTGGCAACAACAAGGGACAGAAGGCTCCGGTGCTGTGGCAAGGCCACCCACCTACAGGGTCCCCATTTGCCAGGACCCAGGAGGGGAGGAAGGAGGGATGCAGGGTCTTCCTCGGGGGCTGAGGTTCAGCCGGGCGTGGGAGAGGGCTTGACCCCACCACGGGCAGCCACGAAATAGCCAGCAGCCTCTTGGACAGAGACAGGGAGCTCAGCAGTCAGCCACCCTTGGTGACAGGCAGAGGCTCAGGGCCCCCAGCCTCCCAGACAGCAGCCTGGCTTGTTTGGCGTGTTTGTCTCCTCGCCACCCCCACACTACACCACCCCCACCCCCGCCCCGCTTTAAGGAGCCTTGCTCAGAGGCTAGGGCTCTGAAGGTGCAGAGCAGCAAAGGCCCCGAGTAATGGGGGCTGGCGGAGGGAGGCGGGCGGCGAGCTCAGGAGAATCCCATTAAGGAACAAGGCTAATCGATACGGGCTGTGACCGGGAAGGTTTAAAAGCCTCTCTACGGGGCCCACTCCGCTCCGGTCGGCGCAGAGAGGTGGCTGCAGAGCTGAGGACGCCCCTCGCTGGGAACGGGCACCGTCTCCTCAGAGCCTGGGCGGGGTGTCAGTGCCCCCGAGGGACTTGGGGACACAGGCATGGGAGCCCGTCCCAGGACCTTCATGTCCCAGCGCTGGACGGGACCCCAGATTTCTCCTCGGGACCCTTCCCTCCCGTGCTACAGGTGAGGCCACTGAGACCCAGGAGGGGAGAGGATTGGCCTGAGGCCATGTGGCTGGAGGGTCCCATGCCGCTGCCTCCTGGCACGGGCGACCTTGCCCTTCAAGGCCTGTGACCGTGGCCAGACCCCCGACTTTCCTTTATTGCTGTTAATGGTGGCAGCAATCTGGAAACCAGCCCTGAGGGATTAAACCTGCCGTGCCCTGGGCTTGCTCTGGCTGGGCAGCGTGCCTGCGGCCACAGGGGATTATGGGAGAGATGGGACTGCGGTGAAAGCTGGACCTTCCAAACACTGGCACGTGGATCCCCTTGTCATTCCATTTTGGAGAGGAGCAAACAGAGACCTGGAGGTCTTGTGAGTGGCCTAAGGCCACGTGGCCCCAGGCCCAAGCTCCATTCCCCAGACTCCGGAGCCCGGCTCCTGGACGCTGCATGCGGCAGTGTCCTTGGGGGTCACAGGGAGGGTGGAGGCCCCACCCTGATTTGTCCTGTGTCTCGGGGTTTTCAGGGGCCAGTAACCGGGCCACTTCCCAATTTAGCTGCCACCACCTGGGCGAGATGGCTGAGGTGGTGGGCTCACTCTGAATGGGTTCCTGGAGTCAGCAGGTTGGGGAGGTGCTCTGGCCAGCACCGCCCACCTTCCTGGTCAGGCCCCTGTCAGGGTCAAGGTCACTAGGAAAAGAGTCTAGTAAGGCCTGCACTGCCGCTGATCCATAGGATGACCTTCTCCGGGCCTTTGTGTCCCCATAGAATGAAAGGGTCTCCAAAGAGGCTTTGGCCAGTCGTCAACATTATCATGTGAATGGACCATTTATGGAGGCTCATTGTGGGCCAAGCCCTGGAGGGTGGAATACTATGCAGCTATGAAAAAGAATGAACACAATCTGCATGCATTTGCTATGGGGCAGCCCCCAGGACACACCATTTAGTAAAACAATGACAACAATGGTGCAGATCAATGCTTCAAGTGTGCTACCTTTTGTATAAGAAAAAGAGGCATAATAGGAATACACTCCTATGTATCTTCCTATTTGTTTGTGTTTGCAGGCAGAGGATAAATAAGTAGGTGACAGAATGCTTGCCTGCAGTGGCGGGGGGTGGGGTGGGGGAGGTGAGGGGGAGCCTGGGAGCCTGGGAGCCTGGCGAGCAGAGGCCGGACTTCTCTGCATTCACCGTCCCGTGCAGTTTTGATTTGGGAACCACGTGATGCAGGAGGGTGTTTGGGGCAGGGGGCGGGGTGGGGGGGTTTGCTGTCAGGTTCGCGGCTTGTGAGCCGGGCTCTCCTCTGTGTCCACCGCGAGCCCTGGTGGGTTACCGCCCCTTCCAAGCCTCTGCCTCCATCTGAGACTGGAGGCGGCCCCTCACTCCCGGGATGCTGGGAGGGTAAGTGCAGGGCCAAGGGCTTTTTTCATGGAGTCCCTTTGGCTTCACTCCTAGACGTCCTTTGTTCAGGAAGAAGCTGGGTCTAGGGCAGGGCCGGGGCGGGGAGTCCACTCCCAGTTGGTAAGAGGAAATACATGCGTTGTGTAGGACATCATTAACCATGCCCACTCCTCACCTTTTGATCACACTTCCCCATTTGTAAGAACTTCCCTAGGCCTTTCTCATTTTATCTTGAAGCTCCCTAAACACCCCCATTTTTAGATAGGGATGCTGAGGAGGTCCCCGGCCTCTGCTCCCACCGTCCCGCCCTGTCCTTGTTGGAGCACCTAGGCCTCGGCCTGGGCCCAGGCCCAGGCGTGTCCACTCTTACGGCAGAGCCAGGGAGGCACAGGCGGGAGGGGAGGGCCAAGGAGAGGTGGGAGGCCCCGGGGAAGGCTCGGGGCGCGGCAGGGGCCGCTGGGCTTGCGGCTGACGCTCAGCACACAGCCCCAGCGTGCCATGTGCTCCTGGCGGCTCATGCTGACATGGCCCTGGGGTCGGGTGCCCATCCTGCCACTTGCTAGTGACCTCAGGCAAGTCTCTGGACTTGCTTACATTGTGTTCCACCCGCACGGCCCCCCCAAGGGGACTCCCCAGACGATGCATAGGAGGCACGGGACCCACGCCTGGCCTTCGGTACGTGGTAAGCTGGGACAATCTCCTCTCTGTCATCTGTGTTCTGCTGAAAGTGACACCATATGCCTCCATTTTATGTAAACTGTCTGCAAGGGGGCCACCAAGCAGATGGCTTAGAAGCAATGTCTTAATACATGAATATGTACATGAATAATCGACTCATTTAAATTCTCTGTGCCTCGGTTTCCTCATCTACGAAGTAGGAATAATCTCCACCCCGTAGGTGGGTGTGGGGTTCAATGAGAGAAGGCACGTGGGTGCGTGAGGCCCAGGGCCTGGCCCGTCACAGGGCACCGATGCAGGCCAGCTATTAATTGTCATTATGAGTAAATGAGGCAGCTAGTCTGTTCCTCCCAAAGCTGTCCCTTGCCAGTCGACCACAGGAGCCCAGGGGTTGGCGTCACGCAGGCCCAGCCCTGCGAGGCTCGCTCCGGCTCCCTACGTGGACCCAGGTGGAGGTGGTGGGCCAGCTGGGGGAAAGCGTGGTCTTGCGGGAGGTGCGCTTGGAGCCCTGAGAAATGGCTGGTCAGTGAGCCTCCCGGAGGGCTCGCGGGGCGGCGGCAAGGAGGGGCCCAAAGGGAAGGCAGCCCCTCTGCCCTCGGGGGGCTCCTCCTTCCCCACCCAGGGACCCTTCCCTCCAGACTCGGCTGCCTGTCACTTCTGGCCCATGAGCCGCCTCCCTGCCTCTGCGTGTGCTGTCTCCTAGCCTAGATTGCCCTTCCTCCCCTTCAGCCAAATTCTAGGCAAAATAAAAGGCCCAGGTCAAAAGGGTAACAGCCACCAGGTCCCATCCCTGCAGCTGTGGCCTCCGCGGTCCTGGAAGATCCTCTAAGACAAGGACCACCGGCGGGCAGACTGGTTTCAGGGAGCAGACCACAGAAACAGAGAAGTGGGGTCCCCTAGGTCCAGGGACTAGGCTGGGATCAGGGAGTTTCCTTTCTGTCTCTCCCTCTGTCATCTCAGCTCTTCTCTGTGGGGGAGCCCTCTTCTCTCTAACCAAGGAGGGAAGAGGAGTTTTCCCCCTTTATTCATTAGGAAAACTTTCAGGGAAGAACTCTATTGGCCTGGCCTGGGTCACTCACCCACTTATGGTCCAATCACTGTTCCCTGAAGGAGAATGGGAGGAGGGCGCTGGGTAGCCAGAAAGGATATGCTGTATGTCCAGTATGACACTCACACCTGCACTGGGAGGTGAGGCCGGGGCGGAGGCATCTGCAGTTTCCCTGAATCCCCCCGCACCCCGTTCCTTCTCCCAGCACCACTGTGGGATCAGTTTTCAAGGGCCTTATCTCCCATGACAACTCAAACAGACCCAGGTGTCCTGAACTCCACACCCCCCCATCACCTTGACATGCACAGGGTGGGGCAAAAACAGGTCTACAGTTGTTCACATGGAAAAACAGTACAATAGTTAATAAACAACAGTATAAGAATAAACTCTGTGTTTCACATACTCACGACCGTAAACCTCCTTTGCCTCACCCTGTATTATATCCACACACAGCCCAGACCAGCACTTACTTAATTTTTTAAATTTTGAATCATCTGATATTCACCTGCAATGTGAGTGCTTTAAAAGGAATCTTTGTATCATGAGAGTAAACGGACCGTCAGTACGACCGGCTGCAGACATGGGGTAACTATGAAAATAAACACAGCGGAAGCCAAGCACCGCTGTCCATTTGCAGGGGTCCCGCTGCCCCGAGGCCGGGGGCCCGAGGCGGGGGAGGGAGAGCGGCAGGTGCCGGGAGGCGGGGAAGACGCAGGAGCCCTGAGTCAGGAACTTCCCTTTAAGTGACATGAAGGTTGAAAAAGACTTGGAAAGGGAGTCGTTCTCACTGCGATTTAACGTTCTTCAGCATCGTGCCCAGTTCCACGGAGGCCCTTCCACATACCGCCAGGGCCGCGTACCAGGCGCTGGCAGGCTGGGAAGTCATCCATAAGGAGGCTCCACAGGGGGTCCCTATGCCAGATTGCAGGAATCCAAACCACCAGATCTGCTACATCATCCATCTCCCCTTTGCCCTTGGTCCCGGAGGGTCTGACTGACACCAAAGGCTGAGCCAGTCCTCTGCGGAGGGTCCTGGGAAGGCCAGGGGCATGGGACCCTATTATTACAGGTAACCCTCCTCCGCAATGAGCAGCAACCTCTGACCCTCCATCGGCTGCGGCTGATGAATTGGTAGCATTGTAGTATTTTGCTCAAAATAACTTGCGGCCCCGAAGTCACCCACCGGCAGAGACAACCCCACCCCAAGGTTAAATTATTAATAAAATGGCCAAGTGACTGGAGAAGCTAGAATGAGTTCTCCATGGGCCTTGCTTTGAAAGAAAGGCGAGCAGGGATACTTGCCAATCTTGAGCGAGGCCATGGGCCTGGCTGGATATGCCTGCTTTTATCAATGGCAAAGACATCCGCTCCCGGCTTCTGCTTTCTATTTTATATTTTCAGTAATGGGGGGCCGCTGGGGGAGGGTGGAGGAAATCCCCACTTTGAAAAAGAAACTCAAGTCCTGGCTGGAGTGGCTCAGTGGATTGAGCACTGGCCTGTGAACCGAAGGGTTGCTGGTTCACTTCCCAGTCAGGGCACAGGCCTGGGTTGCGGGCCAGGTCCCCAGCTGGGGGCTTGCGAGAGGCAACCACACGCTGATGTTTCTCTTCCTCTCTCTAAAAGTAAATAAATAAAAAAGGAAGAAATTCAAGTCAGGACTTCGTACTTTGAACAGGAAGCAGGGGAAGGGGACTCTTCACTAGTGGTTTATTTTGGAGGCTCGTGGAGAGTGGGGCGGCCTGTGAGAGTTGCTTATTGAAAGGAAATGATTGATCACTGGCGGTCAATAGCAGTAAAGAGTTCTGCCTGGATCGTGGGCCTGGAGGACTCAGGAACCGTGTCCTCCTGGCTCCCTTTCCCTGCCAGGGTTTGGGGCGCCCTCCTGGGCCTGCGGGCGAGTTTAGAGTGGAGAGGAGGCCCAGGGGAGCCGCGTTCCTACGCCCCTGCACCCGCACAGGACGGCCTTCGCCCTGATGGCCTTTGCTCTGACGTCGGATGGCACACGACGCTGTTTTCTGTTTTCTGGATGCAAATGGGCTTCCCCCCGCAGGAAACCCAACACCGAGTTTCCTGATACGGGATCTTAGTGGTTACAGGGAGCGGGATTGAGGAGGAAGTAGGTACAGCCACCCTAAATAATGGGTTTCTAATGGACTTAGAAAAGCTTTGTTACCTCTCCGGTGGTCTCCTGAACCAGACGGTCAGCTAGGGGCTGGCTGTTCAGAAGGGGAGACCAGAGGGCGGCGCCTGCGGACTGAGGAGGGAGGCCGAGGACGGTGGCCCCCCGCCCCCTGGTGCCCCGCCGCCCGCCGCCCTGGTTTCCACAGAAAGCTGATGTTCACAAGGACCGCAGGCTGCCGGCAGTTAAAAAGGGTGGATAAAACCGTGGAATTAAGTTTTATGAGCCCTGATCAATACTGAGACGATGCCAATAACAGCTTGTATTCCTCTCGTGACAGGCCCAAACCCTTTATTCAGATTTTCCGCTTTCCCTCCGAGTCCTTTGTGAGAGGCAGGAGGGGGCGAGAGGGGCAGCTGAGGCCTCCCGCCCTGTCTTAAGGTCCCCAAGTTCAGGGGACCCAGAAGGAAGAGGGGCCCAGGCTCTCTCCTCGCCTGGGTCCCTCTGGGTAAACAAATGCAGCGTCAGCACGTCAGGCAGAGGAGCATCCGAGAGCCCTGGAGGAATCACCTAACCTACTTAGTATTTTGGGAAAATTATACAGGATCAAGCTGAGACCAGAACTGCAGGATGATCCGCACAAAAGACAGAAGCCTTGCTCTCTAGTCCCTCACCCAAACTTACCAGCCGTGGCCACCTCCCCAAAGGACACGTGGAAGAAACGGCTCCCTTCCCTCCCTTCGACGAGTGTTTTATCCCCTCTCCCCAGTCAAGCCGTTCCTAGAGCCTATGAATTTGATAGATTCTCCCCAGGCAACGACCTGAAGCTGTAGCGTGAACGGGTTGTCTGTCTGGTGTGGGAGGCGGAACTGAGCCCAACCCAGCCCACCCACAGCTACCCCCGCGGGGCCTGGCCACCCTCCTGCATCCTTTGGCTTCACTTGGACCATGGCTCCCGAGATGGGACTTGTCAACCCAGGTCACTGAAAAGACAGGGGCTCAGGGAGCTGAAGGCTTTGCTCAGACAGAGGCGGGAGTCCCTGAGTCTGTCAGGAGCCACGGAGACTGGGCAGCACATACCCGGCCTTGCTCCCTGCTCACCCCGCTGATCCAGACCCTCAGAAGAGCTCAGAGGTAGCAGGGCCACATTCAAGTTCACAAACTGCAGCACCTTTTGCTTTTAACCACCCCCCATCCTTGGCCTTCTAACCCTCTCTGACTCAGGCTGGAATTCCCTCATGTCCCTGGCACCCTGTGTGTGTGTGTGTGTGTGTGTGTGTGTGTGTGTGTGTGTATTTTTTTTTTTTTGCCTTCCCTCCCTCTTCCCTGAAAGGGCCCCTACCCCAGGCACAGCTCCTTTAGGGCAACAGATTTCACTATATAGATTTATATAAATATATTTTTAACCATTGCTAAGCCAAACACTATCTTTTTTTTAATCTGCCGAGGAATGATTTGCTGTATACACCAAGAATCCCAAAGCGAGTCCCCTGCACAGTGGGGGAGGCGGACACCTGTCGGGGTCACTGCCGACGAGGCCACCGTGTTCGGGGTGGGCGCCGGGTTAGTGTGAGCAACCCCTAGGCTTCCTCCGGACTCGGAGGGTCCACGTTTCACTTGTCTTGGCATTTTTGGTTTATCTTTAGCTTAGATTATCTCCTAGTTTGTCTTTCTCTGTGTTTCTGTTTTACATAACAAGTGTCCTTTAAGACAGACTGCATTTGGAATTCTGTAAGATAAATGACTTAGTGTCTTCAACAAGTAAATGGCATTTAAATGCTGTAGGTTAAGAGATTAAGAGACAAATGCAAGATGTCATCCTTATTTGGGTCCTGACTCAAGTGAACCAAATGTAAAAAGATGTATTTTTAGACAATCAGGGACAAAATTAAGAAGAACCAGGTATTGGATGACACACCATAAGGAATTATCTTTCATCATGTTAGATGTGATAATGGTATCGTGGTTATACTTCAAAAAGTCTTCATCTGTTGGAGGTGCATTCTGAAGTAATTACCGATGCAATGACATGGTGTCTAGGATTTGCTTTACAGTGTTCAAAAAAAAGAAAAAAAAAAGGAAAAAGAAGAGCAAAGGATATGGAATAAGAATAGCTAAGTGTTTCAGCCATTGAACCTGGATGATGGACACATGGAGGCTCAGGTTCATGTTGCCTTCTGCGTATGTTTGAAATTTTCTACAATAAAACATTAGGTTTTTTTTTTTAAACCCTCACCTGAGGATACATTTCATGGATTTTAGAGAGGAAAGGAGGGGGTGGGGTGGGGGGGAGAGAGAGACTCATCAATGTGAGAGAGAAGCATACATTGGTCGCCTCCCATATGTGCCCTGACCAGAGATACCTAGGTATGTGCCCTGACCAGGGATTGGTCCTGCAGTCTTTTCGTGTATAAGATGGTGTCTGAACCAACTAAGTCACCCAGTTAGGGCAAATGTTAAAGTGTTAAGGCATGTGCCACACTCAAATATGTTAAAACACAGCCTCTACTGATTGCATGTTGCTTTTGTCAGAATCCTGATCTGTTCGCGTCTCTCGGAGAGCGGGAGGGAAGGGGGCCGGTGCATGTGTGGGAAAGTTCTCTCTGCTCCGCTGGACGGTAAGATTCCTGGGGACAAGGACCCCTCTGTCCATTTTGTTATCTTTTCCCAGCTCGAGTAGAAGCCTGAATCCAGTAGGTATTTAATATATGTTTTTGGCTGGTTGACCACAGGATACAGAGATACTTGGGGAAGCTCCACTAACATCCCAAAGGCCATGGACTTCCCGGCAGTGGGGGTTTGTAGGCTAAGCAGGCAGGTCCCTAAGCTTAGTAGCCATTCTTCTGCTGGGACCGCATATGCAGGGGCGCTGTGTGTGGATAGCTATACAATTGGATCTTGTTAAAACGTTTGCCATAATTTATTACAGCGTTCCTCATGAAATACCTTCTGACCAGGGTGGAGAGAAACCTTGCTTTGGAAACAGGGCAGTGCCCACGAAGCAAAGGTGAATGACTGGGCACAGTCTCGCCGAAGCTGTGTGGGTCTGGTGTGCGTCCTGCTCTCATTTAACATCTTTATGGTGACCAGGAAGACGGAGTCAATGGCGCGCTAATGAAACTTTCATAAGGTCCTTCACTGGGGGGTGTCGCTGTCTCTGGGAAGGGCAGAGAGGTGCTGCAGAGGCTCAGAGGGGGTTAAAGATATAGATGGAAAATAACACAATACGATTTGGCTCAGAGGGAGAAAGACAAATTCAATTGGGAAGCAAGTCTAAAACAGGAAATCCCCTGGAGAGAAGAACAATGCAAAAATAACGCGGAACGAGGTGCAGGCAGAGAACAGCCGTAGCTGGAAGCGTGATGTGAGGAAAATGGTCAAGGTGCTGGAGGACATTCCAAAAGAGGACGTATGCGCCAATGGCGGGATCCCCATGTCCCCGCCTTCCTGGAGCATCGCAGACCCCACCGGCTCCATCCTGGGCCACACAGGTCCCTCGGGGCCCAGGCCCTCCACTTGGGAAAATGTCCTTACAGGCTGTGGGGAGGGAATTCCTGCTATGAGGCCGTCCTGGCTCCAGGAGGTGAGACGTGCATCATCTCCCAGAAGCTTCCTTCTCTCGGCGGGCACAGCAGGCCAGGGCATGTGGGCCCCTGGACGGCCCGGGGACTCGGGCCAGGGAGGCCGACCCACGAGGAGGCTCTTCGTGGTTTTCTGGACCAAAGAAAGGGACCTTGTGGCCTCCGGAAATGATTCCCAGAGGCTGGAGAATGGGAGATCCGGCTGCTGCGTCCTGCAGAGGCATCTTCCTCCACTTGGAGATGCCAGCGCCATTTCTGCTTCATTTGCTCAATATATATTCTGTGAGTACGCACTGCAATGCCAGGCACCCAGACAGGCATGGCTCCTGTGCTCCTGGAGCTCAGACCCCGGCGGAGGTTACACTGGGGCTTCGGTGGCCCCTGCCTCTAAAGGAATCAAGAAGAGGTGGCGATGTGATGATCTTTTCTAGGAAGACATCGTCTTCCTAGATTGAACAAACCTTTTCTGCCCCCTCCCTTAAAAAAAAAAAACCCAGAAAAATACAACATGTTTAAGTGATGATCAGGTGATTAGCAGTGATTAAAGAAGAGGGGAGAGGGGCTTGGAAAGATGAGGATAAATGACAAGAACAAGAGAGTAAGATGCAGATCCTTGTCAAGTTCTGATACTCTGAGGCTGGAAGAGTATTGCCCAAGGGGCGGCCCCCCGGCTGATGGTTATTTGGGTCTGAAGTCAACAATTTAATGAGAAGGACAACCAGCCAATGCCATGGAGTTGACAGACTTTGGAGTGAGCAGACTGAGTTTCAAGTTCAAACTGCAACTCCTACTAGCTGCGCGACCGTGGGCCGATCACTTAACCTCTCTGACACTCCTCGGTAACGCGAGACTCTCGACAGCACCTTCTTCTCGGGAGCTGCTGTGAGGCTCATGTGAAATAGCACATTTAAAGTGCTTTGTCCTGCATCTGACCCTTGGTAAGCAGTCAGTGAATGTATCTCTTAGGACCTTATTACTATGCAGCAGACTGTTGGCAACACCAGCGTTTCCTGAGCACCTGCAGGTAGCGCGACTGCCACGTGTTTGCACTTTCTGCCTGTGTGGGGTGCTGCCAGCACCCTCGGAGTCTCCCCGTGGGACAGTGTAACACGGTAACAGTGAAGGGGCACGGACTGTGGCACTTTTTCTTTCCTGGTCTTTCCTTTGGTCAAGTCATTGTCCACGCTCTTCATTTATTACTCACCGACGTTTCCTGAGCACCTTCTCGGTGCCAACCTCTGGGGAAACAGAGGTGGAAAAGCCCACCCTCGGCCCAGGACGCTACCAGTGCAGAAGACACACTTCACAAACTGCTGTGCACTTCATTTCCTTGGGACCCAGGCCAAGAGGCTGGTCCCCAAAGACAGCGCTCTGCCTGTTCTTCTTCCACCTTTGAAATTCGAGCCTCTTTATGTTTCTTTGTCATTCTCCTGACTTCTGTTCTGCATTGTCATCGAGACTGAAGGGATGGGCTTTGAGTTAGGAAGACCTGGGTTGGAAGCCCCGCCCTGCCCCTGCTGTGCTCTGTTACCTTGGAGAAGTGACGTAACATTTCTGAGCCTCCATCTTCTCCGCCAGGAAACGAGGATGGTGGGGCCCTCCTCCTACCATCACTGTGAGGACTGAATCAGTTAATCCGCCTGCCTTGGGAAGCCCTTCTCCTGCCGGGCAGGAAGTACTCCGTCAACAGTAGGTGGCAAGCTAATAGCTCTAGTCAAATGGCCTTTGACAGTAACATGCTTTATTTTATCCAATAAAACCCAATGACTTATTTCGTTTTGTTTACTTTTACATTGATTTGTATCCAAAAGGCCAAATGATCTTGAAAATGCCAGTTCTGCTGAGGTCATCCCTGCTCTGGGCCTCGGTTTCCCCACCTGTAGGACTAGACGTCTGGATGCTCGGTAGCCTCCGAGGCCCCTCCCATCCCCAAAAGTGCACTGCCCGTGGCTGAGGCTCGAGCAGGGAAGGAGGCACCCGTGTCCTGACTGTCTGTGATGCACCCGGACAGATGCCAAGCAGAGAGCGAGGCCTGGGGCTGAAAAGTGTAACCGTGGGGGGGCGGCGGGGGCGGAGGGCGTCACTGAGTCTGAGGAGGTGTGGCTGTTGGGACTTAGGGATGGGCAATGTGGACTAAATGTCAAGCAATGCTCTGTGACGGGGGAGGGGGGTGGGGCGTGGGAATCCGCCATCTGGGAAGTTCCCAGCCTGTCCCACCGGGATGGCCTGGCCAGCCGGTGTGGGCCCAAGCATGTCTTTGCGGGGTGGGGGCCTCTGGCCTCCATGGGACCTGAGCTTCTAAGCCCACCATGTCTAGAGGCGCAGGGGTTGGGGGGCAGGCCCGGGTCCACCGCAGCAGGTCCACAGCAGGCGGCCGGCCGTGGGCAGACCGGGAGCCTCTGGTGTCTGCTGTGCTTCCAGATTCCACAGCCTCCCCCCGAGAACCTTTACGTGCACGCTGTCCTGTCCCCCTCGCTGCCCTGTGAAGCAGAAATAATCATCTCAGTAGCACAGACAAGGAGACCGAGGGTCAGGGAGGCCGAAGGACTTGCTGGCGTCACACAGTCAGCAGGGAATGGCAGCGGGATTCGAACCCTAAAGCCCGGAACGTTCCACTGCCATAGGAGACATGTCCACACAGCCCAGAACCGCGTGGGTGCCCTGACCTTAATCCTGTCCCTGTAAATGCCTGTCACACCAGCAAACTAAGGAATAGCGTCTGCGCTTTTATTTCAGGATGTTTTCATGCTAACCCAGGGCCACAGGACATGCGTCACTTCGTTCCCACAGGTGATGAAACCAAGCTCTATGGAAGTAGCAAGGTTGCCAGATACGCTGGTGAAGTCGGGCCTGGAATTCTGCATTCCCAACGCCTAACCCACTGTTGTCTTTCTTTTTCATTGTTTCCTTTAATTATACTCTGCCGGCATGTATTGCTTTTTGAGGGCTCGGGGCCTGGTGAGAACCCCCCCGCCACAGGGAGGCTGTGTGAGATGTGGGGCTGCCCTTGGAGGAAAGATGGCCAGGGAGGGGCCGTGCATGGAGATAAGTCAGAAAAAAAAAGATAAACAAAAGGCAAGTGGTTTGGGGCGAGTCTTTCAGCTTCTTAAGGCTCAGGCTCCTCTGTGGAGTGCGGAGTCCTGACCTCCAGCCCCTCCCAACTCCTGCAGGCCTCAACCCCAGGCGTCGCTCTTGTTGGAAGGGCGCGTGGAAAACCTCTGGCGTTGGGGGGGGGGGCGCCTGGTGCGCAGTAGGTCCTCTATAAACAACGCCATCACGGCGGAGAAAAGGGGGTGTTGTGCTGCAGCTTAGTGGCTGCCCCAGCTGAGGAGCAGTGGGCCACTTTTTGGGAAGAGAGACAAACTTCAGAGAAGCCTGGAACTCCAGCTTTGGTACCCTTGAGGATGGAAAAGATTCCAGGTCTCTTTGTCCCTTGAACCTCAGGCGCTTTGTGTGACGATTAAACAGCAGGTCACTCACCAGGCGTTAATGGTCGGCGTGTTCTGGGTCTCCTGGCCCAGCACCTTCTGGGCAGCACCCAGCTGGACTCTGGACAGCCGAACAGTGGGAGCGGGGCCGCCGCGGGGCCTCGCCCGCTGATGCTTGCAGCGCCCCCTCCCTCATCACCAGGGCCAGCTATTTGCAAACAGCTTAGGCATACATACAGGCAATCAATATCACAAAAGATAAATCTGCAGCAATTGACTCCAGGCTGTACTGTCACTAAGTGACAATGAAAAATGATCAGCACTTGAATACATTGCGTTTTTATCTTTAAATCTTTCTACAGAAGCCGTGTCGATATCAGAGCACTAAATAATCTCTAGATAGCAGGAAGACGCAAGAACATCTTTTTTTCTTCATGGAAGATGGATGTAGCTTTTTTTCAAAGGCCTTAAATACTGATGCAAAGGACCAGCTCTCTCAGTGCGCTGCAGTGACGTGCTGCCCAGCCAGTCCTCCGAGGGTGATCTGAATATCTAACTGCACTCTCCCATCAGTGTTCTTTAAATAACAGAGCAGGGCTGGGAGGCCTGTTCCAAGCCCTAATGAATCCATCCATCAAGGCTTCCTGCTTCTCCTTCCTCAGGCCGAGCTCGGCGAGCCAGATGGGGAAATCGAGGCAGACGGAAGTTTAGAGTCTTGTCTAATGAAAGTCACCTGGGAACCCAATGTTCCCCGGATTCACTCCTGTGGTCCTTGCGAAGAGGGCAGAGCCAGTTCCACTGGGGACTTAAGACAGAAGTTACATGAGCAATCAGATTGCTGAGTATCATCCTCAGATACTTGTAAGTCGGGTGTGAGACACCATTAGACGTCAGGAATGCTGAGAAATCAGCCTTTGTCTTTCAAGCTTAAGGGTGTCGGGGTGGAAAGGCGTTTGCTTAGCCAGAACAACAACCATACGCTGAGTGGTAGCAGACCCAACCTTGCACCCAGAGCTCTGCATGCACCCTCGCAGCTGAATGGGCCTCACCGTAGCCCATGAGGCGCGACTCATCAACTCCGGTTTACAAATGAGGCGACGTTGCCAGAGTGACGGGGAGTCAGGGCAGGGCAGCGGACCTGGGCTCGAGTCCCAGGCTCTGTGTGAACTGGGGCAAGCCACAGCCTCCTTTGGCAGACTTCATGAACCCTGGAAACCCCCAGCCTTCATCATTGTTTGTTCTGTGAATCTTAAAGTCAGCAGGCAGACTGCGCTTCCCAGCATTCGCTGCGTGCCTGCTGCATGCCAGGTCACGCAGACATTGGTTTGCAGAACTGCAGTTGGGCAGTGCATCTTCTGTTCTCCGAGTGGAGAGAGAGTCTCCAAACACCGGTCCCCTCCCCTAAAGTTATTGGAAAAGATAATCAGATATTACATTAATCAGCTCTACTGTGCCTGGCGCTGTCGGGGGTTGATATAGAACATTCAAAGAAGAAGAAAACAAAGTTTGTGACTTGAAAGCCTTTGCAATTATGCTGGAGAGAGGAGGCTGGTGCCGATAAAATACGCTCTACTATCCAGCCTCAGACCAGGGCTGGGAGGCTGCGGGGCAGCACAAGAGCACTGGAGTCTCTCTGGTCCAGAGTCAGTCGGTAGAACCCTGGGGTCAGATGCCCCCAGCGTGGGGCTGGAGCCCCTCTCTCGATGCAGAGCTAGTAAGAATCAGCACAGAACATACAAAATTAGACACTTGCTCCCTCTGACAAAAAGCCCTGAACACCCTGCTGACTTGGGAAATGGACCTAACCAAGGGGACCAGGGTATAGTATCAGGACTGACTAGGAAAGTGGTAACCTAATAAACGGTGCTCTAACCTACCTGGAGAGAGACTATGAACAGAAAAGCGCTGGTCACCATCAAGCTTCAAAGGAGGGGAGGGACCAGTCAGTCTACCCAGTGCTGCCCCAGGAAGAGGGGCGCTGTCCAAGGTAGCACTCCCAAGTCTCTTCGGCAGCCTGCCTCCCAGAAATGCTCGCGGGAAGAGTTCCAAAATCCAGCACGGCGGCCAAGTACTGCACACACCGCATCCCTCCGCGAGACTCGATGTGGGCATTCGGTCACTGAAGTCCAGAGAATTCTGCAGCAAATAAACAAAAACCCTTCCTTATCCTTGTTTAACTGGGCATGTCCGAAACTTACTTGGAGGTGGGGTGGGGAAAGGAATGTCTGAACATGAAACACAGGTTAGAAGAGAATGACCTAAAGATTAGATCAAAGGCATTAATTGGTATCGCAGAAAAAGACAAGAGAGAAATAGCAGGAAACAGGCTTAGAGAGCCTTACACACTCCACTAAGATATCCACCGGCTGAGCAAGATCTTCCAGGTGTGTTGTATCTGGTGAAAAAAGCTGGATGGAGAAGAGTATGTAAAGTATGCTCTCATTATTTTTTTTAACAAGATGGGTGAAAAAATATGTGAATATATAAATTACATATAAACACATACACACATGCGTATACATATGCACACATACTTTTATCAGCACAAGATGTCTCTGGAAATATAGATAAGAAATTAATAACACTGCTTGACTCTGGGGGAGGGGGAATGGACTTTTCAATGCACCCTTTGACATTTTGAGCCATTACAAGTATCTATTAAAAAGGAAAATAAAAATACCCTGAAGTATGTAGATGTCATTCAATGTGGATGAGCCTAAAAAGTGACTATTACCGAGGGTTACCGCTCCCCTTAAAATCTTCCAGTGAATTTCCAGGTCCCTTGGAGTAACCTCTAGACCCCCATGAGCCCCTGAAAGATCCGCCTCGCTTCCACTAGTCTTCCTTACATGCCGCAGCCTTCCTCTCTTCTCTGGGCTTTCACACCAGCGGTTCTTCCTTCTCGGAGCAGTCCTTTCTCCAATGTCTGTGTAGGAAGCCTGTGCTCAGCACGTGGGGCTCACATTATGTGTGTCTGGTCACCCCGTTAGCGGCCTCCCACCGCGCTGATGCCCCGTCGGCCCCTCCACGTGTCCGCCATGCGGGCCGCTGTCCGTGGTGCTGACAAACAATGGTGCCTGGGGTAGCCGCCCTAGGGAACTCAGAGGCAACAGTAATGGAAGCTGAATGGACGCAAGGACGGGAAGGAATACAGGCTGTTTACTCACAGTCCCCCCCCTTTAAATCTGTTGGTGTCATTTGGCTTATAAGTTATAAAGTCATGCCAGCTATGAAGAAAAGAAAGCGAACCGAGAGAGAGAGAGAAAGACAGAGGGGGAGAGAATCACACTGTGTCTCAGGGTGAGGTGTTTCGTGACCCTTGGTGAATGTAAGTGGAAAACAAACAACCAGAAACAGAAGCAAAGTAAAGAAAAGGGGTTGCTTTAAAACCCACTGGAAACAAAGAGGCCTCTAAGCAGGGTCTCGTCCCTCTTGAGGATTACTTCTGCTCTTTGTAGCATTTCACGGATGATGTCTCTTATCTTTAATCTTTCCGCAGACACAGAAACACTGGACTTCAGTGAAAAAACATCTTGATCCAAGCAAGTGGAAGTGAGATTTCCCATCCTGGGGATCAAGTCACTTTAAAAATACAGGGTGTGTGTATGTCTCTCTAATCAACCTATTGGTTAGAACAGGCACAAAGAGAAAGTTCAGGAGCTAAGAGAGCGCACCCCTCCGGTGCCCTGTTCCCTCCCCACAACACATCCTGGGGGAAGGAGTTTATTGATGAAGAGGCTGTCACTTTTACAAATTGATGTTGCAGACCTGGACAAACGTCCTTTCACAACCAGTTGTTAATCCATTTATTCTTGTCAATTGCTGCAGTCTGAATCCTGACCTGGTTACTTTGTTGGAGTTTTGGAGGTGTTGCCTCGCCAGGATGGGAAACATGTATTTCAGGGGGATGGTAGCTGGAAGATTCAGTCTTGATCAATGGGGAGATTTTATTTGTGTAGCTGAATGTCTTAACCAGGGTTAAGGTCCAATAGTCCAGACACATCATTAGTATCAACTAGGGCTCTTAAGGGGTGTGTGCTTTCTTTGTAAATACATGTGGTTCCTGATAAGCTGCCAGAAGTACATTTTAGGACTGGCTTTTCTCCTTCTCTCTGTGCCCGGAACCTGCAGTTGCCAGGCTATATTTGAGAAGTGAGCTCAGAGGCAGGTTCCTTGACTGTATTGTGTTGGAGGCAGCTCCTGTTCTGACCACCCCCATCACCACCGGCAGTACCTGCAGGGAGTACAGGTAGCCTGTATCCGCCTGAGTTTGCTAGCTAATATCTTTAAAGACTTCCTCACTATTACCAGACTGATTGTGTGTGGGGCTTTGCTTCTCATGGTTATTTATTGAACGTAGTAGATAGTACAGAGGTTTTTTAAAGTTGGGGGGAGGGGAGAACATCTTATTTCTAAAAAGACAATTATTCAGGTCTCAATATCAATGGCATAAAAGTGCCCTGGCTGGTGTGACTCAGTGGACTGAGTGCCAGCCTGCAAACCAACAGGTCGCAGGGTTGATTCCCAGTTAGGGCACATGCCTGGGCTATGGGCCAGGTCCCCAGCTGGGGGTGTGGAAGAGACAGCTGATTGTTTCCCTCACACATTGGTGTTTCTCTCTCTCTCTTTCTACCTCCCTTCCCCTCTTTCTAAAAATAAATAAATACAGTCTTTAAATGGCATTAAAGCAGAACTGTTTTGGTTGGAGAGAGCCTGAGGGCCTACTCTCCAATCATCCTTTTCTTGCCTCTACCCTGAGACAGAACTTTCATGATACTTCTGAGGAACATTGGTACCTTGGGGAGCCCACTTTGAAAATCACTGGCGGAGACATAGCACAGCCTTGCAGTTGGGAGACCTGGTTCTTTCCTAGCTCTGCCCTTTGCTGTGGGACCTCGAGGGAGTCACTCGATCCCAGGGGACTCATTCTCCATCCATACAGCAAATCTCTGCCACTGGCGGTTTCTGGAATCCTGAGCTCTCTCAGCTTTGACATCATGAAGATTCCATTTCTGTAAAATTTAGATTACAAAATTTCATGATTCTTGAATTCTGGAAGTCTAGAGCTTAAGATTCCCTGAGAGTAATTGTGTACCTTAACAATACTTTCATACTAATGTCTATATTAAAAAGAAAGAAAAGAGAAGAAAAGAAAACAGGCTTGGAGAGCTAGCACAGATGTAAACATATATTAACAGCCATAGAGAATGTCTCCATGGAGGAAAGACTTGAGTTATACAAAGATGTGTGGGAACAGTATTCTCAGGAGCTGGACCAGCCTAGGCAAAGGCCCTGTGGTGGGGAGCGAGCTTGGCATGTTCAAGGAACAGCAAGCTGGCCGGCAGGGCTGGAATGGCATTCGCAAGGGACAGAGCGGTAAGAGGCAAGGCAGAGGCTAGTGCTGCCGTCCTCCTGGGCAGAGCGCTGAGTTTGGATTTCATTCTAACTCTGCAGCGAAAAGCTGCAGGAGGGTCAGAGCAGGGGGTGACAGGACCTGATCTATTGTTTTAAAAGATGCTTTCGGCTTCTGTGAGAAGAATGAATCATAAGGAAGCCAAAATGGGAAGCAAAGAGACCAGCGAGAAAGCTAAAGCAACATTCCAGAGGCAAGTTGACCGTGACACGGAGCAGGCAGATGATAGAGGAGGTGGCCAGGGTGGATGGGTTCCAAATGCATTCTGATGGCGGAACAATCGGGACTCGGTGACTGATTGGATGACACGTCACACATACCAAGTGACTGGGGATGTAGAAAACAAAGAGCAAATTCTAATAGGAGCTTTTAACATCATGAACATGATGTTCAGAATTATAGATGTTGGTCTGCCATTGGGCTGCCTCTCACACGGGCAACTTCAGGGAGCCCGCGGGGGGTAAAGAGCAGCAGGGACACGTTTACTGAACACTCGTTCAAGGTTCTCCTGAGCCGCACGGGATGGGTCGGTTAGCACAGATGTAAACATGTATTAACAGAATACATACAGATGGTATATACAGCCAAAGTGGACTTCTTTGTTTTCTAAGTTGTTTTTAACAGGACATTATGACTTATAATCAGAAAAACATCTCTTTAAGACAAACAAACAAATCTCACGCAGCCCTGCTGCCGAGGTGCGGTGTGATGCACTCGGGGAGACAGCACGTGCGCTTCCCTGGCCCCCGTTGCTGTCTTTTGAATTCTCAGTCCCCAGCTCTGCACTACACAGCCTTCGACCACTTACCGGCTAGTCGGCTGACAAGTGCCTCCCCTCGGTCGCTCACCGCCTGCCCCTCCTGCCAGCTCCCACCTGGGTTTGGGCTTCATCTGCCCAGGCCACGGCAGACAGGCCCCTGCTCCGGTGCCCATGCCAGGCCACACAGAGCTGGACACACGTGCTCTGTCGCTATGACGTGGCCGCCAGAGCTGGCATTAGTCTCGTGGTAACACACAGCTGGGGCACTGCACCTGCTGTTTCCTCACAGTGTCCTGAAGTTTTCCTCCTGACAACTGTGCTTGTTGCAGCGTGGCAAAAACAACATGGGAAGGAACTTCGCGGGCCCCACAATTCTGAACGACGCAGGGAAACATTTGGTTTCTGTCGCTGTCAACACGATTATACCCACAGAGAAAGAAAATGAAAGGCCAGGCGGAGACAGTTCTGTTTGGCTCGGCGGGTGCCACACAGGCTTGGAACCGTCCCGCCTGGGCAGAAGGCCACCGAGACCCAGCTGGGCGGGGCGGGGCAGAGCGCCTGTGAGATGCTGGTGGCAGCAGGTTGCAAAGGTGACAAGGCATGAGTCTTTAGCTAAAGACCTGCCAACCCTACAGAGAGTGTTGTGCTAGGCCCCAGGGAGGAGATCAAGGAACTGCGAGGCTTCCCAGGCGGGGACCCAGGGAGGGTGACCCTTCTTCCCGGCAAGCTGTCAACGAACGGCTGGCTCCCCAGCTGCCCTGGAAGCGCTCTTGCTGTCTGGGGGCTTACATGAGGGAACAGCACCGAATAATGTGTGATTTTAGAGAAGGCAAAATGAAGTTTTCTGGAGGTGCCTTGGGACTATTGATCCCTAAAGGGGAAGAAGGGTCGTCCCCTTCGGGGAGGTATCAGAGTCTTGCCACTTCCTCATCTGGTTGCGACCCCCAACCCCCGCGATGTGTTCCGGTTTTGCTGCCGCCAGGAGAAGGGCCCCCAGCTGCCAGCCACAGCTACTATTATTGACAGAAGCCTTACTCACTTCTTCAGCAGCTGTTTACTGAGCACTTACCTTGTGCCCACATTGGGATTAGACAGAAGGGCGGTGAGCCCCTGTGTTTTAGACTGTGACAAAGACCAGGTAAACGGGACAACTGAGGTTTCATTGAACAGCCTCTCCCCTGATGCTCCTTTTTAAAAAGCCGGGCGGATGCTAATGCCCACGTGGGGCGAGTGCCTCTAAGGCACCAGACGTCCCACCGTGGGACAGGCCTCCTCTCGCGGAACCCTAACAGAGCGCAAGGCAATGGGTGTTCGCCTGCCAGCTTTCCACGGGGCAAGCTGAGGCCCGGCGGAGGCAAACAACTCATGGAGGTCCCGCGGGAGTGACTGGCAGGAGCGGACTCTCTCTCAGGTGACCCTGAGGCCTGAGCACGTGTCCTGGACTGGCAGCTTACGTGCCTGGCTGCATCCGTGTTCATTGGGCACTAGTTTGTAAGGCACCTGCTGAATCATGATTCATTTCACTAAGCACCGAGGTGATTCATTTACACGTTAAAATGTGAGAGGCACCGAGCTGGGGAACTCACACATGAGAACACTCTGCCTCTCAAATGCAGGGCCCCCGCTGGAAGCAAAAAGATTCATTGCCCTGCCTCGTTCTGCCTTGAACAGCATCTCCAACGCTATGGTACAGCTTTTGAAGAGTGTCCCCCCACCCAGCGAGAGGGGACATTGAAGCCCAGTGGTGAAACTGCCAGGGACCTTTGTGGACTGCGGCTGTGTCCCCCCGAGCTATTCGGGATGGGGCAGAGATTTGGGACGATTGTGCAGGGGGTGGGGGCAATTCTATTTACGAAGCCAGGTGCCCAACGCTGAGAGGCGGAATTCCACAAAAGAGGGCTAGAGGCCCAGCACCTTGTTTTGAGGAAAAGTTGGCACCATTTCTAATGTAATTAGCGAAACTTTACTTCTCCCTTTGTTACTTCTCAGTTGAGCTAATGCAGGCCTGCTGTCTACCAACAGTGCGTGGGTCTACCAACCCCTCAGCTCAACTTTGGGGCTTGAAGACTCTAATAATAAACCCAGAAGTCATTAACCTGGGGCCTACTCCCCAGTGTCTAAACCCCACAACCTTACAGGAAGTTGGAGTTATTATTAACCCTCCCAGCAGCACCTGCGCGCAACGCAGAGAAAGGCGCCCCTGCAGCTACATGTGGCTGCAAACCACGCGGACTAGGTGACCAGACCACGGAGCAGATTTCAGCTCCTATGCACCCCCTCGGCCCAGAGCCCTCCGCAGTGCCCAAGCTGCATGGCTGCATGCGGCAGACCTGCAGGAAGTGGTCATTTAAGATCAGTTGTGAAGTTGCGTTGTCAGTGGCATCGGGGAGGAAACTCAACTCCCCTGTTCACTACCGTATCCAAGCATCCAGCTCAGCGCCTGACTCAAAGTTGGTGTTTAACTAAATATATGTTGGACAGATGGATGAAGAGATGGATTTAAGGAGTCACCAGGCTCAGATGTGCAGAGCCAGCGGCCTCGGATAGCATCAGCCAAAGGATGCTTGTGAGATTATCTTTGTCACCTGCAGCTCCCTGTGACCTTGAAGGCCCGCTGGCTGCATGGGATGTGTCTGTTGCCAAGGGACCTTGTGGTATTTGGCCTTTGGAAAAGGTAAAAGGGCACTTTCTGAATCTCTTACGTAACAGACACATAAGTCTTGGCTCTTGGGAACTAAAGCACAGGACCAAAAAATTCTGATTCTCAGGATGGTTTGGCCTAAAACAAAACAAAACAAAACAAAACAAAACAAAACAAAACAAATCTCATGATTGTTTTCTTTTGTTGGTGGAGTGTTGAAGAGAAATCCAGGAAATCCAGAAAGAACCAGAAGAATCAGGTCCCCTAAGCTCCTATTTCCCGAGGACCTTCTCCATGTCTAAGGAAATCAATTCAAAGCAAGACACCTTGTGTGAAAACCAGGAACCACATGACTGGTGCACGAGAAAATGACAGAGGCCACCCTGCAAGTATTTGGAGGCAGCCTTGCTGGGTGGAGGGCTGGGGACAAAGAACGCAGACGTGCGTTCCGAACAAGCGCATCACAGACAGACGCTCAGGTTCCCATACCCTCGGGGTGCTCGGCTAGTGTTTCCTGAAGTGTGTTCCATGGAACTTGAATCCCGCGGGATGCTTCTTGCAAACTGGTGCTACTTTCAAAAGGTACAAGTTTCTCCAGGGTATTTACAAGGAAAATTAAGGGTTTCAGCATCTCTGCCCATTTCCATTCTTTAGCTCAGAATTTTCCAAACCCACTCGATCATGTCTAGTTCGCAGTTCTCTACGCGTACTTTTAACATCTGCTGCCCCCTGGCAAGGCCAGGCGATTCCGCAGGACACCGGCTGCAGCCCCACGGAGGGTTTGGGGAATAAGCTTATTCCCTCTCGGGTTCCAGAAGGCGAAGCCCCTGGTCTGGGGCCTCCCTCTCCCTTGGAGAACATCGCACCCGGGAAGCCTTGGCTCCAGTGTTTAGACATTGCATCTCAAACGTGTTTTACTTGTGCGAGCCCAGTACCATTGGATGTTGACCATCATCATATTTGAAAAAGGAGCAGAGGACACCAACAAGGGTCACATGCCATTCTCCTGTCCCCAGGCCAGAAGGGGCCCCGTTCTTTAAATCCTCTCCCACTTCTCGATGGACCGTGCGGCGCTCCATGACGCCGGAGCTCTGTCTGGGGCCCTGAACCCCAGGGAGCCCTCGTAGGAGGCAGGCAACCTCCTTGCTGACGGAAGGCAGCACTTCCTCTGGCTCCCCGCGTCCCCCTGCCCGGGCTGGCCCCTCCCTTGAGATCTTCTCTGAGCTGGAGCCTGGAGCAGAGAGGTGAGGACAGCAGAGGACAGAGGGCGTCTCTGGAGCGAGAGGGGAATTTTCTTCACATTCCCGAGGAGTGTCAGGGGTGGAATCCAGGCCGAGCGCCCCACCCCTCCAGCCCTCCCTCTCCGCCTCCCTCACCCCGGTCTGTGCCAGGGGGCCTTGTCCCAAGCTGACCCTGCACTGCAGCCACCAGGCTTGCTGGGAGCTGCCCGCCACTCACAGGGCTTTGCCTGCCACCCCTCTGCTCTCAGAGCTGCAGCCGCCGAGACCCCTGGGGAGCGTGGGGGCTTCCTGGCCTCTCAGGACCTCCCACGGGCTTGGGGTCTTACTGAGATCACCTCCCTCCTGTGATTTAAAGAGGCCGAGGTCAGAGAGAACCTGGACTGCCGGAGGGGCTGCTTTCCCGGGACCCCACCTGCCACCCTTTCCGGAGAACATGAATATCCTTCCCTTCTCTTTAAATTAAATTGTTCCCTTCATGTAATACATGTCCATTGTTTAAATAGTCAAACAGACTTATAAGAGCCCCACCTGCTGATCCTAATGTTCTGCCCCAGAGGCAGCCACCTTCAACTCTTTCAACTTGATCTTGACTCTTTCAGTTTCAGGCATCATCTCATTGATGTCCTGCTATAGAATGTGAGGATGTAGCTCTTGCACACACATGCACACACATACTTGCATATACACAGACTTCCCCTCTCTTCATCTTCCCAATATCATAGATTCTCGTTGAACCAAGAGTCAGTGTTTACTGTCCTGTGATTTATGTAAACATCATTTTCCACAGCCACCAATGCACTATGCTGATGTTTTTGTACAATTTTGTATTTCTCAGAGTTAGTAATTTATTTGGTTGCTTAGGTTTCTAACTATAAGGCGTCTCTAAACTTTCCATCATAACTATGAAGTTTTTATCAATGTAGTAAAGCCTCAGGAGCCTACCAGTGTCGCGTTTTGCTCTGAGCCCTGCGTCCTCAGCCTGCTGGAGGCAGTGGCTGGGCCACGCCTGACGCGTGCCCGTGGGCAGGCCAGGGCGCACCTGCCCCGCCCCTTCTGGGATCGCCTTCGCCTCTCCCCTGCGTGGCATTAGCTGGTCCCTGCATGCTCTGGCTTCCACTTCCTTGATCTACGCTCTCATTCTGATGAAGCTCATGCTCTTGCAGCTTCTGGAGAAAGGGTGCCTGGGAGGAAATTTGGTGAGACCTTGCATGCATGTCTGAAATGGATCTGTCCACACCTACACTTGACGGGTGAAATTATTGGTAAATTACCGGTTGGGAATTATTTCCCTTGGGATGAGGGAGGTTCTGCACCCTATGTTCCAATTTCTCGTGACAATGTTAGAGAGGTCAATGCCTGACCCCTGGTCCTTTGTGTGCGACCTTCTCTCTTCAGATGCTTTGCTAGGCTTCCATGCTGGGCTCTCCGAAGGCTCTTTAAATCTTGAAACGTGGGCCCTAGAGTTTTGGGAAATTGCCGTATATTATTTCTTTGACAATTTCCTTCCCTCTATTCTCTCTGGTCTTTTTATGTGCAACTCCAGTTTTTGGATATTGATATTCCTGGATGTGGTAGAATTCTGCGCCCCCCCAAGATGTCTGCTCCCTAATCCCTGAAACCCATGAGCACGTTACCTGATGTGGCAAGCGGGACTTTGCAGAGGTGATTCAGTTAAGGATCGTGACATAGGGCGAATATCCTGGATGATAGAGAGGCGTCCCATGTCATCACAGGGCCTTTCTAAGAGGGAGGCAGGGGGGTCAGAGGCTGGAAAAGGAGATGTGACTATGGAAGTGGCGGTCACAGTGATGCACTTTGAAGATGGAGGAAGGGCCCACAAGCCAAGGAATGGAGGTGACCTCTAGGACCTGGGAGAGGCCAGCTCACAGACTCGCCCCTCAAGTCTCCGAAAGGAGCACTTGGCCCTGCTGAGCCAGGACTTCAGCCCAGCGGGACCGTGTCAGATTTACAAACTCCAGAACTGTAAGAGAACGTGCACGTGTTGTTTTAAGTCACTAGGTTTGTGGTAGTTTGTTATGGCAGCCAAAGGAAACCCACAGAGGGACTAGTGAGTATATACTACCTGCCTGGGCTGCACCCAACAGTTCACGTTCCTTAACTTTGCTGAAACTCTCCTGAGCCTTCAGATCAGGTGGGGCGCCATGTCGTAAACTTGCCCTCATTGCGCTCGCTCGTCTTAATTCTGATTAACTAACAATGGCCACGACTAGTCCTTGAGTGTCCTTCTACCCACTCTCGGAGGGTGGCTCTGTTCATTTTATTCACCGCTTTTGTCCCATCGACATGAATAAATCTACGCTGTGTGAATGACTGAATGAATCAAATACTATCTCCAGCAGTCCTCAGAGCAACCCCTTGAAGTGGGAACCATTATCCATTTCACAGATGGGGAAACTGAGTCACTTCCCCAAGGACACATGGATTAGAGGGGCAAGGCCAGCCTCTGAACCTGGCAGTGTCTGTCAAGCCCAAAAGCCCAGAGTTCAGCCACTAAAACTAAAGCTGTCCCTCCAGGCCAGCGTCTCAGTCCCTGCCTGTCACTGACTTCTGCCCTGGACCCGACTCTCTGGAGGAAGAGGCGTCTTAATGAGGCTGCCCTGCAGCTGTTCACGGAGCTGCCCGTGGAGGCGGAGGTTTCAATGCGGACTCTGGCTGAGCTGGGGGGAGGGGAGCGCAGGGAGCGCCAGGATTTGCCAAGCTGCCCTGGGCTCCTCGGAGGCGGGCAGGGTGCCAGAGCCACGGTGCCATCCTCGTCATTATTGTTTTGATCTAGTGTGTTCTGGGGAGCAACCATTTTGAAATTGGGCAAAAATACAGCCTAATATATTTAAACATATATATTTTTATTTTTATATAATTTAAAAATAAACGCATTGATGTACACTTTCCAAGTGCCTGCCTGCTGAATTCCTAATGTAATACAACATGACTCAGAGCTAAATTTAAAGAGAGAAGCACATATGTTTAAAGCAGGCACCAACTTTCAATCTGAGGAGAAACAGAGTCAAAGCATTTTTTTTTAGCGTTGAACGGACTGAGTGCAAAGTGAATTGTCTCCAAGCCATCTGGGAAGTCTGGTGTTTTTCAATGCCTTCGCAACTCTAATTTTAAGCCGTTATTTGGCCTTTAAATAACAATATCTTTTCCTTCCATTGGAATTTGCACCAGATTCCGCATTTATTGCGCCATCAACTCCAAAAAGAGACCTAGCTTTGAGAGCAAAAAGAGCAAAAGTTATTGAACGTATTACGCTGCAGATTGGCTCTGGGAAGAAAACAGCAGTCTGATATTTTGCAAATGAAGGTTGACATATTCTGGGACGGCATATTGTGCTCACCACAAACAGGCTGGTTGTGCCTGGAGGGGAAAGTTTAATTAAAGCCCCCTTGACAGCGTGCAGCTCGAGGAAAAAGAGCCAGGGCGCATCGGAAACGACCTGCGCGTTGCGCCCGTTCAGGGAGGATGCTGGTGTCCACCCAGAAGAAAGATGTGCAATAAGATAGTAGAACCTTAGCGCCGAGGGCGTTCTGGTCCAGGCCACCAACCAGTGCTGGGATCGCTTCTGTTGGTCCCAGATAAACGTTCATTCACTCTCTGCCTGAATGCCGTTAGCCATGGAACTCATGGCCTTTCCAGCAGTAGAAAGTCCTTTGCAATATTAGGCCGAACTCCTCCTCGCTACAGCTTCCCGACAACGAGTCCTCACCCTTGCCACTGGCTGACGCAGGAAGATTCTTCCCGATGGTTGATGTGAAGGTGAGTTGAAGGTCACCACCATGACTTTCCTTCCGCTCTCATCATCTCCACTCCAAGCGAAGCAGACCCAGCTCCTGCAAGGACAGAACATGACAACTTGCATGGGGCCTCCCCAGTACAAAAACAGCTCTGGGAGCCTGTTCATGGTGGGCGGGACAAAGAGACAAAGGAGATGTCTGAGCCTCCGTGAAGCCAGGTTTGCATGAATCCCAAGCGTCCTAGTCTTTCCACAGCCTCTACGCATGTCCTCTCCGGAGGTGTGGACTTCGCTGGAAACCAGGTTCTGATTAGCACCGAGGTTCTCAGGCAGAAAGGCCTGAAGATCACAGCAGCCAGTCAAGAGACCCTCAGACCTGCTCCCACCTTCGCTTCTTCCCACCCGGTTCTCCTACCACAAGAAAACACATGCCACAGACTTGTCAGAGTTAACATGAAATGACTCCAACCAGACTCGATGGAACGCATCGACGCACCAGCAACCTGTCACCTGCAGCCGATGTCCGAGTGAAAGGTCCTCTCTGATGTGAGCGCCCGCGGCTTTCTCCTTCCCTTCCCTCTGCAGCAGGGCTCTCCCGCGGGGGCTGGCCCGGCTCCGTCCCGGGCCCCACGCAGGGCCCGCTCCCAGACCTTCTTATCGGACCCACCTGTCAGAGTGGCCTCCCCCTCACTCTGCCCACCCAAAGGGTTTCATAGACATTTCTCCAAAGAGGATATACGAACAGGCACAAGAAAAGATGCTCCACATCCTAGTCATCAGGGAAATGCAAACCAAAACCACAGTGAGATGCCACTTCACACCACTAGGACGGCTGTAATAAAAAAGCAGACAGTAAGACGTGCTGGCAAGGATGTGAAGAAGTTATAACCCTCATGCACTGCTGGCGGGGATGTAAAATGAGATGGCCAGGGTGGAAAACTGGGGCAGTTTCTCAAAAATTTAAACAGAGTCATCACGGGATGCAGCAATTCCCTCCAAATAAATATCCGAGAGAACTGAAAACCCATGTGCACACAGTAACGTGTACATATATGTTCAGAGCAGCATTATTGATAATAGCCAAAAGAGTGGAAACAACCCAAATGTCCACCAGCTGTTGGAGGGAAAACAAAATGCGGTCTCTCTGTCCTCCTTGGCCATAAAAAGGGATGAAGTACCGGTCCATGTGACAATGTGGATGAACCTTAAAAACATTAGAGTAAGTGAAAGAAGCTAGACATAGAAAGGCCACTTATTGTGTGATTCCCTTTGTATGGACTTTGCAGGACAGACAAACCCACAGAGACTGAGAGCGACGAGTGGTTTCCAGGGACTGAGGGGGGCGTGAGGTGTTCTGGAAGCAGATAGAGGTGACAGTGGTACAGCGGTGTGCGTGTGCTAACACAGGCTCACGAAATGTACTAAAACAGTATATTCACTGTAACTGAATATTCACATACACTGTGGTATGTGAATTACATGCCAAACAAGCTGTTTTTTTTTTTTTTTAAAAAAGGTCCTCACCTTTTAAAACACTTAACAAAAGTGATAACTATAGTTGGCTCTTATATATTCAAATCCCTTATGGAAACAAGACAAAACAAAACAGAAACCCCGCACACAAACCAAGCTGTTGAAAAGTGTCAATTTCAATTACCATTTGACAGCCTTCGGGGACCCCCTCCCAGCACAGAGAACTCAAGACATCATCTTTTGGGTGGAGAGAAAACAGAAGTATCTTTCTTTCTTTCTTTCTTTTTTTCCTCACCTGAGGTTATGTTTTCATTGTTTTAGAGAGAGAGGAAGGGTGGGGGAGAGAGAAATCTTGATGTGAGAAACATCGATTGGTTGTCTCCCCTACGTGCCCCTACTGGGGACCGAACTGTGGCCTAGGTGTGTGCCCTGACTGGGAATCAAACCCACAACGTTTTGGTGTCCAGGAAGCTGCTCCAACCCACTGAGCCACCTGGTCAGGGCAGAAGTCTCTTTCTTGGAGAAGTTCTGCAGGGGAAAGGAAGCGAGCGTTGGCCCTTCCTCGCCACCTTCTTCCTTTCCAGCCGCGCCGGGCAGGGCGCTGGCTGCTGCCGCCGCCCAAGAAGCCACTGGGACCATTTATCTCTAACAGGCAGTCACCAGACTCAAGAAATTCTTTAAAAACAAAAACAAAAATAAAAAAATGACCTAGGATCCGAAAAACTGAAGGCAGGTTGAATACTCACATAATATCCTTTAAAAAACCCCCAAACTTTTTATGATGGAAACTGTTAAAAAGTATGATGGGCAGTGTAACGAAACCCACACACGCATCCCCGGTGCCAGCGATCGCCAGCTGGCAGCCAAGTGGGCCACCCTTTCCCCATCTACCTCGGGGCCCCGTGTTATTTTCTCCGCAGCTCACGTATCATATTATTTTACCCATAAATATCCCAGCATAGGCCTCTAAAAGATGGCTTTTAAAAAACACAAAATATATTCAAATTTCCCTTATTGTCTTACAAATTTTTTAGGAAACAGTGTGTATGAAGTCCTTTTTGAGTGTTACCTTTGTCTCTATGGAAACACAGAAACATGAATAGCAATTACAACTATTTCCAGGAGCAGTTGCTGCGTGCCAGATGGTTTCCTGGGGGCTTTCCGCAGATTACCCGGTATCATCCTTGCATCGGTCACAAGGAGCTAGCCATGACCACCACCCACAGCCCAACACCCAGCCCAGGGGCGTGAGTGGCAGGACCACGGTACCACAAACAGGTCGAGCTGGCTGACCCACCTGCATTTCCCACTCACGCGTTTCCCTCGACTGCCTTTATTTTAGCGCTGTGCTGGAACAGCCCTACGTGGTATAGCCACTAACAGCAGGTGGCTACCGGGCACAAGAGCTAAAAAGTCCCGACGTGCCTCGTCCAACTTGAAACGTGCTGTAAGCGTTAAGTTACATGAAGTATTTCAAAGACTCAGTTTGAAAAAATGCTAACCTATCTCATTACTAATTTCTATATTGAAATGATATTTCAGACATGTCGATTAAATAAAATACATTGATTTCAGACGTTTCTCTTTCTCTTCTTTTCAACTGTGATAACATGCACGTAACCTGGCCTTGGCCGTCTTGACCACTGTTGAGAGTGCGGGCACCGGTGTTCAGTGCGCTCGCGGCGCGGGGCAGCCGCCACCGCTGTCCGTCTCCGGGACTCTTCTCGTCTGGCAGAACTGAAGGTCCACCTCTTAGACACTGCTCCCCATTTTCCTTCCATCCAGCCCCTGGCAACCACCATTCTACTTTCTGTCCTTTAGTATTTGACCACTCTAGGTACCTCGTATAAGCAGAATCATCCAATATTTGTCCTTCTGTGACTGGCTTATTTCACTTAGCGTAACGTCCTTGGGGTTCACTCATGTTGTCACACGTGTCAGAATGTCCTTCCTTTTTAAGGATGAATAATAATATTCCATGGTGTTTCCCATCATCCAACAATGAACACTAGGTTGTTTCTACATTTTGGCTAATATGAGTAGTGCTGCTATGAACATGTGTGTGCAAATATCTTTTCAAGACCCTGCTTTTGATTCCTTTGGGCGTACACTCAGAGGAGAATTGATAGATAACACAGCAATTCTATTTTTAAGTTTCTGAGGAACCAGCCCACTTCTCCACAGTGGCCGCACCATTTACCTTCCCACCAACAGTGCACAAGGGTTTTGATTTCTTCACATCCTTGTCCAAACTTTTCTTTCCCTTTTAACAATAGCCATCCTAATAGGCATGGGGCTCTTTACGTTTTTTAATGAGACTATTAGAAAATATCGGGCTCATATTCATGGCTTACATTGTATTCCGTTGGACAGCAGTGCGGACAGAGGCTGGAAAAGAAAGATGAAACTCAGTCTCCCAGCTTCCTTTGCAGCTGGAGGTAGGCCGTGTGACATGGTTCTGGCCAATGAGGTATGAGCAGGAATCAGCTAGTTGCCTGTTCTTTGCACCAATTAACCCAAACAGGGAAGGTGATTGACAGTCAAATGGTGAACAGATATCAATCGCAGGGAGTGTATTTACTTTCCACACAAAGATGTGCAGTTAGGGTGTCCACGGCTGCGTTGTTTAAAGTGGAAAAGCCTTGGTGGTCAACCACAAGGGATTCAAGAACTTAATTGCATTGTTTGGTTTTTCAGTTGTTGAATTGTATGAGTTTTTTTTTTTTAATGTATTTTGGATATTAATCCTGTTGGAGCTGTTGTTTGCAAATATCTTCTCCCATTTGGTGGGTTGCCTTTTTGTTTTGTTGATGCTGTCTTTTGTTGAGCAGTAACTTTATTATTTTGTTTTTTTAAATTAATTTATTTATTTTTAGAGAGCGGGGAGGGAAGGGCAAAAGGGAGAGAAACATGGATATGCGAGAGAAACATCCATCAGTTGCCCCTCATACGCCCCCCCCTCAGGACCTGGCCCGCAGCCCAGGCCTGTGCCCGGACCGGTTCATAGACCAGCGCCCAATCCACCGAGCCACACCGGCAGGGCACTGAGCAGTAACTTTCCAGTCTGCTGTGGTCCCTTTCATTTATTTTTGCTTTTACTTCTCTTGCCTTTGAGGTCAAATTTATAAAATCCACTCCAAGACCAACGTCCATAAGTTTAGTACCTATGTTTTCTTCTATGTAATTTATTGTCTCAGGTCTTATCTCTAGATCTTTGACCAATTTGGAGTTAGTTTTTGTACATGGAGACAAACAGCAGTCTAGTTTCATTCTTCTGCGTGTGGCTTTCCAAGTTTCTCTGAACCATTATTGAAGAGCCTTTCTTTTTTCCATTGTATGGTTTTGGTTTTGGTGTCTTTGTTGAAAATTATTTGCCATATACATGTGGGTTTATTTGTGGACTCTGAATTCTGTTTCATTGATCTGTGTGTCTGTTTTTCTGCCGATACCATGTTGTTTTGATTATTGTTGCTTTGTAGTATAATTTGAAGTTAGGGAGGGTTATAAAACTGAAAGCAATAAATGAACAAACAAGACAAACCAACAAACAAAAACTTATAGACACGGACAACAGCATGATGGTTCCCAGAGGGAAGGAGAGTCAGGGTTAAAGGGTTAAAGGGGGTCAAATATATGGTGATGGAAGAAGATTTGACTTTGGGTGGTAAACACACAGCGTAATATGCAGATGATGCATCACAAAATGGTACCCTTGAAACCTGTAAGTTTTTGTAACTTCAATAAGTTTAATAACCAAAAGAAAAAAAGAACTTCTGTACTGCTATTGAATGGAATTTTTGGCAGTCATTGGAATGGTTTCAGAAGACTATTTCATGATAGGGAAAAGTATTTAAGCTATATAATGAAAATTGGAGGTCACAAAAATAGTACAATTCCAATTTTGTAAAAGAATGCGTTTGTGTGAATAACCAGAATGTCGAGTGGTAGAATTATGCATAATTTAATTTCTTACGTAGGCTTTTCCTATCGTTTCCAAAACTTCAAAGTAAGTGTGTATTTAGTAATTGGAAAAATGAAGCAACACGTTTTAAAAAAATAAGTCTGCCTCTGTGGGCGAATGGGTGGTTTCCTTGTCAGGAATGAGACGTCCTGGGGCCCAAGAGCTGGAGGAGGGGCCAGAGGCGGAGCAGGCGTTGCCAGAACTAGGGCTGCTGTCCCAGGAGGCCTCCTGGGACCAGGCCTCCGGCCCCCGCCGCCCAAGTCACTGGGCCACTCCCGCGCCCTGGCTTTCCCAGACAGCACGCCGGCCCCGGCCCTTTGCCCCCCTTCCCCCACCCCGGCTGCTGGGTGATGACGGTTCTGGGTGCAGCAGCTTCCGGCTGGCAGCCCGCTTTCCCTGCTGATTAAAACACACCTTCCGTACAGCGCAGTAATGGAATTAGAAGGCGATGCCTCTCTCAGCGGGGCTGCGGTCGAGACGGCGCAAACAACCGGTGTTTTCTTCCCCTCGGCTTTAGCCTAATGTGCTGGTAAAAGGGTCGAGTCCTGAGATGTTTCATACTTAATTACGTATGAACACGGCAGTAAGTGGAGGCTCCTAATAACATGCTTGGTGGTTGATTAAGTGAGCCTACAAGTGGGCAATCAGTCATTTACTAAAATATTTAAAATACCTCCTGGCTTCCTGGGTGGGCAGAATATGGTTTGAGCATGGTCCTTCGCCGGCTGCTCTGCGGGTGTAGCTCTCTCTGCCTCTCTCTGGAAGCTTGGGCACTTCCACCTACTTTCTGCGCAGCTCAAGAGTGGGCTTCCAAAAACCCAGGTCTAATGACATCCCAGCGCCCGTAGAACTGCCTGTCGCACTCCCCACCTGTACCCCCACCGCACCTGGTTAGCCCTTTGTCACCGTGGCAGGCTTGAGCCAGGTCTCCCCTCTGCCCTGGACTCGTGATCACCCGCTCTGGGGACTCCACGATGCTCTGCGCAGGTCTCTTATCCTGCACTTGAACCTCACTGCAGCTCACATTCCATTTGCGTCCACCTCCCCCGCTAGGCCGTGAGCAGGCGAGGGCCTGAGAGCAGGAACGTGTTCCATTTGGGCCCTTACTTGATCCTTTTATCCTGTAGGTGTTGCCGAGTAAATGCAGGAGCGCGGGGAGGGCAGGGATCCTGGGGCAGTGGCTGTGATCAGGGGTAACGGAGGTGGAGGCGAATGACTCCTTCCTCCTCCTTGAACTGAGAGCCAGCTCCCCTCAACCTTAGGCGCCTGGATTGTCTCTCTGGATGGACTCCCCCTTCCCTGCTGTCCACATGCAAAACCGGAGACCCAGAAGAATGGACTACCTGCCTGAGAGACGCGAGTCAGGGGCGGAGGCCCCAGCTGAGCTGGTATCCTGATCTCCAGGGTCGTCTTTGTCCTTGGGGTCACTTCAGTCATCATAGTCACCGTCCTGTGGAAAATTGCGGTAGGCAGGAAACAAAAGGAAACCAGGAACGGGGCTGGGGTGGGGGGCGTTCTCGCCATCTTTGCTTTGCATTAATTACAATAAATCTGATCCTAAGCATTTATTTATTTATTCCTCACCTGAGGACATGCTCATTGATTTTTAGAAAGAGGGAGAGAGAAACACCGACGTGAGGGAGAAACATCGATCAGTTGCCTCTCACCCGTACCCCTACCAGTTGGGCACTGGGTCCACAACCTAGGCACGTGCTCTGCCTGGGAATCGGACCTGCAACCTTCCAGTTTATGGGATGATGCCCAACCCACCGAGCCACACTGGCTGGGGCTGTTTCTAAGCAATCTGAAAGTGATTGATCTAAACAATCTGAAAGTGATTGAAAGCACTGAGTCTTAGGTAAATGTGGAGGCACGCGTAATCCACTGTAGATATTTTTAGTGACGCGGACTGGGGCTTGGTGGGCCTGGTTTTATCATTGTCCCCCCAGCTGTTCAGCAAGCTGCCGAACACGTTAAATATCTATGTTTACTGAATGACTGACTTGAGTGCTTACGTGTCCCCAGGACTGTATGTTGCCTCCATTTAATCCTTGGAGCAACCCAGGGCCTTAAGCATTATGCCACGCTGATTACGACAGGTGACTTAGTTACATTGTGGCTTATCCAAGGCAGATTGGTTTTAAATCCTGCTGGTGACATTCTGCCCAACCGTCCAATGCAGTGTTCTGCATCCAGTGAATCCTTAATAATTATTAATTGATGAGGGTGCTTTTGCAGCCTGAATGCTTAAACCACGTGCCCTCTGAATATGGTGGGAGCTGCAGCATATTTTAATTAAATACTGACAACTTTAATTCTGATTGCTCACTCTAATACTCTTGAGCTGATAGCACCAAGCTAATGGCTTGTTCATTTTGGAAGATATTAGCAGCAGGGTGCTGCCTTTTACCCAAACAGAAGATCATAATAATTAAAATCTGATGCTGCTCTAAATGAACTCCTTTAAAGTAATTTATATCCTACAGACATACATAGACGCAAGCATCTATGTGCCGACGTTCTCGAGAATTTATGACACCTTGGAGAAGCTCTGTCCATTCCTTTCCAAAATGAAAAGTTTTCTGTTGATGTAATGATAGACTCCTTACTGGGTTGGGGGGAAATGTGTATTTCCATGGATCAATTTCTGAGTTTCCCAGAAGAGGGGAGCCACCGAGCAATCCTGGAAACTAATGACTGCGGGAGCCCAGTGTGTTTGTACTTTATTGCACCAATCAGAGTCTAAACCACTGAATCGGAGACAAAGACAAAGGAAAATCTTACCGTGCATGGTCGGGGGGGGAAGTGGGGGGGGGAAGAGGGCTGAGCAGGAGGGAGGAGAAGTGATATCTGAGTAGACAAAGAGAAGAAATAGCTCAGAGAGGGGGTCCAGAAGGCAAATATATAATATATTGTGTTTCCTCACCGCTTCAGCTTACACTAGCATCCGCTGCGCCCCAGGCAAGGCTGCGGGCCACATCCCCAGGCACTTGCCTAGAGTGTGACTCTTAACCAGAGGTCCACGCTTGTGCTTTAGGGGGACAATGAATTCCCAAAATGGCATGAGAAGTTTGTGTTTGTAGGTAGGTATTGGTGTGGGCAGAAATAGACTGGTACTTTTTTCTGAGAATAAAGTAGACAGCAGAGGTCACATTCTCCAAGCCGGTGGGGACCCCCAAAAGGGTGAGTCAACACAGCCATAGAGCCTGCCTTCTCTAACCTTCCCCTGGAAAGGATAAACCAACGGAGGCCAAAACCCAAACAAGCAAACGAGCACAGAAATTTCACTTGTGCAAAGGTGAAAAAGGTATTTTCTACAAAAGCCTTAAAATACGACATGGCACCTCCCTGGCCAGTGTGGCTCAGCTGGTTGGAGTGTTGTCCCAGAACCAAAAGGTTGTGGGTTCTATTCCCGGTCAGGGCGCATACCTACATTGCGGGTTCGGTCCCAGGTCCAGGCACGTGTGATCCCCAGGCTGGGAGGCAACCAATCGATGCTTCTCTCTTGCATCGATGTTTCTCTCTTGCCCTTCCTTTATTTCTAAAAGCATTGGAAAAAATGTCCTTGGGTGAGGATTAAAAAAAAAAAAAACACGCTAGCATGGCAACTCAGTAATACTGTACGGCATATTTGAAAGTTGCTAAGAGAGTACCTCTCAAACATTCTCATCACAAGGAAAAAAATCCTGTAACTATGGGTGGCCACAGATGTGAAGCAGACATTGTGGCTACCATTTCCCGATGTACGCAAATACCAAGTCATTATGTTGAACCCCCAGAACTAATTGATGGTTTTGTGTCAATTACCCCTCAATAAAAATAATTTTGAAAATCCAACGTGAAAATAAAACCTTCAAGAAAGAAACAACCTACATTCCAAAGGAGATAAAGAGGTCACCAGAAAAGAATGAATGATAGGACACAGGTCACTGACACACTCTTGCGTATCCGAGTTGCTACGGGCAGGGTAATGTCATTAGAGATAACTGGAAGGGACAGACCCACTGCTAAACCTTGCATGACTCTGCTCAGAGTCCTCGAATGGAGACAGGTGCACGGGTCACGGACCTGCGGGGGACTGTCTCAGCACATTCTCCCGCCACGTATGGTCTTCTGAGGGTTTATTAGTCACTAACCATTATTTCAAGAGCTGTGCCTGCAAGCTATTATGACACACTTAGTGTATAAAGATAGGTATTATTATTACTGGTCTTATTACAGATGAGGAAATTGAGGCTCATGAAGGCTCCATAACTTGTTTCAAGTTCACCGCTAGACGTTTCCTAACTCTACTCCTTCCCTTAAAAGAGAACTATAAATTCCAATACTTAAAAAAGTGAGGTAGATGTCAGGAAACGAAAGCAACTATATAAATCCGAGGCAACAAGATATGTTTTGTTCTCATGGTACTATTAATTAATTTGAATGTCTATGGGCCAGCTGTTTGTCTCATAGGGAGCAACCCCAGGGCCCAGTTTTGGGGCAGAGCTCATCTGTACCAATCCAGAACCAGAGGGTTTGAACTAAGGCGGTCTGGGGGTTGGCTGGGCGCAGAGGTGTGAAGCTGCACAAGAAACAGAACCATTAAGGAAGTGAGTTTAAGCTGCGCAATTTCAAAAATCCTGGTCCACATAGCCTGGCAAACCGAAGATTTTTCTTAGCACTTAGACTGTGTGTACACTTTCTATACTCCTTACTGATGGCCATTGAAAACAGTTTATTTTGACATAACTTCAGTCTTATACTTGCAAGAATAGTACAGATAAGTTCTGTATATCTCTCATTCAGACTCTACAGTTGTTCCTATCTTACTGCCTTTGCTTTATCTTCCTCTGAATAAACATATCCACACTGTTTTCTTTATCATGCACACAGAATGATGCTTTGTTTATTCCTTCAGGGTATATTTCTCCTAAATGAGGCTATCCTCTTCCATAACCACAATATATTTATCAAATTCATGAAATCATCACTGATAAAACACCATGAACTAATGCTAATCAACAGCCTAATTCAGATTTCACCCATTGTCTCGGTCATATCAGCAAAAGAAATCCCCAGCTCATGCATTGCATTCAGTCATCCTGTTTCTTCAGTCGCTTTTACTCTGGAACCGTTCCTCAGTCCTTTTTTTGTCTTTCATGACACATGTCTTGTGGGAAAGTACAGGTCAGTTATTTAGCTGCATGTCCTTCTGTCTGAGTTTGCCTGACGTCCTCATCAGATTTAGGTTTTGCATTTTTGGCAGGACTATCCTGGAAGTCATGGCGCCCTCTTCGCAGTGCGTCACTTCAGGAGGCGGCTGTGCCCTTCACGGGTGATGTTGACCTTGAACTCTTGGTTCAAGTGATGTCTGCCAGATTTCTCCACGGCGAAGTCACTAGTACCTCCCCCCACTTTTACATGACTGAATTTTAAAAATATATGGTAAAATATATATAACCTAAAACTTACCACTTGAACCATTTTTATGTGTCTCGTTCTGTAGCATCAAGTACATTCATGTTGTTGGGCAGCCATCACCACCACCTGCAGAAATATTTCACCTTCTCCAACTGAAGTTAGTTATTCACTAACTCCCCATCTCTCCCAGCCCCCAGCAACCACCATTCTACTTTTGTCCCTGTGAATTTGCCCACTCAAGGGACCTCACAGAAGTGAAATCATACAGCAGTTGTCCTTTTGTGACTGGCTTATTTTATTGAACATAATGTCTTAAAGGCTTCATCCATATGGTAGCATGTGTCAGAATTTCCTTCCTTTTTAAGGCTGCCAGAGATGTTCCTTTGTATGTATACCCCACAAGCGGCTCATGCACGCATCTGAGGACGGACACTGGGTCTCTCTGCCTTTCAGCTACTGTGGATAAAGCTGCCACGGAGATGCACGCACAAATACCTGCTCCGGCCCATTTTCCCTTCTTCTGGATCTGTACCCAGAAGGGAAATCGCTCGATCATTATTGTTTCCTTCTTCGTTAATCAGTTCCTTGTGGGGTGATAGCCTGAGATTACATAGCTATCCCGCTACTCCTCACACTTCCACTCACTAGTTTTAGCGTCCCTTGGTCCTAACTGAATCAATTATTATTCCAACGCTGCCAAGTGGTAATTTTCTTTCCATCATTCCTTCTACATTTATTAGTTGGCATTCTATTGTAGGGAAGAAATTTTCCTTATCTCCCATTTATTTATACATATGGACTCATTTTATTCAATGGGTTATAATTTTTTACTCCATGGGCACTTATTCCTCTGGGCAATTCTTGTTCTCAAAACTCTCAAAAGTGCAAGTTTGGGGAAATGCAGGAACCTTTTGTAGTTCCTTGTCATCAAGAACTCCAGGCGTGTGGCCTGACTTCTCTAAGTCGCGATCACTTTCCACTCATGCGTTCCTGTTGTTAAAGTGGAAACCCTCTTTCTGACAGCCGCCGCACCACCCTCCCTGGGCAGCCCCGGCCCACGGAAACTACACTTCCCAGAAGCCTTCGAGGCTGCGTCATCAGCGTGCGCGGCGCTCGGCTCGCTAAGCCGGCTTGGGAGAACCCGCTGTAGCGGCGCCAACATGGCGGACGTGCTGAGTGTCGGCGTGAACCTGGAGGCTTTTTCCCAGGCCATTAGTGCCATCCAGGCGCTGCGCTCCAGCGTGAGCAGGGTGTTCGACTGCCTGAAGGATGGCATGCGGAACAAGGAGACGCTGGAGGGCCGGGAGAAGGCCTTCATCGCGCACTTCCAGGACAACTTGCATTCGGTCAACCGGGACCTCAAGTAGGTACCGGCTGAAGGGGCCGGGGTCGGGGGCCGATCCGGCTCCCACCCGGACCCGACCCCACGCGAGTCTCCCTGTGTAGAGACCCTTCTCCCTTTACCTTGTCCCCTCGTTCTTTTCCCCTCCTCCCAGCCTCTGCCTGTCCCTCAGGGACACCTGATCCTCCACCTCCGCGTTCTCGGCTCCCTTCTCTTGGCGTCCTAGTACCGGCTGCCGCCCGCCTCCCAGGCCCCCTTCTGCGATCGTTCCATTGCTCACGTGGAGACACGTCCTTCCCACGAACTTCCACTTCTCACTTCGGCTTGGCAGGTTTCTCACCTGTAGGCCCTCTGTGCCCCACCGCGTCTCATGACACTGTAGTCATAGCACGAAAGGGGACCGGCGCAGCCCTGCCCCGAACCCGCGTGCCCCCGAGCTGGTTAGCCCCAGTTCCCGCCCCCTCGCGACCTGGAATTCATCAGTGCCAGCTGTCCCGCCGCCGAACACGGCCAAACAGGCCTTGGTCCGCCTTTTCCTGCCCCCTCCCGACTCCCACTGCTCTGTTGAGGTCCTTCCTCGAGGGAGAACTAAGCTCAGGCTTAACACCCCTCCCCATTTATTAATTTGCGGTCCCTTTAAGGGTAAGGATTGTCCATTTCTCTTTCTTACAGCTTATCCTCTCTACTTCTATTTCATAAGTGGTGTTGTAAGAGTTCAGTGGGAGGATGTTTGTAAATTGCACATAGTAGGCACTCTTCAAGTGGTTAGGGCCCCTTCCTTAAGAAAGGTAGTCTTTCCAGGTAGGTTAGGATGTCACGTTGTTTGCATTTTATTTCTCAGAACTGACATGAGCCAGGAAAGGCGTTTGGGGAGCTAGCCCTCCTTTGAATGCTGGAGTGGATGGATTGGTATTTTCCCCCTCAACCTGTCTCCTTAGTAACCAGATGGAAGAGGGAGATAGAATGGAGGAGGAGGTGGTGATCAAATGAAGGGTGACTCTGTTCCCCGGCCGCCAAGCAGTTGCCCTTCTTTTTTGGGGGAAGGCCAGGAAACCAAACCCCCTCCTCAACTCCCACATCGCTTGTGGCTCCTTGGCACAGGGCCGTTGGACTCTCCCTGCTGGAGGGGGCACGTGGGTCCTTCTTTCCTCTCCGATTTGCTTCCCTTCCTCATGTTTAAGAAGCTGTAGCCCTTCACCATTCGAGAAAGTTTAGGAGTGTTTGCATTACCCCTTTGCTTTCTTAAATCTTTCTACAGTCGTGCCTAGAAGAAGGTAGCTGAAGATTCCAAAGTGAAAGTGGCAGCTCTTCCTCGAGCACCTTAAGTTGACCGCTTGGGAGTGGCCCCCCAGCGTGCTCCTGGGGTGCGCTTGTGCTCTTGGTTCACTTTCCCAGTTTCTCTAGAGTTGTCCTGCCAGAGTGAAGTGTGTCAGGTTGACATAGCCCCCTCGGTAGTGTCTTTCCCTCCCATTTGTTTATTTTCTCTCTTCTCTGTTTTAAGTGTGTTTTAGGTGTTACCATCTCTGAAGCGCCATGTACAAATCTGTCCCTATGTGAACGACAAATAATCATCATTTATTCAGGTACTTGCTGTTCTGCCCCATGTAATGATCTGTATGTGGGTCTGAAACCTCAGCGAGAAGCAGCGTTATACCACATTTCAAAATTCCAGGAGGTCTCCTCCCCCCTCACAGAGAACAACGCGTGTTAAGTCCCACTTTTAGGAGGGTTATCGATCCCAGCACTCTTCACTTTTCCCCTTTCCTTTGGAATGGTACCGGAGAGCTTGGTTTTAAAATGAGATAAACGCCCAGTTAGGGATTTTCTTGATTGCCCCTAACCTTTTTCACCTTTCAGAAAAGTCCTTTTTGAGGGACCTCTGACCCATGTGGCGGGCTAAGCCTCGGAGTGCCGGTGGGCTCAGGTTTGCTTCATCTGTTTGCTCTTTCAGCGAGCTGGAGCGCCTGAGCAGCCTGGTGGGCAAGCCGTCCGAGAACCAGCCTCTGCACAACAGCGGGCTGTTGAGCCTGGATCCCGTGCAGGACAAGACGCCTCTCTACAGTCAGCTCCTGCAGGCATATAAATGGTCGAACAAGGTAAGGGCGACCTGTCAGAAATGGAGCCAGCCCGGGAAGTGCCAGGTTTTCTTACATTTCCTTCTTTTTTTTGTTCTCGATTTAGCATGGGGTTACAGAGTTGGAAGCTTTAGAATTTCCCTACAAGCTATTGTGTAGTCCTTTGAAGTCTTTGGGGCTTGCTTATTCACGATGCCAGGTAATTACATTAAAAAATGTAAGTCAGGTGTGTGTAACCTGAAGGCTGGCTGTGGGAAGCAGCTTTGTATCCACCCCTTAAAATGATATACAACATGCGGTGTGTGCAATCCCCCCCCCCCCCCCCCGGCTCCTGGGGAAGCCTGGCTTTCATCAGCTTCTGAGAGGAGCCCATCACCCCCCGAAGGCGAAGGACTGGTGGTCCGGATGTTCGGCCACTCGCCGTCGCCTGTGACGCTTGCACGGTCTTCCCCCTGCCGTGGGGGGGCGGGGGGGGGGGCGCGTCACTAGGCTGCTGCTAGGTTGCTCTCTAACTGCTCTCTAATTCCTTTGGGTCGCATCTGAGGGAGAGTGTCCTGTGCGTGCCTCGTAGAGCTTGCCATTTGTGGCTTCCTTTGGCAGGCGGGCGGGCCGGCAGTGGCAAGGCCCCTGGGACGGCCGGAGAGGGGACGCTGGACTGTGGTCTAAGAATGACAGGCGCAGTCAGGGTCGTGGCCTGGAAACAGCTTGTTTGCTGATAGTTCCTTTTGTTTGGGGGTGTGGGTAGTTGTGTGTGGTGTTTTTCCTCCTGCTGATGGAGAATGAGGACATTGCCCTGAGAACATGTTTGGAATGATTTTGGAAGCGTTTCTCATTAGTCTCTGCTACCTCCTTAGTTCCCACGGTTATTGTTGGTGAACTGCTCTGTCCTCTCAGTTATCCGTTGTGTTCTTCCTCTTTTCTGTGGTCCTTGCCCCCTCTGGTGCTGGATGACAGATGAGCCTTGACAGTGTTTCTGGTGCGCAGAATTTAAAGGAAATTTCTCTGGGGGGGTATTTATGTTCTTCGGCAGCTGAGGTTGAGAGTCAGGGAGAAGCGATTGATCGTGGGGCACTAGAGAAAGAACTGGAGGCCCGGATGCACACATTTAGCCTTGATGGCTTGTCCCCCAAACTCGGGGCTGCCGGTGGCAGAAAATCAGTTTGGCCCCGAGGATCAGGGTGCCTAGGCGGTGTGGGCTCTGTCACTCCCTTGCCCTCTCGAGGCTCCTGCTGGCTTGGCCTGATGCTCTCCAAGGGGTAGAAAAGACAGCCCGGCCACTGTAGGGTCGCACGGCCCTCCTGCCGGCTGATCTCCCGGGGTGCACATCAGACCCGGGAGAAGGGTTCTGGCCCTGCTTGGCAGGCGGCCCCCGAGACAGGTCATTAAATCCAGGGGTGAGGCTCTCTGATTGGCCAACGTGGGTCACCGCAGGCACAGGACACGGGGCTCCTTGAAGTTGGAGAAAGGCAGTTCCCACAAGGAGGGAATGCCAGGCTGACGACAAAATTATACGTGTCTGTGGTGGTCGCCAAGGCCAGACACAAGATTGGCCCAGCCCTTCCTGGGCAGCGCTTCCCTCTGAGGCCGTCCTGCGTGGGCGCTCTTGGTCATCTAAACAGGAGTTTGCCTGGTGAGTGGGTGGGATGTGACCGGTCGGATCATGATTGGACTCCTAGCTGTTTGGACGTGGACGCCATGTTTATATATCACGTGGATAGAGTTGTTCTTGGAACGTGTTAGAGGGGTGGAGACTTCCCAGCGGGGAAACCATGAGTGACTCGGACTCCAGGGGAAGTGACTGGCTTTATTATTTTTTTTATTTTTTAAAGAGTTTATTTATTTACTTTTAGAGAGAGGGGAAGGGAACAGGAAAGAGAGGAAACAGCAATGTGTGAGAGATGCTTAGATCAGTTGCCTCTCACACGTATCCAGCTGGGGACCTGGCCCGCAATCCAGGCACGTGTCCTGGCTGGGAACCAAACCAGTGACCCTTTGGGTTGCTGCCGGCACTCAACCCACTGAGCCACGCCAGCCAGGGCTGGCTTTAAGTGGAAATGATGACACTTAACTTTTGAATGAAGGTAACTTAATTGTTCATCAAATTAATAGTTCGAATATTAAAATAGAAGTGCCTGCCCCTGCCTCCCACGCTTGCCCCAAGATGGAAAAGAGGTTGCATTAAGGGCAAGAAATATTACGTGTATGGAACTTCTTGTTCTGGTGATGCTGCAGGTTGAGTGGGTGTAGACATTTATGAGACAGTACATCCCATGTGAGCAACGGGAGAGAGGAAGGGGTTTCAGCCACAGCCTGCAGAGTGAGTGCTCTCGCACCAGCTGCTGCCCCAGCAGAGAGAGGGTTTGGGGCTGCTTTGCATTATTGATCGGGAAAAATGAAGAGAATGATTGGGAGATCTTTAGTTCAACCCCTGATTTTACAGCTGAGCGAACCAAGTCCCACTGAATTGACATGCTCATGGCTGTACAGCTAGAGGAGAATTTGCATTTCCTAACTGAGGTCAGAGTTTTTTCCCTCTAAAACGTGGTGGTTTCATCCAGTTTGGCTTAAGATTTTTGACTATAGAAAACATCCTCTGCCCTTTTTAGCCTATATCCTAGAAACAATTCATGAATTTTATTCATTAATATGTATACATTTTACTAATTTTTTCAAATAATTTTTTAAAATTTCTTTTTAGAGAGAGGGGAAGGGAGGAAGAAAGAGAGGGAGAGAAACAACAGTGTGTGGTTGCTTCTCGCTTGTCCCCGACTGGGGACCTGGTCTGCAACCCAGGCCTGTGCTGTGGCTGGGAATCGAACTGGCGACCCTTTGGTTGCAGGCCGGTGCTCAGTCCACTGAGCCGCACCAGCCAGGCCATTTTACTAATTTTTAGTGGTTCATTGAAGGATGGAGATGGCAAATACATAGTGCATACATCCTCAGGCTATGGCTCTGTCCAGGGCAGGCATCGCTGGTCAACTGCTGCGCTCTTTCCTGCTGCGGCCGCACGTGTTCTCCTGTGTCCTGGGGCTGGACAGCCCCTGCCAATCACTCAAAGGTGGGCTGCGGGGAGGATGTATTTTTTATTTCTGTTATCACAGATAATGTCATACCTGCCTGCGACTTATTTACCTGACTCTGGAAAGGATATTAGGTAGATTATAAGAATAAGTAAAACCCTGAAAGAAAAGAGGAAAACAACGGCAAGGAGGTCTTATGTACATTTCTTTAAAAACTGAAGAAATAACCCTAAGAAATAAGCCAGTATTCTAATTTTCAGCTGGGGGATATGGGCACAGCAAACAACGATATGTGTGTATCTTGCTGCTCCTACAAGTGGATGGTCTTTTAATTGCTGAGGCTTTCATTGTTCATCACTTTACCCTCAAAGAGTTTAAACCAGCAAGTGCATTGATATGAGAAGTGCAGTTAGGGGTAACTTGCCAGTGTCAGCTTTCCGCGCGCACTGCCGCCTAGGAGCTGGAGGAAGTGTGGGGCACGCTTGCCTACCCCCATTATGTGATGAACTCTCTGTTTAATGTGCTCTTGGCCATAGAAAAGTCTCGTTCATGCCTAATAACTAATTATTTTCTTTAGGGGATTTTGTAATTTTTGTAAAGTCAGTTGGAATATTAATTATGTGGTAGTTGGCATAATTGTTAGGATAACACATTTAAAAATTAATCTAATCTAATGAAATGATGTCAAATTGCTGTGAACAGCACTTTTTCCATGCTGAATTGGGGAGAGAAATCAGCGTTTAGCTGTGGCACCGACAGATAATTGTTCTGTGCCGGGGTGACGGGCTGTCTTGATGAGGGCAGAAAATAATTGGCCTCTGCGCTGCTCTCGCTGCAGCGGGGCCGGAGCACGGCTTTTGCTTATTAGTGCTCGGGTACGCCCGGAGTTCGTCTGCGTCTGCACTTCCTCTGTGGTCCCCGTTTGAAGGTTCCAGCGTCCTGTTACCAGGCTTTATTGTCGGGTCTGACTCTCTTTCGTTTGTTCGTGTCAGGGGGCTGCTTGTTTATCTGCCCGGAAAGCAGACCGAGACTTCAGCCTCCCTCTGACGCAGCAAAGCCCCTGGCAGCCGCGTGCTGCGAGGGTGGGGAGCCGGCCGAGGAACTGCTGCTGCTGCTGCCTGTCTTGCTTTTGCACGCTTGATTTTACATTTTTATTAGAGAAAAAACACTTCTCTGTTCCAGAATTACCCCATTGGAAAGCCTGAAGACGTTTCCCTCTCCCCTCCCGAACTGTCCTCCTCAGAATCTGGTTACCGCATGGCTGCACGCGACTGTCAGTTCATCTCTCTCGGGTCTGTCGTGTTTTGGCATCGTGGAGCTAACGGGTGGGACTGTTAAATGCAGCACCGAGCCTTTTCCTTGAGGGGCCCGGTCCTCTTTCAGGCCACAAGGAGAGACGCTGTGCCTGCCCTGTCCCCCGCCAGGAGTCCCCTGCACCTAGCAAGGCGCCCGGTACACACTAGTGTTTGGTTGCAAAGCCTTGAAGGAATGCAAGGATACATGAAAGCTTTTACTGCCGAGTTTTTAATTTACAGCCCCTTTTGTGGTGTGCTCGCCTGTATTTTGGATAAAGTGCAATGAGAGCACTTCCATTTTTGGCCAGTACCGAGGGTCCAGTTGTGTCACTTGTAGAGAAAGCCTGCGGCCCACGATGCAGGCCCTGGCTGGGCCCCAGAAGGGGTTGGGAAGGACGGCACGAGGTTAGCCGGTGAACTGGCCGTACGTCGTTGAGGGCTGAGGTTAGCAGTTTTACCCACGTCTTCTGTCGCCCGCTGTGCCCCTTCTAAGAGAGCTGGTTGACAGCCAGTGCTCGGGCGGGGGTGGGACGTGGCGGAAGTCTTCTGAGGTGGACTGAGTCAGGCTAATTTGAGCTGATGCACCTGATGTCAGGTGTTCCGTGGCAGCTGTCGTTTTTGGCAGTGATGTGAAACTGTCTGGGAAGGGGGGCATCAGCTCCGTCAGCGTCTTTGGGGCTGTTCCCCTTTGTCAGGCACCAATAACCAGTTTCTGCTCCCAGCGTGGTCCTTGCCACCGGGCCCGGCTCTGGCTCGCTCTTCTCTGGTGCATGTTCAGGGGACACCGGTCGTTCAGGACGTACTGAAGACAGAGGGGTCCCCTCGGAGCCCCTCATAGCCTAGACAGCGTGACTTAGGATCAGGCACTGTTCTCCATTGTCACCGTTAGCACAGGTGCCAGGTGCCATTCTTAGACGTCGTCTTTCACCTAAATCTAACCTTCTGAGCACCCGGTGACTTGAGCTTGCTAGCACCGCGGGCTTGTGAGGCTGCCCTGGCTGGCCTCTCTCCCTACCCCCCGCCTCCCTGCCCACCCCCAGACTCTGGTACCGTGGGAGCCATGATAAAAAGAACAAGGAGTAACACAGCCAAACAAAAACCAAAGAAACAAAAGGAATTCTGGATACTGTTGGATTCGGGAGGAAAGGAAGGTGCAGCCGGAAACGTCAGGGCCCAGTGCAGGTTTTCGAGTCAGGCTGCCCGAGTTCTGATCCAGCTCTGCCCTGACTCTGTGCCTTGGACAAGTGAAAAAGTCTTGAAAAGCATCAGTTTCCTCATCTGTAAAATGGGGATAATACAGTATTTGTGTCAGAGCGTGACAGTGAAGAGTAAGTAAAAAGCGCCCCAGGACAACTCAGGTCTATTAAGTGCTGCGTAAGTGGCGGTGGCAGTGACCAGGCGCAGTGACGGGGCCGCTCGTGTTTACCGATGGCGCGGCCGGAGGGCCCTGCGGCCGGGACCGCAGGCTCCAGAGCTGAGTGGCTTGGCAGCCGTGGGGACACACTCTCTGCCTCAGGTGTCGCTGCTCTGAAAGGGCGGGCGGGGGGAGGACGGGCGCATGGCCTCGGAAGGGGAAGGCCCTGCGGGACTAAGCGAGGGGGTAGAGGTAAAGCGCTGACCTGCGCAGCGTCAGCGCTCCCTGGGGGCTGCGTCTGTCCCAGCGAACAGGGAGGGCCCGCGGGGCAGCGAGCGTGGCCTCCCTCCCCAGGCTCCCATGCTTGACCTCAGTGGACTCTCCTGGAATTCTGCCAGTTAGAAGTTCCTTGAGAGGAGCAGCACCCTTTTCTTGGGGAAGCCCGAGCACAGACACCTTAGCACACTAGTGGGCGGTGCATGGGGGGGCTTTCCTCCTACAGCCCGGGGCTGAGGGTGAGTGGTGGGGCGTGCGGGCAGGAGCTGGGCCTGGCCCGGCCTGGCCGGCATGTGGGAGTTGCGGGACAGCAAGGCAGGGTCTGCGGCCTGGGAAGAGACTGCCCAGGAGCGAGGGCGGCCGCGAGGGCTGAGCGGGCTCTGTGTTGCCCGCTGGGCCAGCCCAGGAGTCACCGAGTCAGGGTGGGCCTCCCTCCGGGGGCTCAGGACTCAGACTGACCGGGTGGGAGGATGCGGGGAGGGGGGCGAGTCTGGGAGTGCTAGCGTCTCTTTAGGAAGGCGTTCACATGCAAATGCCAACCTAAAAATAGGTGTTTTAACGATGGCTCCCTTGCCAGTCTGGTGCTTGTTACCTGCCGGGCTCTGGAGGCGACTCTACTGGCTTTGACTCCCCAGGTGAGGCCTCCACCTGCTTTATGACTGGCAGCGATCTGTGTCCCCTCGCCCGGTCTCAGCCCCCTCCCCTCAGCCTGCGGGCCTGGGAAGGGGGCCTAATACTGACCTCCTGGGGAGGGTCAGAGGGTCTCATTGGACAATGTGTGTCAAGTTTCTGGTTTGGGGTAGGATATTTAGTGGCATTTTACAAATAGAAGTTATTGCTAGCAGCTATTCCCCCTGCGTCAGAAATCAGTGTTTGACGGCTTCAGCTGAAGCCTCCGCATCTCTTCCTCCTACTTTTTAGATTCTGTGTTTTTTCTTTTTAGAGTTGGGTCTGTGTGGTTCACCTTGACTTTTTTGGATTGTCGAAGCCATTATCGTTGGGCACAGGAGAGCAGACAGGGAAGTGAGTGCCGGGAGGCTTTGTCCCGCGTTCTCCGGCCACCATACCCCGATGTTTAGGGGTCCTCTGGGCTGGGGTCAGGGTTGTGTCCCCTGGGAGGGAGGGAGGGGCAGCTGCGTGTCTGCCTGGCCCCCAGCCCACCATGCTGCCCTGTGGCCTGCTGTCCATCTGCACACCCCTGGTCTGGCGCGCTTTGGCTGCGGCCTCTTGGGGCTGGGCTGGGTCGGCCTCTGCTCTCCCTGGCTGACTCGGCAAAGCGCGCAGCCTCCCTGGGACCCTCGCTTTCCGGCACAGCTTGCTCCTCCCGCAGGTTCTGGCAAGCCGGGGGCTTCTGTCTCCCCCTCTGGCGCACTGTCACCTTCCCCTCGGCCCTGTGACTTGGAGCCACTTTCAGGAATTTCACAAAGTCCAGCTTTGTCTGTGGCTGCCCTGCTCAACACGCCCAGTGCCACGCTGGGGACCCAGAGTGGTGGATGGCGCCTGCTGCCCACCGCCCGCGCCGCCTGCCAGGAGCACGCTGTACCTTTCCGAGTGCATTCTCTCCCACTGCCTCCTCCAGCCCCGGTGGAGTGTTGCTTTGCAGAAGCCTCGATCCGGCAGGACCGAGCAGGGCCCATCTGCTCGGGTTTTGCCGGTCCCTCTTTGTGGCTGCACTGATCATACCGTGTGCCATGGCTGCTTGCTCTCCAGCTTCATCCTGTTTTCTCCAGGGCCAGGGCTGGGGCTTCGTCTTCAGGCACCTTGAATCTAGGACACAGTGGGCACTTAGTAGTTGAGGCCCCTGCCATATTTGCATACTCTAGGAACTGTGCCTCCTGTAAGGAAGTGTCAGGTCTCAAGGGAACCTTGGCAATCAGGTCGGTCGTCGCCCCTTGTTTTGTGGGGAGAGTGACCTGTCCGAGGCTACCCTGCTGCCCCTTTGACTGAGACCTGCGGTGTTTGGCAGCTCCGACTCACTGGAGGTCCAGAGAGTGGAGAGGGTCCTTCTGCCGTTGAGGCCCGTCCAGATACTGCCGTTCCCCCGTGGCTCTGCGGCTGTGGGTCCGTCAGTGAAGCGGGAGCAGTGGGCAGCCCACAGGGCACATCCGAGGGGACCATCAGGGGTCCCTGCGATCGGTGACCGCTGCAGCCTGAGCATGGTGCAGGGTTGTGTGTGGGACATGGCTCAGGGCATTCGTTACCTCGGCCTTCACGAGCAAAGTGGCCTGGCCCCTTGGATTCCGGAGGCAGGCTCCCTCGCCTGCCTTGTGCTCTGAATACGGGAGATTGGGAGTGTGGCAGTTGAGGGCTTTGTTGCGCATTTCATGAAAAGAAAGGGACTTCCCTGGAGCTCTTACTGACATGGGTGGGGACACCAAGGATGGCCGTGTCAAGAGAAGGCTGCTCCCCACTTTCTTCATCCTTTTTAACAAGAATTGTACCGAGTCCTCCACTGGGTTTGCGTTACTCTTACCTTTCCCCCACTCGTGTGTGTCTGTGTGTCTTAGAGTGGAAGGGTTGCACTGTACTGTTGTTTTCCGTCAGTAGGCCACTCGGATTATTGGGAACTTGTCAGTAGTTGCCACCAAGCATTTTGGGCTCTGCTGTCTCCTGACGGCGCTGTACCTGGCAGACTTTGCAGGGAGAGGGCAGATCTGGAGCAGGTGCACACGTCCCCATGCGGGAAAATGGTTGCACTTGTTATAAAATGCTCAGCTTGTTCATCTCCAAATTCTGCTTTTTGAGTAGTGTGCTGTTTGTGCTAAGAAATAATCTGATCCACCCATCTGTGCATATTTATTGAGCACCTATTATGTTCCAGGTACAGTGAATGCAACTGATAAATTCCCATTTTCTTGGGACTTAGATTACATCCAGTTCTCTAATTTGGTCAGAGAAGTCAAGTGCCAAATCACCTGGTTTTAATAATAATCGCTGCCCCTGTTGCTGGTCTTTTTTCGTCCTTCATCAGTGGCCTTTATTTGCCTCAGTTTACCAGTCTTCACTGTCAGAAAGTAGCATAATTCAATACCGGGTGATGTCATTGGCAGATAAAACAGTAAAAGAAATTTTGTCTGGTTGTTGTGGTATCTTAAATATCATCCTGTTTTTATAGTGTGGTGCATTTTGATTCTTTCATATGCTTAATGCAGTGCAAGTTTACTGATAGTGACATACCCTTCTCTGGCCAGTTGGCCCTTGTCCTCCTCAGCCTAAGGCTGCGGTGGTTTAGGGCTCTCACTGGTTTCAAAAGGACAGTGGATGCCCCCGCTGACGTGTGTCCAGAGGGAAACGCGTCATTCACCCTGCTCAGGGCACCCGGTCCGGACGCCTTGGACTTCATGCCTGGCCAGGTGGTCTGGCTCCACCATAGGAGAACTCCGTGTCCTTTGAGATGTGGTTTAGTGACTGTGTAGCAAAGGGCGCTATGCGTTTGCCATTCCCTGTATTTATGACTGGCCTGTTTAAATTTCATTCCGATACCTGGAGCCCATGGGTGGGATTGGCTTTAGGCACGATGCTCAGTGCCTCACCGAGGCACAGGGCCAGGCGGGGCCCACGGGGTGCCCTGCGCTCCCTCTCCACCTGCAGTCCGTCCATCCTGTCGTTTCTCCCTCACCCCCTAAAACCACACTTCGTAATCGGCGTGCCTCTGGAGGGGCCTGCATCGACTCAGCCCTGCACTGCCCGCAGGGTTTGTGCCCAGACTCAGGATCACCCCGCACCCTGCCTTTCCGGGAGGACTGGATCGCTGGCCTCTGCTTCCTGAGGAGCCGAGAGGGACTCTGTGTTGGGGCGGGCGGAGCGCGCTCTCCTGCCGGTGTCTGCGTGCCGCGTTTCCCTGCCGGCTGCCCCCGTCTTCCCCTGCCCATGACTCTGAAGACACGGTTCCGAGGGGGGGTGCCCTCAGCCCAGGGCCTGGCGCAGGAGGCAGGCACCGCAGGGGACTGGTTTCCCTCTCTTCACCGCAGGTTCCCATCTGCTGCGCCCGTCAGCCCCAGCACCTCACGCCGGCCAGTGGAGACAGGGCCGGTTACCTGGTTGGTAGGGATAGCCGAATGCCAGCCCCAGTGCCTTCAAACTGCAGTGCCTGCGCGTTGTAGTTGCCGGGCTGAGCTCCCCCGGTGCGATTTTAATGCATATTCGCAGTGGCTCAGGTGCCGCAACCACATCATCCTGCTGGCAGCTCATTGGAACCCTCAGCCAGAATGCTGGGCCGGGGACCTTAGCTTCCAAAGCCAGAGCGTGGCAGGTTCCCCGCAAGAGGCCTTGTGGGGATGCTGCTTTTCCTGGCAAGACTTCTCTGAGCAGCGAAGCGTTGCCTTTGGAGTCACACAGTGATGGGCGTGCAGTGCTTTCGAGGAAGGTTGCAAAGCTTCGGTTCGCGGAGGATGCTTCTGAGGAAGTTGCTCTGTGCCGATGAGTCACAGAGTGGAAAGGCCTCTTGTGAGCCTCCAGTTTGCTTTAGGTCCTGAAGGAACGTTGTCAAAATCTGTCCCCCAGTGGTCTGGAGGGCAGTTCTAGTGACTTACTCCCACCTTCCAGGTAGCAGCCAGCCTGGCGAGGGAGCTGGAAATACCGCACTCGGCAATTCCGGAAAACCAGCCACAGCACGCCAGGCGGCACGCTGCCTTCTGGCTCTCGCTCACGCTGCTCCTCGGCTGCCTGAGCCCTCGCGTGCCCCGCGCCGCAGCCACAAGCATGGATTTTGGGGCTTCGCGCTGAGCTGACACCTCCGTGCCAAGCGCTGTTTGCTGAATGGGTGAGCGGGTGCTTTCCCCGCCCCGCTTCAGGCCAGCTTCTGCCTTAGCTGGGGTGTGTGCCGCTGCCTCCGCACTGCCTGCCTGTTTTACTGCCTTCTGGCTTTCCCCGCTCGGCTGCGAGTGCCCCTTGACAAGGCCTGTTTGAAGGACCTGGCTGGGTAGCTCAGTTGGGTAGAGCATTGTCCTCATAGGCCCAGGTTGCGGGGCTGATCCCTGGTCAGGACACATGCAAGAATCAACCACTGAGGGCATGAATGAATGGGACAACAAATTGATGCTTCTCTCTCTCAAAAAAAAAAAAAAAAAAAAAAAAAAGCCAAAGAAAACCTTAAAAAAATGCAAGTTTGGTCATGTAAGTCCCCTGCTTAAAATATGTCGATGCTTCCGTTCTTGTGCCCAGGATTTGGATGAAGTCCATGAAGCAGTGTGTGCCGGTCTGGACCTGACCCCGCAGTGCTGGGCACCGGCCCCTTGAAGCGCCACGCTCAGCATGCTGGCCATCGCGCTGTTTCAGTGCACCCTGTCCCTCTCTTTGTTCGGCTAGTGCCTTCTCATTTTTTTCCACTTTTGTTTGTAGTCACGTTCTTGGGGGAGTCTTTCCTAACCCCCTCCCCCCCCCGCCCCAATCCCCCACATCACGCGGTGATTCACGGTGCACTGTAAGTGCTGGCTGCAGGGGGACTGGGGCCCTGTCCACCTGCTCACCACTGTATTTCCAGTGCCCAGCAAGGCTCAGCAGAAGAGGACAAACCAGCAAAAACACTCCGTTAAGCCCTGACGGGTGTGGCTCCGTTGGTTGGCCTTTGTCCCACAAAGCGAAAGGTCACTGGTTCCCAGTCAGGCATGTGCATGGGTTGTGGGTACAGTCCCAGACAGGGGGCGTACGAGAGGCAACTGATTGATCTTCTCGCATTGGTGTTTCTCTCCCTCTCTTTCTCCCTCCCTTTCCCTCTCTCTAAAAATAAATAAAATCTTAAAAAGAAGACACTTCCCTTGAGCAGCTTAACCACCTCTGAAGTGAGTGCCACGGCGCCCGTGGAGCGTGTGTTTGAGTGGGGCGGGAAGGCCTGGCCAGGGCTCCTGGGCAGCTTTCTCTAGGTCAGGGGGCAGATGGCACCTCGCTGCCGCAGCTCCTGCGCGCACAGCTGCCTGGATGTCTTTATTTGGTTTGTGTAGTCCATTCCCGGCTTCCTTGCTGAAGGGCAATGTGTATTAAGTTGTTTTTTTTTTTAAACTAGTTTGGGGAGACAAACAGAAGGCAAATTATCTTGATTATTTTAAGGCAGCTATGAAAAGGGCAAAGAAAGGATACAGTGAAAGTTACCGAAGTGCTTTTTATTTACTTTAGCACTTTACGGTTTCTGCCGTGTGGAAGGGGCGTGGACGCGGCCATCCCTGGGCTGGGGGTGGGGCGTGGAGCCGGGGAGGGGGCCGACAGCCTGGGTTCAAGTCCGGCTTCTTCCCTTTACTCCTTGTGACCTGGGGCAGCTCGCTCCTGCGTCCTGATCTGCAAAGCGAAGCCGGTATTGGATCCCCTTCCAGGTCGCCGAGGAGATACGAAGCTTAGTCTGCGTGGGGGTCTCAGAAGGACGGGTGGCACACTGTTAGCTCTCAGCCTCCGCCATCATCGTCAGTTCTCTAACAACCCGAAGTCCCCGCCTCATTTTACTGAAGAGGGAACTCAGATTCCTAAATGTGAAGCCACCTGCCTCAGGCCACCGGGGTATAAGTGGCCCCAAAGGTTGACAGGTCATCAGGCTCCAGACCCTTTGGTTCCGTAATTGGTCTTTGCATCTCTAGAGCCACATGGGCTGGGCAGCTGCTTTCTGGGGAGCACCGTGCAGTCTTGGTAACAACGGCGCTGTTAGACGGTGGCTGCTCTCTTTGGGAGAATCCTGGGATAGCAACTTCCGAAGAGTTACTGACTTTATTACGAAACCTATGTTCCTGAGCATTTATATACATCACAAAGGACAATCTCTTAGGTGGATCCTAAGCCCCTGATTTGCCTGTATTGTATTTGCAGGTTTTGGGGGTTTTTTTGGTGGTATTGCCTCTGACTTCGAGTCGCTGCAGCGTAACTTAGCGTCACAGACCTTCGGGGGCATAGAGATGCTCCCCCGTCGGGGCTGTCAGGGCGATGCTCACCCACCCCTGCGGCTCTGCGGGCGCTTGGTAGAGTTGGCGTGGAAGCGACTTAAGCACTTGATGAGGGGGGGTGAACTCTATTACATTCTGTGCCTATTAGTCATCCCCCTCACACCCTGGCTGGCTCTGTTTTTGATAAAATATGTGTCATGGAAAGTACCTTTACAAAGGGCAGGGGTTCTGAATTTGGGGTCTGTTGGGTCCGGGACGTACACAGGCGCATTTTTCTGGGACCGCACTCCTCAGCGTTCGTCACTGCAAGGTTAAGAACCGCTGCCATGGAGAGAGGAGTATTGTTCTTTTCTCTTAAAAATTTGGAAATGAAGCATTTTACTCATAACACGTTATCAGCCCTTCTTACAACAAGTTTTGGAGGGATTTAGCATGTTTACTCTTAAAAAATTTCATAATAGAATATTTACACTAAAAGAATGTCGTTTTAAAGTATTTCAAATCATACCTTATTTGCAAACTGTCCACTACCAGCACAAGGATAAGAAGCAAAATCTTATAACCAAAGTCAAAGGGTGTCGGAGTATTGTTCCAGCCACACCACAGCGTCGCCTCCCATTCTGCGTGGCCGGGCTGCACAGGCCCCCCCGGGGCAGCCCTGGCGCGTGGGGGGCAGGGCCCGCGGGAGCGCGCAGCCCGTGAGGCGCCCGCAGCCGGTTCAGCTCGGGCCTAACTTTCTGACCTGAGCACTTACTTCCAAAGTCGAGGTTCGGCCTCCGTCTCTCCCGGCTTCCCACATCCCCCGTTGTGGCTTCCTCCTGTTGTCCCTGCCCTCCCGCCTCCCGCTTTCCTCCCCCAAGTACCCTTTCATGCTGCAGAAATGCTTGTCGGTGCGGGAGGAGCCTGGGCCTGGTCCCTCAGTTGATGAAAGGTGACTGTGTTATCTGGAGCTACTTTGGGGCTACAGGAGACAAAGGTCAGACCTGTGGATTCCTCTGAAAGACAAAAGGAAAATGTTTTGAAATAGTTTGCCTGAAAATGGAGTTTTGAAGCTGAGCAATTGTAGTGTGATTCGGGGAGAGGACACAGGCTTCCTGCGGAAGCTCCGGAAGGGGGTCCTGTCAGGAGGCTTCCGGGGACGGGGCGTCGCTGGCAGGGCGCCGCCGCCTGAGGGGGCGGGCAGCAGGGTGCGTGTCCCTGTGCTCCCCCTCCCCCCGCCGGAAGGGAGACGTCCAGGAAGCAGCCCTGAGACGCGTCCCTCTCCTATGGGTGCAGTGGAACTGGCAGCCCACGGGATCAGGGTGCTTCGCCACTTTTTTGTTCTGTCAACTCTCATCCCTTATTCCTTTGACCCGGCGTCTTTCTGACCGTGGCCGCCAGTGGCTGTGCGTCCGCATTTCTACAAGATCGTGTGTCTTCGTCACTTTTCCTCGTAGCAGGGACACCCTTGTCCCACTGCTGATGTCGCCTCATGTGGGACCCCGCTCATGCTGACCGTTCACCCTTTTACAAAAGAAGTGGAAACAGAATTTTTGTTAATTTGTTACTATTTTTTCCACCTTGACCCTCCTGTCCCTCCCCAGCAGGCCAGGTGCCTAGGGATCCAGGCTCTGTGTTTGCTTGCTGTGTGACCTTGGGCAGGTCCCTTAGCCTGTCTTGAGTCTCAGTTTTCATATCTTAAATGGGGATAAAGCTTAGTTTTACCTTCTTGGGTTTTTGTGAAGATTCACGACCTGATGCTAGTAAGGAGCTTAAGCCCAGGGCTCCGGAAGTGTTAGGAGCGCGCTACTGAGACATATTAGTGAGGGTTGACACTAATTTGCTGACACCAGCCCGACTTCCTAGTAGCGATTCCAACTGAGGAGTCGGGAGAGAGAAGACACGCGTCCTGGTCACGCGTGTGGGCAGAGAGTTTGAGCTGTGTTTTGAGGGTATGCATGTCTCCGCCCCTTGGTCTTTGCTCTCCCGAGGATTTATTTGCAGCCGTGATGTGTAACTATGGCTGTGTGTGCGCAGGCTGTCAGGGCTCCTGTGCTTGCGGTTTCCGTTGTCACAGCACAGCTGAGTGCGCCCCCTGCGCCTGGCTCAGCGCAGGACCACAGCCCGGCTGCCCGGCACCTGCTGGCCACGGTTTGGGCGCCTTGGAACCAGCCTTGGAGCCGTTGGCACCTCGGTCTTAGGAGCCAGGCGCTGGGGCTTCCGGCACAGTTCGTACTTTGATGAATTCATTTAACCTATCTTGTATCAACCTGAGAGGATAATTATGCACAAATTACTCTTCAAACTTGCAGCTTGTCCCCTTGCCCAGAGCCCTGTGCTGGCCTGTGCAGCCATTCTGCGGAGCCATTCTGCGGGTGCCTGTTCCCCTCCCGCCCTCCCGAGACGCCAGCCCCCATCTGAGGTGGACCCTGGAGTTCACATTAGAAGCTTTTACAAAAGGAAAGGCCCTGTTTGGATGCTGGTCCCATAGGTCACACCTCACTTGTGGAGAACGGGTCTCTTTTATCTCCGCCTGAGCGGGAAGCTTCTTTTCCTCTAACGCAGTGAGGATCTGTCGGCCACTGCTGCTGCTGCTGCTTCGTTCTCTCAGATTAAGTGGGATTTTCAGAATGGGGCTGGAGAGGGTTCATGAGCCCCCTCCAGGGCTGGGAAGGAGGTGCACGATGGTGAGGGGTGACGCAGTCTCCGAAGCCCTTCTGTTTCATTGGCTGTCCGATGCCATTGAGCGTAAGGTGTGTCTATTTCATGTGCCACTGAGAAAGACAAAGTGCTGTCAAAGATACTTTCCTGACATTATGATTGTAAGATGCACTGTGATTTTAGCAGGTTTTAGAATAAGTGAAATATGATATATTGATAATGGGGTTAGTTGTAAAATCCTTAGCTTTTGATACATTTTCACCAAAGCCACAGAGTTGTGGATTTGGAGAGTGCTGACATTTTTGTCATGCAGTGTCATTCATGTGACCTTCTAGTTGCTGAAAAATGTAATCCACCTTGCCTGGGAGGGGACTGTATGTATATATATGTTATACGTATTAGAGCATGCCTCGTGCTAGGCTCTTTTGGTCCTAAGAGAAAGACTCACTTGAGTTCACGTAAGCAGAAGGGGGCATTCCCTGGGTGTTTTATGGAAGCAGAGGGCAGGAACGAGGGCCTAGCCTTCCGAGGGGCTGGCCTCAAGGACCAGAAAGACGCCGGGAACCAGAGCGACACCGTTGCCCGCCTTGGCGCTCTGGGACCGTGGGCCCTCGCCCTGCCTCTTCACGTGTCTCCGCCAGGCTTTCCCATCTGCAGAACTGGGGCACTCGGCAGGGGGCGGATGGCCTCCAGCCTCGGACGTTACGCCGCCAGCGTGGGCAAGCGGCATGGGCCAGGCGCAGGACCTTTCAGCTCGAGGTCCCAGGAGGGAGGCCGGAGTTGGCCATCTGTTCTGGTTCCCGGATGTGTCGGTGGAGCTCGGGCGGGCAGTTCTTAGGGAGGGGGTCCTGCTGCGCCAGTCCAGAGGCTGCCCTTCTGCAAGGCCACGGGTCCTCAGTTTCGGCATCTATACCTTCCCCTCTTTACCCAGAAAGTCAGCGAGTCGCTTTGCTGAAACAGCTCACACCTGCTTGGAAGCTCGGGACGCTTGCACTCAGCCGTCCCCGTCACCATTGGGTTCCAGGATGTCATCGCCTTGTGAATCGAGGTTGCCTCCTCCCTTGCCCTGTCGTGACGGGACCAGCGAGGCACCCGGTCAGATGAAGAACGAAGGCCGATCTGGGCGTTCCTCCCCGGGGCAGCACGCGCTGCGGGCTGACACGAGCCGTGGGGCGGCCGGGATTCGCCCTGTGTAATGAAGCTACCGTGACGGAGGCGTGAAGCAAGCGTGAGCCGCAGTCACTGTGCTGGAAAGGGGGGCGGACATCATGCCCGAGGGTACACTCGCAAAGCTGGGCCCACCGTGTGACGTGACGAGCGATGGAGCACTGGGCTCCATCGGGTGCCAGGCTCAAGCCCGGCCTCTCCCACCTCTTCCCAGGTGTCCTGGGGCGAAGGACTAAGCCCCTGGTGCTCCTGCTCTGCAGGTGGGCCTCCCCATGGCAGCTGCCCGCGAGTGGATGTGGGGCCTCAGCGAATCCATGTACCTGAAGCATTCAGAGCGGTGTCCGGCACACAGTCAGGGCTCAATAAGTAGCTGCCTTTCCTAGCATTATAATTGTGACAGTCGCTCTGCGGCGGGTGCGGGTTGGACTACAGGGAGACTTTTGCGCTCTTTGAGGATGGAGTGGTCCTCTCCGCTCTGTTTGACTCCGGTGAACAGACGAATCGCGGGGAGTCCTTTCCACCTCGGTTTCGGTCCAAACGCTCTCCCCTTCCTAGTGTTCTGTCTCGGGAGCCGCCTGTCAGTGCCGTGAGTATGAGGCGTCTTAACAGCAGGCTTCATTTGCGGTTTGGAGTATGAGTTGACCCACATCTGAATCGTCGTTGATTTAATCGTCTCTGCTCTCCTGTTTGATCTTGTAAGTATTAATTTCGTGGGCTGTCCGTGTGGTTTTCAGTGGTCCCAAGGTTAATTGCCGTGTTTGTTTATAAAACGCTCATCGGAGGCTGGGCACGTGGTGGAGGACCCGGAAGAGCCCAGCCCGCGCTCAGGCTGCGCCTTGCTGGGGAGCGGCTCGTGCGTGTGCGCGGCCGGGGCGCGGGGCCCCCGTAGGGCGGCTGCCTCGCCGCCACCGGAGTCGTTCGTTTCAAGAACTGTTCCGCGCACAACTGTTCTGTCCCTCCTCCTGTTCGTTGACAGAAGTGAGGGTCACTGAATCTTTTCTCCTGAGAATGATTGGGGGGGGCCAACATGGTCCTTTAGGAAATGCTTCTTGATGGCCTACTGTGTGCAAAGCTGTGTGCTCAGCATAGGGACAGGGGTGGGGGGAGGTGGCTGGAGAACACAAGGTGCCGCCTTCACCGGGCGCCCAGCCCAGTGGCAGGTGAGGCAGGGCCGCGCCACGGGCTGCTGAGCGGAGGGCCACTGCTGCGGGGACACGGAGGGCGCTCTGGGGGGCGGGGCACGGGGAGCCGGCCCTGGCGAGGGCTCCCTGGGGACCAGTGAGGGGGCGGCATTGACCTGCCTGAGAAGGTGTCTGTGTTTTTGACAGGACAATGCGAAAAACAACACAGAACACAGAAATTAAGGTTTTAAAAAATTAGATCCCCGAACTTCCCCCTCCAAAACCTTAGATTCCCACACCACCTTCTTGATTTTGTTTTTTGAACCATATTCCCAAATCGTTTTTAGTTTGATTACCTGATAACTTTTAAACTAGGTTAGCTTTTTTTTTTTAATACGTTTGTTTTAAAAAGGAAGCTTTGTGACATTTAGTTATTGATTACATATGTGTTTTCTAACAGATGTTATAATACGTCGCGACTGAAATGAAAACCAGTGTCCCCCGGCAATGCCCAGGAGCCACCTGTGGGCCCCAGGGGTGCGCACTCGGGCGGCCTCTGTAGTCGCCCCCTGAGACTTGGCTGTTGCCGAGAATGAAGGTTCAGGAAGGAGCACAGCAGATTCGGGGGGGGGGTGGCGGTGGCCGGGGGGTGACACGCGCGGTGGAAAGCAGGCCGCCCCCTCGGAGCCTGCTCTGACGTTTCCCAGCTCTGTGGCTCCAGGCGTGCTGCTCCGTGTCCCCGTGCCTCAGTGTGCACACGTAGAATGGGGCCGATACTGGCGCTTACCTTTCCGGGCTGCTGTGAGGACTGAGGCCTCTGTAAACTGCGCCTGTAAGCAAGCCCTCGCCGCGGCCGCGTGTCTGTAAGCGGTGCCACCTGCTCGGTCTCTCAGGCTCTGCCCCGCCCCCGCAGGCCGTATTCAGATTTTTGGTGCTTGCCCTGAGGAAATGAGCACCCCCCTCCTCTGCGTTCTTCCCCCTGAGGCGTTTTTCTTCAGAGCCAAGCTGCCTGCGGGGCTTAGATTCCGGTGGCTCCAAAGGCTCCTGAAGAGCCAGAGGGACGGACTTGAGCTGACCAGACGTGTGGCCCGAGGACCGCACCGCCCCCAGGCTGACGGGGCTGTGCTAAGGGGGGCTCTTCTCTGTGTGTGTATTTAGGTGTCACCTTTGAAATGCGGCTTCTACAAAGAGTTACTAGGCTTTATCCTGACAGCCGTTACAGACTTCAAAAACACGCGTACTGCAGCGCGAGGAGATAGCCACTCTGTGGAATTAATCTGTTGTTATTAAACCTCAGAATGGAGACTGTTTGCAGATTAAATGTCAGCTCCTCTCTAAGATGTTTTGTTTTTGCTTGTGAAGCAGAAGTTTGTAGGCAAATAGCTGACCCCTTTTAAAGGAAATATAAAAGGATGAAATTGTCTTAAGGCGACTGCCTCTCGGCGAGCCGGGCCTTGCTGCCACTTCCCTCCTTCACGCTCCCTTCGCGGTGGCCGCCCACAGGTGCCCGTGAGAGCGTCGCTGCACGCGGCTTGCCCGCGCCCCGTGGCAGCCGAGGCTGGGGCCGGAGGAGGCGGGCGCCGGAGGGCGTGGCGGCTGCGTGGCGGCTGCGTTGTGCCCTCCCGCGGCCCCTTTTCTGGAACGTTAGGTGGCTTGGTTTTACTGTCTTTTGTACAACTGGTCATAACCCGAACGCCCCTTCACAGTTAACATGGGAAGGAAGGGACCTGCTTTGGCACCGTTTCCTCCTCCACTGAACTCTCCTGTCCCAACCGGGTTACGGGACCCCCTCCTTTTCTGGAACCCAGAGCAGCTCGCCGGCCAACCTTTCTGTGATAACGGAGACGTTCTCTAGTTGGTTATTCGGTGTGGTCACACATAACTATTGAGCCCTTGAACGGTAGTTAGTGTAACTGAGACACTGAATTTTGAACTTTTTAAATTTTAATTAAATTTAAGTTCAACAGCCACATGTGGCCAGTAGCCACGGGTTGGACGGCCCAGAGGCAGCGGCTGGAAGGAGCCCCGGCCACGTAGACGGCACCGCGCCTGCTTTGGATACAGCCGTGTGTGTTTTCACAGCCTTGCCATCTAGCCCGGACGTGGGCAGGGGTGTGCAGGCCTTTGAAAGGCCGTCGCTCTCAGGGTTGTCAGGGTGGGACGGGAAAGAAAGCAGACCCCCAGCCAGAGGGCGTAGCCTGCGGCCGAGGCAAGCCCTCTCCCCCGCGTTGCCAGAGTTCAGAACGCAGCGCCCACGGCATTGGGGCCCGTTCTTCCAGAAGCCTGCGTGCCAGCCGGCAGCCGCGCTGCCCTCCTCTTCCCGCTCAGGGAGGCCTGTCGAAGTGCAGGTCGCTGGCGGACAAGTTCCAGGGATGGCCTTGAGGTTGGTCTGACTTCTTGGTGAGTGACAATCTCTTGTGCTTTGTTATAGCAAACACATTATTTGGGATGCACCCTGCAATTGATGCAAACACTACCTCCTTGACACCTCCGTTGAGAAAGGATAGACTGAGTAGAGCATTTGCTGCAGGGTGTGTGTGGGGGGCGTATGTATCTGTACATGTATGTACGCGCGTGTTGAGCCAAGGGTTTCCTGGAAAAATTGTGGTTGAGAAATTTGGATCGAGGCTGTGACTGGGTCTTTTCGATCATTCATCAAGTGTTTACTGAGTGCTTATCGGATGCTGGCAAAATGAAAAACAGCCTCAAAGTTCTTGCCCTTATGGAGCTTATGTTCTGGTGGGGAGACAAATTGAAATATATAGATAATATCAGGTAGGAATAGGAAAAAATAAGTCAGGATGAAAGGCTAGAGAGAGATGGGGGTGGGGCTCCGTTAGCTGTGCGCGTGGGTGTTGCTGGGCCGGGGGTGGGAGGGGCGGTCTGTGTAAGGAACAAGCAGTCCCGCTGCATCTGTCTGGGGAGAGCCTTCCTGGAGGGCGATCTGCTACAGTTGTTGCTTCTTAGTACCTTTTAGTGTCAAAAAAGATACCGTATATCTGTAACTTATATTGATATCCTAGTGTTCTTTCCCCTGTGAATACAGTAGGCCCAGGGCCCAGTCTCTTCCGGTGACATCCCTTGTTGGACACCTTCAGCGGACACCAGGCTGTGAAGAGCCACCGCAGCCTGCCTCCTTCCTGCTGGCCCTGCCGCTGTCTTCTAGCGCCTGCCGCCGCCCTCTGCCCTCCCTCGCCTGGCTTCCAGGCGTCAGCCCGCCCCGACCACCTCTCCTCGCCCATCCAGTGCCTGACGGGCAGCCTCCTTTAGTCAGACCGTCCTGTTTCCTGTCCTTGGGACGTAGCTTGTCCTTCCCAAATTTCCTTTTTGCTGATATTGTGCCTTTTCCAAAACACCCTTTCCCCTCCTTCCCAGATCTCCCCATCCCCACCTGGCCTCCCCTCTTCTGAGATGCTGTCCCTGTCATCCGGATGCGACCTGGACGGTTGTCCCTATCATCTGGGTGTGGCCAGACTCTGTCCTTACTACCTAGATGTGACCGGAACCCATATTCCTGATTCCTGGTTGAGTCCTGAGAGTATTGCATCGCAAGTAATGCCCTGGTACTTGTCGCGTTGGTAATAAATATGCAAGAAACATTTTCTCCAATTTCTTGGGCTTGAACTGCAGGACTCTTTGTGTTGTTAGGTTTAAGAAAAAAGGATAATTTTATTTTGAAACCATGTACAACTGCTAAGTGTATAGGTATGTATGTATACACACACAGATAATATGGATCCCAATTCTGGATTCTTTTAAAGAAAGTCTCTCATTCTTTTGTTCTCTTCAGACTCCCTCCGTTTCTTCCTGGCAGCGCTTTCACTTCTCTACCTTTACTGGGAGTTGAACGTGTAATCTGGGTACGTGCCGTCCTGGGAACCGGTCTGGGTGAGGCAGAGCGCTCGCCGCGTCTGGTTTCTCTCCCTGCCCTCTCTGACTGTTTTGTTTTATTTTATTTTTTTAGAGAGAGGGTAAGGGAAGGAGAAAGAGAGGGAGAGATGCTTCGATGTGCGAGAGAAGCACTGATTGGTTGCCTCTTGCACGCCCGCAACCCAGGCGTGTGCCCTGACTGGGGATCGGATTGGCCGCCTTTCGGGCCGCAGGCCGGCGCTCCGTCCACGGAGCCATAGCCGCCAGGGTGGCCTTCTCTGAGTGTGAACCCTGCCGAGGTCTAACGCTCTGTGATCCTGTGTGCTTTCCTGGTTGAGCCAACCTAGTGCCCTGCTAGACATGCAACCATGTCTTACCGACTCGTCAGCGAGAATTGTAGGGGCAGTGACGCACCACTCTGTTGCCCTCGAGGCTCCTTGCACGATGCCACCCCACCCAGGGCTCCGGACTCACAGCTTCGCCGTTGCTTCTCTTCCGGCTCCAGACGTGAGCACGTGCACACAAATCTCTCCTTAGGAATATTGAAGTTCTCCGTTGATTTTTTCCCACAGTCTGCAGAGCCTGATTTCGGGCTGCATCAGGATTAAGTAAGATTACCAGCATCTCTTCTCCGTCTCTCTTGTGTACCTTGTATGATGTGTCCTAATAACTATTGATGTCAAGTTCATCCCTCAAGAAGCCGAGACCGACCTTTAGTGTCCTGCTGAGGCTGCAGTTTTAGGATGTGTTTTTCTTGCAAGTGAAATCAGTTGAGATGAGTCTTGGTAATTCTCCTGCATGGTGGGATGGGATGGGTACCCCTGCTGCCACGGCGAGTCCCCACTCGGCAGCGCACGCTCCGTGCTACATGCAAGGTTGTGTCCCCAAAATGGATTGGTTGACCCACTGCTCTTAAAGGTCGTGCTTAACGAACCTTTCAGGAAGACTGAAGAAGAAGCCGGTTGCCCAGGTGCCATAGTTGGCTTCGTGCTCTCCTTTGGTGCGATTTGCTTTCAACAGCTCTTCTCTCATTCACTCTAAGCAGTTACACCAGGTACTTAAAGGGCAGAAACCCAGTGTGCATTTTTTATCCTGAAAATGAGCCACAGCTAGTCTGCTGTGGTTCAGAGGCGGTCTGCTTTGCTCATGGAAATCCTAATGTGAATGGACGACACCCCAGTACGCCGCCAAAGCCCTGCTCCCCGCCCGCTCACGGGGGTGCCAGGTGAAGGACAGCCGTGGCCGCAGAGAGGGTCGGCCGCTCCACGCGGTTGATGAGCAGGCTGACAGGCCCGGGGGCTCTGCTGTTGGCCTTTCGTGTGCAGCCTGGTGCTGTAGAACAGATGGAGGGGAAGGGGCCTCCTTGACAGTTCGGGAGGGTGGGGACCTTTAAGTTGGGAGGAATCAAAAGAACAGTTTAGTTATTAGTGGCATTCTGTGTGACAGCTTGACATTCTATAATTGTCCACAGAGACTCAGCTCCTTTGGAATGGTGTTCTTGCAAATGTGTCGTATTAAATTTTTTCCTAATAAGGAGGACTGGTCTGATTTGAATAGTTCTGAATAATTTCACATTATTTATTAACCATCAGCAGTAGGAATGTTTTCCTTGCCTTAGAGGCTGACCAGAGGACTGGAAGCAAGAGTGGTTGAGATTCCTGTGTTCAAGGAACATGTTTTTCATTTTTGAGAGAAAAACTGTGGTTGGAAAATTTACATGACTCAGTATCCTGAGAGATAATGTTGTGAATGTTTGCAAGAGAGGAAAGAAAAATTTGGCAGGAAGTAGTTAATTATTGTTTTCAAAGTAATAGGTGCTCATTATCACAATCTGAAAAACACAGAGATGCATAAAGAAGAAAAAATGTCATCTGTAACCCCTCCACTTCAAGATTAGCACAGTTAACATTTTAATGCTCTTTCCTCTTAGGCTTTTTTCTAGGCACATGTTTCAGTGTTTAGCTTTGTTTTGCTCCTCCTTCATATGCAGTGAAAACCACCCCACTCTAGTTCCCATTATAGCCTAAGAATTTTTTATGCTATTACATGGTAATATTATTATATAGTATTCAGAAAATTTAAAATTTAAAAATTGTGTAATATTTTCATAGTTTTCCCAACCCTTTCCCTGTTAGGTCAGAGATTTAGTTTACCAGTGTCACAAATGTTGCTGGAATAGATATCTCTGGGCACAAACATATCTTTGTTTTAGGAGTACTTTCTAAGGATAGAGTCTCAGAAGTAGAATTATTCCGTCAAAGGATATAGATTTTTTTATTTTTCAGGATTTGGGTAAGGTTTAGTTTAAACCATCAATCATCAACTGAACCCCAGCCAAGGCGCCATGTGGGCTAAGGTGTGTGTCTCTGTCGCTTCTTTAACCTCAGTTTGGCTCCTCTTTGTATCATCCGTTGTTTTGCTGAAACTTCCTTTTCTGTTGATTTTGAGAGTGTTTGCCCTTTACTTGTTGGAGCATGTCTGTAATAGCTATTTACAGACATGTAATAGCTGTAATAGCTATGACTTTGTCGGGAAACTCCAACACCTCTGACACCTTGTAATGGTATCTTTACCTACATGACTGCGATTCTCCTTGCCATTGTAATGGTATCTTTACCTATGACTGCGATTCTCCTTGCCATTGTATGCCAAATAATCTTGGATGTCATCCTGGGCCTTTCCGATACTAGGTTAGGAGGCTCCGTGCAGGCCCTGCAGAGGACGTGGGTGCCTGTGGCACGGCAGGCAGGTGGCCTGCTGGGCTGGGCTGCAAGCTCAAGCCCGCCTTCTGCAGGTGGTGGTTTCAGGGTTGGCTTTGTCGTGAGAGCCTCCGCCTGGTGCTCCGACCTGTGCCGGGTGTGTGCCACTTGCGCCTGGGACTTGGTGGTCATCTCTCTGGTAGTTCAGTTGCCGAAGTCTTTTTTATTCTCTTTCAGGTCAGATCCATGCTCGTACAGCTTGGGGATGGAGCCAGGAGCTCATAAACCGCTTTACGAGGTCGACTTCTCCGGGCTCTGTCCTGCAGTCTCTCTTGTACTTTAAGGTTCTCAGGGCCTCTCCTTTTGGTCCCTGGCTGGGAGCGGAGGGGGGGTGGGTTTCTTTGCCCTCCCCTGCTGTGTGCCTCTAGCTGTGGCATTTGGGACAAAGCCGGGGGAAGGCAGAGGGAGTAAGAGCGGAGGCGGGGCGCGTGTGCTCCTTCACTCTCTTGGGACCGCAGCTCCTCTGATGGGAAGGGACACTTCCCTTTCCACAAAATCCGACACTTTTCTGGGCCCCCAACGCAGCTGCCAGTGCTGATGTCGCCAGCACTGCTACGGTTGCCCTCCAAGGGCGGGCGTGAGAGAACGGAGAGGAGAGGGAGCCCCGCAGGTGATTTCACCCACTCGGTCTGCACTGGGTGACCTCCTCCCACGCTGTGAGCCAGAATTAGACTGTCTGATGCTCCGGCCGTCCACCCTGTGCCCCGCGGTGCCGTTGCCCGCACTGCCAGTCTGGGGCAGCTGCGAGTCGAGGCTGGGGGAGACCGGAGGACAAGCAGACGGTTCACTCCTCTCTGGTTCAGTGGTGCTTCGGAGTCTGGTCTTTCGTAGTTCGCCTGCTGCTGGTTACTTCCCAGAATCCTCAAATGACTGCGCCATATTTTCTGTCCAGGTTTGGCAGCCGCGTTCAGTGGAGAGAAGGTGCGGGATGCTCACTCTGCCTTACCTGGGCCTGGAATGAGGGATGGATTGTTTTTAAAGACTCTCGGTGCATATTACCAAGTTGCTTTCCAAAATGACTGGACCCAGTTTACAATTCATAACAATATTAGTTGGCCTTTTTCATTGCACTTCATGAACATTGAAAAAAGATTGACAAAACGGAACAGAAATACTCCCATCTTTACTTACGAATAGGCGAGCCCCCGCAGCTGGCTGGTGAGCGTCCGTAATCAGCAGTGGCCAGGGTTCAACTTCCACCTTTGCTTGTTACCGAGGCGTCTCTTCCTCTCTTCACTTGTCAGTTCCTATCCTAGTAGATCCTAGCAAATTGCTTCTTAATTTGCTAAGTTTAGACATGCAAGTTTATACCAGGATCAGGTTTGGTGTAAATAGCAGATCTCTCAGAATGTTCCAGAGCTGCTGTGGAAGCTCCATACTCCCAGGGAACCAATGTTCCATTTATCTCATTGCTTTGCCAAGCACACCTTTCATTCCCGAACTCTCCTGCCATCTCCTTCCCATTCCGAGCAGCAGCCTGGGAGCAGGAATGATGGAGGAGCAAAGGGCACGCATCCAGCACTTTTAAGACGTTTTTCCAGAACCTGCTCAGAACACTGTGTTCACATCTGATTGGTCAGAACGTAGACACTCGGGTATACCTTGTTGTAAAGGCTGATGAGAAATACAGCCTTTTGGCCGGGCAGCAGTGGGTCCTGTTTAAAAACTCAGGGTTTGTTCTTAAGAAAGTACAAGAGATTGGGTATTGATAGGCAGGCAGAAATGGCCACCACGGTATTGTTTTCTTTGGAACTCTAAGAGAGTACTTGTTTCTAATAAACCAAGCAAACCAGCATAGAGGCCTAAACAGCGCAAGGGAACGGCTGGGGTGGGGTTCCTTCCTGGCCCCTCTCCCTTGACCACTCAGACAGACCACTGCCAGCGGCCTGGTGAGTAGTTCTCCAGGGCCTGCTCTCCTGTGTGTGTGAGTGTGTGTGTGTGTGACCAAAAACATCCAAAAAAAAAAAAAGTGGGGTCTTACCAAACGTATTATCTTATAATTTTCTTTTATTCAATAACATATATAAATACACCATTCATTCTTTTATATGGATGTACTATGATTTATTTAACTTTTCTTCTATGATAGACAGGTTGCCTAGTTGTTTCACACTCGAAAATATGCTGCAGGGATATTCTTGAAAACATGGCTTGGCATACTTTGTGCAAATATTTTTCGTTATTTTTCTACAGCTATTAATATTAAGCTTTTTCATTTTTGCTGATATCTTCTCAATTTGTTGTTTGCCGTAGACTTTTGTATTCTTTTCTTTTTTTGACATACAAAAGTTTGAATGTTCAGTCAAATTTGTTGTCTTTTTCTTTGTGTCTTCTGTCTCTTTTAAACCAAGAAAGTAGTTGTGAGGCACTCGTATCTTTTTTCCTCCCAAGTTTTTTTGTGATCTGATTTCATACTTTGAACTCTTACCCATCTAAAATTACTTTTGGTGTATGGCATGAAGTAACACTCTAAATGAACTTTTTTTATGTGTTTTTAATGTGTTTTTCCTGAAGTAAATGAATTTTGTTTTTGCCTTGTTAAGGGCATGCCTCTCATTAAATGAAAACTGACCAGAAGTGAAGAAAATTGATTCATTTCTACAGGTAATTTTCCAGCCATGGAGTTTGTGGATAAAATGTGCATTGTTTTTGATCATTTAAGCAGATACAGGATTGTCCTTCAGATGTGAGGTCAGCAGATCCGACTGCAAAGCAGGTAATTAGAAGCACCGTTAGCTTGCGCACTGCAAGTGCGGTGCGGGGGGCGGACAGGCTGCCAACAGAGCACCTGCCAGCGGGGCGAGGCCTGTGTCGCCGTCCCCTCTCTTAGGACAGACCTGGGCACCGCCTCCCTCTCCCTCTTGGCGTTTTTCAGGGTCTTTCTGCTGGAAGGTGGCCGTCAGAAGTAAGGATGATAACAAGAGCGTTTGTTGTGCATTTATAAATTGTCACATGCTGTGCTAGGTGTTCCACATTGTTTCTAACCCTGGAAGCCACTCTGTCATTTGTGCACTCTGGTCCCTCTGTCACAGAGGAGGGAACTGAGCCCGGGGTCCGGGACCTGCACCAGGGCCCACAGCCGCCGGCACCCAAGCCCCCCCTTGCTTCCCGCCCACCTCGGGCTCTTCTCTTCCTTTCCTGCCCTCTTTCCTTTGTTACCTTACGAACGACTTTACAAACTACATTTTAAATTTTGAAATTAAAAGGTTTATCCTAGAAATTTGGAAAAGAGAGCAACTGTGAGGAAGAAAATGACTACCAGCTGGCCCCTGTGACCAGTGTTCGGCCGGTACTGGTGTTCCCCGGAGCAGCCCGCCCCTGCCCGGGCCGGAGGCGGCATCTGCGCAGCTCCACTCGCACATCGCAAATCGGGTGGGTGGGGTATCGGTCTTCCCACTGGGACTCACATTCCGTCCACTGTGCTGCTGACTGTTGGTTCTCCCCCCGCCCCCGAGAATCTTTTTTCTGAATCATGAATTAGGTTACTGACCGTTAGAATTCTTTTTAAAATCTGTTCACTTAAATTTTAATGAGTCATTTCTTTCAGTTACTCTTTTCTGATAGCATGTATTCTCATTTGCTCGCCACAGTAGGGGAATCAGGAGTTTTTCCCTTTTGTAAATTGTGAAAGATTTGATATATAAAATAGGAATCTGTTCGTTAATGAAACACACACACGACAGTAAAGTGAACCCTGCGTGCTCGCTACTCGCGGCTGGAACAGCTGGAAGCAGCCCATGCGCTGGTGCTTGAGGGCCCCTCCCTCCTGGCGCCTCCCCTCCCCGGTTCTTCTGGCAGAGTTCTGGGTGTTCAGCTTTGAATTTGTTATTTCCTTTCTCTTTTTTAGGTGGGAAAATTGAGCCTTAAAAGGTTGGCTGAGTGCCCAGGGCCTGGTGGCAGCAGTGACTGAGACACTAGCACCGGCGCGGCCTCCTCGCTTTGCTTGGCCTGATGCCGTCCCCCTCGCCTTAGCCGGGCAGGCTCCTGGAGAGCCGACTCTTGGGGGTCGAGCTTTTATTTATCTGTCTCTTTATTCATTTAAGCCCTGAGAGGTTTACACGGGTCTAGGTCAGATGTTGTTGGAAAACTGCCTTGCCCTCAGGTGGTAAATGGGGGAGCCTGGGGAGGGTCCGTGCCGACTGTCACCTGTTCCTGCGGCCCGAGCTGGTAGAGGGAGTAAGTGTGATGGTTCCGCGGGAAGAAACAGACCTTGGAAGATACTCAGCTAGCCTTGCAAGAAATCAAATGCTGGGGATTTTCCACTGGGTCGAGTTCCCTTTTTGCTAATTTTTTACAATTCCCATCAACATTCAGATCACAGATGCAGACCGAACCTGGAGCCCAGCACAGTGGGACCTGTCTTGCTAGTAGCACTGGGCACAGCAGAGCCGACTCTCAGGCCCAAACCTTAGACCCGCCTGCTGCTGTCACAGCGAAGGCTCAGGGCGGACGCAGGCCCTGGCTGCTGGGCCTTGGGCGCCGGCAGGGCGGGAGTGGGGCCCTTCTCCCTGGAGGCCACTGGGCAGTACACTGCCCTGGTCACAGTGCGGTCCCCGGCATCACATGCACGCTCACGGACACGCGTGCACACACAGATCTTGGCTTTCCCACTCCCCGCTGTGTGACCTTAGGCACATGGCTTGACCTCGCTGAGTCTGGTTTTCTCGCCTGTAAAATGGGGCCATGAGAACACACCCTCTTGGGCATAAAGAAAGTATAAACGAGGTCATTCAGGTAAAACCTGCATCTCAGTGCCTGGCACACAGCGTGCTCTGATGACGACGGTGATGCCACGGTCACCGGCGCCATCTTCAAGGCCTCTCCCACTTTGTGGAGGAAGAAACTGAGTCCCAGATCCGACGGCCCCTCAGAGGCTGAGTGGGGACGAACACCCCTTCTCTGCCCTGCCCCTACCTGCAGGGCGCTCTCCACCCCCAACCTGCCTTTCTGCAGACACAGCTCAGTCATTTCCTTTGTCACCTTCGCTGGCTCCCAGCAGAACTGTTTCTTGCCTCCTCTCTTGAACCGGCAGATCCTGACAACAGATGGTGCTGTTTTGAATTAAAACAATTTAACTCAAGATCCATCAGCTGCCAACATCAAATATCCTTAAAAGAAGGAAAGAAACTCATTATGAAGAGTATTTAAGCAAAGTAGGTATTTGATCTATCTTAGTCATTTGCATTCTGGGGAAGAAGAAAGTCTGCGGCAGCTGCCGCCACGGGCCAGACCTGCAAGCGCGCCCGCCCGCCGTTGCGTCGGGATGGATCTCCCCCTCCTTTCCTTTGCTAGACAGCACTAATTGGGACTTCGGTCCTAAGTTTTTAAGCCACACTGGGTATTAAAAAACTTTAACCTAATTTTGTTTTTGGTCCAAAAAATCCTGCGGCTGCACATGTTTTGGTAGTAGGGTTAGTACTCACCCAGAGCTTTGTCCACGCGCACAGGAGCACGGAGGCCGCCCGCCTCCATGCGGGGTCGCACCCGCAGCCCCGGAGAGCGGGCCGCCGACGGCTGCCGGCACTGCGCCCAGTGCTGGGGCAGGCCCTCTCCTGCACACAGCCCGGTGTCCCCACGCTACATGTGTATCTGATGCCGCTCCCCCGCATACCGTACCCATTCTTCCCAAAGATCGTTGTCCATAGAGTTGCCCCTTGCACCCAAGCCACCACGCTGAGGGTGGAAGAGAGCGGATGGGAGAGTGATGAAGATTTCAAGCTCTGTTGTGGCCTGTGCCCAGCTAGACCCACTTATGCCCAGGCTCCACCGTGGCTGCCGCTGCTCCTCTCGCCTCTCCCTTCCATCTCCTCTTCTTCCTTATCTTTTTTAGTCTGCATCCAAAGACACTCATGCTGATTTTAGAGAGAGGGGACAGGAGGGAGAGAAACATCTAAGTGAGCGAAACATTGACCAGTTGCGTCCTGTATGTGCCCCCAGCGGGTCCGGGGTGTGGGGAACTCTTGCGTGCCTCCAACCAGGGACTGAACCTGCAACCCAGGCATGTGCCCAGACCAGGAATCGAACTCCTGACCCTCTGGTTTACAGGACAACACTCCAACCAACTGAGCCACACCTGCCAGGTCCCTTCCACCCCTTTTTGCCTCCACCGGCGGCCCAGGTTAGATGCTAGGGGTGCCAAGGAGTTGTTGGTGGCTCTCTTGGATCTGCCTTTGTTCTTTCTGTTTTTTCCTTCATTGGCCCTTTTCTCCGACTGGTTTTTCTTTCCCTTTTTCCTCCCTTTTATTCGTCTGTGCTGTGCATGGTTTGGTCTCATGACTAATGCCAGCAGGGTCTGCTGCCTTGTGCTGCTCCAGGATAAATTGTGAGTGGCACCCCCTGGAGCCATGAGCCCGGTGGCCCAGTCCTGGGTCCTGCCTGTGGGTGCAGCTTAGCTCCAAACTAACCTCCGCGTGAGCTAAAATGATTGAGGTAAGCATCCATTGTTTCCAAAATTAGCAAGACCAGGGGGAAACAGAACTGTGGCAGGAGCCGTGCTAGAGTCCTGAAGGGCTGGGTGTGTGCTTGGAGGGGGAGGTGCTGGCACGCGGGGACAGAAACCTGCCCGGAGATGTGATACTTCCTCCCCTTCAGTGCTGCTTATTGGGACCTGTGTGTCCTTGATCCAGATTAAGTCTTAATGGGCCTGGAAGGCCTGGGTGTAGCTCCGCTTCGCGCCTGTTCCCATTGGGACTCAGCTAAAAGTAAACATGCTGTCTTAGTATTTATTTGCCGCATCGTACTTTTGCCCAATGTATAGATTTAAAGCCCTATTTATAGCTTTCTCGTGACATTTGCATGGGCCGGGCCCTGTCAGGCGGTACTTTCTGCACTAGTGGCACCACCTGGGCCCCATCAGCCCCTTCCTCATGGGCCCCTGCCCCGCCCCCTCCCTAATAAAAGGTGATACCTGCACCTTTTATAAATGGCTGTTCTTAGGTAACTGGACATGCAACCTCTTGCCTCGTTTGGTTTAAACTACTCTCCCATAGGGAAATAAAGCAAAAAAAGGCGCTGGCACTGGCTTTTCATCATTTAATAATTCATTTTCCTGCTGCAAGGAAGAGAGTGAGGCTCCGACAGCTTGAGAGGCCCCGGTTTTGTTTAGTGTCGGGCCGTGGGTGAGGATGTGTGCTGAGCGAGAAAGGTGGCCTCTCACACCTAGTCACTTTGCATCTGACACACTCTGAAAAGCGGTGTGTCAGGGGCTGATGTTGGTGTGGCGGTGTGAGTGAGTGTATCATCTTGTAAAGTCTGTGTGGAGGGGCAGGGTACAAGTATGTTGTCTGTTTTCACTTTATCAAAATGTTCTCCTTTTTTATTGATGCTTCCCCCCTTCTATGGTCTTATGAAACAAAACACAAAGCAAAGCATGGAATCATGAAGTTTCAGAGCTAGAAGGGAGGCCACAGAGGTAATACCCGCTATGGGGGGACCGGTGGTCACACAGGTGAAGGGTGTCCCCTGGGAACGCCCCTTGAGGGGGGACCCAGTCCTGTGTGCCTTTGGGCGCCTAGGCCTGCAGAAGCCTGGAGGGACCCTGGGGCAGGGGGCCCTGCCTCCCCACTCCTCTCCTCGCCCTTGGGCAGCGGAGCCTTCACTTGCTCTCCATGTGGACTTTCCTGAAGTAGGGTTCCCCTGCTAAGTGACACCAGACAGCCCAGGGGTGAATTCTGCTCCGTGTCCACTACCTGGAGGGCCTGCCACGTTCTCTTCCCTCATGCGGTGGCCAGGGCGGGAATGCACTGTGGCCACCAGTAACGGCAGTGGCTGACGCTACTGAGCACTTGTGCTTGCTGGGCACTGGACTGGGTGCTTTGCACGAATGAGCCCATTTAATCCCCACAGTAGCCTTAAGGCATGTGCACAGCTTGTATTGTTGTTCTCATTTTAGTGGTGAGACTGTCCGGGTGCAGTCAGCCTACGGGGCTTGGCTGGGTGGTGGTGATGTCTGGCCCCCAAGCCACACCTGTCACCAGCCCCGTGCTCTCCTGCCTCTCAGCACAGCAGCTGACACATTGCACTCACTCAGTAAATGACAGGTTTGATGATAAAATTAAAGCATTGGAACGCCACATCCACGCATAGTTCTCTTTGTGTTCATCCTTTGCTCCCATGCTTGGAGAGGTCTCCATCTAGAAACCAACTCTTTCTTCCAGGGGGACTTATTTTGATCTGTGGCATTCCTTGCAGTTTAGAAGTCCAAGTTGAAAGCAAAGAGACCAGAATAATACCATTTAATTGCATTTGAAGCCATTGGTAAGCAAGGTTGACCTTCAAGTTCTTGTTGGCCCTGCCTTGGACTTGCTGGCTCTCCCCGCATCTAGAGCTTGTTCGTGCCCAGCAGGCAGGTGTCCCTTGGCAAGGAGAGGCATCGCGTCACTCCCGGCCTGCAGCCCTGCAGTGCTCCCCCGCGCCCGGAGTAAAGGCCGGTGTGCACTTCCACACCCCCACGGCGCCCCCGCCGCCTCGCTGATTCCGAAACATTCACACTGTGCTCCCGTCTCCCCGGCCTCTGCTGGCCGCTCCTCCTCCACGCAGTGCCGCTGGCTTCGCCCCGCAGGCGCCGTCTCGGTGCGCTCCCTGCCTAACACGCAGCCTTCCCTGCTCGCAGTCCCACCCTCCGCACAGCTGAGAAAGCAGCACGCATTTTTCCTTCTAACATACCATATATTTTTTTTGGAAAAAAAAAAAAGTGAACAAAGAGCTTATTGTCAGTCTCATCTACCAGGAGGTGTTTTTTGGTTATTTCATGGATGTTTCCCAAATGCTTAGACGTGTGGCACATTTTAGGGAATGGCCCATAAATACTTTTTGAATGAATGAATGAATGAATGAGTGAGTGAAAGAAATGGATGAGTGTTGCTTTGGTGAAGCCACTTTCTCTTTGGGCCTTTTTAAAATCAAATAGCTGCATGCTCTAGAGGAAATGTCACATCCTCCGCCTGTAAGTTCTGCAGACTCTTTGCCTCTTAGTCCTGTGGGCGCATCAGCCGTTCATCCTTACCTCACCCCAGCGTGGCGTTTGTGCGGCAGGCAGGGTTTGGCTGGTGTTGCGGAGGCAGCTGACGTGACATTGCTGGATCTAGAAACCTGAGTTCTCATCTCATTTCTGATGAGGGAACATACTGTGTCCGCCAAAGCGCGTGCGTGGGAAACAGGCCCCTCTGCCCAGACTGCTGCCGCTCGCGGGGAGCCCTGCCTGTTTTGCTGGTTTTCGTCCTGTGATGGTCCCTGGAGACACTGAGCCATGCCAGTGGCTTGTCCCCTGAGCAGTTCGGTGGCTCCAGTTTGCTCTCGGGGCCACTGCAGCCAGCCCGAGCCCATTGTCACTGTGGATTTGTTTGCATATTGCACAGCCATCTGTCCCCTGTGCCATCCAAGCTTTAGATTTTGAAATACGAGTTGCCAGCCGCTCCATGGATCTCAGCTGCTCGCTGTTCGTCTTGTATGCCAGTCACTCATCTTCCAACTGGTAGAACCTGCAGAGCCAGCGCGCTGAGAGCCTAGCCTGCTCCTGGTTTGTGCGGACCCCTGGGCAGTCGTGAGGGCTGGAGGACCAGTGCCTGGGTACCTGTCCGAGCCGCAGGCTTGGAAGCCTCCTCCCGCAGCAGTGGCTGTTCCTGCTTTCGTTCCAGTAGGTGGTCCTGAATCACAGAATCACGTCAGAGAGCCACCAGCATATAGCAGTGCCGTCCGCGGTGAGCCGGTGAATTAGGCTCGCACTCGTTTCCAGCGTGCGTGTTTGTGCCAAGGCTCAGCTTGCCACTGCCCGTGACAAGTGGAGGGCTGCGTGAGCCTGGTGGCAAAGGGCACGCCTAGTTTCTGGCAGCCTCTGCTGTCACCACCGCCCTTTGTGGATGGAGCGCCTAACCTGTCCCCGGTGCCGGATGGGACATCTCACACACACATCTCCCCGCACTTTCTTCCACAGGCCAAGGTTCCTCCCGCTTCTGCTCTTCAGGGCCCGTCCCCCCGCAGGAGTGTCCTGCCACTGTAGGCGCTGGGCCTCCGTCAGACGCTGTGGCGTGTGTCACAGAAGCCATTCATTTTAGTGTCGGGGCCTGTCCGCCTCTGCGTACAGGCTGTAAGCTGCCGGGGGTCAAAGCTGTGTCCCCAGCACTCGCGCCGTACCTGAAGGGGCCTGGGAACAGCATCGTGACCGTGGCTGCAGTGAGTGCTGCGTTTCCGTTTCCCCAGACAGCCCCGCGAAGTGTCTGCTTATTATCGTTTCTGTTTTACAGACGAGGAAGCTGGAGTAGGGAAAGGCCCGGTCACTCACCCAGGGTCGCCCAGGTAGTGAGCAGCAGAGCCAGGATTCGCTGCGGTGCCCTTTCGCTGTGCTCGTTCCTGATGAGCAGGCACGCGGCGTCTGAGGCTCACTAATGAGTTACCAATGCAGTTAAAACACAACAGTGCAAAGACCAGGAGGTCTGTTTTCTCACTGAATCCAACTGCTTAGGAAAACGAGGTGTTCCTATGTATTCAGTCTTAGCCAGAAAGTGTTTTTGTTCACTAGCTTTTTCACATGTTTTCAAAATATCTCTTTCTGCTTTAGTCCAGCCCATCAGCGTAATTTTATTTTTCTTTTGTGTTGAGGAGGCTGCAGGTTTGCAGCGTCATCTGTCAGACTCAGCTTGCGCTGGGCCGGCCCGGGAGGGCGGGCGCCCTGTCAGGACCTGCTGTGGCGCCTCTGTCGCCGGGCCAGGGGCTGTGGGTGGGTGGAGCTCGGGCAGCTGGAAGCGTCAGCCTCGTTCGTGCCCATGCACGGGGAGGGGGGGTCCTCCGCCCACCCTGCGCCGCCCGCCTCGGTGCCAGTGTGGCTGCCTGCTCCTCTCGGCAGGGGATCCCCAGGTCTGGGTGTCACGGAGCTTCCTCTAATGAGGACTGGCCGCCATCTGAACACCCTCTGTATACTGTGTACTTGGGAAACGTTCCTAGGTTTTCGAAAAGCTACAGGAATAGTATGCTGAGCCCTGTATACTCATACCTGCCTTCACTGCGTTTGCTTGTCCTTGTCATTGTACATGTGATTATTATGCAGGTGACTGTCGGAGATGCTGCGGGTTCCAAACCACCAACGATAAAGCTGTGTTGCAAAGAAGCAAGTCATTTGGAGTTTGTGGTTTCCCAGTGCATATAAAAGTTATGTTTTGTGTTTATGTTGTAGTCTGTTAGCTGTGCAATAGCATTTTGTCTAAGAAAAGCAACATACGTACCTTAGTTAAAAGATGCCGTATTGATAAAAAATGCTCAGCATTTCCTGTTGCAGAAATGGCACCAGTAGACGTGCTCTATGCAGGGTTTCCACAAACCTGCAGTTTGTAAAATTGGCCCTGACCCTTTACTCCGAAGAGCAAGGACACCCACATCCTCAGCCACAATGCAGCTATCAGATGTGCTCTCTTGAAAGGCCAGTATTTCACCCTTATTGCTCTCAGCTCGTTCTTTTTCAGGCAGCTGCTTTCAAGTAGCGCACTGCGTGTATCTCCCGTGAGCAGCCCTCCACAGCGGGAGCGCAGGCTGCTTCCCATCTTTCATCACCGCAGACCGTCTACGGCGGGTACCCGCGGTGAAGGGGTGCACGGGAAGGTTCTCGAGGAAGAAACTGTGGGCCAAAGGCAGCTGCGTTGCCCATTTTGATAGCTCTTGTCCCCTTGCCCCTCAGAGTAGCTGTACCAGTTTGCACTCCACCAACAGAGACCAGGGGTCTGTTTCTCTACCTCGTGCTCCATATTATTATCTTGTGTTTAAATCTTCGCCAATCCAATGGGTGAGCAAAAGTTAGTTACCATGTTTTTACTTCTAACCAACGTGTGTGCAGTGAGGAGCGTCAAAAGGAGCACTGCTCATGGGGAGCAAGTTTTCACAAACTGAGCTGGAGGAAGAGGAGGCCCAGGCTTACGGCCAGCCAGGGTCCATGGGTGTGACCACCCGAGGCGCCCAAGGAAGAGCAGCAAAGTAGGTGCAACGCACAGCTGCCCTGAACCAGGGCCACCTCGGGCGTTTCACTGCTCTAGAGGGACGGCGACCCCATCTTCATTTGCATTTCCTCCTCCGTCGAGAGTGGCCTTGGCTTCCTGAAAGATGCGTTTGCAGCCCTCACGCCGTGGCTCCCGTGGCACCTGCTTCGCAGAGAGGCCTCCCCGGACCACCTGCTGAGCGTTGCGGCCCTCTTGGCACCACGCCCGCACCCCTGCCCGCGTACTCATTGCCCATTTCCATGTCGTCACTTGACACCCAAGTGTCTTTCTTATTCCTTTTGATTATTGTTTTCCCCATCCCCGCCCCATGTCGTCGGCTCAAGGATGGGAGTCTGTTTTGTTTGTCACTACATTCCTAGCATTGTACCTAGAGCAGTGCCTGGCATGTTAGAGGCGCCGTGCGTGTTTTTGTTACTTATAATTTCACCCATTACTGAATGAGTAAAGTTCTGCCTGGTGAGGCAGCGCAGTTTAATAATTAAACTTGCAGGTTTGGGCTCATTTGGACCTGAGCTCAGCTGTGTGATTTTGGCCAAGTGACTGAACTTCCTTAAGCTTCTCCCCTAAAAGGCAAAGTGGGATTTGTAAGAACTCCTTTATTGTACTGTGAGGGTTAAGTGCCCGGCACACAGCAGGCACTCAAGAGGTTATTACTGTTCTTAACGTTGACCAGAGTCTTGTCTATTCTGTTTCCTTATGCTCGTGTGGGGTCCCTGTGCGTGCGCACTGGTGGAAGCACGCTGTCAGCGAACGAGGCCATTTTCACGGGCAGTTTTCAGAAGTCTCAGCACACAGTCCCGACTTTGTACTCATGACAACATGATGTTTTATGTAAAGACCCACAGTAGCATTTTCCTGCCTCGAGTCTTCCTTATGGACCCGCGCTCCTAGCCAAACGGGAGGAGGGTGAAGGCCGCGTCGGCGCCGTCAGGCCAGGCCATCCACCGGAACCTGCTGTGCCGAAAGCGGCCTCCGCTAGCTCGCCGGCAGGTAGGGTTGCTGAGGATCCGTGGCGGGCATGCCCAGCAGCGACAAGGGAGAGCGCGTCAAACCCCAGCCACCCTGCCGAGGTCCCTGTCTGGCCTGGAGTGAAGGGGCCTAGAAAGTCGTTTGCAGACACCCCTGGAGAACGTCACCCAGGTGGCAGGCATCCTGGGACAGAGCCTGGGACGCCTCCACAGCGGAAGGCAGGCTTTGTTAGGAAATTGGTCCTGGAGACAGGCGCTGGGCTTGGTTTTAGCGTCGTAATCCCTGACTTTAGGGACCTTCAGTGCTGAGTCTGTCACACTCGATGACTCTATAACCTTCATTTGTCTGTGAACACTTTTAAGCTCACCTTCCCTTTCTCTTTTGAATCTAATAAAGGTCATCACTGGTTTGCTGCCTCAGGTCTGCGTGCACTTATGAGTGCTAACGGTGCGCTGCGCCTGCGGGAAGGAAGGTGAGCTCCCTCCCGCTCGCGCTTGCGGGCTTCCGCGCTAGTCCTGCATGCCCAGTGGCGGCGGCCAGGCCTCGCGGTGCCCCGCTGCTCATGCGGGGCTGTGTGTTGCAGCCGTGGCGCTGCCTCTGAGATTGGCACTGTTATATTATTAATAGTGCTGCTCACACATGCCTTGCATTTAATGTAGAACATAAGAGGCTCACCTAGCATGAATGAAAAATCTCAAATTGAAAGTGTAGGTGCTATAAAATTTTTAAAGAAGAGAATGTGTTGTGGTTGAACTTTTGAAATACAAAGTGCATTTTTAATGACCCAAGTTAGGAATGTCCTTGGGTTCTTGCATGGGGGGCGGGGTGCTGACAGGGGAGGAAGGGGTTTCTGCTTACTTCTCTGCCAGATGGAATCCAGAGACCTAGAGGGGACGCGAAGGCGCTGGGCTGCGCAGGCAGAAGTGAGGAGGAGAGGAAGCGGCGTTCAGGAAGGGGGCCGTGCCATCCATAACCCGGGTGGTACAGCAGCAGCGGCCAGGGTCCCAGAGCACTTGCAGATTCAGACGCACGAACGTATGGGCTGAAATGCCACCCTCTGATGGCATTCGACGGAGGGGTGACCCTTGGCGATGAATTTTCTCGCCCTTTTTAGGGGCGTGGAAGGGGAGGCGGGTGGTACTTCACAAGACTAAATGTACCAAAGTTCTTCAAATTTAAATTTTCTTAGAAAAAATGTCAACTGGTTGTATATCCCAAAATGCCTCTGGGGGCATTTTAATCGGCCTTGTTGAGCCCCGTGTGGGGTGCAGGGGAAAGCAAAGCGTGTGTTTCCCCGGTCCTGCAGTGTGTGGCCTGAGGCCGCACTGCGCAGCAGCCCAGGGGTCTTCATGACTTACCTGTTGTCTGCGATCTGTTTTTCAATGTTGTGAGCCTGTGCCCTTTACGGACAGTGCCAGGTCCAGGATGTCAGGGCAACTTGCAGTTGCTTTCCTGAGCGTGCGAAGAAAATGTCCTCAAGATCGAGGCTCTGGCAGGCAATCTCCATAGTGCGCAGTGCTGAGAGAGACAGGCACCCGTGGGAGCCTCCCTCTGGCTGGCGGTGACAGTCGACACTGTGGCAGCGGTGGCTCCTTCCGGTCCCGGCCAATGAGGAAGCGGAAGCGTGTTCCTGCACCTGTCAGGATGCTGTGGACGGCTGTTTAATGTGTTGGAAAGGTGAATTCTCAAAGCAGGAAGGCTTTGACGTGCTTGTTCACACTCAGACAGTTCATCACAGACTAGAAAGAAGGTGTGGGCGCTGCCCATGAGGAGGATGGCCTCAGCGCCAGGCTTTGGCAGAGGGGACGGGGAGGAGGCGAGTGGGGAAGAGCCCGTCCTGGTCCTGGAGCAGGGAACCTGGGCGGCGGGCCCTGGGGGCCCCGCCCATCGGCTCAGCCGCAGAGACCAGCGGCCCCTCTGCAGGCTGGGGTCCGCAGTTGCTCGTGCGTTCTGCACAAAATGTTATTTGCACGGGTGAAAGTGAGGAAGGGCCTTCTTGTTCTTCCCGTTTAGGTCATTAAAAAAAGATTTAAGTGAAAATGAGGCAAGAGTCAGTTCTTTGGCAGAGCAGAAGTGGCATAACTCTTCCTCAGCCTCTGTTTAGAAACAGCATTGGTTACTTGGTTCCAGCTCTTTCACAAAGAAGGAAAAAGGTCAAATGTGTGGGCTGCATAGGTGGCTTCCGCAAATTAGAGACCAGAGCTGAATTCAGGGCGCCACATCGCTTCTTTTCAAAAAACGTTACTTTCTTGGTAAACACCTAATGAGAACCTATAAAAAGGAGTCCAAAACCCGTGAGCCATATTGTCTCTTACTCCCTCGCGCGTCACCAGAATTTTGTCTCTGGTTTTCAAGGTGGTTGCCATTCCAGTCTTCATGCTGTTTTGATGCTTGAGGCCCGGGCGGGGCCTTGGGGCTGGTGGGCTAACCCAGCGCTGGCCCACCGCACACCCCTCACCCCTCGCCCCCTGCCCCCCGCTCCCGCCTGGGGAGCAGCGAGCTGTCAGCAGCTTCGATCAGCACCTCGCCCACCACGTCCACCTTCTGATGGCAGGCTCACCAGTGCAGAATCTCCGCACCTCATTATTTCTACAACCTGAGTGGATTTGCACATTAATTGATGTGTGGGAGGGAAGGCATCTGCTATTGTAAAAACCTTTAACTGCCGCAGTAAAACGAAATAAAATTAAGTGTTACTGGAGCAAACTAACAGTCCCCAGGTGGCGATGCACGTGTTGCTGTGTGCGGGGGGCTTACGCTTTCAGGACCTGCTCAACTCGGAGCCTTTTTCTCCCCCCACCAGTATAATTTTAATGTTCGTCAAAGGAATACAGCAAGGCAGATAAGTCATCCTGCGAGATGTATAACAGCAGCGTTAGTCCTTGGCTTCTGTTCCACATGCCACTCTCCAGAGGGACCGCCGTTCAGCTCCTTTAGCTCTTTCTTTGGGCGCTTGCCTGTGCTTTTCTAAGTGACTTGTTTAAACTGCCATTTCAGGAGTCATCTTTGACCCCATTCTGGAAGATAAAGATTTAACTTTCATATCCCCCTCTGCCATTGATTTGCTTAATCGGCATTCAGTTTTTACATTGGTAGGACTATACGATACTGTTCACAGCTGAGCCCTGTAGCAAACTGATTGCCGTTCTTTTGTGCGAAGGCTGGGGGTGGGGGCTGCCTCGCCGTTTGGAGTGCAGATTTGTGCCCTGCGTCTCAGCTGTCTCTGAGCCCTGAGCCCTCTGGGTCAGGCTCTCCAGAGAGGACACCTGCTGGCTTCTGGTGGTGAGAGAAGACTTAACCAGGGGTGTCCCACCGGGGGCCCAGGGTGGCTGTGACCGCGGCCCACAACATCATCAATTTACTTAAAACATGGTGAGATTGTTTTTGTGATTATATGTCATAATGTCTTTAATGTGTGGCCCAAGAAAACTCTTCTTCTTCCAGAGTGGCCCAGAGACACCAAAAGGTCGGACACCCCTGCATCCAGCCTATGTGGTTCTCACCGCACACGGCCTCCACATCCCGCCGGCCTTCCCTCCCTCGGCCGCTGGCAATTCCGCAGTCCGATTCTGCCGCTCTTGGCCGGCTGCCTCCCCCTCCCCGCCCTCCCCTTCGGGCAGGGTGCGTTTTCCCTGTGCCTCTCTCTGCTGAGGTGGCTCCAGTCCATTTGCTTCCTGTCTCCTAAAGCTATGTTGACCTCCCTTTCTGCTGTCAGCTCCTCTCCTGTCCTCTCCTTCCTGGTGGGCATCCGCCCTGGGTTTACTCCTTTGCTGCCATCTTAGTGGTGTGAGGAGGGAGCGCGGGTGAGCCTGACTCTCCACGCTGCCATGTGCAACAGGAAGACCTCTGGCTCCTGTTTTGAATATATTTTGCTTTCTTTCACACATAGGTTTGCAGCACCTTAACTTTGTATTTTAAAAGGCACATTTTGATGTAATGGGCTTTCATTTTCCATGAGGGCCTCCTTTTCGTTGCATGATTCAAAGAAATTTGTGCAGACATTTGTACCTTGGTGATTTGAAAGGGAGTAATACATCTCTGGTTTCCCAGTACGCTCTCTGAGACGATCTGTCTGATGCTAATATTTCATTATGTAGGAGAGGGAGAGAAAATAAAACACTGAGTGCTTGAGAAGAAAAGACTGACCCTTTCCCCTCTTTTACCGACAGCGGTTTGAAACCTCCCTCCCAGTGCAGCTCCCCTATTACCTGGGCGCTCAGCAGCTGGCACTGCTGGGGTGCATGGTTGAGGGCAAGAGCGCCTGGTGGGTGGTGGTGGCATTTCAAAGCGGGAGCTGCTCCATTAAAGTTAGAGCCACTGCCCTTGTGCAGGACGGGGCAGAGCAGGCAGTGCCCGGGTGAGGGGTGCAGGGGTCCTCCTGAGCCCGAGCCTGCCGCTGGGCTGGTGCAGACAGCCCTGCTCCTGGGAGCAGGGGCGGAGCACATTGCCAGGCACTCACCAGGCTGGTGCTGCCTTGGGCTGCATGTTTGCGTCCCCGCCACGCTTTCTTGTGACCACATTAGGAGGTAATCATATGAGGTCAGGAAGGTTAGTCCCCGAGGACGGGGTTAGTATCCTCATGGGAAGAGGGAGGGGGACCAGAGCTCTTCCTCTCTGGAGACACACAAAGATTATGTGGGCACATGGTGACGTGGTGGCCATGTGCAAGCCCGGAGGAGGACCCTCACCGAGAACCGGACCTGCTGGCGCAGCACCTGGGCAGTGAACGTCCCATCTGCAGGAGCGTGCAAAGCTGCAGCCGTGGGCTAAGCCGCCCGGTCTGGGGTCTGTCGTCAGAGCGACCGAGCCTTTCCACTTCTCTCCTGTCCTCGGAACCAGACGAGAGCCACCTATTCAAGTACACTGGTCCTCGAACACCGTTGTTCCAGTCAAAATTGTCTCATTGCAATGTTGATGAGATGCTGTAGGAGCTTAACTCTTGTTTATATTAATTACCCTGTGGTAAAATTGATTTTCGTTACATGGTTTGCTTACAGTCACAAAACCTAGTTTCGGTAAGTGAGGACTCCTGTGTTCTGCCTTTGGGGGACCCTTGCATTTTTCCTGACCTCTGTGCCACCTTCAGGAGCGGTTCCCCCGTAGTAGCCTGTGTGCCTTGGTCTTCAGCCTTTGGACCGTGCCCCCACCTCCTTCCGTCTCCCACAGGCAACGCAAGAGACAGCCCACACGCCTGCCTCACGCTCAGTAAAGCGTCGTTTCCCCACCTTGTTCCCGGTTTCTGTGCTCACTCGTAGAAAGGCAGCTTGTGCAAATACACATTTTCTTGTTTGAAGAACTCTGTGGGCTTGTCTTCCTTCCCGCCCTCCATATTTTGTAACCCTGCTCCACTGAGGCTGTTCTTATTAAATATCATAATTTGCTCATTGGAGTGTTATTTGTAAACTTAATTAACTCTCTGACAGCGTTGGAGAGTTAATTTCAGCCTCTCTGGTCATGGTTTTCTGTACCCTGGCCTGGGTCTGTTAAAGAGTTGGTAAATAGTTTTGAAATGCCAGGTGGTGATGTATGTGCCTCTTTAACATTTCTTTGATTTATGGGCAGTGCTGTAGAAAAAGGCAAAGAAAGCAAATTATGTGGCGAAAAATGTTGCCAATCTTCAGTTTTTTACTCTTAGTTTTAAAAAGTACACTTATCAATCAAATCTGATGGATTTTCTTTTTCATAAAGATTGAAAATTTAACTATTTGAAGGCCCTTGCACTGCACGTTCTGTATCAAGTGTCGTTTGGCATCAAAGTAGATCCAAGGTCTAAAAGCGCTCTAGTTTCTGCCACCTGTCCTGTCCTGCTCCCTGCCATCCCTCCACCGTGCGCGTGGGGCAGCCGATTTCCTGCCGGATGGGGAGGCATGGCACCCTGACCGCGGAGCCCGGGTCCAGGTGCGGGGCCACCGGGCGCTAACTGAGACTTGTCTGAGGGTTCCCTCTGTAGCGTGTTCTTGGTGGGTGACAGGTAGCAGCCGACTTCTTGAATCAGTGAGCGAGTCAACAAGAATGTTTGAGATTGTACTATGATTGTTTTCAAACTTTAGTGTGTCTGAGCCCTGCCTGGGACGCTTTCTATCATGTTAATTCCCGGGCTCCTATGTATACATTCTGACCCACCCGATCTGAGCTGGGACTCTGTAGCCTGCATTTTTGACAAATACTCAACAGATGATCCTGCTGCAGGTGATGCCTGGCTGTGTTTTGAAAAATGACTGGAAGGTTACGTTGCCCTTGGACTGACCTCTCCCCACTCAGTGCTTGTAGTGACCCCTTCCAGCCGTCTGGGGGATCAAGTCCACAGAAGTTGTAAAAAACCCGTGCCACCTGGAAGTAGTTTGGATTCTTACTTGGTGTGGGCAGGGCATGTGGCTCTGGCCACTTCTGCATGTTTCTTAGCCACTCATTCATTCATTCGTTAGGCAAGTAATTGCTGAGCCACAGTGCTGTGCCGAGCACCATGTAGGTGTTGGAGCTACAGCAGTGACTAAGAACGTAGCTCAGGCCTGGGTGCTAGTGGAGCCTGTTATGTTCTTCGGGAGGGGATGGCGGGGAGGTGGGGCAGTATACACTATGCAAGGAAACAGACAATACGCGTAAAACGTCTCTTTGGGCTTAACTGCTACTATTAAAAACGCCATGGTGATATGGAGTACCTGGAGGCCCTGTAGCTTAGGGGGCCCGAGAGGGCTCTCTGAGCAGGTGATGCGCAGGTTGGGACCTGTGTGACTGACCTCAGGCTTGCAGAGATCCAGGTGAGGAGAGCCCCCCAGCTAGAGGCGGGCCCTGCGGCCAGAGTGCGCTGGTGCCGGGAAGGGGAGCCCACCAGAGTGGAGGGGCCCTGGGAGGTGAGCAGGGAGGCAGGGCCAGCTTTCTCAGAGGCCAGGGCTCTGTGCTCTGGGACTCTGTGCACTGGCTGCAGCTGCTTGGTCAGGACGGCGCCTGAGTCAGAGGCTGCCAGCAGGGGCCGAGGTGCTGGCTGGCGCGCCCTTCTGTGCGCGCAGCACCCTCCGCGGCTCGCTCAGGCCCTGGCCTGCGCCTGAGGTGCGGGGGTCTGAGTGCGTTTTGAATTTTAGAAAATTTTGGGTTATCGAAAGGTAGGAGGGTTCATTTTCCACGGGTTACACGGATGTCTTCAGCCAGGTCTGGGGCCGTAACCAGACACCGTGTGGCACGTGGCCGGACCAGTCGCACTGAGTGAGGTAGATGGAGGTTTAAATGGGCTCCCCCTGCTTGTGTCAGTTTTCGCTGCCATGGGAGTCTTGGCATCTGCACTGATGGGAAGGGGGTTGGCTTTCAGACCTTTTTATACATTTTCATACTGCCAAAAATAACTCTGGCCCTGTCCTGGCCGATCCTTGTCCTGTGCCCGCTTTCCCAGGGCTGACGCCCCAGGAGGCACAAAATGGGCAACAAGGTGTGCATGCAGATTTGCGCTCACACAGGCGACCGGCGGAATCCTGGGAGGGAGAGCAAGGGCGGTTCCAGGGCAGCTGCTGCTGTGGAGCTGGAAGAGGCTGGGAGTGAGTGGAATGAGTGGGCGGGGAGCAGAGCCCAGAGCCCCGAGGGGAGGGCGGCCGGGCCGGGACTGTCGGAGCCGTTCCCTGGTTTCTGGGACGCCTGGCGGTGGACACACCTGCTGTTCTTCCCGCTCCCTGTGGAGCCGCACAGCAGGGCTTTGTTAACCGCATGTGACGGTTTGGTGCAGCATGAAAAGACCGAGCTGGGGTGCGGGCGGGCAGTAGACCCCCATCATCACCTCTTTGTAGGGACCTTATTGCATGAAGGTGATTCAGAATCCAAATTCCTACCACGCTTTGACATTTAGTTACTGTTCATTTACTTAAAAAATACTTACTGAGAATGTACTAAGCTCTGGAGGGGCTGTACGTATAGTGGGTGCAGAATAGGGACTTTTGAGCCAGACTGCAGATTCCAGTCCTGACCCTACCACTTACCAGCTCTGTGACCTTGGGCAAGCCACTTACCATCTGTGCCTCAGCGTCCTTATCCGTGAAACAGAGGTAGTAGTACTACTTAGCTCACAGGATGGCTATATAGATTAAATTAAATGAATGAGTAGCACCTATTTCACAAGGAGTCCTACGTGACATTGACTAATGTTATTGTTTTTGTTGTTATGCCAAGTGCTATTTAAGGCCCTGGGACATGCAGTGAAGACCAGGGAGCTCTGTGTAGCTCTTACCTGCTCCTGCGGAACTTTCATTCTAGGTGGATCTGGACCTTCTGAAAGCAGAGGACGTTTCTCCCTGTGTCTGTCTGTGTCTAGTGCTGCGCTGTGTGCCCATGAAGCCATGCTATTCTCAGCAAATACTTACTGAACTCCCTCTTTGGCCCCTGGCAAGACCGTTGGCCTTGGAAGAGTGTATGAGATGGTTTTGACCCTCTGTGGCAATGGCTTAGAAAAATGGTAAAGATGGGTGCCCAGGAAAGCATCCTGCAGTGTCCGGTGGTCAGCCTTATAAAGGTGGTTCGGGAGGGCTCTTGGCCTGGCTTGGATGAGCTTCAGCTTCTCTCAGCTCCTCACGTGCCAGGCGTTGACGGGGAAGGGCAGCCCGTTCGAGTACCGTGGATGGAAGGAAACACTGGGGGTGGCGACGGTGGCCGATCTCCCCACACCTGGTCCCCCCGAAGGCTCCTCCCACACCTGGGGTCTTGTTCTGGAACCGTGGTCGGTGGTGGCTGTGTTGTTACTATCCCTTCTTAGACCCTCCGAGCCGGTGGCTGCTGATCCCCGTTTTGGTGGTTGGTTTTGTTTGTCACAGCAGAATTGGGAAACCAGGAGGAGGGCTGCAGGGCATCATGGGACGAGCAGGGCCCCGCTCTCTTTTCTGTCCAGCCGTCCTTGTACACCTCCGTCCTCAGATCCATTCAAAAAACAGGCCTGTTTTTCCCTGGTTCCTCACCTCCGAGGGGTTTTTTGTGAAGGGGAGGGGGTTTTGATTTTTGTGAGAAACAAGGCCTTCCAGTTATGGGCACAGCCCCCCTGAGCGCAGTCTAATTGTTAACGGCCCGACAGTCCCAGCCTGTTGGGGACCACGGTTCCCGTTTGCGGAGCGCGCATTTTGTGCCGGCCCCTTTGCCCAGCACTTCTGTGTGCTTAACCCTCACTGACTCCAAGCGCTTGAGTGTGGCTTTGCTCGGTGAAGTCCCAGGTCACTTTTAGAGTGATCAGGTGACACTGAGTACCAGTATCATCCCCAGGAAGAGAAGAACTGACGCTTCGCAGGTAGAGACGCTCCCTGAAGGTCGCAGAGCCAGCTAAGTAAGGCCCTCCGATCTGTACGCAGGCAGCTGCCTCCACCCCTGTGTGCTTCATTGGACGAAGGAGAGTAGAAATCACACCTAGGTCGTGTTGATCCCTAGAAAGTTCACTCTGATATGATTTACTCATTGTAAACCAAAAACAAATGTTAGTACAGATGACTTTTGCTTCGTTTTTCTTCCCAAAGAAACCACAGCACTGTACTTACCGCAGGACAGTCCTACCAGAGGAGCCGCCGCCTGCTCTGCCTTTCCTCCTGCTCCTGTGCAGACGGGCACAGCCAGAACGTGTGCCGGCAGCGGGACGCCCGTCGTCCTGTGAGGAAGGAAACGAAGACCCTGGGGTCTGGAGGGGAGCACGGCCTCCCCGTGCGGGGCGCCGTTAGCGCATAAGAAACGCCCCCTGGCTCGGCTGTTCACTGCATCATGGCTGTGACCGTGCTGGGCATCTAGGTCGCGTGCGGACTGAAAAGAGCAGTCTCCACAGTGTATCAGAGGGTGCTGCCCACCGGACCCCCGCGTCGCCCTGCCCCTGGAGAGCCGACAGGGCCCGCACGGCCCCCACACAGCTGTCCCGGACCTCACCTAGTTTCTGTCGCGGCGGCTGAGAGCTCCTGCCCAAGCGGTGGGCTCGCCACCTTGGCCGCGCAAGGATCCAGCGGGCGCCTTTCCCCAAGCAGCCTCGCTCGGAACAGCCTCGCGGGTTCACGTCCTCCTTTTTCCTTCCCACTTACCAGTTTGTTGTCTGGCGTGTTTAGGGTGACCATAGTGGACTAAAAGATGACAATAGTGATCGGTTTTGTGAAAGTCCAGCCCTCGCTGGCATCGTGGGAACGTCTGGGGTGGGGACTTCTGACGACCAGCAGACCAGCTCTGTTTCTGTGAGCGGCACGCGGGGCACTGCGCCTAAGGCTTTTGCACATGTCGCATCGACTCCTTTCTACAGCAGTTCTCCTGGTTTCCTGTCTGTGGAAGGAGGCTGACAACCCCCTCTTCATGGGGCTGCTGCGAGATGGGGTGGGGGTGTGCTCAGTCAACAGGAAAGCCACTCTGTCCTTATAAGACAGCTTTTTTTTTTTTTTTTTCTTCCAATGGGGCTGCTGAGGAAACAGACTCGGGAGGAAAAACACCCAGCAATGCCCAGAATCACCCGTGGCCACGCCAGGCTGCTTGACTACATAGCTCGTCCCCAAGGGCACAGTGCCGCAGCGTTTACCCTTTGCTGCTCATGGCGGAGTGCGGAGGAAAGCAGGTGCCCCCTGGGCCCCCTGGACCATTGTAGCTCTCAGCCACCAGGCTGCCTTTCTCTTATTCCTGAAGAGAAAAGGCCGTTATTAAAAGGTTCAATGAAAAATGGGTCTTTGTAAACACACTCCTGTTCCTGACCTGACCTGTGTCCTCACAGGCTCCACACGATGTGGCTGTTCCCATTTCCCCCATTGTTTTCTGTTTGTCTGACATCATAGTTCCATGTCTTTCAAACTCAAGGATCGCACGGCCTTGTTATCCCTCTCCTTTCTTCCAAGTGTTGTCTGTACGTATGTTGTCTGTACGTACTGCCTTCCCCTCTCCCCACCTCTTCCTACCGCGTGGTGCACGTGAGCCAGGGGTGGAGGGAATGCTGATCAGGTCTCATCAGCTGCCGCCCCAGCTGCCCGCGGGTTTAGGGAAGGAGGCAGGTTTAGGGAAGGAGGCGGAGGGAGCCGGTGAGGGCCGCGCCGGGCCCTGGAAATGTGCCTAGAGCAGGACCCTCGCTTCGTGACCCGGGAAGAAGGAGGATGTAAATACTCCACCGAAATCTTGAACTGACGTGGAGGCACCTAGGAATCATTTTTACTACACGTAGAAGCAGCTGATGATAATCTAATTGTAATTTTATACTTCTCAGATGGGTAATTTTTTTAAAAAATCATGTTTATTGGTTTCTTGACTGAAATCTTTTCGGGGATAACCAAGCGGATGACGGACGCTTAGCACCCAGTCTCCAGATTTGAGCTGTAGAAGCATCCAGTGGTTTTCATTTAACTCATTTCTCAGTTGAAGAGCTTCTGTTTTCTTTGTTGGGGGGAAAGAAACATTCAGGGATATGTCTGTTGTATGGGAGTATCCCGTTCTCCCCCGTGCCTCCCGTGGGGACGTTTGGCCCGCGTGACACCTGAAGAAGGTGTGGTATGCTGGTGGGCGCCCGGTCCCCGTCGGGCATCTAGCCTCGCACTGCGTGTCAGCCCACAGCAGCACAGGCGTCAGAGAGCCCTGCCCCGCCCCTCGGCAACAGCCTCGGTTGCAGACTTTGGGTGACTGGTGAAATGTTTGCATTTTCTAAGTATATTTCAGTTTTACCAGTGTTGATTTTTATACTAGGACATCAACTTCAGACTGCATTTTCATAGAGAAGTATTTATAACGTTATAGAATTTTAATGTTAGAAAAGGCTTTAGACATAATTCTAGCTTTACTTTTGAGATTGTTGATCCAGGCCTTAAATGTGCATTTAAAACACGAGTGGTAAGTACAGCACAGGGAACATAGTTAACAATAGGGCGCTAACTGTGTGGTGCCCAGCGGGCACTGCGAGTGCCGGGGGGGCGCTGGGGAAAGTGCGCGGCCATGCAGCCGCCGGGCAGCACCCTGAGGCCCCTACAAAACAATACGGAATACAAAAAATGTGCGTGAACTTTTGATCTACCACCCCCCGCCCCCCAAAACCCTAGGAATTGGCTTTTCCGGTGGAAGGATAAAGATCATTCCAGGGTGTATCATTCTTCCCTTTTACTTCTGTCTTGGCCAGAACAGAGAAGGGTCAGGCCCCCTTTTGGTTTTTGTTGGAAATAGAGGGTGGTGTGTGGACGGAGGGTTATCCTGGGTGGATCGAGCTCAGTCCTTCCTCTCCTAGGAGCATAGGCAGACAGGGCTGCCACCAGGGTGTCCCTCTTCAGGGGGCCTGTTCCCACCCACTGTCACCATCCTTTTAGAGCCTGGTAGGACGCTGTCATCGCTGCGTTGTCAGGCTTCTGCCTTGATCCTGTTCCCGTTTCCTGCCTGCACCTTCTTAAGTGGGCAGGCGGCCCTGTGCCCGCCCTCGAGGCCTCTGGGGTAATTCGGGGGAGCCGGTGTGAACTGCGGGCTGCTCAGCTGCAGGCAGTAATGCCTGTGTCCCCGGCTGTCCTTTCGCAGTGCTCACTGCCCGTCTTCTCCTTTTCACTTTCTTTTGTCTTCCTTCTCTCTACAAGTCGTCCCTGTGAAGGTCGTCTCCTCCCTTTTTAGCCACAGTCACAGTTTGCTTTGCTGGTGAATCTGTTCGCAGGCACTGGTGCTGCCTCTCCCCGCTGATTGGCATCTTTGACACGTGGCGACAGGCGTGCAGCTGCCGTGTAGATGGGCCCAGTGGTGAGAAAGCCTATTAATAAAGGTGTGAGTTCTGGGGTGCTCCCGGGGAACGGTTCTCAGAGACCCCCGAATCACAGCCGCCTGAGGAAGGAAAACACTGCCGCCCACGCCCTCTGTTCACGTGGGTCTTTGACGGCTTGTGAAGCTGGGGTGGTTGAGGGTTTGTGTGTAGGAGCAAAGAAGCCTGGGCGGCATGTAGCGCGTTGATGATGCTGAGGTTGAGCAGGGGGCACGGCCCTGACTTGGTGTCCTGCTTTCATAGTAATTGAAAGGCCTGAAATCCAGCTTCCCGATAGAGAACAAATAGGCAAATAAATTGGAAGCTTCCTTCTTATGGTTTATTGATGCTGTTTTGACCAGATAAAAAGATCATTTACCCATAAAAAGTCAAATCTGAGGTTGTTTTTCTTTTTTAAAAAATGTTGGCTGTTTGGAAGAAGCATTAGGAGATAAAAGGAGGAAAGAAGCTAATACCATTATCTGATATTTAGGGGGGAAAAAATCCAAGCACAACAATTAGATTTATGGTATTTTTCTGTAGTTGTTTTCTTTGGCACGGATGATACGAGGCAAGCTTGCTTGTTTCCCTCCTTAGACTTATATTCAAAAGAAGCACCAGAGCTTTATTATAATACATGGTTCTTTCTCATTAGCTGCAAACAAAACATGTTTCAATAATGAGGGGCAAAGGTCTCTGCATCTCAGCGTGGCAACGAAGTGTTCCTGGGCTGGCATGAACCTCGGCTCTGGCGGAAAGCTTCATGGTTTAAGGGAAATAGGACTGCGTGAGCGTCGCAAACCAGCCCCCCACCCCCAGGCCCTGGCGCACACCCCAGCCGCACGGGGTGCCACTTGGCCCAGGCGTCATGTGTCCTCCGAATAGGGCTGTGAGCTCCGCCGGCCAGCCGTGGCTGTCCTGGTCAGTGTTCTGAGGGGGCGGTGACTCTCCGTGGATAATGTCCTTTCTCGTTGCTCTCATGGCGTATTGCACAACTCCTCAAGGAGAACCCCTAATGAAAACAGACTGCACGTGCGGATTCTCAGGACCGTAAGGGGATTCATGAGAACCCGCTGGGCAGTGGCACAGCTGCCCCCGCACACAGCAGTCAAAGTTGCTGGGAGGTTTGGTGTGTCCTGCTGAGTCTAGAATTTAGGTTGTCTGACAATATTGAGATTTCTGTGATTTCTAGCTTTCTTTTCTCCAAGTTTTGCTATTTTTTTTTTAAACACTGAGTGATATTAACAGCTTAAAATGGTAAGATACAGAACTTCCCCAAACTCCCCATGTTAGACGTGACTGGAACAGGCGACACCTCAGAGTCAGAAGAGGTCAGAGTGAAGGGAGCAGCCGAGAGCCAGCGAACGCCGTGCGGCGGACCTCGCAGCTCCAGGGCGGCCTGGGGAGTGCATCACGGTCCCTGCCCGGGGGGAGCGGCCGCCGGTCCCCCTGCTGGAGCAGAGGGGACCGGTGCCAGCCAGCGCCTCCAGGGAGAGTACCAGTGAGGCCCGTGCAGCGGGGCCTGCTTCCCTCCAGAGACGGGTGCGACCTTGGGCCAGTTACCTCGCTCAGGCTGGCGTCTCCTCTGGCGAGAGCTGGGCCTGGGGTGGGCTGCGGGTGGCTTCTCTCAGGCCGTTCTCTGACGCGAAGCCATCCCCTTGCAGTCCCCGTGGGTGACTTTACCTGGACTCAGGTCTGCACGGGGTCAGACACACCTGCTTTTTGGGCAGTTGGAGGGAGAAGAAGGGGTTCCTTCAGGGCTCTGGGTGACAGCGAGCACCTGGAAAGCAGCCTGTTGGCTTTTTCAAGAGGCCGGCCCTAGGAGGACGGTCTGACGGAATCGCTCTGTCCCCAGACTGGCTGCCATGACAGGCCAGGCCAGAGGCCCTCGCCTGGCCACGCACCTCTCCGGGGACGGGTCCATCAGGGTCGCCTGTGTGCAGGGCGCTGTCCTGGGCTGTGTAGAGGCACTGGCAATCAGTAGCAAGGTCTTCGCCCCCAGGGTCCCCAGGTGGCCAGTGTCACTGCTGGGCCAGGAAATGACACGGCCGCCTCCCCTGGGTGCCAGCCCCGCAGCCAGGAGCGCTGCGCTTGGGGAAGGGCAGCGGCCGAGAGGGCCGGGGAGGAGGTGGCGGGCCCTCACCTCGCTTCGCGGTCCCTCCGTCCCCCGCGGGCCCTCTGGTTGAGCTGGCCTGGAGTTGTTAGGGCTTAGTTACAGCCCATTCTTCAGCCCCGGGGTTCAGAAACTAGTAGTGTCAATGTGTCTTGCTAGTAGCGTTCCTTAGAAACTTAAATGTAATGATCCATAAAGTGATTTTTTAAAATAAAGTGAACCGTGCCTGAAGAGACCCCTCCTCCGCAAGGAGCTTTCGGTGAACCCTAGAGAAGGAAATCCTGATTTTCCTAGTGGCAAGAATCAGACCTTGCTGGATCTGGCTTACAAGGTCTGAGATTTTTGGGGTGTCAGGTGTTCCCAGAGTGGGACTCCGGCCATATGGCAGGGCCGGGCGGCGCCGCCTGCAGAGCTGCTGCACCCGGCCCGCGGAGGCCCCGGCGCCGCGGCTCCCGAGGGCTGGGCCTTGCTGACCGCCGCCGGCCGGAGGAAATCCTTCTGTCTTCTCAAACTTCTGTCCCTCGCCAAGCATGTGTATTTTTTAACCGATCGTGGGGCAGGTGGAAGCATTCAGGACGATGTGGAAACCTTGAGGTGAATAGGAAACGGGGCGGGGGGCGCATAATTGTACACGTGCTTTTCTGAACCCAAGATTTGCGCCAGAAACTTCGCATTTGATGCCTGTGTTTTATAATTTTCTTTCTTACCATTTCTTTCCAGTATATGGTCATTATAATTTGAAGCATATTAAAGCTAATTGAACTTGGCCTTAACAGTAGTTCAGATTTCTTTAAAAACAGATTTGTAAAGACCTAGGCTGTGCAGGGGTAAAAGGTTTGCTAACTTCTTGTGTGAGATTGTAGCGACAGTGCTTTACTACTTCATGGTGAAACCAACCCCCCCCCCCCCCCCCCCCGCCATGCAGAAATCTGACGAATCAGACGCTAGAGCCCGGTGGGTCCTGCCGGAGGCGGGTGCTGCGGACGCACAGTGCTTGTTGGCAGCAGAGCCCAGCAGTGCGCTTCCAGGGTGCCATTTCTCACTGCACAGGCTCTTGGTCCAGCCATTAGAGGGTCCTGGGGCCCCTGCCTGGCCACACTTGGCACCTTTGCATATTTAATATTCCTAAAGCAGCCTTAGTTTAAAAAACATTCAGCAAATCAAGGTTTTTCTCATTCTTAATGGTGTTTCCCCCAGATCACTATGAGTTGTTGGAGTTGTCCCATGTGCAGCGGAAGCTAGCAGACATATCGATTCTTAGAAAGGGCTTTAGGTTGAGAACTGACAGAGAAGTCTTAGGTCCATCACAGGAGGTGGAAGGTGGACATTAATAGAGAGTGAAGTTGGAACGGAGAGAAAAGTTCTCAAAACCTAGAGAACCTTGGAATCACTGTGCGCACCGAGCAGTACCTTACCACGCATTGGGGCCCCCACCCCAGCACGCCTCATAAGCCCTCTTCCCCCACAGCTGGGCGGTGTGCGGGTTAAATGGATAGAGCATGTTTTTTCTCCTTTTTTCATTTTTTTATTGTTGGTTAGTGGAGAACTGATCTTGGATGGAAAAATCCCATTAGAACTATGGTAAGTTGCTTTTTGAAACAGAGTTCTTTCCATGCCTCAGACATGTGGAACGAAGTATGTTTATTGAGATATATTTTTATAGAAAATAGTACAGGACCTGTAACTGAAAAACCTGACATCAGTGTTTTGGGAGGAGTGATAGGTTCTTAATGTTAATTTGTGGATTAGTTCTGAACTTCCTTCTGCTGTTTTAAAGCCATTGGCTGAGTGAATGTTTTCCACGAGTCTTTTCGGATCTAAGCTGTTTCATGGAGTAGAGTGTTTGGTGCTTAAATAATGTATAAATCCAGTTGGACAGGCCCTGCCTGTCAGTTTTATTAACTTTGACCTTTTCTCCCATTATAAAGATGGTTCGGTTAATATTTAATGGGCCCCTTATAGATCTTGACAGTCGGAGCAGTGTTCCTGGAAGCCCGGGTAAGTATATGTGATTAACAAGTGCCGCTTAATCACTGTGAGTCAGCGCGTTTGTTTTTGGGAAAAGGAGTCCTTCCATCCGCATGCGCTCTTGAGGGCGCAGCATTTATCGAGGCTGTCCAGAACGCGGAGGTGGTAAAGGGACCCTTTCAGAGACACACCACAGCGAGCGTGCATTGCTGCTGTTCTGCTTTTCTTTTGTTTGTTTGTTTGTTTGTTTGTTTGAACAAATGCTCAAAATGATGCCAGGTGGGCGACATCGCCCTGCCACTCCGCACAGTTAGCAGGCTGCTCCCACTCAGAGTCGGCAGGGCCGGAAGGGCTGAGCTTGCACGGACCCTAATAAGATGCAGAGCGGAGGAGAGTCAAAAGGAGAGCCGACTCCTTGAGCCAGGAGGGGACCCCTGCCAAGCTGTCTCTGCCTTTAATTCCATAAAGCCCCATGCATATTGCACTCATTGCAAATTCTGGTGGGGAAGATCGAAATCCAAGTAGCTGACATTTTGAAACATTGTCTTTCAAACTTGTACTGTCCCTTGCTTCCATTGATTTCCCATTTAAGAACCCTGTAGGAGAAAAACAAATTTGAGCAAAATTCATTGGTCTAAGATGAGTTGTTAAAGCCAAATTATGCCCCCCTTTTCCACCCTGTGAGGAGCTCCATTTTTATTATGAATGTGATATATCTTTGTCTTGTATTGTGCAGCCATAAGGCTCCCGCCGCAAATCGACCACGTAAATCAAGAGGCTGTTAAAAAGCAATATGGATGCTCCAAACACAGACATTTCGGTCTTACTGGGTGACTGGATATCTTCATTTTATAGCCTCTTTCAAGAAGCAGATCATTTCATTTGGTTTTGTTTTCTTTCATTCTCTATTTGTGTGCAGCCCAATGGCTTTGGGGGAGGCCATTTATTTTTTAGAACGTTATTAGCCTTTGCATCCAGGGCCCAGCCCCTTTTAAACGGTGGTCACTGGTTTCATCGCCATGAGCTGCAGTGTAGCTGACTCTGCAGAAGAAATCTATCCTTTGAAGAGCATGTGGAAAAGAAATTGATTCAGAGCTTCAGAATGAATTACTATTTGTATGTTCAGTTAATTATAAATAAATGTTGGAAAGACCTTGCTTAATTTGAGAGAGGAGGAAGAAACATACTAGATGTTATAAATGGTTTCAATCCAAATTCTTAGCTTGGCATTTTCACATTTGAATGTTTTATTTACATCTGTTTAAAATTGGAATACCTCTCAAGGATAATTTTATTATAGACAGATTGATGACAACTTTTATGATCTAAAATACAAAGTATGAAATTTAAAAAGAGGAAGATAGGAGTCACTGTCACATGTCAAATTGGATATAATTAGATTTTATTTATTTATTTTTAGAGAGTGGGGAAGGGAGTGAAAAAGAGAGGGATAGAAACATCCATCAGTTGCCTTTTGCACGCCCCCCAAGGGGACCTGGCCCAGAACCCAGGCATGTTCCCCGACTGGGAATCAAACCAGCGACCTGTTGGTTTGCAGGCCGGTGCTCAATCCACTGAGCCACACCATCCAGGGCAAGGAGGATTTTTTAAAAGTCCTGTTTGGTTTAGAATTAGGCATTATTACTTCTCTTTTCCAATAGAGAAATTGAGGTCTAGAGAAGTAAAATGATCTGTCCTAAGCAACCTCGGAGCTCATCAGTTTGTCCAGAACAAAGCAAAGGAAGCTGGGCCCAAGCCCATTTAAAAGCCTGCTGCTTCCTTACCCCGGTTGCATTCCAATTATGTGTACAAGGAGTGAAATTAACTTCTTAATCTCTTTCTCCTCCATGCGTGTGTATCCATTTGTATATATTGTTGTGAAATATCCTCCTGAGCTAATTTAACCACTGAACGCAGTGGCCCAGTTCTTCTGAACCCCAGCTCCCTGGTATGTTGGAATCTGTTTAGAAGCAGCATTATGTTCCTGGTTTACTGAAGGGCTACAAGTTATATGGTTTTTATTGTAGGCAAGACGTGACAGTAGCAACAGATCTTAGGACTAATTTATCTCTTAAGAACGAATGGATTTTCTTCTGAAAAAAATGACACCAGCTTTAAAACTATTTACATAAAGTATATATGAATAGTAGCAAAAATAAAGGAAAAATTACTCAGTTCTATGACTTAGAAATACAGTATTAACATTTTAGAGAGAGTCTTTTTAAGTGTCTCTCTGTTTACAGTGTAACCTGTTTGTTTTGTTTTCAACAAAATGAAGTAAAATTATTTTTTCTATTCTAACCAATTTCCCAGCTTTCGTGGGTGGGCACGCACACGGTTTCCAGCCCTTCATCATTATGCAATGCTGCAGTGAGCAACTTTGTTCACGTTTCTTTTCCTGTTTTTCTCATCATCTCCTGAACACCTTCCTTGAAGGGAAATGTCAGCAGGGGCATTTTAAGTGATTTACCACCGTAACGGGGGGGGGGGGTTGAGCGCTGCTAGGGCCATGCCCTAGGCCTGCCTTTCCCAGGCGTGATCTCTCTCCGCTTTTGTTTTGTGTTCTCCGCAGCTGCAGTACCACGCAGGTCTGGCGTCCGGCCTCTTGAATCAACAGTCGTTGAAACGCTCCGCTAACCAGATGGGAGTGTCTGCAAAGCGCAGGCCGAAGGCCCAGCCCACCACTCTGGTCCTGCCGCCTCAGTGAGTAGCGGGCGGGGAGCGCGTGCTGCTGCCGGGGCGAGCTCCCTGCGTGCTGGTTTCTGGCTAACGGAAAGTTATTTTTGAGAGTTTGTATTTTTCTTTTAAAAAAGTATCTGTTAAAATTAGAAGCCCAGCATGTGGGTCACATTTCGCATAGATCTTAAACGAAGCACTTATTACATAGTTCATAGTTTACGTATTCTGTGTGTGACGTTCCCCCTAGGATTTTAGGGGTCCTCCTGGCTTGTTCTTTGTTTCCCTGTCACACTCCCAGCACAGGCCGCGGGCGAGCACCGCTGTCCGTAGTGGACCGACGGGACGGCCGAGCAGCCCATGGGGACGTGCTGCCGGTCGCCTCCCGGACCGGGGCAGGCGGGCACAGGCCTTGGTGCTCGGCTGGCCCGTTTGTGTTCGTGTGTGTGTTTTGGAAATAGGAATGTGTGTGCTCAACTTTGGTTCAGTAGGAGAGAGAACTGTAAGCTTCATAAAGTGTGCAGCTTGGTAACTACGCGTGTCCTCCTCCCTGGAGCCCCGCCCACATTGAGCCCTGTGGCCACCCCCGCCCGAGTCCCCTCGGGGCTCCCCTCCTGTTCCCTGTCTGCACACATGCCCCCGCCCTCCCCGCATGCATCAGTGTTCCGACTTCGTTCTTCAACTTAGCTGTTCTTAAACTTCTTATTAACAGATCACACATGTAATCGTTTGTATCAGCCTTTTTTCCACTCAACATAGTATCTCTTAGATTCATCTGGGTTGTTTGTTCCTTTTCTTTTTTGTTGCCATGTTGGTTCTATTCATTTGGAATTTCACGGTTGCCTCATTCATTCACCTGTTGGGTTATTGTGTCCCAGGAGCTCTCATAGGCGAGGACCAGGGCCCACTCAGTGACGTGGAACCAGAAAGGTGGGCATGGCCGGCTCTGCCGCTAGCTTTTCTGTGAGCAGGGACGTGCCCCGGAGCGGGCAGCCTCCCCACAGGCTGGACCTGGACTTCAGACACATTCCCTAGTTCTTCCTGCCCCTCCGTTATTTCCTTTACACCCTCAGTTACAAACTACATTTTAAAATTTCCAGTCCAAAAGAGTATTTGCAGGTGAAACTCACTTGTTTACCTTCATTTATTTTCTGTTTGATTAGCAAATATTTATGGTACCTACTATCTGCCAAGCACTGTCCTAGGCTCTGGGGATAAAATCATGAGCAAGGCAGGCGTGGTCCCATCTTCCTGAAGCTTTCTGTTTACTGGGGAAAAGACCAAAAAAGAAAAAAAAAAAGAAAAGTAAAGTACCCCCCTACCCCGGCCCTTGTCGCTTAGTTGGTGGGAACGTTGTCCCATAAACCAAAAGGTTGCCAGTTCAAGTCCCAGTCAGGGCACAGGCCTGGGTTGCAGGTTCGGTCCATAGCTGGGTCGCGTGCGAGAGGCAACAGATGGGTGTTTCTCTCTCACATTGATGTTTCTACCTCACCCCTTTCTTCCTGCCCCTTTCTGAAACCAATAAGCCTGTCCTCGGGTGAGGATTAAAAAAGTGCCCCTAAACAAATTAATCAATACAGTAATAATTTCTGGTTATGATTGGCGCTTTGGAAGGGACCACTTAGGGCAGCAGGCATGGAAGGGGGACACTGTTTAACTTGGGAGGCCAAAAGAAGGCCTCCGCAAGGCGGTGACGTCAGATGGAGGTGCGGAGAGCGAAGGCCTGGGAGGCTGCGGGACGGCTGGCGGCGTGGCTCTCACCGGGGCACTCTTAGACACCCCCCTCGGTGGTCTTCAGGCTTTCTTCACAGTTAACACTTCTTTCCGGGATAGAACGAGCGTGACCCACCAGCCTCCCTGCGTCTGCCGCAGACACAGGTGCCCCGCTTCTCAGAGGCAACAGGGGCCGCTCCTCTGAATGAGGCGAGACAGCGTTCTCTTTTGGCAGACAGCTTCTCCAGGAACGTCCCTCTATCTGTTGTGTCTCGTGTGTTGATGCGGTGATTCTGCAGGTCTCAACTTCCAGGGCTCAGAAGTCTAATGGGCCTTGTAACTTGTCACTTTCCCTGCATGGATTGTCTGCCGAGGCAGGACGTTTGGCGAGAAGTGAAAGACTTTCTAATGGTCCCATAAGACTGGAGCCAGAAAGTGTGTGCTGCTAACTCTCTCTTGACAAAAGTCAGAGCTTAGTCCATCTGTTCACCATTTGTTAATTTGCATTGGCTTGAAACCTGTTTGCAGGTGACATGCTATTATGAGGACACTCAGCAACTATTTTAAGCAGCAAGGCAATCAACAGACTCTGTTCTCATGCCAGAAAAGAAAAAAGAGAGTTGTTCACAACTGTCATTATAAATTTATAATAAATCACTCAAAACACTTAAGTTTCAAAGAGAAGAGTGGTTACTGTGTACTAAGAATACAGTGTTGAAATGATTTCCTATACTTAGTAGCCTATTTCCTGTGAAAATTGACTGTCGTCTCTTCACATCATCGAGCTTTCTGGGCTCACATCGTCCTGGAATCCCTTTATAGAACTGTTGTCCCAGAGGCAGGATCTATGTGTAAAGGTTGTTCAGTGCACGTCTAATGAGCATCTGCCATGTGCCACTCAGAGTGTTGGGTGTCGGACAGAAACGTCAGCACCACGTGGCCGCTGGCTTCGTTGGGTTATAAAAGAATTTTACTCAAAGATAGGACACTAGTAGTATGTACATTATTGTAGGTTTTGGGAAAAAGATAACAAAAAATAAAAAATAATATTTTCACCCTGAGAAAGTTATTGTTAAGGTCTTGATGGATATTGTTTAGACTTTTTTCTATGCATATGTAATATATCATTTTTAAAAACAAAAAACCTCCAGAAAAGATTGTACTGTACTATCGTTCTGTATGACATCTCAATATTTATTGGATGTAGTTGTTAGACTTTAAGGTGGTACAATTTGATCTGTGGGATATTTAAATTTGTCTATTAATTACCATGTTCAGGTTGTATTCTATAGAACAGTAATTACAAAATTTTGTTATAAGCGTGCATAACCATAAATAACTTTGTCATTAGAAAATTCCTTGACCCCCCGCCCCCAATGAAACAACCCCTAAATCCTTCCAGGTTTGCTACATGAGCCATCCATGGCTGTGTAACCAGTTGCCCCACAACCCAGTGGTGTGACAACGGTGAACATAGTCCCTCACGTGTTCAGTGCACCTGGCGCCAGGGGTAGCTCGGCGGGCTGGTTCCAGTTCCGAGTGTCTCTTGAGGTTGCACTCAGCAATCAGCCAGGGCCGCAGTCACCTGGAGGGTGGACTGGGATTCGAAGGTCGCTTCCAAGGTGGCTCATTCACGTGGCGGGCCAGTGGTGCTCACCAGTGACGGGAGACCTCGGTTTCCTGCGCACGGGCCTGTTCACAGGTGCTCGCGCCCCCTCCCGACTGTGGGTGACCCTTCGCCAAGCACACGAGCCCAGCGGAGCCTCTCCTTTTGATGCCTTAGCCTCAGAAGACACGAGGCATTGGTGCCACCCCATTGTGTGATAGAAGTGAGTCACCAAAAGTGGCCGACTTTCCAGGGGAGGGATGAGACCCTCCCTTCTGAAGGAAGGGATGTCGGAGTTGCCAGGGAGGAGAGGCATCGCACCGAGGGGAGCAGGGCTGAGCTGGAAGCCCCATTCAGTTATTCAGCAGGTATTTACTCCGGGCTTTCCAGGGGTTGGTTCTCTGCCTTGGGCTGGGGGTTTGGAGATGAAACAGTACAGTTTTGGCTTTGGGGAAGCTCCGAGTGGAAACAGAGGAACCAGCAAGTAGGAAGGAATCATGGTCAAGAGCACCCTGTCCTCCTGACTTGGTCCTGACGGGCGAGCAGGGTGCTGAGGGTGAGCCACCATGGGAGGCCTGGCCGGACGCCTCCAGTGTCTCGCACGCCCACGGCGCGGGATGCAGGCTTTATCCCGTCAGGGGCTGGAGGCTTTCTGCGCAGGCCAGAGGGGTTCCCAGGAATGGTTTTTGTTCTCAGCTGAGCACCACCTCCCCGCACCCCCGCCTCTGTCCCGTGTTTCCATCGGATTAGTGATTTGTGGGCTCGGTGATTTGACGATTCATATCTTATCTCCTTCCCAAGCGCGTGTGAGAAGGCAGGCATGTTCACGTCGGAAGCTCTTTGTCGCACACCAGCGTCCAGGCGGCACTGCTGGGGCGGCCATGGCCCGCTCCCTAGTGCGCACGCAGCCTCTCCAGAAGGGGCCCCGCCGTTTCCCTACGGGGCTGGGCTCCTGGTGCTGGGGCGCTCGCTGGGCTCCTGGCCCTTGGAGGGTTGGCACCAGCCTGAATAGTGGCCGTCTTGTCTGGTCTGCAGTTGCACTTGGAGGTATCTTTGCACCTAATGGATGTCCGACGTCGGCCTCTGTGGCGGCAGTCCCCACTCCACGACGCAGCATTCGGCGTGCGCCTGTGTTGACAGCGGGAGCAGGGTTTCGGCCAGTGTGGCATCGCGGAGCAGCTGGGAGCCCTGGGTGGCAGCGGCCCTGCTGGATGAAATGCTGGCCTTTGGTGGGCGCAGAGGTGACAGTTCTTCCGTGTTCTGCTTCTGCACGCACAGATCTCACGTGTGAGGGAATCAGAAACTATTACAGAAGTTATTTTTTAAAATGTTCACCCCCTGGAAGTGGAGACAGGTTCTTTCCTTGTGTCCTGTTGTTTTGGTGGAAAAGCCCCTCCTGCTACATCAAGGGCATGTCTCCTTCACAGACGGCCTTCTGTCCGGTCCCCGGAGGCACTGTCTGTGCCCCCAGCCAAGCACAGCCCTCCGCTTGCCCGCGCGGCCAGGCCCCGGGCCCCTCTGCATTCGCCCCCTGTCTCTGCGTCTCCGGTGCTCCCCTTTGTCCTGGGTCACTCCTGGCAGAACGCCCACAGGCTTGCCCAGAGCCGTCTCCTGCAAGTGCGCCCAGCTCCTGATCCCACTTCTTCTGGCTCCCACCTCCTCTCGCCTCTCTTTTCCCCCGTTGCTTTTTAGAGAGAGAGGAAGAGAGAGAAGCATCAATCGGTTGCCTCTCGTATGTTCCCAGACCAGGGATCATAGGCACCCAGAGTGGGGATTGCACACACACCCGGACCTGGGACTGAACCCACAACCCAGTCATGTGCCCTGACTGGGAGTCGAACCCGCAACCTTCTGGTTATGGATGACACTCCAACCCACTGAGCCACACCAGCCAGGGCTCTGCTCTCCTCTTTACAGCCGAACTCCTTGAAAGAGCCGCCCGTACTCGGCTGTGGTTTCTTGACCACCCCAGGCAGCCGCTGTCTGGTTTCTACGCCTGTACCCTAGCGCCGCATCTTCCAGCATCCCTCAGAAGTGCGTCATGCGGAACAGCTTTCTTTCTGGCTTCTTTGGCTCCGCCTCATGTTTTGGAGATTCATTTATGTTGTATGTGCCAGTGGTTCGTTCCGTTTTCTTGCTGAATAGTGTTCTGTGGTGTTCTCGGAGCCCACCGTTGGCATTGTCTGCTGCAGCGCCGCCTGATGCCCTCGAGAGCGCAGGGTGTCTTCGCTTCTGGCTTTTGTTCTTGGGTGACCTGCCTCGGTTTAGAGTAACAACGGCAGCACAGAAGCCACGTGCAGGGACAGGTGCTGCTGGGAAGAAGGATCGCCAGTTCCGGAGATGGCAGGACGAGGACACGGCTCACATGGCCCGGGGTCCCGGTGTTTGAATGACAGTTTGCCTCCAGTATGGCCGCTGGTTTAGTCTGGAGGTTTAACTGAAAGGGACTCATTTTTGGCCACTGCCTCGCACACTAATCCCCAAGAAGCCCACCCACTGGAGCTTGCACGTGGCGCTTACACAGGCGACAGGGCCCTTTCCCAGGCGCCGAAAGTGCTCCGCTCTTCCTGAAGGGCAGAGGCGCAGCTGTCCCCTGCCTCCCGTGAAACCTGATGGAGTCTGCAGAGCCAAGCGGCGACATCGACCTGTCCTTGGAGGCGGTGATGGGTGAGGGTGGGGCTCCGTGGTCCTGGATGTGTGAGCCGAGCAGGCGGCCCGGGCAGGGTGACGCGCACGAAGCCAGCATCTCTCCAGCCCGGCCCTCGGCCTTCCCTCCTCTGTTGCGAGCTCTCCAGGCCTCCCTGGGAGTTGCCCCTCAGCCCCGCAGACCGGGAACTGCAGGGCTCTGGCTGCTCCGCCCTTGCAAACACCTCAGTGCCGGTGTCACCTGAGTAGGGGCTCTGAACATGCTTCCTTCAGGGACCCAATTTCCTTCTTGATTACTGGGGCTTGTTTTGCCTCCCGAGGATCTTGGTATTTTGCTGAGAGCAGCCTTTGTTACGTGTTGATAAGTCGGTATTAAATGCTCCAACTCAGCTGGCGGTGGGAGCTGCGAACGAGAACGTTTGGCGCCCCTCTTCACGGGGCTGCCTCTGCCTCCGAGCATGGTAGCGGGGGCAGCCGGAGCGAGGCGCGGGCTGGGTCTCTGCCGTGGGCTTCGGAGTGTGGAGCGTCGTTCTCTGAGGCCTCCCCGCCCCTTCCGGGGTGCTGATGGCTCAGGCGGACCTCTCCCCAGAACTTGGGCCGGTGAGCAGGGCAGGTGTGGTACCTGTACGGAGTGTCCCCAAAAGGAAACAGAACTTTGCGGCTGTAAATTTCCTGAGTTTTAGAAAAAGTCGTCAAAACTTGAGTAGAAGTTCGCTAAGTCCTTCTTTCCCCTGTTGGCAAGTGTTAAGCAACAATATTCATTAAATACCACTGAGAGGCTATGTAATAAAGAAATAATCCTTGGCCTTGGCAGCTGTAACTCTCCAGAAGAGGTGAAATTGAGAATATAATTAAAGATTAAAACATTGTTTGCATTCTAGAACATGGAGGAATCTTTCTCTCCATTGTGGGACCATGTTAATAAGGAAGAGATCAGTTTCCAATAACCGACAGTGCAGAGCTCCTTTATTAGCACCGTGTGTGAGCTGGCTGACTCAGTGCTGCTTTTGCCTTTTTCCGGCAACAGCGGAGCTGTGCCCAGGAGCAGCGAGCGATACCAGGCTCACCTTGGCACCGGCTCCGGCCCTGGGTTTGGATGGGAGCATCCGTCCCACCCGGGCTGCCTGACGCCGGGCCTTCAGTCCTGTGACTCTCTGTCTCTGTTGGTTTCGGCCCGTTTCTCTGTGCAGGGTTCAACTTTGGTAGGCGCTAGTGTACCGAGGTATTTTAAGGTTTTATGACTGTGGCTGGGACAGGGGCAAGAACCCGTAAAATGTCACACCACCTTGATCCAGGGGCAGAAACTGTTTGTGGTCAGTACTTGGTGTCCGGGGCTGAGAGTGGGAGCGGGAAGCGCAGAGCCCTGCCCGCCTGGGCTGGAGCGTCTGACAGCCAGCCCCGTCTCACCTCCTCCCCCTGCCTTTTTTCTTTCTTTCTTTTTTTTTTTTTGCTATTCACATCAGTTTGTTTTCCATTTGCCTTGAAATAGAATCAGAAGACATTCTGAGGCCAAGGGGAGAGTGTTTTCCTTCTGTGTTCATTCTCCACTGTTGCCTTGTTTCTCTTGCTCTTTTAGTTTCTCATTCCAGGGCCTGGAGAAGACACTCAAAAGTAGTTCTTGAAATGTCCCTTTTGATGCGTTTTGTGCTCACGTTTTTGGCAAGTAGGGAAGGACCTTGTCTCTCCCGGTCTGTCAGTGACTGGGGAGGGGAAATGGGGTTCGGCACCTGAGCAGAAAGACACGTTCAGCTCCCAGCGCCTGTGAGGCTTTGATTTTGCGGCCCACCCTCCCATGGTGCTTGCCGCAGCCTGCCCCATCTTTCAGTTAGACTGGAAGCTCCGTGGGGGCCAGGGTTCCCTGCGCCTCCTTCGCTGCCTCGCCTTGGCTCAAGGCTGATGGCTGAATAAGTGAGTCCAGGAGGCCAGTCCCCTGTACGTTGTGACGTGCACACACTCACACATACACATCCCCGCTGATGAGGCAGAGAACATCTTTCTACAAGATACCCGGGACCTGCCTTTGCACTGCTTGTGGCTCTTACAGACCCGGCAGAGTAAGCGCTGGGTCTTCAGTTGCCTCGGACCAAGGTGCCATGCGGACAGACAGAAATGCCTGCGGGTGGGGGTTCAGAGTGGCCCCATTCAGGAGGACGGAGAGGGTCCGATTGGCGGCTGGGGCAGCCGGCAGGGCGGAGGCCTTGCGGCTGCTGCTGCCGGAACACAGGCCTGGGGCTCGCGACGGGCTCGGCGTGGGGAGCGGTATGTTAGGGAGGCTCACCCGGTGGCAGACGCAGGTAGCTCGGGAAGTCCTTGGTGGCTGTTTAGAAAAGATCGTTGGCTCCTGTTACTTATCTTTTATCCCCTCTCTCTGGGCAGGAGGAGACTCTGGGAGAAATAAAGGAGGAATCCCTCATAAACATTAACGTAATAACCTGTCTGGAGACTAAGTAGAGGGACACATCGTTGCAAGTGCTTCATGTCGTTAGGCTCCCTGGCCCGCATGCAGAGAGGCCCACGTTCGGTTCAGCTGAGGGCTGCACACTGAAACCTGTGGCTTGTCAGGGTGTCACACGGAGAGGGATAGGAGAACCCCCGCCAGCGGGTCCCTGCGTCCGCCCGTGCAGGGCCGGCCCAGGGCCGGAGCCAGGAGGGAGGGTGGAGCCCGCCTTCCTTTCCGGCCCTTCACCCGGACCTCAGCTCCCTGCGCGTGCCTGTCTGTCCTCCTCACTCTGCAGGGTCTCCCGGGCACTCGGTCAGCCGGGCGTCTGAAGGGCAGCCGTGCTGTCTGCACACGGACAAGCAGGGCGACGGGCCCCGCTCCAGGCATTAGTTCGCGGTGCCCATGGCCTTGGGCGCAGCAGGATGGCTTTGCTTTGCTCTGAAACACTCCAGCCTCCGCCTTCTGCAACATGTTGGCGGGAGGGGGTAGGATAAAAATAGTTGCTAATTGTTGAAACTGGATGGTAAGAACATAATGCTGTTGATGAGCTCATTATACTGTTTTATCTACTTTTGTGTAAATTTGAAAATTTTCACAGTAAAATGTTTTTTAAAATAAGGGTTTGGAGCTTGGATTGTTGTTAAAGAAATGGAGTTCGGTAATCAGCAGAATAGGGTGGGCAGGAGAAGGCTCGGGAGTGGGTAGGATCTGCCAGGGGTCGTGGAGGGAGACCAGGGGAGGGCAAGGAGGTGGCGCGGAGCCCTGCCGCCCCGCCCACCCCGCGCGTGGCAGCCCTCGCTGTCCGGCTCTGGCCGCGGCCTCACTTCCAGCTGCTCTGTCTTTTATTCACCTCAGACCTGTTGTGACATAGACTGAAATTTAAAACTCGGTGTCTTCTCTAGATACCAAATCAAAGAGCAATTGTATAAAAGAGAAAACTATAATAAAGAACCTGGCCATCCAGCGCTATGTCAAATGTGGCAGCCTGCTGAACCAGTTTAAAAATTGTATTTCATTGCGTCTTCTAATTGTATCCTTGATGAGGTGATTTTATCCAGGAAGACAGCTATCTGGTGTGGTTATTACATCACTGTGGCCATTACTGGGTAAAGGAAGAAAAGAGGTGGGCGGCTGCACAGGGTAGCTCATCAGATGGGAGCTAGGGTTTTGTTTTTTTTAATCCCCGTTTGCATAACAAAGAGAGCTTCAGGATTATTAATATTTCACACTGTGCCATTTCCAACCAATGCTGTTTATAAGTGAAACACTCTTTCTCTCTTTTTTCAATCTTTCTGTTCTTTCCTGGAATGGAAAGTAATTTTGTTGGTCTTCTGATGTGTCTCTCTTTCTTTCTCTCTATCATGTAAGCTATTAGGAACCCACAGATTTGGGCCCGGAAAGCGCCTATTGAGGGTAACAAGCCATCAAGAAGCAGTGAGCCAGTGTCTCTGTTCACCTGCGGCGGAAACTATTCCTGCGCACCGACAGCCACCCTGACCCCAGCCAAGTGCCTGGGAAAAGGCTTCCTCTCTGAGCCTGAGTCTTTTGAACGGTCCTGGTCTGGTGGCACTGGATGCTCTGAGAGCCTCCCTCCCGGTTGGCAGGGAGCGTACGTGCTTCTGTCTTCCAGAGGCAGTGGGCCAGTCCCATCTCCAGGTTTGCCCAGCGCCGTAGCCTCTCTGCTCAGAGGTGGTTTCTGGGCCTTGGTTGAACTCTGAGCGCAGGGCCTGCCGGTCCTTGGGGTGAGCGGTGAAGGTCCTCCCCCCGGGACATCCCAACAGCTGGGCAGCAGTGGGCTAGGGAGGGGCCGAGCCGGTAGAGGCCGGGAGCCCAGCACTCCCCAGAGGCGAGGGCGCCTTGAGAGCAGCGACGCCCAGTCCGGGCCACACGGGAGGATTGCACCGGAGCCATTGGGGGAGTGGCCCCGTCGTCTGTATTTTTAAACAGTTCCCAGGACGGTGCCAGCCGCTGCCTAGGGAGGGCACAGGGGCACTGCAGGCGCGGAGGTGCCTGGGAAGGAGCACTCGGACACGTGCAAGACACGGGAGTGATCGTGGAGGGGAGAAGAGGCTGCACTTCCTGGCTCAAGGCCACAGGGTGGGGACTGGCTGGAACCTAAAACGCAGAGGGAGGCGGATCCTAACTTGGTTGCTTCCTCCTTGGCTCCCGACGCACCCACTGTTGTCAGTACCAGCCACTTCCCCGACCGCCTTTAGCGGGCGATCCTTGGGGCCCCAGGAAAAGACAGTCTGCTGGTGTTTTGCTTTTTTCCTTTGAAAGCATTTTTATTTTATTTTAGTGGGTTGATCCTTCCGGTTAAATTAGTATCTGTAACTAAGCCTGATGCATTGTCATTACGGACACTTGTAAATGTAGTTATGTAAATCAGAAGTACACAGTTCAGCTCATTGCAGATCTGATGTGTAGCCTTCTTTTCTTTATTGCACATGTTTAAAGTGTAAGTTTTGACATGTGTCTATGCCTGTGAAACCATCACCTACTCACCATAATCAGGACCCTGAACACATTCATCAGCCCAGAAGCCCCCTCGTGTCCCTTTGTCATCCTGCTCACTCCTCACCTCCGTCCCCAGATAACCATCTGGGCTGCTTTTTTTGTCACTGTAAATTAATTTGCATTTTCTAGGAGTTTATATAAATGGAATCGTACAGTACATACTTTTTCAAAATTGATTTTTAGAGAGAGAGAGAAAGGAAAGGCGGGAGGAAGGGAGGGAAGGGGTGGGGGGAGCGAGAGACAGGCAGACATTGGTTTGTTGTTCCACTTACTGATGCCTTCACGGGTGGACTCTGTGTGTGTCCTGACCGAGGATCAAACCGGCAACCCTGGTGTATCGGGGCAGTGCTGCAACCAGTTGGGCAACCCTGCCAGGGCTATAGACCCTTTTTCTTTTTAATGTGTCCATTTTAATCCGCATAATTACTTTGAAGTTCGTCTGTATTGTTGCGTGTATCAGATCATTTCTTTCTCCTGCTGTGTAGTGTCTCCTTGAGTGCAGATCCCACAGCCTGTGTACCTGTTCATCTGTTGCTGGACATTCAGGTTGTTCCCTGTTTTTGACTATTGCAAATAAAGCCAGCATACACAGTCACGTGCAAGTCCTCATATGCACATATGCTTCCTTTCTCTTGGGTAAACCGGCATTCAATATCTAGGTCATATGGTACGGGTGTGTGTAACTTTTTAAGAAATTGTCAACCTGTTTCCCACCATGGCTGCATCATTTGCCACTGCTGCTAGCCCACCAGAGTTCCAGTTGCTCCGTGTCTGCACCGGCGCTAGGCATGGTCACTCTTTTGCAGGTCAGACATTCTGATACCAGTGCACTAGTATCTCATTGTGGCTTTACCATGTATTTCCTTCTGACTCATGATTTGAGCATCTTTTCACATGCATATTTGCCATCTGTGTATCCTCTTTGGCGAAGTGCAGAAACAGGGTTGAAGCCTGCTGCATGAGAGGTTACTTTTGAGAAAGGCAGGTTTCCTCTCCTTTGATGGCTTTGAAAATCTATTCCTGCAGAGCCTACCATGGATTGATTACTGTGTGTGGATGGATCGGTGAGCGTCTGCGAAGTACCCGCTGTGTGCTCACCCACCCACCCGCCTCTGCGGGCAGAGGGAAGGGCAGTCGGGCGGAGGACCCGGGTCGCGCGGCTCTGTCAGGGCGTTTCCTCTCCGTGTCTGTCTTCTTCTCTGTCCTCGGCTCATAGCCTTGGGTCTGGACTTGGTTGATGCAGGGGATAGGCGTTAATTTAGTTTGTGCTGATTTTTCCAGTAAGGGCACTCATCTTCAAACCACCAAAGCCTAGACTCCTACTATTTTTTATCATTAGCTGGTATTTATTTGCAGTCTACCCTAGTTTTTATTCATTTTTAAAATTCAGCAAATAAAACCTGGTGCTGATAATGCTAGGTGCTGGCTGCTCAGGGATAAGTAAACCTTCCTTGAAGGAACTTAGAGTGTCTCGGGGAGACGAGAGGCCATTAGCATCCCCAAAAGGACCTGCAGCTGCCTCTGGGGAACCCAGAGAGGCGTCCTGGAGGATGTGGACTTGGAAGAGTTGCAGTTCCCTACACATGCACTCGGCACTGCTGGAACGTCGTGAGACAGGCCCAGTGCCCGTGCCCCTCTAAGGAGGCCTAAGGAGGCTGCAGCGGCTCCGAGGAGCGGGAGCAGCTGAGGGAGAGCAGCCCTGCCTCCCACTCGCCCTCTCCCTGGGTCCCCAGAGCCTGCGGGCCGCGCGGTGGAGGGACACTGCCCCTCAGCCCTCAAGGAGACATCCTGGGGCCCAGGGCAGCCTTAGTGCCCCACCGACCTCCTCTTCCCAGGAGGCTGCAAAACAGGACGGGAAACCGCTGTGAGCGCGGCCTGAGGCCAGTGCCCTTCCCCGCTCTCTCTGCGGCAGGCGTGCCTTTGTCCCTAGAAGCCCTGTTTTTTGCCTTTTAGTAACAATGAGAGACTTCACCAGGCCTGAGTCTCATATCAAACTTACAGAAGACCCAAGTCTCTAACCTTGCTGGACGCATGCTGATAGGACAGGACAACCTTTGGGGTCACCTGCGTGCCCTGCTCCCAGACAGACCCCATCAGGCCTGGCTGAGCTGCACGTCCTGCGCCTTCCTCACCTCCCCTGCGCTGCAGGTGCGGGGCCCAGGCCCTGTCCTGGTGCAGCCTTTCAGAGGGACGTGACTCTAGGCCCTGCGGACTTTCTGAGCAGCTGCACCCACTCCACACACGGGGGCCTGCAGCCCCCAGAGAGGACACCTGGGGCTGTCCAGCTGCAGAGTCAGTGCCCTGCCCTCCTCTAGCCCTGACCCCGCTCACGGGGGCCCTGGGAGTCCTGGTCCTTCATGCACCTGCTCTGATGCTGGCATCTCATGGCTCCAGAGAAAATGCCTTCCTCATAAATTTCACTTCATTGTTATCACATTATTAGGCCAGTTCAAATCCCAGGCACAGTAGCTCAAGAAAGATACTCTTTTCCTGTCTGATGTAAAATAAAATATTTTTTGGTGGACTTGGTCACCTTGGGGAAAGTAAAATAATTGAAATTAAGTAAATAAAAGCCACCAAATTCCTTTTTTTCTTTGCCAGAAATTTCTTGTCAATTAGAATGACCCCCGCTCCCCAAGGGGCGGCATGATGCACAGCACTCGACTTACACCCCCGAGGGGAGCTAGGGTTGGTGCTTGCAAATCAGCGTCTCCTCGCCCCCTTTTTATTTTTTGGTACTATTTTTACTTTTAACAAAGAATACATAATTTAAAGGTCTCCTAAGACCAATTAATTCAATGCAGTTCGTTCAACAGACATTTAGACAGTGTGTGGCATTGTCCTGCCCCTCAGGGGAGTCTCTGCCGTTGTTGAGGGACGTGCCTAGAGCGTCGTGAAAACCCAGCCCTGGGAGCGCGGTGGCTCTGTCTCCCCTCGCCGCTCTGCTAGGCGTCCTTCTCACAGCGACTGGCTGCACCCAAGCCGGACTGGAGACCCTGGACTGATTGTCCCTGATGCTCCTGGGGGTGCTCTGCCACTGCCCCCACTCTGGGGTGGGTTGGGGGTCCAATGGAGAAGGAAGAAGAGGGGAAAACCCAGGACGTTAAAAAATTGTATCGTTTTAGGCGATGTTTTTGGGCGATATCATAGAATTCCCATCTGCGTTTTGCTCTCTTGAAATTTCCCCAGGTTGGGTACTTCGCCGATTGCGCGTGAGTCTTGTGTGTGACTATAGCAAAGGCCACCGGGCCGGGCCAGGCAGTTCCTTCCCATTCTGTGCGAATGGCCAGGGACGGTTTCCACGTGCGCGCTGGGAAGCCCCGTTCCCGCCTCAGCGCTCCTCGCGGCCTGGAGCTCAGCCCTGTTAGTGCCACTCTTCGGCAGAGAAGCAATACTTTATCAGCCACTCAGAACCGATGCTTCTGTTCTACAAATAAGCCCACGTCTATAGGCTCAGAGTTCAAAGAAATGAGATGAGAGATTACCAACCAAAGCCAGATCTACAGTGAGGGAAGGAACGACACAGGGCCGGTTGGTTAATAATGAAAGCCAACACGAGAGGCACTCATTTAATCCTGACGTCCACCCTCCGAGGGACTGTTACTCTCCTGGGCTTCACAGGTGATGACGCCGATGCACAAACCTCGTCCGGGGTCTTTCACCTGGGCAGGCAGGGACCCGGTTCAAGCCCGGGCCCCAGGGCGGCAGAACCCGCACATCTGAGCTGCGTGGGGTAGAGACATGCCTTGTGTTCGCCTCCATCACAGATCAGGTGTCCTGGAAGCAGGTGCCGAGACGGAGTGTGGGGTGTAGTGTATTTACGAGGGGCCTGCGCCTGTGAAAGGCAGAGGGGAGAAGCAGGATCTCGCAGGGGAAGACCGCACACTGTGACGCGGGACCAGCACGGCCGGCCCCACGCGGGGCATCTCGAGGCGAGGACCGCCTGTGGGCGCTGTCCTGGGCCCTGAGGCCCCTGCCTCTCAGTCGCCAGACCCGGGGGGCTCCAGGAAGGCCAGGACGTGTCCGAGGCAGCTCCCTGCCCGGAGGCTGACCTGAGCGAGGGGCGGCGCGAGGCTGTGCGCCTGCAGCCCCCAGCCGGGCGCAGGGTCCTCCCTGCAGAGGGACCCGCCAGGCGTCCCCTCGTCTCCCATGCCTTCGTGAGCTGCGCCGCTCTCACTGCTGGGCACAGTACCGGTGTCCGTTGCTGGGAGATGGGACATCTGTCGGCATCCGTGATCATCCCCACTTGGCTGAGTGCCGTTTCCTGCCCTTGGGCCCTTTTTGGCCCCCATGGCCACTCTGTTTATTGGAGCCTTGGTCTCGCCAAGGCCTCCAGCAACTCGCTGCCTCTTGCTTATCTCGGCCCGATCAGCGTATGGCCATTGGTGTCACAGGTCGCTGTGACTGTCCGAGGGAGGGTCACACGTCCAGCTCTTGGCCTGCTGCGGTATACAGGGCAGGGGAGTTTGCCCTGAGGCGTGACTGCAAAGGTGTGCTGTTCCCTGGGCCACAACTGGGGGCCGTTCCGACCCTCTTTTTTCACTGAACTAGAAGCCCACGCGTTCACTCAGTCAGCGGCTTTGTCCCTGCCCCAACAGAGATGCCCACCTGACGCCGGGGCTGGGGCCCGGGCTGGGGCTACCCTCCTGGTGGAGCCTGTAGGTGCCCACAGCCTTCCGGCGGCACCTGTCTGGCTGTGCGGGGTCAGGCTGGGCAGTTAAACACATGGCTGTCACCCCGTACCCTTCAGGTCCTTCAGGAATGTCACCAGCCCTCACCACTCTCCTGAGAGGCAGTGCTGGTTTTGGTTTACTTCCTTGGTGGGGCGTAGGGGTGCGTGGGACCAGGGTACTCTCAGGCTTCCCCTTGGCCTTCCCACTCCGATAGGTGTTACCCCACAGACCAGGGACCCAGTGTGGTAGTTATGCCGGCGGCCGACGACCTTAATTATGTACCACCAGCTGGATCTGCAGACCCAGCGGAAGGACCCCTGCCTGGGACTCCATCTATTACCTGGCCCGGGGTGCCCTCCCCTCAGCGGGGGGCGGAAGTGTGATGAAGTTTCGGGCCTCTGGGAGTCACTGTCAGCCCAGAGGATGGCTGTCTCTGCTGGACCCCCGAAGGAGCCGGCGGCAGGCCGGCCCGGAAGGGCCTGGGCGACGCGTCTGCTGCAGCGCCCTCCGCTGGGGGACTCTTGCCCTGCAGCGAGGCTCCAACAGGCTGGCCGCACTCTGCGTTCACAGGAAGTTGGGGATTTAGAACACAGCGCACGTGGAGATGAATGAGGGCAGGGGCTGAGAATGCAGCTCCAGAGTCGGACTGCTTGGCTCAGAACCCAGGCCCCTCGGCTGCTGGAGCGCCCCGGGGCACGTTCTTCAGCCTCACCCGCAGTTTTGCACTGGTGAGATGAGGGTGACTGTGATGGGACAGGGACACAGCGTCTGCCAGTACACGCTGGCTGCTCATTCAGCACGATCATCGCTCAGTGCGTGCTAGCTGCTCATTCAGCATGGTCATTGCTATTGATAGTGACAGCAGTTTGTCCCCAACACATACCCTGGACACCGCACTCCGCTGGGGCTCCAGCGAGGGGCCGAGTGGGGCTCCATGGAGGAGGGGGGCTCCGAAGACGCATCCTTTGTGTGAACGCGTGCGCCCCTTTCAGCAGTACACACCAGAGAGATGTGCTGTCAATGGGTTGGACTTTTGCAGATTTTCACCTGTTTCCATGACCACATCCCATGAGGTGAAAGGATGCCTGTTAATGGTGATGGGGAGACTCACAAAGCTTCCTTTCCTATTTTTCTTAATCAGTTTAAACTCAGATGAAATTATGTCTCCTGTGGGCATGCGCATTTTCTGTTGCACGCACACACACAACCTACATGGGAGGACACTTTTCATACAAGGTCATGGGAACTGGGCAATGAAGAATAATAAAACGCCATAACAGAGGGTCACTGAATGAACTTATTAAAAGCTCTTACTAGCGTGCCTTTGGGGCCGATGTTTTGGTTAGTAATAATTAATGAATCCAAGACACTAAAAAAATCTATGAGTTCCTTCCTGAACCTTCAAAGAAAATTAAATTCCCTTTTATGTATTTTGTGCTACATGCACTTTATCGTATTTTAATTTTGAGAATTATTAAGTTAGATATCAAGCGTGGCGCCTAAGGGACAGGAAGCTTTGTGAGAGGACAGATCACTCTCAGAGCTTGGCAAGGACCTGCGTGGTCCAGGGGCTGAGTGCGAGTTCAGCGTCTGCGAGGGGCAGCAGGGACAGGTGTCAAAGGGCCTTTGTTGCCCCTGACAGGAGGCTGGACAGTGGCCGCTTGGGTTTCTGCAGCGGCGCCCGCAGCTGGGGCGCACTCTCTGGCTTTGGCGGGGCTCCTCGTTAGGCTGGACGGGTGTGAGGGTGACAGCTCGGCTTTCACAGGCGAGTCCTGAACGGTGGTGTCGGAGGGGGCTCCTCTGACAGGTGCAGGCTCGGGTCCCTGGTGGCACCTGCCTTTTTTGAAATGCAGCTGCACTTCAGCGTAGCAAGCGTCTGTTGTTTTGTGTGACTGCTTTCAAGATATTTGGGTATAAGCAGCAGTTACAAAAAACTGTCAGAAGTTGTCGTGGGAGGGAGAACAGGCTCCTTGCGTAGTGCCTCTGGGTCATGATTTCTATGACAGGACTCACTTCGCTCTGCTCCTCAGCACACCTCTGAATTTCACCCCTGTGTTGCCAGTGGCATCGATGAAGGAATTGACCACCAGCGTCCATGGATTCCCCTCTCCATACCTGATTGGGGCAGTGGTATGTGCCCTTGGCTTTGAGGAGCCTGCATTCTGGCTGAAGGATGAAATTATGTTCAGAGGCAGAGAAGAGAATGACAGTCCCAGGTGGTTTTTACGGCCAGCCCTTCAGGAGCTGTTGAGGGCTGGCATCCTGTGGGATGTGTGATCCAGCCGGCTCTCCTGCTCTTGTGGAAACGCTAGGCCAGGTCAGAACCCAGGGCCCCGGGACAGGCCTGCTTTCAGGCTGCAGGGCATGGGGCTCAGGTGCACCGAGATCGCATCCCCTTAGGGCGACACTGAAACCCAGGGTCGGCGGCGGTGTGACCAAGGCATGACTCCAGAGGACCAGGCCCGTGCTTCTGAACCTTTTTTGGAATGACAGACACTTGTGCCTTTGGAAAATGTGTAGGGTGCTCCCTAAAGGAACCTGATATGGGTACTGTTGCAGGGACCAGGGCTCTGGGATGCGCTTCAGGCAGGAGCCCCGGTCTCCTGGAGCCGCCAGTCTTATGGATATAAAGATGTGCGTACAGTTTCAGGGCCCCAGGTCAGAACCTCGGGGTTGGTCAGAAAGAAGGAACCCAGGCCGAGGCCCCTGGGCAGATCAGAAGGTGCCGTCGGGGCAGGAAGGCTCCAGCTGGGGCTCCTTGCAGCATCACTGAGCTGTGAGAGCCAGGCCCGCCCGGCGAAGGGCACGCACTGCCGGGCCTGGGCCTTTCTGGCCAGGGAGGGCGCGGGGAGCAGGTGCTGGACGGACTGGGGAAGGACAGTGCGGGGAGGACCCGAGCGGAGCCGGCCCTGCGGGTCCTGGGAGGACAGGGCCTGCCCGGTCTGGGTGTTTTGGGGGCGGGAGGGCGCTGGCTGCCGTTCGACCGGCTGGGAGGCTGCCAGGGCCAGAGTGTCCCCGCAGCCAGGCGCTACCTGTCACTGCCTAACAGCGTGTGGCATGTGCGGCTGTCACGCCCAAGTGGGTGAGAGGTGAATCAATCGCGGCATCCGAGATTTGTGTCCTGTTCTATTTTTTTAAGTATGTTTAGGTTGGGGGGTAAATAAAACAGGATGGCAAAATATAAATAATTGCTAGTGCCGGCTGACATGGGAGTGTGTTTGTTACATGGTTGTCTACTTTTAGATGAGTTTAAACATCTCCATAGTAAAAAGTTAAATTAAAAATAATATAGCCGCTTGCACAGCCTTGTGAGTCCACACCAAACTGTACACTTGAAAATGGCCAAGATGGGAAATGTTATGTCACATGTCTTTTTACTACAATGTAAAAAAATGGTTAAGATGGCCAATTTTGTGTATGTGTATTTTACCACATTAAAAAAATAATACATACCCTCCCTGCAAAGGGGTGATCATCAGATTGTGACCAGCAGCCACAGAACCTGCTGCTGAGGGCTCTTCAGACCTGCTCCCATGGTCTGAAGCCATGGGGGGAAGGGACCCCCAGGCCCTGGCCGTGGTCCTGGGAGGGCTTCCTGGCAAGATGTTGGGACCAGCGCGGCTTCCTCACTCTGGTCCTGCTGTGAGGAAGCTCCGTCTTTGATTAGCGACGTCTGAGGAATGGAACATTTTCAGTGTTATGAACGTGTTCTCCTCTCGTCTTCGCCAGCTACTTACGTGATTGCCGGAAGCCCTGGTTTCTTCACCCGGGACGCGAGGATGAGTGTTCACACCTTGAAGCTGCTGGGCGCTGCGATGAGGCAGTGAGCACAGAGACCCACACCGTTGCCCTGCACTGGGGCCCCTCCTTCGGACCTGCGCTCGCAAAGTTGACGCTTCTCTAATGGGCCCCTTTACAGTTGATGCATCAATAACTGTTCCTGTGTAAATACGCGTAGCTAAGTGGCTGACAAAGACGATTTTCTCAATATTTACTCTGTCATATTTTTTTTTAATTAAAAAGTGTGAGTAGCCACTATGCTAGAGAAAATTTTGAAAAAAGGAAAAAGCTCCTAACTTTACCTCTATAATATCATGGTTTTTTAATTTTCCTTTGTTATATTTACAGAAATGATTTTCTCAGCACATATTTTTTAAAAAAATTATAAACGTAAAAGTCCACTCATTCAGTCCATGTCTTTATAAACATGAACTCGGACCTTTTCTGACAGTTTTCTGTGGCACTGGGGACCAGCGTGCTCGGCAGGAACGGTTGCTGTGCGCCTGGGAGGGCCTGTCACACGCAGCCAGGACAGCAGCCAAGTCCGTCCCAGGCTGGCCCCTGGCAGACCCCCCCCCACCCCCCCCCCCCCCACCCCCGCCTCGAAGAGCCAGCCAGGAGGGTTTCCGGTCCCTGTCCTGTCTGGTGGGGAGCACAGCGCAGCTCTTCGTGACTGCCCGCGGCGCTGGACTTGCTTGCTATGTGTCGAAATGCTGTCCTTCTGACTTCGAGGTAATGTAAACAGAAGAGAGAGAAAATCCAGTGAATTTGCAAGAAAATAAGAATGCCATTGGAATACCTAAAAGACCGACTGACTCATCGGAAAAGGATTTTGGCCTCCACATTGTCAGGTGCGACCTTTGGGGGAGGGGTAGCTGCTTTAGGACAGAGCCCATGGCCAGTGCAGCTTTTTGGGGTGCAGCTCCTGCCTGTCCCCTCCCCCGCTGGGCGGGTGGAGAGACACAGCACATCGCATTGGACTTCTTGCGCGCTCCCTGTTTCAAAACTTCCTGGAACGTGGGCCCTGGGTTCTGTGTGCTGCCTGTGCTGCGGAATGTTCGGGAACTTTGAAAATCACGGGTGCCCCGGAGGCTTTGGTTAGATGGCAGCGCTTCCCCACACCTTGGAGGCCTGCTGCTTGAACACTCAAGGAAGGAGCTACGAGGCCGAAACGAGTGAAAGATGTACCTGCATCAGTCAGTCGGAGGAAGAGGAAGGGCGTAGGCCAGGGACCGAATCCTGGAAGGCTGCAGGAATGGTCGCCTTGCGTTTCCCCCACAGCGTTCATCCTGTGTAGGAGACAGCGGCCCTGGGCCCCAAAACCTGGCCGGGAGATGTGACCCAAGAATTTTGTATTCAGCTACGTTTTGTTATATAGGAAGACAGCACTGTTCTTAAAGGGGGAAAAAAGGAACTCAAGGAAAAGCCCACAAGCTGCTCTTCAGAAACCTACCCAGTGACACAGTCCACTGAGTCAGGGGTAAACCAAGTCTGTTCGCTCTTTCCATGGGTGTGTAGTGACTGCTCTGTGCCAAGCCCTGTCCCAGGCCTGGGGCTGTCGCGGTTTATTAGCGCACACCCTGGTGACTAAGGGCAAAGCCATCGGTCTTTTTAAAGATATAGCCAAGGGCAAATCATTGTCAGGAATATAATGTATCCTCAGGATAAATGTTATAAAACCTGGGACTATAGACATATGCACAGAGCAAATAGAATCAGGAGCTGGGGTCGGGGTGAGTTGCCTCATCGGATTGGGGGCCAGAGATATGTCTAAATATCGAGAATAGAGATTTAAGTATAGCATAAAGAATGAGAAAACCCCTTGAAGAACCTAAAAAAAAGATACAGTACAATCCCCCAAGACTACAAAAAAGGCAATTTGTATGGTAAAAAAGCATTCATAGCTAAAAACATAAGATGAACAAGGTTAGACTGCACATCTGTATTATCAGTAAATACCAATGGGGTAAATTCCTAAAGTCAGGAGACTCAGATTGTCCCCCAGGACCGAAACTCTGCTGTGCACGGCAGCGCAAGGGCTACCGCCCAGAGACAGAGCCTGCGCCTCTGCAACTTAGGGGGTGACGGGGAGACTAGACCAGTGCGTTCAGGCACACGGCATGAGTGGCGGCAAAGGCAACCATCGTCGTGTACACAAGAGTGTACAGCCCACAGTGAGGCGGGAGCAGGCAAACCTGGGGCGAGAGACAGACCGCGTGACCGGCAGGCAGCGCCAGGGGGCGCAGGCAGAGCCCGCGCGGTTAGAGGGCACTGCAGCGCGCCTAGGGGCCCGCAGCAGGTCAGGGACAGGGAGCCAGGCAGACGGGCCTGTGCGCGCGAGGTTCCGGCGGTCCCTCCTTACCTTGGTTTTCAGTCGAGACGCAGCCTCCGCGGGGAGGCCCCTGCCCACCCATCTGAAGTAGCTTCCTCCCTCTGTTGCCTTTTCATCATCCCTGTGATGCCGTCGCTGCCTTCTCGCTGGTGTGCGATCTCGGGTGGTTTTAGTTCGGTTTTGTGTTCAGTTCTTTGGCCAGAATCCCTGCGCGGGAGGGGCCATGGTTGTCCTGGTCATGGGAGGGGAGCGGGGCTGGGGTTGGGGGTGGTCGCTGCTTTACCAGTGACGGTGAGTACTTCCTTGAGATGGGGACACCGGGCACTTGTGGCCTGGAGGGAGGCCCCCACGCAGGTTTCCGGGGGAAAGCGCTCCAGCCAGAGGGACACGGGAGGGCAGGGAACTGTAGGGCAAGGTGGTGAGGACCCCTCAGGGCCCTGAACACCAGGGGAAGGTGCTTGGACTTCCTCTTGGGACCAGAGTTCAAAGACTGGCCCTGGTCAGATCCAGTTGGATCGGCGGGAGCCACACGAGGGGCTCAAACTGGAGTGCAGCCTGCGGCTGGGCGGCCTGTCGCAGGCAGCTCTGCCGTGGTGCGCTATAAACGGCAGTTCTGGTTTTATCAGTGGTTTGGAGGGGTACAGTATGTGCTGATTTCAATGATTAACATGTCCATTTAGAGCGCTTGTTAGCATGGGTAAATTCAATTATTTCAAACAGAAGCAAAATATTGCATGGAATGAAAATAGTCGATATAGTTAGACTATTAATGAACACACACACACCTCTGTGTGATTGAAAATGAAAATTTAACAGTCTCGTAAGGATGGTGCTAAATATTTACATATCTGTCTGAGATGCACATTTTTAGATGCTAAAAATACCCTTTGTTAATGACTGGAAGGGAAATCTAGGCTTAGTGTAGCTGCAGCTGCCACGTAGCTGTGTCACGCCCAGGCCGAAGCGATTGTGCTGAGTGCTGCCCGTAGCCTTGGCAGTGAGGCTGGCTGCTGTGGGGAAGGGGCGCCTCTCTTGGCGATTCTCAGGGCCTGCCCGGGGCGGGGAGGCCCACGCCGCAGAGTGGAAGGAGAAAGGTGCTTGGCAGATGGCTGTTCCTTATCTATGTTGCACGTGCATGCGCTAGAGTTTTCTGTGACGTTCTTGAGACTGTAAGAGGGGACTCTGGATGAATTATATCAAGGTACAAGTGCATAGGATTAGTTAAGTCACAAGATCATCTCGGATTCAAGGGGAGGAGATCACACAGGGGCATACGCACTGGGAAGGGTGTCCGTGTGGCTGGCAGCCGTGCCCAGGAGAACACTGATGTGCATGCTACATGCTCTCTGCCACTGTACATACACATATACAGTGGCAGAGAGCAGGGGGCGGGGCTCTAAAGTTAGTAAGCTCCCTTCCCCCCAGATGTTTCCTCTGGATCAGAATCCCTTTTCCCATGTTCCCTGCTGCAGAATGGAGCGACCGGAGGTGGGGGCGTGGGAGACGAAGAGGGGGGAGGGGAGGTGACGGGAGATGGGTCAGGGGTCAAATGTGGTTGGAATTCTGAGGCCCATTCTTGTTAGAAAGCACGTTGCCTCCTTGCCCTCAGTGTGCCCGCTGCTGGAGCTCCACTTGCTGCCCTGGGGCATCAGGTGGGGGTTCGGGCGGCACAGCGGCCCCCGCCCCCCACCCCTGTTTTGTAGCTTGGCTCTGCTCACTCGGTGAGCTTCAAGCACTCGGGTGGGTGTAGCGCCCAGCCCCTCCTCAGAATCCCCGCGGAGGGGACGCGGGTGCAGCTCGCTCCAGTTAGCGTGGTCTCTCACGAGCGGCCACGCTCTAAAATGAGCAGACCAAGGGAGAGAAGGAGCTCGGATCATCTGTGCACGTTCTCGTGTGTCTGAGTCCCTCATCGTCAGCCATGGTGTTCTAGTTTTGTTTCAGCACATGGCCTGGGCCCGTGGAGCTCTCCAAATGTCCTAGCCAGTGTCGAAGGGACCGTCTTTAGCCATCACCCTATGCAGAAATCCAAAGCCTGTGATTTATTGTAATTTAGCCAAAACAAATAGTGATTTTCCTTAAGACTTGCAACAGTTGCTGTGAACGAGCAAGTGTTTATACAAGGTGTGAAATTAAGTTCCGTGTAACCATAGAATGTGAGCTCTGGCCAGCAGCTCTGGAATCATACCTGCATTTTGGGTGACAGTTTCAGTGCTGGTGTGGATTACCACTGGGAGCCCTGCTGCTTGAAGAGAGGATGCCCCCCACCCCCACCCCCACCCCCAACGTAACTCTTGATTGAAAGCCCATTTCTGATGAAACCCTGGGGCTTAATCCCTGCTTTTGAAACGGGTGCATACTGTCCAGAGTTTTGAGTGACCAGAAGTCTTCCTGCAGGGTTTCATTTCCTCATCTGCTCCTCTGAACTGTTTCCTCCGCTAACCGGGAATGAAGCCGTGCCGTCCCTGGCCGCTGCCTCTCGTGAGACGCGCCAGACTCCTCGCGCTGGGACGGCCGGCCTTGGCGGCAGCGAGGCGGCTGCAGCTCCACGTGCCTTGGGCCTTTTTTAAAGAATGGGACTAGGCAGGCTACTGTTTCTGTATCGCTTTTCTACCAAACAGTCAAAACCCATTTTAAAGAGACAGTTTCCAAGAAGAGCAGAATTCACAAAATGATCGAATATCGCGGGCTGGTTCTTCAGAACTAATTGGGAAGCATAACTGGCTGCTGTCACAGTCTTCCTGAGGCGCGAAGAGTGATGTGTTACTTTGTCCCCCTTCCCTTTGTGCCCTAAGGTCCCATTTGTTTTATGGGAAGACGAAGTGCAGACAGTGACACAGCTTGCCTTGTCCGGGAGCTGACGCCACCCGCCTGTCCCCAGCTCGCTGAACCCTGGAGCCGCTCCGTCCGCGCAGCCTTTGCTGGGGCTGCGGGAGCCCTTGTGTGGGGGTCGAAGTCAGGTGTGCTCGAGCCAGAGGCAGTTGTTGCCTGGTCCGGCGTTTGATGTTTAATGAACTGGGTGGCTGGTTCATTTTGAAGGCAGTTTAGTGCTTAGAGCTACTGCTCTCATTAAGTGGCAGCTTGCTTTCCGTCCCCTCCCCCGCCTTCCTTTGTAAAGGCCATTTTCCCGTCCTGAGCTTCCATGTACGGATGCCTGTAATGTATGCCCCCACCTCAGAGAAACTGCCGTTTTCTTGGTAGGGGCGGGTTTGTGCTTTTGGCAGACCCACGGAAAGGTTACGGCTTGAGCTGAGAATGGGAATAGGAGATGTGTACAGTTTTTATTATGTTTTAAATAAAAAGTTTAAATGTCATTTTGGCAGAGCAAGTAGCCCAAGGTTTTGAGGGAAAAAAGAGATCTTGTAGAATCCAGTAGGGGGTGAATTTTGTTATTTGTCTACCTATCCATCCATCCTTCTTCCCGGGACCAGGTGCTCTTCTGCAAGGAAGTAGCACAGACAAGGGGAAAGAGACCCATTCCAAGGTAAGGAATACTCCGGGGTGAGTGGTTCTGCCGCTGAGCAGAGGCGGCGCCGCGGGGATGTCATGTGACCTCCCGTTTCCGGCCGTCGAAGTTCAGCTGAGGGAGCATGGGAGGCTGGAACCACGCATGACGGTCTGTTTCTGTGTTACTTTTCAACTCGCTAAACTTTATTTTTTATTGCAGTTTTAGGTTCACAACAAAACTGAGTGACAAGTGCTCAATTCCTGGATGCCCCCATCCCTGCCCACGCCCAGCCTCCTCCATGTGCACCATCAGGTCCCCGTCCCCCCCCGGACCGTTTGCCACAGCGGCAGGACCTGCACTGCCACCTGTTACCACCCACAGCCCGCAGCTCACAGAGGGGCCGCTCGCGGTGCTCCCCGTTCCGCGGGCTTGACAGATGTGCAATGTCAGGTGCCCGCTGCTACGTGGCACGCAGGGCGGCCGCACTGCCCCAGAAATCCTCTGTGCACTGCCTGTTCTTCCCCAGTATTTTCAACTGTTTTTAAAAAACTTTTTAGTGGAAAATCTCACACACACACAAATGTGGATAAAATATTGTCATGAACTCAGGTGGGGTCAACAGCCATCAGCCTCATACATTATTTTGAAGCGAATCTAAGACGTCCCGTTTTATCCATCGTATCTCAGTCTGTATTTCAAAGGACAGAGAGGTGTGTCGAGTGTCTGGACTTGTTAAAATGAACGACCGTGATACTGTTATCTCACTGAACATAAAACTAATCATAGTTCCTTAACATCGAGGTGCCTGTGAGTTTTTAAATTTCCAGTTGTCACAAATTCCTCTCTCTTCCCCCCTCCCATCTTGGGATTGATGGATACGTGTTTTGTGTCTCTTTTAGTCTGCAGTTTCCCCCTCCAGGCCTCCGCTCTCTGACATGTGGCCGGGGTTGTGGAAGAGGCCAGGTGGCTTGTCCTGTGGGCTTCCCACGGTCTGGGTCGGGCTGATTGCGTCACCGGGGTCCAGGGAACCTGCCTCTCTGACCTCAGCAGGGACTGTGGACATGCAGCTGGGTGAAGCAGCTCGCTGGGGCCAGGTTTGATTTGTTCACTTTGGCAAGGCCGTTATCCGCTGTCAGGGGGCCCACGGTGTCTGGGCGTCTGTGGATGGTGTCAGCAGCCGTCTAAGCCCCGTGTGCAGATCCGTTAGCGCACAGGGCGGTGACACACGGGCGCTGTCATTCCGTGCTCGTCTGCTCGCTGGGGAGCTTCTGTGAAGACGGGCTCCCTGTGTCCCTGCCGGGTTACCGGTGGTACAGGTCAGAGAGGGCAGGCAGAGTATGCGTTAGACTCTCATCCTTTCTTCACCAGTTTTCAAAACAGGGTTGGTTCTCTAAGGGCTTCCTTCAGCAAAGACCAATTCTCTTTGTTTCTAATTATTCTAAAATTGAGGTTTTTATTTTTCGGCTAGGAACACTCATTTTGGAGATGGCTTAGGTGGTCCTTCTCAGGGACCTAGAGCAGGCCAGGCTGCTGGGATGCTGATGGCTGCACTGGGGTGGGGGGCAGCCGGCGGAGCAGGTGGGCCGCGCCCCACGGGAGCCTGCGGGGCGGGGCTGGGTAAGTCCCCTCATGCTGCCCCGCCTGTGCAGCAGTTGGGACGCTGCTTAGCAAGCGTTCTAGACCAGCTGTACGGACGAGGAAAAGGAGGCTCTTCCAGGAAGGGGTCACCGTGACAGCGGCGGTGACAGCGTGGTCCCTGGAAGCCAGATCTTCTGTCAGTGGACCCGTGTTTCCCACAAAGCAGGCCTGGCCTGCCGGCCTTGCTTCCAGAGCGGCCGCCTCCTGATGGGGCGCCGTCGGTTGGCACTTGGCTGCGCTGTGACAGACACAGAGCAGAGACCCCAGTCAGAGGACACGTCACATGTGGAGTGTCCCTGCGGCAGCCGCGTTTGAATAAGGTCCCTGAAACCATGACTGGAATAGCGAGCGGCCCGAGGGTCACCCTCCCCAACTCAGGCCTGGCGGGGCCACAAAGAATTCTGCTCAGTCCATCCTTGTAGCTGACATCAAAGCCACGCAGCCGCCATCGGAGTCCCAATTAGTGCCGCTTCTGTTTAAGCACGGCTCCTGCCGGTTGAGCCGTGAAACAGCCAGGCTGTGATCACCGTTCGGGAGAGCAGAAGTGGGCCAGGCCTCTCGTATAATTGTGGTGTCCTTCAAGCGCAACGGTCTGTTTTTCTGTCTTTCCTGATTACATAATGGCATGGTAGATCAGACGCAGAGCCAGCCGGCTTTATTGCTGTGCTCATTTGTTATTTGCTTGGCTGTCTTTTGGTAGCTGTTTCCATAATCGCTATAAACAGTTTATATTTACGGATTTTTTAAAAAAGCAAGCGATGAAGCAAATTGGTCAAAGTTCAGCTTGTCAAGGAAGAAAAGAGACTTTGAACATATTCCTTTGCTCACTTCCCTAGATTGCCTTGTTTTTCCCAGCAGGATTGGTGTGAATTCATTGGCAAGGCCTGTCAGTAATGGAAGCTTAAATTGGTGATAACATCTGGTCACAGGACCAGCACTCACAGACCTGGGGACAATCCCATCGCTCATTTCAGTAACAAAATAGCCTAATGCGCCTACTGCCCAATGGCCGGTTTTTTTTGTTGTTTTTTTCTTAGCCTTTGATCCTAAGAGCATAATTTGTCATCAGCTGATTAGGATAATGGAGGGGATAATCCAATCTCTAGCCTCACTGTGTTTTAGGAAGTTGGTTAGATCCCTGGACTGAGCGAGAGAGGAGGCTGGGCCTCTTCGGGGCTTCCTCGGCCTTGCCCGGCAACCTCGGCCTGACTTGACTTCAGTTCACCCCCGTCTCCACACTTTCGCCTGTGAGCAGTTGGCCTGGTAGAACTCTGCGGTCTCCTTTAGCCCCTCTCTGCACGGCCCCGGGGCCTCCCCGGACCTGCCCTCCCCGAGATGGGACGGCCACGGCTGCCGCCCGTTGTGCGCTCAGACGGAGGGAGACCGGCAGACCGAGAGGCGCTGCCTGACCGACCCTGGCGCCCCAGTCTCTGTCGTTCGGGCCGTGAGAGCCGTCCGGTGTCCCACCGAAGGCCTGCCCCCTTCCCTTAACTTGGTCTCAACGGGTGCCTGCCCCTCGCAGTCGTGTGCCACACAGACACCTGCACCCTCTTAAAGCCGCGTGCTTCCCGCCTGCTGTCCGCGCCCCGCCCGGTGTCACGTGTTCCCGCTTCTCTGCGCCCTGTGCCATGCACGCGTGGCAGGCAGGGCTCGTGCCTTGTCCGCGTCCTCCCTGATAGCGGCACAGGGCGTGGTAAAGGTGGCTTAGAGAGTGAGTGATTGGAGGCCACAGCTACTTTTTTAAAAAAAAAAACTGGGAAACTGAAACCCAGAGAGATACTGGCTCAAACTTTATGAAGCTTGTTAATAAAGGAGTAGAAACTGGACCAGAGCACAGGACTTCCATCGGGGCTTGCTTCCCTTTCGTGGCTGGTTTTAGCCACCTTTCGTCCCTGCCAGTTCTTCCCTGGGTGCCACAGGGGCACACCCGCCGCCTGTGGGGGTGTCCGTAAGCTGGGGGATTGGCCAGCAAAGTCAGAGGAAGAGTCGCATGGTCTTAACAGCCCGCTGACCGCCTTCCTGCCCCTCTGTGTATCACAGAGGGATGGCTTTGCAATCTTCAAAACCAGGCGAACTCCTCGTCATAGAGGTGTGATGCTATGCTGCCTTTCATTTGGTAAAAAAGTTAGAGATACATTCTCTTTTCAAAAACACTGGCTCCAAGATATTAGAAAAACTTGTGTATTCAGCACACCTTCTCCCAATTTCATATTTAAAGGATAAAAAAATAAATAGCAGTAACTAAAACAAGTTTTACAAATGACTGCAAAGTAATTAAGTTTCTTTTTATGGCCTTTTACATCGGCTTAAAGGTCAGTGTGAAAATGGATGAGAGTTAAACTTAGAACCAAGCCTATCAGACAGAAAATCACTTAGGCTTCATTGAACGGCCTTTCCCACCCACGTTTTTTACACCCGAATCACACAACCCTGCTGGCACCTTTTGGGTTTGCTCGTCTTAAAAAAATGTGGATGCCCTTCTGAACTGACGGGAAACGGAGACGACGTCTGGCAAACTGTCACTTGAGAAAGGGATGCGGTGCCTGGCAGAGGGACTGTGGCCACGCGGCTTGGGACCCAGCTGAAGGGACTGGGGCACCCAGCACAGACACGAGCCTGAGAGGTACCCAGGAGACCGCAGTGGCCCCCCGGCTCCGCGCCCCTCCGTCCGCCCCCTCCTCGCCCGCGCGGCATCTTTGGGCGCAGCGAGGCCCCAGCGGGCGTCCCGGCCAGCGCGGGCCACACGCCCCAGCTCCGTTGCAGCTCTGCCACTCCCCAGCGGTGCGTCTGCGGGCAGGGCAGGTCGCTGCCCTCCGCGCCTGAGGGCCGCCTTGGCTTTACAGGACAGAAGTATGCCCGGCAGGCTGCAGGCCCCTTCTCACTGCGGAAACCCCACCCACGTGGTCAGACATGCGCCCACGTCCCGCACGCCCTGGCTCCTAAACACGCAGCTCAGCGCTGTACAGGTGGTGAGAATGGGGTCGGGGTGTGGACTCTGTGACATGGAGCCCCAGGTGATGGGGCTCCTGTGTCAGTTTAGACTGGTACCTTCCTTTCTCCACACACGTCAGAACCCCCGTATCACCAACATGACAGGAGGGCCATTTATTTATAACTCTCTATTAAGAACCTCCACGGTGGGGCAGCCCCAGGGGTGCATCGCAGCCCATCAAACCCCAGATTTCGCCAACACCAAGGTGCACCCTTACTTTACGTTCCACTGCGAGAGAGAAACCTCTGTCGTCAGACTGTGCCATGCTACTGCTCATGAAGCCCTTGTGATTTGACTTCAGAGGTGATTGACACAGGGGGCAGGGGACCTTAGAGTCTGGAGACGCAGCAACGCCCTCTCCCGGTTGCTGTGCTGAGCGCGCCGGCCCCACCCACTGGCCCGCGCCCAGCGCGGGTGCAGGGCAGCTGCAGCCCCTCTAGGCACGATAGGGCAGGCCGAGGGGCGGGGCGGCTCTGCCTCTTCCGGTGTCCCCACTGCCTCACTGGCCGAGCGGTCTCGTGTCACGTATGCACCTGCCGACGTCCCTGCCAGCGCCCCAGGCTCTACCACGCGGCTGGGGCCAGGCCCCTCAGACACACCCCCAGCTGCCGGCCTGCCCTGGCGGGGCCAGCTCTGTCACAGCCAGGCTGGTTCCCAGGGAAGAAGGAGGGAGGGGGCAGGTAGCTCTTGAAGCAAGAGAGTGTGGTGACAGAGCTAAGGATTTTTCCAGGTAGAACTTGGTGCCAGAAGATGGTTTGAGACTAGGTCAGTTATCTTCCTGCTCTGAGCGTCGGGGTATTTGGACTTACGTTGCTGTATTGAATTGTTTATAAATTCTGCAGTATAATTGATTGCTGTGTACTGCAATATGGAGACGTACATACTGGGTTTTGGAAAAAAATGTGGTTTTGGTTTGTAAGCCATGAAGTTTGTTTCTTCATGCTTACTGATTGATCATGACATAGTGTTCTTGAAATTCTTTTAAAGGTGGATATGCAATTAACACTGTTGGAACATTTATCTTCTTTCCTGTGTACATTTATGCTCATTTTATTGTTTGTTTGTTTTAAATCTCTTGGGGTTTTTAAAAAAGATATTTAATTTACTTATTTTTAGAGAGGGAGGCAGAGGAGGAGAGAAACATGGATGTGTGAGAGAAGCACCCGGGCATGTGCAGCGACTGGGACTCGCGCTGGCGACCTTTTGGTTCCCAGGCGGGCGCTCCATCCACTGAGCCACAGAAGCCGGGGCCGTTTTATCATTTTTAAGTTCTTCACAACAAAGGAAGTAGGTGTTCTCAGTGCTCTGGCTTTTCATCTGAAATAATGCAGCCGCTCACTCTTTCCTGATAAAGACCTGAAAGAACTGAGACACTGAAGCCCGCTTACCACTCGATGATGAGGCTCTGGATCTTGCCTGCCCCTTGGCCTTGGCCCGCGCGCCCACAGTGCCCAGGCGGCGGCCTGTTCCTCCGCCCTCCTCCGGGAACGCTGACCGTGGCTTAGTTAGGCGTTTCCTGCCTCTCCCGCCTGTGCGTCTGTCTGTGTGCCGGCACCTAGTTTGCCCTTGATTTCTGATGCAGCACACCCTTTGGTTGCTCAGTGTCAGGCTGTAGCTTTTGTGGTGCAGCAGTTCCCTGGTGGGTGTCGCCAGGGGTCTCCTTGACCTTGCTCCCCCACTGGAGCACTCACTGCCCCTGCTTGAGGCTCTCTTCACCCAGCCCGGGGGCCTGGCACATGCAGGGGAGGAGGAGGAGGACGTAACGCGCAGTCGTTCATTCGGTGGGCGCTTGGGGGACATGCACTGAGCCCCGAGTCCACAGGGCCCGGTGCTAGTGCTGGCGAGAGCTCGGGGCCCGGCACGGTGCCCCGACCCTAGTGCCCGCAGGAGGAGGAGGGTCTGGTTTGGAGGAGTTCGGTGCTGGAGGTGATGTTTCTTCTTTGCTGCCTTGGGACTAGTTCTGTGCCTTGTCCCACAGCTGCACGGGCACCTCCATTTAAGTGTTTACAGCACAGCCACTCCGAAAAGCAGCGTTTGATGTAGGGCTACCTGCGCAAAAGCCGCCTGTTCTCGCTGTTGTTTGGTGGGGGTTTTTGTTTTTGTTGTTGTTGTTGTTGTTGTTTTTGATAACTCTAAAGACACTATTTTGCATTGAGGATTTGGTCCAATTGGAAATTGGAGTATGAAATTTGACCTCTCTTCCCAAATAGGGAAAGACGCAGATCATTTCAGTATTTGTTCCTCTGAAAGTATCTGAAATAAATAATCCTTGGTTCAAACCTCTCACATTTGAAACTTTTAGGTTCTTGAAGGAACCAGCCCCGTTAGAAGGTGTCTGTCGTAGAACCGAGGGCTGGGGGCCGACAGCTGGTGCCAACCAGGGGCGTCTTTCCAAGTGAGAGGGCGCAGTTGGCCTTGCAGCGGCCCTCCCGCCGGCTCCCGCGCAGCCTCTGCCTAGGCTGCCCGCACAGGGCCCGTGCGGGCAGGGCTTCTGGGGCGATGGGCCTTGGGCGGGGCTTCTGGAATTTCCCTCTGCAGGTACATGCTCCTTCCCATAGAGAACCTTTTGCAGATTAACCACAGGAAATGGCAAAGCTTCCTTTTCATTTTGGGGGAAAAAGTTTAGATCAGATGGATAATCAGGACAAGACCAAATGCAAGAGTGAACGTCCCTTTTTCACCGCCACCCCAGTCTAGTCCATTCACAACATCTTCTAAATTACATTCTAAATCCGACCCTTCGCTCTGCCCCCACGGCATGGCCCAGGCCCACGCGGCCCTGGTCGCGCCCCGCAGGCCTGCACCGGCTCACTGCTCTCCCGCCCTCTCCCCGCCCTACCCACGGCAGCCAGTGCAGGCTCCTCGCAGCGTGAAGCTGGCTCTGCCCCTGGTGACTGAACCGCCAGCGACATCCCATCGTTCAGAGTACATTCCAAACTCCTGCTCCTGGGCTGCGCAGGTCACCCGCCCCTCCCTGGCCCTCCAGCCCCAGCTCCGTCCACTGCTCCCACACATGTACACGCACACGCACGCACACGCACACGCAGCCCCCTCTCCTCTCCCCCTCACATCCTTTTTATCATAATGGCTCAAACGTAGAAGAGAATGGAGTGTGAACTCCCGTGGGACAGCCCCCTGACTCCCACATCGCCAACAGTTGGCTTGTTTTCTTTATCTTCTTTTTTCCTGTTTTGCTTTTGTTTATTGTTGTTACTGCTGTAACATTTTAAAAAGCAAATCTTTTGGTTTTTACTCCTGGATGCTTATTTCTACAAAATTAGGACGTCAACCCTTGTAGTAACAATGTCATTATCACACTTACACTTAGCAGCGGCTCTGCCGTGTCACCCAGCAGTCAGGCCGTGCGCCGGGCGCCTCGGGAATGTCCTTTCATGGATGGTTCTTCCAGCCGGGACCCAGGCTGCACACGGCACAGGTGGTTTCTGTGCCCTTCGCTGGCCCCCTCTCCTTCCTCTCTCTGCGCTTCCTGTGATGCCTCTTGGCTCTTACGTTTCTTTCAGTTTGGCCTTTGTTTCTAAACTTTTCCTTCACATTCTACTGAGTCTTGTTAGTTCTCATTTCATTTGCTTGTGCGTCCAGCCATCTTCTGAGAACTTGTGTTTCTGATTCTTGCTGGTTTTTCAAACCATCAGTTAGTTGTTTTCTCCATTTCTTCTAGCTCAGAGTGAAAACTTGGTTACAGTTTTAAGTGCCTGTGGACTTTCTCGGGGTGCGGACTGTGAGTCTGTTCAGTCTCACCTTCCTGTCCCCCGGGGCCCTGGCTGGCCGGGCCCCGTCACATTGTGCCCCGGTGTGCGGGGTGGGCCCCCTGCTCTGTGGGGCCGCGCGGTGGCTCGCGGAGGGCCCAGGCACTGGCTGCCTCGCGGGCTTCCTGCCGCCTGGGCCCTCCGTGCCGGGCGCCGGGCCTGTAGACGGGGCACGTGCTGCTCTCCACCTTTGCGCGCCGGCCGCCTGGCCGCCCTCGGGCCCTCTTGCCCTCAGCCCTGACCGCTGCCCCCAGCACGCGCCCTCAGGGAGACTCTGTCGTTCTGGGCGCAGGGTTGGCGGCGCCGGTGAGGCGGCAGCCGGCTGCCCCTCCTGCAGCCCTCAGGGCCCCTCTTCGGTCTGCGGTCACCTGCCCTGGACCCCGAGGGGACCCCCTCTGCGGTACGCCCACCCAGGCAGGGCCCCTCTTTTTGGAGGCGGGTACTCCCTGGTGACGTGGGGGTTTTGCAGTCCTGCCCACCTGTATTCTGTGGTGTACGGGGAGCTTTTCAGATCAAGTTTTATTGAAGATTTCCTCCATCCCTCACTATTTTAGTTGCTTAGTTTCCCAGAGGAGGTTTAGAAAGATTCCAAAAATCACGCTGGCTCTGTCAACTTAAACACCGCCTCAGAGGCCTTCCTGGCAGCCCTCAAGGGAGCCACCCCCGCATGCTGCCCTGTCCGCACCTGGAGCTCCGTGCGTGACGTACTTGCCCCTGTTCGTCAGGGCCGACGTCCTGGCCTCTGAACCCCTGCCGGGCTGGGCCCTTGCAGCCCCATAAGGTAGGTAAGCAGCCACACGGAGGCACAGCAGGCCCCGCCCCTCCCCAGCCACCCTGGAAATCATGGACCTTTTCCCAACGGCGCTAACCCTTTTTACCATGATTCTTTTACTCCAAAAAGTAAGAGAAAAATCTTCTACATTTTGAGGGCACTTAAGCTAATAAAGTGCAAGAAGGAAATTCTATTTAAGATATTAAAATATTAATGAACTATACACTGAGTTAAATATCATCAAAAATTTAAAATCCAGTCTTACCTTGTCCCAGCAAAGATGACTAATGTCTTGCTACCTTGGCCTCCGTCTTTCCCACAATGCACAGTGTGCACACACTGCAGCTGCAGATGGAAGAATAGTAACCAGCACTACAGCGGCATAAGCTCTAGATTCACCAGTATAAGGTTTCCATGGGGAGTCCCGTAACGCAGTGAGAGGGAAGGTGAACTCAGAGCCAGAAGGAGAGCAAGACTCCTGCCCCATCTCTGCCCTTAGTAATCAGTCACATGATCCTGCCTGTTTAATACCATTAGGTTTTCTTCCATCAGTAAGGTAAGGGGGTGGGTTCCTTTCAGCTCTGAGGGCTAGGATTTTTGTAAGCATAAATACAAGGGGGCACCCAAGAAAACCCGGAATTACCTTCTGGAGGGCGGGCCCCTCGTAGTACAGGCTTCCCCGCTAGGTGAGTGTTCTAGGAACCCATCTGTATCAGTGCACCCGTTGTGAGAGGCTGCGTTCAACCTCAGTGGATTTTTTTTGAAGACTGATTGATTGTGTTTGCCCATTTCGTGATACAGGAGCGCACCTGCCCACACTGCACTGAGTGGGCGGCAGTATTTGACCACAAACGGCCTGACCCCAGTGCCCCACCCTCCCTATTCACCCGATCGCTCCTTGGGCGACTTTTTTTTTTTGTTTTCCTCAAAACAGGATTAAAAAAGTCCTCAAAGGAAAATATTTTGCTGATGTGAAAGAGGTGAAACAAAAACTAGCAGAAGCACTAAAAGGCATCAAAATTGACAAGTTCAAAAACTGTTTTGATCAGTAGAGAAAACATCTCCATAGGTGTATTGCATCCATTGGAGAGTACCTTGAAGGTGACTGAAGTTTAGACATGTAAGAATAAATACACAATTTGTTTTATGAATAAATTACATTTTGGGGGCATCGTCCCTTGTACCTGTTGGCTGGAGACCAGCTCTGACTCCTGAGCACAGGAGTCACGAGACACAGCGATTCTGCCTGGAGTCTCTGCCATAACACAACCTGATCATGAAAGCAGAAGAAAGAGCTCAGAAAAGCACGTGCCGCAGTTGAATTGTACAGCAGTCTGTTTGCAAGCGGCTGTGGAGCTGCTTTGTTGGCTCTCGGTGGTGGTGTGGTGGAGGGTACAGTCAGAGGGATTTCTTGGTGAAGTGCAGTTCTGAAAACAGTGCCGTGCCTTTCTGAAATTTTTGCATTAACACCTACAAATTGGAAGGGTCCAGGGCCTGTATTGTAAATAAGTTTGTGGCATATTGTTCATTCGGGCACAAATATTCTTGCACAGATTAAGAACAGTGTGTGCAGGTGTCACGGACACAATAATGACAACAGCTACCTCTTGTCGAGCACATGCTGCATACCAGCCCCCGCATCACGCATGTCACACACACTTTTATGTACCCTACTGTGAATGAGGACAGCGTCACTCCCATCCCGGAGCCTCGAAGCTGAAGACGCCGAGAGGCGAGACGGTGAAGGCTGTCACGCAGCTGACGAAGGCAGCGCAGGCGGGGCCCCAGAGAGCACTCAGGCAGTGCGCGCGTTAGGCGCTGCGCTCCCATCTGTGAGCTCTGTGCTTATCAAGCTGCTTAATTAGGACAAAATCCCCATGAGGTGGGTACCGTCACATTTCTTTTACAAATGAGGAAGCTGAGGCACAGAGATGTGGAGGTGACTTGATCAAGGCTCCATTGCTAGTCGGTGTCAGAGCGAGTATTTGAACTTGGCGGTCAGCGTCCAGAGTCCGTCCAGGGTCTCATCTCTGTATCGCGCTGCCCAGCAGCAGACGGTGCGACAGGAAGACTCCGCTGTCCTTGCGCTCAGCCTTGCCATTAGCGATATGAGAAGAGCAAATGGGTCCGAAGTGAAGAAATCGTAAACGTCAGGCACAACATTGAGTCGTTGGCCTTGCTGCCTGTGACGTGAAATTAAGCAAAAGTAAAACTACCTCTAAGCCAGACACCGAAGCCTGGAGTCTGGGGACCGTTGGCACCATCGTCCTCTTGGTCTCAGGTGCATGACCCAGATTGCAGAGTGGGTCCCTCTCGATACCGCGGTCACCAAGGTGCACTAAAGGCCCTGAGTGTCACCTGCTATCTTGCGGAGGCTTGGTTACTCTGCACTGGAGCTTGAATGTTTGAAAGGTAGTCATTTAAAAAGACAATTCCCAGTTTTGAGATGGGGGGGTGTGGGTGGGTGGGGGTGTGTGTGTGTGTGTGTGTGTGTAGGGGGTTAGTTCTAGAATTAGTGACATTGTTGTATGAGAAATTTGAGGTGACACCAACCAATGAGAGTGGTTAGGCTTCGTTGTTTAAATGGAGTCCTTTGTGTGTGTGTGTGTGTGTGTGTGTGTGTGTGTGTTATCGAACTGTTTTCTTAATTTTGGGTTTGTATTTAAGAAAAAGTGGAGCCCACTAATACTCTTGAGCACAAAACAAGTTGGCTCAACACTTGGCCCCGGGAGACAGAGCCGGCTTGGCGTCCCGGCCTGGCCATGGGGCCGCCGGCGAGCCCCACCCCGACACGGGCCGGCCAGCACCCTCCGGGGGCCCAGAAGGGCCTTGGTCCGCAGACCCAGCATGGCTGTCCTGCCTGTGTTCAATGAGCTGATTGCTTGGAAAGGCTGGAGTGGTTTTGCAATTTGAACACATTTGAAGTAAATAAACTGATCCACTCACCTGTTCCAGGAAGGTTCCCACTGTGCTCGGTGCCCCCCAGGTGTCTCGGAGGAGGCTGACCGAACCGCGGGGGAAGAGGTGTTCGGGGCGGCGGGCGGGCCCTGTGGCCACTGAGCGGCCTGCTCTGTGTGCGAGACCGGCCTCTGCGGCGTGACCCACCCTGTGTGGCCGGTGATCGGGGAAAACGGCCCGTTAGCGGCGAGTGTTTCCTGGGCTGTGGGCATTGTGAATAATGCGCTCCTCAGTTATGAACAGCACTTGACGCAGTTGCTTAAACTGGGCCATTTGGGAATGAGGGAGAGCGCTTCATGAATAATTTATTTCCAAAGAAAAGATGAAGAGACCTGAATTTTTTCCTCTTTCCAAACTTTTTGTACTTCAGTAAAAATACCTGCAAATGATCTCGATCCAGATAGATGAAATTCATCATGCATATGCGGTGTGTGTAAGTTTATGTGCTTTCACTTCTGAAAAACTGCTGTTGAGAAAGGTGTAATCATGTACGTACAGGAAGTTTAAAATAAGAGCTGGTCATGGAACTGCTGGAAAGGCCTTTTCTCTCTGGGCCTCCTGTCCCGAGGCCCCACGGTCCCGTATTGGGGGCCTGTGGGCTGCGTGGCCAGACAGGGTGCCCCTGTGGAGGGCGTCCATGGCCCGCTTGGCACTACAGGACGCCACCGGGGGTAAGCCTGGACGCTGCTTCCAGCGAGTGTGCCGCAGCCGCCCCCACAAGCTGTGGTTATTTGCTGCGCAGTGGCCCAGTTCCAGGCCCTGTTCTGAGGACTCGACATCTTAGTAACCCTAACGCCCTTCTGAGCTGGGTACCACTGTCATCTTCACATTCTGGGTATGGGGACGAGGCTTGGCATGCTGGGTGCTTCGCCCACGTGCGCCGGGGCCTATGTTTCTACCCCTTCTGCCGCCGATGCTGGTGCGTCGAGGCCTCCCCATGGCCTCCCTGCCAGCATCCCGGAAGGCCTCACTAGCTCGTTCGCTGTCCAGTTTTGATCCCATAACAAATGAGAACACAGTCAGGAACCACATAGCAGGAGGGCAGGCCCAGCCAACCGTCACTGTTTGAGTCACAGACTGTCAGAGCCCCTCTGGCAGGGCCATCTTCTCCGAGTCGCCAGGGCAGTGTGCTTGGAAACACCGGCACACACGGTGCCGGCAGCAGGCGGCAGGCAGCCGTGCTGTGTGCCGGGGAGAAACTAGGAATACACAGGGCTTCAGTGGATGTGCAGGACATTCACACGATAAACTGTTTGCTTGTTAGGAATAATTGTATCTTTGTTTTAAGAAGCTCATAAGGATGGATAAAGTTACGTTGAGTCATCCGAAGAGATAGGCACGCGGTGTGCGGGACGTCTGCTCAGGCGGAGGAGGCGGGAAGAGGGCCTGCAGCGGGCAGGCCGCACCTGCACTGGCGGCCTCAGGGACGCACCGGCCGTGGTGCAGGAGCCTCAGCTGCGCCATGGTCTTTTTCTGCTTACTGCTTCTGGGGCTTGAAAAAATTCCACGTTTAAGGTAGCAGGCCTCCCATTTTGAGCCAGTCACACTTGAAAAATACCCCTTGAAATTATCTAAACTTAATTTCTGGCCATTTTGTTTCGGAAACACTAACCCCAGGGGGTCTTTGTTCTCTACACTAAAACTTAATCTATTTGGAAAAATTCCATTTACTCTCTGTAGAAATTGACTGGACATGGCTCCTGTGAATGATACAGGTGCTATTATCCCTGAACACTGTAAAAATGAACTTTCAAACAGTTGGGCAGGACCCAAACTGAAAGTGATGTACAGCTTGAAAATGGTTTAGTGGAACATTATGCTTCAATATTTTACTGGTCATTGCGGCACAGGTTTTAGAAATACATGTTCGGTTTTTAAAAGTTTTATTTTTGGACTGGAAACTTTCTCATGCACCAGAATAGATGAATCAAGTGTGTTTGAATCAATGCTGAAATGTCACCCCCATCTGCAGAATGAAAATCATTAGCCAGCTCCTTGACGTCCGCCCAAAATGAAACCACTGCACGGCACGCTTCATCCAGCCTTCCTTCGGCAGCGAAGGGAAGGCTGCTGAGGGTCTTTGCAGAAGCGTGCTTCACCGGGTTATTATTTTATTCGAACAGTGTTCCAGAAGATAGCAAAGCACATGTTAATTGAGCACGGGCAGCACAGCCTGGATTGATTTCAGGACATCCGAGCATATACATCTAAACACAAACTCATTATTTCTCCAGAGTCGGTGCTGGAAAATAGATCAAGAAGATTTCTCAAAACCATGTGGCATAATTCCAATTACATTGAGGCTATGACCAGAATTTATTGTTGGAAAAGTGAGAGTGGCTAAGGATATTGTAAAAACTACAATGGAAATACACAATGAAAACTTTCTTACATATGGCTCTAAAAGGCTCTTAAATCTGTCTTTTGGGAGAACTTGTTTATGTTTTTTATGTTTATTTATGTTTTCGTTATGTAGCCACATTTGAAAAGTCTGTATCTAGGACCAGGACAGACTGAAGGGCCTGAGTTCTCACCCCAGCTTGGCCTGTCCACGGCTAGTGGGCCTTTGGCCGGCCGGCCGGCCTCTCAGTGCCCCGGCCTCATGCTCTGGGAGCGAAGAGCTTGGACAGGCAGCCTCTGCTTCCGGCCATAGGATCCTACGATTCCTCGGGGGCTTTTATTATAATTCTTAAATCTGTCAGCTCTTGGGATGTATTCCCAAACACGAATTGATTCACCGCAGTGCCTCCCTCCTCGTGGAGAAAAGAGTGCTAGAAGTGATGCTCCCGCATCTTGTCCTCATTCTGGAGCGGCCTTTCAGCCTTAGAGAGTTAGGGCCCCGGGGGACCGGAGGGAGCACTGCTGCTTCAGGTGTGAAGCGGCTACAGAGTTTCCCAGCTCCAGATCCCTTAGCAAGTAAAGGAAGGCCCACGTTCCCCCGCACCCGCCGCCTTCCTTAGGCCTTGGACCGGGAAGCCCATGGTCAGTCCTTTACAGCAGTAACCTGGAGAAGGCCCTGTTTGCTGGCGCCATCGGCGGAAGCTTGGAACCTTTTTCACAACCAGGTAAAGTCTACGTAGTGCTAATCAAGCTAAATGCTTTGCATTGCTTAACAACAGATAATGCTACTGTGCTGGGCTGAACAAAGAAAGAAACCTTTGAATTAAGGCTAAAAACACACCCGAGGGCCTCTGGGCAGGGAAGGAAAACTGCTCTTCAGTGGCGCTGTGTGCGGCAGGAGCCCCTCCCGGACAGCACGCCTGTCTTCTCTCTGAACGAGCTGCCACTGGGTTGATTTCTGTCCCACTGCCCCTTACACAGCCCACTGTCACGGCAAGGAACGCATTTGAGTGTCCAGGGTTCTGCCCTGTGGGCACGTCCTCACACCACAGGGTTAAAAGTGCTAAAGAGCAGAGTTTAACCTCCTCGCTCCCCTTCTGATTAGCACAGAGCAGACCCCTGTAGGGGCACATCTCTGGGTGCCCCGGAGCCGCGGCAGGAGCGGCGCCATTGGGGCGAGGCAGGTGTCGAGTTTGAGCCCCGAACGCTCTGTAGGCGGCCCTTCCCCTGCCTCTCCCCGGCCCCCTGGCGCTGCTGGCAGTCCTTGACATTGTAAAGTTTTGCCTAATATTTAACCTCAGTGTTCCCTGCTGGAACTCGCTCTTATTATTCTGATCGACCCCGCGTAATTGATCTGTCTTCGCTCAGCAGCTTCCATTGGCATGTTTTAGGAGTAACATGTCACCTCATCTCTGTTAAAGATGGGTTCCTCTCCGCCGCCCCCCCCCCATTGTTAAGTGCACACCCTCCAGTTTGTCATCCCTTCGTTATCATTCACATCCGTGTGGCACCTGCTCTGTGCAGGCACAGCCCCAGGCAGTTGACTTAAACACCGCTGGGGTGCTGGCTCATTCCCAGGGTGATTCTCTGCCATCCTGGGACCCCCGTGGCATCCAAGCAGAGAAGCCGGGCTGGTCCCCTCGCAGTGAGCTGCGGCCCTAACTCCTGAGCAGTCTGCCCTGCCCCTGAAGTAGTGCGCGTGCACTCGCCTGCCGTCGGGGCGGGTGCCTCTGGTGATACCTGGAGCAGTAAACGGAGTGATGGATGCAACGCCACTGAGTCACAGCTGCATCCGTTCACTGGAGCACCGCGTTCACAAGAGTGGGTGTCAGGGGTTTAAGAATTTAACATCCCGATGCTTATACTCCTGGCTCCTGTTTCGAAAGCCATTCACATTTCAGTAAACAATTGTTCTAATCTATTTTACGCTGAGATCCTCAAGTGAAAAGCATTAGCTGTGTGCCCTTGAGTCCCACAGGCCCTGTGAACACCCTGCTCGGCCGCAGTGGGGCCGCGTTTGTGGGCCCCAGGGGGTGGAGCCTCCTGCCCCCTTCCTTGACAACACGCGTGCTGTTTCCTGGGGTTCTTCTTAAGGCCCTTGTCCTCAGTTCTAAGATGTCCTTGCAGCAGTCCTTTCTAGGTACAAGTTTCTTCAGAGATCCCTAGTAATGACCACCACTCCCACCCCAGTGACAAAGGCAATGTGTTTCATGCCAGGACTTGGAATAGTTCTTCTATTAAAATACCGATGCCTTTCACTAAAATCCATCGAGTACAATAGATTCCAGTTATTCACTAAGGTTAAGGAATGGGGCGCTCCGATGGGTTGGCTACTCGGGGGTAATGACCACGCGGGCCGTTGGAGGACGGACGGTCGGTAGAGCTGCATAGTCGCCTCCCCGCGCATCTGGTCGGCTCTCAGGAGGGGCGCGTGTGTTGCGCTGACTAGAGCTGGAAGGACCCTCCGAGATCATCTAGTGCAGAGAGAAGGACACCAAAGCCGGAAAGCTAGACGGCAGCGTGCCCACCACGGCCCCGGGAGGGAGAAACTTGCTTTGTGCCGGGCCTTCAGCATGGGGCTCCCCCCGGTGCTGCCCCTCCAGCGCTTCACAGCCGCCGGCGAGCTCCACACTGGTCTTCCCGGCTCTGACGGAACCAGCCTGGAGAGGGGAGCGACCCGCTCCCATCGCCCCGTGTCCAGGGGGCCCGCCTCTCGCCTTGTCGCCCCAGGACCTTACAAACCACTACTTTGACTCCCACCTCATTACTATCAGGGATTGATGCACAGAATTCACGTAAAATATGTTTAAAACCAATTTTATTGAGGTATAATTTACATAAAACGCAGCCATTTTATGCTGAATAATATTCCATTATATGTATATTGCACAACTGGGTTGATTTTGAACGTTAATCCAACTTTGCATTTTAGGATATACTTGGCCATGCTGTCATTTTAATGCTCTGCTGGATTCTGTTTGCCAGTATTTTGTTAAGGGATCTCATGTCTTTGTTTGTGAGGGGATGTATCGCTTGTGATGCCTGTCTCCGGTCTCGGTATCGGGGTAACGCTGGGGCCCATCAGGAGAGTTGAGAACTGCTCCGTCTTCCTGTTTTCTGAAAGAGTGTCTGTAAGATCGTTACTGTTGCTTTCCTAAATTTTCTATAGAATTAACCAATGAATCCATGTGGGACTGGAGTTTCTTTATAGGGAGGTTTTTTATAACAAATTCAATTTTTAAAAGGTGGAAGCTTAGATTTTTATTTCTTCTTGCATCAGATAGCTCATTGATGTTTTTCAAGGACCGCCCACTTCATCTAAGTTGTCGAATGTATTGGCATAAAGTTGTTCTTACGAACCTTTTAATGTCTCTGGCACCTGAGTGATATCTCCTCATTCATTCCTGATATTGTTAAATTGCCTCTTTTTCTTCTTCCCTCAATCAGTCTAGCTAGAGATTTCTCAGCTTTGTTTATTTTCTTTCATATTATCTGCTCTTGATTTCAGTTTTTATCTGTTTTCTTTTTCATTCATTTACAAATAGTGTTTCCTTCTTCTTACTTTGGGTTTAATTTGCTTTTGTTTTCTAACTTCTTAAATTGAAAGCCTAGATCTTTGATCATTTAGTCATTTTTCCATTTACATAAGCTTTTCTAAACTATAAATTTCCCTCCAGCATGGCTTTAGCTGCATCCCACAAATTTTGATATATTTTTGTCATTCATTTCAAGACATTTTCTAACTTCCCCTGTGAGTTCTTTCTTGTCTCATGAGTTATTTAGAATGACTAAATAAAATACCCAGGAGATTTAGGAGGTATAGTTCTGATTTTTGGCTTGCTCTTAACTTACTGAGAAAAGGCTATTAATGACTGATCTTGGGAACAACACTTAGGATTAAGTCACCCTTCGAGGCTTCTTCTCTTTTTAATTTTTAGATCACTTTTTGACTTCCTTCCTTATAAACTATGGGCTTTGTTCCCGGGCCTCCGCGGGACCTGCAGTGCATGCTGGGCGGGAGCGCGCGCAGGCCGGGCACCGAGGGCGGCGGTGCGGGGGGCAAGCGGAGGGCCAGCGCAGCCCACTCCGTCTCTCCTCCGACCCGCGGCATGGAGGACATTGGTGGGGCGCGGCAGGCGGCCACAGACTCTGCGGTCAGGGGCTGTGATAGCTGTCGTCCGTCCGCGGTCAGGTGCGGCCGCTGTCCGCCTGGAGGGGCGCCCTCTGAGGGCTTGTTCAGGGCACCGCACACGTCATCTGCCGCCTGTCTCTCCAGGAGACCCTGGGTTTGGCTCCGCTGGGAGAAGTATGTTCTGGCACAATTTTTAACACCTTTCAAAGTGGCAAAAGGAACTTGGGGCCAGTGGCCATGCCCCTGCTGCCGCCTGCGTGAAAGCCATTTTGTTTTCTATTAAGAAGCTGCCCCCGCCCCCGCCCCGCCCCTGCCCCCGCCCCCGCCACGCTCAGATTGCACTTTCCCAGACCCATTCCAGCGGAGTCAGCGCCCGGGGTGATGGATCGTCTGCAGCCCCGAGTCCTGGGATTGCTGACCTCAACACGCGGCCCCTCCCAGCAGGCTCAGCCATTTCTCTGCTCTTCAGGAGCTCCAGCTCTGTGCATGAAAACCCTTCATAGTTTTAAAGGTAGAATATGAAGATTTCTTTAGAATGGGAAAAACCCCCACAGTTTACAAAGACAAGCAGAACCTTTTTCAATCCGTGCTGTTTTATTGCATGCCTGCCTGCCTTTAAGGGGATTTCTAATCAGCCATTTACAACCACCTATAGGATTTTTGCCATAACCTTTGATCAGCCATTCTATTATTTGCATAATATATTTTTCTTTAAATAAACTCATTTTTAAAGCGTAGCCTCATTCTAAGAAATGACATCTATGAGCTAATAGGTTTTATTCGCTAGTCATGTATTTTTCTGTGTACATGGATATTTAAATTGAAAACATCTGTCCATATTATCGCCTAACATCACCTCCCGCACCACTTCGTGAGTGTGCCTGTCACACTGTGGCAGTTGTGAAGTTGACAGTGAACTCAGGGAAAAGCAAACCAGCCCTCGGCAGCGGTGCGAGAAGCCTTGTGCCCTCAGCCTTGTGCCCGCAGCACGGGGTGCTGGGCCCTTTGGGAGAGAGGGGGAGCAGAGGGGACGGTGGGGGCGCGTTTGCCAGCGAGGCAGGTCTTTCTGTCAGGACCCCGTCATTCCGGGGGGTGCCGTGATTGCCAGAAGTAGCCGCGTCCACAGTTCAAACACTCCCGGAAATATTTTTTGAATGAGTGATGTTGAGTTAAGTCAGCAGAGCATATGTGAGGATTTTTGTTACCAATTTTGAATATGCATATCACCGTTACCCTCAATTTAAACATTTTTCACTTTTCCATATTTCTTAGTCTAGCCGGATACTACTGGTTCCAGGGGTGCAGGCAGGTCAGCCACGGGGAGGGGTGCCGTCCCCTGCCTGCCCTTCCCCCGAAGGGTCAGAGGAGGATGTGGTTACTGGAACCCAGAGAGGGAGGGAGGGAGCCACCAGGGAGGGGTCGTGACAGCTGTGATGGGGGCAGCCCGTTCCTGGTGACTTTGCTGGCTGGATGGGCACTCCACTGTCACTCTACCTTCCATTCTTTTGCCTCCCTCAGCCACACCCCACCAACGGCCAGGGGGCGAAGGACCCCGTTGATGAGGTCCACATGGTCAGCCGTTCAGGGCGGGGACTGCTAGTCTGGAGGGGAGCGTCAGTCTGGAGGGAGTGTGTCTTTTTGGTCGTAGAGTGATCTTTATGTACAGTGGTAGGGGGAGGGGGTGTCAAGAAACAGTGCCCAGGAGACGGTGCCAGTGAACAGGAAACACAGCACAGAAGCAGCTATTGCTGCCCGTCTGCAGCGGGTTACAACGCCTGAGTTAGTCGTCATAGCTGACTTCAGGCTATGTCCCCGCTACACTGCTGCTCGCCCCTCTGCCAGGGTGGGGGATGCACCGCACTTGCATCTCTGCAGGAGCGCAGGTGCTTGTTGATTTTGAGTTGCCACAGCCACCCTCCACGAACCAAGACTTGATGTTTCTCCTGCCTTTGAATCTCCAGCTGGTACCTGCCATTGACTGCAAGCCACCTGGAGGCCAGAAGGTAGAAAGGCTAGTTGATATCACCTTGGTGTCTGTGAGCCTCCTGGGCACAGCGCAGTGTGGAGGGTAGGGAGGTGGGTGTGCAGGGACAGAGGCCCGGCCCAACATGGGTCCCATTCTAGGAGCCAGGCCTCGTCGCTCCAGCCCACTCCCGTCCAAAGCCCTGTGTCGGCGCCGGCAGCAGCCTTGCCGCCCTTCCGTCTGCCTTCACTGGAAAATAATGATGAGGACTCTCCTTACTAACTGAAACATAATAGTGTGCTAAAATGAGTAGGAAACCTGGGAGAATATTAATACTCCCTGCCTTTAATGCCCGTGCTTCAAGCAGTTTTCAGCCTGTGATTGACTTACTGAGTCTTTGTATTCCTCTAGACTCAAGCAGAAGTTCCTAACCTTTTTTCCCCAGAAAGTGGCAATATTTGTACGTACAAAAGCAGCAGCCATGTTGGTAATTGCTTAAGGGCTTTATGTGCTGCAGTCTCTCCTTTCTCATTATCCTTGTTGTGCAGATGAGGAAACCGAGGCTCAGAAAGGTTAACTTGCCCAAGAAGAGGGCAGAGTGAGACAGAACATCCAGCCCGTGGCTTCCTGCACCCTGGCCTCTGGCTCTGTTCTACTGTGGACACTTTCAAGGAGTCCACATGCAAGATCGCTTGCCAGGTGCCCATGGAGAGCCCGCTGTGTGCCGGACAGCGTGCCAGGGCCTGACGGCAGGGGCAGGGTGGGCCATGCCACTCCTGTGCAGTGTTCAGTCTCGTGGGAAAGGTCACCGTTGACAGTCAGTCGTCCAGATGTGTGAGGTAGGTTGTGACGCAGGCTCTGAAGGCGCAGTTTTCGTTTGGGGGCTTCAAAGGAGAGTCTTCTGCATGAGGTTGGGGTCAGCAGGGACCTGGAGGGGACCAGACAGGCGTGACTAGCCGGGCAGGGGGCCCTGTGGACAACCGTAGGTCGGAAGCCCTGGTTCCCACCCAGAGCCCCCACCCGGAACATCTGGTTCTTTTTGTTCCTTACTCTCCATTTGCTGCCGTCTCAGCTTGTCTGCGTCAACGGTATCGGAAAGGGACGGGGGACCGCCTCGTGTGTCCGTAAACTCTGTAGGATGACATCTCCTGGTTGAGAGTTTTTTAGTTTTCATAAGAGAAACAGCTACCAAACAAGGTTCCGTTTACCCTGTGTTCTTTGTCAGCCCTAGCCTGGTCGCCTAGGTCGGTCCGGCTCCCCACGTGTTCACTGCGCCCATGTCCCGTGCAGGGCCATGCGTGGCGCGGGCTGGAGGCGGCAGGCGCAGGCTGGCTGCTCAGGAGTGGCTGTCTGACGGCTGAAAAGAAAACTCGAAGTCGCTGTCATACAAACATATTTGTTCCAGGAGAGAAAACAAAGAGTTTGGTGGTTTCCTGAAATGCGTGGACCCCCCCCGACCCCCCCGCTGACGACTGCGTGCGCGTGCTCCATGTGTGGTTCTGACTGAGATGGGCTCCACGTGCAGTGGCCGTGAGCACTCTCCGTGCGCTTCTGTTTGTGCAGCCTGCGCTGCACGTTCTCAGGCACGCTCAGAATCAGACAGGGACAAGTCTCTTGTCCTGTACGTGTGCAGCAGACTGCCCCTGGAACTGGTCACGACGTTAAAGCTTGCCTGGCCATGCCAGCGCACGCGCCGTAGCCGGTCTGAGCCGTGACCGCAGGCAGGGCAGCAGGGGGGCGGGGTGCTGTCCCATGCGCGCCTCCTGTCCCGACCATCCCCTGGTGGGAAGTCAGGAGCCCAGGAGTACTCCGTCACCATGTGGCGTGGTTGCACGTTCGTCCCCACCCAGCTGAGCGCCAGGTGTCACCTCACCGGATCTAACGGTCACGGCTGCCTTAGCAGCTGCTGTTCATGGGAGTTGCTGGGAAGCTCAGTATGTGTGCTTCCCTTGTTTGGCGTTTTTCTCTCTATAACACGCCAAGGCTTGCAAAGGAAGTAGATGTTGAATGAAAATAGAATTCTTTCCCAAGCTTAATACCTTGTTTAAATGTTTTGGAGACAGTTGGGACTCACCAACATTGAATACAGTTTCAGTGCAAGATGAACAAAAATTTAGAAAAACACCTGCCCTTTAGTTACTAATATAAACTAAAATGCAAAATAAGTATGTCCTATCTTGCACCTTCCTGTTACCTACCAACTTTGTGTGTGAACTGAGAGTCACAAAATCAAAAACCCAACAGGAGAATGGAAGGCAATTTGACTTGGTCGTCTTGTTCCCCCGGAAATGAGCCGGCGGCCTTGAGGGAGAACGGTGTGCAGCGAATGAGGCGGGAGCCCTGTGTGTCAGTCCCCCGCCTCGGCACTGTGCTCTGGGCTCACTGAGGGACACTTGCTGAATGATGGGAAGAGAGAAGACCGTAAATTGGGTTCACTTGGTTAATATACTGCCAAAACATTTTTTGGTTGTCTTATAAAAAGGCCAGGGAGTAACAAAAACAAAATAAATCTACTTTTTCCGTGGACTCTTTACAGAGCTAGTAACAAAAGCAAGAAAGCCCTGGAATGGGGAGTCAGACATCGGTCCTGGGCTCAGGCCCACCATTCAGTATGCCGGGACCTCGAGCAGGTCCCCTAACCTCCTTTTTCTCTGTCCTTTCTAAACTAGGAGCTTTACACTCGCCCTTCCTGCCTCCCAGAGCAAGTGGGAGCGCAGTGAGGTGCGGGGTGCCGAGCGCGTTGAGCACGGGGGACGCAGCGCCCGCCGTCCCGCTCGCCTGACGGTCCCGCAGCAGGAGGCCCGGCTGGGCCTGCCAGGGGCAGTGGCCTCCGTCGTTTTCTGTCCTGAGCACGCATGTCGCCCCCTGGACACAGGGGCGGTTTGTCGGAGCTGTCAGCACTCCGTGATGTGGGGTAGCTGTCAGGCCCAATGCCGAGCCTCTCTAAACCGTGCGCCAAGAACAACTCTGTTTGATGATGGCGTGGGCCGTGCGTTCTAGCTCATACATGCCCGTGGACTTCCGGGGACACCCGACAAGAGGCAGGCTTGTTATTCCTCAGTATGTGGTGGCTCTCTGTGCCTTTATTTCAACTTTAAGAAATGCAGGGTAGCGTCTGTTTGCCTGCCCAAGTGCCCCTCCTCTGTTTGTTCAGGTGGCCAGTGTGCACAGTTCCAAAGGCACAGCTTGTTCCGCAGAAGCGGGTCTTCCTGAGCCCCCCACCCCTGTGTGCCTGGCCGCTGACTGTCCACAAAGACGTTTCTGAGGGTCTTCCTTGGAAAAGAGCAGCAGGGAGGGGGCTGTCGGGGCGGGAAGTGAGGGCGTGCGGCGAGAGAGGGCCAGCAGCTGAGCACGCGCTCTTCTGTCTGTGAAGCAGTGCTCTTGTTTTTGCTGCGCCATCGAGGGGGACGGCCAGGCGTCTTTCGCAGACGTGATAACGGGTGTTTCGTAACCAAGAAGCGTGGCCTGGGTGGGAGCTGTGAGCGCCGGAGTTCCCAGCCTGCATTCGCCGGCCTGCGGAGAGCGATAGCTGGGGTTTCAGGCCGTTGTGCCCTCTGTCTCCCCCACTGGCGGGAGCCCCTCGGTGCCGTCCCTCCAGAGGAGAATCCTCTCATTTCAGCCTGCAGACGACACCCGCTGCTGCCCGCCCCCCCCGCCCCGTGCCCCAGGTGCGGTTTATGAATCCGTGCGCTGGCGACACGCAGGGTTTGTGTGGGTGGCGACGATGAGCGGTGAGTGTCGTGCTCACGGTGGGGGCAGGTAGAGGCTGCCTAAGGCCGGCGCGCGCCGCTGAGCACCCCCCCGACGCGCAGCACTGGCTGGAGGCCAGATTGGTTGGTGTTTTTTCCTCTTGAGGAAGGGTCAGACTCTAGAGAACTGAGCCATCTGTCCAGCAGATTCTTTTAAGGCTTTACTAACAAATAGTTTACAATTGTTTTAATGTGTAGAGTAGAAAATTAATGTTTTGTGAAACCAGTACTTTAGAAATGTCTTCCACAGTCTGTTTTGTTATCATTTTGGTGTTGTAAATACAATTTGATAGCACACATCTTTGTTCTATTGTTTTGCAGAATTAATTAGTTTATTAGAAGCAGCATTTTAGAACGGGCGTGTCCACAGCACAGTGCCCTTCCTTAGATGACTCTGGCTTCTGAAGGGCGTTGAGCCTCCGCCAGAACAGACAGAGGGATTGTGCGGCCGCGCATTAGGCTGTGAGACTTTGAAGACGCTCCTCTGCTTTCTTTGAGGTTTGTTGTGTGGGACTCTCCGGCTGCTGTTATTGGTGACCTCTGATGGCTAATGCAATGGACTCTCCTGACACCTCAAATCTGCTAAAATCTGCTGAAGAGAACTTTGCGTTTTAGTTGTTTCATAACTGCCTAACCTGGATCCAACATGGCTGACTGTTAATGTCCTGTCTGCTCAGCTCAGCAAACACTGGTGGCGTGCAGAGCGGGTGCCGGGCCCCGTGGCGCGGGGCTGGGATCCAGCAGCGAGGGAGGCCGTCCTGCGAGCCGGAGGGTGCTGTTGGGAAGGTGGGCGCTAAACAAATAACCACTGGAAAAACTGCTTAATTACAACCAGGGCAGGAGACACAGAAAAGAATCAAAAAGCGCCGTGAGGGGCGAGAAGAGGCGCGCTGACCGGTGGGGGCCGCGAGGCTTCCCTGGGCAGGACTGACCGGGACGCGGACTGGGCGTGGGCGTGCGGGGCGTCTCCCGGCGCAGAGTGCGGAGTATGCACTGAGTGCTGGGCGGCACGGGGCGGTGCGGGGGTGTCCCAGGAAGGAGGGGCTGGCCACTGGGAGCAGCGCAGCAGGCGGCACCTCCCTGTGCCCGTGCGGACGCGGAGCTGGGCCTGACGCAGTGACGCAGAAGGCAAGGGGCGTCTGTAAGTCTGGGTGCGTGCGGCTGTGGGGGCCGTGCCCTCTGAGGCCGTGGAAGCACATCCTAGGCCTTGGTGGGGAGAAGAGCCCTGGAGCCTTCCCCACGTTTGCAGAGAGCCGTTGGCGGAAGTACTGACTGTCGTTCCCCGAGACCCGTGTGGGCCAATGGGTGGTGGTCGAGCAGTGCTGGTTGCCTTGGAGAGGGGTCCCAGAGGTGCTTAGCAGACCCCCTGGGGAGGTCCTAGATGGAGGGGGCATCGGAGGAGGGGCCTCTGAGGCCCCAGTGCTCTTTAATTCTCTGGTTAAGGACATTTAAAGGAGCAGGCCAAGCTACATGGGGAAAATCAGAAGAGAACGAGGTTTAAGGGCTTCAGAAATCAGTGTTGGAATCTGAGGATGCCTGGCCTGTTTCTGACGCGGCAATGCTGGTGAAGAACTTGGTTCCGAAGCTGAGCCCTAAGGAAGCCTTCAGAAACTTCAAGAAGAGTCAGTTGAATTGGGGAAAAATGGGTCGGAGACCCGTGGGAGTGGGACTGTAAGTGGGGAGCAGGCTAGGGAGGCAGGGCACTTTAATTGCTTGGAAGTGACTTTTCTGCCTGAAGACACTCAGCGACGAGTCACACCCTGACGGGGACCTGCGATTTCTAGGGGTTTGCATTTCTGGCCGGTCCTGGGACGTCGAGCCGCCGTCAGAGAACGCAGCGGCTCCCCCTTCGACAGGCTTCGGGAACGTGAGTAGGAGCAGCAATCTCTCCACGTTATTACCCTGTTAACAGGTTGACAGATATGTGCAAATTGTGACTCACTGCTCAATTTGGCACTAAATTAATCTTTCCACGTTGCATCTGCTCAAGTGTAAACGAGTCACCACTGCTGCGTTACTGCTTGTTTGCCTGGTTTCCAAAGGTAAAAATTAATTTGATCCTGCCACACAGCGGACGGCGCACGCGGCGGGCGGCGGGCGGGCGGGCGGAGAGCGCGCCGTCCCCTCTGTCCTCAGCCTCGCGCCGGCCTGGGGGCAGCACCGGGGCAGCCCTGCCCTAGAGGGCGCTGGGGACCAGCCGCCCCATCCCAGCCCCCTCCGCAGAAGGACGGTGTCCTTCGTCCCCAGCTCTGCTCTCCTGTCAAATCAGAGGGCTGGGTTTGCATCTTGAAAGCTGGGTCTACTTGAAAATGGAATGTTTTGATTTTTGCTGCTAGGCTTTAGACGTTGTTTCCTCAGTTAAAGCACAGCTGACTTTCTGTCTTTTTCTTTCTGGCAAACACATAATGTCACCTGTGAAAAAGAAATTTGCAGCTCCTTCAATTTAGGCATGTGAATGAAAAACAGTCTCCTTGAAATTTATTTCTGCTTAATAGCATCTTTGGATTAAGTTCACTGAGCTTTTCCTGAGATCACTGGTTGGGAAGGAAGAGTACCACCCCAGACCTCTCCATTTTCTTATGTTGACAGCAGGTATTTTTCCGAGGAACTCTCTTCTCCTGCCACTGTCTTCTTTTACAAGTAAAGAACTGATTAAAAAAGGGGAAGAAAAAAAAAAGGAATCCAAATGGCAAGGAACATGCGCTGTCTGCCCATGAAGAACACTGGCTCTTCCTAAAGACATCCTAGAAAGCTGCACCCTGAGCCTGGTTTCTGGACTCATCGCTTAACCTACTCATTCCCTGTTTCCTAGCCTACTGAGAAGACAAGTTTTCCAGAAAGTACTTTGAAACCTTCAAGGTGAAGGGCACAGGGAGAGCAAGTGATGAGGTGGCCTTTGTACTGAAGTTCTGGGTGTTCATTTGCATTCTGCTGTCTAGAGCTAGGATGGCTATTGATCGAGGATTGGTACAGAAGCTGGTGCCTACCCCTCCCATTAGCATACACTTAGCAGTGACCTCCACTCTCACAGGACAGCAGATTCTCACTTCCTGCTGAGTCCGAAGTAACTGTGGTAAAGCTACGCACATAGATTTAGAAGAGAAGCGTGTAAATGTTTCCAGTGACAACTTTGGGCATGAAGTGTGCCATGTGTCTTCTGCCATGTCGAGAAATATCAGACAGTGATGAAAAATTAGTTCATCTCCTCCTTTCTTCATCTTTGCACCTTTTGGAGCATTTAAGCCTCGAGCCACGGTTGTGTATATCATGCAGCTGTGAATCTGGAAGGCGACTGGGACGCGAGGTGTGGTTTCTTAGTCACGGTCTCTTAGCCCCTCCAAAACTCAGTGGAACGGGGCCTCGCTTATAAGAAATGCCTCGTGGCCTTTCTGAGCCAGTTTGCTTTATAATGCCTTATGCTCGTCGTGCCGTCCTTCCCGGTGATGGCAGACAGCCATTTGGTGCTGTGTTTGTAAAAGTCGTTCGCGCGCTCGAAGCGCGTCACTCTCCTCCCAGTGCCCTTCCCCAGCAGCACGTGGCCCTCGGCGCGCCACCACCTCGCGCCAGGCGGCGCTGCTCGCCATCCTCCTGCCAATCCCTTGTCTGCCACTGGCCTTGTATCATTTTCCTCTCCTCCTTCAACTCAAAGTTCAAAACTGTGCGTGCCATTCTCTAAGGAAAACCCACTAAGCTAATCAGCAGGATTACTCTCCGACTTGCATAGCTGATATGTTGTGTTCACTTTTTAAACAAATGGCATTACATGGTCTGCCGTCTCTCAGGACCCCAGGTTTCAGACTGAAATCTTTTCATGTTGTGAATGGAGAGCTGATCTCCCGCTCTCCCCAAGAGAACATGGCTTTTCTGTGTCTCTCATCTAATGGACATGCAATTTAATTTGTCATATCCAACAGATACAAAATCCAATGCAGAATTTTTAATGGATAGCTTTGCACCCCAGCTGCTGTGTTACGCACCCCCACAGTGGCCGGTGGGTTAGATGGCAGCACAGGTGCCAGTGTGGTTTCACTCTCCAAGGTCCTGAGCCAGACCCAGCTCTGTCGAGGCTGTGGCTTGGCGTCTTTCCACTGCGCGCCTCCCCTGCAGAGGCTCAGAGCACCAGGGGTGCGATGCCTGAGTCCTTCCTATGCGCCAGGCCCCATGCTAAGTGCCTCCAGTCGGCACGCAATGATGGTTAGGCCTTAAGAGATGTAGTACAGGATCCCACTGGGCCATAGGAGCAGAGGGCTCCCCCTCGATGGAAGGGCTCCAAGGAAGAATGGAACTGGCAGATTGCCCAGTGTGCATGACTGCGGTGGGAGAAGCTTAGGGTCCGGTGGAGAGGGCGGGGTGGGGGGGGCACCTAGAATACGGATCCAGCGAGAGCAATGCAGGCGGAAAGGTGCGTCCCTGGTAAATCAGTGCATTCCCGATCCGCTGCGTGGCTCAGAGACCGGAGCATGCCGGCTTCGAACACCTGCTTCAGAAGCACAAAGTGTCATTTAACATGAATTAGTTAGAAACCAGGAGTGGCTTCAGGTATGTAGGACGGGAGCAGTTTAATTCCAGAATGGGTGGTTCTGGTGGTTGAGCTGAGAAGCGAGACGGGACGGTGAGGCGTCCAGAGCTGAGCCCTGGGAAGCGGCCGTGGCCCTGGAGCTGGGGGTCAGAGAGAGGAGCCTCTGTTGCTGCACGGAGCCCAGTGGCCAGCGCGGTGACCGAGCTGAACTCTGATCTCCTGTAGGAGGAAGTCGCCGGGCCATGCCCTAAAGCGAAAAGGCAAGAGCCAACACTGAAGCTGCAGGAGGTGGAAACACCAAAGAAATCGCTGAAAGGGGGTTGGCTCTGGAAGGCCAGAGGAGGAACACGGGAGTCGTGTTTTTATAAAAAGCCTTGTTAGTCCATTTGTCTTCTTGAAAGTGTATTCCATTAATAAAAGTTTAGAAGGAGATGTGTTTAGAGCACCGCGGGTTCCTGCCTCTTTGACTAGAGCTCAGTTCACACGCGGATGTTTCCTTTTCCCACTCAGGTATGTGGACGACGTGATCACCCGCATTGACAGGATGTTTCCTGAGATGTCCATCCACCTGTACAGACCCAACGGGACATCAGCAGTCCTTCTGGTAGGTTCCGCCTGGCATCTGCGGGGGTGTGCGGAAGGGCTCGGCCTCAGGATTCAAACCACGGCTCTGCGCTGCAGGGTGCGCAGGGTGGGACCGGAACCCCAGGTTGGTGGTGAATGGCCCGTTTCTCCTCATTGGCGTACTGTAGACTGAAACTCTGCGCTTGGCAGCCTTGCTTTTGAACGAATGTGCAGAGCCCATCTACGCGTTAACCGGAGAGGAAAGGCACCGTGAGGCCATCTGCCCGTCAGTCCGCTTGTGGTGTTGTGGCAGGTCTATTGTTTGTTGACCCAGATACAAGAGTCATGCTCAACTCTTGGATCCTGTGAAAGAAAACATTCCCTTACCACTGAAGCAGGGTCTGCGGGAAATTGTTTATAAAATCCATTACGTATTTAAGAAAGGTGCTCCCGGACCTTGCCACTGGCGACTACCCAGTCTGTTGTTTCTGCTGCTTTGCCGTGACCGTGCCGGCCTTGTGGCCTCCCCATCAACGTCTGCGTCTGCGTGAATTCCCCAGAGACAAGTGTGTTTGGGAAACAGAACGGAATGGAACGTCACTAGGCAGGCGCGGAGACTTACCGGAGAGGGGCCAGCGCGGGCTCCGCGTAAGTGCGCACATGAGGATCCTCCCCACACACGGGTTTGGAGGAGCACCGCATTCCACAGCAAGCAAAATTAATTGGACAGGATTGATGGGTGCTGGTGGGTGTCGGGGGGGCGGTGCTTCAGGTGCGAGGGCTCCTTACTGCCTGGTCAGTTACGCTGCCGTGGGCCTTGTGGGAACAGCCCATGCTCCAGCATCTTCCTTCTGCAAACTCCTGTGAAGAGCCAGGCCCCTGGGACGAGCTGCCACGCACCCCTACCCTTCACCCAGGAGAACAGCTCGTCGTGTGTGCGTGTGTCTTTCTCTTAGGAAAAGTGGTCTCGTTGAACGTGTGATATTTCATTCATGGCAGGGGGAGGAAATTGGTGAAGTTTATGTGGGTTACTTGCTGCTTTTCTTAAATTCTTTCTGTTAAAGAATACAGTGAATGAGATGATGCAGTGCTCTTTTAATAGAAAAACAATTTGTGTCTGTGTACAGAACATGAAATATTTTCTGCCTCAGTTCAGCGTAGAAATTGTCTAAATTATAAGATCCTCTAGACCCAGCGGCTAAAACAAATCTGCTTTCAGCGCACTTGACAAGGACCAAAGAGTTAATGAAGATAAAAATGAACGCGTCCTCAGTGGAATGGGTTTGTTCTCATTACTCCTGGGTCACTGAGCTTCCCTTTCGTGAGGAAGGCAGGGGCGTGGCACCGGAGGAAGTGAGCAGAGAGAGCGGACTGCAGGTGAACAGGCCTGGGGGTGGTGGCACAGCCACCTGGGAAAGCCAGCCTGGGTTTCACAGGGACCCGTCGGCCTCACATGCTCTCTCAGGGAGTGTCTGTTTTAATAGCTCGATGAGACAGCTTGGGGCTCCGTTCAGGGAAGAATCCCATTTTATACACGCCATTCCACCCCCGTGAGGGGCCAGTTCAGGCCACTGTGCGTCTAGCCAATTGGTGGGCACCTCTCTCAGGTGACACAAGAATGCGCGTGAGGAGGAGCCCAGCCGCAGGAATAGCGGCGGCGGCCTGGCGGAGCATCGGGCTGCCAGGTGGACACCCACGGCCGCCCCGGGCGGGCCGCCCCGCTCGTTTTCATGCTCGTCGTCAGCACACAAGGCGGCCCTCCGGGGCCGGCACGGGACACCGCTCCCACGCCTCCAGGATGCTTGTCCCCATCTGATGCAGCTCCTGGCGATGGCAGGTAAGAAGAGTTGGACTGCCAGGCACCAGGGTGATATTTTTCTTAATTTAAGATGTAATTTGATATACACAAAGGAATGCGTGTAACACGTTCGTCGGTTATAAAGCATAGTGATGAACCACGAGCCCACTGCTCAGTTCAGGAAGCAGACGAAGCCAGTGTTCTCTCCCCAGGCCTGGCCTCTGCGCCCAGAGCCACCACCAGCCCGGCAGCCAGCCTCTTCTGTTCCTTTTATAAATGCAAGGGCATGTACCCCTAAAGAATGTCGTTGGGCCTTGTTTGCTTTTGAACTTTCTAAAGCAGCCTCCTGCTGTGTGTGTCGTTTCTGAGCTGGACCTGGGCTTGTGGCTTGGTCTCGTGCTGGGACCGCCTTCCTTGTTCTGTGCTGTCCGCCCTGTGGCCACGCCCATGTCATTCTTTCCCGTCCCTGCCTGTTGGGTGCTTTCCGGTGTTGCTTTTTTACTCCTGGTGGCTGTGCACTGTGGTACCTGCACCGGAATGCATGTTCAGGCATCAGCCCAAGCCCGGAACCAGGGCAGGCCTGCCCGGGAGGGCGGCGTGGGGGGCGGCAGTGTTGGGAGCCGAGGGGCGGACGGCCTCTCCCCGGTGCCCCTCGAGCTGTGACCTGTGACGGCGTGGGTCCCACGCGGGTGGACACGGGTCCAGAGATGGCTGCGTGCAGTGGCCTGGCCTCCACGAGCAGCATGTTCTGCTGATTCTGTTGCTGACGTGCATGTCTTCTGGTTTCAGCACGCTAGTGTGGAGGGGTCCTCAGACTTTTCGTGCACATACATGGGAGAACAGATAAAGTTGCTGACCTCCGGAGCCCATGACCAGAAGGCAGGTTTTGGTGATCCTGATTTGGTTCCCTCCTTCACTGGGAAGCAGGGGGCCTCGGATGCACCAGGACCTGTTGGGGGGAGCCCCCCTGTACATCCCCAGTGGTCCCCTCACGGCCTAGAAGGGCAGAGGGAACGAAAGGGGGACTCTTTCAAGCCGTTGGGTCCGTCTGGCTCAGCTAAAGCTAGACCGGCCTCTCCTTGTTGACCTGGGGGCGTCTGGGCTGCAGAATCCATTGGAAAATGAGGAGCGGTCGCCTGCTGGCCTGGATATTGTATCTGACGTGGAAGTGCGTGTGTGTCCTCTCCATGCGCGTGAACGTGCAGGCAGTGCACACGTAGGAGGCAGGGCGAGAGGAGGCAGGGAGCACAAGCAGGTGCTCAGGAAATGTTTGCTGAATGAAGGCAGATAAGAGTGTCTTTCTCTTCACATGTGTCAGTTTGTCCATATTGCCTGCAGTGGGGACCTGCTTCTTGGGCAAGAAGGAATAAGGCATTAATACCAGTTTGATTCCAGAATTATCAGGACATCGCCTTGACTCCCTCTGTGTCCTCATGCGTACTCGGCAGTGGACGGCAGCCCATGCGCTCCGCGCCCCAGCCAACGTGAATCTCAGCTTTCAGCCTCTAACCTTCCGACGCGTTGTGGCTGGCGCTCTGCTCTGCTGCGGGGCGGGCGGGTGGGCGGTGGATTCGGTCTTGTACAAGGTAATAACTGGTGATGTAATGAATCCTGTTTCCGCTCCTTGAAGAGATGAGCTCAGTCATCCAAAAATAAATCTAGATATGTTGATATTTAATTTCAGTTAATCTACTGCCTAACATCCCATTATTAATATTCTTCAGACAGTCAAAATATTGTAAGAGCTCAACTGAATCAGAGACTAGGACAAGCAGCTGGCTTCTTTTGGCATTTAAAATACTAATCTACAATTTTGACTGATTCATTAGGTATAACAATGTAAGAAAAGAAGAAAAAGATGACTCTTCAGCCATATTTGAAAGATAACTTGATATTAGATACAATTAATCTTTATAGGTTATGTGATTTGCAACAGATAAAACTCATTTGTCAGTCTTTCTAAATATACATTTTAACTAACCTTCCATTTCTTTGACATATTCATGCCTCGCTTTTGAATGACACGTCTTTTTTAAACCATTCAGACACATTCTAGTGCCAAGGTTGAGAAACCCTGGTTTAGTGCATGCAAATGTGCAGCGTCCCATGGAAATGCCAAAATGTTTTCCTAAGAGACATTTTCCCCAAGTATACAGAGACTAAAATAATAATTGTACTTGTCCTTCAGAAATTTCTGAAGATGTTACAGTAATCACTTTAGGAATCTGTACCCATATTTTAACATTTTCGTCACAGCACAGAATATTACTGGAATTCTTTGTTAAATGCCTTTTTTAAATGCCATTTTAGAAGACTTATAAGAAAAATCAGCTTTTATTTTCTACTTCATTTTTGGCACATAAAAACTGTACATTTGTTGTCAAACAGCAAACCTGTTCCTTTAAGGCAGCTGCTCTCCAATTATGATCCAGGGAAAGGGGGTCGCAGAGACTGGCAGGGGGTTCCCAAGGTCAAAGCTGTTTTTATGGCAACACTGAGACGTTGCTTTTTTTTTTTCACTCACATTCACTTACAACCTCATGATGGAGTTTTCTGGAGGCTAAACAATGTGAGAAGACGTCATCACCCGAACACCTATTGGCTTGTGTTTTTGTTTTAAACATTCCTGTTTTATTTCTAATACGGTAAAGACTGGTTGCTATATCCCACAGAAACTAAAGTTCCTTAAGGTCCTTGGTAATTTTCAAGAGTGTAGTAAGGCCCCAAGACTGATGTTAGAACTGCTGCTTTAAGGAGAAACATGTCTAACTTAACCTAAGAACATTCCAAACAATATACCAAACTCAATTTCAGAAAAGCAGTTCCAAATATGTGTGTTGCAGTGGCAATGAAATGAATGGAGGTTTATTAATAATTTAAAAATTTGAGGTTAAAGAAGAAGTTGAAAAGTAAAAAAAGCAAAGGAATATCGGACATTTCCACAGGACAGCTAACTCAGTTTCTTCAAAAGAATGTTTTTAAAGCAGTTTGAAGGATTTGAGCATGGTCTGAATCTCAGATGATACTAAGGGCTTGTTGGTGGTTTTGTTAGATGGAATAATGGCCTCAGGGTTATGAAACCAAAAGTCTGTTTTTTCGAGGTGGACACTGAAGCATGCGACATTGAACGAACATGTCTGAGATTCGCTTTAAAATATTTCCAAAAAAGAAAAGGCTGGATAAAGCAGGTGTGACAAAATCTAAATTTTGATCCTTTTTAAACTTGGGTGGTCATAAAATAATCTCTGTTCCTTCATGTTTGAAGTGTTTGCAATCAGAAATGTAGGTGACTATCTAAATCCAAGTCTTCCACGTATCCTCCAAAAAAATGCAAAAAAACATGAACAAGTAAAATTACAGAAAAAACCACAAACACAACTAGAAGACCAAGAATGCCTGAATTCTAGGAGGAGAGGAAGAAACCCGCCCCGCCCCGCCACCCCCTGCCCCGCCACGGGCTGTCACTCGCTCTCTGCCTGTGAACTGTCGCTGCTGGAGGATGGCCTCCCCCAGGGCCCACCTGATGGCTGCTGCGATGGACGGCCTGCGACAGGCCACAGGGAGAGGGACAAACGCGCAGTGTTTGCCCTGGGAGGGGCGGGCGTGGACTGGGCAGGGCACGAGGGAGCATTTTGCAGGGGCGGAGTCTCCTGTGATTTAACAGGAGTTACGTGGCCATGTGCCTTTCTCCAGTTCCAGGGAACGGCACACGCAGGAGCCCTACATGTACTGTAGGCAAACTGTACCTCAAAAAAAATTCAAACATTAAACTCTACTTAATGGTGTGCTTGCTGAGTGCTTAGGGATGAGTATGCTAAAGTCTGCAACTTTCAAATGCAGAGGATTTCCCAGCAACTGGGGAAACCCTCAGTCGCACCCCTTGCGGGGTGGACCTGCCACAAGCAGCGAGGGTCCCTCTGTGATCACCCTTTTCTGTTTCCAAACCCATCCAGTGGGGGTGGGGAGTCCTACAGCCCGCCCCTACTGGCAAATCTCCAAAGACAGAGTTTGGTGGAAAAGAAAGGAATCTTTTATTTAATGGCAAGTTTCTGCCTAAAATATCTGGGTAACAAAAGTAAGGGAAAAGGAAAAGTCAGAGTATGACATCAGAAATAGCTATTTACATATTTGTCATTGCAACTGCTACATAGGTTCAAGAACGAAAATAACACAAGAACAAAGTCTGTTCACATCGCTGACTTACCCCCCAGGTCTTTGGAAACAACAGCAGGCTTCTGCCTCTAAGCCTGTTCCCTCTAAGACATCCGCAGAAAGCCCACCCTGCCACCCTCTGCCAGCTCAGTTCAGGGTTACACCAGGAACCCCCTTTCCCACGCAAAGGTATCATAAACGTAGGTGGCTCCGCTGGTCTCCGGTCATGGCCCAGCTCCAGGCATCTCTAGGAGTCTGTGCCCCAGGCCCCCACTCACAGGCTCGCACTGACCCCTGCTGCCGGGCCTGCCTGCTACCAGTGACACATCCCCCGCCCGGAGGCGGGGGAAGAACCAACTGCCTTTTTGCTTTCCATCACACTCCATATTGAAAGCCCTCTCCCAGAATCCCATGCGAAAGCCAGTGGGAGTGTCAAGCCTTCCGACCAATGGCATCAAGATGGATCAGTGTAGAGTTAGATGGAGATATATGTAATAATGAAGTAGGACAAAATGATAATTATAGATTCTAGCTCATGGGAATAAGGGTATTCTCTCTATAATTCCTTGAACTTTTTAGATGTTTGAAATTTTTCATAATAAAATGTTAAAGGACTCAACACCTCAGCTTAAGGAACCAACCCCCCTACCCCTCACCCCAAGGAAACAAACACCCCAAAGTGGAAGAAGCGTGTTTAACATGGCTCTCCATGCTGATCTTAATATTCTCGGCTATGTGGGGAGATGAAAAATATTCTTGAATCAGAAATTCAGAAATTAGAAGACAGAAACAGGGAAAAATTTGAAGAAATGAAAAGGATTTATTATATGAAGTAAAAATGATAAAATTATCTCAGAAATTGAATAAATTTTAAGATGCTCAAGGGAAAAATAACCCTGGGACTTGCCCCATCAGACACTGAAACACTTTCTAAGCATCTATAACTGAAGTTGTGTGGTCACAGCCCACGGGCCAGCAGATGGGCTAGGAGAATAAAACAGACTCAAGTACAAGTAACACTAGACTCAAGTACAGATGAAGATTTAGCATAGGAGAAAGGTAGCATCTGAAATCCGTAGGTCTCAATCATGAAAGGAAAACAGTTTTAGACAGCCAGAAAACATAGTCACAAAGTCAGAAGACAACTGACTAGCTGGGAGAAAATATTTGCAACAGATATCATAGATACAGGGCTAATATCCCTAAGATCATTTTTAAAATCTTAAAAGTGAAAAGAAAAACATCAAAAATGGTATAGGAAATGAGGAAAAGAAACAGACAGTTCACCCCACCAAAAGATATAAAAATGGTATATAACCATATGAAAAGATGTTGCACCTTACCCATAATTAGAGAAATGCAAATTAAAACTGCACTGAGGTATCATTTCTCATCTACCAGATTGGCAAAAATTAAAAAGTATAGCAACATTTTCTGCTGGTGAGCCTGCAAGGACCCAGACACTGCCAGACGTCGCTATGTGGGTCTGCCGACGACGGGCCCAGCCCATTTGGAGGGACTTGGGGGATGTCTGATAAAACTGTGTGTGCATTTACCTTGTGGCCCAGCCCCACTACCGCCCGGAGCTCTCCCTGAACACACACACCCAGCCGCGTGAGAGTGCGGGACCACAGACTGTTGGTTGCAGCTTGTTGGTAATTCAGAACACTGGCGTCACCGAACTGCCTGTGCAGACCCGATTGGCAGGCGGTGACAAAGCCACACCACTGCCTTGTGTTCCCTGTGGCTCATAGGAAGTGGTTTCCAGGACATATTGTTAAAAGAAAGAAAGCTAAGTGCAGCAGTGTCTTTACTGTGCTTCCTTTTGTAAGGAAGGTAGAGTATCCATCAGCTGCTCCTTGGGAAGGGAGGCACACAGGAATGAAAAGCCGGAAACAAGGAAGTTGGTTAGGGGGGAGGTGGGCGGGAATAGGCCGGGGAGGTGTGTAGGGAGGGCCAGGGGGTGGCGGTGGGGGAGAACGGGTCTCTGAGCGTTCCTTTTTGTGTAGTTCTGGCTTTTAGAGCCGAGGTAGTGTTTCAGGTGCTGAAAAAAATAAATCTAATCAGCAGGAGTGGATTTTTGAAAAACAGAATGCAAATGGAAATAAATAAACTGAACTGTATTTCAAATGAAGAATGTAACTACTCTTTGGAGGGGGAGCATCCTTTGAACACAGCTTTTTTACTCTAAATCCTTGGGCTGAGGCTGTTTTAACTGTGAACCAGTATTAAGCTCTAGGTGGTTGGCTGGTTTTTCACAGGAGCGTGAGTCAGCAAGTCTAAAACGGCAATGTGTGCCCTAGGACTGAGCGGATAAGGAAATGAATTGTGTGTAACGAGAGCCCAGCTTCCCCATTTTAGAGAGGAACAGCACACATACAGAGAGCAGGGCGCTAGAGTGAACCCTTGGCGTTGGATGGGAACTGGAAGTGACAGTGGGAACTAACCATTTTCAAATGCAGACAGTAGATGGACGTAGAAATGGCTATCAGTGCGCAGGCACCCATACGTGCTCACACTTACGTCCCAGCTCTGCCTGCACAGCAAGGACACAGTAAGGCACCAGCTCTGCCTGCTGAGAAGGTGGAGAAGCGGTGACACCCCGGGAGCCGCGGGAGCCTCACTGTGCACGCCTGAGTTTCTAGGTGGTGGTCTCGCTTACAGGAACTGGGCTTCCTGGAGAAGCGGCGGGTTCCAGAACGGGGGCAGGGAGAGGACAGGGTGAACCGGAACATGTCGCCCTGCCAGAACGTCGGAGACGTGCCTGAAGGATGATGGGGTTGGGTTAGAAAGACAAAGAGGCCAGTTGGAAGGGGTTCCCGCTGGCCAAGCTGGCACCACTGGGCACCAGAATGACTTAAATGGCAGTGGGTGATAACCAAGAGACACGACAATAATCCAAAAATAAGTGAGAAAAGCAAGAAATGGAGGTGTCAGTATACCATAACAGCAGCTATAGGGAAACTCTACAGTAGAATGTGAACTAGTAAATGTATAAAGAATTAGAAAATTTGGCAGCCACCATAGTAGTAATTGCTTCACAGAAGAATCAGGTCATCAGCGGATGCTAAGGTCAAAGGGAAAAATTCGGTGACGGACAGCCTGAGTGCTGGGGGCACGGCTGTGTGCGTGCGTGCAGAGTGCGCAGGCGTGCGCCCACCACCTCAGGCTCACGTGGTGCAATGATAACATTTAGGACATCCAGGTGGAGAGTTGTCAGGGATTCTTGGTACTATTTTTGCAACTTTCCTGTAGGTCTGAAATTGTCCAAAATTTCAGAACAAGAAGGTGCATTTTTTTAAGCATGTGTGTTTAGATTGATCCATTAGATGAAATTGTGTGTGTTGGTCCAGCATGTGACCATTGCCCCACCCTCCCCCACTGCCACCACCCTGGCCAGGTCTCTGCTGCTTGTCCCCTGGGTCCGAGCAGCAACCTCCTGACAGTCCTCCCCGCTCCCCTGCCTCCTGCCTGCTCTCCACCCAGAGCAAGAGGCTTGGAAAGCGTAAGTCAAGTCGTGGGTCTCCCTGCTCAGAGCCTGCAGTGGCTCCCCGCTTCCCTCCCTGAAAGCCCAAGTCCTCACACGGCTCGCCGTCCACTCTGACTCCGCCCCCTGTGCCTCGCTGGACCCGGGATCGCAGCCGGCAGGGCCGCTCGCGTGTCCCTCCTCGCGAGGCTGGCCCTGCCGCCACCCCTCCCATCTCCTGGAATGCCCTCTGCGTGTTACGTACGACTTCTCTCTCGGACAACCAGTGATTCCTTATCCACTGTTACCGCTGGGGAGACTGGAAGCTCCGCAAGGGACAGGGCTTGTCGGTCTCTGTGCTGCTGTGTCCCCAAGTCCCTAGACCAGGACCTGGCACAGAGCAGGTGCTTGACAATCACGTGTGGCACAGCCACTCTTTCACACGCACCTGTGCCTGCAGGGATGGCCAGCCGGTGGCCCACGGGCCGCATGCAGCCCAAGGTGGCTATGAATGCAGCCCAACGCAAAATCGTACATTTAATTAAAACATAGAGATTTTTTTTGTGATTATGTGTCACAGTGTATTCAATGCATGGCCCAAGACAACAATTCTTCTTCCAGTGTGGCCCAGAGATGCCAAAGGGTGGGCCACCCCTGCTAGTATAAATGAAACCAAAGGGTTCAAACACTGAAATGAGCTCTCAGGCAGAGACGTGGGCCCGGACCGCAGCCCGCAGCCCGCAGCCCACAGCCCTGGCGTGGGGGCGGGGCCACGGCCCTGTGTCTGTGCATTCGCAGCGTCCCCAGCTGGTAGAGCTGCTGCTCTCATGGTGGGGGGCGGGGGTGGAGCGCAGTTCGTTCTTTTGCTTTCTGTGTGAAACACTAAATGTTATTTGATTTTTAAAATTGTAATCATGTGAGTCCTAATTAGGATTAAAATTTATCGAAGAAAAGCTGTCCCTTCAAGTATAAAATTCATTGGGAACAGAAATTCTGGCCTGCCGCCACCGATTTCTTCACTAAGTGTCATCGCTTAGCGAGAGCTCTGTCGGGCTGGGCGCCGAGCTCCGTGGCACGCACCACCTCTCGGCCCCACGCGGGGCCCCAGGAGGGCGGCAGCCTCACCCCGTTTTCCAGGTGACCAAGCCACGGCTTGAAGAGGCCCCAGGCCACACGGCTGGAAGATGAGCCTGAGTCATGACAGTGACAGTTCAGGCCCCAGTCTGTGTGACGCAGGAGCTCAGACTTTGATCCATTAAAAAAATTAAAGAGCTGCCCCAGCATTCAGCCCTGTCCAGCCCTGACCCTCTCACCGCTCCCTGCCAAGGTGCTCCTGGCCCTTGGGGGACCTGCCCCGGAGAGGGCTCAGGGCTGAGCAGGCTGGCAATGGCGGCCGTAGCGGGCGCAGAGGGAGTGGGGCGTGGTCTCAGAGACCGTCCAGGCCCACTTATTCTGAGGCTTCTCAGGCGAAGTACCTGCAGTGCTTCTGTGTGAACCCGCACGCCGGAGCCGTGCTTGGCCTTGTCTGCTGAGGCTTGTGAGTTTCAGTTCTGAATAGATGTGACCTTCCTTTAAGACTGACAAATGCCAGTTTGTGGGAGTCCCTGTCCTGTTCCTATTTAAGCTTCTGACATCAGTTCCTGTTGTGGTTTCCGGGATCTTAACCCTGGCTGTGTGTACTCTTGGGGGCGGTGGCTAGGCCTCAGGAGCCCTCGAAGCCCGGCACCGTGTGCGTGCGGGTGTGCCCGCGTGCCCTGTCCTCAGGACCAGGCTCGGGGGCTTCTAGGAGGGGGGTGGGTCATTCCCGAAGAAGATGACGAGCCCCTTAGTTTTTAACTGGGGCTCTGAGGCCCTTCGCTTTCGGCTTCCTGGTGACCTGCGGACGGAGCTTCTATTCTCTGTACTCGTTTCATATTCAGTTGGATAATAACATTTGTGCTTCACTTCCAGGTGAATTTCGGTGGCTTCCAGGTAAAAGCTAGAGACCCTGTTCTTAGAGACAAGGGCCTTCGAAAGGGAGTTGGGGTGGGGGGGGTGGATGCCCTCGGCACTCGGGGAGCAGCTTGGAAACAGACGGAGACGTTCATCTGTTGTTTTAGATGTTGACAGCTAAGACATTAAAACAATTTTTTTTAGTTCCATAGTTTCATTTTCTGACAAAACCATGGTTTTTCTTAGAACCGATTTCAAGGAGTAGTACAAACGAGCGAATAAACATTTTTTAAAACAAGAAAAGGGGGAGTAGTTCATACTGTTGCTTTTCTGTGTGTGTGTGTGTGTGTGTGTGTGTGTGCGTGTGTGTGTAACAAATGTCCTTACTAGGCGTGTGTTGCTTCTTTAGTTTCTGTAGCTGGTAGTTCAGCACAGTCGTTCCCACAGGCGGCGGGTGGCACACTCACGTCTGCTGTAGAATGTCCATTTAGGGCTTAAAGGTGATTGACAGTTTCCCTAAGATTCCCTAAACATATTTAGTCTAAATGAGTGCTTGCCCAGTTAGGTGCCCTAAAATCCCCCCTAAAATGCTAATATTTCAGTACTCCTCAGTTCCTGTCATTGCTAATGACCGCCTTTAGAGCCCATAATTCACATCACTGGTTTCTGGCAGCACTTTCCAATTGCATTTGTCCCCAGAAAGTTGGGGAGCACATTCTGCCAGCGCTAACAGGTACATCTCAGTAGGCTGGCATTTACGGTAGTGCAATCAAATGTTGGAGGACACTGTTCCACCTCCAAAGGTGTCATACTGGGTTTCACTTTAAACTATTTTGAATCCGTTACATGAAATTACTGTCTGGGAGGAGGAGGTGACACTTGCCCTTTTGAGCAGGGAAACTGTGTGTTCAAAATGCAAAGAAATGGGTTGGGAAAGCGCACTGCGCCACAGCTGCCTCAGCAGGTTTGCAGATTGTCCAGTTTAATGTTATTTAATGGTAGGCGTTGGGTCTATGTTCAGGGTGTCTGGTTCCCAGGCTACCGGTCTTACACTCTGGCCCCTATTTGACGGCTCCTCTGTTCCAATACCTATCTTCATTCTTGTAATAAATATTTATTGATCAAATACCATGTGGAAAATCACCCCATGTGGCAGTCCCCAGCGGTGAGCCACGCACACACCCTCACCGGCGTGCCAGCGGTCCTGCCCACGGCATCCGGCCAGCCCCTGTCTCTCCCTGCCCGTGGCCTGAACTCTGCCCGCCGTAGCTTCCAGCTGGTCTCCTGGCCTCCTTGCTCCAGATGCCCAGCCTCCACTCCATCTCCCACACCCACGTAATCTCTGGGCTCTCCCAGGCCGGCCTGCTCTGCGGGTGGCTCCTTCTGCTTGTAGGAGAAAGCTCTCCTCCTCGGGGAGGCTTACACGGTCTTTATGACTTGGCCTCAGGTCCCCTCTGACCTCCTCTCCTCCGTCCCTCCACCTGCCTGGGTGTGCCTGGTACGCCCTGAAGCTTCTCCTTGGAGGCATGGTAGGCCTTGCGGGATGGACAGTCTCCCTTTCAGGGAACTGGGGATGTGTGCAGAAGGTTGAGCATCTCTGGCCCCAAACGGCTAAACACCTACAGTTCTCCCCGCTCACCGTGACAAGCAGAATTACCCCCTCGTTCCCAGGGGCTCCCTGGGGACCACAAGAGCCCCATGATGCTCCGTGACTGTGTGCTGCTGCGCTTTGTGCTGCGGCCCCTCTGCCCATGGCTCCCTCGGCCGCTGCCTGCCCCTGCGGGCAGACGCGCTTTCTGACCCTGGGGCCCAGCATAACTTTCACGAAGCTCTTCCTTCTTCAGGCCGAGACAGCCTCTCCCTTTCCACTCTGGACGCACTGTTTCTACTTGCATCAAAGGGGTCGCAGTCTTCAGAAGTGCCATGGATTGATCTTCAATGGGTCACTTGGCTTTAAAGCGCCATTTGATGGTCCCTGCAATATTGCACTACAGGGGTGGCAGGGGCAGCGCTGTGAGGAAGCTCCGGAAGGGCAGTGTCATGATCTGGCCAAACACCCGGTGACCGGTGACCGGTAACCGCTACTATGCTCCGCCCTGTAGGTAGCCCCATGTCACCCTTGGTGCAGGCATGGGCGCTCCACAGAGACGGCGTCTGTCAGGGCTTTGTAATTCCCCCAGGACAAAGAGATGGTGTAAATTATTGTCGCTGATCTTGTTATTAGAAGAACAACGATATTGATCAATAGGCTCTTTGAATGCCTTGTAACTTGTCTCAGCTTGTATTTGACCAAATGGAGCCATTTCTCTCAACACCCACTGCAATCAATAATGTGAAGCAAAATGATGTTACTCTTCCCGAATCATAATCTTTGTTTTGAAGAGTTATTAACACAGGAGCCCAGGCTGCTGTGCTCTGTGGACTATCAGGTTGTCTTGCTGCAGATTTACACACAGCGATTGAATCTCATTAGCCCGGATTTACACTGCACAGACCAAGCCTGTAAATAATTGAAGCCTTCCAGAGCTGTGTTAAATCTTCAGCTGATTTTAAAAGCAGTTTATCTCTGTATTTTACTTGATTCCCTAATCCCGGTCTGCATGCTTGATTTTTTTCCTCCAGTTAATCTTTTTATTGTGTCCCCACGTTGAGATTAAACAGTTGCTCATTTTCCTAAAGTGGCACGCAGTCCGTGTCTGTCAGCAGTTGAATGGAAAGATGAGTGTGAGTCTACACTAATGTGGTCGGCGGTATTATTAATTCGGTAAGTCAGGTTACAGTGAACGTTAATTAAAGGTAATTGAACCGATTGGGCCACACGTAGCTGTAGGAGTGGTGGTGGCCGTCATTCACAACATCGTCATCAGCAAACTAGTAAGAACGCGGCTCTGGAGCCAGACCGCTGGGTGCCATCCCTCAGCCGCTTCCAGCTGCATGGTGTCGAGGGGCCGCTTCATCTCCTGTGCCGTCGTTCCTCCCTGCGCAGGCGAGCGGTCAGGGGCCTCTTGTGTGGGGCTGCTGTGCAGGGCGCCTGGTTCACCCAGGCGGCCTCCGGCGCGTCAGCGGCGGGGTGGGGGAGGGGTGGTGCCGTGATTTCTAGCCCGCGTTTGCTGAAGATCATAAACCTTCGTAGGCCCTGTTCCTGACCTACCTTTCCCTGCCGGCTATTGATCATAAACATTGTGAATATACGAAAACTCCTTTTTTCTGTTCAAAAGTCCTTTGTAATAAAGTGGGGCTTTTCTTTTTTTAACATAAGATGAAAATACTTATCTTCCTTCTTCCCCTTCCCCCTCATTCTGGTGAGCGCTTGTATCAGCGTTTAAGGCGACACTTGTTGCTCCTCCAGCTCCGGAGGGGGCATGGGCCGCACAGACGTGGAGCGGGGCTCTGCGGGTGTCCCCCTGAAGTTAGCTTCCATCCTCTCAGCTCTTGTTCGTGCAGGGTCTCCTCCCTCTTCGCTGCTCATTTCTTCTCAGTCTTCTTCACAGATTCCTCTTCCTCTCCCCAGGGCATTGGCGTGTCCCCCGACTTGATTCTTGGGCCTGGTCCTTCATCTCTCTGCTCGAACTCCTAGGCGATCGCAGTCATCCCGGGGTTTGTCTGTGTTCTGTTTGCCGGTGGCACCCACGTCATCACCCGTGGTCCAGGCCTCTCCTGACTTCAGCTGCCTGCGGACGTGCCACTTGATGTGCACACTTGTGTTGAGCAGTGGGCCTGCGTCAGCGAGCAGCACCTTGGTTCTTCCTGCTGCCGATGGGCTCTTCCCTCTCTCCTGCCTCACAGCCGCCCCACTGGCCCGTCCTGGGGCCTCCAGAGCCCACTGACTTCTCACCAGCTCCACCCCCCGGCCCCGGTGCAACAGCATCCTGCCCGTCCTCCCCGCTGGCCTCCCCGCTCCCCCGCTGCACCCCCGTGACCTCTGTGCGCTGTTGTCGGAGAGCTGCTGTTACAGCGTCCTCTCTGCCCAGAGCACTCCTCTCGCTTCCCCTTCGCACTTAGGGGCACCCGTGCCTCGGCCTCTCAGGCTCTGCGTGATCGGGCCCCCTCCCCCTGCCCAGGACCTCCCACCGCACCTCCTCCACTTGCCCCTGACTTGCCTCCTCTGGCAGCGCCCCCAGAGCCCCTCAGGCCTGCGTCCCCAACGTGCCCCTCCGCCCCTGCTCTCCCTGTCACCTCCTGAGAGGCTGCCTGGTCTTCCCTGACCAGAGCACCCTGCCCCATCCTGCCACTCTGTCTCTGACTGTGCTTCCTTTTTCTTCAAGATACTTTCTCCACATGACATGCTGTTTGCTTATTAGCTCGCTGTCGCTCTCCACCCCCTGGAATACAAGAGGAGAAGCTTTGCTCCACCCACCGCCCCTTAGCATGGTGCCTGGCACACGCCACATGCCCAGCGAACAGTTGTCAGTGAGCACGTGCTGAGGGCAGTGTGCTCTCAGCCCTCAGCGCTGGCTGCTGCTCAGAGAGGAAAAAAGTGTCCCCGGCACCTAGCAAGTCGGTGGTGAGGCTGCGGCTTCACCTCTGTCCCCTTAACTTTTCCGTGCATGTTCTCTCTACTCTACTACACGTCCTCGCGTTTCTGGGTGTCTCTGAGCCACAGCCAACCCACTAAGGACTTACCGTGCCTTTGAAGACCCTCTGTCCGGGTTGGTGCCTTGGACTTCTTTTCCAGTGCCTGGTGGCCCAGGCCGCCATGAGACAGAGAAAGAGGCTTGGCGCCTCGCCTGGCCCTTCTGCCCTCAGCCATGAGCCATCTCCTGCAAGACTCTGAGTCCCCCGGGAAAGCCGAATTGTATCAGACTCCTTCCTGCTCCTGGTCGTGTCTTCAGGGCTTAGGAGTGAGCCTGGCGCAGAGGAGGCCCTCCGCTGGCAACTGCTGAGTGAAGCAGGCCCGGGCACCGACAGTGCCGGCGGTTCCTCCTCGCTTCGTGCAGCAGACCCTGGCCCCGGGGTTCCCTGGCGGGTGCCGTGCAGGCACTCAGAGGACCGCGAGGCTCCCGGCACCGGCTCTCGGTCTGCCCCAGTGCCAGTGGGGTCAGGGGCTGCGGTGTCTGACTCAGATGGAGCAGGGGGGGGGGCGGGGGGTTCCCTCCCCGCCCGTGAATGTACGGACTCCAGGAGAAGTTTCGCGGCTGCACCGTCATGGTGGGGCTGAGGTGCCAGGAAGCCGGCAGGGCCTCCCGAGCAGGGCGAAATGGAAGGGAGAGGTGAGACGCATCTTGATTCTAAAAAAGCCACGAATAGAATTCTAATATTTGTTACCAGTAAAGACGCCTGCCATGTGGTTGGGACTTCAATATATGCTATTGATCTGATTTTCACACGAGCCCCTCAGAGCAAGATGTTCCCACCATTTTGTGGGTGAAGACGAGACACAGGAGGTCACGTTAAGTGGTGGGGCTGGGATTGGAAGGAGGATCCAGGATGTCCCAACATCCTAGTCTCGTCTGTCACCCTCTGTGCTGTCCACAGAAAGGCCACTGGGTCCAATGAATACAGGAAGCCCCCAGTACCTGGAGCTGTACGTGGGGGGAGTGTGCTGAAGTGAGTCAAATCTTCTTTAAAAGCCTCTTAAGAGAGCTCTGGGTTGATAGCATTTGATCTTGGTAGGAAATGCTTCTGAATCTACTCGCTCTCCTAGTTCTGTTTTCTTCTTTCACACAGGCGTTATCTAATGATTGTTTTGTTGATAAATTTAGTGTGCGGTTGGGACTTCTATGTAGATTGTACCTAACCTCAAAGGGAGAGAGGATTTATAGTTTCCATTCATTCTCATTAAAATCAGAACATTTGCATCTTAACTTTTACATCTCGTTCCAGGAATTTTAAGCAGTCTGATTGTATGGAAGTGGGTCGTATTAATTGCAAATGGGCTAGACATCTGCTCGCTTGCGCGGAGCGGTTTTTTTAGCTCTGTTTTGTTTTTGTATATGTTCTACCAGCATGATTGAGGGAGGGCTGGCCGTGGTGCTGCTATGAGACCAGGATTTTCAGAGACTTGTAATGTAACCATAAAAATGAATTTAAGAGTGAATCTTTGAAAGTTCTTGAACTGGGAGCAATTAAACGTCTTAGAGCGGATGGATTTCTATCTGCAGTGTCAGGGAGCCGCTTTCCTGGAGCTGCCGTGGGCCTGCTGCGCTGCAAGCCCAGCTGCAGTAGGCTGGGGGGCCCGGGGAGAGGGGCGTGCTGTCTGTCGCTGCCTGCAGGCTGTGAGTGAGGCGGGGAGGGCGCAAGGTTGGGAACGGTGTGGAAAACTGCCGCCCAGGCTGCTGGTGACCGGCTGAGCCGGCCAGTCACTTCTCTTCTGATACCAACAGAAGAGCGGGTTTCTTGTGACACTGAACGTTCAGGAAGTCGACCTGCGGTGCACAGTAAGCTCAGGAAGCACCCAGTGGTCACACGCAGCCAGGCAGGCCCCGTGCCCGCAGCCCTCCTCAGAGCCTGGAGCGTGCCCGGTGGGCGCGACGCGGCCCTCCAAGGTGAGGGTTGTGTGTGGTTTCCCCGACACGCCCGACCCCGGGTGCCTTTTCCTGTTCATGGAATGCACTTTGGGACTCACTGTCACAGAGCACTCCTTAAGTGCTTATTTTAAAATCCGGAACAGAAGAACCTGGTTGACGCTGTCCGTCTTGGCCGGGAAGTTTAACCCGAGCCTCGGTCCCTCGGTTGGGGCGGCTACGGCCGCCATTGCCATGCCACTTTGAACCTGATAGAACCTGGCTTCCTCCAGCCTCGGGCTCCAAGCCGCCGGAGCTGCCCCTCACCCGGGGCCTGTTTCTCCGCGCCTGTCTGTGCCCGACAGAGAGACAGGGGGCACGTGGCGGAACAGCGGGGAGCACGGAAGGACAGGTAAACCGCGTGGAAGCAGAATGGGCTCCGGAGCAAGTAGTTTTTCTCTGACGTGGTCTGGCCTCCCGACCCTGACCCAGGGCCCGCTGCCTAGGGGGCTCGGTCAGTGTTGGCTGAACGAATCAAGGTGAGGTGCCTGGGGGCCTTTGCGGGAAAGGCCTCCAGCGTCAGTCCCCCATCACATTCTGGTCGAGTTCTGTTGTCAAGCGTATACAACCTTTCACAGCCAGAATCAAAGGTTGAAAGGCTCACTGTTCCTGCAACTAACAGATGTGCTCGCACACACGAGTGTCTGTTGTGCACTGCCTTGCCGCACGGCAGGTGTTCCTGGGCGTTCCCATTCCAGGAGTGGGAGTGGATTTGAACTGATGGGTCCAAACCTGGAGCCCGTCTCTCTTGGAACCAGTGACAGATGGCTGACAGGTGCAAGGGGCGATGCCTGCTACCAAGGGATTGAGCAGCGCTGGTTGGCTCACGAGAGGGAGAGGCTGCAGTCTGAACCTGTGACCTTGACCCCATTAACTTCAGGCACCGGAAGCAGTTGCATCACAACAGTGCAGCGCCTGTGTTCCTGCCGAAATCCCTCGCCTAATGCTTGGCGGGGCTGCTTTCCCCGTCAATCCCCTGCTCCTGCAGAACGCGGCTTGTTACCCAAAGGAAGGATCGCTTGCTGCCTGTAATGTGATGTGGGGAAATCATTTAGAGCACTTAATTTGTGTTGACTCTTTATTGGTGCACTATTGCAATTAAGTTAGATTAATGAAAGGTAAATTCCAGTCTATGCATGAAAAAAAATCTCTTGTAAAGGCCCTAATTAGTGTGTGTTTATTTAGCCTCTCGTGGTTTAATTGCATCCCATCTTGCTATTTACAAACAGCCATCGTTAAAGAGTAATGAGCGTGTGAAGAGCATTAATACTAGCAGCAGAGGAGGTGATGGAGGCTGGTAGGGAGAGGGAGGGACCGAGGGGAAGCCTGCTGGTCCTGTGCTATATTATTTTCCAGCGAAGGAGAATGCAGAATGAGCAACCCTCTGAGCCGACCTGCCAGGGGAGGACAGAACAGACAGTGGGCAAGGCGGCAGCTTGGCCTTCAGCTGTGAAGACCTGGGCTGCTTTTAATTCGCTGCTGCAGTGCAGCCTGGGAAGGTAAACACACGCTCACACGGCTGTCTGGCCGTAGCCGGCAGGGTTTAGGTCGCAGCTTTCTTTTCAGCGCTGGCTGCACTTCCAGCCAACGAGGATTCCCAAGGAGGCGAAAGCCAGCTGAGCTGAGGGGTCTTCCGCGTGCCGCTCAGCCCCTTCAGCAAGCAGCCTTTGAAAAAACAAACCCCAGTGTAAAGTAAGCCCAGAAGGAGGTTTATGATACTTCACTGGCATCCCTGATAGCTCATCCCAGTTTTACATACTTTGCAGTCATTTCTTAAAGTTACAAAGCAATTTCATCTTCTTTCGACGGATGCTTGATCATTTATGTTCTGTTCTAACATGGCTTAAGGGTAGAGGAGCTGAGCTCCAAGCGGGAAGGAGACGAAGCAGAAGGAAAAGAACCCAGTAATAATTATACGTTCTTGTCGTCTGTTGTGTGGCTCTCCTGCTCTTGGTATAGAATCAGCGCCTCTTGGGAAGGAGCAGGCGGGGCGGAGGCAGTGAGCTTGTGGGGGCGCCCGGTGCCCCACTGACAGAGCCTGTGAGACTTAGCCTCTGAACCACCAGCGCCTCAGTTTCCCCCGTTCTGCTTCCCTTGGCAAATGGCTTGTGACTGTGTTCTATATAAATGCAAATTGCTACTATTCAAACTGTTTTAACACCCGAGATTTCTCTAGGGATTCCTGGGTGAGTTGAAGTCCAGGGCTTAATTTATTTAAAATCGGGTTATAGAAATTCACAGTTTTCAGTACATTTCTTCAAACAAACTAGATTAATTTTAAGCTACCCTAAATAGAAGCCAAAAAAAAATAAAAAGTTTTCCAGTGTTCTGAGTGCTGCCTGCATTTAAGGACATGGCCAGCTGTGTCCTCAGGCTGAAGAGGACCCGCCGGGCTTGGGTGCTAGTCTCTTTTGTTGTCGTTAACTTGCAACTGTTCCTTTTCAGCTCACAGAACTGTGGGGCATGTTTTCCTCTTCATATTAATTGGATTTTAAAGTGACCTTGTCTATGTATCGATTTGAATTAAAATTTTCTACATCAAGGTCAAGTTGGCACACATCCTACAGTCCAAATAGTATAAAACCATGCGCTGCCTAACAGGGTATCGACAGGACAAGTGGGGGTGTCACGGTCCAGGCTGGCGGGGGGGCACCTTGGTGCCCTCCTAATGCAGGTGGGAGGAGGCGGATCTGTGGGGGACCCCTCCCCCGCCTGGACTTGAGTCTGCCTCCTGCTTTGTTGGGGGAAGAGTGCCCCTGAGCAGCTCAGAGTGCAGAAAGTGCTGCTCAGGGGCGCGGGTTCAGGATGAGGCTTCAGCCCGTCTGCGTTCGCACAGACCACCCCGAAAAGGATCGAGAACTTGAACTGTCGAGCCAAGACCTCATCTGTTGAGTCCCCGTCTCCAAGCTTCCCGCTTAACATCTCTCCACATGGGTGTTTCGGCAACACCCTCAACTTAACAAAGGGAAGTGGCCGCCCCGTCTCTGCTCTCTCCCCTCCTTTCTCATCTCGCCTCAGTAAAGAGCAAAACCACCGACCTGGTGCCCACACCAGACGCCGAGCTGTTGGCGGCCTCCCGGGGCGTGCCTCGCCGTGTCATAGAGCTAAGGGTGAATCTGCGTTTTTGGGGGCAGACCCCCCAGGAGGCAGGGAAAGCCTGGGTGGTCCTGCACGTTTTTCCCAGGCCACATATAAGACCGCCCCTTGGGGGAGTGTTCCCTGGGACACCATTTGGGGTGTGCTTGTCTGTACAACCACCCCCCCACGCTGTCCCCGCCCTTCAGAACCTGTGACAACTTGGGCAGGCGCTGAACCGAGTGTTCTGGATGGTACCAGGCAGCTCAGTGACCATGCGGTGCCCTGCCCTGGAATTCCTCGGGTACACCGGGAGCTCCACCTGTGTGGCACCTACGTTAGTTACTTCAATCAGATGTCACTTTTGTCGCCTCCTTCAAGGCAGGAGCCACATCTGGCACTTCCTGACCTCTCTGGGCCTCAGGTTCCACCTTTAAAAATGAGAGAGCCGGGCCCTGGCCGGGCGGCCCGGCTGACTGGTGTGTTGTCCTGAAGGCCGGAACGCCACGGGTTCAGTTCCCTGGCCGGGGCACCTACGGGAGGCAGCCGGACGGTGAGTCTTTCTCACATCAGTGTTTCTCTCTCCCTCTCCCTCTCTCTTTCCTTCTCCTTCTAAAAATCAATGAATGTATCCTTGGGTGAGGACAAAAAAAAAAAAGAGAGAGAGAGACAAATGATTTTTTAAATTCTTTCCAGCTCTGAAGTTGCATGGTTCTCTCAGCCGGCATCTGCGCCTGGCGAGTCCCGGTGCGCGCACACTTACTTATTCATAAACAAGTGCTCGTTGGGACAGCTTGCTTCATCCTCTCTTTCTTCGGAGTTAGTACACGGCGGTGGGTTCTTAGCGCTGTGCTGCGCTGTAGCTGTGCCGCCGGCCTCTCCCTCCCTCCCACCGCCCTTCCAACTATGCTTTGAAAAATATCACTTAAAGTGCGGCAGACCTCTTAAGGATACCTACGCGTTAGCCTTGTACCTTGTTTGTACCTGGAAAATAACATCTGTGGATGGCTGGATGGTTGGCTTCTCTTTTTTTAACGCTACCCTTCACCCCCCGCCCGTGGCCCCTGCCACCTCTGGACCTGGGTTCCTCGTGCACATTAGCTTTTGGTCCGTCCACCTGCCCTGTGTCCTAGACGCAGATATTGCTCAAGTTCAAAGCGCTTTTCCTGCGCAGGCCCCAGAGGAACAAGGCTTCAAGTGACCGGCCCCTCCTAGGGCCTGCCAATCTCAGTGGCGTCCCAACCCCGTATTTGCTAAGTCTGTGTTAGATAGCATTTGGTGGCAGACCAGACATAAATACTTTTGCTATCATCCCCACTTTTGTTTCCACTTTGCCTTCCTGCCTCGTGACTCGCCTCACCGTAGCGAACCAGAAGGGCTCTTTGCTCAGCGGGCGGCTGCTGTTAGACCCCCAACTTCAGCCCCAGCCGCCCAGCCTGCAGCCAGCGCTGATGAGGAGCTCGGCAGTGACAGCGTCTCTGAGGGCACTTCCCTGGACAGTCAGTGACTTGCTGGGAGGCCCTCTGGCTTCCTTTTCCAGTCACCTCAGTCCCTGTTGAGGAAGCACAGTGCCTTCTTTGACTCTTCACAAATTGCCATTGAACACTCACAGAGAGAGGCGCAGGAGGAGTGTTGAGTGAGCTCTTTGGAAATGTGATGCTTAGTATAGAAGAAGGGTTACCTTGGCAACAGCAAGCCTGCTTCATTACCAGATGGCATTAGCTTTATTTGTGGTATCCCAGAGCAGTTGCCAAGAACCGACCTATAGCCCCTGTCACTGGGCGTTTTGCCTGTGACCATGACCAGCATTGGCCAGTTTGCAGATGGCGTCCATCGGCCTGTGTGTGAGGTGCTGCCATATCCATCTACCCAGACTCCAAGGTCATTGCAGCCTGGTGCACCCAGATACATTAAAACTGGCCCAGGCCAGATACACAAGAATCTGAGTCACTGTAGAGTAACGCGAGGGCTAGAAAGAACGCCAGGGAACGCACGCTGTGCTCTAGCTCGATGGCGGAGCGTGAACGGCTCGCTCTGCCCTTTCCGCCACACTGCGCTGGAGACCAGCAGCTGCTCCGTTGAGTTCTGCGCCACACCCAGAGCCATGTGTCCCATGGATCATCGTGTTTAATTTCCCCAACAGGCCCTGCTGCTTGTCCCAGCCGAGTAAACAGGCACAAGAGGTCTTTTGACTTGCTCTTGGTCCCACTGCCTGCAAGTGGCCGATGTGAGACCGCAGCCCAGTGCTGTCGGCCGTCCCTCCTAACGGCCTCCTTTGGGAGTCAGTAAGAAGCACATTTCTGTTTGCCCTCAGGGCCCAGCGCACTGTCAGCCGCTCTCGGCACACCCCTCAGTCGCAGGCGTGGCGCGAGCTCACTGGAGGCGGCAGCACTGCAGGCTCAGCTTGGACATTAACTGGCTTCCCGTCTTCTCCTCCGTGAAGCCCCAGCACCTGGGCAGAGCCTCCACGGGACGTGTCCCCAGCCAGGCCCTCGGCCGCACCAGCCATCTGGGCACCATCTCGCGGACCCCGCGCACTTCCCCTGAGACAGGGCTGCGGTCGTCTTCGGGAGGCACGAGGGTGGGGATGCTCAGAGACCTGGCTCCAGAGCCTCGGACCGATGGGCTTCGGAATTGGGTGTAGAGCTTCATTATTGCCGTGTTAAAAACTGAAAAAGCTCTAACTGTGCACATTCGACCCAGGTGAGCACCAGGACCCTCCCTGGCTCTGTGCAGTAGTAAAGATTGACAAATGCCAGAGAGCTCTATGCATCTGAAAGGTAACGAAAGTAAACCAGAACAAGACTTCCTGATACCAACTGTCCATGAACGACTGCAGCCGGGATACGCACAGGCCATTGGGATCCTCAGGATATAGGTGCATGTAGGGTAAGGAAAAAAGTGGAAAGGAAAGTGTTCGCCCTAGTTCAGAGTCACACAATGAAAAAAATAATTTAACCTATCACCCTGGCCAAGTAGCTCAGTTGGTCAGGGCATCATCCCAATATGCCAGAGGTTGCGGGTTTGATCCCCAGTCAGGGTGCTACAAGAATCAGCCAATGAGTGCACAAATGAGTGGAACAACAGATTGGCGTGTGTGTCTCTCTCTCACACGCGCGCACGTGCGCGCGCGCTCTCTCTCTCTCTCTCAAAATCAATTTAAAAAATTTTAACCTATCAGAATTATTTGTTCCTCTTTCCTTCCTCGTGTTCTTGAAGTACCATTTCCCACTGAAAAGAACCAGGGCTGCCTGAGGAAATGTCCTCAGGCCAGCTTTGCATAAGACACCCTAGAATCTCAGGCACCAGAGAGCGAGAGGCATCCGAGAGGCCAAAGTTATGATGCAAAGGCTCTGCAGCAAGGAGATGCCCACCAGCCACAGGCAGGACAGTTCGAGCGTCGGTAAGCAGAGTGAGCGTCAGACAAAAGCACATCAAATATGCTTAAATCTATGAGTTTATAATAGCACTAGGGGAGACAAGCTAATCCCATCTACATTGGGAGAAAACGAGGGATGCGTTGTTTGAAGAACTGGTAAATAAAGAGAAAGGAAGGAGCACTTACCCCGCTTTTCCCATGGAATGAACTCTACCGCTGGACAACCAGATAGCAAAGGAGGGGAAGCTTTTCTTTTAAAAGTGCTCCAACCCGTAAATGAAAACAGAACGATTGCCTGGGAACACGCTGTCGGGAACCCTGGGCAGTTAACGGGTCGCCCACTGCCAGCCGCACAGTGAGACGCCTGACCTCGCGTGCCGCCCGTTGGTCAGCTCTGACACTGCCCGTGAAGGAGTCTTGACCAAAAAAAAAACAAAACCAAGCTCGAATCCCATCTAATTACCCACTGACAGGAAGCACAGAGCAAGGAGGCACATGGGAAGCACACCCCAGGGAGACCACCCGCCAGGTCCGCCTGTGGGAAGCTCGAGGGGAAAGTGCCCGACTTCGTCCACAAATCAAGTGGGTTTGGTAGCAGGAGAAGCGTAGCTTTCGTTTAGGAGAGGCTTCTGAGGCCTGTCCGCCAGTCACGCTGCGTGGATGGTGCTTGGGTCCTGACACAGCAGCCTTTCGCAAACACGCCCTGTGGGGGCTGCGGGAACCCGAACGCCCCGGGATGGAGAAGCGGGGGTGGGGGGCATTTCTCGTCTCAGATGCGGGAGCACCGTGGTTAGGCTTTGCTCTTTTCACAGCCCTTCTCTTTCAGAAATACAGAATGAAATAGTTACACGTGAAATAATGCCATAAGTTATTTGTTTCAAAAAAACACAGAAAGAGAAAAGCAGGTAGGGGAGGGGGTGAAACAAGATTTGCCAAGGGTTGTAATTGTTGACGTTGGAATGGGTCCCCGGGAGGTCTTTAGATCATTTCATTTATTTCTGTATATTACTTAAAATCTGTGCCCTAGCTGGGTTCAGTTGGTTGGAGCATCATCCCACACACCAAAAAGGTCGCGGGTTCAATCCCTGGTCAGGGCATATACCTAGGTTGCAGGTTCAGTCCCCAGTTGGGCGCATACAGGAGGCAGCTGATCGATGTTTCTGTCTCATATCGATGTTTCTCTCTCAAATCAATAAACATATCCTCGGGTGAGGATTTTAAAAAATCTATAATAAAAGATCTAAAGAAATAAATTAAGTTGGTACTTCTGGAGGGGCGTGGATTTTATTTTTCTTTAATAGCACCTATTGCTAGCAAGAACAGAATGAAATAGATGTGTTCATACCTTTCTGGTTGGCATAACCCTGTGGCAGTTTGTATCAAAAGCCTTAAAAATTTGTATTACTTGCTTCAGTAATTATAGTTCTACAGATCTATCCTCAAGAAATAACCCCAAATGTAGAGAAAGCTTTGCGAACAAAAGTGTGTGTCGCAGCCATAAAACAAAAAAAGGTAAATATAAAATTTCTGGTATTTTCAATGTTCCCCCCCCAACCCCCCAAATTCCAACTTAAGAAACTTGAGAAATTACTAAGGCAATTTACCAGTTATTTAAAGTCAGCTAGACTTTGGGGTGTTTTTTCGTTTGTTTGTTTTTTTAAGGAAGCAGTTGCTTAAGTTATCCTTGCTTATTAGCAGAGAGCCGAAGTGCGCAGCCGGATCCAGCGGCCCACCGTTAGACCTCACATGGCAGCCTTCCACGGGGGAGGCCGTTCATTTCAGTGCTTGCAATCACAAATTGTATCTCGCTTCCTTTGCTTCCCGCCCTCTCTTCCTGCCAATAAACTGCATGTGAACGAGAGACACAGTTGCTGTTCCTACCTTTGTGGTTAATTGGCCCCCTTCAGTAGTGACTCCCAGTTGTATGAGAAATGACCTCTTCAGTGTTACATGGTGTAGTTACATGGTGTAGCTATAAAAGTGCCATGTGGAAATATAAGTACAATACAGTTAATAAAATAGGATATTTTTATTAACATTTTCTTAAATATAAATAAGTGTTCCGTACTTTTTTCTTGCCCAGTTTATATTCTGTACCATTTTGGGCATACAAAAATGGAGAGGTCAGCTCAGAGCTAGAAGTTACTGAAGGAATAGCTATCAGGAACAGGTGTTAGGAATGCTCACCAGTACCTGGGACTAATCAAGGAAAGAGGAAGGGTGTTGTGGAAGACAGTCCGCGGGACAACCGCACAGAACGGGGAACTAGGAAAGGCTGGCTGGGTGGCGCCCGGAAACAGGCCACGGTTCGGGGTGGGGCTCTGTCCTGTGCCGGCCAGCCGGACTCCTTTCAGCCAGTTCTAGGCTGTCATCCTCATCGGTGCGACCAGATGCAGACCCTCAGGGCCTATGCCAAGTACCCCTCTGGGGTCTCATCTAGGAAATGAAGAGGCCAGGCAGAGCGCGGGGCCACACGAGCCCCCAGATCAAAGGAAGGTGCCGCGCCTGTCCTCGGTGTTAGGTGGTTCCAGCAAGCACAGTGGGGCGCTTTTTCCCTGGCGTATGTGAAACTGTGTTTTTTAGGTTTTTTTAAAAATCCATGTACTCCCTTGCAGTTCTAAAAGAGTAAAAACACTTAAATGTATTTCCAGGAATATGTTTCTTTTTGGAGATACAATTCAGCTCCTCTGTACTTCCCTTCAGAATTTACCTGGCGCTGCCTCACCACTGCTGAGCAACCGTTGTAAACGTATGGTTCCACGGGGGCGGGGGGGGGGGTACCTGCCCTTCGTCTCCATGGCACTCTCTGCGTACAACCCCCGTGTACGGGGGCCACGGTGCCACGTGCGCCCGCCGACCTCTAGCGCGCCAGGAGAGCCTTTGAGGAAGATAGGCTTGGGGCAGAGAGTAAGCTTCCGGAACTCATCCTGAGAGTCTGTAAGCCCAGATCGTCCCTGCAGCCGGGGGGTTCGGTGAGCTGGGCCCGCGGCGCCTTTAGTGGTTACGGAAGAGCTTGTTCTGCTGGGAGCGTGTTTCTGGGTGCTTCAGGATGCCAGCACAAAGGGCGGCCACCAGCCCTTCCTCGTGTCCTGCCTCGGTGTCCCCTGGCGCGTTGCAGAAACAGGAGGGAAAGCCCATCTTTTCATTGTGTGTGTGATTTGCATGTTCACGTGTAAGTGCTCACATGTGCACACATGTGTTCTGACAGGTGACCTTGGGGAAGGTGCTGAAAGTGATTGTCGTCATGCGGAGCCTGTTCATTGACCGGACGATAGTGAAGGGGTACAGCGAAAACGTCTACACGGAAGACGGCAAGGTGAGCGTGCTGCGGCCTGCGGTGTGTCTTGTCTTTTGTTCCCTGGGTCAGAGCGACTGCCATGGGCCCCCCGGTGCCTGGCAGGAACCACGAGCAGTCAGGGCTGAGGTGATCAACCAGCCCACATCTGGCAGTGTGAAGAGGGACGCTCTTCAAAATCATCTCTCCCTTCATTTTTCACCCAGCTTCTGCCATTCCCTTTAAGCCCGACGCCCTCAGCTGGGTTTCTGATTTATCTCCTCAGACCCCAGTTGCCTCATTAAATGTGTCTTCTGAGGAAATGTTTTTTTCCCCTACTCGCGCAGCACATCAATACCCCAGCGTTCAGCATTTTGCTTTTCCCAGAACCGTGAGGAAAATGCGAGTTAGTTTGGCACACGAGCTGCCGACAGTCTTTTTCCGTGAAACCAGCAAGCAGCCCTCAGTGAGTTGCTTGTCCACAGCAGCCCGTGCCAAGCACTGCAAGTGAAGATGCGTTCTTTCCATGGGTGATTTGTTTCATGGAAAGTTCACCCGTGGGAACCCCCGTTGCTCGCGGCAGCTGCTGTCCAGACGGCTCTGGGGAGCGTCGGGGGACGCTAAGGGGGCTGGCAGCCTGCGTTTGTGTTTGCTGCCCAAGGGTGACGAGAGCTCTGCGAGGTGCCCCCACTGCGCCCCGGTCCCGGCGGCACCTGGGTGCTGTCTCTCTCTCCGGAGCTTTCCGTTCTCTCCTGGGTCCTGCGTAAACTTAGAAGTTTGTTAGCTCTGGCACTTTCCACCAACAGCCACAGGAGAATGAGGATAGAATGTTCTCAAAAAAAAAAAAAAAAAAGACATGGCACATGTAGCTTAGTTCATGGCTGCAGACACGGGAGATCTGACCATAAAGTCCGAGCTGTGCACTTTGAACAAGTAACCCAGCCTTTCCACCTCTCACACTGGAGTCGGCTCCGTGCAAGCCTTCCGACAAGCGCACAGAAGCCTCGCCGGGAGTAGCGCGGCTTTCCTGCAGGGGAGATTTCCTCCTCCTCTTTGGAAAAACCAGGATAGCCTGGCGCAAGCGTAGGGGTGGAGTAGGTAACGGGGGGCAGGCAGGACCTGGTGTGTGTGACTCATCAGCTTGGGTGGGGGCTCCGGCTGAGACCTCTGCGCCGCGGGTCAGTGCCCGGGGCGGGGGTGCCGGGTGGGGGGGAGTGCGCGCCTCCCTGGCCGCCGGCCCCCAGTTGGTGTCGCGTGGCGACAGGGGTCTTGTTGCCTTGCTCAGGGTCTGCAGCTCTGTAGGCTCACCCGGTATCAACCGGCCCTTAAGAATAAACACATAAAATGTTAGGCACTAATAATGACCGCGCTGTAGGAAGAGGAGCCAAATTCAGAGCGCAGAGGACGCCTACTCCGAATCGAGAGTGTAAGGAGTGAGATTTTACCTGCTCTGTGTGAGACCTTTGATGTGATATTTACTTAACGGCCTGATACCAAAAGTGTTCAAAATAATAGTATAATGCACTTAGGACTCTGCCACCTAGCAAATACCCAATAAATACTAACGTGTTTTTTTATTGTTATTACTATTTTTCTGCACTTAAAACAAGGCAATTAGAAAGTAGTCTCAGACATATCCTGGCGCTTCTCCCTCATTACCCTCCTCAGTGGCTTTAGGTAGTTCCTGCCCTCGCATCTGCCCCTGGACCCCCAGTGTCCCCGGTCCCCTTCTCTCTGCCCCTGCCCCTTGGCCGCTATCATTCACCCTCTAGTGCCACGTGTCTCCCACGCCGGGGTCACTCCTGACCTGCTCTTGTGCCCCTCCTCCTCCCCAGGTGCACGCAAATTTAGCCTGTCCCAAACTAAGCTCACCTTCTCCCTTCCGAACTCGGCCTCCCTCCGCGGCTCCTCGCTCTGGTGAAAGGCCCCACCGTGTAATTGCTCAGCCCTTGCTTCCCTCTCTCCCGCACCCAGCCTGGCAGCGGGTGCTGGCGAGTCTCCCTCTTCCACATCTCTCCGACGGGCCCCTCCTGACTCTCTCTGCCCCTCGTAGGCTCGTCACCTCTCGGCCGAGTGACCACGCCAGCCTGCAGCCTCACCACCCCCCCACCCCCGCAGTCTGCCCTTCACTTGGCTTCCAGAGCCGTCTCCTAAAGGGCGATTCTTGCTTTTCGCCATCTTCCCATGGCCCAGAGCAGCCTCCCAACACAAGAAAGGGAGGTGGTAATAGGTGTTAAGCCCAAAGCAGTCCACGGTCAAAAACGTGTGAGGCGCTCTGGGTTAGAGGAAGCTCAACAGGCCTCTTCACTGCAGAAACTCCTCAAGCCTTTGGTTTGCTTATGGGCCTCACGAGCCTTCCGTCGGGGGTGTGTAGTGTGCCGTGTTTTCCTGTCTTATTTTACTACCAAATTCTTCGCTTCTTCCTTTGCTCTCAGAGCATATTGGGACACCGGCATTCTGCAGAGCGCGCTTCCAAGCGCTCCAGCGCGTAGACCGTGATCCGGACTCCTCCGCGGGCCCCCGGGGCCTGGCTCGCCTTCCTTTCTGCCCTCAGACGCGTCTCGTCTTCCTTCCAGCCTCTCGTGCTGCTGGGGCTGCCAGGACGCTCGGGACTCTCACAGACGTTGGCACCCGCTGTGCCCTCGGCCTGGGTGCCATCGCCTTCTCGCCCGCCTGATACACCTCTCTGCTCGTCACGCGGGCTGAGCGCCGTCCCCTTCTCCTCCCGTCCCCGTCGGAGTCCTCCCGGGGCGCAGGCTCGGGAGATGGCAGGCCCGGGGCTGCCTCGCTCTCGGCACAAATGATCGTTGTTAAATCACCCGAAGCGTTTGGGACAGTCTTTTTCTCTAACTAGAATTAGTACGTCGTGGTTATTTTTTACATGATCTATCTTACAATTAATAGAAATACTAACATACGGGGTATTGAAAGTATCCAGCCATGGAATATGAAAAACAGGCATCTACTCAAGAAGATACAAGAAACATTGTATATAGCGCAATGATGCCTCGGTCACCTTCAAAATGGGCATCTTGGGACCTCACGCAATTCTCCCAGTTGCCATCAGCTGTCCCGTCGCATTTTCCTGCATCTCATCGATGGTCTGAAATCTCTTCCCTGTCAAAGGCAATATTCGTTTTGGGAAAAGCCAGGTGTCACAGGGCGCCAAATCTGGGCTGTAGGGTGGCTGAGTCACCTGGATGATTTGATGTTTCACCAAAAATCTCTGCACGAGACGTGATGCGTGAGTGGGTGCATTGTTGTGATGAAGCTGCCAATCAATCACCAATTGCCCATAGCTGTGGCCTTCTGAATCATTCGAATACTTTCTGCAGGAGAATATTCAAGCTTAACACAAAATTTGATGCAAATTTGTTGCTCTGTGTGCTCAGTCATTTTAAATGCGACGGCCACACAGTTCACATGCTCACTCAATAGTGTCTAACATCCCCACCGACTAGTACAGTGAAGGCGTCATTGTTCACACATGCACATTCCAGTCCGTTCTCCTTGGCTGCCTGGTTACATCGATGTGGCGCACACTGTTCTTGTTACGTTAACAGTGGCTGGACTTCTTCTGGACAGACCTCCAGTGTTAGTCTGGTCAGCATTGTACCAAAGCAAACTCTGCCTGCAGCGGTTATTGAGTCCTAGGCTCATTTTCCAGATAAGGAGACTGGGACCTAGAATGTAAAGTGACTGGCCCGCAGTCACACGGAGCCAGACTGCAAACCTCCCTTTTTCGGGAGCTCCTGAGGGCCCTGACTCTGTCCCGTGACTGTCCCCTGAGGATAGACCTCAGTCCCTGGGCCACAGAAGCCCAGTAACACATGGCAGGGGTCATGAGACAGCCCACATGAGCTGTGAAAATGCTTTCTCTGGAATGGAAGGGGAAGAATGAAAAATCAGAGATCGGCACTAAAGGAAGCAGCAGGGAGCAAAGCTGTAAATCAATCAGAGAATCGAGGACACACACGCACGTGCACATGCTCCTGTTTGCCCAGGGAGCCATGAGCGCGGGCCTTCCGTTCATCAGAAAGGGAATGCGTGGGTCCAGGAACCCGCATCCTGCCATGATATGTGTCACCAAGGCAGCGAGGGAGGCCCTTTGTCCCCTTGACAGTGGCAGGCGCTGGCCCGGGTGCTGAGCAGCAGCCCGCAGACCAAGACTAGCCAGGCTGTAGGGCTGAGTCCGCCTGTGAGCTGAAAGGCACTTTAACCGCGTTTGGCCAAGCAGCTCTCACAGGACTGCTGCGCCCAGAGTCAAATCCCAGCCAATTGGATTGGCCCCTTTTTTCAGAGCACTTGACAGACGATAGAAGTGAAGCCATGCAGCTGTTACTAGTCTTCTGCTTTGAGGACCGCTACTGATATATGTGAACCTAGATATACTTATGTACAGGTTAGCACTGGTGCAGTCGACGTGTTGAGAGGTCTGGCTTGACCCAAATAGACGGTGACGTTGGGAGGGTGCCCTTGGCGCTCAAGGTGTGGCCCAGCACAGCAGACCTTTGCTTGAAGCCTGGCCGGTCCCTGGATGCGCCCTGCACCTGCTCAGCCGCTGGGGGTGCCCGAGCCTAGGGGGCGGGGCAGGAGGGCGTTTGCTGCAGCCACGGACATGGTGGGCGTGGCGTAGAAAGCCTCTCTTGGGCTTCTGGGCTGTAAACTTCCGTGTCTGCAGTCATATCTGTTCTCCAAACCCAGGGCCACCAGCATGTTCCAAAAGGCTCTCTGACCCCTGTGGCTGCCGTGGTGGCCCCGCTGCACCCCACTTTCCAGCCCGGCAGCTTTCCTCTCAGAACCGCAGCAGGGTTGGCCGCTGGGGAAAGGGCCCAGCCCTGCCCCCTCACCCACGGTGCATGTTCTTGATGCCGAGCACCGGCAGACTGATTCCTCTGAGGAAATACAAAAATGTTTTTAAGACTCACTGACCTGGTATTCACCGCAACCAAAGAGGCACAAGGAGCCGTGACTCAGCACATTAAACAGCAGGTTTGAACTGACTACCTGGCCATTCTCCTGATTTTACTACCAGTCGGACTTAACTGAGAAAATGCAAGGGTCTCAGTTGAGTTTGTCTTATTAAGGGATTTAGGTTGTTAAAGCCGCAGCTTCATTAACTATCCCATATCAATTAAAAAGGGAAAGAAAGGAAGGCTGCTTTTAGCCTCCTGGCATAAGAGAGGAAGAGAAACGGTGGTATCAAAGGGAACCTTCAAAGGCAGCTGGCCTGTCTCCAGGGCAACTTCTGATCCCCGCATTCTTCCCACTTCAAAGTTGGGGGGAGGGGGTTGGGCCGGGAAGCTTGAATCTGATTTCTCTAATAAGTGTTGGCATCAGCCCTGTTTGATATTAGATGCAGGGAACATTTTGATTTGCTATAGCCTTTGAAATTGTTCAGACGACCTTCAGAAAAATGGCCTCTTGTTACTAATGGGGGAAGGGCGCGGGCGGAGGGTGGAGGGGGGCGCCCCGACGTAACTGCCAGGGAGAGGGCGTCCAGAAGCTGTGGCTTTTGCAGTTTTTTAGTAACAAATGTGCGTCCTGATTGAAGGTGAGGAAAGTTCAAGAGTGGCAGACTGGTAACTGCGTTCTTTGGTAAGATTCGTTCATTCTTTCATCCTCCAGGGAAGGGGGGGTGGCTAAGAGAACCAAGCAGTTAGGGTTTGAACACCTGGGCAGCCATGGAGAAATCCGTCCCCGCTGCTGGTTGATGACGTCCCTGCAGACGCGTCATCTCTGGACCTTGTGAGACGAAGCCACGGAGAAACAAAAGCTTTAAAAAGCTGACGGCCCTGTGAGGCTGATGACTTTTATTTGGAAGTGTCAGTTTCAGATAACTTAGAGTTCATTGTGTTATTTTCTAAAGTGAAGAATTGATCGCTTTCTGATGAGCTGCCGGAATTTTCACTCGCTGCTAAAAGCGCCCTAGTGCGGTGCTTGTCGCCCTGTAGGCCTGGAAGCAGCTCGCCGTGCGGAACTCGGCGAGAGGCTGCCCGAAAGCCTGCGGCCGCCCAGGGCAAGGGCTGCGGTCGCCGGCCACCTGGAGTCCGGCCGAAAGGCTGTCTTCCTGCAGGTGACGAGCGGCGCCTCTGGAGGCTGCCCTGGTTTCGGATTCTCCACCACACGTTAACCCTGTGGCGCTGGATGAGTTGCTTAACTCTGAGCCTCAGCTTCTCCACCTGGGAACTGGAAATAACTTCATCACCCTCGTGCGGTGGCCGGGAGCATTTGAGGAGAGAACGCGGGTGCGGCGTCATCGTTGGTGAGAGGCCCCTGCCTCGCCGGCCGGGGCGGAGGCCACCGGGGCTGGCCGTCGCGGCAGTTAGAGCCCTGGCCCACTGCCATGGGGTCGCTCTGGTATTTCTTTTCACTGAGTACGTTTCATTGTCACCATTTTCACTAGTTCTTCCTGTGCGTTGAGAGGGCTGTTGCCGTCTTGATGACTGACCTGAAGACAGACGTGTCTCTGCCAGGGCACTTGGTCACCTGTGGCGTCCATTGTAGCGAAACTGAGAACAGACCATACTCCCACCCCTGAAATACGCCTCCCAACCCCCACAGCCCCGGAGGCCGCTCCCAGGGCTGGGCTTTCGGCCACCGGTTCCCCTGAGGTTGGTTCTTCATTTCAGGATCTGTCTGATGCCTGCCCAGAATTCCGAGGGATGCTTTGCTTGCTTTTTCCCGACACTGTAATTCAGAATAATTCCCCATTCATCGGGCTGAAAGCACACAGCTCCCAGAACACTCCTGTGGGAACACCGTCCCAGCAGAAACGGCAGCCCCTCTCTCTGCCTTCGCAGCGGGCAAGCTGAAGCTAATGAACATTCACTCGGGTCAGCCCTGGCCGCCTGAAATGAATTTTCAAAATCTTCCTGGCCCTGAGGAGAGACGGGCTGTCGACCCCAGAATGCCTGCTTCAGTGTCTTTCTTTGGCGTAAATCTAGCAGAAAATCATGTACACACCGCCTGCTGTGCCTTCCCAGCAAAAGCAGAACCCATTGTCATCGGATCCCTTTCTTACCTGAGTGCACCTGGTAAATGGGGCGTATTGTCCACCGTCTTTCTGTCCCAGATGGTCCAGGCTGTTCCCTAGGGTCCCAGATAATGCAGTTAAACTGCCTTTCAAAAAGAGCAGCGTGCGCACATTAAACAAGCAGGGTGTGTTTTGAGAATCCGCAGCCAGGCTCGCAAGTCAGGCTCCTAATGAAACCGACGTGTATTTCTCTCTAGGGGATTTTTCTGTTAAAACCTTTTGCTGTACTGAAGGGTCCTTTAAAAAAAAAAAATTTCATCTTTGAAACAAAAACTGAAACTTCTCCATCTGTCTGCAGACCCTTCCTCTCCCGGCCCTTGTTTTTATCTTGGTGTGCCTTGTGCGGTGGGAACAGGCAGGAGGGGGCAGCAGTGGCGAGAACTTCAGAAGACACAGCTGTGATCATAGACACGGCAGGAGAACGCATCAGTTCCAAGTTCAGACATGGGCGTTACTCCTCCTGGAATTCGGATTTAGCACCTTTGTCGGGTCTTGGCAGCGATCTGGTAGAACTAAAAGGCACAGCACCGCGTTCACCCTGCAGTCCCGGGATAGTCCGTAAAGCTGCATCGTCCACGCCCCGGGCTGCACTGCTGGCCGGGAGAGGGCCCGAGCCTGCCCCTCCCTGCAGGGGCCAGCCGCCCAGCAGGCCCGCTCCGCGGCGGCCCTCACACGGGGAGCTTGCTGCCGGTGTTCTTCCGCGCTTTCCTTCACACTTGCCTGGAAGGAACACGTCGTCCCCCCACCCCCACCCCGTCCCCTAGAAATTACTAACCTGTTGAGTTAAAATTTTAATTCCTAAAGATTTAAAAAAAATTCTTCCCCCATCATTTTGTTTAACCAAGGTGGGGGGTGCGTGGTGCAGTGATTGAAAATTGACACCACCTTTCTGGAGAGCAGTTTAGCCAGGATAGAAAGAGACAGGGGTTTCGGGGGCTTTTGTGGAAATCCAGGAAGGGCAGGGTGCCAGCGGGGGAGGGGGGTGGATTTGAACGGCTTCCCTCGACCAGTGTTCTCTGGAGGTGTGTCGGGGCTGGCCCCGCCAGAGCCCCGCCGTGGCCCTCGGAGCTCAGGGCCGTTCTGTTGCCCTCAGGGTTTCCAGACGGGGCAGAAAGGAGGAAGCCCGGAGGACGGGGTGGGCTGTGTGTCTGTTCACAGCCCAACTTTTACTTTCCCAGGACTGTTTTCAGAAAGCCAAGTTTTGGTGGTTTCCTCTAGACAGAACTGTCACCTACCAAATGCAGCACTTCCCTTCCTGTCTTCGTAGAGAAGTCCTCCCATCTGATCGCGTCTCACGCTCCCAGGAGTTTCAGAATCAGCGCCACAGCACACAGGCTTAAGGCGCCACGTCTCGGCTCTCCCCCGCGACCACTGGCCAACCCCAAAGGCAGGTTCCCGGAGGCCCATGGGCCAGGCGTTTCAGTTTGCTCAGCTCTTGGACTCACATGCTAGAGCTGACTCTTTGGCACCAGGGGACACACTGGCGGCACCTCGTTTACTCTGCGCTGTCCTCCAGCCCCCTGCCCGCTCTGGGGGGGGGGGCCGACGCTGGCGGTGCTGTGCTCATTCATTCTTAGATAGCGGGAGAGCGCCCATTCGACGACGCCTGCAAACGTGCGACCCCAGAGTGGTTCCGGGGAGGCTGTGCGCCTGGGGGACTGACGGCACGGCCGCAGTGCCGCCCGCCGGGCCTCTGCCTCCCCGAGTGGCCGCAGGGGCGCCCAGGGCCTTGGCACCTGGAGAACACCACGGAAACCGACGCGGGAGCAGACTCTGTGGCCAGACCCTGCGGGCCGGGGCCTGCGGCGGGAAACCATGCAGGTGTCGCCAGGGCTCCTGGGCCCGCCAGGTGCGGGTGCCATCAGGCGGGGCCACCCAAAGAGGCCTACCAGTCACCTGGGCAGGTGAAGGGCTCCGAGCCGTGTCCGTCATGTGGAAAGTGAGGTGGGCGTGGAGGCGCCGTGCGGTGCTCCCCGGCTGGGAGCTTTTCTCCCCTCAGCAAAGACCCGCCGCTCCCCACGACATGGGAGGGCCCAGGCAGGACCACGTAGACTCAGGAGGTTTCAGGCAGTTTTAAATGCTATGAAACTTAAGTTTTTGAAAGACTAAAGAGAATCAAGATATAACAGGCATGGGAATAACATTTCAGATGAGTCGTTAGGCAGCGCCCGTCGGATGGGATGTCGGATGGGGTGACGTCTGAGCTCCAGGAGCTGCAGGGGGGCCGCGTGAGGTGCGTGGGGGAATAGTCCTTGCAGAGGGCGCAGCTGGGGCGGAGGCCCCGGGACAGGGTCGGCCTCGGCTCTGGGGCCTTGGGTACAGCCGGTGCCTCCAGGTGACCTCTGCGAATCCCTTCATTGGCCTCCTGGAGTCGCCGTTGCCACCAGCGTTCCAGCGGGGCGTTTAGAGCCCTCCAGCCCAAGGGTTGTTGCTCTGTGATCATGTTTTATTTTTTTCAAGCTTCATAGCGGGAGTTAGGGTATCATTTTTTTTAACTCCAGAGTCTTAAAATGGATGCTGATGATACTTCTTCTCTTTTCCCCCAGCTGGATATATGGTCCAAGTCTAACTATCAAGTATTCCAGAAGGTAAGTTACACTTTTTGCTTCTTTCAAGAGGCAGTAAGGGAAATGCGAGTGCTTTGAGGTATAAACATTGGCCTTTTTAAAAAGTGTAAAAAGCCAGACACAAAAGGCCACTCCTGGTTTGATTCCATTTGTATGACAGTATGGAAAAGACAGACCCTTCAGAAGAGAAAAACAGATCGGCGGTTGCCAGGGGCTGGGAGCGAGGGCAGATTGTCCCCAGCAGGGGCGAGGGCATGTGGTTGGGTGACGGGAATGTTCTGTGCATTAACTGTCGTGGCGACTCAGCAGCGGTATGTGTTCCGAAGCCAGTGGCGCTGTGTACCTGCTACGAATGGCGAATTTTATACATGTAAATTATACCTTTAAAAAAAATCAGGCTTTTCCGTTGTTCGAAGCTCAAGCCACGGTTTTTGTCTCCAGTTTCTCAGAGCCCTTGCGGTCCCTGCAGGTGCCGTGGGGACAGCCACGGGAGGCAGGCTCGTCCCACCCTCACCCTGCCCCACCCCCACTGCATACGCTGGTGCCCCTTTGTCAGACGTTGGGCTTCTTCATGAAACACTCTCTGGGAAATGTTAGGAGGAACATGAATTGAGACTAGAGAAAACCACCTCCCCGCTCCTGACGGGGGCGGGGGGCGCATCCCTGACCCAGTGCCGCCCCAGGGCTCAGGAGGGCTCCCCCACCTCCCCTGCCCGGTGCTCGGGCCGGGTCCTTCTGTCCCCGCCCCTCTGCTGGCCCTGCACCCCCGCACCGTGCAGGTGTGAGGTTGGTGGGAATGTCATTCGTTGCCGCGTCAAGTTCAGGATTATGTATCGGGCCCCTTTGCCATGTGCCAGGCACTAGGCCAGCTGCTGGGGATGCAGGGGAAGCCTGCAGACCGGGAGGCGCAGTGCGGAAGGCGAGCCCAGGTGTCACTTAGGGCATGCGGTCGAGAACGGCAGGAAGGGCCCCTTCGCGTTGGGCGGTCGCAGGAGGGAGGCCTTTCGGGACAAAATCTGAGCTGAGACAGGTAGCACGAGATGAGCCAGCCGTGTGAAAAGCCAGGGGAAGAGATTTTCAGGCGACGCAGGCGTCAGCGCAGGCCCTTGCACTGGGAGCCTGTGTGACTGGACCGTGCAGGGGTGAGAGGCAGAGGGCCCCTGGCGCGGGACTCAGCACTCAGTCTCGATTCGCTGAGAAGCCGTGGGAGGGAGGGATGCAGGGAGGGGCGGGGTTTTGAAAGCGGGGCCTACATTATTCCCACTGAAGCAATAGTCGTGTCCTAGGTGCACCCGGTAGTTAGCATAGGGCCTTTTTTCCACCCCGTGAAATTCACACGATACTAACCATTCTAGAGTGAAGGATCCCATGGCTTTTAGTGCTGACACAAGGTTGTGGCACCACCCCCTGTCTGGTTCCAAAACAGAAGCCCTTCCCACCCAGCAGTTGGCCGGAGGCTTTTTGGGTCAAAGGAGCGTAGCAGACCGGCCTGCAGTGGCGTCTGCCATGCATCAGGTTCACGTGGGTCCCGCACCCGCGTGCTGTGGAAGGGCGAGCCGAGGGCGGGTGCCGGCGGCCGGGGAGGAGTCCAGGGCTTGGCGCCACCTGGCTGGGGGCACTCATCGGACAGCCCAACCGCGTCACAGCCGCGTGCAGTGTGCTGCCGGGGTTGGACCCTGGAACAGAAGACGCTAATGGGAAACTGGTGAAATCCAGGTCATCTCTGGGGTCCAGCTCATCCTAAGTGACCGATACTGGTTTTTCATTTGTGCCGAACGCCCCGGGCATGAAAAGTGTTAACCGTGGGGGAGCCGGGTGAGGTGTGAACAGACGGGAAACGCGCACCGTCTTTGCAACTTTTTGGTAAATCTAAAGCTGACCCAAAGCTGATGTTTATTCAACAAAGAACATCACAGTCTGGACTCTTCCTACACTGCCTCCCCCAGCTGAGCCACCCAAAGCCGCGGAGAAGAAACTGCCTTCTCCCTGGCCTGGAACTGGGGGCAGTTGGCAGTCCAGGCGGCCGCAGTGCCCATCCCAGCGGCTGTACCCGAGGCCTGTGCGTGCCGACGGCCTCGGCCTTTGCTGCCAACTGTCCCTGCTGACGGCTTCTGCCAGTGTCCCCGCAGCTGGCTGGAAAGACCCCGAGGAGAAAGGACACTGGTCATTATCTGCACCTCGTCTCGCTCTGCTGGGGAGGAGCATTCAAGCAGCTTTGCGGCTCTTTTTAACCTGGCCTGTCTCTGTGTCCTCTGCGGCATCCCCGTGAGCAGGGCACACAAGGCGGGCGATGGCTTCTGGGGCACGGGCGTCGCGGCTCGTGACCCAGAGTTTTCACTACGGGCAGTCCCTATGCACACGCCCTCAAGGACGGAGGGCCTCGCCCACACCTGCCTCTGCACTGGTGTTGCCCATGTTCTGGGCGTGGTAAGCACTCCGAGTGCACGCAGGGGGTGGGCCAGGAAGCTGTGAAGTGTGTGAAGCGCGGATCTGGAGAGATGGAGTATGTTTTTATTCCGCCTTCCCTAAAAATAACACTTCTTGTGTTTGTCTAAAACTACACACACTAAAGCAGTGTTTATAATTTGATATTAGTCTAGTTGGAGAGATTTAGGAACACCTGCCAATTCCGTCCTTGTCATTTATGTTACTGTTGTCTGGAGAGTAGGATGGATGGGTGTGCGGGGGTGGGGCTTTCTCTCACCTGGTGGGCGGCGCATTGTCTGTACCGATGCAGTGCGCTCCTTTTATCGCCTCTGCCCTCGCCTGTTTGTAACCAGAGGGACTGGACCTCTGACGACGACCTGTGCGAGGTTCAAGAACCAGACAGGGGCAGGTGACAGTGCTTTCCAGTTAGCACTAAGGGCCGGTCACGCCAGCGTCCTCTTCCCGTTTCTGGAGCCCTGCCTCTTCCCCACCGGAACGTCTCCTGTGGGCTGGCAGAGGAACCGGTGTGTTGGAAAACAGTGTAGGAAGGGTTGGGCTTAATCCTTCATTGTAAAGCTCTCACCTAATTATCCTCGCACAGAAATGGTTTAGGACCCTGTTTTTAAACGTCTACTTTATGTGACTGTGCTAGCGGGAGCTGCCAGCCAAGAAGATGATGACCGGTGTGGGGCCGTGGCAGGCGGCCGCACTGGGCTCCGGTCGCCAGCGTTGGCCACGGGCCGGGCGGGGCCAGAGAGCAGGCCCCCACTCCCCAGCCCCCTGTGTGAAAAGCAGGGAGCATGTTGTCATTGCAGATTCTCAAGGCCTGGTGCAATTTATGGAGAGATGTTGAGCATTTCAAACTCAAAATGCCAACAGAGAAGGGTTAGGTGGCAACATCCCTAAACTCTACTTTTATTAGTACCAGCTTTTTCTCAGAATTCTATTTTCCTCTTGTCCACCCACGTAAGTTTCAAGTGTCCTGACTGCTGTTGCCTGTAGCACTTCCGGAAAGACACCAAGAGCCCATGGGGACCATGGCCCCTGTCCACAGCTCCTGTGCATCCTCGCCCGAGCCGGCCGTCTAGGCAGACCGGTGGGAGCAGGTGGCCGCCTGCAGGAGAGCTCAGCTCGAGCAGGCAGGGGCCGCTCTGGGGGAGCACACTGACTGGCCCAGGAGGCTCCTTGGCCATTAACAGGGGGAACTTCTCAGACAGAAAACAGGGCCCAGGTGTCTTGGCCATGTTGGTAGATGCCATGCTGCGCTGCCCCCCCAAACAGGGCAGCTGGGCCACTGCCTCAGCTCCTAGGAGGCTGGGGGGTCAAAGCCCGGGACCTCCTTCCCTTGGCGTCCACTACGTGGCCGCAGTCACTGCATGTGGTGTGTGTGTTCCTGCCCACAAACAGCAGCGGTGGCCGCTGCAGAGAGAGGCCTTCTGGGAAGGAGGGAGCCTCCCGGGTCCTTCCCCTCAGACAAAGCAGTGGCGGAGAGAGAAGCAAGGCAGCCCAGTGCCACTGACCTGAGCCTTTTTATTTCTGGAAAATCATGTTGGGAGCTCAGCAGCACACACCTGTCCGGCTCTCCACGGGCCACGCTGCCGCCTGGGTTAAAGACAGCACACAGGGGCCTATCGCGAGTCCCGCCACATGAGGCTGCACAGGGCCTGCCCTTTGTCTGCCGTGGGGACTCAGCCGCAAGCCCTACTCTCCTCCTCATTAGACCCCCTCTTTGCAGGAGTGGGGGCGGGGGCGGGGGGCTCGGCACAGTGTACAGCAGTCCGCAGCTGCCCATGGGCTGCCGTCGTTCGCTGCAGGGTCCCGGAGGCTCTGTGTGCTCCGTCCTGGGGCGAAGGAGCTTTTTATAGCCAGCATGGCTCCAGCAGAGCAGGCTCAGAGAATGGAACTTAGGAAGAGGGGGACCATCTGAAAGGGCAGCCTGACAAAGAGCCAGGAAAGGTTTCAAGCGTGTTCATATTTTTCTGACATTTAAACTCTGCAGGGCAGTCACCGTTTTGATCTTTAACCTCCTCATTTCAAAACAGTGTGCATTTCCCTCCAGTAACTTAGGACGTGTGAGAGGTGATGTGCAGCTTCGCCCTGTGTCAAATCTCGGCAGGGCATGTGCCGCCAGGGGCAGGTGGGGACGGTACAGATGGTGTCGGGGGCTGGCCCATGCTTCACGGCCTTGTCCCGTGGGGTGGGGCACAAAGGCGGGGCGCAGGGCAGCCCTGGGTGCCCCGCCGCCGTTGGCAGGACTCGTGGCTCTCCGCAGCCTGTGCAGCGGTGGGCGGGGTGGTGCCCAGGAGTTGGTTCTCTGCACTTCTGGACACGTCGAGCACCCAGCATGAATTGTCTACTGAAAGTGCACACGACAAAGCCGCCTTGTGCCTGATCCACGTCCCAGGATAGGCAGCTGCCCGGCTCGGCTCTCTGAACGGGGCTGCATGGCACGCGCGCTCCTGCTCATGCCGCAACCGCCAGAGGCTCCGTGGAGAGTCACTCCGTGATTTGCAGTCGCAGGCTCTGCAGTACCTAGAGTTCCTTCCCACCAGCTCCATGACGTGACGTGTCCTTTCACAAACCCCGCCTCGGGTGGCACTGGTGCCCGCCTGCAGGCACCGCAGGCTCTGGCTCTGCCCTTCCGCTTGCTCGGTGGCTGTGGGGGGGAGGCCGGCAGCAGGGCCCCGATGCTAAACAGAGAGAGCTCACCTCTTGGCAACTGGCATGGGGCATGGTGGCCTTGTGTCCTTGGACCCTGTGGCCACCTCGCCGGCGGGTCTGGCCATCGCAGGTGGATAGAGGCGAGTGGACGGCGTTCACCGGCACCGGGACAGGTGGGCAGCTCCACGTGGAGGACAGATTCCTGTCGGTGGACTCGACACAGGGGACAAGTTGAAGAAGGAGAGGTGCAAGCGGTTCTTGGGTCACCCCAGAGGGCAGCCCCACCCCAGCTGGCAGCCGGGCTGTGTTGGCCAGGCTGGAAAGGCGGAAGGAGCATAGGAGTGGGCACTGTGAGCATCAGCCCAGACACGCTGACCTCGAGGCCCAGGACCTGGGCCAGTCCCCTGCGGCCTGAGGGGCTCGTGGGCCTCAGGCAACCCCTTGAAGGCACCTGAGACCAATGTGTTTTCCCGAGATTCCCCCCTCCCCCCGCAGGCCCCTGAGCCCTGCAGGCCCTGTCCTTTCCCCCAGGCCTGCGCCGTCTCGGAGGGGAGTAGGTAGTACTGTCTGTATTTTCTTGGGAGCCCAGGTGTCGTGGGAAGTGTTTCTCTGGCTGCAAGGCTGTCCCTGCAGAAAACGCTACCACGCCCGAGGGGCGCAGCACAGCTCAGGCGTCTCTGGGTTTGGGTTCTCTTGGCGGCAGCCACAGGACCTGGCCTTTACCATCTAGGAAGCATCGCATATTTTTTTTTTTCATCCAAATGATGAGTCTTAATTCCCTAATCCTGGGCGATGTCAAGGACCCCTTGTGTGTGGCTCCGCTCCACCCTGCACAGTGGGGAAAGTGGTCAGGGCCCTGGGGAGCTTCCTCGCGCCTACCCTGGTTGTTCGGGTTGACCCAGGCCTGCCTCCCGGGCAGTGCCCTGTGACCTCCCACCCACTTTCGCTCTGCTCCCCTAACCCCTGGCCAAAAATGAGGCAGTAGACTCCCACCTCTTGTCTCTCATTGGCTCAGTGTCCCACCAGGTGAGTGGCTGCAGCACAGGGCCCATTCCTGGGCACTTGCCTGGCCTTAGGGGCCCTGAGCGAGGCCCAGGGGGCGGGGTGGGGCTAGGATGGAGACCCCTGGGCTGGGGTCTCTAAGGGGGAGAAGGGCTTAGCGAGAGGGGAACCCTGCAGGCTTGAGCAGAGACTCCGGCAGGACAGCAGGTTTGGGAGGGGGCATCGCTAACGCCGCTGTTGTCGCTGGCGTGTGCCATGGGCTTCAGGGAGATGAGGCCAGAGCCAGGTCGCCCAGGACCCACGTGGCAGGCTGGCGTTCCGGTTGCTCTTCTTGCCTCTGGAGCCCACCCCCAGTCAGCCTCACGCAGGCGTCGGGAGCTGAGGGGCTTCCCTGCAGCGTGTCAGCGCCATCTTGGCTGGGACTCTAAAGAGGGTTGAGATGCAAATCCCTCCCCCCACCAGCCAAAAAAGTAAAACTCCCTTATGGCCGCCCTGGCGAGTGCCACGGGCTGTCTGCAGTGCCTTATAGATGAGGTCTCATCCTTTTCAGACAGAGCTCGATCTCAAAGCTGTGACCAGGGATCTCAAGCCACATGGGTCTGTCCTCCCCCCTCCAGCTCTGACACAGACAGCCCGGCCCCCGGCATCCCCCAGAACAGCTTGGCCAGGCTGCAGGACACGCCTTCAGAGCCCGTGCAGATGGCTCCTTCAAGCAGAGAAGGGAATATTGATCTCATCTAAGTAATCCCTAGGCCCCCTGGACAGCAAGGCTCCCTCCGCCTTGGCCCTGGCCTGCTGAGCCTGCGGCATTGAAGCCCAGGGTGCAGGGTGGAGGCTCGGCTGCATCGGAAAAGCTCACCGGCCCCTGCTCCCCTGTGCTTCTTCCCAGTTCCAGATGCGGGTCTCTGCTCCGCTCCCCATCGCCCCGCCCCCAGCTCTTTCAGGACCCAGTTCATAGCATTTCGATTTCAAAATAATGATGGTTCTGCTTTTCATGGAATGAGTACTTCTGGGACTGTTTTAAAAATGTTTCATAAAACCAGCGCTCGTTCCCAGAGCCACGTTCCCGGCAGGCATTGCTGTCTCTTTCAACATTTAATGCACCGGGCTCACATTTTTGACTCCTGGACCCACAGAGATTTTTCCTTCCAAGATTCCTGGTGTCCATCTCCTGAAGGGAAGGCCTGTCCTTGGCAGAACCTGGAGCAGAGGCCCAGCTCCTAGCGATGTTAGAGGGCGCCCCCCATGCCCGGCCTCACTGCCCGCTAGCTTGTGCTCCGCAGCCTCCGAAACCCAGCGAGGCAGGGAGAGGCCTCTAGCACCAGGAACCGTGCCAGCCAACCATCTCCCCGGTCCAACCGATCTTTCTGAGCTCCTTGTAGTCAGCCCAGAAACAGTGGGCTGCACGAGGGTGGCATCCCATGGGGCAGCAGCTGGGACTGGCTTGTCCCTTTAAAGGCAAGGAGAACCTCAGGCGCGGCCGGCAAGGCTGAGGGCGGAGCGCGCTGGGCACAGGCATGCCCTCTGCCAGTGCCGGCAGCCCCGTAGCCGCCCTCTGACCCAGCCTCGCTCTCATGACTGGTTCCTCCGGGAGAGCGGGCAGGCAGCCACCGTCACCAGACAGCAGTGACAATGTCAGGACCAAGCCCCGTCTCCTGGCAGCTCCACGCCGCCCTCCTTCCCACCACTGCCTTTCTGTGCTCATTGGCACAGTCCAGAGAGTCTCCTCTACATTGTATGTGGAAGCAGGTATTGGCCGGAAGGAAGCCAGAATCCAGGGCTCCACCAGGCTCCGCTTTTAAATGAGCAACTTCTAAACACTCGGGGGTTAACTTTTCCTATTTACCCATCTTGCAGGATGTGTTTTTATAGTCAGAGGCCCCGGCTCGCCTAGCTTAGTGGGGCAGGCCGTGGGCTGCGTGCTGACAGGTAGCGTAGCGCGGTGCCATTAGACTTGCATTGGGCAGGGCCCACCCAGCTGCTGGACAGGTGTGAGGTGAGGCTCCCTTCTGGCACTGCGTGGGCGCAGTCCGGCCGCCTGGTGGACGGGAGCAGCCGGTGGCCCACAGCGGTTCGTTCGCCTTTGGTTCTTGATGCTCCCGACATCAAAACCGTCCTCGGGGACTTTTTGACAGCACAGGCCCTGGCCCCAGCCTGGACTACCCTCTGGAAGCGGAGGGACAGTGCCTGCCACCTTAGCGGGCTCAGGAGTCGCTGAGGACAGTCCCTGGGCCACCCGAAGGCAGCCATCTTGCTTTTCAAAAGAGGCTCCTGCTTGGGGATAAGAGCATAGCTAGAGAGGCTCTGCGCCTCCCGGAGCCTCCCTGAGCCTGCTGGCCACTGCTTTGGGCTCCAGGGGCGGCCGTGGCAGGGCAGAGCCTCGCGCGCCCTAACCCCGTTCTCCTTGCCCCCGAGCTGGCTGGAGGGCACGCGTGGGGGGAGTGTGGGCTCCAGGGGTCCGTGTCGTCGCAGCAACAACAGGGCTCCTCTGTTCAGCCTGCACTGCTGACGCCCCCCGGTGAACACACATGCCCCCCGGCCCCCCAGCTCGGAGTCAGCCCTTCAGGGCGGCTGCCCAGGGTGTGGCAGTGAGAAGACGGGCAGAAGTTCCGGGCAGGGGTGCAGAGGGACAGTTGTGTAAGTGGCAGGGCTTTGTCCTACCGCCCCCACCCCTGCAGCCTCTGTCCTCGGGGCCTGGCGCGGGGAGCCGCCCCGCGCGGGCCTGCTCCGTGGCTCAGGGCCGCTTGCTCAGCCCCGCGACTGGGAGATGGAAACGCACATCATCGTAATCACGGGTTGTGGGGACTGAGCAAGAGGCAGGGCCACTCTCGCGGACAGTGCTTGTGTTGGTCAAGTGCATGGCCTTCACTGCGCGTTTAATCCCTGTCCAGGGTCACCCGCTCCTAAGGGACCAACCAGATCCGAGCCTGTGCGGTCTGGCTCCAAAGCTGGGCCCTCGCCAGGTGGTGCGGCGCGGTGCGGTGCAGAGCAAGCCCCGCCCAGGGCAGGCTCGGCCCCCTGCACCCGCAGGGCTGCTCTTTCTGCAGGCAGTTCCGGGGGGTCGGGGGCTGAAGTGCCTCGTCCTCTCCCAGGACCCTGCAGCTCAGACTCTGGGAGGGGAGGTGCCAGCAGCTCCTTGCCGGGGAGGAGCTTTGGGACACTTGTTTTTTGACCAGCAGGCGTCTGCTTCTCCAGTGTGTTGAGTGACAGCTGTGTCAAGGTCTCTTGAAAGATTCCTGTCTCCCTGTCTGAGCTGAGTGTCTGTCAGTTTGGGCTGGGGAGGGGAGTTTCCATAGCCTTGGGGGAGGGTGCAAGAGGAGAAAACTGGAAGTGAGGTTAATAAAACAAGGCAGATCTGCTGGTGGACAACGAATGTCACCTACTCAAAATCAAGCGCCTGCGGTCCAACCCGAGCTGGGGGAGTCAGCGCACCCCACACTCAGCCAGGGCCCCTCCGTTCTCATCTGAGCCATCTGAGCCGCTTTCTCTTCCCTTCCCCGGCTCCTCTCCCCGCCCCCTCTGCGGGTCCCTGTCTCCCCCTCCTCTCCGGGGGCTCTCCGGCTGCTTTGATCTTTCCACTGTCTTCTTTCAGACCCTTGCCTGCCGGTGGGGCGCCGTTTCCAGGTGCATTAGTGCCCTCCGGCCCCAGCCGGCTTTTATCTCCCCCTGGAAGCTCATTAGCGTCACAATACACAGGGGAGCTTCGCCTGCTGAGGGCTCAGGGTCCCGTTTAAATTAGTTAATAGCAGATTTTTTTGTTGCCTCAGGCCTGTTTTTTCCACATCTTGGATGCTGAGCAAAAAAAAACAACTTTGTTATTGAAAAGTGTAAAACAAAAATACATTGAAGGTGGAGTGCTTTGACAAAAAGCAAGATCATTGTAGGTGAATTTCTCCAACATTTGGGCCTGCTGGTGCCTCGGAGCTGTGTCCTGGGATCCCGAAAACCAGCAGGGGAGGAAGGTGGAAGGGAGGGAGGGAGAGCATAGCAAATGAGTCAGCTTTGTTTGCTTCTGTTGAAATACTTCTGTGATTGGTGATGGGGAAATTCAGGAAATTACAACTGCCACCGTTTGGCAGTGGAGGGAGCGCTCTGTGCTGGGCCTTGGAGGAGAGCCGGCCGCTGCTGGCGCCGAGAGCCTGGGCAGGTGCGGGCCCCGGAGCTGAACGCCCGGCAGCGTCGGGGCACAGCGCCAGCCGGATTGCCAGGGCTCGCTTTCCGGTCAACTCAGCCCCTTCTGCTCCGGAGCAGCAGCCACAAGGACTGGCCTCCTGACCTGCGCCTCAGGCCGGGCCCTGGCGTTGGGAAGGCGGGAGGCGGTGGGCAGGTGCCGTCCGGGCGCCGGGGGCACACGCCTTTGCTGGCGCGCCAGGAGGGCTGGTCAGGGCGTCTGCCGGCAGGCAGGTCGCAGGCCTCCGCTTCCTCTCCTGTGCAGTGGAAAGACAGAGAGTGCCTGCCCCTGTCACCGTGGGGGTCAGCACGAGGGGCACCTGCACCGCCAGCTCTCGTTGGACAAGGGTCGTCGGTCAGTCAGTACTCGAGGGGCCCTGGGAAAGAGCCTCTCGAAAATAGGACAGCCCAGCACAGCGCCCCAGGTCCTCAGCGCCATGGACAAGGTGGGGTAGCATCATTTATTTCTGACTCTCCAAAAAGACAATCTCTCCATCAGATTTGTCCTCCTTGGTTTTGTGCCGCAGAATCAGGTGCCTGCCCCGTTGGGGCCTTCCCCCATAGGGCCCAGGCGGCTGCACCGCCCTGCCGCTCGCGCAACCGCAGCCTGGGAGTCACCTGGGCATCTGTTGGAAATGCCCAGGCTGGAAGAAGCCCCGCCCCAGGCCTACCTAGTCGGCATCAGCCTGGTAGCGGCCCCCCAGGACTTGTGTGCACATCCATATTTGCATCCTCCTGCGTTTCGGTCCCAGGAACAGCTGCAGGGGCGGCTCGGTGTCTGGGCCCCGCCCAGAGACCCGGATCCTGGGCCTGCGGGGGGGGGGGGGGCATAGCCCCACGTGCCTGTGCGGCTGCCGCTTCCAGCCCATGTCCAGCGACGCCGTTCCTAGAGCAGACATTTCCTGGGCCACAGCTGGAGCTTGCAGTCCTGGCCAGCGTCCTGGCTTGTCTCGTGGCAAAGAAAGACGTGTCCTGGGAGAGCAGATCAGTGTGTGGAGAGGGGTGTGGCGGTGACAGGCACGCTTCTCAGTCTTCGTCACAGAGCCACCTGCCGCTCACACTGCGCACCAGCCTGAGTTGTCAAAGGGCCGGGCTCCTGTCCGTCACCCAGGGACCCTGGCTGAACGGAGGCTCCGCCCAGGATCCCCCTGATGCGGCTCCCGACCTGGCAGGGGAACGCGCCCCCCGCTCTGCCTCCAGGTGAAGCGGCACCCACCCTTCCGCTTCCCAACGGACGGCTGGAGTGGCCACGTGGCCCAACCTAGCGGCGGGGTCGCACAGGCCGGAGCCCAGGAGAGCCTGGCGGTGAGGCCCGGGGTCTCTGGGCACAGGTGGAGTCTAGGGCCCTTAGCTCCTGTCCCTACCCGTGAGGGCCTCGTTCTCTGCCCCACACCCCTCGTGGGCCCGTCTCCCTGGATGCCCCGGGGACAGAGCGGACCACCTGTTCAGTCAGAGCACGAGTCAGGACCCCCATGTCAGGCACGGGGCAGGCAGGGTCCCTGGCCTCAGAGTCCATGGGCAGGTTAGGGGAACTGGCCCTAAACAAAATTTGACGCAAGTAATGACGCGAGTCACGAGGAATGCTGGGACAGAACAGATCTGAGCACAGAGACCACCACCTTCCCGGGGTTCCGGGAGGCTTCCCGAGCACATGGATCCGCCCGGCCCGAGAGGGGCGTGGGGGTGGGGGGGGGCAGACGGAGCACCTGAGGGTCCGGCCACGTTTCAGCCGAGGGGATGGGCACAGAGGAGGCGGGGCCACACGTCTGGGCTCTGTCCCGAGTGTACCCACATCCTCTGAGAGCCTCCAGCCGCGGAGCGACACAGGCTTACAGCTGAGTGATCGCCGAGTTCGCCGAAGTGCCCGCGCGGGCTGTTGTATTTGACCCTCGCAGCTGCCCCATGCGATGGGCGGCGTATGTTGTCGTCCCCACTTTCCAGACGGGGGGCTGCAGCTGAGAAGGGTGAGCCGCCCACGGTGGCGCTTCAAGAGAAGCTGGGACCAAGTTAGGTGCGGTGTCCTGAACTTAAATATTCGTCACCGTGTTAAAAATTGTCAAAAGGAAAACCAAGAGACTTCAGAGCCAAACAAAGCGTCCCAACCTTGGAGGGGGCCGCTGGGTGGCCAGTCAGGTGAGGGAGACAGGCCCCAGGCCGGGCGCTCCAGCTGCTGAGATGGGCGGATCTGGACTCATCCCAGGTGGCTCCCAGGCCCCACGGCCGGAAAGGAGGGCGCCTGGGGCCGGGCGCTGTGAGGGCCGCGTGAAACTCGTGGGCGCGGGAGAACACGCCCTCCAGAGCCCCGTTGCTTTCCCGGCGGCAGGTGTGGCTGTGAGGAGCGGCTCACCAGCTCACACAGGCCCACACCGGGCTTCCTGCCGGCCCCAGGGGGCGCAGCCAGGCCTCGGGACACCGTGCGACCCGCCCGCCGCTCCTCATTCCACCAGGCTGTCGTTGCTCTTGTTTTTTTTTAAAAAAAAAGCTCATTTTAGAAAGCTGTCTGTCAAAAATGCTTCATATAAAACAGGCTTTGCATGTGAAGGGATCAACCATTCATCCTGATGGTCACTTGGTGAGAATTTCTTAGCCGTGTGGAGGCACAACCTGTTTGCTGTATTTGCAAGAAAGCCAGGGCAGGTGTTTCTGGGATGTGGCCTTTGGTGAGTGGGCATTTTTAAGTTTATTTCTTTATTCAACAAACATTCAACAAAGGGCACCTGCCCTTACATGCCAGGTGATGTTCCAGGCCATGGAGACTCAGCACAGGCCCAATGGGCCTGATCCGTGGTCCCCACGCAGCCGTGAGAGCCCTGTGGGGGCAGAGGGCAAGCCCTGGGTCCAGGGAGAGTGTGAGAGCCGGTGGGGGGCGGGGGGCAGGCTGGAGGGCGAGGGCTTCGTGGGCGCGGCCGTGGTGCCCCGGCACTGAGGCTTGGAGAGGGTCCGCGCGCGCCCTGAGCTGGGAACCCGTAGCGCGCCTCGCTCCCCCGGGGCGGCCTCCCCGGCGGTGGGTGTGCTCCCACCGCGGGACCTGTGTCCGGTAGCTTGCAGCTCAGCGCGCGGGCCTGGTCCGCCCTCCTGGTTGCCTCCTGCCCGGCATGCTCCCTGCCCCGGGGCCCGGGGCTCCACGCACGGTGCTCGGTGGGGGCCGGTGCTGACCCGCGGACCCAGGGCGCACCCTTGGCTGTTCTCATGCAGGGTCTCACTTCGTGTTTAACCACAGCATCTGCAGTGGCACGAATCCCTAATGAGAACAATCAAATTAACCATGTGTTTGAACATAGCCATCAAATTAGCTGTGACCTATTAATTTGCTGATTGATGGCAGGCATTAGCAATCCGGAGTGTCGTCAAATTTCAGAGCTACGAGGGATCACAGAGCAGCCCTTTGTTTCCAGAGCGCCGCTGAGAGCAGGGGCAAAGCTTTGGGGTCAGGGTCCGCGGACAGTGCCCGGGCTGACGCCCAGTGGGTCCCCTCCAGTCACAGGGTGCTCGGTGGACTTCAAGCCCCTGGGCCCCGGCCCTGCCACTAGAGCCTCCACCTGCACTTGCAGAACGGGGGTGGCCCTCGGGGGTTGGAAACGAGCCCCCTCCCGAGGGCTGGTGAGAGAACAACACGTGGCGCGGCAAGTGCCTCAGAAAGATAACAATAGTGAGGCGCAGAATCATGAGAAACCACCATATTCCTGATCAAAAAACTAGTGTGGCTACAAAGGATGAGACAGGCGAGGACGGAAGGAAGGAAGCAGGCGGGGCAGGACGCACCGGTCCGCGCAGTGACAGCCCGCACACTGCCCCCGGCACCCCCTCCTCGGCAACCCTCCGGCCCTGCCCCGCCTCGCGTGCTGCGGGACGGTGCACACCCCGCTCCCCTTCAGGCCTTCAGGGCCTCCTTCCTCTCTGCCCACCGCACCCGCCCCTTCCCCGCCCCGACTCTGCAAACTGATTTCCGTACTTCAGATTTTATTTGAGATGTCCTTTCCTCAAGAGACATTCAAAAACAGATTTGTTTGCGGTGGACAAGGATTGCATTTGCCTCGTTTTCTCTGTGCTGATTTGGAGAGGCCCCTGACACCCGTCGCTGTCCTTGGTCCGCAGGTGACAGACCACGCCACCACTGCCCTGCTGCACTACCAGCTGCCCCAGATGCCGGATGTCGTGGTCAGGTCCTTCATGGTAAGTGGCTGTACGCGCGGCAGCCCACGTTCACACGCTGCCTTCGTCGAGGGAGGCTCACGGCGGAGGCTGGTGTCAGGCTGATGCTTCCTCGGAATCGGGACGGGGTCTAGGAGAAGCCATTCCTGCTCAGTGAAGGCGTGGTTCTGCCATTGCCAAACGCCCCCCAGGGCGGGCTCCAGTGCCGACGGGGTGTGAGGCGGGCGCTGGGCCCTGGTCTGCACCAGGCCCTGTGCTGCCGCCGAGCAGGCGGCCGCGGCAGTGACACGCCTGGCACTTCCCCCAAGACGTTTTGCCCTTGGACTGAAAGGCTTGGGCCTCAGGGCAGGCGACGACGCCACATGGGCACCGCAGGGCACTGGGCTCTCCGGAGCCATTCACAGTTCGGCGAGCCAGTTGCTCCACCGCTGGTAGCTGGATGTTTACACCGTGGAAATCAGCAAACGCTGCAAGCCAGGGTGGCTCCCCCACCGCCCCAAAGCCGGCCCCTCAGCCTGCTGCTGCCGACGCGGCCTATGGCCGGCAGCTGGCGCCACGCGTCCTGGCAGTGCGCACACCACGCTGACGCAGCTGCCTGCTCTCACATCAGTAGGCCCGTCCTTCACTGCTGCTAGACCTGCCTTTTTAATTCATGCCAGACAGGCTGCCGACCAGAGAACCTGCTCGAGGGCCTCTCTGTGCGCAGGCCCACCCCAGCGCAGCCCGCAGGTGGCGGAGCGCTCGCGCCCTTCGAGCGCATCTGCCTTGGCAGCTAAGCCTCTTAGCCTGCGGTTCGTTCCTCAGAGCCTGGCTTCCCGGTGCTGGGGAGCCCAAGCCGGCGCTCTGCAGGCTGCCCATGTGACAGTTTGGTCGCAGGCCTCGGGAGCACTTCCATGAACTCTGTGGTGGGCCCTTTGCCACCGCAGAGACACAAAGGCCGCTCTTCACCTGGCGTGTCCTGGGGCCACTTGCCTTAGGTGACTGACTCGGGGGTTTGGGAGGCCTTTGAATTTGATCAGCAGTAAAGGATAAAGAGTTTAACCAAGTGGTCCATTGACTTCCCTGCGTTTATTACCAAAACCTCTGATGCCAAGCCTTTGGAAGGGGCAGGATTGAGGGGCACAGGCCTCGCCATGGAGGCAACTGTGGTGAAAGGAGAGGGTTTGTGTCCATAAACTCAGCTGACCTCTTCAAAGAACAATTTTCTCTAGTCGACATAATTCAGGAGGACGTTAAATGACGAGATTCATGAGTCCCTGTCACAGCGAGAACTTGCTTACCTGTTGTTCGGGGTTTGGTTTGTGGGGTTTCGTTTTTTTGGTAGCGCGTCTCCTTGCATTTGAGAATTGAGTTATGTGAGTCTCATCCCTATGTATGATGCCCGCGAGAACTCTGCACTCTGAACCGCTCAAGTGTGTCTTTGTTGCTTATTATGTTATTTGGTGGCACCAGGTTGTCCCCACCCCCCCCCGAAGGTATGTTGGGCCACGTTGTGACAGTGAGTGATGACCCCTGAAATCCGATTAGACAGAAGCGGTGCCGACCTCAGGGGAGAATTCTGAAATCGGCGTCGGACGCCCGTGTCCGTGGCCCCGGGGCGGGGAGCAGGGCAGGACCCAAGCCGCACACCGAGGAGCACTCCCTGCCCACACGGGGAGGAGCGTCTCTTCCAAAAGCTCCCTCGCAGCTGGCAGCCAGCAGTGTCACGGCCCAGTGGGCTCTGCGGGCCACTTTCCCTACAGTCACAGGGCATCCTCTGGAGCCACAGCCGCCTCAGGCTCCCCTCGAGGTCACAGGGCTTGACGGGCAGGAGGGGCCGGCAGCCCCCAGGCCCCGCCCCTTCCCCATCTCTCCACACTCTCGTTGCAGACCTGGCTGAGGAGCTACGTGAAGCTGTTCCAGGCCCCGTGCCAGCGCTGTGGGAAGTTTCTGCAGGACGGCCTTCCGCCCACGTGGAGGGACTTCCGGACCCTCGAAGCCTTCCACGACACCTGCCGGCAGTGACCCGGCCCCACCTCCCCGGCTGGCCCTGGGCAGTCAGGCCCCCCACTGCCCAGGGTCCGTACAGCACCTCCCACCCCCACCCCCACCCCCAATGTGAAACAGCACGGCGCCCATGCAGGCTGAGCCTCTGGAGGAAAAGGTTCCATGTCTGCGCGCGGACCGGTTAGACACGTTAGCAGGTATGCGGAAGGTGAAGAAGGCCTTTTCAGAGCTCAGAACGCGGACTCAGCGCAGCAGGGGCCAGGCGGGGCGGGGGGCGGGGGGCGCAGCGGGTTAGGGCGTCACCCTGGCGCACCAAGGTCGTGGCATGAGCCTCAGCCAGGGCACTTGCCTGAATCAGCCAGCGAGCACATGAGGGAGTGAACAGCAGATCGGTGTCCCTCCCTCCCGCCCCCCTCCCTCTCTCTCTAAAAAGCTACGCGGTTTGTCCCTCTGCGTGTGCGAGCCACACCGGTGCGCTGACCCCTGGACCCGGGCCCGGAGCCGTCTTCAGGGGCCTTGGGGCTTAAACAGGCCCTTGCACACGTGCGCGTGGGCAGGCTGGGTGTTTTGGGTTTTTTTTGTAATTTATTTTTATAAGCAATAAACCTTCTGTATCCACAGCAAGGCTCTGCTTCCTGTTTCCTAAAGCGCCGCTCACGGTTGGTCAGAGAACACGCGAGCAGACCCTGGCCCTTGCAGGGAAGGCTTGGCAGCGCGGCGCTCAGAGCACACGCTCCCCTGCGCTGGGCTCGCAGGAGAGAGGGCGGTGCTGGCAGACACTCCACTTCAGAGATGCGTGGCAACTTGAAAAACGGATTGTCCTTTTTGAGAAGAAAAATACACAGATGTTTCTTTTACTAAACTAGCAACACACACCCCTCAAAGGGAAAGGGACCCGCCCATGTCACCAGCAAGGACACATGTGAGCAGACGTGACAAGTGTGCCGGGCGTGTTTGTCCTGCGTTGACCTAAATAGCCCTGCGAACGGGTTCCAGCGCAGTCTGCTGAGTTCAGTCAGGGCCTTGCCCCCCAACGTGTAAGGCCGTCGGGGTCCCCCAGAGCTTTGCCGGCCCCGCCTGCACTACAGATTCTATTTTCTTGGCCATGAACATGCCGGAGAGATGGCGCCCCCCTGAGATGTCCAAAAGAATGGGCGGTCCCTGCCTGGGTTCTGGCGCCACCCAGACCCCCCACTCCCCCCCCACCAGGCTGACAGGACCAGAGGATGCAGGGGATGTAACGATGGAGACGACAGCACAGCATCTCGTGTGGCCCTGCAGCGTCAGCTCCGCGGGAGCCTATGAGGAACACAGATTCTTGGCCCTGCCCAGACCGGCCGGGCCGAGGCCCGGGGGCAGGGTCCCGGTGACTGGAGTGGGCTCTCGGGGGAGAAGCCCGAGCTTCCAGGGCCCGGCAAGGCCGGAGGGCGGTGAGGCCGTGCAGGAACGCTCCCAGGCAGCAGGCGCTTTACATGAGGGGCCACGGTTCGTCACGTGTGTGATGCCGGTGCGCGGGAGATGCACCGTTATTTCATGGACCACTAAGAAAACACGCTGTCGGATGAACTGCGAAGGCACAGGCCTTTGTGATGATGCTGTGACATAAATCGGTCACACCGGTCTTGGGCTCCGAGTGTCATTGTTCAAGGGGGCTGGCACTGTCCCCTGCCCTCAGGCTTATTGTCCGTCCCGTGGCAGGCGATCCCCTTACGGTGTTCTAGCCACAGCACGTGGCCGCTTCCCTGGCTTGCCGCTGTCTTCCTTTCTGGGGTCCTCTAAGACACTTGTCTGTTGTTTCGCAAGAAAACACAGAATTGAGGACACTGGGTACGTACACGGTGATCCCCCCTTATCTGCGGTTTGTTACCCATGGCCAACTGCAGGCCGCAATATTAACTGGGAAATTCCAGAAACGAACAGTCCATAAGTTCTAAATGGTGCCCCATTCTCAGTAGTGTGATGAGATCTCAAGCCACCTTGCTCCGTCCCCCCGCCCGGGACGTGACAACCCTTGTCCAGGGTCCCCACGCTGCGCCCGCTCCCTGCCCCTCAGCTGCTCCGTAGCTGCCTTGGTGATCAGATGGGCTGCGTCACGTCTCGGTGCCTGTGTTCGGGCCACCCTTATTTTACTCGATCTGGCCCCAAAGCCATTTCCATACCTCCTATTGCCATAGTTTTGTTAAAACTGTTCGTTCTGTTACTGTTGTGGATCTTACTGAGCCTACTGTATAAGCTGAATTTCATACCAATGTACGTGTAGGAAAAAACTGTCTGTAGGGCTCAGTGTTGCCTGTGGTTTCAGGCACCCGCGGAGGGCCTTGGAATGTATCCCTGCAGATACGGGGGCTGCTGTGCTAACATCTCGTTTCGCGGCTGCACACCTTTTTTAAGACTAAGACATTTAAATGGCACGTAGAGGGACCCCGTGCAGGACTCCAGGTGCCCGTTGCTCACGGGACCAGCGGCGAGCACGTTGGGGCACATGCAGGCGACAGGCCCTGACCGCCTGCTGGCTCCGTGCAGCTCAGAGGCGTTCGGCGGAGAAAAACCAGCCCTCAGTGACCGAGGAGACTGCGGGCACAGTAGCTGCCGTGCGAGATGTTTCACCGTCGCATCTGCCGACGGCCCAAATCTGAGCATGTCCCCACCAGCGCCGTATTCCAGAGACTCAGCGCCCTGGGCGGCCCCCAGGGTCAACTTGGGGGTTAGCAGCTTCGTTCCCTCCGTCGTCTGTAGTGAATCCTTCTATTTGTGGCAAATGATGCCTGTTCCTCCCTCATGGGAACAATAGAAAGTTCCCATTTTAAACGAATGCACTTAGGCCAAAAGGTGACCCTCGAAGAAAAAAATGAATAACAGCACAAGTAGAGCGTGGCTCTAGCAAAAGGTATAAAGGGGACAAGACTGTCACCCAGAGCTGATGCAGGCCCGGGCTGCGCTCCGCGCTCTGGCCACCTGCGCCCGACGTGGGAGTCCAACAGCCCCGCCCCCTCCTTGTGGCTCCGGGAAGACGCAGGTCAATGGTCCCTGAGGGTGACGAAGGGGAGCTGAGGGGGGCGTGGCTCGTAGACGAAACCAGGTGGCCCTGAGTCGGTAGCTGCCGAGGCTGGGCCTGGACGTGCGGGTGTTGTGAGCTGTCCTATTTTTCTGATTCTTTTACCCTTCCCTAATCAAAAGAAGCGGAAAGACGCACGGGTTGGGCCAGGCAACTCTAAGGCCGTCCTGTCTCTGACAGTCTCGTTCCCCAGTCCCGAGAGGGAGACGCTGAGAGGGAGCCCGCGAGGTGGGCAAAGGGAGGGGGCTGGTAGGGCAACAGGCTGGACGCCCACCTCCGCACGCTGGCGCCGCCAGAGACGAACAGGAGAGAGTGGCTTTGTGTTCAACGCTAAACGTAGAGCGTTGGCCTGATGTTGCCGCAATAGGGACCACAGGTGGGCTGGGGACAGCCAGGGCTCCGGGCGGCCGCGGGTCCCAGAGTCGTCCTTTGGTGCCTCGCAGACAGGAACATGGTCGCCGATGCGTGAGCCGCCCACACAGTGTTTAGAATGCGGTCTCTGGGCCAGGCCCGCCAGGTGCTCTGTGCAACGACATCGTTTCCCCGGGCAGCTCAGCCTCGGCTTTGTGCCCGGTGTCTCCTGTGTGTCGCTCCAGGTGGGGGCTTCCCCTGTCGTGGATGCAAAGCCCCGCTGGAGGGTCCTGTGCGGCAGGGAGTCGCGCAGCTGCACCCCAGGCCGCGCAGCAGCGGGGCCCAGGGGTGAGTCCCACTGTGCGCAGCGGCGCGGCGTCCAGGGCTGCCCTTGCGCGGGGTGCTCTCGGCCGGAGCCGGGAAGTCGCCCTGTGCCTTGCGTGGCCAGGTGACTGTTACTCAGCAGGGCAGCCGTGAGTGGCGGACAGAGTGGAATGAGGCGGACTCCAAAAGGTTGTCCAGATTTTTTCTGAACTAAATTGGGAATTAGCCTTTCGCTACCGGGTGACGTTTTTACACTTCACACCCGGGACGGGGAGCTCAGGCATGAAATGGTCTTTCGGTGCGAATCGCACTCTGAGTGTCAGTGTGGGCCTGGCGCTAAATCGAGAGCCTTTGAAGGTCACCCCTAAAGGGACACCGGCTTCAGCCACCCGGGTTCTCTCCAGGTCTGGAGCCTCCCCAGCGTGAAGGGAAGGGGAGCATCGCTGGGCCATGCAGGGGTCTGTAGGGTAGAAGGAGGGGGTGAGACCCCCACCCGGTGCTCATCTGTGCCCCCTGGCTTCTGCATCCCCCCCTCTCCCGCCGCGCCCCCCGGCCTGAACACCGCTCAGCCTCCGAGGCCCCATGTCGACGGGAGGCGGGGCCCACGCTGCCCCACCTGCTCGCCCACTCGGCAGGCATGGCCGCGCGGTCCAGGCCGCACAGGGGGGAGAGGAGCCACGCAGGCTTGTGCACAGGGCTGCCTGCCGCCAGCCCTCCCGTCCGTCTGCTCCGCGAGTAATTAGGCTTCACTTTCTAGGACAGACAGGTTTCCTTCCCCAGCCTCTGCCGTCCCTCTCCCCTCGTTCCCACCCCAGCTCCTTAAATTAGTGGAAAGGAACCTCAGAAAATCACTTTCAAGTTGAATTTTAAATTGCATCTTGGCTGCTCCCTATTATGAGTGCTTGAAGAGATACACCCTAAAGTTCACGGGCATATCCCAGGTAAAGCGCCGGCTTGGCAGCTGCGAGATGATGAGCTGCTCAAGAGCCTGTCTCTGCGCTAATTGAGGCTGAAATTGCAGCTGGAGAGCGGCCGTCCTCGGGGACGGCGTGAGCTATGGTTCGGCGCTCACTGAACAGGCAGGTCCTGCCAGCAGCTGGCCTGTCTGCAACGTGCTTCCCCAGGCCCACAGAGACCAACACTGACGCTTCCCTCAGGGCAAGAAGCGGGGGCGGTGGCCAGGGAGAGGCCTGGAGCCTGGGAGCCAGCCTGGGACCCTGCGAGCTTTGTGTGGATTGCTACGGAATGCATCCATCATGCCTCGTCCCTGGATTCTTGGCTCTCGTCTCAGTCATAAGCTTGCTTTCTTAATTTCAGAAGGAACGCGTATGTCCTTTCTTAGAAAATTAGGTAATATGGATACGTGAAGACAAGAAAATAACATCCATAATCCCTACTAGCACGAGACAATTACCAGAGCACTCGGGTGTCTGTCTTTCCAGACTTTCATGCGGACACATTTGTCTGTGTCCATTTCTTGTAAAAATTAAGACCCTCCTGTATTCTGTTAGGAAACCTGCTTCTTTTCACCGAGCAGAGAGTTACATCGAACTCAGAGGCCCCCAAATCCGGGGCTTGCAGAATACAAACACTTTCCCGTAAGAGCCCCAGAGGGTGTGGTTCCAGCCAGAGGACAGCTCTGTCCCACACAGTCCCCCGTGGTCCTCTTCCCTGCGTCCTCTTGCACCAGCACGTGACTGGGGCAGGGCCTGCAAGGCGGAACTGAGTCCCAGCACCTTCCGAGCTTGTGAGAAAGGAAACAGCAAAGCCGTTACGAGCACCCGTGTACAGGCTGCGTGAAAGTGAGTTTTTGTTTCGGTAGGATAAACACGCCCATGCGTACGCTCGCTGGTCATGGAGCGAGTCCATTTTTAGTTTTAAAAGGAAATGCCAAACTCAATCATGTCACGTTCACGCCAGCCACGTGTGCGTGACCCGGCGTCTCCACGTCCCTATCAGCATTTGGTATTGTCGCTCTTTCCTGTTTTAGCCGTTCTGATAGGTGTGGAGTGAGGTCGCAGTTCGGTCTCCATCTGGACCCATTGCACGGGCTGCCTGGCCATCTGTGCGTTGTCGGTGCGCGCCTTCTGCCCCTTTGCTAACTGGGTTGTTTCTTGGATGCCGAGTTTTGAGAGTTCTTGCTGTGTTCCCCCTACGAATCCTTTGTCGGGCTTGCGACCGGCACACGTGTTCCCCGGCGGTTGCTTGTCTTCTCCCTTTATGGGCTCTTAGAGCGGATATGCTCCACTTTGATGAGGTCCCATTTGTCACCTTTTTCATCTGTGGACCATGCTCGGGGAGTTGAGTCTGCTGTTGGGGTTCAGACGAGCAGTGTTCTGCTCCTCTGGACGTGTTGTGCGCACACGTGCCGGGTCCCCAGCCAGTCACCAAGCCTGTGTGACGGCGCTAGAGGGGCTACCAGAGAGCCCCCTGAGGGTGACCCCCCCTGCCCCCGCAGCCCCCAGCCTCCCAGACCGACTGCCAAGCCACCTGAACCCCCATGCCGACGGCTCGGCCTGGGAAGGAGGGGGACAGGGCACCTACATGTGTCGGACACATGAGCCATTGGCCTCTGCCGACCGCCCTGCCCCCTCCCCACATTGCACTCAGCCCCCATCCTTCCCACGCAGGGCCCCGCACGCCCGAGAGCTCCAGGGAGGAGCAGAGTCCCATCCCAGGGCTTTCCCCGTGCTCACTGCGAGGACCTTCCTCTTTGGGGACATCACCCTAAACACGGTGCGGGGGTGGCGTCGGCCGGGGCATGAAAAGGACCCTTCCAGACAGCACCTGCCCGCCCCCGCCCCCTGGCCCCTGGGCTGCGGCTCCCTGCCCACGCAGCCCTCCGCGGAGAGCCGCCGGCTGCCCCTTAGTCACCGCATGCTCGCCCAACCTGCCTCTGGGCCCACAGCTCAGTGGGGCCTCAAGTGTCAGCCCGGCTGAAAGAAGGCCGCCTTCCCTGTGCGCTCCTTTCCTGGGGCACTGCCGGGAGGCACACGGCCCAAGGGGCCGGGGAGGGCCAGCAGCGGCTGGGTCCTGATCCCCGAGTCCCCGCCTGGGAGGGCAGCCAGGAGCCTCCGGCCGGGAGCTCCTGCCGCGGACCTCATGTAAGAGGAGGAAACAGCACGCCTTTGCCGTGTGACGTCCCTGAGGTTCAGGGGTGGTTCTAGGGAGCTGCTCTCGTTACCTGCCCCAGGCCTCACGCAGACACGCTCATGGAGGCCAACGGGAAGTCCTTGGCAGAGGGAGCAGTCCCTCGCTCCGCTGCTGTCCTAGCTCACATCAGGTCACCTCGCACTGAGATTGTAGGAGGACTGCAGGGTGTCGCCGCGGGGCTCCTCCCGTATTCCTGCGGGGAGCGCAGCCTTGCCGGTCAGGCCTCCCCGGCTGTTGCTGTGGGAAAGTGGACGTCCCCAGCCCTGCCTGTCCCCTGCCCTGTTCTTCAGGGTGCCCATCGCCCTCAACATTAGTCTTTTGTTTATCTTGTCATCGCTCCCCACCCCGACCACGAGAGGGTCAGCTCCATGAGGGCAGGGACTGTGTCTGTCTCGGGCACCGCTCTGCGCCCGCACACAGCAGGCGCTCCGTAAATGTTTGCCAAATGTTGAACAGAACAGGACAGCCCGGCCCAGGCTTCTGCTCCGCTCCCAAGAGGCGACCGTGGGTCAGTCGCTTGGCCCCTCTGCACACGTGTTCCTCGTCTGTGAATTGGGCCTGCGACTCCAGCTGTCCAGCGTGGAAGCCCTAGGAGAGACCGCGGCAGATATTCACACGGCAAACAGTCACTACGCACCCACTGCGTGCAGGGCCCGGTGCCAGGCGCAGGGTCCACAGACAGCGTGGGGGAGCTCGTCACCGGCGCCTGCTGCAGACGTACGCGCACACGGGTCACAACGTGGGCTCGGCTCCTCGTCCGCTGTGGCCTTTCTGACGCCCACCCACCACCCTCTCACTCTGAAGAGGAGACTCAGAGACCCGACGGAGAGAGGACTGTGAGGCAGTCCCGGGGTGAGGGGCGCCCCTCTGCGGAGGGGGCGGAGCAACCTCAGCTGTGCTTGGAGACCAACCCTTTTAATGTTTTATTTAGTGACTTTTAGAGAGAGGGGAAGAGAGGGAGAGAAACACAGATGTGGGAAACATCCATTGGTTGCCTCTCGCACGCCCCCCACCGGGAACCTGGCCCACAACCCAGGCATGTGTCCTGACTGGGAATCGAACCAGCAGCCTTGCGGTTCCCAGGCCGACGCTTGACCTACGGAGCCCCACCAGCTGGGTTTGGAGACCGACTCTTACGCACAAGAGACTTAAAACGCCATCTCCGGCACGGAGGTATCTCGGAAAGACGCCACCCCGGTTCCCGGTCTGGCCTGGGTTTCTGTGAATACAACCCATCTCCCTGCCGAGATGAGAATGGGATCCCTTTTTGGTCATGGCCTTTTGATATTTGACTTTGCACTCAACGCCCCTAAAGCTAATAGGCACTGGCCTTTCATTTCCAAAGGGCAGTGGGTCAAATTAATGATCGCCAAAAGGCCAGAATTCATTTGCTCCCCTTCCTTTTTCTTTCCATTAGTTTGCAAACCAGCAAAGTTTAAGAAAACTTCCAAGCATAAAAGGGTAGGGATCTCATTAGGAAACAGGTAATTCTAAAACCTTTTCAAGAACTTCAGGCTCTGAGCCAAGGGACGGTCACAAGACGGACTAGCAAGAGAAGCCAGTTCACTGCGGGACAAAGCCCTAGCCGCGGGCCTGACTCCCAGAGGTCTGGCCACCCCTTGCGTGGGTGACTGCGTGGCCTGTGCAACTTGTCTGCAGCCCCAAGTGAGGGACCGCGGCCAGGCCCTCTGCCTGGGGCGGGGCTGCCTGCTCAGTCCGCAGGAGAAGGGCGGCCGCGGGTCCCGAGCGGCCTGCCCGCTGCCTCCTCCCCCTTTCAGAACGTCAGCACCAGGGGCCCGAAGCAGGCGGGGAAACGCCTCCCTGGTGCGCAGTGATCCAGAGGAAGGCATCGCCCTGCGGGAGCTCGTCCTTGGGCCCGAGCTTCTCCAGTTAAGCCGCAGGGTAAGTTGACGGCCCCTCGCTGCGTAACAGTTGTGGGTTCTGAGCCCCAGGCAGACCCGCTGTCCTGGGGCAAGCCGTGTGTGGGCATGCACCGCGCCTGCCCACGGGCGCACCTGATGGCAAGGGCCCAGGCGGCGTGGTGGCGCCACCCTTCCTGGGATGAAGCATGACCTTGCCTTGCCTTTGGGGAGCCCCCCGCCGCACCCCCGCATTCGACCATGTTTTTTGATGAGATTGGCTCTAACTAGTCCTCTCCCCCTCACCCCAGGGCAGACTAAGGAAGTCCTGGCCCGTCTTAGTATCGGAGCCCCCTTCGCGCGCGCGCGCACACGCGCACATGCGCACACACGCACACACTGTGATTGGCCCAGAGATGGGCGTGTGACCCAACCCAGCCAAAGACACATAGGCTGATGCTGCTGGGGCGCCACCTGTCTCCCCTGAACTTGAGCAGAGGGAGTTGAGATGCTGAGGGACCTGGTGCTGCGGGGGGAGGGGCCCCCTCTGAATGGCTCAGCCAGGGCGGCAAGGGGGAGTCCCTTTTCCCGGGATGCCTGTGGCCAGCACATCACGTAACGTCGCGCCAGCAGGCGAGGAGAGAAGAGCTGGCGGCCCGGCTTGGCAGGTCAGGCACTGAAGGTGGATTTGGAGGGAGTGGGGGAATGGGTAACCGGCACAGCCCGGTGTGACTTGGTATTTCTGAGAGAGGACCTCACATCCCTGTCCTGTGTTTAATCTTTGCCCGGAGCCATTTTTAAATTTGAGAGTTTGTTTGTTGTTGTTTTGCCATCTGGAGAGGCTAGAAGGAGAAACATTTTTTATTTTTTAGAGAGAGGAGAACTGAACCACTAACCCCTCGGTTTGCGGGGCAACGCCCAACCCACTGAGCCACAGTGCTCAGGGCAGAGAAGCAGTTTTCTTTTCAAACCCAACACAGTATGGCTCCTCTACATTTTCTTTAAATGTCCTTCCAAAACCGAGAAGTTTTCTTTTAGCCCATAAGAAGCAAGGCAGCCCCCTAGCACTGAGCCTGGGGCCGCCGGGAGCGTCGCTGTCTGGGCCCCGCTTCCTCCCGGGCGACGGCAGGGCCCCAGCTCCCGCGGATGGGCAAGGCCCCCCCGCACCGTGCAGCAGCGTTTCCCCACCCCCTCCCCACGCCCCTGCCCCCCCAGATAAGAGACTCGTCAGGAGTGCAGGAGCGCTCGTTGGAACCCCAGAGCGGCGGCCGCCCTTCCCTTCCCTCTCTGAGCTGGGGCGTGATGCGGGCCACGACGTGGCCTTGGGAACCTGTTCCTGGGTCTTCTTCCATGTGGGAGGGAACTAGGCTATCTCGGTTAAGCCGCCAGTCTTCTGAATTTTCTGTACAAGTTCTGAATGTGACCCGAACTCACACAAGGACATCCAATGGAAGTCGGGGCGTTCAAATGGTTCTCCATACGAGCTTGTTTTCCCGCCTCTCTCGCTCACGGTCCCGGGTGCTGGCAGAGGGCCCCGTCAGCCGCCCCTTTCTGTTCCTGAAAGCCGTGCTGGTGGTGGCGACGCCCAAGGCCTGGGCAGGGCTGAGCGCCCCCCTCCTCCTTGTCCTGTGGGCCACCTTCGCCGAGACCACAGGCGCCCCGTTCCACTGGCCTCCTCGGAGACCCTTGTGATTTCGGTTTCTGCCGGTGTTTAACGCAGTAAAGGTTATTGAATCCATCTTTAGTCCAAAAAAGCCATTTAATTAGCATGCACCTGCCTCGTGGAGAGAAAGAGGCCGCTCGCTGTTCCGAGCCGCCACCAGCCCCGAGCCGCCCTCCCTGCCCCCGCCCCCGCCCCGCCCCGCCCGGCCCCGCCCCGACCGCCACAGCATTTCCAGGCCGGGGCTGGACAAACAGAGCAGGCTTGGCTTTTTCATTTTCTCCTCCCAGGCCTCCATCCCCTCATGCATTTTTCATCTCAACTCGCTGCTCCCAAAACTCCCTCTGCCCTGTGAACGGTATCGATCGGCTGATTAAGCCGTCAAGTCACAGCAAACAACTTGAATTTTCTAGCCCCAGGCCCTCACTTCCCTGCCCGCCCTGCGCCCGCGTCCCTGTCTCCTGGTACAAACGGCAGAGGGTTCTGCACAGCCAACCACCGCTGACCTTTCCGTCCCTGCCCTTATTTTGCGGTTGCTGGATAATCAGGAGATAAACTTCCAAGACGCCAAGTCCTTGATTCCGGTGCTGCTTTGCCAGGCATTTAAATACAGTGCCGTGAGGCTTTTTTAAATCAAGTGTCTAAGGAGCCCTTCTCCCAAGGACCTGTTTAAAACCACACTCTGTACTGGTTACCAGTTGCTGTGTAACAATCCTCCCCCCACACCCCCCGCGGACGCTGACACTTAACAGCTTAGGGCGGACTTAGCTACAGTCTCCCAGCGTCTGTGGGTTAGAGGTTCAGGAGCGTCTTCCTTCACTGTGCGGCCCTGCCTCGGAGTCTCCTGGAAGTTGCAGTCGAATGGCAGATGCCCCCGTCAGAAAGTGACAGGGTTGGGGATGCGTGCTCACACCGTGTGGCCGTCAGCAGCAGACCCCGGTTCCTGGCCAGGCGGGCACCTCCGCGGGGCTTCTGGGACATCCGGTGGTGTGGCCATGTGCCCGCCCCGGTTGGGGGGGTGGTTGGAGAGAGCTGGCAGGGCCCCCCCCCCCGCGACCCGGCGCCTCGGGCAACCTCGCCTCCCTCTCCGCTCCTTTTCTCTTTGTCGGAAGTGAGTCACCGAGTCAAGAGGCAGGGGCCAGGCTACCCCGTGGGAAGGGCCCACCAAAGGCTTTGGGGACGTATTCACATGATCACGCTCTGCCCTCTGGACACACGGACAGGCAAAATATACTCACCCCCCGCCCCCGCAGCACCCCTGAAAGGCTCTGCCCATCACAGCATCAGCTCGAAGTCCTGGGCTCCTCGCGGTAGTTCATTCCTTAAGTTCAGCTCCTCTGGGCAGGTAACTCCGCCCGGGGACCCGTGAATCAGAGCCAGGCGGCCTGCCCCCGAGACGGGCGGGAGTGGGAGGGCCGCCGCGAGCGCCCGCCTCGTCCCCAGCTCCCAGCACGGCCCGGGCACCCGGCGCCTTCAGCGCCTCAGCAGTGACCGAGTGAACGAACGAACAGACGACTCGCAACTGCAATAAAAGGAGCACGACCAGCTCCTGCCTGCCGTCCGGTCCCAGCTCAGACGTCACCTCCCAATCTCTCACCCAGATTATATTCTCCGCTGCCCGTGTCATCTCCGCAGTCACTCCGCTTCTCTCCTGCTGACCCTCTGCCCCCCCAGCAGGCGAGCCCCATGGGAACAGGGACCCGGGTCAGCCTGTCCACTCCATGTCCCCTGCCCCTAGGACAGGGCGTGGCAGAGAGTGAGTGCTCGGCAAGTGTGGAATGAAGGAATGGGAGAGTCGGTCATCGCAGTTGGGGGACGGCGGCCTGAGGTGAGCCCCTGGCACTGGAGCCACAGGAAGCGGGGCTGCAGGTTAGGCCGCGCCCGTACGCTCTGGCGCGATGGTGCGTCAGACGCAGGAGCACGTCCGGTTCTCGGGAGTCGCAAACTGAATGAAGTGCTGAGGGGAGACGTGCACAAGTGTCTTCAGTTTACCTTCCCGTGGTTCATAAAAATATACACACAGCAGCAGGTCCTGCCATACAGTGCTTCAGTCAACGGCACTCCATTATAGGGCTGATGGGGCGCTGTCGGGACTTGTCTGGTTCCTATCAATTAGCCTGTTCTGTGACAGCTCGCAGAACGTACCAGCGAGGTGACAGGCAGACTCGCCGTGAGTGTGGGCGGGGAGGGGGCGGGGAGAGCAGGCCTCCGCCGCCTGAACCTGCGGAGGAGCACCTCAGGCGCAGGAGGCGGCCCGCGCCGCACAGCAAGCCCTCGGTGGCGGCTCAGGGGACAGAAGTGGCCTGGACTCCCTGGGCCCTGCTCAGTGCGCCAGCCTGTGTCTCCCCGCACCCGCCTCAGGCCACCCCGGGCTCCCTCCCACGACCCGCGCTCAGCCCGTCCTCTCCCTCGGTCACCCTGACCTTCACCCGTTCTGCTCCAAGCGCCTGTCTGTCCAGCACTTGCCCCCCCCGCCCTGCCTCTGGGCTGTCACACGTGCTCCCCTCGAGCCGGGCCACCCGCCGCGGCCAGGCCAGCTTTCTTCCCAGCCCGGGGCCCTGGGTGAAACCGCTCCTCCTCTCCCCTCCCCCACGTGCGGTGCAGGTCACTCTGGAACACCCCACCCACCACATGTCCTTGCAACAGTGTCCTGCCTTCTCCATAGACAGAGGCGGGGCCGGCACCACGTGTCCCCAGCATCTCGGGTCTGACCTGCGATGGGGACACAGTGACTGAATGAGGGAGCCGAGCTCACTCTTGCTCTGGCGACCCTGCAACATACCCCCCGCCTGCCCCTTTGCTCCCCTGGCGCGCTGGGGTGGGACAAGAGGTGGGTGCCACGTGTGAGGGGTGTGGACCCCAGGACGAGGGCCGGGCCAGAGTTGGCCCTGCGGTGACGTGGTCAGTGTGGAGGGGCCACACCCTGGCAGCGGTGCTCCCCAGCTCCCTGGGGCGGCCGGGGCGGCCGACGTCTCTGCCCGGACTCAGATTCCGGGCGGGACAGGGAGGCGTCCATGCTGCGGAGGCCTTGGTCTCGGGGTTTTGGCGGCACCGCCCCGCGGCCGGCTGGCCGGCCAAGCGGCCACTGTCCCTGTAGAGCGCCCTGCAGGGGCCCGCGCAGGTCCGCGGAGTCGTCCAGGCAGCGAGAGGGCAGGAAGGGCTGTGGGGCCGGCACGCGCAGGGCTGCGCATTGTCCTGAGGGAGACAGGGAGGCCTCGCCGCCGGCCGCCCACGGTCAGCGGCTGTTCCCCGGGCTCTCGCTGGACCATCCCCTCTCCCCCCCCGCCCCCTCCCCCGCCCCGCCGGTCCCCCAGACCCGCGAGGACGCGCCCTGTGGCCACGCCTGTGTCTCCTCCCCTCCACCGGTGCAGCCCCCAGCTCCCTGAGCAAGAACAGATGTCTCTCCGGCCACCGCCCAGCAAGACGTTTCACAGCCAAGTTCAAGGGGTGAATGGGAGGGCTGAGTGGAATTTACTTAAAACACCGGCTCTGCTTAAAATAGCTTCCACCAGGCAGTTAGCAGCAAAGTTCTTCGGTTTCCCACCTCGTCCTTTCTCACCACTACTAAATACCAAGATATTCTGGTCCCAGTTCCCACTCCCCCAAACCCTGATTCATGCACTCGTGCATGCTGGGGAGTGTAAGACATCGTCACCCTGCCACCCGTGAACTTGAATGGGCGGTGACATTGACAAGAACACCAGGCAAGAAGCTGGCATTTGAGCTCAGTAACAGCTTGGCTCTGCAAACATCACCAGAGCTCAAGTTAAACCATCAGAAGCCACACGTGTGACCAATGACATCAGCTCCCATTTAAAACACTTCGAAAAAATTGTTTTTCTTACCTCAATTTCTGTGCATTTCTAACCGCCCGTCCGGGCCGCTGGGCAACGGGAGTCTCCGCCATTTTGAAGGGAGGTGCCCCGAGGCCCCTCTGTCCCCGACACCCTGCCCGGCCTTGGGGCACCTCACCTCGTTTTGGCATCTGGTTTTTTATTTCCATCCCATTTTGAATTCATATACTTTCCTTCTAGCCTGATATTCGAGTTGAGAAAGGGATGATGACGATGGCGGTGACGGCGGCGGTGACGGCGGCGGTGACGGCGGCGGTGACGGCGGCGGTGTCGGAGGACGCCGTGGGGGGCCTGCCGTGTGCCCGGCGCGGGGCGACCCCTTGCCGCAGACGGGCTTCTCTGGAAGCCGATGCTGAGCTGTGCTGCGAGACACCTGCTCTCAGTCAGCAGCCGGGGAGAGGGGGCCGGAGGAAGCGGGACCACGGCCCCTCTGAGGCGGGGGCCAGGCCAGCGAGGAGCTCAGGACGAGCGCTGTCTGTCCAGGGTCCCCCGTCAGTCCCCGGCGGCCGACTGCCATGCCCCTGACCGTCTCAGTCACGGGTGCCGACCGTCCCTGAAGGACGCGGCCTGGGCAAGGCGGCCTCCGCAGCCCAGGCGCAGCCTGGGGGCCTGCGAGCCGGGCTGACACGCTCCTGCAGCCGCGCAGCAGGGCCTTCCTCCAGGGACAAGGGCAGCGCCTCCGCACCCCTCCAGGCCCCCGCTCTCCAGGCGCCCTGTGCCATCCCGGCCGGGCCGGGCGGTGCTTTTGCAGGAGACACAGCAGCCTCAGAGAGCTTAAGTCACTCGCCAAGCCAAGGCCGCAGGGCTCGGGGGCTGCCGCCGGCCCCATCTCATAACCACAACGGCGCCGCCCCTCAGGCCCCGCAGTGGGATTCTGAAGATGAACGTGAGGTGCCTGGCTCTCCGCCCCCCTGAGGGGCAGACACAGGGCTCTGTCTTCTCTCCGCCCTGCTCAGGGACCCCAACCTGTGAGCCCTGGGAGCGCCCTGGCCCGCCGCCCCTCCCCTGCGGCACCCTAACAGCCAGGGCGGGGCGTTGGAATTCCATGGGAATTTCTGTGTATATGATAATATCATCTATAACTAAAGAGGTTTTTTATTTTTTCCTTCAAGTCCTGTACTTTTTTACCCTGGCTTTAGTGCACTGGTTAGAAGTGCCAGTACAATGTAGCATAAAAGTGATGATGGTGTGAAACTTTGTATTACTTCCGGTCCAGCTAGGGGAAGGGGAGGCTTCTGTAATCTACCATGAGGCATGATTTTGCTTTAGACTTTCAGTTCAGGTTAAGGGTGGACACTTCTAGGTCTAGTTTTCCAAGAGCTTTCTCTTTTCTTGAATGATATGAATTCCATCAAATAATTTTTCTACATCCATGGAGTTGATCGGATTATTTTTACTTTATTATGTTATGCTTTCTTTTTGCATGTTAAGCCAACCTTGCATTCCTGAAATAAATCCCACTTGGTTGGGATATTGTTTATTTCACTGATTTTTAGCCAGGGCACCACAAGAATTTTTTAAATGTGCAATACCTATTTAGTCAGGGGTACTGACCTCTTTTCCCTTAGATTGTCAAATGACAACAGCTGGGGAGGAAATGAGACCAACTGTAATTGAACAAAAATAAAAAAAAAATTTTTTTAAGAAAAAATGACAACAACAAACACAACAACACCTTTCTGGTGTGAATGAATCAAAACTGTACCTTTTTTTTTTTGTCACATTGGCAAAAATATAATATAGTTTTGGTGTACCACAAAATTTTAGTAATTAGTTTGTGTGCCATAATGAAAAATGTTGAAAATCACTGTTTTATTTGATGAGCTAGTATTTTGTTAAGTATTTTTGCATCTGTTTTCACAAGAACAGTTGCTCTATAATGTCCCTTCACTATACTGTCCCTGTGAGGATCTAGTGTTAAGGTCATGTTAGCCTCATAAAATGACTTGGGAAGTGTCCGTTTTTCTGTGTCCTCTTGGAGATTTTGTGTAAATTTGGGGTTAGTTCTTCCTTAAATGTTTAGTAGAATCAGTGAAGTCATCTGAAGATTTTTTTGTCAGTTTAAATTTTGAATTCAGTTTCTTTAATAGATAGTTTCGGTAAGCTATGTTTTTAAAATATTGTTGTATTTCATTTAATTTTCAAATGTATGAGCATAAAGTGCTTCCTAATGTCTTCTCCAGTTCAGCTAAAGCCTTAGACCTCCGTATGACGATGTAGGTTTCTTTATAATTATCCATATTACCTCACGATGCCTGTATCATAGCACTTGACAAATTGAATCTGCCTGTCCCATGCATGTGTCTGTCTGTGTCACCTCGCCTCGCTGAGCTGTGAACCAGCCCCCGCCCAGAGCAGGGGCCAGACGAGCTCACTGACTTCACAGGACACCTGATGGGGCTGCGGGCCTGGGGCCACACACCGCGAACGGCGGCCTCCCAGGTCCCGGGGGGTCCTGCTGGCTGCCGAAGCGACCGAGGCTATGGAATGGACCTCAGATCTCTCTGGAGTGAAGCTTTCAAATGCTCTTTGCACTGGGTATCTACAGGCTCCCCAGGCCTACACAGCCAGAGAAAGTCATTGATAGATTAGTTTGAATGAAGATTAATCAATAATTTATGCTGATGTTTTTCCTCATGCAGCAGGGAGGCCTGTTTTGATATCATTTGACAGGCTCAGGCGCACCTTGGTTCGATGAGACCCGATACAGAAAATTAAAAGGGAAAAAAATGCCTACCGCCGCATTGGCGGTTGGTCACCGGAGATGGACGCAGCCTGCGATCGATGGGGAGGGACCGAGGAGCAGATGGGGATGTGGAGGAAAGTCCGGATTCAGCAGATGCCTCTGCGCGGTGGCGTCGATGGGGCACGGCCAACGCGCGCACTTATCGGCATCCTCTCCTGGCGCGGCCCTAGGAGGCCGGCGCGCGCCGTGATGGATGGCTCTGCAGAGGGCGCGAGCGCCGCATCTGGAAGCCGGCGTTGCTTAGGCCTCGCTCGGAAGCGCCGGAACGCTGGCGGTCCAGAGACGCACGTAGAAATGAGCGACCGCTGTCTTCCCAACAAAATGCGAGTCGCGGGCCCTGGGGAAGAAGCGGCGGCGGTGGGAGAGCGCCCTTCCAAGTTTTCACCGCGCCCCCCCCTCCCCCGCCCCCGCACGCTCTCAGCAGGACCTCCCTTCTTGGCGTTAGAGATCCCGGGGGCTCTTATCCAGACCCTGGGGGTCTGTCAGAGCTTTAGTGGAGCGCTCCTTCAGTGCCTCTTGTTCTCTCTGTCCTCTGGACGTGCCTTTGAAGGTTAGGCCTGGAGTCCACTCAAGTGACCTGTCAGTTCAGCGTGGTATGTCTGCCTGGGGCCACTGAGGTGTGTGGCTGAGTCAGGCCGGTCACCCGACACCCTCTTCCCAGAGCCCAGAGGCCAACTTCTCGTTTTGGGGGAGGGAATTGGGGGCCCTCCATTCCACCCAACAAGGTTGCTAGACGTGGCCAGACATGTCCCACAGCCAGACGTGGGTCCGCCCCAGGGAGCAGCCTTGTTGCACACAGACCTCCGCCCCCACTGCGGCGCCGGGGGCAGACAGGCTGCCCCGCCCCTGCACGCCCTCCTGCTGACGGAGAGGACGTGGGAAGCCCCGCACGAGGCCCTGCTTCCTGCTCTTCTGCGTCTGTGCCCAGGCCTGGAACTGCTGGATTGAGTGGCAGTTCTATGCTTAATTCTTTGAGGAGCCCGGCATGTCCGCAGCGGCTGCACCATTTTACGTCGCCACTGGCGCTGCACGAGGCTTCCAATGCGTCCTCACCGGCACCGGTCAGTGCTGTTTTTAGTAAGAGCCACCCTAGTGCCGCCGAGGTATTCACCATCGTTGGGCTCTGTGAGCCCCAGCTGTGCCCCCTTGACAGAAGCCAGGGTTGCCGTCTGTCGCTCAGAACCAGAAGCCCTAAGTGACCCCGGCAGGAAACTGTCACTTGTGTCAGAACTCCAGGACCCTAAGGAGTTCGCGGGAGCTGGTGGCACCCTCTTAGCAGCGGTCACCCCTCCTGTGCACGGGGCCCTGGGGAGGGGGTCCACGCGCATGCTCAGAGGACTCCCCCACGCTCAAGACGCCCAGGCCACCTGGAGATTCAGCTGTGTGTCCGGCAAATAATTCGGTCCATATTTGGTGAGCACATGATCTTGCCAGGCGCTGGCGACGTCTTGGGAAAGGCACTCCCCTGGGTTTTACTCTCCTCATCTGCTACATGGGGACCACAACATCCCGTCCAAGCTGGAGCAGCTGGGACGAGGGGACTGTGAGCTACCTGCCGCCGCGAGCTGAGCAGGGAGCGGTTCCCAGAGCTGCCCTCCCGGGGTCCCGGGACTCTGTCTCGGGCGGGGCTGCGGGCCACACTGTGCCCTGGGGCAAGGAGATCGTGGCAGCCTTCAGGGCAAGTGGCCCTGCCCTGCTGCACCCCGTGCCACTGGGTCTCCCCCGGAAGCGGGTGGAAAGGAGGCCCCTGAGAGACGCGTCCACCTGGTGCCTCGGAATCAACCTCCTGTGGAACATGCATCTTCGCAGACATGGTTAAGGTTTGTGATCACATTGAATTAGCGTGGGCCCCAAACCCGGCCACAGGCGTGGCGCAGACGCAGAGACAGAGGAGAGAAAGCCAGTGACGGCGGAGGCAGGCGCAGCTGGTGGCCTCCCCACGCCCCCGCACACCAAGGAGCCCCAGGCCGCAGCGCCACCAGAAGCCGCCAGAGGTGTGGAGCGGATTCCCATTCAGGGCCTCGGGGAGGGGCCCGCTCTGCCTCACTTTTGGCCTCTGGCTTCCTGAACCATGAGAGGATGAACCTCTGTCATATGAAGCTACTGGCATGTGGTTATTTGTTACGGTGGCCATGACAAATGACCGTCTGGGGCCCGTGTCCTGTGCCCTCCTGCCTCTTTTAGGGCAGCCATGCCCAGCGGACGCCCACCCGCTGCCCTTCTCCACTCGGCCGGCTGTGGGGGCCGGTCAGAACACCCCTGCTCAGGGGCCGGGCCGCCGTCCCCTCACGGCCAGCTTGCCTGGCACGGGGAGGGGGGCCTGAGCGAGGGGGAGGCATCTCGTCAGCTCCGCGGGAAGCTTGTGATGTTGTGGCTGACACTGTCCCCACCCAAGGTGACCTTCTCATGACAAACCCTGCACTGCATCAATTATTCACGCCGAGCATCTCGAACACATGCTCAGAACACACAGGCGGCTTTCTGTGGTCACCCTGCCCTGCCTTTAAAGACAGTCGCCAAGTCAACGCCTGGCCAAGAAACAGACGGGGCACGGGGGCCGGGTGGGGGCAAGGCACCCCTGAGACCCGCCGGCGCAGCCAGGGACCCTCAGCGGCGGCCGCCCTGCCGGCCTTGGAGGTGGTGGCCGCGCTCAGGAAGAGCCGTCGTGGCCCGCGATTTCTCCCTGTGCTGACCATTGATCCGGGGGCGCCGTGCATAATTCATGAGCCCGGGCAGCTGCAGGCTCTGAGCGGCCCTTTCCCACGGCGCAGGCAGACGAAGCTGGGCGCAGGGAAGGGTTCAAGGGACGGGTGCGGAGACGGGGGTCGGCCCTCTTGCCTGTCCTTCTGCTGTCCCCTGCAGCCGCCAACCCAGCAGGTGCTTCCTCAGGAGGTGGAGAAGAGCTAAGGGGGACTCGGGGGCTGGGGTCATGCCCATCCCTGGTCTGACACCCCAGAGACAAGGGCTGCAGGGCGCATGTCCCCTCCTGTCAACTGAGCACGCCCTTCCGGATAGCCTGCTGGGAGGGGCTGCGCCCCGAGGGACCGCTCGGCCCGAAGTCCCACACACAGGACCAGCCAGGGGACCCCCGGGCAGCCACTGGCCTGCTGGGCCATGCCCAGTCCCCACAGAGGCACAGTGATCGGAAGCAGATAAAGGCTGCTGGAGGCAACTCTTCTGGAGGTTCACATCATTTTTTAATTTTTTTTTATTTTTTGTGTTTTTGCTTGGCTCCGGGGGTGAAGCCCACTTCCTGGAGTGGCCTCAGGCAGGGAGCTCCGACCAAGATCCAACTAAAAATAGAGCCGCAACAGGTAGAGAAAGCCCTTCAAACGCAGTTTCCCGGAACCGGGAGAGAGGTCCCCAAGCCCAGCGGACCAAGCCCAGCGGACCACACCCGTGCAGTCCCCGGGGCTCCTGCCTGGGGACCTGGGGGGGCCACGCGGTTCTCAGATCGGGCCCAGGCAGTCGCTGCCAGGCAGAAGCGGAGCCTCAGAGGAGGCCGGCCCTGCTCGGTCCGCAGAACACCCTCAGGCTGGAGTCTGGCCTGCAGTGCTTTTGCAAAACGATTAGGTGGTCCTTGTTTTCTCAATGTTTCTCTGTGGTTGAGGATATTGATTTTTTCCCCCTCATAGTATTTATTATTGATCGATATTTTTTTTTCAAATTGCAAAACTCATACATGCACACAGGGCGGGGCAAAAGTAGGCCTGCAGTTTTTTGTGTGGCAAGTAGCACAATAACTAATGAATTCTAACACAGGACCCAACTTGGGGCCGCCACCGTCTACTGCATGAGAAAGGCCTGGCCACCCTGAAGGTCTGACGCCTCCTGGGCGAGACCCAGGTCTGGCTCAGGGTCCAGTTCCAAGACCAGGGGTCCGAGAGGGACTAAGGGTAGGGACTGGGGAGACCCGCCCGTGCCTGCCGGTCCCCTTGGGCCCCAGCGCTTGCACCGCAGCCTCCGCGCACCAACGCCGGGGCCGCCGACCCCGCCGACCCCTCCATGGGCGGGACAGGAGCAGAGGCTTTGGAGGCCCAGGCGCCAGCCCCGGCCCAGCCTCTTACTGGCCGTGTGACCTCGGGCACATCATGTGCCCTGTCACTGCAGCTGGGGACTCAGACCCATGGCTGGGCTTGTGCAGGAGGAACTGCACGAGGTCAGCCCGGCCTGTGGCACCGGGTGTTGCCACTGTCACGAACTGTCACCGTTGTCTTTCTCACTCTTGCTCATTGCCACGCATAAATTTCAGCACCCGGAGGAGGGCTGTGGACTCCCCTTCCCTCCGTAAGGGAACACCCACAAAGGTAGAAAACCGAGGTCACTCGTTTGCGCCCAGCCCGGTCAGCACAGCTAACCAGGCGCCGGCGCCTGCGCACGCTCCTCCCTCTCCAGCACCCGCCGAAGCCGGCCAGCGAGAAACCAGCCTGCAGGTCTCCCAGCGGGAGATTGATTGTTGCAGCTCTGAGGCCCTGAAGCGCCGAGGGTGTGGTTTGGGAGCCAGAAACTCGCAGTTCTTTTGGCTCCTGTGAAAATGGCTTGGTAGATTCCAAAGGGGCCTCCTCGGGTCCAGGTCCCAGCGCCAGGGGGTGCGCTCTGGACAGGCCCATTAGAAACCCCAGCGTCCACCCTGCTGCGACCCAGGCTAAAGCCTGAGGTGCGGGAAGCCCCGGACCTTGGGGCATCACCATTCGTGTCCCGTGGACATTCCCGCTCAGACTCTCAGGGGCTGACCTCATCCCCTAAGTCCCTCATGAAGCCCCCACGCTGTGGCTCTAGGACCCGTGGGCCTGCCAGGTCCCCGGGAAATGGAACTGACTTCCCAGCTGCTGAGGCAGGAGCCTCCAGCAGCCCACAGCCGCGGGTGTGGCCCAGCGGCCAGCGCGGCAGCACCTGGCAGGCGGCCGCCACTTCCTCGCCCACGCCCTTGACAGGCATTGCTAATGGATCCTGGAGCGCTTCCCTGCTGAGCACAAGTGTGGCTCCTCAATCCTCCAAGCCTGGGGCTGCAGGCAGCCAGACCAACTGTCAGTAGCCAGCCAGGGAAATAAATGTCTGCCACCCCCAGGCAGGGGGAGGCAACCTGGGCTCTAGCCCCAGATCTGCCTGATTACCCAGCATCCCTTGAGGTAGTCACTGAATTCACCGGGCTTCATGTCTCATCTGCAAAGTGGGGGTGTATGCAGCAGGGACTGGTCATCCACCTGGTTTTGAATGTTGCCCCAGCCCCGCATGCAGGTAGCAACTGACGAGGGCCTGCTTCCGCCGCCGATGTGAGACCCCGGGCCATTTCCAGGCCTCTGAGCCTCCGGTCATGTCCGTGAAGTGGGGATAGTGCCAGGCCACCTCCCTCCCTCAGCGTTGGCCGAGGTGGGTCCTCCCCCCGGCCTGCATCTTCCCTTCTTGTCCCCGCCCACCCCTGTGGCTTTCCCTCCGCATCTTGCTGCCCTGTGGGCACGAGAGACAGGGACAGGGACGCTTTCTCACCCAGCGCTGTCCTCACGGTCCCCATCCAGGCGGACCTTGCTCAGCCTTCCCCTCTGTCTTGTGGGTGGTGGTGGGCTCCCTCCTGCCGCCTATGGGTGCCCCCGCTGCCCCCAGGCCAGGAACCAGGGGACCTGGGTGGCTTCCTAGTGCCTCCGCCCAAGAATGTTTGGAAACTGCTGCTGGCTCGGTGCCAGGAGCTCCTGCACAGACCGGCAGCTTGGGCGGGCGCTGCTGCTGCAGTGAGCGCCTGGAAAATTCCCGCCCTCCCGCGGCCTCCGGACACCGGCTGCCCAGGGGCCCCCCCACCGCCCCGCCCGCCACCACTCTGGCCCGGTCCCTGATGTCATTGGTCGCTGGGTTCCCACTGTCCCCACTGGCCAGGCCCTCGGGCCCCGGAGTGCGGGGCAGCCCTGGGCGGGGGCAGCCCGGCTGGCGGGGACTCGGCGGAAGCTCTGGGACACGACCTCCGAGCCTGGGCCTGGCCTCGTGGGGCCTCCACTCGTGCTGGGAGCAGCCCAGCAGCCGTGAACACCGGGAGCCAGTCCGAGGGCAAAACGCAGGCATGTTCTCAAAGCAGTGGGTGGCGGGGAGGGGGGAGCCTGGAGATGGCCGCCCCTCCCCAGGCCTCGAGCTTGTCCCTCACCCCGCATTGCTGGGGGTCCGCCGGTTTGGGGCTGATGACTTTGTCGAGCCCACCACGAGCTCTTGTCACGAAATGGGAACAGCAGAAGTGGTGACGAAGAACAGAGCCCTTGCTGCGTGGCGGGCGCTGTGCTGAAGGCTGCCCAGCAGAGCCCTGCGGGCGGGCGCCGGCTCCCGTCCTATCACACCGCACGGGGACGACACTCAGGCCGACAGGCTTCCCCCGGCCGCACAGCCCGCGGCGGAGAGGCTGGGACTGAACGCTCATCTTCGGGGGCCACCGGCTCCCCCTCGCTGTCCCCGCTCCCGCCATCTCTCTCTTCACCAGAAGCCACGTACTCATGGGCAGAGCAGCCTCAGCCTGAAAACCCCTTGCCACAAATGCCGATCTGAAATGTCACCATCGCGGCCATTTCTCGGGCTGCAGCTTCTGTCCAACCAATCCTGCCTCCTGCTGGGGGCGCTCCTTCTGCGCCACCCCTGTGCCTTCCCTAAGACCAGAGAGCAGGCTCTGCTTCTAGAAGGGAGGCGACGGGGACAGAGCACCCAGGAGGCAGCGCAGAGCAGGGAGGGGGGCTGTGGGCACAGGGGAGGGGACCCAGGCGATCACCGTCCCTCCCATTTACAGATGGGGCAGCTGAGTCTCCGGTGGGTCAGTGAGCCACAGGTTCTGTCCCTGTGGACGCCTCATTGGGTCTGGCTGGGGGAGGAGCAGTTTGGGGAGCCCGTAGAAGGGGGGCTTGGCGTCCCCGAGGGGCCCTGATCCCTTGTTCTTCCTGGAACTCAGCTGGCCTGCTGGCCGTGGACGAGGACGGGCCCATGGGAGTGACACAGCTCCTTGCAGAGTCACTGGACTGGAGCGGAGCCACTGCCACCGGCCGTGCCCGCGGCCGATGCCGTCCAGGTCTCCGCAGGGCCTGGCCGCCCGGCCAGCTCAGGACAGCTGCTGCTCCGGGTGGCTCGAGGGCAGCCAGAGGCCCACACCGCGGCCTGCAGCCCCCGGGCTCTGCCTCCCGAGCCGCCCTGTGCGGGCTGCAGGCTGCTGGTCCTGGGTCAGCGCTCTGGCTCCTCCCCCGGCCCCTGTGCTTACCGGGTCAGGGGGAGCCCCGCTCAGAGAGGCTGCTGGCTCACCAAAGCCCCCGGCAGAATGGGAGCGTGACCCGGGGCTGGGCCTCGGCCACGGTGCCCCCTTGTCGGGAGCTCGGGCCACTCCGAGCCGCCCAGGCCCTGCCTCTGGGGAGCGCCCTGAACTACGTGGAGTCACTCTCCTTTGAGAAGGTTTGTGGGAGCCTCTATGCACTAAGCCTGTGTTGTCCTCTGGAGACAAACCCAAGACCAAGCAAGATGACACCCCTGCTCCAGAGAACCCTGCAGTCAGGCGGGGTGGATGGCCATGAAACAGTGGGTCCCTGCCGTGTTCCAGCTGGGAGTCCCCTCCAGGGAAAGTCCTGTGGTCGATGACCCTGGGGCTGGGAAGTCAGGACGGGGAGGCTTTGGGTTGACATCTGATCATGTGGCCATCAAAAGGCAGAGGACAGCAGCAGAGGGTCGGGGGGGAGCCCTGGGGCAGAAGGCCCTGGTGATGGAGGAATCGGGAACCACAGGCCAGAGGGGCTGGGCGTGGAGGGAGACAGGGGCCAGGCCAGGCCCGGATGGAGCAGGGCAGGACCCAGACACCGGGGTGCTCCTCCGCAATGCGGGTGGCGGGGAAGACACGCTGAGCGCGTTCACCAACAACGGAGGGTTCTGCTAGGGCCTCCCCCACACGTACACAGTCCCCAGATGCCATGGTCCTCTGCCCACTTCCTCTGCCGGCAGCTGCTGTCTCTCCGCTACCAGGGGCCACCTCTTGCTTACAGGAACCAGTGTCTTCTCGTGGTTCCCCCGCGCAGCTGTGGGCTGGGACAGACCTTCCTGTCTTCTCGTTGCTGTAAAGCTGTCTGAGCAAAGCTCCTGGGCTTTGCGACAGTCCTTCTGACCCCCTCGGGACTCTGCCCTCCCAGAGCCCGCCCCCGCCCCCAAGAGACGGAAAACCCACCGGCGACCAGATCTGCTGATGCCCTGGCTCCGTTCCTGGCACTTGGTCATCATCCCTAATCATTAACAACACATGCTGGGCACTGGTCTCAAGGGGCCTGGAGTCCCACGGGGGAGCCACCCAGGCAAAGAAAAGCTTACGTCGCGACGGGCCACGGGCGTGCAACAGGCCCAGAGCTCTGGGGACCCTCCACCCCAACCTCGAGCAAACGGGGGACGCCTTTCTCACACCGAGCGGATAGTCGTCTCCCTGTGGCCTTCCGCCTCCGGGTACCAATTCAAACGGCCTCCCGCCTGCTTGGCCACAGATTCCAGACCCGTGCCATGGGCAGGACCCTGCAGAATGAGCCTAGAAGGGAAGGCAGGAGGCCTCTCTTCCACGGAGGGTAAGCAACGCTCCCCAGAACGAGTCGTCAAGCAGATTCACGCCGAGAGAGCTGGGTTTTTAATTGGCCAAGGGCCTGGAATGTGACCGGCAGGGGTGGAGCAGACAGATGGGATCCTATGTGAAGCTACTGACTTATTCCACTTAGAAGGGGAAGGAAACCTTACTAGTCAGTTTCAAGGAGCCAGGACGCCACAGGAAGCCTCCTGCAGCCCAGCCCGCTGGGGCTCCCCCCACACCCCCACACCCCGTCTGGCACCACCTGGCTTTGCCTGGTCCTGCTGAAGGCTCCTGTCTCCCGGCATCCCAGCGTCTCAGCCAGGTGCCAGCCGGCCCCGCCTTGTCCCCCAGAGCCGCTGCTTCCCCAGTCCCGGGGGCTGCTCCCTGCCCCCAGCAGGCCGGACGAGGCCGGAGGCTCCCGCAGCTGTCCTCGCCGTCCCTTCCTGGCTCCAAGACCCAAGTGGCCTGTTCTAGGTTGAAATGTGACCCCTAAAATCCACAAGCTGTAGTCCTAATCCCAAGAACGTCAGGATGTGGCCTTATTGAGAGACAGGGGTCTGAGAGAGGTGATCGTGTTCAAGTGAGGTCATCAGAGTGGGCGCCCATAGTCCAAAATGAAGTCCGTACAGAACAGGGACACTTGGACCCTGAGATGCGCACAGAGGAAAGACCGCGTGAGGACGCAGGGAGAAGGCGGTGTCTGCAAGCCCAGGGGAGCGCCCGGAGCAGACCCTTTCCTTTCTGTCCGCAGGAGGAACCAACCCTGCCAGCACCTTGGCTGTGAACCTCTGGCCTAGCACCGAGACAAGAAAGGCCTGTTGTTGAAGCCCCCACCCAGATGGGGTGCTTTATTACAGCATCGCTGGCGAACTATCATGTGACCTCACCCGCGAGGCCGCCAATCTCACAGGCTGCACTTCCCGGGTGTTCCAGCCCGTGGCCTGGATGTGGCCCCTGGCCCTGCCCAGAGATGTGCACCAGGCCTGCCCTCCCCTCGGGCCCCTCCCCGGGCAGAGGGGTGTCCAGGGAGAGATTCTCCATTCAAGGAGCTGGAAGGAAGGGCTCAGCTCAACTCCATCTATCATCCTCCTGTTCTAAGAGCCGAGGGGTCCCTGTTCATGGGCTGAGCCCGGGTCCGGAACGCCTTGTCCCGGCCGACACCTGCGCGCCTGCCACGTCCCAGGCGCAGTGCGGCACCGCGGGCGGCGCCGGCGTGAAGGAGGTGCATTCCCTGTGGTCATGGACGCCCAGTGATCTCAGCACTGGTTTGCAAAGCATGTGCTTTCAGAGATGAGCAAGCAGACCACACTGCAAGGCGCGGGCAACCGTGTGCCCGAGCGACTCACCAGACGCCATCAGACGTCGGGCGTGCCCCTGCCGCATGGTCTGTTGAGCGCCTGCCCTGTGCCGCCTGAGTCCGTGATCTCATTTAAGCCCTTGGGGGTCCTTTTAGGGCAGTTCATGGCCCATTTCTGAGGAGGTTCCGACCGGCGGAGAGCTTGCAGAGGGTGGTGTCAAAGCCGCTAAGGGACTGAGTGGGATTCACACTCGGCCGGAAGCCGGTGCTCAGGCCGCAGACATCGCTTCCTCCCCTGGCCCCGCCCGCCCCTCGCTGCCCTGGGTGCCCTGGGTGGACGTCCAGCAGGGACAGTGGGCCCTGCCCAGGCCTGGGGCCCTGCAGTCCCCACCCACCCCAACCGCTCCCCCAGCACTTAGTGTTTCCTCTGGTTTCTGCTTTATGAAAAATTTGCGATTTTCACAGCCACGGAGCCAATAGAACTGTGACTTCATTTCACAGCGCAGAGGCAGTTTTATGTATTCTTGACAGTTTCCAAATCCTTTTCCTCTGGGGGGGGAGGGACATGTGGATACACTGGGGACCCCACCCTCCTGGCTCAGCCATCAAACGAGAAGTCCTGCATCCTGTGGGGAGCGCTAGGTCAAGGGTGCTGGGCGCCTTCGGTCCGCACCTGCTTCTCCGCGCCCCCACCGCCCGTGGCAGCTGGCCGCTTCTCTCCGCAGGGCAACGGGGTGGAAGGAAGAGCCTCCCTGAGGGGCGCTCAGCCCGAGGCAGCTTCCGTCGGATCAAGCAGAGGGGCTGGGAGGGTGGGGAGATGGGGAAGGTTTTGGGCAGGCAAGAGCCGCCCCCTCCCCGCCGCTCCTCTGACTCCCGTAAAGCCTTTTCAGGAAGGACCGCATTCTATCTCCCCATTTAGAAGAGAGGCAAGCTGAGGCCCACGGGCTCCCATGGAGGACCCCGGGCTGGGCCGGGGGGTGGCCTCCTGCCCAGAGCTTGGGTGTCTCCCCACTCACCACCTGGGCTGCCTCAACTCCCCGCTGAGCCCCTCCTCTTACTGGTTCCATTCCCCAGCTGCCTGCTGATCCATTCAGGTCAGAGCAGCAGCCGGAGGCCAAGCAGAGGGGTCACTGCTAACTCTATGCTAATGACAGCAGGGACCAATCCATCTCCCCCTTAATCAGGCAATCAATGTGCACTGCAGGTGTGTCCAATCCTGGCCTGCGACAGGGAGGGGGGGGTAAGGGAGGGGAGGGAGGGGAGGGGAGGGGGCAGAGAATGGGAGGGGAAGGGAGCGGAGGAGGGAGGGCCCAGCTCCCAGACCGCCTTGCTCTCCACCCCAGAGAGAGCCGGCTGCAAATTGAAATCCCGGCTCGGGAAAGAGAAAGGGATAAAAGTCGGCATCTTTTTAATCAACGCTCAGAGCTGCAGCTGCTAATAAATTCAAGGTTCTCAGGAACCCCAGGGCAAGTCTGGGTGGAGAGAACCAGAAGCCTCCCGCCCTCCCCTGCACTCCAGCGTCTGCAGTGGGGAAGGGAGTGGGTTTAAACCTTCAGACGGCAGGGGGGCGGCCTCAAGGTCCGCAAGCCCCACCCCGCCTTTTAGAGGTGGACGAGTGGTCCAAGGTCACGGCCAGGGCGAGGCTTTTCCGCGGGCGTGGGGCTTGCTGCAGGAGGCCTGGGGCGAGAGCTGCAGCCGGTGTCCTTTCCCAGTCCTTCCTCTGACCGGTCCTCTCTCGCACCCGCCGGATTGCGCACCTACTGTGTGCGGCGTCGGGTGCAGCCACCTGCTGAGTCCTCACGGCCGCTCGGGGAGCCTGGTGGCTGGGGTTAGCCCCGCTTTAGAGGCGAGGGAACCAAGGTTCGGTCAGGGTGGCGGGATCTGTCAGCATCGGGGGTGGGGGCACGGGACACACAGAACGAAGGTCCCAGAAAACCCCCGCCCCCCCACCCCTGCCCTGAGGCGCCCCAACACCCCAGCCCCCCAGCCCCTCCTGCAGTTTCCCCATCGTACAGATCGGCTCTGGATCCAGATCCCAAGTGGCTGTGGAATTCCTTTATTTTCAAAGTGCGACGGCACTGGGCTCGTGGCAGCTGGGACTTAGTCTGTGTTTGTTCCTTGCCGGCTGTGCGATTGCAAGTCAGCTGCTGGCTGTCTCTGGGCGCGGCAAGCGATGTGTGGCACAGGGCCAGACCCCAGCCCCTGGCCCCCGGCCAGGCCTTTCCTGTGCCTCTCTGGCCGCCCCAGCAACGGGTCCGCTGAGGCCCAGAGAGGTAACCGGCCTGCCCAGGTCGCCCGGCCGCACTGGCACGTGAGCCGTCTCTGCACCAACGCGCCACCACGCGCAACCGGGGAACCCTCCTCGACCACCTGTTCCCTTTGCCACCTCCTGAGCCGCCAGACCGAGAGGCAAAACGGAAAGCTGGTCTGAGAAGGCACAGGGTAAGTGATGCTGGTTACGGAATTCGTGGTCTGGGAAACGCGTTTCAAAAGCTTTGCTGTGAAGAGCTCCCTGCAGCGTGGGGTCTGAGTGCAGGAGGAGGTTCCAGGCCACACCCGCCGAGGGCGGAACCTTGGCCTCAATCGCTTCTCCACCGCACCTGCCCGGCTCCGTCTGTTGTGACCTGCCATCCTGCGAAGCGGTCACACGCACCGCCGTAGCCCGGCAGGCCCCAGCACTCAAGCTGGCACCCTCAGCCCGGGACAGGGCGTCAGAGGGGTGGGCGCGTGAAGGAGAGAGAGGGCTCCTGGCACCGAAGGCCAGGGAAGGCCTGGAGGGACGGCAGCAGAGCACTGGAATTGCACTGCGCAAGATGACAGCCAACAGCCACATCTGAATTAAAATTAATTTAATTACGTAAATTGAGTCAAATTTAAATTTACTTCAATTAAGTGGAGTTTAATATCCGGCTCCTCAGTTGCGCTAGCTACATTTCAAGGGCTCAGTAGCCGCAGGATGCAAACCGAAGCTGAGCTCCCACCGGCAGGTGTGGACCCAGAACAGCAGATCTTCTTGCTGCTGGACTGCCTGTCTCCTGGGGCCACGGGGGTTCCTCTCCACAGGCCACTCCCCTCTTCTCTCTTGGCTGGATCCTTCTGTTAGCTGCTCTGGGGCGTGGCCCAGCCTGGCCACCAGCTGCCCTCCCAGCTCGCCCCACCCGGTTCCTCTTCGGTCATAACGCCAGTCCGCAGACGGTCCCGGGCCCCTGTGCAGGCAGCGCTGCCCCGGGGGCCGGGCTGGGGCTGGGAAGCCAGGGCTGAGGGCAGGCAGTCCCTCAGAAGGGCCATGGCCCCAGGGGCTGGCGCGCTGAGGGTAAGAGTGAGCGAGAGGCGACGCCTGTGGGCGAGGGCCGCTCCGGGTGGGCGGGCCTCTCTGCGGGGGCCCAGCCTGCCGCCCCTGGAGGACGCAGGGAGGATGCTCACGTCGCAGACAAGAAAACTCGGGCTTGCGGGGGAGAGTTAAGCAGCTTACCCAGGGTCGCGCTGCCAGTACCTGACAAACCCTCAAGGTCAGATTCCCCGAGACAGTGGCCTTGAGGGCAAGGCTGCCTCCCCGAGACCCCAGGCTGGCACCAGGCACGCTCCCCTCTCCCACTCTCTTGCCTCGTTGCTCTATCCTCCCAGGCGGAGGGCGGGACCCCGCCGTGCAGTGAAAGGAAGCCCACCTCAGCCACGGTTCGAGGGCACCGGGCCCGAGTGACCGTGGACCTGCAGGAGCCCTGGCCCGGAGACCAGCCTCCCAGGGCGTGCTGGGTGCAGAGGGGAAACGGGCTGGCAGCCGCATTCCTACAGGTGTGGACCTCTGGCCTCTGTGTATCCCGGGGGTCGGCTGCTGCAGCAAACAGCCCCCAAACCGCCGTGGCTCCATGCAGTGATGGCCTCTCTCGCCTCTGTCATAGTCCACGGGTTATTGGAAAAGGGGAGACTGAGCTCCACGCAGCACCCCCGGGACTCGGGCCCTTCCCATGAGCCCCCCCCGCCCCAGCAGGGAGCCAGCAGGCTGGTCCTGTAAAGGGCCAGAGAGTAAACACTTTGCAGGCCACACAGTGGCAACTGCTCAATTCTGCCACTGCAGTGGGGAAGCGGCCAGAGATAGCACAGAAAGGAATGGGCACGACAGCGTCCCAATAAAACTTTATTTACAAAAACGCATGGCAGGATAGATTTGTCCCATGGGCCATAGCTTTCCAAGCCTGCCCTAGAGCCTCAGAGTCCTTCACTGGACCACCTGCGTCGGAAAGGGAGGCCAGGGGAGGGCGATATGGGGACTCCTGCAGCCGGCTGTGGGGGCCTGGCCTGGAAGTGGCCTGCATGGCCCCATCTTGCTGCAAGGGGTGCTGGGAAATGTAGTTCTCCTCTGTGTCCAGGAGCAACAAGGGCAAGAAGAGGCCTTCTCTCAGGGGTCACCTGTTCCCTCCCGCCCTGGTCCATACCCCTGACAGGAGGCCCCCTCATCAGTCTGGAAGCGTCAGCAGCGAGCATGCGTTTCCAGCACACTCCTGGAGCGTTCCTCTCGTTTGAACTCGGAGTCCTGGGAGGCCTGGGAGCACGGAGAGCAGACAGAGGGGTTTCCCCGGAGCTCCCACAGGGGCCGCTGTCGGCCCGCAGCAGGCGGGATAAACCGTCCCCGGAGTCCACGGCCTTCGCCCCTGGAAGAACAATGCATTCATTCAACAGTCATCGTGAGGCATCGGGGACAGAACCACCGGCAAGACCTGCCTGGACTCTCATTCACCCCAAACCCCTGTTCTTTTTTACTTAGTTCCTTCCTTGGTGTGAGCCGGGCTAAGGGCTCCTCCTGCTCCTCATTTCATCTCCCCGCAGCCCTGGGAGGAAGTCTGCGGTGGGGGCGAGGCTGGACCAGCGGCTCACCCTCCCCGCCTCCGCTGGGCGACCTTGCGCCCTCTGCCACTCTCACTCCGGCTCTTCCAAGGGGCTTCCTTCCGCCAGGGGGATGCGCTCACGGAAGCAGGCAGAGCTCCGGAGTCGCTCACGTGACGGGGTAGGTGCTCACATTTGCCCTCTGTCGTCTCTGTGAGAACACGCATGGGCTGGCCTGATGGCCAAGGCTCCTGAGTCCCTGCGGCCAGCAGCAAGCTGACCCCAGACTTGAGAGTGAGCCCAGCCCATGCCCGGGCTTGTCGCACGCCCCTGAGATTGTGGGGTGGTTTGTTTCACAGCATTATTGTAGCAACATTATAGGTAATCAGTACACTCTTGTTGCGTCCGTTTGGAAGATGGCATAACTGAGGTGTTAGGTGCTCTGCTCAGTCTTAGTGCTGGTAAATGGCAGAGCCTGGGTTGCCCCTACCTCTCCGCTCACCATGAGGGCACAGGCCCCGGGAAAGCCAAAGCTCTGGTCTGGAGACTCGGCAGCTGCTCGCTCCCCTCAGCTGCGGTGGTGTTGAGCATAGATAGCAGGTGCCAGCGATTGCTGAGGGAGCCAAAGAATCCTGCCTTTGAGTGGCAGCAACTGAGAGGCCCCTCCTGCTCTGGGGAAGCACAAGGGCAGCGTCTCTCCTACAGGAGGGAGAGGAGGGAGCTGCTGAACCCGCAGCCGCAATCCCCCAACAGTGGGGGCTGAAGTCAAGGCCCACACGGGGAGGGGCGCATCACCACTCAGCCATGCACTTCGTTCTCTCTCTGACCCAGGGGGGACGGGGGCAGAATCAAAGCTTGTGGAGAGAAAGGCTCTTTAAAAAGCCCTGGGCTTTTGATTTGATGACAGCTCCTTTGGGAAAGACATACGGAAGAGGGGGGAAGCGGGCAGCGCGGGGAGAGGGGAGGCTCTGAGCAGCGGCCGCTGCCGTGGGGTTTGGGCCCCGAGGAAACCAGCTGGGCCCAGGAGCTGCCCAAAGGGACCCCCTGAGGGTGGTGGAGGGAGAGGAGCTAGACCAGGCCCCTTCGCCGGCATCCTGCTCGCCCCGATCCCCCCAACCTGTGACCACAGGAGCTCCCCAGAGAACCGCTGCTCTGCTCAGCACCACCGCCCAGAGCAGAGGAAGCAGCGTTTTCTCCTTGGCTGTGTTTACACACACGGGGCAGCCGATCGCCACGTACCCCATTTTCCCCACCGTCACGCACCCCAGCTCCAGTGACCTTGTGATTTCATCCCATCCCTGCCCTGTGTCTCCCCTCTAACTGAACAGAAACGGAGAAACACGTGGGCTTGTGTCCGCCCCTCACCACTCACTCATGTGCATGCACAGAAACCCGCCCGATGGGCCAGCTTGGCTCCCTGGGTGGCCTGAGTCACGCAGCCGCCTGACAAAGCAAAGCGCCCACCAGAGAAGGGATATCTGCAGTTCTCCAGCTGCCGAAACCCCCGAGCCCCAGCCCCAAAGGCCCCTCTTGTCCCTTCCGGAGTCCCTGCAATTTCAGAGTACTCCAGAGTCTTCCTGAAAGCAGAGGAGTTGGTGCCACCTATTGGCTGGCTCCCAGGAGGGAGACGGGGCTGGGCCACAAAGTCCTCCTCTAACTCCCTCTGCAGAAGCCTCAGTCGCAGGCAGGCAGTAGCAGCGTGCGCTGCACTTACGACCATCTAGCCCAGTGCTCGTCATGGTACGTGATGCACGGCGCGCAGTGGGTGCTCAGTCAGTGTTTGTAGAGATGCCTGCAGCTCCCGGGTGGCGGGGTGTTCTCAGAGGCGGGGAAGGAGGACGGTGCCTTCTCTACCTCGCGTTCTTCTGGCATAGGCTCTTCCGGGGTCTGTTTTCACTGTAAGCCAACAGCAGAGCTGGGCTGCTTTCAGCATGTGTTTCGGCTGTGGGTCACTCCTGTGAATCAGATGGACTAGCCGTTAGGGGCCGGGCTCTGATGTCAGATGGACCTTGGTTTGAACCCTGGCCCCCGTTTGTACGGCTCTGGGCAAGTTACTTGGTTCCTCTGTGCCTCCTGTTGCAATGGTGATCAGAGTTGGACCCGCTTCAAAGACTTAGCACGTGTCCAGTGAGGTGAAGCCGGAAAGGTGCCAGCCCAGCCCAGGCATTAGTGCTCAGTCACGGTGCAGCCGACGTCCACGCAGGTCCAGGCTCCACGCTCCTGGACAGAGCAGAGAGGAAGCAGGGGTCTGGCCCTCCGAGCCCCCACAGCTGGGTGGGAGAAAGAGAAAGCTTGCTCGATACTTGGTTCTAAGTTTGTTAGGATGTCGGAGGGACAAGGGGGCAGAGTGGGAGAAGTGGCCAGGGAGTTCCTGGAGGGGGAGACACTGAGGATGGGCCTTGAAAGATATGAGGGGTGGGTAGGTGATGAGGGGGGAAGTCCGGGGCTGACAGGAGCGCGGTGAGTGCAAAGAGCTGCCTGACGAGTGTGAGCTCAGGTCTCGGGTCTGGGGACGTGGGATCGGCTTGGTTCTCGCCGCTAAGGTGGCAGCAGAAGTGCTGTGGGTTGGAGGGCCCCACGGGAGGGAGCCGTTGCTTGGCAGAGATGCGATAACGTGGAAACAGCAGACCCCCTCCCGTGGCCTGGCCGCGGCTGTGTCTGACCAGCAGCCTTTGCCTGGCGCCACCTCTCGTTCGCTGTCCCTGCCACTCCACCCACCACGGCCTTTGTCCCTTGAGCCAGAATTCCTGACAGGCCAGCGAGCAGCCTTCGGGGCCCAGGCAGGGACCAGGCCGGGGTGAGGCGGCCGGCCTCCGCCCCGGTGCTGGTTCAGCACCACGGAGAGCGCCAGGCCCCGCCACAGCTCCGGGCTCCAAATGCCAGGGATTCCTAAAGCCCCTGTGGAAGCTGGCCCAGCTCTCCTGCTGTGCCCACTGTCTGGCCCCCACGCCTGGCTTTTTTTTTCTTTTTTCTTTTGTATCTCATACTCTCAAAGGCCAGTTCTCACTCTCCCAAGAGGAGACTCAGTCACTGACACGCCTCTCACTTCATTCCAGAGGTTTTCCCAGCGTCCTGTCTGTGCCTGGCCATGTGCTGACTGGAGGCCCAGGGCCTCTCTGGTATCAGGTGGTGAGCACCTTCCCCGGGGTCCCTGGAGCCCCTTCCTGCAGAGGAGAGACCCCAAAGCGGATGAGGGAAAGGCCGTGGGAGGCGGTCGCACGCTCCCAGGGCCCGCGCGGCACAGTCAGCGCTCGGGCGTTCCTGCTGCTGGCGAATGCTGCCGCCCCGTGCGCCCTGGGCCTGCGGCAGCCGGGGGCAGGCGCTGAGGCGCGCGGTTCCCTGGACGCGGCACGCCCACCGCCAGGGAGCTGGCCCTGGGATAGCCACGCGGGACAAGCAGGCCCGGAGAGGCGAGGCTGTGCCCGGCACACCACACAGCTGACAGTCAGCAGAGCAGGACGGGGCCCCAGTTTCTGACTCCTTCCTCCCCGTACCCCCCTCTCTATACGATCAATGCCCGAGACTCCTAGTTGGTTGAATTGTCATTTCTGTAGGTCAACAAATGGCTGAATATCAAAAATGTCAGATGGCTCATCGTAGTATTTTCTCCTTTGAAAACATCCCTTCCCCTTCCAAGGAGCTGCTGTCCCCCTGGATTCCAGGCTGCTGGGCCTGGCCTGCAGTGCCTTCCCCACCACGGGCGGGCTGCGGAGAGGGTCCGCTCTGCAGCGTGTCTGCCCAGAGGTGGCCCCCCGATAAGCACCTTCATCAGTAACTGGTTATTTCCAGCTGTGATGAACTCTGTATAGACAGGTTGTGGGCTGAAGAAGGTCCCCCAACTTCACGTCCACCTGGAACCTCAGGGTGTGACCTTGTTTGGAATAAGGGTCCTTGCAGGTGTAAGTGGGGTAAGGATCTTAAGATGAGACCACCCTGGGTCTGGGGGGGCCAAATCCAATGACAGTGTCCTTACAAGAGACTGAGAAGGAGGCGATGCCCTGAGAGGGTGACGGAGGCGGGGACTGGAGCGCCCCTGCAGGGGGAGGCCAAGGGTCGCCAGCAGCACCCAGAAACCGGGAGGGGGCGTGGGACAATCTACCCCAGAGCTCCTAGAGGGAACCAACCCCGCTGACACCTCGACTTTGAACTTCTCGCCTCGAGAACTGGGAGAGAATCAATTCCTGTTGTTTTAAGCCGCCAGGTTGTGGCAGTTTGTTACGGCAGACGCAGGAAACCATGACAATATCGAAGGCCCCATCCTGGACTGGAAAGCTGGGGCAGTCCTAGCGGGAGGGACATTTGATCAGAGACCTGGAGTTTGCATAGGACTTAGCAGCAGAGGGCCTTCCAAGCAGGTGGGGCAGCAGGTGCAAAGGCCCTGAGCCAGGAGGGCCTGGCGCCCGTGTGCGGGGGTGGGGCGGGCGGAGGAGGCCCGGGGAGCCCGGCCTTCCTTTGGCCCGGAGCCGCGCGTGCCCTGAGCCGGGGGGTCTGACAGCCTCCACCCTATGGGGCCGGGCCTCGCCGGCCTCTGCTCTTTGCACACCGGGGCCGCTGGATAAATACTAGGTGGCGTGTTCTGTTGCGCACATATTTGGGGGTGCGGTACACGTGTCTGGGGGTGCCCTGGGCCGTGACTGTGCCTGTGTGTGCGTGCCACCTCCTAGGACAGCATGTGGCACCTGCCCCCAACACCCCTTTGACCCGGTGGCTGCAGCCTGGCTCACCCTTTCAGACGCTCTCCTTGGAAGCCCCTCCCCATCCCCCACATCCATCTTGGGCCCTTTGTCCATGTTAGACAGCCCCCCCCCGCCATTCCTGGCACCTCCCTCCAAATTCCTGTGCCCTGAGCATGTTAACAGGGGACGTTCTCTCCTTTGATCATCCTCAGACTGAATTAAAACAGCGTTGCCACGGAGCCGTGTCAGATGTGCCCAAGGAATTCCGAGTCTCCGGTGACTTCATTAGCTCAGCGCCTTGAGTCACCCGAGCGGTGGTGCTTTCTTGTCCCAGCCCCTCCCTCCTGCAGAGGGGGCCTCATTAGTTGGGAAATAGGAACCACTTAGTAGTTCCATTAACTCGGTGCCTCCAACCTGTTTCATCTCTGCCTTTCTTCTCGCCCTGCCCCCCCCACCGCCATGATTCTCTCCTCTCCACTCATTAGCCAGTGGTGTCTCCGCGCCCCGCCTTCCCCCTCCCTCTCCGAGCTCCCCACCAGCTTCAGGGCCCCAAGGACGGAAACCAGGGCCTTCTCCTGCGGGAACACAGAGGCCCGCTGGCTCGGGAGCCTCCGGGGCCCCACCCACCCTCAGCACCCAGTTCTTTCTGGGGATTTCGCACTGGGTGTCACCTGCGCCCTGCACCAGCCTGGCACCTATCCTGGCCCTTCCTCATCTACGTGCCCTGCCCACGGACCTGCCTAGAGACCCTGACTCTCACCTGCCCCAGGAGAACAGTGCTCCTGCCGAGGGGGCCCCCGCTGGGCCTCCCGGGCCTCCCGCCCCCGGGGATCCAGGGCTCTCCCACAGGTGTGGCCGGCCCCTAACCTGCAGCAGCATGGGGGAGGGCAGCCTGCCCCGAAGGCCACCTGCCCATCTCCACCCCCGCAGCGTGGCCTGCCACTGCCCCCAGCCCCAGGCTTGACACCTCTCCACCCCCACTTCAAGGTTTTGATGCATGGATGCAGGTGGGAGGAGACGGGACTATTTTGAGGCAGCCAGAACCCCTGGAGGGGCGGCCAGCATGCGCTGAGCAGAGAGACGGAAAACAGCCAGGGTTGGGGGCTGGAAGGGACAAGGGGGATTCTGTGGCCGACGGTCCCCAGGGGTCTCCGCTGTTGCCCCCACTCCTGAGCTTGTGCCTCCAGCTGGACTGCATTGAACCAACACTTACTGGGGCCTCCTGGTGCCAGGCCCTACGCTGGGGGAAGAGAGAGGCCCTGTCCTCGGCAATCAGGCCAGGGCGCGGGGGAGCGCGGGGTCCGCGCTGAGCCCCCGAAGCACCGGGTGGGCAGCCCTGAGCTCGGAGTCGGGGAGGGCCTCCTGGCTCCTCTCCTGTCCCTCAGGGAGCTCAAGGCAGACGCACGTGATCACCACATACCTGCCACGCCCTCAGCACTGACGTCATGTGGGGCTTAGCCAGATGGAGGGGCAGCTGTGGGTCAGAAAGGCCTGGGTTAGCTTCGTGCCTCTGCCACTTACAGGCTGCGTGACCGCAGAAAATAGCCTCCACCCTCAGGACCTCAGTGTTGTTATCCATAAAATGGGGGGGGGGGGAGTTTCCATTAGGTAAGAAGCACTTGTGCTGCGGCTTCACGGGCCAGCTGGGGAGGGACGGCGAGCGTGAGCAAGGCGGCCAGAGCGGCCCTCCTCCACACACGGCCACTGAGCTCCTGGCTGGTCCGCAACCAGGGCTGTCCAAGCGCAAAATTCCAAGGGGTGCCATCTGCAAGGAGCGTGAGGGGAGGGGCGCCCCGGGGTCGGGCGACAAGGCACTGTGCCTGAGCTACGCGGGCTGGCCCCTGGGGACACGGCGGGGGGGCACACCAGCCCAGCGCTCGTGGAGAGTGGGGGCTGCGTGCTGGGAGAAGACCGAGATCCAAGACAGGGCCCCCTGCCTGGCCTCCCACCCCGGGCCGGCCCAGCCTCCCTGAGGGGACGGCCCGCCTTCCTGCACCTGGACGGAAGGTCCCAGTGCATCAGGGGCGGAACGGAAAAGCTTGCCCGCCCTTCGCTCAGCCCTTGGCTCACTAAGGCCAATGAAACCACGTGCTAATCACCTACACGGGGGAGCGCAGGACTGGGATCGACTGAAGCAAAAATATCTCTGTGATCCACTGGAGAGAGGGAGCTGTCACCCCAAATCTGGCTCCCACGCCCGGGCAGGTGTGCTTGGCAGGAATGCCCAGAGCTGAGCCTCACAGGGGTCCCTAAGCTGCTACAATGTATGAACGCTTGACCATCCATCCATCCTCTGCCAGTCCATCCACCCACCCAGCCAGCCAGCCAGCCAACCAACCAGCCAGCAAATACTACTAATGGGGCGCCTCTGTGTCCGGCGCTGGGACCAGCCTGCTGCAGGGGTCCAGTTCTGGGCTGGGGCAGGCGGACACCAGTACGTAAATTAGAGAGAATGTTAGAAGGCACTTGGCCGCAGAGAGAGAAACACAGCAGGGTGGCTGGATCAGGGGTGCGGGCATTACAGTGTGGAGGAGGGTGGCTAGGGAGGTTTCTGAGAATCGAAGGTCTTGCAACATCTCGAACGAGGTGAGGGAGTGAGCTGGCGGGCTCGGGGGGAGCAGCAGGCAGAGAGGGCCCTCCTGGGGCCGCCGTTACAAAGTGCCGCACACTGGGTAGCTTAACACAGCAGACATTTCTGCTCAGTCCAGGAGGCCAGAAGTCCAAGACGCAGGTGTGGCCAGCCTGGTTCCTCCCGCAGGCTCTGGAGACACTGGTCCATGCCCCTGTCCTGGCTTCTGGTGGCTCCAGACATTCCGTGGCCTGTAGACACATCACCCCAGCCCCTGCCTCTGCCTTCACATGGCCTCCTGTCCTGTGTCTCTGTCTCTTCTCTTTCTGTAAGGACGCCTGTCATTGGATTGAGGGCCCACCATAACCCAGCGTGATATCTTCTAAACTAATTACATCTGCAACGACCTTATTTGCAAATAAGGTCACATCCACGGGTGCTGTGGGTTAGGTCACGAACACTCCTTTTGGCGGGGGGGGCTCAGTTCAGCCACAGAATTTCCGTCTCTGAGTGTGGCTTTCGCCTGAGACTGCCCTTGGGTGAGCTGAGCATCCTGAACCGCTGGCCACCCTGCAGTCATGAGGAAATGGTGAGGAAGAGGTTGCTAGCAGAATTCCCACCCCCGGGGCCCTCCCTGCTGGCCAGGCCCTGTGCCAAGCGGCCCACATGGACGCAGAGGCAGCAGTCCCACTCCTGCACCCGCAAAGCTCGGAGGACCTGCCTTCCCCACTCCGGCACCTGCCCAGCTGCCGACAGCCCCGTCCCCCGCATCCCCAGTGGCTCCTTGCAGACCCCACGCCCACCCTGGGGCCCCACTTCTGCGCTGAACGCCCTCTTTCCGGCGCCTCTCCATCTCCTGGCTAACGCCAAGGCAGGCTTTATGACCCTCTTCCGCACCCACTGGAGTGGCTGAAGCCCAGCAGGCTGACAACGCCAGATGTTGGCGAGGATGTGGGGTAACTGGAGCTTTTGTACACCCCCGGAGCGTACGGTGCGCACCACTTGGAGAGCTGACTGGCCGTCTCCTATATAGTTCAGCGTTCACCTGCCCAGCAGCCCCACAATCCCACTCCTGGGCATTTACCCAAGAAAAATGACACAGGCTCTCAGAAAAACTTGCTTGGGGACGTCCAAGGTGGCCTTGTTTATAACAGCCAGAAGTGGGAAACAGCCCCAAACCTCCACCAACAGGCAGTGGTTAAACAAAGCGCAGCCCACCCTCACTGGGGGCTGTCGCGCATGGTAAATGAGCGCTGGCTCGCACCGTGGGCTGGGGGGTGGGGACAGGCTCAGGGCCTGCGTGCGGGCGGCTGTGTAAACAGGTGCTAGGACAGCAAGGGTTATCGAGGTGCTAAAAACCAGACAGCAGAGAAGAGGGAGCGACCAGAAAAGGAGGTGGAAAGCGGGTTCTGTCTCACCCTGGGTGGCAGGTGCATGGGTATATGAATGTGTTGAAGCGGATACGTACGGCCTGGGCACTTACCGTATCTTAATCACACAATAAATTACATATGCGTGTGTATGTGTCTATGCGTGTGTGTGCATGTAAAGACCCGCCCCCCTGCCTCAGTCCTTAACCCCTGCCAGGACCCCTTCCCAAGTCCAGCCCTTCCCCTGCTGAGCCAGGAGCACTTTCTGCTGTGTCCTCTGTCAGCATCTCTGCCTGTGTCTGCTGCCCTGGAGCCTCCCGTCCAGCTGCTCCCGCCCTCGGGCGCCCCTTGTGGACACAGGTGGTTCTGCACCCCTCTCACTGGGTCCCCAGAGCCCAGCATCACTCCTGATGCTCAGAGGCTGAGCAGACACAGGAGGAAAAGATCGCCGTGTCTCTATATTTATGGCTGTAGCAACAGTCTAGATGCGTGTTCGTCTCCGTAATCTCCACATCCGCCTCCTATTTATATTGCTCTCCATGAAACCCATGCAGATCCATATGTCTCACTCACTCTCTGTGACCGCCCTGGGCTCGGGGAGGTGTAGGCACCGGTCTGCTCACTGGCCCTCAGGGTTACCGTGGGCTCACAGGTCGTCAGCCTCTGCCAGCCGCCCCTCCAGGCTCATCCATGCCCAGAGACCCCGCCACCTGTGGCTTCTCCCACCCAGTGTGATTCCGCCTGGCTCTGAGACCGTGCGTGGAGGTCAGGCTCTGACCTGGATGGGGCTGGGTTTGATTTCTGGCCCCGCCCTGTGACCTTGAGTGAGTCACTGTTCTCTGCAAGCCTCGGTGTACCCATCTGAAACGGGGTAGCATTCGCACCTGCCTCGTCAGGATGTCTGGGCCACCAGACAACGTTTTGCTTGGAACGCACAGGGCCGGGGGCTTCAGGGAAATGGAGCAGCCAGCAGCCCTGGCCCAGCCGCCAGGGTTGCGTGAGAGGAGTGGGTGTCCCAGCCCCCGAGGGAGTCATCCCAGCCCAGCCCACCCCCGCACCCGGGCAGCCCCCAGTGGCCCTGTCAGCACAGAGCGCACTTTCAGCTCAGGCCAAAAGCCCCAGAAAAATTTGAAAAGGAGGTTCCCGGTAGAATCCTCAAACCGGGAGGAGCTGCCAGGCCGGGACACGGGAGGAACATCAGTCAAGGGCCACAGACTTTGTTATAAGATGAATACGCTCTGAGGATTGAAGGCACAGCGTGGTGACTACAGTGAACAATACCATGTCATGCACTCAAATATTGCCAAGAGAGTCGGTCTGAAATGTCCTCACCACAAAAAAGCAGGAGCAACTGTGTGGCGGGCTGGAGGTGTTCGCTCAGCTGCAGCGGTCATCATTTTGCAGTTTATAAGTCCACCGAGCGAACAGTTATGCACCTTGAACATACACAATTTATACATACCAATTAAGTCTCAATAAGCTAGAAAAATATTTTAGTACAAAAATTTTTAGTACAGTAATTCCTCCATAAAAGGCAGTTATTTAAATTTTTAAAAAGATCTACATTTCAGGGGGGAAAAAAAGGAAAGAGAGCAGATTAGAAATTGTAGAACCTTACCCCTCATTGCCCTCCCCCGCCACCTGCAGGAGAAAAGGCAGGAATGAGAACTCGGAAAAAGTCAATGGCCAAGTGCAGAGTGAAGATGATTCTGGAAAGAAGGGGAGAGCCTGTCCTGAATGTGGCAGAGCTCAGCTCTCTCTCTCCCATGGGGACAACAGCCTTTGGTCACTCCACAAGAGCCATCACTCCACAAGAGCCATCAGCCCACACCCCGGTCCCAGACACACCTGGCTCTGAGGAGGGACAGAGAGGCAAGGCGGTGTCATCGGCCCCCAGAGCTGGGACCTGGTTGTTGGCCCGGCTCTGCCCCTCAAGTGAGCCACTCCACATCTCCGAAGCGTCAGCCTGTTTTGACCCCAGGGCCCTGGCCAGGGTCAGCCCAAGCGGTGCTTGACACAGACGGGGTGTAGAAGGCAGGCGGGCCCCCGCAGGACTGCGCTCTGTGCTGAGGGGAGAGGGGGGAAGCTGAGGCACGGAGGAACTGCTTAGGGGGGCATGGGTCATAAGAGGAACATGGAGATGCAGCTTTCACCCCAGACCCTCAAGACGGAGACGCTGCGGACACAGGTCCCCTCTCCCGGGCACTCTTCAAAGCCCTCTCGGCATCACGTCTGTTTGCCTGGCCAATAACCACACTGGAAATGCATGTTCAGAAGAAGTGAGACACTACAGGAAAATACAAAGAAGAGAGAAACATCACCCCAAATCCCACCTCGGGGGGAGACCACACCTTCCCTGCATCCCTCCTCGCATGGTTCGTGCGTGCCCCTGTGGACACAGTTTGACATAAATGACATCAAACTCCACCCTAACTTTGGGTCCAGTGTTGTTCGCTTGACAACAATTATGCACTGCCTTTTACAGCAATTGAAATGTACCTCCAGCACCATTTTTACTGGCTGTGTAATATTCCATTGTGTGTACAGGTCTTCGTGGAATCGATAAATCTCTATTTGGGGTAGAGATCATTCGATCCATGTCTTTTTCAGATACAACACTGGAAGCTGCCGTGGCCGGGCAGCTCAGTTGGCTGGAGCATCCTGCTGATGCACTGAGCTTACAGGTTCGATCTCCACGCAGGGCACATACAAGAATCAACCCGTGGATGCATAAACAAGTGGAACAACAAATCGATGTCTCTCTCTATCCCCGCCTCCAAAAAATCAATAAATAAAAAATTTTAAAAACGCTGGAAGCAGGTGACTCTGGCAGGCAGGCACTTTTCTCTCAAGCACCTACGGTGATGGGTGCTTGCTGCACCCAAGGCAGCCTCGTCCATTGTCCGGGGGCTCCAGGTTCAGGAACCCTTCCCGAAGCAGATCCCAAATCTGTCTCCCAGAACACGCCCACGTTGGTGTCACTTCTGCACTTGGGATGGCAGAGTGTCCACCCCGAGCCTTGGCCTCCTCGTCCCTACCCCAAAGGCACCGGGCCCTTGCCCTGCCCACTGCACACCTGCCTGCTTCACTCGCTCAGTCTGAGAGGGGGCGCCTCTCCCCGATCTTAGGACTCCCGGGTGCGTGCGAGGTTTGCAAGTTTAGAAGTCAACAGCCCACTTCCTGGCCTGGGCCCTGGGGAAGGTGTTCGCCATGCCCAAGGCCTTCATCCTCATCTGTAAAATGGGTTTAATAGCAGCACGGGCCTCATGGCGTGCTCACAAGGATCCCACTGTCCTGTCCTACTGTTTAGCTCGGGACCAGCTCCTGGGCAGGGCTTAACAAGTGCCAGACCTTGGTCTTCTAGACAGAGGGAGTCCTTGTCCGTGAGGATCTGGGGACAGGCTCGGGGTGGGGGGGCCTCACCCAGACAGTGTGCCAGCCCTGCCCCCGCCTCTGGCTGTCACGGCGGGGGACAAGCTCATCGCTCACGGAGGGGAGGGCCCCCGTGCGGCTCGGGGCGGGGGAGGGCGACCGACATGGAGAGCAATCGATACATTATTTAACAGCCGGAATGCAAATGAGGAAAAATTAATGAAGGCGCTCCCTCCACCCCCCTGCGCCCCCACTTTTCCTTGACTGCACACGATTGCTGACAAATTCTCTCGAAAATATCAAAACAGCCTCCGGCTGGAACCTGCCACAGCGACGCACCATTATTTATTATTGATGTAAACCTTGACAAGCTCCCTTCTAAGGAAGGCGAGCAGCGGGTGGGGGGCGGGGGGGAGCTGCCAATCCACACTTAAAGGGACAGACTCCCATTTCCCCTCCCCAGGGCGGTGGCCACAGGCCCTGCACACCGCAGCCCCTCCTTGGTCCCCTGTCCTGCTGGCAAGGAGGAAAAGGGATGGAGATCCAGAGAGAGCAACAGACTGGGTGGGGCGTGTGTGAATTTTCCAAGGCTGGCAATTAGCAGCCCGGCCTCAGGGCAGGGGGCGTCATGCTGTGAGGCCCGAGAGCTCGGACTCTGCCTTGGACAGACCTGCAGCAGAGGACCCTCTGCCATGACCCAGTGTGTCACCACACTGGGACCCTGAGATCCATTCTGCAGAATGGAGTCAGCTCAGAGGTGGTGATTTAAAATTTTTCAATATTAGAAATACCTCACTCACCCAGAATCACTTGGCGAGCGACTTGAATACCTAGGCTATTGAAGAGAATCCAACAAGGACGCTAGAGCCTCTTCTGAAGGAGCCATTTCAAGGTTGTGAAGCCCAAGCATTCACGTTCGTGCACTTGACCCTTAGGAGGGGCCCACAGGCCCCATTCCTCTGGCCTGAGATGCCATCTAACCAGCAGGTGGGGGGTTCTCTTTTCCCCCGACAGGCTTGCAACGGCGACCCCTGGGGAGGGCAAAGGTGGCTGCTGTGGAGGTGAGGCCTGGAAGCAGCACGACTTGACAAGGGGCGGCCAGACCAGGCCCGGGGGTGGGGACGTGGACACGGCCAAGGCCACAAGGGAAGAGGCAGAGCCTCCGGGGCCCAGCTGGCGTGGGGCAAGCCATCGTGGGACTGCTGGTTTGCCAAAGGAGTCAGGGCAGGCTAACGTTAGTCATTTTAAAGCCGTTATGAAAAGCACTCCACAGAAATGGCATCTTTGAGGGATGAGGGTCCCCAGACCCCTTGCTGTATTGGAGGTGAGGGTCGCAACGTGCAGTGACGGCGTATTTGGCAGCTGGCCCTGCGGGTGTCACCAACCCAACTGCCTTTATGGGAGCAGGCAGGTCGTATCAATGGAAGAAACAGGAGGGATGTGCAATAGGGAGTGGTGTGAACTGCGGCAGATTGGGGACCAGGGGCCTCGTCTTAAAAAGGCGGCTGTCCCTGTGCTCTGGCCTCCCGGTGATGGAACGGCTGGGCCCTCTGTTGTCAGATTTCCCCATTTTTCAAAAGAAAGTAGAAATAAAACCTTAAGATGAGATTCCCAAACTGTCAACATTGGCAACTGATTCTTAGTCTCTCAAACAGGGCGCAGGCCACGCAGAACCTGTCGGGAGGCCCGAGCCCCTCCTGGGAGCCACAGCGCCGCCCTCTCCCCTTCTCTGACGAGGAAACTGAGGCCTGGAGAGGAGCAGCGGCATGGCCAGCTGTCCGGGTCCGTGGCCTTGCAGCAGCTTGGTGCCTTTTGAAAATCGAGCAAGAGGAGCTTGGGTCCAAGCACGTCGTGACAATTGCACCGTGAAACCTCCCCAGGCCCGGGTGGGGTGGGGTGGGGTGGGGTGGGGCGTGTTGCCCTGTTCCCTGACCCGTGAGGATACACAGGCTCAGAAGGGCCAGGCGGCTCCCTGGGGCCACACAGCTGCCTGAGTGCGGAGTGGGGCCGGGCCCTGCCCTGAAGGCGGTGGCTCCCATACGAGGGCCCCTCTGGGTCACTTCACCATAAAGTGGAAACGAAGGCGGGGCAAGGACAGAGGGGAGCAGCTGTCACACTCGCTCCCTAGGGCTGCCCTGACACTGCGCCACACACTCGGTGGCCCCCGTGCAGGCTCCGGAGGTCAGAGCCCCAGCACCAAGGGGTCGGCAGGGCTGCCCCTCAGGTGGCCCCCATGGGGGGCGGGCTGCTCCGTGCCTCGTTTTGCTCCCAGGGGCACCCGCACGCCATGGCTCCTACCCCCCCTTCCCTCCTCAGAGCCTCGCTCTCCCTGCCTCCGCCCTTCGCTGCTGACATCGCTCTGGTTCCTGACTCCGGCCCTCCCGCTCCCTCATCTAAGGACCCACGTGAGGACTTCGGGCCCACGCAGATAATCCAGGATGACCCTTAACCTATCTGATCTACAGTGTCCCTCTGCCATGTCAAGTAACATGCAGGTTCTGGGAAACAGGACGAGGACATGTTTGGGGGAGCAATGTTGTAGCCCCACGGCTGCCTTCCTGGCAACGGCCACGCTGATCACTGCGGAGTGAGGGGGAGGGAGGGGAGAGCGGTGGAGGGCTCCGCAGGAGCGGCCAGCGGGGCTGGCGCCTCCCGTCCTGCTGGCCCCACACCCGAGGTCGGGGTGGTGGGCACCCAGTGTCCACTTAAGGCCCTTCCTCGCATTTGGCGCCCTGTCAGCCACCCTGGGGTCACCGCCCAGCAGGGGGCTGGGACCTGGAGCTGGCACTCATCCCTTGCACCAATTCTGGCCCTGGGTCAGAGGCCTCAACTCGGCCTGGCTTCTTGGAGCTGGGGAGCTCTGAGGATTCCAGGGGGCGCGCGGGGGCCTCAGCCCACGAGCCACTCCGTCGGGCTCCAGGCTCACCCATTCTCTCCTTCTTCTCAGACTCGTGGCTCAAGCCCCGCCCCCTGCACCAGAGGGCCCTCCCCCCTCATAGGAGGGAGGCAGCTGGGCCACGCCCCAAAGCGCATGCTCCTCTGATTGCAGAAGGAAGTGCACTGGGGACACGGAATAGATGAGACATGAGGCCTCCTGTGGTGTGTTTTCTGGGAACCGAAGGTCCCTCCGTGAAGGGATACTGTCAGGAGCTGGAGGAGGAAGACGAGGGTCTCTCTGGAATGCACCCCTTGTGCCCACCCCCGCCCCGCGTACATTTGTCGCAGCAGCCGTGGTCGGGCCTTTGACCCGACTCACTCCTGTTCTGGGCCGTGGGGGCTCACTCCCTCTCATTCGGGGCTCTCTCTCTTTCATCTTCTCCCGGGGATGAGCCGGCTCTCAGACCGTCACCCCACTGCTCTGCGGTGGCGGCACATCCGGTGGCCAGCACCCAGGGGCTGGTGGGGGACCTGGGTGCAGAGCAGGCCTGCGCTTCTCCGAGAGTCTAGGGCCCCGTCCCTCTCGCCATCCAAGACCCACAGCGGTCAGTCTGTGCCTGATGGTGGACAATGACACTGGGCAAACCCCCCACCCCACCCCCGTCCCGTGCCGCCCTGAGCCCAGGCTGCCCACCTGAAAACAGGCAGGTGGGTCCGCTGGTGCCCGCCCCCTGCCACCGTGCCTTGCCGAACCCTGGCATGGGCTCCGAAAGGGCTTTCCGTTTCTCAGGCTCTTGTCCTGGGCTGGGGAGCCGGCGCCCGGGCACAGAGCAGACGCCCCGCAGGAGTTTGGCAGGAACAGCCTGTGAGCCGCAGCAGGGAGCACGGGGCCCGCGACGCTCTCAAAGGACGCCCACGGCAGGGTTGGCACTGGCCCCGTGGCAGCGGCCCAAGGCTGCAGACACCCGCAGCAAAGTGCCATTCTGCCACTCTGCAGGGAATGCGGACGCTCTGTCCTTGCGTGGCGCTGGGAGAGCTGCGGCCAGCTTGGCGTTCCCGGGGTCTATGCCTTCGAAGGCTCCCAAGCTGGCTTTGTGTTCTCACCCCCTCCCTTCCTGATCACCAGGGACCTTGGCAAGTGGCATAAACCTCCCGTGGCTTCCGCTTTCTCATCCACACAGGAGGACACCCCCCTCGCCACGTCATTGTGGGGCTGAATGGGGTAGCAGTAGGACGCACTGGGGGGTTCAGTGTGTAGTAGGTGCTCAGTAAGTAAGGGGTCACTATTAAAATGATTTAATGGATGAGCCTGCTGGTTTCAGGGCTGGGAGCCACTGGCTCCCTCCATGGCCTTGGCAAGTCCCTGTCGAGCTCACGTCCTGTGACCCATACCTGCCTTTGCCCCCCGATGCTCCCCTTCCCAGCTCAGGGCTGCAGCCTTGGGAAGGTGGGGCCACCAGGCTCCCGGGTCCCAGCACACAGTAAGGCCCCATGCGGACCGGCGGGCAGAAGCCGCAGAGCCTCACCTTGGGGGGCGGGGAGCCCTGGCCACCCTGGGAGGGCAGAGACCACGCCGCCGCCACCAGGGAGGGCGGGGTGGCAGGGAGGCAGCCCCATGGTCCCAGAGCAGAGGCCGTCCTGTCCCCCAGGTCACAGGTCACCCCTTTGTCAATGTCAGGGCCCAACTTTCCGATGAGCCCGAAAAGCTCCCTGGATTTAAGAGCTTACGGAGAGTTTAATTAAAGAACCTCGCCGTTACTTGGGAAAGATCCCTCTGCCTGCATTGATCCTCCTTTGAAAGGAGTTTGCTCCAACAGAGCGTGGTGGGGGGGCAGAGCGAGGAGGGGACTCCAGGGGGCCACAGACGTGACAGGCATGGACAGGAGGCCTGGCTCTGCAGGTCTGCCGCCGGGCGGCTAGGCCCTGCTTTTGGGTGGGGTCTGCCCCTGGGCCCCGGCTGGCCAGCTGTCTCCTTCTGGCTGCCATCCTGCCGGTCCTCTCTTGCCAGGAGAAGCTTGGGGTGGCCGCAGTGACATGGCATAGCCCGAGACGCCCCAGTTCACCTCGGCTCAGCAGGTCCGGGTTCCATGTTGCGTCGGCGCAGTCCCTGGCCGGCCCCACCCCAGCCCCTGCCGCCCCCTCCGTCCCTCCGCACCCCTTCCTCCACCACCGCCCGGCTGCACTGGGGTCCCACGCCCTGGACTTGGCTGTTTGGCTTCTCTGCACCCCAGTGTGGGGAGCCAACTGAAAAACAGGGGTTTTCCTGAAGCCACAGGGAGAAGCGTCAAGGACTGGGGGAGCAGGGAGGACGCAGCATGCGAACAGCAGTGACCACCGGGCAGCACAGGGGACACAGGAGGTCGCCAGGGCACCTCCCAGAAATTAGGAGCGAGAGGCAGCCAGGCCTCTGGACAGCGCAGGCCCGAGAACCGGGACCCACGCTGCAGGCTATGGACCCCTCCTGCCCCGAGCCCCTCCCAGGTACCCGGGGCTCTGTCTCCACGCCGCCCGGACAATGACCACCCTGGACGGAGCTGCCCGCCCCCTTCTGGGGCCAGCTCAGCGGCGGGACTCGCTGTTTGTATTCATATCCTATGGCTTCCATGACAAATGGCTCCAAACTGCAAGGCTTGAAACCGCGGACCCCCAGTCCTGGAGACCAGACGTTCAACATCAGCCTCACTGGGCTGGAACCACGGCCCTGGCCACACACCCTCCTGAGGCCTGTGGGCCCGGCCCCGCTTGTTCAGCTTCTGGCCAACGTTCCTGGGCTTGCAGCTGCCACGCTCCAGCCTCTGCGTCCATCCTCACGCCTACTCCTCTGTGTGCCCAGCCTCCCTCCGCCTGTCTCCTGCAGGGACACCTGGAACGATGGCGCCAGTCCAGATAACCCAGGACAACCTCCTTGTCGCAAGAGCCGTAACCACATCGACGAAGACCCTTCTTCCAAATCAGATAAGAGTCACTTTTGCCGTCAAAGGTCATGTTCGCAGGGCCCAGGGACGGGGAAGTGAATATGTCTTTGGGGCCACGTTTTCCAGCCAACCCCAGGGACCGTATCTCATTCACTGTCGCCAGTGCCTGTCACAGTGCCGGCCACGCAGCTGGTGCTCGGTAAACACCGGGCACCGGAGCGAGTCGGCACAGGGCCGTTGCGCTCAGCCCGGCTGGCAGGGCAGGCGGCACAGGCGCACAGAGCTGGAGGGAACGCTGGGGCCGCCTCTCCATTTTCCTCCTCCTTTGAAGACCAGAGACGCAGAGACAGGCCCTGGCTACAGAGCTAATTAGTCCCCAAAGTCCTAGAGGGCAGGTTTCTGCTGCCGGGGATCCATGTCTGCTGCTCCAGTCTCACAATTTTGCCTGCAAATCTGGCCCAGGCCCACTCACCGACCCCTGTTGGCAGCGCCAGACCCTGGCGGCGGATCAGCAGACAGCAGAGCCTTCCCCAGCCGCTGCCGGCTAGCGAACCACCCTTGCGACTTGACTTTGAACGCGAACTGTATTCTCTGCTGGTGTTCTTATTCTTCAGGCGGGCCTTTGTTTAGATAACCCTCCCAGAGGCAGCCTGGGGTCACCTTCACACTCCGCCGGCCCACCAGAGGGTGTCCTGGCCAGGGAGAAAGGCAGGGAAGAAAGGCAGGACCCAGAGGAGACCCCAGTCAATGGGGGTCTTTCTTCTAGCACAGCAGTGGCGCCGGGGGCGTGGAGGGGTGTTGTCACCTTTGTGCAGTCGTGGCTCTGAAGGCTGGGAAAGAAGATCTGGACTCCGCAGATGGACAGCCACTGCGCAGCACTGAGCAGCAGCTTGGGCGGGGCTCGCGGGCCCTGCGGCAGCTCCCGCATAGGCCTGGCTGGTGGTGGGAGCAGGCTCGGGCCAGGCGTCTGTCCCAAGGCTGGGCGTGCGGGGCTCAGGGGGCCAGACGCTTGCTGCCCAGCGCCCTCAGGGTAAAACCAGGCCCCTGCTGCCCCCAGCCACCCACGTACAGGTCTCTGGCGCTGGGGTCAGGGGCCTGGGTTATGTCCTTGGGAAGCTCCTCCCCCCAGGTCTCAGTGACCACACCTGTAAAGCGGGGAAAATAGCAGCATGTCCTCACAGGCTGCAAAAGGAAGGAACGAGGTGACGCATGTCCCTGTCTCCTTGTCACAGCCACATGATCAGTCTACAACAACAACACCTCCAGCCTTGCTTCCTCTTGCTCTCCCACTCACACTCCGTCCTCTAGCCAGACTGAATTTTCCTCTGCTTCTGGAAGCTTCCATGCCCTCTCACTCCTCCAGGCTTGTGCACCTGCTATGGAATACTTTCCTAAGCTTCCAGGCCTCAATCACCACGCCACGTCCTCCAGGAAGCTCTCCTGGGCTGGATGCGCTTGCTGTGTTCCCCCCCACCCTCCCACGCCTGTGCTTTCTGCATCCCAGCATCTTCATTTGATTGTCTGTCTGTCCCACTGGGCCCTGAGCCCCCTGGGGTGGGAGCATCTGTCCTGTGGGCTCCTGAGTCTCTGCACCAGGTGCCTGAGTGGATGCAGTTTTCCATCATAAATGACTAAGGTTGGCAAACGGGAGTCTCCATCCCAAGTGTCAGGGGTTATTATGACCGAGTAGAGGCTGAGAGGGGATGAACTGATCAGACAAAAGTCCCCGGGGCCTGAGGGGGTGATGGTAACTTATCAGCTTGGTGTCTCCAGGGGACAGCGAGACAGCCCCTGGGAAATGGGGTCTGTTCCCAGGAGGCTGCCTCGCTGTGGACGAGCTGAGACTTCTGGGCCCGGCGCCCTGGGTTCGAATCCCCACTCTCCCGCCTCCTGCCCCAAGGCTGACGGGCTCCCCTTCGCACACCGTGGAGGATTCTGAGGGAGTTAAATGTGATGCTCGAGGACTTCACACAGTCTGGAACAAGGCAGGTGATCAATTTTTTAAAAGCAACAAATGTTAATATTTTAAAAGAGCCTATGAATCAAAAACTTGTCTTACATCCTCTCCCTCTGACTTTTTAGCCGATCCCCCATACGCAGTTCATAATTCCTTCCCCGTGACACTGTCTGCAAAATGATGTTTTCAATTCATAATTTATAATTTTTTTCCCTGAGAACAGACATCTCCAAGTTTTGATCTAAAAGATACAGTCAACAAAATTAATATTTAAGTCTAGGAAAATCTAAATTTGGGGACTGATCTCAGGCATTTGAATTAACAGGAAGAGTTTTAGGTCTTGTAGGTTCTGCCTGGGGTGTTGTATTTTATGTAATTCTCCTGGGCCAAGGAGGGCAGGGAAACAGCCCCCCGCGCCTGCCACCTCCCCGCCAGAGTGCTCGCAAGGAAATGACGGCCAGAGGCCAGGACTGCCGTGAGCCAGCGGGGAGCTCGGGTCCCTTCCTGACGGCTGCCATCGCGAAGGGGCCACAGCCCCGCCCCGCAGGGCCCCACCCAGCCCCAGCATCCTGCCCCTTAGAGACTGAACCCCCAAACAGCCCGTCTCGCCCCATGTTCTGGGCCCACCAGATGGGACGCTCCAGGCAGCCAGCGAGTCTATTCCCTTTGTTCAGTGCACACCCTCAGAGCGTGGCCCGGAGCGTGGCCCAGACGGCGCCTGGCCCCGGTCGGCGCTCAGTAAGTGCTGAATAAACAAATGGTTCAGAGCTGGCCAGCAGGAGGGAGCCTCCGCCAAGCTTGCTGCGAATGGCAATGAGTTTATTCTGAAGTCATCGTTGCTTCCCATAAACCCGCCTTTCCTCTCTTTGGGTTTTACTACATGTACCTATTTATAAAAACTGGTGTTTAAAAAAGATCCTTAGCAACCGAGATGCCCTTCCGTAGGTGAATGGATAAACAGACCGTGGTCCTCCCAGACCACGCAGCAACCCCCTGAGCTGCAGAGACGGGCCCAAGAGATAGAAGACGGTCTGAAGAGACCGCCCCGCTCTGCTGTTCCAGCCAAATGGCCTTCTTTAAAGTGCAAACTATGGAGGCAGCGAACAGGCCGGGGTGGCCGGGGTGGCCGGGGGTTGGGGAGGGATGAACGGTTAGAGCACAGAGGGTTCTGAGGGTAGGGAAGCTATTCTGTGATCCGACCACAGTGGGGACATGTCGCTATGCATCTGTCCAAGCCACAGGACGGACACCACCAAGAGCAAGCCCTAATGTCCGCTGTGGACTGTGGGTGACAATGACATGTCGCTGGCATCATTGACGATAGCAAACGTGCCGCTCTGCGGGGGAGACGTAGGCGGCGGGGCAGGCTGCGCGTGCAGGGTCGAGGGTGTGTGGGAAATCTCTGTGCCTTCTGCTGAGTCCACTGTGAACCTAAAACTGCTCTAAAAGAAATAGGGTCTGTTGTTTTTCTATTTGGCTTCTATTCTTGCTTTCTAGCCTAACTTGGATTACAGTTGTACATGTGGAAAACACTACAATACTTAATAAATACTAATACAAGAATAAACTCGGCTTTGTGGACTCCCAGCTGTAAACCGACCCCTGCCCCAGTCTGCGTCACCACCCCGACACCTGCCCTCCGTGCCACGAAGGGCCAGGGTCCCGAGACGAGCGTGTAATGGGGGGGACAGAACGTCCCTTGGGGGCTCCCTGAGGGGCAACCACCAGGCGTTCAGGGTGGGAGGGGGACAAGGGGTTGGCCCATCGCCATGGCTGGAAGAGGGTCGGTATGGGCAGAGGGTGGGCACAGCGAGGGGGCCACGGGGAAGACCGGAGCTTGGACGTGGCCTCGAAGGCCGAGGCACAGATGCGGGAGGTCGCAGTGGCGCCCAAAGCCAAGGCCTCGTCGCTCTCAAACCGCCATTTGTTTCCGGCATCGGAGCGTTGAGAGGCTTAGTTTCCTTACACCTGCCCCACCCCCGAGGCCCCTAACACTACGGGGTCCAAGTTAGGCGGCTGATGGACGTTTCTGGATTGATTAATTGCCGGTGTTGGATTGATCATCTCATTCCTATGCAGGGGGAGGGGACCCTTGGTCGTGAAGGGCACTGGGACCTTGAGGGCACGGCAGCATGAGAAAAATTTTCCCGCAGAAAGGGCAAGCCTGCCCTTCGGAGCCGGGCCGCGGGCGAGGCTGGGAGCGCGTTTATTGCCAGGCCGGGTGTGTATCTTGCTACCCACTTTGAACGGGGTTATTAAAAATGCTCTCCGCTATGCTGGGCTCTACGTTCACCTTCTTTCTCAGACACCTTGAAAACTGCATAAAATGTGGAATTTATTCAAATACAATGGATTTATCTCCACATTCAAAAGACAAGGTTGGACGCATAGACCAGAAAACAATGATGAAAAACAGGCACGTGTCCATGCGCCCTTCTTCCTTCTCTCCCCGGCAAACTGCTCTGTCCTCTCCCGCTTGTTAATGACAAATTCTCTTCTCCCAGACCCATACCCCGGCCCTGGGGCTCCACGTGGTCATCTGGCCGCCGCGTTCTTTGGGGAACAGTGCAGACCTGGGCTAGGGCAGGGCCAGGCTGATGATGGGAACAGGGGATCGTGTGGGGAGCCCCACGGGAGAGGTTAGGAGCTAACTGGGGAAACTGAGGAAGACTGGGAAACGATGAGGCCATGCGGTCAGGGCCAGAAATGGGGGAGGAGGGACGCCAGAGGGGAGCGGGGGCTGCCGGGGCCAGACGCAGGGCTGGGGAGCCCGAGGCCCCAGGAAGGAAATCAGAGGATTGAAAAAACAGAAAGGACGTCTGCAATGGGAAAAGGTCATTTGAATTTACCAGCTGAAAATATGAGCAGGTTCAAGAAAGGTGTTTGTGAAATACCTAGGACTGTGGGGGACATCAGGGATTCTCTAGTCTAATCATTGGAAACATTCTCTGTTAATTTTCGCATCAGAACGATTTTTCCAATGAATAAAATATACAAAGTCTATAAGAGCTATTCTGGCAGGAGGGGGGAGGAGGGCTCCACCTCATGGGCTTCCCCCGCCGCCGCCGCCACAGCCCCTCGGACCCCAAGGCCTTCGGGCACCTCCAAGAGGCATCGACTGAAAGCCCTGGCCAGGTGCTCCGTTGGTTGGAGCGTTGTCCCACACACCAAAAATGTTGCAGGTTCGATCCCCGGTCGGGGCGCATACAGGAGGCAACCCATCGACGTTTCTCACGTGGCAGTCTCTCCCCTCCCCCGCCCCCATTCCTTCCTTGGACTCCCTTCTACCTCCTCACACTGCAGGGGGAGAAGGGCAGTTTGAGGGGTGAAGGGAGCCCCAGCAATGCAGTGACATCCCTGCCCTCTGCCACGATAGCAGTGGCACCTGTGACACCCGGGTGGTGACAGCCACACATGCACACTGTGCCCTCAGCCTTGCAAGTGGCCACTGAGAGCGGCCGGCGCCTCTGACCGGGACTCGGGCCAGACTGCATGGCGGGGGCAGGGGCCCCCCGGCCTGTCTCCTGCAGCTTGGACGGCTGGCTTGTCCTTCCGGGTCCTCGTCCGTCTGGTGGGAACAATGACAGTGCCGTGTGGGGGGCTGTGGTGAGGAAGGAGCTCAGTGCCCCCGAGCAAGAGCAGGACACCTAGCACAGGAGGGGCCTCCGCTCTGAGCTCTGCCTACGGCCCGTGAGGAAGGCGGAGCGAGGGCTGGCGGCTGCAGAGAGTGATTGCCCGGTAGACCACATGGTTATTATCATTACTACGGTTAATGCTATTACTGGAATCAAGCCCCTCAATGGACCCACCAAGTGAGGGAGGTGTCACTATTGCCATTTTGCAGGAGTGGAAACTGAGGCACAGAGGGGTTGAACGATCTTCCCCAAACCCCAGAGTTAAGGAGTGACAGAGCCCAGCCGTCCTGGGATTTCCTCCCCCGGCTCAGCCCACCACCCTGGGCAGCAGGCCCGGAGCGCAGCAGCTCCGCGCGAGGAGCCTACCCAGCCCCTGCTCTCACTCCTCCCCGCCCTCCCCGGGGTCATCGCCCTGGGGTGGGCGGCCCGAGAGACGCTGTCCTCCTGCAGGACTGTGCCGCCCTCTAGTGGCTCAGGTCGCAGGACGGACCCGCAGCCAGGCGGTTTGGAGGGGCCTAAGACTTGTCCGGCTGCAGTTTCATCCAGGCCCCCTCCCCCCGCACCCTAGAGCTGTGGGGGCTTCTCACAGGGACCAGGGCTGGGGGGGATGGACCGCAGGATGACCCCGCCCGGGACAGAGGCCCGCCTCTGCAGGAGCGGCCCACTCCTTCCAGGCCCCAGAGGGAGGGCGTGCCTGGAACCCCGGCTGGCAGCACGGGCCAGCATGGAATCCTTGTTTTGGTGCCTCAGCTCAGGGGTACACGGGCAGTGTTAATGTGGGAGGAGGGAAACGGAAAGGCAGACTCCAGCACCCCCGGTGTCCGGCGCCACCTGCAAATCTGAAACAGCTCTTCAATGGAGTTTAAGGAAATGCTGGAACTCCCCCCAGGTGGGTGTGTTGCAACGGTCTCCACCTTCGTTGCACATCCGAAAAGCCAAGGGACAGGCGGAGTGCACGCTGATAGAGCTCCTCGGGGACGGGTTTGGCGCTCCTCGGGGACGGGTTTGGCAGTCCGTGCTAAAGCGAAGCGGGCGTGCTTCCTGGGGCCCGGCAATCCCGTTCCTGGGCACGTACGGGGAAATCCGGGGACACACACACTACACCCACCAAAGGACAGGCACAGGAATATGCAAGGCTGCCCAGGCCTGGAAACAACCCACACGGGCACCAAACTGTGGCAGTCACGCCCACCGTGCACCTCGGAGCCTTGGGCGGCAGGGAGAAGGACCCCATGCGACAGCATGCTGGGTCCCACGGACAAATCTCATAGACGTGATGTTGAGCAGTGGAAAGATGCACACTTCCCATTTACCTGAACTTCGCAACCAGGCTCAAGGGATCTATGGAGGGAGGGGTCAGAACAGGGATTAGCTCCGGGGGTTTGGGTTAGGAGACCCTCGGCGGCACCGAGACGGGAGTGCACTGAAAATGTTCTAGATTTTGTCTGGATGGCGGCTATCAAGGCGTGCATAGGTGTAAAGGTTTAGCAAGCTAGAGCTGACCCGTTGTGCCAAGGCTGTGGGTTCAGTCCCCAGTCAGGGCACATACAAGGACCAGCCAGTGAACACGTAAATAAGTGGAACAACAAAGCGATCTCTCTCTCCTTCCTGTCTCTCTAATCAACACATAAAAAATTTTAAAAAGACCTATCAAGCCATACACTTAAGTTTATCCTGCTTTATTGTATGTCTGTTAAATCTCAAAAGTCTAAAAATAAAAGCTACAAGGCAGCAGGGGGTGGCAGGCGTGAGCTCATTGCTGTGGCAGCGCAGGGCACGGCGAGCAGGACTCACAGGACGGGTGGCCGTGGGTGGCCGGGGGCCTCGCTGAGCTGTCCCGGGGGGGCACAGGGCCAGGGAGGGTCCCCGGGCGCTGGCCCCTGTTGGCTGTCTCACAGACAAGAGGGCCCTCGCCGACGGCTTCCTTTCTTGAAATGCACTTAGTTGATTCCCTAGTTCGAAGCTGCAGGACACGACGGTGGCTCTTTTGCCCCCCCCCCATCTATTTTGTTTGTTTATCTGTATTTTTCCTTTTTTTCCCCCTACAGACAGTGAAGGTCTTATAGCTTTCATAATATGAAAAAATCAATACAACCCGTTTTAATTAAAGGAAAAAAGTGGTGAGTGCAGATTCTGGTTGGTAGATTTTGCGGGAAGGCATACACAGAGGGGGGGCCAGACCCCAAAAGTCAGGAAAAGAGGGGGGGCCTGGAGCCTTTCGGCCCAAACCAGCTCTGCCTGCCTCATCTGTCCAGGACGGCGATCTTCAGTTTTTTCGCCTCACGGCACACAAACTAATTACTAAAACTCTGTGGCACACCAAAACCATTATTTTTTTTTTTGCTGATCTGACAAAAAACGTATCGTTTTGATCAATTTATCAAAAAAAAAAAAAGTTATTACCTACGTTTTTGCTCCAAAGTGACTTTTTAAAAATTCAGGTGCCTACACTCATATATAAAGATTTCTAGTACCAAGAATTAACCAATCAGAGGCAACCTTATTATGTGGCAGGACCAATAAGATGCAGCTCTATTCTATGGCATATATATTTATGGTTCAAGACAGGACATGCACACCGAATGGCTACTGTTGTGTTGGGGGTTGCCTTTTTTTTTTTAACTTGACAATCTAAGGGAAAAGAGGTCGACACCCCTGACGAAATAGTCAGGTGTTGCTGCTTGCGGCCCACCGGTGGGCCATCGCTGGTCTCAAAGGCAGCAGGCTTTTCATGGATACAGATGCAACAGCAAAGCACGCCTCTACGTGTCATCTGTTGTGCAGCTAATTGAGTGCCTGTTCAACTAAGTAATCCCCCCCCCCCCCCATTAGCTTTATAACAAGTCAGAAGGCTCTGAGCGGCTGGTACCTGTGCCTTCAATGGCCACAGGTGGGAGTAGAAGCTCTGTACAGCGGTCCTGGCCCTTCCCTTGACCTGAGGACACTCCTCAAGCCGCCCCCTTCCCCACGCTTCTCGTGGAGAAGGCATTGAGCTACCGTAAAAGCATTTAGGAGAACGGTCACTATCGCTATACCCCTTTTTTCACTCAGGGACACAAGTTGAAGAGCACTTAAATAACTTGACCCAGGACCACCCCACCCAAGTGACAGCCCAGGGAGCCACAGCCAGACCCCGCGTGCCAAGGCGGAGCTCTCCACCGCGGAGCCGCTGCCCCTCTGGCAGCCGCTGCCGACCAGAATACGAGCGCATCCGGTGACACGGGAGGTTTCACAGTTTATGGCTCAGAGTAGCAAGAGTGGCCCTGCAAGAGGGCAGAGGCAGACTCCTGAGGCCTCGGCTCCTGAGCTGGGCAGCCCGAGGAAGCAGGTGGCGTTTCCCGAGGAGGAGGCCCTGGAGGAGAAGCGCGCTGAGGGTCTGGGCTGCGGGGCCCAGATTTGGGCATTCGGCGTCTGCACTGCCTGCAGGTGTCCAGCAGGCGTGGGGAATGGAGCCCAGAACTGAGCCCGAGGAGGCAGGCAGGCGGGGTTGGAACCACGGCACCTGGGCAGATCCGAATTCCAGAGATGCTTGCGCCACAACCTTCTACCCCACGTGGCCTTTTTTAGCGATTCCCCCCCCCCCCCCATGCTCCCAGGGAGCAGCAGTCCGTGGCTCCGCTATCTTGAGGCTCGGTAGGTCCCAAGCCTGCTTTGGCCAATAGAGACGCAGGGTTCGACCACGAGCTGAGATGGGAGGAAAGCTCGGCTGTCTCCGGGAGGGGCCCTTGACTGTCCTGGTGGCTTCAGTTTCCCGTGTCTTTGAGGCCCGCCGCCACGTCCGAGTGCGTCTTCCCCAAGCGCCCTGTGCTGCGAGACCCCCAAGCCACAGGGAGAGTCCCTGGAGGGTGATGAGACGCCACCTGGAGACAGACGGAGGCCAGGGAGCAAGGAGGCTCTGACATGTCTGGAGAAGCCAGCTGACAAGTGAATCCCGTCCCTGCCCCAGGCTGGCGCCACCAGGACCAGACAGGCTGCCTGGGCGGACTCCTGCCGGCGCATCGCCGCTGCTCAGGTTTAAGGCTCGAGGTCTGGAGGTGAGTTGTTATTCAGCAACAGAGACAATCGGTCAGCAAGTGGGCTCCCCTAGGGAGACAGGCAGAGCTATGGGGGCGAGTCCAGACTCAGCTCTCACAATAATCCCAAGAGAACAACATGTGAGTGACAGGTTCCCAGCACTGTCTCTCCGTGCTTTCTCCCCTCCCTCCTGCTGGACGGAGGGCGCTCAGCTAGCAGAGCACTCCTGGCCTCTCTGCCCCGCACCCCGGGAAGGGGGACTTGCTTCCTCTGGTCAGTGAGTTCAGGAGAAACTGTGCACCCGTGACTACGTCCCTTTCTGTGTCTTCTCCTGGAGCCGCAGCCTCCGGAAGCGTGGGCTGCCGTCCCCCACGCTGAGTTCCAGAGGAGGCCCCGCAGCCTCTGTGCATCCGCCTCCCCTCTCCGGCTCTCTGTCCTCGGGACTCCGGCTGCCTTGGTCTCCCCGGACTCTCAACTCCGTCTCCTCCCTCCTCTGCCTGGGTCCCCCCTTCCTGTACTGCAGCCTGAGGACTCTAGGCATTAAACTTGGGCAATCGTAAGGTTCACCTCGTTTGCATTCATCTCTCAGGGATTGCTGCCATTCATTCGTTCATTCATTCATTCATATTTAACCTTGATCACTTTATGAGGTAGGTACTCATATCTCCAATTTATTATCTCTGTTTTACAGATGCAACATTAACACGAGGGAGGCGTTAGTATTAAGCCCAGGAGATGAGGCAGGTGTCGAGAGGTTAAGTGACTTGTACGAGGTTGCTTGGTGAACAGCAGGACCAGAACTTGGACCTGGCTCTTTACTTATTCAAGCATCTTAAACCCTGTGCTCTATTACCTCTGCAAATGCATGCCATGACCCAATATGATTCTTCCAGATCATTGTCCACTGCCCAGGTTGTTATATTTCTGGGTCCTTCTCTAAAATGATAGGGAATAAGAACCTGTCTTACAGAAACACTAGCATGAATGCACTCACTATACCAACCTTGATATTTATTGCAATTTTGTTTACAATATTAAAAATTGGAAACAATGGTCAAGAAGGGAATGATTAAATACATTTTGATACACCTATGTATGCCATGGAATGCTATACAACTGTTAAAAAGTACCAGGTAGATTTGTATGTATTGGCATGAAAGATGCTCTATCTATCTATATATAATAAAAAATTTGTATTTAACTAGGAAGACAGGTTGTAGACAGCACGGGACAGGATGGGCTCACTGCTGTCGCGAAGCCAGCACAGCGTCCCTGCCGGCTCAGGCCGCCGTCTTGCAGCCCCGGGCAGGTCTGCTCCAGGTAGCCTTTTGGGGGCCCAGCCCCCTGAGTCTTCTGCACATCGTCACAGCAGAAATAGGAGAGAGAGGAGCGGGGATGGGTGGGGATGCTTATCGGCTGGGCACGGAGGTGGCGGGCGTTATTTCAACCACTTTCCACATCCCGGTGACCACATGACCACGCCCCGCTGCCAGGGCAGCGGGGGGACCTCGCCCAGCTGGACCCAGCATTTAGCTTGGGCTTGGGGAGCATTTAGCCGGCTTCTCTAACACACACACTGTTATGTACCATTTAAACCCACTCAAATTTTTTAAAAAATTAATGTGTGGGTGGGTATATTTTAATAGGGAAAGGTCTGGAGGGAGATATAATGATCAATTCACTGGTTACCACTCGTGCGTAGAAAGGAGACTTTCAGTTTTATATCTCTATGTTGGGTTTTTTTTTTTAACGATGACACATATTTCCTGTGGTTAACACTTAAAGATTTGTAAAATGATAGTATGTAAAAACAAGGTTAAAAATGATTGCTTTTTAAAAAATGACTTGAAGCCACTGGAGTTGAGGAACCTGTGCTTCCCGAGGGCAGCGGCGCTGTACGTGCCCACATGCATACGTGCTGTTGGCTAATCACAGCTCACATTTCTGGCACAATTTCCTCATTCGGCGGGCCATCCGCAACTGAGGAAGTGACAGCCTCAGGCCTCTCGTGCCAGCAGGCCTCGGCGGGGGCCGGCCACCCTGTTCAGCCAGGACTTCCAGGCTGCGGTCGCCTCGTGTGTCAAAAAAACGCGCCCGTTCCTACAGCTCTTGAGTACTCCGAGCAAAAGTCTGTTGAACAACCCAAATCCCCGCTGGTGGGAGAAAGGCCGAAGGTCGCAGGAAGCCAGTCCGCTGCCTGCTCTGCTGGGCACAGTCTGGGGGATGCCACATTTACACGCCGCGAGATGACCCAGACGTCTGTCCCCGCCCTTTTGAGGAGGTCTGTGGACACTTCCCCGTTTCTTGAGTGTCAGCACCGGTCAAGAGGAAGCCATCTGGGGGCCTGCAGTGTGGGCGAGGGCGGGGCTGTGAAGCTCGCCAGAAGGAAGAAGGAGCAAAATCTCAACGAAAACACAGTGGCTAGTGCCATTTGGAGTCCCTAAAACATTTGCCCCATCCATTTAGACTTCCCTGATGCTCCAAATTGAAATGAACACCCACTCACCCAGACGGCGTGCGGGGCACCCCCGGCTGGAACGTGCATTGTCGCTGGCCTCGCAGAAGAGGGGACTGGGACCCGGGGGGTCCACCCCCAAGACCCTTAGAGCTCCTGGAGACCAGGACCCAGGTCTCCTCCATCTTTGTTTTTCTCGTGAGGCCCTGGACATTGAGGACATGCCATCGATGAGAATGCAAGGGAGTTGAACAGAATTGAATTGAGTCGCACTGAAGAGTTGAGCCAAGGTCAAGCATCACGTAAAATACATAGAGATAAGTTTGGGTAGAGAAGCTGTAGCTCAGTGACTCAATGTGAGTCCCAGCTGGACCAGGGGTGGGCCCCTGACTGCAGCTGGGCCGATCCTACCGCCTCTCTTGGCGGTGAGGTTCGGGTTTGGGAGGGAGCCTCCTCCTGCGTGGGCTGCGTCTCCTGGCTGAGGTGGGGGAGGACGGAAATGGGGGGCGGGACCAGTGACTGGGTGGACAGCTCAGGCGCTGGGGAGATACTGCCCCTCTTGCCCTTCAGTTTTACCCCTGTGTTTTTCCATCAATTCTTCTATTTGCCAAGCCATTATTTTTTTTATCTTGCTTTTAATAAAATTTATTTAATTGTAGGTTTACATAATTCAATTTTTAACAATGACTTCGTGTTTTAAATATATTTCATTGATTAAGCTATTACAGTTGTCCAGATTTCCCCCTTCTCCCACCCTTCCCAGTACCCCGCTCCTTCCAGCAATCCCTCCCCTAGTTCATGTCCATGGTCATGCATATAAGCTCTTTGGCTTCTCTGTTTCCTATATTGTTCTTACATCCCCCTGTCTATCTTGTGCCTACCAATTTATACTTCCTAATCCCTGCACATTTTCCCCTTCTTCCCCTTCCCCCTCCCAACTGATAACCCTCCAAATGATCTCCATATCTACGATTCTATTCCTGTTCTGCTTGTTTGCTTGGTTTGTTCTTTAGATTCAGTTGCTGATTGTTGTGTTTGTTATCATTTTACTGTTCATAGTTTTTGCTTTTCTTCTTTTTCTTAGATAAGTCCCTTTAACATTTCGTGTAACAATGGCTTGGCGATGATGAACTCTTCATTTTACCTTGTCTGGGAAACACTTTATCCGCCCTTCAATTCTAAATGACAGCTTAGTTGGGTGATCTTGGCTGTAGGTCCTTGCTTCTCATCACTTTGAATGCTTCTCGCCAGTCATTTCTAGCCTGCGTTTTCTTTTGAGAAATCTACTGACAGCCTTATGGGAACTCCTTTGTAGGTAACTCTCTGCTTTTCTCTTGCTGATTTTAAGATTCTATCTTTATCTCTAACCTTTGTCATTTTAATTACGATGTGTCTTCATGCGGTCCTCTTTGGATACAACTTGTTTGGGACTCTCTGTGCTTCCTGGACTTATATGTCTGTTTCCTTCACCATATTAGGGAAGTTTTCTTTCATTATTTTTTCAAGTAACTTCAATTACATGCTCTTTCTTATCTCCTTCTGACACCCCTATGATTCAGATGTTGGTGTGTTTGGAGATGTCCCAGAGGCTCCTTATTCTATTCTTGGTGGTTTTTTTGTTTGTTTGTTTTTTTTAATTCTTATTTTCTTCTTGCTGTTCCAAGTGAATGCTTTTTTTCTTCCTTATGTTCCAAATCATTGATTTGAATCTCGGCTTCCTCCCCTCCACTGTTGGTTCCCCGTAGATTTTTCTTTATGTCACTTAATGCAACCCTTCATTTTTGCCTGGGTTTTTTTTTATGCTGTTGCAGTCCCCAATAATTTCTTTGAACATCCTGATCACCAGTGTTTTAAACTCTGCATCTGATAGGTTGCTCATCTCCATTTCATTTAGTTCTTTTCCTGGTGTTCTGTTCTGTTCTTTCATTTGGGCCATATTTCTCCTCAATTTGGCAGCCTCCCTGCATTTGTTTCTGTGTGTTAGGTAGAGCTGCTTTGACTCCCTGTCTTATTAGCACAGCCTATTGTAGAAAAGACACCTGTAAACTGTGTGGGGCAGAGCCTTCAGTAGTTGCCAGGGCACGGCAACCTGGTTCACCGCTTCATGGCTCTGTGGCCGGGGTGGGGAGGGCTTAGAGAGGGGACCATGCCACTGCCTGGCCTCTGGTCATTGCCAAGGAGGAAGCTGTCTCCGTAGTACTCACCCTCTTGCCCATCACTTCTCTTTCTCCCCTTCTCCCCATATACCCCTTGTGCCCTTCCAGCAGTTGCCGTGGTGGGTCTGCATGAGTGCTAAATCCGCTGAGGGCCCTTTAAGAGCAGTCTCTTGAGAATCTGGCAGTTTCTTCTGCTGGCTCAACCCCCACTGGATTTTGCAGCCAGAAGTTATGGGGACTTAACTTCCTGGCCCAGGAAGCCTGGGCCATGCGGTCTGGTCTGGGGCTGGGATCACTCACTCCTGAGGTATCCTTTCTGATTTTTATCAGCCACACATGAGTGTGGGGCTACCCATTCCACTGCCTCTCTGCGCCTCCACGTGCCTGCCCTTCCTACCATCTGGATGAATGTGGCTTCCTTAAATCCTTGGTTGTTGAACTTCCATACAGTTCAACTTTCTGATGAATCTGGGCGTTGCTTGTTTTGTAGTCTAGGTGTGATTTTTCTTGCAGTTGTGCACAGAGGCAAAGCGTGTTTAACTACGGCTCCATCTTGGCCAGGAATCTGCGGAGTCATTATTAAATTGGTGTCCCTAACACGTGACCAAAATGCTCCCTGTCCTAGATCCCCGCCCTCCCAGGATTACTGTGCAGTCAGGCGGTGACCGAGCACACGCCGGCCACAGGCGGCCCTCAGTACCGTTATTACTGCTGTTAACGGACTCCACCTTCTCTTCTGATCAGCGATAAAGGTATAACGAAAATAATCTTGTCCTCAGGGAACTGTAGGCCGAGCTCAGGCAGGTACCTGAGCTCCGAGTGCCAACAACCCAAGCTGAGGTGAGCCCCGGGGCCGCTGCTGTCACTTCGGCGTCTCTGCCCTCGTCTCCTGGAACGCCCGTTGTGCCAAGAGCTGAATGTTGTCTGCAAATTCCAAAAAAGAGGGCGTGACCTTCTGGAAAGGGTCTGTCTCCACTAGGCTCCTGGCCACCTGGTTGTCCTTTGCACAGTCTGGAGAGCTTTGTGACGGTCATCTTGTCTGTCCTTCCCTGGCACATTGGGAGAAGCCAGCAGCACCCACGCTAGTACGGACCAAGCCCTTCCTTGAATGTGCTGGAGTCGGTGCCACAGTGCACGAGCCAGACCTGATCCCTGGACTAATTATGTTTTTCATTTGTCACCCCCAGGTCAGGCGACCAGAGCCTACCCCTATCTCCCAGAGCCCGCTGGGATAATTCCCACTGGTCAGTCCTACACTGGTCCGTCTGCCCTGCCTTGCCTTTCACAAAGAAACCCCAATAAAAGCCCTGGCCCAAGCATTCCCCTTCTTCTGCCTTCTGCCTCCCAACCACCGGAGCATTCCCCACGTGGCCCTGCCTGGTAGGTGTGGCCCCTGCTTGTGGAAAATGTGAGTAATGGATTCTTGTAATGGCACTTGCCTCTCCTGTCATCACTCAGTCACCTCCATAAATCAAAATCCCATGGGTACAGATGACACAGTCCCTGCCTGCATGGAGCTCACAGTGTCTGGAGGGGTCAGAACTAAAACAGAGACTGAGACTTAAAGACCCTCTCAGATGTGTGCACCACACAGGAGCACTATTGGAGGCTGCGAGCCTCTCCCCCAGCTCCCGTGCCAACGTGGACAGCATGGGCTTTGTGTCATCAGCATCTCCTCCCCTGGTATGTCTGTGAGCATCCGCCCGTCCCCACTCCTGGCTGCTGGTTCTAAGGCACCCGCTCCCCAGCTTTCTTGCACTCGGCGCAATTCCTAGGCCTGGGCAATCTATAGATCCTACCCCCTTGCCTTCTTCGGTCATTGGCTCGGGACAGGCATGTGACTCCAGCTGAGCTAATGGGAGTCTGCTGGGCCCAACTCTCCCACTGTGTAGAGCGCAATCATCCAAGAACAGGGCTAGCCCCGAGGAGCACTGTGGTAGGTTCTGAGCCTGGATGCGGTCCCGTCGGTCCTGGCTGGGTCCCTGGTTTGTTGGCTGGCACGGCCACAAATTCCTTTTTGCCCTAATCGAGCTGAGCTGCGTCTCTGACAGTGAAATCAGATGTCCTGACCAGTGTAGGGAGCTGGCCTCACTGAGGAAAGAGTCCCCGTAGAGGTGACAGTTAAATTGAGAAGGTAAAGATGACTACGAACAGCCAGATGGAGTGGAGGGGAGAGAATATTCTAGACAGAAAGAGCAGCATGAGAGAAGGCCCCAAAGTGGGAAGAACAGAGCTTTAGGAATTTGTTTGCCTCATTACCTTGCGTGTGATCCATTGCAGCTAGAAATTCCATCGATGAATAAGCTTTATTAAATAAGTGCCCATGACCCTTGGTCATAGATTAATGTCAAAGTACCTATGGTTTGAAAATCCCTTGTCATTTGACATACCATGATTTTAAGAAAAAAAACAGTTTGTTGTACCTTACAAACCCCTGGCTGTGCCTACTATTCAGTTTAATTTTCTGCTTTGCATCTAGGATTTTGGGCCTAAAATACTGGCCCGTCTTAGTGCAGAAGCTGGAGGAATTGGGGGCAGCTTGCAGCATGTTGGGGAGGGGATCTGGGACCAGTTTTGCCTGGCGACGAAGCTGCCAACAGAGCCGGGCAGTGCCGCTTGGGCTCAGAGCTGCCATGCATCAGATGGAAAAGAAAAATGGATCTGTCAGTTTTTGGATTTGCCTTCGACCCCAAGAGGGCTGGAACTGATGGCTGGGAGTTCGGGGGCCATCTCCGGCCAGCTCAGAGACAGAGTTGGTGAACCCACAGAGTGCAGGAGATGCAAATAGGAATTTCTTGCAGCCTCAAGAAAGGCGGCACCACCTTTCCTATGCCCCGCAGCTCTCCCAAGCCCCGCCCCCATCGCCAAATCACTCACTTTACACATTTCGAGGGAGGCAGCAGGGAAAACTAGCCAGGTTGGTTTTGTGTTACTTCTTTGTATTCTACCTTGGGTCAGGTGAGCACAGGGCAGATTTTCCCCTATGTGAACATCCCTCGTGTCACTAACATTTTTTGTTATTTATACTTGCTTCTGTGATTTATTCTGATGCCCCAGAATACAAGCCTTTTGGAGGGAAGGACAAATTGTGTGCATTTCTGCAGGACTCACCGCTGCTAACCAGTGCCAGCCCCCATGGGATCTGATCGATGACTTTTTCTGAACTCATCACTACACTAGGAAAGGCCCACAGCTGAGCTCCATCCAGGCTGGAGGGTCTCTTGATCCCCATCTGGGGGTCAAATGGATAGGGCACACAGGGGTCATTGTGTCCTAATGGGCCAGGCCCTGGCCTTAGCACGGAGACTCTTGGAAATCTGAGGACACTGAGCTGTGGGTGGGTCAGGCCCAGACCTGGCCAGGTGGCTTATGCCCCCAGGGGCTACTGAATCTCACAGATTGGGGATACAGAAGGTCAGGTCAGACTGAACCCCTGGTGAAGTCAATCCCAAGTCTGGAGCTGAGGGAAGAGCTGGGAGCACTGAGTTTTGGGTGGGGTCAGGTCTAGGCCTGGCCAGGTGACTTGGCTGGCAGGGGCTGCTGAGACCTGGGTCACAGGAGGAGGTATAGGTCCTATGCCCTGGCATGGACTATGGGCCTGGTTAACTGTGAGGCCTAGTTCTGGCCTGCACAGAATGCTGAGTCTGGAGTGGTGTCCACCCAGACCCTGGCTTGAAGGCTCTGCGCGTTCAGAGGTGCTGGGGAAGGCCGGTCAGCCTCTAGCCCTGACTCGGTGACTCCTGACCAGCAGGGGGCGCTGCGTCCCCAAAGGGAGGCACAGACCGGCTCCGGGCCGGCAGGGGGCGCTGGCCCACGGCAGCGCGGCGGGTGCCCGGCAGGTGGCGCTCTGGCTGCGGCCGAGGCCCGGCGGGCGGCGGCGGCGGCGCGGCGGCGGCACGGCGGCGGCGGCGGCGGCGCGGCGGCGCGGCAGAGCGCCGGCTCGCTGGCCTGGGCGAGGGGCGGCGGCGGCGGCAGGAGCGGAGGAGGCGGAGCGGCGGCGGCGGCGGCGGCGGCGGCGGCGGCGGCGGCGGCTGGCGGCTGGTGGCGGGAGCGGCGGCGGCCCCAGGCGGGCTGGAGCGCCGCTGGCCGAGCGCACAGGCCGCGGCCCGCGGAGCCCGCCATGCCGGCGCGGGTCTGAGGCGCGGCGAGCCAGCGCCGAGGCGAGCGGCGGCCGCGCCGGCCGGGGTTCCCGCAGCGGCCCGGCCTGGGCCCGATGAGCGGCGGCCTCGGCCTCCGGCGCAGCCCGGAAATGTCCGGCAAGATCGAGAAAGCAGGTGAGGCGCGGCGGCCGGCGGGGGTCCGGGCCGTGCCCGCGGCAGGGCTGCCGGCCCCACCGGGACTCGAGGGCCTGCGGGTGCGCCGGGGGCAGAAGTGAAACCGCGCCCGGGCCTGCTCAGGGCGCAGGCGGCGGGCCGGCCCTTCGCCGCGCTCTCCAGGGCGCACGGCCGGCCGCGGGCGCGGGGGCCGGGCGGGCGCGGGGGACGCGGCCCCGCGGCCGAGGGTGGGGGCCCGGCCGGCTGCGGGAACTTTCCGACCGCGGCTCGGACCTGGGGACGGGCAGCAGAAAAGCCCGGGCCGCGTGTGCAAGTGGCTGCAGTGCCCCGAGCCCCGCCAGGCGGTTGTCTTTTAGACCGAAGATAGAGCGGAGCCATAAAATGTGTCAATTCTAATGAGCCTCGAGTTTAAATTTAACCACAAGTGTCTACTTCGATGGCTTTGAAGGCAGGAGGCAGGATGTGTCTGGGCATTTTCAGGGTTCGGGGGACTTTTCCTCCGGTATCCAGCTCCGCTCTGGAAGCAGGGCGTGTGGGCAGCCGGTTAGGTTCGGGGCAGCTAGTAAATCCTCACGCGAACCTCCTCTTTGTGTGCCCTGAAAATCTCGGGGAGCTGCCTTCCGCGGATCTGGTTTTTGCCCGGACCGGGAATAGTGTCTCCAAAGGTTCGATTAGGCTGCGCTAGGGGGCCCGGAGCTTAATTAGCCAGCGACGCCTTGCGGGGTGCACCCTGGGTCCAAGGTGAGGGCTCCTGTTCCCCTAGCAGGGCTGGGGGTGCCAGCAGCCGGGCCCCCGGGGCCGGGTCCCGCGAGCAGGGCGCCCTGGTGTGGAAGTGACTCCCGTTCCCCAGGTTGAACCAGGAGGCACTTTGCTGAGATGCACCTGGAGCGGACCCAGGGGTTCAACACAAGCAGGAAATTTTTGTGGCTTTTATAGAGGGTTTTCTATACATCCGGCGCTGTGCTGAGCGCCTTGAATGTATCGTTTAGGAAGTCCTTGCAGATTCTCAGTGACAAAGTACACAGTCCTGGTGTTCAGGCCCCGGGCCATTCAGCGAGGTCCTGCGGGCCACCCCGCAAGACAGCAGCCAGCCCCACTGGCCGGCTCTGACCAGGAGGAGCCCAGGGCCTTCCTTGGGGCTGGGTGCTCTGTGTCAGGCGCTGCTTCTCGGGCACTTTCCTCACTGGTCTGCAGCCCCAGCTCCTTGGCTGGGACCATCAGCCGCTTCCCTGCACATGTGCCGTTCCAGAAATATCTTGGGTTAATCTGTGAAGCATTTCTCAGGAACCCTTTGGTAACGTCTCAGAAGGGTACTGGTGGGAAAGTGGATGAGTTTATTTTTAAAATAACATGAACAGGGCACTCCTTGATGATTAGGATATATCCATTGTCAAAGACGTGGCAATCATGGAAAAGTAACAGGCCAAGATGAAGAGCACCCCTTGTTCCACCCAGACCTCCCCGAAAGAGGTGACCCCCCGTTTGCCTGCTCCGGGACCTGGGCAACGCGGGCCTGAGGGCCAACCTGCGATGGCAGAGCTGCTCCTGGGGCCTCTAGGGCACTGCCCGCCGCTGGGGGCTGGGGGAAGGTGCAGAGGAGGGCGCCCTGCTTGTCTGAGGAGGGAGAGCCCCCTCCAGCTCAACGCCTGCCCCCAGAGTCAGGCCGGCGGGCACAGGGGAGGGGGTCTGGGGGGAGAGTGTTTGTGCAGGGCTCTGAAGAGAGGGTGTTGCCCATGTGCAGGTGTAGAGGGTGGAGGGGAAGGGCCCCGGGGACGCGGGAAACTCAGGAGGGAAGTGCACCTGGCGGGAGGCGGGAGGCGGCTGAGACCCCACGGGGCTGGCACCCGCTGTGGGGCCAGACCTCCTGCGGGGTCCCGCGAGGCCAGGGAAGCCTAGACTCCCTGCAGTGAGGGTGTGCCTTCCCGGTCATTCTGCTGGTCGTTCTAAGTGGACTTCCCTTTGCACTCCAACAAGAGGTCCTGTGATGTTTCTGTCGGAGTTTTCTAAGTAGACCTGCCGCTCCGTCATTCGAAGGAAAGGACCTCAGGTGAAGCAGGACCCCTGTAGGCAAGCGGCAATTCTGCGTATCAGAGCCCGACACCCAGCAAGTGGTCGCTGTGCTCGGTTTCTGTAGACTTGAAGCCATGCAAGTGTCGCTCACACGTGTTCTTAATCTCTTCTTTCTGGAAATAGAAGGGCTTTTGCTCCTTGGGGTTTAGGGAATCCAAGGTTTTTTGAGCGTAATAGAAAACTCCTTTACCCGCTGTGCGGCCTCCTGCCCATTCCCCGTTCTGATGGGCCCCTGGGGAGCAGCGGCCTCTTCAGCCCCTGGGCAAGCCTTTGAGTTTGTCCGCTGCTCCGCAGCACCTTCGGTCACGCAGCATACCTGGCTGGTGGGGCCTGCAGGCCACGCAGGCCGCCCTCCTGCCATTCCTGGGGACACAGAAAGGCCTCCGAGCGGGCTGTCCCCAGTTGTCTCTGCTCCGGACCTCGTGGTTTGGAGGGCCAGGAGGAAGGCTGGGTGGCGGGGGGCTTCAGTAAACTCTGGCGTCTCCAGGAGGTAGCGAGGCAGCCGGGAGTAGGGGTAGGGCTCCTGGCCCAGGTGAGCCTGTGGGCAGACCTGGCGAGGAGATGAGGCTGCTCCCAAGGAGCTCAGCGGGGCTGGCTCGGGAGGACGGCAGAGGCCACATGGGGGGGCCAGTGCGTGTGGCTGTGGGGGTGGACTTCGGCTGCTCGCGCGCTCAGCGAACACGGGGCGGGGGAGGGGGCATTGAGGCCCTTAGGTTTCTGGAGCTTGAGCAGCCCCCTCGCCCAGGAGTGGAGGTGGCAGACTGGAGGCTGTGGGCTGGGTTCAGTCTGCCGACGTGTTGTATTTGATCCGTGTTGCAAGCGTTACTGAAGAAAAAAGAAAGACCTAATGGTCAATATTTAAAAATCCTGAGGTCAGTCACAAATCTCAGGTTTCCAGTTGACTTGAAAACTGAGAAGCCTCGATAACTCCGAGCCCTCGTTCCTTCAAGGCAGGCTCGGGTGGCCGCATCCCACTGCCAGGCACCTCCCCGACCCGTCCCTGCTTGGACCGCTGACGCCCCTTCCTTGGAGCAACCGTGCACGTCTGTTTGCGTTTCAGCCCCACTTCGAAAGCTTCGCTCCTTGTGTTCGTTGAGTCACCCCTCGGCTCCCTCGCTGAGCGCTCCGCGGGCGCTGCACGAGCCCTGGAGCCAGTGTCTGTGCCGCCGCCGGGGAGGCTGCGGGCGGCCGTGCTGTCGGGTTCCCGGTGGAGGGCCGGCAGGGAACTAGGCTCCGAGGCATTGAGGCTGAGGGCCCAGCAGGGAGGACGAGCCAGTCGGCGAGCACAGCAGCCGGGCCCGGGGGAAGGTGGCTTCGCGCCTGCTGCCCGGACTCGTCGGCGTCTCGGCTGCGTGCCAGTTCCTCCCTGCGTCAGGCAGTGCGCCCAGCCCCTCCTCAGGGCGCGCAGTCGTTCTGTCCTTGGGGTACGACAGGCAGAGAGACCCTGCCTGCTGGGCCCTATCTTCCATCTGGGGCAGACAATCAGAACAGACGTCACGAGGATATCAGCGTCACAGCCCAGCCTTGTGTCCCCGGCAGACCACAGTCGGCATAGGCCTTTGATCATTGAGGGACCCGCCGCCACCCCCACCAGCTCAGGAGGCTCACCACGGCCTTGAGTTGCTGGCGGGGGAGGGGGCAGGTGGGAGGGAGGGGCTCACCCAGCGCACCCCGGCCTGAAGACAGGGGAAATACGGCGTCTGGCTCCAGTGCTGCGTTCTTCGTGTCCCGGGATGCTCTTATGGCAACTTAAAAAGAAAAACTGCCACCAACTGCATTCATAGTAACACTTGTTATTATGCATTTTCTTGACATAGAACGTACGTGTCCTCTCACATGGGTCGTGCATTGTTTTGTCCTGGGAAAAGGTCCTGGTGAATCAGCAGTCACTGTACTTTGGTCAGTTTTTACACCTCTCAAGTCTTATACTTTCTTTTTTCCCACCATTTACAACCTTTGTGGTCCCGTCAGACAAGCAGGGCGTTTTCATGGCACCAGCAGTCAGTCACTCACTCACTGGCTCGCAGCACTTGCTGAGTCCCTCCTTGTTACAGACCCTGGGAGCCTGGCCCTCCCCAGGTCCGGGGGCGACATCAGACGGTCCTGAGCACCTCTGAGTCCCCGTGGTGTGCAGAGTGAATTGGCGGATGACATCATTTCTGGTCCTCACAGCGGTCCTGAGGGTAGAGCCGGTCATGCACATTTTGCCCGGGAAGACTGGTCCCTTGCCTGGGACATGGCCGTAGTGCAGTGAAGTGCGGAACTGACCTCAGCCTCCCGCTCCCTGCCAGCCCGTGTCTCACAGAGCACTGCTCCGGGCCTTGCACGTTGCTGTAGGCTCAGTAGCTTTCGGTCTCAATTCTTGTTCATGTTTCCTCTTTGATCTTCGTCCAAAAAAAAAAAAAAAAAATCTCAGTTAAATTAAGGAAGACCCAATGAGGTCTTTGGGTTGCATGCGATGTTACTAATAACATTAGCAATAGTATAAGCAGGTAAGAAATGGCATGAACACAGGCTAAATATGTTTTCAAAAGCCAACCACAGCAGCCCCGCAAGTTTCTCGGTCTCCTGGGCAGCTGTTGGCAGAGGTGGTTTGAATGGGATTCCTTGTAGCCAGCAGACCTGATAGGAGGCCTATGAAGATGAGTCAGGCGTGAGCTTGCAGAAAAACCATTTCCCAAATTAGCCCGGGCTGGAGAGTGCCTGGAGCGCAGGACTGGTCTTACCTCAGTCCAGCTGAATGTGTCCCCGTTGCCATAATAAGATGACGCACTGGGGAGAGTAGCGGCCTGGCAGCGCGGCCCGCTGTCGCACCCACGCCCTCGCGGGGCGCCCTGCTGCCGGGGCAGGTGTTCCGCCAGCGCTCCGCCCACCGTGCCCCAAAGGCTGTTTTACGACTACCAAAAACAAAGCCCACACTTGGTGAATTCGTAGGGCATCTGTCATCTTAGTTTCTGGTCGGTTGCTTTAGACCCTTTGACTAACAACCTGAGACCTGGCGCTGTGACCTTGAGCAGTTCTTCCCCTGTCCTGGGGCTCGCCGTCTCCATCAGGGCCACGGAGGAGGGGACTCGAGGGTTAGTGCCTCCTGTTTTGTGTTGTTTGAAAGCAGCAGGTCCTTTTTCTGCATCAGCAGGCCGTTAGAGAATGGGCAGCAGGAGCCTCTCAGGCACAGCGCATCCTCCTTGCTCACCTGCGGCCCCCAGGCTCCTCCCGGGTTCCCACCGAGCACAGAGTGGAAACCCACTTCCTGGATGCACTCAGCCTCCTCGGCCCGGCGGCTTCCTCAAACCCCGTGCCTTCTCCTCCCCAGCAGGCAGCGGATTCCGTGGGAGGGTCCCGGATAAACGCTCTGGCTACAGCAATAATGTTTAGCTCATTCAGAAACCAAAGCCCCCGTTTCCTTTCTGCAGGCTACAGATCAGCTAACACAGTCCTAAATAGCCCGCTAGCTCCCGAGGGAGGGTGCCTGTCTGGTCCGCCACGGGCTGGCTGCCCCTGCAGAGTAGGTGCTCGGGAAGTGCTTCCTAGGAGAATGAGCGACGTACGTGAGTGTCACCACAGAATGGACTGAGGTTTCTGATTCCACGTCTCAGGTTTGTCTGTAAACAGAGCTTCTGGGTTTGCACCCCCGGGCAGGGTGTTCCTGGGAGAGCCCGCACCGGGGCTCTGACTGGCGGCTGCAGCGAGTCAGGGCCCTGGGTCGCCACGCGCGTGGGTCAGCGCGGCCTTTAGACGGCCGATGGCAGGCCGAGGTCGGGCCCCCGGAGCAGGGCGCGAGTGCCAGGGCCTGGTGGGAGGCGGGCCGCCCTCGGCCCTGTACTCTGCAGCTGCCTCCGGTGGGGACCGCACGGCCCGGGGCGCACAGACCCCATTCTCTAGGCTGCGTGACTCTGCCTTCCGTTTACGAACCGGGGCCCACACCAGCTCTGCCTGGCCCAGCGCCGCGAGAGGAGTCCCACCTCCACTTGTTACTTTCTTCCCTTGGCCCCTGAGTGTCGTTTAGGACTGGCCCCCTGCACCGTCGCTGTCTCTGAGGGGCTGGGAGAGGCAGACTGTCGGGGCTCTCTGGCTCCCCCTCGGCTTTGTCACGAGGCTGAGGAGGAGAACACCTCTTACCAGCTCTCCTTTGTGAGCAAAGGAGGTGGAGTGAGAGATGTACCTAATGGATTAGAAGGCTGGTCCCGGGCGGTCACAGTTCCTCTTTGTCCCCGCTTTTCTCTCCCAGCCTGTGGTTTGGAAGGGGGACGACAGTGTCTGAACTGAGCCCTCACCTGCGTCTGGACTGCGTCTCCCTGCAACGCCCTTCCCGTTTCACGACAGCTTAGACCCGCCGTCCCGCTGGCGCCTGGCAGGTGCTCTTTCTCCTTGATTTTCACTGGCTTTCTGGCACCACACACTCATTTTTTAAAAAAAGATTTTATTTATTTTTAGACAGAGGGGAAGGGAGGGAGAGAAACATCACCATGTGGTTGGTTGCCTCTCGTGCACCCCCTACCGGGGACCTGGCCTGCACCCCAGGCCTGTGCCCTGACTGAGAGGCAAGCGGGCGACCGTCTGGTTCGCAGGCTGGTGCTCCATCCACTGAGCCACACCAGCCAGGGCTCATTTTATTGCAGATGAAGTTTTGTGATCCGGAAACACCTCCCTGCTTCTCAAGCAGAGAAGAAACAGGCCTGTCAAGTACAGGGTGGCGTGTGGCCCTTCCTGAGGCTGGGGACAAAAGGGCGCAGTTTGAGCGTTTGCTTTCGAGCCTTTCAGAAGTTTATGTCGTTGGTGTGGACTTGCCAGTCGAGGCCCCCAGCCGTGCTTCACAGTGGCAGCCAGTCCGCCCCCGCTGAGCAGTAGGCGGCCTGCAGTCCTTGGGAGAAGGAAGGCGCGGACGTGGGATGAGAAGAGGGGACGGCAGAGGTCCAGTGGGATGTGATGGCGAGAATAGTCACTTAGTTGACCCAAAACAAGCAAACAAACAAACAAAAAACCAAACCTCTCGCTGGAAACAGTGGTTGTATTGATTGCTGATTAAGGGCAATCACATGTCCCTCTCCTTCAAGTGACTGGTTGTGACTAAACAGATAGAGGATTGTACGTGGGCCATGGAGCTGGCTGCTCTTAGACCCTCCTTTCAGAGACAAATACAAATAACCGTCGTGGTGAACTCATTAAGTGCTGACCACGTGCCGGTACCAGGCTCTGTTCTGCGTGTTTTACACACGTGGTGTCACGTGACCCTCAGACCAGGAGGGCCGCGTTCTACAGAGGCAGGGAGGCTAAGAGAGCAGCTCCTCCTCTTTTGCACATGGGGTCCCGAGGTGCAGGGAGGAGGCTTAGCCTGTGGCCTGCGCCCAGCGGGGGCCGTGTCGCGACTAAAGCCCGTGGCTGCTTCCCGTGTCACCCTGTCTGCATCTGTCGTGACGGTATGACTCCCTTGGCTGTTTTGACTTGGGTAAAAATGAGCTTCCTCCTTCCCAAGGACCCGTGACACGGGGAGCTGCTGTGCCAGAAGGGCCTCTGGTGACACTGGAAGGGATGCTAGCAGAGACTCGGGTGCTCCCGGCTGGCTGATTCCCGCTCCCGGTGGCCAGCCCCATTTCCTGCTGGGTGACCTCGGGCAAAGGCAGGCCTCTCTCTGAGCCTCTGGTGCCTCTGCTGTAATGGGGGTGGGGTGGGGTGGGGGTGGGTAGACCCACCTCAGAGCCCTTTCTGATGCTGGCTCCTTGTGAGTCTCACCTGTAGTAGAAAAGGGGCAACTGCTAGGTCCTGTGGGCGGAGTTTCTTTGGTTTTTCAAGACACTGAGTTGCAGGGCACTTGTTAATCATCACAATAAAATTTACATAATCCTCTAAAGCTTCCCAAACACTTACAAAGCAGGAGTTTTGTTGCTATTGTTTTAGGTTTTGTTCTTTGGTTTGGTTATAGAAGGTATTGGAGTTACAAAGCATTTTTTTTTTTTTTTGCAAATGAGGAAGATGACCCTAGCTAATGTTGTTGAGTACTTCTTGTGTGACTTCAGATGCGGGTTGATTTACGTAGTTCTGTTCTTACACAGAGAGAAATGGCAGGTGTTGTGCCCATTTGACAGTGGAGGAAAAGGAGGCCGCTCGAGGAGAAGGCCGCGTGTCGAGTGAGCGGTGGAGCCGGCTGGGGCGCTTGGGTTACCTTCGTCGATCTTTCCCTCCCCGGTGTGTGCTCCCCGGCCCCCTCGGGACTCTGGATCCAGGGCCCCGGGCAGGTCCACGGTAGAGCCCCCGAGGGCTAGCTTGGAGGTGCCTGCCTTGTCTTGGGTTGGAGCGACTATGCCAAGCCACCCGTCAGGGCAGGGAGGGGCTGGGAAGGCACCTCTGCCTGGAGGGAGGTGACAGTCTGGCCACCACCCGTGCTGTGAACGGGAGACCTCTGACCTCGGCTTTCCTGCCTTTCTTGATGCTCATCCATGGAGGCAGCGTGACCCCGGCCTGGAGGTCAGGAGACCTGCCTCATGGCCCCGGGCCTGCGCCCCTGCTCAGTGTCCCCGAGGCCCCAGTCTCTCCGTCTGCGAGACGGGCAGGCAGGCTCTGAGCGGAGCTGTGACCGAGAGCGTGGGCTCCCGAGTCCTGTAGCTGTGGTCAGGTCCAGCTCTCCACGGAGCAGTTGTGGGCCTTGGGCAAGTCGCTCGGCCTGTCTAAGCCTCGGTTTCTTCTCTGTAAAACGGAGGAAATCCCTTGTGGCGTTGAGGGAGGGTTGCACAAGGTGAGGCACGTAAGGCAGAAGGCGTATTAGCCAGTGCTGACACGGAAGTGCTCGAGAGACGTTAGCTTTCCTTCCTGCCTAATGTCCCCACGGCCCTGAAATGACCGTTTCCTAGAAGTGGTTGTGTGGTGAGTGACATTCAGACCTCAGCACTCACAGAAGGGGGGTCTCTGGCTCCGAAGGCACAGTTGGCCCTTAAACATGGGTTTGAACTACACCAGTGCACTCTAAGGGGGGGGTTCTTTTCAAAGAATTTTTAAAAATAGTCATACGGCACTTAATTAATGGGGATGTATTCTGAGAAGTGTGTCACTAGGTGGGTTTTTCTCGCACACATCAGAGAACTTACCCAAACTGCATGCCGTGGCCTCCTGCACACCTAGGCTGTGTGGCAGACCACTGTTGTGTGTGCGGTTTGTTCTCGACCAAAGTGTTGTCATGTGTCATGTGACTGTACTGTAACCCTATTATCTCTTCCTTCTGATTTTTCCCTCTAGCTTACTTTGTGGTAAGGATACAGCATATGACACACATAATGCTCAGTATATGTGTTAATGGTTTATCTTGTTGTTTAGCTTATTGATAATGTTCTGGTTAACAATGAGCTATTAGGAGTTAAGTTTTTTGGGAGTCAGTAGGTATACTTGGATTTTTGACGGCTTGGGGGGTCAGCACCCCTAATCCCTGTGTTGTTCAAGGGTAATCTGTGCTCCTTTCAGGATCTCTTTCTCTCTCTCTCTCTCTCTCTCTCAGAGACACACACGTATACACATACACACAAGAAACTAGAATTCCAAGCAATAGATTTTTACAACTGAGTAATAATACTTCATCTCCAAAGAGACCATTTGCAGAAAGAGAACAGCATTCCATCTCAGCCGCACGTGTGCCGGCTCGTGGAGGCGGGGGCGGGGGGAGGGAACAGCCTGCAGTCCTTCCGTCCCCCGGGAGGGCAGCGGGATGCGCTCCGAGTGACGGCCCATCGCTGCCGGCTGTGCTTTTGCCCCATCCCCAGAGACACCACCTCAGTTTCTCCTCACAGGGGCGACTCTCAGGACGAATTAAACTGTTTTCGTCCAGCACTGAAGGTGCAATGGTCACAGCGCGGCGCTTTTGTTTTGTGAGTTAAAACACTGAAGCCATTCAAGGTCCTCACGTACAAGTCACGCACAAATTGCGTCGAAGGCTGCAAGCAGTGTGATTTTAGATCCTCCGTTTCCCCCCTTGGTTAATTTTCATGGTTCATATCAATTCAGAAATCCTGACATATTGTTTCCTGTCTTCCTCAGCCCATGCTGTGCTGGGCTTTTCTGATCTGTGAAAGGGACCACGAGCAGTCTGCTCGCTGGTCCGTCCATGCAGCCAGCTGAAAACACACGGTGTTTGCAGAGACCAAGGCCCGGCAGCCTCTTCACTTTTTCTCCTCATTCGGTCCTGGAGCTGCAGAGCCTCTCGCTCAGTTAACATGACCATACTCATCCGTGCTTCTGCCTCAGCTTGTCCAGAGCTCCTTACAAATGCTAGTTCTCTGAGCTCATCAGCAAACCGAAGGCACGGGTTGAAAGCATGCTTTCCTGCATGATCTAGCCTTGTGCTGTTGTTTTTTTTTTCCTGTTCATAAGGAGCTGTCTCTATTAATTACCCTAAGTGTGTGAAATTGTAGAATGCAAAAAAAGGAAGTTGGTGAGGAACCTGGACTACATTCTTATCAGCCCCATGTTGCAGGGAGCCTGCAGTTCCCCGGTCCCGGCTCGGTGCGTGGAAACACGTACACTAATGGGGAAATCATGGGGCCTGAAAGTGTCCTGGGGCACACGCGAGCCACTGCCACTGAGAAAGCTCGGAACTGTGGCATCTTTGGGCACTGGAGAGAGAACCGGCCGGAGTGTTGGCACTGCCCCAGGTGCTCCGCGCTCTCCGGAGCAGGCCTCAGTCCCTCCCTGGACCTGGGCCTGCAGCCGTGCTTCCTGAGCCTTTTAAAGAGCCTTAGTCCTGCTGAGGATCTGAGGGCAGCGTGTGGACTCTGCCCCCGGGGGAGAGAGTCATTTATGTGTGGGCATGTTCTACGAACTCTAAATTCCTGCTGTTACATGGCAGATAATAATTTACAACCACCCCAGGCCTTGGAAAGCTCAGATGGAATCTTGGGCATCTGAAGTCATCGGAATTTTGTTTCTCCTAGTTCGGTCAGACCTGGGTTCAAGTGACAGTCAGCAACTATCCATTCCTGCAGTTTTGTAAGGGTTCATGAAGTGATGCTTGTAAGCTGCTCCGACAATGGCGGTGTGAGTTAAAGGAGAAACCTCTCTTCTGTGGGAGAATTTTTGTAATTTTCCCACAGTAAAATTGACCTCTTTTTGGGTGTGCAGTTCTCTGACTTTGAACACCTTTGTAGATTTGTGTCGCCTCTGCCACGGTTAGGGCTGAGATCAGTTCTGTCACCCCCGGCAGCCATTGATCTGTTTTCCATTTCTGTAGTCTTGCCTGTCCCAGAATGTCATATAGTATCAACTTCTGGGAATTGACTTCTTTTACTCAGTGTACTGCCTTTGAGATTCATGAAGTTGATTTTGATCAGGAGCTTATTCCTTTTTATAGCTGAGTAGTATCCCACTATATGGACATAAACAGTTGTTATCTGCACAGAATTTGACCTTGGTTAACTATCTGTGTTTCCTGGGAATAGATAAAGACAGCATTTGACCAATAAAAGTCAAACAACCCAATTTAAAAATGTGAATAGACATCTCCAAGGAAGATATATGATGGCCAATAAACACTTGAGAAGATGTGCAACATCACTGATTACTAGAGAGGTGCAAATCAAAACCTCAGTGAGATGCCGCCTCACATCCGTGAGGATGGCTACTTCCAAAAAGAACAGAAAATAAGTAACGAGTGTGGGCGAGGATGCGTGGAGAGCAGGACGGGGTGCATTGGTGGGATGCACAGCGGCGCCACGGCTGCGGGCAGCAGCGTGGCTCCCCTCCAAAGACTAAATGCAGAGCCGCCGTACGATCCACCAGGCCTGCTTCCGAGTGCAGCACAAAAGAAGTGGAAGCAGGGGCTCGAAACGCTGTTTGTCCCTTCAGGCTCATGGCACTATTTGCAGCTGCCCAAAGGTGGGAGCAACCCGGGTGTCCATCGGGGGGTGAATGGGCAGGCACAGGGTGGCCGAGTCGCAGAATGGAGGCGCGTCCGGCCTTGGAAAGGAAGGGGGTCCTGACACTTGCCTCAACATGGATGGACCATGAGGACATGAGGCTGAGAGACACAAGCCAGTCGCAAAGGGACAAACACGTGGAATTCCACTCCTAGGGTGAGACACCGAAGTGCGATCAAGGTCACAGAGACAGAAAGGGCGTGGGACGGCGGTCGCCAGGGGCTGAGGGATGGGAGAACGGGCAGTTAGGGTTTGACGCCTAATCAGTGTTTCAGTTCAGTGTAAGACAAGGAGAGCTGTGCCCGGACGGCAGCGACAGGGACAGGGCAGCGGGAGAGCGCTCGCCGGCCCCGGCCACCCTCCGGAAACCGGCGGAAACCGGCTGGGTGGTGCGTTGTGTGCTGTGTGTATTTACCACAAGGCGTAAAGGGTTACCATGGGTAACAAATGTTTTTCTTTAAAGAAAAATTATGATTGATTTTTCTTTTTCATGAGAGAGGAAGAGGGAGAAACATTGATTTGTTGTGCCACTCATTTACACATTTATTAGTGGATGCTCGTATGTGCCCTGACTGGGGATCAAACCCAAAACCTTGGCATATTGGGCACAACACTCGAATGAACTGAGCTACCCGGCCAGGGCTATATTTTTTGTATTTACTCACATAATCATTATTTAACCTTAAATATTTTAATATAATAAGTTATATTAAAACATTGAAAACACAATGACACATGACAAGTGTATCACTGGGCAACAGAGCTTATGGTACAAATGCCCTGGTTAAATTAATTACATCTGAACTGGAGGAACTGTAGATGAGCCGTAAACACCTGGCAGGGCGTCATGCTTTGTACCTCCTTGAGCGCGGTGACTCTTGTCATTAAACATGTCCCTTGAGGGCCCCTGTGCGATTATGAGACATCGGCTGCTGTGGGGCAGGGAGCGTTTAAGCCACAGCGGGTTCCGTCCCCACTGCATGTGGATCTCGTCCCCTTGCACTGGGCTCCTTCAGGGACCTCACTGGGGACTGTCCCGTGCTGCCCTCTGGCAGCTCTGGTTCCTGTCCTGTGACTGTCCCAGCAGGTGAGTGCCGGGGCGGCGGATGGAAGCCCAGGGACCTAAAGAGCCCCAGAGCCCGGTGGGGGTTGTTGCCTGGCACGGAGGAGCACGCGCTGCCCGTCAGCTGTCAGTAAAGACCCGCCCAGACTCCCCGCTGGCTTCCCTGTGAGACCGCCTGGGTCCCTTCGTCGGCGCGTGCCCTCTGGGTTGGCAGCACAGAGGGCATTTGCCCTGGCCCTGTTTGGCAGGGTTCCAGGCTGTCAGCCATGTTCATGAGACAGAATCTCTGGCTTGGGGGAGGGAGAGAGAGAGGTTGGTCTCTGAGTCAAGATATAGAAGCAAGAGCAAGGCTTTCTCCAGAACCCGAAGGCCACAGAGCCTGCCTGGCCATGGTTGTCATGACGGGGTCTCTGGTCCCAGGTGATCAATAACGTCTCTCTATATGAACCTGGGCTAACATCAAGGCAGGGATGTGTTTATTTGGTACTGCAGCATCAACACATGCAAGACATATTGATTTAATAATACTTCCCAGGAAACAAAGAAAAACTAAAATACATTCGTGGGATAGATTATGAAGTAGTACCGTGATTTCAGAAGTTAAGCTGAAGAAGTACATAGCTTAGAATCAGGGAAGACAATATGGAACATGACTCACTCTTTCAGTTGGTTTCTTGAGCACCCGTGTCTACTGTCATGCCAGTCGGTACTGGGGACATGTGGACGTGGGGACAGATGAGTCGCAGCCCTTGCTCCTGTGGCGCTCACTGCAGCTGGCCCGAGCCCTCCGCTTCGGGCGAGACCCGGCCTTTGTTGAAGAGCCGGGCTTCGGAGGTTGGCTGGTAAACGTAGCCTAGTCTAGCCTCACTGTTTGGTGTCGGCCACGAGAGGAAAGCGACCAGAGGACCCCTGTGCTCCTGCGGGCTGTGACAGATGGGCAGTGACCGCGCACCCCGCTTCGCCGGCTGGCGTGGCGTAGGTATTAACAGCGCCCTCCTTTCACCCTGGAAAGTGCCCTGGTTTGCGTGGGAAAATGCCGAGGGAGGACTCGCTCACCGCCGAGCCCCACGACGTGGTGTTGGTGGGGGCCTTGGTTTGCCAGGAGGGCGCTCACTCAGGAACACGCCGTGTGGGCACAGGGTCTGGCCCGTAGGGTCCAGCAGGGTCGGCTGGATTCAGGCTCAGTCCCCTTGTCCCTGCGGGCACCTGCCACTTCGTCTGTTCCAGTCACCAAACCCTGGGACGGTTGATTTAACAACCGTGAACGTATACACACAACAAGCACGGTTTTTCTTGACAAAACGTGTTCCCTTAGGCTAGAAATTAGAGTAACCAGGCCTTAAATTCATTTTCTTCACACTGGATGGAAAGGGTGATAGCGTTTATTTCATGTCTTACAGAGAAAGTTGGAAAAATAATTACAGGAACACTAGTCTGGGTTAAGTTGGACAGATATTTTGTTTTCCCTGTTGCTATAGAAAGGAGATGGGGATTGAGTTTTGTAAGAAGTTTTATTCCAGGGATATATTTGATATTTCAAAGAAAACAGCCAGAAAGACAGGTAGGAAGCTTTGTGTTTATGACATATTTGGTAACCCGCAGCCTGTGGTATTAGCAGGGATCGATGGCAGGATCGTCTGGGTCCAGGTGGCCCCTGTCCTGAGGTCCCACTGGGTGTTCCAGAACGTTGCCCACCTTCTGCAGCGGGTCTCAAGCTTTAGCACCTGGGCGCTGCTGGACTCCAGCCCCCAGCTTCTGACTGAGGAGCCCTGGAGCTGGGCCGAGAACTGTCATTTCTAACAAGTTCCCCGGTGCTGCCGCTGCTGCTGTGGCTGCTGGCAGTAGGGGTGAGGGGGAGTGGGGGTGCCCTTTGGCATCACTGTTTAAAGGTAAGTGTGGAGAGGAGCAGAGAGAAGACTAGGGAATTTGCCTTTAAAAGTTGCCCTTAGAAGAGGAGGGGGAGGGGCAGTGGTAGTGCAGATACCAAATCACTGCTGTGTGCGAGGCCAGGAGCCTGCTGCGCGTTATTTAATGCTGTCATCCTGGCCTCAAGGTGCAGGCAAGAAGAGTGAGGTACCGAAGGGCTTCTGTGACCTACACAGCTGACACCTGAGACAGGCGGGGCTGGGGCCCCACCCAGTGCTGAACGGACCCTCTCGAAAGGGGAAGTGGCCAGGGCGAGACAGACCAAAGCTCTGGACAGTAAGCACAGGAGGACGGGAGTGAGCCGGCGCTGGCACTCCTGCTCCCCGGGCGTGCCTGGTCCCCGCTGCGGGGTGACGGCGGTGTCAGGCGAGCGCGGCAGCGGCCGGCCGGGAGATCGGCTGCGGGGAAGCAGGCTGCGACGGCGGGCACACTGCGTGTGTGCGCGCGGCCCTGGGCGAGCAGCGCGCTAATTAGGTCAGTGTGTCTGTCGTCATGACTGGCGGGACATTTTAAAACTAAGCATTTAGAACCTGAAGAGCAAACTCTAAACTTTAAATTATGTTTAAAGTCTCGCAGTATCTGGTACTTGGAACACACCATGGTAGGCGTTTACAAGCTTCTTCTGAATTGTCTTCACGTGCGAGTGTTCTGTGGCAGCAACGGGTGTGCGCGCCGCCCCAGCCCGCGTTTCTGGGCCCCTCTCCCAGAGGCTCTCCATTTTGAAACGCCCGAGGGCCGAGTCCTCTGATCTCTTCCTAGGCAGTCAAGTCCCATGTCTTTAAGTGCCATCTAAACCCTGGGCGATCCCAGATGTATGTTTCCAGCCGTGAACATCCCCCCTGGCCTGCGGACTGTCCCCCTAACATTGCCACATGGACATCGTCTGCATTCGGACTGGATGTGCTTAACCAGAGCTCGTGGCTCGCTGCCTGCCTGGCTCCTCCAGGGGCGCGTCACAGGGGACACTGTGACCTCTGACCTGGGTGTCCAGGCTTGGAAGTCTTGGGGTCACCCAGCCGCTCTCAGCCCGCAGCTGGCCATCACTCCCTCCTCAGATGTGTCGGGCTCCGATCTCTCACCGCCTCCTCTGTTGCCACTGACTCCAGGCCACAGCCGCCTCCCCCAGGACTGCCCCGGCGCCCTCCTCGTGGGCTTCTTGGTTTCCACTCTGGACTCAGAGGTGTGCCGTCTCCATTCACCGGCCAGTGTGTAACTGAGCTCACACCCATGCCGGAGCAGCCCGTACTCTGGCCGCGGCTCACATTCTCCGCTGTCCCCAGCTGCTTTCTCAGCCGCGCGGGCTCTGTGCTTTCCCTCCGGGTGGTGGTGGAATGCACCGAGCATCCCCAGCCTTGGAGCCTCGGTGCTTTCACGCCCCTTCCACCTGCCCCCCGCGTTCATTCCTGCAGGCGTGGGGGCACACGCTGCTGCGAGCCCACTGTCAGGGGCTGGGTTCACGTGCCGGTCGTGCGACCATGGGAAGGCGGTTCCTCCACCTGTTCTGAAACACCGGCGCGGCGAGCTCGCGCACGGGGGCACTTAGAGCCGGAGCATTGGGCAAGCGCGGGCTGGTCTTCTGGGTCCACGTCTGCTCCCTGCCTCCTTTTGGGTCTCTGTTCGCATGTTGCCCCAGAGAGGCCTTCTCAACCCGTGGGGTCTGGGGTAGCACCCCTGTCACATCAGCCCCTCGCTGCCCCCAGCCCTGGCTTGTCTTTTTTCTTTTCTTCGTCCTTTTCCTCCCTCCCTCCCTCCCTCCCTCCCTTCTTCCTCCTTCGTCTCAGCATTTGCTTTTTTATAATGACCTTCTCCCTCATTGGGAAGTAAGCTCCTTGTCAGCTGCCGTTTCACCAGAGCCCAGCGCGTGCCTGGCACACAGTTGGAGTGCACTGGTCTTTGTCGACTGAGTGACTGAAGCACCCACTGGACAGGGGCTCAGCCTCTTAATGGAGGTGGGGGCGTGTCTTCAGAAGCCCGCGGAGCCCGGCCGGAACGCACGGCAGCGGCTGCCCTGCGCTGGCGAGCCCAGTTAGAGGCCATCGCCTGTCAGTCGCTTCAACCAGCCGGGTGACTGTCCCTGGAGGCAAGGCGCTGTCCAGGGCGGGAGGCCACACATCCTGGAGGCGGGGCGGGCGGGTGAAGGGCGTCGCCTCTTCTGACACGTCCATGGTCCAAGCAAAGCAGGGATTCTGGGGCCCTTGGTGGTTGTCCATGGACAGGCGGCTGCTAGACGTTGACTGCTGGGTGTCGTTCGCTTTGGCGGAGAGGAAGGAGCTGGGACGCAGGGCCGGCAGGCAGCAGAGGGCTCGATCCTGGCGCTGAGTCTGGGAGCCGGAGCGCGGCAGGTAGAGGTGGGAACGCCGGCCCGGGGCCAGAGACCTGTGTCCCCGGGCACTCCAGGAGGCGGCTGAAGCTCAGGAAGCGTCCTCCACACATAGTCAGACCTTTCCCGAGTATTTGAATGTCAGGCAATAAGCGGCAGAGGAAAAAATTGTTATTTTTGTTCACTTAAAAAAAGTTCCTTGCTCTCCATTCCAGGTGGGATTGATAAAGTGAGAGGCGTTGGCTTCTCCGTTCATGCCCTGCAGGTAGAGTCAGCTCTTGGCCCGGCTCTGACTTGAAAAAGCTTGAGGAGCAAACGGCCTCTTCAGGGCCCAGTCGCTGACTCAGCAGTGAGGGCCCGGCCCTGACTGCCCGCCCTTTAGTGAGCCAGCCTTGTCGCCGCAGCGGTCTTGTCGGGTGCTGTGCACTTGGAGGTGGTGGGCAAGTTCAGACCCCCTTTACTTGCAGGTTAGATTGGACCCCAACAGCGATGTACTGGCCAGCTTTACAGTTCATTTCTGTAGAGTATCACTTCTAGTCCTGCCTGGACAGAGAAACAAAGCAGCCTTGTTTGGGACACAGTATCAATATTCAGTGAGGATTAGCACTTTGCTGTTGACACACCCCTGCCAGAAAAAAGGCAGCTGGCTAGCCGTGGAAGAACCCCGGACTGGGAGTCAGTGCCTTGGGTTCTCTGGACACCTGTGAAAGCTTCGGGAAGTGTCTTTCCCTCTCTGGACCTCAGCTTCCTTATTTCAGAATGAGGGGGTTGGACCAGTTTTGTGGTTCTTAACCTTTTGGAACTCATTGAGACTTTGATCTAATGCCATGGACTTCTCTTCCCGGAAAGATGAACACAGATGGTGTGGCCAGCCGTATGGGAACCCCCTGAAACCCCGGAGGGGAAGTGACCAACAGAAGGTGAAGCCCTGGGCCTCTGGGCCGTGCCCCACCTGCCCCTCTCCTCATTCACATACCGCCAGCAGCACGGGGCCTTTGCACATGCTGCTCCTGCCCACAGTGCTCTTCGCGCCTTTGCTTGGTCAGCTCGTGCTCGTCCTTCAAGTCTCAGCTTCTCTCACCTCCCATATCAGATCAGGTCGCCCTCCGAGACCTGTTGCCCTAACCTGAACTTCTCAGCACTGGCCGCGGTGAAACTAAGTAATTCTTTGTGTGCGTTATCTGACTGTCCGCAAGCCGTGACACTCCGACCAGTCTGCGAGTGTGCAAGCGTCTTGTAGAGAATCCCGACCTCTGCTTCCTGAGACACGCAGTGTGAGGCGGGCCTTTGCCTTCGATCGTTTCCTCCAGGGCTAGGTAAGGAAGTCACTTCAAAGTAGCGTCTTTCTGGTCCCAGAAGACTGGCTACCAGACTTTCGGCCTTAGTGCTCTGCCAGGCCTGACCTCCAGGCCAATCGCTCCCCTTTGTTTGTGTTCTGGACTGAGCTGGAACTCCCACTTGGAACATTCCCACAGTGCTTGGCGCTTCCTCGTATTGTTTTATTTTTCTCTGGAGGGGAAGTGACCAACATCAGACTTTCCTCCCAGCAGACAAATTCCATGCACAAAGCCTGTGTCAGCTACTGGGCACCCACTGGAGAGCCCGCCCGTCCCCCTGCCTCTGGGGCGAATGTGCCCATTACAGGGGTCACTGGCCTTTCCCTTCTGAGCCGTGATTTCTGTCTCATCTTCTTTAAGAAGTGAGCTGCACCTTGCAGGACTCCTTGAGCGTCTCCCGGACCCCGTGGTGCCTTGAAGGAGCAGAGAGATGTCTGTGAAATGTTTCAGACTTCAGTAGCTACAGTGTTACCTCCCTGGTTTATATCACTTTCCACAATCAAAATAGTAATACCATGGGACAAATGTTTGTAAGCGAAATTTTATTTGATATGTACCAAGGGAATGAGCAATTTACCGGAATGTTGCAGTGGATCTTAACTGCAGTGTTGAACAAAAGGTCCCTTGTGAGGGTAAAGAGTTTTCTTTATTGTATCTGAAGCTGGATTTTATATACAATAAAATAATACAAACAGCAACAGTAGCTATTCTTTAAGAATATCTGCTGTGTACCAGCACATTTTAAACATCATATTTAACCTCTGGTCTGTCTTACGAAGTAGGTGGCATAGTACACATTTTACAGGGGTGGAAAAATCAGGTGCAGAGAGGGTAAGTTCCATCCCAAACGTGCCCAGCTGGGAGGTACCCACGCGGAGATTCCAACCAGCCCAGCTGTCCTCCGACGCCAGCGCCTGCGCACTGCTCTCTGCCCGCTCTGTCCACAAGGAGGTGGGGAGCGGGTTTCCTAGCCGAGGAGAACAGCGCTGGGGCTGGGCCTGGCTGCGCTCTCTCCCCTGCCCGCCGGTCTGTAAGGTGTGGGAAGGGCCTGTGACGCTGCTGTCTCCTGGAGCAGTCAGTGCTCCCAGGCGGTGAGGTGGTGCCGGCTTCCCCGGCGTTTGTGCGACACGGAGCGTGCCACGCTGGCTGCTGGCCGGACGGAGAGCACCCTGCTCCTGGGGCGTCGCTTCCCTTTCGTCCTGCCTGCTAAAGGCTCCCTGACTCACCTCCCTGATGCGTGGACGGGAGGTGGTCCCTTGCCCATCTTCACTGTGAGCATAGTCACCTTCGGGGGTGACTCTAAAAGCCACTTTTTCCAAGCTGGGAATTAGGAAGGAATTCTTAAGACCAACTATTCTGTTCACCTTCCCTGTTCCCCAACCAGTTCGTTTGAATCATTTTGGGAGGCCAGTTACCTGAGAAGCAATTGAACCACAAGGTCTCCTTTTCAAAGCTGTTCTCTCAAGGAAATCTCTAGTTCATTTGTAAGGTTCATTGGTAAATTAGTTGTTTGGAACTTGGGGTGTGTTTTCTCACGGAAACATCTATGAACACGGTAGCCTGCAGCTAAGAAATGGCAGCACCGAGCTCGAGCCCAGTTCCCAGCTGTGACCTGTCGTCCTCGACTTGCGCAGGAACTGATCCCTACCCTGCCGCCGATTTCAAGGGCTTCACAGACGAATAGGGAACATGAAAAAGAGACAGAGGAGACACCAAGGCAGGGGAACTCCGCCAGGGCCGAAGGATGAGGACAGTGGGCGAAACAGGCCCCCAGGCCTGGCTCTTGCAGGAAGGAGAGTTATTTGTGAATTAGGAACTCTGCTTAAGCCATTCTCAGGGTGGGGTGGTTGATGGGGCGGGGTGGGGGGGGTGGGGGGGAAGGGTAGAGAGGGGAGGAGAGGGAGAATTCTCATTTGTTCATTTGTTTATTCCTTTATCCACTCATTGGTTTGTTCAACAGACTGATTGAGCACCTACTGTGTGCGAGTATTCTCCTGGTGCTGGGCAGCGTCTGCGCAGAGCATTGGCTTGCCAGATGTTCGTAATCAAAACTTGAGGTGAAGGGAGATGTTAAAAGATGCAGGTTCGTAAGTAGAGCCTTTGGGATCTGTTGTGCTTTTGCAAATATATTGAACTTCATGTCTCATGGAAAAAATGAGGTCAGACGTCACATCTGGGGTTGAAAAGGCTGAAAGCTTGCTAAGGAAAATTGTATGGAATTTAGAAGGAAACTGGTGTCGCTTCGAATGTATTGAAAGGGTGGGGTGATGGTTGGTGGGGGCAGGGTGGGGCGCTGGGTTGAGACTGGACGGTTTACCAGCAGCTTGGTGTCAGTGGCCCCCTCTGGCCTGGCCGGGATCAGGCCTCTGCTCTTTGTGGGGAGGGGGGCGGGGCAGGGCTGCAGTCCGCCTGGAGGTAAAGCTCAGCGGTGCAGCGCGAGGGAGGGAGCTGGCGGGGCCCTGCCGCCTCTGCTCTCTCTCCTGCCCCGTCCCTGGAGGAGTCAGGTGGCTTGGGCTGTTGGCTCTTCCAGGTTTGGAATCGGAGGCTGTGGTCTGGAAACGTGGTTTCTCTAGTGTAGATCAAAGGGTGAGCCTTCAAGCGTGTGCGGAGGTTTGGATCTGGCTTCATCCATGTCACGCACCGTGGAGACCATTTCCCACTCCCGCAGGCCCCGCGGGGCTGGTGCCGGAGCACAGGCGCCGGAGTCAGGCCCGGGGTGGCGTCCCGTGCCTCCTAAACTCGGCCTCTCTGCTTCTGCGGGCCTTTTGGGGCATATTGTCTTTAAGTTTTACTCTAGTTTTACAAGTATAGTTTGCTTCCACATTGTACCACCCAACTCCAACAGAGTGAAATCCCTTTGACTGTGTGCTGGAAGCTAAATGGACTGGGGCCAGAAATCTGCCACCTGAGCTGATACAGTTTCACAGTCTAAGATTATAAAAATGTTGATGATACCTATTTACCAAAGGGTTCCTGAGCATTGGGCAACATTCTAAGCAGTTCATAAACATTTTCTTCTACGGGACTGGAATCATGTCCATTTAACAGGGAGGAAACTGAGACTGCTGTGCTGAGTGGGTAAAACAAGTGGCAGAGCTGGGATTTGAACCAGGTGGTTGGGCCCGCAGGCTCACCTGCCCTGCGTGCTCTCGGCCATTCTTTAAGAGCCTCATTAAGAGTTTGAGTCAGAAAACTGACCTGAAACTGTGGGATTGAAACTAGTGAAGTCCCTCTATCTTCCTTGACATTTCCTTCTTTTTTATGAAGAAAAAAACAACAACAACAAAAAACAACATGATTTCATGCCCTTCTTTTGTCCCAGGGAACCTGTTCAAAATTTTCTCCAGGATATTTATTTGTTTCCACACTAGACTGGATGATTGGAGCTTGAGATTACAAACCCTCAGCGGCGTTTGTCCTCTGTGGTTTTTCTTCTGTGGAAGCTGAGGTGTAGCTTGTGTTTTGATGTCATTTGCTTTCCCTTGGAAACAGGACTCAGGACAGAGTGATGCACACTGGCCCAAGAGGGGGAACCTGACACAGAAGGTGTGACTTTGGGGCCGGTGTGATGGTGTTTCCCCCAGTGGCACACCCAGAATTGTTCCATTTTTAACCTTCAGCTTTTTGATCACCTGCTCTGCCACTTCAGAAAAGCAGTACTGAAAGGGTTTGGAGATACAGCTTGTGCCCTGAGGCTGCTGCTGGGCCGGTGAGTAATAGTGTCAAAGGAACGGAAGGCCGAGGAAAGAGCTTCTTAATATAGACCATTACTACTGAGGCCCGCCGGTAGGGCGACACAGGCCCTTTTTTCTGATTTCCTCCCTGGGAGTGGAGCAACTTGGAAAGGCAGGAGGCAAAGACCTGTTAGAGTAGAATTCAAGTTTTTCTCGGAAGGGTCTGCCAAGGGCTTGCTGCTGGGGGACCGAGAGGTCCCAGAGGTGACTCCCCTTTCAGCTGGTGACATGGTCCTTACTCCAGGTTCAGCAGAGACACCGGGGTCTGGAAGGGCTCTCTGAGCCTCTGGCTTTAGAATGGGCAACGCGAGTGGGAAACAGACGCCCCTGAGCCGTAGCCAACGGTGCCCCCGGAGACAAGGTGATGCGGCCCTGGGCCCCTCCAGGGGGTGGGGAGGCAGCCTGTGTTTGGGGTACGTGCTCTAAGCCAGAGCGGAACCGCCTGGGAAACACCTTCAGTTCAGCCGAGTTTAAAGAAAAGTAACAGACAATCCTAAGGAATGAAACGATTTGAATCTCAATACAATGGCATGGCTTGGTTGAGAATTTAGTTTCAGCTTGAGATTTTATTCAGTGAACCATGTGTCGGTCGAAAATTTGTAGTTTTAAAAAATACTCCAAATACTTAGATATTCAGGAGTTTGAAGTTTTTGGTGGCAGTTTGGTTTAGAGAATGCTATTAATAGCCCTAAAATATATAGATCCTTTCTTCCAAGGAGTTCAAAGTAACTGCTGTAAAAAACTCTTGTTTATCCAACCCAGCTGCCCGCGATGTGGGTCAGCCGCACCCACTAACCCCTAGGCTTTGTCTCTCAAGGGCAGCGCTGGTGTCGGCGCGGAGGCCGCCAGCCGGCCCCCGAGCTCCGCCGAGGTGCTCCTGGGACCGGGGGCCTGTCGGCGGTGTCCCGGGGCGGGCCCGCCGCCCCGCGCCCTGCGCTGCCCGTCTCCCTGTCCCTCGCCCAGCAGACCTGCCGGCCCCGCAGGCGTCGCCGACGGCACCCTCAGGACGTCGGCAGGTCCGGGCCCAGTTACCTCCGCTCACCAGAAACAAGTGAAGGCGGCATTTGGCCGGCTGTGGTGAGACAGTCCGATGGCAGCTGCGGGCGGGTGTGCGCTGGGGGACGGAAAATGGGGACTGGGGAGAAGGCGTGGAGAGCGTGTTCGCCGTCGCTGTCTTCTGTGGTTAGAGTATGGATACATTTTTTCAAGGGAAGAGTAGATGGGATGCTGGCTGTCAAATTTCAGCCCCTCTGACTGTCCATTCTTTGTCCATCAAGTTCCTTCGACAGAGGTGTTTCTTAGCGGTCCTCGAGCAGACCCCGGTTTGACTAGAACTGGGGTGAGACAGCGGGGCGGGGGCGGGGTAGTTCAGGAGACTTGAACATGAGCTGGGTGGTAGACGGTATTTGGAACTGCTGCCGATTTTATTACATGGGACAAAGGTAACACGTTATGTAAGAGAATGTCCTTTTTTGGATAGTCATGCTGAAATATTTATCAGTGAAGGGTTATGCTACCTATAATTTTACTATAAATGGATTCAGGTAAATGAGTGAGTACATATGTACATATAGAGAAGCAAAAAAAGGATAAGTTTAGCCAGTATTAGAATCCAGGTAATGGATATATGAGGTTTGCTATGTATCTTTAAGTGCATTTTTGCTTTTTTTGCGGGGGGCGACCCCAGTTGCTGATGAGGACACCGTTGCAGAGCGCCCTCCAGGGAACGGCCTTAGCGGACCCGCTCGCTAGGCGGCCGCGTGCAGCCCTTCCTTCTTCAGGCCTGGTGGCTCCAGCCACCAGGGCGGCATTGGCGCTGATCTTGTAACTCAGACGCGCCGCTTTGTAATAGGAATTGAACATGTTGCTTTCAGACTGTCTCTGGTTTTCTTTAGAAAAATGGATAGGAGCTAAAACATCTTAAAATTTCCATCACAAGCAGCCGACTTACAGACAGCGCTTTATGTTTCATGTTGTTGTTTTGTTTACTTGCGTCCAGTACTTCTAAGGAGAGCAGTGGTAGAGCCGCCGTTGATAGTCAGGGTTTCGGGGTCCACAGTGAATGGGGACACAAAGAAGTGCGGCCCTGCCTCGCGTGCTGCCCTCACGCCCCTTGCCCAGGAGCGCGCCCTTCCCCGTCGGGGGTTTGTGCAGCTCGGCGTGCGGGGCGCTTCGCCGTCCCGGGCAGAAGCCCTGCCAGGGACCCGCAGAAGCAAGGCTGTGGGGTGGTCCTCCGCGGTTTGCCCGAGTGTCGTCTCTAAGGTGGTTTTTGTTTTAGAAATTTGACTTCAGAGCCATGTTTGGGAGCCCGATTTAGTGAGTCCCAGGCACCACCCTAACCTGACCCCGACCCTGACCTCATTTTCCTAGGTCCACTTGCCACTCGGTCGTGGATCTCAGCCGATGGCTGAGGGCAAGCAGCATGGTGTCAGTGTCTGCTTTAGGGGCCGATGAACGTGTGCATTTGCTATGGGCGGCTGGGACAGCCCCCGACCTCACCGACCTCACCGACCTCACCGCAGAGCCAGAAGGTGGGGATTAGGGTGGTCCTGTCCAGAATGCAAGGAGATTAGCGCCTGCCCTTGAGGTCATTGACTCTTCTGTTTCTAGGTGGTGCACTTGGAAAGTGGAAAAATTGAAGGGACGAATACTAGTTGTAGAAACAGGAATCTTACCATGCTTGCCCGCTGTTGCCTACAGAGCATTTACACCCAGGCGAGAAAAGTCTCGGGTGGTTTTAAACAGGGCAGGCGGCGGGACCCACAGCTGACCCTTCCTGTTCTCGATTTTTCTGACAGCCCTCAAAACCCAAAGCGTCACAAACAGGACTTCTCCTCTCGGGTTTCGGTTTTTCCAGCACTGATGCCACCTTGGCTGACCGGTTTGAGTCACAGTGTTACCGAGGGTACGCCGGCCGCCCCGCGCAGAAGCGAGACTGGCGGCGAGGGGCAGGCAGCGGCGCAGGAGAGCCCCAGGGCTCCAGCCAGCCCCAGCTCTGCCCCGACTTGCTGTCTGACCTTGAATGAGTGGACTTTGTAACCCCGACCCTCCTCATTCCCTCACTGTCCTGTCTCCAGCGGCCTTCTCCGAGGGAGGGCGCCTGTATTTCCTTGCAGCTCTTGTATACTTCAGGGATCTTTTATTTATCCGTGTGCCTCACCGCCTGATCGGAAGCCTCCTGAGGGCCGTCCGGCAGGACCAGTGTCCCGTCCTCCGCACGTGAGTGCCCGGCGCTGCGTGCTGCCGTGGGTGTGAGTGAGGCATGAAAGGCAGCGCCGGGTGCATGGACCTGCTGGGTGCTCAGCCAGGGGCAGCTGCCACAGCCACCGAACGCGGCGGTCACGTGGGGCTCTCACGTGGGGCTCTCACGTGGGGCTCGGAGCCACTCCCTCTTCCTTTGCCTTTCTCTGCCTAAAGCCAGGGGCCGGTGACAATGGATGTGCCTCCCCTGTCCCACTGCAGTTCTGGATTTACAGAGAGTAAGTTTGCTGACCACACTGCAGAAGATTGATTCACAGAAGACTGGTCAGCACGGAGCTGTTGATGCAGTAAACCAGACACCTCAGAAGACACTCTCAATATTTCTTTTTCTTCTTCAGAAATAATTTGAAAGGGTTGCTTACGGTGGTCATTTTGGCTTTGGGGAGTGCAGTGCAGGCTGGGGTGTTTCTTTGGAATTAAACATTGCAGCAGCAATTGCAAATTGAATTGTTATCTCCTTCAGAAATCCCAGCAGCTCCAGGCCATACCAGCCTGTTAAATGGAAATGTTAATGATTTGCATGTTTGTACACAGTTAGGTGCGAGGTAGCCAAATTAGCACCCTCAGTGGAAGAGCTGACTGTGGAAAGTGCCTTTCCCGGCCGGCCGGGCTGGGGCTGACTGCGGGGTTGGCAATGCTGGGAAGGAGGTTGGCTGGCGGGGCAGTGCGAGAGTGGGGGATTTGCATAATTTCCACACGCGCCTTTGTTCCCGGGCCGCGGGGCAGATGCACAGCCGTGTGGGTTCCAGTCAGCGGCCGGGCCGTGTTGAGACTTGCCTCCGCGGGCTGGGCGGCGGAGAGGCAACAGGGGCTGCCCCTGCGCCAGGTAATTAGCACGGCAGCTTTTCTGGCCTGTGCCGAAGCCGGACCGACCGCCAGCTGTTCTCTGGCCTGTGTTCCACCGCTCCGGCCGCAGCGGTGGCCAGTGTCGGGCTCCCAGGCAGTGCTCCCGGAAGTGCAGGGGCGAGGTGTGGGCTCTGGTTGCCGGCTCAGGGCCTCCCAGCGGGGCGCGGCGAGCCGCATGGCTTCAGGTTGGCAAGCCGCTCCCTGGTCTCTGCGTGATGTTAACAATAACACCCATCTCAAAGGTCCATTGCAAGAATTAAATGGAATAATTTATGTAAAGGGGTCATAGCTTCCAACATACAGTAAGCACTCAATGAATAATAGTAATTCTTATCATACATTGCATAACAGAAAGAACCCTGGATTTGCTGGGTCCAGGGCCGTGCCCCAGGCCTCACTAGCAGTGTGCCTTTGCTTAGCTCTGTTTCCTTTCCCTCCGTTGAAGGGGTCACGTGCCAGATGACTTCAGAGGTGCAACGGTGGCCCCCAGCTCTGGCCACTGTCACTCCTATCTGCACGCTCCGCATATGTTCGGCATCTGCAGGCGGTGTCAGTTCTGAGAGCTGAGGGCTCAGGGGCTTTTTAGGGTGCATTTCTTTGAAAATGGTTATTGTGGGAACAGACATCATTGAGCTGCTCCTACTTAGCTAGAATATCAAACTCGCCGGGACAACCCGTTTTCCATTATGAGTACACGGTGCTGAAATGGCTGGTCACGCCTACACAATGGGTAAGAGCGTGGCCTCCAGAGCCCTGGTGGCTGAGGTTGCATCTTGGCTTCCACTTTCTAGTCGGCTGATCTTGGGCAGTTAAACTACTTAACTTCTGGGCCTCAGTTTCCTCTTCTGTAAACAGTGTCTCATGGGGTGGCGTAAAGTGCTTGGAGCAGTGCCTTGCACAAAGTGTTCATTAAGTGTTTATTATTATTTTAGGTTAAATACAGAGAAAATGCATTTTATTTTACTTGGAAAAAAATGTTGCGTTATTAAAGAAGTTGGAATATACTGACAAAATGCTAAGAAGAAAATGCGTGTTGAGTGTCCGAAAATGCGTGTTGAGTGTCCGAACCTAAAAACCCTGAAACTGAGTGAGCAGAATCATTGGCTGCGAGAGTTCATTGTCGCCAGAGCGCTGCCCCTGTGTGCCTGTTTTTTGTAGACCTGGAGGGATGTGCAGATCATTTTTTCTTTGATTTCGTGCCTCTCTCTGGTCTTCAGAGCCACCACAGTGACTGTGACAGCCCCTCAGGTTGCTGTTCCGTAACTAAGTCGTTCACCTGCCGCTGGGTGTTGGAAGTATTTCCCCTTGTGCTGCTGTAGCTAAGGCAGCGGCACACAGCTTCATTCCTGTGCATTTGTGGTTCCGCGGCGTGATTTCCATAGGCTAGTAAGGTCCCAGGGCCAAGTTTCCAGTCCAGAAACACAGGGAGAGCTTGGAGGCTCTTTTTTCCCAAGAGCGCTGCAGCAACGATGAGTATTTTCATTTTGAAGTTGTTACTCTTGTAAAGCTTAAACTGTATTTATTAGCTCTATAGTGATGATTTTGATGGCATGGGGCTCAGAGGAAGGGCCTGGGAAGCTCAAAAGCCATTATCAGTGCTAAGAATCCGTTTTTGTTTCAGACTATTTCTCTCACAGTCCTTTGCATTGGACTTGGCCCCACCTCGTTCAAGTGCTGAGTTTCATGGAGGCACAAGACTTTATTAGAGGACACCCTTTTCCCATCACAACGCCCGTTGCCTGCCTCCCACGAAGCAAGGACTATTAATTACTTTCGTTTGCTCACATGGAGGGGACAGAGTGAGCCCAGGAGTGTTATTAACACTGGTAGTGTAATGCTCACTAGTAGGCAGTGTGACTAATGACCCAACTCTGGCTCTTCACTGCTTTGATCGAGGGCCGACTCACCGCCATTCCCCCAGCCCCTTGTTCGTGAATGGGAGCGCCAGCTCAGTTGTTGCTGAGCTGCTAGGTACCCTGCCGCTAGACAGCTTCCTGCAAGGGCGGTTTGAATAGACAAGTGCAGAGCATTGGGTGTTAAGAGTGAATGTCATGGACAGAGACGGTGTCCGCGCCCAGCCCTGGGTGAGGTTCCACGCCCCGTTTGGATGTGACCATAAATAGGCTTCAAGGGCACAGAGGTTTTCAAAGCAAAGGCTATTTAATATGCTTATGCAGTCACAGCCTTGAGCTGGAGGGGCACAGTAAAAATCTTCTAAAGTTATTCCCTAATTTTACCAGTGAAGAAATTGAGGCTTAGAGAAGTCAAGCAGCTTGGCTGAAGGTCCACAGCCAGTTTGTGACGTGGTGTCCCCTGTGGGGGGCTGGGAAAATAACCATGACACAGTAAGGCGGGTGCTACTAACAGAAGCAGCAGAACATTCTGTATGTGTTAGGGTCACATATTTCATATGTGTGTATTTGCATGTTATGGAATGTATGTTCAGCATTCCATACCCAGTATTACATTACTCTATACATTGCATATTTCATGTATGTAGCCACCATATGATACAGTGCTACATGTCATAGTTACACGGTGCTGGTGCACAGGGAGGGCTCCCATAAGCTGGTTTTGTTTAGTGAAAGATCAGATGTAAGAAATGGAAACCATGAATGTGAAGGGATTTTTCTCATGAGACGTGCAGGGCGTTGTTTTGGGTGTGGGTAAGAAAAGGGAAGGAAACTTCACTTTGTCATCAGATGTTTCCAAATTTAGAACAATATCTACGCCCCACCATTGGCTTTAGGATGTTTTACCCTGGGAACGTGCGTGAAATACACTTTTGTGTTTGGCTTGCTCTTTTCCAGCTGCATAGAGGATGTCACCGTTACTTAAGAGAATAAGAAATGGCCAGTGGCCGCTTTTTATATTATTACCTTTTGGTGATTGCTTTTAGGGCACTTGATTTCAGAAGTCACTTCATACCGAAATACCCAAATGACTGTTCTGGAAACCGTGTGGGCCACAGTCAAGGAATTTGCCCCGGGACGGTCCGTCTCTGTCAGCACTGGATAAACTTCTTAAAGTGCCAGACAGTGCACATCACCGGCTTTGCAGGGCCAAGAGGCAGGACCAAGACTATTGTATAGGTTCATGGATAGGCAGCTCAAATGGAACCACTCCACGCTGTGAAAGCCATTCTTCGCCTGCCGGCCGCAAACAAGCAGCCGGCACGCACGGCCGGGGGCCGGCGGGGTTCCGGCTGTGGGCAGAGGGCTGCCGACCCCGGCCCACGGCGCCTTCCTCCCGCAGGCGCGCTCTGCTGTCCTTACGGCTCCGGAGCTCAGGGGCCGGTTACTCGGCAGTGCCAAAATCCCCCTCACGCTTTCAGGCCAGAGGGCACTTGGAGATCATCATCCAGCTGGCTCCTTTTTATAGCTGGGATGACTTAACTGAGCCTTCTGGTTTCTAGTCCACCACACGCACATTCAGACCTTTATCTCAATGAGAAAATTGACGATGGGAGGATTGAAGAAGCTGGTGCTGTTGAATGCAGAGGCCTTAAATGGTCTTCCTTTACCATTACATGGGACGCTGTACTAAAGTAAAAGTCCAGTCATTCATTCATTGATAGATGGACGCTCATTCACTCCAGACTTACTCATTGACTGCGGCCTGTGTCACAGGAGTCAGGGCGCTCAGGCCAGGACACGGCCATCCTGCACCCTCCTGTCCTCTCATACCCGTACTCAGCCCCCCAGCACAGCCCGCCGGCTCTGCCTTCAGGCTCCGGACAGTCACCTGGAGGGCTCTACATGACCTGCTCTGCTGGCCTCGCTTCTTAGCTGTCTCCCCGAGTCTCCACCGCAGCCCCCTGGCCTCCTGGCCGTCTTAGGCACAGGAGGCCACCTAATGAAAGACAGACATCGCCGGCCTCCCAGGTTTATAATGTGTAAGTGAACAAGTAAATATATAGTGTGTTGGATGCCAGGTGCCATGTAGAGGAGGGGCAGGGAGGGGCAGGAGGTCCAGGGCTGGGGTGCCCAGCTGTGAGGAGGTGGAGGAGCGCGCTGCAGCCGTCTGCGCGGGAACGCTCTAGAAGGACTGGCTGGGTCTGAGGCCTGCATTGGGAAGCCCAGTACTTAGTGACTGAGAACAGCAGCAGTTATTCAGTTCCTGCCTCTGCAGGTGGCAGATTAGGCTGGTGCCCCTTGTGTGCCTGCAGTCAGCTGCTGGGAGGGCTCGTCCCCGGGCCTCCAGCAGGCTGGCCCACGTCCCTCCTGGCAGCTGGCGGGCTGTCTGGAGCGCGGCACGCACAGCCTTCTGAGTCCCAGGGTCAGAGCTGACACTGTCACCTCACCTCCTTTCACTGGCAGAAGCAAACCCCAAGCCCACCCAGATCCCAGGAGGAGGCCAGAAGCCCCCCGGTGAAGAGGTGTGGACCCACGGAGGGGGTGGCTTTGGCCGTTTCCATGAACACTGTGCTGCCACTGCCAGCGAGCCGAGCAGCGAGCACCGGACCCTCACGGGAGCCCCATCTGGTAGGCCATCCTACCCTCATTTCACAGATGGGCTCAGTGAGGGTCCCATAACTCACGCAGGATCCCACAGCTAGCAAGTGGCAGAGCTGGGACCCAAACCTTGGTCTCTCTGATGTCCGGATTCCTTTCTCTGGCCAGTCTTCCTGATAGTGTAGCTTATAAGAGGAGACTAGAGTGTCACCTCCCCTCTTCTTGTTAGGCAGGGGAATCTCACTTTTGGAGACAATGTCTCATCGTTAGAATGGACCAAAGAAGGCGGGTGTCCTGTGTGGCTGGCGTGTTTTGTGGAAGGGTTGGACAACTGCCTTTATTAGAATCCCAAAGAGGTCCAGTGCTGCGTGTGATTAGGGCCTCCACTGACACGAGCTCACGCCTCCACTCTCAGCTGGGCCACGGGCACTTTGGCGGCCTTCCCAGTTGTCCTTGGTCAGTGGGCGCCCTGTTCCCCGAGGTGGCCTGTCAGATAGCCACTGCCGTCTGCAGGGCCCTCCGAGCCTCCCCACTGTACCTCCTGGCCTCTGGCTTCCCGCACCCGCCCTCATCCCTGCCTCCCGCCTCTGCTGCTGCTGCTGCTGCTGCTGCTGCGGGCACACCCTGCCTCTAGTCCAGGTCAGCCCGCTCTGCTCAGCCCCTCTTCCCTCCGGACCTGTTGTAGACAACATGCGTCTCCTCGGCCGCTGGGCTGCGAGCTCTCCGAGAGCAGAGTCCAGACAGTGGAAAAATTGGCACCGGCATCAGGGGACGCTGGCTCTGCCACGGGCTGTGTAGCCTGAGGCAAGGCCCCTCAGGCTGGCACGTGGCGCCGAGAGGGGCGGGCAAGTCGAGCCCCTGCAGAGACCCCTGGAAGGCGAGGTCTGCGAACATCCACTCAGGAAACCCTGGCCTAGAGCCCAGCGCTGTGCGTTGTGGCCCGCAGCGTGTCCTGGGCCCTGACCTCTGTGGTAGCTGACAGCCCTGCGCCTGGTGCCCTCTCATCCTTCCAGGGTCCCAGTCTGTGGACGTCAGGGCTCAGGCTGCTGCCCTCCCTCCAGCTCACTGGGGAAGCAGCTGGAGAGTGGGCTGTCTGGTGCTGATTTCACAGGGTCGCAGAAAAGATGCGATCTGGTTGGCCAGCGAGGACCACAGTGAAAATATTTGAAAAACCTGTTTGGGTAGAGGGAGCAGGTGAGTGAGTAATTCAGTTAAATCAAGCATTACCTTTGCTTATAGGGGGCCCAGGAGCTCTGCCCCTCCTTAGAGTCCCTGGGCTGGGATTCCACTGAGCTGGGGGTGGGGGCGGGGGGCTCCTGCCTGTCTGCTGGGGGTTCAGCCAGCTGGGGCTCGGGGTGAGCTCAGGAAGCAGACCTGGTCTTCACTCTTCGGCTCTTTGCTGTAAGAGTGACTTGTCCTGCTGCTGGCTTCTCCTGCAGCCTGGGGAAGTCACTTCATTCGGGCCGCCTCTGCGTGCTCAGCCTCAGCGCGCTCCCTGTGAACCTGTGAATATCGGATGGCGGCGGCAACCCCTCCCCTGGGTGGGGGAGGGCGGGGAGCAAGCTTTTGTCAGGGTCAGCGCTCCGTGAGATTGGGCTGCAACTGAGACCGTGCAGTTCACATTTTGTGCCCTGTATGTTACTAAGTAGTTCGTTTAAGGTTTTTTTTGCATGTTCACCATTGCTCCGCGCAGGATGTGTCCTTGCCATGTTTCTTAGTCATCCGCTTACTGACTTGGTACTTGTCAGGCACTACTCGTGGGCAGGGCGGTGTTGTTTCCTCTCTGCGCCGGGTACGGCGCGCTGGTCGTTTCTCCATGGTTGACATTGTATTCATGGCCACCATTTGCTGGGCACCTCTTTCAGTGGGGTTGCTCCCCTGGGGGTTAGTTTGTAAAGTCAGTACATAAACATTGCATGTAGTCAGAATTACCCTTGAAGCCGCAAGTCATCTGTAATAAACAGTCTGTGTGAGGGGGTCATTATGTGTGTCCTGTGAAGGGCCATACAGTGAAGACCTTCGGCTCTCTCCAGTACTGACGGCGGCGCTCCGCGGGGCTGCGGCGGAGCGCCGCGTTCCCGGCAGGGCGCCGCATTCCCGGCAGGGCGCCGCGATCCCGGCGCGATCCGGGCTGGGCGCCGCATTCCAGACAGGGCGCCGCGATCCGGGCAGGGCGCCGCATTCCAGGCAGGGCGCCGCGTTCCGGGCTGGGCGCCGCATTCCAGGGAGGGCGCCGTGATCGGGCAGGACGCCACGATCCGGGCAGAGCACTGTGATCTGAGCACAACGCCGCGTTTCGGGCAGGGCGCCGCATTCCGGACAGGGCATCGCGATCCGGGCAGGGCGCCGCGTTCCGGGTAGGACGCCGCGATCCGGGTAGGACGCCGCGATCCAGACAGGGCGCCGCATTCCGGGCAGGGCGCCGCGATCCGGGCAGGGCGTGTGCTACGTCACTGGATCACCCCAGGTGGCTTCGCTCTTCCTCAGTTCTGCCCACAGGACCTTCTGTACTTACTGGCTCACCCATGGGCAACCAGCCATTGACCTGTGTCGTGTGGCCTGTCTTGGCACGGTGAGTCCAGCCGACTGGTTCTGGCCCAGGAATATGAACCAGGACCCAGAGAGACTATCTATTCACTGATGGGCATTGAAGCTGAAGAGTCTTACAGAATTGGACGTAGGCAGCCATGATGTGCTTCAAATTATGGGGGAGGAGTAACTGAGAAGCATGTTCATGCACTTATTTAACAAACTTTGATTGCTTTAGTCACTTGGGTTACAGATTCCATCCTCAGGGAACTTGCATTTCTTGTCGGGGGAACAGACAGTGAACCTGCGCGCGTCATGATGCCTGTGAGAAGGCGCCAAGTGTGGTGGGAGGCGGAGCCTGGGGTGTCAGCGGGTCCTGGCGCGCGGGGACAGGTTGCAGAGGTGAACAGGGCATACGGGCCCTCACTGGGAAGGCGAGGGCATCAGCCACGTAGCTACCTGAGCGACAAGCATTCCAGGCATGGGGTCAGGGAGGTGTGTTTAAGAAGGAGCGAGGAGGCTGGTGTGATGGGGACAGAGACAGCAAGGTCCTCTCACGCCTTGAGGACCACTGTAAGCTGGGACTCCCGCCGCGAGAGAAATGGGTAAGTGTTGTGGCAGAGTTTGGAGCAGAGCAGGGAGACAATCTGAGTTCAGTGCCACTAGGGTCTCTCGGTTGTACGCTTGGGAATCAGGGGAGCCTGGGCAGAGGCAGGGAGCGCCGGCGGCCTGCGGTCCAGGGCTGGGGGGCCAGTGCAGTCGGTGGGCAGTGGTCGGACCCGAACGAGTGTGAAGAGCAGCGCCCATGGGGTTCCCTGAGTGCTTAGATGAGGGTCGTCAGAGAAGGAGAGGAGCCAGGGGCGATGCCAGGGCTGTTGGCTGGAGCACCCAGCTGTAAGGATGGAGTCGCCATCGACTCAGGTGGGTAGGAGTCGGGGAATATCAGGAGCTCCACTGCAAGTGCCCGTCACGTTCCGGTGGAAATGCCGAGTGGGAATTCAGGTGTGTGTGAGTCTTAAAGGAGAGAGGTCTGGACTAGAGGTATAAAGCTGGGAGTCTCGGCGTGGAGGCTGTTGAGGCAGGGCGAGTGGATGAGCTCCCAAAGGCAGGGTCCGGGGGCTGCGAGGCTCGGTGGGTGGGCGAGCTGTTTCCTCCGCACCCCTCCTGTGTTGCCTTCCCACTTTCCTTGGATTCCTAGGAGTGTCCTTATAGTCTTACTTACCTTCAACCTTTTTTTCATTGCAACATATTTCAGTGGGTTTCTATTCCTTGATACCAGAAAAGCTGTGGCTAAAATGGTGGTATCAGCCCTGATCAGTGTGTGGCTCAGTCCGTCAGACGCCGTTCCACAAAGTGAAGGGTCTCTGGTTCAATTCCCAGTCAGGGCACATGCCTGAGTCGTGGGCCAGTTACCAGTTGAGGTCGTGCAAGAGGCAGCTGATCAATGTTTCTGTCTCACATCAATGTTTCTCTCCCTCCCTTCCCCTCTCTCTAAAAATAAATAAATACATGAATAAATAAATAAGTAAACAAATAAAATCTAAAAAGAAAAATGATAGTATCATTCCACTTTACAGTTTAGAACCAGATTCAGGGGTTAAACTTGATCAAGGTCATGTATACCAAGAGGCCTAGCTGGCTCCAAAGTGTGTGCCATCCCATTGTCCTTCCTGAGCTGTGGGTGGCTTTTGTGCCGTGGGTAGTAATTAGTGTCATTTGAATGGTTTAAATTGTCTCATGCAAATTAGGGGATGGGGTGAGGCACCCAGACTGAGACTGTCATTGGCTTGAAGTTTAGATCTCGGGAGCTCCAGTGCAGTGGAAGGACCTCAAGGGTGGGGTGCGTAGTTCATTGATTAATTTTAAAAAATTTTTCTGTCAATGAATATTTCAGCACCTTCTGTATGTCAGATAAATCTTTTCAAACATGAGTTCCTCATCTGAACCACGAAACGCAAAAGTATTTAAGTGATTATTTTCTAAGACCATCCAGGATGGTACACAGCTGGAGTCATTCTGGATGCACAAGAGACAGGTGATTTGTTACACCCAATGGATTCAGGGTCTTAGGCTTATTCTTTCCCATCCCCATCCTTTTTGAGAAAGGCAGAAACCACATTAGCCTCCAGCTGGGTACATAGTCACAGGCCGGTGAAGACTGCAGAAGGTCAGAGTGGAGGGGGGGTTAGGTCGGCGTGAACCAGGTGCGAGCCCCAGGGGGCTCTGTCTCGGTGGGGGAAGGCTGTCGGGCCCAAGGCGAAGGTGTGGCAGGTGAGAGGGGCTTTTCAAAGCCTTGAGGTTCAGAGCGTGGACACAGTGAGAGGCCATTTGCCTGTGACATAGACCAGACAGACAGGACCCGGGTGGCAGGGCCCGAAGCAGGTCCGGGATGGCAGCAGGGCCTGATTCGCAGATCCATCTGCTGAGATCAGAAGTACAGGAGGAAGCCTGTTGTTTATTTGGTTTACATATTAACAGTGAACTGTGGTTCCTTTAGGGCTTTTTCTATTTTTACTAACCACAGGAGTCAAAACCATTGATTGCTGGTGTTTGCAAACTTAGAATAATTGACTAAATTCTCCCTGAAGTCCTTAACTTGTGGGATTGGGGGCTTTTACAAGGAGTGACTTAGAGGACAGAGCTCCACGTCCATCTTGAGAGGTCTTCCTTTTGCCTGGCATGACACCCTGACCCTCAAACGGGATAAGGATCCAGTTGTGGCCCATTTTTATTTCTTCTTGTGGGCAAGTGGGCTCCTAATGAGATCGTTGTGCTTCAGGAGGTCCCAGGAAGCCTGCATCCACGAGTGACTCACATGATTTATCGAAGGACTGTGGGGTCAAGTGTGCTCATATGGGTAGCCAGCACTTGCCACAGGCAGCCACCAGGATGCTGTTAACGGGCGACTGGGAGCCGTGAGGATGGGGTATCAAGATGACAAGTTAATTTTCGACACATATGGAGAGCAGTGCCCTTTAAGACGTGGGGAAGGGGAACACTGGGACTGGCGGCACGCAGGGAGAGAAGACAGGGCCTCAACAGGGCGTGAAGGGCTCGCCCGCTGCGTTTAAGCCCGTCGTCCCTGGCACCGACCCAAGGTCTGGGCAAGGCCTCAGTTCTCCGGAGGGTCCCAGGAGGCTGGCTGTACAAATGGCTGAAATCCTTCCATGTGTCCCCTTTACTCCTTCCAATTAAGAAAAAGCCAAGGACCAGTTTACTCTTGAGGCATTTTTTTTTTTTTTTTTAAATGAAATTGAAAGGAAACGTTGAGAACAGGCTTATGGGGAGGGCTGACTAGGAGTCACTATGCAAGTTACTCATTGGCCACTCAAAAATTACAGATTATTGATTGAATCCATCGTCCAGTCTTGCTTTTCCAAATTTTCCAATGTTATTAAGAAGCCAACAGCTAGCTATTTGACTTACCATAAGTGATACTATTGCTGTTTTTATTATCTTTGTAGGGTTTTGAATCCCAACAGTCGAAATGTTCACTTTATTTTGTATTTTCTTTTCACCAGAATGCCATGCATAGCTGGACTAGATAATTATAGTACAACTATGTAATAAGTGCAACGGATGTATCTGGGGCTCAGAAAGCATATAATGAAGCCTAACCTTTGACTCCATGCAGCAAGTACGTGTTCATGCGGACCTTCTGTGCGGCCGGCAGGGTGAGGCGCTGGGGGTGATGGCCGTGAGTGAAACAGACGCGATAGCGCTGCCTCTCACTGCCCAGCGGGAAGCCTGCAGTGCAGGGGGGGCCTCATGCAGGAGCTCTGACCTAGTCACCTAGTCTGCAGGGTCACGGAAGGTCTGAGGGATGTTATTGGAGCAGAAGGAGCCGAGCATGTTCTGTGCTGTCTGGATGGCAGCCTCGCTTTGATGATAGGGCTGGTTTGACAGCGATGTGTGCCGATGCCTGGTTGTAGAGAGGAGTTGCATTTTCTGTAGGTGCAGGGGTTGGGTTGGAATGAAAGCACAGAAGGCAACAATTGTGCATAGTCAAAGCCACCCTTGAAAGTCCTCATTGGACGCCAACGAAGTCTTTTAGCCTTTCAGCATTGAAACAGAATGTTTCTTTTGTGGTTTTTTTTTTTTTTTTTAAGATTTTATTTATTTTTAGAGAGAGGGCAAAGAGGGAGGGAGAGAGGGAGAGACGTCCATGTGTGGTTACCTCTCCCGCGCCCCTCCCTGGGGGCCTGGCCCGCAACCCAGCCATGCGCCCTGACTGGGAATCAAACCAGCAGCCCTCTGGTTCACAGGCTGGTGCTCAGTCCACTGAGCCACCCCAGCCAGGGCAGAATGCTGTTTCTTTAGGGCAGGGTCTACAAACCACAACCTAAGGGTCCGGTCCACTTGGCTCCCTATTTTTGCAAATAAAGTTTTATGGGAACCCAGCCATGCCCATTACGTGCGTGTTAACTTTGCTGCTTTCCCACTAAGAGGGCAGAGTTGAGTAGTTTAGCAGAGGCTGTGCTCGAAAAAGCTGCAAGTATTTATTCTCTTGCCCTTCAAAGAAAAAGTTTGCTGACCCCTGCTTCCGAGGAAATGTAGGAATTAGTTTTATATGTAGGCACCGTGTTGTAGAAAGAAAACTGTTATCTTTAAACAGCAGAATCCTGTTAGTGAAGTGAGACATTCACATGACAGGAGGCCTGGACTGAGGGGGTGGCATCTCACCTCCTCTGCCTCCTTTCACCTGGGGCCAATGTGCTCATGAACAGACAGGGACAGTCATTTGCCTAAAATAGCCATCCTCCCTTTCACTTCTTCCCCGTGTGTCTGTTTTCCCGTGTATGGCAGTGTATCTGTCTGAGGTTCATGGGGTCGGGCCTGGGGTCATTGTGCTCCAGTTGCTGGCTGATGCCTTGACATGTGATCGGTGCTTCTCAGGACCTGAATGCTAAGATCAGGTCGTGATTGCAGCAGAGAGAAGTGCTAAGAGCAGTTGACATACCCTTGAGCATCTTGAACCTAAAACGCCATCCGGCCGCGTGTTGACATTGGAACAGGGGATGCGGTGTTGGGACACACGGTCTCCATGTGTCCAGTTGGGATTGTTCATCTGCATGTTTAGGAGGTTCCCTTTTATTTGCATTGACCTATAATTTGATCTGATTTGATTTGATAGTTGTATTGAAGCCATAAGCACACGGCAGACAGACTTTCAGGTGGCCTCTTGGTGGCTGCCCCCAAGGGCTCGCCCCTCTGTCTAGTCCCAGAGTGTGGCCAGGCCCTTGACTCGCTTCTGTCCAGGAGAGCACAGCAAAGGCGGGGGCCATTGCTCCCCGGACTGCAGGTTGTGATGCGAGCCTGTCTCGTCGGCCGCCGCGCTCTGCGGGCCATCTCCCCGGCTCGCTGCGTCAGGCGCCCAGGGCAGCTCCCAGCCGGCCCTCAGCGAGGCGCCAAGGCCCGTCCGTGGCCCAGCCTCCACGTGGGACCTCAGCCCCGCCAGCACCTCGGCACAGCCTGGCCGAGCCCCCTTCAGAGCCGTGCCTGGACCCTGACCCCAGGGACTGCGACCTAGTCACTGTGCGTGTTTTTGTCACACAGCAACAGAGAACTAGAACAAAGCGTGAGGAGTTTACGTCAGTGTCTGTTGGTTCACAGTTACCATTATAAAAATCCAGGCTAACCCTGGCAGTAGGTTTTTGCTGCTCAGAAGTTCTCCTTCTGTTGCCAGGCCATGCAACAAAAGTGGAATAGGAATGGGAGTTGAGCTAGATGCATCCTGTCACTGTTGACTGGAGCGAAGTCGACGGCCGTACGGTGGCGATGTCACCAGCACCCCTCTTCCCAGGAGCCACTCACAGAAGGCTCGGGAACACGCCGCCACATGGGAAACCTCTTGAGTGGCTCCGAAACAGTGTGTGTGTAGCAGAGAAAGGAAGAAACGTGTGTGAGCAGCAGCCCCCCACTGCTCAAAGGTTGCGTGGGAGAAGGCCTGGAAGGTCTGCTCTTCGGGGGTGGGGTGGCACTCTAGGTTTTGCCTTTGCGTTTGTGCGCCCCGTGTCCCCCGAAGCGGAACGGGCCGCGGAAAATATTGCTGGGCATTTATTTTGCGCCTAAGCAGAAGAGGCTGGCAGGCACGGGGTCCCTATTCGACACGCTTGCTTGTGTAAAAAGGCCTACCTCTCAGGTAATACACACTTGCTCATTCATAGCTCACAGCAGCCCTTTGTTGTGGGCACTATTGTTCGCCTCCGCTTTTCTAACGAGGATGTTCAGTGAACTGTCTGAGTTTCCAGAGCACGTTAGTAGGGGAGCCAGGCTTGACTGCAGTTGACCCCTCGCCCTGTCCCCGCCTGCTGGCCGCAGAACGTGCCACCTGGTTCCGTCCTCACGGACCCCAGGCAGCCTCGGCCCCCAGGACCGTGATGTACTGAGGCTTTCCTGCCTGCCCTTTGGGTGGCGACCTGAGTGCCACTCTCAGTGGCCAGGGCCCCCTGCGGCGGGGGGCCACCTTGGCGGTAGGGACGGCACCCTTGCCCACATGCTCCTCTGGCTGCGTCTCCCCGTGGAAGGAAGTCCCTGGTTTTTTTTACCTGTCTGTGCCTGCTGCCCTCTTTCGTCTCCCTCTGCCCTTCTAGACCTCCTCCCGTCCTCGTAAAAAGCTGAGGGGACCGGGGGGAGGCAGGTTGGTAAGACCCAGCCTCCAGCTCCCCATTCCACCTTGACTGTTTGAATGCGGGCTCTGAATCAGGGTTCTCGGGGAAGGAAGCGGGCTGCCTGGCCCTCCCCGCTGCTGGGCGGGCCTGGGGCAGTGCTTTACACCCTCAGTTGCTGCAGGCGCCCAGAGTGCCAGCAGGCCCTGGGGTACGGACATGTGTCAGGCCTTAGTCATCAGCGCTTTACCCACACTCATGTCAGGCCTGAGAGCTCAGCTTTGACGTGACTGACATCTCATTTCTGCCAAAAATGGGTGGGGGAAAACCGTATTTCCATTAAGTTCATTAAGGGTTCTTTCTGTGTTAAGTTGGAGTTCCTGAAAACAACACACCAGGCTCTATCAATAGTTTAGATTCCCTAAGAAATGCCATCACGGATAAAAAGTTACTGGGCTATTGGTTTTTTTAAATAGCAATATTAAATGGTTATCTGAAGAACATTGTAGAGCTTGTAAAAGTAAGACTGAAGACCCAGTTCACAGTGTTACCTTACATCCTCCTTGAAATTCCTTCTAGAACATTGCAGCAGAAAAAGTCATCTTCTGTTAAGTTCATACAATTTTTTTTTGGATAGTCAAAATTTACACATCTTGTTTAACGTTTTACTTTTGCTAGTAGGAAACTCAGAACCAAAAGGCCATAGTTAAGTTGCAGTAATTCTTGTGTTATAAGCTTCTGACTCTGTTCTCTTTTAAACTGTCATCTTTGTTATGTTTCAGTGCTGCCCAAATAGACACCTACCACTAAGGGAAGAATTGCTTTGAAATTTTGCACACTAGTTCTGTGGTTTGCTTTGACCCTGCTTCAGAGTGGAAGCAGCTGTGAGTGTGTTATGTTAACAGTGAGGCCCGTGTTTTAGCTGAGCTGTGCCCTGAGTGCGAACCCTGAATTCTTCTGCTCAAAGGGGTCAAGTCCCGCGATGTGACTTTGAGGAGAGTTCCCTTCTGACCTGGAGTGAATCTGTGGGGTTGGTGCGGAGCCACGCTCCTCTGCAGCGAGTGTGAACAGCAGGCCCTGCAGCACAGGGTCACTTGTTTGCCCTCTGGCCGGGTTCCTCTGTCCTTGCCCTCCTGGTCACTTGGACGGAGGAGAGAGGAGGAGAAGCTCTTAGGCAGATGCTGTCGGCAGGACCCTGAGACATAAGCTGATTTTAGTTCTGTTTTTAAGGTTATGGTAGTTTTTCCTCTTGGGGTTGAGCATTTTAGCTTTTGTTTTTGCTTTTGCATTTCCTGTCTATACCTCCTGAAGCAAAATGGACTGCTAAAAATGTCACTTGTTTACTTTGTGCCTAGAATAACATTCAAGACTGTGAGCACTGAGTCACTAAAATAGTTTTAGGAGGAAAGAGTGTTATCTGATACTCTTTTAGAAAACTTTCCTTCTAGAAAATTTCCGGTTGATGTTCTGTGCGTATTTTAATTGGACATACATAATCTATCTTTCTTCGGTGCAGATAGTAACATTTTATTTCTGACACCTTGCATCTCTGCTTGTGTGCTGACACCTCACTTTTCAAAGTGCAGTAAATTTGGAGGAAGGGCACAGCGAACGAGGAAAGTGCCGCCTGCGGGCTCTGTCAGCTGAGGCGGGTCGGCACTGGCCCTGCCCCTGCCCCTGCCCCAGGAGAGCACTGGCGTTTAGTGCTCCGCCACTCAGGCCCCGCCCCTTCCTGAGAGCCCCTTGAGCAGCGGCGCTTGGAGCAGGAGCTGTTGCATTTGGGCAGAAAGAGGCTGCCACAGGCACTCCCTGCTCACACTTTGCTCTCTCACCTGTCTTCTGCTGCACCATTGGTACCCGCCACCCAGCGCCACCTTCCCAGCGCTTCCTGCCCTGAAAAGCACAGCCACTGGCGACACGTGGGGGAGACATTCTGATGTCCTGATTAAGAGTGAACTGGCGTCCCCCACGAGCGGTCTGTGTTCGGGCTGATTCCCAGTTGCTGGGAGCTTTGGGCCCAGTCCTCTTCTCTGAGCTTTATTTTCTTCATTGGTAAACTGGTCACTAAAATGACGCCTGCCAGTCAGGCTGGCACAGTAAGTGCTTAATGAATTGGGGGTTGGTTTATAGGGGCTGCGAGGGAGTGGGTGGGGACGGGGCAGTCCTTAGCCGACACTTAAATTCCTGTGGACACTTAAAGTCCTGTGGCCGCGGCCGGCGTGAGGACAGGGCTGCCGTGCTTGCTCATGTGGGTTTGGCCTCGTGGCGGTTTCTTGGGGCTGGGTTGGGAGGGTTCGTTTTGTCTGAATCTCAGGACCACCAGCACATTGGCAGTGACTCTCTGGTGAAAGGAAGATGGCCTCAGGCTGGCTTCTCACCTGCTCGTCTCAGCGGGTCCTTCTTGTTCTCGCTGCCTCCTCAGGTGGCCATACTAACCTTCCATCTGGCTTCCTGGTTCCCCAAGACCTTGCTGGCTCAGGCCTTCCCAGCAGGCTCTTCCCTTTGGCTGGAACACCTTTCCTGTGTCCACACCCCAGCATCCTCCAGCAAGAAAATGAAAATCTGGGCAGCTGCAGCTAGTCTTTGAGGCCTTCGTTTAAACCAGTTTCCTGCAGGGCTAAGTGCGGTTGCCCGGAGTGGAAGACGACTTGAAAGCGCCCCCGCCTCGGCTCCCTCCTCGTCCATGTCCTGTTACCCCTCCACCAGCATCTCCTGCACCTCCCTCCTGAACTGCTTGCACGTGAACCCTGGTCTCAGGCTGACTCTGGGGAGAGCCACCACCCATCCCAGATGCGGCCCGGGGCGTCGGCCCCAGCCTTGCCGCAGTGGGCACCTTGTCCTGGCATGCTTCCGACCTTTCTTCCCTGCTTCTCCTAAGTGATGGTGCCGGGTCCACTGGACGCGCCGCTGCAGCCCAGGCCCTGCGATCAGGCTTGAAAAGTGCTGTGCGCCATGTTCCTCTGACAGTCATCCTTCTCTGCAGGGGTCTGTTTTCTCTGGAGAGGGCTGAGGGAACGGGACAGCCTCCTCTTTGACACCTCAGCCTGCGGCCTGGTGGAGGTCACCCTGACATGAGCAGGTGGGGCAGTGCCGGGGACATTACATTCACCCAGCTGGACACCGTCAAACTGTTAATACTCCTCTGACCTCCTGCCATGCCCAAGCCAGCAGAGGTGCATCAGGACCACGTGCCACGTGTGGCTGCAGCCCCAGAAGGGGGGACGCCATCGCCCAGTTTATTCCGGAACTAGGTACGGGGCTCTAGATGCCTTTGTATCTGGGGAAAGGCCCACAGTGGGGCTGTTCGCGCCCAGGGGGAGTTGGTCCCAGGCCCACTCGCTGGCACAGAGGTGCGAGCCAGCTGTACAGGCTGACTTCTTTGGGCAAGAGGCCAGACTTTTTCAGCCAAACAGTGCTCCATGTTGGACGGAGGAGGCTGCCTGTGCGGCGGTCCAGCACCGGCCTCTCCACGGCCGGCCAGTGAATGTGGGGAGAGGGGCAGAGCCCTGTCTGATGCCGCCGGACTTTCCCTGAGCTTGGGGACACCCAGTTCAATGCTAATGTTTTTGTTTTGATGAAAAATTTAAAAACACTACTCTCAACCTTCACCACAAGGAATGAAAAAATATTATTATAAAGAAACTAAATATACTGCTCCATAGTGGTGCTTCAGTTTGTAAAGGGAGTTGGAACCAAAGCCACTTTGAAAGGTGGTCTTAAAAACTGTGCTGAACCTCCTGCAGGATGTACACCCATTTACAGGCTTAACCCGCTGACTTGTATTCCTGTTTCAAACCTACCCCCCAGCTTTTTGGAACCTGTGGTTTAGTAAAGCACCCTTAGTTCTGAGGACACTGTGCTTGGCAGAATACCATAGAAACCTCCTTTAGGGGATTTCAGTCATGATGAGTACCCGATGGGGCCGCTTCCTGGAAGAAAATGAAGTCATGTTTTTCTCCATGGTCACTTGGTGGCTCTTAGACATTTCTGGTTGAGCCATCGGACTTTCCCCTGCTGGCCCCTTTCCTCCTAAAGGAGAGGTTTTGTAGCGCCCACGCAGACCGTGGGACCGCAACGCCCGCGCGCCGTCAGACTGGGGACAGCGGTGCGGGAGGAGGCCGGGTCCGCAGCGGACTCCTTTTCTTCCCAGCTGACTTGGCTTCCCTGGCTAGAAAACTCAAGGTTTTCATCTTCCGTGTAAAATGGGGTTATTGCTTTCCACTGAGGAAGCAGTTAATTTCTGGGGTGGGTTCCGCCTGAAATGAGGACCGACCTCCAGCCTCGGGTCCTGAGGGGTTGGCGGCCCCTGGGCCAGGCAGCCTGGTGGCTCTTCGCTCAACCCCAGCTTCGAACACGGCCCCTCAGCCCCTCCCCTTTTCACCTGTAGGTATTTCGTCAGGGTTTGCTGTCTCTTGGTTGCAAATAAGACCGTGTGCGGTTGTCTCGTATATGGTTTTTCAGACCAGACGCCCTGCCATTGGCCCTTCTCTCTACCCTTTTGAGAATCACTGCTTTAGAACAGTTACTTGAAGGCAAAAACATTTTTTTCCAGCACAAATTAGATGCTAAACCAATTTTACAGCCATATATAAACAAGCACAACATTAAGCAGGAGGAAAAGCAGTGATCACTTTGGCCCACCGGTGCTGAGTGAAATATGTTGTCACCAGCCCTCTGCATGCAGCAGGTCTTCGGAACAGATTCACTGGCTTATGCTCGTGCTCTGTGCCTTGTCCTGGTTCAGCGACAGTGTCTTGCTTGGGTGGCTGGTTAGTTGGAATCTGGCAGCTGGTACCGGTGCTGGTGCTGACCCCAGCCCGCCCAGCCCACGGCTGTGCCCACGTGGCCTGGTCTGGACACGGCACTCCCAAACCCGGCCGATCAGGAGTGGCCTGACCTGAGGAGAGAACTTCCTCTGCTCTCAAAGTCACCTGCCTCTCACTGTGCAGTGGGCCCTGCTGGGCCTGCAGTCAGCCCTTCCCTGTCTTATGTATGTACGCATGTATCTATCTATTTTAATCCTCACCGGAGGACATTTTTCCACTGCCTTTAGAGAAAGGGAGAGAGAGAAGCCTCAGCTGGTTCCCCTCGGCAGGCGCTGGGACTGGGCATCCACGTGCGGACTGGCGCGTCCAGACCGGGGGTCACACACACCGCCTTTCAGCCCCGGGACTAGGTTCCAGCCAACCAAGCAGCGCCGGCCAGGGCCGTCCCCATCTTCTACAGCAGCGTGCTGCAGCCACGGGGAGGGCCAGGTACGGGCCAGGCCCGGGCGCCGGGTCCGCGCTGGGGTGGGGCGTGGCGTGCTGCCCAGCTCCGGTCACGTGGACGCTGCCAGTTGCGCAGCTGCTGCCGCTAGTGCAGCTGCTGCTAGTCACGTGGACACTGCGGGGCAGGCGGACGCGGCCGATTGCGCATGTGCTGCCGCTCACGCGGACGCTGCAGTCGCCGACGTGTCGCTCTTGCGGAAGGAGCACCGTCCTGTTGGGTAGTGAAATAATTCCATGGGTTAAAAAGTGAAATCGAATTTAATCTCTTAGATTTTTGATAGACTTCATATACTCGATTGTAGTAGAAATACATTTCTTACTGTGGTTTAGGGCCCACACATGGGAAAGCCAGCGGTAGCCCCGCCTCAGAAGTGACCCACCCGCTGGCGCGGGACCCTGGGCGTCCGACCCAGCGCGGGCGCTCAGCCTGGGGACGCTGGGCGGGCACTCGCTTGCGCTCCGCCGGCCCCTGGCCTGTAGCAGCCACTGCTGGTCCCGGTGAGGGGGTTTCTCCACCCCACGCTCCCCAGGGAGAAGGGTCTTCCGCAGTTCAACTTGGTTGTAACCCAAATACCTTTCGGAAACCGTAGTAGCCTTCCTACCTGCAGTGCCTTCTGATGTTTTCTGCTCTGCGTCATGTTTAACCCGCACAGCAGATCTGGGACCTGCCGGTGGGCTGTGCCAGGCGGCACACGTGAGCAGGAGGCGGCGGCCGCGCGTCCCCGCCGGCTCCCGGCACCGCTGCCGCGCACCAAGGCCCGCCCCGCCCTTTGCGTGGCTCACGGCTCCCGCGAGGCTGGCGCGGCGTTCAGCGCCAGGGCTTCTTCATGGGCTCGTCCAGGGTCTCTCGGGATGGAAGCCCTTTATTTCTTCAGCAGATGATGTGCTCCGCTGTGTGTTGGAGCCCTGAGTGTATGGCTGTCCTGCCCTGGCAGAGCCCACATTCTGTTTAACCACGGACCCTCTGTGGGTCCAAAGGCCCGCGGCAGGCGCGGGCGAGGCGCTCGGCTGGGCTGGCGCAAGAGCCGGCGGCCCGGGGCCTGCGTCTGGGGTCCGCGTGTGCCAGTGGGACGGTGCATCGCGACTGCAGGCCGCTGGCCGCCTCCTTCCCCCGGCCGCAGAGGCCTGCCCTTCCCCCTGGGGGCGCCGAAGGCCGGAGGCTGCTTCCTTGGGAGCAGTGGTTCTTTAAAAAGAACTTCGATTCCAGGAGGCTTAAGGAATACAGCTGCTGAGGGAGAACATGGGGAAATGAGATTCCTTCTTGAGAAATGCACACCGTTTTGTGCTCTGGGGATTCTAGGATAAAGCCGCGGGGCTCTCCCTGAAGGCGCTCCCTCGGGCGGGATGCGTTTTGGGAGTTCTGCGCAGGAGAGAGAATTTGCTGAGAGGTAGAGGAATGTGCTTTGGCTGAGTCCAGGATCCAGGAGACAGAATCTTGAGCCCTGGCCACCGAAGAACTACCTTTTGAAAATTCCTATGTGAGACCATTTTGTTACTAATCACAGGCTATAAAGGTATGCATTCCATGAGAGCTAGGAGGCCTTTTTGACTTGAGAAACTCTCCTTCCAGTGCTTTTTAGTCAAACATTGGCAACTTCAGCCATCGCTGAAATAAATATTCTCCCGTAGCTTGTCGTTTCGGGGGCTGTTTAAAAATGGCGCCTTGGTTTGTCCAGCGGACAGCGCGCAGGTCAACGCGGCCGGTGCCCTAGGCGGGGGAGCGCCTGAGGTGTTGCCGCGAGCAGCAGCTCGGCCCAGGCGCAGCTGTGACAGAGGCGGCTCGGACGTGGACTTGGACTTCTCCGGAAGAGTGTCGCCCTCTTTTACAAGCAGCACTGGCCTCAGAGCCTTTTCTTCTGCTCTTGTGGCGACTTGCTTCCGTGGCGATCAAAGCTGTGAACACACGTAATAAACGTCACATTTGCTGCGCTTTGCCTTTAAGCAGAGGAAGAGGAGGCCTACGCTAAATAAGATGTGCCATCTGAGTCGGAAGCGGGGGTGGGGACGCAGCCAGCACCGAGCCCCGCCCCTCGTAGGCGCAGGCTTGTTGTAAGTGGAACCTGACCACTTACAGGAATGAGAAAATCCCTGCAGGGACGGAAGAGGCCGGAGGCCCTCCTTCCTGTGAACCTGTCTTCTGCTTTATTTGACCCATTGTCCCTTCTACTAAGTTTCAGGAGACTGCATGGCCGGAGAGTAAAGCCTCACTGGGCTCAAATTCAGAGTCTGCCACTTGCTCATCAGCCTCGGTTCTCCTACCTCGGAGAGTCATGGCGAATCTTAAATGAGAGAGGCCCAGAAAAGGCCTGGGGCGGGGCTGGGCACTCACCGTGCAAGCGAGAGTCCCAGCTGTTGCGCTGTGGCCGCTGCCGCCTGCCCACTTGTCGCTCAGTACCTCGTACAATGTTTGTGCACAGGGACCCATGCATGCGACTGCAAATGCGTTGCACTTCAGGCTCTAGGCCAAGGAAATTCCGCCTTTGCCTAAACCTGCATGACTTCAGGTTTTAGTCCCAGAATTTCGAGGGCCCTGGGAGCCTCTGGTGGGTGGATAGATATCTGTGGCTGTAAGGAATCTGCAAGCAAAGAGAAGGGCGTCACCAGCACTGGAGCGGGCTGGCTCTTGTGCTGGGCCCCGCTGCATTTTCATCTGCTGCGCTGCCGATGTCCCCTGAGGAAGAGGGATGATGACCGCAAGGCTGGGTTGATACTTCTTCAGCCATGACCGAGGAAGGAGCCCCAGCCTGGCTTCATTCGGGAGGCCTGGGCTCTAGGCTTGGGTGAGTCAGTTCCCAGGGCCCCGACCTCCTCTGTGAGAAGACTCGGGTCCTTTCCGGCCCTGACACTGCACGCAAGCCAAGGACCCCGCCGCTCGCTGGCATCTGGCCGCGGGGCCTCTGAGGCAGGCAGCCGGGGCCACCATGGCCATTGCCTTGGCAAGGGCGATTGACCAGCACTTGATTCTGAGTGTGTAGAGCAGAGTGGGGTTCTTCCCCCGTGCCTGTCTGCACTGGCATATACGGTGTGGTATCATCGATGTTTCTGCCAGAGCAGGCCCCCGGCCATAGACACATTCAGGAGACAGGAGCAGAAGGACAGGGTCCATGCGGAAAGCTCCTCAGAGAGCAGCCAGAAAGACTGCTTGCTCATTGTGTTCCAGAGAAAGCTGTGCGGCCTTTGACTGGGTGAAAGAACGGGCCACCTCTCCGCCACCCCGCTCCGTGCCTGGGATGCCGAGAGTGCGCCTTTGCATCCACATCCCCGTGTCCTCAGAGAATTCCCAGCCAGCCCCCGTTGGCTGCCTCTGCTGCCTCTCACTGGCCCCCTCGAGTGCCTGGAGCTGTTCCTGCAAGCTCAGCCGTCCTTCCCACCCTAGGGGCAGCCTGCAAGGACCCTAGGCCCCAGAGCTCCAGGCACTGCCCTCCCCAGGCAGGGTCTGCGCCCCGGCTGGGCACATCTCCACCCCAGCTTTCCTCACGCCGGTCCTGACTGTGAGGGCCGGGGCTCTTTGGAGGGAGGAGCTGCCCCGGCTTGCAGACCCATGCGCTCTCCAAGCCCAGAAGGAAGGAGTGAGTGAATGTAGGTGCCGTGCAGGACCTGCTCCGCCTTATCTGATGCGCGGTCTCCCTGAGGTGCCAGGGAAGGGAAAGGACTGCAGGTGACCCTTGTCCCTCCCCTTTCTTCACTCTCCGAGCAGGGAGCTCTTCGGCAGTGCCCCAAGCTGCTGGGATTGTGGCTCCCAGCTCCTTTCCCAGTTGCCTGGGAAATAAATAAATGAGCATGTGCTCACTGACAAATGAAAATGTTGTTTCCCTCAGGAAGCCCAGAGGGCGGCCTCACAAATCATGAGTTCCCAGTTCCCTGCACAGGGCTGCGCACAGCTGAGACTGCAGAGTTGCTGTCCCCGCAGCTGCCCGCCCACCAGCACCGGCGCGCCATCCCTGCCGCCCGGTCCCCGCAAACAGGCTTCTCGCCCCCAACGCGCTTGCTTCGCTGCTGACATGATGCTAAAGAACAGGCTCTGTGGCCCTTGAGAAGCATTGTCTGATTTCTAACCTGGAACCAGTCCTAACACACGAGTTCCTCTGAGGGAAGGAGGCTGCGCCAAACAACCCCACCTAAAGGACAAAGGTCAGGGCGGACTCGCTTCCTGTTGCAGCCAGGATCCCGCCCGCTCTCTGCCCAGCCCGTTGGCATGTTGACCCAGAATAAACTCTTGCTCCCCTCACCCGCCCCTCCTGTCTCTAGAAATACAACCGCAGGACTGAGCGAGCTGTGGGGTGTGAGGCTCTAGGGATCTCCAGGTTGGTCCCAAACAGAAATGGAAGGGAAATGCTCCCTTGGGAAGGGCTGCCCCAGGGGCAGGCAGACTTTGAGGGGTTCACAGCCCGTGTTAGGGCTGCAGCTGTCTTGTCTGTGGCGTGTATGTGTGATGCACGCAGAGTGGTGGTAGGGCCCTGTGACTCAGTTTCCTCATCTGTCAAATATTAATCAGAGCACCTCCCTTCCAGCGTTAGTGCAAGGATCGGGGATAGCATGTGAACCCCCCCGCCCAGGGCCTAGCTTCTAACGGGGTGCTTAAAGCCAGGAGCCACTGAATCAGGCTGCACAGGGGAGCAGCGGTCCATCCCGGGGCTCCTCTTAGCTCCTCACAGCGTCTGTTACTAGGCGGCTGTGTTATGCAGGGGCCGAGGGAAGCTCTGTGTGGGCGTAGTCAGAGCCCTCTCCGAAGGCAGGTATTCCCTGGGGCTGGGGGCAACTCAACGCTTTCTGCACGTGTGGAAGTACATTAACTGGAAGCTGTGGCTTCTGCTTAAATCCTGTAGGATACTTTCATTATTGGATTCTCCTTTATTTTAAAAGATTTTATTTATTTACTTTTATACAGAGGGGAAGGGAGGGAGAAAGAGGGAGAGAAACATCAATGTGTGGCTGCCTCTCATGCGCCCCCGCACTGGGGATCTGGCCCGCAACCAAAGCATGTACCCTGACTGGGAATCGAACCAGCGACCCTTTGGTTCACAGGCCGGTGCTCAATCCACTGAGCCCACACCAGCCAGGGCCTTTTTTTTTTTTTTTTTTTTTTTAAAACATTGCTGGAAGTTAAGAGGCAGTTGAGCTTCAGGTTCAGCTGGATCTAGTAGCCCAGCTGGATTCTAGTCACCAAGAATCAAGGTTCTGTCCTCAACTCTGTTCTTCTGTGTTTTTTTTAAATAAAACTTTTTTAACTAAAGTATAATGTAGAAAAGTGCTCAAAGCATAGGAATACCCACTCAGTGAATTACCTCCTCTCTTCTTATAGTTTGTTAAATAAAAACCATCCACTCAAAGAGGCAGCAGTTATCTCAGAAACATTTGTGTAGCGACGGATGACACTGGCTACATGTGCCAGTGCTGTGCCGAACGACCTTCTGTAGATGCTCGATTGCTACTCACGACAGCCTGGTGAGCAAAGCGAGGCCCTGGGAGCAGGCCTGCCCGAGCACGCACACTGAGGGGCTTCACTCGCAGCGGGGTGTAGTTTCCCGGGCTGTGCGAGGCCGCGTGTGGAGGTCAGCGCCGCTCCTCTTGCCCACATTCCGCCACAGCAGGGCAGGATGTCAGTGCCACCGTGTATGTCCATGGTCCCTGCCACCAAGGAAAAATCAGTTCGCTTTGTCGGGAAGCTGTGATTGTCAGAGCTGTTTTCTGCGGAGACACTACTCAGCACTCCACCTGCACCTTGCCCAGGGCCGTCCCCTCGGTCCTCGTCCAGCACGTCCCCATTCCGGGCATTGGATGGGGCAGCCTGAGTGTCGAGCGGGCGCCCCTGCTTCGTCCACGCTGCACACCGTCCGCCCTTGTGGAGAAAGGCAGGGCAGCCTCCAAGGCCCCAGGGCACAGCCCTGAGCAGTGGGGTCAGCCCAGCCCAGGGCGCAGCCGTGAGTCCCGCCCCCGCCCCCAGCAGGGGCGCTGCGGGCCGGCCCGGAGCTGCAGATGCCGGGTGTGTGTGAGGCCAGCTGGAGGGTGCTGGGTGGGTCACACGCAGGCCAGAATTTGAAGTCTTCATACATGCGACAGAAAAAAATGAGTGAAACATCTCACTCACAGCTTTTACTTAGTTATGTGTTAAAATGATAATATTGTGGATAAATTGGGTTAATTAAAAATGTTTTTAAATTACATTTGGCTCACGCTGGTTGACGTTGGACTGTACTGACACACAGTCCTCTAGAGACCTAGAAGGGGAGGAGAAATGAACAGTCCTTCTGGTCTGTCCCCGGAAGCGGCTCAAACAACAAACATTCTGTTACCCCAGGTAACCCAGCCCGAAGCACCACAGCAAAGGAACTTCTTGACTGAGTCGTCTCTGACTCAGCGTGTCAGCGCTCCTTAGAGACCTGTAGTAAGACTCATACAAACCGTCCCGTCCGCCTCGCTAATCCACCGCTACTCCCTGGGGTGGGCTGAAGGTGGTAGTTGTCAGTCGTTACAGAATTTCTTCATTGGTTTCTGTGTGTTCACTAACAAGCACCGAAGTGTGTATTGTCACCGTGCCAGTTATTGGGCTAAGTGCCAGATTCTGAAATGAGTAAGATTTGATTGTCATCAGAGTCTCAAGGGACCACTGGGTAGAACCCTGTTTTCTGTTCTGGATTCTGAAAGCTGGAAAAGGAAGACAGTATGAGAGATTAGAACCAAAGTATGACCATGGTGTCTGATGAAGACCTGCTTAAAGGTGAAGCCTGCTGTAAGAATCGGGGGCGCTTCCTCGCGATCAGGCCCCAGGATCGGACTAAATTCACCCATCCGGCCCCAGCCGCTTTGCGCTCTGCAGGCCTTCCCCACCTGGGGACACCAGAGAACAGGTTTCCCAGGGGGGCGGGCTTCCTCCCAAAGGTGTGCGCAGGCGGGGCTGGCGGGATTGGAGGTGGGGTTGGGAGTGGCACGCCCCGTGTGAGTCCAGTGGGCCCCCCCTCCCCCAGGCCTTTGACAAAGGGCCTTCCTTCCTCCGGAGCGGGAATGGATGCCGCCAGAGGCTTTCGAGCGGCGGGGCCGCAGAACCAGACTACCTTTGTAAGGATCTCTCCGGTTGCTGGGTGAGAAGACTGTAGGAAATCGAGGAACAGGAGACCAGTTCGAAAGCGACTGGTGGTCCGGGTGAGCGCCGATGAGGGGCTGGGCCAGGGGAGAGGGGTGAAACTCAGGGTGTACGGTCAGGGGGTGCTGACAGCCTTCGCTGAAGGGTTGGCTGATGGACGTGAGCTGAAGAGCAGAGTGCAGAGTTTTGACCTGAGCTGCTGGCAGGGTGAAATTTCCTGTTTACCAAGATGCGGGGACAGCAGTTTGGGGAGGGAGTATCAGGAATACAGTTTTGGACTTGTGTTTGAGCTGCCTGTTAGAATCACCCAAACTTGTGTGTCGAAAGAGGCCACTCATGACGTGGCCTGGACCTCTCCTCTATCTGCACCTGTCCCTGGGGTTCTCATCTCATCGCTCGGCTTCCTGTGGCATCTGCATGCTGAGGGCTCCCACATGTATACCTCCAGCCTCCACCTGTCTCCTTAACTCAGACCCGTCTGCCCAGCTGCCTGGCTCGGGCTCCCCTGATGTCTGCGAGGACGGGTCCTCGATGCTGATGCAGAGCCTGGCGCAGATGAGATGCTGCAATAGCCATTGAACGGATATTGTCTTTAACTCTTAGGCTGACCTCATGAATATGTGCTGCTACTATTATTCTACAGAAATACCTTGATTTAGCCTTGGGTAAAAGAAATTACAGGATACAGTTGCATTTACACTAAGTTCTTTGAGTTTCCATACAATATTAGAAAACATCTATTTACTGGAACTATAAGATCATAAGAATATCTACATTTATTTCAGCGCTTTTATTATTTTTAGAAAGATGAAACAAAAGCTTCCTGAGATACCCACAGATTCTCCCTGAGATGCTCAGTGCAGAGCTCTTTGGGAAGGTGCTCATTCGGGACTCTTCATGGTTAAACCCATTTGTTTCCTTCATGGATAGGACTTCCTGAGATTGTAAATGATCTCTTCATCTGACCCATGTAAAAATCATGTGGGCTCTTTTTTAGAACAACCTTAGATCTCTGTCTAGTTTATTTTAGCTTTTATTCACGTATACCATGTATCAGAAAAGTGCGTCTGCCATGGGGGTTCAGCTTGCAGGCTTGTCACGGGTGGACCCCCCCACCCCCGTGTGCCCGAGGCCACCGAGAAGCAGAGCACAGCTCGCTGCCTCGTGTCCCTGCCCGTCGCCGCCCTCCCTCAGGCATAGCCACTCCCTCAGCTCCTAAAGCCGGGGACGCTTTTGCCCATGTTCTCATACCTTCTGTGGCTGTCCTTTCTCCGCATTTGTGAGAGTCATTCGTGTCGCTGTATGTAGGTGTCAATTGTTCATTGCCACGCGACACAGTCCCTGAGTGAGGTGCCGCATGGACTCCTCTCTGCGTTGACCCTCTCCTGTCCACAGGCACCAGGTGCTGCCACTTGTCTCTCCCAGGACGCGCCCCCAAGGCCTTTCCCCGGGCGCACCCAGCCGCAAGGGGCGCGTGCATGCGTGCTCTGGCTTGCCTTCTCTGTCCAGGGTGGAGGGTGCCCGTTGCTCCTTCCCCCGCCCACAGTTAGCGCTTCTTTTGTTTCCTTTGTCTCCATCCTGGTGTGTAGGTAGTGGTGTCACCTTGTGGTTTTAATTTATTACTTCCTGATGACAGTGGGGTGGAGCACCTTGTCACCTATTTATGGGCCGTGTGGATATCATCTTTTCTGAAATGTCTGTTCCCTTGTGAATCCTTTAAATTCTTACCAGTTACGCAAGTAAAACAAAAATGGTGGGTCTCTATCCGGTTGGCCTCAAATCCAAGGGGAAGCCTGGCGTCTTCAGCCCCACAATTAGTCCATAGGTGGCAGGGCCGCACTCCTCGGCCTCCACCCTGAGCCTCTCTCTCTCTCTGGCACAGGCCCCGATGGCCTGCGTCCAGCTCATGGCAGCTGGACGGGATCCTATCAGGCTTTCATGCTCATACCTTTGACCTACCAACTCCATTTCCAGGTGTCGGGCTCATTATACGGATGTCCCAAGAGGTCAGCCGGAGGGCGTGCAGCAGTGCAGCCTTGTGGAGGAGCAGGCGGGAGGCCTCCGCCGGGGCTGGGTGCATGTGGCGCGGCCGCCTCCCAGCGGGACGGCCCGCAGCCGCCCACTGTGCTCGGGTACGAGGAGGCCCGCCACGGACCGTTAGGGAAGAGACACACTGCAGCTCTCCCGTAGGTGCAGTTAGGAGCGATTGCCACTCGCTATGTTACCTATTTTTGCAATGCTCAAATTTTTATAATGAGGTTGTTTTGCTGCTGAAAAAGAAAAAATAGGATATACTTAGTATCTTCATCAGCACCCGCAGCGGCACAGTTCTCAGTAGACCTCCTGAGCAAATGGAGAATATGAGCAGATTTTCATGTCAGAAGAGCCTTTGGTATTGCAAAACTCCAACTATTATTTTTCTTCTGTTTTCGCATGAAGAGTTCTATATTGAGTAAGACAGGATCTTGTAATATGGAAGCTGGGGAGAAATGAAACATCGGGTTGCCTTCCATTCTCCTAGGCTGGGACTATTTTTAGCTTTTGCCTTATTAAGTGTTGGCAGAAGCCTGGCAATGCTATCAGATGCCAGTAATGGCTGTCATTTATTGAGCACTCGCTACCTATGAGGTCCTGGGCTCAGAGCTCTACACACAGGATCACGGTTAGTCCTCGTTAGGTCCTGAGGCAGTGATGCTGGTCCTGCAGAGGAGGAACCTCTGGCTCAAAGAGGTGAGAAGTCTGTCCAGGGATGTGGCTGGGCTCAGGCTGAAGCTCCGCCTCCCCGACTCCAAAGCCCTCTCGACCACCTGCTGTGCCCACAGGCCGCTCAGCCCTGCTCTCAGCTCTGTCTTCCTACCTGTCTGTAAAATCCGAGGGAGGTAAAAACCTGATATCTTTATCCTTAAAAAATTTCTTCCTGATATCCCCAAGCCACTTCTGGGGGGTATGGACTCGGTAGGCGGGACTGGACAGATGGAGGTCCTTCCGAGTTGTACCCCAGTTCCGCACCCAGTTTGCCGTGGGCAACGAGAAGTTGACAGCTGTGGAGTTTATCAAGACCAGCACTGCCTCAGAGTGTTGTCCACCCTGACCCTGACTTTGTGGTGCCTTGTGTGGTTGATATTTACAGACTCCTCCCATCCAGGATGAAATTAAGCCCTGACATAAACCACTGCTAAGTTGGGATCCCAGCTGCTGCTTCAAGTGACATTTGAAAGGCCAGCTGTTATGCACATTTGTCAGCCACAAGCCGAGATGGCTGTTAGGTCTGGCCAAGGGGCAAGTTGGAAATGCAGGGATGAAATACTGACACCTGGCCGGCTCCTTGGGAAGAACTTGCTTAGCTTTGGTGTGGTTTGGTTTTTGTGGACATCGTTCTATGAGCTTCCCGCCTCTCCCCTAGCCTGTCCTCTTTCTCTCCAGGTCGCGAAGGCTGTGTCGAGGACATGTCCAGCAGCGTGGCTGGGCACATGCTTTTGGCGGCTGCCCCAGAGCCTGCCTGCTCTCAGTAGCTTCCTGGCCTTTTATACAGAAATTGTGAGGCTGCATTTTCTCTGGAAGAAATGATGAGCAGAGTGGCTGGTCACCGGGGAAGTTCCTGGCCTTCGGCAGCGCGAATGCCTCCGGGCAGCGGTCTGAGGGCTTGTTTGGTCAACGGCGCTTCAAGTTGCTCGCACAGGTCTGGTCAGTCACAGCAGGTCACTGCCTGCTGGCTGTCCAGGGGACGAGGGCTCCTGCTCCTCCCCTCGGGCTACCTGTGGCCCTATGGAAGTGTGCAGGTCTGGCGATTCCACGTGCTGGTGGGTGTGTGGAGCGACTGGGACCTGCTGGTGGGACTGCAGATTGGCACAGCCACTCTGGAGAGTCATTTGGCACGTCCATATAGTTACGTACGGTGGACACTCCATTGCCCGGCGGTTCTAGCCAGAGGGAGCTCTTACACGGGCTCCGAGAGGCACGGGCAGGAGTGTCCACAGCAGCGCTGTTTCTGAAGTGGGAAACAAACACCCGCTGGCAGGAGGGTGCATAGATGAAGCCAGTGCGGTGGGCGCACGGCCACCCCGGCACCGAGGACGAGGCACTCAGCCCTGTCAGCAGGCCACTGTCGGACCTCCTGCTGAGTGGGACACAGGCGCAGGAAGGTATTTACAATGTTCTGCCATGTACGCGCAGTTCATAGACTTGTACATCATATAGTTTAGAGGTTTAAACTGTCCAAAAAGTGAGGGATGATCAGCACAAAAATGAGAATCACGGGTACCTGGTGTTGGTTTATTGGGATGTAACCCTATTATAAGTTGAGGCGCATCTGGATATGGATGGATGCAGTCTTCCAGAATTTGTTTTAATTTCAGTCCTAGAAAATCTCTGAAGACACACTCACCAGACCTGCCAGGGACTGATGGGAGGGCGGGTGGCGGAGCGTCGCGGGCACCGGCCCCGCCCCGCAAGGGGCCGCCTGCAGGTCGAGGCCAGGAGAGGAGTGTGTGCGCACTTGCGCGTTACCGGTGGGCCGTCCCCATCGCCCCCTCCCAGGCTGCTGTCGGCTGTCATTGTCCTGCTTCACCAGCACTCAGTGCTTTGCTTCATTGGTTCCGTGACCTTGCAAGTCACCTGCAACCTGCGTTGCTAACTCATTGCTTCAAGGAAAATGTGGCAAGTAGCCTCCACGTCAGAGTCTGTCCGGGTGAGTGCCCTCCCCGATCTCCAGGGTTGAGATCAGCTGTCGTGACAAAGAACCTGCTCTTTCCGCGCAGTGCGTCGCGCCTTGTGCTCGAGCTGGCTGTCGTGAGGCTTTCCTGTGCTCTGAGGAGAGATTTATCGGTAGACTCAGCACTTTCCTTAAATGCTGATGCCGAGTCCCAGCTGTGCCCTGAGACAGGATCACCCGGCTGTCCCCGGCCGAGCAGAGGGAGTGCTGCTCCTGGGCGCAGTGTGCTCTCGAGGGGAGGCCCCTCGCTGGCCCTGGGTCACGGCCAGGACCAGCCCTGCACATGCAGGAACCCGAGCGGTGGGTTTGGCCCCCACCCGGCCTGCCGACCGTCGTTCTGCCCTGGGCTGCGGCAGCAGACGCGTGCACCCGGCCAGCCCCTCAGCCCCACGGCTGCCCTTGTAGCCGCTCCGGGGAGCAGGCTGCAGGAGGTGGAAGTCGGCTTGCCCAGCTGTGTCTCTGGAGAGCTTTGACTACCAAAGCAGAGCAAAGAAACCGCACATCCTGCCTAGACTTCCCCATTTGCGTCTGCTTTTTGCCCTGCTTTCAGTCTTACTTGCCAGGGTGGAAGTCATGGGTTAGTACATCGCTCTAACATCCCGCCTGCCTTGGGAACCTGCCTGGTTCCCAAGGGGATGTGCTGTGACTTCGGGGCTGCTGAGGCCAGTCCCAGAAGGAGGGGGTGGGGGCAGGAGTGGGGGCAATGGTGGCAGCAGTGCAGACGCAGCCCCCAGAGAGGGAAGCAGAGGGACAGGCTGAAGCTGATGGAGACTCTGGCCAGTGCTGAAGGAAGAGGACAAGGCATCTGCGAGGCCCTCGGGCCAGGCCCGGGCGGCAGGGGAGCCTGGCTCAGGTCTGTGTGCAGTTGGCAAACGAGGACCCAACGTTCCGTCGGCCTTGCCCCCCACCCAAGCGGTAGAGAGAGTTAGGGGAGCCCCCTGTGCAGAGCAGAGCTATCTTCCAGACAAGGAAACCCAAGACTTAGAGATGTGACTGGAGTGTTTTAACCCCAGCAGTGTGACTACAGAGCTCACCCTCTTAACCACCCTGGGCAGCGAGGCCAGGCGCACCATTTTGAAGCATAAAGAGGGAAGTGTGACTGTGTAGGCCCCGCCCGGCTTGGGCGGGAAGGAGAAGGGGCAGGGCAGAGGGCAGCTGGAGAATCACACTCCCTCAGTTTACCTACTTTGAAGCCCAGGAATGACTGTGGTAAGTAAGGACCAGTCAAGCCAGATGTGTGAAAGAAGCCAGTTGCAAGGGACCCCATATTGTATAATTACATTTATTTGAAATGTCCTATCGAGACAGAAAGTAGACTAGTTGACTACCTAAAGCCGAGGGGAGTGGGGAGGGATGGAGAGGCGCTGCTAGAGAGCATGAGGTTTAAAAGAATGTTTTTCTTTATTGATTCCAGAGAGAGGGGAAGGGAAGGAGAAAGAGGGAGAGGAGCATCGAGGTGAGAGGGGAATGGCGGCCGGCGGCCTCCGCAGGTGCCCCAGGGGAGGGCCCGACCTGCAGCCCGGGCACGTGCCCGGCCTAGGAGCCAGGCCTGCGCCTTTCGGTCTGCAGGACAGCGCCCAGCCAACTGAGCCCCACCGGCCAGGGCGTGTTTTGGTAGGGGACACAATGTTCTAGAATTAAAACCTGGTGATGGTTGTTCAACCCAGTGAATTACTTTAAAAAAAGGTTTCACTCGACACTTTAAATGAGTCACCTGTATATGTGATGTATGTCTCGATGAAGCAGTTTAAAATGAACAACAGTCCACCGAGCAGCCTTCTTTCATCTCGCCGTGTATCGGCGCTCTCCAGGGTCCGGAGCCGCCTTCTTAAGCGGTTTGTGGGCATGTGTCCTCATACGAATGCAGACGCGCTGAGGACCGTGCCTGACCTCAGGGGAGACCGCCCGGCCTTTCACTGCGTCCAGGGGTTTTGAGCGCCTTAGTTCCATTTCAGTCTCCACTGCCAACTCCAAGGCCCTGCCGACATCACTTGTTACAGGTTACAGTTCCTAAACCAAAAAACGAGGGAAGAGGCTGATTTGAAAGGCCCTTGCTCCCTAGCCCCACCTCCCACACTTCATGCCGAGACTTCGGGGTTCCTTCCGCCAGGCCAGTTCCCTGGTACTGCCGTTAGATCATCGTACAAAAATCTCCATAAGGACACCTGGGAATATGTGCCCTTTTTGTTTTTGTTTTTGTTTCATAACTTATTTTGACTGACTTTGCCGCAATTCCAAACAACCTAACCTAGAGGCAGACATTGCAAAAATTGAAACATGCAGTCGTGTTTTTAGGAGTCTATATGTCCTTTTCTTGCAACTCGGAGCAGCTGGGGGAAGGTTTGTGTTGGGACGATGCTCCTGTCCAGGAAAGGCCCCTGCGGTCCCCACTCTGCCTCTAACAGCCACCACCCTCTTTGTTTCCAGACTCTCAGCGTTCCCACCTCTCCTCCTTCACCATGAAGCTGATGGACAAATTCCACTCGCCCAAGATCAAGAGAACTCCATCCAAGAAGGGAAAACCAGCGGACGTGTCTATGAAAATTCTGGAGAAGCCTGCGAACAAAGTAAGCGGACTGGGCTCTCTCTAGCGTTCCTCTAGGTTCCTCTGGGTGAACCTGTAGGGCGCTGAGCGTTTCTCACCTTAATCCGAGTCGAGCGCAGCTGGCTAGAACAGTTCTCCTTGTCCAGATGTGCCATCTTCTGGGCACCTAAACCAGCTCAGCACATCGTGTTCGCACCCCGGGTGCCGTCTCCCTGCCCCCGAGAGCCCCACATCACCCGGGCACACGCACACACGCACGGGGAAGTGTGTTATGTCCAGACCATCCATGCTCAGAGGCGTGCAAGTCCTTGACACCCAGCCAGAGCTCTCCTTAAGCCCTAGTAATGTCAATAGGGCCAGTCAAGCCAGATATGTTGAAATAGCTGTTGATTTTCATCGACCCCTTTCTTCAGCCTCAACGGCCATTTCAAGCTCTGTAGGAATCCAGGTTTCCTCTCTTCCAGGAGGCAACAGACAGATTTCTACCAGAGGGCTACCCTCTCCCCTTGGATCTGGAGCAGCAGGCAGTAGAGTTTATGTCCACCAGTGCTGTGGCTTCCAGGTCTCAAAGGCAGAAGGTCAGTGTGATGTTAAGAACATTGGGTTTGCCTTGCCTTCTACTGCAGAATCCTGGCCCATGGTTTTGGGGATGGAGAAAAATCTATGACAGCCTCATTGTGTTCATTTGGGTGGCAACTGTGGGCCTAATTGTTCAGGAAACAGTCCAAGGGACCGTGGGTAAAAAGTCAGTTTGTCCAGGCCCCATGGTCTTTGGCGAGAGTGCAGCCCTCCATGGCGAAAGTGTGGGGACCCTTGCTGGGGTTGGTTCGGGGGCGCTGCTTGGGTCCAGCGGGTTCTGGGGGAAGCGAGTGAGTCTCCTCTGTCAAGGTGAGCTGTTCTCTCCTCGAATTGCTAAGATGACCCAAACACAGAGGAGGGGAAGGGCATCTGAAGTGTAAGGCGCTCTCAGAGCCGGGGACGTGTGGTGCCACTAGCATTTAGCAGGCCTTCCCTTAGCCCCGTGCTGGGTGCTTTACACTCTTTCTCTTATTGAGCCCTTACAACAGCACTGAGAGATGGGGACCTATCTTGCTTTAGCAATAGTAAACTCTTGGCTAAAGTCGCACAGAGAAAGGGGCGTGAAGCTGAGATTTGAAAAAGGCCGTCTGGCATCCGAGTGGAAACTCTTGTGGTGCCACACTTCCTCTTTATGAAGGCCAAGTTTATTTTTGAACAGCTCCCATGTCTCAATGTTAACCCCACATGTAACCAAACATAAAAACAAAATTAAACTTAGCAATATGAAATAAAAACAAGCCTCGTAGACAAACAGACCCTTAATCCCCTCGCGATCTCCCAGAGCCTAGTCTGGAGCAGAGCCGTTGGCAACAGCCGTCACCCCTCGGATGCCGCTGGCAAGCGCGGCCCTGCTGTGTGGACACGCAATTCTTGGGTTCTGCGGTGCCCCCGTCTTTGTTTTTAAGTTCACTAGCAAAATATCTTAAAATCCTAGCTGAAAGTGGAGGAAATAAAGGTTTTAAATCTGAGTCTTCTGTTGGAGAATCATTTTTCCTGCCCCATCTGTTAACAACAGGAGGCTGAAGAATAAGCATGAAATGTTCAGTGTTTGCCAGATTGATCCAAATTCCAGATTGAAGAAGAGCAGTAAAGGAGAAGATCTGGTGTGCACGGCGATGCGTCTGCAGGGCGGTCTGTTAGCAGCCCCTGGGAGCTGAATTTCTTACTCGAGTGCAGGAAGAATGTCCGTTGTCCTCTGACGCTAGTCTGGGCAGCCCAGGGCAAAAGACTCACTAACGTCTGGGCTCTGCAGGTGAACTCTGATAAGAAGCTGTTTCAGTCACTCAGTTCTTGAAATCGCAACCCCCCCCCCCCGCCCCCCGCCAGCTTCATTATTCTAAGAAAGGTCATGGGGGAAGATTGGGTGCTACAGTGTCCTTTTCTTAATGGGAGTTCCAGTAAACTCCAGCGGACTTTGGGCAGTGTTCGGAGACACGTCGGTTGTCACAGCTAGGCAGACGACGCAGGGGCCACTGGCTCTGCCGCGTAGGGGCCTGGCATGCTGGCGGGTACCCTACAGTGCACGGCACCACCCCTCCGCTCCCAAACAATGAAGCGTGCAGCCCGCAGCCAAGAAACCTGCTTGGCAGCGAGGGGCCACGGCGTGACCCTCCCTGAAGGAAGGCTGTTGCCCGGCTTTGGACTGTCGCCCTTTAAGGAGGCCTGCGTCACTGTGCTCTGCCTCAAGTCCCCGGCATGGGACAGTGAGAGTGAGCGTGTCAGGTAGTGCGGGGCACGGGCAGGGCGGCTGCCAGGACAAGCTGCCAGCGCGTGTGAGCTTGGAGGACTCTGTCGGAGAAATCTTACAACAAGCCTGTCCTTTGCAGGCATCATCAATTATTTATTACTTCTTAGCTCTCTTAGAACTTAGAGACTGTTTCCCATATACATTGCCATTTTCCCCCCAAGTTTATGCCCATGACCTTTGCTGTTTAAATACATGGGGAATCACACGCAGGGGGACAGATGTACAGGCCCAGCATCATCTGCAGCCGCCTGGCGGTCTCTCTGCGCCCAGGCCCTGTCCCGGTGAGTCACGAGCTGTCGTCGTTACTCCCCGCCATAACCACGTGCTAGAGCTTTTATTCTCCCTCATGCACAGAGGGTCAGGGCTCTGGCCCAAGCTGTTTCATCAACATCTGTTTTGCCCTTGAATGTTACGAATACTCCCACATGCATTCCCATTCAGTCCCCATGCCCACCTCTTTCCCTCCCCAGGGCAGGACTTGTTCTCCTCCTCGTGCGCACGAGGCACCTGGAGCCCACTGGTCCCCAAGCCCGGTGCCGGCTTCAGATCTCGGCCCGCTCCAACCGCGCTCCCCTCAGGTAGTGCCCAGGTTTGCTGGGCCACAGTGGAGCCTGCTTCCTGCAGCAGGAGGTGCGTCCGCCTCTCAGAGGGCCACGCAGCTTCAGCAAAGCCAAGGCCTCAGGTCCCGCTTCCAGGGCTCTCGCTTCCAGGAAGTACTCGGTCTAGGGTCCCATGGTAAAGTCTGACTGACGCCCGGCTACACTTTGCAGGAAGCCACAGCCAGCAGCTGAAGGGCTCGGGGGATGTGCAGGGCTCGGGGGCCATAGGGTTCTGGGAGGGGGATTTGCTGGAGAGTTAGTGGGGGCTGCCGCCTCTGCTAAACTGTCGCTCCTCAGGTAGGAGCCTGGGGTGGCCTGGCTCTTCGGAGCTCACGTGGTCTCTCTGCAAAGGATGTGAACATTCTCTGTTTGCTCTGAAGGGTCTTGCCCCTTTTGCATGGCTCCCGGTTCCACATTAGCCCCTTTGTCCCCAGCAAACCTGGTGGCACGTTTTCTTAGAACGTGTCCTGCTCGCTCCCACCTTTCATCATCGCTGGCTCCTCACATGGACTGGTATGTGGAGAAGGCCATGTTGTGGTCGCAGCTCTTGGGCCAGCCTGGCCTACCGTGATGTCAGCCACGGTTGACATCCGTAGACACCCTGGTCCCTTCCCACTCTAGCTCCTCCCGGCCCGGGTGGGTGATGGGGAGGCCGAGGGCTCTTGTCTGTGAGACAGAGAAACAGCGCCCAGCCCCTGGGAGCCAGGCTGTCAGTCAGCAAGCCTGTCGGTAGTCCGTAGGGAGAGAACAGCAAAGAGGAGGGGGCGGGGGCCCCTCTCCCCATGAGGAACCCTGTCTTCATGGTCCGTGGAATGCCGTGGGGACGCACCCGTGGAGAGAAATTAAATCAGGCCCTTGACAGTCATCTGACTAAAGGAGCTATTTACTTCTTGATCCCATTTATATATTTTTCTCTTGATATTCCCATAAAATAAATGCCTCCACTATTGAATTTTTTAATTTAGAATGACATTCTCCATCCTTTTAGAAAAGAGCTAGTGTTCAGAATCATAATCAGTTTTCATCCTATATCACTTAGTCACGTGTATATAGAGTATTGTCGAAATCAGTACTCTACGTTTTCCTAGAAATTATCCTCTTGCCCACAGTTGCTTTTGTTTCTCTGTCCCCTGGCCCTCAGAGAGCCCCACAGGGGGCACTTTCCTCACACCCACCACTCCTTGTCGTCATCCGTTCTGCCAGCGTGGATTCTCCGTTCGGGGATGTATCCGTTTCCTAGGTCACCCTCAATCTCCCTTTCCCTGCCAGCCAGCGCGGACCTGGGTCATCGGCATTAGGGCCAGTCTAGAGAAAGGAACCGAAGTGTATGTGCCCCCATGGGCCAGATTCAGGTGCCCGCAGTCCAGGGGGACGGCTTGGGCCTGGGGGTCCACCTCCTGGGAGGGCAGGGCTCTGCGACTCCTTTGAGGCGGCCTTGCCTCACACCATCACTGGGATCTTTGAAAGGCCTGGGTCCCTGATTTTGAGTCACTGGATGGACGCGTACTGTGGACTTCACTGTCAGTTCCCTACGCTTCTACAGCCATCAGCAAATGAGTCCCCGCTGCACCTACATAGCTGAGCGGTGGTGGCTCAGCGTGGCAGAGGAGGAGGCTTGGCCCCTGGGCCTCTGCCCCAGGGAGCCAGCGCAGGCAGAGCGAACAGCCGCCCCCGCCCCGACCCCGCCGTGTCCAGCCTCTGTGTCCTGATTGCAGTCCTTAGAACACTAATCTGGCTTGGCCTCTGCAGCAGGAAGCCTTTTCCATTCGCATCCCTCTCAAGATAGTTTACAGGAAATTTTATTTTATTTTTTCAAAATAGCTCCCTTTAATCTCTCTCCTCCCTCCTTATACTTAACATTTCCTTTCAGAACCTGAGCTGGCTGGAAGAGAAGGAGAAGGAGGTGGTCAGTGCCTTGCGCTACTTTAAGACCATCGTGGACAAAATGGCCATTGACAAGAAGGTGCTGGAGATGCTTCCAGGGTCCGCCAGCAAAGTGCTGGAGGCCATCCTGCCGCTGGTGCAGAGCGACCCTCGCATTCAGCACAGGTGCGCTGCGCCCGGAGCCTCGGCTCTGTCTGGACAGGGCGGGGCGGGGCGGGGCTCGAGGCTCCAGGTTTCTAGGCACAGGGAAGAGGGTCTGGAGGGAAAGGAGCTCTCTCCCCCACGGATGTCACATGATACTCTCCCGAGGCTGAAGCCACTGTCACTCAGGGGACCCCGCACAGAGGAAGCTCTCCGCCACCACCAGGGATGCAGCCATAGCGTGAGGCTGTCGTCCCTTCCTTGCACTGGCTCGTTGGCAGTGTTCACACGGACTTGGACCCGCTGCCCCTAGTGCCCCAGGTTAACCATAGTTTGTGATGCCATTAACCCTGTCAGCACTGAGCCTGTTGGAGACTGCAGCTGCTTAGACAATGGGACAAAAGAGGTAGAGGAGAGCCTCACTAGCTCACAGACCAGTGAGACACTGAACTGTGTCAAGCTGGGGTCTCCCAACAGCGCTGGATTCACAGAGGCCAGGTGGGGTGGAGTCGGCCCCGGCCCCAGGAAGCCTCGGCCCGGCAACACTGTTAGTGCCAGAGTGCGCTCTCTCCGCAGAGGCCGGCCCGCGGCTCGGCCCCGTGCTTGTCGTTCAGGACAGAGAAAAAAGCAGCACTCGATGGAGTCTTAGGTGAAAGGCTGCTGATGCCTGCTGGCTGCGCCACCCCGCCCGTGCCTGTTGAGAAGAAAGGCCTCTATGCCCGCTCCCCGCGCTGATGGTCCAGTGTCCCTGGATCCCTGGGAGGCCGTGCTTTCATGAACCGTGGACAGAACCTGGCAATGAAATGCACGGTTTTCTTTTTTGAGAAAACAAAGCAAACCACGCCTTTATTTCCAAGAAGCCCTCCGCTCTGGGCTGCCCCCTCCGCAGGGAAAACCTCTGAGGAGACCAGTCCCTGCACTGCCCTCTCCAGCGCCCTGTGCGCTGGCCTCCAGGGCCGCGAGACGGGGCCCTGTCTCTCTGCAGAGCCCGTGCCCGCCTTGTAGGTGGGCCCCGCCTGCCCTCCTTCGGGAGTGGGCCTGACGTCATGAAACGCTCTCGCTGCTTCTCATGAGATGCCCCAGGCCATGGGAGGGCCAAAGTCTAGTTGAGAACGTGAACTCCCACTCCCACAGTAAAGTGCTAATTGTGTGGTGCCAGGAGAAGCTCCACTGGAATTTGAAGGAGGGAGGGTTGCAGTGGTCCCATTAAACTGCTGGGGGAGGAGGTCCTGGGGCCAGACCTGAAGGAGGGCGGGGCCCACAGAGCAGAGGGCTGGCAGCCGGGGTGCTCCTGCAGGGCGCGTGGCCGTCCCTGGCTGCAGGGACTGCTCTGGGGCTGCTCAGCAGGGAACCGTGGGAACCGAGACGTGGGTCCCTCCACCCTACCCTGTCCCGGTGCTAAGCCTCTCTGTCGGGTCCAGGACAGCCACGTGGCTACATCCTGTAACTTACAGTGTCGACTCTGTCACCGCGAGGACTGCCGCCTCCTGGAGGGGTGGCCGGCCCTCTGCTGGGGAAATGGCTCTCCAGATGCGCGTGCCCTAGGGAGAGCCAAGCGCATAATGTGGCGATGGTTCGGGGTACTTCTGCCCATGGTTTGGGGAGATTTTATAATTATTTTATAGATGACAGTTTATTTAATGTCTACAGGAGTTCCCTAGAGGGAGTAAGAGAAACGCCTGGCTGTGGCCACAAGGAACAACAACTTGCTTTTTTCTGGTTGTCCTTTGTCTGTTACCATTTAAGAGATTTCCTCCTGAAATTATTCCAGAGAATCAGTATTTTTATTGATCTCGCCGAGATGATGGAAGGTGCTCCCTCAAGCATTTCCCTTACATTCCCCCACCACCTCAGTCCTCGCCGTGCAGCTTGCCAGCTGGGGAGGAGTTTCCTGCCCTCTGGCAGGGCCTCTGCAGGGGCCGGCTCTCCCTCTGCCACTCGGTTCCCTGACGACGGGGACCAGCCTTTGAACAGGCTGTGGGGTGCGAGCGGAAGATGGAGGGTCCCCTGCATGGCGGGGCGCCCGAGGCCTTAAGGGGACGTGCCTGCCTGCAGTGGAGAGCACTCTGCTCCATGCCAGCAGCAGGCCAGCAGCTGGTCCCCGGGTGGCGCTTCCCGCCCTGCTATCAGCCCTTCACGCAGAGGCGCGGCCGCTTCCCGGGAGCCGTGTGGCGGTGGGCGCGACTGCCCGTCTTCAGGCGCTTTCCGGGAAAGGGGACCATTCCAGAGGGACGGAAATTAAGTGTCATATTGCGCTGTCCCTCCCCGCTTTCATCTGTGTCCTTCCAGTCTTTACGGAGCACTTAGTGCCCTGGTGGCCTCCTCAGGGCACGGAGGTGGGAGGCAGCGCCCCCGTATAGGGCCTCCCCTGGCCTGCCCCGCCAGAGGGGGTAGGGCTGCGAGAAGTGCCTTCCCCCGGGGTGACGTCAAGGGAGGCCCGTCCAGGAAAGGCTGCAGGTTTTGTTTTGCCCTCTCGGTCCCTTTTCCTAAGGGAGTTGGTCCAACACCAAATACTTCCCACTCACTCATGTTACCCTCCGAAGCAGCCAAGCCCTGCTGTTCCCGGGCTCCTTTGTGCACGTCTTGCTTCTAATGAGCCCAGGGAGTCTGCTGCGTTCCGCCTGGCTCCCCTTGCCTGTCGGGACGTGTGCGGCGTGGGAGGGCTGGCGGCGTGGAAATTTAGACCTGGAAAAATACTCCCCCTTACCTGATTCGGAAAAGCTGCGCCTCAGAGCGCTATTTGGTTCCGGGCTGTGTTTCTAGAACCTGTTTTAACCATGTCTGACAATATTTTTTTCCCCTGAAAATTATATTTTTAGCTCCTAAATGTCTACCTTATTTTTTATGTCTTTTTAAAAAAATTTTCTGAGTAGAGGAAGGGGCAGGCCACAGATTTTCTATATTTTTGTTCTTCTATTATGATATGTAATATTTAAAGTGGAAATATATTCCTTTCCATAACTCTTAGAGGAAATTATCTTCAGTTACTTAAAACGTCATGGAAGATACAGAAGTTCTTTAGTTTGGCCGCCATTCTGCAGTTGTCGAGGCAGCAGAAGTCCTGGGGCTTCGGATCTGTGTGTGGCGGCCTCACCTCAGACTGGTCTTTTGTGAAATACCCTGCGTCAGCGAGTCCCTCTGGTGCCTCAGCCATAGCTGTGGTGCAGAGAGTTTCTAGTAAATGACCGATCTCTTCGGACTCACGTGTACGGGCTGTTTCTTAAAGGATCCTGCCCGTTCAGACCCACAACCCTGTGGGTTCCTTGTGACACATCCGGCCTGAGTTTTAGTCTAATTCTAAACTGGGTGCTTTGACCCAGTCCAAGGGTCGGCACCTCGGAGGAGGGGAAGCTGGGGGGCACTCCTCCAGGGCCATGGGCACCATCGCGGGGGGGATGTGCAGTCTGAAAAAGTGTGTTCATGTCCACGATGCAGTTTTTATATGTTATAGTTGGGGGATGAAAAACTACATACGACAGACTAGACTTATCGCACTCCCGAAATTTTCAGCGGATGGAAGGAGGCAGGTTCTGGGAGGAGAAGTTTGCTCATCAGAGGGAAGTGTGGCTTGTACTCTGGGAAGCGGGTTCCATGCCAAGCGGGCATCTTCCTGTGATCTCACGCTTCCGATCTTTGTTGAACCCTCTCTTCCCTCCAGCTCGGCGCTCTCGTCCTGCTACAGCCGAGTATACCAGAGTCTCGCCAACCTCATTCGCTGGTCTGACCAGGTGATGCTGGAAGGTGTGAACTCCGAAGATAAAGAGATGGTGACAACGGTGAAGGGGGTCATCAAGGCTGTGCTGGACGGAGTGAAGGTATGGCGGGTCCCGGACTTAGAGCTGCCTCCCTGCTGGGTGTTCATCACAGAGCTTGTCCCTAAACCCGATACGTGACAATGGATGTCTCCCGGCGTCCCTGGTGTGGGTATGCTCTCTCCGGTGGCCGTTTCATTCTCTCTGGCACCAGTGGCTGCTGCGGTGACACAGGCCTTTGGAGCGCTCATCACGATGGTCGGAAAGCTGCCCAAGCAACTGGCCTCCCCAAGCGCTGCGTTAGGTCTTCACAAGTCCTTACGTTGAAGCCCTGGCTGCGCGCTCCTGCGAGCCGGACGAGGTGCCGCAGAGGTGCTTTTGTGCCATCAGTGGAACTCCCTGCCTGTCAGCTGCTGCCTTTTCATGTTCTGAAAAGTTCTGGGACCCGTGATAGAAAAGCAGGATTGAGATGAGTAAGAGGTGAAACTGCCTGGATTTGAAGTCCATGATGTGGTCTGAAGCCAGGAAGGCCATGCAGGACATCATGAATCCTAGTCAAGGCAGGAAGCAGAGGCCATAGGGGGTCTGGAATTACTGAGGAAGTAAGTCCTGGGTGCGGAGCAAGGCGGAACGGAGGGGAGGGCCTCCAGGTCCGGACGAGGGCTGTGGGCCGTGGGGACTGGAGGTCCCGCTGTTCTGCGAGGCTGTGTAATACAGTAGAAAGAGGGCCAGCCCTGGGGCCCAACTAGGTTTGAGCCCCAAGTTCACCACTTACTAGTCGGTGACCTTGAGCAATTTACTCAGTGACTGATACCTGGTTACCTTTCCCACGAACTGGGGGTGAATGGCACCACGCGTCACAGTGCCATGGGAGGGGCTGAGTTAGCAATGCATGCAGAGCTCTAGAACGTTGCCTGTCACACGTGAGGTACTCAGAACGCAGCTGCTGTCTGTTGTTAGTTACGTGGCGTGCGACGTATGCCTGGACAGAAGCATCTCTCGGCTTGAAAAGAAGCTGCATCCTCCTCCTTTCTAGGCCCTTCGATCCAAAGTAGTAGCCAAGGCCCTCACTTAGGTCAGAAGCCGTTTCTCCCCCACCCTGCCGCGCCGCCAGATTTCTGACAGCTGCCTCTTGGGTGCACGCTCGCCATGCGCTCTGGAGAGCAGCGTGAGGGCCCGCAGAGGGTAAGGATCCAGAGGGAAGGCTGAGAAGCACTGGTTAACACTGAATTGCTCCAGCACGAACGGGGCTAGAGCCCCCCTCCAGCGCCGCGCAGGGCCACTGCGTCTGCTGGGGACGCGATGGAGTTCACCTAGAGGGAGGCTCAACTGGACAACATCAGAGTTTCTTCCGAGGGCTCCCAGGTTCTCTTCACCTCCCAGAAGTACAAGGCGCGGCATGATCTGCCTGGCCAGTGAAGCGTAAGGGCGCGCCCGGGGCGGCTGCTGCGTAGGACCCTAGGTCACGTTCCAGACCCCGGAGCGCAGTCCCACGCCTCATCCCGATCGGACTCCCCAGCAGCCTTTTGAAGTCAGTGAGTGAGACGCACCCTGGGCTGCACTTCCTCGGCGGAGTCTGCAGTTCTGGCTGACACACCCGTGTGCTTCCCGCCCAAACTTTTGGAAGTGCTGTTACTGAGAAAGGGTTATTTTTCAGGTGAGATTGTTAAGGTTTCCTTCTACCAAATTCATCATGATGAGATCCAAGCAAGGGAGAATATCCCAACAGAGAGTTTCACTGTGACCTTCCCAAGTAGCGTCTCCCTTGTCGAATCAGTCAAACACCAGTGTACTGGTTGATGGAGAAATGTCTCTGATTTTTCATGTTGACCAGGATAAGCGATAGAGAGGGGAACCTATAGATTATGACTCTTTCAGTGTCTGAAAGCAAGGAACTTTCCCATGATTGTTTTAAAATATGTTAGCCAGAACTGAGATTCTCTAGGTGAGGTGCTCTGTAAGTTCAGTTTTGTTTCATTTACCCAAGAAGCATTTATCAAGAACCCCCTGTGTGCTGGGCAATGCGGTGGAATTGGGAATGGGGTGATAAGCAAAAGGCACAGTCCCGACCGCATGGCACTTTCGATCGAAAGGGGGAAATGACGACAGACACGTGTGGGTATGTAATTACACAGGACTGGTGCTGTAAAGAAGAAGCACCCTGGGGTGCTACCGGGGTGTGCCAGGGAGCCTCCTCTTCCGGGGCGTCAGAGACCCCTCCCCCAGGAAGAGACAGACAGGCTAGAAGCCTGAAACATGAGCAGGAATTGGCCTGTGTTACTGAAGCCTTTCGTAGTTCGAGTCGGTAAAGGCAGCGGGGCCTTCGAGACTGTAGTGCCGGCGTCTGTTGCCAAGGTCTAACAGTAACAGAGCCATTTATTGCCCACCCGGTGTTTGTAATGACGCTCCAAAGTAGGCGTGACTTCCCCCTCACAGTGTGGGAGTGAGACTCCGACAGACCGGTGGCAGGGTCGGGACCCCCACTGGGGCCTGCGGGGTCCGGGGCTGCGCCCACCGTCACCCCAGCCCCTCCCCCAAGGAGGCAGGGTCATGGTCAGCCTGAGGGCCTCCGGGGCGCCCACCTCCAGGTCAGCTGGCCACCGGCCTCTCTCTCGGTCCCCTTCAGGCTTAGGGCACCTCATAAGCCCGTGTCCTAATTACATGACGGCCTCAGTCAGCTGGGAGGGGCGGGACCGTGCGAAATCAAGTCTATCCGTGAGGATGTGGTCATCCACCAAGAGGAGGAATGCTAGCGCGTTCCTTTAAACTGACTCAGCGCCTTTCAAGTAACACATTCAGTTGTTAAATGGAATTTTTTTTGACGAAGGGCTGAAGTGTTTTAAAAACAGGGTTACTTTGTTTTTGTCCCCTAACGGGTAGTCTCATTTATTATTCACCTCCCCCATGTCACTCGTTGGCTCTGTAACTTTGGGCAAGCTACTTCTCTGAGTTTCAAGTAAGTTTTTAAATACTTACCCCGACGACTTGAAGAAAGATTAACTAAGATAATGTATACAAACCCTGCTAAGTGCTAGGTGCCCGTCAACGGTGGGTAAGTACTGCTAGTTGTAGAAATGTCCGTTTCTGGAGCTGCTCGCAGTTACCCGCTTCTCAGCACTGGGCCCTCCTCTCCTTCCCACGTCCTGCCGCAATCTCAGGTCAAAAGGCAAGCCCCCGCCCGGAGCGGAGGTCCCCAGGCAGCGCTCTCCGGGACACCCTGAGGCGCGAACTCTTCCAGGAAGGGGCTGAAAGGTCTTCACTCCCCATTTCTCGAGGAGCCTCCTCCCACCCCGCCCAGGACCTGGCTGCTGGGGGACCGAGCTCCTCGATGTCAGGCAGAGACCCTGGTTCGTCCCTTCAGACCAGCACCCCAGGTCCTGCTCGCTCCATTTAAACTTCTGCTTTTCTCCTTGCTGCTCTCAGATGTGCACCTTCACACGCGTGCCCCCAGGCTCTCTGCTCGCTCCCCGCACAGGCCTTCTAGGGATCCTCTGGCTGGAGCCCCTCCCCTAGCTGCCTGAGCCCCACCCCTTTCACATGCACATTCTTAAAAATTATTTTGTAAAGCCCCACACCTAGGGCAGAATTTTGGATTACCTGCAGTTCTGTCACGGCCCGAAATTGGGCTTGTGTCCCAGATTGACTTTGTACAACAGGACTATTTATTTTGAAAGAATGTTCTCCTGACTCTATCAGTCTTGACTGCAAGAAAATTGAAAATAGACTGGCTTTTAGAAGATAGAACTTTATTTCTCTCTCACATATAAGAAGCCCAGAGATAGGCTGTTGTAGCTAATATGATGACAGTTTCACAAAATAGTCTGGGCGTTCTTGTCCTATTGCTTTCCTGCGTCCTTGGCACATAGACTTCACCTCAGGGTCTGAAACGGCTGCTGTCTCTCCCTCCGTCCACTGGGACCACACTCCAGCCAGCGAGGAGACTGAGCGAGGAGCTGCGCCGTCTCCGTCTAAGGGGCCTCCTCGGAGGCCTCGCAGCGCTTTCTCTTACATTTTATTGGCCAGGACCTAGACACAGGCCCAGCCAAAATTTCACTCATAAGGAGGAACACATTGTGGGGCACCTAGCTGCCTGCCACACTGGTATTTCAAACCAGCCATCTCTTTTCATTCCTCATTCAGCCTGTTTTTAAATTTTGGGGGGAAAATTTCAACACTTGCCAAAAAAGAGAATTATTACATAACGAAGCCCCATCACATCGCTCCCGCAGTTGTCCAGCCGCGGCCGGCGTCGTGTCTCCTGTTCCTCCACCTGCTCCCCTGGCGTCTGCAGAAGTGAAGCCCAGACATCACACTCTGTCCCTGTAAATAACACGTGTCTTTGAACAAGACACACTTTCTGTAAGGGACCAGATAGTAAGTGATTTAGGCTTCTCAGGCTACATGCAGCCTCAGTTGCGTCTTGATTTTGTTTTTTAAATTTTTTTTTTAAACCTTTTTTTAAAAGATTTTATTTATTTATTTTTAGACAGATGGGAAGGGCGGGAGAAAGAGAAGGAGAGAAACATCAATGTGTGGTTGCCTCTCGCGCACCCCCTGCTGGGGACCCGGCTGCAACCCAGACATATGCCCCAACTGGGAATTGACCCAGAGACCCTTTGGTTTGCAAGCCGGCACTCAGTCCACCAAAGCATGCCAGCCCAGCCCGGGCTAAACTGTAGTTTTCTTTAATAAAGCATTCTTACCTTGAGGGCCTTACAAAAAGCAAGCCCTTGGCTGGGTTTGGCCTGCAGGATGTAGTTTGCTGCTTTTAAGCAGTTCAATTCAGGGTCCAAAAGAAATCCATGCACTGAAGTCCATTAGTATATATCTTCAGTTTCTCATCCTCTGTGTTTTTCTTCTTGCAACTTATTTGTGTTTTTAGGAAGGGTTATCGCTCCTAAAAATCTCCCACTTTCTGGATTTCGCTGTGATTGCGCCCACGCAGTGTTGCTGAGCATGGTCCTCTGTCCCTTGAGCTCCCTGCAACACTGGAGGCTGGGTGGGACTCGGGGTCTTAGACGGCCGCTCCCCCTGCGAAGCCCTGCGCTCCCGCCCCAGGCAGGTCCTCCTTTGGATGTTATTCGCTGTGGGTGGTGATCGCCTCACCCATCAGTTCATAGGGGTGCACACCAATCACATCCTTATTTTTTCTGTCACTCTCTCTGCCTTGCTGAGCAGAATATATATCAGAGAGACACTTCCCCTTGTCAGCTTATGGTTATCCTGAGTTACAGTTCTCAGGAAAGTCAGGATCAATGATTAATTCTTTCCTTTATTTACCAGATACCAAAATAAGGAGTGTTTCCTAGCATCCTCTGACGTCACCATGGAATTGAGGTTTTCTGTTTGTTGTTGTTGTTTTAATTTTGGCCCTGACTGGTGTGGCTTAGTGAATTGGGCATCGGCCCACAGATCATTGTCCCACAAATCAAAAGGTTGCCGGGTTCAATGCCCAGTGAGGGCACTTGCCTGGGTTTCAGCTTTGATCCCTGGTTGGGGGCAGGCAAGAGGCAAATGACCGATGTTTCTCTCCCTCCCTTTCTCTCTCCCTTCTACTCTCTCTAAAAATAAATAAAATCTTTTAAAAAGTATATCATTTTTGAACTCATAAATTCAAGTATGCTTGAGATGGCCCCGTTCATTGCCATTAGTAATCTTAGTGATGCCCAGGCCCCGTCTTTGGCCGGTGAAAGCTTCGCAGTGTTCCTTGAGTTCATTTTGAGGTGACCCTGGAACGCTTTGATTGTTTTGTCACTTTTTGGTATGAAAAAATGGTCTAGGCTTCATCTTGCACTTATTTATTTATCGATTTAGGTATCAGCTTTATTGAGATATAATTCCCATACCATACAAGTCACCCATTTAAAATGTGCAACTCAATGGTTTTTAGTGTATTCAGAGTTGTGCAACCGTCACCACAATTTTAGGACATTTTTGCCACTTCAGAAAGCAACCCCAAGCCCTCTTCCATGTCCTCCTACTCACCCAGCCCCAGGTGGCCACTCACTGCTTTCTGTCTCGATATATTTGCCTGTTCTGGACATTGCCCATAAATGCAGTCATATACTGTGTGGCCTTGTGTGACTGGCTCCTGCCACTTAGCAGCATGTTTTCAAAGCTCATCCATGTTGTAGCGTGTATCAGAACCTCATTTCTTTTTATTGGCGAATAAAATTCCATTGTGCGGCCATACCGCATATTATTTCTTCATGGACATTTGGGTCGTTTCCACATTCTGGCACTTATGAGCAAGGCTGCTGTAAACATTTGCATACAAGCTTTTGTGTGGATGTACGTTTTCACTTCTCTTGGGTACACACCTAGGAGCGCCGTTGCCAGGTCACAGAATGGCTGTGTTTGATCTTGTGACAAACATCCAGACCACTTTCCAGAGTGGCTGTGCCATTTTACGTCCCCACCAGCAGTGTGTGAAGGCTCAGCCTCCCCACCTCCTCGCCAACACCTGTTGTTACCATTTTGGTTCTAGCCACCCTACTGGGGTGGAATGGCATCTCATGGCGGCTTCGATTCTCATGACTTATCATGCTGAGCATCTTTTCATGTGCTTATTGGCCATTTGTGTTATCCTCGGAGAACTCACTGTCTGTTCAGACCCTTTGTCCATTTTAATTGGGTTATTTATCTTTTCACTATTGAGTTGTAAGTCATCTTGTACATTTCTTACCACCCTCGTGGAATCAGACATTCCATTAACGAGCCCTGGTTTGTTTGTTTGTTTTTTAATTGGCAAATGGTGTTTCAAGGCAGCACCCTGAGGGCTTAAGATTCCTAATTGCTGCAGATCAGTCCCTTGTTTAGTTTCTTCAAAACAAAACGCACCTTGAGTTTACAGGACCTCCGATTCACATTCAGGACTATCCGGGCTTTACCTAACCTTGTCAAACTTGTATCTTACTTTTCTTCCCCTCCAAACTGAAAATCTCAGTTTTCAATAATATCAACATAATGAATGGCTCATTTGCTTTTTCCCACGGGACAGGCACAACTGTCTCAGAATAACAGCACCAGCTACTGCCTCTAATATGATTATTTTAAAATTATGAAAGATGTTTTAAAATTGGTTTTGATCTTCAGGTTATCTATCATTTTGTGTCATTTCAAATAGTTCTTCGTGTGGCTGCGAGGTTAGGTTCCTTTACTCATCTGTCTTTGAGTGATTACCATATGCAGCAGATGAAGAATCCCACTGCTATGAAGAGGAAGGGAAGAGAGGGAAGGAAGGGAAATGAAAGAGCTGGTTATTCGTAGACGTTTTCCTCTAGCAGTTGTGGGATACGTTTCTGGACGTCAAAAAAACCATCTCACCTGTACATCAGCTTCGTACATTTAGGGTTTGGGGATGTTTTTGTTGTTTTGGGGTTTTTTTTTTTTTGAAATACTAGCATGACTTAAAGTAAGGCATCTCTCTTTCCTTTTCCGAGCAGTTCACTAGGTATTTTTTCTAGTAAATTCACTAACGTGAAGACTCGGCCAAGCACCGCCCTCTTTTCATTGTCAAGGGCATTGGAGTGTAGAGGTCCTCCCAGTCCCAGCCAGAGCTGGGGCAGCATACCTCCCGGTGGAGCGCAGCTCCCAGTGGAGCGCACCTGTGCGAGCTCATCCTGGCCACTCTGCCTCGTTGCAGAGCTTGACCAGTCGCCCGATTGTCTGCAAGCTTCTCTAGCAAAGCATTTATTGTTCGAGGTGCAGCATCTTGCCCCAGCGACGTGGTTTCATTATTCTGGACACAAAGGTGCCCAGTTTTTCAGTGTGCCCCCTGCCCAGCTCAGCTTTTCTGTAGGTTCCTTGGGCACCCCACTCGGGGGCCGCATTGGAAGTCTCCCCAGCTGCCTCGTGACTGGGCATGCACCCCTGGGAGCCGCCCGGCCGTCCCCACCCTTGCCTGCCAGCCCCCTGCCGCCTCTTACTGTGCATGAGAAAGAAGACCCTTCTGCTCTGTTGCTCTCTCTCACCCACTTTGGCTGTGGGCAGGGAACGGTCCTCTTTGTCACCATAAAAGTCGCACTGGGGCCGGCCAGCCCCGTGACTGCATCACACCACCTCAGTTACGGGGGCTCCGCGCGCCTGGCAGTCGGCGCCCTGAGGGAGGTGCTCGTCTCAGGGCGGCTGCCCAGTCTGGGCGCTGTGTCGCGGTCATCGGCACGTGTCTCCCTGGGCCCGGGTCCCTGCCCCCCGGAGGGTCACAGGCCCAGGAAGCGAGGCATGGGCACTGACGGGCGTGAGCACAGGTGGCAGGCCTCGGGCTGCGGGGCGGCACGCTTCCCACAGTGGTGCTCAGGCCTTCCGTGCGGCCCGGGGGACCTCAGCCCTGCTGCGGCGTCCCTGAGGACCTGCGTGGCGGCGGGGCAGCGAGTCCGCTGGTGCCCGTGCTGCCTGCAGCCAGGCAGGACTGCCTCGCTGCCGAGGAGAAGGCGGGTGCGACTGCATCTCGCTCAGTGGGCGCCTGAGCTGTACTTCCAGGTGGCGAAGGTCACTCAAAGTGGAAGCATCTCCAGGGTCATTTTCAATAGGAATAGACTGAATGCAGAAATAAAGTATTGCGTACTTAGAAAGGTGCTTTTCCAAATACCTTTTGGCTTTGAAAACTCTATTTCAGTGAACTGACAGTTGTCCCACCTGTGACGGTCGCCGGCTCTGGACACACAGTGCAGTGCCATCTCTGTCCTTCCTCAGCAGCGCCTCTCGGGGACTAGAAAGAGTTTTGTTGCACTCAGGGACCTGCCTTCAGCGAGAGGAGCCGGGCTCCGGCCAGGCTGCAGATGGGAGCCTGAATGAGTACAGGGCGTTGGCACGGTGGCCTCACCAGGGCGCCTTCCACGGTTCTCCTGTCTGTGGCGGCAAAGGCCACTTGAGACCAGAGGCCTCTGGCTGGGCTCCTCGGCCAGAAGCCTGGTGGCGAACACAGAAAGCCTCCCCGCTTCACTCGGCTCCCACCCAGGCTGGTGGACCGGCGGTGCGCGGCGTGGCTGCCCTCATGACACCATCCCAGGGCGCGGGTGCGCCCCGGCATGTGTGCGCCCGTCAGTCCACACGGCTTCTGCCGTCGTTTATTAGTTGAGTTCGCCCAGCTGCTTCTCGAGAAAGATGATGTTCTAATTATAATTACTCATGATTCAGTGAAGAATTAGTGGAATTTTTTCCTACGTCAGCAGCTGTAAGTATTCAGGCTTCTGTCTGTCCCCTTTGCCCTGTACACAAAACGTGCACATGGGCGTGGAGTGGGCGAGGCCCTGCGGCCTGGCCTCAGACACCTGGCTCGGCGGTGCGCTTCTGTGAGCCCCGTGACAAGCTGCTTTCCTTCCTCCTCCAGGCCCTCGTGTGGCTTGCTGGCTGCTGTAATTACGTAGTCTCGCATCTCTCCGTCTTGCCTGTAATCCCCAGCAAGAGAGCTGTTCCTTACATACTTGTGATACCAGGAAAATACTAATCTTTTTTTTCCAGCACTTGATTTGTGGAAATCTCAGTTCTCTACATTTCTCTGGAAACAGGCATCGCTGTTAGAGCAGGTGGCACTGACTCTCGTGACGTGGGGTCCACCTTTGTGTGTTAGTTTTTTATTTTTTTAAGGACTTTATTTATGTTTAGAGAGAGAGGAAGGGAGGGAGAAAGAGGAAACATCCATGTGTAGTTGCTTGTGCGCCCCCTATTGGGGACCTGGCCTGCAATCCAGCATGTGCCCTGACTGGGAATCAAACCAGCAACCCTTTGCTTTGCAGTCCAGCTCTCAGTCCACTGAGCCACCCAGCCAGGCCTTAGTTTTTTGTTTTTTTTTTAATTAGTATTCCAGAAGTAATACATGTTCATTGTAGAAAGTTTAGAAAGAGCAGAGAAACACAAACAAGAAAACGGGGAGTGTTTCATAGCTGTATTTTTTTTCCCTACATGTTCTCTTGGTTTGATTTGGTTTGCAAAATATGCTATATGTACACCAGCGTGTACCCCGGCTGTTTCTCCACCCAGCGCTGACTGTGTCTTTCCATGCTGTCATGCGTTCTGGTCACGGGTTGGTTTTTAATGGCAATATAACGGTCCATTGTTTGGTTCTATCATGATTTATATAATCAGCACCTAGTATTGAATATTTAATTATGGACTGTGGAGCAGTCTAAATTCATCTGTTACATAGGACACTGTGATGACTATTGTTTCTGGTTTAATTTTTGCACATCCAGGACATCTTTCTTGCGTGAAATTGTTACAGAAAGAATGCAGATACTGTTTGATATATACTGACAAGTCATCCTTTAGAAAGGCTGTCCAAAGCACTGCTCCCATCTGCCGTGTCTGGAAGTTTCTGTTTTAGTATCTTCAAGGTTGGAGGCTCTTTAATGATTTTTGACCATGGGTGTTTGCTTTTGGGAACTTCTTTGGCGTTTCTCTTTTTTTGGTTTTGGTGTTCTTGAAAGAACCCTGGCTCTGGGAAGAACGTTAACTCTCTGCCTTACCATACCCACCGTGATTCCTGGGTGCGGCGTTTAGAGTTTGGAGAGGCCTCGTGTCCCATTTAGGGACACGTCACTGTGTTGTCCGCTCGCCTCCATCACTGCCTCCTCTGTAGCCTCTGAGCCAGATGTTGGGGCCGAGGGCCTGAACACGCCTGCAGCGCCGGCGGGTCCGGCCGAGATGGCCCTCCGCTGGGGAGCGAGTGCAGCAGCTGGGTCTGCCGTGTGCTGGGACACGACTCGGGGGCAAGAAGGCATGCGCTCCTCGTGCATACAGACTACGTGCTGTGCCGAGCAAGAGAAGACGGGCTGGAGGCGGGAGGGCCGTGGCTGCGGGGCCGGGCGGGCTGTGGAAAACAAGCGGAGCTGTGCCGGGGGCAGCCGCCCCCAAGGCGATGAGAAGTCCCGGCACCCGTCGGGGGCACAGCTCCGTGAACAGACTGAAAACCACTGAGCTGTGCGCGCTCAAGGGCTGGCTGTGTGGCATGCGCATTAGACATCCGTAAGCTGTTCAGAAAAAGGAAAGGGACACAGCAAAGTACATGCTGTGTGGCTCCAGTTATCAGGCTCTCGGCAAAAGTGGTGTAGGAAGTAAAAGTTAGAAAAGTGGTTGGATTCGGGAGGATTGACTGTGGAGGCTGGTGGAAACGTTCTCTGTTTTCTGAGTTGTTCTTACCGGGTATATGCGATCGTCAGGACTCATCGAGCACGGGGAAGATGCGTTCTACTTGGAAACAGACAGACCCTGATGTCCTCTCCTCCCCCTTGTCCTCCTCCTTTTCTATTTTAAAAAGTATTTTGTAAAAGTCATTTCTCTGCTTTGTAGTATGCCCTTAACTTTCTGTCCATTGACAAAAATTCCAACCAGTCATCTGAGGATTCCGGCACGGCTGTTCCCAAGTCGCTTTGGGAAACCACCTTCCCAAAGCCAGAGGTTTGGTCCTCAGTAGGCACTGTCCCGCACACTCTAGAACAGCTTTAGAGAACTAGAGTAGCTCTCCCCCCACACATGACTGGGAATCTGTTCTGCCAGGGGAATTTCATTTGGGTGATGAACTTAGTCATTGTGAGACCGTGGGGCTTGTCATTTCCCCCTTCCAAGAGGAAGTACCTTGATACATGTGAAACTTCTTGACACGCTATGAAGATATTTTTGCAGGGCAGGGGACATTTTGGGAAGTTGTGCAGGCTACTACCTAGGTCGAATGCTACTCAGGTTTGTGGCGAGCGGGGACTCTGTGGGCACAATGACAGTGCTTGGCAGTGGAGGGCAGACTGCTGACCCACCTCGCTGTGCAGACTCAGTGGTGAGGAGTGGCCCTCATGCCTCACTGCTTTTCTCCTTTGTGGGGTGCAGGAGCTGGTCAGGCTCACCATTGAGAAGCAGGGGCACCCATCTCCAACGAGCCCAGTGAAACCCAGCTCCCCAGCCTGCAAACCTGACGGGTAAGTGCTGACCGAGCCCTCCAGGCGCTGGGGTCACGTTGGGTCTACACTCAGGGGGTGCCAGGCCGGCAGCGCACATCAGGCCGGCTGTTTGAGGCCCACATGCCTTTTCCGTCATGTTCTGGGATGTGCCTGGATTGCCTTCACATGTGTACAGCTCACACGTGCCTTGAAGTATTTCCTGGTCTCAAGGTTAATAGCGTGACTCTCTGAGGCTAGAGTGTGAGGGCCTGGTGGTGCACACCTTGCTCTAAGCAGCTCCCTTTCCACACTGGAAAGAAAGAGCTTTGAAGGTTGGGTTTTGGGGATTTGGCTTGAGAGCATTTGGCTTCATCAACTACAAGCCCCTAGTCCAAATAGAAAACAGACTCGGAGCATGCTGGGCAGCCTTTAGCTGGCCTAGTTGAAGGGGTCCCTGTACAGAGGAGGAAACAATGCAGAGTCCGGGGGCGTGGCCAGGCCCCTGCTGCTTGCTGGTGAGGGAGCCACACTTGAAAGCCCCCTCTGCATGCAGTGTCCAGGGCTCTGTGCCCAGGCGCCCCGCACCTAGTCATTCTCCTCCCCGGTCACATCCAGACCCACCTCGGACCAGCCTGTGCCCTGGGACCTTCTGTAACCCTAGGTTCTTTGCCATTCTCAGCCAGTCTGAGCTCCCCCTGACAGATCGAGAGGTGGAGATTCTGAACAAGACAACCAGCATGTCACAGTCAACCGAGCTGCTTCTCGACTCTACTGATGAAGAGGTGGCGCCCCCCAAACCCCCCTTACCTGGCATTCGGGTGGTTGATAACAGGTAATTTTCTATTTTTCCAGTACCCTCCTCTATTTATGACATAAGCTGATGAATGGGTGGGTAGAATGAGCCAAAAGGGACTTGGAGCCCAGTCCCTTGCTTCTTAGAAGCTTTGACAGCTTGACCTTCCTCGGGTGGGGCCCCTCTGGAAGACGCCGGGGCCCGGCCCCCACTCCTGGAGCTCCCAGCGCTCGCCTTGCACCCCGAGCCGAGCGAGAAGTGGTCCAGTGCGTTGTGGAAGGAGAAGAAAGGGTTTTTCTGATTGTAGTTTTTTGGCTTATCTCACAGGGTGACTTTGGCAGGAGAGTGGGGCGGGAGTGGACGGTGCGGGAAGCAGGTGCAAAGCGGCGAAGAGCGAGTGACTCTGTGCCCGCCTGTCTGTCTAAAGCGTTCTGTCCGGGTTGCTTGGGTTGATGGGTTTCTTGGTCTGCTTCAGCCCTCCGCCAGCCCTGCCCCCGAAGAAAAGACAGTCGGCCCCGTCCCCGACCCGTGTGGCCGTCGTGGCCCCCATGAGCCGAGCCACCAGCGGCTCCAGTTTGCCTGTTGGAATTAATAGGCAGGTAATGCAGCCCCATCAGGAAAACCGAGGGAGGCTCTGGGTCTGGGCATGTGACTCCTTCAGTCCCTTGCGTTAGTCGCCACACAGGATCTCTTAGTCCCCACGGAGGGGTGGGGACAGGGGTGGGAGGCTGGAGCCCAGGCAGGGCCGCTCCTGAGGACATCCGAGCTGAGCGCCAGGGCCCCCCAACTCCCGCCACACACCCCAGCATTCCTGCAGCCTTCCGTCTGGAAGCCACGGACGAGGTGTGTGAGTGCTGACATCAAAGGCGGGCGCCTCCCAGCCAGTGTCCGCGCGCCAGCGGCGGTGTTTTCTTCTCTAAGTAGACATTCCAACTCCCTCCTGCCACCCCGACTCTGTCGCCCTTTCTCAGAAGTGACTCGGGTTGTTTTTGTTTTTCACACGAGGACTTCGATGGGGACTGTTATGCCCAGAGGCGCCTGTCAGGAGGCAGCCACTCCTACGGAGGGGAGTCGCCCCGCCTGTCCCCTTGTAGCAGCATCGGCAAGCTCAGCAGGTCAGACGAGCAGCTGTCCTCTCTGGACAGGGACAGCGGGCAGTGTTCCCGGAACACAAGCTGTGAAACACTAGGTGAGCTGCAGGCGTCTTCGTCACCACTCCTGTCTCATCACTCGGTGGCTTCTTCGGGATCACACAGTGAAGTCAGTCCTTAGCTGTGTGACCTTGGCCAAGTCATTCAAAGCCCAGGCCTCAGTCTCCTCGCCCGTACAGCGAGGGTACCAGAATCTGCCTCTGACGGGGGTTGAGGGTTCAGGGGAAGGAACAGTGTGAAACCCCAGAGGAGAGGCTCCAGCGGTAGCTGCTACTGCGGCTCATCTGGCGGTGGGTAACTTGGCTCCCTTTGCCAAAATTAAGACTCCTCTCTGCTTGGAGCTATAAGTGAAGGGAAGACCCTGGCAGCTTCTGACAGAGGGGGAGGCGGGCGAGCGGCACGTGCCCGCCCCTCGTCGGTGCTGGCCGCCCGCGGCGTGGCCGTGTGGAAGTCAGACAGGCGTTTGGCATGAGGCTTGAAGAGCATCAGGCTGTTCACGTCCCGTAGTCTGGATTTCACATCTGAGAGTTTATCTTGAGAACGTAATCAGAGATTTATAGCAAGATTGCTGCCCAAGGACATTCATCTTGGCATCGTTAGGACTCGTGATAACTGGAAATGTCTGACTGCTCAGGAATTCAGACAAATTATGATACAGCCGTTTAGTGGAATGATACATAGCTATTAAAAATGAGTTGTCATCTATTGACTGGTGGACAGAATCCTAGACTACTTGCATAGCATTTTCTCGGTTCAGTTAAAAAAAGAATTCTGTGTGGGGAAAAAAAGACTTTTAAGGAAATATATCAAATTGTAAACAGATTACAGTTAGATTACAGGACTGCAGGTGATTTTTATATTTTTATATATATTTCTTTTGGCCACATTTTCTACATGGGTTACACATTTTCTTTTTAACTAAGAAGTTTAAAAAAATATAGGAAAAGTTCAAAGTATAAGATAGCAAAGAGCTGCATTCCCATCTGCTTTGACTGTTACAAGCACATAAAGCTTGTGAACATAAGCTTTTCTTCTTATGAAAGCAGCAGTTCTTCTGAGTGAAGAACATAAAATAAAGCGCGCAGGCCTATGTAGATGAGAGGAGAAACACGTTTTTGTTGTGCTGTAGTGAATAGGACTGGGCGCAGTGAGGGACGGGTCTTCCTGTGGGGTCTTGTGGCTGACGGCTTTGCCTTTCCTGTTGTGAACACAGATCATTATGATCCTGACTACGAATTCCTTCAGCAAGACCTCTCGAATGCAGACCAGATACCTCAGCAAGCGGCCTGTAACCTTAGCCCGTTGCCGGAGTCTGTGGGGGAGTCCGGGTCCCCGTTTCTGGGCCACCCTTTCCAGCTGCCTCTTGGCGGCTGCCCCCAGCCCGACGGGCCCCTCGCCTCAGGGCAGCAGACGGACGCACCGCCCGCCCTCCCCGAGAAGAAGCGCAGGAGCGCGGCCTCCCAGACCACGGACAGCTCTGGCTGCAGGGTGTCCTATGAGCGGCACCCCTCCCAATACGACAACATCTCTGAGGACGACCTGCAGAACCCAGCCTTGGTCCAGCCCGTCCCCTTCACGCCCTTTGCTGCTATTCTCCCCTTCCAGCAAGGAGGTTCCTCAGCCTCGGTTGAATTTGTGGGTGATTTCACTGTTCCTGAGTCAACAGGCGACCCAGAAAAGCCACCTCCGCTGCCAGAAAAGAAAAACAAACACAGTAAGCTTTCGTCACGCTGTGGTCAGGAGGCATGTTTGGCACCCTAAGTCGGTGGTGGGTTTTATTTAAGCGTGAGACCAGAATCAAGCCGGTGGGCTCCTGAGTCCATGAAAGATAGGACCGGAGGTGTGCGGGCACCTCCAGGGGCCGGCGTGTTGGTGAGCGTGTCTAAAGCCCGGCAAGCCGCGCTCTCCCCACCACGGCAGAGCCCGGCCTGGCCTCCCCAGGCCCAGGGGGTTTGGCCCCCTGTAGGTGGCAGTCAGTTGATCTTCCAGCCTGAGCACACGGTGACAAAGAGAAACGAGGGTCATGGCATTTAGGGTGCTGTTAGAGCAACTGTGGGTAGAGCAGTTGGCAGCTGTGAATTTCAGGGGAGCTTCCCACAGCCCCCAAGGGCGCTCAGGCTCCGGACAGCGTGCTGGGAGGCTGTGCAGAGAGGTCCCTGCTAGCCCTCCGCCTTCTGGTGCAGGTGCTGAAATGTCACGTAATGAGTTGGAATCAGACAGCCTGAGGACACATCTTGGACCAGATATTGTAATGCATGATGTTATGGGGGCCCAGGAGTACAGCTGAAATTTTGGATTTTCATCTTTTGAATATTTCCAGCTGTGAATTTGCTAAGTAGGGTTGTATCGCGTTTGTTTTTTTTTGCTGGCTCTCCACCTGCACCACATGGCCTGTCTCTCTGCCCCGCTCCCCACTCCACCAGCACAGCTCCGCTTTGTTCTTGGCCGACCTGCTGTCACCATTTAGATGTGTGTGGCCCTGTCAGCCCACAGCCAGGGTGCCCCGGCCTCGGGTAAAGCATCCAGCGGACAGCTTCTACATTCCAAGTTCCCCCATGAGAGCCTTGGTGGGCTCTGCCTAGGGCAGCCCCTCCCAAACAAGAGGAGACCGGGCGAGGCTAACTGCACATAGCAGGGACCCACCCAAGGGCCAGCTGGGTGGGCCGTGCACGGCGGCGGCCACGGAGGACACAGCGTGTTCCCAGCTCCTCACTGGGTGTCACCCAGCTTGTGTCATGGCCTGAGCGGTGCGGTCCCCCAGCTGGAGGGAGAGAGCTGGCTCTGTGAGGCTCATGATGTCGCTCCCAGCTGTCGCATACGTTGGCTGTTCCGAAACCAGGGCCCTCGTCCAGGGAGCTGCAAATTGCAGCAGCAGAAACGTGCCCTCCCGTGCCCCTCCCTCTGCACAGGCAAGCGCTTCGGGAGCTGTTGGCCTCTCCCTTCCGCCTGCCTCCCCTCGACCCGAGCCACATGCAGCTTTGGGTTCACTCCCTTTACTTTCTTTTCCTTTTCTGGAATCCTCTGAACCCAGAGCGCAGGGCAGGACTGCACCTGTGCAAACGGCAGCAGATGCGAGGTGCTGCCTGGCGCTCCGAGCAGGGATGGGCGGCAGTCTCACAGGGCTGGAGAGAGGAGAAGGGGTGGGAGCAGTAGCCGCTCCTCCTGCAGAACAAGCATGTCTTCAGAGGCAGCAGTGTCTTCTGTTAACCTAGGCTTCATCTCATCCATCAATGTCTGTAGCACTTGCGCCTGCAAACACTTCAAACTCACTGAGAGTTTACGGCATCACGTGCCCTGGGCCATAGCTTCACCCACCCTGCAGTTGGCCTTACTACCACCTGGCTGGAAGGGTGCCGTGAGCTCCCATTTCATAGATGAAGAAGCCGGGCACGAAGGAACTGAGCCTTGCCCAGGATCAAGAAGACCTGGGCCGCAGAGCAGGCCCGCGCGCTCAGCCCGGGGCCCGGCCTCCCACGCAGAGCAGGCAGGGCGTACCCCTCCAGGCTGAGGCCCCCTCCCAGATGCTGAGCCCCAGGAAAGGACCCTCAACTTGAGGCTCTCTGAGGCTTGGTCCTAATCTCAAGTCCACTTTTCACGTCCTGAGGCAACACTTGGAGAGTCCAGTCTGTGACCCCATGGACCCTCCCCCCTCAGTCGCTGAGAGGAGGAAATAATCATCCCAATACCCAGCTGATGCCGACAGCTCATCCCAATGTCCCAAAGCAGCCTCGTCCTTCACTTGCTCTGATGTCCTCAGGGTCCCCAGCCCCCTTTGGTGAGCCCACAGGCCCTTGTGCCAGGGAAGCTTCCGGTCCTTCTCGTTTGCCAGAGGCCGTGAGCATTACTGCTGCTTCTATGCGTGGTTAGCAGGTCTCTAGGGGGACTTTTAGGGGGGCGCGTCTGACCTGCGCTTCCCGTGGTGTTCAGTCTCCACAGGGAGCCAGGGGTAGGCCTTCAGGGTCAGCTTCGTAGGCCCTGGTGGTGCCGGCTCTGCAGAGTGCGGGAAGAGGCGTGGTGGGGCTCGGGAGGGGCTCACAGCCACAGTTTAGCAGCACCGTGGCCAGCCTTGTGGGGGCACCGTCCTTGCCCACCATCTTTTACGGCCAATTTCGACTCCATGTTTATTAGAGCTAAGACATTCTTCCTGATCCTTGTAAATAAAGAAGGTGACTTTGAGCCCGTCCCTCAGTGAAGAGCACCAGAAAGGCTTGCCTGTGGAGGCATTTGCTCTCCGCCTTGACCCCAGTGCCGTGGAGAAGAGCCAGGCTGCCTCCTGCCCTCGTGGTTGCTTCCCCCAGCGCAGCGCCTCTCCTTTAGCTGGCTGGCCCGCTGGGGCTCCAGGGAAGCCCCAGGCTTTGGAGTTGCTTGAAAAGACAAAACCAAGTCCTGCAAAGCTTCCCATGCCACTTTCTCTGGGTGTCGGTATCTCAGCTCCACCCAGCAGGTGTCCGGGCACTTGGGTGTGACCCAGCAGGGAAGGCACCCACTCGGGATGGTGACTCAGATCTCTGCCCCCTGCACCTGCCCACACGCATTTCGGTTTCTTTGCCTCCAGACCCGGGGCCCTTCCTCTTTCCAGCTCTCATTGTCACTTTAACACTCTCTTAGTGTGGGAGCGGCCACTCGGTGAGCAAAGTTCTCAGTGCTTGTTCCTGCCCTGGGGGCAGGGGGGCGTGGCCGCGCCTTTCCCTCCACACCTCGACTTGGCCGTGGGGCACGCCAGGTGCAGGGCCCAGCTCACACCAGGTGCAGGACCCAGCTCACGGTGGCTGCTGGGGGAGGAGGGGCTTCTGCCCCAGCCCAGCCGTCAGGCTTCTCAAGTAGGCGGGCGTGGGGGGGGGGGGGGGTGCTGGGCGCAGTCCACTCCCAACCGCTGCTTCTCCCAGAACCCTCTGGAGTCTCAGAAGGGCCTGGCTGTGCAGAGGGGACTCACGTCACTAAGCCCGAACGTCAGGAGTGAAGAGTACAAGGGTGCAGCCACACAAGAAGGTGCCTGCAAGGATGAGGTCACTGAGATGTGACATCTGAGCTCTTTGTCACTGACTTCGTACCTCCTGGTGGGTGGAGTCCCTGCTGTTGTAGGTGTGGGTGCTTCAACACTGTGCAGGGAAGAGAGCCTGCCCCGGGGTGGGCTGTGTGGGTGCAAGCAACTCTACCAGGAGGCAGCAGCTCGGCATCAGGAGGCAGCAGCTCGGCATCAGGTGGCAGTGGTGGCGAGGGCTGGGGTTTCCTGGAGGGTTTCTTTTTTTAAGGCCTTTTTTTTTTTTTTTTTTGAGAAAGAGAAACATCAATGTGTGGCTGCCTCTTGAGCGCCCCCTCCTGGGAACCTGGCCTACAACCCAGGCATGTGCCCTGATTGGGAATCGAATCGGTAATTCTTTGGTTCATAGGCTGCACTCAGCCCGCTGAGCCAGGGCTCCCAGAGGGTTGTTATGGAGGACTTTTCCACCCTTCACCCTCCCGAGGTGGTTTCATACTTGCAGCTGGAAGGGGAGAGTGGAGTGGAGTTGCTGTATTTCTTGCACACCCAGTGGGCGCTTTACAAGCTCCACCCCAGCAGCTTAGCCGGGCTTCACAAGTCACCAGGTAGAGATGGGCTGAGGGACACGTGTCCTGTTTGTTCATTCATTCTATGCATCTTGCAGACGGACACCTGCTGTGTGTCAGCCACGACAGCTTGTGGCCCCGCCCTCCTGAAGCTCGGACTTTCCTGAAAGTGAGAGGCTGTAAATCCTAGTGCATCGTCTTTGAAATGCACCCTGCACCAGACCTCTGTCAGCCCCACCCCCCACCCCCACCAGGGCCTCTCACTGGACAGCCCCCTCCACCCCCCACACTGGCAGACGGCCTTCTCCAGACAAAGCGGTTGCAGGCACACCTGGGGGACCCCCTCCAAGGGTCCCTACCAGTTCAGCATCAGGTCTGCTTCCTGGCCGGTTCCGCCTCCTGCTGATCATCTCGTCTCCTTCACGGTCCCCTGGACCCCACGCCCCTCTGGCCTTTGGCCTGTAGCCTCATGTGGGGGGCTCTTCCCCATCCTCACATAGCTCATCCATCTTCTAGACAAGCACCCCCATCACCCCCCACGTCCCTGTGCCCCAGGGGCGTTTGCCCCAAACTTCGCTGCTCCTGGGCCTGTTTCTGTCTCCTGGGGGGCGGGGCAAATCCCCAGGGCCAGAGGACTTGTTGTGCTGGCCTCTGTGTAGGCCCAGCCCCTGGGTCAGTGCCCAGCACACAGTAGGTGCTCAGTAAAAATTGGGGGAATGAACGACACCCTCAGGTAGCCCCTGGCAAATGGGAGGGGCGAGGGGCTCCTGTGTGCATGAGGCTCGGAGAAAGTGCGGTTAGGCTGGGCCTGAGCCGCAGGAGGGGAGGGCCCGGCTCAGGCTGGCAAAGCGCAACGGGAGCCACCATGCGGATGTCTGCAGGTGGTCCGGGAACCGAGGGGCCAGCTGGGCGGCCCGTGAGCCCCATCTGCACAGTCCGTGCCCTTCCAGTGCCAGGAAACCCCCAGGGCTTTGCAGCAAGAGCGCCGGATGCCCCGGCATGCTTTTTACAAATAGACTTTGTTTCTTAGAGCAGTTTGGGGTTCACAGCAACGCTGAATGGAAAGTACAGCGCGTTCCTGTGTATTCCTGTCCCCACCCCCCACCACATGGCCTCTCTGCTGTCACCCTGTCCGCCCGGACACCACGTTTGTGACATCCAGTGAGCCTGCACTGGCGTGTCGCTGTCACCCAGAGCCGAGACCCCCAGGGCTCGCTCTTGGCGTCCGTCCCCTGCGTTTGGACGTGCGTGCCCACTGCAGTAGCGGCACCCAGGGTGGTCTCGCCACCCCGGCTGCAGTGACAGACCAGGTCCCTGTCCCGCAGTGCTGGCCTACATGCAGCTGCTCGAGGACTACTCGGAGCCGCAGCCGTCCATGTTCTACCAGACGCCGCAGAGCGAACACGTCTACCAGCAGAAGAACAGGCTGCTCATGGAGGTCTACGGCTTCACCGACTCCTTCAGCAGCGCCGACGCGCCCCCGGAGCTGGCGCCGCCCCCCGCCCTGCCTCCCAAGCAGCGGCAGCTGGTAAGCAGCCCCTCCCCTGTCCCTCTCTGTGCTCCCCCGGTGACCAGAGCTTCCATCCTGGCAGGTCTCGGGAACAAGATCATCCTCTTCCCAGGGGACAGGTTTAACCCTCCCTCCTTCCAGGTGGGGCCCTGGGCTGATGGGAACTCGCCACACCCCACGCGGGGCCCTCCGGTCCCACGAGCAGCTCATGTGCTCACATGCAGGCAGCCTCCTGCTCTGCCACCTCCCTGCCCCCACAAGCAGCCCCGCGCAGCTGGGACTGGCCGGTTCGCTTTCTCTGCTGACAGCCTCCTTCATTATGTTCCCTCTTCCTTGGTGCCAGCGTAGACCTCCTCGAAAGGGGGACTCATCACATCACAGGGCAGGGTCTGTGCAGGGCCGTCTGTGGACTTGATTTACATAATGAGCCTAACTCTGTAGAGTGGCTTACACCCCCCACCCCGGCCAGGGGCCCCAGTGAAAACCAGCTCTGTTGAGGCAGATGGCTTCAAACAGCCACGTGCGTCGCGGGCACAGCACCTGCTCCTCTAAGAACACCTGTGTGAGGACTGCGTGCGGGGTGGGGCACCCGGGAGGTTCCGGGGCTGGGCAGGAGCACACGTTGGCTGTGCCTCTTTCCTGCCCCTAAACCTTTCTCTCTTGGCTGCCTGTGGACTGGCCAAGTGCACCCTGGTCAGGTTCTAGAGCCCAAACACCCCATCCAGCCGTGCCTTGCCAGAAGGTTGTGCCCAGCAGGGGTTCTGGTCTTTCTCAGAGCACCCCATGCTGCTGGTGTGCCCACATGCTGGCTGGGCAGGGAGTGTTTCATTGAGGAGGGACCAGCGTGGCTAACCGGGCTACCTCTCAGGCGTTGCGGTGGGTGCCTCAACTTTTCTGGGACCCAGCCCTGACTAGAGGACAGAGGTCCCTGGGTTCCTCCCCGTGGCCGCTTGGGGCTGGAGCCCACACGCAGCCTTTCGGGAGACAGCATGCCGGTGAGGGAAAAGCCAGGCTCGGGCTCGGGAGCCCTGCGTTCCAGCCCTGCTGCTGGCCAGTCACACCGTGGCTCTTCCCTGTGCTGCCCACCCCACGGATGCCTGAATGTGCCTGAACATGAATGTAAATTGCTCTAAAAATGTCTTGGAAGGGGATCTTCTCCACAGAAATACAATGCCGGCCCCAGAGACCCCTCACCTAAACTGTCCGCTTGAACAGCTGGACCAGGTCCCGCTGCGATTTGAAATGCTCTCAGCCCCTCTGCGGGTGCCGTTGGGCACCTGTGCTAGTGACCCCTCAGGAGCATGCTGGGCGCCGCCTGTTGGGAGGGCTCTCTGGGCCTGGCTTTCACCAGGCCGGCAGGGTGGGCATGAGGGGTGCCAGGGAGAGGCCTGTGGGGCCCCGGGAGCTGAGCAGACACCCTCCAGAGACCCTCTCTGTACACACTAGGCTTCCATGGGGCTTCGCGTGGTCCTTCCCACCACCCCGCCGTCCCCACTTGGAGTAACCTGAGGCTGTCGGGGCTGGAGAGACGTCCTCAGAGCCCACCGCGAGGAGTGGGAGAGCTGAGGACAGCCCAGGTCTGGCGGAAGCCCAGGCACACCGTGCTGTGCCCTGGGCAGGGACTGGCATGCCCTCTCTCGCGTGCAGGCTCCGGGAGGGCCGTCCCAGTTTGTCACTGGCCCACACGCACTGTGGAAGGCACGGCTCTAAGTGCTCAATGCGTTCACAGCCCTGCACAGTGTCATGTCCGTTTCACAGGTGAAAAGCCTGAAGCCCAGGGGGCTTTAGGTGATGCCCAAGGTCAAAGAGGTCACAGGTGGCAGGGCCCAGACTCAAACCCAGGCAGCCTGGCTCCGGTCTGCACTCCACCAACACACAAGCCACCACGTGATCTGCACCCGCCAGGGAGGAACTGGGGCCCTGAGCCAGCCAGAAAGCGGGGCTCAAACCCGCTCGGCCTCCCTTTTCCACTTGCAGTAGATGCAGTTTCTGTGAAAGTTAGTGTTGAATCTACCATGAGGAAACGAAGGGGGTGGCCCCTTGTCCAGGTAGCCTTGGCGGGCGTCTCATCCCCGAACTGAGCCAGGAAGCCACCGTCCCCAGACCGTCCCAGCAGAGCTGGGCCGCAGCCCCTCAGCCTGTGCGCGCATGCCTGACCGTTCTCTGCTTCTCTCCCTCCTTCCCGCCTTCTCCCTCTGTCCAGCAGGCCTCCTATGCTGCTTCTTCCTTCTCCTCTGTCTCCTACTGTGTCCAGCAAACTAAAGTGGCCTTCACCCCCGAGGACAGCAGTGCCACTCAGGGCCTCAGTGTGTCCGTCTCTAACTCCTTTCTCAGCCGGCACGGCAACTTACCTGTGCCCTCGGTGAGTCGCTCCCCGCCGCTCTTTACCTGCAAACCGGTGAGCGTGAACTTTGATGCGTAGCCTCTGCCTCCCGACGCGTGTGTGACGGCCATCGCCACTCCTGCTGCCCTGCAGGTCCCCGCACCCGGTGGGACAGGGAGCGGAGGCAGCTCTCTGTGCTGAAGGGCTGTGTGGAGGGGGGCGCAGGGTGGGAGTAGGGATGGGCCACACTTGCAGCATTGTCACGTGGGCATAAATGTGGAGGCGCTGTGGCCTTTTTATTTTGACCTCCCCTGGGGCCAGCCCTCTACTTTCTGTGGTTAAAAAGAAACTTTCCTCCCAAAGGAAGCGTGAGAGAGCTGGAGTCAATTAGCTTTTGAGGGGCTGTATCAGTTAGCTTTTGCTGTGTGACAAACCACCCCAAGACCTAGTTGCTTTGAACTGCAGTAACCATTTCTCGTTCCTCAGGATGCAGGATGGTAGGGGGACAGGGCTGAGCTGGCCCGGGCTGACCTGGCTGTACTAGCTAACATGCCTGGAGCCCCAGCTGGGACAGCCGGGCTGAGCTGGCCGCAACCCACGTGATCCGTCGGCCCCGCTCAGGCCAGCCTGGGCTTCTTCACAGGGCCGCTGGCAGGGTCCCCAGGAAACAAATGGGGGCGTGCAAGGTGTCTTAAGACCTAGCTCGACATCGGCACTCTGCCACATCTGTCGCATCTGTCGCGTCCCCTCAGGTCAGTCCCAGGCCAGCCCAGGCTCCGGGAACAGGGAGGGAGATGCCCGTCTTGGCGGGAGCTGCTGGCAGAGGGGCCTGGGTGCAGGAGGGGGAATGTTTGTGGCCGTTTTTTTAAGCAGTTTTCTTCTGAAACTTGGGACATGAGCTATTTAGGAGGCATAGAGCTGGTCTTGCTGGAATCTGCATCTGTCCAAAAACCATCCATCCACCCGTAAAGGGGAACTGACCAGCCATTGTTCCCCTTTAATCTGTCCAAGTGACGATGGGCGACAGGGAAGAGCTGGGGGGGCAAGGCGCCGCGCTGGCGCGCCGCCGCGGCGGGCGCATCCTGGGGCGGTCGTTCGTCGTCGCCCCCCCACCCCCGAGCGCCCTCCCCTGGGGATCACGCTTTCACTGGCCTCTTCTTTTGTGAACAGGAGGATTAGAGACGTTCTTAGGAGGCTGCCTGGCACACAGTAAGCTTAGAAATTCCCACCACTGTTCTTGCTTTTAGAGTGGTGGGTCCGAGTGTCGGTTCTGTTCTGATTCTGTACCTGAGAACTTGGGCCAGCGGCTTAACCACCGTGGACTTCCCCCAGCCCCGCCTACAGCAGTGAGGTCGCCCTGTGACTTTCAGAGACGTATCCCAGCTCAGGCTCCATCTCTGGGACTGCCCCGTGCCCAGGCTGAGGCGGCCCTGCCTGTGGAGAGGGCCTTGGAGTGCATTCTTCTGGGGGCACCGGGGCCTGGCTTTGCAGAGCCCTCTGCCACCCTACGCTTGCCACAGGCTGAGCGCCGCTTTCCCTCCCTGCGGCCCACCCGCGCCCAGATGCCCTCCGTCCCCCGCGGGCCCTTCTGGCGGGTCCCTGTCACAAGTGTGTGCGGCTTGGCCCTTAGGCAGTCCCAGCTCTATTTTTCTCCCCTCTATGAGCAAAAAGTGAGTGTGAATTATCTGAAGAGTACCTATAATGTCCCTTTTCAGCGTGTGGGGTTACAGGACTGTCAATGAATCGGACTGTTTGCTGCAGAATGAAAGAATATGTGAGGGCATTTTAAGTTTAAGTTTGGCTGTGAGACCGTCGTAGACCTCAGCCTGGGACTTGCGGAGTCTAAGGCACGTGGCTTCGGAAATACTAGATTCTTAGCACCATCTCCACAGAGGAGCCCAAGGGAAGGAGCTAATGAAGACGCTTTGTTTCTTTAAAAGGAAGGCCGCCCCCAGGCCCCAGGCCAGGAGCAGCGGCAGCAGCCCGTGTTGGGAATGTTTGCCATCCGGTTCGGCGCAGCCCCGATGCGGGCTCCCTGCGCCCTCTGCCTCCCTCCAAGACGGGCCCGGCCGAGGGCGGGCATTGCTCCCAGAGCAGCCCCACTGCCCGCTTCTATCGTTCTGGGCCTGTCACCAGGCCCGGGTGGGGTTTCGAGGGGCGCCACTTAGAGTGCAGCCGTTGTCAGATCTGAAGACACTCACCCTGTCCCTGACCCAGTGACCCGCTGTGCCCCCACGGGGTCCAGCCATTGAAAACCATCTTGCCGAGGGCGCCTGTAGAGCAGTAACTGGCATTGGCCAACCGAGGTTGGAGCAGGCGTCAAAACAGCGTCCTCGCTCCCTCCTCCTGGGGTCCCACAAGCACTGGGCCTCTCCTCCGTGGGTCAGAGCGTGCAGGGCGGCCCCCTCACCCGGGAGAAGCGCTTGCCGTTCAGCAGGCCGAGGGAGACGTGCGCCGGGGCCTCGTGCTAAGGCCAGGCAGGGGTGACGTCAGAAGTACAGGCCATCGGTGGAAACCCCATGGGCCATGGAGCCAGGCGAGGTCAAGCAGAGCTTTTTGGGGGGGAAGTATGTCTTGCATTGTGGCTTGAAGGACGGTTAGGATTTCAGGGAACAGAAGGTCAGGGGAAACAAGTCAGAGAGGCGTTCCACACTGCTCTAGCTGGGTGGCTCGGTTGGCTGAGCGGCTGCCCTCAAAGCAAAATGTCGCCGGTTCAATTCCCAGTCAGGGCACAGGCCTGGGTTGCAGGCCCGGTCCCCAGTTGGGGTGCATGTGAGAGGCAGCCAATTGATGCCTCTCTCATATCAATGTTTCTCTCCCTCCCTTCCCCTCTCTTTCAAAATAAGTAAATAAAATCCTTAAAAAATATATATGTACATATATAATATGTATGCATATTCATTCCACATTGAGAGGCCTACCTGAAGGAGGGGCTCATGAGTCTAGCGTACAATCCAGAAGGTCACCTCGAATGTGAGCACTCGAGGGCTGAGGTCAGGGGACAGCCTGCTGAAGGGCAGTGACGGTAGCCAGCCCTCCCACGTGTCCTCAGTTCGCCCTGTGGGCTTCCCTGAGATTGGCTGCTTCCAAGCGGCTCCCCCGACACCCTTGGGGCCTCAGGCCGGGCCTTCCCTGCCCCCACTGCCCGCCTGCCGCTTGTCCCCCAGGCGACTCTGCTCCTGGTCCCGGGCGCTGCCCTCCCTCCTTGGCCGTCCTCCCCCGGGCCCACCCGGCTGTCTCGTTCCGCGGAGGGTTCGCCCCCGTCCGCAGGCGTCCGCGCCTGCCTGGCCTGTGCCGTGTCTGGGCATCCCCAGGATGTGCGCGCTCAGACTGGCAGCCACACTTGCTCTGCCATGTCGGGGGCGTCGAGACCCTCTGTAGGAAGAAGGCGTTTGGGGGAGGGGCGGCTGCGAGGCAGGGAAGACGTGAGAAGTGGGGTGCAGCCTCCTCGGGCCAGAGGCGGCCTCATTGTCCTGTTTGGTTCTGATTCTGCAGGTCCTCGTGGGGGCACTGCTGAGTATTTGAGTGGTGGGTCCTCCCGAAAACAGCTCTCGGACATGTTGCTGTCCCCGGGCTCTCCCTCGGCTGCTCATACCCCTGGGTTGCCTGCCATGTCCCCACTGCGCCCAGGGCCTCCCCCACCACTCCAGCGCCATCCGTCCCCCGCCACAAACTTCCCGTGGGCCGCCTCCTGCCGCGGCCCTTCTCTGATTCCGAGCCTGGGGGACGAGTCTTAAAGGTTGGATTGGACCCGTATTCGTTTCCTCCCGGCAACCGGGGCGCCTGAGACTCTCCGTGACCGTCAGGGCTGCCGGTGCCTTTCAGGTTGGTGTTAGAAAAGCCGCGGTCCTTTCCGCCACACTCTGTGCTGCCTTGCCCTTTCTTTGCTCGCTGCCAGGTATGCGATCACCAAGGTACCTGTTCAGATGCTAGACTCTGTTGAAATGTTTCTTTACCATCCTGGTTTCCATAAGGAGTCTGGATAAGTAAAACTGCTCCAAGACCCAGGTTTTGAGTAGAACTTGAGAAATAGCCATAATGACTCATTTGTTTTAAAAAAGACCTTTAGGGTAAGAAAATGAAGTGTGTAGCAGTTTGAGGACTTTGTTGAAAGGGAGGGGTCTCAGAGCGGCCGGACCCTGGTTTTCTGTGTCACTCTAGACGCCCTCACCGGCAAGCCTGCGCCTCGGGCACTGCGTGTCTCTGCCACGCTGCCCCTCCTGTGGCCGCCCATAGGGCCCAGCCCTTGAGACACACACGACTCCTGAGGTGCCACTTGTGTGTCTGTCACTCACGCACTCCTCACTTCCTGTCGCCAGCCAGCCCTGAGCGTGACCCAGCAGCCATCACGGAGGCCGTGGACCCTCGGCCGACAGGAGAGGGGCAGAGGCAGGAGGCAGACTGGAAGGGGGAGGTGAGGAGAGGGCAGGCAGGGCAGGCAGGGCAGTGCCCGGCAGGAGCAGGGGGCCCGAGTCCCCAGGGCGCCTGGGCCGCGCGGCCCAGCGCGGTGTCTGTGCCCTCGCGCTGGAAAAACAAGCTCCCGCCTGTCTTGCCTCTGTCCCTTGTTTCTCCCTGATGCCATCGCGTCTTCACTGGCTCCCTGTGCTGGGGAGAGCGAACTCTCCTGGGGGGGGCAGTGTCCAGGGGCAGCCCTGGTGGCCCGGAGGTGGGACAGGCTTCTCTGAGCTGCGTCTCTGGCCGGGCCTTGTCCTGTCGGCCAGCCGGCCTGCACAGCCTCGGGGAGGCGGGCTGCACCTCTCCCGGCTGCGGCTCATGTGGCATGTAGGCATTTCCGGTTACTCGAGTCATAGACTCTCAGACTCTGTCGCCTTCCTGGGGCCTTGCCTCTGAGTATGGTCCACAAGTGCAAGGGTAGGCGTCTCCTCACTAGACTCTGTGCTCCCTGGGATACGAAACCTGTCCCCATGCCTCTGGCAGGACAGGCACTCGGTGGCCGTTCTCTCGTCTGGCTGACCCCCGCTGCTCTCCACCCTGGTTGCTGTGAATGACCCCCCATCTACGGAGTTGCCCAAGCAAGAAACGATCATCCTCTTGTCTTTCCTCCCTGGCCACATGCACCACCTACACGCCGCGCTTCCACATGACACATGCACACCCGGTCCCCACGCCCTGCTGCGCTTTCCCCCAGACGCCCGCTGCCACTCCCTTCCTGCCCCCAGCGTGGCTCTGCGAGCTCCACGCGGCCTTCCTGCCACTGTGGTCAGGCAGCCTCCTTCCCCTTCTAAGTACTTCACTGAGACTGACGGGTCAGCCGGTCACTGCAGAACCAGGTCCAGGGTTCCCGCAGTCCTCTCCCCACCCGTCCCGTCCCTGCGCCTGCGTGCCCTCCGCTCCCCGGGCATGGACCCCTCGCCACCCCCACACCTACCCGCCTCTCTCTCCTCTCCCCACCCTTCCCCACCGTACCGTGTCCACGCTCGCTCTGTGGAGCTGAGCGTGCCCCACCTGCTCGCTCAGCCTCGGTTTCCCCATCTGTCCAGAGGGGGCATGAAATGGGGAGATTAAAGGGGAAACACATGGAAAGAACATAATGTAGTGTGAGGCACTCAACTGGCACTTAGTAAAAAGGGACGTATTATAACATATATTTATTATCACGTCGGGAGGTTGTTTGTTTCTTTCTCTTTAATGTCCAGGTTCTTTTTCTCAAGGTAGTAACTCCTGTGAGCTTAGGGACTGGGCTCTTCCCACGCTTATAGCACAAGACATGGCTCAGGGCCGAGCCAGCAAGTGGCAGGTGCTCGGTGATGCCAAACTGACCCGGAGGACCTTACGTGAGCAGTGACTGGGGAGCCCTGTCGGCCTCTCCCTCGCCCCTGCCCCAGCCCGGCTTCCCAGCAGCTCGTCGGAAGAAGCCAGTGCTGACTCATCACATGACAGCCTCTCCGTTCCCAAGAATCAAGACTTGCTGGTCCCTGGTGTGGCCGAGACCCTGGTTTCTTCTTCATTTTCCTTCCCTGCTGACCTAAGAGGCTCTGGCTGGTGGCCGTCTGGCCCAGGTTTGGCCCAAGGATTTCACAAGTAGTTCCTGTCTGCTGGGCCTGCCGGGGGTGTTCACGCTGTGCCTTTCCGCCCTGCCTGCAAGACCCAGTGCTGTGTGGCCAACACCGCCTCTCAAGTATGAAGTCTGGATTCGAGCCCACTGTGACCTTGACGCGGCCTTGGGGCAGGAGGCACCCGCACACCAGCACCCGCTGTGGGTTCCTGAGACCCTCAGGAGAGCATGCGGGGTCCACCTCTGTGCAGGGCCACGGCCCTGGAGGGGACCATTCCCGCCTGAGCCCAGGCCCACCGGGCTGGCCTGTGTGGACAGCCAGGGCTGTGTCAGGAGGCAGGACTGGTCCCCACCCGAAGGTCCTCACCGCGGGGGCTGGCAGATCATCCTCCATCCCTGGGCCTTCCTGCCCCTCCCCCCAGAGGCTCCCTGACTCTTGGTAACGCCCACGGCATTGTGGGCGGCCAGGGCTCCAGACCAGCTTCAGCCCCAGGGGTGCTGCAGGTGTCCTGACTCCGTGACCGTCGACTGGGTCCTTGGGGAGGCCTTACGGTGACATGAGCCCTAGGCGTGCTGTCCACACATACCGTTGTCTCCCTGTCGGGGCCCCTGCCACCGCCTGGGGATGGAGCGCTCACCCCCAGTCCAGAGAGGGAGACGCCGGACGGGAGAAGCTGGACTCTCTGCTCGGAGTGTTCGGGACAGCTGCGGGGAGAAGCCAGGCCCCCATCGTGAAGGACAGCGCTGGGCCGATGTTACGAAGTGCTTCGTTGCAGTAAGCGATCGCCGAGACCCGGGAAGGCTGGGCAGAGAGGCGGTCCCCGGCGGCCGCCGTCAGGAGGCCTGGCGCCCCGACGCGGGCAGAGTGGAGCCACGGGCCCTCTGTGCAGCCCCTCTGTGCTGTCTGACTCCAAGCTGAGTAAAAAGCAGCTCAGTCAGATTGCTAGGCCTGAATCCAAATCATTTTTTTTAAATCGGTAGCAAGTCTGTGAAGAGTCGGCGCTGTTCAGGTCAGTGTTTAGTGACCGCACAGGGCGCCCTGCTGTATATTGGAGGCATTTGCGAGAGTCTGATTAGCCATGAAACCATTGGCCAAAAATGCAGTGCTTTCGAAGAAGGTCTTAGGATTTAGGTTGCAAAACTCACAGGAGAAGAGAAGGACCGAACTTCTACTTCGCCTGGCCTACTGCCTAAAACTCTCCCAAGCAAAAGACGTTGATCTTTTACACCCATTGTTATAAAACACTAGACTTGTCAGGTGGTTTTTAAAAATATACTCCACCCCGGAGTTCACTCAGAGATGTGTCGGACCCCGCCGTGGCCCCGGTGCCGCCCTCAGTCAGGCGAGCACAGCAGGGCCGGCTGGGCGCCCCGCCCAGGCCGGGTGGGCTCTGCAGGGACTGCTGCCTCGGCCTCTGAGTCGGCCACCGCCAGGGAGCACGGCTCCCATAAAGCACCGCAGGGACGTCAAACAAGGACTGTGCCCTGGGCCCAGGGTAGAGCCGCAGGATGGCTTTTGCTGACACAGTCCACTGGGACCAGAAGGAAGACGAGACGAAGCCAGCACTCCTCCCCTCTGTTTGCCACCGGGAGCAGCAAGGAATGTTATCAAGGGTCCTCCTGGTCACCTGGATCGGAGTGATCATGTCCCATCTCTCAGAGCCAAGTCCAGCGTGCCTCTCTCCAGGCGTCCGCTCCCCGGACATCGGGTGGGTGTCGTGCCTGACTTCCCTCCAGGAGGAAGAGCGTGGGCTGCACATGGTGTGGACGCTTGGTGGCCTTGCTGGCAAGGAGGCGTGCGGAGCCCAGGACCAGCACTGAGCTGCGGGCCCGGTGATTTTGCGCGGAGAAGCAAGCCCAGGCCGCTCTGGGCCAGCGGCTCCCCTCGAGTGTGTCCTCACAAGCGGCGGGTAAAGGCGAGGCCCCACCCAAGCTGTCCAGGAGCTTAGCTGTCTCTCGAAGTAGCACCTAAAAACGCTGAAACCAGAAGCCTTGCTTGAGCCAGGAGGGCGCAGTCATGACTGCTTTCCCAAACGCTTCACCACAACAGGAAGTCCCTTCACACCAACGAGCGCGTTTCCCTTAATTGGTAACGTTGCAGGTTCCCCAAAGTCTGGCACGCACGTTGCTGTGGGGCAGCCGTTCGGCCAGGCCCTTGGGCCCGTGGCCCCAGCCCACAGCTGCCGGCACACAGGCAGCCTTCTCAGAAAGCCCCCGCTTCCTCATAACCCACGGGATTCAGTGCAGTGACATGTGAGGTTGCAGAATCTGCACCCTTCATTTAAAGGTCTGCTTTCTGCCCAGCACAGCATAGGACCCATCCCTGGTCATTTTTCATGCCAGGACCACAGTGGAGAGAAAGTGCCGGTGGACACTGGTGCCTAAGCAGCTTTGGTGGCTTTGCATCCCAGGGTATGATTGGCCACGTGCTGACGTAGAAGGTCACCAAGCTCTGTCACCCTGAACCCTCAAAAGACCCCTGTGGGTCCTCCAGGTGCACATGTCCAAGAGTGGCTGCGGGCTGCGGCATCTCGTGGGGGCAGCACTCTGCACCCCCAGCTCTGTCCTCGCTCCGGCCTGGGCCCACTGCCTCTGGCCTGCTGGTCGTCCCCCTGACTCAACGGAGGGGCGCTCCAAGCGCAGCCAGGGCTGCGGAAGGCGCGTCTTGTGCTCCGAATGCTGAGTCACCTCCTAGGAGCGGCGCTGTGTGTTACCCGGTGTGTGGCCTTCGCTTCCCGCCTGCTGCTTCATCGTGTGACGAGAATCAGCCCCCGTCTGTGGAGACGGGGATGATCCGTGCAGAGCCCTGGGCCCCCGCGGGGCCGGCAGGGAGCCGTCGGTGAGGGGCGCTCGCTGAACCGTCCTGAGACGGTCCTTGCCGGCCCTCTGAGGGACCGATGATCAGGGCGACGGGGTGGGGGGTGGTGCCCCTTCTCCTGAGGCCGCCTCTTCCCGGGACCCTCCCAGAGACTCCCCGGCCTTTCACAGAAACCTGCGGTCTTGAGACGGGCGGTCCCTCCGGTTATAAAACCCTCGGCCCCACAGCCTTGCTCTGGCTGTGAACAGAAGCTCTTGCCAAGGAGGGCGCAGCTGCGCTGTCAGAGGCGAAGCCGGGCTCCGGCCATACCCTGGGGTGAACCCCAGGCTGTGCTGAAGCGGCCCTTCCGTCCGGGGCCAGCCCTGCCGGTCCCCCCACTCTGTGAATAGGCATGGTCCTAAAGGGCCCGGAAATACTACTCGGACGGAGCAGTGGAGACCAGACCGGTGGAAATGGCACGGTAACGAGCCGCTGCAGAGGCACCGGGCTTCCTGGTGATTGGCCGCGGCTCCGTGCGTCTCCCCCGCCCTGGAAGGCACCTCTCGAGCTTGGCCGCTATCCCAGCCTGGCTGCATAGCTTGAATACCAGAGCCGCTCAGGAGCCCCTGAGGGAGGCACTTAAGGAGGGTGGACACTTAGTCCTAGAGCTGCGACCTCCTTCCTTCCTCCTGGGTGGTTGCCCCTCTCCTGCCGTGCATGCCCTGGCAGGTCCCTGGGCCCCCTTCCCTGCCTCCCACTGGGGCCCTGCACCTGGCAGTGGGCGGCGCTTGCCTGTTACCCCTCTGCTCTCAAAAGTGAGACGCCGCTGAGTCAGGCAATATTCTGGGTACTTTAATAATAATATTAGAAGCAATTCCTAAGTATTCCTCTGTTCAGTGAATAGAAATATTGGACCCCTATTAAATATCTCAGTGCTGTTGTGTAGCATAGTTCCCAGGCTGGGATGTAGGAAGGCAGGGGAGGACAGCTGGTGCTGACTGAGTGCTGGCCGTGTGCCAGGCTGTGCCGGGACTCTGGGTGTCACCATCAAATCCACACAGCTCCTGGGACGGAAGTGCTACTGTTTTCATTCCCCTTCTAAACGGGAAGAAACTGGGGCTTGAGAACTTAAGGCACTTGCTTTGCATCACTAGGGTATATAGTCCAGGTTCCTGTGACTTAAAAACGTGTCCCAGCTCCCAGAAAAGGCACCAGCCACATAGGCATCTGCCAACCTGAACTTGTCACAGCAAGACCTGTTTAACCATGTGATCCACTAGGAAGCTGCTATCCAATGTCCTGCATCGTGGGATCACACAGTAACTGTGTGTTTAAGTTGGGCTCAGGTGCCGCTGGGCCTGCTCCGTGCTGAGTTTGCAGGGGCTGGGTATCAGTGAGGACAGTGTTGGTGCCCGAGAGAGAGCTGGCCTTTTTGACTTAGTCCATTCTGGCTGCTGTTAAGAAAACCCCACACGCTGGGTGGCTTACGAGCAACAGAAATTTATTTCTCACAGTTCTGGAGGCTGCGAGTCCAACGCTGGGGTCCCAGCATGGCCAGGGGACCCTCTCCAGGCCCCAGACCTCTCATTGCAGCCTCCCTGGCAGAAGGGCCGGCTTCTCTGCAGAGAGGGACGTGAACAGAGCACCTTCTCGAGCAGGAATCGAAGCCCTCGGTGTCAGTCACAGCCTGCAGCGCCTCCGCTCGCTCATTGGACCGGCAGGGGCTGCCTCGAGTCTGGGAGTCGGGTGGGCAACGAAATGTATGAGTAGGGACCTAGGACAGGTGCGCCGGGTCTGATACACGTCAGCGGCCCTGGCGCGCACGGCGGGGGGACACCCTCCCTTCTGATGGGTGCAGCCGGCGGGGCCAGGGTGCTACTGCCAGCAGGCTGGGCGCAGGGAGGGAGGCCAGCCTGTCCCTGGGACTGCCAGGGCTCTTGGTCCGGGTTAGAGGGAGCTTTGCAGAGCTGGTTAAGGATGTGAACAGCTTTGACCTCCTGCAGTTTAAATTTTCATTTTTCCCTCCTTTGTTCTCGGGTTCCGAAAAATCCTCGGCCAAGTGCAGAGAACACGGAGCGAATGATGTGCACGTTTGGCTGGGCTTGACTTTTGTCAGGTTCTTCATCGTGTGACAAGAATCAGCCCCCGTCTGTGGAGACAGGGATGATTCGTGCAGAGCCCCGGACCCCCGCGGGGCCGGCAGGGAGCCGTCGGGACAGTGGCCGAGGGAGCCTGGCAAGTTCTTCAGCCACGGTCCCTGCCACACACTCCTTTCCCGTTTCCTTGGGACAGTTGGCAGCGTGTTGGCAAGACCCTTGTGGGCCACAGTGATACGGTCGTGTTCTTCGCTGGCAGTCGGGTCCCCGCCCCTCTGGCCCTCCTCCCTGCACAGAGCCCAGGCCTGCACGGGGCTCCCTGTGTCAGTTCCCAGCCTGGCCTCAGACCTTCCTTCCGGAGGGCGTTTGGGAGGGGGTGGCCTTGGGCTCTGAGGTAGCGTTGGAGGCATTGCAAGACCACTTCATTTATTGAAAGAGAGAAAGAAAGAAGCCCTGGACAGCATGGCCCAGGTGGTTGGAGCTTTGTTCCATAACCAGAGGGTTGCGGGTTTGATTCCTGCTCAGGGCACATGCCTGGGCTGCTGGTTTGACCCTTGGCCCAGGTGCAGCAGGGTTTCTCTCTCTCTAAAGCAATGAAAAGTGTCCTCAGGTGAGGATAAAAAGAAAAAATTTTAATGAAAGGAAGAAAACAAGATTGGGCGGGAAGGGAAATGAACTCAGAAATGTTTTGCATTTTGGCAGCACAATATTTCCAACTGTTTTTAAAACTAGTGCCCTACCCTTCCAAAAGGATTTGAGGTGGATTACAATATGTAAAAAGCTGTAGTGTTTGACTTTCAAGGGATAAATCCAAAGAGGTTTATTTATCCAAAAGGTTTAAAATGAGTAAACATGACCAGGTGTCTAACTAAACATGTTGAATTTAGCCCATAGGTTCCTGGAAGGACAAAAAGCATAGACTGGCCTGTGTGACAGAGGGCGTGACCACCCATGCAGAGCGTGGGCGCGCTGTCCTCGGGGGTGTCCCCGCTGTGCGGGACGGCACCGGTCAGTCTCCAGGACTCTCAAGGGAGGCTGTCCGGCCGGGGGGCAGGGGGCGGGCACGCCAGGCCAGAGGACCGCAGGGTCAGTTGGGCCTGGTCTGTGGCCCTTGTTGGAATTACTGTGAACAGCCTATCAGAGCTCAACTGAGTTAATCTAACGACTTTTCCTTTTGTCTGTTTTCTCCCTCCCACCTCCTCGTTCTGTGTTTGTTCCCCACTTGGACTCTAGTGTAAATCTGTGTTTAGGTCCTACTCCCAGGGTTTCGTGCCTCACAACCAAGCTTCCGCACAGCCTTTCCTCCCGCCTACCTCCTCTTCCTCTCCGCACTTCCCGCCTGTCCACCAGTCTCAGAGCTCGGACTTAGCGGTGCCAACCGTGGCCCGTCCGCCTCCCAGCACCGTGGACGGGCCTCTTTCATCCTCTCAGGAGAGCGCCTTTCATGGGAACCCTGTCTGCCTTCCTTCCGAAACCTCTCTCACTGACTCGCCCCAGACGCCTTCGGTGAGGACTCCGCACACACGCCCCTCGTGGGGGGCTGCGCGTTGTGAGAAAGCGGTGTCACTGTCGATGAAAGACTGCCACCGCCCATGCTGTGAGCGGCGTGGCTGGGTAGAGGTCTGGTAGGTCTCGAGGGGCAGCAGTAGCCCGTTGCATACAAAGATCCTGGCAACCGAGGGGCCTGAGTTTCCGCAAACGGACCGGTGACCATTTAGAGACGGTCCGTTAGCATGAGCATGAGGTAGGAGATGCCCCCGGTGTTCTGTGTGGCCGGCGGTGTTGAGAGGAAGGGGCAGAGGTCGCAGGCGGCAGCCTTTTAGTTGTATGTGGTACTGGGCACAGGGGCCGGCCCTCCTGGCCGTGGCATTGACTGCAGAGCTTCCGAGCCCAGGGAGGTGCTGCCTGGCAAGCAGGCGTGGACGTGGACACGGAGGTGGCGCAGAGCGGGCGCAGGCAGGCAGGGACTGGCCCTCAGCACGCTGAGTCATCTGCTTGGCTGCCTCTTTCCCTCTGTAATCGCCTCTCGCCACACTGGGGACCCTTTAGTCCCCACAACAGTAGAGAGGGAAAGGGCACGAATGCCTCACCTGGACGGTTGGGTGGCCCTCGGCATTGTGAGGAAGACCCAGCGGGAAGCGTGGGCCCCGTAACACAAGCAGGAGGTGGCGAAGCCGCTCTGTTTCCCACCCCGGGGCAAAGCTACCTGGGGAGACCTGCGTGCACACCGTCACTGTCCTCTCTCCCCCACGAGGAGGGTCCTGGTAGGGCTCCCGGCAGGCTGTCCCTGCTGAGCCTGCAGGCTGGCGGGAGGGCTTGCCACATGTGCCTTTCCTCCCACCCTGTCGCCCCCAGAGTGGAAACGCCAGCGAGGAGGCTGGGGAGGGTGAATACGTCAGTCTGTGCTCCTCTGGCCAGAGCAGCGAGGAGCTGGCTCACCCTCGGGGAGTAAGTAGCCTCAGGGCAGCCTTGTGCATGTGGCCGGCAGGCAGGGCTTGGGCCCCGGCTTCTGGCTGAGCCTCCCAGTCCCTAGCAGGCGGGCCTGTGGGCAGAGGACCTGGCCTCTGGTGGAGGTCTTTGGCTTTCGCTTCATTGCACATGACGCTCCTCAAGCCTGCCCGATGGGCCTTCTGGAAATCTGCGGGGGGCGCCTGCCGATGACCCGGCCACCTAGCAGGTGCTCTCAGAGATTTCCATCTGTCCCATCTTCTGGTGTCAAGGTCCGTCCTCCATCCCTGTCCCAGAGGGGCGACCTCTCCCCCACACCGTCGCTTCCTCTTCCTCCCCAGCATGCTCCTCCCCACTTCCCCAGCCACTTCCCCGGAAGCGGGAAGCGGGGAGTCCGGCAGGCGGGCCCTGCTGTGCCTCCGCGCCCCTCCCTCCTGAGAGCAGGCAGGACCACCCGACACCGCCACCCTGGCCCCCCGGCTGCCCCAGCTCAACAGCCAAGCTCAGCCCTCCTGAGGAGTGCTCAGCTTCCGGGCTTTGCCGCAGCAAAACATGAGCCGAATCAAAAGCCTCAAAGAGAACTCTCTCCCGGCACCCTGAGTGGCGCAGGTCCTTGAGGGGAGGGGCCCTCAGTCCTCCCTGGTGATCGATCAGGGGGTCAGGCCCGGGAGAAGCGCGGTCACTCCTGTTAAGATGACCCCGCCCTCAAGGGAGTCCTGCAGGCTCCAAGAGGTCTGCACAAGGCAAGCCGTGCTTCAGGCGTTAGCAAGTCATCAGGCGCTGGGGAATTCTCACTGCAGCAGGATTTGACCCCATGCGTGGGAGCTTAGCTGTCTCTCCCCTGGAGTTCCCACCTCACCTGTGGCCCTGGTGGCCCTGGTGGCCCTGGTGGCCCTGGCCCCCAGCACTATCCAGTTCAGCCTCGGCCCCATGGCACCCACCTCAGGCTGGCCCTCTGGGGCCCACAGCTCTGGCTGGGACCATATTCAGCGCCGACTGCTTCGCCAGGAGCCCTCTCCGTGACGGTGCCCGTGGTTCCTGCTGCCCTACTGCCCTGGCCTTGGTGGCGGGCCAGGGCTGCGGGAGCACCGTGTTGGTGCTGGGCCCGGCGGGCCCAGATTCCAGGAGGGAGCGAGGCTGCTGGGGGGGGACGTCACGCTCACACACACGGGCGGCCAGGCCCTCCAGCGCCATCCCTGGGCGGCCCCCGCGCGCAGCGGTACAGGGGGCTGCCTTTAACGAGGTCGGCGGAGCTGTGCCCGCTGCCCGCCGCGGGGTCCAGTGGCTAAGGATGCAGGTTCGGGAGGCAGCAACCCTGGGCCCAAGTCGAGGCCTCTGCAGCCTCTGGCCGTGCGGTCTCGGGCAGGGCCCCCAGCTTCTCCCAGCCTGTCTGCGTGTGTGTGAATGGCCGCAGTGGTACCGCTGATGGGGTCGCGGTGCGGGCACAGTGCCTGGCTGAGCTTTGCTGAGTAGTAGCAGCTGTGACATCCTTTCCCCCAGGAGGTGGCCGGGATGGCTTCATGTCGGTGGGCAGCTGACACGTTATAAGTAGTGGCACCTTTCACTGTCCCCGAGGGCAAGATGCTAGTCGGAAGAGGGCCTTGTGCTTTCGGTGTAATGAGCGACATCCATGGGTAACTGGTTCCCATCTTGGATCACTCCATAGGAACTAAAGCCACTCACAGGCAGGAATGCTGGGAAGCTGACCGGCCCCGGCGTGGGCGCCTGTCACAAACCAAGCACCAACTTTTCTTCCCAGGACTCGCCAGCCGCGAAAGATGGGCACCCCAGAGATCCCTCTGCGGTAGGCAGCACCCCCGGGAAGGAAAGCAGAGACGGCGGAGAAAGGTAGGCCGGGATGCACGTGGGGCCAGGGTCCTGGGAGCTGCAAGGCCGCCCGGCGGGAGCAGCCTGCGTCCTGCCAGCCGCGGGCCAGGCCCGCTGGCGCTTCGCATCCACGTCCTTTCCTTTTCTGTGGTTTTCAAAAGTATTCACACTCAGGGTAGAAAGCGTGGGAAGTACAGAAGAGTGCAAGAAAACAGGAAAACCATGGACGCCCCCCCCCTGCCCAGCAGCCCCCGTTCTGGCATGCAGGCAGTCGCCGGGGCCTCTCGGTCACCTGCGCACACGTGAGCCCCCGGAGGACAGGGCACACTGCCCACGACGGTCCCTGGCAGCTCCTAGGCCGACCTGCCTCGGCCTCTCCCAAGGTCAGGTGCAGTACGGGAGTGTAAAAGTCCCCCCAGAAAGCCTTTTATTGAGAGTTTATAGATACGGCGTGTGTATTGTAGTCTTAAACCACTTGGAAGTAAGTTACAGATGGGACACTCGGTTCCTGACTTCTCCAGCGTGCCTCCTGAAAAATTGTACAAGCCTGTCTGATTGCAATACCGTTCTCACACCGGAGGGAACTAATGACACATCTCTTCATACCAGCAAACCACCTCACTGCGCCCTGACTCCCCCAGAAACGGCATGTGGCTGGCTTTTTTGTAATGAAGATCAATCAGGAGTCATAATTGCATCTAGCTGTTTGTCTCTTTAATCTTTTGTAACATTTTCCAGAATTAGTGTAAGTCAGACCTGACCAGGTTTAGAAGCAGGTGGCAAGTGTCCCTACTGTGTGCTCCAAAGCGCAGCGTGTGGGACCTGCAGGTGGGCGAGCCGCCTGCGGCCTCATGGTGGCTCCCCTGTGCGGGACGTGCCACGCACTGGGTGGAGCGACAGTAGGTTTGCAGGTGTGCGCACAGCAAGCACAGCTTATTCTTGCACCATTATTTACTCATTATCGTGTTGTTTCTCATATGAACAGCTGTAATCCCATTGCGCCCCTCTGTGCTCAGGCTCTCCCCTCTCCTCAGGCCACGGTCAGCTGCCCCGGGGCCCCAGGTGTAGAGCGGAGCAATGCCCAGTTGTCATTGTCAGGCCGAGTAGCAGAGTAGCAGGAAGCGGAAGAAAACTGCTAGAAAGCGTCGTCTAGGGATCCGCTGAGGAGGGCCGCCCACCAGCCTGCTCGCGGCCGCAAGTCTGTGTGTCCCTGTTGAGTCCGAGTCACCTGCCAGGCTTAGGCTCCCCAAGCGTTCTGCAAGGGGGATCGGTTCTCTAGGTCAACATCTAGTGGCAGAGTGTGCCTGTGCCACACGCCAGCAGCTCGTGGCTCTGCCCCTGGCTCTTGGGGCCCGAGGGCCGTTTTTCCAAGTCCTGGCGGCCTTAGGGGCTGAGCGCAGGGACTGGTTGGAGACGTCCCTGGGGTGTTGTCCTTTCCATAAAATCCAAACCACAGGCCACAGCGACGGGAGGCGTGACGCAGGCCCAGACCTTCTCATCTTAGACACTGGGGGCCAGAAGGGTGGCCTGTGACCGCAAGGGCAGCCAGTGCCTCACAGGGTCCATCGCGAGAACCCTAAGTATAAATCGGGAAGATGGGAGAAGACTCTGGGGGACAGTCGGGCACCTAGAGACCCAGGTCCCGAGCCCCCCGAGCGCCCCCGGCCACCCACCTGCTCCCCGTGTTGAGGGGTCCTCTCCAGCACAGCTCCTCCGTCTCGGCTCGTCTGTGCTGCCCCAGGGGCCCTTCCCCGTCCTGAGACCAGGCCGTGGCCCTGCTGGGCCCAGCGCCCAGGACAAGGGCAGGTCCCACGGAGAGGTAGGCGCCCCTCAGCAGCCAGGCGGTGGCGTCAAGGCCACGCACACACTCTCTCCTGTCCTGCTCAGCCACTGACTGCCCCTCTCCTTGGGCACGTGGTGGCCTTGATAGACAGTGGCTGAGGCCAGCGCTGGGACCTTCTTGGTCCCCTTGCTTAACCCCTCCCGTTCAGTGATGGATTGGCAGGAAATGCCCCTCAGTCACACAGGCCTCAGTCAGCAGCAGAGCCGGGACCCCCGCTTGTGGCCTGGCTCCTGCCCTGGCCCCCAGCCTCCTGAGGCGGGTGCAGGTGGTCCGGACTGCACGCCGTCGCCGTGATTAGGGGGACTTGTTCGAAAGTGGGATTCTGACCCGCGGCCCCCGCGACCGGGGCTGCACCGCCTCAGCCCCCGGGCCTCACGAGCCAGGCCTGTCGGACGCCTGCAACACAAACCACTTGTCCCCAGGGCCTCGAAGTCCCCAGAGGCTGCCGAGTCGGCTCAGTCAGAGGAGGACGCGGACGAGCTGTCCCTCATCGACCACAACGAAATCATGGCCAGGCTGACACTCAAGCAGGAGGTGAGCCCCTCGCAGGCCCCGGTCGGCAGAGTCTGGCCCGTGACAAGGGTGTGGGGGCTTCGGCGTGTGTCAGACAGGAAGACCCAAGCGGGGGGCTGGCCCTCCAGGTGGCTGCCTGGGCTGTGGGCCCCGTGCGTCTCTTCTCTCCCGGTTTAGCGCCTGCGCCGCCATGAGCGCCAAAAGGCCCTGGGTCAGCTGGGGATCCCCAGGACCCCCAGCTGGACGGTTTGTGAGGGTGAAATCCGTGCGAGGTGCTCGGCACGGGCCTGGGTGCGGCGAGCCCTCATCGGCGTTAGGCAGCGTGGGCTGCTATTGACAGAGTGACCCTGCAGCAGTCACAGCCGGGAGACATGGTGGATGAGGACGCACCAGGCCACCTCGGTCCTGCACCTTGTCGGGAGAGCCTCGCTGGTGAAAAAACAGTACCTAAACCTGCCAAATAGAGAGGCACTGACCTGAAAAAGCTTTGCATCCCCCTCTGCCCAGCGATCTGGAAACAGAGGAGTGGCTTACTCAGATGGCCCGCCCTGAGGAAGCGACCACGTCCCTCAGCCCCGACTGGGTGGCAGCACACAGGGATGCACAGACAACGGGGGCGGGCCGGGCCGGGCCAGCCGCGCGGTGCCGGGAGGAGCCAGGAAGCTGGGCTGACGGGCGCTGGGACAGCTGGCTCCTCCCCTGGGAGAAGCAATGGTTTGTGGCACCTCCCAGAAACTTCTGAAAAATTGGGTCCTGGGCATAGCACCCACACTCTTAGCTGGAAACCTAAGACACGCTGGGCCCTGGGGCCCGGAGTGAGCCCCCCACCTAGGGGAGGCAGGCGAGTCGCGAGAACAGGGCTACGGACAGCAGGGATGCAGACGGGGGTCCCCTCGTCAGCGAGGGACTACGGCCCTGGCGGCAGCTGCTTTTGGCTCCAGGCCAGGCTAACAGGTGAAGGCCTCCGTTTGCTCTCCTGGAAACAGGCCTGTTTCCTTAACTGACAGGTGGCACAGGCACAGTCCCTGTATGCAGTGTCAGGTGTCATTAAGTGTCTCTGTGGCACTTCATGCTCCTCTCCGAAGGGCTCCCTGGAAGAACCTGTGATGTTACAAGTGGCTTCTCCTTCCACCTGAGGAGCAGGTTGAGGTTCAGGGCATTTTGCTGCGGTGTGAGGAACGTGACAGGTTGGAAATAGCCCAGCTGCCTCTGGGTGTCCTGGGAGAGGCTAGTGGCAGTCCTGCCTGCCTCCCTCCTCATGGTGTCCCTCTGTCCCCAGCCTGGGAGAACCCCCCCCTCCCCCCACTGCCCATGGGCTGGTGAGCAGGGAAAGACGGAAGAGTGCCCGTCCCGCTGACCCAGGCGCGGCTCAGAGCCGAGCGCGCCGGGTCCCCCGCACCCAGGCAGCCCCCAGGGTCTCCGACGCCCCTGTGGGTTCTGCTCTGGTCCTGCCGTCCAAGCACAGCCCGTGGGCGGGTGGCAGCTCGGCCCCCCGCACCTGGGCTCAGAGAGCAGAGGGAAAAGGGGCCTGGGGCCTCTGGCGCCGCGTCTTTGTCGTCTCAGCTCTGCCTGTGACGTCATAAGCGGGCCTCCCGTGGCTACATGTGGCCTCACGCCCCCTGTGCCGTTGCCGTTGCCGTTGCAGGGTGATGACGGGCCCGACGTCCGTGGAGGATCCGCAGACATCCTGCTGGTCCACGCCACTGAGACGGACAGGAAAGGTAGGGCGGGGCCGCTGCAGCGGCCTCCATCGGGGTACCGGGGGTCCTGCGGCAGCCATCCGCGGCCTGGCCCTCCACTGCCCTCGCTGGCCCTGCCCTTTCCTGCCCTGTCCTGCCCTCTCTGGCCCCGTCCTGCCCTCTCTGGCCCCGTCCTGCCCTCTCAGGCCCCGTCCTGCCCTCTCAGGCCCTGTCCTGCCCCATCCTGCCGCGTCCTGCCCTCTCCTTCTTTGTCCTGCTCTCTCTGACCCTTTCTGCCCCATCCTGCCCTCTCAGGCCCTATCCTGCCCTCTCTGGCCCTGTCCTGCCCTTCCCCGTCTGGCCCTCTCCTGCCCCGTCCTGCCCCGCTCTCTCAGACCCCGTCCTGCCCTGTCCTGCCCTCTCCTCCAGCCCTGAGTGGGTTGGGGTGGCAGAGCTGCTGGGTCACCGTAGTTAGGGCCCACCTGGGGAACTAGTAACCCACACCAAAAGCCAGGCCTGGCCTCCCCGTCCTCTTGGAGTGTGTCCCCCTTTGGTGTGGGGTAATGATGACCCTGGGACCCACAGGGGCATCAAGGGCAAGTGTCAAGCACAGAGCGCAGCACCTCGCAGGTCGCCATGAACAGTACTTGCAGTAACAGCGTGTTCAACAGTAGAATTCAGTCACGGGTGGTTTTTGGCCTTTCCCCGATGTTTACGTGACATCATATCATTCCAGACTGCAGGGTGGGACTCCAGTCACGTTCTGTCCAGGAGCCCAAAGCCTGACAGCAGGAGTGCTGTCTTCCTGGGGGCTGGGGGGCGGTCCCCGACCTTCAGTGTGCTGGCCCCCTGGGGGCCGAGGGGGGGGCCTCCGGCCGGGGGCCCTGTGCCAGAGCTGCGCTTCCACGTTGCACGCTGCCCGGGAGGGGAGGGGGGCCGCGCAAGGCGCCCCGCACTGGGCCTGCCCTCCCCCACACTCGCTTTGTTTTTGCGTTTTTTATTTATTTTAAGGATGCTCTGCTGACAGCGCTAACGTCAGTTGTGGAAGGAATTAAAACATCCCAGTCTTGACCCCTAACCCCCCGATTTCATTTTTTGTAAATGACGAAATACCTATGTTTTTACAGCAGATTGACTCTCAAAGTATGGTTCTGAGAACTTTTAAAGTATGAAAGCAGCACAAGAACAATGTGCACATTGCAGAGGGAAAGAAGGAGCGGCTCCCACAGACTCGGCACAGCCCCCGCCTCGCCCGCCGGGGCTTCCCCTGGTGCCTTGTGTCCGGGGCAGAGCCCGGCCCCGAGGGCTTGAGTTCAGATCCGGCTGTGGCATTCCCAGGCCCGGGCGGCCCCTGGGCACGGCGCCCCTCAGCCTCGGCCCCCCTCAGCCTCGGCCCGTCCGCTTGGCAGAGGCTGGTGGTGCCCGGTGGGCGTGCTAGCCGATTGCGCTGACACGGGACATCTGCTCCGAGGGGTGCCCGGGGAGCGTTCGTCCTTGTCCTTGGGGGCAGCCACGGCTCTGCCCCTGCAGGGAACCTCCCCGCGCGTCTCTACCAGGCGGGAGGGCCGGTTGTCACTCTTGCCTAGGAGGGAAGGGCCGACATGGAGGCCGGCTCCAGTCCTCAGCTCCAAGTAGTGGGCTCCGCCATCCTGCCAGGGGCAGCCAGCTGTGGCCACAGCCAGAGGGAGCCCCGCAGGCAGGGCAGCCAAGAACCTTGCAGCCCGTGTCGACAGCGCCTGGCCAGGAGGCTCCTCTGCCAGCCGGGCTTCCACTTGGTCTCATTCATGGGACGGCTCTGAGGCCACAAGGAGCCAGAGTCCTGTGTGCCCGGGTGGTGTGCTGAGCCGAGGCCCTGGGCCACACAGCTCATGCCACGGGGGGCTTCCTGTGCGCCAGAGACTGCACCGGCGGCCTTGGACGGGGAGGCGTGCAGACGTGGGCCAGCCTTCTGGAAGCAGGCGTTGCTTGTGCTGAGCCCATCTCCCCTCCCTTGCCCAGCCCCTCTGAGCAGAAGCCCAGACTTCACAGTGAGCCGGGGGGCTTTGGGGCCCAGGATGCTGCCGGAGCATGACATTGTGGGGCCCTGCTGTGACCACAGCCTGTGAGCCTCCCCCAGAACACCTGCTCCTCCAGCGCCCCCATCCTGCCCCACAGCGCACACCCCCCATGCAGGCGCAGGTGTCTCTCTCCTTCGTCCTGAGAGGGGACAGCGAGGGTGGGGCCGGGGGCCGAGTTCAGCCACGCCGGCGCTGCTTAGCCGGAGAAGAGGGGCCCATGAGCTTTCCCACCCAGCGAGCCAGGGTGAACGAGAGGAGATGGGGAAGGCGGTCCCTGTCCAGGAGGCGCCTGGGCGCGCAGCTTGGCCTCACGGCGAGGAGCATGTGCTTCAGCGTCGAGCCGGGACTTGACCCTCAGCTCCAACTCAGAATAGCCCTGGAGTTCACGGGTCTGGCCAGGCCACATGTTGCAGGGAGTGACCGGCATTTAAAGCGCTCAACTCGTTCTCTTTAAGGACTTGGGGTGGGGGTGCCTCACGACAGCAAATAAACAGGGTGGTTGTGATTCTGGAAAGGCCAGGACTGCCCAGCTAAAGCCAGCCAGGAAGGGGAGGTTGTTGGGGGGGGCCCAGAAGGGCTCCCTGTGGCTGGCCTTGCCCTTCCCCGGCACCTGAGCCTTTTCCTGGGTCTTCCAGTGGGTGCACATCCCCGAGATTTGTTCCCATGCTCTGCCATCTGAAGGCAGCACCTGTGAGCGAGCTTACAAGCGCTGGGGGCGGGTTTGAATGGTTTCCGCTGCGCCCTTGGTTACAAAGGCCCTTTGAGTCGCCCGGCCTTAGCTGCCGCTGCCTCGCCAGAGCAGGCACGTCGCGGCAGGTGTCACTCACCGGGGGTCCTTCTCTCTAGATCTGGTGTTGTACTGTGAGGCCTTCCTGACCACCTACAGGACCTTCATCACACCTGAGGAGCTCATCAAGAAGCTGCAGTACAGATATCCTTCCTGGCTCCCCGCCCCCCCACCACAGAGCACCCAGCAAGAGACACAGAGGGGCCTTCTCACCCCCCAGCCCTCCCACAGGGGCTCCGCGGCCATGGTGGGCAGCAGGGACGGAGGCGCGACCCCATTCTACCGTGTCCTGGCGTTGCGGCCTCAGGCAAGGCTCCCTGAGCTTTCTCCCCGTCAGTGAGAGGGCCAAGCGAGGAGGTGAGGGGAGGGCCCGGGACTAGAGCCCGCTGCCTAGCGGCAGCTGCGACCACAAAGTGATGCCGAGTCGTTAGAACTGGCCCCCGAGGGAGGGACTGCGGAGGCCCCTGCAGCTTCGAGCAGAGCCCCAGGGTGCTGGGGCCACGGGCACGAATGTGCGGCGCTTAGGGAATCAAGACTCAAATGAACAGCCCTGGGCGGCATGGCCATGCACCCGATGGCGGGCGTGGCCGTGGGCTGAAGCGTGTCAGCAGCAGGACCGGCGGCCCCTGCCCCCAGCCACGCCTGCCTGCGAGCTCGCCTTTCCCAGAGGACCCCGGGGCCTGGGAGGACCCGCTTTCGGTGCCTCTCTGTCAGGTTCCAGCCTGCCTATCCTGCCCCCAAAAGTGGGCCAGCCCAACGTCTGCTCCTTGGCCAAGTCCCTATGTCACAGCCTGTGAGTGCCACCTGCTGGACAGCTTCTGTCACTTGGGGTAGGGAGTCTGGGGTCCCAGTGCTCACCACTCCCTCCTGTGTGCCCTGCGGCTTCTTCCCCTGCGGGCCTCTGGTCCCTCACCACCGCAGTGGGCCGACCCCATCTACGGAGACATATGTCCTCCGGCCTCACAGCCCGTTGTCACGGGCCTGGCTCAGCAGGTGCTTGAACTCACACGTGACGAGAACTCAGCTGGGCGTGCCGCTGAGTGTGCGCACGTGGAGTCCCACCCAGCTCTACAAGCGTCGTGTGTCTGTACGGCCACCATATGCCACACGGTGCCCTTAGATTCTTCTGAGTGAGTCAGGAAACTTGAGGCTCAGAGAGGTCAGTGGCTGTTTGCTGGGAAAGCCGCCCCCCCCCCCCCGGCCTCTCTGACTCCAGAGCTCAAGTTCTCAGCCCCTCGGTGCTCAGCTGCTTCCGGCCTGTCCATGGGAACATTTCAGCCTCGGGACCCTGAGCACAGCTGGCGAGCGGGCCCTCCATGCTGCAGGCCCGATGACTGTCCTGGTGCGTGGCTCCTTCCTGGGCACTCCTGGGTCCGCAGGCCGCAGGCAGGTGGAGCAGGAGCAGGGCCTGGGGAGGTAGCCGAGGACAGCAGAAAGCAGGGCCTCGGGAGCGGCGGGCGGGCTTGGCTGGGAGTTTGGGGGCTGCTGTGTAGGAGCGGCAGGTGCCCCCAGTGGTTCCTCAGGCCGCAGGAGCTCAGGGACTCGCATGAGGGTGCAGGGAGGCGCCTCTGGGCTGCACACGCACCCAGGGCGCAGGGGCCAGGACGTGTGGTTTCTGACCGCCACCTTCTCCTTCAGGCTCAGAAGGCAGCTCTGGGCGGTGTGGCGGGCACAGCGCTGCAGGCAGGAGAGGGCGGTGGTCGAGGACACTCTGAGATCTGGGTCAATGGCCACACGGCAGCCCTGCTGCTCTGCACAGGCCTCTGCCAAGCCCACGCCCTTGCCCCCAGTGGCCGCGCCTCGCCTGAGCTCCCTGGCGCACCGTGGCACTCAGGAAACGGGCTGGCAGAGGTGGCCCTCCGCTCACGGTACCCTGCCTGTGTGGTAACCATTGTTTTCTTTAACGCACACTCCACGTACGAGAAGTTCTCTCCCTTTGCTGACACGTTCAAGAAGCGCGTCAGCAAAAACACGTTCTTCGTTCTGGTGCGCGTGGTGGATGAGCTCTGGTGAGTGCCTCCGCCCTCGGGGCTGCGGGGAGGCCTGGCGCCTCAGCCCCGCTCTGGGGTGCAGGCTCCTCTGCTGAGACGGGGGCATCCCGCCACATCGTGCCGGCCCCGCCGCCGGGCCTCGCATGCTCCATTCTGCACCAGGCCCGCCCCAGCCTGCTCGCACACGAGCCCCCAGAAAGTGACCCATCCCGGGACCAGCCCCGGCCGGCACCCCGGCCTCCCGCACGGAGCTCGGCAGCCGCCGTGGCACTCCCGGGCGCGGCGCCCTCCGTTCCCTTGTGCCCTGCCTTCAGGGCACCTCCCTTCTGTTCTGGGGCAGCCCCAGTGAGGCAAGGCTGTGGAACCTCCACGCACAGAGCATGCTGTGCAGGGGGACGTCCTGAGGTGTAACGTCTGAGGGTCAGGACCTCTTAGGGACCCCTCACCCCCGAAGCAGGAGCTCCTCTAGAGCAGGGCTTGGGTGGGGTCTGTCTCTGGACCCCCGGCCCTGGCACAGTCCCTAGAGCCCATCCAGGGCCAGCAGTGTTTGCCAGGGGGACAGGGTCACTTGCTCCCACGGGGCTCCCAGCACCTATGATGGGGCGGCAGCAGCCCGAGGACCTCTTCTTGCTCCCTCCCCGTACGAGGGGTCCCAGCTCTGCCGATGGCTGCCACAGGGCTCGTGGGCATCTCCAGGCGGCGTCTGGACCCTGTGGCAGCAGCCCTCCTTTCTGTCCTCGTGTCCCTGCCCCTTGTGGCCATGGCCCTTTAGCCTCGTGGAGCTGACAGAAGAGATCTTGAAGCTGCTGATGGAACTGGTCTTCCGCCTGGTATGCAATGGGGAGCTCAGCCTGGCCCGCGTGCTCCGGAAGAACATCCTGGACAAGGTGGACCAGAAGAAGCTGCTCCGGTGCGCCAACTCCGACCAGCCCCTCGCAGCCAGGGGCGTGGCAGCCAGGTGGGCCGCCTGCCATCCGCCGTGGCTCCTCCAGCCCCCGCCTCCTCTGGCTTGAGCCGTGCCCCGTAGCTACCACTGCCTGCTGTTTTCCCTGGTGCCCGTCCCCAGTCCACAGCCTCCCATCCTGGTTCTGCCAGGCCCTGTGGACAAGGTGTCTTGGGCCAGCCCAATGGGTCCCCTGGGTGCGGGGCCTCTTCTCCGGGGTTATGTTCTGTGATGAGTCACCTTTTAACCAGGAAGCGGGGCGCCCGGGGGCGGAGGGCTTACCAGGACAGGAGATAGATGAACGGGCTTCAGACTGTGGTCAGTTCTTAACTCCTCCCTGGCACTAACGCAGCAGCTGTGGATGCTCGCCCAGCCCCGCCGTGCCTCCCTGAACATTCCCGAGACCCCAAGTGCAGGGTGCAGTCTGTTGCCTACCCCTGGCCCAGCCTCCGCTCACACGGCACCATCTCTGCCCCCGGGGCCCTGAGTTCTCACACGGCCGATCCGCCCCTGGGCTCACAGCGCGGCGGCAGCACCCGCCCCAACAGCAGCAGGAGGCGGGCCGGCGCGGTGGTCCCGACCTGCCCGCAGCCCGCGTTGCAGCCTGTGTCCTGCTGCGGAGCAAGGCCAGTCGGCCGCTCCCCCGGCTCCCAGCTCTGAGGCCGCTCCCCTCTGCCGTCTTTGTCTGTTCACCTTGAGCTTCTGTCTTCCAGGCCGGGGACGTTGCACGACTTTCACAGCCACGAAATAGCTGAGCAGCTGACCCTGCTAGATGCCGAGCTCTTTTATAAAATAGAGGTACGCGTGGCGGGAGAGGGGCACAGGGGAGGGTCACAGGGGAGGGCCAGCCCTCCCGGGAGCCGCCGCTACCGCTCGTCCCGGAACAGAGAGACCGTCCATCCGGGCGCTGCGAAGCCCGAGGGCTCCAGCCCTACCCAGTGTGCTTGCTTTCTCAGATTCCGGAGGTTTTACTTTGGGCAAAGGAGCAGAACGAGGAGAAGAGCCCCAACCTGACTCAGTTCACAGAGCACTTCAACAACATGTCCTACTGGTAAGGGGGCGCCGTCAAAGCCCCTGTACACGCAGTTGTCCTTGGCAGAGGCCCCCCGTGGCAGGTAGAGGGGCGCCCCTTCTCCCTCGCAGCTCCGCCTGAGGCTTGTGGGCGATCACTATGATCCGTAGGCGGCAGAGAGCAAGGGGCATGTCTTGGGCATCGAAAGGGGCCACCCAGACCGGAGGGCTGGCTGAGGGGTGGGAGACACAGGAGGGAGGGTCCATGATTGATTGGTAGCACCTGCCGGGGACAGGGGGCTGAAGCGTGCCCTCACGCACTGGTCCTTGCCAGTGTCCCCACTGCCAGGTTGGCAACCTCGGGGACAGCCACACACTGGCTTTGCCCGAGAGAGAGCGGCAAAGGAGTAGGATCCGTTAACACTGTGAGGTAGCCTTTAATTCTTAAAGTGAGATGGAGCCCAGGAGCATGTTGACTACACGACATACAACAGAACTGTCGGCCCTTCCCGGTGTGGCTCAGAAGTGCCCGCGGCCTCTGGGCATCAAAGAGGGCGGTCGGCATGTGACAGCGAGCCATCCCGCACCTGGGCCTGCCCGGCCCACACACAGCCCGCTGCCGCCACCAGGGGGCCGCCCGGCGTTTTAAATGCACCGAGGGCTGCTTGCTGGGGAGAGTCGGGTCGCCCTGGCCCTCCCTGCCTTGCTCCCCGCCACAGGGAGTGGCAGCGACCCGACAGGACACGGCCGTCTGCACGGCTCACGGAAGCCCCACCAGGCCCTGCGCCTGGCTTCCAACCGGCCGCTTGCTGGACACGGAGGCCTCCAGAGGGTCTGCCTGGGCGGGGTGCAGCTGCAGCCCGGGCGAGTCAGGGCAGGTGCTCACCGAGGGGACGGAAGGGGCACTTCCTCCAGGGGGCCGGCAGTGGCCGCTGTGAAACTGCAGGGTAGAGGCTGCTGCCAGGTCCTGTGAGAGGCCGGCCGTGGCCCCGGTGGCTGCCGAGGTTGAGGGGTGCCCTCGTGTCTGGCGAGGCAGCCTCCCACCCTGCGTGGCTGCCCTTCTCCTAACCTAGTCCTGAGGCCCTGGGGTCCTTCCGTCCTCGGTGGTGCTGGTGCTGGTGCTGGTGCTGGCACTGGTGCCAGCGCTTGTCAGGAAAGCTCTGCTCGCATCCCCCGGAGCCCCGAGCTGCACCGTCGGAGGTCCCCGTGCTGGTGTCCAGCCCTGGTCACGAGATCTCTCTGCGGCCTCGGGCCTACCCCTGGGCTCCTGTGAGCCACATGGGAGCAAAGTCAAAGGCTGCGCTCAGTGCTTCCCAGCCCTGGGTGCTCGCTCTGGGCCCAGGACGTGTGCCGGATGGTCGCATCTCCACCAGGACCACCTGGGGCTCAGCGGTCTTCCTCCTTCGGTCACACAGGGTCCGGTCAATAATCATGTTACAGGAGAAGGCCCAGGACAGGGAGCGGCTGCTCCTGAAGTTCATCAAGATCATGAAGGTAGCCGCGGCGCCGCCCAGGGCTGCTCCTGGAGGCCCTGCCCCCGGGCGGTGGGAGGGCCCGGCCGGCCTGCCCTGGGCCTCACCTCGCGGTGGTGCACCTCTCTCTGCAGCACCTGCGGAAGCTCAACAACTTCAACTCCTACCTGGCTATCCTCTCTGCACTGGACTCAGCGCCCATCCGCAGGCTGGAGTGGCAGAAGCAGACCTCAGAGGTGAGGGCTGGGAGGACGTACCCCTCACGGGAATGCCAGCCTGGGCTCAGGCCCTGGCGCGGGTGCCCCTGCCTGCTGCGTGGCTGGACGGCCCGCCCCGGCCTGCCTCAGGCCCCTGCCTCCAGTCCCTGTCACTGGGCTGAGGGCCTTCGTGGCCTGTGCCGGGGAGTTACATCACAGAGTTCTGCCGCCTGCCCCACAGCCCGTGCCTTCTAGAAAGTGCCTGCCCCTTCCTTCCTTCAGCCCATGCTTCTAGAAAGCCTACTTTGGGCTGGGGCTCCAGCGGGCACTGGGGGGCTGCTACGAACAGGAAGGCGTGTTGGGCGGTTTCTTCGGAGCAGGCACCAAAGGGAAGGAGGGTGTGAGCAGCCTGGGTCGGGGCAGCCTCTGGGGACGTGGGGACAAGTCCGCGCCCTGAGGAGCCGCCCCGGGAAGGGAGAGGATTCCCCCCTGCCTGTGGGGATGGGAGTGCACCGGCGGCAAAGTTGTGTCGCCCATGGGAGCTCGCGGCACACAGCATGACAGGCCAGCACGGCCACGTTGCCGGGGGCCTCAGGGGGCAGGCAAGGGATCAGATCTTCGTTCTCGTGTGGGAGCTTTTTCCTTGACAAGGGAGGCAAAGCCACAGGGCTGAGCACCGGCTACGCCGCCCCAGGACCATCTCATGAGGTAACATAAAAGGACAGTTATAAAACAGTATGGTTTGGAGAAGTGGGACATGCATGCCAGTCACTCCAGGAAACGTAAGAGGTCGAGGTCCTGATGGGGCTGGGAAGGCTTCTTGGAGCAGGGGACCCATCGGAGTGAGAGGCACCTAACAGGCAAAAAGGCAGGATCAACTAGCCTCCCAGGGAGGAGCCCCAGGCTGCCAGCCCCGGGTGGGCTTGGCCCTTGAGCAGCGAGCAACAAAGGCAGGCTCGGCCTGGGCGTGGCCTGGGTCAGGATGCGCTTTAGAGGGTCACTTGGGCTGCCGTGCAGAGCATGACCAGGAGGGGCCCGCGCTCCAGGTCCCGTACATGTGGCAGGTGCCGATGAGGAAGCAGCATGGCCTAAGCAGGCACAAACTGTCCCCTGGACAGTTGTCCCCAGAAGGCCTGGTCTCCCTGTGGCCGGGGCTGGGCCTGGTTCCGGAACGGGTCGGTACGTGTGGGCACCCTCGAGCACTGGCAGAGGGTGAGTGATGAGCGGGTCGGCGAGGAGCGGCCAGGGCTCGGTGCCCGACCTCGTCCCTGTGCTCACGGCTCCCGCGTCCCCTGCCCAGGGCCTGGCCGAGTACTGCACGCTGATTGACAGCTCGTCCTCCTTCCGCGCCTACCGGGCCGCCCTTGCGGAGGTGGAGCCGCCGTGCATCCCGTACCTGTGAGTGGACCCTCCTGCCCTGGTTTGCCCTGCGCCCGCTCTGGGGATGCTCTGTGAGGCTCCCTGGAAAACCTGCGCCTAAGCGTTTCCACCAAGACGTTTTACTTCTATCTCACCTTTAAATTGCGTGACAAGGAGCACGTTTTACATTTAAACAAAAAAGCAGGGCCCAGTGAGAACGGCTCTGACTCCGTCCTGCCCCACGTCGCCCTACCAGGCAGCGTGTCCAGGCGTGCGCGTGCACAGGCGTGCAGCTTCCGTTCCCCGATGGGCAGCACACCCTTTCCCCGCGTCCTCGAATTTGGGTGCGCACTGCAACCACCTGAGGGCCTAAGTCTCCCCGGGAGCCCTAGGAGCACTTGGCATGAAGCAGCTCAGAGCGCAAGTCCCCAGGGGGTCCCTGGGCTGGAGCAAATAGGTGTTTCCTGGGGTAGGAGGCCATGGCCGGCAAGCACAGGCAATAAGGGAGACCAAAGCTACCAGACCCCTTGGTGCATGGTGGACGCTGGCCTCCCCCAAAGGGCTGGAAGAGTCAGCCACCCCAGTCCTGGGCTGGGCCTCTGAGGGGATGTCCTTGGAGACACGAGCGGGCCGCCGCCCCCTCCTTGCTTCCTGCCTCCCGGCCCGCACTGCGCAGGCGCGCTCTCCCCTGTGGGCTCTGGAGGGCGCCCCTGTGCCCTGGGGCTGGGCCCCTGGGTGGAGGAACTGCCCGTCACGCATCATGTGGTTCCGCGTGCTCTTCGTTCAGAGGCTCCTTCCCATATCTGTTACCCGGGCGCTCTGGCTCCTGCCCCACCCCAGTTTGGGGTGTTGTTATTTTTCCTGTCCATTTATGGATTTTAATTAGCAAAGCCACAACCCTGCCGGCTTTCACTGTAGCAGCCCATTCCCTGACAGTGCCCTGCTGGCTGGGACAGCCGCTGGGGCCCTCCGGGACCTGAGCTGGTTCTCCCGGGACTCTGAGCTTGGGAGCCAGGTCTTTGTGCTGGGAGCAGCAGACACGTCCCGGAGGTGCTGGGGGCCCTGGTAGCTTCTCGGGCACTGTCCAAAGGCCAGCGCTGGCTCCTCCCGGTGTCCCCGCCGACAGGCCTGGAAACCGGCCTCCTCCTGAGTTACCGCCAGAGGGTGACTTGGCTTCTCCGCCCTCCAGGGGGCTCATCCTGCAGGATCTCACCTTCGTGCACCTGGGGAACCCAGACTACATCGACGGCAAGGTGAACTTTTCCAAGCGGTGGCAGCAGTTCAACATCCTGGACAGCATGCGCTGCTTCCAGCAGGCGTGAGTGCGCGCCGGGCGGCCGCCCCAACCCTCAGCCCCTGACACCTGAGCGAGAGGGGAGGGGGCAAAGGACCAATGGGGACTCACCTGCCCTGTCCGGTCAGGAGGGTGTGAGAAAGTGTGTGTGACGGGCCAGCACAATGTGGCCCACGGCCTGCCCACTGGGGGCAGCCGGTTGGTCCTGTCTCCCGTGAGAGGGCGCTCGCAGCTGGCCTTGCTGCACGGAGCGGCCGAACAAACCCCAGCCCCTGGGCTGCAGCGCGGCGGTGCAGGCCCGGACGGCAGTGCCCACGGGGCAGGCCTGACGGACTGGGTCTCCACGGGGCGCCTTGCAGAGGGGAGCCCAGGTGCAGGGGTGCAGCTTGGGGAGACCACGCAAGAAGCAGAGAGCACAGCTTTAGGGTCCAGTTTGGGCTCTGCGTGCTGGTGGCCTCGTCTCTGAGCACTCGTATTCTCGGACCATGGGCAGCAGCAGCCCCTGCCGCACCCGTTGTTGGAGTGGCGGTGGGTCGCCTTCAAGGGGTCCTGGGCTCTCACTGGCTGCCCTCCTTTCCTCACCAGGCATTATGACATCCGGAGAAATGACGACATCATAAACTTCTTCAATGACTTCAGTGACCACCTGGCCGAGGAGGCCCTATGGGAACTCTCTCTGAAAATCAAACCCAGGAACATAACAAGGAGAAAAACAGACCGGGAAGAGAAGACCTAGGAGCGGGCGCCGTGAGCAAGGAGAACGCCCAAGAGAGGCTCGGAGCACAGCTCCGAGCGCGGAAGGGATTTTGGACGTGTTATGGGACAGCATCATGCGTCCCAGCCTCAGCCACGGGGCCTGGTGGGGCAGGAGCCTGAGCCCGGGCAGCTTCCTGCCCCCTCCTCCTGCCAGCGGGGCCCACGGCCCCACAGCCCCACGCGGAACCAGCAGGCAGGCCCCACTGCTGATTGGTGAACTGGCGGTTTTCTCGTTTGGTTTCTGCTTTCCTGTCTGTCTCCCCGCCCCTGCCCCCGCCCGCCCCCCCCTGGGGGCAGACCAGGGGGCGCCGGCATCTGCACTGCGCCTCGACCTCCAGGGTCCTGGACCTGCTGAAATGACGCGTGAGTGAGGGCTCAAGGGTCCTGGGCGCGCTGCCCTCCCGGTGACCGTGACGAAGAGGACCTTTCGCTGGGTCGGCAGAGAGCGGGGAGGGGCGGGGCCACTTTTGCCTTCCAGCCCGGTTTCCCGGTTTTTTAATATGTGGGGGCGAGCTGCTTGCCTGGCACAGAAATGTGCGGCGGGGGCCCCTGGGCAGCCTGGGAGCTCTGGCGCCCCTGGCGCGGCGCCAGCTGCTGCTGGGTCCCGGGCAGTGGCTGCAGCGAGGACTTGACCATCCAAGAAACACGCTCGCCTGAGCTGGGCCCGGACCTCTGGGGTGAGTTAATCCAGAGAGCGGGGCGTTTCTGTTCCGGGGGGGCCAGCGGCCCCTCCTGTCGCTTGCCATGTGCCTTAAACTCTGCCTCCCCCCATCCCCGCCCCGTGGGCCCCCGCCTCGCTCCATTCTGGTGGGGGAAGGGCGCCTGCTGCTCCTCAGCCTGGCCCCCCAGCGCTGCGGGCCCTGCCCGGGGCCGGCGGCCACCCCTCCGTCGCGGGGCGCGCTCGCGCTTCCCCGGGAGGGTCTTCAGGCCCAGACGCCTTCCGTCCTCTTGTTCACACCACTCTTGCTGCTGAGGTCGACAATCCGAGGTTGGGTCTGCAGGGCCCCCGCCCCCCACCCCCGGCGGTGCCCGCCGGAGCCTGCCGGAGCCTCCCATGCCCCGTGGGCTCCGGTGGGCCCGCCCCCCACGTCCTGCTGTGTGCGGAGCAGTGCTCGCCTGTCCTGGGGTTGGCACCTGGTCACGCAAACTGCAGGATCTTTGCTTAGCCCAGAAAAAAAGAGTAGAAAGTCCAGAAAAAAAAGAGTAGAAAGCAACACTTGTGGATTATTTATATTTAGTTTTTAAGGAAACAACCATGTCATTTCGAGTCCTTCGTGGGTTTTGAGCAGCTGGTATCAAGGGGAAAAGCCGGGCTGGCCTTTCCCTCCCGAGCCGTCCCGCCCATGGGGGAGGCGGCTGTGGGATGGTGCTCAGGCCCCGCCGGCAGCGCATCCCCACCGGCATCCAGCCGAGCTCGTCACTTTATTATTTAACGAGTGTGTGTGTCGAGTTGCTGCTGACGACGCGGGGCTGCGTGGGGGCTGGGTTAGTCCGTGCCTGCTTTCTCCAGTCCTCGCTGCAGCCTGCGCCCGGCCCGCCCCCCGCCCCCCCCGTGGCGCCCCGCCGCCCGCGGTGGTCCGAGCAGAGGCCGCCGGGCAGGCAGGGCAGGGGCCCACGGGCTGGCGACCCCGGGGTGGGGACAGCAGGCGCGGTGTGTGCTCAGCTTGCTGGCCCGCGGGCTTCCCCGCCCGCCCTCGTGAAGACGCCTTTTGGCTCCGGGAGCTGCCAAACCCCACACCGGCACCCCGGCCCGGCCGTGACTTGTCTGTCTCTGGGGCAGGGTGTGGGGGCCGATCTTCAGGACGCACAGGCGCGGTTGGGACGGTCAGATCCCATGCAGGCGGGGGTGGGGCCGGGGAGGGCAGGCTGGCACTGCGTCTGAACTGAGCCCGACTCTGGAAGCCCCTCCCCCGCCCGCCCCCCAGTGTGGCATTGTAATATATAGTCCTGCCTCACCTGGCTGACAGTGGCATCTCCCTGCAGACATTTCAATCCTGTAACTTTTATATGAAAGGAAAATAAAAATACGTACAGATGGAAGCCAGAGCGCGTGCACTGTGCGACCTCCTCGCGGACGGGCCGGGGTCGGGCGGCTCCGGCGGGGGCGCCGTGCCCAGCCCCAGCTGCCCGCAGAAGCCGTCCCCGGGGGCCGTTCATGCGCTCACTGGGGTGCGTGTCCAGGAGCCCGGTGAGGCCGGGTCTGGGCCCCTGCAGCCCTGCGCTGGCCTGGGACGCGCTGGCGGGAGGCGGCACCTGGCTCATCAGAGCCCTGGCCCTGGCTCTACAGCTGACAGGCCAAGTGGCCCTGTTTCTGGTCCCAGTGGCTCCAGCTGGAAGTGGGCGATGCCCGCGCCCACCTCAGAAGGGCTGGGGGCTCAGCGAGCCCGTGCCTGTGACAGCGTCCAGTGAGCCGCTGCCCCTGTCCCTCACTGAGCGCGTGCTGGGCACCAAGCGCTCTGCACACGGCTTCACCTCATTTAATCCTCTTAACGTAAAAGTCACACAAGTGAAATATTACAGCCATGGGAAGTGCTACAAAGAAGCGGTGCTTGACATGAGAGAAGTTAAATCTGGTTTGAAAGCCACTCACAAGCGTTAAGTCCAAACAGGCTTAACAGGCGACTTATGCCAAACAAACAGGCGGGTTCAGCCTTACCCAGCACCCCTGAGAGCGGAAGCGGGGCGCACTTCTCCGCTCATTTTATGAACAGGAGCAACAGCCCCAAAGTAACCGCAGCGACCCCCAGCCAGCAATGCATGAAAACCAGCACCCCCGGCCCAGGCGGGCTCCTCCTCAGGCGCAAGGATGGAGTGAGCTTCGTAAGTCGGTGAATGTACTTGACCCCACACAATAGCCCTGACTTGGGCGCTGCCATCTCATGCTCACCAAGGACACGGTTCACTCGTCCCCACCCCCAGACCTGCTGGCTGCTGTTGTGTGGTGCTAACAGTTGGGGATGGATGTCCCCTCAAAAAGTTAAAAAGGACCTGCTTTTCGACCCAGCGACTCCACTTCTGGGAATACACCTGAAGAAACACAAAACACTCATTTGAAAGAACACAAGCAGCCCTATGTTCGCTGCAGCATTATTTACAATCGCCAAGATCTGGGAGCACCCCGAGTGCCCCTCAACAGATGAGCGGATAAAAGAGCCGTGGGACATTTACACGATGGAATACTACACAGCGGTGAAAAAGGAGGAATTCTTACCACTGTGACAGCAGGGATGGAACAAGAGAGTATTTTGCTGAGTGAAATCAGAGAAAGACAAATATCATGTGATTTTACTTCCATGTGGAATCTAAAGAACAAAAACGAAGGCTGGGTGTACCTCGTTCCCTGCCATGACAGACTCCAGGGGTTGAGGTGGCAGAGTCCCAAGTGAAGGAAGCCCAGACAGGGACCACCCCGCCGTCCACACTGGACTTGGCACAAATGAAGAAGGAACTCGTGCTAAGTTATGCAGGTTTCAAGGTTTCTGGGTTTTCGCAGCACGGTCTCGCCTGCTGCAGGCAGACTGACGGACTAAAGGAAGCACACCACCTCCGCACCTCAGTGGTCAGGGAGGCCGTCATTAAAAAGGCAACACCTGTTCCCAATTTCAGTTTTTAAAAAATTCTTAACTAGATCTCCTTGATCTGATAAAGGTTGCCTTCCAAAATTCTGTTCAGACATCCTACTCAGCAGTGAAGCAGTCAAAGCATTTCCTTTAAAATCAAAACAAGGTAAGGCCCCCACAGTGAACACGTCTGCTTAGTGTTGTCCTGGAGACCCCAGCCAGTGCCACCAGGAAGAAATGTAACTGAGATGACCAATGAAACCCATCACAGTGATTAGCTGTTCACCAGATGAAAAGATGAAACATGTTCCCATACACCGTCAACAATTAGAAAACATAATTCTTGATAAAGGATTCCATTTATACCAGCAGCTCAGGTCTTAAGGTATTAGGAATAAATCCAACAAAAGATGCAAGGCTTTATAGGGAAAAAAATAATCCAGCAACAAAATATAACATTTGTATTTATGTACCTAATATAAGAGCACCTAAATTTATAAAGCAAATATTAAAAGACCTAAATGGAGAAATAGAAATATGATAATAGTAGGGGATTTAAATACCTCACTTACATAGATACATCATTCCAGACAGAAAAAAATCAATAAAGGAACACTGGCCTTAGCCGACACATTAGACCAGATGGACTTAACAGACATACAGAGAACTCCATCCAAAACCAGCAATAGACACATCCTTTCCAAGTCCATAAGAAATATTCTCCAGGATAAATCCCATGCTAGGCAGCAAAACAAGTCGATAAATTTAAGAAGATTGAAATCACATCAAGCATTTTCTTGACACAATGGTAGGAAACCAGAAATCAATTACAGGAAGGATAGAAAATTCACAATAGCTGGAGATTAAACAATATAATACTGAACAACCAACAGGTTAAAGAAGAGATCAAAAGAAATCAATACCTTGAGACAAATGGAAATGTAAACACAACATACCAACAGTTACGGGACGCAGGAAAAGCAGTTCTAAGAGGAAAGGCCAAGAAACAAACAGCTCAACCTAACTTTATACCTCAAGGAACCACAAAAAGAAGAACAATGCCCCATGTTAGTAGAAGGAAGAAAATAACAAAGATCAGAAACAAATGAAATAAAACTAAAGAGACAACAGGAAAGATGAATGAAATGAAAAGCTGGTGCTTTAGAAAGATAAAGAAAAGTGACAAATCTTTAACTAGACTCACCAAGAAAATAGACAATTCAAAATCAGAAATAAAAGAGATACTACACCTGATACCACAGAGGTGCCGTGGACCACTATGGACAAATTATACACCGACAAATTTGAAAACCTGAGAGAAATGGACAAATTCCTAGAACCATACAACTACCAAGACTGAATCCAGAAGAAATAGAAAAATCTGAACAGATCCATTACTAGTGAGGACATTGAATCGGTAATCAAAAGCCCTCCAGCGAACGGAAGCCCAGGACCAGGCGGCTTCACTGGTGACTTGACCAGTCACTCTCGGTCTCCTTCCCAAACACAGGAGAGGAGGGCACGCTCCCGAACCATCTCGCAAAGCCAGCGGGATCGGAGGCCGAAGCCAGAGAGAACACTGCAGAGCCGGCACTTCCGGCCCTACCAAACATTCGGAACTAAGACTGTACGCAAAAATGAGAAGCTCTTCAGCGCTTTTGACAAAAGCAAGATTTAAAAACACATTCAAAGAGCCCAGAACTCACCCCAGAGGCACCCTCCAGGGTACTCACCCCAGAGGCACCCTCCGAACCAGGGCTGAACCCCAAAACTACAGGCATCCAGCCACCTGCCAGAAGCAACCGCAAGGCATCCCTAGAGGAGGCGACCACCCTCCTAGGCCTCACTGAGTCTTTAATTTTTCACATACAACTAAAAACGACCAGGAAGACAAGACGAGAAGCATGAACAGAAAGGGGCCAGAAAGAACGGACAGAATCGGACCCATGGGGGCTGAGATTTGGGAGTCTGCACATGTTGACTTGGAAGCACGCACTTACTCTGCTCTAGGAGGAAGACGAGATTGAGACTTGGGCACAATGGGTGGGAAGTTTAGAGAGGACAGAGGGAAATCCTAGAACCAAAACGTGCAGCAACTGATAGGAACTCAATGAATACATTGAAAAGAATTAGGGGAGATGGACCAGGAGCTGTGGGTGGAACGGAGCATGAAGGGAGAGGCGACGGACAAAACTGGGAGGTAGGAAGAGACGTGGCCGGGAAGTCGCGGTGCCGCACGAGTGCCAGGAGGGAGCGGGGCGTGAGTGCGGCACCGGCGCGTGCAGCAGCATTATCCATAGTGACCGGCGCAAACTATCGAGCGTCCGTCAGCTGGTAAAGGCTGAACAGCCCGCGCTGTTTCCAGGCCATGGAGCACTGTTCAGTGATGAAAAGGAATGAGCTGCCCTGCCGCAGCGTGACTGAGCCTCTGAACCAGGGCTGAACCCCAAAACCCTGTGGGCAAGTGGGCTTGTGACTCCCTTCACGTGCCTGCCTGCGGCAGCCCACCCACGCCTCCCAGGGCGCGTTCCTGCTCCCCCAGCCCCGAAGCAGCTCTGGCCTGGGCCGCCCGGTGAGCCTGCGCCCTCCCAGCGAGTGCTGAGTCACAGCCTCGGGCCTCGGGCCCTCCCGCGTTTAGCCTGCCCGGGGCCACTTGAGCGTTCACATCTCCCTTCCTTGCTCTCCTCTCAGAGTTGATAACTTTCACCTGAACCTTCCTCTGTTCGAACTACTCCCGTTTCTATCCGGCTGGGCCCTTGACAGAAAAAACATTAAGCCCTAGATTCAAAATGCCTGTGAACCAGGCAGGACCATTAAAAAGGAATATACCTCTAAGCACAATGTGGCAGTACTCCCGGAAACAAAGACACACATCGCTAAGCAGAAAAGCAATAAAAGGACACCTTACCTTCACGGATCTGGCAACGAAACCCCTCAGCTGAAGCAGCTGGGGACAGGAGTCGATACCGTTACCACTGAAAGAAAACGCCCACCAACCAAACCTCTCTGTTCACTCAAAATGTCTGTCAAGAATGAGGTTAAGGTATTCTGGCCCAGGTGGCGGCCCAGGCAGACATGGCTAACCTCTTCGCCAAACCACAGCAAAGTTACAACTAAGATCTAGAACAGCCATCACTGAGAGCCTGCAGAAACAGAGGAATGGAAGTCTGACAACTATGGAATGAAAGAAACCACACCCATCCAGACTGGCAGGAGGGGCACAGACGCGGAACAGGCTGGTCCCACACCCACATGTGGTGGATAAAAATTTGGGAGGGGTATCTTGGGAGTGAGGAGGCCCAGCCCCACACCAGAGCCCCCTGCCCAGGGTTCCAGGGCCAGGAAGAGAAGCCCCACAACTTCTGGCTGCAAAAACCAGCAGGGACTGAGTCAGTGGAAGAAGTTTCTGCAGCCCCAAGCAGTTCCTCCTAAAGAGCCCATACACAGACTCACCTCCTCAGACTCACTCCGCCTGGGCTCTGGCAACGGTGGTGGCCTGCGGGGCATCCGTGGCGTGCGGGGGAGGCTGAGGTGTCCGGCATCACGGCCAACAAAGGCCACTGTCCTTTTTCTGGGCCCTGCCCCCACAAAGCCAGCAGACTGGTGCCCTATCTGAGGCTCCATCAACCTGGCTAACACTGTCTGACCCACCTGGGAGATCCCCAGAGACTCCGCCTCACCCAACTTACAGGCCCACCCGAGCTGCTTCTCCATAGGAATGGCGGGTTTGGCTCATCCTGCACAACTTCCTAAATCCTCTCAAACAAGCAGCAGCTGGCCTCGGGGAGCCCCAGGCCCAGCACCAGCAGCAGCCAGGCCAGGTTCACAGCTTGGCTTCGCTTGGGAATCTCCAAGCCCAGCCCAAGGAGCAGCCCTCTCACGTTGCTTTACAGCTCAGGCGGGGTGGCCCCAGGCAAACACAGGTGGGGGCTGACCTTGGCCTGCACCACCAGGGGAACCCCAGGGCCTGCGCATCCAGTGGACCACGCTGGAACACCACCACCCAACCTCTGTACAGCCGATCCTCCATGGAGGGGGGAGGGTGGTGGTCAGCGGTCACAGCCGGTCCTTGACCCTGACTGGCCTGCTAAACCCCTCCCACTGATCTGCCAACAGTGACCAGGGCTCATCTGCAAGAGGAAGGTGTACTGAGCCCATACGAAGGGCGCACCTTGAGTACCCAGCTTGGGTGGCAGGGGAGGCTGTGCCCCTGGATCCTATAGGACACCTGCTATATTAGGCCACACAACCAGGACATGGAGTCAAAGCAGCTCTACCAAATACATAGAAACAAACACAGGGAGGCTGCCAAAATGAGGAGATAAAGAAACATGGCCCTAATGAAAGAACAGATCAAAACTCCAGAAAAAGAGCTAAACAAAATGGCGATAAGCAATGTATCAGATGCAGAGTTCAGATCACTGGTTACAAAGATGCTCAAGGAACTTAGTGAGGACCTCAGCAGCATAAAAAAGATCCAGTCAGAAACGCAGGAACACTAATTGAAATAAAGAGCCATTTACAGGGAAACAACAGTAGAGTGGGTAAAGCCGAGGATCAAATCAATAGTTTGGAACATAAAGAAACAAAAACAACCACTCAGCACAACAAGAAGGAAAAAGAACCCAGAAAAATGAGGGTAGTGTAAACAGCCTGTGGGACAACGTCACAAGGTCCAACAGTCGCGTCCCAGGGGTGCCCGGGGGAGAGGAGAAAGAGCTTGCTGGAAATCTATTTGAAAAAATAATGAATGAAAACGTCCCTAATTTGGTGAAGGAAGTAGACATGCAGGTCCAGGAAGCACAGAGAGTCCCAAACAAGATGGATGCAGAGGCCCACCCCAAGACGCGTCCTAATTAAAATGCCAAAGGTTAAAGATGGAGAGATGGGAGAGGGTGTGGGGGAGAATGGGCGAGAGGTGAGGGATGAAGAAGCACAACGAGGTAGTTACAGAACAGCCACGGGGATGTAAAGCGCAGCAGAGGAAAGGGAGCGGCCGAAGACCTCGCATGCACGACCCGGGGACAGGAACCAGGGTGGGGGGCTGCCTGAGGGAGGGGGGTGCTGGGGGGCGGGGGGGGCCAGGCAACTGTAACAGCACCATCAATAAAATATAATTGAAAGAAAGAATGAGGGTAAAAGTCAAGATACTGTCACAGAAACAAAAGCAGAATCCATCGCAAGCCGACATGCAGTGAGAAAAGACAAAACTGTTTTGAGGCAGAAGGAAAAATAACCCCACGTGGGAGGCCGGGCGTGCAGGGGATCACAGAAGCGACACAGCAGTCGCTGTGGACGGAGCTGCGTGGGGCCTCGCTGTGTGACCCGGCAGAGGGGATGGAGTGACGCCGGCAGAGTGCGACTCGGGCAGGGCTGCGTGGAGTCGGTTATTCTTGAGCGAGCCTTGGGTTGTCTGGGAAGAAGATAAAAGCGCCAAAAACATTCCTTTGATGTGGAAAAGTTGAAAGTGCGAATTGTCATCTAGGGAACCACTGACAGCAAAGCAAAGTCTGATTGCCAGGCCAATAGGAAAAAATGAAGTAATGAAAATGATCTACCCAAAGGAAGGCAGTGGAGGCCCTGGCTGGTGCGGCCCAGTGGTTTGGGCGGCGTCCCGCAAACCAAAAGGTCGCTGGTTTGATTCCCAGTCGGGGCACGTGCCTGGGTCGTGGGCCAGGTCCCCAGTTGGGGGTGTGTGAGAGGCAACCAATCAATGTGTCTCTCCCTCTCTTTCTCCCTCCCTTCCCCTCTCTCTAAATGTAAATAAATAAAGTCTTTAAAAAAAAAAAAAAAAGCAAGAGAGAAACAGAGCCCTGATGGAACCAGCAGAAAGCATGCAGTGAGATGGCGGATTCGGCCCTCACACGTCTCTGTATGTTTTTAAACTACAGTAAATGAATGTGCCAAGTTCCCCAGATGAAAGGCGGTCAGCCTGTATTTTTAAAATGGTGTTAACAAGGTGTGTCTATCTAAAACATGAAGGCACGGGAAGACTGGAAATAAAAATAAGGGAAAATGTAGGCTCTGCAAACACCGACCCCCAACAGGAAGCACAGGTACATAAATCTCAGAAAAAGCAGACCTGAAGGGGGAAAGCAGTACTGGCGTTACACGGACAGAGACGCAGACAGTACATTCAGCCAAAGGATGGAATAATTTCTAAATTATTTCACAGCCTCCAAATACAGAAAGCAAAGGCGGCAGGACCCCAAGGAGAAAAGGACAAACCTGGGACTGGGCGGGCGGGGGCGGGGCTCACACCTCTGAGGAGCCTGTCAGAGATCGTTCTAACCTTACACACCAGTTCCAAAAAAATAAAAGCAGCATTTCCCATTTCTGTGATGAGGCCACCATACCTGATACTGAAACGAACAAAAATGAAAATTACAGATCAATTTCACTCATAAACACAGTTCCAAAAACCCTAAGCTAAATAGTCAGCGGAATCTAGTCATATATAAAGATGATACGTTATGATCGAGACGGGTTTATTCCAGGAATGAAAAGTTACTTTAACATTTGAAAGTCAGGGTTAAATCACAGTAGCAGAATAATTTTCTCAGTAGGTGCATAAAAGTAATAAAGTTCAATATCCATGCAGATTTTTTTTTTTTTTTAATTTAGCAAACTAGGAATGGAAAGGAAATTCCTTAATCTGAAAAGGGATATCTCTGTTTTAAAAGGCAGGACATTGAAAGCCTCCCTTTTGTGACTTAGAAAAAGACACCGTTGCCCACGGTAGCACGTCAACCGGTGCGTGCCGGGCGCTCACCAGCGCGGGAGCAAGGAGAACACAGAGGGGCAGGAATGGAAACGAAGACAAAAACTCATTACCGAGATAACATTGTGTACATAGAATATGTAAGAGACGCTACAGATAAATTATCAGAGTTAAGCGAATTTACAAAGATTACTTGATAAAGTCAGTAATCAAGAATCAACTGCCTACTAGCAACTAACAAAATATAAAAATGACCATACTTATAATAGCATAAAAATCAAATACCCAGGGATAGTAATGTGGGTAATATTCCTTCACAAAAACTAGAAAATCTACAGAAGTTTTTAAATCCCTAAACAAGTAGGGAAGTCCACCGCGTCTGTCGGTGAACAGCACCCCATAAAGATGCCAGTGTGCCCACGCTAATCCACCGATGCACGGCAATCGCAGTTGACATCCCAACCTTTATTTTGGTGAAAATCAACAATTCTAAAATTCATTATAAATGCACACGATTTTAAATGGCCAAGACTGTCGAGGACAGTGGCAGGCCCTGACTTACCCACCCAGCCGCAGCAGGAGGGCAAGCGTGGTGCCCGAAGGGACAGGCCCCGGAATCTGTTCCAGGAGGCTGGCAGATCTAGGTGTGGAAATAAGCCGATAGAGCTTCCAGGTCTAAAAGACAGGATAGGAATGTATCTCCATGCCCTAGGAGCAGGGAAATTTTTCCTAAGCCACAAGCAGCATTATCCACAAAGGAAAAGATCAACTTGAGTACAGGGTGGGACAAAAAGTAGGCTTATAGCCCTGACCAGCGGGGCCCAGTTGGTTGGGGTTCGCCTCACAAAGCAAAAGATCGCCAGTTTGATTCCCGGTCGGGGCACATGCCTGGGTAGCGGGCATGGTCCCCAGGTGGCACACGTGTGACAGGCAACCGGCTGATGTTTCCCTCCCTCTCGCTCCCTCCTGTCCCTTCTCTCTGAAAATAAAATCTTTTTTAACAGTACGTTTACAGTTGTAAGTCCATGAAACAGTTTATTCTTGTTTTTATTATTATTTATTTGCACCACCCCCGTTCGCCTACCTTTGCCCCACTCTGTGGATTAACGCTGGGAACTTGGTCAGGCGACACCACTGGGAGTGAAAGCGGAGCTGGAAGTGGAGCGTGGGCCTCGCAGCACCTGCGCCTAACGCAGGCCTCGCCCAGGGCGCACGAAGAGCTGCTCTGCACAGGTAGGAACAGGCGAGGTAGCGCGACGGCAGGCACAGGCCCAAAGAGGCACACACGCGACGCGAGCCCGGTCCGCTGGCGAGCGCACGGTAAAAGGCCCTACACCATTAGGCATCAGAGAAGGCAAATCCAAGCCGCGCAGAATGAAACGCCCCGGCAGCTTGGTGGCCAGAGGCGGCGCTGAAACCCAGGAGACTGGCGGCACCAGGAGCTGGAGAGACCGCGGAGCCACGGGGGCACCCTCCCGCGCGGGCGGCAGGACGCAGCGCCGCAGCCTGGCCCTGGGTCAGGCGACGATAAGCTCGCAGCTTCCTCCGTCTCGGGCCGAACGCCCTTGCACCCACGAGCGTGTGCACCGACGAGCGTTAGCACCGCGGGAACCAGGGCGGACGCAGTGCAGTGGGGTTTCTCTCACCGCCTTTCCGCCTGCTCATTGGCACCGTCGCCGGCCGCGCTGCCTGGTGACCGTCTGCCTGGGGCCCCCCGGGCCAGGGGCCTCAGGAAGCCGGGCCGCCTTCTTCCCGGCTGTGGGCCTTGCAGCTGGGAGGGCCGGCTCAGTGGTGCGGGCACTTCTCCATTTGTTTTTAATGACACAACGTGTGAACACAGCTGCATTTTTCTATCGAGCCGGGCACGGCCCCGCCTGGCCCCCGGGCAGCCTGCCGCTCTCCGCAGTTGGGAACACACCCCCTAGACTCTGTCCTTTGAGGTCCATGCATCTAAGTGTCCAGCGCACGGATTGTGGGTCAAGGCCGTCCGTCCACTTTCCACGGAGACTGTGGCTACGCACCCACACGCAGCGCAAGTGTCTGTGTTCCGTGGACATGGTCAACCTTTCTAATGCTTTCCTGGCCTGATGAGTGAAAGTCAATGCACAGTTCCAGGCCGTAGTCCTCTCTCTAAGTGGGTAGAACTCAAATCTGTCTTTCCCACTTCAGTTTTCCAGATTGCAGAGCCTCCCCCACACCCTGAAGCTATTTTACAGGTATTCCCCTAAGCCTTCTAGTCGCAGAACTTTATTCTACGCTTAGCTCTTGAGTCCATCTGGAATTTTTTACATACAACAGGGGAATCATTTTTTCCAACCAGATGGCCAACTCTGCTGATGAGCCCCCTGGACTCGGTTAAGATGCCATTTTGATCAGGTCTTAACTTCCCACACATAGTAGGGATGATTTCTGGATGACCTGTCATATTTTGTTTCAAGATTTTATTTATTTTATTTTCAGAGAGAGGGGAAGGGAGGGAGGAAGAGAAGGTGGGAAACACAGATGTGCAGGACAAACCTCAGTTGGCTGCCTCTCGCACGCCCCCTACTGGGGACCTGGTCTGTAGCACAGGCCTGTGCCCTGACGGGGAAACGAGCTGGCGACGCTTCTGTCCACCGGCCGGCGCTCGGTGGCTCACAGGCCCCTGAGCCACACCAGCCAGGGCGGCCTGTTGTTTTATTCTGATCTCTCTCTGTGGCCAAGCCATGCTGCCTTAGTTATTGTAGCTTAATGATGTGTTACTATCTGGTGAAGAAAGTCCCCCCTCATTCAACTTTTTTTTTTTTTAAAGTATGTCTTTACCCATTTTCCTTCTACACTAATTTTTGAAAACATTTTTGTCACAGGTTTGAAAACTTGGTTTTGGGGGGTGTTTCATGAAATCTCTAAGAAGGCTAGGTATTTTTATATTACATCTTGCTATCCAGATATTTTTGTTCAGCTTTTTAAAATAGAAAATGCATAAAATTAAATGTCATTTTCTTCACTTGGGTCCAGAAAATTCTTGTCAAATTTATTCCTTGATTTTACTGTTTTTATTACTACTGTGAGTAGAGCTTTTGAATTTTTTTCTATTTTAACTGATTGTTGCTATTCACTGTTATATATTTAGTTTGTATCCAACTATTTTACTGAGTTCTCTTGTGCTAACTTATTTGTTGATCCTTTGATACTATAGAAAATCATTTTGTCTCTTCAGATTCTCACACTACATATTTCACTTAGCTGTCTGTACATGAGATGTCTGAACCTTAGAACGATGTTGAATAGAGACACTCGGGGCATCCGTTGATGGATCCTGGTTATAATGGTTTTTAACGGTTTTAATAATTTCCCACATAACGTGCCATTTGCTGTTGGCTCCTATATGAGCTTCGGCATCCCTGGAAGCTCATTAGAAATGCAGACTCTCCGGCCCTAACTACTGGGTCAGAATCTGCGTCTTCATGAGATCCCCCAGGTGCAGCCCGGGCCAGGTGTCAGGGGGTTAGAGCGTTGTCCCCACGCACCAAGGTTGCGGGTTTGGTCTCCAGGAAGGACACAGACAGGAATCAGCCAGTGAATGTGTCAGTAAGTAGAACAACAAAGTGATGTTTTTCTCTTTTCTTTCTCTCTCTACTTCCCCCTCCCTCTAAAATCAATTTTTTAAAAAAAGATTTTCCAGGTGTTTCCTACGTGCTTTAACGTTAAGGAACGCCAGTGTAGATGCTTTCCTTCTCTTCTGATTTTACTTAAAAATGTAGTAAGAATAGCTGTAGCTGTGGGTTGTACCAAATACTTTCTGGCCTCTATGGAGCCCTAAAAAGTTACGTACTGCTCCTTTTTGGTGGCCACCACTCATTTCGGTGTTTGCGGTGCTCGTTCTGGCACCGCCCTGTGTCCCGAATCGGGACGCCCCAAGCCTGCGCCCTGGGCGCCGGCGCCCTGCTCCGCGTCTCGCCCCCCAGGCAGCCCCCGATCCGCCCACCATGAGCCGCCGGGCTTCCCTGGCTCAGCCAGGACCCCTCCTCCTCTCTCCGCGCATGTGGTTTTTAATCTGGTTGGGTCACAGGCCCCTTTGAGAATCGGGGGGAAGCTCTGGACCCCGCTCCAGTAAAGTGCCCATTAACGGAGTCCCCGTCTGCCCTCTGGGGGCTCCCGGCTGTGCTGAGGCTCGCAGCGAGACCCTCGCTCTGCGCTCTCCCCGGGGGAGACCCTATAGAAGCCCCCACCCTCACTACCCGAGCGCCCGCGCGAGCCCGGCGCGTGCGCACCCTGCGGTGCCCCTCGCTGCCTCCGCCCACAGCCCCAGGGGCAGGTCGCGCTAGGGCCCCATCTCACAAGCGAGGAAAACCCGACCTCCTTGGGCAACGGGAAACTCTGAAGGCAACGGCTGCTCTTCGGCCGGGGGCTGGGCAAGCCAAGAAAGTGGCGGCGGTTACAGCGCCCCCTGCCGGGGGGTGGCCGCACGGACGCCGGCCGGAGCCGCTTGGGTGCGAACGGCACCTGCGAGGGGCAGGTGCGGCCCGGGCCGGCTGTGGACGGACCTGCTGCCTTGGAGGGGGCCGGGAGTGGCCTGCCAGCTCTGCCCAGGCTGTCCCTGTTTACTGCCCACACACAGTGGCCTTGCTTCCTGGACGCGGGGCCAGCCGGAGAGAGCCGGACACTGGGGCAGGGCAGGGGCACAGAACCAGCTGCCAGCAGCCACCAGTGAGGGAGGCCAATCCCACTGCCCGCCAGGGAGGAAGGAGCCCCGGCGGCGGTGCCCTGCGATCCCTGAGTGAGGCTGCCGGCGGACGCTGGGGTTTGTGGTGTCCCCCTGACAGCCCTGAAGACACTGAGAGCTCCAGGCCCCATAAGGGTCCCCCGCAGGTAAGGTGCAGGCAAGGGCCGCGGGGCCAGCCAGCACAGCCCCCGGGAGACCTCGGGAGGAGGCACTGCAGAGACGGGGTTCCAGGGGGTCCCCACCCCACAGCTGGGCCTGGGCCCAGGGGCCACTGCAGGTGAGGACACTGTCCGAGGCCACCTGCAGGGGCTGGCGCCAGCCACAGGTGAGCTGAGCGCTCCAAATCCCACCCTCTCCTGCCCCTGGGTCCCCTCTGTAGGCAACAGCCAGCCACCAGCAGGGATCCAAGTCCACAAGAGTCTCCAGGTCCCTGAAGGAGCCTCCAGCCCTCAGGGCAGGTAGAGTGCGACCAGCACGTAGATGACCCAGCTGGTGGACACGAAGACCCCGAACAGCAGGCTGAAGAGCACAAGGGAGCGGGCCTTGCGGGAGGCCTCCTCGGCCTGGGCCAGGTCACCCCGGCTCAGGGCCGCGCGGGTCTGCAACGAGATGGGGTGAGGGTGAGCCCCCACGGGGAAGCTGGCTCCCCGAGAAGTGTGGGGGCTGCCTGGGAACAATGCGGGCGAGGGCTGCCGGCTCCGGGGCGCCGGCCTCGGGCCATCAGGACCCTCGCTCTCGGCTCCTACAGCCCCCACCACGCCCGACGGCCTGCGGTGCCTCTGTGGCCCCCTGCTTTGCAGATGAGGGAACGAAGGCTCAGAAAGGCTCCGTGGCCAACCCAGGGCCACACGGGTGGGGGCAGAGCCAGAACGGGCGGGCGGGCGGTGGCCTCCAGAGCCCCGCCCTGAGCTGCCCGAGCGGAGCAGGCCCTCTCCGCGTCCTGGCTGGCTGATGACTCGGGAGCTTGACCCATGGGGGCAGTCAGGCCGTGGCCGGGTCAGCGTTGGCCAGGACACCCCAGAGGCCTACCCACGCCTTCTGAGAGAACGTCCTCACGCGGAGGCCACTGGGCGCCCAGAGCCTGGCTCTGAGCGGGGCGGCGGTGGGAAGGGAGGAGGAAGGCAGCCATCGAGACAGCGGGCGGGCGGACAGGCAGGACGGTCGGCTAAGCGCGAGGATGGGTGGGTGGCAGCCTGGACCCCGTCGCACACCAGCCCCCGCGCGGGCCAGTCGCTGAGGCCTTGTGACCGTTCACACCTTCGGTGTGAGCCGCTCTGGCCGGGCTTTCTAGTGCAGGTCTCGAGCGGCAGGGGCAGCGACGCGAGAGGAAGGAGGTGTCCACGCGGGCGGGGCCGGGGACCCAGGGCGCCCCATCTCTGCCCCTTCCCGGGAGGGAGACCCCAGAGGCCCGGCTGCGGGGGAGGGAAAGGGGCTGCGCAGGCGGCGCCCGGCCCGGGCGCCCCCCCTACCTCGTGGGAGTAGACGATGGCGATAAGCCCGGTGAGCAGGCAGCAGAACAGCGTCACCAGCACGGACTCCATCATGTGGTCCTTGGGCAGCGGCCTGTGCTCCACGGCGGCGGGCGCCGGCACGGCCGCCACGGCGCTGCCGTACTGCGGGGCGGACCGGCGGGTCAGGCCGCTCCGCCCCCAGGAGCCCCCTCCGCCAGTCGCCCTGCGCGGGGGCCCTACCACCCTGCTCGGGGCCCTATCACCACTGTGTGACCATGTCCCCATGGGGCTCCCCTACACCCCACCGCCCCCCGCCGGGGGCCTCTAAGCTCTCCTCCAAGGGCAGCCCAGGTGCCTTGTTTTAGTCTAAAAACCTAATCAAACCGTCTCCCACCGAGGCCCCGGGCCCCTCACCACAGATCCCCCCCCCGCCCCCCGCCCACCCTGCCCTCCCCGCCTCGCCTGGGCTGCGGCCCCGGCCGGAGGGCCCCCTCGCGCTGCTGGCTGAGCTCTCCCGACCACCCCGCAGAGCCCGGCGGGAACGCCGCGCCCCTGGGCAGCCTCCCGGGCTCGCGCCCCCCCAGGCGGGCTACCCTTTTCCGTGTCCAGCTCTGGGCACCGAAGCCCCCTGCAGGGGTGGCTTACGGAGACTCACTGTCTGTGAGCCCAACTCTCCCCCCAGGGACGGGGGCCACAGGGCGAGAGGAGGGCTGAAGGAGTAGGGGTGCACGGCCATGGGGGGGCAAGCGGGGCACGCGCACGTGGGGGGAGGGGAGCAAGGGTGGGAACGGAGCAGGGGCGGGCGGGGCGACCACGGGCCAGAGGCTCCCCACTCACCACGGGGAAGGGCGCGAACAGCTGAGGCGGGGCGGGTGCAGGGTAGAGGGGCGAGGCGGGCGGCGGGTACATGGCGGGGGGCGAGGGCCCGGGCTGGAAGAGGACGGGCCCCGGTGGGAAGGGGGGGTACAGCAGGTGCACGCCCTTGGGGTCCGGCGGCGCGTAGGGCGGGGGCTCGCCCACGAAGCCGATGTTGGGGATGCCGCCGGCCGCCGCCTTCGGCTCCTGCCTGGCATCGCCCGCAGCCTGGGCCTGGGCAGGGGCTGCTGCTGAGGCCTCGGCCTCGGCCTGGGCTGGGGCCTGGGCCTGGGCCTGGGTGTCGCCCAAAGGGTCCTCCGGGGCTGGGGCGCTGGCCCCGTCCGCAGCCGCTTCCTCACTGGGCGCTCGGTCCTCGTCCAGCAGCTGCGGGCGGCGTGGGAGCTCTGGGAGCTCCAGGCCCTGGGGATCCTCGGGGGCCGCGGGGCCAGCACCCCCTTTCGCGCCTGCTCCTGGGAAGAAATGGCAGGTGTCACGGACCCCAAGAGGACACTGGGGCAGGTGGGACTCCTCCCCCGGGCCCGAAAGCAGCCCTTCCGTGGAGGAAGTCACAGGGGGACACTGGCCCTTCATGCACCCACGCTGGGGCCCCTCCAGGTGGGCCCTCGAAGACTCCCTACCTAAAGGGCAGAGACAAAGCAAGAAAGCCGCGACTTGCGGAGGTGCCGCGCTTTGCTCGTGGTCCCACGGCCAGTGCTGGGGGTGGGCACGCAGGCCCTGCCTCCGCTGGGAAGGTCACCCTGCCCCCAGGTGCTGCTGCCACAGCTGATGGGCCCGAAAAAGAAACAGGGGCCCAGCAGTCCCCGCCGCAGAGGCCACCCCAACAGCCAGTCCGGGGGGCTGGGCGGGGCTGTGAGCCGAGACCATCGGAGTCTGGGCTTGGGAGCTGGGGAGGGCGCTCAGGAGTTGCCATGCCCTGGCTAACTGAGTGACAGCAAAAAGCCAGGAGGCCACTAACGGCAGAGAGGGGACCAAACCTGAGTGGGGGCGGAGAGGCACCTGGAGCAGGGGTCCCGAGGCCCCCGGCTGCCCTGCCGCCCTCACCCGGGCCCTGGGCTCCAGCCTCCACACAGTGAACTCCAGAGGCATCTCCACGCGTCCTAAAGGTGCCCGCACCCCCTGAGAGCATCCTGACCAGGTGAGCACCTCCAGGTCTCGGCAGGTGCTGGAGGGGAGGCCTGAGCAGACACCTGGACCTGGGCTGGTGTTCGAGGCCCCACAGCAGGCGTGGTAGCCCAGGGCCCAGGGACTGGCCATGCAAGTTCACTTCCTAAGCGTCCTTCTGGTCACGGAAGGCCGGGAAGTGAAACAGACACAGCGTTGACAGGTCAGGCAGGGGCAGCGCCTTGCGGAAATGCCGTGGCTCCCTGCCCCACCCCCCAACAGAGCTGACTGGCGGCCTCAGAGGCCAGGGACCCTGGGGGGAGGGATCCCCGGCAGCAGGGAGCACCCCGCCCTCCCAGCAGTTGGGCCCCACAGGGCCCCTGACCCTCGCCCTTGCGTTCAGGCTCTGCGCCTCTGCCTGCCCTTTGAAAACGGGATCACCAAAACAACCAGAAAATGGCCATTAAGTACACACCTATCAATAGTTACCTTAAATGTAAATGGACTAAATTATCTAATCAAAACGCTGAGTGGCTAAATGGATTTAAGAAAAAAAAAGACCAATCTATATGCCACCTACAGGAGACGCGCCTTAGATGCCGGGACACACAGGCTGAGTGTGGAGGGATGGAAAACATATTCCGTGCAAGTGGAAACCAAGAGAAAGCTGGGGTAGCTATAGTTATAGCAAACAAAATAAACTTCAAAGCAAAGACTAATAAGACGCAAAGAAGGGCGCTGCATAATGATAAGTGGCCATCCAACGCGAGAAAACAACACTATAAACATTTATGCACCCAACATAGGGACACCTACACACACGCAGTGAACGCTAGCAGACCTACAAGGAGAAACAGACAGCATTACAGTGAGATGGGGGACTTTAATACCACGCTTACATCAGGGGCTGCTTCACCCAGACGGAAACCAATAAGGAAACATTGGCCTTAGCCGACACAGTAGACCAGATGGACTTAACAGACACTCACAGAACACTCCTTCCAAAACTGCAGAATGCATGTCCTTCTAGAGTTCACAGGAATGTTCTCCAGGAGAGATCACAAGTCTTAAAACGTAGGAAGATTAAAATCACATGAAGCATCTTTGCCAACCACAGTGGTATCAATTACAAGAACAAAACCCATCGGGAAGATCACAACAGCTGTAGATCAAAGAACATGCTCCTGAGACACCAGCGGGCCAAAGAGGCATCAAAGGAGAAGTCAAAGGGTATGTTGAGACAAATGAAAATGGAAACACAACACACCAACACTAATGGGATACAGCAAAAGCAGAGGATTGGTTTTTTTGTTTCTTTTTTTATTGTGTTTTTTAGAGAGAGGGGAAGGGACGGAAAAAGAGGGAAACATCAGTTGGCTGCCTCTTGCATGTCCCCAACTGGGGGACTGGCCCGCAACCCAGGCACATGCCCTGACAGGAATTCAAACCAGAGACCTTTCAGTTCACAGTCTGGCGCTCGACCCACTGAGCCACACCAGCCAGGGCCCAAAAACAGTTTTAAGATAAAAGTTCATAACAATAAATGCCTACATCAAGAAACAAAAAACTCAACTCACTCTCCAGGAATTAGGTAAAGAAGAACAAATGAAGCCCAAAGTTAGTAGAAGAAAGGAAATAAAGATCATGGTGGAAATAAATGAAATGTAGACTAAAAATACAATAGAAAAGATCAATGAAATGAAAAGCTGGTTCTTTAAAAAGATAAACAAAATTGAGAAACCTTTAGCCAGACTCACCAAGAAAAAAGAGAACATTCAAAATGAGAAATGGAAGAGATGTTACAACTAATGCCACAGAAATACAAAGGATCATAGGAGACTACTATGAAAAATTATAAATCAACAAATTTGACAACCTAGAAGAAATGAGTAAATTCCTAGAAATCGACAATTACCAAGACTGACTCAAGAAGAAACAAAACCCTGCGCAGACCAGTTACTAATAAGGAGATGGAAGCGGTAACCCAAAGCCTCTGACCAGTCCTGGACCAGGCGGCTTCACGGGAAATTCCACCAAACGTTCAAAGAATTAACATCAATCCTTCTCAAACGCTCCCAAAAAATAGAAGAGGAGGTAACACTTCCAGACTCATTTTACAAAGCCAGCATTACCTGAGACCAAAACCAAACAAGGGGAAAAAAAAATACAGGCTAAGATCCCTTATGAACAGAGAGGCAAAAATCTTCAATAAAATACTAGCAAACAGAATTCAACAATAAATTGAAAGGATCATGCACCGTGATCCAGCGGGATTTATTGCATGGATGCAAGGATGGCTTAACACCCACATATCAATTGATGTGCCACGCCACAGTAACCACGTGAAGGCTAAAAATCTTATGATCTCAACAGATGCAGAAATCATGAGCAATAACAAATGCTGTTGTAAGCCGCTCAGTTTCGGGTGGTTTGCTACACAGCAGAAGCAGGCTGGTAACTGGTACAAAGCTTTCGCTGGCAGCCGCTGCCCGGAATGAGGGCAGGAGAGTGGGGAAGAGGCCGCAGCTGAACAAGGGGAGAGGCGGCGAGGGGCTGAGCCAGACGCGGGCGGGGGGCGGGCAGGACCTGGACCTGTGGCTGGACTCAGGCACTGCTGAGCGGCCGGGCCTGACAGCACCCGGAGTCCAGGAGAGGACGAGAGTCGTCGGGGTGACAGGCCAGGGCGGCCCTCTCTCACCCCCTCCCTCAGTGTCCAGGGCCAGGCAGGGCTGCTGGAGCGGGGATGAGGGTCCCGGACAGTGAAAAGTGGGGCTCAGGGGCCAGGCGCCAGGGCGGCCTCCCCAGCGGCTGCGCCTCCTCCTGGTTCTGCGAGGTGAGCAGGCGCTCGGCTGGCTGCTCTGTGAGGGTAGGAGGGCAAGAAGCCGCAGGGGCCTGGCCAGTCTGGGGGCGGGGAGAGGGGACGCGGACGGGGTGTCGGGGACGAAAGCTATTGGGAAGGAAGGTCCACACTAAAGTCTGAAAGGTCTGTGCCTGCTGTGACCCAGAGAGCTGGGCTCTCCCACCGAGGACCCCAGTGGGGGGCTGAGGGGTTGCTGATCCCCTGGGGGGGCACCAGCCAGACCCCGCCCAGGGTTCCAGGGCAGCCCCCGAGCTCACCCGCCCACCAAGGGCTGGAGTCGTTCGATAATCAAGGCGGCCGCACCCTGCGCAGCGCCAGGGAAGTGAGGAGCACGCTCACTGTCCAAGCCGGAGGCCTGAGGGCCAGCGGCCCACTGAGCCGTGAAGCTCGGAGCCAACGCCCGCCAACCCTGCTGCCGGAGGCCCAGGCCACCCTATGAAGGTGTCGTGATGCAGAGGCACCAGCCGGCCAGGCACCTCGACAACCCCACGCGTTTTTGTGATGGAGCCCCTACCACGCACCTGCGTTCTAGGCCAGAAACGCAATTCTGTACACAAACCCTACAAAAACCCGGTAACCTGAGCAGGTTCCTGTGCCCTTGGGGCTGCTCAGCGGACAAAGCTCTGCGGTGAGAGGTCCCAGTGACGCAGTGACAATGCCACCAACAGCCAGCACCGTCAGTTCATACGTATTAGGTGCCAGGTCCTCCGCCCACAGACACCCCATGTGAGTTCGCTCTCAACCCGGTGCCCCCGTGTCTCCTCAGGCTGGGTGACCGTACAGGCAGGAATGCGACCGAACCGGCGCCTCCCTTTCCTGCCCTGTAACCGGAGGCCAGGGCAGCAGCAATCAGTTAAAAATGGTAACCGCGACCTGTGGCCGGCTTCCTTCGGGGGTCGCCCGCCCTGCGCTGCTCTCCTTCTAACCCGGTTTCCCAGACGCGACAGCGGGGCCCAGGCAGCAACCTGAGCCCCATGGCCGGGCCGCTGCGGAGTCAGTCCCGCGGGAGGCCGGGCCCCTGCCCCGGTTATCGGGAAAAAAAACCGCAGCTTCCCCGGGCCCCGCCAGGGCACCTACCTGGCCCGAGGGCGCGGAGATAGGGCTGCAGAGTAAACACCTGTGCCGGCGGGGCTGCGGGTCACGGCCGGGACGCCGGGAGCTGGACACCGGGCCTCCGCGGGCCGTCCCGGAGGAGGGAGGGGGTGGTCGGAGGCGGGGAGGGGCTCAAGGGTCGCGGGCTCTCCTCGCCGCCGCGGCGCGCGCACGAGAGCCGGTGGCCCAGGACATCCAGGTGTCCCTCCGGCCCCGGGGTGTCTCTGGAGAGCCTAGCAGGGCTGTGCTCCGTCCGCCCCGCCCCCCACCTCCCTGCAGCCGGGGACCGCCAGGCCGGCACGGGGACCGGGGGGCCTCGGTTCACCGCCCCTTCCAGCGCCTGGCGCCGGCGCGGGCCGTCGGGGTTCCCTGAACGAGCCGCCCCACCGCCCCGCTCTTGTCCGCCATCGCTCTGGCTCGTGCCCCCTCCCGGGGTCCCTGATTCAGTCGGAGGGGGGTCTCTCCCCTCCCCTTGGCCCTGTCTATGCGTCCCTGGCCAGGGTGGCCCCCCTGCCCCCGCGCTGACGACCTCAGCCCGACCGGAGCGGGGGTAGGGTAGTGGAAAATGTCCCCAAATGTCCACCACTCGAGCCCCTGCTGCCCGCCCTGGGGACAGGGTGGGGCTGCAGGGGCCCAGGGCTAGCCAGAGGCCGCCCCTTCCTGACTTCCCTTCCCCCAAGGGCCCCCCCGCCCCCCGCAAAGCTGGAGGAGCCCGGCCCAGGCTGCCCAGCCGTCCACGGCCGCCTCCTGGTCCCCTGTCCCCGGGCCTGAGGGGGTGTCCCAGGGCAGGGTGGCCTCGGGGACCGGCGCGAAGAGGCTCCCGCTCCTGCGCCCGCCGGCCCGCCGCGGGGGCCCCGGGGTCCGGGCTGGGGGACCGCAAGTGCACCGGGTCCCCGCGTCCTCACCTGCGTCCATGGCGCGGCCGGCGGCGGGGCGGGCGGGGCGCGGCTCCTGAGCCCGGCGCCTCTCGCCGCCCTCGGGCCCGGCTCCGCTTTCGCCGCCGGCTCGGGTTTCCTGGTGCGGGCGGCACGACCGGTTAATAATTGACCGCCTGGGCTGCGCGAGGCTGTGTCAACAGGTGGCCCCCGTGCTCCTGGCGCGGGGCCGAGCCCACGAGCCGCCCACCCCGCGGGGAGGGGGCTGCGGCGCAGGTTCTCAGGGCGCCTGGCCCGGGGGAGGCGGCGAGACCGGGGCCGCGGCCGCGCAGGACGGGGATGAGGGACGCAGAACACCGCCGTCCCACCCGCGCGGTAGCAACTGCCGCGGGCACGATAGCTCAGTGGGCGAACGCGGTTTAAACAGAAACAATTACCTGCACGAAGAACCTCCTGCAAAATAGGAAGTTCGAAGGGAACCCGGCAAGTCTGGGGGGCTGGCCCCGCGGTCCCGGCCCGCATCACGGCGTCACGAAGGAACAGGGGTGCGCGCCCGTGGCCCCCCACCCCCGGCCGAGGATAAGACGCGAGCCCCGAGGGGCGCCCTCCCAACCACCGCGGCGCCTCTGCTTGTCATTGGAATTTCCACTCTGCTCGTAAAAATTCACATTCCACGCCCCCCCCCACACACACACAATGTCTACCCACAATATCCTCATGCACTCCAATCCATGCACTTTCTCTTCAAATGGTTTTTTTTTTTTAATCTTTTACTTGAAAATCATTTTAAACTCAGGGAACAGCTGCAAGGATGGTACAAATGACCCGATAATGCTTTTTTCTGACATATTTTTTGCCAGTACGGAGTTCAGTTCAGGGTTATGTGCTGCATTTAGGAATCATGTCTTCACTTTTATAGGCCCTTTGTATTGGGCCGACCAAAAAGTCCCTTACATGTTCTCTGTAAAATAAACGGCACATTTTTCAATTTCACCAGTAATTTTATTGCTCTGGGTATGCTGGGTGCGTTGGCTGGGTCCCGCTAGTGGCTTCAGTGGGCCGAGGCCCGGGGGCTGCTACACGTCCTCCGGCGGGTCAGACAGCCCCACAGCAAAGACGCCCTTGGCCAAAACGTCAAAAGTACCAAGAAACGTGGCGGACCGCTTTTGACACGTTTGCTCAGGGATGGCACCTTCTCCACACACTACGGACATCTTTTTTTGCGTTTCTGTTGTGTTTTTACCTTTCCTGAAATACTAAAACATAATACGCCAAAAATGTTGCGTGTTTTCTTCCATCTTCAATATTAAAACGGCTGCCCCCAAATTCACCAGTTTTGATGGTTTTTTTTTAAATGCACGCTGCTATGACAGCCGTCACAACACAATCTAACAAAATCGTTTCAAATGACATTAAAGGCAAGCACCACAAGAGCCATTGTCCGGAAAAAGCCTAATGGACTTTTTGGCCGCCCAATAAGTAAAATCCTTTCTGAGTTGGTGATTCGCTTCCAGCGTCTCAGATGCACCCTGGGCCATTCGCAGCACCGGTTGCCTATCCGCCCTGCGGTGGCAGCTGTCCCCACGGCCTTTGGAATCTTGGCGAGTTTATCTAAAGCAGGAACTATCTTGTAAAGGTGCCACACGTGTGCCCTGGGACATGGGACAGTTTGGCATTTGTCTCTAGGGGGTCCTGGGAAGTCGCCAGCTTTGTTACTTTCTCTGCCTGGGGCTCTGCACGTGCGGGCGGACCCCGCAGTGCGGGCTGCAGGTCCCGCTTCCTCAGGGGTGGCTGTCCTCCTACCCAGAGCCACTGGTGGTGGCTCGCTCCAGTCTCGCTGAAGAGCAGCCCCTTTCCAGCTGCAGCCGAGTGCAGAGGGCCAGTTCCAGAGCCCCGCTGCTGTGTGGCGGCTCCCACGCCCTAAGGCAGCATCTGGTCCCGGTCCCTTTAAGGGCAGCTCGGCTCCAACCGCTGGCCGGCCATGGGGACCTTCTCCACTAAAGGGCCTGGGTATCGTTGAAAAGGGTTGGATTTCCCTTTCTTGTCTCAGACCAGGGAGACCGGGCACTTCTCTGTGTCTGGAGTGCGCATGTGCGTGAAGGCGGTGCGCAGACTCCCTGCGCCTGCAAACTCAGCTCCCCGGACCAGAAAGTCCACTTGCAGCCGCCAACCCCAGGCGAGCCAGCCATGGACTCACTCTGCGTCTCCGTTTCCCCACCGGGAAAGTGGGACAACGGTGGCACCCACCTCCCAGGGTTGGTTAGGGCCAAAGACAAGCGGGCACCAGCCTTGAAAATGCCCGGGGCAGACAAAGCCAGCTCAGTCATGCTGCGCTTACCTGAGCGTATTTTCCAAGACTAACTTGACCTGGGTCATTTCCTGCTTATGCCTCTGAAAATCATAAGCAAAATCCATTTCCCCAAATTGACATGAGGTTAACCACTAACCACCTTACAATCATTTAGGAAAATTCTAGTGTAACCAACCAGCAGGAAGCAGTCACTGCCCCTCACTAGGTGAGCAGCCCAATAGCGATGTACCGCTGGGCCTTGCTCCATGTTTTGGTTGGAGAGCTCCCAGCTCCAAACTGTCTGCCTGGTGTGTGCAAAATAAACTTTTACTAATTACTAGTCAGCAATTCGTTGGTTTCTCGGTCTGAACTTTTGACAGGCTGCTGCGAGGCCCTACTGTGATTAAGATTCTTAACCAAAAGTTGCTGAACGCCATGCTCTCCAGCCACAGCCCTTTCAGACCAGAAGAGCAAACACCAGAACACAAAACCCGGCGCGCCCTGGGGGAGGGGTTGTGGTGAGTCGGTTTACTTGTGTTTGTGTCTTTTTCTGCAACCGGCACGGGTTCCTTCTGTGAATAGGAAAAAGGGCAGAAAATGCTACCTGAAACTAAAGACGTTTCACTGTTTTAAGGGCTGAGTTCCAGCGTGTGTTCAAGGAAAAATGACGTGGCCGGGGCGGGCTGGCCTTTCTGCAGGCGGCTGGGCTGCTGAAGGGGGTGGCGGAGCAGGGCCGCTGGCATTTGCTGTGCCTGAGCGAACTTTGGGGGCGGGGGGGGGGTCGGCGACAATTGGAGCAGAATCCCAGGGGGGTAGTCACTGGTCACTCGCACAAATTCTGCCTCCCCTGGTTCTGGGAAACCCAAACCCCGAGAGCAACAAGTCTCAACCAGCGCCTCATTCAGCGACACCAAACGCTCACTTTGTGTGGCAGGGAGGCGCAGCCGAACCAGCCAGCGTGGCCCTGCCCTCGTGACGCCTTTGCTTGCCAGAGGAACAGGACGCGGGCGCTTGCAGCATCTACCACTTAGCTGGGGCTGCATTGGCAGCTTTCCAGGAGATGTGCCTGGGCCACTGAGGGCACAGACTAGGCCTGCCTGGTCCAGCTAGGGAGCGGCCGCAGCGTCTTTGGAGAAGGGATGCTGGGAAGAGGCGGTCAGGCAAAGGGTGGGGCCCGGGAGGAAGGGAGGCCAGGCGGGGCGCGGTGCCCTGTCAGTTAGAGGAGGTGGGGACTGGCTGGCCCCGGGGCGGGGGGGGGGGGGCGCGTCTCTCCCAGCTCTGTAAGGCCCCTGAAGGCCAGCACATCAAGGACACAAAAGATAATAGTTAATATGATTAACTGTGACAAACAGATAAACACAGTGTCGAGGAAAACACTCACCAGGCACGTCGCGTGGGCCACGCCCTGTGCAAGCCCTCCGTGTGCCCGCTGGCATGGGACCCAACCCCACCCCGTGTTACTTTCCTTCCAAAGTTGAGCTCAGCTACGCCGCGGCACTGCCACCTCCACGTCCGTCCGTGTGGCCCAGCAGCCTGCAGACCTTCAAGGACACCAGCCCCTCCCCACAGCGCACGCCCATGGCAGGGCCCAGTCACAGCCAACGCCAGCTCCTGGAAGGGCTTCCCAGGCAGCTCGGGGACCAGCAGTCCCCCGCGCCCCCCCCTTCCCGCGCACCCCCAGCTGTGCCCCCTAGATAAGGTCTGTGGGTTGAACTGGCTGATCCAGCCTTAGCCCAGGAGCCCCGACACACTCCACCCTTGGGCCCTGACAGAGGCATGTGCCCCCTGCAGCCTCCCTCTGTCTGCACTCGGCCTTGACCTCTCGTGTGGCCCCTCAGGGCGAGCCCTGCGCTTCCTCCAGGACCCGTGAGTAATAAACTTCTCTATTTCAGTTTCCCTCCCGGTCTGTTGCTGCCAAGCGCTCACTGGCCGGCACCCTGTGCTCTACTTAACAAATGTTAATTTACTAAAGCCTTACCACTCCACCATTCCCCTATTTGGGAGGTGGAGAAACAGAGTGATCACGTCACTGCCCAGGTCACTCAGCAGAGGCAAGGTTTGTACCCAATGCTGGCCCCAGTGCCTGGCTCCTAACCTTGCCAGGCTCACTGCAAATGGAGGCATGAACGGTCCTCCCATTTTTGAGCTCCTGTGTAAGTTGCTCTCGGTCAGAGGGTGACTTTCTCATGCTGGCCCAGCTGTCCCTTCATCAGTTTCCCTCTGTCCAGACCCCCAGGGCTCCGGAGGCCCAAGTCCCCTTGTATACCTTCCCCCTGATCGACCAGAGCTGCCTGTAACCGCCCCTGAGATAGGTGAATAGCTCTGAAGTTACATAAACAGTGACTTTGCCTGATGTTTGCATGTTACTCTGTGCTCTCCTGCATCATGTTTCAGCATCATCAAATATGCATGGCATGCTCACAATGCATTAGGCGCTAGAGCTGCAGAGTCCGGATGCCTTGGGGAAATGTAGTTTGAATCCATCAGTATTTGCCTTCTGCGTGCCAGGCACTGGGGGCGCGGGTGGGCCCAACAGATCTGGTCTCTGCCCGGCTCATGGGTCTAAAAATTAGTTCTCCCATGACATCTGCCCACCACGTGCCGGAGGCCGAAAAGGGCAGGAGGAACTCGCTGCAGAAGGCAGTGGGGAGCAACTGAAGGTTCTAGCAGGGGAGGCGGGGGCGGGGGACGGGTACGAGCCGGGCGTGGTGGGGTGTGGAGGATGGGCCAGAGAGGTGTGTGAGCCTTCGTGGCCAAGGCAGTGACCTGATGAGTGCGGTCTGGCCCGGGGGGTGAAGGCAGGAGCGGCTGGAACCCGCTAGGTGTGGAGGTGGGTGCCCCGCTCTTAGGGTGACCGCACTCGAGGCGGCAAAGCCGGTTCCAGGTTCCGACCCGGGCCACGGGTCTCAGGAGTCCCACGTGCCGGCCCGTATCACCACCCGAGCCCTGAAATCCCGGGGATCTTTCCCGACGGCCCTGGCACCGGAGGTGTGGTTGGAGGGAGGCTTCCCGGGCACAGTTCTCCGCTGGGGAGGCCGCGAGACTCCCGCAGTCGGCTGCGAGGCTGCACGGCTTCTGTCCCTTGCAGCAGACATGCCGCACTCCGAGCCCCTAACACCCAGACCCCGCCGGGCAGCCGCGGCCGGGCGCGACTCACGCATGCGCAGCGCTGCCGCTCGCCTCCGACTACAACTCCCGTCGCGCCCCGCGCGCGCCCGCCGCGCCGCGGAGCTCCGGGGGCGCGTCTCCGACCTCAGCGAGGGGGTCGCGCCGGCTGGCTTCGGGAGGCAACGGCAGCGAGGAACCCGATGCGGGCGAGCGGGGCCGGAGATGGCGGCGGCTGGAGGCGGCGACTGCGGGGGCGCAGCGCTCGAGGCGGACCGGCCTCACCAGCGGCCTTTCTTGATCGGGGTGAGCGGCGGGACCGCCAGCGGCAAGGTAAGGGGTTGGGCGGCCCGGCCGCGCCGGCCGTTTCCCCTCGGCCTCCGGGGCTGCGCGCGGCGCAGTCCGGTCTCTGTCCGGACGGGAGACCCCAGCCCTCGGCTGCCGAAGTGCCATGTCCCGGGCGTGGGCGGGGCGGGGGCGGAGGGGCTGCAGCCAGGGTGGGCTCGGTCTGGGTCAGGGCGCCGGCGGCGGTTGGGACGCTTGCCCTCGGGCCCCGGCCCCGGGCCGCCCCCGCCAGTACGCCGCGGCCCTCCGGCCAGGCCCGGCCCTCCCGCCGTTGGCCCGGCGGGCTGGTGGGCCGGTGTCTTCAGGAGCCAGCTCCGCGCACAGGCACCTCGGAAAGGCCCGAGCGTGGCGGGAGGCGCGGTTTCAGGCGGGGACCCCGTTTCTGTGTCCCAGTCAACTGTGTGTGAGAAGATTATGGAGTTGCTGGGTCAAAACGAAGTGGACCACCGGCAGCGCAAGCTGGTCATCCTGAGCCAGGACCGGTTCTACAAGGTCTTGACAGCAGAGCAGAAGGCCAAGGCCTTGAAGGGGCAGTACAATTTCGACCACCCAGGTAGATCCAGGGACCCCGAGGGTGGACACGGCGGGGAGGAGGGCAGGCGGTGGGGACTGGGCCCAGGGCCGCACAGAGACCCGAGTGGTCCTGCGAAACTACCCAGATACCCCGAGGAGGAGCCAGGCGGGCTGTGCCGAACCCTTGGTGGGAGCCAGTCAGGACGCCTGCCCCGCAGAGGGGCCTTGGGGTCTGCCACTCTGCCCCGCGAGCGTGGAGAACTCCGCTCAGCTTCCCACCGCCTTTGCACACAGCACTGTCCACTGTGGCCCTTCATTTCCCCGCCTGCCCTGGGGCAAAGTTCCGGGGCCGGCAGTGGGAAGCGGCTGGTGAACTAGCGAGCGCGCAGGCCGGGGCCAGGGAAACAGGTGGAGATGGGGGCGGAGCCGCCCGCCCGCCCGCCATTCCCCGCCATTCCCCGCCGTGGCCGGGCTGACTCCCACCCTCATTATTCTCTGGGGGAACCAAGGGAAGGTGGCCTGACCCAGCGTCATTCTGTGGTTATTTCCCAGAGAGAGAGAAGCAGACGCCCAACCCACCCACCCACTTCTCAGCGTTAGCCAATCAGGAAACCCCTGTGTTCAGACCTCTGGGTGGGCAGCCTGGGCAGTGGCACTGCCTGAGGTCAGCCAGGACAGGACTGCAGAAGGCTCTGCCAATGCCACCTGGAGGGGCAGCCCTCAATCTGCATGTCCCTTCGGGTCCTTGGTGCCACCAGCCCCAAGCTGTGGCTGGCTGACCTGGAGGCAGAGGAAGTTCCCTCCTGTCCCAGCACGAGACATCTGGGTTGTCTTGCCTTTGTCTCTTCACTGCAGATGCTTTTGATAACGATTTGATGCACAGGACTCTGAAAAACATTGTGGAGGGCAAAACTGTTGAGGTCCCCACCTATGACTTTGTGACGCATTCGAGGTAGGCAGGGGGTTCCTGGGAGCCCCTGGGGCCGCCCCTCCGGCCTCACACAGACCGGCCCGGCCTGCTGGTTGCCGTGGACACCCCTCTCCCATGATGACATTTCTCTGGGGAGTCAGTGCCCAGGAGACTCCGTCCCCAGCGGGGCCCATGTCCTGCTCTCGCCGTGCAGGCTCCCAGAGACCACGGTGGTCTACCCTGCAGACGTGGTCCTGTTCGAGGGCATCTTGGTCTTCTACAGCCAGGAGATCCGGGACATGTTCCACCTGCGCCTCTTCGTGGACACTGACTCCGACGTCAGGCTGTCGAGAAGAGGTAAGGCGGGCTCGGCCGCCCGGGCCCTGGCCGAGGCGGGGCACGCGTCCTGAGGTTTGAAGGTGGCCACCTGGCCCCTGTCCCTGCAGTTCTCCGAGACGTGAACCGCGGGAGGGACCTGGAGCAGATTCTGACCCAGTACACCACCTTCGTCAAGCCGGCCTTCGAGGAGTTCTGTCTGCCGGTACCTGCCGTTCGCTTCTGTGGGAGTGCCTTGTCTCCCTTCCCGGAGACACGCGGCGCCAGGTTCTGGGGGGGCTGAGCCGTGGGCGAGCGTGGTCACACTTACACATGGAGGATTTAGCTGGTGCCGAGTACGCAAGACGTGTACTCAGCACCACAGGCCTTGCCACACTTGCTGCGCCGCCACCTGGACAGGCCCTGTTCCCCCGCGGCCACCCCGGCTCCCCCTCCCTGCGCCAGGCCTCTGCCAGGCCACCCCTGGGGTCCCGGGGTTAGCCCAAAGACCCCTGAAGGCCCTCCACCCCTGGCCCTGGCCGGCTTCCTGTGTCCTGGGCGCTTCTGGTCCCTGGCGGCCCGCCCTGCCCCAGCCCGACAGGCAGGCCTCTCGGGGGCGAGGGGGTTGTCCCTGGACTGTCCACGGGGCTGTCTGGCCGCAGGCTGGGGTCTCCAGCTGCCGTCAGCTGGCAGGGGGAAGGAACCCCAGTTGGAAGAGCCATCTGTCCTTTCCTCCACCTGACATTCGTGGCCAGGTAGGGCTGTGGCTCTCCTCTCACCACAGTGTCTTAAAGGGACACTTAACACTTAAAGGTAAAAGTACAGCACAGGGACATTGGCATCAGAGGTCCTGCTGTAGGTACACAGGACTGGCAAGTTCTGTCTGCTGCTACTTAAAGAAGACCTTTCCATTTTCCATTCACGTGCTCTGAAGTCTCTGAACGATAACTGGAAAACCAACTGGTGACCCTGGACACCAAGTCTGACTGGCGACCCTGTGTGGGCCAAGCCACCCTCAGCGGCGGAGCCCCGAGTCTCCCTTGACCTTCCCTGTCCCTCACCCTCCCCGGGGAGCCCGACACTGACTGGGACCGAGCTGACCGTGGCCCTGCCCGCAGCGAGGACCTCTCTGGGCTCTTCGCTGGCCTCCGTCCCCCCTCAGCGGTGAGCCTGCCCAGGGGGACCGCGGGTCCCCGCTGCCTGCAGACCCCACGGCCCTGGGACTCGGTGCCGCCTGCCGCCTCGGCCCAAGTTCACATGCCAGTAGCATCCAGCAGTTCCTACAACTGTCCCACGGGCTCGCCTTGTCGCGCCCCCCCCCCCCGCCCTTTGCCTGATTCGGGTGCAGCCCCCTCAGCACTGGCTGGGTCCTTCCCAGCAGCCCTGCCCCTCCCTAGCATGGGCCAGGGGCATGAGCGGTGCCTGGCGCCCGGGCCGCGCGCCTGTGTGGCCCTGCTCACCGCCCGGGGCTCTCCTTGCAGAAGGTCCCCCAGTTGCAGAGGAAGCTTGTGCGTGTGGTGGAGTCCGTGCTCCGCTGGGCCCAGTGAATTAGGCTGTTAGCACGGACGGCGGTCCTTGCGGCTGCCTACCTGCCTCACAGCCTGGCACCGTCCCTCACACCCAAGTCCCTGTCCTGTCCTGCCTGTCACACAGGCATCCGGTCACCCAGGCTTGCTCCCCGGCCACTGCACTGAGCTGAGCCCCAAGCAACCTGACGTCTCCTTGGGGCAGGGAGGGCAGACAGGCCCTTACAGGTCCCCATTTGTGTTGCAGACGAAGAAGTACGCCGACGTGATCATCCCCCGCGGGGTCGACAACATGGGTAAGAACACGCCGGACGGGCCGCCCGGCCCCTCTGCTCCCTGGGTCCCAGGCGGGGATGGCCCCATCCCAGTGCCACCACTGAGGACGCCACGTCAGTGACACCTCGGTGAAGCTCGTGGCAAGACACACACGTACACCGAGGGCAGGGCCCCTGTTAGCGGGCCTTTCAATCGGGCCCCCGTCAACAGAAGCACTCGCTAACCGAGCCTGCGAGCCTGGCTGCGCGGCCCCGGCCTGCGTCCTCTGCCTGCTGAGACGTGGGGCCAGACAGGCGGCGGCGCTGGGGTTCCGGCGCAGGGGGCTCTCTGGGCCGAGTGTCGCCGGTGGGTGCAGCCAGCGCGGGACAGCTGCTCTGAGCGCGGGCTGCGAGGGCGCGGCTGACACGCTCGTCTGTCTCTGCCGCAGTCGCCATCAACCTGATTGTGCAGCACATCCAGGACATCCTGAACGGGGACATCTGCAAGTGGCAGCGCGGAGGGGCCAACGGGCGGAGCTACAAGAGGACATTTCCTGAGCCAGGAGGCCACCCCGGGGCACTGACGGCGGGCAAGCGGTCGCACCTGGAGTCCAGCAGCAGGCCACACTGAGCGGCAGCGCCTGGCCTCAGGCAGGTGCCCCGGGGGTGCCAGCCTGCCCCCAGACACCCCGGCCACGTCCTCTCGCCGCCAGGACGGCCGGTGGTGAGGGTCAGGGCGTCCCTGGCAACGGGGACGCCCGTACACATGTTCCAACTCGGTGGGACAGGGTTACAGTGGTGTTGGCCCTGCTTCCTCCCAGTACGCAGGGTCGAGGCGGCAGGTCGCTGCGCAGGGTCGCGGGGGGTGGCCCTTTGCTGCTGGCTGCCGGGAGAAGGCCGGGCCGGGCTGGGAGAACGGCCGTGCGCGGTTTGACAGTGCTCTCACGGCGAGCGGCTTTTTCTAGTTTGATCTGGTTCTCACACATACAGCTGCAAGTTCGAAGAGATAAAACTTCCCCTTTTTGTATGTTCTACCTCCCAGTGTGTGCTGTTTTATTCTTTCGTTACACACGCTAGTTAACATGACCTATTAACCCAGTTTCATGACCTGCCAGTGGGTGGTGACCCAGTCTGGTACATGCTGATCCAGGGGCCAGAAACGTGTCCTTTCTCCTGGCCTAGGCTGGGGAAGGAGCTCCGGCGACAAGCGCTTTCTTAACCAGCACCAGGCACAAGGCAGGGCCTCCTGCTCACCCAGCCCAGAGCCTGCCTGGCCCTGGCAGGTGGGGTACCTGAGCCCAGGTGCTGTCTGGACAGGCCTTCCTAGTACAGCCCAGGACCAAGTCCAGGGCTCTCCACCCCCAGCCACGGCGTGTGCTGGCCAAGGATCGAGCGAGGGCCGTGGCCCGAAGCCAGCCCGTCTCCATCCCTCATCCAGGTCCACACCTCACAAACATGCCGTCTGTGTCGCCTTGGCGTGCCTGCCCTCCCGTGAGGGGCGTCCTGAGAACGGTCCTGTCCCACTGCCACCAGCTGCGAGGCACGGGCACCATCGGGTGTCTTTCTAGCGCACGGCTACTGTTACACAGCGCGTGACATCGGCCCCGCCCTGGGGCTGGTATCTCACGACGGACAGTGTTGTCGAGCGTCCTGCACCCTTTTGGAGAGGGACTCAATAAACACCACCAGTACAAATGCCACTTTGTCTGCGTCTCATTTTACCACAAAAGGCAAATCAGGACAAGGAGGTGCTGCTCACTCAGCAAGAATCTCACGAAGGTTTTTTTGTTTTTATTTTTTTGCACCTCACCCGAGGATGTTGATTTCAGAGAGTGACACAGCGATAGGTTCCCTCCCGGACATGCCCTAACTGGGGATCGAACCTGCGACCTTTTAGTGCATGGACAATGCTCCAACCACTGAACCACCCGGCCAGGGCTTGTGGCCTGTTTCGAAAAGTCATTCCAGTGGCTTGACACTGAACTGTTCCAGGGCGACCCCAGGCCTCAGCGGGGACAGAGGCCCTGGCTCACGAGTCCGCTGGTGCTCCAAAGGGAGGGCTGGTCCCGTCCCCACCCCTGCCGCCCACATCTGTCAGCAAGAAAGGCCCTGTCTCCTCGACCCTGGCTCGTCCGCCACCGCCTGCTCCCCGCCTTTCCCCCTCTGCCGCCCAGCCCCACACCAGCCGGTCAACACGACATGTCCTCATTGAGGGGCCCTAAGAACTACGGGACATGGCGTGTCCTTTATTAAACCAGGTAAAAACAAACTGCTTAAAATGCGGCGCTCATCCTAGGACTGTTTCAGCAACAAAGCCAGAGCGGCCTTTGCCAGGCTTGACCAGCCCCCGAGCAGCAGTCACCGGAGGCGGCCGCGTGCGATCCCACCCGCCCAGGGGCTCACTGGGCCGCGTCCTGTGTGTGCGTGCGGATCAAGATGTCCCAGCTCTCCTTCCAGCGAAGGGCCTGGAGTTCGCTGGCTGAGAGCGGCGTGTCCCCATAGGTCAGTGGGCGCAGCACGTTGAACACGTGGCAGGCGGCAGAGAACCACGCCACCACCACGGCACCGAAGAGGCTCCTCCACAGCTCGGACCTGCAGGAGCCAGGGCAGAGCAGGGAGTGAGGGAGGCTGGCCCCTCCTCGCCCCGTCTGCACTGCACAGGTCCGGCGTCCACAGCCTGGCGGTCGCCCACCCCAGCTCATCCTGCCTGAGGGCGGAGCAGGCCCTTCCTCACTGCGGTGCTAAGGGGCCCCAGGGAGCCCCACCCCAGACCCTGGGGCCCTCCGCTCTGGCCACAGGTGGCTCGCGCCTTTACTCTCCAGCTAATCGCCTCTGGCCCCACACAGTCTGGCCAATAGCCATGGCTGTTCCCGTTCCAGAACACGCCTGCGCCTGCGCCCCGCCTCCTCCGACTCGGCAGCCATCCCGTTCCCGCTACGGTTCCCGTCCACACCAGCCGCTTCACTGCCCGGGGGCCACAGCTCCTCCTCTGACCCCATGGCGCCTTGTTTGCGCCTTTTGGGACCTTAACCCCTTCCCCATCATGCTGAAATTGTTGTTTAGGGGTCCCTTGGACCCTGCCCCTGCCCAGAGGCGTGGCTGCCGAGGCCCATACCTGCACAGGTGCTCCCCCACATGCTGCAAGACCACAGGAAGCAGCAGGATCTGGAAGGCGAGTGCAGGCAGGTAGTGGTACAGGAAAAGCGTCTTCTCCATCAGGAAGAACGGAAGGTAGTTCGCTGCCCAGCCGCCAGCACACAGGGCCCCCGCCAGCACCCAGCGCAGCCAGGAGGCTGTGGGGACGTTGACTTAAGCCTGTGCCGCTGACTGGGGCCGACCTGGCAAGGCTCTGCCAGTCCAGAAGGATACGCTGGTTCCCTCGACTGTGAGTCATTGCTTAGGCTCGGTCCCTGCCCCCGCCCCCTACCTCCATCTCCGGAGGGAGAACAGACTGTCCTAAGAACCCCCTGCAGCTTCCTGCCAGGTCCTCACTGTCCCTCCCCTCTGAGAAATGTGCCCCTCGGGGGCCTGGCCCAGCCTCCGCGGGCTGGCTCCTGGCCCCACTGGCTGCCATGCATCAGGAGTATCTAGTCAGTCCCACTGCTTGGCAGCAGCTGTGGAGGGGCCACCCGCCCAGGTGGGGGTGGGGGGACCAGCTCCTGGAGCCCAGCAGAGGGGTGGTGCCTCCAGGGCCCTGCCTGTCCTGGGGGTTTATTCCTTTTCTGTCTCAAGATGGTTTTAAGCAGGTTCCTGTTACGAGCAAAGCCCCGCGTGGCAGCTCTGTCTTACGCAGCCACCTCAGGGCCAGCAGGAGACGCAGCACCGAGGCTGCTGCCGTCCTGGGCTCACGGAGCAACCTCCGCCCGGCACCTGCACCTGCACCGACCGCCCCGGAGGGGCCTCCAAGCCCATGTGGGAGCTGAATTGCAACATGCAGCTTCTGGAGACAAAAATAACTTAAGTCCCCTGTGTGCAGAGACAGAGATGTTGCCGGAAGGCAGGGCTTCCTGGCAGCTGAGCTGTGGTCAGAACTGGTGGGGGGAGGGGGCGGGGGGCAGGGGCGGCGCGGAAGCACCAGGCCGCACTCACCCTCAGGGAGGTCGCAGATGTTTCTGCGGCGCCGGAGCAGGTACCAGCAGAAGAGCAGAGCATACAGCACAGTGGCCAGGCCGGCGGAAGCCCAGATCACGACGTTTCCCAGCAGGTGGATCTGAGCCTGCGAGCAGCAGGGAGGCGCTGTCCATGCTGCCTGCGCCCAGGGAGCCTCCCCCAGCTACAGCTCAGGCAGATGGGCCGGGCCGTTCCCGACGAGACCCCTTCTAGAAGGTGCTGACTTGTCTACACCCAAGAGTGGCCGGGTTCTGTGTTTAACAGCGGCTGTTCCCAGAGGGCTAACCCAGAGCAGCTCCCGCTGCAGGTGACGCCGGCTGCCCAGGGTCAGGACACAGGGAGCGCCGGGAGCGCCATCGCCACGTGCATGCTGCCGGAGCAGTGCCCTGGCCGCCTTTCCTACTGGGCGAGGCCACGGCAGCTGCATAACAGGCTCAGCAGCTCAGACACCAGGCGCTGCGCAGAAGCAGCAGGGGCACCTCAAAAACCGCGTTTTGCCAGAAAGAGGGAGCGGCGTGCTCCCAGAAAAGCCGAAAAGCCTTGTTTCCTTCAACACGCGGATGCGACCTTACTCCTCGGTGTCTGGCGGCAGTGTCGGCCCCATGAGAGAGAAGCGGGCCCGGGCCTGTGTGAGGCCTGCCGGGAGAAAGCCAGGCCGCGGGACGGGGCAGGAGGCGGGGCCTGGGGCCGCGCGCCACTCACACTGGTCCTGGGGTGCAGCCAGTAGGCGATGCTGGTGTCCAGGGTGACCCAGTCCAGCGGCGTGGAGCTGTACTTGTGCTCCGAGTCGTCGCTCCTCACCGTCAGCATCCTCCACTGCAACGGAGCCGGCCCTGCGTCACTCAGGGGCCCGCCAGGGCCTGGGGCGAACCGCTGCCCCGTCACCTGGGGCCCAACCTCAGGCTCAGTGGGGACAGGCAGCCTGGGCAGCGTGCCACGCGACAGGAGATCTGACTTCTAAGCTGCTGGTGGCCCTGGGGGAAGCCTGCCCCAAGGGCTCACCACCTCGTTCGCAGACAAAGTGACTGGTCTTGGAGCTAAGGGCATGGCTGGATTAGGGACCGTAAATTCCAAGTTCCGACAGCCTTAGGGCTCCATCACAGGGACCATTGTGACCTGCCCTGCGGGCCTCAAAATGTACCCTGTCAACAGGCCTGCAAAGCCACAGGCCTAGGACGGATAGTGCTGCGCATGTCCCAGACGCACGGAGGGACACACTCCTTCACTGCGGGGTCAGGCCCCAGTTTGAAGACTGGCCTTGGGCCCTGGCTGGGGTGGCTCAGTGGGTTGAGCACGGGCCTGCAGACCAAAGGGTCGCCAACTCCATTCCCAGCCAGGGCTCAGGCCTGGGCTGCAGGCCAGGTCCCCAGTAGGGGGCGCACGAGAGGCAACCACACATTGATGTTTCTCCCTCCCTTACCCTCTGTCTAAAAATAAAATAAAATCTTTTAGAAAAAGGTAAAACTATACAAATGTGTGCACTTAAAAAAGTATAAACAAATAAATAAAATGCTCAAAAAAAAAGGGAAAGAAAGACAGACTAGCCTTGGGCAGACAAGAGCTCTACCGACCGCAGTGCCGTCGCTGGCAAGGAGCCCACTCCCAAGGAGCAAAGTCACGCCTCCCTCCACCCGCACGGCACCTGCAGCTCCGAGAACCGGGCCATGAAGCTCAGGTTCCTGCTGATGTCCATCTGGGCAGGCGAGTGCAGCTCCAGCTCCCTCTCCTTCTGTTCCTGGCCTGAGAGAACAGCCCAGCGCCCAGAGCAGGAGCGGAACAAGGTCAGGGAGCTCAGCCCAGCTGCTGGCTGGCCCCAAGCTGGGTCCCTGGCTTCTCAAGCCCCTGCAGCGCCTGTTTCGTTTTCCCCACACGAAACTACCGGTAAATTAGGGTCTTTGCACCAGTGGGAAGCTCGGCTCTCCCTGCCCGCCCAGGACAGCGCGGGGCACTGCCTGCGGTCGGTTAGAGCAGGGCAGGTGTGCTCGGCTCGCAGCAAGACAAGCACCCAGTGCCGGCGCCTCCCAAAGGCCTGCGCCCCCGGCTGCGGGCACGCATGCGGGCGCAGCGACTCACTCCTGCCGTAGCGATGCTCCTCCACGGTCCACACGGTGCTCTCGTGGAAGCCCCGGGACAGCTTCTCCCCAACCACCTCCAGCTGCCGAAAGCCCCAGTCGGGGAGGTGTGCCCCGCTCAGCTGGAAGACAGGGGCGGCAGGGCGTGGGGGGACGGCAGGCTGTCCTCCGCGGGAGCCACACGTCAGGGCGCGGCTCCACCGGCGGGAACACAGCGCTGACTCTAAGGGGACATGCCGCCGGGAAGGGCCCACTCAGCCTGGGGTTCGCGTGCAGGTCTTGTGGGCCCGGGGCCGGGATGGGCCGAGCCAAGACGCAGCGGCCCTGACCTTCAGGATGGCGGAGGTGTTCACGTGCACGAGGCGAACCTCTGACAGGATGGTCCTCCAAGTCTCCACGTCTGAGTCCCTGTTCACGATGTCCTGTAACGGCAGATCTGCCGATTACTTTCCTTGTTCAGATTTCCTTACAGGCAGAAATGAAAACCAGTCAGCGAGCCCGAGACTGACTTGGCTGGTGTGAGGGGAGCCAGCAGCCGACGCTCTGGGGGACTCCGTGCCCCCCTGCAGAGGCAGCTCAGGCTTCGGGGCGGAACCCACCAGGCCTCTGCCCTCCCTGCCCTCGGAGCAGGGGCTCGGGCCCCAGTGCAAAGACCGCACAGCGGAGCTTGGAGACCATCCCTGGGAGGTGCCCTGGGGGGACGCCTGCTATCAGGTAACAAAAAACAAGTATCTGAAGAGCAGGTGGCCTTCCTGCGACCCTGTGAGCTCCCGTAGCTGCTGGCAAGAGAACCCCGGGCGGGCGCTGCGCTGTGGTCAGCCACACCCCCGCCCTCCCTTCCGTGTGGGACTCAAGGGGCCACCGGCAGGGACTGGGGAGGAGGAGGAGGAGGAGGAAGGGCATCAGTGAAGAGCCCTCGGCAGCAAGACGGCAGCATAGGGAGGGCCCCCGGTGGCAAGGGGCCGCACGAACACCTCCCGTCGCGGCGGGAGCGTTGGAGGGGAGGACGGCGAAGCAGAGCGCACGTGGGCGCCCGTGGCGTTGGAACGTCCGCGGCAGGGGGGCGTCGGTGGCACGGGAGTGTGGTGGCACGCGAGGCGGGGGAGGTGCCGCTGCCGTGCCGCTGCCGTGCCCGCCTCGCCGAGGGCCTCCCGGCCCCACTGCCTCCAGCTGACATGTCAGTCGCTGCCGAGACCCGAATGCGGGCGGGGGCTGGCGTTCCTCCGGGAGGCGACCCCGCGGCATCACTGTGAGCACTGACTTCAGCCCACGTCCCTGAACTCAGTCCCATGGGCCGGGGACGACAGAACTGTGCTTCAGCTGCCTTTCCCGGGACCCCCCAGGCCGCTCTGGAGCGCGAGATACGCTGTGTAAGGGGACCAGGCTCCCCTGGTCAGTCGGAGGGAAGGTGGCCACCATCCCAACGGCCTCAGGGAGAGGCCGTTCCCAGAAGATCCCCCACTGCAGGGCCAAGCCCCTCCCGGGGACCCCGGGACGAGGACACGCCTCGTTACCTGGCGAGGTTGATGGCGGCTCCCTGCCTGGCTGAGGGTGGCCGGGCCCGGCCCACGTTTGGTGGCCCGCTCCTGGGGCTGACCCACCTGACCATGTGGGGGGGCGTCTCCTTTTGGCAGAGCCACGTGGGGCGCACAGAGCCCATTACCAAGCCTTTACCCGCCGTTGGCGAACTGCCACCTGGTCCACCCGGAGCCCATGGTCTCTGTTCCCTGTGAGGACCCCCTGGCCTTTTATGACTAAATGTCGGTTCCCCACCTTTACTCCTGAATCAGACTCATCCTAAATGGCGGCTTCAAAAGTTCCGTGAGAAAATGTGCGTGTGGGCCGCTGCCGCGACCCCTGCCCGCGTGACTCACCAGCCTCCAGAGGCTCTGGGCGGGCATGGAGATGTTGTAGTCGACGTAGCAGGACACCTCCTGCGCGTGGGGGCTGACGGGGGCTGCCACGTCGTGCCTGCGACACCAAACAACGCTCGCGGGGGAATCCCCGATCCGCTACTCCCTTCAGGGGAAAAGGCTGCTTTTCCGAAACAAAGCCAGCTCAGCCTTAAGGGACAACCGGGCCCTGCAGGCGCCCTGGCCCAAGGAGGCACCCCCTGAGGACCCGGCCACAGAGGAAACGGAAAATGCAGAAGCGCCGTGCTCACCGCATTTCTCGGGGCGGGCGGCACGGCGGCCAGGGTGCCAGAGGTCAGGGCGGGTCAGCGCGGAGAGCCAACGCGGCCCCGCCCTCCCGGCCCCACCGGACCCCAGTCCCAGCCCTGCCGGGCTCACTGACGCTTCGGGGGCACCGCTGAGGGAGGAGCCCCCTGCACGGGGCTGCCCCATCACTGCACCCTCCACGCGCACGGAAGCCTCCCGGCCCCAGTCCCTCACTACAGCCGTCTCCCCCCCCCTCTCCCTTCCCCTCAGCAGCCGTCCCGGGGGTCCCCCCAACGTCAAGGGCAGGTTCACGCTGCTGCTGCTGAGGCCCCGGGAAGGGGAGCCCCGCAACAGTGAGCAGGGGCCCCGGGAAAGGAGTGGGGTCGGGCGGGACCGCAGGCGCGGCGCTCACGTGTTCAGCAGGCGGGCGGTCATGCCGTGCACCAGCTGCACCACGTCCCCGTGCCGCACGGGCCTCGGCGGGTTGTTCACCTCCAGCTGGTGCCTGGGAAGACGAGCTGGCTGGTCGGCACTCCGAGCGCTCACAGGGGGGACAGTGTGGAATTGCGCGGCCACCCAACCCATTTGTCCCTTCTATGAGGTGAATGCGTGTAAAACGGAACACGCTTCCCTGAACTCATTTCTCAAATCTATGGTCCCCTTCCAAGCTTCCAAACGTGGTTCCGTCTGCCACGGTCACACATTAGCTGCTCTGTTCTAACCTGTGGTTGCCACAGTCCCTGCTCAGACGTCCCCTCTGACAGACATCTGTTCAGCGCAGACCCAGTGCCAGTGCACCCAGGGCCTAACCGGTCCCGACACGTGGCTGGGGGCTGGGCACATGCCGCACAGCCAGGCGTGGTTGCGGTCCCCAGCCACTGCACCATGTGGGACACCCGCGGTCAAGTGCGCAAACTGTGACCAGGGATGTGGGGAAGCCAGTAGGACAGTGACAGAGGGCGGGGACCCCTGGGGGGAGGTCACGGCAGCTCCTGGGAGCCAGCCCCCGGGATTTAAGCGAGGAGGAGCCAGTCGGGTGGGATCACTCGGGCTGCGGACAGGCAGCGAGGCAAAGCCCCCGGCTGGAGGCGGCCGTGCCCTAGAAACGCAGGGGCAGGTGAGTGTGTGAGAGGGGCGGGCGGGGGTGCGGGGGGACCCAGGCCGGGGGCTGGGGGGGCCGGACTTCATTCTGGGCGCAATGGAAGCTCTGCTGAAGCTGGGGCAGGGGGTGGTGGGAGTGGACACTGACTGTTACAGGGAGCGGGGACAGGAGGTAGAGACCTGGATAGGTCAAGATCTCTTTCGAGGCAGAACCCATAGGACTAGCTGACCAGAGTTGGGGAGTGAGACAGGGAGGGGGAGAGAGAAAGCGAGGGAGGGAAGGCGGGCGGGAGGCAGGGAGGGGCCTCCATCTGGGAAACCTGAATGGGAAAATGGCTTTCGGGGCGGGGGCAGCCCCTGTCTGCACGGAGGGGCCGAAGCAGGCCTGGGAAACACATGGAGACCCCGAGCAGGCAGCTCACCGTGGGATGATCTCGCCTCATGCCCGAGGCTCCTCTGCACAGGGTGGGACTCCACGCTTTGGAGAGGGAGGCCATGGGCACATCGAGGAGGGCCTGGGGCTGCCCCCGCGCCTCCCCCAGCCAGGCCAGCAGGCGAGCCCTGTCAACCACACTTGAATTAAAAATAAAGGTGAGCCCTGCCTGGGAGGCCCAGGGCCTGCACACACCTCCCAGGGTCCTTGACGATCCACCAGTTGTTGACATCCTTGAAGGGGTAGCAGGTCACCTGCTGCTGGTGGGAGCTGCCCCGGCCGCTCTCGTATCTGCACGGAGGAGCCAACACGGAGCCGCGACTCAGTGGGTCGGCGAAAGGCCCGCGGGCCTCACCCCCGGGATCCCTACAGAGACTGCCTGGCAAGGGGTTTTGGGAAAATAAGGCCGAACGACAAGAATGTTAAATCTAAGAGGGGCTAGAATATGTGCCCCGAATCAGCACAAACGCGGGGCAGACGGCAGCCAGCATGGCATCACACGCGTGGGCGTCACGCGCCCCAGGCCCCTGCTCAGCAAGACTCTCTCACTGGTTCACACGGAGAAACGCCAGGGCTCTTTGATAATCAGATCCGAGAGCGCGATTTCCTTTTTGTCTCATAGACCTTTCCATGTTTAAAGTGAAAGTTGGTAACAGCCAGAATATGGAGACAGAGCTTCTCACAACTTCCCAGTGGGAATGGCGGCCGCCCTTACATTACGGGGTAGGTGCTCTGGTGTGAATGGAGCCAGCAGGGCACAGGCTTGCCGAAGGCGCTCTTCAGAGTGACCTGGGACCCGTAGGCCACCTCCAGGGGCTGGCCCTGTGTGATCCGCGCCAGCCCGCCCTAGGACGCGAGCAAACGGGGGCGGGTGAGAGGGGACCAGTGCGCCCGCCCGAAGGCCGCTCCTGCGGCAGCGTGTTCAGGGCGCGGCCAGCGCAACCGCGCCGCCTGCCGCTGCCAGGCCACGCTGAACAGCAACGCCTGCAGCTACCGCTGGCTGACGGCCCCCTGTGCGCCCCCTCACTGAGCTCCCACCGCATCCCCTGAGACAGGACAGTTACGCCTGTTTAAGGGAGGAGAAACCAGACTTGAGTGGAAGTTGCCCAAAACACAGAACTGGGCTCAACAGGGCCAGCTTTCAGCTTTTCAGAGCACGGCCGAGTGACTCCCCGCCCCGGTCCCCTGTACCTGGGACGTTCCACTATGTCCGCGAAGGTCGCGGGAGTGAAGCCCAGCGCTGAGCGCGTCCTCTGCCAAAGCCCGCGCGACCTCTCCACGGCCCCCGGGGGGCCACCCCAACGCGAACTGGGCCTTTGCGCATTTCTATGCCATCAGCACAGGATCAGTCGACAAACCAGGAGTGGGGGCCTCGTTTCTCAATCTGGTTTCTCCCCACTCTTCCTGAGGCGGCTGGGCCGCCCCTCTCACCTCCAGGCTGGCCTGGAACGCGCTGGACATGATCTGGTCGTGCGGCCCAGAGCGGCAGAGCAGAGTCAGGTGCACGTAGAAGAACAGCAGGTAGGTAGCAACCGGGACGACCAGCAGCGCCGCTGCGCGGGCCAGCACGTGGCAGAGCACGCGGACCTGCGGAGGCGGAGGCGTCCCTGCCCACCCACGCGGAGGCGCGCAGGCCCCCCCTCGCACAGCGCAGGTGCCACGGCTCAACACAGCGCAGCCTCCTGGCGCTGGGCCACCCGGCGCTCCCATGCCACCCCCTGCGCACCTCAGGTGGCTAGTCGGGCGCTGCGCGCCGTCAGCACTCACGTTTGACAGGGACTGGTCTCCTATCAGGTGCCAGGTGTGGACGGCGGCGACCCCGAGCACCAGCAGGTAAGTGAAAACACCCATGTACTTGATGCTGAGAAGACCGACGGAGAGGAAGTTCAAGGGAGACGGAGATGAGGAGGGCGCGGGCGCCCCCTAGAGGCGGGGCCGGACTCACCCAACCGCACAGGCGCAGGACACCCCTGTCAACGCCAGCCAAAGCCACCAGCTCGGAGAGAAGGGCCTGGGGGCAGAGCGAACGGAGAGGCAGGGCTGGGCACAGTTCCCGTGGCAGCGGCCCCACGATCTCCCGGGGCGCCTGGCCGTACAGAGCTTCGGGGACAAGGAAAATGAGTCCTTATCTCCAAAACATCAGCCTGGCCGGGTTTTTCTTTTGGGCCGACTTTCTCCAGCTTAAGTTTAAGTCACAGTAAAACGAGGATGCAGTTATGAAGTCATGAGCCCAAGGCTGTTCTAGTGACGGAAAGACCGCGAGCAGCTCCCCAGAATGAAAAGGCATCAGCCCTTCTTGGGTGGACAGACCACCCTGACTCCTCTTTCTCATTAACTAGGAAGGGTAGGTCCCATATTCCGTACCTGCGTTTTTGGGAGTGGAACTTCAGGTAGGCCAGCACAGCCAACAGATTAAAGAATATTAACACCGATTCCAAAAGCATGAGCCTCGACTGAGTGATGAGAGCGTTCTCTGTTGGAAAGAGGACGCGCGTGAGGGCGCAGGCACGCAGCGGAAGCACCCACAGAGGGGCGAATGTCCTGCGTGGCGCAGGGCGTAAAGCGGGGAGGCCAGAACCAGGGGACCTGCCCCGCTACCGTGATGGCAAGGTCATAGGTGAGTCACACCTACTAAGGCCAGTGTGACCTTGGGCAAGTCACTGAACTTTTTGGAGTCTTTCTTCTTAGATGCAGAAGAAATGCCAGCTCTGTAGGGCCGCCGTGAATGTTATAGCAGTACATTGGCACAGGGTCTCCATTAGAGTAAACACGAATCTTTTTGTCTCGTAGTCTAACCTTGCACTTTGTTAGTTTCATCTGTTCGTTAACCTGGGCTGAAAGGCCTGCCCTGAAGAGCACCCACCCGGTTGGTGACAGTGAGTGGCAGGCATGGGCACAGGTGGAGGCACGCGCAGCTCCCAGGACACGCTGTCTGGGGGGCCCCGGCTTATACGGCCGCACCTCCCTGATACTTAGTCTGGCCATCCACCTCCACAGCCCACAGCCCGGGAGGGAGGTGACTCCCAGAGTCAGATGTGGGTGAACTGCCTGCGCTTCCTTCCCTCTTGTGAGTAGAAGCTGCCACGGGGGGCATGTCTGCTAAACCCTGAACTCTGCTGGGCCGTACCCGGAACCTGACCGCGGCCCGCGCTCATCCCTCCCAGGGCCTCGCCGCAGCCAGCACAGGCCCGGCCTCACCGATGAGCATCAGCAGGGCGGCTCCCACGGCGGCGCAGTGGGAGAAGCCGAGCTCCCACACGATCTGGTAGGCCATGGGGACCGACAGGGCCCCCGCCAGGGCGGGCAGCAGGCGCAGGCACCAGACGGGCACGTTGCTGCTGTACTCTAGAAAGCAGCCACAGAGAAGCTGAGCACACCGAGCACACCCCGCCATGTTTTTAAACAGAGTCGCACATTCACAGACTGCAGGACAGCTTTACAGCCTGGGGTCGCCATCGGCACGAGTGCGCCTTCCCCGCGAGCCCGCTGTCTCCAGGGCCAGTGCTCAGTACACTCAGCAACAGTGACTAAGGGACTGAAATGAGTTAACGCTTTACCATTTATACACTTACCCCGCCTACTTCCTAAAACCTTGTGCAACACACACTATTTCCACGTACAACAGATAACTGAGATGCGGTGCACGTGAAGACTGCTATGTGTACCAAAAACTAGAAATAGAATAATTACTGTAACTAAACACTAAGATATTTACCAGACTTGTTGAAGGTCTTTCACTTGCACCCAAACAATTGATCACATCCTGGACTCAGATCCCTCAACCACGGTGGTTCATTCCTACAAAGGCCACTGCCTCTCCATTCTAATATGTGCAAATCAACGAGAGAAGTGAACATGATCGTTACCTGCTCCAATTCTGTTCCACAAAAAGTTACCGTCGAATCCTCCCAAATAACCTGAAACAGGATTAGTCAGTTACGATCCCACTGGGCAATATTTCAGGAGAGCAAAACTGTCGCCAATAAAGCCCTGGCTGATGTGGCTCAGTGGACTGAGCACTGGCCTGTGAACTGAAAGGTCGCCAGTGCACTTCCCAGTCAGGGCACAGGCCTGGGTTGCGGGCCAGGTCCCCAGATGGGGGTGCTCGAGAGGCAACCACACGTTGGTGTTTCTCTCCCTCTCTCCCGCCCTTCCCCCTCTGTCTAAAAAATTTAAAAACAATTAAAAAAACAAACAACAAAACTTGCCAATAGGAAAACAACGGTAAATCAATAAGGCATGGCTTCTGCCCTCAAGAAATTCCACCTGTAAGTTTTAAAGGCTCCTACCTCCCAGGGCCAGCAGCATGTGGCCCAAGGGCGGTCCACTGCCATCAAAAAAGAAGACCCGCTTCATGTAAAAAGAGATGTACTGCCCATAATACACTTCGTCGAAACTGAAAGACAAATCCAGTGACACTTTACTATAAATCGCAGCTGCGGAAAGGCACCACGATGAATGTACTACCATGTTTCCAAATGGCTTCGGAGAGCAACTGGCAAAGGCCAGACCTTCCACCCCAGCCACGAAGGGACCCCAGGCGTGAAGACCCGTCCACGTATAGCACCATCCAGAAGGATAGGCCTTCCCGACAGATTCTGTGTCTCCCCCTGCTTTGACCTAGGGGTGAGCCATTAGCGACGCCCCTGAAAGGCCTGGTGGGCCCAGGGCTAATCCCCTCGCTATCGTCAGCACAATGCTGGAACCGTTTTCCGATGATGACGTGCAGGAATTGCTGTCCATTTTTTTTAGGTGCAATAAATGCTTCTGTGGTCATGTGTTTTTTAAGAATCTAAATCTTTTGAGACATATACACGGGTGGGCAAAAGGAGGTTTACAGTTCTGAGTACATGAAACAGTTTATTCTTGTTTTATTACTTAATTTTTGTATTACTTTCCACCCAAACGGTAAACCTACTTTTGCCCACCTGTGTATGTTGAATTATTTATGGATGAAGTATGTCTATGATTTACATCCAAAACAAAATCCACTGTAGTGAGGGGTGGCTATGAGCTGATGACTGTTGAAGATGGGTGATAAATTACGTTGGTGAGGGGACCATTATATTATTTTTCCTATTTTTGTATATGTTGGATGTCTTTTTAAAAATTACATTTCATTGATTATGCTAATTACAGTTGTCCTGATTTTTCCCCCTTTGTCCCCTCCACCCAGTCCCCCCACTCCCTCAGGCAGTCCCCCCACCACTGTTCCCCAATGTCCATGGGTCAGGCGTACAAGTTCTTTGGCTGCTCCATGGTCGACACTGCACTTCACATCCCCATGGCTGTTCTGTAACTACCTGTTTGCACTTCTTAATCCCCTCACCTCTCCACCCATCCCCCCGCAGCCCCCTCTGATGTTTCCCATAATAAACAGTTAAATGAAAAAGAACACATGTATTAATCAGGTAACAGACAGCCCTTTAATAATAAAAGGAATCCTTTCCCATTGTGACAAGGAACACGCTCTAAGGTCAATGAGGACTCACTTCTATGCTCCTCAGTCTTCTGCCCTCCAGTCTCCAGGTTTTCAATGGTCACCAGAGGCCACTGCGATTGCTGTAGACCTACAGCCCAACTGAGCAAGTGGCCTCTGCAGGGGTTTCCCTGGGGATAAAACCATCTCTCCTCTGACTGCCCAAAACATCAGTCACCAACAAGCCCAGAACTTCACTCTCCTATTTACACTGCGTGAAAAGGCACTTCCTGTCACCAACAAATTACAGTTCTCTCCGATTCACCCTGAAAGGCACTGTCTGGCTTACACCACAGCCCTGGGATAGGTGAGTCGCCACAGTCGGCTCAGCAACCCCGCCACAGTGAGAGCCACCACGTTCAGGTTGACATCAGCCGTCACCACTACAGGGCGCTGCAAAAATCCCAACATCTCGCAGAAAAGCAGGCTGGGGCGCAGTCCCTGGAAAAGACCGTCAAAGCTGTCACCAGGAAATGGGTGGCAGCCAGGAAGGCTCAGAGGCTGCAGAAAGGATCTCAGAGGCACCGGGGAGAACCACGCTGTGGGTGGGACCCCCGGAACTTCCAGGCTTAATACTCACTCATTCAACACCTCGTTGCAGCACCTGCTGGGCACCTCCTGGGGGGCAGGCCGCTGTGATGAACGAGATGGCCGCCCGGCACTCCCCACCTGGGCGGTGCGGCCGGCTCACACCTCGGTGACCTCCACCTTCCGAACCTCAGAGACTCCTCGTCCGCCGCACGCGCCTCCCTGGCTCCCGTCCTTGGGCAGCACCTGCTCCTGGCGCCCCGTTCCCACTTTGAGGCTTCACCCTCCCTGGAACTCCACTTCGCCAGGCTGCGCCTGCCCGGGTGCGCGCCCCCTCCCCGCCCCCAGCCCTGAAGCTGCACTGCCTGGCAAGCCCCCGCTCCTCTTCCCGGGTGCTCCCCCTCTCTCCCGCACGTGCACTCGTCCCGGGCCACTAGTTCCCGCAGAGGTTTCACCTGCCCGAGGGCGTCCCGCTTCTTTCCTTGGGCGCCTACCTGTCCCGGCCCCGCCCCCTGCTCGGACGGCACCCGGCGCCCCGGCCCCTGCTCACCCGCAAGCCGGGCACGCGCCGCCTGCACTGACTCTGGCCGGTCCCCACAGTGTTCTAGTCCCCGGATCTGCACACGTACTCGCGTTTCGCAGAGATGCTCCCCGAGCCCGGCTACGCGGGAGGCCCGTCGGCGGTTGCGGACCTTAGGCCGCTCGGTATCAGTACCACCCACCACCCAGCTCGACGCTCGATTCGCCACGCCTGCGGGGGCGGGGTCCGACGGGCAGCGGCGCACGTGCGCACTGGAGAGGAGGGCGGCGCGCGTGCGCACTAGGCGGGCGTCCCTACGGGACCCAAGGGGGCTCGCACTACGCGAAGGCCGCGCCTTTCCCCGCGTTATTAAAGGCTGTGCTGCGGTGGGTCTCTGAGTCTTTGAAAAGAGGAGGGACCGTATCCGCCTTTTGCTCATTGTGGCGCGGACCTGCCGTGCCCCCATTGGGACGGCGGGGACTGCGACATTGACCCGCGGAGGCACTCCTTCCCTATCCCCTCGTCTACGTCCGTATTAGTGCGGAAAGACTCCTGAAGACTTAACTGCGACTACGGGTCTTTGCTGTTTCCGAAGACTTTTTTTTAACATATCGGTCACCCCGGCATAAGGTGACTCCAGCTGTTACTTCTGCTTTACCCGCGACGCGCCCCGCTGTGGCCAGACGGCTCCCTGGGCCCTGGGAGGGGAGGGGCTCCCTTCTCGGGCGTTTTCAGCGCCACGGAAAGTTCTGTGAACCGACGTCCCGAGGGGCAGGGAATCCAGCGGATCGGTGTTCTCAGGAGGAGTGTGCCTAGGCGCATGGTTCCCTCATGAGAACTGTTAAACTTACTTGGGGACAATTCACAGGTTGCCTGTATTTCTAACCGATGCCAGGCGCTATGCTGAGTGCTGCCCATGACCCGTTGAAATCCACACTACCCCTTGAGGTCGGTGCCGCTAAAAAAGGAGGGACAGAGTAACGCCGCCTCCTGAAGTCACGCAGCTAGATGGCAGAACTGAGTACAGCCTGAACCCAAACCCAAGCTGCTCGCCCCGCCTCTGTCCCAGGCCTCCCGATCCTCCCTTTCCTACCCCGTAGTGCAGCACAATGCTCTCCTACTCCTAGAAAGAGGGGCACTAGACCCACCCGCCTCTCCCAGGAGGGGAGGGCAGGCGGCGGGCAGCAGGACGTCCAGATGTCTCCAGTGCCATCCTTGGGCAGAGTGGGGGGGCTGCTCGTGCTGGCCCCTTTGGAAGGTGCACCTCACCCACAGGTACACCGCTTCACAGCAATTCAGCCACGCCACTCCTAACTAACAGGTAATCTCTAAGAGGAAAATGACAGAGAATGGAGGGACACAGCCTGAGAAAGCATGTCCAGATGTAGGGTGTTCCTTTTTTTAAATTTTTTTTATTTAAATAAGGAGAATTCTTTCATATGGAAAGAGTTAGTACAATCACATATTTGAAAGGAGAAACAATAGGTACTGAACCGGAGGGAAAGGGCGAAGGGTGGGTGTGGCCCCAGGGCCTGGTGAACCCAAGATTCCATTTCCCATCCAAGGTACAAGCGTCCCCAAAACAATGTATAAACAAGCTGCACGTTACACCTTTAGCCATCGTCTGCCCTTTCAAATATCTGGTCTACATGAAAAGACAAAGAGAGGAAAGGCCAAAATAAAAACAAAAGGAAACAAAACCACCCTCTCAAAACAAAACAAAAAAAACCCCCAAACTCTTTTTACTATGCAAGGCATGAGGTCAAAAGCTTACAGTACAGTATCCCCTCTAAACAATGGAAGAAAGTCATCCACACAGAGCCTTTGTACACATGTCCACTTGGAGGCTTTGTAACATGCTGAAGACAGGGCCCTGGGGACACTGCTGCCATGTTGGAGGCCACCCAGCCTGGGCGGAAAACACTAAACAGCAGGTCGGATGCGCCCGGAAGATCACTAGCCAAGTATACGCTGGTGGTCCAGGTGGAGAGCACGGCCAAGGACAGGGGGTCTGACCCCAACACCGAGTCACTGCTGTCCTGGGTGATCTTAGGTCCATCTCACGTTTTCGAGCAGGAAGGGCTGGCTTTCTGAAATCTGCATTTCCCATTCATCACAGAACACGACAAAGCACAAACACTAGTATCCTTGGTTGTTGAAGGCTGTTTCTGACAGACCTTCTAACCCAGGCTTGCTCTGCAGGTGAAAAGGGACGAGTACAGGTGAGAGGCAACGTGCAACTACTTGGTGGAGGGAAACCGATCAGTAGGGAGGGGCTGTACCAGTTTGCCACGCGATGGGCCAGTTCCGACCACGGCCGTGCACACCCTCGGCCTCCTTGGCTTTGAGCATCAGTCATGAACCTCCCCAACCATCTGGAAGGCAGATCCAGAAGACAGGAGGGCGAGGGCATAGCTGGAGAGAATGAATGCCAATATTTAACGACAAAATACCCCCATATTCCTAGGAGCGGCTGGAATGACCACAGCTTTGGAAGTGGACACACTGATTTTTCTGAATGTGTCCAAGTCATCCTTTGTTCTCCTCCTCAAGGAACCTAGAGCCATTAGTGTATGAATCCAAGTTTGAAAACAATAATGTGGATAAAGGGGGAAGAAACAGTAAAGGAAACCAAACCAAACACAGCTGGCAGAGACCTGCAGTGGGTGGACACCCCCTCCTGGGCACACAGCCCGACACTGGGATTCACTCCACTGAAGAGGTGACACCAGACACGCTATGGTTGCCAAGCAGCGGGCTGCTCCATTGGTGGCCCGGGCGCGGCTGCCAGCATCATGAGGGTGGGCGACGTTCGTAGGCAAAGGTGCGTGAGAGGGCTCAGACACCACCCCCACCTCAGCAGCAGCAAAGGTCACGTTCCGGCTTTCATCTGTCCCTGCCGAAGGCCCCAGGACACCCTGGCAGAGGCCTCCGTGCGGATTTGCACTCTGAAGGAAGGGGGCATCTGAAACCAAAATAGACCCAGAGTCCTACCACCTTGAGCTTGGCTCTAAAACCACGTGAAAGGAAGAGAGATTGCACCTTAAAAACATCTCTGCACTAAAAACTGCACTTAATCAGACCAAGGAAGGGACGGGGTGCTGGGCAGGCCTGAGGCCTCCCCTCCGCCCGAGTCCGACCAGAAATCTGCACCTCAGCGGGAAGAGGCTGCACGTGGGTGCGCAGCGGCGGCAGCGGCACTGAACTTCACATGCAAGTTCCTGCCTTTCCTGCACAGAATAATTCAGACATCATATATAAATAGAGCAGTGAAACATTTACTTTTTCTTCACCTAGACCTACAACATCAATACATATAAATAAAGTCTAGTGTTTTCTGTTTTTATTGGGGAGGGGGTAGAAAATACAAGGATCGAGAAAAGGGCTGGAAGGCAGGTGACCCCTTTGTTTTCATTTTTTTCTCAAACAGAAGGACTGTCACTCTGATGGCAGGATCACCTGAAGGGAACAGCTTGAGTTGTAACAGCATCCAGGACTGTTCTGTTGAATTTCAAAACAAGAAAACCTTTTTTCCTGTAGGCAAACAATGCACACTGGACTCGGGCGTGGAGCCTGGCCAGGTTCCCGGTGCACCGCCAGCGGGGTGTGCGCGTCTCCTGTGGGCGGGCGGGCAGGCGGGGCAGCTGTCAGCGAGCAGCCAGCCAGCTGCCCACGGGGAGGATGGGGCAGAGCAGATTCACACACGGAGCAGGCGAGTGTGGGCAACTCTGTCAAGTGGGCGGCCCTTCAAGGAGGGGCTTCAGAGTAAAGATTCAGGGGATGAAGGAAAAACAGAGAGAAGCCGGTAAAAAGTAAGGTCTGAGGGCACAGGCAAGAGGGGGCGCTGAAAGCTACAGGCTGGGCAGTAAAGCATCTTCCAAGAAAACTCGCCCTTTCTCCAGAGGCTGCATGGGTGCAACCCGGAGACTCTGCCAGGAGGCTGTCCCTCGACATCCTTGGAGGAGCCAGCAGCACCGAGAGCTCCTGCAGCACTGCCCGAGGCGGCTCGTTCCCCGTGGCCTACGCTGGTGGCAGGGCTGAGCAACACAGCCTGAGCGGCTGTCGCACACCCATGGTGACACAGAAGGTGGCCATTCCCACCCAGCTACCACAGGTCCTCGGAGACAGGTTCCGTGGAACCAGCAGCAGCCCCGTCCTCTCGGTGAGCGGCTGACTACTTCCTCGGAAGGGCATGTGCAAAGCCTGACCTGCCCCTTTCTTTTCCTTGGAATGACAGAACCTGGGATCATTCTAGTTTGCATTTTGAGAACAAAAACTCAGCGTAACATGGCTCATGCGAACGTGTTGCTGGAGGCTGCCCCAGCTGTTCTGGAACCGTGGCCAGCCCTGCAACACAGCCTCCCCTCGGACCCTGTGCCGCCTGCAGCCCTTCCGTCCCAGCAAGCAGGGTCTGCGGCTGGGAGCCAAGACAAGGACAAACCGGAAGCCCCCAGCAGCCCAGACTGCAGCCCCGCTACAGGGCCCAGCGCGTGGCCATCTGAGGGGGACCACACGGTTTCCAGTCAAGAGCTGTGTGAGGCAGAGGAAAAGGAGCGTTCAGCGGAGAGAGGTGGAAGGGCGGGGGGAGTGGGGCGGAGAGGACCTGTGGAGCAAGGCTTCCGGGAGAGGGGCGTGTGGGAAGCAGCAGCCCCTGCAGGTGCCCGAGACCCGGGCACAGACGCCGATGGAGGCCTGGTGCCGCCGCTTAGGCCCAACTAGAACACACGACTTCCTATCTCCGTGATTCGCCTTGAGGCCAGCGCTCAGCACACTCGGTGGCTTTAGAAGAGTCCGGGACAGAAATTCTGTCTCATTCTGATGTTGAAAATGCCATCAACCTCACTGGGCTGCCCGTAAGCTCCCTGTGGTCACCAGGCCAGGGCCGGGACCCACTGCTCCCAGAGCACGCAGATGGACACCGCAGTGCTCGTGACGGGGGCCACGCAAGCTCACTACTTCTGCGAACCCCCTCAAGGGCTAACCAACTAAGAGCGAGCCGGAGGGGCACGTGGGCCATCTGGTAAGGTTGAGGTACCAACTTCAACGGGAGAGACAAGGAAGCGACTGGAACGTGAGACGGGTTCACAGAAAGGCTGGCGAGGAACATACAAAAGTTCAGCTACAGAGACACAGCTTGTGTTTTGTTTTCCTTTCTCCTTTGTAAAAACCCTAGCTGCTTTTTAAAACAAAAAGCTTCAAACGAAAGACCCCTGCTGCCACACCACCGCGCTGGGGGCGGGAGGGGAGGAAGCACTGAGCGAAGGCGCCCGGCCGAGGGGCAGGCCCAAGGGGCGACTCTGCCCTGCCCGCGGCTGGAAGCGCACATGGGCACAGCGGGGGTGGGAGGGAGGCAGGGAGGGGTCGTCTGCTGTTTGTGTGTATTAAAGCAAGCAGGTCAACGCCACATAGCCACGGTGCAAGCTGGTGGGACGTCGGAGCTCTCAGGAGTGCAGAAGAGAAGGGACATCTCTCCACCGGGCCAGGCGGCTGGACGGCGGAGCTGCTGAGACTCGAGAGCATCCCGCTCTGTGAGGCCGAGTGGCGGCACTGTCCTCAGGGCGAGGAGTGGCCGAGCACCTCAGGCCTTGCTCTCTTCCACTTTCACCGCCCGAGGCTTGATTGCTCCGGTTCGCTTCATCTGGGAGGCGGCCAAGGGGGCCTCCTGCAGCTTCACGGCTCCCAGGCTGGGTTTTTCGTCCACTCGTGGTTTTGCCTTTGGACAGACGAATGGGGACAGAGAAGTTACTGTCACACAAAAACGGCTGTCTGCATACATAGTTCCCCCAGCCCCTTCCTGCTCCTGAGTCACAGAGGAGAGGTCCCCTAAAGAGCCCCTCCGTGGGTGGAGGGCAGACTCAGAAGCAACTCTCCCAGGGAGGACATGGGTGGCGCTGCTCTGCCCCTTCCACGGGCGCTGAGTGCAGTGATTTGGAGAGGTGGCAGGACGCAGGCTGCGCTGTCCGTGGACCCCTGCAGGGGCAGCACACCCCAGGCCGGCTGAAGAACTTTCTCAAATCAGTGCACCCCGTGCCCACAGGTAACAAAGGCCCCGCAGAGCCTGCCGGTCCGCTGGGGTGCGGGGCCTCAGGCAGACCTGGTTCTCCCAGAACCGTGGCCCCCCCGACCCACACTTTGTGGGAACTGCTCCCCAGGACCAAGTCTGACCTCAAGATTCCCAGTCAGGGTCCCATTAATCGGCAGGTCTACACTGGGCAGTGTCACAGAGGGACCCCCTCGATTCTGTCCCCACACTGGGGTGTGAACTCTGGAAGAAAGCTTCAGAAGCTCAATCCAAGCGATTCGAGGAACAGCCCTCCAGGGAACCCCATCAGGAGGGGTCAAATGAGCGGCCAAGCCCCCCTCACCAGCGGGGAGTGCTGCTTGGCTGCAAACCCGCACCCGGCACATCCAGGCCCTGCAGCCCCGTCACGTTTTAGAGTGGCAGCGAGGAGACCAGTGCCTGATGGCAGAGACACTGAGACATCCCTTTCCCAGTAAAAGCGGGAGCACGTCATTCCACCGTCGTCCCTCCCAGCCACGACAAGGACGAGACACAGCACTCACTAGAGCTAGCACGCGCACGCACACACGCGCACGCACACATGCCCCGGCTTCTAGGGCTGACCCACGGACCTAACCCAGGCCCAGCGCCTTTACGGCCCACATCGCTATGGAGGGATTGTCCACGTTCTGGCGTCACCTCCTCCGAGGACTCCGCATCCTCCCTTCTCTGCAGGACAAGGAAGGATCCAGACGCCCGTCAGGAGGAGCAGTGCCTTTGCCAGGAGGGACTTGGGCTCCCGGCGCCAGGCTCTGAGCGCTAGGGCACGTCTCTCTTTCTAAGAGGAGCACGCAAATGGGGTGGACAGTCCCTTCCCTTTAGGCGCTTGGAGACGGGCCTAAGCGGCCAGGGCTGGAGGGTCTGGAAAGCCATCTTCTACCTGGTGAACGCAGTGTCCCTGCACAGAGCCCATGTTAACTGCTGATCCAGAGGGCTTCCCACTGGGGCTAGCAGAGCTAGGCCTGAAAAAACCAAAGGCAGGGGGTGAGAACACATGCGTCACCACGGAAACGGAGTCAAGCCCGGCGCGGTGGCCCTGGCGCGGGCTCGCAGACCTCCTGATGGAGGAAAACCAAGACCTCGGATGGCAAGAGCACAGGAGGGGAGAGAGCAGGGTCACCATCTGCCCTGGGACCTCCAGTGCGGCTCACGGAGACACACCGGAGGGGCAAAGGCCGAGGTTCCACAGCGGGCAGACACTGGCCAGGTGGCAGGCTGACTGGGTGGGCGACGGACTTGAACCGTCTCCCAGGGTTTTAGAGGGTCTGGGCCACTGTGACTCTATGACTGGACAAAAGCTCTGTAAACCTGGCATAAGAGTCAGGCTGAGTATTCTAATCTTCCCCTTTTGCGGGGGGGTGGGGGGGGGCAAGGGGGGCGGGGAACGGGGGTGACTAGGCATAGGTGGGGCGGAGAGACACTACAAGGAACTAAACTGTGGATCACCTTCCTGAATGTGTTCCACTGACCAGACAACTGTTCCCTGGGATGCTAATTAGATGCCATGTGAAAAAAAGATCTCATGGTCAAAAAGTGTGAGCAGAGCTGTGTGCTGAGTTCCCAGAACTGAGGACAGGGTGCTGCCCGGCTCCTAAGCCGAGGAGCCGGCCCCCGACAAGCCACGTCACACACAGCACATCCCCAGCACCTGACTGGACAGCCCCTGTGGCAGGACATGGCTCAGAGCCATTTCCAGAAAAAGTGGGAAACACTCCTCCATACAGACACACCGCTGTTCCCAACCCTGATGAGACACCAACACCACAAAGGCTACTCGCTAGGGGCTATGTTTTCTCAATGGTTTCCCATGATTAAAGCGGGGGCCATCTCCATTTCTGTGGTCTTGGATGCAGGCAACTCTTGTTACATGGGTGTCAGTATTCTGGGTTTGCCTAAGGGAAAGTTGCAGCCAAAGCCGCAGGGCCCTGCCTGGGCTGCAGGGAGACAGCAGCCCGTTCCCATTCGAAGCTCCCTCCCTGCTTCCAGATGAGACGCACTGCTCTGTGCTGCAGCCCATGCATGTTTCTTCAAGTTCTGCTGCTCTGGACTATGTGAAAAATATGATCAGAAAACAAAGCACACTGAGAAACAAAAGTAAGTAAAACCAAAAAAGTGAAATAAGAGCAGAAAAGATGATGAAATGTGAAAAACTCCACAGAAACCCCTCTGTCTGGAAATGCAGTCGGGAAGACGGACGAGGTGGCAGGAGGCCTGGGCCGCGTGCTTCATGCACAGCGGGCGGTGCGGTGACTGCGGCCGTTACAACCCGCACGCAAGGCCATCTGCTGCGCAGGAGCGCCCCTTCGTAGATCGGGACTTGCTGGGGCACCAGGGCCTTGCGGTGGACCTGGCCCAGAGCACGGACAGCCACGCAGGTCTGTGTGACTCACATACAAACAGGAGGGACTTCCAGGCACCTCCCACACATAACGAGAATCGACTGCACCCACCCCAGGGCCCACAGCCCAACCTCCACACGCTTCCTCGGCTTGAAAAATTCAGTAGAGCCAGAGCTGCTCTGACTTCTCAGTGTAGTAAGTGATTCAACAAGGTAACTCATACACAGCCATCTCTGAACCAGCGAAGGGGCCTGGGGCCAACACTGGAGGCAGAGGCTGGCACGAAGGAGGCCGGGAAGGTGCCCGTCCTTCTGGGTACGGCAGAGCCCCACGGCCCAGTAGCACAAGGCCCTGAAGGAGGCCCTCCCCGCCCGGGCTGCACCTCGTTGGCCACTGAACCCTCTTTAAAAGCTGGGAGAAGCCGCAAGTGCCAGGGCCAGTCCGACACAGTGAAAATGTCAGCTGCTCCTTTTCCCGCCTGTCCACCAGGCTCTCCCACCAGAGCCCCTGACGACGACGATAAAGACAAACCCCTCCCCTGGTTTTCCCGTGGCCGACAGCACGAGGTGTCTGGCACGGGAATTTCACAGGATGTGCTGCCTGGGCGCCCCACGCTGCCCTCCCAGGGCCCTCCGGCTCTTCTGAGCCCCAGCCCGGCTGCAGCTTCCACCCCAGGCACTTCCTCACCTGTAGGTCGGTGCTGACGGCATGGAGCCTCCTGAAGGACCATTCTGTTTACTGTCGGCAAAGTGGAAGCCCTTTATCTCCATCTGAGAGGACTAAAGAGACCAAGAAGTACGAGTTGCTATTTGGTGGTCCTGGGGACAGCCTGGCCCTCGCTGAACCACCCCAGAATGAGCTGAGGGGGGCCCAGGAAGACCCAGGAGAATTTCTGGACAGACAGGCAGCTCCTAAAGGAACCCAGGCTTGAGGGCTCATCCTTGGAGGTGTGCTAGTGTCCTCTCTCTCTGAAGCAGCCAGGGAGAGTGGCCGGTGCACCACCACAGGGCACTGGCCGGGCTGCGCGCATGGCCTCTCTACCCCGGAGGGCGGCACCCTCAGCAGAACCCTGGGTGCCAGCGGGGAGTGCAGATCCTTGGACCTGAGCCCCGCCCACCCCCGACTCTACCTGATCTCTGGGGCCTGCGCCTGAACTGGCCTCCGCAGATGCCCCTCGTCCAAAGGAAGGGAACTCGGGCGCCAGCTGCACCCACCTTCCTCTCGCACACCCGGGCCTGTCTCCATTGCTAGCTTATGCACCACCCGGGTGTCCTGAGCGGGACTGTGAGGGGAACTCACAGTGAGCAGGCAGTCGGTAGCTGCACCTGAGACCGCTTGCGCTTTATGCCACAACAGTGGAGGCTGACTAACTTGAAAGACTTGATGAGACAAAGGAGCCGTGCTTACCTCTCTGCTGGTGTTAAGGACCGAAGGCTGGGAGCCGGGCGGCAGGACCCTGCGGGGGCCCCCGACAGAGAGGCTCTGCCCCTGCGGCAGCTGGATGGACGGCGGCAGGATCAGGGGCTGCTGCCCGGAGCCATACCGGGGCAGAGGCAGCTGGGAGCCGGGCAGTGGCATCGTCAGCTGCTGACAACAGGGACAGTCAGGAGGAGCAGGGAGGTTGGGGAGAAAGCCACAAACCACCAGCGACACACGCACTCAAGAGCAACTGCATGCTAGACTTCAGATGCTTATTTTAGCAGGGTTAACGTGAGGCCTTCATATAGCAGTGAGGACTCGCGGTTCCCCTTAGAGACCAGCGCAGGTCACCCGGACTTTACATGTAACAGGAGGGGTAAGTCTGTTGCTGGAATAGAGTGGGTGGCAAGGAACTGACCGCAGGCGAGACTGGCAGCAGCCGCCCAGGGCCGCAGGGCTAGTGTGCCGCTCCTCTCTGCGCCAGCCAAGGGCTGTGCGTGTCCCCAGCCCTTTGTGCTTCTACCTAACAAAGGCTCGCTGAATGCACATTCCGTGCTGGGGAAGCACCAGGACCCTGGCAGACCCAGAAACGAAACGACACTGCAGAGGCGTGCTGGACACGGCTGTGGGGCGCCAGGGTGCACGGCCCAGGCAGCGAACTCCACGCGTGTGGGGCGAGGGAAGAGTCAGGGAAGGGCACCTCAGCGCCCTGTGCGCTGCGGACAGGCCAACTCCATTACTGCTTTGCCTACAGAGAGAGGGGAGGGGACAAGACTCAACAGGGTTCTGGGCATTGGGTTCTCAGAACCGAACTGGAGCCTCTTGGATGCTCTTAAAGCACATTAAGCCAGACAAACCGGGTGACTGCCGAGGCCAAGTGACCCCTTCTAACGTCCAGAACAGGTGCGCGATAGGTGGGCACGGGCCTGAGACGCTCAGGACGGGGCCCAGGGTAGGCCACGCTTCGTCTCTCAGTCACTGTCCTCTTCATCTCCCTGCTTTGAGTCCACAGTGGAGGGTCAGAAGGATCTATTGGAACTGCATCACCGAGACACGTGGCAGCCAGAGCTTCCCGGCCCGGCTCTCTGCCTTGTGCACCATGGGGCGCAGGATGGACACGCCGGCAGCACTGGCTCAGGGGGTGCGTGACCAGACCGGGTTTTAAAGGGGCTCCCTGGCTGCTGAGCTAAGGGAGTGTTGGGCCCAAGAACAGGAGCAGCGAAGGGGCTGCCCAGGCCTGGGCAGGGAGGCGGGTGCAGGCACAGGCAATGGCTGGACTCCGAGCACTTTTCAAAAGCAGAGGCAACAGGACCTGCGCCAAGGGAGCCACGGAGGTGTGAGGGAAAGAATGCACCCTAGGGTGACGTGGGCTGGACAGCCTGAAGGACCAGGGAGAAAATCGTCATGGTGGGGACACAATACTCCTACAAGTTTGAGATGCCATGAGGCATCAGAGCAGAGACGTGGGCAGCCCACGGGAGTTGCGTTCAGGTCCGGAGACAGACCTGGACTCGGGACACGGTCTGGGAGAGCTGGGACGCCTCAGCGAGCGTGGGAGCAGTGCTCCCAGGGGAGGCCAGGACAAAGGGACAGACGTGATAGGGCTACTCAGAAAAGGCTACGCATCTGGCCCTGGTTCTAGCAGCCAGGGACCAGTCACGGGAGCTACAAACGGCATGTGAGTCAGCACACATCAAGGGGCAGACAAAGGGAAAACCACCATGAGGAAATGAGGCCTAGCGTTTCGGGTGAGCGAGGCTGAAGTCCTGACCTGGGGGAGCTGGGAGTCCAACATCTGAGAGGCGCCGAGGCCAGCGGCCTGGCCGAGCTGGCTCTCGTAGACCAAGGCTTGGCTTCCACTCAAGGGCTGGTAGGGCGAGCCGGACTGTGGCTTCACCATCTCCAAGGGCTGCATGCCGGGGAACGCCGAGTACGGAGGCTTCAAGGCTGTGCCTCCAGAGAGGATCATGGTGCTGGGCGGCGACAGGCTGGGGTGCATGTACACCTGAGATCTGCAAAGGCCAGCCGGAGGGTGGGGCTCAGGTGCGCGGGCACTCCAGGCGATCTGAGCCCCCATGGGGCCTGCGAAATGCACCACGGCCGCCCCTAGAGCTTCTGACTCAGATCTGAGTCAGAACATGCATTTATAACCACCTCCCAGAATCAGGGGCGTCCCACCTGCGGCCCCAGTGTGGCTGTGAATGTGGCCCAACACAAAATCATAAATTTACTTAAAATCGTTTTTTTGCTCATCTGTCTTTGTTAGTGTTTGTGTATTTAGTGTGTGGCCCAACACAACTCTTCTTCCAGTGCAGCCCAGAGACACCAAAAGGCTGGACACCCATCCTAGACGGTGCAGATGCAGCTGCTCTGGGGACCAGTTTGAGCATCACTGGATTAAACAAATGAACACACGGACAAGGCACAGGAAAACCTGTGTGATGCCAAAAGCACCAGAAGTGAGACCCAGACTGAGCAGCCAAAGGCGCGGAGGAGGGAGTGGGGCGGCGGAGGTGCAGGAGGGAGCCGGCCCGCCTGGCCTGCAGTGCAGCTGATGGCTGTAAGGGGCCAGGCTCTCCTACACCCACTCCCAAGGCCCCAAGGCAGAGGAGCAGGGAGCCTAACAGAACAAAGGGAACAGCGCTGCAGAGGTCTGAGCCCTGCCGGGAGCTGCCCCCGCCCCCGCCCCCTCACCTGAAGGGCTGCAAGGAGCTGAAGATCTCCTGTGACTGGGAGACGGGGAGCCCGCCCCTCAGGCCCAGCTGTGCCGGGGCCTGCAGAGACGTGTGTAGGGAAATCGGGATCTGCTGGGCGGCGGCGGCCTGTGGGGGGAAGCCGAGCGGGTCACTGCAGTGCCCTCTGACAAGCTGGATTTCCCCGCTCCCTCCCAGCTCCCAGACCCCGTCTGCGCGGCAGCTGGAGCACTGCCCCCAATGCAGGTCACAGCGCACCCTTCCTGTGTCCCTCGGCACTCCTGGGCCCCGCACGGCAGAGTGCAAGTCCCGGCTACGCACACCGGCAGAGGGTCCCCAGAACACAATGGTGAAAGGACGACCCCATACAGAACATGTGCAGCGTGACACAGTTATGAGAAGACCCCAATCTTATGCCACTACAGAACGTAACAGTTAAGGACACATTTTAAGATGGTCAGGACAGGCCAAGTCCTCTGTCCCGACCTGCACTCAGAGCAGTGCCTTGCCCAAGAGCTCCATGCGCCTGGTCTACGCAGACACACGGGTCTAGGGGTGCTGGATCATTCGGAAGGCCCACCCCAACTTCAGGAGACCTGCAGAAATCACCCCCTTGCAGCACCGAAGCTGTGCCAATCCTGCATAAAAACAAACACCTGCTCATGTCTAAAACTGCCTCCTTCTAGCACACCGTGCCTGGAAGGCCAGGCCTTTGTCCGCTTCGTTGAAGGACACTGATCACCACAGAGAATGTGCTTCCGCTAACTCCCCCGCTAGGACACAGGAAGGAGAACTCTGAGAAAGAAAAGCGAGGGCAAGCCTGGAGCACTGAGCTCCATTCCTGGTCTCTCATTCATTCATTTCACAGCCCTGACTGGCTGCCATACCATGCCAGGTGCTGGGCAAGACACATGAGGGATACAGAGAAAGAGACACACGACGAGTGAGAGAAGGAAGTAACGATGCCACACCCGCCCCCCACCGGGCCACCTGGCCTGCTGCCATCACCTGTTGGTAACTCTGCTGCTGAGGTATCGTTGGAGGGACCAGCCGGGGCTGACTTGCAAACACATGGCCATCCAGGTAGAGAGGTGGCAAGTGGCTGCCTGGGGACAGAATCCAAGGAGTCAGAACAGGATCAGGTCTCTGGGTTCCCAAGGTCCCCTTAGGGGACATGCTCAGCACGCGCGTACTCTCCTGGGGAGCGAGTGCAGGGCCTGCTCAGCCCCCTGCTGTGGGCCCTGCAGCACCGCAGGGAGCCTGGAGAGGCCGCAGCACAAGGGCCCAGGGGAGAGGTGGCTCCAGACCACCCTGGCCACCTAACTGCTCGTCCAGCACCCACCCTCAGGAGCACCGGCCCTGGAACTAGGGCTGCCTGGGTCTCTCAGTCACTGTCTTCTTCATCTCCCTGCTATTGAGTCCACAGTGGAGGATCAGAAGGATCTATTGGAATTGCATCACCGAGACCTTGGCAGCTGGGGCCTCACAATCCCCGCTCTCTCCCTCTGGGGACCAACACAAGGACCAGGATGGTGACAGTAAGGACAGTCGTCGCCACCACTGCTGGAGGGCTCAGCTGATACAAGGGCCTTTCCAGGTGTGAGCTCCGCTCCGGGGTGTGGCCGCCTCGTGGAGGGCCATCCTCACCCCCAGCTTACTTTACAGAGCAGGGGATGGAGGGAGGTTTGGAGCTGAGCTGCTCACAAGCAGCGGTGACATGGTCCCCATCTGACCCAGGTCCAACTCAGAGCCAGTGCCTGCTCGCTCCTCTCTCCAGGAGGTGGGAGCCCTGGCCAGTCATGAGGCTCCGCCTCCCGGGAGGGAAGGTGGGGAGCAGGAAGTAAGTGCGAATCATCTGCAGCCGTGGGGAGCCACGATCACCCAGCCTAGAAACCAGCACCCACTTGAACAGACTCCCACAGGCAAGGCGGGGCAGGGCACAGGCCAGCAGGCCTGCTTCTGTAGGGCGAATGGAGAGGGCCCAGGCGGAGGTACCTGGAAGAGAAGCGGAAGGGGCTACAGAGGCCACAGGCATGGGCGGCATGGACACTCCACCGAAGGAGCTGTAGTTGACCCCGCTGGAGGCTCCCACAGAGGACGGGGGCTGGAGGCCTGAGCCAGCGCCTCCTGGAGAGCTCTGCTCCGGCAAACTGGGCGAGTTTTCCCAAGCCTTTCGTGCTGACTCCATCTTCGGAAGCAAGGGGAGGAGAGGGCTCAAAATCACCAGGGCAAGGCAGCAGGCAGCACAAACCTAGGCCCCGGGGGTGGGAAGGGCTGCCTATTCCTGCCCCTTCACAGGCTAAGGCTGTGAGGGGCCTGGCCTAGCGCAGAGCCGGGGTTAGGGGTTACCTTCAGAGTGAGGTCGGCAGTGGGGAAGGACATCTGGGAGAGGCCGATGGCCCTCTGGATGTGATGATCACGACGGAGGATGGGGATGCTCTGTGTCAACCCAGCCTGGAGGGGACAGGAAATCATGAACAAGCAGGCACAGCGGAGTGAGACAAGGTGTCAGGATGCACCTTGGGTTTGGCTAGGCGCACTGAGACAATGCAGCCGGCAGCCCAGCCTGGTTTATCTCCTGCGCAGAGCCACCCTCCCGGACACCCTCGACAGGAGTCCCGAGAGAGCCCCTCCACACCCACCCGCCCCAAGCCCTCTGGCAGAACAGTCAGTTGTGTGCCAGCAACATAAAAACTCCTGGCTGCCAGCATGCAGGCCTGGAGACCTCCAGGTCCTGCCTCAGCCCCCAGGGGACTGCAGAGAAGAGGTCCCCGGTAACAAAGGTTCAGAAATGCAACTGCGAGACCCTCCTCCTGCAGATGCGCAGTGCCTGCCAGCGCGTTACAGGACCCTAAGACATCTCAGGGCGAGGAAGCCTGATTAGCCCAGCATTCTCAAACACGTGACCACGGAGCGTGGAAGAACACAGAATCGAAGAACGCCAAATAAACCCGGTCTAGGAAAGACATTAGCCCACTTTCAGTTCTCTAAACTGGGTGTGGAATACTCAAATACTTGGAAGACGCATCTCTAGCTAGAAACTGCATCATGACCCAAACCCAGGTCTGCCAGACCCCCCGGCCACGGCAGGGTCACACCCTGGTTTCAAAGCGCCACCCAGGCTCTACTCTCCCAGAGCCAGCCAGCGCAGGGATGGGAGCTGGGGGCCAGAGGTGGAAGCATCTGCTTACATTGCTGGCCAAGGCATCCTGAAGCTTGACAACTGGACTCCCTGTGGGACCGGAGGCGGAGCCCGGCGGCAAGCTGAAATCGGAGTCCTGAAAAAGGCAACAGCGCCCACTGCCGTCGTCCTGGCTCACCTTTTGGCAGAGACAGGCCTTAATCTGACCCACAGCCTAGCGGGTCAAAGCGCCACTAAGCAGAACTCACCACGTAAACCGCGTGGCCAAATGTTTCCCGATGGCATGTGCCATCCCTCATCCCCTTCCTCCCTGTGCCACTGCCCAATGGCCAACCCGACCAGTGCAGAGGGGCCCCCCAGCCAGCTCAGCCTGAGAGCCCGGCTGGTATCGGCGGGACACTGTGAAGGCTGGCAACTGGTGCCTCTGTCCACGACTCCATGCTGACACGCACCCCCCGAGGGCCCCCAGCTCCCATCGCCCTGCTCTTTCTACAAGACAACCTGCCTGAGCGCCCGCCTTCCTCCCCAAGGTAAAAAAACAAAAAGGAAAAAAGGAACAGATCAAAGCCTCACTTTTGGACTGACTCCAAATTCGATGGGCGGCACCGGGAGCACAGAGTCCACGTGGATCTCCACTCCATTCACGGGTGGGACAACGGCCCCCGGCAACCGCTCAGCCCCCTCCGAGCCCTTCCTGTTTTTCAGAGAACGCTCATTGCCGATGGGGCCTGGCCTGTGCTCCTTGCTCTGTCCTGAGCCTTGCTCCGAATCCTAAATGGGAAAGCAGAGAGGCTGAGACACACAGGCTAGACAACACTCATCTACAGCTCTTAAACCCCCGGGAATGGGGGCAGGAGACAGAAGACAGCGAGCCCTCTGCCCAGGCCCTGGCCCCCGCGAACGGGACTCCCAGGTCACCTTTTGCTCAGGCTGCTTCTGGGCCTGCTCCTTGTGGCTGTCAGCCTTGGATTCTAGGCCAGACCCATTCATGTCCTCTGGTTTCAGAGTGCCATATGGGGAGCTGCGCTGCGAGGAGGTTGCGGATGACTCTCGAGACTCGGCGCTCAAGTCAACGCCACTATCGCCCTGGCTGCTCTTAAACCCCTGCTGTGCAAGGCGCAAAATGGGTTAGAGCCCTCGCCCCCAGACCCTGAACCGCCAGCACCCAAGAGGCGAGGCCAGGTTTGGCACTGAGACCCAGCCCCCCACCGCCCGCCCGTGTAGCCTTGTCCTGAGTCGGGTGGGCCCGGCCCTGACAGCTGAAGGCCCACGGCCAAGCGCACCAAACCCGCCGAGCGCATGACCGTACGGCTCCCGGGGGCCCTGGACCGAGACTGCCACACTCATCTCCCTGTGACCCAAACCAAACTGAGCGAACCCGTCACAGGCCTGAAGGCGAGCACCTCAGGCACTCGCTCTACACGGCCCGTCTCCCTAGTAACCCCTCCTCTTCCTCGCTCTCACACTGGCACCTCAGAGAGGAAGCTTGGGCGGGCCGCCAGGATGAACAAGGCCCAGGGCAAGCTGGGCACAGGGCCAGGGGGCACAGGCTTCGTCCTGAACAGCTCAGCGCCACTCACCTCGGCAGAGCCAGACTCGGCACTGTTGAAGGCAGTGGCGGCTTTAGTCCAGGAGTCATTGGTTGAGGCCTGAACTGGAAGGGCTGCCAGGGGAGGAAGACAAGAGTCAGGGCATCGAAGAGAAACAACCAGGCTGCGAAGACAAGCACCGGTGCAGCTGACGCGAACCCAAGTCCCCTCAAGGCCCCTGCCAAACAACAACATGCCAGTGAACAGATCTGACACACAGCTCTGGTCTGGGAGCTTCACCACCTTCCCAACACTCTCAAAGCTCCGTAAACGGGATCAGATGGTGCAGTAAACACACCAGCAACTTTCGCGCACTCCTGCTAGGGCCGTGTTGCTATCTCCGCAGTGGCGAAGCTCTCCTTCACTGAAGCCCACTATTTATTTCTACCAGCTGGGAGCTGCTACAAAGCCTCTGAGCAGTCCAAGGCGCTGCTACTGAAATGGAGTGAGCTCACAGGTCACCCTGCAACCCTGTGCGTGCGCACGTTCATGTGGGACTGCGCAATCCCAGGCCTCTGAAGCCAGCTCCTGCACCGGGTCCACTCTGCCCAACCAGTGACGACAGCCATCACGGATACACTCGCCGAGTGTCCGACATTAGTATTTCATTAGGAGATCAGCCCTGGCTGGTGGGGCTCAGTGGACTGAGAGCCAGCCTACGAACCAAACAGTCGCCAGTTTAATTCCCAGTCAGAGCACATGCCTGGGTTGCGGGCCAGGTCTCCAGCAGGGGAGGTGTGAGAGGCAAAAACACACTAATGTTTCTCTCCCTCTTTCTCCTTCCCTTCTCCTCTCTAAAAATAATTAAAACCTTAAAAAAAAAAAAGGTCATCGCACTTTCAGAGCTGAGCATTATCCAGTGTCCTTCTGCAACGTGTTGGGACCAAGGGCTTCACCAGGAACATGAAGACGGCCATGCGGGAAAACGGAAAGAATTGCGGCCCAAGCCCCAGAGTCTTAGGTGACTCACGTGGCTCTGAGATCAAGTCACTCCACTCTGAACGTCTTGGCTACTTTGTTTATAAATAAGCTGGAAGCAGATGATTTCTCTATGCTCCCCTGGGAGGCGCCCCTTGTTTTATCCATCTGTGGACCATGCAGGGCCCTGGCCAGAGCAGGCATTCAAGAGGAATCTGCTCAATTAAGATAATTTTGTATCTTAAATTACCAGAAAAATAGCCTTAAACATAGAATTTTTTTTTAAATTAAGGGAAACTAGTTTCGTAAAAGGCAAAATCCACCTCACTTCAGCCTAAAGTCTGTCTTTCTAAGCATTTCTGGGCGGAGCTGTCAGCACCTGCCTTCTGGTTTGGAGAAGGGCCTGGAGTACAGGTCAGAAAGCTCGGGACTCTGCTCCCCACCCCAGCAGCCCCCCGTTGCTCTTCCACCACGTCACAGGCAAGGATAAGCAGCGTGGGCTGGGGAGCCAGCCAGCTCCCCGGCGCCCTCTGCCGGGTGGGGATGTGGCTGTCCCTTTCCAGATCTCAGGACTGCCAGGTGCTCTCTGCTCTTCCACCAAATGCGAGGCGGGAAGTTCACATCTGCTCAGGGGCCCCCGGAGCAAGTGGCGCTAAGACGGTGCCTAACATTCTGGCTTCGCAGAGGCTGCCAGGGAGCCGGCCGTACCCCATCTCCATTCAGGGCCCCAAAAGCAGGACGCTCCCTAAGAAGACAACAGCCGCAAGCAGGCTACGCATCTGAGCCCGACCCCCGACTCCTACCGGGGCTGCCGCTCTCCCAGATCTCGGTGCCCAGGCTGCTGCCCGGCACAGGCGCGTCGCCCTGCTCCAGGCACAGATTGTTTTGCTTCTTCGCGAACCGAGGAGGGATCCGGGAGGAGAGACCTCGACCTTTGACGGGCACCTAAGGAAAAAGAGGTAGTGTCAGCCATCCTGGACCTCAGGCGTGAAGAATGACAAACTCTCCCCAGGAAAAGTGTCTGGGGCACCAAAACCAGGACGACGTGCCCCAGGGATACTGGGCCGCTCGCTGTTCAGGGCCCCCACCACACACACCGCTCAGCGTCGAACAAACCACACCTGCAAAGGGCTGATGTCCAAGGGACCGTGGCCCCGAACTCCCAACAACTGGACAAGCGGCAGTGTCCCACTGATGCCACGTGAGCACAGGGTCCCCACCCCTCGTGACTCCTAAGGTGACGCGTCTCACCCCACTCAGGCCAGGGCTCAGTGGAAGGAGAATGGACTTGGGGGCTGACGAGGGCCTGCACCCTGCCCAGCGAGGCTTCTGCAGCTGGCACAGGGCGGCAGGGAATGTGCTAAAGGACTGTCCCCCACCCCCAACCTTGGGCTTAATGCGGAACTCTCATCCTCCTGACTCTGGTCTCCCTGCATCACCAGCCGGCCCTCCGCCCAGCTGCCCCTCCCCTCGCGCCCCTTACCTGCACGGCTTGCTCCTTCTTTCTTCTCTCTTCCTCCAGCAGGCGGCGCTGCTTCTTGGTCAGGACTTCAATGAAGCCTTCACCCACCATGGAGCCCACCTCAGCCTCCTCCCCGGGGCTGGACCCGCAATTCTCAATGATGGAACCTGAACCACGAAGTCACAAGAAGGGACCATGTTCCACTCACCAGAAACCAAGAATAACCCAGACCTACAGGGAACTGATACCTAAGGATGGGTTCAGCTCTGAAAGCTGGGCAGTGCCTGGCCTGATACCTCCAAGGAGCACTACACTCACTGGCAGCTACAGAAACTGGCTGTGGCTGCTACACCCGTCCTATACACCCTCTAACACACCGTTAACACAAAGCAAAGAGGCTTAAGTAACACTATGGTTCAGAGAAGCCTTTGGAGACAGAGACATGTAAGACCCAGCTCTGTTCCTAACCAGCCATGTGACCCTGGACAAACCACTCAATCTCTCTGGGCCTCAGGTTTCCCTCTTTAGAACTGGGGTACAGTAGGGCAGTTATGGGGGCTCAGCAAGCTGTGAGCAACACAAGGGCAGGGGTCGCATGAGTCTTGCCTCTGCAACCCCAGAATGTGGCCCAGGGCCTACCCAGCGGCCCAGACTGTGAGTGTGAGGGCAGAGGTGGCGGCCTCCCCCGAGCAAGGCCCCATTTCACCTGGCTCTGTTCCCCGCCAAGATGCGAGGCGACACTCACTTCCATAGTTCAGGTCGAACTGCTTCATGGCCTCTCCCTGCTCGCCCGCCCTCTGCACAGCCAGCTGGGCCTCCTCTGCCTTCTCACAGGCGGCTTCGGGGATGTCCGAGGTGACATGGGCTCCCCGCTCCAAGGTGTAGTGGCCGTTCCCACTGCTACAGCCTAGACCTCCTGGCAAGGCCTCATCCGGGGACCTGTGAGGAAGGAGGACCCCATTATTTCTGATGGGTCCAGGGGCTGAGGAAGGCGGGGAGAGGCAAAACTGCATAAGCACACAGCACGCGGACTCGCCTGGCCTGCACCCACCGCCCCTCATTCTGGAAGCCGCTCCAGGCAGCAGTGCGCCATGTGCAGGCCGTGGGGAAGGCCGCCGGCAGGCACCCCTGTAGCCCCGCTGTCAGCCAGCGCTGCCTCCGCACTGGAAAGCTGCTCCCGCCCACCCGTCCCGGGGCTCAGGAGCTCTGGGCCTTCCCACTGTGAGCCAAGCTCGGCGAGGCTCCCCCAGGAGAGCGGGGAGGGCGCAGAGCAGAGCTGCGGGACTCGGACCGGCAGGGTGCCCAGGCCATGCCCCACCCCAGGGCTGCTGGGGCGGAAGCCTGAAGCAAGGCGCAGCCTCGACATCTGCATCCTGGGAAGACAGACTAGACCGACTCTTGAAGAGTCAGCATGTCCTATGGCTCCTCTGCTGGGGTAAGAACTACATCTGAATTCTGAGGAGAGGGAGGAGGGAAGCCATCTCCCCAGCATGCGGAGGCCTGACCCACACCAGCAACTCCCTGCCGCCCCACAGGGCCACCCCTCCCTGATCCCAGGCACCCGTAGCGAAGCTGCTAATTCTGGGCCAGAGACACTTCCGGGCCTCAGGCAGCGCACTCCCCGCTGCCTCTGCCTTTCTCTCAGTCCCAGCAGGGGCGCCACAACTCCTCCTCGTGGGGCAGCAGAGCTGCTCTAGAAGCTGCCTTTGAGGCCAGGCAGCCAGCACCGCCCGGGACGCTGCCGGGCAGCCCCACGGCAGACGCACTGGGGCCTGGGCAGGGCTCACCAGGCACCTTGCTGTGGTGGCCCCTCAGTGGGACCTCCCAGGGCACATAGAGAGGCTGAACTTGGGACAGGTGCTAGGACAGCCACCATATGAGGACCACTGGGGTGGGGACTCTAGTTTTGGCTTTAGTTCTCAAGCCACAATAACACAACGCCACAGAGAAGCAGACAAGCGGTGCAGGGGCAAGTGTTGGAGACACTCACACTCAAGGGCCTGGCGGGCAGTTGCACTTGCGCGCACGGGAGAGTCGGGGCACCCGACACACAGCAGAACAGGCACGCGTGAAGTGCTGCTCAAAGAACTGGCTCAGTGACAGAACAACGGCCACCAAAGGGACCCGGGCTCTGTTTCTGCTTTACCTTTTGGCTTTCAGAGGCGTCCCATTCTGCTGGCTCTCAAAACGGGGAGAAGCGTCACCACCTCCTGGCCTAGCAGACTTCTCGCCAAACCCTCCCGGCTCCAGCTTCCGGCTCTGTCTGTCCACCAGCGGTCTCTGGCTGGAGAAGCTCCTCTTGGCCAGCTCCTTCTTCTCCCCGAGGCTTGCCCCGGGCAGGCTGCCGTCCACCTGGGGGCTGGGCTCGGCCCCGGGGCCGTCACGCCGCTCACGCCGCTCGCTGAAGTCACTGCTCTCGGAGGCCGTCTCCCACTCTTCGTTGGCGTGATCAGAGGAGTTCTGGTAGGAGAGCTCGGGGGACCTGCGGCCTACGGCCCCGCTCTTGTCCCCAGGACAGAGTTTGGACCGGGCTGGCCACTGGCCCGCAAGCAGGGGCGGCTCCTCCTCAGGACCCCACAGGCCCAAGGATTCACGCTCCTGCCGGAGGCGCCTGAAGCGAGGGGGCTTATCCTGGCGTGGGGGGCGCCTCCTCCTAAAGGGCCGGCTCTCCGCGCTCTCAGAGTCTGCAACGTGGTCGTCTTGGAAGAAGGTCCTCTTGTCATCCAGGCGGCTGTCCTCGAAGCCCCTGGCACCGAATGAGTCAGGGTGTCTGTAGGCCTCTGGGACGTAGTCTCTGTCTGCAGGCCGCCGGGAGCTGCAGGCGTCAGGGGAGCCGTGGTCCTGCCAGCAGGGGCCGGGGCCCTTGCTCTGCCAGTGGGCCGACTCCTTGGACACGAAGGTTCTCCGCCCATAGCTGCAGTGGCTGAGCCGGGGAGGGAGGGCTCGTCCGAAGGCCCGTGGGCCTCTGCTCTTTGCCTCCAGACCACTGTGGTCGTCAGAGTACATCTTGTTGGACCGCCAGGAGTCTTTGAAGTCGCCTTTCTTCAAGGCACCCTCCTCCCTGTCCAGGGGCGGGCCTTCGGGGCCGCTCTCCGAGCCTCGCTGCCGCCGCCGCTTGGGGAGCTCTTCATACTCGGAGCCCTCGCTGTGGGTCTCGCTGGCGATGCGGCGCCGGGGCTTCGCTCTGGGGAAGTCCTCAGGCTGACCGAACTCGCGCAGTCCCCGGCCACGGCAGCTCCTCTGGCTGTTGGTGTAGATGCCCCGCGCCCCGAGGACGCTTCCGCCACAAATGCCGGGGCTGCCGCCACCAGCAGGCCGGCCTCGGAAAGTGAATTCTCGGAACCCACGGCCGCGGCTCCGGGCTTGCCCTCGGCCCCCAAAGGCTTGCTCCTCGTCAATGAAGATCCAGTTATTCCTCTTCGTCGGGGGCGTGTCACTGGGCTCCCGGGAGGGTCTGGTCTCCCAGGCCCTGTCGGGCTTCTCGTCCTCTTCAGACTTGCTGGCTGGGCAGCCCAAACGAGCACGGGCCGAGCCTTGGGCCTCTGGGGCAGGGGGCGCGGAGTTGGCCAGCGTGGGGTTGTTCTCCTCATCCTCGTCCTTTCCAGCCTGGGGGCTCGGTGGCGCCTCCTCCTTGGTGGCCAGGCGGGCACTCTCCTCCCCCAGCTCCTGCTTGCTCTTGTCCACTTCCTTCTCCTTGTCTTCCACCTTGAGGGCTTTTAGTACGGGTTTCTTGATAGGCCCGGACCTCCGGGTCCTGCTGGCCTGCTCCTGGTGCTGGCTGCCGGCGCTCCGGGGCGCAGGGGTCCACTCGGGCTCCAAGGATGGCTGCTTGTGGGGGCTCCCTTCCTTCTCCCAGGAGGAGACGCTAAAGGGCGGCTCCTCGCGGGGCAGCTCCTCCGTGCTGTCAGCTGTGTCAGCAGCCTTGGGCTGGTGGCTAACGTCCCAACTGCTATACTCTGGCTTTTTCTCGGCTGGGGCGAAGTCAGGTTGCAGCGGGGAACACCTGAGGTTCGGGGTGTGACCCCCAGGAGCACCTGCGTCCTGTATATTTTCTTGGTTGGGAAACAAAAGCTCCTGGCCTACTCTTTGAGAAGAGACACAGCTGTCAAAGTCTGCTGGGGACTTCTTGTCAAAAGCACTCAAGTACTCCTCCACTCTCTCCTCAAGGAGGCCGCGCTGCGCACTTACGCCCCCTGACCTTCCGGGGGAGGCAGAGAAAGAGCTTTCGTTCCTGAAAAGGAACCAGAAAAATCAGTCAATGTGATTGGAGCCTGGGTCCTGCTTTCTACGCTGAATGTAGAGCTGAGTTTCAAAAAGAAAAAAATGTTTAAAAAAAAATAAAGGGGGACAAGAAAAAGAAAAAACCCCATAAGCACCAACATTTCCTCTATCCTTAAACAGGTCTCAGAGCGGCTGGGCCCTGCATGGGCAGTCGCCCCTGGAGTCCAGAGAGTAAAGGGTGCCACCCTGGAGACAGCAGCTGGGGGTCCTCGGCGCCGACACCACATTGGAGCCTGGGGGTCTGCAGAGCTGGGCCCGGGCCAGCAGGGCCCACCCGCTTTACTTGCACAGGGGGGAGACACGCCCCACACGCCTGTCGCGCCTGCCAGCCCCACGCCCCGCCTCCTCGCCCTGCCCCTGGCTCAGAGATCTGCCTCTGACCCTCATCATGCTGTGGCCTCAGCCTCAGTCCCATCATCAGAGAAGCACCGCCCCCACCTCAGCATGGACGCCATACTCATCACGCTCCTTCCCCAGAGGGCGCTGGCAGTCCCCTCCCAGGAGCCCCCATCCCCCAGCAGCGTCTCCCCGGACAGCGCCTGTTCCTTCAGGCACAGGCCGGCAGCACCAAGTCTGCCTCACCTGACGTGCATGTCCATGGCCAAAGTGTCGCTGGATTTTGGGTGGGGGAGCGAATAGCTCTTGCTCTGCAACGCCATGTAGCCCTCGGGGCTCCACACAGGGGCTGGGTCGATGGCAGTCACCTTCCTTTCCTGCAGCGGGGGCACACGGCTCTGGCCCTCAGAGCGACAGCCGGTCCCACTGAGGGACTCCTGGGTCACCATGGGCTTCATCAGTCCTGAAGGAGGAAAGAACCGATCTGAGTCATCCCATTCGAACGCTGTGTTCAAACCTCAGGGTCAGCCGAAGGCCCAAGGGAGACGACAGTGACCCCCCGACTATGGCCTGGACATGACACTTCCCTGCTAAACACCACTGGGTTCTTAACCTTTTCCGACCACGGGCCCTTTGGCACCAGGGCACGCAGCCCAAGGCGCTGAGAGACCTGTTCAAAGACCAGTGAGGCTTGGCTTCGGTTTCAGAGGGAGCAGCCCCGTGATGAGGGGTATGTGAAAGTGACAGGCGGACACTGGAACTATCGAATCAGAGCGTTCCTCGGTGTCGGAGGCGGCCGGCGAGGGCCCGAGAGGAGCCACGAGGACCTCTGTGTGAGCAGAGAGCCGTGAGCCTGACAGCAGCACTCCACCTTTTCCTGCAGGACGGGCAGGGGCATGACCCACAAACGACACTCAGCTGTCGACTGGCCCGAGTTTAGGATGAAGACGATTATCTCGGTCCTACCAGAGAGAAACGAACTGCACCCCTGAGTCCTCTGTCCACCTCTGACAAGTGAAGGTGCTGGGGTGGTGCCGATGATAAAGGTCTCGTTGGGCCTCAGATTGGGGGGGGGGGGGGGAGAAGAGATCTGATTTTTCAAATATTTTCTTCACAAAGCTTATTAGTAGCCAAAAATATTGCTGTGCTCATCTTTTAAGCTACGCTCATGCCGGGAAAGAGCTCGGCCCCAGGCCAGCGTTCAAGGCTGCCCGTGGCTGTGGGGAGCGCTGCGCAACGAATACCGACACCAGGCTCGGGGCAGCGCCAGGCGGGGCTGGTGGCGGCGCCCGCTCTCTGGAAGGCTCCACTGACAAACCATTTCCCAGGTTCTGACGCGAGGCGGGCTGGCCCACGTGGCACAGTGCGCGGACTGAGTTCTGGCACTAGGGCAGAGCCTCAGCACCTGGAAAACGCCCCTGCCGCAAACACTTCTGCCACGAAAGTGCTGGGCAAACGAGATTCAACATTTTGCTCGCAGTGGTCAATCCCCTTGAAAGCAGGAACCCCCGTTGGTCTTCATGACCTATGGGCCTGTTCTTCAACGCAGCACAGGGGATGGGGCTTTTGTGCACAACGCAGTGAGCCACCGCGGATATGCTGCTTAGAACAAAGACCTGCAAAGGGCTATGTCCTCAGGTACAAGGCCGATCAGAAAAACACATGCTTCTCTGTACAGGAAGGCGACTATGTCTGGGTCTTGGCCCCGGTGGGGCTGGGAAAGAACAGCCCCCTCAGAAGTCCACAGCCACGTGCTGCAGGTTTGGGGAGGGGGTGTTCAGGGTTATACTCCCAGCATGGTCCAGAAGCACCCCAAGTTAAAACTGAAGATGGCTCTAAGCTGGCAGAAGAAAACAGAAAACTGCTCTAGAGGGATACGCTCACGCCAAGCCCCACTGGGTCCCCACAATACATGAAGCTCTGTTAAGAACTAACTTGTGCCCTGGCTGGGTGGCTCAGTCACTCAGAGCATTGTCCTGCTAGGCCACGGTTGCAGGTTTTATCTCGGGTTAGGACACATATAAGGATTAACCAACGAGTGCATAAATAAGTGGAGCAAGAAATCGTTCTCAAACCAATGGAAAAAAAAAAAAAGAACTTCCAGTCCAAAATAACCAGAATAGCTGTGGAAAGCAATCAACAGGATTACATACCTCCCCAAGAATTTCAGATAATAAAATAATCTGTTAAACACTACAGAGCTATGTTTTAAATAATTAAAAAGCATAAAAGAAAAAATTAAAAATATAACACTAGAAAAAATAACATGAGAAAAATTCTAGTGATAAAAATATAGTCACTGAGATTAAAAACTCACTGTAAAGGAAGGAAAAAAAAAAGCAGATTAGACCCAGCTGGAGAGAAAACCAAACTAGAAAATAGTTCTGAGGCATTTTCCCAGAAGGTCCCAGAGATACCCTCTCTGTTATATTTAAGAGACTTGGAAAACAGAATGAGAAGCCACAAGATACTCCAAGTGGAAGTCCTAGGAAGAAAGGATACAAGAATGAGGAAAAGGCAGTATGTGAATCGATAATTAGGAGAGAACCTTCCAGAAGTGATGAAAGACATACATCTTAAGGTTTGCACACCCTGAGCTCTCAGCAGAATGAACAGGTGGGGCAGACACGCCCCTGGACACAGCAGATCGAGGCAGAGCCTCGGAGGCCAGAGAGGGAGGAGGTTTCAGAGAGGAAGCAGTGGACCCCCCCAACAGCGCGCTTCCTGCAGCAGCAGGAGCCGGAGGAAAGGCAAACGCACTCCCCTGTCACAGGTGACAGTACCTGCCAGCCCAGGTCCCTGCGCCTGGCTGTACTACCAATCGAGAGAAAAGAGGACACGGAGACTTCTTCAGGCAAAGGGAGTCGGCCAGCAAGCTTTCCTGAAGGGCTCACAGAGCGCACTTCACAGGCGACTAAGCCGAACCAGATGATGGAGAAAGAGGCGAAAAGAGGACTCAACAAAGAAATGAGTGAACATACAAGCAAATCTCAACCAGCACAGACGGGATTAAACAACAGTAATCATGCCTGATTTGCCGGCGGGGGGGCAGCAGCGAAAAACCAGGAAGAGCTAAAGTTCTAGGCAGGAATAAGCAGCCTGACGAGGAGGTACTCAGAGTGCCAGTTAAGGGGGAAAATACTGATCGGTACTTGTTAAAATTTAATGAAATCACTACAATAATCAGAAACAGAATGTAGAAGGAAAACTTGATTTAAAATAAAAACTTTAAAGAAGAGCACAGAAAGGGACAAAGAGAAAGCATAACATAGGAGAGGCAGAAACCCAAACACAACCATCCCAGGAATTCTCAAGGACTGGCTTTAGCCACCAAGTGACATACTTTCAGAATGAATGAGACTAGGTGCTTTGTATATACAAAGATACGCTCCCCAACATCGGCTCAGCAAGGCCAGCAGTGAAAAGACAAAAAGAAGATACCAAATGATCACTCATCCAAAGACACCTGGAACGACATTACTATTAGACAGAGCAGACATTGACGGTGAGAAACGTAACAAGGACGTGCCTCCTGACGGATGCCCACAGGCTCCCAGGACTCGACAGGCCCACAGTCGTCACGGGAGACCTGAACACACCTCTGGGAAACTGATCAAGGGGATAAAAAACTGTGATGATATAGATGAAATAGACATTCTCCAAGCACAATTAGCAAGCTCAATTCCTGACTAGAGAACAGAATTCTTTTCAAGCAAACTCAGAATGTTAAAAAAAAAAAAAAAAAAAAAAAAAAAAAGCCTACAAAGAAAATCTCAACAAATGCCCAGCAATCTAGACTGGGGCCCAACTGTTGGCCGCTCTGGCCTTCGAGTGAAATCCGACCTGCTGCTGCCTGTTTTAAAAATAGTTTCACTGGAAAGCGAGGCGCTCATTCACTTACTATTGTCTGCAGCTGTGTTTGTTCTAACCCCAGCAAACTGAGTGGCTGCTCAAAGCCTAAAACAGTATTTACTGTCCAGCATTTATAGGAAAAGTGTGATGACCTCATGGTCTCTTACTATACAGAAAATACTACCTGACCACAAAACAGCCACTTTAGAAAATCACACCATAAGAATAAATTTTAAACTCTGTATTTGGAAAATTTACAACATATCATTAAAAGAAGTAAATCAAAATCAGACTAACATATAAAACTGTACAATAACAAAGTCCCTTCTCATAAGACTAAGAGGAGTTCATAGCTCAGGTGATACTTAAATATGTGTATCAGAAAAGTAAAAAATTAATGAGTTAAGTATCCAACACCATTAATTAGAAACAGAATAATTTCAAGGAAAATAATGAGAAAAAGCAAAAGTTAATGAAGTAAAAATCAAACAAAACAGAGAAATTAAGAAAGCCAAGCTGTTTCTTAAAAATGGCATTAATTAGACAAACCTTGGGGAAGAACAATCAAAGGGGAAAAAACCGCAGAGAACATTAAGAATGTTGGAAAGAGACAAAACAACATAGAAGAGATATAAAAATTAATTAAAGCAATTTGTAATGCATGAGCTTAGGACTCTTCCCAACAATTCTTTGTGACAGGTAATATTATACCCTCATTTTGCAAACAAGGAAGTGAAACGGCAGACTGGCCATGTGACCTGCGGAAGCTGCCAGTGGCATCCCGTGGACCGGAATCCTGGGGCCCTGTCTGGGCCTCTACAGGTGGGGCCCACCGGCCCAGGGTGCTTACCCGAAGGCGGCAGGGCCGAGGGGTAGAAGTCCACTGGGGTCCGAGCGGGCGTGATCCGTGGGTCCATGTAGGAAGGCATCATCATCCACCTGGGGTCGAAGCCCAGCATCTGGGGATGGTGCGCGTAGAAGGTGCGCTGCGGGTGGGAGGGCGGGGGGTACACCTGCGGCCAGTGCTGCATCTTGTAGAGCTGGTCCTGAGTGGGGGAACAGGCCCAGTGAGGCAGGGCTACAGGCATGCCCTGCCCCTGGACACGCTCCCCCAGCAGGGGGCGCAGAGCCCACCCAGAACAGAAAACCAAGAGAGGGAAGGGCTGAGCACCTGGCTCCAAGGGACACCCCAGGGTATTACAACTCTCAGGTCATGGCCCTGGTCCCCAAACTGGAGGGACAGTCGTACCGTCCTCACAGCAGGAGCCCACGTGCTCCTCTAATACAAAGCATTTCATACCAGTTCCCACTCAGACCACACGCTCCCGGAACCGACATCTGGCCAGCATGCCTCCTGGGGACTCTCCTTGCCTACAGCCACCTGGGTGTGGCACAACCTCTGCCCTCTCTCCCCTGCCCTCTTCGAGCCACTCGCCACGAGAGAGGGGTAATCTTGTACATACACACACGCGCGCCGCCCCCCGCCGTCAACCCCGTGCTTCCAAAGGGCTCTGAGGGAGGCTCCACAGCCTCACACGCCGGCTGCAGGGTCCTGCAGGGTCCTGGCCCCACCTCCTCGCCTCCCCTCGCAGGGCTGCCTGCCACCTGCGGCCTTGGTAGCGCGCTGGGCCCTCTGTCTGGGCAGCTCCTGTTTCCTCCACCCCAAGGCCTGGCTCACTCACACTTTCTTTAGGTTCCGCCTTAAAAGGCACCTCCTCTGGGAAGCCTCTCCCAACCCCCTAAAGAGATCGGGCCGACCCTCTGCGTCCCCCGCCCCCACACTGACAGTCCTCCTCGGCAGCACGGATGACACAGGCCATCGCTGTCCAGTGCCCGTCTGCCTCACTGCATGAGGGGTGGCACCCGAGTTCACAGGGGTGTCCCTGCCCCCCACCGCCGGGTCTGGCATAAAGGGCACTCAATGCACAAGTGGGTAAACATAAAGCGCCAGTAGAACAGTCAGGACCGTGGACCCGGGGGGCTGACTGCACAGCCCCCACATGGCATCAGGGGCCTCCAGGCTGCCTCCCAGGCACCACCTGAATTGGTGCCAGGCAGGACTCAGGTGCAGGGTCAGCCTAGGAGGGGAGCCCAGCAGGCCGCGCCTTTCCCATCTGCAAGCAAGAAGGCCACCCACAGCCGCTGGCGGGACTGGACCCCGGACAGCCACACTGGCTCTCAGGGCAGAGCGCTCGGCACCAACAACCAGAGCTTCCACAGCTGCAGGGGAGGCTATGGGCCTCTGCCCACAGTGGCTGCTCACGCCTGGACCCCAGGTCCCCGGGGAACCTGACCAGACAGGCTGCCCCGGTGCTTTCAGACTCCTGTTCTGAGGAAGGACCTGCCCATCACTGGCCCCCAGCAGAATCACCTAGAGCAACTGCTGCTGCCGTGTCTTCTCGAGCTACCCCGGAGAGCTCACTGGTCAGTGATTCTCCACAAGCCGCGAGCCACCGCACAGTGTCACCCACTGCATCTAACCTACTGCTCAGAGCCCAGGAGCCGGTGGGCTTCTGGAACGCTCCCTAGGAGCCCAAAGTATGCAGGCCCCAAGCGCGAGGGTTTAAAGGCAACGGAAAGAGATCCTGGGAAGAGGCTCAGCGCACGGCTCATTCCCCCAGGGCACACACACAGTGCGACACTTTTCTGATTACCAGCAGCAGTGACTTGCTGCGCACCTAGCTGATGAACTAAGGAACGTCTGGGTGTCGTCCCGCTTCCCACCACCATGCACTGCTCATCGGCCATACACTTGCCCCTTTATTACTCCTATGAGAGACACTTAATTGTCAACTAGTGTTCCAGCTGGACAAGGTGGCCAGGCCTGCAAGGGGCTGGGCATGATCGCAACCATCGCCCAAGCGCTCTTGCCCAGGGCAGGAGGCAAGCCTCTTTTACAGTTTATGAGACACCAACAGACGATACTGCTAGGTCAGTTCAGAGGAGCCGTAAAGCCCTCCCTGCCACTCTGAGAGGCAGGTAGTCCTGCCTCCTGGCTGACAATGACCTGCCCCAAGGCCATGCCCGACTGGAGAAGCTGCGATCTGGTCAACAGGTGCCAACCCACACCCTCCACCCCAAGCGCACGCATCTCACCGTGAGAGCTCTCCAGGCAGCGCCTGGAAGGCCCCAGGGTGGGGCCACGGTGCACCGCTCTGAATGGAAAAAACCACTCTTCAAGCTCATCTACACCAAGTCCAGGGCACACACCGCACACTCTTCCGTACTAATAATAGACAACAAGGTCAATAAACTGCCAAGCAGAGAAATCACTTGGAGAAATAACAGTCAGAGGCTGATCTACCAAGGGCCAGGGTTTTGAGGTGCAGCTCCTGGTGTGACTGGGAGATGGGAGGGTGGACTTTGGTTTGTTTTAATGGAGGGGACATCACGCAGCAGTCGGGTCTGTTTACAAAGACCTTCTCAATGTCTTCTGTTTACCTGCTGCTGCTGCTGCTGCTGCTGCTGCTGCTGCTGGCGCTGGAACCTGGGAGGAAGCGACTTCTGGTACTTGCTGAACTCCTGTGCCGGGGACCCAGCCTCCCTGGCCCCGTCCTCACTGCTGCCGTTCTGAGCCACAGCTGCAGGAGCCGTGGGGGCTTCCTCTGAAAACGAGCTGGGGGCTTCCGGGGCAGAGAACTCGGGAGAGCCTAGAGAACAAATAACCGGAGGAATGGCCGCGGTGAGCTCAAAGGGGCGTGGCCAATCGAACGCTTACAAGCGAATGTTTCTCCTGGTCGGCACTGCGGCCGGGGCAGACTGCTCCCACCCCGGACCCTGGCACTGCGCTAAGGCTTCACAGCACCGGCTCGCGGGTTCCCACATCACCACCACTCAGGGGTGTTCTAACACATGGCCCTGTGACTGCGGCCCAACACAAAATCGTAAATTTATTTCAAACCTCTTTTTTTTGCTCATCAGCTCTCATTAGTATTTGTGTATTTAATGTGTGGCCGAGAGACGCCAAAAGGCTGGGCACCCCTGCTAGAGGAAATGAGGGGTCCAGAGGTCAGGGCACTGTCTCAGGTCACAGCGCCAGTGGCGGAGCCGGGATTATGGTCCAGGTGAGAGAGGTTTCGTTAATAAGGACCCTGGTAAGTCAGTGAGCAGCCACAAGCTCGACGACACCCCGCACATACACTGTTCCAACAGCATGGCTCAACCCGTCCAAGGCCGTGTGACATGGGCAAGCCAGCTTCTCCTGGCTGTTTCTGCATCCGGACAGTGAGCACAGCAGCTGTGCCTACCCCACAGGGCTTGTGGAAGTCACAGTAAACAAGACAATCCACGTAATGAACTTAAAGCAGCACCCTGCAGCCCGTATGTGCTCAACACAACTGCTCGCCGCTCTCTCTGAAATTCCCTTCTTCCTTGCCCCTCTCCCAGCTTTGCGCGCCCCCTCCCTGCCCACCAGCTTTAGCGAGGCGTAACTGACACTTGCATTCTTCATTCTGCTGCGGGGGGCTGCGGACCCAGCGAGGCACAGAGGAACACTGCAGGAGGCCGGGGCGCGCGCAGGGAAGCTCCAGGCCTGGCCCGAATCACCAGACCCTCGGCACAGCTGGGGGACCAGCACCCACTGACCACGCTCCCACCAAGCAGCCCACGTCCCAGACTCTCCATTGCCCCGCAGTGTAGACTGGAAGCCGGCACAGGCTTCCCTGGGACATCACTGAAAGGGAGCTGACGGGGACACCAACGGCCGTCAGACCAGCAACATGACCCCGTCTGGGAGCCTTTCAGAGGCCGAAACTAAGAGCGGGCCCTTCTCCTGAAGAGCTGGTTTTAGCTGGTTGGGGTTTTTTTTTCATCATAAAGAACACAGCTGATCATGTTCTTTAAAAATGCTCAAGAGATGCCCCATCAAACAGCTCCGCACAGCGTCTGATGGAGGCTCGGGGGCTGTCGCTCTGAGCGTGCCCAAAGACGTGCGCTTCCAATGGCATGGAGGACTCTGTGCTTTTTTTAAAGACCTGCAACATCTGCATCTTTGGTTGAGCACAAGTAATGACAACAGTGACAAAGACGACATAATTGGTAATATTACCAAGAAGTACACGCGTGATTTCTATGGGCAGAAACTGTGCCAAGGGCTTCACAAACATCACCTCACCTGGCCCTGCAGCCCTCGGGAAAGGACACTGTTATCACCCCATCCACAGGTAAGAGAACAGCTCCAGGGGGGTGAGGCACAGAGCCCTCTAGTTTTACAGCTGAAACAGAGTGGAACTCCAGGCATGTGACCCAGGCTGAAACTGAACGACTGATGCTTCCCAAAATCCTCTAGTGGTAAGCCACAGGCTGTGCTAGGAAGCCAGGCAGATGCAAACAAAAGCAGCCCAGGGTCTCCAATTCATAGGAGAGGGACCCCCGCTTACCTTTGCGGACCACAGGGCCATTCTCCTGCAGGGGCACCTTCTCGGTTACTGGAGACCGGGGCACTTCCTTCTCCACCTGCTTCTGGGCCTCACTGGCCTTCTGAGCCTGCTTACACTTCTGGTCCAGCTGTTTGAGTTTGGCGGCACAGGCAGCCAACCTCTCCTCCCGGGCTCGGCGCTCCTCCTCCTCCCGGCGCTTCCGGGCGCGTTCCACGGCCTCAGACATCTCCGACTGGATGAACTTCTGCCGTGGGGGTGGCTTGTCCTCTTTGTCCTCGATAGACTGTTGCCGGAACACGCTGCCCACAGAGGACTTCTGCCAAGAGAAGAAAGAAGAAATGAAACGGGACACAGGGCCACTCCCAGGGCGGAGTCAACGCTCCCTCTGAGACCCTCAACACCCTCGGGGCCCGCGGGATTATCCGGCTATTACCCTGCGCTAGGTGAGCCAGAGCTTGGCCCCTGCTCCGCCCTTGAAGATGTTTGGAATGAAGTTTGGGCAAGGGCCAACCTTCTGCACCTTCGTTCTTCATTGGCAAACTGGGGACAACACAAGAAGCCCTTGGGATTGTGAAGGGGCCTTGAAATGCCTGCGAAGCACTCAGCCCTGGATGGACACAGAGGGACTCCCAGAACAAGGACGCGCGCCCCTCCGAATGGCACGGAGATGAGGCCTCCGTGGGTAACACACAGGTAACGAACAAGAGCTGAAAAGCACATGCTCTACTCCTTCCCTCGCGAACATCTATAAACCTCTGGGTGTAAAGAGCCATTGAGAAGTGAAATTCATAGCCAGGTACACGGTTTCAGGTGATTCTTTATACAAAAGCAAAAAGGCATGTCTAAGACCAGTCCTTGCGTCTATTTCATCCACCCGCACATCTCTGCCTGGCTGCCAGTCACTGGGCAACACTCAGGGGCCAAAGAGGCAGAAGGACTCAACACAGGGACCACCTCTGCCTGGCGAGCGGGGAGGGGAGCACGGACGGCCACAGCCACGGAATCCCAATGAGATGTGACTACTGAAACATACAGCTTCCTGTTATGAGTGGTAATTACACAGATGAACAAGAATTGTCAAAAGTCACCAAACATTAAGAAAAGTAAGTAAGGCCTATGACTTTTCTTACGTGTTATTTTTATCTCCATAAAAGCAATATGCAACACAGCTGCCGGATTCAAAAAGTTTCTCCTAAAAATTAACTTATGCTCCAGAGACAATTGCTGCGACCATAAAAGATGACAGAATTCTAATTCGGAAACATGAAGGTAGTTTTTATGTAATACAACTGGGACCACAGTGTGCACACTTCCTTCCCTTTGCTCTTTTGCGTGGATGTTACCGTCCATCCACGCTCTGGTGCGGGTGGGCGCTGTCTCACCGCGTGGCGTCAGCTATAATTTACCTGAAACCCTGGTGGCCAATCCACTTGCAGATAACCCTTAATGCATGTCCCGACTGTCTGTCAGAAAGTCCTAGCAATGAGGTAGTGGGATTAAAGGCTATCTGGGCATTGTTCAGACGAATGACATGTCTTTCTAAACTGCTCTAAGATTAGCTATTTTGTAAACTAAAGTTCTGAAAAATATTTGAATTACAATAATCTTTCCAAAAATGAGGGTGCATAGAATTCTACAGATTTTATCTTTGTTGACTCTATTCAGTTAATTCAGTGTTGCTATAAGTAGGTCAAAGTGAAACCTTCTCTTGAATACTGTACAACCCAATATATAAATGAAATTTGGATTAATTTCAGGCTAATTTCTAAGAGCAGCCATGTGTCTGTCTATTCTCTGTATCTAGCACAGCACCTGGCACACGATATGTACTCAATAAAAAAGACTGAAAGTGGCGGGCATTTTCATCTTATAAGATGTGGAACAGGAGCCCTTTAAATAGCAAAACTCATTGAAAATTGTTAAGTTTTGCCACATGTATTTAAAGTATAGCCTTTACCACCCCCAGCTCTGCCCCTCCTGAACAATTCAGTCCCAAAGTCATGAGACTGTGGCGAAACAAAGTCAGCATCTGCGACAGCGTCCTGGTGGCCGGGAGCAGGTGGTCAGAGCCCGGGCAGGGTGAGCATCCACGCGGCAACGGGGCCCCACTAGGCTGCCTGAGCAGGGGATTCCTGAGGAGAGGCGGCCCGGCAGGGGAAGGCGGGGCAGCTCCGCGGGGCGCCGACGCCTGAGCGAGGAGGGCATGAGCGCACAGGGGAGGGCGGCGGCAGCCATGGGAGACGGGTCGCCGGTGGGCGGCTGACCAGACAGGTGTGAATGTCACGGACGAATGGGGGACAACTAGGCTGAACTCTGTGGAAATGGAGCAGGCAGCTGACTTCTCATTTTCTATGTGGACAGATACAGAAAACTGTGGACGTGGATGTGTGTGTACATATGTGTACACACGTGTGCACAGACATTCCCCAACTGTGCCCGGGGCAGGGACACCCCAACAGCACTGAGCACGCCTAGTGCCCGCATCTTAGACTCTGCACGGGGACTGCTTCCAGGGCCCAGGCAGGGGAGGAAGAAAGGAGCTTAGAAAAACTCGTTCTACCGGAAAGCAAGGGGCTGCGCAACGGAGGTGGAGGCCTGGAAAAGGGGCACGGACGCTGCTTGAAGAGACTCCCAGCAGCCAAATCAAAGACAATCTGAGCTTCAAAACAGCGATAAAAACAGATTATAACTCACTGATACAAATAAACTCAAAGTTGGATGAGAAACAGGATATTCCCAGCCTCAAAGTATCTGCCCCCAAAATTCTTATCAATTACAAACGTGGAGGAGAATAACTGCACAGTGTGCAACTTGGCAGGTGCCGCCTTAATCAAGTGACAGTTGTCAGAGAGGGACAGGGCAAAATCATGGTCCCCTGTTAGGATGCAACGAGAAGAGTTGTGTCATTTCTGAGAGATTCTGAGCAAAAAAGGAAACCTGGATCCTAATCGTGAGGAAGGAAGGACCAGACAAACCCAATCTGAGGCGCATCCCACAAGCAACTGGCTCGCACTCTCCAAAGTGTCCAAGTCATGAAAGGGAAGGAAAGGCCGTTCCAAACCGACGGGGATGGAAGAGACAGGGCACCTAAGGCAGGAGGCGATCCAAGGACATTAATAGGACAACTGTTAAAAGTTGACGGCAGCGTTGCACCAATGTTATTTCCTGGTTGAGACTGTGGTTACTTAAAAGAACTGTCATTTTTTGGGTGTTATACACCGAAGTGTTCCGTGGGGATAGTGCCTGATCAGGCTACGTCTCTTCAAATGGCTCGGAAAAAAGTATTCTTTGTACTGTACTTCCAGCTTTTCTGTCAGTCTCTGCCTGTTTCATTATTTCAGAAGACATTTTTTAAATCAAAAAAAAAAAAGAGACATGTCCCCCTAGGGCGTTGAGAAACTGAGCCATTGAACTTGGCGACCGGCCAACGGGCTGGCCTGTTGTGGTCCTGCGCCTGGAGCCCCGGTCACATGAACATGCAATGAGTGTGTGTCCCAGCCTGATCACAGGTACAGAACCCCTTTCGGCGCCCATGGTACCTGGTAGTCAGGGCCTGACGTCCAGCTGTGAAGCTTCCTAGACGGCGGCTGAGGTTCCGGCGCCTTCCGGACTGCCCGGCTCATGCCCACCGTTTCGCCCCAGTCCTTTCCTTCCTCTTGGGTGCGCTTGGCGTCGGCGCTGTCTGCAGAGCTCAGTGACGACTGCCGCTGCCTCCTCGGGTCCCAGCTGTTCCTAGGACAGACCACGCACATAGTCTCCCCGTCAGCCCGATACGGCTGGACCTCACCAGTAACAGGCCCTCCTCGGTCAGCTGCTTGCACACCAATGTCCTCTGTCAGAACACACCTACCTCCCCATCTCTCATGGGGAGCAGGACCGGCCCAGAACCCCAGAACTGAACACCAGCATCTACCAAATCACTTCTACACACAAAGTTCCAGGTAGGAGGTCTCACACCCTTGCCTCATCGAATGGAAGGAAAAAAGGCCTCCCCCCGACCCCCGCCCATTTTTAAGAGTAGAACATAGAGTCTCAGAGAGGCTGCACAGCTGCTCGCCCGGGAGGAGCTGGCAGATGAAGGTCCTTCTCCGCGTACCACGGCTCCTGCCCTGTGCTCTGCACAGAAAGGGGTTCAACCACCCTCCTCGCACAGCCACCGACGGCTCCCTGACTGAGGCCCCTCCTAAAGAGGGCGAGAGAGGAGAGCCCACACTATGGGAAGGGGGAATTGCAGAGGGCAGCTCTGAGGCTGGAAGGGAGGGGGAACTGCGCAGGGTTCATCGTCATGGGCTGCGGTGTAAACACAGGCTCTGGGCCAAGAACGGACCTGCACGCACCAAGCACCTCTGTGTGAGAAACAAGAGCTCAGTAGCGCAACAGGAGTTCAGAAAAACAGGACCAGGCCTGGCTGATCCGCACCTGTCTGCGCCTGTCCCTGCTCACACACGCACGTGCCTGGGGGGAGGAGGCGGCGGGTTGGGAGAGACCGCAGTAAGGCTCCTGATCCGCCAGAATACTTTAAAGACAACCAGGCACAGGGTGAAGGGCAAGAGGATGAGATGGAAGCAGAGACACGCAGCTGACCCCTGCAAGGTCCGGGAGAGACAGGATGCAGGCCCCATGGCCCCAGTCCCAATGAGTGGGGAGGGGTACAGTCAAGGGCAGCCTCAGGAATCATCAGCGATGGGGACACAAAGATGGCAAAGGGGACTTGGAGCTTGTCGCATGCGTCTTGGCTGGAGGGAGGGGTGGGAGCACGGGTTTTGAGCATCATCAACCAGCTCAGAGAATATCAAAAAAAGAGCAGGTTTAGGGACCTGTAGGTTCAATTTGAGGTGTCCTGGGTCATAGCCAGTAGCAAAGCTGGGTCCAAAACCCACGCCTAATTCTTTCAGTTAAATATTCCTTTAACATCGATGGAAAGAGACAAGAAACAGAATGTCCTACTGATCTAACAAATCTGTAATATTTATTTCTTTGCCTTTCACTTCAATTCTTGGTCACATATCCTTCTGAGTTCAGCGTTCCAAGAAATGACCCACAGCTATTCCCCAAGTGCATTCAAAGCTTCAGCTAAAAATCAAACAGCATGAAAAGAATTACAGAAGCCTCAATTAGTTGTGTGTCATCAGAGAATGGCAGCATATCGCTACCAGCTTCCTCCAGACGAGGGGCACTTACTTCAGGAGCTTTGAAGCGAAAGATGATACAACATAGAGAGACTCACAGACTCAACTGTACAGACATTAAATCACTGACGATAAAATAAACAAAGGGAAACATTAAAGCATTAATATCTAAGCAATATAAAACAATCACATCTTTGAGGTAATGCACGAAGAAAACAGGAGATTCCACACGAAAGAAAATGTGCTTATTTGCTGGTACTCAAAAAATGCAAATTAAGGCAACCAAAGGTACTATCTTTAAAGTACCAGCCAATACTACTGATATTATGATTAAAAACAGGAGGGGCTAGAGTACAATGAAATAGTTTCCAAAGGGCCATTATGAGAAAATTAATCTAATAAAATAACCCAAAAGAAGAGAGGAAAGATTACAGCGGTCTGAAAAGGACGGGAAACCTGGCACACCCTGCTCACAGCTTCTCCCTGTCCCCAAAGGTTCTCAACATGTTTCTGTACATATGTCCCAAGCCAGGGTGACCCCGGAAGAAAGCAACAGGTGAACCCAGGTGGTTCCCCAAACTGGCGCGGCCGCCCAGGGTTGTGAGGGCACGGCGCCGTCATCAGCCTGCAGGGCACATGTCTACCCGAGGCACTTGGGGAAAAGACTGGGGCAGCGGTCGCGAACGTAGGACTTGGGCTGGGATGGGAACCCTGGCTCCCCTCCTGAGCGGCTCAGGCCTCTCCCCTGCCAACCAAGCCAGCACCTGCCCTGCGAGACTGCTGGACACAAGGATGTGCGCTCGGCACGGAGACCAGCCCCCAGCAGTACGGGCAAGCACCCAGGTGCCCTGGAGCATGGCGGGAGCAGGGTGGGGCGCCTTACCACTGTGGCCTGCCGTCCTTCACAACGTCCTCCTCCTCTTCATCATCACTGAACTTCAGCTTCTCAGAATAGTCCACTTCCTCATGGAGGCCTGCAAGGGGGCGGTGGGCCAGGAAGAACAAGGAAATGAGAATTTCAGCCACTGAGAGTGCCCCTGGGGGGCTTCCGCCAGTCAGGAATTACGCAGACCCAGCTGGGGACAAAGGCGCCCCGCCCAGCTGCCACCACCAGAACAAACTGCAGGTGAAAGGGAATGACACTGCTCGCGTCTGGTAACAGCAAAGCGGGCTGGTCAGACTAGTCCTCCCACGGATGAAAGTTATTGAACCTGGGCAAAACATTTTACAAATGTATTGGAAATGCAGGAGGGTGAGCAAAAGCAGGCAGAGTCTGGACCGGCGCTGACCCCAGCCCGCGAGACCTGGGCACGTGCATTACCGCACAGACCCGGGCACCGCCCCCACACCCCCACCAGCACCGGTGGGGGGCGGTGTCTGCCAACTGCTGGGCGGGTCACAAAATGCAGCAGAGCCACACACACTGAGACTGATGAACCTTGAAATCACCACGCTAAGTGTGAGAAGCCAGACACAAAGGACCACATATTGTAAGATTCCATGTATGTGAAATGTCCAGGTGTAAATACACAGAAACAGAAAATAGGTTAGTATTCGCCAGAGAAGCAGCGTGTGTTTGTGTGTGTGGGCGGGGGGGGGTGGTAATTGGGGGTGACTGCTAAGAGCAAAAGGTTTCTTTGTGGGTGATGGAAATGCTCTAGAATTGGGTAGTGGTGATGGCTGAACAAACTTGTGAACACACTAAAAATCACTAAATCATACATATATTTTTAAAAGGCATCATTCCAATTAAAAGGCAGCATTAGATTTGATGAAAAAGCAGGCACAACTATGTGCTGTCTCCCAGATTGTCACTTTAAATACAAACACAAAAGAGGGGAGAGGTAAAGAATGGAAAAAAGATACACCATGAAAACAAGTAATTAAAGTTGGAGCAATGATATTGCCATGGGACAAAGCAGACACCAAGACAAGACGCTCTACCAGAGATGCAGAACATGTGGACAATTCAAGGGGTCCGTGTCAGCGTCATAAACATAAGTATGCACTAAGCCTAATAAAATATATGAAGCGAAAACAGGAGAAAAAATAAATCCGCAATAGTGAAAAAGTTTAATACCTCATTTTCAGTAACTGATAGAACTAGACAAAAATATCAATAAATACGTAAGATCTGAATGACACCACCCACTGCCTTGACTAAACTGATACTTACAGAACATAATCCCAAACCGTAAAGTACACATTCTTTTCAAATCCACTTAGAATATTCACCAAGATAGACCACATCTTGGTCATAAAATATGTCTTAATAAGTCGAAAAGATCTGAAATCATTCAGGGTGTGATCTCTAACTCTAAAGAATTAAATTAGAAATCTAGAAAGCCTCAATCATGAAAATGAACAAAACAATGAAACAGAAAACAATGGAAAAAATTAAAGCCAAAAAGCTGCCTCTTTATAAATATTAATAAAACTAAAAAGCCCTTGACAGAAGTGAACAAGAAAAAGAGAAAAAAACACAAGTTACCCAACTATCAGGGGAGAGAGAGAGAGAGCATTATAGATGCTACAGACCCCAAAGGAAAAGTAGCATCAACAGTTTACACCAGTAAACTCAACCTGAAAGAAATGAACAAACCCTCTGAAAAACCCAGTTATCAAAAACTGACACAGAACAGGAACCTGAGCAGCTACATAAACTCATTAAAGAAATAAAACTATTACCACAAATATCTTCACAAAGAAAACTCCAGGGCTAAATTGTTTCACTGGCAAGTTTTATCATACATTAATAAAAAAAAAATACCAACCTTACAGAAACTATTCCAGAAAGTAGAAAAGGAAGAAACATTCTCCAGCTCATCTCATGAGTCCAGCATAAGCTGGTACCAAAACCAAACAAAAATATTAAAAGGGAAGATTACAGACCAATATCCACCATAAACAGAGAGAGCAAGAACCTTAATCAAATATCAGCAAATTGAATCAAAGCATAAAGAAAGTAGTTTATTCTAGGAATGCAAGGACGGTTTAGCATTAAAGAAGTAAATCAGTACAATTCACAAGATTACCAAAATGAAGGAGAAAGATCATATGATCACAAACACAGGAAAAGTATTTAACAAAATTCATACAGACCCATTCATGATTTAAAAAACCAAGAATTCAGCCAACCAGAAATTGAAGGGGATCTCCTCCATCTGATAAAGAACATCTCCAAAAAGCTACAGCTAACATCATATTTAATGGGGAAACACTAAACATTTTATCCCTAAGATGAGAAACAAAGAATTTGAACACAACATTGTACTGGAAATAACACGGTGCAATAAAGCAACAAAAAGACATAAAAGGCATGTGATCTGAAAAGGAAGACATTAAACTGTCCCTATTTATAGGTAACGTGATTATTTAGGTAGAAATGCTAAGAAATTAAAAAGAGCTAGTAAAACTAATGAGTGCATTCAGCAAAGTGTCTGACAAGGCTAATACACAAAAATCAGCTAATATTTCTGCAGAACAACATCAGACACTTAAAAACAAAACTTAAAAAAAAAAAGCCATTTCATCAAAGACCATAAAAGACGCAGGAACAAACTTCAAAGACGGTCAAGATCTCCACTCTAGAAACTGTAAAATGCTGCTGGGAGCAATGGAAGACCTAACAGACTCACTAGGCTGCTGGGAGGGAAGATTAAAACGACGTAATTTATCCAGAAATAAACTCTATACAGTCCTCACGCAAATGCCTGCAGGCTCTTTGTAAATACTGCCAGGCTGATTCTAAATTTATATGGGGATGAAAAGAACTCAGTATAGTCAAATAACCAAAAAACAAAAACAGAAAACAAAGTTGAAAACTTACAACACTCCCTGAATCTAACACATACTATGAAGCCTAGCGTGGCGCTGGCATAAGGGTGAATAAACAGATCAGCGGGGAAAGGGGTCCAGAAACACACCTGCACTTACCAGGTCAATTGATTTTTGGCAAAGATGCCAAAGCAATTCAATAGAGAAAGGAAAGTCTTATGAACAAATGGTGGAAAGCAACTAATATCCTTATGGAAAAACAAAAACCTCAACCCCTTACCTTACACCACACAGAGCAATTATTCAGCATGGATCATAGATCCAAAAAATGAAGAGTTAAAACCATAGCCTTTTGTGGGTGGTGGCGAATACGCAGAGAACGCTGTGAAGGCCCCAGGCACTCTGCGAGAGTGCAAGATGGTGGGGCACTGCCTGCCCACCCCCAAGGGCCGCACACCGCCCCTCGCCCGCATGCGCATCTTTGCACCTAACCATGTCGTTGCCAAGTCCTGCTCCTGGTACTTTGTGTCTCAGCTGAAGAAGATGGAGACATCTTCAGGGGAAATTGTCTACTGTGGGCAGGTGTTTGAAAAATCCCCCCCTTCAGGTGAAGGACTTTGGTATGTGGCTGCGCTACGACTCCCGGAGGGGGACCCACGACATGTACTGGGAATACCGGGACCTGACGGCCGCAGGCACCGGCACCCAGTGCTACCGAGACATGGGGGCCCGGCAGCGTGCGCGCGCCCACTCGATCCAGATCACGAAGGTGGAGGAGACTGCAGCCAGCATGTGCTGCCCGCTGGCAGTCAGGCAGTTCCATGACTCCAAGATCAAGTTCCTGCTGCCGGGTCCTTTGTCGCCAGCACAAGCCACGCTTCACCACCAAGAAGCCTAACACCTTTTTTTAGATGCAGGGACTCCCTGTCCCCTCGTCTACCCAAATAAACACCTCAGGAAAACCGGGGTGCTCAAAATAAAAAAAGTTAAAACTATAAAACATAAGGGAATATCTTCACCACCGAGGTGGGGGGAGACAAAGATTTTTTTTTAGATAAGACACAAAATAACCATAAAACACAAATTTATAAGCTTCATCAAAATTAGAAACTCCCACTCTTCAAAACAGTTCATTAAAAAATGGACAAGGCAGGCAATGGGGGAAATGTTATGTGAAACGTTCCGTTGCAACAGACGTGTATTATACCACTCAAAACAAACAAACAAAAAAATACACCTGTAACCAAATGGCACATTAAAACATGTTCATCATCATTAGTCACTGGCAAAATGCAAACTAAAAGCACAATGAGATACCACCGCACACCCGCCGGGATGACAGGAATCGTGAGGCCTGGCAGGAGAGCGCCGTGGTCGCCGCTGGGGAGGTGGGAAGGCATGGCCTGGGGGGCAAGGACTGGGGGGCACGGTCTGGGGAGCCTTGTGAACCTCGCCCCCTGCCTACCCTTTGACCCAGTACTTCACTCCAAGATATTTACTCAAGAGAAATGAAAACATTATTCACAATGGAACATCTGAATGGGAAGACAAAGTATATTGCTGCAATGAAATACATCCCGGCAATTAAAAACCACATATATGTGTGTTGAATCTATATATATACGTATATATACACATATATATATATACACATATATATATATGTGTGTGTATATATACGTATATATATGTAAACAAACACCCCCCCCCCAACATTGATGAATTTCAAAAACATGCCGCCCGAGAAAAAGCCGCGTGGCTCCACAGGCCTAAGTTCCCCCGGAGGCAAAGCTACCCTGCGGTGCGGTCCCCCGGAAGAGCAGGAGGCCGGGCCAGAGGTTGGGGGAGAGGCTGACGGGCAGGGACAGGGTGAAGAGGGAAAGGTTCTGTCTTGTGTCACACAGGTATATCCCTGTCAAAACTGTACAGTTAAGAGGAGTGTCTTTCAATGTGATTAAAATTTTCTTGAAAACAAACAAAAGAACATAAAAGAATACAACTGGGCTGGGGGATGGAGCGGGCGACATTAAAGGGACAGGAACGGCAGGACAGTGGTACTTGCAGAAGCTGGGTGATGGGCAGCTAGGGGGTTCATGACACTGTTTTGCTTGGTTTAACTTTTCCATTATAAAAAAGTTTTTAAAAGTGTTAACAGCATGGTAAAAGTCTACCATGGTTCTAAGATCAAGACCAAAGGCCAAAAGACTGGCTGAGCGCCCAGGAGGACCTGTGTGGAGCACTAAAGGGGCTCCTGCAGCTCCCTGTCCTCGCGCCCCCGCGCCCCCACTCCCGCCTCTCCCCTCCTCCCAGGAACACCACCCACCTGCCCAGCCGTCGTCTGCGTCGGTGTCCAGGTCATCGAGGCCCTTGAGGTTCTCCGCTGTGATGATGGTGGGCCGCGGAGCCCGCTCCACCAGCTGCCTCAGGGGGCGGGGCGGGCGCGTCATTCCTGGCCGGTTCTCTTTTCTGGTGAGAGAGAGAAGAGCTCAAGACTCTGCACATGTGGAAGCAAAACCAAACACTTTTCAAGAAACAAGCCCCAGACTACAGAGGTTTACGTTTGTGTTTAATATTTAAGTCATCTTCTTTGGAAAAAAATACGCGATAGAGAATTGCACCGCAGATAGAAGTCCCACTTCATTCTGCAGTTCTGTGGCTCAGTGCAAATGCCCAGGGTGGTGGCGAGCAGAAATGCCAAAATTTTACCTTTGCCGGGGGGGGCCTGAAGTCATCACCCAGCCTCTCACCGGCCCCAGCCCCACTGCCCACGCCCCCTGGGGCTCAGCGCTGGTTCACAGGCGCACTGTGGACTCCAGCAGACAAGGGCATTTGTCAGCCCCTTGTCTTGTACCGGGGTTATCTCTACACGCGTGACGATAATGCAGTAGCCTTACCCGTCCTGGTCGTTCATCTGGAACTGTCTAAAAGGAACACGGGGTTCCAGGCGGAGCTGGGGGAGGGGGAAAGGTCCTCGTTCCACTGGCCCCTGGTTCTCCGGTGACTGTGGCGAGCACATCTGAAACATAACACCAATGAACAGGGTTTTCGGGTAATGGCCCAACCTCCAAGTTCTGCTCCCATTATAATTTGTTTAGGAAAATGAAAAATGGGAAAAAGAAACAGGAAAGACTTGGGGTTTCCCATTCGATCCTGCCACCATCTCCCCATTCCTTTCCTACTGTAAGGAAAACTGGGGACTTGTGTCTTGGGGAAAAGCTGCCTCTCCTCTCTCTCAAGAACCAAGCCTGAAATCCTATCCACATCACCAGGGAAAGGGGCCAGAAGCCCTTAGGATGTGGAAAGAGGGAGAGAAAGTACAAAACTAATGAAAACCTCCACGGTAGGGTATCAGGGCAAAGAGTGGAATCACGGGGGAGAACCTAAGGTGGACATTCAACCACGTGAAGTGGGTTCTGCTGGATGTGGACAGGCCAACGTCATGGAAAAAAAATGCACACTCTGAAGACTTACAAAAGCAGGAAGCATGTCATGGTATGTAGGTGGGTGGTATGCATTTCCCATGAACTGTGAAGCCCCTTTGCGAACAGGCTGAGCCGGGCGGAGAGAGGGGTCCTTAGAGTCGCTGGCGCATGCCGAGGAGGGGGCTCCGTCTCCCGCACTCGAGTTCCTGCTGCCCAGCTCAGTTGGGGAGGCGCTCAGAGACGTGGCAGAAATTATGTTTCGCCCACCGCCCTCCCTCCAGCTTGTCACATCTGGAAATTGAAAGGGGGCAAAAGGGGAGAGGAAACAGGAAGGGGGGAGGGGGAATTTTATGAGGTTCTGAAGGTCAAGGGACCCCCTCATTCACCAAAAAAAAAAAAAAAAAAAAGTGAAGTACTGAGTCGACTGGTGACGTCTGTCAGGAAAGGCTGGGGGCGGACACCTGGCCAATGAGTATGCACTTACTGAGGGAAGTCTGACTGCAAGGGAAACACAGGACAAGGTCCGCTCAGAGAGAAGGCAAGTGCACACAAGACAGTCTTCAGAGACTGACTGAAACCCCCCGCCCACCACGTCAACCCCACAGGAACTGGGCCGCCCCGATGGGAACACAAACAGCGACCCAGCCCAGGTAGGATCGGCCCAGAGTTCAACCCTGGACTTGATGTTAATACCACGGAGACTTCTGACATGTTTTCAAACTGTGTCACAACTGCACCTCTAGCCGGAGGCCTCCCCAGTTCCTGAGACAAAGCAGAGCCGGCTCTCAGCCAGCGGGGTGTGGAAGGGCGGGGCCTCCACAAGGCCCGGCCGCCTGCTCCAGCACTGGCCGGAGGAGGGTCCTGCCGCCGGGCACAGGGAGGACCTGCCGCCCTACGGGACTGCCTTTTCAGATGGTGCTACCTGCTGCCAAACGGGGCACGATCTGGGGGAATTGCAGGCCAAGGAGAAAATGTTCAAGTCAAATAACTCCTCTCTACAGTCAGCTCTTGGTTAGGGGTTGAGGCATGAAAGGTCCCCAAGCATGTGACCCCCCCAGAGAAAGGGACGTAGGACGGGAGCCATGAAGTTGGGTTCCACTCTAGCTCTTCAGCCCTCGCATGCGGTCTGTCTATGGTGCCCCCTCTGCCTTCCACCTTTCCAAACGAGGAAATGGAACTACTTCCAGAAGCTTCTCCTACTTCTAAATGTTTACAGTTCTATAAAACATCTTTTTTTTTTTTTTTTTTTTTTGGTAGAGGATAAAGTTTTTATTCACTCTCCAAGAAAGGAGAGGGGCATGGTGTGGGGAGATACACCAGCCACGGCTCATCTTAATTAAACCCAGAAAGTCACAATTGTCGGCCTACGGAATCTGAAGACATATCTGGAGTGGACGGAATGACCCGGCCCAGGCCCGAGGCGGCAGCAGGCTGGGAGGCAGGCCGTGGAGAGGCCCCTTCACCCACGGGGCGCCGGCGCCGGGGCGCCAGGGGAGCGGCCAGGACAAGCCAGCACAAGTGCCTCATAGTTCAAGACCTGATCAAGAATACCCGCAAACACCTCCCCCCAAAATCAAGAGCCATTTCATAGTCTCTGGTCAGAACAGAGAGGAAATCTCATTCCTAACACCTTAAACTCTAACCACTCGAGGCTTCTAAGAAAAATATTACCAGCAAGTGTGGCTACACAACACTTTCAAGTCCTCGGCCAGGCCCCAGGGGAGGGGCCCCGGGGACAGTACTAAGCAGGCTACACAAGGGAATACGTGAAAAAACAGATAATTCTTCATTGGCTGGGGTTGGGAAGGCCTGGAAATCAGACTCTTTAACAAACTCCCCAAGGGGTCCCGTCGGGACACGGCTGGTCTGGGGACCCAGGGTGTAGGCCGCAAGCCCCCGAATCAGGTACCAAGGTGCTCAGCCCTTGGTCCGCCTGCACTCGCCACGAGCACCTGAGCCCGGCAGAACTGCCTGTCTGGCGACAGCTGCGAGGGCAGACAGGCCCAGCCCAACCCCAAAGACGAGAGAGGAGCGGCCTCCAGACCAGCCGAGGGAGGGAGTCCAGCAGACGCAGGGCCCAGGCTGGGGGGGCAGCAACCACGCTCTCCAGGCGTGGCACCGGGCCCCCGGAGCGACGGCTCTTTGGGAACCCATGCATTTTGTCCTGAGAGTCCAGGAGAATGAGGGGCGATCCTGCTGTCCCCACATGTGCCCAACAGGGGCTGCAGTTCACTTACTCTGAGGGCGGAGGCTTGGTCCTGGCCCATACGACAGATCTAAGACGCCCTTTTCTTTGCCAGCCTTGTCCTGCCCTCCAGCTGCTTTCAGCGTCGGAAATTCCTCGGGAGAGAAGGATAAGAGTCGGCTTGAGCCCCTTAAACCTGTCAAGAGAACCAGAAAGACTTATGGAGCAAGTGAGGTCGGCACAGCAGCTCCTGGCTTCAGCATCTCCACGCACCGACAGCCACGCTGGCCAGAGACGGGCTCTGGAAGCGCAGGCCGGCGTCTGCGCTGCAGAGCAGCATGAGGCTCCCCGACAGTGCCCAGACGCTACCCACAGGAGCGCGGGGCAAAGGGCATGGGGTCAGGTGCCGCAGCGGCTCTGGCCCAGATCCTCCCGGCCCAGGCAGCGAGGTCCTCCTGGAGGCCCGGGTGGCAGTCTTCGGCAAAATCAGTTCAAGGAAGTCCACTGCTTTCATGTGGGGGCAACGCCAAAAACAGGTGCCCCCCACCACCCTCCAAAGACCTCGGCCCCAGATTTACACTCGTGAGTACCCACTCCTTTCTGTCCTGCCCAGTTCACCATTTTCTACAGCATTCCTCCAGCCCTGCAAGGCCAAACACTTTACTGTTGTAACCCTGGGAACAACGTCTTTCCTTCCTTCATTCACCCACCAACACTCTGAGCGCCTTTAGAGAAGGCTCTTCTTCGTTTTCACCCTCCCACTGAGGGCCCTCGGCCCTGTCGGGAGCCCCGTCAGGACCCTGCCAACATCTTCCGGAAGAAGAGATGATAACAAGTGACGCATGTAAGGGTCCAGAGGGCAAGCTGGTCCCTTCATCTGGAACACATGCCCTGCAAAGCTCAACCCCACGCCCCGCCACGGCACTACCCTCAGGACCACTGGCTCATGGACCTGCCGGCTGTGCCGACCTCACCAGGGAGATACGGTGGGGTCAGAGTTCAAGCACAGGAAGCAATGCGTTCACCATCCCCCTTAGTGAAAAGGTCCAGGGCCAAATAAACCCACGAGGACGACTGCTGGGCACAGTCCTCGGCGGCGATGCGCCTGAGATGCCGGCTCCAAGGGCCACCAGGGAGCCACACGGCGCTGGGAAGGGGGCACCAACTCCCACAGTGAGTGCGTTATGTTCCGAACTGGCGAGATGAAACGTGAAGTCATGCTTTCAAAGCATGGTAGAAAAAAATAAAATCAAATAAAACCATGGTAGATTATTTGAAGTAGAAAGAAAGAAAGCCCAGTACCTTCTTCCTGCCTCACCAGTCATGAATTTAATTAAATTTACCCTCCACAGATACAAGAATAAAGGGCAGAATTCAAATCTCAAACCCACGTATTATCATGGCTAGAGTTTGAATGCTCTGCCACATTCACCCACCCACCCACCCCTTGTCCCATCTGTTCTCTGCCGTGAAACTGAGGCAGTGAGATCAGAGGCTTCTTCTAAGGTCGCAGATGGAAGCACTGGTGGCATTGCTGGTGCCAACGCATGCGCCACCAGCCTCTAGCCACCACCCAACCACACAACCCGGCCTCCTGGTCTTCCCGGGTGACACTGCCAACTGAGAGACTGCCTTCCACGCGGAGAGTCCCTCACCTGAATAGGAGGCCTTTTGAAAATGTCTGGGGGTAGCACATCCCCAAACCCCCACAACCCTGACGGCCTTGTGGACCAGTGACCCAGCACAGGGGGGGACCCCGAAGACTGCATCCCTCAGAGCCCCGCCTGGGCCCAGCGCACATCTGTTCTCCCTTCTCGGGCGACTGGGCTCTGCCATCTCCCAGGCGAGCCAGCGCACGTTTACAGAGTATTTCCCTGAGTTTCAGGGTTATTTTCCAGATTGCTTTATTTCCTGATAGGGAACACAGTCACAAGGTTTAAAAGGAAAAAGCCACAGAACGGTCAAAACGGAAGCCTTCCCCCAGCCTCGCAGCCTCCCTGCCCGCTTGCGATGCCTGGGGAGGCGGGCGCTTTGCTTCCCCCTCCCCTCCGCCCCTCCTCCCTTCCTCCCGAGTTTCCTTCCAGAGGTTTTTTAAGAATGTTTATACTTTTTGAAGTGTATTCTCCACCCCATTCTCTGGATGAATATAACATCCTCTACACACTATCCTGCACTTTTCTCATGTAAGACTGTGTCCTGTAGATCTTGCCCTATCAGTAGAAAACAGATTTTCCCACATAGAGCTAAACAGCATTTCACTAAAGTGCCATAATTTGATGGCCAATCCCACGACTTTGCAATCTTTTACTATTGCAGCGCTGTAACAAAGGACCCCGTGTGTCTGCACACTCTCCCCTACGCACACGGGCTGTACCACCCACAGGGTGACCCCTCCAGGTGGAGCTGCTGGGTCCAGCACCTTGACAGGAAGGGCCGAACTGCTCTCCATAGGGACTGTACCCATTTACTTTATTTTGTTTTTAGTCTTTGTAGTTCTTCTTAAAGAAAAATGAATACATTGGACTGACTTAAAATCCCAGGTCACAGAAAGCCAAAGAGCCACTGTCAAAAATCCAGTGAGGGCTTGTTAACAGCCCTACACAGGTACCTGACCTGAGGGGGTGCATCACCTGTCCCATCCCCTCCCTCCTCCCCTTCCTTCTCCCACACCTGAATGGAGAACCGTGAGGGACAGGCCGCGCCGCCTACCCCCACATGAGGTCAGGAGCGTGAAGCCAGGCACGCTGGGGACGGCTCCGCCAGCACACGGACTGGCACATCGCTCCCTACTGGAGACTGCGGAGAGCCTTCAACCACCCCATGGTCCCCACTCAGAGGGACATGTCCTGTGGGCAGGCGGCCGGGGGAGGTCGGGGGAGGTCAGGGAAGGCAGGACAGGACAGGCGGCCTTTTCCCTAATGCAATGGAAGGCACACCCAGAGGAGCCTGGGCCGCGCCACACCGAGACAGAGGGCGGCCACGGCGGCCAGCGCTACTTCCCAGGCTTGCCTTCACACCGCCACACCCCCACCAGCAGGGGCAGCGCCTGGTTTGGTCTGCACAGTGCGCTAGAAATACTTCAGCTGACGTGGAGAAGTCAGAAGAGTTCCCACAGAAAAATGTGGAATGTTTGGCCCTGACCAAAGGCCATCAGTTCCATTCCTGGTCAGGGTACTTGCCTGGGTTGTGGGTTCGGTCCCCGGTCAGGGCACGTACAAGAGGCCACTGATTGAGGTTTCTCCCTCACATCGATGTTTTTCTCTCTCCCTTTCCCCCCTCTCTAAAAATAAATCAATAAACTCTTTTTTAAAAGAAAAGAAAAGAAAGAAAAATCTGGCCCTGGCGGGTGTGGCTCAGTGGATTGAGCGCCAACCTGAGAACCAAAAGGTCGCCAGTTCAATCCCCAGTCAGGACACATGCCTGGGTTGTGGGCCAGGACCCTGGTTAGCGGTGTGCAAGAGGCAGCCAATCAATGTTTCTCTCCTTCCTTCTCCCTCCCATCTCCTCTCGCGAAAAATAAATAAATAAAATCCCCCCCACCACATCTGGATTTTTGGCTTCTCTCAAAAACGCCCGCCGACTGCGGGCCTGCATTCTGGCAGGCGCCCGTCCCCAGAGGCGGGCCTGGTAACCTCTGATCCAGCCCCACCGCTCTGGCCTGGCTTGGAAGCCATTTCCCTTTGTCGTTCAGCGTTTACGCAGGACGCTGAACACTGTCCCCTTCCGTTCCTCTCCCTGACCTCGCCTCCCGAAGGACCAGGCAGCTGGCTACGCCCAGCTTCGCAGGCTCCGTGTCAGGCCCGGCACCCGTGGCAGTAAGACCCCACACAGCCCCTGCACGCTTGGCAGGCGGCTCGGGCGCCAGGGCTGGCTGATTTGTGAACCCAGGCCCACGGCGAACGCCATGCCTCCGGAGACCGCCCTGTGGTCCCAGGAGAGAGGAGGTCGCGCATACTCCTTCAGCACAGCCAGGGGACAGAGCGGCGGACCAGGCGCACACCTCAGGAGGGAGGTTTGGGCCACAATGTTCAGTGAAATCCAAGAGCTGACACGCTTTCAGAATCAGCGCTTCCTCACCTGGCACAAAGGTGAGGGTCCCACAGAGCACGGACTCACAGGCGAGAGACTCTACAACACTCTAGGCCACAGACAACCTGCTCCGACTAGAACAGGCCAGAAAAGGTGCACGTCCCTCCTGCCCACCCACCGCTATGCCCCCCTCACACACTTACCACCTTCGTGTCCTGCTGGCTTTCCATTCAGCTGTGCCCATGACTTTGGTCCACCTGGCGCTGAATTTGTATTCTGGAAAAAGGAAGAGAATTAGTAGAGAGCCAGCCCCGTCGGTCTGCCATCCGTCCCTCAAATGAGCTCGGACAAGGTGCCACGGAGAACCGACAAGGAGCAGGTCGAAGGGGGGCCAACGCAGACCAGCTCAGAGTCACACAGTGAGTTACACAGCAAAGCCAGGACTCAAACCCACATCCACCGTCATGCTGCAATCCAGAACATTCTGTCAGGTTGCCTCTCCTGCCCACAGAGCTACTCTGCCTTGCTACAAAGAGCAAGCCCTGATTCTAGCATGTGTCTCAAATCCACGGGCCACTGCTATTAGGACATAAACATGGGGACGCCCCCATGTCCGATCTTTGGCTGGAGGGCCCTCTGCAGCCCCTTCCGTCACTACTGCCACCACCCACGAGGCACAACTCCCCACGAAGCAGGACTTGCCTGGTCCAGGCTCCATCTGACCGATAACCTTTGCTTAAAAGCTCACTGTGGGCTGGCACTGTGCTGGCACTAGATTAGGTTACCAGGTTAGACAACCTCCCTTCCCACGACCCCTCCTTTCCAGTCCACACCCTGCCGCCGCTGCCACCATCAGACTCAGGGCAGCAGCTGCCCGTCTTCAGCACAGGACTGACCGGCTCTAACAATCCATTCACTCCTCGGCAGTTGCCCAGATTGCCGGGCACGATGGCCCGGAACACCCACAGGTTTCCCCACAAGGCCACACACGGGGGCCATGCAGCTGGGGCTGGACAGTCCCTCGAGGAGGAGCATGCCTCCCAACTCAGCAGGAAGCCGCGGGGCACCAAGGCCACCCGCACGGCCCCCACTGGGCGTCTCTAACCAAGGCACTCAGCTGGAAGGGCGCACCCACACGGCCGGGAGGGTTATGGACACTGCTGGCAGACTGCACCCCGAGAACAGAGCTCCCGGGTAACCTTCAAGGGAGGTTTTAGAAGTTGGGAGTCCCTTCCTACCACCTCTGCCTCTGAGAGAAAACCAGCTGACAGCCACAGAGAGCCATCAGTTTCAGATTCTGAGAAACATACCAACTCAGCTCTACATACTCAACCTCACATGAATATGATTTCTTTTACTTTAATTTCAAAAATGCAGTTTGGTGTTGGGGGAGTGGTGGGGGGCCCTTCTCAGACCTCCTGTCGCCTGGGCAGCATCACAAAACTAAGGCACAGTTCTTGGAGTTGTTTGCAGAGGGCTGGCAAATGCCAGGCATCTGTGTCTAGATTTCTCCTCCTCTAAAAGACTCGAGACTCCTCATCTAGGTTTCCAGGCACACGTAAGCTCCTGTGGATCTCTGTAGCCCAGGCTCTGTCTTCAGTGGCCTGAGTGAAGTAGGGGCTCCTGCGTGGTTAAGCACGCCTTTCTCTTCAGAGTAACATTTTAACTGCATGAACGATAAACGCTTGATGGTAGCCAGTATTTCTCAGGTGTGCTCCGAGATACTGCTGGTCCCTAGAGACCTTATTAAAAGAGGTTTCCCAGGACAAACAATTTGGGAACCGCTGTCCTCTACGTCCTCTTCTCAACAAGCCGGGGTACACACGAGCACATTAAAGACACTGACAAGACAAGACGTCCAGCAGTTTAAAGGGGTTTGCTTAACTTTGCTTCCCGAACTCGCCTTTCTGGGCCTAGCGCTCTCCACCTGCGCTCCTGCACGGGCCTCCTTGGAGCGCGCTTGGGGACTCGGAGCGAGCCAGACCGAGCCTGAGCGGCCTCTCCACCACACAGGCCAGCAGGAGTCAAACGGGGTGTCTGCATTCTCTCTCTCAGGGGTCTACTCCAGAAGGGGCAGGTACCATCACCTCCTCAGTGACCACGACAGTTTCCTGGGCTCCTTTCCCAAGGTCTCCATCGGGTTTGCCCTTGGCATAAGCAAGCCACGTAAAACCACCCTTCTTGGTGACAGTTCCCACGCCAACAGTAGGGGTGTTGGCGGCTCCGCCGTCAGGACAGCATCAGGAGGGCCCCCGCACCTACCTCCTGACTGGTCGACTGTGTCGGCTTCTGTAAATTGGAGACAGATTTCTGCAAACCCGGCTGCGGCAGCGACTCCGGCGGCTGAGAGGCCGTCGCACTGGAACTGGACAGAGGGACACGCAGTGAGGGTCAGACCCAGCACAGGCCACGCCGACATGGTCCCTCTGCCTTTCTAAAGCCACAGCTGCTCATCAGCTGTTCGCTGAAAACACACCTCCCTCTGGCCAGCAGAGTGGCCCCTTCCCCCAGCGGACGCTTATGGTGGCAGAGACCAATGAGAAGGGGGCTGAGTCTGAGGCCTGTTCGCCGCCCCTGGCAGGGCAGGCCCATCTCTGCTCTCCTGTGGTGCTTGTCCGCAGACGCTGAAAGCTCATGGGACACAACGAAGTGATGGAGGGCTTGCCGATGGGGAAGCCGAGTCACTGAAGGGACTCACGAGCTGACAGCAATGCAGGGGACTGACTGCTTTGAACCAGCAAAATCTTTTTTTTTTTTTTTTTTACCTTATCTTGGCTTGTAAAGAAATACATGCTCATAGTAAAACACATTTATAAACATATATAACACAGAATTGGTCATGGTCTCATCCTCCAGAAAGAAACTCTTAAGCACAATTTTCTCTACATAATACAGCACTTTTTAAACACCAGTGGAATAACGCCATACATACAATTCTATACCTCGTGTTTTACTTCAACATCTTTTCATGACCATTCATTGGGACCTACCTCTTTCTTTTAATGACACAGTACAACTGGATGGCCATAATTTACCAATCTCCATTTTTTTCTATTACAGATAAAACTGCAATGAGCATTTTTGTATAAACATCTTTGCACACTTTTGTGAAGCAATTCAGTAGTGTACATTCTTAGAAATGGAATTGCTGGGTCAAAAGATGTTTAGAAATTTAAAAGGTATTGCCAAACTGCCCTCCCGAAAGAGGCCGGGTCAGTCTAAACCCCAAAGGTGATCTTTTGAGCAAGAGAAGTGCCTGCAGGCCAATCTTTGCCTCCGCAGCTCCCCACTACCCTTTCTACACAGCCTCCCTCCGGGCAAGATTCAGGGAGGGCGGCCACCCACCTGGCCAGAACCCGCCCCCGGCCGGCGGTTCATCTGTAAACTGAAGTCCAGTCCTACACAACTCTCTTCCAAGGTTCACTTAACCCGAGGAGCTCATTGCCACGTGTGACCATTACAAGATGAAGGCCACTCATCCCCTCTCTCGTGACCCTCTACCCAAAACAAAAGCCTCCAGGAAGTGTCACTGAAGTGTTCTCCAACTGAGCAATTGTGCCCCCTCCCCACTCCGCCACTTCCTGACACCCCAAGGTAGGCGTGGCCAGGCCCGGGGCTGCTCCTCCCCTCCCAGCAGACAGGCCTCAGCTCCACCAATGGGCCTCACGCTATGCCGCTCTGCCAGCTGTGCCAATGCTTGGGGAGCATAAATAAAGGGAGGGGGCAGCACTTTGTCCTCTCTACAACTTTCGACAGCACAGGCAACTCAATGCCTATGTTGAAATGTGCAATACGCACTTCACTACAGAACTGGTAGCGCCCACATCCGACTGGAACGAGGGCAGTGAGAGCGGACACCCAGAGCTGATGGCTGCGCGCCTGGTGCAGCCTGCGCCATCTTGTCCATTTCCTGGCCCTGGCCCTGGAGCCAGGGGTTATTCTGACTTCACAGGACAGTGACGCTCAGAAGTCATGATTCTCCAGGCTCCATAAAGCTAATGAATTGCTTGATTGGACATCTCGCACACAAGTCCCTTATGAAGTCACACTATACCATCAAGCAGTATGATCTCTAAGCAAACTGTCAGAAAAAAAATCTACATCGCTTTAAGACTCTCTCTCAGTCACAGGTACACCATGCCCATCTGACTGAATTGTTGGCTCGCTCACTGCATCTCGTCTGAACTAACCGCAGGGAAGCTTTATAAGAGCTCACGCGGCCATTTCCAGCGAAAGCAAAGGATGCTGGTCAGCAGCTGCGTCTGAGTGCCAAGCATCAGCCGCCAGACGAGGAGGTGTGGCCGACAGGGGTGCAGGACAGGGCTCTGGCGCTCTCACTCCCGACGGCGAACCCCAGCGCGGGCTTCTGCCCGCTGGCCGCAGCCTGGCCCTGTCCTCCCACAGACCTCCCGCCTCAACCCCAGGCCCTCCTCCTCGTACACCCTCATCACGGGCGGGACCCAGAGGAGACACACAGCGAAGTGGACAGGGGAAGGCTCGGCACCCCAGCAGAGGGCCCGGGACTCACTTCGGCCCCACCACACAGCAGCAGCAGCCCGCCAGTTGCTGTCTCTCGAACGATGACTTTTGTGCCAGACCCTGGGCTGTTCTCCTTCATGCCCGGGTGTGTCGGGGGCACCTGCAGCAGCCTCCCCCGGGTGGGAGGCTGCTGGCCCACAGGCAGGACGACTGCCTTCTCACCCTGGGGCCTGGCATGCATGGGCCACCACAGAATGCGGTGTCAAGCGCCAGCTCTGTCCACAGCGGCTCTTATGGGAACTGGCTCTGAGTTACCGCATAAGCTCCTCTGGGCTGGTGAGCCCTTTCCTAATAAGGCACAGGGGGACACTGGTCCCTGGGGACCAGGCGGCCCATGGAAATACTGCTGCCCTGGCTCCAAGAGCCAGGAAAAACAGAAGCAGGGCACGAGAAACACCAAGGCAGCAGGAGCCAGGGGGAAGGAAGAGGCCCCGGGATCTCCGCGGCTGCTGCCCGGCCGCCACGAGGCCTGCCAGCCCCGGGGCAACGACAAAGCTGTGGGGGCCGCCAGCCGAAGTACACTCACCTCTTTGGGTCTTGCTGATCCTGCTTGTTTGCCCATCCCGTCCCGTCCTTGGGCACTATAACGATGTTGGGGTCGTTTCCTTTGTTTTCAGACTTCAGGCTTGGCAGGTTTGCGGGCGGTGGCATGCGCCGGGCTGTGGCAACTTTCCCAAGACTCTGTAAGCCATGTCTAGGAATAACTGCAGGGCGACAGGGGTGGGATCGGGCGTGGCATGGTGGGTCACAGAAGGAAAGGGGCCAGAACTGTCATGCTGTTCTTTCAAACCCTAAGCGCTAACAGCAAAAAATGAGGGGTAGGCCAGCCATGACAACAGACAAGAGTGTTGGTGGTCATTCTGGTCACTTGACAATCTCACCCTGACCTTCAGGAGAGCTGCTGGAGCCTGTACAGAGGCTTCCGTATGACACGTGGGCTGGAGCGGGCTGGGGAGCGTACGATGTGGGGGAGGAGCCAGCCCCCCCCCCCGCCCCCGGCACAGCCCCCACGGCCAACACTTATCTGCAAGCTGAGGCTTCTCGGGCCTCACAACAGCAGGGCTAAAAGGGCAGCCTCTGCCTGGAGCCGGGCCAGGCCCAAGCACTCACTAAATCCTCGGGGGCGGGGGGTGGGGGGAGCGTGGCAGCAGGGACTTTCCCACCCAGTCCGAGAACACTGGAACCGTGAAACCTAAACCGGGCAGCTCTAATGCAAATGAGGCCCTGTTCTAATCATCAGGCTAAAAGTAGCCATGGTTTCAATATGACAGAGGGAGAAATAACCCCCACAGCAGAGCCCGGGGATTCCAGGCTCTGAAATTAGACCTCAGAGAGGAGCTGGGGGTCTGCTTCCCAGAGCTCCCCGTGACCGCATGGCATCGGCCTGGAGGCCTGACGTGCATGGGCCCCTGCCTGGCCGCCCGGGGCACCCGGCCTTTGACCTGCAGTTTCTCAATGAAAGAAGAGTGGGAAGGACTCGCCCCCAAGCCGGTTCTTACCTGAGGATCTGATCGCGTCTACTGATTTTCCTTTATACTTATCAAACAGGCTGAGAGTCGAATACTTGCTTTTCCCATCCTTGCCCTTGGTTATTTGCCCCAAACGATCGGACATTGCGATGAAATGTCATCTAGTAAGGAAATTTTTCTAGGCACCGCCCCCGATCTGCCTTTGAAATGCAAAAAAAAGAGCATGTCAGTGCCCCAGAACCTCTGACCCACTGAATAAACCCTTTAGGGATCAGAGATCTTTCTGAAGAGCTAAAGGAATCTTTGGGCTCTGTCCCCAGGAATACACTCTCACCACGCACAGGCAGTTTTGCTAGGATTTAAAGAGCATTTTGTAGACTTGCTGATCCCCGCTCCCAACGCTCACTCGTACCCACACCCACACTGCACCCCGCTCTCTCTGAAAGGGCTGGAGTCTACTGCTCATCAACTACACTGAAATGTCAACTTTCAGAGTCCTCTCTCCAAGACTCGACCTGCCTTCAAGGTGAAAAAACAAACGTGTGTCCCTTGCAGCACCTCCACGTAACACCAAAGGTCAGGCAGCCAGACGGGGCATCGGAGGGAGAGGTACACAGCCCACTGTGCAAGGCTGTTTACTCCAAGGACAAGCAAAATCAAAGGGAAGCAACCAAAGTCAGTAAATCATCCAGGAACAGTCGCATATGTCCACCTTTCAAAATAAAGCAGGACCATCCAGACAAAAAATACATGCTTAGGCAACAGCAGCTGGCTCTCCAAGGTGCAGGCATGGAAAACAGAAGTAAGTGCTGGGGGGGGGGGGGGGGGCAGGGGGTGAAGGGGAAGGGGGCCATACCATCTACAGGAGCCACCACTAATTTCCTACTGGCGCCTGCAAGTCTTTTAGCACTTTCCTCATTAGTTCATTCATTTGCTCACTTATTCATTCAACTACTTGGGGAGTGACCTCCAAGAGCCTGCGAGTCACCACGGGTCAGGCTTCAGTGCCTCCTGTCCTACACTCCACCTTGGCTACAGGTTCTACTTGCATGAGTGCCTATTTCCCACGGGAATTAATGTATGGAAAGAGAGCTGAAGCATCAAGTTAGGCACACTGATACATCTTCAATGACAAAACGGAGGTAACGGTACAAACACGCACTGACTAATAAAAATGGCAGCAGCTGCAGCAGCCAAGTTTGCCACCTCATCCTGTTCTCAAGTCCGCAGGCCAGAAGGAACACAGCACTGTGCTGGGGAAGCATTTCACACCCCCCAAAGGTGTTCAGATAAAACTCTACGTATTATGATCCAGGACTACACAGCACAGGGACCAAAGGTCACTTACAAACTGGGGCCCCTGAAAAGAGACAGGAGACGCTGACTTCACGCCCCTGACACCGATGAACCGGGAACAATGCCAAATAGGAATGAACTTTGTTCTTACACACGCCCAGGCAGACCCACCCCTTCCCCCATTTCACAAACCCTGACTGTCACCCGTACCCTGCCAGTCACTGTCTCAGACGCAGGAATAGACCAGCATGTAGCTCGAACCAGAAAACGCTCATAAAGAACGAGTGCAGACAGACACTGGGGACAGGTGAGCGTCGTGAGTTGGCTGTGGACGTGCGGGAGTTGCCTCCCACGTGGTGTTAGGCACCCTGGTTGGACACATAACTTCATTCCTCACCCAGACTCCAGTCCCTCAACTACTGGAGGCTCAAGTCAGCAGCCAAGCCCGGGAAGCCAACTGCACCACAACGTGCGCGGCAAGGGGCTCGATGCCGAAAGGCCCTGCAGGACCGCTCCCCAGAGCTCGCGGCTCCCGGGTTACACATCAGAGCCGCTTGGTGCCAGCAGCCCTCCCCAGCATCTGCGTCGGGCACCAGAAGCAAAGAACAGCAATGACCAGGGGTGCGAACTGGCTCTAAGGGTCCAAATTCTGATCTCGGTGCACAAGGGCTTCCTGCCCACCCCCCAAATCACAGCCAGTCGCAGCGCCCTTCCCCAGGCTGGACGACATAAGCTCCTCAACAACAGGGGCTGGGTCTTATTTTGGCCAGAGTGACTCATATTCAACAGGCTATCAAATGTAGATCAACTTTAAAGTTTCCAATTAGGTTAGATTAGATCTAATTTTTAGACACTTCTGTCAACTCACACAGAAAAGATCACTGGGGTAGAAACCAGACGCAACTCCCCCAACTTCCCACCCCCCACTGCGCACAAACACAGGCAGGCACAGTTAGAAGTGCCACAACTGTGACAGCAGCACAAGGTCCTTATCCCGCAGAGTTTACAGGCTAGGACAGAGGTCAGCAAACACTGGGCCAAGGCCCCAGCCAATGGCCTATTTCTGTAAGACCCTCAGGCTAAGAATGGTATTTTTAAAATCGTTCTTATATTTGTCTAAAAAAATCAAAGAAAAAATAATAATAAAAAATAAAAAAATCAAAGAATATGCAACGGATTGGCTGCAAAGCCATGTGTAGAAAAGGTCTGCTGGTCCTGGGCCTAATGGTCCTAAACAAGCACTTTCCCTGGTCCCAGGTGGGAAACAGACAGACAGTCTGAGAGGACACCCCACCCAGGAAGAGGCAGGAAGGTCCAGCAGGGGTCCCCACAAGGCCCAACAGAGGGGGTGGGGCCCTGGGAAAGGGACAGAACTTTTTTTTTTTTTTTTGAGGCGGGGGGGCGGTAAGGAGGGAGAAACAGAGGGAGAGAAACATCAATATATGAGAGAAACATCGACTGGTTGCCTCTTGCACATCCCCAAATATGGACCTGGCAGCCATGTGCCCCCAACCAGGAATCAAACCTGCAACCTTTCCGTTTGCAACCCAGCACTCAATCCACTGAGTCACACTGGCCAGGGCAGAACATGAGTATTTTATTCACCAGTGGGAGTTATTCCATGGACTATGCGAGGGCTGCTTAGGGACCATTTCATATTCTACAAACTCTGGGACAGGTTGAGCAACCAAGTGTTGATGTTCTACTTCTCAGAACCTGTGACGATGTCACCTCATATGGTAAAAGGTATTTTGCAGATATGATTAAATTAAGGGTCTTGAGAGTGGAAGCTGATCCCAGGTTATCTACGTGGGCCAATGTCATCCCAAAGGTCCTTCGGGGAGGGAAGCAGGATGGCCAGGGTCAGAAAGGTGCGACAATGGGGAGGCCCTCTCTGAGGATGGGCCAGGGCCTCAGGCAGAGCAACAGGGCGCCACCAGAAGCTGGACGAGGCCAGGAAACAGGCTCCCCGGAGCTCCAGAAGGAACTGAGTCCCACTGACATCCTGAGCACCCCAGGCAGACTCTTTTCAGACGCCAGACCCCCAGAACCGCAAGAATACACTCGTATTGTTTTAAGTCCCTAAATTTGAGGTAATGTTCTACAGGGACAAAAGAAAACTAATACACTCTTTCACTCAACACATTTTTATGAGGCACTGCTGTGCGCCCGGCCCTGGGATGGGCCAAGGATCCAGCCGAGGATAAGCTGCACACAACCCCAGCGCAGGCATCGGCCCCCAGAGACAACGGAGCTGCCCGCGACCACAGAGCCCTTCTCACCCTGGCACAGTGCCGGCACCGGCTGAGCTGCAGCTCCACGCGGCTCTCACCTGACCACGGACCCCACAAGCATGGCCAAATACAGCCGTGGGGCCGCCTTCACAACTGCTCACCTTACATGGCTGGAGTTAGCGCCAGTCATTTAAATTCAGGTAACTTGCTCTTAACTAAAACACCAAACTGGCAAAGGCAAGAGAAGGAAAAATCACTTACCAGCCATTCAGGGCCACCATGTTTCCCCATTGTGTTAACATGCTTGATTATTAAAAATCAAAAGACTTTCAATTATGTAACTAGACCAGGAAATACTTATTTTGATAGATATTGCTAAAAAGTCTTGTTAAAACCGGTGAGTCCAAACTTCTGCCAGTTGACAGATTCCTCCCGGACTCTGCAAGGGCCAGGCTGCTGGGCAGAGATTAGCACGGACACAGACAGCTCCCCGCTGGCCTTCCCCGTGACAGCAAGCTTCTCTGAGACCTAACCAGCCCCCAGCCCTCGCCCCGGAGCCCCAGGAGCCCAGAGGCCTGAGCACACCTGCGCCAGCACCCCCGCAAGGAGAGAGACAGACTCTGGGCAACCATGAGCCGCTCTCCTGGGAATTCAGAATTAGGTCTCCGAGACGTTAGAAGCCTGGACTCTGTCCTCCCAGGAAACTTAACCATCCGCCCAATAGTAACCGGCACCTGCTGTGCTCAGGTGCAATGCCCTCCTCCCTGCTCAAGCAGGGTGGGCCTCGTGAGGCCGGGCGGGGGCCTCTGCACTACCGCCGCCGCCAGCGCCGTTTTCTGGGAGTGCCCCTTCCCACATGTTTAACCAAGTTCTGCACCAGCTGCACACACTCCTGGCCTCAGTTTCCCCATCCAACACCAGACTTCACAAGTGCCAGCCAGTTCTAAATGTTCATAACCCACAGCCTTGGAATTACAAATGGTTCGCTGTCGAGCAGACATCTCTTACCACACATCTGGGATTGGATTCTCTATTCCTGTATAAACCTGGGGTGCTAACAGACAATGCAGCTGAGTTACCAGTGCTACGGAGCGGCCCCTGTGGGGGAGGGGCCCTGTACCTGTTCATCTCAACGGCCTACAGCAAGGCTGCACCGAGGTTCTTCTGGCCCCGACTTCCCCTCGGAGCACGGACTGCAGATTACAGCCGGCCTGCAGGGGACCCTGCAGCAGAGGCCGTGCACAGCCCACACAGCACCAGCACAGCTGTGCAGGTTACAGACGCCGCCGCAGGGCACGCAAGGGCTCTTCCACTGAGCCAGATTTCACTGGGCCCAAATTCAACGTACAGACATAATCGTTCGGTCTCCCCAAGTGTGTGCATCTCCAGTCGGGCGGAGCCAAACGTGGGGCCGAGGCCAGCCGCACACCCATCTGGCTCCACTGCCTGCACGCTGGTTCTCACAAACATCGGGCCAGGAACAGTAACTGTTAGTAGGAGCGCAATCAGCATCCACGCATTTGCTGAGTTTCTGTCTCACAACCCCCGCCCCCGCCCCCAAGCTCAACTAGCCTCGTTCCATGGCAGAATGAAGTGTGACTCACAAAGCCGGCCAAGGTGCAAGAACGTATTTCTCAGTGGGTCCGAGGCGTGCTCGCTCAGGCGTGACTCACGCTTGGGTCCTGGGACAAGCACTGGCTGGGAGCGCCAGGCCCTTGCAGGCCGGCACAGACCCGGCCTGGCTCGTGGCCAGGGCCCTCGTGCTGCGCTCTCTCCCTTTTGTAGGCAACAAAATTCATTTTTGTTTTTTACCCCAAACAAAATCTAATTTAATCCTCGGTGTCACATGGGAAGTAGATGCAAGCCCCATGTGCCACCCCCTCCTGGGAACCCCTCCCTTCCAGGCACCGCCATGGGCCAAGGGCCTGCTGAACACGGCGGGCCTAGAAGAAAATACTACCATTAAGCAGAAGAAAACGGGGCCTAAAAGCCAGTGCAGATAGCTTTGGGGAGTGAAGAAAAGGAGAGTTAAAATCGAATTCAGGTCTGTGTGTTGGCAAGTCATCTGAAGATGTGCTCTCAGAGGCCCAGGCTTCCTGGAACAAAACCACCCCAAACACTTGCAACAAAGGTACTGAACACCAAGCCCCGCCCCCCCAGACAGCAGACCCACCTGTCAGACAGGTTGCCGGACGGCCTGCCATCCTGGGCCAGAGGGAAAGCCTGCCTGCGCTCCACCTTATCGAAAGCCATTTCCGGGTAACAGGATTAATTTCACTCCGCACTTGGGTACCAGCCAGTGTCAGCCGCCCGGCCAGCAGGCAATCTGGGATGGCCCTGGGACAGCCTGCAATTCACTGGGGAGCCACCTGCACTACACATTCGGGCCTAATCACAGTGGTGGCAGGCGGTCCTGAGAGCCAAGCACCCTGCTGAGCACCCTCCCCTCGCAAGAGCCCTGTCTGGAAGATACTACTCTTACCAGCCTGCTTAACAGACATGGAGCTGAGGCGCAGACCGGAAAGAGAAGCGAAGCGCCCAAGGCCATGAGACTACCTAGCACTGGAACCAGGGCTGCAGCTCAGGCAGCACACAACCAGGCTGCGGCCTGCTTTGCCTGCAGGAGAGCAAGCGCAGACAGGACAGACACACTGGCTGTGACATAAGTCAACCCAGGCTCAACGCCGCCTCCGGTCGGCTGCACAGAGAATGGCAATGGACAGTCTCCAAATAACAGCATTTTACTTATGTCGGTGCTGCCCACAGCCAGGTTTACACGCACAGCCAGTCCACGCTCTTCACTCTCCCCGATTCCCGTAACATTTGGTCAGAATCGTCCTCTGCTTCCCTGAGTACTCCTCAACCCTCGGGACACCCGCACACATGGCCAGTGGCTCTTTCCTCAGTCGCCAGTGTTGATAAAGGACCACCGTGCAGCCCAGCCGAAGGCCACCTCCCAGAGTGCAGACAGGCACCTGGGGCAGACCCACACTACCCGGGAAACAGCACGCCCAGCCTGCGCGCGACGGCTGTGAGGTGCGAACAGAAGCTCCCGACCTGGGTGGAGGAAAGAAAGGAGGGTGGGCTGACCTTGCATCGCGGGAATGGGCGCTTAGACAGCAGGTTGGACCAACGCTACTGGAAACAATCAGGTGGGTCAGGAAAGGAGATGGTCATTAGAGGGTATACTTGTTAAGACTCAGTCAAAACGTAAAGAACCATCAGCACGAAGTCCAGGCACAAGATTAACATAAGTCAGTCCCTCCTTCTCCAACGTGGCAATGTCTGGCAAAAAAAACTGAACGTAAGGCAGGCACCACATACGCTCCAAATGCCCCACCGCTGCTGACTACGGAGGCATGCAAGGCTCCGCGCTGCTCAGTGCTGGGGACGTGGGGACGCTTCGCTCCACCCGTCCTGTTGTGAACTTCGCCAACACTTTCGGCGAAAGTCCAGACGGTATGTTTGCCTTTGCTGCCAGCACGGCCCTTGGGGCAGCTGGTCCAGTCTGCCCATGGCTGCCGCTGTAGCAGACAACACCAACAACGGGGGCGGCTGTGCCCCCGAACACCTCCCCTCACACGGCCAGGGGCTGGCTGGGTTTGGGGCTGCAGCCTCCTGACACCTAGTCGAAAGCGAGAAGCAGGTGTGGGAAGGAATGCATATTACAATGAGGTGACGTCCACAGCAAAGGTTCCTCTTGCCACCAGATGGGGCGGGAGTGGGGCCGGGGTGGGGACCCTGAACTGGGTCTCGCGGAGGGCCTGCGGCCGCCTCGCTCAGCATGAGCAGCAGCCCGCAGCCCACACTCAGTGGTGGGCTCCCTGCAGGGTGCTGGCCCAAGAAGTAGGGCTGGCTTTGGAGAAGCACGGAGCGCCCACACTTCTCCATTCCCTAATTGCTGGGAGCCAGTCCACCTGAACAGCTGGGGGCTGGGCTAGGTTTGCAGCACAACCCAGTTGTTCTACCTGCATGAGCTGGGGGCGGGGCGGGGGGCGGTCTCTGCAGGAAATAAGGAGGTGATGAACCTGCCTAATACAGACAGCCCCAACCTGCCCAAGATTAAGCTGCCTGAAAACAAGGCATGAGGGACCAGTAACAGGGTGGAGGTGGGGCTCCTGGCAACCCAGTGTTCCTAGTGGTGGACATCGGCCACCACCAGCAGAGGGCCACACCCACTGAGAAGATAGCGCGTTCAGGAAGCAACAGGATTAAAAATAAGAAACAAGGCCTGTGCTGCAGGGACCAAGGCACTCCCGACGCCCAGCTCTCCTGCGCACTTGGGTTTGCAAGCCCCATCTCCCCCTCCCAGAACCAGCAACAGCTCTCCCTGCCCTGTGCTCAGTGCCCCTTCCCCCCTCATCCCTGTCCCCCAACTCCAGAGTCAAGTCCAAGCCCTTTAGCCCAACCCACTGGCCCCCAAACTGCCCCCCAGCCTCACGCTCACCCCCACCACCCCATCTGTCCAAACTGTGCAGTCTGCACCGCCCCCCGCCCCGGACCCACACAGACCTCACACCTGTCTCCTCTGGGATCACAAACAGGATTACACGCTATTACCCACCTCGCAGGTGTGGTCAGCAATAATGCAGAGAACAAGCACAGCACAAGTGACCCCGCGCTCACTGCCCTTAGAAGGTCTCAACCAACGACAGCGATTACCCTGGCTCTGCACTGTCACCTCTCAGCTGCCCAGCCCACTGTCGCACTCATGACACGACTCATCCCCCCAGACCCCCATGCGACCAACTGCAAAGCCCCTGATTCTCCGCCCACCTCTGGGCTCCCACGGCCCTGGGGCCAGAAGGCCTCAGGCCCGTGCTCCCACCGTCTGTGTTCCCGGTGTCCCCGTGAGGGTGTGCTGCAGTTTAAGGGCTAGGGCGCAGAATGCAGGCCTTCAGAACCAGGAGGGCCAATGTGCGGATGTTTAGGATCTGTTGGTGGACCCCTTTAATTAATTCTCAGGAGAGAGAGACAGAGAGAGATGAACTTTAATTCTCAGGAAACCCTCTTGAGATAAACTCTCCACTGTGACTACATTTTAAGCAACACTAACGTGGCCCGGTTTCCAGGTCCCCCACTTCGGCCCAGGGGCACGGGTGTCAAACGCAATCACTTGCTACCGCTACAGGCGGCTGCCTTCGGGGGCGGGGCCCCAGCCCCACTCACATGTGGATCCGTAACATTTTCATAACAAAAACAATGTATGTTTGATATAGAAAAACTGCAAAGCTTTAAAATAAAAATACAGGAAACGACCACTGGTCGCGGGCAGCTCCCGGCCCCCCGCAGGGTCTCCCCTCGCAGCACAGCCACCCCCGGGGCGCGCGGGCTGCAGCGCTCAGCGCCTGCCACTCTGCTTTGCTGTGTTTTTGTTTCCTATTTCGAAAGAGTTCAGCAATAAAGGTCATAAAACACTGTGTGTGTAACAAGTCTAAGCAGATTTACTGTTTGTTTTTAAAAATCATGACAGTGATTTTAGGGAGAGCTCAGGGAAGACAGCACACAGGCAAGTGGGACAAAAAGCCCCAAAGGAAGCGGCCCCGGCTCCAGCCGTCCGGGCCGTCCTGGTGGCGGCGACTCCATGTGCCCCCACAGCTTCTCCCACAGGAGTGACCGCACCTGCAGCCTGCTGGGACCTGGGCACGCAGAGGACAGCCTGGCAGGGGGCACCTTTCGTGAGCTTTGGAGAAAGAATTCCTTCCACCTTCCCAAGCTCACGTCTTCACAGACAGGCCAGCGGAAAACACAGAGGGGTAGAGAGCCGGGGGTGGTCCTACCACCTACCGAGTTAGCCCCACCAGCCCGCGGCCCTCGGGCGCAATGGGAGGAGCCGGGAGCCCGATGTCCCCAGGGCCCCTTGGTTTGCTCTTCCGCACAGGGGGACAGAACACGTACTTCAGCGGGTTACTGGAAGGACCAGAAAGAATGGTCACAAGGCGTGATAGGAAACCCCATGGCACACAGAAGGGACTCGACATACTGGTGCAGTCACTCCCTTGTGCTGCCTCCTCATCCTCAAGGCTCCTGCCGCACTCTCGGCACCTGAAGGTCCCCTCCCTTCTCAAGAGTTCCTGAGGGGAAGGACAGAGGTCTCTCCCGCCCCCGCCACACACAGAAAGCTGGTGACAAATGAGATGCCCCTGCCTGCCTTGTCAATCCTCTGCAGCTACTACAACGGCAGCTCCAGCTGACCCCAAAACCCACCATGACTGACCACGTGAAGAAAAGCGGCAGAGCAGCGTACCTGGCCCGTATAACACATCCACTCAAACACATGCACACAAATAGGGCCGTGTCTGTCGGTGCACACACATCCCCGGAACGGCCCTTAAATCACCTCTCTCCAACTTGCAGAAATGCCCTTTAGAATGCGCGGGTTCTGCTTACACCAGGCCAACGGCCGCAGGCATTTATGGCTCCGCCCTCCCAGAAGCCCCCAGATGAAAATAAACAATAAAGAGCACCGCAGACAGTGATGAGACGATGCGGGCAGAGAGAGAACTGACGCAAGGGGTGGGAGGCTGAGCGCGCACCGGGCGGGGGGTCTACGCACTGGACGCCACCGAGGGTCCCACAGCTCAGGAGGTACTGGGAGGTGCGCATGTAAGGGCCGGCTGAGAGGCTGCCTGTGTGACAGCCAGCCTCCCCCTGTCCCCACCACCTCCTCTCCCCCCTCTGGATAAACTACACAGGAGAAATCAGGACTGGACAACATGGCGGGGCGGGGGGGGACAATGAGGAAAGAAGCTAAAAAAAGAAGCCAAGTGAAAGCCTGAGTAGCAAATCACGGAAGCCTTGGGCCCCTCTGCTGTGGACCTCACAGGAAGGTGACAGACAGACATACCATGTCCCTCTGTCCCTCAGCACACCCAGGGCAAAGGCAGGAGTCTTCTCGGGAAAAACTATATGCAGATGTTTGGGGCTCAAGAAAAAAAAGGCGGCCTCCCATCCACCCACCCTGCACCCAGGGCGCCGCAGAGCCGCACACCCAGCTTCCCGTCAGCTGGGTGCCCACAACCACAGCTGCCTGAGACCCCAGCAGGAAGGCAGAGACCAGCTACATGACAAAGAATCTAGAGGAAATAATCCCAGAGACAAAAGACTTTTTTTAAAAATAAGTAATATCAAATTAGTATCCTCAGAAAATTAAGAAGATACTGCACCCATGCCACCAAACGAGGACTTTTTTCCCTTAAGGGACTACCAGAAAAACCTGTAACCTCAGGTTAATCATGAGTAAAACATCAGACAAATCCCAACTGCAAGACATTCTATAAAATACCTGAGAATACTCCTGAAAATGCAAGGTTGTGAGAAACGAGGAAACCCTGATTAACTGTCACAGGTCTAAAGGAACCCAAGGAAACATGACAACTACATGCAGTCTCCAGGGACAGAGAGAGAGCTCTAAGTAAAAACTAAGGAAATCTGAATAAAGCATCAATTGTAGTTAATAATAATGTATCAGTATTGATTAATTAGTTGGGATAAATGTACTGGGAACAGGACATAAAAAACTCGAACTTTTCTGTAAATCAAACTTTTCTAATTTTTTAAAATGTAAATTTCAATAGAGCATATAGAAGATAAAGTCAAGGATATCTCAGAAAAATTAACAAGGAGATGAACACTAGTCTCTGCTCCACTCAAAATCAAAGAATTCATCCAGGAGTCCAAATTTAATTAGTCGTCCCAGAAGCACAGAGGGGAAAAATACAAATAGAGAGAAAGAAATGATCAAATAAAAATTATAAGAAAAATTCCCAGAGTTGAAGTCCCCAAGATTGGAAGGGCCTACCAAGTGCTCAGAATAACAGATATAAAAAGAACACAAGGGTCCTGGCTGATGTGGCTCCATCGACTGAGTGCCAGCCTGTGAACCGAAAGGTCGCCAGTTCACTTCCCAGTCAGGGCACATGCATGCGTTGTGGGCCAGGTCCCCAGGTGGGGGTGTGCGAGAGGCAAATGATCGGTGTGTCTCTTGCACACTGATCTCTTGCTCCCTTCCCCTGTCTCTAAAAATCAACAAAATCTAAAATAAATAAATAAATAAAAGACAACGGCAAAGAACACAAGGTACACCGTGAAATTTCATTACGTTACGGTCAAACACTGCACAGCCTCCGAAGCGCCCCACGTTAAGAACAACCAAATGGCTCTGTGTTCTCACAGCCAGTGACAGGGTTTCTCACCAGCAACACTCCCCTTCCTGGGAAATTATTTCCCATCCAGAATCCAATATTCAGCTAACCAAGTACAGTGTTGTGGTCACAGGAAGACTTTTCCAGACTCACACAAGGACTCAAAAAACCAGACAGCAAAGCAAGACACAGGCCAGTGTCACGGGGGCCACTCCTGCCTGCCCATCCAGCTGCTAAGCCTCCCTCCCTCCTGTCTGATACAAGTGGCCTTGTCCTTCCCCAGGCAGCCCCCGGGGCCTAAAGCACCAGCTCACATGCAGCTGGGGTGGAGGAGGGCATGCCTGGTCCCAGGGAAAGCCACCCTGCTTACTAGCGATCGGCTCAGAATGGGTCTGTGGTCCAGCCAGGCAAATAAGGTACCTGGTTCCTTAATGATAACATGGGACACTGGACCAACCAACCAATCTGGAACCTGCGCGCCTGAGGACTGCCACGTAACTGAGCCAGTAAGTGTCTCATAAGCTGTTGTGTAAGGCAGCTTCAAATAGTGGCTGTTGCTGATGCTCAAATTACCCAACTGATACACGCGGGATCCAGGAAACAAGGTCCAACACAGGGGAACAAAGGCAAGTCCCAGAATGACCATGAAAGCAAGTCCAAGATGGCGGCTGCACCTCGGGCCCGAGCAGCTCGTCCTCAGGAGTGGGGCAGAGGGCTCCAGCAGTGCACGGAGCCGACAGACTATCTGACTCATCTGTGCAATTAGGAAACAGTATTTGTTGAGTTCTATAGGAGCAGATATAAAATTTAGATGACACAAGTTTTAATGTAGTTCAGCTCATCAATCTTCTCTCTTTTGGTAGTGCTTTCTGTGCCCTACTGAAGGAATCTTGTCTCCGAGATCACAAGGACGTTCTCCTCTGCTTCCTTCTGGAAGCTTTAGTGCTCTATTTTTCATGTTTAGCTCTGTAAACTAAAACTGATTGTGACTAGAATCTAAGGAAGGAGATTCCCTTTTTTCCCACATGGAGAATCTAATTTTCCCCGTACCTTCTTTGAAAAGGCCATCTTTTCCCCTTGTCATAAATTAAGTGACTACTTCAGTGCAGCCTGTTTCAAGTTCTCCATTCTATTCTTTCAGCATATTTGTGGAACCTTTTGCCAATGCTGTGCTGCATCAATTACTACGTAACTACACAGCTGTTATAAAATCTTGACATCCAGCAGGATAAATCCTGTAGTTTAGTTCTTCTTTGATAATGCTTTCATTATTCTCGGCCCTTTCATTTCATATAAATTTCAGAATCAGTTTGTCAATTTCCAAACAAAACAAGGACAAAAGAAAAGCCTACTGGGACTTTGATTAGAATTACATGAAATCTAGAGATCGTTTGGGAGAAAACTGCCTTCTTTACAATGCCCAGGGATAGTGAGTGTGTGGAGACAGGACAGGTCTCACACACTACTACTGGTCGCCAGGTCAACTGGTACAATCAGCCCTGACTGGTGTGGCTCCATGGACTGAGCGCCGGCCTGCGAACCAAGGGTCGCTGGTTCAATTCCCAGTCACTGCACAGGCCTGGGTTACGAGCCAGGTCCCCAGTAAGGGGTGCACGAGAGGCAACCACACACTAATGTTTCTTTCCCTCTCTTTCTCCCTCCCTTCCCCTCTGCCTAAAAATAAATAAAATCTTTAAAAAAAAATTGGTACAATCACTGGAAAACTGGCAGCTGAATATATGCCTCCCCTGTGAAGCAGCAATTCCATTCCTATATGTACATCCAATATACTCAACAGAACATCTGCATACACGCACCAAAGGACAGGTATAGCAAGGAAGAGCTCAAAATGGAAACAAGCTAGCAGTCCAACACCACTAGGATGAATAAATATTCCATGCACCTAACGGAATACTACTCACGAGATCAAATAAATTCCCACACAACTGCACAAGTGAAACTCAAAAATGTTAACACTGAATAAAAAAGACACAAAAGAGAAAGTCATTTTTCCATAATGGAAATACAACTAGCATGAACCTATGTATGCAGAGTAATTTTAAAGTTAAAAAAAAATCATTGTATGTAGAAAACATTAAGAAGAAAAGACATCTCTACACCTTAGTAGATCAAGCCCACTCAAAAAAAAATGTTAGATACCTGATGTAGGCAGGTCATGTTCAGAAAGTGCCTATATGGAACTTTAAGGAAAATCCCAAATTCTGAAAAGCCAAACTCTCTGACCACAGTGTAATTAAACAAGACATAATGAAAGCAGAAAAATAGCCATATCAGGCAGAAAACTTAAAACTATTAAAAACCTTTTGAATCAAAGGGGAATTCAAAACCACGGCCGCAGAGCACCTAGAAAATAGCACAAAGAATATTAGACATCAAAACTTTTAAAACAAAGACAAATGTGCACTCAAAAAAAATTTAATGATCTAAAAAACTTTAAATTCCTAACAGAAAAGAATGAAATTAAGCATCCAATTTAGGAAATCAGTAAAAAGACACAAGTGAATGTGAAGAGAAGCAGAAACAATTAATGAAGAAAAAGCTGAAAGTAATTTAATGAGTTTAATGAAAACATTTGAATGAAATGGAATTTAAAAATAGGAGTCCTCTGACACAAGACATAAACCGCCGGGAGGACGGCAGTCGCACCCCCGCCCCCCCCCCCCCACAGGCCTGACGCCAACGCTCAGCAAGGCTGAGTGACAGCCGAGTGCACTGCCGCCACTCAGGACAGCGCACAGGCCGCCCCAAACCCAGGTCGGCTGCATGCGGAAGTGGCGCACTCGGCGGGCGATGAAGTGACCTCCGCCACTAGGACAACAAGGCCAGTGCTGTGGGCCCCAGGGGGAGACTGCATTGCCACGCAGGGGCCCTGGGGGCCGGCATAAAGCGCATGCCCACAGCAGGCCTCTGCCAGCGCTCCTGGGGCCCTGGTGGCCACACAGGGCGGGCAGGACGGGGGTCAGCTGGCGCCTGAGGGGGCCACGGGGCTCCACAGCTCTGGAGGGCGCAGCATCTCCAGGCCCCTCACCCACAGGGCTCTGTCTTGAGACGCCCCGCGCACTGGCTGGCTGGTCCCAGGGACCCTGTCATCACTCCTGACCCACTTCAACTGCTACGGCTCCTTTCTCCCTGGGCCCGGGGTCAGCCCCCACCCACCTCGCCCACAGGCACACAGGCTGGGCTGAGGCCTGCAGAGGACTCCGGCTAAAACTCCGTCTGCAGCCTGCAAAGGATAACCGGCCGCCTCACATCTAGAATATGCAGTTAATTTAGCAAGCTTTCAAAAACGACAACTTCAATATACAGCCGGGCAAGGACAGCTGGATGGACACGCCACATGCAGGCCTCCCTCTGCAGGACGAAAATTTACCAAGGAACTGGCAAATAAAAGAAATGTGTAAGACATGAAACTCTAGTTCAGTTTCTCCTTCCTTTTCCATCTCCAAATAATAGGGAATGAGCAAGTGAGAAGTACTTTGCAAATGTCACCAAAACCTACGTCTGTATTGTACAATCTGATTTAGTAGAGAACAGAAATTGGAGACGGCATCTGTAATGGATTGCTCCTTGTAACCAAACCAACAGAGCAGTTTCTGAGGGCCACTGACACAGAGCCAGAGCCGCTGATTAAATCGGCTGGATCCGTGTGAACCACTGGGCCCCAGCACCAGGAACCAGGGCCCCCGGGACGGCTCTCAGCAAACCGAGGAGCCTGGCTCGGCGCTCACCGGGACAGAGCCAATGACCCAGCAGCCATCCCCTCCCCCGCCCCCGCCACAGGCACCTCTGTCTTTTAAATGTATATGGTTACCTTCCTGATTAGTTGCCTTTGTAACTAATACACATTACTAACAAACGCTCAGTGTTAACCAACTCTAGCAATACCGAAGTATATAAAACAACTCAAGCCAACTCAAAAAGTATCTGCTGTGGACATCCTCCAGGCCCCCTCTTCCCAGCTTGCATCAACCTATCAGCAGCCTGTGGTCTTCATTTTTTATTTTACAAACGTGGGAAGTTACCGCCATGCTGCAACTGTATTATACTATGCTCTTAAATAACTACACTGTGCTGTGATTGCATTATAAAATGCAATGCTTTCTTCCCTTACTATGCTATGGTCGCCTTTCCGAGAAAGGACCTTCCGATCCACCTCATTCTTTTTAATGCTACACGGTATTTCACTCTGTAGCTGCACCACATTTACCCACTGCCCTTCAAATAGACATGGAAGTGATTGCCAGCTGTGTACTATGACAAATAATGCTACAACACCCCAGTACATGCATGTTTACATGCTTGGACCAGTATTTCTGTACCATCTGCTATTTCTATGAAGCACATTTGTCGTTTGTGCTCAAAAAACTGAACAGTAGGAAGGCGAGGAAGGAGAAGAGAAACCCCTCCCAGAGACCCCGATATGGAATCACGCCAGTCACCAGGGAGTCACAGGCTCTGCAGCAGCAAATGCCCTGCAGGACACACACCTCAACCCACTGAACCAAAGCAAAAACCTGGCTTCCTATCCCAACCCCGCTCCAGCTCCTAGGGGTCAGCCTTGAGGCGGCAGCAAAGGGGCAACAGGGGCTTCCTCAGAAGCCCCAAAGGAGGCTCCTTAGCAACAAATCATCCGCCTGCCGGCCTCCCTTTCCTGGGAGCCAGAAAACGCCCCATCAGGCTGGCTGAGCAACAAATGCAGTTGCCCAGAGAACCCGCCGACGACTGCCTGCGTGGCCGTCCTTCCTCTCGCCCCCACTTCCAGATGAGGAGATGGAGGCTCAGAGAGCACGTCCCAGGCCAAGGTCGCCCTGAGCTTTTCCTCGTCCTCTCCCATCACGTCAGAGCCAAGCCCTGGTCTATCAAGGACTCAGCCCCCCCAAATCCACCTTCTCTTTGATGAAAATCAATCAATCCCAATACACTGAAGGCAGGGAGGTTAAAAGGGCTGAGCTGGTTTAAGTGATCTCCAACGGAAGCCACATGCTATTTGTTCTCCAAGCCTCGGACACCAGAGGAACCCAGGGTGGTTTGAAATTGCTAGGCCACCAGTCGGGCAAGACCAGGCTTAAGTAACAAAAAGAAGAACCCCAAAATAAGGGCCAAGTGTCTCCCAGGGACCTTCCCAGGTATTCCAACCTGTCATTTCAGCAAGGGGGAGAGGGGGGCACATGCCCTCCCTGTAGACATACTAACTTTGTTCATTTTTTTTTTTTTACACTAAACAAGTATGACAATGACCGTCCTCACGCTATCAGGACTATTCTCAAGACTCCAGGACCCCCCCAGGCTCTCTCCAGTTCCTAGCCCAGCATCAACTGTGCGCCCCCTCTCCACCCTAACAGTTCACGTCACAGAGCACACAGCCGCCTTGCTCCTGCACCTTAACACCAGGTCCCGCGGCCTTCAGACCCCTGGAGAGCAGCGCAGGGGCCTCCCGCCTGCCCTGCACCACTGCTAAGTATCACCGGCGTGGTGCTGCGGTTTGTCCGCCGCAGACACAGAATCACAATGGCCTCTCCCGCCACCCCTCAGGAGGACAGGAAAGGACCACAGTGAATATGCCTGTGAAACATAAAGGGTCTTTTACTTAATTTACATGAAGGTACACCGATAAACACAACTGATTTCCAGTGTCACTTGAGATTTAAAACTCCACACATAGTTAAAACATTCCCATTAGTAGAAAACAAAACTATTTTCAGGACAGTACTACTATCTTGATCTGAAAAAGGAAAAACAGGCAGGAAGGAATGACTTTCATTTCCCTCTTTGTGCATTTCTGTGTATTTAGGTTTTGGGAGGCTTGGGGGGGTTGGTTTTGGTTTTTGTAACAAGCCTGTACTGCCACTGTTGCAACTGCAGGGATGGTCTCCTAAACGGAGCGGCACAGAATCAACACCTTCTCCGCTCCAGAGTTGTTGGGTGGGCTGCGCTAAATGCATCACAGGAGCTGCGCCAGCCCTCAGGGCACTCGGAGACAGCTTCCAGCCCCTCGGGCTGATAAGGAAGCAGGCTCAAAGGGGTCAACAAGACCTGTTCAAGGTCCTTCGGGGGGAGGTGTAAGAGGCGGAAACGAGCACCGCGCTCCACCACCTGCCGCAGAGCTGCAGCCCGCCAAGCCTCAGAGCCTCTCAGCACCCACGAACTGCCTTACCAAAGACCCCCCAGGTCTTTACCTAAAACTCTCCAAAAACAACAGACTTGGTGCAGGGGGCAGCCAATGCCCCGATGCCCTTGTTAGGTGGTGGAGACAGGGAGGCCCTTTGGTTAAAGTGTCTGAGCTCCTGGGTCTAAATCCTCAGCATTAGCCCTGAGCTCAGCACACAATTAGAATCACCAACATCTAGTAAACAGACGAGCCCCAAGTGAGTAAGCCTGTCGACTCCAAACCCCCAGGCCCTCGGCTGGCACTGAATCCAGGAACCGTTAATAGTGCTGTTTACCCAGAGCCTGCTTGCCTTGTGCCAGGTGCCTGATAAACATTATGACCCACTGACTCCTCCCCCCATTCTAGGAAGAGGGTGTTACTATCACATTGTGTAAAGAGAACAAAGACTCCAAGAGAGTAAATAATCTTCATCACCCAGCTTGCAGGTGGTAGAACCTGGATGGGAAGGCAGCTGACACCAGGACAGGGGCGGCAGGGAGGAGGCCAGGCGTTCCCAGCTGGAAGAGAGCTCCCTCTGGGTCGAGCCGCCGGAAGCACCCACAGGGGCCAGCGCAGTGTCCCTCCAGCAGTGTCCCTCCAGGCTGCCATCCTTTGGGCGCTCACCCGCCCAAGCCAGGCCCTTCCCACCCTGGCCTGACCAAAGGCCGCCGGGGCCGATTTCCAGAATCACTAGACAGGCTCCCCTCGAAGTAGGCGGGGAAAGTGGGGCCAGAGACCACATGGTTGACTGAGCCAGGAACTGAGCAGATCTGCACAACAGCCGTTATCAGCAGACGCCAAGAAAGGACCGGCCTCCAAACATTCTACACAGGAAGAAATATTAGCAGCAGCAAAGCCCAGGGCTGTGAAACGTGAGCCTCAGGAATCTCCAGAGGGGCTACATGCGACCTCCAGTGGAGGCGGCCCCTAATTTTCCCCTGCTGGCTCCTGTGCCAAGTACCGTCATTTTAGTTGACACTGAAAATCAGACTCAGACTGGCTCCCTGTGCCTCTCCACAGCCCTCCTCGTCCCCCACCTGCCGCCCCCTCATGGGAAGCCTGGGGCCACTCCTCCCATGGCCACGTCTGCCCGGGAGGCCACAGTGCAGTTTATGATGTGCTCATCCAAACTGGCCAAAAACTAACATCCCACGCCAACCACAGCAAGCCTGGAACCGTGACTGCTCTGATCTGGAAACACGGCCATCCAAAATGACCCACACCTCAGAAACACCCATTCTCATATGCTATTGCGTACAACTTGACACCGGTTTTTTGGAATTGAGAATTCTTCCCAAAACAATATTGAACCACAACAGCCAACACTGCAGAAACACTCTCACACACTACCATATACAATTATATTTCTGGAGAGAAATCTGGCATAATTTCACCAAAGTGGTGTGATATCCAAAAATTAGAACTGCCCAAAAGCCCAATAGGAAATGGGTTAAATCAAGGATATCCACAAATATCCTCTGCTGTTGCTAAAGCCGATGATGTAATGCCTCCGCACGGGCTGTGGCATGGACGCCAAGACATTTTATTAAGTGAAAGGGGCAGCAGGCCTTAAAAATAGAAACGCGCGTGAGGATAACGTTCAGCGTTCCATCTCTGGATGGAATCACAAGAAACTACTCACAGCGGTTTCGTTTCAGAGATTGGATAAGAGCTTTCATATCATTTAACACAGCTTGAATATTCTACCTTTTTTTCCCCTTCTTTTTAAATCAACTGGGAATACATAGGCCATAGGATTATGAGCGATTTTTGTTTTCTGGACACACTTGTCTATTTTTTTAAAACCTAATAAACATTATTTTTAAAACACTAGAAGTGTGGCACATCTGTACATGTTAATATGGAAAAATGCTCAATGCATGTTTGGAAATGAGCATTGCAGTACACAAAATAGTAGCACCCATTACTTTTTTAAAAACCTCCCCACAAAGAGCCACATTTGTGCATGAGTCAGAATAAACACACCTGTTGTAAACAGTGGTTACTACTGCCTGGGAAGCTGGAGGGAAAAGAGCTTTCATTTTTCTTCATATACTTGCTTTCCCTTTTTTTGTTATGGGTACATATACAATTGTAATTAATTACGTATGGGGGGGGGATTCCACTTTATGCCTCAGGACAATGTTCCACCCGCCCCAACTACTTCTGAACACTCAGCCCATTCAGGCGCCCAGACAGGTCGCCCAGGCAGCGGTGATGGTGCCCCTCCCAGACAGGCCGGTTTTCTGTACTACCTGGAACAGAGCAGTTCTTTTAAGCTCTGAACTGTATGTAAACAGCACCTGCCGAAAAAAGCTCTGAAGACACAAAGGGGCCATGGAAAGTGCTGGAGATGACCCCCTTTCTCCAGCTGGTCCTGCACAGATCCACCCCATGTTCCATACAGAGAGATGGCCTGGAGCGTGCTGGGCGGGGCAGCTAGGGCTTCCTGGAGGCAAAGCCCCCCACCCCTCCTCCGGGCTGGCCACCGGCCGCTCCAGGTCACTTCCATTACGTTCACATCCCTCCGGCTCCGGTGTTCTAGGAAGCAAGCTGGCCCCCAAGCTCTCTTCTGCGGCCCATACACTTCTGATTTCAACTTAGAAACACATTTTTAATGTTCAAGAGCTCGACATACTCTTCTCAAGAGGTGCTTCTTTCAAGTCTGCTCCATCTTCCAGAAGGTCTGTGCCCACGAGACCCTCTGACACAGCTCCACTGCTCATCCTACACTTGGCGATGCAGCGCCCTCTTTGTGGGACACGGAAGCCACAGAATTGCGCTTCCTGCTGCGCTTGTTCACTCCCTGCACTGGGTGGAGAGGCCAGTTCAATAAATAAAAACAAAACTGCATTCCTAAATTGTTGCTTGTCAACAGATGCAGAGGTGAACAAAATGTGATATATATGTGTGTGCACGCATGTAATACTCCATTATTTTATGTACAGGTATATATAAAATAATAACTTATTATTGGGCCTTAAAAGGGAATAAAATTCCAATGCCACAATATGGAGAAATCTTGAAAACCATGCCCAGTGAAATAAGCCAGTCACAAAAGGACAGCTACTGGATGATTCTGCTGGCGGGAGACACGTGGGGCAGTCAGACTCACAGAGGCCGAAGGTGGAAGGGCTGCAGCCGGGGCCGGGGGGGGGGGGGGGGGGGGAGCCGGTATGTAATGGGGACAGAGTTTCAGTTTGGAAAGATGATAAACTTCTGGGGAATCATAGTGGTTGTACAACGTCAATGTACTTAATGTCACTGAATTGTACCCGTAAAAATGTTAAAATTCTAAATTTCATTATGCATACTTTACCACAATACAATAATCGTTTTTAAAAAGCTCAAGTTGTGAAAGGAGCTATAAAGAGAAGCAATCAGGGCTAGGACAGAATCACAGGAGGGTGACGAAGTTAGGCTGCGAGGTTCCCAAAGGCCTCGTTAGGGACGTTCTCCCCTCCGCCATTGGACCGTGAGCTCCTGAGAGCCAAAGCGGGTGTCCACATCTGTGTCCCCGGAACAATAAATATTCTCAAACCAGCAAATGGAGCAAGACCCCAAGCCCTACTCACGGAAGGGCTTCCCCAGGACTGAGACCCAGAATTTAGTGGCCCATGAAGGAAGCCGCCTCGTGCACAGGCTGGAGACAACGTGACAAGGGCCGCAGGAGAAAACTGACACTGTGCCAGGGGACGGGGAAGGCGCCTACACACTCTCTACCCCCGAAGCCCCACTTACAGTAGATAATCGGCAATGTGGCCCGAGACTTAAAGGGTAGGACACTTCTTCAGGTTTTGTTTACAAGAAGGAAACATGGCAACAATCTAACTATATAGTAACGGAGAATTAAGTAAATCATGTCATATCCACATAACTGCAACTATGCAATTATTAATTTTCAATAATTTAGGGAAATACACAACATTAAAAGGAACTATAAACTGTGAATACTCTATGAGTATTATTTCTAATTTTGAAAAAACACAAAGAAATGCACTAGTCCCTACCGTATGGTTAGATTACAGGTAATCTATATTTTAATTTTTGTCCTTATTCTTTTCAGTATTTACCTATTTTTTTTTTCAGTGAAAACGTTACTTTTACAAATGAGGGGAAACGTAATTAAAAGGCCTTGCAAAATGCCTGCAGATAATAGATGCTCAAAGAGTGTCTGGTGCATGACAGTGTGCTTAAAAAGAACAATCAACGCTGCCTCCTGCATCACCAGGAAGAGCAAAAGCTTGCGGCTTTCCTGGAAAGGAGGAAGAAAGGACAGAGAGCAAAGCTGCAAACCCAGCTGCAGAGGTGGAAGCGGAAGGAAGCAGGGGAGAGCGCATAGGACGCTGGGAGCTTAGACCCCACTTCGCTTCGCTGCAGACGCCTCCTGTGGCCTACGGAGCCCTACAAACCAACGTTGTTCCCCCCCACCCCCATGGCCGCCCAGCAACCCAGCCTCCAGCTCAGGCCACACAGTCACCAAGCACAGCTCACAGCCACACTCAACCACGACCTGTGGCTCAGCCACAAAGGCAAGTCCCATCCCAGGGCTGAAGTTCCCCGCACGCCACCAGACAGAACCAGCAGCATCACGGGCAGCAGGGCCCAGTCTCTGGGCTCCCAGATGAGAAGGGCTGGTCCAAGTGGCACCTTTTGAACCTAAAAGCTTCTCAGGACCAGTTTTATTGTTTTATTTCACCAGAAAGCTCATCATCTCTCTCATCTCCAGCCCCACTACAGGCAATGCCTTTCTTTTTTTTAAATTTTTTAATTTTTTAATTAAGATTTTATTTATTTGCAGAGAGAGGAGAAGAGAGGGAGAAAGTGAGGAAGAGAAACATTAACGTGAGAGAGATAATGGCTGTTTGTCTCGCATGCGCCCCAAATGGGGGCCTGGCCCGCAATCTAGGCACGCGCCCCAACTGGGAATCAAAGCGGTGACCCTTCAGTCCGCAGGCCGGCACTCAATCCACTGAGCCACACCAGCCGAGGCTATTTCTTTGTCCAAGATGGCAGACCCAGCCAGGTCCCTAAGGTTACAAGGGAAAAAAATCTTTTATTTATTTTTAGAGAGAGTGGAAGAGAGAAACAAAGAGAGAAAGAATCATCGATGTGTGAGAGTAACATCAACGGGTTGCCTCTTGGCCCGCAACCCAAGCACGTGCCCTGACTGGGAATCGAACCAGTGACATTTTGGTTCACAGGCCGGCACTCAATCCACTGAGCCACACACCAACCAGGGCCCAGGAAAAAAATCTTAAGAAAAAAATCAAGTTATGATTTGAAAAAAAGATAAGTGTGGTGAGCCTGGACTGAAATATAAGAATCAGAGTACAAAGCCAAACATATCTGTGGGAGATTTAATTTTTCAGAGGGAAACGTACTGCTTAAAAATCTAGTGTAGACAGGCCCTCTTTAATACCTGCCCATCCCTAACAAGATGCGTGCATGTGACAGTAGCGAAGTCTCATTATCAAATTTAGAAAATACATGTACTGGCCCACCTGGACTATAATGGTTTGAAATAGAAACCAACATAGAAATGATCAATCTTAAGCAGCAGAATAATGAGACACGTAACCAGCATATAACCATCAGCAACATGAGTCAGTACTTTGTGCAAGGCGAAAAAAAAAAAATCTTGAAAGTACAATAAAATAATCCTTGGGGGGGGGGGAGAACTGAAATTTTTAAAAGGGGGTGATGTGAGCAGGCCAACAATAACAAAAAAGGCCCCGGCCAGGCCCCAGGCAACCAGACCAGGCCTGGAATTAGTTCTGACTCGCCATTCCTGAAATTCCACTCTCCCAAGGCTTTCAGCTCTTCCTTCCCCAAGCTTTTTTTCTTTACCCATTTGGACCCGAAGGAGACTGAAGAGGACCCAGGGAGCTAGAGGAGGCAGCAGGCCCCCACAATGGGCAGAGACGAGGCCCCTCCGCAGTGCCCGTGGATAACTAAAGAACCAAGATTCACAAGTAACCAAACAGCTTGCGGGAAGGGACGACCAATTCCTCTCCTTCCCCAACCAACTGCCCAGAGCCAGAGACAGAGCGGGCAGGAATGAAATCAGATAGAAAGGATGGGCCAAGAACCAGGAAGGGGGGTGGGGACTGAAAGAATGACATGATCCTGTTAAAATGTCTCAGTCCCAGACAGCCAGGAGGCCTTGAAGGAGGCGACGAGGAGACTTTAAAAAAAGAACAAAACCAAGATGGTTGTGGGAGTGCCAAAGGAATCAAAACAAATTTCCCATCAGACTTCAGAACCACTGTAGTGAGAGCGGAGTGTCCTGTCTGCAAGCAAGCTTCAGGGCTGGCCCGCTGTGGCCGGTCTCCACCCTCACCTGGGGCCAAGCCTGTGGCCAGTCTCCCCCACCAGCCTCCCCCACCAGCCTCAGTCCTTCCTACGGCCTGCAACACACAGCGGCCACCCACGTGGGGCGGAGCAGTACAGCTCCTCCAAGCCACGCTGCTGCCAGGCAGCGGAATGGTCACCGCGATAGCAAAACACTAGAGGGGACTGAATTTGGGGAGGGGAGGCCACACACATTTCCATGAATGAAGAGAACTGGAGCAAAGGACATGAGATAGGAAAAGGGAACCAGAGAACTAGGTAAGCACAGAAACAACAGACATCATCATCAACCCCTGCGGCTGGAAGCCCTTCGCTACAGATGGCACGGTGAGGCTCCCAGGAGCCCCAGCAGATTCATTAAGACAAGGCGTAATTATTCCCATTTTGCAGATGCAGGAGCTGAGGCTCAGAGACTTGCGTAAAGTCGGCCAACAAGGACCAGAATCCAGGCTCCCGGAGACACGCCTGCCCCAAGAAGCAGAGGCTCCCCAGGTGATGGCCTGTCATTCCCAAAGGGAAGCAGCTGCCTTCGGCCTCGGCCTCGGCTTGTTGTTCCCGGCGCCTGGTGCTGTCGGTCCGGCTCTGCCTTACACGGGCAGCAAGCACAGCCTCGCAGCGGAGAGCCACCCTGGATCCAAGCACAGGGGCCTGGGACCACAGCCCAGGTCTATTCCGTCCTCGAGGGCCCCGAAGGCCACAGTCCCACCCTCGTCTCCCCAGAGGCCCGGCCCTGAAGAAGCAAGTGGCCACCGCGGAGCCCAGCACCTGTGGCATCTGCAGGATGGCTGCGCTCTGTGGTGGCACCTCCAGAGGCCAACTGCCACGCCAGAACTTGACAGCAATTACACAAACAGCCGTAGGAGGAACACCTATTGAGCACCGTGTGCCAGGCCCTCTGCTCGCTAGGCCTTTCACCACCTTCCCAACCCTACGAGGTAGAGAATGCAATGTCCCTACTGATGCCCCAGGGTTCACTGACAGAAGCAGGACGGGCACCCCAAAGCCTGCACCTGCCCGTCCCACCTCCCGCCACAGCGCTGTGCCCCGACAAGCCTACACGGATTTACAGAAGAAACCCCACCACGACTTCAAACGGATGGGTTCCCAAAACCGAACTGGATGATAATGTATAAAGCCACATAAAAATGCACATAAAACCTTAAAGGGAAAAAAAAAAAAAAAATCTCAGGGACGGTTAACAACCCTGTAAACCAAAGGCTTTTAAAGGTTTCTGCCAGGCAGCCATTTAGCAAATGACACACTCCAGAGAGCCTCCCAGCCCCCTTTCCTCCACTGTCTCCGAGCGAGCCATCCCCCTGAAAAACACCCCCTTCTCGCCTCAACGTGGGCTCGGGCCTCCCACGAGGTGTACAGAGACACAGAGGGAAAGAAAGAAGAAAACACCTTCCAGCGCTATGTTGGCAAATCCACTCTCCCGAGGCCCACGATGTCAGCAGCGCCGTTGCTTACTCACAGGAGGGGGGAAAGGCAGGAAAAAAATAAAAACCCCATCTGGCAGGCCCTGAGCAGCGACATCCTGTTTATTATTAAACATTTTCAGCAATAGAGCACTAAGCATTTTCAAAACCACCCTCCTGTGCCCGCACGGCAACCGCGGCCGAGACGTCGGGCTGTGGTCGCCCCACCCCACCCCCCCACGCAGGCCAGCAGCCCCCGGCCACCAACTTCAGCGATACTGGGGCGGGGGGGGGGGGGTGCGGCGAGGAGACTGCCAGCCCCACGCCCCGAAACGGCTCTGCGGCCCAGAGGGTTGCCCGACTCTCGGATCCCACCTCCGGGGTGGTTTTAAGAGAGCCGGAGGCGGGGGGCGGGGGCGCAGGAGGACCGTCCCCGACATCCCCAGCCCACACTGGCGGTCTGTCCGCCGGACCCCGGGGGCGGCAAGGCGACTCCTGGGCCCGGGGGTAGCGCTCCGTACCACCAACCCCTGACCCCGGGAGCGTCCCGGGAGCGTCCCGGCCGCGCTGCGCCCGAGCCCGGCCTCCGGGGGCCGCCCCGACCCCGCCGCCCGCCGCCCGAGCCGAGGCCGCGCGGCGCCGCCACAACAATGGCGAGCGGGCCCGGCCGCCCGCCTGAGGCCCGGCCCCGCAGCCCTCGCCCGGCCGACGGGCCAACGGCGGCGGCGCGGGGCGGGCCGCGCCCGGCGCGCTCGCGGACAAAGGTCGGCCGGGCCTGGGGCTCACCGCTGTCAGTCAGCGCCGCCGAGACAAAGCCGGGCCGCGCCGCCTCGGCGCCTCCATCTTAGCGCTGCGCCCGCCCGCCCCGCGCCCGCGCCCCGGGCCCACCTGGTCTGGTTCCGCGGGCGACACTGGGCCGGGCGATGGCGGTCGGGCGGCGGTCGGGCGCGGAGGCGGCGGGATGGCGGCGGATTGCGAGGCGGCGGCGCGGCTGCTCGCTCGCTCGCTCGCTCGCTCCCTCCCTCCCGGCTCGCTCGTTGCTCGCTCGCTCGCTCGCTGGAGCCTCGGAGCCTGTGTCTCGCCGCTCGCCTCCCTCTCGCGCGCCGCTCCCCGCCCCCCGCCTGCCGCCACCCCCGCCTCCTCCGGCCTCCTCCCGTCGTCGCCGCCGCCCGCAGCCGCGCCGCCGCCCGCGCAGCGCCCCCTGCCGCGCCTCCCGGGATCGCCGGCGCCCGCCCGCGGGCCTGGGGGGCTGGGGTCCCGAGGAGGAGGAGGGCCGGAGCAGGGGGTGAGGGGGCGAGAGAACAGGGGCTGCGGGGTGGGGGAGGAGCTCCGGGAAGACGAGAGCGTCCCGAGAGACGAGGGAAGCGAGCCGGCAGAAGGGCTCCGGGGCTCCGAGGCGCGGAGGGTCCGGGGAGCGGAGGGGGAGGGGCGGAGACCTGGGGGAGGGGTCGGAGCGAGCCACGGGCGAGCGGACCGGAAGCGGGGGCCTGGAATGGAGGGGCCGGGGCGGGGGAGCCCCGGCACAGGGAGTGCGGGCGGGGGTGGGGAAGGGGCGCGAGCCGGATCCCCGCCCCCTCCCCGCTCCGAACTGCAGCGCCCCCGGACAGAGCCGGAGCGCAGATTCCTCTGATCGAATGCGAGTGCGATAGACGCACGGAGCAGAAGCAGAAATGGTACATTGTTAATTCAAAAGCAAGGTTGTTACACGGTACAGCGACTTTACCCCATTTTTGTCAAAAGGAAAATAATAAACCCATCCTCCGAAGTGGGTATCTGTGGGGAGACCAAACAAAAGGTCTGGGAGGATATACTGGGCTGAGTCACCTTGGCGGTCGGAGGTCGGGCAGAGGTCAGGAGCACTAAGGAGGATTCTCCCTTCTTAGTCTAGGTAAGTTGGCCATTAAAAAAATACACAATTTGGAAAAGCAAAGACAGAAGGGTTGGGGACCTGGAATCCAAGCCATCCGGCTCCCCCTCGCCTGCCTTGTCCACACACCCCGCAGCCAGCCCTGCCCTCTGCGGCTTGGCCCGACGGGGGCTGTCTCATTCACTCTCAACAGTTGAGAAAACGGAGACTGAACAGTAACTTGCCCGCGGCCCCAGAGCTAAACCTGGGAGCAAAGTGAGCCTGCTTCCGCCCAACCACCAGGGATATGCGAGCCCTGAGCACAGTGCCTGGCACATGCTGGGCACTCCGTAAGTACAGGCTGGCTGTTTGAACGAAGGGAGTCTCTGGCCCTTGACCTTCTGGGCTGTGAGGTAAGGAACCCTGGGACTCGCTAAGAATCAGATTACCTTTTTTTGTTTTCTTTTTTTCAATTACATGACAAGAGAGAATACAGGAAGAAAAGCTTGACGACCCTTGAGTGCTGTAGAAGGTGAGGAAATAGTAAAGACGACATGGCGGGAGAAAGGTCAGCAAGGGCTCTACTCCTCTGGCAGAGCTGGAAGGGCAGTGATGGCTTCCGGGGACAGCGAGGGTTGCCAGGTCCCTGGGAGTGAAAATGACAGCAGGTGCCCCAGTTACACCAAAAACCCCTAGTGTTTTTGTCCTGGGTTCAGGAAATCCTTTTCTTTCTGCACTTCTCTGGGGTGACAGCCGAGACAGGTGCTGTTTACTGAGCACCTTTCCTGGGCAGCATGCTAAGCACTTTGCAAGAGAGAACTTGTAAATATTTGGGAGATGGTTCTTATTGTTCACACTATGGGTTAGGAAATTGAGGTCAGAAGTTCAGTGACCTTTGCCAAGGTCACAAAGGAGGGAGGGGGCCAAGGATTTGAGCCCAGCAAAGCCAGTCTTGGAGGTCTGAGCCTTTCCTAGGGGAGGGCAAGGCTAAGATGCCGGGATGGGCATAGAGACCATTGTCTGGGGTCTGAGGCTGTCAGCCAGAGCTGGCTCCTTGGGTTCCTCCAGGGTCTGAAGGTGCCCACTCCACAGCCAACCAGAACTCAGCACCCAGAGAGCAGAGAAAGAGGAAGGAAAGGCCCGAGCATGAGGGCTGGATCAAGGCTGGACCTTCAGGTCAGGTAGCCCCAAAGAAACTCCCCACGAGGTATGGGACACATTCAAGGAGGCGTTTTGTATTGTCAAAGTTACGCCAAGGAGCCCCGGCTGGCATGGTTCAGTGGATTGCGTGCGAGCTGATGAGTCGCTGGTTCAATTCCCGGTCAGGGCACATGCCTGTGTGGCGGGCCCGGTCCCCAGGTGGAGTGTGCTAGAGGCAACCTATCAATGTGTCTCTCATACATTGCTGTTTCTCTCCCTTTTTCCCTTCCTTCCCCTCTCTCTAAAAGTAAATAAAAAAAAATTTTTTTTTAAAGTTACACCAAGGAAACAGCAACTCTGGAGCAGGAATATTGAAAGAATGTAAGGAATGAGTGGACCAAGCTGCTCAAAGCTGGGGAGAGTTGGCATGAACCAATGAGCAAGAGTTCATTTCGTTTTTATTACTTTTTTCCTCTTAAATATGAGGAAACTTGCAACTCTGCTTATGGGTGGAGACATCTTTTTAGACTCCCCAGGGGGAATTGACCCCTCCCTCCCTGCCTAAAGCCGATTTTATATAAACATAATTTTCCCCACAAATGTGATCACTGTCTTTTGTTACCCTGAAATTTAATGTTTTGGTAAAAGGCTTATAACTTTCTCTTTATCCATGATTTTCTTTTCTAAACCACGTTTTGGCTAGAGGCGGGTCTCCTTTGCATTAATTTCACAAGGAATCTGGAATGCCCTGTCATTGGTCAGATGTGGATTCTGTGTTTAAAAAGAAAAGGAAAGAAAAAAAAAAGACTCATCTGGAAAGCAGCCTTCCTGTGCCTCCTCTTTGTTCCCTCCCCTTTCCTCAGGCTTCTTCTTCTCTAACCCCAGGGACACTTCCACAGTCCCTGTCTCAGTCTCGGTCTTGCTGTGGTTGTCTTGTCTCTGTCCCCTACAAGACAAGGAGCTCCTCCAAACAGTCACCGAATCATCCATCTTTTTTTTTTTAACTCCCCAGCCCCTAGCACACAATCTGTGGCAGGTAACAAAACAAGTGAGTAGCGAGAGGCTAAAGGAGAGAGAAGCTGGAGACTTGGGGAAGGGCTCCGACCCCTGCTGGGGCTATGGCCGGTGTGGCCTCAAAGGGAAGCCCAAGAACAGCTTCCCCTGGTCCGTTACCGGGAGACCCTGAAGACTTTGCTGGGCTTCTCTTACCCCTCCAGCAGTAATTGTTAACCATTTATAGACACTTTTAGGTGAGAACAATAAACCACAGACAGGTTTAGTGACGTGTCTGAGTTCACACAGGGAGCTGGTGACAGAGCAGAGAGAGAGCGCGCTGGGAGAGAAAATGCACCCCGGGCGAGGGCTTAAGCCAGCACCCGCTTCCCGAGGACCCCGCCTCCGCTCCATGTTTTTTTGGGGCAGAGGGTTTGTTATCACACCATTTCACAGATCAGTAAACCGAGGATCCACGACCCCTTCACCCGCCGCGGCTGGCTGCCAGACGCTGAGTCATGCCGCTGTGTTTGGGAGAGCCTTTCCTGTCATCTAGACCCTAGAAGGCCCCGGCATGTCCGTGTCCTGCTGCAGGGAAAGGAAGTAGAAGGTCACTTAACACTGTGAACACAAACACAGCCAGTCTTTAAAGCTCTGACCCAGGCACAGAGCCCAGGGGACGCCTCGGAGACCTCTCACACGGGCCCTGTCTGACATCAAGGTCACGCCCCAGCCACTGAGTGTAGTTCATAGCACGGCCATGCACACAGAGGCCCAGCCAGCTAGCCTAGGTCTTTCAGGGGGGCCTGTCCAAGCCAAAGCCAGAAGCAGGCGCTGGCACGGGGCCCTTCTGCCAGGCTTGGGGTCAGACAGACCTCAGTTAGATCTGTCTCTCTCCTGACTTTCTGGGTGTCTTTCGACAAGTGCTGGAATTCTCCGAGCCTCCGGAAACTGGGGAAGAGGGTTATTGGGAGGATTGAACGAGACGATGTGCTTGCCCGGCATCCCAAGCGGGCACCCGGCAGGCATTTCGCGCACGTTGCTTACTGCTGTCATTCCTTCCTGCTCGCAGACGCACCCCCGCCTCCCTCGTCGGTCATCAGTTGTGGTGCAACAAACAGACCCGAAGCTCGGAGGCTCCGAACAACCACCATTTGTTATTGCTCATGATTCAGTGGGTTTCGAGGAAGGTTCTTCTGTTGCGCCTGGTATTGACTGCGGTCAGTGGTGCCCCTGAGCTGTGTCTGCGTTGCCGAGGTGTCTCACCTTCCAGGAGTCCCCCTGGCGCCTCTCTGACAAAATAGTCTGGGTTTCCCTATAGCATAGCAGCTGGGTTCCAAAGGAGAGAAAGCATCAGCTCACAGGCCTTGTAAGGATGTCACGTCTGATGCGCTCCTTTGGCCAGAATGAGTCTCAGGACCAGCTTAGACTCAGGGGAGGGGGAGTAACCCCACTACTCCCCCATGGAAGGAGCAGCATCCTTGTACGTGGAGGGGGAGGTTGGCAAATTACTTGGAGGTTACCTCCCCTGCTCTTGGGACCCTTCGCTTTTCCCCACCCCAGGCCTTAACCAAACCTCCACTCATTCTGTCTAATAAAGACATTCTATCCAACTGCAAAAAACTTTACTGAACTCTGTAATGGCAAGACCAGTCCGAATGCTGAGAGATGGCAACAAGAGAAATAAATGATCTCTATGCTCAAAAAGATCCCAAGTTCAGGGGCATTCAAAACAAAACAACAACAATAAAAACTGCAACTTATCAAGCTCTCACCACCGGCCAGACGTGGGCAGCAGATGGGTCTGAATCGCCGGTGCTGGCCAGCTCTACAGCTCCCTCTTGGCCCAGAGGACAGCGGGTGACACGCACGCAGCTCGCTCGCAGCGTGGTCCAGGAGTGTGCGGCCTGCAGCGTGGGCAGCGACCGCATGTGCCAGGATTCCGGGACAGGCCCACTTTCCTGCTCTCCGCACCTGTTCTCCGAAGCACAACTGTGCTCATGCAAGAGAGATAGAGAGAGAGAGAATCTCCATTTGAGTTCAGAAAATGTGGTCATATTAACTGGAGGGGGAAAAAAACAATAGTCCAAGGAGAAATGGATCCCAGCTGGGGAGATGGAGGGAGCCCTCCAGGTGCAGGTGCCTTGACGCCAGGCTTTGAAGGAAGAGTGGAGAATTTAATCCAAAGAGACTGGGGAAGAACATTCCAGATGGACGGGCCAGCTTGAACAAAGGCCTGGAGTTGGGAGCGTCTGGGCACTGGGAGAGGCTGCAAGCTGGCGGGTGGCCCCATCCTGGGGAATGTGCATTCCACCAGGGGCAGGGGCCTCGAGCTAAAAATACAACACTTGGGTCTGAACAGGCAGCAGGGGGCCCGCCGCAGACCTCAGCGCTCACAGCAGGGTTTGGAGGACAGCATCTGAGTTTCAGAAACCCACACACAAGAACTAAAGTCCATCTCCTCTCACACCTGATTGTAACCAATTGGAATTCGCCCTCCATTTTCCAAGGGAAAGACCCTGGGGCTGGGGGGAGGAGGGAAAGAGCTGGACTGGAGAAAAAAAAGAAAAGTGGGGGTAAGATTTTGAACTTGGCTCCTTCAGCTAAGAAAAAGCAGCAAGAAGATGCTGAGGGATGGGGCTTGGGGAAGGAAAGGAGGGAAGAGCCAGCTCTCTGAGGAAGCTCCCAAAGGAAGCACGTGGGCAGCAAGCTCGGGAGGCCGCCCTGTCCACTCGCCACCTGCCCAGGACAGGGTCTTCGGGTCCTGGGCCTCCTCCCCAACGAGTTCTTCAGAACCTCCCTTGGATAGACCCCAGGAAGCCACACCCACTGATGGAGCTGATAGGTGAGGAAGAGGAGGTAGGATAGAGGGGAGTCCTTGGCAAGAGCATTTAGGAGTCAGTCTTGCTTCCGTGGCCGGTATCTCAAAAATGTAGGTACTGAAGAAACAAAAGATCTCCGACACTAACTTGACTTCAAGAAAGTGAGACCTGACGGGTGTGGCTCCAGTGGCTGGGCATTGTCCTGCAGAGCAGAAGGTTGCTGGTTTGATTCCCAGTCAGGGCACACGCCTGGGTTGCGGGTTCAGTCCCCAGTAGAGCACGAACGAGAGGCTGTCTCTCACATCGATGTTTCTCTTCCTGTCTTTCTCCCTCCCTTCCCTTCTCTCTAAAAATAAATAAATAAAATATCTTTTTTTTTTAAATAAAGAAGAAGAAATAAAGAAAGTGAGAAGAGGAGATGCTGGCCTGTTAGCTCCGTTGGTTAGAGCATCATCCTGATAATGCCAAAGTTGCGAGTTTGATCCCTGGTCAGGGCAGGTACAAGAATCAGCCACTGATGCATAAACAACTGTAACAACAAATCCATGTATTCTTTCTCTCTCAGTTTCCCTCCTTCCTTCTCCCTTTCTCTCTCTCTCAAATCAATTTTTTAAAAAAGTTAAACATAGAATTATCATATGACCCACCAAGTCCACTCATAGGTTTCTACTTAAAAGAATTGAAAATAGGTGTTCACACAAAAACTTACACGTGAATACTCATAGCAGCATTATTTACAATAGCCAAGAGGTGGAAACAACCCAAATGCGCATCAACTGATCAGTGGATAAAACGTGGCAGGTCCATACTGAAGTATTATTCAGCCACTAAAAGTAATGAAATTCTTAAAAAAAAATTTATTTATTTATTTTTAGAGAGGAAGGGAATGAAAAAGAGAGGGAGAGAAACATCAATGTGCTAGAGATTCATCCATCTGTTGCTTCTCACACGCCCTCATCTAGAGATCTGGCCTGCAGCCCAGGCATGTGCCCCAACTGGGAATTGAACTGGTAACCTTTCAGTTTGCAGACTGGCACTCAATCCACTTAGCTACACTAGCCACAGCTGAATTTCTTTTTTTAAACCATTTTTTAAATTTTATTTTTCAATTGCAGTTGACATTCAATATTATTTTGTATTAGTTTCAGGTGCACAGCATAGCGATTGGACAGTCGAATACTTGGCAAAGTGTTCCCCCTGATATTTCCAGTACCCACCTGGCACCGTACATGTAATGGTTATTACAGTATTATTGACTATATTCTGTATGCTCTCTTCCATGCTATAACATGAATGGACCTTGAAAACATTATGTTAAGGGAAAGAAGCCAGAAACAAGAGGCCACATGTTGTATGATTCCATTTACATGAAATGTCCAAAACAGGCAAACTCAGAGAGACAGAAGCAGATTAGCGTTTGCCGGGGGATGGGAGGAGGAGGCTGGGGAGTCTCCGTGTAATGGATACGGGGTTTCCTTCTGAACCATTGTGGAGCCAGACAGGGGTGACGGTTGCCCGATGTGGCGCATGCACTGTATGTCACTGACTTGCACACTTTAGAAGTAGTTCAAGCGGGCCCTGGCCGGGTGCTTCAGCTGGTTGGAGCATCATCCCGTACACCGAAAGGTGGCAGGTTCAATCCCTGGTCAGGAAACATACCTAGGCTGCGGGTTCGACCCCTGGTTGGGGCGTGTTCAAGAGGCAACCAATTGATGTGATCTCTCTCTGTCTCCTCTCTCTCTCAAGAAATTAATATACATGTCTTTGAGTGAGGATTAAAAATGAAAAAGGAGAGGGAAATAATTAAAGAGGCTAAGGAAATCGTGTAAGTGTTCTAAAGAGGATATATTAAGAACGATGGGCTGCGATCACAGCGAGCCCTTCTCTCAAGGGCTGGGTGTACCCCACGGAGGGACAGCACAGACGAGGGGAGGGGCAGGGCAATGACATGCCCCGGGGGCCCAGGTGTGGGATCTAAAGCACAGCAAGAATAATGAGACACTTGGGCTTCCCTGGGCTATTGTCCCCCAGGTCAGGGGCTGCGACAGTCCTTCCAAGCAGCAAACAATAGCTTTTCCCAGCTGCTGGTCCCCTGTCCCAGCCCTGAGAGGCTGAGCTGAGTCACTCCTGTAATTCTTCCCATCCTTGCCGCGGACGACCAGTGAAATGCCAGCTGCCCATCTTGCCAGGTCTTTATTAATGCCTCCGGCCAAGCTCCTTGCTGGTCCAGAATACGATCTGGCCCCTCCTGACCTCTCCAGCCTCATCTCTCACCTCCTCACTTTGCAGAGGCATAGCTTTCTCTCGCCTCCAGGCTTGGGACTCACTGTTCCTTCTGGTAGAATTACCCCCCTGCCCCACCCCAGCCTCACACAGCCTCCTTTGCCTGGGTAAATCCTACTCAGCCGTTAGGACTCAGCTTGGACAGTACCTCCTTTTTTTTTTTTTAAGATTTTATTTATTTATTTACAGAGTGCGGGGAGGGGAGGGAGAAAGAGAGGAAGAGAAACATTGATGTGGATGTGCGAGAGAAACATCAGTTGGTTACCTCTCGCAGACCCCTAACCACGGGGGACCTGGCCCACAACCCAGGCATGTGCCCCAACAGGGAATCGAACCGTTGACCTTTCAGTTCACAGGCTGGAGCTCAATCCACTGAGCCACACCAGCCAGGGCTGGACAGTGCCTCCTTTAAGAACCCTTCTCTGTGAATGCCCACCTGCAAACTGTCACTGCACAAGCTTCCCTACTCTGACCACTCGTTCAACACAGGACAGGATAGCATGGCTTCCAAGACAGAAGCTTCTGGACGCTGTTGAACTACCTTACTTCCCATCAGACTGTAAGGTTCTCTGGGCTGGGAAGCGGTTTGCATGTTCACCACTATGTCCCCAAGTCTTACACAATGTCTGGCGTGGAGTAGGCCTCAATAAATATTTGCTAAATCAATGAGTAAATGAAGGAACAAAGGAATCCATAGAAAGGAGAAGGGAGGAGAAAAACAGGTGGGATAGGAATGCAATGAAGCAGGAAACAACCTTTGCACCTGCCTGTGGACACTTAATGTCTCATTTCATGGGTACCGCAGGAGGAACTGGGCTCTGTGGATGGGTGCAGAGGCTGCGTGAGGGCACAGCAGAGACACAGCTTAAAGAGGGGCTTGAAATGTCATCGGAAACAACACGCCCTCGCCGGGGCGTCCAACCTTTTGGCGTCTCTGGGCCTCACTGGAAGGGGAAGAGTTGCCTTGGGCCACACATTAAATACAGAAACACGAACGAAAACTGACGAGCAAAATAAAGGGGTTTTTTTTGTTTGTTTGTTTGTTTGTTTTAAGGTTTTAAGTAAATTTACGATTTTGTGATAGGCTGCATTCATAGCCATCCTGGGCCCGGGCCGCAGGCTGGACACCCCTATGAAGGTACAATTAATATTGTGCCAACTAAACCAAAAGTGTCAAGGGATAAAAATTAAATAAGTCAAATTGTACAGTGATAATAGAAATGACTGTGTAACAGCTGTGACAAACAACCTCAGCGTTTCAGTGGTGCATCGCCACAAAAATTTATTTTTTATTCCCCTTCCAAGTGGCTTTTTCTGGTTGAGCAGCTCTGTTCCAAGTGCTGTTGCAGGGATTCAGAACACTCCCACCTCTGGTTCCACTATCAATGGTGGCGGTGCAAGCCAGGAAACAGACAGAAAGGCAGGCCTGGAAATGTGCATGGCACTCCTGCCTACACTCCATTGGCCAGAACTCAGTCTTGTGGTCCCACCTAGCTGCACGGGAAGCTGGGACTTGTAGTCTAGTGGTGTGTCCAAAAGAAAGTGGGGATGGCCGAACACGTGGTAGTCTCAGTCACAGCTCTTATCTAATGAGGATCTACTAAATGTCAGGCACCGTGCTCAGTAAGTTACACACACGGGGTCATTTTATCCTCACATCAGCTCTCATTTACAGAGGAGGAAACGGAGGCTCAGCAAGTTTCAGTAAATTTTATGAGGGGAAAGGCTCCTATGGGGAGAATCAATGTGGAACCCGATCTTTCCAACTCAAAGCCAGTAACTGAAGAGAAGTAAGGACAGATAACACTAGTAAGCCGCTAGCTACCTGCTTTGAGCTTATACCTGCCCCCTCAACATCATCACCATTGACGAAGTGCTAATTTTGGGTTAGGGTTTTTCTAAGCACTTTCATGTTAACTCACCCGATCCTCACAAAACCCTATGAAACAGATACCGTTAATACCCTTATTTTAAAGATGATGAAATTGCAGAGATGCGAAGTGACTTGGCTGAGATCACTCTACTAGTACCCAGGAGAGACAGAACTCAAACCCAAGCAGTCTGTCTCCAGAGTCTACCTGTAAATTTGCCCTGCTCCGGCTCTCTGCAGACAACAAAAGGAGTGATTCTAGGGCAGGGTCTCCACAGTGAAGCTCTGGTAGCCTGGGGAGGGTGTGGGCTGGGCCCTTGGGGTGCAAGAGGGAAATATGATCCTTCTATTTAAGCTTCTCTGTATTCTTTTGAAAAAAACCAGAGAAACATTAAACTTTACTAATATGTACATTTTATATAGCGTGACCCCGGCGTCCTCACTCAGCTGAGGATCAATCTGGATAATACATATAGATTAGTAAAATTTCACATGCTTTAAGTTTTTAAAGAATAGATTTTTAAGGTCAGTTTTTAAAGAATACACATATATAAAAAGTGTCACCTGCAGTGCTTGGATAAATTCGTCGGTGTGGTATATTTAGTTTTAATTAAACGAGCTTTCACAACGTGGACGAGGAGTTTTAATAGACACTTGTAAAGAAAGGACACCCACGTTAGGTACTACTGCCCTAAAAGCCTCAGGCTTCCTCACGCATGCCCAGAGCCTCTACTTTGCAGCGTAGAAGGCGGGACCTTGTGGCCACACCCCTTTTCTTTTCCCTGCCGCCTTTTATTTCAGAGGCATCACTGGCACCTTCACCTTGTGATTGGGCGAGCCACTAGTGATTGGAGGCACGCGATTGGACGAAGTCACCGCCTCTCGTCCTGTGGCAATCTTCGATTGGCCGAAGTGCTGCAAACCTTCACGTCCATCAGGCAAAGACAAGAGAAAGAGACTTGAGCGCCAGGAGCTTGTTTGACCTTGCGACCCGAAGGCAGAGGAGGGGGTGTCGAGAGCCCGGGCTTCGGGCGTTGCGGATGGCAGCTGCCGCCCCAGGAGGGACTGGCAGAGGTGCCGGCGGGAACCTTGGTTGGGCGGATTGCGATGAAGCAAGCCATGGTCTGACACAGGACCCCCGGCAAAATCCCTAGCCTGCCGCCGAGCCTGGCTAGCCATTACTGGTTCAGAACCCTGGATTGGAGGCTTCTGCGGACGGACACAACCCGTCAGGAAGTTACAAAAAAATCAAGGCTGGCCCAGCAGGTGGAGCTTCTGCTGTAGTGGAATGACCCACATGCAGAGATTTATGAGCAAAAGAAGTGGAAGAAAACAAATAAAAAAGCTAACTGCTGACAGCGAGGGCTCTCAGCCTACAAACTCATCTGCAGAACCATGTTGGGGAATCACAAGACACTTGTCCAAGGGAGAGAGATCCAGGAGAAATGTGACCTGCAGAAATCTGTGCGTAGCTTCCTATGTATGAAGCTCTATGATCTGTGGACAAAGAAACCCTATCCTTGTAGAAGAGAAAGAACATCTGTGGGAAGAGCTTATCCACAAAGATCATCATGAAGTGAAGTGAAATGAGGGACTTGCAAGAAATGCACTACTGCAAAACGCCCTACATTTCTCAGGATCAAGATTTGTTACATGTGAGGTCTGAGGCCCAGGAGAGACCCAACTCACTTTCTGAGAGGTTTCCCACAGGCTTGCTCCAGTTCTCCGTGACTCACAGGCTGCTTGTCAGTGTGATAAAGACAGACCTTGGCAAGAATGGCAACAGCCTCAAAATTGGGCCGAATGTCCATGTTATCAGAGATAAAGCCACAGAAAGAGATAATGGTAGAGCCTACCTGGGCTGCTGCCGGGTTCCCTGTGGTAAACTGAGGTTGACTTGCTGGTGTAGTGGAGACAGATCCCTGTAAATAGCCCACCCTACCCTTGCTGAGCAAGGGCAAGGTACCACCAAAGGGCGTAGTGACAACAAAAGGTGGACTCCACTCAGCTGGTCACCTTCATGATAGTATCTCCAAGGGACCATGGACATAGCGAGGCTAATGCAGATAAAGGGGTGCAACATGGATAGAAATAAGGTGACTTTGAGGGGTTTGAAAATACTCCCAAATCAGGTCCAGATCATTATAACCAGGGAGATAGAAACAGAGGAGATTGTTCTTGTTCTATCAGTGTATGTCTACCCGAAACATGCGCCTGAATTTCCACTGAGGTTAAATTGCTAAACAAAATATTCTTTGTGTTCTTCAGAACCATCAGGGGCTGTGCAGGCTGAAATAATAGTAACAAACACGGCACAGATAGCTGGTTCTCTCAGTCTGCATCCGGGCCTTGTACAAAAGCACTACATACACTAGTTAGTTCATTAAATCCTTACAACCCTATGAAGCAGGTACTGTTATTACAAGCCCAGTTTAGAAACGGAGAAGCTAAGGGCCAGAGAAGGTAAACATTTCCAGCTAGTCAATGACGGAGCTAGGGTTTGAACCCAGGCAACTGACCACACAGCCTCAATTTTCAATCATTTTGCTACACCACCTTCCCAAGGTGACACATGGACATGCTGTGGCCAAAAACGGCAGTACAGTTATACCATGGCATGTTTTGTATAATTTTGGTAGGAGACATAGCAATATTAAAACATCAGTATTTGCTTTCTCAAAGCGGACCCAATAAGTAAGTTGTTAACAGTAATAAATGAGAATCTATAAAAATGTAAGGATGAGAGTCTATGAACTCTTACTTACCCTGATCAGGTAACTGATAAGTTACAATTTGTGAACATGATAGGCCCTTTCAAAACAATATCTTAATCATACCAATTATTTCAAATTAGCTTTCCAGATAACCAAAGTGAACCCTTTAAATTCTAAAGTTGTTGTATCTTAAATAGCAAGCTGAGTTTAAAAAAAAAAATCTATCTTAAATAAAGGACTTTGGACGTGATTAACCTCCTCTTGATAGCTTAGCACTGTTAGTGTGTAGTGCAGTCCTGGGCAAGACGCTGCCCTGTTCTTTGGATTCTTATCACCTTGACATCTAGCGGCTGGGCAAGCCCGAGGCGGTGGCGAGGCCGCCAGCCTGCCCTGTCCGCTCCCACCACCACACGTGGCTCATAAAGTGCCTGGGGCTAAGAAACCAAATACCTTTGTTAGAAATTACCTTTTAAAGAGATAGTGTCATTTAGCATAAGGTTTTTATGAGAGTAATTTCTTCTCCCTGGCAATCTTTTTTTCACCCTTTATTTCTAGTTTTTTAATATGATGCGAAAGTCAATGCTGCCAGAAGATCACCAGCAGATAAGCAGTTTACGTGGGTACTTACCTGCTAATCACCTGGCAAGTTTTCCTCACAGTATAAGCTGGAGACTCCTATTTATGAAAGGCTCAATTACTTGAGGCTTTAGGATTAACAACAACAACAACAAAAAGCCAGTTAATAAGTATTTCAGACTTTGCGGGCCCTACGGTCTCTGTTGCAATTAATCAACTCTCTGATGTTATAGTTCCAAAGCTATATACAATAAATAATAAAATGAATGTGGCCCTTTTTCCCAAAAAAAACTTTACAAAACCAGGCAGTGGACCAGATTTGGACCAAAGGTTGTAGTTTGCCCACTGCTGCTCAAACGTTGGAGAATCTGAAATCTTTGTAATCAAAAGTTTGCAAAGTACTTCACATAGTGTATAGTAAGCGCTGTCAGATGTGTGAAGAACCAACTTTGGGGCAGATCACGTGGATACACTTGCTTTGGGAAGACTCACCTTTGCTCCAGGTCAGCCGCAGTAAGGGCTCCATCTTCCCTGGCTTGGGGAAAGTTTCTGAAATCCACTCCAGAGGAATGAAACTTTTGTAGCAAGTAAAGGGGAAGTTCAGCATCTCAGTCTCTGATGTCAGAGAATATGCCAAAGCCTTGGGGTTGAGTCTTAAAAGTTTCATTTTCTATGCAGAGGAATTAGAAAAAACAAACTCATTTATCGATTTTAGAGAGAGCAAAGGAAACATCAATTTGTTGTTCCACTTTTTTATGCATTCATTGGTTGATTCTTGTATGTACCCTAACAGGGGATCGAACCTGCAACCTTGGTGTATCAGGACAGCACTCTAACCAACTGAGCTCCCCAGCCAGGGCCGATGCAAAGGAATTTTTGCTTTTGTTAAAAGACAAATAAAATAAAATAAAAAAGAGCTACCACTGGCCTGCAATATAGGTGGTGACTGGCAAAATCCTATTGGCAGAAGGCTTTTTTGTTAGTTGGTATGCAGTACTTCGTGTATTTTTCGGTGCTAGTGTGCAGAGTACTTATAAAAAACCTAAGTGTTCAGTTGCTCAGTGGGAGAAGGGCCCCAAGCCTCAACGAAGTCCCAACCTGCCTCTCTCCTTCTGGGATTCCCCCCCTCGGGGCATATCCCTTGGGCGCGCTGGATACACCAACTCATGCAGACAATAGGATGTCACAGAAATGGGAGACTGTGACTTCTGAGTTCAGTCATAAAACAAAACACTTTAGCTCCAGCCTTGCTCTTTCTCAGCTGCGAGGACACTCAAGCTGCTTCACGGAGGAGTCCCCAAAGCACGGAGTTGTCCTCCTCTTGATAGCTTAGCACTGTTAGTGTGTAGTGCAGTCCTGGGCCGTGACAAGACGCTGCCCTATTCTTTGGATTAGCACCGACTTGCCGGCCACGCAGGTGAGCCTGGGGAGCTGAATCTCCAGCCCCAGCGATGCCGGCGGAGGACTGCAGCCTCTCAGAGGCCCTGAGCCCCTTTCAGCCGCTTCCAAATTCCTGATCCACAGAAACTCTGGGAGATAACGAAGGTTTATTATTTCAGGAAACTGAACTTTGGGGTAAGGTATTCTGCGGCAGTAGATAACTAATACAGCTAGTATACAGAAATACAGTTATTGCTTTCTGTGTTGACTTTAGAGCTCGTGAGCTTTCTGCTAAGTAAGCTCCTTATCAGTTTCAATAACTTCCTCATAGATTCTTGGAATTTTCTATGTAGACAATTGTGTTCTGCCAAGAGAGATGGGTTTTTTTTAAAGATTAATTTTTTAATTTATTTTATTTTTTATTTTTTATTTTTTTGGAGAGAGGGAAAGGGAGGGCGAAAGAGAGGGAGAGACACGCGCCCCCTGGCCCACATCCCAGGCACGTGCCCTGACTGGGAATCGAACCAGCGAACTTTCAGTTCACAGGCCAGCACTCCATCCACTGAGCCACAATAGCCAAGGTAAGAAAGACCGTTTTATTTCTTCCTTTACAACCTGTATAACTTTCATTTATTTTTTACATTATTGCATTGGTAAGAGCAGACGTCCTTGCCTTGTTTTTGATGTTGGGAGAAAATGTTCAGCATTTCATCATCAAGAATGAGCTTAGCTGAAGGATATATGTAGGTGTTCTTTATCCAGCTTGAGAAAATTCCCTTCTGTTCCTAGTTTATTGAGAATTTTTTTTTTAAGTTATGACTTGATGCTGAATTTTCCAACATGGATGAAAAGCAAGCCACAAACTGGGAAAGAATATTTGCAAAACATGTATCCAACAAAGAACTTGTATCTAAAATATATAAAGAATATTTACAACCTCCAGAACTGTCACAAAATAAATTCCTGTGATTGAGGCCATCCAATCTGTGGTATTCTGTGGTGGTGGTCCCAGAAGACTAACACGGGAGGGGAAGAGAAAGAGAGAGAGAGAGAGAGAGAGAGAGAGAGAGAGAGAGAGAGAGACACACACATACACACACACACACACACACGAAGGAGGAGACTGTAGACTAAAAGACACAAAACCATATCCATCAGTTATGTATATTGTGCCACAATAAAAAAAAGTAAAACAAAAACCATAGCGACCGACCATGTTGTGACTTTGTTTGGATCCTGATTAATAATAATAATCTCGTACAATGATGCTATTTGTGAGACAACAGGATTTTAAACCAACTGGATATGGGATGATATTAAGGAAGTATTATTTTTAGGTGTGATATTGGTGGTGGTGTGCTTTTCAAAAGGGTCCTTAGGTTTGAGAGCTACATACAGAATTAGTTGGGGTGAAATGGTACAATGTTTGGGGTTTGTATTAAAATAATGTGGGAGTTGCCCTGGCTGGCGTGGCTCAGTGGATTGAATTCCGGGCTGCGAACCAAAGGGTCGTTGGTTGGATTCCGAGATGGGGCACATGCCTAGATTGCTCGCCGGGCCCCCAGTAGGCACGTGAGAGGCAACCACACATTGATGTTTCTCTCCCTCTCTTTCTCCTTCCTTTCCCTTCTCTAAAAGTAAAGAAATAAAATATTAAAATAAAATAATGTGGGAGTGAGGGACCGGGCTGGGTGTTGGGTTACATGGAAGTTCATTACACTACTCGGCTTATTTTTCCCCCCTCCATTCCCACTTGGCTGAAAGTTTTTATCATAAATCGATGCTGGATTTTATCAAATGCTTTTTCTACATCTATTGATATGATCATGTGGTTTGTATCTTTCATCTTGTTTATGTGGGGTATCGCATTTATAGATTTGCGGATTTTGTACTACCCTGTCTACTTTTGAATGTGCTTACAATCCTGTATAGTGCAGAGTAAAAAATAAAAAAGAAAGAAAGTTAACGACTCAGCTCTGGCCAAGTGGCTCAGTTGGTTGGAGCGCGATCCCACACCAAGGGGTCCAGTTCTTGGTCGGGGCACATACCTAAGCTGTGGGTTTGCTCTCCGGTCGGGGCGCGTATGGGAGGCAACCAATTGCTCACGTCAATCTTTCTATCTCTTTCTTTCTCTTCCTTCTCCTCTCCCTAAAATCAATAAACATATCCTCGGGTGAGGATTTTTAAAAAAATGGAAGAAAGTTAACAAGTCAAAGGTAACCACGAACAATTATGTAACTACTAGGAAGAATTTTAAGAAATAGCGCCTCGATTTGTTGGTCCTGGCGTGACGCTCTTCTCCCTTTCAGACCCACATGTCGTGATAAAGTGTCCTTCCCAGCTGCTGTGGACACTGGGGCCAAGTCTGGAAATGAACTGAATTTTTTGGAGTAGCTCTATTTAGTATGGAACCAAGAGTTAAAAGAATATATTATCATAGTCATCTTATTAAAATATTACTCACACTATTTAAAAGCAAGAGTTGAAATGTTTTTCTATGAGTCACAAAGAAAATAAAATGCAAATTATTTTTTAAAAATACTATTTATTTTACCCCACCCTTTAAACTTAATCTTCTTGTAGATTGTACACTGTATTATACTGACACGGTCAAGGGTTTCCAAGGTCCCCCAGGCGCGACAGGCTGCCTGGCCATCTGCCATCAGTGACTCAAGCCTTTCAAGTGTGGAGGCTTTGGGGCACTTGTCCAACGTCCAAGTTCACTGTGCAGCTGAGACCAGCGCCGCCTCTCACCCTTCCCGAGGGCAGTTGGGTGTGAGCGTAAACAACCGCAAGTCCACGTGGCCGTCTGGGGGCTGGCTTTCCATCTCCTCTTTCTACCAGCTTCTGTCGCGTCAGGAGCACACACCTTCATCTCCTGCCAGAACCAGGAGTCAGGTGGAACTGCAGAGATGATTGAGCACCAGGCAAAAGTCAGGCTCTTTAGGAGCGAGACAAGGACGTCTCTGTTGCCGTTTCTACTCAATGTTGTGCTGGAAGTTCTAGCCAGAGCAATTAGGCAAGAATGACGTGCAAAAAGCATCGGCATTGGAAAGAAAGAAGTAAAACCATCCCTATTCACAGGTGACATGATCTTATATGTAGAAAACCCTATAAGATACACACACTCACACACACACACACACACACACACACACACACACTAGTTAAAGCTAATAAATAAATTCAACAAAATTGTAGGACACAAAATCAACCTACAGACATCAGTTGTATTTCTATGTGCTAGCAAACAAGCAATTAACAATCCAAAAAGGGAATAAAGAAAGTTACTAATTATTTATAATAGCAGAAAAAGACATAAAATAGGAGTAAATTTAGCCAAATGGGAGATTTATGTGCTAGAAACCACAAAACACTGCTGAAAGATATAAAAGGAGGCCTGAATTAATGAAAAGACATCCCATGTTCATGGACTGGGAGACTTAATATTGTTAAGATGATAATACTGCCCAAAGCAACTTACAGATCCAATGCAATCCCTACCAAAATGTCAATAACTTTTTTGCAGAATGGAAAAAAAAATCTGAAAATTCATATTGAATCCCAGGGGCCTCAGACTAGCCAAAACAAACTTGGAAAAGAAGAACAAAGTCAGAGGATTCATATTTTCCTGATTTTGAATCTTACTGCAAAGTTACAGCAATCAAAAAGTGATGTTGGCTTAAGGGCAGATACACAGACCAATGAAATAAAATTAAGAGCCCAGAAATAAACCCTCACATCCATCGTCAGCTGGTTTTTGACAAGGGTGCCAAGACCGTCTGATAGAGAAAGAACAGTCTCTAATGAAAGGTGCTGGGAACACCGGATATCCACGTGCACAAAAATGAGGTTGGACCTGTACCTTATACCACACACAACATTTAACTCAAAATGGATGAAGACCTAAATTTAACAGCCCAAACTATAAAACTCATAGAAGAAAACACAAGGGGAAATCTGCATGGACCTTGGGTTAGCAATGGTTTCTTAAGGAACACCAAAATCACAGGCAACAAAGGAAAAAATAGATAAATTGAACTTCATTAATATGAAAATGTTTGTGCATCCAAGGACACAATGGAGAGAGTGAAAAGACAACCCACAGAAGAGAAGAAAATATTTGCTAATTACATATCTGATGAGGGTTTAATTGCCAGAATATATAAAGAAGACTTACAAATCAACAACAAAGAGACAAACAACCCAATGAAAAAGCGGGCAAAGGACTCGAATGGACGTTTCTGCAAAGAAGAGATACGAATGGCCCATAAGCAGACAATGCCCAGTGTCATTAGTCATCAAGGAAATGCCAGTCCAAACCACAATGAGATGCCACTTCACACCCACTAGGACGGCTACAATGTCAAAAATGGAAAATCACCCGTGTTGGCGAGGATGTGGAAAAATTAGAACCCTTGTCCGGGGCCATTGGGGATGTAAAAGGTGCAGCCTCTGTGGGACACAAACTGGGCAGTTCCTCAAAAAGTTAAACAGAGTTACCACAGCACCCAGCAATTCCACCCCCAGGCCTGTACCCCAAATTCCTGAAAGCCAGGACTCACGCAGATATGCACAGAAACGTCATCTGCAATAGCCAACCAGTGGACCACGTGTCCGTTGACAGATGAATGGATTATGTGACGTCACGCACAAACACACAATGAAATGCTATTCAGTTATACAAAGACATGGATTTCTGACACATGCTACAACACGGGCGAACTGTGAAAACACCGTGCTAAGTGAAACAAGCCAGACACAAAAGGGCAAGCAGCGTGAGTCCACTGGCCCGCCGTATCCACAACGGGTGAATTCACAGGGATAGACAGTAGGTAGGAGGCGAACAGGTCCTGGGATGCGGGGTGTAAGGAGCTACGGCTTAAAGGGCGCGGCGTTGGGGTCTGGGGTGAAATGGGTAGCGGCGATGGTTGCACAACATTGTGAGCGCCCTTAAAGCCATTGAATCGTGCACTTAACAATGGTTAAAATGGCAAGTTTTATGTTACATATATATATATTTTTAAAGATTTTATTTACTTATTTTTAGAGAAAGGGGAAGAGAGGGAGAAAGAGAGGGAGAGAAATATCAACATGTGGTTGCTTCTCACAGGTTCCCAACTAGGGACCTGGTTTACAACCCAGGCCTGTGCCCTGACTGGGAATCAAACCAGAGACCCTTGGGTTCACAGGCTGGCGCTCAATCCACTGAGCCCCACCAGCCAGGGCTGTTGCATATATTTTAGTGTATACACACATACACACACGCCCAGGCCCTGGGTTCCAATGATAACTGTGTGACTTCAGGCAAGGGACTTACTCTCTCTGAGCCCCAGAGTCTCATCTGAAAAACCGTGGCATCGATATCACTGAGCCTCAGGTTCGCGTCAGGATTACAGGAGAGGGTGCGCGCAGAGGGCCTACCCAGTGCCGGGGCAGGTGGTGTTTATGACCAGTACATGGACGGCTCTTCTCAAAAGGGCTGGGTGATGTCACAAATCTGTCGTCAAGCTGCATGACCACCTGAGGGCCATGATAACCGCATTCTCTGGTGAGAGCCTGTGATTGTCCATCCACTGGGGCGGCGGGGCTCTAACCACCCGGCCGGGCTCCTCCAGGCCAGCGGGCAAGCAGCTGCTCAGGGCCAGCCCTGTGCCAAGCCCTGTGGACGTTTGTGGGCGTTCCCATGAAAGGCCACCCGCCCATACGCTCTGAGCCCGGGGCAGTGCCCATGCCATCCCGATGTGGCCTCCCAGAGAGGCGGACGGTGACCCCCAGGAGCTGGCCTGCCTGGCACTAGGCCTCATGGCTCACATAAAGGGAGAGGAGGCGTGGCTAGGAGCTGCAAAACGGGCCTCCCAGGAAAGACGGAGCCCAGAGCGGACCGCAGGATGGAAAGGACAGATAAAGTGACCCCTGGCACTGGGGCAGAGGGGAGGAGGGGAGGAGAAGAGGAGGAGCCACTCACTCCCAGGGCTGATGCGCACAGCGTGTGTTCCACTCTTCTCTCAGTTGCCTGCGGGGAGGGGACGGGGTGGTTTCCTCCCGCCTCCGCGCCTTCACACACTCCGTTCTCTCTGCCCGGAGCACTCTTCCCCTCCCGCCGCCTGGCTAACTCCTGTTCACGCTGAGCTCTCGGTTTGACTGTCACCTCCCCAGGGAAGCCTTCTTTGACAACCACGGCTCCCTACACTCGCCGCACCACGGGCTTCTCCCTACCACTGACGACCCTGGCATTAGTGAGCCGTGTGTCCAGGGATGTGCTTTCCTCTGCGTCTCCCTCACCCGGCGTGGGCTCCTCGGGGGCAGGGATGAGGCCTGTCTCGTTCACAGCAGCCCCTAGCACTGAGCTCCGCTCTGGGAAGCTGACTGAGGAAGGACTTCCTGCCCCCCCCACCAAGAGATGCAGGCACCCATGAGCTGTCACCCTGGTTTCTCTCCATACTCGCCTTCTCTCTTTCTTTCCAGCCTCTCTCTTCTGAGGAGGGGGCTGCCTGCCCCAGCCATTGGGGACATGTAGAGAAGACGAGGCCACCTCCAGCATCCTGGCTGCTCCAGGCTCCCTCTGGAGGAGAGAGGAGCAGGAAGGCTCGGACTCCAGCAGACGCAGGTATGAGGAAGCGGCGGCGGCCAGGCTGCGCTCCCTCCGAAGGTGCTGTGGAAAGACCACGTCCTGGCCCCGGGAGCCCAGGCGGCCCTTGGCCTGTAGATGCTTCACTGCAACTCTCCAGGCCTTCCCGCCCCTCCCCCCACCCTTTCACGTTGTCTTCCCTCTGTATGTGTCTCATTTTATGTCCAACTTTCTCCTTTTCATAATGACACCAGCGTTTTGGGGTTAGGGCCTTCCCTAGCAACTTCATCTGAACTTGATTGCCCCTATGAGACTCAGTCTCCAAATAAGGTCCCCTTCGCAGGGACCGGGGGTTGGGACTTCAACATGCCTTTTTCAGGGGGCGCAATTCACTGCGCCACAGCTGCAAGCACAGACACCCCAGGAACCGCGGGCACCCCAAGCACACAGGTCCGGGGGCCTTGCTGTTGCCATATGCCTTCCTCAGGCAGAAGGCCCGATGCCACCCCCAGCCACTCAGACACCCAGCTGAAGCTGAGCTGGACGGAAAGGGCCAGGCTGGAAGTGGCGAGAGCCTGTCCCCAGCCCCCCATCTGGTCTAGCTGGGGGTCCCTGTGCATCACACAGTCAGGCCAGGCCAGAGAAAGGCCTGGGCTGCAGCTGGGTTAGCTGCCTCACATTACAGATGGGGAAACTGAGGCCCAGGGATCACGGCCCCAGGTCACATGGCAGGCCTCAGACCACGGAGGGTGCTAGGTAGGAGCGCCCGGGGTCCGCTAATTCAGCTCTCCATTCAGGGCTCAGCACTCCACCGTGCTAACACTTCATGTTTTGTTTGCAGACCATGCCTACGAAGATCACAGACATTGTGGCTTGTCCTGGCTGGAGGGGGCAGGACCCAGGACAGGGCTTGACATAGGTCACCGGTGCCAAACCAGACTGTCCTGTCCTATGTGTGTTCACGGAGAAGGGAGTGGGTCTCCTTACTTCCCTTTGCCTGCGCTGTCCGTGCATAATAAGAGCCATGAACCTAAGCTGACCCAGAAGGGCACATTTTACACGTTTTGGGATTCAAGTGAGCCCACACGACCTGGGTAGCAATCCCCTGCAATAACCACCTTTGACCACAAGAGGGCACTGTGGGACAGAAGCCCAGACCAGAAGGGACCTGTCAGCTGAGACCAGCACAGTATGCAGTGATGACAGCTGAGAACGAACTATCATACTCAAGACTTGCTCCTTGTGACAACTATGTCACTGGACCCAGCAAATCCAGGACCAGATACTGTTAGGACCCCTCCACCACTTCACAGATTGAGAAACCAAGGCTCAGCATTGTAAACGATTTGCCCCAAGTCACCAGGTTAGAGGTGGGAGAGCTGGATTTTGAACGGCACTCTGACACCAGAGCCCAAACTGTTGGTCACATGACCCCTTCCCCTCCCCTATGCCGTCGGGCTCATTCCTCCTGGGTTCTTTCTAGGTGATTCCCTAAACTCCGTGCCCTGGTCTGCTCAGCAGAGGGTGCATGAATTACTGGGGGGGGGGGGGGGGGGGGGGGGGGGCTGCGCAGTGGGGTGCCCAGGGCCGGCGGGGAAGGAGCTGAGGCCGGGGGAGGGCGAGCTCAGGCAGCAGCGCTGGGCTTCCTGCTGCTCTGGCCCTGGGCAGAGCCGGCCCCTGGGAGCCTGCCAGGCTTATTAATATCCTGCTGAGTCAGGGGGCTCTCGAGTGGCCGCCACAGGGCTCAGGGGCTGAGCACAGCAGGGACGCTCCTGACTCCTGGGGGAAGCCTGTGCCCTCCCTCACCCCCCTCCCCAGGTCTGAGTCGCCATGTGACCTGGGGACAAGCCACTTCACCTGACTGTGCTGCCCAGTGGCCTGGAGCAGAGGAGGGACTAAGGAGCAAGGGCTGGCCTTCCATAAAATGCAGTTTTGAGGGCCTGCTATGCACCCAGCCCCATCCTGGTCGCTGGGGGTCCTGCTGTGGGGGGTCACAGTCCGGTGCTCACCGACTGCCTACTCAAGGGCCCTAGCCAGCAGCCACAGCTACTTTGTCAGGGCGGCCAACACGCTTTCCCAGACACTTGGAATGGGGTCTTGGGGGCTCTGGTCCCACGGGGTGGGTGCCGGCTGGAGGGAGGAGCTGCTAGACTTGGGGAGGGGTGGGGGGTCCACAGCGGGGGTCCATGACAGCAGAAGGGCAAATGAAGGCAGATGCACCCACGACAAGAGCCCCAGGGGAGCGGACCCCGCTTCTGCCCCAGGCTCCAGGAGGCTGCCCTGTGTCCCCCACGCCTCACCCTCATTCATGCCAAAGGCCTCCTGGGGCGCTGCCCAGGCCCGCGTGGTGGGATTGTTCTTGACCAGCCGGCGCTCAGAACTGCCCCAGGCGTGGTTTAAGAACTATGTACGAAGGACTTCCCAGGCACCAAGGTCCAGGTGGCCTGAGCGAGCCACAGCTGTCACCTCCTCAGTGTCTCATAAGATGTCTGTTCTCCCCCATTTCACACATGAGGACACTGAGACCCACGAGGCCAAGTCCCCTGCCACTAAGTGATGGAGCCAGGTCTTGAACCTAGGGCTGGTCGACCCCAGAACCCTTAGTCTCAACCTTGATTCTAAACTCCTTTGTTCAGCCCAGCATCTATAGCATTTGTTGAATGAATAGATGGAGGAATAAAACATTTTACCCTACAGAATTCCTCTTTCCACAGCCTCATCCTCGGGTGCTGCGCCCTGGACCCTCTGCCGGCCCCGCCTCGTGATCCTGCACATTTGATGGATGGCGGGGAATTTGCGGACGCTGGCTCTGCCTCAGACGCTGCCTGTGGCTTCTCTGCCAGAGGCTTTGGCTCCAACGGCCCTCTGGGGCCCTTATCGGTCGCCCCACCTGTCTCAGAGAGCCGTGACAGCCAGCCCGCCCCCGCAGCCCCTCAGAGCCCATTATCGGGGGACACAGTCCAGCCAGGCCTCTGGTCACAAGGACAGGAAGATAAACCTGCCACCTTCCAGGCCCTCTTCCGAGTTTTGCCAAGTGGGGAGGGGGCTGTCTGGGGGCAGGAAGGGGGTCACTGCAACAGGAAGACCCAGCACTGGCTTGTTTCTTCAGCCAGCCTGGGAAACCACCAGGGCTGGTCGCGCAGCCCTTCCGGGGCCTAGAACGAGCCCCCTCTCAGGATGTGACCCCCCTGCTGGGGCGGGGGCGGGGTGGGACGCCAGCCTGCAGGCCTACGGCTTGCTCCTGGGCGCCAGGGTGCGCCTGGCGAGGGGGCCCGAGGTGGGCAGGCTCCTCTGGGGGGCCCTCGGAGCAGCCACCGCCCCTTTGTGGTTGGCCAGGCCGCACAGCACCTCTCTGTCCACCTCGTGAGGCCTCGATTTTTCTCACCCTTTGGTGACAGACAATGCAAGTTCCTGCCTCTCTCGAGGAGAAACCACGGCAATGTGTGTCCTCAGCGGCTTCGCGCAGAGCCCGGCACCCCGCGGCCCTGCCCCAATCGTCCGTGGGTCTCACGCACGGGCACCCATGTTTATTCAGCACCAAGTGGCAGGGGTATGCCAGCCTCGCTGCATGACGTGCGCACCCGCGTGTCACCAGCGCTCTAGGCACCACGTACAACTGTGATGCCCGCTGTGCGGAGGGAGGACCGAGGCTTGGCTGGATGGGCCCCCGTCCCGGGTCACAAGGCTCGAGGCGGAAGACCCTCCCAGTCGGTCCTCCGCTCCCGTGAGCTGTCTGACGCCTCCTGAGGAGTTGACTCATCATCACCTTGCCGAGGTGGCTGATGTCTCATCACTCCAGGGGCTCATCTACCCCAAGAGGTCAAGAAAGTTCTCAGAGGCATCTGGGCGGGGCCACAGCAGTGTCCGTGGGGCAGCAGCAAGGCAAGGGCGGAAAGCCCTGGAAGAGAGGCGGGAGAACTGGGTAGACGGAGGCGGCCAGCCATTCAGCGCGGGCAGCTCTGGGGGGCATCCCAGCAGGCTCACCCACAGGGAGAAGCCTGGGGCGCTGTACAGAGCCTTCAGGCTTTTAAAAGAAATTATTTTTCAATTACAGCTGACACGCACTATCGTGTGAGTTTCAGGTGTGCCTCGCAGCGAGCAGTCCTTTACGGAGCTTATGCAGAGCTCAGCCACCAAGGAGAGTACCCACCAGCATCACGCGCCGGTGCCACACCACCACGGCCTAGATTCCCTGGCCGTACTCTGGGGGGCCTTGGCTTTTGCCCCACGATGGTGGGAGGTCGAAGGGACACGCCTGCCCCATAACAACCGACTGCAGCTGGAGAATAGTCTTTGAAGCACTGCAGGTCTCATAGAAAGGAGAAGATCCCCCCTCCCGCATAACAGACAGGTAAACGCAAGCTGGGTCCGCAGGATGACAGGCATCGTCAGGTGCTGGGTCACAGTGGTGGGAGCTGGGCCAGGGCAGTGAGCAGCTTGAGGTCCAGAGACCTGGAAACGGGTCCAGCCCAGCCGGCATCCAGCGGACAGGGGTGCCAGAAGGCCAGGTTTCTATGGCAACACCGCTGCGGGCACACCGAAACCAGGCCCAGCTTGGAGGGTCACAGGCAGCTGCGGGCTAGCCCAGGGCTCCGGCTCCGAGCCTGGAGTGCACGCCGCCTCCAGCCGACGCAGAGCCAGTGCTCTCTGTGGGGAAACGCCATGGCCAGCCAGGCGCCAGGGCCTTGGAGTGTAAGCCCCAGCCGGGGGCTCCGGAACGGAGACTAAGCACACGGGAGGCTGAGTCGGTCCTGGCGGGAGCCCCCGAGGACCGTGGCCACTGCCACGGTCAGGCTCCACTGAGGTGTCACATGGGAACCAGATTAGGGTGCGGCTGGATGAAGCACTCACACATTCATGCCCACGCCCGGGTCTAATAATTCCACTGCGGGGATAACACAATGAGCCGCCAGGAATGGACAGGCAGATTTAAAACACAAACATAGCCCTGGCTGGTGTGGCTCAGTGGATTGATTGCCAGCCTGCAAACCAAAAGATCTCTGGTTCAATTCCCAGTCAGGGCGCAGGCCTGGGTTGTGGGCCAGGTATCCAGTTAGGGGCGTGTGAGAGGCAAACAACCATCAATGGGCCTCTCATACATTGATGTTTCTCTCTCTCTCTCTCTCTCTCTCTCAAATCTTAAAAACACACACACAAACATAAATGGGACTTCTAGGAGTGGAAAACACATTGAAAATAAAGTAACTGTAAATTCACTAGAGAGATGGCAGCATTGAAACAAAAGCGAAGAGATGTATCTGAATTTCTTCTCAGAACACAATAAATAGGGAAGGATAAGGAAAACATGAAAGAGAGGTTGAGGCATGAAGGCTAGAAGGGGAAATAAGGACATTTACATTTATAGATGAGCACAAATGCCCGGAAGCTCTCTGCCCCCCCCAGCAGGGGGGTGGGGGCAGGGGGATGTGCTTCCCACGGAGGAAATGCTCGGGTGGCTGAGGATCTGAGGACGGACGGGGTGGGTGCCAACGAACCGGTTAGGTAAAGCAAAGCAAGCACTGCAGGAAATGAGGGTTTCCTTTGGGGGCTGAACAAAGAATTATTGGGCCATCTGTCAGAATCCAATATGGGTTTGAAGCTAGAGACCTCGTGCTGTTTGGGAGGTAAACTGACATTAGTCCTGCGCAGGAGGCCCCATAAACTACATAAACATGCTAACGTTTTTTGTTGTTTTTTAAATTTTATTTTATTTGTTGTAAGAGAGAGGGGAAGGGAGGGAGAAAGAGAGGGAGAAAAAGATTGATGTGCGAGACATACCTCCATCGGTTGTCTCTGGCATGTCCCCAAACGGGGACCTGGCCTACAACGCAGGACTGTGCCCTGACTAGGAATCAAACCAGCAAGCTTTCAGTTTGCAGGCTGGTCCTCAATCCACTGAGCCGCACCAGCCAGGGCCGTGCTAACATTCTGCTAGAAACAAAGCAATAGAAATAGCACATACTCCAGGTTAGTAGAGAGAGAAAAAGGAAAAGAAAAAACTAAAAACGCAACTCAAAAAAAGAACAAGAAAGAAAAAAAACAAGACAGAACAAACAGCAAATTAAAAAGTAAGACGCTAGAAACAAGTCAAAATATATCCATAGTGATAATACACATAAATGGACTCAACTCAGTGTTTCAAAGATTCTCAGGCTGGTAGGAAAAAAAAAGTTCAGATTGATGAAATTCAGAGACGAGCCACCAAAAATACAAGGATCCAGAAAGATTGAAAATAAATGGGTGGAGACACACACATAGTTATATACTCATGTGTGTGTGAAACGAGATAGTTTGATGTTCTGGCAAATTTGCCTTGTGCTTTAAAAGCATTGTCAAGAGCCCTGGCTGGTGTGGCTCAGTGGATTGAGCGCCAGCCTGCGAACCAAAGCGTCGCCAGTTTGATTCCCAGTTGGGGCACATGCGTGGGTTGCGGGCCACATCCCTGGTAGGGGACATACAAGAGGTGACCACACACATCGATGTTTCTCTCCCCCTCTTCCTTCCTCAGTTCCCTTCTCTGTGAAAATAAATAAATAAACAATTTTTAAAAAGCATCATCAAGAATAGAGAGGTCACTACATGATGAAGAAGTTTCAAATTATCCAAAAGTTGTGATAAATCTAAATACGTATATATAACACAGAAGAAGACTCCCAAGGGAAAACGGACAAGGCCACCATTACGGTGAGAGATTCCAACATTCTTTTCTCAGTTAGAGGTAGGCCACGCAGACGAGCATGTAAAACAAAACAAAATAAATAAAAATACGTATGCAAATGTGGATTGAACAGCTCAGAGAGCACGATGGATCTAGTCAACATGCAGAGAATTTTGTATCTAATTTTCAGAGAAATTACTTTCTTTACATGGGGAACATTTACAAAAATCAACCCAAATTTGGCTGTAAACATTTCAAAAAATTTTAAATAGTACTCTTTCTAAAATCCTCTCACCACAACACACTTAGCTACGTGCTAATAACAAAATGATGTTTTATAAAGCCCGCTTATATTTAAACATTGAATTAAAAACTTGTAAATAACTTAGGGATTAAAAAAACTCACCATGGAAATATTAATGTATATAAAACTGAAAAAAGTGGAAAATATTGCCAATGAAAATGTGTGGGGTACACAAAAACGATCCTTCAAGGAAAGTTGAAAGTTGAAAAGCTCCTGTAACAAAGAAAAGCTGAAAAGTAATTAAGTACCTAACTTAGAGCAAAAAACAAAAACAAAAACAAAAAACCACCCCAAAACCAAAAAAAAAACACCCAATCCTAATGAGAGTAGAGGAAAAAGGTACTAAAGATAGAGCAGAAATGACAAACCAAAGACAGCACCGAGGTGTCAGTGAGGAGGGAAGGACAGGCAGGATGGGGGCCCAGCCTAAAGGCCTCCGTGTAACTCAGCGACATCTTTACGGTCCCTGTCTTCAAATACAGTCGCATTCTGAGGTCCCGGGGTAAGGACTCCAATGTATGAATTGCAGAGGGGACATGATTCGACCTCTGACAGTCTTCTTAGCCCTGTAATTGTAAGAGGCAAAAATGTAACAAGGCACTATAAAGTTTTACAGTTAGAGCAACAGCAGTTATAAAGGTAAAAAATGGTTATTTATTTGTTTATTTATTTTTAGAGGCTGGAAGGGAAGGAGAAAGAGAAATGTCAGTGTGTGGTTGCCTCTCACGCGTCCTCTACGGGGACCTGGCCTGCAACCCAGGCATGAGCCCTGACTGGGAATCGAACCAGCAACGCTTTGGTTCTCAGGCCAGCATGCGATCTACGGAACCACACCAGCCAGGGCAAAAATCATTTTATTTTTATGGCCACTTGCTTATCCGGCTAGAGAAAGGGTGAGCTGGTACAACTTCTCTGGTGATCTGTTTAGTAACACTCACCAAAAACCTTCTGCAAAAAAAAAGAAAAATGTGCACACACTCAGACACTCGCTCACTCTCTCACACTCACTCCTGGGTCTAATAATTTCACTGCCAGGAATTTAACACAACAGAATAAGGCATTTTTCCTGTTTACAGAAAACCGCGGCTCCGCTCCTCCGCCCCTGAAGATGTCTGCAGTTCAGAGCCGGCATGGGGCGGGTCTGCAGGGACTGGGTCTCTCATCCACTGCTGCTGGCGTGCAACCTGGTGCAGCCGCTGTGGGAGGGGGCTCGGTGGGTCCTCAAGAGTTACACACACTTTCCAGTGACCCAGCAGTTCCGCTCCTAGCTACGTACCCAAAGGAACGGAAAATACTTGCACACAAATGTTCACAGCAGCACTGTTCACGATGGCTGAAAGTGCAGACGACCCACACGCCCATCACAGGAGGAATGGGTAAGCAAAACGTGGTCCATCCGTACAACAGAACATGACTTGGCTGTAAAAAGGAATAAAGCGACAACACCTGCTACGACCTGGCGGAATCTCAAAAACGCAACGCTAAATGAGAGAAGCCAAGCACCAAATACCGCCTATTGCACGACTCCATTTCTGTGAAATGTCCAAGGCGCAAATCTGTAGATACAGAAAACAGATTGGGGGTTGCAAGGGGCTGGGGGCGGGGCACATGGGGATTGACGGTGCAACAGATACAGGCTTTATTTTGGGGTGATAACAATGTTTTTGAGCTACTTCAGAAAAAGCAGTCTTGTGAACGTACTCGATGCCACTGAGTTTGTACTTTAAATTGGTTAATTTTATGTGATGTGAATTGTACCACACTTAAAAACAAACCGGTAGCAATCTAATATTTTTTTTAAAGGAAAGGTGGTCCTTCCCTTCTAGGGGTCACCTCGAGGCTGCATCAGTAAAGATGGAGGTGTTTAGACACTGTCACAAAAAGATGGCCGCAGTAGGTTAGGAAATGAAAAAAGCAGGTCACAAAGCTACAGCGTGTTACAGCTTTTTTTTTTTTTGTCAAAATACATCTATATTTTTATGAATGCATAAAAAAATCTGAAAGGAATAACCAAAGTAATTTTGTTTTTCCTGTATGTACTAATTTTTTATTAAAGAAAATGCACTGTTGTGTAACCAAATTGCATAGTAATCAGGGAAATAAATACTTTCTTTAAAAAATTCGCCCTGTTCTTTGGGAGGCTCCCAGGAGACTCGTCACACATCTCTGGCTCAGAAGGAGAATTCCTCTCTTCTGAGGGGCGGGGGACAGCCCAGGTCACGCGGGGAGGGGCGGGCCTGTGCCTCCCCCACCCGCCTCTGAGCGGAGGTCCTCCTAGGAGCCTCTTGGCCGCTGTGCTCCACAAACCCTCTGGCTGAGGATTTGGGCCAAGCAGTCAGGACTTGGGGACACTTTCCCCCCGACTCATCTCCACCGGCAGAGCAGCACCGGATGGAGACAGGCCCAGCTGGGCCTCCGATCGCGCCTCTGACCCCAGCTGGACATCCCTCCTGCGGGCCAGGCCCGGCTGCAGTTCCTGAGAGGGGTCCCCAGGGCTGCGCTGCTGCCAGACCTCGGGCGGCGGGGCTGTTGGCGAGAGGGGCTTCCCCAGGGTCACAGCAAACCTTGAGTTCGGCGCCCCGGCTGGAAGCCCCTCCGTCTCCCACCAGCTAGGCTCTCGCCCGGGACTGGTGAGACCGGGGTGGCCCGATTACCAGGCAGAGGGCAGGGCTGGGGAAGTCTCCCAGGGGGACGCGTGTCCAGGCTGGGCCAGGGACCGTGACAGCTTCATGAGTGTGTGAACACACATGTGTGTATACATATTAGGGTTGTCAGATAAAATCCAGGACACACACAAATTTGAATTCCATATGAATGAATCGTTTTTAGTGTATGTCCCACATACTGTGTCTTGTGCTTTCTGTGCACTGGATGCAAATGAAATCATTTCTCTGGGTGTGAGCACCATTGCGATGCTGTTTTACGTGTAGGTGTACGAATAAAGGTGCCCGAGCGTGCGTGTGAGCACATGGGCATCTACATGTACCGAAGCACAGGAAGTGTCTGTGTGTGTACGTCACACACACGTTGCAGGATCTTACGTTGGGAGGCAGCTGAGCTCTCCTGTGGGTAAATTTACCCTTGGGGAAACCGAGGTTGGGTGTGCACGCGCATGTGTGTGCGTACAAGAGCCCTGGCCGCTTGCCAGGTGCTGCAGCCCAGCAGCGTCGTGACCCTTTCACGCACAGGGAAAGGCAGCTGGAGCGCGGCTGGACACCTCCCCTGCCCGGCTGCGCCGATCTGCGTGTGCTTGCACTTGGGTTACAGAACCGCTGGGCTGGAGGCACTCAGGCCAGATGCTCGACCTCTTCCTGGAGCCAGATGGCAGCTGATCCGGGAGGTCGTGCGTTTTTGAGCTCCTGCTGGCCCCTTCTCCTGCCCCTTCTGGAATTTTCCCGAGGCACGGAAGGGGCTGGGGCCCCTCGAGCACTTTGTTCTGAACCGATTGCCTGGGCTGGGAAGTGGCCTCCCCTGGCAGGAGCTCAGGCCCTGAGACGGTGTCCGCGGGGACGGGGGCGTCTGAGGGCTCCTCGCACAGGGCCCTCCCGTGCGGCAGCCTGGTGCCCCGGGTGGGCCCCGGTGTCACCTGGTGTGTGCCCCAGTCTTCCCTGAGCCTTGCTCTTCCTGGGTGAGAGGTCACAGCCAGCCGACCTGATAAACCCTCTGTATTTCCAGGGCTGCGGGACAAAGCACCACCGCCCGGCAGCTGAAACAGCAGAAACCTATTTTCTCACAGTCCTGGGGGCTGGAAGTCCTTGGCTTGCAGCGGACATCTTCGCCCTGTACCTTCCCACGGCCCTCCCTCCGTGTGTGTCTGTGTCCAATTTCCTCTTCTTGGAAGGACACCTGTCCTACTGGATCAGGGCCCACCCTAATGACCTCTTTTTCACTTATTAACCCTTTAAAGGCCTAGTTGCACATACGATCACATTCTGAGGTCCTGTGGGTTATGGCTTCGGCATCCAAATTTGGGGAGGGAAACACGACTTACCCATGATGCTCATGATGGTGCGTTCTGGGGGAGGGCTCCTCCCACCCCCAGCCCCCCATCCCCAGCACTCCAACTTCCTGCTCTTTGTTTCAACAAATGAGAGCTTTACTGAAGGCACAATGGAGTCACTGCAAAGGTCCAGGTGGGGGGACATCATTAGTCCTCCTCCCACCTTGAAAAAAGGCTCTGGACAGCAGGAAGCACGGCAGCTCAGGGCGCAGGGGACGGGAGGGGCCGCTAGTGCCCCCGCTGCTCTGCACGCTGAACAGCAGGGCCCGGCGCCGGGCCCCCGGGGGGCGGGGGGCAGTCCAGGGAAGGCCCCAGAATGCCTGGGACACTGGGTGTGGCCCTGCCACCTCCTCTGGGCCCGTGTCCCCATTTGTGAAAAGGGCCTGCTGGGCAGGATGATTCTAGAGCCCTCAGGTTGGACACTTGGCATTTATTCTGGGCGAGGGGCCAAGGGACCAAGGGGCCGGTGGCCACAGCAGCAGGCGGGGCGGGACAGTGCGAGGCACCTGAGCTAGTTCCTGTCTGATCGTTGCTGTAACAAATCGCCACAAGTGTAGCGGCTTCGAACAAGACCAATTTCCTACCCTACCTACCGTCCAGGCTCAGGAGTCCGCACCAGTCTCACCAGCTAAGACCGAGGCCCTGCAGTGCTGGCTCCTCCGGGTCCCCGGGGAGAAGCGGCTCCCGGTCCTGTGGCCTCTTCCTTCGTCTTCACAGCCGGCGGCGCAGACGGCCCTCACAGAGCATCGCTCTGCGCTCTCCTCCTCCGCCCCCTCTCGCTTTAGGTGATCACATTCAGCCCAGCTGGGCCACCCGGCCCGCCTCCCTGTTTGAGGGTCAGCTGCTGAGCTCCGGTGGCTCCACCTGCTCTTCCCCAATGCCGTCCAACATGATGTCGTCGCCGGTTCCAGGGATTGGGGCATGGGCATCTTCGGGGGCCATTGCTGCGTTTACCACAGCGCACCCACAGTCCTCTGCTGCGGGCAGTGGGGACTGTCACCGTCACCCTTGATTTACCTGCAGCTCGGCAAGGGCTACAAGCCCCCGCTGCCCCGCGGTGGGGCAGGGCAGGGCTTCAAGGCCGCAGCTGCCCCGCCAGGAGGCCTGGCTCACAGCCCCGCCGACACCCCTGGACTTTGCTCCCGGCCTCCCCGTCCCCCGACTTCAGACCTTGGCAGGGTGGGCACTTGGCCCTGGGGCTGTGCTCAAGGCACACTTTGACCTTGAGACGGGCAGGCCAAGACCACGCGTGAGGCCCAGGGTTCCGGGTAGGATCAGCCTCAGTCCTTTCTGCCTCCTCCCTCCACCCTCCCTGGGGGTGGGAAAGACCCAGGAAACAGCAGCAGCATAGTCCTCGTGGTTGAGGGAGAGGACGGGAAGCCAGCACAGGCCCGCCATGACCTCCAGCCTCCACTCTCCGCCGACGCCTGTCCTTCCGAGACCCCAGCCTCCTGGCCCCTCCAGGAGCACTCAGGGGAGTGGCGGGGACTGCACGGGGCTGGGGTAGGATGCGCAGTGCAGGACAGGTTCCCAAGGGCGGGGGCGAGGAAGGAGGGCAGAGCCCCCACCTCTGCCCCGCCGTCTGCTCGGCACGTCAGGAGCCTCCGTGGGACCTGCAGGGTGTTACTGAAAGAGGTCGGGACCAGCCAGGGTTCCAGGTTGGAAGTGGGGGCCTTCAGTCATGGTGGTCTGAACACCCTCGGGGCGCAGGTGAGGCGGACACCTCCTGCGCCCCTGCCGGGCTGCACCCTGGGGTCTAGAGAGAAACCAGGGCCTTGGGACGGGGCCTGGGGTGCGGGGCGTCAGCCCTGGGGACACCATGACCCGGAGGGTGCAGGGTCCCTGCGGCAGGAGGGGAAGGTAGCCGGGCCTGAGGGTGGGGCCTGTGGGGCCCTGCTCGGGAGACCGGCCTGGCCGCGCTCCATCATCGGCAGCAGGGCTCCTGGGACAAGCGTGTGCTGCCCGGTCCCCACAGGGAAGCTGTTTTCTTCCCTCAAAGGATCCTGGGTGTAACGGGTAGGCATGTGTCCCCAAAAAGGAATGTTGCCGCCTGAACCCCCAGTGCGTACGAATGTGACCTGATTTGGAAAGAGGGTCTTCGCAGGTGTGACTCGGATGTAAGTTAAGGTGGAGGCTGGGCCCTAGTCCAACATGGCCGCTGTCATTAGGAGGAGGGGAGACAGACCTAGACCCAGGGAGAAGGTCCTGTGACGCCGGTGACGCCGGAGGCAGATGCTGGAGTGACGCGGCCGCCGGGGGTGGTCGCACGAGCAGGGGCTGGGGGAGTCCAGGAGGGGCGCTGCCCAGCTGTCGGGCAGTGTGGCCCTGCCCTCGCCTCAGTTCCGGGCTGCAGACCCCTAACAGTGAGGGGGCGCTTCTGTGTTTAAAGCTATTGGCTCCTGGTCCTTCATTCTGGCCGCCCGGGCAACCAGCCCCTGTGTGTGGGCGCCAACGTGCAGCTCCCGGGCCTCCCCAGACGGACCACGCGGAGCGGGGAGTGTGGGCCCCGGGCAGACCGCAGACCGGCAGGCTGATTCCTGTCCTGCTGTGCTCCTCCTGCTGGGCCGCCGTGGCCAGTCACCTCCTCCCTTGGGCCTCAGTTTTTTCATCGATGCAATGGGTACATGGATCACCCCACCCCACACTCCCCACAGGCAGGTGCGGCTGCTCGGAGAGTCCTGCTATCGGTCATGGGCACGGCCTCTTTGCCTCCTGGCCCTCGCCCCTCTCTTCCCTCTGCCCAGAACACTGTTCCCCTCCTTCCTGGCCAGCTCCACTCACCTCCTGCCTCTGCCCTCCCCAGCACCCCTGCCCTGGCACCCCGCCGCTGGGGGGAGATCCCGCAGGCCCCTCATTGCAACTCTCCTCAGCGCTTGCCCACATCCCCCCGGGGTGCGGGCCGAGGTCGGGGGAGCAGCGCAGAGTCTGGAGACCGGAGTGGGAGGGTCCCCAGGGCAGAAGTCCGGCAGCATCACTGGGGGAGCTGGGCAGAGCCACCGGTGCCCCAGGTGCTGGAGGGCGCCCCAAACTGGGCCTCGGGGAGAAGGGACCAACCAGCCCGGGAAAGTCCAGGAGCCCATTGTCCTCTGACCACCTGCCCCGTGGCCCTCCCGGGAGTGAAGAAATCAGCTTCCCTATGTTGACAGAGACTCTGCCCCCAAGCCCCGCCCCCGCCCACGTTGACAGATACTCCCCAGCCTGGAAACACGCATCACTCAAAGGAGAACCACACGGGGGGGTCCGCTTGCATATCGCCTGTATTGTCACATGAAATGCACCTCCATAACGGCTGACTTGGAAACGACCTATTAGGTCACACGGAGTCCGGCCCCTGGGGGCCAAAGTGGCACCGATGCCCATGGGCTTCCCACAGGCTGTGGCACTGGTCAGCGCTGGGAGAGGCCAGCTCACACCTCCGGCCCTTCGGCTCCTGGGCAGCTTCTCCCAAACTGAGCTGGAGGAGACTGCGGTTCCTTAGGGGTTAATAGCTGTCCCACGAGAAAAGCGTTCTGTGGTCAAATAAGCTCAGGGAACTTGGGGCGACACAAGGTCCGGCAGAAAACGACCGGAAGCTGCTCTGCAGGACTTGTCAGAGCCTTTACGGCAACACCCACCCTTGTGAGTGTCCAAGGGGGCAGAGGATGCAGCATTCCCCGAATTTAGTTGACCACGAAACCCTTTTCCTCCCCAGGCCGGTGTCCAGGGGTGCCCTGTGGAAAGGGCTGCCCTAAGCTATCGACGGCCCTGGCTGGCACCTGTGTGGGTGGTGGGTCGGGGGCATTTTGCTGGGCGCTGTGCTGCGGCGCGATGGGCGCGGCCAAGAACTCGACAGGCATGGTGACTCAAGGACGAGACGCGGTCCCTGTCCTGCCGTCTTGGTTCTCACCGGCTGCCTCCAGAGCGGAAGCTAAGCAGGGCTGTCCCCACGTAGGGCCCGGGCTGCCTGGCGAGAGGCTCAGCGCCCCAGCCAAGGAGTGGGGGGCCTGGCGCTCCCAGACAGGCCAGCCTCCTGTTTGGCCCGCCTGAGGTTGCCAGCGTCCAGCCGGGAGGGGGAAGAGAAGGTGAGGCTGCGCAGTCCGCCCGTCCCCACCGGCCTCGCTGCCCCTGCCAGCTCTCTCGGGCCGCAAGCCGCACACACAGGCTCACCAGGCGGAGATGAGCATCTGGCAGGTGTTGGAGGACATCCAGACCAGCTCCACCAGGCGGAACTGAAGGTAGCCGATGACGAAGCCCGAGATGACGTCCGTGATGTGGTGGCGCCCGATCATCACGCGCGACAGGCCCACGCAGAAGGCCCAGAGCACCAGCAGGATGCGCAGGGGCACCGCCAGCACCAGGTGGCTGAGGAAGAACTTGGAGACCATGGCCGCACGGCTGGCGTGCCCGGCGGGGAAGGCGTAGACGTCCATGGTGAGGTAGTCCAGGAGGCTGGGGCTCGTCTCAAAGGGGCCACGCCGCTTGATGAGCTTCTGCACACCAGCCACCGTCATGATGTCCAGGAGCAGGGCTGCGGGCGGGACAGAGGGGCCCCGAGGGGCCGTCAGTGCCGCCTCCTGCCTCCTGCCTCCTGCCTCCTGCCTCCCTCCTGCCCCCCCTTCCTGCCCCGCCTTCTGCGCTCGCTGCTGTGCAGTTCCCTCCTCCTGGCATGCCCTTCCCTGGGACACCCACACAGCGCACGCCCTCGCTTCTTCCGGGGGAGGTGCCTTCCCTGACCACCTGTCCACGAAAGGCCCGTCGCCCTCTATCCCCTGTTCCTGCTTTCTTTTTAAGAATATTTTATTTATTTATTTTTAGAGAAAGGGGAAGAGAGGGAGAAAGAGAGGGAGAGACACATCAATGTGTGGTTGCATCTCATGTACCTCCTGCTAGGGACCTGGCCTGCAACGCAGGCATGTGCCTGGACTGGGAATCGAACCAGCGACCCTTTGCTTTGGAGGCCGGTGCTCAATCCACTGAACCACACCAGCTGGGGCTGCTTTATTTTTCTTTCGAGCATTCCTCCCTGCCCGACACTGTCCTGTTTTCTCCTGCCTTTCTCTCTTCTCTCTCCCCCTACAGGGTGCGCCTGTGAGGGCCAGGACCGATCTGCTCGCAGCTAGGAGGGGATCGCTGAAGCTGCTGAACGAGACAGTGGGTGATCGGGCATCACAGGCCTCTGAGGGCACCTCAGACGACCTGAATGCTGATAAATGGGACCCTGGGCTGGGGATTGCTTTTTCAAAGGACCTCACCGAAGCCCCCGCCAATCCTGAGAATTGCACGTTACCGTCCACATTTGTCTAAAGTGGGGTGAAATCCACATAACATTCAATGAACCGTTTTTAAGCATCCACTTCAGGGGCATTTAGTACACAAGAGGTAGTACACTACCTCTACCCAGTTCCAAAACCCTGAAGTGAAACCCTGTGTCCATTAAACAGTTACTCCTCGACCCCTGCCCCTGGCAGCCCCCGACCTGCTTTCTGTCCCTACAGCTTTGCGTATGCTAGACCTTGCCTATAAAGGGACCCGGTCCCCACATGTGCCTGGCACCCGGGGACAGCTGAGAAGGATGACCGTCAGCTGACTCCGCTGTGGCCTGGCGCCGGGCGCTTTCCTAGAACCTGTGTGGTGGGTGCCAACATTGCTGGCCCACAACCACTCCCGCTCAGGAAAAAAACCATTGAAAATAATCACACAGTAGATGTTCACGGTAGAAAATTTACAAAAGGTTTGCAATCACCTGTAGCCTGGCCACCCAGAGGCAGCCACCGTTCCACCCTTCTGGCCCCCGTAGAGCTCAGATTTAATAAAAGCAGTGACATGCCCTCCACACGCTGTGTGGTGACCTGCATTGGAAAGTGGCCACATCGTACACCCCCGGAATCCCACAGCGGTCGCGTAGGAGGCACCGTGGCTCATTTACAAAGCGGTCGGTTGCAGCGCCCAACGCCCAGATCGCCCCCGAGGAAGACGGTGCTGTCTGGTCAGGGCGGGACCGGTCAGCCTCCCGTGTTCCTGCCCGCCGCAGGGCTCTTGTTTGGGGTTTGAGCCCCTGCTCTCCCCCTGGGCTCGCCCTTCTCATGAGCCACAGGGCTGGCCGATGCCCCCTCGCCCCGGGGCATGTCTGGCCGGCAAGGTACAGGGGCAGAAGCAGGAAGCAGGGGAGGGAGAGGCTGCGGGCCCAGAGCGGAGAAGTGTAAGGAAGGGAGGCAACCTGTTCTCTACACGAGGGCCACGACTTTCCACGGCAACTTGTTCCCAGGAGCCCCCGCCCCCCAGGGCATGGGGGTCTGGGTGGTATGTGGCAGGGGCCAGCCAGCCTGCAAGCCACTGACCCCGGCAGAGGCCAGGCCCCAGCGGGGAGCCACGTGAGCCTGTGGGGGTCACAGCTCCAGCAGGAGAGAGCGACCGGCAGGGCAGCTGGGAGCCGGACCGAGGCGGCTGCCTCTGACCCCTGGGACTCTGGGCCGAAGCAGGCAGCCCGGGCAGCCAGGGCGGGAGGCCAGGCTGAGAGGAGTCCGCCAGCCCAGGGAGGCCCTTCCCTCTCTGAGTGACAGGCCCTCCCCGCCCAGGCCTCTGCCCCTTTGCCATGTGCCCCTGGGGGAACCGTGGGGCCAGCCTGGCTGTCCCGCTGGCCCAGCCCATCCTGTGCCTGGTTTATTCATTCACTTGACCCCCAGTTTGGGGGCATCCCCGGTTCTTGGGTATGTCAGGGGTGGGCCAGGCCTGGGGCTGGTAACCGTGGCAGGGTGTCACACGGCTGAGGAAGGGACAGGAAGTAAGCGACAGTTAAACAGAGTCCCTTTCCAGGCTGGATGCACCCCCAGGGCCGCCCCCTCCCTACACCGCAGCCCCGGGGGTGGAGATCTGGAGGATGCCCCGAGACCACAGGCCTGAGACCGCAGGCCGGCTCCCCAGCAGAGCCGACGATGACAGCCTGCCTGGGCCCCTCCTCCCACCCCTCCCTCTCCCCGCACCGCAGCCGCCCTCTGTGCCGGGATCCTGAACTGTCAGCGAATAATCTGGGGCCCAGAAATAGAAACCAATGGCGCCACCACTCAAGACTCCGTGAGTCCCGCTCACGCAGCCCGGCCGGCCTCCCTGACTACATCCCCTCCTGGATTGTGGGGGTGGCCAGCAAGCCCCCATAGGAAAGGTCCACCTGGTGGGAAGCTCAGGGCCCGCGGTCCAGAGAGGGGCTGACACCCACCTCCTCCGACCCGTTGGGTGACCAGGAAGGTCACTTAACCTTCCTGGGCCTTTGCTCACTGCACCTGGGCTCCAGAATCAGGGCGGCTCCAAGGTCGCCTGCTTGTACATGGCATGACCTTGGCACATCCCTCCCTCAAAACTCCCTCCCCTCATTGATAAAACAAGGGTCATCCCTGAGGCTACTCTGAGGCCCCATGGGGCAGGCCTCCCTGTCAGTGCTGCCTGGGAGGCGGGGCTTCCCCTCCCCCCTCACGCCCTCCCAACCCCCACCCTCAGCTCCTCCCACTAAACTGGGGTCTGAGATGCCTGAACCCCACCATGCAGGGAGCTGACTATTCCCCAGGCCCTGAAGTCCTGACCCCTGGCCCTCTTCCCTGGAGAGGGAGCAAAGATGGGGCTCCTGGCTGGCGGGGGAGGGGACAGGCTTGGGAGTTGTGCCTCTCGCTGGCTGGGGCTGGGAGGAGAGGTCCTGGCCCTTCTGCGCTGGCGGTAGACCCTGCCTCTGGCCCCCCGGCACTGGCTTCTCGGGGAGGGGGGGTGGGGACCAGCCAGTGGTGCTGAACACACATCCACTTTCTGGAGGGCATTTGGCCTCAGACTCAGGACGCTGTCTCTCCCACTTGCAGGTACGTCCTAGGAAATAATCAGGGCTGTGCGCTGTGACTCGCAGCCAAGGATGACCGCTGCGCACTCCCCACACCGCGGAGAGAGGGACGCGCACCAGCCCCACGCCCTTCACTGGCAGACGGATGGGACGAACTGCGGCCAAGTCTAGACAATGGAGCGCTCTGGGCCACGGTGAGGGATGAAGCGGGTGTGTATTTATAGCCACCGAAGCAGAGCAGGGGGTGGGGACGTGGAAAAAGCCAATTACCGGGCGGGATTTACAGTAGGGCGCCATTTTTGTAAAATTAAGATGCAGAGGAAACCCTCAGGCAGGCACCCCACGGAATGTACGGGTGCTTCTCGCCGGGCGAGGAGGCTGAGGGTGTCTTTTATTGTCTTTCTGTCATTCTGCATTTAACATTTTTTTCTATCCACAAACACACATTGTTTGTGCGCCTTTTTAAAACGTTATGATTAGGAAAGACAGGTATTGCATGACTCCACTTATGAGAGGTGCCTAGAATACAGGAATTCTTAGAGACAGGAAGTCGATTAGAGGCTCCCCGGGGCTGGGGCAGGGGGTAGAGACAGAGTGTTTAATAACGGGGACAGTTTCAGCCAGGGAAGATGAGAAAGCTCTGGAGATGGTGGAGGTGACTGTCACACAACAGAGCAACTGTGCTTAAGGCCACCGACCGTATGCTGAAGGACAGTCGGGATGGCCAGCTTGTTGTTACGCGTGTTGCAGCACACATGCAGAAAGTTATTTCAAAAACCCATGCACCGTCCCGGAGAGATACAGCCCCTGCGGAGCGTGCAGGGAGCAGAGTGGCTGGCTGGCAGGGAGGTCTGAGGGCCCTCCCGGTCTTGATGTCCCCTAGCCTGAGGGATTCTCCGTGAAGTCCGTAACTTTGCAGGTTTCTCTTTTCTCGCCTGAAGAATCCAGACCCTAAAGCCGGCTCTGGCTCTGAAGACGGTCAGGGCACAAGGGTGCCACAGTCACAGGCATAGAAGGTCCACAGCACCGTGTGTTCCCTCAGCCGAGCGCCAGGCTGCTGGGAGCAGCGTGGACGCGGGAGCGGTGGGGACCTGGCGCGTGCCGGCGGCTGCCTCCGTCCTCATTTCTGTATCAGCCGCAAGGGCAGCCGGCTACAGGGATGGAGCGCGAGGGCCCTGACCTGTCGGGGCACCAAAGGGCCCCCATGGGGACACGGGTCGGTGTGCTGGCCAAACCCCACCGAGATGATGACAAGTGAAGCCGGGAAAAGGGCAAGACGACGGAGCCGCGTCTGCAGAGTGGCGGTGTCATCTTCCACAGCAGTGCTCCTGACGGGGAAGGTCAGGGCTGACCCAAACAGCCCGCAATCGGGGACAGTCTATACAAGCCTTGCGAAGGGTCGGCACCTGGGCTGCCCAGGGGAGCAGGGCTGGTGGGTGGGGGAGGGAGAGCTCACAGAATAGACAATACAGAAGGGGCCTGGGGGAGGCGGATGCTGAGAGGCGCGGCGGCGGTGGGGCAGCGCTGCAAGGTTGAGGGAGCCGGTTCTGGGTTCTGAACCCCTCACGTGTGGACGGATGTGGGAGGCTGAGACCGTGACCCCGAACGGGAGGCCCAGGGCCCAGCAGGTCCAGCACGGGCGCTGAGAGCGAGGCCAAGCTGGGCCGCACAGCACAGCGGGTCGTTCGAGAGACGTGTGACGCGTGTGTGCACAGAGAAAACCCGGAGGCCCGCGGCCCACACCGCGGTGGAGAGGACTCCGGGGGAGGTGACGGTCACTTCCTCATTGTCTATACGTGTAATCGCTGCCTTTCCAGACCACCAGAGTGGCCCAATGCAAACGTGCTCGACGCTACGCTTCATGAAGGAAGTGCACATGGAAACCACCGTACCAGTGTCACACGAATCAGGGGGTTGTTGCCGAAAACAGGGAAAATAGCAGGTGCGGGCGAGGACGTGGAGAAACGAACCCTCGTGTGGGGCTGGCGGGGGCGCCAAATGGGGCAGCCGCTGCGGACAACAGCCCGGGTTCTTCTGCAGGCTACACGTAGGGAGATCTTTCGACTCAGCACGTCCGTGCCCGGTTCTGCACCCAAAGGGAGGGGGAGCAGGTGCCCAGGGGCATGTGGGCGCTCCCGCATTCACAGCAGCAACATCCGCCGCGGCCAGACGCAGGAGCCACCCGGGAATCCGTCAACAGGCGGTGCACAAAGGAAATGTGGCCCAGCCTCACAATGGAGTACTATTCAGCCACGAAAGGAAGGAAACGCTGACATGTGAGAAACACAGCCCCCCAGGAGGATGTCATGCTGAGTGGAAGATGCCGGTCACAAGGGACAACAACAGTGTGATTCCGCGTCTATGCGGTCCCTAGAGGGGTCACGTTCCTAGAGACAGAAAGTGGGTAGCGGGTGCCAGGGCCCAGGGGACGGGAATTGGCGTTCAATGGGGACAGAGCTCCGTTTGGGAAGATGAGAAAGTTCTGGAGCGGGACGGTGGCGGCGGTAGCACAACAAGGTGACTGTAGTTAATGCCACTGAGCTGGACACTTAAAGATGGTTAAAATGGCGAATCTCATGTGATATTTATGTCACCACAATAAAACAATGGCACAGGAAAAGAAGGCATGGTTTTCCTCATTGGGAAGCTCTCAGTAAAGATACGTTCAGAGATCATAACAACGAGACGCGGGGACCGCTGTCCCCAAGGGCAGGCCCCTGAGCAAACACGGACGGGCCTGGGCTGCCTGGCTCCCTTTGGGATCATCGAGCCAGGTGCCGCAGGGGAGGGACAATGGCGGGATGGGGCTCCTCACAGGCTGCGAGCTCGGAGGGGGCCTGGGTGACAGCGACGAGGGGGGTGTCAATCCTTGCTGTGCCAGCATTAGCTGGTGTTGCCATGTGCCGGCACTTCGCTCACACCTCTTCAGGGAGGTGTCCCAGCAGCCACTTAACCGAGGAGGGAAACGAGGACCAGAGGGGCACTGTCACTCGCAGCAGGTCCAGGGGACTCTGGAGCCCAAGTCTTTGCCAGCTGCCTTCTCTGGCTTCGAGGTCCCTGGAGTGGGCAGCATGCCCTGGGGGAGCGAGCGCAGGGGGCAGGGCAGAGAACCTCCTCTGGGCCCAGCTGGGCCTGTGGCTGGAGCCCTCATTTCTCCTGAGTGCTGTTCCGGACAGAGCAGTGCCCGGGCCCCAGCTGGGCAGGTGGAGGCCTCCGTGCAGCTCAGGGGCCGCCCCCATGAATCTACGGGGTGCCCCAGCGTGGGAGCGGGCGAGCAGGGCGGTGCAGGGCTCCCTCGCCCCTCGGGGCCCTGCGGTCTGCTTAACATTGGCCTCGGCCACCCACGGGGTGCTACCGTGGGCCGCTGCTGTGCCACACGCTTTTGCCCCTTGAACTCCCACCACAGGCCTGCAGCCCACGCACAGGTCAGGAAGCTGAGGCTCAGAGATGCGGGCGGACGCGACCAAGTTCAGAGAGCAGGTCAGGTGCAGGCAGGGGCCTGGACAAAGCCCAGTCCGACCTCAGAGCCTGTGCTCCAGGCCTGAAGGGCCCCACGGCCCCCTTTCCCCAAAGACTAGAGGACGACAGGACCCAGCAGACCAACGGCGAGGGGGCAGCCAGGGGTCTGGAGGACCTGGGCTTGGGCCCCCCACGGACTGCACACAGCTGGGTGGAGCGGGCAGGTCCCTTAACCCCTCTGGACCTCATTTAACTCATCTGTAACGTGTATTCGTATTTACTGTACAAGGTCATGAAAAAGGTGTTTAAATCATGAAATAGGGGGCATTCATGCATAGTATCTGGTACATAATGAAGCTCAATCAATGAAGTTTTAGAAAACCTAAAATGCCCTGGCTGGCGTGGCTCAGTGGCTTGAGCGCCGGCCTGTGAACTGAAAGGTCGTCGGTTCAATTCCCGGTCAGGGCCCATGCCTGGGTTGTGGGCCTGGTTCCTGGTTGGGAGCCTGTGAAAGACAACCCATTAATATTTCTCTTGCACATCAATGTTTCCCTCTGTCTCTTTCTCCCTCCCTTCCCCTCTCTCTAAGAATAAAAATGTAAAAATCTTAAAAAAAATAAAAGCGGCATCTGGGCCCTTGCTCTTGGGAGCAAACACCTTTGTGCCCCAGCAGCTGGCAGCTGGAACAAGCCAGAAACCTCCAAACAAGCAAGAGCCGCTCCCAGCTCTCACCCCACGTCTCCCTGCACCTCCGTTCACTCCTCCTTAAGTGGCGAAGAATAATGGCTTCTCCCCCACGGGGTGGTGGGGAGGCTCAGAAGTGGTGGTGTGGTTTACGGGAAATGGCCCACAGCAGACGCTGAACACATTCCGGATTTTTCCACCTCCATCATCATCCGGGGAGGGACCATGCAGGTGGCGTTCAGGGAGCAGGCTCGACCCCTGCCCTCTGACTCCAGGCCACCTAACCCCCAACGCTCCACGTGGGGCTGCTATGGGCCCTGGGGAGGCCGAGGATGGTGGGGGCGGGGTTCGGCCCCCAGAAACTCCCAGCGTGGCATCTCGGCTGTCTGGCTCTGCACACGCCCCCTGCCCCCCCAACCCTGGCCCATGGAAAGAGTACAGTCCTGGAAGTCAGGCGGGCCTTCCGCAAACCTCCAGCTCTGAGGCCTTGGCCAGGCTGCTTGATGTATAGGAGCCTCAGTTTCCTGATCTGTGAAATGGGAATGATGATAGCGCCAGCCACATGGGACTGTTTACTTGGGATCAATAACAAGTAATACAAATAACTTAGGCATAAGAACAAGGCAACATGGACGGCGCCAGACCCAACTGTCTCCTGCACGAAGCATCCCACCGCTTCCTTCTCCCCCGTCCCACCCGCAGAGTGCCCATCCCTGGGCGCTCCGAAGCCTGAGCAGGGAGCTGCTGTCTTCGTTGGGTCTCCCTCTGGGACCACAGTCCTCAGCGGTCCAACCCATGTCTTTTGGGAACTGGGGGCCCTCGGCAGTGTTTGCGTAGCCTGGGACCCCGCCCACCTGTGCCCCAAATGGCGGCCATGCTGGGAATGGCGAGGCATGGACACAGGCCCTGCACGGAGGGTAGAAGCAGAGATTCCCTGGGTGCGTTGGGGACCTGGAGGTGCTAGAAGGGTGGCAGCTGGAGGGGAGGGCCTGCCCTCCACATGTGCCCCACGTGGCACCTGGCACAGAGCAAGGCTGAACAGAACGACGCGGTGCCAAAGACTTGGTTAGAACAAACCAAGACCAGCTTCCTGCAGCGACTCACCCAGGGAGGTGGCAGGTAAGGGTTTCAGGAGGCCACGAGTGTGTGGGGGGCCCCAGATGAACACCCTGCACCCCTAAGCCCCGTGGGGGCATCCTAGGCAGCTTGAGGGTCCCTGAGCCAGGCAGAGGCTGGGGGGCCACTCACAAGTGCTCAGCCCAGAAACTCAAGGACCCCCACCTGTGGATGGGGGTCCCACAATGAGACGCCCCTCTCCCGGACCCGCACCAGGACCCTGCCAGACCCCAACCCTCTGCCTTGAGGCTACAGCCTCCAGCCCCCACCCCTCAAGCTGTCTCTGGGGCGGTGGAGCGCCATCCAAGAGCAGGGCCCTCTTTTCGGGGTTCCCGCGGGGCCTCTTCGCGCCTGAGGCCCCCACGTCGCCGGGGCCTCACCTGCGCATCCCTGGCTCTCTCCTCCCCGGGCGGAAGCTCTTCCGTTTCTGGGCCACCCTCCCTGCCTAACCTCATTAGATGGTCCCAGCCTGGTTCCGAGGGCCCCGCTGGGCCCGGCAGGGCGGGCGGCGGGCGGCGGGCGGCGGGCACACTCACCCAGCAGCAGGTTCATGAGCACCTCCTGGCCGGCCAGCGTGCTGCTCTTCACCAGGCAGAGGATGGTGCCCCCGATCCAGGGGACGCCGTGGCCCGTGATGCCGATGAGCTTGACCATGGAGCGGGCGCCGGCCCAGGACGCCGCGCGGCCGGCGCACACCCCCAGCCGCTTGGACATGCAGATGTCGATGGCCAGCAGCGAGTTGAAGGCGATGCCCTTGAAGGAGGGGTTCAGCTGCATGCAGTCCTCCTCGGGCAGCTGCTGAGACTGGCGCCGCTCCCGGGCCCCGTCACCAGGCGCTGGGGGCTGCGCGGAGGGGCCGGACGCCTTCCTGCCGGAGCTGCGGGGCTCCGGGGCGCCCTTGGGGGGCTGGTTCAGGGACAGGAACTCGGCCCGGTTGAGGACGTTGTTGCGGTCCCGGGCTCGGGCCCGGCTCTGGGAGGCCGGCATGGTGGCGCTGACGCTGAGGGCCTGCGCCCGCCGGGCTGCGAGGCCGTTCTCCCCGAGGCAAGTGCTGCCCCCCGAGCGGCCACTGCTCCGGCCCCTCTGCCTTCCCCGCGGCCGCTGTTAAATATAGAGTGCAGGATCGCACATGGCTGTTTACCTCTGGCGGCCACCAGGCTCCGAGGGACGTCAGTGCCAGCTGGGCAGCCAATCGAGCCCACCGACGCCGTCCTGCGCCAATGGGGCCACCGGGGAGGCGGAGGAGGCCACAGCTGCAGCCACCGCCTCCGGCCTGGGCTATTTAAATCTTCCAATGGCTTGGTCCGCAGGCTTTGGGGGACTCTGGGAAATGTAGTCCTCAGCTGTGCTCCAAGCCAGAGGCCCAAAGAGTGGGCTCCGCGCTGAGCCCTGCGTTTACCATCTTCCCTAGGAGCAGGCCAGGCCCCTGCGAGCCAGGCCTGCCTGCGCCACTGGCCGGGGTGGCTTGGATGTGGTCCCATGGACTGGAAGGCGGAGCCCCGGCTGAAGGCCTCTCTGGGCACCAGATGGAGTGAATGATGTTACTAAAAGCATCCTCTTAGGTCCGTGGGGACCAGGTGTAGCCCCTCCCCTCTGGGAGAGCATTTCATTAAGCTGGCAGGCTGGCCTTTCTTCCTTTGTGATCAGTCTTGAATTGAGCTTCAGCTCATCATAGTTCAATGAAATGGCAATTTGTAAGATTGCTTTCCATTAGGAGGACGGTCACATTCATGGGTTGGCAGCAGATCTCGGAGGCAACCCCTTGGAGGTTGCCTTCGTTTCATGAAGGGCAGGGGCACGGGAATGGCGTCAGGCAGCCCAGGAATAGTCACCGAGCCCCTGGCGCTTGGCAGCAAAGGAAAGACCACCCCCCTGTCCCCGGGAAGCTCACGTTCGGTGGGGAGCGAATGAATGACATAGACGTGGTTGCAAGAGTGCAGACGAGGAGCAGGAACAGAGCCAGGGCTCCGGGCTGGCCTGGCTCTGTGCAGGGCCGCCCGCCCCAGGAGCAAGGGCGGCTGGAGGCCCTGGGCAAGGGAGAGCCTGTCCCAGATGAGGCCTCAGGGGGCCCTTGGGGCTGGTGCCCGGAGTGAAGGGGCAAGAGAGGCTGTGAACCTGGAGAGGGCAGACCGAGAGGGCCCCGTGGAGGAGAAGTCCGCCCTGCACCCGCCCGGGGACTGTGGGAACCCGGTCCCTGCAGCCCTTCAGGGCCGACTGGGCCTGGGCTCGAGGGGAAGCCCCTGCCTGAGAGCGACCGGAAGGGTCAGGAGGGGTTGCTGTGGTCTCACTATCCATGGCAGCCGAGGCCTCTCTGCTCAGCTGGGATGGAGGTGGCAGCCTGTGGCTTCCCTTCCTTCGTGGAGCCTGCCCCTGAAGCCCCGCCCCTCCCCGCCCCGCAGCCTCCTGGGCACCAAGGCCCGGGTGCTGCCTGGGGCGAGTGCCCTCTGGCCACAGGGAACCAGCCCATGGGCTCCAGAGTCAGGCAGGGCAGGGGCGGCCTGGGGCTCCGGCCGCCAGCCCGCTGTGAGGCCTTGAGCAAGTCACTGGGCCTCGGCTTCCCTACCTGTCACTTGGGAATGCACCGTGCACCTTGCAAGGCCTGTCGTGAGGTCAACGAGATGACGTTTGTGAGGGGCCGAGGGGGGCCCCGGCCGCAGAGCCGGCCTGCGGCGCTGTGGGTTAGGACCTGACCTGGCCTCACAAGCGAGGCGCAGCTTCCTCCCCTCCGCGTGCCCCCTTCAGAAGGACCCGGACCCAGGATCCCGCTCCCACCCCATATCTGGTGGCACAGTCTCCCACTCCAGGAGCCCTCAGCCTGGGGTTCCTTGCGGATTCCTTGGCATTCCTTTTCCCGAGTGTTCCATTGCGATGCAGCCACAGAGGAGGACATCCCAGACTCTGTCGCAGCCGCCAGCCCGCCTGGGTGCGGCGTGATGACGCAGGCTGCCTCATCCTGGCCCCTGCAGAGCTGCACACAAACACACGCACGAGATGCGTGGATATAGAGCTGTGTACCGAGCTCTCCGCACGCCTTAGCTTATAAACCACGGAGCCAGCCTTCCTGGGAAGTTGCGACATCAGCCCCATTGTACAGATGAGGATGCTGAGGCTCAGAGGCTGCAGGCCTCCAGCCCGGAAGCGGGCAGGTCCGACTCCCAAGAAGCCGCTGGGGAGGGACACGGGGGCCTCAGGCCACAGGGACCTGGGCGTGCTTGCTCTGCTCCCCACCAGGCACTTGCCCCGCTCTCCCCGGGTGGTGCCCATGGCCTGGGCTGACCTCAGGACGGGCTGAGGAGCCTGGCCAGATGGAGCCTATTAATACCCGGAGACGTGTCAGCATCTTGGCCTGGCCAGGGCTGCGGCAGATCCTGAGGGCTCCGTCCTAGGAGGGCCAGGAGCGGCTTGGAGCTGGCTCTGGAGCGGGGCAGCCCGGGTTCAAAGCCTGGCTCTGCTACCTCTGGCTCAGCGACGGCAGGCAAGTCGTCCTAGTCCTCCTGGCCCGTGTTGTCCCCTCAGGGGGCAGGTGACAGGGTGGTGTGAAGGGCTTGCTTACACTGAGACCTGCCCCTGTCTCTGTAGGGTGAGGTGACCCTGGTCCCGTTCTCAGGCAGCTGAGGAGCGGGTGCCATCGCTTTGTGAACGCCTACAGCAAGCCACACGACCCCACTTCTCGGGAGTCCTGGGATTCATTCATTCATTCCGTCGATACCGTCACTGAGCCTGTCCTGCCGTCTAGCGGGGGATGCCTATGAAGGAACCAGCCAGTTTATGAGACAGTGTAATTTTACCAATAGCCTTATGGTCTCTTATTCTCAGAACGTCACAGACATGCTGCCATAAAGTCAACACACACAGATAATGTAAGTGCTGTCCTGCTGCCTGGAGACTGGGTCTGCTAACACGAGGCGGTCAGCTTCCGGGGGGTTCTCACGTGCCTCGTTCCCGATTACTGATGTATTTTACAACCACCAAGTATTTCTTCAATAACCAGAAGCAATGCATTGAAAAGCTAGACCCAGCTCTGGCTGCTGTGGCTCAGTGGGTCCCGCCAACCGAAGCGTCACCTGTTCAGTTCCTGGTCAGGGCACATGCCTGGGCTGCGGGCCAGGTCCCCGGTTGGGGCGCACGTGCAATGGGCAACCAATCAATGTTTCTGTCCCTCACTTCCCCTCTCTCCAAAAATAAATCAAGTCATTTAAAAAACTGTATCTATTGACATGTGTATCTCATATATAGACATGCATTTTAAAATACCATTGTATTATATGCCTTTAAAAAAATAACCTACCATTTTCACTTGACAAATATAAACCTCGCCATGTTTCCATGACAACCTATTATTTTTCAATGGCTGTTTGTCACTTTGTCCCGTGGATGGACCATACTTCATGTTAGCGATTCGTCATGATTGGGCCTGTAGACTCCGTTTTGTAAGTATTAAAACGATTCTGGCGTGGCCACCCTCCTGCACACACTCCTGTGCGCGAACGCAGAGTGTAAGCGGCTCACGTGGCAAGTGCGAGTGAGAGAGCTGCGCGGTGCGTCCCCGTGAGACGGAAGGGGCAAGCCCAAGCCTCCCACCGGGGCGCCTGACCTGGGAGAACACGGCTCGGCTGTGGACGCTTCCAGCAGGCAGAGCACGTCCGGCCCCCTCCCGCCACGTTAGAGAGACAGAGAGCAGGGGCTGCTCAGCTGGAAGGCCGGAGCTGGGACGCGGGCCCGCCGGCCCCTGTCCCCGAGCCCTGCAGCCTGTCACCCTGGCCGCGCGTCCCGCAGCTGCTCCGCTCCCTGCCCGCTTGTCACTCGTCTGCCACTCGCTTGCTTGCTCGTTCACTCACGGAACACTTTTTGAGGCTTGCTGTGACTCGGGCGGCACTGTGCCTGAAGACCGCCTGGGCCCCCGGACCACGGCCCCACCTGGCCCCTGGCCTGCATAGCCTTCCGTTCCAGTGCAGTCCCTGGCCGGAAGGGCCGCAGTGGGGCGTGAGGCGCCACACCAGGCCAGAGGCCGGCCAGGAGTTGGGCCCCGGCCTCGGCCCCAGGCCCTTGGTGCATGGCTCTTCCTTGAGAGGAGGAGAGGCTTCTGACAGCTTCGAGGAACCCAGAGCAGCTTGCACATCACGGGCGCTCGTTCTGTGTTGTCTTAAATGGGTCAGACAGACTTGCTGCTGCTCCTAAGCACACTGACCATCCCCTGGTCCTGAACTTGCTCTGAGCCAGCCTTGGAGCTAAGTGCCTGTCCCTCAGCTATCACAGCAATGTCACAGCCGAGCTTTAAGTCCCCACTGCACAAATTTGAACACTGAAGCTCAGAGGCAAAGGGACTCTACTTGGGCAGTCAAGTGTGCTCATGGGGGACCCCGGGGCTCAAACATCACCCCAACGTCCCTTGCCCTCTCTGCTCTTTTCCCTGGCCTGTGCCCTTTCTAATGCGACACTCATTTACTCTCTGTGTGTTCATGGCCTCTGTCTTCCTAGCAGAGCGTCAACCAACAGGAGGGACTGCTATCTATTGGTTCACGGATGAGCCTGGGGCCTGGGCAGTGCCGGGCACACAGTAGGTGCCCCGGAAGCACTTATTGAATGGATGGCTGTCTGACTCTGGAGTCTGGGCTCTAATCTACCACACACCTTGCCATCGAAGACCCATGGCCAAGAGGAGACCTGTTATTTGGGGCAATGACCCCAGAAGGGAAGGTGGGGGAGCAGGTGAGACGCTGCACTCCAGGCAGCCGCCCTGGGGGAGGCACAGCTGGAGGGCACAGGCGGAGGCGGGGGCAGTGCAGGGTCCCCTGCCAGGATGGGGCGGGAGCCCTGTGCGGAGCGTTTTTCATCCGGCCTCCCCACCCCAGGAGGCCCGGCGGATCGCATTCTCAGTTTGAATTTCCAAGGCAGCTCTTGGGTTATTTCGGTCGGGAAACCTGATCCTTCGCTGGGTTTATTTTAGCACCTTGGAGAACTCCCAGTGCCGCACCCGATCCCGGCCGGCCGCACCCAGCCCGCCGACTTGCGGCAGCGCGGTGGGGGCGGCGAGGGGAGCGCGCGGGCGTCCTCCCGGGCCGCCAGCACGCGGAACCTCACCGCACGGTGCTGGGCTGGGAGGGCGCGGAGGGGCGGCCAGGAGAGCAGGCCCCCCCGTGCACTCCCCCGCTGCTGCCGCCTGACCTTGGGTCTCCGCTGGCCTCAGCTCCTCCTCTGGGCGGAGGGTCGTGGCGCGGGGGGGGGGGGCGCGGTTCTCGCTCCGAACTGTAGTGCCGGAGGCTCCCCTGGGGAAGCCGGCGGAGGGGCAGAGGGTCCCGAGCGTCCCTGGGGAGGGTGCTCAGGTAGAGGCTGCCCTGTGAAGCAGGTGGGGACAAGCCGTCCCTCACCAGCGCCTACTGACCTGATTTGGCCATGGGACTCCCCATCCGCCAGGCACCTTACAGACCCCCAGTCCAAAAATAACACCAACACACCTACATGCGCAGTCGCAGACAAGCGCACTCTCGCACGCAGGCACTCGTATCCCACCTGCTCACGCCCACAAACGCGCTCACCTACATCGCACACATGGCCACACGCCCGCATGGACACACACCCCCTTCCCCAGACACCCATGGACACAGGCCATCATGCACTCATACCCACGCCCACACGCTTGTACGAGCCGTCACATTGCCAGAACACACACACGTGCTATGCACGCACGCACACTCACACAGATCTTTGCACAACGCACACACCGCCATACACAATATAGACCCACTCACTCGCCCGCCGCCACACCACTGCACACCTCACACACATGCCCGCGTGGACACACATCCAGACGCCCTCACGGACACACACACCCACGCCTGGGCACATACACTCACCGGGACACACTGCACACATAGTACACATGACTGTCACACATGCCCTCCCACACAAGGACACACAGCCCCACACTGCCACACACGCCCACACCACCGCTCCCTCCACCCTCCTCCGACACGCGCATTCACACCAACACGCCGGGAACACGCATCCGCCACCCGCCTCCCCCTGCGCTGAGCCCTGGCCACCCGCGCATCAGGACGGCTGACTCACTGGCATCTCGACTGGCAGCGATCGATACTTCCTCACAACCGCTTGACTATGAACCCGCGCCTATTTATTATTCATGTTAATTAATGCCTCTCTTCATCGTTCCTGGAGTGATTCCTTGACACTCCCCGGCCCACGAGGATGCACGTGCCGGGGGGGACCACGCCTGCCGCCTGCGCGGGCACCGGCCGTGTTCCCCAGTGTCTCCTGAGCACCTAGCACAGGACAGGGGCCATCAGCACCGGGGCCGATGCCGGGAGTCGAGGGACCTCGTCCTCCCACCGACAGCTCTAAGCTCCCGTGCTGCCGCGGTGAGGGGTCCTGCTCTGGGGGGGGGTTGGCGCCACGCTTCCTGACCCCCTCCTCCGACCTGCCGGCTAGTGCCTTCAGGGCAGAGGAGTCTGAGGAGGCTCTGGTCTGGGGGAGGGGAGGGGTCCCGGGGAAGCTGGGAGGGTCCCCATGGCGGTGGGCGCCCCTCCCATGGAGGCCTCCGTCCTCTGCTCTGCAGATGCCAGCGCCTCGCACTCACGTGGCTGCGTCCTGGGCCTCCCACGCAGCTGAGACAGCCTCGGGTCTGTGCCCAGCGCCCACGGGGCTCCAGGGAGTGCCGAGCGCGAGGCAGCAGCCAGAACCTTGGAGGGCCAGCGCGAGCGGGGCTGGGGGTGCACGTGGAGCGGAGCCCGTCCGGGCCCGCTGTCTCTCAGGGCTGCCCCCGGGCAAGCCGGTCCTTGGCTCAGAGCCCGGCCAGCGGCCCGCGGACGCTGCCTGGGCCGTTTCCCTGCAGAGCTCGCCCTCCAACTAGCCCAAGACACTGTATCGCATCACAGGGGACGAGCAAGGGGAGGCGGCTCCGGGGCCGAGGTTAGGGACAGGGGCCTTCGGTCTTTCGAGAGCCCTCACCCTCTCCCAGTGCAACTGTCCAGACAGGGCTTCGCGGTATCAGTTCCTTCCTGGCTCAGAGGGGCTGGTGGCATGTCTGGAGGAGGTGACCAGGCCTTAGGCTTGGCCCAATCTGCGCGGGCACCCCCGCAACCCCTGGGTCTCTCTGCCTGTACAGCCCCACCTCCTGGCAACAAGGTGAAGGATAAGGCAGACAGTGCTCGCCCAGGCAGCACCTAGCAGGTGGTGGAGACTCCACCATCGCCTCACCTGGCCCAGGCCCGCACGGAGGAACGTCACTTGCCATGGGCGCCTGGGGGGCCTGTCCCCAGGAAATAACCTTCAGGGGCTTGGCCACTTAGTGAGTGGGTCTGGGCCCTGGCCTCTGTCCTTTCCAGGTCAAAGGAGAAGGATGTGCAGCTCGGCACATGTCCATGGAGCACTCAGGTCCTTTTCACCAGGACAGTGTCCCCACCGTCTGGGGACATCCTGGCTAATGAGGTCTGTTTTGTTCCAGAGGCTGATGGTGTTGGCAGATGAGAGGGACGCCCCCAGATTTACTGTCTCATCTATGTAGACACTGAATAGCATAATAATTACCTGATGACCACGGGGGTGCGGATGGCCACAGGGAGCCCCCGGGGCCGGGGTGTTTTGCGGGGGCCATAAGTGCGTGGCAAGGAGGCGCTGCTGTGTGCTGAGAGGCCAGGGAGAGCTTCTTCCCGGAAGTGGACATGTCGCGGGTCCTTAGGAGACCCGTGCTGTCAGGGGTTCTACTGTCTGGCAGTCAGCAGGTCATGAGAGACGCCTTGCCTTGGTCTCGGCCAGCGGGACCAGGAAGAAGCTACCTGGTTGCTGAACTGGACAGGGACACCCTGTCCCTCAGCGGGGTGAGGGCCCGTGGCAGTGAGTGGGGTGAGGGCAGGGATATGGCTGGGTACAATGAGACACTTCCTGTGGCCTGAGCTGGTGCTGGGCGTGTGAAGGGTCATCAGCGTGGCTGATCCTTCATCAGAGAAGAAACCTCGGTGTGGCCAGAACCCCCACTCCCCTGGTCCCTGCCCTCCCCAGCACACACCGGGAGCGGCCAGAACCACCCGCCGTGGGCCCGGCTGCGGGCCCCTTTGGATGTGAGAGTCACAGGGAGAGGACAAGGCTCTAAGGTGGCTGCAAGCTTTTCTGATGTCACAAACCACCTGGCCTTTCCCCAGGTGAGGGTGAGGCTGCAGCTCAAGGACACTTGGAGAGGTTCGTAGCTCTCCCCTCCCCCACCGCCTCCAGGTTCAAAGCCCTTGTGAACGCCTGTGCTCAGACCACCAGGTGCCAGCCTCAGCTGGGACACATGCCAAGGTGGGGCCTTGGGCAAATCTCCTGGCTTTGGATTCCTGCTCTGTGAAATGCACAGCATAGGTCTCCTGCCCAGGGTGGCTGATGGTGGCAGATATGAGGCTGTACAGCACTTCCGCAGCTGGGGACCAACAAACCTGATCACTGCTAGAGTGCCCTGCGGCCCGACACAGGGGGAGCAATCCAGGGACCCTTTTCCCAAACTCATCTACCCCGACCCTTCCGGCCCTGGAGCCTCCCAGAGCCACGGCCCTATAGCGCGGCCACGCATAGCAGAGCGGTGCGGCTCTTCCCCGCGTGCCCGGAGTCCCGGAAACCGAGCGAGTGCAAAGGGCACAGGGAGCAGCCCACCTGGACCCGAGGCACAAGTCGAACTACATTACCCAGAATTCCCCGGGCTTGCCAGAAAGGAAATGTCGTTTCTGCGAGGAGAGGCTTAGCTCTCCCAGCAGCTGCAGAGAGAGGGAGAGCGAGGGGGGAGAGGGGGAGAGGATTACCGGGGGGGAGGGCGGGCGGTGCGGGGAGCGAGGGTGTAGAGCAGGGCGGGCGGCGAGGAGGAGGCGGCGCCCGCCGCTGCCGCCTGCGGACCGCATCCCCGCCGGGCCAGAGAGCGCGGGCGGCGGTGCCTGCGTGCGCTGCGCTGCGCGCCGGCCGGCGGCTGCGGGCGGACGCGGGGCCAGGCCGGCGCAGGGGCTGAGTTTCTGCAAAGTTTGACCTGGTTGCCTTTCCGATGCTGCTGCAGAGCAAGGCAGCGCGGGGCGCGCCAGGCGGCTGCGGCGCGGCGGCGGGGCTGAGCGGCGACAGCACGCTCACAATGATCATAAAATAAAGGAGGCGCGTGGGGTGGGGGCGAGAGAGCCCCGAGCCTCAGCCCTCCGCCCCCGGCCACCCCCAGCAGCCCCGAACTAGGAGGACGTGGGGGCCGGGGGCGCCCCCGTCGGCCCCAGACCGTAGTAGAGCCAAAGGACACTGCCCCGGGAAGGGGGTGGGGGTGTCCGCGGCAGGGTCAGGGGCGGCCGGAGGGCGGCGGCCCGGGCACGCGGATTGGTCCGAGGGGCAGGTGAGTCGCCGGCGCCGCCCCGGTGGGGGCGTGCGCGCCAAAGTTGCCCCGCGGCGGCGAGCGCGCCGGACGCGCGGGGACTCGAGGCCGATCGCGGCTGACGAGAGGGGGACAGAGGCGCCCAATGCGGCGGGACTAGGGCACTGAGCCCTCCGAGGGTCGGGGGATCCCGGCCCGAGAAGGGCGCGCGCGCCCGATCAGACTGGCCTGCAGGGGTGGCACTGCGCCCATAGGGGGGCCGGAGAGACCCGGGCTGGGGAAAGGGCGCTGGCAGCGAGGCGGCGGGCGCAGTGCGAGGGCCGGCAAGTCCACACGGCCCACTGCAGTGCCAGGCTATCGCCCCCCACCCCACCCCCGGGCCGGGAGGGTGTCAGCGGAGATGTCACGGGCGGCGATTATTCGCTGGTGCGCGCGGTCGTGCGGCTGCCACTGACGGGGCGGGCGAGAGGGGGGGCCGCCACCTCCGGGGAGACCGCCCAGAGCTGCGCTGTCAGCTCCGCAGCCCGCGCCCCGTGCACACGCGTCGCCGCCCCGTGCGCCCCCCCTCTGCAAAGTTAGGCTCAACTTTGAGGCGGGCCTTGACGCCCTGTCCCTTCCACCTCCCACCAGGTCCTCAGCGGCGCGAACTAGGCGGCGGCTCGAGCACAGCCCTGCAGCCCCGGACAGCGGGCGGCGACAGAGACAGCGACAAGGGGACGCGGCGCGCCCTCGTTGGGGCGTCGGCCTGCGCCCGCCACTGGGCGCCGACCCGGACCCGCGCTGCGCCGCGCTGCTCGGGGACCTCGCGGGCGGCCGGAGCCCGGCGCTCGCCTCCAGGAAGCCGCGGGTCGGCGCTCGCCCTCGAGGGAGACGGGACCTCTGCCGACTGAACAGAAACTGCCCTTCCATTGATTCGGCCCCGTTGGGCGAGAGGCCGGTGCGTGTCCCGAGCGCGTGCGGAAGACAGGAGGGCAGGAAGTCGGTCTTCTGCAGCGAGGGTGGCGGCGCTGCGCCGGGGACGGAGCCTTCCTTATTTATGTGTCTGCCGGCGTTCGCCTTCTTCCCCGAAGACTTCAGGGAGCGTCTCTGAGCTGCGTTCCCCGCGCGTGAGGCACGGAAGGGCTGGATATCTGAACAACATGATTATCCATTAACATCCAAACTTTTCTTTTTTTAACCCAAAGAATATCGGTGACTTTTGTCCACTGCTAGCATAAGAAGAAAGAACTCGGGACCCTCGAAATGCAGCAAAATCCTTATTTCTAAACAGGCCTGAGGTAGTGATTCGCAAACGCCCGCTACTCAGTGAATGTTCTATCCTATGGATATCGGTCTTGAGATTTGAAATTGGAGAGCAGCTCCGTCTGCACTGGGCCCTGCAGCCTCCGCCCTTTCAATGCCCCGTTTTCTCTGGGACTGCTGGCCTTCCCTGGACATCAGAGCGGTCCTGCGTGCCATGGGCTGTATCCAGAGCATCGGGGGCAAAGCCAGAGTCTTCCGGGAAGGCATCACAGTGATCGATGTGAAAGCCTCCATTGACCCTGTCCCCACCAGCATCGATGAGTCCTCCAGCGTGGTGCTCCGCTACCGGACGCCCCACTTCCGTGCCTCGGCCCAGGTGGTCATGCCTCCCATCCCCAAGAAGGAGACCTGGATAGTTGGCTGGATCCAGGCGTGCAGCCACATGGAGTTCTACAACCAGTACGGCGAGCAGGGCATGTGAGTGCTGCTCCCAGGCCAGCGTGGGGGGGGGGGGGGCTTGGCGGCCTGGGGCGGGGGTCAGGGCCTCACCAGGGGTGAAGGGGAGCTTTCGGAACGTCCGGAAGTCCTTTCAGAGGGTTTGCCTGTTGATTCAGACGGAGATCATGGCTCTAGGACCTCCTTACCGCTGTCCCTGAGGTTCCAGTGTCCTTGCTTGGAAGATGCTAAGAGAGGAGAGGAGCCCTGGCCAGGCTGCTCAGGTGGTTAGGGCGTCGGCCGGTGCGCCAGGGCTGCGGTTTGGTCCCTGCGCCAGGGCCCATGCGAGAAGCACCCAATGGATGTGTAAACGAGGGGAACAACAAACCGATATTTCTCTCTCTCTCTCTCTCTCAACTCAATTTAAAAAGAAAGAAGGAAAGAAAGAAAGAGTATTCCACCAGGTGCCTCTTTGGTAAAACGGACATGCTGTGTGGGCCACCAGAGCAGCGGAGGCTCGCCACCTCCCTCCACTGCCCCCGCAGGCTCAGGCCTCTGCGAGCCCACGTGGCCGGTACTCAGGGAAGTACGGGGCCCTGGAGCCTCCCGAGTTCTCCGCACGGCGCTGTGGGGTTTCAGCCCCGACTCAGGCCCCCGGGGGAATGCTTTGCTGTCACCAGCTGCGTTCTGTGTGAGAGGAGAGCCAGTTTTGGAAGCGCGGTGTGCTTTGCGGTGCAGTGCTTTCTCTCTCCAAGGCAGGAGGCCCCTTAAGGAGACCTCAGCTGCCTCGTGTGGGGGCTTCAGCGGGGGCCTTCACAGCCGAGAGGGGCCCACTGGCCTCTTCTCTCCAGCCTGGTCTCCAGGAATGTTCCCAGGAGAGTGCGAATCTCCGGGCAGGACACTGGGACCCTGGGCCTTCTTTTCTGGCGTGTTCCCTGAGCTGGAGATGGTGACCCCAGGCGGGCGTGGAAAGGGCAAGGGTAGACCTAACGTGCAGGCCCCCCACGCCAGGGCGGTGGAAATTGCTGTTGCCAGGCACCGGGTCACGTCTGAGCGGGCTGGCCGGGGACACTCTCCCGTAGCCTCTCTCAGCGTCCGTTCTGTGCAGCATCCTGGCTTTGCAAGTAAATAGCAGAGAAGATTTCCCTGGGAATAGGAACTTTGCACTGATCGAGGGGCGCCCTGGGCCACCTGAGATTAGAGGGGGGTGAGGAAGGGATGGAGGCTGGGAGGACGCCAGGTCTTACGGCTTCTCCGCTAAATGATGCTAAGTTACAAAGGCAACAGGAGGACCACAGTGACACTTAACACCTGGGTGTGACCGTGGTCGCCCAGGGGAGATGTGCGGCCTACCTGGACACGCATCGGCTCCTCCCTCCAACTGACTTCCACGCCCCTGCCCTTTGATTCCCCAAAGCCGCTACTGATCCCGGCGGGTGGAGGGGGGAGCATGGCGGGGGCGGACTTTCAGTTCCAAAAGGGAAACAAGAGTCTTGGTTATTTGGTGTGAACCTCCCCTGAGAAGCCTTAAGCTCGAAGCCTTGTCAGGGTTTGCAAGGCATCCGGGCCAACTGGCAAGACACGAGGCTTTGCCAGGGGCCTCAGGCTAAGCCCGTTCCCCGGCAGGAGTTCTGGGGCGGGGTAGGCAGGGTCCCCCAGAACTCGGGAAAATGTGAGCGCTGGGGGAAGACCACCGTGGAGAATGAGGGGGACTGTTTTGAGGAGCCAGGAGCGCTGTGCTGTGGGGAGGGGCCAGGCCCGGCTCAGGACCTTGGCCTTCCCCGTGTGCGCAGGGTGTCCGGGCTTCGAGGCCTCGTGCTCCGCTCGGAGGCTCTGAGAGCGTCCAGGCGCGCTCCCCGCAGGCAGGCCCGCGTCAGGAGGCCCGAGGTGGCCTCGTTCTCTGTGCCAGCCCTCGGTTCCTGGTCAGAGGAGACCAGGGCGCGCCCAGACTGCAGCCGAGCAGATCTGGGCGGGAGTCCAGGCCCTGCCGCCTTCCAGGCTGTGGCCGGAGCCACTCGGACCCTGGGTTTCCTCCTCTGCAAATCGGGGCCTGCTAGTCCTGGTGCCCTGGCTTATTGCGAGAACGACAGGAGATGACATTGATCAAGCAGTCGGCACCACGCTGGGGCCGTGGTCAAATACTCAACGCAGGCGGCCTTCGCCGCCCACATCGGTCTTCGTTACTGTGATGATAATTCTCTGCCGGGGTTGGGGGTGAGGTAACGGTAGTGAGTTGGGAATCGGGGCTGAAACCTCAGGATCCGACAGGCGACAGACGTGGGTCCCTCTAGCGCCAGCCCAGGCCTCCTGCCTTCACAGGGGGCCGCTCCCCAACTGGGAGAAATTTGGAAATCGTGGAAATTGTGAATAATGGGAGCTTTCGAGGGGCTGAAGGCCGGCCTCCTTGCTCTGCTCCTGCTTGCTTTGGCTCCCTCCCCTCCTTGGGACCCCTCTCTGGGCCCTGGGCCCTCTGTTTCCGCGCCCCATTCTCCGGGGTCCGTAACCCCAGCTGGGAGGGGAGTCGGCCCCAGAGAAAGGGCCGAGGTTGGGGCTCCCTGGGAGGGTCCGTGCCCTGAATGGGGTCAGAATGACTGACCAGTGCTGGCTCTGGGGCCTTGGAAGGTCCCCCCTCGGAGCTGCGGTTTTGCCGTCTGGCAGACGGCTCCTCCTTGCCTTCTGGTGTCTTGCTGTGAGGGGACAGGTGGAGGTGACGACCCTGCCAGGGAAAATGCTGCAGGTTGGAAGCTGTTCGACTTACCCTTAATCAACAAGACCACATTAAGAGTCACCGAGCAGTGCGGTTCGTTGTGACAGTCCCTCCGGTCCGTGAGCAGAGTGCTGAGCTCACCCAGGGCCCCGGGGAACGGAAGGGCTAGTTTAGAAAAAGCCTGGCTGTGCGTGAATGGGGTGTAAGAGACCCTTCCCATCATCCTTACCCCGAACTACTCTTTTTCCTATTTTTAAGCCCTGTAACACGAAAGAAAGAGAGGAGCGATGAGCCGGTGGGGCTGCCCAGAGACCTCTAGCTGCCCCAAGCTGGCCCCCAGCTTTGCCCAGGCCAGAGGCCGTCCTGCGCATGGTAGGATGTGGAGCAGCATCCCTGGTCTCCGCCCAGTCGATGCCAGGAGTCCCCCAGCCCCATGTTGTGACAACCAGAAATGTCTCCAGACGTTGCCGGTTGTCCCTGGGAGGGTGCGCAGCCACCCCTGGTTGCGAAGCGCTGGACTAGGCCCGGACAGTGGGAGTCATTAAGATGAGACCCACATGCTGGGTTTCAGTGGCCTGGGGCGGGCACAGGCAGGTGGCACAGGCTAGGGTTTCTGTTCTGTCCAAATGGGCTTGTATTCACCATATTAATTCCCAGGGCTTAACCGAAACCCATAATCCCCCCAGCGCTCTCCCTGCTTGAGGCTGATCTCTAATCCAGGAGGACTTAGAACGGCACCCTGGCTCCGGGCTGCGCGAGGCGGGATGACAGCGTGGCGCTCCCAGAGCGCTGCGAGGAGGTGAGCCTCTCTGCGCCAGCCTCCGAAGGCTCCGTGTGCTTGGGGTCCAGCGCACGCTGCTTTAAAAGCCGCCCCCAGACTGCCGGAGACACCTGCCTCCGCAACCCCGTCCTCCGCCATTCCTCCACCGCCACCTGTCAGCTGGCATAGTCTTCTAAGTGACAAGTCACAGTTTCTTGCCTGTGTGGGAGACACTTCACATTGTCCCTGGTTTGCCCTCCTCTGGGGCCCCCAGGGAACCTGGCCCGCGGCCAGGGCCCAGGCCCCGGTCCACGTCTGGCTCGGAGGCCTGCCAAAGGGCAGGTGTGTGGGAGGGCGGAGGAGAAAGCGGGGTGTGGGTCCCACCGGGCAGCAACCATGGGCCCCGGGCCTCCCTGCGGCCATCTCTGAAGTCGGGAGGACAGCGCGTCCCTCGTGCGGGATGTGGGGACGGCGGGAGGGGAGGCTCCACGAGGACCTAGCACAGGGCCTGGGGCGTCCGAAGGCTCCGTGCGCGGCAGCTGTCAACATCGCAACTATGCATAACGCGTTAGTAGTTGCGCGGCGCCGGCAGAGCCAGCCCGCAGCCTGCTGTGTTACGGTCCTCGCGGCCTCGCGCTTGTCTCCTGCGCTGGGTTTCACGGACCTGGCCACAGTGCGAGAGCCTTGGGTGGTGAGACTTCTGAGGGGCGTTCGAGCCAGAAGGTGGGGTGACATTTGCTATCACGGGATTCAAGGCGGGGCAGTGTTGGAGGACCCGAGGCCGCAGGCTGGGGAGGCGGAGCTGGGCAGAGGGGCAGATGTGCCCGACACCCGGCCAGCTCTGTGATTTCCCAAGGGCCTCACCGAGCAAGGAGCTAGCAGCCCCGAGCCCCAAAGCCACTTGCTCCAGCAGGTCTGAGGACAGGCCCGGGGGAATGGCCCTGGTGACCACGTGGCCTCTTCCTGCAGCCTCAGCCGGAGCCACAGGCCCTGCACAAAACAATTGAGGATGCTGCTTCCTCCCCTCAACCGGAAGGGGCCTCCCCCATCTGCTGGGCCCTGGCAGGGGCGAGGGAGGCGGGGGTGGGAGAGGGAAGTCCTCGCTTCCAGGCTTTGGGGTGGCAGGAAGTGGCAGGGGACTGCCAGCCCAGAGAGAAATCCCCCTGGGCCAGCCCTGGCCAAGTGATCGCCTCAACCCTCACCTTCCGAGTGCCCAGAACAAAAGCCGGCTGTTCCTGGAGACGTGCGAGAAGGCGTGGGCGGCTGGCGCGGTCAAGGGAATGAATTAGATACAGAGATCCGTTTCTTTTGCCCATCGCATCTGGGCAAAATGGACAAGATCAGTAGGTGGACCTACAGTGGCTCCCACAGGGAAAATGACTAGGTTATAGGTTGTATTAAAACAAAGCTGTAATCTCTGCAGGGTAGGGACCGATCTTGGTTAAAAAGACACCCCTGAAAATGGGAACTTACACTGTGAGTGGGCGAGGGAAAGGTCTAGAAGGATGTTTACCAGCCTGCAGTGCAGTGGGTAACCTCAGGGAGGGTCGGCAGCACGGAAGAGACGGCTTTCGGTTCTATTTTGTACACCTCTCTGGGCTGGTGTTGGGGGGGTAAAAAAAACGCACAGCTTTTATAGCTGGAAACTAACAGGGCCCTGCCCCAGGGCCCCGGGGTGTGGCGGGCGGAACCCAGGGGCCGAGGTGGGGAGGAGGGGGGCTCCGCGGCCCCACCCTCAGACGGCAGGTGCCCGGTGGCCCATTTCGTGGGAGGGGTCAGCCTGAGGGGAGGGCGCCGCAAGGGACACAAGTCAACGGGGTCGCAGGCTGGTTCGGAAAGGCTTTTAGGCCTCAGTTTCTGTAAAACTGCAGAGCTTTACAAAATTTGGACTTTCTGCAAATTGTATAAAACAGTTTTACCGACCACCAGGTGGAATAATCCCGAGGCCTGGCTGGCCCAGGCGAGGGTGCCGGGCAGCCCCGGGCGTGGGTCGCAGGCCCTGGGCTTCCCAGGGCAGCCGGCGGGAGCTGGGGGACGAGGGCAGTGCCACGGTGGAGCCATTGAAGCTGAAGGGGAATCTTCATCCAAAGCAACACATTTATTTCCACATGTATCAGGAAAAACCCACATATATCCCTAGCAGATTTAACCTGTTATTTCAAAGGTGCTTCTCAGGAAAAGCTACATCTAATTGAGTTTTTAAAAGAGTGATTGATTTTAAGGAAAACCACCCAGGAGACGGGGGTGGGGGGGGCGGCCCAGGGGGAGGAGGCCAGTGCGGGCGGCAGCCCAGCTCCGGGACCTGCAGGGCCAGTCGGCGGTGCAGCCAGCGGGGCCGACCCCTCTCCCGCGGCAGGGGCAGCGCCCGGCAGCGCCCAGCGTGGTCCGTGCTGGGGGGAGCCCAGGCCCCGGCGCCCCCCCGCCCGGCTTTCTCTGCAGTGGCCACAGAAGGGCCTCCCTGGGCCTTCGCCCTCCCCCGAGAGGCCTTTGCACTGGGCCAGCCTGGACTGGTGGCCGGGCCTGGAGCCCCAAGGCGACCGTCCCCAGCCCTTGTGGTGGCCCTCAGCACAGCCTCCAGGGAAGGCCTTTCTGTAGTCCCTTCAGACTCCTGTTCTCAGTTGGGCGTGCTGCTCAGAGCCTCTGTGTGTGTGTGTGTGTGATTGTGTGTACGTTGTGTGTACAAGTGCGTGGGTACGTTCGGTGAGGGTCCGCTGGAGGCCAGGGGGTACGAGCTTGCTCAGGCTGTGGGTCCTGGCCTGGCGGCTTCCTGGTTATGTGACCGTGGGCCAGGCCTCTAACGTCCCCAGGTCTGAGGAGAGGCCCGGGCAGGTGTACGTACCCAGGGTGCCTGGCATGGCTGACGTGCTCTGGGAGCCGTTGCTGTGGCGCGACCCAGGCCGGGGTGCTGCTGGCTGCAGCCACGCCCGGTGAGGAGGTGCACCGGCCGACACAGCTTTGGGCCAAGGTCCTCTGAGTGAAGCTAAACCCGTTTCTGAGACCCCCATGGGGCTCCGGCCCTGCCCACAGTCAGATCCAGGCCACCCACACGGATTGCCCCCCGGCTCCAGGCCGGCACCGTGTTAGTCCCGGAGGTCAAGGATCGTGGGATTATTTAATCGGCGGCAGGAAGCAGCAGGCTGAGGACCGAGTGGATCTAACACGGGGCCCCTGGCCTCGTGGGACGGGTTGGGGCAGGCTCCCCCGGGGGATGCCAGGGCCGAGTCCGGAGTACCGCCGACCAGGACGGGAGGAGGAGGGGCACCGCTGCTGGCAGAAGGCTCTGGGATGGCGGGGGCCGGTGGGGAGGCATGGCCCGTGAGAGGAACCAAGATCTGCAGCCTGGGGCGGGCACGTGTGCGCGCAAACGCCTGTGACCTCGGGCAGGAACAGGTGCATGTGTGCGTATTCACAGCCCCACCTCCAGGCAGACCTGTCGGCTGAGTGCTCGTGCGCAGGCGCGGTGCTGGGAGCCTTGTTGCTTACTCACCCTTTTGGTGGCATCTGTGGATCAGAGCCTGTGTTGTCCCCACCATGCAAACAGGGAGATGCTCAGTGTGTGCAGGGCCTGGGTCTGAGCTCACCCCACCACCCTGTGGGACAAAGGGCTAAGGATCTGCCTTGAAGTCCAAGGTCGTTCCAGAACGAACTGGAGACTGTGGAGTCTGAAAGTATAAGTGAGGTCAAAGAGGCTTCTGGTCAAATCAGGTTTGGCAGATCCCAACTGCTGAGACCTCCTTCATATGGTTCCAGAAGTTTCCGTATGTACTTCTGGTCCACGTGGACCAGGTAGTATATACATCAAAGCATTTGATCGTCCCCCAGACCTTGCAAGGTGGGTAGGGCTACCCACAGTTCCCTGATGAGAACACGGAGACCCAGGGATGTGTGACTTGATCAGAGCCAGCCTGAGACTTGGTCCAGGGCTGGCCTGTGCCCCCAGAAGCTGTGCCCTCCCCCACAGCCCCCCTCACTTCCTCAAGGGGAACGCGGCGGGCACAGGGGCCAGAGCCAGCCCATGCTGGCTGGGGATGATTTGAACACAGATGCCCTTGGCCCCGGTTCTGAGCAATACCGCGCATGAGGCACGGCTGTCTGCCAGCTCACGAGGACCGTCACCGGTCTGTGACTGAGCCAGGGCTTGGGCATTTGGGGGCTGGGGGAGGAGAGGGACTATGGCGCCTGGGGTCAGAGGCTGAGAGAGAGACAGAGACAGAGACAGAGACAGACAGACAGACAGAGGCTGTTGCGGTCCTAAACCCCAGTCCCCAAACAAGCCAGCTCTTAGGAAGTGAAAGGCCAAAGAAGAGCAAAGTTCCTTTTGCAAGTTTCCTCTCTGCCTTTTAAAAAGCTTTTGCAAACAAGCGTGGCCACCGTGAGCGGAGCAGTGGGTGCCTTCCTGAAACAGCGCCGGCACAGGCTGCTGCGGCCGCAGCCTGGCAGCCTGGAAGTGCCCCGAGATCCCGGGGCCTGGCGGGCACTTTGGAAACACGAGGCTGTTGAGCTGCTGCCCAGATTCCCCCGGAGTCTGGCAAACTCCCGGCTCAGGGCGGAGGCGGCCTGCTAGGCAGGTGTTATCCCGCGCTGTGATTCTCAACAAAACAAACAGAAAACAAAGACGAGATACACCACAATGGGCAAAATCGCCTTTGTAACCGTTCCTCCTAGAGTGGCCGCGATGTTGCTAGCTGCTAACATGAAATGATACATTTCAACAGAGAAATGCATTTTTGTTATTGTGATAAGATTATACATGAAATTTACCGTTTTGACTTTTCAGTTCCGCGGCATCAAGCACATCTGCGCGGCTGTGCGTCTGTCCCACACTCCTGTTCGGTCCCACTCGGCCCCCATTCCGCACCAGCTCCCCAGCCCGCCCCCAGTCCCCCACAACCCCCCACTCTGGGGACCTCACATAGGTGGGATCACGCAGCATCTGTCCCTCTGTGGCTGGCTTATTGCACAGCATCGTGTCCTCGGGGTCATCCCTGTGGTAGCAGGTGCCAGAATTTCCTTCATTTTTAAGGCTCGTACTCTGCCGAGTGGACGGACCACACGTTGTTCATCTGTCCTCTGTCCGTGGACTCGCGGGTTGTTTCCGCTGTTGGCTGCTGGGAATGGTGCGCCGTGAACGGGGACGCGCTTGTAAAGCAGCAGGCCCCCAGAGAGCCCCTTGGCCCGAGCCGCTGTGCCGCTCTCCAAGCGCCGCGGGGTTGGAGCGCGGGTGTCACAGGGCCCGGGGACCCGCCTGGGCCAAGCTGGCCTGCTCCGCTGCTGAGTGGCCCCCCTGGGAAAAGCCCCGACTGCCCCCCCCCCACTTGATTCCGGATGCTCCTTGAAGGGATGGGCTCCCCTGACGCGGCCGTGTCCTCAGAGAACCGTGGGATGGGCTGGCGTCCTCTTAGGTCTGAGAGTTACTGTCACAGCAAAACAATAGCGAGAACAGTGGCGCTCGCAGCTGCTGACCACTGGCCTGCACGTTGCGCCCTCCCGGGGCTGGCACATTCCCGTCCTCATCCTCCAGGGACGCCAGCAGGGACATGTGTCCGCGTCTGGGGTTGAGGGAGGACCAGTCCTCTGAGGGGGTCTCACACCAGGGCGGGGGCAGCTGGGACTTGCAGCATGGCCTGTGGGGTTCCTGCTCCCGCCCCAGGGAGGCCGAGCCCCTAGGCCTGCAGGGGCTGAGGGCCAGGCGGCTGAGCACTGCAGCGAAGTGTGGAGGAGGCCGCACTGAGCTGGCCCAGCGGGGGGCTGAGTGCTGCGCTTTGAACTGGGGGCGGAGGGTGGGGCTCAGGTTTTCTTGCTTCTGCTGCTTCAAAGACGAGCCAGCTGGGGGGAGGGGCAGGGGGACATTCTGGCTGCAGGGTGCTTCCTCTTCCGGGTGGGCAGGAGCAGCAGGAAGGGCCCCGGAGGCCTCTGGCGCTGGCTGTGGCCCTGGGAAGGGCCCAGTGGAGGAGACACGGAGGTGAGGGACTGGGCCCTAAGCAGAGGGCTCTGGGGGTGCCGGTTCCTACGCTCCAGGCCCCAGAGCTGGGAGGGGGAGGATGGCAGCGACCCTTTCCCTGAGTGAGGGCTCTGAAGCTGGGCGGGGAGGGCAGGTGTTTGCCCCAGGCCACACGCTGGTCCGTGGGGGGCCAAGGGTCATTCCCAGATGTGCTGCCCCAGGGCCACTGGGCTCTGAAGTCTCCTGGTGGCCTTTGCAGCAACAGAGACCCTTGCTGCCACCTGCGGGACATGTGCAGGCCGGAGGGGCCAGGCCAGCCTGTATCTCCCTCCCGCGCGCGGGGCGCCGCACGCGTCAGGGCTGCCGTGCTGCTCCCCCGCACCAGGCCCTCCCGGTGACGCGTCCCCTCACGGGCAGGGTCCCCCCCGTCTGCAGCGGTCTCGGGGAGACCGGTGGGACGGCACTCGCGAGACCAGGGTGGCGTTGGGAGAGAGGCGATGCTGGGGGAGCCCCAGTTCACCTGCCGTGAGGTATGATGTCTGCTGACCGCCTGCCCCCTGGGGGGCAGGGGCGCAGAAAAGCCCCGTGTGTGGCCGGCGGAGTAACTGGTCTTCCCGTCCTCAGGTCCAGCTGGGAGCTCCCGGACCTCCAGGAGGGCAAGATTGAGGCCATCAGCGACTCGGACGGGGTGAACTACCCCTGGTACGGCAACACCACGGAGACGTGCACCATCGTGGGCCCCACCCGGAGGGACTCCAGGTTCATCATCAGCATGAACGACAACTTTTACCCCAGCGTCACGTGGGCCGTGCCCGTCAGCGAGAGCAACGTGGCCAGGCTGACCAACATCTACCGGGACCAGAGCTTCACCACGTGGCTGGTGGCCACCAACACCTCGACCAACGACATGATCATCCTGCAGACGCTGCACTGGCGCATGCAGCTCAGCATCGAGGTGAACCCCAACCGGCCCCTGGGCCAGCGCGCCCGGCTGCGGGAGCCCATTGCCCAGGACCAGCCCAAAATCCTGAGCAAGAACGAGCCCATCCCGCCCAGCGCCCTGGTCAAGCCCAACGCCAACGACGCTCAGGTCCTCATGTGGCGGCCCAAGTACGGGCAGCCGCTGGTGGTGATCCCGCCCAAGCACCGGTGACGGCCGGGGTGCCCGCCCGCGTAGACTCGGAGGACGATGCCACTCGAGCCAGCCCCACGTGGACGCCCATCATTCAGCAAAATACAACCATTCTACCTTGCCCAGCGGCGGTCTCACTGTGCGCATGCCCCAGGATGGCCTCCCGCCCCCTCGGGCGGAACCTGCTTCCGCGCGGGGACGGGGGAGGCCCGGCCAGGACACACCGACCCCACGTGCGCCCTTCAGCGTCCCCTGGGGTCCCCTTCCCTCCCCTTTTCTCTCAGTTTCAGTCATTCACTTGCAACGGACTCCCCGACACAACTGCTTTTCAGTCCTTTTTTTTTTTTTTTTTAAATGCCTCTTTAGGAGGTTCAGGGGCGGGAGGAGGAGGAGGAGCTGGCATGTGACGGACCCGCTCTTGCTGACCCGCGAGCGCGGGCCCTTCCATGGCGGCCCCCCTCGTCCTCCGTCACGTCACGCGGCCTTATGTAGACTTGCTTTGCCAAACTTTTGCCTTAAGCTGAATTTAAAGGAAGAAAACGGAACCAGACAGAGAAAGCAGGATCTCTTTTCTACTGGACCTTTCATCCTCTGCCAGAGGGGAGGGGGGTTGGGTCAGGGATGAGAGAGAGATGACCTGAGCCCCCTCCTCCTGGGCGTCTTGGGACAAGGGCAGGGACACAGATTTAGACCTAAAACCAGCTGCTTATTCTTGCGTTTCAGCAGAAACAAAACCACAGACGCTGCTTAAAGGGCCCGAGTAGAAGCCCCTCCCCACACCTGCAGAGAAGGACTGTGTGCTCTGTCCCCGCAGGCACCTTCTCCCCTCGGTCCCCTTGCTGTGGGTGGGTCTCGGAGGGAGGGAGGGTCCTGTGAGGCCTGGGTCCAGCCCAGGGGGTTTCCGCCCTCCATCCTCAGCCCCTGTCCTTCCCTGGCCGTCCAGCATCCTGAACGCCCTGAGGGCCGGCAGCCCAGGTTTAGTTCAAAGGGGAGAAGAAAAGCGCACCTCCCCCCCTCCCCCCCAGGCTCCTCCCATGGGGACACCCCTGCCAGGGGCTCTGGGGCAGATGAACCCTGAGCCACCGCCAAGCTGGAGGCGGGGCAGCCATGGAGGAAGCCCCCGGGGAGGACCTGGGGGGCAGCCGGCAGATACCCCCCTGCTGCCTGTCCTCAGGGAAGTAAACCAGGGCCCGGCCTGTGGGACCGGGTGGGCCCAGGGCTGAGAGGCATCAGAGCCGCTCCGGAAGCTGGCCTGGGTCAGCGTGGCCAGACCCCGAGGGCCACCCTCCCTGCAGCCCCGGGACCTCGTCTCAGCAGCGTCTGCCCTGACGGATGCCCCCTTCCTCCACGCTTGCCAAATGCACAGCTGTGACCCCCAGGGCCCCGCATGCAAACTAGCGATAGTCAAGCACAGAAAAACCGTCAGATAAGAAAAAGAACCCATTTCTGCTGCACATGAGCTACTTGCAGGAGTCCCAGGGACAACACAGGAGGCGGCCGGCCACCCAGGCGCTGCTCTGCTCCGTTGTCTCCGGGACAGTGTGTTTATTCAAGGGGTGCTCAGTGTCCGGTCCCCCTCCTGAGCCCCACGCCTGACAGAGGTGCACGGTGGTCTGAGGGCGACTGGATGGATGGCAAACCGCCTTGCGCCGCTGGCTGCCGGCCTGGTGCTCGGGAACCTGCCAGGCCCGGGACCTTCCCCTAGAAGCTGCCAGGTGCCCTCAGTGCCACCCAGAGAGTCCTTAGCTTTGAGGGAGGGGAGCAATGGGGGGTGGACCGGATGGAACGGGGTGTGGTGTCCGGCCGCGAGGACAGGACCCGGCCTCCCGGCGGAGTGGCCCTCCTCTGCACTCAGGTCTGGCACTACAGAGGGGCGTGGGCCCTGGCCAGGGGTCAGGAAGCGGGGTCCCAGCTCAGGGGCTCTTCCTGGCGTAGAAGGGGTGGGGCAGAGCTGCAGGCTGGTCCTGAGCTGTTTGGGGACAGAGCCCCCCAGCTTGGCCTTGGCGAGTGTGAGAAGCCTCTCAGCAGGGGTCAGCGCCATGCCTGCTTGGAGGGGGACCGCTGCACGGGCCTGGCCCCACCTCACCCACCCCAGGCCCCTTGCTCTGCCCTCCGGGTGTTTCTGAAGACCCTGGAGGGGCTGCAGGTCTGGCCGCAGGTGCCGGGTTTAGCTTGGGGCGGGTCCCCGGCGTCCTTCCTTGTGTCAGGAGCACAGACCCCGGGCTCCCAGCCGGGGCCCCCGTCCCTCTGTCCCCTCCCCCAGTGTGGACACCCTCGTCCAGCAATAAGGACCGTCCGCGGTCATGGAGAGTACTGTGAAAATAAACCAGTGCACTTACCAGGAGGCACGAGACTGGAAGATAATGTAAAATGAACCTTTACTAAAAGCAAATATTCACAGAGAAATAAAATGTAATTTTAAAGTAGGGCTGGCCAGGGTCTGGCTGTTGCTGAAGCGGCGGTTCGTTTTAGGGGGCGGCTCTGTGTGTCTGGCCAGGGCCGTGAAAGGCTTTGGGGGCCTGGTGTCCAGGGCCCGGGAGATCCTGGGAGGGGGCCACCACGTCCTTGCTGCTGCCTCTGTGGGTCTGCAGCCCTGGGACCTCAGTCCCCACCCAAAGTGCCCCTGGCCAGTGCCCTACAGGCAGGAGGGGTGGCAGGCTTGGGGGTGGCGCCAGGACTGGGGTGCAGCCCTGCTTTTTGGCAGACAGTAGGATCCCACATGAAGGGGGCTTAGTGTACAGACAGGGCCCTTGCCCACCGACCTGCACACCTGTCCTCGCAAGGAGAGGTGGCTGCCAGGTGACACCACCTGCGCGGCTCTGTCCACCCTCGGCCGGCAGCCGAGGAAGGGGGCTGTGTGGGCTTGGGGCCCCACCGGTTCACACCGTCTTCTAATCAGACGACAGAGCCTGGGGAATGCGGAGTGGGGGGCGGCGCTCTGAGGGCAACACGTGGACTCGGGGCCACCTGTGTGAGTTGGGGCACAAGGCTGAGTCCCACTTACCCTGTGGGAGACCGGGGTTCTCCGAGGAGCCGCCGCCTCCCACCTGACGCCGCGAGAACATGGTGTTCTCGGCGCCCAGGTGCTGCCTCACCTGCAAGTTCTCAGGGTCCCTGTCTCACAGGTGAGGACGCTGAGGGAGAGCCGAGGTGGGCGGCTGCCCGGGGCCGTGCGCCTGGGAAGGGGCAGCTGCAGAACGGCACCCCGGCCCCAGAGCCCAACCCCTGCGGAGCGAACATCCGGTGCTCAGTACGACTGTCACTCCGCAGGCCCCGTGCCTTTGGCTCACCCCGTCCTGGGCTCCCGGGCCGGAAGTGCCTTCCTGCCCCCTCCCCACCCCTGCAAGTGTGTAGCTGGTGCAGAGTCGGTTCTCCTCGCCCACGGGGAGCCAGCTCATTCCCTTCGGGGAGGGGCTGCCTAGTCGGTGGGCCCGCCCACCGGGACGGCCACTCGCTTTGGGCATCGCATCGCGGTTGGCTCTCCCCTGGGTCCCCCACGTTGCCGGAACCCGACAGTGCTCTGCCTCCTGCCTCCTGCCTCGAGGACACCACAGCAGGAAATTGCATAACAGGCTCTGCTGGCCGCCCTCCACCCAGATGGCTCATGGGTGGTGCAGTTCAGTGTCGCGGTTTGGCTTTCGGTTGAGGCGTTGGCTCCTGAGCTCTGCCCGAGGGAGGCTGAGGGTTGTGTGCGTGCGCGGGGAGCGAGGGCGGAGGGCAGGGCAGGCCCAGCCGACGGCCGGAAGAGGCTGCATGAAGCCGAAGTGGCTCGGGCATTCGAGCCTTCCCGCAGCCATGAGGCTGAGTGAGGACAGCAGCCTGCACGTGGGGCGACACTTGGGAGGGGCCTGTGCAGGGAGGGGGTTACGAGTAAAGTGCATTCCAAGTGGTATTTAGTCCTCCAGCCTTTCGAGCTGATAGCAGGTTAAATTTAGAAGTCCCAGGCCGGCATGAAACAGATACCAGGCTCGAGCCAGCTGCCACGGCAGAGCCAGCCCACCTGCCCCAAGACGCCTGCGGGGAGCAGGTGCACCGCCCCCCGGCTGCTGCCTGCCATCCCCCTCTGAAGTCACACTGGGGCGAGCCCAGCTCTGCTCTGGGCACAGACTCTCTGCAGGGCAGCGTCTGAGGCTATAAGGGTACCCTTTGGTGCGAGAAGGGCAAGTTTCCAGGGCGGTGCAGAGAGGCGATGCTGGCGGCCCTCGCAGGCCCTTGGCTGCTTTCCAGCAGCCTGGGGGCTCTTTCCGTCACTCTGGCTTCATTTGGCTCTTGGTCACTCTCTCTCCCGCCTGTCTGGACATTCGATTAAGGCAAGCGCTGCAGGTAGCAACAGGCCACTGCGCACCCGCACTATTCAGAAGTGACCACCCCCAAAGCACGGGAACCCAACCAAGTCGCGCAGAGACGCCCAGCCGGGCCCGGCCCCTCCAGTCCCCACTGTCACATCGGGGTGTGCATCCCTGCTGACACATGAGGAAACAGACCTCAGGGAGGGTCGGGGACCTCCTGAAGGTCACTCAGCTGGGAGGTTGCAGAGCCATCTTGTGCCCCAGGGCTGCCTGCTTCTTTGGCGACACCACCCAGCCCTTCCACACTCACTTCTCGGGGCTAACAGCTGGGATGGGGGCTGCTGGACAGCCGTGGGCAGCCCCGCTGGCGCCGGCCGACGGGAATTGTTGAAGGCAAGCAAACACGTCTGAGCAAATGCGCTCCATCCCTGTGCCTGTGTCCAGAGAGGCAGACGCACAGGACATCGGTCCGGCAGCTGCCAGCCGCTCAGACCAGGCACAGCCTGCCCCACCCCAGCCCCCGCCCTGGAGAAGGAAACGCAGACAGGGTCAGCCCCTCCCTGGCAGCTCAGGTTTAAGGACCGCTGCCCTGCTTCGTTTGTTATGGCCCCTTTAAATCGGACAGATGAAGGATGGCGCACTGGGTGTTCACACAAGTGAGGCGCAGCTAGAACCCCGTGCTATTCTTGGCTGCCACTTGACTTGCTGACTGAGGCCCGGCGGGCCGCCTGACCTCGCCTGCTGGCTCCCGTCCGCACGCGGGGACGCGCACACCTGGCCCCACCTCCTGTCAGACCCTGTGGAGCCGGCAGCTATGGGCCGTGTTTGACATGCACAGGGGCCGCCTGGGAGGGAGGGCACAGGCCGGTGTTTGCATTAAAGACCAGGGCCTCCCCTCTCAGTGGGTCTGAAGTCCCTGCTGCGGCCACACGGCAGGGCTGGACCATCTAGGGTTCTCAGCACCGACAAATACACAGAGCCCACCAGCCTGCCAGCCTGCTGGCCGGCCAAGTATCTCCATTTTTCACAGCGTTACTGAGATACAGTTCACATAGCATACAATCCACCCACTCAGGGCATATGATCCTGTGGTTTTTAGCAAACCCATAGGGTTCTGCTGCCATCGCCACGGTCCCTTGCAGGGCATCCCACAGCGCTGACCCGCTGGCTCTTGGAGGCCCCTATTCCGGACAGTTCCTGCGAACGGGGTCCGGCGTGTGCCGCTTCCGGCTGCTCCCGCTCAGCATCGTCTCAGGCTCGCCCCGGTGGCAGCAGACGGCAGCGCGCCCTTTTGACGCGTGCTGTTGATCACCTCCTGTGCACCAGGTGCTCTGCTGGTTGTCGTTGAAGCAGCAGCAGCTCAGAGCACACAGTCCCCAGAAGACAAATGAAACGTTACAAAGAACTAACGTGACAGCGACAGGGGGCTGGGGGGTAGGAAGACACAGGAGGGTCTGGAAGGCTTTCCTGGGGAGGAAGCTTTATCCACAACGAAGATGTGAACAGACTGGAGCGTCCTGGCCTCACAAGGGGGCGAGAAGAGAGGAAGCAGTGCCCGCGGGCACAGGCTCTGGGGCCAAGAGCCGCGGGTGGCTGAGGACTACCTGGGGAGACAGCACCGGGTGCAGAGCTGGGCCTGGGCAAGTGTTGTAGGAGCAAGGGAGGGAGGGGCGTCTGGGCTCCGTGCAGGCTCTGCAGGGAGCGAGGCACAGCGGCCGCCTCTGGTAAGGGCTCCGCCGGCCCCGCTGGGAGGCAGCACCTGTGGACGCCCCTCTGCCCGGAGGGACTGCAGCTGTGGCGGCGCCCGTGTGCCACGTGTGAGGGACCGTGTGCCTCTCTTTTAGGAAGAGAGGTTCCGTGGAAGAACAGAGTCCACGTGCTGAAGTCCCTGCCCGCCTGGGCTGCCCCACGCAGGTCACTTTTCTTGTCAATCCTGGTAACAACCAGACGAGGACGCTGCAGAGGGTCGTGGTGCGCTCACCGGGGTTGGCATGCCTGCTCCGCCCCTCCCTGGCTGCGTGACCTCAGCAGGGAACCTTAGCTCTCAGGCCTTGGTGTCCTCAAACATGAAATGGGTCAAAAGTGGCTGCTGACCTCACAGGATGTGGCAGGCGTCCAAAGGCCAGCTGATGCAGAGCACCCGCAGCAGTAACTGGCACACAGTAGGTGCTCAGCGAACTCGAGCTATCGATGCCGGCAAGCAAGCCCCGAGCCTCGGCCTGTGTGCGCGGGTGCCAGGCGGGGCTGTGGCGCTCTCCTCCCAGGCAGGGGTCGGTGGGCTCCCCAGCACAGCCCTGAGCACGGGGCCTCAGCAGGGCAAGACGCCGCTAGGTGTTTGCTGCCACTGACCTTGTAAGCAGATGTTGAACAGTTCTCTCTTCCACACCAGTTTCAGCTGAGATGTGGGAGGCTGGTACCTGCGGCGTCACTCCCTTCCGCTGGGCCCCGCCTGGGGCCTGCGCTGGGTGTGCTGAGGGACCGGGGGCACAGTGGCCAGCCTGTGTCCATCCCTGCTCAGGGGTCCGGATGGGGTGAGACGGACGGGGCGGGAGAAAGTGACCTCTTCTCCCAGGCAGGTGACAGGTTACCTCACTCCAACCCCACGTCCCTCGTTATAAAAACAAAGTAAACCCTCCTGGGATTTTCATGGGGTTGCGCTGAATCTACAATCAATTTGGAGATAATTGACAATATCGGCCCTTTTGATTCATGCGTATATACACCTCCATTTGGTTAGGTGCTAATTTTTAATTTTAGTCAGCAATATTCCTTAGTTTTCAGTGTGCAGGTCTTGTGCATCTTTTTGTCAGATTTATACCTAAGTAATTTATATATTTGATGGTATTGGAAATGATACTGGCTGTTTAATTTCAATTTCTGATTATCCATTGCTAGGATGTAGAAATACAATGATTTTTGTGTGTGTGTAATACAAGCATATCCTGCAATCTTGCTAAAGGCACTAATTTTAGATTTGTTTTTAAAGAGTTCATAGGATTTTTATTTTTTTAAAGTTTTTATTTAGTTTTAGAGAGGGGAAGGGAGAAAAAGGGAGAGAAACATCGATCAGTTGCCTTTCGCATGCCCCAAAATGGCAGCCTCGCCTACAACCCACGCATGTGCCCTGACCAGGAATCAAACCGGTGATCTCTCAGTTTGTTTGTGGGACAACGCTCAACCCACTGAGCCACTGCAGCCAGGGCTCATAGAATTTCCTATATAGATGATCACATTACCTGTAAACAAAGCTGAACTTCCTTTCCAATCTGGATGTCTTTTTTTCTTGTCTTAGTGCATTGGTTCAATGGACATTCTTGCCCTCATTTTTAAGGTTTTATTTATTTTTAGAGATGGGAAGGGAGAGAGGGAGAGAAACATCAATGTGTGGTTGCATCTCGTGCGCCCCCTACCGGGGACCTGGCTTGCAACCCAGGCCTGTGCCTTGCACTTGGAATCGAACCGATGACCCTTTGACTTGCAGGCCAGCGCGCAATCCACTGAGCCGCACCAGCAGGGGCTCTTGCCCTGTTCTTGATCTGAGATGAACGCATTCTTTCAATGTTCTGGAAGAGCCCATGTATAATTGGTATTTCTTCCTTAAATATTTGGTAGAACTCACCAGAGAACCCATTTGGACCTGTAATTTTCTTTATGAGAAAGTTTTGGATGATAAATTTAATTTCTGCAATACCTATAGGACTATTCAGGTTATCTATTTTTTGGTGAATTTTGTGTTTTTCCAGGGATTTGCCTATTTCATTAAGTTGCTGGACTTATTGGCATAAAGATATTCATAATATTCTGATCGTCCTTTTAATATCTGAAGAATCTGTAGTGACATCTTTTCTCATTCCTGATGGGAATTTGCCTTTTTCCCCTCCCCGATCAGTCTCTTTAGAGGTTTACCAATTTAATTAATTTCTCAAAGAACCAGTTTTTTGTTTTCCCGATTTCCCTTTTTCTCTTTTCCTGTTTTTTATTTTACTCATTTCTGCTCTGATCTTTACAATTTCCTTTCTTCTGCCTTATGTTTCATTACTTTTCTTTTTATAGTTTCTTAAAATCTTTTTAAAATAGAGGCATTTTAGTGCTATAAATTTTCCTGTAAGTACTGTTTTAGCACCCCAAGTTGTGATTGGTTGTCATTTTTCAGTTAAAAATATTTTCCAGTTTTTAAAAAATTCTTCTTTGAATCATGAGTTATATAGAAATGTTATTTAGCTTCCAAGTACTTAGGGGTTTTCCAGATATCTTTGTTACTGATTTCTAATTTAATTCCATTGTGGTCAGAGAGCACACTTTGTCTGGCTTCATTTTTTTTCAATGTATCGAGACTGATTTTATGATTCAGAATATGGTTTGTCTTAGTATCCGCATACACTTGAGAAAAACGTACTCTGCAACACTCTGCTGGGTGGTATTAGGCCCAAAGGTCAATTAGGTCCAAGTTGGGTGAGTGTTAAGTCCTCTATAGTCTTACTGATATTTTATTTATCGCTTCTATCAATTTTTAATTTTTATGGCACAGCTGAGTATGTGAAGATAAAATACCACAAGTTTGTGGTTATTTTTCTCAACCAGTGAACACTTCCTGCACCAGATGACCCATTGCGTGCATCCCTTTTAAGCTGTGGCGCTCCAAGACGTGGCCTCGGGCAGCCACCTCGTCCACTTTGCAGTACCAACAGCTAGCCGGGCGCGAGAGCTGGGTATGCAGCGAGAGAGAAACGGGTCCAGAGCGGGAGCTCAGCGTTCTGCTCTCATTCTAATAAATGATGGTAATTATCACCAGTTCATATACAGCATCTCATTTGATGTTCAAGTCGAAATGTATTGCCACCCCCACTTTCCACGGCTACGAAACGGGGGCTCAGAGAGGGTAGGCGCCCTGCCTGTACTCACACAGCTGGGACGGCCCTGGCCAATAGACAACTTGCTGGACTGAGTCACTCTCATCCCCTCTCTGGGTCTCAATTCTCCTCTGAATTTGAGGATCGAACAGGATACTCTGCAGACGACTGCGCTGGGCCCCTTTGATTCCTGCCGGGGCTGGCTCTGCTGTGTCAGGCCGCTGAAAGGACCGCCTGCTCCCTGAACACAACGCACAGCCAGCGGCACGCTCGGGGAGCAGAGAAAGGCCTGGGTGAGAGGTGCGAAGCTGCAGCAGCCCGGCCCGGCGCCCGCGAGGGAAGGGCCGACGTGCACGCTGGCCGGCAGAGGTCTGGCGGGGGAAACACACAGGCAGCGCGGCACGTCGCTCCGATCCAGGGCTTGGGACAGTCACACGGGTCACTGCCCTGTAGCAGGGTCTCAGCGCCACCGGGCTTGAACGTCTCAGAGGATGATACTTATTTAAATATTTCCAGAATGGCGCAAAATGGGAAAAGAAGACCCTAGAGGCAGGAATCTGGGGTCAGCCGGGTCAGAGGCAGGGAGCCTGGGCGGGGAAGAGGACCCAGGCCTGGGTCGCGCTCACAGCAGCTGCAGCCACTTCATCCCCGGAGGGCTTTGGCCCCGGGACTCCACGGGGGGTCTGCGTGGGGGGGGGGGCGGCGGGGGGTCAGCCTGCACTGTTCGATCACCGCGGCAGAATCTCGAAACATGATTGTATGCTTCATCTCTCTATGCTGGGGCAAATCTCTGCTCCCCAAAACAGAGAACAAAATGGATTCAAATGCAAATACCCCGAGGCTTAAGAATTCCAAATGCTTCTGACAATATTGGCTGGTGACAATGAAGGTGTTCCATCAGCTCCTGTAGTAGTCCCTTCTTGTCAGCTGCAGCCAGTGACTCAAAATCCGGCCGCCAGCCTTTCCTGCTCTTCCCACGCCCTGCACCCTCAGCAGCTGGAGGACTGGGCGGGGGACAGGAAGATCGGAAAGGGCTGTGCGCCACAAGTGTGCCTGTTCCCACCTGCAGGGAGATGCCAGCAGACAGGACAGGGGAGGCAGGTGACCCTTTCCCCGGAGCTGGCCCTGCACCCTCCCGGGCAAGAGGGGGAAATGCGAGGGATCTTTCACTGAGATGGGCCCTGGGTTGGGTGAGCTCAGGGCACAGGCCCTGGAGCTTGTCTGCTTGGGCGGGGTTGCTGCAGCTCCCGGTTTCTCTCTGTGCAGCCAGGTAAGCCACCCATCAAACGGCCATGACAGAGCCAGACACTAGCCTGTGCCCTGTGCAGCCCTGCTCTGTGAGCGGTGGCACTGGCCCCACCTACCAGGGGGCGGGTAGGCCTAATGGCCTGAGTGGTTCCGGCTGCCAAGCGTCAAGAGAACAGCTCTCTGCCCAGGTCAGGGCCACCCACTACGTGCCATGGACAGCTGCCCGGGCCACAGCCAGTGCCTCCCCAGGATGAGGACGATGGGGGGCTGCGCCGTGAGGTCGCCAGAGCCGGCCTGGGCAGAGGGTGCTAGAGCCGGCCCTGGCGCGATCAGCGGGCTCTGTGCCCTTGGACCTTCAGGGAGAGCCCTGCCCCACCCCCTTGTCATCTCCTACTGGGATGTGGTTTTTGAGGAAGTCCTGGCTTCTCTGGGAAGTCCTTCAAGAGCGGCATTTATCCCACAGTTCCTGCCTCTTGCTGTCCTGGCGCCATCAGGGGCTGAGGAGAGACAAGGCTGGCATGGTCTGTCCTCACAGAGCTGACTGGGGGGAGGGGCAGGCTAAACACACAAATCAAACCACCAATCGCACGAGTAAGTGTGATTGACACGGGCCTCAGAGGAGCAGTGCGGTGGGACAGGACCAGAACGTGGGGTGCTGGGGCCGAGCAGTGCAGGCAGCTCGGGAGGCGCGGGGGCCAGGGGCACGGCTCCCGCGGAGCCCCGCAGGACGGGCAGGGGCATGGGAGCGTGTGCTGGGCCGAGGCTCGCTGGCCCTGTGCGGGGGCCAAAGGACCCCAGAGGAACGGAGCAAGTGCAGAGGGTCTGGAGAGGAATGCGGGGGGATTGACGCGGGACCCGCAGGCCACGGTGAGGGTCCCCAGGTAGGAGGTCAAGCCTAGGAAGGCTGCGGAATGGGGCCCGGGCAGGGCTGGGAGGCGCCTCTTCTTCTGCACCCCCAGGCCACGGAGCAGGGAGCCAGGACAGTGCTGGGGGGCCTGTGAGGGCAGAGGTGAGCTCCTCTTGGTGCAACGTGCCCCCTGGGCTCTGTCTGCAGCCCCTCCCGTGGGACTCTTTGCAGCTGGCAGTCTAGGGCTGAAAACAATGTGGAGAATCTCCGGCCAGGGCTGCGGAACGGACGGGGTTCTATTTATAAGCAGGCAGGGGCTGAACAATGGAGTGACAGCCGCTCAGCGGGACTACGGCAGGACCTCCTGTGGGACTCTGGAAAACCTCAGGGCCAGACCCCGGAAGAGACAGCAGAGGAAGGAGGAGATTACATGGCAGAAGGGCGTGGAGCCAGCTGCTTCCTCCGCCCCGACTGCCCTCACCAGGCAGCGGCCAGCAGGCCCGCCTGTGGTGCTGCGGGGCACCAGGCTGCACTCGGCCTGGCTGCGCCTCCCCAGGGTGGCGGTGTGGACGGATGATCGCGGACAAGGTGGGAGCCAGCAGAATGGGGACGAGTCACCAAGTGCACGGTGGGCAGAACGTCCACTGGGTCTGCGCCGAAGGCCGGCCTGCCGTGCAGGGCCGCCGTGACGGCCGTGTAGCGAGGACTGGCCGTGCTCTCGGCACTCACTGCTGCTCTCAGCCTCACGTTCTCGCCAGGAGACGAGGGTCAGGGTGTCCAGCCCGTGGGACGAATGTGAAAACGTCCATGAAGCGCTCAGGACAGACTGCCTGACACCCAGTACCATCTAGCAAATGCTGCTGCTATTATAATGGAAGAGCCGACCCTTGAACAACGCGGGGGGGCAGGGGTGCTGACCACCTGCCACAACGGAAGTTGAGTCCTCTAGGTACGCGGATTCCCAATCGAGGCTCAAAAACACAGCTGACCCTTACAGGGGCCTGAAGGGCAGGGTCCGCTTAAATCCAGGCAAGAGGACCTGCGCAGCTCACGCCTGCGCGGTTCAAGGGCTGACTGCGCAAGAAGGAATGTCAGACACCGCCTGCGGGAGGTAGGGGTGCTTTTGTTTGGCGACACTGGCAATGAAGCTGTTCCCAGAATGAGTTCCAAGGAACTGAGTGCCAGTGGAATGGTTGGTTCCCAGGTCAAGAAGATGGGGAAAAGGCAGGCTATTTCACATTACTCATTTACAAAGCAGATGAGAATGTTAAAGATTCGAGAGTCTCCAATAGAGAGCTCTTAGATTTTGTCCCGTCTGTGCCTGCCCCCACCTAGGTGACCAGGGAGCCTCTGGCTCTGGCTGAGGATAAAGTTCACACAGGAGACACTGTGAACACAGCACGAGTGTGGGGCCACCAGCACCTCAGCCCGCCTGCGCCCGCTCCCACGGGGGCACGGGGAAGACGTCCAGCCCCACAGGAACGAGGAGCGGGGGAGCCAGCTGGTGCTCAGGAGCGCCTGTCCGTGTTCTGCAAGAGGCTGTGGACGGGAGGCCACGCGCAGCCGAAGCGGGAGAGAAGACAAGACGGGGCGTCAAGCTCGGCAGGACGCAGGGACACGGCCGCGGCTCCTGTAGGCTCGCTGTGAAGGGCTGCCCGGAGGGCGGGGGCCTCCCTGGAAGCGGGGTTCAGAAGTTATCTGGATGGGCCAGTGACGGCCCACCTGTGTTTTCATATTTTTCAGGCAGGTGCCCAAAGAGCAGCTGAAATTAAACTTGCTGCCTGTCATTAACAATTTCAGGAAGCTCACTTACCTGGTTTACTGACAAAATAAGTATGTCCATGGGAATCAGACTCTCCTTCATGTGCTGGGGGATAATATTCCTAGTGACACAGTTAAAACCTTTCTCAAAATGTGGTCCAGGGACCACCTGTAGAGCTTATCAAAAGCAGATTTCAGGGCCCAACCCAGCTCTGCTGAATCAGAGTCTCAAAGCTGAGCCCTCCCGTGAGAGCGTGTCGGCCCCTACCCCCTGCGCTCGGTGCCGTGAGCAGGTGGGCTGCTCACGCCGGGGCCGGGCCCTGGAAGGTGGGAACGTCCGATTAATGAGAACCTCCTTGGAGCCAGGTGCTCTGCGTGCACCACCCCCTCTCGCCCTCACAAACACAGCGGAAGGGCGGTCCCACCTCCATTTACCACTGAGGGGAAAGCCCTCCTGGCACGAGGCGGCCCCGCGCCTGGTTCTGGGCCCAGAGCCGGTGAGGGTCCGGGTCTGGACGGGCCAGGCCCTCCAGGGACAGAGAGCAAAGCTGAAGGCGGGCAGCAGGCCGATCCTGGGGCCGGGCAGGGTGGCGCCAAGGGGACCACCGCTCAGGTGTGTCAGCACAAAGCGGACACGAACACACCCGCTGTGTCATGTGGGTTCTTCCTGTCCCTGAGAAGCCCAATTCATGGCCTCCAGCACTGTGCTGCCATCGGAAGCACCGGTAATTGGGAGCACTTGGCCTGTACGCCTGGAAGAGCCAAGCAAAACACAACCCAGCTCGTTCAGCCGTCTCCCCCTTTCCTTCCCGCCTTTCCCGAGTTTCACAAGCAGGCGCATGGGAGGCGGGCTGTGACTACCCACCTGCCACTGCAGCCACCCTGAGGGCTGGGGGCCCTCCCGGGCCGGGACTTGGTGGGAGCGTGCCCCCAGGTCGGTCGCTTGGCCCGCCTCCCAGGCGGGGCTCCCGCCCCACCGCCTCTCCCCTGGCAGCTGGAGCCGCCACGCAGTCCCAGCCTCATGTCACTAAATGCTGGAGCCTGGCTTTCAGGGGCTGCATTCTGGCTGCGCTCTGAGATGACCCCTGCCACCTACCAGTGTGACTGACCCCAAAAAAGGAGCCACGAGGGGCTGCTGCGCCGGCACTGCATTCCCTAGGGTGGCTGCTGCCGGGGCGTGGGGGGCGCTATCTGGCCCAGCACAGCTGATAGGGCCCCCTGGAGAGACGCCACCTGCCACCTCCACAGAGGGCGGAGACAGGGAATTTGAGGTCAAGGGTTTGGGCCAAACTGGCTTCTATTTATAAAAAAGAGCTTCTGGGAAAACAGCCAAGCAGGAGACTGGCCGGGTCGGCAGGTCGGCGTGACGGCTGACAGGATGACACGCCGAGGCAGAAGTCACTGGTCACGTGGCCCCCTTGAAAGCGAGGCACCCTGTCAAGAGCTCTTCCCATTAAAATTCAAGTTCCTTTGTCTTGAGACGGGCCTGTATAGAACCTAAGGCCCTTCTGTGGCAGGACAGGCCCTGAGGCTGGCTGTGTGCACGTCTCGGGGCCTGTCCCGACTCCGGGGCGGGGCCTCCCGGGAGCACAGGTGGAGACAGGCTCTCCAGTCCCGCCAGGACCACAGCTCCCTGAAAGGGACTGCCACCCATACGGACAGACCTTGCTCCCTCTCCTAAGCCCCCAGAGAGGGCAAGCTGCCCGGGTGCCTGTGGATCTCGCTCTGGTGCAGGGGTCCAAAAGCCCAGCTGCCTCCTCACACTTCCCTTTACACGTGCGGAGAGGGCACGGACCTCGACGCCCAATTTGACTTCGCGTGATCCGAAGCCACAGGACGGGGGCTCCGTGACGGGCACCGGCCCAGCAGGCCTGGCTGCAGCACAGGGGCCTCAGGGAGACCCGTCCCCCCCGGCAGCAATCACAGGGAAAACTGTTACTAAAGCATCTCAGGATACAACTTCCCAGGGCGTCTAACTCCCAGCAGTGCTCCGGCCCAAGCTGATGCAACAGGCACATGCTGGGCTGGACTAATTCCCACGCCACCCACTCTGCATGTGAGGCTGCCCTCACCTGTCAGCAACTGTCACGTCAACATCCTAAGAAACTGAAGAGGCCCGACCTGAGGTCCCGTGTGTCAGGCGTGTCGGTGAGTCCGACGCCCTGAGCTCGAGGCCAGCCTGGTCAACGCTGCCATGCGGTCGGGAAGCGGCAGTGTCTCCTCAGCCCCTGGGCCTAGCAGGGTCCTCTGTCCCGTGGTGAACAGAAGGCCAGGTGCGACTGCCAGCGTGGTGTCCCCTACTGGAGACAGAGGCTGTCTTCTCAATCAACTGCCCACCCCCTCTCCAGAGCAGGAGTCGCCTGCGGCACACACGGCGCCCAGGGCCGCACGAGGAGGTGAGCTGGGCCTGTTCTGAGGACAGACGCCCCGTCCTCGGTGCGCACTGGTCGTTTTCCCGTCTGCCTCGCAGCCACCTAAACCCGGAGGCGCTGCTGCCTCTCCCGAAACTGCACCAAGGGCTGCGCGAGTGTTTCTTCCCCTCCACCCCACCCGCAGTCGGCACCGAGAGGGTCCTGATACCATTCGTGAGGCGACAAGCCTGCACTCGGTCCCTTCCCCTGTGGAGAGCCCTAGGCCCAAGAAGACAGGGAGGCTGTGCGCCGTCACCCTGTCCTCGTCTTTGAGGATGTCCGCTGGTGGCCAGGGACGGACGTACAGGTTCCTCAAGGTCAGGGAGATGAGGAACCCTCTCTCCTTGGGGTGACCTGGAAAACCCACTCACATTTTGTATGCAAACAAACCAAACGGTTTAATAGCAGGCGCGGAGGGGGAACAACCTAGAAGCATCTGCTGGCTCTGGTCCTGCTGCTTCTCTCTGGGGTGTCAGAGTGTCCACGTGCAAGGGCTCCTTCAGCGCTTCTCAGTGAAGGGGAGCTGAGGAGGCAGCTGGGCACAGGGACTGAACGGAACACGACATCCGCTCAGCTTCTCCAGCCACCAAAGCCCTGGACAGACCTGCAAGGAAGTGCCGGGGAAGAGGCAGATCAGCTTCCGGGCTCAGCAGCTGCCTGAGCGCAAACTCCAGGCTCTGTATGTTTACTGTCATACAACTGCGTGGCGACCAAACACTAAGACTGGCCCAGGGGCCAGTGGAAAGGCTGCCGACTGGGAGGCCTGTCCCTCTCCTGAGTGGCCCTGCAGGAGCCAGGCCTGGCACTGCCTGCCACTTGCCTGCTGAGGTCAGCAAAGCCACAAACCCCCAAACCTGTCCTGGAGCCCCCAGGCTTCCAGGACAAGCTTTCGAAACAGGAAGAATGTCCAAACAAAGCAAGAATTAGCCGTCCAATGCTTTCACATCCCGCCCATCACTGTTACGCAATGACTCCCCACGGGAGATACTCACGAATTAGAGGCTCCAAAGCTGAATCCTGGAAGAGATGAAAAGGCTGAAGTTAACACACACATGCACTTGACAGACGGGCAGGCCGAGGCCAGCCCCCCTCGCCCTGCAGGCCCCACGGCAGCCCTCCCGCAGGCCGCACAGAGAGTGAGCTGCCTTCAGCTCCGCAGGGCCCTTCCCTCCTCTCTGCGGGAGGCGGCGGATGGTCTCTGGCCTGGCCCCTCTCACTGAGCTTCATGGGGCAACGCACACCCATTTTGCTAGGAAAACGTGTTTTCTCTACTCCCCCCATCCCCCACCTGCTCCCTCCTCTTCTTGAGGCCAGAGAAGCAGGAGCCAGGGTTGGGTCCCAGCTCCGCTGCTCACTGCCGGCACCTTTGCACCAATGGGCCTCTTGGAGCACGTGCGCCCCCATTTGTACAACAGCAACGATGCCCAACTTCTGTGCCTCAGAAGTGTGTTGTAAAGATAGAAACAGAACATATATGCTCTGCTATCTGAACAGTCAGTGTTAAACAAATGAAAGACCTTTCATGAAGCTTGTACATCTTTGTGTTTTGTCTGCTGGCTTGGATTTTTAAACCAAGATGTAGTAAGATGATTATTTTGGGTTCTCAAACCTTGAGAAAAAAACCCAGTCAGTCATTTACTTGGTAAGAAGTGGCATAATGTTACAAGTCTGATTAAAATCTGTACTGAACAGTTTGTCCTTCAAGCACTTTCAGCTGTGAGAACAATACCCTGAGCACCCCAGGGAGACACCATTCATGTCCTTGGTGGGGTGGGGGTGGGGTGCTCGCGGAGGAGAAGGCACGGGGACCACTGTGAGGGAGGGAGGTCCGCCTACCTCCTGTGCCTGATCCAAAGCCAGAGAACCCCCCACTCTGCGTGCCGAACCCCGAGGTCTGCTGGGACAGCGATCCAAACGTCGGTGCGTTCTGACTGGCGAGGGTCCCAAAAGACGTGGTGTTGCTGCTGCTCCCAAACCTGGTGCAACGAGACACGGCGTGGTTAGCGCGGCTGACTGCACGATAGACGCGCATAGAGGGACAGGCCCCGTCCGACCGGCAGCCTCTCGGAGGGAACAGGCCAGCGCCCGAGCAAGCCATCTCCGCGCTGGGAAGCCAAGTAACAGGACGGCAGCCTGAAATCCAGCTTATGCAGCGTGGTAGCTTTGTCCACGGGCTTGGACATTGAGCGGTACTACATTTTTTCTCTTTCTGTCTCCAATAATTCTTGAACTTTGCCATTTCAGTATCTCTCATCTATCGACAACCCTCCACCCCATTTATCCATCTCCTCTCTGGGCTGCGATCTATTGACTCTCCAAGTGCAGGCAGGGTGTCATCTACACGCCACTGACCGGCGCGGCCCTGCTGCTCCCACCTCAGGCCTCCCCCAGATCACGCTGGGGGGAGCTCCTCAGATGTGTGCGGGGTCAGAGGCCAGGGGCCTGACCAGGGGGATGGCGGGCTCTGCGGAGGTGTCATGCCAGGCGTCCCCAGCCAGGCCTCCCGGGGAGAGCCCCTCCGCGGCAGCAAGGGCAGTGGGTGCACGACCCCTCAAGGTTCCCCATCAACATGAACCCTCCAGCCACAGCCGTGCCCTGCACTGGGGGGCGGGGCCGCTCAGTGTCCCCAAACCCTGCCAACACCACTGGTGTCAGGCATCAGTCCCAGTGCGCCTTTAAAAGCTTTTCTTGACTTGACTCCTTGGGGATCCTGGGGGGAACTTAAAAGGCCCGTCACTCTACATAAACCCGAGAAGCACCACAGAGACCGGCTCGCTCTTCTTGAAGCTTGCTGGCTCCTCTGCCTCAGGTGCTTCTGCGGGGGGAGCGGGCGTGTGTAAGAGCATGAGCTTCTTTTTGAGAAAATGGTATCGCCTCACCCAGACTCATCCCAGTACCTTGGCCATTCCCCAAAATAAACCCTCTTTCCCTAATTTTTAGCTTTTCATGTCCCGAGCCAGTGCCGAGGACAAGAGGCCAGTTGGACGTTCGTGTCCGACGCCAACACCTCCTCCGAGCGAGGCACTTGACGGCAGACCATGTGTGCTTTGTCGGGACTCCGTGGTGTGGCGAGAGCTCTTTTCCCCTCAGGGATCTGGCAGCTAGACTGAGCGGCTGGGGCCCGTGAGAGCCGATGCCTAACATGGAACTTTCAAGTGGGGACGGGCACATGGCTGTAAGATGGGCTGCGAAAGCTGGGCGGCCATCGACTCTCCCGTGGCGGGGGGCCCCACAAGCGCCCAGTACGGAAGCCAGCCCGAGGGACCAGGGACCAAATACCCTCTCTGGGGGTCTGGGGTGGAGGAGGGGCACAGGAGTGGCTTGTTCAAGGACAGTGATCTCATGCGCGGTGACTGAGAGGAAAGAACCTGGTGTGAACTATTAATTCAGAATTTCCTAGCAGAAGTGACAACATAAGGGACAAAATTGGTGGCAAAGGAGCCAAGGAAGAACTGTTTTTCTTCCTTTAACCAAACTTTTCATTCCAGCTGGAGAACATGGCTCTGCCCATTGGTACTGTCCACACCAGGGACAGCAACATGGCTGATGTCCCCTCGTGGACCTGACGGAGTCTGGCCCGAAGAACCGAGCCTTTCCCCCCAGGAGCAGAGGAATCCTGGAACGGCTTGTTTGCTGATTTTGACAGGGCTCATGGTCAAGAGCAGGGAAAATGGAAGAACTTCCTTTTCAAACCACCAGGCCGGCCGCAGGCCCCTCCCCGGGGTCTTACCCGAATCCTCCTGCGCTGGCAGCCGCAGTGCCCTCTCCGAACACTTTGCCTCCCGTCGAGCCCAGAGGGCTTGTAAAGGCTGGGGCTGCACCGAATGCTGGCACCCCTCCAAACCCAGGGGATCCCCCAAAAGTAGGAGGGCTGCCAAACACTGGAGCAGCACCGAAGCCACCTGAGCAAAACAGAGGCAAACAAACAGAAACAGGGAGAAAGGAAGGAGACAGGAAGAGAAGACAATGAGCAGTGAGAAACCAAATCAAAAGAGGAAGGAAAAAAGGGAAAATATGTTAGAAACCCACAACTCTGACAAGGGCCTACACCCCTTGTATCAGCAAAATAATGAAAACCCAAGCAAACCCAACCACCAAACCGCCCGTGTTCCAGGTCTAGTCAAGGTCTGGGCTCCGCTCGGGAGACAGCCCCTTGGGACTGTGAGAACACAGTAGACCCGCCTTCGTCTGGGAGATCCCTACGCCCTCCCAGAGGTGAGCTGGACCTGCCAGCACCAAGCCTTGTCAAGTCAGATTGTCACCAGGAGGCAGCTTGGTGCATTCCGGGTCCCCTCCCGGCCCTGCTGCACTGTTTTGTGATTGCTCACTGTAAAATCATTCTCAAAAGCTCCAATTCCTGTGCAGCTGTCAAAGATGACAGACAGACTTTAGTGCTCATCACCACGCAGGCAAGGCGTCACGTCACGGAAACCCACAGGATGACACGGGAAGCTCGGAGCACCTCTCAAGAGCCCTGTGGACTGGGTCACGGATGAGAGGGAGAGCTGCTCCCTACTGGCGCTCCGCCAGGCGCTTTTTATTTATTTAAAGCTAACGGCTCATGTCTCTCACCACAGCCTTTCCTTCTCTCTCTCTCTCTGTCCAGGAGAATTTTTTTAAATGCTTCTTCTCTGCAGGCAGGGACTCCTCCTCCTCAGTAAGAAGGCACTGAGTCTCTGCTCTGTGATAAAACTATGTGCGCACGTGATCACACCACCTGTCGGCCGTGGGGAGGCCAAGGCCAAGGCGCCTGCAGGCTCTCAGCCTGCTGCTCACGTGCGCACGGGGCGGCCGGCTCTGCCTGGCCGAGGTGCCTGGTGGGCGGGAGGACAGACCGTCTGTCTCTGGCTGTCCCTTCTGTTCCCGAGGAGGGTCCCCAAACCTCCAGATCCTGTTTCAATCATTCTAGGCTATCGGCAGAGAGCCTCAGTGTCTGTTGAACGAAATGGGACCAACAGTATAAGAAATGTGCTCTAAGGGGAAGTATTTCCTAAAATGAGGCCTGGCCTAGGAGCTACATGCGGAAGGGCAGGGGGCAGCCTGGGCACAAGCAAGGCCTTAGCCCAAGGGGATGTTCTTCCTGCCCTTCACTTTCAGGAAGTGAAGCCTGCGGGGAGGACCCACTGGGCCCTCTCGTGAGAAGCCTCAGCCGGCCACCACTGTGGCCCCTGAACAAGGAGGGCATGGCAGCGGCCTGTCTCGTTAACCGCTGGCATGACCCCGGGGTCGGCTGCTGGACCATGCGTGGTGCATGCACCACGGAGAAGGTGCTTTCTGCTGAGGCTCATGTTTGGGTTAACAGCCTGTATTTTAAAACCCTGAGTGAAATTCCAAGCTATGCATAATAGGGACTGTTGGGTTACAAATATAACAGACTGGAAAAAAAAAAAAGCGCTAAACCCCCTCGCAGGTGAATTATTTAAGCCTGATCCCAGATCTAGTTACCCTTTCTTTCTAGACACTCGGGGCTCTCTAGTGCTGGGCCCTCCCCCGTACTCAGGCCGCTCGGTGGAGGGCGAGTGAAAACCGAGAAGTCACAATGACACAGAAAGTGAAGCGGACGGGGAGAGAGTGAAGCCGCGCACACACGTGCGCACACGATGCCCCGCACAGACCTGGGTCACAGCCAAGTGCAACAGGAAGAGGCAGCTCCTCTGGTCTTATTTCTGCAGACAGCAGCTCGCCCTCGATGCTAGAAGGGGCTCGATTTTATTACATGCTGTATCTTCATGATTCTCTTCTCCGATTTAGTACAAAAAAGATGTTCTAATAACCAATGACCCTAAAATATCTGATTTGCTGAGGGCCCTTCACGTGCCAGGTGCTGTGGAACAGTCTGCTCGAGCCCTCCCTGTGACCCTGGGATCCCCGCTCCACAGGCGAGGACGTTCAGGCCTGGAGCTGGCTCCCTTGTCCACACTCAGAGCTGGGGCAAAGGGCCACCTCTCACCTAGCCGCTGTGTGTCACCCTCCTTCCTCCACTGCCACGGCAACTGCAGCAACAGAGCGGGGGTGAGCCCAGCGGACCGGACGGCAGCAAGGCCACTTCCAGCGTGTCCCTCCTCATGTTCTCTCCTCCATTAACCTCCAGCAGTATAATCTCCTAATGCACTTGTGCTGAGGGAGGATGGACACTTCTGGAATTTTTCAAAGACCCACCCGAACCCTCAGTCTCAAGTCGCCCTTAGAGCCGAGAGAACCAATCCCGATGCCTTGGCCCCCTGCTGCCTGGGCAGGCTGGCTGCCGCCATGCCTGGCAGGGCGACACAGCCCCGCGGACAGAGTTCTGGGGACACATCTGCCCCCACTGTCGCCTGTCCCGTTGCCAGTTCATCCATCTCGTGTACTGGCCAGGGAGTTTTCTCCGTTCGAGTCCTCAAACTTGGTGGTTTCATGGGGCACATAATCAAATAAGAAAAATATTCTGAAAGGGAGGTACATTTTCTCTAAGATGGAAAATTAAAAGCATCAGGTTCTCAAATCAATTGGGACATGATCCCAGGATAAGGAACAACATAGAAGATAAACACACGAGTCAAAGAAAACATTATCAGGTTCCTTAAGAAAACAGTCTTGACGATTAATGAACTAAAATCTCTTAGTAAAGTAGTATTTGCCTTGTTAACAAGGAATGAGAGCTTTTAAATCATTCACTGCAAGGCAGGTTGGGCCAAAATAAAGCTGCAATGACCATTTCTCATCCATTTTAAATTCTAGGGAAAAAGCATCAAAAACTGGCAACCAAAGATTAACCCAGCCAGGTCACAGGTCTGAGGAAACGTGCACTGTATACTTGGAAACTGTAGCACTTTGGGCTTTGAAAGGTGGCTTCCTGATGCTAATTTGGGGCGGTCCTGAGTCAGAGCCGCCTATGCATGGCCCCTTCCTCCAGGTGGGAGCCTTCCTCCAGCATTTGCAGAACTTCAGTCTCCCACACACCTGAGCCGGGGAGGGGTGTCCAGCCGCCTGCCTGTGGAGAGCCTGCTTGAAAGAGCTGCTTTCTCAGCAAACATCCCCCTTCTGCCCCCTTGTAAAAAATAACAACAACAACAACAACAACAAAAACCCCTTTCACAGAACTGTCCATGCAACAGGGATGGGAAGGCAGACCTCTGATCTCAGACAGAAATGGGACAGAGGCAGATGACAGGAATGAAGTACGTTTCTGTGTCTGAACATGTCCTTTAAAAACTTTAATTCCAATGTGATACATCATTATAAAGTCACAGTCCAGGAATACTCTAAAACTGCTGCTGGGAGGAAAAGGAGGGCCGGCAATGCTCTTCATTCTTGACTCCATGGGCACATTCCGACTGCGGAGGCTAATTGCGCTGTATACTTATGATGTGTGAGTACTTGGGTATTATATACGTGCATGTGTATCTAATATATTTATGTTTACTATAGTCAACCAAAAGCAAAAAAAAAAAAGTGATTTGGCAAAGGCAAATGATATAGACACAAGAAAGTAAACAATCTGTCTTATGTGCTCCCTTACTTTGGTTCTGCAGTTGCTAAACATACCCGTTTTCTTCCCTAAGGCGGCTCTTGCAGCTCTCCTCAGGGTTACGTTACATGCATTCTGTGCTTCTAGCATGTCTCAGGAGACCCAGACCAGCGTGAGGCACGCTGTGGTCACTCGGGAAGTATTGGGGGGGGGTCATGTCATCCACACTCCAGCCCTCCTCCCCCAAGAGCCACCGAGTGGCGCCTCCTCCCAGACAGCTGTGTGCACGACCACACACAGAAAGAGCCACGGCCGATACAAAGGCCGGTACCTGCTTTAGTGGGTGCGGAAAACCCGAAGCCCTGGGACGCCACACTTCCTCCTCCAGAGCTGAAGGTGCCTGTGGGTTTCTGCTCTCCAAACGACGAGCTGGCAAAGCCTCCAAATGTCTTGGCCCCACTGTTTCCGAACAGGTTTGAGGTATCTGAGGAGATGAAAGGCACGTGTAAAGGAGGAAACTGTCCTTGTTTACTTCTGAGGACAGAGGAGGAAGAACCCTCAGCTGGGGATTTGGGAGAAGTGACAAGGGAGTCCAGGGTTCCAGGGAGCAGAGTGGAAGAGAAACGGACACCTTCTCTGATCTGCCTGTACCTTGAGGACCAGCATTTAATCACTTTGGGATCCGGGCTCAGGATTTCCTGACACAAATCTACAGGCACGGAGTAAAGGGGCAGCAGCAGGTCCCGGCAAGAGGGCTTCTTTGCAGAAGTCTATCCGCGCTGCCGCAGGCGGGAGGCCTGCCCACCGCCCAGGACCGGCAGGGCGGCTTCCCTCCAAGACCGTTTCTCCTGAAGAGTGTAGCTTGTTTTCACCCGCCTCCTCATCAAGACTGACTTCAAACCTGACAGAATAACGTTAGAGCAAATGCAAACCACGCATGCTGGCTCCTGGCACTCTGCTTTTACAGCCACGTCTGGCATGCGCTCACGGCCTGGCTGCTCGGAGAACGGGCAGACACACACGGCGGGCCGCCGGCCTGAGCCTATGGGAGCCTGGTGTGTTCTCAGGAGGGAAAAGAGGCCAGCAGGACTTCCAGTTTGATTTCCTCTTTCTAAGAAGTTCACTTAAGCTCCTGACCTTTCAGATGCATATCTATGGGTCACTCCTTCAAATACACACTGAATCCACTCCAACAATGAAAGGAAACCAACTGCTAACACAGAGATGGGTGACAAGTGTTAGATGGGTGACAAGTGTTTGTTTCCCCGACCACATAGGGGTGGGTGTTTTCATTAAAATGAGTTTGTGTGCGCAGGAGGCAGGGAGGCTCTAGCCTGACACCGGTTGATGCCTGAAGATGGAGGCGCAGCTGGGAGGACGTTGGGACAAGCACCAGTTGGGCGGGGTGGGGGGGGGCGCGCGCACGCGCGCGTGCGTTTCCATGCAGGCGTGGAGCAGGCGGCCAGGCCACCCCCAGCCAGGTGCTCACGGTGAAGGGGGAGGGAGGGAGGGAAGGGGTCGAGAGGGTCACTCATTGTCAGTCAGGCTGTCTGAAGAGGCAGCCGGTCCACCACTAACCTGCCAACACCAAGGCCCCCCGCACCCCGCCTTCTGCTGCGGATGCCACATGTGCGAGACGCGCCTGTTAGCACTGCGGGTGCAGTGCTTGATCCACAGTCCAGGAAGTGAGCGGCCTTACCTCGGGGGCACGCTCACCTCCAACCTCCAGGCGCAACGTCACAGAGCCTCAGACTGCCACATGGTCACCTGCTCTCTCAGACTTCTGCTGGCCATGTGAGGGCCTGGCCATGGTGTGCCTGGCCCGAGCAGCAGGGCTGGCCTTTGTTTTGGGGATCATTCCCTCTGGGGGTGCCCCCCTGAACAGCCTGGTCTTTCCCTCGATGAGCCAGCTGGAGGCCACCTCTGAATCCTTCAGTGGCCATCCACTTTTGACATTGGAGACGCAGCCAGGCTTCTCAGTCACTCCTCTAACCTGGTGTTTCTAGAACAGGAGACTACAATTTTCTGACTTAGTGCTAACAATGCAAAATTTCAAACAGCAAAGTCACATGCACGACTAGGGCTAGATCGCCTCTTGGAGAAATTCAGAATACAGAGGTGAGGTGATTTTACTAGACCATGTTGGGAGACTTAACTTCCTGAGAGGCCAGAGAACAGTTAGAAGTCCTTGGGCCTCTTTATCCCTTTATCTCTTTAAGAATCCTTTGTGTTTAAGATGGTCACAGAACATTATAAGGACCAGGATGCTGAGCAAGGGCGTGGCCTTGCCAAGTCCCTGGTCCTGCACCTGCGAAGTGGGGCCGGCAGCGGTGAGCACGCAGACCTGCCGTGGGCAGTGAGTGAGAGAGCACGCGCAGGGCACCGTGTCAGGCGTGTGGTAGGTCCTCAGGAGACACAACTTCCCCTCTGTTTCTCTGACTCTTCCTCCGGCCTTGTCCCTATCATGTAATAAAACATGGAGTAGGTCAGCTGCAGAAAAATCACATCCTTCCCATTTTGCGAGGACGGTGGGAATGCAGCTATTCAAGTTTCAACAGCTGTCATCTGCAGTCTTAAAAAGGAGCCCAGCATACGGAGATGTTTTAGGATTGATTTCAGTTGCTCTGAACCAAAGTGGCAGCGGACACTGTCCGCTTCTCTGTTTCTACGGCCCACGTGTGTCCCGGCTGTCTTCTGATGGCTCCCAAGTAACAAGACTCCTGGTCTTGAAAATACGGCAAAGGAACTCTCCTGGTGGCTGGAACAGTATTTCATTGTACAAGAGTCCCCTGAGTGAGCTGGCCAGTAAGAAAACTTGTCTCTGTGGTGCCATCTGACGCCTCCCCTCTGGGTGACGGTGCTGGGGACACTGACACAACGATCCTCTTGGGTCTTTTATTCAGCAAAGATGCGGGCACCAGCTAACATCATCCTGTGAATACAATTGCAGAGGCCAGGTCCCATGTCATCCTGCAGGTCTCAAGTCACTGGACGAGAACTCAACGCGGACTGGGACAGGGATTCTCAAGCAGCACCTGCCCAGGACACTTTCCAAGACAGCTTCGTACAAACACAGCTGTAGAGGGAGCCCTGGGAGCCCAGAGGAGTCTCATCAAATGGCTTCTTCACCCTCACACACACGTCTTTTAGGCCCCTGGATGGAGAGAAATGTGCTGAGAATAGTTCCAGAGGGCGTCCTCAGACGAGACTCGAGGAGGTGGTAGGTCCTTACAGCTAACAGTTAACTGCGGTGCTGATTTTAAAGGACCCCTGGGGGATCACAGTGTATCTCGGCGTTGTTTCTGGAGAAGACGGAAGAAACCTTTACGAAGTATGAGCCTGCGCACACAGCACACCGACCCCGAGCAACAGTGCATGCAGCTTGTCCTTCCTGGGCTTCGCTTAGTTCCGGTGACTCCTTAGGGCTGAGGGGGGGCAGCCTTGGGACCTGGCCGCCTGGGCCTGGATATCACAAGGGGAATGGCCAGCGGCCAGGCTGGCGCTCAGGCAGGTGTCTGCAAGGGGGAACGTGCGCGGCCGTGAGGAACACGCACAGGGCTGTCACAGACACACCTGGGAGGAGTGACGTCACACTGAGAAGCCAGGAAGATCTCGGGAGGCACCATGGGTGAGCGGAGTGCTGGAAACACACCCAGGTTAGACTCTGGCCGCGCCACTCAATGGCTGTTGCCCCCGAGTCCACATCCCTCTTCTGTCCTTATTGATAAAATGGGGATGGCCACATCTGACAATGCTGCTGTAAGAAGGGGTCAGACCACATACGCTGAGCATCCGGCACACAGTAGGCAATCAACAAACAGAGGCCACTGCCCCTCCGTCCCAGGTCTCATCAGGGAACAGAGCACAGAGCCACAGGACTCCAGATGGGGGAGTCACTGTCGGCCCGAGTGACCCCAAGGCCACGCTGCACAGAGGGGAGACTGACATCTGCCTTGGAAGGAGGGGCAGGTCTGGGGCGGGGTGGGGGGAAGCAGTGTGGGCCTTGGTACTGGAGCAGGGAGAGGGTGCTGGGGAAACTGAGTCAAAGTCAGAATAGTTTTTTTTTAATTCTCCCCTGAGGATGTGTTTATTGACAGGAGTGGGGGGAGGAATGGAAGGACAGGGAAAAGAGAGACGGAGATACAGACACTGACTGGTTGCCTCCCACACGTGCCCCGACTGGGAATCAAACACACAGCCTTTCTGGTCTCTGGGACAATGCTCCAGCCGCTGAGCCACGGGGCCATGCCAGAAAAGAATTTTGGGGACAGCTCATGAAGGGCCCTGGATTTTGGCCTAGGGAGCTGGATGTTATGCTAGTCAGGGGGAAGCTGCCAAAGGGTTTTGAGAAGAAATAGTGGAAAAATAAAAGCGGAGTCTCAAGCCACTCAATTTGGTGTGGATTTTCAGACCACTGTGGAGGCGGCTAGAGGCTACTGTAACCCACAGATGGTGATGGACACCCCCCCGACAATGACAGGAAACAGCAGAAGAGGGGCGGGACTGAGAGGTAGGAAGAGGACCCAGAGTGCCATGCCACACAGCCCAGGAAAGGAGTGGCGCTCCCAAGTTACAGATGCTGCAGAGTCGCCCAAGGAGGGAGAGGCTGCTCCTGGTGATGTACAGACAGCGTCCTTAGCCCTGTGGCCCGGATGAGGCCCTCCCCAGGTCACTCTAGCTCCTTCTTCTCCACTGTTTCTCCCTCTTGTCCTGTTCTTGGTCCTTGGGGCTACAGAGGCTCCAGTCCCTCTCACCATCAAATTATACAGTTTTTAAAAACAAAAAAAAGGTTAAGTCTTTCCTGTACCTTTTAAAATTCTCTTAAACTCCCCTGAGGCATACAAGTAAATGGCTGCGTAACAGCTGCCAGCGTCTAAGAGCTGAAGACCAGCAGGTGTCTGGTATCAAGAATAGATGTGTTTACTTTAAACCAGAATTAAAGCATTAGAAACAATGGCGCACCAGTGAACAGGCTGGGGGAGAGCACTGTCCAGTGTGTGCGGTGTCAATAAAAGTCCCCTGCCGTCCCTGAGCATGGAACTGGGGGTGATGGGCACGGCAGGCTCGCGCGCGCAGTCCCAGCCCACCAGGGAGAGAAGGCAGCAATCCTCCGACAGGTAAGAGCCATGGCGTTAAAAGTCAACCAGCCAGAGGGAAGGAATTTTTACAAGGACAGGACACGCCTAAGTTTTAACAAAACAGGCCAGTAACACAATCTCACAGATGAGAGCCAACCCATGGTGTAAACCCACCCTTGTAACTGGTGTGTTATCAAGTGCCTATTCTGTGCCAGATGCTGTTTGGTACATTATGCAAGATGCAGCTGAATTCCAGATCTGCCACTTTCTAGCTCTGCGACTTAAAACCCAGCCCCCCAAAGAGATGACCTGAGCCTCCTGAGCTTGCTCCTCACACTCCGTGTTCAGAGCCCTGCCGCTCTGGGCAGGCTGCCTGGAAGAGGCGGGAAGAGCACCAGGTGTGTCTCTGGGTCTGGCCCCTGCTTCTGAGTTCATCTGTGGAAACAGTGTATGAAAACTATTGGACTTGAATTCTAAGACCCCTTCATTCTAGAGTTCTAAATTCCTCCTGGCAGACTGAAAGCTGAAGAATAAAAATTTCTGATTACATAGTATTACACATTAAGAGGTATTATGTCTCCACCATAATTTTCTTTCTTAAGATTTTGTTTATTTACTTTTAGAGAGAGAGGATGAGAGGAAGAAAGAGAAGAAGAGAAACATCAATGTATGAGAGATACATAGATTGGTTGCCTTTCACACGCCACCAACTGTGCACCTAGCCTGCAACCCAGGCCTGTGCCCTGACCGGGGATCAAACCTGCAACCTTTTGGTGGTTCACAGGCTGGTGCTCAATCCACTGAGCCACGCTAGCCAGGGTGAGCTTTCTTTTTCTATTACCAGATGGAGAATGACATCAAAACAACGGATCTGTGTGAATCCAGGAGACTCAGGATAGAGCGCTTTGCTCTTAACTACAAGGAATTGCTTGCCCTGTCCGTAGGACATCAGTCTCGAGTCACTAAGGCCTTGGGCAGCACCACAGACGAGACGAGCTTCTGTGCAGCACATGAAACGAGGGAAGCTGAGACAAAGATGACAGGCTCCCAGTTCCCCATGTCAGCCCCCATCAGCAGCAGGATATGGACTAAAGATTTAAACAAATCCATTTCTTTCATTTCCAACCACGAAGAGACAGATCACCAATGAATTTAAAAAATTAGTCAGCAGAAGGATACAGCGTCATTTGAAAGAAGATAAAAATATAAGACCTGAGAAATCACACAGGCTTCAACTTTTGGGTGACATTGCTCTACAGCAGCTGGATTTAAATCCAATTCAAAACGAGTACTACACCAGTGAAAGCCCAGATGTGCCCCTCCGCACACCCAGCTGCTCTGCTGCTCTCCTTTATGCTGTCTGCTGGCATTCATTTCAAGTCATTTCAACCCTAATTCATCACATCCCTCTCCCTGAGGTTCTGATGTCTTTTCGTGATTATATGGGACATCTCATTAAAAGACCAGAAGTAAAAAAACAAGATCAAAACAGATCACACTGTTTTGGGGTAGATATTTTAAATGGGCTTTCTAGATCTTTCCTTTCCTTTCCACCCTTGTCACCGAAGCACTGATAACACCATGAGGATGACAGTGGCATTAGGGGGTGAAGGGACTGGGAACACTTGCTCAACTTACTTGAGGTGGCTGTAGACCCGAAGCCCCCGCTGGTCGAGCTGAATGGGTTTTTGTTGGCTGCGTCCTGGCTGGGTTTCCCTCCAAGGCCACTGAAGAACCCTCCCCCTCTTGCAGTGCTTCCAGACCCAAACACACTTCCACTGGAAGATGAGGGCTGCTGAAAAACAAAAGGGCAGGAAGCGAGATGGGAGGAGAGGCCACTGGCCACGCAGGCCACGTCTGCGGACAGGAGGCGCGCTCAGCTGGCACATGCGGGGAAGCAGGAGAGGTCTGGTTAGTTCTCGTACGGATGCGCTCACAACCTCAGAGGCTGGGCTCTGCACAGGGCCCCCCAACACACCTGAGGCGCTCAGCTAGGCCATGTTCGGGGTCCACTGAAACACGATGTGTGGTCGGTGGGCACTCTAAATGCCTCTCTCCCGCTGCCTGTGGGCTCTGCTGACAGAGGCCACGGGCAAGAGAATAGACCACTCAAGACTCCCCAAATGAAAACATATAAAAACGTTTCTAGGCTATTATGAGCACCTCTTATTTTGATTCCTCTAGTCTTTGGCTGAACTCATGGGCAACTGCTCATAAGTGACTTAGACTGTCTTTTCTCCCCAGGTGTGTACTCTCACTTCATAATGACTTTCCCAGCGCTGCAGAGAGCAGCTCAAATTAGCTCCACTGTTGAAGGGATGACCACCGCTGAATTCTGTCTAGGTTTGCAAATCTTACATCCAGAAGATGTTGCTGACTTAGGGTACACGCTGCTATCACACACTTTATTTGTGTCTGGAAGTTGGTTCCAGGAGGAAGACCACAGCGCTGGGTCGGAGGGACCATTAACATCAGAGTTAAGTGTGAGACAACCTCCTTGGCTGACCATGTACATAGAGAATGGGCTTTTAGAAATGGGTCGCTGCATCTAAGAACTTTCAGGAACCCCCTTCCAAGGAGGGCAGGGTGGTGCAGAAGGCACCCTCTGTACAATGGGATCACAGACCACTCACCTCAAAATGCTGAGTGAGCGAACGAGCAAGGGAGCGCAGCGCGCTTTAGGACAGTGCTGAAACGCAATTACACGCTCAAAGAGCAGCTGCTGTGCAGTATGGGAACGACGACAGTAACGGACCAACGATCGAGTGCTTTCTATGTGCCAGGCTCTCCCTGAGCACTTGAACATCATTTAATCCCTCCAGGGGATGTCAACGTCCAGGGGACCCCTCAGAAACATTGTGTGTTCCCACCGCCCGGGTGGCGCACAGCCGCACCCTGGTCGAAGCCCCTCCCCTCCCTTTGCGCCTCGGTGCTCTGCCTCACTAACCATCTGCGTCCAGCAGCGGCCTGAGTAACGCTTGCCCAGGGTGGTCAGATCACTCCTGTTTAAAAACTCTATGAAAGACTATCTACGTGCTCTGGCCCTGCCTACGTCTAAACACCACTTTTCATCATTCCCCCGTTCGGTAGGGTCACATTGCTCTTTTCTACCTGGAAAACAAGCTGATTTTTACCTGAGGGCAATGTACTCCATGTACCTGCTTGTCTTTCACTTTTTCTTTTCTTCAACTTTAAAAACCAACAGTAACAGTTTACTACCATTTAATAATGAGTGACAGCTTTTTAAAACTTGGGATCGAATCCAATCATAACCACCTAGGCTTTGGTAACTACTAAACTAACTTTGAAAGGAAGATGTGACAACTAGTACGTGCATGTAGAAAACACTCGTTTTTTACGTGGCTTCTGTGCATCACACTGAAATCCTGGACACTGCTGGTGTACAGACAGTTTTGCCCCTCAGAAAAAATAACAATTTCAGATGGCTCAACCTAACTTGAAAAACAAAGGGCATCTTAGAAAGGATAGATCATGTCACTGAAGTGGAAGTGAACGGACAGCTATTACATCCTCATAAATGGGTTAGAGAAAATCCCGTTTATCTTAATTGCCACAATTGCTTTTACCACTTTAATTTACGGAAAATCTCAAACATGTACAGAATTTAGACAGAAGCATATAATGAACCCCCCCCACACCCATCCACCCAGCCTTGAGAATTAACTCATAGCCACTTGAGTTTATACCCCTCTTTACTGCCTCTCATCCACTGATTTTCCCTCATAAACCTCTAAAATATAAACTATACATCACTGTCATGTCTGCAAAATCCTTACGATTTCCTTAATATCATTAAATAGTGAGTTAGTATTCAAGACCCAGCCTTATAATATTGTGTAAAAAAACACAAAAACAATCTAATCTGAGTCTCATCAAGCCTCGGGACCCAGGCAGCCCACCCCGCCCCGAAGCGCCAAGGGCAGAGGAGTGAGCTGGCAGTAGGCTATGGCGGGAGCCTCCAGCGCACCCACAGGGGGTTTCTAGGACAAAGCACCTGATCTGTTCAACAACTGATGAGGGACAATACGAGAGAGAGAGAGAGAGAGAGAGAGAGAGAGAGAGAGACAGACAGACAGACAGACAGACAGACACACACAGAGGTCTCTGGCGGCTCATCTTTACAAAAAGACACCAGAGACCCTTCAACCAATCTCAGTGAGTGAGCCTGACATGATCCCAATTCAGAGAAACAGGTGTAAAAAGAGATGTTTATAAGCCTTCTTCAGAAAGGCGTTTCCTAAATATCTAACCTAAATCATGTTGCCTGATTAATCATCCTGTTTTATTCTTTTCTTAGTAGTTCAAGTAATCTGCAATTAAACTGTGCTAATCAAGGCTGACTCTCGCTATCAAGCAGAGATACTTCGGTCTGTCTTACCACTAATTCCTACGTGAAATGATTAGTGTGGATAGTTCTGGTTCTGTAATTTACTAGCTAAGTACTGTCATTTTGACAATATTAAATCTTTCGATCCATGAACATGGGACATCCTTCCATTTATTTAGATGATCTTGAATTCCTTTGAACGCTTTCTAGTATTCAGAATATGTGTTTTACACTTCTTTTGTTACATTTATTCCTAAGTATTTTTACTTTTTGATGCTAGTAAAAATGAAATTTTCTTAATTTAACTTTGAGATGGCTTACTGCAAATACAGGTAAAATAACTGATTTTTATAAATGGATCTTGTGTCCTGCAAACTTGCTGAACCCACTTATTAGTCCTAACAATTTTCCACTCGATTCCTTAGGATTTTCATGGTAACGTTTTCTGCAGATAATTTTACTTCTTCTTTTCCAGTCTGGATGCCTTTCCTTTCCTTCCTTCCTTCTTTTTTTGGCCTAGCTGACCTGGCTGGAACCAACATATTCCTTGTATACTCGTCTCCATTAACTGCTGTTGCCAATCACTCTTCCCTTTCTGTCGCTAAGCAGCACGCTGCTGGACGAGGCAACCAGTGTTTATGGCTGTCGGGAACAGCTGCCATGGACATGCTGACAGAAGTCTTTTTTGCGAACATGTATTTTCTTTTCTTTCGGGTAAGTATCTAGGGCTGGAATTGCTAACCCATAAAATCAGTGTATATTTAACTTATTAAGGAACTGCCAAGTGATCTTCCAGAATGACTGCGCCATGTTACACTCCCACCAGCAACGCGTTCACAGATCTAGCCGCTCTAGGGCAGCGATTTTCAACCTTCGGCCACCTCCTGGCACACACAAACTAATTAATTGCTAACATTCTCTGGGACACCAAAAAATCTGTATCTTTTTTCCTGACTGATGGAAAGAAAATAATTTTGATTCATCCACACTGGATGGCTATTGTGTTGGCTGCTGTCATCGTTTTATCTGACAAGCTAAGGGAAAGGCGGCCAGGGTCTGACTAAATGGTCAGGTGTTGCACGTTTTAAGAATTCTTCCGGCGCAAAGGTGGAAAATCACCGCTCGAGGCCTCTTCCAAGCCCGGCCGCCCTGCAGTGCCCCGCTGCGGTTCCAACGTGCCTTGCTCTGACGACCGCGGATGCTGAGCTAGTTCCCTCACGTTTATCGGCTACCTGCGTATCCTCTTTCGTAAAGTATCTGTCCAAGCACTTTATTTTTTTAAACTGGGTTGTCCTTTTATTTTTGATTCATAGGAGCTCTTTATACAGGATGGGGCAAAAGTAGGTTTACAGTTGTTCATACAGAAAATAATAAACACAAGAATAAAACCTCCGGTGTACTCACAAACACAAACCTACTTTTTTTGCCCCACACTGTATATTGTAGACAGACATCCTTTGGTTTGATGTTATAAATATGTCCTCCCAGTCTATGCCTTACCTTTTCATTTTGTAACAAGTCTCCTGATGTGCATTAGTTTGTAATTTTAATGAAGTCCGGTTTTTCAATCTTCTTTTATGTTCTAAGAAATCCTTACCTACCTAATGGTCACTAACACTGGCACTCCTGACATTTTGGGCTGGGCAGTTCCCGGTCTCTACCCGCTAGCTGCTAGTAGAATCCCCCCTTCATGAGGGCCATGTCTCCACATATTGTGATTGTGAGATTTCCCCTGGGGACGAAATCGATGCTGAGGACCATTGGTCTCCTCCCAGGCAGCAAAGATATTTTACTTTAAAATTCTTCTTTTGCCCTGACTGATACGTCTCGGTTAGTTGGGCATCATTCCACAAAATGAATGGCTGCGGGTTTGATTTCTGGGCAGGGCACCAAGCCTGTGTTGTGGGTTTGGTCCCCCGTCAGGGTGTGTGCGAGAGACAATCAGTTGATGTTTCTCTTCCTTTGTTTCTCCCTCCCTCACCTCCCTCCAAAAATAAATAAAATCTAAAAAATTTTCCTCTTTTAACCTTTGGTTTTCAGAAGGTTAACTCCGATGTGTCTAGTTGTGGTTTTCTAGTATTTATTCTGTTTGGGGTTCACAGAGTTTCTTAGATTTGTGGAGGCCTGTATCAACACATTTGAAAAAGATTGGCCACTTTCTTCAAATAATTTTCTGTCCCATTCTGTCTCCTCTCTTTCTGGGACTCTTTGATTACCAGAGCAATGGACTGCCTGATACTGTTGCACACGTCACTAATGTTCTATCTTTTTTTTAGTTTCTGTGCTTCATTTTAGATAATTTCTGTTGACATGTCTTCAAGTTCTCTGTTCTCCTATAGTACTCACTCTGTTGTTATCCTAATCATTTTTTTATTTCAGATACTAGATTTTATCTTCGGATACATATCACGACTTTCTATTTGTTTTTGTAATTCCCATTTGTTTCCTGAGATGCCTTATCAACTATTCCCTTATTTTCTTATAAATCCTTGATTATAATAGTTACTCTAAAGTCTTTGACTGGTAGTTCCAATATCTGGATCATCTATAGGCTGTTGTTTGCTGATTTCCAAAATATGACCGTAAGGTCCCCTTTTATTTTTGTTTCTTCATATGTTACACAATTATTTGCGGGGGGGTGGCATACTGGTCTTTGTACATAAAAGAACAGCTGCGCAGTGACTGAAGAAAGCCTAATGTTTTCTCTAGCGTGTGAGAGCCTTCTTTCACCTGAATCCTGAAATGCGGAGGCAGCCACTCAGATTTCACCAAGCGTGGAGTTGGATGGCAACAGGCGCACCAGCCTCACTGTCTTTGCTCCGGGTTTAGTTGATGCTATTTGTCTTACTATGGGTTCGAGGCAGCTGGGCTGCAGCCTCACCTTTGGATTCGACAGCTCCAGGCAAAGGGAGACTGCAGGACAACAAGCTCGTCCGTTTTCCAGTCCTGCCTTTACTTCCTCTTTCTTAGCAAAAGTGCGTGTGTGGGAGGTGGACTGGGAGGATTTTTACACTGAACAAATTACTGTTATGCAAGTCTTTCAGATCCCAGTTTTGCTTTGTTTTTTTACAGCTTTATTGGGATATAATTCATATACCACAGAACTCTGATTTAAAGTAAAAAATTCAGTGGTTTTTGGTATATTGCATTATGAAATTAGAAAACATCTCTCTCTCACATAAAACTTGCGATTTTACTCTTTTCGAAGCATACAGCTCAGTGGCGTTAATTCTAGTCACAGTGTTGCACAACCATCGCCACCATCAATTTCCAAAGCATTTTCATCACTGCAACCAAAATTCTGTAACAGCTGAGGCTGAACAATTACGTCCCCAGCTCTCCCTCCGCCTGGCCACTGGTAATTGTTAATTTAATTTTTGACTCTATTTTTTTCTGTTTTGGAAATAATTTTTTAATCTCCTTTATTTTTTTATTGTGGTAAATATACCTAATATAAAACTGACGTCTTTAAGAGCACAATGCACCAGCACTGACCATATCCAGTGTTGTGCGGCCATCACCCCATCCACTTCTAGAACTTTTTCGTCATTCCAAACAAAAATTCTATACACATAACAATAACCCCCATCTCTTTGTGGTTTCAATTTGTATTACTAATTAATTTGAATATGTTTATTAGTCCTTCACTGTCCTCTCCCCATTTCTAATTTTTGTAAAAAAAAAAAAAAAAAGAAGTTGCAAAATATACATAAAACTTGCCATTTTAAGTATTTTTAAGTGTAAAGTTCAGTGACATTAAGTACATTCACGAAGTTGGGCAACCGACACTCCTCTTTTTAATAAAGTCTTTTGCCTATTTTCTTTGTCATTTTTTATTAAGTTCACGAATTTTATGTATAGAGAGCTCAATGAATTTTGACATATAATTGTTTATAACATTCAATGTTCACTACATCTAGCATTGTTAGCTCTTCAGAAGGTTCCCTCGTACCCCACGCTTAATGCCCTGGGGTAACCACTGTTCTGACTTCTACCACAACAGCTCACTCTGGCCTATACGGGCCCTTTAGGTAAACGTGACCCAACACAGTGCTCTCATGTCTGGCTTCTTGCACCGAACGCCATGCCCATGAGATGCATCCGTTTTATTTTGCACAGGGGCAGTACATTCTATTTACGGCTCTGTAGTATTCCACAGCATAAACACACCACCACGACCTCACCCGATCTCCAGCTGGTAAGCATTTGGATTGTTTCCTGTGTTTAGCTGCTATGAATAAACTGCTATGAACATTCTAATCCACACCCTCTGAACAAAGGCACTCGTTTCTTCTGCTGCTTCCACATCTAGAAGTGGATCTGCTGGACCAAGAGGAATTTTGTGTCTTTAGTCTTGATCCTATCAGACAATTTTCAAAGGTGAATTCACCCCCAAAGGCAACGTGTGTGTATTCCTAGTCATCTGCCATCCTCGCCACCACAGGTATTGTCAGTCTTTACAATTTCAGCCATTTTGGTGGGGGTGTAGTTTTATGATTTGTATTTTATATCTTCTGAATACTATTACTCTTTTGGTTAAATATGCTACAATTTCCCTCTTTCATGGCTTGTTTTACCCTAAAATTAAGAAAGCTGTGATTTTAATGAGGTTGAGTTTTCCTTCTGCCTGAAAAATAGCCTTTAGAATTTCCATCGGCCTCCTTGGCATAAATTCTTTCAGTGTCTGTCTGAAAAACGCTTCGATCACATTCTGTAACAACAGTTGCTGCTGGGTTTTGAGATCCCAGGTAGACAAGCTGTCTCTGGACTTTCAGTGTCACTGCTGAGAAGTGAGCTGTCAATCCAACTATGGCTCTTTTGAAAGTAACCTGCCTTTTTTCTCTAAGTACTTTTAATACTTTATCTTCCTAGTTCTGCAGCTTCACTATGATAGGTCTTGGAATCAATTTCCTTTTACATGTTCTGTCTGGCATTTGTTGGACTTCCAAATCTGTGGCTTACTCTTTTCTATTGGTTCTGGAAATTTCTTTTTCTCTTATGTTGCCACACATTCTTTCTCTTGCTCCTCCTTTTCATTAAATACATGCTGGGTTTCCCCCGCTAGGATTTTTCTTTTCTTTTGCATCTTCCATGATGGAGTCCAGATAACTTAATCTGAACTACTTTCTAGTTCCAGGTTCAGTCTGCTGTATTTGTAAATCAAGTTTTATGGAAACATAACCAGTCTCTCAAAGTCCAGAATGTTTACTATCTGGCTCTTTACAGAAAAAGTTTGCTGATCCTTGGTCTAGTATATTACTGTTCTCTTCACCTGGGTCTAATCTACTAATATAAAATTTTAGTTATTATATTTTTCTGTAAGTTCTAGTAAGTTCTTTCTCAAAGGTGCTATGACACTTCTTGTAATTTCCCATTCGTTACTGGTACTTTCAAGTTTGTCTTTTATTTCTTTTAGACCTGTAAAACATAGCTGTTTTACAGTCTAGGACAGTGATTTTAGACCGGTGTGCTGCAAGAATTTTTAAAACATGCAATATGTCACTATTTAGTCAGGGGCACTGACCTCTTTTCCCTTAGACTGTCAAATAAAAAAATGACAACAGCCAACACTACAAGAGATGTCTGGTATGAATGGATCACAATTATATCTTTTTTTTTTTTTTTTTTTGGTCAGATCGGCAAAACACACATTTTCTAGTGCGCTGCAGAATTTTAGTAATTAGTTTACGGGTGCCATGAGATGGAAAAGGCTGAACACTGCTGCTCCAGGAAGTCTCTGTGTGTCTGAGGTTTTTTCTGGCTCTTGATTATAGTTTCTTGTTTCCTTTTGTGACTAACTTAGGTATGGGAATCAATGTCTTTAAAAATTATTTGAGGTGAAAAAATACAGCCCATAATAGTGCAGTTAAGTTTACATGCTGACAGATGGGTTCCCAAACTCAGTGTGGTGAGCACATGGTAAGATAGTTAAACGTCAAATCACTATGTTGTATTCCTGAAACCAATATAATACTGTATGCCAACTGTATTTGAATGAAATTAATTATTTGAGGCTGAGAGTAAAGTTACTTTTCTTCAGTGCCTGCTGCCTTTGCCAGACCGCTGCAGACCCCACAGTTCAAGGACCATGCCAGACCATGCGCACAGGCTGAGACTGCAGCTCCTGGAGCCCAGCTCACTGTGGGATCGCTCCCTCTGTGCATATCTTGAATAGTGATTTCTGTTCGTTTGCCCTTCCACGTTATTAAAATAGGACATTCAAATTTTCTAATATTAGTAAAAGCTCTCAGGGCAAACTTGGGTTCTGCGCTCCATTCACTGCCAGAGGTTACCGTTTTCCTTTTAATTTGGCTTGGCAAAATACCTTATTAGCCCACCAGTGCTTTAAAAACTACAGTTCTTATGTTTTATCCAGCATTTTTAGCTGTTTTCGGTGGGGAACTTGATTTGAAAACTCTGACCCTCGTCACCAGAAACTGGAGATCAGAAGCTCCAGCTCTCTCTGCCTAGGATCCCGACTAGAGCAGAGCCCATCTTCGAAGGAGAAAGATGATGCAGGAAATCTCTTCCTAAAGACGTATAAAGACAAATAACACGCCTAGCACTTCATTAACTAGGGGACAAATGGCAACTACACCTTCAGCGAGTCAGTCACTTCCGGTAGACCAGAGCACCTTTCCTCAGAAGGATTCCTCGTGGGGTCCCTACGACCTAGCAGCGGTAACCTCTGGGTCCTCAGGGGCCTCATCTGTCCAATGGGACCTGACAGCACCTGCCTTACAGAAGTACTATGATTACAGGAGTCAATCTGCATAAAGCACTTAAAACCACACCTAGCACACAGATAAACCACTAGCTATACAAAATAAAGTAGCTCAGGTCACCAAAAGGAGACCGGGTTTCTGACATATTCTTCTTCTTTTTGTTTAAATACCTACTTAAAGAGGCAACAACCATTCTCAGCTTAATGACCTTAAAAAGAAAAGAAAAGAAAAGAGAGAAAGAAAGAGAGAAAGAGAGAAAGAGAGAAAGAGAAAGAAAGAAAAGAAAAGAAAAGAAAAGAAAAGAAAAGAAAAGAAAGAAAGAAAGAAAGAAAGAAAGAAAATTAGAAAAAGGAGCCGATCAGCCCATCGGCCAGTTTGCCAAAGGCTGGCACCAGTCAGGCAGTGCACTTTTAAAGAAGGATCGACAACGTGGTGATCCTCCCAAACCAAAGGCTGAGGCTCCTGTGCCTCACAAGCTGTGGGCTGCAGTCAGGCAGGCGACACGGACTGATGACAGTGTGTGCAGGAACAACAGGACGAGTTGAGAGATGCTGACATGAATAGAGGCCAACACATATACTCACCTGGCCAAAGACTGTTCCACCAGTACTGGTGGCCTGACCAAACAAAGAACCAGTATTACTAGATCCAAAACCTATAAAAAGAAAACAAAAGTTTAAATTAGACGAGTCTTTTACAACATTACAGTGTTTGTTTGTTTTTGTAAATGGTTGCTGGACATGTTAAGATATCCCACAATACATCATCCCATGAATAAAATCTGTCTTCCTATCTAAGAAATGAAGAAAATCACGAGTAAATAAAGATATTTTTGCATTGCTAACACTTTCTCATAGTATAAATTCCAAAGTCCCAAAGACTGAATCCTGTCTCCTGCCACACCCAGGGCGTAGAGAGCAGACAGTGTGCTTTTGGATGAGCTGTGCTCTAGATTGTCAGCTGCCAAGAGGTCTTTCCAATGACTATCACTCACATGTCTACTCCCTGGTTTCCCCTAATCTTCAAGACCAGGTTCTTCCAGGGTAGTCTGTCCCTCTTCAACATGGCATAACACTGCCGCAGTGCTGGGCTGAACAGGCCCTGGGAGGACCAGGCACAGCCCCATGGTAAAATGAGAGGCCTGCCCGAAGGAGCTGGGAGGCAGGAGTTCCAGCCTCCTTTCTATCAGGGGGAGAGGTGCTCAGGCAGGTGTCTGATCCTCGGCCAGGGCTAGAGAGACGGCTCAGGGGCTTCTCCACGGCTACTGTATGAAAGATGGTTACTTCAGAGTCGTCTAATTATGAAGGAATGGTTTGACTACATGTGTGTATGCAGGATCCTCAGGTTCTGACTGAACAAAGGATGATGTGGAGAGAGGGCTGAAGGTCCTACTCCTTGAGACTCACAAGGCCTCCTCTGTCCAACCTCTAAGCTGAGTCACCGGCGTTGGCCGCTGGCCTCATGGCTGCCTCTCACCCCTGGGTCCTTGGACTCAAGCTCAGTGGGGGCTGAACAAACATTGGTTGAAGGAAGGGAAGGAAAGACTTCCTCTCTAGTAAGTGAGGAACCATTTTCAAATAAATTATCACCAAAGGAATGAATTAGCAGTTACATGGAATCCTGTCCACCAAGCAATCAATAATCCTTGTTTTCCCATGAGTCTACTTTCAGAAGAAATGCCTTTCATAAGAAGCCACTGGGAAGTGAGACTTATAAAGATTTCCAATTGTTCTGCTGCTAACTTCTAAAAGTAAAAGGAGCTGCTAAAATTGGATGTGCAGCAGGAGGATCACATTTTACTTGCTTTAAAAGTAATTATTTCATTTTTGTTTTTAAATGACAACACTGAAAATCAAAAAGACCAAACTTTTCAAATGTTGTCGTCTGCCCTTCCAGCAAGAAAGATGGCATCGGAACGGACAGAAAGCGCCGGGAGGGCTGTGGCCCAGGGCCCGGGCACAGTTCTGGTTCTGCGAGCACTCAGCGGTGACAGATTAGCCATCCTACGGCTGGACAGTTTTGCACACCATGACCTCTGAAGCGCCTTCTGATTAAAACGCTCCTCTTTATGACTCGTTCATCACTCGCCATGATCTTAGGCTTCACTTTTTTTGCCATGACATCGGCACCCTGTTGGCCAGGAGAGTGGAGGCCTGCTGAAGACAGCCACTCTGCAGCTACAGCGATTCGGCCGAAGAACTCCCAGGCCACCAGCACTCGACGCTCCCTTCTTGACTTTACGGAGTTGTTTTTGTTTCCCCCCTTTTCCCCTTTTAACTATGGCAGTAATACTGACTTGTTGCAATTTTTTCAAGTAATACAGAGGGGAACAAGGTAAAAACCTTCCATAAATGCTTACCTGAAGCTTGACAAAAGCTAAACCCCGAGGATGATGCTGTCGTGGTGGTGCCCGAGGTGCCTCCAAACACAGAGCCCCCCTGCCCAAAGCCAGGGCTCTGACCAAAGGCCGGGGGATTGCTCTGGCCAAACACCCCCGCTCCTGTGCTGGTGGATGACTGTCCGAAGGAGAAAGAGCTGGAGCTACTGGAGCCTGAGGAAGCACCGAAGACGCTCCCGCCGGTAGACGTGGACGTGGAGGGTGCGGACTGGCCGAAGACAGGCCCGGAGCTGAATGCAGGCTGGCTGAAGGAGAAGCCACTCGCCGCGCTGCTTGCCGGCTGCCCGAAGGCTGGGGACTGCCCGAAGGCCGTCTGGCCAAAGACGCCTGTGGCCGGGGCGCCGAACGCTGGGCTGCCAAACCCCGAGCCGCTGGCCTGCGGCGTGGCAGTCGCTGTGCTGGCTGTGCTGCCCGTCTGCTGCCCAAACAGGCTCGGCGCGGTGCTGGCTGCCACCTGCCCGAACACAGCGGTGGCCGAAGGGGCGGTGGCTGTGCTGCTGGGGAGCTGGCTGAAAGCTGAGCTAGAACTGGCAGCAGGTGGCTGGGTAAAGACAGAGGAGCCAGAAGTGACAGTCCCAAACACCACCGTGTCAGCAGCTGGGCTCGGGGCAACACTGGAAACAGCGCTGGTGGCTGTGGGGGCACTTGACGTTTCTGCCGTCACAGGGCCCGCACTTGGGGTTGTAGCTGCTGTGACAGCAGTCTGCCCGGGCACCGACAGGGAGGACGCAGGAGAGGCTGGCTCTGCCTTGATGTCGGGGACTCCGGTGGCTGCTGGCGTGGCCTCTGCAGGGGGCGCTAGGAGGCTGGTGCTCGTTGCTGCGGGGCCGGGACTGCTGCCTGCAGGCTGGGCAGGGGCAGGCTCTTTCTTAGTGGAGTCAGGAGTCTGCAGGGGAGCCTGGGGAAGCGGGGCCGCCTGCTGCAGCCCGAGAAGCGAGGCTGCTGATGCCGAGAGCTCGCTGCTGCCTGGCTTCTCGGGCAAAGATGATGACGTCGCCTCCTCTGTGCTTTGAGCAGAGGACACAGGTAGGGTGGGAGCAGATGCTGAACTCAGGAGGCCACCAAATGACATTGTGGGGAATGACGTGGGATAGGGAGTGGCAGTGGTGGCCAATGGCGGGGCAGATGAGGACACTGCACTACTCGTCTGCTGGCTTCCAAATGAAAAACTGGTCTTGCTACCACTCAGAGACAGGCCACTGAAACTGATGAACCCCGAGGAGCCCGCACTGGTGAGGGGCAGACTGCCGAAGACACCTGTCGAGGCTCCGCTCGTGCTGGTGCCGGCAGCTGGCACCGCTGGGGTGGCGGTCCCTGAGGAGGTCACAGGAGGCTCTGCAGCCTTGCCTATGGTGGGAGGGCCAGCGAAGTTAAACCCCGAGGGGACAAGAGGAGTCTTGGTGGGCTGTGCACTCGTCAGGCCTGTGGATGCAGCCTTACTGACGGGCTTTGTGGAATCATCTGCTTGGCCAACTCGCAGTCCTGAGAAACTCCCTAGAGTCTCACCAGCCAAAGAACTTGGAAATAGAAGCTCTCCCAACTTAGACGGCGGAGTTTCCAGCTTGCTGGGAGGGGTGGAGAGAGCAATCCCAGAAGGCACTGCAGACCTGCCACTCGGAGGAGCAGGCTCTCCTGGAGGGGCAGTGGCAGCTCCGGGGGTGTTTGATGCTGTTGTCACTGCTGAGGGAGACGAGCTTTCAGAAATGGTCTCAGGTAAAGGTTTGCCTCCCCCACCAAACGAGAATGTGTCTGGCTGGCTTGACTCTTTAGCAGGGGGTGTTGCCCCTAGAAAGACAAAGAAATTAGGAAATGGGATGGATGAAGCAGAATATGACCGTCACATCTCCACTCTTTCTAAGCCAAAGCCTCTCCTGCTGACGCAGCCCGAGACGCCGCTCCAACAGCGGCCTTCCCCGAGGGGACAGCGCACGCCTGCAGAGCAGGAGCCGCGTGAGGCAGCTCACCGGCGAGAGGCACAGCTGCTCTTCTCCAGACCGGCGTCGCAAGACCTACGCCTTGTCTACAGTACATAAAATTAGCATATCGTGCCGAAAGAGAGATAAAGACCTCTCCCCTTGTTTTCCTCTGCATGTGCTTTCCTTGGTAACATTCTTGGCACCGTGCTGGTTTATGGACCAGCCTATTCGCATGGATAATATCAAGACTAAATTTACAACAAATACTTTAGGCAAGACTCAGCAGCAAGTAAAATGTCAATGCATCTCTATAAAAACCCCAACACTTTTTTAGGGGGAAGATAAAAGTAATGCTGTGTGACAGGGACCATACCTTGTGCGGCAGTGAAATTAGAAGACGGTGTTGGTGTAATTATCCCAAAATTAAAGCCAGTCCTAGGAGAGAAAGAAGAGGGTAACTACCAAGGCACCAGACTCTCCTTTTAATGTTACATTTCATAGTGCACTCACACAACCTGCTCTGCAGGAACTCACAATCCAGTAGACAAACAAAGAGGAAAAAGCACACCTCTGCAAGGCAGCCAGGCTGCGTCAGGGCCCCTCGGCCGGGAGAGGCAGTCTGTGGGGAGGCAAGCGGGGGCGGAGGCCGAGAAAGCCGTGGGGGGCAGCTGGGCTTTCCCGGGCAGGGGCTGGAAGGGAACCTACTCCAAGGAGGACGAAGGAGCAGTAGTGGACACACAGCAATGTGCACGTGGGAGCGGTGGCTAGAGCAGACGGTCCGCCCAGTGGAGGGAACAAGACAGGCTGGATTAGGGAGAAACTCTCATAATCTGCCCCAGCACCAAAGGGCCCGCCAGCATGGAGGCACGTTACTAGGGGAGCAGATGGGGAGCCTGACATAGAAGCCACCGTCCCTGCTGTTCGGACACAGCTCTTCATTCTGGGCTGGGAATATCCGTCTCAAAACCTTTTCTGACCCCTTTCATCTCTCTCCTTCTGTACATTTTCTTTATACTGAGAGTAAAGACATCACAGCCAAAGAAAAAAAATTCAGCCCAAGTGTGAGCAGAACAGACTAGTTATTGTGATAAAAGTGCAAAGAGCAAATTTAAAGTGATAGAACTTTAAGATGTAAGGAACCAGTCATATCAAATGTAATAAGCAATGTAAAAATTTAGATTTTCTTTTACCCATCGTGGCCTTCATCAAATGGACAGAAGACCATCTAAAATGGTGTGCTAAATGGTTTGTCACATTTGAGAAAAACCCTTTTTCTTTGCCTCCACCTTGGTGAAGAAACTTTATCTAACGGACGTAAGCCATTGACCCAATGACCCAAACCTACAGTTTGGGTCATTGGGTGAGTTCCTGCAGAGCAGGTTTAAAATGACTAAAATAGGCTAAATAGCCTATTTTAAAAACGGGAAGGAGAATATCAGCTCACAGAAGACTAATTATTAGCATTTGTAACAGATGCACTAACTCCTGGCACTAGCCTATTCTTTAAAATTTGCTCTGAAGTACCTTTGGGAAGTACAGGATCTGGTACAAGTAATGCCCCTTTTTTACTACAAAATCCTTTATTACAAAATCCTAAGCATGTAATGCTGTAACAGTATCACACTCAAGCGCACCATATGACATCTTAGGTGAGATGTTCATTTGCTGTCCATCTCGAGCCAGAGCCACGTCCCCCTCCCAATCACACTCGGGCGGGCATTACGTCTGCCAGCCCTGTATAAAACATAACAATCCACAGCAAAGAGGAAACAATATATAATTTCCCCTCGCAAATCCTAACATCCTCTTTTTCTCTTAATGTTTTAGGGCTGAAAAATGCTCAAGAAGCATTTTTATAACATCATAGGAGTGTGTGGTCAGTATGATTCCGTATCGACTAAAAGAGCTTAAGAGGCTTTTCGACTGGGACTGAATGCACCACCCTTCAAAGGCAAAAAGCCTTCCGGCAGGTGTGCATCTCAGCAGCGCGGAGTCTAACCCCCTTCTGTAGGGAGAAGACGCTGTGCAGCCCTCAGAGGTGTCGGCACGCACCACTCCCTCAAAGGGTGACGCCCGCTGCCTCTCAGAAGTCTAGTGTGTGCGCCTCTCAGTGCAGTGAAGCTGATCCAAGTGTCACGGCCTATGCCAAATGGTGCTGGAATGAAACTAACTCAGTAGGACAGACCAGATCAGCTGCAGAATTTGACACAGGCCAACGACCCAAAGACAAAAAGGCTTATCCTAAACACCAAAACAAGTACATATGTAATAACACATGTACCAACTGGAATTGAAAGGGGGAAACAGGTTTACATTGGGACATCAGGCTGCTGCCACTATCATCTGATGTACTCTTGCAGTGATAAGAACTCTGGGCTCATGTACATTTAATAAGCACTGTACTGACGGTAAGATTTGGGGACGTTCTCTATTAGGGTTGCTAGTGAAGAGCCACAAAATTTAAGCTCATTACTGACCCTGATGAAGAAAATGAGAAAGCCTTGCTGAGCTGCCCGACTGCAGACGGGGCGGAAGTTGCAGCAGGTTCCACCTTGGTCGCACCTGGCCCTGAAATGGGGGAAAAACATAAGGACATTACGGAAAGCCAGCCAGAGACTTGGTTCCAGTGTGCAGCTGCCACAGCCGGGCAGTGTGCAGGGGCCTCAGGCCTGCGGGCCCTGCGTGGGTGTGTTCCACTCAGCCGGGAGGCCTGGCGGAGGCACACTCAGGGTCTCTGATCCCACCCTCCGGCTCTGACAACGTTCATTCCGAACCAGAACTGCCACACTTCCTTTCCAGGAAAGAGATCAAAATAATTCTAGCACAGTTAAAATTTAAAGCTTTCCAAGGAGCTCTATAGTTATTAAAAAGTAGTATATACCGAAGGGGAAAAAAACCCAAAGGAAATAGGCTATATTAACGAAATATCTCCGAGTAGTGACTTCATGGCTATTTGTTTTCTCCCTACATTTCTGTATTTTCCATAGTAGTATTTTTTGTATTTAACAAGTTACAAGTTCCCTTTTTGAAAAATTATGGAGGAAATACGTGATTGCTGTAATACAGAGAAGTACGGAAAGTTAGAAGTGTGACCTGTCATCCTCCCCACACTCAATTTCATTGCAGCTACTTAACAGTTTGGGGTATTATCTTCAGCCTTTTCCCAAATACTCTACTTTTAAGGGGGGAGGGGAATGAGAAAACTACGTTTAAAAAAGCCCAACCACACAATAAAAAAAACCCTTCCTTTTAAGTATGAGATAAATATCAGCAAAACTATTTTTACAACTATTATAAGACAATGTGGTGTGCACAAGGATATTCAATGCAGCGTTGCTTATAATCTTGGAAAATCAGAAACCACCTGACCTGCCGGCAGAGCACCGGTGAATTGAGCAGGGCCCCCACAAAAGGTGGGAGGAGCGCCGCCGCAGACTGCACAGATGGGCGGGGCGCCTGCTGGAAGGCGGGAGGGACAAGGAGAAGTGGTCACAAACCAACATAGGCAGGATATGCCTATTGTTGTTTAAAAAAACAACAGTGAAGGAACCTCAAGAGACACTTATCAAATGGTTGAGGGTCATCATCTCAGGAATATGGAACATACTGGGCAACTCTCTCTTGCTACACTATCTATCGCTACACCTTAAGACTCCTTTGTGCACCTGTAATACTTTATTATTAGAAAAACAGTGAAGGTGTTTCCATGATCAATTAATAAGAGAACCATTCTATAGAGGTTCCAGATATGGTTTTTAAAAGAAATTTTTGGCAAATTCCTAAATAGTATTTCTCAGGAAAATTTTCCTCCCCCCCCCCCAAAAAAACCTCCTTTATTTTGGACTATCCAATGAGTGAATAGAGAAGTAAACATCCAGCAATGAGAGATCATTTCACTGTCGCCACTCAATGATCTCAAAGCTTCTCTGCAGGTCATGCTAACTGCATAAGACACGCATGAAGCAAAGTTCCTTAGAGAGCCTTGACTCTTCATTTTAGGAGTAAAAGAACTCTCCAATGAAGTTCTTGAAAGAAGTCAGGACGTAGGATCTTTCAAAAGTTTTTTCCAAAATATTAGCCAGAAATGGGAACAAGTTTCTTCATTTGAACCCTAGGTGATTCAAAAGTTTTCAATTCCACTAAAATTTTCCTTCTAATCCAACGCTTTAGATCCATGTCAAGAAGTACCTCATACATCCTCTCATGTGAAGCACAAATGACAACAACTACAGTTCTGCACTAATTCAAATTCTGGAATACAGCTTATGCTTCTTCTCAGTGCAGGGAATAGATAATGAAGATACAGCCAATATCCAAGAGAAAGCTTCTGATTACGGAGTAAGTCAGATGAGCGTATGATTGAGGAGAGGTTAGGGAAAACAGACCGCTAATACTGAGGTTCAGCAAGTCTAACAGCATTAGCTTGAAGGCCCACTTGAAAACATGAATCAAAATAAAAACTGGAGTCCAGAGTGCGGTGAAAACGAAGGACTGCGGAGGGCACGAGATCTCTGGAGCAGCACGGAACACATCCCACATAAAGTGGGCGACAGGAAAGGAGCCAGCAGCAGGGGCTGCTGAGGAAGAGCCCATATCAGAATTCGGTTCTGCATAAAAGCCTGTTCTTGCTTCAAGTTCCCACGGGCAATGCGGATGCCTGGTCGGAGAACGTAGGGTAAAACCAATTCTGGTAAATAATTATGTGTGAGTGATTGTCGGATGTATGCGGAGTCATAAAACCTTCAATACTGGCATTACATCTACTCTGAAATTTAAGACATCATTTTACTTTCCGTATTTCACTGGCTTTTGAATCGTCATTGCAAACTGAGAGAACTTTTTACTCTTTGTTCCAATCCACTCTTCTCCAACTGATCATCCCACAAGGCGGGCGCAGGCAACCCTATGGCTCCTGTCTGGGAAGACCTGAAGGAAGGTGTGGCCTATTGCTCTCAAGTCCCAGCAGCCTGCAGAGTTGTTGAAGGGTTCGCGAATTTCCTGAGATTCTTCACCAACCAAGGCCTCATGATGTCTTTTTACCTGATTTCCTGTGTGGACTGCCTTTGTGATTCAGAACCATAAACTCCATGGTGGAGCGTATCTTTCGCCTTTACTTTCTCTAGAACAGAAATGCACACTGACCTGAAGCTTTATCACCAGATGACAACTGTCCAGAGGCTGCCGTGGGCCCAGACAGCTTTAGGGAATTTATCAGCGATCCCTGTGAGAGAGAGAGCACAGGCAAGCATGTGTGGGAGGCCACACCACCCGTGGGATAAAGGAGCACGTAAAATGATAACACAGTTTATAATAAGCCCAAGATCGTATCAGAGGACGGAATATTCTTTCTGCAAGTGCCAACAAGGCAGGGCCATGCTGTCTATCCGGTGGCTATTTTCTCAGTGCCTAGCACAGTGCTTCGCACATTAAAGACACTGGAGGATTTACTGGGTAGACAAATAAATAAAGCAGTATATGCATGAAATGAGTTCTGGTTCTCAATAAACTTATAATAAGCTGAAAAGGCAAAACTCGTCAACTTATCCACCTCCAGTTAATGTTTCTTTACTCATTTGTTGCAACTGATCCTTTAACCTGTGTCCACTAAAGTGAACATGGAACCTTCCAGAAGAATAACCAAATGCTAACTGCTTCAACGTCATTTTAAGCCACAAGAAAATAAGGAACGGAGAGAGCAGAGCCAAGCTCGAGAACTCACAATAGGCAAGTTCTCATGGTCAATCTCAATCACCGCCTAACACCACTCTTCTCAGAGGGAGATGTAAGAGCAGCGGAGAAACCAGGCTTTCCCAGGAAAAGTTGCAGGGACAGTCTGATGTACCTCTCGGCCACCTCCTATTATTTAGCTGTTGACGACATGGCCTGTTTTGGTAAGAGACAATGTTCAGGAGGCAGAAGCCTGAAAAGAGACCTAACAAACATCACGGACTACGTAGTACGAGTGCTGAGAGATGGCCCGCAGAAGGAAGCAAGGGCTCCCCTCCAGACAGCGACGCTGAGAGGCGCTGCGAAACGAGCAGGGACCAGGGCAGTCAAGGCTCGGGCCCCCGCCTGGCACACCACTCAGTGGCCGTGCACGTCTGCACTGGTCTCCTGCACGTGGCTGTTGCGTGGGTCAATGAGATAATGTCAAATGACGGTAACCGTGGATCCAAATGCCCACATAAATATAAGGCATAAGAGCGATGACCAAGGTGACCACAAGCAGACTGCCAGGCGGCCCATGAAGGTCACAGGAGGCCCTGGCCAGCCCATTGCAGGTCAAGACTGGCATAAACCGTGGGAGAAGGGTGGCAGGTCTCTGTCACACTTACAGCTCATCTAAAATGAAGTGAGGACTAAAAACAGGGCTGTCTTACGTTATGCTGCAGGACCATTAACAACGCAAAGAGGAACCCACCTGCTTGGCTTGGCTATTAGCGGCCGCTGGGGTCAGCACGGGGTGAGGTGCCTTGGCCGTAGAGTAGGGCCCCGAAGACCTGAAAAGCATAAAGCGCACACTCAAGAGAAAACCACAGTCAATCCTGGGGCCAACCTTCAGTCCAACAGATACGAATTTGGGGCAGAATACAGATGTCTGGACCCTAGCCAATGACACTTGACAGTTTTCAGATTGAAGAATAAATTCTTTAAATGAAGTTCGGGTCTTTAACATAAAAGTCAAAGTAGTAACTTAACATTTATTTTCTTCCTGCAACCCTAGAAAAAAGTGCCACTCAGTGTGAGGGCCTTTCTTATCTGGAGAGCAAGCCCTCTGCACCCGCCCCGCAGGCTCTCCCCAGTCCCAGGCCATGTGGGGACTCCTAGGCCATGTGGGGACTCCTGAATACGTTCACAGAATCGATGGGCTGCAGAGAGTCTGCCGCTGCACGAGGCTCGAAGGCGTTACTCGAAGAGCGCTCAGTTTCTCCCAGGACCACCCCCCAGGGGCCCAGTGCTTGCCAGGCCGCACACGAGAGGTTTGGGCGCACCGCTGTGCCACGTCCAACCTGCACCTCCCCTATAAAGTGGAATGTACAGCCGCTATTTGTAGAAAGGGCTCTCCTCATCTTGTGTTACCCCGGAACACAAGAAGCAGAAAACAATTATTTCAATAGTTACTTAAGTGCTAACACGTGAGGGAAAAAAATAATGCAACCATCGATGAAAGCTCTACTGGTGGCTCTTGGGAGCAACTTCTTCCATCAATTTATTTGTGCTCAATCCTAAGCTACTTTGACTGGTATGTATAGCAGTAGTAGCTATAGGATCTTATATATTTTTCAGAACCCTTCCTAAAGTTAGGAGAATTAGTACCTTTTCATCAAAAAATTAACTCGGAGGAGCAAAGACAAATATAAGCCCATCCTTCATAGAAAAAAAATGAACAAAAATCTTACAAGCACCTCCGAGTTCTCTGTTGGAATAAAACAGGCCTTCCCAAACCAAGGTTATTAGATTGAAAGAGAAGAAAAGTGGAGTTACTTTCAGTGAAACAAAATCCCCTTTATTTTTTCTACTGCAGACAGAAGAGGCTGTAAACGCGTGGCTTTGGGGCAACACTTCCCCTCCTGAGACCTGCTACCCAGTGGGCACGGCGCGCCCCGCCCCCCGCCCCCACACGTCGGGCAGAGGAGAGCAACATGTGAGTGGGACCGTTAGAACCGGGGAGTGCTTGCGCAGACTCGGCGACCTGGGCACAGAGATGGCTTGAGCTCACGAGACTCATGAGGGAAATGAAAATCTTCCATGAGAACTCAAAGGAAAGCAAAAAAGAAACTAGAAGGAAAAACAGAAGCAATGAGTTATCCAATTTTGGAACATGTTTTGCCCCTAGAATTTAGTCATGACATGGTGGCACACTGAATCACGCACAACACAGCCTGGGTGTAACTACTGTTCTATCTACTTGTTATAATGCTATAAATTTCTTGGGTATCGCAGGTCCCCAAACGCACCGTCAGGATCCCTAGGACCTGCACATGGGCATGTACCAGCCCTGCAGAGGAAAGCCGTGCAGTGCCAGCAGCTGGCAAGCCAACCAAGGCGGGCCCACCCGATCCACAAGCAAACCGAGAAGACGGTGCTCTCCCCAAACACGTCCCGAGACCGTGCCTGTTCACGCACCAGCACAAAGGCACTCAACAGCTGGAGACGGTCCAGAGGAGGTGGGAAAGCCACGCCTGGAGCTGTCGTGTTCTGGAACGCCTGCATCCCCCCTGCTGGCAGCACAGCCTGAGAGAGCTCTGAAATTCACGGGGGGCATGCTCTTATTTACAGCTGAAATCGAAGGACCACAAGAAAAGCAGCGCTGTAACAGAGCTTCCTGTCGACATATACGTACTGCCTGACCCGACAAGGGACATGTGGCAAAGCTAGGGCCGCACTGTGGAAGAGGGTGACAGACTCACCCAGTGACTAGAGCCGTCAAATTAAGTTCTTAGAAAAGCATAATTCAGTCTCTAAGCTCTCCTGACTCTCCAGTGCCCAGGCCACTTTGATAAATAGCAACAAACTATTGTAGGTGAAATTTTCCAATATGATAGACATGAAAGAAATGTCTCGAGCACAGAAGGGCTGTGTTTTCCTGTTTCTTGGTGCACCCCATCGGCACAACTCATGGGCGCAGGCAGAACAATGCACATGCACGTGCTCCATACACAATTATAAAATCAAGCGAAGATTGTGAAGCATTAAAATGTCACACAAGCCCTTTCTTGGTGGTCCCTTGAATTTTAATGAACTTAAACAAGGTAAATATTCATATAATGTTGTGAAAGGGGCCAACTACTAATTCTTTTACCCATTTTGACATTTTAAAGGGCTTCAAAAACAAGACCTACCTGGTTATGTTTTATGTTGGTAAATCTGAATCATTATTATGTATGTCTTTTTATATATTCACATTTGACACAGTGAATCTAAACTGTGAAAGCTACTGAAGTTAAGTATTTCATGAACTATGAATTTTTTGGTAATAATTTAAAGGTGAGGCAAGTACGGAGACAGGACTACTTACTAAGAGCAACGAAAGAAACAAACAGAATTAGGAGAGCAAAAGAAAGAAAATAATAGAAGATACTAAAAACAAAACCTATCAGTTCATTTTTTCACCTATCAGACTGACAGTAAAACTAAAGTACGATAGTAAGTTAGAGGATCTTGGCAAAGACATGGGAAACCAGACTGTCACATATTGCTTACGGGAAGATAAAGTGACACAGCCTTTACTGAGGGCAACTTGGTAACAGTTATCAAAATCACATACATGTACATATACACACCCATGTGTGGATATCGCCTTTGACTCAGGAGTCCCATGCTGGAGAATTCACCCAACATTTATAGCTGCAAGTGTGCAAAATGATCTATATGTGAAATTATTTATTTTGGTGTTGCTAGTAGCAACACGAGAGGAGCAACCCCAAATGTCGGTCGGTGGAGGGGGAAAAAAGCTATCAGTTCAATAAAAATTTTTTTTATGTCAATGGAGACTGTAACTGTCAACTATTGTCTCCAAAACAGCGTCTAAAAGTTTGCAAAATCAAACTGCATTTCCTGCATGAATGTCTAATAATGACAACTTAAATCACGTATATTAAATATAAAAATGGGATTCTATTAAAAAGAATTTATAATGATGTAAAAAAATGTTAACAATTAAGTTTCATGATTAAGCTGAAAAACAGAAATACAAAACAGCATACTTTCTAATTTTACTTAAAAAACTCCCCTAAATTTTCATAGAATAAAGAGGAATTAACATGTAAATAGTGATTAAACATTTGTGGTGAGAATAAAGGTGATTTTAATTTTGTTCTTTAAACTGGCTTTTATAAATGTCTACAAGGAACATTTGTAATAAGAAAAATAAAACGATGAAAGGTTTTTAAAGATTAGGGTCATTAGTGCAGTTTTTATTTTTAAAGTGGGGCAACATGTTTAAGTTGAAGAAAAAGGAAAAACTGTGAACCTAGAATTCTCTATTTGGTGAAACCATCTTTCAAAAGGTGAAATAAAGACTTTGGCAGACACATGAAGCTTGAAAGAATGCAGATCTATACCTCAAGAAATGTTCAAGGACGTGCTGTAAGCAGGAGAACCACACCGGATGGAAACCTGGGACTAAGTAAAGGATGCATAACACCGGAAAGAATAACTACGTGGGTAAACCACGGAGGCTTTTCTTATTTAGATCAATTTAAAAGATAATCAGCAACTTATGACAGTGTGTCGTGGGGCTTATAACACAGGTAGAAGTAAAATACGCAACAACACGAGCACAGAGGGGGCAGGGAGGAAACAGAAGAACGCTGTTGTGAGATTCTTACACTGCATTTAGTAGCGTAGTATCACTTGAAGGCTGACTGTTATAAGTTCAACATGTACACTCTACACCATTTAAATAACAGTGCTACAAGCCAACAAAAAGATAAAAGGTTCAAAATAAAAGGACAGAAAAAAGATACACCATGTAGCGCTAAACAAAGAAAGCTGGACTGGCTAAAATTATACATGGTGGGGCAAAGTAGGTTTACAATAGTTTGTGTGGAAAATAGTAGAATAATTAATAAATAATACAAGAATATACTCTGTTTCACTTACTCACAACTCTAAGCTTACTTTCGCCCCCCCCTGTACAGGATAAAGTAGACTTCAGAGCGAATCACCTTACCAGGGAAAAGGAGGGTCACCTTGTAATGTCATAACTGGGTCATGCCATCAAGAGAATGTAATAATCCTGCAACTGATAAAAGAACTTCAGCATAAAGCAAAACCTGACAGAACTGCAAGGAAAATGAGGAAATCCACTACAGCTGAAATTATCAACACCGCTCTCCAATGACTGATGGAACAAGTAGATAGAAAATCATTACGAATAGAGAAGACTTGAACAACACTATCAACCACCTTAACACAACTGGCATTTATAGAACACTCCAACCAACAAGAAGAGAAGGTACGTTCTTTTGAAGTGCACAGAGAACATTTACTGAGATGACTGACAGTCGAGATCAGGGGCTAGCCAACTACAGACCAAGGTCCAGCTGCCTGTGTTTTTGTAAGTAAAGTTTTACTGTAACACAGTAATGTCAATTCATTACGTATTGTGGTGGAACACTGAATATGGATGCATTCGGACCACAATGGCAGAGTTGAGTAGTTGAGACTAAGTCCAGCAAGCCTGAAATATTTACTGTATAGCCCCCTGAGAAAAACCTTGCTGGTCCCAGTTCTTGGCCACAAAAAAAGTCTCAATAAATCTAAAGAATTGAAGTCATACAAAGGATGTTCTCTGACCACAATGGAATTCGATTAAAAATCAATACCAAAAAGATAACTAGAAAATGTCCAATTATTTAGAAACTTAAAAAACTCTTAAATAACCTATGGGGGTGTGTGTGTGCATGTGTGTTAAAGAATAAAATCAAAAGTATTTTGAACTGAATGAAAATGAAAACATAACATATCCAAAATCTGTGGGATGTATAGCCAAAGCAATTCTTAGAAATTTATAGCACCAAATGCCAGTATTAGAAAAGACTGAATTCAAATCAATGACCTTAGCTTCCACCTTAAGAAACTAGGGGAAAAAGAGTAAATAAATCCAAAGCAAACAGAAAAATGAAATAATAAAGATCAAGTAGAAAAATAATAGGGGGAAAAAAAATCAATGAAATGCAAAGCTGGTTCTTTTAGAGATTAATGAATGTGATAAACACTTAGCTAGAATGATCAGAAAAAAATACCCCATAAATTGCTGCAGCAGGAAAGAAGGAAGTGAAACGATTATGAATTTGTATACACATTAAAAGGATAAGCCCTGGCTGGTGTGACTCAGTGGACTGAGTGCCAGCCTGTGAACCAATACTTTGCTGGGTGAATTCCCAGTCAGGGCACACGCCCGGGTTGTGGGTAAGGTCCCCAGTTGGTGTTGTGCAATCGACTGATGTTTCTCTCCTTCTCTCTCTCCCTCCCTCCCTCTGTCTAAAAATAAATAAATAAAGTCGTTTTTTAAAAAATAATAATCAGTGACCATTATGAAAAACTTCATATTAATAAATTCAACAACTCAAATGAAAAGAACAAATTTCTTGAAACGCATAAACAACCAGCGTTCACTCAAGAAGTATACAAGCTGACTCGTCCTGTATCTACTTAAGAAACTGACTTCCCAGACAGCTTCACTAGTGAATTCTCCAAATATTTATGGATGAAATAACAAATCTACACAAACTCTTTCAGGGAACTGAAGGGGAGGTACACTGTCCAATTCACTCTATCAGGCTGGCATTATTCTGATTCCAAAACTGTACAAAGACATTACAAGAAAATCTACAGACCAACATCCCTTATTAAAACAGACAAAAAAATTCTTAACAAAATTTTAGTAAATTGAATCCAACCGTAGATAAAAAGGGCAATGCATCAGTACCAAAGATTGGTTTGATAGTCAAAAACCAATCCATGTATCAAGACAATTCTTGGGTACATGGGTAGAAAACAGTCTTTTCAACAAATGGTGCTGGGACAACTGGATCTCCAAAAGCAAAAGTATGAAGTTAACCACAACATCACACTATTTACAAAGACTAACTCAAAATGGATCAAAGACCTAAATGTAAGAGCTAAAACTATAACATTTAGAAGAAGAAGACCTAAGTGTAAATCTTTATGACCTTGGTTCAGACAACAGATTCTTAAATATTATACCTAGAGCATAAGCAACAAAAGAAAAAAATAAACTAAATTTCATCAAAATTAAAAACTTTTCCATTTCAGAGGACACTTTCAAGAAAGTAAAAATACCTACCCAAGAATGGGAGAATATATTTGCAAACCATACATCTGATAGACACATTTGCAAATCATACATCTGATAAAGGACTTGAATCTAGACTACATGAAAAATCTTATACGTCAACAATTGAGACAAATAACCTCATCAAAACATGGGCAAAGGACCTAAATGGACATGTCTCCAAAAAAGATAATGAATGACCCATAAGCATACAAATAGATACCCAAGTCACTAACCATTAGGGAAATGCATATCAAAACCCCAATTAGGGCACTTCACAGTCACGAGGCTGTCTGTAATCAAGCAACGGACAGTAACAAATGCTGGTGAGGATGTGGAGAAATTGGGACCCTCAGCCACTGTTGCTGGGAATGCAGAAAGGAGCAGCCCCTTTGTAAAACACTGTCAGCTATGTCTAGTTCACAAAGCTAAAGAGAAGTGCCACCCAGCCTAGCAATTCCACTCCTAAAACATTACACGGAATAATTGGAAGCAGGAACTCAAACAGATACTTGTATACCAATGTTCACTGTAGCATTACTCACAATAGCTAAGAGGGGAAACACCCAAGCTTCCATCAACAGATGAATGGGGGAGATGCATACAACGGAGTATTATTTGGTCATAAAAGTAATGAAATTTTGATACATGGTGCAATATGCATGACTCTTGAAAACTCAAGTGAAATAAGCTAGATGCAAAAGGACAAATACTGTGTGATTCCACTTATATGAGGTGCTTACAAAAGGCAAGTTACTAGAGACAGAAGGTAGAACAGAAGTTACCAGAGGCTGGAGGGAAGGGGGAGCAAACAGCTATCATTAATGGGTACACAGCTTCTAGTTACAATGATGACAAAGTTCTGGAAATAAATAGTGGTGAGGGTTACACTATATTGTACATGGACTTAATGTCCCTGAATCGTACACTTAAAATGGTTAAAATGGTAAATTGTGTTATATGTCTACTTTACCACAATAAAGAAGGAGAGCCCCCCGCCCGCTCTCCCTGTTTCCGCACCCCTATGCCACCCTCTGATCCGCCCTCCACCCGAGGGCTGGAGGCCTCTTGCTGAAGCCCCAGGGTGCGTACAACCCGTATTCGCAGTTGTCAAGGCTCCTAAGAAGTTTACGCTAAAAAAGATGAATTTTACTGTTTGTAAATTATGCCTCCATCTTAAAACGTGGCTAAAGTTAAAAAAACAAAAAGAACAAAAACCCAAATCAGATCTCTCAACTGCTCAAAAAACATCCAATGGTCAGCCGGGCCCCGACCCAGGCTCACCCAGGGGGGCGGGACGTGGCCCCCACCCGGACCTCGTGCCCAGGGCTCTCCAACCTCTCCAGCCGCCAGGGGCCACCGGGCCCTTTCTTGAACCCGCCCGACACGCTCCCACCACAGGGCCCCCCCCCCCCCCCGCCCCCCCGCGCTCGGGCCCTTTTCCTCAGGGGATTCACGAGGCCCGCTCTCAGTCTTTTGTCTTCATCCGAATGTTGAGTGTCAAAAGGCAGGATGTTACGTTAGACAGAAGAACCCTGCTTGACGGTGAAAGAAATGCGGCCTGGTATTTCTGAGACATTCTAGCCGTCTGCCCATGTGTGAGAAGCACCTTCCCCGACCACCCCACTTAAACTGCAGCCCACGCCAGACAGCAGCCCCCAAACCCCTACCCTCCCTCAACGCCCCCCACCACACCTATCAGCACCTGAAACAGTAAGGAGATGCTACATATTGTGCCGATTTATTTCACTTATCATTTGTCACTCTGTGACTAGGGCAGGTTGGTGTTTTGGAGTTTTGTTAACTGCTTCATCCTCAGCACCTAGAACAGTGTGTGGCATAGAGAAAAGGCTCATGAATATTTGCTGGGGAAGAAATGAGTAAATGAACAACAAAATTCCTGAAAGGAAATGAGGTGTCTGGTGTGTTTTAGTGAAAAAAGACAATCACACTGAAAACCCCGGCTCCCCAGCCCCAAAGCCCGCCAGGCCTCCAGCCACGCAGCTGCGGGTCCACTCCGCCTCCCACACGCCCCGCCCTCCCTGGCCTGGGCGGCGGGTGCTCCACGCCGCTGTCAGAACCCTCCTCTCCGCACTCCCTGCCTGGTGTCTGGTGGCCACTGTGGAACTTTGAGCTGAACCGTTGTTCCCTCCCCAGCCTCCCCGTCAGCCCCAGACACCACCCCCCCGCCCCCTGCTGGCACACGGCGTCCTTTCTTAGCGCCTGGCGCCTCTCCTTCACGGAACGCACTGCAGTCCACTTAGGTGCCTGCGTAGCTGGTAGTTCAGGGCTGCCTTCTTGCTAAAACGTAAGTGCCAGGAAAGCAGGGACTGGGTGACTTACTCACTGCTGTGTCCTTGGCCCGCGGGGCGGCAGCACGCTCACAGCAGAGACCCCAGAAGACTTGGCCCAACCAAGTGCCTGAGCCCTGCACACGAGTGTGACAGCCAGGGGTTTGCTGCACACAAACCCTCTCGTGGCGGGATGGTCAGTCAACGAGTGTAACGGACGAAGCCAATGAAAGCGACAGAGACCGATGGCGGAAATATGCGAGCTCATCTCATAGTAAAGCTTCTGTAAGATCCTACTCGCAAAAAGTGAAATGCAAAATAAAATACTTCCAATGCCCTTATTTCTACTTATTGATTATGCTTAGTGTTTACCTTTATCATTATTTGATAAACAGTCATTAAAAAGGAACTATACTCCATGCATCAAGCTGGGCATACAAATTAAATAGCTGTACATATAGCTGTCCAATTCTGCGGGGAAAGGGAATGTTTTCTCACGGTTCCTTTTAAACTTTTGTGTCTATTTTTCTGAAGCCAGAAAAAAAAGGAAATGCAGAATTGCTCCTCTAACAAAGCCCAGATCAAAGATCAGCTGAGATGAATCACTTGAGGGAAACAAGGCCTGAGAAAAGGTAAAGTGAAATTACAAGATACTTTTCATCCATGGTTGGTGGCTAAAATGTCTCAGAAACACTGGGCCCTCTTTCTTTCACCGTTACGCTGGACCTTCCTCTCATGTAACACTCTATCCCTCTACGGCATGTCCTTGCCTCCCCTGCACTAGGAATCTGGCTACAATTCCCAAACTCTAACGTGCAGGTTTTTCCCTTGAGAAGTTCGCAACTGCCACAAGCGCCACCTTGGCCTAAACAGCACACTGAAGCTTCAAGGCCACTGCCAGACACACACATGGGTTGGCCTGTTTGGGGCTGGCAGCATGGCCCTGAGCTAGCTACGAAAGTTCCTGGAACAGGCAGCATTGGTGAACGGACCGCTGTGGGTAAACAAGGCCAGTGGGCTGGGGAAGCAGGGCCGCTCGGTGAGGCGAACCAGACCAGGAGCAGGCCTGGGGCGGGGAGAGCGCAGGCCGAGTGCACACAGTGCAGGCCTGGGCTGCTCTTGCTGCCGCCGGACTAATCATGGGTGCCAGATGCTGATGCCCGAAGGACACACTGGTCATTGCAATCCCTACACTCAACCTGAGGAAATGTCCCTCAATGCTCCCCTGTGCCACAGGGGAGGCTGGACTTGAGAGAGCACAGCTATAACACACAGAGCGGCAGAACGGTGCTGCCCTGGGTTGGGGTGGGGCGGGGGGAGCCAGTGCCTCAAGTTCTAAAGAGAAGCGGCTCCGGCATCAGTGGTCCAGCCCTCAAACCCCACTTAGGGGAGGGGCTGGAGTCTCCAAACAGAGCTGCTGCCTTCTCAAAGGCTGTTGTGTTTGGTTTTTTCATACAAAAGGCGAAAGAAACTTGGAAAGACAGCAATGCCTGGAGAGAGGAAATGAGGGGGAGACTGTCAATCTCAAGATCACTGCCGAGTTTTCAGAATCAAGAGTCTGCACTGGAACTGAAGCATCAACTCCGGAACCCCAAGAGTGTTTAAAAAAAAAAAACCCAGCCCTATACCTGACTTAACGACCCTACTGTGCACCCCATGTGGTCTTGAACATGGCAACAGCACACTGGGCATGTCACCAACACGGCCTTCGAAGGCTTATGAGGCAACTGTCAGTGGCAAACTGAAGAGGACAATCTCCTGAAAGCCCAATCGTGTACCCAAGATTAGCTGTCCACCCCTCCCAGCCTTGGCAGGAAGAATAGCCACCCAGTGCCAGCAGCAACGCTGCCCCCTGCAGGCAGTCCCTTGCCATTAAAGAATAATTCACCGCAGACACAGCAGACATACGGCAAAGACAGAACATACCCCAAGGCTGCAGAGGTGGGTGAAGGGTTATTCTTCAGTTCCTGCACATTTACCACTTGAGGGACAGTCTTCAAAGTTGATTCAGTCAACGTACTTACAGCTATTAAAATAAAGAACAGACAAGCATATTCATTGCACTAAGGAATCAAAACCAGGACACAAACTCAAGCACAGTGCAGTCTGACTGGAGGAAGGAAGCCCACTCTGGGCAGGCCTGGGCGCTGCGTTCCATAAACACCGGCCCCCATTCATAAAGACGATGCCACAAGGCTCCGTGCACCTTAATCAAATGTCCTTGTTTAGGGAAAAGGAATTCCCTGGCCAGAGCCCACAGAGCAGAGCTGAGATTACTGGCCACACTACTGGCTCATCGTGGAAAAGGGCAGAAAGAGCTAGAAGATGAGCAGCGTTCTGACTATGGATTTCCCCGCCCGTCCACTCATTCATTCAACCGTTCTTTCACACGGGCTTTGCATTGCCAGACTGCTAGGTGCTGGGAATAGGAAAAATGTCTAACATATAGTTTACATATAGTTTCTCCACTACAGGAGCTCACAGCTGAGACAGACGCAATGAATAAAATGTTTTTGGAAGTGGGGACTGGACAAGAATGGGGGAAGGTCGAGAGGCTGCATTAAGGGCGGGCAACCAGAGTTCTTCTGACACCTGCTTACCCGTCTCAGGCGTGTTAGCTTCCACATCTCCTTTTTATGTCTTAAAATTTAAAACAGTATTCCAAAAGTTGACATTTCATTATTAACTATTAAGAAGGCCTGGGCGAAACTCTTCGACCCCTTCTAACTGTGCGTTTGGCAGAACGGAGAACTGCGGCCTGGAGAGAAGGGGCTTGGTGGCAGCTCGCTCTCCCTCCTTCACAGCAGCGCGCTGGCCTTCTTGCCCACGACTGCACATGCTTCATCTCACACATTCAAAGGTACCTACACCTTAGAAATTTTTGCTTCCAAAATGACAAGAGATCACACCACCTCCTGCGGAGAGTGGAATAATCCTAAATTCTGGCAGATTTTCCGTTTATAAATAATAAACTCTATCAGTGTGATTTTGAGCCTGTTCAGTACAATGCCAAGATTCTGTTTGGTCCAAATAATACTTAAAGGAAACATCAAAGTATTCTATTCTTTTAGAAGGCTCAAAGGGACTTTGATGTTATCTTGTTTATGTTCTTTCATATCTGCTTTAGGTGCCTTGATAAAGGTTTTAATATTTGAACTTTTCTTAGAAATCTTTTATCTCTGTATAGTGGTAATTTTTTTGGGGGGGAGGTCTAAATCAAACCACTGTGTCTTCTTAGTCTTAAAAAAAACTGTCTAAATTGACATGTGTTCTAAGCAGTGACAAAACTGAAAAATAATTTTATTCAGCTGAAACAAAAATATCTCACTTATGGCAGTTTCTCAACCTTGGCGCTATTGGGATTTGGGGGATGGATAATCCTTTGTGGGGGTGTCCTGTGCATTTTAAGATTTTTTTTTTGTAGCAAAGATGAAAAAAAGTGCAAGTTCTGTTATACACGTGTGTCAAAAGGTACTGTGCAGTGTGTTACTTATCCTTAGGACAGATGAGATTTACAAGGTGACTGTGGTATCTACTTAAGGAAATTTACACAATGCTCCTCCCCCTCCCTTCTTCTTCTGGTACCAGTATTATAATAAAGCGCAGTTTGTAACTGAGTGGCTCTAATGGAAAGAAGAGCTGCTCAAAGGACGTACGATGTCATCTATTCAATTCCTTTGCTGTGACGATCAGGATGAGATGAGCCGCACGCACTGCACTTGCCCACTCGTCTCCCTTTTTGACCACGGGGGCTCCCACACTTGCACGCACCCCCTGCCATGTGTTCTGACATCTCCACGTTACTGTGACCCTCTCTGTCCTGAGGCGCAGCAACGGTAAGGCAGCTGGTGCTGTGAAGGGCCCCTTTGGAAATTAATCTACTGGCAGGGTTCCTGCCAGACAGAACTACAGTTCCATCGTACTGGTATAAACAAAATAAGAGATGAACAAATTAAAAGAGAGAGAGAATAGGGAACTGGGTTAACTTTTTTAAATTAAAGGCCCTGGCTGGTGTGGCTCAGTGGATCGAGTGTCTCCTTGCAAACCAAAGGGTTGCCAGTTCAATTCCCAGTCAGGGCACATGCCTCAGTTGCGCACCAGGTCCCCAGTAGGGGGTGTGCGAGGCAACCACACATTGATGTTTCTCTCCCTCTTTTTCTCCCTACCTTACCCTCCTCTAAAAAATAAACAGATAAAATCTTAAAAAAAAAAAAAAATTAAAAAGACTTTGTTACTTGTAAGTCACAAAGTTAAAATTGCATTACCTCAGCTCTAAACTAGCCTTGAAGTTTACATGACTTTGTAAATGTACTCTTTTTCTTTGTTGTGATGTCCTTTTACTTTTTTTTTAAAAAACTGCTACCATATAAGCCCTGGTTGGTAGAATTCATTGGACTGAATGCTGGCCTGAGACCCAAAGGGTTGCTAGTTTGATTCCCAGTCAGGGCACAAGCCCAGGTTGTGGGTCAGGTCCCCAGTAGGGGGCATGCAAGAGGCAATCACACACTGATGTCTCTCTCCTCTTTCTGCCTCTCTTCCCCTCTGTCTAAAAATAAATAAATAAAATGTTAAAGAAAAAAAAAAACAAACTACTACCATGAGATAAAATGTAAATTGTTGCCAACTGCAGTAGTGATACTTTTTTAATGATGCTTTAATAAGTGACCATGATATGCAAAAAAATAGTAGTAATAAAAATAAATTTTTAAAAAAGAATTTTTTTTTTTGGCAATATTTCTGACCTCAACCTCCAATACTGCCGACTGCTGGAGGGGGGAGTTGGGAACAACCCCAGGCTTGTAGCCATGGCTAACGGGCGATAACCGAAGTCCTTGAGGCCAACGACCTCGGAGTCCTGCAGTAGACAGTCTGGGTAGCCATGCACCAGCGACAAAACACAAGTGCTCATCAGCGCTCTGTCTGTGAAGGCCACATCCGGCCTCCTAAGAAAATGCTGTGCTGCAAGGGGATGGCCTGGCTTGGAGTCTGGGTTCCGCTGCCTGGCGGTTGGGGTGCCCTCGTGTCTCTGAACCACATGTCGCCCAAAAGTAAAGCGGGCGCTCTAAAACCCACCTCACAGCGTAGCAGAGACCCTTATGCTGCCATGAGGTGATCCGAATGTTATTAAGTGATCAAACTGCACAGATTAACTTGGGCTTAAAGCAGACATTATTCAAATGTAGTGCCATCATAAAACCAGACTTCCCCTTATCTGAATGTGGCAGACCTGACACCTCCCCTTAAAGGAAATCGTCTCAGACCTAATCTCTGCTTTCTTGAAACTTTTTCCCCAGAAAGGACAGAGGGCTGTCACATCAGTCTTCTCTTCTGAATGGCAGCAGAGCTAGGAGTTCGTGGGCACCTGCTGGCCTGGCCTGTGACACAGAGAGCCCGTACCCAGCCTCCGCACAGGCGGGGGCTCCAGCTCTCACCTGGCGCCTGGCTGGCCATCTGTCGTCTCAGTGCTGCTGCGGCAGCCGCCTGGGGCGCTGGGATGGTGTGGGAGGGACCCGGTGCACCGTGCTTCACGGTTTTGGTCGCGAGCATTGTGCTATCAGCTCCTTGAGGAATAATTTTGCCAGTGGACGTAGACACTGAGGGAAACAGAAAAATTAAATGAGAGAGCGGGTCAGAGAAGAGGAAAACACTGAAGTTAAAACGATCAGTTCTCCATGTTAGGTTTCAGGGAGAATCCTCCTTAAGCATGAACATAGAAAAGTACCAGTAACAGGCTGGCACCCATGTCCTTCAAAGATGCCACATGCTACTGCCTGCCCACCGCCTTTAGCAGGGTAACTCAAGGACCCTGCATCGGCGGTTTTCAACCTTTTCATCTCATGCGCACATGAACTGATTACTAAAATTATGCAGCACACCAAAAAACCTACTTTCTGACCAAAAAATAGGTATAATTTTGATTCATTCACACTAGACGGCTATTGTCATTATGTCATTATTGTCACAATGACGGCTACTGTCATTGTTTTATTTGACAATCTAAGGGAAAAGAGGTCAGTGCTCCTGACTAATTAGTCAGATATTGCATGCTTTAGAAATTCTTGCATCATACTGGTTGAAAATGACTGCTTTACATAATCATTCCCGCTGATACTGATCAACATATAACCTTTATGCCAACACAGATCAATTCAATCAATGCCCTGCTCTCCTCCCATAAAAATCTCTCCATCCACTGCCTCACGCTCATTTTTTGTCCTCTGTCAGAACCCACTTCGGTGCAAAGCCCTGACACCCTGAACCGAAGGGGTGACGGCACAACACAGGTCACTTGGGTGAGCCACTACTGGCGGCGAGCACATGCTGGTGAGTCCTGAGCCAGCGCACGGCACAGCAGCGAGCTGAAACGAGCTACGATGCGCCAGGCGCCAGCATGGTCGCCGTGTTACCCTGAGACGAACGGCTCCTCCTGTTACTCCTGAAAAGAACTGTCTATAAAAACACAAGCTGGACTCAACAGTAAAGCTGTGACAGGGAACCTTCGGTCTCCTTCACAATGTCCTACCAGCTGCTTCCAAGGGGAACGCACCTCTTGAATGAGTCTTCAGGTTTCTGGATTGTTAGCAGGAATGGGCTGGAACCAGCAGCTTAGTGGTGCGATAGTATAAAACCCAGTCACAATTCTTTCCTGGGTTCAAAACCTAATGGGGAAGAAAAGAGTTTCCGGACTCACTGTTTCCTTACCTGAAGTTCCCAGGTTCACACCTGGTGAGCCATAACCCAGGTGGGATTTAGCAAAGGGAGCTGCCGCCTGGGACAAGAGGCTGGGCTGGATGGAGGGTGTGCGGACCACGGGGGCGTGCCGAGGGACCTGGGCCCCTGCGTCGTCATCTTTACTGGGTGCCCGTGTGTCTTCGCTCTCCAAAGACTGGGAGACGGACGACGTTGAGCTGGCTTCATCCAAGTCTTCGTAGTATCTCTGAGACAGGAAGGCTGACCGAGACAGGCTGGCTACAAAGCCCAAAACAAAACTCAAGTCAGTAATGAAGCAGTCCAAACGCTACGTAATTTTCACTGTCAGCAGAGAAACGGTTGAAAGCTGCTACTGTTGAATGTGAACAAAGATGGTTTGGGGTCTCTGCTCGAATGGGGCTTTGAAATACTGAGCTGTGTAGGACAGGAACACTTTGTCCAAAAAAAGTGTGACGCGCGAGAGGAACAAATGCCGTGAGAAAGCAGGAGACCCCGTGCCCTCTACAGAAGTTCTCACAGGCGGAATAATGACCCATCAGGGAAGTGACACACAGGCTCCCCCGGCACAGTGACCGGTCCCACTGCTGCCGCTGCTTCTCCAACAATGTTTTTAAAGACAGGCCTAATGCCAGCTGCGAAAAACAGAAGGTCTCATACATTTCCAGACAAATCTAATGATTCTTTTGAATCAAACAGGTTGGAAAAAACCCCCACCAAAACTAACCCTGACTTCCCATTTTCCCCCTCTATGAACTATCAAGTAAGGTGTCAGGACATTGTGTTTTTTACCATGAATTTTGGAATGCATGCTATTGCCTGTTTACTGGGGAAAAACCAAACAACAACGTTTCTCCTCAAGTTATTTAAAATAGCAACGCTAACATCTGCTGGCTTGTTCGCTCCATAGTCACAACGTTCTACAAGATTTTATTGGTCACAATTAGGTGTGACATAAGCAAACGCTACTGAAAACTGCTGAGGCTGCGTGCCAGAGCTGTGCTGTTCACTTCGATAGCCATCAGCTAGCTGCCTGGGGTTATTTAAGTGAAAGATGATTAGAAGTAAGTTAAATTTCAAACCCTCAGTTGTACCAGACACATTTCAAGCGCTTGACAACCACATGTGGCCACTATATTGGACAGCAAAGATACAAAATCCTCTGTCGCAGAAGTTCTACTGCACAGTATGGGACCAGCACGCTCTGATGCAAGTAAACATGCAGCAGGCTCCTTCCAAGTTCACCCCTACCTCCAGCACCAGCAGCGAAGCTGCAGCGCTTATGAGAACTTACTCGGTGGCCCGTGCAGCAGCATCTCACTTAACCCTCACAATTCGCCTATGAACGAGAACTTCCTATTACCTGATTTTATACCTAATGTTTAGAACAGTTAAGTAATTTGCCCACGGTTGTGAAGTTGGTAAGTGGTGAGCCAGAATTCCAACTTGGGTGTATCTGACTTTAAGGTCACATTCTTTTTTATTTTAAGTATATTCTACTGCTTGTGCTATTACAATTGTCCCAATTTTTCCCCCTTTGCCCCCCTTCGCCTGAAACTTGTGCTAGGCAGAATTCTGACTCCACGACCTTTGCCCCCTGGTACCACACCCATGGTTATATTCTGTTAAATGGTAAAGGGGCTTTTGCGAACACAATTAAGTTTACTAATCAGTTGGCCTTAAACAGAATTTAGCCTGGATTATCCATTTGGACCCAAAATAAAATCTCCAGAGCCCTGAAAGGCAGAGAAGTGAAGCAAAAGAGGAAGTCACAGGGATGTGGCTGGAGAGATGTGGGGGAAAGGAAGCCAGGGATCTGAAGCTCCACGGGGAGACATGCTGTTGGCATGCAGACAAAGGGGAAACAGGGACTTCAGTCCCACCGCTGCAAGGAACTCAATTCTGCGGACAATTAATTACATTGGGCTTAGAAGTGCAATCTTCACCAGAGCCTTTAGAGGACCGCTCAGCTGGCCAAGACCTTGACTTCAGCCTGTGGGCCCCGAGCAGAGGGCCCAGCTGAGCCTCGTTGCCGGTGGATTTCCGACCCATTCAAGTGCGAGAGCAAAAATAAATGGTGTTTTAAGGCACTACGTTTGTGATCGCTTGTTACGGCACCCAAGAAAACTAACACAAACCCCACATTCTCCTAGAGCCACACTGCCCTCAATAATTTCTCTAAAAGCCTAACAGCAGAAATACTAAACTCTTAGGAATAAATCTACAAAAGATATGTGTGTCCTCCACACAGAAAACATGAAGAGAAATAAAGACCTGAACGAACATATACCGTATTTAGGAACTGAAAGATGAACGTTGTACTTGTGTCAATTCTCTCAAGTTAGCCGAGAGAGTCAATACAATCCCACTGAAAATCTCAACTATTTTTTGAGGAAGGTAGGTGGTAGAAGTTAATAAAATAATTCTAATGTTAATATGGAAACAGAAAGCACTGAGAAGAATCAAAACATTCTAGATCATGGGTCATTAAACTACAACCATGGGGTGGCTGCTTGTTTTTATAAAGTTTTATTGAATCACAGACATGCTCATTTGTTTACAGACTGCCGGCCACTGCCTGTCCAGTACGAGAGCAGAAAGGGCCTGCAAGGCCAAAATGTGTGCATCCAGCCCTTTAAGACAAAGTTTGCCAGCCCCGCTCTAGACTGGAGCACCGTCTGGGGTGACAAAATGCCCTACACCCATGCTTCCCACTGCAGGGGCCGATGGTCACACAAGCCTGCTGCACGTGGGAAATAGGGCTACTTAGCTGGACTTTCAGCCTATTTAATCTTTATTAATTTAAATTTAAACAGACTACCATACTGGACAGCATGGCTTTAGAATTTAGGAAAACACAGCACTGAGAGGTATCTTACTAGCATGAGCTAACGAAGGCAGTGTGGTCGGTAGTGGCGGTTCCTCACCAGCGTATGAGACCAGCAGAACTACACACAGAAGAGTGACTGACTTACAGCACCGGCAGCTGGGGTGGCAGTGGCGGGGTGTATTTTCAATAAACAGTGTTAGATAATCAGATCTCTAAATACAAAAAAAATGACAAGCGAGCCCTGCTTTACATCATATGTAAAAATCAATTCCACGCAGCATAAAGAAAATGTGGTACATCCACACAATGGGATACTATTCGGCAATAAAAAGGAATGAACTACTGATACACATTATACATCATGGGAGAACCTCAAAAACATCCTAAGTGAAAGAAGCCAAACCAAAAGATTCCATATTATCGAATTTACATGTAATTTCTTAAAAAGGCAAATTCACAGAGAAATGAAACAGGAGAAAGAAAAGAAATCAGCAGATGCTGAAGACAGAAAAAAAACTGACTACAGTCCTAAACTGTGTAGCTCAGTGGGTTGGAGCATCATCCCACAAACCGAAAGGTTGCAGGTTCAGTTCCCCGTCAGGGCATATGCCTAGGTTGCAGGTTCAGTCCCTGCTTAGGGTGTGTATGAAAGGCAATCAATCAACATTTCTCTCCCTCCTTTCCCCTCTCTCTAAAACCAATTAAGTATGTCCTCAAGTGAGGATAAAAAAGTGGACTACAAACAAGCAGGAGCAAACTTTTTAAGTGATGGAAAAGTTCTAAAACTGGATTGTAGTGATGGTTATTTAATTCCGTGAATTCACCAAAAATCATCAAACTGTACACTCATACAAAGGTGAGTTTTATGAAATGTAAATTATACCTCAATAAAGTTGTTTGAAAATCAATTCCAGGTAGCCTGGTCTAAATTTGAAAAGACTGACAATAGCAAGCTTGGCAAAGGTGTGGCGCAGCTGGAACATTCAGACCTTAAAGGGAAAGTATAAACTGATATGCCCACTTGGGAAAGCTGTATGGCAGTATCTACTGAAGCTGGGCATATGGTCAGAACGTGAGCCAGGATTTCTACCCCGAGCCATGTGACCAAATAAAAGGGGTACCTGTACCCCAAGGAACATGAACAAGAAGGCCCAGAACAACACTCTATTCTATTACAGGTAAAAACTAGCAACAGCATGTCCACCAAGAGGAGAACACGTAAACCAACGGGATGGATTCACACAACAGAATACTCCACAGCAACGAAACGGTGACGGCCGCACCAACGGCACAGACAACTCTCACACACCTGGCGTTCAAACGAGGGACATCCAGCCGCAGGATGAATGGACTCATGCAGTATACACAGAAGCCCTGAAACGGGCAAAAACAAATTACAGTGTTGGGGAAACACACTTAAAGAGTAAAGCTGTCTGCCCTGGCTGCTGTGGCTCAGTGGATTGAGCAACTGCCTGCAAACCAAAGGGTCACTGGTTTGAGTCCCAACCAGGGCACGTGCAGGCCAGGTCCCCAGCAGGCGGTGCTTGAGAGGCAACCACACATTGATATTTCTCTCCCTCTCTTTCTCCTCCCTTCCTCTCTAAAAATAAATAAAATCTTAAAAAAAAAAAAATTAAATTGTCAAGAAAAGCAAAGATAAAGGAGACGAGAGAGAATGACAACGTAATGCAATGTACAGTCCTGGCCGGGATCACAGATTTTTTACAAAAGAGTGGCTATGCAGGATGTAAGACACAGGGTTGGCAAACTGTGAGTATGGATTCCATACTAGATAACAGTATTCTATCAACATTCAATTCCCTAAATCTGATCAGTGTTTAGTGACTGTATAAGAGAATATCCTTGTTCTTAAAGGACACACGCCAAAATATTCCAGAGTAAAGGGGTCCTGTTTGCAACTTACTTTCCAGTGGTCCATCAAAACAAACAACAACAATGTGCACATGTGTGGGAGTGAGGACACAGATGAAGCAACTGTGGCAAAGGTTACCGGGAAATACGGGTGAAAGGTAAATGGAGACTCACTACATTATTCTAGTGGCTGGGGGTCTAAAATTTTTCAAAATAATAAAAATCCAAAATGTCAACAGGAAAAAACAAAAGCAAAGGAATAACAGGTGTTACATAGCGGTGCCTCTTGTGAGCAGGAAGACTGGGGGTGCACAACAGGGGGACCTAGGGAGCTGGCACTGGGAAAGTTCTGTTTCTTGGCCTAGACAGAGATTTCACGGATGGATATTTTTCTTTTGTGCACTTTGCTGTGTGAGCCATAGTTCACAATTTTAAAAAATCAGAACCGTTTATACGCTGAGATGTTCTTTACATTTTCTGCCCTCATGCTGAGTATGATATGCAGTTATCCGCTTCATGTCTGCTCTCCCTCAATAAAGAGTCCCACGCGTTCAGATGCCATCTTTCTCTTGCTCATCAGTGTAGAACAGAGTGAACAATCTTATCTGCTGCCTGAGCGTTTAAATTACAAATATCTCACTTCTAAGGAATCCATGATAAAGATATATTCAGATATGGTTACAGATTTGTGAACAGGGATTTCTGGGTAATTTCCTGGCAATAACAGTAACATTAAACAACAGGGATTAGATAAGTAAATTATGGCCTTCCTACACAAGAAAATACTGTGCAGCCATTACAAGGCTTACGTTCAAAGAATATTGAAAAACAGAAGGCAGAGGAAAAGCTCATGCAATTGTCTGAATTATTTCCAAATTACCCCCATTTTTTTATTGTGGTAAAATGCATGTAACACGACCTTGACCATCTTGACTGCTTTTGAGTGCGTGGTCGCTGCTGTTCCGTGCGCTCGCAGCGCTGGGCGGCCGCCACCGCCACCCGGCTCCGGAACGCTCTCCTTCTTGCATGGCTGACTAACTCTGTCCCCATTAACTCTCCGGTCTGCTCTTCCCTCAGCCCCTGGCCGTGGCCGTCCTACTTCCCGTGCCTATGAATTTGACTACTCTAGTTTCCTCCTACAGGCAGAATCGCACAGTGTCTGACTTTTTGTGACTGGCTTCTTTCCTCAGCATAATATCCTCAAGCCTCATCCACAGTGGAGCATGTGTCAGAATTCCCTTCCTGCTTAAAATACGTATATACCCCATCTGTCTTCTCTATCTAACCTGTCAATGGATGTTTGGCTTGCTTTTACATTTAGCGCCTGTGAATAACGCTGCCACAAACACGAGTACACAAAACATCTGTTTGAGTCCCCACTTTCAGTTCTTTGCTGGGTCCTGTTTAATTTTTCCAGCAACCACCAACTGCTGTCCACGGTGCTACGCCCTTTTGCATTCCTACCAATGGCGCACAAGGGCTCCAGTCTGTCCACAGCCTAGCCAACACTTGTCATTTTCTGTTTCAGAGTAAAGGTTTCTAAGTTTCTAATTAAAAAAGAAAATAAGAATAAAAGGTTATAAATGTATTAGTCCCAACCTCATTTTCAAGAAGTCAAATTTACACATGTAAAGAGAAAAGTTTAAGAGTGAACCAAAGTGACACAACTGATGACGTATTTGGGTTGATGGCTAAGAGCAATTTTTATTTTTCTTTGTACTTTTCCACGTTTTCCAATTATCTATCAAGAGAAGGTACTCTTCAGATAACGGAAAACATTATTTTAAAATATCACTTGTTTGTGACTATTAGCTAATTTAATTTAGCTTTATATGATTATACAAAAATTAATAAGTTATGGTACAGTAAGATTAAATTTCCATGTGGTACTTTAATTACGAAAAGAATTTATTGGTATAAAAAAAAAAAACAATTTTAGCCCTGGCTGGTGTGGCTCAGTGGACTGAGCGCTGGCCTGCAAACCAAAGGGTCGCTGGTTCGATTCTCAGTCAGAGCATATGCCTGGGTTGCAGGCCAGGTCCCCAGCAGGGGGTACGCAAGATATACCCACACAGTGATGTTTCTCTCCCTCTCTTTCTCCCTCCCTTCATCTCTTTAAAAATAAATAAATAAAATCTTAAAAAAAAGAAAAAAATATTAAAATTTAAAAAATTTAACTCAAAACAAAATTAAAAACAAAAAAGCAGATATGGGCACTAAAGCAAAGCCACAGTTATGCTGGAAGTTGTATACAACATATATTATAAGAAAGAAAATTGAGGTAGTTATCTAGATAATTTAATGGCAAAAGCAAGTTTTTTCCATCAGTTATATGGGCTATCATTCCCTAACCAGTGGGTTTTTCCTACCTTCTACCTTCTTAAAAAGAGAAGCCTTTTTTCAAAAACAATCTTACTCAAACCCCACATGAATCAGAAAAGCAAAGCTTCTAAAGTAGAGACTACTCTCCGTGGAGCCAACTCAGCACCCCCAACCCTCGGGAATCGCCGCCACACAGCCTGGGGCCCGCAGAAAACCGGGCGTCAAAGCACAATGACTGCTCGAGCTGCTTGGTTGAGATGTACCAGCAGCTTTCTACTCCAGCGCGCAGATGGACAACAAACAGATTCTGGGGACAAGGCCTCCCACTAAGCACCAAAAGGAAAACACAGACAGACAGACACGCACAGAACACTCCCTCACTGTGTGCGAGGTGGTTTAGGCCGAGAAATTCAGGACCGGCTCCCTTTACCTGGGGCTGTGGATCTCACCGGTGGGGTCTTCCTCTTGGCCAGGAAGTTCCTCAGTTGCGCCTGCTTCACAGGGGACAGTTTAGCTGCAAGAAATGCATGAACCCATAAATGCTTAAAATTCAGGCAGCAGATGAAAAAAACCCAAGAGTTAAAGGGCTGGGAAGGATGCACTTACCTGGTACCTTCGGCAAGGGTTTGGTGTGGGATTCGATGGTGGTTTTCAATAAAGCATTGCGTAGGCTTTCCAGGTCACTGTCAAAACTGACATCGGCTAGTGTTACCATCAAACCAACTACTTCTGGAAAACCTGAGGGGCCAGTGGGTGTGCTGTCATAATTACTAATGCGGGAAATGACAGCGTCCCTCATGCAGAAATGGGCAAGCTGACCCATCGACGAAATCCACCCCAAAGGGACGGCAACCTCATCACTACCACCACCCACACAGCAAACGCACTGACAGCGCTTCAGCAGAAACGGGGATGAGAATCGGCTCATTCGGGCTGCGCCCGAAAACACAAAACCGCCTCGGGAACTTCAAGGGCAAACTAGCTGCTACGGTCTGAACGTTTCCACACTCAAGCAAAATGACAAATCTAAGCTTTGAAGCAGGTAAGTCAGCCTAATTCTATCAGTTAATTTTCATTAAAACGATACTATTACTCTATAGTCTGCTGTCATCTCTGGAGCACCTGTTTCATCACACACACCACTGGGAGCTTTCTAGACTGTAACTCTTCAACAATCGCATGAGGCAGGTATTGTTATCCTCAATGTTTAAGCAAAGGTAAAGGTGTGGTTCAGTGGACTGAGCACCGGACTGAGGACTGAAGGGGTCCCTGGTTCAATTCCTGGTCAGGGCACACTTCTGGGTTGTTGGCCAGGTCGCCAGCTGGGGGCATGTGAGAGGCAACCAATCGATGGTTCTATCACACCCTGATGTTTCTCTCCCTCCTTTCCCTGCTTTCTAAAAAAATAAAAATCTAAAGGAAAAAAAAGCAAAGGAACAAAGGATCACCGAGGGCGAGGCACCTAACCAGGGTCACAGAGGTGACAGACAGCAGTCACTTTCAAAACCACACGTGAAGCACTTTAGGACAACTCCACCTTACTCCCAAATACGCATCCACTCAGCCACAGCCCCGAGTGCCCACCTGTGCGTCCTGCGCTGGGAGGAAACATCCGAGGGAAGGCTCCACTGTGGGGTGTGGTTATAAAGTCGCAGCTGCTGGAGGCTGTCCACGAGGTGGTTCAGCCTCTTCTTCTGCTGGTTGATGATCTCCCGATTGTTGGCCAGGGTGTTAAACAGCGTCTCTCGCTCCGGTACAAGCAGGCGCCTGCTCACAGCAATGAGAAAAGAACTCACTGTGAGCAGTCTGATTAAAGAAACCTCCCATGGGGTGGGGGCGGGGGAGTGAGAAGAATAAAACAAAGACCCCCTAGTGGATCAAAAGCATCAAGAAATTACTAGAACATAGCATGGGGACGAAAGCCTCAAGGATGAAATGTAACGAGGAAAGGCCAGGCCTACAGGCATAATCAGGCAAACCCCCAGAGAGGCTCCGGGGTAGAAAAGGGCAGGAGATGAGCCAACAACAGGGGACAAAGTTATTCAGCCATATACTTAGGGTGTGTGTATTTTTCTGTGTGTAAATTATATTCAATAAAAACAAAAAGCCTGGGTTCACCGCAAGTCCGCGGGAGTCCGTCACCTCTTCGCAGTGCTGCCAACAAACAGCGGGTAGCACACGACCTGGCAGCAGCGTGTGACCCACCCAAAGGACTACAACAAGAAAGGGACTGTTGTTCCCTTTCTTCCGGGTGGCAGGCAGTTGAAGATAGATTCAATAGGGTACAAGGTAATACTCAGAGAGAAACCTCAGACGCAGAAATGCTAGAAAATTGTATAGATTTAAGAATCTGAACTCTGCAAAAAGGGAACTAAAAAAAAAAAAAAAAAAAAAAGATATTACATAGTAAATGCATAGAACTGTCATAAAGGAAAAGAAAGCCAGGCTTCTGTTTTCATTATGTGTTTAAAAAAACAAATCCAACAACTTCTTAGTTAGCAGAGAAAAATATAACTGTAAGCAGAGCAGAACGGACATGCTGCCAGGTCAAGCCACCTGTCACATGTGGCTGAACATGAATCCACAGCAGGCGGGGAGCGTGAACTGTGAAATCTCTAATGGGGCTGAAGTGTCCAAGGGGACAGGTGCTCCAGGCCCTGGGCTGAGGAACTCTTCCCCAACCCGTGTCTGAGGGATCAGCTCTTACCTCTCTCACCCCTGCCCGTGTCCAAGCTGAGATTCCTCAGCTTGGGCCCACGGTCTTTACCACCTGATACAACGTAGCGTATCAAGTTCTCACCGAATTGTAAGCATGGTCTGGCCCTGCCCCTGACAGGGCGCCCAGGGCACCCCACTTAAAAGTTCTGCAATCCACCGGCTTACAAATGAGCAAACAGATCATTTCCTGGTTTGTTTCCTTACACAGCTAATCGCATTCATCAAGTGTAGGTGTTTGAGAAACTGAGCAATTTGGGGGCTGATCTGTTTTTCGCATTTCTTGTAGGCACCTGGCTGGTCCTACAATGTACTGCCTTCTATTCCTTCTGTTGTGCCTTTGATATCACTCCTCTCACCCTTCTAATTAGCCACACTAATCAGCAATGTCTCCTTAAAAAGAAAACTTGGAATACACAAAAGAATATACAGAAAAAATTCCTCTTAACCCCATCTCGCAGCTCTATCTGTGAATATTTGACAGGTTTACTCCCAGCCTCTTTTCTATGTTTAGACTTCACTTTGAGATCACTCAGTATTTTATGTCTTCCCTGCTTCATATTTTATGTGTCTAATAATAGTGATATAATTATGCATCTTGTACATTCTGTGTAACATAAAAGATATATTTAATATGACTTTCTTTTGAGGACATGCTAGTCCATGGTTATGTTGGTATTAAGGAAAAAAAAAGGGACCAAACTTATTGAGCCAATCCTCTAACTTCTGGACAGTGAGGTTCCATCCAAGTTTTCACCATCATAAGCTGTGCTGTAATATAAATTCTTTTACGTAACTGTTGTGAACACTGCTATTATTTCCGTAGAACAAATAGCTAGAAGTAGAAAGACTGGATCAATAAGAATGAACATTTTAGGGTTTTTTAATCAACGTTCCTAAATCATCTTTTCGAAAGGATGTAACGCTATCTCCTGCCACCTGCGGGGGATGAGACAGAGCAGCTCACTTTTGTTTTCTCTTTTGCTCCAGGTGCTGATCCCACTCCAAGTCGAGAACATCATTCACATCTTGGACAGCAAATTTCACATACTGATGAAGGCGCCGAATTTCCTACAAGAAAAATATAAAAATGACTCAGTTTTCCAGGGGCTTGGAGGAAGATGTATCAAAACAGTCAAAACAATTTTGAATTGTTTTATACTGAGAACCATAACAAGCAAAGAAAGCACACTAGGCTTTAATATAATTGTCAGAACATTATAATCCAAAGGCAAACCAGAACCACAACTTTCTGTGAGTGTGGCAGAGGCGGGGTGAAGAACAGAAGGCGCTTGGGCACGGGGCCCCAGGGAACAGATGTCCTGGCCCTGCTCTCGCGGCCCAGACCCTCTAACGTGTCCCGCTGTGGGCTGGGGGTGGTCCCTGAGCTCTGGACTCTGACAGGGCATCCTTTTAGTTTTTGCTCTCCCACTCATGGGATTAACTGCACTATCGACAAAATTATCCTCCAAAACGGTGCTGAAAATAATTCCGAACCTATCTATTCATAACACAGAACACAGAAGTCACCTCATCAATTGACTCATTTCTTCTCCAAAACACAAAATAGTATCAGCACTAGAAATAGAATTTTTCATTAAAATTCTTACCTATTTTAGGTCTGTAATAATTTTTTTAAAATTTTGATCCAGTGTTAACCTTCATGGCAATACAACTTGACTCTCAAAAATTAACGATAAAGATGAAGCAGTCCATTAAATATGTACACAAATGAAGACAATGAGTATACACTGGGAAAAGCTCTCTGCATCGGTACAAAGCTCTTACTGTGTCTAAATGCATTTTCACAGTTATTCTGGGATAAGGGTATATGTCCCAACTGAAAAAGTGAAAATATCATTTAAGGAGAGCCAGGCTGAGCAGCATCAAGCATAAGTTCCAGCTGACACGTGACTACGGGGAGGCCTTTCCTCCGAACGCGCAGACCCAGACCCCGCCGGGCTTCTGCACCCCAGCTGACGCTGTTTCTCCTGGACGTCCTCCTGACCTCATCCACGAGAAGAAACAACTGCTCTTTTCAGGCTTGTCACTGCCACCTCTTTTCTGTGGCACAGCTGCCCCCTTGCCTGCAATCCCACGGCAGCATCCTGTATACTGAGATTGTGTGTGCTCCTCTGTCCCTCCGCCACGTGTCCAGCTGCAGGGCCTGCACGTGGCAGTGACGGGGTTAAGAGTGCCAGCTCCCAGCCAGACTGTCCAGGCTCAAGGGTCCAGCATCTATTGGTGGTGAGACTTGTATACTCCTAGTATCTTTCTTTCGTACATGACACGCACTCAACAAATGCTAGCTACCACGCGCTATTTAGCACTGTGAAAGAAGGAAATGATTTCCTTTTGAACGGGGAGTGTTGCCCAAAAGCGGTATGCTTTTCTTTGAGTTTGGACCCAGAGCAAGAGGTGAAAAGGCAGTTGGAAGAAAGTGTAACTAGATCCAACACGGGGCTGTAATGTGATGAGTGGAAGGCCAGTGGCTGGCACTCGCTTGCCGAGAAAGCTAACACCCACAACAGGAGGAAGGTCTAGGAGTACAAGGGCAGGGGACACAGCAGGGCTGCTCAGCCTTCCTGGGAGGAGGAGGTATTTCTCTCATTTCCCTTGCCCATCAGAGTGTCAGGCGTGGGCTGGGGAGGGGGTGGATCTTCCGGGCAGGAGCGGGCTCCGCTCACCCCCAGGCCCTCGAGGCCTGGGTGAGGGGGACCGGCACTGCCCCGGGCCCATTCCCACACGGAGTCCAGGCAAACACACGCGAGTGGGAGAGGACCCCCACCAGAGCTTGTGATGCACGTCTGGAGTAAATGGAAAGGGGAAAAACGAAGCCAGATCTCACAGAGACAGAGGGGAAGAACAGCGACCACGCAATGAGAAGCGCAGCGCTGCTGAACGACGGCGCGCGGGGAAGAGCCCGGGCAGGCGGCACCCCGGTCTGGCCCCGCTCCTGCCGCCACCCTCACCTCAGCACGCCCCCGAGCCTACGAGGCTCACCTCCCCCACCTGCACAATGGGACCAGAAGCTCTCGCCCTACAGAGCAGCCAGCTTTGAACACTAGAAACAATAGGAAAAAACACCACGGAGAGTACCTGGTGCTCCGCGGGTGGTTGGTACTTTAATAATTATTACTCATGACTTGGTTTCTAAATAATCTTTTTCCAAAGCATACCTTCTACCGAGCTTAAGGTTTAATTAAGAATTCTGTTTTCGTTTAACCCAAAAGGCGTTACATGGAAGAGCGCCATTTCCTCTGTGACAGTTGAGGAAGTCTACGGGAAGGAGGTAAATTATGCACGGGACGTGAACAGCATCATAAGGCAGCCGCCCAGCCGCATGCCTCGAACGGGAGAATGGCCCAGAAGCCCGCTGAGGGCGCGCTCCGGCTGGGCTCCCCTACCTGCAGCTGAGCTTCGCTCTTGGGGTCCAGGGGTCTCTTATAGAGCAGATGCAGGTACCCAGAGTCACGGTTTCTCTCATTTTGTTCTCTGGCTTCTTCAACTCCAGCAAAGCCCTCAAGCAGAGTGGTCTTCAAGGTGCTTATATCTCCATGAAGAGACTAGAAGGTATAAGGATGTATTTACACAAGAAGTGGTTATTTCTAAGAAATGAACCCTTTTGGTTCTGCATCAAGGAAGGTGGCGCTTTCTCAAATAGTTAACATGGTGAACATCTGAGTACAGCTAACAGTCATGCGGAAAAAAAAGGAGCTTCACTGCTTAAAGAGAAATGTACCAATGCTCATTTTTATCTTTTTCTTGTTATTCTTTAAATTCTTTCCCTTTTTTTTTTAGTCTACCAATATTCATTTTAAGAACATTATTTTTCTTCCTCATTAAAAAACATTCCTAATGATAAGAACTCAGAGAGTAAGAACAGCACTGACGGTGCAGAAGCCCTGCTAACGGAAGACCAGCACTGCTTACACCCGGAGACCTTCCCTCTGTCCACACGACATTTAAGCAAGAGCTCGGGGCCAGACGGTGGGACCTGGGACCCAGGAGCTGGCACTCCGTGACTGAGTGGCTCTGGGCACCTTGCCTCGCCTCACCTCAGCCTCAGCTTCCAAACTTGTAAAATAGGAAGACTAATAGCATCCACCACGCTGGACAGTTGTGAGGATTTGAGGAGACAACACAGGTGAAGTGCTTAGCACAGCGCCTGGCACACAGCAGGGGGTAACAGCAGTAACACAATAATACTATTACCAAGAGCTATTTGGTATTTTTATACTATATACAGTCTTAAGTGTTCTGCTTTTTTTCACACCTAAGACTTTACTATAATCTAACAATTTACCACAAAAGCAAATTTTCAAATATATCGAAACTAACAATGTCCAACATTTGAGGAGTGCCCTGTATGCACCAATGGGGCAGAAACTATTACCGTTCCATTCCCACTAGAAAACCAGAACAGAGCAGCTGGACTGACTTGCCCGAAGTCGCCTAATTAATGAAGTGCTAAAGGCAGGACCTGAATTTAGGCACGCCTGTGTGAGCGACACATACATGCCGACACAGCCCTGGTGGTGCTTGAAGAGAAAAGTGTGCGCCCGCGGAGGACTAGGAGCACAACTGTGAGAAGCGCAACTTGACTTGGGAAGACTGTCAATAAACACAAACCTCTGTGGTCTCTTTAATCTCCAAAAGAAAGGTGTGCAAGTCATCTGACTCTGTCCGCAGCATCTTCATCTCCTCAGTGGTGCCCACCTGGAAACAGGCTTTTGAAGTCCGCGCTTTCAGGTCTTCCAGCTCCTTCTGAAAGTGCGCGATCTGCGGAAGCCACACATAAGGGGGCCTCTCAGCCTGAGCAGTGCAGCAGGGGTGTCCCTGCTGCTGAGCTCGGGCACAGCACAGGCTCCCGGGACACGCCCAGGGTCACTGCCAGAATAGAAGTCTTGCAGGAGCCCTGGCCAGGCGGCTCAGCCAGTTGGAACATCATCCCATACACCGAAAAGGTCCTGGGTTTGACCTCCGGGCAGGGCACAGACCTAAGTGGAGGGTCTGATCCCCAGTTGGGGCGTGTGCGGGAAGCTAACAATCGATGTTTCTCTTTCACACCGATGTTTCTCTCTCCCTCTCCCCATTCCTCTTTTTCTAAAATTAATAACCATGTTCTTAGGTGAGGATTAAAAAAAAAAGTCATGTAGGAGTCTACACACCCAGAGCCAGTCAAGTCCCCCTGTCAGAGCTATTTCTGGAAAAAATATGCAGGAGCAAATTTACCTCCTCACCAATTCCAACCATCACAGGATCTGACTCTTTCCACTGATGTCCCTGCTTTTCTGTAACAGGAGGCGGAAGTGATTTTGCCTGAAATGGAAGGCAGAAGTGTAAAAATGCACCCAATACCCCCAGTTACGCCTTCCTGAAGCAGAGGATTCGATGCCTGTCACAGGAAGTGGCGCTCCCACAATACAGTCACTGGTCACTCATTCTTCTGAACCCAAATTTACTGGGTATCTACTTGGTACAAGGCATGTTTAGAAAGCGGAGACAGAAGTGAACAGGAGACATAAAGTCCCTACGCTCATGGAACTTAACTCTCTACTGGGGAAAAGGCGAATAATAAAAAGTAAACACATCCGATAAATTACAGCTGGCGATTAAGTGATATGGAAAAAGTAATCAGGAACATATGAAGAGAATAAAAGGGGGGACTCCTTGAGATGAGATGGCCCAGAAAGCCCTCACTAAGTGCTGCCTCTGAACTGACGCCCAAAGAGGAGGAGAAAGCTGTGGAAAGTTCTGGGGGAATCATCTGCAGGGCAGCGAGAAGAGCAAGTGCAAAGTGGAGGCACAAGAGACCTTGGCATGTCTGAGGCAAAGAGACCGTGTAAATGCGGGCACAGGGTGGGCTCGGAGGGAGCTGGAGGCAGGCGGGCCCGGATCACGTGCAGCTACAGCAGGGAGTTCGGATTTTACTCTAAGTGCGTTGGAAGGCTACTAGTGAAGTTTTAGGAGAGTTTAAACTACTCTTTATGATTTTAAAAGACCCCCTTGCCACAGGGATGAGACAAGAACGGCCTGAAGTACGACATTAGCAGGGGGACCCGAGATGTGGATGGATGACACACGCCACACCAGCGTGGCGCTGAGAAAGCTGCTAGTACAGACGGGGGAGGGGCTCCGGGTCGGGGCTTGGGCAAGCACCTGGCTGTGCTGTTTACTGAGATGGGAACGCTAGGAAAGACGCAGGCGCTGCGAGAGACAGGAATCAAAAGAGTTCTGCTTCAGAGATGTTGTAATTTGAGATGACTTTTCAATTACTTGATACCTACAGTGATTAACATACAGTTTCTTAGAATGCATAACTCTTCATTAAAACAGCAAGCGCTTATTGAACATATACCGCATGTCACGCATTATGCTCAAAGCCAGACCTGTAACCTGGGCATTCACTGTGTGCCCCGTACTGTGTGTTGAAGGCAGGAAGGGGGTCGGTCGGAGGAGAGACGGAAGGGAAAGACATGACCCCTATTCGGGGTGCACTCAGAGAACCGAGCGGGCACTGGCAGAAAACTGCCCTTAAGTTAAACCCTAACATGATCTGAGATGACAGAATGAAGATCTAAATATGAAAAATAAAAATACTTTTAGGAAGACATAGGAGGGGAACACTTTGTAATGTGTGCTATCTAACCACTATGCTGTACACCTAAAACTAATACAAAATAATACTGAATGTAAACTGTACTTGAAAAATACAATTTTAAAAGAATGTAGAACATCTTTTTGACCTTGGAATAGAAAGTGATTTCCAACACAGAACACAGAAGGCACTAATCATAAGAGAAAAACTGATATACTGGACTATATTAAAATTAAGAACTTGTAGTCATCAAAAGAAACCACAGAAAATAAAAGGCAATTCACAGACTGAGAAAGTACTTACATTATATGTGTGCATATGCATGTGTATATATCCAACAAGGAAATAACTCTCGTAAGTCAGTAAGAAAAAGACAGAACACCCAATAGAGAAACGGGTAACAAACTTGGACACCCATAAAAGATATTGACACGGCCAATAATCACATGGGAAAGAAGCTTGATTTTACTGGTCATCAGGGAAATACTAATTTAAACCACAAAGAGTATCAACAATAGAAGAAGAAAAATACCAAGAGTGGTGAGGATGTGGGATAGCTAAACTCTCAGATGCTCCTGGGAAATTACTGGAGAAGAATAAATGCATATTCAACGACCCAGCAATTCCACTCTTAGGTATCTGCTCAATAGATACATACACACTTGTTCACCCCAAAACATCAACTAGCAACACGACCCACAGTAACTTAAACCTGGAAACTACTCAAATGTCCACCGAGGGCAGGAGGAACATGAGCAGCATAGCCCCCCAGTATGATATGCGTAAACCTCACACACATAATGTTGAGCAAAACAGCCAGGTAAAATAATATGTACCGTGTGATCCCATTTATAGAAGGGACAAACAGGCTAGACTAAGCTCTGCTGTAAGAAACCGTGATAATTGAGCTCAGTTTGGCAAGAGTAGTGACTAGAAGGACACACGTGAGGGGGAATTCTGGGGTCCTGGTCATGCTCCGTTTCTTAATCTGAGTGTCGGTTACCAAGATGTGTCCAGCAGATGGCAATTCACTGAGGTATGTGTGTCCCAAATGTGTACCTGTATTATATGTCAGTGAAGACCAAGTAAAATAAACTGAGATGGTAAGGGAAAAGGGCACTAGATGGATTTCTCGACTGCTCTGAGGACAAGAGAAAACGTCAGACGCCAGAGCCTTCGCAAGCTTCGGGGAGACGGAAGGACAGTGCGGGGAGCACGAGCTCCAGAACCAGCCGAGAAGACAATGCACAGGCTCTGGACTTGAGATAAATGGCTTTTATGAGCACATATTACAAAGAGTCAAAACTCACCTATTTCCTATCACATCATCCTAAGTACTATTTCAAAAATGTAAATTCTAAACACAAAATCCCATTTTATAAATGTGTCCATTTGGGGCAGTACAGTAATAAACACGGAATGATGAGCTCTGATGACACGTACCTGGGGACAGCCTGACTTCGCCACCGGAGGGGTTATCCTGGGTGACTTCTGCCCCACTGAGGGCGCCACACCTGGACCGCCGTGAGCAGCTCGCCCTGCCCGAGTAAGACACCAGTTAAAACAGACCACGGTTACCCCCGCTGCCTCTCCCCTCACAAAGGGGCTTCCCCCTAATTTAAAAAAAAAAGCTTCTCACTGTCCCGGTGCCTTTCCTGACATCCGTTAGCATGAGTGGTGTCCACAGTTGTGTTAGTCTGTCTAACACAACCAGGACACGCGTTACATGTTCAGATGTGAAACTCTTTTGTGAAGCAGACAAAACTAGAGCATCTTTGGCAATGGGGAGGTATCCTCATGGGCGGGTCTAGGGGGCTGGTCATTCGGCCCGTCCTTATTCCCTAGAGGCTCCTGAGGCGCCTCTGGGAACGGGGGACAGTTTGAAAACCATGAAGTGAGAACAATAATCCCCATCACCTCATAAGAACTCATAGGGTCTCCGGGCCCTCCTGGAAGCCTCTAATGCAAATCTCACCCTCCTGTGCATTAGAATCACCTGGGGAACTTTAAAAAAAATAAACATGCTCTGGTCAGGTGGCTAAGTTGGTTGGACTGTTGTCCCATACACTAAAAGGCTGAGGGTTCGATCCCTGGTCAGGGTGCGTACAGGAGGTAACCCATCGATGTTTTTCTCTCACATTGATATTTCTCTCTCTCTAAAAAATTGATTTAAAAAATCCTGGGGTGAGGGTAAGAAAAAGAAAAGGTAATTTGAAAATTCAGGACAGAGCTCTAAAACAGTTTACTTAAAACCACACCTGATGCTGAGGGAGAGGCTGAGGACTTCGGGGCCATGGAGCCAGACGGTGCTGCCAGGGGCGTGGGGTGGCTGAGGGGCCCAGAAGCAGCCGGCTTGGAGGCGGAGAACGGCAGCATCGGGGGCGTGCTCTGGGAGCCGTTAGCAGGCGCCGGGGCGGCCACGGCAGTAAACCTGCAAACGCAGCCCGAATGTGTCAGGAGAGCCTGCTACAGGTTCTTTCACGCTGGTTGCAAGCAAAGTCATCACAGCATAACTCGCTATCCCCTTCTTAGCCCTCAGAAAATGTACCTGTTTAGCTATTTCTTACAAAAGGCGAAAGCTGCAAGAAAGCACTGATCTGATCTTCCGCTTATTTAGGAACAAATTAGTCAATGAAAATATCAGATACTTAATATGAACATGAAACTAAGTTTATCATGATACAAAGTATCCTATGGAGCTGAGTAAAATAGAGGGTGGGACTCAATTATACCTCATCTTTTTGCAAACAAAATTATTGAGAGCTCATTTTGGGGTGATCACTTCCTTTGAGTGAAGGGTTAGGACGAAAGCAGGTCACCCTCTTTGGGATGTTTACAGTCTACAGGGAACATCGGTCCATTTCACCTAAAGAGCAGACATCTGTAAACAATCTAAATGTCCAGCAACAGATGACTGGGAAAATAAATTAAAGTGCAGCCACAAAAGGGAACACTAGGCAACTATCAGCAGGAAGTGGCTGCGTGACAATACAACATCAACAGTGACGACGGCGGCAGTGGTGTGACAGCAGCCAGCACCGCCTCCGCAGCAACAAGAGTCTGGACGTGGCGGCGAGTGGCGTGCTCACGTGCGACGGTCAGTCTGGGAAGGGCTCGTGGTGCAAGCAATCCCTCCCCTCAAGAAGCTCACGCCTCACGGGGGAGCCGCGCCAGCAGCTGAAGGGTAAAACGAGGGACAGGAGCTGGAAGGACCCGGACCTGGAGGGAACTGGACCCCCCGCACTCGGGCGCAGTGAGAAGCCCTGGGGCTGTCAAGCAGGAGTGTCATCTGATGTGGTAACCAGTTCATGGGGTCCCTGGTGGCCGAGAGAGGCCAGGGTGGACACAAGAGGAAAAGGACTGTGAGAGACACATTTCCCTCACAGGGTGTGCATTCTGCGTGGCTCCATTTTAAAAAATGAGGAATATCTCCTACATTTGAAGTCTGGAAAAGCAAAACAAGTATTTAAATATAAACCTTTAATAATTTAAAAAGAAATTCTAAGAAACCTTTCTGGATGCTGTCCACTGATGAAATGCAAACCTTTTATAGTGTTTGAATTTTTACCACTTGCTAGCATTACTCTGGAGAAAAGTGAAAACAACAAGAACAGCACCCACCCGCTCTGCAACCCCGCTCCCCGGGGCTGCGCCACTCACTTTTCATTAAGGTTGGCCTTGACGGCGGAGGTGGAGGGCGGGAAGGAGGGCTTCACTCCCATGTTTGCAGGGGATGCACTTGGCACCGGCGTGCTTTCCAGGGTCGGCTTAAAACCCGATGATCCAAAGGAGAACGAAGCAGCTGTGGGTGCCATGGGAGAGGCAGCAGGGGTGGGCACCAGTGGGGCTTGAGGAGGAGCGAAGGAGAAGGTGGCTGTGCCGGAGCCCACGGACACTTTGGAAGTGTCAGAGCCACTGGGGTATGGAGGGGGCTCCCCAGTGACGGGACCAGATGATTTTAAGGATGGCGAAGAACCAAAGGAGAACACGGAAGGGGCTCCCACAGCAGAGGGCAAAGAGAAGGTGGAGGCGGGAGCCGCTGGCAGTGACGCTGGGACAGAAACCGGGGCCGCGGTGGCTGACAACTCGGGCTTCTGTGGGACCGGCGAGGTCGGGGTCGTGGGAGTGCTTCCTGCAACGAGAAAGCAGGACAAATATGGGAGGAGTTAGCACGGTCACAGCAGAAAGAGAGCGAGAGGGGCTCGTGGTAGAAGGAAGCCAGAAAGAAAGGCCCTGGTTCAAGAAGGGAAAATAAACAGCGGACACAGAGTTGCTATGGCACGTTCCACAGTAACCGTTCCATATAGGACTGCGCAGCTCTGGAGGGAAAAGGAAACAGGGAGAGACCGCAGAAGTCATTCTGCAACATTTCACTAAATCTGGAAAAGTTTCAGTTCAGCTCTCTAATTCCTAACAGTCACTAAGAGCAAGTTCAGATGAATTAAAGATATACATAAAAGCACACATACACTGTATCTCAAAACAAATGAGGCAAAAAAGTGACTTAAGTCTGAGAGTCTAACTTAACTAAATTTAGAAGTGACAAAATAAATTGCAAAAGGAAAAGATGAAGATCTGACTATATAAAAAGTAGTTATGTAACTGAAAGGTAAATGAAAAAAATCTGCAGTTAAGAGCTCATACAAATCGAGATTTAAAAATTTGAAGACTCTAATAGATACAAGCTAGGAAACTAATTCACAAAAAGTAAATGTATTTAATCTCTCCAATAAAAGAAAGGTAAATTTAAATGAGGCACAGCACTGTCCTTTAGACTACCAAGATTTAAATATTATTTCCTATGTTTGGAAGGGTAAAAGGAACCGGAAACTTTTTATTACTAACAGGTACCTAATTTAGCAGTCTTTAAAAAAACTTTTTAGCATTATGTCTCAAAAGTCATAAAAAATGGACCCAGTAAACTCATAAGAATAAGACCTACGAAAATAATTTTTAAAAACAAAAGATATTTAATGCAACCCAAATGGTAAAAAATATTCAATGGAATATTAAGCACTCTTTTAAATGAATCTTGAAGATTGCATAAGAATCTGGAAAATGCTTACAATTGAATTTATAAACTTGCATACAATGATACATAAAATATGAACAGAAACTATGAAGAAAGAAAGATGTGTATAAAAAGAGTGAAAGAGAATACCCCAAAAGACAGGTTTAGAGGTTTTTCTACTTTCCATATTCGCTATAAAGTGAGCATGTTCATGTTCTAAATTAAATAACTAAAAAAGCAGTATTTTTTATCGATACATTTATATTAATGGGCCTTGGTTCCCCCAAATTTTTGAGATGACAGCCTACCTCACTACGTCTAAAGTAATGAAGTGCTTAGGGTACAAGTGTGAAAACACCACTTTCTGTATTGTCACTTCCATGAGTATGACAACACATGCAGATCTCTTCGGTTAATACTTCTTTTACACAATAAGCAGGGAACCAGCAACAGGTAACTTCTTCAAAAGACACACGCCCATAATGTAATCTCTTCCATGCATGTTCGGCAGACTGACATGATAAGTATATTCCACTGAAAATAAAACTGAACCTTTGAAAGCCACCACACTGCTACTGACCATTCAGCCCCGTACCCTTGGGCACAGGTGGAACCACTAACACCTTCTGAACCCTCGACCAGGCTGCAGCAGGAGCTGGCGAGGCCCCTCCTCCCCATCCATGGCTCTCCCACGCACCCGAACATGGCAGCTACCTCTGGACCGAGCGCAAGGGCAGAGGACGTTTCTCTAGGACAAGCCCACAGTGACACTGCCTTTTCTCGTGCCTGGGGGTTTAACGGGCCAGCAGCAAAGCCCTCCACACCGAACTGGGTTCAGAAACACACGCCCCCCAGGTTCTGCCATTCCAGGCCGCACTGCTTGTCACAGGCTGACCAGGCAAGCAGGTGCAGGTGGTCCATGGTACTCACACCCACCGACAGGGAGGACACGGCTCAGAGCACACACGGCAGACAACGAGGCATCCCATGCAACGACACTGGTCTGTCCTATGCAAGCCACCAGTTCACTGCTTAGGGTGGTACTGCCAATGGGCAGGAGCCCACGTATCTGGCTCCGCTGACAATGTACCACTCACTCTGTATTAGGAAGCCATGAGAAAATATCCTCGAAGCATCGCCAACCTTACCCAACCCAAATGGTCCATGTACATTTTCTTAGATGTGGAACTGGTTATGCTATAAGCATTTTTAGCCATACTAGGAGAGAAATTCTTAATAGCTATATACTCATAGAATTCAAAGAGATTAGTGGAACTTCAAAATATGAAACAATCCACCCTTTTAAAAGTTTTATATTGTGTTCTCAGATATGATACAATTAATACTATGAAAAATTTGAAAATACAAATCAGCATTTGTACATGTGCATTTATGCACATGAAGAACATGCACCAAAATGCTCACTGTGGCTGTGTATTCATGGTAAGCTCTTAAGTGAGAATTGCTTTTGTATTTTCTAATCTTTCTCCGATATGCACAGATTACTGAAGTAATATTTTAAAGAGAAGAAAAGAACCTGAAGAAAATTAAATATAAACAAAAGAAAATAAAATGACCATGTTCCCACAACCAGAAACAACTACTATTTGGATTTTAAATCCATCTTTCAAGTATTTTTTCCACGTACATATTCTTCTCAGAGAAAAAAGATCATACAGTGTATAGTGCTTTTCCTGATGCAGTCCACTAACTCTCCTCTTGTCCATATACATCATTTGCAATAGTTAGATGGCACTCACTATATGAATGTACAATCGTTTACTTAACCAAGCCCCATGGTTAAACATGTGTGGAGGATTCGGACCTTATAGCAGGACACTGTTGGTAAACTACCTGACAGGTCCATCTGGTTCAGCTTCCTTTTCCTCTACAGCACAGTACACACTGAAGAACAAAGCTCGTGAGTGAGGAAGGCCAGTACGTGGATGTTTGTTCTAGGGAAAAACCGCTGCCTGACGCAGTAAGACAGGCTGTCCAGGCAAAGGCAACTACACGTTCTTGCGCACTCCACCCTTGGGAAGAGGCCAGCTCCAGCCCCCCCGGGGGTCCCCCTCTGCCATGCTCGGGGGAGACGTACCTGACGACTTGGGCTGTCGCTCTCCTTCCAATGAGAGCCGCTCGGGCGTCTTGATGAGGGACCTAACCCCAGGATTTTGATTGATCATATAAAATGGACAAAGCACACCATCTGTTGAGAGCAACATAAGAACTGGAGCAGGTGGAAGAGTCTTCTCCTCATCTGTTAAAAAGAGAAAACCAAAGTGAGAAGAAGCCAGTCCTTGGCAGGGCCTGGCCTGGTATGAAAGACGGCCAGAAGCCAGGAGGGGCTTAGAGGTCTCGCCCCAGCCATGGCCCATCAGTCTGATCGCAACAGGCTCTCCTGCGGCCGCCCCTTCCAGAGGGCTCCTGCTGCGACCGCGTGGCCTCCGTCCTGCCAGCCTGCCCGGAGGCGGCTCTGCCACGGCTCTGCCACTCCCAACGCTCCCTGGGTTTGAGCGTCCCGCTGTTCGGGAGGCAGGCTCAGCACTCTCCTGACTGAGACAGCAGTCTCTAGGAAGTGGCTGGTGCAGCAGAAAGATGACACACGAGACTCCTCAGGACGCACACAGCAGGACACAGAAAGGTGAGTCCAGCTACGTCACCTTCACTCGCAGCCGAATCACAAGCGAGGACTTCCAGAGAGGCCGAGTACAGAGCTACCCTCAGACCACATGGCTTGACCAGAGCAAGGGAGAGGCAGGGACGGTGCCGGACTGGACACCCCTCTAACGGAAGCTCCCACGAGTATGACTCCCGCTGCACCTGCACATTTCCCGGGGCACAGCTCCGCCCAGCTAGGGGCCACATGCACTGCACACACTCGGGCCCAGTTCAGGAGCCATGCCCCTGGGGTCTGTCTCTAATCCCTGCCTTCAACCAAGGGCTGTTCTGCGGTACCAGCCCAGGGTGCTGCTCCCTTGGGAGGTCACTGGGGAACTGGAAAGGGCAGAGAAACAAAACACGGAAATCCCCTGATGTTCTGGACCCGTCACATTCAAAAGAGTAAAGGTATACACGGATGCCCAGTGGGTCTGGCCTCGGCCTCATCCATGTCTGTGCAAGTGAGTTCAGTGCTGTCACGTATCCTCTACACTGCTCTTCAAAGAGCCATGTGCTACCAGAGGTCAGAGTGTCCCGCAGAGGAGATGCCGTCACGGACACACAGAACGGGACTGAAATGTCAGACCTTCTGCCCTGAGCCCCATGGGCTGCACTTACTGATGGTGATTTCCACCTGGTTAGTATAATCTATGGCGACTCCCACAGGCAAGGAGTCATCATTCTTGTCTGTCACAGGCAGTTCAGCTCGACTAGAATCCTCCAGCAGCCAAGATTCCCAATTAATCTGAGAAAAGAAAAAGAAGAAAATGCCACATTGGAGCTTGGGCACGGGCTCCTCCCAGCACTGCTCAAACATGAGAGAAGACAACAATGCGGTCGGGTTAGATTTATGTGCGGGCTGAGGCTCGGAAACCCAGGGAGGTGGTCTGAAAGCCCTGGGCAATCCACGAAACAAGGGGTTGATTTTCCCAACCAACCAAGTCCCTGCCTTGTGCCTAAATACTACCTACCATCCACCATGGCAAGGGAGTCCTGACCTTGCTGGGTAAACACAGGAGCAGCCCTAAGCCAGTCATCCCTGCTCCGAGAAGCCTGGGGTTGCGACCAGGACCCCCAGCGATCCCTGCTGTGGTCCTGAGCAGAGACGCCTATAACACTGGGCAGATGCCTGTGCTCACTGGCCCACAGAAGGAGGTAACCCTCGTTCTCGTCTTCCCGGTTCCTGGCGTGAGTTCCCCGTGTGGGCCCATGGGCCTGCCTCTGACAAACCATTAAGTCTTTCCCAATACACTCCCCTTTGCCTTAAGTTTGCTTGCGTGGGCTCTGTCCCTTCCAACAAGTGATTTCTGATTTTTAAAAATCACAAACATTTTTTTCTAACTTTCAGCACTGACCAAAGGTGGGCAATATGACTCCAAGGGGAACAGTGTTCAATGAGGAACAAAGAATAAGGAGCTGTTCAGGAAGGGAACATAATCACACTCCATGACTTAGCTGTAGAGTGAGTAACAGTCACTTTCAAAATAATGTAAACAAATTGGACTTCAACTTTGAAAAACAATCTCCAGACAAAATAAAGACTTAATGAATCACAACAGAACACACTGCAAACGGTATCAGTTTTGATACTGCGGAAGACAAGCTGGACAGCGGGGTTGGGGAAGGTGAGCTGAAGGCAGGGTCGGGTGCTGAGACACTCCACTCCCACGGTGGCCCGAAGTGGAAGATTAAGTAGAGTGTGTGGAGACCATGAGAAATGAAGGTAAAAATATGAAGTTACAGCCCTGGCTGGTGTGGCTCAGCGGACTGAGTGCTGGCCTGTGAACCAAAGGGTCGCTGGTTTAATTCCCAGTCAGGGAACGTGCCTGGGTTGCAGGCCAGGTCCCCAGTGGGGGATGCATGAAAGGCAACCACACACTGATGCTTCTCTCCATCTCTTTCTCCCTCCCCTTCCCCCATCTCTAAAAATAAATAAATAAAATCTTTAAAAAAATATATGAAGTTACAAAGGTAACCATAGAAGAAACTAAGTGTCATAGCCCCACTGAGAAGATGGAGGGGGACGTGAGCTAACTCCTCTTCTGCCATCACAGCCAGTCGGCCTCAAAAGAATGACTAACTGGCAAAAAAGCAAGTTATTTTTTTAGGCATAAGGAGGTAACCATTAGATGAAAAAATTTACAAGTCAAAAATGGTCTCCTCTAGAGAACAAAACTGGATTGGGATGGGGTGAAGCTGGGGTGATTTTTTTCATTTATAATCCCTGCTCCATGTACATAAATTATTTTGATAAAAAGCAAAGATAATGGTATATTTTTAATGTGTAAATACATAAAATATTTGTCTGTTATGAAATTGTTACTGAGGTCAATTCAAGAACAAATTGGACTGCTGAACTCTGACCCATGACCCCAAAATGGCCCACCTGACATGATGATAGCCATGCACTTGGAGTGACAGCTCTGCCACCCAGTGACGAACAAATGTTGGATGGGTAAAGAGCCACAAGTTATATATGTGTATATATGTGTATGTGCACAAAACATTTTTAAGCTCAAGGCAAAGTTTGGAAAACAAAAGTTTCCCTTTCACTGTCTGTCCTCTGTAGGTTCTCTTCATAATCGACCACGGTTTAGGAGGCGTAGGCGTACTGCCACCACCTCGGCCCACCTCCTGCCTCCCAGGGGGACTGAGTGAAGAAAGGAAGGCAGGCTATTTATATGCACAGCATTCTCAGCTTTCAGGTCGTCTTTTGAAGAAAAACAGGAAGTATTTCTGGTCAGTGACAGTTTGGTATGACCTGCATGTTTCACTTCCATTATCAAGAATGGGTTATAGTCAATTGAATGGTAGGGGCAGGTTCAATAAGAGGAAGAAAATAAAGATGGTAAGACAGAACAAGGCAGGAAAAGCCTCCTACACATTCAGGTGTACTCTGGTTGGAGGCTGATGGCAGTGTGTTGAACCCACACGCCATGGGTGGGTCCTAAAAGAACAGGAACGCTTTTTACAACACCGAAGAACTGCTAATTCTGACACCTGTGTTTGTCCAGTGCAACATCCAAGCCATCTGGTCCAAGATACGTTGTTGCTTAAGCTTTGCTCTCACCCAGCAATTCATTAAAAGGGACGTGACCTCATCTAATTCTTAACCACAGAGTTAATTTCCTCCAAAATCTTTCTCAGAAAATGATCCATAAAAGTGACAAAAGAGAATAATTTACCTGATCGCTTTGTCGAGCAAGGATGCTAACTTCTGTCGAAGCCGCAGATGCTGCCAGCACCAAATCCCTTCAAAGAACAAACCAGAAGACTGTTAAGTCCTACAGCGCTGACCTGACTGAGTCTGGGGGAACGTCTATGAGACTGCCTTGAGGCGTCAAGGAGGACGTGGTTTCCTATATGGTTGAAGGAAGGCGAGAAAACTTTTAGATGTAAAACTCAACTCTTCAGTTCACAGGGTAAGTCCCTGGAGGCTCAGGGAACAGCCCGCCGACCTAAGACACAGAGACTCCAGCGGGAGGTCTGAGTAGGTGCGCCATCCTACCAACGGGGTAGCCCAGTGAGCGGGGCAGGAGCTCCGCCTCAGGTCGTCTGAGGGGAACTTCTGCTCTCAGGCGGCAACTTTATTATGTCCCTTAAATACAGTATTTTCATAAACTGTCACTGGGGTTATTAAGAAAAGGGAATTTTTTTAGATTAGCACATATTTGAGCTAAATAATTCAAGGCTGGGGAACTAAAGGAGTAGCGAGAAAAGCATTATCGAGCATCAGCTGAAATATGCTCAGGGGACCTTAAGCCTCCATTTTCCTCTCTTGCAGAAAAACATTAAACAGAAACAGTGACTCAGGTGTGAGCAGACCCCGCCCCTGGGCCCGCTCACCATTCCTCAATGTAGCTCAGGTAGTAGTGATGCTGCCTCTCCGTGCAGCAGCCATAGCAGGGCTCCATGAAGTTCACAAACACCTCTGGGTGCTTTTCTTCTTTTTTCTGCAATGAACAGAATAAGAAAATAACCTCAGGTGCAATATTTGTTTAATCCTATACAGTTAATGATCTCAAATAAGAGCATCATTTAAGTTTTGAGAAAATGTGCTCAAAAATCTATGTCCACGTGTATAGACATGATATAAAGGCAGCATTGAGAAGTATAAGGAAGAGGGATGGTGGCCATCAACCAAAATGAATTCAAACTGTCACTTTCTGGACGTTGGACAAGTGTGTACAGATTACTCCATCTCTCTGATACTCATTTTTCTCACATATGTGACATATCTACTAAAACTACATCAAAGGTTGTGGAAAGTATGAAATGAAATGACAGATATAAAGCTTCTGGCCCAGTACAAAGAACATCAGTACTCAGTAAATACATGCTAGTGGTGATATCATCCCCAGGAATAGACAGCTTGATCTTAATGACAGCTTGAAATAAGGAATACATTTAATTCGTTCCTGAGTTGCGTAATACCATTTCAGTCAACAACAGACAACACGTAGGACTGTGTTTCCATAAGATTACAATAAAGCTGAAAAATCCCTATTGACTAGAGACGGAACACAAACACCTTAGCCATCATAAAACTGCAGTGCAACACATTACACAAATACTTACCATTGCGCTACAACTGCCTAGAGTGTTCAGTACAGGGACATGCTATACAGGTTTGTAACCTAGGAGCTGTAGGGGAACAGAATTTGTTACCCTCAAATGTCTACTTGGCGTAAGGATTATTTTAAGCTGGTTAATTTTAAGGAACAGCAGACATGGAAGGTGCTCTGAAAGCCAAGCAGAAGCTGCCTTTGTAGAACATCTACCAGGGAAGTTTCCACTTGTTAGGGTGCTTCCCTTGCAGAAAGAGGGGACTGGCCTCGTCGCCAGGAGCCCTTGCCAATGCAGATGATCACAAATATCCGCACAACAGCCTGACCCTTTTCTGGTTACCTTCCGTAACTGGCTCACCTGACCTCAACATTTTCCTTTGTCTTCAGCTGAAGGTGGTATTTAAGGTGGGGGGACTCAACCATTTTAGCCAATTACTCAATTTTCCATGAATGCAGGAGGTAAACATGTTGTTAAATTTTTGTTTTTCTCCTGTTCATCTTTTATTACAGTGATGTCTTAGCCAAAAATGCTGAACAGCAGAGGAAAAATGACTTTTCCTCCCCTGTGGAGCAACAGGCTCAAGCACACAGGCTGGGTGTGTAGGAGGCTGGACTACGTGGGCTTGTGTAAGCGCCCAGTGCGTGACGGAGACGCATGATGTAGTATTTCTCAGAACGCAGTCCTGCAGTAAGGCGGGTGTGACTGTAAACACATTGTAAAAAGTCACTGTATCAGGAACCCGAAAGGGTTAAAAACAGAGTTAAAAAAATCTGTTCAAAGCCAATCAGGTTTTATTTGATAAAGAAAGATGCTTGCAATTTACTACTAAGTAAAACAAGGCTGCAAAACAGAAGGACAAGTTTAACTCCCACTCTTATTGTATTTAGACATTATGTCTGTATTGTCAAAAAAATGTTCTTCTGGACTTTCAGAACACTTGCTGGAAATAGGTCCTGCTCACTTGTTTTTTAGAACTCCACTGCGCTGCAGTGAGACTTGGTAGACAGCACCGTTCTTCTGCGTTGAAAACGGCCGCCTCCCTCACGTGCAGTCCTCTGCTCACACAGCTCCTCTCGGAGGCCTTCCTTGACCACCCGGAGGCCTTCCTTGACCACCCGTCCAGGCTGCCGTTCGCCCCTCCACGGAGCTTCATTTCCCGGTCACCCTCGTCATCCCCGGATCCTATGCTCACCCTTCGACCGGCACATTCATTAGAATGTAAGACCCACAGAAGCAAGAACGCTGTGTGCTTGGCTTTAAAGCAGCGCCTAACACACTGTAGGCATTTGGTACGCAGCTGATGCATACATAAGTGAAAGCATTTTAAAAATCAAGGCATCTTCTTGCTTTTCTAAAATGCCTTATCAGGTTAACATCTACTAAGACCCAGTTTAGAGCTTCGCAAAAGCAAGTTTTATGCTTTTTTCACCTTGTGACGGATGACAATAGAACAAGCACTATGCGGAAACCACACTGTGACTGCAGAACCAGCTCCAAAGGGCCCTGTCCTGATGAGACCCTGGGTTGCCTTCCAGAGACCACGGACCAACACCAGCGGTCATGCGCCGGAATGCATGCGGAGCAGGGAACGCTCCCTCAAGCTGGAACCAGTCTCACCCTCCTCAGGGAGCCAAAGGACCAAAACACACCAGGACCTGAAGACCAGAGCCCTGCCAGGAGCAAAGGGTCAGCTGTGCAGCAAGACCGGTGCTGAAGCCCCTTACGTATCTCATCATAAGTGGCCAAGTGCCAAAGGTCTCCGATCAAAACCCGCACAGCCAGAGCTTCTGTTCCCTCTAACCCTCAGTTTTTGCTTTTAAAAACCCTTAATTAAAAAAGCCACGTGGCAGTTCGGGGTTTAAGCTACAGCACCCCGTTCTCTGTGCAGGCGCCCTACACATGAAACGGCTTCAATTTCCCACTGCAAACTCCATGTTCAGTGCTTGGCTTTGCTGTGCATTGGGTGAGCAGACCCTCTGGCTCAGCAACATAATTTTCGTCTCCAGGCCAAGGGTGCAGTTTTGAAATTGTACACCTGGAGGTGCACCATCACTACAAGAAAAGGAAACTGAAGCTAAGCCTCAGACTTTATTCGGAGACTTCCATGATTCTCAAAGCACACAGACACCCTTTTCACATACACACCGGGAGCAGCGCCATCACCACATCTGGAGATGTCTCCAAGGACCCATCTGCAGCAGCGTACACGATCGTGAAGACATATGTACCGATCCACAGCACGTCTAGAACTGGAAGAACACACTCTGATAAATCACCTTGTTTGGAATAGCCCCTGAGTGTTATAAAATTAACATTTTATGGGGAAAAAAATCCAACTACTATAGCTTTAACCAAGGTCCAGGTTTCATTGATTACAAGCCCAAATTTATCCCAAAGTGGTGTTTTTTTCCTGATGGATTATAATCAGGGAAAATTATGAAGAATTCTCATTTAAAAAAATCAGGATCCATTTAATGCCAGCTGCCATGAAACACAGGTGTCTACCAGGAGATTACGGTCCCACTGACTGAACTACCGGACAGACACAGTGAGCATGTTCCCAGAGGGGCACCGGCATGTCCCTGAGCAGGGATGCAGGTACATCACATGATCTGAAATTTCTGTAATGCACCAGACGGCACTTAACGGAACGTCAGCCAATAAAAAAGCAGGTGTGTTACCTCGGACCGGATGGTCAGACTCATAAAACGGAGGACAAGGAATGACTTTTTTTTCCTGCAAAGTCTGAAAGAGATTAAAAAAAAAAAAGTGTCACATGAAACAATCCCCAAACCATTGAAAATGGCAGATCCAGTAGGTTCCCCTAGAAGCCACGTAAGTTTCTCCTCCCCAGCGAGGGTAGGCTGAACACAGGGAAGAGTGGAGGCCTACTTCTAGGACCTGACCCTACAGAAACACTCACAAACATGTTCAGGTGTAGGTAACGGGGATGCTCGATGCAACTCTACTTAGGGTAGCAACACCACTCACACCGACAGATAACCATCAATAATGGCATAGATGGATAAATTACGGCATGTCTACACATTGGACTACTACGTAGCCTCTATACAGTAAGTTGGAAAAAGGACTCCAATATCGTTTTTTTTAAAGACAGAGCAAACCAATAAAATTAAACCCACTGTATTATCTTTTTACAAGCTAATGCCCTAAAACAGGGACCAAATTTTGCACAGTAACTTTTTGTGGTAACAACAAAACCTCAGCCTCAAGCCTGCACCACAGCATTCACTGCTGTGCACCCCGCAGAGAACAGCACCTCCGGAGCTACAAATTACAGCGCAGGTCCGGGCATCGCCTGGGAACCCCTCCTTCCCGCCCGGGCTTGGCCAGACACATGGGATCTGTGAACATGTCAGGAAAACCACAGGGACAGGATGACACAGCGCACACGCACCAACACGAGCGTCCATTGGCTCTGTCGCCTAAGTTACAGAAACTGACGCTCTGCAATAGACTTGGCCAGAGGACAAACACTGCTTTCAGCAGAAGAGATTCTGCATCACAGTAAGAGCATCTACACCAACTCCTTTTCCCCTGAAGCTGTTTCTATGGAATGGACTGAAAACATAAAGTTGGGGAACCGTGTGTAGAGTATGGTAACGTTTTATTTAAAAAGCAAAACAATACTGCAGGCGTGTGCACACACAGTCTATTTGGGTGCGCCTCCAGAGCAGAGGGCGCCCTGGAAGAAGGACTGTGGGATAGACGGGAAGAAGGGCTCCCCTCTTTCCTGCACCCGCTTGTGTGCTGAGGAATTTGTTGCAATGAGCATAAATAACATCTTAATGGAAAAAAACACCAAAGATATCCTCATACCACCCTCACCCCAGTGGGTAGCTTCTGGGAGAAGAAACCTGAAATCCAAGGCAAGACTTACTGGGAGATACTGGACCACAGTTCCGTTCTGCTTCCCCACTGCCAGCTGCTTTCCTTTGGGGCTCCAGCACACTGAGCAAAGAAGAGAATGCCACCCATGAAAACAGAAGGAAATGGGGCAAACCAGGGAGATGGGCACCGAGACAGTGACTTAATCACGAGTTTTTGTTTTTGTTTTTAATCAATGTTGACATTATTACAGATCACAATCACTAGTTCTTGTTCTCTTAGTTCACAGAAGACTGTAGGGTCATCCTTCAGCAAAGTAAAAAAAAAAAAAAAAAAAAAAAAATCACTTTGATCATACAAGCCAACTGTGATTTATCAGTGGGCCACTGAATCAAGAGCTAAGATGCTTTTCGATAGAGTTATTTCCCAGAAACCTGGAAGGGCACAAAACCCTGTAGCCTTTAGAGAAGACAAGGGAGTAGAGAAGGCTTTCAAATACCAAGATATCAGCTCTGGCTGGTGTGGCTCAGAGGATTGAGCACTTGCCTGTGAACCAAAAGGTCACTGGTTTGATTCCCAGTCAGGGCACATGCCCAGGTTGTGGGCCGGGTCCCTGGTTGGGGGTGCACAAGAGGCAGCTAACTGATGTTTCTCCTCTTTCTCCTTCCCTTCCCCTCTCTCTGAAAATAAAAAAAATCTTTAAAAAAAATAGAAATGCCTTGCGCCTATTTGATATTTCTGATGTTTTTCCTCTGAAAGGTAAAAATGATTTAGACTACCACTATTTTAGGTCTAGAAACAATTATTCTCAAAAACATAGTTCTTAACCAGCTATACCAAAATATTTCTTTCTCCAGAAAACCCAAGCACATTCAGGTTAAATCATGTATGTGTTTGGCTTCAAGGTCGTTAACTATGGAACTAAAGAACACTCTTCCACTTCTACCAGATAATAACAAACAAAACATTTGCTTTTATTTCCAAAAATTAATTTTCAAAGAGATTAGGATTAATGTGTGTTATAGAGCAAAAGCCTTCATCACCTACCAGATGTTACTGCTACGGTGGAAGGAAGCGTTGCACACACTTTCACTGTTTCTGTGACTTGTAGGACAGCGATGCTGCCATCAGCCAGACACACCGCCACCATGGAGGGGACAGTGGGGTTCCACTTCATATCGACCACCACACCTCCTGCATCTTTCAAAAGCTTATGATAGGCAAATGGGCGTTTCTGCTGTTTAGCCTTTTAAAACAAATGCCCAGAAGCAAAAATAAATAAATTAATGCACAGATATTTCATAGTGGAAGGAAATTATTGAATATTTAAGTTTTCTCAAGTTTCTGTTCATACTCTGGCCAGGTAACTCAGTTGGTTAAAGCATCGTCCTGATACACCAAGATTGCAGGTTTGATCCCTGGTCAGGGTACATACAAGAATCAACCAATGAATTTATGGGAAAGTGGAGGAACAAATCAATGTTTCTCTCTCACTCTCTCTCAAATCAATAAATTAAAAATAAATTACAGTTCACTTTTCTCCACGAATATGAAAAAAAATTTTTAGCCTTACACAACAATCCCTTTGTTACACAACTTTGAAAATGGCAGTCAATTATTCTAGTACACTGGAGGGCCTCCCAGCAGGGGATATCCGAATGCAAAGTAATCAATAAAGAGCAGACACTAGATTAAAACGTGGGCTCTGTTTCGTAATAGTACTGGGCCCTTGGACTGTTACTTAAACTCTCTGGGCCTGGTTCTCCACCTATAAGATGAAGACAACAGTACCTGCTGTGTATGGCCCTGGCAGGCATGAACAAGCATAAGGCGTGCAACGCACTAATACAGGGCCTGGCAGTCAGCATGGGCACTCATGACTACTGGCTATTATATTATCACTAACCTGCCAGGAATGGAAGACACTGCATAAGGGTGTCAGAGACCCTGAATGTTGTCTCTTGTGACATTATCCGTCAGCTCTAGGGTCTTGGGCAAGTCACCTAAATCTCCCTTGGCTTTCACTGTCTCATATGTAAATGGGAACTAATACTATCTTGGAGCAGGTGCTATTATGAACTAATTTCTTGAAGTCCCTTCTACCTCAAGAATCAATGACTCTATAATTGAGAACTTTTACAAATCCATATTTGAATCTATAATGACTTCAAGGGTCAACCAAGAACGTCTAGGTTATGATTTAATACAAGGAAACCAGAGGCCCCATGTTGACCCTGGAGTTTGCCTGCGGCTTACCTCATTTGAGAAGGTGCGAACGTCAAAAAAAGCGATGATGGAGCCGTATTCACTGGACATCATGCACACGGAGAGTGTGAGGTTGTCACAGCTCAGGGCCAGGTGACGGACAGGGAATTTCATAGGAACTAGCAGGCCTTGAACTTTATCAACTAGGAAAACGTAAAAAAAGACAAAACGGAGAATGAGATGTCCTAAGCATCTGTCCCAACCCCTTTATCCAGGTAGATGTGAAACGACTTTTGAGTCTATATAAACACAGGAACATGCCACGCAGATCAATCTTGGCTTTCTTACAGATGTATAATGATGCATTAGTGTCCCAGGAATCCTTCCTCATACGACCTAGGGAAACTAAACTGTGGCTGTCGCCCTTGCTGAGAAGAGTGTCCTTATATTGAGTCCCCAGACTTAATTCCTCCGTGGGGTGGGGTGGGCGGGTCCCCCACACCAACAAACAATTCTCAGGTATCTGAGAATTCAGCACAATTCTGACACTATCTACCCAGAACTAGCGTCAGATTCCACAGGTTAAGTTTCTGTCCTACAAGACCGTCCCCCTCCCCACAAGACTTGAGCCCAGGCTTGAAATGTGCTTATGTGTCTATGTGCTTAGGACCGACTGGCTTCAGATTAGAAGTTAACCCCCTCAAACTCAGAATGCTGCCTGCAAGTCCTGTTACCTGCACTTCTGACCGACTGGCTATAAATCAGGGGATTCCCACAACCGATTCCTTGGGTTCATTTGCTAGAACCCTTCAAATAACTAAGAAATACTGTATGAGGTGGGACCCCCAAAAAACCAAAACAGAAGAAAAAATTGTACATTTATTCTTATACGTTTAAACTTCAGTCACCTTCAAAGTACTCTCCACTTGATGCAATACACCTATTAGGATGTTTTTGCCATTGCTCAAAACAGTTTTTGAACCAGTTGATTTCGATGCCTTTTAGTGTTTCTGCCATTTTTTGTTTCACCTCTTCCACATCAGCAAAACATTTCCCTCTGAGGACTTTTTTCATCCAGGAAAACAAACAAAAAAAAATCACCAGGGAAGGCATAAGGTGACTAGGGAGGGTGGGGTACAAAAGTCAGGCCATTTTTTGGTCAAAAACTGCTGAACACTCAGCACATGGTAGGCAGATGGGCTCATAAATCACCCATCATGAAATGGGCATTGCCAACCTGTACCCCTATTTTTGCGCAATGCTCCAAATAGCACACATTCCCATATGTTTGGATGGAACTGCTGTGCCCACTAAAAAGCCTTGTAGCAAAACCCTTTTCCACGAGAGGCAGAACCCAGGTTCAACTAAGCAAAAATAAATGCATGGGAGAATGGTAAATTCTTTTTTTCTATAAGCTCAAAGGAACAACTCATCAACAAAGAAATATAAAAGGACCAAAAAGAACCAGACAGGCTTCCAACACCTGACCCAGAATTCATCCTGGGGGGCCAGCCTGAGCCCTAACAGCAGTTTTGACTTTAACATTAGCATGATTTCTTGCGAAGGGAACTAGATTAGCACTTCACTACACTCCTCCCTCTACTATGCAACACAGAGCAAGTAACTTACCTATCTTATTGGGATCGTCTCCAGGTTTATTTTGAATAAGAAGATTTTTAGTAGGAAAAATCTGCAACCCGCTGGCTCCACCGGCAAAGACCAGGCCATACTTGTTGGACACGGCAAGCAGACTTGAGCGCTCCTTGGGCAACTCCTCAGGGGAGTCAAAGATTCTCACCTTCTTCAGGGCCCTAAACTGAAAATCCTGATGCGAGAGATCAAAACGAGATCAATGCAGGGAAAATACGAAATTAAATCATGCATGTCATAGTCCAGAAAACCCAATTCCAGTACAACAAAAATACGTATTACCCCGAGGCCAATGACAGTGTGGCTTAATCATTTTTAAGCTTCCGTGTGAGTACTGCGGTAGCTGGCATAGTGCTTATTAATATTTATTCAGTGAAATAAAGTTTTAAAAATTCTTTCATGAAGCCTTCCTTGACTAATCGGTACACACTGAACTTTTCCTTTTTTGAATTCCTAGTTTAGTCTTAACCACCATGCAAGCTGGTGTTGTTATTTATAACCTTGTCCTGTTTTGTAGAGCACATTATCTCGCGACGCAGAGCAGTGCTTAGTACATTGCTGAATATTGAGAGCATCTCCCTACTACTACACTGTAAGCCTAAATACCCAGTGCAGTGCTCGACAAATATATACGGAAATAATGACCACAGAAAGACAACGAAATCCCAAGAACTGACCTACCTGCATCAAATGCTAAACAAAAGTCCATCACAAAAAAAAACAAACAAAAACCAAAAAACTGTACGTATGGTGAAGCTCTTGGTGTTCAAGACCTACTTTAATCCCTAGTCCAAAACCCTTAACACAGGCTACGGAGCCAGGCATGGCTTGACCCGTCCGGGGCCTCACCTCGCTGCAGGCTTCCCTGCCACCCGCGTGCCGTCGTCCAGCACCCCCTCCAGCCCCCACCGAGGCCCAGTTTCCATTTCCTTCCATTTTCACGCTCCTTCGGCTCCGCCGACTCTCAGGGCCGGGAGCCTCCCACAACCTCCCGCCAATGCCTGACTCACCTGGTCTCCCAAGAATTTGCCTATGTTTTCAAAGACAATTTTCAGTGCGCGCTGCTTCTTGGTAAAAAGAGTTCCATTAAGTGTACCAAGCACGATGTTAAATTGTACTATAAAAGCTTTTCCTTTTTCTTTCATTCTAAACTTATCTTTAAATTGTGGTTTTGGTGAAAGGCATGTGAATCCCCTTCTGCTTACATTCCAAAAGTGCAGGAGCCAAAGACAGCCTTTCCCGGCCTTCACTTTTGTAAACTCGGGGTTTCGTAAAAGATTCCTGACACACCCCACACACTCATTTCCCCGGAATCAATGTTTAATGCCTATTTTCTGATAAATTAATTTCCTATGGATCAGAAATCCACACAGCTTTGCAGGTGGAAACCACAGTATGGCTTCACACAGGAGCAGAATAAAATTTTCGTGTGTTTGGTAATTCTTCTCCTGGTAATCCCAAATAGCCTACGTGGGTCCTGGTCACATGGATGTGGCAGAGGCTGTGGGACAAAGAGGCACAAGAGTGCTCTCCTGTCTGTTGTGATCGGTTGCTCAAAGGGAGATTCCCACCTTCTAAGCCTGTGGCTCTAAAACCTTTCTCCCTCCGCTCCAGCGTATCTGAAGAATATGGCTCTCTCTCACTGGGTGGCTCACCGAGGCAGTGATTTTGGGAAAGAAAGAATCATTACTCTCTCAGGTATGGCTTGCTACTCCCTAAATGCATTTCAGTGATTTGTTGTTCAAACCTCAAAACCTTCCTGCAACTCACTCCCTTGCAGGTCTTTATAACCATCACTGGGATCACCTGCCCTCCCCCGGGTAGTTTCCTGACTTAGATTTCCATCACGAGAAGAGCCCTCCTATTCCGATTAACTGGTGTTCTGTAGGACAGGTGATGAACCCTGGCTCTGTGTTAGGCAAGCCTGGACCACCTTACAGAAGTAGGACACTGAGACTGAAAGAGTATTTAAAAACAAAAAACAAACCCCCACACCTGGATTTCAGCCTCTTTGTCAAATGTGATTTTGGGTAAGCTACTTTCCGAACATTGATGTGCTCCTCTAATATTAACAACTATTCCGTAGGGTGGCTATATGATTAACACTGTGCCTTGCACACAGTAAACGCTCAATAAACAGCTTATTACCAGTGCTCCGGCACCGCCCCCCCACCCCAGGAAAGTAGCTAAAGTTACCCAGGTGGCCCTCACGAGACCAACACGGGACGGGGAAACTGCACTCGAAGGGCTCTCTTGCGAGCCGCGCGGCACAGTGCCCCAGGACGCGCAAGCGAGAACTCTGAAAGCGGCAAATATTCAGGCGGGAGGCGGGGCAGCCGGCACCCGCGCTCCGCTGTTGAGCCGGGCTCTAAGGCAACGCCGGAACTAGGGAAGGGTGGGAGGCCCCGGCCAGTCTCTGACCTTCATCTCCCGTTCAGGGATCATGGCATCCATCTCGTCCCCCATTGCGCCGCTCTCAGTTGGTCGAAGCAGCCGCCGCTGCCCGCCGCGGCCTTGCCCACACAGCCAGGCCGCTCGGAGGCCGACTAGCTCCACACAATGCCAGCGGCGCCCAGCGGGCCCGCACTTCCGGCGCGCTCTGGTGACGTCACGCGTTTCCGTCCACGGCGTAATCCAGGGAGGCTGAGGGACCGTCTGAAGTCGCGCGCTCTACTGGCCACCGCCTCCCATTGGCCAGCTCAAGCTGAGTAGGGGGCGGGGCCCTGGAGCCCGCACGCCTGCGCCGTGGAACGTTCAGGCGCCAACCCCGCTTTCGGTCCTAGAACGGGCTCTGCTTCGCCCCGGAGTCTGGCCTCGGACGGCGCATGTCCGAGCGCTTCGCGTTTGGCATTGGGTCGACACCCCACAGTAACCCTTGGATGTAGGTGGTTATGAATAGTTCCCGATGTAGAAAAGTTAGGGATTTGACAGATATTTTCAGGGGCAGATCTTGAAGGGGGCTTTGGATGGAGTGTGGAGAAAAAGAGGTTCAGAAAGTGGGTGGGATCGGGCCTCACCACGGGAGACTTTCCTGTATCTAAACTCGAAGGCGGAAAGGGGAGAGGTCAAAGGAGCCCCAAACATCGGTTTTGCTTACTCCTTTCAAGGTAATCATTTCCGAAGCAAGAGCCTGGAAACCGTAAAAACGGTTTAGGTGTGTTACTGACTCTTCCAGACATCCTAGTCACCTAGGAGTCTTTGCCATTTGATTGATGAGGGACCAAGAAGCACAGAACAGCTAAAACTACCCGGTGCCCCTAGGTCAGAAAGCGGTGGAGTCGGGATTAGATTTCAGCTTGTCGGGATATGCTCACCTGATGACTACTGCGTGGCAGTGGTGGGGCAGGGACACACATTCTACCACTTACTGTTTGGTTTTCGGCAAATTGCGGATCTGCCCCAAGCCTGCCTCTCATTTTATAAAACAAGGATGACACACAGAACCTGACTTCTTGGGTTGTCCTGAGGGGTGAATGAAGTTCCGTGTTCAGCAGAACCTCGCACTCGAGACACATTCATGCACTCTGTTCCTGTGGCATCTCGCTCTTCAGAATTTGTTGAGCACCCTCACCCCACCTGGAACCCATCCCCAAAATACACGAATCACACATCAGTTTGTCTGTTTTTATTTCCAGTATGTGCAGAGGATGTCCGGCATCACACACGCTCACAGGCACGCGCACACACATATTGCATCCACCTGAACTTGTGCGACACACTCCTTCATTCTGAGTCGCGGGGACAAAGCCAGACTTGGCAGTCCCCAAGTTTCTGGTTACATTAATAAGATTTGGTCTTTCAGAAAGAAGACAGCTGAAGTTCTAAGCAGCTGAGCCCTAAGCCAGAGAAGTAGAGTCTTAGAACCAATAGACACAATCACACACACAGAGAACCCTTTCCAGAGACCACTCTTGAGCCCTCCTCCCTCCAGAAGTTGAGTTCCGAACGGGGCGAAAGATTGGTGGGCTGTCCCAGGTAACTCCCCATGCAATGAGGAAGGGCTTCCTTTCCCGCCCTTCCCAGAGTTGGGGACACACTCGCTCTCCTCCCTTCGGGAGGCTTCCCTGTGGCCTTGTAAACCAGGGGGCCTACTGAAACAAGCCCGGTTGGCTCTGCCTCCTCGGAGTAAGAATCAGGTACGCTACGGTGAGCAGTCAAGGAAAGCTTCACTTTGACTAAGTTCTCATCCCATCCCGGAGAGGAGAGGTAGAGGGAAGGGGTGGGCACAGGCAGTTGCTTATCTAATGATCTCAGGGGGAAAAAGAAAACAAGGCAGGGAAGGGGGTGGGGTGAGATTTTACATTTACAGGGAGAACTGTTTTTCTGGGGTTTAAACTTCAACTAGGCCTGTGCATCTGAGCAGCTCTAGAGCCTGAAGATCAGCCAGTCATGGCCAAAATAATCTTGCTCCTGCACTGGTTAAGACCAGCCGATTAAGTGGACCGGCGCATTTTCCCATCCCCTTCCTGCTTCAGTCCCTCAAGCTACTATAAAGGCAGCTCCTTGGGCCCCAAGTATGGGTCACGGAGGAACCACAGGGAGTCCACACTGGCTCCAGCCTCAACAGCACTTCCGGTTTGGCAAGGGCTTCTCCAAGACTCTTGCCTCGTCTTGGGCCCCCAGGATTTCCGTACAGTCCCCCTACAGCCCCCTTTCCTAACCATCTTACTGGTCCTTGCCTGGGTCTGACTTCCTCACTAGATTCTAAGTTCCATAAGTATGTCTATTTCACTTCTGGGTTCTTAGCTCTTGGCCCATAGCAGGTGCTTAATAAATATGTTCAACAGGTGAGTGCACCTAAGGGTAAGGGACTCAAGAACACAGATGCGGTCAGGGCTGAGGTTCCTGCTCAGCCAACGTGAGGCTGAGTGTGACACCTGTGTGAGTCCCACAACGTGGCTTAGCTGAGAAGCTCTGGGGAAGGCAGGACTGCGAAGGCGGGCCTGGCCCTTACCCAAACCCTGATGCAGACTCGGAGGCTCTGGGAAGGTGAGTCCTGGCCCTGGGCCTTTCACTGGCACTGACCTGGAAGATTGCCCCTCCCTGTCCCTTTCTTTGTTTTCATCACAGACTGAGGCAGCCCAGAGCAGAGACAAAGCATGGGCAAGGCATCTGAACACTTGGGCTTCAGTCCAGACTCTTCCATCTCCAGATTAACCCCTGCCCTTGGGCAAGGCACTTGATCCTGTGGGCCGCTGCAGTTTTCTCACGCGTGAAGTGAGGGGACCAGCTCAGCTAACCTACAGGGTGAATGAGGGCTCTAAACCCTGAGTCCAGAATAAAGGACACAGGTGATCGCAATCCAATCCCCAAGCTCAAGGTTTGGGGCGATTTGGAAAGGGAAAGTTAGAGAGACAGTGGACACAGCACACATCAGGACAAAGTGGGGACTCTTAAAGCTTATAATAAGTGGTCAATAAATACCTGTTGTATGACTGAGTGAATGAATGAATAAATGAATGAGTGATGTAAGGCAGGGAAGTGGGAGGGGGAAGCACAGTGTTTTCAAGCAGACTGGGATCAGAAAGGTGGCCTCCTGTCTCTCACGTCTTGGCTTAACAGTTGTGCTTTTTGCCACGAGCATTTTATTCTTCATTCTCCTCCCCTGTTGCCCTCAGCATCCTCCCTGAAAGGTAGACTGAGATGAGCCCCCTTCCACAAGGCCCTGGGCCTCCCCTCTACCTCCAAAGCCCTTTGCTGCCCCAGCAAGGGACAGGGTTCCCTCTGAGCTGCCTGTAAAGGTGTGGTGGGGGGCGGGGCAAGGCCGGAGGATTTCTTCTGGAACCTTCTTGAATGGCTCAATCCTTCTGTCACCTCAGTAAGGATGAGAAGAGGTGCATAGCCTGAGGGGGGCATGGCCTGGGGTGGTGGGGCAGTGAGTGACCGCCCCCTGGACAACTCTGGGGAAACCCTAGCAAGACCCTACAGCCTTGTCCCCACTCCAGTGTCTTCTGAAAGAGGCTGAGGTCCTTAGCAGGGCCGGGCCGGCGAGGCTGAGCTAAGCTCAGAGACCTCCAGGACGGATGGACAATACCGGCTCGACGCGTGGGGATCACAGGCTTCCAGCCTCCCTGCCTGGCCCTGCCCCCTCCTGTTTTTGGTTTGATGTCAGCCCTTCTGCATGAGTGGGGGTGGGGGGAAGGACAGAGGGAGGGGTCCCAGAGTCTCTTTAAGGCAGATAATTGGTGCTTCACAAAGAGATCACTGACTCTGCTGATGAAAAGAAATAAACATGCCCAGCGACCAAAAAACCCAAATAAGACAAAACGCAGTGAGTCCAGAGGGCAGCGCGATCAGGAGGGAGGAACGGGGCAGGGAGGGCAGGGGCAGGTCCAGGCGGGGTCCTCAGGGCAGGCTGGCAATGTCTCTCTCTGGAGGGGGGCCAACCGGCTTGGGGCTGCTCTCCTGGGCTTTTCCTTCAAACATCATGACTCTGGTTTGGAGATGGAGAAAAACAAAACAAAACAGGATTAGGACTCCTCCCTTCATCCAGGGAAAGCTCATCCAGCCTTCGGTTTGCAGGCTCCTCAGCAGAACCTCCATCCGTTTTCCAGCGGGATCTTCTCGGAAGCCCAGGGCGGCAGCTACAAGGAGGAGGCTCCTGGTTCCATTTTTACAGAGGAGAATACAGGCAACGTGACCCTGCAGAGCCACACAGGCAGTACAAGTGGGGCAAGACTCAGGATCTTTGACTTCTAGGCTATGCACCTTCCTTCCCCTAACCACGCTGCCTGGTGGCAGCAGAGCGAAGCTGGGCCACGGCTCTGCTCAGAACACCCTTCCGGTCTTCAAGAACCTCCCACTGTTCTGAGAGTAAAGTCTGGGGAGCAGAGGGTAAGTGTTCCTGGTGTAGCGCCTAGAAGGAAACAGCTGGGATTGAGTCCCAGCCCCACTACTTCCCAGCTGGTGACTCCAGCAAGACACTCAGCCCCGTTTCTGCTCTGTGTCTCCATCTGGAAGTGCCGGTGCCAGAAGTGCTTTCACCCTGGAGCTGTTCCAGGCATCAGTGCCCGACTCTGTCTGCAGTCAGTCCCTGCTCGGGCTCTTCAGCGCCCCGGCTTGAAGTCCCATTCAAAAGGTGGCGGTCCACAGACAGCTTGTTTCTGAGCTCCAGATGTGCACGCCAGCTCCCTCCTCGACCCCTCCCCTTGGATGTCGGAAGGGCCCTTCCCTTGGGCACATCAAATTCTTGATTCCAGCCTCCCCCACCCGCTCTTTCCTCCGAGCCAACAGCACAGTCGCCCACCCAGTGACGCAGACCCCAGACTTTGGACTCAGCAGACTCCTCGTTTTCCTTTACACCTACATCCGGGCATTTAAGCAGTGTTTCCAGCTCTACCTCCAGAATCACTCCGGATTCCAACAGCTCCTGCCCAGTTCCACGGCAGCCTCTGCAGGAGAGCGTCTTACCCCTTCCCTGCACAGGTCTCCTCGCTGCCGCTCTCTCCTCTGCCACAGCCAGAGGGGGCCTTTTAAAAGTCAGCCCCCAGCTTAGAGTACTCCAGCGGCGTCCCTCCACTTTAGTACAAAATGCTCAGTCTGACAGTGGCCCTCAAGGCCCCATGTCCCCGGCCCACCTCTGCAGACTCATCCTTCACTTGCTGTACTTACTAATGGCCCAGACTCACTGGCCTCTGTCCTGTGCCTTGAGCATACGAGCATGATCCTGCCTCAGGGCCTTTGCATGTGCCAAGTCCTCTGCCTGGAATGCCTTTCCCCGTGTCTTCCCAGGGCTCATCTCTTCCCACCGTCCTCACTCAGGGCTCTGGTCAAACGTCACTTTCTCAGTGAGACCCTGCCCACCACTGTGTTGTCCCTGTTCCTCTTGCCCACTTCACATTCCTCTGCATTATTACATCGTGGCAGTCTGGCGTTTTTGTTTGTTGTCATTTGTCTCCTGCCATTGGAATGTAAGCTCCATGAGGAGGCCAGCAACACAGGTGTCCCCAGCACCTACGATAATTCCTGGCACAGAGCTGGTGCCATTTGCGGAATTAACAAACGATCAATCTAAAGAGCCAACATGCAGACGAGTGCCTGACACATAGTAAATGTCCACTAAGTCTTCGATGTCTGAATAGCGCCGTCGCTCTGATTGCTGGCACCTGCACTCAGCCGTGTGCTCTGCCCCAACGGCCCGTCCCACCCACACTAAGAGCTCTGACCAGCCCAGTCTGTGGGCTCGTGAGCCGGTTGCACAGCTTCCTGGAGCCTCAACTTCCCCTTTTGTAAAATGAGACAGGTGTGTTCGATGTTTGTACATTTGAAAAAAAATTAATCTCATTTCGTGAAAGCCAAGTGAGGGCCTTCTCAGCGCAAATATCGCGGGACTCTGCAGGGACTTTGTGGCTCCTCAGGGGGAAGTACCTGTGTACGGAGGGTGATTTTATCCACCACGTACTGGGTGTTTGCCGTCAGCCAGGTGCCGGGCTAGACTCTTCGTGTGGGTCATGTCATTAAGCCTCAGGACAATGCTTCGTGAAAGATATTTATTACATCTCTATCTTACAGACGAATAGCATGCGAACTCTACTTCCCTTTAGCGGCGGGTTTTAAATCTACACTATGCTCACAACAACCCCAGGGGGTAGGAGAGTCACTTTACAAATGAGAAAACTGAGGTTCAGAAAGTTCTGCTAGGTTTGTCATCATCATCGTCACCATCACCACAGTTGCCACTTACTGAGGGCCGATCCTACCAGGCCTTCTGCTACAGGCTAATTTCCCATGCAAGGTACAGACGAGCGTGGCATGTGACAGATAAGGAAGACGGGTTCAGAGAGATGAAAGACCTTGCCCAGCGGGTCACACAATGAGTTACCTCCTGGCTGGGGAATGGCCGAGGTGCCCGAGCCAGAGGCCTCTCCACACCCAAGGACTTGGCCTTCAGAGGCCCCAGGAGAGGCGGGGAGGTACTCACAGCTTGAGGACAGCCGACCGTTTCCCCAGCATCATGTTCACGAAGTCTCGGTAGGAGATGGTGTCGCTGACCCCACCTGTCACCTCCGAGATCATCTTCTTCATCTCCAGGTGGGTCTTGGGGACCCCGAGCTTCTCCATCATCCTCTTTAAAGACATCAGGTCTACCGGGGAGGGGGGAAAGCAGATACCTTCTAAGTGGAGACGGGTCGGGAGACAGAGGGGGGGGGGCGGTGAGTGGGGAAGCCGTTAAAACGTCCTCTGGGCCCCACACCCAGAGGAAGCCCGCAGGACAGCCCCTCCCTGGGGACTGCAGGTGATGGCCTTGCTCCTTGTGGGAGAGTGAGACTGTCACACCCTCCCTGTGCTCCTCAGAGGCAGTGTGAGTAGTCGTTAGGGACATGGACTTTTCGTGCCACGCGGACTTGGGTTGGAATCCAGCTCTGTGATTTCGGGCTGCGGGACCTGGGGCAAACTACTTCACCCCCCTAAGCCTCAGCCCCCACCGGTCCCTGGGAGGGGTGATGTGTGGGAAGCACCTGGCACAAAGCTGGGGCGCGGGGACAGAGCGGCCATTCTTTACTGTTATCTCTGCTGTGCCCCGTGGTTAGGGGCAGCCGTGGGCCTGCCGCCCAGCTACCCTGGAGGTCACCGCCCAGCGAGGTGGGGGCAGGGAGTGGGCCGGACCCCAGGCATTGAAAGTCCCCTCCAGGAGGCCAGGTGTACGTAGCCTCCCTGATCTGCCACCCCCACCCTGCAGTCCCGGGGCACCCCTTTGGCCAGAAGGGAGAGGGTGCCAAAAATAGCCTGCAGAGCAGGAAAACCAACAAAAGAACAAAATTCCAGAAAAAAACAAGGGAGGCACCGAAAAGTCACTACACCCCGAGGAGCTGCTGACTCTGACCGCCCGCTCCCAAGATCTGAGGCAATTTCCTTCAGATTGTCCTGCGAACAATGGATCAGCAAAGGACCGCAGGGGAGGCAGCGCAGCGGGGGGTGGATTTAGGGCCAGGCCATGGCGTGCCAGCTCACCCGAGAGGCAGGGCGGGCAGGACGGGTGCCAGACCCCTAGGTGCCAGGATGTCCAGGGCATTTCAAAGAAAACTGGGCAGCCTGCTGCAGGAAGGAGTGAAAGGTCTCCCACAGCAGCTGGCCGGGCTCGAAATTGGCAAGACCTTGCTGGACGGCCACTTGGCAGATGCTTCAAAAGCCTTTGACCCAGAATGTCTAATTCCTGAGATTTACTCTTAAGAAATAATCAGGGATGTGGACAAAGATTCATGTCCAAAGATGTTCTTCACAGCATTATCAATGACACGACGGCATTGGCCGAATAAATTATAGTCCGCGCCCGCAATGGACTGTTACGCAGCCACTAATTATATTTCAAAAGAAAAGTTAATCGTATGTCAGAATGCTCACAATATGTTATTTTTTAAAAAAAAAAACAAACAAAAAAAACTCAACAAAAAACGGAGGTTCTAAAAATGGTCTAAACAGCATTTGTGATTAGAACAAAGCGTGGAAGGATATAAACGAAAATGTGCATAGCAGTGGGTGACGTATTTTCGTCCTTGCGCTTTGCTGTGCTTTCCAAAATTTTTTATGATGAAAATGCATTCCCTTGATAATTTTTTTTCTCAAGAAGAAAAAGAATAAAAATATTCGAAAGGAGGAAGGACGAGGGAAGACAGAGGAGCAGAAATGCGGCAGCACCGAACCTCGGTTTTCTCATCTGTAAAATGGGGATAATTAAGCCAGCCTTGACCAAGTCCTTCTGTGACTGGTGAAGGTCCAGATTATGGTCTTGAATGTAAGTGCCACGGACAGGCGTTTGTCACCCCTAGTGTGTGGCGGGCAGGACAGGATGAGGGTCTGTGGGAGGAGGGCACCTTTGTCAATGGCAGGACAGTGTGTAGATGGGAGGAGAGGCCTGGGGACAAAGGAAATGCCAGCCCCCAGGGCCAGGGCGTCAACCGCCTGAGCATCTCCAGCCCCAGGCAGGGGTGGCGCTCTCTGTGCTGGGTTCCCTGGGTGGGAAGCCAACGGGGGCAGCGAGGCGGGTGGGGAAGGAAATGGTCGGAAGAGAAGTCTGGGGGCGACGGGTCCAGGGTAAAGGCGGACAGACCCCAACCTGGCTCAGCTGACCCAGCCCTCGGAAAGGCTTCAGTGTGTGACCGTCACACTCATGACACCTCACCCACGCAGGTGAGTCTGTGGGGCTCTCTGGACCTTCACACCGTCCACCCACTGAGCACCCTTGGCCCCCACAACATACTCAAAGTGTCACTCACCAATCTCGCCTTCATTGTTCAGGTCAAACTCCATGTACTTCTCTGGAAATCACAGAGCAAAAACCGGCATTAGCTTGGAAAGCCGGGTGGCCCCTGCAGGGCCCCAGTGACTCCCCTGAGGGCACGTGGCCAGGTCCTCGGAGAGCCCACCCCGAACTCCTCGCCCCCCGGGGGCTCTCGACATGAGTCCTGTCATCCTGGTTGCCTGCACCCCATCCTGTGGGCACCACGGGGAGAGGTCCTCCGGAGGCCACCCTGACCCTCTGCCCTGGAGGGCAGCTGCTTCCACCTGAGTCCCCGCTGGGGACGGCTGGCTACAGTCCAATCAGCTGCGGGGACAATACGTTCCAATCAGCTGCAGGGACAATACATTCCAGCCCTGGAGATACAGATTCAGTGGGGCTGGGGAGGGTGGGGTGGGAGCAGGAAGTGGTCAGCGTGCCTCAGCTGATTCCGACGGGCGGCCGGGGGTGGGGCCCCCAGTAAGGAGTCCCTGTGGTTTGGAACCTTTGGGTCCTGGGCAGCACTGAGGAGCTGATGCTCTTCTAGGAGAAATGCCCGTGGGCCTGCCTTCGGCCACAAAGTGGGACACACAGAGTCCCAGGGTACACAGACCCTCCCCACCAACCTCACCCACAGACTGAATGAAAACGCCCCCGATCAAGGGGCCCAGGGGAGCTCCCGTAGCCCGAGAATGACAGGGGCGGGCGGGGGGGGGCGCCTTGCTATCTTCCATCACGGGCGTGTGTGCAAACACGTCCCGGGCCCTGGGGCAGCTGGCCCTGCCTCGGGAGGAGGAGTAGGGCCCTCTAGGCCTATTCTGCACAGAGCAGGGAGAGTGGGAAAGCCGAGGTCCTCCCGGTGGCCTTTGAGGCCTCCGGGACCTTCCGGAGCATCTGTCTTCCAGCCTCTCGGGCTGCCTCTCCCTCCAATCCCTGCGTTCCATCCGCTGGTCTTGCTGTACCTGGCCCCTTCCCCACCTGCTCCTCCTAGGGACTGGAATGTCCCTGCTGGGTAGCCTCAAGGGTCCTCCTCCTGCCATCAGGGCCCCTGGCCTTTTGAATTGGGTGCCCCCCCCGCCCCCACAAAACACCTACACCTACTGCCCCAGAGACCTCTGTCACTTCTCCCAGAGCCACCGCTGAACTGTGGCCCACTGATAGGCAGAGAGAAGGGAAGGCCAGCTCCTCCTCTGCAAGGCTCTCCTTTGGACAGCTGGCAGGGGTGCAGGGTGATGACAGGCAGGGACGGGGGTGTCTTGGTCCTAGTTCTTCTTCTTTAATGTTAAAAAGCAACATCGCATAATGGTTAAGAGCAGGGGTTTCAGAGTGAGACCAATACGGGTTCAAGCCCCAACTCTGCCCTAGGGGAGCTGTGTGGCCCCAGACAAATGACCCCACCTCTCTGAGCCTGAATTTCTTCTATAAATTACAGATGGCGTCACCTCCCTCCTGGCTGCACTGGGATGATTCAGGCCGCTCACAACGCAGATTCAAAGCGCTTCCCACAGGTCCACATCAACAAACGCCTGGCCCCTGATGCCCCGCCCAAGGACGACCCAGCTGTACGGGGTCTGAGGAGCACTGGCAGGTTCTCGGCCCGGAGCAGGGAGGTTGCCCACACAGCCGAGACTTTGGGGTGGGGGGCATGTGGCCTCGGCGGTATTTGCATGGTCCTGCCGCACCGCAGCGCGTCTGTCCAGCCGCGCAAAGGTGGGCCCGTCTGCTCCTTGCGGCTTACGTGCAGGGCTCCTCTCCTTTCCCCAGCAGCTGGCTGGGAACCAAGTGCCAGGGCCCGAACAGAGGGACCTTTATGCCGCCCCCTCCCCGCGCGCGGGCTCCTGGGCCCTGTTTTCTTTTCATCCCGTGCTGCCGGGATTCAATGGGCAGAAACTCTGCCCCCTGCCCCACAGCGAAGACACAAGCGTCCATTCTCCACAGGGGCTCCCGAGACGCTCCACGGTGCAGGCGGAGCGGCCAGAGCTGCCACAAAGGGCCGATTGTGTGCTGGGGCCCCGGGAGCGAGCAGGGCCTGGGCCGCGGCAACGGAGCCAACCTGAGCCCTGTGGGGCAGCTGGGGGGGAGAGGGGGGCAGGGGCGGGCTGAGGCCTGCAGGCGAGGGGCCCAGGGGTGCCCTGGAGGCAGCTGGAGGGGCCTGCCCCCCTCTAGCTGGGCACCCTGTCTTGCAGTCCACCAGGACGGGGCATTTTGGATGGAGCGGGGTGCAGCCTGGCCCAGTGGGGGGAAGGAATCCCACGTGCGAGGGACTGGGAGGTGGGGCAGCCAGCCCCAGCTCACCTTTGAAGGCTGAGAGCTTTTCTGGCAGGTCCTCTTCATCGCTGTACTTCTGGTCACAGAGAAACTCCTACAGAGGCGAGAGGGCAGAGTTGAGCCAGGGGTCAGGGGTCAGAGCTTGCCAGTATGGAGGCCCATTGCCCTGGGCCTCCTCTCCCGCCAGGCCAGACACTGGAGCCTGCAGCCGTGGCCTGGCCTGCGGCTCCAGCGTCAGGCCTGGCTTCCTATCAACCTTCCGGGCCGACCTGCAGAGTCCAGCCTGTGGGTAGGAAGTGTGTTCTGCAGCTGGGCGGGGGGCGGGACATGGAGGGTCTGCTCTAGAAGAGGAAATACCTTCAACCACACTCCGAATTACCAGTGCAGGGACCTGGGGGTCCCCCGGGCACCCCGTCCTGGGTTCCATGAAGCCAAGAGTCCCAGTGACAAACTGCCTGGTTCCAGCATTAAAGTCTTAGGTATGTGACCCTAGCGTGTTAATTCCTCTCTGGTTTTCCAATGCTTCATCTCCAAACGGGTGTAACGATCACAGCTACTTCTGGAGTTTGTGTGAGAAGCCGAGGGCAGTGCCTGTGGGACTCCTGGCCCATAGCAAGTGCTCCATCAACAGTAGCTGTCATGTTATCAGCCTCTGCTCTGGCCAGGAAACGACCGTACATTGCTTGGGAGGTCACTTACCCCTCTCTTCTGTGTCCTCACCTGTAAAACAGGTCCACTGTCCTCTCACATGCTGGGAGAGATGCCAATGAGTCCTTTCAGACCCCGATGGCAAGGGCCGGGGGACACTAACAAGAGCCCCCAGAATGAAGCACTTACACGATCTCTCTGCACCCCCCAGTGGGACCGACTTTCCTTTTGCCAATGAGAAAATCGAGGCTCACACAGCCAGAGCTACATCCGTTCAGCGCCATCTCATTCAAAGTCTGCATCCTTGACCTTGGCTTTTAAAGACGGGCAGAGAGCAGGCATTCATCCCGCTTTAAAACCAAAAGTTACCCATTCCTAAGCACCTGCTGCGCCAGCAACAGGCCAGGGATCTCACCTGCCTTGCTGCTAATCTGCAAGCCGCCCTAGCACCTGCGCGCCAATGGGGAGGCAGAGGGCATCTACGCATCCCAGCAGCGGACTCCGCAAACGCCCTCTCTTCTCTGGGTCTCATTTTCCTCATTACTGAACCGATGACACATGGGCTTCCCTTGCGCTCATTCGTTCAACAGCTTTTGAGGGACCACCGCGCCCACTGCCATGTTCCAGGCAGCAAGGGACCAGGCGAGACCAAGGCAAATAAGCTCTCATCCTAAAATGACAAGGGAGTGCTTGAAGTGGTATTGATGGGTATCTAGGTCAGTCACTCAATCTGTTCCTGAATTCCTCTGCTCCTTCCCACTGATGGAGGAGTGGGGCTGTACTTACACATCTCCTAGGACAAGAAACTCACTACCTTTCCAGCCTGTCATGTAAACCCCCAGGAGGCTTAAAGTGGAGCAAGAGAATGACAAACAAAGCCAAAGCGAGGATAGAGCCTTTGGGGTTCGGATCTCAGTCCCGTCCTTACTAACTGCAAAAGGGGCACAGTGGGGTCCACCTCCTCAGGCACCTGTCCCTCTAAGGGGATGACCAAGCTCCTCCGCCAGGGCTCTGTCAGCAACAGGTGTGATTTAGTGTGAGGCAGAGAATGACCCCTCCCAGGGTCCAACGTCTCCATGCTAACGCGTCCCCCTTTGACAGAGAAGGAGGCGCCCGCCTGCCAGCGCGACTCCGCTCGCTGGGTCCAGGGGCTCTGACCATCCCCTTGCTTTGGGCAGGTACTGTGCTATCCCATGAAGTCCTCACTACTATGCTGATCTTACAGCTGAGAACTGGAGGACCAACCAAAGCGGGTCCGTAACGCCTCTAAGGCCCCGGGCAGCTAAGGAAACGCAGGGTTGGTTTGGGTTTGGAGTCGGGGCCTATCGGACCCTGGGACCTGTGCCTCCAGCGGCCGGCGGAGGGCGGCCCCAGGGCCCGCGGGGCCCAGCTGGCTTGGCCCCAGCCTCACTCGGGGTCTCGTTACCATGTACCACACGCGGCCCTACCCCCACTTAGCTGGAGCTGGGACCTTCTCCTGCTGCCTGGGGGGCGGCCCTCCTCCCAGCTGGCTCTGTCCAGGCCTGGCCTTCCTCTTGGCTCTCTTATAGCCCTTTTCCACTGCTGACCAGAAGTAGGACAATTAACTCTTGTCTGTGCCCCTGAGCAAACTGGGCGCCTCCCAGGGTCACAGATCCCAAACCTGCCCAGCAGAAGGACAAAAGCTCCTAGACTTTGGGCTAGTGGATAAAGAAACATTTCCAAAAAAGTTAAAAATAGGGAGAAGTGCTAAATAAGGCTGCCAAATGTGTACTTTGCCAAGTAAAGACTACACAATTACCATTGACTGCTGCTATTAAGTTCAGAAAAGGATGTTTCATAAAAGCACGAAGTTCAGAATCTCAGCATTTTTAAATGGAAACCATTTCACCGACATTCAACGCACAACGTTGCCCCTATGTTCCCTCCACTTTCCCGTGTTAGGAACTGGGAAGCCTTCGTGGGGAGGGACAGGCAAGGCCCCCCATTTGGGACCCTCTGGGCAGAGAGCCGGGGGCCCTCCCAGCATCCATATTCTGGTCGACCAGAAATCCTGCACCAGCCTGAGGCACTGTTAGTAACGTGTACTGACCACTTCTAGGAATCCTGGGACTGCATTCCAGGGGCAGGACACAGGCTTTGGTGTTGGGGACAAATCACACAGAGGTGGACGCAGAACCACCAGGCACCAGCGACCAAGAGCGAGGACAAGAGCGCAGCAGGAACCAGGGAGCGCTGAGTAACGGCTCCCCTTTGCTGGACCCGCCTGGGCCAGGCTGGCTCCCACCAGGGACTTGGCTCTAGCCGGGCCGCCTGCCTGGCCTGCTCATTCCTACCCTTCTGCACGGTTCTCTGCCTCATCTTCTTCGAGCCTTTGCTCAACTGGCCGCCCTGCCCACCGCAGTCCCTGCCTCCACTTCCATCCCACCTTATCTTCCTGTGCGGCTGTTTTTATTCCGCAGGGTGAGTTGCCTCCTAACACAATTTAATTGCTTATTAAGGGTACTGTCTATCATCTGTCTCCCCCTGTGAGAATATAGGTTCCATATAGTAGGTGCTTAATAAATGTTTGTAGGATGAGTGACTGAACCGAGACTCAGGGAGGCTAAATCACGTGCGCAAAGCAGCCCAGCCAGCGAGCGGCCAAGCTGGGATTCGGCTGCACAGTGGAGGCCGCTCTGGTTCCCTCCCTGCCCAGAGCGGGAAAGGGTCAGTGATCCAAGGAAGTGGGTGTTGGAAGGATGATGAGAGGAGGCAGGTCCTCAGCCACGAGGTCTAGGAGCACCCAGCACTGCCCAGCATGTAGAAGGTGCTCAGTAAACATCTGTTGAAGGAATGCAGATGCTGCCATTCAGCCAGAACGACTTTCTCCTCTCTCCCCCATGACATGGTAAGGCAACTTTGCAAAAGCGTGTGCTTGTGTGTGTGACAGAGACTGGTGGGGGGGGGAGCGGCGGGCGGGGGGGAAGGACTCACAGATTAGAATCTCATTTTTTCTTATGAGCCAAAAATGACAAATGCTTGCCACACGGTGACCAGGGTGGGAAAAGCAGCTGACCCATTCGTGCGTGGGTAGGCAGCCCTGGCTGACCCCGGGCTTAGGGCAGCTGTGTGGACTGTGTCTTTGGCGGGGGCACAGGGAGGCAGGCGGGCGGGCGGCAGGAACAGCAGCGTCATTGGCCAGGCTGCCAGCTCCCACCCCCCCTCCGAGCTCCAGATTCTCGGTCCGCTTATGCACAGCCCACAGCTTCCTCCCTTTCAGGCGCCTGCCCCCGATCCGTGCCCAGCCTCGGGGCCTGGCCATGCCCAGTGGTCAGGGATCCTATGTGTCCCGATGCCAGGACCCCCGGCTGCCCTGACTCCGGGTCCCCCGGCAGAGGAGACAGAGATAGAAGCCAGTCCCCTCTGGAAGAAAAGTGAAAGCAAAAACGAAAAGAGGGCAAGTGGGGGCCAGGATGCCTGGGCGTGAACCACTCAGCAGCTGCGTGAAAAGCACGTCACTGGCTTGTGCCTCCATTTCCTCATCTGTAGGATGGGCACAGACACATCTCACAGGCTTGTTCTGAGAATTACAATCTGCAAGTAAACGCATGCAAAGTGCTTCACACAGGGCCTGGCACCTCGTAAATGCTGAACAGCTATTAGCTGCTCATTGTTATCTTCTAACATTTCTATCTGTACAACCCACGGATCAACCCCCACGGTTCCTCATCACCCAGACGCCCATCGACTAGCAAACGGGTCAGAAGCAAACCTCCTTCCCCACCTTAGGCTGCTTCTGTGTTCTTTCCCCTCTCCAGGTAACCCCGCTTGGCAGATGGGATGCCTGAGGCCCAGAGAGGTTGCGCACCTGGCTCAAGATCACAGTTCTTACCATCCACAGCTGATCTCCCTTCACTGTCCTGCTCCCTCCCTGCCCCGGGCAAGGGGCCGGTGGCCTGACCACAGGTTTCTGCGCAAAGAAAGTCAACACTGGGAGTGGCCCTTCCTCTGGGGCAGCTGTAGAAGGAGGTGGCTCCGGAGGCCAGGGACCCACTCTATAGCCCACGGGGGATGGGGGGCGGGGGGCAGGTTGTGGACGGTTCACCCTGTCCCCGTCCCCTCTCCCCCTCCAGCCCACTGTCCTAATGACAATTGCCTGCAGCTGCAGAAACTGCTGTCAGAGCCTCCCGGTAGGAGAGTGATTACTGACATGCTGAGCTGCAGGTTCAGAGGCCTTGGTGGCCCGGTCAGTCCCTGGCGAATAGCCAGGAAATGCAAGCAGGCAGGAGTGGGGGTGAAAACAGGAAGCGTGTGTGTTCCCCAGGCAAGGTCTGGGCAGGTGGTAGAGCTGTTAAAGCACCTCCCCAGTCACAGACAGTGAAAGGGACTCCTCAAAGCACCCGCCTGGGCTTGTCCTCTTTGTTCACTAGCTGGGGAAACTGAGGCCTCAGAACGGAAAGGTCTCGACTACAGCCGCGAGGGTCAGAAGCCAGCGTTCACTTCCTGCGGGCAGGGTGTGCGGGGCAGCGGGGCAGGGGAGGGATGTTGAATCAGGTTGCTGGGTTCAAATCCCAGATCCAGCACTTACTACCAGCTCTGCGGCCCCGGGGCAACTTGCCTCCCCACTCCGGGCCTCCGTCTCCTCATCTGTGAAATGGAATCATCACAACAGCATCTCCTCAGTGGGCTGGATTACATGAGCTAATGGCCCCGACTCTTAGCAGGTGTGAGCAATTTTCACTATGCATCTGGATCACCCAAACCCTAGCCACACCATGGGACAGCTGTGAGCAGGGGCGGGGCGGAGAAGTGACCCAGCCGCAACTCTGTCCCACACTGTACCACAAAGCCCTCCACGTGAGCCTTGACCCTCTGGCCATCCCTCCTTCAGGGCGAGCTCTGCTTTGTCCCTGGACACCTGGCTGACCTAGCAGTGGCAGGCCGTCCACATGGGACAGAGTGCTCCCGTCTCAGTCCTGGGGGACCGCGCCCGCAGCCACGCCTTCATACTACTGCTCCCCTTGATCCTCCACAACCTTGGACGCACGTCTGAATGTCTCCCCACGCCCAGGAGTCCCGTCCAAGTGCCTGTGCCCGGGAGGGACTATATCCAAAACCAGCAGAGGCCAGCAGCCCCAGCTGTCTCCGGCCGCCAGACCCCTGCCACCTGCCTCATTCCCCTGCCCCCGCCGTCTCCACCCCAGACTTAACTCTCTTTCTGGGCCGGTACCTCTAGCACCTGCTCCCGGATGCTTGCTCCTGGCCCTCTGGGCTCGTCTTTATGTATTAGCTGCAGCAGAATTTTGGGGCGGGCAGATATCACCATCTTGGAGGCCATCCAAGGAGCTGGCGGCTGAAACCCTGGGCGAAAACCCCAAGGCCAGGCAGTACCATACCAGGCCGTGGCGCCTCTGACGCAGCCCACAGGTTCTTAAAGGGCCAGGACCAGGCCACAGATGCCCGGCCTGGTGCCTGGCACGTAGACGGAGCCTGTAACGTGCACCCACAAGGACAGGAGGCTCACATTCCCCACGGCGGCTCTGGGGCCTCATCCGGACACTGTGTCCTCGCCAACAGATGGGGCAGCTGAAGAAAAACACCCCATCAACTTCACGAATGAAGCAGACCCTGAAGAAATTCCATCTCTGGCTTCCTGTGACATGGCCACAATGAGGTCGTGGCTGGCTGGACCTGCGGGGACACTGAATCCTCAGAGGCTCACGTGGCTACTTATCACCATCTCCCTTATAATATATTAAGGAAGAGCAAGAGAGACGGGTGCCCAGGGGTGCCAGCTGGGCACACTCACCCGGGCAGGGACACAGTGGCACTGCCAGTACACAGGAAGAGAGACACGCCTGCGTCGTGCCTGGGTCAGGTCTCAGAGGTCCCCCATTGCCCGGGGAGGGGCCGCAGACATACGCCCCTCTGGGCAGAGACACACAGCCTGCCGCGCCCAGCTCTTCCCAGTACAGGTGCCACGTGGGCTCTGAAATAACCACAGGGCACCTGAATGCTACAGGGAACGCTGAGTGCCCTTCATTCGACCCAGGAGGGCTGGGAGGGTGGGACCGGAGCCAAAGATCTTTATCTACATAAGCAAGAGAGGCCTGTGTCACAGCTAGGCCGCGGCCACCTGGTGGACAGGGCCCGGGCAGGCCACGGGCGGTGTCTCAGGTCATACTCCTGGGCCTGCCACTTCCTGGCTGGATGTCCTCAGGCAGGTGACTTCACCTGGCCAAGCCTCTGTTTCCTCATCTCGAGAATGGGAGGTCTCGTCATGCTTGTCCCATGGAGACATTTATACATTCTCGTTGCATATTTTTCCAATGGAACGTTCCTTTGACAGGAGTCAGTGAGATGATGCAAGTCAAGCGCCAGGCATGCCTCGAGGTATTTGGTTAAAGGTGCTGGCCTCTGGTTGGCTCGGCTCCCTGCCCTCCAGGCTCCCCCTGCGGACCGAGGGTCAGGGCACCCTGAGAGGCACCCACCCAGCCCTGCCATGTCTCTCCGTTCCTGTGGGAAGCTGGAGAGAATGTTTTCTGTTGCCATATAAGGCTGGGTCTGCTGGCCTGGGGTCACCTGCCAGGCCTTCAGGGCTTGGAGAATGTCAGCTATGTGGGGGGAGTAGGAGGTGCGCGTCCGTCTCGCCCGCTCCAGTAGTGCAGAGAATGCACAGTCACACGCACACGGGGCATGAGAGGGGTTGCCCACAGAGGAGACCCTGTCAAGTTCAGAGATCGAGGGAAGAGGCTGCGTCCAAGCGTGGCTGTTTAAACACAGGCAACTGGCTCAACCTCTCTGAGTCCCGTTTTCTAGAGCCCAAAATGCACACTCACGGGCTTAGGGTAAGCATTCAACGAGATAATGCCCAAAGCACACCTGGCGCATTGCCTGGCATATGCTAAGTGCAAGAAAATAATCGCAAAAGCTCGAGAGAAACCAAAAGAGTGCATTTCCATACAGCTCTGGGTCCACCCAAGTCTCTGCCTATTTTTACTCCTCAATCTCTTGTAATAACAACAGCTAAGGCTGAGTTGCCCTGCTGCCCTCTGGAAGCTGTCCCACCCTAGGCAGGGAAGAAAAGCCCCCAAAGGGACTGGGATGTTGGCCCTAGAAGTCCCCAGAGCTGGGCTCTGCCCCAGGCAACAGCCCCAGAGGCACCCAAGCACTTGCAGCAAGCGCGAAACCCCGTTCTTCCAGCTTCCGGCTCCTACTGGGTCACTGGGCAGCTGCTCGGTCCAGCCCCCAGAAGCCCCACTCCAGTGAAACTGAGCCCCAAAGGAAGGCCAATCTGGGCTGCTAACATGGATCCCTCTAGAATTTCCCCCTAGAACCTTCACTGCAGCCATGGCCGTGGGTGAAGCAGACTCAGACTCTCAGTCAAAGCGACTTCCTGAGTTTGCAAAGAGCTTCATCTGCCCATCTCCACTGACCGCTGCAGGGACTCGGAGCAGAGTAGGGACCGCTGCTCCCGCTTCGGGCAGGGAAGCGAACGCTCTTCCAGGCTGGGCGGCCAGCAGGGGCCACGGCAAATCTCTGCCCTGGGTTGCACTCCCTGCACCTTTAAGCCCTAAACAAACCAATGATAACAATCAGGACAGCAGCCAGCTCTCCTTATGTGCTCTACATAGATTACATCGCTGCAAAATCACAACAACCTGACTACCATTATGCCAGGTGCCGTGCCCAAGGTCACAGAGCCAACAACACTCTGCCGTCCTCTTCCCTCCCCTCGTGACTCTAAACCACGGTGAGGCCACCTTGACCTACTGCTGTGGGAAGCGGCTTGAGTTCCCAGTCTGATCCCAGAGCCTCCTTCCCCCAGGGGGCCAACAGCCTGCGCCCCGGCAGCCTGGCTCATATTGGGGTCTTAGAATGGCCTCCGGGCAGGGACAGGATGCTGGACCACAGGCTCTGCCGCTGGCTTCTGTGTGGCTTTGGCCAGAGGCTCGCTCTCTTTGGGCATTGGAGTCCCACAGCGTTTGAACATGGCCCCTTCTTCCTCATCCTCTCCAGTCCAGCGCTGTCCAGTCCAGCCCCTGAGAGGCACAGCCCCCCCCCTTTCTGAGCAAAGTCGGTCCCCCTCCCAAAACAACCCTGTAGCCCCCCCACAGTCCGGACCGCCTCCAAGGGCGGGGTTGGCATGGAAAGTCCCACACACTCAGCTCCTCTGGTCTGTCCAACTACAGGCACCTCTCCCCCATCCCCAGCTGTCTCTGGCTCAGGGTCCTGCTGGCTGTGGGTGGATTCAGCCAGCCTGGAGCCCGCCCGGCTGAGCAGCCCAGGGGGCTGTATGAGGTCAGGGTTCCAGGCTCCTGTCCAGAGGGCAAGTGCAGCCAAGACCTGAGGGCTGCAGAGTGAACTGGGAGGGAGCCCGGAAGCCTGGACCCCTGAGATTCCCAGCCAGACATCCAGGCTCTCTTTCAGCTGGGCTCAAGATGACACCAACAGGCAGGGTGAGGATGGCAATGAGGGACCCTGGGGACCCCAGCGTCCTCCACGAGATTCCTTCAGCCAGTGGAAAGAAATCAGAAAGGCTGCCTAGTTCGACACAGTCCAAGAAAGCCAAAGAGGGAATCAAGACTGCAAGCCCCCCTCCCCGCTGAAAGCCTGCTGGCCCCATCCCACAGCCTCCATGAGGGCCCTGCTGACCCCACCGGCTTCCCACTTTGGGACTCAGAGCTGGGCTCAGACTCAGTGGCCCGAGGGAACCAGCGGGGGATACCCAGCCTTGCTGCAGTCGGAAGGCCTCCGCAGTGCAGTCCGTTAAGAAGGAACCTGAGAGACTTCTAGTACCATCCCCGGGGGTCTTCCGTTGTGCCCTGGGCTAGACCAAACACACTGCATGCCTGCCCTGTCTGCGCCCTCAGGGCGACCCTGGCTCTGTACCGAGAGGTCCTCCATGCAGCCCACACTGCTGGTACCCCACGGACACCAGATCTGAGCCCCCGTCCGGCAGAACCCCAAAGCCCCTGGCTACGCTGCCTTTGAGCTCTGGCCAATCCCCGTAAAGTCTACATGCTCCTTACACAAACGTCTACGGGGCTCCCACTGAGTGCCTGGCAACGGCCAGACGGCGTTCTTTATAGAAATCCACCAGGACCCGCTCGAAGGGAGCCTTTCCTAAAAGTTGGAGCAGAAAAGAGCTGTGAGGGTGGGTGTGGGGGCCGGCAGGAGGCCAGCGTGTTCTGTGGTGGAGAGGGCACTGGCTTGTGCGCATCTGGAGCCCAGGGTGCCAAAAGCAGCCTGACCCACACTTGCTGGGCAGCCGTCTAGCCTCTCCGGGCCTCCCTTCGTCTCTCCGCTGTAAAAGCGGGACTGCTGAGAGGCATCGGGGGTCCCTTCCAGCGCCAAATCCCTGTGGCTGGTCCCAGGCGGGCTTCCGGAGAGCCCCCCGGCTGGTATCGGAGCTGCTGGCCCGGCCCTACCTCCCCAGTCTAAGAGTAACAACTTGCAACCCGAGACGCCGGGACCAGAGCAGAGTGGAGGGGGTGGAGGGGGACCTACCTGGAGTCGGAGGCACAGGCGAAGGGGCGGAGGGAGGAAATTGGGGGTAGCCCGGGGGAAGAAGTGGGACCCCAGAACGTTGGGAGCTTTGGGAACGAGCTAACGCCGCGCGGCTCCGGCGACTCGCAAGCTGCCCTCGCGGCGGGGCTAGCAGAGCGAAGGAGGAGGCTCTCGCTTACCCGGTTGATCTCGGCCAGCCTCCGCTCCTGCCGGGCTTTGAGCAAGCCGAACGCCTTCCCTCCTAGAGGAGACAAAGAGACGGCCCGGGAAGTGGGGGTCTCCCTGGGCCGCGCGCCCCCGGGGTCCGCGCCCGCTTCTTGCGCGCGCTGCAGACCCCGCCATGCTCCAGGGGCACGGAGGTGGCAGGCGGGGGCAGAACGCGCGCGGGCCGGGGCACGCGGGACAGCGCGCAGGGGGCGGGGCAGGGCTGTGGGACAGCGGCGCCTACCTTGAAACCTGTTGCTGACCGCGACCGACATGGTGAGCACGGGGCTCCCGCCGGCTCGGGGCTGCACGACCGCGGCTAGGAACGGGAAGGAGGGACGGGCGCCCGGTCGGAGTTCCCGCGGCGTGTGGCGGCAGGACTGAGGGGCGGAGGGAAGGCGCGGGCGGCCGGACACACCCCTCCCTCCCCTGCGGCCCGCCCTCTTCCCTCCCGCCGCCGCCGGGCTGCCGGCCTCAAAGCGGCTATTATGCGGGACGCGGAGCCCGCCGCACACCCCTCTGCTGGAGGACGCGGAAAATGCACCACGCGGGGACCGCCCTCTCCGCTCTTCCCGGGACCTCCACAGCCCCTTTCCCGCTTCGGGCCGCGGCTTCCGCGTAAACAGAACGCGGACGATCTTAGTTCTCACTCTCTGCGTGCTTGCAAAAAGCAAACGCGAGTGGCAGCGGCACGTAGTGATCGCGCCACGAACTGAGGCCGCTACGTTACTATCGCCCGCTGCGCAGCGCGCACTTTCAGAAGGAGGCGTGCTTTCCCAGCACTCATTCCTAACTCTTGAAAGAAAAATATAAAACCGTTTAGTTTTGTTTGAGGAGGGGGGGGTGGTCTAATGACAAGGTGCCACTGGGACATCAGCGACACTAAGTCAATTAGAATGAGTTCGTGTTTTGTTAATAAAACCTATTTCTTGAGCACTCACCGTGCACTGGGCACTTTGCCAGATCAGGAGGGGCTACATTTGTTAAGTCATTTATTCTCAGAAGTCTCTGAAACAGGACCGGCACTCCCACCTCCCAGGTGAGCAAAGCCAGGTGGTGGGCGCTAGGATCGCCAGCCCACCTGGGTGACACATCAAGCTTCTGCCTCCAGGGAGAGTGGCCCCCAGGGTGCAGGAACCCAGGACTTGTAGCAGGCTGACGGGGGAGTTTCCTGCCCAGTTCAGGTCATTTCTGAGACTGAAAGGGGGCACTCCTAACAATTACGCTGAGGTCACAGGTACAGACAGGGACTTTCCTGGGCAAACAGCGCACCCGGTCACCAGTAATCCACCCCCACCCTACACACACACACACACACACACACACACACACACACACACACTGGATTGGATCAGGAATCCTCCTTCCCCACGAGGTTTTGGATCTGGCCAAACTGTGTGACTCGGGCGAGGCACTTGACCTGTTGGAGCCTTAGCTTCCTGATCTGCAGAATGGAGGAAAGAGCACCTCTTACCAAGCTGGGGGCTGTTACAGCTCATTGCTTTCAGGGGCTTAAGCAGATAATAAGAGCTCAGAGGGAAAACGGGCTCAGGACTTATAACCCTCGGCTGACGGGAGAAATTCTACCTGCAGGTCAGAGGGGAGAGCTCACTCAGGGCAAAGCCCTTCTCGCTCACTCCCAGAGCCGGCTCAGGTGGCCTGTTGCCCCAGTCAGTTGGGCTTATTGGCCCCATCAGCCATTCTGCAGGGCAGGGGCGACCCCACCTTCCACTGCTCAGCTGCTGGGCTGCATTGCTAGCCAGATGTTCAACAGCTGCCACATTCCACCCAGCGCAGCCCCACCTCTGGGGCCAGAGAGCCTGGCTATGCAACAGCAGGCATGACCGGCCCGCATGAGTCACGAGATGTCAGGCCTGAGGTACGTCACTGTGGAATGGCGAGGAAGCCTGTTCTCCACCCAGCAGGGACGCTGGGACTAGGCTTGAAAGATCCCAATTTAGCGCCAAGAGCAGACACCACCAGGAGGCCGTGTACCTCTGTCAGCAGAGGAGCCGGTGGGGGGAAGGGGGAAGCGGGGCCTGGGGGCACCAGACCCTGCCCCAGAGGTCTTCAGAGAACCCCCATCTCCTTGGCACCACGTGCACCAGGCACCAATCATCAAACAGACTGTGCAGTAGCAGCCTCCTGTTTCGACCTCCCTGCCCTCCGTCCCCCCTCCCAAATCTACCAGGTCCCTCCACAGGGCATTGATGTGTCCACCGCAGCCCCCGCACGGCCGCCCTGCCTCGGCTGGTTTCCAGCTTCTCTTACGGAGGAACACACCTCTTCTCTGAGTGCCCTTCCCCAGCAGGTTGGTGGGGGCACACCCAGCTCTCATTCCAAGTCCTTGGACACAGGGACCCTTGTTGTTCCGAGCAAGAGTCGGGGGGCGGGGACCTGGCCCGAGCTGGGCCGCCTTCCCTGGAAAGGCGGAACCTGGGCAGTTTCCAGTCGTTCTGGCTGTGGATTTGACCTGAGGGCTTGTGACCTTGGGTGCCATGGTGGATGGAGCAGAGGGAGCATCTTCTTTCAGCAAGTGCAGGAAACGCAAAGGAAGCTGCTCCACAGGGAGACCAGACCGCAGTGCACAAGGCGGGGCCGGAGGCAGAGGCCAGGGGAGAGGACGGCTGCTCACCCCCAGCCCAGCAGTCTGGGAGGCCACTCCAGCCCCGGGCGGCCTCTGAGGCCTGGCAGCCCTTCCCACTCCAAGATTCCAGGAGACCCTCCCATGTCCTCCGAACCTGAACTCCCTTGAACCAACTCCATCCGGGCCTAATTGGCAAGGGCCCTGTGAGCTCCATAGTCTTGCCCGCGCAACCTGTGTTTCTGGAGTGCCCTGTGCTGGCCCAGCCCCTCCTTGCAAACCCTGGGCTGTTGCCCACCCTCCTGCCTGGAATGTTCCCCTGTCTCCCTACTCTCCGGGACCTGACCCAAAGCCCTCTCCCTCCTCCTCAATGGTGTCCCTCCCTCAGCCTCTCTCTGCTGCTGGACACTTGGTTTTGAGTTCATTCCCTGCCTCAGTGTCTTCAGACGGAGCTCCAGCAGTCAGCTGAGGGCCTCTCAGCACCCCGCCCTTCAAACTCCCCAGCCCCTCGACTTTGCCTGATAGCAGAGAGCAGATTTTCCCTGGAGCAGAGGGGAGAGGGTAGGCGCCTTGGTCTCAGGACCCCAGAAATATCCCCCCAGTGGGCTCAGCTTTTGCCACGTTCCTACTGCTGTGTGTGGGCCCAGATGGACTGATGCACATCCTTCTTCCCACTCCCTGGGCACTGGGTGTGTCACGCACCTGGGGTGTGCCCTGTGTGTGTCCCCTCAGCCAGGGTCCCTGCTGCCAGCAGCATGGGAGGACCAAAGGCATACCACCCAGCTAGTAAAGAGGTCCTTTATTTCCACATTAAACAGAATTTGACTGCTGCTGTCTGTCCCCCCTGCTGGGGGCAGACAAGCTGTGGGAGGGGCCCGGGTCCTGCGGTCCCACCCTCCCGGTGCCAAGGCCCTGCCGTCTGGAGGAGGGCCCAGGGAAAGGGGAGCAGCGGTGGCGGGGGCGGGGAATGCCAGGGAATCCTGGGCAGAGGCTGCAGGGGGGCCTGGCCACAGGGGAGTCCCCAGCGGGACAGACTGGAAAGGCAGCCAGGCCTCCGTGCCCAGTCCAGCCGAGGCCTCCCTCACCGCAGGTAGGGCCGCAGCGCCTCAGGGCCGGTTTGGGAAGTGTCGGTCAGTCAGAGGCCTTCCGAGGTCAGCGGGGTCACAAAGGGGAGCTCCCTGCTGCCTGAGCCCCCTGACCCCAGTGCCCTCAGGCCCTTGAGGCCCAGCTCTTCGGACAGGCCACAGGCTGAAAGCGAGGGGCGCCAGGACCCTGAGAACGAAGTATTCCAAGAAGCCAGTGGCCCTGGCCCGGGAGCCCTGGGCCTCGGTTTGATGAGCCCCTAGGATCTCGGGTTTCTTGGCCCGTCTGTCCCTTGGCTGTGCAGAGCTGCTGTGTATGTGTGTAGGGGTGACAGGGGTGGGACAGAGGGCAGCTCTGGGACTGGGGCTCTGGCTCTTGCTGAACCCACCCTGGGTCTCAGCCTCCCAGGTACCGAGCCGGCCTGGGCCCTGCTTCCAGGAGAGAGTGTGAGCATGTTAGTGCCACAGTGTGTTCAACGCAACTCCCCGGCGTCCAGAGGGTGTGCAGCACACAGTGGCGCTCAGTAAGCAGCTGTGCATGGATTGTACTGTGTGTGTGGGCACAGGTGGACTTGTGCACGTGTGTGTACCACGCCCACAGGCATGTGTCCACAACGTGTACATGTACTGTTGACACTGCGGTGTGCGTGTCCACATGTGCATGGCGGGGCGTGTACACAGGGCTGAATGCTGAGCATACTCGCCTCGGGGACCGAGAATGCACACTGACTCCTGCTGGGGGGGTGGGTATGGGCGTGGACCCAGAGAGCCTGTGTTCCCTTGGAGAACTCGCAGCAGCAGCCTCTGGGTGCACTGGTGGGTGCGGTGCGTGTTCTGGGCCGGGGTGCTTACTGCCAGCTGGCACAGCTCTCGGGCAGACTCTGCAGGATGGCCTCCAAGTTCTGCTTGTCAGCACGGACCTCGGCGAGGTCGCTCTCAAAGCCCTGGATCTGCAGCTCCTGCCGCTCAGACTCCTGCTCCAACAGCCTCAGTTTCGCCTGCAGGGACCCGGGTGGGCCCAGCCGCAGCCTCAGGCGCTCCAGTGCTTGCTGGGTCTCGTTCAGGGCCTGGGCTGGCGCTTGATGGGTGTCCAGTGTCCCTGTAGAGCGGCGGAGAGCCTCAGCGTGGGCCAACTCCCTGCCGTCCCCAGGAGCTGGTTCAGCCCCCACCCCAGAGGCCCTTCCCAGTCCAAACCTCCCAGGATTCCGACTGCCCACGCTCCACCGGGAAAGCAAGGGACCGGGGGGTGGGGGGCAGTGTGGGGAGGACTGGATCTGGTACCCCGCCAAGGTCATGTGCCAACTTAATGCTCCCCCTGACAGGTGGCACTGTGGACGACTGTTGATTTTTGTCATTGGTATTACTACTATTGTTTAAAAAAAGAAGGCCTTGGGTGAATGCTAGCCCCAGTCTCTCCATCTGTAATACAGTGGTGCGTGCAAGGTCCCCATGATGCCAGCTGGCTCCCATGCACCACATCACATCGCCAAAAGCACACCTCTATGGGGACCTCTGGCACTGGGTGCGGGCGGGGGTGTGGGTGGACATGGGGTCTCTGGCTTCAGAAGGAGCGCTCGGGAGGCAGACCTGGGAGCGGACGGCCCGGCCTAGCCCTGGCCCCGCATGGGCAGCTCTATTTCTCAGGGGGGAGGACTTCGGGGAGCCTCCCCAAGAGTAAAACTGAGGGTGGGGCCCGGCGTTCACATGTGAGCTTTGTGGGGACATGGCACGGAGTCCGCAGGCTGCCTGCCCCGCCCGGCCCTCGTCACTAAAGGTGGCATTCAACAGGAAGACAGCTCAGCATGGTAAGAGTGGCAACGATGAGGAAGTAAGTTCTAAATGGCTTCTTTTAAACCCACGGGATCTCACTGGGCCCCAGGGCCTCGAATTTCCTGGGCAACGAAGGCTTCATGAAGGGCAGGCAGCTGCAGCAGCGGGGGCCCGGGGCAGGAAGAGGCAGAGCGGGCTGAGCTCTGATGTCTGAGCAGGTCCTGCTCCCAGCAAAGACCTGGAGAGGCCCCACTGTCCCCCAGAAAGTCCAAAAAGCCTGGCCTTCAAGGAGATTCTGAACTGGGTTACAGCCTCCATTCTACCCGCCTACATGAGGCTCCCAGGGGCGGGGGCAGGGGTGGGGGCCGGGTGGTGCTGCCACGAATGGATGAACGACAAGGACAACAGCTGGAAAGGTTTACCCTCACAGAGCTCACAGGAAGACCCCGAGGGGCCCCCAGGCCCCAGGGGGTCAGGGCCCAGCCTCGGGCCTCCTTACCCAGCCTAGCAAGCAGCTCAGACAAGGCCTTGATGTCCTTCTCCAGGGAGGTGCGCGATGCTCGGATCTGCCGCTGCGTCTCGCTCAGCCCGGCACCCACGTTCTGGAAGGAGGAAGGAGGCAGGAGGAAAGAAGAAGGAGGAAGGAGGAAGAGTCGGAGCCTGGCTCCTGCTGGCTCTGGGGCCAGGAGGAACAGGGCAAAGGCCTGGGCCCAGGTACCTGCTCAGCTTCCTCCAGCTCCTGTCTCTGCGCTCTTGAGGCCAGCACCTGCCGGGAGGCCTGTTGCAGCGTCGCCCGCATCTGGCTGGACAGACGGCTGGCGTGGCGGCGTTCCTGCTCCCCCTCCCTCAGCAAGGCCTTGGCGCGCTGCGATGGGTGACACAGTGCAGAAGAGGGTGAACACAGCCTGTCCTTCTAGAGGTAAAGACCGCAACGGCAGTAACACCAGCAGGTGTGACAGAGTCAGCGAGCACTGCGGAGACACCCGTCCATTAGAATTGGGTCCCCATTAAAAAAGAACAGCCTGGAGGCGTGGGGAATAAGGCCACACAGACCTACGGGTGAGTCCTCCTCATGTGATTTAAGTTACTGATGCAGCTAGACCTCAGGTTCCTCATCTGTCCCACGGGGACAGCCATGACGCCTGTTTCTTGAAGAATCAACAGGGTCACCCACATGAGGCTCCAGAGCTCAGAGCCTGGGACCCACAGAGCCCTTGGTAAATGTGGAATAGGCGGCACTGCATCCCGGCAAGGAAGGGGCAGATCTGCCAGGGCAGCTCTTAAATGACAGTTCTCCCACAGGGACACCATCGTCATCACATCTGTGGCCCTGACCTTGGCACTGTTCCTGGCCAACAGCTCGGCTTCCTTGCCCTTTTTCTTGGCACTGGAGGAGACAGGTGCTGCATTTCCCAGCATCCTCTCCGCCTGCTTGGTCTTCTTTCGCGCATCCGCGAGGAGCCTGCCGCGGATGACGCCGGCCTTCCTTCTCAGCACAGCCTGGTCCTTGGGCCGAGGGAACTGCGGCTTCATTCCTGCAAAGCCGGCCGAGGCTGTCAGAAGGGCCTGGCGCATGGCTGGGGAGCCTGCCAGTGGCCCGACCAGCCCTGGACCCTCAGACAACATGAACGGAGGGCGAAATGCAAGCGATCCCAGGGTGGAGGGGCAGGAGGGGGAGGGCAAACAAACAAGTGAGACATACTGCCCAGTGAATTTAAAGATTCATATTATATTATGGCCCTGGCTGGTGTGGCTCAGTGGATTGAGCACCCGGTCGCTGGTTCCATTGCCAGTCAGGGCACATGCCTGGGTTGCAGGCCAGGTCCCCAGTAGGGGGCGCTCAAGAGGCAACCACACATTGATATTTCTCTCCTCTTTCTCCCTCCCATCCCTTCTCTAAAAATAAATAAATAAAATCTTGGAAAAAAAGAAAAAATAATTTAAAAATAAAGATTCATATTATGATACTTATTAAAGTCACAGATTACACAGTGGTCAATGCGTGGGCCACTATTGGGGAGGGGGAGCCACAGCACACTACACAGCAGAATCCATTGAGCTCTTTGTTTACAGGTGTGACTTATTTTTTTTTTTAAAGATTTTATTTGTTTATTTTTAGAGAGAGGGGAAGGGAGGGAGAAAGAGAGGGACAGAAACATCAATATGTGGTTGCCTCTTGTGCACCCCCTACTGGGGGCCTGGCCCACAACCCAGGCATGTGCCCTGACTGGGAATCAAATGTGCGACCCTTTGGTTCGCAGGCTGACACTCAATCTGCTGAGCCACGGCAGCCAAGGCTTATGTACTACCTATTCCTGAAAAGGCTTTGAGGTACTCTATAGCAATAAATAAATCAAGTTGGACCATTAAAATGAAAAATCGAGGGCCACCTGTAACTGGCAGGGAGGTAGATAAGAAAGGGAAGAGGAGGAGTGAGAAGTGCCAGAAAATTATGATAATGACATTGCAGGTACTAAATGCCGTATATACCACTGAGCTTCCTAGCAGCCAAGACAAAAAGGGAAATACAATTCACATAGGTTTTATTATCTTACAAGAAGTAGTTTCCTTGTGTAAAAAAGAGAGGGAGACTGTTTCCTTTCCTTTCAGACAAAATTATAAGGGAAATTTATCTTACCGAGTACTGGTTACAGTAGACAAAGTCAAATTTTAATAGGAATCAAGCCTTCTAATCTTTGTGGGTATCTCTTGACATAATTCCTTTACGAAGATAACCCAGAAATTAGATCTACTTTGCTTCTTCTACACAAAATTGATGGCTGTAAAAGCGTACTTTGCGGAGTCCTAATTCTACAGGGGGTTAAAAAATGCCAGGGAGAAATGTCCATGGAGTTTAAATCACGTGAACAGGTTTCCTTCCGGCAGGACTTCTCGGAGCCTTTGCTCTCCTAAGGTGGACGCTGTAGGCCTCAGAGGGTGCGAGAGCACACGCATTTCCTAAACTTACTGGAACACAAGCCCTCTCCCGGGACAGCGTGCGGCAGGCCAGGGGCGGGAGCACACCCTGGGGAAGGCTGCGCCACAGGCCATTCGGCCAAGTTTTCTTTTTTAAAAAACAAATTTTTTCCCCAGCATTTCTGTATATAATTTTTTTAGAAGATTTTATTTATTTATTTTTAGAGAGGGGGAAGGGAGAAAGAGAGAGAGAGACGTCAGTCAGTTGCCTCTTGCACACCCCCAACAGGGGACCTGGCCGGGAACCCAGGCACGTGCCCTGACTGGGAATCGAAGCAGCCACCACTTGGCTCACAGGCTGGTGCTCAATCCACTAAGCCACACTAGCCAGGGCCCATTTAGACAAGTTTTCTGCCACCCTGAATGCCAGCTGAGCACAGGCCAACTGGTGGTAAGAGAGGATGTCTCTGGAAAGAGGTGGGAATGGGATAAAGAACCCAGCTTAGAGGTTGGAGGTGCATCCTTGTGTTGATTGCAAAGCAGTGGCAGGGAGGCAAATTTCCATTTAGTGCCTGCAAGAACTTTCTTTTTCTCAGAGCCATCCAACAATGAGAAGGTGATACCTTGTGAGGTAGTGAACACACCATCATTAGAGGCAAGTAAGCTAAGGTTCAATGAGTCCCCTGTCTGGTGAGGGGGTTGTGGCACATGACTTTAGGACCTCTTATAATTCTGATGTTCTAAAATCCTAATATTCCATCATTACATATCATTGAATTTAGAGACAAGCGCACACAACCACGCCTTTCCCACCAGAAGTCCCCTAACTGATGGGTCCCCAGGACTTCAGAGTGTGGAGGAATCTAGAGAACAGGTGGCGTTGCCCAGTTCACCCTCTGCCCAGAGGCTTGGAGCCCGCGGCTGGAGTTACATCTCTTACAGGCAGTGGGTGGGACTGGGAGGGAGGCTGCAGAATCAATGTGATGGTAGAGACCTGACTTCTGGTCTCAGACCCTAAGAGGCATCGGGGGCTCAGGGTGTGTTCCTGCCTTATCCAGCTCACTGGGACAGAGAGCCATCCATAAAGGGTGAGGTGGCTTCCCTCTGGAGCAAAGAGGACGTCACAGGAGCCCACAATACAGGGGGTCACCAAGGTGAAGGTGGATAATGCTGGCTGGTTTCTATTCGGCTCAGCTCTGATCCAGGGATAGATGTCACTTCCTTTCCTTGGTCTATCCATCTGTAAAAGGGGGGCATTTAGTCTCATTTTCCTAAAGCTCAACAAGAGACCTGGACTGGCATCGCCCATACCCCCTTCTGAAGAGAAACTCTGTGTTTCTCTGTAGCCCCAACTTAACACTGGACCACAGTAACCACATTTGTCACAAGTAACGGGAGCCCTGGCCAGAGCGGACTAGACTAGGACCGGATGGCCGATGGCATCAGATTCCCTTCCCATGTGGCTCCAAGGGGCTCTGCCAATGAGGACGGACGGCCACGTGGGCAGGTACCTGGTGAGAAGTGTGTGAGGTGCAGAAGGAAGAGCAGCCACGGGAAAGGTCCCAGAGGAGGGAGCTGTTCGCTTGGCCAAAGCCCACATGACTGGACTCCTGTCCCCTGCAGCCAAGCCTGTTCAGGGGGCTGCCAGGGGCACTTGTACCTCAGTGAGTCTAGGGCTCAGCAAGGCATGCGTACCTTCCAGGTCAGCCAGCAGGGTCCTGGCCCCCATGACGGTCACTGCGGCAGCCTGGACAGAGGAGGAAGCCCGGCTCAGGGCGGCTCTGGCCTCATGTTGCAGCTGGAGAGAGAAGGGAGGGGCTGGGCAGGTGGCATCGAGGTGCGCTGCCTGGAGTCTGGCCAGGCGGGCACCGCACCCACCCATACTAGGTCCCAAAACATCCCCCAAACTCTGACCATTAATTATGCTGTTTGCCAGGAATATCTGGTTTGTTTTATTATGCAAATATTAATCCCCGAATCTCTCTCCCAAGAAGTTACCTGTCCTGGAAAAGCCTGAAGGAATACAAACATGACAACTAAATGGAGGAAGGACAACCAAAGACTCCTTTTTCTTTTTTTTAAAAAGATTTTATTTATTTATTTATTTCTAGAGAGATGGGAAGGGAGGGAGAGAAACATCAATTAGTTGGCTCTCGCACGCCCCCTTCTGGGGACCTGGATGGCAACCCAGGCACACGCCCTGACTGGGAGTCAAACCAGCAACCTTCTGGTTTACAGGTCTGCCCTCAATCCACTGAGCCACATCAGCCATGGCCGAATATTTCTTTTCCGAACATTGCTGTATCTCAAATAGCAAATCTGTTTATTACGCAACTTTTAACTTAGAAAATCAGCTTCTTCCCCCTGGTCACTAAACAAGACCAGACACAGAATATGGGTTTGATGGATGAACAGGTACACAAAATGTGATTCATCCATGCAATGGAATATTATTCAGCCATAAAAAGGAATGAAGTACTGATACACGCTACACTGTGGATGAACTTCAAAATCATGGTAATTGAAAGAAGCCAGACACAAAAGGCTACATATTGTATGGTTCCATACGTGAAGTATCTAGGATGCATAAATCCACAGACAGAAAGCAGATGGATGGTTGCCAAGGGCTGGGGGGCGGGGAGGGGAGGGAGAGCGAGGAGCGACTGCTTAACAGTCACAGGGTTTCCTTTTGGGGCGATGAATGTTTTGGAACTAGACGGAGGTGGCGGCCGCACGACACTGGGAAGGCGCTAACTGCCACCACACTGCACACTTAAAAATGGTTCGTTTTGTGTTATGTGAATTTCAGCTCAATAAAAAATAATGAATAAATAACATGGTGCTGACTGGTGTGGCTCAGTGGGTTGGGTGTCATCCCGTACATCAAAATGCCATGGGTTTGATTCCCGGTCAGGGCACATGCCTGGGTTTTGGGCGAGGTCCCCGGTTGGGGGTGTGCAAGAGGCAACGGATCAATGTTTCTCTTGCACATTGATGTCTCTCTCCCTCTTTTTCTCCCTCCCTTCTGCTTTCTCTAAAAATAGATGAAGACTACTAAATAGATAGATGATAGATAGATAGATAGATAGGTAGATAGATAGATAGATAGAAAGAAAGAAAGAATGGTTTTGAAGAGCCATGAAATGCTGCCCTGGAGCCCACGTGTCTCAGTCTGACTCTGACCGCTCAGCTGTGTGGGAAGGGGGGTGGAGGGGGCAGGGAGGCGCTGTGGGGGGCGGGCACGACGCTCTGGGCTCCATCCCAACCCTGCCATGGCTCGCAGAGACCCAGGGAGGCCCCTCCCTCCTTGGCATTCCTGCTCCGGATAAGGGTGATGGACCAGATCAGGGGTGCCACCCTGGGGCCCTCCACACAGCTCAGGGCCCCCAGTATGTGCTAGGCTCAGGGCCCAGCTCTTCAGAGGCTCTCTTCCCATGCACAGCCTTATCCCTATTCTGTTTTAAAAAGGGAAAACAAGGATGGCCCCGGAGAAGGCCTTTCCATGATCCGCGTGGGGATCTGAGTAACCTCGGCGGCTCAGTTCGCCGCACCCCGTCGTGCGGCTGCCTCACTCGGACACTGGGCCTGTGGTGAGTCAGCGAAAACGCTGACGGAAGGCGGATCTGTGCACGGGACACAGGGGGATGCTTTGTGCTCTCTTTCCACCCTTTCTGCAAGTCTAAATTTTTTCCCCCAGTGTAGGCTCAATTAACCCCATAATTCTGCTTGAATTTTCTGATCGTTTAACACTGTCTCCACTCTGGGCTGCAAATGCCCTACTGCGTGGTTTAGTGCTATGTGCAGAGTGGACGCTCTATTAATATTGGGCAGGTGAACCAATGAATGGAAGAACGAATGAATTAGACCCACCCCAGTGCAACTAAGGCTGAATAAGGGTGGCAGGCATGGCTCTGGGTGCTGCTGTCTGTCTATCCTGCTCTCTGTCTGTCTATCCTGCTCTCTGTCTGTCCACCCTGCCTCCTACCCTTGCTGACACTGAGCTTCTCTGGAGTTTGGGGGGGAGGTCCTGGAGGGAGGAAAAGGACAGCTCTGGTCTTTGCCCCTTGTGCCCCTGCAGCCCCACCCCCAGATCACCGCTGGGGCAGCCTCAGCCTCCTCCAGGTGCCCGCCTCAAAGGACCAAAGCCCACCTGTGTGAAGGGCTCTGTCTGGTGCAGCGCAGCGTGGGCAGCCGCCTGGAGGGCCCGGGCAGCCTCCGTGACCTCACGCTCCCTGGAGGTGACCGTCTTCTCTAGGGCCTGCACCTTCAGGCTCAGGTCCCAGGTCCCAGACTGCTGAGGCTGCAGAGAGACGGAGGGCTCAGGCAGGGCCTGGCAGGAAGGCCTGCGGGGCAGGTCCTCTCCTGGGTGAGAGGTGCCAGGGGGCAGGGGCAGCGGGAGTAGGGTCATGCGGACAGAGGGAAGCAGAGGGGCGAGGCTCAGGGTCAGACCTGTCTCCTGAGGCCTGGATTCCAGCCCCACCAATCTCTAGAAGCCTCAGGCAAGTCAGCTGACCTCCCAGACCTGCATTTCCTTCCCCAGGTTCACAATGACTTAGCCGAAACCTTGGGCTGGTGTGCTTCCCAGTGCACACCCTCTGGGCTCCAGGGCAGCGCCCGCCGCCCCCCGCCACCCCTGTGCAGGTGCCGCACGTCATCTGGCCGCAGCATGTCTGGGAAACCAGCACTCAGGGCCAACGCATTACCGCCTGCGCATCTCTTCACACCCCGGTGGGCGCAAGCAAAGACACCCCCCCAAAGCAGCCTGGGCTGGTCAGTCTGGCTCACGGTTTGCCTCTAGTGTGTCTGTATAAGCTTAGGCTTCGTTCAAAGTTCAGTTCCCGAGTTTGGGGATTTCAGGGTCACTGAGAAGCCATGATGCTGATTTATCTTGATGTGATGAGTGCAGGGTGGCAGGGACAGAGGGGACGAGGCTGACACGCACTAGGGGCCACCTTGTGCATTACTGACCGATGCCCCAAACCCCGCCTCCTCGTGGACCTAACCCAATGGGAGAGCTCCACCTGACAGACAAGTGAGGCACAGGGAGGCAGAGCCCTTGACCAAGGTCTCGGCGGGAGCCTCGGAGCTGGGACTGATCCCGAGTCCATCCGGTGCCATTGCTAATGCCACCGGGATGAGGAGGAGCCCCGCCTTGATATTATTATTGTGATCGACAACCAAGATCGCAGGCGGCAGAGCCCTGACTGTGCCAGGTGGGCGTCCTGCCAAGCCCTGGAGGCGGATTATCTTGTTTTTTATCAACCCCTTGGGAGTTAAAAATAAGCCCCATCATCTGCCTCTGCCTGGCCCACACGGCTTTCCCGGGTGCCACGCTCTCCCCTGTCCCCACCCCGTGTAGAGGGCCAAGGACGCCGCCGTGCTGACCTGTGCTGTGGGGGTAGCCAGCGAGGTCAGGTGCCGGGCTGCTTCAGCACCAACTTGGTGCGCGGTGGCCAGCGCCCTCTCAGCTTTGGGCAGCACCTGCGCCACAGCCGCGCCCAGTGCATTCTGGGCCGCCTGGACCTCCTGGTACCTGAGGGGAGACGGCGTTGGAATGGCCCCAGGAACAGGGTGCAGGGCCTTCCTTCCCATCGCTGTCCTGCGCCCCCTCCCCCAGCCATTGGTCTCTCAAGGCCTCTTCCAGCTCCCCAGGCAGAGCTTCCCTGCCGCGGCCTCAGAAGCAGCCGCCACTCTGCCGATTTCAGACAAGTGGAAACGGCAGTAGAGGGACCGCATTCTTGTTTCTCTGTTCCCTCAGTTCAGTCACGCGTCTCTGAAGGGCTCACACTTGGTTTCCACTTGAGAATCATGTGTTCTGCAAATGTTTGGCTCCTCTGGATCAATCGTGAAGGGGAATGTGCTTGGCATCCGGAAAGGGGCAGCAGTCCAGGCTGGCGACCTTGGGCGACCTTGGGCATGGAGACCCCGGGGCTGCATGATTGCTCCATGGCCCTTCAGCCCTGAGGTGCTGTGATCCAGCGGTCACCAAGCTTTCTGGTAACAGGGACCAGTTTCGTGAAAGACAATTTTTCCACGGTTGTGGGGGGTGAGAGGGGACAGGGGAAGACAGGAGACGGACCTCGGTGGTAATATAAACAGAGCTTCGCTGGCTCACCTCCTGCTGTGCGACCGGTACCAGTCCGTGGCCTGGGGGTCGGGGACCCCTTCTGTAATCAACCAACTAGAACGGCTTTCCTGTCCTGTCCTGTCCAGCTGTCCACACTGACCCCCGCCCAGCTCCAACGGCCATGGGCACTGCTGGGGTGGTGACCCCTACCTGGCGCCCTCCCACCCCTCCCCCATTGTCTGAGAGCCAAGACCCCCAAGAATGCGGAGTGGGTCATGAGACCTCCCCCAGCCATGCTGGTTGGCTCAGGACTGACCACCTGATCTGAGCTGGGCCACGCCCATCTAGGAAGTCCACTTCGGGCTCGGGCTGACCTCAGTGGGTCTCCGCTGGCCCTTTGACTAAGAGGGCAGTAGAGGGGCCACCCACAGCAGAGAAGTAGAGGCTAAGGAGAAGCTGGTGCCAGGGAGAAGCTGCCTCGGGGGCCTGGGGTGGGCCTGGGGTGGGCCTGGGGTCGCTGCAGGGAAGAGGGGGCCTTCCTGGTTCAGGGGGTTGTCCCTTCTCTCAAGCAGCAAAGCTGCACCCCCACACATGAGTGGGTTCTTATGGCACCACCCACTGGTTCCAAGACCCCAGGCATCCCGACCACCTGTAGAGACCGGCAGGGAAAGGAGGCCAGTCCTGGAACCAGCAGCCGCTGGCCAGGCCCCTCTGACTCCAGGAGGCCAATCCAACCTCCTGCCTACACCTGGGAGGCCTCACCTGTCCTCTAGCTCCCGCTGAGCCTCCAGGGCCGCTCTGCCCTCCGCCAGACTCCAGAGAAGCGAGTAGCAGGTGTGGGAGGTGAGCAGAGCCCTCTGAGCCGTGGCCTTGATCTTGGTGGCGGTGTCCTTGTGGCTGCATGAAAATACCCACCGACGGTGGCCAAGAGCCCACAACAAAGGGGGGCCTTGGCCCCAAACCCACACCCCCCATGGCCCGGGCCTCTGGCCACCCCAGAGTACAGCCAGGCTCTCTGCTGGCCGCACAGCAGACTGACAGAGAGTGGACGTGCCCCCGTTCCTGTTTATATACGCAGTTTATGCCTGTTGTCCTGGCAGAATGAGAAATAGGGCCCTTTACCACACGGGCTAGCTCGGCTTGGACACTAAATCTATACGGTCACCCTAATAGAGACAGCATGGGAGAGGGCGGTCGAGGGAGCCTGGGTCTGACTCCCCACTCTCTCACCTCCAGGCTGTGTGTCCTTAAGCAAGTCCCTGACGCTGCTTTCTCATCTGTAAAATGGGTCTGAAGTCCCTAGAGTACAGCTGAAGGGGAAAGCTGCTGTGGATGCTGTGTTTTTAGGACCTTAAGCTACTTCTTAAAGGCAATGGATAAACAAAATGTGTCACGTCCATACAACGAATCATAGTTGGGTGTAAAAAGGGGTAAAGTACTGGTATGTGCCACACAGGGGTGGATCCTTGCAGCCATTCTGCGAAGGAGAAGAAGCCAGATGCTAAAGACCGTACACTATGATTCCCTGCATGTGAAATGTTCAGGATAGGAAAACCCATAGAGACAGAAGTAGGTTGGTGGCTGCCCGGGGCTGGGGACATTGGAGAGAAATGGGGACACGTGCCTAGCAGGTGCACGGCTTGCACTGGGGTGACGACAATGCTCTACAACTGACTGCACAGCTCTGAGAATGCACCGAAAACCACTGAATTGAACTCTGTGAGCGGCTGGACTTTGGGACAGGCCAATTTTATCTCCATGTAGCTGTTACTTTATAAAAGACAGTAGATGCTCTCAGATGCCTTTGGTCGGCCAAGGGGCCTCTGGTCCCCACCCCTACATCCCCAAGGGGCTCACGCTGTCCTCCCCACCTGTCTTGCCCATGGTGGCGACCCCTCCCCCCCGACCAGCAGCTCTTGTCCTTGTTTGATTCCAACTCCTGGAGCGGGGGGACCTCAGGGGGGCTGATCCTGACCCTGGAACCCCCAGAAGAAGGACTGGGCTCCCTTCAGAGAGGCATGGGCGGGGCCCGGGGGCTCACCTCCTGGCGAGGACACGGGCCTCTGTGGCCAGGTCGCTCCAGTTGGTGGGCTGGCCGGGGACTTCCTGAGGAATCACCTTTAGAGAAAAGAGGCACAGAGTCCAGAACTGATGGCTCACCCTTGAGGGGCCAGGGGGTCACCTGGCCAAGTTACTGGGCAGGACCGGACCGTGCCAGTCACTTCAGAGATGCTCTAACTCAGCACCGGGGGAGCGAGCAGAGCCCTGGAGCGTGGAAATGAGAGGAACAGCACCTCCTGCTGGCTGGGCATGCACTGCCCGCTTGGACGATGCCTCGCCCTCTGCACGTGTCACCTCGCTGGACCAGCGGAGGGGGTTCTGAGGGTCCCCCATGTTGGCAGGTGGGGAAATTGCGCTTCCCAACAGGGGAAGGAGACCTGCCCCCGGTCACCAGGTCAACAGCACCGAGCCCAGGCTCAGTGTGGGGAGGGGACCCCCCAAGGTACCAGAGACGCTAGGACAGCAGCGGCGTGCCGAATCTCCTCCTCCGAGGACTCCAGCGTCGCCTCCACATCTGCCAGCTGCAGGCAGGTCTTCTCGGCTCCGGCCTGGCCACAGCGGGTGCCCCTGCTCAGCGCCTGCAGCGGCTCCCGGGCAGCCTTCACGGCGCCCTCGAGGCTGGTCACCCGCACCAGGAAGGCTTCCCGGAACCCTGCAGGGGCCCAGGGGATCACAGAGCGATGGAGCTTTCACATTAGAGCCCCCACCCTCGGGGGACCCCCCCGACCCTCCACTCTTCCAGGCGCAGTTTGACTCTGGCACCAGGTCCCAGCACCCCCAGTCAGTCTCCGAGGGAGAGTGGCCCTGTTTCACAGAGGCTGAGGCTGAGGCCCAGGGACCCGAGGGCCCACACGGGAGGCCAGCCGCAGGCAGGGACCTGGCAGGGGCCCAGGCCTCCACGGCGACAGCAGGCAATCCCTGAACCTGGGGCCTCGAGCCAGCAGCGTCATCTGCAGCGTGGCTCAGCATGGGCGCTGCTACACGCGGCACCTGGGAGATCCCGTTTGGATAATTAGTTTGCTAACAGGTGCTCAGCTCACCTATATCTGGCTGCTAAAGGAGCCTAGGTACTCATGAATATGCAGTTACACAAAGTAATCAACGGGCTTCCCATGCTCTCTAAACTCAATGTCTAAGGGCCAAAATCCAAGTTTTTTTTCTTTTCTTCTTCTTCTTATTTAGTTTTTTTTTTTTTTTTTTTTTTTTTTTTAAGGTAGGAGAGACAGCAGTGAGCAAAATGGCCAGGAGTCACAACAGCAGGAATTTTACCTGTTCAGCACCCGGGACAGCGCCTCAATAGTTAATTGGTTGGGCAAGGGCATCAATGAATGAACCCAGTCTCAGTCTCACTGAGCTGGGCGGGGCAGGGGGTGTGGGGACCGATGCTACAGTAAGTGATTGATATTAATAAAGTTACAAAGCACATCTGGGCAAGGAACCCTTGGGGGAGAGGTCGCTGGGGAGCCGGGACCTCGGCAGGGAGGCCGGGCAGGTTCTCCCAGCAAGTGGGTCCTCCTGGGGCTGAGCTGGGATACCTCAAAGCATCTTGAGACCAGGCTCCAAAGGAGGTGTCCAACGAGCCAGCCCTCCCCTTGCCTCCCTGTCTCCCGCTGTACCTTGCAGCCGGTGGGGGCCCTGGTAGAAGTCCCCCCGAGGGGCCTCTCCCTGCAGAATGTCCATTGGTCCCCAGGGGCTGCCGCAGTCAGACCCCTGCAGCCACTCCTCCATCAGGGTCAGCCTGGCCTTCAGCTTGGCAGCCTGGAGGGGACAGGGAAGGAAATACTGCTCGGATACCTCCCCCTGGCTTTTGCCTGGCCTGCCCTCTCTGGAGCTCCCTGGGCTTCACAGTTAAGGACACCCTAGACCTCTGAGAACCAGCCCTGCCCACCCCCAACCACTGGCTCATAGTTGCCCCTTCCCTTCCCCCACCCACTGGCACCTGCAGGCATTCAGTGGACCACACCTCTGTCCTGCTGGTGGAGGGGTGAGGGGAGGGGACGCCCAGGAGGACTTCTGCCTGTCCTGCTGCATGCCCGCCCAGAACTTGGCACAAAGCAGGTGCGCGGGGGAATTGCTGGCTGAGCCACGTCCCCCTGCACTGTTGTTTGAACCACGCAGTCACCGCATTCACAGAGCACTTGCTGGGAGCGGCTGCCAGCCACGCACCAGCTCCTGTTCACCTTGCAACTATCCTGAGGGGCAGGGGCGATAGGGCCCCAGCAAAGTGCTCTGGAAAACCACAAGGCCTTCCATTCTTACTGGATGGCAAAATCAGGTTTCAGTAACTGTGAACTCATTTGGAAGCAACATTGTTCCAAACGAGGCTGCTTCTCCTGCACATGGAGAACTGACCCAGATGCTGCTGTTGGGGCTGGGGGGTACTGAATGCTGGGCTTACGCCCTCTTATCTTTCCACGGTGCCATCATTCCAAAAGCTGCCCACACAGGTTTCGGGTGAGGCGGTGCAGTCCTAAACTAGCTCCATGTGGAGGAGGAGAGACACGCTGAAGCTAGGCTGTCCCCCGCCTGGGCGCATGCCAACTCAGAAGGCTGGGGGAGGGGCAGCCCAGAGCTCACACGCCTGACCCCTGCACCACACCATCTCCCTGCTCAGATTCTACTCGTGCCCCAGAATGGGCGTCACCCTCCACCTGAACCTCCCCACAACGGGCCGTCTGTGGTCTCATCCCCGTTGAACTTGAGAATGCAGGAGCCCTCGGCATGGGTGGTTGGTAAGGAAACGGGTCAAGTGCTCCTGTCCACTGAGGAGTCAGGGAAGGGCAGAGGTGAGGGTTGACCCAGGTTGGCGTGGGCCAGGAGGCTGCATGGGCCCAGGGAGGAGGCAGCTGGTGGTCCTGGAAAGCCCGAGGACTGTGGATGAATGGGCAGTTCCTGGTGCCCGGCACAGGGCCAGTGCTCGCTGGGGATGCACCACAGGTGCCGCGGGCCTGGGCGGGGCCTGGGCTGTGGGCGGGGCTCACCTCCTCTTTCACCAGGCTGTAGCAGGTCGGGCACTCCTGGCACTGCGCACCATTGGCCGTGAGGAAGAAGTTGTCCTGGCAGCGGTCACACTTGTAGCCCACGAAGCCGGGCCTGCACACGCATGTGCTGTTCTCGTGGCACTGGGCCGAGGCAGAGCCCAGAGGGGAGCACCTGCAGGCTGGGGGGGAGGCCGGAGCAGATGGTGCTCGCTGCCCTGATGATCCCCCAACCCCAGGTTCCCCCGCAGCCTCACACCCGGCTGCCCAGGAGCCCCTGGGCAGCTCAAATACATACGTTCTGAGTCCTTCCTGGGACAGTGATTCAGGGGTCAGAGGACGCTGACTTACTCAGAGTCCCCAGGATCTGAGTGACTAGCACGCGATTCAACGGCACACATGAGGAAACTGAGGCCCAGGGAGGTGATGCATGGCCCAGGCACAAGGGAATTTGGTGGTGGCATCTGAGACTCGATTCTTGGCCCCACGGACCCCCCCGCCCCCCCCCGCCCCGCTCACTCCACATCTGCCTGGCTGCTCTGAGAGGTGGCGGCTGACCTCTCTCTCTCTCCCCCACTCGTCCTCTTGGCCGGAAGCCTCAGGCTACGCCCCCCAGGGAGGCCAGGAAGGGCCTGGCTTCCTTACCCCGGCAGCCCTTGACGGAAAAGCCGAAGAAACCCAGCTGGCATCTGTCGCAGGCCCGGCCCTCGACGCCTGGGCGGCAGGGGCACTGCCCAGTCTTGGGGTGGCACCGGTTCTCCTGGGAGCCCAGTGGGTGGCACTCACAGCTGTGACAAGGGGAGGACATGGGTCTGAGGGCGCTCTGGGCCGCTCCCAGCCCAGCCGCCACGGCAGCAGCTGGCGAGGGGCCTGCGATCACGCGCTCTGCTGAGAAGGCCCCATCTCCACGACAGTCCCTGTCACACAGCTTCCCCTCAGCTGTGCCCTGGGAAGCAGTCCCAGGAAATGCCCTGCCCCCCAAAAAAGAATGGTTATGGGGACATGCACCTCCTGGAGACTATACCCCTGCATGAGAAAGTCACAGTGCAATTAGCATATGGAAGGCTCTGAGAAGTCAGGCGAGGAAGAAATGTTTGCTTCACCGGGCATTCCCTGGAGTCCACTGTGCCCCACAGACACTGTCTAAGTTGCTCTTGAGGCCAGAAAGGTCACTGCATGGCAGCGGCACTGAGAAGGGAATCGGAGACCGAACCGGCCCCCTGCCCACCTGGACCTCCCTTAGGGCCGCTCTTGGCCCACTTCCTGGGCTGGCAGGGCCACCCGTCTGGCCCCCATGGGACTGTCCCTTTGTCCCCCTTCAGCGTAGGACACCGTGTACCTGGCAACGGGCCTGGGACGCCCATTCCACACCAGGCCCCTCTCTGGAGGCTCCCTGGTGCTTCCTTCCATCTTGGGGAGACCCTGGGGGAAGAGCGCCCGCCGCCTCACCCCACCCACCTCCGGCAGCCCTTCCCGGGCCGGAGATCGTAGAAGCCTGGGCTGCAGCGGCCGCAGTCCCGTCCGGTCACGTGAGGCAGGCAGGCGCACTGGCCGGTCACTGGGTCGCAGGGCCTCTGCTCACTGACGGAGCCCTCGGGGTTGCAGCCGCAGGCTGGGGTGGGAACAGGAAAGGACTTGGGAAACCTTCCGTTTGGGCTTTTGGGGGCCCAGGAGATGCAGAGAAGAAGGGCAGCCCACGGGGCCGACGCACGGCCAGCCCGGGCTCCCAGGCTGCTTCTGAGAGAAGGCTTGAGGGCCAGGCTGGCGTCTCTGGGGTACTTGCTACCTCCTCCGAGGGACAGCCTGCGGCCCCGCCGGGCCTGCCCAGAGCCCCTGCAGCTGGAGAGAACGCCAGAGACGCAGTCGGGGTCACAGGCAGGCGGCCCCCTCAAGCCACTCTTTTGGGGCACTCAACCCTGCTCTCCTGGGCCCTGTAAAACAAGCGCTACGCAGAGAAAGGGCTCAGGGGCAAGTTGGGGCAAATGCCGAGCTCCTCCCACCAGCACCGATGGAGGCTTCCACAGGCTGACGCACTGCGGCCCTCTGAGCGGGGGCACTGGGCTGCGTGGTAACCCAGGTGGAGAGGGGAGGAAGAACACCTCAGCCCGGGGCACCGCGGAGCTGGAAGCCCGGGCGTAGGAGGAATGGGACAAGCGCCCCAGGCCGTGGGGTCAGTTTTCTTTGCTAACTGCAGAGCGCAGGTTGAACGTTGAATTATCGAGACAGGAAACACCACCCCGGCTGGGGGAGGCCTTGGAGGGGAGAAAACCCTTAGGCGTCCTGGCCACGAGACAGAGAAGGCGAGGGAGCGGCCACGTCGCCAGCCTCCCGGAGCGCGGGCGGGGCGGGCGTGTACTCACCCACGCACTTGTCTGCGGCGCGGGCGGCCAGGGCGCTGCCGTAGAAGCCCCTCTGGCAGCGCTCGCAGTGCGGGCCTGTTGTGTTGTACAGGCAGCGCAGGCAGTGGCCAGACAGGGGGTCGCAGTTGCCCACGGCGTTGGGGTCCACGTTCCCGCTGCACTGGCACCGCTGGCAGGGCTGGGGGTCCCCAGAGAGCCCCAGCGGGTCCCCAAAGAAGCCATCATCACAGATCTCACAGCGCCGCCCTAAGGGAAGGCAAAGACTCGGAGTGCAGGAGCAGGCATGGGGGGCGCCCCCCGCCCCAGGCCAGTCTGTGGGGGGCGAGGGCGGGCGGAGCCACAGCCAGCGCCCCGTCTCCTTGCGGAGCCCAACGCAGACCCAGGGCGGGGCCCGCTCGCCCACCGCGGGCTCTCGGTCTCGGGCGAGTCCCTGTGCCTCTCTGAACCCGGGCTCCTCATCGGCCCAGCGGGGCAGGGCTACCGAGAGGGGCTGGTGAGGAAACCTGCGCAAAGCACCTAGCACAGTGCCTGGCGCGTGGCAAACGCTCGACAGTAGTGGCTGTCATCACCTCTCCCTCATCACCCACGTCATCGTCGCCCTTCTCTTCAGCAGCACCCTGGTCGTCGCCTTCCCCACCATTGTCCGCTGTCCCTTTCGTCAGTAGCGTCAGCATCATCACCCACGGACTTCGTCATTATCATGATCGGCACCACCTTCCGCAGCGGCATCGTCTTCATCGCCGTCTTGTCACCTTCCTCAGCATCTTCATCGTCATCTTGTCACCTTCCTCAGCATCTTCATCGCCATCTTGTCACCTTCCGCAGCGGCATCGTCTTCATCGCCATCTTGTCACCTTCCTCAGCATCTTCATCGCCATCTTGTCACCTTCCACAGCGGCATCGCCTTCATCGCCATCTTGACCATCACGTCATTGTGACCATTTTCACCTCAATCATTACCTTTGCCATCGTTATCATCTATCGTCTTCATCATCATCACCCTCTTGATCATCATCTTCATCACCATCTTGACCATCACTCTCTGCGCCACCTTCAAGGTCACTGTCATCCTCCTCCTTGTCACCCCCCCCCAGCTCCCCTTCTTAGCTGCGGCTACTTCCTCATTGGAGGATCTTGGTCCCTTTTCCTGTTCTGCTTCTCACGCTTCCTGAACTAACGTTGGGCTGTTTATTCGGAAATAAGCAGTGGCTGCCTCATCTCCCCGCCCTCAGGGTCACGGTGAGTCTCAGGAAAGGTGGCGTGTGAGGGGGCTTTTGGTGGGTTGTGACCTGGGAGGTCTACTCTGGACACAGGCGGGACATGAGAGAACATATGTGTACCATGTGCTTCATGCAGTGTCAGCCTGTTCTTGGGAAGCACACCCATCTCACGTATGTCTGCATGAGACAGATGACTAGAGCAACCCATGGACCTGAACAGTCGCCACGGTCCCCTGGGGATAGCGGGGGGACAGGCACGCTGGCTCCCTGCTCGCAGGCACGCTGTGTTCCTCTCCCCACTTCTCTGGGCGGTTTCAATGGTTACGATGAGTATTACTCATTTTACAATTTAATTAATAGCCACTGTCATTGCAAAAGGGAGCTGCAGCTCTGTGTCCCCAAAGCTCATCGTTCAGTTGAAATCAAGTTAATGTTACGACAGGCAGGCAACCTTGAAAATGGAGAGGAGGAACACCAAGAAAGAAGAGAGAAAAGGCCAGACGAAAAGATGGGACGAGGAAAGTCTGAACAGAGCTCAGGGTGGGGACTGGCGCCGGGCTCTGCGGCCCTGAAGCAGACACAACGTCAGGCGGGCAGGAGAGGCAGCGGCCGGGGACAGAGGCTGAGGCCACAGTTCACCGGCCACTCGCTCGGAGCAGGCAAGGACGGCTGCCAGGGCCGGAGGCAGCTGCGAGGTCCCGGGAAGGGCTGCTGAGTGGCGGGTGGTAGGGAGGTGCACCGGCAGGGGTCAGAACCAGACCCTGGCCAGTCCCAACTCGGATCGTCCAGGTGAGCTCTTCGCGAGCTAGGCTCTCGTCAGGGCCCAAGGACACTGGTGTAATAAAGACAAGGGACAGCCCGAGGCCCCGGACCTTATGTCCACCCAGGCACCCCTCCCAGGTGGCCTGCTTGCCCCAATTCCCCCTCAGAGCATCTCCGCCTGGGTCCGCTGACCTTCCCTACCTGCCCACGGGCTCACTGAGCGGGTGGGCTCCCGTCGTGTCTGCAGACGAGCCGAAGCCACGGCCGGGGGCCAGGGAATGCGGGGAGGGTTGCAGGAAGGGAAGGCAGGATGGCGGCAGGGCGGGGTGCAGGCCCTGAGCTGGGAGCTCGCTCCAGCAGCTCTTGCGACCCCCACCCTGGGGCCTCCCCACAGCCCTGCTGCCGCCAGTCAGGAAGCTGCTGTCAGGGCGGTGACATTTGATGGGACCGGCAGGCTGTCCGGATGCAGCCACAGGTACCAAACTCGGGCTCAGAGGCCCGGGGACCCTGGAAACACTACGCCAAGTGAAACGTGCCAGCCACAGAGGACAAATACTATATGACTTCGCCGGTAGGAAGCGCTTGGACTAGTCAAATTCTTGGAGGCAGAAAGTAGAAGGGTGGGGCCAGAGGCCGGGGGAGGCAGAATGGGGACCTAGTGTTTAGTGGGGAAAGTTTCAGCTGCAAGGCTGAAGGAGCCCTGTGGGAGCACAGAGCGTCGCACGGCTATAGGAAGGCACTTAATGCCACTGAACTGTACACCTAAAAATGGTTAATCGGGCAAATTTCAGGTCATATGTTTTGCCATAATCACAAAAATCAATAACAGAATATACCAAAAAAAAAAAAAAAAAAACTACTGAATTGTACACTTCAAATAAATGAATCATATCTCAATAAAACTGTTAAAAAAAATCAGATGTCTGGGACGGGCCCGGGTCCTGGGGCGGGAGTGAGGACCGCAGAGAGCCGGGCGCGGGGGGTTTCGGCCTCACACACTGCCTGCTGGCATTGCTTAACCGCTGACAGTTTACTCGGGTTTTCTGCCTAACGCCTCCGCCAGGGGACTGGGAAATACAGGCTCCTGAGCTCCATCCCAAGCTTCCAAGCCCAGCTCCGTGGGGCCAGGGCCCAGACGGGCAGATTTTCAAAATCTCACCTGAGACGCCCAACGGCCCAGATTCTGCCAGGAGCCCATGGCAGCCCGGGGCCCTGGCTCTGGGACTGTGGGACTCAGGGTCCCCAGAAGTCAGGCTTGTCACCCCTAAGCCGGCCCTCCCTCCTCTGCCACGGTCCAAACCCAGGACCCCACTCCCGGAGCCTGGACAGAGGCAGGCGCCTTGGGCACAAGCCACTCACCTCGCTGGCCCGGGGGGCAGTGGGTACACACCACCTCCCCGCTGTCTGGGAGGGTCGCACAGGACGACTGTCCAGGGCATGGACAAGGCTGGCAGTCGTCGGGGCGGCCCACGAAGGGGTTGCCATAGAAACCTGGCAGGCAGCGTTCACAGGACGGACCCTCGGTGTGGTGGCTGCAGATGCAGATCCCTGAGGGGTAAGACAGGCACCTGTTTACCACCGCCTGGGCCCAGAACACTCCAGAAACCGCAGCGGGCTCCTGGCAGCGGGCGGGGGGCACAGGGCATAACCCGGCAGCACGAGCGGGAGCCGCTCCAAGGTGGAAGCGGCACGGACCGGAGCCGGAGAGCCCACCGTGGGCTCATGTCCACCGTGTGAACGTGGGCAAGGCGCCTAACGCCCCGCACCTCGGTGCCTCGCCCGCGAAACGGTACCCAGCCTCACAGGGCTCTGACCCCACAGAGCCCTGCACGTCCCGCAGGGGGAACTGCGATGGCTGTTACCATCCTTGTTTTCTATTCCAAACCCTAGAACCACACCAACAGAAGGCACCACTAACGCTTCCTCGCAGCCTTCCTCCTCTGTGTCCTGCTGACGCCAGGGGCCCCAAGGGACAGTGACGCAGGCCCGGGGCTCTGGTTGTGACCTGAGGTTCCGTTTATGGGGCCTGTGGGCTCTCCGAGGCTCCTAGGGATGGGGGGCTCTGTGAACCCCTTTCTCCCGCCCCACGGTACCTGGACTCTGCACAGAGTGGGGGACACTGGGGACGGGAGGCCCCCCAGGGATGGGGTGAGGAGCCTGTTTGGCAAGACCGCCCCTTGCAGAAGCTGGGGCCCAGGTGAACAGGGGAAGCGAGGGGACTGGGCAGCGGTAGGGGGTACGTATTGGGGAGCACGACGACAGCAGGGTGGCGTCCCAGGGGCGCTATCACGCCGGCTCCGCTGTCCCCCAGCCCCTGCCTTGGCCTAGCACCCACGTGCTCATTGCTCCCCGCTCCGTCCACGATGGGGACCGGCAGCCGGCCTGCCCCCTGGACAGAGGAGGGCTTACTGAGCGGGAAGTCGAGGCACGGCCGGGGCTCTGAGGTGACACATGGGTCCCATCTCGGGGGCCAGCGCTGCTTCCTCAGTAGGGGCTGCCTGGAGCATCGCCCGGAAGGCCGCAGGGGCCCATCTGGGCTCGACCGGCGATGCCTGCCACGGGCACCGCGGAGGAGGCTCTTGTGCCGTGTCTCCCGGTCCTCCCGGGCCAGCCCGCCGGTTCCCAGGCCACTGTCCTTGGCCAGCTCCACAAGGAACCTGAGGAGAGCCGAGCAGGCACCTCCCTTCCCAGAGATGCCAGCTGCTCCAGGAGAACAGTGGGGCTCCCCCGCCAGCACCTCCTGCCCCTGACCTCGGGGAGGCCTTTCCGGTTTGCTCTAGAGTCAGCGGGGATGACCCGCAGGTGCCGAGCTTGTCGGAGGAGCAGCCCTGCCACCTGCCAGCCGCGGGGCTTCCCTGGGCTTTCAGCCCTTCACCTGGAAGGCGGGACAGTCAGTAATGATTTGTGCAGGATTCAGTGATGTTGTCGATAACTATGCCTAATTAGTATTGTTTTTAGTGTCCACAGCCGGCCCTGTGCTGGGCGAGCCAGGAGGCCTCACGGGCAGGGGGGGGGTGCTAGGAGACCCACCTGTGTTAGGGTCACAGGTGCCGTGCTGATTACAGGTGCAGGGGACGCAGCTGGCGTAGGGACCCCCCAGGGGAGTCTCCCTCTTATATCCTGGAGCACAGGATTCACAGAACTGGCCCACGTAGCCCTTGGGGCACGAGCACGTCTCCACCCAGAGGGCGGGAGGGGAGAGCCCCCGCTGGGCCGACGCGAGCCGGACCGCCGTCAGGAACACTTGGCCTGGGAGCGAGGAGAGAGGGCGAGAGAAAGGAAGAGAGTTGCGCTCACACGGTTCTCCCCCACACCCTTCTCCTCCCACAGGGGACAGGCCAGAGGTTCCCGGCCCACGGCGGCAGGGGCGGCCCACGGGCCAGTCACCGTTTCTAAAAACAGCCAAATAAAAAACAAAGGAAAATTAGGCAATTTTCAGAACAAGAAACAGATATAGCTGGAAATGTTATGGAAAGATGTTCATCCTCAGGGGTTATGAAAAATATGCACATTTAAACAACGATGACACTGTTCACAACCCTCCGATGGGTGAGCACTTTAAAAATCAACGCAGTGGCAAACGGCCGTGGGGAACTCACGCACGTGGGTGGGTGTGTGGCCCTAACTCAGGAGGTCCTGCTTCCAGCACGAGAGTAGCTCCAATCGGACCAAACTTCCTACAGAAAACAACTTAAAACTCTGGGCAAATATAAAAACCAACGGCCCGTAAACATGGGAGAACCCCACAGCAGGCGGAGAGCACAGGACGCTTGTCATCAGAGCACGGGCTGGCCCAGCCTTTCTGATGGGGAATTTGGCCGCATGCAGCAACATTTAAAACGTGCACCCTCAGACCTAACGTCTCCACCTGCAGGCTCTGTCCTGCAGACACACTGCGCAAGAGCCCAGGGCCCTGCCCACGAAGCTCTTCCCTGATCCTGCGGCCCCATGTGCGGTGGCTGAAAACCAGAAACCACTCCTCGCCTACAAACAGGGGGCTGGTTAAAGCTTCATGGAGCATCTACACAGTGGAATGAATGGTCCACGGTGCACACAGACAGACAGGCTTTTCCACGTGTAATGATAAATGTCCACTTCCAAGACAGAGTCAGCTGAAAAAAGCAAGTTGCAAAATACTGTACTGTGTGACCATATTTCTACATTTAAAAAAATAGAGATGGGCTGGGCTCGTGTGGCTCAGTGGATTGAGTGCCGACCCGCGAACCAAAGGGTCGCTGGTTCAATTCCCAGTCAGAGCACATGCCTGGATTGCAGTCTAAGTCCCCAGGAGGGGGTGCGCGAGAGGCAACCACACACTGATGCTTCTCTCCCTCTCTTTCTCCCTTCCTTCCCCTTTATCTAAAAATAAATAAATAAAATCTTTTGGAAAAAATAGAGATGTAAGTCACACACACAGAAAGGTCTGCGGAGATGTGCCCCCAAATGTAATCAGTGGGAAGAGGAAGTATGGGGGTGGGGTGAGATGGAGGGTCAGCGTGTGCCTGCCTTTCCAGCTCGGCCTGGCACAGGCAGGTGCCCTGTAACCACCTGGTAACTGAAGGCTGAGGGAATGACAGGGAGGTGCTGGAAGCTGCTGGAAAGGGTGAGAATGACGATCAGCTAGAGGGCCTTGGCATGGCCTGGGGAGCTGGGCGGCTACGGAGCGCAGTGGGGGTGAAGGCAATTCAACCACAGCTGCAGAGAGAAGGAAGCAGAACAGGCTGGGCTGCACCCCGCAAGCCTCGGACTTGAAGAGGCCGCAGGCAAGGCTGGCCACCGAAGCCAGAGGCTCTCCAAAGGAGCCAGTCGGCCCCTAGGAGCAAATCTGGGGGCGATTTTGTCATAGCAATGGCTCCTCGCAATGGTGACTCTTCCACCACATGATGGCAGAGGCAGGGATGCTGCACTGGCCACACACCTGTCCCTTAGAGCTGCCCATCCTCAGGCTGTCGCTTGTGCCGCCCCTGCCTCTGTCCTCAGCATCCACCGCTGCCCTACTGGCAACAGGGCCTTGGGCAAGTGTCTCGACCTCAGATTTCTTCATGGTACAATGGGGACAATGACCATCTGCCGTGAGGACTCAACAAAGGAGCCCGGGCCCAGCTGCTTCTGGGGGGTATCACTGACCGGAGGGGCTTGGGCTGGTCCAGATGCGCAGAGCGGTCAGATTGGCGAGCAGCCGCTGGAAGTGGAAAGGGGGCAGCGGGGGGTCCACGTCCTCAGAGGTCTCCTGCAGCCTGGCGGGGGAGGGGGTCAGACCAGAACCTGAGGTGGGGGCAGGGCAGACCGAGGGCGACCCCAGTGCGCCTGGACCGCAGGGCCCCCGACCGCCCGGCCCCACCTCTCCGGACAGAGCAGGACACTCACTGGAACTCAAGCTGCACCTCCCCGGGCTGCCCGGTGTCCTGGGGGCCCGACAGGCTGGAGTAGCGCAGAGTCAGGGCCAGGCCCGCCCCTTCCAGCCTCAGCTGCACCGGGAGCGGGGAGCCCCCCGGGGGGACCCAGAAGGTCAGTGTGAGGGGTTGCCCGTAGCTGAACCGCTGGTCACCCAGGAACTTCTCTGAAGACAAGAGAAGAGGGCTTTGACAGTCTGCCCTTAATTAGCCTGATTTTAAGTATCTATGTTGATTTTATTATTAGTGAAACATCCACACAAGAGAAAACAACGGCAAATAGGAAACCAGAGGCTCTGGGTGCAGCAGGGGCTCGGGGTGGTTCCCCAACGCCCCACGGTCACATGCCCGGTTTCATGCCCTGCTGTCACCGTCTTGACATCTTTCACGTTTTTAGGTCTGAACTTGGGCCTTGTAGGTGCGGTCCGACGGGACAGCGGCGTCTGTGGGGGAGCAGAGGGGACCCGGCCCACAGGGCGGAGGCGCCTGGCCGCCCGCTCACGGGCGGCGTCCACGTGGCCCCACATGCATCCGAGCGCAGGGGGATTCCACGTGAGGACAAGGGCGGCGGCCATCGTGGGACCGAGCAGGGGCGCTGACGGCCCCCAGAGGCCACGCTTTCCGGCACAGTCAGAACTGCTTCCAGCAGGCGGGAGGCAGCGGCGTCCCGGGAAACACCGCGGACGGGAGCCCTGTTGCCACCTTTCTCCCTCGGGCTGGTTCTCTGGATGAGCTGACGCTGGAATTCATGACATGGAAGGAAAGGGGACGGGGGTTCCTCGTCCTCTCTGTCCTCGGGGACTCGTGAGAACTGGTGGCAGAGCGCGCGGCTGGACTGCGTGAGTAAAAGCAGCGAGTCTGTCCACCGGCCTTGCGCCCAGCCCCAGCGGAGAGCCAGCGAACCCTTCCTGAGTGAATAATTCCTTTTTCTTAAGTGTGGCGACAAAGCAGCCAGGGAATAGAGCATGTTTTCTGCCCGTGGGCTGCTGAGCTTGGAGCGCCTGGCCCACAAGGGGCCCGAGGGCCCGCGTCCTTTGCTTTCCGGCAGCAGGGCCCTCGCGTGGCGTGTCCATGGCGGCCACACAGCTCCGCAGTCTGTCATCTCTGGCTCCTCTCAGCGAGGGAGGGAACGGCCAGGACTGGGTTGGGGAGCCAGGGGACCCTGAATCTGGCCACAGGAGACTTAGGACTCCTGGTTTCTAGGAGACCAAAGTGGCCCTAATTAATGGGGGTGGGGTGCAGAATAATCTAGTATTTTCTGCTTGTGCAGGAATCCCGCGGCCCTGGGCGTGGGGTCCAGTGCCTGGCAAGGTGAGGGGCTGACGGGAAGTGCACAGGGATTGTCTGGGGTACGACCGTGGTCTGAGCAAGCCCTGGGTGGCAGTGCTGTGGCCAGGAAGCAGGGGGCCCAGCAGACGCCACGGGGCACGTGGTTGGCAGAAAAAAGGCCCCCAAGGGTGTCCCACGTTCTGATCCCCAACACTTGGGAATATGTCATTACGGTTGCAGGTGGAAAGCAGGCCCTCAAAGTAAAGAGGTGAATATGGATTATCCAGCTGGGCCCAGCGTGGTCACAAGGGTCCTTAAAAGGTGGAAAAGGGAGGCAGAAGGGCTGGCGTCACAGTGATGACAAACGAGAGAGCCGACCGGTTCTGAAGCCAAAGGCGGGGCCAGGAGCCAAGGGACCCAGCGGCCTCCAGGGGCGGGGAAAGGCCGGGGCCTGGTTCTCTGCTAGGGCCTCCGGGGAGCGCAGCTCTGCCCACGCCTTGATGTGAGCCCAGTGAGGCCTGTTTCAGACGCCGACCTCCAAACCCAGAGAGGACAAACGGGCGTGGTGTGCAGCCCCCGAGTGGGTGGCCATGGGTCAGGGCAGCGAGAGGAAACACACAGGAGACAGTCCCGTCCTGCCTGGGGCCGGAGGTACCTGGTGCCGCGAGCTCCACCTCGTCTCCTGGGTCCAGGCGGAGCCCCCTGGGGCTCCACCGCACGGGATGCTCTGCGCCGTCTGTGCTGCTGGCCTGCCAGCCACCTGCTCCTGCAAACACACACACACAGGTCCCTGGGAGGCCCCAGAGGGTGGCCTCGGCCCTATCCAATGTCACACCTCTCCCTGGGACCAAGGGATGGTGCCCAGAGGCCTGAGCACAGCCTGAGACAACGGGCCCCAGGGAAGCAAGAGACGGTGCCAGAGGCAGGCCACCCAGGGCGGGAGCCAGCCAGTGCCCACAGCCGGCCAGCCCAGGTCCCCATCCCAGAGCCAGGGAGGGGTTCTGGGGTGGGAAACAGCCCAGGAGGAGCTAGACAGCTCAGGGACCTGGCTCTGTCTGGGGCAGGGGCAGACCTCTGGGCCTGCGCTGGCCGCCAGCGGGATTTGAGCACAACGTGAAGACACGGCCAGAGACCCCCAACGTGGGGCGTCAGGACATCAGGGCTGTTTTTAACAATCCGAGACTTCGGAGAACTTCCTCTCCGGCAGCCTCACCACCCCCGTCCTTCTAAGGACATGTCATCAGCCTCACTGCACCCAGGGAGGCTGCCTGGCGGGCAGCGGTCAGGCCAGGATGGGAACGCAGGCGCTCTGGTCCCCAGCCCCAGTTCAGTCCACACTCGCTCTGGTGATGGCAGTCTAGCCACCCACCGAGCACCGTCTAGCACAGAGCAAGGGACCGCAAGGCAGGGACGGCGCGGGGGATAGGCGGGAGGCCCAACACCTGGGGTGCCGAGGGGTGAAGAAGGAGGGCCTACGGGACAGAGGTCGGAAAGGGGACGCCCAGGGCTCTTTGGCGCCAGACCAGGCTCTGCCCCTCCCTGGCCGTGTGACCCCGGGCAAGCTACTTAACCTCTCTGAAGCGGTGCCTCACCTGCAAATGGGGGGCAACGGAATACTTACGGTCCTGGAAGCAACTCTCAAAGTTTGCCTGACCACTCTGCGGGATCCCTGAGACCCTCTGAGGGGGTCCATGAGCTCAAACTGTCTTCTTAATAACACTAAGATGTTATTTGTGTTTTTCATTCTCTTTCACACAAGCAAAGTGGGATTTGCCAGGAGCTACAACACGTGTGATATCCCAGCAGACAAGACGGCAGGAGCGCGGGGGGAATCAGCTCACCTCTACTAAGCTAGACCCCGAGGAGATGTGCAGAACAGTAGACCAAGTAGCACACTTCTCACAGGATTGTTGGGGTTTTTTTTTGTTTTTTTTTTTTGTTTTTGTCCTTTAGAAAGTTCCTTCTCACAGGTGGATGTTATTTTTTATTATAAGTTTACTATAATTGTTTTAATGCATAGCTCTTTTGAAATTACTGTGTTAATTTCTAATACAGAAAATACCCACATAAACAACTCACATCAATAAAAGCACTTGGGAGGCCTCCGTAATTTTCGACAGGGTAAAGGGATTGGGAGACCAAAAAAGTTGGAGAACTTCTGTCCGAGGGTGATTGAGAGATAACGTGAGACGAACCCAGGGTCTCGCTCAAAGCAAGGACAGACAACGCTGGCGCCCTTGCGATTTATAAAAACGAGTCCCGCCTGACGTTAACAGCCTAGACTCCTGCGCTAGGTGACCACAATCAGGTCCCGGTTCCAAGCTCCTCCCCGTCCTGCCTTCTGCGCGGCGTCCAGCAGAGGGCGCACTGCCCCATGTCTGGGCGCCCCAAGCCAGGGCCTGAATTTCTCTTCCTGGCTGACACTCCCATCGCCCTGGGCGAGACGTGGGCGGAGGTGGGGGGGTGGGGCGCCCCGTGGGGCACGGCAGGGGTCCACGCAGGCTGGGATTTAATACAGAGCGCAGAGCCCCACCACTTTCCTACTCCAAAGATGCACTTGTACCCTCTGGAGTTGGGGACCTGGGCACCACGGCACCCCTGGACCCTGGGCCCAGAGAGAAAACCTGCACAGCGGTTAAAAGCAAAACTCGGACATTGACAAACCCTGGTGCCACCAACTGAGTTACGTGACTGACCTTTTCTGGGCCTCAGGTGCCTCGCCTATAAAATGGGAATGAGAGCATCTTCCAGCCGGGGACTGCGTGAGGCCCCCCTGAACATAAAGAGCCCAGTGCCAGGCATACAGCAGGTGCTTGATAAACGGAGGCCAGCAGATGGAGCCTAAGTCCCCGGCACTAGGATACACCAAGGGAGGGCAGTCTTGACCTTGAGCGACTGGAAATTCCCACATGGGATCCAAAGGCTACCCTATACCCAGCCCCCCACCAGCTGGCCCCCAAGTACAGTATAAAGGCTGCTGGAGGCAAGGAAACGGCAGGGCCACAGGGAGCTGAGCGGTGCAGGGAGGTTCTGGGCGCGCTGGTGGGTACAGGGGGTCACATGCTGCAAGGCTGGCCCTGTGGGCCTGTGGGAGGCGTCTGGGCTGAGGAGGCGGCCCCTCTTTTCCTCCCCACCCCCCCAACCACTGTCGGACCGCCCAGAGCAGGATGGCTGCCCGACCTGGGCTGGGAGAGACCCCTCGGAGGTGGCTGCGGAGCTCGTCTTACCCTGGCGGAAGTCGGAGCGGATGTGGTGCACCCGGAAGCCAGCAGCGGCCGTACACACCTTGGAGTGGCCATAGCAGAAGCAGCTGCTGCAGCCGGCCGGGTTGCGGGGCTGCAGGTTAAAGGTCCCTGGGCGGCATCTGAAACGGAAGCAGGACACACCCAGGGGGCCCAGTGAATTGGCTAGGCTCAGGGGGCCCCGCGGGCCTGCTGCAGTCCAGAATCACTGGGGGAATGGAAAAAAAAAAATGTTCCCCCAGGTTTACAGGAAAGTTGCAAAGCTGGTACAGAGTCCCATAGCCTCTTCACGCAGCTTTCCCTCGTGTTAACACCTGACATTGACCACAACTAAGAAATTCACATTGGTTCACGTTATATACTCAACTCCTGGCTTTATTAGGATCTCCCCCCTTACCCCACGGATGTCTGTTTTGCTCCAGCATTCCATCCAGGACACGGCATTGCCTTAAATCCTGTCCTTAATCTCCCCTGATCCATAACAGCGTCTCAGTCCCTCCTGACCTTGACACTTTTGAAGAGTACTGGTCTGGCATACTTTGTCAAATGCTCCTCAATGTGGGTTTCTCTGATGTTTTTTCACAACTAGATGCAGGCGATGGGTTTGGGAAAGAAATGGAGGTGAAGTGGACTTCTCGTCCCAACACATCGGAGCAAATGACCCCCATGTGGTGTCACTGGTCATGTTAACCTTGACCACTTGGTTAAGGTGCTGCCTGCCAGCTCGCCCCACTGCAAACCTATCATACTCCAGCCATTAGAAGCAAGTCACTAAATCCAGCCCGCAGTGCAGTCAAGTGGAATTCAGCTCCACCTCCTGGGGGAGGGGGGCGGTGAATACAAAATTGTGGACAATGCTGAAACCCCCACAGTAATTGAGATATAGATATATATATATATATATTTAAGATTTTATTTATTTATTTTTAGAGAGGGGAAGGAAGGGAGGAGAGGGAGAGAAACATCAGCATGTGGTTGCCGCTCACATGCCCTCTACTGGCGACCTGGCCCGCAACCCTGGCATGTGCCCAGAGTAGGAATCGAACCTGCAACACTTTGGTTCCCAGGCTGGCCCTCAATCCACTGAGCCACACCAGCCATGGCTGAGGGAGATATTTGGGTGCAATGGAAATATCCCGTTTCTCCTTAAAGTTCTGCCTACCAATTTCAGCAGTTCTCAGCAGCGCCCGCCACAGCAATGCTACCCTGGAATTCTAACGGTGATTTTATAGTTACCTCACTCCTTCTCTGCTTATAATTTGGAATTCTTCTTGAAGGAAGATTTGTCTCTTTGTCCCCATTTATTTATTTATTCACTCATCTATTTATATCAGTGTGGACTCATGGATATTTATTTTATTCTTTGGGTTGTAATCCACCACTATGGTTATTTATTTTGTTGTTCAAGTTGTTCCAGCTCTGGAAGCTCTTTTAGGCTGGCTCCTGACACAGGTCCCGTCCTGGGTTGGGTTATGTTTGTTTGGTTTTTGTTTTTGTTTTGTTTTTCTTCCCCTGCCCATTTTTTGTTTTTAGTCACTTCCTTGTTTTCTGGCACTACAAGACACTCTGGGTTCGTCCTGCATTCCCCCACCCCAGCCCTAGAACCAGCCGTTTCTCCCAGGAGCCCTGGAGGTGCCTGGTCTGCAGCCTCAGGGGCTCCTCTGGGGCCCCCCAGGTAGAGGAATCTGATTCATAAGAAGCTGCTGATGACTCCATACCCCGCAGGCTCCGAGGAACCCATCTGGCCAGGCTCCCCACTACACAGATGGGCAGACTGAGGCCCAGAGGGAGGACCCGCTCAAGCGCGAGGTGGAGGGGACAAGCCGAAGGAGGACTGGGTGGGTTCCCCAACTCCTGTCTGTCCCCTCACTGGAGGGGTCTTGGGGAGGAAGATGAAACAGGGAGCCCAGTTCCCTCCCCAGGGCCCACAAGCCATGTGTGGACAAGGCGTGGGACAGCCTGAGGCTGGCCGTGGTGAGTCAAAGCCAGGGCCAGCCATGCGGCTTTGGGCCGGCTTCCTCCTGGACCAGCACAGGCTCAGCCTGGACGGCCTGCCCAGAGCAGATGGTTCACAATGTAATGCCGTATTGGGTACTTCATGCAGGGCCCAGGGCCGGAGAGTCAGGGTCCCAGGCAGACTCTGCGGGGGCTGCAAAGGGCTTCCGAGGTCAGAGACGAAGCCGGGAAGAGGACAGCGTGCACCCGAGGAGGGAAACTCACATTTATCAGCCAGCCCCACTGCAGGAGCTCAGAGGCCCCAAACACAGGGAGGGGGAGGAGGACTTTGGAAAGTCCTTCTACCTCAGTCCTTCGCTGAGCTTTAGATGCACCATTTGTACCATGATAGGACAGCAAACAGGCTTGAATCCCAGCTTAGTAGGGCACAGAGAAGGGTTCTGAGGTTACAGCAGGGCTCATGACAAAGACTGTGGTGCCCGTTAGTGCTGCCTGCCCTGGGTGTGAGACGGGAGGGTTGTGGTAGGAGCACCGCGTGTTTGCTGTCCCTGGATTAGACAATCTCACTTGTCCATTCGAGCTACTTCTCTTCAGGATTCTGAGCCAGAAGATGAGATGTGTTTTCAAGGCTTGTGAACGATCAGTGGTGATGGGTCAAAGCATAAACAGTGTAATGGACCCTTCAGACAACGTCCCAGTGGCGGATCACGTGCTCCTGGGAGGGCATCAGGTGCGGGGGCGGCCAAGTCCCCGAGGCCAGTGCCCCCGGCCCCTCCCCCCGCCCCGAGGGCACTGCCAGCAGGCTTATCATCAGATTGGTTCACCGACCTGTCACACAGACCGCCTTCCACATTCTCTTTGCAAGGGCAGCGCCCACTGTGGGGATCACAGGTGTCCAGGCTGCCGGCGGGATGGCAGGTGCAGGGTCTGCCAGAGAAACAGGGCAAGGGGGAAGTGTCCAATGCACAGCTGCAGAATGGGAATAGCCCTCCTCCTTGGCAGGAACCTCTCCACCCCTCCCCACTGCTGAGAGGACCAGGAGACAGACCGACCCAAGCGTCTGCACGGCCCCCCTTTGGCTTCATTGTTCCCACCTTGCCGAGGAAGTGACCCATCCGCTCACGGGAAGCGCGCTCCATCTGTCCACCCACCCACCCATCCATCCATCCGTTTCTGCATCCACTCACTCATCCATCTGTGCCTCCCTCCATCCACCTGTCCATTTATTCATCCATCCATCGGCCCACCCACTCTCCGACTCACTCACCCATCCAAGCGTCTTTCCATCCCACCATCCATCCAGTCTAAACGCCCCGCCCTGTGCCCCGCCCCTCCCCGGGGCGCCCGCACCCTCTGCGCCGCCGCCCTCACCTGCAGCCTCCCTCGCTGAGCGAGTGGAACCCGGGCAGGCAGCGGTCACACTTCCAGCCAGTCACAGTGGCTTTGCAGCGGCAGGTGCCCGAGTCATCGCACTGGAGGCGCAGGGAGCCTGGGGGAGGAAGGGTACAGGGCACAGGGCAGCAGGGGCCGGGACGGGGCGAGGCCTGGGGCCGGGCCACCGGGACCACTCACCTGCCGGGTGGCAGTCGCAGGGCTGGCAGGGCATTGACGGGCTCTGGCGATGGAAGTTCTGCCGGCAGAGCTGGCAGCGCGGCCCGGCCGTGTGGTCGCGGCAGTGGAGGCAGCGCCCGCCGTGGCCCGTGCTGCGGAAGAGCTCCCGGTCGAACACGCACTGCTCAGAGTGGCCGCTGCAGTCGCAAGCTGCGGGCAGGGGGCGGGGCTGTGTGTCAGCGGCCGTGGCCCGTGGTAGGAGCGGCGTCCCTGCCAATCGGCCTCTGTGCTGAATGAGTAGGCAGCTTGAGGAAGGTCAAAGATGGAGTGCAGGCCCAGTTTGATCAAGGATATGGAGACCAATCAATTGATCTTCCAAAACAGGACACCCTTATGAGCAGAGGGGGCGCCACTAATAAATATGCCAAAACAGGACTGTCCCAGACAACCCAGGATGTAGAGTCACCTGGTCACGAATCATAGGCCACCTTCTAGTGAGGCAGTGGGGCTCACTCCAGCACCTCTTGTGGACCCTTGAAGCCATAACTGTGTGATTCTGGTCCCCAGTGATGATGAGGTAACTCAGCATGGAAAATACAAGTCACCCTTCATTCGCTCAGTAATTCATTAAAAAAACCCCTCTCTGCCAGGACTCTGTGGTGAGCCTGGGGCGGGCGGGGCGGGGCGGGCGACCTGGGAACAGGAAGATGGTCCCAGCTCCCGCCTGTGCGCTGCCCACTGCGGGGCAACAGCCAGATGCAGCGAGCCCGTGGAAATCCCACAGGTGGCCTAAAGGAGGGACCCTGCAGCTGTCCTTCGGGGCTGGGACAAGGCTTCCTGGAGGAAGTCACACCGCAGTGGCATCTGGGGGCGGGGGCAGGAAGGAGCTGGCCAGCGAAGGGGTGGAGGGGAGACAGCAGAGTCCCAGGCAGGAGGTGAGAACAGGGGATAAACGGGGAAGCCAGAGAAGCAAGACTTGCGCAGTGTGTGCAGGGAGCGGGCACATCCTGTGATGGGCAGGGGAAGGAACAGGGTCGCTATGAGGTCAAGAGGTTGGCACGGTGTGACCGGGGAGACCAGCAATGGACTTCACCTTGCAGCGAGGGGGGCTGTGGGCGGGTCAGGCAGGGTGAGCCGATCACACGTGCACTTAGAAAGCACCCAGGGCTGCAGGCAGAGGGAGCAGGAGGCTGGGCCCGCAGGGAAGAGGCAGCGCCAGCACCCAGAGGAGGGGCTGGGGGGCCCTGGCTGCACAGGACACAGATGGGCGGGGGCGGGGGAGTGGACAAGGCTGAACTCAGGGCTCGGGGCTGCTGGGACTGGGGGAGGCGAGGGGTCAGGCATGCAGTCCCCGCTTCCAGGCTGGTGAGTGAGAGGACAAAGATGTGACCACTGGGGTGAGGACGCGACAAGAGAAATAGTCTGGACACTTGTGTCCACGCCAGGGAGGTGGCCCCAGGCTGGACACAGACGAGCCAGCTGGCTCAGCTTCACTGGCCCTGGGAGGACTCCCTGGTGCAGGCAGGCCAGCGAGGGCAGCAGGAGCCCATTAGGGTCACGGTGGCCCTTGGCCGTTCCCGCAGAAGGTACCCTGTCCCGTGGAACAAGCCGTCCCCTCCCCGCCCCAGTTCAGGCTGCCGGTGGCCCAAGCCCAAAACAGAGGCCCAGAGGCCAAGCCTGCCACAAAGATGCTCCTGCCTGCAGCAGCAGGGCAGCCGGGACCCAGTGCCTGGCGACACCTGCTCCCCACAGGGGCCCGAAGCTCACCAGATGACTATCGGGGGAGACAGGGCAGGGCTTGGAGACGGGGCACATTGGGGCAGTCTGGGACGCCAGGCCGGGAGGAAGGCGGTGGGTCCTCCCACCCACCCCGCACACAGCCCCATATCCCTGGAGAAGGTATGAGGGCCCCATCCCTCTCCAGCCTGTGGTCAAAGCCACATCCCAGGGGGCTGTGACATGAAAGGGCTGCCTGGGGTCTGTGGGACAGGCTGTGTGGGCAGGCCAGCGCCCCCTACAACCTGGGGGGGCCTGGCTTTCATTAGCAACTGCGGTTGGAGCAGCTGAAACAAAGGAACATGTCAGGGACCTTCCCAGCCCCCGCCACCTCAGATGCCTCTACAATGAGGGGCTTGGTCTGGGGAGCTGCTTGCAGGGGAAGGGCTGAGGATGCGATGCCCACCTCCTGCCCCCTCCAGCGCCTCCTCGCCCCGACAGCAGCACGGGGCCTCTGGGTCCCGGCTGCCACCAGACGCGCCCCCGCCAGAGCGGCCCCCACTGCCAGGTCTCACGGCGTTTGTTTCCCGGCCTGCACTCCCAGCCCCCGGGGCCCGGATGCTCACGCAGACACTCGTTGGCGGCCTCGGCTGTGCCCCGAGCCCACGGGCGGTCCTGGAAGAAGGGCAGGCAGCGCTCACAGTCCACGCCCGTGGTGTTGTGCTGGCATCGGCAGACCAGCTGGCCCGCTGTGTCGGGGCCACACTCGCTGGCGTGCCCATTACACTTGCACCTGGGAAAGGACACAGAGGATGGGGGGCGGGAACCGAGGGGCGCCAGCAGGGCGGGGCTCATCTCCAGGAAGCCCTGCCTACCGGTGCGCCCAATGTTGTGGCTCAGTTACGGAGCTTTACTGAGCACCTACTCTGTGCCCGAGGCAACAGTAACAGAGAACGGGCAGCGCTCACGCGCTGGCTCGCTTGGCTGTTCAGAGCTCTGCTGACACGTAACCCCCTGCACTTCACGAGCCCGTTGCACGGATGGAGGAACTGAGGCCCAGAGAGGTCGCCCAAGGCCACCCGTTAGTAATGGCGAAGTTCTCAGAGCCATCCCTGCAGGCTTCTGCCCAGAAGGAGCCCTTCAGGGGCCGAGAGGGACCCAGGAAGGAGTTCTCTGTCTCCCAGGTTGAGGGTGGGCCCCTCACAGGGTAATAGGTGGGAGGCACCCCGTGCCCTTGTCCTCTGACTGTGCCCAATGAGACAGAGGCTGCTTCTTACAAAAGACGGCCCCAACTCGTCTCGAGTCCCTGGGGAGTCTGTGCCCTGGAGGGCAGCTCTGGCCCGTGTCCCACCTCCTCCACGCCCCCACAGGCCAGGAGACGCTGGAGCCGGGCAGGAACAAAGGGGTGCTCTGGGGACCATCGCCCCCCACTCCGTCCCGAGGAGCCAACCCGAGCTGCTCTGACGACAGCCATGGCGCCCAGCTCCCAGCCTTCCTCGGTGCCGCCCTGACCCAGCAGTTAGCTCACATCTCGCTGGGACCGCACTGCTGGGCCGCAGGGACCATAATTATCCCCATTTCGAAGATGGGCAAACAAAGGCTCAGGCCATTGAGTGCTGGGCGCCAAGGGGCAGAGCCAGAACCTGAACCCTGTTCTCCCCTGCTCCGCGCAGACCCAAGTGCGAGGACGGCTCCCTAGGGCTGCTTCGCGGCTTACCCTGCGCTGTGTCCCACGCTCTGCCCCAAGCAGGCGTTGAAGAACCACTGCCAGCACGCGCGGTGCTTTCTGTGCTTTGGGGACACAGGGCTTGGGAAGGGCGCCAGCACGGCTTCCAGGCCAGGTCTCCCTGGGAGCCCAGGGTAGGCAGGTAACACCCGTCAGTTCTGGCACGGGCGAGGTGGGTACCAGGCAGTCTTGGGACAAGGAACTATCTGTGTCCTCGAGACCTGGCTGCAAATGCCACCCTCTTCCATGAGGCCCTGTGACCCCAAGGGCAGGAATGAAACATGTGGGGGCCACCATGGGCCCACAGGCCGCGGGGCCACCTGCCTGCAGGCAGCTGCCCACCTGAGCGTGGTCTGGGTCCAGCAGCTGGGGCCCAGATGTTCGCTGGGCCAAAAGGGCTGGAGCCCACTGCCACCCACCATCCTGGGGGGCCACCTCCTGCCGGGTGGTTTGACCTGAATCACGGGTGGGGGTGGCAGCGGAGCGGGAGCAGAGGGCCCTCACAGGCACCCCCATTCCGCCTTCACTCCAAGCCCCAGCCTTCCCTGGAGGTGCAGGCGTGCTGAGAGCAGGCCGCCGGCCCCGCGCCCCTCCCCAGACTTGGCCACCCCTGCAATGCCCCCCGGGCGTCCCTGCGTTACGGAAGCCCCTTGCCTTCTCCTTCACAGACCATCGCTCCCACGTCCTAAACTGACTCTCGTCCTAAACACCTTCGGGCCCACACACGCAGCCCTACCCCACTGCATCTCCCACGGTCGCACCCAGCGTTCGGCTGTTTCTCTTCTCCCCGACGCGGAGGTCGAGGGGTTGGGGCGTTTTAAAAACCCAACCCTATTACCACCCAAACCTTTAACAGCTCCCCCCTGATGGTGGGACAAAAATAAACTGCGTCGCCCTGACTGGTGTGGCTCAGCGGGTTGTTCATCGCCCCGTAAAGCGAAAGATTGCTGGCTCGGTTCCCAGTCGGGGCACACGCCTGGGTTGCAGGTTCGGTTCCCAGTCGGTTGGGGCATGTACGAGAGACAACCAATCAATGTTTCTCTCTCACATTGATGTTTCTCTTCTTTTCTCCCTCCCTTCCCCTCTCTAAAAAATAAAGAAACTGTGCCCAACCTTCCAGCCAACGCCCCGCCCTCCGTCTCAGCCCCAGCGCCTTCTCCTAGGTCCTGAAGTCCCAGGTCTCTCACCCACGGGTCCTCTGCCCGGAACACTCACCCCGCCAGCCCTGGCAGCTCCCCTCTGCGGAGCAGTCTCCCTGACCTGCACACAGCCCGCCCTGGCCTCCTGTCCCTGTCATTCTGGGGCGTGTGGCCATGTTTACTGGGGACCGATCCCATTACTGTCTGCCAACCCCACGAGATGGGGGCAGGGGCGGGAACACATCTATCTTCCCCTCAACTTTCCAAGAAGGAACCCGACGAGCAGCTATGTTGGAGACATCACCTGTGCCTCTTCGGGTTCCAGCACCCGCCTCCCATAACCAGCACCGGCGGCCACGTGTGAGGCTGGCCCGGGATGTCAACAGCCCCTGCCACTTAGGGAGGGGAGATGCGTAAACACACAAGCTGCAGCGCGCACTGACTGATGCCAGAGAAGACTGTGGACCAGGACCACAGCCCCAAAGGCAGGGCCTAGCGTCCCACATGCGATAGGGGACCGGAGCGTGGCGACCCTTCCGCGCCATTGGCCTGGGGCCTCGGAGCAGCCTGAGCTGTTCGTCCTGTGCTGAGATGCCTCATAGCTTCATTAAAAAAAATTTGGGGCCCCCTGACGCCCCACTCTACCCCAGTTTACCAGGAGATCCGGGGGGCAGTGGGGTTGGTGGGCTGATAACTTATAAAATCAGGGGTGCTGATTTTTTAAAAAGGAAGCCTTTGAAAGTTTTGAGTCCTGGGCCTGCTTGTGGTCACCATCAACCAGCGTTACGTGCACAACACGAGGGCCGTCGGCCTGGCTGCACTCTGAGCGCGCTACTCTAGACGGGGTGCGGGCATCACCCTGCGCTGCGTAAACACCACCTCCTGGCGTGGAGGAGAAGGAAGGGAGGGAGGGAGGCAGGGAGGGAGGGAGGGGGAAGGGGAAAGGGACTTCAAGGCAGAGGGGACAGCAGGTGCAAAGGTCCACTGTGTCCCGCGAATGGTGGCGGGAAGAGCTGATGCGGGAGAGGCGGTGAGAGCCCCCGGGCTGGGGGCGGGAGGCTGCCAGGCAGTCCTTGAGTGCCGGCCCGAGGGGCCCGGATCCTGCTCCCTCTCTCTCCCCGGGGACACCGGAAGCAGCTCTTCCGCCCTCTACCCACATGGGGTGACCCTCAGACGGCAGCCACCTTTGGAGCCCTGGTCCCTGCCACCCTGCCTTCCACCTACCTGCCTCCCACAGAGAAGTCAGACACGGCGTAGTAATAGGACTGCAGCACCTTCGGGTCCTTGAAGATGTCGTCCCCAAACGTGTTGAGCCGGTCGAGGGAGATGAGGAGCTCGGTGCTGGTGACCCACTCCTGGCGGGGCAGGGGGGCGGACAGGGAAGGGGAAGGGCTGCCGTCAGCAGCTTCCTTCCTGAGTATTGGCTCCCATCCCGCTCTGCTGGGTGGCCCAGCTGGCCGCCTGGGGGTCTCCTGGGACACAGGGACAGGCCAAGCTCAGGCAAGTTCCAAGCTCGCTGCAGAAACCAGAAGCCTGTGTGTCGGGGGTCACACCGACCTGGGTGCCAGGCCACTAACTGGCTGTGCAGCTTTGGGGAAGCTGCCCAGTGTCCCGGAGCATCCATGTCCCACCCGTGAGATGGGACAAGGTGCAGGGCCGTGCCCACGAGGGCGTTTGGAGGATGGCTGGTGTCAGCAGCAGGGCGTGGGGTGTGGCACCTGCAAGGTGAGTGGTGACCCTGTTGCCCAAGCCGCCTGGCTTCTCCCAGTGGCTCCTGCACCCCCATTCTAGAGGTCAGCCGGGGGAGGTCCAGTCTCAGCGCCCTCCTTCCCCGCTCAGCTGGGCCTGGCGCGGCGCGGCCCTAGGTTTATGGGTGTCTCCTGTGCTAAAGATCGGGCTCCCACAGGCAAGCCACTTGTCTGAGGGGATGTCTGTCCCACCCCACAAGAGCAGGAAGTTGGGGCCCCCTTAGTGGCTGCGCCCCCGCACACAGCAGGCACAATAAACACTTGCCGGTCACTGAATGAGCAGCTTCCCCGGAAGAGCCGGTGGGGAGGTGGGAGAGAACCCACGTGAAGACTGACATTTTCCTCTGCCTGCTGTTTGCTACAGTCAGGTGGCTCCAGCTGAATTTTAATTAGCGTTTTAACTCAGCCCAGGAGCTCCTGGTTTAGCAGCCGGGCCCATCAGGACAGAAAATGAACTCCTGGCAAAGTCTGTTTTCTCGCCCAGCAGGACGACTCAGGCCAGCGGACCCCCGCTGCTCCCCCGGCTCGTAGCCCGCAAGCCCGCTGCCGGGTCCGCGGTGCCTCTGCCCCAAGGCGCTTCAGCGTGGGAGGAGCGGTCCAGCACCAGAAAACCGCAGCGCGGACCTCAGCTGAGTTTGTAGGTCCCCATCACTCCCGGTCACTTGTCAAATGTCAGCGCACATTTGGCGATCTGGTTAAAATGTGCTTCTGATCCACGGGCCTGGGGTGGCCTGAGACTCCGCATTCTAACAGGGGCCTCGGGGATGCGGATGCTGCTGGTTCCTGGGGCAGCGGAGGAGCGGAGGCCAGGGTGGGACACACAACAGCACACCGCTGAAGGCTCTCAGAGTCTTTTCTTTCTCCACATAAAGTGCCGCCTACAGAACTCACACCGGTTTATGGAAGGCGCAGCGGTTGACGCTGTGGCGGCGGCTGGGGCCTTCACAGTAGCCTCACCAGCAGGCACTGTTCCTGAGTGAGGAGCCAGGAAAATTCCCAGACACGTGGAATGGGGAAACTCGGACAAGAAAATTAAATGAGGCCAACAGTTTGAACAACTTCCAGCCAGCTGGTGAATCGCAAGCCTTATCTCCCCTAACCAAGGACACTTGAGAGCAAATGGTCCGTTCCTCTCCTCCCTGACCGGGGAATGCTCAGCTTAAATCACCCTGGCCAGGGACATAGAGGACAGTGAGTGCTGTTTGTCCAGCCCACGGTCTCCCGCCCGCAGGACCCTCCTCTGGGTTCCTGTGTCTGCTGGGTGGCTGCGACCCGTTCTGTCAGTCTGCGAAGACAATGGCAATAGGCACAGCGTCCAACTCCCCCTGAGACGCTGGCGCTGGAGCTGGGAGGGAGCAGGGGGATTTGTTTCTTTCACCCAAATTGCGTGGGACCTCCCTCCCGGAGGCCGTAAAGGCCATTTGGGGGCAAACTGGAGCCCCGCTGTACACAGGCAGCAGGCTTTTGCAACTTTTAATCACCTCGACTACAACCACGAGTGAGCACTCAGTTGACTCTGGACAGGCCCCGGGCCAGAATGTGGTGGAGGAGGAGCAGGGGGCAGAGCTTCGGGTCAGCCAGGCCCCGGGACAAAGTCGTTCAGGGCTACTCAGCTCTTTCGCCTGATTCTGCCTGATTCTGCCCTGGCCGGGTGGGACCCAGGACCCAGCAGCTGCACGGACACATCTTTTGTTACCTCCCACCCCAAAGTACCCCTTGTCCTCAGAGAAAGTGCCACCAGGGTATATCCAGAGGGGACAGGAGAGAACGGCTGGGTGGCCTTGAATTTCTTTGTCCTTCTCTGACCTTGGTTTCTGCCGGGAAGTGGTGGGGGGTGGGGTGGGGATTTCTGAGGTTGTTTCTCTGTTAGGGACAATGTCCAGGACAGACAAGACAACAAGTCAGGGGACCCCGCTGCCCAGGTCCCCAGCTGACGCCTCTGCCCCGGGTGACGTGGCACAGACGCAGGTGGAGCAGGGCCCGAGCATTCTGCTGTCTTCAGGTGACCTTGGCTGATATTCCCTCATCTGCTGAGCCTGGAGCCCCAGGGAGGAGACGCTGTCATTTCAGACAGAATCAAGATGATCGATCACATGTGGGCATGGTCAATGGGACAAGTAGGGACTGGGCGTCCGAAGCCGTGACCCTGAGCTCTGAAGGGTTTGCCTCCCAACGAGAGGTCTGGCCTCTGCCCCTGCTCCCGAGGTCACCTCTAAGCCATCACGATGTTCTGCTTGAGAAGAGTGTCTTTGTTCACCTGGGGTCTTGGGCGCCCGCCAAGGTGGTCTATGCTAACGTGATCTGTGGGGCCCTCGGGCTGCATGGGGTCAGCCGGCCTCTGGGACGGCCGGGGGTGAAGTCCGTGCAGCGGTCCCCCGGGAAGACACTGGACGCCCAGGCGCAGGCGAGCCTCCCCAGTTGGCAGCAGGCCGTGTGTGTTGTCACACACAGATGCTGGGAGAAATAAGTGCTGTCCCCAGGACCCTTCTCTGGTTTCAGCCTGTGTCTTTTCGCTGTAATAAATCATCACCCTGAGTATAATAGTGTCTCTGAGTTCTGTGAGTCCTTCAGGCAAATCCCTGAACCTGAGGGTGCTCTTGGGGACCCTGGACCTGCTGACTCCCCGTCTCCTCTTGCTGGGCACCCCGGGCAGGACACAACTGCTCTCTGGACCTCAGTATCCCCTCTGGAAACAGTCAGGATTCAGGCCCCGCCCCCTCGCTGCCCCAGGCAGGCAGAGGAAACGACCAGTCGACCAGTCGAGGGAAGGAGTTGTGGCAGTTTTACTCGGCACAGGCCGGTCCGAACACAGGGGAGCAGGAGAGAGGACCATCCAGTGCCCAGAAACGTGAACCAACCAGGCCACTGTGTCTGGAGACGAATGGTCACCAACACACAGGGACGTGGACAAGCGTGGCTGCCAACACCAATGGGGCCACAAAGCTGAGCAGAGCCAGGCAGGCTGGCGGGGGACCTGTGTAAATGGACACAGCCACAGACCTGCTGCGCCCTCCCCAGTGAGGACAAGGACGGCGAGCTGCTGTGACTTTCAGCTTCAGAGCGTGAGTGAGCACGTCGTAGTGCCAAGCACTGGGCTGCCATGTTAGCGCTGATTTTTGAACGTGGCAGCCGCGGGCTGCACGTGGCTACTTAAATGAAAATTCATTAAAATGAAACAACTTTTTAAATTCAGTCCCTCGGTCGCACTTGTCACATTTCAAGTGCTCTACAGACACTTGGGGCTAGTGGCCACCATTGTGACCATTTCTATCTCGTGGCCGAAAGTTCTGCTGGACAGCGTGGCCGTCAGCAGAGAACCCAGGACTCTGATTCCAAAACTCATGCTCTTCTCACGATTTCCACCTTATCCTTGGAAAAGCCCGTGGAGACACGCAGGGCGGCAGTGCCATGGGTTCACAGCAGGAGGGAGCGAGCCCTTGGCTGCGGGTTCTGGAAGGAGCGCCGGCCGGGAGTCAAAACACGCGGGATCTGGTCTGGGCCCTCCCACCAGGCGAGCCCCTGGAAACCCCTCCCTGCCGCCACTCCAGGCCTCAGTTTCCTCACCTCCTTGAGGAAGGAGTCAGGTGAGGTCATGGTTGTCTCATGGTGACAACCAGGACTGAGTCACCCTCCTTCTCCTTAGTTCAGTACCGGGTGTCCACAAAAGGTTTAGACACAACAAAGGCTTCTATTGCTTCAAATCTGAAAACCACAGATCCCATAGGCCCGCTTGTGTCCTGCCACTTCAGGCTTCACTGTGGTCCCCGGACCCAGCGTCCTGCCCACAGCCCAGTCCCATCCACCCCGCCCCCCACCCCGCCAGCCCGCCCCTGTCTGACCTGCAGCGCGGGGCTGTCCTCGAAGTTGTAGGCGCTGGGCCGGCCCTCCAGGGTGGAGAAGGCCACGTTGCCCCCGCTCAGCGGGGAGATGTCGCTGAACTCGGAGGTGCAGAAGGCCACGCGCTCGTCCTGGCCAGGGCGTAGGTAGTGGCCCTCGGGCCGGCCGTAGGTCTTCCAGCAGGAGGCGCTGTAGAACTGGTAGGGTTCCCATGGGCCGCCCGCACGGCTGCGCTTGTAGATGGCGAAGCTCTCGGGGCGGCTGGTGTGGAACTTCAGCCGCACGTAGGTGATCTCATAAGCTTTCCCTGCAGCGGGAAGGCACGGACCCATTTTACAGACGGGAAGGGACAGTCAGAAGCCTGGTCCAGGGCCAGCAGGCTGGCCGTGCTGCACAAACTCTCTTGGATTGTGAGAGGCTGTCTGGGGCACTGTGCCGGGAGTGCCACCATCGATTAGTGATGCCTGTCAGGGGCAACATGGAGGACCATGTGGACATGCCTGCTGGGTATTTGCCTTCCTTGCTCTGGCACGGGGATCTGCCTGTAGCACCTCCGATAGGCAGCCATCTCTCTTTGCTCAAATATCTCCAGCAACGCGGTGCTGCCACGTTCTCCTCTACCGTTAGACAGTTATTTCTTTTACTATACCCCACCAAAGCCGACCCTTCTGCCTGGGTCAGCCTTGTTCCAAGCCCCCCAGCCCTAACACAATCCTCCCTGGACCCCTCTATTCCTCTCACGTCCATCTAACTTCTGATCCAGATTTATCTGCTGACTCCACAGCCTCATCTCCCAATTTAACCTTCAGTCCATTATAGTTCAGCTTCCCTGGGCCACTCGACAGAAACCGCTCTCTTGAAGCCACCTCCGCCAAGCACCCCGTCCTGGCCACAGCCAGGGGACCCCGCCTCGCCTTGCTTCCTGGGCCACTGGTGCCTCCTGTTACCTTGGAAGTTCCTTCCCCAGGAGTCCCATACAAGGGACTGGTATTTGGCAATAGAAAGGGAGGAAGTACAGACATCCCTTGACTTACGGTGATGTTGTGTCGAGATAAACTCACGGTAAGTTGAAAACATTGTGAATCAAAAACACGCTTACTACACCTAACCTACCTAACATCACAGCTTAGCCCAACCTGCCTTAATGTGCTCAGGGCACTCGCATTAGCCCACAGCTGGACCTGGACCTTGAGCTTCATCTCAAGAGCCATTGTCTTCCTCTCTTCTCACCAGAAGCAGGAGACACAGCTGGGCGTTTGGCAGACGGGGTGCTATGCGCAGCCACAAAACACCGGCAATATCCAAAGATGCTGGCAGCCCAGGCACCGCGGAGTACCGGCTGTCCACCCGTGCTGCCCGGTCCTGCTCAGTGTCCGGAGAGTGCCCTGCTGCGTGTCGCTAGCCGGGGGGCGAGAGCAGAATTCAAAATTTAAAGTGGGGCTTCTACTAGATGTGTATCACTTTCACACCATCATAAAGTAGACAAATTGTAAGTCAACCCATCGAAAGTCGGGGACCACCTGTACTGATAACATGTTACAACATGGACGAACCTGGAAACTATTAGGGTAAATGAAAGAAGCTAATCACAAAAGACTACATTGTCTATATGATTCCACTTGTATTAAATGTACTGTATAGGCAAATCCATAAAGACAGAAAGTAGATCAGTTGTCTAGTCATGGGGGCGGGGGCCGGCTGGGCGGTGCTGCTGATGAGCACAGGGCTTCTCTGGGCGGTGAGGAAATGCTCTCTGTTTTAAAGATTTTACTTATTTAATTTTAGAAGGAGGGGAAAGGAGGGGGGCGGGGAGAGAAACATCAGTTGGTTGCCTCTTGCATGTCCCCAACTGGGGATGTGGCTGGGGACCCAGGCCTGTGCCCTGACCGGGAACTGAACTGGTGACCTTTTTGTCTGCAGGCCGCAATCAATCTGCTGAGCCACACCAGCCAGGGCAGTAAAATGTTCTAAAACAGACTGTAGTGATGGGTCTACAATCCTACAAATATGCCAAGAACCACTGAATTGAGCACTTTGGGTGAATTATATGGTGAATTAATTAAATCTCCATAAAGCTGTTATATATATTTTTATAAATTGGACCTCACATCCATTAGGATGGTTATCTTTTTTTTTTTTTTTTTTAATTTAGAAGTGTTGGTGAGCATGCAGAAACATTGGAACCTGGTGTACTGTTGGTAGAAATGTAAAATGGTGCATTTGCAAAGAAAAAGTCTGGGAATTTCTCAAAATTTTTAAAATACAATTACCACATGGTCCAGCAATTCCACGTCTGGGGCTACATCCGGAAGGACTGAAGGCAGGGTCATGAGGACCTATTTGCACAGCCACGTTCATGGCAGCCCTGCCACATCGACCAGAAGGTGGGCAGAACCCAAGTGTCCATCAGCAGATGATGGACAAACAAGATGTGGTCCAGCCATACCACGGACTGTTTATCTTTCAGCCTTAAAAAGCAAGGACATCCTGACACCTGCTACAATGGGAATGAACCCCGAGGACATTATGCTGAGTGAAATAAGCCAGTCACCCCAAGTCAAATACTGTATGGCCCTCTTTATCTGAGGTCCCTAGAGCAGTCACATTGACAGAGACAGGATGTAGAATGCCAGTCGCCAGCCCCTGGGGGCGGGGCTGGGAGCTAGTGTTTCCCGGGGTGGGAGTCACGGTTCCCGGAGACCAGTGGCGGGAAGGCGGGGCATCAGGGTGAACGCACGGAAGGGCACTGCACGGAGCGGCACGCCTGGAATGGGCAGGGTGGCAAACGCCATGTTATGCGTATTTTACCTCGATAAAAAAAATCTGAATATATACAGGGCCCGGCAGAAGTAACGCCTGCTTGAGTGCGGTGGGTAGGGTAATAATATCGGTATAATACGCTATAGTCTTAATTTGAACATTTCACCTAAAATGTCCTGTGATGTGCTTGAGTGTGATATTGTTATGTTACAAAAGTACATGCTTATGAGTTTGTAATAAAAAGGGGCGCTGTTTGTGCCAGACACTACCCTGTGTGTGTGTGTGTGTGTGTGTGTGTGTGAGCGCGCGCATGCGTGCGTGTATGAGAGAGAGAGAGAGAGAGAGAGAGAGAAATTTGGGGGTGAGCAAAGCCCCTGAAATTACTAGTCTGTAATATGGAGAAAAGCTAAGTCAAAATGCTGAATGAAAAGAAAGACACGAAATCCACCCTTCAGAATCAACAAATTACATTAAAAAACCTCTAAGGAGTGGGCAGAAAAGAAAGACACCAAACAAGAAAGTGTGACTGTCCTCAGGGCAGTGACCTCTTCCCTTTTTTTGTGTCCTGCATTTGCCTAAGTTTCTCTTGTGAAGCTTGTTTCAATTTAAAAACGGGGGAAAACACATTTAAAAAATTTTGTTTTAAAGCAACCGCCTTGCCATGTTCTCTTTTAAGATGTTTTGCAAAGCTGTGCGGCAGCTCAGCTTGGCACTGGGAGCCCCAGGCCCTCAAAGGAAAGCTCGGGTGGCTGACCAGTCCGCGGGGGGCGGGGAGAGAGGCGGCCCGGTGGCTGCTTCTGTGCCCGGCGGGCTTCAAGCCGCGGAGCCAGGCAGCGACTCACCCCAGATGTGCGCTCACAAAAGGACGCTGTGGCGGGTCTGCCAGACTCCTGGGTAAACACCTAACAGCCAGACCCCTCGCTCTGAGACCGGAGGGGAGCTTGGAGCCACTTAAAAGGTAGCCGGCAGCGCGGAGCGTGATTAGCGTGATCGGGAAAAGGCAGTCCCTGGGATTTCATGCAAACAAGCAACACAGGGCTCTGCCTTTCCTCCTCCTTGCTGAGCCAGGAGGTGAGGGAAGGTGCTGGAACATCACAGAGACTCGGCAGGAACTTTTTGTTACCAGAGTTAATTAGAGGAGCCAAGAAAGCAACTTAATCCTCGCTTTGTGATGAAAAGCTTTCTGCCAAAGGCAGCCTGAAGGCCGGGGAAGGAACCCCACCCCCGTCGACCCCAGGTCTTCTAAACAGCAGCGAGAATTACATTTGCAGTTTCAACCCAGACCCTAGCAAGCCCCAGCAGCTGAAGAGGCTTCAGGGTGATGTGGGGATAGCTGTGTCCCCAGCGGGAAAGCTGGACCAGACACCATACCTGACTGTAAACGGCGGCTGCACTGCTTGGTAGCGCATGGATCTTACCACCCGACCGACCAGCATGCTGTTCCCTGTGCTGGGAATGCTGTTCCCCCTCCGCCTTACCTGGCTGGCTCCCACACACCGCACTGATTTAGCGGGCTGGCTGCACGCCCCGCCCTCCGCCCTGTGCAGAACGTCCTTCTCCCGCTTTCCAGGGCCGATGGCTCCTTGTCCTTGAAGCTGTGGGCCTGGGTGCCTGGCTGGGCTGCCCCAGCTGCCCTGGGCTTCCACCCCGTGTGTAAACACCTGCTCATCTCTGCCACTGGACTATGACCCCCTGGAGACAAGGGCTGTGAATCCCTGCCACTGAGCACAGTGCCTGGCGCGTAGTAGGTAGGTCTGCAAGTCCTGACCCCCAATGAGTCTTTAACAACAGCCAGCATCTACCGAGCACCTACTATGCTCCAGGCACCTGGCTCAGCGCTTTACGCACACTGTTTCTCGGGACAGCCCCAAACAGTCCCATCACTGTGCTCGTTTTACTAACGAGGGCCTTGCCCCCTGTTACGCAGGAAACAGTCGAGTCCGCTCGACCGCAGGCCCGCCTGGCCCCAAAGTTGCCGCCTGGACTAGGCGCCCCTCTGTTCAGGGCTCAGAGAGGAGGGGCTGCCCAGGAGCACTGCCACCGAGCCCGCACCTTGAGCGCTGGGCCACGTCCTCTCCAACCAGCTGGGACATGCAGCCCATCAGGAATGACAGCAGGGCAGCCATAAAACCAGGCCGGCCCACATCCGGCACCAGCGAGCAGAGTGAGCTCGGAACAGAACGGAGAGGCTTATTTTGGGAAAATGGAAACAAAACAAAGCCCTTTAATTGGAGCCATCTGGGGAGCAGGGGACGGGAGGGTGGGGCCGGAGGGGGCAGGGTGGGAAGCGGAGCGGAGTGTGGGCGAGGCTGCCCTGCCCGCTGCAGGCATCAGGACCAGGCGGCCAGAGCGGCTCCCAAGGTCGCGGCGGGGCCCTCAGCTCTGCCTTCCGCTCCCACGCCCAGCTCCTGGCCCTTTGGGTGCTGGGGAACCCCCATAACCACGATGCCAGCCCCCGTGAGAGCCGGGCCGGAGCAGGGCTGGGCCCGTCACACTTGTCTCATCTTTGGGCCAAGAGTCTAAACCCCAAAAAAGGACCAAGGTTGTCAAGCCTGTTGTCTAACCTGAAGAGAGTGAATAGGTTTCATCAGATTGGTTATTGTCTAGGGCTTTGTGTTAAGAAGGATTCCGAGGTCCAGCCTAAACTGAGACAGGACCGAAATGCCGGGGTCCCTATCCAGTCTCCACCACTGGCTCTTTGGCCTTGGCCAAAACACCTAACCTCCCCCACCTCCACTAACTGGGCAAATAACTTGAATGTAGTGACTCAGTTTTCCCATTTGCACAAAGTGCGTAACAATCACAGGGTTTAATGAGTAAATGCCTGCAAAGTACTTAGAACGGCACCCAGGCAGGCTGCCTCTTGCACACGACTAAGCATTAGCTGTGACCCCATTCAATGGCCAGGCCAGCATTCAGGGGGCCCCTTGGCACAGGGGCCTGTGCCGGGCGCCGGGTCCAGCTGTGGAAACAGGCTGTCCCTCTGCAGCTTGGAGCACGGCTGCCACGCGCAAGCCGGAACCACAACGCTACACAGCCCAGGCAGGGACGGGGAAGGGCGAGGGGCTGCGAGAGCACACCGGCAGGCCCTCTGCCCCGTCCTGGGGGCCGGGGGCTTCCTGGGGGAGGGCACCTCTAAGCTGGGTGAGGCAGACAGCACAGTCGACAGCCGCGTGACCAGGCCTTGGTGCTGGGACGGGCCCGCAGTGGGCACTCCACCGTTTTGTTTATGAGTGAGATACGGGTTGTCCAGAAGAAGGCAGGAGACGCTCTACAGGTCAAATGCAACTGCAGGAGGAAAGAAAGGCTTCCATGGCCCGTTTGCAGGCCTGCTGAAGGGCAGCCGGCGGCAGCCGGCATTGGGGGTGGGTAAAGGGTGATCTGGGCGGCTGCCAGCACCCTTCCTGGGCTTGGGGACTGGCCCCTCCTGCCACTTGGGGGCCAGTCCTGGGGAGCCCAGGAGGGGTGAGGCGGCCAGGGCTGGTGGGGCCCAGGGGTCCAGGTGGGGCTGCTTTGGAGAGTGGAAGCTAACCAGGATGGCTGCCTTGACCCCCGGACCTGCTGGGGCCCAGCATTCCAGCCAGAGCCCCCAGGGAGCAGGAAGGAGGACTTGGGCCCCCAGCGCTGGCCCCAGCCAACGCAAACAAGGCCGCCCGCTCGACAGGAAGACACAGTGGAACCGGAGCTCAGGAGACCCAGCTGGCCTTGGGCTCCTCAAGGGCCAGCAGGGCCGTCCTGCTGTCCAGCCACGGCCCAGGCCGGGGGCCCTTGTCTCCTCGCCCCAACATCCTCTCTATCCATCTGGGCTGTGCGGGCCTCAGGATATGGGGGGGCGTGGGTGGCGGCTTTCCGGCTCCCCGGTGCTGCCCCCTGACCTGAAATGCCCTCCATTTTCATGTCACCTCTCCTGCCACCCATCAGATCTCAGCGAGGTCCCTTTACCCTGAGTGTGTCCCCAGTCTCATAAGTCCCGGGCCCAGCCTGTGCCCCGTAGGGCCGGACCGCACAGCATGCGCTCGGGCAGTGGGGGCTGGGCCGGAGGGCAGGCAGGGACCCACCCGCCTTCCTCCTGCAAACCCCCCTTCTCTCGGGGACTCAGACCTCACCTGCTGGGAAACCAGAGAAGTGACGGTCTTTCTGTCACTCCAGAAGGTTCTCAGGGATCCAAGAAAGTGGACAAAGAGACCCCAGACTCCACCCCAGCCTAATGCAAAGCCTGGACCCGCCTTGCCGGCTACTGCCCGGTCTGGTGTCATTCTTGGGAGCAGCACAGTTAGGGGAGGGCCTGGGCGTCTGTCATTTAGGGCTCTGTGACCCTGGGCAATGGATTTCATTCTCAGAGCCTCAGTCTCCCTGTCTATGAAAGAACACATCGTGCGGACTCAGCGGAGTCCTTAGTGTGTGTGTGGCGAGAGCCCTCTGATTTCTGTCTGTTACCCCTGAGGACCACCCCCCTTTACCCCACATCCACCGCCAGGTCCCACCCCCCTCTTCCCTGGCCTTCACTGAAGGACTGGGAGCCGTGGATCCCGCTGCTGCCTTTCATCCCAAACGGGAAGGCTCAGCTTAGCGACTCGGGATCTGGAACAGATGTCTGGGCGCTCGCGGGGGGCTGGGAAAGCAGCGACCTCTACCAGGGGACTGACCGGCTGCCGCCCCTGCCGCTCGCTGCCCCGCACCCCACTCCCCCAAGGAGACCCTGGGCCAGCGGCCACCCACGCTCCCCTCCCACTGTCAAGGAGAGGGGGTGGGGCCGGGGGAGGGGTGAGGCCAGCGGAGGTGGCCTGAGGACCGGGAGGAGAGGCTCCCGCCCACTTCGCCTGACCACAGGGCCTCCGCTGGTAATGCGGTAACAGCCCCGGACCTCTTCTTCCCCCGATATCACGCAACCCCTGGCTCGGCGTGGAGCAAACCCAAGTCCAATGGGGCCCAGCGTGGGCCAGCTTGGCGAGTATTTCTCAATCCCTTTGGAGGGGACACCCCCCAGGGGAACCTCAACCCCGAGCTGCTCTCAGCGAGTGACGACAGTCACACACAAGGGCTGTCACGGTCCTGGTGAGCATGCACCTCCTCCCGCCCTCCCCTCTCCAGCTCATGGAACCAGCACAGCTGCCTGGGAGGGTGGCAGCTCTTAGCTCTACTTTACAGAGAGGAAGCCAAAGTACGGGAGGGCATGGCATCTGCCCGCCGAGTGGCCGGCCGGGCCCGAGCCCAGAGCCCGGTGTGTGACTTCCACCCCCTTCTGTCTCCCAGAGCCCTGAGCTGGGCCCACAAGCACAGGGCAGAGGAGGTAAAATTGTCACTCATTCATTTTTTTCATTTATTGTACAAACCGTTGTAGGATCCCCCTATACGCCCGATGCTGCAGAGTGGCGGAACACAGGTGTGGGGTGGGCTTCACCCGTGTGCGTGTGCGGGGGGGTGCGCATGTGCGTGCTTGACTGTGAGTGTGTGTGAGGCCCTGGCTCAGTGCGGGGTTCCCTGGTTACATGCGGGAAGGCGCCGGCCTGCGAGCGGCCTGGGCGGGGTTCAGGGCGGCCGCGCGGCGGGAGCACAGGACTGGGCGCACCACCAGCACTGGGCAAACGGGAACCGCCCTCAAGTCCAGACACGTCCCCACCCACCTTGCCCGTGCCTGGGCCGCCCCCGGATTCCACGACACATGTAACACATCAGCCCAACCCGCGCCCTTTGTCATGGAACACCATGTCTCCTCCACACCCCCACCCTGTCCCGGATTCCTTCCCCTGGGGCCTTGGGGTCCTGCCAGCTGCGTCCAGCCAGCTCCCCCAGCCTTCCTCCCCCCTTGGTTTCCTGTCACCCGCCTGGGTAGAGACCACGCCCCATCTGGAAGTCCCACCTCGAGGTCCTGATGGGCCAAGGGAAGGTGACAAGCAAGCCCCAGGGAACTGAGTTTCTTGGGGCAGCAACCAGCACTGGGAGTCTCGCTGAGGGGCCCAGTGCCCCCCACCTCATGTGAATGTCATCTCCCCACCCTCCCCAGGGCACTGTCCCCCAGGGCGAGCAAGGGCCCGCTCCCTTGACAGGGCTCACATCAAGGACTTTCTGCTCTGATTTTGGTCACACTGCACACAGATGCTCATATCCAGACTGCCACATAGTGACTGTGTGCCATTGGGTGAAACTCTTAATCTCTCTGAGCCTCAGTGTTCTCGTCGGAAAAATGGGGATGCAGCCCCATAACGCCTTCTCCAAACTGCTTGGCTCCGCGGTGCTTTGCAATTCCAAACTTTTCAGAGTTTAGAGAGATGACCCGGGCCTCACACCATGGACTCTGTTCACACCCCGGCGGGGTCTGGGGCGGGCACTCAAATGAGATTTCAGCAGCAAAATGTAAGAATATTCACTCTAAGTAGAATAAACAAGGTCTATAAATAGCTTCGGGTCATATTGAGCAGCCAAAACAAGTTGTAAAATACTTTGGAGTTTCCAAAGTGTAGGGAGATTTTGGATCCACAGATAAGAGCGTGAGGATGGGTTGACACTCACCCCCTCGCTCCTACCGAAAGTCTGCGGAGGTTGCGACAGGTTAGAGGCTCAGCTCAGTGCCTGGCACCTCTAGGGGCTCCACCAGGACCTGCACTGGGTTGGACTTGGGTGGGGGAGGGGCACTCCCAGTCCCACAAAAGGGGAGGGCCCCGGAACAAAGAGCTGGGCCCCTCCAGATGGGATTCGGGTTCCCAGGGGTCCAAGCGCGCTGCACCTTGGCATGGCGTTGGGTGGAGGGGGCACGAGCAGAGCAGAGAAGCCATGCTGAACGGTCCAGCTCCCAAAAGCAGCATGAAGCATGGCTGCTGCTCATGCTAAACCTGCCGCATGAGGAATGCCTTGGCTCCCCACCCCAAGACCACACCCAGGGCCTGCACCCGGCCTCGGGGATTCACTGAGGCCCCATGTGGGCCGGGTGACCCAAGATTAGGTTCCCACCTTAGAGGGCAGACTGGTTCACCTCCCGGGAGGTCGCCATCCCCCGCTTCCCCCGCACAGCCACTACAGCGAGCGGTCTTTGCACCCAGATCCGCTACTCTGTTAAAGGCTCCCAGAGGCTTCCTGCCGCTCCAGCCCGAGGGGGCGCCCATCAGTCTAACCTTTCAGCCACTGGAGACGGAGGTTCCGTTCCTGAGCCCCCATATCTGCGTTCTACAGCCCACCCAGGGCGCACACGATGGGGTGAGGACAGAGGACGAGGTGGTGGGGCCTGGAGCGCCGCCCCCATCGCTTACCCAGGCGGAGAGTGATGTTGACCGAGGTGGGGTACTGCACACCGAAGGCCATGGACGGACTCTGCCACCAGGTACTATCATCCTGGCTGTGGAAGTCGGTGAGGTACGAGGCATTGTGGTGGCGCAGGGGGTCCGCGGCGTCGCAGCGCTGGCACTGCGCCCCGGCGCCCCCTGCCGCGCCCACGTGCGGGCAGAAGTCCTCGGGTGGATGGCCGCACGTGTGCGAGGCCTCGGCCAGCCGGCCGAACGCCGCGTTCTCGAACACGGGCAGGCAGCGCTGAGCGCGCCCCGCGCCGTCGTAACACGAACCCATGCCCGAAACGGCCGCCCGCGGCATCGCGAGCGCCAGGCCCAGCAGGAGCGCGGCCGCCGCCATGGCCAAGGGCACCGACGTCCCGCGCTCCCGGCCGTGCGCGCCTGGCTCTTCAGCCCGGCTCTGCTCCGGTGGGCGCGGACGGCGCCGCGGGGCGCCAGGGCCCGCCTCCCCCGGCGGGCGGGACCCACGGCCGTGTTGGGAGGGACCGACGGCGGGCGGCTCCGCCACCGCCCGGCCGCTCCGTCCCTTGGCGCAGACCCCACCTGGCGGACGCGCCCGGGAGTGCCCGGCTTTGCAGCCGCCCGAGCTGCCTTCCCCTGGGGGTCCGTAGCCTCGGAGCCTCAGGGTCCTGCTTGTAAAACGGGGTTGATCACGATGCAGCTCCATTCCCGCGTTGCGCGGTTTCCATGGCCGCTCCTTAAAGGGAACCTGCTCACCTGTCCCCCTTTCCTCCTGAGATTACAGGGGACGGCAGGCCTTTCCCTGGTCTTCACCGTGCACACCCCTTTCTAGCAATGACGCGGGAAGGTTCCTCACGTTTCTGCAGCTCCTTTAACTCCGAGAAGTGCATCTGCTGTGGGTCCCTCTCTGCTCTCAAAGCAGAGAGACTCCAACCTGATATTTGTGACATCCCTGATCTCATCACAAGTATCAGTGAGAAGCCTTGGCCACCCCCTCCCCAGTAGAGGACTCTTCTTACTCTCCATTCATTCGAGTGAGTAAAGCAAAGGAGAAGAGCTATATGTTCTCATGAAAAGATGCGAGAGAAAACACCAGATAAAATGTAGCACAGACTCAGTGAGCGGGCTGATGGGATGTCACAGAAGGGGGTACATGGAGGTATTGGGGTGCAGGGAGGATGGGGTGGCTAGCTCTGCCTGGAGCTGGAGGGCGCTTCCCAGAAGAGGCTGTGAGTAAACTGGGCCGTGAAGGGTGAACCAGGGAAAGGGTGTCTCCAGCAGGGGGCACAGCACCTGCACAGGCCAGAGGTGGGCATGGGGTGGAGGGGCGAGTCCGCTGCATGTTTGCAGCTCTGGGTGGGGAGTGGGCCCTGGGGGCGCTGCAGGGGCGGGGCACAGAGGTCAGGCAATGCGGGGTGCCGGGCAGCAGGGCAACGAGCCGGGCTTCGTCCTACAGAGGGTCTGCGGGGGCACAGGTGGCTCATCTAACGGGCTGGGCCGCAGACGAGGGCCCCTTCGAGAGGCGCCAAGCAGGTGCTCGCGACCTTGTCTGTCCCCTGGCTACCCTGCCTCTACTGGCCACCTCCGTTGGGGTCTGCCAGGGTCTCCTTCCAGGTTTCCCTGCACCTGCGGCATTTCCACTTTCTCCTGCCCAGCGCCCCGTGTCCAGCTGTCAATGTTCACCCAGGATCTACCACCAGGTGGCGACATCGGCCCTATTCCGGGCTGGCCCTTCTGCCCCCTGGCAAAGGGACACTTTGGCCAGCCTTCCTTGCACAGCCAACGCGCCTGAAACCAGGAGAGGCCCTGGGTCCAGAGCGCTGGCTGTACAAATGGGGACACTGAGGCCCAGGCAGGACACACCCACAGCAGGACGTGACCAGTTCTCATCCCTGAGGTCCACTCCTCCCAGGAAAGGAGTCAGGGAGGGGTTGGCTGGGACCCCCAAATGCCAGGAGTGTCTGTGCCCCTACAGAGTCCCAGATGCCTCCCAAAATCTGCACGACAAAGGCCAATAACACTTCTGTGTCTGCAAGAAAGGGCCTCGAAATGAGCCAGGAGAACTGGAAGTCACCGTTTGGGACACGGGGCAATAAGATGCATGCTCTCCATCAAGAGAAGGCTCTGAGAGTGACCTCCCAAGCAGCATCCACTGTGACCCTGCTGCACATGTAGGACCTGAACCCCTCATCTTCGCGGGGCCACCGAAGCCATGGACCACGTGGCCCCTGTTTCCCTGTAGCTTTGAGGCCTGGCCCCACAACCTGCCCCATTGCCCTGACCCATTGTTCTCATGGTGGCGGGGAGCCCAGGAAGGCCTTGGAGCAGCAGCAGCGGGGCCCTCATCAGTCTCCTCCAGGGAGGTGTGTGGGGTGAAATCCAGGGGACCAGCATGGAGGTGGTGTGGCAGGAGAAAGCCGGTGTCTGTGTGTGGCCGATGGGGGAACGTGCCTACGCCAGGGACCGGGAAGTCCCTGCAGAGGCCTGGCCTCCGGCTTGGGGCTGCAAGCAAAGGGGGCACACTCCACTCCCTACAGTCCACCTGCCAAGGGTTAAAACCTTCTAGGAGAAGAAAGCAGGGAGAAAAACCCTGTTCTGATTTGCTTAGTGAACGTTAATTAAGGAGACTGGAGAGAGCAGATTTTTTCAAGACAGAGATGAAAGGCCTACTAATTAAATCTGGGGAGATCCGGCCAGGGCCCTGCTGATCCCTCCTGACAGCTCCACAGCCTCTGGAGGCCAGGGCTGGGGGCACCAGTGCAGAGGGAAAGAAGCCCCCATCCCGGGCCTCGGGGCTCTGCCTTGGAGGCCTGGGAAGGAGCCTTGGCTGGCCCGGACTCCCTGCGGGACCCATGGGCCCCGCCCCTCTGGGACACCTCGTTTTCCCCATCTGGACAGCAAGTGCGTTGGCCTCGGTGGTTTCTTGCAATGCTCTGCTTGGCTCCAAGGCTCTGTAAGTGTGTGTGTCTGGGCCTCAGTCTTCCCTTCTGTCAACTGGGGAGACTCCACCTGCTCCGAGACAGGCAGGCAGAGCAGGAAGTCAGAGCACGGCAGGGGTCTTCCAGGGCTGCGTGGGGAAGCGAATGTGGAGGAGGGAATTCAGTGACTGGCTACGCGTGGCCCCCCAGTGCCTGCTGCCAGGCCCACACTCATCTGTGGGTCTGGTTACGGCCCCGTGGGGACACCATCCTGAGCTTCTGAGCAAGGACAACATGGCCATCACAGATGCTTCCTGGGAGCCAGGCTGGGGCTGAGTGACCCCCTGCACAGGTAAGCGAGGACAGGGAAACTGAGGCTCGGCCAGAGGCAGACCCTTGCCCAAGCCCACCCTACTAGTTAGCCACAGAGCCTGGACTCAAATCCCACTGTGCCGGCCCTGAGCCTGGGCCCTCTTCCACGTCACTCTTGCCCCCGTCCTGCGGGGAGCCCCTGCTCTGGGCCCGCCCGGCCCCGGTGCGGGCACCGGGGCGGCGCGGTGCAGGCAGAGTGGTCCACAGCCTCCCGGGGCTTCCCAGAGAAGGCGGGAGACAGGCGGGGACCCAGGAAACAAACCGATGAGTCAGACAGTGACGGATCAATGCAAGAGCCACAAAAGGAAACAGGTGAGTTTAGACGATCAGAGGAGGCTTCTCGGAGAAGGTGACAGCTCAGTCACCCTGTAAGATGGCGGGGAGGCCAGACAGCTCAGAGGGGGGCTCACGCTGATGGGGGCTGATGGGGGCTCCTCGGCTGTCACCCGCGCGGCGCGTCTTCTCCCTGGAGTTAACACGGTCAGACAGGCCGAGGGACAAGCCTGGCTTTGAGCCATGCCACAGCTCAGTCCGGCAACTGTCCCCACCCCTCTGCTGCGCTGGGCCCAGGATGAGTCAGCCTGGGTGGCCTTCGAATCGAGGGGCCCGGATAAATAAAGGACGCCCCCGTTTTGGGGGGTGCAGGGGCCAGAGGCTGGGCTGTGAAGGAGGGAGCAGCGGCTGTCCGTCCTTCGGTCATTCACGGGCAGACGTCGGCTGAGTCCTGTGACAGGCGCAGGGCTGGGCACAGGGGAGGGACTGAGGGCAGTGGCGAAACTGGCCGTGAACTTGGGGGCCCAGGTACCGAGCTGGTCATGATAACATGGGGCCACCGGAGTAGGCCCTGGGGCTCTGAGAGCGAAGAGGAGGGGTCCGGCCCTCGGCCCGGCCTCTGGCCCCTGCTCGGTCCAGCTCCCGCTTCCTCTGAATACCCAGCATCCACGCAGCGACCCGCGGGCCTGGCACCCCCGCAAGGAAATGCCCATGGCCGGCCCGCACAGACATGGCCCTGCCGTGGCCGGTCACAGCCCGGTCACAGCCGGATGCCCCCCGCCCCATGTGGCCCACAGACGGGCCCAGCCAGGGGTGCATCTTAAAGGCAGGCGGGGAGGCGTCTGACGTGGCCCCCGGGCAGGCGGTCGAGTGGTGTCTCCTTGAACGCCTAGTGAATGACTGCAGGGCGATGAATGAATGATAAGTGCGTGGTACATGAATGAATACTAAGTCAATAAATAAAGGAGTGAGTCTGCGTCAATGATGATGAAAGGACAAAGGAAGGAAGGAAAGAATGAGAGCGTGGATGAGTGGTGATGAAGGAATGCACGCGTGCTCGCCCCCGGGGGCGCGCCTCCAACAGCCTCGGCCCCCCTCCTGGGCCCTCACCCCCCGCGGGCGGGGCTCCCTGGCCGCCCCTCTCCTCCCCTTCCCTCCCGGTGCTCTGACCACACCTGCCGCCTCTCCCCTCGGCCACCTGGAGCCGGCCACGCCCACCTCCTTCACACACACAGCCAGCGCCTTCTCACCTCAGGGCCTTTGCACATGCTGTTCCTTTGCCTGGGGTGCTGGTCCCACAGATTCGGGCGTCCTTCCCTGTCCCAGGGTCCCTGAACAGAGAGGCTCCTCCTGACCTTCCCCAGCACCCAGTGTCATTCTCCCCGCCCCGGCCCCCGACCTGCACCGCACCTGACTCCTCCTGTGTGTACCTGCATGTTTGTCTGTGGTCCATCTCCCCTGTCAGCCTGTGAGCTCCTGGAGGGTGGGGGCTGGGTGGGCCTCACTCACTGCTGTGCTGTGCCCCCCCTTCCTCAGGGGTGAATGAATGGAGAGACGGTACCCACAGGGAGCAAGCAGCGGAGCGGGACGCAGAGTCCCCCGGCAGCACGACCGGCTGGATGCAGCCGCTGGTCCACCCAGCGGGCCCACTGCAGGGAAGCCGTCCTTAAACAGTGATTTCGTTTCTGAGCCCTTTCTGCTGAGGACAAATAAACAGCAATTATAAGTCAGCAGCCAAGCCCAGCAACGGAGGGGAAGGCTTAGGAAAGGGACAAGGGCACTCCAGCTGCCCTGGGGATTCTTAATCTGAGTGCCAAGAGCACTTCTGGGACGAGTGGGGACCCCCAGGCCTGAGTTAGAGCCCTGCCTGTCCCTGGGGTCCGGCACGACCCTGCAGGGGGTCCCATAGCCCTTGGGTAATAGAAGCTTCTGGGCCTTAACTCCAAGACCCCAGACTTCTGCCTCAATGGCCCCCGGCCTCCTCCAGACCCTCCGACACTCGGGCCCCCTCCGACCCCAGGACCTTTGTTCCTGCCGGTCCCTCCGCCTGAAATGTCCTTCTTGCCAGGCTGACCCCTGCTCCTCCCCTGGGCCTCAGGATGAAGTCGCTTCCTTAGGCTGTCCCCCCGATGCCCCGCCCCCGACTTCACGGCACTTCTAAGGCTTGTTGTTAGTCCCATGTCCCTCTATCCCACTAAGCTGTCAGCCCCGAAGGATAAGAATCCTGTGGCTGCCTACCCTGTCCCTGACATCCACCCAGGCAGGGGACACCCTGGGTGGCCCATAAAGAGTGAAGAAACGAGGGACTGAGTGACGGTCTGAAAGCAGGGGGGAGGGAGGCAGGAAGGGAGAACTCGGTCAGCCAGGCTCAGGGTCCTGTGGGCGCTTGTCCGGGGCACTGGCTCTCTAAAGGGGTGAAGGCCAAGGGCAAGGAAGGAGCTAGCAAGCCCAAGATGGGGATAACCTACAAGTGGGTGTTCCCCTCCCCCTTCACATGGCTCCGGTTGGAAACATGAACTTTACAAATGTCAGGGAAAGGCAGGATTCTCAGCCTGGGACCCTGTGGAGCCGATTAGCATTCTGGTGCCCACGCTGATGCCGCGCTGCCGAGGCGGCAGGCAGGAAATTTATGCCGCCCGCTGGGGCCACGCAAGGCCATGGCGGGAGCACCTACAAAATAAAACAGTGAGGCTGCCACGTCTATGCCTCCCCCAGGAGGGCGTAGCAGTGCCGGGGGGGCCCCCGGAGGACAGGGAGGTGGTAGAGAACCCCAACAGGTGGGGTGGCCGGGGAGCATGATGACCCCTCCCCATCCCCACATTGGGACGGGCCCTACACCTCCCCTTGACTACAAAATCACCCAGATTGCTCCTGAAGGCAATCCTGCTGGAGAGAGGGCATTAGCCCCATACGGATGGGGAAACCGAGGCTTGGGGAAGCAAACTGACCGGCCCAAAGGGACGTGGGTGGGAGCGGCCAGGCAGGCTTTGAGCCCAGTTCTTGCTGATTTTCCCAGCAGCCTCCTTGCCCCGCCCTCCCGCCCCTGCCCAGTTCCCTGCATAGGCCACATTCAGGGCGTCCACAGCACAGACTCGGATTAGAACCCCTGCAAACACCCGGGGGCTCTGCCTGGGCGTGGTATGTTGACACACATGCTGCTCCCTCCACTGGGACACCCTTCGCATCACAGCGAGAGACCCCACGGCTCCGCGGCTCCCTGTCTGTCCTCACGGCCAGCAGGGACAACAGCCTATCAGGGGGCCAGGCTTCCGAATCACCTTTGACACACTGCTGTGTCATGGGAATGGGTTGGGAGCAGGCAGGCTTCCCCTTGGATCTGTGTGGAGGCGTGTTGTGTATGTCATGTGCATGTATGTTCATGTACGTGGGGGGTGGCAGAGCCCGGGCTAAACCTGAACACAGAGATGTGTGTTCAGAGGGCAGGTGGGGCACGGGCCGCCTGGGTTGAGCAGGGGCGGCATAGCCTGGGTGTGACAGGGAGGGAGGCTGGTGCAGACCGGGGAGGAGCCGTGAGTGGCCGCTGTCTGGCCAGGCTGGGGACCCCAGGGCTCAGAGCTGGCTCTGGGGCGGGGAAGACATAGTCTCCAGGGGTCACCGTGGTGGGGGGCTCAAGGCCAGAAGCTGGCCTCTTGGGCACAGTCCCCAAGGGACACGGGGAGGGGTGCTGTGGGCCCCTCAAGTCTCCGTGAAGTGGAGGCCACAGAGTGGCTCAGGGGCGACCCGGGAGCGGCCCCACGGCCCTCCTCCACAGGCCGAGGCAGCGGCGCACAACCGGCCCGTTTCATGACACATGGACTAGTTACTAAAATTCTGTGGCACACCAACAAACGTTATGTTTTTTGCTGATCTGACAAATAAATAGGTATGACTTTGATTGACTTACAATAAAATTATCTACAATAGTAATTATCTATCCTTTTTTGCTCCAAAGTGACTTTAGAAAAAAATCAGGTGCCTCTACTTGTACGTAAGGATTTCTGGTACCAAGAATTAACCAATCAGAGGCAAACTTATTATGTGATGGGACCAATAAGATGCAACCCTGTTACATGACCTGTGTCCTTACAGTTTAAAACAGGGCATGTACACTGGACGGCTACTGTTGTGTGGGCTGTGGTCATTTTTCTACTTGACAATCTAAGGGAAAAGAGGCCGATGTCCCCAACTAAATAGTCAGGTGTTGCATGTTTTAGAGTCTTGCGACGCACCGGTGGAGAATCACGGGGCTAGGGTTTTTGTCCCTTAACAGGGGGCAGGGGCCTGGGTCAGTCCTAGGGTCAGTGATGACCCCCGGCCCCAGCCCCTGAGCCCTTCTGTCCTCGAGAGCAGGACCTCGCCAAGGACAGAGAGACGCCGTCTGCCAGATCCCTCGGCCCCTCGCCCGGCAAGTTCCCGGCTGGCGCTCACGTGTGCGGAGGGGAGGCCCAGCCCTGTGTCCCCAGCTCTGCCCAGGACCCCTCCTCCACATTGGAAGCCACCACAGTTGAAGCTGCTTCCTCATTCTCAGGTGAGGACGGGAGACTTGGGGCGACTCACCCAGGCTCCTCCAGCTCATGGGGGACGGCGCTTGGCTTTGAAGGCGTGGCTCACCTCCAGGGCAGAAGTATGGCTTGGCCACTTGGCATAGGCGCCCCGTGGGAGGGCTGGGCAGAGGCACACGTCACAAGCCCACTGTGCCCTCCTCCTGCAGGAGAGTGGCGACACCTAGGCCTCTGGCGTTCCTGCGGGTGGCAGAGAGGGGCAGGCACAGGTCCCAAGTTGGGATGCCATGGCCTGGTGGCAGGCAGAGGGCAGGCAGGGCAGCCTGCCAGTGGAGGCCCCTAAATAATGGAGAGTGACCGGCTCATCTGCTCCCTGTCCCAGCCGGGGGACCGGCTCCGGCTTCATAACATGTGATCGATGGGCCTAATATGGGACTAGAGACGGCGGGCTGGCAGCCCCAGGCTGGCCTGCCGGCTGCCATTTGCCCATATATTTATTTATTTATGCATTCTCCTCCATGGCAAAAGCCCAAAGACAATAAAAGAAATTGAATTGCATATCAGATGGGACATCAGAGGGAGATATGGCCATAAATCCCGTCGTATTTATTCCATAAATATCAGCACGTCCCGAATAGCCAGTGCCTGTTATGAAGTTATAATCAGGAATCTGGCCCCACGATGTTTGCTGCCAGCCCCTCCCCCATCAGACAAACCGGCTGGGTCCCCAAAAGAAATAACCACTTCCTCAGGCCACCTGCCCCCACAGAGGTAGGCATCTGTTCACCCAGGCTGTCTCTGCCCGAAGTACGGGGCCGGGTCCACAGCTGAGGGCTGGAGGTGGCTGGCGTCACGGGGTGCCGGGCAGCATGCAGTGAGTCCGGGGAGGGAAGTAAGTCTCTCCAGTCCTCTGCGGCCCCTTCCCGCAGGCCACACCAGCTCCTGGTTGGAGCCACCTCTCTCTGTCTCTCCCTCTCTCTGCCAGTCCTTTTTTTCAAGATACAATTTACATTCAGTGAAATGCACAAATAAGTACTTAGCAGATAAATTTTTACATGTATGTATATGCACGTGTAAAAACACCACCAGGATCAAGGCAAAGAACATTTGTCACCCCATAAAGTCCCTTTAGGTTCCCTCCCTTGTCATTACTGCCTTTCCAAAGGAAAAAGATCTATGGCCCTCTTATCACCATAGATCCTTTTGCAGGTCCTAGAACGTCAGAAAACTGCAGTCACATAGTGTGTAACTTCTGTGTCTGTTTTCTTATTTGTTTGACCTCCACATATATGAGACCCACCCAGGTCATCGTGGTATCAGGGCTTCCTTCTTTCCAGTGCGTATTCCACTGTGCTCATATACATGGTTCGCTCACCAGTCTCCTGTGGATGGACATCCGGGCTGTTTCCAATCAGGGGCTCTTGTGAATAAAGCTGCTGTGACCATCCTTGTGTGTGTCTTTTTGAGGATATAAGCACTCGTTTCTCTTGGGTATATGGCTGGGGGTAGAATTGTTGTGTCATACGGTAGATGTATGTTTAACTTTACCAGAAACTTCCAAGCGTGTCTTCAACGTGGTCATGCCATTTTATACACCTACAGCATCCTGCATGAGCTGGTTGCTCCTGGTGCATGCCAACACTTGGCTTTGTCTGTTCTTAGTTTTAGCCATCCTGGTGGCTGGGCACTGAGATCTCTCTGCGGCTTCAATTTGCATTTCCACCACTAAAAGGACTGCACTGACCACCCACGTGGGGTCCCTGGGCTGGCCCCTGCCATTGCACCCTGCACTCAGAGGGACCCTGTTGTTGGGTCAAGACCCTCCTCTGCATGAAACCCTCTGAGAGCACCTGGCCTACTGAAAGCACAAGCTGAGACCCTGATGGTCCCCGCTGTCCTTGGGCCTCCCCCACTGCTCTCCCGGGCTCTCTGTCCCCTGGCTCTCTGTGCCCTGGCTGCTCTTCCCGTCTTTGGTCGCTGCTCAGATATCATCTTTTCGAGGCCACCTGCCCTGACGCCACTGCCCCCCTCCTTCCCTGCTTCATTTTTCTCCCCAGCACCTTCTCCATGTGGCCATCTGTCCCCGCTCCCTGGATACCAGCTCTCCGAGGACCACGCCCTGGGGCCAGCACAGTGCCTGGCGCAGAACAGAGGCTCAGTCCATACTGGGTGAACAGTCAAAAAGAGTCAGTGGCGGCTAACTCAGTGTTTTGACAGAGCCACTTTTTAAAAAAGAGGTGAAATTCATATAAAAGTTACCATTTAAAAACGTATGCTTCGGTGGCATTTAGCGCGTCCAGTGCTATTATGCCGCCACCATCCCTGTCTCGTTTCAATGGCAGCTGTTTTGACAAGTCCTCATCAACCTGCGATGTGACCTTAACACTGTCCCCTCCTTTCTTTTTTTTTTTTTTTAACAACTAAATGTCCCTGAGCTTCTTTTCCGCTCCCAACCGTGAGCCCACTGTGTCCTTGACCTTCTCCTGTACAGTGATTTACTGTGGTCACGGTGTCCCACCTTGGAGGCTGGCTGATGGGGGTCCCATCCAACCTGAGTTCCCAGCACCCACGTGGGCCTCGCAGGGGCCCAGTGGAGAGCCTCGGGGGGGAGGAAGGTGGCTGGTTGGGCCTCCCCCTCCCCCCATTGCGTGCCGTTGGCCACAGCCCCCTGCAGGTGAGATCAACCCGCGCTAATGCTGTCTCTGCCGTCCGGCTGCCCGCCCATCTCCCCCGTGGCCCCGCTCTGCCTCCTCAACCTGCAAGAGTCTTCCCTCTCCTTTGGCTCATACGTGGGGGAGGGGAGGGCGACCCAATTTATTTGGCAACAAATAAAGAGCTGCCCTGATTAAGAGGGGGGAGAACGTTTAAAGGAGGAAAAATACCTTGGGTAATGCCATCTCCCGCATCTTTATATTCTGAAACGGATCATTCTGGACGCGGGCAGAAGGCCTGATTTAATATCCTCATGGAAAGTACTGCACCTGATCCAATTACCACGGGGATTTTGATACAGTCAGCAGCCCAGATGAAAGATTCAGAGGCGCTCACCGTGGGAGTAAACACAGAGACCAAATTACCCCAACTTCTCTGCGGGCAGCTGAGCAGCTCGGGTCGCCGCGAGGGCGGCTTGGGTCGCCGCGAGGGTACCTCGGGCCACTTTGCCACGGCCGGCCCATGTGACCACACTTCTCTGTCCCTCCAGGCTGGCGGAAGGCCCTGGGGTCAGACCCCTCGTGTGGCTGGCCACAGGCTCCCCACGGCGAGGCGTCCATGCATGCCCGTCCTCACCGGGACCTCCCCTGCCGAACTCCGTCCTGGCTATCTCCTACACAGCTCTCCGTGTGCCCACCTGGCTCCGTGTGCGGGCCGCCAGGCTGGCCCCGCCTCCGGCCCCCTGCCTGGACTCCCATGTGGGCCCCTCTCTGGTCTCCCTGTCTCTTCCTGCCGTCCTTCCGCGACAGATGGCTGCAAACGTGAGCCTCACCACACATCTCCCCTGCCTCAGAACTCTTCAGTCACTTCCAATTGTTCTTTGGAGAAGTTCAATGTCAGGAGATGCTTCCTTGCGCTGCCCATCCAGGTCCCTGCACCCACGGAGCCTCCCCATGCACAGACCAGCCCCAGGTCTCCCTGCTACGGGCACTCTGAGCCTCTGCCCTTGGCCTGCAAGACACTGGCCTCGACTGTAAGTATAAAGGCACCGCAGTCCTGCCTGGTCAAAGCCTTCCTCCCCGGCTGGATCTGGCCGCTCAGATGTCAGAAGGGCCAGAAGCTGCCGAGTCTCTGTCCTGGGCTGGCCACGCAGCCTTGGGCCAGGCTCTAGCTGCCCAAGCCTCGGGTGACCGGTCTGCAGAAGGGGACAGTAAGGTCTGCTTCTGAGAGGGGGCAAGAGGATCCAGGAAGACGCTGAAGGAGGGCGTAGGTCCCACAGTTAGACTCTTCTGGGCTGAGTTGCAGCTGTGCGTCTCGGTTTTCCCGCCTGGGAGATGGGTGGTTGTGGCGGTTACAAGAGTTAACATCTGCACCCTTGGTGTATAACAAGCACTGCAGCAGTGCTAGCTCGTTGGGTACCTGGACATCGCTGGAACGCGACAAATCCTCCCCCCTTGATCGGGACGGGCTCGGGAGCCCCCACCATTAGAGACCTTGGTCAAAGGTCAAGAGCAGCATCAAGACCCCAGGGTGTCCCACCGAAACCAGACCTCGGCCTGTGGGCCACACATGCATGACCAAGTCATGCCAGCCAAGTCTGTCACCTCCAGAGCCCACCTCTTGGGAAGGGGCACGGCAGGCGGGGTTCCCGGAGGGATAAGTTTTGAATGGAGAAAGGAATGTACCCTTGTGAGTGGATCACCCTCCCTGGGGTGGCTGTTGTGCACAGAAGATGGCTCAGACAATGACTTTAATCTTAAACACGAACATTTCATTCGTGAATGTTACGTTGTCAAAAATGCCGTTCCTTCTTACGCGTTTACGTTCACTTTCCATAGCCTGCTGTCCTATTTCTACTGACACGTTTGTAAATTTAGCTCCGCTGAGCCCTTTAAGGGCCTTTGGATGACTGGTCCCGTTTCCAAAACTGGCTAATCAAGCTCCTTTAAACATTTTTAACCGTATAAACAAATGGGATATATGCAGCTTTCTTTTTAAGGATTCAGTGGTCTGACCGTGAGGCCGGCCTCTCTGCAGACTGAAGCTCATTATTTGTACATCTAACACAATGAACTTAGGGAGGCGCTGAGTTCCAGCGCTGAATACAAACTTCCTAAGGGTGCACCCTACTATCCCAAGTCTTAATCAAGGGCTTGATTTCGTAGTTTAAATTCGAGTCACAAGGCTGGACTATTCCTTTAATCAGCAAAATTCTCTGAACTTTACAAATGCGTAAACCCACACACACACTTAAGACACAGATATTAAGATTACTGTTTTGATTCTCTTGGATGTTTCTGTTCTTAATTCTAAACTTTCTTGGGGCTGAAAGATGCTAACCTAGCACAAAAGCAACTCTGCCATGCCTACGTCTACGGAACACGGAACGGTGCGGCCTGGCCGCGGCGCCCACATTCCTGCCGGCCACGTCACGGGGCGTTCAGCCCTGAAGCGGTGCGCTGCCGAGGTGGGGAGCGCCTGGCTGGCTAGGCTGCGTTCCCCGGCCCCCATTCTCATCTCTGTCACACCAGCCTGACCCACCCCCAGCCCCCTGTCTTCCCCCCAACCCCCAGTTGATTGGACTCAGCTAATCGGTTTACTGCTGATTCATTCCGTCCTGAACGCTTCATTTTCCTCCTCACAGTTAGGGCTGCCACTATCGAGGACACTTAATGACAGGTGATTGGATTCTGCGTGTCTCCCAGGGCTTTTGTCACAGTTCTGAGGTCACCACAAGGACGGAGCGGGTAGAAAGCAAGATGGCTGCCAGGGAGAGCCCCGGGGGAGGGGTAGTCCGGAGGGGCGTGGCCTCTCCAAGGGCCTCAGGATGATGCGGATGCTCCAGTCCCCTCTCATTTGCCAGGAGCAGGCTCTGCGCCCACTGCTGCCAGGGGCCACCCTGAGCTGGGCTGCTCTGGCCGGCAGGACACCTGGGGCTTGGAGGCCCGCTAGCCAGCAGGACAGTCCCGCTGCCTCGTCCTCCCTGCTGGGTGCCACTGGACAGCTGCTCAGCTTCAGAGCCCCACCTGTCAAACCAAACAGGGTCTTGGTGCTCCCGCTCTGGGCAGTGCGGGGGCCAGCAGAACGCAGGGCCTGGTGCTTGTGCCCAGTGGGCTCTGCCCAAATGTCTGTCTGCTTCCCCCGCCAGCTCCCTCCTGAGCTCTGCCCCCAGGAGGCCAGGGTGGAGCAGAAGGCACACCCAACATTCATACCAGCACCTTCGCCACTGGACGCTCCCCAGATGCCAGGCTCACGCGAGGGGCTATCCCCAGGGGTGTGCGCTCTCAGGAGGCAGTAACCGCGGCCCGGTCACTCCTCCGGCTCAGAGAGGCTAAATAACTTGCCCAAAGTGGCGCAGCTTGGAAGAGGTAGAGCTGCGCTGGTCTGATTCCTTGGTCCCCTCCTCGTGGCCGCTGCTCCCTCCTCCCCCAGGGCCCAGGGCCCGGTGGCGGCCTGCCGGAGGGGCAGCCGGCAGCCGGCAGCAGGAGGAGGCAGCATGAGTGAGCCTTCTCTGCTGTGGAGCGGATTCCGTTGCATCTGCCCGGCACCCCCTCCCAGTTACCTTGCCACTGGGACCCGAGAGAACCCAATCTGCCGTGAAGGCAGCATCTCTCAGATGAAAGGCACAGCTGCAGACTGGGCAGACAGCCCCACGCAGGGGTGGCCCGCAGTCCCACTGCCGGCCGGGCTCGGGCCTGTCCCGGGGGCACCCCGTGGAGAGTGGGGGCTGCGGGAAGGGGCGGTGGTGCAGACATGCCCCTGGCCTCCCCTTTCTTTCTGCCAGTAAGGAAGGTTGTCTTGGTAACTGGGGCTGAGCCGATGCTAGTCATCTTACTGGGATTTTTCCCCAGGATGAAAGGGGCAGCGCGGAGGATGGGGGCCGCCTCCCCTTCTGCAGGCTGCCGGCTTAATAAGAACCAAAGGGAGCTCCGAGGATGTTTTTCCGCAGGAAACCTCAACTGCAAGTTTGAGCATTGGCTGGCCGGTGGGAAGTGAGGCCCGGGAGGAGACGCTGGGGGGACAGTCCTTGGGTCCCAAACGCCTTCCCAGCCTGCGGCGGAGGGAAAGGGCCCAGGGTGGGGCGGTGGCTCCGGGGAGGGGGGCGGGGCTGGGGCTCCTAAGTGGCAGGCACAGTGGCCCCATGGTAGCGCAGCCCTGGCTGGCCTGAGCCCCCTCTGCCCCTGTGCTAGACCCCTGGGGCGTCGAGTGAGGGGTCGCTGTAAGGCCCTTCGCCCTTCCCAGTGGGCCACCGCCACTGTCATCACGGACACGCCGCGTGGCCTGGTCCCAGCCCAGCTGAGGCGTCCACCCAACGAACGACGAAGGGCACGGGGCACACCAGAGTCCTTTTCTTCTTTCTCCTTTTCCTTTTTTAACCAACTTCCAAAATCGTGGAGCCGTCTCCCTGGACCTTGGAAGGAGCTGCGGAGGAGGGGCCGGCCGTGCCCTGCTCCCGCGGGAGCAGCTGACGCTGGGGCCATCATTCTTTTGAGGCGTGCCTCCTTTGCGGATGCGGCCACGTGAGCCCAGGGAGGTCACGCGACTGGCCCAGGCTGCTCGGGTGGTTGGGTCTCCGCTGGCAGCTGCGGGCGGCCCGGAGTGGGGGGCCAGGTTGCGCCTGTCCACGGCTCTGCCCTCCGTGTGGAGGATGGCTTCACAGTAAACCATCCGCACTCACCAACCCGAGCCCCACGTGGCCCAGGCCACGTCCCCAGGAAGGGGCCCCGTCAGAGGCCAAATCAGGCTTGTGAACATAACTGACCACCTTACAAGGCACCCGCCGTGACCTAAGAGTTAGGGGCTCTGTGTTACAGGCACCAAGCCCGTGACAAGAACTTGTCTGGTGGGAAGGCAGGCTGGGAGGGGCCCCGGACATTTCCTAAAGCCATTCCTTCCTCAGCGACATGCAGGAGGCCTGGGGCCGCCCTGTCTCCCAAGGAGCCACGCCCCCTTCCTCCATGCCCATCAGGCCCGTTTCATTTTGTCCTGTGTGTCCTTAGACTCTTGTCCAGTGCCTGGCACAAAGAAGGCATTAAGTGAACGGTCACGGAAGAAAGGCAGGATGGATGGACGGAAGGAAGGGAGAAAGGAAAGAAGGTAGGCAGGCAGGCAGGCTTCTCATGGGCTGACACTAGCAGGGGCCATGAGTCAGCGAGGAGATGTTTGCATTTCTCTGCCCCTCCTGGGGTCCACACTACGGTCCAGACCCGCCCATAACAAGCCACCGCCCCCACGCCGGGCCGCGCCACTGAGTGTCCTTCCTGCACAGGGGCCTGGCTGTACCCGAAGCCCTGTGCTTGGCGTCCGGGCTCTCCGAGGTTCGTGTGCCAAATCCCTGGTCCCTTTCTGGGGGTCGGACCTGGAGCTCTTGCGCACATCCCCACGCTGGTTGTCGGTGGTGAAGACCTTGGGCTTTGGGGCCAGGGAGACCTCCCTTCGTTCTTCTCGCCAGCTGTGGGACCTTGGACAAGGCACTGGACACGGTAGAACCTCGCTCTTCTCCCCTGTAAAATGGGGATAAAACAGTGCCCACCTCCAAGGGATGTTACGAGGCTTCGGGGACACACTGAAGGCCCCAGGCCAGCGCCCGCAGTTGCTCCCCAGCCTCCAGGCTGAAGGAGGGACGGTCAATTAAACAGGGGACACTCAGGAGACGGGGGTGGGGTGGGGGGGTTCTAGATGGCTGCTGGGGGTGGGCACACTGCCCACAGGGGTGGGCAGCTCCACTCTCCAAGAAACGCCACCCTTGAGCTGCGCCACCAGGCCAGCCTCTACAGACCTGATGCTCTGGTGCCTCGGTTTACCCTCTGGGTGCCCACAGAACTAGCTTAATCCCCTTTCCCATGGCACAGCCTCAGGCTCGGGCAAATGGTACATGGGCCCCGGGCCCCCGTGGTGGGTCTGTCAGCTCCGCCCGCGCACTCTCCGTCTGGCGGGGATGCTCCCAGCCAGTGGACAGGCTGCCTTGCCCCCTACCTGCTGCTGCAGGCAAGGGCTGCCTGCAGCCTGGGAGCGGCAGGGGTTGGCAGAGGCCTCGGGAAGGCAGCTCTGGAGTCTGCACAAATGGGGAGTGGGCGGCGGACCTGGCAGCCCCTCTGGCTGAGCCCCCAGCGGGCTGTGTGGCCTGTGCAGCCTGAGGCTCTGGCCGAGGCCGCAGCCCATCTGCTGAAATTTCAAAGGCAAATGTTCTGAGAAATAATGGGGCTTAATAAGCCAGGCTGATCGATAATCCACTGAAGGTGGGGTAGGGGGGTTGGAGAGGAGGGAGAAGGGACAGAGGGAGGAGGAAGAGAGAGAGAGAGAAAGAGGCGCAGAAACACACAGAGAAAGAGGGGAGAGACGGACACAGATAAATACATAATAACACAGACACACACGCACTGGAACAGACACACAGAGACAGAGAGACAGGGACACAGGGGGACACCCAGAGAACAGGGAACGTCAGTGATTGAGGGGGCCATGGGGAGAGAATCAGAGGGTCCAGGCGGAGAGCTGGGGGTCTAAGCCCCCTCAGACAGCTTGGCGAGGCTGCAGACTATGGGCCTCCGGCTCCCTCTGCCACGGTGCGCTGTCCCGGGTCCCCAGGCCTGCAGGAGGGGAGCATGTGGCCCCTGCCCCCTCCTCCGTACCAGCGCACAGAACACAGAATGCCTTTGATGCACAAATTTTTAAAATTTTATGAAGTCTGCTCTAGCCAGGTGGCTCAGTTGGTTGGAGCGTCATCTGGTGCAGCAAAAGGTTGTGGGTTCGATCCCCAGTCAGGGCACAGACCCAGGTTGTGGGTCTCATCCCTGGTCAGGACACATGCAGGAGGCAACCAATCGATGTTTCTCTCCCTCTCTCTCCCTAAAATCAATAAACGTAACCTAAGGTGAGGATTAAAAAATTTTTCATGGAGTCCAATTTGTCTATTTTTTTCTTTTGTTGCCTGTGACTGGGTGTTATATCCAAGAAGTCATTGCCAAGTTCAATATCCTAAAGGTTTTGCCCTAGGTTTTCTTCTAAGAGTTTCTAGTTTTAGGTCTCTGATACTTCTTGAGTTAATTTTTGTGTATGGTGTTTGTAAGAGTTCAACTTCAGGGTTTTTTGTTTGTTTGTTTGTTTTTACATGTGAATATCCAATTTTCTCAGCAGCATTTGTTGAAAAGGCTGTCCTTTCCTCATTTAATGGTCTTGGCATCTTTGTTGAAATTATTTGATAGTATATATAAAGACCCATTTCTGGGCTCTTTTTTCTATCCTATTCCACCAGTCTGTCTTTATGCCAGTACCACACTGTTTTGACGACTATAACTTTGTAGTAGGTTTTGAGATTATGAAATGTGAGTCTTCCAACTTTGTGCTTCTTTTTCAATATTGTTTTGGCTGTTTGGGATCCCTTGAGATTCCATATGAATTTTAGGATGGATTTTTCTATTTCTGAAAGAAACATTGTTGGGACTATGCTCGGAATTGCATTGAATTTGTATCTGTACATCACTTTCAGTAGCATTGATCTTAACAATATTAAGCCTTCCAATCCATAAATGTCTAATATTTTTCCATGATTTGTGCCTTAATTCCTTTCAGCAACATTCTGTGGTTTTCAATATACAAGTTTATTGTCTCCTTGGTTAAGTTAATATGTAATAATTTTATAATTTTTTAAATACTATTGTAAATGGAATTAGTTTTTTAAAATATTTTATTTTTAGAGAGCGGGAAAGGGAAGGAGAAAGAGAGGGAGAGAAACATCAATCTGTGGTTGCCTCTCGGGCGCCCCCTACTGGGGAATCTGGCCTGCAACGCAGGCATGTGCCCTGACTGGGAATCGGACAAGTGACCCTTTGGTTCACAGGTCGGTGCTCAATCCACTGAGCCACACCAGGCAGGGCTGGGATTAATTTAAATTTTTTTTAAAGATTATTTGTTATTAGTATATGGAAACAAAACTGATTTTGGGTTGTTCATTTTGCATCCTGCTACTTTGTGGAATTTGGTTATTATTTCTAACAATTTTTGTTTTTGGTGAAATTTTTAGGGTTTTCATGTGACCCATGAACGAGATCATTATACTTCTTCCTTTCCAGTTCGAATGCCTCTTATTCCTTCTTCTTGCCGCACTGCTCTGGCGAGGACTCCCAACTCTGCGCTGAACACCAGTGGTGTAAGCAGCCAACCCTGGCCTCGTCCCTTCCCTGCGGTTTTGCCCCCGGTATTTTCTAAGGACCGGGGGAGACTCCTCCAGACAGTCTGTGGTACGAGCGCCCAGCCTGCTCCGCTCAGGGCTCCCCTGCTTCATCGCATCTAATTCTGAGGACGGTCCCTGGGGGCCTGGCTTATCTATCCACTTAATAGAAAGAAAACAGATGCCAGAAAGGTGGGTTCCTCAGGTGACTGAGGTGAGCAGCAGAGCCAGGGAGCCAGGCAGGTGGCCAGATGCGTGGAACAGAGGCATAGGTACGGGGCTATTTTTAAGTTTGCCACTCTGGCCCAGGTCTGTCCCTTACCCCTCTCTCTCCAGGCCAGTGGTGTAGCCCAGAGGCTGAACAGCCCACGGGCCACGTGTCGCTCCGGCCTGCTTTGGCTCAGCCTGTGTGCCAAGAACTGCGCTCCCACTTTTAGAGGCTGTAAGAAGAAATCAAAGACGAACACACACAGCTCAAAACATCCACAGTTGGGCCCTGCCCAGGATGGGCTTGGCCCAGTGGTGTGACTCCACCTGGGGACACAGGTGGGGACTGGGGACTGGGGCCGCGGGACGCACAGCCTGTCTCCCGCAGTCCCTGCCTGGGTCCCAGTGCCAGACATCAGCTCTGGGCAGGTGGATCAACCCTTCTCCATCCCAGGAGGAGGTGAAAAATGTGACATCTCAAAGTGGGGCATTAAAGTTTAACTGGAGCGATGCATATTTAATGAGACTTAACAAAGCATCTTTAAAGATGTCCCAGACAGCCCTCTGGGGGCGGGGACAGTCTGCCACCCTGCCACCCTGCCCATGGCAGCCAGGGCGCCCTCATCTGTCTGCAGTGGCATCTCAGGAACTGGCAGAGACACGCGGGCGGCTGCGGTGTCCAAAGGAGCCGCCCTTTCATTATTAATATTACGAGGCTGTCTGAGGGGCGCGCGAGCAGGGACCCAACTCAGGCTGTCGGGCTCCATGTCAAGAAGCCCAGGGGCTGCGGGACAGATACAGGAGGTTGTCACGGACTCTCCTGCATCTGAAGGGCCCCAGCCTGCTGTCAGGAGTTGGCACAAAGTCACATGAGCCTCAGGACTCACTCTGCTGCTCCCCTACCAACCACGCGACTTGGGGGCCACAGCTGACGCTCAGAGCCCCCAGGATATATCGGCGCCCCCCGGGGCTTTTCCCAGGGGCCCATCAGCCCTACCGGTGTCTCGCTGGAGCCACTGACGGAGGAAGAGCCTTTCAGCCATGCCGCGGGCGCCCGCTCAGGATGGTGACCCCGAGTTCCCAAGCTGCGAGTCCTGGAGACAGCGCGCGCCCTGCCTCGCTGTCATGGGGCCTCTCTCTCACCTTGGTACCTCTCGCACAGAAAGGATGCTGGCCTGCCCCTGCCGCCAGCTGCATCCCCAGCTGGGCCCCTCCCTACCCCCTTGACTTCCCCGTGACACACGGCTAGGGCTCCCCCAGCCCAGCGTGGTCAGTACGGGGCTTCGGGTCTGCCCTCAAGCCTGGTCCTCGCCCAGGGTTCCCTGTGGAGGTGACCAGCATTCCATTATCCACATGCCTGGGCCAGACAAGGGGCAGGGGTGGTTGCCCCTGATGGGCGGCCCACCTCCCCCACAGATACAAGCCCGGCTGCCCCTCTGGCGCCCAGGGGCGCTGCCTCAGCTCCCCACACCACCCAGGAACGGGGACACAAGGCGGGAAGCCCCGTGCTGTGCCATTTGCTCAGCTTCCATTCATTGAGCACCTGTTTTGGGCCCAGCTCTGGCCCTGGGGCCCCAAAGCAGCACTGCGTAGCCCGAGACGTCCCAAGGTCCCCCCACAGCAGGGCCCCTTCCTTGAAGTGGACACGCCAACCCCCACCTCCTCTAGTCGCCGCTGCCAGCTGACATCTGGGGGACCCCGGCTCAGCTGTTCACAGACACATGCAGAATCATGGATCAGGTCAGTGGGGGGCCCGGGCCCCCTCAGAATGCAACGAGCTGCACTCATCCTCTTCAAATGGGGGACCCCCGGTGGGCGGAAGTTCGTGTATCACTCCTACAAAGCGCCCATCCCGGCCATGGGCTGAAGCTGGGCTCGCAGCCTCATGTTCTGTGCAGCGATGTTGGGGGGCTGAAGGCAGGAGGGGTTGAGGGAGGGCACTGGGGGGCCAGCAAGGGACCCTGGGCTGCTCAGGTCCCCACCCCCGCAGCCCAGAACGGCTCTCACGTTAGACGGCGCAGCTCTGCCTAAGGTTGCATTTAAACAGAGTATCGCAGCTAAAACTGAATCCAGAGACCTCGCCTGACAGACGAGGAAAGTGTAGCTGGGGAGAGCGCTCCTCTGGGTCATGGCGCCCGCCAGCGAGGACCCAGCAGCAGGGCCAGGCGTCAGCAGGAAGAAAGGAGGGGAGTGCGGCGGCGGCGGCAGGGCGGTCGCGTCCCTGGGCTGTTACTCAGGGGGAAGCAGGTGTCCTGGCAGCCACTGGAAGTCTCTGCAGCCCCCTCCGTGTTCCCACCCCCACCAGACAGACACCCCACACCCACCCTCCAAGATGGCACGGAGGAACCAGCCATCTTCGCGTCTGGGGAGCGTTTCCAAATTCCTTTGCCATTTGTTCTTTCTCTTTTTTGGGGGAAAAAAAAATTTCTCCCAAACATCCTGGGAGGCCCGTGTTTTCACGATTCTAAGATCCTCTGGTTTTGAGACTCCACGGCTGGAAGGTTCTAGGAGCTGGACGTTCTCGTTCTGCATCTGGGGGACAGGCAGGCCCACGGGCCCCGGCCACGTGGGATGCAAAGCCCACGCCGGTCTCCGGCCTCCGGCCCCTTCTGCTCGGGCCTCTGCGGTCAGCCGTGGGTGCTCAAAGGCAGTTCCGGGGCAAGGGCCCAGCTGCTGCATCCCCGGTTCGGGGGCCCGTACCCCTGTGCCCCCCAGGGAGGGTGCGGAAGACGTCCGTCAGTGCAGGGACACATGCTGCAGGCGGTCACCCTGTTAAACTGTCAGGGCACAGAGCCATAGGCCTAGCCTCCTACTTCTCAGGGCGGGGGGCGACACCTGGCCCTGGCTCTCAGACCCTTCTCTCGGGGCCTGATGGCAGAGATGCTGGGTGGCACCTGGTGTCAGACGGCAGCCTCTCAGCCCACCTAGGCCTGGGCAGCTAAGACCTGAGCTGGAATCTTCTGGAACTGGATGTACAGCCAAGTCCCACTTCACCTCCCATTTGCCACCCCCATCCCTGCCCCAGCCTCCCTCGGGGACCAGGGGGTGAGGAGAGAGGGGTCTAGGGCAGGGTCCCCGGGTTCCCGGCCAGACCATCGCCACCAGAGCCCCAGTCTGAGGTCCCCTGGTCCCACCACGGGCACCTTTGGGGACTGGAGCCCTGAAGGTGTCTGCAGCCTCGTCCGTCCTGCTGCTCCGTGAGCCCTCTCGGCGCCGATGTTGGTAGTTCGTGGTGTGAGGAGAGGCGGGGTGGCAGGTGGGGGCACCAGCCATGCCCCTGGGCTGAAACCAGGCGCCTGCTTCAGAGTCAGGCCGCCCGGGGCGCGCCCGACCGGTGAGGCCGCGGAGCGTCAGAATCAGGGAGGGAACCCTGGGTCCTGTGAGCGGGTGGGGCTCCCGACGCCCAAAGGCCCCTCAGAGCCAGCCCAGGCCCTGGGGGTGCTTCTGATGGTCTAGGGGGAGCGGGGGTCAGGGTCCAAGGGGGAAAACGAGGGCTTTGTGCAAAAGTAGTGGAGAGGCATGGCAGCGAAGGTGGCGGTGGCGGTAAGGACGACGGTGATGAGGGAGACGCTGGTGGCCGCGGTGGCGCTGAGGCGGTGGCGGTGGTGAGGGCCGCAGCAGCAGCCCACGTTTCCTGAGCCCCTGCTATGTGCCGAGCCTGGCGCCACCACGCCGATCCGCCCGCCTCATTGCGTCTTCGTGGCTGCCGGGGAGGTTTGCCTTCTTGCGTTATTGTTACCATTGCACTTACGGATGAAGAAACTGAGGCTCAGAGAGGCAAAGCCACTCAGCCAAGGTCGGTTAGCGAGCGGCCAGGCCAGGACGGAGACCCACGCCTGCCCGCCCCGTGTTGGCCCCGCACGGCTGGCCCCTATGGTAGGGACTCGAAGTGGCAGCCCCAAGGAGCAACCTGGTACCCCGGGACCCCGCCTGTGCCAACCCACCTTCCCCAGGCCACCTCCCACACCTGCCGGCCCATCGGCTCCTGAGTCTGCGTAGCCCGCTCGCTACGTGGCTTCACAGCCTTTGTCCTCTGTGAAGCGGCCCGGCAAGGTGGACCTGAGTGGCAGAGGGGAAACCGAGGTCTGAGAGGGGACATGACTTGCGAGAGGCCACAGAGCATGGCAGGGAGGGGGGGTTCTTGACCAGGAGCATGGAGAGCCTGGCTCTCAGCCAGGCTCCTTGCTCCACCCTCCCTGCGGCCAGCAGACCGGCCGTGGCGGGCACTCAAAGAGGGCCGCGCCCGGGAGGGGTGAGAGCACTTCCTGGCTGTGCGACCACAGGTGACCGTCTCTACCTCTCCGAGTCTCCGTCAGCATTCAGCCCAGAGCCTGGCGCGTGAGCAGACTCTGGTCCCCGGGCGCAGGAGAGGGACTGCGGTGGACACCGGGGGTGGCAGCCCAGGGCCTGGGATCCACGTGGGAGATGTCCCTGCCTGTGATGGAATGTCCCTTACTCTGGACATCCCATTGGGCTGGAGTCCCTTTGCAGACAAGCCGAAGCCCCCCTCCTACCCCCTCAGACAAGGGCCGTTCCCTGCCACGCACCATCGAGGCTGAGCCGCGGGGGTCCCACGGGGTCCTGGCACCCCAGGGCGCTGCCTGACTGCTCAGAGGAGGAGGAGGTCACACACACACACACACACACACACACACACACACACACACTGCTGTCACCATGGCGGCAAAGCCTGTTGGCAGAGGGGACATCCAGGCTGGGCTGCGGCCCCCTCCGCAGCACCCAAGCTGTTGATAATGGGGAAAGTTGAAAAAAACAAAACCAGATGCCGCTTTGAACATTCCTGGCAGCCGGCAGGCTGGGCGCGGCGTCCCGAACGCGCTCCCGTCCCCCTGCCTGCTGCCTCGCTCCTGCCCTGAGCCTCCCGGGCTCCCTGTGGGTCCCAGTTCGAAGCCCCCCCGCCTCTCGCTTCCCACAGCGCTACACCTCCCGGCCACTGAGCCCTCGGGCTGGCTTTGGCCTCCCCCGAGAGCCACATTCCTGGCCCTGGCCCTGTGCCTGCCCCCATCGGACGGCCCCCGATCGCCTGTCCCCCACCCCGCTCCTGAGAGGCCATGGCCTTTGGCAGCCCCTGGGGCCTCCTCTGGAGGAAATGAGGCTGGCTGTGCTGTGGGGAGACGTGACTCATGACAGGGCCGCCGGGGCCCCCACCCTACTGCCCCCGGGCTCAGCAGAGCAGCAGGGAAGGGACTGGGCCTCTGGGGGGCCTCCTGGGGCGCGCTGCTTGAAGGGAAGCTGTGTCACCTGCTTAGCAAAGGGGCCAAGACCCGGGCTCCAGGCCTTTCCTTGACACCCCCGGGTCGAATGAGCAAAGGGACCGGGACGGGAGCCCCACAGCACATGCTGGGGGTGCTGTGGGCCTCAGTTTCCCATCCGGTCACAGAGGGGCTTAAGCTGGGTGGCCTCTAATGGACTCTGACATTGCAGGATTCTAGAACAGCCCCCCCCCACCACTACCCCATCTCCATCACTGAGGGAAGGTGAAAAATAACACCCACCCCAGCTAATCCTTTCCCGGCTTATACCACGCAGCTCAGCTCTCCGCCGGCTCCTCTAGGGAATGATGGAAATGTGAATTTAAATAGAGTTATGTCAAAAGAACATTACCCAGCCCGGCCCCAGCAGGCAGAAGCCCTGCGGGAGCCGCGGAGGCAGGCCCTCGGTTGGCGTGTTCACGAGGGAGGCCAGCGCCTCCGGACGATTACGGCCAGGACGGCTGATTAGACTTCCTGCCGCCTCGCCCCTGCCCGTGAGTCTCCACAATAGCCACCTGCCTTCTTCTGGGGCGCGGGTCCGTCCACTGGAACCAGCCAGGTGTGGAGAGTCTCCTGGTGGCACCACAATGTCATCCACAACTAATGGGACTCCAAACCAGCTTCCCAGGTAGCTCCCCTCCCACTCCTGGCCGGGGGCTGCCACCAGCCTGGGGTGGGATTAGCACGTGCCCTGACCTAAGCCGAGGGCTCAGCCACGGGGCTCTGAGCAGACAGAGCTGGCGCCAGGAGCCGGGGGCATCTGGGCGGCCCCTGGCTGCCCCTGCACGGCCCTGAGCTGACCCCTATGGCCCCCACACTCCTTGCTGTCTCGCATCCCCTGGGCGCCCTGGAGAGAAGGGGCAGCCTGCCTGGTTCACTGCCGGGCACGGAGCAGGGACTCGGGGCAGGGCCGTCCTTCCCTAACTCCGGGACCAGGGGCATTTGTAACAACACACAACGCAGCAAGGTCAGCTATGAGGGGTAGGCGGGGCTGGCAGCATGGGCTTTTATTTGAGGTGCACTCGTTGGGGCTCCAAACACCCCCAAGCTCAGGTCGGCAGGGCATGGCAGGCTCCTGAGGGGAGAGCCAGGAGCAGGGGCCCAGTGGCGGGGTGCCCGGGGTTACGGCTGCCACCCTCCCTGGTGCTGCGGGGTCTGAGGTGCATGAACGGAGCCTCCTTGGGCCTACAGCCTGAGGGGCTACGTTTATCCCACCCACCCAGAGCCCACCCCGCGCCCGTGACTTCAGGGCTCAGAGCCGGTCCTCCAGCCTGGGCCTCTCCCCGAACTCCAGACATGGGTGTTCGGTGCCCCCTCCGCACTCTCCTGGGAGGTCAAACAGGCATCTCAGACTTGACGCGGCCAGAACAGGACTCCTGACTCCAGCCCCCCACCGGCCTCCCCGGGTTCCCTGTCTTGGGAGATGGCACTACCTCCGCCTGGGTCTCGGACCCAGACCTCTGCATCACCCTTCTCTCTCTTTACCTCCCTCCTCACGTCCACTCGCGTCCACTCCATCGTCCTGCTGGCTCCCCCTCCAGAGCCTGTCCCGTGTCCGTCCACTTCCCTCCACATCCACTGCTAACACCTCAGCCCGGGCAGCCTCCATCGCTCCCCGAGACGGCTGCAGGCAGCCTCCGCACTGCACCCCGCCCCCGCCCCAGCCCTCAAGGAGCCCGCCCTCCCCACAGCAGCCAAAGTGCCCCTGTACCGCTGTCCGTCAGCTCGCATCACGGCCCTGCCTCCATGCTTCAGTGTGAGGCGCAACCTGAACTTGCTCCCGGCCCCTCTCTCCTCGGCGACCTCACCTCCGCGCCCTGCCTACCGTGTGGCCTGTCTGTCGTCAGCCATGTTCCCACCGCAGGGCCTGGTGCCTCTGCCTCAGCGGCAGGCTCCCTCTTGACCTCTGGCCCCACCCCCTCCCTAACATCCCCAGGGCTCCGCAAGGCAGCGCCCAGCTGCGTTTTCCTAGCGCGCATATCACCATCTGAAAGCATCTTACTTGTTTACAAGAGTTAAACACCACGTAGCAGGTGCTCAGTAAATCTTGTTGAAAACTCACCGGTGTCTGAGGTCCGGGGGGGCAAGGGAAGCGGTGGGGAATGAGTGTCCACCCTGGGAGCCCAGCCGGCGGGGCAGGGGAGCCGGCGGGGCAGGGGAGCCGGCGGGCAGGTCCAGCGGGGGCCTGGATTCCGAGAGAGCCGCAGCCAGGTGCCCGCTGCGGCCGGCGGGCTGTCTTACCCCGAGGAGCAGCCCAGGCCGGTGCGGCCCATGGCCTGTCTGCCTGCCGGCCCCTCTCCACCCGGCCTTGCCCGCCACTGCAGCAAGCCCAGGGCATCAGATAGGAGGCACCTGGAGCCCCATGCCTCGCTGCTGTGGGCTCCAGGAGGGCAGGGCGGCAGAGCCCAGCAGGGCCGGTGAACGGGCGGCCCGGGGAGAGGTCCACGGCAGGGGAGGGAGGATGATGGGGAAACTTTCCCTGCAGATGAACGGCCGTGGCTTGTTCTCATGAAGATCTGGCTTTGAGCTTCCCCTGTCCCTCTCGCTGCCAGCGGGGGTATCGGATGGGATGGCTGCATCGGGAAGCAGCTGGGCTGTTTTTATAAGGGCTCCAGCCCACCGGTCCCTGATGTTTGCAGGTGCCAGGTGGTTCAAACGGGAGGGGAAGGGCAGACTGGGAAACAGATCGACAGTGATCGATACGCCTTTCCGCCCCTTTCTGAGGTTTGACTAGGACAACTACTTCCTCAGGGGCACAGATGACAGCCCAGCTGCCCTCTCTGCCACAGTTTTAAGAGGACCCTCTGGCAGGGGTGATGGGAAGGGAGGACCCAGCTGTGGGCAGAGCTGCCCCGGCCACACTGAGAGCCCCGATGGACGGGAGCGAGGGAGGGTCTGCAGCAAGAGGTGGTGGAATGCGTGAGTGAGTGAACGAATGGGCCAAGGGAGTGAGGGATAGGGGTTCCCGGGAGACACACTGGAGCCACCATTCCACACCACAGCACTGCAAGGGACGCTGGGAGAAAGCCCAGTGTGGGGGGCGGGGCTCCTGCGCCAGGGGCACCGAGAGCGGGGTGTGGCATGGTACTGCCTGCACACAGGAAAGCAATTAGGTTGCAGCTCATAACATTTAAGTTGTTCCCACCCTAGCACCCGGAAATTCCAATCCTGAACACGCAGCCGAGACGTGCGTCTGTGTGTGCCCCAGGCCAGGTGCGCCGACGCTCACACCAGCACTGTTCTCGCAGCCCCGGGGGAAGCAGCCCCAGGGGAAGCAGCAGCCCACGTGTCCGACAACAGGAGACGGCTCGACACATTGTGGCGCAGCTGTAAGGGGAACTCTCTTGGCAAGAAAGCGGAATAAACTCCTGAGAGTCACAACGTTGAGAGTGAACCCACCAGCCAGAAGTTGGGTGAAAGAAGTCAAACCCAGAGCAGGATGCACCTCATCGCTCTGTTAGGTAAAGCTAGAGGAAAAGCAGGAGTCCGAACGTCGGGAACACCTCGGGGGCATGCACGGCTGGGCGGGGCATCGGGGAACTTTCCGGACGGGCAGAAATAGCTGGCGTGGTGGCTGAAACTCACCAAGCTCTGCCCTTGAAATCTGTGCATGTCATTGTATGTAGGTTACACTTGAATTGTTTTTTGAAGTTAAAAAAAAGAAAAATAAGCATGAGAGAATAAGGGACTTCTATTTTCAATGATACGGGAGACAAAACACCTACAGCAAAAAACTTACAAAAATTAAATATGCTGTAAAAAACATCCCTTTAAGCGATAGCTAAACTGAAATGAGAGAGAGAGAGCATGCAACAGCATCCAGGAACAACAGGGGGACAGAGAACCTTTGTGGAGATGGGCAGAGAGACGAGGGAAAATTCCACGTGCAGGGGAAGATGGAAACAAGAAGGGAGAGTTTCCACTCCAACTGAACGACCACAGGCCTGTTCTCCTGCAGGTTTGGGGTCTGAATGCATCCTACATGCACCGTGAACGCTTCCAGAGGCCAGGTTCGGGGTGTCTCACGTGCCTCGGACAGGAGAGTGACTCCTCCTGGGAAGGACAGGCGTGCAGCCTAGAATGGGCTGGATTCTGCAGCCCACGCGCTGACAAAGATGGAACACCCGCTCCCAAACTACCAGCCACTCAGGGAGACAGCCCCGTGAGTGAGAGTCGGCAGAAACGCCGGCGAACGGGGTTGGCGCCCCAGGGACTTGCGGCAGCGTACACAGTATCTCATAGTGCACAGAATACAAAAGAATTACGACGTAAGGCATGCCAGCTTTGGAAGTTTGGCCGTGTGGAGGTTGTGGTGTGGTCACCGGGGGCATCCAAAATTTTTTTCAATTTTTATGTATTGACTTTTTGAGGGGGGAGGAAAAGAGAGAAACATCCATTTGTTGTTCCACCTTATGTATGCATTCACTGATTGACTCTTGCATGTGCCCCAACCGGGGATTGAACCTGCAGCCTTGGAGGATGTGGCTGATGCTGCAATCAACGGAGCTATCAGGCCAGGACACATACAAACTTCTGACATTTCTGTTTTCTACACCCAGTCTCTTCCACTCACAGGAAACACTCGCAACCAAAATGTTAGCTGAGTAGGGGTCCCCACATTCGGCAGCTGTGGGTTCTGGAGAAGTGGGGGCAGGAATCAGACTGTGGAGCTCAAAGCCAAGCTGCGATGTTTACAACGCTGTATGACCTTGAGCAAGGTAGTCGACCTTCACACACAAGCTGCTGCTTTGTCTGTGAAATGGGGTAATCACAGCATCTGCCCTTGGGCTCTGAGGAAGATTTCAGGGAGAATTCCAAGCCGCCTGCAGGGTGCCTCGTGCCTGGCAGGCCTTCGGCGAAAGCAGGCATTTGGTGAAACTACGGCTAAACCTAAACCAGCTAAACCTAAACCGGCTAAACCTATACTGCTCAACCCCCTGTCACCTGCCCTTCGGACTTCCTCCTGGGGCTGAACACTAGTCTCCTATAGCCCCTCCCTGCCCGGCACCCCCCCCCCCCCCCGCCGCCAGCTCTGGCCCGGCCTTCTCCTGCTCCATCTGTTTCTCCCCCCCACACACCCCTTGCAGCTGTTTTGCCCCACGTCCTTTCTCCCTGCCTTTCTTGCCCAGCTCCTGGGTCCCCCGCCCCCTCCACAGCCAGGCTGGATCCTCAGCTTTTCATGCGCAACTAGGCCACCTGGATGTTCTACTGAGTCAAACCCAGCACTGGCTCCCTTCCTCCCCTCCCCGGTGTTTACTGAGCACCGACTACCTGTAGGAGGCCGGGGCCACAAAGACAGAGCTGGCTTGCCCAGCGTGGCTGACGTATCCTCCCCCTGAGCTCCAGCCTTAGCCCGGAGGAGCTTGGCTCAAGCCGCTCTGGTCACACCCAAGGGACACGCCACAAGAAGCCATGCACGGTATCCCAGGGGGCTCGGAGCGCGAACCCGCTGCCCATGCACAGCCAGCAACACAAAAAGCGCACGCACGCACTCACACACACACACACACACACACACACATTCACTCCCTGTTCATTCTTGCCTTTGAATGGGTCCTCTCGTCTGTCAGCCCCACTCAGTGTTGACAAAGCAAAATAAAAAATAAGAAGAAAGAAAGAAATCCGTCCTGTCACTTGGACTCCCCCAACCCTGCACGGGGCTTGGCAGCCCCTCCCCCCCACCCCGCCCCCGCCTTTGTATTATGGGTTTATGTCAAGGTATGTTGGATTCTAAATTAAATGTCAGCCCACTGTACATTTCTGGCTCCAGCCGCAGAAAATGAGGAGCTGGCGTTGGAGACCATCCAGTCGTTCAGCTCCCCGTGCCTAACAGCGAGGGGTGACAAGCCCATTGAATCACTGCGCAGTAGCTTTCCATGCCACGGGAAGCCAAGACAAATTTATTTTTAATGATAAATGCAACTGTCAGAGTTAAGTTGAAACAGCTTTACGGAGGGAGCTGAGCACCCCCACCGTGCAGGGCGGAGGCTGAGTGGACGAGGGCCAGAGGTCCCGACCCCTGACCAGCTAGTCCCCAGACCCCAGGGGACAAGCACATTCGACATTGGGCCCACGTGCGCCGAGTCCTGCCGCAGGCCAGCTCCGCGGCGCTCGCTGAATGTCTCAGGCTCAGCTCTAGCCAACCAAGAGGAGGAGCCAAGTAAGAGAGAGAGGTGGGCTCTGGCCGGGCAGAGACCTGGCCTCAAATTCTGGCCCCATCCGTTGCTGTGTGACCTAGATCAAGTTACTTAGCCTCTCTGAGCTTCGGTTGCCTCGTCTATAAAACAAGGATATCAACAACACCCTCAGGGTTTTGGTGAGGATTACGTGAAATAGATAGATTGTTAACTTTCCTGCACATGGAAAACGCTTACAGAATGGTAGCTATTAATTATATCACTTTACTAATAGCACTGTTACTCAAGTTATGTAACTTACCTTTCTGAGTCAGCTTCTCATCCATAAAATGAGGAGAACCATCACTCCCACTCATGAAGGTGGCTGGGAGGATACAGCGTGCCTGGCACGGGGCTGAGTGGCGGGGTGACATTCAACAGACCACAGGCTGTCACAGGGCCGGCGCCCTGACTGTCGGCACCCGATGCCCCGGCCGCTCTTTCTCCTCTCCTTCATCGCCCCTCTTCTGCCCCATCCCCCTGCCCACGCCCTGCACGCAAGCCCTGGGAGGGGGTGCCTGCATTGGGACGCCCACAGCTATGCGCTCTGTCACCCTGCGGTGGGCACCCCTCCACGGGTGGCTGTCTTTGGCCGCTGATGACCTATGATTGACACGCCCTGGCTCTTAAGGATCAGCAGGATGGGTCACAGACCTCTCTGGGGTTTTAAACTAAAAACGTTGGTGGGGCTACGGTGTCACGGCAGGAAAGACAGGAACACGCAGAATCGTGGGCCGGGGGAAGGAGGGGGCGTGGACGTGCAGGGAGTGGGCAGGGGTGGCAGCGAAGTCTCAGGCTTCGTGCCATGCGGCCTGGAGGTCCTGGGTCCCCGCTCCCCAGAGGGCCTGGCAGTCCCTGATGCCTTATCTTGGGCTGCCTGCAAACGCCTGATTCCTCCTGGCCAGGCGGGCACACCTGGGCTCTTCCCTGCGGCTCTGGAACAGCCTCTGTGTCAAGAGAAAATCAGAGGGTGGGACCCTGTTCCCTCTGGGGAATCTGCTCACGAACACCTTAGGGCCAATGAACAGAGGGTGGCCCCTCCGCTTCCCGGAAAATGCCCCAAGCGTGTCAGGTGAGTAAAGCGCTGACCAAACGCCTTGGGCTCATGCCAAAGCTTCCACCAGGGCTGACTCTTCTCCTGGGTGCTGAGCAGGGGGGTGATGGGTGAAGACTGCCCCAGACTCATGTTCACCGCACCCTGCGGGCTGGAAAGGGAGGAGCCTGAGGCTGAACAGGTGAGACAACCAGACAGCCCACAGTGCCAGGAGGAGCCGCTAGGTGGCCCCCGCTTACCTGTCACCCACCCTTCCACGGGCCTGGAGCAGATCCTGCAGCCTGCCTCCTCTGGCGCTCACCTTGCAAGCTGCCGGTGCTCTCTGTTCCCCACCCTGGCTCTGTGGCTTCACCGCCGCAAGGCCTTCTTCCCCTGTGGCCGACTCAGGCCCCTCCTTCTCCAGGAAGCCTGCCTTGGAGCACACACCAGGACCCCTGTGGGCCCCTACCCCGCTCAGAATCCCAGTTCAGGGTCCCCCTCGGGCTGGTCCCTCATCTCTGCGTGGACCCCAGAGGGAGTTTACAGCCTCTCCTCAAATTAGAATCACAGACAGGAAGTCCCAGCCCCAGCCTGGCGACCTCTCCAGTCCCCATGAAGAAGGAGGAGGTTACCATTTCTTGTTCAATGAGGAAACTGAGGCTGAAGAGGACAGGAAATCTGCCCAAGGTCAGAGGGGGAAAGCCTGAAACCTGCCCAGGTGCTTCCACGCACTCTCAGAACCTCCCAGAGCCCTTCTGAAGCAGGCGCTGTTAACCCGTTGGTACACCTCTCTGCCCAAGCCTAATGTCCTGCTGGGTCACCTGCCATCACCTAATCCACAGGAACCAGGCCCAGAAAGGGCGCGCTGGGACCCGCTGGCCCTGGCTGGGCAGCCGGCGGTGGGCAGTGCGATGGGGCTGCGGGGCTGCCACAGAACAGCCGTGCAAGGAAGAGGAGGCTGCGGACAAGCAGCTGGTGGGTGCGAACCCAGCTTCTAGTGGGGGAGTGACGGTCTACTCAGATGGCACAGGGCACGGATTCCCACGCCATTCCCCCTCCCCCGCCCCAGCTACCCTCTTCCCCACCCCCACCCCCACCCGGCAGCCTGCCCCGCCAGTGCAGGGCGCGGAGACGGCCCGGGAGGGGGACAAAAATGGGACGACAGACTGGCAGCCAGTGGGAGAGAGACGAAGACGGTGCCAGGGAACAGCGTGGCTGGCCAAGGCGCCCCGGGAGCCGGAAAGCAGCTTTGGGGAGAAGCCGGGAGCGAGACCGGGGGCGGGTCTATTCTGCAGAGGGGGCGGCTGAAGATGAGGGTCGCAGAGAGGGGCGGGGGAGGGGCCGTGGGCCCGGCTCCCGCGGCGGCCCAGGGAGACGGCCGCCGGCAGCGGCCGCGGCGTCGGGCCGTGTGGGCGTAGCCCGGTCAGAAGCCACAATAGCAGCTCATTAACGAGGCAGATTAAGGACTGCCAATTACCTACGAAGGCTGCTCGGGCGGACTCGACGCTTTCAAAAGTGCTGCTGGTGGGAGGGGGCGACTAAGAAGCCCCCTCCCGGCACACATCCCTCCTCTGCCCGGCAGAGGAGGAGCCGGGGGCCGGGACGGCGCGGGGCGCGCCTGGGAACGCAGGCGATCGCCGGGGGGCGCGGGCAGAGCGCAGGGACGCTCGTCCCCGCGACAGCAGCGCGGGCGGCTGTCGCGGCGCCGGGGACCCCTACTCGGCCCGCAAGTCGTCTAGGCACGGAGGCGTCGGGCCGGCTTTGCGCGAGCAAGGGCCAGGGCGCAGCTCTGAGACTCTGGCTGAGACGCCCCCAGGGCCGACCTCGCGTGCCAGAGTCCCCAGGAGTTTGTCTCCGGAAGCCGGAGACTCCGGGACCCGGCTCACTAGCCCTGGGCCCGGAACTAGACCTCGGAGACCCGTAGGGGGCGCACTTGGGCCAGACGCTCCGTCCTGCCCCCAGCCCGGGTCTTGGGGTGAGCCCAGCGCGTTTTGGGAGCCAGGAGGAGAGCGCCGCTCCCGGGGGACGCTGACCGCCGGGCGGGGGCGCCCACGAGGCCCGCCCGGCGCCGCGCCCGGGCGCACGGTGAGTTGGCTCGAGTCCGGCCCGGGAAGTTTTCGAGGAGGCGCCGCGGGGGTTTTCAGGCCCCTCCGTGGGCCGGCGAGGGCCGGGCTGCCCACAGCGTTTGCTGACCTCCCGCTGGCCTCGGGTGTCTAGGGCCCGATCTGCCTCCCTCGTATCTTGGCCTTTTGGAGGTGGAATGTAACAATCGCAGCCCGCGGTGTGTGAATGTGAGTGTGGTGTGTCTGTGTCAGAGGGAGACCGGGGAGCAATAAAAGGCAAAGAGAGTCCGAGACAAAAAAGAGGGGGCGGGGGGGAGACGCGGAGACTGAAGAGGAGGGAGGGAGGAGGGCGGAGGCAGAGGAGCGCGCAGCGGAGGCGCGGGAGCGGGGAGCTGCGAGCGGGGACGGCGCGCAGCGCGAGCGGCGGGCAGGCGGGCGGCTCTGGCGCTCCCGCTCTCAGCCTCACGCACGCCCGGGCGCACACCTGCACACTCCCGCCCGCTGGCCCGGGCCGCCCCGGCGCGGGGCACGGAAGCGGGGATCCGGAGGGCAGAACGCGCCTGGAGCCCACGCCCACCTCGGCGCCTTTGCGCTCCGCAGCGGCTCGCCTCGGCCGGCGCCCCCGCCCGTCCTGCCAGAAGATGGTCAACGACCGGTGGAAGACCATGGGCACCGCTTCCCAACTTGAGGACCGGCCTCGCGACAAACCTCAGGTACGCGCGAGCCAGGCTTGTGGGGACATTCTGAGTCCCTGGCGGTGGCCGATCGCGCTGGCAGGATGGACACCCAGCTCCAGGCGGGAGTTTGGGGAGCACCCCTGCGAGGCTCTGGAGGCTGGGGAAGGAAGGGCAGGCGCCCTCTTCTTCATCGCCTGCCAAGGAGGATTGAACTTGGGGCTGAGATTGGGGCCACACCCCTGCAGGAGGGAGGGCCCCCTATGTTCCTCCAACAGACTCCCAGTGCACGCGTGTGTCCGAGGGACCTTTAGTTGACAGTGCGGCCAGTCCTTTAGTTGGCTGAGTGATCTCTCGCTGAGCCTCTGTTTCATCACCTCCACAACGGGCATCATAACTACTTACTAAGCCGTGTGCCACCTGGTCCCAGGTGCCTGGAATGGCAACCTGCGCTTCAGGACCAAAACTTGACCCCCCTCCATCTCCTCTAATCCTCACACTTTAGCCAGCCTCCCCCCCCCCACCGTCCCCCTGCCCCCCACACAGAAGAGGATCAATAGATATTTGCCTCCTGTGAGGATGCTGGGCATGGCGCTCTCCAGCCTGCAGACCAGGAGAGCAAGGCTGGGAGAGGGCTGCTCCTGCCGGAGGGCACACAGCCCACCGGGACTTGAGGCTGGGTTTGTGGGCGCCGGGTCTGTGCATTCCACCCTTCCTGCTGCCTCTTCAGGGGCAGAGGAAGTGGGCAGGACTGGAGGGTGCCCAGGGCTGAGCTCCGGACGGAGGTGAGGGCAGAGCTCCAGGGCTGGCCAGTGACGGGGCTGGAGACCGGAGGCTGAGTGGAGGGGCGGCCCGGGGGCTGCCCCGGGCCAGGCTGCCTAGGGACCGGGGCCGGCAGGCGAGAGGAGGAGGCCCGCTCGCCAAGGAGAGGAATTAATGGGGCTGCCCGTTTTAAATTTCAAATTTCTCCCAGACAGATGTCATTGGGGAAGGAACAGTTCGTGTTGGCAGCCGCAGGAGGGGGCGGCAGGCGCGGGCCTTGGCGGCCCCTCACTCTCCCAAGCTGCAACTCGCTCATTCTTCTGGAGTGACACGCTGCTGGGGGTGGGGGGCAGCCCTACAGTTTGCAAAGCTCCTTCCCAACCTCACTTCCCACAGCGGCCGGGGGACTACACGTGGATGCACGTTCCCAAGGCACAGAGAGAGATGGTGGCTCAGAGAGGTGGGGGTATATGCCCAAATCCCATGGCACATCAGCGGGAGAGCAAGGCTTAGAGGCCAGGCCTGACCCCGAGCCGCCCCCGCCAGGTCCGGTCCACACCCCAGCCATCCGCAGATAAGGAATCTGACTTTCTCCCCTCCTGGCAAGAGCAGGCTTCCCTCCTAGACCTGTGGTCCAAAGGCACCCCTAGCCTGGCCCACTCTCCCTTTTTATTACCCCCTTACAGGTACTAAGTTCTTCTCATCTGCCAGCCCCTTGTCGCACACCAGGCTGCCCATCTCTGATCTGTTGTTGTCTCATCAATTGGCTGCGCCAAGCTCTTCAACACACACACACACACACACTAGCCTTTGCTCAGGGAAAACCTACCAAATGCCGCCTCCTCCAGGAAGCCCTCCCTGATGCCCACAGGCAGTCTTGACCCCGCAGCATTGCGCCCTTGCTGCTCAGCTGTCTTGTGCCCTAGCCCTGAATCTCTCCTCTATCAGGAGCTTCCTTTGGACATGTGCTCCTTCTGGGCCCCCATCCCGGGGTCTCCCCCAGGCCCAGGCGGCTGGCCTTTCGGCTGCTCAGGTCGGGAGCTGAGGGATATTTGTTGAAATGAGCTGCATGGAGCCTCAGCCAGGGGGCGCTGAGGGAGAGGCGCCAGCAAGTGCTGCTGTGTCTCCAAGGGAGGTGGCTTCTGGGGGATCTGTCTGAATTGTGGCTTCAGGGCCTCCTGGGCTGGCCTAGTCTTCGTCTGCTGCTCCCTGGGGACACATTCCAGCTGCCACCAGGCCAGGGCCCAGCTCTGCCCTTTGGCATCAGAGGCTGCTGAGGGCTGGTGGCCCTGGGGGCCTGGGCCGCTGTCAAGCACTGCCTCACCTGGCAGCTCTTTGGATGACCCATCATGTAGACAGGCTGTCCCCTGGGCCAGCTCCAGGCAGGGCCTTTCCGTGCCCTCTGTCGGAAAAGAGAGCCTTGGCTGCCCTACTTCCCTCCAGCCTGTTCCCTGGGGCCCTGCTTCTCGCTGCATCTCGGCCCCAGACGCGCTGTGTGATTCCGGGTACGTCCCTCCCCACTCAGGGCCTGGGCTTCGCCGTCCGTAAAATGGAGCCGCAATACCTGCACCTCCTCCCTTCACGAGGGCTGTTGGGGGTCGACGTGCTGGCGTGTTCTACAAACTGTAGAGCATCGTGCACCCCTCAGGATGGTGGTGGTTCTCGGAGCAGCCTGTCCCCGCCCCTGCAGGTGGTCGGAGTCCTGACTGCCCCTCTGCCCAACAGGGAAAGGGTCCGACCCCCCTCCCCCCACCGCTCCCACCAGCGGGCCTGGCTGAGGACCTTTGACGGCCATGCTCTCTGGGAGAAGACGGCAGTGCCGCAGCCAGACACCCACAGCCTCATCCCCTCAGCTCTCGGTTCTTAGTCTCATCCCCCTGGGTGGTGGGTGGCAGGGCTGATCGCCCTGCTTGACAGATGGGGAAACTGAGGCTAAGAGAGCGGGTGCTGGGACTGAACCTGGGTTCTCCCAGGAGGCTGATGAGCGTCGGTGGGAAAACGAAGGGAAGGAGGCTGCTGTCCTTTCTCTGCTGAGCCTGCTCAGCCGCATCATGTAATTAACTCCCAGGGAATGGGCTTCGTGATTCCCAGACTCACGGCGCCCACAGCCAGCGAAGGGCTTGTGTCCAAGCATCCCTCGTTTCCGGGGACGCCTCGGGCTAGCTCTGTCCCGGCCGTCTGGCCTCAGCTCCTTCTTTGCTGAGTGACCTTGGACAAGGGGCCACCTTCATTGGAGCCTCGCTTCTCCCCTGCAGGACGAAGGGGCTTGCACGCCCTTGGGGCAGAGGATGACGGTGGCATATTTGCCAGGAGCTCCGAGTTGCTCCAAAGGAAGGATCTAGAAATAGCCCTGATTCTTGTACTCCCGGAGTGTGCAGCAGGAAGCCATCATGTAACCATCTCCTGGGGGGCAGTCCTTGCTTCTGAGTAGTCCCCCCGCCAAGCCACCCCATGGGGCAGCCCACCTCCGACCTAGCCCGGGCAATTTTCTTAATACTTTCGAAACTTCTAAAAACATTCCAGAAAGAAAAAATAAATTCTCCCTGAGGAGTGCTTCCTGATGTCTAACCTGAACGCTGCTGCGTTTAATTCACTCAATGACACTTACGGAGTCCCCGCAGCCAGTCGGTGCAGCCGGAGCGCACAGTCTCCGGGGACACACACAGACTCACGAGACGGGCCCTGTCACAGAGCTTGACGGGCGCGAGGCTGAGACGACGCCTCTCTCCTCTTGGTCCCTGGGGCCCGGGGTGAGGTCCCTGTGGGGCCGGGTTGGGAGAGGAAGCGGGTGAGAGGGAGAAAGAGGCTTGCAGGGGCCTCAAGGCAGAGACCCCCTCCTCCGCCTGTCGTTTCCGGAGCCCTTCCTCCAGGCCCCAGCTTGTCAGCCAGCTGTGCGTGACAGTGACCGGAAGCCCGGGGCGGAGCGCGTCGCCTGCAGGCACCCTGGGCCACAGCCCTCTTCCCAAGTCGTTGGGACCCCAGGATTTTGAGCAGAACCACCAGCCCCTCACTCTGGGGGTCTCTGGGGCCCCTCTCAGGGTTCGGCTCAAGTCAGTGGCCATTTGCCCAGGGATGGGCTTCTGGGGGAGGTAAGGCGGACTCCCCCAGAGGCTTGGGCAGGGACTGGGCCTTCCACCCTCCCCACAGACCCCATAAGCCCCCCAAGAGAGCCCCTGCCGGGCCCCAGACCACACACCATCCACCCGCGTTTGTCCCCATCTGCCCCCCCCCAGTGTGTCTCCCTCATGAACAGCCACCCCGCCTTTGGCTGGGGCGCCCCAGGAGAGGGGCTGGGAGCGGCTCGCACCTGGGCCTCACCCCCCGGCCTCTCCTAGGGGGGTTTTTTCCTTCCTACCCCGGTACGGGCAGCCTGGGCTCAGTCCCCCTGAGGTCAGCCACTGCCCACGTCCGTAGGTCACAAGGAAGCCGGCAGACCGGCGGCACAGGGCGGCCAGCAGGGCGCCAGGGCGGGGAGGCCCTTCCCCGGAGCCCCCGCCCCTCTGCCAGACCCACGCCCACCTCTGGAGGCTGGGGACGCAGGGGAGGCAGCAGGGCGGATGCCAGCCCTCAAGTGAGCCTCCTCTGGGGCTTCCTGCCTCCTGCCTCCCCTGCCCAAGCCCATCTTGTCCTCCCCTTGGCCCGGGCTTCCTGGGCGGCCTGACCAGGGGCCGGCACGGGGGGGTCCCACAGGGGACGAAGCCATGTGTCTCCAGTTGGGAGCTGGTGCAGGTGGTTGGGGCAACAGGGAGCCTTAAACCTGGGGCTCCCCTCAGGCCCCCTGCCTGGGACACCTTCCCGGTCTCCCACCCCTCGCCGCTGGAAGGGGACCCTGTGTGCACCCCCAGGCTCTGCCTCGGCCGAGGCTGATCACCAAGCTCCAGCCCCAAGGCATCCCTGGCCGGGCTGCTGCTGCCCGAAGCCCCCTCATTATCGCGGGCAGATTTCTTTGCAAGGCACGTCAGCGGCAGCCTATAAAAGCGAGCAGCCCTTCATGTGTAAGGTGATCTCTGAAGACGAATCCTCCTCTGCCTAGCGAGTGGCGGCCCGTTTCATCTCCGAGTTCCGTTGTCCCTGCCCCTCGGGGACCCCCTGCAGCTTTCTCGAGCCCCTCCCCTCCTCCACGACCCCGCCTGCCCGCCAGGGACCTGGGTGTCCGAGAGCGCCGGGGCCCTGGAGCCTCGTGGGGCACACGGCGGCCACTGCCTCGCCAGCCGGGGACAGTGAGCTCTTCAGCTGGAGGACGTTGCTCTGAGCTGCTCGGGGCAGGGGTCTGCCCATGGGCCCCAGGAGGGCCTGAGGGAGACTGACTTGCTGACACAGAGCTTTGTGTCTCCAGCGCCAGTGACACCTCAGGCAGAGGAAGGGACCCCGTGGGGTCGCTCGGAGGGCAGCCTGGGCACAGACGGAGCCGCCCGGCCCTGGTTCAGGTCTTCCGTGTGACCTTGGGCGGAGCCTTCTGCCCCCGAGCCCCAGAGTGACTCCGACCCCAGCAGGGGGTTATTTGGAGGTTCCAGGGGCAGGAACGTGGTACCTACGCCAGGGCCGGCAGGGATGGGGCGGTGCCTGCGGTCTGGAAGCCGCTCTCCTGTACCGACTGGGCAGCTGGGACATCCTGCAGGCTGCTTTCCTGCGCGGCAGGCCATCAGAGGTGGCCGCAGGGTCAGAGGCGCCCTGCCTCGGGGTTCCGGGCTCAGCGCGAGGTCTTGGGCCCCTGCCCTCCCAGGCCCTGCAGGCCCCGGTGCCGCCACCTCCTCCCCATGCCAGCGTGGCCCCAGGGAAGTGGCTTGGTGCCTCTGCTCTTCCTTCCACCCGACAGCCAACCGCTCCGTGCCAGGTAGGGGGCAGGTCCCTGCCCTTCGGGGCCTCCTGGTCCAGGGCAAGTCTCCTGGGCCTGGGATGGCCATCCCCCAAATGCCAGCTTTCTCTGTGTCCGCAGCTGTTACCCCTCAAAGGGATCGTGTCCCCAAAGAGGGTAGGATTCGCAGCCTCTGGGGCATGAGCTCTCTCAGGTCAGGGCCAGGACAACTGTCCACCATGACGTCCTCGGGGGCTGGCCTGGAGCCTGGCTCATGGGGACAGCAGTGAATGCTGACTGGATGTCAGAATGAAGTCAAAAATGATGACAACCTGTCTTGATAAGTGCCACCAAGAGGTCAGCAAGGGCTGAGAAGAGGAGGGCAGAGGAGACAGTCACGGGAGGCTTCCTGGAGGAGGTGGCATCTGGCGGAGCCCTGAGGGAGGAGTGAGTTAGGCCAGTGGAAAAGGAGCAGGGGAAGCAGGGTGCAGCTAGTGCAGAGCTGGCCGAGGGGAGCCCCCGGGGGCAGGTCTGGGTGGAGTGAACTGGGTGGATGTGGCCTTGGGGCCCGGGCCGGTGCGGGGAGAGGAGGGCTGGGGCAAGCTCAGGGGCAGGAAGTCCCCATCGCTGCAGGGACAGGCTGAGGCAGCGGTGTTCAACCTGTCTCATCACACGACACACATCAACTAATTACTAAAATTCTGCGGTACACCAAAAAATGATTCTTGCTGATCTGACAAAAAATAAGTATAATTTTGATTGACTTACAAAAAATAATAATAGTGATCACCCACCCTTTTTGCTCCAAAGAGACTTTTAAAAAATCAGGTGCCTATACTTGTATCTAAGGTTTTCTGGTACCAAAAATTAACCAATCAGAAGCAACCTTATTATGCAACGTGATTAATACAATTCAACTTTGTTATACGACTTATTTATTTACGGCTCAAGACAGGGCAGGCCCACCAGATGGCTACTGTTGAGTTGGCTATGGTCATTTTTTCACTTGACAGTCCCAAGGGTGTCCAACCTTTTGGCAGCTCCGGGCCACACTGAAAGAAGAGGTGTCCTGGGCCACACACTAAATACATTGCGACACATGATCACAAACAAAAGCTTACAACGTTTTAATTAAATTTACGATTTTGTGTTGATCGGCATTCAGAGCCAACCTAGGCTGCATGCAGCCCTCAGGCCACCGGTTGGGCACCCCCGGAAGGGAAAGGCGGTCAGTGTCCCCCACTAAACAGTCAGGTGTCGCATGGCTTAGAAAGCCGTGCCATGTAGCGCTGGAACACCGCTAGGCAAAGGAATTCTTTCCTTTAGCTCACCAGTAACAGAGACGGCTTCCTTGGGGGGCTGCTTGTCCACCTGCACCTGTTCCCGGACCCCAGCCCCCTCCAGTGCCACATGGGACACTCAGGAGTTACTTGTAGAATTTGAATTTATGGAAAAGAAGCTGTTTGCTCTACCACATTTTCTCACAGTAAGACCTGTTAGGTGACGTAAAGGGAACCACTGTTTTATGTGTCATGAAGCAAGTGAGCAAGCTGTCACTTCCGGCTGTGAGATGTCCCCAACATCAGCGATGTTACAACGCGAAAAAAAGACAAGGTGCGCGTTAGCATCGGCGGGGCACAGAAGTAACACTTTGAGTGGAAAATAAAAACACCAAGCACTTCCAGATGCTCTGTGCACATCGATCATGAGATAATAAAAGCCGCCAGTATTTACTGCACAAGCGCGCGGCGTCAGGAGCTGCGCCAAGTGCTTCTGTGCACTCACCCACTGAAAGACGCGCCGACTCCAGAATGTGGAAGACGTGGGGGATGGATTCGTGGGAGCGGCTGGCCCTGGGAGGGGGCAGGAGGCTGAGGGTCTAGTCTGAGCTCTGCATCTAATTTGCTGTGTGGTTCTGGGCAAGCCTCCTGCCCTCCCTGGGTCTCAGTTTCCCCATGCGGCAAATGCTTGGTGGCGTCCTCCCAGCTCCCTTTCGGCCGTGGCAGACTCGGCCCAGGGAGTCAGGCTTTGCCACCGCGTCACGGTGCTCCAAGTCCGAGCTGCGCTTGCATCCCTGCTTCCCTTGCTGCCAGCCCCACCGCGTCTCCGAACCCCGGTCCCGCTCTTACCTGGCCTGCCGCCTCCATTCTTCGCCTGCCGTGTTGCCTCGTTTCCGGTCTGGGAGGCACAGCTACCCTGTTGCCCGGCCCTCGTCTCCTCAGAAAGAGGGAAGCCCTTTCCCACCTTGTACTCTGCCACCACGGTGTTTACTCTGTTTATCCCACCGGGGGTGTGCTCTGCGGACAGTGTAGGGAGGGGGGAGGGCAGCAGAGGGGAGGGTGCTCGGGAGGCCCCCCACTGTGCCCAGGCTTGTGGCAGCCTCAGGGGCCTGCACAGGCTTCGGGACTTGGTATGTGGGTGCTCCCGGTTGAAAGGGACCCTCAGTGATTGGTGCCCACTACCCCAAGGCACTCATTCTGCTGGGACAGAGTGACAATTTGCAGCATCATTGTTGTTTCTCTCTTCTTGAGTCTGCATCGCAAGGGCCCAGGGGAGGGGCAGGGCGTGTCATCATTGCCCCCATTTTACAGGTGGGGACATTGAGGCTCAGCAAGGTGAGGTCCCTCGGTCACCCCATGGGAAATGGCAGTGTGGTGAGCTAGGTCTCGTGATCTCCAGACCTCAAGGACTTGGTGCCCTGAGCTGGCCGAGAGGCAGGGCAGGGCCAGCGAGAATCAGGGGGTCACTCTCTCCACCAGTTCCTGTCTCCTGCCTCAGTTTCTCTTCCTGTCCTCCCCCTCCCTGTCTCCCAGCATCTCTCGCTCTCGCTCTGTCTTCAGTGTGTCCCCTTCTGTCTCTCATCTCTGTCTCTATGACTCCCTCCCTCCTGTCCCCAAGAGGGGCACGCCCTGAGCCTTGTCCAGAGGCCCCGGCCTGCCCCTGAAGCGGCCTCTTTCTTCTGTCTCCCGTCCGTCTGTCTGTCTCTGTCCATGTGCCGGGCTGGCCTGCAGCGGCCGAGCTGTGGCTACGTGCTGTGCACGGTGCTGCTGTCGCTGGCTGTGCTGCTGGCCGTGGCTGTCACCGGCGCGGTGCTCTTCCTGAATCACGCACATGCTCCCGGCACGGCGCCCCCACCTGTCGTCAGCACGGGGCCCGCTGGTGCCAACGGCGCCCTGGTCACTGTGGAGAGAGCGGACAGCTCGCGCCTCAGCATCCTCATCGACCCGCGCTGCCCGGACCTCGCCGATGGCTTCGCCCGCCTGGAGGACGCCCAGGCCTCCGTGCTGCGGGCGCTGACCGACCGCCCGGCCGAGCCCCAGCTGGTGGGCGAACAGGACAGGGAGCTGCTGGACTCGCTGGCCGACCAGCTGCCCCGGCTGCTGGCCCGGGCCTCGGAGCTGCAGGCGGAGTGCGCGGGGCTGCGGAGGGGCCACGGCACGCTGGCCCAGGGGCTCGGCGCCCTGCAGAGCGAGCAGGCCCGCCTCGTCCAGGTAAGGGCCCGGGTCCGAGCTGGCGGTCTCGGCGGGGGTTGTTGCTGCCACTTGGTGCCAGCCCCGGGCTGGGCACTTGATGTCCACGGCCTGAGTCCCCAGATGCCCGGGGACCAGGGGCTGCTCTTCTTACAGATGAGCAGGCGAGGCTCAGCAAGGCGAGTTTCCTGTCCGAGCCACCCAGCCAATGGTGCCAGGATTCCGCCTGTCTCCCTCCCGCAGACCCAGTGGCCCTGGGCATTTGGGTGGGACCCTTGGCATCCAACAGGCAGGGCAGACCCAGGGCCTGCGGGGCTCCCCGGTGCTCCAGGGCAGGTGGGATGCTGGCGAGGTCATGGCCTTCAGCAGCAAACTGAGGCTCCAGGTCAGTGGCAAGCCCTCCCCGGCGGGGGCCGCAGGGCCAGAGAGCTGCTCCCGCTCCCCAGACCCACCCCCCATTCACGTCTGCGCAATGCCCCCGCTTTCCAGGGAAGGAGGGACCGGCGAGCGAGCCCAGCCGGACCCTCAGCCTGTCCCCACCGCCCGGCCCCACCCACGCCCCCGAGCAGGCCAGGTCCCAGGGAGAGAGTTTCCGACATGGACCGTGGTGACCCATTTGGAGCACAGTGAGGGATTTCCCTTCCCGGGACCGGGGACTGGGGACCAGTGTTGGATTTGACTCATTTCCCAGAGACTCAGGGTGATTTCAGAGGCCAACGGTCTTGCAGAGCCGTGTCGCCTGGCTCCCAGATCCTCTCCACGCTTCCCGCACCCTCCGCTCATCGGCCCAGGCCTGGGTTCTCAAAGCAGTGCCCACAGGCACCCCTGCCAGGGCTGCCAGAGCCACTGTTAAAAGGCAGGTCCCTGGACCTCAGCCCAGGCTCCCCAGCAGCTCGGCGAGTGCCAGGGTGACTCGTGCGCATGGCTGAGGCTCCCTGGCCTGGAGGTCCTGCCCTCAGTGGTCCAGTCCCAGCTGCGGGGGCCTGGGGCCCGTCAGGCACCCTCCCTGGGGCAGGTCTCCTCGCCTGTAACATGGTGATGACATGGTCCTCCCCAGACAAGGCGCTGGAGCTGCCGGCGGCGCAGGCTCGGCAGGCGCCTGGCACCTGACATGCTGTCTGCACGCCAGCTTCCTCTGTTATTACAGCCGCAATTGTTTGTACCTGAAGCATCAGCCATGGGAGCTCCCATGAAAAATCCCTCTTACAGAAGGAGTGATGGGCCACCACGCGCTAGGCCTGCCCGTGCGCTAACTAGGACCCCCTTCCACAGAGGGGCAGCTGTGGCTGAGTGTGGCGAGCGCCCCGCCTCCACAGGCTGCCACGTCCCCTGGACACACCTGTGCAGCTCAGCCGGCAGGGATGGACCCCACCGGGGACCCGCGGCACGTTTCTGTGTACACCGTAGCTCAAATCACTTGCTGGTTTAAACCGAGCAACTTGCTAACATTTCCTCGCCTGTTAGCAAGTGTGGGCCGTGCCCAAGTTCCGCGTGTGTTTGCATCGTCTGAGAAACACGGGCAGAGCCCAGGAGACTCCACCAGTGATCCGAGCCGTCATCCGCCCCCCCGACCCGCACCCTGCTTTCCACCTCCACACCCACTCCCACCCACGGGCCTCCCCAACGCGCCCATCTACCTGATGCGGCACTAAAGCCCAGGGAGAGGCAGGCCAGCAGGAGAAATCGTGGCCAGACGCTCTCCCTGTGCGTCCCTGCCCGACTCCTCCCGGCTCCCTCCAGCTCTCCCAGGCTCCCTCCGGCTCCCCAGGCTCCCTCAGGCCCCAGGCTGCTCGCCCTGTGTCACCTGCTCAGCAGAGGAGAAGCTGACAGGGAAGGAAAGGTTTTGTAGGCCTCTGCTTCTGGACAAGCCGGGAGTCACAGTCTGCAAGCTGCCCACACGGTCTGTTTCTTGTTTCCTTCCTTGAACAAGCTACTGTCTGGCAGCCGACGGGTTCGGTGTGTAAGGACTCAGCAGGCTCCACGCCCTCGGGCTGGCCGCTGGCCGCTGGCCGCTGTGACCCTGACCTTCCCCTCCTCATGGTCCTGCAGCCTCTTAGAGCCCTGGAAGGGGAGGCGACAGACCCCAGGCCCTTCAGGCCGCAGGCCCAGCCCAGAGGCCTCGGGGACAGCGCTGCACAGAGCCACTCACCTTTGGGCATCGATGGTGGGAAAGGTGGCCGCCCACGGGGGCGGGGGAGGGTACAGAAGATACCAACCGAGCGCGCAGGCCCCCGACATGCTGTCATGAACCGTGGTGACACAGGGCTCATTCCTCTGGTTCGCAGGGGAAACTGAGACACGGGGAAGTTCAGCTGCCCTTGCAGGGCCTGAGTCAACCCCAGAGCCTGGGTCCCAGCCATGGCCCTCCCCCGGGCACGCTGTGCAGGGACGACGCGGCCCTGGGAGGCGGCCTGCGGCCATTCTCCACCCAGGACCTCTCCTTCTGGGCCTCTGTTTCCCCACCGGGAACAAGGAGAAGACAAGGCCTCCATCTGGGCAATGCTGTTGGGTGTGGGCAAGGCCTGGACACGAGAGAGCTGCGCCAAGTCAAAGCCAGGCTCCCACAGTGACGGGTGGCGTGAGGCAGTGCCCAGAGCCCCCACCCACCCCCGCCCCGTCGAGGGCGGGTCCAGCCCGCCTGCCTGCCGGGCCTCGTGGGGGTCAGGAGAGGCGTTGGATGGGGGTAACGTGGAAGGTGCCTTATCAGTTTGCATCACGAGCAGCCAAGGGCTGGGTGCCCTGCCGTGGGTCCCACACCGGGCTGGGTGCTCTCACGGTGTCACTGGTCCTGTGGCGGCGGGGCCAGGGCAGCCAGGTCAGCCCATTGGAAGGGTTGCTGGGGTCCCTCAGCCCCTGCTGCATAACTGGAAGACGCGTGAGCTGGGGTCTGAACCCAGCTCTGCCCGACGCCGGGTGCCGCCTTCCCACACACAGCGGGCTTTATTGAGTCACCCCAGCTGGGCTGAAGGCACAGAAGAGGGTGAAGCGGGAGCCAGCGGTCCCTCCCACACGAGCCCTGTCCTCGGGGCCCTTGGGCTCAGGCCACCCCGCGTCGGGGCCACAGCCGGGCGGGGGCTGCTGAGCCACCGGGCGCCCACCCTGCCGGCACGTGTCAGGCTGCGTGCCCGCCGGAGCCCTTGCCCCCTCTGACGGCCTCTGTGCTCCGCAGCTCCTCTCCGAGAGCCAAGGCCGCATGGCTCACCTGATGAACTTGGTCAGTGACATCCTGGACGCCCCGCACAGGGACCGGGGGCTGAGCCGGCCCCGCGTCAAGGCTGACCTGCAGAGGGCGCCTGCCAGGGGATCGCGGCCCCGGGCCTGTGCCAGCGGTGAGTGGGGCCGAGGGCTGCCTTCCTTGGGTGACCTGGTGCCCAGGCCTGTCCCCCACCATTGTCCCCAACCCCCCGCAGTGATAAGGACATACCGGGGCTGTTTGCCAAGGACTCCCTGCGGCTGGGCAGCACTGGGACCCCCAGCCCTTGCACCATCCTGCTGAGCTCCCCTCCCCCAACCAGCCTGATGAGGTGGGCTCCTCGTGCCCATTTTCCAGATGAGCAAAGCGAGGCGCAGAGATGGCGCTCATCACTCAAACCGCCCCTGCCAGGGAGTGGCAGAGCCAGGGTCTGACCCTGAGGCTGGGGCTCTGGAGCCCGTGACATTGCTGGGGGGACAGACAAGTCAGAGAGGCCCAGGAAGGGACGGAGGGGGCAGGGGCTCCGGCAGTGGGCCAGCCGCCCTGACGGCCTTCCCTGCCGCAGGCTCTCGGCCCCGCGACTGCCTGGACGTCCTCCTGAGCGGCCGGCAGGAGGACGGGGTTTACTCCGTCTTCCCCACGCACGACCCCGCCGGCTTCCAGGTCTACTGCGACATGCGCACGGACGGCGGCGGCTGGACGGTGAGTCCCCGGCCTCCGCTCGGCCTTGTTCAGGCCTGACCCGGGGGGGCCGAGGCCGCCAGCCTCCCACCCTTACCCTCTGGCCCCCGCAAACCTGCCTGTCCTCTCACCAGGGAGCTCCACGCTCACCGACAGTTGCACGGGGCCAGTGGAGGTTGTGAGCTGGCCTGCGGGGGCCACTGGGGAAGCAGACCCTGGGCCCGTTACCTGTCGCCTGCCTGCGGCTCCACCTTCTGCTCCCTGAGCACGGGCCGGCCCGGAGCAGCGGTTCCGGCCGGGGCGGGGCGGGGCTGGGTGCTGGGATGAACCGACGCGTGTGGACGCTGGCTTTCTTCCCGGTCACCCTCGCGGTGCGTGCAGGGGTGACGGGGAAGCGCGGCTGTGGGGGCAGAGGCCCTGCTTGTGGGCTCCCAGCCGGGTGCCGTCCTGACTTCCCACGCCTCCGGCTCCCGCGGGCGGGGGTCGGAGGACAGGGCTGGGCTCTCGGGGAGCCCGCTGCTGGAGAGGCGGAGGGCGTGGTCGCTGCACCACGGGCCCCGGCGTCCACGCACGGGCCCGGCGTGGCTCTCAGTCTAGCTGTGGGGTCGCGGGCAAGTGACGTAAGTTCCCGGAGCCTCAGTTTCCTCATCTGTGGAATGGGGATACCCGCCCCCATCACTTCGTGGTCTTAACAACAGGCAACAGAAAGAGGCTGATTGAAGTGGAAAAGGGGTGTGCTAGAGGGAAAACGGGGGCGGGGCGGGCAGGGGAGACACTAGCTCAGGGCCACCCAGCCAGGAGCAGAGCGCCCCAGGCCAAGCCGGGGGTTGCCTGGTGAGAACCCCAGGGGTGCCTGTGCAAGGCAAGCAGGCGGGCAGGTGAGGTGAGCACAGGTGGGAGGCAGGGCTGCCGTGAGGCTGGGCCTGAGGTGAGAGCGCGGAGAGTCCCCACAGGCCCCGAGACAGACAGACAGACAGACCGCTAGGCCTCTCTACGAGCTCCGGAGGAGAGCTTTTAAATGAACTGGATCCGCATCTAGGGGCTAAAAGCTCTTTGTTTTCTTAGCTCAGGACATCTGAGTTATGGTGTTTGCCTCTGGAATCCCTTCCACGGGAAGAACAGCACCAACTACCAGCCAGAGCCCAAAAATCAGAGTTAAGGGCTAGGACAGACTTAATGAAAGACTGAGACAACAGCCTGAGCCATGAATCCTCACTCAGTCTCCCGGGAAGTCGCTCGGGAGGCGGGGGGCGGGCAGTTCCCGGGGCCGGGCTTCGGGCAGTCAGAGACTCAGCGAACAGGACGTCCGGGCCTCCCACTCTGGCACCTGGATCGGGCCCTGGAAGGATGGCCGGGTTGCGCCGGGAAGTGTTTGCTCGGCCAATAAACGTTAATATCTATTTGGGCTTCCGTCAAAGGCAGCCTTTTCCCAGATATCTCTGGGCGCCTGTCAGGATCAACTCCCTGCCACATGGAATCTCTCAGAAACTCAATTGTCCGGGAGGGAGCCGGCCGCCGCCTCGCCGGCCGCCGATGCCATCCATCCTCATCAGGCACCACGTCCAAGGTGCCGGCCGCGAGGGCTTGCCCTGGAGGGCTCTCCCGGGCAGACCGGGCACCCGGGCTGGACGTTCCAGCTGGAGCCTGCTTCCCAGAGACAGGTGGGGCGGGGAGGGACGCTCAGCTCTGCCCGCCTGTGGGGTTCTTCACGGTTTGTATGCCGCTGCCCGCCCCACACAGCTCCGGCCCCCTCCAATCCCTGGAGCTGGCCAGGCCACCTCACAGAGGCCGCAGGGCTTGTGCAAGGGCACCCAGCGAGGGAGCAGCGGTCTGGGGCGTGCGCACCCAGGCTGCAGAGGCCCAGCCTCACGCACGGCTGTGGAACTGACAGACAGCCGCTGATGCGCAGGCTCAGCCACTGGCCAGGGGACTCTGCAAGCTGCTGGGAAGGCAGGGGGTTGGCAGCTGCCGGGCTGAGGGTACGCGAGAGCCCAGGGGAGAGCCCCTGACCCGGCGTGGGGCAGCCGAGAGAGGCTCCCGGACAGGGGCCCACGTGCTGGGGGACGAGGCAAGAACACTGTTTTGGGCAAAGGGAACACGCGCGTGGAGGTCAGCAAGATGATGGCGGGGCTTGTCTGGCACCGTGGTGACCCCGCTATGGGTGCTGGCTCCTTCCTGCAAGGGCTGAAGATGCAGCCAGTCCTCGCTGTCCCAGAGGCTGTGGAGGCAGAGGGTCTGCTGTGTCCCCAGGTTGCACCTTGGCTTGGCACCGGCCGCCCTTGTTCTGGGGAGTCCTCGGAGCCTGCACCTGCTAATAATGACCAGGGCGGTGACCGATCTGCCTCCGTCGGAGCAGCCTGGGTATTCAAACTTTTAAGGGGGCCAGTGCCTTGGCGCTTGATAAATGGCAGCTGAGCGGTGTGTGCCAGGCGCTGACTGCCAAGCCTGGGAAGCGTGGCGGAGAGCCAAGCCCGGGGGGTACCACTTTCAGTCCAAAACAAGGCGGGGCCCCCTGGGCTTGGCAGCTGGTTCTGAAGAGGAGGGAGGTGATGTTGGTCAGACCTCCTGTGTGCCGCGTGGTTTCCTCTTTTACGTGGCTACATCTTTGCCGCAGCCCTGCAGGGGAACAAGGCGGTTGCAGGTGGTGCCTTTTTATAGAGAGGGAAGCAGAGGGCTGTGGCCTCTCTGAGGTCGCCCGGCCTGTGAGTAGCAGAGCTGGGGTTTTCCAGAACCTGTGCCTTTGCCGGCGAGGCCAGGGGTGTCCAGACAGGATTTAAGGAGCCAGAAAGCAGCCTCCCCAGGGGACGCCTGGAAAGGGCTGCGTTTGCACGCGTAGCCGCGTTCTTTGTGCTTTGGAAGCAAGAATCCACCTCTGCCACAGCAGCCGCCTCCCCCTAGAATCCAAAGCTGGTAGCCACCACCAGCACATCCCTGTGCTTCCATAGGAGCTTCCTTGGAGTCCAGGAAAATCCCAGGTGCCGCCTCCTGAGGCCCCTTCCATGGTGGCAGAGACACCCTGTCCCCGTCTCTAGGGTCTGGATGTGACCAGTCCCCACTCATGGGCCTGAGCAACTGACTACCTGCCAAGACCCTGCTCAATGAACCGGTTTAGCAGAGCGCCTCCTTCTCCGGGAAGCCCTCCTGGACCACCCTCCCGACCCCAGTGGCTGGCTCTTCCTCCTCCAAGCTCCCACAGACCTGATCGCAGCTGCTTCCATTATGGAATGCTGCGCATCAACCAGCACCTTTAACCTTCGGCAAGACCTTGTGGGCAGGGTGGATATAATCCCCGCTTTACAGATAAGGAAATTGAGGTGCAAAGATCAGAGGAAACTGCCAGGTTGGGAACCCGCCGCGACCCAGGTAGCTCTGTCCTGCAACTGCTGGCTTGTGTGTCTGTGTCTCCAGGGCTGTGAGCTGGCTGAGGGCCACAGTCACCCCTGGTGGGAGCCCAGGGACACCGCACGGGGCCTGTGGAAGCAGCCCTCTCATTGTGCAGAAGACACAAGCCAAGACTTGGATGGCCACACAGCCTGTTGGCTGGAGTCCTGATGGAGGCTGGGTCTCCTGGGTCCCGACCCAGGACGAGGGGGCTGGGGAGGGGGGCGGCCTCCACGTGGTTAGGTGTGGAGCTGGGCCTGCCTGTTCGGCTATGACGAGGGCCGGGTGGGCTCACAGGTGCCGGGGGCGCTGTTCAATCCCCTCGGCCCCAGGGCCCCCGGCCTTTGTGCACCGTCAGCCCCTCTTTGGGCCCCCGTGGGCCTCCCAGCCCCAGCCTGGAGGCACCACCTCTCCGCAGCGGCCGCCCCGCCTCCCCAAACCTTCGTCTTCTCACCTGCCCAGTGACAAGGGGACACGCAGCCCTCCCTCCGGGACTATGACGAGGAGGGTGGAGGCTGTCCGGAGGGTGCCGCCTCGCTGGGGTGACCACGGAGCCAGGCCCCGGTGCACAGGATGACAACTTGGTGCTCCTGGCACCAAGCAAACCGGGAGCCGGTCAGACAGGGCCCTGAGGAAGGGACCTGGCGGGAAGTGGGCCTGCGGAGCAGAGACGGCCCCTGGAGCCTGCCTGACAAGCAGGGGACAGCCAGCCACTCTCCCGCCGCCCATGTCCTCCTTCCTTTGAAACCAGAGCACCATCTGCAGGAGCATGTGGGCCGCTTCCTCGGCTGAGCCCCCTCGGCGGCGCTGGGAGAAGTGCCGGCGGCCGGCTTCAGAAATCCGCACCAGGAACTCGGGCTCTGTCTGCCCGCCCGCTCTCGGCACCGGCCCAGGAGGCCGCGGCAGGCTGCCAGCGCTTCCCCATCAATGGCTTCGCCGCCGGGACGCCATGGCGACACCCCAGGGGCTGGACCAATGGATATTTTGGCCTCCAAATTAATAAGCCATTGTTTTGTTTCCCTCGCTTTCCTCTCCTTTCTTTCTTAAGCGGGATTTGCGTCCTGTGGGCGGGCAGAGGAGGGGAGTGGATCCCGGTTATTTACCCACTCCCCGCTCTGTTTGGCCTTTCCGGCTGACCCCGGCTCTGCGATGGAGGCCTTCGGCACGGTGCCATCCTGCCGACCAGTGCCCCTGAAGTCCAGCTGGTTTCCAGAAGCCTGAAGCCACGGCGGCAGCTCACCCTGAGTCAGAGAAAACCACCCTGCGTGTCTGAGGACGTGGGAGGACCAGTAGACGACCAGGGGCCGCCTGTGGCACTTGGAACTTGTCAGCGCGTCACGCTGTAATCAGCTCCGGGCGAGGCTGGGGTTCCAAGTCCGACACCCTAGGCTGTGCCTGGCACAGTTGGTCACGCGGTGTTTGAGCCGAGGCATGAGGACAGCCCGTGGCAACGGTCGGCACTAGGTTGTCGTGTGTTGGCAGGTGGTGAAATCAATTTAATGGGCTGTGATCAGCATTATTTTTTAAGTCAAAGTGAGTGGAACAGAATAAAACAGGCAGAAGATGTTTGAGCCCATCGCTCCTGGGAAGGGCAGGCGTCGCTTCAGGAAGCTTCTGTCAGGTGGGGGCACCTCCGCAGGCTGTGTGTGTCGCCCTTCAAGTGCACCTCCCCGGCTCGACGAGTCTGGAGCCGCTCCTGCTGCCACGGCGGGGGCAGATCGTTACCACTGCAGTTCAAGGGCCCAGGCTGGCGGACAGCTGCTGCAGCGTCTGCGGTGCCAGGGACCCCGACCACTCTGTCGCGGCACGAACCCGGCTGCTGTGCGCTGTCCCAGGTGGAGGAGGGAGGCTGGGGTCCAGGCGGCACCCAGACGGGCGCTCCCACCCAGGGATCACGCACCAAGCCCCTTGGGTGGGGTCACGCCTGCGACCGGCACCCCGCCCAGGAGGGCGGAGGGGAGTGGGGCCGAGGACGGCGTCTTTGAGGTCCGTGCTTGGCGGCAGAGGCCTGGCGAGGAGGCCAGGCGCACCGCCCCGGTGGCGCACGCCCTGGTCGGTGGTACACGCTGGGGGACAGCCTGTGAGCGTGGGTGGGAGGACGACGGCCTTCAGATGTCCAGCCTGGCCTTAGGCCGAGGGCGTGACACCCACCCGCTGCTTGCGGCTGCCTGCCTCTGGCCGCGTCCGATCTCCCGTGCGCAGTACAGGGAGGGGGCCGGGGACACGGGCCTTTGGCTCCGGGGTTTGGGAAAGGAGGATTCAGTGCGCGGCAGCTGCCACGGCCCGCTCTGCACACCAGCTGGCACCGGCCGCCCCGCCCGTTTGTCCTAACGGGCAGGCTGTCTGGGCTCCGTGCCCTGCTCGTGCCTGAGGCCTGGCACCCCCACTTCCTATGCCCTCACAGTAGTGACAGGAGAAACTGGAACTGGGACAACAACACTACTGGCCATTGCGCCATTTACTCCTAGTTGGGGTGTCAGGAGGCAGGCTTCTCCGTGGATGAGGAAGCGAGGCCCAGAGGACACAGATGTCTCGCCCAGGCCACACGGTGGGGACACAGAGGGCCAGCACCCTGTCCCCCCTCCAGGGCCATCCTGGAACCCTTCTGTCCTCACCCCTCAGATCAGTCCCACTTCCTGCTTGGGCGGGGGTCCCCTGAGCCCAGGCCTCTCCCGTTCCTCTGTCCTGAGGCTCTGAGGGGTGGGCCCTGACTCGGTTTCCCTGGCTGGCATCAGTGGGATACTTGAGCGAACGAGAGGGGCCGGGGCAGGCCCCCGGGACAGCTCAGGGAGGAGAGGGCACAGGGCCCGCGTCGGCAGGAGGAGCAGGGGCTGCGGGAGGGGGAGGGGAGGCCGCGCCGTGGGCGGCCCGCGGCCGGGTACTGCCCCCACTGGCATTTGCTGGGACGCTGTGCCAGGCCCTGAGCCTTTCTCAGTAGGTGGCCAGGGTGCCGTTAGGATCCCATCCTACAGATGAGGAAACGGAGGCCCAGAGGAGTGGGGTAACTCCCTGGCACTCTGGAGCCCAGGTCCGTATGCGACGTCCATCCCTCCACCCCAGCCCCACCCCCCACCCACCCCAGGTGCCCCCTACCACCACCAAAAACAGGCTGCCTTCCCCTCCTCCGGGCAGCGCCTGAGCTCCTGCCCGGATCAGGCTCTTCAGAGGGCGGGCGGGCGTGCTCAGGGTCACCATCTGCAGCGTCAACAACGCCCTGCATGCCCTCCGATCCTCAAAGCCCGATCGAATTTCGTTCTGCCGAGCGGGCCCCTTCTGTTGACGTCCCGTTCAGGGCCAGGCCGGGTTCCAGGTTGTGGAGCAAAAAAAAAGAGGTGGCGCTTCCCTCCTGCAGCCTGAAGCCGGAGGGCTTCCCCGCACCTGCAGGCGGCCTGGCCTGGCAGTTCCGGGCGGCTGGAGTCGGGCTGCTAAGTAACGAACCTGCAGGTCGTTGGCGCGGCCGCCAAGCACACTACCTCGGGCTGCCCACACAGAGGGATTGGCGGCCAGGGGTGCTGCCTCTGCAAACGAGGAGGAAAGGCTTGTTAAACAGAAAGCCGAGAAGTAGGGGTGAGGGGAACGGGATCATCCGTGGATCTCGCACACACTCGCGTGGCTCCGGCCGCGACCACCGCGGTACTTATTTCAAAGCAATTTAACTGATGGGACTCCCAGCTCCCCAGCCAAGAGTGTTATTAAATGAGGAACAGAGGCTGCTGGGCTGTTCATCGGCACCCAGGTCACACCCCAGCCTGCTCCGGCTCCCACCCTGCCCAGGAAGGGCTAGGGCTCTGGTTTCCCAAGCCAGGCCCCCACAGACCCCCTGCCTGGGCTGTTTCATGGGTGTGGGTCAGGGAGGGGGAGGTGACTGGCAGAGCTCGGGAGGCCAACCCTGGAGGAGGGGTGTGTTCTTGGTTTTTAGAAACTTGAGAATGGGTTTTTGCTTGGTTTTGCTTTGACCTGCCAAAGATACCAGGACCCTTATCCACCCCTTTTATTGACTAGTGGGGAAACTGAGGCCCAAGCGGGGATGGGCCCAGTCCAGGGTCCCATGGCGAGGCAGCAGACGTGGGGCTGGGAGCTGGTTCCCTCCAGCCCACCCCACTGACTGCGATTCCCTCCTGAGGGGACGTATGGGGAGCTTGGGACCATTCAGCTGGTCCCTCCTCAGGCCACACAGCCCCCCAGGTCCCGGCTCTGCCCCGTCCTAGGAACTGCTGAGGGCGTGGGGGGCCCAGTCCCTGCCCTCTGGAGCAGGCAGGTGAGAGAAGGGGGACAAACCAGGGGGCGGTCGACGTCCACTCTCCACCCTCCCCTCTGCTTGCAGGTGTTTCAGCGGCGGGAGGACGGCTCCGTGAACTTCTTCCGAGGCTGGGAGGCGTACCGGGACGGCTTCGGCAAGCTCACAGGAGAGCACTGGCTAGGTGAGGGGCCTGCTGCCTGCGGGCATGGCCTGCGCTCCCCTGAGCATCCCGAACCGCGGGGCGGGGCCGCGGGCCCTCTCCAAGCGGGTGGCCGGCTGCACCTCCCGGGCCTGGCACGCCCCGGTCGGCTCGCAGGCGCTGCGTCCAAGGGGTCCAGGACATTCCAGGTGAATGAGGTCAAAGAGCAGGAAGACATGGGACGTGCGGTTGCCCCAAGTCATGCCCCAGCTGGCTGCCGACTCCCTGGACACTTTGGCTTTTCGTGTTGGGGACACCCTGGGACCTGGTCACTGTTCTGAGTCAAGACAGATGTGGGCAGGTGCGGGATTCAGCCCCACGTACTGGGAGGGCTGGGACAACCCCCAAAATGCCCTGCCCTGGAGGTCAGCGCTCCCGCTGGGCTCCCCGCGGTCCCACGGCACTGCACGCGCTTCCCGGTGCTGGCGTAGAGAGCTTAGGTTCCTGTTCTTGTGACTACTGCTGTGTACTTACTATTTATCTGTAAACTCAGTATTTTAAATTTTGAACACCTAACACCACAGAACGGAGGTCCTATATTCCCCGGGGGGGGGGGGGGGGCGGTCGGTGTGGCTCGAGGCGACGTTTCAAGGTCTTTGGAGCTGTAATTCTCCACATTAAAGCGCACAATTCCGTGGTGTTTAGTACGTCCGCAGAGCGGTGCGGCCACCCCGCTGTCCCATCCCAGAGCGTCTCCACCCCAGCGAGAAACCCTGTGTCCCCAAGAGCAGTCGCCCCCATCGGTACTGTAACATACAGGAAGACACACTCGCGGAGCTGGGATGACACATCCCGTCCCCGGGGCGGCCTCACACGCCCATGGTCCCACCTCAGCTTCCTGAGGGCGGACATCCAGGAACCTTTCCCGGTGAGGTTGGGCGCAGCCCGGCAGGAGCGAGAGGAGGTGACAGCGAAGGTGGGAGGCGTGTGGCCAGTGGGGGCGCCCACCGGAGGGTGGGGTCCCGGGGGGGTCCAGGCACGCGCGCCCTCCCCTGCGTGTGCAGGCGCAGCTGGGTGGCGATGTGAGCCGTCGCTTGTGTCCGACCTGGGACCCCTGAGGACAGGGTCGCCTCTGTCCCGCCTCTGCTGCGTGCCCGGCCGCGCACAGCCGCCGGCCACAGGAAGCCGCACACCCCCGTGTGGACTCCGTGACCAGAGCCCCGACTGCCCGCGCACCCCCTGGGCCCGGGCCTGACACCTCAGGCCGACCCTCGAGTGGATGAGGAAACGGAGGCCAGAAAGGGTGGCCACTTGGAGTAAAGGACCCAAGTCACAAGCGTGTGTGTGTGTGTGTGTGTGTGTGTGTGTCGGGGTGGGGGAGCTGGGCGGGAGTCACACCCGGAGCCCGCCAAGCTCTGAACTGCGCCCTGAGCCGAATGCCTGAAAGCCGGGGCGGGATAGGGGCCCGGGGGGAGCTTTTAGGGGGGCAGACCCTTCCTGGTGTCCCCATCCAGGCGGCCTGCAAAGACAGGGAGAAGGTGGCGAGAGGGGGTGGGGGGACCTGTACCCGCATCACTGCCCACCCCGTGGGGCAGCGGCGGTGCCTCCACCCTCCAGGCGTCTTAATGGAAATCTATCAGCAGCCGCAGACTGTGCGGGAGGAACAGGGTCTCGATGGCTCCGGGCAGGCAGCGCCCTGTGCGGCTCCCTCCCATGGCCCCTCCACGTCTGCCACCTTCTCATCCAGGGCCCTGTCTTTTCCTATTCAGTGAGGGGAACCCTTTATGTATTAAGGGTGTTGATCTTCACCACGTGCCTGATGCGTATTTACTCCCAGTCATAATTACTGTTTGCGTCCTGGGAATCTGACACTTTTACTTAGTCAGTGCTGCCGGCCTTCCCCTTCTCACCTTCCGGGATTAGGCCCTGCCTCCCCCACCCCAGTGGCTGAACATTTCTCCTATTTTTTAAATGCTGTTTTAGCGCAATGTGTCCGGTCCGGACCTTCCATCATCGGGGAGCTCACGGGGATGGCAGTAGGAGGTTTGAGGTCTCTCCACTTTCACCCGTGGCCCCCTCTTTCTCAGCTCTGTGATTTGAACTCTGATGGGTGATGGAGTTGGAGCTCGGCTCCCCGCCTTGGACCTGGGGCAGTGGGGGCTGGGAGCATCCTGGCGGGTCACCAAGGGCTGGAGAAGGGCAGAGCGCGAAGGCCGGGGCAGAGCGAGGGCGGGAGGTGGCCCTCGCAGGATGAAGGGTGAGCTGAGTCTGGGAGGAACTCAGGGGCCTCCGCATCCCTTCGGCCCCTCCCTTGGGGCACCCTGCCCGGGGCCCCTCGCGGGCACCGTGGTGCAGAGTCAGGAGCCCAGCGAGGCTTAGCCCGAAGGAGCGGTGAGCTAGTTGGGCGCCAGCAGCCGTCCCGCGGTCGGGGGGAAGGACTCTTCCAGCATCCCCACTGGGCTGGCCTCCCGCCCTATTCCTGGATCCGGTTACTTGCCCTGGGCAGCAACCGGGTAGGAGCAAGGAGTCTGGGCACATCTGCCTGGGTTCACACCCCAGCTCTGCCGCCGGCCAGCTGTGTGAGCTGGCCTGCCTCCCCAGCCCCTGTGCCCCGTTTCCTCACCAACCTGGAGAAATGGGGATAATAATCGCGCCTGCCGCGCTGGCCGCGCCAGCTGCAGCCATGGGGGTATCTGCGCAATGCGCCCGGCACTGTACTAAGCGCTGCCTGGGGACTCCTCCATGAAACTGGGCTCATTCTAACTCCATGGGGTTCGTTAATCCACGCGAAGTGCTCAGCACAGCGCCCGGCCTCTGTGAGTGCCATCCAGGCAGCGGCTGTGGTCACTGTTGCCCACCGCCTGCCCAGGAGAGTTTGGGGAGCCCTCTGGCCCCCCCATCAACCCGCTCCCTGAGGCCCAGAGAGGGGAAGGGGCTCGCGCAGGAAGCCCAGCCCAGGGCCGAGTGGAGAGAGCCAGGCAGACGAGCGCCTCGGGGGGCCACAGCCCGTCCTCCCTGGGTCCCGGGCGAGGAAGGCGGGGGTGCAGGGAGGCACCGGGAAGGTCAGTAGCTCTCCTTCCCTCTGGCACTGGACCATGCGGCCAAGGGTCCCCCGGGCTGGATGGGGAAGGGTCGCACAGCCTTCATGCCTGTTAGCATGCGCACGCGGACCCACACGCAGGTGGGGGTGCCCAGCAAAGCAGGCAGGAGGGAGGGAGGCTGATGAGCCATTGCTGGGTGCTGATAACTTGTAAGGCGTTTAATTAAATGGCCTCTTCATCAAGAGGTGATCACACGAGCAGGGAAGCACCTTGGGTGCGTGTGGTGGGGGACAGGGAGGCCCAGGGGGACGCCAGCAAAGGCCCATGAGGGCTGGGGGGCGCGCAGGGGGAGAGGGCGTGGGGCGGGGGTTGTGCGTGTGCGTGTTGTGGGGGGACAGAGTCAGGCCCTGGAGGCAGCAGGAGACGCGAGCACCCCCTTGCTGTCGTCAGCCACAAACTTAGCCCCTGTTTCTCCCTGGTTCTCTCTGGGAGCCCCCTTCTAAGCCCCCCAACCCCTGCGCTCTCTCCCCCCCGTCCAGGGCTCAAAAGGCTGCACATGCTGACGGCGCAGGCGGCCTACGAGCTGCACGTGGACCTGGAGGACTTCGACAACGGCACAGCCTACGCCCGCTACGGGAACTTCGGCGTGGGCCTGTTCTCGGTGGACCCCGAGGAGGACGGCTTCCCGCTCACGGTGGCTGACTACTCGGGCACCGCAGGTAGGGCCCTGGCTGCGGGGTGCGCGGTCCTGGTGGCCACCGGTCCTGCGCGGAGGGCTTCTCCCCTTCCCCACCAAGTCCCCCCGCCCCCCGGTCCCCACCTCAGCGCCCCGCGCCAGCTGGGCCTGGAGGGTTGGCTTTCTGCGCAGAGGAGCCCGCAGCCTGCAAAGGGGCACCCGGGGTTTGGGTTCTACTGCGCATCTAAAGCGGGGTGGCCAAGCCCCTCCAGGCTGGGCTTCTCCTCCCCGGCAGAGGCAAGAAAATAAGGGAGCGCGTGAAATGGCTGGGGGGAGGGGGAGACCGCCTAGACCCAGGGACAGGCACGGGACCCCCAGGGGTCCTGCACGGGCACCGTGGTGTGCTGGGGCCGGTGTGTGTGCATCGGCGTGTGTCCGCGGGGCGGCATGTGTGTGCCTGTGTGTGCCTTCACGCCTGCGGCCGTGCCCCCGAGTGCACACTCGCGTGTGTGCCCGCACAGGGGACTCCCTCCTGAAGCACAGCGGCATGAGGTTCACCACCAAGGACCGTGACAGCGACCACTCAGAGAACAACTGCGCTGCCTTCTACCGTGGCGCCTGGTGGTACCGCAACTGCCACACGTCCAACCTCAACGGGCAGTACCTGCGCGGCGCGCACGCCTCCTACGCCGATGGCGTCGAGTGGTCCTCCTGGACCGGCTGGCAGTACTCGCTCAAGTTCTCCGAGATGAAGATCCGGCCTGTCCGCGAGGACCGCTAGGCTGGCCCCGCTCCCCGTCCGCCCCCACCGCCCTCCCTCCGCCCCCCACGCCCACGCACTTCTGCTTGTCGCCCGCCCGCCTGCCTGCGCCTGGCTGGCTCGCTCTTGCGTTGGCGGGCGGACCAGGCCAACCGCAACACTAAGCCCTGGGGCAGATGAGATCCCACATCCCCTTCACACCGTCCCCACTCGGTTTGCCTCTGATGGGGGGCGGGCAAACGACCCCAAGTCCTACCTGCCCAGACTTTGGCTCTGGGGCTGTCTTCTGCCGCTCGCTCCCGGCATCCCCTGCACTTTGTCGGTCCAAACCTCTGGCGTTCTGCGGGCACAGGGCAGGGGGGACAGCCCCCCGGAAGCCCCTCCCGCAGGCAGAGTCAGGTCTGAAGCCGGCCTCCTCGGGTCCTCCCGACGCCCCTCCCTCGCTTCCGCGCTGCCTGGAGACCCCTCCCCTCCCCCAGGGGCCCCCGGAGCAGCCGTGCCCCCAGGCCAGGCTGCGGCTTCCGGGCCTGCCAGGACTCGCAACCCCAGGTGGGGCTGGTTCCCCGAAGTCCCCACACACCCTACAGGGCCTCGCAGGTCCCCAGTGCCCTTGGCTGCTATGCCCAGCCTCACTCTGTTCTCCTGCTTGTGAGAGGAGGGGTCAGACCCCAAACCACTGGTCTGGGCGTGGCCAGAGAGGGCCTCTTGGTCCCCTGGGCGGCGCGAGGCCTGCTGCACCCCCCGCTTCCCAAGGTGCCAGGGTCCTGAGGCTCCCTAGGGGCAGGCCTGGAGGAGTTTGGTGGCTATTACCCTGTCCGTCCTCGCAGAGCCAGCGTCTCAGCGGGGAGGCCGACCCCTGCCGCTGACTGTTCCTGCTGCCACCGGGTCAGGGGAAGGGGGGCCTCACCCGGCCAGTGGGGGAGACAGGCCCGGGCCGGCACTCAGAGACATTTCCTCACCGAAGCCCTGAACGCCCAGCGTGCTCCTGTTGCCCCTCCCTCCCCAACAGGAACCCCAAAGGTTCCAAGGTCAGTGGTCAGGGAAGGCAGGGCTGGGAGGCCTGACCTTAACCTCCTGCTCCACGACCTTGGTGCCCTGACGCATTTGCTGTCAGAACCAAGTTCAGGGTACTTTTCCAAGTTCCCACCTGTGGGTGCCTGATGAGGGTTCTTTGGGGGGCCGGAAGCCAGCTGGGGAGCGTCCCCTCCTCCAGCAGGACGCCTCTACAGGATGCCTGGGGTGGGCACATGGGGAGAGGGGCTCGTTCTCCCTGCCCCTCCCACCAGTCTGTGCTTCAGTGACAAGTCGCAGTAGCCAGGGCAGCAGCAAGGCCTGGAGTGCCACCAGCCCGCCCAGTGACCGGGCCGGCCCCCTCCAGCTCCGCCTGGCAGTCGGCGCTCGGCAAAGATTTACTGGACATGTGCTCTAGGCCACGGCCTGCCCTGGGTGCCGGACAAGACCAAGTCCCCGCCCTCTTGGCGCTTGGATCGAAGCAGAGATGGCCAAGGAACGGGCGCTTACGGCCCAGAGTGACCGGGTCAGGGACGGGAGCAGCCCAGGTGCAGGCAGGACGGCGGGTGGGGCATGTACGGGGACCACACATGGCCAGCCCCAGGCCCGAGCGGGCTTCCGCTGCCAGCCTTGCAGAGCCAGCTCCGTTTAGGAGGCGTCCAGGGCTTTCTGATCAGCCATCAAACAAACTCCTCGTGAATGCGCCGCTCAGGGGGCTCCGGTGCCCCGTGCCACAGCGTGGGCCTCACAGGGGCAGGCGAAGACGGCCTTCAGGGGCCGGTCCCGCTGCCAGCCCAGGCGGGGCACCGCCGGGGGACAGGGCCGGACCAAACGCTGGCTAAGTGAGCACAGAGCCCACCATGGTGGGGACGGCTAGGCCAGCACGCCCTGCCTGAAGGGCACCCCTGCAGGGGCTGGTGCTGAGCCCAGGCGGGCCCCGCGCACCAGGAGGCTGCCGGGAGCAAGGCTGGCCCCGGCCCCGGTGTCCGCGCAGGCGGCCGCCACACTGGATGGGAGTGACCGCAGGACAAAAGGGATTCTGGGAGAGCCAGCGGAGAGTGGCAGCTCCGCCGAGACCTGAGGGATGACCTGAGGGAATGTGCAAGAGGTCGCCCAGGACTGCGGGCGCTGCGCCGGAGCCCTGACCCATGGGGGTGCCTGTGGCCCTGCTGTCCCAGGTCACCTGACCAACCCCTCCCTGCTCCTCGCTCCTTTGATGAGAGGAGCCAGCAGGACGGGGGCGGTATCCTCACGGGAATCAAGACAGTGCAGGTACCCCACCCCCCACCAACTCCTCCCCACAAGCGCAGGCAGGGCCGCCTCAGCCGGGCCTCGGGCCTCGGGCCTTGTCTCCCGAACTTGGGCGCGCCCCTGAATTAGCCCGCCTGGCTGGCCACCTGAGCGCCCCGAGCCCAGAGGATGGACACGCCTGGTTTCCCCCGATGACCTCAGCAGTTAGCGGGGAATGAGGACAGTTTTGGGCAGGTCTCCAATTGCGGTTGCCCTCTACAGCCAGGTGTACATAGGTTTTATGTTTGTCTTGGGGCAGCAGCAACGTGCCAGTGCCCACCGCCTCCTGGCCCCTCCTCCCGCACTGCCACTCACCCTTGCGGGCCTCCGGCTGGGGCTGGGGACCCAAAGGCTGGGGGCCCTGTCACCCAGGATTCAAAGGGTTAGCGAGGTGTGGCGGCAGGCAGCGCCAGCTGCACCTGCCACGCTGGGGGGAGGGGGAGGGCAGGAGGGGGTGTCTGCTGACTGCGGAGGGGGACAGAGGGGGGACTGCAAACTCTGTCCTGCGGAGTCTGAGGAGCAACGTGCTGGCAGGAGGACACAGGAGACACACTGAACCCAGAACAAAGGACACCAGGTCTCAGTCCGAGTGGCTAAGGCCTCCCCGGGGCCTCAGTTCTTCACCTGCTTGCAGGGAGGACTGTCCCCAGTCCCCGAGGGGACCAGGAAGCTGGCAGGACCGGACACACCTGGGGGCTGAGCGCGGCCCTGGGTGGGATTTGGGGGAGTGGGCAGCGGGGGGCCGGCCCTGACCCAGGCCTGGCCGCAGGAGGCTGGCTGGGCAGGAGCGTGGGGGCCCGCAGGGCTGCCGCGGACACGGCTTGGGGTGAGTGGGCGCCGATCTGGGCCGAGAGCACCTGGCGTTGTGTGTGTTCCTGTCTCCAATAAAGTCTCGTGGTGACGCGGCTGGGGCCTCACCTTGCACCCGGCTCAGCACCCGCAGGTAGCACAACGTGGCCAGACACCCGGTTCCAGGATGGCCCCCACTATTTCCCAGAGAGCCTTATGCCCGAGGCGCTGGGCGTTGGGGGTGAGCCTGGGCCACTCCACCTGTGCCCACCAAGGTCCCCAGGGTGACAGGTTGTCCCTGCGGGTCCCTTGTGGCTAGACTCCAGAGGAGTTGCGGGTCTTTATTAAGAACAGCCCCTAATGGCTATTTATCCATAAAACCAACTTGAGGCTTAAGGATGAAACAGTCCCCTGAGCTTATTTAACAAAATCCAGTACTTACCGAGTGCCCACGGTGGAGACCCCGTGTGGGTCCAGGCCTCGAGCTCACTGTGCGCCAGCGTGTGTGGCACACAGAGGCCGCCGCCATCCGTCCTTGCAGTGTGGCGAGGACTCCAGTCCCCTCTGCAGCGTCCGCGGCCAACAGGCACACAGCCCTGCTCACTCAGGCCACTCTGCCGGGCCCACGGGAAGCCGAGGGTGGGCCCGGCCACTGGAAGTGACCATGCCCATCTGCCTTCCCACAGGCCACAGGGGACAGCCTTGCCCGCCTTGGCCCCTCCCCCGCAGCTCCATGGCTGTCCCCTCATCAGGAAGCTGCTCTGCCTCAGTTCTTGGGGGCGTGGAGGGGGGGACGGCCGACTGGCGAGACTCAGTGAGTTCAGTCACAGTGGGGTTCTCAGGGCTGAAAAGGGTGCTTGCGGCGCAGCCACAAATAGGGCCTAACAGGAAGGAGGGGCAGTTCCCACGGGGAGGCCCAGGCCCATGCCCACGGAGAGGGCACCGTCGGGGCTCTCAGACACCGGCAGCAGCCGGCCCCGGTTGCAGGGGTACCGCGCCACCGCCCCGCCTCCCCCAGCAGCTCACGGCCCCCGGGATGTGGGCACTGCTGTCACCCCCGGTCAGGTGGAGAGACGGAGGCGCGGAAAGCGGCGGGAGTTGTCGGAGGCCACAGCTGGCACGCGCCGAGCGGGTGTGGAACCCGGTTCTCGGGCTCACTTGGTGCTGAAGAGGGAGGGGTGTCCGAGAGGCGATCGAGGCATTGGCTCAGCAGCACGGGCCGTCGCCCCCGCAGTCCTGCCCTCGCTCGGGCTCGGCCCACAATTTCAGAAGCAAGGCCAAGCTGATGGGCAGCTTGGACGTCCTGGGACGTGGCCCTGACCCCCCTCCAGCACGGCTTCCCGGGGAACCTCACACAGGGGCTTCCAGCCTGAGCGTGGGCGGGCAGGCGGGCCCTCCCCCCCGCCTCCCTCTCCCATCGCCAGGGCCCCCCCGTTCACCGAGCCATGAGGAGGCTTTGTTGCCGGACGCTGACCGGGCGGGACCCCAGTGTCCTCGGAGGCCCAGCTGCAGCCCAACCACGTGCCACTGCTGGAGAAGGCCCTGAGTCTCCACGGTGGCAGGAGCTGTCACAGTTGTCTCCACCTTCCCTGGCTGGTCAAGAGTGGGGGGCTCATTCCCTGGAAGGATCCCAGAGGCTTTGAGGAGCCCAGGAAGTGCACAGGAAAACACGCTTTCAGGCCAGGTGTTCTGGGGGCACCTGGGAAAACCCCAGAGCTGCTAAGTTTGGCACCAAATCCAACATCAGACTTGACTCCAGGCCCCCTACCGAGGGTGGGGGCTGGGCTCAGGAACCAGTGGCCACATGGGGGCCTCCTGATACTCTTTCCCCAACCTGGGCTCCCCCTGGAACCCATGCCCAAAGCTCTGGACTTTCAGTGGTCACTTCCCAGAGTTCCCAGCCCTAGTCCTGAAAGGGACCCCAGGCAAGTGTCTGCTGTCACAGCAGAACCTTTTCCCGGAGCCCCATGCGGCCCACAGCCTGGGGGCGCTTTTCTCCTCAGGGCCGGACCCCAGGTTGCCCTCCCCACCCTCCGCAGCTGCCGCGGGGGACCGGGGCGCAGAAAGGGCCAGCGTCTGGCCCAGGGCCGCACGGCATGTTAGCAGGCGGTGCCCACCGTTAACCAGCACCCAGTGCCACAACCAACGGGCGCCAGGTAGGGAGACCAGGTGACGACGCTGCACCACCTGTCACGTGCACGCAGCCCCCTCCCCCACGCAGCCCCTCCTTTCCCGCACGGGCAGAGGCACTGAGCCAGGCAGCGGGGGTACCGGGGGAGGGCCTGGGCGGGCTGGAGGGGAGGCCGCTTGGGCCGGGGGCTCTGGGCCCCCGCACCCCCTCCCGTGGGAAGCAGGCATCCCACTGCCCGGCGCACGGCTCCGGAGGTGGTCAGCTGTGGCCCCGGACATCGGCTCACCCGACGGAGTGGGAGGCCACCGCCATTTTCACGGCTGTCTGAATTCCTGAGCCCGCGGGAGCGGTCACGCCAGCCAGGCAGTCGGCGTGTACGGTGGGTCCGGCAAAGGCAGGATCGCTCGGCTTGTTAAGGGGGGGGGGCGCCAATGCCCCCTCTGAAGGACTTGGAGGCCGGTGCCCCTGATTCAGATAATGATGTTGCCGGCTCCCCGCCAACGAGGCGGGCCTCGGGTAAAGGGCAGCCGCCGGCCCCTCCTCAGACCACATCCTCTGTTGGGTCTTTCATCCGTGCAACCAGCGCTGCCCCCTCCTTCACCACCGACGTCCCCAATGGAATCCCAGACTCAGGAATGTATAGCAATCAGGGCGCCCACTGGGCGGGCGGCCTGTATAAAGCAGGGAGAGCCCGGGAGCCGCGTCTCCTGGCCCGGAGTCCAGAGGAGCCTGCCCAGCCCGGCCGGGGGCCCTGCAGCCCTCCTGGGGAGCAGGCCCGCAGCGCGGTGAGTACGGCCGCTCCACACCCCGCAGGAACCCCACGCAGGCCCTCCTCCAGGTCGGGAGCCGGGCAGAGGCAGCGACGGGGCTGGGGCGGCCCAGGGAGGCGAGGCCGGCCCCGCATCCTGCAGCCCAAAGCAGCGCGTTGGCCAGAGCTGCCCTCCAGGGCTCGGCCGCTGGTCTTCCAGCCTGTGTGCCTCTTGCCACATCCTGGGTGTCGGGGCTTCAAAATCCAGACTCGTGCTGGGGCCCAATTTTAGGGGGCAAGTGTCCCCAGATTCCACTAGGTTCTCACCCCCTAAAGGTGAGAAGGGCCACCTCCTTCTGTGCACGAAGATGTCCCCTTCCAGGAGACCCAGAGGCCCTCCCCAAGTGGGTTCATCCACCAGATGGGACCTCCCCGGACCTCAACCAGCTGTCCCTTCCCCACAGGCCCGAAGGAGGGGCTTCCCCGAGGCAGGCGAGAGGTGGCTCCAGCCCCGGGGGGCGGGGGGTTGGTGGGGAGGAGAGGAGCCTAGGAGGGAGGAGGGCTGGCCTTGGGTAGAGACGGGGGCTGCTGCTGCGAGTTCTGTAAAGCTCTGCGGCTGAGTTTATGCTGGAACGTCTTCAAGGGAGCCCATTCTGGAGAGAGCTGGGAGGGGGCCATCTTCCCCAGAACCAGCTCTTCATTCCAGCCTGTCTCCTCAGAAGGGCCCCGGTGCCCTGTGGTCGCTACCAAAGAGGCTTCCTTGGCGAAGGAACGAGCCTCGTCCTGACGCAGGGGCACGTTGGGAGGCTCTAGTCCGGGTTTCGATCCACCGCGGATCGCCGTCCCCGTAGCAACTCGAGCCAGGCCGTCACCCCTGAGCCTGCCCCCTGGCTGCCACAGAGAAAGCTGAGACCCTGGGCAAGCCACCTGCTGGTGGCTGTCGCCCCCACAAACACGGGCGCTACCTCCTAGGTAGGGGGGGGGCGGTAAGGACAGTACCAGGCGCGGACGGAGAACAACGCCCCCAGGCCGGCAGAGGTACAACTCTGTCTCCACTGTGTGGCTGCATGGCCGACGCGCAACCTCTTAGCCTTTCGGACAGTTCTCTTGGTGAAAAAAGGGGAGCAGCAGTGCCTGAAGTCAGGTTTCTTGTGATGGTGAAGGGGGGACCAGCGGCCCCCCGGCCACGGTTACATGCTCTTTCCGGGTGGGTCCCAGGTTAGACCACGTTCACCCAGGATCTGTTTCCAGCTTTTGGGAGCAGTGCGTTTCCATACCAGAGAGGCATCGGCAGAGGGTCCCAGCTAAACAGCGTAGCCAGACCTATTTATTATCAAGCTGAACACTGAGAGCGAGCAGTGCTATTAACTTTCTCCCGTGGCTCCAAGATGATATGGCCCCAGAGTCAATAATTATAACAAGAGAAGAATGAACCCGAATTTGCCCATCTCTCCCGGGGCTGCCTATGTGTTGCTGTAAGCCGTTCCGGCAGCAGTGGGATTAGACCTTAAGCCGCTGCGGCCATCAAATCCGGGGACTGCAGGAGAGGGAGAACCAGCTCCTGTGTCTGCTCAGGAAGCACAGGCCTGGTCCCCCAGTGCAGCGACACTTCCTCGTGCTGCGTGCAAGCTGGGCGTGCAAGCTGGGCGCGGCTGTTTCCCCAGCTTACACCGCTGCTGGCTGCGCAGGCCCTGGGAATAGGTGACTAGTGTCGTGCCTGGCCCCTGTGGGCAGCCTCTAACCTCTTCCTCTCCCCTCTGGACCAGATGATAAGCCCTTACTTCCTGACCTGCCTCCTCCTGCTGCCGCTGGGCACCTGCTTTCCTCTACTGCACAGAGATGAGCCCGTGGACGCCAGGGGTGGCTTCAAGAGCAAAGCAAGCTGCGCGGACCTGGCGGGGGGACACCAAGCCCGCCCCCCGTGGGGGCCCTCTCCGTGGCTGAGCGCTGCACGCCCACACGCCCTGCCTGCCACGGCCAAGGAGCCGAGCAGGGTGTGTGCTGGCCTCAGGCGTCGGTTTGGGAGGCAGAATGACAGCAGCAGGGCCGCTGGCTTCCTCCCGGCTGATGGCAAGACGGCCAGCAGCCTGCTGGGGACCCTGGCCAAGGAACTCAACGGCTACAACAGGAAGAAGGGCGGCTTCCACTTCCGCTTTGGCCGGCGGTGAAGGGGCCAGGGCATCCTGGGCGGGGTTTCTCCCCAGGCCTGGCCCCCCACCTCAAAGACCCTGAGTAGGCGTGGGTATTATTAGAACGAATGATTAGCCGTAGGATTGGCTAGGCGGGTGCCTACTTTTGATTTCCAGCTTTGCTGAAGCAAAAACCTGGGCGGTGTCCAACAGGTGACCCAAAACAAGCTGTCCCGGTGAGTAAGAAAATGCCAGTCATTTGTAGCGGCCCCTCCCTGTGGTCTGGTTCTGAGCAGCCCTCGCGCGGAGCCGCGGGCCCCGCTGGTCATGAACTTGAGCGGGCAGTGGGCTGTGCCAGCTCCGAGCCAAGGTTAGGCAGCCTGCGTGACGACAGTGGGGAGACCAGGGTTTTGACGGTCTCCGTGGGGACATCTATAGCTGACATCTAAAACGCCACTGGTGACTGAGAGAGTCCCGCTGGGGACAGAGCAAGGCTCTGAGAGGTAAAAATGAAAACCACAGTCTTGTTCTCCACCCCATTAACACAAGATGCCTCCAGCAAGAACACCCCGCTGCGGCGTCGAGCCCACGCCCTCCCGACAGCTGCCCTTCTCGGCAGCACAGGGTTTGCCGTCTCGTGGGAGATCAATGAGAAGTACACGCGTGCGGTAGCAAGGCTGTATCGCAAGTGTTGGGAGTACGAAACATGATGTGTGGATCTTTTGAAATAAAGTGGTAACGCCTGCAAATGCTAACGGAAAGCTCGCCTGCCTCTTGCCTATGGGCCCCCATGTGCCCCGGGAACTTCGCTCCCCTGGGATTCAGGGGCCTTAGGTTTAGGGAGGTGGAAACTGTGCTGCAAGAACCTCACGCCTCTCCCAGGACCCCCTTAATTGGCTAGTGGTAAACACCCGTGGTCAGAGGTATAGGGAGACACACACAGGACGCGCTTCTGCCCTGCACTCGACGGCCCCTCCTTGGTGCTCTCAGAGCGAACGGCATTCCGAGAACGCCCCCTACCTGGAGGAAGCCAGCGCTCGGGCTGGCTGCAGGCGGGGGCGAGGCTGAGCGCCCCGCAAACGCCGCACTGGGGCGCCCTGCACCCCGCCCTGTGTCAGACGCGGCGGCCTGACGCTTCTCACTCCCAGGCTGCTTCAACTGCTGAGATGAGAACCTCTATTGATGTTACTATGGCAACATCCCCCCTCCTCCTCTGGAGCTGCCACTCGCCCCTGTTCACAATTGAATAATTTTCCATTGAGCTGTCACAATTAATTGGTGGATTTTTATTAGCCTTTTAGAACCACCCAGGGCTGGGCCCCGCTTGCCACCCTGGAGCATTTCAGCGTTTGCCAGTCTATTAGTGACTTACATTCCTCAGTGGCAGCTCTCAGTCCTTGGCAGCCTGGAAGCCCCCTCATTAAGGGGCGTGCAGAGAGAGCTGAGTCGCAGAGCCAGGCTGACTGGCGAGAACCGGGGTAAACGAGACGGGTGCACAGGAGCGGGACCACCACCGCAGGAGGCAGTGAGGTGCCCTCTCCTGGAGCTCCGCCCCGCTTTTCCGCAGCACCGCTGCACACGCGCCCTGACACAGCACATGGCACACATGCCGTGACGGGGAGCAGACAGAGCTTGGGGGCACACCATGCTCTCTGTCCTCCACCACAGCCTGAGAGGGTGCTGCAGGAGTCCGCCTGCTAACCTCACGGTCTGAAGGGGATGGAACATGCCCCCTGGTCTTTGTCTGTTGGTACCAGAGGTAAACACAGCCCTCCAGCGGTGGAGGGCAAACCTCAAGAAACAAGCCCACGTGCCTGTCTGTCAAGGACAGCTCTGGCACTGGGAATCTGTCACAGGGTCGCCAGGTGAGACATGGACGGTTCCAGCCCAGGCTGGCTCACCCCAGTGTGTGCTCATTTCCACTGTGCTAAGGTGGGGGCGGGGAGACAGCAACCTGGATCACCCCTCCGCCAGTTCCTTCACGCGCACAAAGGGACATGCTCATGAATGGCCAGGTGAAACAGGCCACGAGTCAACGGCAGAGGAACTGAACTTCACCTGCCAATTCCTACTCTTAGAATAGGTGACTGTCTTTAAAAAAAAAGAACAAAAAAAGGCCACCCCCTAGGTCACAAATGATAAGACTCGGCGGTCACCCAGGCTGACACACATGTGTGCGGCCCTGGCTGGGTGTTAACTGAGTCGGATTAGGCTGACCTCGATGGGGAAACCGGAGGTGAAGGGGAGCAGGAGCCCCAAAGGCACGGAGAGCCTGCCATTAGGCTTTCATCATTAAACAAGCATCAGCAGAGCTATTCTTTCCAGTTGCATTCGAGCTCAACCGCCCTGAAAATCGGAACACGCGAACTGCTAGGCGCGTTGATCTGTGAACTCCACTCCCGCGCCCTTTGGCTCAATCTTCTCTTTAACCCTGGCCCACTCTCAACCCCACCGGCTGTCAAGGGTGGGTGCCTCCACGCTGCCCAACAGCCCCTGCTCTTTCCAGATCAGTGAAGGCGAGGCTCGCCCACACCCTTTTGCTCGGGAGGCAGAGTAAGCCCCCTGGGCGGCTGGGTCTGCTCCACGGAGTGGCGGCGCCCTCTCCGCCGCAGCAGGCGCCCAGGGCGGCTGGCAACGCTTGCGGTTACTTAAAACACAAGTCTTCATCTTGGGTGTAGATCTAAAGGTTTTTAGCTATTGAACTGGATGGGGAATAGTTCTCTCGTTTTCCTACGTGTTTGAAATATTAATAAACATGCTTAAAGAAAAACAGAGGCTCATGGGGGCAGCAAGCCATTAGGCAGCTGCTGTAGAGGACAAGGAGCCAAACTGGCCCCAGCGCCACAGATGCTGCATGACACGTTCCACGGCAGAGCCAGCCCCAGCACGCTGTGGCAGCCCTCTGCGCCGGGAGCCTTGCTCACGGTGCTGGGGGACCACCAGGGATGAGGGCAGGCGCGGGCAGGGACGCCGTGCTTGGCCAGTCTGGTCCCACCTCATGTCTTCTGTGCCATGGCAATGTTTAGAAATTGGTTTTCCCAGAGCACTCAATTTGGGAACACCTCCTGTAAAGAACCGTTCCCCGAGAAGCTGGGTGATGCTAGTTCTTCGCTTCTCTTCCACGGTGGAGGGTGGAGCCTGGCCCTGGAGCACGTCTCCACTAGTCACGCTGTGGCCATCTGTGCTGTCAAAACATTGGTCCCGGCACAGCAGCTGTAAGCGGCACATGCTGTGTGACCTTGGGCAAGCTGCTTCCCGTCTCGGAGCCGCCACCTTCCTCACCCATCAGTAAGGACAGTGACAGAACCGCCCTCATTTAAAAAAAATAAAAAAAAAAAAGGTGTGAAAGCCGCAACTGGTACTGCAGAATGCACGTGTAAGCAGCTGAAAGTGCTCACGTGAGCTGGGATTTTTAAGTAAGTTTTCACTGGAACATAACACATTGAAATGTGCTCCAATTTGGTGTACGTACAGCTTGATGTGTTTTCACCAAGCAATGCCCCCATGGGCCAGCTCCACTCGGACTGAGAAACAATACTGCCTGCTCCCTGGAGCGCCCTTTGCCCTCCCACTCCGTCACCCTCCATCCTGACTCCCAACACCATACCTGGACTGGCTGTGCCTTTTTCAATAAAGATCGGCTGCTTCTGCGCCTATCCCATCTGTGAGGTTCACTCAGATGGTGCTGTGGCAACACATGGTTCACTCTCATTGCTCTGGAATACTCCATCACGTGGGCATACCACAATGAACTTACCCTTTCTTCCACTGATGGCATGTGCATTGCTTTCGGGGCTTGCTTTTTAAACCACTGACATCTTAGGCTCATGTTTCATGATGGCGCTATTCACAGCACTGGCCTTTCTGGCGGGGCTGGTCCTGGGGGCTCCTTGGTTCTGGACCTTGAGACTGCTGCACGCGCACGTATGTGTATTTTTTCAGGGGCTAGAGCCAGGGCACATTAAGTTCTCAAGGGGCTCTGTGACCTTTCAACAAAGTTTAGGAACTATTGTCCTAGAATGGCTAGACCCAAGTTTGACTCTGGGTGACATGCACGGAAGACAGTTTGGGACAAGGATCCGACGACACACCCTGCCTAAGAGGCTGCTGTGTAGACTCCGTGACCAGTCCCCGTCTGACAGGAAGGAAGCGGCCGTGCCTTCCCTTCGGCCGTCCCTATCATCATGCCACGCCTTCTTTCAGACTTGAGAGGTGTCATTCAAGGGAAGAGCCTGCTACCCATGGAAAAGCCCACACTTCAGAGAGCTGGTGTCCAGGACGGTTCAACCACTAACAGGCTCTGTGGCCTGGGCCTCGGTCTTGGCCTGGGAAGTGAGGGGGAAGAGGCCTGCCCTCTGGCACCGCCTGCAGCTGCTCGGTCTGCGCGTGCGCAGGTGGACTCCAGCAAACCCGCCCCAGGCAGCACCTTCACCTCTGTCACTGGGCACGCCGCCCACCTTGCTGCTGAGGTCTCTGGTGAAGAGGCTTCGCTGAACTGCACTCCTCACTAGGCTGTGGCGAGCAGGATCTGTATCCCCTGACAAGGCTGCTGGCTTAATAAGTATCATTATCACAGGGCGCTCCTCACTTCCCTGACTTCCACTTCCCCAGCTGTCAGCTGTCGTCAAATAGAGACCCAGACAAGGAAACGTCAGCACCGCCCCCACAGGCCCCTGGCTAGGGGTGGGGAGGGGGCGAGGCAGGGCCCGGGATGGCATTTCCATCCCCTCGCAGGCCAGCGCGCCCTGCTTCTCCTCCTCCGCAGAGGATGGTACTGGGCACGATGAACACAAGCCGGGGCGCTTCAGGGGTGGAGGGCAGTGGCCGAGATTCAAGGGTAGAGAACGCGCGAGCCCCAGTGGAGGGGTTCCCTCTCTCTGGCCGGCCAGGAACCAGGACGGGACGTCCTCCCCACCGCAGTGAGTCTGCGGTGGCCTGACAGTCGGCACGGCCCTTGGGCCGGTCCTCTTTGCCCGTGCCCGTCCGAACTGGCCCGTCCGATGGCACTGCTCATGCTCAGTGCTGCTACAGCAGCTGAGCTGCTGGCAAGGAAGTGTCCAGGACGCAGGAAGGGCTTGCGACGAGGGCAGGGAAAGTGCCTGTGAGTGGCTGATGGTGACACAGGGTTCAGGATCCTGCTGCGGTCCTGCCCTTCTCTGTCCTATAAAACCCAACACGGAGCGCCCAGCCCGTCAGCAAAGGAGGATGCCCGCCCTCCCGACACGGAGCATGGCCCTGAACCACGGGGGGAGTCACAGACCAAAGACATCCGCCCAAGTTCTAATGTTGTAAACATTTATTTAAAAAATACTACTAAGGAGAGACGTGGATTCAAAAAACATATAGTCATATACAGAAACAAAATGTACTGGACCAAAAAAAAAAAAAAAAGAGAGGAGGACCGTAGGCATTTAAGGGAGGGGCGTGGAAAACTATTTACATGTCATTTATAAAAGAGCAAGTCTACAAGAGTGTAATACGAAGGTATAAATGCAAAATATAGTGGCACGTCGTGTGGAGAGGAGACCAGTACCTCACAGAAGCGGGGCGAGGAGCCGGGCGGGGCTGGTTTGCTTCATCTGCAAGGCCGCTGGCGGTGTTCCAGCCCCCCCTCAGCCTGTGTGACACAGCAGTCTGGGGGGGCGCAGAGGTGATGTGCTGTGAGAACAGTATCACACGGTCCGGAGAAATAAAATACAAGTTTAGGCGGATAGGGCAAAACGGGGCCTGGGTGAGGTCACGGGTGTGAGAAGGCGTGGGGAGAAGGTGGTTCTCTCCTGGTTCCCCCCAGGGTTGCTTCTGGGCCTGGAGTAAGATGCAGGCTGATGCCTGCCCACTCTTCAGTAGCTGCTCTAGGTCAAGGTCAAGGAGACCTGGGCCCCTGCCCCATAAGCCTGGTCCTGGGCAGCCCAGGGGAAGGGTACGCCAGGGCCTGCTCTTCGAGACACTTTCTGGGGTTTCATTTCTTTGTGAATTTCTTCTTCCCTGATGGCTAAGTGTTGCTCGTGGTAATTAAATAAGATGTCCGTCCACAAGGGAGCATCCAACACTGGTGCGGCTTCGGCGCCCCGGCCCTTTCCTTCCTGTTAGCGTGCTGGTGCCCGCTGTCTGCACCGGGGACGGCGGGATGAAGGCAGAGCTGGGCCAGGCTTCAAGAACACCCAAAACCTGAAACCGGCTTGTCCCAGAGAAAAGAGCCCTGCAAGACCCCACTTTGTCTCAGGGTAGTTGGTACACGGGAGGTGAAGGAGGGCGGTCAGGGACCAAGATCACCTGGAAGTTCCACTGGAAGGCAACATGGGGCCCACGGAGGAGCTACCCAGGCCCAGCCCCGGCCCACCGCAGCACCGGCTCTTCACCTAACAAGCCCCCCGCCCCGCCAACGCTGTGTGCTGGGCCCCGACTCTGCCACCCTTAACCCTTAGGCTCACTCTCCAGCGTTGGCTGTGCACGTCACAGGTGAGCAAGGAACTGGGCTGCGGGGACCTGCAGGGGAAAATGACAGGACATTCTCCCACACCATGGGCCTCCTCAGTCCACCCCCTTCCTGGGACCCAAAGGCCGGCTGGTGTTCGCACCCTGTTTTGCCCCCCACCCCCAAATGAGAGCTGTCCCTCACACGGGGAGAGGTGCGGGCACCGGCCCTGGCAGCAGTGGAGGGCAGCGACCGGGGGGCGGAGCTTGCCAGGGCGTCGTTCTGGGAATGTCTTAAGCGCAGGAAGCACAGGGAGGATGAGGGCACAAGCTCCCTCAGCAGGGGAGTGAAGGTGACAGTACCCTGGTGACGTGGCTCCTGTTCAGACCACTCGTTCTTGGGGAAAATGGAGAAGGCAGGGCCAGGGGACACCCTCCAGGAAGGACTGCAGCGAGGAGAAGCGCAGCCATCTTCCCAGCTGGCCTGAGGGCTCAGTCTTGAAGCCCCTGTGGGGAGCCGGCCGCGTGCCCATGGCATCCACCGCGTGGGCTCCGCAGACAGAACTCAGGATGGGGAGGGCTCGGCGAGCCGGGCCGAGGAGGAGGAAAGTGCAGAGGACGGCTGGTGCGCAGTGTAGGTGGCAGGGCTGCGCCCCACGGTGGCCCTCAGCTCTGGGGCGAGGTCCCGCGCACTGGTCCTGTGTCAGCCACCATCGCGGGCGCAGGGGGCCCTCACGCACTACAGGCGGCTCCGGCTGGCCTGACGCCTGGCTTCTGCTACCTCTGTACGATGTCACTGATCTCCTTCACAGAACTGAGGAGTTTGCTGAAGTCCTGAGGGGCCGCCAGGCCACTCCCCGCCGTTGCCGGGCAGATCTGAAGCTCCCGGAGATTGTTCTCCAGCTTGTTGATGGCCTCGCGGAAGGCGAACTTGTTCCTCATTTGCTGGATGGAGTCCACGTAGCTGACGCAGAACGTGTAGAGGTTTTTGCCGGCTTCTAGCACAGCGCTGTGGCTGGCCATCTGCTCGGAGTTCCTGGAGATGGCCAGGCACAGGGCCTCGGTGCTGTCCAGAACCACGCCCTTGGTGATGGCGCCACTGGCGATACGCTCAGGAGGTTGGCGGGTTTTCCGAAGAGACACGCGGGTCGATATGAGAGGGATGAAGGCGGTGGAGGATGGCTGGTCCCCCGCCAGGGCAGAGGATGCTGATGGCAAAGCGGAGGGAGTGGGGGCTGGGCTGGTTGGGGTCCCCACTGGCTTGGTGGATGACTGAGGCTTTGGCATGGCCGGGAGTACAGGCTTTTTGATGCCCTCGCCCAGCTGGCTAGGTTTGGCAGCATCGCTGTTTATGGCATCCCCAACCGCAGCCACGGGTTTTGCCTTCCCCCCGGCGCCTGCCTCCCCAGCTGCTTCCTGGCTGGGGCTTGGAGAGGGCTTCCCGGCTTTCCCGACAGAGGCTGGCGGCGGGGGCGGTGGGGCCGGCTTGAGCCTGGACAACTTCCCTTTGTCTCTCCCAGGGGACTCAGAGGAGGGCTTGTGCCTCCTCATTCTGGACTCCTCGGAGGGGGCCTTGATAGTCCCTCCAGAAGCGCCCAGCCCTGCTCTGCCAGTGGAGGGCGCTGGCTCAGCAGCAGCAGGCGTCCCCAAGGCACTGGACCTCCCAGCCTCTTCCTTGTGGGGCAGAGCAGCGGCAGGAGCCACCACCTGCCTACGGAGGAGTTTTGGAGTCAGGCTGGGAGGGCTGGAGCCTGGACTGGACTCTGCCGCATCCCTGAAGACCTCATCAGCCACATCCTCCGTCTTTTTCACCAGCCTGGGTGGGGGCGTCACTGTGCCTCTGGTCACCTGGTCAGACCTGTTCTCGCTCGCCCGCTTCCGAGGCAGAGCTGGCTTCTCACTTTTGTGCCCTCCAAACGTGGATGAGTCAAACTGTCTTCCCGTGGACGGCAGATCCCGAGGCAGCGTGACTGACCTCCACTCTGCGTCCTTGGCCCCGTGGGGCACGCAGGAAGCAGAGCAGGACCTCAGGAAGCGCTTGCTGGCGCTGCTGCCACTCTCCTCCTCGCCGGCTGCTAAGCGGCTGGTGGTCAGCGTGCTGGACTTTTTCCATAGGTGGGGAGACCGGAAGCCTGCGCCCCCTGACTCCCGAAAGGCTCCATTGGGGACACCGGCCCCACTGCTGGGCTTTGGGGACTTGGCTGGCTCGGCGGTGTCCAAGGATGTGAGAGCAGGCACCCCGTTGCTGACCTCACGGCCCTCTTCCTCCCCGGCCCCCTTGCGCTCTGGCTGGCCGTCCATCTCCCGGAAGGAGCTGCTGCGTTTAGGGGGGGTCGGGGCTGTTTTCTTCTTCTTCTTGATCAAGGCGCTAAACAAGTTGGTCTTTTTGTCTTTGGGGAGGAGGCGTTCATCTTCGTTTAGGCCACCATCCTGGGGACCGCGTTCCTTTCGAGGGAGCAATGGGGACACGGCAGGCTCGTGGTCCGGACCATCTGAAACACATTGGAAAAGTTTGGCAGGCCCGGCTCGAGGCTCCTGGACACGCCAGGAACTGCAAGCTGCTGCCCGCTCTCCACCAGGCCCGGGCTCTGGACTCAGAGGCGCCTGGTGCGAGCGCCCGCTCTGCCCCTCACCAGCCCTGCGGCCCAGGCGAGTTACTTCTGTCTGCCCCTCCTCAGCTTTCTCATCTATAAAACAGAGGGTACTAAAACCAATCCACAGCATTGCTGGAGAATGTCATGCAATAATGAACGTGGAGCATTTGTCACAGCTCTTGGAGCATCATTTCTCAATAACTATTGTCACTGCTGTTCATGTTCTTACTAGGAGAAACTTAGGTCTCTCCCCTTGAAGGCAGCAAAACAAAAAGCCAGGCTGCCCCAGCCCCTGCATCCCTGCACTGGCTGCCCCCACCATCTGGTCAGTGATGGCCAAGACAAGGCTGGGCAAAGGGTCAGACCCGTGACTCCCAGACCAGCCAGGGGGTTGAGGCTCTTACGTGGTGTGATCTAGAGGCGAAGGGACACATCTATGGGGTGCAGCGGCAGCGGGCTATCATGCTTGGGCAACAAGAAGGGGTGACTTTAAAATTTTTAAACGGACACTCTTTAAATATGAATAGGAGCTTCTCAGCAATCTTTCTAGTGTTGCCCAGCTCCCTGGTGGCAAATGACAGATTTCTCCCTGTGGGGAAGCTGCAGAGAGAGGTTTGCTGTCACCCCCGTCAGAACAGAGGCACAGGGACATTTACCAGGACACCAGGCAGCATGCAGGACATGCAGTGCAGGGAAAGCCAAGGATCTCCCCGCTGCACACCGACGGGGGAAGGAGACGAGGTAAAATACAAACGAACTGCGCACCGCCACCTGGCACTCGGGGCTCGCCATGAGATCACGCCTCGACACCCGCCCGGGGAGCACCGACGGGCAGAAACGGACACGGCCGCCTGCCGCTGCCGCTGCACAAGCCCCAAGTTCCCACAGCAGCTCCTCCCCACGGCTCATCTACCTGATACCACGACTAACAGAGAAGGACAGAGGGTCCAAGGTGCTGGACAGTGTAGGCGCCATGGTCTCTAAGGTGGGCTGAGCACGATGATCAGGGGTATGGAAAGAAAACGCTGTGATTTGGGTCTATTTCTTACATAAACTTTTAAGTGCATATTTGATAATATACTTAATACAGTCATGCAGTAGTGCACGCATATTATTTTATATATATACGCCACACATTCAACTTTTTAATATAGGTATATAATTAAAAAACTGTGAATCATGGCTCTATAGATTCTGCTGTGGCAAAACCTCCCGTAATTCTGGCTCTGTCCTGCCCCCCCCTTAGTCGGTGGCCCACCAGGGCATCCCCTGCACACCAGACGCTGGCCCGTCTCCGACACTCATCCGCTGGTCTGCAGTGGGGCTCGAACTTCTGGGGTTTGCAGGGCAGGGAACAACTGCTCCATCAAGAGCAGCCTGGCTCTGAATGGCACCGGGCACACAGGAGGCACCGGATCCGACTGCTGACCAAGTCGTGACCCCCGCTGAGCCACTGCCACCTCCCCCGCACTCCTCAGACAGCACACCTGCTCCAGGCCACCCCTCTGAGTGACACAGGAGGAGGTGGGCTCCTCTCTCGGGTCTCATAAGCACCTCTGAGCTGCTGAAGCCAGCGGCTCCTAATTATTCCCCGGGAGTGGAGTGCTGTGGGGAGCGGAGAGCCTTCTCTTCAACGGTGGACGACTAATGTGGGATTTGCCTGCCCGTCTGTGCAGGTTCCACGCGCTGCTCCCCATGCACCGCCCTGGCCCGGGCCTCCGGCGGGGGCCCGGCGGGGACCTACCGGGCTCTCCCAGGCCCTTGGAGTGCGGCGGCTCAGGCACATCGGCAGAGTCCTTGTGTTCCGTGGCTCTCCTGGAGGTTCTCATCTTGGTGGGCAGCTCTGGCGCCTGCAGCAAAGAGCTGGCAACTGCTCGCATGCCTTTCTTCCCCAGCTCCTTTTCCACCTCTAAAGGCCACCAGAAACAAACAAAAACACCCCCCAAAATCAGTGCCATCAGTAGTGGTGTCATTTCGGTATGTTGGTTTTCTTTTTCTTTTTAAAATGATAATGATCATCCACACATATTTATAGAAAAGAGGTACAAGTGATAAAGAAACAACACTTAGTAGTTTCAGAGTCCTGCAGGGATACCAAAGGCTGAGAGCGCCACACTCGACCCCTCTGCCTGGCTTTCGGGCCTCAGATTGCTTGTCAGCCCATGTGCTTACCCACGGAAGCGGGCCGAAGGACCAGAGCTGGGGTCCCCCTCGGCTGCCCCTCCCACCCCAGCCTCTCGCCCCACCGCAGTGTCCCGAGGACGGGCACTTTACCATCTGATATGCTGGATTCCTGGAACATGGTCTCAAAGGCTTGGTGGATTTCAGCGAAGGAGGGCCGGTCAGAGGGGTTCCACTGCCAACCTGACGGATGAGACCCGAGTCAGATCACGAGGAGGCCCTGCTAACAAGTATGGAGCTAGCCATTCTTAAGGAGAAGTCTAGAAATGAAAGCATCCCACTCCTGCTACCCATCTTTTGGTGTGACAAGTTAAAGTGATGCATGCCACTGTGTTCTATTACAGACATTAAGAATTTGAAAAGACTAGATATTGGCAGGAATATGGACTGCAAAACCCCAGAGAGACGTTGACAGGCAGAACTGCATTTCAAATATATTTCTCCCATCCCTACTCCAGCAAGGGCAGAAAATTACTAAGCCAAACGGCTGGCCTTCTCTCTCACACCTACTGCCTGGTTACCAAAGCCCAAATCCTCATCAGTAAAGAAATGCTAATCAAAACAAGATTAAAATAAGGATTAAGGGCTGACCAAGCCTCGTGTTGGTGAGGATGCAGAGTCACTCACAGGCACTTCCGGTGGCATTGGTACAACCTTTTTTGGAAAACAATTTGGTAAAATCTATCAAAATGTGATAAGCACACGGGCCTCGGAGCCCCAGCACAGTGCGGAGGGGCCTGCGTGAGGGCGCGCACGCTCCCGTCTTGCTCCTAATGGCAGACTTCGCACAATGGGTCAAACCACCCAATGTTCCTCACAAGAGGGCTGGGTGGATGAATGAATCGATTAGCGGGATGCTCCACAGCCGGATAAAACCGAGCGGGGCGCAGAGGGGGAACGCCGCATCATGGACGCAGAGAGGCGGTGTGTCAGCACTGCCTGGTGCAAACAAAGTGGCAGGGGTGTGTTTATAAATATGGCGCAAGGGGGGATCCCCTCAAAAGCTGCAGTTTATTCATAAAATATTGTGTATTCTTACATGTTGAAACCTCAGTCACCTTCAAAAGACTCTCCATTTGATGCTGTACACCTTGAGTGGTTTTTCCACTGCTCAAAAATAGTTTTTGAACTTGTTGATTTTGATGCCTTTTAGTGCTTCTGCTGGTTTTTGTTTTCACCTCTTCTGCATCAGCAAAACATTTCCCTTTGAGGACTTTTTTCATCCGGGGAAACAACAAAAAAGAGTCGCTTGGGGCAAGACTGGGCGGACAGGGAGGGTGGGGCACAGGAGTCATGCTGTTTTTAGTCAAAAGCTGCTAAACACTCAATGCGGTGTGAGCAGGTGCACTTGTACTCACCCATCATGAAATGGGCAAACATGTTGAAAGAGTCTTCAAAAAAAAGAAAAAAAGAGAAAAGAAAAGAAAAGAAAAGAAAAAAAATTCACTGAGGCCAAACGCAGCCCCTCACAACGCCACCTGGTGCACTGATACAGATGGGTTCTTAGCACACTCGCCTAGTGGGGGAAATCTGTACTACAAGGCGCCCTCCCTCCAGAAGATAATTCCGGGGTTTTTCTTGTGTACCCCTCTTCCCCTGCACCGGCAAAACCGACCAGATAAACATCCCCTGGAGTGTCTACCTACTACAGCAGAATGTCTGAAGGTATGTCCAGGAATTTGTATTTATTAATAAGAAATCCAAGTTTGGTATGCATCAATCCCAATTTTGTATTCAAAAACAAACAAAAACCCTCACACACAAATACTAAGTAGAAATAAAAGTATAGAGAAACACTGAAAAAAGTCTGCAGAGTCTGTATCAACTTGTTCCATTCATTGCTCTGAAGACTGGGAATGAAGAGAGGAAATGGAATACTCGAATTGTTTACTTTCCATATACACCCCTGCAGTGGAACGTTTTACGAGCCCACTTGTAACTTTTAGAACTGGAGGCGGAAGGCTCACATGCTCGCATGAGTTCATAGACCTTCTCTGGGCAGCCTTCCGGGCGCTCCATGCGGTAGTCTTTCTCTAGCAGCTCGTACACCTGGGACAGGTCGATTCCCGGGTAAGGTGACATGCCATAGGTAGCGATCTCCCAGAGCAGTACTCCAAATGCTGAAAGAAAAGAGAATGGGAAAGGTTATTTGAAGCATGCAAGATTTAAGTATCCTGCATTTAAGACGAGTTACCTGTGTAGTAGACGTCAGAGGTCACCGCCCCCCCCAGAAGCAGGCCAGGTGCTGACATTTCGCCAGGCCCTTCATTACAGCAGCCCAGAAGGCAGCGGTCCGCCCGCTCAGCCCCATGGACTAGAACGCGCTGACGGAGAGAAGGGGCCTGGGCGATGAGCTCCTCTAGGGTCTTGGAGGTAACACGACCACCTGTCGGGAGGCCACTGCTACTGGCTCTGGGACCAACCAGCAATGTGCTGAAGACAGGCCCCCTCCTCTTTCAGGGGCATGAGATTATCTCTAAGGTCCCTTCCAGCTCTAAAAATTTCACAAAAATCTTATAAAGTCTTTCAAAGTTCTGCAGGCCCAGAGTCCAGCCTTGGAATTCCTGATCCCATTAAAGAAAGCAGAGCCGACCCCCTGGAGAAATGGGTGGCTCAGGTCTAGGGCAGGGACGGAGCTGGAAGGCCTCATCATTCCAGACAGCACGAACACCATCAGATGCTCAGGGTCTTGCCAAAAGGACCAGGAGCAACATACAGTTCCCCCCGGCCAGAGGTGGGACAACCTGAGTATCAATAAGGGAAGTAACTGTACGGATTAAAACACATCAAATATATTTAAACATGTTTTACATGTATGTATATATGTTCACTATATCACCAAAAAAACCCAATAGAAACCTAACTGGTCACCCTTGGAGAGTATCAGAAAACCAGCATGTTACTGTGAAAACCGGTGAACAACGGCACGAAAGCAGCCGCCTCCCCTGCCTCTCCTGTGTGAGCTGCACCGAGGAGCTGGACGGTAGGGGAGGGGGTTGCTTCGTAACGGAGCACCGAGCTGATAAATGAGCATGGAATAAGGGAACGAGAAAACTACTATTTGGTTACCTCTAATAAGTTAGTGGGTCTAGGCGCTGGGTATCAATAACGGCTAAGATCACAAAAAAGATAAATTTAACAATTATGTACCTACTAATGAAAAGCACAATGCTGTCTATGAAGAATTCTACACTAAAAAAAAAAAAAAAAAAAAAAAAAAAAGGTCAATCTCGATGTGATCAAGCTGTTTAGATCCAACCACCCCTCTCAGTAGGAATATTGGAGAGAGAGGAACATGTTAAATTGTCCCACATGAAAACGAGTGAAGTCCAGAGAGTGGGAACCTTTAAAGGATAAATGACAGGATTTCTTCAACAAACAAACAGCGAGAGAAATAAAGAGATGGAGAGGGAACTTACAGGTTAGAGGAATCTTAAGGAACGTACAAACTAATCACCTTGTGTAAACTGTATTTCGATCTCAATTCAAACAGACTATAAAAGTATGACTTTTATGATTCAAAGAGAAATTTGAACACTGGATGATTTGATAATATTCAAAAATTACTGTCAATTTTGGGAGGCAAGGCAATTTGGTTATGAGAATAAAAAGCCATCTTTAAGAGGCTCATTCTGAAATATTTATGGACAAACTCTGATGTTTGGGCTTTGCTTCACAATACAGGCCGGGGCACGGGCAGGACAGAGGCGGCCGGCGCACCCCGAGGCGGCGGGCAGTGCCGCTCGGCAGTGCGGCGGGGCCCGGTAGGCACCCCGTTCTTCTTCAGGGCACGCCACACTCTGCACAGTGAAAAGTTCCCTACGAAAGTGAAAATGGAAAACACTGCCCCATGAGGTTTCAGGGGCAGTATGGGTAGTGCCCTACTGAGAGCCCGAACCCGACCTCATGACACTCCCAACACGGAGGAATGTCCGGGGTCTGCCGGGTGGCCAGCTGCCCCCGCAAAGCCAAGGAGCGAACTTAGAATGAAGACAAAGATGGTTAATCCGAATTATTTTGGAAGAAAAAACTCACTTTTACTTCATTTTGGAGAGAAAGCAGGGGAGAAAGGATTTTTAAATAAAAAGAATTAGTAATGAGGGGTGGGGGAAGAAAGAGCAAAAAAGAGGTAGTGGAAAAGGAGAGAAAAAACAAACAAACAAACAAATAACCAGGAAAAGAAGCTGCGCCCTGGGTGGGCGAGGAGGGAACTGGGCGGCCCTTACCCCAGACATCGGACTTGATGGAGAATTTGTTGTAGGCCAGGCTTTCGGGCGCGGTCCACTTGATGGGGAATTTGGCCCCGGCGTGGGCTGTGTAGGTATCCCCCGTCATTAACCTGCTCAGGCCAAAATCGGCCACCTTCACCAAGTGGTTTTCCCCTACCAGGCAGTTTCGGGCAGCAAGATCTCTGGGGAAGGAAAAAGTTCATACATCAGTTCCCAGGTGGCTTTCCTGCTTGATAAATCCACCACCAAAATGGGAAAAATGGAGCCTGGTCCCCAGAAACTTACATTAACTAACCCCCTCTCCGGGAAGCACCACCCGGGCTCCCAGCATGGTGAGAGGCAGCAGAGAGAACACTGGGAGCGAGCTCCCAGGCCCTGGGACCAAACAAGGTAATTATGCTGGGCCTCGGTTACCTCATCTGTAAAATGAAAATGGTAATGACGGCGCCTGCTCCTTAGGGTTGCTGTGGTAATTAACATGTGAAGTGCTTCCACTGATGCCTAGAGAATTGTAAGCATCATCTAAGTGTCTGCTTGGTTGTCACTGCTCTGTGCCGGGGACCAGGAACACACACATGGGCCAGTCCTCGATTGTGAGCAGTTTCTATCTGAGTCGGTCTCCGCTTGTCCTATCCAGGCTTGGGAGGACAAAATAAAATGAAGCCCACAGTGTTCTTTGCCCGAATTGTGTTTCCTACTTCCCTCTTTCTTCCTGATGCTTACCCAAACATATCCTAAAACTCCTCTCCTGTGTAATCAGCTTCCTCTAGCCTCCTGATTCTACCAGGGAGGTAGGAGGGGTCTAATTTTGGTTCAAGGACATTAACCATGAAATCACAAGGCAACCAGGAATGGAAGGATGAGAAGAGGCAGCAGCTAGTGATGGCTGCATAGGACCGCTTGATCAGCAGCAATCCGAGGGAAATTAAACGCAGAAGAGTTGTGCCTAATGGGATTTTGGTACAGGGTTTTAAGTCTGCCCGAAGGAGGAGGGAAGGGGCCAGGCTGTGCAAGGCAAACCAGAAGTCAAGGAGTCACAATTCGCAGCCTCAGAGGTTCACGTTCTTGAGTGACAGGACCATCTGAATCAGGGTCTCATGGAGCACAGAAAACGTGTCTTACAAGAAACCGCCAGCATTTCACACACGCTACCCTTGCTCCTCACTGTGAAAGCTCACACGCAGGTTTCGTACTTGAATTAATTGGGTGGGAAAGGTGGCGTGGAGAACATCTTGTACAAAAGACTCCAGCAAAGCCCATCAGGCTTCATCCTGCATAGGCTGTCACTTTGCTAGGAAGCCATTTCCACCACCAAAGAATGCGAAGACCAAGATAATTGCGGCACACTTGAAGGTCAAAACACTCCAGGCTTTGTAACGGCAAGAACGCTTAATTCAGAACCGCAGGTACACAATTCTGACAACGGTGGAAGCACTGCTGAACCAGATGACAGCACGTTAAGTGGAGAATGAAATGATAATGAAGAGAACGGGGAGGCACGGAATGCAAAAACAAACCCCACGCGCTGGCTTAATACGGCAGGTCTGTGTAAACGCAACGCCCACCGCTCCCAGGAAGAGGTTACGAGGACGCGCTTCGGGCTGCGATCGTGAGGAAGGGTGCCGCTTATGACTCATGTAATATTCTGCTTGGTCCAAAGTGGTTCCAAAGTGAGATACTTCTCACCCCAGGGATTAACTGCTCTGTTGGCCAAGAGTCTAGGCCTGGCTGAGCTGGCCCTGGACACACTCCCAAAACTGGCAATGCCAGGAACCCAGTGTCTGCCTTTGCTCCCAAGCCTAACATGGCCAGCACGAGAGCGAGAGACAGAGCCAGAAGCCCTCAGAGGCCGGGGCTTCTTGCGGGGGTCCCGGGCTCAGTCCACGGCTCTGCGGGGAGGGGTGCTCAGCCGGGCTCCTACCTGTGGATGAAGTTTTTCTTCTCCAGGTACTCCATGGCGGATGAGATCTGCGTGGCCATGTACAGCAGCACCACGGCGTTCACCTCCTGCCGGTTGCACTCTCTCAGGTAGTCCAGCAGGTTCCCATAGGTCATGAACTCAGTGATTATATAGAACGGGGGCTCCCGGGTGCACACCCCTGTCAGCGAGACACGGAAGGCTTCAGGGTGCCACTCTACTCCCAGCTGAGCAAACGTCAGAAAGGACTAACACTAAAGGAAAATGCTTCTGAAATGGATGCCGGCTGTGCCCCAAAGTCATGGGCCCACTTCTAATTTGGTGAGATTATGTCCATGCGGGAGGGACATGGTCACTCTTTTCTTCCTCTCAAGCCGATGGGCTTAAACAGGGAGAGGCTGTCAGTGAGTTCAAAAGCAAAGGCCAGGCCCTCACTGACAAGCCCAAATTGCTGTTAGTTTACCCCTAAAGGATATGTCTAATGGTTATGTCTACTTACAGAATGTTTTAACCTTCAGCGAAGAAACGTTAAAAATTCTTAAGTCTCAGAAGCCAATTTGAGATTTGTGTTTCACTGCTTTTAAATATCAATTCAAAGTAATAACATTCTCTCTCCCACACCTGCTCCCCAACACACAATTTCACACAGGCCTCCTTAACCAACGGCTGACTGCTGGTCCAAGTCAGAGACCTCGCTGCGTCCAGCCATCCCCCGCTGCTTCACCGGCACCAGCGCCCCCCAGAGGGCTTCGCTGAAAGAGCCGCGCACTCACCGAGCAGCTGCACTAGGTTAGGGTGCTTGATCTCTTTCATTACTGCGGCTTCTTTCAAGAACTCTTCCACCTCCATGGTGTCCTCCTGCAGAAAGAAAAAAAAGTGATGAAATTATTTCAGCAAGGAACGTATTTCAGCAGAGAAGCACATCGTGAATGGCTGCTGCAAGCTGCAGCGTCAGCAAGGGATCATCCTGGCCAGGGAGGGCCGACTGCCACACCACCTGGACAGGTTCCACGCAGCTGAGCGCTGCCTTGCAGCGCAGAGAGCGCTCCTGCTGGTGCAGAACTTCTGAATTCTGCCCCAGGGCAACAAAGGAGACTGCTTGTTTCCACCCCCTGTGGAGTTCGCAGGGGTAAGGGAAGTGTGTACAGGCGAATGCCACAAACAAGGTACCATTTCCACTAAGGAACAGCTGGTTTTCAAGGTGTCCTAAAAATGCATAAAAAAAAAAATCACTTGAAGAACCTGAAATGTACCCGATCGAAGGGAAGAGACCCTGATGACACAAACAGACCCTGTACGACCACAGAAGACTGATGACCCGGCCGTGGCGCAAACAGAGGTGCGACCCTGCCTAAGGGCGCAGTGCCACGGGGCCCTGAGGAAATGGCCACCGCCACCTGGCAGATCAACTGCCCAGAGTCGAAAACCATCCTCACCGGCAGCTTCTCCAACACGGTCAAGGCCTCTTCGCAGCAAGCGCACAGCATCTGCACGCAGAGCGGGTGCCCAGAGCGAATGCGGCATTTCTGCGTTTCCACACACAGCCCGAGTCTAGGCCAACGAGGTTCCACAGGCGCGCCGCAAGAATTTTTAGAACATGCAACGCCTGACTATTTAGTCGGGGGCACAGACCTCTTTTCTCTTTGATTATCAAATAAAAGAATGACAACAACCAACAGAACAATAGCCATCCAGTGTGAATGAATCAAAACCATACCTATTTTTTTGGTCAGATCGGCACACAGACCAGTGTGCTGCACAATTTCAGCAGTTAGGGTGTGTGCCATGAGATGAAGGAGGCTAGAGGTTGCTGCTCCAGGCTCTGGTCCAGAGCGCCGTGACCCCTGGCCCTGTTCCACGAGAGCCTTGCTGTGACTCATGTCGGGTAAACCTCTTTTGACTTAACGAACCCACTGTCCTCAAAACAGGAAGCAGGTGGTGGTGATGGTCTGTCCGCCGAAGGAACTGGCGATGAAGGCCGTGAGGGAAGCAAGGCACCACCCCCCAAGTTTCAACACGGAGTCTGAGTTTGTCCGAAGAGAAAGCTTTCGTGGGAGACAAGGAGTGGCTTCTTGAAAACTAGCTTCCCCCAAGAGGGATGCTTTGTACGCTGCACCTGTCCCTACCGGAGACAAAGCTCTGAAGTATCCTCACTGTCGCGCTCCCCCCGGCGGCCCCAGCCCCGGCCCCGGCCCCTGAACTTAGGGAAGCCTTCCGGAGGATGGCCAGCCTTCCGCAGCGCTTTCCTGCTTTGGTCGATCGTGTTAACAGGGAAGCATGACCGGTGAGCTATGTGCCAGCCCACTATCACTTTGCTTAGGGCTCCATGCAACTGAAACCAAGAAGCAATTTACTGCTCTTTAAAAACGGTGAGCTGCTCTAAATACCAATTAAACATCACGGTCTCTGTGTTAAGCCACGTGGGGGAAAAGGGCCCGTCCTGCCGCCACCCTGCCGGCTGTTAATTCTCCAGAGTCCTCTGCTCCTTCACAGCTCGGCCGACCACACTGTCTGGGTGTGAAGTGCTCTGACTTACCAGGGTGACACCCTAATGTAAAGGCTCACATAAGGACAAGCGGCTTGCAGGATCTTGCTTGGCTAACAACATGGTCAGAAAGGAGCTCTCCTGTGAAGTCTTTCAGACACGTGGAATTTTTTTTCAATCTTAAAGCACCACATAGTAAGCCACAGGCAGTGAAATCATTTCAGAAATATCACCTGCTCTTACAGCTACTGTATCTTTTCTAAAAGAACTGTGTTCTAGATCTTGAGACTTAGGCACAAAGAGCAATACAGCTTTCGAAGCCATCCCTCTTCGCTTCTTGTCTTCTTCTCACATTCATTCCTGCACGTGCATGCACCAGTGTGGTCAGTATAAATCAATCCCCCTTTTTTCCTTTTAGGACAGTCAGTGTGAACTTATTTCCCCCTGCTGGAATCAGACCTGGTCCAACTTAGAATGTAAACTGCTAACAGCATACTGCATGCGGCTGTCCTGAACTAGAAACATCCCTGATGCTACCTCCTGTTACATTCTTTCACTTTTATTTAAAAACTTTCCATCGTCTTTTTGAAGCAAATTCTTCCACTTTCACAGTAAAATAAAAGGCACTCAGATCAGCTGGGGTGAGGGCAACACTTTGAGTAAAGGCCGTGAATCGCAGGTGTGTTACAGAGGGACAAGGGTCATGTGACCTCTCTGCACAAGGCAGGTGAACCTTTTGGCTGGTGCTGGCCAGGCTCTGCCGCTGTGGGACCGTGGTAAGTCACATACAGAAGAGGTAACGCAGAGGTTATCTGTGAACTGCTCTTTTCTCATCCACAAGAGAGAAAGCAAGGCAGCGTCCACCTCACGCACAGAGTGCCAAGTGCATGCCCAGACTGCAGCTGCGCTCCGCCCACGGACCTCCCTTCCATCACCACGGAGACGGCACGTCCCTGCTCCCGACGAGCAGGCTGGAAACACTGCCCATACAAAGGGCAGGCTGGCCCTCCAGCACTGTGGCCCTGTCTTCCTCGCAGGCACATTCTCTCAGACTCAGCGTCGCACAGGACCTTCTCGCCAGTTCCGGCTGTCTGCGCGCTGGCCTCCCCCCCAAGGGCAGGTGTTCTGTGTCACAGAAACGAACCCCTTTTTCAAAACCGCCCCCACAGCCCGCTGCTGTGGCTCAGCTCTCGGGGCTCCTGCTGCCTCCCTCTCGGCAGGGGCACCGGCCCTGGCCCAGGGCTCTCGTCTGACAGGTCGGCTTCCACGTATCTCTGGTTCTTACCCAAATTTAGGTGAGCAAGGCTACAAGGACTGGGAAGTACCATCCTTCATCCATCAGGTGGACCAGCGTCTACATGTTTAAAAACACTGGAACGGTGGGCAATTTCTGGGCTTGACTGAAGAAGGAGGTTTACACACCAGACATGGGGCTTGAAGCCCAAGCAAAAGTCCACGAGAAGCCACCCCACAGAGAAAGCCCCAGAACTCTGATCCCAAGTATGGCTGCTGCATCAAGCTCCATGGCCAGAGGAGACCCTGCTGCCAGCCCAAGTGCAGCGTAGCAATGGTGGGCCCTGAGCCGTGTGGCCCCCTCGTGAAGTCAGAGTGCCACTGTGTGGACTGTCCCATGTCAGTGCTGTCATGGAGCCTCCCTTCTCTGCTCGTTCCTGGGGCTCTCCAATAAAACCAGCTTCCTGGGGGAAAGGACAAAACTACACCCCAAACTCAACACTGAGGGCGCGGCACCCAGGCGCAGCCTCGGCGCTGCTGGTGGAGCGACACAGGCATGAGCTCCTTGGGAGGCATGTGGGAGCGTGAGCAAAGCCATGAACGCACGTGGCCCTTGATCCAGTGGGTCTGCTCGAGGGGCTGCCCCCCTGGACACTCTTCCCACCAAGGGTGCCAGCAAGGAGCACCTGTGACACTGCCGCAACAGCCAAGTGCTGGGAAGGACACAAGGTTCAAGAAGGGCCGGTGCGCACAGAGACACCGCGCCAAAAAGGGGCAGGCTCGCGGGCACTGGCAAGAAACCCCCGTCAAGTTACAACGAGTGGACAATAGAAGGTATAGAGCGATGTCTGTAACATGCTGCCATGTGGTGAAAAATAATGCACATGTGGACCATTCTGGAAAGACACAGAATTCAAAGGCGGAGGAGATGGCGTATCTTACCTATTTGAAAAATAGGTAAAGAACTGGGTACAATTTTAAGTCAATATTTTATAACAACATTATGTCTCATTATTTTAAGGGTAAATTAGTCAGTTACTTTATGATTCAATCTTAATGCCACAACTAGACAAACAGTGGTCTTTTCCAAATTACTGCAACTTTCCAAAGTTGCAATAACTTATGCAACTGTTTCACAGAAAAGGAATGACTTACTTAATCTTTGGAACATGGCTCATGTGAACCTTGGGGCTTTTTGTACTTGACAGTTGGTTCTCTTACACACATTCTGCCTATAACAAGGGTAAAAGTCAAGCCTATGACCTCCTGAATATTGCCAAAATTCAAAACTAGCAATTGGTTTGCCATCAGTGGGCCTTGGCTGTAATTCCAGTTTCCCATCCATAGGGGTCAGCCTAGTGCCTCCTTTTTAATCTGTGTCCGCTTCTGGTCCTACGCCCTGAAGGTACAGGAGCAAGGCTGCAGGGGGGTCCCATGAAGAATCGTGGTTAAAAGTAGGGTCTTGCTCCCCCTGCTGGTTAAGGGAGAGCGGGCTCTGTCCCTGAGGGGCCAGCAACACAAACCAGGCGGGACAGGGAGGGGGTGGAGGATGGACTGGGGGCCCAGGGGACCTGGCACAGAGAGGCGCTGAGCGAGCGTCTGGGCCAGAGCCACAAGGGTCTCCCAAGGAGCCTTGAAGAGAAAGGTGGATCTTGGCTAAGGCCTCTGAGAGAGGTGAGTGGGGGAGGGGAGGTGGTTTTTAAGATGCGTAACTGTGGTTTATGTATATTTTTCATGGTATATGAGGAATAAGAACCTGAGTGACAAAACAGTTGGGCTCTGGAGCAGGTTGTCTGGGCCTGGGGCCTGGCACCTGGCTCTGCCCTCCTGGCTGTGTAACTCCAGGCAAGCGACGCAACCACCCCCCCGCTGCCATCTTGTCCCCCTTGATGGCAGTAGTAACAGCGCTGCCCTTCTCTGCAGGCGGTTGTGAGGCTTAACAGATGTTATGTGCAAGGCACCCAGAACTCTGCCATGCACGTGGTAAGAGCTCAGTGTGTGTCAGCCATTACTGCCATGTAGAGCCCACGTAAAGGTCTCAACTTCCGGAGCGGAGACAAATGCTCCCAGTACTAACCCTACCCCTCTCTCTGGTCAGTGGGGCACACAGGGAGGCTTCCGTGCAGCGACAGGGAGGGGGGCCGTTCACTCAGCAGGTGCGTGGCCCGCGCTGCGGGCTGGCATCCTCTGGAAGACCATGCGTTTCCCTTTCCCTGGCTGGCACCACCCGGGGTGGCTACTCACAGAACTCCGTGCCACCAGACCCTGTAACTGGGGACCGGAGGTTAATAAGGCTCTTAGGGGAAATTACTAAAAGCATACAACACGAAGTTTAATAATACATCATTAGAGAAGCATACTCTAAAACCCCTTCTTCCGGATAACTCGGACCCACTGGGTAAGAACGCCACGGGCAGCGCCCCCAGGTCCCACGCAGTCCCTACTCTGAAACCCCCTCTTCGGCTGTTCAGAAACCACCACAGCGTCAGCTCCTCGGCTGGTTTCCCCACATGTCATGTTGTATGAGCTCCACTCATTTTTAAGTTTTCAAACAGGCCTTGCGTTAATTGAAATCTAGTGTATTTTGTATGTTTACTCTTCCTTGTTTCATTTTTGCAAATCCTGGCGAGTGTGTGGGTGGTACCTAGGCCTTTCATAAGTTCTCAGCTGGTCAAGACCCGGGGCCTCTGGGCTGGGCCCTCGACTGTGCACCAACTCCAGGCGCCACAGCACAAGCCCCTGATCTGGGAGAGGCGGGGAGTGCGGTTCAGTTCGCTCCAGGGCTCGCCACCTCGCCACCTCTGCGAAACGCAACAACTCCACCGTCCCACTCCTGTGCCACGAGCCCTCTCGTGTGACCCACGCCTCCAGGGGAACAACCAGCGCCCTCTGACCTGGCGCCCCCTCTGCCCTCCACCTGCCTCCCTGACCTCTGTTCCCTTGGCTGCCTCTTGCCCCCCCTCTAGGCCCCAGCTCCCGACTCCCTTCCTGCTCTCTTCCCGCAGAGAGGGGCTCCCCGCCCCTCCGTTCATCCCTGTGAAGGGCCACAGTGCCACACGTGTGCCTAATGTGGCCCCTTTTGCACTGCACTGCAATTACTGTCATACTCGCCTGCTTCTCCTCTCTAGACGATCTGCTACTACTAACTGGACGACCCTAACTGCCCAGATGAGCCTGAAGGAATGAACTCTGGTTCATTTTCACAATCCCATTGTTAAGCCAAGGGCTGGCAAATACAAGTGAGGAACTCAATAAATGCTTATTAATTTAAAAAAAATCTTACTTGAAAAATATCCAGGAGGCCTCAGGGTGACCCCAAATCATGCCACTACCACCCCCGCACAAGGGTCAGTTGGCCTCCTTTTGTTTCTAGGACTAAAGCATGCAACCTTTTCTCTGTATTAGCCAGGACTCATAATTTCTGTTTCACTGTGCCCGAGGGAAGGCGTCAGGGAGCGAGAACCCCTAAAAGACAGGCGTTTGGGCGGGGTCTCACTGCGTGCTCCTGACTGACTTTTGATAAGCGCACACGTGGTTGGGTCCAGTTTCCCCACTAGTGGATGTTTTGGTTCTTTTTAGCTACAGAAAGGGAGGGGCTCCCTCTCAATTTCTGTGCACATGTCAGCCTAGTTGGAGTTCACGTAGCACAAGTGAAAATACCGCAGGCCCGCACTAGGGGACACTCTCGCTATAGGAAAAGCCTGGATCACCATTTTGAAGAAGGCTGCAAATTAAAACATCTCTGGCATCCTGAAGATTTCAAATCACTTGAAAAGAAAAATCAACTACCTGAAAACTTGAAACACTATGCATTAGTTGAGAGGGTTTAACAAGGATGAAAAAGGGGAGGTAGGTGATCTGAATTAGAAGAAGCTTTAATCAGTGTTTCCTTATTTCCAGAAATCTGGACACACAGTAAAGAGAACAAGAACCTGCTAGGAACTCAATGCCACTTGCCTTTCGTATCTGCCAACAAAAATCCACAGAAACGTCAAACACATTTTGGCTAAATCTCCTTTCAAAACTTAAGGCTTTTAGTTCCCTCCTTCCCTTAACTCTCAATAGGAAGTGATTCAAATGCCACACAAACAGAACAGAAACCCACGGCTTTAAAAGACTCCTGCCATAGAACGAACACACTTCTCCAAATGACTAATCTTTTTACACCAAAAACCACAGCACTTCTCAGCTCTCGCCATATGCGGCGACACACTGCGAGGGTGAGAATGACTCAACATGTACAAAGAAACATCACAGATGACGAGAGACTGAAGAGCACCCCCCGGGACCTGCGTGCAGGAGCAGGCTACCCGGGAAGGGGCAGCCCGCACAGCGGCCGCAGCGCCTCGCGCTCACGGCGGCCCCACGCGCAGAGGCGGCGCTGCCTGGCCGCCGGCCCCGGGCCTACCTTCAAGGTCTTCACGGCCACCGTCAGGCTGTACTTCTTCCACACGCCTTCATACACCTCCCCGTACTGGCCTCCTCCCAGCTTGTGCTTCATGGTGATGTCCGTGCGCTCCATCTCCCACTTGTCGTAGTTGGGGGACACGCCGTAGACGGTGGGCTTGTTGCGCTTGGGGGCGGGGTAGTGGAGAGTGGTGATGAGCCCGTCCGCCACAGTGGAGTGATGGTGGACCAGCTCGGCCAGCGTGTTGAAGCGGCTCTCCGAGGAGACGTAGAGCTGAGGGGAACAGGGACAGCCTTCAGCGCACAAAGCAAGGGCAGACTCTCACAAGGCCGGCACCAGCTCGGCTGAGCCTTCCGTTAGCGCACGGCAAAACCTCACACAAAAGGCTCTCCACAGTGACCAAGTGCTGCGTGTGCTGTCACTTAACTTGATAAAGCAGAAAGCGGCAATAAAACGCCCCCGGGCCTTTGCCTCTGCTGCTCCCGGACTGAAACCGCTCCCCACCCCGCCTAAGCTGCACACGCCTGGTTCTCTCCAACCACCCTGAGCCCAGGGTAAACGCCCACGAGTCTTCCCTGGGCCCCCACCTCCAGCCGTCACCCAGCGCTAGTCGCGTCACCTGTCTTCTCTGCACGACACTTAGACTGAGAATTCCTGTTTTATCAGCCTGTTCAGTGTCTGTCTGCACCTGCTAGATGTCAACTTCATGAGGGCAAAGCCCTAGGCTGTCCATTGTTTTCCTGTATCCGCCACGCTAAGAGCAAGAAGTGGGCACATAACAGGTACTCAAAAATAGCTGATGGTTACATTAGTGAAGAGTAGAACTTAAAAAGTATTGCTGATTGGAAAACAAATTTTAAAAAATAATTATGCTTATTACAACCTACTCATACGACCTATAATTATATAATTATCTAGATGTGCCCAGAAGATGAAAATCACGACACAACACATGAATCTCCTTCCCATTCCTACTGCCCGGATTCGGGCCAAGCAGGAGGCGTCAGAGGCTGAGACCGCCCGCCCAGCACCATGCTCACGCGGGGCGCCCCGTGGGCGCTCTCCAGGAATGCGGCGGCCTCGGAGGGCTGCGCGAAGGCCACGTGGGCTTCCCCACCACAGGCGAGGCAAGGAGGGGCGTTCAGACACAAGGCCACGCAAGCCTCCCTGAGACGTGCGGCAGCGGCACCTGTGCCAGGAGCCCCCCATCAGGAGCTCCCACCAGCCACAGCCGAGATGGGGAGGGGGTAGGGGAAGGCGACAGAGGGCAACAGTGTGGATGGTGACAGCTGTCTTTTCCCTTCGCCACTGTTTCAGTGATGTGGTGAGGGAATCGATTCCACATTAAAATCCTCACAGAACATGTGGGCTCCAGGCACATAACTGAACCTACTGGCTCACGAAGGGCAGCCAAGATCCTGAAGGTTGAAAGAATGTGAAAATCACGACTAGGTGCCCAAATTGCAAAGATGTGGGAAGGAGGAACACAGATTTGGAAGTGATGATACCTGGGACAGGGAGAAGGAGGAACAGGATCAGTTAGCTGTAGCTGTCAAAGAAAAGCGAAGAAAAAGCCAGAAATACACAAGGCAGGGCCAAAACCGTGGCTTTTGGTAGGCTCCATTACTTTCTATATGTTGTAATATCAGATCATTAAAATATTATTAAAAAAGGAAATTAAAACAAACTTACAAGTTGATCCCTTCTATAACCCTCAACAGGGTAAATAAGATTCATTAACAAGGAGATTTTCTTTCTTTTTTTCTTTCTTTTTTTTTGCTGCTTGAGGAAATGACATGAATGAACTGTTAAAACTAAGGCAAGCCAACGGCAAACTGTGGCTTAGAGCGTTACAATCGACAATCTTTCGGTGGCAATTCTACGAAGATAAAACTCTGAGCAACCCAGGAATTGTCCAGAAGGACTCCACAGCTCTGGGAAACTTGCTCTTCTGTGAGATGGTGCTTCCGAAACGAAAGAAAGGACCTCTGAAGGTGAGGAGGCGGCCCACCAGGTGGCTCCACTCTTACTCCTGAGAGCACCGAGGAGAAACCTCCAAGCGAACCACTCCAGGGACACGCTGCGCAATGCGCACAGTGTTGGCAGGGGAAGGGGGTGAGTGAGACTGCCGAGCCTACCCTGAGCACGCACGGCCACGGATGCCAGGCCGCGGGAGGTGGGCACTACTCTTAGGCCCCACCTCTCTCTGAAAAGTCTGCCAGGTGTCCAATTACTTCACTTCAGGCTGCAGCGCCCCAAGCCCCCTTCTCCCGGGATAGCCGGGCTGACAGTGTTTTCCCTGCCAGGAGTGGTGAGGGGGGAGCAAGCCATTCCCAGAAGGCACTACTGGGATCAGGGTGCCCCTCTCCCCACCGCCCTGCAAACCCCTGGCACAGGATGGGGTAGGTCGCCCGGGAGCAAGACTCTTAACTTACCCCTCCGCCTGGGCTAGAGAGCAGTGCGCCCCAAGCCGCAGACCCTGTCCCTCCGACTGCGCAGAACGCTAAGGGCTCCCGAAGCCCTCGTTTACGGAGGGTTTATTCTTGGTCTCATCTGATCCCCTCACAGGCTCCTCGGTGAGAGATTTCAGTCATGGGGGCTTTCACTGAACAGGCAAACTTTATCTATCTCAATAATTAAACTTATAGACCCTGTGACTTCATTCATCTTTCAATATGAAATTTATATATTGACACTCATTCAATATTAAAACTACTCTCCCTTAAACGCGCTGCACAGCCGTCTTCTAACCGTCCTGGAATCTAATGGCTTCCTTCTGATTAGTTTGAGCTTCTGAGTAGCTTTTGCTAGTGAACTGAGTCGTCTCCATCAGGAATTCGTGGCATGTTCAAGGAAGAAAGTGAAATTAGCATTATGAATGGCATGTTGTTATGCTATGTAGCTGGTTCCATAAACACTCTGGGTGCTTAGCCAGGGCTGTGCCTCTTCCTGACCACGCAGGGATCGGAAAGACAGGACTTGAAGAAAACTCCACACAGCCGGCTTTCCCCCTTCCCCCAGACAGCCACACTCGCAGGCTTATCAGAGCTCAGGTCTGTGTATCTTTAGCTGCCTGAGGCCCTGGAGTCCCGCCTTGCTGTATTGTTTACCGGCTGCTCAGCCAGGAGCGCTGTTCCCGAGGGTTCTCGCATACCAGCAGCAAGCAGAACTTAGTAACTTAGCAGAGCTTAACAACGCTCTGGTCTCCTCCAAAGGGAAGGCCAGCCAGGTTTTGGCAGGCTCTGCACCGGGATGCCGGCACCTGCCGAGCCACTGCCAGGGTGTGCACACCTTAAAATTCTACAGGTTACATAGCTGGCCTATCGTGCCACTTCTGCTAAAGCTTAAGTCCAAACTCTGGTCCTGTCGACCTGAAGCTGTCAATTCAGCAGACTGAGAAAATAAATGTCAGTTGGGCACCTCTTTGAAGAAAAGACTCCGTCAAGGGCTATCAGAAATTATGAAACTTAACAGTGGCTCCCTACAGAAGTAGCTAGAGTGTAGACCCAAGTAACCAGAAGAACTGAGAACAATTAAGGCAGGGGTGGTGGGGGAAAGAATTGGTCTTTAATTCCATTATGCTGGCAGAGGATCACGGATTCTGAGGAAGCATGGAAGAACGACAACCAAGTCTGAGGGGTCTGAAGATTCTCCGGCTGTCCAGTCTCTTAGGAAAGAGCAGGGTGGCGTGGCCCTGGGCTCACTGGCCGCGACTGCTGCTGGGAGCTCAGGAACAGGGAGCGACGTAACCCAGAGCCAGGAGGGTAAGACAGAAAGAAATCCTCTGGCGCCTTAGACAAGAATCTTTGAAATTCAGTTGTTTTCTAAAGATCAGCTAATTTGAAAATAAGAATTAAACTTATTCAACCCCAGCCTGTTCCTCCTACCAACCTTACATTTTCCCCTTAGAAATCCAGACAGGGCCCAGGCCTCTGTGGCTCAGTGGGCTGTCTTCGTAGGCTGTAAGACCGTGGTTCGATTCCTGGTCAGGGCACAGGTCTCGGTTGCAGGTTCAGTCCCCAGTCGGAGCACGTATGAGGCAGCTGATCATTGTTTCTCTCACATCCCTGTCCCTCTCTCTCCCGGCCCTCCTTCCCCTCTTTCTCTAAAACCAAAGGGCATGTCCTCAGGTGAGGATAAAAAGAAACCCAGAAAGGACTGCATCAAAGCTCCGCCATGGGCAGGTTAGTTAATGCTGAGCCACACTGTCTCGTGTGTCCCTGCGGTATCTCCATTCTGACGCTGTTCCACTCATTTCAGGAAAAGGATCCCACCTGCGCAGCCCCCTCAAGAGCAGCCCTGAGAGAGGAGCCTCCGCAGAAGGACCACCTGATGGCCCGGTGGGCCCAGAGGTCTCTGGACAGCTGGAGGGAGTGTCTCTGCTAGGGACGGAGAAGGGCAAAAGGCCCAGGACACTTGGCGGAGCTGCCCAGGGGTGGGGAGTGCCAATCACATGAGTTTCCAGCGCTCTGCCCAGAGCGAAGGGAACCCCTGGCGCACACCAGCTCTGCGACAGAGGGACTGTCTTCCTCATCAGCGGACTCTCTAATTCTACAAATCTTGCATCCCACACACCAACCTTGCTCTCTTCGAGGTATCCCATTAGATCCTGCCTGCAAGGATGCCAACTAAACAGCTCCAGGCAAACAGACTACCTGTTCAGCACAAATCCCAACGGACGACTGTGCGCGGCACGGCTTGCCCTGGATGAACGGCACAGGTGGGGAGCAACTCGGCAGTCGCAGGAAGGAGCCTCCGCGAGGCGTGCTCTGCCGCTCCACTGCGTGAAAAAGGCACCCCTGCGGTCTGAAGGCGAGGTTTCAAAGGGCCTGCCCCTGGAATACATCCTACAGCATGGAGGGACCTTGCTCCGCATCCGGGATAAGAACAGTGCCCCCAAAAGCAAGCTGATAAGCCCAAGCTCTCATCACACACGAACAGCAGACAAAGCTGTCTGTCGCACAAACCGCTGTGCTGGTATAAAGACATCTCCCACGATGGGAAGCCTCAGATATTGTCAACAGGACTTTGGCCATTAACGCATGCGGAAAACAGGTGAGAACATTACACACACACACACACACACACACACACACACACACACGTCTGTCCAGAAAGATATAGCCATGTAGTATGAAAAATAGAGGCATTTATTGAAGATACAAGAAACACTGTGTATAAGACAATGATACCTCGGTCCCCTTCAAAGTTGATGCCTTGGGACCTCACACAGTTCTCTCAGCATCTCTTCCATTGTTCAAAACACTCTGCAAAACCCTTTGTGGGAGTCGCCATTAGCTGCCCCATCAGTATTTTCCTGAATCTTATCGATGGTCTGAACTCTCTTCCTTTCAAAGGTGATTTCGGTTTTGGGAAAAGCCAGATGTCGCAGGGTGTCAAATCTGGGCTGTAGCGGGGCTGAGTCACCTGGGTGATTTGATGTTTTGCCAAAAAACGCTGCATGAGACGATGCACTGAGTGGTCACACTGTCATGATGAGGCTGCCAGTCTCCAGCTGCCCACAGCTGCGGCCATTTTCGTCACACTGCATCTCTCAACAGCTGAAAACCCTTGAGGTAGTACTCCCTGTTAATTGTTTGGCCTGAAGGGGCGTACTCAGGATGGACAACACCCTCCCAATCAAAAAACACAGTTAACATGGTGTTGGTCTCGCTGCGACTTTGCCACGCCTTCTTCAGGCGAGGAGAACCAGGCGGCTTCCATCGGGGCACTGGGCCTTCGTTTCTGGAGCAGAGCTCTAGACCAACAATTCATCTCTGGTTATGAGCTGACCCTCTTGAGGAAATCTGGTTCACTGGGAGCAGATTGAATCAAGTCATTAGCAACTACTCCATGATGTGCCTTCTGCTCTGGAATGAATTTTGCCACAACACGTTTTATGCCAAGATCCTGCGTCAAAATCTCGGACATGGTAGTTTTTGGAATCCCCAGATCAGCCCCTAGTTCTCGCACTGTCAGTCGTCGATCTGTTGACTGCAGCCCGAACACGTTCAACACCCTCAGGTGCTCTGCTTGTTGCAGGCCTTCTAGAACATGGATCAGTTTCAATAGACTCTCGACCATCTTTGAAACGTTTGTGCCACACTTTTATTTACATTGCACTCACTGCACCGTCCCCGAAAGCCTTCTGATTCATCCGAATAGTTTCCAGAGGAATGTTCAAGCTTAACACAAAATTTGATGCAGATTCGTTGCTCTACTTGCTCAATCATTTTGATTGCGATGGCCACACACTACGCATGCTCACTCAACAGCGTCTACTTCCCCCACTGACTGACTAGTACAGTGAAGTCGTCATTGTTCACACATGTGCGTTCCAGTCCGTTCTCCTTGGCTGCCAGGTTACAGCGATGTCACGCAAACTGTTCTCATTGTATTAACAATGGCTGGACTTTTCTGGACAGAACACACACACACACACACACACACACACACACACACACAGAGTACATCTGTATGGGTGGTACAAATGAATGTGTGAGGATAATTATAAAAATGCTAAAAAGATTAAGAAGAGGGGACTAGTCCTACCAGATATTAAAACATTATAAGCCATAACAAATTAAAAGTTTGGTATTGGCACATGTATAGACAGACCAATGGAAGAGAAGAGATAGAGATCAACAGACCTAAATACATACACAGATTTGGTGTATTTCAAATACATAAGTAAGGGAAGATGAACTTAGTAAATGGCATAGGGATCACTCAAAATATAACACATGCATATTAAACAAGATACAAGCTTTACCAATCAGCGAGAGATGCTTTTACAATTTTGATAATATGCTGCCAATGAGGATGAGGAAAAACATGCATTCTCGTATGCTGCTGGTAAGAAAACAAAGTTGTACAATTTCCACAGAAGGTAACTGCGCGATGATGACACACATTTAAATGCATGTCACCTTCCATCATCAGCTCTAGCAACTGAGCCTGCACACACCCCACTGTACACAAAGATGTGCGCAACGTGTTTCCAAACTGCAGGGCGTGGCTTGCTAGGGTGTCTATGAAATCAATTTAGTGGATTATGACCTGAATTTTTCAAAAAATGAAACAGAACAGAATGGAATACAAAATATCAGAGTGCTCTGCATATAATAAGCGTAAGCAGTCCTGGCTGGTGTGGCTCAGTGGATTGAGTGCCAGCCTGTGAACCACAGGGTTGCTGGTTTGATTCCCAGTTCGGGCACAGGCCAGGTCCCCACTGGGGGGGGGTGTAAAAGAGGAAACCACACATTGATGTTTCTCTCCCTCTCTTTCTCCCCCCACCATCTAAAAAGAAAACAAATATTTTTTAAAAAAGAAAGACAGAAAAGAGTAAGCAGGATTGGCCCTGGCCAGGTAGGTCAGTTGGTCAGAGCAACATCCCAATATGCCACGGTTGCGGGTTCAATCCTCCTTCCGGGCACATGTAAGAATCAACCAGTGAATGCATAAATAAGTGGACAACAAATCACTATTTCTCTCAAATCAATACATAAAATTTTTTTTTAAAAAAAGGCGGGTTAGGCAGTGTTTCACAACCCTCCTGTTACTAAAGTTAGCATTGGGTGGTGATGTAAAATGTTTTTTTTACAGCAGACAGAGATTATTTTAAAAGGTTTCAAAGCCACCTTATAAGAGCATTACTTATAACAGCATAAGACTGGAAACAACCCAAACACCCACCAGCAGGGGCCGCTTAAATAGGCGACGGTCCAGCCATGCCAGGCATCATTCAGAATCAGACGACTCTGAATGCGCTGCCATAAGCCATCTCCAAAATACATCATCAGGCAGGAAAAGCAAGATGCAGAACAGTGTGTAGTATGCAACATTTGGTTTTTTAAAAACGTAATCATATACACACTGGCTTAACTCCGGAAGAGACTGGCCACAGTAGTTGCCTCTGGGCAGGGTACCAATTAGGAGACAGAATACTTTTCACTCTAATTCATTTGCTTTTCAAACCCTGTGCATGTATCAGACATTATCACAGAACACACACACCATCTGGACCCACCCTCACAGCCCACCTATCTACACCCTCCACGACAGTGCAGTGCGGCAGAGGGGACAGCGGTCACAGCCCCGTTCCATCAGCCATTCGCTGTGCAACCCTGGGCCGGAGCAGCATCCCTCTACGCATCCATTCCTTCCTGCGAAAAAGCAGCTCACAGAAATATTGTCCTAAAGATGGAGGTGTAAGCGAGAGGAAGATGGAAAAATGCCTCAGTGCAGAGTAGGAGCTCAGTAAACGTTCATGCCTCCCTTCCCTTCATGGAGGCTTAAGGACCCTTTACATGAAGATCACAAAACCACATAGTATACCCACTCCATTATAAAACTACAGTTTGGGTTCGGAAACCTATGGGTATGATGTGGTCCCATTTTTGTATAAAAACTGTGTATACACACAGACACACACACTTTCTCACAATTTTTTCCACAGGAAGGAGGCCTGTATCAGACTTATACTGGGGAGGTGATATTAAGGTAGCTTTTCACTTTTAAAATATCCGTCTTTGTCTGATTTTTTTCTCACTGAGGATAAATTACTATCTTAAGAGATTTTTTACAAAGAGTCTTACTGTGAGAGGTATGTATGAAACCCAACAGATACTCCACCTATCTCAGGAAACTGCTAAGAACAAAAGTCTGGCAGGACATTCAGAGGACCACGCCAGCCCTTGCAACATCACGTGATCGGTCCTCCACAGAGGGCCTTTCCTAAGGCGGATGGAATGATGCCTGCTGTTTGCTTGGAAGCTTCTTCAAACATCGTCTTGGTTGAGTTTTGCTGCAGTAACTTACCAACCCAGCAACAGGGCCTCTGGGTTCTCCTGGCCGAAGACTTCCCCTGCCCCGCCCCCACTCCTCAGCTCCCCCGAGCAGGGTCCCTACCTTGCCATCGGAAGCAGTGTTGATCCTGTAGTGGTACACCCTCCCTTCGTATCTCAGTGAGATGGACCTCTGCCCGGGGCTGCTCTCGCTCTCCCGCACTAGGAAGCTGCCATTGATCCCACTGCTCAGCAGGTACTCAGCAGCGTTGCGGGATACCGGCCCATGGTACCAGGAATGCTTCTCCAGGCTGTTGACGGGCGTGATGTAGTTGCTCGGGACCCACCCTTGGCCATTTTTGGTTTGGGCTTCACACCATTCCCCATTGTGATTGTAGCCTAAGACCCGGAGCTTCTCACCTTAGAATGAAAGAACCATACCACACACATCAGCTTCATAATTCGCTCATTCTCACTTTGTCTCTTAGATTACTAAAAATCTCCAAATTCTTAAGTAACTACTTCATGTTAATGAGTCCACATAAATATATGCATTTTAAAATGTATAACAGTACATTGAACATAAAGCTTCCTGTTTGTACTGAGTACAGAGATAAACATATAGCATCAGTTTTTTAAAATCTATGTTTGTTTACTCAAGTGTTCCTAATATAAGGGAGCTTTGGTTGAAAATTTTTTCTTTAAAAAAAAAAAAAAGGAAGTGTTTTCAGTGTTTGCTTCAGGTGTCTTTTCCAGTATAAAATAATGAAAGCGCTGCTTTTGTGAAGGACTACTGTACAGAAACTCATCTCAAAAAGGCGAGTCTCTTATAAAGACACTGCTCTATTTTTTGATCTCTCTCTGCATTACAACTAAATCTGCTTTTCTAATCAACAAAGGGGTGAACAATCAAGCCACAGTCCCCCCCAGTCGCTGTGCTTGCAACCACCGCCTGCCGCCCACGGCCCTTGTACCTTTAGTTATGCTTAGAGTGTTATCCCCGCTGGCCACAAAATCGTACAGCGCAACGAAGAGGTTGGGGTCATTTTCACTGGGACCAGCGAGGAGGTTTTCTTTGGAGTTCCAACGAGCCGCTTCGCTCAGACCTTGCGGCTCGAAGTCGGATGCTACGGGCCTTTGGAGGGCTTCTGGAAGAGGAAGGGGGAAAGGAAAGAAAGAAAGACGAGAATTAAGAAAAAAAATTACTTTTATTCTCAGGAGCAAAAAAAAAAAAAAAAAAAAGTCTGTTATTTCCAAAATTATACATTCCTGATTTATTTTGTTTCTTAACACCTGTGTACATTATATATTAATAAAAAATGGACTCTTCCTTTCCCAAATCTGGTGAAAAACACTAAGTATTTGCATTCCAAGGTTGTGTTTCCAAATAGTTTAAGCCTTTTAAATTTGTTTATTCAAAATGAATTCATTCAGAAATGGAAACAGTCCATCCTCGTAAGTCTGCCACTGCTTATATTATAAAATGGAAGGAAAGTTTCTTGCTTTGAAAGATTTAAAAATGTATCAGTTAACATATGCACATAATTTAAAATCAAATAGTACAGAGGGACTTATGATGCAAGATCAACATTTTCCATCCACTCTCTATGCCTAGAGACAATAGCTACTTCTTGGGGATCATTTCCATCTCCCTAAACATAAGCTCCATCGCTCTAACCCCTGCGGCGCCCTGCCCCGCCATCTCCCCCACGCCAACCTCCGCTGGTTACCTTTGTATTTTCAGTATCAGACTTATTCCTTAATTTCTTATTCTACCAGCTGGAGACAGCATCTGCCAACTACTTCCCCCCTAGGGGAAGGGTGTTAGCATCCTCGCCTGCCTTCCAGCTTGCCTCGCTCTATGCTCACTCTCAAGTAGGGCCTTCTTCACTCTTTCTTTTACCTCGTGAAAGTGAACAAGCATCTTCTGCAACAGAATCTTTCATGTTTCGTCTATAGGTAGATTCTAAAAGTTGAAAACCAATCAACATCTGTTATATTAGGAGTGTGTGACTATTAGAAATAGTTCGCTATTTTCTCCTAAAGTTTCTTCTTGCTTTTCTTTTTCTTGAACTATGCTCAAATGCTCTCGAGTTTCTCTGTGATAATGACAAATACACACAAGGGTTCTTTGAAACAAGCAAAGCTACTCCCAAGTATATCTTAACAGTTATAAGGATATTATGGAATGAAATCTGAATACTCATTTAAGGAAACTACAGTAAGAAATCAAACTTTAAAAAAAGGCGGGGGAGGGGGGGACCCTGACTGGTGTGGCTCAGTGGGTCGGGCGTCATCCACAAATCAAAGGGTCACAGGTTCAATTCCTAGTCAGAGCATGTGCCTGGAAACTGACTGATGTTTCTCTCTCACATCAATGTTTCTCTATCTCTCTTTCTCCCTTCCTTCCCTTCTCTTTAAAAATAAATCTTTTTTTAAAAACGGGGAGAGGAGGAACACTAATTTGAAAAGAATTAAAGGTCCATCATATGCTTAAGCCAAACCCAAATGGTAACAAAACAGAACTGTTTTAATTTTCTCTCTTTATGGCCCTGACTGGTGTGGCTCCGAGGACTGAGCGCAGGCCTGTGAGCCTACGGGTGACTGGTATGATTCTCCCTCCATTTCGCTCTCTCTAAAAATAAACAGTCTTAATTTTCTCTCTTCATGGATTTAGAGGACACTCAAATATCTTTTCTTGGGCAGTAACACTCATCTCAAGGATAGGCCTGACTCTGCAGCATTCACTTAAACAAACAAAACCCAAAAGGTGCCTAAGAATCCAAGGGACTAAGCTACACTTCCAGAAATGTGACTGGAGAACTTTAAAAAATGGACATTCTTTAAAATATCTCTCTGCAATAAACCAACAGAACGTAAGTAACAAAGGTCTTTCAATTCTAGCTTTTGCACTACTGAATAAAGTAAACCTTCAGGAATTGTTTCTCTAAAAGACTATATCCCAAATTACATCATTACTATGCTCAGTAATTTCATCTTACGAATCACAGGGGCAAAGATAATGTCACGGAAGAGGGTCTGAAAACACTGCCCTTCCCTTGGATGTGGGGAAAGCTTAGTGATGTGTTCAGCCCCACTCTCTGAGCAGGGGCATTAGCTCTAAAACTTTGTCTAGCACTATCGGGATCAGGGATCGCCCAATTAACAACACAAACAAACAAAAAACCCACAATGGGTTAAAGCAGGGAACTAGTATTATTCTTATTAAAACACGCACTCGCCCCCGCAGACCAGGATACACACTGTTTGCTGGTTCTGACCACAGGGCCAAGGACCACCCCTTGGTGTGGTCTCGCAGTTAGTGTGGGTGCTGCCTTCCTCTGAAGCCCTACCTGCAGTGCAATGTCCCACCTCCAGCTCACTGCCCTTCGGGTGGGGAGCATTCCGAGCCACCCGCTGTGTGGCCCCAGCACATCCCTTCCAACTGTCCCCAGGTGTCTCACCTGCCCCCTAGGCCAGCAGCAATGGTTAAAGCTGCCTGCCCTTTACCGAGTCTCTCTAAAGTGCTCATTTTCATAGAAAGAATTCTCCCCTCACATTTGGATTTCACTGGTTTCATATTAACCAAGTAATTGAAACACCAAGTACACCTAGAATACACAGATTTGGAAAGAAAAACGACTGGCTTTGGCGCGGCTGCTGCTTGGGGGTGGGAGCGGCGTTGCAGTGGGCAGTGGGCAGCGGGCACAGCGGACACTGCAGCAAATCAGTTAGGTGGAGGCAGTCGGAAGGATGTCCCCTGTAAACCTGTTGGGCAAGGAACGACTCCTGAAAAATAACTTTTGCATATCAAAGACAAGCCTCTTCCCTATGGAGAAATGGACCAAAACCAAAAATAAGCAATTCACAGAAAATTTAAATTGCTATTAAACATGCGAAGGGTGTTAACCCTCTAGTAATCAGAAAGATGCAAATTCCTCATCAACTTGGCAGGCACATTTCCTTGAGGTGGACCATGCGCGAGTCCGAGGAAACAGGCGCCCTCACCCAGCTGTGATGTTTAGAAGGGCAACTGGCAATGTGAATCGAGTCTTTCAAACATTCTGTAACCTGTGACCTACCTCTGGGGATCTACCCTAAGAGACCCACACATGATCTGTATATACCGGTTTTTAGATAACACAGAAAAGGAAAAGTGCAAAATATTTATCAACACAAGATAAATTAGTTTTGGTCCCATCCGTAAAATAAAATATATTCATAAAGGCATTTAAAATAGTTTTGGAGAAAACTGAAGAGAGTCCAGAAGGAAGGACACCAAAATGTGAACGACAGTTAACTCAGGGTGGTATGTTAACAGTACTGTTCAAAGGAGTTAAGAACTAGGGTCATGGGGTTACAAACACTTAAAATTGTCTTAATTTTTTTCTGTATTTCGGCGTATTGTTTTTATCATCAGAAAACAATTAACAAAAACAGAAAAACTGTTCTAAATAGAAGCCAGCTAAGGCTCCCCTAACTGATGATCTAACATGATAAAGTACACTGGGGGCGGAGGGGAAGGTGGGTACCTTTTCGTGTTGCCCCCGAAATGCACGTGCGTGCTTCCCTCTAGCGACCCAACCTCGTGGCCGTGAGCACGCAACGCTGGCAGACCAGGCCCACACAGGAAATTAAACCAAAGTCATGAATACAGAAATGCTTTTCTTCTCGAATGCCATTTGACCTCCTCTATCAAGCATTCTGCAGCATCTGGATTTGATCAAAGTTACATAATCAGGGGAAGTGGCCTGGAAAACACCTGGAATAGGCAGAGGGCAGATCCTCGCCCAGGGCGACCGTCAGTTTAGAGTCCGGGTTAAGGAGGGACTGTCCCTAACATGGAGGCAGATACTGGAATTTCATGCGAGGGGACGAGGCCTTCTTCGTCAGGAAGGAAAGGGCCTCCCACTGCTTTTTGGTTCAACAGGACGTGAGGAAATCCAAGGCAGTCTCTCAACTTTCCTCTCCAGTTCTTACTCCATTCCACAAATTAATGGCCGAAGCCCAAAGGGAAGTATTGCTCATGCATGCCTCTGGACCGAGACACTGAAGCGCAGCCACAGGCCAACCCCTAAACCTTCCAGTCAATTCCCAATCCAGGCTGATGTCAAAATTGACTCACAATGTACAAATGCCAAGTTCCTTGCTTCATTTCATAGTGAACTATGCTCGTCAACCTTAAAAATGATCACAGCTTACAGGGCCCAAGTTGCAAAACGTACTTAAGTCTTCCTCGCTTAGCACATGAACTTTCTGCCAGTCCCACTGTCAGGAAGTTAAACCCCTAAAGAAGCCCGAAGGCTTCGTTAAAAGAAGATACCCAAAACGGCTCCCCTTTCTGTCCTCCCAGTGGATCTTTTGGCTATTGTTAAGTCTTGGCAAAGAAAAGTTTTAGCTTCTGCTATTATTCTTGTATTTATTTTTTAATTTTTATTGATCTTAGACTGGGTGGAGGAGAAAGAAACCTTATTTTATTTTTCCACTTATTTATGCACTCACTGGTTGATTCTTATGCCCTGACTGGGGATGGAACGTGCAACCTTGGGGGTTATCTGGACAATACTCCAACCAACTGAGCCACCTGGCCAGGTATTCTTGTTTTGTTTTGTTTTTTAAGATTTTCTGCAGCATCCTTTCAGGGTCCTATTTTAAATAGTTTAAGATCTGTATATCTTCAAAAGTGCCTCTCACCCCATTTAAAACCACACTCTTGTTTCACCGTACTGTTAATGAAAGTTTCCGTCATTAACAAAAGTCAGGGGAAGTCACTCATCAGCCACTTTAGCACCGAGAATGGTGTTGTCTACAAAAAGGCCTCCCAAACTCTAAAGAGCTAGGGCTCCAACTATGAGAATATCGAACATTTGGAAATGCCACAAAATCCACTGGGCCTGTGCATGATTAACTTAGACAGCACTCCAAGAAAATGGGTTGGGTCTTTGAAGTACAATTTAAAGATTGTTTGATACAAAATAATCCTTTCTTAAAGTTGTGAGTCACTCATCAAAAATGTTTACCCAAGATTCTCTGATACGGCCTATCTAGTCTAGACTTCCAGAGGCTGCTGCCGCTGAAGCCGCCACACCACCCGCAAACAGGAAGGGAAGGAAAATGCTTGTGAACTCCGGGGCCCGCAGGAGACTTCACAGCTGGGATGGAAGGGGAGACTTCACCTCCAGGAAAAGCATCCTTGGGAAGCTTCCTACCTTCCCGCTGACGCGTGTGCCCAAGGCCCCGGCTCCCTCTGGGGCTCCCTCTGCTGTCTTTACTGCCCACCAAGGGCACTTCACGCCCACCATTTCAGGACGGGGAGGGGGGGGGGAGGGCAAGAGGGCAGCGTATGTCAGATGTGATAAACATTTTCTTTACTTTTGCTCACATTCAGTTACTTAAACCCATGTTGCTTTATTCTGATTTCCTTTGTGGGCCCTTCAGTTCAAGGAATCTCTATAATTTAAAAATCTATAAAACAGATCCTTCAAAAGAGAGGGAAGGCTTCGTGTTTTATTTCCTACTCTGTTCCAACTGATGAGATCATGCTCAGACTATTCTCAAGTCAGTTTGTAAGTCTCATACAACTTTTTATAATATGAGCTTAGAGGAAAAGTATTATTTCCCACAATTTGAACTTGATGAAAATAATTTTATCTAGTCTACACGGTCCTTTATTCTGTCATTTACACTTACATCCAGAGCAGTTAAAGTTATTTTAAAAACAAGTTTATTGGCTAAATACAGCCTGGGCATTGACTTCACACTCTCAATAACGCCCAGCATCCGAAAACAGCGTCAGCTGCAGGGGAGCAAGGGCAGGGCGAGGCGGCAGTGACGCCAGGAGCCACCGCGTGGCCCCGCCCTCGTGGGAGAGGCACAGCTAAGTGGACGTGGACAGGGCTGCAAAGCGGCCGTCCGGTGGGGGACGAGTGCGGCCCCGCGGGCTGACTGGTGAGAACCGAGACGTTGAAGGCCAGGAGGTGTGAGCGGCTGGGGACAAGGTAGCCCTGAACAAGGGCATGCCCAGCAGCGGAAGCGGGACTCACAGGGATCCAGGCCCAGCCTGGCCCCCCGAGGCCCCCCAGGGAGGGGGTCTCCATCTGTGCTGTGCCGTGGACCCAGTGGACCCTCTGGTGATGCCTTGGGACTCCTTCTCAGAATAAAGTTTGCAAATACATAAAATAAATATGAACGATTGCAAAGGAAAACAATTTTATTGAAATTGTCCTCAAAACATTTAAAAAATTTTGTGACAGTGCTTCTTTATTAATGCATTAATGCTTTTTTCTTAACACATTAACAAGATCCAGTGGTAGCCACTGTCATTCCAAAGTAGTGTTGAGTGTAACAATCCAAACTATTATATGATATGAAAATATCTGATTTCTACTGGTGACAAAGTCACAAGCACTGCTAATATTACTGTGGTTTGTTACCTAAGTTCTTTAAAAAATTTATTTTCGGGTAAAGGTTAGTGAAAAAAAGTTTAATATTTCCCCATCCAAGGACACAAACCCCGGAGTTCTCTCCTAGACCCTTAGGGTCTTCCAGGTTAACACCTCCTGCGCTGAGATCTGATTCAGTACAACCCCAGTCATCTGCGAGGGAGAGGGGCCGAGAAAGAAGGCTGCTATAAATTAGTGAGAAGTCCAAATTATGCAATTTTATTTTCAAAATAATGCAGTTTTATTACATTATAGGCAGGAAGTTAAATAGGTTTCTAGAGAAACTGTTAAAAAGTTTAAAAAAAAGATGAAGTCATTTAAAATAGCCCAAGGTTTAAGTATTTCCCCTGGAATCTTTTTACATTACAATATTCCCAGCCAGTCAATTTTAGAAAACAAAAGTCGCCGTGCTAACCTCCGTCCCTATTTGCAGTCCACATAGTAACCTTTCTGAAGATATACAGTCCCTACCCCTCCCTCGACCAAAATGCAGAGAGAGAGAAAAGAAAGGAAATTTCTATTACCCTCTGAGAATCTGCTGCAAACAAGTCTCCAACTACTAGAAATAAAGAATAAAAGATCCATATGAGACCCATCATCTTCAAGCCGCTCAAGCCGCTCAATGCGCTCCGAGCGCCTGCCATTCACGCGCCCCCTCCCTCTCATCCCGCCAAGTCCACACCCACACGCTGGCCTCTCTTCCTCCTAAACCCCTCGATCCTTGCTGCCCTTTCCGTGCCCGCTGCTGACTGCTGCCCTCTGGCCATGCCCACACAGGCACCGGAAGGGTCTTTCTGAAATGCAAATCTGACCCAATGGCTGGACTGTTGAAATTCCCCACCCTCAGTGTCTGGGTGACGGCCTGCCTTTCAACCGCTGGTCACTGTTTACTGGCAGTGGACCCGCGGCAACTAGGGAACTTGTGCCTTGCAACACAGTGGGCGGTATGCAGATAGCACGGAAGACACTGCTCCTGGCATGTAACAGGCCCTTACAACACGGTGCGGGTTGTTCCCGATGCCACGAATGCAGAAGCCTGGGCCCCTAAAGGAGGCACACGGGGAGGCCCTTTGGGGTCTGGCCGGGGACCGTCTTCTCCAACGACCCCTGCTTTTCATCCCAGCCTCCCCAAGGGCCTTGGTATTTTCCCCATGCAAACCCTGTCGCTGCCTCACCTGGCACACCTTGACAAGAGCCATTTATTCTCCCTGGAATGCATCCTCCTGACCTCACGACCTCTAGCCGACCGCTGATCGGTCCTTGCTCCTCCTGACCACCTCACCCCCACCCAAGATTACTTCCCTTTCACCTCACTTGGGTGCTTCCCGGGGCCTGTTTCCATTACCGCCCTGCGACATGCGGGAAGGAATATATTCGTTCGTCCTGTGCGCTGCAATAAGCCTGGGCTCAGAGGTGGACACGCTTTGTTCAAATGTCACCCCCAGGTCCAGAACGTGCTCATTTCTGAGCCTCTGTGTCCCTGCGGCCCAGCAGGACCACAAAGGTATAGGCCCAGGCCCTGCGCACACGGCCTGCAGAGGAGCTTCGGCAGATGTCAGGTGTGGTGCCTGGCCCTGGGCGCTGCAGGGCAATTCCTCCTTCTCTCGTTCTGTCACCACAATAAGGTCACCTCCTTTGGGGCAGACACCACGCCTTCCTCTCACGGAGCCTTCAGTACCGCTGCGTGCAACGCGGGACAAACCGCCCCGCTCCGAGTTTATTAAAATGGGCTCATTCATGCAACACCCTGCACGTGTTCGTCCTTAGCAACAAGTTAAAATAAGAATGCGCCTTCATTAACTATTAACCTATAATAGCAGAATAGCAGATATGACAGACAGTAAAGATGAAGAGCAAGTGCACCCTGACCAGGAAAACCTTTATGAAGATCTAGAAAACACAGTAATTTTTTTAATGGAATACAGACCATGGCCCAGATCCTCCATCAAGGCGCAGTGTGGAGGTTCATTCCTCTGCGCTGTGGGACGGGCGGGCAGCAGGCTGAGAGCCCACCCGCCACGTACTTTTCGTCTGGGGGAGAAAAGCATCCAGGAGTCGCCGCACTGGCCCAGGTTAGGGCTGCGCACAGTGAGCCGGTGGGCCAGAGAAGCAGCTTTATCTGTCACAGGCCATCTGCAACTGACTGAAAGCCTCCCGCTCTGCCTGCCAGGCCTGAGACGGTTCGAAAGCACTCAGTTCACATTTCCTGCTCTCCTTTAAAGTGTCACCCAGGACTCCTGGGTCAGTTTAGGCCCAAGTCACTGAAGTCGAGGGGCTACCCAATGACAGGCAATTTCCCCCAGAATGTCCCGTTCGCCATTATTACTCCTATTGCTAACCTGAGCAACTGAACGTGACTTTAAAAAAAGGTACTTTGGCTCCCCATAGCAACGGCTAATTCTATTCAAGGCCTGACTTTAGATTCAATTTTCAGGTATTCAGTGTACAACGCTATTAACTAAATCTGATGACTGGTAAGACTGGTAAGAATTAGGCCTCTAAAGGGAAATTAACAGTAGAGGTTCAAGTTTATGCAACAGAATGTGATACGAGAGCTGATACATACTGATCTCTTGCCTAGTGCCAGCACTGTGCCATGCACCAAGCCCCCACCGCACATTAAGTAAACCCCATTGCTGCCACATCTGAGCACACAGGAGCTGGAGGCCCAGGGGTCCCCTCTGCCTGTGCCTGCGGCGATCTGGCCACCGGCTGCCCGCCCTGATCCTCACGTCCCAAGCTACTCTCCCGCACAACCTCGCCTCTTCCCTTCCCTCCTGAGGCCATCCTCCCTCTAGCCCAGTCTCCTCTCCCTCCGCCGACCTTCCCACTCATCACGGCTTCCCTTTCCCGTCACGGCTGGTCTTCATCTCCCAGCCTGTTTGTGTCTCCGTCTCAGTCCCCCTTTGCCCCACCCCCTTCACCTCCCTCTCTGATTCCCACCTGCTTCTCTGTCTCCCTCATCTGTCTGCTTTCCCTGTCACCACCACCCACCACAGAGAGTATAACAAATTACCTATGATGTGGGTTAAGAAAGATAGATTTGAAAACCAATTGGGGAGCACAACTCTTATTATCTGAGGACAAAGACTCGTAAAAGTCAGTATCTAGCAAAGCTACTCAGTGGCTTTGGAACTGTAACTTCACGAGGCAAGAAAATGAGATTGACCGTAAGCTGACCATTATTAGAGCAGGGCGGTGAGTACAAGGGAGTTTACTACGCTGCCTGCCTTTGTTATATGTTTAAACGTTTCCATTTTAAAAAAGTAAAAAGGACTAACTTAAGAATTTATTTTAGAAATTGTTCTTTTGTGTTTAATTACAATCCACCATTACAGAAGAATGTTAAATTCTTCCAACATCCCATTCGATCTTTAGTTCTTATTACATATATTTTTCCCAGTTTTATTGAGATAAAATTGACATAACACTGTATAAGTTTAAGGTTAATAATTTGATACATGTATGTACTATTAAACAATCACAGTAAGTTAACATCCATTACCACCGGTAGTTACAATTTTTTTCCTGGAAGGAGAAACTTTATAAAGATTTACTTGCTTTCTTCACAATTTTTGAACATACAATAAAATATTACTAACTATAATCATCATGTTGTACAATATTGTTATATATTTTAAAGACCTATCCACTGACAACTTTTCCTGTGTCCGTTTCAGATCAGTGATTACATCGGCAAAATTATGACTTGACTTTACAACAAGGTAATAAGCAGCATGAGATTTTCAGTTTTCACATGTTTGGACCTATGGAAATACTGCCTCTGGAGAGAAGAAATAAGATGCCAACCAATGAACCAATAGGGTTTTTTCTTCCACAATTAAAACATTCACCGTGGGAATAAGAGAGGGCCCGAGGAAGGGAAGATACTTTTCCTTAAAACCAAGGACAGGAAATATTAATTATATGCATCAAAATACACTTGGAAACAAACTTTTGTTAACAAGAAAAACCATGGGTGGGTTCAGCTCCATTCTGCCATACGTCAGCCGTTATAAAAACGGGCAATGCCACCATTCTGGACCACTAAGTATCTGCTGACAATAACAACAACCAGCACACCTTGCTTTGTGCCTGGCTCTCTGCTGAACAATTCAAATGCAATCCCTTCCGTGACTCTCCCACCTCAGCAAGGCAGGGCCACTCTGAGCCTCACCTTAGAAACGAGAACACTCAGTCTCAGAGAGCAGCGCGCCCTCGACCGGCGGCAGCGCGGGCGGCTCTGGGCCCAGGCCGGCCGGCTCCGGGCTGTGCGCCCCACCCAGGAATGGGGCCTGGGCAATACCCAGCCATAAAACTCCCTGGGCTTAAGGACATGTATTTGGCATTTTATTCGTGTCAAGACTTCCACTTCAGTCATCTCATAGATCCTCAAGGGGGGCTGGACAGAGGACGTTTGTTCTGTCTTCGAGGGAAGGAAAGAGAAAAGCTGAGAGAAGTCAGATAAAAACTGGATCTTCTGACTCCAAATTCAAACCAAAGTGAGCAGGGCCCTTCCTCCTCCTCTTCTCTGAAAACCTCATAGCAGGGGTACGAGAATTATTGAGCATGTCTATGAAGTGCTCGGTGCCGAGGCCTGTGACACCCTAAATGCTCGGCAATTTCAATGCGACCTCAAAGGGAAAGGGCTGACCGGCTCTCTATTAAGCTACAGGAAGCACCTCAGAGCTTCTCTGTCACCAAACAAGAGAAGCAGGTGACGACCTGAGGAGAGAGTGTTTAGAGAGAGAGCATAAGCTTCTCTGAAGCAAAAGCTCTAGAAGTGCATCTGTGTGGCTGGCACCACATAAAGCATTTGCCAGAAAGTTAACTGCTGAAAAGAAGCATTTAAAAGTGGGCCCTTAAAAATAAATTTTAAAAGTTCAAGAAGAGTTCACTTCACAGACATTAGTTTTTGATTCCACTACACAGAACTTACAGGTCCATGTACGATATTCATGCACACTGTACGCAAATACGAACATAGGAACAAAGAGAAGTAACCTAGAGGAAAGTGAATTCAAATGGCCAACGTTCATGTGTTCTTTCACATCTCCAGAGGGAGTTAACAATTGGGAAATGCAGTGTTTGAAGCAGGCCAAAGACAGGAAAGCTAAACATGGTCATGGTGAATAGATACAGCTATATTCATACGTTTTCACAAAGTTGAAGCACAAAATTCAAATGCAATAAATGCTTGTATATGCATAAAATATTTCTAGAAAGACATTAGAAACTCCTGAGTGCCTCTGGGTAGGGAAACTGCACAGGAGACAGAATTACTTTTCACTAAATCCCTTTTTCATATATTTTTTTAAATCATGTAGAGTAATTTTAAAAAGTTTTAATTCTGTGGCTAAAGGTAATAATTTCCATCAGTATTAGGTTTCCAGATGAGAAAAAATACCCCTTTTCAGGCATTATTGTTTCTGAAGATACCATTTGGAATATACACAGAGTTCCAAAGGAGAAAAACAGTCATAGTGTGTAAAGCACAGAGTGGCTAAAATGGCTTTTTGGAGCCAGATATCATGGGTTCAAATCCCAGCACCACCCCTTGTAGCTGTGTTACCTTAGACTTGTGTCCTAAGCTTTTGGTGCCTCTGCCTCCTCATCAGCAAAATGGAAATAACCACATGGCCACCGTGAGCAAGCAAGCCAAAGAAGTCAAAGAAGCCGAAATAGTGTTCGGTGTGCACTCAGCGCCTAGTAACTGCTTTGACAACTAGGCCCAAGGAGCAAGCCAACGCATGATCCAGGTGCACTTACAGCTGGTCCTTCTTTGACAGAATGGAAAACTTGACCATATTTAATTCCTCTGCATGGCCGATGAGGACTGGGCCCCAGTGGCTGTCAATAAACACTGACTGATTGATTTAGGATGGCAGTGAACACAGAAAGGCCGAGCGCTTCTCCAGATGTTGGCAACTGTTTTTCCCGAGAGACTAACAGCACATCCAGTCTTTAAGGATCACTGAGGTTTGTTAAATTCTCTTAACTACAAAACAATAATTTCACTTACTTTCCCCAATTAAATATAACAATGACATAAGGAAAACTCAGTAACAATGAAGAATTCCTCTGCTGATAACTTTCCAGATGAATCCTTAACCCAAAGCAGTCTGCTGTACCAGAATCCTTTTTTTTTTTTTGTTAGAGGCTTGAGAGCCAACATTATTTCAAGACATGCTGTAATAAGACACTTTAGATTCCCCCCCTTAAAAAAGAAACAATAATTAAACCAGCCAGGTACTACTAAATCTTCCCCCAGGAAAAGAAAACAATGTCACAAGTCTGCCTAGACCTCCCTTCCTCCAGCTCGGCACTTACAAAAGCCCATTCATCTGCTCCGCCTTAGGCACCCATCTGCAAAATGGAGATGATAATGCCTGACACTAACTAGTTACAGATGTAAATGAGAATGTGTTCAGAATTTTGAGCAACTTGGAAAACAAGCCACGTATTAACTGAAGATGATTTTGCCTGCACAGATACCACCTTTTCGTGACAAACAGGCCATCTCCTCTCTTCAAATGCTAGACTTTGGGAGCCCACTCCATGGCAGGGGGGCGGGGGGAGCCTCCCCTCAGGCCCCAAATCCCAGAGAGGGGAAGGTAAAGAGCCAACCAACTCAAACTGCACACAAACTGTGGCGAGAAGGGCAAACAGGTTCACCTGTATCACTGGTGTTTATGGTCTGAGCTGCACATGTGACTCTAGGCTGGGCCTCAAGTTAAAAAAAAAAAAGTTTAGACAATTAATGAGACCTCTGTTTCTCCATTTTAAAAAGACAAACATCACCACTTCCTGGCACTATAGCAGAAATCCTACTTGTTCTAAAATGAGCTCTACATGTCTACTCCCATTTTAAGTCCTCAATGAAAATAATGGAGAAACGCGAGCAGGATTACATCTGAAGTACAATCAGCCTTTTCAGCTGGAAGCAATAGCCTGGGATGGCCAGTCCCCAAAGCAGAGTCATTTCAGATCCCCCTTGAAGCTACCAAATGATAAACCACTCATTCTCAATTCACTTTCTTCCAGATGTCACCTTACTAGGACAAAATAATGAAAGACAAGTAACAGGAAGGGGGGTGGGTGGGGGTCGGGGCTGGGGGGAGGGAATGGGATAAGAAAAAGGAGAACAGAATGGAAAGAAGGCAGAAGTGAGCCACCTTGGCTCTGAGCTTCGCGGAAGCAAACTAAATGAGGTGCCCCCTCCCCCGCGCCCCAAGAGCTCTGGACTCATTCAAAATGCCTTCTTAAATCCGGTGTGATTTCTCTTTTCTCCACTGAGTAAGACCTCTCCCTGGTCTGTAGGTAAGTTTGGGTTGGGGGTGGGGGACTGGAAAGATCACTTGAAATTCTGTATCCATAAATGGTAGAGCCATGTTCCCTTTGTAGTACATGATACTTAATGAAAATCACATGTTTCACAAACACGGGTCAACCTTTTTGACACATAATTTCCAATTAACGGTGGAAATTCCACAACGTGGACTCACAAGGCCGTTTAGGCCTGTGGAGTTCCCGTTCTCAAACTTTTTCGGATAGAGCCTCGCAGCTGCTGCCCCCCCACCCCCCGCCCTTCTCCCACCCCACCATCCCAAGGCAGGCTCTCCTGAGGGTAGTGCGCGGGGGCCGCAGCCCCGCACCCTTCCGGCGCGGCCAGCAGTGCGCAGGGGCTGCGGAGGGAAAGAGAAAGAGGGAGAGGGAGAGGAAAGGAAAGGAAAGGGAGGGAGGGAGGGAGGGAGAGGGACAGGAGGGAGCGCGCGCAGTCGGACAAGGCCTAGGAAGGCCCAGCTGGGGACGCACGACCCTCTCGACTCCCCCCACCCCCGCCCCTCGGTGCCGGCCCAAGGCTTACCTTCCAGATAACAGCTGGAGGACGAAGAGAGCCCCTTCTTCGATTTGCAGCCAACCAACTTCAAGCAGATCTCCAACATTTTCGCGTGCCGGCGCCTTGGGGGCCGGCGCCCCCGACTCCTCCGCAGCGCAGATCAGGCCCGACTGGCCCCGCTGGCTCCGCGCGCCCTCCCGGGCCCCCGCGGCCCCGCCATGCGGCCTCACCGCTGCCCCGCGCGCCCGCCCACGGCCGCGGCCGCGTCTCCGCTTCGGACGCGCCTGTTAACAAAGGGCCCCCGAGCCTGGCCCGCGAGGCCCGCCCCCGCCTCCTTCACTGTTTAACCCCCTCCGCGCCGCGCCGGGACCCTCTCTCGGCGTTTGCAGGCCCAGGCCGGCCCTAGACCATTACCGCGGTCCAAAGCCAATCCGGGGCCAACTTCTAAGTCAACGGGAAGATTTCTTACAAGCACAGCCGTTACTGATTCTCAACAGTGGGAAGTGCGGTCCTAACAGCCCAAGAAAGTCCCCGCTACGCCAGCTGCTCCGGCTGTCGGGCACCGCAGGTGCTCACTGCCGCCTTGGAAACCTCGCGCGTCCCTCCCCTTGCATGAGACACCTCCGACCTGCACCACTGAAGGCCGAGTTCCACTGTGGGCCGTGCCCTGGCAAACCCTCTGTCTCCAGAATGCTGGTGAATAATGCAAATTCCTCTGGAATTACCAATACTGGTCCCATCTATATTCAGTGAGCTTACTGTGATTAAGGCTAAACTCAGTTGGTGTCTAAGGAATGAATAATCAAGGGAGCTGGAACTCACAGAACAGCTACGCAAGAATGCCACGCATTTGTCAAATCATACATCGGGTAGGGAAAGGAGATGTGCGAGTCACATTCAAACAGTTTCTGATCAGGGGCGCAGGGCACGCAGTCTCCGCAAGGAGAACTCTCAGAGGCAGGGCCTGCGTCCCTTCTTGGCCTCATTTTCTTCGATAGAGAACTTTTTTCCTTGTTTGGCAAGCGCCACCGGGCACCACTGTTTAAAACTGATTTCACTGCTGTGTGAGGCTCAAATCTTTGTGTAACTATGGTTAGGACAATAGACAAGATCATAACATTATTATAAAATAACAACAATTACAACAATGTGTTACTTGGCACAAAACCAGAAATCTAGGTCCGTGGGAAACAACAGGGACCCCAATCATACTGAATAACTTAATAAAAATCAGATAAACCTCAGTAACAATAGGAAAAGAATTTCAGTAATAGTGTCAGATAACTAAACTGCAACAAGCAGGAAAACTAAGTCCACATCTTCGAGCACGTCCATAACAAAAGCTAACGCGGCCTGAGGTCTCACTGGGTGTCAGGCTCCTGACCAGTGGATTCCACAGCCACCTCAGCCAGGAATAAATCACAAGTAGATTAAAGCGTTGGGTCCACGCCTTTGGTTAAATAACTAAATTCGGCATAAGTGTTGAAGGAAGCCTTAACGAAGAGACCCTGGCCACGGTGACCGCCCCAGCGACAAAGCTGGATCCATTTGTTCTACTTCCCAGCCTAAGGGTAATGACAAAAACATGGGTACCTTCTGTACACCAGGAATGGCTAAGTAAGAAGATCTTCATTTAGGGCTGCCAAAAACAACACACAGAAATGCAAGACTAGACTGGATAAGCCTAGCGTTTATCACAGGGGTTCTCAGCAAGGGTATCAGCTTTTCAGACTTGTCCTGCCAAATTCTGATCAATATACAAAATGTTTTTACTGCCAATTGAGTGGATCTACGGTTAGTGTTGCAGTACCAGCTCGGGCCTCATGGGCACCTAGAAGGCCCAGTCCTCTGGAGGCACAGGGCTCCCAGGTGACCAGTGCAGTGACTGGCTGCTACCGAGATTCCAGGAGACACTACCCTCTGCTAGAGAGCCTTCGGGCAACGGCTGCTGACTTGTCAACATCCCCCAAGGGCAAAGCCAAAAATAAAATCCAAAAGGGTTCCACAAACTGAAAAATACAATAATCTGTTCAGCTACCATTTTGGAAAGTTCAAGGGCTTTGGACCAGACTATAATAAAGTCTATCATTATACAGCACTTCAGATTTAAAGGGCTACATATTCAAATTGTCAAGTTAATACCAAGAATTATATATTAATGGGCATTTTTGCAAATTTAACCATATCCTTGAATACTATCAGTTCACCCAGGCCCATATATTTGTTTGCATGTGCTGTACTTTATATTGGGATGTAAGTTTATTTTAAAAAAGCTAATGACTATTACTAATATTCTGCTCTTGAGTCTAAAATGACCTTAGCCTGTTACAATGAGTAATGCTTATAAATTGAGTCCAAATCTTTTAAAATTTAGTTATAAAACTATGCATCAACAGGTCTGGCAAAACACTAAATTAGCAGCAACAAATATTGAAAATACCACTAAACTGTATACTACCATGTCAGACTTGGACTATTTTTTCCAGATCCATTTTTTAAAAATCCTCACGAGGGTATGTTTATTAATTTGAGAGAGAGAGAAAAGCATAGAGGGCGGGAAGAAAAGGGGAAGAGAGAGAGAGAGAGAGAGAGAGAGAGATGTCATCTATCGGTTGCCTCCCATACCCACACCCTAGGTATGCGCCTGACTGCGGATGGAACCCACAGCCTTCTGGTGAACAGGACAAGGCTCCAGCCCACAGAGCCCCCTGGCCCGGGCTCCTGACACAGTTTTGACACTTATAAAACTCACTTGCAAGGTACAAAAGGCATTCTTTCACAAACAAAGGAAAATCTCAACCTTCAATGAAGAAAGGCCCAAGGATTCTCTCTAAACAACCTTAAGCCTCAAAGGCATTGACTTAAACAAACAAACAAACAAACAAAGGGGAAAAAAGCAAAGGAATGAAAGAGACTGCGAACTAAATAATTTGTCTGTCATGCTGCAGTCAGTCTGGGAAAGGAACAGACACTTACTGAGCACCTAATACATGCCAGGCACAAGCCTCACAACAATCCTTGAATTCTGTGCAGTTCAATTTCATTTCACAGGTAAGGAGACCAGCAGGGGAGGAGAGGAAGGGGAAGAGCAAGTATTCTTGTCCAAGTTCACACAGTTAGGAAGTAGTAAGGTCCAAAGTCTCTGAACTTTCCAAATGGCACATAATTTGCAGTTTAAGTGAAAGGTGGATAATAGGCGCAAAGCCAGAGGATGAAATAAAAAACGTAACTGTTTGAAAAGTATGTCTTAAAAGAAATAATTCTGATAATTATAACTATTTAAAATATATTAAGAATATTAAGAAAAAAATAAAGGGCCTTAATTAGATTACAGTGTGTCAGGGAGCTGGGTTGCCAAAAGCCTGGCCCAGGGACAGCCGGTTCAGAATCACCTGTGCTGCCTGCTCGACACGCGCACCTCAGCCTCCGTTCCGGCCGCCAGAGCCCGTAAGTGTGCGACGCGCTGTACCTTCACAAGCTCTCTAGATGGCCTGTGTGCACACTTAAGTTTGAAAACCACTCTTGAAAGAGGAAAGACTTGCTTCTTATTTGTCACTGGGAATAGGACAAACAGCAATGGATATTTCTAAAATTTATTCATTTGATAGCAATTTTTGAATTTAAGAAAGGTACACGTGTAGAATAAGTTACCAAAAGGGAACTCTTCTCTGAAGATTTTAGGATAAAAATGGAATTTTTTAAAAGTTTGGAGCTCAGTCCTATTTTTACAAGGTGTGGGAGGCGGCAGGGGGTCAAGGGAAGGAGGAAGGAGACAGGACACAAGGAGGGGCAGGCGCTGTGAGTGGCGGGTTGGAGCGGGAGTGGAAGGCACGCAGGGGAATCTGATGTGGGGCCTGCTTTGGGGCCCCCAGGACCAGAGAACCCCATATGTGACTGACCCTTCTGCCGTTTCCAGCCCAGCCAATGACTTCCATGGGAAAGGGCAAAGATGCTGAGGTGTGTGTGTGCTGTTTGACATGCGCACACCAACAAAGCCCAGTTCCTCTGATTCTGCAGATGGTGCCGGTATGAGCCTGCCGGGTTCTCAGCTCTTCAAGTCCCCTGTGTGTCCAGCTAAAGGAGAATGCAGCTTACAAGAGCACACCAACCACAGCCCTGTTTGCCACTGTTGAATAAGGACACACATACATCTCTTTACATCTCATACACTTTCAGTGAGACGGCACTACTTACTGGTCAAGCGTCACAAAGGCCTGAAGACGCTGGACCGGGCGAGCCCGGTGCGAGGGGGAGGCTGTGCAGCGGAGGCTGAGGGGGCTACGACGCCATGCAGCCTGGTTCTGCATCTCAGGTTTGCCATGCACTGCGGTGGCTTGGGCGAGCGACTTTACTGCCTCTCAGAGACTCAGTTTTGTCATCTGTGAAATTGGGGTAGGGGCGGTAATAAGAGTAGCAATCTCACAGGGTTATGACGATTAGGAATAATGAATGGGAAGTGCTCGATAAACAGAAGCTATTGTTCTTTCCGAAAGGGAACTCTGAAACTCTATCAGGTGATGGTCTGTGTTCCGGCTTAAGTCTTACCGGACTAAGCCGAGAGCTAAAATTGACAAGTGTGATATGTGAAAATGATTCAGAAGGGACAGTCTGAGGGAGCGAAAGCAGTCGGGGGGTTTTCCAAGGGACCAGGAAATCAACTCATTTTATTAAAGGAAAGAAACACTAGTTACGGGGCAGGAGTCCCAATGAAGATTGAAATGTCACCAGAGTCCTACTTTTAATCCTAAAGCCAAGGTTTTGCAACCATGCTTTGGGGCAAAACACAAACTTCACACCCCGCATCTTTAATGGGGCCTATTTCAGGCTCAGGACGTGGTGTGCAGGCCTGTCTTTTGGACACGTGACTGCCTTTTGGCTAACGCTGATTGTTTGTCAGTGCCCTTGCTACTCCTAAGGCTGCATTCTCACTGAACCGTCTTTTAGCAAATCTACGTTCTAGGAAATCTCGTTATAGTAAGACTACTATATTTTTGTAATTAACAAGTCAAACATAACTATTTAACAAAAATTTTTCTTCAGGAGGAAACTAGTATTATTAGTACATCCATTTTACTTTTTATCAAAGTAATATATTCACATATTTAGTGCTAAAAATCTTATAAAAACAGCAGTCCCCAGTCTGTTTCTCCAGACACAGCCTCTGTCATATTTCTAACTAATATCCTGATGTTGTTGTTTCTGGATTAATCAGATTTCCACATTATATGTTAATTTAGGAGTTACTATCACCATCCCCAACCTCCCAAAACAATAAAATCACAATTCTTAGTTAAGTCAACAATTAGTATTTACATTACTATGATGATATAAACATTGTTCACTGCTCTACTAATAATATACACTCAATGTTTCCTTTATTATATAACTTTGTTTATCCTAGTGATATTAATTGCCTTGAATTTTTTCATTTATTAGTCTTTCGTATACCTATACTACTTTTTGTCCAAATATGTCAAACATCTGTCAAACACTTAGTGGTAGTTTTTTCCAAATACTAAAACACAAAATATTCTCAGTTCTATTTACTGACTTACATCCTCATTTTGCTGGCTTTCATTGTCCAGTAGCTTCCTTGGGGGGGGGGGGCGGGGAGGGAGTTAGTTACATGTGTATTCTATTGACAGTTTGGCTGGGTATAGAATTCTGCATTGAAAATAATTTTTCCCACTTAATTTTGCAGGCATTTCTTCACTATCTTCTAGTTTCCAATATTGCTGTTTAAAAATTCAATTTCACTCAGATTCTTGATCTTTTACATATTACCTGCTTTTCTCTTTGGAGGCTTTTAGGGTGTTCTAATATTCTTGGTGTTAAAATTCCACAATGTGGCTTGAAAAGAGTCTTTTTTTCCATATATTATGCTGGACGCTCAGGGAGCCGATCCAATTCAAAGATTTAAGTCATTTAGCTCTGGAAAACACTCCCTTCACTAGCTCTGAAATCCTTCCTAATACTTACTGTCTCCTAAATTCTCCTCTATTTTCTTTCCATTCTCTCCTGGAATTCCTACCAGATAGATACTGAAGTCCTGTGACGGAGCTTCCAATTTTCTTAACCGTTATATTCTTTCTGTCCATGTTTTTGTCTTTATGTTCTGCTTTCTAAAGTAGGCTATTTTCCAAGTCTTCTGTTGAATTAAAAAATTTGGCTATAATGTTTTCAATATTAAAGAGTTCATTCTTCTTCTCATTCTTATTGTTTTTAACAACATCCTGTTGTTTGATGTTTGCAATCTCTCTCTCTGAGGATAGCAAAGGAACGTTCTGAATTATTGTTTTTTGTGTTGTCTTTATGTCTACAAAGCTCTTTTTTTTTGACAAATTTGTTTCACCCTTTATCACGTTAGAGACTTTTCTCTAATGCTTAGAGAAACGTGGCTGTCCATTCATTACACGCAAATGAGGAACTCACAAAAGCAAGCATGGCAGGCGCCTGACCACCGGTGGGCTTCAATGATGGGAGATGATGAGCTGTCCACCAAAAAAATCCCCCAATGGGCTTTTCTCTAGAGGCATTCAATTTGTTCTCTCTCCCCACCCCACAGAAAAAGAATCTTCACAGCTCCTCTGAGGGCCCTGGCTGGCAGGTACCTGGGAAGGGGCTGAGACTCTCACTACGCGGTACGCAGCCTTGACAAAGACACCTGCTCTTGCCCACCTCTCTGTTTCAGCCCAGTGGCTTACCGCACACCTGCTGGCGGGACCCCTGAGCCCAGAGACTTTATAGGACTATTTCTCAATATAAAACCTCTAGCCTCACGTAGGAGGGGAGAGGTGGTGATCTGGCTATACGGGGGTCGGGGGCGTGTGGAAAATCTGAACACTCCTTTTACAGACTTCCAACCGATCCCTTGATTTCAATTACAGGCCGCACCGCCTCCTGCTTTCTGTGGGACTGATGCCTCTAAGTTCTGATTTCCCCCTCAGGTTCTTATACGCACACAGGCTCATTTCTAATCAGTGTCTCTCTCAGAAGAGGTTGGGCCTCATCTTCCTCAAGTCTGCTAAGTCTGTTACCATGCTTTTTACTGCCATTTCCCGCAACTGTGTTCACCTCTCTTATCCACTTATTCTTTTGGGTTCTTTTTCTCCTTATGCATTTTCACTTTTAAAAAAATTTCACTTTTACTGTCCTTTCAGTGGGGTTTGGGGAGGGAATAGGGATAAAAACAGGTCTGCAATCTTTAACCACTGTTAATCAACACCTGCCTTGCCCGCGTAACAGGGGAGGCCGCTGAGGCGCAGGCGGGCTGAAGGGGGTGCAGGAGGCCTCACAGCAGGTTAGTGGCGGAGTCAGGAAAGGAACCCAGATCTGCACACTCCCCTGTCAGATAGTTTTCCATTATTTGGCCCCCGCCAGGTACCCAAAATTAAGGCCAGTTTAAGAATACAAGAGTGAAAAAACTATTTGAAATTTGTTACAAACTACAGGTCTCAAATATTAACATTGCTGGTGGTGAAGAAATAACAAAACCCCAATTCTTAAAACCAATCAAATAGCTTAAAGTTAAGTTAAGGAACAAAAGTAGTTTGGGGTATTCTTACTAATCTCTAAGTGCTTGAATTCAACATAAAGATATTTTACATGGTTTCATGAATTGTCTTTGTCCCTTTACTTTGGTTAACTTTTGAAATAAATGCATAGGATTTTATTTTAAATCACAAAAGCCTTGTTTGCTTTTAATAAAGTACTGAATAAAGATTAAGATATCTACAAATAGTAAATTGTGATACTCCTAAAGACCTCCCTCAAACTCTTTATAAAAGGATAACCTTAAGCACTCTTTAAATATAAAAGTCCAGGCACTGGTTATTTATAAGCAACACTTTTATCTTCAGACACTGGCACTGATTGTGGCTTTTACAGTTCTCTCAACTTTGCACTGGGAAATGGATGGTTAACTCTCTTCCCTCTTTCTCTAAGACTGAAAGAATCTGCGAAAGCAGCAGACCAGGCCTAGGAGATCACGTTACTCTGGGGGTGGGGGGGCGGGGGAGGCAGCTGGAGGGGAGCGTAGCAAGAAGGGCTAGAAGGGAAAGAAAACAAGTTGTCAGAGCCTCCCCAGAGCGGGAGACCCCGCGGGGTTAGGAGGCACTCCCGTGTTTACCCGAGTTATCTCTGGGGCAGCTGGAATGGGCTGCAAAGGTCTGGGCTCCCTGGCGTTTAAGAACCTCCCAGCAGCCTAGAGCTGAAAACCTGGAAATGCAGCCTCGAGGAGCATGAGTGCTTGCTCCTTCAAAACATTCAGTGCCCATTCCTGTTGTCAAGGTTTTAAACACATACAAAGAACGAATGGATCTAGGAGGTTTCTTGCCCACACGCACTAGAAGCTCTGCTGTCCTTAGGGGAGCAGTGACGCCTCTGAAGGACACGGCGCTGCTCTTCTTCCCCCTGAAGCAGCAGGCCGGGCACACTGATCCCACAGCAGCCCCAGACGGAGAGCAATGGCTGCGGTGACCGCTGGGGAAGCTGCTCGTTGAGGGGCTGTTCTGACATCAGGAGGAAACAGCCACTTGAAAAGAAAACTACACAACAGAGTTCTGCTTTCAAAGCTGTCCCTTCTTTTGTCACCCTTCCTACCAGCTGGTACATAAAATCTACATTCAGTGCAGCAACTCCAAAATCAGATCTCATCACTGAGTTATTTTCACATTCCCTGAGCAATAATAATTTATATTTATGGCTACTTCACCATGAAGGACTTTCTAGTGTGATTCTAAAAACATAGTAAGAGTGCACTGGTTGGTGTGGCTCGGTTGGTTGGAGCGTTGTCCTGTAAATCGAAAAGTCCCAGGTTTGATTCCTGGTCAGGGCACATGCCTAAGTTGCAGGTTCAGTCCCTGAAACCAACAGATGTTTCTCTCTCTCTCTACCCTCCACCAACTGCCCGCACGCTCGCTCGCTCCCTCCCTCCCCTTCTCTCTAAAATCAATTAAAAAAAACATGCTGTGAAGTGACAGAAGCCAGTTACAAAAGAGCACATATTGTATGATTCCACTGATATGAAATGTGCAGAAAAGGCAAATCTATAGAAAAATGGAAAATTTTTCTGCAAAGCTGCAGAAGGGATCTTTTTCAGATGATGCAAATGTTCTAGAAATGGATTGTGGTGATAGCTGTACACTCTATAAATTTACTAGAAATCACTGAATTGTATGCTAAAAAATTTTATAGATTACAATTATACCACAAAAAAACTGTTAATAAAAAAAGGGAGAAAGCAATGGTTCCGATACCTTTTCTTAACTGGATGTCACCCAAAGGATGAGGCCAAGGATTGGAAATGCAGCCAGCCCGTCTGCTCAGTTCCATGCTGTGGGACACGCTATGTTGCTGCTGGCCTGTGGCATCTTATTCAAGGGCACTTTAATGAGAGCCACGTCCACTTCCAGAGAACGAACATGAAAAGATACCACTCCCCCCAGCTCTGACACCTCCCCGGACTCCCAGCACGATTCCTGGCCACAGAGGAGGTGTAAGAGGACTGTGTACACCCAACTAAGATGACCATGACCTGGGAGTGGGCAGAGGCGCTCAGGTTGATTGAAAGAGAGACGTCAGAGCGAGCCAGCAACGTGGCACATTGAGGGCGGAGACGCACAGAAACTCAGCTCTGTTCGGAGGCGCCACCTGGACTCTGGCTCCAGCAGCTGCGTGGCTTTCTCCGAGGCCCGCAGGGCTGCGGGCGGACAGTTCCCAGGCCTCCACCTTGACTCCACGCCCGTCTTCTGAACAACACAGTCCCAACCGCTAAACCTCTCATAGGAACGGACTGTCACGGTAAATCAGACAGACTGTTGCGGAAAGTTAGTTGAGATTAAAACGTTAAGAAAAGTATTTACGATGTATTGTAGAAAAATTTCTTGGTGCTAAACATGTTTCCAAAGTGCTGGGAGGAGGAGAAGTAGCTAAGTAAATACTGGAACTAATTAACAATAAATATTTCATGAGTCTTCTGATCAACAAAGGATTCACAAAGTTAATCAGTCAATAATGCTCAGCGCCCTCCAGGTTTTGCCTGTACCTCTTCTCATCTGATCTTCGAAACCACCCACGCGAAGCGGGAGGAATGGCTCCACAGCCCCAGTGGCACTGCAGTGGCTGAAGCTCAGGGAGGGGGACTCCCACAAGGAGAGGGATGGGGGGCGGGAGGGCAGGCACCCTCCGAAGCTGAGGTCCCGTCAAGGACGCCGTGTGCCTGGTGTGACAGGCCCACAGCACGCACTCCTGGCGCAACAGAGGCCGCACCGAAGCAGCACGGGAAACAGCTCCTGCTTTGAGAAGAATGAGGTCTTTCTCTTTACTGCTTGGGCTCGTCTGACTGGTACACCTCTCATAAAACTCTCTGACTTGGCATCGCTTGCCAAAGATCTGACGTGCCATCAGAGATCTGAGAATGGCCCGTTCGCTCAGGAAACATTATAGAGCAGCTGTGATGAAGATGATGAAAAGGAAGACGACACTTCTGGGCCCCCAGGGATGCAGTCTTAAGAGAGAGGGTTGGGAAGGAGGGAGAAGCAGACACTGAAAGAGAATTACAAGGGTGAGAAAAATCTGGTAATGAGCATATGCACACAGCTTCAGGAGCCCAGAAGAAGTGGCCAGTTCTGCCTCGAGACGCCAGGAAAGACTTCCGGTGGAGAACCGGTAGTGCAGAAACTGCAAGAGTCTTCCTTTCCACCATTTCCCTTTCAGAGCTTAGAAATCAATTTAAAACATATGAGTAGCTCACACATATGTGCTAAATTGATGTCTCACAAAGGTGCAAAGGCAAATTCAAAGGAGTCTTTGGAACAACTGGTGCTGAAACATTGGACATCCATACGCAAAATGATAACTCTCCATCAATGTCTGCACCACATACAAAATTTAATGCAAAATAGATTATAGGTCTAAATGTTAAGTAAAATTTATAAAACTCCTAGAAGAAAATGGAAGAAAGTCTTTGTGACCTTCGGTTAGGTAAAGATTTTTTACAGTAGAAACTAAGAAACTGGACTTCATCAAAATGAAAGCCTGCTCATCTAAAGACACTATTAAGATGATTAAGTCAAAGACAGAGAGAAAATACTAAGTGTTGGAAAGAGTGTGGAGCAACTGGTGTGAATGCAAATTGGCATGAACTGCCGGTGGGAAATGCAGAATACTACATTCACTTTGTAAAGGTATTTGGCAGTTTGTCATAAAGTCAAGCATACATTTAACACATGACCCAGCAAATACATTCCAAATTATTTACCCAAGAGAAATAAAAACTTATGCCCACACAAAAACCTATATGTGGACTTTACGGTGGCTGTACCTCTTGATGATATTCAAAATCATCAAAAACTGGAGACAACTCCAACGTCCTTCAACAGCTGAACGGACACACAACACGCTGTGGCACCTACACAATGGAACGCGACCGGTAACAGAAAGGAACGAACCATGCAGATTACATGGTACTTTATCCAGGAGTGTAATTCCTAGATCATATGATAGTTTTATTTTTAACTTTTGAGGATACTCCATATACTGTTTTCCAAAGTGGCTGCACCAGTTCTTTGAGAAGAGCAATAAAACTGATAAACCTCTAGCCAGACTAATCAGGAAAAAATAGAGAAGATAAAAACTGTAATATCCAGAATGAAAGAGATGATTTCACATAGATTCTATAGATATTAAAAATGTAACAGGCGAATTAACCAGCCTGGGAGGAACAAAGTCCTTGGGAGACTCAAAGTACTAAAGCTCACTCATGAAGAAGCAAGACAACCTGAGTAGCCATAAATCTATTAAAGAAATTAAATTTGTAATTAAAAACCTCCCCGCAAAGAAATTTCTAGACCCACATGGCTTCACTGGAAAATCCTACCAAACATTTAAGGTGAAAATAATATGAAGTCTATGCAACCTTTCCAAAAAGGAGAAAAGGAAATTCTATAGATTAATTCATCATAAATAATTATCTTGTAATTTGTATACCGAAGAAATATCTAGTAGAGAAAAACAGTACAGAACTTCCATAAATAAGGGAAAAAATTAAACTGTCAGCGCTTCTACTTTTCCCTTGCTGAATTTGTAACTCAAAAGAAAAAGTTTAAATGTGTGTTTGGGTAATATTCTGGGTTCCAATACTTAAATCTTAGTAGATCCAAGAATCTTAACAATCTTTTTAGTTATATGACAATAGTAGGCTTACTTATATTAAAATATTCATATAATATTCCTGATAATAAGATGATTCTTAGGCTATAAACAAGAGTAAAAATTAGCTTAAAACACCCCTATGCTTCTTTCTGATTATATTGATCATGAAAAATAATGTTATAACATTATACATGTTACATACATTTTTCACAATAAAAATATTTGTGATGTAAAAAACATTTAATGATAATCATTAAATCAATAGAAGATTTGGATTTAATTTCTCATGATTTAAACCTTCTAAATTAACTATAGCCCTGACTGGTGTGGCTTGGTTGGTTGGGCATCGTCCTGCAAAGCAAAGGGTTGGCGGTTCAGTTCTCGGTCAGAGCATGTGTCTGGGTTGCGGGCTCAGTCCCCAGCTGGGGTGCATTCGACAAGCAACTAATCAATGTCCATGCTTCTCTCTTGCACCAATGTTTCTCTCCCTCTCTTTCTCCCTCTTTCCCCTCTCTCTAAATAAATAAAATCTTTTAAATTAACTATGAGGAAGGACCCCCAAGTAAAAACCAGAATTACCTTCTGGAGGGCAGGCCCCTTGTAGTATAGACTTCCCCTGCTAGGTGAGTGTGCTAGGAACCAACTATATCAGTGGACCAGCTGGCATTGTTGTGAGAGGCTGTGTTTGGCTTCAGTGAATTTTTATGAAGACTCTTTCAACACGTTTGCCCATTTCATGATGGGTGATTTACGAGTGCACCTGCCCACACCATGCTGAGTGTCCAGCAGTTTTTGACCAAAAATGGCATAACCCCTGTACTCCACTCTCCCTGTTCACCCTATCTCTCCCCAAGTGATTTCTTTTGTTTGTTCCCCTGGGTGAAAAAAGTCCCCAAGTGGGAACATTTTGCCAAAGTGGAAGAGGTGAGACAAAAAATGGCAGAAACACTAAAAGGCATCAAAACCGATGCATTCAAAAACTGTTTTGAGCAGTGGAAAAAAGTCTCAATAGGTGTATTTCATCAAACAGAGAGGGCTTTGAAGGTGACTGAAGTTTAAACATGTAAGAATAAATACACGATATTTTATAAATAAATTGATTTTTGGGGCCCCCTTGTATATTATTAGCTCTATGAATTCGGTAAGATCTCATTGTTTCCACAAGTTGTTTACATTTACAAAAATATATGACTATTTAATTTAAAACTTAAAGTATCTTTTTGAGATGATTTAATCTCATTAAGTCTTATAAAGTTTACACTCATAGAGATCTGACATGTCGGCCTAATTCTTTCCCGCTACCGTCCCCGTCACCCTTCACGTACCTCAGAGGCGGGACTCACAGAGGCGGGGCTCACGCTCACCCTGAACCTCACAAAAGCGAGCCTCTCCCCTCTGGGAGGACAAACGCACTCTCCACGGCCCCTCAGACCCAGCCTTACGACTCTCCCCACTTTATCCGTACTGCTACTAAGACGGAAACATAAGGCTACAGAAGGGGCCCTAGGGTTTCTCTGAACTGATGTGCGTCATGTGGGGCGCACGTGTAGAGACAATCTTTGTTTAACCGCCTTGTTTCTTCCATCCCCCTCCTATTCTTAAAGAATTCATTGCTCCTGTGGGGAATGGTGTGAAGAACAAAGTCAAGAAAGGGTTGGTAGGAAACAGGAAGGCACAGGTACCTTATTTCATCCAGATAACAAACAGTCAAAGAGTTACAGAATTTTCAAGAAATAGAAAAAGCATGCTAGGAAATACCAATTAATCTCATCACCTGCCTCCTCTGTGTTTTCACTATCATCAGTAGTGAGAAAAGGCTTGGTGATCACTCTTGATTCTTAGACACTACAAGTCCACATTTATTTTTTACTGGGACACAAGCCTCCTACACCTTGTCCCTTATCTGCCTCTTCTGATTGTTCCAATTACACATTTAGCAATTTTAGATTAACCTAACAGGAATATGTTACAGATTCCATTGCGAGCAATAACTTAGTAACAATCATTAATATGCCTTTTGTAAGCCCAGGCTGGTGTGGCTCAAGGGACTGAGTGCCAGTCGGCGAACCAAAAGGTCACTGGTTCGATTCCTAGTCAGAGCATATGCCTGGGTTGCAGGCCAAGTCCCCAGCTGGGGGTGTTGGAGAGGTGAACAATCAATGTACCTCTCGCACACTGATGTTTCTCTTCCTCTCGTTCTCCCTCCCTTCCCCACTTTCTAAAAATTTAAAAAAAAACACCACCTTTTTTAAGACCTGCACTTATTCGGTCCAACAAGTCTTCTCTGCCCTTTATTAATAATGTCTACAAAGTAAATTAAATTGTACTCTGAGAAGCAGAACATCCACTTTTATATATAGGTATAGGATAAAATGTTTTCAAAGTGAAACCTACAAAAAAAGTCCTTAAACATTCACGAAGCCAGGATATTCAACAAACAATAGTGGTTACTAGTGAGGGGAGGTGATCAAGAGAAAGAAAAGCTTACTCATTTTAAAATGATGAATAAATACTACCTTTTATATCAGAACAATTACAACCAAAAATTATTCATCAGAATAAGAATTAAAAGCTAACCATTTGTCTACTGAAAGCTTCCGGAAGCAGTAACAATTCCGACTAGCTGAAGAAATAAAAATCATCAAAGGAGGTGGGGAAAGGAGAGAAAAGAAGGAAAAAGAGACAAAGGCTCCAGTACTTGCGTCCTGATGCAGTGTTTGAGCTGGAGAACAGTCCACATTTCTTGGCAACAGAGATTCGCTCCTGGAATCACAAACACACCAGTCCTGGGAGTGGAAGAATACCCTGTGTTCTTTCATTGCCAAACTATGGCTATGTGGAAAATGCCTGAAATAACTGTCAAACACAAATAATGAAAATCTTGGCAACAAAGATTTAAATGTTATCAAGCACGCCATTGAATGTTGAGTAGTCATCGTCCAATACTTAATAAATATGGACTTAAAGTATGTAGAGCACCCAGAACAGTGCCTGACATAGCGATGAGTAATGTAAGTGGCTTGCTATTATCATCATACTACATTCCAGGTGAAAAGCATTCACTGATTCATTCATTCGCTCAATAAGTTTCTATTAAACATCTACTATGTGCCAGGTAGTACATATGTGCAGAGTTGATAAAGCACAAGATGGAAGAGACTTCCGATCAACATGGAGGCATAGGTAAACATGGCTCGCCTCCTCATGCAACCACATCAAAACTACAACCAAATTACAGACCAACGATCACTTAGAATCATCTGAAATCCAGTTGAATAGAAGTCCGAAAACTACGGAACTAAAGAAACCACATCCATCCAGAAGGGTGGGGGATGTGGGGATGCAGAGACACAGAGATGTGGAACGGGCAGGTGCCCACACCCACGTGTGGTGGATAAAAACTCAGGAGGAATATCTCAGGAACGAGGGGTCCCAGCCCCACAGCAGGGCCCCCGGCCCAGGGTTCCAGTGCCAGGAAGATAAACCCCCATAACTTCTGGCTATAAAAAGCAGCAGGATTTGAGTCAGTGAAAACTACTACTCAACACCCTGGCAGTTCATCTTAAAGTGCCCACGCCTGACTTACACAGATGCACTCCCTCTGAGCTCCAGCACTCCGGGGTAGCAGCTTGAAGGGCACCAGTAGCATACTGGGAGGAACTGAAGTGTCTGGCATCAGGCAAGAGCTAGGGGACAGCTCTCTCCCAGACAGAAATGTAGGCAGAGGCCACTGTGCCTTTTCTGAACCCTCCTCCCCGAAGAGAGCCACAGAACAGGCAGGTGGAAGGCATTTCTGAGACTCTATCAACCTGGCTTCCAGTGTTTGCCCTACCCTGGCATTTACCTGAGGCTCCGCCCCACTCAACTTATGGCCCACCTCCAGCTCTCCCGCCTCCCACCTGGCACTAGCAGCAGCCAGCTTTGGATCATACTTTGGCTCTACCTGGGAACCTCCAAGCCCAGCACAAGTAGCAGCCACGTGCAGATTGCTTCATCGCTCATGCTGGGTGGCCCTGGGCAGAACGCAGATGGTGGCTACCCTGACCTCTGCCACCCGGGAACCCCCAGAGCCTGTGCACCCACTGGACAGCTACAGACCATGTCAGAGCACAGCCACTCTGCCCCTGCACAGCTGATTCTCATGGCGGGCGGAAGCTGGTGGTCAGTGGTCACAGCCAGTCCTTGCAGCTGACTGGCCTGGATAAATCCCTAGCATTGACCTGCCAACAGCAATCAAGGCTCAACTACAAGAGGAGTGTGTACTCAGCCCACATGGAGGGTGCACCTCGAGTACTCAGCTTGGGTGACAGGGGAGGCTGTGCCACTGGACCCTACAGGCCACACTGCCAAGACAAGGAGTCCTAGCAGCTCTATCTAATACACAGAAACATACACAGGGAGGCTGCCAACATGAGGAAACAAAGAAACATGGCCCGAATGAAAGAAAATATCGAAATTCTAGAAAAACAACTAAAGAAAATGGAGATGAGCAATCTATCAGATGCAGAATTCAAAACACTGGTCACAAGAATGCTCAAGGAGCTCAGTGAGTACTTTAACAGCATAAAAAAGAGCCAGGCAGAAGTGAAGGGTATACTAATGGAAACAAACAATTTACAGGGAATCAACAGTAGAGTGGATGAAGCTGAGAATTAAATCAATGATGTGGAACATAAGGAAACAAAAAACAACCAAGCAGAACAAGAAGAATAAAGAATCCAAAAAAAACCCAACAATAATGAGTCTCTGGGGCGACTTGGAGTGTTCCAACACTCACATTATGGGGTGCCAGAAGGAGAAGAAAAAGAGCAAAAAATTGGAAATCTGTTTGAAAATATAATGAAAGAAAACTTCTCAGATTTGATGAAGAAAACAGACATGCAAGTCCAGGAAACATAGAGAATCTCAAACAAGAGGGATGCAAATAAATCCACACCAAGACGCATCATAATTAAAATGCCAGAGGCTAAAGATAAAGAGAGACTCTTAAAAGCAGCAAGAGGAAAGCAGGCAGTTCCCTGCAGGGGAGTTCCCATAAGACTGTCAGCTGATTTCTCAAAAGAAACTTTGTAGGCAAGAAGGGATTGGCAAGAAATATTTGAAGTCATGAAAAGCAGGGACGTACAGCCAAGATTGCTCTACCCAGCAAAGCTATCATTTAGAATCAGAGGGCAGATAAAGGGCTTCCCAGACAAGAAAAAAAAAGAAAGGAGTTCATCATTACCAAACCATTATTATATGAAATGTTAAAGGAACTTACTTAAGAAAAAAAAGATCAATATTATGAATGATAAAATGGCAATAAACACATATCTATCAACAACTGAATCTAAAAAAACGAACTCAGCAAACACAAAGGACACAGACAGAATCACGGATACGGAGAGCATTTTGATGGTCGGCAGACAGGAGGGGGATGTGGGGGAATGAGTGAAGAGGTGAGGGGCGTAAGGAGTACAAAAGGTAGTTACAGAACAGCCATGGGGATGTAAAGGACAGCACAGGAAATGGAGCAGCCAAAGAACTTATATCATGATCCACGGACATGAACAATGGTGGGGGGACTGCCTGAGGGGAATGGAGGTCAGTGGTTGGTGGGTGCACAGAGGGGAAAATCGGGACAACTGTAACAGCACAATAAAAAATATTAATAAAAAAAAGAAAGCACAAGATGAGCATAGTCTCTATGCTAAGGGAGCTTATGGTTGAGGAGGTGAGGGACATTAAACAAAGTATCACATTAATTAATGTATAATTATAAACTGAGATAAGTTCTCCAAAGACAAGAGTAAATCCTTTGACATAACTTAACAAAATTAAAATTTATATTAAAAAGTTCCTAATGAGTTGCATATGCTTTATAAATTCTTATTTTTAAAAGGTTCTCTCATTTAAAATTTAAAAAATAAAAATACAAAGTTGTTTCAGTTTAGTCAGAGTACAGAGACAGACTGCTTATTTTGTATTTCCATCTAGTCTTTCTTTTAATTTAATTTTAATACTGTGGTATCATACCTAAAATTAATATCCCATCTGAAAATATATGGATTACATAATTAGCCCAGCTGTGGCTTTTTAAGAATTTTTCATGCCTCACACCTGCCAAAATGGCTATTATTAATAAATCAGCAAACAACAAGTGCTGGTGAGGATGTGGGGAAAAGGGTACCCTAGTGCACTGCTGGTGGGAATGCAGACTGGTGCAGTCACTCTGGAAAAGAGTATGGACTTTCCTCACAAAATTAAAAATGGAAGCGCCTTCTGACCCAGTGATTCCACTGCTGGGAATATATCCAAAGAATCTCGAAACACCAATTCAAAAGCATATATGTACCCGCATGTTCACAGCAGTGTTATTTATAGTAGCCCATATTTGGAAACAGCCTAAGTGCCCGTCAGTAGATGAGTGGATAAAAAAGCCGTGGTACATTTACACAACGGAATAGTACACAGCAGTGAAAAAGGAATTCTTACCTTTGGCAACAGTGGAACTGGAGACTATTATGCTAAGTGAATAAGCCACAATGAAAGACCAATACCATACAATCTCACTTATAACTGGAATCAAAGGAACAAAACAAACAAATGAGCAAAGTATAATCAGACACACGGGAACATGGAACAGACTGATAGCTGTAAGAGGGGAGGGGGGAAGTCGGGACTGGTTGAAAGAAGGTGAAGGGACTAGACAAAGAACATGTATGGACATGAAAAGCTGTGTGGGGGTTGGCTGTGGGAGGTGGGGCTGGCGGGAGGTGGGCACAGGGGAAAACGAGTTAACAGTAATAGCATAAACAATGAAAAAAAAATTTTAAGAACTTTTCATGTTTACAAAGTAAAAGATACTCATTCTCTAATTTATCTGTTTTGTCAGTGGAGATTTCTTCATGGGTCCCTTAAAGGGGGAGTATACTTAAACAACAAAGGAAGCGGGTCAATTTTGCAAAATAAAGGTACCAGATTAAATAAATCTGTAAGGTACTGAATAATAATCAATATACCGTATCTGGATGCAATTCTATTCATAAGCATAATAACTTTAAGCAGAATTTTTGAATCTGTCATGCTCATGCACTTAGGAGAGCGCTGAAAAAACATTTTTAAAAATAAGAGCAAAGGAACAGCTACAAGGAACAGACTATTCTGAAACCATTTCCAGGAAGGTTTGTTTAAACAAAACGTATTAAGTGAAACCAGCTGCAATGAGGGTTGATGCCATCTGACTCGGAATTCTAAAACCAGCCACTTCATAGCGAGGACTTCTCAGTGGCCGCTAGCCACAGGTGGCAGGGCGAGGGGCGGCGCACCAAGGAGCAGAAGGCCCGGCTGTGGAGCACGCGGGCGCTCGTGAGGAACCCCTGTCCCTCCCTCACTGGTGCAACTAGCTTTCCGCTTCAAGCCACTGGACAAAGTGCTGAAGAAATGTGAAGGGGGTTGCTCTTTTGAGGGCACCAGGAGACAGGGACCTGTGCGGGTCAGCTGACGATGCTTCCACACAAACTGGTGACACACGACTCCACTATGCTCCCTACGCTCTACAGAGCTCTGAAACGCACACCTCTTTCCTTTCCGAAAACTAAATCAGATCTCAAGGAAAAAAAAAGGAGCCTGAACCATAACTAAGTTTTCATTATTTAAAATCATTTTCCTTTTTTGAAACTTTTATTTTCTTACTGCTTTTCTTTTTTAAAGAGCTTGAAAGCAGGGAGCGAGAGAAGGAAACATAGATTTGTCATTCCTTGGTGTATCGGGACGACGCTCTAATTAACTGAGCTACCCAGCCAGTGCTAAAATAATTTTCCTTAACTTACAGCAAAAGCACAAAAAATAGCTTGCTTGCTTCTTTGAAGACTTCCTAGTGGCGACATATCTGGGAACCCTTGGTGAAGTCATGTGACGCAGTCAGAACCAGTCACCCGCTTTTAAAGTGTTTCCCAGTGATCACCGGTACTGCCAATAGGGCTGTAATCAAAACAATGCAGTGCAGAAACGCAGCCATTAATCATTTTATTTTGGAAACCAATTAGGGGATGATGAAAGAAGAAAAAACAGTGATTCATTTATTTTGATGAAATCTGGCCTTCAAAAGATAGAATGGGCCAGGAAATACACTTTTTTTTTTAATGTTCTAAGAAGGTATCTTAAATTTGACCTTTAAAAAAAATTCTTTCCAAGCTCACTAAATGAACAAAATAAATCAGCTAGTTTATGAACTTGACTAAGACTTATTCCACTAACTTATGGATGCAAGCTTGAAGGTTAAAAAAATATATATGACTGAAGGGCAGTCACAAACTTTACAGTTTGAAGCACCTAAATCAACAAGATGGCAATGTACCATGATCCAATGTCATCGGCAGGATAATGATGGATTAGTTCTGAAACTCTGCTCACCAGCTGGACTTACCTGTTTTAAAAAGCAGGCAAAGCTCAGTACTAAAAACTCAAGTCAAAGAATGCATTTCATAACACAGCTTGCATGACCTCAAGTTATTTCTCAGAAGACATAGTCCTAAATTTCTAAAATTTCTAAATTGAATGGAGAGGATCAGATCAACAATGTCCTGAAAGGTACAAGGGGCATTCCGATCATAGGAGATCTCAGCCAGCCTGGACACCACTAGTGAACTGTCTGGGTTTCACAATACTTACGGAAAACAAAGCGGGTAAGAGCTAAGTAATTGGAGGATTTGGGGAAATTTAGGGCAAAATAAATCTATGGAGAAAACTTTTGGAAAAATCCATCAATATTGATAGGAACACCAAAAAGAAGCGAATTCCATAGGACTCTTGCTGGCTGGTTAAGCAGCGCCGCACCGTGTCCTGGCCAGCGTGGCTCAGTCGGCCAGAGCGTCATCGTGTGTGCTAGAAGGCTGCGGGCTCAGTTCCCGGTCAGGGCGCATATGGGAGGCGACCAATTGATGTTTCTCTCTCACATTGATGTCTGTTGATCTGTCTGTCTCTACCCCTCTCCCTCCCTCTCTCTAAAAGCAATGAAAAAATGCCCTCAGGTGAGGATAAAAAATAAAATCAGGCATTGTTCCTTAGCAACACTTGTAAGCCATGCCGAGACAAGATGGTATTATTAGTGGAGAGCATCTGATTAGAAATCAGAGAGAAGTCATGAGGTCTAGTCCCAGGATGCTGCCACTTTCTAACTTCATGACCGCAAGCAAGTCACTTAACCTCTCCAAGCCGACAGGCTTTATCCATACAGTCAGGATACAGCCTGCCATCCCCTATGATACCAAACGAAGTGATGTCGAATGACCAATGTTGTCCAGAACAAACACTGAACCATCTGTTAAAGCGCCCTACTCAACATTGTTCACACATCTTAAACCTTCTCATACCCTCCCCCGGCTTCCACTCCTTGTGCCAGCCAAGGCCCCCCACGTCAGAAATCGTATTCGACATGACTACTGGCCTGTTACAGAGAAAGGGGTACATGCAGAAAACTGGGAGAACAAAGAACCTCATGGGGGACCAACGGAGGCAGGAAACAGCTGATGAGAACTGGAAAGGAGAGAAAAAGATCAAGATGACAAACGGGAAAAGGAAAGTTGTCACATTCCTGGCAACACACAGAGGTTAGGTTTCAGTTACTTGTACCTTAGGTGACCATGTAGCCTCTTGAAGGGCAGAAAGTACAGTCCTCAGCTGGAGCAACACCTCAGCGCCAGGAGAAAGGACGAACGACGCGCGAGCAATGGGGAGCTTAGAGCAAGTTCCAGAGGCTGTCAAGGCCCAGCCTGGGCAACTGCGTGTCCTGGCAAGGGGAGGGCTTCCCTCAGAAGGGGGCCTGAGGCCCCAGGCCTGCCTCCTGGGTGGAAATGCTCTTTTGTTTTCAACTTTATTACGCCCACTCTGTCCAGCTGGAAGAAAGATGGTGTGGGTTTAAGTCCAGGCTCAGTTCTAAACCAACTGGGATCTTCAGGCCAGTTAATCCAGCTCTCTTGGTCTATTTAATGTCTTCCTGAATGTTAAGCCTTCTCTCTCGGGATCATCTCCCTTCTTGAAATACATTCTTGAGAAGGTCTTTTGGTGATGTGTTCTTAGGGATAAGTTCCTTTTGGTTTTCTTTCTCTGAAAATGTCATTTCATTCTCATTCTTGAAAGACACTTTCGCAGCTATACAATTCTAGGTTAGCAGTTACTTTCTCTGCCTTCTTTGAAAATACTCTTCTGCTGTTCCCAGCACTTCTGCTCTTGGTGGAGAAGAGCCAGCTGTCTGTCACCCTAATTGCTGTTCCTTTGCAGGTAATCTGTCTTTTCTCTCTAGCTATTTTAAGAATCTTTTCTGTCTTTGATGTTCTATTGGTTCACTATATACTTAGATTTAGAACATGGATTTCTTTACTTTCCTTTTCTTTTTGACTGCTTTGGAATTTGACGGCTTCCTGAACCTGAAAATTTTTGTTTCTCTACCACCCTTAGAACCAAGGAGAAGAAAGGCTCCTATTTTAGATTCCAGAAGGTAAAGGACTCCAGTTCTCCCCACAGGGTAAGGCGTCTGAAGGCTCACCCACCCAGGCATGTACCCACCCAGTGCCTAACTACCACATTCTAGATACCCAGGACCCCACCCAATCAGCTCCACCTCCACATTCAGGGCTGGCACAGGCCTCTTTCCCAGGTGCACTCTAAACGCAGAACGTACCAGCAGTCCGGGCACAGGCCACAGGTGTCCCCTAGTGGCATGGTTGTGAGAAGCGTGAATGTGAAGGCTGAAATGTCTATAAATGTAGCATAAGGCCCCTCACAGCAAGAATAAAGCCGGGGAAAGAAAGAAAGAGCAGATAAGGCCACAGGCCAGGGTCTGGCTCAGTCTGTGCCACTATAGGCCAGTGCAAAACTCCGTAGAATTCAAGAACTCTAAATTTAAATCTGGCTTTCTGGGTCACTATGAAGGTATATCTGTCAAGGTCAAAGTAAAGAATACATTTTGTTTAAGTCTCTTACACTTGTACTCCTAAATATTTAAACAAATGGTTTGCAGGTCTTCCCTTATGCTGTTGCGCTAACGTCCACAAATGACAGGGGGAGGCCTGATGCTGATGGGTTATGAAACTGCTCACCATTCTCTCTTTCAATGCCGTCTCCTTGCCGTTCTTTGTGGCATCTGCTTCTGAAACTCCAACTAAACGTTAGCTGTGCTTTCTCACTATATACTCTGTTTCTTAACCTCTCATATTTTCCATCTCTTTGTCTATCTAAGCTGCAGCCTGCGTTACTTCTTCAGATTTATTGTCTAATTCACAAATTCTCTCTTCAGCTACATCTATTCTGATCTTCGACCCCTTGTGAATTTTTGTATTTCAATGATTATGCTATCTTTGTTTTTTTTTTTTAAAAAAATGTTCCTGTTCATTTTTGATGGTATCATTTTCTGTACTCATATTTTCAACTCCCTCGTTTGTTTTCTCAAAAGTGCTAAGGAACTTATGTTCTATACCGAATGCTTCCAATATCTGAAATCTTTAGAAGTCAGGATTCATGATTATTTCTACTCACTCTTAATCATGATAACTTGTTTCTGTGTGTGTGTGTGTGTGTGTGTGTGTGTGTGTGTGTGTGTTTCTGTCAGTCTGTTTCCTTTTTTGGTGTGTTCATGTTGGTTAGAATAATCTATAGAAACTCCTTCACTCCAGAAAAGAATTCAGTGTATCAAGTGCCCAGGGATACTAAAAACCCAGGTCCACTTTAAGTCAAGGTTTCCAATTTGCAGTTATTGGGGGTACACAAAAGTATAAAATAACTTTTCAACCTGGTCAGTAGCCACAAGCACTCATGCAACGTTTTTTCTCTGCCTTCCACCCAAAGCCAGAGGTGGAAGGGGTGGCTTCTCTCGCAGTGCGCTACCGCGAGAGGTGTTTCTCCCCTAGGCCCCCTCCTCTCTGAGACTGTAGCCTCTCTGAAGGCTCGGCTTTGCTAGAAACGACCTTGAATCAGTGACCCTTTCTCTACCCCGAGAGAGCCTGTCACAGGGACACTACCCCCCTCCCACAGCTACACTCCCACGATGCGCGCTCTACTCCAAGATCAAGCAACGGATGCTTCATCTTGGGGTAAAGTTTTACGAGCAGCAGATTACTTTCACGGTCACAGAATGTCTTCCAATAATTTGCTTTTTTAATTGAAAGAGAAAAATTAGCAAGTATCCAATGGAGGAAGCAGAATCTGATAATATGGAGAAACTTGAATCTAATAATAAGGAAACACCAAACAAACTAAAATTTAAAAGCATTCTATAAAATAACTGGCCTACATTCTTTTAACATATCAATGTTATATGAATCAGAAATACTGAGGAACAGTTGCAGATTACAGGATATTAAAGAACATTACAAAGTAATGCAATCCATGAGCCTGGACTGAATCCTACACTTGAGGAAAAGGGCGATGCTATGAAGGGCATTGCTGGGACAACTGAGGAAACCGGAATATGAACTGTGCATTAAGTACAAATGTTCTCATTAAACTTAAGTTCCCTCAAATTGATAATTACGCTGCAGTTAAGTATGAGAATATCCTTGTTCTAAGGAAATAAACTCAAAGCATTAAGAGATAATGGGGCAAAATTTTATAATATAACTTACTCAGAAAAAGGAATTTTATATCCATACACACATGTGGGGGTGGATAACAAAGAAAATACATTGTGGCAAAATGTGAAAAATTGATGAATCTAAGTAAAGGGCACGTGGGAATTCTCTGCACTGTTCTTGTAAATTTTTTGTTAAGTTTTGAAATTATTTACAAATACAAAGTAAAAAAAAAAAGCAGTGGTCAAATGTGAGCCAGTGTAGACATGAAAAACAGCATAAATGTACATATAGTTTGCGTTAGCAAAGGGCATTGGGCTGTGAGGAGCCCCAAATGCTGCCTGTGAGCTTCTGTTGAGGACCGGGTAGAGAAATACTAGAGAGCCCCACTCCTGCTTAAGACGCAGAACACTGTGGGGAGCACCACTCCTGGCGAAACCAGAAAAAGCCACGTAAATCTATAAATTGGATCTTGTCTTGAGCTAATCAGAGAGCTGAGGTCGCAAAGTAACCCAGTGAGCTGAATTCTAAAGACTGAGGGGTCCCTCCACGGAGAGACGGGACACGCAAACTGTGTGACCTTCCACAGCGCGCAGGAAGAAGCTGCTGTAAAACTAGGGAAGAGGAAACAGCTTCAATTTTAGCAAATTCTTAAGAAGCTGAGCGTGGCATCAAGCCCCTCGGAGCGCCAGACCCAAGGCCTGTCCGACATCGCCTGGAAGCTCTTTTCCATGGGCCTCTTCCAGGCAAGAAAGACTGGAGGCAGGGCCGGAGGCTGGGGAGAGCCGCCCTCTGTACTGGGCTGGGACAGAGCCTTGCCCACCTCCTGGACCCTTCTCTTACATTGTGCAATGAAAAAGCCTCGATCCAACGGGAGAAGGGTAAACACCCTTCCTGCTCCTGGGGCCCAGGTAAAGATACAAAGCAGAAATCAGCTCCCACTGAGGAGGAGGGGCACGCAGGAAATTCTTTCCAACCCGAGTCCCCCACCCCCAGCCGCCCACACACAGAGACATGCATATAGAAGGGTTTGGGTGCCAAAGAGGGTGAAAGTGCTGGAATGCTAAGCAAGCCCCACCTCTGAAGGCCGGGCACACGGGACAAGCCTAAGACTTAAGGTAAGAGAACCAAGAAACTCCCTGCCTCCTTCCATGAGTCTGGCTCCAAGTAAAAAGCAGCAGCAATTTACCACAAAGGTAATAATATAGGTAGGTTAAAAGTCAAAGGATGGAAAAAGATACACTATTCAAGCATTAGCAAAAGAAAGCAGATGTGGCTACCGGACAAAGCAGAGTTCAGAACAAGGAATATATTTTATCCATGGGTACGGAGGGGCCTTACATAATGATAAAGGGGTCCACTCAAAAAAGGCATTAACAATCCTAAATGTGTATCCACCTAGCAACAAATCTTTAAAACATAAGAAATAATAGAAATATGCCATAATTTGGGTTTTCTTTTAATTCTGACTAATCATTTCTTCCTTTTTCTTCCATCATTATTGGTCCGAATTAGCAGTTTTACTTATTAAATTCCTATTGATAGTAAGCTTTTAGAGCTAAACTTCAAAATATACAATATTTTCATTGTTGCACTGCTTCTGTTGGAAAGAAGAAGAAGGAAGGGGAAGAGGGGGAGGAGGGGAAAGAGGGGAGGGGGAGGAGGGGGAGGGGAGGAAGAGGAGGAGGAGAAACATTGTAATGCCTTCTCTCACAAGTTGGCAAGGCCGTTTGCTGAGGCAGGGAAGGGGGAGGAGGAACAGATGAGGAGCTCTAGACCCAGGAGAAGAGGCAGAAGGCCCAGCCCTGCCATCGGATCAGAGCAGGAAGCAAACAGTCAAACGAGCGTGTCATTCATTACCCACCCTTCCTCCCTGTAATTTGGAGGGAAGAGATGATGTATCCATCAAGGTCCAGTCCAGAGACAGAAACCACACCAGTCGTTAGAACAGGGAAAATTTGATATACAGAATTAACTAACAAGCTAGCTGCTAAGAGGGTTTTCTAACTGCGCGTTCTTAGAGTCTGCATTTGTGCATCCGGCACCCACTAACAACAGGGCCACGCTGGCTGGGAAAGCTGCCCACCTCTGCCCTGCGATCCCGGGCCGAACTCTGCGGCCCCTCCTCACCCGACTCTCGCTCACGGGCTCCTATGTCGCCCGCCCCACGTCAGGCCAGGTACCAGATAACGGGCGCTGAGGAAGAGCAAACAAGGAAAGAACTAAAGAACTTGGAGAGCCTCCTCTCCACCCCCAAAATGAGATTCAGGCCTCTTTGGAGAGGGCGCAGTGCCACAGGAACCCACGGCCTGCTAGCGGCAAAGACACTTGCCGGGAGTGATCTAGAGGCAGTCCGTGGAAGCGGCTTTCCACGTGTTGGAGAGACTGGTTGGAGGGTGTGCGCGGGCTGGTCCAGAGCGCAGCCTGCTGGGTGGTCTGTGGGGCAGCTGGGTGTTCCCGGGCACCCGGCACACCTGTCCACTGAAACCCACTCGCCACTGAAAATGAGCACACCGGAAACAGGAAAGGAGGCCCCCTCCTGCTATGGCCCCACAGTGTTCCTTCAAAACTCTCTCCTGACAAAGCGTAATGTTAAGCCAGCTGGCAAAGGAGGTTTAGATAGTCCAGATTCCAAGTCACAGAGCAGGACAAAGAAGAATAGGTTTGGAGATGAGAGCAATGAACTGGTAACTGGCACAGAGAGGGGAAAGGAGGGTAGGCTGGTAGAGACAGAGAAACATCAATGCAAGAGAAAAGCATCAGACTGGTGGCCTCCTGAATGTGCCCAGGCTGGGAACTGAACCCACCACTCTTCAGTTACAGGATGATGATCTAACCAACTGAGCCACACCAGTCAGGGCTGGGTGGCTATTTTCAACTTCACAGGAGTCTTCAGCTTCATGATGAACTTAATAGGCCATCTAGTTCATCCTAAATTCTCCAAATGGTTCATGTTTAAAATGTCACAGACTTGGGGACCCCATGTTGAACAATGTTATTGGATTCATTGATTTTCTCATGTCTGGTGACGGTGCTGGGGTGGTGCAAGACGATGTCCTTGCTGTTGGCTGTCGTGAGTCTACAGCCGATTTCCAGGAGGAAAGGGTTTGTACATAAAGAGCGAGAGGAGAGGGTGTGGATGTGCTGAGTTGATGAATCTAGGTGAGGGATATAGTGGGTGGTTCTTTGCACTGATTTTTTTCAACCTACATATTTTAAAGTTTTCATTTTAAAAAAATTAAGAAAATAGCCCTGGCTGGTGTGGCTCTGTGGATTGAGCACCAGCCTGAGAACTGAAAGGCTGCGGGTTCAATTCCCAGTCAGGGCACATGCCTGGGTTGCAGGTGGGGTTCCTGGTTGGGGGTGCGCAAGAGGCAACCACAGAGAGATGTTTCTCTCCCTTTCTCCCTCCCTTCCCCTCTCTCTAAAAATAAATAAATAAAATGTTAAAAAAAGAAAGAAAAGGAAAGGAAAGAATAATGCTCTTGACAAGTACAATCGATCCTTCTCAGCATCTGCAGGGAATGAAATCCCGCGACTTCTGAAGCTCACTAAGCTGCAGCCTCTCGGGGGGAAGTCACAGCCAGCACCTGAGAGGCAGCGCGCATCAGTGCGTTCCCTCCTGCAGTCCCTCGGCCGTCCCGCAAGGTGGACGTGTGTTACGGCCACTGGCATCGCACAGGAGTCACAGCCCAAGCTGCAGAGGGTAAGCCAGGACCTGTGGGGCCCCACTCAAGGCAGGGTACAGCGAGCATTTAAACCTGAGTAGACAGACTCTGGAGCCCACAGTCTGTACATGACTTCAAACCGGGGTCAAGACTCATTCTCAGTCATGACATCACTAGTAAATCACAGCAAGCATTTTCCAAAAGTGAATTAGAATAGAAAATATCACTGTACTCCACAATAAGGGTGTGTGTTAATCCTAAGCTTCAGACTTTCTTTCTACATATACACGCACGTGCGCGCGTGTCATAACAGAGTATGTATTCGTCATGCAGGTCGCGACGTCTGAAAGCCACTCTGTGCTGCCTCTTCCTCTGTCATTTCCTGCCCAGAAGCCTCACTGTGTAGGAGACTAGGAAAAAAAAGAGCAGCAGATTTAGATGGTTAAGGGAAAAATTCCACTGGGAATTCTCCAATCTCAACATAAGCCAAAATAATATACTTTGAGGACACACTAACAGATAATAATGCAGCTGGGAAATCTGCTAATATAAAAGACATTTTCAAGTAGGAATTTGGATAAGTCCCTTGATGTCTGTTATAGTCAGATGTTATCTGCAATTCTATTAAAAGACATCAATTTTAAAATCAGGCTGAAATAGTATATATGGTCAAAGGTTAAAATCAAATGAAAAGATTCTTCCCTGGTTATTCTTCTCCACTGAAAACCCCAATGCATATCAACACGACTAAAGGTCAAGAATGACCACGAGAAACACACTGACATTCCCTGGGAAGTCCGAAAGCAGCCTGGGGAGGAGGGCATGAATGGCAAGTCAGTGGCAGAGAATTATTTTAATGAGTCCCCCCAAACCAAGTACCTAACTGCATGTCCTATTTTGAAAGGTTATAGAGGAAAAGTGAAGGGGAAAAAAAAATCACTCCACATGTGTTTCAAGTCCTCCATTAAAGGAGGGTGTTCTGTGAATTAATCTTAACATTACCAAATGAAATCATAGGAAGCAAGTACTATGTCTTTAAATCCACAGCTATTTTTCATTCCAAGTTTCTGTTTGAGGCCGTTACTGCTCCCGCGGGACTGCGTTGACTCACTGCATCTTCAGAATGACGCAAGCGAGCTTCTCTGCACGACCTCAGAGCAGGCTGTGACCATGTCCGGGCAGAGGCTGCCCTCGGAGCCACCAGGCCCACCAGGTGCTCCCACTCGCAGAGGCGTAAGGCCAGGCAGGTAACGGGGACGTCTTCTCTTCATCTTCGATTTCATCACGGTCTGCTCACTTTTCTCCAACAGGTGGCCCACTGTTATCACAATCTTTTAACCTGCTCATCCTCTCTGGGACCTCATATCCGCCTTCACTGCCCCTCGGAGCCCAGCCTACTTTCTGGACTTCCTTGGTCATGTGGTAAGAAAAGAATGGAAACCAATGTAGTTCAGACTTCTCCAGTGCTGAGTATCCCACACATCTGGAGTCCCCCCCTCTAATCTATTGAAAAAAGAAAGCCTCCCTGTGGAGACGGGGAGAGTGACTTCGATAACCCACATCCTCCTACCCCTTTTCTAGAAATAATTCAGTGCTCTTGCCAGTCCTAGCAAAGACAATGTGCAACGGCTCCCCTCACCTCCTAAATGGGCCCCTCGGCATCCACCAAAGACGGTGAGCGTGGGTGGGTAACTGACGAGACTGGCGAGGGCAGACCATCCACCCAGTCATTCAAAGTGAACACCGTCGGCCTGTGGCACGCACCACGCTCCACGCAGGCCCTGGTGACAAGGCAGACTGACCACGACAGACAGCCCTTCCTGGCATGGAGCTCACAGTCCAGTGGAGGAGGGAGGCTTTAAATACTTGCTGCACTAACAGGGTTCACTGTAACTACAAAAAGCGCCAGCAAGAACGAATACAGGTGCCAAAGACTCTGACCGAGACTCTGCGAGAGTGACGTGTACAGTAAGATGCGGAGGATGAGGCCCCATGAGCCAGGGAGAAGAGAGCATGAGATGGGGGAGGGAGGGGAACAATTCCCCCAGAAACGGCCAGTGGAGCCTGAAGCAAGGAAGGCCTGCTACAGCACTGATGGGGAGTGAGCAGGATCCCAAAACGCGCATCGCAAGGCTTCCTTTGGGAATGGGTCAGGTACAGAGAGCCCCCAGACCGCCTCCAATATGGGGAAAGCAAACAAGGCTACACACAGCGGCTCAACCTGAAACCAGGCACCTTCGGTGTGACCTGGCCCACCACATTTCCAAAAGGCCCCACAGTCTCCCTCCTAAAAGGGACAACCAAAAACCAGAGGATGAGCCAATGTAAACCGTGTCTGCTTTCTTAAAAGTAGTTCACATTTGTGGCTGACCGTTTTCACACAGTGTTCTTCTTGCGAACTCTCCAAACGGAAAAGGTGTCCATGGTGCCAGAGAGCAGAGTGGCCTATGTTCACACAAAAGCTGAACGGCCGTAACTGATGAACTGCTCATAATCAAGGTAAACATCAGATTTTGCCAGCACTCTCAAGATCAAATGCAACATCACCTTATTTCTATTTTATCCTTACCAAGCAAAACATTAGCCACCTAAAAGCATCAAGAGTCTGACCCTGTTTTAAACCCTAAGTAACCCCCCAGGAAATATTGCTCACATGGTATGTATATTGTTGTTTTCCTTGGGAACGGTCACAGTGGCTTCGCAGTGACAGTTCACTGTGAGACACACCGCTTCACACCATTTCACTACAGAAATGTGAAATAGCCCCCTCCCCACGCATAAAGGCCTTAAATAGTACAAGGTCCTCTCGTGACATGAAGTACTGTTGGGGACTAAACTCTTTAATGTATCTTGAGACCTCACAGGTGGTTTCAGAGGTGAGACTGCACTGCATTATGCTGTAAATCAGCAAGCTCTAACGTTAGGTAAAAAACGGGGAGGACAGCAAACAGGCAAAGACGGATGGAATTTTTATAGTAAACAACTCTGCCATTATGAATAATGGCTGTTCCTAAAATGTGCTGTTGCTTTTCCAGTATCTCTCTCTGTCTCCCTCTGTTGCTCTTCGTTACCATAACTACCGTTTGAATCATCTTAACAAACTGCATACGAATCTCCAGTGCTGTTATTACCACTCTGTCCCTCCATGTCGCTCCAGATCGGCTTTCCTTCACCTAGTAGCTGGTTAGGCCAAAGGCCAGGGGGCTGTTTTGTGAACAAATAATTAGCAATCAATTCTTAGATTTTTTTTTTTAAAGCCATAGTTCTCATCAATATATGATAATACTTAAACCTTGCTTAATCATAATTCTCAATTAACTAGAAAGGTTTTTTTCCTCCCTATTTACCACAAACTTTTCTCTTTTATTTTCAAAGAGAAAAATGACAGATTTTCAAAATACAAGGAACTTTTTAAAAATTCTAAACAAGCTCTAGGTGATACTGGGGGCTGGTATATATTTGGCTTGATGGCCTGTGTTTTCCTCATCCACAGTCATCCATGGTCATCAGAGGCATTGAAATGATGCCGGGGTGTCTGGGACGAGGTGGTGGACTGAGGGCATGTGCTATCCTGTCTCCTTCCTGTGACCCTTTCAGTTACAATAAAGGACTTTTAAAAAGTCTAAACCCATGACAATGAAGAAAAGAGAAAGGGAGTTGTCACCAGACAAGAAATTTCAACAAATGCCCGGCACCTGGAAGCGGAGGGGCGGCCTGGGGGAGCAGAGCGGGGAAGTAACACGGAGGAGTCTCACAGGAGCAGCGACAGCGGGTGCTGGCTCCCTTCGTGAAGATGGCAAGCGGGATGGAGAGTGGGAGGGAGGCATGAGGATTGTAAGTTTGTATATGAACGGCAGATGGCCAAGACTCACACCCGACCCCCCCTGCACACCCAGGTGTTTACCCCAAAGGAGGGATCTCCTCTGCAGGAACGAAAGAAAGTCTAGAAAATACGAATGCAGCGTGTCGCTGCCCTCTGAGGGGTTTTCTTGAGTCCCCTACTCATTACACCGGAAACATAACCAGACAATCTACAATCCCTCCCACATACAGAGAACTCCCAGTGAGCCTTCCTATGCCCACTTTCTTAAATATGGACAACCAGGATCACCAGACTTGGGAGGAAAAGCCTAGAACACCACAGAAAAAGACCAAGACAAATATTAATTCTGAAGGAAACAGACAATCCAGGAAACTAGACGCAATTTTTAAAACACCAAAAGAAAAAAAATACCAACACAATAAAAATTTAATAAAAATGAATGAGACATGGTTAAGAACAGCTTCCCAAACCTGTGTCTCCTTCCCGTCCGGACTGCTCCTTGCACGCGCCATACCTTGGGTAGGGGGACTCTGCCTCGCCATCATGATGCCCAGATGTTCTCTCTTGTCGCCTCCCGCCAAAGGCCACTCCCATGTTCCTCCCTGACCAATCCCACTGGTGACGAACCATCTCTCCTTCAGCCACTGTAATTCTTCTTTCCTATTAGTGTGAACCAAATAATGCCCAACACTTGTATTGAACGTTGGGGCGCTTGGTCTTCTCGACTCCATTCCTGAAAATCAGGGCCACTGTTTGACTCTCCCACAGCTCTAGCACAGCGCACTCTGTGAATAAACAGTAAAAACCTGCAACTGAATCAAAGAACGTACGTAGGAGCGAAAATTCTTAACAGAAGTTAGTATAATGAGAGATATTTCCTCTCCCTCCAAAAGTACACGAGGGGTTACCCAGCCTGATAATTTAAGTTATTCTGATAAAACAAAAACAAAACCTAAATCCAACCAGTCAGAGCAACAACTGCTTAGAAGTATCCTTTTTAAATCTACAAGGCAGGTACACTTTGCTTCAAGAGCATCATGACTGAAATATTAAAATCATACTCAAGATAGCAATTACCAGGCAACATTTGTTTAAAATGCCAATTTGTGAAGAAGTGTCTATGATGTTCTCTTTATAGATGTATTTTTTTTCCTGTTAAGCACACAAGCTTCTGAATGACAGTATCTAGACCACTTTAAAAATACAGCATCAGCTAATATACAAGAATACAGTGCTTAAGAAAGAACAAATGTTCCTATACTCTGACATCTGTATTACAGAATGGAAGGACTCAATTTCCTTATGTGTCCCCAGAAACTCAAAGCACGAATGTGTAGAACGTAAATTGGTACTCTAGCTGTCTCTTCGCAATTCCATGCCTAAAACTCAATGCTGACCTATAATCTTACATTCCGTTTTTTAAGAGAGCGCCACCATGTGGTGAATTTTTTAGTACATGGTGAATGTTGTTAGTATATGTTCAAGATAGATATACCAATGGGATGCGCTATACAGTATCACCGTTTCTTGGTGGTTTTGCTTTCTACAGTTTCAGTTACCTGGGATCAACCACAGTCTGAAAATATTAAATGGAACATTCCAAAAATAAAAAAGTCATTAGTTTTAAACCATTCTGAGTGGCGTGATGAAATCCCAAGCCCCCCAACTTCATCTCACAGAGGGATGTGAATCATTCCTTTGTCCAGCATCCCATGCTCTGCCCATCGGTCACTTGGTACCCATCTAAGTTATCAGATCGACTGCTGAGGTGCCGCAGCGCTTGTGTTCAAGTCACCCTGATTTTATTTCATTACGGCCCCAAAGTACAGGAGGAGGGATGCTGGCGATTCGGAAATGCCAACGAGAACTCAGAAAGTGCTTCTTCTAGGTGAAAAGGTAAAGTTCTCGACCTGAGAGCTGCCACACAGAATGGTGGACACAATTTATTTTGCCATTTCCTGTTAACGAATATTTAAGTTATTTCCAGTTCTAAATTCGGTTTCTCAGAGGTGCTAATTTAATTCTCCCAACGACCTATGGGGTGAGTCAGCTGTAGATAAGTCCCCCGGGCTTGCAAAGATGCACGGATCTGTTCCTCCGGCCAACACCGCTCTGCCAGGAACACAACACTACAGGGTCAGACGGTCACAGCCACCGCTCCTCCCGCCGCCTTTCTCTGCTGGCTGTCACAGGGAACAACCCCTTGGCCAGGGCAGGTCGGATTGTTTGAGAAGGCTGTGGGAGGTGCTGTAGAGGGGCTCCCAGCCCCGACAGTGGGCAGGGTGGTCACTAGAGAGAGCTCCCCATTGCTGCCCGTCGGGGCTGCCTCTCCTGCATTCCCACCAGACTGAGGTCACGCAGGGAGAGTTGCCACCGGCTCCAACCTAGGGAGAATCCTAGGGCAGGCACCAGCCTGCTCATGCCAATGAGTCTTCCATAAGCTCCGCCTTGCTCCGAAAGGCCAGTTCACCCCGAGCCTCCCATGAAGGGGTACACTTAGCAAAGCAGGAGCTATTTTATGTTCACAAATGTAGCAACCAAGTAAACCCTGCCACCAACCTTTCCATCAAGGAGACAGAAAAAGAGATGGCTGCAACCTCTGACACTTAGGAGGGGACCAGGCAGCTGCACACGGGAGTTAAGTGTAAGGGGGGTGGGGGGGGGGGTCCAATTTTAAAAGATGCTGCTTAGGAGAACAGAGGCTGCTCAGCTCAGCAGACAGCTGGCATGTGAAAATCAGGGTTTTGGGGGTACAATCTCCTGGTCTCAAAAACTATCATGGAAGTTCAAAAATATATCTCAAAGTAGAAAGCGCAGTTTCAGAACCCCAGCACCCCCATGTACCCATGAAGCATCCCAGCCGGCTTCCAGAAGAACCGACTCACGGCCATGGGCCTCCCCTGCGTCCCCGCCCACTGCTCCTCCAGGCTGTGCGGCAGCCGGTATCTGATACCGCATCAGTTCACTCAGAAATACTTCAACATGTCTCTAAAAGATGAAGACTAATTTTTAGACGCCATGGTTCTTTTGACTATTACACCTAAAAATTAATAATAAATCTTTAACATCATCCAGTATTCAGTCTGTTCAAGTTTCCCCAATGGACTGTCCCAAGTGTTGTAGTCTGTTTGGATTCAGATCTTAGTAAGCTCCCTATATTGCAATATGTCTCCCTGATTTTACAGAGTCCACTTAATTTTTTTGCTTCCAATTTATCCATTAATGAAACCGAGTCATTCATTCTACAGTTCCCTTCAGCCTAAATTTTGATGACTGAGTTTAATATGTTAGGAGCTATATTTTAATGTTTCTCTCTGTGTGAAACTCCCTTTGTTCAAATGCAGGTGACTATTTTTGTTTAAAAGAGACGCTCTGCGCTGACCGCTGTGGCTCAGTGGCTGGGCGGTGTCCTGCAACCGGAAGGTCGCCACTCTCGGTCGGGGCACATGCCTGGGTTGTGGGCCAGGTCCCCGGCTGGGAGGGTGTGAGAGGCAACAAGTCATATATTGGTGTTTCTCACCCTCTCTTTCTCCCTCCCTGCCCCTCTCTCTAAAAATAAATAAAATCTTTTTAAAAGGAGAGATAGATGACCTATTTCTCCGTGGCGCATGCACACAAAGTTTTGGAAGTCTATGCTGTGGCTAGTTTGAGAACGCAAATGTGTTCTTTCTCATACAACCTGTGACTCTTCCGGAACTAAAATTGAGTATTCCCATTTGGGGTCAGACTCCACAGGGCATTCGGAGGCCAGCTGAGCCTTGACAAGAAGGGGGTCGCTGAGGGGCCCTTGGCAGTCCCGCAGGAGAGCACACAACTCTATCCATAAATGACCACAGCGGCTGCAGATGCCACCTGCCGTGAAGGAATAGCAAGGGCAGGAGAGAGAGGGGGGGTGCTGGCGCGGGCACCCTGACAGCAGGGCCCTCTGGACTGGAAGGAGGGAAAGCCTTTCCTAGAAGCTGCCCCATGGGCCAGGGCCTGCAGATGCGCGCGGGCCAGGCGCCCGGAGTCCTGGTGTGGGAGCGCCCCACGGAGGACGGGCGGGTGGGGCCCGGGGCAGGCGGGAGCACAGGGAATGCCGGGCGGGGAGGTCCACGAGCGCGCCAGGCTCAGACCACGGGGGAAGTGCGGGACCCGTCTGCCTGAGACGGGCGCCCACCGGACAGGACACGGGGCTGTGGGAAGCTCCGCTGCAGGCGTCTGAGGAAAGGTCTCCCTGACGGAGGCGGCAGGGCAGGACGGCGGTGTGCGGGGCCAGGGCGGTTGCCATCCATTCTGGGGTTCATTCTGGGGTGTTTGCTGCTGTATCCGATGTGGGGAGTGAGGAGAAGAGAGGAGTCCGGGATGGCACCTGGGGAGATGACGCCATGGTCACAGACTCGCCCTTTCCTCTGGTCCTAAGCCATCACGGAAAGGACAGGACTGGAACGTGAAGACCAGGTTTAGTGAGATCCCATTAACTTGAAAGAAAAGCCCTTAAAAGCACCTGAGCTTCTTAACCACGATAACCGCAGGGGACGTTCTCGTCTGTACCCTGATGAGCGACCTCCAACACAGCCGCCCGGGCTGTCCACCTCACTCCACTTCCCTGGCAGAAGCCACCGCGGCTGAGGCCGCCGTTCACCGCGGGGATCCCTTTCTTTTCTCAGGGTCCCGCTCGGAAGTTCCCCGACCCTCCCCTCCCTGGGCCAGCGGTGAGGCGCCCGTGCTGCCAGGGGCGCCGGCGGAGGCCAAGCGTGCTTGGCAGGAGCCTGGGGAATGCCCCGGCCGCATTCCTCGGCGCGCCGACGCGAGCCAAGGCCCCCGGGCCCTCCCGGGCGCGCGCTCCGGGGCAGCAGTTCTCGGCCACCCTGGGAAACTTGTCGTGGGCGATGACCTGCACCCACCTGACCTCCATTCTGCCAAATATAAGCTGACGAATTCACCCAATTCTTGGCTCCATCTTTTCCCTCCTTGGAAGCCCTCAGAAGGAGACTGACACCTACCTAGTCCTGTGACAGCTTCCTCACCAGATCCTGCTGACAAACGTGGCTTCCACCAGGACACCACGTACGACTGACTCGTTTGGTCAGTGCCAGGACTGGGAGACCTGTCCACTATTACACCCCACTAGATGTATGTACCTTTCAAAAACGTCGGCATCTGTTAACGCGTCAAACCTGTGGCATAGAGAAGAAAGCAAAAGGAGCTCCGGGAGCGGGGGGCGGGGGGGCTAAGCGACAGATTAGAAACACACGGGCTGCTGGGTTGAATTTCGTCTCTGTGTCACCAAATGACTTGGATTCTCTCCCTTACGCAGACAAGGGAAGGCGGCCCGGTCGCTGCCGGCGCACAGGCAGCCTGCTTCGCTGGGCACACCTTCCAGGGGGCAGGTAGGAGTGTGTTCAGAAACTTTTTAAATGACCTGCTCTTCTGATGCATAAATCCCACTTCTAGAAATTTAACCTAAGGAAATAATATGAACGTTAAAAAATGGATCATAAAGATGATTCTGGGGAGAAAAACTGCACACAACTAAAGTGCTCGGCAATAGAGGGTTTGGGGCCCAACTCATGGCACAGCCACATCTGCCGTATGTGCCTGATGTCCCCCCCGACACATTTTTGGATGGCGCTCCCTCCTCCTGCAAGAGCCCCGCAGAGCAGCGCGCAGGTGTCCCTGAGGTGGCTGCCTGTCTTACCATCGTCACCGCCCCAGAGTCTCTACTCGTTCCTCTAACGGCCCCCTTGAGAAGCTGATAAAGGCTATGAATCTTCTTGCCAAAACAACAACAACAAAAACCATATAAACACACAAATGTTTTTGCACATAATTTCAGAAAGGCCTAGAAAGCCCAAAGAGAAGCATATGATTCAGCTTTAACAATAAAAAATCACCTTGGAAAAGTAACAAATTCTGAACATGGGCAACTTTGGAGGAAAAAAAGAGGTTGGGAACCTCAGTCTTTGGAGTGGCTGGTTAATCAGGCAGACAGGCAGCTTTGTGTGCTCTGAAGCCATCAAATCCATCCAAACCCAAGGTGTCAGGAACACAGATACAATGTACTTGATCCTGCACATAACAACCATAGGAAACAATGTAGCAAAAGGAACCAAAAATGTATACAGATTTTCAAGTTCTTGTGATACATTCATCAGAACAAGGATCTCTGATCCTGCAAACACACTGTTGAAACAAGACAAGCAGTGCCCCTTAATAGAAGGAGGAGACTTGAACACAGGAAAAGATCAGTGATAGAGTTTGGTCTGAGCCAGAAGAGGCAGATATGTGTCCCTACCCCTGCCCCCCCACAGCGGTAATGAAATAAAACAACTCGAAGAGCTCTGGGGAAGCGTGTGGTACGCAAAAACCTCACTGCACAGGGTGAATGCACCCCCTAAATCTCAGCTCTTATCTTCCCTGCGGTTTCTGGGCAAGCACAGCTCTATCCCCAGGGAAGGAAATCTCCCTGCAGGGCACAGCGATGACCGCTTCCTGGCCTCTGCCCCGCTCGCTGCTGCCCTCGCTGCCCCTCCCCCCTCCCTCCAGCTGCCTGCCCACTCAGGACCTTTGCAGCCACTGCCCCCTTGCCTGGAATGTCCTTAACCTCTCCGGAGCCTGCTTGTGGGTTCAGTCTCAGCATAAATGCCCCTCCTGGAGAAGCCTGTCCCGCCCTCTACCTTCCCCCCTTACGCGAGGCTCACTTCCCCTCTGTTGGCGGAGGAGGTGGTAGTGACTGCAATGACCACACGATCACAACTAAGGCCGCCTGAGGAGTTCCTCTGCACCAGGACTTTTCTGCATTCACCTTATACACAGCATTTTCTCATTTATGCCTCATAAACCGAGGGTGTGGTAACCACGATGATGCTACAGCCAGTGCGGCAGCCTCCAGCACGGTCCCCAGTGATTCCCAGCTCCCTTGTGTCGTCCCCCCTCCCGGAGTAGGGCTGACCCGCCTAACATGTAGAACACCGCAGAACTGACGGTGCGATTTCTGCAGGCAGGTCCTAAAAGGCACCGCAGCTTCCACCGTGCGGTGTGCTCTTTCAGTGCTTGTTCTGGGGACACTTGAGCAACCCGTGGCGATGTCTGTGCAGCAAGGAACCGAGGCCCCCTGCCAGCAGCCAGCACCACCTTGCCCGCCCTGTGACGGAGCCGCGCTGCGGTGGACCCTCCAGCCTCGGTCAAGCCGTCAGAGGGCCGCAGCTCCCGTCGGCCCATCTGGACCTCCACCTCAGTGGGGGCCACAAGCCAGAACCACCCAGCTAACCCACTTCTGAATTCCTGGCCCCCAGACACTGTGAGGTAATACATACTTGTTGTTTTAAGCAACTACATTTTGAGGTGATTTGTCATGCAGAAGTAGATAACACTGACGGGAAAGCTGAGACTGAGAATGTAACTAGCTCACCAAAGTTTCTGAATCCTGCTTGTCTGACTCTAGAGTCTGCGTTCTTGTCTATTACCTCATGCGGCCGGCCCGGCTGGGGTGGCTCGGTGGACTGAGGCCCGGCCTGTGAATGGAAAGGCCCCTGGTTTGGTTCCCGGTCAGGGCACATGCCTGGGTTGTGGGCCAGGTCCCCAGTTGGGGGCGAGACAACTGAGTGATCGATGTATCTGTCACACACGGATGTTCTTCTCTTTCTCCCTACCCCCTCTCCTTTCTCTCTAAAAGTAAATAAATAAAATCTTTAAAAAGATGTGGCTGGATACATCATGCGGCCTCCTCCACAGAAGGACGACCGCTCCAACAGACCTCACGAAGGCAGGAATCATCACCATTTTTTAATGCTGCAGCCTCCCTCAAACACCATACAATACATCTGCCCCATCACAGGCATTGTCAAAAAAATCAGTAAGTGAGGCAAATGAAAGGAAAAGAGTCACAAGAATGTTAAGAGTGGATGGTAGGGTTATAGGTGACATGTTCTCTTCTCTACTTTGCTAAGTTTTTTAAAAAATGTCCACAAAGTGCATGCAGTATGGGGTTCACTTACTTCAATTCAATATGAATTGGGACCTGACTGAAAAGAAAGCCAACCATCCACAATGTCCCAAGGCAGAGGAGCTAGAAACCAGTGCAAAGGCCCTGTGGTTAAAACAAATCTGTCACACTAAAGGAACAGGAAGATGGGCCGACCTGGCTGTGAGGGGACGCTGGGGACACAGGCCAGGTCGCAGTTGGGCACCTGGCTTTTAGTCGAAGTGAAATAAGAAGCTACTGGAGGGCTCTGAGCAGAGGAGCCATGTGATTTCATGTGCATTCCTGAAAGATTATTCAGGCTTCTGTCTGAAAAAGAAGAGGGAAAGCAGAGCCGGAAGGCAGGAGCAGCGGCAAGGAGGGTGTCGCGCCCTCTGCGCGGTGATGGGCCTAATGAGACCTTCCCTATCACGTGCTTAGCACGGTGCCTGGCGCACAGCCTGCGCCCAACATCTGCTAACTTTTTCTTTGTAATTACTCCGTTTGAAAATCACCATAAACATACACAATTGCTATGGACCATGAAGTGCGCACAACACAAAATAAAGAATTACTATGTTCTACGTCACAGGTCCTCAGGCTCCAGGCCACAGGCCAGTACCGGTCCAGGCTGGTTAGGAATCGGGCCACATAGTAGGAGGTGAGCTTGACTGTGATGCACTTGAATCATCCCCCCGCCCCCACCCCGTCCATGGAAAAACTGTCTTCCATGAAACTGGTCCCTAGTGCCGAAAAAGTTAGGGACCACTGCTGTACATTCAATGACATGCAAACATGTGTACAATCTATTGTTAAGGCTTTGTTTTTAAAGCAAATGAACAGAAATCTATATCTAATGTGAACCCTTCTATGTAAGTGGGGGTGTGGCTATGAGCAGAGAAATAAATCCAAAAAGGTTTCCACAAAATAAACAGTGGTTACCTCGAAGTAGTGGGATTGTGGGTGATTTATGCTTTCTTCATTAGCACCTTCTATACTGCTGAATTTTCTTTTTTAATAATGAGCATTAATCTTTTTTACAAAGATAAATACAAAATCATCTTTAGTGGAAAAAACTTAACTTCGCATTGCTAAAAAAAAAGAAAAAGAAAGAAATTTAAAGAAATGGACGGCTAGTCCTCTAAATGAAGACATTATTTCAGAAGAAAACAAACGTCGACTGGCTGAGCCTCCTGGCCACACTGCAGCAGCGAAGTGGCGGCACTTGGGAGGTGCCGGGCTGGGAAGGGCCTCGTGCCTGGTGACAGACACTGGGTCCTCACTGCGTGATGTCTGACAATGAATTCTAAGAGCAGGGAGTCGATTAAAACAGGATATCCCAGCCATTCTTGGTTTTGTGAGGCCTTTCCCTCGCAGAGAAGAGAGAAAGGCTGTGAGAGGCTCCCACGCAGGGAGGCCCTGGCCGGCTGGGGAAAGGGCAGGCGCACTCTCCCAGCCAGTGGCCCGTTACCGGATTTGAATGACGGGCCAGAGACCCCGGATGGTCATAAAAAAAGAAAATAATAAACTTAGCCCCCCACCAAAATTTGTAAGACACTTTCTTCCTTAAAAAGTAGAGAATCAGTATAATGAGGATTTATTACCCTAATGTTTAAGCAGAAAAATCATCCCCTAGTATTTTCAGGTCTTTTTACAAGGACCAGTTATACAGCCACTTGGAGAACGTTCCCTGCTTCCCAGGGCCCCAGACGTCTGTAAGGCCCGGAAGGGTCCATGCGAAGAGAACAGAAAGAAGTGCAGGGACAACGGAGCCCCGGCAGGAGCTTCTACCACATGCCCAGGAGGAACAGGAGCCCTGACTGACAACAAGGGCCCAGTTCCTACACAGAAGTCCCCACCGAAGGGCTGACTTTAAGGGCGGGGGAGAGACAGAGCACAGCTACCACTCACCACCAGGCAGCGACCCTCTCTCTCTCAGGACCCTCACCACGCCCCTCCGGTTTTCCGCCCGAAATTCGGACTCTCCACAGGATGGGGAGGGGGCCTGCACATTCCCCGACCTGGCGTTCTCCCCCGGGACGGGGGCCCTGCCCAAGCGGCTGATCTCAGAGCCTGTCTTAGGACAACTTGCTCTCGCTGTACTCTGAGGATGCATGCCGGAGCCAGCCTCAGTTTCTCCATTTAAAAACCAAGCTTCTCCAAGGGCTCCAGACCGCCTTCTTGCAGGCTCAGGAGAGAATTCCGCAGCTTAAACGACCTGAGCCCCCTTCCCAACCAGCGTGCGGCACTGCCCCCACCCTTGGGTCCCCTCCGCAGAGGCGGCAGCAGGCAGCGCCAGGAAAGCCCAGCTCTGCCCAGGCCGAGGGCCTGGAGGGCTCCAGATGCCCCAACTCCACCGCCCCGCGCGCAAGGCAAGGAAGAGCTTGGTTTTCACTGCCTTCACCCCGGACACACACACCTCAGAGTCTTCTTACAGTCACACCGAAGCAGGTTCAAGCCAGTTATCACACAGCAGAGCACGGGGCCACTGCTGGCGCTGCCAAGGCCACAGCAGTCTGGCGCCCTATGTACAGAAGTTTCTTTTCATTCCTTTTAGACATTTGAAGATTAACTGGCAAGCAGCAAGAACAGAAACAGCCCTTTCCCCTCCACTCTCACAAGCCCTAACTTGTCTTTTTTGGCAAAACACTTTGGGGCTGCCTTTACACACTGTCAAGATGATCCCAAAGGTGAAGGGAAAATGTTAAGAGTACCATGCATTTCCACGGCTTGGAGGAGAAAAGCTTCCATCTACAGCATTGCTGAAAAGCAGCTCATAAAGGCACCAACTTGATGGCGTTCGAAGATGTAAAATGTTTTAGAGGTTGAGAGGAGTTAAGTGACCCACTGACTGATTTGAAATCTGAAGATGGCTGCAATAGTGTGTGAAAACCTGAGTGTATTTCTCTCTTTCATTTGGCCAAGCAACTGATTAAAATGCCCACCCGAGTGCAGGAAGCCGGGGAGGCCGCGCTCCCCGGAAGAAGCGAATGGGGAAGCCTCCGCGCCCTCTCAGGTGGTCCACAGCCACGGGGCAAGGAGGCGAGAAACCACGAAACCCCGAAGTTCGGCTGCTTTTCTGAATCAGTGTCCCTGGGGAAGCAGGCTGCAGCAGGAAACCAATGTGGATCTGTTGGTCTTCGCGTTCACTAACGCGTTCCTTTGTAAGAAAAGCGGCCGCCCCTTTTCTCCCAGAGATGTGCTTCTGCGAAACAGTCACTGGCTTACATAATGGGACAACTATACAATCCTTACCAGTCATTTTTTTCTAATGAATGAGAAGTATAATCAACTCTTTTCTGTGTTTTGACAGAAATTTATTCATGATACTAAAGAGTGTTCTTTCTCCCCAACGAAGCTCCTGAAAGGCACAGGCCCTGGCGGGTGTCCCTGTTGTCCTCAGTCACCATCTTCACAGCTAGCGCAGACCTCCACCAACGGGGGTCACAGACCCGGTCGATCTCGGGGAGACCAGGGAGAATGGCGTTCAAGCAGAGTTCCCCCACGCACTGTCTGCGCACACTGCCCTTATTCCACAGTCCCCATGGACACAGGAAAAGGAGCTGTAGGGCCTTCGGCAAGGTCTCAAGAAAACAGAGCTTTGTTTTTGCCAAGATGGGAAGAACGAGAATTGATCCAAAGGCTCTCCCAATTCCCACACTATGACAGTGCAGCACACGCCTTACAGGGGAACGGGAGAGCCGCATGAAGGGGTGCGCCCTGCTGAACCCGCAGGAAAGAAGCCCTGCCCGGCGGCCGTTCCAACCGCTAAAGTTGACTCTCTTGACACTGGACTTCTAAGTCAGGGTGAGAACCACGAATGACAGGCAAGTAAGTGATGAGTGAGTGACACATAAGTACAAGCCACTGTGGGGAGGACTGAATGGAGACTATTAATCCAATCCCATTCCTGAAGCCTGCCCAGAATCAAGAGCCTCACCTCCCTCTGCTTAAGAAAGAGCGACAAAGCAGCACCCTATTTCTGCGAATGTCACCCCCATTTCTAGCCATCAGACTGAAGTTCATGCAATCGTCTTTCCCTCTTCCCTCTCTCTGCCCAAGTGACTAGTCCGGGCAACGCCACCCCCAGGATGGCTCTTGGTGTCATCTCCCTTTCTTCAAGCTTTCCTTGCCTCCTATTTAAATGTCCTCCCTTCTACTCCCAATCTAGACTCAGATTGCAGATTAATTTTGCTAAATCATAGTTCTGATCTTTTAACACATTCATTTGACAAATACTTATTGAATACCTACTGCGTGCCAGAACTGTTCTAAGTTCTGGGGATCCTTTCAAGGTGCAAACATCCTACTGAGAACCCAATGCCCACCAAATAGCTCCAAAATCTTTGGCTGGTACTCAAGGTCATCTCTAAAATAGCCCAAACATACCTTTCTTGCCATAACCCACATACTCCCCTGAATAGCTCAGCCGAAGTGTTCTTAAAGTGCCCTCTCTCCCCAACCAGGTAGTAATCTCCTTGAATTACTCCCAAGTGCACTCAGAAAAGGAGGAGCCCTGGGAATGTTAGCAGAGACCCCCAGACTTTGAAGCCCATCTTTATAATCTCGCCTCCTCTCAAATATCCCCACTGGCAGATTAACTGCTGCCCTCCCAGACGCCTCTCCTGCAGCCTGACCGCTCCACTGTCTGAAAGCTCTTCTCACAGGGCATCAAAATGCCTTTACTGTGGACTTCCGCCCACCACTCCTAATTCTGCCTTCCAAAGCAATGCAGAGGGAGACCGAGTCCCCTTTACATGACAGCTCTTTAAATATTTTCCGACAGCTAACATACCGTACCTTAGTCTCCTCTTCTCCAAGCTAAAAGCCTCACCCAGTTTCGTTTACCATTCATTATTCATTCATTCACGCACTTCAAATTCACTGAGCAGCTCCTATGTAATAGGTGCGACACAATCTCTGCCCTCGAAGACACTTCAGAGAGAGTACCAGAGAGGCAAAAGTGTAATGAATACCACAGTGGCAGACGCATCTGCAGTGGGAGTAGAGGAAGTGAAATCCTCTTATGTTGCCAGGCGGTGGTATTCTTAACAGAGGCAGGAGCACACTGTAATTTTTATGCTGCCACCTTCTTCTGAAGAATGAATGAATGCAACTACTAGTTATTGGTTATTTATTCTGGGCTGGCCAACATACTAGCAATGTACCAAACATGCATTCTATACTTCACCCTCATAACAACCCAAGGAGTTAGGTACTAATTCCCCCATTTTAAAGACTTTTATTTATTTATTTTTAGAGAGAGGAGAAGGGAGGGAGAAAAAGGCAGAGACACATCGATGTGCGAGAAACACTAATCGACTGTCTCTTGCGCACCCCTACCTGGGGCCCGCAGCCGAGGCCCACAACCCAGGCGTGTGCCCTGACCAGGAATCAAACTTTTTGGTTTGTGGGACGACACCCAACCCACTAAGCCACGCTGGTCAGGGCAATCCCTGTTTTAAAGATGAGGAAACTGAGGTTTAACAAAGTGAAATAACGCGTCCAAGGTCTCACACCAAGTAAGTAGCAGAGAGAGGATTCAAATGCAGGTCTGCCCGATTTCAGAACCTGAGTGCTTAACCATCGTACCATCCGGGCAATGGTGCCGGCTGTCCTTCCGGTCACCACCCCTCTGAGGACCTCATGGAAGCATGGGCTCCTTTCAAAGGAAAATGTTACCGTGCACATTCACAAAGGGCGCATAACTTCCCAGCGCTCAAAGACTCCCTAAATCCTACGCATACATTTTACTGTCAGGGTAAGAACTTGGGATAAAAAGGCGGATGAGGCTCAGTAGCCATCCCGTCCTCCTTCTGGCGTCCTTATACTGCAGGGCTGGAAAGTGAAACACCACCCCTAACCGCTTTCCTCCTCGCAGCCAGGGTTTGTCCACAACTTAGGTTTCACCAATCGGACACAATCACGTGCGACTTGGAAAGCAGAGGGGAGGCAGAGCACACTTCTGCTACTTCTGCTGTTGTCGGGGACAAGCCCCGCTGTGGCAGCACTTGGTTTTCTGGGGCAGAACTAGGGGTCCTATGTTCAGGATTAGCTTCATGGGCATCAAGTGGCAGCCGGGAGAACGTCTGTTTCGCTCTGGGACCAGGAACACAATGTTTTTGATGGCAGCAGCGGTTCTAGAGCCGGCAACTCCCCAAAGACCAAGAGGCCGCAGCTTCCCAGGTGGCCGCAGCCTGTGGAGGAGCCTCGGGGATCAGTCATGGAAGGCCAGGCTAGGACCCTCCCCTTCCCAACGACTTGTTAGCTATGTACTACTCTACAGTAAACCCCTTCCCATTAAAATGAGCCATCATGCGTTCTTTCTTCTGTAACTTAACACTAACCGCAGAAAATCTGTGTTCTAGAGTTTTAAAAATAAGGAGTTGAACGGAATTACAAATCCCAAGAAATAAGGTCCTAGTCACCACTTTCTGCTTTTATTTATTTTTTTAAAGTACATGACCCACAATCAAGCCACAACTGAACACTAAAGGGCTCCCAAGGTCAAAATTTCAAAATTAACTAATTTCAGGAAGAACTGGTGGCTCCTTGGTTCAGGGCCTGGAGGAGCAGTGACACATCGCGTGTGACACACGGTATTAAACAGTGCGAGCTACGCTTCCAGGTGTCTACTTCTGGTGGCCATTGCTCGTGCTCACAAGCAACTGATAACCCTTCCTTTTCCTGAACACACAGAAGGCGACATTTCCTAGGCCTCCTGCAGCGAGGTGAGACCTTGTACCTAGTTCTGGACATGGGATATAACAGGAAGTGACCATGTGTCCCTTCCTGGCTGGAGAGATTAAGAGCCAGTCACTTCACAATCCTCGCTGCTTACTAATGCCGAGGAGACTGCACGTTCCCGCTGTGCGGCCAGCCGCAGGACGCTGGGGTCTCCCGCAGCCTGGGTTCCCGAGAAACTGTGTGGGCCAGAGCACCCCGCAACCACACACACAAGAGGTAAACTGTCTGACTAAGCGACTGGGGTGTGAGGGTTATTTATTACCACAGCAAAGCCCAGCCTAGCCTGCCTGACCCACCCCCTGGAGAACCTCTACACATGCACACAAAGAGCTACAGGGAGGGAGAGCCACTGAAGCACTATTTGCCACCACGGACAAGGCAGAAACCACCACCCTAGCTGGGAGGATGGATAAACTACGGCTCAACCGCCTTTCAAAACACTATATGGCTGTTAAACGAGGACCTAGCTCTATAGGCATCAACACAGGTAAAGCTTAACATACAAATAAAGGTTCAGAGAACACACACACAGAATGATACCGTTTATGGATTCTTAACAAAGGATAAAATCTCTTCCCTAACATTCAACACTTTCCCCCTCCACCAGTCCCACCAAAAAAGGAGCTTAATAGGAAAAGGAACATGTTATGGATAGGGGTTTTCCCCCTCTTTAACTTACCCCTACTATTCAATTGTTAAAACTTAAAAGAAATAAGTTCAAAAGTAAATAATGAGAAAGCCTTTACCAGCCAATCTAAGTATGTAATTTCACTTGGCAATATTTTTTAAGAACCACCATAACCATCAGCATTCAAATAAAGATCTTGTATCTCAAACTGAAAAGACAAATGAACAATTGCATGAAATAATAACAGTCTTACACATTCATAAATTATAGTTTCCAAAGCTCTTTTGCAGACATCAGCTCACCTCAGTATCCCACCACCCTGGGAGGGAAACTGAGGCTCAGTTCTATCCAGTCAGCTAAGTGCCTTCTCCAAGATCACATGATTTTGCATTTCGGACAAGAGCTAGAAGCAAAAATTTATAAACAGTAAATATTTGATCAAGTTGGCATACTCTAACGTCCATACTGCTAACAGCAACCTAGCACACCAGAAATGTAAATACCTATAATCTTTGGAGAGAGTAGATTCTGGTAGGTTAGCAAGGAAACACCATGTAATCCCATTTGCTTAGCCATGACCATTTAAAACAATGGGCTCTTCAACGTCCCGAGATTGAAACCTCATATTATTTATTTATATTAACCTAAAATGTCATATTAAAAGGCGCACAATTAGAATAACCTAACGGTATAAAGATATGTCATTTATTCTGCATCAGTTCATTTATTGTACTCTGCCATACCTTTCTGAACAGGTTTTTAATTCTCAGATAATTATTAATCTCATCAGCATTCATGTAACTACCCCTCGTAACTCTGTAAGAACTCAAACAATAATTGATAGTGTTGGACTTAATCAAGGACCCAAAAAAAATTTTGTACAACTTATTACTATAAAGCACTACTTCCAGAGAAAGTAAATGGTTACTGCTTAAAATTTAAAGATGGCTAAATGTCCTTCAAAGTGATCCAGTGCGAACTGCAGGCTGATGGCAGCAAAAAGGTATATCCGTATCATGCTTGGGGTCAGGATCAGGGTGGAGCTTGTTAAAGATTTTTCATTTAAAAAGATAATTTGGAAGAGAATCAACATGATACAGATTTTTTTTATTATTCATCGTAAAGCTACGTAACAGTCACCTCTTAAACTATAATCCAGTATATCGTTAACTCTAAATTTTATGAAAAAATTTAACAAGACAAAGTGGAATAAGAGAGATTTGCAATGTGTTATTGCACCAGACTCTCCAGCAATGCTGTTCGGCAACGTTCCACTGTGAGAGTAATGCTCTTCTTTCACTGTGATTCCGTTCACTCTTTCCTCCCTTATACTCATGAAGGTAATAAAAAAGGAAAATTAAAGGGCATAATGTTTTCACATGAAAGGATGCTCAAAATCATCAGCCATCAGGGAAATGCAAATTAAAACCACAAAGAGGTACCCACTAGAAGAGCTAAAATAAAAAACACTGATAACACTACGTTCTGGCAAGGAGGCCATTAATTCTGGCAGGCGAGGGCGCTGGAAGGGATGTAAGATGACGGTCGCGCTACAAAACAGCCGGGCAGTGTCTTACCAAATCAAATGCACAATTATCACCTGACCCAGCCATAAGCGTGCCTGGGTCTTTTCCCAAGTGCGGCAGGCTGAAAGAAGGCCCTCCAAGAGAGACGTTCCACCTACTCCCTGGAACCTGGTAAGGCTGCCTCACATGGCAAAAGGCGGTGTGATCCGCAGATGGCATTACATTAAGCACCTAGAGAGGAAAAGCTTACCCTGGTGGGCTTCCAATGCAATCGCAGGTGTCCGTGTGAGAGGGAGCCCGAGGGAGGCCTGGCCACAGGACAGGAGGGGAGAGCAGCACCGGACACCAGGGGCTGCAGGGTCTGAGCAGGGGTTGCAGGCAGGACCGCCGGGGGCCTCTAGGAGCTGGAAGCTGCAAGGAGCTTCTTCCCTGGAGCCTCTGGAGGGACCAAGGCGCTGCCGACGCCACGACGGCAGCCCCGGGATACTGATTTCAGTCTTCTGGCTTTTAGAACAGTGAAAACTAAGTCTCCGTTCTTTTAAGCCATCTAGTTTGTGGTTATTTTACAGCAGCCACAGAAAACTAACATTCGAAGTTAACTGAAAATTTATGTTCACACAAAGGTTTGTAAGAACTTTACCCATAATCATCAATAACAGGAAACAATCCAAAGTCCTTCAATAGACGAATGAATAAACAAAATGTGGTATATTCATACAATGGAATGTTACTCAGCAATGAAAAGGGACAAACTATTGTTATACACAGCACTTGGATGGAACTTAAAGGCTTTACGCTCAGAAAAAAAAAAAAAGCCAGTCTTAAAAGGTTCCATTTATATGACATTCTCAAAAAGACACAATGTAATGACAAGAAGATCAGTAGCTGCCAGGAGGAAAGGACAGGGACGGTGTGACTACGAAGGGATAGCGGCAGGCGGAAGGTGATTGGGGTTCTGGAACTATGTTGTGGCTGCTGGTGGTTACATGCGTCTCTAAGTTTTATTTATAGTTTAGTTTGTATCTCTTCTTACCAAATCAGCACTAGCACAGTAACAAAAGACAACAGAATGACTTTGGAGCCGGGAGACTTCTCCAAAGACATTTGGGTCGGCCACTTGTCACTTCTTAGTTAAATGCAAAAATTAAGAGCTGTAGAGTCAAAAAAATGATCCTACATGGAAAAAGCCTCAAAGAAATACGCCTGTGGTCCTCCTCCTGCGGGTACTGAAGATGCTGATGAAAAATAACATGGCTAAACGATGTGAAGAAGAGAGGAGGCTGAAAGCAAGGGTGTGGAAACCAATTCCCAAATAACCAGCACAGCAAAAGATTTACTTCAAATTCCTTTAAATTGACAGGTTCCCAGAAAGTCACGAGGAGAATTATCCATCACAACAACATAAAGGGAAAAAAAAGCAAAAACTCTGGTAGAGCAGTGAATGTCTTAGGCTTCTGTCTGTATAGTGAAGCCTTCTGACAGGGAAAAATAAGAGTCTGCTTTACAGTCTGGCCGGTGTGGCTCAGGCGGGGGAGTGTCACCTGTAACTGAAGGGCTGCAGTGCAGGTCCTGATGAGGGCGCGGGCCTGCTTACAGGCCCCGGGCAGGGGCGCGTATGAGAGGCAACTAATCCGTGTTTTTCTCTCACATGACGTTTCTCTCCCTTTCCTCCCCCGCCCCCACCCCGCATTTTCCCTCACTCTAAAATCAATAAGCGTATCCTCGGGTGAGGGTAATTTAAAAAAAGGGGGGAAAAATGTGTTCCCTTTCTTGGTGGCTTTTTAACTTTCTCATATGCAATGTTTGTAAGGATGTAGCGTCTTTGAAAACATTTTAAAAACCAGTTTGCTTTACTGTGTAATTCTAGGATGGCCACACACACATAACCCTCAGAACTTACCTCTAGCAAACTAACCTCAACGTATTACAGGCCAACTATGCTTCATGAATCCATACAGATTTATAAAGGAAACCTGTGCCGACTGAAAAAAAGAGTCTAAAAAATAAAATATACTAACCAAGAAGCAGTAGATTTAAAGATCAGATAGCTTTGCCCTGGCTGGTGTGGCTCAGTGGACTGAGTGCCAGCCAGCAAACCAAAGGGTCGCTGGTTCAACTCCCAGTCAGGGCACATGCCTGAGTTACAGGCCAGGTCCCTGGCAGGCAGCACCTGAGAGGCAATCACACTTTGATGTTTCTCTCCCTCGCTTTCTCCCTCCCTCCCTCCCCTTCTCTCTAAAATAAATTTTAAAAATTAAAAAAAAAAAAAAGAGATTAGATAACTTTGTCCTGAAGAAACGGTAAGGTACAGGAGGGAAAGGGAACTCTGGTCAGAAGGTGATGATGCCACTCACAGCACGAAGACCCAAAGGCCCAGACAACGAGGAAATCCTCAGGGACACTCCTCAGACGTGCTGATTCCATCCAGCTAGGCACATCCTCCACCCAGCCTATAGGAAGTACTTTTTTAAAAAAGTGTTTACAGTTCAAGCAGGGGTTTTCTCTAGAATTTTCTTGAAGAGCTGCACACCAGTGTCATCTTACAGTCAGCTATAACCCACAGGTTTTAAGCCTTAATTAACCAACATTGTATAGCCTTGTGGCAGGTAAACTGCTCATCTCAATGATATTACCACTAGAGTTCATTTCTTATTCTTCCTCTGGTTTAGTCCTTTTTGAACTGCTTCTTATTATTCCAGACAGGTATGTTATTCTGGAATTACGAACAATAAGAGCAGCAATAATTATTATTTTTTAGGAGGCTAACCAAGTAGCAGGCACTGTTAAACATGCTTTATTCATTATTTCATTTAATTCTCTCATCAAGTATAAAATCGAGGTAAGCACTATGATTCCCATTTTGCAGATCAGGAACCAGAGACTCAGAGAGGTTAGACAGACTTGCTGTACCCCCTACCCCCCTTCCTAGCAAAGCATGTAGCGCAGGGGATGTGTCCAACTAATATCTACTAAGTCGCCCCGCCTGGTGTGGCTCACCTCCTGCGGCTGGGCATCCTCCCGTGGACCGAAAGGTCACTGGCCAATCCTCTGGCAGGGCACAGGCCTGGGTTGCGGGCCAGGTCCCCGGTCAGGGGTGTGCAGGAGACAACCAATCGATGTTTCTCTTGCATATCACTGTTTCTCTCCCTCTTTTTCTCCCTCCCTTCTCCTCTCTCTAAAAATAAATAAATAAAATCTTCTAAAAATATATCTATTAAGTCAATGGCTGGTCACACTGCTAGTGAGTGATGAGCTGGGATCTGAATTCAAATAAAACCACGATTCTGTCACCAGTCTCCCTGTTTGCCTAGGACACAGACATAGAAGCAGGAAATGGTCAAGGGGCAAAAGAACCCCCACTCATTCCACAGCCTGTGCTTTCGTCTCTGGGAGAGTCCGGCTTAGCAGACAGACACTGTCACACCGTCAAGCCTCACTTTCTTCTCCAGGTCGACTTTATGTATTTGAACTTCAAGTTGCTGGGAGTACATTCTACTCTTTTAAAAATAGAATATTAGCCACAGTCAGACAACTAGGAATTTAATCAATCCTGGAGTTCCGTGAGATCAAAAACGCCAAATTTCAACACTGATAAACATTTTTCCACATGCATTTCAAAGAATAAGAGTTGAGGTCTGTTATCAAAAGAATTCAGGCAAAATCTGGGGAAAGAACTTTAGAATTAGAAACCTAAATGTGAAGTCATTTCCCCCTCATTCTGAGAGTGAAATGGAACGTTTCCTAGCAGAAGCCATATGTGTTAGAAGGGAGGAAGGGAGAACAGGAGGTCTGAAGAGCTTTCCTATTGTTTGTTTGATTTTTCTTTACAGAAAATTACAGAGCAGACAGCATGGTGCTCTACTACGCAGGCCAGTGTAAAGCCGCAAACACATGGTAACTAAAAGGTGCTAAGGAAGGAACAGTACCCTTCTCACCTCCCTACCTTTTCCTTGCCCACTTTGCCTCTAAAAAGCAAATAGGTAAAAAAAGCATTCGACAACAAAACTCCAAACGCAACGGTAGCGTGTGTGTTGGGGGCAGGGGTGGGAGGGTGGGTGCATAATTTGCTTGCTCAAAAATTAGGAATAAGAATACGAAAATAGAGACTGCTTCTCTACATGATGGGAACTACCAGAGGGTTTTAAACTACAGACTGCATTTTACAACAGAACAAGGAGTCTAGCATTATTTTGTAACTTTTACATAGTATGTGGCCCTGGCCTGTATGGCTCAGTTGGTTGGAGCGTCATCCCATAAACCAAAAGGTCAGGGTTCAGTCCCCAGTCCTCCGAATATGTAAATCTCTCTCTCTCTCTCTCTCTCTCTGTCTTCCCCTCTCTCTAAAATCAATAAACATGTCCTCAGGTGAGGATAAAAATCAAAGTAGTTATGACTACTTAAAAATATTTAAAATAGTATGTCAAAGGCTCTGCATAGAGTCAAGCACAGGGAAAGCAATCAAAGAGCAGCCACACAGGCACGGAATACAGGACAATACCTTGTGTGGGTCTAAGATGGGTTATTTATATGTACCCCATCATCTTGAATCAAGTGACAGCCTCCAGTTTCCCTACTGTACTTCAGAAGAGATGGGAGGCCTTTTGTTGAAACGGGCCTCAACTTGCAGCCAGCGGAGAGAACGTTTTTAACACAGTCATCAGGCCCTCTCAGTTCACCAGGAGAGCGCACTGGATTAGTATCTGAAAAGCCACGTGTGCGTCCCATCTGACTCACTGCGAGCGAACCTCCCCAAAACGACACCCGCCACAGCTGGAGCACAGAAGTGGTCAGAGCACCAATGCTCTTCGCACACAGCCATCCTCTGAGTGCAGCCAAAGCCAGGGCCCACGGGACAACACACATGACCCTGAGGTGTTGGTGGGCCTAGGAATGAGCCTTTAACCACAATAAAGGATTAACACTATGCAGCAAACGGCCTGGCTCCTCCCTCCCGACAACTGCCTGCAAAGGGCGCGAATTCTCGACACAGAAGGCCTGAGCCGGCGCCCAAGGCCCTGGAGCTGCGCGGTGCCTGCAGCTCTGGTGGAACCAAGTCCAACCAGCCCACTTCGCCCCTTTCCTTGAGCCCTCCCCCTTCCACTGCATCTTCCTTACCTGGCCCGCGTTCTTCTCTGTGCTGGGTTGTCCATGCCTGAGGCCAAGCGTGGCCTTGCCCTCTCCTGCGAGACCTACAGGTCTCGGCCGAGCCTCGCACTCCGGCCGGGCACCTGGTATTCCTGCTCGCGCCCCTCCACCGCCTCTTGCTGACTTTATGTACCACTCTGACTAGGTGAGGATTGATTTTCATTTCAGCAGGAATTACAGCAGCACTGATCATGCTGGCTGAACTTCAAATTACTTTCTAAATCAAATCTTCCTTGACTGAGTAACTTACAGAAATGTATGTTGTTTTCATAAAACACGATGTAGCTACTTTAAAGTAATATTCATATTTGCTGAAGGCTTTCTCCATTATACCCATATTTTAATTACACTTAAAAAAAAAAGCCCTCAGAAAAACTCTTGAAACACTGTGCAGTTAGTGTGCCTGACAAGGGCACAGTCTTGGATGAGGCAACGCCAGCCGAGGAGGGTGATAACTGACCTCCACACATCACGGCCCAGCTAAAGCAACCAGAGGCTGCACAGAGGGCTGCCTGCTAACAAACGACATACGCAACAGGCTTTTCTGCAGGTAAAGAGCACTGTCTTCACTGCTAGACTTTTGAAAGGCTCATATATCACCAAAAGAAGATACATTTCTCTTGTTTCGCTGGTATGTGCCCATTATCGGGAATTGAACCCTCAACCTTTGTGTATTGGGATGACGTTCTAACCAACTGAGCTACTGGGACAGGGCATGTTTTCACGTTTTCATGTGTTCACCCTCATCCACACAAATCACCTCATCCCAGCAACTACCTCCATTGTGCATTGTGCTTCTCAATCAAAACAAACTCTCCAGATAGGCTCATAATTATCCATTCTTAATTTTCATTTCTTTCTTGTTAAAAATTCCTGAAATTGTTGTTGTATTACGTAACTTATTAAATATTGCCTAAATATAGAAAGCACTAACCAAACGTTACCTGTTACTACCACTGGCCGAGATAAGGAAGGGGATTGGAAGGCAAACACTATCGGGACATTTCTCTCCCCTTAGGCAATGTGCTGACTGTACTTAGGCTAAGAGTCTCTTTGCACTGGGGCTTACTTTTTGGTTCTCCTCCTGATGGACCATCGTTCCTCAAGAATGGACACTGCTCTGAGACCAAAGCTATTCGAGCAGCTGGGCAGAGAGGCCACAGGGGGTCTCAAGGAAGACTCAAGCTGAGCTGAGATTTGCGGCCCTCTGCTCCTCGGGCACCAGAGCCAGCCGTGGCATTCGGCGCACTCCGCAGTGCTGCCCTGGCCGCCCGGCAGCGCCGCCTGCAACCACGAGCTCTCTAAGCCGCAGTCCCGTGTTCTTCAAACAAGGCCGGGCTCAGCACATCCGCTCGAGGTGCCAGCCAAGACTGAGAAGCAGCAGGGCCAACCCATTGGCTCCCCTACGAGAGGCAGCGAGGCAAAGGCCAGGCCACACTTCCACCTCAGGCCTGTGCTTCAGGGCGATGTAGATACGTTATCTCTAACTGCTGATGTTATCACAAGGTCCATGTTATCACAAGGTTGCCAACAACATACCTCGGGGATATAATTAGTACACTGTGGTGGAGAGAAGGTAAGATTAACGTCATAAAACAGGATTTTGCTAATTTCCAAAACAAAGTGGTATATGAAAATGGTATGAAACTAAAAAGCAAAACAAATATAAGAAACTGTAACATCATTTGTCAATGGAAGTTGCCATTTTTCTTTCAAAAAAATAGAAAGGGGAAAAACTGATCAAGTTAAAAAACATTTAACTTTTTCAATGAAAACACTGGTGGTGCAAGTAATAGTCAACCCAAGTGAAAACGACCTCAACAGCAAGAAAATGTACCGCGTTACCTAGTTCCAAGTCCTCAGGTGACGGGCGGCCGCAGTCCTCTCTGTCCCGCTCTCCTGCTCAGCCCCTCCCCATCCCCCCAGCCCCAGCCTGAGGCCAGCTGCCCTCCTGGTTTCCACGGGCCTCCAGAAGCAGACCCCCCACGCCCCACACCAGGGGGAAAGGCCTGGATTTCCCTCAGACCGAGTCAGTCTCGGACGCCCCTGATTGGCTTAGACGAGCGATGCTCAAGCCCGGCTGCCTGTTAGAATCATCGGGAGAGTTAAAGAATAACAATAAAATACAAAAACAAAACAAGCAGACTTGTGCAGACCTTACGGTCAGAGTGCATTACGCCAGTCCCTTCCCCAGGTGCGATCTTCTTTTGAATGAAGTCTCCCCTCACTAAACAACAAAACAAAAAAGCGAGGCACAGGCCCCTCCCCAGACCAGTTGAGTCGATCCCCGGGGGTGGGACCTGCACGCCAGCCTTTGTAAGCTCCTGAGAAGGTTCTGAAGAGCAGCCAGGGCAGAAAATGACCTCAGCAGGACATCTCTGGAGCCTAAGATGGGGCCCTTCCTTGGGAGATACACTCGTGTGAAGGGGCGGTTTTCCCGTAAAATTGCCTAAGTATCTGGCACACAAAGAACCTGGTGAGATGGTTCACAAAAAGATGAATAAGTGTGTCCCTTATTCACATTAAAATGCTCAATCTCACTCATAAGAGAGCTAATTAAAACCATATTAAGACATTATTTCTTATCAGACTGGTAAAAGTCCTAAAGTTTGACAAAACACTCTCTTGACTAGGCTTTGGGGATACAGCCTCTCGTGCGTTACTAGCGATAGGAGTATAACCTAGTACAAGATGGAGGGGAATTTGGGGGTAGTATCTACCAATACACTATCCATATTAATGCCTTGCTATCTACTATTCATCTATTAAGTTAACATCTACCTACCAATAAAAATTACAAATGCATTAACCCTTTAACCCAGCACTTCCACTTTTGGAAATCTCTCCCACAGCTAAATTTGCCTAACTTGGAATGACAGACACAAGGTTATTCTTGCAGCACCATTTGTAATAGCTCAAGACTGGAAATAACCCAAATGTACAGAAATAGGGGACTAGTTGAAAAGTCAGTGTTACTTCCAAGATAGTGGGGCACAATGCAGCCATAAGGAAAAGATAGCTATTGGGTTGGCCAAAAAGTTCGTTCGGTCTTCCAGAGGCTGGCTCTAGCAGTTCTTAGTTGTCTTTTAACTTCATTTCATACCATTTTCTTAGATGGCATTGTGACAGCTGTCATATCAGCATACATTTTAAAAATCTATCAAAATTGGTGAATTTTTGTGTAGCCATTTTACTACTGAAGATGGAAGAAAATACTCAACATTTTCAGCATATTATGCTTTATAATTTCAAGAAAGGTAAAAACGTAACTGAAATGCAAAAAAACAAAAAAACAAAAAACGAGATTTGTCCGGTATATAGGGACGGTGCTGCAACTGACTGGATGTATCCAAAATGGTCTGTGAAATTTCCTGCTGGAGATTCCTCACTGGACAATGCTCCCAGGTGGGCAGACCAGCTGAAGTTGAAAGCTATCAAAACGAGACATTACCTGAGAACAATCAATGTTCTACTACTTAGGAGGTCGCCGACATACTCAAAATATCCAAGTCAATAAAGTTACGGCTGAAAATGAAAAATGTGTCTTCTATTTTAGGGCCAACCAAACAAGCTAAAACTTTTTGACCACCCCCTTATATTCCCACATGGAGAGATCCTGAGAATACCGTAAATGAAAGACAAAAAAGTAAAGTACAGAACAATATATAGCGTATGCTATCTTTTATATAATAAATACCTATTTGCTTGTATTTGCAAAAAGAAACACTGAAATGATAAAAAAAGAAACTAATAAAACTGGTTTCCCAGAGGCAGTAGTAAAACGCAAAGGATAAAGGGGCCCAGGTAGAAAGCAAGCTTCTCAGAACATACATTTGTAATACAATCTGAACCTTAAGTCAGAAAATATATTTTCAAAATTATTAAATGTAATTCAAAAATGAATTTTAAAAGTGGTCACAAAGCTTATAAGAAAAATTATAGGTTTTTTAAATTTTTGAATTATAAAATTAAATTCATTAAAGCATTAAATTATAAAAGCATAAATAGGTATGTTTGTTACTACCATCTCCAAACACGCAAACAAAAGGTAAGAATATTCAATAGAATATCAAAACCATGATGAGCACTGGCTGGTGCGGCTCAGTAAATTGAGTGCCTACAAACCAAAGGGTGGCTGGTTCAATTCCCAGTCCAGGTCCCCAGTTGGGGGCTCGCGAGAGGCAACCATACACTGATGTTCTTGTCTTTCTCCCTTCCATCCCTTTTCTCTAAAAATAAATAAATAAAATCTTAAAATTAAAAAAAAGACATGATGAAAAAATAAAAATTTTGATTAAATAAATTCTAAATCTAAACCCCTCTCATTTCAATGTTGTGAAGATTTTCAAAAAATATTAGTTCACATTCAAAAAGTAATGTTTTTGATAGGAAAAAACTCAAGCTATCAAAAAACACTTGCTTTCAATCCCAGCTCTAGAATGAATCAGCAGTATAATCCTACAAACACTACTTTACACCCTGAACCACAGCTTTCTCTACTGAAAAACAGGAGTAATGCGTACCCTACTTACACCACAGATCCAATACATGTATTAGTACTTTGAAAGGAACTTTAAAATATTTCTATCTTTATACATCAACAAAATATACTCTTTGCCACTCAGCATGCTGAAGAACCACCAGTGAAACCATGAACCACTACGTAATGCTGCAGAAGTAGAAAGTGCAGAAGCTTGTGTCAGGCCTATTCAATACGAGGGCAAATGGGGGAACTGGGTGTTGGTATTGTTTTCAGATTCCACATATAAGTGAAATCACACAGCGTTTGTCCTTCTCTGACTTATTTCACTTAGCATAATACCCTCTAGGTCTATCCATGTTGTCACAAATGGTAAGATGTCACTGTTTTTACTGCTGAATAATATGCCATCACACGCTCGTGTGCGCACGCACACACTCTAAATCGGAAACTTTTTGATTTAGGAAAAAAAAAATCCAGAGAAACAGAATTTAAAACTTAAAGATGAGTTAAAATCATTCCCATGCAAAATTTGAATGTCAAATCCCGCAAGAAAGATTCAAACTCATCCTACATAGAAATGTAGTCTTAATTTCATAACCTCCTGAGTGTCACCTTACATACACGAAAGACGCATACATGGAGAAGTTTCCCTTGGAGACACAACCTGTTTTCAGAGCGTTAAATGCCATCCATCTATAACCTGATGACTCCCAGGTTCTTGGTCCAGCCTGGACCTCCTCCCTGAATTCAAGCTTATAGACCCGACTGCGTATCTCGCATGCCCACCTGGATGCTCGATGTGAATCCCAAACGCAGCACGCCCCAAGGAAGCGCCGGACCTTTATCTTCCCGACCCACCTCCCAAACCCACCCCTCCAGTCTACATTTCAGTGAGTGTTAATTTTCCAGTTATTCAGTCCAAAAATCTTGGCGTCACCCTTGACTTCACTCACATGCCACATCTCACACCTAATCCAAGAGCAAGTGCGGTGAGCTGCGCCTTAGGACAGGCACAGAGTCTGCCCCCTCACCGCGCACACCTCCCCAGCCCACGCTCCCAGCACTCTCCCCCACCCAGCGCACTCGAGCCCTGCGTGGGGCGAATCCCGCCGCTTCCCGGCTCCCCTTCAGAAGAGAACAACCAGAGAGATTTTACTAAAGCTTACATCAGATGCTGTTACGCCTCCGGTTACTCCAAACTCCTCCAAAGGCTCCCAAACCGCATGAGTAAAAGTCAAAATCCTTGCAAGGCCATCCAGACCGCCCTCCCCAGCCGTTCTCCCCCCACCTCCCAGGTCATGCCCTGCCGCGGTCCTTCAGCTCCCTCCGCCCCAGCGCCGCAGGCTCCGGCCACAGATCCTCCCCACCCTCCTGCCCTCTGTCTGAAATATTTTTACCCTGTTATTTTACTCATTTAGCTTATTGATAGTCTGTCTCCTCCCCCTAGAATTTAAGTCTGTTCACTAATGCAGCACCAATGGCTAAAATACTACCAGGTACATAGGGTATGCTCAGTAAATATTCATTGAATAAAGAAGGAAACACCAAAAGAAAGGTTTACTAGTGAATGTTTTCAACCTCGCTTTATCAATTCTCCTAAAAGTGAATTTTCCTAGTCAAGCCACTGAAATTTGGAAGGAATGTACGGCACATGAAATCATCACGTCATGGTTTCCTTTTGCTTCCCCAACATATGACTAGCCCTTTAGACCCTGAATAATCTTAGCAAAAAGCTGCCATATCCCCCCATTTCTTTCAGATTCACCACCACCACCGTCACACAACAGCATCTCGACTTCCAGATGCACATCTGATGCAACAATGTGCTCTGCCTGCGAGTCTTTAAATCCAACCTATAGTATGGATATTAACCAACTCTAGAAAGATCAAGCTATTAAAGATCAAGAACAATTTGTAACACACAGTAAGACCGTGTTAATGTTCTGCTTCAAGAATAGCCAAGGTCCAAAGAAACTGCTTTGTCTTCAGTAAAACGTAACTTAAGCAAATTCTTTCATTAAAAGGTGCTGCTGAGAAATGACTATTTGGTTGGGCTGCCGTATGTCCAGTTTTTAAATCTTTGTATTTTTTTAAATTATAAAATAATACAAACTTCTTATAAAAAGAAACCTAGAATATTGCTAATGCAAAGTAAAAAGTTAAAGTTTTCTCCTATTCCACCTAAATCCAATTCCCTAGAGAAAACAACTATTTTAGTCTAAATCCTTCCACACGTTTTTTGTGAATGTACAAATAAATAAATAATTTTTATTTTACAAAAATAGGGCCACACAATGCAGACCGATCTCCAAATTCCTTTTTTCCACTTACCACTACAAGGGCATCTTTTGGTTTTAGTACTTTATAGTATGCCAATAATAAACATCCTTATGTATCTTTGGGGTTTTTTTTCTTTTTTAAATTTTATTTATTCATTTTTTAGAGAGAGAGGAAGGGAGGGAGAAAGAAAGGGAGAAAAACATCAACGTGGGAGAGAAACATCGATCAGTTGCCTCTCTCACAGGCCCCCAGCCAGGGTCCTGGCCCACAACCCAGCCATGTGCCCTGAATGGAAATCGATCCGGCGACCCTTCAGTTTGCAGGACAATGCCCACCCGACTCAGCCACACCAGTCTGGGCTTACGTGTCTCCTTGATATACCTTCCATAACAGCAGCTCTCAAACTTTTTTATCTCAAGACCTCTTTGACGCTGCGGACAATTACTGAGGACCCCAAAAAGCTTTTGTTCATATAGGTTACCTCATCATTATTCACTACATTAGAAATTTAAACTGCAATTCTTAAAATTATTTTTCATTTAAAAATACACATTTTTCACCCTGGCCAGTGTGGCTCAATTGTTTGAAACATCATCCCATGAACCTAAAAGGCTGTGCTTTCGATTTCTGGCCAGGGCACGTGCCCAGGCTGTGGGCCTGAGCCCCCTGGGGGCGTACAGGGGACAACCGTTCAGTGTCTCTCTCACATGGATGCTTCTCTCTGACTCTCTCTTCCTTCCTCTCTCTCTGAAAGCAATGAAAAACTGTCCTTGGGTGACAATGAATAAACATTTTTATTATAACTGGAAAATAACTGTTCCGCTGTGTTTTTAGATAATTGTAGATATTCTCTCTGAAGCTACACCAAAACCTGGTAACTGATAGTCTCCTAAAGGTTAGTTGTGATATAGAATCTAAAACTGTACCAATGAACTTTTGTATTGTTACATTAAAATCCATTGGTCTGGCCCTGGCTGGGTCGCTCATTTGGTTGGAGCACCATTACATACACCAAAGGGTTGCAGGTTCGGTCTCTGGCCAGGGCACATTCCTAGGTTGCAGTTTGATCCCCAGTCGGGGTGCATGGGAGAGGCAACCAACTGATGTTCTTTTCTCACATCAATGTTTCTCTCTCTCTCCCTGCCTCTCTCTCTAAGGTCAATACAAAACACATTCTCCAGTGAGGGTAAAAAAAGAAATCCACTCTGGTCAAATGGGTCAGTTGGTTGCAGTGTCATCCCATGCACCGAAGGGTTGCGGGTTCGATTCTGGATCAGGACACATACGTAGGTTGTGGGTTTGATCCTGGGTCGGGCATGTAGAGGAGGCAACTGATCGATGTTTCCCTCTCACATCTATGTATCAATGTTTCTCTCTTTCCCTTTCTCTTTCCCTTTCTCTTTCTCTCTCCCCTTCCCTCCCTCCCTCCCTCTTCCTTTCTCTTTCTAAAATCAATAAGTGTTTCCTCAGCGAGGGTTAAAAAAATGTTTTAATAAATCCATTGGTCTATCTTGCACTTTGAATGAATCTTTTACCTACGTGTGATTTTATATGTGTTGAGCATTTAGAAAATACTGATTCACTGAATTATGTACATCTTCCAAACAATACACTTCACATAAGATATCAAAATAACACATTTGTAAATGTTACCAGCAATCACTATATCACAGTAGCAGATACAAGTTTTCCACAATCCTATTTTTTGCTGGAAAACTAAAATTTTGTCACTGGCAACAGACAGATGCTCCCAGTTGTCTTCTTTGGAAGACCCCTTCATACATTTTTTAGTCTGAATACCCATAGTTTCTCAGTCGTAGTTTTTCGTCACAGTTTCAAGTAAAATGCCAGTCCATGAGGAAAGCAGCTAGTTCAGCCTGCAACTCAACCAACGACCCCCGTGCTCTTCCTGGAAACAACCAGCACACAACAGAAATGAGTTACGCGTTCTCCCCACTTCATCCCACAAAGCACTGAAGACGTACACACAAGGGTCAGGAGGTAATGAAACTAATAATTTTTGCTGTTTCATCAAAAGACATACTTAAGTGAAAACCACATTTATTTATCTGTTTGTTTGTTCATCTTTACTCTGGGTGCGTGGCAGGCATGCGCTAGCCACTGGCACAGTTAGGTGCCACGGCCCTGAATCATGCTAATCAGAAGCCTGCATTACTTTTGCCCCATTAGTGCAGAGTACAAGTAACGGCTTAGTATTCCATTCATAGGCAAAAAGTTCTAACACGGGACCCCCCAAGGGACATCAGGGACATCTAGGGGAACCACACTGTTCTACACCAGGACCGGCTCCTGGACATTGACATTCAGTCATTTCCAAAGTGACTGCGCTTCCCACACGCAACGGAAAGGGTCACTGGTATGTACATTTTAAAATCAGGTAAGTTTGGCCAAGGCTTTCCAGAAAATCTGTGCCACTTCTCACTGCTGAATTTGGGAAGTGCCAGAACCTAACGCATTACCTTATCTGCCTGGCTAAAACCAATGCTAAAATACAACGAAATGTTTTAAGGCAAGCAAAATCCAAGTACCCAGATTATGTAGATGAGGTGACTATTTTTCTGTAAGAAAGTCAAACCTCAAACTTCAGCTGTCAAATGCAAGTTCAATGAACAGAGACCTGAGTTTACTGTAGTCACCCATTGTTAACAGGTATTTGTGACTGAAATTCAAAGTACATGACACCTGCACTCACCTTACATTTGCTCATTTAGGGTGGGTGGGCTCAAAAGCAGCTAGTTCAGCCTGCAACTCAACCAACTGATATTCTAGTGTAAAATACACAGTCTGAAAAATGTCAGGGGACAACAGTTCCCGGAGGACCCTAATTAATTGGTTTGTGGCTGGCCCCTGTGACAGACATCTTCGAAGCTGACCCTTAGCTTTACACTTCCACAAAGAATTACTAGAAGTGAGCAGTGCAACACGTATTATCCGAACTCAAATGCTATGTCCATAAAAATGTCAAAGACCACCCTTTTGCCTCAAATGTCATCTCAAACAGGGACAGAGGAGGAGGAAAGGTCCATCCACGGGAAAGGATTACCCCTTGTATGAAAGTAAAATAAGTGGAAGCAGGGTATCCTCAATTCACAGGGAACGCTGCTTCCCTGCTTGATTATCCCCACGGAGCTGAGTGTTTTCAAGTCCTTCTTATGATTGAGAAGCTCAAGGGTATTAGCGTCAGCTAGGCTCTGTAGTTCTCAGGCTTTTAGGGAACACAAACTAAAAGCTCTCGGTAGATAAAGCAGGGAAGGATCCGTGCACCGGAGGGGAAGAGCCCACGCCTCCGGTTGGCGCAGAATCATGGACTATGGATCCTGGGAAGGCACTTCAGTCCCACCTCCTCAGGAAACTGGAATGGTAACACGGGCTTGTCCAAGGTCACCCAAGAGTCAGTGAGAAGCAGAATCAGGCAACAACGGAGCAACTCAAAAAAAAAAACAACAACAAAAAAACCCCCCAAAACAAAAACCGTACAGGGTCACCAAGCAACTTTTTCTTCTACCAGGAAAAAACTAAGATAACGACAGCAACAGAAAGTTCTAAGCAGAACTGCAAGGAACCCACACAAGCGCTGTAATTCCGGATCCGTATGCTTTCCTGAGCTGAATGCGAAAGGAAAAGGCGACCAGAAAGCGGGAAAAGCACTCACCGTGTTCCACAAACACGTTGCAGTGGGGCCCCCCATGCCTGGACGACTCCTTCTTCCCTGCTCCTTTGATGAAGTGCAGGGCAGGCAAGCTTGGCCTTCGTTGGTCCCCAAGAACTTTTCCAGGCTGCTGCCCCATAAAGTAAGGATAGGTGCCCCTTTCCAGAAGAGGGTTCAGAGCTTTCGGAATGGTCAGTGGGCTCAGAAGGACCGGCCTACACGGCTCTGCGGGATTTCACCGCATGTCCACGAGTCAGTGATCGCGGTCAGTCACAGCCGGACACCTTCCATCACAGAAGGAAGCAGTTTTCGGGCTGACACATGTAAACGGGAGGTCCGATGACTTTCGCAGTTTTTTTCAGTTTGAAACAACGTGATCGCAAGGCTACCCAAAAGTTTCTTGATGTTTAAGTGTCTTTTACTGGCTGCATAACAACTTCCTTCAAAGAGAAAAACCTAAACAGAAATATTCACAGGAGATGCTGGAGAGGGGTCAGTCACTCCTGAAGTGACTGCGCTTCCCACACGCAAAGGAAAGGATGGTCGCCTTCGGAGGCTGCGGCAGCACTTTCCTGTGGAAGTCACCCACCCCCTGCCTTCTTCGTCTTCGGACAAATTTCCTGCTGAGCTCGCCGCCGCTCCTCTACCCCGCTCTCCGGAAAAGGACACGGGTCACCCCGACTTCAGCGAGAGCTCGCCCTCGACTCTGACGAGCAGGAATGCATTGCCAGCAACTTTTAAGTCCGCTTTTTAAAAGGCCTGTGAAACGAGTCCAGACTTTTCCTTTGCATTAAAGTTTTTGGCAGGGCTGAGACTAGGGGGGCCGTAGGTGACATTGGGAGAAGTCAGGGCATTGGAGGCTGCCGGGAGCAACCTGGGGGGCAGGGGAGGCCACCTGACAGCGGGGAGGGGATTTGAACGGGGGGCTCCGAGGCCAAATCTGGGGCCGGGAGTCGGAGCGAGAGAAGGGTCGAGGGTAAGAGGGAGGCTGCCGGGGCGCGGCACGGGCGGCTTACTCGGGGGCGACGCTGCTCCACGCTTCAGGAAGCCGGGTGTCCCAGGTCTGGGGGAAAGAGACCACCCCCAGGGTCCCAAAGTCGGTGCAGGACTGTAAGGGACGAAAGACTCTCGGGGATCCGAAGCGGGGAGGCGGCGGAGGGGGGAGGAGGCCCGGCCGCCTCAGCTGCCCTGAGCCCGGGGGTCTCTGCCCGAGACACCCCCTCCCCCGGCCCCAGACGTTGCCGCCGCCGCCAGGCAGTCACATCCCCCGAGCTCCGCCGCGGGGCCCAGCCTCCCCCCGCAGGTGTGGGCCGTGGACAACGGGGTTGTTCCTCAGCTGCAGGACCAGGGAACCGGCTCCGGCTCCAGCGCTGCTCAGAAACGAACACAGACCCCCGCGGCCGCCATGATGGATTACGAGCCGCTCCACAACGAGGCCAGGCCCCGCCCCCGGCCCCGCCCCCGGCGACGTCCAAAGCGCGCCTCACGGACTCCGGGACCCTCCTGGCGCTGTTTTCAGGGACGCCACCCCGTCTTCCTGTTCTTGTCTCCCTGCCCGCCAGAGCCCGCCCCAGCACGACCTTTTAAATGTGATTTTTCCGAGTGCAAGGTGAATAGTAAGGAAGCACCCGCCCCCCCCTGTGCCACCATTGGCCCTCGAGAATCCGGGTCAGGTCTTTCTCCTATGTCCTATTGGCCGGTGAGGGCAGTCGAGCTCGAGCTCCTAGCCAACCGCTTTCGGTGTAGCTCGCAGGGCAGGCCGGGAGTTGTGGTCCTGTGGCGCCCGCTCCTGTCCGCAAGCACCCGCGACTTTTTGCCCTCTGCTCCCGGCTCCTGCGCTTCGGTCTCACCCTCCTGGGAGTCGGTGGACTCTAGCCGGCTTCTCTTAGGTCTGGCCAATGTCCTCCGTGCGCGGGGTGTAAGACCCGAGAGGAGCCAAAGCAAGGAGAAAACTACGGTTTGGATTTTCCGAGAAACGGAGTTGGATACTTTCTTGAGCCTCTTTAAGAAAGAAAAGTTGGCTCGCTCCTGGAAGCCAAGGATTTGGTGCCCATTCTCCAACCTCAAATTTCCACCTTTTCCCTAAGAAGCATAAATATTAGAACTAACGTAAAACAAATGACCAGAAAGCATCTGACATACTGCTAGAGAAGTCATTGTTTCTTTGGGGCATCAGGAGCCTCTCGGAGGCTAAACCAGGCACAATTATAGATGTTTGAGCGGTACCTTTACAATTAAATGACCTCATTTCACGGGTGTATATGTATTCGCATGAAAACATTTACTGTGTAAGCCGAGAAAATGTGCGGACCTTTGACTACCAGGCCTGTCAGAACCCATCTTCTGCAACTAAGAAGCACCCTGGTTCCCTGTTCTGTACTCTCCACGTCTGCCCAGCGTGCACCTACCTGACCAGGATACACCTGTTTCTAAGAGGATCCATTCACCACAGCACCTCCTCTACACCATGCAGTTATGCTTTTCATAAACTGTTTTCTCATTTAACCCTCACTGGAGCCCAACGAGGCATGGACTATTATTCTCCGTTATGCAGCTGGGAACACAGATTCAGAAACGTGACTTACTCAAGGTCCCTTGCCTAGTATGTGACAAAGTCACGATTTGAGTTCAGATTGATGTTGCTTCAAAACCCATTGTTCTCTACTGTACCATTCAGTGTCAAATAACTTTCGGCCTAATGTTAGATAACTGATTTTCTTAAAGATTTTATTTATTTCTAGAGAAAGGGGAAGGGAAGGAGCAAGAAAGAGAGAGAAAAATCAATCGGTTGCCGATGGGGGACCTCGCCTGCAACCCAGGCACATGCCCCGACCAGAATGGAGCCAGCCGCCTCTGGCCACCTTTCATTCTGTGGAACAATGCCTAACACACTGGGCCACACCAGTCAGGGCAACAACTGATTCTTTTAAAAAAGTTGCTATTGATATTAGGGAGAAACCATAGTTGCATTGTAGGTCTTGCACATTGTTCTCTTACATATTTTGGGAATATTTCTGCTTGATTAGGAAATAGTGTTGATTTCACATAGGCTTTCAGAAATAGTTACCTAGACGAAATGAATGTGAAGCATATGAAAATGTGTGCAGATTCAGAACTGGAATTTATATTCAGATGGTAGTTTCACTTTGCTCTCACAAAACAATCTGGCTGATGAACTTGGTCCTGGCTGGTAGATCACTCTTGAAACTTCAATGCCTTTGTTCCTTTATTTACCCATTATCTTATCCTGAATACCACCCTAATTTTTCTTTTTAGACTTGCTTTCTTTTTATTTCTATTCATGTTTTAACTATTTCCTGCTCATCTTCATTCTTTAGCTTAAATTTGGGCTATCAAATCAGAAACTCTTTTTAAGACACATTTCTTGAACAATTCATTTGACAAGCATTTATTGAGACCCTGTGTTTCAGGCACTATTCTAGGTGCTCGGATACAATGCGGGGGCGGGGCGGTGGGGGGGGAGTGTGTGTGTGTGCGCGCGCGATCCCTACCCTCCCCCCACTCCCCCACCCCCAGAGCACACAGGGAGGGAGGGACAGGCAATAAAATGAGTAACAATCCAAACTATGCCTCAATGCTGCAATAAAATTTCTAGACCCATATCCCTTCACAATCAGTCCGAACCCATTCTCTGAAGGATTGCTTTCATACCTCCCTAGAGCTTAAAGCTATTCCTCATTCAGTTGCTATGGGCTTTATTCAGGCACTCTAAATTCTCTGAATCACTTTCTTCACTTTTAAGTAGAATCGTATCTGCCAGCTTTACAAGGTTATCATGAGGATCAAATGAGATCTCGTTTCACTTTCCACAATTCAAGATTGAAATTATGCATTATGAAAGCCAATATAGAGGCCAGCTGCAGTTCATCTAAATGCTTATCTCATAATCTCCATTTCCTACTGTAACCATTTTCTAATTTTAGGCGAGCTACAAGCCCAGGCTATAACATTTCTGGAGGTGGACTATACTTTTTTACTCGCTGCATAGCACTGTAGAATGATCCTTTTGAGGACTTAAAACTAGAATCCAGAGCCAAGCAAATGCCTGATTGTCAGAAATAGGTTTCCAAATATTGAATAAATCTTAACATTCATATAGTCATTTCATTAAGTGACACATTTCAGTCTTTGTCCTCACTTTTATAAAGCAGAGCAATCCACCAAGTTGCTAAAGGGATTCAGTACGTGTAATTAATCTATCCTTACTCCATTTAGTTTATTCCATTTTTTCCACCCGCTGGAATACACTTAACAAGGGCGCCCTCTAGCGGGCCACAGAAACTAACCACTAAAAGGTGCTCTCAGCCCTTTGTTACCACCACCATTCAGCAGACACCCGAGTGAACAGCAGAGGCTGGCAGCTGGGGAGAGCTCTGGTGAGAACTTACCAGCTTCCATATGGTCCTGACCAAAACCAAACTAAACCAATTCTGGGACTCCAGCTCCCGCCCTTTGCCATTCCTTTCTCTCGGGAGGCATCTGGCCTGGCACTTGTTCTCAAAGATATGACAGGCGAGCAAATCTCAAAGTTGCAACACAGCCCATAGAACATTCAGCTTTCTGCAAACTCAAAGCTGATGCACTTGGAGCACAAAAATAATGAGATTTTAAAAAAACTGTCTATTGAGTTATGTTATAAACAAGAAATATACCATCTAATGAAAAAGGGTCAGGGTATATTCAGAATTGTCAAATGCAGTGTTCAACATTATTACTGCTGAAACTAGCCCAGGTTTAAATTTTGCTGGGTGACCCAGGCACCGCAGTTAGGGCCTCTGGCGGAAGAACTACTGTTTGCTAAGCTCTCCTTCCACTTCCCTCCGCTCCCAAATATTACAAAGAACACAAGAACAGAAACAGTGCCTTTAAAAAAATTGTTTACCAAAACCTGCGAGGTCACTATTTTAGACATGACAAACCAACGCAGAACTCCTGCCATTCCCCAATAAGAACATCAACATCTTGGTTTTATCTTTGAACTCTTAACTATTCATAAGCTAATGTGTTACTACCTCAATTATAGGAGGAAACTAGCTTTTTTTCTCCCATCTCCTTTTTCTCTATTTTGATTTCATGTTTACTCAGGCACCCAAAACCTCCATTCTATTACCAATACTTCAACTTCTTACAAATCACCCTCAAAGGCAGGATGATTAGAGCAGCCCGGTGTGGATACACTTGAATCAATCACTAGAAGGAACACGCAATGGGAAGTAGGATTCCAACCCAGCAACAGGATGCGTGGTTAACTTTATTCTTCTGTTTGACTGCTGGGCTAACTTTACCAACTACTGTCTTCAATGTTGTACTTGTGCTGCAGAGGAGGTGGGAATGGAAGCCAAAACAGGTCATTTGGGAGTCAGGGAGGCCATGTTTTTACAGGGGCAATTTCATGGGCATTGTGCCTTGTGAACGATGGTGAACAGGAGACAAAGACTCTCCATATTATTCCAGGATGGGAGTCCACTTGGCCAGAACACTGAGAGCTTTTGGAGACCGCAGACCACCCCCGGGGCTGGGGATCTGCAGGCAGCCCAAGGGGCTGGTGGCACAGTTCACCTCTCCCAGGCTCTGCCCATGAACAGAAGAAAGCAGCTAGGTCTGTGGGCTGGACGCAGCGCGATGCAGGTCCATGATGAGCCTCCGGTCCCAGCTCTGCTGAGCCACACACGGGGACCACAAATCAGATTCTTCACTTTCTTGAACTGCTCCTGTCAGGTGCACAGTCCTGTCCTTCAGACCCTCCTCCTTATCCCTCCTGTTCTAAAAGTCTCTGTCGTGTTTCCATCACAATTTCCTCCATTATTTCTGGCTTTAAGATGTCTTTAATCTGAAAAAGAAAGGAAAAGGTATTTGTTCAGAAAATAAACCAACCACAAGTAGACCATCAAGCCAAGCCAATCGCAGAAACCAAGCATGGTTAACATAAACCTCCTGTTTCTTTCATTTATCAGAGGCTAAGTATTACAAGATGTGATCTGCTAAAACCGGCTTAATGAATCAGCAAGATTCTCTGGGATACAGATGACAAGCGCAAAGATGTTATTCTGGTACCCAGTAAAGGGGGAGCTGAAACTGGAATGGGCAAGAGGTCCAGAAGGCGGCTATCAGACACTAGTCCCACCTGGCGCCTCCAAACCCTTAGACCGAAGCTAGACATTGAGAAAAGCACAAGTATCTCAGAAAAATAACTACCAGACGCTCATTAAGGCTGCCCACCGACCACACTGATGGATATGGTGAAGGCATTTATCTGGAGGATGTACGTGCCATCACTGAGCAAACCCTGGAGCAAATCGATAAACCCGCAGTGCCTGCCCACAGAGCAGCGAGGAACAAGAAAGCCCTGGCAGAGTACCTGGTGTGGCAGGGACGCCTCATAGCAGTACAGGATGCTCGTGTCATACAGCATCATCCTCTGAGTCACCAGCGAGACGACACAGTTCCGAAGGCGGGAGATCACCTCTCGATCAGCAAGGGAGACGGGCTACCGGGGCCGTGGGGGCGGGGGGGTGGGGAGCAAAGGGAAGAGGGCAGTTGGGGCAGGAATAGAACAGGACCAAAATAAGGGAACAGTCACAGCGAATCACACAAATCATTTTTAACTGTGGGACTCCAGGCCAATCAAAGGGCTAACTCCAAGGGGGTTTAAAAGGACAGCCTCTTCAGCTTCTCCCCTCCAACTTTTGCCATCAGTAGCTGACTTGGTCTCTTCAGAAAAAGAGAGCAATACAATGTTCCCGAAACACTTGGAACTAGCAGACTACAGCAATACAGTAAGAAACCAGCAAGCCCCGCCCACCGCAGCAGCAGAGGGGAGACACTCCATCCCGCCAGACGGCCGCAGTGATGCTCACGCACCTCCAGGTTTGCTACGAAGCCCCCCGCATCCTCCTCTTTGTGCTCGGGTGTCGGGTAGATCCAGATGAAGCCGTTGTTACCCAGAATCACTGAGGCGCCACAAGGCAAGTCGTGGAAGTGAGTCTTCTGCCGTTTCACCAGCGAGGGGGAAACCTGGACCAAAACACCCTGACCGAGCTGAAGACAGACATAAATGAGGTCACTGAAGGATCATCAATGAGGGCGATGAAGAGCAGACAGTGGGACGTGTGCCATGGTTATGGCGGGATCAGGGTCCCTCCTGTCAGTAACTGCCGGCCCCGTCGGTCGTTACAGAGAGCACTTCCAGAGGCAGAGGCTGTTGCCCTATCCCAGCAGATGACAGCTTTCCATGCCCCCCTCCACCGCCCTCCTTTGCCGTGGTCACCACGGGCTGGTGCACCCGCTGTCGGAGGAGCTGGGGCTGGCGAAGACCCGGCTCAAGCCTCCTGTGCTGTCCCGCCCCCACCCGGCCACCTGCCCGGCCCCTGGGCTGCGCAACGATGGGCTCGGGGACTGACCAAGGGCGCAAACCCACCCCCGGCTCTGGCGGGACACCTCTACTTCCAGGTCTGGCTGGGGGTGGGTCTGCAGCACCTAGACCAAAAGGCCAGCACCGGCAGCACGGCCGTCTCACCCCCAACTTCAAGGACGTGAACGTGGGTGGCTGTGGTCACTTCACTAAGGGAAGAGGTTTTTGTTCCACTCAGAAAATTAAAAGGTTCATTCGGATAAAGCCAAGACACTAATAAACCATCATCTGTCTTGGGAAGTAAGCTATCATTTTAAAAATAGCCTCGATAATGTAACCTCGTACGAGAAATGGAGTGAAATTTCATTTAGAGGCTCAAGTGATAAACCAATCTTTCCTAGCAATAATATCCATCTCATTGCCAGACTTTTGTCTAAGAGTCCGCTGTCCTGCTCCAGCAGTCGCTGACCTCCCTGTGTTCCAAGGACTGTCCCAGCCCTGGCCCCACTGCAAAGCGGCAGCGCCTGCCAGGAAGGAGCAGACAGCAGGCCTCAGGGTCCACGGCCAGAGGGGCTCCTGCCAGAGCACTCCGCTCAGGAGGAAAAGGACAGAAGCTGTCATCCACCACGATGCTCCTGGCCCAGGACCGTGTGAATCAATCCGTTAGCAGGATGCCAGCCCGTGGCTCTTAACTTCCGGGGTTCTTTGGGTCAGAATTCCAGAGAGCTCTGGGGATTCGGGAATGGATGTGAAGTCTGGGTCAGCAAACAGGCAGCAGAAGCCCGACTTACTTTTCCATACTTGAGACTCCTCGTGTGCAGAGAGACAGCGCCGTCTGAGAACACTGCCTGGACCTCGGCCTGGCCCGGGCGGTGAAGGAACACACACCGTCATGTCCCCGGCCTCCTCTGTGTCCCAGGCCCCACTCTCCGACCTTTCCTCCCGCTCCCAAAGGTCCCGCTCGGCAGCCTTGGACCCGGAGGACATCGCTCTGACCTGACCCTCCCCCTTTGCTGTCATGAGCACCTTGGTATCAACACCTTTCCTACTCCCTGGGATAAAAGTTTAAGGTCATTAAGAAAACCTGAGTCTTGCTTAAAGCACGGGCCACTGTACGTTACAAGACCCAAAGAAATGACCCAGAAGCCACAGATGTGAGCAAAAGCTGACGAGTCAGCCTGGGTGAGGGAGTGGGGAGAGGCTGCGGCAGAGCCCTTGGCCCTCGACTCGGCTCCCGGCCAGGACGCCACGTTCCTCCTGGTGGGGACACCCGGCTGCAGCCCCGCTTCCCAGCTCCACACAAAGGCGCAGGATACACTGATCAGGTCCCCCTCCTGCAGGAAACCTCGCATGGCCAGCTCATCCTCTGCAGACCTTCTCCTCTGAAACACACACAGACGCAGCGTCCCCTCAGTCAGCCCCACAGGAACACTGCTCCCTGCTCCCGCTCACCGAGCTCCCGCGGGCAGCCTCTGCCCCTCAAGCAAACGAGAGCTACAACCACTTACGACCTCCCTGCAGCTCTGCTCCTCCCTCTCCCTCCTTTGAATGCTGTTCACACTCTGGGACGACACTGAAAACCCTCCAACCCAGCCCAGAGTAGGCTGCTTCCCCACCCCCCGCCCCCGGCCTCCTGGGGCCGCCCTCCCAGCCCCAGCAGGACCAGGCCACCTCCAGCTTGACTGAGACTTTGCCCACACACTCCCTTTTCTCTGGTATATCCTGAGTTCATCACTGAGATTCTATCCTTCAAGGATCAAGTCTTATGCCCATCTTTCCTGTGAGCTTCTCTCATGGGAATGAATCCGTTTTTGTACAGTCCACTCGCCAGGTCTTTGGACGGCATCTCGTGCCCCGGCAGCCTGCAGGCTTTCAGGGACTCGGCACGCCTCCCTTGCCTGCGCTCGCCGCAGAACCCAGCACAGGGCGCCTCTCTGCACAGATGCTGGGCTGCAGGCAAAGGGGAACCATGGCCTGTACAAAAGGCTGTCGCTTAGGCGCTGCCGTTGCCTGGAAGAGCCAAATGCCACCCAATTCGTGGACACTAATCTAGACACGAAACACGTTTCAAGGGAACACCTGCGCTGTGCGAGGCCGACGCACCCGTGGCAGGAAGGCCCCGCGCCTGCCGGGCGTCTCTCCCAGCTCCCTTCCGGGGTTCTCTCCACGGACATTCCAGATCTCACCACCCAACAGCCGCTGCCCCTCCGGAGGCCCATGCCGAGTGAAAGGCCTCCGGGGGTGCCTGGGCAGCACACTTCAGGGCAGGCAGCCAGGAGCAAATGGGGCGGCCCCGGTGTGAAGCGAGCTCTCTGGTGGAGCAAAAGACCCCAGAGCTCTTGGCAGCAAACCACGCGGCCCCAGCTGGAGCCCCTTACCAGCTCTCCTCCCGGAAGGTTCATGGATGACAGAAGCAAGACTGAGTCCAGCCTGGAGTTGGTCTCCACCTTCCACCTCTTCTGTTGAACCTAGAAACCAAAATTCCACACCTGGACACACACACTCCAGCGGCAAGACCTCACGTCCTAGGTGACCAACAATCCTCAAGATAATAAGCCAAGTGTTTACATCAAAGGTCACAAACAAGAGCCAAATGCAAGGACTGCTTCATTCACGTAACTACACACAGAATGACTATCCTGTTCATTAAATCACCAGTCTGTCTTTCCTATGTAAAATCAAACTAATATCAACTTTACCTCTGTGATTCTCCCCACTACGATGTCTCCCACTTCACCATTATATCTGAAAGATAAAACAAAAGGTGACCCATCAGTGAAAAGACTATTACAAAACCAAGCACCATTTGAGATTTCAGGTAAACAGAATGAGGGCCTTGATCAGGCACCCATGCTGTTCGGACTTATTCTCAGGAACCGATCACTTTAAACATTCTGACTCGTATGAAATCTGTTACCTCTTCTTAGACAAACCATTCACCACAGGCAGTTCATTAAGCCTGAATCTCCATTTTGTTAATTACATGACAACCATAAGCGCAGAGGACCTTCTGGTGAGCTCTGGAACACACAGATCTCTGCGTCAGTCAAGGCAGGAGAGCCGAGACTGGACAGGACACCACGTGCCAGCCCAGCCACTGGCTGCTCTCTCAGGCCCCTCTGCGAGCTCTTCATCCTGATTCGAATGACATGGCTCAGTCCTCGGACTTTCTCTCCTCTCAGCCCACACTCACCTCTTTGTGAGCTCATCCTACAGGCTTTAAATACCACCAATGACAGGACCATTCCAGTCCCAGACTCCAGTCAGCTGCTGGCTACCCAACATTTCCATTTACATGGCTCATAGGGATTTTCAAATGTAAAAACCCTAAAACAAAGCTTTCCAGCAGCCCCTCCCCACCCCCTCCTGTCCTCAGCATCTCAGTAACTGCCGCCTCCACCCCTCAGTTGCTCAAGCCAAGAACCTTGGAGTCTTGGAGGAGCCCTTGGGGTGTCTGTCTCTCTCTCAGACAAGTCCAGCAGCAGATGATGGCTCTACCTTCAAAATATACCCAGAAGATAAATGCCTATCTCTACTCACAGACATGGTCCTATATAGAGAAAATACCAAAAAATACGAAATTCAACATCCTCTCATGATGAAAACACTCAGAACACAAAATACATGCAGGATGAATCACTCTCCACTTCTACTGCTACCACCTTAGTCCAAGCCACCACCACTTTGGGGAAGAGTCTCCCCACAGCAGCCAGTGATTTTGTTAAAACAGAAATCAGATCACATCCCTCTTCTGCTCCACCCCCTGCAGCGGCTTCCTAGATCACACACGCACGTGGAAGTCAAAATGTTTAGCACGTGGAAGTCAAAATGCTCATCGCGCCTAGCCCACGAGGCAGGCGGACGGCCACCTCGGCTCTCGGCTGCCTCTGCTCCTCCTCTCCCCCTCGCTCACTCTGTCCGACCCCACAGCGTCCTTTCTGGGGCGAACCTTTGCTGAGCCCTGTGCTAAGGACTTTACACGCATCCCTTCAATGACTTCTAATAAAAGCCGTTATGAGGTAGCTTGTGCTATTACCCTCATTTTACAGAGGTAACAAAGGTTTGGAAAGGTTGGGTGATGTGGGGAAACCTTTGAGGCCCACACTCACCTACAGTCACCTACACGTGTTCCACGTCACAGACCCACAGAATGACAGGGCAGACAGGTGGCGGGCAGGTATGCTGTGGCAGAAAAGATCTGCCTGGGCAACACGGATGCCACAGGGAAAAGAATACACACCTTTGGCTCTCACCTGGTTTTCAAAGCTTTCACACAGATCAACTTGTTTACTCTCTCCACAGAACCAGCCACAGATGCGATGAGCTTCTCTTCCCCCATGTACGTTCCATGGCCCCTGTTTCAAGAGGAAGATACAGAGGATACCAGGGTAACACCTGGGGTGATCTCTGCCGCCAAGAACCTCGTCTTCCCCGCACAGGCCCCTCCTGCCCTCGAGCCTGGCTTCTGTGCTGGTTGCTCCCTGCCTAGCACACTTGGGCTCTACAGGGCTACGCGGACATCTCCCCCACCTGACTCAGGTCTCCACCGATGCCACTTTCTCCGTCAGGCCTACCTCGACCGTCCCATATAAAATAGCCACCCAACGCGCTGCAGTCACCCCCACCATATTCCCAGCCACGCGCCACTTACCCTGCTCGACTTCTCATTTTTCCACTGCATTTATCACCAAACACCCCAAATAACCTATCTTTTTTTGTGCTTATAGTTTTTTACCTGTCTCTCCCTGTTAGAATAAAAACTCTACGAGAGATTTCCCCTCTGTCCTGTCACGGTGGTATAGCGACCATGCATAATATAAATAGATGTGGAATGGGTTGCTGAAAATCTTAAGATTTTCTAGGATCCACTAACTTCCAGCTAAAAGGTTAAAGGGCAATTCTCTACATGTGAACTTCCCCCCTGCAACTTGCTAGTATTTCTATGATGGTGCTACAATGGTGGGTTTTGCTTCTTTTCCTAATTACCTCATTTAATCCTCATTACTCTACCATATAGTTACTGTAATTATCACTATTTTCCAGATGAGGAAACTAACCTTGGAGAAGTAGTACAGTTCACATGAGATGGAAGGACTGGAACCATGCCCTCTTAGTTACAACATATTAAACTGCTCTCAGATTCGAAGGCGTATATTTGGGTGCATGCACCAAAATGCATGTTTGCCCTAAGCCCAAACAATTACTGATTCCGAAATCGTGCAACTGACTAGGAGATGACGCTAAGGGACGGGGAGGAGGCCACGTCAGCAACGCCTACCGTCCCCAAAAAGAGCCGCTGCCCCTAACCCTCCCCCGTTTTCCGGGTCTCCAACGAGGAAGGTTCAAGGAATTGGACCCCAGGCAGAGGAACCGAGAACCACGGCCATAAGGAGCGAGAAAGGAGGATTACAAGGGGCTGAGACAAATGCACACGCGGACATAAGATGCAGGGAGTAGAAGCCCGAGGCCTCGTAAACTACAGGGGTTCATGTCACGTGTTCTGGGTCCCGCGGGGGATTTAACACAGGCGGCCACAGGCCCAGGTTTTAAATAGCGGGCCACGTGCAGAGCCCTGCAACCGCCCCTTGTGGCCCCGAGTCCCCAGGTCCCCACGCACCGCATGAAGCCCGTGTCCGTAGTAATTGTGTCGCCCGGTACCACCAGGTGTTTCTTACTCTCTCGGCCCAGGCTCTCGCTAAGAGGTTTACGAGCGACGGGAAGCCTCATCTCCATCGCCATCTTGGCGCCAATGACTTGCGCAAGCGCAGTTGAAGGCCACGAGACCAAGCTCCGCGATTCCCGGCCATCGCCCGAGGCATGGGGAGGGGCCTCAGAGCAGCAGCCAATGGAATCTCACGGCCTGGCGGCCATGCTCACTATTGGCAACAATTAGGTTAACGTTAAGGGAATGAGGGAGCAGAGTTGCCATTTTTACTACGGGCACGCGTGCGTCTGTGGAATAAACTCTGTTTTATGCTGTTAGACTTTTTACCAAAACTGCCTCTTACTCATCATCCCATTTATTGTTTAACAGGGTTAGAGAGAATTGGGAAATGGACCCTGAGCTTCCTTCCAACTCTAAGCTGCTAAACTGTGAGGTTTCTGTAAGAACGCGCTCACGAGGGTTCGGTGGTGAGAGGTGCAGAAAACGCTGTTTGGACCCTCGGAAGAGCCCCCCTTCCTTGCTGTTCCTAGCAACGCCGGTATTCTACATGACAGCCGCCCGCGGGTGCTGGTTCAGCACCAACCGTCATCTATATCCCCAAACGGTGCTCGGGGTGCTGCTTCGGTTCTTCCGTAATGTCTTTTGAGTGAACTGATTTACTCTAACATTTCTATTTTAAAAACAAGAAACTGTCTGAAAAAAAAACCCTTCAAACCTAGCAAGAAGATGTATTTGGTAGGGAAGGCAATGCACACCTAATGTGAAGATCTTCACTTATATTTTATTCACACACGAACTGAGCGCTGTGTGCCAGGAGCCGTTGCAAAGGATTCAGCGGTAGACAGACAGATGTATGTGTGACTATATCTTCATGTCCTGTCTAACAGGAGCGTTTCCCTCGTTTCTTCTCCCCATCCCCGCTACCCTTTCCCTCACCCTTGTCCTGAATGGTTTACAGCATTCACAACAAATATTAGGGAATTGGAGGTGATAATTCTTCATGCACATGGACCTGAAAGAGGATTAAACGAAATAAGTTGCATCAGCCCCATATAATGTGTTCACAAAATCAGACCTGCTGCCTCCTGAAGACCCATCAGATTGTTTGATAAATCTCCCATGAGACAGCCAGCCTCACGACTACAAGTGTGAAAGGGGTCCATCTGTTGAGTCCAGCCTTGGCCATAAGAGGGCAGTAGTGTCCTTTGAGCCAGCTACGGAGCTAGGCCTGGAAGTTCCCGCAACCTTTCTGTCTGTGGGACAACACTCTGACCAGCTGAGCTACACCACCCAGGGCAGTAGACACCTTTTCATAAAGTGGAAACCAGGGCCCAAAAAGGACTAAAATTCTCAGAGGGGCTTGTTAGAATACAGAGATTCCTGAGCCCAGACTTGGGCGTTGAGGACTACCTCCCCATCTGTGCACCTCCAGGGCCACTTTCTGGCTCATTCCCCTAATTCTGTGTTTGCTCCTCCTACCATGCAACCTCCATACAGCAGCCAGAGGGAGCTTTTAGAAACAGACCAATTTAAACCACTTCCAGGATTCTGGTGGCTTCCCTTTACACTAAGAAAAAAATCCAAACTTGTCATTTTGGCCCCTGCTCATCTCGAACCCCACTCACCTCCTAACGTGCTCCCCTGTTCACTGAACCGCAACCAGAAGCACAGCTCGCCTCTCGGTTCCTCACACACCAACCTTGTCATCACCCCAGGACCAGTGCATGTTTGGCCTTCTCTGAATGGAATTCTCTTCTTCCCGGGTCTTATGCAACCGCTTCTCCTCACTCAGATCTCGGCTCAAAAATCACTTCCTCCACCCTGGCTGGTGTGGCTTGGATTGAGCGTCAGCCTACAAACCAAAAGGTAGCTGGTTTGATTCTAGCCAAGGCAGTTGCCTGGGTGGCAGGCCAGGTCCTCTGCTGGGGGTATGTGAGAGGCAACCAATGTTTCACTCCCTCTCTTTCTACCTCCCTTCCCCTCTCTCCAGAAAAGAAAAAAAATCACTTCCTCCAAGAAGCCTTCCCTGACCGCTTCACCTGGAATAACTCTCAGTGTCCTACTCCGTTCCACTATCCAGCTACCCTAATCACCCCAAGGCCAGGTAATAGAGGGCTAGGTTGCAGAGCCCACTGAAATTATTCAAACTAGTCAATACTAACGCTGCTCATCCTTGTATCTCTAGCAGGGAAGGGGTGGGGGTGGAGGACTTCTGTAGAAGCAGGCAGCCAGCAGCCTTATCAGAGGCACTTCAGTCTGCAATTACAATCTGCTGCCACCAGGTGGGTTCTAGAGACTGGGATGTGGCTCCTGGTGATCTGCAGCAGGGACGTCATAGAATAACATGTGGAAAGTGATTTCGATTTTTATCAGGGGCCGCTGGCTACAGACCGTTCTTCAGGAATCCAGCATTACTGTCTGGGAGGCATGGCATCTGAGCCAGAGGGGTGTTTAATTCTACGTCGCCCACCTGCATCCAGAGGGAACAAATTTCGGGACAGATAGCTTTGGTCAGAGGCCTGGGTGGGGGCTGCAGCGGGAGGAGGGTAATGACAGGGGCCACCAGAGGCATCAGACGCCTAGTGGGAGGTATCAAAAGCAAGGCAAGGCTTGTGACAAGAGGAGGGGGAGGAGGAGTACAAAGGGTGACATCCCACACTGCCCCCGCCAAGGAAGGGGATCCCAGATGATATGCAAATGAACGCATTAAGTGTACATCTGTGCCCATGTCCCCACCTGCCAGGGTGCAGTCCCCCAGGGTACAGGGACTTTTGGGAACACATACCTGAAGCTCCAAAGGAGGGTGGCCTGTGTGTGCGAGTGCATTCCAGAGTCTACAGGTGTGTGCACTCACACGTGCGCATGGCTAGATAAGGAAGCACAGAGGGGTGTGCCTGAGGTGGCCAGTGGCCTGGTGGGTGACACCCTCAGCGCCGGCGTGTTCTGGAGCACAGGGGTGAACTCACACTCTTCAGTGCCATGCCAACTCCCGGAGGGAAGAGCCGGGGCCTGGCCCTGCCGGGATGGCCCCTCTGCTCTTCGGTCCTCCTCACGTGGGTCTGGAACGGGTGCCCAAAGCCCTTGGGAATTCTAGGCTTTGGGAGGACACTCAGGGGCCATCTCGGCCTGCCACCCTGGCTGCCTGAATTCCTTCAAGTTGTCCGTGAAAATAAATTTTTTTAAAAAAGTAAACATTTTGGAGAAGTGACTAAATGAGGCACTAGTGAGCTGGCTGGAAAGCAGGAGTCAGCCCACCCCCTCTGAAATTTTCCTTGCTTTGCACGGCGGCCATCTCTTTGGGAGCTGACATGGCAGCTGTGACAGGAAGGATTTGCCTTATAAATGGCACAACAGGTAGATGGAACAAGTCCTCCCACGCCCTCTCCAGTTTCCAGGCACTTTCCATATTTCCTTTCCATGCAGACAAAAGGGTCGGCCCATTCAGATGCTAATGATAAATGCTCAAGTAATTTTTATTTTAGAATACAAGAGAGGTACAAATGTATTTACAGTTATACATATACAATCAAATAATATATATCACAGTTTTGTAAATATCATTTTAGATAAATATTTACAAAGTTAAAGTGACCATTTTCTGGAAGTAGAACACAGTTTCTTGAAAACTCTATACATTTTATACTTTTCATTAATATTATAGTTTATCTTACAAAACGTCCTACGGAAATACTGGTAAATGACTGCAAGGCGGGAGAGAGGACACCAGAGGGCGCCAGGGCCGAGTCTGGGGAAACGGGAAAAGAGCGAGGGAGAAAGCGGGCGGGCCGGGCTCGGAAGTGCTTTCCCCGCAGACAATCCAGTCCCGTCCTCCGCCTGCTCGAGTGTGGCGAGGACGGGCCGGAAAACTTCCCCTTCCCAAGCACGGTGTCAGAACTGAAGGGGAGGGGGCCTCGATCCAACGCTCTCACTTTATAGACGGGAAAAGGGGAAACTGAGGCCCAAAGAAGGGCAGGCCCTTGCCCGGGGTCCCACAGTGGATTTCCGTTTTGCCTGCTCTCTCAACACTGCAAAGTTCGTCCCTCACCCATTCCCCAGGGAGCCCGGACAGGTCGGGGGAAGGAAGGTGGCCCAAAGGAGCCACCGCCCCCACCCCCAGGGCAGTTCAGGTCTCTCTCTGGGCTTCCCGGACTGCCCCTGCCCGTTGGCTCCCAGCTCTCAAAAGTCGTGTCTGTGACTCCGAACCCGGCAGGCCGCCAGCCCCAAGAGGAAGGATGCGGGAACAGATGGGCTGGCGCACTCCAGGCCACACTGGGGCAGGGAGGTCGCTCTCCCTCCATTCCCAACACACAGCTCTCCATTGGGGTGGGGGGGGGGGGGTTGGCGGTCCCTTTCCCCTCTTAAGGCCCTCGGAGACTTTCGGTCCCCTGTCCTGCCACCCACGAGAGGGTTGCCAGCCTGGGCGGCCGGCTCTACAGGACGAGATTAGGCCGGGCACAGGGAACACCCACCCAAAAAGGAAGCGGCTGACTACCTGCAACCAGCTGGGTGGCCCCGGGAAAGGAACGTCGTCCCCCAGTGTCCTCATCTAAAAAACGGGGCGAAAAATGTATGCCTGGGGGTCACTCTTGGAGCGCACCGCCACTGCCCGGAGGTCCAGTCCGGAGAGAGAACAGTTGGCGACGCTGGCGCCGCAGGCGGGAAGGCGGCTGCGCGGGCGCGGGCGCGGCGCTCACAGCACCATGGCCGGCAGGTGGTGCGCGGCGGCGGCCGCGGCGGCGAGAGCGGGCGCGTGCGCGTGCGGCGCGGGCAGCGCAGGCGAGTGCGCCTGCAGCGCGGCGCTGGGCGGCCGGTGGCGCGCGCTCTTCTGGTGGGCACGCAGGCCGGCCAGCTGCGAGTAGGCGCTCTGGCACACCTGGCACTTGTAGGGGCGCTCGCCCGTGTGCAGGCGCACGTGGTTACGCAGTGTGGACGACTGGCTGAAGCGGCGGTTGCAAAAGCGGCACACGAAGGGCTTGTCCAGCGTGTGGATGCGCATGTGCGAGCGCAGATTGCTGCGCGAGTTGAATCCGCGGTGGCAAATGACGCAGCGCATGCGACCCGCGGTGCCTGCCGCCGAGTCCGCCGGATGGAAATCCTCTGGCCACGAGGCCCGGGCCGAGGGAAGAATGGGAAGGAGCCAAGGGGCAGGTGGGGAGGGGACAGAGAGAGCAGCCTCGTTAGAACCGCGCCGCTGAAGGCGTGCACCCCTACCCCACGCCCCTCTCTGCCCTTGCGCACGCTCCTCTCGGGGATCTGGGGATCCGCCGATCCGCCCACCTCCAATCGACTGATGGTTCCCAGGCAACTGATGGGGAGCGCTGGCAAGGGGATGGGAGGGGTAGCAAGGACCCTGGCTTGGGGTCAGACGGGAGATGACTCCAGACCATGCTGTGAAACGGGAGACTTAGTGGCCTAGCCTCACCAAACCTCAACTTTCTCACCTGTAAAATGGGGGCCTACTACGACCTCGCGGGGCTCTGCAGGACCACAGGAGCCGATCACAAAAAACACTGCTGGGCACTTACCTTTCTCGGCAAGCGTATGGGAAGCGCCTTGCTCACTGCAGCCTTCCGTAAGTGAAGTAACTATTATACCCCCCTACACACCCTCAAAACAAAAAATCCCTTTCATTTATTCATCCTATGAGCACTTACTGAGTGCCTTCTATGTACCAGGGAACTGCATCTCTCTTTCCTCAGCCCTGAAATGGAGGAAATAATAGCAATACCCCCGTGAGCCTGCGGTAAGGACTAGAGGAGTTACTGTTTGTGAATATTAGCTGGTGAGTAAGGGCTCTGTAAACATAATTCACGAGCCTCAGAATCACCCTCTAAAAAATAAGGACAATCAAATTTCACATGGATTTTTCTGAGGACCCAAGTGGGATAATAACTGTAAAACGTTTAGTACAAAATAGGTCTTGAGCAAATGGTGTCTGTCATGACGATCAGCGTCCCTCCAACACATTAAGAGGCACACTCTGCCCGGCCTTCATTCAACAGACTGGCACAAGCGCCTACTCTATGCCAGGCTGGGCACCAGTGACAGAGAAGGGAAAGGTACAGAGTGTCAGCGTGGGGAGAGAGCTTAGAGAGCACCAGACCCAACTTCCTTTCTTTAAAGATGGGGAAACTGCCCTCGCTGGTGTGGCTCAATGGATGAGCGCTGGCCCGTGGACCTTGAACCAAAAGGTCGCAGGATCCACATCAAGTCGAGGCACATGCCTGGGTTGTGGGCCAGGTCCCCCATTGGGGGCACATTAATGTTTCTCTTTCTCCCTCCCTTCCCCTCTCTCTAGGAATAAATTCTTAAAAAAAAAACCAAAACCCCCACAAAGATGGGGAAACTGAGTTGCAGAGCCATTGCCAAGATTGCACAGCAGAAATGGAACTCCATCCAGGCTCCCGCAGCTCCTCCTGCCAGACCCGGCTGCCTGTTCTTGCCGGAAAACGTGGCGGCTGCAGAGGCCTCAGCCTCCTTGGACCAGCGGGCCCCGTGTGCTCAGGGATGCTGGGGGTCGAGCCAGGGTCCCCGGAAGGCAGGGGCCTCCCCACCACACACACGCACACGCACTCTGGGTTCCAAGGCTCCTTTGTCACCGCGGCCTCATGGAGAACACCTACCATGCTTGTTCTTCTTCTGGTCCTCCTCTAGGCCAGGCACCCCCGGGATCCCTAGGAAGGTGTTGTGTGAGTTCCCGTACCACACCAGCAGCTCCTGGTCAGGGGGGATCATCTGCAGGGAAGGAGGCGAGTGGAGGTCAGGGAGGCGGCAGCCAGCGTTGGGTGGGGCGTGGCGTGGCACAGAGCTCTCTGCACATCCCCTGCCAGCCAGGAGACAGCTGTCCTGGCACCTGCCACGGAGATGTGGCTCCAGTCTCAGCCCCAAGAAAGCCACGCCTGGGTCCCCAGCAGGCTGCACGAACACAGGAGACCCTACAATGCTCTGCCGCCCCTCCCTGCCCAGGCTCCTCGCTGCCTTTGGGAACAGAGCCGCCTCCCAGCCACCAAGGGCTCCCAAGCTGACAGACCGGGAGCCTCGAAGCACAACACGCAGGAGTAACGCAAGGCCAAAAGCTAGAAAACTTCATTTCTTACGGAGGGGAAGCAGAGTGGGCCAGCCCTCGGGTCCGCAGGGCTGAGCCAGATGTCCCCAACGAGCGAGGGTCGGCGGGGGTGGGGGGACATCCTCTGGGACGTGGTTACGCCCTGCCCGACAACATCCTGGAAACAGCTCTCATTGAAAGCGCCACTGGGCAGCAGCATGTCACAGGCACCTCTCTGCCCTTCGTGGGGCTGTGCCTCCTGAGGGGCGCTGGGCCACTCAGCCTTAAACCAAACCAGCCTTAAATAATAAAACCCGCGGTGCCATGCCCCAGGTCTGTGGCACAGGACTCCACAGATGGCAGTGACAGGGCTCTGCTGCCCCCAGGGGAGGGCGTGCCCCAAGGAACTGGCCACCAGGAGAGAGGGTCTGCAGGGACAATGCAGGGAGGCTGTGGGAGGCCTGCTCCCGAGTGGGGCTGACCGTAACACCACACCCCGGGACCAGTGACCCCTGCCTGTGCGGAACCCTCCGGCCCCAGCCAGCAAGAGCAAATGAGAGCGGGATGGCCCATCACCCTCCTGAGGCCGGGACCCCAGAAGAGCTGGCTCTGGCACCCACCCCAGGGGTCACTCCGATCCGCCCAGAGAAAGATGGACGCCCCCAGGCAACAGCTGGCTCGTTTTCCTGGTGGGCCTTCCCTTAGTGACGCGCGAAAGGTCCGATAGGATTCCATTCGGGGTGTCTGATACCACAGCTGTGCAGGACCCTCCCTTGGCCTCCATGGTCGGGGCGAAGGCCCCACCCCTTCCACACGGTCCAGGCCCGCAGACCCCCACCACGCTGGGAACCTTCCGTCGCGCACCTCTGGCCAGAGCCAGGAAGACCCTCGGACAAGCACAGCCACCTCCACTCCCTAGAAGCAGAGGGACACAGACAGAGGCGGGTTGAGAGAAGGAAGGTGCCGGGGGCTCCGGTGGCTGAATCCTCATAAGCTCAGCCAGGGCCACCATGCCCCTCCTCAGCAGGCCACACGGCCCCGAGCGCGGCACGCCAAGCCTCAGGGAGCGAGAGACGAGAAGCCAGGCAGAGGGTGCCGTGCCGGCTCAGGCTGACAGGGTTTCCGTACCTCCGTACGGAAGGACCAGGTGCAGTCTGAACCCAGGGAAAGTTAGGCGGTGGTCAAAGAAAGCAGGCACCAGAGCCGAAGGTCGCGGAGGCTTCTCACAGTCACGGCCGCTGTCCAGGAGGCCAGCGGGTCGGAGCGGGAGGCCCCGCTGGGAAAGGGGCGGCGATGAGAGAGGGTCTGTGAGCCCCCTAAAATATTTCAGGTAAACTCACTGGGAAGGAGATCACTCTCCACGAGACTGTGCAAATGGGATTTCTGTCACCTGCTCCCTGGGTGACCTTACGTAAGTCACTTTGCCTCACATGAGAGGGCTGGGGGTCCCCAACTTTAAGACTCTGATTGAAAGTCCCCTCCAACATTGTCCCAAGCCCTGGCTTCAATTCTCAGATGAAACCAAACATTTATCCATCGCGATTCCTCTCAAACAACCAACCCCGCATCAGGCAGTCTGAACATGCTCCTTCCTTCCGGGCACAGGACTGCACAGCGTTCCAGCTCAGGCCACGTGGGGGTCCACTTGGGCTCCCCATCTGCTGAGCCTGTGGCCTTCGGCAAGCCTCTGGGCCTCGGTTTTCTCAGCCATAAAGCAGGAGCAGCACCGCGCTCTGGCCTCACTGGGCGCCTGTCAGGCACGCGGAGGTCTTTGCATGGCGGACACGCAGGAGAGCTTGTTACAGTTCCGGTCCCCCCACCGCCGCCCCGAGGCTGCTGACCTCTCAGATGGGGCAGCGATCTCCCGTGTATTGAGCCCCGCAGTCGCCCCTGCGGAGCCTGCAGCATGACGCGGGGCCACCGGCACTGTTAAAGCCCAGGGTGACCACTGCCTTTGCCTTCCCTCTCCAACGAGAGCAGGCACAGGCCGGGCCCACAGGCCCCAAGGGCACCAGCCCCAAGCGGGTGCCACCGCTTCCTGGCCCCACACCGCCTCGCAGAGCCCGGGCAGGCCCAGCAGGTTCAGCACGCCCCCATGAACCTCGCCCCGAGCCGCATCTCCACCTCCTGGCTTGAGTTCTGGGAATCGCATACCTAAGTCAGCACTGGCCTGTTCACGCGAATCGACAATAACAGTTAACATGACATAGAACAACAACAAAAATGGTGCTGACAAGTGAGGAGCCAAGAACGTCTGAGATCGCACACAATTTGAATATTATTATCCAAAAGGGTTATCGGGAAGACTCTTTTAAATAAGAGCTTCAATATTGACTGTTTCAATGTAAGGGTGAGTGTTTCCTTACTCACATTTTAAAAATGTGCTAAAATTAGTTGTAGTAAAATTAATTATGAAGTTAAAACAGCGATGCGGACCCATGGACAAAAAGGTGTGAACACGTACAAGGGCACAGAGCAAAAAGCAACTCTCTTTCCCACCCTGGGTGCGTCTTTCCCCGGAAGGGTCTGTCCTTCTGAGTCTAACAAATGCCGACTCAGGGCTCGTGTGGAGCAGCGTGATGGGGCGGAGCAGCCTCCGTTGTCTACATGAGGTATCTGTTTTTTTCAAAAAAATCATGCACCACTTTCATACTATTTTTATACATCATAATGATGATGATGATGATAAAGAAAGAAAATCTATCAAGAGGGACCCACTGGAATTGAGAATGACACAGTGAGAAGCCACCAGCCCAGAACCCTGCGAGGACAGGCAGCCTCGCCTACACCACGCTGGCAGCTGGCGCCCCCACCCACTTCAGAGCCCTGGGACGCCCGCGGCTGCCCCGGCCCGGCCTCTGCTCTCTGCCTGTTCCTGGGCACCTCTCCGGCGACAGCCTGGAGATCAAGACCAGGAGACCAGGGGAGAGCGGGCAGCCTCTTCCCTAAGATGCTGGTACTATTGTCCACAGGCCCCCGGGTTCCCACCAGCCAACCGCCTCAGAGCAAAGAACAGCCACCGTCCTCTGCGGGCCCCCGAGTGCCCTCACTAGCGCTGTTTCTTTACAGCCAATGCTCCAGCCTGGCCCGGCCAGAGCTCCCCACGGGGGCTCAGAGAACCAGAGTCAGCTGCTTGCTCCCTTCCCTGGGAGCAGCGATTGGCTCGGGACAGGTAATAAACCAAGCAATTCCCCAAGCAGCTGGGTCCCATGCCCTAAAACCCACATCGCCAGGACTTGGGGGTGGGGGGGTGCGCGGCGGCGGGGGGGGGGCGCGGTGGGATGTCAGTGACCAAGTCTTCCATCAACAAATGACACAATCCCTCAACTCACACTGCCTAACCTTCCCTATCAGCGCACAGGGTTGGCCCTGCCCCCTTTCCATTCCTGAATCTTTATTATAAATGGAAATGATGGGGTTCGGGGTTTGTTTTCCTAATATAAATTCATGCCGCACCGTGGAACGTGTCCCCAGGAGGCTCAGCGGCCCGCCCCTTCCCCTGGTGCTGCAGGAGCCCTGGTCTAGGAGGATCTCGGCGTCATCTGGGTGACTATCAATTTCCATTGCACCGCAGATGTCCCGACACTCCAATTAATAGAGTTCCAGCAAATAGCTATTGGCCAGGGAGGCCCCGCGGCACGGTGACCAAGGGCTCTGCTCTGGGGTCAGACAGGCTTGGATTCAGATCACAGCTCAGGTACCGCCCAGGCTCCCTGAACTGCAGTTTCCTCGTAACGTGGACAGCGCAGCGACGCAGCACACCTCACAGGGCCGAGAGGACGGTTCCTAAGACAACGCCGGGCCTTCGCAGGCTGCGGGCACACGCAGCGAGTGCTCACACGGAGGGAGGGTGGGCTGTTAATGCTGCTCAGGGACAATCAGCGCCTTACCCACACCTGGCGGTGAACAGGGTCAGAGGAGAATGGGTGCTTGTCGCCATAAGGCCATGAAAGGAGAGATGGGGCTATGGGGGGGGGGGGGGGGAGGAACAAAACTCAGCTGCCTAAAACAAGGAGGAAAATAACAGAAAGAAAAAGCCCACATTTCAGAAACAGTGATTTGCAAAAAAAAAAGAGGGAGGAAGGAGAAGACTGGGAATTTCCTTCCCAGCTCCCCAACCCAAAGCCTCCCTAACTTAAGCCCACGTCCTTTTCCCCGGGCTGAGGTTCGGGGTCACAGGTCTTGCTTCCTGGGGGAGCTGGTTTTGTTTTTCCGGGAGAACTGGGTCCATGTGTTCTCCTTTCAACCCAGCCCTATTCATTATTTAGCTCCCACTTGCTAGGGGCTGGGAACTTTCTCGAGGTGTCAGTTTAGGCACCTGCGGTGATAGTCAATTCTTCCTGGTTGAAATGCGCCAGGCGGTGCCCCAAGGATGACATGCCAGCGCATGAGGCTGGATGCAGAGCCGGCCTGGGGTTCTCCACTGACTGGTCAGCCGGCCCAGAAACCGCAGCAGCCTGGCCTCCGCCTCTGGCTTGTTCTGCTTATAGAGTAAAAATCTTCCTTTTTTTTGGCAAGTAATGGGTTACTGTTATGAAATAGAAATAGTTGTGAGTGACAGGAAGATTGGGAGAAGAGATCACGCAGGAGCCGTCTCCTTGGCGAACTCGCTCACTGGCGGCACAGAATAACCGCCGACTCTTCCCGACAGGGCTGGGGCGTGGGCCGGGCGCCGCAGTTTCTTCTGGCCGCCTGAGCTCTGGCCTCGGACCTGCTGCAGGACGGTCACGCACGCCCAGGGACACACACTTACTCTGGTAGGTGCAATCTGACATGGCAACGCAATTTGAGAAAATTGTCACCACCGAAAAATGTGCCCAGCTTCACTTATTCAAGGTAGAATGGGTGATATTTTGTGTTTCCTTGCCCCTCCCTCAAACAGCCCTTTCTTCACAGGCTTGCTAAGCACAGACGAAGGGGAGCAATTCAAGGCCAATTGGTGCGATCTATCTACCAGTATCGTATAGGACAGGACCTCCTCCCTGCCCCCACAAGCGGCTTCTATCAACTTAAACTCCTGATCCAACGTAGATGACTTTTTAAAAACCTTATAAGCCCAGGTCCCTCCTTGGAGATATTGTTCGGCTCCCTGGCCGCCTGACTCTGAATTTCTGTGGAAGAGTCTGCTCACGTTTCGCGGCCCCACCCAGCTTTCTGCCAGCACCGGAGCGCTGTGCGCTGCGACGCAGCCCCCGCACCTGCCCGGGCCAGGAGCCCTGCTACCAAGATCATGCCGGCGTCTCCGGTCTGTCCCCTTCACGTGTGCGCGAGTGCTGCATGGGACGGGCGGCGTGCGTGCGCGTGCCCCCGCTCATCTGCGTCCAGAGGTTTGGGTAGCAGTGTACACACGTGGGCGCATGTGTGAAGCTGAAAGGGTGAGGGGGTGAGGGCCTGGGAGGATGCTCTCTACGCGAAGTGGGGTGCAGCCCACCCGAGGCTGATTCTAGGGTGTCTGGCGGGGAACCCTCGCTCCCACAGGGTGTTAGCCCCACTGGGCGATCACAGGGGCCACCTCTGTCCTGGGCCTGGGCCACCATCAGCCCTCCCATGACCCTGCCTCACACCGTCCCCCCTCACCTGAACCCCAGTCCAGGAAGGCTCACCTTTCCTTGTTCTCCACTTCCTGGGGCTCCCAAGGTTCCCCCCCCCCGCCCCCCCCCCCCCCAGCTGGAATCCACTCCCTGGCTGCACCAGGCCAACACCCTTCCGGAGTCACCGTTCTGGAGATTCTCTGGGGCCTGGTTACCCCGGCACAGCCTGACCTCAATTCCAGAAGCTGCTTGGCCCCAGTACCCTCGGGCCTTGGAAGGACTTGGGGCTTGGTTCCCAGGGACAAAATGGAGCGTGGACAAACAAGAAGTCATTCTGACTCTGGAGGGTCACACAACCCCAAAATCTCAGCCAAGCCCAGCCCCACCCTGAGGGGCACAGGGCCTCCGCCTACCTGCGGGCAGAAGCGCGAGGTCCAGACAACTGTGGGGGAAACAACCCCCGCACCCTGGCACAGCGCTTGCTGATAACCTGCCACCCGGACGCCAGGTGGCTTCCCCTGTCCCAGGCCAGGTGCTGAGCAAACTTCCTGCCAAGGGACACTGTTCAGGGGAGGTCTCGACAGGGTGGCCCTCCTCAGCTGCCACCACTCAGCTGGCGACCAGCTCCTCCCCGGACACTGTGAGCTTGTCTGCTTCCCCCCAAGCGCCTCCTTCTCCCACTTTCCTGAACCTTCTCACGCCCTGGGCCTGGCTTAGCTCCCTGCCACGGACCACGGGACGTGGAATTGCTCTGTTTGCTACCTCTCCCTTTTTCTCTCTGCTGCGAAGCTTCCCCCAGCACAGGTGTTAGTGTTCACATTGTCCCCGATGCCCTGTGAGGGCTCCTGAGTCTGCCTGCCACCAGCGGAGATCCAGTGTCCATGTCTGTAAACTGCGGCAATCGCAGAACGCTCCCTTGCGGGTTACGTAAGTGAGGATTACGGAGGATGATGTATATACAGCATCTGGGAGAAGCCTGACATCCAGAGGGATGAACATGTGATGGCTGAGACCAGAGTCACGCCCCACATGTCATCGGAGCCGGACGCATGCAGATTGAGGGGCAACGATGCACAGCTGAAATGGTGCAGGCACAAGGCCCCCTCCCACCCAAAGGCTCCCCCTGCGCCGCCTTCCTATCTCTATGGCTTCTGAACCTCAGGACGCCCTCAGCAGACACCCAGAGATCTCACTGTGGAGGTGCACATGACATTCACAATGGCATCGTGTCAAAAGGTCCGTCCTTTCTGATGTACAGCAGAAAGCTTGCCTGGCGGTTGTGCTCCTGAAGACCAGGACGCACGGGCCTCAGTCCCACAGTCGGGGCAGCCAGCTGGGCCGGCGCCAGACCCCTCCAGCCACCGCAGTGCTTGGGCACAGCTGCCCTGCGCCCCCCGCTGTCCCCGCCGCCCCTACACAGCAGCACGCACACTCACCTCGATGGCCTTGTAGAAGATGCTGGTGCCAATCTGGACGACCTCCAGGTTCTGCTCCTGCTCGTTACGCGCGCACTTGATGTAGGTCATCCAGCTTCGGTGGTCCTCCTGGCTGGCATCGATAAAGTAGCGCACTGTGCCATCCTCATTGAAGACCTGGGCACAGGTCAATCAGAGCTGAGTCAGGTGCGCCGCCTGTGGCCAGACCCAGGCCCCCATGCCAGGCACATCCACACACCCTCTCTCCAGCCTCACAACAGCCCCTGGAAGTGGACAGGGCTCTTAGCATCTCAGTTTTCCAGCGGAGGAAAGGGAGGCTCAGAGCGGCCGCAGGGGCTGGCTGAGGCCGGCCGGCTGGAGGCGGCCGACAGGGAATTGGCCTCTAGGGCCCCACAGGTTCCCTCCTGCTGCCATGTCTCCCCAAGCCCAGAAGGAAGGGGCCTCCGCGGGATCACCAGTGAGGCAGAGCAGTACCCGGCCGGCTCGCCGGGATGAGCGGGTGCTCCCTGGGGCAGCGGAGGGCACCGGCCGGACAGGAACCACAGAGGCCCCCCGGGCAGCCCGAAGAAGCTAGGCTGGCTCCTTGTGGTATCGGCCAAGCCTAATCCCCCTGTGGGAGCGGCGCCGCCGATATCCAGAGACCAAATGGGATCCCAACTTCCTAACACAGCGACAAGTAGAGAAAGTAACCACTGGCTTGGCCCCCAGGGGAGGGAGGAGGTGGGGTTAGGCAGAGCCCCTGTTTCTCACCTCCGCCCTTGTGGGCAGGTGCAGTATCGGCTCCCTGGCCTCCCCCAGGGTCTGCCAGGTGGGAGCTGGGCTGAGGCGCCTTTGAAGGGGATGGGGCTGAGATGAGGGAGCCGGGGCCCTGGCTGCGCCAGGCAAGGCGAGAGCCCCGAGAGGAGGAAGTGCTTTGGGAGAGGCTTTGTCCTCCGGGTGGCCCTCCCTGGCATCTGGCACTTTTAGGGGGAGGAGGACCAGAAGGCCCGAGAGGAAGCCTCTCTGAGCTTCAGTTTCCTTCTGTGAAATGGGATTAGCAACTGGAGGGGCTACTGAGGCATTCCTGCGGGAGGCGGCGGGCCGGGAGCTGCCTCGGTGACAGCCACCGATGACCATTTCCAGGGCCATTATTCTGCCTGGGCAGAGGGGCGGGTTCCTCCTGCCTCCCCGTTCCAGCCACCCTCCCGCTGGGCCAGGGCTGGCTTTGAGGGAATTTCCGTGCTGCTTGGGGGTGAGGGGGAAATGCAGGTGGCTGGCAGGTGGGTCCCGGCTCTCTCCTGGTGGGACTCTGAGCGCGCCACCTCCTCTCCCGGGCTCAGTGCCCTCCTCTGGGAAGTGGGCCCACAACAGTCGTGGTCCCTAGACTTGGCCAGAGGAGAGAGGGTCCTATTTTTCTGAATGAACCTGCATGGATCCAGCCGCAGGGTCTGGTTCAGGCTTGGGGAGCAGCAGGGCGGCAGCGGCCAAGCGCGGAAGCCGCCGCAGCGGCGGGAGGTCCAGCCGCTGGAGCCCGGTCCCCTAGCCCGCGCCTACCTCCCACATGAGGTTGTTGTTCTTGCAGATGTCCACATGCTCCGGGGCAATGACCCTGCCGGTGAAGGGGCCCATCTCGGCGCCTGCCTTGATCCACGTTTTGGAGAAGATGCCGAGGCCCTCGCCGGGGATGGAGCTCTGCGCGATGATCACCTCTGCGGGCAGCACCAGGCTGGACAGCTTCTGTACCTCTGCGGCGGCCGCAAGGCAGGGGGACTGAGTCAGGCAGAGCCTGAGGGCCCCGCCCGCCGCGCTGCCCGCCGACCCTCCTGAACCGCCCGCGCGACTCCGGTGCGCACCCGCGCTTGGGCACTGGGGGCCGTTTGCGACCCGGGCCCCCTCCGTGCCTGCGAAAGCGCTGCTTGGGGCTTCTTTCTAGGAGACTTTTTTTTTTCTTTTCTTTTTGGTCTCCACGAATTCTCAAAGCGCCCACAATTTCCCCTGCTCTCCGCCCGGGGAAAGTTTAACAACGACTGAGCCGCCCCGCCGTGAGTGGTTTTACAAACGGGTAAACTCAGACCAGCTCCCTGAGGAGGCGACGGCCAGGCCGAGATTCTGCCCAGCCCCGACCTGGGTTCTTCCGCCGGTGACGCCCCGCACGCCGGCCTCTCGGATGGCGCTAGCTGCGCATCGGGGAGCGAGCTCAGGACCCTACCGGAGGCCCCTGGGTGCGGTCAGGCGCTCTGACTCCTTTGGGGCGCGGGAGGCTCCGCTCCCGGGAGGAGCTGGCAGCACCCGGTACAGACTTTGGCCTGCGAGGCCACGCGGACTCAAAAGATTCTGCGCTCTCTGTGTGACCTCCGGCGCGCCTGTGTCCCTCTGTGGGCCCAGGATCCGGGAAGCCAAGAAGGGCGGCTCCCGGACCCAGGTGAGCCCTGAAGTCGTCTCTCTGGGCCCGTAAGAGCTGGGGGGGGGGGCCCGCAGCCCCTGGGGGTCCCCCTGCCGGGCCCGGCGATCCGTGTGGGAGCCGCGAGACGCACAGGGGCCGCCTCCATGTCTTACAAGGTTCCCCTCTAAGCTACCTGGGAAAATACCCGGCGAGCGGGCCGGCTGAAAGAGGGGGTTAAACGGTGTCCATTGCAGCGCGGCCGGCAATTTGTCACGCTGTTAAAGTGATTGCATTCATTCGGCTCCATTCGAAAGAAATTGCTAATTCTAAATTCATTAGCCCTGGAAGAATGCTGTAGCAGTAAATTGTAGCTCAATGCGGAGGGGACTTGTTTAAAAGGGGCCGAGGAATCCCCCTTACAAAAAGGGGGGATTAGATGGTTGACATAGCGTGAATGGCAGTGGGATTAGGCGGCACGGTGCATTAAGAGAGGAACAGAAATCGTAAAGGGGGAAGAGAGGGCGACCGCAGAGATGCCAGCGCCGGGGAAAGATATTGTTTGCGGGTTGATGAATGAGGAATAAGAACTTGAGACATCTTAAAGAAAAGAAACTTCTCTCGCTCTCTTTCTCGCCCTCGCTGCGGCTTTCTCTCCCCGCCTGCCCGCCCTCCGCCTCCTCCCCAGCCCCCGCTGCCTTTTAAAGTTCTTGGTTTAAGTGGGAACTTTCGCAGGTCAAGCCCAAGTTAACTAAATGAATTTAAAACCCCTTCTTTTTGAGTCAACTGCTATTACACGCCTAGTAAGGCTTTAACTGCCAGGAGCCCGCCGGCTCAAAGGGGGCGAGGGCCGGGCGGGGGAGCGCGGGGCTGCGGGGTCGACAGCCCGGGCGCTGCGATCCTCCTGCGAGCCGGGCCCCGCGGGGGTGGGCTGTCCCCCGCCCCTCCCGGGCTTGGCTGCTCGCGCCGCGGCTCGGCTTGCGGGAAACTGAACCGCACGGAGCGCCCGGCTCGCCCGGGTGGGTGCGAGCAGCTTCCGAACCCCGGGTGCCCGCGGCAGCGCGCGCCGGCAGGCGGGGCGCCCAGGCCGGCCGGAGGAGGGGACGCGGCCGGCCTCGACGGCGCGACTCACCGCCGGAGAAGGACTGCGCCAGGACCTCGGCGGTGAAGGCGGTCTTGGGGCTGGCGTGGTGGCTCTTATCCTCGAAGAGCTGCTCGCCCAGCACGTTGCGCCAGCGGCCGTACAGGAAGCTGTGCAGGATGTCGGAGGTGATGACCTCGGCCAGCGCCAGCCCCGGCGCCTTCAGCCCTGTCTTGAGCACCAGGGCCTCAGCCGGGAGCACCGAGCCCATCATGGGCGGCCCGGGACTTGCCGGCGCCGGGGGACGGACGGCCGGGCAGACTCGGGGCTGTGCTGGGCGAGAGGCGAGCGGAGGAGCGAGAGCAGAGGCTGGGGCGCCGGCGGAGCAGGGAGGGGCGCGGGGGGAGGACGAGGACGCCGGAGGGCGGCTACGGGATGGCCGCGAGGAAAACGGACGAGGGCGGGCGAGGCGGCGAGCGGGAGAGCTGGAGCGAGCGGCCGAGCTGGAGGCGGCGGCGCGCAGCGCGGCGGGGACGGGGACGGGGGCGGGGGCGGAAGCGGGTGCGGGGCGGGGGGTGCGGGGCGGGCGGGCGGCTGCGGAGGAGCGGCGGCGGCGGGAGCTCTCGGGCGTGCGCTCGCCGCTCACACACCGGCCCGGACGGTCTTCGCCTTGGCAAAACCTCGGCGCCTTTATAGGAGCCTCAGTGACCCTCCTAATTGGTTATTAATGACGCCCTGACGTCGGAGGACAGACTTGGACCCGGCCGGGCTCCAGGAGCTTTAGCCACCGCAGCTCCCCATTCGCTCCTCCCGCCCCTCCCTGGCCCTTCCTCTCTCCTCCTCTTCCTCCTCCTCCTCCTCCTCTCCCCTCGGGAAGCGCCGGGGGTGGGGGGAGGGAGGCTCAGCCCGCCGCCCGGAAAGGAGGGGACGGAGCTGGGGAGGGGGCTCAGCGGGGCTCGCTCAGACCCCAGGGACCGGGCCGGGCAGGACGAGACGCTGGCCTCGGGCCCCGCAGGCCCCGCGCTCACCCACAGTCCGGGCCAGATCTGCGCTCCTCTTCCGGCCCAGAGGGGCTCCAAGCTCTTGGGCCCGACCCAGGGCTCTCCGGGGCCCCAGTCCCAGACGGTGTGTGCAGTCGCCTCGGAGCCCGCAGGCCCCCCGCGGGCGGGGCCGGTCTGCTCAGACGGCGCTGCCGGGCCGCGCTTCGCTTCAAACGGGCTGCTCCAGCCACCCCGCTCGCGGCTCACAGCGGGGCCCGGAACATCCTCGCGCGCGGAGCGCTGCGTGGCGGGGCTGTGGCGCCGTCGGCGCTGGGACTCCCACGGCTTCGTGGGCGACGCGCTCCTGGCCCCGGGGGGCTAGATCAGAGTCAGGAAGGGCGGGCTGAAACCCGCACTGGTCGCGGGTTGCTCGGAAAAGGCTGTCCTGCCCCATACAGGGGAGATGGAATGAGGTCCTCGCACTGTGCTAAGTGGGAGCAGCCGTACCCTAAGGCGGCGCCCTCAGAAACGGCAGGCACCCCCGGCCAGGCCACGGTGCGCGCTAGGCTCGAGCCTTGGGGCTCCCGGCTCCTTCGCTCATTTGCGACCTCGGAAACCCGTTGCGTTCCCGCACCACTTCTTCCTTCTTGCCTCCTACCTCTCTTCTCCGACCTCCGTCTTCTCCCCTATCCGCCCTACTTCCCCGTCCCCCGTCCCGCCAGCCGGCTTTCTGCTCAGCGATTCCAAGGCACCGGAGTGCCAGCGCGGTCTCTCCCCCTCTCTCGGCCTCTCTCCGGAGACAGGGAGCTGCTGAGCGCACGGCCGAGGCGGGTCGGAGACGGCCTCCTGCGGGCATTGCTGCCTCCCGGAGTCTGCCTCAGGTCCCCACCTCCAGCCCCAGACCAGGGCGGGCGGCGTGGGGATATCTGCCCCGCCTGTCGAGCTCCTCGGCCAGTTGTCCCCATCCCCGTCATTCCAGATTCCAGTTGACGGGTTAGCTGGAGGAAGCCGACTCCCCGGGTCTTCCCCGCAGGGTGAAGACTTGGGTGGAGGGGCAGGGGAACTGGCCTTCCCGCAAGGAGTTACTGTCTTCAGGCCCTTGGCAAACAGCTCCCTCCACCGTGGGGCCCGGCCTGTGCTAAGCCAGCCTCACACCTGGCAGCCCTGGATCCCTGGCCTCTGCGTGCCAGGTTCCGACCAGTAATTTCCAACATCCCCAGGTCGCCGTCCGTGCGTGGACTAAGGACGTGGGCACCGCCGGCTCTCAGACCATGGGCCCAGCCGGGCCGCCTCGAGGCTGATGCCTGGGGAGGCGGCGCCGGGCAAAAGGCGCGACCTTCGGGCCTGCGCCAGCAGAGGGCAGAGCTGCGGAGAGAGCGCAGCCCGCCGGTTAGCGTCCCTTTCAGACGCCTCCAGCGAGTCAGACAGGCTCTGGCTTGAGCCGAGGGGGCGGACAGAGTCCGGTACGAAAGCCTCACCGGCGCCGAGGACTTGGCTTCTGGGAAGAGTCGGTGGAGGAGGAAATGCGCCCGGGGTGGAGACTACGTCGGGGAGCGCTGCCAGGGGCCACAGGGGGACCAGGAGGGCTGTACACCCTCGGGAGGGCTCGTCCCCTCTCTGGGCTACAGTGTCCCGGCCTGTGCAGCTGTTTGGCTTTCACTTTGTAAACTGAGTTTTTTCCCTCGCCTTGTCTGTCTTTGGGTCAGGTGACTTCCCGCTGAAAGCCCTGAGGATTTTGCCTATTCCTGGACCGCACCCTACTAAGAAAAGCTCTCTGGTGCGTACCATTTCGGCCCTGACCCCAGCGAGCCGTCAGAAAGTGAAAGGACCGAGGGCTGTGACCTCCAGGGAGCCCAGTTCCTTTCCCGGAGACCCCCAAACCCAGAGACTGGTGCTGGGGGTGGGGTGAACGCGAAGTCCAGAACGTCCCCCGCTTGTGCGCCCGCTGACCCGGCGCGTCTCCACCCTGACCTCGGATTCTGTGCTTCTGGTCCAGCCGTAGACCCACCTGGACCGCGCGCCAGGAGAAGCGCCCGTCTCGGGGCCCATTGAAATTGGGGAGCAAGAACCCTGAGATTTCACCTCGCCGAGATCGCGAGGGAAAACTGCACATTCAGGGGTTTCTCGGCAGATGAACCTTGTCGTTTTCTGCGGGACCCAGGCGCGGAGTGTGCGGTACTGAAGCCCCTCGCGAGCCCCGGCCGGGCCTGAGCTCGCAGGCGCCGCCCCGCCCCCACCCCACCCCACCCCACCCCACCCCGCGCCCGCAGGCCGCCGCTCCGCGATCTCTTTAATATTCATGGGCGTTAATAGAGAGGCCCCCAGTATATCGGTCCATTGTGGGCGGCTCGTAGGGCTTGAATAGGCCCCGGCCCCCTTTCTTCGGTGCGGCTTCCCGAGGGGCCGGGCCAGGAGTGAATGGCCCCGCTTCCCGCCCCGCGTCCCCACCCCCTTGCAGGGAGAACATCTTTATCCCCGCCGCCCCCGCTGCCGCCGCCACCGCCGCCCGGGCCCCCATTCACGCCGCCCGGCTCCGGGCGGAACGAATCAATCGGCCGCGGCTCTTCGGAGGTCATCCTCGTGGCCCGTCTCCCCTTCTCGCCGGGCCCACGGGAGTGGAGAGAGGGAAGTTGAGGCAGGTCGACAGACCCAAAGATGCGGGGGTGGGGGTCTGCATTGGGGGAGGAGAGCAGCGCGGCACCAAGCGTTGTGCGGCGGACCCGGCAGGTTAAGAGGAACTCAGGGTCCCGCGGCTACCCGCCCTGTGATTTCTACTTGTTGCCCGGCGCTGGGAGGAGCGCGGAGACAACGAGGACCGCGGCCCGAGCCCAGAGAGCCGTCCTACTTCCACTCGAGGCAACAGCGCGTGCCCCTCAGGGCAGGGGCCGCACACGAGGAACCCGGGGCGCAGGGTGAGGGGCTCCCCAGGCCCCGTGGCCTGGCCTGCAGGGCACTTTCGTTACTGCCGGTGCGCCCCGGTCTGGAGAGCGCGTTTCAGCCCGGCGATCGGAGGGGAAGCGCCGGGTTCCCAACTCCCCGGTGGAGGGGGCGTGATTCGGTCAGGCGGAGCCGGGACGCGCAGGTCCCCCGCTCCTCCCGCCCCGCCGGACCTCAGAGGCGCAGAAAGGAGCCCATTGTCCGCCGGGAAATACATTTTTGGGGGCCGAGTGAAAGCCGTCTTTCTTTTGAACTTTAGAAGAAAGTCTTCTGCCCTCGCCCTCGGAGAGAGAGATTTGTCCCCGCTCCCGGGGGCCCCGCTCGCCTCCTCCTCCCGAAACATCTGCTGGGGAAAATCCACCCTGGAGGGCAGATCGCGCTCACTCTAAGCCCCGCGAACTCATTAAAAAGATATTAGCGGCGGGGGCGGCTCCAGCGCAGGTATCGATCGGTTGGAATGAGCCCGAGGAAGAAAAGGCGAAGAATGTGGATGCGCCGCGCCGCGCCCCGACCCCCTACCCCGGCCCCCAGGCCCCTGCGCCCCAGCCTTGCGGCGAGAATGGGGCCCCTGCGCTGTCCCTGCGTCCAGTCGTCCGGCTGTTTCCGGGGGCTTCTAGACCCCTCCTCCGTCTCACCGCTCTCCCCCCAGGCACCCCCCGCCCAACCAGCTCCTCCTCGTCCGCACGCCGCTCTCAGTCGTCTCTCTCCGCTTCCCTGTGCCGCAAGCTTGCCGCCACCGTCGCGCTCTCCGCGTCGGCGGCGTCTCTTCTTCCTCCTCCTCCTCCTCCTCCGCGAGCCCTCTCCTCTTCGCCTGCACTCCGCTCCCCACCCCGGCGTTTTCACACCCTCTCGGCTTTCTCGGCCCTTTTCTCTTTCTCTCTTTTCTCCCCCCCGCCCCCGCTCTCGCTCTTTCTGGTCTCCATTCCCATCGCGGCCTAGGGATACATCTTCCTCGCGTGGGTCTCCTCTCTCCCGGGTCTCGCAGGTCGGTTCTGGGCTCCAGGGCGCCCCCGCCGGCGCGTACGAAGGTTCGACGGCTGCCGTGGACCCCCACCGGCCTGCGCGGGGCTACATGAGGAGAGGCGGCCTCAGCACCGCGTACGGGGACAGCCGCCCTCCCTCGATCTAATTAGCCTCCGCGGTCCCGGAGAGACACAAACGCTCCCCGGGGCGCCCACGTCGGGCGCATCCGCGCGGAGCCGGCTCCGTGGCCCGCAGGGGACTGGCACGCGGGCCTTTCTAGGGGCTGCGCCTCCCGGAACCTCACCCCCGCCCCGTCGCCCGCGCCCGGGCCCCCAGCCTCCGCGGTGCCAGAGCCAAGGTCCCGGCAAATCAATGCGGCGGGACGGAGGGAGAGACGCTGGGGGAAGCTCAATCCAGAAAGGACTCGGCTTGTGCGAGACAGAGGCGCGCGCTTCTGGGGGCAGAGGCGGCGGAGAGAGGGAGACTGAGGCCGAGAGGGGCCGGGAGGGAAGGAGGCAGATGAAAGTCTTAGTCTGAGGTGGAGACACGGGACGCGGGGAGATGAAGGGGTCAGAGGCAGGGATTCCAAAAGAGAGCTGGGGAGACTTTTGAGAATTGGAGAGTTGGCCAAGAGCCAGGGAGAGGGAGGAACGGTGCGCTTCCGACGCAGAGACTGGAGAACGTGGCGCGGAAGGGGCAGGGAGAAAGCACGCAGGCAGGATGGAGGGCTTTAGGCGGAAAGGGGTGATGGGCGGCGCCCCTCCAGCCCCCCACTTCGGGCCCTCTGGCCTCAGCGCCTCTGTGACTCCAGGGGCGCCTCGAAGGAAGCCTCGCGGCTCGCTCGCAATCCCTTCTTTCTCCAGAGGCCCCTCCCAGCCCACACCCGCCCGCCGGGCCCCCCTGCCCGCGCGCCTTCGGCGCCCTTCCACCCGCTCTTGTCCCCCAGTAGCGGGAGGGCTGCAACAGGGAGCGATGCCCTCATTCTGCTGCCCCCGTGGCGCCTGCTGCCCTCCCCCCCCCCCCCCGCACACCATCGTCTGCTTCTGGGGAGCCCTGGAAGCGCTGGCTGTTCCGTTTTTCAACAGATAGTTATTGAGCGCCTACTGTGTGCCAGGCCTGTACAAGTTTCTGGGGGCACCAGGGTGACCAGGGCGGAGCCAGTCCTTGCCCTCGAGGACCAGCTTCCAGGAGGGCGGTGGTGCATCCCGTTGGGGCCAGGGGCGGTGACGGCCTCTGCTTGGCCAGCCCCTGAGGGCTCCCTCCGTCTGAGCCCCTTCTCCTTTACTGTGCGGTGGAGACGGTCAGCTGGCCTGTCTCACAAACCCCCGTGAGTAAGCTCCCACTGAAGGGATACCTCTGGCCGTCACCCCTACTACTGCCACGTCTCCAAAGACCACTTGGCCCCCAGGTGCAGGCCCCCTGAGCCCATGAGGACAGACCCCAGGCCCAGGGACCTGGACATGTGAGTCCAACCCTGGCTCCAGTCGGTACTGCTGGGAGCCAAGGCACACCTTCCCCTCCCTGAGCCTCAGTTTCTTCACCTGCAAAATGGGGGTGACAGCAGGACCCCCGCTGGGAGGGTTGTTGTGAGGACCAAAGACAACATGCACGACAAGCTCATAGGATAGTGAACGCACTTGGTATATGGGAAATGTGAGTCATTACACTTGAAAGGCAACACATGGCTGTGCTGGGACATTTGGGAAACATGGGAGTAGAGCTGAAGGCGGGTACCAGATATGGCCTGCAGAGGGTTGCTGAAAAGCAGAACCAAATGCTAGGGAAGTTGACCAGTATGTTAAAGGGCCTGTGGCCCATGTCTTACAAAGAGTGGCTGGAGAGGAAAATAGCATAGTTACAACAATAACATTTGCTAGGCACTCACTAAGTACCAGTACTTTTAAGTACCTCAAAAGGATTTTCTCAATCCGTCCTCACCCAACACACTGAGCGAACCACCATAATTACCCCCATCTCGAAGTTAGGGAAACCGAGCCACCGGAAAGTTAAGCGTCTCAGTCAGGAACAACCCTGCCCCCCGTGGGCCTGATCTCAATGGCTGCTGTAACAAGGGGTTTATTTTCTCACATAATAGACTACAGAGATAGGTATGTATCTGTGGGCCTTTGCCCAGCCGCTCAAGGATGAGAGGCCTGATGTCCTCTTTGTTCTCATGATCACAAAATCGCTGCTGCAGCCCTGCCATCACGATCGAGCCAGGGCAAAGAAAAGGGAAAGTTTCATTGCCATCCCCATGATAACACAGTGAGCAAAGAGCAGAGCTGAGGCTCAAGCCCAGGCTTCCTGCTTCTAGGACAAGGCCTTAACCATTGTCCTGTGCAGCCTCTCGGTTGGGGCTGTGCCGCCCACCAGCTCCAAGACACTGCCCCAATGGGTAGGGAAGCAGCTTTTGTTTGCTGTGGAGGACTGAGGCGTGAGGTGTGCAGAGATGGACTCCGCGGCCCCCTCTGACGCATCACGGCAGCCTCGTGGCCGGCCTTGGAGCTTCTTGAAGGCAGAGCCCTGGCCCTAACCTTCCTTGGCTCTGAGGCCAGCTCTGAGGCCTCACACCGTGGGTGCTCAGCCAGCGAACAGCCAACGAGGCACAGAGGCATGACGGCATGAACAGGCCGTGAAGGACAACAAGGCCTCGGGCCCTGCCTCCCTTCTCTGAGCGCCACGAGGAAGCCTCCGAGTCCCAGCGAAGAGGCATCTGGGGATCTCCAGCCCCTCTCGACCTGGCAGAGCCAGTAGGCTAGGGCAGCCCAGATCCTCCACACTCTGGGGCTCAGTCAAGGCGTGGGAAGAGATGCTGAGGCCCAGCCACAAGTGTTCCCACCTGAGTTGACATGAGCACGTGGGACATGTCCTCAGACCTGAAAGCCAGAGCCAGAGGGACCCACTGCAAGGTCCTGGGCCCACTCGAGGCCCTTCTTTCCCTCCCACTCGCCCAGCCAAGCCTCAGACTCCCTCGGGTTCCCTGCCCCAGCCGGTATGCTCTCCACACTGCAAGATGTCTCTCCGGTAGCGCCTTCACCACGATCGTGGCCTGAGCTCCAAAACCATCAGCAGCACCAAGGATGGAGTGGTGACGGCTGCCACTCCCTGAGAGCCCCTTTGGGCTCCCATGCCGAGCGCTGGGTCACGCGCACACACACATGACTACTGACCATTGATAACAAGTCTGCAAGGTACGTTCCAACATTCACCCCATTTTATAGTAGAGGGAACTGAGGCCCAACGAGAGTCACGAACGGCCTCCTGGCCTGTGCCCTCCCCTTCTGTGCCTTCCCGGCTCTCTACAGCCCGAGAGGGAAACCGTCCGACACTGTGCCTTCATATCCACGTGCCCCTATATGCAGGGCCAATTCTGCAGAGCTGCCAGGTACTGTGTGTTAGATCAGGCTAAACGGAGACTTAATTTCAGACTTGTTACCTCCTCCCACCTTGACCCTTGCCCCCTCTCCCTCTGTCCAGAGGCAGACTTTGAGCAAGCAGGGCAGACAGAACCACGGGAAGGCCAGTTAAATCAGTTGCAATTACAATGAAGGGAAAAGTTGCTGCCCAAATGTCAAGTCACAAGTTGCATTCATTCTGGACACCCCAGACTCTCAGATCATCAGGTACTTATTTTAATTATGCAAATACTGAATGCAAACCCACAATGTGCTAGGCTGGGCCCAGAGTTTGGGGGCATGGAGCAAAGGCGAGTCGTGCCCTGCAACCCAAGCCGGGCCCTGGCAGCTCCTGGTCCCTGAGGACTTTAAAGGTGAATTAGGGCCTCACTGGTGTGGCTCACTTGGTTGGGTATCGTTCCACAAAGCCAAAGTCACCAGTTCAATTCCTAGTCAGGGCACGTGCCTGGGGTGCAGGGTCGGACCCTGGTCAGAGTGCATACGAGAGGCAAATAACTGGTGTTTCTCTCTCACATCAATGTTTCTCTCTCCCTCCTCTAAAAATAAGGGGGGGGGGGAATCTTAAAAAAAAAAAAGGTGAATTAGGTGTGCCAGCATCCACTGACAGCTTGCAGGGTGCCAGCCATGACTGAACACCAGGGAGAGGACAAAAAGGGCCCATCTGGTCTCTGTCCTCGAGACACTGCCCTTTCCTGGGCAAGCTGGGCACACCTGCCGCACCCAGTCCTCACGGCAGGATGTTGGCCAGAGGCATGGACTTCTTTGTGGAATTTCAAAGAGAAAAGCTGCACACCCTTGCTCTCCTGCTGGTCGGAATGTCCCCTTGTCCCCCACAGCTCTCGAGAGGTGGTGCTGAGAGCCACCGGCCCGCCATGCCGCCCGCCTGCTGCACCTCGGCGCCACACCAGCCAGGCGCTGGCGTGCTGCTCCGGGTCATGGCTGACATCGCCCGGCGCGCGGGCTCGGGCTGAGGGCGCGCAGGGAGGCCCAAGGTCGTGAGTGGAGGCCAAAAGAGAGACTGTGAAGTCTCTGGGACCTGCAGCTGCAGCGAACACTGCACACAGCCTACCTCCTAAGCAGAGTAACATACGTCCTCACACTAAATGCCATTTACTGCAGTTCCTGGTAGAGTATGTTCCCCTTCCAACTGAAATTACAAGGTATGCTAAAAGGCAAGAAAAAAAATCTGACAAGACAAAGCAATGATCAGAACTAGACTCAGATATGACATCAATGCTGGAATTATAGAGGGAATTTCATTCATTTATTTTTTAGAGAAAAGGAAAGGGAGAGAGAAAGAAAGGGAGAGAAACATGGATGTGTGAGAGAAACATCTATTGGTTACCTCTCACTACACCCCCAACTGGGGACCTGGCCCACAACCCAGGCACGTGCCCTGACTGGGAATCGAACTGGTGACCTTTCGGTTTGCGGGCTAGCACTCAGTTCACTGAGTCACACCAGCCAGGGTGGAATTTTAAATAACTATGAGTCATATGTTAAGGGCTGTAATTGAAAAAGTGGACAATGTGCAAGGACAGATGTGTAAGGTAAGCAGAGAGACAGAAACTCTTAATAGAAAATCCAGAGCAATGTCAGAAACCAAAATCACTCTAACAAAAAATGAAGAACGCCTTCGATGGGCTGAGGAGATCCAACACAGCTGAGGAATAGAATCAGTGAGCTTGAGGATATGCCCATGGAAACGTCCCAGACAGAAGTGCGAAGGGAAAAAAGAATGAAGGGCAATCGAGGATGGTGGGTCTGTGCCAGGGGCGGGACATACATGTAACTGGAATAGCAGAAGGAAAAGAGAGACAGAGCACAGGAAATATTTTACGTAACAGTGACCGAGAACTTTCAGAAATTAATGACAGGCAGCAAACTGTGGATCGGAACACCAAGCAGGATCAAGAATAATAATTCTTTAAAAGCCCCCCTCCACAAACAAAACAAACAGCAATAAAATACGAACACACAAAAAGCACCACATCTAGGCATAACGTATTGAAACTGCAGGAAACAAAAGAAAACAGATACAGGTGGCATTTAAATAGAATAGACGTGTAAGTTCACACTGCCAGTGTCTCCTCACTAGACAGGCCCATCGGTGCAGCAGCAAGGCTGGTGAGAGAGCCCCGGCCCGGGCCCGGGGGTGACAGTTTCACAGGAGCCCCTGCGTGCAGTCAGGTGCCCCGTGGGGGTGTGATCCCCATTCTGACAAATCCGCAGTTGGAACTGACCACAGTACTTGAATTGCTATCTTGTTATACACTTTTAAATAAAAAACGGTTCCAAAGATTCAAAGAGAAGATGCAGGAGGAACTTTTTGTTTCAAAGATGAATTGTGAAAGAACCACTCCCAGGCATGAGCAAGCCCCCTGTTTGGAGGGCAGCTCTGTGAGCGGAGAGGGGCTTTGCCCTGTCCCCCCCCCCCCCCCCCGCAGCAAGCGCAGGGCTCTGACTGCGGCTGGTGCTCCCGCAATGCTGGCTGTGAGCGTTAGCTGCGCAGTGGCACCTGACTACGCTCGGAGGTCCATCATGAACTGGGTAGGGAACTTTCTGGGGCAATGTGGCCGGAGCAGATGCCGGCACACAGGTCTGACCTCAGACACCAGGGCAGAGTTAGACCACTCCTCATCGGGAAGGCAATGACTTATGTGAACAGAAGTGAGTGAAGCTGGCAATGCAAGTTGACACGCTGCAGGTCTTCAATGCGTTAAATTACCGTGCAGATTACAGACCCACTGTTCTCATGAATACACATGCAAAATTTCTAAACAAAAATATTAGCCAGTCAATCCCATGATATATACAAAGGATAAGTACTACATTATGACCAAGTGAGGTTCACTCTAGGAACGCAAAGCTGGTTTAACATTTGAAAATCAATCAGCGTAATCACTATATTAAAATTAAAAAGGAGATAAATCATGGGATGATGTCTACGGGTGCAGAAAAAGCATTTAAAGTTTCAACATCCATTCGTGATAAAACTTGGGGCACACACGACACAGGAGGGAACTCCCTTATCTGATGAAAGGCACGTATAACAAACGCACAGCAACGTGACTGATGGGGAATTACTGGAAGTGTTGTTCCCTGTGAGTCTGCGGCTGAGACCGGGGCGCCCACTCTCGCTACGTCAGCTCGCAGGGCGCTGGTGGCCTTGGCCAGTGCGATGAAAAGAAACGGCGCAAGGATTAAGAAGGAAAAATAACATCGTCATTATTTATAAATGATATGATTCTTAATATAGAAAATCCACATGAATCGATAAGCTATTAGAACTAAAAGGAATGTAAGTAAGGCCATTGAAATCAGGTCACTATATAAAAATAAATTATACTTCTACAACCAGCAACAAAAAAAAAAAAAGAAAAAGAAAATTTTAAATACACCATGTTCATTAAGAGCAAAACATCAAAAACCCAGGAATAAATGGAAAGAAAGCTATGCAAGACCTCTATACTGAAAACTACTAAAATTATAGAGAGAAATCAAAGAACTAAACAGAAGAAGGTACCACATTCATGGTTTAGAAGACACATCATTGTTGGGTTGCCAATTCTTCCCTATTTGACCAATAGATTCCATGTAATCCTAATAAAAGCCCCAGATTTTAAAAAATAATTTTTTTTTTTGTGGGGAGTAGGGAACTGATAAACTGATTCTAAAGTTTATATGGAAATGCAAAGGGCTGAGAAGAACCAAGACAAGTTTGAAGAACAAGAAAACTGAAAGACTTACTGTAAAGGTACAGTAATTAAGATGGTGTTACACTGGCACAAAGAGAGACAAGCAGATGGAAAAACTGGAAAGGCAGCATGCAGAACACGTCAGTGCGTGGTGTGTTTTAAACAATTATAATTAAAATGTTAAACTACATTCGCTGTATTTTATCGGAACTTCACTCCAACAACTGTGGTACCCTGGACCCCAGCCCAACACAACTGGGAAACCACTGCTGTGGTCCAGTTTTCAAGAAGGGGAACCTGAGATGAAGAGATGCCTGTTCAGGTCACAGAGGAAGCCAGCCGTCCAAGGAGGAAACAAAAGCCAGGCCGCTGGACTCCCTGGTAACTGTTCTCTCCCCTGGACTCAAGAAAAGGCAGGGTTGGGGAAGAACCTTTCCACGTATACACTCAGGTACCCCGGGCAATGACTTCGGTCCCAAAAACAAAATCGTTGTCCTAGTCCTGTCACCACCCCATCTTTACTGTCACCCGTTTCTCACACACAGCTGCAGCTGAGAGCGCCCCAGTGGATGGAAGGTCTGTGGGTTTCCGGACATGATGTGAACCAGGCAGAGTGGCTGCAGTGAGTGGGGGCTGGGACAGCTGGGGAGTGCAGGTCCCTTCTCAGGGAAGGGAAGCCGAGACCAGGGAATCTGATGTAAGAAGGAAAGACCCCAAGGATCACAGACTCCTTTTCAAAATGCTTGAACTTGGGTTTCCTTAAATGTTGTCATGTGGTCTAGAACTGAGCAGCCTCAATCCATCCAACAGCCGGCCAAAGTCGTTCCCCGCGTATCGGGGTGTATGCTGGTTTCTCCCAGGGTGGCCTCATCTGCCCTTCACTAATGGCCTACATGCCATGACTTCAGGGGACCAACAAGCTGGACCCGGGGCCATGGTGTCCTGGGGAGACCAGGAGAGACCAGGAGAAGCTAGAGGGTTAGTGCTGAGGGTGACATTTTCTTCAGATCATGCAGCCTGTCGGTGCGCACAGTAGAGTGGCAAAAGCGACCACAGCAGTCAGCAGCCTGAGCTGAGTTGTCCCTCTAAGCTGCCATTCTTTGAGTGCTCCCCCTGAGCCAGGCACCAAGTGCATCACGTGCGCGTCCTTGAGTCCCACCTCGGCACTGTGCTCGGGAGGGAGTTATTCTCCCCGTGCTGCAGGCCAGCACGGAATGGCACAGCGCGTCAGTCACTTGCCTTAGGTCACACAGCGGGTGAGTGGAGGAGATGGGACTCAAACCCAACCTTGAGTATGCACACCTTTGTATCTTCCACTCTGCTGCCCAGGTGAGCTGAACCTGCTCGGTCCCTCTAGAATCAACTTAGGTGTCCCTTCCACAGGAAATGTGGGCAGATTTTACAGTCAGACGGAGGTCTGAGCCCTGGCTTGCCGCCTACAGAGCGATTGTATGACTCTAGCAAGAATCTGTTCAAACCTAAAATGGGTCTCAAGAACAGTGGGTCCTCAGAGGAAAGTAAGACATAGTTGCTTCTTGTTACTTGTTCTACAAAGTCGCCGTGAACCTGAATCAGCAAATACCGAACCGTTGCTCCTAGGGGAAATACAGCGTTGGGCTCCTTTGAGCCTGTGGTCACAGCGTTTTCGCAAACCAGTCAGTACACAACCTTGCTTTATGTGTGCTTCTACTTAAAGACTCCTTATTTAATTACGTTGTCCATTCATTAACACTGAATTTATGGCCGATGGCCTGGTGACTCATGCTGGAACAAAGCTTAGGTAACACGCGTGTGTTCTCTGCAAGACCTGTCACAATCTTCTTGTGCTTTAGGACACCAGACTGCACTATGCTTGTGGCCATTTTAAAGAGCAACATCATCGACAAAAAGCATAAAAATGCAAACAACGTGGCTCTGGACTAGGAAGTCACTTGCTTGTAGCTGGGACAAGAAGGCAGAAATGTCTTGTTTGTCTCAGCCAGGAACATGTGTATCAGGCAGCTCAAATTTTTTGCTTTGAATGATCGCAAAAGGGCAGTGGGTGTTGATTGTAGGGCCATACGTACATTTCAGTGAGTGGGCGGATTTGCGAATATGGAAGCTAACGATTGACTGCAGCCCAGTGAAGTTGCCACCTTCGGGAGGTGACTGTCTCCGAAAACTCCAGCCCGACCGCCCTGGCTCTGGGCCCAGCGCGCCATCTTCCCTCGCGCAGGCCCCGTCTCCTTCACGTTCCCTTACACTCCATGGCTTCTTCCTCCCGGTGCTAAACTGTGCCTAGCGCAGCAGCGCGGCGTTAGCGCACCCTTTCCGGGCTGCAGCAGCCACTAGGGCCAATATGGCAGCTGAGCACGTGACTCGGGGCAGCCGGATTTCCGGTTCTGGGTACCACGTGGCGGAAGCGAAGGGAGACGCAACTTCTGTCCTCGACGTTAGTTGCTAATCATTTCCCATCGACGAAATCCTCAAAGAAAAAGGGATATTAGCAAGGAACAGACTTGATGTGGATGCTGTGGGCATTTGGGAGCCTAATAGAGATGTGTTCGGGGCCCTTGACAACAGGGTGGGGACTGGCTGAGGGAGGGGGCGGGGCTAGAGCGATGGGGAAAAATTGAGACAATTGTAATTGAACAAAAAAAAAAAAAATAAAGAAAGGTTTTTACAGAAGTGCCCCATCCCACTTACAGCTTTGTTTATGCGATACAGCTTACGCCGTTACTCAATATTTATGTTACTGTTGAGCAAGCTTCACCACAGTGGCGAACATTTTCCATTCTCGTTGGCTCGTTTATTTGAAGTCCCTTGGAAATGCGTAAGCTGGTGCTTTGGCTTTGGCCTCCGTGGAGGGAGTGTCTTACCAGTTGGAGCGCTTGGAGCATGCGCACATCCCTGAGGTTTGGGGCTGTGGGCTGAGCGGCCTGGCGGGCGGCCTGGCACACGCTTCCGGTCTGAGAAGGGGGGTCCAGGACAGGACAGGGTGGCCCTGAAGTTCCACGGGGCAAGGGGCAGCCTCCTTCCACGGAGCCGAGGTCAAGCGCAGGGCCTCTAGCAGGACCAAGGGGCTCCGAGAACCACCTCCATTCAAGCTGAAAGGCTGGGGCTTGGGGAAGAAGTTCAGCAAGGTAAGAACAGGAGAAACGAGGGGCGAGGTCAGAAAAAGAAAAGGCAGGTATCGGGCAAGTAAACGCTCGTCGAGTTCTGTTTTTCTCAGGGACGTTCCTGCTGTGGGTGGGCTTTGTCACCCTCGACACCTCTGTTGGCTTCCTACAACACCGAGGAGTGGATTTCCTTCCAGCAGCTATAGAGTGACTGCAGCGTGGAAGGCCAGGGAGCGTCTGCGGGTTCCCATGGCGATAGTAGTGAACCCCGTTGAAGGGGTCCCCCCTTCCTGAGAGCTGGAGGCCAGGGGGGTTGCTCAGAGACGCTCCTACGCCCACGTGGCCTCGGTCCCTTCCTTCACTTGTTCCCATTGCAGTGGTTTGTTCAATCATCTCGTGGAGGCAGTCTCGCTGCTTCCGCAGTAACAACTTCCAGTAATATCCTGTGTAGTTTGCTCGAAAAGGTTTTCCCCCACGGTATGCCGTCATCTCTCCCAGGGGTCCCCAACCTCGGGGCTGCGGGCCAGTCCCCATCTGGGCCTGCTGGGAACCCGGCTGCACAGCAGGAGGTGAGCTTCAATGTGATGCTCTTGAATCACCCTGAATCCCCCCACCCCCAAACAAACACACATTGGCGTCGAAATTGTCTTCCAGGAAACCGGTCCTTGGCGCCAAAATGTTGGGGATCGCTGATCTATCCGTAGTGTTAAGAGGACCTGAAGAAATGTGAACATCACAAATTAAGTAAACCTTAAGTTACTAACTTTCAAAAACATTTCCTAATAAAGAAATGTTTTCATTATAGGAAATTAGATGATAAAGGAAAAGAAAATAAAAATTAACAATAACCGCATAATCCAGAGATGAAACTGTTCACACTCGGATTTGTATCTTTCCGGTCATTTGTATGTGTTTGCTATAAATTCTTCGATATTTATATAGTCTTCCAAAAATAGAATTACTCTATTTATATCCTTTTTATTTATTCTTTTTTTAACATGGATATAGTGCATACTATGTGTTGGGAGCTATTCTAAGCAGTTTACATGTATACATCTAGTCCTCACAACAACCATCTTAGAGAAGTATTATTATTGTTCTCATTTTTGCTTGAGGAAGCTGAGGCAGTACCTTCCCTGGGTCACCCTGCTATTAAATGGCAGAGGCTGGATTTGAACCAGGCATTTTGGCTCCAGAGCCCACTCTTAGCTATTATTTTCCCAGTGTTAAGTATTTTCTGCCACCATGACTTTCAAACCTCAGCCTACACAAGAGTGATCCAGGGAGCTGGCTTAGATGCAGAATCCTGTGCCCTTCTCCCAAACAACGTGATTCCCTGAGTTCGGGTTGGAGTCTAGGAACCCGGACCTTTAACAGTGTCAGATCAATGGACCGCATTTTTAAGAGAAACCTATAGAGATCATCCATTTTTAAAACTAAAGCTTACATTGAAGTATATTGATAACATATGTATGGAAAAATGCACACAAGTGTATAGATCCACGAATTTTCTCCAAGCGAATACACTCATGCAACTCCCCTCAGGCCAAGACACAGGCCCTTACCGGTGCCCGGAAGCCTTCCTCGTGCTCTTGCCCAACCACTGCAAGCCCAAGGCAACTGCTGTTCTGACTTCTGTCACTGGCCATTAGGTAAGTGGGGTCATAGTGTACGTGCTCTGGCTCCTTCAGCTCAACATTATAAAAAAATGTTGTATTCATTTTTTAGAGAGAGGGTAAGGGAGGGAAAAGGAGAGGGAGAGGGAGAGAAACATTGATGTGGGAGAGAGACATCCTTCGGTTGCCTCTAACGCACCCCTAATTGGGGTCCTGGCCCGCCAGCCGGGCATGTGCTCTGACCGGGAATCAAACTGGCAACCCCTCAGCTCTCAGAGCACACCAGGCAGGGCTCGGCTGCCCATGTCGTTTGTGTGATTCATCCGTGTTGTAGCATGTGATGGTAGCTCATTTATTTTCAATGCACTATAATATTCCATTGTATAAATAAATTATAACTTCTCCATTAAAAAAAAAATGACTGTAATGCACATATAGGGCCTGGTCCATGGTTGGCGCATGTCGCTAACTTTTTAGGGCCGTTTCCGTCCTGTCAAGTCACTCTGCTTGGTGCTGACTGCAGTGTCCCCTGCTTGACCTGCCCCTGCTTGTGGGCAGCCGCTGTGCTCTCGATGGAGGCCCTGGACTGAGTGCATTATAGAAGTTGGCACAGAACTGGCCCCTACACACTAGGCTTCTGACTGGGAACCCTCCTTTGTAAGATGGGGAGACTAGTCATGTCTACGCCCTAAGGTGTGAAGACCCTGTCAAAGGAGATGCCTGGAAAGGGTAAGAACTCCCTTGGTAGATGCTCCTAAGAGACCCTCAGGACAAAGGCCAGCAAGGATTCCCATTGCTTCAGAGGTTCGTTTTCACTTCCCTTTCTACCCCACGCAAGACACAGACACAGGGCCAGCACCCCCTGCGGAATTGGATGTCAAGCCGCTTTCTGGCCATCAATCTCTAAGAGTCTATCAGGACCATTTGCAATAGCCCATCTCAAAGAACCCCAGCTGGGCCCCAGCGGGCCAGAGCCGGGGCTCAGGAAGCTGCGCCGCTGCAGCCAGCTAGAAGCCGAGTCTCCCTGGCGTCCCAGCGTCCTCTCGGACCAGGCCCTGCAAGGGGTCCTCCGGGCCCCAGCCAACCCTACTGTGGGGCTGTCGGGCTTGAGGAATCGTCACCGTTTGAGAGAGACACTGGAAAGGCAGGTCCTCCCAGCTCATGACAGGTCAAGGGTGTTGACGGAGACACACTGGCTAGAGAATTCCCCACCCCAGGGCCCCAGGCTTGGGTGGGTTGGAAACTGCCCCGCAGGATCCTTGAATGGTGAACTCCGGTGGCTGGCAGAGACCTAGTGTGCATGTGCGCTGGAGGGTGGGAACTGCCAGACAGACTGGGCCCCGCCCCGCCCCGCCCCCTGCCTCCCCAAACACACAGGCTGTCCTTTCAGTGATGACCACGCAGCTTTCCTAATGGAACACAATCGCTGAACTTGGTACATTTCGAGCACTTTAGCCTTCCAGGACACCAGACTGCTGATGAAAACCATCTTCTGTGGGCGCCATGTTAATGAGGCCAAATTTCATATGCTTGCAAACTTTCCCCCCGCCTCCTGCTGTATTGCACCCCACCGTCCCCCCCTCGATAAAAGGTTGCATCAGAGGGAGGGAGAGAGATTTCCATAATTTATAGTATGGGCATTTCACTGGGGACAAGCGCTAATCTGTACTTACCGATACATTTAAGAAAATGCATCCTCCCGCAAGCCTGCACCATTTATGACTCTTGGCACAAACCGCAATGCTCAGTCTTCAATTAAGGGACACCTTAGGGTTCATTATCACACAATCGCTCCCTGTGAACCATGCCAAATGCTGTTTTGGCACGGAGCTTGGAAGATGAATTAGAAGGAAGTCTTCTCTGTAATGCCCTCTCCCTAATTCCCATCCCCATCATCAGCGTTTATGCCTTCCTCTTGCTCAACCCCCTCCTTCTTTTCAAGTGGCTTTTACTATTCAATTTCTCAACGTCAAACTCGATTCTCTAGAGGTGTAGTTAAAGATGCCCTCTCTCCTTTTTGTCTTCCGGCTCTCACAGGCCCCAGAACGGCTGCAGATGGGCTGCTCTCTGCTCCCCTTTTTGGCCTAAAGGAGCCACAGATGCTTGTTCCCCCTCCTCTTAGAGCTTTGGGTAGAAAAAAGAAAGGGACCAGAATTGGACACACACACACACGCACACGCACACACGCACACGCGCCATAAGGGAGTGTTCCGAAAAGGATCCTGCCAGCATCCCGCATCTAAATGAAAGGATGACGCACTTGCGAAGCCAGCGGCAGAGGGCGAGCTCAAGTATTCAAGAGCTGGGTCCAAAGCCAGTTGCTTCCAGCCACAGGAGAGGAAGGGGGAAAAGGAGATGGAGGCTGATCTTTATTCCTCAATATCCTTTTAGTCCAGGGTCCACACTGTCCTCGTGTGTCCTGAAACCACAGGACCCCCCAACCCCCCGGATTTAAACCTATGGGTAAGGACACCCTCTTCGGTTCCCTTAATGAAAACAGCGAAATAAAACGAGCACCTTGCTGGCGCTTTTCAGCTCTCCTGGCAACCCAGCGCCCCGTAGCAGGTACGACGCAGCCACAGGCTGAGTGCTAGGGACAGGGCGGGAGTGCGTCACAGGAGCTGCAGCCGGAGACAGCTGGCAGGCCACAGTGGAAGGCTGCCGCCAGCCAAGAGGCCAAGAGGCCCCGGCGAGTCTAGTCCTAATTTCTCAGGCGGGCACGGGAGAGGCTTGGGGAGGGGTGGGGGGCGGTGCGACTGGGCTCTGGGGAAGCATGCTCATCACCGCCTCTGTGTGGTGCCCCCGCCTTCAAGGACTCCTCCAAATCCACTTCCGCCAGGGAAGCTGTTGTTGACTCCACCGGGCCACACCCACGTCAAGGGAGACGCTGAGACGACAGGTAAGAGGGAGGGGCTGACAGTAACCTAGGCTGTGAAGTCTAACTGTTGAATTATACTAAGCCTTTAAAATAAAATTAGCTTAACAAAGTAGCTAGAAATCCAGGTCGTGCGCTGACAGAGTTGGGGTGACAGGCTGACAGGTGACCGGCTAAGAACCCTTGCTTCTGGCTTTGGGGGCAGCAGGCAGCGGGCAGAGGCAGGGACACGCGAATGAACGCCAACAGACTCAAAATACTTCACCCACAAGATGTCTTGTGGGAATTTTATTATAGAGTGTAAAATGAATTGTCAGTCCAAAAAAAAGACCACTTTTTTTTTTTTTTAAAAACAACATGCATAACATTTCCATCAGCCTTTTTTAATAGTTAGACATTTCAAGCATTTAATAAGGAAAACAAGGAAACACTATCCTCAGTACATTTCCAACGGAATGTCTCCCAGGTCAATCAAAAATGCGGGAAAAAAATAGCTTCAAGTCTGTTTTTCTTTCCTTTAAAAATACATGTTATCTGTACAAGATAAACTACAGTAAACATTGGAAATATTATCCCTTTTATTAAATCAAAATTACTTAATTCATATTGTGGTTAATACTAGATTTATTTATCCATCTAGTTAATTTGACAAATATTAAAAAATATTTAAAAGAAAAACACAAAGAATGCCTTGGAATTAAAAAATAGTTACTACATTTTTATGCAGTTTAATGTTCCACAGTGTTAAAAGTTATATTGAATTTCTTTTTAATATTAAAAATAACACAATTTATATTTCTGAGAGAATAGAGAAAGGTTTTTTGTTTTGTTTTTAAAACAAGCTTGGAGGTCTTAGATACACAATTGGAACTGGTGATGGAGACATGAAAAAATATGCTAACATTTTTATATTACCCTTAGAACTCTAGAAATTATACAAACCCTATAAAATGCCCCCTCCCAATCCCTGTTGGACAGCGATACAATTCTCTGTCTCAATTCAGAATTCACATAATTAATTACAATACATAATAGTTGTTTTTTTAAAAAAAAAAATGCAATAACACCAGACAGCCAAAATACAAGAAATTAGAAGTAAAACATTTAATGAATTTACACATTTAAGAACATTTAAATATTGTTTAAAAATTTTTAAAAATAATTTGTTACATACCACCTAAGACTTCCAAGCCACTTTCTGTTGCCACAGAAACAACTGTAAATAAAAAGACACTCAAAAAACAAAAACAAAAACAAAAACACACCAGTTGAAATGTCACTGCTCTGAGGCACATTTTGCTACCTGGATTTGCAGATAGTGCTCCAAAAAATCCCAGAGCTTCCACACTTGAAATAACAGAAATTATCAGCAATTTTTAGTGACTGATTTCTTGATTTTTAGAAAAATTGTGTTAATAATAGTGTTTCACAGAAAACAAAGGTTCTTCATCAAAAGGTTTGCAAATCTAAAAACCTCTGTTACAAACAGGTTTTCCTCACACTGATCCCGGGGAGGGGCCACGCGTCACTGTCCTAGTGCTCCTGTGGGAGGAAGGGGAGAGCGGTCAGCCTGCGGCAGCGCCCTCCCCAGGGCTGTCTCAGGTCTGGGGCTCTGTCTTAGGCAGGGGCGACCTGGCACCCCTCCCTTCTGGCTCTACAGCAGGGCAGGGCACCGGCAGGCGCACCGGCACCCCGGCGCTGCCTCGGCACCTCCCCCCGCACCCCTTCCCCTACAGGGGCTCTGGCCCAGACTGAACCGCGCTTGAACAGGAGGGTCCTAGGTCTCTCTGTAGGGGTTACTGGGGAGGGAGAAGAGTGAGCTCCTGATACTTCTCCTCGGGGCCACCCACCAGCCAGGACACCTGCTTCCACTGCCCCCAGGCACCAGGGGCCAGTCTGGCAGGGAGAGGGCCAATCGGCTTTCGGCCCAGGCCGCTGCTCACTGACACACTGTCTGCGGGGATCCCCAGCACCAGCCCCCCCCCCCCCCCCACCCGCCCACACACAACAGACCCATCCTTGGCCTCTGACTGGGCAGAGCCCTCGCGGCCAGGCCAGCCGAGGAAGGCCTGGCGCTCCGCCCCACCCCGCCGCGCCCTGCCTCCAGAGGCCACGGACCGGCCCTGCTCCTGCCACCCCTCGCTGCCCACGGAGGACGGTGGCAGCGGCGGCAGCCTGGCCACAGCAGCCGCTCCGAGAGCAGCAGCAGGTGTGAGCGCCACAGTCACTGCTCCCAGGGCCAAGCTCGGCCCTCCTGTTTACAGTGAGGGACACTGAGGCCCAGAGAGAGAACCGAGTGCCACTGAGCTCTGCGGTCTAGGGCCTGGGTTTGAGGGGAGACCAGGCACTTCCTCGGAGGGGCTGCCCACCCACTTCCTCTCCTGCTTGGCTCAGACTCATTCTCTTTGGGGCGAGGAGGGGCCACGCTGAGGGCGCTGGGGCCGGGCTGACGCAGGGGCCTGGGCGGGGCTGGGGTCAGGGCTAGGCCTGGGCGGGGGTCTCAGCAGCGCGGGCCCTGGCTACACACCTGGCTGTGGGCCTGCGCTTGCCCTAATGTCTGCCCGTAGAACGCAGCCTGCTGCCTGTAGTATTCTGCCCAGGCCATCGTGTAGTCCGGCGGGGAGCTGGCCTGCGGAGCAGCGCTGGCAGCGTGACCTGGAGGACGGAGAGAAAACAGGCCTCGTCAGGGGCGGGGCTGTGCCCAGAGGAGAGGAGGACACTGGGAGGGGTCCTTCCCTAAAGACTCAGGCGCCAGGGCTCTCTCCCCGGGAGGCTGGCGACACAGGGTGGAGGGCAGGGCGTGGGAAGTCCAGCCAGCCTCTCACGGCCACTCTCCACTCCGCCCTGCAGGGCCTTCACGGGCGTCTTTTCAGAGTCCCGTCCTCTGCACCTGTCTGCCTGGCCTGGGTGTGAGTGGGCGGGAGACACAGGACTGGGCGACCTGGAGGGACCAGACACCCAGACTTTCACCAGGCGCTCCAGGTGGCGATGACCCTCAGTGACGACTCAAACAGGGCGGCCGTTTCTTTGATGGCCTTTGACTGAGCTCATCCAACCAGCTACGTGAGCCACAGCGCCCAGACAGCTGGGCTCTGCAGTTTTGGAACATACACGGAGAATTTAGGGCTGATGTGAAATGATTCACCTGGGCTTTCTGGGTTGTTACTGTTAACGTTTTTTCTTCCATTAAACAAACAAACAAAGTAGTTTCTTAAGAAAAGGAGCTTAATAAAAACAATCACCTCAAGACCCACTCTAGCCGCAGGCCCCCTCCCCTGAGCCCCACCATTTGTCTTCTCTTCATCTGCCCTGAACTGGCCAGAGAGACCCGGGCGGCGGCAAGACAGTCAGGGACCAGGACATGGCTGCTCTGCGTCTCGGCCACACAGTTCTACAGGCAACCAGGACAGCGGTGAGTGGTCACCCAGCTGAGGTGCAACGCCCTCCAGAATCCAGAAGGGGGAGAGAGCGGCGGCGGAGGGGGGAAGGTGAGCGGCTGTCCCGTGCCCCCTGACAGGTACACAGATGGGCAGAGACAGACGGGAGCATCCAGACCGAGTCAGACGCAGACAGCGTTAAAGGGACGAGGCAACTGGGAGCCACGGACAGTGAAGGCTGTGGGGGTCTGGGGCCGGGGCCTGGTCACTGGGAGGGCTGGCGCACTCACTCTGCTTTTTGTAATAGTCTTCCCAGGCCTTGCTGTAGTCGGGCTGGCTGCTCTGCGGCTGGCTCTGCTGGCCTGTGCGAAGGACACAAAAGCAGTCAGGCCTCCGGGCCTCCCTGCGGCCTCGGCCTGGCCGCGACGCCAGGCCCCGCTCTGCGCTCACGCGATCGCCCCCAGGCCGCACCCCGCTGTGGCTGGCTCTGGGCCCCGTGGCCGGGGAGGAAGGTCGCAGCAGATGGCTACACTGACACCTAAGAGGGCCTCCACCCAAGCCAGGTGGGGGCATGGGTGCCACCAGGACCCCCAGAAGGCTGGGGCTGGAGCTGCAGGGGAGCAGAGCCCGAGCGGGTGGTGAGGTGGACTGTCGGCTAAGCTCCCTGGATGGGCCTTCAAATGGGACAGATGGAATGGCGCTGGGTACACTCTTCACCGTCCCTTCTGTTCGGAAACTGACGGCGTCACCTCTGCACAAGCAGAACCGTAGCGCGCACTTGGGAAACTGAGCTCAAGGTGAAGACGGACAAAGTCCCCACAGGGAGGGGCTGCCGGCCACAACACGCACCTGACACAACCGAGCCTTCCGCCTCCTGAGGCGGGTGCAGGGGCAGGGGTGTGGGCTTGCTCCTGCCTTTCCTTCCCGCACAAGCCCGTGCCTACTCTGTGTAGCAGGGGCAGGCGCATAAAGAGCATTAACCGGTGACCCTGTGACAAGCCAGGACCTTGTGTGCTGCCCAGGTCAGGCTGCCTGTGCCACCTGCTGAGGCCCCTTCAAGGTCCAGTCTTCAGTGCCAGCCTGCAGTGGGACAAAGGGCGGGCCAGCCGCCGCGCCCCTGCGAGCGAATGCGCTGAGGATGGCGGAGGGGCGTGGGGACCAGGGTGGTGAGGGTGTGCGCCGGGGAGGCTCCGGAAGTGGGGTGCCCCTCTCCCCCTGCCCTCCCACCAGGGCCGGCAGGAGTCAGACCAGGGCACCAGGGGCAAAGGGACCCAGTTTGGGGAAAGGCGTGAAGAATGCAGGCGGCCAGATGTCTTCCCTCAAGCACGGAGTGTGCACCAGCAGGACTTTTCTTTAAAACAAGATTTCACTGACCAAACCCAATCCTCAACTTCTAACCCCCCTGAATAAACCAACAAAGCTCCCCAGAAGACGGAAGCTGGTGAACAGAGGCCAGAAGCCAGGCACACACCGTGTCTCCCTCCTCAGCCCAAACGTCCAGCGCCTCCGGCCTGCCTGGGCCGCCCGCGGGCCGGGCCTCTGCAGAGCCACGCCCCCCAAGGCCCGTGTCCCTCAGGGAGGACAGGCGTCCCTGGGCTTCAATGTGAAGATGTGCTCCCCAAGTCTAGGGCCTCTCACAGGCCCCGTCCTGGATGGTGGAACAATAGGGAGTCAGCCCAGGGCACCCATATCTTGCAGCCACCCTCCAACCGTAGGAACAGGAGGAAACAAAACATGACAGGCTCTGGGATAAAGTGACTCCAGTGACAAGGAACAGCAGAATCTCTGTGGTATGTAGCTGTTCACAGTGAAGTTTTAAAAAATATTCTGTATGTTTAGGACATTTAATAAGAAAACATGGCAGAAGAAAAGAAAAAAATACAAGCATGCAATTTCGGAGCTTGCTGACACTTCAGGAGTCAGACCCACAGCCTTCATTCCACAGATGCCCAAACTGGAGCCCAGAGAAGCCGGAATGTGCCTGAGACTGCATGACGCTGGCCTCCAGGGCCTGCGGGTCTCCCCTAACTGTGACCTTGACCAGGGTCGCCCCGCAGCACTTTGCTCAATGGGGAAGGTGCAGCCCCAGGCCCCAGCCTTGGTCCCGGTGAGCTCAGCTGTGCGGCCTGGCCTGTGGTCTGCCGTGCAGTCAGGACACTACACACACGCCGAGAACCGCCCCCCCTTCCCGCTACCCCGCCACGCGCGTGCCGTTACACACGCTCTTTTGTTTCGCAGGCTGTGCAAAACGGGCTCTGCCAGCAACAGGCTTGAGAACGAGGCTTAGAGCTCCTGTCGGCTGGGGCGTGGGGAGTGGGCTCGACTCCCACGAGAACTTTCTCTTCCAGTTTTCTCAGTCACTTAGCAGAGCTCTCTCCAGCATGCTCTTTCTGAAAAGTTTGGGAGACAGGAGCCGCCCCTTTCTAAGACAGTGCTGGTAAGGAGAGGGAGACGTCACCTTTCAGCCAAATGGAGGGAGGGACAGGGGACCCAGCATGCAGAGGCTGCTCAGGGGTGCTCAGGGTGAGGGGCAGAGCGCAAGTGAGGGGTGGAGGGGCTCAGCAAGCCCCGCCCTCCGATGCCAGCGGGCCCTTCTGACCCAGTCTGAGGAGGACAAGATAGGAAAGAAAGGTCTGAGAAGGTGGGCCGGCAAAGAGCCAGCCCCCTCTGCCCCTGCCCAGCTGCAGGCAGGGCATAGAAGCTCCCGAATCCTAGGCGGCTCCCTGACATCTCTGGGAAGGGCCTGAGCCTACTGGCAACGTCGGAAGAGACCGTTTCAGGTGCACCGGCCCCTGGAACCTTTTAAGTGTGGGGGGGGGGCACCCCTCGGGGAAACTCTCACCTGGGACTTGCTGTGCTGGCTGCTGCCACGCCTGGTAGGTGCTGCCCCAGCCCTGGGTCAGAAAAGCCGGGGGACCACTGTGGAGGACAGTCACTCGTTCTAGTGCGGGCCACAGCCCTCCTCGCCGCAGCCCGCCTCCCGCCACCGCTGCCGCCTGCCACTGTACTGCTCACCCCTCCCCCAGGCAAGTGCAGCGGCCCCCGGGCGTGGCCGGGGGACCACCACCCTCATCCTGAGTGGGAACCACAGACGGAGTGAGAGCGGGCCCCTACCTCACAGGGGCACTGTGGGGGTTCCCGTTGACTTTAGCAGCAATGTTTGGGAAGCACCCTGAGCTCCTTGGAGGGAAGGTGCTGAAAGAAAGTGGGGAAAAAAAATTGTCAAAGGGTGGAGGACCCAACAGTGGAAGGGCTTTTGTAAAAACGTCCCGTCCCTCAGCCCCAGGTGGCGAGCACCCTTTCGGAGATGCCATCGGTGACCAGACTCTCTGCCCCCAGGAAGGCTCTCTGCCCAGCTCCAGTCAGTGAGCTACAGACCGGCCAGAGGGACCAGGGTGGGAGGGAGAGCGGAGTCCACCTGCACCCGGAACTTCAGGCTTCCGGCTGGCACTGCCTGGCAGGAGCTGGAAAGGAGGCCCTTGCGGGGGCGGGGCGGGGGAGGAGAGAATTCTTGAACTCTCCCAGCTGGGATGGACGGGGAGACTCACTTTTGATGAGGTGCAGCGGGGGGCTGGCTGAAGGGGCTCTGTCCAAAGGCTCCCGGTGCTCCGAGGCTGGTGCCCTGTGGTGGCGCAGAGGGGACCGCTCACTGACTGTCGGAGGCCCTCGCCAGCTGCCTGGCCCCCCGAGGCAGACCCCAGCTTTTGGGGAGACAGAGTCAAGGGAAGACACCCTACGGCACTCGTGCTAGCCTGCCTTCCCCACAGCCGGTGTGACTTGCAGAAATGGCTCTGCCCCGTGAGTGACCGATACCACCACACAGCCGATACTGGCACCGCATCTGCCCTAGTGTGTCACCCTGGGGGTAGGGACCAACCTGCTTGACTCTCCCGTCAATTTAGGCTGGCCCATGGCTCTTTCTGCCACTCTACGTCCCCTTTGAGGCGAGCAGTGGCCAATCTGTCCTCCATCAACACTCCCTTTCTTTATCTGCTTTGAGGTGCCTGCAACTAAAGCCAGAGTCAATGAAAGCTGCCTGCAGGCCTGGCCGCCAGGGCAGCGCCAGCGGCGGGGCAGTGCTGGGGGCAGGCTGAGCTGCTGCTCATCTACGCCTGCAGGGGACACGGCCCTAGGGCCTGAGCTGGTGGCCTGGTGAGCTCTGCCAGAGGGCTCCCTTCAGGGCGCCTGGGCCCGGCTCCCCTGGGCCCGGCCTTCTCCCTCGGCAAAGTGAGAGGGGGCCCTCACGTCACGTGAGGGCTGAAAGGCACAGGAAATACAAGGTTCTGGGGAAAAACAGGTACCTTCGACATCCACCAGAAAAGCCAGCTATTAGTAAGCCAGGTGGGGAAGGGACCTTGTACGTACGCCAACTTTCTCATCTATGAGGTGCCTGGCCACCTCGATCTGCTGAGGAAGCCCCCGGATGGTGAATATCCGCAGGCCGGGGTCGGTGTTGGGGGGGGGGTTCCGCTGCAGCTCCACGTGGGCTCCTGACTGCTGGTTTATGCTTTTGATGTTCTCGCCCCCTGTAGGCACAGGACACAAGATAGAAGGGTTAGTGGCCGTGGAGGCAAACCAAACGAGTGGCAGCTCTCTGCTCCAGGAGACATGGGGAAGGTCTTTTCTGCACCTGCACTCGCCCGGGGAACGGGTACTTTTTATCGACTTTACAGACACCAGCGTCCCATAGTAAGTCTCTCGGCTGCAAACCCAGACTTAGGATGGGAAGCTGGTCCTTCCCCCGGAACCTGGCTGAAGCATCAGTCACCAAGTGGCACCTACTGCTTCCTATCTCCATGTCCTTGCAGAGACCAGAAGCCAGGCCCGGGGATCTGCATACGTCAGAGCTCGGCCCCAGCAGCCTCGGCCCCAGCTCCCGCGCCAGCCAGCCCTGGGAGGGTGCTTCATCCTCCTCCGCCAGAGACAAGCGGCCTGGCGGCCCCTCCGCAGCACAATGGGGGCCCTCCACCCAGCGAGGACCACTGCTCTGCCGCTCTCCCTCCCTCCCCCGCTCCACAGGCCAGACAGACAGCCACCAGGCCCAACAATGCCTGGAGCACACTCGGGCCTTTAGAATCCCACCCTGCCACTTCTCAAGTCCCTGCCTCCTCGAGCGGGGGGGACAGGTCTAGACAGAGGCAGCCGGAGGATGGGGGTCACAGAGGCCTGGGTGGAGCCGGGCTAATGAAAATTTAGTTGGACTCTTTGAAAAACCTGTGAGAGAGTCCCAGTCTCTTAATGAAATTTGCATAACAAAAGCTCAGCCAGTGTAACAATGGTTTGATTCTTCTTTTGAAACTTCGCAGAACTTGCAGAACTTACAGACCCGCTATACACAACTGGGGTGGGGGAGCCAGAATACGAGGAAAACTTGTAGCAGTTTTTGCAAGACTGGAAAAAGACAATCTGTGGAAAATCTGGTGCAGGGGGTCAGGGAGCCCCGAAAAATCCAAAGTGACAACTGAAGGCCAGTGTCTGTGTCACCCCCCCTCCACCCCGCATCGGAGTCCAAACTAACCTCACAGGGTATGTGTTATTTCCTTGTAACATGCCCATAAGCCTTCAAACACTCCAGCCTCCACTCCACCCAGGGGAGGCCTGGGCTGAATGAACGCCCGGCCAAGGAGGCGGTGCCTAAGGACACCTGTCCTCTCCAGGGGACTCTCCAGGGGCCAAGCAGCAAAGCTGGGGCCTCGGGCCTGCAGTCCTTCCTGCAGGCGACGTGAGCAGCCCCCAAGCCCTGGGAAGGAGCCCAGGGACGGTGGGCGCTCGGATGAAGCATTGCTCAGCATCTGGCTTGGGTGGCAAGTTGGTTTAGTGTAGGGTGGTTTTACATTTAAAAGCAAATTTAAAAAAGGACTCAACAGACGGAAGTCTTATGTGCACAATTTCCTTCAAGCTCTGAGACAGTTTAAGGAAAGTGGCCCTACGCGTTCTACCCTGAGCAAACACATTGGCCTCGGGGACAGCAGGGACCAATGCAGAAAGCCCCGGGGCCTATCACTACTGGCCTTCACCCACAGGGGCCGAACCTGATCTCTGCACCTGAAGTGACCAGCCTCTCTCCTCGGGGCAATGGAGTGTCTGGGAAGCCTCGGAGAGCAAAGGTGCAGCGGAGACCGCTCCACAGCACTGCCTGCCTCCTCCCCCGCTCCCCGCCACGCGACCGTGGGGCGGAGCAGAAAGGGTGCGCGTGTCTGAGACGAGGCCCCCGCAGGCCCAGACCAGGCCCCTCTATCCACTGGGCACGCAGCCCAGCAGACCCAGAGCCCCTCTCCCAAGGCCTCAGGGGCGTGCTGGTCAGGTGAGGAGGCCCAACGGAACTGCACGGGGCCGGAAGGAGTTAATTTAAGTTTATCTTCCTTCAAAATGAGGTCACCAGCTTGGCACATGGTGGCTGCCTGCAACTCATTCAGGCAGCCTGCTCCATTCTTCCACCTGATGGGGGGCAGAAGTGACCTACCAGTGGCCCCCCTGGCCGGTTGTGAAATCGTAAAGCAATTAATCAAACCTGCTAAAAGGCCTGGCTGACAGGAGCAGGGCTGGCCACACTATCTGTCACTGCTGCTGTATTTATCATGGAAATCCAGCGGGGCCCGGGAGGCGGGCGTCTGTCCCAGGGCTGGAGCCAGGGAGCAGGGCCCGGCTGCGGGTGGCGCCCTCCCCTCCCCCGCTGTCCGCCCCCAGCCACGCATCTTTCCCAGGAGGGGCAGCGCCTCCTGTCCAGCCCTGGCGGTGGGGGGTGGGTACAGAGAGCCCCCCACCCTCCCACAGAACTTTTCTGGCCTTCTCCAGGCTGCAGCTGGAGCGCGGGACAGTGACAGCATCCTCCGTTGTCACACTTCCCTCTGGGGGTCACCCGGGCTGCCTCCGCAGAGGGTGAGCTGAGAGAGGCTGTCCTGTGGACACCGAGGTCTCCGTGCCTCACGAGCACTGTCACGGTGAAGGTGGCCGGGCTCTGCCAGTGCCTAGAGGAGACGCATGCCCACAGGAAAACCATGATGGTAACAGCGGTTCTCACAAGACACAGAACCTGTGCCCGCCTCTCAGCCCACAGGCGTCAGCGGAGCAGACTCTCGCAGCCATCAGGGCACAGGGCTGAGCAGTTTCTTACCGATCACAGCATTTGGGCAGCTAACAAGGCCACCAACACTTATCGGCATGGACACCCTGCCAGAAAATTAAAACACTGTTCCTACCGCCTCTGAGAATCTGAGATCACACAGATACAGGAGATAAGTGTTGTGAGAGCGCATACAACACGCTGTCCACAGGCAGTTCCTGCCCGCGCCCGCTCGTGGGGATGCGCGGCGACAGCCTCGGCTTGCTGCTGTGGGACGCACTCCCAAACCACACTCCGCAGAACAACAAGCACCCACCCCCAACACATACAGCGAAGAGATGTCTGGTGAGCACAGAAACTGGAGAAACTCTAGGGGAGGAGAATATTATCTCCTCAGATACAACACCCAACACCAAAGAGTCCCCTATCGGTGCCAAGACTGTGCTTGGAATACAGAGGGAGGCTGAGCAGCAGCTGGGGGCCAGGGGCCAGTGCTGGGGAATGGCCTGGTGAACCACAGACCTGCTCTCAGCAGCCTTTTTAAAAAAGATTTTATTTATTTATTTTCAGAGAAAAGGGAAGGGAGGGAGAGAAAGAGAGGGAAACATCGACCGGTTGCCTCTTGCACACCCCTAATTGGGGACCTGGCACACAACCTAGGCATGTGCCCTAACTGGGAATCAAACCAGCGACCCTCTGGTTTGCAGGCCTGCGCTCAGTCCACTGAGCCACACCAGCTGGGGCTCTCAGTGGCCTTTCTTGGTTTTAAGGCAAGGCCAGCCCAGGCGAACCAGCCCCAATGGCCTAGAAACCTGCCTGCCCCCTTCTTTGCTTCTCACTGAAAAGTGGGAAGGAGCAGAGCAGCCATGAACAAGGGTTTTTACCTAGTTTTCTCTAAAATGCCTAGAAACAACTAGTAAATCAATTTTTATTTCCCTCCACAGGGTGTCTGTTACTCATGGTAAATGTGTTGAAAGGATAAAAACCACTTTCACGTGTTATGTCAATACAGACCAAACGCCCAAATCCAGTAAGGAAAAAAGTGGCGCGTTTGCCAGAAACCAGCCTCCATCTCCTCAAGGAAGTTACCTCGGCCACGCTTCTAAGGGTCCGGGAGGCGAGTCTGTCGCCAACCGGCTGCCAGGCACACAGGCAGCCAGCGCAGCAACCGCGCTGCTTCGAGAGGCGTGGGTCTTCCTCTTCACGGGCGCACACGCCCCGCCCCGCCCCCAGGAGGCCCCCACCGTGTCCCAGGCGCACACCCGGCGGCCGCCCTACCTTTGCCGATTACGAGGCCGCACTTGTCGGCTGGCACCGTGCACGTTATCTCCTGGAGGCCCCCGGGGGCTCCCAGACTCCAGTCACCACGGCCCCGGCCGCGTCCTCTGGCCGCCGCGAGGCCGCCGAAGCCGTCCCTTTCCTGGGGAAGAAGCAAAGCTTAAGTGAGTATTCCTGCCACTGCCACCAGCACTTTTCATCCCCAGGGAGGGGGTTAGGGACAGGACGTCGCCACTGCCACACACCAGAACCTGAGCGCCACTCGCACCTCGGCGTCTGAAGTGCTCTTTAGAGGCAGAACGAACGCAAGGCACGGGCATGCTCGGGGCACGTGCGCCGGTAAGTGCGCACGGTCACGTGGCACACACAGACCCGAGGAGAACGGCGGCCACATGGCGCCCCCTTGGCCCGAGGCCCAGTGCCCTTCCTCCAGACTCCACATTACGGGCCCTGACCTACGGGGTCAGGGGTGGGCCTGCCTCTCAGCGCTGAGGCCACCCTTTCCCAGGGTGAACACATGCTGGGCCTATCAGAAGCCAGTCAGTAGCTGCCAAAAAGCCAGGGTCGTTTGAAGTGACACGTGAGTGACAATGCATGACTTCTAACCCTCCCCTGACCAGGATGCTATAAAGAACGATTCACACTGCTACGTGAGTCAGAACACCTCGCACCTTAACCAGCACAAAGGATAAAGGACTTGAAAGGACACCCAGTTGTCCCACTCCCCAACAGAGGCAGGGAACCGGCCAGGCTGCAGCACACGGTGCGGGGCTGCGGCGGCCCCTGACCCACCCTCACCCTGTCCCCGACCCGGCGGGAGCAAAGCCCAGGCCCGGTACCCAGCGGACCACGATTTGTGTCATTTGAGGGCAACACATCTCATTCCAGGCTTTGTCCTGAGTCCCTTTGGAGCTGCAGCATTAAAATCTTTGAAATATGGAGGGAAAACCTAGTCAAGCTGAGTGCTGCTTTCAAAGGAGGGAGAAGCTGAGCAGAGGCTCAACGTGGTGAAGAAAGGTTTGATAAAGCCCACTCCTATCCATTAAGAGAAAACGGAACGTTTACCCAGAATCTAAACCAGCAGAAAGCAGAGAGAGTTAGAGGCTTTCTCCCTGCACTCCACTTTCAGGAGAGACAAATGACAAGTAAACAAGGCCACTTTGAGACTGCTGCTGAGGCACAGGCAGGCCCGCAGCTGGTCTGCTGGGGGTGCCAGAGCTTCCAGGCCCAGGCTACCTCTGAACCATCTCGGCCTTTGCAGCTCTGGGTTCACGAGCCCTTACTACAAAAAAGGAGGGGAGGGATTCATTTAGTGACTCTTTCCAGAACTTGTCTAACCCTAAGGTTTGCCTGAGACTCTAGCTGACACCCAAGCCCACCTTGGATGTTCTGACTCAGTAGATCTGGGGAGGGGGCTACAAATGTGCTCCTTCAGCACGTACTCCCAGGTGAAGTAGGTGATCTGGTGCAAAACCCTGTTTGCTGCTGAGAACACTTGGCCTGGAGAAGTTCAAAGACTCATCCAAAGCCACACAGCTAGTGGCAGAGCGGGGACAACGGCCCTTCCCAACCGCCTGCTTCGCTTCGACTCCCATCATTCTCACACTGTCTTGCCCTACGTGCCGGGGGTGGGGGTGGGAGTGGGGGTGGGGCAGGCACCCTACCACCAGCTGCAGCGGTTCCCCAGAGCACCTGGCACAGGGCGGGGGAGTGGCTACCAACGGCACATGAGCCCACTCACGTCCTGAGCAAAGGCGTGCAGGGGACCCGGTGCCGAAGACGGCACTAGGACTCTGGGGGATACTGAAGTGCTTTCTAAAGCTAGGTTTAGATTTTGCTTAGAATTTTAAATTAAGTGCATTCAACTGTTTGAAACTTGGTGATCTGCACCGTTAAATAGTCAGAAAACCTGGACACTGTGATAAAGGTAGAAGAGCGACAAACTAGCAAGAAAGAGGCACTGCAGTGCAACAACCGGCCTGAACCTGGAGGGAGGTAACCGATTGGTGCTGGCTCCCAAGGCGACTGGAGGGGCCGCTCCAGGTGCCGCCCCAAAGCCCTGTGTGGTACCTGCTGCTACAGCCCACGAGCTATCTGAATCCAGAGCCGGACCCACCTGGGCTGTAAGAATAAGCTCGTTGATGACATGAGCTGCGTGCTGACATCGGTCGGGGGGTCCCATGACCTGCGCAGCTCTCTCTGGACTAATACCGTCGTCTGTGGAACAAGATGAGAGGTGGAGTTAACAAAGCCCAACCTAAGAGAGACAAGGTCAGTCTGACTTGCAATCAATATTCCTGCCAAGGCCAAAGGTGCAGTGAGACGTTACCAGATTAGGGTCCCTTTGGCTAGGGAGAGGTGCATAGCAACACCTTTCTGCATGGCCCATGCCAATACCTGCGCAATTATAGACATTTAAAGGCGATCTCATTAAAGAAACAAAGCCAAGAAGTAACAAACAAACGAACAAAAGCCAAGGAAAACAAAGGTGAGCTATGACAATGTTTTCCAAAAATCAGTCCATCATGGTATTTTTCCATCTTTAGAGAAATGAGGAAAATAAAGACCCTGTAGATAATTTTCCTTATAAACTAACAGAATTTAAAGAACTGTTCTTTAGTCTAAAATGTTTGTCCTTTTTTATGATTTTAAGTTACCTTTAATTTATGAAATCAAAACAACACTTTATTTTTTAAAAAAACTTATTGATTTTAGAGTGAGAAAGGAAGGGGGAGAGATGGCGAGAGAGAGAGAAAGACATCCATTTGTTGTTCCAGTTATTTATACATTCACTGGTTCCTTCTATGTGACCTGACCAGGGATCGAACCCACAATCTTGGCGTATGGGGATGATATTCTAACCAACTGAGCAACCTGGTCAGGACAAAATAACAGATTTTTTAAAAAAAAGTCTTTCGGTAGCAAATTGAAAGCTAGAAAAGCTATGCTGATTATTCCCAGTTTTACTAGTCTAAGGGGGAGAGAGCGGGAGGCCCTGGAAACCCCAGGCCAGAGCGCTCAGGCACAGCGAGGGCAACTGGACCAGCAGGTGCAAAGAAAGAAACAAGGGCCTGGAGGAGGAACCTGGATTGGAGCAGCAGAGAGAGAGAGAGAGAGATGGGGGAGAGGCAGCGGGGGGCGGGGGGGGGGGAATGGGGAGAGAGAGGGCAGGACACAAACGGGCTAGCAGCAAAGCCCTTGTTTTGTGAGGTGCTTTATAATTACAAGATTTTTGAAAATGATCAAAACTAACCTGGTTTGAACTGAATCCTCACACCAGCATCATTCTGGATCTTTTTGATCATTTCCCCATTTCTTCCTATTACAATCCCGACAGCAAACCTAGGCACAGACACCTAAGCACAGAGAGACAGAACCTCGTCAGAGCTCTCGGCAAGCCTGGCTTCGCTCTGCGGGCGTGCGCGTGTGCGTGCGCGTGTGCGTGGGGGGGGGGTGCGTGTGGGCATGTGTGTGTGCATGTGAGAGACTTGAGTTTTATTGCACTACATTCTTGGAAGTGATATAATAAAGCTTTTTTTTTCCTTTTAAGAACAATACTGTGGTTAGTGATTGCATTTCTGTCCATTAAATGCATTCAGAAAGTCTGAGATTTGATCAAAATAATTATAAAAATCAAGAAAAACATGAAAAAAACCTTAGAAATAGATAAAAGATTAAAAATGACAAATTATATTCCAAATTTTATGAAATAAGCATAAATATACCATACACATTCATTTTGCTAGTGGTTCTTTAAAATATTTTTTCATTGTGGTAAATTATACATAATATTTTTACCATCTTAGCCATTCATAATTATACAATTCAGTGGCATCAAATACAGTTACAATATCATGTAACTTCCCAGCTAGCTATACCCCAAACCTTCTCATCGCCCCCATAAAACCTTTGTATACATTAAATAGTAGCTCCTGCTTTCTCCAGCCCCTGGGAACCTCCACTCTGTTTTCCATCTCTATGGATTGGCCTATTCTAGATATTAAGTGGAATCGCACAGTATTTGTCCTGTATCTCGCTTATTACATAAGCATAATGCTTGTAAGGTCCACCCAACTGTAGCAGATTAGAAAATTTCATTTTAGCCCTGGCCAGGTAGCTCAGTTGGTTAGAGCACTGTCCCGATACACCAAGGTTGTAGGTTCAATCCCCAGTACACAAGAATCAACCAATAAATGCATAAATAAGTGGAACAACAAATCAACGTTTCTCTCTAGCAATCAATTTTTTAAAAATTCTAAAGCATAGATTTTGACCCCATCCCACCTCACCAATAAATCTGGCTTCTAAATCTGACACAATCACAACACAGATCACCAAGAAAACTTGGACTCTGGCCTTCACCTGGGCAGCAGCGTAAACTCTGAAGCAAAACTTCAGAGCCAGGAGGATGGCCCCAGGCCCTGAAAGGCATGCAGCTGGCTCCCTCCCCAGGCTGACTGCCCCAGTCTGTCCCCATGCCCACTCTGAGAAGCAAGCATCCTTGGAGATTTCACAGACGAGACAAAAATTCAAGAACTTGCTTAAGGTTAAAGTGCCAACAGATGTGTGACCTACGACCCTAACCCTGATCTCATTTGCCTGCTAACCCGCAGTGTGAGCATACCTCTATACTGCCTCCTCCCGCTCGGGAGGCGAAGTCACTGCGCACACCTCGAAAGTCACCTTGGTCTTTTTCTCGGATGATCTCTAATACCATTTCTCTTGCTTGCTGCATAAACACAGATAAAAGACATTATGAAAAACAAAATCCCCCCCACTCCAAAAAAGAAAAGATATGACACCAGGTGAAATTTCAAGGTCAAACCAGGTTGGGCTTAAAGACTCAGAAGGCACTCGGCTGCGGGAGAAGCCCCTTATTACACTACCATTACATGGGAAGGGGCAGGCTGCTGATGGGAGTCGCGTACGTCACATCCCAAACGACACGTTGTTCACACCGCCCAAAATGCCCAGGAAAGGGTCCGCCCTCTTCCAGGCTGCAGTAGGGCCAGCACATTTGTCCCGGGCCCGAACTCGACAAGTCGCCCAGAGGGTTTCCAGCTTGCCCTTTGTTAGTGGGGCTCTGACTGGGCAGGTTCCAGAAAGAAGACATTACCAAAGTGTCCAAGGGGAAAGGCAAACCCTGGAGCCCGAGAGTGACCTCCTGCCTTCTGAGAGCCAGTGTCCCAGTTACTGACTGGCAACACCGCCCTCAGACCTGACTGTCTCCAAGGCACGCTCAGCGCCCTCTCCCCAAAGGACATATTTAAATCAGCCTGGCCTGCCTACCCCGGCCCCGCCCCCCCAGAACCTACACTAAGGGTCAACTAACTGCACATCACAACTCAAGTTCACGTGGGAACGCAGACCGAATCCTGGTTCTGGAAAAACCAAACCAAACCAAACCAAAACAAACCCTCACACCTGCACCCCCAACACCAATTAAAATCTTAGGACACTTAGGGAAACCTGAATACGGATTGGCTTAGATGGTTCGGGATTACTGTTATTTCTCTGCCCTGGTTTTACAGCAGAAGGCCCTTATTCTTAGGATTTAGGTGTGGAGAGTCATAATTTCTGGCCACTTCCCCATAAATGGTAAAGTAAAATAAACAAACAAATGCATGTGTACACTGGCAAGAGGATAGGTACAATGGAGGTATACAGGTATATGTCGTACTGTCTTTGCAGCATTTCTAGATATTTGAAGTTTTTCATAATAAAAAGTTGGAGACACACACACACACACACACACACACACACACAAAACCCACACAGAAAAACCTAAAACAACTCACCCTAAATAACTTCTCCCAAATAAAATATGTGGAAGACATTAAAAATTTACAATTAATTTCCTGCAAATTCATGAAACATCAATGAAATGAGCTCTTTGCTTGGGTATTTTTTCTAACAAAACTAAAACCAAAGGTTCCAAGAGAGGAGGCAGGTGGGGAGGGCTGCTGGGGGTGGGCGCTCCACAGCCCAGCACCCGCCCGCAGGCTGGCCCTCCAATGCCTTCCAGAGAGTTCCCTGGTGTCATGGCCATGGAGTCCACCAGCCGGTCTGGATGAGCCAAGCGCAGAAAGGTGAGATGCCATTTGATTTTTATAAATTCCCCTCCTGTTTACGTTCAAACAGCCTAGAACTCCGGGGAGGAGGGCACAGGTGGGGAATGAAGGCCACTTCAGTGACGGGGGCGAAGGGGAAAGGCCATTTTAATCCTCTCCCTCAATCCGGTTTTGAAACCGTTCTTTTATGTATGTGCCGTGAAAAACAGTATGAACTGGAGTTCAGCCGAATGACGGTGTTAAGAACTGGGGGAAATATTTTGCCGGAGGCTGGTAACCTCCACTTCACCAAAGCCCCAAAGCTCCGATGGAGGAACAGCTGTCACTGGTGGACTGGCTCACCAATGAGCGTGGCCCTGGGGCTACCCTAAATGCAGCTAAGGCAAGGCAGCTGCGGGGCGGCGGTGGCAAAGAGTGGTCGGGGTTTCTCGGGCACAGACACACCCCACCCCACAGCCCACACACGCCCCTGCTGGCAGCAAGAGCTGCAGGGCGGCCTACCCCAGGGGACGTAAGACCAAGCCCCTCACTGCTTTCAGCAACTGCGGCCGGGAGCCCGGGACACAGGACACTTGCTAGGAGGACACACATATACCCGGCGGTGTCCTGGCCAGTACCTTTGCTTACCTCCTACCCCAGCTGCAAATCTTGCAAAAAACAGGCTGAGAGAGAAAAAGAGAGAGAGAGGGAGAGAGAAGGGAGGGAGCAGGCCAATAAAAGCCAGCGGAGCCTGCATCTGAGCTGACCACAGGTAGCAAGTTGAAAACTGCATCTGCTCAGCGCTTCGCCAGCCAACAAAGCCTTCTGCGTTTACGGGAATGTTCCGAATACACACTGCCCATGACAGTAGCCACCATTCTTGTGTGGCTCTTGAGCACTTGAAATGCGGCCAGTGTGAATGAGGAACTCAGTTTTTAGTTAGCTCGCACTGAACAGCTAGCCGCACATGGCCCGTGGCTCTGGTGCTGGGCAACACAACCCTAGACTGTTCCAGCATCCAACGGTCAGGGAAAGCAGCTTACCTCAGCCAAAAGAACGCCCGGTTCTGTAACTTCTTGACAGACATAAAACACTGAGTTAAGACAGAGCGACGCCCCCACACCCAGGACCTGCCCAACCCAGCCTCTCCCCTACCTGCACTTTAAACGGGTCTCCCGTCATGCGGAGAGGCTTGTCTGCTCCCGTAGGCAACGGGCCGTCCTGGATCATGACCATTTTCACACCCGTCCGCTCCTGTGGAGGTGCACACACCGGGACAGGCCTCACTGCCGGGGAGGGGCATGCAGGAGGGCACAGGACGCCACTTGGGGCCCGGCCACATCTGCCTACCACAAGACACGGCCCCCTGCCCTGGCCCGGGAATGCCAATGCATAGGCCGTGCCAGGGAGCTCCCCCGTGCGACAGAGGGGCCGCATCCCAGGCTCTCCTCTCCCCCTCCAGCCGCCAGCACACCCGCGTGCACAGGAGCTCTCCTGGATTGCCCGCGCTAAGGGCACCCAGTCAGGGCCTGCGCGCGGCTCTGTGAGGCAGGCTCCCGTCCTGCTGGTGAGGAGGCTCAGACAGCAGGCTGCCCCCGAGCTGTCCAGAGGTGGGTGTGGGGTGGGGGCAGGGCAACGTTTTAATTCTGGAAGTCTAAACCCTGGACTCCTCAAGTCCACAGTAACGTGCCTTCCCAGTCCGAGGACTGGGCCAGGAGAGAGCCCGTGGGTAGGTCACAACCCCCACCTGCACCCTCAGAAGCCCCAAAGCTCTGAAATAGATTTGTTCATAAGTAATTTGGCAGCAAAACTACCTGAACTCATGTAAGCATGTTTCTGGTCACTCTGAGTGTTACTATTATTACGTTCAGCCACGCAAACATGCACAGTCACAGAGTGCAGCCCTGGGGCTTGCCGGGGGTGACCAATTCTGAAACACGTTGGGCCCCTTGTATCTCGGGTGAGGGATCCTGGAGCCAATGGCAGCACCTGCTGGGCCCCAGGCTCGGTGCGAAGGGTCTCATGTAAACATACAATCATGGGTGTTACTTCGGCATCGTTACCAGTGAGGCTGGCGCTTCCCTGTCCCACGGGCGAGGCCCTGGGCCCCGCGAGAAGCGCACAGACACGTTTAGCCCAGGGCACTAAGGAGGGAAGGGCTGCTGGCTCCAGACACAGCATTTGTATCTGAGATGCTGTCATCTGATGGTAACGGAGCCTGACTGCCGCCATGGCTGCTTCAAGTTCAAGGGGGCTCAGGACCGGCATCACGCCTGGCAGCAGGCCTGGCTACATGGATGTCCGTGCACCCACGGGGGCAGGGCTCTGAGGGGAGCTCTGGCCTGTGGGAGGCACAGCAAGGTCAACGGGGGGGAGGTCCGAGCTACGACAAGACCCCCCCCGCCACCTCCCACGGGGAGGAAGAGGACCATCTTCGTTAAGGTCCACGCACCTGCAGCTGCTTGATGGTTTCCCCTCCTTTGCCAATGACCAGCCCCACTTTGGATGCAGGGATGAGGACCTCCTGGATGGTGTTGCTGCCATCTATGTCGTTGTGGAAGCCCGGTCCGTTCCGACAGCGGTCCACGATCTGCCCCAGGAGCCGTTTGGCTAGTCTTTGGGAGGGAAAAGAACCACAGGGAAACCAGCATTAAATGAACGTCCCCGGTACCCACAGAAGGGAAACAGCACCCGGGGGAAAACACGGAGGAGTCAAGGCAGCCCTCCATCCAACGCCAGCTCTGCCCCAACCCGGGAGGTCGCTGCCATCGGCCACGTTACTGGGCTGGAATTTAAAAGCAACACACACGATACCAACATTGCGACACAGATGCCCCCCCGCCCCACCCCGCACCAGTCTGCCCTCTGCCTGTGTGTGTGTCTCGCATGCTCTCCATAAACACGTCTCTTGTCCTATCGGAGAGTCAGCGGCTCTGGTGGCAGAGACGCCTTTGCACCCTCTGCATCCCCAATCCAGAGCGTACACCTGACAGACATGTGTTAAGTAGGAGCAAGAGAGAGAGAGCAATGAGAAAGATGGGAAGAAAGAAAGCGAGGGTTAGTAGTCGTCGTTTGAATTCCCAAACTCCAAATTTCTTCTCCGTCGGCCACCAGGCTGCTCTAGGACTTTTGCGCTGAGGCTACGAATCACCGTTTTGGTTCCAAGGGATGGAAAGAGGTGGCGGCAATGCCCTCACGCAGCCTGCAGCCGCAGCCACCTGCTTTGTGCTTCCACTGGGCAGCAGGGCCCTGGCCTTTCACATGCAGTGCTATTTTGTGCTGATTTACTTGGAGGTGGAGCAGGAAAGCTACAATGTTGCAACAGTGCAACCCAGCCCACCAAGGTCATCTGTCGGGCCAATTTCCTTTTCTGCACCAGAATCTCCCCTGGCTGTTATATGCATTATTTATTCTTCAAATCACTATGTAGAATCTTTTTGGTTCCTTTAATAGGAAAGGATTCGGCTACTGAACAGGCTGGCTGTACTGTGTACTGAAGGAAGCAAAATTGTTTCTTCTCAAATTTATAATCCCGTGGCCTCCTTGGTTTGGGCAGAACAGGAAGCAGGAATAGAAGGGTAGGAAGAAAGAAGAGAAAGGCAGGAAATAGATGTCGCCCTTTGTGGCCTGGAGCCTTTGTGTACAGAAGCAGCCTCGTGTATCTTCTCAGTTACAGCGGCTTTTAGTATTTTGCTTGTGTACTAGATTAACTGGCGCTGGGAGAAAAACGCCTTGCCTCCAGCAAAACCATCTCGCTTGCCCTGTAATGCACACCTGCCAGAGTTGTTTATTCTGGTTCACTGCCTACAATGTTACAGCAAAACAAGAGAATTTGAACTCATCTAGGCTCCCAGAGAAATGGAAACAATAAAAGAGCCCTACCTATTGAGCCAGACGTAGTCTCAGCACCCCTCCCCCCAGCGCCTCCGCTCTCAGCAGGCTGGCGGGGACAGGGCCAGTCGGCGCTGAGGAGGCCTGCCCCGCCCGAGGCTCTGAGCACTTGTGCACCGGTGGGGAGGGAACGCCGGTCTCCAGGCTGTCCCAAGGACCCCCGAAGTCAGTACCCACTCTGGCCAGTCCCCATGGCCCTCGGAATGCAGCCATGGCCAGCAAGAGTCCATTCCATCCGGCTCACAGGTATCAGAAGGGTAAGGGGATCAGCCCCAGGAGAGGACCTGGTACCAGGACTCTCAATGGTTTGCAAAGGGAGAGGCTCGCTAATCCAGACCCGTTCAGGGAAAGGCAGTGTCCCCAAGGAAGAGGTGGGCTGCTGAGCATTCGGGCGGGCTGACCCTACGCTCCTTAGGGCCTGGTGCGCGGAGCAGGTGCACCGCAGCTGTGAGGAATTCTGGGGGCTTTTGACAAAGGAGATGCCGTGTGTGCTTAAGGTGGCAGAGAAGCTCCCCTGATGTGGCGGCCACCTGAGACCCTTCCCTGCAGAAGCGCCTGCTGGTGCGGCCGGACGGCAGTGCCGGGCAACAGTGTTCAGGGACAGGCTGCCCTTCCATTTCTCCCCATTTGGGGAAGGAGGAAGAAGAGTGAAAGGAAAAAGTAAATAAAACAAACTTACTCAATACTTTCTGGGGTTCCGGTAAGTACACAGGGCCTCTCTGGAATCCCAGAACTCTCTATAAGAAGAATCAAGAAGATGAGGTGTGTGGGTGGGCATCAGGCAAGCTCGCCCCGGCCTCCGTGAAAGGCTGGCTCTCTGGGCTGGCGCCTGCCCCGGCCCCACAGAGGCCCAGGCTCCCGGGAAAGGACAGTTTGCTTCACTTGTGGAGAGAACCTGAAGCTGGCAGCCCCGCCCTAGGAGTCTCGCAGTGGAAACGAGTCCCGGGGGACGGGAGGTGAGCGCAGCAGAGGTCTGTGGGTGGGCCCTAATGACCGGCTTCAGCCAGGAGGTGCTCGAGTCCCGTAATCGACCCGCTGTTCCTCAGTTCCTCCATCTACAGAGCAGTTTACTGGTCACTTGTGTGCACACGGCTCTGAGGCGCCCTAGTGAGAACGTTCAGGGTGTGCACGTTAGGGCTACCATCAGTTATTGCATGGATATCCCCAGAGATCGGTGACATTTATGTGGAACTGGTTCCGGGCCATTTGACAAGAGAGGACAGTTTTATTTTGCAACACCACACATGACACTTTACTTTGTTCCTAAAAACACTGCCTCTTAAAATTCTCAGAAAGAGAGCTAGCCAACAGCAGTTACTGCCTTCAGGACACTATAGTGTCTTTTAAAATGACAAAAATTTCTTTAGTAAATGTCCTTCAAACCTCCTCCTCCACTATAGACAGAGGTCAAACGCGAATTAGATGGTGAAACTATAATTAAAATGCAAACTCTTCCTCCTTAGTCTGTCTCTCTCCACACTGCACAGTCAAAACGGAGTCTGCTGGGAAGGGTCCTGAGCCGTGCTCGCTGTGTGCTAATTCAGCCAGAGCCCCCAGCTGGCCTCCTCCCACAAAGGGCAGGGGCGGCCTGATCCAGGGGCGCTGTGAGCAGTCCCCAGGAGTAACCCCAAAGCCACGTGACTCCTAGTGGCCCCACTAAATCTGGCATAACATTCTGGTGCAGAAAACAGAGGTCCTAGAGCGGCAGGTGTTCGGGAGAGGCCGTGCGGAGCCACAGAACTGTGCAGGACCCCCCACGAGGCCGGGGGCGGGCCCGTCTGAGCCAGCTTCTGCTCTGGTCCTCATCTGGGAGTCCAGCTCCAAAAACGCAAGGGAGACGGCAGTCGTGCATACTTACCCGCGTTCCTATACTTCTAGCAACAAGCAAAGTACTGAATCTGGAAAACTTTACAAAATATCGATGTCTACCAAACCGAGATCTACAAGCAAGGAAACCCTTACCTGAGGCAATCTGAATTTTGCAACCAGATTCTGCTTGAATCCGTGAAATCTGCTCACCTCCCCTGCCAATAACTGAAACAGATTGAACAGGGTCAGACTGTGCCCCCCATTCCACATTCAACCATGCATGGAACACGTCATTCAACAAACAGCCCCACGGCCGCAGGAGGCCGTGGAAACCGGGCATGAAGCGTAGCGGACAGAGGTGCCCCCGTTGCAGCGGGCAAGGGCGCGGCTGGCCTTGGCTTGGACAGAGGCCTGCGGGGCTCGGAGACTCCAGGGCACAGTGTGCAAGAGAGTCCCGCCACAAGTGACACTCCCATGGGGAGAGTGCAATGGAAAGGACAGACAGGAAATGGGCAAAGCGCAACATGTGGATACTTACTAAAGCCAACCATTTTATCAGGCACTTTGAATTCTTCTGTTATGACTGCCCTAAAAACAAAGAACATTTGGAAAAAGATATAGAAAAATTCTGTAGCCATTTAAGGTTCCCCAAATTTCCCATAGTGGCCATGTTGGAAGATAAAGAAAGGCTTAAAAGAAATCATGCCAACTTGGCCAACAAGCCCACAACCACCTACTAAGAGCATCGTCTCCTGAACTTTTTGGCCAGTCGCTCCCTGAAAAGACCACGTCTCCATCGCCTGTGTCAGAGGAAGGGACACCTGGGTTTTCATTCAAACCAGTGACTCCTCTCACAACTGCCTTTTCTTCACCCAGCAGGGAGGCCCAGGAGCCCAGCTAAGTCCTGAACGGTCACTCAGAGACCCTGTGGGGTGTGGGGGGAATTCAGGCTTCTTCCCGGGGTCCTCTCCAGATGCAGGGATACTCGACTTCTCTCCAACACCCCCCTCTGTGCTGCTTTTCTCCTAATTTTTAGGGTGCGATGCCCCAGGGGAGCAGGCCTCCAGCGGAGGCCTAGTCGGTGCTGACCTAGACAGGACCATGACCTCAGCTACCCCGCAGGGCACCTCTGTCGAGGGCTCTCCCTCCCATAACGCACTTTCTCCCTTTCCTTCTTTTAAACAACTCCTGCGCAGGCTCTCTTGCTCGTACCTTCAGATTAGCCATATAGTGGGCCAGGGACGATATCCAATTTCCCCAACACCCTAGGAAGCAATTAAATCTAAACACTTATCTTGGGAGAAAACTAAACGCAAGTAGTTTTTTTAAAAGGCAAGCATTTCAAACACCTCTCACACAGCCGGGTTTCCGCCCATCATGGAGGCACTGAATGAGGTGCACGTTTTTAGGGAAAGCGCAGCACTGAGAAGAAACGCTGCAGCACAGGTAGCGCTCGCCCCCGGGCCGCGGTGGCAACAGCGGCAAACTGTCTCCTCCTGGCGGGGTGTGCGGCCTCGGGTTGACGTGTGCCCACAGATTCTCTCTGCCCCTTGGATCTTTGGTTCAGCCCAAGACCGGGCGAGTCTGGGCTTCCTCACCAGCGACCCCGCCTGCGTGGGTGCCGAGTCTCGGCTGACCTGGCGCCTCCCGCAACAGGCGCAGGCCCAGTGGGGACGTGTCTCCTGGCCCCGGGCAGGGGTGGCCACGCTCCCGTCTGCGCAGCCACGAGGCTGCCGCTCGCGTGTGCAGCACACACTGTCTATTCTCAGAAAACACTGCTGGGGATTTTACTAGAAGGGGATCAACACTCTCACAATACACAATGTCACAAAACCCAGGCAGCCCCTCAGAGCTCAGTGACAATTTAAGCAGACTCTCTTTGAGGAGGAAACACATGAAGACGAACTGCTCTGGGCCTCCAGCAAGACAAAGCTCTACATTCTAAACACATGGCTGAAACTTGTCTAACACACATGATACAGGAAAGTAAAACCCTGATTTATAATGGCTTTATAAGAAAGCTACCTCATTTAAATTAATTCACTAAAAACAAAGCGAATAAGGAAGTAACAAAAACCCAGGTCAAATCTTTTGATTAGCCGATGCCTGGCAATTTCTAGACTCTCCCGACCATTTGTGCAGTGCGCAGGAGGACATGTGTCACTGCGGGGGAGCTTAAGGGTAGCATGTGACGGTGATGGGTACGAATCACACAGTTCCATCGGGAACAAGGAGACACTGAAGCACACTTCCCTGTGTATCTTATCCTTTGTAAAAGGTAACACTGTGACCTTAAATACCCTGTCTTAAGACAGTCTGGTCTTTTTAAATACCAGAGATGTTTGCATCTTTCTAATCCACAACGTTTCAGGGAAGGCTGTGATGGGAAACTGAGGCAGGGAATCAACTGGGCACTTATCTGAGGTTCTCTGGCAAGTCCCTATCACTGTGGCAGGGGTGGGGACCCAGGCTCCTGGCCTTCCAGGCTCATGGTTCCCTGAGGACCAAAGACGCCCTTTTCTCAAGTGAAGAGGTTAAAAATGTACAAGACACTGGGAAAACCATCAAACCAGGAGGGAAAATTTCATTCTCCCATTTTAATTAAATGCATGTGGGGAGAAGGGGCAGCTCCAACATGCTTGAAGTCTTTCAAGTTTACATACACTGGTGGCTGATTTTTTAATACCTTGTGCTAGCTTATCCTTTGAGCTTATACTGTCTCAGGAAAAGGCTACAAAATGCTTGAGTCTTAAATCTAGCCGACGGTTGTTCACACTCTCAACCTCTGACTTTCTAACACTCTAGTACAGATGGTGGATCAATAAACAATTAGAAATGATCAATAAATAATAAAACATAACCCACTGCTTACCTTTGATGTACCAAGGCCCCTAACTGGTTACCTACTGTGGCAAAGAGAAAGAGAAAAGAAAAATCAAAGCATTAGCACGGATAAACTAACTTCATCCTTACACAAGTTCTTACCATTTCAAGAGGAAAAAAAAGAAAGGCAGAAAAAAAAGCAAATAGTAATTTAGGCTCAGTGGCTGAAATGAATGCGTTATATGATATGAAACAGGAGGGGACATCTTGATCAACACAGTCTCTGGCCCAGTGTCCAGCTGAACACAGGATAAGAAATTGATCTGTGTGTCCACATGCTGAGGAGCCTGGGAGAAAATCCTGCTCGCCTAAATCCCTCCCCCGCTCCGACTCCCGCTCAGATCTACACTCAGTGCAAAGACATCAAGGGTTCCTTCTTTCTCTTTGTGAGACAAGTGGGAAGGTCTGACCCCCCGCCCCCGCCCCCGCCGGGGGGCACCGTTAGGGACTGCTCTAGGGCAGCTGCAGTCACCACGGCCAGGCCCATGTGTTCTTGCCGCCCCACGGAGCGTCCCTCTATTCTCCCAACCCACCGGCCCGCAGCGCGAACCTCAGGGAGAGGTTCTGGTCTGCCCCGCCTTGGGCCTCATCACCGACCCACCACTGTGGTCTGTGGGCCATGTGAGCCGCTGGGGACGAGCGACTGCCTTTCAAGGCCGTTTCACAGAGGCAGCGGTGTCTCACAGGCTCTTCTAACGAAAACCAACGCTGCAAACCCAGCCCCACAAAGCCCTTTGGGTCCCACTGCATGTTTCTGTTTCCCCTGCTCAGCCATCGGTGAGCGTGTCTCCCTCACTGCCATCCGCAAGGGGGGTTCTGGAGGGATTCTCTTCTGGCAAATGCCACCCTGGAGACACACAGTCAGATGATGATGAAAAAGTATAAATTCTAAACATATTACGAGAAACTGAATGAATCTTACAATATGCTAACAAGAGCATTCAAAAATGACCCAGGGGGGAGTTATCGGCAGGAGAGACAGGAGACAAGTGAGAAGGATCAATGACATCAACTTCAGAACAGAGTGACATGATGTGGCATCTGAAATACAGGACTCCAATTGCTCTTCCTTCTGCTTAAACTTAACCCTGTCTTTCTCTGACTGGGCAGGAACTGGTGATAAAAAGCCAACAGTAAGAAGCCAGATCCTGCTATTTTAAAAGGAGAAGGAAGTGCCTAGAGAAAAAATGCCAGCAAAAAGCAAATGAAACTACTGAGTCAATACCATATTCTTCTGGATCAATAGCAAGATAATGGTCTGCAGCCAAAACATTGACATTATATACTATTAACCTGCTTATCTCAGGGATAAGAGAACTGTTTTTCATTGACTCCTCAATGTTTCTTTTTGCGTGTCCAGTTTGATTATGACAAACGCGAGCCCAGGACAGGCAGCGTTCACGACTCCCGCTCCACGTGAACATGGGACAACAGCCGGCTTGGAAGGAGATCCCCGTCACACGCCTGGCCCCGGACACTGTGGGAGAGGATGCCACGCCCTAAGGCAGCGGGCACGAAGGAGGAAGTCCAGACAGAGCGCCCGCGCGGTCAGCTGTCCCTGCTGAGGCCGGCTCCCGCCCTCCCTGCTGGCTCCCCTCTGGGGGTGACGCGGGTGAAGGCGGAGGGTGTCAGCGCCTCAGGCCAAGGGGAGCCCAAGGGAGGGGCGTCTACGCCCGGCATGGGCACCATGGCCAGCCCTTGGCTCCGGCCTGCTGTGCTATGTGCTCAGACTTGTCACAGGGCTGATGACCGTCAGCTATTTCAGACAGAAAAGCCACGGAAACAGAGTAAAGGGCAATGCCCCTGTGAAGAACTTCATGAGATTCTGGAGACCAGTCACAAGGCTCCCAGTCAAAAGCCATCGGAAATGCGCTCATCACAGAAAATTCCTTGTTGTTGGCAAAGTACATGTCACAGGGGCCACACATGCACTGTCATTTCTGACAGCCAACTGCTCTGCTGACAAGTGGAGGGGCTCCCAGACTGGGAACAGAGGCGCGCACACCGCCACCCCGGGGGCACGCAGACCAGCCGCTGAGAGCCCGGGCACCAGGGCGGGGCGGCACAGAGCCAGACTTCGCTCCGTCGGTGTGCGCCATCTGCACCCTCCACGCAGTGCCGCGGCCCGCGGCTGGGAGGTAAGGCTTCATGCCCTTCGGAAACATTCCCGCCTGGTGCCTAAACATGAAGGCCAGCAGCTAGGCGGGGGCACTGGGCACTCAGACAGCAAACCGACAAGGCCTGACTCCGCGGACGGGGGCGGGGGCCTGGGGCCTGGGCCCTGCGCGGTCTTCGTGATGAAGTGGGGTCAAATGAGGGAGGCATACAGGACACCGCGAAGCTCCCATTTTGTGGCCACTACCATCCTTTAACTACAAAAAAGAAAAAGTGCTGAAAAATCAGTCCTATTTCCCTCTACTGGTACCTTTGCTCAATTCTAGCATGCACGCGTGCACTCGCCTTGCACACTACCCTATGCGAAGCCCCCAGGCTATGGGAAAAATGAGCTTCCCATGGAAACATTCACACTGTAATACGAGAAAGCCTTTCTGAAGAGTAATACTCTGCCAATTTCAATAATGATTTTTTGGGGAAAAAATAAGGCAGCTGGACCCATTTTTGTCAATAGGTAAGGAGAAAGTCTTCCTTTTTCTTCCCCCAAAAGAAATACTAACAAAGTATTACTGTGGAGCATACCCAACTTTACAATATTCATCAACTGGAACAGTTACCCCGTCCCCCCTCAGAAAAGCCCAAGGAACGAAAGCCCCCTCCCTCCCCCCTCCCCGAGAGCACGGATGACACGCTGGCTACGCCGAAGACCGGAGCGGGTGGGCCGGCCAGCTGGGGAGGACCACCAGCAAGGCGCGCCAGCAACGCAGACCTTCCTCGCCAGGCTCTGAAAGCGCCCTCTGGCGCCCCGGCTGGGTCCCAGGCTCCCGGCGGGGCCTTCTGAGGCCGTTTCTGCAGTTCTCGGAGGGTTTGAAGAGCTTTCTCCCACAGGCAATACAAAGGCTCCCCCTGTTCTAAGCAGTAACTCTCACCCCAGGGCCACAAAACACCGATGCTGGTGAATTCAGCTCAAAGTCCCTGACAAGTTTTCTGTTACTGATTCTTCAAATTAAAATTTTTAAAAAGGAGAGTAAATTCAAGTTTACCCCCATGTCACCCTCACCTGCAGTCTGACAGGCTCTTGTAGGGGCAAAAACCACCACCACCAGCTTCATAAGGGGCTTCACCCCACATGAAGCCACCTTTCCTTCCAGGGCCCCTGGAGGTAGATGCTGTTACCACAGCCCCATTTCACCCACGAGCAAGGTGCGATCACACCCCGGCGAGCCCTTGGAACAGGGCACAGCAGAGTGCCTGAGCCCATGTGCACGCTGTACCCGCCACGCCTTCCAGGGGCTGGGCACTGTGCCAGGTCCGGGGATAAAACAGTGAGCAAGGTCCTCGCTGCCCTCAAGAAGCTCTGAGTCTAGCTGGGAAAACAGAGCTCTGTGAGGAGCAGCATGCTGACCTGGTCTCCAGGGATGTGGAGGTGCTGGGAGCCTGGCCTGCACTACCCCCCGCCCCCCACCCGGTCCAAGTGCCTACTGAGGGCCCAACTCAAGGGACCTCAGAGTAAACTTCAGAGAGTAAGTCCATGGTACTGATTTACAGCACTGTCTAGGTCTTATTTTCATTTAGTCCAGAGGTCAGGAAATTAATTTTGGGGCTCATGACCAGCTCTATTAAAAAATTAAATATAAGCCCTGGCTAGTGTCGCTCAGTGGATTGAGTGTTGGCCTGAAAACTGAAATGTCGCTGGTTCAATTCCAGTCAGGGCACAGGCCTGGGTTGTGGGCCAGGTCCCCAGTAGGGGTCGCACAAGAAGCAATCACACATTGATATTTCCCGCTCTTCCCCTATCTCCAAAAATAAATACATAAAACCTTCTTAAAAAAAAAGTATACCATATATAGTAATATGTATATTTCATAAAGCTTTTATTTCAGTTGCATGTATTTACTAATTAGTTCTGATGGAACATGAGGCATTTCTCACATGGTAACTAGTACTTTAAAAGTTTAAAGCCCTGGCTGGTGTGGCTCAGTGGATTGAATGTTGGCCTATGAACCAAAAGGTCGCTGGTTTGATTCCCAGCCAGGGCACGTGCCTGGGTTGCAGGCCAGGTCCCCAACAGGGGATGTGCAAGAGGCAACCAGTCAATGTTTCTCTTGCACATTGGTGTTTCTCTCCCTTTTTTCCCCTCCCTCCATTCTCTCTAAAAAAAAAAAAAAAAAAAAAAAATAAGCAAGTATATTCTAAAAAAAAAAAAAAAAAGTTTGAAAATAACTTGTTATAATCCTGATGATGATCTCATGCAGTAGGTATCATCTCCATGTTATAGATACGGAAACAAGAGACTCAGAGAGGTTAAGCAACACACTCAAAGTCACACAATTTTCTGGCAGAGCTGGGGTTCAAACCATACCCTGCCAGGCTCTGGAGTCCCATTTTCAAGTATACATGTTATGACCCAGGAGACAGAGACCCAGGCCCAGTCCCCCTCCTGGCACTCACCAGCATCTGCCCTTGGCCAGGTGATTTCTCGACACGGGTTTCCTCAGCTACATAATACAGAGTTTAGGTGCCAAAGCTTCTTCCAGCAGCGACCTACTCTTATCCTACACATGGCCCCCGCCCCCCACCCCCACCCCCCCCACTCCATCTCTAAACCCTGGCCACCACTAATCTGCCCTTCACTCCAAAGGTTCTATAAACGCACTCATTCCATATGTAACCACTGGGGGTTGGCTTTTTCACACAAGTCCCTGGAGAAGACTTAGCCAGGTTGTGTGTATCAGTAGTTTGTCCTTTTTCAGTTGCTGGGTAGTATATTTCATCGCACAGCTGGACTGATTTGTTAACCATCACCTGCTTAAGGACATCTAGGCTGCTTGGGGCTGTTATGAAGATCTGTGGGTAGGTTTTGTGTGAATATAAGTTTTATTCTCGTGGGAATAAATGCCCAGAGTGGGACTGTGGGCTGAGGGGTAAGTGTGTGTGGTTTTATAAATTTTCTAGCGAGGTTGCACCTGCAGACGTGGCGCTGACACCCAGCCAGGTAGACAGCCACTCCAGGTCACATATATGCTAAAAGGGTTTAAAAAAATTTTTTTTATTGATTTGAGAGAGAGACATCAACCCGTTGTTCCACTCATTTATGCATTCATTGGTGATTCTTGTATGTGCCCTGGCCAGGGACCGAACTCGCAACCTTGGCGTATGGGGACAACACTCTAACCTACTGAGCTACCCTGCCAGGGCTCTAAAAGGCTTTGGAAAGAACTATGATTCCCCTTTAGTCTGACATCTAACTTTTGCCCGGGTTGCAGGTTGCAAACAACATCGCAGGCGCCGCAGCTCCGTCCCCACCACCACACAGATGCCGCAGGGGGCCCTTTCATTTTTGTGGGAAATGCCTCCTGTTTCACCAAGTTGCCTAAGTAAATTTTCAGACCAACCAGTCAAATCATACTTTGCCAAGGAAAAAACCTCACTTCCTTTTCTGATCCTCCTATGTGTTAATGTGCACCCACACGACCACCGCTTACTTCTAAAATATAATTCTAAAATGGACGGAGAGGCGGTGGGGGTAACGGTATAAGCCTTTGCCTTGAGGTGTTACCTGGAGGAAGTCAAAACCAGATCTGTCCCTACCGTCCTTCTAACTAAGACTCTCCTGCGTTGCTGCCTTGGATTCCCTACCTGAATTCTGGACTCACACCCTCTGGGGGGCCAGAGGGCTGTACCAGCGCCGGTGACCCAGCACAGGAGAGGGCAGGGAAAGGAGGGGAAGGAGGGGCTCAATGTCTGCGGTACAGACACGAGGCTCAGCAAGCCCCACGTCAGGCGAGCAGGCGCACAGACGTGAGGAGCCCGAAAGGGTGGCTTTAAACCTGCCACCGCCCCCTCCCGCCCTCCGGAACTCGTGTGGTTTTCATTCACTGCAGTGTGAGGACAGCCGCTCGATGACATCCCTGGGTTGCTTTACCTGCCTGGTGGAAGACCGATCCCCCACTCCCTCCGGCTCTCAGGGACTGAGTTGTAGCCTCAGCCCTGCATCCCGGCAGCCCCCATCGCTACCCTCCGTTTGGGGTGGCGGGGTTCATCCTGCTCTCCTGCCCGAGCACAGGCGCCAGGGCCGGCGGGAAGGAAGCCTGGCTCTCCCCACCATCTTGCACGGCACCTCCTGACCCTCTTCCTTCTTTGAAAGTCTAGAGTTTTATAAAGTCTTTCTCCCTCACTTTTTCCCTCCTCATCTTTGCCCTGTGCCACACCAGCTGAAACAGAACTAGGAAAGGACCACAAAAAATATTCTATTCCAATTTTCCTACAAATAGTTCACTTGATAGTACACCCAAGAATTCCTCCTTCACCCCACAAAAACATCATTCAGATATGATTAGAAGGTGTGGTACTATCTAAAAAGGTACTGTACTGCATCGAGGTCAAAGGTTAAGTCTGGTAGAAAAGGCAGGCGTGTTTTCAAAGCCCCTCATGTACCCCCACCCAGGCAGCGGCAGAAACTGTATGTTGGTGCCGCCTCTTACATGGAGGGCAGAGGGAGAGCAGGGTCTGTTGGATTCAAGAGCCCAGGAGGCCGTAAAAAAATTACCACAACCCTGCCGGGGCTGGAAACCCGGAGAGGGCGCTATTGCTGCCCCAGACACGGGAAGGGGGCGGGGAGAAAAGTGGCTTTTCCACCTGTCAGCCACCCCTGGGTGAAGCATTAGAAATCACTCGTTTTCTCAGACAGTCGAGGCAGAGTGGGGATCTGTTCAAGGAAAGCTGGTGGGGGGGCCTCCACACTCTTCCGTAGCTGAAGACTGAGGCGGTGCTCGGGTGAGTCCTCCGACAAGGCTGGTCGGAGGCCCAGGACCGGCAAGCCGAGCCCGAGGGCCAGCTGCCCATTCTGTAAACAAGGAGTTACTGGAACACGGCCGCGCTCACCTGTTTACGTGGGTCCGCAGTGGCTTTCAGCTCCACTGGCAGAGCTGAGCAGCTGGCATAGAGACCACAAGACCTGAAGACCTAAAACATTTACTATACGGTCCTTTAAGAAAAAGCTTGCCAATGCCTGATTGAGATTAACTTGAAACTCAGTTTTAAACCACTTGGCTAATGCTAGTCTCTTAAATGTGAAGCTTACTTTCCAGACAATTTTCCAAGTGTTAATCATCGGATACAAAGGAGGAGGACTACGCATCAAGCATTTAGTCCCTCCCTCTGCAAGGCAGGGAGGGAAAGAAAACAGCTCAACGGCTGGGGCACGTGGGACCTGGCAGGAGAGGGACACCGAGCACCCTGGCACCTGCCCCACAGGACAAGCGAAACACTTCAGAAGTTTAGAGCAGAACGTAATTATTCCCTGGTGACTGACGTGGGTGTGTGAAAACGGGAGGAAGGGAAGGGAGAGAAGCAGAACAGGAGACAAGAGAAGACAGAGGCTGGGTGGCGCCTGAGTGAGGCACTGAAGAAAGTCACAAGAGGAGAATGAGGACAGGTTTCCAGGAGGAAGCCTCATCCGTCAATTCTCAGGCCTGTGGGCTGAGAAGGGACCAGCCAGGCCCAGAGCTGGGTTGGGGGCCTGTTCTGGAGGAGCAGAGAGAAGAAACAGACGCGGCTGCGGCAGCGAGCTGCCGGGGAGCAAGAGCGGAGGGCAGGCAGGTGCTGGCCAGGTTGGCTGGACCCCCGCGGTTTCTGGAACCTGCCGCGGGTCTCAGGGCAGGGGGACGGGTCAGACTGGCTCCAGCTGCTGTGGCAGGAGAAGCCGCCACACTTGAGGCCAGCAGGGAGGTCCCCGGACTGCAGAGTGCAGCGCCTCAAAGACTGCTAGAAAGCGGGGGCGCTGAGTGATGACGCCAACAGCTGGAGCCGCGGGGCCCAGGGCTGGAGGGCGGCACAGGCGGGCTCTCGGACGAGCTCCTGCCCCTGTTGCGGGGTTCCAAGCAGGCTCACAAGCCAGCGGTCTGACAGGCTGCCCCAAACTGCCTGCGACCACAACCCAGACAAGCCCCCTTCCGCATCAGGAACCATTCTTTCCCTGACCCGCTGCCTGGCACTTGTTCTAATCCTCCTAGTCATGTGCGTGTTTGATATCTCAATGTCCTGAATAAACCCTATGTTTAGATTCTTTCTGGTCACCCTGAGAGGTGAAGTACTTTTAAACAGACCTAAGTAACACCTCCAAAAACTTCTAGGGGACTGAACTTTAACCTTCTAAAGGTTAAAGAACCCAGGTTCACAGAAGGTTCACATTGCTAAAGAAGTGATGTGGCGAACTTCTGTCAAAAACACCCAAGCCAAACCAAACAAACAAAAAACTGCAAGCCTTTGGAACTCTTTACTGCCAAAAAAAAAAAAAAAAAAAAAGGACAGAAGTCCTGCTTGTTGTCTCTGCTTTTCTGAACTTTCATGTCACGAACAGCAGGACTGTGGCCCTGAGCAAGCTGCCCGGGAAACACGATCGCTTTCCTTGACAGGATCTGTTTATTCGCACATCGATTCAGGAGGGCAGATCCGGCCCAGGAACCGGATCCGTCAGAAGACAACTGACAAGGGAGGCTGCGGGCAGACCCCACTGCCCAGCATTCCCCTGAGCTGCCCGGCGAGTCTCAGCCTCTCCAAGTGGAGACCAACTTGGAGAAAAGCCATTTGTGTAATTTCAACAATTTGTTATTCACACTGTGCTCAAAAGAAGATTTAACTTCATCAAACTGTTATGCAGAATGTAAACCACCTGAAGGGCATTCCCTGCTCTTCAAACAGCCTGCACGGCCTCCAGGGATGGCGGGAGGCTTGGCTTGTTGTTGAAAGGTTCTCTACGAGTCCCTTCCCCCTGTAAGTAGGCTTACTGTTCAGGAGAAGGAAAGAGAGGAACCACGCTCATTTTCTAATTGTAAAGATTTAGTCCCCAAAAGACAGGCATGAAAAAAAAAAGCGTTCTCAAAAAAGAGGTAGAAGTACAAAATTCGGTAACGAACTGAAGTTTCAAGTGAGACTCTGGACTTAAAGGTGCCGTGCCAGCTACAGCTGCTAGCCCCCTGGGCTCTCGAGCCCAAACGTTCAGAAACTCTCGCTAACTCCTTTCAAATGGATACACAATGGATTAACAGCAGAAAAAAAGCCCGCGAAGTGCCAGAGGTTCCGCTTGCAAATATTTGGGCACCTCCCTGTGAAGGACACAGTGAGTACTATCCACTGCAGCAGCTTCACACGACAAAGCAAGGCTGAGAGTTGTGAAATGTATTGATCTCAATTTCTGGAAACCGTGGGCCAGAGAGACGCTCTCCATTAACAAGGTAAGTGTTCAGAGCCAGAAAATGTAGTTCTACTTTTCTATTGATGTCTCACTGGAGGAACAGAAGCTAATTGCCCTAAAAACGTAAAAGCTCTTTGCTAAGGCCAAAACGCAGATAATGCCATCAGCCACGTTTGGTCTAAGGAGTCACCATCGAACGCGGGACGCCCGCAGCGCAGGTGCCGTCCTGGAGCAGCAGCCTCAGGGGTCGTCTCTGTTCCAACGGCCTGGAGCAGATTTTCTAGGCTTGTGAGCATCATAAACGGACACCGTCTTTTTTTTTTTAAGCAGACAAGAACTTTTACACTCAAATGTTATGCCCTTAAAGTCTTCACAGTGTGAATCTGTACAATTGTTCCAAAACAGTTCCCACATCTAAAAATAATGGCACTCTCCTCTTTTAATCTCCTCAAGGAGACCAGAGAAACCAGTCATGCCAAATTCACATTTTTTTCTATGTATACAAAAACATGCTTGTTTGGTTTTTTGGTTTTTTTTTGGAAAAGATTACAGAATACTTTATACCTTGATTTTTTTCATGTAATCATGCATCACAACAAATGTCAACCTAATAAGTTCATTTAAAGGGAAAAAATAATAAATCACAGAAAGACGCACACACATTCATGGCTGGGGCTCCGGGCTGGGTGCGGCAGACGCAGGCGGACGGCGTGGGGAGAGGAGACACCGGCCCGCCTGCTGGGTGAGCATTCACGGCCACCTCGTGCATCTCACAATCCCTTTCGCACTTCGTGGAAAATGACACAAGATAAAGGAAGTCCAAGTTCTCTGCAGAAACAATCTAATAGACGCTTTGCCAGGGTGCTGGTGAGAGGCACTTCTTATTGGTCTCAAATGTGGCTGGGGGCGGGAAGGGCATGGAGTATATAAATAAACCAAGAAAATAATGAAGGAATGAATGAAGAAAAATGAATGTTTCTACAAAGAACCTGTCATCAATGGGGACAGTGAAAAATGAACACACAGACTGCAGAAAGGCTATTACCCCCTTTCCTTTCTTTAAGCTCAAAATATAGCCACAGCTTCCTCAGAGCCATGCACCAAACCTTAGCTTTTCTTCGGAGAAAAGTGGGAACTTCAGTTCCTACACATGTACTGGAAAAACGGAGAGCTAAACCCAGCAAAACTGCCAAATCACTTCCAAGCTGATACTCAGAGGTCAGGCCTGGTCTTTCCCTGAGAGCCCAGCTGAAGAAACCCCCGTCAGCGAGGCCAACGAGAACTTGACGCTGGAGAACCGCCGAGGACACTCGTCCCGAACGCCTCCCCTCAGCTGCCCGCCCTCAGCCTTCAGCCTTGGGAGCAGCGGCCACAGTCGGGCGGGGCGCGGGCTCTCCGGCTCCGCGGGCAGGTTCACTGCCGCCGGGAAGGCAGGCGTGACAACTCACCTCCGTCGTCCAAGGGCCGTTTCTGCACTCCATATCCATACACTGAGGGGTCCACTAGCGGTGCGGAATTATTCAAGTGAGGAATTGAATCAATTTTAGCAGCAATCTACAGAAAGAAGCAGATTTAAATATTCAGGAACAACTCAGGGCTCCATCTGAGGGAGAGAGACAAGAGTCTTCCCCATTTCTCCCCCAACCTTGATCCGTGTCAGGCAATGCCATGGTAGGAAAGCACTTTTCACTGATAAATTAGTTCTCTTTGGGTCTTAATGTCTCTTTAGAAATAATGTAGTTCGAAAAAAAAAATGTGTCTTTTACAAGCAAATTAGTATTTTTAAGTCATCACTTAAAATGCAGGCACACTGCATTTGAAGGAAAAAGCAGGCCGACATTATAAAAAACCTAGCTCCAAAGGTTTTATCACAGGATTCCTTTAAAACACAAATTCCCGCCCTGGCTGGTGAGGCTCAGTGGACTGAGTGCCCGCCTGTGAACCAAAGGGTCACCGGTTCAACTCCCAGTCAGGGCACAGGCCCGGACTGCAGGCCAGGTCCCCAGTAGGGGATGCGTGAGAGGCAACCACACATTGATGTTTCCTTTGCTAAAAATAAACAAATAAATTTTAAAAAACAAATTCCCCAACAATATTTAAAAGGTTGTTTGCTCAAATGCGGCACCTCTTCAGGACTATATCCATCTTATTAATTCTAATGTCTATCAAAGTGACAGTGCCATCTACAGAGATACAAAACACCAAGCCACTGCTCGCTGGACACGTATGCACAGTGGGGGGGGGGGGGGTGACCGATGGCCGCCCGCCCAGGCCAGTGCAGAAGGGGTCTTGCACTGGAGCAAGAGAGAGAACCTCCAAGGGAGTTCAACTTTTAATTTTTATTATCAGTTAAAGAACAGAACATAGCTATTACAAACTTTCCCCCATAAACAAACGCTATGTAGAACTTACTTATCTACTTTGTTCTCATTAGAACATTAAATGACCTTCATATAAATCAACACTTTGACTTAATCAAAATCGAAGTCTTTAATGGTAGTTCTAAGTTTGTCCCAATTTCTCCAAAAGTCTGAGACCTTCTGGGACCAACATAAGATAAATTAACCTTAACCAACCAAAGATAATCTTGGAAACCCAAGGCAAGATTTAAACGTCAGGTATCCCGGGGTCTTGTCCCTTCCTTTTATTAGTTCTGTGATGTTGGGCAAGTCCCTCTCCCTGCTTATGATCCTCTGGGTATAATACCACCTGCTTCATAGTTTTTGAAAAGATAACATGCTCTGAGCACAAAAGAGCTTCGTACACTGAGAAGCACTTCATAAATACCAGGGCTGCAAGACAAGGCAATGCACCCAGCAAATGTGGATCGCCTACTACATATTGGGCTGTTCCAGGCACTGGGGTTCCTGCGGTGACCAAGAGCAACCAAGCACCCACTCTCTGGAGAGGGCAGCCGGTGGCGTGTCACAGGCACACAATAAACTGATTGGTTCAGCTGGTGACAAGCATGACGCCAATAAGAGAGGATAACGACATACAGAGTGCGCTTAGGAGAGCAACTTCAGGTAGGGCAATCCGGGCAGGCCATTATGAGGCGACATGTAACCGGAGACCTAAATGATAAGCAGGAGCTGGCTATATAAAAACCCGATTGCTTGAACAATAAAAAAATTAATTATTTTTAAAAAGCTCAAGGAAGAGCTGTCCAGGCAGAAGACGGCTTGTGCTAAGGCCCTGGGGCAGGAGCAGGCTCGGCAGGCATGAGCCTGAGAGAGACAAGCTGCTGCTGTTAGAGCAGAAGGAATCAGATGTGTTCCAAGAGGCGGGCAAGGGCCAGCTGACGCCGGGCTTTCCGGGCCGCAGGACGGGGCTTGGACTTCGTGGGAAGAGCGGTGGGAAGCGGCTACCAGCCTGACTAAGGGAAGTGACATGCTGGTCTGTGTTTAAAGCTCTCCTTGGACAAGGCTAATAGGGGACCAGAGTAGGGGCGCCATTTAGGAGGCCTTCTAGGCCAGGGGTAAGCGAACTGTGCTTGGTGAATTGCCTGCTTTTGTAAGGGAAGCTTTATTAGACAAAGCCACACCCATCTATATTCGTTAAGGAGCTGCAGAGAGACCGTACAATGTGCAAGCCATACACATGCACGCATGCACACACACAATTTACTCCTTGGACCTTTAAAGAAAAAGTGGGCCGATCCCTGTCTAGGCTGGAGACAATGGTAGCCTCGATAGCTGCTTGTTAAAAAACATTATTTTAAGTAAACAATTAAAATACTAAGATAGGCTGCGGATAAAAAATCCCATCTCCTATATCCAAGTAAGTCTCTCAGGGCAGGCGGCCATTTGCTCTGAAACAAACTGCCGTGTGCACCTTGCCGGACAGCGCTCTCCCACCCACTTGCAACTCTGCCCCCCCACACTTGCTTTGGATAAGCTGGTAGAGGCTGGCTACCTACTTAAGGTGCAAAGGGCTCAGCTGGTAAAGCAGGTGGGTGAAAAAGGTGAGTGCCCTGTGAGGGGCTTGTCAACTCTCGCGACAACCTGTCGCCTGCTCCCCAACACCCAGCTGAGCAGCAAATGGCGGGTGTGAGGGTTCTCGAGAGCACTGGCCTCATTGCTTTTTAAGGACAGACCAAAACGTATGCAGGAAGACAGTGATGCTGACCCCAGAACATAGAGAACAGGGTATGCCTACCAGCAGAGTCCCCGAACAGTGTGCATATGACACAATCTCAAAGACAGGGCCCAAACACTCAGACAGGGCCTCAAAGACATCAGGTCCCCTCCCTGCTCCTTTCTGAGATGCCTCTTGGCTTCCAGATCTTTTTTCTTCCTGCCAAAGTAGCTAAAATGTTATTCCTGAGTCCTTGGCCTTCCTTATTTTTTTTTCCCCAAAGCCGATATGCTAAAAGTGGTACAACAGTTTCCTGTTCCCAATACTGATTATATCAATAAGTGTCCTTCCAGAAAGTGACTGAGGTTTTCAGATGTTTTTAAAACATGTTTACTTCACATTGGATATTTCCAATAATGGTTAAGAAGCATAGCTCTGAAGTCAATAGACTGCATTTAAACCCTGGTAAACCAATTGTCAGATACAAGTTTAACATTAATAATATACAACTGTATCCTAATTTACATTGATATTACATCCTACATATTACAGTATACCATAAAAAAACAATGTATTCCTCTCTTCATACAAATGTAACCTTATTTCAAGGAATGATACTAAACGTCTACTAAAATAACCAGGTGAAATTTAATGAGTGCTTACTATGTGCTAAGTACTCTGCTAGGCGCTTTTTTTCTTTTCTTTCTCTCTCTCTCTCTCTCTTTCTCTTTCTTTCTCCCTCCCTTCCCCCTTCCCTTCCTTCCTTCCTTTTCTTCACCCAAGGACATTTTTTCATTGCTTTTTAGAGAGAGAAAGGAATGGAGAGAGAAACACTGATGCAAGAGAAGCATGAATTGGCTGCCTCCCGTATAGACCCGAACTGGGGACCACTCGCTGACTGGGAATCGAACCCACAACCTTTCGGTTATGGGACGACGCCCCCACTGAGCCACACCGGCCAGAGCAACTACTAGCATTTTAATAATGGTATCTCATTTATTCCTTACAATGAGTCTCCAGGAGGCTGTTATTATTTCCATTTTTAAGATAAGGAAAAGTGAGGCAGAGAAGCTGAATGGCCTGTCTAAAGTCACACATCTTAAAAGTGGCAAAAAATGGTATTTACATCCAGGACTGTCAGACTCAAGTCTAGAACCACAAGCAACCTCCCTTTCCTCCACGCAATACTTTCTTCAACATATTTCACTTCTTGAGGACTTAAAACCTAGTGATTTACAGTACACAGATGTGAGGCAACTCCTCACACTGCTACTAACCATTGTGACAGCAGCTGCTTAAGGGAAGCATGATACTCTCTCAGCTAATGGCATAGGCCACTGAAGCCAGAAAATTCCAACAAAACCAAGGCCATTCCAGTCACCTGAAAGCATGACCTTGAGCCCTGGCCAGGTAGCTCAAATTGGTTAGAGCATCATCCAGATACACCAAGGTTGCGGGTTTGATCCTTGGTCAGGGCACATACAAGAATCAGCCAATAAATGCATAAATGGAATAACAAATCAATGCTCCCCCATCTCTAAAATCAATAAATTGAACAATGATTTTTTTAAAAATGCAAGCCTTGGCTTGTGCAGCTCAGTGGACTGAACCAGCATGCACATCAAGGGGTCGCCGGTTCAGTTCCCGGTCAGGGCACAGACCTCGGTCGCGGGCCAGGTTCCTAGCGGTGGGTGCACTAGCAGCAACTACACACTGATGTTTCTCTGCCTCTCTTTCTCCCTCCCTTCCCCCCTGTCTAAAAATAAAGAAATAAAATATTTAGAAAAAATTAAAAAATGAAAGTATGACCTTGAAGGGACTCTGCTACCAATTTTCTACTTCAGCTACTTTTCCCACTTTTGGGAGGCAGGTGGGGAGGAGAATGGGTTATCTCGTTCCCAGTGCTATTTTAAGCACATGAAAGATGAACTCCAACTCAATGTGACAGACTCAGCCCCACACCAGCGGTCAGTGGACACACGGAGGAAAGGAGCACTGGGTCACGGGCCAGCCAGGGGCCGGACAGAGGCTTGGTTTTTTCCTGGCAACTCTCCAGTGCACAGCCTTGGGCAAGACCCTCGATGGCCTTGCTCCTTGCTGTACGCACCTGTAAAATGCAGGAACAACTGAACCAGTGTTTACCAAAGAGGAGTACACAGGTGATTTGGGGAGGTACATGGATGAATATGGTTATTTCTTACAGTTACCTTCAATGCACAGTAGAGTTTTCCACTTACGATAATGATTGTTTCCTTTTGAAAAATATTTCAAATAAACCTAAATTTTAAAATGAATGATTTTTGTGATATGGCAAAAATCACAAAGGTGGTACACAAATTACTTGTTTGTAAACATGGCAATTAATTATTCCCAGAGTACACTTTTAGGACTAAAAATTCTCTGATGACAGGTTTTCTAATCAGTGTAGTTCATCCTATAAATCCAAATATGAAGCTGTGGGTATTTCCGCAGCTTCACATTTATTAGAACTTTATAGTCAATGTAAACAGGCAAAGCCACCGAGTGCCATCAAGTCATCCACGTACTGTGTCCACTCTATAGACACAGCTACTGCTGATTTTCGTGCGTCCAGCATGTAGAGGTGAAAGCTCACACCACCCAGGAGGCAGGAGCCCAACCTGCTTCCCTGGAATCCCCGCTCTACAGGCACCCTGAGGGGCCTTGCTGGGGCCCCGGCGAATGCACAGGCTGCATAGTATGTGGCCAGAGCAGCGGAGCCGATGGCTAAGTCCCAGAGGGCCGGGTCCGGAGCCATGGCACATGGGGGTGAGTCCCAGCTCCACATCCCACTTCCGGGTAGGCTATAGTTAAGACGGCAATAAACAGGATCTATTGCACTTACTGAAAGCCTGATGGTGCCCTCACTTAATCTTCATGGTGACCTTATAAAGGAGCTATTCTTTTCATTACTGTGGGACTTGGAGCCCTCCTGGAATTGTAGCCAATGGGGTAACGAGGTAACAACATAAGGCGCCCAGAACAATGCCAGGCGCATGGTAAGAAACAAGAATGTTCGCAATTTTAACCTCTGATTGAAGAATAATAGAACAGAAAAGTACCTGGATACGTTTACAGCTCACTGGATGTTCACAGACTAAAATGCCTGTGCAACTAGCATCCAGGCCAAGAAACAGAACATCAGCAGCCTCCAGAAGCCTGAGGCTTCAGGAACTACCCCACCCCGACTCCCGAAAGTAACCGCCCAACCGCTAATATTAGCTACCACTTTAAAATTAGCAACCATCATGATCTCCATTTTACACGAGGAAACTGAGGCTTAAAGAAGGTAGGTAACTTGCCCTGTGACTAAACTACGAAGTGGTAGAACCAGAACTTGAACTCATATGTCTGAATCCAAACCCTTAATAACCATTCCACTGTATTAGCCCCTGGGAATTTTATGACCATCAAATAAGAAAACACTTATGAAAGGCCTTGCCTGACATCATGACACACAAGCTCAGACAATGGTCGCCATGGTTATCATTAGAGATGGCGCCCTGACAGATCCTGCACTATTAACTGGCATTAGTCAAAGCAAGGAATTCTATATGCCAATCAAATAAGACTTCAGCTCTTCATAGTAGTTTTTCCTGACAACTTCATGCCACCCACATTTAGGGAGAATTAAATAGTCCCCAAGAAAGGTGATGGCTATTGTCTCCTCATTACAGGGAGCTCTTTGAAAAGTGGCCCTGTCCCCACTACCTTGGTACCCTGAGGACAAAGACTCCTGAACTGGGAGCTACAGGGCTTAGCTTTAGAATGTCTTGAATTTACACACAAAACTATTAAATATTTCTGAGGAAAGGTTCAAGAGTCTTTAAAAGGTCTATGTTCCAAAAAAGTTAATGAACAACTTCCCTGAGGTGCTTGGCATGGAGGGTGCTCAGTAAACATTTGCTGCATTTGAAGTGGATATGCAGAGAGCCCGCCTGCAGGCAAAAGGCTAAGAGGGGCAGAGGAGGCTACCGGCTGCAACACTGTCCCAGCTGGGATTCTCCGCTGAAGGCTCCGAAGACGACACATCCGTGAGTTCCCTCCTCCATTCCATCCAACTCCACGAGCAGGCCTTCAGCGCTTTGTTCAAAGATTTGCTGGAGTCTCACTGAAACAGAAAACTTACCCAACTAGCTCTGCAAAGGTACCAAGTCCTCCTTAGAATGCAGAGGACATGGGTCCAAGGACTATACATGTATTAGCTGCATGTCTCTGAGAAAACTGCTTTATCTCCCTTTGGCTCATTTTCAAGTATAAAATGAGATGTATAGCCCTTGTCCTGCATATTGCACCTGGCTGCTGTGGCAGTATACTCCACAGTAAGACAAAACCAGCTGCAAACTTGTCTTATTCATCTTTGCACTGTCTCCGCATCCAGCAAGTAGCCTGAGCTTCAGCAGATCCTCAAATAGTGGCAGGTAATCAGAGTCACACCCCCACCCCCACTAACAGAGAGCAAGGGATCTGCTATCATCTGGTATCAGGATAAAAGTGCAGTTCATGCCTCCAGAAGACACACTGACTATTCTTTCCCGAGTATCTTGACAAAACTCAAAGCGCAAAACATTTTCAAGAGGGATGGTTCTTCAGAGTAAAAGGGTTGCATAGGAAAGTTGGAAGAGGGAAGCCAGAACAGATACTCAATACATTTAGTCCTCACTTAATGTCATGAAAGGCTCCTGGATCTGCAGCGACACAAATCGTAAAGAAACGTCTGCCACAGGCTTGTTGCTGTAAAGAAGAGCTAAGTGCCTAGGGCATCTCATCATTACAACTGAACGACATGAACGAAAAGACTTTTTTGAGGACCTGCTGTATAACATATTACAAAGCAGAAAAGCCAAAATAACATTGGCCAAATTTTTTTTTCTCACATCCACCTAGAGGAAAGTTCTGAATATTCATGGGCTTGAACGGACCACTGAGATTACCTAGCTCAATATTTCCTCAAGTCTGGCCCACAGAATGGGATCTGGTTTTATGAAAAGTGGGCATGAAGGGACCTAACTTCGGGATGTTCACAACCCCTACCCCATACCACTGTACGCTTTAATCCACAGGAGACTTCTAAAGGCAATGAGAAGTCTTGCAGGGAAGAAGCCAATTCACCTTTATTTAGCCCTGTAGTCCCCAAACTTATCTACCCATAGGCCCTTCTCCGTGGATGATATAAGTATTAACAGCATGCAAATCAAACGTTGGGAAAGGCTAACCTAGTCTAAGGTCACGCAGCTGCTTGCAGATTTAGATTGCCCAACTCTCCATCCAGAGTTTTTTCCACTATAAATTGCAAATAAAACCCAGAGACGATGGGCTCACTACTTGAAACAGGATGAGGGGAAAGGCTGTTGACCGGGCACCCAATGGGCAGTGTAAAGTGGAGCTAGCGGCAGTGATGAGGCAGCGGGCGCTCAGCAGCCTCGCAAGGGGCAGGGCCTGCCCAGCTCCTGCCCTATGTCCCTGCAAAACGTGGGAGCAGGTCTTCCCTAGAGAAGCTAGAAATCTCGATTCTTATGAGCATTCATTCCGGTTCCTGAGTGCTGGCCCTGTGTGGGTCACACAAAGCACGTCTGCAAGGCCACAGTGTCTCGCCCAGCCCGCGGGCCTCCCCTTTGAGAACTCTGGTCTGCGCAACTTTCTATCTACAAATAATTGGGACCTCAGGGGAAACCAAAGTTGGCCTCCGAACTTTTGAGGGAAACACACATCCGGTTTTGAGAGAAGGACAGAGTCTCAGCTGAAAATGAGAAAAGCCTTAGGGGCACAGATACTGCCCATTTAGTGTCTACCTTTCAATACCAAATCTGAAGTCCAGCACTGCCAGTCGTGTGTGGTGACTCAGCTGCACTCACTCACACCACCAGCTCCCTTTCAGGACTCGCTGTTTGCAGGGTACTCTACGGGGTCCCATTGAACATACAGGAGCCCACAGATTTCCCGTAGATACTGGTTTTCTTCAAATGTTTGCGAAAGCTAAAAAAAATGGTCACGCAGGAGCAAATTCCTGGTGAAATGACTTTAGCTACTCAACCACTGACCTCAGTGGAGCATAACTTACGACTTACAAATCCAGCACATTCGGCTTCATGAGTCAGAAATGTAATGTGTTAAGTAGGCACAGGCAGCATCTGTCAGAGAGCACCCAGTGGTTGATGAACACAGGCTTTTCCCTTTAACGATGGATGCACGTCCTCTTAAATGAAGTTTGGTGCTTATCTACGGCACTCATGCCAAATCACCCGCTGCTCGGGCTCAAAGTATGAGGCAGCAGCCCTGGGAGGCATTTTCTGGAGGGCTGTGGAATTTCTGAGGACTCTCACTAATCATTTTTTTTTTTTTTTTTTTAAAGTGCTGGTAAAAAAAATAGGTTGTTACTTTCTATTGATTCTACAGTGGCTTGATCGCAAACATTTCGGTACAGAATCAACGTACCACTCAACTCCATGACGCACCAATGACACTGTACGAGTGCGGCTAGAATACTATGGAGTCGTGCAATACGAAGGCACTGATTGGGGCTAAACCAGAAGTCCTGAGAACACATTAGCAGTTTGGCCACAGAATTTCTTCTGTTTATTTGGTCATGGGCACATAGCTGGCCCAGTCTAGGGAAGGCTCCTGGGAACCTGTAATACACTGCAGTGTCACACTGTCTTGTTGACGTGCAAATGTACGTGTGCCTGACAACAGATGCTACTAAACCACCAGTAGTGGGCTTTCTGGAAACATTTGGACATGTCTGGAAAACTGAATAGAACAGATTTTATTTATTCATTCACTCATTCATCATCGCCATGAGGTCCCCTTATAACCTAGATGAACAATTAGGGTACAGGTGCAGGGTGGCCAGAGAACAGAATGCCCTATTTTGGCTGTCAGTCCACATCCCACCATAGTAGGATCCTGCCCTCTCTGAACAAGTTTAAGAGAGAGCACTTTACTACTGCTAAGCTGCCAATGACGGGAGAACTGAACACGATGGTGAGTACCCAGTAGATGATCGTCAACGGCACTCAACCAGATCACGTTTCTACACCTGCGCCCTTCCCTATGGAATGGCTGGACCCCCCATTTGTGCCAAACACTAACAGCAACAACTGGTTCCCTTTGTTGGAAAAAGTTCAAAGGCTACACAAGGAGGCTTCTAGATGCCAGCGGGGAAGTTGAGTAGGTCAGGTGCAGGACTCCAAACACCAGACTTCACAGAAACTGCAGGTTCAAATCCCAGCAGGATCAACTCAGATGCTATTATGATTTTCTAGATAAACTGAGCACAAGACAGTCTCCTGCTCCTGACAAACTTTTGAGGGCCGTACAGACTGTTGCCGGTGTTTATGAGGACACATGAGAGGGAGGAAAGCTTTGCAATCATTTAAATAAATACAGTCTTTTACTTCCAGTTACTGTTGGGGGGAAAAAAAAATCCCATCTCTGCAACATGCTGTGTCTGCAATGGAGAGGTACAGAACCACCACCATCCCGATACTCAAATGATATGAGATCCTTTCAGGGAAGTTTTACTATAAGCATACAATGTTTTAGATTTCTACCACTGCGTTCTTGCCCAATGCAAATCTATAAATAAACCTAAAATTACCCACAAACCTGTTTATTTTCTTTAGTTTTTAAAGGCCATCAAATCCTTGGAGATAGTATCGACCTCCAGCAGTTAACATTCAGAAGCAATACACTCACTGCAGTGTCTCCATTGGGCTTATTACCGCTCCAGTCAATGGTGTATTTCAGAGCTGGGAACATTTCCAATGAAGTTTTCTCTGCTAGTAGTACACACCACTGCTTCCACAATCCACATTAGGTCAGCATTTAACAGAGGGTCTCCCACCCTCTTGAGCAGGCTGTCCAGGAATGTGAGCTCAACCACTGGCTCAAGAGAAGCAGAAAGTCTTCTCAATGGTTCAAAATTCATGTTATGTTCAACTACAGGCCTTCTGCAAACTGAGGATCTGAGCTCTTTAGGGTAGTGACTATAATTCTTCCTGGATACAGAGGGCCAACAAGGTGACTGTCACACATCAGCACAGAGTGAAAGCCATTACATATTAGTAGCCAGTGAGAAACAAGGTTCAGGACCCTGTAGAGGAGAGAGCAGTGTAACGCGCCGGCAGGCAGGGTGCTGGAAGGGGAGCGGGGTGGCATGTTCATCCATGACGGCCACTGGCCAGCTCTGAAGTCTAAGTAAGGTGGATGCTCACTACTGTACTGGTTGGTGCCCGGGCAGTAAGTAACAAGTCACCGGGTAACATTTTAGGTGGAACCACAGGTTTGGAAAGTTCGGGGATCCAACATAATGTCTATAGGAGCGTCAGTATTAAAATGAAAAGTCAGTATCTGGGAAACAGGGAGGGTTCCCTCCCCTGGAATACTGGAAAGAGATTGAAAAACCGTATCTTCACGTGACCAAGTGGATCTTCTAATACAATGAGTCCTGTGGCTCTCTGTTAGGAATCAAGCAGTAATTAGTTACAGCCCAACTTTTAGAATATCAGTTAGTATACCTACAATCAAATAGGAAGAGATGATGAATACAAGACACCTGGCAGAAGTTTAAGTGTTAGAGCTGACTTGTCAGAAAGCTTTACACACAACACAAGGACGTGTTCTGCTCCAAGCACCATGTCAGAAGCCCCATATGGCAGGCCCCATATTCATTCTCCAGAGAAGCTTGTAATAACCTCTTAAAAATCAGATTATTTAACTCTGACAAAATGCACGACATTGTCAGATAGTAAGTTTTCACTGCTGGAATGAGTCCCTATCACATTCTCCCCGCAAGAGGAAAAACTCTTGCCCATAAGAAATCTCTACGTTTTCTGTACCACCCACAACTCCTTAACATTTTCCTCTCTCCCCTCTCCAAGAGCACCCTCAAAAATAAAAACCCTCGATCCCCTCTTCTCCACCCTCGAAATAAAGAAAGTCCGAAGACTATGTTTTCCAAGTTTTAAGGAGCTGCTGCGCCTGAGACAGTCGCCTTCTGGCGATACCCAGGTCCTCGCCGTGCGCCCCCGCAGTCCGCTCCCCTCGCGAACCTCAGAACCCCACGCTCGCTGGCTGCCCTGAAGGTCCCGCTGCGGCCGCAAGGGATGGGTCCAGGCGTCCTGGGCAAACCCTGTCCCAACAGCTGCAAGCACCTGGCAGACCCGCCAGACGGGCTGGGCCTGGGCCTCGCGGTAGCGTCTCGCCTCTCGGCTCCGCCCCGACTGCAGGAGCCCCCAGGAGCCGCCAACCCCGGCTGGGGCGTCAGCCCGAGCTGCCTCCCGACCCCAGGCCCGACCCCTCCTCCCCATCGGGCTCGGCCCGGCCCCGCCTCGGGCCCCCGTGCTCCCGCCAGCCGGCCACGCCCGTACCTGCCGGACCCGGTGCAGGGCGTCCACGAAGCCCTCCGCCTTCATCCCCACCGGAGCGCTCTGCCCCTGCACCAGCTCCGCCATTACCGCCCCCGCCGCCGCTCCACTGCCCCGTCCGGCCTCCCCCTCCGTTTGGGGACCCGTAGCCGGAAAAGGAAAGTCGCCCCACTTCCGGCGGAAGGGAAGACGGGACACTGGACGCGAGAGGAGCCGCGTCTGCGGGGCGAGTCGGGACACGTGACCGCGGTCCGGCCGGAAGTGGGGGGCGGGGCCGACGCGGGAGGCCGCCGTCGGGTCTCGAAGGACCGGTCGCGGCCCCGCCCACCCCAGACGTGCCGTGGTCCAGGTGGGCCGATGGTGCGATGACCAGGCTCTTGAGGCTCGAATGTGACCTGAGGTGTCCGTCTGTCGGCTTTTTGGAAACAGAGAAGAGTGACGTGGCTCTCCCAGAAGACATCACCCGGGCAGTGCGGGTTCACTATGAGCCTGACCCTGGCCAGCCCCCAAGAAATGGCAATTGGTTTGGAAGGCTGGGACGGAGCGCTTTGAAGTGGCACCATGAGGACCCAAAGGGAGGCTGGAGGGCCCAGGACCGCACCCCAAAAGTCAGTGCCACGTGGTGGCAGGGAGTCCCTGGCCCGAGTTCTTGCACCGTAATCACTTTCTTCGAATCGTCACACCTGGGGTTGCCTAGCGACGCAGCTCAGGAAGGACGCTCCCACTCGGCGTCCTCTTACTCACATTCTTTCCCCGAGGACTCTGAGGCAGCAGGAAATAGCAGGGGACTACCTTCGCTTCCTGCGAAGTCAAGACTGGCTGTTTGCAAGAGGGCTTCTTGGAATGCTTAACTTTTTTTTAAATAATGATCGTAACTGGGTATAGAAATTTCAGAGCAAGGGAGGGAATCTGAGTGTTGCCACACACTTGAGCCTTGGAGGTGGATCTTAGAAATGAGCTCACTGAACACCCAGAAAAGAAACAGGGCTTAGGGGCTTTGAAGGCATCTTGTTGGAGGCAGGTATGATGCCAAGGAGTTGGATTCTAGTGGTGAGTCATGTTGTCAAGCATCTTATGCCCAACTTGAAGTTAGGAAGGCAGTTAAGAGGTAAGAAAGGGAAATGAAGTGAAATCCAGTGTGACTTGTCTTGATGTCTTGCATCAGCACGCTAGGAGAGCTTTGGGTTTGCGGGGAGGGGGGAAGTATGAAGATACCAGGTAAGAATCAAGAATAGTTCATTTGTTCATCACTTCACTACTAGACTGTGAATTTCTTAGGAACAGAGATTGAGGTTTTTCCCCGTCTCCCTAGAGTGTGGCACATAGTAGGTGCATAGGAAACTGATTTTGAATTAAACAGTGCCAAATTAGAGTGATTCCTAGTTATGGGAAAATGAAAGAATTTGGAAAAATTGCAATATTGAAGATCACTTCAGACAAAAATGGCTCAACCCATGTAAGAAAGAACATGGCAGGCTGCGTGGTGGTCACGGTGCTATCATGAGACAGGAACAACACCTGCCAACCCATCTGTTTGTGTCCCAGCCTGGGTGTGTTGAGTGTTTTAACTTTGCTATGCTTGTAAATGTCAAGGATACGCCATCAGCCTTCCAGAACAGGGATGGTTTCACCGACCCAATTTTAGTGATACTTGTGTTTTGAATATTTTTTAAAATCTCAGACATGTTTATTCATCAAATTCCAGCTGTTTCTCTCTTGAGTATAGTGAAAACGGGGCTATGGACCCGAATATGAAGTGCTCTGGAGTTTGGTCCAGAGACCACAAGAATACCCAAGTAGGAAGACAAGGTTCAGGTTCTTCCTCTTTTACTGGTTGACCAGTGTTGGGAAACTCACTTATTTCTTGGGGCACAGAAGAGAAAGGGCACCCAGACTCCTTCAGGTCCACTCTTATATGTTCAATTAACCCCCTGGACTTCATCATCTTCATGTTTATCACAGCTGTTTTTAAATCACCGTGGAATTACCTGTCTGTCCTACTAGAATAAAACCTCCACTGAGACAGGGACCACGCTTGCCTTTACCATTGCTCTCCCTAGCACCTAGCTCAGTGCCTGGCGTTTTGTTGGCCCTCATCCTGTTCATGAGAACTCTGCTCTCAGGACCTGATCACTTTCCACAGGACTCACCTGACACCATCGGGCACTCGGGTTTCAACGTATGGGTTTTGGTGGATACAAATGTAGCATCTTGCGAATGTTGAAGTTTCTTTGTATGCTCTGGATATCTTCTGTAAGATATGTGATTTGCAAATATCTTCTTTCACTCTGTAGCTTTTCATTATTTTGAAAGCAAACATTTTAAATTTTGATGGAACACAATTTATTATCTTGTAAACCATACCTTTGATGTTTTATCTACTAAGAGAAATCGCTTAGTCCAAGGTCACAAAGATTTTCTCCTGTTTTCTTCCAGCAGTTTTATTATTTTAGATTTTTAAAAAGGATTTTATTTACTTATTTTTAGAGAGAGGGGACGGGAGGAGAAAGAGAGGGAGAGAAACATCGATTGGTGGCCTCTCACATGCCACCAACCGGGGCCCTGGCCCAAGACCCAAACCGGCAACCTTTTGGTTCATAGGCCAGCACTCAATCCACTGAGTTCCAGCAGCCAGGGCAATTGTTTTAGGTTTTATATTTAGGTCTTTGATCCATTTTGAGTGAACTTTTGCAGAAGATGTGCAGTATGAGTCAAACTCATCTTCACAAGGATACTTGTGTGTTTCGCACTACTTGTAGAAGGATGAGCCTTTCTCCCAGGAATTCCCTTTCGCTTTTCTCAAGGAATCAGCCACATGGGTGCAGGCCTGCTCCTGGCCTCTCCACTGACACACGTGCCTGACTTTTATCCGGCACCATGCTCTCTCGATGACTGTAGCCTTAGAGGAAATCTTAAAAGTAGGTAGTATGAGTCCTCCAACTTTATTCTTTATCAAAATTGTTTTGGCTACTTAAGCTCCCTTATCTTAGCAAAACTTTAGCTTGTTGATATCTACAAAATAATCTTATTGAGGTAGTTGTTGAATCTATAGATCAGTTTGGGGAAAATTGCTATCTTAGCAACAGCAATCCTCCCAATCCATTAATAGTATATATCTCTGTATTTATTTTGGTTTTCTTTGCTTTCTTTCACCAGTGTTTTGTAGTTATCAGGATAAAGATCCTGAACATATTTTATTAGATGTAGACCTAAATTTTTCATGGGTTTTTCTTTTTTTGTGCTATTGTAAATGGCATACTTTCAGAATTTTGATTATCAGTTAGTTGTTCATTACTTGTATATAGAAATTGATATTTTTTTACATTAAACTTTCATCCTTAAACATTGTTAAACTCACTTATTACTTCTAGAGGGGGGTTAGATTTCTTGAGTTTTTTTTATGTTGACAATCATGTCATCTGCAGATAGAAATAGTTTTATTTTGTTTCTCATTTGCGCGTCTTTTATTTTCCTGTCTACTGCACTAGCTGGACCTCCGATGCAACGTCAGATGGGCGTGGTCGAAGTGGACATGCTTGAAATGTTCCTGATCTCAGGGGCATGGCATTCAGTCCTTTACCATTATGCATGGCATTAGCTGCACATTTTTGGCAGACATTCTGTATCAAGTTAAGGAATACTCCTATTCCTAATGAGCTGAGAATTTTTATCATGAATGAGTGCTGAATTTGGTCAAATGCTTTTTCCATATTATTGAGATAATGATGAGGTTTTAAAATTTGTTTTAGTTTGTACATTGATTGAGTTTCAAATGTTGAATCAACCTTTCCCATGATAAACCCTACTGAATTATGATGTCTGCCCTTTTGTTGGATTGTATCCTTTTTGCTGGATTCAATTTACTAATTTTTTTTAGTGTTTTTGCACTTATGCGGAATATTGGTCTATAGTTTTCTTTACTTGTAATATGTTTGTCGGGCTTGGTATCAGGCTAACACTGGCCTCAGAAAATGAGTTAGGAGGTGTTACCTTCTCTTCTATTTTTTGGAAGAGTTTATATGCAGTTGGTCTTATTATTTCCTTAAACGTTTTGTAGAATTTGCTAGTGGTCATGTTGGCCTAGGAAGCTTTGCTTACTTATGTTTTTGTTGTTGTTTGAAGGTTTTAACTATGAATTTTAAAAAGGCCAATGTGAAAATCTCTGCCTTTTCATTGGTGTGTTTAGATCAGTTGCATTTAATGTAACCCCTGATCGGGTTTGACTTAGGGCTGCCAATGGGCTGTTTGTTTACTCTTTGCCCCTCTGGTTTTCTTTTTTCACCTGTTTCCGTTTTCTGCCTTATTTTGGATTACTTGAAAGTTTGCTAGTATTCCATTTTCATTTGCCTATTGGCTTTTTGGCTGTATTCCTTTGTACGGTTTAATGGCGGCTCTTGTGGGTATAAAAATCACGCGCTTTTCAACAGTATATAAATGGTATTAGGCTCCATGGATCCTTCTGTAATTTGGCCTTTTTCTGGCCCCCCTTATATTGTTGAGGTTTATCTAAATTCACATACTTAGTAGCCATATTTCAGTTACTTTCACTTCGTTTTTCCACCATCTAAATAAACCAGAAATTATGTATTCTTTCTTCTGTGGATAACCATTTAGGTTTTTTCCATTTTTTCTGTTACAAATGATGTTGCAGCAAATCTTCCAGAATTTGTCTCCTTATGTACCAGTGGGAGAGAGTCTCAAGGATGTGTTACTGGGGGTGCAGTTGGCGGGGGATGGGGGTGGAGTAAGCAGGGAATATGCCGCCTCGGTCTTTGCTAGAGAAGCCGATCGCTCTCCAGGGTGGACAACATCTCCAAAGCGGGGTCCCATCTCCCCAGCTGGAGATGCGTTCTGGTTGCTTCTCATCCTTGCTGATGGAATTTTATTTTTTGAAATCTAATGAGTGAAAATTTTAAAAATAAATTTTAAAATTAAATTGTATACTGTGGTAAATATATATAACATAAAAACTACCATTTTAACCATGTTTAAGCGTTCAGTTCAGTGGCATCATATGCATTCATATTGCTGTGCACCCGCCACGTCCATCACCTCCAGAACTTCATCCTTCCAAACTGAAACTCTGTCCCATTAAAAACAAACTCTCCGCTTTCCCCTCTCCTGGGCCCTGGCACCCCCTGCCCCGCATTCTACCTCCTGTCTCGATGAACTTAACTGCAGTGGATGTGTACGCTATTTATCCTTTTGTAACTGGCTAATTTCATGCAGCGTAATGTCTTCAAGTTTCATCCATGCTGCAGTACGTGTCAGAATTTTCTTCCTTTTCAAGGCTGAAGAATATTTCCTTGGATGAATGGACCATATTTTGTTTATGCATCTATTAGTCGATGGACACACGGGTTGCTTCCACCTTCTGGCTGTTGTGAATAATGTTTCTAGGAACAAGGGTGTGTGAATATCTCTCTGATGTTTCAATAAAACTAAAATGTAATTTGTGTTCTTTTCATAGAATGAGCACATACTTGCTCTCCAGGAAGACAAGTCCCATGAGGGCTCACCTCCATGCACCGTCGCACTGGGTATATGGTGAGTCCTCAGAAAATAGTGACCAGTACCTTCACAGAAAGGGGTCATATTTCACCCTGCTCTGATCATGGTGATGGTGTCAGATGGGCAGGTTTTGCTATAATTATTCCCAGGGAGATTCTGAGATAGAATCTCACCAAATGCTCTGTCTCTCTAGCAACAGAAATTGTCCTGTGGTCCACGCTCCCCAAGCCAGACCTGACCATTTGGGGGTTTGTTCTTATTTGCTTCTAGCAAAATAGTTGCCGCTTGAGATAGGAAGGGCTTTATTCGTCAAGGGAAGGGAGTCAAAGCCTAGCACAGCCAAGTACTAATCTTTGACCTTGGCTGTTCAAGATTTGCAGGTGCTTCGCTGAGAGCCAGGGAAGACAGGATCCGCTTGATGGTGGAGGGAGCGGATCCCAAGGAATATGTGCAGAGACGCTGTTGATGGAGGGCTTTCCCCTCCTGAGCACAGTACACCCATCTCATCTGAGGCTGGTAGCAGTCCTAGGACATGGGCACTGGCCGTTGCATCCTGTAGATAAGAGCATTAAGACTCAGATGGGCTACGCTGGCCGGTTAGCTCATTGGTTGGAGTACAGTCCTGATGTGCCAAGGTTGCGGGTTTTATTCCCGGTCAGGGCACAAACAAGAAGCAGCCAAAGAATGTATAGATGGGTGGAATAACAGATCAGTCTCTCCCCCCCCCAATCCTCTCCTCCCTTAAATCAATAAATAAAAATAAAAGACTTAGGTGAGTTGAGGAACCTACCACAGCCTCCCAGAGCCCTTTGTGGGACTGGGTAAGTTTTCTGTTGTTGTGTAACAAATGGCCACAAGTTTACCACCTTAAAACCAATCTACCACCTCCTCTTCTGTGCATCAGAACCATGGCACAGTGCAGTATGGTCATTACCAGAGGGAAAGGGGGTGGGGGTAGACAGGAGAAGGTAAAGGGGGGATAAACGGTGATGGAAGGAGACATGAGTTAGCGTGGTGAGCACACGATATAACGCACAGATGATGTGTTACAGAATCGTACACCTGAAACTTACATAATTTTATTAACCAATGTCACCCCAATAAATTTAATTTAAAAAGAATCATGCCCCAGTGTAGCTGGGCTGAAATCAAAGTGTTCCCCGGGACTGGGGTCTCATCTGAGGCTTGGAGTCCAAGCTCACATGGTGTTTGAATTCATTTCTTTACAGCTGTAGAGCTCACAGAAGCTGGCTGGTCAAGACCCCCAGGAACGCCTCTCTCTGGCAAGTTCTTTTCTTGTCAGGGTGCACCTGATGAGGTCCAGCCCACCCAGGGTAATCTCCCTCTTGATGAACACGAAACAAAGTCAAGGCACTGGTGACTTAATCACAGGACTGCTCCCCTGCCACATTCATAGGCTTTGTGGACATCTGTCCAGGGTGCCGACACTGGAGAACGGCAGCTTTGCCATCCCGGAATTCTGCCCACCGCAGGGACCGACAGGCACTGCTCTGCCGTGTAAGAAAATAAGGTTTGTGGGTCTGCGGGGAGAGGTGAGGGTGATCAGCCATTCAGTGTTGCCTGGAAATGGAGGGTTTCTGGGGATGTGGGACTTTCAGTGCTAAAATCAGGAAAGGCCTTGGAAAACCGAGCTGCCCTCTCACAGACCCGTGACAGATAAAGATCCCCCTCCTTCTGCGCCCATCTGGCTACCTGAGCCGCTCTGAATGCCTCTTTGTGCTTCACGAGGGGTGGGGGGTTGGAGGGGGAATCAAGCAAAGTAAAAAGGAGGTGAGCGAGTGGGAAGGCAACGAAAAGGGGGAATGTAGCACTGATTGCCTCCCTGTCGAAACCTGGGGGTGGAATTAAAGCTTCTAAATGCACTCAGTAGTGGATTCGTTCATTCGTTCAATGAGTCTTTAAATCTTTATATTTTTTCTGAATACAAAAGCAACACCTGCTTTAATAAATAGTCCTAGGAACGGCTCGTGTAGAAAACTAAGGTTCCCAAAAACCTCTGCCAGTAAACATCCCCCAAGGCCAAGCCCTGTGAGTAACACCAAGAGCAGACGTGGATCCAGGCGCACAGGAGCTTGCAGTGTTGTTTTAAAGGAATACATGCTAATAGTACGAGTACACAGTAATAAATCACATATACTAAGAGACGCTAATATTATTCAGCACCCAGAAGAGACGGAAGTCACTTCAGCATGGGTGTAGAAAAAAATAAGAAAGATTAGAGCAAATGTGATGAGAAAGGTGGCGCCTTGGATGGGACACATGGACATCTGCAGATGTGGCACAAGAGCAGTCCTGGAGGAAGGAACTGGGCACAAGCAAAGAAAGGTATAAAGGCAAGAAAATGTGGCATCCACGTGGACAGCGGTTTACTGGGCCCACAGGGGCTCAGACAGCGCCACCGAGACCGGGCTTCTCTGTCTGTCTATGGGCTCGGCTTCCCTGGCTTGAATCCACTCGGATCAGCCCTCTCCATAGCGTGGCAACAGTGCGGCGGTAGACAGTGCCCACGTCCAGCCACAGAGTGTCTGAGCCCCAGCGTTCCTAGAAAGTGACTCATTGGGTTGAAGAGGTCACGTACGCAGGCCTGAAATAATCTCTGTGGCCTTGGCAAGGAGATCTACCCGTTAGTGTAGGCTCTGGTTACAGTACACACTCGTAAAACACATGGTTAAGAAAACAGGAAGGCAAGAGTGCTCCTAAACATTTCTGGTTGGTGCTGCCCAACTGGAATCGTTTTTTGTTGTTGTTGCTGTTTTTTGTTGTGTTTTTTTTTTCCTGTTTTGCTCAAATAAACTCAAAAAAATAGAAACGCTGCAGGCTGAGAAAAAATATTTGCAAAACATATATGACTAAAGGCTAGTTAACTGTCATATATCAAAATACACCTACAAGTCAATTATGTAAAGGGAAACAACCCAATGAAATGAAGGTGAAAAGGAAACATTGCAAAGGAAGATGAATAAATGAATAAAAGAGCACAATAAAATGTACTCAACATTATGAGTTATTAGACAGATGCAAATTAAAACCACAAGACACCCATGTGAACGGCTAAAACCAGACAGGCTGACACCACCAAGTGTCATGAAGGTTATGGAACAGCTGGAACGGTCACACATTGCCCTTGGACACGTATAATGGCACAACCACTTAGGGAAAAAGGTAGAAGTTTCTTACCAAACTGAAACTATTCCCACTGTGTGATACAATTCCACTCCTTCATATTTACGCAAGAGAAATGGAAACATGTGTTCCTCAAGAAGGTTGTACAGCAATTGTCACAGCACATCCTAAATAGCCTGAAACTGGAAACTGCCCAAGTGACAAAGCCAGATCAGTAGTGGCCTTAGAAAGTTGAAGGTGGAGACTGAGTGGCAAAGGGCTTGAAGGAACTTTCTGGTGTGATGCTAATGTTCTATCCATCGAGAGGGGTTTGGCCTATGCAGTGGATACAAAACTCAGCAGATGTCAAGACTGATGTATTTTACTGTGTGTAAATTTTACAATAAAAGAAAAATACGAAAACCAATGTTGGACACGTCAATGGTACCTATTTGGGTGGAAGTATAGTTATGTCTGCAATTTACTTGGAAATGCACTAAAAGTAAAATGAACTTCATTTTTACATGGAAGGACAAATAAATAGGCATGAGATAAAGCAAGTGTAGTGAAATGGTAATAGTAGAATTTAGGTGCTGAGTTCATGCGTATTCATTATTAAATTCTTTGGATTTTGCTCTCTGCAAAATGTTCATAGTAACATACTGAAAAAAAATCACATGATCCATTTTTGTGGGGAGGAAGCTGAGCCACACACCTCAGCCATAGATTCTGAGATCTCAGAGCCATAAATCTTTTTTTCCTGAAGATTTCATTTATTTATTTTTAGAAAGAAGGGAAAGAGAGGGAGAGAAACATCAATGTGTGAGAGATACATTAATTAGTTGCCTCTCATGCACACCCGACCGGGGACTTGGCCCACAAACCAGGCATGTGCTCTGACTGGGAACTGAACCAGTGACTTTTCAGTTTGCAGGCCACACTCAGTCCACTGATCCACACCAGCCAGGAATATCATTGGTGTGAGCGTAGGGTTCTGTCCCCCAAGGAAAATAGAACTGTTACCAGAAGGAAAATGGATGCAGCGGAAATAAAGAACTCTTGTCCACTACGAATGATGACTGTGGGGGAAGAAGCAGATTTGGGGAAGGAGGAGGGATTCAGAGGGGCGATGCCTGTGCAGCGTTCAGGAGCACGCGTGCCCTGTGGAAACACCCGCCCTCCTTCAGTTGCACCTGAGCGCTGGACAGAGCGTTCCTTCCTGGCTAGGCCAATACAAATCACTCGGTTGCCTATGAAACTGCTTTCGTTCTTTTCTTCTGCACAGAGGGTTAAAAATTACCTATAGAGATTGTTGCACTAAACTTCCTCCCTCCGTCCCTTCCCCCCTCTTCCTCCCTCCCTCTATCTGTCCATCCATCCAACCACTTGTCCACCTGTCCATCTGTCAAGCCATTCATCCAACAAAGGCTCTTCCTGTGGCCCTTGCTTTCAATAATCCACCCTCAGGAGGAGCCTGCGATACCAGGAAAAAGATAGTGGGGGTGGGGGTGGAAGTGGAATCCAGGGAAGAGTTGCAAAGGACACAAGATAACAACCAAGCCATGAAGAAAGCCTACAGCTGAGGTCTGTGACTGGAAAGAGACAGGAGTCAGCAGAGAGAAACGGGCTGGGGTGGGGGTGGGGCTGTGGCAGCCTTGGCGGTTTGTGCCGAATGGGCTGGGGTGGGGCCAAGTTGCTGGCTGTGAAGGTCAGGCCCCTGACTGTAGAATAGTTGCTGTCAGAGCACGTGCTCTGTCACCCAGAGACTTGTCCAGATTCTAAGATGTTGTACTTTTTGGTCCCCCAAACTAGGGATATAAATAAAATTATGTGTGCGCTGGCATGTGTGTCTGCATGGGCGTGAGTTGGGCTGAGGCTGGAAGTATCTGGGATGGAGAGAGGCAGGTAGGCTCCCCTCTCCCGCTCAGAGAGGTGCCCTGCGTCTGCCCGCGGCATTCACTTTAGGACGCCAGCTTCCTGCTCTGTGACTGGGCTGTTGTGCTTGGCTCAGCTCTGGTCCCACAGGCCAGGGGGAGAAACAATGACTTTTTCACTGCAGCGCAGCTGTCATGAAGCAGGGAAAAGAGGACGCTTCCAAAGAAAATTCCACTCCGTGGGGCAGGAGGAAGTCACCGGGTTGCATTTTCACCAAAATGTCACTCCTGATTAAGGGCAGTTCATCTCCAAGACAAAGTCAGTGCCTGGGACAGGGTCTATGCCAGCGCCGGGTCTCAGGCGGCCTTGGAACGCTCAGGTGTGCGGTCCACGCTTAGCGGTGACATGTGCTTTCTCGTTTTCCTTGATTATCACAGCTTCCAAGACTTGGTTGGGGCTCACGAAGAGGGTCCTTGACGACCAGCCTTGCAGCCTCTGAGCTGCCTGTGCATAATCGTGCGGAGAGGAACTAAACTCGCCTCACAGAACCCGCCCTCCACTGGCCAGAGCTGATGGACAGTTGGGAAGGATGTTGTTTTACACTCCGCTTGAGGGCGAATCAGGCAGAGGAGGACAGTGGTTTGTTCGCAGAGGTAAAATCAATAAGCCACAGGACGAGTGAGGGTGAGTGCACCAGACTCAAGAGCTCTGAGGACCAACAGGTGGCTTGTGAGTTACAGGCTCTTCCATCAGGAAGCTCGCCCAGCTTCCAGACTGGGGATCCGCCACCCCGTTCCTTTGTCACAGACACGGGTAAATTGAAAGAGGTGCTATCGAGGTAAAAAAAAAAAAAAAAAAAAAGCAAGTGATAGAATGATATGATCAGTCTTATCTCTTTCTGTAAAACACAAACCACTTGGTTTATTCCAGAGGCCAAGTGCATGTTCGTGCACACGCACCGTCAGCGGTGGGGGCAGGGAGGAGGCTGGCAGGTGACACTGATCGACTAGGGCAGCGCGTGTGTCCAATTTAACGCCACAATTGGGTCCTATTAATTATGCCCATTTTACGGATGAGGAACCTGAGACCCCAAAAGGCGAAAGGGCTCACCCGCGGCGGGCGCGTTGCAGAGCGGGGTTGCATGGCCACGCCCCATGGCTTTTACGGCCTCCACCTTTGACTGTGATATTACCCCGTCTGGTAAAAATGTCCCCCTGCTGACCTCCACTCCCTTGCCTTCCAGGGACGTTGGTGGGGGTGGGGGGGGGAGGGGGGAGAAACAGAGGCGGGGCAGGGAGAAGAGCTGCTGGGAGCCTTGTCCGGAGAGGCCCCAAGAACCGGCTGGTGTTGAGCTGGGTTGGGAACCTCCCCTGACGCCCTGCAGGGCTAGGGCAGTGTTGCTCAATGACTAGGAGCACGCGTTTTAGAGTCAGATCCAGCTGTAGTCACGGCTCTGCCACTTAGTAGCTGACTCATCTTAGGGAAGTCCCTTAAGTCTCTGACCGAGTCCAGGGTCCTCCTCTGGAAAATGGATGTGTCACAGGCCTGCTCCGTGCTGTGCACATGGGATAGGTCCCGCACCCTGTAGCGTGTGGCAAGAAAATGCTCCCAAGTACCTGTGGTTAGGACTGACCTCACCAAGGGGGCTGAGGGGTGGACCCCAAGGACTGAGCCACCAAACTGTGAGTGGCAGAGCACAAGGCGAGGACAGGCCGGCAGCCCGCAGCCGGAAGGCACTCTCATCCCAGGCAGGCCTGCCCCTGTCACCTGCAGTTAGGAAACGGTGGCGGTGCCCTGAGGGCAGACCGGTCCTAGGCAAGGCGTGGACAGAGGACACCGCCCTTCCAGTGCTCCAGATTTTTGATGTATGACTTTTGGGTCTGTATTCACGTGTCCGTAGCCTGCAGTTTTCTTTATCTGAGCTTGTGGGCTACCCCTAGGCAAGGAGGATGCGCATGTTTCACAAGGTAAACTGGGAAGCTGCCGTTCTTTTCTCTGCTGTGAGGGACGTCTGAAATTACCCAGACACAAACCTATCAGGGCCTGGGACTTTCTTGGGGAGGGAATTCGTTGAGAAAGTTGTCTACCTCTTTCATAGTTCATGTTTTATTTGGTCTTCTACTTCTTTCAAAGTTAATTTTAATAATTTTATAATTTCTTGGAATTTGCAAATCGTTTATCCAAATTTTCGACTTAATTAGCCTGAATCTGTATATGGAATCCTCTCCTAATTTCTGGAATCTTCTCCGTGATTTCATTCCCTTTCTCATCCCCTACAATGTATATTTGTTGTTCTTCTCTTTTCTCCCTTTTAAGATTTTTAAAAGGAGCTGAGTTTTCTTTTTCATTTACAAAATACTTAAAATTGTAGGACAATGTACATAACATAAAACTCATCATTCTAACCATTCTTCAATGTACCACTCAGTGGCATTAACATCCACACTGTTGTGCAACCACATCCACCCTCCACCTCCAGAGTATTTTTCATCTTGCGGAACTGAAACTGTCCCGCCGAACACCGACTCCCTTCTTCCTTCTCCTCAGCCATGCCAGACACGTGGCCACTCCACTCTGCCTACTGTACAGATCTGACCACTCGAGGTTCCCCCATACAAGTAGAATCCCACAGTGCTTCTCCTTGTGTGTCTGGCTTATTTCACTTAGCACAGTGTCCTCAAGACTCATCCATGTTGTAGCAGGTGTCAGAATTTCCTTCCTGTTTAAGGCTGAATAATATTCCATTGTATGGACAGACCACATTTCCTTTATCCACCCTCCATCAGTAGACACTTGGGCTGTTTCTACCCATTGGCCACATGAATAATGCTGCTGTGAACACGGTGTACAACTATGGAAGCTGACTTTTGAAGCCATTGCCCTGGCGGGGGGCAAACCAAGAACACTCACCACGGGCTCCTGCTGCAGGAATCAGCATTAGGGAACCGCTGGTGGGCACCATCTCTTCTGCAGACGGGGAAGCGAGGCTCAGAGAGGAAGAGCAGTGTGGCTGAGGTCAGGTAGCCAGGATGCGCCATCACGCTTGGGACTCAGAACTGCCGCATGAAGCACTGCTCCCCCGCCGCCTGCCTCCGGCCTGGGTCTGCCCCTTCCTGAACCCTCTGCACCACACTGATGCCCGCTCAGTGCCGGCCGGGCCTGTTGGTGGCCCCCAGTGACCCAGGAGGGAGCTGTCCCTCAGTGCTGGGCGGCCGCCGCGGGAGCCTGAACCTGTTTTGTTTATTACAAATGAAAAGCAGATGCAATTTTAAATGTCCTGCCTCAGTGACTGGGCCGGATGGAACAGGGCCCTGGGCACCGTCCCACCAAATCAAGCTGTTATTTAGGAGTGACTGGAAGGCAGACGAGCTGAAGACGCTGTGCACGAAAGAGCGGCCGCTCTCCGCGCATGAACATCAGAACCGCGTTCCCCATGCTACCACATGGATTCACATGGAGGGCAGTTTCCCACTCAATAGTGCAGCTCCACCAGTGGGCTCGGGCTGTGGATGTGCAATTTCCCAGCCAAACGACTTCCAGTCCTGGCACAGAGCGTGGGACTCGGTGGCGCTTGGGCTCCCCGTGGCTGTGCTGAGGCTGCTGGTGGAGATGGTATCCCAGAAGCAGCGCTTCACACTCAAGACTTGTCCTCCCGGTTTCCGTTGGGATGAGAAGGGCGGGCAGAGGCTTGACCCCACGCATTGGTCGAGCCCTTACTCTGGGCACCACAACCAACAGGCTGGGCCTAGAGGCAGCGAAGCAGGACACGGAGGCCCAGGGAGACTAAAGTGCGTGTCCTAAGTCACACGGCTCCATCAAGGCGCTCCTGAGTGTTAGAACACTGGGGCTGGCCCGCAGGTGCCGCTCTGTGCAGTACTGGTGACCTTCAGAGAGACCTTTAGAGGGAGGTGGCAGAGTAGCACCGCCCAGGTTTGGACATATGACTTACGGGTTTCCAGGGTCCTCTGAGGCCAAATCCTAGGCTTCAGGCCCCTGGCCCCAGAGTAAGGACTCTGGGGCCAGGGGTCTGAGGCACTGCCAAGGCTCAGGGATCCTGATGTGGGTGCTGGCCCATCTTTCTTACATTGTGGGTCGGGGCGGGGCTAAATTTACAACTCGGGGAAGGAGGAAGGCTAAGAGTCCAGGAGCCCGAAGCGTCCCTGACAGGAAGAGCCCAGCTCTCAGAGACCGGCTCTGGGATGGGAACACTGCCAGCAGGCACGGATTTATGGGAAGAGCCCGTGCTGAGCCCTTGGAGCACATGCTGTAGCAGGAGGCGGCTGTGGAACCAGGAGGGCAAGTCGTAAGCCCGGGCATACTAAGTACCATGCTCCATGGTGAGCGCTGCAGAGGTTCACTCTTCAGTCCTCATGATAGCCCAATGGGGTGTGTGTTCCTAAGGGCAGCTGACTGTCTTCCGCCTCGCCCCACAACAGGAGCTCATCTGCTGCTCCTCTCACAGCCCAGGGCAGGGCAGGGGCGTCGCGCAGGGCCTCTGCTCCATGCAGTCATGCATGGGCCCAGGGCACTGGGAAGGGCGGTGCACTTGGCTTGAGGAGGTGGGCCTAGGAGTTGTGACACCACTTCCTCCAACATTCCATTGGCCAGGACTCTGCACTGGCTGTCCGCAGGGGAGCCTGGGAAATGTAGTCTGTCTGGGAGGGCCCGGAGGGAAAAGGGAGACAGTGTGGTGGACAGCCTTCGGTGTTTGCAGGACCCATTTGTATCCAGTTCTGCGTTGAGGAAACCGAGGCTCGGGGTGGTCCAGCTGCTCAGCGGAGAGGGGCTAGAGGTGGGCTTCAGCTGCCGGCACTCTGACTCCAGGGCATCATGCCCTTCCGGTCCAGGCCCGCCGGCCCTCCTGGAGGTGAGAGCTGAATTAAACAAGGAGGTGTGGAACGCCCCACCCCACGGGGCTGTGCGTGTTGAGAGAGGAGGCTCAGGCTCCCACTTTTTGGGTTTGATTCCGTGATGCTGCCTCTTCTCAGCTGTGTGACTTTGGGTAGGTCGCATAACCTCTCTCTGCCTCAGGTCTACCCCTCCCCAAGAAGGGTCCTGGCCTTTTCTAGGACCTTCCCTGCGCTCTCCCACAGAGGAAGGTAGGAAATGCAGAAGAAAATCAAGTCGCACCAGGAGACACGGGTGGGCCAAGGAAGAACAGAGAAGGGTTGAGAAGTGGGGGCCCAGCCTGCACCTCGTCCACGACAGTCCTCGTTTGGTGACACTGGCCCCGTGGTGATCGCTCTTCCTCTAGCAGCCTCGGCTCTCTCACACCAGCTGGTGGTGTCACGGGACAGACACACTCTCCCTCAGCGCCCTCATTTACCAGCGTTCTGTATACCAGGGTGTTTGGTGAGGGCCGCTAACCAAGGGGGATTCAGGGAGAGCTGAGGAACCAGGAGGGTTGACCTTGTTTCTTTGCTCGGCGAACCTTGTTGGTGGCCCATGTAGGATGGACTTGTCCTGTCCTGGGCCCCAGAACCCACTCATGAGGAAAGCCAGGCTGAGCCCTCAGAGTGTGTGTGGAAGAAGAAGGGAAAGGGAAGGGGAAGGGAAAGAAAGGGAAAAGGCGCGTCCTCCACTCTGCCTTCTCTGTAAACAGCAACGAAGCTCATCGTTCCCACCTGCCTCCTGCTAAAAAGGCTCCCCTGCCATCCCCCCACGCCCCACCGCCCTCCACGCAGTGCCCCCAGCTCTGCAGGGCCCAGCCCCACCGCACCCTGGCCTCCGCCTCTCCAGCTCAAGTACCCACCTTGCTGACTTACAGGCGCTTCTCAGGACATGTTGTTTCTCGTCACTGCGTGTACTAGTTGCCAGGGCTGCCGTAACCAAGCACCACCAACGGGGTGACTTGAACAGCAGACGTTTGTTGCCTCCTGGTTCTAGAGTCTACAAATCTGAGAGGCCACAGTGTCCATGGGGCTGGTTCCTCCGAGGGCAGTGGGGGGAACCTGTTCTGCCTCTCCCCAGCTTCTGCTGGTTTGCCGGCAACCGCTGGCATCCGGGCCATCGTGGGAAACATCGGTCCCATCCCTGCCGTCACCCTCACATGGCCTCGTCCTGTGTGTGTGCCTCTGTCTGGTCCTATTGGATTGGGGTCCCCTCCTCCTCCTGTCTGATCTCATCTTGACTCACTGCCTCTGCGATGATCCTATTTCCAAATGAGGCCACATTCCGAGGTACCCGGGGCTAGGACTTTAACACAGGAACTTACGGGAGGACACAGTTCAATTCCTAACGCTGCAGCCTTCACGCATGCTGTTCCCTCAGCCTGGGGCTCCCTCCCTCCAGCTGCCCTGCCCACAGCACCCATCTGCTTCCGGGGGTCAGCTCAAGCATGCTCCTCAATGAAGGCCTCTCAGTCAGTGGCTGAGCTAAAAGTGACCCGCCTCCATTGTGCCTCGCTGTCCTTGCACAGCCACCGGCCTGCCCATCAAGGCTTTGTACCAGTCTGCCCGCCCCTTTGTCCCCAGAGCTCGCCACCTCCTCAAGGGCAATAATTGGGCCTCACTTCTCTGGGTGTGCTCAGCGCCCTGGCAGGTCTGGCACCCAGGAGGTGGCCCAGGGTCACTGCCCGTTGAGTTAAGGCATGAACTGAGAAGGAAGGAGAGATGAGGGGAAAGATGGAGAAGCGCAGAGGGCGCAGCAAATCAGTGACACTTGTCCCCTCTGACCTTGCCCTCTACTGGGCAGACTCACATGGTTCCCTGGTTCTGACGGAACCTCAGGAATCAGCGTTGTGTCTGAGGTCGGGATTTTCATGTGTGGATGGTTGGCGTGGGCGCGGGGGCGAGAAAGAGATTCCCTGGGGCTCAGGTGGCAGAGGTGGGGACATGTATGTTGGGTGGGGGTTGCCGTTGGGGGAGGGAAGAAGCTGGAAACCCACAGGGCCAGGCCCTGCCTCCCGCAGGAGCAAACTACAGTCCTTAAACACTCTCCAAACAAATGGATGATAGAAGTCTGGTCTTGAAATAACAACAACGACAAATAAAAAGGAGTGAGCCGATGCAAGAGCCAGGAGCGAAGGAAAGGGGGTTCGGCCGGGCCCCTCCCCCGGTCCACCAAGAGGGGAGAGCACATGGAAAAATTGAAATTAGTTGTGACAGCTGAAATTCTCTGCTCTACAGACGACATTTGACAGGGTACTTAAAAAAAATAATAAGAAAAGGGAAAGTGGTCTGGGTCACCAGCAGAAGGGGGGGGACGGGGGATTTCAAGTGACACAAGACGCATAATTCCAGCTTCTTAGATTGCAAAAGCTCTTCTTACCTAAGGGGCCTGCTGCCTTTATTTTTATCCAAATGGCTCAATTACCGCAAAGCCCCACAGAGAAAATTACGGATGTTTGCCTCTATTTTTCTCTTCTTGTCTCGACAACTGTAGATATTTTGTTTTCCTCCTTTCTCTTGCTCTGTCTCTCTCTCTCTCTCTCTCTTTTTTTTTTTTTTTTTTTTTGGTGGTGGTTGGGGGTGAAGAGAGAAGGGGGGATGTTCAGATGGACTAAGGGCTCGAGGCTTTCAAATTGCTCCTCAAAGCCCCCATCACGCACTACCCCGCCCCCCGCAGTCTTCAGCCAGACCACAATGCATCTTGTTGTGTGTGTCCATTTGGACATGTGTCTTTTCCGTCTTCCAAATGTGCCCTTGCTGTCCCTTGACTTCGCCTCTGCCCCCAGCTCCTGGGGTCTTCCGCCCTCCGGCCTCGGCTTGCTGCCCAGCGCCGGCAGCTTCCTGCGGCGGCTTCTCTGGGCCTCTCATCTGCCTGCCCAGCGGGCACCCCCTCCTCATGGCTCTCCGTCATCTCAGCTATTTCCAAACCCTGCAATATACACAGGGAGGCGCAGAGGTGCCCATTTTCCAACCTTCCTCTTGGGCCTCTGGTTGTCATTTTCAGAATTGGCGCTCCGGGGAGCCGGGCCTGGAGGCTGCTGTGCTTGTGCCTGCCCGCTCTGCCCGAGGTCCGAGCCTTAGCACTTGCCACAGGTTTCAGAAAGGCCTATGTGGGGGGCGGGGGCTCTGGGGCTCCAAGGACTGGCACCTGAGCATCAGGCCCAGGACCTCGACTGTGAGGGCAAAGGGGTGGGGCGCTTGTCAATCCATTTTACTTCTACTCGCCTGTGGGGTCGTGCCTCTCTCCGTCCCACTCCCCTGACCTTGGTCTGGACCACCTTACCACCTGGGCCCTGGACAAGACCACAGCCCCGTTCCCAGCCACCTGCGTGCTGCCCTCTGGCCTTTCCCACCCAGCCAGGCCCCTCCCTTGCCCAGATCCCCTTCTGGCTCATAAAAACCTCGCCTTTGCCCCCGGCCCACCAGGCCCTGCAGGTCCAGCCCCGCCCTCCAGCTTCAGCAGAAACTCCCTCCCTTGCTCCCAGCTCCTGCCCTAGCCTCTGCAGCTGGGCATCCCGCAGCCTGGCTTGCCCTTTGCCTCTCTCTTCACCCATCTAACGCCCGCAGAAAGAAATGTCCCTTCCTCTAGGAGCCTTTCAGGTTGCCCCCCCACCCCAGGCCCCACCTATCAGTCCAGGGCTGTTCACAGCTCTCCCAGCCCCTGCACTTCGCGTGGGTAACATAAAAACTGGTGAACAGCCGCCTGGACAGGGCACAGCCGGTGAGAAGGGATGCCGGCCGCAGGCCCCTGCAGGCCCCCGCACTGGGAGGCTTCCCCCCCATTGTAGGTGGGCACGGTGAGGCACGTGTTGGGTCCCAGCTGAGGGAAAGGGACAGGGAAGCATTCCAGTCATTTCACAATTGTTGCTGCCACTGACAACCGCTTGCCTGGCCCCGTTCTCCACAGGTCTCCACCCACGAGTGTCGATGGCAGAAACGTCTAAACCTGCAGAGAATTCTTATGAGTTTATTTGAGCCAACTAATGGAATGTCGGGGAGCAAGAGTCCTAATGCTCCAAAGAAAAGCAGTTTCGTGGTTTCTGTTACATGTAAGGAGGACCGCACGGAGGTGGGAGAGACTGAGGCCAGGACCGGATTGCAGGCTTTAGAAGGACGGTCTGCCAAGGCGCGCAGAGACAACAGACAGGGCTTGCTTGAGGCAAAGATAACACTTCTACTAAAAAGTTGTATGCCTGTACCTGATATCAGACTATACTAGAAGGCCCTTGTAATCAAAACAGCCTGGTACTGGAATAAGAACAGGCATATACATCAGTGGAACAAAACAGAGAGCCCAGAAATAAACCCATGTCTTTATGGTTACTTAATATTTGAAAAAGGAAGCAAGAGCATACGATGGTGTAAAGACAGTCTCTTCAACAAATGGTGGGAAAATTGGACAGGTATATGCAAAAAAAAAAAAAAAAAAAAAGAAAAGAAAAGAAACTAGACCACCAACTTCTACCATATATAAGAATAAACTCCAATGGATAAAAGACTTAAATGTAAGTTGCAAAACCATAAAAATCGTAGAAGAAAACATAGGCAGTAAAATCTCAGACACCTCTTGTAGCAATGTTTTTGCCAATATGTCTCCTAGGGTAAGGGAAACAAAGGAAAAAAACAACAAACAAATGAGACTACATCAAACTAAAAAGCCCCAGCACAGCGAAGGAAACCATGAGCAAAAGGAAAAGGGAACCCACTAAATGGGAGAACGTATTTTCCAATGATACATCTGATAAGGGGTTCATTTTCAAAATATATAAAGAACTTACACAACTCAACACCAAAAAAACCCAAATACCCCAATTTAAAAATGGACGAAGGACCTGAATAGACACTTCTCCAAAAAGGACATGCAGATGGCCAACAGACTTATGAAAAGATGCTCACTGTCACTAATCATCAGAGAAATGCAAGTCAAAATCACAATGACATACCATCTCACACCTGTCAGAATGGCCATCGTCAATAAATCAACAAACAACGGGGGCTGGCGAGGATGTGGGGAAAGGGGAACCCTAGTGCCCTATTGGTGGGAATACAGACTGGTGCGGCCACTGGGGAAAACAGTACAGTTTCCCCAAAAAATTAAAAATGAAACTGCCTTTTGACTCAGTAATCCACTTCTGGGAATATATCCTCAGAACCCTGAAACACTAATTCAAAAGAATATATGCACTTCTATGTTGACAGCAGCATTATCTATAGTAGCCAAGATTTGGAAACAAACCAAGTGTCCATCAGTAGACGAGTTGCTAAAAAAGCAGCGGTACGTTTACACAGTGGAATACTACACAGCCATAGAAAAGAAGAAAATCTTACCTGTAACAGCATGGATGGACCTGGAGATTGTTATGCTGAGTGAAATAAGCCAGTCAGAGAAAGACGAGTACCATACGATTCCACTCCTATGTGGAATCCAAAGGATAAGATAAACTGATGAACAAAATAGAAACAGAGGCGTGGTCTGTGGAACAGACTGACAGCTGTCGGAGGGGAGGGGCGGGGCCTGGAGGCACGAAGGTGAAGGGATTATCCAAAGAGCGTATTTGCAGGACCCAGAGACAAAGACCAGAGTGTGGTGATGACCAGAGGGAAGGGGGGCAGGGGCTGGGTGGGGCAGGCAAAAGTGGGGGGAGAATGGGGACAGCTATAATAGTGTCAACAATAAAAATAAAGTAAAAGAAATAAAAGGTATATGCCTGGGGCGTGACTACCCACCAGGACCCGCACAGTCAGGGATTTATGATCCGATCGCCCTGTGAGGTTGCTTTCCATAGAAGCCCTTTTTCGTCCACACTAGTAACACTGGGTTAGGCCCCCCTCACTTCCACTGGCTGCAAGCCCTACATAGGCAGACTGTGTGTTTCCTGCTCATGGCTGTATCCACAGGGTGGTTCACACAGTAGGTGTTGGATAAATAGCTGTCGATGGACTGACAGGCCCTGTCTGGGGAGCGGGGGGCCCTGAATTCTACGCCCACCAGTCTCCTCCTGGGCCTGGATGCGGCTTAGCCGCAAGCAGGAGGCCGGTAGGGGAGTAAAATCCACATGGAACGTGACTTTCGCAGGGCACATGGCCTCATGATGGTATTTCAAAGGCCTCAGGGCCAAATGGATGCAAACTCTAACCCCAGTGCTCTCTGGCAGGGTGGCCTGGTGACCTTGTGCAATGTAGGGAACAGTCTCAGTGCCCTCACCTGTAAAGGGGGAGGGGGGCAAATGCTAATGAATGCAAATTACTTAACTCTGTTGTGCCCACCTGTTGCCTTCTGATGATTGATTTAGCTATTTTTCTTATCCCCTTGCCTTCCATAGTCAAGGGAGCCTTGGGGTTTATCTCTGCTTGCCCCTCCAAGCCACCGCCCACTTCTCCGTTCACTCCACAGTTACTGAGTATTTTCTTCCAGGCGTGAAGCGACAGTAATGAACAGAGCAGACGAAAAGGCTGACAGCTGCGGCTACCGTCCACCGCCCGCCCTCCCCTGTCCGCCGTCCGCCGTCCGCCGTCCACCGAGCACCTGCCTTGCGGGGCGCTGGGCTGCCAGCCTCACAGTGTCTTGCTGTCTCCTCCCTGCACCTCTGGATGGTCCTCGTCTACAGCTGGAGAAACTGCCTCAGAGAGCTTGAGCAATGTGCCCAAGGTCACTCAGTTAGTGGCAGAAGCTGGATTTGAATGCAGGCCCTTCTGAAGCCAGATCCTTTGCTTTTTAATGTAATCCTCCTCAGCAGCCTCCGTACTCCTGAAAACCCAAGGGTCCTGTGAGGTCTCGCTCCTGCCTTCATCTTCTCCCTCAACTCTCTCCTGTCCCCCTTGGTCCCCTTCACCCTCCTGCCGCAGATCCTTCAGTCCCCAAGACGGATCTCATCCTGTTACCTCCTAGCCTTTGCAAATACTGTTCCTTCTGCACATGCTGTTCCCTGCACCCGAAACACCCTTCCCCTCCTTGTGATGTGGTTAATATTTCCCCTCCTCCAGGGCTCAGCCAGGCCTAATCCCCTCAGCAGCTCTCTTGTCTCCTGAGACTCTGAGCAACCCCCTCTCCTGCCTCCCCCGTGGGGGGCTTGCCCCTGCTGAGGCTGTTGTGCTCACCAGCTAATTCCCCCACTAGCCTGTGAGTTCCTGGGGCCAGCACCTTCGCCTGCCATTTCTAGTTATATTGCGAGCACACAGCACAGGGCCTGGCACACAACAAGTGCTCAACACGTGTTTACTGAACAAACAAATTAATGAAACATGGCAGCAGCCGCTCTCCTGACTTCCTCTGTTACCCAAGCTGCACAAGTGAGCTGTAGCCACACAGGCACAGTGGGGGTTTCCGTGATAAACGACAACGGGCAGTTCACAGAAGTATGGATTTTTATATCAACTTGCTGCATCTGGGGGTCAGGACTCGAAATGAACTTTTCATTAGAAAAAGTCTTTGAAGAATTTTTCCCCCTTAAAACGAAAGATGTGAACAACCCAGGAAAGATCAATGAATCCTTGTGCACAGGATCAGAATATTCCATGAGAGCCCAAGCAACCACACACTTAATGGAGAAGACAGAGCTGTGGGGTGCAGCTCCTCAAGAGGGGGCACACCCCCGGATCGGGCACCCATGGGGGTGACTCTCAGCTGAACCCCGTTCCGGGGGGTGCCGAATAATTCGCAGGACGGTCGGACTCACCGGGCCACCGCTGTGCTGGGGCTGGGGGACGTGCCCCAGGGGGATGTCGGAGGACAGCGGGCTGCGCTCTGTAGAGCACAGGGAGCAGACGGGGGAGGCTTCCGGCGGTGGGGGGCGGGGCGGGGGAGGAGCAGAGCTGTGTCTCTGGCAGCTGACCTGACAGCCAGGCCTGAGCTCTTCCTCCTGCAAAATGGGCGCTTGTGAAGCTTCAGGGAGCTACTGGGTGTGGAGTACTTGTCCCGGAGGAAGTGCTGGGCCGGGCTGCTGTGACCGTGGTAATCAAGGTCTCGGGCAGCCACTGCCCCAACCGGAGCCAGCGTCTGCCCTGAAGAGAACAGGCCGGGGATAAGGTCGTGTCCAGGCGGTGGCCATAAGCACAGATCATGTCCGAGGATAAGGGCCAGAATTTCGAGACCCAGGTTGGGGGCACTGGTGCGCATTACAAGTAGAGCCGGTACTAGGACCCAGGGATCCTGACCCGGGCCCCGGGAGCACACCCTGAACACACCCTCAACACACCCTCCCTGGAGCCAGGACTGGGAGAGCAGAGGGTGGGGCTCGGCCAAGGTTTCTGGAGAAAAAACAGAACCCTAAAAATCGGTCCTGTCACCCCCGGCTGAAAACCGCTCCCAGCCAGCAGGGCCGGTTTCCGACAGGTTCGCTGCAGACACTTCAAGGGAACCTCAGCAAACGCGGGGCCACCTCTTTGGTTTATCTTTCTCCAGGTTGCTGGGGTGTCTCTGAGGAATCCCTAGAATTTCAGGAAGCTCAGTTTGAATTACTGTCCTAAAGCTCAAGTTCAAGTGCTGGAGGAGAGCGTATGAGGTGTGTCCTGCCTGATGCAGCCAGCTGAGCACTTCCTCCCCCGCCCCCGCTTTCCCCCGACAGCACCTTGTACTACTCAGGAGGGGCTATCGTTTCCCTGCTCTGACCCCACACCTTTGGCTTGTCCCATAGACGGTTTCACCCAGCTCACTCCTATACATCCTTCAAAACCCAGTCAAGCATCGCCTCCTTCAGGGAGCCTCCCCAGGACCCTTGGGTGGTTTTTAACCGTCTTTCCTGCCCTGGGCACACCTGGCTGAGAGCACTTATTACCGGCCTTGAATGACCACTCAGTTGTGCAAACAGGCAGTCCCTTGCAGGAATTCAGAGCTGGGGCCTCGGCCTCGGAGAACTGGGTTCAAATCCTGGTCCTCAGCTCACCACTCCGGTTCCTCAGGCAAGCCTCCTGACCTGTCCGAACTCAGATTCCTCATCTGCAAGATGGGAATGAGTAACAGCAAGGCCCGCCCCCCAGCACCCTTGTGAGTCAGACAAGACTGTGTGCAGAACTTGGCCTGGTGTCCAGCCTGTGTGGTCCCTGGAAGCGCTCTGCCCGGCTTCCAGGACCAGTGCCTAGACACTCCCACTGGGGAACAATAGATGCTACAAAGAGACAGAAGCTGTGGCTCTGCCCTCACGTTGCTGACAATCCAGGTTGGGGAGCAGACGTCTCGAAGCAGAGCAACGAAATCACGTGATACTGTTTGACTGCAGGGAGAAGGGAGTGAGCCTGTCTTGCTGGATTGTGTGTCCTGGCCCCAGGCAGATGGAGGCTCAACAGATGTTTGTTGTAATGAAATGAACTGAGCTCAGTGGAAGGGCAGAGCCCCGAGCTGTGAGCTGCGGAAGCCTGGGAGCCTTTGTGGGGAGCAAGGAGCTGAGCTGGGGCTGAGGCGGTGGCAGGGTGTGGGTGGCTGAGGGAAGACACCATGGGCGCTGGGGCCCGGGGACCCGGGCGGTGTGGGTGGCGGGGAGCACCCCTGTTCTATAGAGAGGGGGACTCTTTATTCCAACTCTGCTACAGGCTGCCTGAGGCTGGTTCAAAATCACCTCATTATCTTTCTCTTCTCTCAACCTTTCAGTATTGTCTGGATGTTTTTCATAATGAGCTTGTGTTCTTTTGAAAATCAGAAAAAGCAATTAAGTTCTTTTCATCTGCAAGGTTTTCTGCCCCCCCCCTTAACTTGCATTCACAAAAGACCGTTAGAGTAAAGTTTACCAAGTAAAATAGAGAAGACATTGGAAGCAACTGATGAAGGGAGCGGTCATCACACCAGGAACTTGGGAAGAGAGTTATTTTGATCAATGGTTCATTTTGACTTTGAACTTCCAAAGAGGACAAGGCCAGAAGGGAAACTGTCAGAGGCAGAAGATGGGGTAATAAAAACCACCCACATCTCAGCACATGGGAAGGCAGAGCTAAGGAAGCAGAGGATCATGGGAGCGGCTGCAGCTTGCTGGAGCCTCAGGTCTCGCTGGAACCTCTCCACGCCCCTCTGGGGAGGCACCATCGTTGTCTTCACTGAGCAGATGAGAAAATGGAGGCCTGGAGGGTTCGAGCATCACATCCAAGGTTCAGGAGCAGGATGCGGCCAGGAGGGTTTAAACCTGAGCTGCTCAGGCCCCTGAGCGCAGGCGTGTGTGCCACCTGCACCCTTGGCTCTCCAGCTCCCAGGGACGGGGCAGTGGAGAGGCTGCACAGGCCAGCGGACAGAGCTGTCCGTCCCCCAGTGCGGGTGCAGGCGCCTGAAGCCTTGCTGGGCTCAGCACTCCCGGCCCAACAGCTGTGAGCCGCTGCCCAGGCCGCCCTAATGGAGTCCTGAGACAGAGCTCCGCGGTGACAGCTGAGCCCACAGATAGCAGGGTGCGTGGGTGCCTGTGTGACAGAAGGGACAGGCCACTGGCAAACCTGTAATCCTCTGATTTCTGAGACTCTTCTGAGCTTAACCCCTGCCTCTCCAGGCTGGGCAGCGGCCATACCAGTGGGGCCAGCGAGCGAGCGAAGGGTCCCCCGGAACCAGAGCATTCAGAGCAGGGAACACGGGCTTCTCCCTCTTTCCACTGGAGGCAGGATTGGTCGCTTCCCCACCCAGCAGCGGAGGGAGAGCTCCTGCTTCTGCTCACAATCACAGCCCCCAACCGTTCCTCCACCTGGAGGCGAGGACAGGGTCTTTGAAAAAGGAAGCAAGGGGGAACGCCTTGCTGCCCATCCCCTTTCCAGGGCTCCCCTGCGCCCTCAGGAAAAGACCTGGCTCCCGCTGTGGCCTGAAGGGTCCTCTGACCCAGCTCTTGCCATTTCTCCAGCCGTCCCAGCTCGGGGGTCCTCCAAGACAGCCCCGCCTCCGAGCCTTTGCACACCGCCTCCCGTGCACTGCGACCCTGGCCCGCCTCTGCCCACACCCTGGGCTGGCTCTTTGCTGACCCTCCAGGTCCTTGCTTTACTCACTCTGGTTCCTGAAACTGGGTCAGGGTGCCCTGCCATGGGTCCATCCATCTGAGGCTCTGGACCACTAACTATGTTGGACAGCCTCTGGGAGCTGGAAGAGACCTTAGAAGCCACAGTCCAGACTGCTCAGGGGGTGAATGGGGAAACTGAGGACTAGGGATGGGCAGTGACTCCCCTCCCCCTGTCCAAGGGTCTCATAGCAAATTGGTGGGCAGCTAGGAGAGAATCCTGCCCTCCTGGCCCTCCCAAACGCACCCACAAGTGTCCCCTCACCCAGTGACAGCCGCCCCTTCTCTCCTGGGGGGGCCTCCTGGTGCGGAGGAGGCAGGGGAAGGAGGCAGCCCAGCGCCCTCCCTGGGACCAGACCCGGGTACTGAGGGAGGGACTTCTCCCAGAAGTGAGGCCTGAGGGCCAAGCTGCCGACCCCTCCCCACCCCTCCCCCAGCCCCGCCGGCAGCTGTTTAGCACAATTAGCCAACAAGTGGCTGTTTTGTGGAGTTACTGTTGATGTGTTTTAAGTGGCTTTCTGAGTGGGAAACATTTGGTAGGAGAGTCAGGCAGACAAAGGGGAGCGAGTGCATTAGGTTTTATCGGTCTGTTTTGCACACATCTGACATCACTCTTTGAAGCAAGTTCTGTTCGGCCCTGAGAGGATGATAAAGAGACAAGGGGGAGAGCGCAGACAGGCAGACAGGCTCGCCCGCTCGTCCGCGCACCGTCCAGCCCTCCGAGCGGAGGCATAATGGCTGGAGATGTAGGAGCAAACGGTCCGACAGATGGGGCCCGCCCTGCTCCAGAGGGGAGGCTCCAGCGGCTAAGGAAGTCTTCAGGTGAAATAGAATAACTGGATTAGCCAACCATTGTACGGCGAGAGTGTAATGCATCGTCCGCCTCTTCCTAATGGCCGCCCGGTTGCTGAGAAAGAAACCTCTTCAGATCACGCAGGCAATCCAAGGACAAAAGTCAACAAGAGAAATGGCAGGGGGAGTGGGAAGGAGGGAGCGTCCAGCTGGGCTGAGACTTGGGCCGCGGGCCATGGCCCCGCCACCCTCAGGCCCAGGGTTGCTGCTGCAGGTTTGGTAAAAGGAGCAAGGAAGCCGCTGCCCGAGGAGGGAAGACCGGGCGTGTCCTAGGGGGCGGGCGGAGCCTGGCAGGCAGGCAGCACCCCCCAAGTGTAGACGGCGACCTGACCCGGCGGGGAGTTAAAGCAGCTTTCCCCGGCCGTGATCCAATGCAGCCATCTTTGTAAGTTCTCCTTCCTCCCCAGGCCTCAGTTTGTGCTTTCTTAAAAGGAGGAGATTCGATTTAACCCATTGTTTATCCATTTATCTATCTGTCCACCCCCCTCCAATCATCCATCCATCCATCCTGACAGAAATTCATCCATTTAATAAGGGGGACTTTTTTTGAAGAAGGGTTAAAAATATCTTGTTTTACCCTGCCTTCAGCTTTGAGTCCCTGAAGCTGACACACACACTTCCCTACGTCCATTCCTGTGTCCATGGTGAGTGCTCTCCTTGGAAACCTCCATGCCTCCGTCTTTGCTGATTGACAATGAATCTACTTTCCTCACCTGCGGATCTTGTCAGGGCCTGGTTTTAGGCTTTATTAGGGCACGTGGGCTGTCCAACCTGTGGCCTGCAGGCCGCATGCCGCCCACCATAAAATCATACATTTCCTTACAACATTATGAGATTTTTTTTGTGATCACATGTCACAATGTATTTAATGGGTGGCCCAGGACAACTCTTCTTTTTCCAGTGTGGCCCAGCCACAGATGTCAAGCGTTTGGACACGCTGGTCCAGGTCATGGTCCCTATTTCTGAAGGCGGACTCGTCTGATGCCAAGCCCGGATGCTCATGACGTTAACATGGCCTCTCTTCCCCGGCCGGACCAGAGCGCCAACGTCCTCCAGCTCTGCTCACTTCCGGTGCCTCTGTTCTCCCACCGCACCGCAGCTGCTGTCCAGAAAGGCCCTCGCGGCCTTGTCCTGAGTAGGCGCAGCCCAGAGCTGGACCAAAGATCCACTTAGAAATGCACCGCGTGCAGCACCCTCGCCTCCAGTGCCACGGGTTCCAGCGGCGTCAGCAGCTCCGCGTCCTGACCTCTGCCTCCCTGGCTCAGCGGGACGACTGTTCGGCTTGGACCCCAGCTCCCTAGTCTGTGGCTGGGGAAGGGGCCCCAGGCGGGGAGCGCAGTGACTGCGGGGCTCCCTTCCCGGGTTTCCCTTTTCTCAGGGATTACGGCCTCGCGCTGCCTGAAAGTAGCCACCCCGTGTATTCTGTCCTCTCTCACGGATGTTCGTGGTGGGAGGGCTAGTTGCGTACCCACTGCCCCGCCATGGCCAGCGGCAGGTGTTTTCCAGCAGCTTCTTCAATGCAATTTTTATACCCTTCACCCAGCTTCCCCTGCAGTGAACACCTCGCGGAACCACAGTAAGAAATTAACATTGCTAGGATATTAACTACAGACTTCAACCCGTTTTCACCGTTTTCCCATTCCTGCCCTTCTACGGTTCTAGAATTCAATCCGGAATCCCACACGCTACCAGCTCTATTTTAACAGCCAGAGACTGGGAACAACCCAAATGTCCATCCATGGAGGGTGGGTAAATCGGTTGCGGTGCGTTCATGCAATGAAATACTACACAGCAGTGAAAAGAACTCAAGTGCCGACCTGGGCAATGCCATGGGCAGATCGCGTAGACACAGCACTGAGGGCAGGGAGCCTGACGCGGCAATACTGTGCGATTCCATCTGTGTGACGTTCTAATCGATGGTGACCGAGGTCAGCATGGTCATCACCACTGTGGCAGACAGACCTAGGATCCCCCGGGAGCTCACAGCTTGTATAATCTACCCCCCCTTTTTAAAATATACTCTCCTGAGGTATGTTTATTGATTTGAGAGAGAGAGAGACATCCATGAGAGAAACATCGATGGGTTGCCTCTCATACACACCTGGATCTGGGATCGAACATGCAAACTAGGCATGTGCCCCGAACGGGGATCAAGCCCACGGCCTCCTGGTGTACAGGATGATGCTCCCACCCACTGAGCGACACCAGCCAAGGCTCATCTCCCCCCCTTGACTGTGGGCAGGACCAGTGATTTGCTTTTAGCCGTCAGAACAGGACAAAGGAGTTTCACAGATAATGACAGTCTCAAATCAGTTTGATTTTAAGTTCGTCTGAAGGGTAGGCCAGACTGGTCATTAGCTGAAAGCCTTAAAAATGGACCCTTTCCTACTGGCTTGAAGAAGCAAGCTTGCGTGGCGTGAGCTGCCGGTGGCAGGAGCAGCCGCTAGCTGACACCCAGCAAGAACACAGGGACCTCAGCCCCACCACGCCAGGACTGCACCCGGCCAACAGCCGTGAGGCCTTGGCAGACAGCGCTGAGCTCCGGCAAGGAACCCAGCCAGGCTGACACCTCGCCGGCAGCCAGCAGCCGTGGGAGACCCGGGGCCTAGGACCTGTTAAGACAACCTGGTGACCACAGAAGTTGTGAAGTTATAAATGCATGCTGTTTCAAGCCCCTAAGTTGGGGGTCATTTGTCATGCGGCGTCAGGTAACAAACACACCATTGGAGGGAGCAGGATGGGGGGGCAGGGGGGAATAAGGAGCGTCTGGGATGCTGAGGATTCTGTATCTGAATTTGGAGAGAATTCACCAAGCTATATACTTATGATTTGTGTAATTTCCTGTATGTAATTTACACCTACATTTTAAAAAGTCCAGTGCCAAGCACAGTGAGACACCAGCCCTGGTTTTCCACCCCAGCCTCCCCCACTTCCCGCACCCATCTGCCTCTCTTACCTGCCCGGGTGTCGGGGATCCCAAGGCCTCCGTCCCAGGGCCCAACATCCACTCTGCCTTCCTGCTCTGAGTCATAAAGTCTCACTCACTCAGGCAGCATTCAGAGGGAAGAGGTAGCACCTCTTTTTAAGTGACCATATTTCCAAAATATAAATCAGAACATGTTACCCCCACCCCCGGTCCAAAGCCCTCCAGTGACGGAAGATCCTGTGTGACTGGGGTCCTGCCTGGCCCATCGCCCACCTGAGCCGCCCCGTCCCAGCCGCTGCCTACCTCTGCCGCCCTTGGGCCCTCTGTCTCCTTTGTTTTGGTTTCAGTGAGTTGCCACGTGTGGCTCTGGAGTTTTGGGGCACAGGCAGAGCATCCTTCCCTTCCTCTCCCTCCCTTGTTCACTTCTAGGTTCTTTGGGGTAAAGATCTGAAAGTGTGCTCAGGTGTGTGCCCGCGTCCCAAGTACACATGCACACACGTGCACACGTGTGCACGCGCGTGTGCACACACCCCTCCTCACTGAACTCCAGGAAGGCCTTATTCCAGCGCCTCCCAAGCCTCAATGTGCATGTGAATCAGCTGGGACCCTGTTAAAGCACAGGTTCTGACTGTGGCTCTGGGGCAATGGGCCCTGATTCTGCTTTTCCAGCAAGCTCCCAGGTGCCCCTGGTTGTCTATGGGCCCTGCTGGGAGGAGGGAGGTTCCAGAAACTTCTGCTCTTCCTGCTGGCCCAGGCTGGGGTGTTGGTGGGTCCCCTGAGAATGGAGAGAACTTTGGCCTCAGGGCTCCGCAGCTCTTGGCAACTTTCCTTCCTAAATAAAGGCGGCTGTTCTTTCTGGGGAAGGCTGGGGTCTGAGCCCCGGGTGGCTCTGTGCCTCTGTCCTCTGCGCTTGGTGCGATGTTACAGCCGTCCTGAGGCCTGGTTTCTGCCACACATGGAGGCCAGGGCCGGGCGTGCCACCCTGGTGGCCCGCTGGGTCCGCTGTGGTCCTGCTCGAAGGCTGTGGGAGGGACGAGCTTGGCCTCTCGAGGTGGCAGCAACACCCCAAATACCACGCCTGTCGCCCCTGCCCGCAGGAGAAGGTGGACGCACTGTGTGGGGAGAGCACCCCAGGGGAAACTGGGGACCTCCCTGAACATGCTCTGTGACCATGAGGAGCTCCTCGGTCTCAGTTTCCACATCTGAACCTCAGTGGTTGAACTCAGTCATCTCAGCTCTTACAGGCTGGTCCCTGAGACGTTTTGGTGGAGGGTGGGAAACCCAGAGACGTCCCAGCCCTTGTGTGCACACAGACCTCAGCTCAGTGGCTCTCACGGCGGGTTTCTCGGGTTGGGGGCTTCTCTGCTGTCCTAACTGGCCCACATGGGGCTGTTTCTGCGGCACCATTGATCCAGCTAAACCAGGGAGTTACATTACATCTTCTCCAGGGGTCAGGGGTTGGGCGGCCCAGCTGGTAAGTCGCCCGCGGGCCATGTTTTAAAGCCCTGGTCTGTGTTGGGGCACTTTGGGGCCGGGCTCAGGGACAGCAAGGCTGGGTGGAGGCCCCTGAATTTTGATACGGCTGTGGGGGCCGTCAGGGGCAAAGGGCCCCAGCCGAGGGAGGGACAAATAGATCGATGGGAAACTGCCGTGGCCTTGTGACCTCAGAGATGGCTTCAAGCCATGTTCTTAACATGCCCTCGTAAATCTGGGGGTGGACTCGCTTCCCCTGGGGACGGGGAGGGGGAGGCAGGGAAAGGGATGCCAAGCAGGGAAAGGCCGTGGACCAAGAGCTAGACACCCAGCATCCCCTGGCCCCTGGGGTGTGCCTGCTTTCCTTTGTCATCATAATGGGGGTACAGCACTTTACAGTTTGCATTGAGCTCTCCATGCCTCGCTCCTGCCAGGGCAGCCTCTGACCCGGCCAGTTCCACGGCCCCACCTGATGGTGGGAAACTGGGCTCTGACTTGGCCCAGGGGACTCTGATTATTTATTTCAAAAAAATTTTTTCTCAACCCACCTTTTGAGCTGAGCTTTTGAGGAAGTACAAGTGGGTCAGTCTGACCGGTGGATGAAATCCAAGGGGGTCTGCACAGGTGGGGGTGGGGCCCCAGAGGAGGACAGGGGCCAGCTGGGTGCCTTAAGGAGCCACAGGTGGGTTTTAGCACAGGTGGGGCAGGGCATGGCGTGAAGCGATTAGTGTTCCAGAAAGCTCACACCAGCCCGTACTGGGGACGGCTCATGTGGGCCTGTGTGCGCTGCTGTGACAGAGCCCAGTGGCTTGAGCTTCCCTCCCAGCAGCGCTACCCGGTCTCCAGTCCCCACGCCCTTCCCAGCCATTTGTTCACCCATAGTTCCTGGAGGCGGATAGACCTGGGTTCGAATCCCATCTCTGCCCCTGACTCGCTGTGTGGATATGGTGTGGGCGAGTGCCTTCGCCTCCCTGAGCCTCTGCTTCCCCAGCCTTAGCTCCAGGACGGGTAAAGGCTTAGCAGCACCTGGGCTAAAGCGGCACCTGCAGCTGCTGCTATTGTCCTGCTCCCCCTGCAGGTGGCCTCAGTCTCCCTCTGCGGGATGCTCCGCTCTCCTGGCCTCCGGGCTTGTCCAGCTGCCCTTGCAGGTGAGGACCTGCCCGGCGCCCAGCACAGGGGCTGGGGGGGGGGGGGGGGGGCGTGCGCACAGACGCGATGCAGGTTGCGGGGGCTCTGTCTCTCCGGCCTCCTGGCTGCAGTAACTGTCCTTGCTGGGCCCCCACAGAGCCCTCACCCCGCACCCTGGGGTGAGGTTCATCCAGAGGCCTGGGGCCCAGGGTCTGGATGCAGGAGCTGCCCCTTCTTCTCTCTGGGCCTCAGTCTCCCCGTTTGTACAATGATGGGCATTTCCCCAGACCAGCAGACACACCTGGGGGCCCACAAGGTGATTTTGATGTTGCGCGTGATGAACAGCGTGGGACCCCCCCCTGAGATTGGTGCAGCATCCTTTTCATCCTCTGCCGTCTCTCCCCGTCGTGTGAGGGAAACGGTCGGTCCAATCTCTCTTTAGTGCCACTCTGATATTCCCTAAACTCCCCTTTTTCTTTTCTGTTGCAACATTAAATTTTTTTTTAATTGTGGTAAAATACACACAACTTGACATGTACTGGGTTAACTATTTTTAAGTGTACAGTTCAGCGGTGTTAATAAACTCCCTTAAAACATTTTTATTTATTTATGTTTAGAGGGAGAGAGTGGGGGCCTGGCCCGCACCTCAGGCGTGTGCCCTGACCGGGAATCGAACCAGCGACCTTACGCTTTGCAGGATGCTGCCCAACCCAGTGAGCCATACCAGTCAAGGCAATAAACTTAATTTTTAAAAAGGAAAAATAGTAAGTGGGTATTAATAGTAAGCCAGTTCCCTGCAGGTCGCAGGTGGGTGATCGGTCCCTTCCAATTATTACATCTGGGATAGCCAAAGCCATGGATGGACTGGACGTGTCTTCCGCACACACCAGTTGTTGGCAGCTGGGCAGGCCCAGCCCCGCTGGGAGGCATGGTGTTCAGGACCTGGGCTCTGGCGTCAGACGTTCCTGGGTTTGAATCCTGCCCCTGCTTTTCACCAGCTGGGTGGCTTTAGGCAAGTATTTTAACCTCTCTGGGCCTCTGTCTCCACACCGTAAAGGTGTTCTGCCTCCCCCTGCCACAAAAGATTAGTGTGGACATTAGAGATAATCCCCAAGGAGGTGCTTCATGGAGGTCATTGTGGCCCTTGTCACTGTCAGCCAGGGCTAAGCAGGGGTGCCCGAGAGGCTGCTGATAGGGCACCATCCCCGACCCCGCACCCAAGAAGAGGTTGCTCAGCGACCACCGCTCTGACACTCCTGTCTCCAGCCTGCCCGGGGGGGGGGGGGGCTGCTTAGGACACAGGTCTGTCTTGAAGCTCTTTTTCATTTGGAAAGCTGCCACCCTTGATGGCTTGTTCTCATTCTCCGAGGCTTCCAAGGCCCAGAGATCCGGTTACAGGTGGCCCGGCCTTACCTGCCTCCTTCCTCCCACAGGGCAGGGGTTGCACAAAAGGCCATGTCACTGACCACTGCGATTGAGTGACCAGATTGCAGGGGTGACAAGGGGGGCAGGGGTGCCTGTGTAGCTCTCTTGTCTTCCTCTGGGGCGGGGCTTTGATCAGCTGCTCCCCCAGGGCAACCTTTTGTCCCTGGTTTCTCTTTGTGGCCCGGGAGTCAGGGTTGCGGCTGCTGCCTGGCCCTGTGTCCCAGCCCTGGCCACCCCCTCCCCAGCAATCTGGCCCGGAACCCAGATAAAGCTGCCTTTCAGAGCTGAACGCAGGCGGCTTCAGGGGGCCTGGGGAGGAGGGCTGGGGTCCTTAGGGTTGCCAGACAAAGCAGCCTTGTTGGTAAGGCTCCAGGGGAACAGGGACCCGTCCCTGGTGAGACAGGGCCTCTCAGGGCGCATGGGGCAGCTGCTCCCAGAAGCAGGACCATTGGCCTCACCAAGCCCCGGGCACAGGAGGGCGGAGGGGGCGCGGAGGGGCCTGGACCCCTGAGAACAGGACTCCTGGGTTTGGGGGTGATCTGGCTCTTTCCAGCCACAGAGTCACCCATGGCTCCTGATGCTCTTAGACTAAACTCGGCTCATGAGACCCTGGGTGACTTGGCTACACCCACACCCCCAGGCCCCTCTCATTCTCTTTGTGCCCTGCTCCCGCCCCCGCCCGCACTGGGCCAATTCAGCCTCTGCCCTGAGCTTCTCTCAGGGCTGTCCTCCTCACTCCCGTGTCCGCAGCCTCCGCCTCTTACCCCGTTTACTCCCCTCCACGTGGCCTCTAGTATTATACACGGGGACTCGTGGACTTCCTTCACTCAAGTCCCAGTGCCTAGCGCGGCGCTGAGTGCATCAGGCCTGTGCAATAAATAACTGTCCGATGAATGAAGTGTCCCTGTTCCCCAAGGGGCACCACACAGCGAGTGGCGGGACTAGAGCCTACCCGTGTTTAACCCCGGAGCTTTTCTAGGGCCTCCCCCTCTCCCACGGCTGCAGAGCATTTCCCTCAGGCCACGCCCACCTGGGAAAGGGGGCGTGGCCGTGCTCCTCCTCTGCTCAGCACCAACCCCGCAGGCTCCGAGTGGTGCCAAGGGGCTGGGGGCTGCCTCTGTTGGAGCCAGGGCCCAGGACATCTGTCTTCATGAACGGGGCCTGGCAGGGACAGGGCGAGTCCTGGGGAAGACGAATGGGAGGTGGGGCCGGGCCTGTGCGGGTGTAACAGGGACATAAATAAATGATGGCACCAGGCGTAAACAGCCGGCGTGGAGGGGCCTCCAGGTCCACACAGCGATGTCTGGAACCTCGGGCGGGAGCGGGGTCAGCGGGTCCCAGAAGGAAAGGCCTCCCGTTTCACAGCCGCTTCATTACCGTCTTAACTGAGTGGCCGGCTGGGTTCCTGCGAGCCCCAGTGGGCGTGGCTTAAATCGTCATTAGTCACAACCGGTGCCTATAGAATTGCACACCTGAAACCTATGTAATTTTAGTAACCAATATCACCTAATAAATTCAATAAAAATTAAAAGAAAAAAACAGTCAGTGCCAGCCCCCACCCCAGGGTCAGAGTGTGGGGGAGGGACCAGGGAGAAAGTGAGTGTGTGGCGTGCTGGTGGAATCTCAATAGCTAGCAAAAAACAGCAACAACGCTTTTCATTCTTTTTTTAAACATTTATTTATTGATTCCTCTTTTTTTTTTTTTTAGAGAGACAGAGAGAAACATTGATTTATTGTTCCACTTATTTAGGCATTCACTGGTCGATTCTTCTCTGTGCCCTGACCAAGGATTGAACCCACAATGTTGGCATATCAGGATGACCCTCAATCCAACTGAGCTACCCGGCCGGGGCAACCGTTCTCGTTCTTGAGCAGTTACCATGTGACTTGCTTCGTTTTAAGCCCTTTATGCACATGATATATTCCTCAGGACAGGCCCATAAATACTGCTATTGGACCCATTTTACAGATGAAGAAACTGAGGCTCAGGGAGATGAGGCAATTGGCTTCACATCCAGGTCTCCCTGGCTGTTCACCGGAGCCTGCAGCCACTGGGCTCCGCAGTGTCACTGCGGCTCTGCAGCAGCTCTGGTTGCCCTCCCCAGGGCGTCTTGGGAATGTGGCCGGTGTGGCCGCGCCCACACAGTCCTGGTTAAACACGTTGGTCCTCGGCCTGCCCACCTCCCCTGGAGGCGGGTACTGAGCATCCATTGCGGAGCCTGTGTATCAGGCCTCCCTTCCGGGGATGCAGTCAGCCTCCCCCGCTCCAGGCCTGCAGTTTGCTCATTTCAGCGGATGTCAGCATCGCCCAGGCGGCTTGCTAAGTCGGTGCGTTTCTGGGCTCCAGACCCAGGATCCTGCCCTTTTAACGAGAAACACCCCACCCCGTGGCCAACACTGCTCTGCCAGTTCAAGAGTCACAACGGAAGGCAGCCCAGCATCTGCCCAGTTTGGTCTTCCTGAGTCCATTCCAGAACTCAGACACGTGGGTAGGAACCACATCTCAAATTCTATGCCTTGTCCCCAGCGAGTTCTCCAGGGTGTGTCCCGCTGGGACCCTTGGAGCTTCACGAGGATGATGCTGGAGAGGCTTTTGCAGCCTCACGGGCTGTCAAAAGGACATTCGAGGGAGAGAGGAGACCTGGAAGTCATTAAATCCAAGCCCTTTGTCTCACATCTGGGGACACGACGGATGGTAAGTCACCTGCCTAAGGTCACACAGCAAGTTAGAGGTGGAGACAGTTTGGCGACTTTCTATGATGTCACGCTGCTCACAGTAACAGGCGTATGGGGTTCCATTCCTTGAGGGTCAGCACCGACTGCCAAGTTCCCAGAGGCATGTCTGCAGCCGTACAAATAAAGGCCTTCGTGTCAGCTGGGCTGCTGTGTCCCCAGGGCCGGGCCTGGAGCAGCTGCTCAGTGAGGACCATCGAGCTGGGCCCTGAGCGCCCCTCAGGGTGGTGGGAAAGGTGGGCGCAGCCCTGCATCAGGGGGCTCACGGCCCGCTGGACCTCTGTGGGCTGCGAGCCCCGGCAAGGAAGTCTGTGTGGTGGGCCCCGCTTCTCCAGGCGGGTTCTCTCCCTCCCTACCCCATCCTACCTCAGTTTTACTGATCCAGGGTCAGACAGGGGACGGAACCAGTGAAGCTGGCTGAGTGTGAGACCTAAGGGCGGGGTAGGACCTGCGGCAACATTGACGGCATTTGAAATGTAGTGTTTTCGAGAAGCATTGAGCCAACCAGTAGGAAACCCCAACCTACTTAAAGGCCAGGTTTGGCCCACGGCCACGGGTTTGCCACAGCCAGCATTCTGGGTAGCACTGGGCGAGGAGTTTGGAGACGAGACTCTTTTGACTGAGTGTGTGACCTTGGACAAATCACTGGCTTCAGTCTCCCAGTGTGTGCTTCGAAGGACTGGGCCGGGGCCACCTCGGAGGCTTTGGGCCGCGAAGTTGCTGGGAAACTGGGATGGACACCAGCAGGCTGTGGGGCTGCTGTGGCTTTAAAAGTGCCTCGACAGCCCGGGCGGCAGCCGTGAGCCGCGCGGGCCACCTGCGGAGCCCTCCACAGCTGGGGAGATTAGTCTCTTCCACTAGAGAACACCCATTACCCTGTTCCAATAGCCATCACTTCCGCTAGGAGAGCTGCAGATGAGATATCGATTGCGCTGACCCTGGGCGAGCCCTTTCCCCAGCCTGAGAGGCGTGCAGATCAGCTCCGCGCCTGGCCCCACTGCTGGGGCTCCGCAACCTCCCCCCACAGCAGCTGGGTGCCTCCAGGCCCAGGTGACGCTGGCAGTGGCCCCACCAGGTGGGCCGGTTTGGGCCGGCTGAAGCCTGGCCGCTGAATCTTTGCTCTACGTGCTCTTTGATTTCTAGAAGGGCACAGGAGCAAAGGGGTGAAGGCAAGAAAGGACGGTCAGCTTGGAGCCTCCAGAGGGGACATCTGGCTGGGCCACGGCGAGTGGGAACTGCAGCTGGCGGAGGACAGCCTGATGCCAACACTTGGGTGGACAGTGGAAGCTTTGCGGTCAGGAGGTGGCAGATCTGAACGCCACGCTTGCCCCTTGCGACTCTAGTCTCCATCCCAGCAGCCCAGCCCGCTGGCAGCTCCCAAGTTCTGCTCCCCCTCCCTGTATTCAGGCCCCGGAAATGGAAAGGCCTGGCCCTGGGGCAGGTCTGTGTGCACCCCTCCCTGCCCACACCGCCATGCCACCCCCTACCGTGGCACAGGGGCGGGGCCCACGGCCCATGTGTGAGCCGGAAACCTTCATAGGAATCAGCTGAGAGTGGGGGATTGAGGCAGGCGCAGCCTCCTTCGTTCATTCCCTGACTCCGTCACTCAGAGCTCCCCGCCGGGCAGGAAGCAGGCCCCACCCAGAGCTCTCACCAGACAAGCAGGACATCCTCGCTGGCCGCTGCCACCCGTGACATGACAGGGACATCCCAGGAGGCTCTGAGCTATCTTATTTGCCCAACATGCTTCACATGTCTTTTAAAAGAAGGAAGGCATTCCCTTTCCCTTTTTAAACCCTGTGATTTCAAATGGCCTAACCACGTCACCAGGAGCCACTGGGGTCCTGGGCATGCGCCCTGTGTCCATCTGCGTGGTGCTGACACTGGAGGATGCACAGGGGAAAGCTCATCGAGCCGTCCACCTGAGATCTGTGTGCTTCACTGAGTGTGCAAGCGTGTATGTGTGAAGTGTACATACGTGTTTGTGCGCATGTATTTCGTGCCTCAACACAAATCCACTCCACTTCTGCCTTTGAACAGGAATGCCTTGCCTCTCTGAAGGAGGCTGGAGGCACCTGGGGGAGGGGCCATGCTGGCTGGCTGGTGGCTGGGACCCCTCCTCGTCTCCCCAGCCTCAGAAGGCGAGAGGGATCTGGGGTCCTCGTTCAGCCTGTCCTGCCAAAGGCCATCCTCCCGGCACCTGACTTCTCAGGACATCCTCTGCCCCGCCCCAGACAAGAGAAACTCCATCACACAGCCAGCAGCTGGGAAAAGAAGGGGGATTTAGAAACAGTAATAAAATGATAGCCAATATAGGATGAGCCCTTCCATCTTACAGCACAATTGCCTCGAGAGCCTCTTATCGCCAGGCCCCATGCTGAGTGCCACGTGACGCCAACAGTGGGCACAGGACAGTCACCCTCCCGGGCGCCGGCAGCCCATGGGGTAGGCGCACCCATCCCAGGGATGTCCAGGGATGTCCAGGGCTGAGGGTCTAGGCACAGCTGGATGATGTGGCCCTCAGCCTCGAGGGCCAGGAAAATGGCCCTTCTCTTGACCCAGCAATTCAGAGGCAGCAGCCACCAGTAAAGAAAATGCACCCAATCACCAGGCTGGGACTTTATAACAAGAAATCAAATGGTCGCACGGGCCCCAACTCACACGTCAACAGAGCACCTGTCCCCTCGCAGGCTCACTCCCCAGGCTGACAAACCACAGTGGGGGGGGCAGGTGCCCCGAGTCCCCGAGTTGCTGCGCTATACAAGGCCCCTGCCACACGGGCACTATTATTAGCCTGGTTTTAAAGCCAAGGACCCTGAGACCAATGAGAATTCCCGAAGAAGCCACCCCAAGTCACTGGCTAGGAAGTGGCAGAGGTAATATCTGAACTGAGACCTGCACAGCCTCCCCCCCCAAAATGGGGGTCCTCCTTTCCCCTCCTTCCTCCACCGTGATGGCGGTGGGGCTCCCATGGCATAACGTGTGTGGGGGATCGGGGGAGAAAGGGTCCTCTGAACAGAGGGCACATGTGCAGGTTTTTATTTGCCTCGACAGCTTGTGTGAGGCAGGGCCCTTCCTGCGGAGGAGTGCCGGAACTGGACCCAGCTTGTGCCTCGTGTGTCCCTGGCAGGAGGGGCTCGTTATGAGCCCATCTTACAAATGGAGGAACTCAGGCTCAGGGGGGTGAAGTCCTTGCCCAGTTCTCACAGTGAAAAGAAAGTAGCCAGGCTTTAGTAACGGCAGCCTAGGCCAGATCCCCGAGACACTCCCCCCGCCCCCCTCCCCACCTGTGCACCCGTAGCTGCCTTCCGAGGGTCCTTCGCTCCACTCGGACTGGACACCCCACCCCCGCCCCCAGCCTCGCTCCCGCCCAGCGCTTTCCTGGCCCATGCTCTTCTTAAATCCCACTTTAACACTGGCCATAGTCCCCCCATTACATTAGAAAACAGTGATTTATTTTAACAGCTTTATGAAGATATAATTTACGTCTTGGACAAGATTCACCCATTTTAAGTGTACAATTGAAGTTTGTTATGAAGCCGATCGACAATGTGGAAAATTAATTATGCAATTATGCTAAGTGAAAAAATGAAACGAATGTGTGGGTAAACAACATAAACAAACTGCATCACATGCCTGGAAATAAATGTGCATGTGCAAAATCACTGGCTGGAAACATGAAAGTATTAACCAAAACATTTGGTTATATGTTGGATTCAGAAATAATCCTAATTATTTTGCAAAGTTTCTATAATTTTTATTTTTTAAAATTTATTTATTTTAGAGAGGCGGAAGGAAAGGAGAAAGGCAGGGAAAAAATCATTGATGTGGGAGAGAGACATCAGTCAGTTTTTTCTTGTACATGCCCATACTGGGGACCAAACCCACAATCCAGGCATGTGTCCCAACAGGGAATTGAACCAGTGACCTTTTGCTTTGTGAGATGTTCCCCAACCAACTGAACCACATGGTCAGGGCTGGATAAATTTTTTTTTTTTAAAGCAAAACCATGAACATTATTTATTTATTTATTTATTTATTTATTTATGAGAGACATTTGTTGTTCCACTTATTTATGCGTTCATTGGTTGCTTCATATGTGCCCTGACTGGAGATGGAACCTGCAACCTTGGCATAGCGGGCAGATGTTCTAACCAACTGAGCTACCTGGCCAGGGCAAGGCTCCATAATTTTTAATATCACTCTATTAGGTCACTCAGGCCGGTAACAGTGAATGTGAGAGTCCAGCACCTGCATCTACATCCCAATATCTATTTGAATTTCCTAATTAACTTGAGAGCCAAGAACATGCCTAGAAAACTATCTCCAATGTTGGGAGTGACCTGATTAAGACGTACCCAACCTTCCATGCTGGTGTGGAGGCAACCTCATGGAAGTCTTATAGCTTATAGCTGGGGTCTCCAATGACAGAATCTGCCCTGAGAGAAGGTAGAGTCAGTCCTAATGAGCTAACACCTGCCATAGGACCTGAGAGCTGGAAAACATGGTGGTTCTAGTGGTTGAAACCATTGCCAACCTACACCACCTGGCCGCACCTGCATATCCAGGTGGAGCAAGACTGTGTGTATGAAAAACACCCTACCATAGATCCCCTAAGGTGGTAGTTTCCTATTCACTGAGTGGAGTTGGGATTAGTGGTCTGAAGAACAGAGGCAGTGGCATGCCACCATCGTGGGTAGTGGCTGGAATGATGTGACAGGAGTAACAACGAGGTGATTGGAGGCAGGTACTGGGCTATGGTGTGAAGATCAGATTGGAATGGCTCCTGAGTGCCTAGCCGCATTCCTTAGGCTTCTAGAGAAGGGTGGGCCCAGAATTTGGGTCTGTTTCCACCTCTGTCCAATACGGAGTAAAATGGTCTAGAATTATTCTCCCACTGTAAACAGCAGAGCATGGAACAACTATTTTCAGACATTCAACGACATGCAGCACATGGCTGCAAAAAGGGAAACAAACAAGGTGAGCCCCATTATTGCCAGCTTTCTGCCAGGAGGTAATTCCCAAACTGCGGAATGGGAAGGGAAGACCAAGAGTCCAGTTGTCTTGCTGAGCTGAGAAGACAGAGGGGGTTTTAAGGAGGCCAAGGCAGCTAAAGTATGTGGGACTGACCATGATCAGAGGGGAAGGGGCTACAAAGAGGAAGAACGCCAGCCATCCGCACAGATATCCAGCTGAGTCTTGGTGAAGTCAATCTTCTCAAACATAGAGTCATATCCTCAGACTGCACAAGAATCAGTTTTGAGGAAACATTATTGGGAATCACATATAGGATAGGAAATTGTCCAAGTTTCCTTGGGTAGAGTGAAGAGACCATAATGAACACAAGTCATTAAGTAGAAACTCTAGAAAGGCCACACCTTCCAGGTAGAGCTAAATTATCCCAAGAATAAAGGCTAGAGGTACCCTGAAAGAGCTTAAAGACAAATCTTGAAAGAATCAAGCTAATTCACAAGTAACTAAACTGCCATTCAAAAGAAGTCCAGCACTTTAAGGGAATACAAGAAAATCACGGATCCGACAATGAAAGGTTACAATGCCCATTGTTAAATTTTAAAAATAATGAGCCATATGAAGTAGAAAATGTGACCCATAGCTGGGAGAAAAATCAGTCTATAGGAGCACAAAGCAGAGACAGAGATGACAGAATGAGCAGAACGGGACATGAAAGCAGCCATTCGGAATGTGCTCCATGTGCTCAAGGGTGTGAAGGAAACCCTAAGCATGGTGATGAGAGAAACAGGGTATAGAAAAGTGACCCACGTTGTGATGAAAAAACACCTGAACTGGAAAACATACTTGGCAACTGTGTTGACAGCAGATTAGACAGTGCAGAAGAAAAGATCGGCAAACTTGAAGACATAGCGACAGATGTCATATAAAAAAAGCTCAGAGAGAAAACAGACTAAACAAAGAAGAAAGGAACTGACTCTCGGGGGCCTGTGGAACAATTCAGGAAGGAGAGTAGGGGAGACAAACACACTTGAGGGGAAAACTGCCAAAAATGTTCCAAATTTAATTAAAATCACATAAGTAAAGCATAGCAAAGCACACCATAATCATATTACTGAAAATCAGCAATAAAAATAACACCTTAAAAGCGGACAGAAAAAAGAGACATTGCATATAGAGGAATAAAATATGGTAAGTTTTTAGTTATATTGATCAAATTACCAGAGTAAATAATGAAAGAGCGACACTGCTATTAATCCTACAGACATTAAAATAATAATAAAAATACGAAAAGCTTTATGCCAATAAAATTGACAACCTAAATAAAGTGGGCAAAATCCTCAAATGACACAGATTACCCAAAGTTGACCCAAGAGGAAATGGACAACATGAAAAACCTTATATAATCAAAGAAACTGAATTTATACTTTCAAATCATCCCACCAAGAAAATTCCAGGCCCAGATGGCTTCACTGGTGAATTTTATCAACACTTATATAAGAAACATCACCAAATCCTATACAAGGATAAAGATAAAACACATTTTTCTCATTTTTAACCTTTTAAAAATACTTGAGTATCTAAAGCAAATAGTAATGTATTGTGGGTTTGACAGAAATTTTATATATATATATATATATATATATATATAAAAAACAGAAGTACAATGTAAAATGTTCTAAGATTGTAAGATTCTTCTATCACATACAAGGTAGTATTGATGTATTAATTGAAGGTACACTGTGGTAAGCTAAAAATGTTTATTATAAACCCTAGCAAAATCACTAAAAAGGCAAAAAGAAGTGTAGCCAATAAACCAACTACTAAAAATAATAAAATCCAACAAAAGGTAGGAAGATAACTTAGAATGTGGAAAAAAACTAAATCTATGAATGGGAAAAGGTTAAGTAAGGAGGTACCAATACAATGGAATATTATATAGTTGTTAAAAAATGTTTTAAGAAGAATTGGTAATGATGTAGGAAATTGTGTATGATATAATGTTAAAATTTAAGAGCAGGACACAACACCTGCTTTTGAAATAGTCCAGCCTAATAACTCTACAAAACTATTGGTAAGCATAGAAAAATGTGATTGAAAAGAAATATCCCAAGTATAAGCAGTGTCTGTAACTGGGTGGTTCGACGCTGGGTGGTAGTTTTTTCGACAGGATTGTCACTTTTCTAAGGATGATGCAGCCTACCACAACGATTAAGGACATAAATACACAAGATTTGGGGCATCACCTAGCCCAAGATTTGGTTCTTGGCTCTGTCACTTGCTAGCTGAGTGGATGCTGGCAAATCAGCTTCTCAGCATCCCAGTTGCCATGGAGATAAAAGCATCTACCTCACAGGATGGTTGTGAAGATTCAATGAGATCATACGAATAAAGTATACAGCAAAGTGTCTGCCACAAAATTAACACTCATAAGGTAATTCATTTATTACTTTCATAATCAGAGAAAAAGCAGCTTTCAAGGTAAAACTTCTTTTGAAAGAAACCCTCATTGACAAAGGTAGAGGTGTGGAGGTCAGATCCAGGGTAGGGCCCAGAGCAACCAGCACTGCCTGCCCAGTGAAGGTGCTTTTGTCTTTAAGTAGCAGTAACTCTCGCCCAGCTTCAGCCCTCAGTGGTGACTGGCTATGAAAACAGCGGGGTGTCTCAGATAATCCATCTTAAGAAACGCCACCAGCTTCCGTGCCATGTGCCAGGACGAGAACTGGGATTCTAAACCCTAGACCACCCTTCCCTTTTCTTCCCTCTTGCTCCTGTCCTCTTCCTCTCTGCTCGTCCAGGCACGAGGCAGCCCGCCACGCCTACGTTTACGTGTCTCAGCCCGGCCGTGTTTCCTGGTGCAATTCCTGGCCATGAGATTCGGATTGGCCCCGCTCCGCTAGGGGGTCCAGGGTGCTCCAATCAGATATGACCAAGGGGGCGGGCTCACAGTACAAGCATGATTCTGTTGCCATGCGTTTTGTGAAGGAGCAATAGAAGGACGCTTGTAGGCCAGGTGGACACCCAAGGTGCCACCCATTTCTGTGCCTGCTCTAGTCACCCTTCTCCTCGGGCTTCCCTTTTGACTTGGGGTTCTTCCTCCTCCCTAAGCTAGGCTCCTGAAGGCTGCCCGGCCATGGTGGTGAAGACTCATGTGGCCAGTCATGGTCTTCACTGTGAGCAGGACAGCTCTCAAATATGTCACCTAAGCTCTCCTTGGTTTCCCTGGCACATGCTACAGGGCCACAGTTGGTGACAAGCGCCAGGCTGCTGGGCTAGGGTTGGACCCAGGTGGGCACTTCTGCATTCCCTGTTTTTTGCTGGAGGACAGAGGGGCCCATTCTTCCAGATAAACAGATTCTCAGGCAAAAGGTGGCCTTCGGGAGCACTTAGAAAACACAAAGGTTGGTCTAAGAAAAACATGATTGACTACACACGCATGCACACACACTCGCATTCTTAACCCTTGTCTCTGCAGAAATAAAGAAACAAAAGACTAATGCATCTTCTTTTTAATTGTCATTTTATAGCTCCCCACCGTAGCCAGCCCCCAACCTTCCCTTCACTGGCCACTTTTGTAGGCTACAGGGGACCAGGGAACAAAGCTGGGGCCTGGCACCCCTACAACGCTGCCAGCCCCGCCCTGGAGAACAAGTCACAACTACAAATTATCACGACAATTAGCGCTTGTACTTGGGAGATGGACGAAGTGAGGAGGCCCAGCTCCTCATTGTCAGCTGGTCTATTTGCCGGTGACCTTGCTCTGGAGGCGATGATATTCCTTCAGCCTGTAAACCGGGTTCAAAACAAAGAAAAATGTAAATTAACAATAACAACATGCACTCAGTTCAATTAATTCAGGCAGAGCTGGGGTGGCGGGGGCAGCTGTTTGTTAAGATGTGTGCGAAGTTGTCTTTTTTTCCCTCTCTCCATTCCCTCTCCTGCCCTCCAATCAGGATAATGTAATTAATTTATGTTAGGGAGAAAACATTGCTTGTCATTGTGGAAGACAAAGCATGTAACTGGCAATGGGAGAAATGAAGAGGCCATTATAAAACCCAGTGTGTCTGGAGCCATTTAAAAAGGTTTATAGTCATGAAATGCAAACAGAGGGCGAAGGAGACAGGGCAGTGGAAGGAGGTGACTGCCGGGGTGGGGGTGGGGGCGCTGAGGCTGGGGGGCTGGATTCAGAGTCTCTCCCATCTTGGCTCCAGGGACAAGGGACCGGCTCTGGGAGAAGAGGGTGGCTGTGTCCCCAGGGCATGTGTCAGGGAGAGGAGAGACACGCGGGCCTTCTTCCCGACTCCAAGCCCCACTAGAAGCAAGGTGGTGATTAAGAACCCAGAGCAGGACAGACAGCCGTTTCGGACTCAGCTCCACGGCTTCCCAGCTGTGTGACCGTGGCCCAGTTACTTAACCACTCTGGGCCTGTTTCTGGACTTGCAAGTTTGCGTAAGAATTAAATGAGGTGACCCAGGAGTTGCCCTGAAGTGGCTTAGTCTTTGGTAGCTGCTGGCAGTAAGTGGCCCTGCTTGCCCTTGTGCGTGACAGCCCCGGGTCACGCCTACACTGGGCCAGGCGCTGCCGGGCCCCTCCTGCAGGCCGGGCCCCGGGCCCGATGTCCACAAACCCCTATCCGTTCCCTGCACAAGCCCATGCGGGGCTCCCACGTGCCCTGGAGGGCTCTGAGGCCAACTGCTCTGCAGTCGGGGTTTGAACCCCGGTTTGAGTGGCTTCATATGCGTGCCACCCCACTGGGTCGTGGGGATCCACGTGGCTAGGATGGCTCCCAGCTGGACCTGCAGCTCAGGTCGGGTGACATGAAGGCAGGAGCTGGCTGGGTGACCTTCCGAGGGTCCTCTCTACTCTGCCTGGGAAAGGGGCTCCTAGTGGAGCCCCTGCAGCGGGAGAGGGTGCCGGTAAGGGTCGGGGGCAAAGGGCAGGGCCCCAGCACGCGGTGCCCGAGCGCCCGGGACCCTTTTGGCTGTCACAGGTGTGCCTCTGGCCCCGCTGGGAATGGGAGCAGGCTGGGGCCAAAGCAGGCCCGTGGACAGAGGGGCGGGAAGTGGGGAGGCGGCTTGTGTAGGGCAGGGCAGCAGTGAGAGTGGTCGCGGTCCAGGCAGCGTCTGCTCCCCACCCCCGGGGGCCCTGAGGACCCGCCAGAGCCCAGAGCTGCTCACCTCAGGGAGTTGATGTTGATAAAACCGGTGGCATCGATTGGCTCGTAGTCGCCCTGCACGTTCATGCTGCAAGAAGAGAGCAGGAGCCTGTGAGCGCCCACGGCTCCCAGGGGACCTCGGGGACTGGAAGGGCTGCCGCCCAGGCGGGAAGGGCAGGTCCTGGTCCAGCCAGCGCTCACACCGCACGGGTAACCCGGGGACACGCACGGAGCCAGCTCTACCCTCGGGGCCGTAGGGGCTCTGAGGAGTGCCCAGAACAGCTGATGCCGTCCAGGGGCCCGAAGGCCCGGCGGCCAGGGGCTGCCCACGGGACAGCCTTGGGTTTGCGAGCCGCAGGGTGGCCTCCAGCGTTCCCGGCGGGCTTTGCCCACTGTGTTACCTCCCGCCTTGTTTGTCCAACCAGGAGACCCCGTCTCATTCACTCGCACACCCGGACGCCCACCCCCTGCAGGGGACCATGGGAAGTGCCGGGCCAACCGCAGCCATATTCACGGGACAGACATCGTTTCCCTGTCTATGGTTTCCATCTTCCATATTCCACAGTCTCCATCTTTGTGGGTGCTCCCACTTAGCTGCCCCCCGAAACCCTTCCCAGCTGCAGTCATTCAAATCCGACCACCTCTGTTTGCCTCCAGCGCCACCCCCACACCATCGCAGAGCTCAGGGCAGATACCCTCCCTGCCTGCTCTCCCACCTCTGGCCTTGCACTGGAAAACAGGGCTCCACATGAAATGATATCGCGGGCACCTGGCATATTGGAAAGGACTCACTATTGCTCACACCGTCCATTCACTCACTCACTCATTCATTCAGGTATTTATTAAGCACCTACTACCTGCCAGGAGCTGTGTCAGGTACCAAGGAAACAGGAGCAAGAACAGCAACCACGGGGTGGGGTGGGGGAGGGAGCAGACATAAGCAATCAGTCACCCATCTGCTGGTTACGACTGTGATAAGCGTTTTGAGGACAAGTTCAGGGCGCTGTGGTCCCAGATCTGACTCCGCAAGGCCACCCTCCATGCCTCTGGGGGAAAGGGGGACCCTCCCGTTTCTCATGGACCCCTTTACGTCCCGCCCTGAATCAGCCCCTTGTCCTCACGTCTGCCAAACTCCAGCCTCAGGACACAACGTTCCAAGGAGCCTTCTGGGGGAGGGGCGAGGCTGGGGAGGGCAAGGGCAGAGGGGATGCCCCGTTGGTTTTCTTAGCCACCCTGAGGCTGTCTGTGTCTCTGACTGGCTCTTTGTGGACTGTGGACTTTTGTCAACAACAAACAGGGCCTCTGCACCTCCCGTCCCCGCCCCAAACATGGTGGGACTTGGGTTCTGGGGCCCCCCCTCCACGTCCTGCCCTGACCTTCAGGGGCCCTTGAAGCTGGTGCATGGGACTCCCACGCCCCCACCCCTCCTTCCTCTCCACCTCTACTGGCCCCTTCAGGGCTCAGGTGGCTGAAGCCACCAGCAGCTAACCAGCAAGTGCCCTGTAAGGGGACACGATGTCAGACTTTAGAGGGGCTGCCGTTGCACACCCCTTATCGGGCAGAGGAAAAGCCGGACCAGACTAAAGCATCAGCCTACGGACACCCGCCTCGCTCCCGCTGTCTGAACCCCCTGGTCCCCTGGGCAGGGGTCCTCGTGCTCAGTGCCTGGGCGGGGCGGGGTGGGAGAGGATGAGGGGGGAGGTCAGGGACCCCCTCCCCCCTCCCAGCCTGTGCACCTGTCCTTCTACCTCCATCTCTCACCCGTCAAAACAAACGCCCTCCCCTTCCCCCAACGGCCCCCCAGACTGCCCCGCGGCCTTGCAAGGTGAGGCCACGGTCAGGGGCAAACTTGTCCCACGAAGCTGCCGAAATGTTGCCAGAGGTGTTTCTCAGGAACTGAAAAACCTCTTTTTAAAACTGTGGTTTGGGGTTGGGGGGGGGTGTGTGGAAAGAGAGTTTACAATGATTTTTTTTTTCGCCTCCCCTGACGGTCTACAGAAAACCTCTATGCTTTTATTTCTGTTCATTCGAGTGGCGCTGACCTGCTCTATAATTACGTTACTTTCTACCTACTGCGCCGCGGCATTTCCAGCTCTGCTACCTCTCGCGGCTTCCTCGCTGGTCCCTGTGACGCTGTCACTCAAGGGCTTTCAAGTCAGCGATGTAGAAATCAAAAAGAAAAGGGAAATAGTCGGAGACACAGTGAGAATAAATGCTCCTGCTTTTCTCTCTTTTTTTCCCCTTTCCCTTTTTACTTTATTCATTTAATCTCCCTGAGTGAGACTCTAAGGCTTAATGAAGGGTTGGACAGATTATTAGAGGCTGTTGATTTGGAGGGGGAGGGAAGAAAGAGCCAGAGAGAGAAAGAGAGAAGATAATTTGACATTTACCCCGACTGATCTAAACTGATTCGGTTATATTTATGGCTTATAAAGTGTTTAGAAAGATTGAAGGGGGGGAGAAACTCAACACAGCAAAGAGAGGGAAAGAGAAAAATTATATTGACTGCCAAACAAAACTCGCACTGTAATTCTCACCTGTCCCCGGGGGAGGGGGAGAGCCGGCCTCAGCCTGAGCGAAGCTGGCCTGCGACCTGAGTCAGGGGCAGCTGTCTGTCCCTCAGGGGTCTGTCCCATCCTCTCGTCGGGCCAGGGGACCTCCACGCAGGCCCCTCGCTCGTCGGTCAAGACCAGTCTCTCGTTCACGGTGCAAACACAGGCGCCGCTGACGCGCACCCGTGACGCAGCCCGAAGGCCTAGCTCGCCCGCCGCACCGTGAGGGAAGGCTCTCTGCTCAGCTCCTTTCTCACCTCACTGACCCTCCCCCCCAGTCCCTTCTTGGCTTCTGAGGACACTGAGATGCCTACCACTCCCTGGTGGCGTCAACCCACCTTCTGCTCCCGCCCCGCCCCTCCCCCCTGGGCCGGTCTCAAAGAAAACCCACCCTCAAGAGCACGAGCCTTCCTCAAGAATATCCTCAACTCAGCTCTTGCCACCAGGATGCACCCAGCTGCCCGTGTCTAAAAACCGGGGGTGATTCTGGACCTTTCCGTCCCCCTCCACATTCCACCTTCTCAATGTCTGCTAAATCCGTCTGCTTCTCTCTGTTCTCCGAACTGTCAACGTGGTCCAAGCCACCACCGTGGCTCCGGGAGCCCTGGTTTCCACTGTTGCCCTCGCTCACCTTGCTCGGATGCATCCCCGAGCACGGCCAGAAGGACCCTTGAAACACACATCCGATCACGTCCTTCCCCTCAAGACCTGGCTCCAGGGCCCTCGCGCTCCAGCCTCTTGCCCCTTGCATTCTTGTAGTGACTGGGAAGCTCTGGATTCTTCCAAGGCTCAGAGCCTCTGCGCATGACGTCCTCTTAACTTTTTGAGATCAGCTCAAAGATGACTTCCTCAGAGACTTGTCTCCACATCCCTATTACCGCGCCCAGCCAGAGTGGCCCACATGCTCTCCCAGCCTGCAGCCGCCTTTCCTAATTCTATACCCGGGTGACGGTCTCATGGGTGCCTGCCACCCCCTTGACCCTGTGCGTCCCACCAGGGCACGGGTGGTGCTGACGTGCTGCCCGCCCCTCGCCCTGTGCCCCGCACAGCACTGTTGAGAAAGCCAATCAGAAGGGACCCTGGACACCTGAGCATGTGCCAGAGGGTGGCCGATGCAGGGACACCTACCTCACCAGTTCCTCGTTGTACAGGGACAGTGGGGACTCCCGGCCGAGGATGTACACCTGGCCCTTGAACACAGACACCGTGACCTTCCCTTCCACGCGTTCCTGAGACTTGGCGATGCAGTGGCGGACAAATTCACACTCGGGGCTGTGCCAGAAACCTGCGGGGAGGAAGCGGTGTGGGCGCTCGGGGGCCGCCGCACGGCCGGCCTCGGGCTGGGGCAGCCGGCCACCCCCACCGTGGCCTGGGTCTGCCTCCTTCGCTGCCCAGCTCCGGCACCACGTGCACATGCCAATGACCACGTCAGCAGATGAGTCTGCGGGGCCCTGTCCCGTGACTGTGTGGCTCGGGAGTCCTCCCGGGCTTGGGCATGCAGTCACCCCCGAGGGTCAGGAGGAGGAACGCAAACCCGCTGCTTCAGGCCACCCATTCAGGGAGCACCGTGGGCAGGTGGCAGGGACAGAGCAGGGAAGGGACCCTGTCCTTCGCCCACAGGGAGCTCAGTTTTACGAGGGCGACGGAGTTATCAGGCAGGAGACCAGGCGAGACTCAGGCAAGTGCCCCCCAGGCCCAGCGACGGGGGTGCCCAGCAGCCGGGTTGGGGTGTGGAGGCCAAGAAGACGCTGCGTATGCGGCCTTCTCTTCCCTGTGCCTCCACCTGTTGAGGGGCGATGACTCTGCATCTCCCTCCTGGGCCTGGGGGCTTCCTGCATGTGGCGGCCCTGGGCTCAGGAGCTGCTATGGATGCTGGTGTCCCGGTCAAGAGCCAGCCCTGGGGAATCAGTGAGCTTTCTTCTGCCGCCGGTATTTTCATTGCGAATGCAACATCAGCAGCCACTCCGCTCAGCTCTTCACCTGGACTAGCTCTTTGGACCCTCACACACCACCCACGAGAGACCCTCAGCATCTCGCCTTTCTGGGTGGGATGTGAGGGGAGCCAGGCTGTAGCGGGGGCCTGGGCCTGACCTCGGCTGGCCCAAGTGGCCATGACTCTTCCTCCTGGGATGGCCCTGGGGCTTTCCTGTATGGTGCCTGAGAAACGAGCTGCGCCCCCACCCCCCATGCCAGGTCCCCAGGGTCCTAAGACCAGGAAAGGCCTCAGGCTTGGTCCCCGCAGGGGCAGGCTCAGGCCTGTGGGCAGCCGGCTCCTCCTCCGCTAGTTTCTGCGAGGGGCCCCAGGTGGGGTGGCCGGGGTGGGGGGAGGGAGAGGAGAGCTCACAGGACAGCTCAAGGGCTAGGATTTCTCTGAAATGGAGCTGGGAAGGTGAGCCCACCTGGGCAGCTGTGGGGCCAGATGGCTTGTGATCTCCTGCCCTGATAAGGGGCCGGGTCAGCCCAGGGTCTGGGGCTATTGTGGGAGGCCCGGGCCTCCGGGGGCAGCTCGGGAAGGAAAGCAGGCCTTCTCTGCCGGGGCAGGGTGGGAGGATGGGGAGCTTGCCGAGGTGGGGGAGGGCCAAGCACGGAGAGAAGAGGTCGGGTCCTCGCTCTCCGGGGACCTGCCATTTGAATTCACATCCCGGCTCCACCTGGCCAAGCACGGTGATCTCTTTGTGCCTCAGTTGCTCGTTTGCACAATGAGATACTATTACTAAGCACTCTCCCAGCGGTGGTGTGGATTTAACTGGGGAACGCAGGCCACGCTCTAAGTGTTTTGCGTTAGAGGTTTGCACGCGGCCTCTGCCAGCCCTCAATGTATCCAGGGAGACAGATGCCCAGAATGGGAAGGGCTTGTCCGAAGTCCCTCAGCAGGACCCTGAGAGTGCAGGTCCAGCTGAGTGCTCCTAACGCCCGCCCAGGTCCCGGTAGGAGGGGACCCTGAAGGCCCCGCCCCCTGCCATGCCCCACAGTCCCTGGCTCTGCCATCCTCCGAGGAGGTCGGGATGATTCGGCCATTAAGTTGCCAGCCTGGAAGACAGGCAGCAGATAAGAGACAAGAGAGAGGACAGAGATCCCCATGGGGGTGGTGGGCCAGGCTTTATCTCGGGGTCTCCTGTCTTCGTCCCATGGGCGTCTCATGCTCAGGTTTCCTTTCCCAGCAGAGCCAGCCTGGGATGGGGGATAGTGACTTGTCGTGCTGCATGGAGGGGACCCTGCGTGTCCCAGGCCTGTGGATGTGCTGAGGGTGGGGACAGGGCTGGGCCAAGTGCTGTACTAACAGGGATGACAGCCCTCCATCTGAGCCGTGCATTATACCCATTTTACTGCTGAAGAAACTGAGGCGGGGGGAGCTGAACTACGCCCCTCACGTGAGATGGGCCCTGAAGCTGGGGTTCTGCCAGCGTGACCCCGTGGAGCTCTCCGGACAGAGGCGGCCCCTGGAGGCAGAGGGCCTGTACCGGTGCCATACGGGCAGGCCGGGACGTTCGCGGACGGGACAAGGGGAGAGGGAGACAGTGGTCATGGTAGCCAGGGCATGTAGGAGCGGGGCTGAGGCAGAAAGGCTTCCCGTGCCTCAGTTTACCTCTCTGTGCCCCAAGACCACAGGGGCTCTGAGGGAGCTGAGCGCCACAGCCAAGTGGCAGGCTCTGCCACAGGGGCTAGACAGAATTGGGAAGAAACCTAACCTGGTACCCTTCACTTTACTGTAGGGCAAGCTGAGGCTCAGGGCAGAGACAGACCTACCCAAGTTCATGAACCTCCCCAGAGGGGAGGCCTCCACGTCCCGCCTCCACGCCCGGCAGCTGCATCAGGCATCTGTGGCTATTTAACATGCGCTGGGCTAGCTCGTGGTGCCAGGCTCTGCTATGGACGCCTCCTGAGCACCCACGCATTTGGCCCTCCCGGCAGGCCCCCTTGCTATCCCACTCTTCCGATGAGGAAACTGAGGCACAGGGAGGTTAAGCAGCTTGCTCGAGCTAACCCCTGGTGTCTAACGTGTGTGTGGATAATCACATCTATCAGCCCCCACCCCGGCGAGCTGCTGGTGGGACAGGCTGCTGCCTGAGGCCAATCTTGACATCTCTGGGGGCCTGGGCAGCAAAAGCACCTGGGCACAATTAATGTTAATCTTAACGACCCGGGATAAGCCTCCACAGCCCTTGCCTCATCCCCTTCTCCTCCACCCTGAGCGTTTACCTCCTTTGAAACCTCCTAATCGCCGCAACTCATTTTGGGATTTAGAGGGCTCGGCGGGTGACAGCACAAGTACAGCCCAGGTGGCCTGGCGGAGGGGCACCGAGCCCGCAGCCAAGGGCCAAGCTCTGCCGCGGACCCCCGGGGCTCCCCTGCTCATGCCACCGGGCCCCTGGGTCACCCCTGCCGATGGCTCAGCCCACCATCCCTTCGCTCGGCTCTGCTGGAGTGGCCGAGAGCTTGGCCTCTGAAGCCAGCCTGTCCTGGGCTCACTGCCACCTCTTGGCAGCCATGAAACCTTGGACAAGTGTCTTTCCCTGCCTGGGGCTCAGCTTCCTCACCTTGGGGCCACAGAGACCAGGTGACACCGGTCAGTGCCCAGTTCCGGGTCCCACTGCAGGAGGGGCAGTAGTCGTTCCCTCTTGCAGGGGAGGGAGGCCAGCGGCCTGCCCCCACGTGGCCTCCGAGCGCAGCCCTGAGCAGGGGCGGCCGGCCAGGTGTGCCCGCCATCGCAGCCTGCCACGTCTTAATGACTCTTCCGCTTTGTACCCCAAATCCACCTTCCCGCACAGAAACCCACAGAAACCCTGCGGAGCAAGAGAGTCCGCAGGAGACAATGGCATTTAAACACCTGCCTGTACCTGGGGGTGGAGGGGGGGCTCGACTTCAAAGCCGCTGGAAACAAAAGGAGGGAGAAACGACACCAGCCAATAACAGCCAGCCTTCTAAAAATCCCAAAATGAGTTACGGGGATTAGGAGCTGCCAAAGAACCCAGAGCCTCAGGGTGGAGGAGGAGGCCAGCAGAGGCTTCTCCAAGTGGTTGTTATTAATTAGAACTTCCCCCTGTCTGCCTGCCGCCCAGCCCCGGCTGGTGTCAAGACTGGCCTCAGGCAGCAGCCTGTCCCCGCTGCAGCCTGGAAGGGCTGTCCGATGTGATTCCTGAGATATAAATGTCTGGAGCAGATCAGCAAAGTTTTAGGAAAGGGCCAGGTGGAATTCTGGATCTGTGGGCCACACAGACTCTGCTGAAACCACTCAGCTCCTGGGAGCGCGGAGGCAGCCCCAGACAACGTGTAAGCGAATCAGCAGGGCTGTGCCCTGAAAGCTATGCGTGGACCCTGACATGCCTACGCTTTTCACGTGTCATGAAAGAGTGTTATTTAAAGACAAATTTCTCCAACCATTTTAATAAGCAAAACCTAGTCTTAGCCCACAGGATGAACAAAAACGGGTGATGGGCCCGATGTGGGGGCCATGTTACACGTGAGGGCGGGGCTGGGGGTCAGAAGACCTGGGTTCCAGCTCTGTGACAACAGGTAAGGCACAGACACTCAGTCTCCTCACCCGTAAAAGGGAACCCACTCACACTGCGCGCTAACGTCACCCCCGGCCCCTGCACGTGTGGGCTGGGCACGCGGCCGTCCGGGAGCCCTCCCGGTGAATCCGCCTCACGTGGGTGCTGCCCAGGCCTGGGGCCGAGCCCTTGGCCTAGCGGCCTGTCCCTTGCTTGAGGCGGCTCGTGCAGCAGCTCCGGGTCCTGCAGCAGCTCCGGGTCCTGCCTGGAGACAGCCTGACCTGGGGCCAAACCCGACGAGGCCACTTCCTGTTGTGTAACTTTGTGCAAGCCCCTTCCACTCTGAGCCTCAGTTTCCTCATCTGTAAAAGGAGCTGACTGCAGCTCTCCTAGGGAAGTCGGGAGGACCCCCCGGGACAGTCTGTGTCCCCGCACAGTGCCCAGCACTGGCACGTGCTGAATAAAGGCCGATTGCCCTGCGGGGGACACATGATGCATCCTTGGAGTCAGAGATGGCAGGTGGCAGGAGCAGTGGACACCCTGGGGGGACCGGCACCCTTCCCTTCACACCCTGTGAACAGGGCGGAAGCTGGGATCCCCCCGGCTCCCCTGTCCCCTGTCCCCACTTGACCTCCTTCAGCTGGCTTGTTTCAGGCCGCGGACGTGGGCAGGACGGGACCGGAGAAAGCGGCCGTTGGCCAGGGAGGGGAGGCGGCCGCCGCGGGGACTACGCACCGGTGTACACCAGCTCCGCGAATTTCAAGCCCAGGCCTTGTTTGATTTTGCGCACTTCCCGATCCATGGTGAAGGCCTCGATGTCTAAATGAGCGTGGTAAAGGACCGTCCCTGCTGGGGTCTCGTAGATACCTAGCCATTTTTCCAGGCAGGGGGAAAAGGAGAAAAAAGAGAGAAACGCATGAAACCTAAACTGTCAGCAAATGACAAAAAAAAAAAAAAAAAAATAATGACTCGTCTGACAGGAGACAAGCCAGTCGGACCCATTCACTCCCAGCTTGCTGCAAAATGCATCTGTCATTATGTTCATGCTGCGGCCACGACAGTCCACTCTGCGGCTTGCGGAGAAAATGTCTGGATGCCCCCCTTTGAAGAGGCCCGCAGACGCGGGAAAATGACAGGGTTCGGCGCCGCTCCCCCTCCTTCCCAACGCGCGCCCACCGGCCCGCGGCTGAAAACCTGTAATTAAACCAACGACGGTGGAGCCCGGGCCCCAAATACCCCTTCCGCCCTTCCTCCGGGGAGCCTGGGGAGGGGATGGCTTTGCACACGCGTGTCCACGTGTGCGCACATGCAGGCCGCTTTCAGCCAGGGGCTCCTCTGTGGCCGTGTCCCTGCAGAGCCGTGCTGACCTCTGATGGGGACAGCTTGCGATCCCTTGCGCTGACCCTGCTGCTGCACAGGTTGGGGAACTGAGGCCTGAAAAGGGACGTGCCCAATGGGGAGCTGGGGACTGAGCCTGGGCCCCGAGCCCTTGACCAGGGCTGTCTGCCACGCTGGGGGTCAGCTGCTGGTGGGGACGCAAGCCCACCGTCTAGCGAAGGACCCTTCTGTCGTCACCTCAGGCTCAGTAGCTCCATTTACTAAACAACCTGCCTGGAGCAGGTGGGAAGAAGCAGACCTGGGAGGATGTCCGACTAGCGGTGGCGCCATGTAGCACGTGAGGACACCGAGGCACCAGGCGGCAGGACTGTCCCCCCGCATGCGGCCAGGCCTCTCAAATAAAGTTCAGGTGAGCGGGTACAGCTGACCTTGGACAAACTGCCCTGGGTTCACGGTGCCTGCGGAGGAGGGGCAATCACTGCGCCCACCCCACGAATGCTACCCCGGAAGGGGCGTTTCCCCACCGCGTCCTGTTACAGCATTAAAGGGGCCGCTTCTCAGTGATCCTGACAACTCACCACCGTCGCCTTTCCAAACTGGCTGCTTTATATAAAACGGAAAGGATTTGCACACCCTTGTTTACAAGCAGCATTACTCACAACAGCCAAAAGGTGGAAGCCACCACAGTGTTGATCTGTGGATGACGGGCAAACAAAGTGTGGCCCAGCCACGCAGCGGAATGCTATTCAGCAACAAAAAGGCGGGACGTTCTGACACCTGTGCAACATGGGTGAGGCCATGAAAGAAGCCCGTCGCAGAAGGAAAACAAGTGCGCGATTCCACATAAGTGAGATCCCTAGGAGTCAAATTCAGAGAGAGAAAAGCGGGTGCTGGTTGTCGGGGACTGAGGAGTTGGTGTGTGAAGGGGGCAGAGCTTCAGTTCAGGCAGATGAGAAAGTTCTGGAGGCAGACAGAGCTGATGGCGGCACAACAGTGTGAATGTGCCGAGCGTCCCTGGACTCAACACTTAAAACTGATTAACTTCGTAAACTTAATGTTACGTGTATTTTACTGTAATTAAAAAATGCCGAAACCATAAAAGAGATTGTTTTCCACTCTGAAATCCGAAGGGCACATGGGCGGAGTCGCTGTGATTAGCCACACATCCCACTCCCCTACTCCGCCCCGACTGCTCCTCCAGTCCTTGATCTGAAAGCCTGGGAATCACAGAAACGTCTGAGCTCCAAGGCAAGTCCCTTTAGGACGGTCCTGGCACCGTGTTCTCCTAACTGTTAGCTGCAACCCCATGTTCAAACACAGGGCACCACCACCAAGCGGCTCCCAGTGGCCCTAGGGCACCAAGAAAGGCCCTCCCGTTTGGCAGCCTGTTTGCAAGAACAGGCGTGTGCAGAATGTTTGGAAGGATCTGCCTCCCAAATGCCAAAGATCACCGCGGTGTTAGAGGGGTAAGCGTTCCATGATCCCAGGAACTTTATCACCAAGAACAGGGCGATTTCTCAAAAGTCGCCTAAAGCAAGATAATGACAAAGGCCAACTGGTCTTCTCATCCAGGCACAAACTAGGAACTCGATATTCATTGGTTGGAAACAGCTTTCTCATTATTAGTTTTGCCATCTTTTGGAAAATGCCAGAAACTTTCAAAGCCCGCCCTCACCTCGGCCAAGGCTGTTACAACATGCTACCCCCGGCAGGCCAGGGGCGGGGGGCTCACTCTCCATCCCTGGGGAGGCCGGCAGCCTGCGTTTCTGCCCTTGGCTGGGCCAGCTCTGGGGCATGGCACACGCTGTGTTTGCAGGGCCGGGGACCAGAAGTCCCACACCACTTACCCCTTTACAGAGAGGGCTCAGCTTTGCTGGGTGACCCGGGCCTGCTTGGCCCTCATCAGACCCAGGCAACCCATCTGGAAAACGACAAGGTTGCAATTGTCCGCTGCTCTTCCCGCTAACGTCCGCCTGCCTGAAGGTGAGTACCCAGACGCACTGTCCTCCTGCCCCGGGAGTGGCGTGCATGCTGATGGCTTTGTTTCTAGGACGCTGTAGCCAGCTCTCCGGCATCACCTCCCAAAAGGGCAGAGGGGGAACACGGCTGGCGGTGTGCAGGGTTCGAGGAAGACATTGAGGCTTTCCACTTGCCCAAGGGCTCTCCACTGCAGGCGCATCATAGCCGCTTCCCCGCAAAAGGGCAGCGCCACCCGCTCCCGCGCCCTCAGAGCCAGCAGCAGAGAAGCCGTGGCCGCAGACACACCAGCCCAAGGAAGAGCCCTGCGCGCACCTTCTCGGAAGAAGGTGCGGAAGTTCATGGTGACCGATCAGGAAGCTTGGTTTCAGGTTGCTGCCGGGGGTGGGGTGGGGGGTGTGTGTGTGTGGGGTGTGTGTGTGTGTGTGTGTGTGTGTGTGTGTGTGTGTACATGTGCGCAAGTGCACGCGCATTTTAAGATCTCCCTTTGGGGTGAGGGCAGATGATTTCTGTGTATTTCTGCTAGAAAAAAAAATGACTTTAGAAAAAGCTGGTGACAGAAACCTGATGCTAAAAGACTATGGATTTGGGGCTTTTGACAGTCGGCATACAAACCACTGAGCAAAAAGGGGGAGGAAATGACAGCTGAGTCTCAGAGTGGCTGTGGAAGAGACAACAGACGTCGCCAGAGTGACACACACAGCGGCTCCCAGTGTCTATTTTCATCGTCCCATGTTTACAGGAGGAAGACGGAGGTGTCAGCAGTTCTCTGTGGAGCGGCTTCAATCACACCATAATTACTGCCGGGGGCGGGGTGGGGGCGCAAGGAGCTGGGGGGCCAGGGCTGGGGGAGAGTGGACGGAGGAGGAAGAGGTGGGGACCAAAGCAGCTGCTGCCACTTAAATTCTCGTCTGGTCCTGAGGCTGCCAGGTTAGCCCGATTGAGCAATTTGGCAGAAAGGAGTGGGATGGGAACTCAGCCGGAGGTCGGGGTGGGGGTGGGGGTGGGGGTGTGGTGAGGGTGAGGGCACCTGGACCCCAGGCTCCAGTCCTTTGGGAAAGCAGTATCCAGAGGGAGGGATTTGGAGACCCCAGGGGAAGGGAGTTTGGCTGGAGCCCAAGGGCATCTCTGTTAGGTACCAGGGCCAAGGAGAGAGGCGGTTGCCATGGCGACAGGGAGGCAAGTGATAGGGGGATTCTAACCATCCTCTCTGCTCCTGGTGTCCCCCAGGCCCACCCTGGCCATCCCAGGCCTCTGGGAGGGCAAGAGCCTTTGCTTTACAGGACTCCCTCCACTTCCCACCTGGAAGGTTCTATCTGTGCAAAGCTTCTGGTGGGTGGGCAGGCGGGTAAGTGGGCAGGCAGTCCTTGTTCCTTCTTGGCCAAAAGTAGAGGAGTAATGAGGAAGTGAGAGGAAAGGAGAGGAGGAGAGGTGGGTAGGGTGGAGGGAGAAGGGAGAAGAGTGGAAGGGAAAGGGCAGAGGGAAGAGAAAGCGGCAGGGAGGAAGAGGAGGAGGAGGCAGCAGAGAAGCATGGCAGCAGGTGGGGGGGAGGCCCCGGGGGGGGGGGGCAGGCTGGGAGGGGAGCGAAGGTGAGCGAAGGACAAGGACGGAGCTGGCTCCTCCTCCCTTCCCCTGCCGGCTGTGCCCCCCTTCTCCTCCCCACTGATTTCATTTACTTCACTTAATTAGCCCCCCTCCAGAGTTAAAAAGATAATGTGGTAATGACGATGTGAACAGCCACAATGCAGCGAAAGCTACTCCATCTGCGGTTTCCCCAGCCCCCTGCCCCTCTGACCTCATGGCCCCTAGTGCCACGGAGCCGGGCAGCCCAGGGCCACCCCAGACCCCCGGTGCTAGCACTGCCCAACCCCCTAACCCCCAATCCCTGAAACGAAACAAAACAAAACGCGCCCTTAAAGAATTTCAATTATGAGCTTTGTAAAATCAATACAAATGACATTTTCTCCTTGTACACCAAGATAGGGACAATAGTCTTCCTGCTCTGCCCTCAATGTAATTGGCAATTAACAGCTTCTCCCATTACTGCAGGCTTAATAAAAACCTCGCCGTGGGGGAATCCACATGTCCCGGTTTATTGCTGGGCTCTTTCTTTCTCACCAGGAACCGCTGGGAACGGAGAGAGAAAAACACGATATCCCCCGAAACTAGGAAGCAACTTCCTTCTCCCTCTCCACCAACCCAAGTAAGAAAAAGAGGTGAGTCAGAGCTTCCCGAGGGAGATGACGCCGCCGCCCAAGACACCATTGCCTGGGCTGCCCACCTCTGACAGCTGGGTCCCAGAGAGGGACAGCAGCTTGCCCAGGGTCACACAGCAAGCTCTTGGGGTCAGCCCCTCACCGTTTCCCCCAAAGACGGTACAGCTCCGGCGGAATTCTGTGCTTTTTGGGTCAGCCCCAGGGGCGCTCTCGCACTACGTGGTGGGTGGTGGTACCAAAGGAGTCAGAGCTTCCTGCCAGTCTCACAGCTTGGACCTTCGTGGGGGATGGCACCCCCAGTTCTGGGGGAAGGTGGAGCCTACCACTCAGGCACAGCACCTCCTGTGGGCCACGAGACCTCCATATTTGACCCGCACCCAACCTGTTGCACAGGCGAAGCAGCGGAGGCTCAGGGAAGCTCAGTTGCTTTCCCCACGGTGATGAGGCCAGGATGGGGTATGCGAGCCGGGCATGGAAGCCTGGACCCTCTGCGCCAGCCGCCCCCGGGTCTCCAGGGGCTCGATTCCCATCGGACCCTACCCACCACCCAGCTGGCCCTCTGGGGCACCTCTTCCCTTCCCCCCACTCCCAGCGCACCTGCTCTGGTCCCCATTCTACCAGTGGAAGCCTGGTCTCCTGCCACCTCCTCCTCCAGGATGTCCTCCCAGGACAGCCCGGGCCAGGCCTTTATCACCACCTCCTTCACCTCAAGTTTGCTTGGCGTTCCCTGCCCAGCGGGGCACCGTTCCGCGCGTGGCCTCGGGCCAGTCCTTCTCTTTCCAATACGAAATTAGCTGCCAATCCCAATGACTGGTAGCGACTGTGTGAAGCACTGAGACACATGCACAACCAATCAGAGCTGCCTGCCAAGGGCCTGGGGGGCAGGACGACATGTGCCTCAGGGGACACCTGTGAGCCCCGCACACAGCTCCCAGAGGGCACAGGGGCCTGGTCCTCGCGGCACCCTCCTGGCCACAGCCATCAACGGGCCTCCTCCACCGCCCCAGCTCCCCCTGCGACACCCGGCCTGGACCCCGGTGGGGCCGCACTCCAGGCTTAAGCTCTTAGCCTCTCTGGATCTGGGGTGTCCATCCTAGTCCTCCCACCGATGTGCCTGGGACTTTCTCCGTCTCTTGAATGAGGGTGCCGGTCGCTGGCTCCCCAAGGTCCCTCCCAGACCTGCCTTGGACGATTTACATTGTGCAGGCTCCCAAGGGCAGACTCAGACAAAAGCACGTTTAATCTCATGGTAACGCAGGTGAGGAGACAAAGGTGAGAGAGGACGAAAGGCAGCAGCGAGTGGGTGACATTGCCCTCACCACGGCCTTCCGAGAGCTTCAGTGAGGTAGCTTCCAAGACAGCCCAGCCGGGCAGCCCCTGATTCCCCTCTGCCTCCCCACCCCCACTGCCTGGAGAGAAACCCAAACAACTCGGGGCCCTCACGGTGGACTCCCACCCCCACGCCCATCATGGCCCTTGCGGAGACAGGCCCCGGACTGACGGGTCCAAGGTCACAGGGCCAGGCAGGCGAACCTAGGGTACGGCCCGGCACCCTGCCTCCCGCCTCAGCGCCCTCTTCCGGCGGCTGAAACCTGGCCGCCGGCTTGCTCGTCGGATTTTAGAATCTTTGTAAAACGCCTTAAAGGGCAAAGACCATGCTGAGACCTTGGCCTGGGTTTATTCGGTTGTCATCTTTTTGAATTGACCCTAAGCAAAGCGATAGGAACACCTGCCAAAATGGGGGCTCCAACCCCGCCAGCGGTATTTTAAAAATTCAAGAGCCCCACTCAAGGGCTTTAGCTGCTGAAAGCTTGCCCCTTCCGCTTAGAGCTCCCACAGCGTGGCCTATCACAGACCCTCAGGGCGCTGAGATCCCCTTGTGTGGATGGGGAAACTGAGCCCTTAAGGGGCAGGCGTGGTTGAGATGACTCGGTGAGTGACTCGGGGAATCGCAGGGCTCTGATACTGAGAGAAGAAAGAGGTGCCTGCTTTGGAAGGGACCAACCTCCCCTCCCCTCCTGGCTTGGCCAGAGGCAGGTACAGGACGGGCAGCCGAGCCAAGGGGGGAGCCCTGGCCTAGAAAAAGCCCCCGCCCTGAAAAAGTCAGGCCATGCCTGGCCCTGGGACAGGCCCTCAGGCCCTGGCCGCTGGCAGCGCCTGTGCAGCCCACAGCGCTCGCCCCTGGTGGGATCCGTGCCCCCCACCAGGCCAGCCAGCCTCCTCAGTTCAGGCTTAATGGCCACAAAACAACCCTGCTCCGTTCACAAGACGGCCTGGCCTCCACTCTCCTCACAAGCTCTCCCCGCCCCGGGCGCAGCTCTCCTCACAAAACGCCCTTCATCCCCACTTCGCAGGGGGGAAACTGCGTCTGGCGTGGGTGAAAGGGCTTGCCCCAAGTCACCAAGGTAGCGCGCGAGTTGCGATGCCCGAATGGGGCGGAGACCGCCGGGGCGCCGGGTGCCGAGGTGCACCCACAGGGCGGCAAGCAGACCCACCTCGAGACTTCATCCCGATGAAGCGGTTCTCCACGATGTCGATGCGGCCCACGCCATGCTTGCCCCTGTGGGGAGAGCGGGTCCCTCAGAGCCGGGTGCTGCCCGCCACGGGCGTGGCCTCAGGTGCCACCCACCCAGCTGCCGCAGCTGGGGCACACCTGGGCTGTGCCCGCCCCAGAGCCACATGTGGGTGTCAGGCACTGTCTCAGGTGTCCTCGGGCTTAAGGACATCTGACTCAGGTCCCCTGGTTCAACCACCCATTGCACAAGTGGGGAAACGGAGGCCCAGACAAGGAAGAGATGGCTTGGGCCACACAGCGGGTTTAATTTGCAGCTCCCGTTACATCTGTCATGGGTCTTGAGTAGCATCAGCCCTCACAACTGTGATTCTCCCTTCTGTCCTGGTCTCAGGCCCAGCCCTGAGCTTGGGAGCCCCGGATAGCCTGTTCCAAGGGGGCAGTAGCCTCCCTGGGGTTGTTACCTTCCCAGATGGAGGGCCACCAGGACTCAAACCGCAGACACCCCCGGGCTGGGCCAGGGATGCTCGGAGGACATGGCCCGACCTCCCTGGCCCCTAAGCCTGACCGTCAGCCGCAGGGGCCAGGCCAGCGCTGGCCAGACAGCGGCTTCCCGGAGGGGGATGGGGGGTGGGGCGGGGCTGAGACACTCACGCAACTTCATTCAGGTAAGTGAAGAGCTCCAAGGACGTGCGGTGGGTGGTGCCATCCTTGACGTTGGTCACCTTCACAGGGACCCCTGAGGGGGGAGGACAGGGCAGTGGGCCCCTGGGCTGGTGCTCAGCGGAGGAGCCCGCGCCTGCCACCCGCCCGCTCCCTCCGCCCGCAACGCCTTAAATGGATGTGACAGATATGGACTCCAAATGACTCCTTGAAAAGCCCTGTGCAGGTTGAGGCCTGCAGGGGGGGAGAGACGGGGCGCGAAAGCCCCCCAGAATGAAAGGGGAAACGCAATAAAAACGTGCCCCCCCACCCTCCCCATTCTCTCTGCCCCTTTTGCATTTAGGGGCTGTGAAATTGGAACCAGGCCCTGAACTAATTGAATTTCACGCTCCACCATTGTCTTACGCCGGGAGCACCTTCTGTCCCACCAGTTACCCGGGGGCCGCCGGGCCGAGGTGCGGCCGAGCGCGCACACACACACTCACACACACACAGCCCCTGTGTGTCTGTCAGGCGGACCCCCGCGCCCCGGCCCCGCACCCCGGCCCCGCACGCAGCCGTCCCTCCGATGGGTGGGGGTGCAGCGGTGCCCGCTCCCGCAGGCTGGGGGTCGGAGGCGCCCTAAGTCCTGAGAAGTCGGGGCTGGGGTGGCAGGAGGGCAGGAGGGAGCCAGCCGCGCGGGGAGGAATGGACCCCGTCGAGGGGGGTGGGGCGGGGGCAGGGGGTGGGTTCGGGGTTGACTTTGAATAGCAAGGGGCACTTTCTCGAGCGGTGTGAAATGAGCAATAAATGTATTAGGGGACTAACAAGAGAGCTGTAACAGTGACAAAGAAAGGCTGTTCAAAGTTGGCGGCTAATCCCCCACCCATCTGCCCCGCTCATTACCATGATCGGTGCCAATCAGGGCTCAATAGCGCCTTTCGAGTCTTTATTAGGCAGGCGCCGCTTGGAGGGGCTTCGCTCAAGGCGCTGTCAGCCTCCCCATTCTTCACCCCCATTTCCAGGGGTTTTATAACTTGGTTGTAAATTGCTATTAAATGTAAGTCTGCCCAATAATGAACCTTAAGCCCCTCTTGCCACCCCCCGCCTCTCCCCTGCCCCTTTCTCTCCCTGCCCCGTCCCTTTGTCCCCGCCTTCGCCCGGCCGCGGGCGGGGCCGGCCCCAGAAAGGGGCTGACATTGTTGGGGCTGCCGCGGAGAAAGCCTCTTAGCCTTTAAAATAGTTAATAATTAGATTAAAACTTCAAATAAATTAACTAGCGGATGAATGGGGACTGGCCAGGGAGGGTTCCTCCCGTCTATTTTTTTCCAGACAGTCCCCAAATCACTCAAATGGGTCACGTTCCCCCTCCGGCTCCCTCTCACGCTCACGGCTCTCCCGAGCTCCTGGGGGGCCCTTGGCGGGGGCCTACCTGAGTCCGTCCCACCGTGTCCTCAGAGATGATGCCCCAACAGGCCCCACGCCCGTGAGCCAGGTCTGGGACAGGCCGAGGGGACTAAGCAGGACCTAGCGCTCTAGCCGCCTGCAGGGGCCTTAGACCGAGGGCTCTCAAGGCGCCCCGTGGCATGGAATTCGGGCGTTTGACCAGGTGGGGGATGATGACAACGTCCACTGTCTCAGCAAGGAAGAGGTGGACAGTTAAAGTTTGAGCAGCCTCTGTGCCCTCCTGCCCCCTCTCGGGGCCTCAAGCTCCTGCCCAGCACCGCCTCCTCCAGGAAGCCTCCCTGAGCCTTGCCGCTTCCCGGACGGTCCTCTCCTCGCACACCCCGGGCCTTTGCCCTGAGCCCCACCCCGCTCCTCCCATCTCCAGGTACCCCTGCCTCCCCATCATCCCCCAGGGCAGGCGGGGGCTCTGGTGCCAGGCTTGAGGCTGGTCCCCAGGCCGGGCTAGGCCACCAAACGCTTCTTGTTGATAGCAGTGAGGATCAGGACTCGGGCAAGAGGGGGGTTTGCACCCCGGGATGGGGTGAGAGGTGAAGGTCAAGCAGCTACCGGAAGACTAGCTGAGGCTTTCGCTCCAGGGTCCACGAGACCCCTGAGGCCAGCTCTCTACGTGGAATGACTTCCCCAAAGGGTCGAAACAGCGGGCAAGGGGCGGCTGGGACTGGGACACCCTCACTCGGAACCTAGTGCCCTTGAACTGGTGGGTGGTGGCCGAGGGTGCATTCCTCTGGAGGCTGGGTCTTGCTGTCCGGCAGGAGGGTGAGGCTGGGAACCCTCGAAGCTCCTGCCTGAACTCTGACTTCCAGAAATGCAAGCGGGGCTCGTGCACAGGTCTCCGGGCTGGGAAACAGAGCCAGAGCGCTAGGCCCACCTGCTCGGGTCCTGACGGGCGGCCACCTACCTTTCTTGAACTCAATCTCTAGGATGTCAGGGCTGTTGGGACCTTTGGCTGGGTCCTGAGTCTTTGTGTAGAGGCCGGGAGGTGCATGGTTCTGACGAAAGACAGAAAGATGTTGGTGACTGGGGTGCTCAGAGCCACGCCACGCATGCTGGCCCCCGGACACCCTGCACCCCATCTCCTGCGGAGGTCTGCACCCCTCTCCAGCACCAGGGGGCTGTTGGCTCTTGCCGCCCACCCCCCCCAAGCAGAGTCCAGCAGGCTTCCCAGCCCCCAGCCTGGAGCCTCCCCGATTGCCAGGGGCCTGGGAAACAAAGGGCTCAAGAAATCAGACAATTTTTCCCCTCAACTTGATCTCATCTTTTTCTTCGACGCCCCCACAGCTGGAGGTAGAATAGCAGGAGAGGAGCAAGTCAGGCAGGAAAAGTGCGACTCTGGAGGCGCGAGGCGGCATTGGCGGGCTGCCCGGGAGCGGGCGCGCACGCTCTCGCAGACGCCCGGGATTGGGGCTTATTCTGCACTGACCGCAAAGCTAATGACTGCGCGTGACCCCAGCAGGTGCTCCAGCGAGCCGAGCCGTCCCCGGGGTCCCCGAGGTTAATACTCATAGGGAGAAAAGAGAAGAGCAAAGCAAAAACCCATTTGAAAACACATCAACCTTTATGTATATTTTTTCTTGGGCGTGTTGCAAAAGCAATGGAGGGAGGCTGGCTGCCTGGAGCTCTCAAAATCCCCTCCTGGCTCCGAGGCCCTGGCTCCCCGCCTAGGGGCCCCCACCCCCGGCTTTGGCTTGGACCCCTGCCACCGCGGAGACAGGGCCTCCAGGGCCTGGCTGCTCACGTCCCTCCTGTGGGCGCCCCGGGCCCAGCTGTTGTCCACCTGCCGACATCCTGGGAAGCGAGGTCCCTAAGTCTGTGCTTTTAAAACCCAGCGAACATTCATACGCCACTTTCCATATACAGTTTCTTTGAGTTCCCAGCAGCCCCATTTGGTAAGACAGTTAAGTGCTGTTACCTCGTCTACAGATGAAGAGATAGAGGCTGAGGGTGAGGGGCCGTGGCCGCAGCCAGGAGTCCTGTGAGGACGCAGACCACCTGGACCATGAGGTCCTCAACAAGTATGGGCTGGAAGGTGGCCCCCCGAGCCAGGGGTCAGGGCCTCAGGCTGTGCGGCCTTGGGCAAGCCACCTCCCCGCTTTGAGCTTCAGTTTCCTCATGTAGGAAGTGGAAGAAATGATACCTGCCTTTGGTTATCTGACAATTTCAGTGTAGAGATAGTCTCTTCTGGACGTGAAAATCACCCACGAAAATGCCAGAAAGGCCTGGTGCAAGCGGAGCCCTGCTCTGCAGGTCGGGGGCGGGGGGGGCAGCTGGAGCGGACACCCAGTGCTGCCCCCTCCAGGGCAGCTGGGCCACCAGCGGCACCTGCGGCCACTTGGCCTGTTGGTTTTGGGTAAGGGCGACCGGCCATCCCAGCTCTCACACCCCGAGAAGGTCCTCCATCCTGGCACATGGGGACAGCCGATCCTCCTGGCTCTCCTCACCAGCCCAGCCGGGGACTGCACTTGGAGGCCCTAGCACCTCGGAAGTGCCATGTGGCTTGTGGCCCACCGCATCCCTTAACTGTGTCTATTTGCGAGGTAGGAACAAGGACTGAGAACCGACCTCCAAGACAAACTCAAGGAGGAGGAGGGCCCTAAGGACCCCCAGCCTGACACCTCCATGGACCAGACAGAAAACCAAGGACAAAGGAGTGGCTTGTCCAGATCAGACTGCCTGACCCACTGATGCAAGGGCCAGTCCCGTGGGGCCTGGACTCTGCCCAGCGCTCTCTCCATTGCCCCCATAACCTGCGTTGTTCAGGAACCCGCGGGCTGAGAAACAGCCTGAGGGATGTGGACAGAGAGAGCCCGCAAGGTCAGCTATGGGGATGGGCACGGGGGGTTCCAGAGAAATGCTCCCCAGCCCCGCCGCGCCCCACCAACCCCCTCAGTCCCTGGCCATGCACAGGCCTGACGGCCACCTTCAGCCAGAAGGCAAAGTGAACCGGAGCTCGGGACGCCAGGTGACCCACACAACGAGGCAGCCCCTTCTCACCTGCCGGGCTCCTCACTGGCGCCCCAGCCCAGGCCCGGCCCCCCCCACCCCCGCCCGCCACCTTCCCACCCCCACGGGCGCGCTGCGCCCGCCCCTCCCTCAGCAACCTAGCGCTGTCACTTTCTCCCGCCACACTTCTTAATGGGGCCCCAAACAGGATGGGGACAGGACAGCGGAGGCGGAGGCCCGAAGGAGAGCATCCCAGCCCTCAACAGCGGAGGTAGGAGGCCACTGTCAGCGGCTCCCGACACCCCGACGGCGTCAATTAAATAAAATTTAACTAAATAGAAATGAAGCGACATTTGCTTTGCATTCCGGGGTGGCTCACGCCGGCCTTTTTTTACTCCGCCTCCTAAAAGCCCAGTTCAAATGACAAATAGTTTGTTGCTGAGTATCAATACCATCTATTTATCCATCCCAGCGGGAGGACTCACTTCCAATGTCATCTGGGGGTGGGGGTTGGGGGGATGGAAGGGAGTGAAGAAAAGAGAGAGAGAGAGAGAGAGAGAGTGGGCTGGGGTGGGTGGGGGGAGCGGGAAAGAAAGCACGAAACAGGCTGAGGAGGAGAAATTGGAAGCAAATGGCCCATGAACTGAACCATGATGTAGAGGCATGATCGATGCTGCGGATGGTTTATTCATCCGTCAGATATGGCGGCCGGCGCTGAATGAACTCTTTCACTGTGGGCCCTATGAAGTTAAAGCAAGTAAATTTCTATCTTTCTTCGCATTAGCTGCCTCATTGCCCCTCAATCAGCCCTCACGGAGGCAGAAAATGGCTCCACCATCTGCCTTCAAACACTCCCTTCGACAGGTCTTCTAGGGCTTTTTTGGGAGCGGGGGAGGGGGCGCCAGTTCCCTTGAGCTCTGTCCCCCCCCACCCCCCCGGCGGGGGCCGCGGCCACTCGGGCGGGTGCCACATTTCTCCCAGGCCCTGAACTGCTGCCAACTGATTTCGGGGATCTGAGGACAACCACCCCCCACGCACACCAGATCCGGAGGTGCCAAGGAGGACATGGCACACAGCCTGGAGGAGCCCCCGGCCAGCGCAGCCCCTCACCCTGCAGAGGGCAGGCCCAGCATGGCTGGCCGTGGGTTCCTGGGCCGGCCCACGCTTCTCTGCGGGAAGGAGGCCTTCCCCTGGACTCTCGCCCAGCACAGGCTTCCTCCCAGAGGTGCCGGGCTGGCCTGGGGAGGGCGGGGGGGCCCCCAGCTCCGTGCTCCAGGCCTTGTCCGTGCCACCATGTATGCGTTCGAGGGCTTAGTGAAGAGGTGAGGGGAAGGTGCTGTGGTTTCCCACTGTGTGCGAGAGCCATTGGAGGCTCAGAGAGGCTGAGTAACTTGCCCAAGGCTGCAGAGCAATAGAAGCAGACTCAGGATTCAGACCCCGGTTTCTGACCTCCGGGACCCGAGCGTTAACCTTCCCACCTTGACTGGGTGGCAGAGTCCTTAAAATGACGCTGTAGAACTTCCTTACCCATCCCCTGTCCTCATCAGACAGGAGGCCTAGGAGGCAGAGGGCTTATCCCAGCAACTCAGGGACCTGCACCCACCGCCGCTCTGTGGCCGGCTCGCTCCCCCGTCCTGAGGTGAGAGCCCACAGGCTGCTTGGAGGGGGCCGGTGCGGGGGCTTCCCGGCGCGCCTGGGCCCTGCAGGCTGGGGGACACCCCGCCTTGAAGCTGCTCAGCCTCCCCTGCCCCCTTTGGCGCTGAGTGACTGGCTAATTAGGGGTGGCTGGCCTGAGTGTCTCGGGGTCAGCGGAGCATGAACTGGAAAAACCTGTGGCCAGCAGGCAGCAGCCTCATGGGGCCATCAGCCCCCGGGGGGCAAGGGTGCGGCCGTCTTGAGTGACACAGGCTGAGGGGAGAGGGAGGTGGGGATGGGTCGTGGGGAGTCGGGGAGCCACTGGGCCAGAAGGCCAGCGCCTGCAATGGGGTGACCTGGGCACCAGCCACGCTCCCTTGCGGGGCTCCGGCTCCCTCGCCCATAAAATTAGGGTGCTCAAGGCCAGGAACCAAACAAAGCAAGCCAGGAAAACGCTCCAGAAATACCACTGGCACATGCTGTGCCATCACGGCTCAGGCCAAGGGGCCCGGTCCCTGCAAGGCGCCGAGCTGGGATCCCCGGCAGGGGTCCCGCTCGCCCCACCCTCGCCCCACCCACCTGGGCAGCCTCCCCTCCAGCTGGGCTCCTTGGATGCCCCGGGCCCAGCTGCCCAAGCACCCCTGCCCCCACCGCGCAGCACACGCCTTCCCTAACCTCAGGCAAGCAGCCCGCCCCACCCCCAGACTAGCCACCGGGTGTGGGGCTGAGCTGGGGCACGGAGGCGCATTCCCTCAGGGACAAAGAGATTTTTCTCTTCCCAGGATAGATTTCACCCTGCCTCCCCCAGCTCCCACGGTGGGCAGGGGGAGACACAAAGGGAAACCCCCAGGGAGAGAAATCCTAAACTTCAAATGGCTAAGGCCCAGCCGGGGAGGCTGGGGACAGGGATGGGGTGGCCCACTCTGCAGGCACAGGGCGCAAACCCAGACAAGTGGGCCCTGAGGCTCTAAACTAGCGCCCCCCCCCCGCGCCCCCATGATCGCAGTTGAGGCAGCAGGAGCCAGGGAGCTGGTGGGCACAGGCTGGGCCCACCCACAAGTGTCTCATCTGCCTAATTGTTTCTTTATTGTCGCACATTCACACTCTCTCTCTCTGTGCTGCCCTGAAATAGTTCCTTCCCCTATTCATCCAGCAGCAATTAGAAAAAGAGCACAGGATGGGGGGGGGGGTCCTTAAAACGAGCGCAGTGCGGGAGTGGGCAGGTGGGGGGGCCGGGTCGGGAGTGTCGGGAACGCAGGCAGGGCTCGGCCCCAGCCCCACGCCCGCCCCCCATGAAATTTCAAATTAGGCTACAAACACATCTGACAGCATGGGAGGAAACAGAAATTACCTTGGGGTTCTCCAGGATCCCAGCCTCGTAGCTGCAGAAGGAAGGGGGAAGACACTGATTATTAGGGGCGGGACAGACGGACCCAGCTGTACCTTGACACCCCCGACCCAGCAACACAAGTCTGGTCCGCCCTTTTCTCTGCCACAGCAACGGCTGCCAACAGTGCCTGGAACGTTCTGGGCCCACCAGTTGGCTGCGGGAGCTGCAGGTGGCAAGAAAGAGCCTGGGGCATAGCTCTGTCTTCTGGGGCACAGCCCCAGGGCTCCACATCTGGAGGCCTTCGCACATGCTGTTCCCTCTGCTTTCAGTGCTCTTCCCAGCACCCTGGTTGGTCCCCCCTCATCCTTGGACTTTTGATCTCAGGTGCCCTTCCTGAGAGAAGCCCTGCTACCCCAGCGGAGGCTGGGCGCCCGGCATCTCCCCCAGGCACACAGCAGAGCTGTAACCAGAGCTGTGGGTAAGTTGCATATGACGTGGTCCGTCCTCGCCTGAGGCCCCTGCTCGGTTGGAGCAGGGACCGCAAGTGTCCCATCGCCATTACCTCCTGGCCCAGCACAGGCAGGTGCCACAGGCAGACCTGTGGGTGCGCGGGTGTCCTCTCACCTGATGTGCATGAGGTTCTCGTCCATGCTCCAGGGGCTCTTGGGGGTGACCGGGATGGGGATCCCGTGTTGCTGCAGGCAGGAGGGGACAGAGCAGGCATGAGGCAGCTTGAAGTCGACGCAAGGGTCAGACCCAGCTGCCTCAGTTTTCTCTTTTTTTATCCTCCCCCGAGGGCATTTTTTTCATAGCTTTTAGAGAGAGAGGAAGGAAGAGAGGAAGGAGACAAAGGAACATCGGTGCGCGAGAGAAGCATCGATGGCTTGCCTCTCGCACGTGTCTGGACCAGCAGTCGCACGAGCCCCCACCCAGACTGGGGATCGAACCTGCAGCCCTTCAGGGGACAATGCTCTAACCAACTGAGCCACACCGGTCAGGTGCCTTGGTTTTCTCTGAAGGTCTCACACAGCCCCAGACTCTGGCCCCGCTGCAGGCGAGGCCCTGGGTCACCCCATCCGCTCCTCCCCACCGCGGGCTGCCCGGGGACACCGCGGGGCCTGTGCCAGGTGTGCCCATGCAGAAACCGCGAGCCCAGTGTGTGAGGCGTGGCTGAGTGGGCGCCAAGTACGGAGGTTCCTTCCGGAAGATTCTGGGCTTACACTTCGAGGGCCCGGAAGCACCTAGAGTGTGCCAGGCGCTGCGCGGGGGTGTCCCAGCACCACCCGACGCCCCCCTTGGCAACCCTGTGAGCTGGAATGGACCGAACTTCCGCTGGGGTCTCACCACGGCAGCAGTGCCCACCAGGGCTCTAGGCTGCGCCCGGCAAGGAGGGCCATGCCCGCCTCCAGCCCGGGCTCTTGTCCACGACCCCTCTCCCTGAAAAGGAGCGACCCCGGCGGATCCCCCGTCCTCCCACTGGCCCTGGCTGCGTTTTGCTTCCCAAACAGCCCAGTCCCTCCTTCAGGGAGACAGCCCAGCCCCACCAAGATGCCGGGCCTGAGACGCTGCCGGCGGTCGGCGCCCTCGCTCGGCCCTTTGGATGAAAGGCAGGGCTGGCTCCCCGGGTGGCCCCGTGCTCCCCGGCTGACACCAGGGGGGGACCCAGCCTGTGTAGGATGTCCTGGTCCCCCCTCGCACGCACACTGGCACAGAAGCCCGCCCAGAGGCCCCGCCTGGTCCCTTTACAGCAGTGAGACTGGACCTTCGCCTCCCGAGCGCCCTTTCGGCGCCTCGCCCCGGGGGTCCCACAGCCTGAGAGGTGGGGGCCCGCTGGGTCCCCCCAGTGTCTCCACCCACCTCCCCTGCGGGGGCTCTTCCTGGGCTCGGCTGGCACTCGCTGGAAGCAGGGACAGTTGCCCTCATCCCGACTTTAGGATTTCAAAATAAATGAGGCTAAAATGCTCCAGGGCTGGTTTTCACACTTTACTAGGAGACAGCCCACATCCGCTCCAGGATCCATGTGTTCTTCCTTTTAAACCTCATGAGCACATGAGAACACCTCCTTTAGAGGCTGTTCAGTGTTGGGGGGCCACTTATCCCCCCAAAGCTGCCTGGAGTTGAATCCAGATGCTCCTCCTGAGCGCTCTGCAGGTGGAGGGGGCCAGGCTGGGGGCCAGGCAAGGGGACCAGGGGCGGCAGGGCACCGCTGGGGCTCGTGGACTGGGGCCGAGGACCAGCAAGGGTCTGGAGCCTTCGCTCAGGGGTGGTTTGGAAACACTCCTGCCCCCTCTTCTCAGTGGGCCTCTGGCAGAGCAGCGGGAGAAGAAAGCGGGGGGAAGCCAGGATGTGCAGTGTGCATCCCCCCCGCCGGGGAAACACACACAAAGTCAAAAATAGCAACAAGCCTTTACCAAGGGGACTTCGGTTTCCCCTCCCCTCTCAGTCCTAAAGACCCCCCTTTTCTGCCCCTGCCCCCACCCCAGGAATCTCATGGCAATTAAAGACAAGAAATAAACCATCTTCCACGCGCGCACAGGACACTGGCCTGCTTTCCAGCACCGTGCCTTACATGCTGGCTTTACAAACAATAATGATGGTGACCACGATAAAGACGGGGTGATTCTGAGGGCTGTGCCCCTGGACGAGGGGCTTGGGGGAGCTGCGGAGCGGAGCGCACGCAAGCCTCGCGTGAGGCTCCTGCAGCACCTCCAGCCTTGGTGGTGTGCCGGCCGGGAGAGCGGCGGGGCTTTCAAAGCCCCCCGGAGCTCTGTCTAAGCCGCACCAGATCCTGCCTGGTGGTGAATCTGGGACAGAGCCTGGCTGCTGCTCAGTTATTCCGGTCACTTCCTGGGTGCAGAAACACTGCCTCCCTCGTACAGGATGCTGATCCCCTAGAGCTCACGTCTGGCCCCAGCCTCCGAGGGAGGGTGGGTGGAGGAGGGACCCGGACTCGTCTTCGCTGGGCAAACCTCCCTGTGGAAAAGGTTATTCGGGCCAGGACCTGAGCAAAGTGTCGTCTCCCCAGAACAATGACACTCCTGAAATCCACCCTTGCTGGGAAACCCAGGAGCAGCTTTGAGGGTCGTTTGAGGGTGTAACAGACCCAGCGGGCAGGGCCCGGGTCCACCCTGGCCCTCTCTCGAACCTCCGCCACAGGCGTGAGAATGTCTGGGGGGCGGGGGCTCTGGTTCATTATTCCTGAAGATGAAACGTGCTCCATATTCTGTATGATCGGGGAGACGAGGGGGGGGGGAAGCTTCGCCCACCCCGTTCTCTTAATAGCTCTGCTATTTGACAATTTGTTTGGCAACATATGGGCTTGCTCTTGTAAACTCCCCTCTTAATAATAAAACAACAGATGGTACAGAAGATCTTTCCTCTGAGCGCTCCAGGTCTTAATGGGATGCTGGCGGCGGGGCAGGGCTGCGTCCCCGCCGCGTCCCCTGCCACGCGGCACCTTGGCGGCGGCGACAGCTCACAGCCAGCCCCGGTGACTGCTATTTAAAAACCTGAGCAATTTTCTGCTGTGTGCGCGGAGCTGCTTTTGCCTGTCTGATTGATTGAGGCTGTTTGTCAAGGGCTGCCATGGAGTCGCTAAAAAGAAAGGCGCCCTGGGGAGAGGCTAAGGATCTTGAGGCAAAACTTCTAATATGTTTTACTGCAACTTGTACTTCAAAAGGGCTGATTCAACACAAGCCTTCCTCGGCCACGGCTCCTCAGAGCGCCTACCTGTTCCTGGGAGAGCATCGGGGACAATGAGCAGCCAGGCCGTTGAGGGGCAGGAAATGGCCTGGCTCATGCCCCCAGCTGTCCCCTGAGTGACACACAGCAGAGGTGGCAGGAGAGTGGGAGGCAGAGGCGGCCACCTGGAGAGGCCGAGCCCTCTGTGGGGCCAGCCCAGGGGACATGTGCCCAGGGAGGCTGGGCAGCCAGACGTTCCATCCCCCAGGCATGGGGATCAGTCCCAGCCTCGGGCCAATGGCCGAACAGCCCCCGGGAGGGACGCGCGGGGACAGCAGGTGAGGCCTGGGGGGCGGCTCGGGCTCCTACCTTTGCGTACTCCATCAGGTCGCTGCGGCCCTGGAACCGGTTGTAGAACTCAGGCATCCTCCAGGGGGCGATGACCTGCACACGGGGCGAGGGGTCAGCACAGGCGCCCGGCCGCTGGCTTCTCCTGGCCCTAGAGCCGCAGAGCTGGCCCCTGGGAGGGGACAGGGACTCCAGCGGCCACCGGGAGCCTCCTGCTGCTCCCTGCAGAGTCTGCTGTCCGCGGGGAACCCCGTTCGGGTGGGGGGGGTGGCGCCTGCCACATCAGGGATGGCTCTGGAGAGGCCCGAGCTCCGTGGCAGAATGGTCATGCATCCCCAGGTGGGCCCTGCCCCTCTGGGCCTCAGTTTCCCCAACTGAGACCTGAGGGTTTGAACAAGACAAGCCTGAAGTTTCTCACTAGTCTCACTAGTTCCCTTGGTCAGAGGGCCAGCCCCCCCGCTCCAGCCAAATGGGTCCCAGAGCTGCAGCCACCCGGCCTGGCCCTGCTCTGGGGTTGGAGGGCCGAGAGACGACACATGCCACCCCCAACCCACTCCTCTTGCTCCCCCGGGGCTGTTCCGGGTGGGGGAGGGTGGGGAGTCCGAGCCTGACTGGGAGGCCTGGGGCTGGGGACATGGGGGGGCTCAGCACGAAGAGCCCCCACAGCCCCTGGGACCCTGCCTCTGACACAGCCCAGCTGGTGGTGGGGTGTCATCTAGACAGGAGGCTGGTGTGATTTCAGGGCTGTGGAGCCAATGGGGGTGGGGTAGAGCGGGAAAAGGACCCCCGCTCTAGAAACAGCAGCCCTGGACCAGGGCACCCCTCCTCCCGGGGCCCAGAGTCCAGCTGCACCCCTGCCCCCGGCCCCACCCCAGCCCTGCGCTTGGTCCCCGCGGACACAGGCTCAGAAACCAACAGCCATGCCCACCGGCCCGCTGCACGTCAGCAGGAGCTCCTGTCCGAGGGCTTCCCAGCCGCCCGGTGTTTGGGGTCAAAAAGGATCGCGAGAGCTCATGAGCGCACGCCTGCCAGCCACGCTCGCGCCCCAAGCAGCCGCTGGATGGTTAACGCGACATAGAAAGACGGTCCACTTAAGAAAAAAAGTGAAAACCCTTTCGGGCCCCTTGGGGACTCGGGGGAGGGTGGCACGTCTTTCATAGCTTCCAGCCTGAAGTGGCCTCGAAGGAGCTCAGACCTACACCTGTGCCATCCAACAAGGAGGCCAGGAGCCGCTTGCGGCCACTGAGCCCTGACACGTGGCCAGTCCCCACTGTAAGATGGGGACGCGCTGCATGTGTAAAGCACACACTGGATCTTGAAGATCTGGCACAAAAAAAGAATGTAAAACGTCTCAGTAATATTTTTACATCGATGACATGTTGAATGATACCCTTTTGGATATGTAGGGTTCAATACAACCTCTGATTCAAAAGATGTCACCTGTTGCTTTGTGTCTTTTTTTTTTTTTTTTTACAGGCCCACTAGAAAAACTTAAACTACCCAGGGGGCTTGCCTCTGTGTGTGCATTATGTTTCCACCGCTCAGGCTTGGGCGCTGCGTGGGCAGAGCCTGGCCCGAGGCCGGGACTAAGTGAGCACTCAGTGAACACTGGATGGATGGATGGAGGGAGGGAGGGATGGGTGGGTGGGCATATACAGGCCCAGGCCCAGGGCCACAGGTTGAAGGGGGTGTGGCAGGAGCGGCGGGCTGCACAGTTCTGACGTGCGCTGTCACGCCCAGGTGGCATCTGTGGGCAGGTGGCCCCAAGGCCCTTCCCATCCCAGGAAAGGACCCGAGACACTGAGGGTCAGGGCTCAGCAGCGGCGAGGAGCCCAGACGCTGGCCAGGTGTGTCACAGAACCATGCCGGCTGCACCCAGGGCAGCCACACCCCAGCGTGCAAAGGACACCGGCTGAGGGACAGCGACCTATTCAGCCTCCTGGACAGCACTGGGGGTACAAACCGTCCGGGAGAGAGCGCTGGCCCCCGCGGCTGGCATGAGCGGAGGCAGCTCTCCATGGGAAAGAGGGGCGCCTCTCAGGTGCACACTGTCCCTGGACCCTCCCAGGACCCCGCGCCCCGCGGCCTCGGCCCCGGCACCCACCCTGTGAGGAGCAACGTCGTACCTTAATCTGGGGGGCCAGTGAGTAGCAGGTGAGCTCGAACCGGACCTGGTCATTCCCCTGAAACACAGAACAGAGTTGTCAGGAGCCCAGAAGGCGGTGGGGGGTGGGGCAGGGGGCACATGTCATCAGCAGCACGAGGGCTGCTCAGCGCAGGCCGACCCGACGGCTCCCGCTCGGCCTTCTGCAGTGGGCGCTGCTACTCGCCCGTTTTAAAGATGAGATGGCTTTCTCGGAGCCAAAAGGGCCGCCTGCCTGTGGGGAGGGCTGGGGCCCCTGAGTCCAGAGCGGAGCCGTGGCAGTGGCAGGTGAGCAGGACAGGACGCCCTGTGCCTGGCATGTGTGGGCACGTGGCGGAGTGCACGCGAGCAGAAACACAGGCCGGAGCGTGTGCACATGTATGTGTGGGCATGTGGCAAGATGGGAGGTGCGTTTCTGGAAGCGTGGCAGGGAGGCACGCAGGTCATCATGCATGTGCACGTGTCAGGGGATACACACATGTGCAGGGCTGGGGGGCCTGGCCCCGCTGGCAGGAACCCTGTTGTCTCTTTTAGCCCCGGTTTCCGCTTCCACACAATGGCTGGTTGGAGGGAGGGGGCGGCACCAGGTGACCGCTGAGGGCCCTCCGCTCCTCTCTGAACAGAGAGGGACACTGCGGCCCAGGGATGGAACGGACTTGTCCCAGGGCACAGGGCTCGGCCCAGCCCAGGTACTGGGCCTCTGGCCCACCACCCTGCCTCTTTGTGCCTGTGTCCCCTGCAGTGACACGAGAACCACCGGACCCCCCGTGAGCTGACGACGACAGCGGGGCGCAGGCGGCTGCAGCGCTGGCTTTAGCCACATAGCCCGGGTCCCGAGGCACCGTGGCTGCCAGCATCCTGGCTGCCGCCCATCCGCTCGGCCGCCCAGAGGGAGACAGCGCCATGGAAATAACAGAGGGACCTTCCGCCTACTGTGACAACGGCCGGGCGCAGAGAGCCAGCAGCGGGAATAACATGTTATTTTCTAGAATCTTGTCAGGCGACACAGAAATAGAGGTTTCAGCCCCTCTCCGCGGAGCCAGGCGCGGACGGGGGCAGCCCGCTCCTGTCCTTTATCTCCTGGGGCCCTGAGCTGCCCCAACCAGCCAGCTGATCACGCTCCATCCAGTCCCTTTACTGAGCACCTACTACACGCTGGTTGTCATCGGGAGAGCTACCTGGGGCTGGTGGGATTTTTAACCCTGTTTTGCAGATGAGAAACGGGGCTCAGAGAGGTTAAGTCGCTTGCCCAACGTCACACAGCCAGCAAGCAACACGACTCCCAACAGTTCCCATTTGCTCAGTCACTCACACATGAGGAGCTCACTGAGTCCTTACAGCGGCCCTCCAAGGCAGGCTCGCTTATAATGCCCACCTTACAGATGGGAAATAAGGCAGGCGACACCTGCCGCAGGGCCCAGGGCCAGCATGGCTCCCAGAGCGGGGGCAGCCACAGTAAAAGCAGGCTCATTCTGTAAGGCAGGGGGTCTAGTGTTGCATATCCTGGTGATTTCGTTCCCCACGGCTTCACGTTTCCACAGAACAATGGTGGCTTGTGCCTCATCAGACAGGCACCCTGGGCTGGTGTCTGCCCGTCCAGACCCACCGGGGGGACACCCATCTGTTCCAGAGGCAGAGACCCTCCCAGAAGCCGAACAGGTTGCCGTGGTTCACGCTGTGTCCCAGACAAGGGCGAGGCCTGTCTGGCCCTTCCACTCCTGACCCTGGACGCCCAGCACCCGGGCAGCCCAGCAGCACCCTGGGGGGCGGGGGGAGAGGGGTGGTGTGGTCGTCTCACACACACACACACACACACCGTGTGCATCCGTGTGCCGACACACACGCTGATAGATGTGTGTAAGCGTGGGTGCGGTGCCCACTGGGACTGGGCGGGCTGCTGGGAGGGGGGCGGCCCATCTGCTCCCAGGCCAGCCACACAGATGGCGCCATGCACAAAACTGTCCCCGCACCCCTGCCCGCGTCCCAGGCTCAGATTCCCAGGTCCCTTTTCCAAGATGGGTGGGAAGGAGGCCCTGGAAGGGCCACCCCGCTCCTTGGCGGGGAGGGATCAGGGTCTCGGTGGGGCGTAGGGGGTGGGGACCAGCTCGAGTCTGTCCCCAGCGCCACTGGGCTGGGCCCCGGGAGGGAAGCTGCCTCTCGCCTCCGGGCCTCGGCACAGCCTGTTCCTGCAGCCTGGGCTGCCCCTCCCCCTCGGCGGCGCTGGCTAACACTTGCTCGGTGGGGTGTCTCAGTGTCACGTCCCTCACCTCCCGTTAGGTCAGGGCTCCCAAGTTCCCGAGTGTCCCCGTGCGTGGACAGTCAGTGCTGGACAAAGACTGCACAGAGTGAATGAACAAATGCACAAAGGTGGCAACTGTGAGTCTGGGACAAGGACCCCTGAGGCCCTGGTTCCCTCCGTCTGAGAGGGGCCAGCAGCTGACTTGTCCAAGGGCCAGACTCTCAGGACTGGCCTCACCGGATCTCCTCTGTGTCTGTGGGGACCCCCTGCCGTCTGCCCACACCCCGACTCTCTCTCTTCATGGCAAACCCCCTGCAGAAAGTTCTGCCAAGCTGTCCTCCTGGGATGTGCCCCCGGCACTGCCCGCCTCCCGCAGGCCCGGCCCCTGCGGCCCGGGCTCGGCCTTCAGGGGCCACAGGGCCCCCCTCCTGAAGCGTGGCCAGTCCCTGGTGCCCGCGCCCAGCCAGCCAGACCCCCAGCCCCACCCCCCACCCACAACCTTTACAATTTTCTAGACCCCACCCCAGGCTTTCCTGGTCCCCCTACTCAGTTCCAGGAAATTGTCCCCAGAGGCTGCCGGGGACCTGCTCGGGTTCTGTAAACAGGACAGACTGAGCCATAGGAGTGCGCCTCGTCCATTGACCCCCGGATGAAGCGGCAGGCCCTGGGTACCACAAACACCCCGCCCAGGGTCTTCGCCCTGCTGGTTGTCAAGGCCCCGGTGAGGTTTCAAGGCTGCTGTGCCTCTCTGGGACACTGAGTATTAACTGCAGGGACATCCCCAAGTCCCAAGGGGCCACACAACCGCTGCAGAGGGTGTTGTTCTCAGAACCACAGCGCTGTAATACCCGCAAGGGGATCAGAGGACCCTGAGTGGCCACCTCCTCTAGCTGCTTCCTCCAGGGTCAGCCCTGGAAGGTCTCAAATATAAGCCTCTGGTGCCCTCTGGTGACCAAATGGAGCAGTGCACACACTGCAGGTGGCTATTGCCCACAGCATGTGGGTTACTCTGCGGGTCTCTCCTGGGATCCCAAGAGCAACTCAAGCAAGGGCCAGACCCCTCAGCCAGCCACCCACTCACTCTACCAGCCACAAATGCCACCCATTCTCAGTCTGGATGGCACCGCTGGAGGGACCTTCTCCAGGCAGGTGCCCTTCCAGAACCCTGATCTCCTGGCCTCTGCTTGCACACCTCCTGCAACGGGGATCTCGCTGTCAGCGCCCCGGGTCGTGGACAGGCGAGAGGGCCCAGCAGCCTGTCCATGCTGCGCTGGCGTTTATTCTCACTGGCCGCCCGCGGCCTGCAGGGCCCCCGATGCAGGTCTGACCGTCGCACAAGTGGGCGCATCCCTTTCATTGAACGTTCACTTCGTGCCAGGCCTGCGCGGCGTACTTTATGGGAATTACCCTGCTCATGACTTGGCACTGTCCCATGGGCTGGTTTTAGTTTGTCCACATGGGGGGCGGGTAAGCCACACAGCACGAAAGCAGGGGAGCCAGGACCTGACCCCAGCGGCACGGGCCCTGAAGCCCAGGCCCTGGACCCCCGGCCTCTCCGGCACCCTCTCCGACCGCCCTCGAGTGGAAGGCAGCTGGCGCGCCTCTGCCCAGGGGCCCGGGTCCGCCTGGCTCCCTCATCCGATGTCCCGTCATTCCGCTGCAAACCTGCTCACGGTTCGCGTGTTGGTGCGAACCCTCGCCAGTTCCTCTCTCTCACAGGAGCCCGCCATTCCAGTCCAGCCCCACCCCCAACATCCCACTGGGGGGTCGCCGGCCACCTGGGGCCCTCCCCCGCTGTGTCCCTCACAGCGATTGCTCCCCACTCTTGCCCCGTGTCTCTGGGCCTTTGCACAGGCTGCTCCCTGTGCCTGGCACACGCTTCCTGTGCTCTGCTCTCCATCCGCCTCTGCTCGCCCTTCAGGGCCGTGCCCAGTGAGACGGCCTCCCCTCAGCCCCCTGCCTGCTGTCCCCACATCGCCCCGGCACAGACCCTCCAGCGCCTTACCCTGCGACCGTCCTCCCCTCCCTTGCTAGGACACAGGCTCCCTGAGGACAGAGAAGGGGCCCAAGGAGGAGGACACCATTGCCAAGCTTGGCACGCGCCCAGCTCCTTACAGATACCCAGTACAAGCTTGCTGATCCGGTGCCCAAGCAAATGAATGAATGCATGAGCTTTCGAAGACAAGCACCACCGCCGCCCCGGGCCTGGCTGTGTGCAGCACTCTCCCATCCATCCTCCCCATCATAACCCTGGCTGGGGGCGTCCCTGCGTCACAGCAAGCTGGGACCTGCGCCCCCACACTGCCTCAACTGCCCAGGGCAGAGGGGACCAGGGCCAGGTGAGCACATGTACGTGGGCGAGGTAGTGAGCTCCCCGTCACTGGAGGTTCAGCGCCTCCTGACGGTGGGGTGGTTAAGCAGCCAAGCCCTGTTTCAGGCTATTGACACGGTGCCACTGACTCTGAGGGCTCATGGCTCAGACATCTCTACAACAACATCTCCTGAAAGCTGTTCCCATTGTTAGGAATGCTGCTTCCTGAGCGCTGCCCCTCAGGGGCCGCCTTCGGCCCGCACTGGTGCACACGGGGCCAGGAGGAGGGGGGCTGTTACAGGCTGAACTGTGCCCCCACAAAAAATAAGTGGAAGTCCTAGCTCCCAGACCCTGACTCTGCGACCTTATTTGGAAATAGGATCTTTACAGAGACAATCAAGGTAAGAGGGGGCCATGGGGTGGGGGGCCCGATCCAATAGGACTGGTGTCCTTAGAAAAAGGAAAACGTGGACACAAAACCAGATACACACAGAGGGAAGGCGACAGGAAGACAGAGTGTCGAGTGATGCATCTACTCAGGGCGGCTGGAGCGGCCAGGAGCCAGGACAGAGGCCCAGGTCGGTCCCTTCCCGGCACCTGCTGAGGAAGCACAGCCCTGCTGACACCTTGACCTCAGCCTTCCGGCCTCCAGGGCTCTAAGGCAGCACATCTCTGCTGTGTAAGCCGCCCGGCGTGTGGTGCCTTGCGATAGTGGTCCTGGGAAACCAAGACAGAGTCTAATCTCCATTGTGCACGTGAAGAAGCTGAGGCTCAGGCAGCAGAAGGGTTTCGCACAAGGCTACACAGCAAGGCCACGCAGCTGGGATCCAAACCCACTCTGTCAACACAAGGTTTCTGACCCTTCCCACTGCATAGATGGCGACTCACACCCTGTGACCGTGGCCAGCGGCGATGTCCCCGGGGCTCAGCCTCCAGTTTGCCAAATGGGGTGACATCACTCCCATCGCACGTGGACACTGCTCTTGGCACTCGCTGCACGTGGAGCTCAGGGCACAGCTGTCTACACCCTGGATATACACCTGGATGTTCACCACTGTGTACTAATACTATCCCTCTTGTTCAGGCCAGTCTGTCCGCTGTGCACCTGACAGTTACGGGAAACCAGTGCTCGAGGCCCGTGTGTCATTGCCCGCCGCCTGCGCCTCTCTGCGCAGCCCTCGTCTCCTCCTCCCTCCGCCGGCCTCCCCAGCGTCGTCCGCCCTTGGTCTCACCTTTCCCGTGGCGCCATGGGACACATACTTGGCTCCCTCTCGCTGGGCGATCTCCACCTGTTTGCGGGCGATGCAGGGCCTGGCCAGAGAGGTGCCCAGGAGGTAACGGTCCTCGTACAGGGCGCTGGACTGGACGGCGGGCCAGATGAACTCCTCCACGAACTCCTTGCTGACGTCCTCGATGAACACCTGCGGGGGAGCCCGTGGGAGGGAGTCTCAGCAAGGCCGGCCCGTTCAGGAAGCAGGGGACTCACGTGGTCTGCGTCTAAGGCAGACGCTGCTCACGGACCCCGGCAGGCTGCACCTCCACTTTTCCTTCTGCCTTCGGAGCAGACATCGCTAATCGATCCTAGCTATTACTCTCTACCCTGCACTCAAGGCAGACATTGTTCATCGCTCAGGACACACCATCCCACTGAAACGAGCGGCGGTCCTTACATCCATCCCCGCACAGCATTCTGGGCCTGAAATAAAATGGAGCTGCCACCTAAGATCTACAGCAGTAGGTAGATGTCCCCCACGAAAGCCAGCAATGGTTTTATCTCCAGGGGGCAGCTGGCAATACCTGGGGATGTTTTTGGCTTTCACACCGTGGGTGGGGTGAGGGAGCCGGTTCCGACTCGGATGCCGGGGCGCCCCCATGGGCGCCGCTCACACTTGTGTTGTGAGCCCGTGTGAGCAGGGGCCACGGCGGCCCGTTTGCCACTTGGCCCCGCACCCAGCGTGGGGCCTGCCTGCCGCATGATGAGATGCTCAGTCAGCGTGTGAACTCAGGTGGAGTTCACTGATTCTGTTGAACGGACGGTGGGTGAAGGGACACAGACAGAAGAGGGACGGGCAGGGGGATGGATGGACGATGGCCGAGTGGGTGAAAGAGTGGAGGGGCATATGGACAGAGAGAGAGAAAAGGGACGGCCAGGCGGATGGGTGGGCAGATGGGTGAGCGGCTGGGAGGACGGGTGGCTGAGGAAGAGACAGGTGGGTGGGGAGGTGGGGTGCGGGGAGACCGGGTGGGGGAGTGGCTGAGGAGTTGATTTCATACTCTTCCAGTTGAAGAGGATCAACTGGAAGGGATGCGGGGGACAAGGAACCTGGGGACAGGAACACTCACTGCTACCCATCATGTCAAAACCCTACTTCCAACCCCAAACCCTGCCTCAACTTGGTACCTTTTTGGCCCCGAGCTTCAGCGCCTTCTTCCTGGCTTCCTCGAAGTCTTCCTTCTGGCCGATGTTAGCCTGAGGAGCGGAAGCAACTGGTCAAGGGCCAGAAAGAGCGAAGAACGTCAGCCAGGGCTGGGGGTCTCCCTTTGACGTCTGACGTCACAGTAAGGAGACAGGGCACATGCCTGGGTAGGAGAAGCTGGCTTACTTCCAGGAGCTAACGCCGTGGGTGGAAGGACTGGCTGAGCCTGGCCCTGGGTCCCTAGTTGCTGGGCTGCCACCTTTGCTATCACTGCCTTGAAGATCAAAGGCTTCCCTTGAACTGTCTATCCCCCCCACCCCCAAATGCCAGGGCAAAGTCCGGTTTGTCGGGAGCTGTGCAACCCCCAGCTCGCAGCTCACTCCCCTAGCCCAGGGCAGCCACTTGACCATCCCACTAAAGAAGACAGGGGGCAGGGAGGCCTGTGTTCGAGCTCGCAGCTGCCCTGCGCCGCAGCCTGGCCCCCGGTTCCGGGGGGCCCACCTAGACGCCGACATACTTTGTTCTGGCTGTACTCTGGCCCGCTGCCCGGACCTTGGTCCTGCGTTCTGCTCACCAGACGCTGGGATCCTCCCTGAGCCCCACGGCAGGTGCCCCTTGGAGGCCGCCCAGCAGTTCAGCCTGCCCTGTGGCGGCCCGCGGAGCAGACTGTCCCACTGGGCTGCTCACAAGGTCACACCTGGGCTCTCTGCACCCACACGCAGCTGTGGCTCCCACTCACCAGGTGACTGGGCCACATGCTTCCCCTCCCTGGGCTCCTGCACCCCACCTGAATGACGTGGGGTTGGGCTCTGCGAGGGATGGTGAAGTGACTAAGTAAAAACAAACCATTCTGGGCAACGACTGCACTGTCTGCTCCGAGCAGCACCCTCCCCTCCTCTGGGAACAGAACCTTCTTTCCTGGGACTTCTTCTCATAGGGTGGGAGGGGAGCAAATCATGTCTCCTGCCCACTGGAGGGGCAGGCCTATGACCCAAGGCCCGCCAATCAGAGCCCTCCAAGACACTGCTAGTGATCAAGGTATGGCGGGCGGTGGCCCAGGCCAGTGAGCGGACCCCCGGGCCCTGGCGTCGGAGCCTCCGGGCGAAGCTCTCCTGTCCTTGGGAAAACGAGGCTCTGATGACGTGAGCCTCGCCTGCCCTGTGGAAGGACAAGGATCGAGCTAGGTAGAGACGGAGACAGAGCTGGGTGAGAACCTGCATCAAGCCTTGCCTGAAGCCACCCTGCCCCTGGACTTCTGTTACATGAGCCAAAAACTGTCTGGATTTTTTTGGCTTTTGCTTAAGCTGGTTTGAGTTGGGCTTTTAGGATTTGCCGCTGTGAGTCCTGAATAGCACAGCCACGTGGAAAAAGACTCAGAAGCGATGCCCGGGTCCATCAGAAGTGGGGCAGGTCCGATGAGGGACGCCTGCCTGGCACCCTGGGGGGAGACTGGCATCACCTACAACCTACAGCCGACGGCCTGTGACCTCTTTGCCATTCCAGAGCTGGGTGGTCTGCAAGGGCTCTGCCTGTTCGGTTGCTACAGGGTCCCACAGCCTGGGGGCTGGCCGGGACTTTCAGAAAGGGGAAGGCTACATGGCCCTCAGCAGACCGAGCCCAGAGTCCCTCTCCGGGCAGGCGACCCACTGCACTGCCAAGCTCGCGTCTGCTGTCCCCCGTCCCCCACAGGAGAGCCACCTTCCCGGTGCTGGGGGCACACCTCAGACCTGGGGGACACCACGGATGCCCACTTCACAGATGAAGAAAGTGGGCAGGACACGGCGGGGCATTTTCCACCGTCCAAGGCGGGCTTAGAGGGGAAGCGAGGCGTGGGACAGCGACAGCGAGCAGGCGGGCAGGCTGGCCGGGCGGCAGGCGGGAAGACAGACAGACACTCGGGAGCTCCTCACCAGGTAGGCGATGACATCATAGCCTTGCTCCTTCAGCCACACGAGGATGCAGGAGGTGTCCAGGCCACCACTGTAGGCCAGAACCACGGAGCCCTTGCTGGACATGTCTGCAGGGAGTTGAGGAAGGATGTGAATGATGCATCCAGCCCACCCGGCCGGCCAGCCCCTGCAAAGGCTCCCTCCTGGCCTGCCCCCCAGTGCCCCCTCGGCCGTGGGCAGCCTTGTCCCCTGGATGAGCTGCCATTGGGCACTGGGGACAGGATCGTCACCATCATTGGGGCCAGCTCAGGAGCTCCTCCTCCCAAAGCCACACCCCTTCCACCTGCTCCCCCAGCAGCGCCCTGAGGGGACCCTGACCCGCACACGGCCTGGGGGTGCTGACAGCAATTGGGGGCTGGCGGGGGGAGCATCTGGGAGCCAACCCCACTCCAGCCAGAGAAGGCGCCGGCGGCCGAGCTGTTCGGCTGAGGCCAGGATGCAAAGGGCAGCACGCTCAGGAGCCTCCAGCAGCCCGCGTACGCCAATCAGAGCTGCTCCTTGCTAAGCTCAGACAGCGTCAGGCCGGGTCGCTCTGCACCCTGCCTATGACCCCAGGGCGCAGGTGCTATCGTGCCCCTTGGTGAGGCAGAGGTGGGTCTCAGAGAGGTCAGTGGCAGCTGGAGGCCTGGGTGTGTGTCTGTGTCCGGTTCTAGAGCCTGGGTTCTTCCCAGCATGCAGCGCTGCCTCCCAGCTGTAGGGCACCGGGGGCAGAGCCCACCCCCTAACCTTGGACCTCTTCCACCTGTGGCCCCAGTGAACCTTCACGTATTAGCATTTCAGGCTCTTTTCAAACGCAAGCCCCTCTGAGAAGGGAAGCACAGGGGGCTGAGTACCTAAGTCAACCCCACTCTGCAAACTGTGGGGAAGAGCTCAGAGACCAGTCCCCCAGCGTGCAGGCGGAGAAACGGAGGCCCAGAGAGGGCAGGCGATACGCAGAGGCAGAGCGCCTCCCTGGGACCGGCAGCTCCTTCCCGGGAGGTGTGGGCGACAAGGTGTCCCTCTGCAGCAGAGGACAGCGGCACCATTTCCCTCCCTATCCCGCCCCTCCGCTATGGGGTGGCACTTGCGTAAGGTCATCGGCCAGCGGGGGGCAGGGCCCCAGCATCCCACGTCTGCAGGGAGCGCGCTGTGTCTGCTGGGAGCATTTACACTGCCGCGTGACCAAGGTCAGGGTCCTTATGGGACGCTATTGGGAGAGGCCGTGGACACCCCTCCCAGATCCGCGGGAGCCAGCAGGGCCATCAGCGCCATAGGGCAGGAGGCTGTGTGCCGGACTCCCCCGTGCCTGGGCGGTCACAGAGGTGAAGGGCTGGCCCGGCGGCCCTGCCCTGGGCAGCAGAGCCTGGACCCGGAGCCTGGCCGTGTGACCACACACCCTCTGCTGGGCGTTTCCTAACATGCCCCAGGCCCACGCGCCCCTCCTGCCCTTTGGACTTGGAAGAAAACACCCATGGGACAGAGCGGTTGTGGGTGGTTCTGATCGATATCCACAGCCCTCCCCTGTCCTAGCCACTCGGCCGCCTGCCAGGCTGGGCTGCTGGGGACTCAGCAGACCCTGACCCTGGGGCCAGCAGACGGTGCCCATGGCCACCTCAGCCAGGGGACAGGCCACCAAGGACGGAGGGAAATAGGGAGGAGGGAGGCAGGAAGGACAGGGGGTGGGGAGTACCTGGGTTGGCGGTGTGGGTTCCCGGCTTCTGGAATCTGTTGTTCCCGCGTGGAGAACCTCTCTCTGCAGAACCAAAACCAAGAGCAGCTCAGCTTCCAGGCACAGCAGCCCCAGCCGGGGCGGGGCGGAGGGGTCGGGGGTGGGAGAGGAGCGGGAAGGCAGAGACCCTGAACTACTGGATTCCTGCTGGAACCCCCCTGGAGCAGCCCGGCTGAGGGGGGGGGGCGCGTGGGAGGGGTGTGTGGCTGGGGTGGGGTCCGTATCCTGTTGCATATTTTCTGAACAGCTCTCTTAGGTTTAACTGGCATACAAGAAACTGCACATATCAAGGGGGTCCAATGTAGCGCGTTTCAGCGCCCCTGAAACTACCGCCACAAGCAAGAGGATGAATGTGTCTGGTATAAGCCAGATATTCCATTTGTGTCACCTCCCGTCAGAGACAGGGACACTGCGGCCCGCGGGGAGCAGTTCGCGCAAAGCCTCGCCTGGCTGGCAAGTGGCAGAGCCGGGACTGAGGCTCGTCTCAGCTGGGCGTGGAAGGACAAGGCGGCCCCTCTCTGGGAAGGCGCAGGGAGGGGGTCGCTGGGGCAAGGTGCGGTCTGGGGGCTCGCAGGCACCTTAGACACCTGGGGTGGCGGGGGTGGGCTAGCAATGAGGAGACACAATGTGGGCCCAAGAGTCACCAGCTCCTTGAGGCTCCCCGGCTCCGCCACCTCCCAAACGCACCTGGAGCCAAGAGGGTGGGCACCAAAGTGAGGAAGGGGCAGGTCCGTGGGGACAGACAGACCACAGGCCGGTGGCCCGTCTGTCTTGCTCTGCCTCAGTGATCCCACCGTGCCTGGTACTTTGCCCCTCACAGCACATGACATGTTGCAGTCTAACTGCCCCACCCCCACTGTGAGCTCCTCAGGGACAGGGGCCGTCTGGCAGACAATGCCTGGCATGGAGCAGGAGCTCGGGAAGACCCTGCCTGTTCTACTGTCCAGAGGTCAGTCCCTCACCTAGGAAGAGAGAGGGTTAAGATCCTCCCGCGTCTGGGACTCTGTGCTGCTCTCTTTCAGGACCTAGTGAGCCTTCCTGCCTGCCAGGCTGTGCGCATGCGCGGGCACGGGGGCCTTCAGCCTCGGGTCTGACCGGTGTGCAAGAACGTGGGCACCTGGGAGTGTGTATCTGAGAGTGGACATGTGTGCTGCGCCTGTATGAGCACGCATGCACATGCGCGCAGGTGCGTGCACGCAGAGATTAGGTGGGCAGGTGCCCTGGGAAAATGATGCAACCTGACACTGGCGTTGCTCCTGCCCTCCCAGCATCTGAGGAAGTTCCTCGCCCAGCTGGCAAGGTCCCTGCAGCAGAAACTAAGTGCAGCTGAGGCCTCAGCTTGGGGGAGACAGGCGGGGAGGGCAAGAACGACTGGCCACAGTCCAGCGAGTACTCACTCCCGGTAAAGCACAGTGGCTGGGTCCTCCCTGGGCTCAAGTTACTTAGGCTGCTTGTCTGGAAAGCGAGTGAGAACTGCCCATCTCCCATGGGCTTCAGGAATTCAGCGAGAATTCCTGATGCTGGGGAAAGAGCCCAGCGCTGGCCCTTGAGCCTGTGCCCACCGAATTCTCCTACCACTGGGGCAGCTGTCCTCAGGCAAGCTCCTCCCTCGCTGTCCACACAACCTAAAAATGCTTCTGGTTCTGGCACTGGACTGCCCGCCAGTGGGAGGAGTCTAGCGGGTCCTGGCCGGACTCAGCCTCCCCCAATTCCAGCCTTGTCCCATCCCCCCCTTCCTGAAAGGCCCAAGGCAGGTTTCCTCAGCTCCCAGGGCCAGCCCGGACCAGAATGTCTGGCCTGAGTTAGGAAGGCAGGGGCCATTCTCCATGGCCCCTGCCAGAGCCACCCCGCCAGCTTCCAGTGGAAGTGCCAGGCCAGGCTGGGCACTCGCTCAATGCTAAGGAAACGCATGTATTCTAAAGTGTTAGAGCTGGAACGATGACAGGAATAGGTCCTATGTTCAGCACCGCATACATGAAATCCCGTGCATGATTTCAAGGTGGAGAGACTATGATTACCACCTGAGGCTCAGAAAAGTTAAGTGGTTTGCCCAGGTAACAAGCCAGCAAAACAAACCCAGGCTGACCGCAGACTGCCTGCTCTGCGCCCTACACACTGGGGCCTCTGGGAGACCATTGATCTCCCCTCACTTTGCACGGCTTCCAGAAAACAAAATCCCCAACAAACCATCACCAGTCAGTGCTCCCTATGTCTGTACGTCAGGGCCGCAGCGTGAATGTTCTTCTGGAACCCCTGGCTGACACTCTAACTCAGCTGAGCTGGGTTCAGGAGCCTGAAACCCCAGCTCCATGTAGGCCACAAGAATTCTCCTGGACTTTGGGATTTTCTCATTATAGGAGTGCAGCTCCTATTTCTTTGCTGCCCTCATTGGTGTCTGATAGAGCTAGGCTGCAGTTCCACACTTTGACCACGAGGTAGCGCTGTCTGGGTTCAGCCTGAACATTTGCTTGCCAGAACGTTTCATCGGCACAGTCGTGGTGAGACAGGGGGGTTTTCTTCCCAAAGAACAGGTAAGGATGCTGAGGGCAGGAGGCCTGCCCAAAGCTCCATATGGAGCCAACTTGCAGCGGTGATTCCTGAAGCCTGAGAATCCCTCGGGAACACTGGGCTCTCTTGGGTCCGCCAGCACCCCAGAAAGCTTCCTCCCCCCAAAGTTGAGGGTCATTTGGAAGTCTGCCTTGGAGTAGGAAGATGGAGTCTCCAGTTCCTTGAAAATGCCCTGGTGCTGGTGAAAGGGAGACTAAGGAGACTCACCAGGCTCCGTGACAAGACCCTCACCCCCTCTTCCAAGGGCACTTGGCCATGGGGGAAAAGGTGCATTCATTTTTTTGTTTACTCTACTAATCATATTGGTGCTTACTAATAATACCAACTGCATAGGGGGCCTGGCCCATCCCAAGTCTGGGGACGGTGCCTGCCCTAAGGAGGGAGCGAGCGAAGGCCCGGAAGATCCACTTTTCCCTAAGTATTACAGCAGGAGCCAGAGGCCCCGACCCTGAATTCCAGCAGGCCCTCTCCACATAGGCGCCCCCAGGCAAGACCTCCCTTCTGGGGCTTGGTGAAGGTGCCTGGCTGTTTGGCAGCAGCCCAGGGCCCAGGGAAAAGTGCCTGTGCAGCAGATCAGTCTGGGCCTGGGCCCTCTTCCCCCCCCTCCCCGGAGGCCCGCACCAGGGTCCTGGGCCCCGAAAAAGGGGGTTACCATCAGTGCCAACTGAGCCCATAGCGGGCAGGCAGGTAGTTGGGAGGGGTATGCTGAATGGGAGCCTTCCTCCTCCACTCTCCAGAGCCCAGCCTGAGCGCTCAGCAGGCGGGATGCGCCTCTCATTCCCCAGCGCTGAGAAGAGCCAGAACTGCTTCTCAGTAGAGCACACAGGTGGCTCCCCCGAGACAGCTCCATCCCATGCGCCCCTGCCCTGGCTGAGAGGGGGATGAGGGGAGAGGGCATTTTTTAAGGGAGACTCCTCCAGTTTCTAACCGTCACCCAAGTTCCCATCCCTCTGTGGCAGCTTCAGCCTCTACCATCACAACCAAAGGGAGGAGGGCAGGGAACCAGTCCCCTGTTCCTGTCCCCCGCAGGGCACCCACCACCCAGGCACAACGAGTGCATGGACCAGCATGGCCCCCCGCAGCTGTCGGCAGGGACCTTCCCCTGCCCCGAGCCTGTGGTAGCTCTGAGGAGTGGGGAACCTGAGGCTTGGGATGCAGAGAGGCTGACCTGAGGCCTCCAGAACCTGCCCCCTCCTGCCACCAGGCGTGGGCTGGGAGAGAGGGATCAAAGCCCCTGACTATCTGATGCATCCCCGGATAAAGGACAGGTTTGTTCCTGTCCAAAAGTGCGGCCAGACCTCCAGGCTCCGGAGGAGACGCCTCACTTGCAGAGAGGAACGCTGAGGGGGGCCGGGCGGGCACGGGACCTGCTCAGGGGGAGCCCAGGCGGGTTGGGAGAGGACTTTCCTCCGTTTCACCAGGACCCTCCCTTCCTGCAGGGCGCAGACGCCCAAGGCGACAGCCACCCGGATGGCGGAGGTTTCCTGCGGAGCGGCCCCTCCCAGAGGCCAGAGGCCAGAGCCCAGGGCCAGGCGGAAACCGGGCACCGCGGCCGGCCGGGCGAGGCCACCAACCCCACCTGGGCAGGGAACGCAAACCCCTTCTAGAAGGAAGAAGGCGCCAGACGCCCCCTGCTGATGAAGGAGCCCAGTCACACCCCAGGTACTGGCGGGCAGCCCAGGTAGGAAACTGAGGTTGGGGCGGCGCGAGGGGCCGCCGTGCCCAGGCCCGGGGAGGTGAGAGGCAGAGGTGGAGGGAGCTCTGATTTCACCCAGAGAAAAAGAGGGGGGTAGGCAGAGGGCGGACGAGTGCGTCTGGGACCCTCACACCCTCTGACTCGCCAAGTCTCTATTTGGGGGTTCTCGTCATAGAGGAAGCTGGATCAGAGAAGCGAAATTCGGAAAGGACCTCGGCCGGCCAAGGGGACGCATAACCCGACTTGCCTCCACAGACCTGAACTCGCGCCCCAGCCCCATCCCCGCGGCCGAGGAACCCAGGAATCCGGCCGCCAGGCGTTTGAGCCCCAGGAGCCCCGGCATCGGCCCTTCCCCTCCCGCCCAGGTCCGAGCCGGGGGTCCCCTCTGCCTCCTCGGTGGGATACGGAGAGGGTGACCTAGGCTAGGGATCGGGATGGGGGCTCCTTACCGGGGTCCAGGCGGTGGTGGCAGAGCAGGGCCGATTGCACCGCGAATCGTAGGTTATAAGCCCAGGGCCGGGGGCAGGGCGGGGGACCCGGAGCACGTGAGGGAAACGCGCGGGACAGGCCCCGCCCCCGGGCCCGCCCCCTCGAGGCGCCGCTCGGCGTTTCTGGCCACGGACGGTGGGCAGAGCCGCCTTTCCCTTCCTCCTTGGGCCTCCCCTTTTCTCCGCTCCCACCCCTGCCTGCCTCTTGGGGGCCCGCACACCCTCGGAGGGAGCAGGTGGCGTGGGGCTCCCGGCCCTGGTTCCTGGGCAGGTGGCTCCTCCGTGCATCGCAGGGTCTGGAACCCACGAAGCTGGCAGGCTGGATACAGCCGCTCATTTAGAGACGTGCCACCGGGCCCCCGACTGTGGGGAGAGTACAAGCGCTTCAAGGTGGGAGTGGGGATAAAAGTCCCTTAGGTGCGGGGAAGTTCAGGCTCGCTTCTGGGTGCTGGCCTTTCTGCAGACCTTACCGCCGCTCCCTTATTCCCACACTGGCCTCAGGGAGCCACACTCATTGTCCAGGAGACAAGACCAAGGCAGAAGTGGAGGCAGCAGTAGAAAGTCCGGGTGTCATCCCTGTCCGGGATGGGGTCCTGGCTGTCTCCCCAGGGCCTGGCACCTGACTAAACTCCCAAGGGCGCCCAGTAAATAGTGACTGAAGACTGGCTGACTGCTCACCCATTGGGCAGCGGGGAACGTTTAGGTTCCCAGAAGTGAAGCTTCTTGTTGTAAAAAGAAGCAGGGAGCTGTGACCTGGGTCTGGCCTTCCGAGGTTCCCGAAGGTTCCCAGCTGGTTTACAGGCCCCGACGTGCCCATCACTGCGATGCACCAGTCACTGCAACCAAAACCCCGTAAAAACGCGGGTCCTGATCTGTCTGAGGCAGCACCATCCTTACGACCAGGCTCCCCTTCAGCTTCCAAGTCCTCCCAGCCCCCACTAGAGGTTAGTGCCTGAAGGTCGCCCTGCTGGGCTTGCCATTGAGCCATCTTGGAAAAAACGTGGGGGGACACGTGTGATGTGAAGGAGGGAGCCCTGTCCTAGGCCCTTTCCCGCAACCGAGGAGCCGCTGGAAATCGGCGACCCTCAGCAGAGAGGGGCCAGGAAGTTGCTGCTATCACCCCATTTTACAGACAAGACCTGCAGCACAGAGAGAGGGCGCATTTTCCCTGAAGCGGGACAGGCCCAGGCCCCAGTGCCTGAAGCTCAGGCCCAAGCCCTCCGCTCTGGCTGAGGCTCCAGCTGAGTTGGAGGAGCCAGGGTCTCAGTCCCAGGGCCACGGGCTCTGGGACATTGACTCCTCGCAGTTCCGCACAATGGCTCCAGCCCAGGGCACTGTCCCTTCCTGACACACAGGCGCTGATGACACGGGGGACAGGCGGTTAGATCACAGCTCTGCGGAGAGGCAAACAGGGGCCCAGCTGCCAGCAGGGGCCCTGCCCACTGGGCCCCAGGGTGGATTTTGCCCGGAGGCGGAGATCAAGGTGAGAGTAGACTGGCCGGCCCCTGGGTGAGCCGCTTCTCACCTCCCCCCTCCATGTGCCTCCAGGTGGACACGCACAGCCTGTCCCAGCCCCCACCCTGCCGAGCGGTTCCCGGGTCCAGGGCTGGGGCCTGACCGGAGGGGATCCCCCACCTGGGGCTCAGCCGCCATGGCCTTGCCTTTCACGCACATGCAGGTCAGGGTTCCTCAGGGAGCCTCCCAGGTAAGCGGCGGTGGGCGGCACCTCTGAAAGCGCAGCAGCACTGAGGCCTGCCCAGGTGGAGAAACTGAGGCAGCGGAGTCTGAGATGTGCGTGTCTTCCAAATACATCCACGTCTGCCCCGCTCCCCCACCTCCACCTCCTCCGCACTGGTTCTCCTTGCTCAGACCTTGCGACAGCCTCCTGGTATTTCTCTGCTTCCCCCACTTCCCCTCGATCCTTTCTCCATCTGACGGCCAGAGGGTTCTTAAAACCATGTGTCGACATAAGTCACTACCTCTTAAAACCCTTTGAGGGGTCATTTCCTGCCCCCCAGATCAGTTCCCAGTTGTTCTAGCAACATTAGTTAAAGACTTTCCTTTTGCCATTGAATTACGTTGGCACCTTTGTTGAAAATTAATTGACCATATAAACGTGGATCCATTTCCAGTTCCCCTCTTCTGTTCCACAGATCAATTTATTTATCCAAATGCCAACACCACGCTGTCTTAATTACTGTAGCTTTACAATAAGTCTTGATGTCAGTGTATATCTCCCAATTTCATTCTGCTTCAAACTCTTTTGGCTATTCTAGGTTCTTTGCATTTCCAAATAAATAGTAGAAACAGTGTGTAAATTTACATGAAAAACCTCCTGGGATTTTGATTGGGGATTTTAATAAATCTGCGTATATCATATCAGATTGGAGAGAAAGGACATCTTAACAATCCTGAACTTTTCAATCTGCGATTATAGAACATAGCTCCATGTATTTATATCTTTAAAAATTTTCTAGAACTAGAAAAAAAAACCAAACAAACCCTTGAAACTGTTTATTCAAACGTATCCATTGCTATTTACGTGAGCAATGGGGAGGAAACCCAAAGAGTTGGCTCGCTCTTTAAAAGGCTATACCTTGGATGATCCTCGGTTGCAGTGAATTCAGTTTTTGTTTCAAATCAGAGGTGTACCTTCACGAGTGTTGAAATATTCCCCTTGAGTGCCACGAAACGGCTCCCTTATTTGATGTGAAACCCCAGGGAAGGCTCTTTGAAGGATATAGACCAGCAGGTCCCAGAGCCAGAAGAGCTGGCGTTTCCTAGGTCCCTGCAGGGGATGAGGCTTCGAAATGGACCAGGCAGCAATGGACACACTCCAGTTGGAGAAGAACATGTGGTTACTGTGGGAAGAACATGTGGTTACTGGAGTCTGTGGCATCCCTGTGAACAAGGTCACCTCCTGTGCTCAAAGAGATAGGGCTTCCTGGGGTCATCAGTATGGCTGTCCCAGAGCCCAGCTTTGAGATGGACATTTTATTGGCCACTCCAGATAAATCACCAGGTGCAGCCCTGTTCTAGTTAGGCCTATTTAGAAAAGCAAAAGAAAGCGGACCTGGCAGGTTGGAGCATCTTTGGTGAGGGATACAAAAGCCTGCAATTTCAACTGGAGTGCCAAAGTCCGTCCTGGCCCCGGTATCTGAGCACTGTTTTATAGATTTTATAGTTGTATAAAAGTTGTATATCTTGCGTATCTTTCATTAAATTTACTTCTAAGTCTTTTTATGCATTTTGCTATTATTGTAAATAATATTTAAAATTTCATTTTCCAGATTTCTGTTGCTAGTGTATAAATATAAAATTGATTTTGGTATATTGGCCTTCTGTTCTACAACCTTACTAAGTTCACTGATTGATTCTGGTAGATTTTTGTAAATATCTTAGGGTTTTCTAGGATATTTCTAGACAATACTGTTGTCTGTGAGTGGGGACAGTTTTACTTTTCCCTTTTTTATCTCTGTGCTTTTTTTCTTACCTTATTGCAAAGGCGAGGGCCCCTAGTACAAAGGTGGTGAGAGTGGATACCCTTGCCTTAGTCAGAATCTTCAGGGAAGGCATACATTCATCATTCAGTCTTTCGCCATTAAGTATGATGTTTGTTGTAGATTTTTCATAGACGCTTCTCATCAGGTGAAGAAATCCCTTTTAATTCTTAGTTTGTTGGGAGTTTTTATCATGAGTAGGGGTTGAATTTATCAAATGCTTTTTCTGCATTTATTAAGGTGATATTATGATTTTCTTCTTTATTTTGTAAGTGTGAGTTACATTGATTTTCAGGTGTTGAACCAACCTTGTGTTCCTGGAATTATATCTCCATAAAGTTGATTTAAACATTTTTAAGACAAAAATGAGACAGGGGAACTGTGTGTTAAAAACACATAAAGGACATAATCAATCACAATGTGCAGGCCTTATTTGGATCCTGATTTTTTTTTTTTTAAGCATAAAAGAAATACCATCTTTATGAGCAACCGGAAGCTTGAAAATTGATAGGCTACTTGATGATAACAAGACATTACTGATGATTTTAAGGCATGATAATGGTATCATGGATTTGTGTTTTAAAAGGCTTTTTAAGTCTGGAGATGTCTTCTCAAATAGTAATGAATTAACACGACTTTTAATTAAAAAGACTTGGCCGCTCCCCCGTCGCCCGCAGGGTCGAGCCCTGTCCTCCGTCCTCTGCCCTAACCCCCAGTGCGCCAGCCGCACCAGCCAGCTGGGGTTTCTTCCGCGTGTTGAGCTCTTTCTTGCCTTGTGGTCCTTGCACACACTGTTCCTTGGGGACACCCCTCTGGCCCTTTCCCCTCCTCCACCAGGTTGGTCCCTTGTCATATCCCCTCCCCCCGCTGGCAGGAGAGGGAAGGTGCCTCAAGTTTCCACCAATAAAACGAGGGCCACCATCTCCTCTCGCCTGTGCCCCTGCAGGAGACAGGTCACCTGGCTTCCCCCCCGGGTCACCACCTCTCCCAACCCACCCTCCACACCGCAGCCAGGGTGGCTTTTCTCAGGGCTGGAGCTGGCTTTTGTGGCTGCTTGTCTGACCTGCTGAAGAGAACGTGACCTCACTGAATGCCCCAGCGACCTGCAGACGAGGAGTAGGCCCCACCTGTCCTCTGTGTCCCCTCTGCCACCAAGGGCTCTGCACCTGCAGATTGTGGAGGGGCCTGGGTGTGTAGGGAGTCCAAGCACCTTGCCCCGCAACGCTCTCATGGTTGGCACCATAAGCCACTTTGTCACCGCCCAGGCCTGGGACCCAGCCTCGGGAACAGAGAGTGTCCTCTTGACTAGCCCCTGGCTTGCCAGTCCCCACCCAGAGGGAACACAGAGTCCAGTAGCTGGGTTCTTGGAAAAGCTGCATCACAGAGTTTAATGAGTGACCTGCAGGGTTGTTTTCCACCCGGAGGGTTCGGACAGCCTCGGAGGTCAGGCGGCACCGGGGGCTGGGCAGCTGGACGGGGCCCTGGCCAATGAAGGCCAGCAGCTGGAGCGGTAGAAGTGGAGACACCCCTCGGAGCTGGCTACTGCGTCGGGCGTCGATCCTCGTGGATGTGGGCGGGGTGGGCGGGTGGGGGAGCGTCAGGCGGGGAGTCGCGGCCTGGAGTCCAGGCTGGGTCTGCCACCTCCTTGCTGCGTGACTTTGAGCAATCGCTGCTTTCACCAGCGTCCTCACATGGGAAACATAGAGAAAGCGGGGGAGGAGGGAGGCCGGACTGCCGGCCCTCGGCAGGGCCTCAGGTCTTGAACTGCTGTGGTCCCTCTCCATCCAGCCCCCAGCCCCCTCTCTCCTCCTTCCTCAAGAGTGGAGGCAGGGCAGCCTGGAGGCCGGAGGCCTTGGGCCGAGGAGTCAGGTGGGCCTGAGTCGAGTCCTTTCCCCTTCTGGCTGTGGGGGCTTGGACAAGGGGCTCCCCCTCTCTGAACCCCCACGCCCACATCTGTGGAATGGGCACAGTGTATTTTGTTTCTGGAACTCCTGGGGCCCCAGTACTAAATAAATTAAAGTCAGGTCCATAAGGCACCGGGCGTTTAACAAGGAAAGGACATTTAACACTCAGACAGCTTCCCTTGTCATCGACCTGATGAGAGAATGGGGTGCTAAGGGGTAGGTGACAGTGTCAGGCTGAGCAAGGGGAGTGGGGAGAAAGGATCCCTCCTCTCCAAGCCCACACGTGAGAGAGAAAGCCTCTGTCCGGGGGCAGCTGGCGACAGGGTGGTGGCCAGGGACAGGGTGAGTAGGCGGCAAAGCGGTGCTGAGACGCAGACCCTGTCCCAGGACACTGGAGATGCACCAGTGCATACGGAGGTGTGCATATCTTGTCCCTCCCCTCCTCGCTCCTTACAGCCAACGTCCCTGCGGTGGCCCACAGGCCCTGCCTCAACCTGCGTCTATCCGATCGCACCTCCCTCTTCCTCCCCGCCCCCCACCCCGCATGCCCCCCCAGCTCCAGCCTCCCCTGCCTCTTCAACAGACCTCCACCGCCAAGCCCTGTCCTGCCCGAGGCCCCGGGATCCTAAACCCTTTGCTGTTGGAACATGAGTCACATGCACATGATTTTAGGCCCACTGCCTGGCACGTAGGTAGCAGCAGACGAAGCTTTGCTGTCTGAGTCAATGACTAAGTGAATTCATTCATTAAACATAATTACAGCCCTGGCTGGTGTGGTTCAGTTGGGTAAGGGTCGTCCTGCAAACTGAAAGGTCACCAGTTTGTTCCTGGTCAGGGCACACGCCTGAGTGGTAGGTTCAGTCCCCGGTCGGTCAGGGCACGTGCGAGAGGCAACAGATCGATGTTTCTTTCCCTCTCTTTCTCCCTCCTTTCCGTTCTCTTTAGAATCAATACAATTTTTTTTAAAGTTTAAAAAAAATAATGAAGGATTATTCTTAATGAAGAATTCCTTTTTGCTACCACGCATTGCTCTTGATGTAACTCATTTCGTTGTCGTGTGATTCTCCCCACAGCCCAATGCAGGAGCAGCTACTGTCATATTCATATTTTTGGATGAAAAAACAGCCCAGAGAGGTGCCTGGGCCACCATGCCCATTGGGAATCAGGCTACTGGGCTCCTAGTCCCGGGCTCCTGGAATGGAGGATGGCGGTTGCCTCCCAGCTACAGCCCCTCCTCCTCAAGGCAGAGAATTGGATGAAGAAATCAAGTTGGTTAAAAACAAGCATTTTAATGGTACAGGCACACACATACCGCTCCCCCCACCCCGACCCAAGCCCAAGATGACAGTGCAGGTGTGGGCTGGTGGCAGCTGCTGCCACCGCCAGGGTCTGCCCCTCCCCTGGGGTGTCCTGGGACAGCTGTGTCCCAGGCCAAGTTCCCCGGGGGCTTGGGGCAAGCGTGGAGGAGCAGGTCAGACCTGCAGGCTTCAGCCCAGTCCTGCCTGTGGGCTCTGCCACCTAAAGTAGCCTTTGTCACCTGCCTGCAGTGCTCCACCCCCACCGGGAATGGGGAAGGTAGGGGCAGATCAGCCTGCGTGGTTCTGGGGTCAAGGCTGCACGCAGGGTCGTGTTTACTAAAAGTCCGCATGACGCATGGAGGCAGGCGAAGATGACGGTCCTCCCCACAGTCGATGGAGTGTGTATGGGCCACCCAGTCCCTTGGCCTGGGCAGTAAGGGGTTACTTCGGCTCCTTCCTGCCTCTCATCTCCCCGCCCCCCCCCACCCCCAGGTCACAGACTGCACAGCTGCTGCCAACAACCCCGCCTCTCAGTAGGGGTAGGGGGACACGGCAATGAGCAGGACGTAGAGGCTCTGGTGGCGGGGTGCCACTGCGCGCACGGTGAGCCGGTAGAGGCCTGCGCGGGTGAGCGCGCGGCGGGTGTAGATGGCGCCCAGGCCTGCGCGCAGCTGACGCAGCGCGAACGGGCTTCGCGGGTCGGGCTCGAGCACGCTGAGCTCCGTGCGGTTGGCGGGGACGCCGGCCTCGGAGAAGGCGGCCAGGCGGGCCACGTCGTGGTGGGCGCGCACGCCCAGCGGCAGCGGCAGCAGCTTGTACTGCAGCGTGGAGGGGCCGGCGCTGCAGTCCTGGGAGCAGCGCCGGAAGCACGTCCTGTGGGAGGGACAGACGCACGGACCCCAGTTGCCTCTCAGCATTGCCCGGCCCCAGAAGCCGGACCTCACCCCAGCCTCAACAGTTCTCCTGTGCGCCGCCATCCCTGAAGCCCAAATGCCTTCTCTATAGGCGCCACTGTTAGCCCATTTTAGAGATCAGCAAACTGAGGCCCAGAGCAGCCAGAGAGGCCTGCCTTTCCCCATCGCAGGTGCTCCCCCCAGGGCCTTTGCCAACAATCCCTTTCCCCACCAGCCCAGCAAGCACAGGGCAGCCCTAAAACCTAGAGCCCTCCGGGTCCCTCCAGAGCCCCAGAGCTGAGTCATCAGATCTGGATGGGGGTTGAGGGTGAGAAGGGGAGCTGCAAAAACACGTGCTCAGCCTTGCAAGGTCACCCCGCTCCACCCCCACCCCAAAGCCTAGGGTCCAGGGCCAGTCACCACCCTGGACACTTTCCCTAACTGCTGCGGGGGCGCCTCCTGCCGTCCAAGACCCCTGAGTCTGGGCGTCTTTATGAGCATCTGCAGCCCCAGTGGGCGGTGTGGTGGAAACGCGTTTTGTGTTTGCGGGCCTGTGCGTGCAGAGCCCTGGGGTTCTGTTCCTGGGCCCGGGGGCTTTGTGTGTGTGTGCACGTGTCCCCATGCGTGCACACCTTTCAGCCCTGCTCCCCCAGCCCTCCCCCAGCCCGAGTGCCCCCAGCTCCCGATGACACGTCACCCTGCAGGGAACGAGAGTGCCCAGGCTGGCTTGCACCAGCAGGCAGGTACTCCTCCTGAGGGCGCGTTGCCCGGTGGGCCAGAGGCCCTGGCGTTCGGGCAGGGTGGACCCCACTGGCCCCAGGGGGACCTCTGCGGGAGACAGAACCTGGAGGCGGGGTCCAGCCACAGAGGAGCCAGAGAACAGATAACACGCCCCATCCCTGTCCTCAGTTCATAACCCCGCCCCCCAGCCAGCTCAGCCCTTACCCTGGGCTGGAGCCCTGCCGGTAGGTGGCAGGGCAGGGAGTGTCCACGCACTGGTAGCTGCCGCGGGTGTTAAAGCACATCTGGCCAGGCCCACACTCGATGCCCTCCTCCTCACACTCGTTGATGTCTGTGGGGGCAGGGGCGGCCGTTGGTGAAGGAGAGAAGAGGGTGAGAAGATGCAGCAAAGGGGAAGGGCAGAAGCAGAGAAGGCCTAGGGACGGGTTCAGAGGAGAGGAATGCCCGCGGAGGTCAGGAGGGGCACAGCCCCTGTCCACTTGTCCCCAGCCAGCCTGACCCGTGTCGGCCCGGCCGACAGGCCCCCAGCAGCCACCCCGCTCCCTGTGCAGGGCGGTGGGCTCCCTGGGGCCCCTGAGCCTAGGACTGGGGTGGAGAGAGGAGGGCCGCCCTCAGACCCGCAGTGCCCACGGCCCCTGGGCAGAGTGCCCCGTCCTCATCTGTCCTGGTGGATGCCCCCCCCGTTCTCAGAGGACACTCACTGACCCCCGTGACAGAGTGAGGGACGGAGACAGGCAGGGCAGGAGGATCCCCACGGTAGCGGGGCAGCCTGGCCGGCCAGCCCCACACAGCAGGGAGAGGGCGCTGACTTGGGGGTGAGGGGACTTCACTGCCACTACAGCAGCGGCGGCCTTGCTGGGAGCGCTGGCCCCGTGCCCACCTTCCACATGCCTCAGCCGGGCATTGAGGGGAGCCCCGTGTTAGCCCCATTTTGAGAGGCGAAGTGAGCTGCCCAGGGACACACCGCCGAGCCGTGAGGGACCCCCGCGGCTGCCTTCTGAGCCTGCTCACGCAGGCACTTAGCTCCTGCTTGGAGTGTGGGGCCTGGCCTGGCTGTGGGCACCTGGGGGGGTGGGTCACTTAACCGCTCTGAGCTCGACTCCCTGCCCCTCCCCCGCAGGAGGTGGTAGAGAAGGGGATGGAGAGAGCAGACGGCCCTCGAAGCCCTGCCCGGGCCCCTCTGGCCCCCGGCCGAGGCTCACCCTGGCAGTTCTTCCCGCTGGGGAGGAGGCGGTAGCCGGCGGGGCACAGGCACCGGAAGCTGCCCTCGGTGTTCTGGCAGGCGTGCTGGCACAGGCTCCTCACCTGGCACTCGTCCCGGTCTGGCCGGGCATCCGCGGGGGGGTGATGGGGGCAGACACACGCTGAGTCACGGACCCTCCGGAGGCCACACGCCTGCCCGCCTGCCCGGCTCGAGGCAGCCCCCGATTTAGGCGGCCCACCCCTTGTCCCTGCCTGGGTTTGGGGGTAGGAGGGCCCGGGGCTTGTGGGGCTTGGCAAGAGTGGGGGCTCCGTGCTGTCCACCTGGCATGGCCTCGGGGGGCACCGCCCCAGCCCCGAGCCCGCTGCCCAGGCAGGAGTGCAGGAGCATGCCCACCGCTCAGGCTGCTCCCCGTCACCCCCCTGCAGCCGGGTGCTGACCGCAGGGTCCCCCCCCAACTGGCCCCTGTTCACATTCTGCTGTCAGCCTGGAACAGACGCCTGCGCTCCTGCAAAGCCCCCGCCCCGCCGCTTCGCCTCTGTGCCTCCAGAGGAGCGTTTCTCAGTGCGGGTTCCCGGGGCACTGGGCAGGGCGGGCCGAGCTGAAATGGTTTGGAAAACACTCTACCTCCCTCTAGGCAGCCCCCTGCCCATCAGCACAGCCAGGGCCCCAGACACCTTGGAGCAAAGAGGCAACCCCCACCGCACCAGCCTGAGTCCCGAGCTCCCGAAAAGGGCGCGCTGCCCATCCCGCCCCCTCTCTAGAGTCAGGGCCTCCCAAGTCTGCCAGCTTCAGAGGGTAAAGGGTTACAGGTCCCCAAGAAGAAAGGGGCTCTGGAGGCAGAGTCCGGGGTTGGCCCAAGCCCTGCCACGTCTCCTGGTCCCTGAGACCACACAGCGGGGTGTGTCCCAGTGGCGTGGTTGGCGCTCAATCTCACCTGTGCAGACGCCATTCTGCCGGATGAAGCCCGGAGGGCACCAGGCCCGGCCCGAGCTGCTCAGGGCTCCGGGGCCTGGCCGGAAGGAGACCCAGGCATGGTAGGGGCCGTTGGGGATGGCGGCGCGGGGCCGCAGCCAAGGCAGCAAGTCGCCCACGGAGGTCCTGTTTAGTGCACTGCGCTCCAGTGGGGTGCAGGCCTTGCCGTCCGGGAGGAGGGCGTGGCCGGGCGGACACAGACAGCGGTAGCTGCCCGGGAGGTTGTGGCACTGGTAGGCACAGACCCTGGGCAGCTGCAGACATTCGTTGACGTCTGGAAGGAGCGGGACCGGGCTGGGTGCTAAGGAGGCCTGGGGTTTGCCGGCGCAGCCCCCCGGCCTTCCCCAGAATCCGGCTGCCGCACCGGCTGCACACAGGCCTGCCTCCCGACTCCCCTACAGGCTGGGTTGCCCAGCCAGCTGCCCCTCCTGCTCCAGCCTCCACGGCTCCAAGAGGCCTCAACCTGCCCCAGCCATGGGCTGCTGCTCTCCTCCCTCTTCCCGTGGGCTTCCTGGGAAGGTGACTTTGCAGGGTAGGGGTGAGGTTCTGGGGGTACAACGGGCAGAGCAGAGGCGCGGGCACGTGGTGAGTGCATGGGCAGCACTGGCCGCCTTTGGCTGTTCGTAGAAGACTGCCCTTGCCGTGAACGCTCCCTGCCTGTGAGCCAGGGTCCCCGCTGGGGGCTGGTGTCCCCATACCTATGCAGGGCAGGCCAGGGCCCTGGGTCCGGTACCCCCTGGGGCAGCTGCAGTGGTGCCCGCCCGGGGTGTTCTCACAGATCTGGTTGTAGTGACATTCATCCGACTGCTCCAGACACTCGTCCACATCTGGGGAGGCAGGGGCGTGGGCAGGGGCGGGGCTGAGCCTCAGGCCCCATCCCCAAGGAACGTACCCTGCTTCTCCATGTCTGGGTCCCCTCCTGCCCCCTCTCCAACCTCAGGGCCTCCCAAGTCTGCCCACTTTGGAAGGTGAAAGGGTTATGGGTCCAAAAGAAGAAAGGGGCTCTGGAGGCAGAAGCCCAGGTCTGGCCCGAGCCCTGCCATGTCTCTTGGTCTTAGAGCAAATAACCCTGTCTGAGCCTCAGCTTCCTCATCTGTAAGGAAGGGCTGGGATCAGACCTCTTCATGGGCCATGGGGAGGAAACTGGACACGCGTGTGAAGGGCGTAGGAGCCTGGCGCGTGGCTAACGGAAGGAAGAATCGGGGGCGGAGGAAGGCAGGAGGCAGGAGAGCCGACAGATAGTCGGGGCGCCCCGAGGGCCCCCGCAGCCCCCCCTGAGTTCAAGTGCCACTGCGCTTTTCTGCTCCACTGATGGCCTCTCCAGGAGGAGCCAGGAAGAGCCATGATCACAAAACCACAAAACGGCGGGACAGGAAGGGCCCCAGAGGGCACCTAGGCGTCATTGCACAGGCCAGCGGAAACGGCTCCCAGTGGCCGTGCGAGAAGCCGTTGAGAAGGACTCGGAGGCTGCCTCTCGGTGCGACAGGGATCCCGGAGGGCGGCCGGTGGGTGGCAGCAGACAGCACAGGTTCACCACCCCACCCTGGTCCCCCCCTTCACGGGACAGACAGCGAGCCCGAGGCCCGGGAAGGACGCCGCTGTCAGAGGCTCTCCGCTGCAGGTCCGGACCAGCCCCTCAAGCCCAGCTCAAGCTCCCTCCCTGGCTGCCCTGGGCTCCTGCTGCCAAGAGGGTGCCAGTTTCCCCGACAGCCCGGCACGCCAGTGACACAATAGCCCGGCTGCGGAGTCCCGGACGCCCCACCCCATGTCCCTGTCACCTTCACAACCGGCTCCATCCGCGGCCGCCCGGAAGCCAGGCCTGCAGTCGGGGAGGCAGTGGTAGGAACCAAGCAGGTTCACGCAGCGCTGTCCCTCTGGGCAGAAGCCAGTGTCCCCTGCACACTCGTCCACATCTGGGGGCAGATGAGAACAAGGGCAATGTGAACCCATGTCCCCAGGCCCCCTCCTCCCCCCGACTCTGGCCGAGCCAGGAGCCCCAGGGATGAAGGTTCCACCCCTCCCGCTGGCTGTCCCCTTGTCCTGGTGTCCCCACAAACACAGAGCCCACCCCAAGGGACCAGAGGGCGGTATCTGATGTGAGCTTTCAGACAATGCCCTGTGGACACCCAACAGTGACACGGCAGTGCCAGGTCCCAGTGGTAGGAACAGAGGGACGCAGATGTGGGGGTCAGCGTCTGGATAGTGTCCTAGGGTCAGATTTGTGGTCCAGCAACTTCATGGAGGGGACAAGTAGAGCGAGCAGGGGAGACAGATGTCCGTTCCCCTCCCAGCCCAGGTGACCAGAAATGACCGCTGTGTCCAGGCTCAGTGGGTACGAGTGCCGTGAGCACATGGTGGCTGCGTGCATGTTCTGGGGGGTCTCCCCGACCCCGGCTTGAGTCTTTCCCATCTGTGGCTATCATAACGGGAAGCTCCGGCAGGAACAGGGCTTTGGAGCCCCCGCGCCGGCACCCGGAGCCCTCAGGACAGCGTGGCCGCTCAGCCGCCCCAGACCCACCGCGCGCACCTGGGCCAGGGCCTCTCCGCGGGGCCACGCACCTCTGCAGTTCCTTTCATCCCCAGCCAGGGCAAAGCCCGCCAGGCAGGAGCAGGAGAAGCGACCAGGTGCGTTGTGGCAGGAGTGGGAGCGGGGGCTGGGGCCACTGGCGCGCTCGTCCGTCTGGGGTGGGGACAGCCGGTGGTCTGCGCTCGCAGGCCCTCCTGGCAGCTGGCCGGACAGCTCGCCCATCCCAGGCTGAGGGCCCCCTCACCCATGTCAGGGCAGGGACGGGGTGCTCACCCATGCAGAACTCTCCCTGGGGGTCCAGGTCAAAGCCCTCCGGGCAACCAGCTCCATTCTCTTCTGCAAGGCAAACAGGACAGGCCCTCAGGACACAGGGCGCAAGGGACAGAGAGCAGCCCTGGCCGTAGCCCGGGCTCACTGTTCCCTTCCGCTGTCCTGGCCCGGCCGAGGCCCTCTCAGCCAGGTGCTCCGCCCGTCCTGAGCCAGCCCGGGGCCCAGCGAGTCCGGGAGCCTGTTCCCAGCCCAGGTCATATCCCGAGGGCCTCACGGCGGGCTGGCCGGATCGTGGCTGCTGGCCCCAAAATCATTAATGAGCACAGAGCGGGAGATCCACACACGCAACACTGTGCACCTGACAATCCCGAGGAGGGGGCCGGCTGCGGAAGGGGAGCGTCTGATTGGCAGCGAGCCCAGGGCAGTGTGGGGACAGCCTGTGTCCCTGGAGACGGGAGGGAGGCCCAACTGCCTGAATGATCACAAGGGCAGCACCTCGATAAAGGAGTCACTGGGTGCCAGTGGGGGTTTCAGAGGCAGCGCCTCTGCTCCCAGCTCCCTGCGGGGCAGGCGATGACATGCCATTTCCCAGTGGGCACACGGGGGCTCGGAGAGGGCCAGGGCTCCGCCCCCGAGGTCTCACGGCCGGGACGTGGGGTGGCTGGGTTGGAACCAGGGTCTGCCTGACCTCAAAGCTATGCTCTTGCCACTGTCTTACGTTCCAGGTTAAAAACGTGTTGGGACCTCAAAGCAGGGCAACTGGCATATTTTCAGCCTCCTTGGGTCTCCAGGGGCTCCAAGGGTGGCTCCCAGCCCCCTCGGTGGGGTCTCAGGCGCCCTCGAGAGGAGGGTAGGTTACAACTCCAGTCTTGAACATCAGCCTGGGGGGTGGTTTGCACCTTTCCCTTGGGGCCTGGGGGAAGGTTCTGGAGGGTTTGGACAGGAGTGGCCTGAAGAGCTGTGTCCCTGTCGGGGTGTGGACAGATGGACTGGAACAAGGGGGTGAGCTGTCTCTGTCCCCAGTCTCCGCTCCATGGTCAGCGGGTGCGTGAGGTGCACTGTCACCCGGGCCTTCAGTAGGCGCCTGTGGGGCCGTGCACAGCTTTAGCGGGGGCAGCGGGGGGCGGGGCAGGGCCCTCACCAGCTTGCAGGGCTGCGGTGAGCCGGAAGCTCAGGGCCTCCGCCTCCGGGTCGAAGGCCGAGCTGACGGCCGAGGCCCGCAGGTGCTGCACCAGCTGGGGCTGGGGGCCCCGGGCCGCGTCGTACTGGATGCTGTGGCTGCAGTGCAGGGTCACCGGGAGGCCATCCTGCAGAAGGCGCTGCGTGGAGCCTACAAACAGCTGGCCGGGCCCTGTCTGCACGTAGAGCTCCTGGAAGTCCTGGAGGAGGAAGCGGGCGGGGAGGACACCTGGAATTTCAACCTGCAGGCAGCCTGGGGCCCGGGACCCTCGGCCCCACTCGCCGGAGGCTCAGGGAGGAGACCGGCGGGGTGGCCTCGGGCAGGTGGCCGGCGCTCTTGTTTCTGGACGCCTCGGAGGCCGGGCCCAGAGCACTGTCCTACCAGTTCTTGCAGGCAGGACGCCCTGCTGTCTCTCACCCACCTCGTCTGTGCCCCCCAGGGCTTGCCCCACACCTGCACTCGAAGGTCTGTGCCAGCTAGGCTCTCGGGGACGACGCCATTGACCGCCACATCGAGGAGGAGGAAGCCGTTGGGATCCAGGCCCCGGGCCACCTGCGTCATCCTGAGCCGCTCCCCTGCAATCCATCCCCGCCCAGCCCGGAGTCACCACGGGGTTAGGCCCTGGGCTCAGGCCCCAGCCCCACCGGGCCCACCTGGGGGGAGCCCCACTCACCTGTGGAAAACTCCACGTGCGACTCCTGCCGGAAGCTGCCGCCCGTCAGATGATGGCCGTTCAGGGCAGCTCCACTCTCTCCGGCCAGCGCCCAGTACATGGGGGCAATGGTGACCACGAGCGCCCGCATCAGAGGCCCTGGGTGGGGTGGGGCGCGGAGACCAGGTGAGGCCCAGGTGCTGGGGCAACCCCCGCCTGCTCCAGGTCCCTCAGTGGCTCGCTACCACCCCCAGGAGGCCAAAACATATTTATACAAAGAAGTGCATGTAACCTGCTGATATTCAATTCAGTTCTACAAACACTGAGGGCTACAAGGTCGCCCCAGAGCCGGAGACCCCACAGACCATCACCATGTATGTACAGGACCGAGCTGAAAGTCAAACAAGTCTTCCACCTTGCAGACACCTTCCAGAACAGCCCGGGAGAGGAAGAATTGTTCTAAACCACTGACTTTGAAAATAGAGCCAACATTTCCCCTGGACGTGGATTTTCAGACCTTCACACGACGTCCTGCTCTCCTCTTGGGATGGGCGGGAGTCGGGGGGTTGGGGGGGTTTGGACTAGGGAAGGAGAAAGACCCATTGCTTGGGGTCCCAAGAGTCGAGCTTCTCAGCTCAACGGCGGGCTCTCAGACCCATGTTCCCAGAAGCCAGCTGGGCCCCGTGCGTGGGAGCCGAACCTTCTCAACCTCTCCGTGCCTTTGTCTCCATTAGACGCAGCCTGGACTACCTGGCCTGGGGCCAGATGTTTCTCCCTGGCTCCTGCCGCTGGAACAGGCAGCCACATCTGGGCAGTGACTCACCTTTTTTACTCTCTGCTGATGGCCAGCTCCAAGTGACCCCTGCCCCCCCGCCAAAGTCCCCGCACTGTTCACCCAGGTCTGTCATCCAGAGCAGCTTTTTCAGCAAAGGCCTGCTCAGCACCGCCCTCTCCCTGGCTCAGGACCCCCACGAGGGGACGCAGGGAGTCCTGGGAAGGGCGAGGCCTCAGGGTCTGCAGCATCCTTCCAGAACATCCTATCTGTTTAGGACACTCTATTTTATGGATCTGTCTGCAAACAGGCATTTCTGGGTTCTCGGGACCTTCTGGCTAATTTTACTCTCCACGTCTCTCCCTTCCCCGCCCCTCCTGCCCAAATGCCACCTTCGCTTTTCTCAGCTCTTGCTTTAGCCGTGGAAAACAACCTCATGCGGCGGCCCATGGCTTCCGGTTCACGAGCCGACCTGCTTTCCCCGGGCCGATCATTCCACGTGCTCTCGGCCTGTTTTTCAGCGCAGTCCTTTTGTTTTACTTGGGGGTGTACGGTGGGGCGAGGAGGTGGGGAAGTGGCCACGCCTAGGTCTGCTCTGGCTCGGACTTAGCTCTCAGAGGCGGCTGGCTGTCCCCTGGGAATCAGGCCCTGGGCAGCCTCGGGACGCAGGCGCTGCCTGCTCTGGGCTCTGGCCTGGCTGGCGGGCCCCACTCACCCACACTCGCAGGGACGTGGCCGATGCTGCTCCGGAAGGTGGTGAGCCCAGAGCGGGCCTCCTGCCGCACACTGGTGTTGAGGGTGGCCACGCCAAGTTCATGGCCGTTGATCGCCCCGATCATGCTGCCCCGGCCCCCCCGGGGCTCCTCTGGGAGGAAGGAAGAGAATGATAGTGACCTTACTCACTCCACGCCTCACGATAAGCAGTTACTGTTACCCATTTCCCGAAGGAGCACTCTGAGGCTCAGAGAGGTGAGCTAACGTGCCCAAGGGCGCCCAGCTTATGGGTGATGGTACCAGCTTCTAATTTTGGCTCCGCCATCGCCTTCCGGGAAACTTGGGCTAGCCAGGCCCTCAAGCCACACTGGAGTTGGCTTAGCTGTCCAATGAGGAGGCGGGACCAAAGATGCGCCCCAAACCTGCTGGGGTCTACGATATCAGGAGCCCATGATGGCCGGGGCTGGGGTACTGAAGGAGCCAGGGCTAAGGGGCAAGGCACCAAGCCAGGAGCGGAATGCCACCACCTGAACGTCCCCCATTCCAGCAGTGGCCCTGGCTCAGCCGCCCTGCAACCTGCCTGGCTAGGGAGGGCTGGGTTTGGAGGCGCTGCCGGGCTGCCTGCCAGCAGATGCTCTTCGGCCCTAATCAGGTGGATGGCGTGGGCACAGGGGGGTGCTTCCTCTGGCTAATGGGCCAGCTGTCTCATTTGGACAGATGGCATCCCAGGGGGCAAGAGAAGGAAGCTAGCCTGCCTCTTCGCGCCCCAGCCCTCAGGGGAAATTAGCAACAAATTGCCCATGATCTGTCAAAAAAATAACATAAACCAGAACTTCCAGGACCCTAAATGGGTAAATTCAGGGGGTGGTTCATTTTTGGATTCCAGGAAGCAGGGCCGCTGCCTGCAGCCCAGTGCTGGGATCTGATGAGGTCTGGTGCCCATCTGGGATGTCTCTTGTCAATAGCTGCTGCTCTGGAGTTTACGGGAGAGACAGGGAAAGGCCACGAACCCACCCTTGGCCTGGCAATAAGGGAGCTGAGGAAGGAACTGGCCCTGCGGATGAGAAGGCAGCAGCTGGCTGCTTTCAAAAGGGAAAGGGAACTGGAGGCCAGGAACAACAAGCCACCTCGACTTTCTCAGATGGGGTGACTCGGCAGCCTTCGGTTTCCCACGAGGCCAGGATGGGTCCCGAGACAGATGGGAAAGGATGGAGAAACGACAAGTCCATAGTTAGGGAGCCTCAAATCCTTCGCCCACCTTTTACCCAGCCGTGCCCCTTGAAGAAATCTACCCTATAGAAATGTTCAGCACCAGCACACAAGGTGCACTTCTCAGTATAGTTTTTGGAGGGGAAACTGGGGGGGGGGGGGAACCCAAACCTGTTGCTTATTTACAAAGCTAACAGCAATTAAGTTTTTTTAAAAAAAAATGTTCCTATGGAAACCATTAAAGAAGATGCAGCCCTGGCTGGTGTGGCTCAGTGGATTGAGTGATGGCCTGCGAGCTGAAGGGTCACTGATTTGATTCCCAGTCAGGACACGTGCCTGGGTTGCAGGCCAGGTCCCCAGTTGGTAGGATCAGTTGCAAGTGATAGGCAACTGATATCTCTTGCACATCGATGTTTCTCTCCCTCTCTTTCTCCCTCCCTTCCTCTCACTCTAAAAGTAAAATGTTTTTATAAAAGAAAAAAAAAAAGATGTGGACTGGGTTTATTGTCATGGAATGCTGTCTGAAATATTGTAGAATAAGTAATGATGGCAGGCTGTAAAGACAACTGCACATTTGATTTTCTTTGTAAAAAGAAACCAAGAACATCTCTCTTTACATTCGGAGAAAGATATTCCCCAAATAGTAATTGTCAGACCTATTTCTGGTAATCAAACTATGAGAGATAATTGATTATTATTCTTGCTTCACAGATTTTTCTAAATTATTTGGCCTTTCTACAATTAACATATATGAAGTAAAAGGTAGTTGTATCCATTAGAAAGGTAAGGAGGCCGTCCTGGGTTGACCTGTGTCCCCAGACCTTAGCGGCAACCAACCCGGCCAACACCATGGTCTCGGACCTCCAGCCTCCAGGATTGTGAGAAACAAGTCTCCGTGGTTGCAGCCCCTGGTCTGCGGTCCTCAGTTATGGCGGCCAGAGGAAACTCAACCAGCAGCCATGCCGTTTGCGTTGGGGGTTTTTCAACAGGAGGGGGTAAGAACGGGGACCAAGCTCTGAAATGAAGGGAGGGCCTGCTCGGGCCCGATGTGCCCCGGCTGTGGCTGGGTGTCAGGGAGCCCTGAATTTTCAGGGCTGCATGTGTTGATGTTCCAACTCTGCCTGTAGGAGATGGGGAGACCAGTGGCAGGGAGGGTCCCGCGTGGTTGGCAGTGGGTTTCAAGTGGCCGAGTGTCAAGTCCCAGGTCCAGTTAGTCCTTGGAGAGGGGTTCTATGGAGAAGGGATCTGGCATTGTGTACGGTGATAGATTAGTGATGTCTGCCATGGGCAGGGATGGTGATAAGTGCCACAAATATAAAGTATTTACGGAAATAACAGAGGCACAGAAATAACATTCAGTGACTTTCCATCAGTCAGCCTGGGTCATTTTACGGCTTCTCAGGATAGTCGTTTTCTCAGTTTTAAAGCTCGGTCTGACCCGAGGGAGAAGGACGCTGAAGGAGGAGACTCGAGACAGTGGGGGTGGTAACACAGTGAGTGGCAGTGGCTACTGAGCACCCCCCGTGGCCAGGCAAGGCCCAGGACAAGCACCAACTCACACGCTTTCATAGCAACCCAGGGAGGCCCTTGCTTTACTCTGCCTTCCTCATGGGGATGCGAGGTATCCAAAGAGAGGACACATATCTATGCCAGGTGAGCTGGAAGAGCCCGAGTCTCCTGTCCACCAGGAGATGCAAACACTGAGCACGTCAGAGCCTCAGTTTCCCTGACTGCATGGGGCAGGCAGAGAAGACGGCCCACGAGGCCCTCCCAGCTGGCTCACTCAAAGTGCGCGTCCCAGCGAAGAGTCGGGGGGCCAGCGGGGCAGGGGGCCAGGCCCCCCACAGGCAATGCACAGACCCCCCTGTTGCAGGGGACGCCACTTCGGCCTGGGGTCTGTGCAGGGACGCCGCCTACCTTTCACAGCCAGGAACGCCCGGGCAGTGACGGAGCCCAGGAGGTTGTGAGCAACACACTCATACGCCCCTGCGTCCCTTAGCTCCACTCGCTCCATCCACAGGCTCCCGTCCGGCAGGGTCCGGAGCCGCCGGCTGGCCCGCAAGGGCCGGCCCGCACGCAGCCACTCCACCGTGGGCACCGGCTCTCCGGTGGCCTGGCACCGCAGCGCCACATCCTCCCCTGACCTCGCTGTCACGTCCTGGGGCTCCACCTGGAACACCGGGGCACCTGTGGGAGGCCCAGGGCGGCTTTTAGAAATATTTTACTACTTTCCGGTGTTCAAGAGGCACAAACTCATTTTGACAGAATAGAAAACGTAGAGACAGAAAGAAAAAGAGAGTCATGTGTGACCCTCCCAGCCAAACATGGAAACATTCGCAGGTCCTGGAGACGGGGTGTGGCCCGATCTCTGGGAGCCGTTCATCAGGTGACACAGGCATAGTACCTCCTGCAACTGACACTCCTGTTCCGTGTGACCCCTCAACACCCCTCCTGGATCGATGCCCTAAAAGAAGCGTCTATGCACGTTCACCCAGAGGCATGCGTAAGAATGTCACCCCAGCATGGTCCTTAACTGCCCCAAATTGGGGGTGACCGACAGTGGAAAGCATAAGCAAATTCTGGTTTACTCGTAGAGTGCAAAGGCAAACGGCATGGAAATGAATGAACTGATTCCATGTGCCATCTCCCAAGGACGTGCCCAAGGAGCGTGCCACGGAGCACACAGTACAGGCTTCGTTCCACATAAGGAGGGTCAAGAATAACTCCAGCCTGCAGTCCAGGCTGACTCGAGGGGCCAGCAAGTCGGCCCCCCCAAAAACAAGCACAGAATTTGACAAAATCGTCAAAACCAACCATTTCTGGGCTCTAGAAACCAACTAAAATACAAGCAACAAATTGAGAATCATTTATCTAAGAAAAGCTTCCAGAACTCTGGGCAAGAACAGTGGAGGTGCGCGGCCTTCGTGCCTGGCCTGCCCCCACCCCAGCCCTGCGCAGTCCCGGAGGGCGGGGCTGGCCGCGAAGACTGCAGCTTTGCTGGTACAAGGGGCCGACTCGGCGGGCGGTAGGGATGGAGGTGGACTCCGAGGACCCAGGGTGTGGTCCAGGAAAGGAGCCGAACTAGCCAAGCAAACAGGGAACTGGCAGCTCTGCAGGCCTGAGGTCCAGGCCCTGCTCAAAGGCACCAGGGGGCTGCCAAGATCAGAACAAGAGGGTCCTGGACGACTTGGACACTGCTCGAAGGTGTTTTATTTATCATTTTGATCATACCTCAATAAAGTGGCTTGAAAAGGCTTGAAAAATCAAATCTTAATAAATATCGAAAGTTTGAATAAAGAGCGAGCCATGATAGACGGCATTTATGGATTACTTGCTATGTGTCAGGCACGGGGCTGAGCACCCGACATGCATTTTTTCATTTAAGCCTCACAGCTGCTCGTGAAGTCTGTTCTGTCATCAGAGATAAGAAAGCTTATGCACTGCAGAGATAGCGAATGATTTTCCCTGGGATACGGAGCAGGTGGCTGAGCCCATAAGGACCCCATGTGGACTGAGCCCTCTGAACGGCGAGATCGAAGCAGGTGCGGCTCGCGGCTGCCTCGGGGCCTTTGCACGGGCTGTCCCTCCGGCTCGGACAGCTCCCCCCACATTGTCGCACAGATGCCTCCTTCTCATCATTTGCATATTAACTTAAATGCCCCCCCCTTCTGGAAGGCCTTTCCTGATCGCCCTCCCCAAATTGCTTGGACTTGGACTCCACAGCCATGCAGATGTGCTGAGGACACCTTGTTGTCTCTGCCTCTTTCAGCAAACCCAGCTGTGACATGTCTTCTCTGAGTTTATCCTGCTTGTGTTTTGCTCAGCCTCTTGCATGTGTAGGTTTACGTCTTTTGTGGAATTTTAGGTCACTGAGGCTCACGCAGTGCCCTGTAAACCCAAGAGCTGTCGCTCTGAGCTCGACGGCAGCTTTGCATTTTGAATGAATGGTCCCCCAGGCCTGGCTGTCGGGTCCCTGGTATTCAATCGCCCCCTACCCTGACTCCCATTCTACCCCGGGGGACATTCCACGGGACTTGGGTTGTGTGTTGTGAACGACTATTTGTGAAAGGATTCCAAGTCCCTGGCCCTGCCTCTTTGCCCCCCCCGCTTCCTACCGGACCCCCTGGGCCACGCCGACCGCAGCCTCACCCCAGCTGCCTCTGTGTGCCCGCCTCCCACGGCCCCCACCCAGGGCCCGCGGAGGGAAGGCCGGGACTCACTCTGCAGCACGAGGACCACCACCTTCTCCACGGCGCCCATCTCGTTCTCCGCCAGGCACTGGTACTGCCCCGCATCGTCCATCTGCAGGGCACGCGAGGGGGGCATGGCGTTCAGGAGAGGAGCACGATGGGGAGGGGAGCTGCCTGGGGCAGCTGGGCCGGGGGGCACGGGCTGCAGCAAGACCCCTGACCCAGGAAGGAACTGAGAGCCCAAAGAAGTGGGAGGCTCGCAGACCCCTCACAATGACGCATCGCAGGGGCCTCCGCGGTCCACAGACGTCCAAAGGGAATCCAGCCCCTTTCAGCCCCGGAAGCTGGGGGTGCCGACTGAGGGGTGGAGCCCCACGCCGCACATGATGATGGAGGACCGCCCCCTCCCAACGTGTACGTTGAAGCACAGGGCACAGTTAGGGATTCCTTGAGAAAGTGCTCCATGTCGGGTAAGTGCGGGAACGCTGAGCCTGACAGCTCCCCAAGGAGCAAGAACAAGGACCCCTAAGGCGCGCTTGACAGGAGCAAACTGTGAATTTCTGCAGGGCCGCTGGGACTTGGGACGCACAGGGGAGGTGAGGGGGGCTGCCGGTGCCCAGGTGTTGCCAGCAGCATGGAGCAGCGGTCGGGAGGGCTGGGCGTGTTCCTGCCTCGTGCGCTTACTGCTGGTGGGCCTCTCGGGCCTCGGTGTCCTCCTCTCTCAAATGGGTGCTCCGGCCTGCCTGCCCTGCCCCGTGGGGTGGTTGTTATTAGTGACATTTCATGGTGTGACAGAGGGGCCAGTCGCTCCTCAATACCTGGTACGGGTCATGTCACTGGTTTCTGACCGTAAACCATGAGGTGGAAATGCTCGTCAGCCCCACCAAACGGGTGGTGTCACTGAGGCACAGGGATGTGACGTCACTGGCTGGAGGTCACCCGAGCTGGCGGGGGGGTGGGGGGAGATTCTCTGGGTAATGGGCAGGGAGGTGCTTTGCAGACTGTAGGGGGCGGTGCTGACCTAAGGAAGCCTTCTGAGCAATCAGGAAGGGCCCGGGGTGGCCCCAGACGTGCCCGCCCCCCGTGCCGGGCCCCTCCTCGCCTCTGTCCTGTGGATGGCCAGCGAGCCGTTCTGCAGCTGGTGCCAGGGTCGGCCGCCCCGCAGCGGAAGGCCGTCTTTGATCCACAGGAGATCAGGCTCCGGGTCTCCATGGACCGCACAGTCCAGTCGGATGCTGCCCCCCACAGGTTCCACCAGGTAGGAGAAGGCCTCCCCCTGTAGGACAGGAGCCTCTGCACAGACAGGGTGACATCAGACGAGGGGTCAGAAGCTCCCTTCAGGCTCAGCCTCCCATCATCTTGTCCCCAAAGGCTTGTCCCCAGACCCCTGGGCCTGGCCCAGCATAGCTGTGTATAGCCCATGTATTGGGGCTGGCAAACAGCTTTCGGGCTGTGGGCCACGTGAAACAGACTGGCAGCGGCTGCCAGGAACACTGCGCTGAGAAGGACTCGAAGCTGGGCGGGAAGAGTGCTGGGACTGATTCGCAATGTCTGAGACGAGTGCCGGGTGGGGGGCAACATAACAAGTGTCCTATACCTGCTCCCATGGGCGGGTTACCCCAGCTACAGAGCACCTGCTTGGGACTTAGGAATACAAGGGCCACGGTTCATGAGGACACCTCTGTTGTCCCCAGCAACGCTGAGGCGTGCCTGGTCCTCATTTCACTCAAACCCTACACCACGCTTGGACGGCCGTACCACTGCCTACCCTTCTTGGTGTCCTGAGGTTGAAACCACCCACAGCGGCCGCCGCGGCCCAGTGCTCACCGCCCTCCCCCAAGCCCCACGCGACCCATCCTGCAGGGGAGCAAATGAAGTCCTGGAGTCACCAAGGGCCACTGTGCTGCTCCAGGCTGCACAAGGGACACGGGTAGGCTGGCAAGCGCCATGCATTTTTCTGCCAGAGCGCCCTGACCCCATGCCTGGCTCCCCCACTGGCACCGTGCAGCGGAGAGCAATCCTGCAGGCCAGGCGGTCAGATCCCCACTCGACCTGCAGCCAGGCTGTCTGCGGAGATTATAAAATGCTAACGCCGGAGCCGCGCCCCGGGGAGGCTGGGTCACGGAGCCTGGGTGGACCCTGGGCCTCAGTATTTTATACAGTGCCGGGGTGCAGACGTACTGGTTCAGGGGTCAGGAGGCCAGTCTCGTAGACTTTCAGAAAAAACCCCAACAGACTGAGTTCAGCATGTCTCCAGAGAAAAGCCATGTGGCGCGTGCCTCACCCTTCACGTGGACGAAGCTGACCGTCTGCACACGGCCCATTCTGTTCTCGGCCCAGCAGATGTAGGTCCCGCTGTCCTCTCGGGTGACTGCCACCCTCTGCAGTGTGCTGCCCCCATCCTGTTCGGACACACCCTCTGTGGCAGAGAAAGAGACATGCTTAAGCCCCGACATACTTAACTCAGGCCTGAGTACCCACCAGGTGCTTCACAAAGACACAGAGGCCCTGGCTGGTGTGGCTCAGTCAGTTGAGCATCGTCCAGCAAACGGAAGGTTGCTGGTTTGATCCCCAGCCAGGGCACAGGCCTGGGTTGCAGGCCAGGTCCCCAGTTGGGGGCACACGAGAGATAACCAATCGATAAGTCTCTTGCACATTGATGTTTCTCGCCCTCTTTTTTTCCCTCCCTAAACATAAATAAACCAAATCTTAAAAAATAAATAAATGAAGACACAGGAAACAAGCGGCCCTTCTCCTTGGTGGAGGCCTGACTCCCAGGAGGCGCAGGCCGCACTGGAGGATGTGGTCGAAGAGCCTGCCATTCCTCGTTTTCCCGCTGGGTTGGACAAATGGTCAAGGGTAAGTCTTTGGGGCCTGTTCACTCAGGTCTGCTGCGTTAAACCATCCCGCCCATGGGACCCCTGCTTTCTGCATTTTAGCATGAAGATGTGGGGCTCAGAGAGACTGAGTCATTCGCCCAAGCTCCCGCCCCAGGGAGCAGGAGGGAGAAAGGCTTCTCACGGGTTCTGGGGGTCCTGAGAATACCATTTTGCAGTGACTTTTTGCATTTTAGCAATTCAGCAGACATTTATTGAGCACCTACTATGTAGCCTTTGGGCCCCGTGTTTCCCTGGACATCACCGGGGACCAGGCGGGCAGAGAGAACCCTCAGGGAAGTGGTTTACTGAGGGGCTCACTGCTCTGGGCTGGAGCACAGGCCCCTCCCCTGGCCCCGAGGTCTCCTGGGTTGAGTCAGTTTTGCAGGTGGCTTCTGGTCAGGTCTGATGTGTGACTGTCACATATGGTCACACCTGGATTTGCCCCATGCCCCCTGCACAGGACCGAGTCTGGAGACCCAGGACCCACAGCACTAACACCCTCTTCCTCTCCAAGAGCTTGGGGCTCTCCACTGCTCGCCCTCCGGCACCTCCCAGGGTCCCGGGTCCTGTCCCCACGCCCCACCCAGGCCCAGACCTGTGACTGGCCGGTCGTTGACAATCCAGCCAATGCGAGGGGTGGGGCTGCCCCGGGCCGCACAACGAAGCCACAGTCTGTCCCCGAGGCCTAGGCTGCGGTCCCCAGGCAGGGTGGTAAAGACGGGAAGCGCCAGGATGGTGAGGTGCACACGGCGGCGGGCGCGGCCCACAGGGTTCTCGGCTGTGCAGGTGTAGGTGCCGGCGTCCCGGCTCTGGGGACAAGGGGCGGGGTCAGCCTGAGGACTGCCTCCACGCCCTGAATGTCCCCGGACACCCACTGCCCTGCAGCTTCCCACAGAGCACCCAGCCCCGAGAGGCCCAGTGAGTCGCCCAAGGCCACACCCTCGCACCTCGGCGCCTCTCCGGAGCGCCCCGTGGCTCCGCGGCTGCATACGCCAAGACCTGACCACGCCACCCAAACGGTTTCTGTTAACCGAGCACCTTCCACGTGCAGGGCCCTGGGCATGGCACTTGCTCATCCGTGCTCACATCACCCCTGGGGAGGCTCCTATTCCGGTGTCTTCTCCCAGAGGAGACGATCCACCGTGCGCTGCAGCCGGGCCGGCGCACTCCCCATGGCACTACCCGGCCCCCCGTGTGGCAGGGTCTGAGGCGCCCTGATCCCTCCAGGCGTGCCCACTGAGCAGCCGCACGTCCATCTGGGGAGCAGCCCGTGTTGTAATTACAGACTCTGACAAGTGCCTGGGAGCAGCACCTCTGGGAACACTGGGTGCCCTCAGGGCCTCAGTTTCCTCATCTGTCTGCAAGGATGGTGACGCCTGTTCTCCCAGGATCCTGGGATTAAGACCGCATGGTGCTCAGCGCTCGGCCTGACACACGGGAGGCGGCGGGTGCGCAGCCGACGGTGGCTGCTCCCCTTGTCACGGGGACTCCCCTCCACGCTCCGGGGCTGGAGTCTTACCTCCAAGTTCTTCACCAGCAGCTCCCCGGAGGGCTGGACGGTGAACCTGCCCTCTGCCACAGACACAGGCCGGCCGTCCTTTTCCCAGGTGATATCAGGCTCGGGGCTGCCTCTGGCGGAGCAGGGCAAGAGGGCGTGGGAGCCCTCAGTGGTGGACAGGTCGGGGAGGCCATCCTCGATCACGGGAGGGACTATGGGGACAGGAAGGTCCACTCAGGGACTGGGGCTGGGCTAGGGTGGGCTGTCCCTCCCCCGGGACTCTTGGCACATCCTTCCGTCCCTTCCTTCACCCCCCGCTGCTGTTGCCACCGACTCCCCGGTCACTGACCACTGTCCCAGGGTCTGGACCACTGGGGACTCGAGTTTGGGAAGAGCTGTGATGGGCTGACCTGGTTGCACACGTGTGCACCTGCGTGTATACACATCCACACACACAATGACTAAAGCTTCCAGGCAGAGGCCTCCCTAACCAGGCTCCATGTGGGCACCGGCCCCCCATCAGGCCGCCTCCAGGGCTGCAGAGCCTGGGCGCTCCCCTCCACTGGGCGGGGGCTGTGCTGGAGCAGAGCACAGACCACTGGCCGGACGGGCTTGGCGTCTGGCCCTCTCGTGACCAGCAGCGATGTTCCAGGTAACAGGGGAGAGGAGCACGCTAGGGAGAGGGCATGGAACCCCAAAGTCCAACCCCAGCCGTACCCAGCCTCCCCCAGGGACAGCCACTGAGACACCCCCCAGGACGCTGGGGTCAGAGCAAGTGTGGCCTACACTGGATATTCCAGGAGACCCTGCAGACTTGGGGCCAGTGATGTCTCCTTTATCTTGGGAGACAATGACTGGTCAAACTAAGGAAAGGACAAGTTCCATTGTGTGCCTGTGCAGAAGGGGCAGCAAGGCTTGCTCCGGGACAGCTGAAATGAACGAGGACCAGCGTGCTGGGTGTCCCAGGAAGGGCTGGGGAGGCGGGGGACCAGAGTTATTATCTGTGTATCTCTCTATGTTTTAACATTCTTTTTTAAAAATTGGTTTGTGAGAGAAAGACACTGATTTGTGGTTCCACTTAGTTACTGCGCTCACTGACCCAGGAATTAACCTGCAACCTTGGTCTATCGGGACACTGTTCTAACCAACTGAGTACCCGGCCAGGGCCGGAGTTATGGTCTAAAGTCAGACCTGGCTGCAAAATTTCCTCCCACTTCTTTCCGGACCCACAGGCGGTTGGGATGGGGTGACACAGGCACGTGCGCCGCCTGAGCTCTGAGCCCCACAGAGAAGGGCGAGGCCCCGGGCGCCTCACAGCCCCGCGCTCGCCCGCCCGCTTGGCCCCACCTGGGCCCACCTTGCACCACCAGCCGGGTTTTGCCCACGGCGCTGCCTGCGCTGTTCTGGGCAATGCAGAAGTAGTTCCCAGCGTCCTTCAGGCTGGCATGGGTAATCCGCAGCTGTCCGCTGGGTAGGACCTGGGTGTGCCCCCCTGGATCGGGTGGGAGAAAACCGGGCGCGAGTGGCTAGGGCCGCAGGGCCCCTGAGGAGCGCAGAGGGGTAGGAGGGTGGCGTGGCTTGCGGTCTGGCCAGGCAGCAGGTGACTTGCTGTGGTCACCACGTGAGGGGGGGCAGAGGGAGCACAGGCTGTCCCCTCCCTGACCTCCCAGCCAAGCCGCCAAGCGCTGAGGCAGACCCTCGGGCTGCGGGTGGTGAAAGGAAGCGCGAGGCCGGAGGTGCCGAGGAGTCGGGCTGCCTGGCCCCCGCGAGGAGGGCGGCCCCGGCCCATTCTGCCCGCCTCCCTCTGTGCTGCTCTCGGTCTTGGTCTCTGGTCTCGGTGGAGGCTCACCTGCAGGGAGGCTGAGCCCCTCCTTCTGCCAGGTGATGCTCGGCCGGGGGACGCCCAAGGCCTCACAGGGCAGCAGCACCTGCTCCTCCGCCAGGGCCCGGACCACGCTGGGCGAAGGCTTCACCACGGGAGAGGCTGCGAAGGAACAGGGCTGCAGAAGTCCCTGGGGACGCCTCACACCCAGGCCCCTCCACCCAGGGGCCTCTGAGCACCGGAGGGAGAGGACTTAGAAAGAACAGGAGGCCCTAGGAACTGCGGCACAGGTGGGCTGAGTTCCTCCCAGAGTCCCACGGGGGAGTGGGAGCAGAGGCAGGTCTGGGCCCCTGGGCCCCGGGTCCTCCCCGCCCGCCCCAGCCCTGCCCGCCTCGCGCTCTGTACCTGCTCCCCTGCCCCCGGGCCAGGGCTGCCTGAGCTGAAGGCCCTCGGGACCCTACCTTGCACGGTCAGGACCGCGTGCTTGTGGGTCACACCTTCAGCATTTCGGGCCGTGCAGGTGTAGCGGCCAGCGTGGACGGGGAGGGCCTGCCTGATCTCCAGGGCGCCTGCAGGGAGGGCAAGGCATGAAGGGGCAGGCGAGGCGCCTGGAAACCAAAGTCCTCAGCCATGGAGCCAGCCTGCCTCACACGCCTGCTACCTGCTGCCTCTGGCCTGAGCCCCTCCGTCTGCCTCACTGCCCGTTGCTGAGCAGTGGTGGGCGGTGGGGCGGTGGGGGGCAGACCTGGGCTCCAGGCCTGCCTTGCTCCCTGCTCAGCGCGTGACTGTGGGCAAGTCCCTTCCGCCCCCAGGTCCCCGGCTTCCCCGTATGCAGTGAGGACTCAGACGGGAGGGTCTCAGGACCTTGCTGGCTGTGATGTTCCGGGGTCTGCCGCTGCCCTGCCAGGAATCCCTGTCCACCCTCAAAACGTGCCTCCTCCAGGAAGCCTCCCAGATTACTGCCTCCCCTGTCCTACCTCCTTCAGCCTTGGGTTCTCAAAGAGCAGCAGGTTACCCTTCCGAGACCACAGGCTGCATCTGAGCAGTTAGGTAACATGGCTTCTAAACTGTCCTCTGTGGACAATGAGGGCCTGCGGGGTGGGCAAGGGGAAGGAGGGCCACCCGCAGCACCCACCCCGGTCCCGGACCCATCTGGAGTTGGGCCTCCCGGAACCCCTGGTCAGAAGGAAGGTTTCTATCGCTTTGGAAGCGTCTGAACACCACAGAACTGGCCAGTAGTTCTCAGGCTTCAGGATTTCACTGTCTAACCAATGAATAAAGTTAATTTGAATCCCCATAAAGTTACCAACTTTTTATTTCGATTAAGACATTTAAAAAGTCACTGTCTACAAGCACCTTAATTTCATGAAAGAAACTTTGAACACCGAAACATTAAGAGCAGAATATCCTATTTTGCTGTGTATAATGTGCACCCCTTGTTTTTGGCCCAAACTTTCAGGGAAAAAAAATCTTCCATTTTGACTTTTTAATTCAATTTTTTATGTATTTGTATTTAGAAACAAAACTGATTATCGTATTTCCAGGGTATCATTCTGCATACGGGCATCATTATCGTTTTCTGGAATTAGACTTCTAACACATATGCATAAATAAAATAATGAAAAACATTTATATAGATGTGGAATTAGTACTACCTGTGTATAATGAGCATCCTTATTTTTCCCTCAAAAATTCGGGCAAAAAAGTGCACATTTTACAGGGCAGAATACGGCAACTTCAGCCCGTCCCGGAGCTAAAGCTCGCTGTGTGGACTCTCGCACGGCTGCTGCCCTCTCACTGGGCCGTGAGGCAGCGCTGCTTTGCCAGCCAGCATCAGGGGACCCCTGAGGGGCAGCAACACCCCGGTGCACGGGTGGGGCCACAGAGGCGCAGGGAGGGCAGGGGGCGTCCCCCAGGCCCCACAGCGGGGAGGGGAGGGCCGTGCCCCACTGCACGGGCCGCGGGCCGCTCCCACGCCTCCGCCCAGCCCCGTCCCCTCAGCAGCAGCTTGTTCCCCCTTCCTTACCCGAGGGCGAGACACGGTAGCCACTCCCCCGCACCCCCAGGGGGATGCCTGCCTTGCTCCAGGACACCGCCGGGGCAGGCACGCCGGTGCTGTGGCACGTGAGGACCACGGGCGCCATCTTGGTCACCATGAAGTCCGTCTGGTCGTCGGCAATGGTGGGGGGCACTGAGACGTAAAAGCAGGCATGAGGCCGCGCTGAGGGCCGTGGGGAACAACGCCTGGCACGGGCCAGGTGGACGAAAACCATAGAGAGAGACCGAGCCCCACGGCGATGTTAGTGACAAAGGGCCAGGAAGGGAGGTGCAACAGAGAGAGGTCACATTCACTGACTCCGGAAATATTTTTGGCTGGGCACGGGGATGGCTACAAACTGCTTTCCCTAGAGACACCAGCCAGGCATCTCAGGGAGCTGGGAGCTGGTGGCAGCTCAGAGCAGGGGACATGGCATTGAACCTGAGGTCTGAGGAAGCAGGTGTTGGCTGGGTGAAGGGCGAAGGGAAGTGTTCACAGAAGAGGGAACAGTATCTGTGAAGGCCCAGAGGCAAGGAACATAAAACTGAACAGCAGACCGGATCCCAGAGCAGGCCGGCCATGGTGTGAGCTTAACCTGGGGCGGGAGTGGGGGTCAGTGGAGCCAGCCCACAGGGGGCCTTGGGGGCCCCGGTGACACCTTGCATTCTATCCCAAGGGCAGGGGACACTGGGGGAAGGGGGTGGATTTTACCCAGGATGATGACAAGGCCAGATTAGAACATTCTAGATTGGGAGGGGTCTCTCCTGAGAGCTCCCGCATGCCAGGGCTGCGCTGGGGCCGGGTTATGTCAGTGCGGGCAGGGCAGGATCAGAGGGGGCCTCCTGGAGGAGGTGGGCTGTGCGGCGCAGGAAGCCTGCCAGGCAGCTGGCCAAGTCCCTGAGGGTGAGAGAGCACCCGGAGAGGAGGTGGCCGCCCCATCCTGGCTTCCTCCTCGGCCCCCGCCCCCAGCTCACCGTGGACGGTCACCTGGTACAGCCTGCGGGCCTCGCCCACCTCATTGCTCGCCACGCACTCAAACTGGACTGCGTCATGGAGGCTGGGAGCTGCGAGGAGCAGGGCGTTGGAGGGCAGGAGCCTGGGGCGGACAGACAGACGAGGGGCTGCGGAGTGGCTCGCCTGACTGACCTGAGACCAGCCCGCTATGGCCTCCCTGCCTGGGGGATTGGGGTGGGGGAGCCTCATGACTATTCCCCTTTCCTGTGTCTGGCCCCCAGCCCTCTTATTGGCTTCTTCTAGAAGTTTCCACCTCCAAAGGTCTAGTTTGGGGGCGATTTTGATTTCCATCCCAGTTTCTCTGTAACCCTGCACGTCTCCTGCATTCACCCTCTGTGGTGATGTCGACGATGGGAACCACACCTGCCTCCCGGATCAGGCCACTTGTCTAACGAACACCTGCTGTAGCCACAGGCCCCACGAGGCGCTGGCCCCTGACACGGCCACGGTTGGGCCGGTGAGCTGGTGCGCAGACTGCTCTTGGGCTCCCAGGGGCCGTCCCAGGGCCAGCGACGTTTGAGAGGCAGGGAGAACTAGGCTGCGGCAGGGGCCCTGGGTCCAGGCTCCGCCAGCAGGAACCTGGGCTTCCAAAAACGTTTTCAAACCGTGGCAGCCCTGGTTTTAAAGGCCACGCACTTTCTGTTCGGCTGTACATCTCAGCCGCCCCCACCCATGCCCGACGCCTCAGTGTGAAGGCCGTCCTGGCCCCCCGAGGCCGGGACAGAAGCCCTGGTGACGGCTTTGCTGAGCCCCGGAGCACGTTCCTGCCTCGTTTCCGACCTGGGTCGTCCTCCGTGAGGTCGGGTGCCATCCCCCACCCCGAGCGGCTCAGGAGACTACCAGGAGGGCCGCTCAGTACCGGTAGGCGCCCTGCTGCAGGCGGAAGTCCAGCTTCTGTCCGTCCTTCCACCAGACCACGAGGGGCTTGGGCGAGCCACTGGCCTCGCAGGGCAGCAAGGCCGGGGTGTGGGCCGTCAGGGTCAGGTCAGAGGGGCCGGGGGCGATGGTGGGAGGCTCTGGGGAGAGAGCAGTGGTCAGGAGACAGCGTGGAGGGTCGGGGGCAGCCAGGGCTACTCCCACCGCCTCAACCCACCCAAGGAAGCAGCGGAGAGGCGGCGGGAGAAACTCCCCTTGGGGACCTCCCGACAGCTCCTGAAGTTCCGGTGAGGGGCCTCTGCTCACCCCGGCGGCTGGCACCTCCGGCCACCTCTGGGATGAGGCCTCTGGGCGTCACTGCTTCCGGCAGCGCAGCCTCCCCCGAGGGGTGAGGTTGGCGTGGGAAGAGCCGGTGGGAACGCCCTGCTCAGTGGTTCTGAACCTCACCCTTTCAAGCAGTTTACCTCTTTTGCGTGTTTTATCACTCACTCAATACAGCAGCCTAGTAGTGGGTATATCCACTAACTATGCATAAAAGTAAATGTGCATCTTTCAGTGTGATGTTAAAACATTTTTACTAATGGGCTTCATTGTCAAAAACATCTGGAGAAGACTGTTGCTGGCTCCAGACAGCTAGAATGACCCAGAAACTAAGCAGAACCTGGCCCAGACTCAGGGTGGATGCTGAAGGCAAGAGTGCACCTTCCCTTGTCCACCTACCGAAGACCTGGAGGTCACGGCCTTGCCGGTCGGAGCCTGCAGCGTTGGACGCCAGGCAGAGGTAGTGTCCGGCATCCTGGGCAAGGACCGGCTGGATCCTCAGGGAACCCTCAGGCAGAACCTGGAACCTGGAACTGGAGGGGGGGTTGCCATGGAGACGAGCATATCAGCGAGACCCTGGGAAGGACTGGGCCCCCGGAGGTGTCGCCAGCACGACCATCCCCTGTGCCCGGCTTTCCCAGGAGGAGGGTGCCAACTCAGGAGTCCCGCATCCGTGAGGCGGAGGTCCCTGGGGCCACAGCCATGGGCCCCGGCCAGCATCAGAAAAGGGCAAGAGAGGCTGCTTCAGGGCTCCTGGGTTCCCAACTGGACCCAGCCTCTCCCCAAGAGTCGGAGGTAGAGGCACCCCCACCCTTCTGAGAATGGCCCTGAGATCTAAGAAGGGGCCCTTCCCAAGGGCCACAGCTGTTCTGTGTAACCCCGCCCCCAGCTACAGCTGATTGGACTGAGGAGGAACACGTCACTCAGGCTGGACCAATGGAGTTCCCTGCCCTGGGAATTTGGAACTGGGGTTCCCAGACAGCTCTCTAGGCTCTGCAGGTTGTGTGAACGGAGGATTCTAACTTGGGGGCCACGGGGTGTCCCCTCTGCCATGATGAGAAAGTCGGCGTAGAAAATTGGTTGGAGAGAGGCATGAAACTCACTCCCAAAAGAAGCAGATTAGCAATGAGGAGTCAAACCAGACAGACAGACAGCCACCAGGGATTCTCAATACCCTTAACAAACACACGTGCCTGTCGCTGGATTCCGGGAAGACCCGTGTCCTGAGACACAGTTACCTCCTGCTCCAGCTGCCCAGGTGGGCTTCCGGTGATGACCTGCAAAGAGGGACCTGAAACCCTCCCCTTCCAGCTCTTACCTGGGGCTCCCGGGATCCAGGGGGACCCCGTCCTTCCGCCAGCTCACGAGGGGTGGGGGAGCCCCATTCACCTGGCAGGGCAGCAGGGCTGTCTGGTTCACAGAAGCGTTCACTGCCGGTGGTCCCGGCTGAATGGTGGGCACCGCTGCAGGAGGGGCACAGAAGGAGCGGGGTCGGGGAGCCTGTGGCTCTGAGGGGGGGCGGGGAGCGGGGGAGGAGGCCCACTCACTGTGGACGTCCACGTGGAAGGCCAGGCTGGCGCTGCCCGCGGCGTTGTGGGCGGTACAGCTGTAGTCGCCGCTGTCGGCCGTGCTCAGGGCCTGAAGCTGCAGGAACCTGCCCCGCTCTGGGAACTGGGTGTGGGCGTCGGCCTGTAGAGCCCCGGGGTGGAGAGACCCTCATCGGTGCGGGGCCGGGCCGGGTCGGGCCAGCCTCCAGGCTCCAGCCAAAGAGGAGCAGGGAGCCCGTGGGGCCCGACAGCGGCCCCTGCCCCACTGTGGGCTGGCCTGCCGCCCCGACTCGATGCCCAGCTGAGGACCCTCCTGGGAAGCAGGGTCCTGTGGGAGGCAGGGAGCGCCCGCCTCCTGGGGAGGACGCCGAGGGGGCTCATGCTCCCACGGGGAGCCGGCGCTCCCAGCAGGTCTGCACCCCTCGGGGCCATGGCAGCACACGTCCCCTTTCAGGGGTGAGCACAGAGAACCTCAGGAACGGGCCCCGCGTCACACGGACACAAAGCGTAGCTCAAAGCTATGAAGGGAGGAACACAGGTACGCGTCGGATGCACTGCATGCAGCTCCGAGCCTGGCCTCCGTGTCCCCCTCCGTGATATGGGGTGACAACAGTAAGGGCAGAGCCCGCGGGGAGAGCAGGCATGCGGAGTGCCGGCACAGGGCAGGCCCTCAGCGCCTGGCAGCCAGTCCGGTCAGGGTCTGGGGCCTGAGGGGGACAGAGGGCGATGTCTCAGGGTCCCCAGCCTGGCACCCACCTGCAGCAGAATGCCGTCTCGGTACCACTCAATCTCAGGGGCTGGATCCGCCTCCACGGAGCACTCCAGAACCAGCTGCCCCGGGGCCAGGCCGACCACAGAGCGGGGGCCTCGGGGCCCAATGACGTTCGGAGGGGCTGGGGGCCCAGAGAGGGCATGAGTGACGGACCTGCCCCTGCAGATCCCATCCTGCCTCCCTCTCCTGTCCACCCTCTGACACCCCTACCTTGAACCCTGACCCGGAAGCTCTTCTCGACTTCACCGGCCGGGCTTTGGGCCAGGCAAGTGTACAGCCCACCATCGCCCACCTGGGGATGGAGCAGGGTGAGCGGCCGCCTCTGGCCCCAGCCTGCCCACCTCCTGACCTGGTTTCCTTCCTTTACAACGGAGGGCCCTGCTCTGTCTGCCTTCCCGCTTTTCCACCCAACCCATTCCCCTCTCTGGGATGTTTCTTCTCTATCTCTATCTCACCCTTGTTAGGGCAAAGCCTGCCTCCTCCAGGAAGCTCCCCCTGACTGCACTAGCCCTCCTCGGGTTACCTGGTGGTTTGCATCAGCCTTGGCTCTGACCTGGCGGGGAGTCCCTGAGGGGACAGCCCAGGTGGGTCATCTCTAAGTCCTTACCCTACACACAGGAGGAGCTCGGCCAAACCTTGACAGATGCTTCTGGGTCCCCCCCACCCTCCCCTCCCCCAGACTCGCCACAGGCAAGACGGCAGCACCTGCACAGCCTCCACCCGGAGCAGCTGCCCAGCCCCTTTGCTGCCCTCCTGGCTGCTCAGGGCCCGTCCGTTCTTGTGCCAGGTGACGTTGGGCGAGGGGGTGCCCCGGGCATCACAGCGGAGCTCCAAGGGGGTGCCGAGGGCGAGCGACAGCTCTGCAGGCTGGCCTGCGTCCTCGATGCGGGGGGGATCTACAGAGCACCACGGGTCAGCCTGGGGGCTCAGAGCAGTGGGCGTGGGGGGCTGCCCCTCCCCTACCACCCAGATTCCAACAGCAGACAAGCCACACACAGGCAGGTGGGGTTGTACGAGAGGGTCCTCAAACAAGGGAAACCACGGCCCATCTGCCTAGGGCAATGATTTCTGCTTTAAAACCAACAAGGACGCAGTATGGAGACGAAGCAACAATGACACACGTCCTTCTAATACATAACAACACTGGAAGACTCTTGTGCTGGAGACTTGGGGCTCTGCTCCCTTCCCCCAAACTTCAGTGGCTCCTGTCCCTGCTCTACATGGTTTGGGGGACAAGGCTGAGGAGCGCAGCCCAGGAGAGTGACACATCCCCGCTACCTGTTCCCCACGCCCACTCCAGGCCTCCCTCACCGCCTCTTCCATCACCCCCAGGGGCCCGCCCCCCTCCTCCTGGCGCCGGAAAGCTTGTGCTGGGGCCGAGGACCCACCCATCACTGTCAGCTTGAAATGCCTCCTCGCTTCCCCGGCCTCGCTCACGGCCACGCAGGAGTAGGTCCCCGAGTCCCCAGCTCCTGCTCGCTCCAGCTGCAGGCGGGGCCCCTGTTCAAGGCTCTGGGGCTGCAAGGGCTTCCCATCCTTCATCCACGATACGAGGGGCGGGGGGTGGCCCTGGGCTTCACAGGGGAGGACCACCGGGGAGCCGCGGACCACCGCCACATCTTTCTGGAACTCCTCTGGCTCCAGAACAGGGGGCACTGTACGGGGCAAAGGAGGGGGCATGAGCCATTTCATTCCATGCCAGGTGGCCCTCGCCCCTGGGCCTCTGTTCCTGGACAATTCCTTCTCATCTCCAATGCTCAACTTGGACCTCACCTCCTCCAGGAAGCCTTCCCTGAACCCCTGTGGCCTGGTGAAGTGCCTGCCCTGTGCCCTCACAGTACCCGGCCCTTCCCCCGGGAACGCCAGTTCCCTGCAATTGTGATGATCTCTTTGTAGAGCTGTGTCCTGCGCTGACCTCCCGGAGGCAGGGGCCACCCCCGCTCACCGCCGTACCCCAGAGCCTGGCAAAGCCCTGGGACACCACGGTGTCTAACGGCTCCTTGTGAGATGAACAAATCAGACGGGGTCACCGAGTTTGCTCACAAGGGTTGTCAGTCTTACACCCTGAGGCCAAAGGTCAGGCTGATTCCACACCCTTGCTCCGTACCGTGCACCTGCAAGGTGAAGTTTCTGTCGGCCACGCCAGCTGGGCTTGCGGCCACGCAGGTGAAGATGCCGGAATCTGCCAACTGCACCTGGGAAATCCTGAACCCCTCAAGAGAAGGGGGAGGGAGAGAGGACAGAGCCAGAGAGCAGGCTCAGTTACCTGTCCTGTCTCCAAAGGCTTGCCAGCTCAAAGAGCGGCTCTGAAACGCGAACTTGAACAAGCCCAGCCTCTGCTTACATCCCCTTTCTGGCTCCCCGGCGCCCCCAGCACAAAGCCCCCGTCTCCCTGCCCCGGCCCCGTTGCTGCCTCCGTCTCTGGCCCACCTCACTCAGCAGCCAGGCTTCCTGCCTCCCCGGCCCGGGGGGGGGGGGGGGCTGCCCTGCCCCATCCAAGGACAGCCTCCTACCCCGCCCCCTTTCTTCTAGACAATCCCTCCTTGCCTTCCGGACTCACCAGAGTCGTCTCCGCTGTCTGTCCCCCCACTTTCTCTCAAACCCCCTCCTCAACCGCCCCGCCTGGGCCGCCCTTGTCAGCGTCCCCAGTGGCCCCCCACAGGGCCCTAACGCTGGTGGCCGGCGCTGCAGCCAGTCCGGGCTCCCAACACCGCCTGGTGGCTGACAGCCCCCGAACGTCCAGCTCCTGAACTCCCAGGCGCGGTAACACAGGTCGGGTTGCCATCCCGCCCAGGTGTCTGCGAACCTCTCAAACTCGCCCTGTTCAAAGAGAACGTGGGTTCCTCCCTCAGCCTGCCCCTCCCACAGCGGACCCACCTCAGAACGGGCACCCCAGCCTTCCGGGTTCCCGGGTGAAGGCCCCGGGGCCTCACTCAGCTCCTCCCCATCTCACATCTGCGACCACCTGCGCCTCAGAGCCCTGATCCAGGCTGCGTGGAGCCTCACCCAGGGGCTGCCAGAACCCCGCCCTGCCCTGCCCGCTCCGCCCTGCCCTTGACCCCAAGTCTGTGGTCCACACAGCAGCCAGAAGGACCGTCTAAAAGCCTAACTCACAGCCCCAAAGAAGCGGAGGCAAAGACTCAAACGGACATTTGTACACCAATGTTCACGGCGGCATTATTCACAATAGCCAAAGGTGCACGCGGTCCAAGGGTCCATCGACGGAAGGTGGGCGGGTAAAACGGGGCCTGTGCACACGATGGAATGGCACTCGGCCTCAAAAAAGAAGGGAACCATGACACCCGCTATCCCTGGGCCCACCTGGAGGACATTAGGCAGGGTGACATGAGCCACACAGAAGGACAAATCCCATGTGACTCCCCTCCCGTGAGGTTCCTGGAGTGGTCACACCCACAGCGGCGGAAGGGAGAACAGTGGGGGCTGGGGCGGGGGAGGGGCTGCGAGCTAGTGTTTCACGGGGACAGAGCTTCAGTCTGGGAAGATGAGAAAGTTCCGGGGATTCTGGACAGGGATGGAGATGGTGGTTACACAACAGTGTAAGTGCACCTAATGCCACTCTGTACTTAATTACGTACTGAAAACGGTTAAGATCGGAAATTTTATATTATGTGCATTTGATCACAACAGAAAAATGTTTAAGTCCCATCATGTGCTTCCTGGCTGCATCCATCGCTCTGCAGGAAAACGCAGGTCCTCCCAAGGGCTGACAAGCCCAACGGCACCTGACCTTGTTCACTTGCGCGCGCGCACACTCCCCTCCCCGCCCCCCGTACCCCTCCGCACTCTGGGCCAGCACAGGCACGTGCCCCTCAGGGCCGGGGAGCCTGCTGTCCCTCTGCCTGGTGCCCTTCCCCACGGAACCCACTCACTCTGCCGTCTCACTTACTTTGACCTCTGCTCAAGCGTCACGTTATCTGAGTGCCTGTCACCGACCACCCAACTATAGCACCCTGCACGGCCACCTCCCACCCCCTCACCTTACTTTATTTTTCAGAGCACATATCCCTGGTGAGATTTCCTTGCTATATCTGTTTATTTCCCATCCCCCTCCCTCCCCAAAGCTTCAGATGCAGGGTCTTTGTCTTGCTCGTGGCTCTATCTCGGTGCCCAGACCTATGCTTGGAACAGTAGACACCCGGAAGTGTTGCGGAAGGCATGAAGGCTTTGCTCATGCACCTTCTTCCAGGAAGCCTTCCCTGATTTCCTTCACCCCAGGCCAGGCTGAGCTGGGTACAACCAGATGCCATCCCTTGGATCTCTGCCTCCCCTTCTCATTTCTGGGGTTTCATCTGGGGGTGGGGTCCTCTCACTTTCCTCATCATAGAACGTATGTTTATACTATTTTTATTCTGAAAGTCATTCAGATGTGTTTTTAATCCTGGAGCCACTTAAAAACAGAGCTGGGTGCTGCCGCACCAGGGGAACTGCCTGTTCGTCCCTTGTCTCAAATCTTTAGAATGTTAAAGCAGGACAAGATAACCTTTGGACTGGGCCCAGGGCAACCCTGTATCCTGAAGAATTGTTTGCAAAGATAACAAGAAAGCAGTTATTATGGCCAATGGACTGACAAGTAAAAACACTGGTTAGAACTGACATCGCTGTTACGTGTTCTGCTCCAACAGAAATGCCTTCCTCCTGTGGTTGACCTTGTCCCCCTTCCCTTTCTGACAAGTACCTGTGGCCTTGTCTCCTAATCAGAATGCTACTTGGGCTTCTGCCTGAATCTTCTTACCGATCAATAAAGGCTTGAAGCCTCTCACTCTGAGAGCCTTTTATTTTTAGGCCCACAAGCCCAAGGGGCCAGAAGGTGTGTCTGCGGCCAGCAACGCGCTGGCCGGCGGGCCGGGAGCGCCCCCTTACCTGAGCACGCGGCCGGAGCCGTGGAGGTGCGTGCGCGGGGAGAGCGGGAGCGGCAGGCCGTCCTTGAGCCAGCTCATGTGGATGGGCGGGGAGCCCTGGACAGGGCACGCCAGAGTCACCACCTCCCCAGACCTGTGCACCAGGGGCCCTGTGCCCTCTGTCCCCTGCTCAATGGTGGGAGGCACTGGGGTGGGCAGAGAGAAAAAAAGGGAAGTGAGGGGGTCTAGGGAGAGGAGGGGTCTTCTTCTAAGGTGGATCCTGGAGGCACTAACGCCTAGGCTTCTGCCACATTTCCCCCGGGAAGGAATGAAGGCCACTGCCCGAGGGGCATAGCCCCCTCTCCGCCCCCACCTGGGGCTCCCTTCTCATCACCCTCTCCCCCAGGTCTCCCCTGCGCTGCGGCGGTGGGCCTGCAGCCTGAGGACAGGGTGGGGCCCCGACAGGTCACACGCGGCCTGGCTCACAGCGCAGGCTGCCGCCTGAACCAGGTCTCCAGAGTCCCGCCCCCGCACCGCCCTCTGGATGCCCAGGGCGCCCGCCTCTCCGCGCCCGGGCTGCTCACCCAGCACGCTCACGGTGTGCAGCCTGGCGTCCTCCCCGGCCGTGTTGTGGGCCACGCAGGTGTAGGCGCCCGAGTCCGCGGCCTTCAGGCCCTTCAGCACCAGGGAGCTGCTCTCCAGGTAGAACCTGGCGCAGGGAGGGAGCACCGAGAGCAGGTGCGTGAGGGTCCGCAGGCCCTGCCGCCTGGGGCGGGGACAGGGCACAGGCCAGGCCTTACCGGAGGTGGGGGCCGACACCCTGGCCCAGCGGGCCACCGTCCTTCAGCCAGGTCACCTCCGGCGGTGGCTGCCCATCGGCCTCGCATTCCAGCCGCACCTCCTGCTCCTCCAGGACGCTGTGCTCCTGCGTGGCACCCGAGCTCCGGATCCGGGGGGCCACTGCAGCAGGGGCTTCGGTGAGGCCCCGCGCAGTGGCAGGGGCTGGCATGGGGGTGGGAGGCCAGGAAGGGTGCGGGGCGAGCACGTACCCAGCACGGCCACTATGAAGTCCTTGCGGGCCGTGGCCTGGGCGTTCTCAGCCACGCAGGTGTAGGTGCCAGCCTGGGTCGGCTGCAGGCGACTCATCTGAAGGCGGCCCCCGCGCGATACCACGCCGTGCGCCACGCTGCTCTCTGTGGGGCGAGAGCGTGCCAGCCGGTCACCTGCAGGCCCACCGCCCCAGGTGCTGCGTCTGGGCCAGACACAAAAGTCACGTGACTCCCTGAGCCGGAGTCCAGCGCCCACGCTCACAGAGCCGGAAAGGCCCCAGGAGCCCTGGAATCACTGAGCCCCTTCCTGTGTCCGTAGGGAAACTGAGGCCCAGACAGAGGCAGGGCCTCCTCCCATCTGCACCACGACCTTCCTCAGCCTGGTCTTTGTTCCAGTCCTCACGGCCCTTCCCTATCTCCTTCCACTGGGACGTCTCTTCCCCTTTCGTGTCTGGGACTTGGTCCTCTCTCCGTCACCTCCCAGGCCCACTTCACCTCCCACCTTCCCTCCGGCTTCACCCCGCCCCCTCCCGCGGATCCAGCCTTCCAATCAGGGTGAACCAGCCGCTCACTGACCCCGACACCGGTCGGCTAGGGGCTCCGGCCGGCCGGGGCTCAGCTCAGGCTGCATGCCCACCCCATCGTCGGACGCCTCCCCCTTCGCTCTCTCCAGCTGCGCCCCGGCCCCGAGGCCTTCTCAGACCGTGCCCGCCAGGTCGATCCACGCTCGCCCACGTCATCTGCCCAGCCAGTCAGAATTTATATTTAACTTTAAAAACTGACATGCTACAACACGAGTGAACCTTGAAAACAGCGTGCTGAGCGGAAGACGCCAGTCACCCCAGGCCGCAGACTGTGTGACTCCGTTTATATGAACTGTGCAGAGGAGGCCAGTCGGCAGAGACAGAGCGCAGGTTAGCGGCTGCCTAGGGCCGGGCGGGGGCGTCAGGGGGGAACGGGGAGCGGAGAGTAACGGGTATGGGGTTTCACTTGGGGTGATGAGAATGTCCTAAAATTAATTGTGGGGATGGTCTGTGAATATACTAAAAATTATTGAGTTCTAAGCCTTAAATGGGTGACTTGTATAGTATGTGAATTATAACCCAATAAAGCTCTTGAGAGGGTGCGAGTGTGTGTGAGGAGCCGGGGTCGGCCGGCCTGTCCGGAGTGGGCAGGGGGCAGCGGGCAGTGCGAGGTGGGCTGGCCTCCGGCCCCGCGGGCTCTGGGGCTGAGGGCTACAGCCACGAAAGGGCTTTGACAAATGGCCCACTCAGGGCTGCACTTTGGGTCCTGTCTGCCCAGCGTGGAGCCTGCGCTGGGGGCACAGGGTGGGAGGGACAGTGGCGGCCGGAACCGGGAAGGCTGTGGGTGGAGAGCAGGGTGCTGGCCCCAGAGGTGTCTACCCACCCACAAGAGCAGGGAGCCACTGTCTGTCAGGTGGGCGGAGAGAGGCAGAGAGAGGAGCCAAGGCCAAGGCCTGAATGGGGGTGACCGACAGCCAGGCCAGGACCAAGCTGAGTTACTGCAGGAGGAGCAGCTTTGGGGCCAATGCCAGGCCCAGGGTTGGGCCGGCTGGGTGCTCAGCACCAACCCTGCACTTCCGTCTTGGGAGCTGACTGTGGGCACAAACGTAAGGACCCTTAGAGTCCCCGTGAGAACAGTTTCTGATGCTTGGATTTCCAGGCCAACAACTCCCCTTGGCTTCCTCCGTCACTGCATTACAGAAAGGAACATTTAGCACTAAAAAGGTAAGAAGGACCTGGTGATGCACTCACCAACAGGCATTCTGTCCTTCAGCCAAGTGACAGTGGGGGCAGGAACCCCGGTCACATCGCAGGTCAGGACCAGGGGGCTCCCAGCCACCTGGCTCACCGTCTCCGCCTTGGGGTTCTCAAACGCTGGCGGCACTGCAGGAGAAAGGCCAGATTCCCAGAATCTTAAGACACGGGCCTCCCTCCTTCCCTCTCAGGCAGATGAGAGATGTTGGAGAAAGCCCTTCTCTGTGGCTAGGAGTGGACATTTCATGCTTTGCCACTGATGGAGATGTGCCTTGTTTCATTCATAATTAGAACCAGCATCTGGTTGTTTCAAAAGATCTACAAAGCAGCGCCCAGGAGGAGTCCACTTAGCCCAAGGATGGTAAATGCATGGCTCCCGCACCACCAGTTCTTAACCTATGCCAGGACAGACATCACTAATCAATCCCTGCACTCTGGGGCTCAGCCAGGAGAAAGTCAAGCACCCCATGCAGCCACTACCCGTGGAACAGAGGTGGCTGTGCTGAGGATGAAATGTCTTTGCCCTCAGGGACCCCTGCCCACCATTCATCAAGGCAGCCATCAGGAGAAAAGGCTGTGAGCTTTGAACAGCAAGCATGATATCACTAATTTTTAACAATGGTATTCAAGGTGGCTCAGGGTTGGATCCTTCCACTGCTGGCCTGATGAGCAGGATACTGCTTTGCCTTTTGTGGCCAATAGCCGGTGTCCTCCCAACCTGTCCTCTCCATCTCGTGCAGAGATTTTAGCTGAGCACACGGCTGCTCGGGTACAAACTACATTTCCCAGCCTCCCTTGCAGCCTGGTGTGGCCAACTACCTAAGTCCTCATCAGATGGGACTCAAGCACAGGGAACAATTCTACTGCTGCTCTTTTCTGCTTCCCGGGGGCTAGGACAGGATGCAACGTGTCCCAATTTCAACCACATGGACAGGGACAACACACTAGGGGACAGGAGAGCAACGAGATGAAGGAACCTAGGTCCCTAAATTTCTACAGGGAGCCCAGCTACATCCCTTCCCCAGTCTGAACACTCGCCTCCAGGTTTATGGATGAGGGAGGTAAATTTCTCTCTTGTTTAATCCACTGTATTTGGGGGTGTTTTTGTTATGCGGCTGAGTTTATACCCTAGCGGACATGACATGACATTTGACCCCGAGGAAATCTGGCCAAGCCTCCCTCGCCAGCTCCTACAGCTCCCCCTCACCCCCACTGGAGCCACATCCCATCAAATGTCATCTGTGTTCCATCCTTGGGCTGATGGAACAGGCCCCTCAGAGCTCAAGGCACAGGTGATATGGCCCCAGGCTGCCCCAGCGTCTGACCTCTGAGGACTCCCATCCCAGGGCTCACGTGCCAGGCCCTGTGCCCGGCACTTCACGGACACGGGTCTCATCGGTCCACCGACCGAGTGCTTCCCGGCTGCCCAGCAGGCAGGTGCTGTGTTCAGCTTCTTCACGGAAGACACACCTGAGACTCAGTGGGACGGTCATTCTACGAGGCCCTCCGGCAAGTCCTATTTTGGTCTCGCTCTTCTCAGTTCCAGACCTTGTCCCTGCGATACTCGGCAACCCACCCACCCTTTCCAGTGACTGCCTTCCCACCCTCAGCAGCCCTACACATGGCTAAGGAGTCCGCGCCACGCTTGCAGCTGGTCCCCGCTTACCCTGGACAGAGAGGACAAACGTCCGCACAGCCTCTCCAGCCTCGTTGTTGACTTTACAGCTGTACAGGCCTTTGTCTGACACCTGGACAGAGACAGCAGTTGGTGACAGTGTGCATGGGGCTGGGCTCATCCAGGTCCCAGAGTCTTCCAGAGCAGGGACCCCCAAATATGCTGGTCCTGCTTACTGGGGTCAGAGGGTCAGGAAGCCAAGGGGAGACCTGACCCTCTGTCCCTCCCCAAGAGCTTCAAGAAGCAGGAGGGCCCATGGCAGGTGAATACACAGGTGCCAGATCCCACCCTGTCCCGGGCTCGGGTGTCAGCAAGCCTGGGAGAAAGGGCCCCCTTGCTGCGGGGATGGAGCAGGGCCAGGCGGGAGAGCCCAGGATGCATTTCGGGAGGAGCAGCAAACACCCCCGAAACTCTGTGAGAGTCTAACCCAGGGAGGGGGACAGAACTCATTCCCAGGGAGTCATAGCCAGAGGGCCTGGGAAAGAATCTAGATCCCGGGGACACTGAGGCAGGTGGCGGGGAAGGGACCTGCCCAAGGTCACTCTGTGGGTCAACGTGGAGCCCAGCGCCCTTCCCACTCTCCAGCCCCCAAGGCTGCCAATTGGCTTGGTTTAGGGTCTGGCAAGCTGCGGCAGTGCCAGTCTCCACCCCCGGCACACAGCCGCCCACCAGGACCAGGAGGTGACATTGCACGGCCACCACGGCAGCCCACGCCACTGGGTCGCTCACCTGGGCATCCAGGATCTCCAGCCTCTGTCCGCCCTGCAGAGCCTGGGTCCGCTGTGCTGGGACCAGGGGCTGCCCGTCCTTGTACCAGGTCACAGCTGGCTCAGGGAGCGAGTCTGTCTCGCAGCTCAGAACAGCCTTGTCCCCTGCCTTCACCAGGAGCCTATCCTGGGGGCTGCTGGGAGCCTGCCTGAAGGTGGGGGGAACTGGGGCAGGGGACAAGCAGAGTAAGGGGCCGCGGCCTTCTGTGTGCCCTCCCGGCCCCAGCCGCAGGGAAGCAGCCTCTGGGGCCCAGGAGGGTCACGCGGCGGACCCCAATGCAGGGGATGGCGCAGACCCAGGGGCTCGGGGGAAGAGGCCTGCTGGGCGACCTGGGGAAAGGCCCCTGTCCTCTCGGGCCTCAGCCCCCTGGATGGGGCAGCACTCTGGCCCTCTGGGGCTGCTTCCTACACAGGACAGGCCCCAGCTGTGCTAGAATCCCCTGCGGGGTCCCCACAGCCTCATCCCTCCAGTGAGCCCGTGTGGAAGCCCTGTCCCAGCTGCGAGTCCACAGGACCTTGTTTGTCACGTAGCAGGTGAACACACACAAATGAGTGAACCAGCCCTGGGCCTGGGAAGAACCTTCCACTGCGCCCTGGCTCCTGACATCTTGACGCCGGGAAACAGGCTCCATGCCCAACAACTCCTAATTGATCAGGCTGGGGAAGGGCGCTTCCCCTCCTCAATGCCAGAGCTCACAGGTGCCAGGCCCTGGGCTAGGCACACACCTACTGTCATTTAGTCCTTATACCATCTGTCACCCACAGATGAGAGACGTGAGGCACAGAGAGTGGGCATGGCTTGGCCAAGGTCACAGAGCAAGTAAGCAAACGCAAGCGCATCCAGCTCCACAGACCCTGGCCTTTGCCGCCGTGCTGCCCGAGGGGTGTGGGGCTGAGGGCTGGATGAAGGCGCAGGGGACAGGGCATGTTGGGGGACCGACAGGACGCACCCAGCACACTGAGCTGCACCAGCTTCTGGTCTCGGCCGGCGGCGTTGAGGGCCTCACACGCGTACATCCCGGAGTGTGACGGCTGGGCCCGGGCCAGGCGCAGCGTGTGCGTGCCTGCCGGAGGGGGATGGGGAGTCAGCCTCTCACACCAGCAAATGGGCAGGTCCCCAGGCCCACGCCCCCAATCCTAACTCCCTCCCAGACTCCCAGTCCCGTCCCCACAGGGCTGGACCCCAAGCCTCAGTTTACCCACCAGGCAGGAGGAAGACCTCTTCTCCCAGGGAGAGGGCTTGGCCGTCCTTGTACCATGTGACCTCGGGGCTCGGGTGAGCGAGCACGTCGCAGGGGAGGGAGACGCTGCTATTGAGGACAGCTGTGACCTGCTCTGAGTTTTGGCCTGCGATTCGTGGCGGGACTGTCCCCGTGGACACAAGGACAAAGAAAGACACTTGAGGATGCATCCCGGCAGGGAGCAGAGAGGTACAGAGTGGCGCCCAGGGCCTTCCCAAGCTCCTGCCGCTTCACCCGGGCGCATCGTCAAACATCGCCGTGCAGCAGCCCCTTTGCCCAAGGGCTTGGAGATCAGAGGGGAGAGTCACTTTTCCAAGGCCACTCGGCCAGCCAGCCAGGGGCACAGCCGAAGTACCAGTTCAGCTTTGAGTCCGAGACCCTGAGTGCTCAACACTGTCATCCCTTGGCTCCTGACGCCACAGCCGCCCCACATCTGGAGGCAGAGCTCACAGCCGCCAAGGTGCGTGTGTCCCAAGAATGCTGAGGTCCAGAGGGCCAGCTCTGGGGCGGTGAGACCCCCACCTTGTGACCTCTCTGTGCGTCCCCACAGCTGTGAGATTGGGCCAACCTCCCAGCTCTGCTGGAAGGGGTCGGCCCCCTGCCAGGAACACAGGAAGTGCTTAATAATGGTGCTGTAGGCCTCAGAAGAGCCATTCCCTGACCATCTCCAAAGCTGCTTAAAACCCTCAGGGGCTGGCCCTCAGTGACCAGTGCTCTCTGTACCGGGATGTGGCTGGTGCCAGGCCCGGATCCCTAACCTCCGGGCGCAGCCCCGGGGCCTAGGACCCAGGAAGCACCAAGGTGGTGCCCCCTGGGGAGGGATGAGGTGCTGTGTGCGCTCTGCACAGCTGACTCACAGAGCGGGAAGGGCGGGCCCAGAGCACCAGCCTCTCCTCGGCTGGGGACCCCTAAGGGGCCTTGGGCTCAGCCCGGCTCACCTTGCACCCTGAGCGTGAAGAGCTTCTCCGCAGAGCCTGCTGGGTTCTCGGCCACGCACATGTAGCTGGCAGCGTCAGCTGCCTCTGCCGTGGAAACCTAGGGGCAGGGACACAGCGCCGGGTCTGGGCCCCTCCCCGGGAACCACTGGGGGTGATCCCTCCCTCCATCCCAGGCAGGCGAGCACCCGGAGGAGCCCCTCAGAAGGCCACGATTGTCTACACGGGGCGCCACTGATGGGCACGCACCCCCTACATCCTTCTAGAGCTTCCCATGACATTCAGGAGGGAGTGTGAGCCTGGGGCTGGTGATTCCCTACAGGAGGCGAGGTGGTGACAACAGTCTCCCCCCCCCGCCGAGGAGGGCTGCTCCGTGCTGTGAGGGGCTCCGGGGGCCTGTGCAGCTGTGTGTGGGCACTGGGTGGCCGAGGGTGCTGCCCAAGGTCCCAGGTGCTGGGCAGGGCTCTGTACGTGTCAGGTGGCACTCCCCTGGGAGGCGGCCCTAGGTGTGGCAATCGTGCGTTCCTTTGCAATGTCACCAGACCTTCCCAGCGCTGTGTGTGGCCCGGGGCCTGCCAGCCAGGCACTGTGGTGGCTGCACGCCGTCCCTCCCAGGGGCCCCGCACGCGTGCCAGCCAAGGGCACGAGAACGGCAGCTCCTGGGCTCCCGCACAAGCAGCGCTGAGTCGCCGCAGCCGCTGCCCTTAGCCCAAGTCGGGGGATGCCCTGACCTGCAGGATTTGCCCGTCGTCCAGGATGCACAGCCGTGGGCTCGGCGAGAAGGGCAGCCCGTTCTGGAGCCACGAGATGGCGGGCACGGGGTTGCCCAGGGCGGGACACTGCAGGCTGACCGTGCTGCTGGCGTTGACGGTCACCTCCTCCACTAGCTCCTCCGTGTCACCCAGGATCACAGGTGGGGCTGGGGTCGGGGAGAGGAGGGTGAGGAGCAGGCCGCCCCCGGGACAGGTCCCTGGGGCGGGGGGAAGGGGTGGAGGCGAAAGCGGCGCTCGGTGCCAGGCGCTGGCTGGGCTCCTTGGGCCCTGATGCAGCTGAGGAACCTGGGGCACGGAGTGGGCTGTGCACTGCTCAGGGTCACGCCGCGAGGGAGCACCTCCCTTGAGGATTGAACCCAGTCCCGACTGGCTTCAGAGCCCAGGCTCGTAAGCCCCACATCATCAACCTCCAAGCGCGGCCAAACTGAACCCGCTCTCCATGGTGACCCCCTTCGGGAGAAGCCTGCACGGGGCCCACAGGCCTGAGACACCCCTCCCCTGACCCCCAGGCCGGCCACTCACTCAGCACCATCAGCTCGTAGTGCAGCCAGTCCTCGCCCACCTCGTTGGAGGCCTTGCACGAGTACCTCCCGGCATCCTCTGCGCGAACCAGGGGGATCTGCAGGACCCGGCCTCCTGCAGGGCCGGGGGACAGAGGCCTGAGCAAAGGCACGGAGACCTGCTCCTCCCTCTAGAAGGGACCTGGGACACATCACCCCCCACCCCTGCCGCCTCATCTGTGAAATGGAGAGGATCTGCCTGCCTGACCCAGCTTGCGACAAGTAAAGCACAGGGAGGCTGCCGTGTGCCAGGCCCGCCCGAGCATTTTCCTGCTCCCAGACTCCGGGTGCGGTCAACCCTCCCATCTTACAGACGGAAAAACTGAGGCTTCCCAAGGGCACCCAGCAGGGCTGACTGGGCCCGGCTCCCCGCTGAGGACCGAGGGAAGGGCAGGCGAGCTGGGCAGGGCTTAAGGAGGCAAAGAGGCAGCTCGGGGCTGTGGTGGTTGGTGGGGCGGGGTCACCTGGGACCTCTGTGATCCAGAGTCAGCCAGGGCCAGCCAGACCCCAGCATCTTTGGGGAGCTGCGCTGGTCTCTAGCAGGGGCCGGTCAGGGTTGCTGTGTGCTCACATTCTGGGTTGTGGACTCGCTGGCCCAGGCCGTGGAGGGCTTGCAACCAGGGTCGAAACCAGGGGCTCATTGCATGCAGAGCCAGGGCATGGCCACAGTCGGGGTCAAATCCCACGCAGCTCACTTGGGGTTTGAACCCAGTCCTGTTTGGTTTCAGAGCCCAGGCTTGTAACCCCTATATTATCAACGTCCTCTTAGCTGTGGCTTAGCTGTGACGTATAGTTCCTCTATATGCTCAGGATTAGGAATCGGTGGCCAGGGCCAGAGATCAATGGTGGGGTTAGAGGTTTATGGCTAGGACGGGGGGTCAGGGGCTGTGGCCGGGATTCGGTTGGTGGCTGGGATTAATCTACGGCCAGAGTCGGAGCCAGGGAGCAGCATGTGACTGAGCCGTGTGCCCAGGATCTGGGTCAGCGTCCAGGTCGGAGGGCAGGCGAAGGGTCAGGCCAGGGGTTTCTGACAGGAGCAAACAGCTTTCCGGAAGGGTCCTCTCCCAGACCTGCGGGGGCCGCCTGCTTTCGCAAGAGCCCAAGTGCAAGCCCTGGAGCGGCCCCGTTCGGCGGCGGCACCCACTCACGCGCAGCACACCTCGTCTTTCTCAACCCGCCCACGCCCACGCCCCCGTTGGCTCAGCCCGACAGGACGTGGGGCGAATCCCACACCGGGGGACCACCGAACCCCGCGTCACGAGACGCTACCGGGCTCTGTGCCTGGGGTTTCGGCCAGTTCTGGCCCAGGCCTGGGCGGCTGCCCAGGAAGCCTGGGCGCTTCTGAGCCCCACACTGGACACTTTCCACTCAAAATCCTCCCACAACAACAAACAAAGAAACAAAAAAACACCTAAAATAAAAGGGTTGTTTTAAAAACTAAATCACCTTAAATAAATATTTAAAGTCATAAAAAAGACAAAAATGAAACGGCCACATGAACCATGACCTTGGACCCCGGTGAGCCCAGGGGGAGGTCCCTCCACTTTTGGGGTCACGGGATGCTAACACAGAAGCAGCTCCCCCTCCAAGAAGGGTGCCAGCTTCGACCGATTATTTCCAGACATCGCGGATCTCGAAGCCCAGAGAACACCCAGTACAGGTTTACAAAAGTCAGCTAAGGTCCACAGTGGCCTCCTGTCCTGCCCCAGGTCACACTGCAAGTAGCACTCAGGAGTCCTGAGGACCTGTGGAAGGGCCGCTGAGGGGACCCCCTCCAACATGGGGGTGGCCCGGGTCCCCCCCTGCATGCACCCGGGCCTCTCCCCGCAGCCCCGGCCTACCCTGTAGCACAGACACCCCATCCGCAGCCGTGAGGGGCCGGTCCTCCCGGTACCAGGTCAGCTCCGCGGGTGGGACCGCGTTGGTGTCGCAGTACAGGTACACAGGGCTGTTCTCCACGATCGCCCGGTATTCTGTCACCCCACCCCGGGCCTCGGCCTCCTCCTCCTGGGACAGGCTTTCGAAGGCTGAACTGGCATCATCTGCCTTCTGGAACATGGGGGGCACTGGGGGCGGGGATGACAAATGACAAAGCCATCAGGACACAAAGCTGAGGGATGGAGAGACACCTCCGCTCCAAGAACCTCCCATCCCAGGCTCCCCCAGAAGTAGGGGTTGCACCGTTTGGGCCAATCCCATGGGTCAAGGTGTTTTGAAAATTCACTCATTCCTTCAACCAGTGGGGTTATTTTTAGTTCTTTGTTTTTAAAGATTTTACTTATTTTTAGAGCGGGGGAAGAGAGGGAGACAGAGAGGGCGAGAAACAACAATGTGTGGTTGCCTCTTGTGCGCCCCCTACTGGGGACCTGGCCCACAACCCAGGCAGGTGCCCTGACTGGGAATCGACCCTGTGACCCTTTGATTCGCAGGCCAGCACTCAATCCACTGAGCCACACCTGCCAGGGCCCTTCAACTAGTGTTTATCGAGCAATTACTACTCTGGGCACTAGACTACGGTTCCTGCCCTCTGGAGCACACGTCTAATGGACACGAAAAGATTTCTCACGACAGGGGGATATTTTTCAGGGGAGGAAGCCAGGTACTGAGCTTCAGCCAGAGTGCTGATCAGAGCGCGGAGGCATAAAGTCATGGGCTCTTAGAACTCGGGTGGAAGCGGGGGCCTCAAGGCCACCTGATTCAATCACCCCCATTGTACAAAGGCAAAACTAAGAGGGCAGGGATGTCCCCAGTTCACGGAAGAACCTAGGCCAGGGGTCTGGGGGCCAGACGTGCCCAGCAGCCTGAGAAAGGGGGCAGGCAGCCCCGAGCAGAGCTCCCTTGCCAGGCTGCCCCAGCAGCGGCCACTCCCCACCCCCGGCCATGCCGCCCCCTGGCCCCCACACACCCTGGATGAGCACGTTGAAGTCCTGGTCATCCTCGCCAGCCACGTTGGCGGCCACGCACAGGTATCGCCCCGAATCGGAGACCTGCGTGGGCTGGATCTGAAGCAGCCGCCCTTCACCCAGGATGTGGAGCCGCTCGTTGGGGGTCACAGACTGGGGGATGCAAGAGGGGGAATGGGGATCACAAAACAGGGGGCGCCCACTTTGATTTTAATAAGGTTTAAAAAATACAACAAGATGATGGGACACCCGGACAAGTTTGTAAAACCAAATCCGTGTAACTTAACAACTGGAAGGGAATTAAACGGGTGAATGTAGAGTTTAATGGTTATGAGACTTGTTCCCTATGCAGAGCAGGATTTCCTATGAACACGTGAAGGGGAAGGCTGGGCCAGGCCAGCTCTGGGGCCAGGAGCACTGGCTGTTCATTGGAAGGCTCCCCGCAGAACCAGGGGGCCCGGGGGGAGCATCCGAGGCTGCTCGGGGGCACGAGCTCACCTGTCCATCCTTGTACCAGCTGATGGCAGGCGGGGGTGAGCCCCAGCACTCACACTCCAGGGTCAAGGTGCTGTTGACCTTGGTCTTCACTTCCTTCACAGCGACCTCCCCCACGGAGTCGTCTTTGGAGATGGAGGGGGGGACTGAAAATCACAAGGGGGTCTGAGCGGCAGGGCTGGGGGGTGCACCTCTCCTTGGTCCCAGGGCCAGGAATGGGGGGGTACTGGCTCAGGAGAGTAGAGGAACAGGGGCCTGGAGACCACCCACGCCTGGGGCTGGTCACTCAGGGGCGAGAGTGTTTGTCAGCGATGGCTACGGGGCGGGTCTGAGGCAGGGGGATCCCTGGGGTGACCTCTGGGGTCCCAGGTCTGCGGCTGCGGAGCCTGTGGTTACATCACAGCTGAAAGAAGCCACAATCTGAGTGGGACTGGGCCTCCACATGACCCAAGTCCCAACTCACTGTTCCCCCCTCTTAGTGTCCTTGACCCTAACGAGGAATGACACAGCCAGCCCGGCTGCCTGGTGGCTTTCAGAGGAAACAAGCCCCATGGAAGTGTCTGGGTGCCCAGTATGGCCCAGGAGCCGGTGTCCCAGGGCGTCTGGGCAGCCTCGGGCCTACCTGGCCAGGGCCCCGGAGGGCCCCCGACTCACTGAGGACTTCCACGTGGTAGTTCTTCATGGCCTCCCCAAGCTCATTGGTGACCACGCAGGTGTACTGGCCCGCGTCCTCCTTCTGGGCGTTCAGGATCTGCAGCCCGTGGGTGCCTGCTTGCGGGGAGGGCCAGGGTCACCCCCGGCATGAGCTCAGGTTCACCAGTCCCGTCCTCTGATCCCGCGCTCCGCCCCCCGGAGGGCTTCACCTGGGAGCAGCTGGATGTTGTTCGAGGCCTCAAAGGGGGACCCGTCCTTCATCCAGGTGATGGTAGGGGAGGGGAAGGCCAGCGCCTCACAGATCAGAGAAATGGGGTTGTTGACGGTCACGGTCACCTCCTCGTCCGCACTGTCCTCAGCTGCCCCCAGGATGGTGGGGACCACTGTGATGGGGGGCCGGGAGGGCGCTCGTGAACAGAGGGCCCCCGCCCTGGGCCTGAGCACCCAGCAAAGCCTCACCTGGGGCTTGGCCGCCGTGCTGTTGCTATGTACATCACACAGATGGGAAACTGAGGCTCGGAGCGGCCCAGGCGGGGCGGCCACACTTGAGTTCCGGCCTGAGTGGCCCCGCTCCTCCCACTAAGCAAGCCCACAGGGGCGGCTGGGCGATTTCTGCCTCCCTCTCCTCCACGGCCTCTTAACACCCTGAGTATCTACTGCCCTCACCAGGGCCTCCTCAGCTCCGTTCGTGTTGAGGCTCTGAGCGGAGGGGGGTCGGGGGGGTGGGGTGGGGTTTGTTCCCTGCTGAGTAAAACAGCTCTGCTTTCACTGGTCCTAAAATTTCCTCTTGCAGCCCCTGCAGGGAACTCTCCGTTCCAACACTGGCACTTTGGGAAACAGTGTAGGAAACCAGTCTCTAATCCGTCTCCTAACCCCTTTCTCCAGCCTAGCAAGACAGTTGGTGCTGCACTGCCCACAGAAAACGGGGGGCGTGGAAGGAATCTTGTCATCTCTCTAAGCCACAGGGCTTCATACGTGACATGGGGACAAGGACGTCACCCACCTCCTAGGGTTGTTGTGCCATTTCAACCAACAAGGCCTGTCCTAATGCCTGGCCTATGATAAGTGTGGAACCAGTAGAGCCGCTGTTGTTGTTGAACTTGGAGAGATGCAAGAAAAAATAGTAGGGAACTCTGGGGGAAGAGGCCTGCAGGAGCTGGTCAGCTTGGTTCTCCCTCCTGCCGGCACCCAGCGCGGCCAGGAGATGCCCGGCACTTACCCAGGACGCTCAGGTGGAAATGTTTGGTCTTCTCCCCCACGGTGTTGGCCGTGATGCAGGCGTAGTGGCCGGCACTAGACAGGTTGGCCTGGGTGACCTGCAGGAGGGCTCCATCTGGGGAAATGTAGTGGGTGTCTCCACTAGCCAGGGGCCGGCCATCTTTGAACCATGTGACCTTGGGCTGTGGGTGGCCTGTGCGCAGAGGAGAGAGGCAGGTGAGACAGTTCAGCAGGACTTGACCAGGGTGGAGCAGAGGTTGGAGGCTGCTCTGGGGATGGGTGGGGGACGTGGGTTTTCCATCTCAGGCAGAGGTCCATGCAGCAGAAGCAGCCACCGGGCCTGGCCTGGGCCTTTTCCTGAGTGGTATGACTGCCTTTTCCTTACCGAGCGGGCAGAGGTGGTTTGGTACAGACAGAACACAAGCTATCCCATCCATCCACCCATCCATCCATCTGCATCCATCCATCCATCTAAACATACATATGTACACACACACATCCATCCTCCGACTGATCCACCCACTTATCCATCCACCCACCCACCCATCATCCATCCACCACGCATCCATCTGTCCCAACCCACAAGCACTAAGGGGACCTAGTACACCAGGCACTGGGGGACCATGGCAACAAGGTAGATCTTGGGTCCTCTACAAGCTCAGAGCCCAGCTGGGGCACACAGATGTCACAAGGCCACTGTGGACCAGTGCGGTCAGTGCTGGGATGGAGAGCGGAGGGACTGGGGACAGGCAGGCCGGATCCCCAGCCCCGCTTTCCGACACTGCCTTCTCACCCTTCTCCAGCTGCCGTGTGTGGCCTTACCTGTGGCGTTGCACGTCAGGTGGGCTGTCTGACCTTCAGGGACCTTGATTGCCTCCTCCAGGTCCTCATTCTCGATACTGGGAGGAACTGGGAGAACAGGGAGACAGCTGGTTACTGGCTCACTCAGTTGGGCAGCCACCAAGCAGGACACCAAGAGTCCACAGCATCTCGCTTCAAGTCCCTGCTCCTTGGTTTCCCCTCCCCTCATGCCGCTTCCACAGGGCCGTGAGCTTACAAAGCTCTGCTCCTGGCCGAGAGAAGTACCAGGGCCTTTGGCAGAAGGCCCTGATCGAGGAAGGCAGTTTGGGTGGCATGAAAAACATATTCTCTCTTCCACATGGAATTAGTCCCTCCTGTTTCTAGAAAGTTCCATGGCAGCCTTACAGCACAGGCTGATAAAGCAAAAAAAAAAAAAAAAAAAAAAAAAAAAGCAACCTTGGCCTGTCCCTCCTTCCTGGGCCGGGACCCCTGCTACAGCAAGAGCCCTTCATCCTGCGCCCCCAACCAATCCTCCCCCACCCCCGACCCCCAGCCCCGAGCTCCCAGGCAGGAGGAAAAGGATCCATGGGCTAGGAACGCGGGGTTGGGACATACCCAGAACCTCCACACTGAAGTTCCTCCGCACTTCCCCAGCCATGTTGCTTGCCAGGCATGAGTAGAGGCCTCTGTCCTGCTCCTGTGTCCGGGTCATCTTCAGCATCCAGCCACCTGGGGAGGGAGCAGGGTGGGCTCCAGGCATGACCCCGAGCAGCCTCTGTCCCAAGCTGAGCCCAGGCTGACTCCCCAGAACAGGACGTGCCAGGCATCATAATGAGACGTGTATGTGTCTGCCTCCCCCAGTGTTCCATTCTTCAGATGGGGAAACTGAGACCCATGAGGGCAAACAGGTGGGTGGAGCCCCCAGACATGAGGCACGCACCAGGGGAAGGCTGAGATGCTGTTCGAGGGAGAGGGGCCTGCCGCCTGGCTAGCCCTGCTTTGGAGGCCCGCCGGGGCTAACTGGGCCTGGCCCAGGGAAGGCACGGGTGCAGCACGCATGTGATCGCTGCTGTTCCTGAACCCGGGACAGACATCACCAGTCGATCCCCGCTTTCCTTTCCCAGATCATCACAAGGCATCAGGCTGCCCCCGCCATGTGCTCAGAAGCGGCGCAGAGGGAGATGCTCGTTTGCCCTCCCAGCTTTGGAATAGTTGGAACATCCCTGGGGGGAGGAACTGATGGGTCACTGAAGCTGAACCTCAAGGGGCCTTGAAGTCCTTGCAAGATTTGGCAGGGACGCTGCCTCTTGGGCCTCAGTTTCCTCACTTGTGTGCCGGCAAGAGCCGTCACAAAGCAACTTTGTGCGGAGGATGAATATTCAGCATGAAGGCGCTTAGATCACCCTTTCCAGAAGTCTGTTACTGCTTTGTAGGATGGTAGGCAAGTGCCATGAGAATTTTCACTGCAGGACTTAGCAGACCCTTGGCTCTGTCATCGGTCACTGTGAGTCTCTGTGGGGGAGCCAGAACGGGGCCTGTTTCCAAACTTGTTTACATCTAGCATTTTGTCCTGGAGCCTGACACCCAGCCAGTGTCGGGGGCGCCCTCTTGGGGGACCGACAGCTACAGGGTTTAGGCCTGCCTGGCAGCTCAGGGTCAGAGGTCATGGGCGTGTGATGAGCAGAGGCAGAAGCAGGGGGCCAGGCCTCATCATCAGACACCCCCCGGGCTGGCACCTCACCTGCCAAGAGGTAGGTGTCCTCCCCGGGGCTGACGGGCTCCTCCCCTCGGAACCAGCGGACCCCCGGGGGTGGGATGCCTGTGGCTTCACAGAGCAGCGTCAAGGGGCTGTGCAAGGCAGCGGTGACGTTGGTCAGTGGGTCTAAGTCTCCGATGAACTCTGGGGGCACTAGACACAGAGAAGAAGCTTCATTCAGGGTACAGACAGGATTCTGTCCCCAACGCCCAACGACCGCCCCCACCCCCGCGATCAGCAGTCTGAGGAGCAGAAGGGACACGATCAGAGCTGCTCCCCCAGAAAGGAGGGAGTGGCGGCCACAGGCCGGGCTTTGGCATCCGGCAGACACCACCATGGGCTTCAGTTTCCCCGGCCCCTCAGAGGGAGGCCGGGAGGATGGAACGAGAGCACAGGTGAAGCGCTCGGCACGGTGCCTGGCACGGAGCCAGAGCTGAGCACACGAGACTGAGGGTGAGACAAAAACGGACACCGATGCGTCCCCTAGACCCACTCATCAGAGTCCCGTGGTCCTCTGCGGGGTCTGACGCATCCATTCCCGAAGGGAGCCACCCGCCTCGGGCCGGGATGAGTGGGCCGGGGCAGGGGCGGGGGTCCCAGAGAGGGGCCTCCCTAAACGGCCCCCGCCCACCTCTCCCACCTTCCCTCTTACCACTCCCTGCTTGTGCCCTGAGGCACACAGGAGAGGCTGAATAAAAGACTGGCATCGCAGGGCTGCTCTAGCTAAACCTGAACGCGTCATCCCTCCGGGCCTCCATGCAGCCTGTCCCCTCTGCCTGGCCCTTTTGCCCTCACGCTGGCACCTGGTTAGCTCCCACTCTGTTTTTACATCGCAGCTGGAAGGCCGTCTCCTACAGGAAGCTGCCCTGACTTCCCGTGCGCAACAGGGACCGAGCTCCTGAATTCCCCCATCACATATAAGCCACACAGGAGAGAGACTGCTCATTTTCCCAGTGCCCAGAACAGAGTAGGGGACAGTAGTAAGGGAGAGGGGGAGGAAAGAAGGTGGGGCAGGCAGGGCTGTCTGAAGCCAGTCCTGATCTGAGAGCCAGGACGGCTTTTCAACAACAGCCCGCTCTCCCCAGGGACCTGCCTCCTGGGAGAAAAGGCAGGAGACTGAGCTGGCCTTGTCCTCTCCAATCCGGGCCCCGCCCACCAGCCCGCCCACCAGCCCGCCCTCCTCCGGCCTCCGGTCCTCACCTAGCACGGACAGCACAAACCGCCTCTCGGCCCTCCCAGCCACGTTCTCGGCCACGCAGGTGTAGCGTCCGGCGTGGGAAGCCTGTGCCCGTGCCACGTGCAGGCTCTGACCCTGGTTCTGCAGCCGCAGGCCCGGCTCGGCCCCCACCGGCTGGCCGTCCCGCTCCCACGTCACGCTGGGCGGGGGTTTCCCCGTGGCGTTGCATTCCAGAGTGGCCTCCCCGTCCTGGACCACGGAGACCTGTGTCGGGGGCTCCCGGGGACCAGCGATCTGAGGGGGAACTGGGGTGGAGCGAAAGCTGCTGTGGCTGCCAGGCACCGGGCACTCACACGGGGCCCCAGGCTGGCCTCTGTTCCCCGCTGCCACTCACTGTCCGCATGGCCTTGGCCAGGTAACCTCACCTCTCTGGGCCTCCATTTTCCATCCTTATAATGGGGTCTTAACAGTCCCCTGCCCCTCCCCCATCCTGGGAACCCCGGGGAGAGGCCTGCTGTTTGGGAAGCAGGCTCACAGCGCAGCCCTTAAGGTCTGTGGGAGGTTTCCTTCCTCAGAAGCAGGGGCTTCCTGGAGCGTAGACAGTGTTGGGGCTGGCTGGGGTCGGGGGTTATTCTCTCCAAAAGTCTGCTTCTGGTTTTATTTTCCAGAATGACTTTTATAAGACTGAAATATTTCATCACTGCAGGCCAAGCAGCTGGAGACAGGCCTGCGTTGTGGGCCTCAGCTTCATAGAAATTCTCTGTTCCTTTCAGTCCCCAACTGTCTCCCGAAGCTGGAGGGAGCTGTCTGGGAGGGGCAGTTAACAAAATGCCACCGGTCTAAGCGAGGCCATGGGAATAGTCTCATCGCGCTGTTCCTGTCCTGGAGTGGATTCTGGGGTCGGCATCTCCCCGCCAGGCTGCCTGGCTGCACCCCCTGACCCCGCCCGGCCCCTCCTGCCTGGCCAGCTCACCAAGCACCTCCAGCTGCAAGGCCTGGCTGCTATTTCCCGCCACGTTGCTGCACTCGCAGGTGTACTCGCCCTCCTGGTCCGGCTGCACGTGGCCCAGGTACAGCAGCCGCCCCACCGCCGACACCTGCCCGAGGCTGGCGCCCTCCCCGGGCACGGGCTGACCTGGGAGCAGCAAGAAAAAGCCCCTGGTTCCTGGTCCTTTCACCGGGGACGTCTGTCCTCCCGCCATCCTGGCTAGCTCCTCCCCACCCTTCGGGTCTCCACTGAGATGCCACCTCTGCCAGGAAGCCCTCCCTGAGCACCGGACCTGACCCTGGCTCCCTGCTGAACTCTCCCAACCCCTGAGCTTCTCCCGGCCACACATCTATCTGCAGGCGGCCGTGTGAAGCCCAGCCCAGCCTGGGCCACCTGAGACACCCCGCCTCGCTCCCCCGCCCCGGCCCACCCGGGATCCTTAGAAGCCCAGGGCCTCGCACACAGGAGGGCTCAGTGAAGGCTACTGAATGAATGACCCTTCCATGGCCTCAGGATGGAGACCAAGCAGTGGGTGCGCCTGGCAGCAACAAGGATTTTAAGAAGGTTTTGTGAGCCCCCGGTGCTGCACTGAACCCTACGTCCCCCAATCCTGCCCGTTTACAGAGCGGCAGCCCTCCGGGAAGGGGGCAGGGCCCTGCGGCCACGGCCACGGCCACCGGGCAATGCGTCCTCCCTCTGGCACCCTCCTCAGTCTCCTCGCTGCCTGGCTGCACCCCCTGAGGTCTCCTGGGGACCTCAACGTGGCCTCTCCTCTCTGCTGCACCCCTGCCTCTGACCGCCCAGTAGACATCTCACTGCGTGTCTACGTCACCTCGAAATTAACACGCCCCCACCTCCAGGTCTGCCCCCCAGGCCTGCCCCCACAGCCTTTCCGTCTGGGTGACAGCGGCGCCGTGCTCCCGACTGGCAGGCCAAATCCCCGCGTCAGCCCGCTCCTCCGTCGCTCTAGTCCCCTTTGCCCCTGGTCAGGAACTCGCCCAGTCCCGCCCTCACTGCCCCGCAGGCGGCGGCTGCTCCCCGCCCTCGCTGAGCGCCCCACCCCAGGGCCTCGCTGGGGTGAAATGAGTGGGCTTGCGGCCCTGGGGTGGGGGTGCTGGGTGCAGAAGCGACGCTCCCCTCAGCCCTTCTCTGCGCGGTCCCCAGGTCTGCTGGGAGCCCCAGCCCCCTGCCCAGGCAGCAGCCCTACCGTCCTTCCTCCAGGTGATCTTGGGGAAAGGGACGCCGCGACATTCGCAGGACAGCCTGGCGGGGTGCCCCTCGGTCACAGTCAGGGTGCGGGGCTCCCTGGAGGGGAACGCTGGAGGGACTGAGAGAAGAGGGGTATGAGGGGCAGCGGGGGCGGGGAGGGACAGGAGTGGAGAGGGCTGCGCCCTGGGTCCCAGCCGGGGCGGCCCTCCCCCAGGGCATGCAGTGGGGCGCCAGCCCAGCCCAGCCCAGCCCAGCCCAGCCGACTCTCACCCCAGACATTGAGGTTGTAGTGTTTCTCCGAGCGCCCAGCCTCGTTCAGCGCCTCACAGGAGTAGCGGCCTGCATCCCACACCTCCGCTCTGTCCACCTGGCCGAGAACCACACGACCCGTCAGCAGGGGCAGCCCAGGGACGGGGTCCCCCTGGACAGACCATGTGACCGTGAGCATGTCACTTTCCCTCACTGTGCCCCAACCTCCCCACCTGGAACTTTGGGGGGCATGATAGCGCCTCCAGCACCTCCCGCACCATGACGTTCCCAGAAGCCTGCGCTGGCCTGTTGTGGGCCGGGCGCATGGGACGGGCTCCTGAAGTGGCAGCTCTGCCAGCCTCGCCCCACTTCACAGCCACAGCCCAGAGCAGAAGGGGGACGAGGAAGAGAGTGGGGTGGGGGGAACGCTGTCCTCAGGCGTCAGATCCTGACGCACTGGGTGGCGGCTGCCGCTTTGAAGAGCGAAGACAAGGAGAGTCAGGCATCCTGGGCACAGGGGACCAAACGGAGGTGCGCCCGGCGCTGGGGACCATCTTATCGTAGGGTGCAGAGCGGGTGGGACAGGGAGGAGCAGGCTGGAGCGGCGGGTTCTCCGACAGCAGGCGTGGGCCTCCCCGCCCCCGCTGACGGCCCGGGCCTCACGGGCGTCCCCCCTGGAATTCTCCCAGCCCCCCCAGGAGAGAGGCAACCAGCGTGCTCGCAGGCGAGAGACCCGAGGCCCGTGCGGTCAGGGCATGTCCTAAGGTGGCCCGGCCAGGGGGAGGCGGAGCTAAGGTCTAAATCCGGGCTGACTCCCGAGTCCCCAACCCCAGTCACCCCCTGCCTTGCTGGGCCAGAGGCCCCATCAGGTGAGGAACTTAAATGCCCAAAGGCAAGGAGGCTTTGGAACAAGGAGCGCCAAACAGAAAGAGAGCCGAGGGCTCGGTCCTGGGCTTCGCTCGCTCTCGGTCCCCGTTTGGCTGGAGGCGGCTCCGACAGGTCGGCAGGACGGGCCTGGGTGTTGGGCCTGGAGGGCACTGCGGGGCACAGGCAGCTGCACTGCATCCCGTGGGGTCCCCAAAGCCCCCGCCCAGCCGGGGGCTCAGCTCCGCTCTGTATGGAGGCCCCGCCGTCGGCCTTTGCAGCCACACACCTGCAGCAAGGCCTTGTCTGCAGAGAGGCGGACTCCCGGCCGCGGCTCCAGGGGGCGGCCATCCTTCCGCCAGCTCAGCACGGGAGGGGGCACGGCGTGGCTGTGGCACTCCAGGGCCACTGACTCGTTGGCCACGACGGACACGTTCAGCTCTTCTCCGAGGATGTGGGGAGGCACTGGTGGGGGGCAGGGATGGGAGAGGGGCTGACTGAGCAGGTGGGTGGGGCCCACAGCCGGGAGCACACGCCAGGCCACGGGAGTCACTGTTAGGACGGGGTCCTCCCACCCCCCCTCCACGTCCCCCAGAGCCGGCCTCCAAGGGAGGCCCCAAATCCGAGCGGGGCAGTGGATGGTAACAACAGCGCCTCTCTGGATTGGCTGTACATTAGTTGTACCTAATCCGAGATGTTACCACCAGGGGACAATGGGTAAAGGGGACCCTGGATTTCTCTGTATTACTTCTTACAACTGCATGTGGACCTACACTTCTCTCGCTATCTTTTTAAATATTTTAATTTTTAAAAACGTTTTTAAAAAGCAGGTCCCCAGGCCACCTTTTCTCCAAGTCAAAACGAGCCCGCGCAGCGTAGGGGTCAGGAAGGCGGGGTCTGGAGTCAGAGCTCCTGGCCGGAGTCCTGCGTCCTAACACTGGGTCACCGTGTGAGGCTCGGGAGGCGATACTCAGCCTCCCTGCGGACCATGAAGGCAGCCGCCAGAGGGCCACCGGAGCCAATGCAGTGACACAGGTGGGTGAGCCCCGGGGCACACGATGCCTGTGAACTATGACCTTGGCCACAGCGATGGGAAAGAGCTGCCATGGAACACCGTCTCCCCCCTGCTACAGGGCTCCCCGCGTCCCAGCGTTCCCTCATGCACCCCCAGGGAGACCCACACCACCCCGTACGAGGAAAGTTTAAACAAGAGCGATGGTGACTGAGTTCTCCATGAGTGTGGCGGACCCCGGGACACCCTCTGAGTAGGAGCCACCTTCTCCCATCTCACAGGTAAAGGAACGGCAGCCCAGAGAAGCACAGGGACGAGCCCAAGGTCACGGAGCTTGGACGCAATGGGGGAGGGGTTTGAACCCCAGGTCCATAAGCTCCAGAGCCAGTGTCCCCACCCACCACCCCACACCGCCTTTCCCTAATGGAGGGTCGCCCCCATTTGACCCAGCACAGAGGCAATGCCCCGGTCCGGACTCGTGGCCGTGGGCCCCTCCTGCTACGTTGGGCTTCTTCCTGTTCCCTGAACTTGGACCTCCTGGCTGCATGGGGTTGCCTGCCTGCCCACTTGTCTACAATGGGGGAAGCTCACACTCCAACGGACCCTCACAGTCCCAGGCCGGCATGTCTCACTCTCAGCCGCCCCTCCTCTCTTTGGAGGTGGCTGGACACACCCCCAGCCCCACCTTCCTGAGCCGCTGGCTTGGGCCCGGCGGCCTCCGGGGCCTGACACTTACGGTGGATGTGCAGGACGACGTCCCGGCGGTCCTCGCCCACCGCGCTCACGGCCACGCAGGTGTAGCTGCCAGAGTCGGAGGCCCGGGCACTGGCGAGGGTGAGGACGCGGCCACCGGGGAAGACCTACGCCCCCAGAAGGAAGCCCACGTGAGGCCGTGCACTTCGGTGGCCAGCAACCACGCCCTCCAAGCTGGCCCTGCTGCTGGGCACGCCTGGCAGCCAGCTCCAGACCCCGAGAGCCCCCGTGTGGCAGAACCGGGAGCTGCACCCGGACCTCAGGACCGCTGTTGACCGGCGGGCAATCCCATCGGCCCTCCGAAGGGCCGTCTGGAGCTTTGCTGTGGTTACTGGGCCCTTCAAACAGGGCCTGTCCTCAGGCGGAGCACGCACAGCAGACTCCAGAGTCAGTACAAGAATGTATCAGAAAATGTCTTGTTAATAATTTTCTATACTCATCACATAATGAAATGATACTTTTGGGACATACTTTTGGGCTAACTAAAATGTATTATTAAAATTGGTTTCACCCCTGTTTCTTCTTACTCATTTTAATGCAGCTACCAGGGAAAAATGTTTCATTATCCTCACTTGAGGACATTTTTTTCAATTGTTCTCAGGGAGAGACAGAGAAGAGAGAGAGAGAAACATCGATGGGGAGCGTTCCGTACGCGTCCAGACCCCACAACCTTCCGGTTACAGGATGGCGCTCCAACCCAGCGAGCCATGCCGGCCAGGGTGCAGCTGCTAGAAAGTTTTAAACCGCCTTCGTGTGGCTCGCATTCGAGTGGAGCGCTCTGTTTCCGGAGTCCATGCCCGAGACTCTCTGCTCAGCAGCCCGCCTTCCTCCCTCCTGCCAACCGTCCCCAGCGATGGCTGCTTCCCCTGCCCTCGCAGCTCCCAGGGCCTGGCCTCTGCTCCCACCATCTCCTCAGGCAGCGGGGAGGTGAGCTGGGGCTGCCCGGCCCTACTGACCTGGAGGCCAGAGGTCCCCGCAGTGGACACGGGGTTTCCGTCCTTCAGCCACATCAGAGTGGGGCTGGGTCTCCCGGTGGCGTTGCAGGTGAGCCGGACCGGGGCGCCGAGCAGCACGGGGCCTGGCAGGCGGGGCGGCAGCGTGATGCGCGGAGGCACTGCAGGGCGGAGGTGACACAGAACACAGGCTGAGCCCCGGTGGGGAATAAGAAGAGGGCACCTGGCTGGGCAGCCCCACGGGCCCCCCGCGAACGCACAGGGATGGCCACTCTCCAAGTGGGCACACTACTGCACGGCTCTCGTTCTCTCCAATCCATCAGATGAGAAACGGAGGTTCAGGGAGGGCAAGTCACCCGCCCAGGGTTGACCAGTAGGTCGTGGCAGAAGCAGCACCTGAGCCTGAACCTCTGGTCAGCCTATCATGGGGACGGTGTGGGCAGGTTTTTTTTCCAGCTCGGAGGTGTCGCTCAAACACTATCCTATACAGCCCTCATGGACAGAAGACGAATCAGTTGTGTGTGAGAGACACAAGCCAGGATGCCCAGGGCTCCTGCCAGCTGCCCCCTGCTCTCAGGATAAGGGCCTGGCCCCTCCAGCTCCCACTTGGCTGCCAGCACCGCCTGACCCCTCTTCCCCTCGCTCTGTAATCTCCGGGCCCCCGGGCTCCTCCTTTCGCTTCCTCGGATTCCCCAGGCCACTGCAGCCTCCGGCCTGGGCAGGAGGTCTCTATGCGGGCACTCGGCTCTCGGAGAGGCCTCCGGCAAGCCCCAGGCCAGGTCAGTGCCCGGCTCCAGGCACATAGGTACCTTACCTTTACTAGCCCCTGTCACAACAGCCAGGAAACAGTGCTTTGGGTAACTTCCTAATTGCTGTGTCCTCCACTAGCAGAAAGCTCCTGGGTCTGTCTTTTTGGGGCTGCAGCACCAGGGTTTGCCCCAGAGCATGTGCTTAATAAATGCGGTTGGATAGAAGATGGGTAGATGGGGTGATGACGGTTGAATGGATGGGTGGGTGGGTAGGTGGACAGATGGATGGGTAGATGGGTGGGTGAATGGGCAATTGGATGGAGGTTGCATCGATGGGTAGACAGTTGGGTATTTCTATGCATGGATAGAAGGATGGATGGATATTGGATGGATGGATGATGGGTGGAAGGAAGGAAAAAAGGATGGATAAACAGATGAACAGAGGAAGGATGGATGATGGATGAATTATGAATGAAAGGACGGACGGATAAATAGGTAGATGGATGATGGGTGGACAAGTGATGGGTGAAAGGCAGGAAGAATGGATGAATAGATGGGTGATGATGGATGGATGGATGGATGATGGGTGGAAGGAAGGAAGGAAGGATAGATGCATAGATGGATGGTTGAATTATGAATGGAAGGCTGGATGGATGGAAGGTGGATGGATTATGGGCAGAAGGAAGAAAGGAAGGAAAACAGATGAATAGATGGAGAGACATTGGGTTGAGGGTAGATGGATGGATGAGTAGACTGATAGGCAAATGGATAGACGACAACTTTTTCGGCAAGGACCCCTTTAGTCCAGGGCAGCTCACCGTTGACCCGTAGGCCATACTGCAGTTCTGTGTGACCTGCCATGTTGGATGCCACACAGCGGTAGCTCCCAGCATCAGACAGTTGGGCTCTCTCAATGAGGAGAACTCTCCCACCGGTTGACACCGTGACTCCCTTCCGGGCCGAGACGGGCTGGTGGCCCTTGAACCAGGAGATGTCTGGGGGAGAGAAGGGAGATGCAGGTGGTCCTGCTAGCTCTTCAGACAGTGCCTGTGCATCGGGCAGTGTGGCCTGAGACAGCACCAAGGGCAGAGAGGAAGCCCCGGGGGCAGGGGCGGGGACAGCCGGGAGCAAGCAGAGTCAAAGCCAGCCTGGCCCCCTTGCCTCCTCCTTTAGAGGAGAACCTGGTGCACCCCAAAACAGCAGCCTCATAGGTGTGGACCAACTGTATGTCCAGCTTCCTGACATCCTGCAGGGCCCGTCCCAGAACTTGACAGGGCGTTTGCCCCCATGGGATGGGGCAATGACCCCCAGGGCTCATGACCCCAGGAAGAACTGGGTGGGACCTGGTTCAAGTTGGGGATAGGGGCTGCCTGCCACATACTCATACCCAGCCCCAAGCTCCTGGCCCTTTCCTCAACTGCTGGTCTTGAAAAGGGGCCCAGACAGGTAGTGACTCGGAGACCCCAGCCCTCGCCCCCAGCCCTGGGCCAGCCCTGGGAAGTTACGCCTCCCGACAGGAGCCCTGCCGGTTTGCTCCAGGCACCGGAGCAAAGGCCTTGGGCCCTGGCAGTGCCCGGCATATGCTGGGCACTGGATGAGCAGCTGTGGGAAGGATGAGAAGGAGATGCAAGAAACAGGGACAAGGGCCTGCTGATCTCATCCTGTTCTGCCCCCAGCCAGAGGGAGGCCGGCAGCACGGGCCAGGCTCATTAGACGGGGACCTGGGGCCGGCCGGGAGGGGTGTCTTACCTGGAGGGGGCACGCCCGAGGCCAGGCACTCCAAGGTCACTGAGGCATTTTCCAGGACTGCCTTGGTGGCCGGGCCCGGCTCAATGTTGGGAGGCACTAGGGGAGACAAGGGGAGTCCCCGGTGGGTGTGGCCTCCAGTAGGTCAAGTCTCAGCCATCCCCACCCCTCCCCAGGCTTCCTAAAGGGTCCTGGGCAATGGGAGCCCCCAAATGGTTCATGCCCTCTGACCAAGGAACCCCACTCCTGACCCACACACAAGAACAAAAGCACTGGGCTGCGACCGTCATTGCAACTGTCCAAGGACCACCCCAGCGCCCACCACCGGGGACAACCGAGCCCCAGCCTAGCAGCCGGGAGGCAGAACCCCAAGCGGCCACCAAATGTGGCGAGTGAAAGGACCTGCCCATGAGTGCAAAGGCATAAAGGAACCACAACAATGAGTAAGACGGGCAAAGGTAAGCAGGGTTTTGGCCGAGAGTGTCCATTAAAAATCCCACAGAATACAACCCAAAGGGGCCACAGAGCAAAAGCCCTTCCATTTCTGAAGTCGAGGGCACAGTTGCGATTTTAAAGCCTCCTGTGCCTCCCCGACCCCCACAGCAGCCTCGAGCACCCTCAAGGGATCCCCACCACCCAGCGCCCGCGCACTCACCCAGGACCTTGAGCGCCACATCCCTTCTGCTCTCCCCAGCCGAGTTCGTGGCGGCGCAAGTGTAGACGCCCTCATCCCTCAGGTCTACCTTCTCAATCTGGGGTCGGGGACGGCAGAGGTGTGTCAGGGGGCGGGGGCCCGGGGCCCAGGACCGGAAGTCAGTCACAATGATGCTGGGACATGGCAAGTGGCCAGGCTGCTGCTGACCCCAGAGGCATGGGGACACATTTGGCTCTGGGGCTGGGGTTCTGAGCCACACACTTAAGTTCCAGGGAATCCCTCTGATATTGGGGATACTCCCCTTCCCTCCCCACATTCTCCCTCTGACAGCTGAAGTGCCGGGGACTGGGACTCGGCTCTCCAGGCCCAGCACCCGGGTCCACTGAGCTCTCCCAGGCTGGGTGGGCTCTGAGCTCCTCCTGGCCCCAGGCTGCCTGTGGGGGCCTCAGGGCCTCTAATAAGCAGCCCCGCCACCTATGCAAGGCTGCCCGCCAGCCCTAGGGCCGCTCATACCTGCAGGGTCCCCCCCGAGGCTGCCAGGGCCACCCCATCCTTCCACCAGCGGATGTTTGGGGTGGGCACCCCAGTCCCTGCACACCGGAGGGTCACAGGCTGCAGGAAAGGGGCTGTGATGTTGTCACCCCCGATGATGACCACCGATGGCAGCTCTGGGCAGGCGGAGAGGCAGGGGGACGAGGTCAGGTTCAGGGGGTTGCAGTGGGCACCCAGCAACCCCCTTAACACCCGGGGAATAAGCAGTGATCTCGCAGGGCTGCCCTAGTGCCTCCCCCGACTCGAGCCCCCCGGCCTGGGGGAAGAGCGCCAGGCTGGGAGACGGCAGGGCAGGCCTTTCATTTCTTTAAAAATCCTCCCATCTATCTGCCCATCCATTAATTGGGCATCTACTCTGTGCCCTAACTGTACTAGGCACAGGGACCCAGCAAAAAATGGTGGCCCCTGTGTTGTCATCTCAGAACTCCCAGAGCTGGGCTGCAGAGATGACAACCAGACAAGCACCCCCCATACAGGGGGTGGTGAGCTAGAGCCAAGAGAGGGTGGGCAGTGCGGATCAGCACCACAGTGGAATCAAGGCGGGCTTCCTGGAGGAAGAGGTGTTTGGTTTTTGGGTTTTTTTTTTAAAGACAGACATGAAAGATAAGGAGGAGCTAACAAGCAAAGAAGGAAAACATTCCAGGCACGGCATCAGCATTTGCAGGCACGCAGGTGAGAGAGGTGACGTATTCAAAGAGTTGAAAGAAGTTCAGGGTCAGTGGGGAATGAAGGCAGGTTGAGGACAGTGAGGGCCTGAGGACCGGGCGGACGGCAAGCGTTGTGAACAGCTACGATCAGCCGCTCGTGCCATGTCCAGCCCAGAAGCGCTACTTGGCGAAGAGCAGCCCCGTGTCCCTCCCAGGCCCCCTGGGCCCGCCCAAGGCACAGCTGGCCACGGTCCTCCTGCCCTCTTACCGTGCACAGAGAGCTCCACCTCGGCCCCTGCTGTGCCTGCCTCGTTGGTGGCCTGGCAGGAGAAGAGACCTGCGTGGCCCGGCTCCACGTGGTCGATGTGCAGCGTGGCCCCCTGGGAGGCCACCTGCACCCCCACCAGCTCCTCGGCTGGGCGGCCATTCTGCAGCCACCTAAGGTGGGTGGGGAGGGCGACAGGTCAGCCTGAGGCCAGCGAAGGCAGGGCCAGCAGCGCGAGCCAGGAGGCCTGGCGGGTCTCCCCCTGCTCAGGCGTCTGTGGCTTGGTGGCCTCTTTCACACCTCTGGGAAGCGGGGAGGGGTGGAGTGTCCTTCCCCACCTACCCCGAAAGCAGGCGCTCTCTGCCCACAGCCCCATCCCCGGCCGGGCCCCCACCACCCCATACGCACTGGACAGTGGGCAGCGGGGAGCCGGACGCCTGGCAGGGAAGTTCCAGGGGCTGTCCCACGAGGGTGGTCACGTGGCCCAAGCCTTCAGCCACCAGGAGCTGTGGGGGCACTGCCGGCAGGTCCCCCAGCAGGTGTTTAGAGCTGAGCAAACCAGGCCTAAAGCCCCCCCCCCCCCACCGAGTCCCCAGGGTCCCCAGAGCAAGGCTCAAGCCACTCCCCACCATTCAAGTTCCCCCATCAACGGCCCCTCCTCCAAGAGGCCTTCCAGGACCACCCAAGACAAGGTGGGTGGTCTCCTGGCCTCCCACGAGGCTCGTCCTGTTTATCCGATGTCTGTCTGGGCACCAGAGGCAGGGCTCAGGACCCCGCCTGCCTTGTTCCCTGCCCCAGCCCCACCGCCCCACGGGCCAGCCCAGACTTAAGGCCTGAGAACCGTCTGTCGGGAGGAAGAAGACGGGACCACCGCCCACCACCCAGCCTTGGGTCTCGGGGAGTCCTCGACAAGCGCCCATCCCAGGGATCAGGAGCAGCTCCCAGAAGGGGCTGCCGGCCCTGGCAAACAGTATGCAGGTGTGTGAGGAGCAGCCACAGCCCGGGGGACCCGGCGGGCCGGGCCGGGCTCACCCTGCACGTCCACGGCGTAGTGCAGCACAGCCTCGCCCGCGGGGCTGCTGGCCACGCAGCTGTACAGGCCTCCAGACGCCGCCCCCAGGCTCTCCAGGCTCAGCACGCTGCCGCCCGCCTCCAGCCGCGTCCCGTTGCTCTCCGCCAGGGGCAGCCCCTCACGGTGCCAGGACAGGGCCGGGGGTGGGCGGCCTCTGGCCACACACTCCAGCCCCAAGGGTCTCCCGGCCACCGCCTTCACTAAGTGGGGCCCTTCGTCAGCACCCTGGATGGTGGGCGGGACTAGGGAAAGGGCACGGGGGCTGCTCAGGAACCAGAGCTCGACACCAGCCCAGGCTGAGCCCCTTGCAGACCCCGTGCCATGTGACAAGCCTCCTCCCTCCCCCGCACTAACTGAAAGCCTTTGTTCAGAAATCAGCCCCTCCCAGGAGCCTGCCCCGGGACCCCTGGTTGGAAGCATTCTTTCTCCTCCTCTGCCTCTTGGTGGGACCCCCTCCCCGGCACCGCTGCATCTCCGGGCTGCCCTGCGACCCCTGGCTCATTGTAAGTAGAACAATGACTGGTGTGTGTGTGTGTGTGTGTGTGTGTGTCTAGGAACAGCACACAGTAGGTCTCAGCATCTGCTGAACTGCAAGTGATGGGCCCCCCCAGGCTTCCGATCAAAGCTATTGTTCCCACAAGTCCCCTCCCTGGTTGTGGTGGCAGATGCGACGAATAGGGCAGAGCCCAGCCCAGATGGCCAGTGACAGCCACGGGAGTAGTCACGCCGGAGGGCTGTTTGCTCCCCCTCCCGGGGCAGGGCCCCATGTGGCTCAGCCCCCAGAGCCATCGCAGGGACCCAGGGCGATAATGGACCGGGATGGGCCTCTCCGCCTGGTTTGGGTCATAAGCCCCTTTGAAAACTTAATCTCTGTCACACACATACACACACACTTCTCAATCAATTTCCAGGAAGTCTGCAGATCCCCGAGTAAGAGTCCCCAAGCTGCATCCTGGCTCGTCCCACAGACCCCACACAGCCCAACTTCCCTTGGGGGGTCCCCGGGCTCCAGCACCCCAAGCCCTCAGCATCTTTGGGGCCAGAGCTCCTGAGCTGGCTCCTCATGCAGGGACAGGAGGAGCCCACTGGCCTGCATTCTGCCCTCCAAGCCTCAGCAGCCCCGCTCAGGCCCCACCCCCGACCACCTACACCTGCCTTTGCCCCTGAGAGCTCCGAGCTGCGCAAGGCCGCAGGGCCACGCCCCTCGCTGACCCTCAGAGACTGGTGGAAGCCACGGCAGCCCTTCCATGGCTCGCTGAGGGCCCCTGGCCACTCACCATAAACCTCCAGCCTGGTGGCCTTCTCCGCGACCCCCACGGCGTTGCTGGCCTTGCAGGTATAGAGGCCAGCGTCCGAGCCCTGGGTCCTCCCGAGCTGCAGCTGCCGGCCGCCCCTGGTGTAGACGACCTCTGGGCTGGGGGGCAGTGGGGCCCCGTCCTTGAACCAGGCGATGTCAGGAGCAGGCACTCCTCGGGCCTCGCACTGGAACCGCACCGGGTGGCCCTCCATGGCGGCCACCTCGCTTGTCTCGTTGGAGCCCCAGATGGTGGGAGGTGCTGAGGACAACGAAGGGGACAGTCACGGGGAGTCCCCGAGGCAGCTGGTGTCCCACCTCCCGGGGTGGCATGCACATCACAAGCATGTCACGCATCACGGGTTCTGACTGCAGGAGAGAGGCTGAGTCTGGGGACAGAAGGAGAGGCCAGCTTGGGACACGCTGACATGGAAAGCCGGCCGGCCGTCACAACAGGTGTGGAGGTTGAGGGTGGCGGGCACAGCTGGGCTCTGGGCCCCACCCTGCCCCTAACTGGCTGTAAGGCCCCCGTCGGCCACTTCCCCTCTCTGGGCCTCTGCCTCCCCGTCTGTGAAATGAGGGGCTAAACTCAATCAGGGGCTCCCAGAAGGCAGGTCGCAGGCCACCAGCGGTACCACGGTGACCGTCAGGGTGCGTGAGCACAGCATGAATAGCACTGCTTCTCACCGTGGACCGGCTACGTCCTCCCCAACCTCCTGCCAGCCGGGTTACAACAAAGGAAAAGGCTGCTGGGTCTACAGACTCGACCTTTCTAGCACTTTCTCCCTGGTGCCCTGTATCAGGGTGAGCAGCACAGCTCAGCACCCTCTCCAGGAGGCTCGCGCCTGAGCGCCTCCAGGTCTCTCTTTTTTAAAGATTTTACTTATTTACTTTTAGACAGAAGGGAAGGGAGAAAGAGAGGGAGAGGAACATCGATGGGTGATCAATCGCCTCACACGTCCCTTACTGGGGGCCTGGCCCACAACCCTGGCATGTGACCCAACCAGGAATCAAATGAGTGACCTTTTGGTTCACAGGCCAGGGCTCAATCCACTCACTAAGCCACACCAGCCAGGACATAAGTCTCTTTCTTTCAATGCATTTGATTTTACAGTTCCTTCCCATCAAGGCCAAGTGGACTTGGTATCCCACGTCCAGCTGTGATGTTAAATGTCTTTTTAAATAACTGTACTTCGGTGTAAAGAAAGTGACTTGAATATAAAGAGAAAGTTAAAGAAACAGTCACCCCACATGGTATCGGGAGACATAAAACTTGCAAGGCTGGGATGGGCCCATGGGGTTTGGGAAATGTTGGTCCAGACTCCCTCTGTCAACCCCTCTGAACCTCACCGGACCGGGGGCTCGCCGCTCAGGCCCCCGTCCCGCCCTGCCCCTCCTCCACGCAGTGGGCAGCCTGGCGAGCATTCTGCCCTCCCAGGGAAGCTTGGCAAGTGGCCCAGGGAGGGCCCGGGCAGCGCCTTGCTCACTGTGGATCCTGAGCTGGAAGTCCTTCGCCTGCTGGCCGGCTGGGCTGAAGGCCACGCACTGGTACCGTCCCTCGTCCCCCAGGTGGCTGTTGGGGATTCTGAGAACCTGGCTGTCCTCCTGGAGCTGGACGTGTGGGTCTCCGGGCAAGACGGGCCTGGAAGGGTGGTCAGAACGGGGCCAGTCAGGCGGAGGGGCTGGCGGGGCAGGCCGCATGGACGACAAGGAAGGCTGAAGGCTCGCAGCCGCCGAGAGGTGCGGACAGTCCGAGTGCCCGTGGACGGGCGAAGAGACAAAGCGGGGCCGATCCCCACGGCGCATTCAGAGAAACGAGTGGACACCTGCTACGACACGGAGGGACCCCAAACTTATGTGCTGAGTGAAAGAAGCCAGATACAAACGGCCTTGTGTTGTGTAACTGCACGAAATTGAGGTGACATACAGGTGCATCTGCTGAGACAGAAAGCAAACAGGAGGTCGCCAGGGGCGGAGCAGGGCGGGGCGGGGAAGGGTAAGGTGGGGGCTGCTAATGGCTACGGGGTCTCCTCTGGGAAGATGAAATGTTCTGGAACTAGGCAGAGGTGACGCATGTGCTAAGTGCCACTGAAGTGTGGACCTTAGGATGGTTAATTTCAGGTTATGTGGATTTTACCTAAAAAAAGACAAGGCAGGCTGAGCGGTGATGAGAAAACCCTGATGGGTGAGGGCAGGGTCTCACCAGGGAGACCCCAGGCTGGGGTGGGAGTGCCCATGCTGCCCTCGGCCTGCGCCCAGGCCGTCAGGCCCCCCATCCACCCGGCCCAGGCCCGGGCACCACCCCCGCGCTGTCCGCTAGGCGGGCCACTCACTGCCTGTCCTTGGTCCACTCCACCTGGGGCATGGGGACCCCCGAGGTGCGGCACTCCAGCTCCACCTCTTCACCAGCCAGGCCCAGCACCTCCTGGGCGGCCCCGGCTCCAAGCACAGAAGGTGGGACTGCGGAGACAGGGCAGGGGGCGACCCCACTCAAACCTGCAAGCCCCACCGCTGCAGAGTCTTTGCCTGTGGAGCCCCCACCCCAGTGCACCCTTCCCTCCTCCCACGTCCTGCCTGGGCAGCGCCCCCAAACCCCTGGCTGCAGCGGGCCCCCCGCTGGCTTCCTCAGCGGCCCGCACTGCTCTCTGGTGGCACATGACACGAGAGTCATTACGTGGGTAACTACGTGATTGTCTAACGTCTGCCCTGACAGCTGCGTGAGGTGCGGGCCCCTCCGTGCCCCTGCCCGCAGCACAGTGTCCCCGTTCTCCCCTGCCCGCCTCAAGGGGCCGGGGCCGGGGCCACAGGGGCAGAACACGTGGGAGCTGGGGGCTCAGGCTCCACTCACCGAGCACGAGAAGCTCAAAGTCCCTCTGGGCGGTCCCGGCCTGGTTCTCCGCCCGGCAGGAGTAGAGGCCAGCATCGCCCTCCTGGATCCTGGGGAAGTGGAGGGCGCGGGCCCCGTTCAGGAGGCGGTGGTCGCCCACCTCGGGGACCTGGGCAGAAGAGGTCAGAGGGAGCCGGTGAGCAGGGCCGGGCTGCCCCCTGGCCTCAGCATTAAGGAGCCTGAGGCCCAGGGGCTGGGCGGTGACGGAACCCGGGGCTTCCGATGCCTGGACCAGTGCCTGCCCTCCCCACCAGCAGCCCCCCGGCTTCACCGTGGCCCTCGGTCCTCCCTGCCTGGAACCCCAACACATCCCCGGAGTCCTGTCACATCTCCCCGCCACACCCTGGCGCTCGCAGGAACCTGTCCAATCCCACCCGCAGCCGGGCTGCCCAGGGACACCCACCAGCTGCCCGTCCTTGAACCACACGACCTCTGGGGCCGGGAAGCCACTCGCGTCGCACCCCAGCGTCAGGGACTGCCCAGCCATGCCCGACACGTTGGCCCGGCGTCCGTCCTCCCGGATGCTGGGGGGCACTGGGAACAGGGAGAGGCCAAGGAGCTTCCCCTCCCGAGAGCCCCAGCTGCTGCACCTCATCGGGGCCGCTCTGCTGCGCCTGGACAGGCAGCCCCAGGTTCGGGGGCCCCGGCTGTGCCCAGGCCCTGCGCCCCTGGCTGACACTCAGCTTCACGGGATGACAGAGGCCCAATCCATCCAGTCCTACACTCAGCCTGTGGTCAGGGCCACCTGCGAGGCCCCCCTGAGTGGGAATCTCTGAAGGCGGGGCCTGGGTGTGTCTCTGTAACCCACGTCCCAGGCAAATCACCGCAGGGCAAGCTGGGGAGGTGGCGGTTCACAGGGGGCGGAAGGCGGCCATGTGGAGGGAAAGGGCTCCCCACCCTCTGCACGCAGCACTAAGGAGGGGCTTGGGGGGAGCTCTAGGGAGCTGAGGGACCGCAGGTCACTTCTAGCAGGTTTCAGCAGAGGCAGGCCATCGGTGATCGTTTTAAAACCAAGTCGCTGCTGGACCACTTTAAAGCCCCTAGTGGAGCTCAGGCTCTCCCCTCACGCTGTCTCTGTGGGGAGTCTCTCAGGCCAGGGGTGCCCACTCAGCCTGCCGCTGTCCCAGTGCCCTCGAACCCTCCCCACCCGTGGGCCCCTCCGGTGAGCTCGGTGCCAGCCGGGGACATGTGCCGGCTGCCCAGCTCGGGGGCCCCTGCTCACCGTAGACCACCAGCTTGGCTCTCCTGGACGCAGAGCCCGCCTCGTTGGTGGCCTGGCACTCGTAGTCTCCGCCATCGCTGGGCAAGACTGAGGCCAGGAACAGAGAGCCATCGTCCAGCACCGCCGGGCCCGGCCGGCCGAGCAGGGGCTCCGAGGAAGGGCCCTTCCGCCACGTGACCTGTGGCTTGGGTGTCCCTGGCCAGGCAAAGGGAGCCATCAGCACAAAGGCCTGGCCCATTCCCCCTCCACATCCACGCTGTCCCCTGGGGGCACATCACTGGCCCCCTCCACCCAGGAGGCTGCCGCCTCCCGGGGCCCTGGGGGGGCCACAGAACAGGAGCCAAGAGCTCGCCGTCCTCAGAGCCCCCACCTCCCCTGGAACTGCAGGCCCCGGCATGCCCAGGCCCCTCGCCCGTGGGCGTTTTCCTTTTTGCCGCCACCCCCACCTTCCTCAGGGACAGAAGCACCCTTGCCTTCTCCACAAGGGCTGGGGTCTTTGCTTTGTTCCCTGCTGCACCCCCAGCGGCACCCCCAGTGCCTGGGGCAGAGTAGGTGCCGAGGAAGAGGGGGCGCTACACGGGACCGCTCTTCCCCCACACTCACAGGTCAGCGTCCTCGGCACCTTCGTCCCCACCCCCCCGTCTCCATCTCTGCCACCACTAATCATCGGGGCTCGTGATTGATCGTCACTAATACTAATTATCATCAACACCCCACGCTTCCTCTGCCATTGCCCCGGCAGCGCGGGTGCCCTTGGTAGACACGCTCCTTCTGTCTCTGTCACTGTTTCAGAGGGAGGGGGTGGGCTTGGGAGGCAGGATCAAGATATGACACGTTCAAAACACCCTGGGCCCCGGACCCACACCGCCCTGCACCGGCTGCTCCTCCCTCGCGTGCCGGGGCCCTGCCGGCAGCCCCCGCTGCGCACCTGGGGCAAGCTGATCATGCCCGAGGGTCGGTTTCCTTGTAGAATCCTCTGCGGTTTCCTGCCAGAGTGTCCTGCTGCTGGGGGCCTGCTCCCCTACGGTGGGGGCCCATGTGCAAACACACGGAGTGCCGTGCGCGCGCACACACACGGCACACCAGACGCCTCTCCCAGAACTCTCAGCCTCTCTGACAGTGCCCCCCTCTCCTCCCACCCTCCTGTCGCCCAGGGGACCAGGGCTTAGAGCTGCTGGCCTGAAGGGGCACCGGGTTTTGAACCTGGAACTTTTTTCCCCATTAATTATGTGACTAATTTTTATTTTGTTAGTCCAGTCATACAGAGGATAGGGGACCCAGGGGGCACACCAGAGAGGCGGCCTTCCTAGCTGGCGGCATGGAGGTTAGAGAGTGGAGGTGGGGGTGGGGAAGAAGTGCCTAAACTGGAGCTTTTCTTAATGCAAACAAAACAAACGGAACCCCTAACCTGCAAGGGGGCGCTAACCACAGAGCTGCTCTGGGGTGTGGGGGAGATTCGGGGGACTCCGAGCTGTCCCTGGAAGTGCCCCCCTCACCTCTGCGTTCTCATTTTTCAGGGGCCAAGCCAGAAGCAGCCTTGTGCCCGCACCCCACCCAACGAGGCGGCGAGTGGGGCCCCCCACCACAGGCACCAGGGCTCCCACGTCCCGGCTCCTCCAGGCTCAGCACCTCCTCCTGCAGCCCTTGGAGCCGTCCAAGCCCATGGTCGCTTGGCTGCTGACTGCCAGCGCCCAACTCTGCCCTCCAGGCAGCCGCGGGCTGGAACAGAGCCACGCCCAGGGGCAGGCGCTGGCCAGGGCAGGGCAGTGTTCGCCGGAGGGGGCTCCGGTTGCGCTGAGGAGGCTGCAGTCTCGCCCTGGACTGTGGGTGGCCCTGAGGTGCGTAAGATAGCAGGCCAGGCTGGGTGGGTCCCACCTCCCGAGACTGCAGACCAGCTGCTTACTGTTACCAGAGACCGACACAAGGTGGCGCCACCATCAAAGGCCAGGCTGCTGGCTCCCTCCAGTTGGGCAGCTCTACAGAAGAGACCTGCCGGCTCCCACCACTCCGACCCGGTGCCTGCCTCTCCCTCGGTCCTGGTCCAGGGACTTCCCTGGGCCCTGAGGCCCGAGGAAGCACAGCTGAGACCAGAACCAGCTCTGGCTCCTGCCCAGCTTTTAGGAAGCTGCCAGCTGCCCCTCGGACAGCCAGACGCCCAGCCTCCCAGACAGCGCCATCACGCACAGGCAAGACACGTGTCCTCTCACCGGTCTCGGAAGAGCCCAAAGCCAACAGAAGCAACTTGGGTGGGGGGTGGGCAGGGGGAGCCGATCGGCCAGGTACAGTCGGTTACATCGCTCAGCCACTCAACACTCATTCACTCCCTGCGTTTCCCTGGCCCCTGCTAGGCACCCGCCACGGGGCTGGCTGGCACCTAATACTCAAGTGGCCTCACAGAGCCCTCACGGCAGCTGCCCTGCACGGAAGGACTGGCACAACCGCACTGTGCAGACGAGCAAATGGAAGCACAGGGCGGAGGTGTCGACTGGCCCCAGTCACACAGCCTGGGAGGGTTCACCGCTGTGCAGTTGACCACAGAGGCAGCTCTCGCGGCCCCACGCTGAGCTGCTGCCCCAAAGCGGGCCTCGGGCGGAGTGGGTTTGCCCAGGACCTGTGACTCCACCCTCTATGAGAAAGGCTGGGGCGCGGGCAGAGGCAGGGGCCACCCAGCCGCCAGCCACAAGGACCCTTGGGCCTTCCTGGGCCCTGGCTGTTACCATCCCCAGGCACAAAGGACCTTGAGGCTGGGGCCAAACCGCACCACACTTTGTGAGTCACCTTCGGGCCGTGTGACCTCGAGCAAACTGTTTAACCCCTCTGGGCCTGGATTGCCCCTAACAAAAAAGAACTAATGTTTACATCCATTCTATGGGGTGTCGATGGGATGAAATGGTTGGTGTGGCTCTGGCTGGAAGTGAGGACACATAACCCACCGTAACCCATGGCACTGCCCACAGCGTGTGACCCGGGGCACGGGAACATGGGAGGGAGCTGCTCCCCAGCCCGCCCACCCGGCCCAGCCTCACCTCTGGCAGGGCACGGCAGGCTGGCGTTCTCTCCTGCCACTCTCTCCAGCAGCCCGTCGGTGTCATCGGCCCCCCAGTACGGCGGCTCTGGTGGGAGGTGATGGGGCCACACTCGAACCCTTGAGCCCAAAGATTGGTGCTCCCCCCAGGGCCGTGGGGAGGGCGCCCCGTCCAGAGCCCCAGCCGGACATGAGAGGGTGCAAGCTCCATGCTCCAGGCCTGAGCCTCAGCGCGAGTGGGGCGAGCTCGAGAGGCTGAGCTTGGGCTCTCGCCCCCTCGGGTGAGCATCACCCTGCCCTGCCCTTCCCCTCCAGCTGCGCTTCCCACGTTTGTTTTAACTTCATAACAGTGAAAATGGTCTGGGCCTTCCCATGCACCAGGCGCTTTGCACACCTTCTCTCGCTGACCTCACATGTTATAGAACCCACTTTACAGGTGAGAAAACTGAGGGTCAGAGCAGAGAGTGTGAATGACTGGCCACGGCTGTCCAGCAGGTAAGCGGAGGGAGGTGGACTGGGGCGCACCCCCTGCTCTCCCACGGAGCCTTCTGTCCACCCCAGAGGACAGAGTGCCCACAGGGCTGACAGAGGCTCCCCGACACCTCAGGGGCTGGGGGCCGGGAGGAGGGCCAGGGCCAAGCAGGCCCTGGGCCCAAGAGCGGACAGGCCTCCTCAGAGGCCCCGCTGCAGCTGGGGAGGTGGGGAGCGGCGAGCTCCAGGGCTCAGGGACTCACCCAGCACCTTGAGCTCCAGGTCCCAGGAGTCCACCCCGGCACTGTTGGAGGCCTCGCAGCGGTACATGCCGGCGTCGGACGTTCGGATGGCTGCAAAATGCACGGAGCCTTCGGGCCCCCAGCCCCGCAGGGCCAGCCCGTCCTTGGACCAGCGCAGCCTGGGCCGCGGGGCGCCTTCAGCCACGCAGTTCAAGTCCAGAGCTTCCCCCGCCAGGGCCTTCAGGACCCGCGGGCCTGGATGCACCTGTGGGGGCACTGAGAGGGCCACGGGGAGGGTTCAAGGCGGGGGCCCAGGGTGGGGGGGCCCAGAGCCCTGACCCATGGAGCAGACTCCCCCAACCCCTCTCGCCCTTCCCACCCCTGACCCCTCGTCCCCACCCCGGGCCCAAGTGCACCCAACACCATCTGGTAACCACCCGCTGGGCAATCTGTTAGAGCCGGACGGGGAAACTGAGGCCCAGGGGGTGGCGGGACTGACTCGGGGTAGACGGCACAGCAGGGAGGCAGCAGGCACGGAGGAGGCGGCTTTGCCCCTCACGGCCACAGGACCCCGCACAGCCGGAGCCTCAGTTTCCCCTCCTCACCAAGTCGCCCGGGGATGGAAACAGCACCTCGGGCTCTGCCCCTAGCGGCGCGTGGAATGCGGTGGCAGGTCCCTCGCATCGCTCGTCCCCACCTGGCCCCAGCTGAGCTCGGGGAAGCTGGCGGTGGTGCTGGTTTCTATCTCATCAGTGTTTTCAAGTGACTGTCCCACCCTTCATCTCTTAGGATCCTTCCCACGGGGCAGGTCAGGCCACACCCAATTGCAGGTGATGAACCTGAGGCTCTTAAAGGTTCTGCAACTCGGGCTCAGCCGGAGTAGCTCCAGCGCTGGGTGTGTGTGACCCGGGGCCCGGGCAGCCTCCTGGGCGTTTGGACCAGGTGGGTCCAAGGAAGCTCTCAGACCCCTCGGGCCATCCCGCTCCAGGTCACCCTGCTGCACAGGAGACTGGGACAAGTGTTCTGGACCCTCGGGGGGAGCCGAGGGACACCCGCTCCCTTCCTAGCTCTGGAGGAGAAGCTCAGGAAAAACCACCGTGTGGGACCCTGGCCCAGGGCCCAGGGTGTGCACGCCGGTCCACACCACCCACACTCGCTGAAAACAGTTACGGCTTCTGCTAGGCTGAGCGTCCGACATCATCAACACCCCTTGTGACAACCGCGGGACGGGTGTTTTACAGGGGAGGGCACGAAGGCTCAGAGAGGCCAAGCGGCCGGCCTAAGGCTACACAGCTCGTGGGCAGCAGAGCCCGGTTTCAACCTGGCCCTGCCCATAGCCCTGCCCCCGGCTGCCGCGTCCCTCATGCCGGGGCTGGAGAGCCCCGGGGAACCTGGGGCCCCTCCATCGCTGAGCCTTGACCTGCCCCCTGTAAAGTGGGGAGTTAGCTTGGATCGGGGCTGGATTTTTCTGTCAAGGGCCAGAGCGCAGACCTTTCAGGCTCTGCAGACCTGGTGGCCTCTGTCTCAGCTACTCAGCTCTGCCCTTACGGCGCGAAAGCCTCACGGATAACAGGTAAAGGAAGGTGTGTGGCCACGTGCCAATAAAGCTTGTACTGTCAGACACTGAAACTCGAATTTCATATAATTTCCATGTCACAAAACGTTGTCCTTTCCCCCCAGTCATTTACAAGAGTAGACACCATTCTCCTCTCTGGGCCACATAAAAACAGGAGGTGGGCCGGATGTGGCCGGAGGGCCTTGGGGGGCTTACCTTGCACCCCCAACCCCCACAGCCCCCCCGCCCACCGTGATTCCTCGGGGCTCCTGGAGACAGATGACAGGCTCCCTGCCTCTTTGGTGGCGTGACCACTGCAGGCCTCTCTGAATGGGTCTCTCCCAACCCCCAAGTCCCCACTGCCCTAGGCCCCCATGGGGCCTTGCCCTCTGTGCTCAGAGGGCCTCTGAGCAACATCTCCAGGCCCCAACCAGGGGGGACAGAAGAAGGGGAAAGGCGGGAGGAAGGGAGACACAGCTCGAGACGGACAGGAAGTAGGGATGACAACGGAAGTGCTGGGGGGCTCCAGGAAGAGGTGGCAGAGCTGGCACATGAAGCTGGGGAGGGGCACTGGGAAGGCCAGAAGGGCAGGGCGGGCCGATGAGCGTGACAAGGACAGAAGCCGCCGGCGGGGCCCTACCTTGCACCCCGAGGATGTAGCGTCGGGAGGCTGACCCTGCGGGGTTACTGGCTCTGCATTCGTAGACGCCGCTGTCCCCGGCCCGGGCTGGGGCCAGACGCAGGGAGCCCGACGGCAGGAGGTGATGCCTGCAGGAGAGGGAGCACTGGTGAGGCCCCCGCCAGCCCAGGCCTCAAGGCCCAATCAAACCCGCCACCTCCCCCAGGAAGCCTGCTGGGACTGAAGAAGGGCTCACCGCCCATCCTTCACTCCCCCCCACTCCCACTTCCCTGAACTGCCAGGCCAAGGCCAGGCCCCATCCCCACCGGAGAAGGGGAGCACTGCATTGGGAGTCTGCCAGCTTGGGTTCAAGTCCAAACCCTGAGCCCTCCCTAGCTGGATGAGGAAAGTCCCCTTCACCCCTTGGAGCCCCCATTTCCTCGTCTGTAAAATGGACATCCTAAGAGGTGCCGGGGCTGGTGGGCAGGTCCCCCACGGGCTCAGCCCAGGGCCCAGCACCTGGTTGCGGCTGGGCACCTGCTGACTCTCCTCCTCTGATGCACACACATGCCATTCCTCGGCACTGCCCTCCCCTGAGTAGGGGTGAGGAGTGGGGGGGATGAGGCTTTACTTGGAGGCCCCTTGCATGGCTTTGGGAGAGAACCTACCAGCCCAAGGCCCTCTGCAGCGAAGTGCCAGGGCGAGCCAGACTCCGAATCCAGGGCTCCGTGGCGTCCCACTGTCCAGCACTGGGTGGGGCCCCGGGGGAGCCGTGGAAGCCGATCGGTGCCCTCCCGCAGCCAGCCCACCTTGCTGAGTCACGCAGCCCCACCGCGCAGGAACCCAGGACCCCCGCCCAGCGCGTGCAGCGGGGCCGGACCCCAGGGGGCCCATGCAGACATGACGTCGCCGCCCACACGCGCACGGGCTCCTCGAAGCCCCTGCCACCATAAACGGAGAGGGCAGCTGCTGCCGCTGGCCCCGGCCGGCCCCGAGTGCAGGCGGCCTGCTGGGGGCGGGGACGCTGAGCACCAACCCCCAGCCTGTGCTCACCAGGTCACGGCCGGGCTCTGCGGCCCGAGAGGCCTAGGCTCCAGGCCTGCCCCTTCTCCCCTTCCTGCTGAGCCTCAGTTTCCTCCTCTGCAAAACGGGGCTGACAGCAATCCCCACCTCCCAGGCAGCCACAAGCCAAGCGCTGGGCGTCACTCAGGCGGGCAGTGGGCGCTCCGTGTGACCGTGGGCCACTAGCTTTGCCCTGCTGGGCCCCCGTGTCCCATCTGTAAAGTGGGGCAGTAATCCCTTGTCTGGCCTCCCCCTCCTGCGGTTTGTCTGGAACAGCCAGTAGGCACTTGGGGCAAGTTCTCCGGGGCCAGTTGTAAGTGGTGCGTGGGGCAGCGGTCCCCAGAGCCCCGGCAGTGGGCCCGGCCGCGGGGCCAACCCTGCTCCGCCATGTGCTTGCTGTGTGGGGCTGGCCCACACGTAACCTTTATGGGCCTCGGCGTCTCCTGTGGAACAGAGACAGCAGTGGTGCTCACGTCCCTCAGAGGACTGTCCAGACAGCTGAATGACCTAATTCGCAGCCCAGCGCCCGGAACAGGGTAGTGCTCAACCGAGGTCAGCCGTTACCATGGTGACAACAGTGCATCCATAAACAATACGTGATGCAGTTTTGTATTGTTTAAAGCACATAAACGGCATCCTGTGTATGCCTGTAGGTCGACTCCATTTTCACTGCTCTAGAGTAGTCCCCTTGTGTGAGCATGCCGCCATTGATTGATCTCGTCCCCTTTCGGTGGACATTTCAACATTTCTTTTTTTCTTTCCTTCCTTCCTCCCATCTTTCACTCTCCTGTTCTTTCTCCCTGTCACCGCCAGAGCCCTCCACACAGAGCCGTGTGGCACGTGCCCCCGCGCACGGCCGCAGGACCCCCAGGCCTCCGCCGGGACGCCGTCGGCTCTTACAGGTAGAGGCGGCACGGCCCTCCCCTGCAGGGCACGGCTTCTCATCGCGGTCTCCTGCCCGCCTGTGAAACACGCACACCCCCAGGCCCCACCCGGAGGCAGACGGGGCGGGGGGCCAGGAAGGGGGGTTCTGCCAAGACCCCAGGTGGCTCTGAGACAGGTAGTCAGCAACCACCTCTTGGGAACACGGCTCAAGGACACAAGGGAGCCCCACCCTGAGCAGCAGCACAGAGAGCAGATGGGAGCGGGGCTGTGGCGGCAGGTGGCCCTGGCGTGGACCGGCCTTCTGCCTTCCCAGGCTGACCTTGGGGCCAGGACAGCATCTCCCTGAGTCGGCGCGTCCTCATCGGAAGTCACAGGGGGTGGTGAGCCCCGAGTCACATGACGCACACAAAGCCACAGTGGCCGGAACACAGTGAGCGCTCGGTCAATGAACAGCCCTGCTGTTAGTAAGAATGGTCCCCCCCCAACAGGGTCTGGGCCCCCGTCCCCAGTCTCCAATGAGCTGGGCAGCCCTGGGCAGATCCCAAGTGGAGAAAAAGGCTCCAAGTTTCCTGTTTGTCCCCTGCGGGGCTGCATTCCCCCGAGGTGGCTTTTTTCTTAAGTCGAAGAACACTGACATCCCCCGAACAAGGGCCAATCGGTTGGAGGCTGCAGCACACACTCCATCGCGCTCGGGGCAGGGGCACGGCACCCTCCAGGACTTCACAGCAGACCTCAGCCAGCAAAGCGGGGACAACGGGGACCTGTGCAAAGAGGTCTGGGCTGGGAAGCAGGGTTCCCGATCTGCGGTCCCGTGTCTGCTACAGCCATGCTGGGCAGCCTCAGGCAAGCAGGCAACATCTCTGAACCTCAATTACTTCATACTCAAAAAGGCAGCCCTGGACTCCTTCATCTCAGGAGTTACCTGCTGCAACTTTGAAGACCACAGAACCCCTTGCTTCCTTCCTCACCAAGCCCTTAAAAGGATAGGAACCGCCTGTTCACCTGGCTTGCATCTGCTCAAACCTCAGTACTTAGACACCGCCTCCTCCAGGAAGGCTGCCTTGATGCCCCAAGGCTGGTAGGTGCGTCCTATGAACTCCCACAGCTGCCTGCACTTTGCCCCATTGCAACTGGCTTGTGACCCAGCTCCCCCTCCACTTTCTCAGAAACTCCGGCAGGTGTGGGGGCTGCAGCCCAGGGGTGCGGCCGGGGGCCAGGGAGAAGTGGGAAGAAGTGGGGAACGCGCTGCTGCTGTGTGCGTGTGGCGTAATCAGCAGCAGCTGTCCACCGTGGCGGCCTGAGTGTCCAGATGGCTCAGTGTGGCGCCCAGATTCTCAGGGAATTTCCTGTTTATGACAGCCATTGGGCTTCAGCCTTCGCTGGCTGTCAGCTTCAAGATTCACACAACCACGCAGAGGAGGGCGTGTGGTCCCTCTGGTCCCGTGAGCCCCAAGGGGGAACCTACCTGCCCAGAGGGACCGAAAGTCGCCCGACAGAAAGTGCTCGGAATGACGCAGATCCCGGGCCACGCCGTGCCCCTGGTTCCCAGCACACACCTCCCTGCGTTCTCGCTCAGGCCACCTTTCCAGCTCCCTCTCATCCTTTGTGGCTCCGGGAAACCAGCCCTGCTCCCGGTCACACGCTCCTAAAGCCACCACGGCACTTATCACACCTGTGGGCGCCTGTCACGGTCAGGTGGCTCAGTGAGGGGAGCGGCCGGGCGTGCCCAGGTCCCTGCCGCGTCCCAGCCCGTATGAATGAACAGGCTCTGACCCACAGTAGGTGCTCAGTAACTCTTTGGCAGCGAATCCCAGCGGCCTGGCACACACACCCCTCTCCCACCGTTCTCACACTGTGTCCCACCCCTGGCCCATCTCAGGAACCCTCCCGCCCTGCACACCCCCTCAAGGCAGCGAGGCCCCCCGCTCTTCCATGAAGCCCCCCCGGCTCTGGGCTGCATGGAGCCTGGTCCAGCCGACTGCTCACACATTCATCCATTCCCTGGACAGACGGGGGTCTGGGTGGGCCAGCTGCCGCAGGCAGGGGCTGAGGAAATGCTCCTGTCCTCCGGTTGTTCCAGCCGGCTGGTTTGTCTGCGCCTACCTCTTGCTGTGTCCCATGTGGCTTGTAGCACTGTCCCCATTTCTGAGAGACCTACCTACAACCTCAGCCCAAGGGTGCAGACACTTCCAGAAGGAGGATCGGTAGTTGTGGATGCACAGCCATCCCACAGTTACCCAGCCCACCAGAGACACGCACCCTGCGCCCCTGTCTGCCGGGGCCGGGGCGGCGCCTCAGCCTGCGCAGGGCAAGGCCCACCAGCCAGCGGGGACCTGCGCCCACCCGTGGCCGCTCTGACCCTCCTCCCCTTGCCGGGGCCTCACCTGCGCCACAGACCCTTATAAGGAAGCCCCCCGTGGACAAGTCCCACTGGAAAACTCAGGCAGAGGGGCCCGATACCCACCAAATGACAACACATGAGAGAGCGGGAGAAGGTGCCGTCCCTGCGAGCCCGTGAAACGGCCACCGAGCCGCGCTAACTGGGGTGGCTGTCAGCTGTGGGGCGCGTCCTGTGTGCCACCTGCAGCTGGGCTCCCTCCACGCACGTTCTCACCTGCGACTGCCCACATCCCAACCTGCACGGCAGGCAGAGCCTACTGTCATCGTCCCGTTTGCAGACGTTCCGCGGCCACCCAGCTGCCTGGGGCAGACCTGGACTCGCCCTGCGCTCTGCCACCGCCCGGCCAGCCACTGTGGTGACCTAAATGGTTCGCTCAGAATTTTGATTCACTGCAGAGTTTTCCAGAAAGAGAGCCACCGGCCATAGGCTGACAAGACCAAGACCTCAGAGCCGCCAGGCCAGCAAGCGGCAAGGAGCTGTGAGGGTCCACCGAGATGAAGATCCCCGAGGGGCCCCTAGGCAGTCCCTGCCGTGCCGGTGGGCAAGCAGCTTCCTTGCTGGGTCAGAGAGCGCCAGCTGCGGCCCTGCCACTGCGCCCTGGGGTAACCGAGCCAGAGAGGGCTGGGGGTGCCGACGGCCTGCTCCTCACCAGCTGTCCCCGCCCCACCCGCCTCATCCCCCCTCCCCCGATGTGGCTGGATTTGGCCCCCATGTGGGACCCTGGCTGGCTGCCGCCGGGAGCCTAAACTGGGCCAGGAGTGCTAGCAGCTGTCCCAGCTACACATCAGAGCCCCAAACAAACACTGTTGCCTAGAAACGCCGCCTCGCCCCAGCACTCCCGGGTGCAACCGTGGGACCAGGGCCGCGAGGGCTGTCTGGCCACCACCGCCTGTCCAGCCCTTTTGTTTCTCAGATGGGAAGACTGAGGCTCAGGGAGGGGCAGGGTCTTGCTCAGGTTCACTCTGCGCGTGGGGGCCAGGCTGCAAGGGGACCCCAGGTCTTTGACCCTGATCTCTCATGGCCTCTCTCTGCGACGTGGTTTCCACAGTCCCAAGCCCATGAGTTGCTCAAGAAACCCCGCTACCTTCAGCTGTGAACTCACAGCTCACACAGGCTTTCCACAAAGAGCCGTCCAGAGGGTCAGGAGTTCTCGGTGACCATTCCCACCCTTGACTCAGCCCTTTGCTATGGGACCATCCCCCAAGGAAACGGGCCAGCAGATAAAAAGCAGCATCTGACCAAAGACATCCCAGGAGTCCCATTTATTCCCGCCAAAAGCTGGCCGCAGAGCCCGTGCCCCGGAGGAGCGGCTTAGCAGCCCCCAGCAGCACACGCCCTGGAACGGTATGCCGTCCCGTGTGGAAAGCAAGTGACACGGGCCAGGATGAATCACGAAAATGGGTCAATGGAGGAAAGGGTCCGTGATGGGCACCGCGCAGAAGATGCACCAGGTTTAGCTCCACAGAAGCACTTTGCGAGCACACGGCAGAGGGTCGTGCGCACGGCCGGTGCTGGAGGGCGTCGTGGCCACTCTAACTCCCACGGTGTCACGGACCCCTGAGTGCTCAGAGGATTCTCTAGACCCTCCAGGGAGAGCAGTGTGGGCCCAGAAGCCTGCTGTGTGTGTGTCTGTGTGTCCGCTGGGACCCACATGCATATCTGTGTGTGCCTGTATCTGTGTGTCCCTCCATGCATGTCCAGGTGTCTCTGTGCGTGTTTGTATGTGCGCACATCCATGTGTGCCTGCGTGTCTGTGCATGTATGTGTGCACACCTGTGCGTGTCTGTGCACACCTGTGTGTGGGAGGCTGTGCGGCAGGCCCAGCCCGGGGAGTGGAAGGCCAGGACCCCGCTCTCTCCCACCCCATGGGTTTCTGCTTCATCCTCAGCGCACCGGGCACAATGTGCTCCCCATACCCACCTCCGGGCTGCACAGGGCCAGCCCCGCCCACACGGAGGCGGAGGCGGCCTCAGGGGCTCAGGCACTTCGTGGTGCGCAGCCTGGCCACACCACACAGTCAGTGGGGACTGCAGGTTGGGCCGCCGCAGAGGAGGGGGCAGCTCAACCAGGTAGGGGGAGCAGGGCCCAGCTGAGGAGGAGAAGGGTGGGCGGCTGGCACCTCCCATCGAGAGGGGGAGAGCGAGAGCCCGCCTGCCTCTAGAGGGCAGCTCCGCAGCGGGGCCTCGGGACTCCCTCGGGGAAGGAAGGTGGGGGGAAGACGAGGAGAGCTAGCCCCCCACCACGCCAGCACCACCACCCCCGGGTATGTGTGGTCCATGCAGTTCCTACACTCCGTTTCCTGGGCAAGTGGCCCTGAGACCACAGGAAGCTACGTCTGCGAGGAGGCTGATCTGGGCTTGTGTGGGGAAGTTGCCCAACAACTGCTGGGCTCCCCACATGGATGGACGGGGAGGCCCAGGAACCACAGGCCCGGAGCCTGGGAAGGTGCGGTGAACATGCAATCCGAAGTCAGCGAGGTTACCCACAGTCGCAGCAACTGGGAACCCAAACGGCCCTCCGCTGGTGAGTGGATCAGCAAAAGGTGGTCTGTCCACACAGTGGAGTATTACGCAGCCCCAGGAACAGAATGGAGTTCTGACACACACGCTACAACACGGGTGAACCGACAAACTGCGATGCCAAGTGAACACACAGTATGATCTTATTTACAGGAAACGTGCAGAAGAGATAAACCTGAAGACAGAAAGCAGACTGGTGGTCGCCAGGGGCTGGGGCTGGGACACTGGACGTGTCCTGAAATTGACTGTGATGAATACACAACTCCTGATGTACTCAACACTTAGAATTGTACCGCACATGAATTTTTTAAAAAGTGAGAATGAAATAGGATGACAGATGAGTTCGTTTTGAAAAGCTGGACATGATGCTTTGGTTTGTGAAGAGCAGCAGACAAGTGTTGTCAAAAGGAGTGATTTACGACACGCTAAGCAGCGCACATGCATTGCTGTGTCGCGTGAACATCGTTTAAACGGGGTCCACTTTACAGACGGAGACTTGAGGCCGCGCGACTAAGACGCACCCAGTGGGGCTCGGCAGTCTGAGCTGTCAGCCCAGCTCCGCCCCCGGCCTCTTTTCCTCCTCATTTAGATAAACCCCCGGAATCTCATAAATCTCAAGAGAAAGCTGGAAGCCAGCAAGAAGTGCAGGGGGCAGGGGAGAAGGAACAGAACACAGCTCAAGGATTGCAAAAGCGGCTCTCGTGAATTTATGGCTCCCTGCTGATCGACCTCCATGCATCACAACAAGAAGAGTGAACAAATGGGAACTGCAGTTCCCACTTCAGCAATGAGTCCCAAATAAATGTGCACCTGGCCGCCGGCCACCCTCCCCTAGCCACCCCGCTCCAGCCAAGGGGCTGGGACCAGGCTTTCTGGGGAGAGACACAGGCAGGCTCCCCTGGCTCCCGCCCCTCCGCCCCCACCCCCTGCCCTGCTCTGCATGTGGGACAAGGAGCTGCGGAGACACCCGCAGGGCCGGAGGTGGGGGTGCTGCCAGCCCAGCCCGGCCACGGGACCCCAGCTGCACTCGGAGGTGCGGCCTTCGAGGACTGGAAGGGCTCACCCAACAGATGTTCTGAGACGCAGAGACCCACGTGTGGGTGTCGGCGCGGTGGGGGCTGCCCAGGCCTCCTCGGTCTGGAACTTCTCAAAGCCCTCGCCAGCGCTGATGTCACTGGCCAGACCGGCGGCCGTCCTCCCCCGCCCCCACGGGTCCAGGGCCCCCGGAGTTCTGAGGCCCTCTTGTCAGGAACCGCCACCCCCACGCTCCTGTCTGCGGGGGCACGGCCTGGCTTTGAAGGACACCCAGGCCCACCTCCTCTCGCTCCCAGGATACGTGACAGTCAGGGAGACGCTGAGTCAGAAAGCCCGGCCGCCAGACGCGTGGCCAGCAGCGCGGGTGAGGACGGAGCCCCAGTCACCGTCGGGATGCCGCCGCCACCACGGCGCTGCGCCTTGCAGCGGGGAGCACAAGTGGCTCGCCCTGCCTCCCTGAGCTCAGTCTGGCTCGGACAACAAGGGCTGCCGCGCAGGCTGCAGGCGAGTCTGCCTGTGGCTCCCAGTGGCGGGGCGGGAAACACTGGGGGGCCTGCTATTTCCGAAGGGTCTCGCCCTGGGCACCCGTGGACCCTCAGGGGACCCAGGGACAAAAGCGCTGTGTGCAGAGGTGAGCACACACCCTCTGGGAGCATCCACCGGGTCCTTGCCCCCACTTCCCAGGTCACCGACCACCTGAGGCTGGTTTTCTGCTAAACGCCAAGTTCTTCCCCTTCCCCATGATGAAGCCGTGCAACTGGGGTTACCTGTCCGTGACGGCTGGCACAGGGCGGAAGTCCTTGGTCCAGGTGACCAATGGGGGTGGGAAGCCTTGGGCCTCGCAGTCCAGGGTCACCTCGTCACCAGCCTTGGCTGTGACTCTCAGGGGCTGGTCTGTATCGTGTGAGAAATTTGCCTGGATCCGGGGCTTGGCTGTTGGTGGAAACAGGCAGAAGCCATGAGCAGGTCAGGGCGCCATGGTGTGGGGCCCCGAGGGCACCAGAACAGCTCCCCCAGGAAGCCGAGGTGGCACCGTCACCCTGGAGGTGTGGAGATGGGTGTGGCTCTGTCGTGCTGGGAGGGTGCCGGTTTTGGGGTGGGCTGGGGCCCCGTGGTTTTCCCAGTGCCCCCCACGCTGCAACGACGCTGACGTGGCTGCTCCGGTCCCAACGTCTACACTCCTCTGGCTTCTCGTCACCTGCTGTTCCTTCCCTGGGGACACGGGGGCAGGCTCTGTCCTCCTCTCACTACCCTGTCCACCAGGCGGCACCCGGTCTCCCTCTGGCCTTCTCCAGCCCCATCGGGGGGTCGTACTAATCTGTGCCCATCATCACCTCACTCTCGTATCAAGCGAAAGGCTCCTGATCGCAGAGAGTACCCCGACCCCCTCCTTCTTACTCCCCTCTTCATTTCCAGCCATGTGTTCATACACTGAAGGCACCCAGTACATGCCCAAGCGCCAACAAATAACCAAGCCAGCCAGCTGGGGACACAGAGGCCCAAGGGGCGCTCATGCGTGTCCCTGCACACCCCGAGTCGGGGGGTCTGAGAGCACAGGCTCTGAGCGCCCGGGACGGAAGGGGGCCTTGCGCCTGCTCACGTCCGCACAGCTCCGAGTGCCCAGCTCTGCGGCAACGGCTGGGCCGAGCAGCCAGGACGGGTCCTGCCCATCCTCAGTGGGAGCACCGGTGCCGCACAGCTCACACATGCCCGTCCATTTAGACCTGTGATGGGGGGCACGGAGCGGAGGTCCCACCCTCCGCCGCAAGGTGACGATTGGGCCTGGGCTGAGGGGTCAGGGAGAGCTGGCATCGGACGGCTGGGGGAAGTCGGCCGGGCCGAGAGGTGGGGGCCGGGCACCCTAAACAGCAGCAATTGTGCATGCCAAGGCCCTGAGGCAGGCGGGACTTCGAAAAAGATGGATGGGAAGTCAGGGTCTGGGCGCAAAGAACCAGGGAGAGGGCCTGGCAAGGGGACAGCCACGGTGGCAGGGTGCGGGGGCCCAGGGGAGGGCTGAGTGTCACCTAGGCCGGTGGGTGTGACGCGGCCCCTACCACAGTTACCCGGGGCTGAGACACAGAAAGACAAAAGCCGTATGATTTCATTTACGTGCGAGCTGGAACTGCTCTCAGCGCATGCCCACAGACCAGGGACAGCGCTCTGAGCTTTGGCCCATGTGTCCTTCCTATGGGAAGCATTTAGAAGCAGGGCCGACCTGGGCACAGGGAGACGCAGGTAAAGTCAGAGGGTCCCGGCGCCTGCGGCCGCAACGACCAGGCCCCGCCCCCCAGGCCAGGCAGCCATCACTCACTATTGACAGAAAGCCGCATCTCCCGGCTGGAGAAGCCCACGGCGTTGGTGGCTGTGCAGATATAGGCCCCTGCATCCCGGGCGGACGGCTGGGTGATGACCAAGGTGCCGTCCTTGCTCACGTTGTGGCGAGGCCCACTGGAGGTGAGGGCATTGCTTTCCTGTGGTGCAGCCACAGGTGAGATCAGCAGAGCGCCCACCCCGGGGCACTGTGGCATCATTCCCGTCCCCACGAGGCTGGGCCTGCCCCTGCCACCCTAGGTGGTAACAGGCTCCGCTTACCTTGGTCCAGGTGACGGTGGGGGTGGGGACTCCTGAGGCGACACAGGGGAGGGAGGCTGGAACCCCTTCATTGGTGACGTGGTGGGTGGCAGGGGACTGGATTCTAGGTGGCACTTTCAAAACAAACCGATTTCGTAAACCAAAGTGCATGGCGACGTTAGTCACAATGGCCAAAGGATGGACACAATCTACATATCCATCCGCGGATGATGGACAAACCGTACCCAGTGTGTGCCTAGGGAACAGTGTTCGGCCTTCACGAGGGTGCAAATCTGACGCGATAGCACGGACGAACCTTGAGAGACATGACGCCGAGTGAGAGACGCCAGACACAGAGGGACAGAAACTGTCTGACGCCACCGACCTGAGGTGCCTGGAGTAGGCAAATGCCTGGAGACAGGACGCAGCGCACGGCAGCCGCGGGGAGCTGCTGCGGGGAGGACGGGAGGCGGGGCTGCACGGGGACAGGGGATAGGCTGGGGAGGCGGGGCCGTTCTGGAGACGGGCGGTGGGCAGGGCTATGCAGCCCCGGGAAGGTCCTCAGTGCTCGGGACTGTGCCCGTAAAAGTGGATAAAATAGTGAACTCTCTGTTCTGTGTGTTTCACCACAAGTGGGGAAAAAGCCCCTTTCAACAGTAGAAGGCAAAGAGCAGAGTGCTCCCTGACGCCACTGCGCACGCTCAGGCCTCGCCCCGAGGGCGGCCGTGCCCGGGCCAGCCCTGCCCTCTCTGTGCCCTGGGCCTTGGGAAAAACCGTTTTCGACGGGCAGCCGTATTCCTCGATCAGCGAAAAAAGCTACATGAACCCCAATTCGTTGCCCGCTCTCTGGGAATGGACAGATGAGAAATGGCAGAGAATAGTCACAGCACAAGTAAACTTGGAAACAAGTGCCACGACCCTTCTGGCCACCATCCAGAGTCGCAGGCATACAGATGGGGGGTCTCTAAGGGGAGCGGGGGAGGGGGAGGCAGGCGGGGAGAGTCCGGAGGGGAAGCCAGAGCAGCAGAGCTGTTCCCGCTGCCCCGCGGAAGAGGCTGCGTCACTGGGGTGGCCCTCGGGGCGGCCAGGCAGTCACCCCCTGCTCAGGGCCTCCACTTCCTCATCCCCAGAATGGGGGCCTTTCCAAACCCAGGCCGTGCAGCAGTTACGAAAACGAAGTGACACCGCAGAGGACCCCACAGTGGTCTCCGAGTGGCCCGCGCCCCACCCCCCCACCACTGGAGCTATGGGGAGACAGACAGCCGGGCTCTAGACTCAGCCTCCTCCCGAACTTTGGTTTTCCCCTAAAAAAATGGGGAAGAACATGGGATTCCTGCTCATCTTTTGGGGCGTTTGTGAAACAAAAGCTTTTTAAAAGAGGATATTAACATACTTGGTAAATTACAAAATATAATCAAACATCTCGTATTTCATGGAAAAGGACAGTGGTACCTGGCCGGGTGGGGGAAGGTAAGCAGGGACTCCCGTGCTGTGCATGGGACGGTAACCGGGCAAAACACACGAAGAGCCCTAAAAATGTGCGACCTCTGTGACTCGAAACTCAATTCCACACTAAGGGGTTCATCCTAAGGAAAAGAACCGGTCCCCTGGGCGAAGGTGGGGGCACAGGGCATTTATCCCCAGGGTGTTCACACGCGGAGACAGGCTAGGCACACAGTCTTAAACAGATGCTTCTGGGGGTTCATTGACGGCAAATGGTTAGGAAAGTGCAATGGGAGGCACTCAGGCTGCAAAACAAGGATGTGATAATGGGGTCCCCGCTTGGTTTTAAAATATGTACGTGTTTCTAAAGGATCTGCAGATCGATGGAAATGTAGATGCATATAAGACTGATGTAAAAATATATAGTTTATATTGTGTACAATTTATTATATATAGGGGTGTGTGGGCAAGCTCACAGATAAGATGTCTACAGTATGAAGATGCATACCCAGAGGTAAAATTACTGTGGTTCTTCTTAGCTGTTAGCATTATAGGAGTATTTTTTATTACTTGTCCAATCTCTCAATTTCCTACAGTGACTACTACTTGTGCAATTTTCTCTTTAAACAAAGGTATTCAAGATCTAGCATCTTCCCCCACAGCCTTGGGGTCCCAGGACTCACCGTGGACAATGAGCTCCACGTCCCTGTGCTGAGAGCCGACCGAGTTGGCGACCACGCAGCTGTACCTCCCCGTGTCCTCCTGCAGCGTCTGGTCGAGGTGGAGGCTGCCATCGGCTCGGACGGAGTGCCGGCTGCCGGGCGGGAGCTGGGGAGGCGAGGGAGTACCAGCTTGGACCCCCGGCCCCTCTCAGAGCCAGCTAGGAGAGAGCCCTCGGGGACCACACTGCCCACCCAGGGGCGCCGGTCGGGTGGAGGCAGGTGGAGGGGTGATGCCAGGACCGCTCAGCCCCCGCCCCTTCCCTAGGCCTCCTCGCCCCCACAGACCCCCACGCTGGGCGGGCCTGACCCCCAGCAGGCCCCACCCCACTCGCATGGCCAACTGGACAGGGCCAGACGCCTGACCCCAGCTGGGTCGGCGGAGCCTCTCCTGGGAGCGTGGGACAGGGGCTGGAGCCCTGAGGCCCCGCCACACCGAGGCCCCAGGGAGAGAGGAGGGGCACACAGAGCGGGGGCGTGGCCACTTCAGATGGGATCCCAGTGAAAGAAGCAAGGAGAGCAGCTCCTGGTGGCTGCCCAGCGCCCCATCAGCACCAGGGTGGCAGGGGACACGGATCCAAAACAGGCCTCGAGCAACCTCCATGAACGTGTCCAGCCAGACCAGGCCGGGCCGCTCCCTTGGCCTCCCCGTCCCCCTCACTATTCCATGAGCCTGGCTGCACAGTCTGCGCCTGGACGTGTCAGCGCCCACCGCCCAGCCCCTACCCCCTGGTCGGGCCTGCCCCGGGTCACATCTAACCAAGGGTTGGGCCACTGTCAGAGCTGGCCTCTGCAACGCCTCCACACTGCACCGCCCCGCGGCCGGGGCAAGGGTGCCCCGACCAGGGCCGCGGGGACGGAAAGGCGGCCACACAGCCGCTGCCTCCCTAGGTACCCGGTGTCTCTGGTGCCTTGAAGTCAAATGGGGGTGAGGCTCCTCTTCACGGCCTCGAGGGCACAAGGACTCACATCGTGGCTGAGGACAGGGCAGAAGAATGGAGGGGGAGTGTGGCAAAGTAGAGCAGGACAGGGAAGAGAGGAAAACAGAGAGAAGCAAATCCATACGCAGGGATAAGGCAGCTGCCGCGTGCCCAGCGCTGCACTAGGCAGTGGGGCAGATGTTAAAGTGCCCAGGTCGGAGCTGCGCCCTGGAGCCAGGACGGGGTGACCGGTGCATGGCATCCGTGCCCCAGCGCGCCCCTCCTCCCAGACCCCAGCGCCCCCGGAGGCCAGGGCCTCCTGCTGAGTGCCAGGGGCGGGCGGCCACACCAGCCTCGGCAGGGCCTCGGAGGGTGACGGTGCTCTCAGCACGTTATCAGGGAAGGTGCTGGAAAGAGGCAGGAAAGAGAGGGCGCAGGGAAGAGGCTATTCTCGAACAGGGGACCAGCAGAGCGGAGGCCAGGCGCGCGTGGGACAGCCCCCTCTGTCACCCTGCCGCGCTGGGAGGAGCCCGGTACTCACCGGCCGGCCGGCCTTGAGCCAGCGCCGCTCCGGGAAGGGCCGCCCGGCCAGGATAATGCAGGGCAGGGACACGGGCTGCCTCTCCAGCACCCGGACGGTGGCGGCACTGCTGGCGATCTGTGGCGGGGCTGTGGGGAGAGGACATGTGTTGGTCATGCTAGATTCCTGTGGGTGGTCTTATGGGGACAGAGGCTCCGCCCTCCCCTCCCCAGGGAACCCGCCCAGGAAGCAGGCCCCCAGATGCTCCTCGTGGGATACCTGGCCAGGGGCACGTCAGTCCCGAAAGGCGGGTGGCCATGGGGGCACCCCCTGGGGCGTCCCCACCCCCCCCACCTCCCCCGCCTCTCCAGATCCCCCAGCGAACCATGTCCAGTCACCACCAGCCGGGTCTCCGCCTGCACCTTCCCAAAAACATTCTGAGCCTCACAAACGTACGGCGCCTGGTCTTCAGGGACCACACCTGGGGGGAGGGGAGAGGCAGGCCTGACTGTTGGGGGCACGCCATGGCCCCAGCCCCCACAGGCCCTGTCCTCCGGTGCAGGGGGAGCCCTCGGCACAGCCAGCCCTGCGGAGGTCAGGCGGGCGGGCCGCTCGGCAGAGGGGCAGGGACGGGCACAGAGCCGGGCCGTGGGAGGGGCAGAAGGCCTCGCCTGCTCATCTGTAGAATGGGGATCCTCTATCAGCACTTTGTAGTGCCCTGCAGTGTGACTGGGAGGGGTCAAGAAGATGGCATGAATACGGTGCCCGGCATCCAGCCTGGCACATAGTCATCAGAGGCGCCGGCAGGAGTAGTGACGACGAAGATGGTCGTGCCGACGACGGCTGACACTACAACATGCGTCGGGAACTGTGCTAGCGTTTCATGTGTCACCCACACAGCAGCCCCTAACGGTGGCCTGCTGTTAAACCCAGGCGGTAGCACAGTCATCGTTCTTACGACTGTTCAGAGCAGCGCGATGACTTGACCAGGGTCACCCAGCTAAACGTGACCTGCGCTGCCCATGGTCAGCGCTGGGGCTCGGGGTCCTGCTCCAGCCCCCCGGCCTGGGGGCTCAGGGTGTCGGAGGCCGTCCTGTCCGCGCTGCCCACCCACCCAGCTCCAACCTCTTACTTTCAAAGAACAGCACTCCCGAATCCAGCTGCCGGGGCCTGCTGCCCCGCCCGGGCTCCAGCGGCCGGCCGTCTCCCCGGCGCCAGGTGACCAGAGGGGGCGGGCGGCCTGTGGCGCGACACGCCAGGAGGGCGCTCCTGCCCAGCTCCACGGTGACGTCCCGGGGCAGCTCCATCAGCTGGGGCGCATCTGCAGGGAGGTGACCGGTCACGGCGGCTGGACCCACCCAGCCCCCCGGAGACTGTTCCCCATCGCGGGGAGGCTCCCCCTCCTCCAGCCTGGCCCATGGGAACCTGGGGGCTGACGCACACCCGAAGCTCCGAGGCCACCCTGAACGCGGGGGCCCGCCCCTGGAGAATTCTCAGGAGCGTGAAGCTGCCGACACTCTTACAGGCCTGTGGTGGGGGAGGCGGGGGGCGGGGGGCGGTCACAGGAGGCAACTTTCCGGCTCCTGGCAGTGACGCCCCGGGGGAAGCCCACCTCTGAGGGGCTATAGGAGCCTTTGAGACCCCGTTGCCCCCCTCCTAGGCCACAGGGCACTTCCTTCAGCAGGTGTCCTGGACTTGAGCAACCATTTCCAGGGTCCCTCCAGTGCAAGGACCACTCCGTGGGGCACCCACAGGCGAGCTTTAATCGCTTCTCTACGTCTTCCTCTGTCAAAAAGCACGTCTCGCTGCACTTTTTGCAACGAGCACATAAAACGCTACTATGAAATCAAAACACACTTTATATAAATAACATGACCTTACACTTTACAGTCCAAATAGGGACACGTGAGAGTGAAAAGGGCCGTACTAATAATTGCACCGGGACACTTCCGAGCAAGGCTTCTCTGCTTGCCTGAGTTATAATAAATGTAAACACACACAAGTATTTTCCTTCATTTTTGCTCCACACGTCCCCAAATCCCACGCCCCTCCCCAAGCTACCCACTGTTAATAGACTGCAGTGCTTCTTCCAAATGTTTTTCCCCAAGCGTTGTCTTATTTTTATAGTCGGAAAAGAGAGATAAGTTATTTCCCAAAACAGACTCTCAGGACCCTTTCGGCCCTCGGCAGGCCAGAAGCAGGTCCAGCCCCAGCCGGGTCCCGGCCCTGCCCCCCCGCCGCCTCGGGACGCCGGCCTCGGCCCCGGTCCTCAGACCCCTGGCCAGGAAGCCCCCGCCCTGCCCCGGCTTTTGCTATCGCTTCACATCCAGCGCCATGGAAAACCCTCCGCCGCTCCGTTTTTTCCACTCTTTCCAGCAATCTCCCTGCCCTTCCAAATCGTGACATCAGATTTCCCTCCTGGCCTCAGGGGTTAGAGATGTCCTGGGGAGATGTAAACACAACTAGAAGATTCACAACAAGGAGGAAGACAGTCCTGGACCCAACCTCAGACACCACCCGCGCGCCTCTCTCCTCGGGGCCTGGCTGCCGCTGCACTGAGTCCCGAAAGCCTCTGTCCTGGGCTCGCCCCAGGCGGGGTCACTGGGCTTGCAGGGCTCTGGCTCCGGGGGCACAGCTCGGCCAACACCCCCACCCTGGGCAGGGCTGAGGCTCAACCCCAGGGACGGCGCCCCCAAAGCCTGCCTTCCCCACTGCGCCCATCTCAAACCTCCTCCTCCTCCTGGCAGCCCTCCCATCGACGACCTCCCACTCCCTCCTCAGACCCCGCGTGGCCTGGCCTCGTCTCCAAATCTGGGCTACTGTGAGGCCCTCTCCTCTGCGTCCTCCTCCCTGGTCTGCACTCCCCTTCCCGGAGAAGCGACAGACCCTCACAATAACAAGCAAATGAAAGATACAAAGGGTAGCATTTCCAACTCCTACTAAGTGACACGCGCGGGGACAGTGCTTTCAGGAACGCGATTTCATGAATGGTCCCAACAAGCTCGTGAAGTGGTGCTACCACAACCTCCGCCATATAGATGAGGAAACCGAGGGGCAGAGGGGTTAAAGAACCTGCCCCAGGGCCGGCGGCAGAGCTGGGTCCAGGGCCCAGGTCCGGCTGCGGCTGCAGCCTGGGCCCTCGACCGCTGCGCCCGACCCCCGTGTGCTCGGGTCAGCACAGCCACTCCCCAGCCAGAGCCTCACCCAGCTCTCTTGTCCTGTCTCAGGGTGAAACCCAAAGGTGCCAGATCCCAGACTCAGACTCTGACCAGGAAACTATGACTCACCCTTCTCTGCGGCTGTCGCCCACACTTCACCTGGAGCTCCCAAATAAGGCGGGACCCTCGGATGCCAGAGCTGAAGGTCCTCTGGTCCCCTCGTTGGCCAGAGGAGGGGGTTACGTGGGGGGTCGGGGGCTGGGCACCCACCTGCTGTTCTTCCTGGGGTCTCTTACTCGAGGCTCAGCCACTTCAGCCTTCAGGCTCCGAGCCCCCTCCTCAAGCCTCCCAGGTGCAACCCCCTACAGTAGCCCAGGGAGGGACAGTGAGCTGGCTCCCCTGCCCTCTGCCCTTTCGTGGTGGCCTCGGCAGGCTTCTGGGGCAGGAGCTGGGTAGGCCCAGGTCTCTCCAGCCAGGGCTGCAGCCGCATGTCCGTGAGGAGGCAGCTACGTGGGGGGATCCCGGAGACCCGGGAAGAGATCGGCCCCACTGAAGGATGCGGCCCCCATCCTGGGAAGGCGCCGGACGGTGGGGTCTGGCCACCCCGAGGGCTGCCCTGGACCCCCTGCTGGGCCTCCCAGGCTCCCCCTGTCTTCCCCCCTCTCGGGAGCTGGGGCTGCTGGTAACTGGACCCGGCTGGCGGGGCCACTCTGCCTCCCAGGAAAGACTCCGTGGGCTCTGACAGCTGCTGGGAAGTGAGCAGGACAGAAGTGCTGGCTTCCGCTTCTCCTACTCAGTCCCAGGGCCAGGGACACCGGCCGGAGGAGGGCCCACCACCTGGTGGGGCCCCCGCACCGCCTCGGTGCCCGGGAGCCCCTGGGCGAGCCCCTTCACTGCTCCGGGCCTCGGTTTCCCCACCTGTAGAGAGGTGACTCTTATTTTTACCCCGGTTCAAATACCTGAACGTTCCAGGGCTCTTCCTCATCACCCGAGACCCTGTGGCCCCCCAGTCTCCGCTGCCACTGCCAGGTTCCGCGGCTCAGGGGCCGGGGGCAGAGCCAGAGGGAAGGAGGGCCCCGTCGGCCTGGACTCCGATTGGCCAGGAGGACAGAGCGGTCTCAGGCCCAAAGACGGTACGGATGGGCAAGGGGGGCCTCAGAAGAGGTCGGGACTAAGAAGCAGGGACTGAGATCAGAGGGCAGAGAGGGACAGGCACACGTCCATTGAGAGAGAAGCCCAGCAGGGCGAAGACAGCGCCCCTCAGGACGGCTCTTTAACAGGAAGGGCGCGGGACTTGGGGCGGGGTGGCCACCACGGGGCCCGGTCACCAGCCAGGGCACCAGTCAGCATTCCCGCTCTGCCTCAGCGGGGCCTTGTCGCCAGCCCCCGCCTGCGGCCAGTGCCCTGAGTGTTAATTCATGCAGGCCCCGGACAGGACCTACGGTCTCCCAACACCTCTCAAGAACCCTGTGCGCCAGGCTCTGCTCCGATCACCCCACTTCACAGCTGAGGACAGCGGGGCACAGGGAGGGAAATCACTTGACCAAACCAGCAGCAGGGCCTGGACAGGGATCCAGGACTCGGCGGCCACATGCCAGGTCCTGAGCCGATGCAAAAGCCTCTTGCGGGCTGGTCCACATACGCAGTCACTTGCTGTCGTACGGGGCGGGGGGCCGGGGGCTGCCCTCCTGGAGGGGCCCCCAATGCCACCAGGAAGACGGTTTCCGGTTCAGTGGCAGGAAGCGGGCCTGGCGCCCACCCGCTCTTGGCCGGGAAGGCTCTGCCAGACGGGCCACAAAGGCTGGACTGCAGCTGCCACCCAGATGGGCAGGAAATTCAATTTCCCACCACTGCCGCCAGGCCACACAGGTGCCGGGCCGCGGTCCACCCTCCCCTGGCCTGGCGGCCAGAGGCCACAGTGGCCCGGCGCCCCCAGAAGACCCCTTCTAGGGTGCCAGCTGCTCCTACCCCTGTCGTGGGGAGGTGGTCGGAGGCAAATGACAGGACCAGGCGGCACGTCAGCCTGGGCCCCAAAGAAATGAGGCCTTGCTGGCAAGAAAGCAGACTTGGAGCAACAGGCGACTGCCCGTAGGAAGGCCGAGGGCAGCGTCCCCCCTCCCCCGGAGCACCCTCTCCGCTCGCCCAGGCCCCACTGACTGACAACTAGGACCGTGGCACTGACGGACACCCGCAGAGTTCCAGGCCCCTCTCGCGGCTCGCTCACGCGGCATCTGAGGCATCGTGTAGACAGGGAGCCTGCGGCTCAGGGTGGAAGCAACGTCCGAGCTCACCCTGCTGGTGAGCCTTAGGGTCAAGTCCCAGGGCTCAAGGCGGGACCCGGGTTCAGCTCTTAGCTATGCCCCTTGCCGGCTGTGTGACCATAGACCGGTTACTTAATCTCTCTGTGCCTCGTTTTCCCCATCTACAAAGGGGTTAACGACAGCATTCATGCCAAAAGGTTGAGAGGATTACATGCTGGTACATGAACCCCACTCAGAGCTGGCCCGGCACATGACACATTCACAGAAGCGTCAGCTTATGTCTTTACTATTATAGTAGTAAAAGCTCTAAACCCATGTCTCCCCACACCCACCCACCCTACCCAAAAGAGCCCAGCCACGCAGGGAAAGTCTGAGCACATAGCTGTCCTCCTCACAACCTCTGGCCGCCCCCGCAAGACAAAGCTGGGACTCTGCCCCGCTCCCGAGGCCAAGCCAGGAGTGGCCCACGGCCGGTAGCAGCCGCCCCCCGCCGCTCTCCCCACCCTCTCTAAGGCTTGCTCCCTGTCTAGCTTCTCTTGTCTCCGGGGCATCTGCACATGCGGGTCCCTTGGCCTGGAACGCTGTGCCACAGTTTGTCGCCCGACTGACTGCTCTGGGCTCAGCTTGGATGTCACCTCCTCCAAGGAGCCTTCCCAAGGCCCCGGTATGGAGGTGGCCCCCTTCCTGCAGACACCAAGGATGCCACTTCCAAACACTTAGTGCTCGAAGCATGTTCCATGACCCCTCAGCAACACAAAGGCAGATGCCACTGTGTCCCCAGCACAGGGCCTGGTCACTGGGTCACTGCGTGTTGGAGGAATGAACAGTGGAACAAGAGAATGAAGGCGAAGGGCACCCCGCACCTGGGGGGAACCCTGAGATGGCACTGTCCCCCCAGGGCCAGGCCCCCCTCGCTGGGCATGCCTGCTCCACCCAGGGCTCTGTCTCCTGGGGGAGCGCCTTGCTGGCCCGCCCGGCCCGCCCGGCCCTGGCCCCGCCCGGCCCACACAGTCCAGAGAAGCCTATTCTCGACTCTCCACACTCGCCCGGCTCTCCCAGCACCGGTCCCTCCCACTGCAGCTGCAGCAAACCCTCCAAGCCCAATCCGCCCACTCGGTGAGCCAAGGAGCTGCGCCTGCAACCTCCGCACCGCTCCAGGGCCAGGACCCAGGCCTGGGGCTCCGACACCTTGGCGCTCACCGCCAGGCCCTGGACCAGCCGCCGGGGGCTCCAGACTCCCTGTCTGTGAACCGGGACGCTCGCTCCCCCCGCCCCACCGTTTATTAAGCCCTCACGATGGGCCAGACCCTATGCTAAGCACTCTGTGCTGACGTCACTGAGCTCTCACGGGCCCCCCAGGAGCGAAAGTGGTTTGGTCAGCTGGGGGAAACCGAGGGTGGACAACTTGACCAAAACACGTAGACGGTGAGCAATGGAGACAAGACCGGGACAGAGCTCGGGTCTCGGGACAGCAACGGCCACACTCGCCCCTGTGGTGGGCGGCCTCCAGGACGGCCCCAGCGAGGATCCGCACCCCGTGGAGCCCTCCCGCCTCTGTGCCCCGAGGCTGGTCTGTGCCACCGACAGACTGGAACTGGCAGAAGTGATGGCGGGTCACTTCTCAGGCTGCAGCTGGTTCTAAGGACGCAGATTCATTCTTTCTCTCTCCCCCTCTCCTTTCTCTCTCCATCACCTCCCCACTCCTGGGAAGCCATCTGCACAAACCCTCTGCACAAACCCTCTGCACAAACCCGCAGGGTGAGGACTGTGCCCTCCCACCAGCGCCAAGTGAGCGAGCGTGGAGTGGCTCCTCCCCACCAGTGGCTCCTTCCTCCCTGGGAGGCCCTGGGCCCAAACCGCCGGGCTAAGCCACGCCCAGAATGCAAGCCCTCCAGAGCTGAGAGAGAAGAAATGTTTATCATTTTAAGCCACAAAGTGTTGGGGCAACCGTGACACGGCAGAGGTAATGCACTGGGGGGGGGGGGCGCGGTAGAGGGGGGGCCTGAGGGGATAAATGACAACGGACAGAGACTTGCCGTGGGCTGGTGAGCTCACCGTGCGGAGTACAGGGGGTGTGTTTGGAACTGCACACCTGAAACCTGTACAATTTTGTTCACCAGCGTCACCCCAGTAAATTCAATATGAAGGAAAAAAAGAAACAGGTAACGCATGCACCACCTCCCTCGGACCGCCCTGGTCCCCAGGTGCTCGGGAGCCACGCGACGCAAACCCCACGCTGGCCGGGCGACCTGCGGGAGTTCTCGCCTCCCTGCTCAGGGGAGGGGGCGTGAAGGGGGGCAGGCAGTGGGGAGCGGTGCACACTCACGTCCAACCTCCAGCCGGATTTCCGCAGAGGCGACGCCCAGCTCGCTGGCAGCTTGGCAGGTATAGACGCCGGCGTCGCTCTCCCGGGCCGCCGGGATGCGAAGCGTCCCGGAGCTGGAGCCCTCGGGGCCCGGAATCATCTCAAGAACCCCTGGAGCAACGATGAGGAAGCATCGGGCGAGGGCCACGGTCGCCGCGGGCGACCTCCTGGCCCTGGACTCCCCCCACTCACAAGGCTGGGGCCTGGGGACAGTGCGGAAGGGTCCCCCCAGACGTCGGGGGGCAGCGTGTCAGTTTTGCCAGGTGCAAGAAGTTCTGGAGGTGGACAGCGGTGGCAGCTGTACAACAATGTGAATGGAGCTAGCGCCACTGAACTGCGCACCGAAAAATGGGGAAGAGGGTATATTGTACGTTATGTGTACTTTGCCACAATTAAAAAAGAAATTAAGTCAGTACTGCCAGGGCTAGTTCCCTGAGCCCCTCTGTGGAGCAGGAGTGAGGCCCAGTCTGTCCCCATACATGTGACAGCTCATCACCCAAGTGCTCCTTGCCTGGGCCTCCCTCCTGGGCCCCGCCCTCCACCCTGGTCCCGACTGAGGTTTGGGCCAGATCTGGGAGGGGTGCCCCACACGCCCCCTGCCTGCCCCTCGGAGCTCGTCCCCCAGGCTCCCGAGGCCTGACAGACTCCCAGATTCCGAACCTCTTTTAAAATTTCACTTAACTTTTCATTTGTGGTAAAACAGACATGGCACAAATTTTTACCGTTTGAAGCATTTTCAGCATCCAATTCAGTGGCACCGAGCACATTCACATTGTCGTGCACCTTTCGCCACATCTGTCCACAGAACTTCTTCATCTTCCCAAACGGCAGCTGTCCCCACGGAGCACTCACTGTCCGCTTCCCCTCCCCCGGCCCCTGGTGGCCGCCAGCCACTGTCTGTCCCTACAGGTTTGCGTGCTCTAGGGAGCCCATCTTAACCATTTTAAGGGTACAGTGCAGTGGCGTTGACTACATTTACACTGCCCTACAACTTGAATTTCATTCCTTTTTAAGGGAAAATGACATTCCACTGAAAGATTCCCTCTTTAAAAAGAGGCCCCGGGGCTGGTACGGCTCTTGGCCAGAAATGCCGTGACACCACCTCTGAATAGGGGGTCCCAAGGCCTCTGCCACCCACTAACTGGTGACCTTGGACAAAATGCTCCAACGGGGAGCTAATACCACCTGCTGGGACTCAGCTAATACCTGTGTTTCTCAAAGTCAAAGTGAGGCTCTGACAAGATCGCAGACAGGTGCTGCACAGGAGGGGGTGTGCCCAGGTGGGAGGGGGCAGCACTAGGGACTCTGGCCAACAGGAGCCCAGTTTCTGCTCCTAGAAAACCTGAGGCAGTGGCCGAGCACCCACGTCCCCTGGTGGGCGCAGGGGAACCACGCCCGCCAATCAAACCTCAGCTCAGCATCCGGCACAGAGCAAACGCCCTGTACCCGTGAACTCACAAGAGCCTTCAAACAGCCCTGTTGCTATTTCTCCGGTCGCTCGGATAATCACATCACTGGCATCGTTGTCACTACAAACCCTGAGCGCTGGGCCCGCGTGCCGGGCTGGCTCTAGACACTTGGTGTATGTGGATTCCTCTCACCCTCACGCAACCACGTTGGGTTTGCCCACTTTCCAGATCAGGAAGCCAGCTCACAGGCGCCAGGCCACCCGCCCAAGGCCGCCCGGGGGTTCCTAACTCCTGAGCCGTCCTGCACCAGCAGCGTGGGCTTTGGGGGGAGGGGCAGGGGCTGCTGAAATGAGCCCTTCTCCCCAGACTCCTCACTCAAAGTGGCCCCCCAGTGACCGTCCGGGAAAGGTGATCCTCCAGGGCCCTGACGGGCCCCTCCCCCCACCACATACCTCGATACCAGACGACCCGGGGCGGCGGCACTCCGGACGCCTCGCAGGCCAGCAGGGCCTCCTGGCCGGCCGCGGCGAGGACCACGGCACTGACGGCCGCGATGGAGGGCGGGTCTGTGTGGGGAGCAGAGGGGGGATTTGGGACCAACCCCCAAACTCCCGAGAATGAGAATGTGGCTTCCCACCGTTGGGGAGAGGGGGCTGGAGAAAGGGGCGGGGCCGGGTGCTCTGCCTTCTCCCCGTCCCCCACCAGTCAGACGGTCCGGACACCCCAGAAAAACTGAGCCACAGCCAGTGTTTCACAAGCTTCCCACCCAGGACCTCAAGTTAGAGCCAGTGACTCCCTGACCAAAACGCGGCTGCTCCTCCCTGAAGCTGCCCTGAGCGCGGGAGCCCCACAGGTGCTCAAACGCTCCGCTGGATGCCAGCCCCGCCCCGCCCCCCACGCCGTACCAGCACTCACTCTGGCCACAGGGCTTGTACCCCACCGGCCCGTCTGCCGGCAGCACTGTCCCATGCCTGTCTCTCACGGAGGCCTCGGCTGGTCCCCCACCTGCACGCCACCCCTCACTGCGCTACGCACTCTCATCGCCCAGAGTGCCTTATCTGCTCTGTGCCTCCCCACCAGGCCGGGACCATGCGCTCACGGCGGTGCCCCCACTGCCTGGCACACAGCGGGTGCTGGATCAGGGTTTGCGAGTGAAAAGGGAGGGAGGGAGGGAAGCCCCTCTCCTGGGCTGCCCGCGGCCGGAGTACCTGCGTAGTAGAGGGTGACCGTCTCCTCGTCCGTGCCGACCTCATTGGCCGCCTGGCAGCTGTAATTCCCGGCATCCTCTGGGGCCACTCCCCGAATGACGAGGGTCCCCTGGCCATCCACGTGGATTCTGGAGTCACACCGTAAAACACAGTCGACAGCAAGGGGTTGATTAGGGCGGATGGCGCGAGGGCGGCTCCACGCGTCGTTAACAAGAAACTAGTTAACGTCTCCAGCGACCACACTCTACGCTGCTTGCGCTGCGCCGAGCTGGGTGCTCAGCACTTTACGTACATTGTCTTTTCTCGTGCGGGAGGCTCAGAGGGGTAAGGTGACTTGCTCAAGGTCACAGAGCCTGAGTGGCAGAGGCAGGATCCGAGCACAGGGCTGCTGGCTTCCGTGGCTGCAGCTCCTGACCCCGGAGCCCACGCCGAGGCACCGTTCATGATTCCAAGGTGACCACGCTCCTGAGTCTCAAATGACCCCCGGAGACTGAGGCTGGGACAGGTCCCCTGGGAGTCCCTGTCTACCTGTTCCTGGTCCCAGAGCCCCAGACCCCGGGCCCCTCACCTGCTGTCCCCTTGCAGGGTGTGACCATCACGGCTCCAGGAGATGTGGGGTGCAGGGGACCCAGAGGCCGAGCAGCTGACCCTCACCTCCATGCCCTGGGAGAAGCGCTGCGACCGGGTGTGAATGCTGACTCGCGGGGCCTCTGTCATGCAAGGAGAAGAGCCTGTCAGGGCGGCCAGGCAGTCCCAGACCCCCAGCCCGGGGACCCTGCCCCTCCCACAGCCACAGGGGAGAGTCCTGGGAAGCAAAGGCCCCGAGGAGCCTGAATCCCCACGAGGGCTTCCCAGGGGACGGGGGCCGACCAGGCGGCCGACCAGGCACATCCCCGGCCTGGGGGGTGGCAACACGGGGACTGATTTCCCAACGCGGCCAGGAGAGCCTCGAGCTCCCTGGGGCTCCCACCGGGCAGAGATGCCAGGGCTGGGAGGGCGCTCACCTCCAATGACCCTGAGTGGCAGCGAGGCCCGCACAGTATTGGCCCCCAACTGAGGTTCTGCCCCGGCCCACAGAGTGCTCAAAGCACAACAGACTTGTCAGGCTCAAACGGACCTCACAGGCCCCGCATCTAGAAATGGCCAACAGGCCCCTCCCCAACCAGTGGCTTCAATATGGCCTCAGAGCCCTTCTCCGCACACCCAGGCGGCCAGTCCAGCGCCACGGGCACCAGAGAGCACCCTTGTTTCAACACGCTCCCCTCACACCTGGGGAAAGAGCGCCCGGGGAGGAGGGGCTGTCTAAGCCCTGGTAGACCGGAGGCCACATCTAGGTCCTAAACTCCCAGACAAGTGCCCCTCAACAGTCTCCTCCATCTCTGTCTTTGTCAGTCTGTGCAACCCCCACCAAGCAAGTCTGAGCTCCGGGCTTTCAGAAGTTTCTAGTATTCATCCCTATGCTGCATATTGGGGTGTGGTGGACAATGAGGTGCTCAAAGTTGCGGGAAAAGGTCGGGACACAATGAAACTGGCTTGGCCTACAGCAGTAGAAACTTCAGTTAGATAAGAGGATGAACTTCCCAAAAGAGAGACCCCCCCCAACATAGGCTAGAACCCTCAGATGCCTCTGTCTCTGAAGGTTCAGTAAACTCTGAAAGGGTTGACATTGACTGCCACAGGTGACATTTCCTGCCACCAGTGACATTTGGGCAGAGGGACTGATCAATGGGCTTCGGGGTGAGCACTAGATAGTGTGAGGAACTGGGAGGACAGCCAAGGTGGGGAGAGCCTCACCTCGTACCAGGAGCCAGACGGATGCCCTTGTGACGCCGTTGGCGTTGCTGGCTATGCACTGGTACCGCCCGCCATCGCTGGGGACGATGGCGCTGACCTCCAGGGACAGGTCGGCCAGCTGTGTGACTCTGCCTGTCGAGGCTGGCAGGACTCGCCAGTCCCGCACCCAGGTCAGGTTGTAGGGGGCCTCTCCCAGGACACGGCAGGACAGAACAGCAGTCTCCCCCGGGAACACGGTCACGTTGGGCGCTGGGACCAGCTGCGGCGGAGGGTCTGCAGGGACGCGAACATAGGAGGCTCTGGGGATTGACGCGGGAGGGTGCCAACCTGCAGGCCCAGGCGGTGCCCGGATGCCGAAACTCAGCACTGTGCCCCTCGGGGCGCTTCGGCCAGCAGAGACGTTAACCAGCACCCGGTCCCCAATGGGGCGGGGACCCCCCGGGCAGGGCACGCTCCCGAGGGCTGCGCAGCGAGTATGAGCTCTGCACCCAGCACCCAGTCTCAGCGTTTAACAAGAGCTGCACCACTCCACAGCCCTTCGAGCCAATGTCTGCGCCTTGGTTGTGGAGCTTGGGTTTAAAATAACCCTCAGGAGGGAAAGAACAGCGAGTGCAAAGCTGCTCTCTGCCCAGCAAACAGCAGGGCCATTGTAACACCCGCGTGTAGAACGCTGGCCTCTGCCCGAGGGTGCCGAGGGCCGAGAAGCCGCTGTCTCCACAAGAAAAGCCACAAGAAGTGACAGGATTAGAGACCGTTCCTCTCACCGGGGGCGTGGGCCTGAGGACCTGCAGGGGGAAAGCTGGATCCACACAGGCCACACGAGCCCTCGACTGTGACGCCCAGGCAGGAAGAGCGTCTGACCTCTGCAGCCGCTAAAAACCGTAGAAATGAGCTGGAGGTTGACACGCTGGGGCACGTGGGGAAATGTGACTAGGAACAAACTTCAACAGCGTTAGGCATTCCTGTTCATTTGATTAGGCGTGATCATAGAACGTTATGCAAGAAAACCTACTTTTAAAAAAGAGATAAACACCGAAGTGTATTTATGCCTTTAAATATATTGATGCCAATGCACCCCAACATGCCAACATGTGTACTGGGGTACCACTGTGTTGGGGCTGGGTGGGGGGGGAACCTGGCGTAGAAGCTGATTGTAGTGCATCAGACAATGACAGGGACTTGCAATTGAAAGCCCTCAGCTGAGGTTAACAGTTTCACCAGAAAGAGAAAAATCAGAAATAGCAAACGATTAGCAAGTGTGAGTAACGGGTGGACACGTTTCCTGGCCCTGTTCTACTTCTCCGTGCTCAGCGTTTATGAAAAGTAAATCTGTTACTTCATACCGCGAGCACGTTGCTGCCACACTGCATGGCAGGCAACACACACCTGCGCTGGTGTGCGTGTGCACGCCGTCCTCCCCTTTCTGGAGAAAGGCACATGCGGATAGAGGTCTGAGAGGAAGGGGACAAACCCAAGGGCCACAGAGGGGCAGCCCAGGTGGTTCAGCGTCCTTTGCCTGTCTGTACCCCGGGTCCCCAGAGCGCGGCGGCTCGTGTGCAGTAGGGCATGCACGGGGCCTAACTTTCCAAGCTGCCCGGCCCCTTCTCTTCTCCAGGCAGCTGAGGCCCGTAGGTTTAAAAATAAAGCCAGTTCCATTTTGAGATGGTCTGGCACTTCCAACCTTCCTAAGCTGGGTGGCGCCACCCTGGGGGGACGTGGAGGCCCAAGGCATGGGGACTGCAAGATGGCGTGGCCCCTGAAATGGCCTGGGGACTGGCCGAGTCCCAAAGGCCAGACCGAGGAGTCAGGGGTGGAAGGCAGGCTGGCGGGGGAGCGTGGCCTGAGCCGGGCGGGGTTCCCAGCCTTTCTCCCGCCGAGACCCGCAGGCCACCCCGGAGCGACAGCCCAGACGGGGCCAGCAGGCAGGTGGCCGCGTGCACAGCCAGGCTCTGGGTGACGGACAGTCCCAGCCGCTGGCTGGCACGCTCCACCACGGGCGGGGACGCCCTGGGAGGAAACTCTAAAGGGGCAAGTCAGGGAGGGGGTGGTGGAGAGGAGACCCTCGGAGGGACAGACCTGTGACGACGACCTGGGCCTCAGCACGCCCGGTCCCGGCCCTGCTGACCGCTGCGCACTCGTACGTGCCCTCCTCGGCCTTGGAGGCCCGCGGGATCTCCCAGCTGCTGTTGCCTGACTCCCTGCGAACACATCACACAACCGCACTGACCCCAGCCAGGGTCCCCCAGCCTCGTCCCGTCCTCGGGGGCTCCGTTCCCTTGAACCCTGCGCGGCGGGGAGGCCCCAAGTCCTCCTGGGAGCTGGGTAAGAAGAGGCGGGCAGCCAAGGACATGCAAATTCCACGTTACGCTGTGTGACTTCGAGCAAGCCCCTTCCCCTCTCTGGATAAGCGACTTCCATCCATACAGGGGAGGGTCGCAGAGGGTCTTTCCTGCCCTGACCCCCAGGGAGCCAGGCCCTGCATGGGGTGAGTTTTCTGGAAGCTCAGGAAGGGTCATCTGTGCCCGGATAGCTCAGCTGGAAGCTCAGAAAGGCCCGTGACTCCTTCCCGGGGGCGATGAGCCTGCAGTGGTCGGAGCTTAGGGACCACACTCCGTCATCCCTGGCCACGCTGGGCAGTGGCTAGGCGGGGTTGCCCTGGAGAGCTATATGACTGAGACCAAGGTCCCTCTCTTGCCACCCACTCCCCTCAGATCCCTAAAGGGCACCAGGACCCCAGGTGCCCTGTGGCTGAGGACAACAGGCCGGCCATTGGCCATCGGCCACTCACTGCAAGTGCCTCTCCTCGCCCAGCGGGGCTCCGTTCCGCCGCAGCTGAAGCCGGAAGGGGAGGGCGCTATGCACGGAGCAGGAGACCATCAGGGGCCGGTGCAGGTAGCCGTGGATCCGGGGGGGCATGCTGACCAGGGGGGCACCTGGAGGCAGGGACCAGCGCTCAGGAGCCCTCCCCGCCTCCCCCCAGCCTGCCCTCATGATGCCCAGGGACAGAGACCCACAGGGATGAGCCAGGAGCCAGAGAGCCGGGAGGCAGCCCCTGGCTCCTCTGTCGGGCGGTCGTGGAGCGCGGCCGCCTCACTCCCCAGCCTCGGCTGCCACCTCCGTGAGGCGGGCTCATTGTGGTGCTGACCTCATCGTGTTGCCAGTGTTGCCCGTGTTGCCCGTGTTGCCGCGAGGAGAGGCCGGGGTGGCGCGTGGAAAGCGCCGGGCTTGTGCACAGAGCATAGTCAGCTTGGCTAGTGAAAGCTCTGGCTGTTCTTACGGTCTGTGACGAGACCGGCCTATAAGGGCCAGTCTGTGCCACCAGCTTCTCACTTGCATCAGACAGAGAAGTCGGATCATCCGCAATGGGATGAAGTGCCGCCCCAGCTGGGCTCTCCCGGGGTGGGGGCGGGGCTGGGCAACTAACTGTTCGTCCGCTTTCAGGGTCACTTCCACCCAAGGATGTTGGAGGGCAGCCTCTCTTACTTAAAAATAAACAGAGTGGGAGCATGGCTGTGGACGCAAAATCGCACACATTTCTGAGATAAAATAAGAGGCTTCAATGGAATCTCGCAGCTTGTGATGAGCCCCTTGGGGCTCCCAGCAGACACCGCTGTCCCCTTGCCTGACACGGTCTTGAGGGTGACATACTCTCTCCTTGGCCATTGGAGTGACTTCAATGGAAAAGTCTGGGAACTGCCCCGCAGGGTCGGTGGTGGCGCGCCTGGGCCTGGCGGGGGAGGGGGAGCAGCGTGCACTCGGCCCCGTCCTGCCCTCTCCCCGTCCCCACCAGGGCTGCCGTGAGGGCTGGACCACGGGCCAGACCTCCTCTGACAACAGAGCTGGGGGTGGGAGGGTGGCGGGTGACATCACACTACAGGCTCCCTCCCAGGGGACAGGGGTGGCAGACCATCCAGCCACGTCCTCAGCTGTGTGCGAAGCAGCCACCGCTCACCACCCCGCCCCCCAACACACACTGGAAGCCTCTGCTAGGCCAGCCCAGGCTTTCTCTTCTCGAACTGCGAGGGCCTGGGGATCGCAGGCCCGGCCCTCACCACCCCTGGGTCTCCGAGCCCGGAGCCCCCTGCTCTCGACCCGGCTCCCAGCCTCCGGAACCTGGAGGGTAAAGATAGAAGCAAAAAGCCAGCCCACACTCTCCCTGCCCCACAGACACACTTTCGTCCAGAGCGGAGGTGGAGGCCAAAAGCCAGAGCTAAACCCCAAACTCTGGGATCAGTCTCAAAGAACAGGGGAGAGAGAAATAGGGCTGTTACTCTGTTGAAATTCCTTTCTGAAAATTTCTTTTGAAGCTGTAAAGACCAAGGGAGAGGGTGGCTGGGGGTCAGTGCGGGGAAGCGGTGGCCGGGAGGCTGGATAGAAGTGTCCTCAAGTCCTCCCCTCTCCTGGTGTCCCCGGCAGCCCTGCTGAAGTGGGCAGAGGAGTCCGTCCCTCGCTGAGATCCCCAGCAAGGAAGACGCTGGAACAGCAGCGGCATCTGCCCCTATGAGCTGCTCCCAGGCCACCACCACGGCGAAGGGGGCAGCGGGCCAGACGAGGGACAGGCGCCCCCCAGGAAGCCAATGGCAGTGAACTCAGAGGGCCCTGCAGGGACCAGAGGCGGAGCTGGGAAGCCAGCGGCTCCACCCTGTCCTCGGCGAGCGTCCAGCCTGGACGCGAGACCTCGGGGACATACGGAAAACCAGCGGGACGCCCACACACGTGGGAACCAACACAGCATGACCAAAGACGCGACCCCACAGTGACCCGTGTCCACCGGGCATAACATCGTGGCCGCTGCCCTGCAGGGAGGGCCCTGACCCACAACACAGTCCCACGCCCTGGGCGCAGACTCCGAGGGCCCCGAGAGCTGCCTCCTTGGGGGCATGAGCTATGGAGCCGCCAACGCAGCCCTGTGAGGGGGCGGCCTCCGTTGTTCATCCACAGAATGGGGACACATCTCAGAAACGCTACGAGCACTCAGTGACTCCACGGGCTAATGCACGGCAAGTGCTGCGCCCAGGACCGTCCCATGGGAAGCGCTCAAAATGATGGCGGGGACAGCATCCCCACGAGCATGGTGGTGACAGTGACTCTAATACGGAGAGCCCACCGCCCTGCCCTCTGCTGTGTCTGCAGTGCCCAGCACTCGGAATGGGACAAAACGGACGCTGGACGGATATCTGAATGGATGGACGGACTGATGGGTATCTGGATGGATGGATGAGCGGGTGGATGACTGGATGGAGGAATGGGTGGGTGGGTGGGTGGGTGTTTGGGTGGATGGGCGGGTAAGGATGGAGAGACACGTGCGTGGCACACAGATGAGTGCCTGCAGGGGCGGACGGTGACTGCGAGCGAGGGCTACGTCCGAGGCATCTCAGCACTCAGCATAAGGCCCTGCAGAGCTCGCTGCCCTCAGAGGTTTACGGACAAACACGCCCTAATCTAATCCAATCCAATCTAATCCAACGCAGTCAAGGAAGGCTTCCAAGCAGAAATGGGGGGGCTCGCAAGGCAGAAGTCGGGGGTCCATAAGAGCCTTCACTCACCTGGGGGCGCCCCACTGTAGGCAACTCCGGAGACACGAAGGAGGGGGTTCCCCTCGTGGTCCTGGCCCTTCACCTTGAGGTAGAAGCGCTCCTGGGGCGCATGGAAGGGCGGCCCCCCCCACAGCTGATGGGCGGATCCGTTGGAGAGCAGGTGCGTGGGCAAGGTCAGGAGGGACCGCCCCGACCCGAGCGAGAGCTCCACCGAGTCCACGCGGCCGGGAGCCTGCAGGCCCGTGGAGTTGATCACCAGGGAGATGGGCACCCCTGCAGAGGGGAGGGCGAGGACAAGGGCTGGCGTCAGGGGTCAGCCTGCTGGGCCCCCTTCACCGAGCTCCACCTCCCTCACCTGCCTGCCGTGAGCATTCACGCTGCGGGGGCGGGGGGGGGTGGACAGGGAGAGAGGGGGCCTTGCTACTGTCCGTGGTCCTGAAAGGCCACTGTTCGTCCACCACCGCTCTCCCATGGCTGCCGCCCTCCGCTCAGGATGCTTAGCCCCCATGGAGTGTAAGTGGGCGGGGGTGTTTTTCTCGTCCTTCCCCCCCGCCCCCCCGTGAACTCTGGGCAAGGGGCCGGCCTCGGGCAGGCCCTGGGACCGACCCCCATGACAGTACGCCCTGGTTTAGGGACTCCAGCTCCTGACCCCTGCCCTCCTCTCCCCGCGTTCGGCGTTCCTTTGCTTTTCTTTCCTATCTTGTTGGAAAAGCACTTTTCACACTACCCCGGAGAACACAGAACTGGACTTGGGGTTCACAATTTCCTTAGTTAATCTGCAAACTTCTCTCTGGTCTCTTTCTTTTCAGCCAGTTATTGATTTTTTTTTCCCCTCTCAGACATCATAGCCCAGGAACAAGTGGCTCTGGTTGGTGTGGCCCAGGAAACGCCCTAACATTTTTGAAGAAACACCGAACAATCTGGAAAAGGCATACACAAATCGAGAAGTCCAGGTTCCTCTAAAAAATCGAGCGCGTCGGCGCGGGGTCCCAACAATCGGCCATCGGCAGGCGGCGGCGGCCCCTGCAGTCCCGCGCCCACTGTGCCGGCAGCCGCAGCCTCCCCTGGGGCTCCTGGCGCCGGGACCAAGTGCCGACCACAATGTACCATCTGCAATTGCCCTGATCTTTCTCTTCTAAAGAAAATATCTTGGACCCACATCTTTATCAAAAGGAGAAACCCAGCGGGTCGGTCACGTGTGACCCCATCCCCGATTACACTGGGCTCTGTCCCTGCGGCCTGTTCAGTTTTCAGTCCCTACTCGAGAGCCCACGAAAGAGTTCCCATTACAGACCCCTTTTCTCTCCTGGCTTCAGGACAGAAACTGCCTCTCCCCCTCCTGTTGTCGGCAAAAACAAACACAAAATGAGTGAGCAGCCCCTCCCTATTCGCTGTGAAGAGGTCACTACCGGTCCTGGCAGGGAAACCAGCAGGGCCTGGTAAGAAGGACAAACAGCCAAGGAGACCTGGGCTTGAAGGAAGCTCGGGGGGCCTGGCACGCACCATTTTGGGTCACTGTTCCGTGGTCCAGAGTTTGCCAGACCTGGACTGGGTCCCTCCCCACCTCTCTTCTGAGCTGGTCCCAGCAAAATCCACCCAAAGGCCCCGTGCCAAGGGACCATATCTTCCGGACTATGCATTAGGACCCCGATCTGGCCAGCAGACAGTATTTTCCGGCCTAGAGCTCTGGCAGCCTGAGCCAGAAGCCCCCGCCCGCGCCGGGGCTGGCCTCCTCCAGGCAGGGTGGCAGTGGGACATGGGGCAGCCTCCCATCTGAACACTGACCCTCTGCCTCCAACTCAACGCCCCCTGCCCCCCCGGCTACCAACACTGTCAGCTTCCAGGGCACCAACACGACCATCAGGACGCTGGCTCCCTGGAGCAAGGCACTAGTGTCCTTCCTGTTTGGGGAAGCGAGCCACCCCCTGGCACCTGTTAGTTCATCGGCCCTGCCTGACGTCCACGGGGAAACTGAGGCAGTGAGGCTCTTGATGAAGGAGCTTGGACAAAGAGAAAGGGTGGGGATGAACTGGCTAGTAATGGCAGCAGCCTAAGGCCCTGGCGGCCTTCAGGGGCAGGGAGCATGTTCTAAAGGTGACGGTCCCTGTGTCACCTGGGCTGGGGCGAGCCTGGGACTCAGGTCCTGTGGCGTGGGAACCAGGCCTGGGCGGGCCCATTCCACAGGCCCACACTCACAGATGCCCCCAGATCGTCCGCCACTTCCCAAAGGCTAGACCCACATCTTCAGAGGACAGATCCAGGGGGAGGTACCTTGCAGGGGCCACTCGATGGTGTGGTTGAGGTCCAGAGAGGGCTGCGTGGAGAAGCCGGCCCGGAAGTTGATGTTGCTGATGCCCGTGACCCTCACTGAATGGCGGCCGCTGCTGTAGACCTAGCACAAGCCCAGGCGTACCTCACTGTGGGGCCTGACGCCGGCACCCGCCTCCAGGGGAGGAGGCGCCAGCCCAGCCCGGCCCGGGGCCAGTGCCCGGAATCCTGCCACCTTTGCAGACACGTGGGCAGCCTACCTGCTCCCTGGGGGCCAAATAGCATGCCCCCCCCCATGAAGTGGATGAAGCCCAGCTACGCCACTGTCCTGAGTGGGCCCTGTCCCCAGTGCCCGCAAGACCTCTCTGTCCCCGCTGCATGTCTAATCCCAGCCTTGCCTTCCCTGCGGGCAGGAGAGACCTTGGCCCGAAGATGCTCAGAGTGTGAAGGGCAGGGGTTGATGCAGCAGCTAGCTCAGCGCCTGGCACCCAGCACATGCTCCACAAGTCCGTGCTCGTCAGCAGAAGCACACGTCCCTCCCAGGCAGCAGGCAGCAGCCAGCACCATCCCGGGACCCTCCATCGGGACTCCAGCCTGCGCCAGCCCCTGGCTTCTAGCACCGTGCAGGCCGGAGCCCCCGAGTGCCCGCCAGCCCTCTGCCTCGAAGCCCTCTTCCAGGGTCACCCTCGCTTCTCCTGTGAGGAGGGCTCTGAACAACAAGCTGACTCAGTCACGTGCTTTGGGACACTCAGGTCACTTCTCCAAGTCCTTCTTAAACATTCCCTAACTAACCCAAACCACTGCACTTTCTCTTACTGATGCAAAACAGACTACTTCTCCTCGGTTCTCGACCCTTTCCTGCCATTGCTCTGCCCACATCACCACCCACGCTCCAGCCTGCAGCTCCCCGGGACCCCAGGCGGCATCTCAGTTCCATGCAGCTGGGCTCCCCGCAGCCCAGCAGTCCAGCGGCCCTACCTTGATCGACCACAGCCCAGGGTGCTCAGGCTTAAAGGCCACAACCTTGGCTGAGTCAGGGATGTTGAGAAGCACGTTGAGGCCCTCGTCCTTCTGCAGGATCCGCCCTGTGGAAGCCCCAGTGACGGCTCAGTCCCTGATACTTTCCTGGGGGTGACAGAGGCCCCACCCTGTCGCCAGGAACCCGTGGCTCTCCCAACGCCAGCCTCAGGCTTCCCAGAGAAACTGACCAAGGCCTCAGGTGGTGCTCGGGCCTCCACCTCCTTCTGCCCTCCGCCCTCCTCCCTCCCCGGGGGCGGGATGGGCACCTGGCCTCCAGACTGGGGTGCGCACGACATCTCAGAGCACCGTGGAGCCAGGTGGCCAGGCTCAAGTCACACTGACCCTGGGAAATCCTGACAAGCCGCTCCACCTCCCAGAATCCCGGCTGCCCATCTGTACAATGGGCCACTAATGCTCGCCCCGACTGACCAGCCAGGCCACCGGCGGGACCCCTGAGAGCACTGGGGAAGGCTCCCTGGCAGCCTCCCGCCCCAGGACTGTCCTGATCTTAACTCCCCTCACTTGGCTTCTACCAGCCTCCCTGCTTCCTCACCCGCCACGGGGACCCTCTCTGCCCTCCCCCTGGCATCCCGCCTCCTGGAGCCATGTGTCCAGACCCCCTGCCACCCCTGGTCTCTCTCTTTGTCCCATTCCGACTCCCAGTTCAGTTTCAGGAGCAAAGAGGAGGCCAGCCCCAGGGTGCACGTACCCAGCGGGTCTCGGACTTCGATCTCAGGTCCCGGGCCGCTCAGGGAGATTGTGACCTCCTTTAGGCTGGGGTCGAAGGGGATCTTCCACGTATGCTCACCCTCCTCCTCGTGGTCCGTGGACAGCAGGTGCACCTTAGAGGCCTGGATCGCTGACTCCACCCACTTCAGCACCTGGGAGGCAGGTGTGAGAAGCTGATGCCAGGGCGTGACCTTGACTTCATGCTTGTGTCTGGCCCACCCACAACGGGTCCCTAACAGGCTCTCTCTAAAAATAAATGAGAGAGACAGAGAGAGAACCAGGGAAGAGGGAGAGGAGGGGTCTTGTAGTCAGCACCTCTCTTTTCCGGCCAAGTGACTTCAAGAAGCACCCTGTGCAAACCCTAAAACTGAAGCACAACGGAACAGCAACCTGACTGAAAGACAAACTGGTACCATAACCACCGAGAGAACAAAATCACTTCAAGTGAATTGAAAATCCAGGGGTGCGACTAGCCTTTCTCAGTGGGAGGCGCAGGGAAGGCCATGGAGCAGCAAAGAAACCTTCCTTTAGTCATTTTCAGTTGGCAGAACTATCAGTATTGTGACTACGATATGGTTTCATGTATCGTGTAGGATAAAGCAAAGAAGAAAGGATGTTAATGTTCTCTGAACAAGATTTTCTCTTACAGCCAAGCGTGTACAAGAACTACAGGTATTTTATTTCTATATCCATTCACTCCAAGCGACTGCAGAACCCAGTGGCTTCTTAGTGCCGTTCCCCTCTCGGGCTCCTCGTTTGAAGCTGATTCTGAGTCCAGGGCAGGCAACTTACAGTGTAAGCCTGGGACGGCTGGTGACCCATCGAGCAAAGAAGTTCCCTAAGTCTAGTAGGGACACATCCAGCGGGCACGGGAAGGAGCCAGGTTGCCGGAGCTGCCATGGGCTGAGTTTGGAACACCTGGAGCCCCAAGTCGAAGAGCTGTGATTGATCGGAACCCAGTGAGTTACGCCGTTCACGTGCCCATAGTGACGCTCCAAAAAGAACAGCAAAATTCAAAACAATACAACCTCACTGTCACCTACGCAGGTGACTTCTTCATTAAAGAGAAAGGACTAAGGGCGACCCCTGCCCTTTCGATGGGACTGTGCTTCAGAGAACCCCCATCGCACCTCTTGCTGAGCAAACACTCCTCTTCGTGGAAGGGCGCCCGCTAAGAAACGTGGACAGGATGACACAATTAGGAAACCGTCGCCTTGTACCCCTTAGTGAAAAAAGCGTTTCAGGCACGCCTCCGCGGCGGGTGCTAAAACGGTCCGATGGAGGCCGGTGGGGAACTGGGCGTCCACGTGGCGCCCAGCCTTCCCCCTCAGACCACCTGAGTCATGAAGGGAGAAACGTGGCCTTGTCACGCCGAGAGCTGGCTGTCATCGCCCCAACCCAGTAATCAAACCTGTCATCAGCCGTAGTAGGACAATCAGGCATTATTTGCCTCTTGGTGTGATGTAATAGAAAAGACACACAGCACCAACTAGGAAGCCCTCTGCCAAAAATGCTGGCCTCCATCAGTCAGTCATTTCGAGCTAACTCCCCAGTGAGGGGAAATAACAGAAGAAAAAGGAACAAGTTAACACCATAAGGAAACAATCAGGTAAATCAGGAACATGGGACATTGTAAAATCAATGCCTCTTCAACAAGTTAGTGCCATAGAGAAAAGGGAGGCTGCCCCAGATGTAAGAGGCTTAGCAGGCCTAACCACCACGTGAAATGCACCCCCACCCTTGATTGAACCCCCACGGGACAACACGGTTAGAAAAGGCATCCTGGGGAACATGGGAATGTGCACTCAACATCAGATGACATCAGCCATGTGCTATTAATGAGATGGCATTGTCAGGTACATTGAAGACTGTTTTCTCAAAATGCGTGCCGAATTACTTACGGGTAAGGTGCTATGATTCGGCACAAAGTATGGAGAAAGATGAAGCAGGCGGAGCCAAAATTTAATTGCTGAACCTAGCTAGTACATAGATTCTCTTTACTTTTCTGTACCTTCAACATTTTTAAAGTAAAAGTCACTTTAAAAGAACGTGCACTGTATTATTTTCCATACGAACAACTGTAAACCTACCTTGGTCCCCCCCCCTGCATCTACCTGAGCAACCTTAGAGGTATCCTGTAGCTTGGCAACTCTTATCAACAGGAAGCAGCATCCAGGAATACTGTTGGAAGAAGAAACGGGAAGCCACATTCTGCCTCAATTTTTTAAAGTTCTGCAATTGATTAGCAATGTCTGCCATAGATACGGCATTAGAAAGCGGTGTCTTGCCCGCTATATATTGACCGTCATTGCTCTAAGTCATCGTCCTTTAGCTCTGCCTACCGTGTGACCATCCGTGGAAAGGAAAGGAACTGGAAGAACTGCCCAAGATTTAGAAATTGCGTATGCTTTGTTCAGACTGAGCTAGAACACATGCGCCTAGATTTTATAGCTACATTTAAGTCATCACAGGATAAGAATCCCATGTTCTGAAAAACGCATCTGTTTTTCTGCTTGGAACGCCTCCATTGTTCTGCCTAGCTTTCTAAGTGACGTTTCTCTTGAAAAGGTCCCACCTGTCTTCACCGAGGACTGGGAGCAAGATTCTTCACCCATGACGGGGAGGGCTGGAAGGGAGCAGCGGCCAAGGCTCCCAGCTGGACAGAAGCTGGCAGAGTGAGGCAACGCCTCCTGCCGCAAAGTCACAGCTCTGCGACCGCTGCCCTCCCCCGAGCCAGGCCTTGTCAGGGGTCAGGAGGAAATCATAACTGAGCAAAGCGGCCAGGGGGTGGTAGCAGTACCAGCTGACAATTACCTAGAGAAGTCACACCGCTACTGTGTTGCAACAGTCATTATAAGCTCATTCTAGAATGTTCTGAGGGAGGGAAGAGGCCCAGGAGTTTAGGCTACTGAACCATGGGGAGGGCTGAGAGGGGACAGAATGCCAGCGACCCCACCAGGAGGCGGCCTCCCCATGGGCCTGCCCTGTAAACACAGGAGCTGGGCGGTGGGCTGACCCTCCTGCCCACGGCAAGGCCAGACCCCGTCGGCCCGGGTCAGGGGACGAGGTCTCCTGGCCCCTGCAAAGCCCCCAGGGCTCAGAGGGGAATCCAGGGAGCCTTCCGAGAAGAGAGCCTTCAGCAAGCAAGGTTAGTGTTTATTTGGTGAAAGCAATGGCTTCCAGATGTTAGCGAAACCGGGGGCGCCTGGGAGCCAGCCGCACATTGGGGCTCATCTCTCTGTCACTGATGAGGAAGAAATGAAAGAATCTGGGAATGCTACCCTGGCCAGCTGGCTGCTGTTCCGCTGTGCAAGGCAGAGAAATCGTCCCCTCCCCCTACCCGAGGATCCTCCTTCACTTGCCCACCAAGGCGGCTGAGGAAGCGGGAGGGGAACCCAGGGCCTGAACGGGCCCCAGAGCCACAGATCGGAAAACTGAGGGCCCTACCTGAGGCCCGGTAGCACCAGGGAGCTCGTGGGCATTGGTGGAGAGAGAGCTCCAGCTCCTGCCAACTGGGAACCCCAGGCACTTGTCCCAGGCTCTCCCTGCCTGAGAACCTTGTCCAGAGAGAACGCGTTCCCTTCGGGGGCTCCTCGGGCGCCCGGGGGCGCGTTCTGGGCTCCCCGTCAGAGCGCCGGAGCTGGAGCTGAAGCCTCAGCCAGCCTCCCCAAGGGCTCGCGGCCCCCAGCAAGGGTTCCTTGCGCCCTCACCGTCGTCTCAGTAAGCCGGGGCTCTCCTGACCCAACTGTGCACGCGGGCCATCGGAGGCCCAGAGACGTGAACACGGCGCTCCCAGGGACACTGCAGGTAGGTGGCAGGGCCGGTCCGAAGCCAGCATGCGGCCCTAACCTCCCGCCGCCCCCGCCCCTCTGGGAAGGGTCCAGGATGAAGTCATCTCCGGGGCCTCTGCCTGCTGGGCTGTTAATCAGAACCACCTGGCCGGACCTCCCGCCACCGCTCACTGTCTTCGAAGGCCATTCACCTTTCCCCTAGTCAACGCACAGAATCTGGGCAATTGACCGTATCTGTCCCTGCAGGTGCCAGGCACGGGAAGGGTCTGCGTCCCCAGAACGGGACTTCCCAAGACCCAGGAAGGCTGCCGGCTGATGGGGTTTGCCCAGGAACTCGGACCCCGTCTGCTGGGGTGGGTGACAGTACATACAGTGAGCAGGGAGGGAGCGTCGGGGACAGCTGTGCTGAGGCAAGCGGCTTCTTGGACCTGAGTCTTAATCGAAACTGCTCACCTCAGGGACAGGCCCCAGGGGCGCGTGGCCTGCCTCCCCTGTCCGCTACAGGACGGCAAAGCCTCCAAACGCCCCCTGCCAGGGGCACGGGGTCCTCACCTTCCTTTAGTTACCCCGAGCCCCAAAGGGGACCCCTGTACCAGGGAGGCCAAGCCCCCAAGTGGAAAAGCACAGCGCTCCCCGCGCTGGGACCCCAGCTTGGCGGGGTGGCCTCCGTGCCAGCCCCTGAAGCCGCCCTGGCACGTGGCAGACGCTCGGTGACCTGAGGAGTCCCGCCAGAGCGCGGAACACGGCGCTCCTGCCACACCAGGCCGACTGTGAGAGCGAAAAGGACTAAACGGCACCTATGTGGTTTGGGGACTTCCGCAGCTTCTGAGAACTCCGTCTCCAGCCCACGCACCCCTGGTGGGGCGCAGGCACCCCGCTCCTGAAGGATGGCCACGGCCCTGGCGGCCGCGGCCACTTTCCCAGGCTCGCCGAATGTCTGGGACCATCTGGGAGGGACCGGGTCCAAGGCATTAAGCTAAGTAACGCCAGCACTGCGTGTCCAGGAAGGAGAGGGATCCAGGCCTCTGCCCGGAGACGGCCTGTCCTGGCTGCCAGAGGTCCCTCCGAGCGCCGCCCAGCCAGGGCAGAGACCTGGCACCGTGGCCCAGGGCGGGTGGAATTGCCCCAGTTTCCCCACCTTGAGGGAGAGCACAGGGCACCCCAGGTCACAGCGAACCGTCCTCTGCCCGTCTGCCCACCAGTGGCCCCGCTGTCCGGTGGGCCCCTGGCAGGAACCCAGTTCCCGTGCAATTGCCCACACAGGTCTCCCCCAAAACAAGGATGGGGCCGAGCCATCCCTGCGCTGTGAAGTGCCTTCCACCCGTCCTCCGCCGGCTCAGTGCCAGAACAGACGGGCGTGCCAAAAAATAAAGCCTCACGTGTCGCAGAGAGCCATGAACGCCATCTGTCAACAGGAGTTAAGGCACGCTAATCTCAACATGGCCTGGACGGCTCTCCTCAGCCCGTAAATATATAACACACGACACCCCCTCCAGGAGGAGCCGGCGGGGCTGCCTCCAGGCTGGGGCCTCTCTTGTCTTCTTCCTCCCAGGGCCTCCGGCACAAGGGACCGTTCCTCTGTCCGCTCACCAGCTACTTACCAAGCACCTGCTATGTGCTGGAGGCTGCGTGAGGACCTGCTGCTACAGTAGCAAACAGGACCCATAATGGCTGGGCCCTCAGGGAGTTCACAGTCGTAAAAGTACAATGATGTAAAGCAGCAGGGGGCGGGGCTCCAGAGGATAGGAAAGGAGACTTGATGTTGATTGAAAATCAAGGAAGGTCAAAAAAAGAAAAAAAGGAAAGAAGAGAAAAAGAAAAACAAAATCAAGGAAGGTCTCCCAGAAGGGGCACATTTATTTCAGCTAAGACTGGGAAGATGAGAAGGAGCCCCGCGAGGCAGAGTGGAGAACACAGCTGTGTGAACAAAGGCCCCAGGGTAGGAAGGACCCGGGGCCCTGAAGAAATATCAGAGGCCAGCAGGGCGGTGGCAGTGGGCAAGGGGGTGAGCACCGGCTACGGGATTAGAGAGGCAGAGGTCGGACAGGGGTCTGGACCTCCCCAGGAGACAGCAGGAGGGACCTGCGGGTCAGGTTTGTTTTTAGAAGAAGCCAGTGGTGCGCGGGAGCCAGCTCCCCCAGGCCCAAGGAGGTCAGGGTGAGCGCCACTTTCCAGCTCTGCTGGGAGAGCCCAGGACGGCAGCTTGGAGCCGTCCAGGGCGGGCGTATTTACACTACAGAAATGAGTGTTCTCGCTCTTTCCAGGGAGGTAGCTGTGAAACACCGAGCGGCACGCCCCTGGAAGCACCGCTCTGGCTCCCGGGAAGGGATGGACATGTGGGGCAGAGCGCAGGCAGGGAGAGCCCCGGGCGGCCGGTGGGGCCTGCGGGACAGGGAGGGGAGGCACCGGGTCCGAGGAAGGACAAGGACGCCGACACCTGGTCAGTGCCGGCCTTAGGGAATCCAGACCACCGCCGGCCCCCCATGCCAGGCCGCGGGGACAAGCGTGCCCCTCCTGGCCAAGTCCTCCGGCAGGAATTCCAGTCCCAGCCACACAGCCTGACTCTGGTGGCCGCTGCTAATCCTCCAGAGTCCCCTGTCTCCGGGGAGAAGCTCGCTGCAAACCCTAGTTCTGCCAAGCTTGGCGAGTCCGTCCGGCCAGCATGGGCCGGCTGCTTTAGCCTGGAAGCTTCTTCAAGGCCCAGTCTCTTTGCCTGCAAAATCGGGAAACCCGCAGCACCTGTCCTGGGGGGTGGCGGCGGGAGGGCAGGAGGGTCCGGCGGGAGAGCATCGTAAAGCCCGAAGCACAGCGCTTCGCAAGCGCCTGCCTCCGGCGAGCACCCAGCATGCTCACCTGGGATGGCGACCCCACCCCTGGCGGAGCCACCCAGAGCCAGGCGGTGGTTGAGGAAGGCTCACCTCGGTCACCTGCTGTTTGTCCAGGTGGAACACCTGCCCAGAGCTGGTGGCAGCGATCTCCTCGTAGGCCAGGTAGCCAGGATGCGTGCGGTCACCACAGTCCCCCGTCAGCACAAAGACCACCTGGAAGAGGGACACGCAGCCTGGCTCATGGCTTCCCCCAGCCACCTTAGCCAGGTGTCAGCGGCAGGGGCTGAACCAGGGAGGAGTGGGCGGGGCCAGGTCTTCCCCCTCTCTGGGCTCAGGTGATGCATCTATAAAATGGGAATAATAAGGGTGCCCGCCCCAGGGCAGGCACGGTCTCAGCACAGGACTGGGAATGCAGAAGGTGCTCAGTAAACGGGGCCGTTATTAAATGCACAAAGAAGATGGGTGGAGGGGGGGTCAGCCTCGCTCCGAGCCGCCCCTGGAGGCTGCAGACCTAGAAGAATCGAGCTTGCTCTAGACAGGAGAACAGAGAAGCTGTCCCAGCCCGAGGATGTCCAACGGCCGGCCCTCCTGCATTCCCCCCACACACAGCCCTTCCCCCACCATCCTCGGGGAGGCAAAAGCCGCAGCACATCTTCCAGACCCTGAGAGAACGGAAAAAGGGCGACGTGCGTCCAGGGCAGACACGGGGAGCAGAGGCAACGCCAGGAGGAAGATGGATTGCGCAGACGTTGACAGGGTGTGAATGGCGAGGGTGGTGTGGTCTTTATCAAGAGCAGGCCTCACCAGGGAGGCGTGAGCCCTGCTGGGCGGGGACCGAGCATGAGAACACACTTGGAAGTCACCAGACCGGCTCGGGGGGCCGGGGGCTGGCCGGCGCGGCTGGCGGAGGCTGGACCCCAGGTGGTGGACAAGAAGCACGCGGACTGCGCTTTCGTCGGGGCCCAGGGCTGCGCGTCCGGAGACCCCAGCTTCCTCAGCACCCCCTCGAGTCGCCCACACTCAAGCCCCCGAGGCCAGTCCGCCCACCTGCGACTGTTTGAGCTGCAGGAGCTGCAGCACCTCGTCCTTCCGGTGGTAGTCCTTGGCCCGGGCGTCCGAGAAGACGTAGATGTAGGAGCCAGGGTAGGAGACGTCCACAGCGGCCTTGATGGCCCCCACGCTCATCTCAGGGCAGTCGCCGCCGCCCTGGGGGACAGAGGAGTGTCGGCGGCGGCTGCCCGCCTCCTCTAGGAGGGGACCACCGGGGACACCTCCGAAACCAACAGGAAGCGCGGGCGGAATCCCTTGAGCTGCCTCTGACCTGCCCACCCAGGGGTCAGGTCAGGCCCCCTGTCACCCGCGTGCCCCCAGACGCAGCGCGGCATCCAGGCAGCTTTCACTTGGGTCGAGCGGCGCCCTTCAGTCACCCACCCAAGCAAGAGCGGCACGCCCCGCCCACGGGCTCGGGTGCGGGAGGCAGACGCTGCAGTAACAAGTACAACACGATGATTTAATTATCATTGTGATGAGTGTTACAAGTTGGGGAAGAGGGATGGGAGCCACGGGGACATCTAACAGATGCCCCGAAGAAGCCACGTGTCCGACAAGGCTTGGAGGATTGAGGGGTAGAGGGGGCGCTGGGAAAGCATTCAAAGCCGCCGCCCCGAAGTCTCTGTGCAGCCTGCCCTGGGATGGAACCCACACACACACACGTGCCTCCCCTCCCTGCCACCAGACGGGCACTCGCAGGAGAAGGGAGCCCGCCCTGTGTCGCCCGCAGGTCTGCACGTGGTTCCTTTGCAGTGAAGGCCTCTCTCCTTGGTTCAGTCATTCACCCCACGTTCAGCCTCTCTGTCCAGGCCCTGTCCTGGGCCCGGGGGGACCTGCAGTGAACTAGACCGACAGGCGGGGTCCCTGCCTGCAGGAAGCTGCTGGCCTCAGGGGCCGGGCAAGGGCAGATGCTGAACCAGGGTTGCAAAGTAGCCCAGGAGGCCATGGGGCGTGTGACCCGCCTCAGGCTTGGGTTTGGGCTAGACCCTCTCCGACCCTCTCAGCTACCACTGCCTCCTCCCACCCCCATCCATTCACTAAATCACAAGCACCCACTATGCGCCAGGCACAGGGCCTCCTGCAGGTCCTTGGCTTGCTGACTAAAGGAAAGAGCCCCAAGATACAGAATCTGCAGGATCCCCAAGCCACACGCTGCAGGCCACAGGCGGAGCTGGGAGCCGGTGCCGGCGGCTGGCGGTAGCCACCGTCGGGGCCCCGGGGTGGTGGCACGAGGACCTTGGCCTCCGGCACGGACTGGGGAGGCAGCGCCAGGAGCAGGACAGCCCACCTGCACGTAGAGCTCTCTCAGCTCCCTCTGAAACACCGCTGGGTCCGCTGTGAGGGTCACGGGGCCAATATCTGTAGGGGGGAGAGAGAGAGGCCCAGGTGGGCGTGGACCCCAGATGCATGGCAGCCACACAACGTGCCACCAGAGGTGAGCGGAGCAGGGTCGGCTCCTCAGAGACCCCACAAAACGGGATGTGGTATGGGAGCAGCTCCCAGGCTGGCCAGTGTCCAACCTGTACGGGAGGTCAGGCCCCTCGGTCCCTCGCTCCCCGCAGGCCCCGGGCTCCGGGCGAAGGCAGAGATGAGACAGAGGGCAACCCCCAGCTCCTCCTGCGGAACCGCAGTTCCTGATCTTTCGCGACCCCGACTCCACTCTACCAGCCCACCACCCCCATCATCGGTGGGAAAGGAATGCCGGACAAAGACACAGAGAATGGAGCAAATAACGTTCTGGACCTCAGAGCAACCGTGCCACACCAGGCTGATCAACAAGAATAAAGTCATCCAGAAACTCCGCCCATACATTAGCTCACTTAAAAAGAGCAGGACTAAATCACAAAGGTTAGCTACACCAAAAGCTGGGAGGATACAGAGCGACCGGACCCTTCCTCCACTGCTGGCGACAGTGCGAAATGGTTTGACCGCTTTGGAAGACAAATGGAAACTTCCAGAAAGTTAAACATGCACCTGCCATACACGACCCAGTCCTTCCCAGGAGAAATGAAAACACGTGTCCACAGCAAGACTTGTGCTCAAATGTTCGTAGCAGCTGCACTCACAATCGCCCAGAACCGGAAAGAAGCCAGCTGTCCATCACTGGCGAATAAACAGATTCGGGTGCATTCACATAATCAAGTACTACTCACAAGGAAAACAAAACACGCTACCAGTATAGGTGACCACATGGACGGCCCTCACAGACGCCACGATGCAAGAGAGTGGCCAGACCCGGGCATGCAAGCCATACAGTTCCACTTACGGAAGGTTCCGGAATAGGCAGAATTCGCCTAAGGTGAAGCAAATTGAACAGAGGTTGTCTCGGGGACAGGAAGAGGCAAGGGAGCCCGTCTGAGACAGCAGAGATTCCTATATTGTGATAGGAGTGTGGGATCCGCGGCTGAATCCCTTTGTCTGATTGTAAAGCAAAGATTTGTGCATTTCAATGTATGTAAATTTCAGCTCATAAGAAAAGAATATAAAAGTGATCCTCAGTTGAGTGGGGGGTGGCGGGTGGGAGGAGGTATAGACAAGAATGGCAGTGTGTTCCCATACTCAGCGAGGCTGGGCGATGGGCACGTGGGAATTCATTACATTCTTCTGCTTACTTTGTATACATTTGAAATGTTTCCTAGTAAAAGTTTTTTGGTTTGGTTTCTTGTGTTTTTTTCCTTTAATGACAGTTCTTGGAAGCCACAGCTACACAAGACTGAAATGGAGCTAGAATTTCAACTCACTGTGTGGCAACGTGAATAACGGGGATTTGCAAGGTTGTGCGGACACCCAATTTCTTCGGAAAATTGTCCGCGCGGGCCCCTGGTGAACTCCAGTCATAGGCTATTTTTAGTTCAAGAATTCTAAACTCCGGTCACCCTAAAAAAATTCCCGTCCTCGGCAGCTAGTCCTCGGCATCCTTCGTAGAAAGGGAGCCCGTGGAACGATCCAGCACCCCGGCCACAGTTATCAAAGAAGGGTCTAGACACCAACCTTCCTGCCACACACTTGAAGGGTGACCCCCACTCCCGGGGAGCCCCAGCCTCTGCGCTCTGTGCTTTCTCATCCGTCCAGCACCCCTTCCTCGCCTGCTCCGCTCCCCGAGCCTTCCCCACTGCCCCCCTCTCTCCGGACTCTGCGGCAACACATGCAGCCAAACTCTCGGCCTTTGACCTCACACAGATCTGTTTGGAATCCTGGCTCTGTCCTGCACCAGCCATGGGGCCTCCCAGAGCTGATTTCACTGTCCCGGGCTTCAGAATCCCCATCTGTAACATGAGGCAGATAATAGCATCTCTCCTTGCTGAGGCCTGGCCCTGAGAGATCAGTGAAGCCAGGCCGCGAAGCGCCTGGCGGGCCGGGAATGGGGCGCAGAGCAAAGGCTCAGCAAATGGGAGCCCCACTGGCTGCTGGGGACACGGAACTACCGCTGCTCCAGCCGCAGCCACTCCGACGCGAGGTCCTCACATTCTGCTTTGACTGAGAAGAGCAATTGATACACTCAACCTTTGTTCTTCCCGCCACATAATAATACACATTCATTGTAAATATCTGACAGGGGTGATACATTTACTAAGCACTTACTAAGCCCGGGGCCATGTGCTGAGATGCTTCCTGAGTATTAGTTCACCGACTCCTCCCTGGCACCTGTGGGGTCAAGTCTCAGGCACATTTTACAGAGGAGAAAATGGAAGCCCAGAGAGGTTAAGTCACTTGCCTGGAGTCACACAGCCTGTAAGCTGCAGAGCTGAGATAGGCGCCTAGCTCTGTACTACTCCCGAGTCGGAGCTCTCGACAGCTGCCCCCTGTGAGCTGAACACAGGGATTCCTGACCGGTGGAAACAGAGGGGACCCTACCAACCAGAACTCGTCCACCTTGTGTTCATATATAACCTTCAAAACTCTTATGCACATTTGTAGACATCTCTCTCACATAAATGCAGACTCTTATATAAGCAGGACTTCTATTTAAGTATACATAACCTACTATTTTTAACTTGATTCTTTTCACCGAGCAGCCTTCCAGACGGTCAAACGCTTGGTTCAAAATCATTTTTAATGGATGCAAAGGATTTCCTTTGTATAAATGTCTAGTAATGGACTTGCCCAATCCCATCTTGTTTTGTTTCCAATTTTTATCATGAACAGCGTTACTAAGAATGTCTTTACATACATCACGTGGAAGCACTGGTTCGTCTCCTTGGAGACATTCCCAGAAGCAGAATGGCTGGGCCCACGACAAGGCCATGTGTAGAGACTCTGGATGCATATTCAGTAACCCCGTAACCATTCCCCCGCCCCGTCCCCAGATGCTCCTGCCTCTGGTCCGCCGACCTGCCAAGGTAGCGCCACCACCGTCGTGCCCCACTGACTCATGGGACCCTGCTCAAGCATCAACAGCCACTGCTGGTGGCCTGCAAACTGAGAGAGGCGTGCGCAGCTGTCACTCCGGTTGGTCACTGCATGGGGACTACCTGGCGGTCCCCAGTGCTGGGCCTGTGCCGGGCTGACCACGTTCTCTCCCGTTTGCAGCAATGTGAGAGACGAAGTGGAAACGTGGGTTATCATAAATGAAACGTCCTCCAGCCAGAAGGACCCCCCCTTTTCCGATGGTCTATGTGCTTCCTACTTGGGGGGGCTGAGGGTTGAGGGCTGCACTTTTTTTCGTGGAAGGTCAAGAAGGGAATTGATTCCGGTCACGGTTCTACTTGGCAGGATAAACTGTCCCGCCTTGTAGACACATCATCACTCCAGTTCTGCCAACTGTCACAGTGCCTTCTCCCTGCATCGGCCACTTTCTCCTCTCCTCTTATAAGGACACCAGTCACATTGGCCCACTCTACTCCCACATGACCTCATTTTAATTCATTACATCTTCGATGGCCCTATTTCCAAATAAGGCCACATTTTGAGGTTAGAAAAAGGACTTGAATTTCGTGAGAACACTATTCAACTTAGAACAACGTCCAAAGCCACATGACTGGCTCCAAAGCCTGTGCCCTTTGCCACACCATGGCGATGATGATGACGATGATGATGATGTGGGCAGCTACTGTTGTTTTATTTTTTTAAGATTTTATCTATTTATCTTTAAAGAAAGGAGAAGGGAGGGAGAAAGAGGGGGAGAGAAGCATCAATGTGTGGTTGCCTCTCACGCACTCCCTCCCGGGGACCTGGCCCGCAACCCAGGCCTGTGCTCTGACTGGGACTTGAACCCATGACACTTTGGTTCACAGGTCGGCGCTCCATCCACTGAGCCACACCAGCCAGGGCACTACCATTGTTTCAATAATTATTCAGCACTAGGTTCTCTTCTATGCATTTGGCATTCACTCACTCAGAAAACCCTTACTAAGACTTCATAGCAGCCTATGAAGCCTTCTATGTTATTATCCCCTTTTCACACACACGAATTTGTGGCCCAGGGAGGCAGAACGACCTGCCTGGGGTCTTACCACAAGGAAGCAGCAGCGATGGGATTCAAACCCGGGTTCATCTGACCCCAGGTCCAAGCTCTCAACCACCCATGAAGCTGCAGGTGCTCGGAACCTGTTCCCCAGCCCCTCGTTCCTGATCCTGGGCCAGAGCGGGGAAGTGAGGGGGAAGGTTCATGACCTGTAGGCGCACCCGTGCCAAACAGCTAGGCAGACGTGGTGTGCGGCCCCTCGGAGCACAGCCTGGTTCCGCCTGTCCGAGCCCCAAGCCTCTGAGCCCCAGAAGCCTGGCCCATCTCTTCACAGGCAGATTCTTTCCACTCGACAAGAGGCGGGAAGGGAGCCGCTGGGCCATGCGGGAAGCACACATGGGCGGAAGGACCCCGCCCTTCACCCGGGGGTGCGCCGGCCCCTCGCCCAGCCGCCTGGGTCCCCGTGGAGGGGGTCTAGGCCCCAACCAGGCACCCGGGGTCCAGTCCAAAAAGACCTCACCTCAAGGACTCATCCGGGGACCTGCCCTTCTCCAGGGTGGGGTTTGAATCTGGGGCCGACCCTGGCGGCAGCACCCCCGCTTCCAGCTGCAGGGACCCAGGCAGGACGCCACAGTCTGCCGACACTCTGGGCACACCGCGTCCCCTCTCCGGGACTCCCTTCCCCCATTTCTAAGACAGGGGCTGGAGAAAATGAAGTCGAGCCTTCTAGAATTATGACAGTTCCCGAGCACAGGTCTGTATGAGTCCCCTGAAGACGCCTCCCAAGGACAGACATGGTGCGCGGGAGCCAACTGGGCAAGTGGTTCTGTCCAACGAGCCAGAACGGCCCCAGAACCCTCCTCGGCCTCTTCCGTAGTGTCTAGGGTCCCGAACTGGCATCTCTGAGGGCCTCCTTGTGGAGGAGTCCTGCCCGGGACACCCAGTGGATGCTGGCCCCGTGCAGCGTGTCTGTCCCCATCAGCCGCCCCTCCCTGGCTTCCAGGAGAGGTTCGGACCCACGTGCCTGCCGGCCTCAGAGCCTCTGCTGCTCCTCGGCCCACGGCCCCGTCCCACTGGGGCCCTTGCCCAGCCATCTGGCTCCTCTTCGCCCCAACTCAAATGTCGTCACTCCTGTCTCCCTACCTCTCAGGGCAGCCTGCACCTCCGTGTGACAGGAACCACACTGCGGTCAGTGACCTTGACCCTGGGCTGTGGGGCTGGCTGCACTGGAGCTGCCACGGCAAGCTGGCCCCCTGCCTGGCCCATGGCGATCCCTCGAGAATCAAGCACTGAAAGCGTGAAGAACGGGCCCGTTGGGGATCCCTCTGGGGGAGACTCGTGCTGTGAGGTCAAACTAATATGCCCAGCCCACCCCCCCCCCGCCCGGGCAGCCTCCACCCGCAGACCCACTGCGCCCTAACCTTTGCGCCCTTCCCAAGGGCACCCCACCCAGCCTGTCTCTCCTCACCACCCCCTGCCCTGCACCCAGTCGTGCCTGGAAAGCCCAGGCAGGAACGCACCCTTGGAGGCACTGTGATCAATGACGGAGACGTGCCTAATCCAGCTCACGGCTCAGACAGCGAGTCCCCCAGGAGAGAAGCCCCGCGGCCAGGTCCAGGGGCTGGATTCTCCCCCTCAGAGCAAGACCCAGGGTATCTATTCCAGGATGAGAGTCTAGTCAATAGCGATGTCCTAGTGCACGCACATGCGTGCGCACAGGGGAGCGAACATCCCGAAGCCGAGGGCCCGGCCCCCAGACAATCCTGTAAGCCGAACGCGTTCGCTCCGCCTGCCTGCACCGCGCCCCTGACGGATTACAACCCCCAAGGACAGCTGACGGTGGACCTGGGGACCCAGAGAAGGTGCTCCAGCTCACCCACAATCAAAGACCGGCAAATCGAAAAGAGTCACCTTTTCTCACCCATCAAATTAGCCAGAGGGAAGAGTGAGGTCCCCAGACGCCAGCCAGGGTGTGGGGAAAACACCATCTCAAACTCTGTCAGCAGAAAGCCGAGATGGTCCAACACGTTTGGAGGACAGTCTGGTGTTATCTACCCACACTGAAAATGATCAGATACTTTAATAAGGCAATTGCATTTCTGGGACCCTATCCTGTAGCTGTTTGCAAATGTGTGTGTGCTTATTATAAAAACCCGGAAAGCAACCCATTTGCCACAATATGGGAATGGCTGAGTATATAAAGATACGGTTAAGAAAAATTGAGGTCCCTTCTATAGCATCTCCCGTAGTCATTAAAAACAGGGCGGTGGGCCTCTATTTCCTGACAGGGAAAGAGGTCAATGACGTGATGTGTGGGGGGAGGGGGGAGCAAGCTGCAAACAGAATGCATTGTACAATCCATTTTCTATGTAATAGAAAAAGTAAGTGTGCATGTATATGTAGATGAATGAATTACACACACATTCTGGAAGGACACAAAATTATTAAAAGTGTTTGCACCTCGAGACTAGAATTATTAGAATATTTTACAAGCATGCAATAATTTTGCAAGTTTGGGAGGAAAGTACTAATTTAAGCTATTCACTGAAAGAGCTAAAAACCCTGATACTAAATCGACAAAGAACACAAAGAAAGAACATCATTTACTGATCATACATATTGAAATAAAATGCAAAACTCCTAAACAAAACACTGGAAAATAGAATCCAGCTGTATTTTAAAGAAGTAACCCTGATTAGTGGGGCTCAGTGGGTTGGGCATCGTCCCACAAAGTGAAAGGTCGAGGGTTCAATTCCCGGTCAGGGCACACGCCTGGGTTGCAGATTTGGTCCCCGATCAGGGGGTATATGAGAGGCAACCAATGGATGTTTCTCTCTCACCTAGATGTTTCTCTCCCTGTCTTTCTCCCTCCCTTCCCCTCTCTCTAAAAATAAATAAATAAAATCTTAAAAAGAAAAAAAAAGACCCACCACAACTCAGCAGGGCTTAGGCAAGGAATGGGGAAGAGTTCAGAAGGAAGGTACCCCATCAACAGGTCAGCAGGGGACCGTGCAACACAGCCCGGAAGTCACTGGCTGAAATTCAGCACCCATCCCGGTTGGTGATTCTTTCCGTTTGGGGGTGGTATGGTTTGGTTTTCCCCTAAGGAATTAGGAACGAAAGCATCTCCTTCACGCAAACAAGGCACCGACATCACAGGACCGCCTGTGACCAGAGGCAGGAGAAGAGTGGCCGCAGCCGCCTCGTTACTGTCGGTGCCCCGAGAGTCCAGCTTGGGGACGCCGTGACACATTTCAAACCAGTGAGGTCCTTGGGAAAGAGGAGACAGCACTGTAATTTGGACAGCCTGTGCGTGTCAACCTAGAAAACCCAAGACATTACACCAAAAAAATAGAACTCGTTTGAAAAAAAAAAAAAAACTTCAGTAAGAAAGTTGGAAGCAAAATAAATATATGAGAATGAATTGCTTTCCAACATACGAGCAATACTCATTTGCAAAAAATGTGAGGGAAAAGAAATTACTGGTCAAATAGTAACAAAAACCAAAATATTTGGAAATGATTTTAAAAAGAAATGGATGGAGAGAGGAAAAAACACTGTAAATCTGTACTAAAGGAAGTAAGTCTGTGAATAAACAAAGAGGCATGTGTCCTAGAAGGAAACAACCGCAATTTTAAAAAATGATACTTCTTCTCCTAATCAAGATTTAAATACAATTCCAAGCAAAATCACGATGAGGATTTTTTGGGAAGCTGACTGAGTTTTTCTATTTTTCATTGGAAGGAAGAAAGGATCGAGAACATTTTAAAAATGAGGGTGAATAAAAAAGAATATAAATAAGGGCCTGACCTCAGTAACTCCAGAAATGGGTAGTTTTAGGACTAACAGCACAAGGACTGGACTCCATTTAGCAAAGCGGTTTTCCAGCCGAGTGTGAGCTAACAATGCAAAAACCACTACCCGTGCCCGCTGGGAGGGAACAGTAAGTGAAAGGGTGGTGAATGGGCGTCGGGGACCAGGTTTGTCACTGTTGGGGTGGAAGGTTATAGGTAAGCTAGGGTGGGAGGTTAGAATGATCCACACAGTAATCAATCCGAGTTGGAGACATCGGGATGAACTCACGATCGGCTTAGCTTGGATACAGATGGTTACATAGAGAAATATTTACAGATAGACACGGGTCAGATATGCAACATGTTGCTCTGTCAGCCAAGGCTCTAGAAGCAGCGACACCCTAGTAGCAACAAACACAGCCAGCACTCAGATCCTAGTTTCTAACACTGTTTTTCAATCAAAGGAACCAGGGCGCCTGAGGGAGATCGCTGGTTCCAGGACTGGGCAGGAGAGCCCTGCGTCACGAACAACTCGTGGTGCCACAGAGTAAGAAAGCGCTCGAACACACACACGACAATGTGGGGGCGTCACAGCCACACCAGAGGCAACTGAAAGGGCTTCCAATGACCTCAGCTGAAAACTTTTGAGCAACTAAATAAAGCAGTATTAGATGATAGTCCAAAGCACCGTATTTTGCCTGTATAATGTACACATTCTGCACAAATTTTCGAGGGGAACATGAGGGTGCTCATTATACATGTTAGTACAGTCGAAGAGTTCTTGGCCTCCTACGATGCATAAATATTGTAAATCTGTTGCCGGTGCTTAAAATTTCTTGTACCTTGTATCTGCTCTTGTATTTTGTAAATGTTTGTTACGTCACCATTTCTTGTACCATAATATGTTCAGAAATAAACGCCCACATTCCTTTATATAAGTGAGATCATACAGTGTTTTCTTTCTCTGCCTACTTCTCTCACGTAGCGCAGTGCCGTCCATGTTGTTACAAAGAGCAGGATTTCCTTCTTCCTTTTAGCTTTATCCACGCATCAGTTGATGGTTTAAAAAAGGTCCTGAAATTTTAAATTTCAGAACAGCTTTAGATGTATATTCCTTTATGAGACAAAAAAAACAAGTATCTAAATATAAATAAATAATTGAATTAAAAATTAAAACAAAAGATATTTTCCCTGCAAGTTTGGGCCAAAAATGTGGGTGCGCATTCTACGCGGCAAAATACAGTATAAAATAAATAGCCGTGATTCATACTGACGTAAGTCTCTTGTGGAGAAGGATCCGAGTGATTTACACACATACTCCACCCTCGGAACGCAGAGCCCAACCCCCTGGTCGCCCGGGGGGCTGCCCACAGCGGCCTTCTCCCGAGAGCACGGCCTGGAAAAGGAGAAAGTCCCAGGTAACTGCTCAGCAGACACGCCTGCCCGCCGCAGCCAGGTGGTCAAGGTCAACGCCATCGGTGATGAGTCATGTCGATGGCACGTGCCTTTGATACGAAGCGAGGAGAACGGCCTGTTCCTCCCTGGTCTCCCTCCCGTTACCCAGTCTCACTGGGGAAAAACATCGGACAAACCACAACTGAGGGACAAAATAAGAGAGCAATGCTGGTTCTGGCTGTCCCTGTCATCACAAACCAAGTCCGAGAGATGTTCCAACCACGAGGAGCCGAGGCGGACATGACTCAATGTACTGGGGGGCCCTGGATGGGACCTCGGAACAGAACAATGACATTAAGAAAAAACTGGAGAAATGTGAATGAAGGATGGGCTTTAGTAATAAAAAGCATATCTAACTGGTCCTTTGTGATAACTGTACAATAATAACACAAGATGTTAATAATAGGGAAAACTATTGTTAGGTATGGGGGAACTTTCTGTACTATCTTTGCAATAATTCTATAAATCTAAAGCTGTTCTAAAATTTAAAATTTTATTACATTTTGTAAACTGTGAACTGATGCGTGGATAAAGCTAAAAGGAGGAAGGAAACCCAGCTGTTGGTGACAACAGGGACGGCACTGTGCTACGTGAGAGAAGTAGGCAGAGGAAGGAAACACTGCCTGATCTCGCTTACGTGTGGAACCTGAAAAAGCTGAACTCAGAGAAACAGGAAAGGTGTTTACCAGGGGCTGGGGGACTGGGAGACACGGGGAGACATCGGTCAAGGGCACACACTTCCAATTATAAGACGAGTAAGTGCTGGAGTTCCGATGTATAGCACCGTGACTATAGTTAATAATACTGTGTCACATACTTAAATGTTGCCAAGAGAGTAGAGCTGAAGTGTTCCCACCACAGAAAAGAAATGCTCATTACGTGATGGGATGGGGGAGTTAGCCAACACGAAGGTCGTAATCATTTTGCAATTTATAAGTCTATTGAGTCAACGCTTGTACACCCGGAACAAGCCCACTAGTACGTGTCAGTTATATCTCAGTAAAGCAGGGAGAAAAAATTTAAGAAAAAACAACATGAAGAAGGGTTTGTCCTATTAGAAGATATTCCAAAGCCAAACAATGGCTATAATATGCTCCTGGCAGAAGAACTGTCATGCAGTAGAACACAATGAAAGACCCAGATAAATTCTTAATAGATCAAGTAATCAGAGATAAAGGCAGGATCCAAATGAATGAAAAAGAAAGGATTATTCAACCAGGGGTACCTGACACTTTCATTATCCTGTTCTAAAAGAATTACAGTAGATCATTTTTTTATACCGTGCAACAATCTCTTTTTTTCATGCCAGGTTAAAGAATTGAATATAACAAGAAAAAGAGAGAACAAATGCAAAAGGCTGAGTTCGTGATAGAAAAAAAAAATCTTTTCTAAGCATAAAAGTGAAGAAATCACAGAAGGAAAAAGTCAGCAGCTCTCACTCCATTTAAAATTTACGACACAAACATTTAAAACTTCAGGACATCTGGAATGACAAACAATACTGGGAAGCCAACAACCAGGAAAAATACTAACCACATAACAAAAACCGATTAATATCATTAATATCAAGTCCTCATACTGATTGCTAAGAAAACCAATAAAACACCAATGAGCAAAGGAACTCACAATTTACAAAAGAAGAAATTCACACCAAAAACGGTCTCGCGACACGTGAAGCATACTGAACCTCACTAGCAATTAAAACAGGAAGACACCATTTTCCATCTTTTGAATTAGGGGGAAAATAATGTTTTTATTCCTAATCCCCAGCATCCGGGGCAGCCTCTCAGAAGGGCCCCTCAGATGCTTCTGGGAGAGGTTTCAGCTCCCCGAACACTCTGCAAAACAATCCGAAGAGTCGCCCAGCCACTCCATGTGTTAAGGACGTCCTACGAATTCCATTCTGAGAAAATTAATCCTGCGAAAAACCAATCAGATGCAAAGGTTTACATGAGAATGCTTTTTGCAATATTTTAATAGAGAAAAACCGAAAACAATCTAAGTTTTCAGCCAAAATGAAATCATTAGCAAAATTCTAACTTTCTAGTTCGGGAACATCCCACTTTTTTCATTTAAATATTTTTAAAAGTCCTTCCAACGCGCAGATCCTGGTTTATCTCCAGGCGAGAGCGGTCCAGAACCGCTAGCGTCTGCCCTGCAAACACAGGTTCTCGGGTGTAGGATGGGGGTTTCCTTTAAGAAGCCCCTCCAGGCGTGCAGCCCTGGGGGGCCCGAACCCTCGGCTAAAACCCCCGTTTCTCCAGCTCCTCTTCCACCAAAGGGATTCCATTGGCTGATTCAAAAGACACAGCCAAATCTAAACCTCAGCTCCAATCCCTGCTCAGAACCCTCTGGTGGCCGCTCACAGCCCATAGAAGGAAATCTAAGTGCTCCAGATCCTCCGTCCGAAGTCGCAGCCCAGACCGGTCTGGCCTCTCCTCACTTTTCTATTTCGCCCCTCCTACCACCAGGCTCCCATACACACACCTGTCCCTAACTGTCAGCCACCACCCGGCTTGGTCAGGAAGCTCGCAGAGTCCCCAGACCCAGCATCGGCCCGGGGAAACGCTCAAAAGCTGACATTCAGTCCTATTCTTCCAGCCCTGCTCCAACGCTGCTTCCTCAGAGAGCCCTCGGTTAGTCCCCTCCCACACGGACCCAAAGTCAGGGGCTGGCACCTGAGCCACCTGTGACACTCTCTACCCTCCGCCGGTCCTGTCTCCAGCAGGCTGCTGGCCCCTTGGCATGAGCCCTGCCTCCTTCACACTGGGAGCCTCCCAAGGCCGTGCACATGCAGGCGCTCCATAAACGATGGGGTCCCCTCCACGCCCGGACCTGGGGGTGTCTGTGGGGAGGGGGGTTGGGGAACAGGGGAGGGGGGTGGGTTTTCTGTTTCACAGAAGATGAAGGTTGAAGAGTTGTGCACCCGCTCAGCACCCAGAGAGGACAGGAGGGGTGGGGGTGGACGGAGGGCTGGGGAAAGCCGGTGGCTGGAGAGGGGCAGCCCCAGCCTGGGCCCCGGGGCTGATGTCCGGTTCCAGCAGGCTGCTCTCCTGCCCTGTGGCGGCAGCCAAACACATTTTAGAGTCAAATTACATCACTCTGGCCGGTGGCCTTGGGCAATTCCCCTCCGCGTCCTGAGCCTCAGTTTCTCCAACTGTAAGAGCAGGGGGTGGATTAGATGATCTCTAAGCTCTCTCAGGGTGATGTCATTGGGAGTCCAAGAATGATCCAGAAAGGGAGTGAAAGAGTGAGGGAGAGAGCGTGTCTGTCACCTGCGTCTGAGCTGAAGCCCCGGGACACGCCGCACAGCTCACCACCCCACCCCCACCCTGCTGCCCGCTGACGCTCGGGCGGGAGCTCTCCACCCTTCCAGACCCCGGCTCTGGGCCTTGGGCGTCAGAACCCGACGGAACCCAGAGCTCCTGGAAGCTGAGGGCCGTCCCTCCACCCTCAGCCCGAGGTCGCAGGACCGTGTCACACCCGCTGGGGCCCATTTTTCAAATGGCGTTGTGATTGATAAAGGCAAATTCTCCTGAAAGGTCTGTCTCGCACAGCCTTGGGCCACTGTGTGCATTTTCTCAGCACAAAAACAGCTTGCAGTACAATTTTCCAAGAAATCTGCCATGTTAATTTAATTTATTTTTATTTTTTGGCTTTATAAAGCTATCCTTCTGGCTAGAAAGGTGGCTAGATGGTGAGGCGCGATAAAGCAACCGGTGAAACACGACCCCGGGGCGTGGGAAGGGACAGGCAGGTTGCAGTGTGTTCCCTCCCCCACCCCACTGGGCTCCACGGCCGAATTTTTTTCTTCATTAAAAAATGCCGGAGAAAAAGCAGTCCTGTTGCTCAGAAGGTTGGGGATTATTCTCAGCAGCTGTTTTGCCCTCCGAAACTCCCCACAGTGGGGTCTCCCAGGGACCCTTTTCAAAGGCGGGTCCCTAACACTGCGCTGAACGTTAGGGGCTGCGGGAGCCGAGGAGCTGGGGTGCGGAGGGGCCCAGGCAGTGCGTGCGGGTGGCGCGGAGGCGACCTGGCTCGCCCGGGGAGCCGCTGTTTTCCTCGGCAAAACAGGTGAGCCGGCCAGACGCGGCCGCGGGGAGTGCACCTGCCTTTGCGGGCTCTTCTGGCCCCCGAAGGGGCATGCTGGGAGCGAACCCTTACGACTCGTAACGAGGGAAAACGCGAACCCCGCAGAGGCTCATCGCGTGCCCGGCTCTGCTCCTGAGGCCTCAACTCAGCGTCTCGGCCGGTCTGGGGAGCAGTTCTCACCCATTTCCTAAACGAGGGCAGCGAGGCTCAGGAGGGTCGGGTCACCTGCCGAACGACCACAGCCAGGAGGTGGCTGAGCAGCAGCTGAACGCCGTGGCCCTGCCCCCGCCCCCGCCAATTCTCTGTCACTCGCCTGACCCGGCAAGACAGAGGACGCGAGAGAGGCGCAGCAGGTTCCCGGGGAACGTGGGGGCGGCAGCAAGGCCTGTGCCGGGTGCCCGGGGGCGGGCGGCGCGCACGTGGCGAGGCGCCCCCGCCCGGCCGTCGCTCAGCCCTGGGGCGTCGCGGTGCGCCCGCGCTGCAGTCGCGAGCGGGCGGGCGGGCCGGCGAGCGCCGCTGCAGGGCGCCGGGCGGGGCCGCGGGGCGCTACCTGGGTCATGGAAGGGCACCAGCGCGTAGTTGGCGATGGCCTGGCTGTGGTGGCTCAGGCTGCGCTCCAGAATGCGCGAGGCGCCGTCCATCACCTGCATCAGGTCGTCCCACATGGAGCCAGTGACGTCGAAGACGATGGCCAGGGTGGCGTCCCCCGTGGTCGGGGGCAGCGCCGTCCTGGGCGCGCCGGCCGCCGCGGCGGAGACTGCCAGCAGCAGCCGCGGGAGCAGCGCCCGGAGCATCGTGCGGAGCGCGGCCGACTGGCTTCGGGAGCGGCGGCGGAGGCGCAGGTCGCGGCGAGCGCGGCCGTCCCGTGTGCTCGGCGGCCGCCCGGCGTGCGGCTGCAGCGCGGCGCCTCGCTCCGTCGGGCCGCGGCCGGTGCGCTCGCGACAGGGGCTCGCGGCGGGGTCCGCCTGCTGGGAGCCCGAGGCGGGTCCTAGAGCCCACCCCGTTCAGGGTCACGGGCCCGCCTCCTCCGCTCCCCACACCGTGACTCAAACTTTCCCGGCCCCGCTGCTCACCCGTCCAGACCCGAGGTTAGCGGAGGACGCGGGGCGGGCCGCGGTCAGCGCGGTGAGGGACGTGGACGTACAGGGACGCGCGGGACGCGGCGGACACCTGCGCCTGCGGACGCGCGCCGCGCGCGGGGGCGGCGGGGGAGGGGGCACGCGCCTGCCCCTGGGCCGGAGCCCGGCCGCCGCGAGGCCGGGCTCCTCCCTCCAGCCAGCTCCCCGCGTGCCCCACCCCGCGCAGGAACTCCAGTGCTTCTTCCTTCTGCAGGGATCTGTGCTTCCCAGTTACCGCAATCGTTACTGTCGTAATCAAGCACCATTCGCTGAGCACCTACTGTGTGCTCGCTGCAACCCCAGAGGGAGGCACTAACACTAAACCCAGTTTACAGAGAAGCCAGCGGAGGCTTGGTCACTTACAAACCGAGGGGAAGGCGTTTGCCTGCAGTCCCTCGGCTCCCAAGTGGTCAGGGTAGGACTAGAAGCCAGGCCTAGAAAGATTCCAAAGACCCTCGCCCCTGCCGCCTCCTGACCATCCTGACAATAGCTTACGGACCGTTCTGAAATGCAAATTGGATCAGGTCAGCTGAAGACTCCGGAGGATGGGAGATGCCCCTCTGCCATGTCCCGCACCAGGCCCCACGGACTGCGTGTGAAGGTTCTGGGACACACGTGAGGCGCTGCTGGCGCCGCCGGTGCCTCTGCCCTCGGTTCAGCCATCCCCCCCTCACGGCGCACCCTCCTGCCGCCCTTGCTCCCCTCAGGCGGCTCTCTCCTGGCTTATTTCTGCCATAGGCCTCTCTCCCCTTTGGCCTGTGAGCCCCTTGAGGCCGGGACTGTGTTTTGGTCCGCGTCCCCGCGGCACCCCCCTTTAGTCTCCAGTTCCCAACCCAGTTCCCTGGCACATGCTAGGGACTTCACCAAGTGCTACCTGAATAAAGGAGAGAAGCTTTTGTGCACTGGCAGGTTTTGAGAGTTCAGGGCGGCAGGGCAGTTTGCCCCCTCCTTCCTCAGCCCCTTCCCTGAGGCCAGGCTCCCAGGTAAGGCATACGCAGCCCCTCATACATGGCTGAGGGCTCTATGGTGTCCGGCTGGGGTGCAGGGGGGAGGCTTCTCCAGCCCTTCCCTTCCAGAACCCCAACCAGGGAGGCCCCCACCCTGTCCTTCCTGCTTCCACCTCCATCTCCGGTCACACCCCTCCCCCCAGGGCTGTTTCGGCACCTTGCCCTGTGACCCCGCAGCCCCTTGTGACCCTTTGTCGGGCACTGATCACGCTGTCCCCAACTGTGCGCTCTGGGGCAGCTGAGATCAGGTGCCTGGCATGTGGTAGGTGCCCAAGGCAGGCACGCACATGAATGGGTCAGCAGGTGTCAGAGGGGCCTGGAGGCTGAGCATTGGCCCTGGCGGGGGGGGGGGGGGCGCACACATCCTCGGGGACTCTGTTCTAGGCCAGGCTGGGGTCTGGAAGAAATGGTCTCCATGGAGCTGCCTGCCTCATGGCTTAGTGGGGAGCCAAGTGCCCAGCCCCCGGTGAGAGTAGAACTCAGGGCCAAGCTCGTGGGGGACTGAGTCACCTGTACTTCTGGACACTGGCTCTTTAAATCTCCCTGGGTGAAGGCCGTGGTTGGCCCCGGGACCTGGGCAGGGCTGGGCCAGCTGTTGGCGAGGGAAGAGAGGCCCCAGCTGTGGAAGGCCAAGGCGAATAGGAGCCAGGAATTGGGCAGGGCTCACAGACAGAGACATGGGAGGCTTAGTACAGGGGACCTTTGGGGACAAACACGGCCTTCAGTCATTCACTCCACAAACACTGGCTGAGCCAAAGCTGGGTGTCAGGCACTCTGCTAGGCACTGTTGGGGGAGGGGGGACATACAGATGCGCAAGACATGCTTTCAACCCTGGGGAGAAGAGACATGTAAACAAATAATTCCAAGTCAATGACCTAAGTGCTAATAGAGGAATTACCAAGAGCTCTGGGAGCTCAAAGGAAGGAGTGTCTGAGCCTAAGGGGTCAGAGGAGGCTGCGGAGTGAGCCTGAGAAGAGGTCAGCAACGAGAGGGGAAGGGCATTTGAGGAGTAGGAACAGCATGTGCAAAGGCAGGAGGGCAGGAGCGACCTCCGGCTTGCCCAGTGCGGTCGTGGGTGACAGCAGGGCGGAGGACAGAGCCCAGATCCTGAAGGACCTTGAACGTCTGGGGAAGGGTGTGGGATCTCTCCAAAGGCACTGAGGAGCTATTGAGGAACGTGCGCAAGGGTGGTTGGGGGGGGGGGGCGGAGAAGCTACCTGATCCAATTTGCATTTCAGAACGGTCCCAGCAGCAAAATTCAAAGGGTAGATCTTGTAAACACCAAGAAGCCATAACTCTACTCCCTGAGGAGGAGGATGTAAGAGCAGACCCGGCCCTAAAGAGAATGAGATGCTTCTCCTAGGACTGACCCCAAGGGCAAGTGGGTCATGAATCTGCGTCCCGAAATAGCCTTGTGACCTAGCGCAAGGCCCTTCCCTCCCCCATTCGTAGAATTATGAGAGATGGATGGGGCTAACCAGGTGCCCTCCCATGGTTCTTGCAGCCCCACCACACTAGAGCCACCGCCGGGGGTCCCTTGGAGACACAGGCAAGATGCAAAAGACCATCTGAGCTCATCAGGACAAAGCCTCCTCCTGTTGCCATGGAAGGGAGATTTGGGGGGCACCACCTCCCGTCCAGGGTGGCCAGGGGAGCTGCCCAAGTGTGGGCCTCTCCAGGGGCTCAGTGCTTTCCCAGAACGTAACCATGGGAGCGCTGGGTGCGCGCACAGAAGGCCCAGAGAAGATACAATCAAACCCCATCAGTCAACTCCATCTCAGTACTTCGACTCCCCAGGCCGCCTGGGGGCCCACACTTGGAACTCAAGACAATCCCTGTTTTTCTCCTATTTCCAGAATTGTGGTCTCAGCAGGGTTGTTTGTTTCCTAACTTGCCACATGTTTGCTGTGGAGAGCGCCGTGGGCCTGGCCCGTCCACTGAAAGGATGCACGTGTGTTATTGCGCACGCCGCCGCTCTCAGCCTTGGCTTGGAAATCCAGGCCTGTCCACTCTGTCTACACTGGGGACCCAAGACCAGCTGAGGGGCTGGATCAGAACCCAGGACTTGGCCGGTCAAGGAAAGGGGACCCCTCCCTACCAGTGGGCCTTTCTTATGCTTCTGTGTGTCCTGCCCCCTAAATGCTTCCTGGTCTCCAACACCTTAGATCCTCTGAGATTTTGTCAACCACCTCCCACCATGCTCCACCCGGCCCTCTGCCTGAGGGCACCTGCTCTGTGCCTCCGAAGGAAAGCGTACAAATATTGATGAGAGAGAGCATCCACCCAGTCCTCACTGAGCACCAGCCGTGCTGAAGGACAAACCCTTCTCAGTATTTCCCCTCGAAGAGCCGCTTAGGTCAATCTTAACTCTTCACATGCAAATGAGGAAACTGAGGCAGAGAGCGAGGGTCCTGCGTCCAGGCTGGACTTCGCATTCACATCTGCCTTTCCACAGAGGCTGTGGTCCGACCCACCCCTCCATGCTGCCTCAGCCTCGTCAGGGTGGCTGGTACAGGGTTCCCAGCAGCTGAAGTTCTAGAACGAATATGATTCTTGGGGAGCAGCAACTCAGGCTGGACTGGGACTCGAGAGTCAGACATTTAGCACCTTTGAAACACTGAAAACTCTTCTCCTACCCACCTTTAACCAAACTTCCCCGGGCCAAATGAGAGGAGGAAGAAACCACCATGTAGACAGCAGGTGAGTCTGCCGCTCAGTCTGCGCTCAGCGCTGACGCGCCAGACCTGAGACAGAAAGAGTCTCACAGCCTCACTTCTCTTCTCTAGGAAGGAAGTAAAAAAATTAGTGAGGGCCCTGCAGAACAGGACTAGCGGGGAGTCAAAGGAACAAAGGAATGGACAGACAACTCAGACAAACAACTCAGGGAAGGAGCTACTGAGGAGGGGGGGGGAGCCAGGAAGTTCCACTCAGCACCACTGTGTGAGCTCCGAGTGATTTACTGCTGAATTTGATCCCTCAATGGGACCAGCCTCCAAATCACATGTACCATAAGGAATGGTTTGAGGCCGTCCCAAGAAATATTTGAGCAGCTCAAGAGACACAGGAACTGTTGCCCATCCCCATGTTCTCAGAAACAAACAAATGAGCTAAACCAGAGCCAGCAGCTAAGATTTGCTCCCCACCACTGAGACCTGGCCCATCGGCCACGGGATGGAGCTCATGTGTCCCTGAGCCCCTGATGCTGTCACTGGGTGGAGAAGGAGCCAGTCTCATCAGCAGGTGGTCGTTGATCACTGGGCTGTATAGCAGTAAGCCTTGTTGTCATTTATGGCCGTGATGTCACCTTTATCATTGTCATCGGTGGCTGGAAAGAATATCCAGAGTCAAGGTTTACTGTCTGGCCCTTTCATTCTTTCTCTCATAATTGAAAATTCCAGTTGATTGCTTTGTACATTTTGGCAGACCCTGTTGCCTTCTTACCCTGAAGGCTCCCCCCCACCCCCCTGCCACCTGCTTCCTCAAGAGCCTGGCTTTGCCCCAACCTTCTGGCTCAGGTGTCCATTCTTCTTCCATGTGACCTGAGGGAGGGCCACCCCTTTCCCCTCTTCAAGGGAAGTCCTGATGGGCCAGGTTACCCCTGTGGGCTGGGAAGGGGCATTTAATGCAGGTCTGGCCAATGGGACACGAAGGGATGTGTGCTAGTGCGTCTCCAGATGAGGCACAAAGGAACAAAGTCAGAGGACACACACAACCCTATTTGAAATCTTACTCTAAAGCAGCAGTAACTACGACAGCATGGTACAGGCAAAAAGAAAGAGGGACAGGCCAATAGAACAAAAAAGAGAGTCCAGAAATAGATTCACACACTGGATTCTTGACAGAGGGGCCATGGGGAAGGGAAAGTCTTTTCAACCAGTGATGCTGGAGCAGCTGCGTATCCACCCAGACAAACAGTAAACCTCGATCCCTACCTCACGCCATACACAAAAACCAATTCGCAATGATCCACGGGCCTCAGTGTAAAAACTAAGCTGAAAAGCTTCTCAAAAAAAGAGGCATAAGGGAGAAAGAGCTCTTGTTCTTCCACCTAACGTGTCTGCACGGATCTCTGGAACTTTGCAGCCTGAAACTATGAGGAAGCAAGCCAGTCTGACGAGAAGAGAACATGGAAGAGAAGAGAGCCTTGGAGCTGCCCTGTGGATGGCTTTCTCTTCGTGTGCAACAACGCATTTTCCTGCAGAGGTAAGCCAGGTGCATTGTGTTCTCAATTAGTCGCAGCCAAAAGCATTTTCACTGAGACATGCCTGTCCTTTTGTTTTTCCCTCATGTAGTATACAGATTTACACACTGTCTTGTACTCAGGCAGCAAACAAAAAATCAAGTGTACTCCTTTTCATGAGTAATTTAAGGGGTTGTCAAACAATTTTCTCTACTTAGGTTTCATCTTATGAATTGACTTTGGAATTAAACCCCAGGGAAGGGGCTGAGGTACCCTGAGAAAAAGCTGTGACTGTCCATGGCAGGGAGTGACCCCCGAGGAAGTGTCCCCAAAGGACAGAGAACACACTCAACTCGGTCTCATGCTTCCCCAGGCCCTCGCAGTGCACCTGGCACAGAGAAGGAGCTCAATAAATGATGAGGAATCAAACCAGAAAACCCCAAGGCCTGGCATTCATCGTTTTGTAAGTTTTACAATCAGTGCAATTAAAACACAATAAGCTACTGCTTAATTTATACTTTCCTGCTATGTGAAATCTGCCCCAGGTGTTTGAAGAACATGGTCAGAGTTGGACAGTGTTCGTCCTGGACACAGAGTCATTAAAGCCAGCGATTCTGTAAGGCCCCACCTGCCCCCAAATCAGGACCCCACCTGCCCCTGCTAGGGTTCCCCTCCGACTGGGCACCGCTTCCCTGTGTTAAGCAGCAAAGGCAGAGGGGTTTATGCAGAAGCCCCTGCAACGCAGCAGCACTTGGCTCAGATGCAACATCCTAGCTCTTTCCCATCAGAACATTAGCCTGGACTGTTCGGCACGCTGGCTCTAGTCGACAAAAGATTCTGAGAGCCTGTCTCCAAGGTCATGGAAGCGACGCATGACGGCCAAGAAAAATCACTGCCAAGCATTTGAAGATGCCAGGTCAAGAAGAGCAGGACAGTGGGAACATATGACGGGACAGCGTCTGTGAATTATTATGTGGCCGAGCAATTCCCCTCCCAGGCATATACCCCAAAGAACTGAAACCAGATCTTCACGCAAAGGCTGTAACCCAGTGTTGATAGCAGCATCACTCCCCACGGCCTAAAGGTGGACACGGCCCATGTGTCCACCACTGATGACGGATGAACAAGGTGCGGTCTACACACACAATGGATAGTATTCAGCAATCAAAAGGAACAATACATGCTACCACACGGGTGAAACTTAGAAACATCATGGTACGTGAAAGAAGCTGACACCAAAGGCCACATAAATGGGATCTGGAAAGATCCAGAATATGAACTAGGCAAATCCATGGAGACGGAAAGCAGATTTGCCAAGGGCTTGAGATCGGAGGGATGGGGAGTGACAGCTTCGTGGGTACGGGGTCTCCTTTTGGGATGATAAACACATTCTGGGACTAGACAGTGGTGACGGTTGCGCAACATTGCGCATGTACTAAATGTCACTGATGTGTACACTTCAAAATAAGTTAAACGGTGGATTTTATGTTGTGTGTATTTCACTACAATTAAAAAGAAAAACGCAGGGCGTGGCCGCCCGGGGAGGGCGGGTGGGAAACCAGAGTAAGGCACTCCTCATGACCGGAGGCCCAGGGACGCCAGCTGGGGCCTCTCTGCCCCTGGAGAGGCTGAGCCCGGCCCCTGCAGTGGGGGCGCTGGATTCTCCCACCGCCCTGCCCACTCCCCAAGTCTCCCTTTACTTCCTGCCAACTCAATTTCCCCTCAGGAAATCTCCACTGCAGGATCCAATGCCACTAACATGATGTCAATCAAGAAAACAGATGGAGACTGACAACTGCACCATGACAGCTGACCTTTGATTAAAGCAGAGCATCGCACAAGGAATTACATCAAAGACGTTTAAATTGATGGTGCCTGGAGCTGCTTCCCCAGAAACCCCGTTTGGAAAATCTGAAGGAGAGAAATGACGCTCCTCTGCCCAGACATTGGGCCGTGACCTTCTTTGCAGGGAGAGCAGCTGTTTGCCAAGTGCTGAGATTTACGGGGTGGACTGCATCGCAAAAGGAGATCTGATTACCTCTCCTTTGACATTTAATAAAAACAGGCCTACGTCGCAGAAACAAAAGCCCTAGGAACCAAGTGGTTAGTGGTTTCTGCACAAAATTTTCAATATATCCCCTGCAGCGGCGGCCTCCCAAAAGGCTACAATGCCACTTCCTGGACTTGCTAGCCTCCCTTGCAGCCGAGGTACGGGTGCGCCATCGGCCCAACCCATCAAATACACTGGCACTGGCCTTTGGGTCCAGAGCCAGACCCAAAGAAGCTGGAGGTCCCTCGGTTGCAGTGGCAGCCAGATCAACTTCTTGGCTTGGCAGGGGCAGTAGTACCGGCCACAGTCTCTAGGGGTCAGACTACGGCTGCGACGGAAGCACCAAGCAGAATTCTCTAGCTCGGTGTGCGCGCCCGGTCGTGCTGCAAAAGTTAGCTTCGGCTGTCCGTGGTGGAGAACGCTGCTCCGTCCCTTCCGGGAAGGGTTCCAGCGAACCGTCTCCAGCCAAAGAGCGGTCATGTGACCCGGGCTGCCCCAAAAGGTGCCCTCCCGTTTCTCCAGCTGCAGCAATTGGGTTAGAGATGTCCATGTGACCCCCAGCAGAGCCAATCAACATCCTTCCCTGGGATGTTTCTCCTGGGGAAAAGTCTCTGTTGTTTCTGGGGTAGGACTCAACGGTGGTGAATGGGGGCTGCCCGCAGCCCTGTTCCCACACCCAGGGAGGAGGCTGTCCGCCGTCAGAGACAAGAAGCGGAGAGGAAGAGAGAGAAGCCCGGCATCCTTTGAGTCCCTGCTCTCCCCGTACTTTTTGGGGTGTCGTTCTGTGAAGTGATCATTTCTCTTTTCTTGCTTAGGCTCACTTGGGCTGGATGGGTTTCCACCACTTATTAACAAAAGTCCTAAGTGCTGAAGGTGGAGAAATGTTGCTTGATTCCGGCAATGGCTCCATGAGCCTTTCTCTTGAGATGGCAACCGATTTACAGTTAAAGGGGGCAAAATCCCTGAGCCTTGACACACCATCAGCAGGACAGGTCAGTATTAGTCAGCAAACATGTATCGGGCCTCTTCCTAATGCCAGGCCCTGGCCAGGCACTTTCATGGTAGATGAAATGATCTGACATCCAGCAAACACTCAATAATTGCTGGGTACGACAGGCTATTACTACGTCGGCCCTGCTCTCTCCTTCCCGTTTACGGTTCAGGGAGCTGGGGGAGGGGAGGGACAGGAGAAGACGGGCTCAGGATTCGGGATAGGTTGTTTCCCGGTTGTTTCCCAACTTCTCCAAGGAAGGTCGCGAGTGGTCCATTCTAGCCCTGTGCACTTGTTAAAAGGAAGAAGATACTTGTTGATTAGAACCAAAAAACGGCTCATCGAGGGAGTTGACGACCTGTTCTTGGAGAAAACAATCTACTTTAAATACAGGACTTTCAAAATCAAGGAGTTCCCTGAATTCCACTTGGAACGTTTTTTGCCAAGCCTTCTCTGCTGGCAGGGGGACACAGTCCCCTACCTTCTGGGACTGGAAAGAGAGAAAATCTCCCCCCCAAGCTCCTGTAGGGTATCCCCCAAATTAGCACATTGAACGGGACAGCTCGGCCTCTGTCCAACTGTCAGGCCCAGCTCAGCGGGACGTCACAGACAAAAGAAACACAAGGGTGACTCAGAAGCATCAGGGTCAAGTCGGTCTTCACTCCTGGGGTGTTGGCGAAGGGGGCTCACACCTCCCGATGCCCCGCCCCACTTCCGGACAGTCCCTTCACACACGCGAAAGCCTCTGACTCTCCCGGTCCCCCTCCACGCCCCGTTTCCGCTCCCTCAATCCAGCTCTTCTCACCCCTCCAAAGCGACTCTTTTCTCCTTCCAATAACAATGAGTCCTTTTAAAACGCTGACAAAGTTCTGGGCCTGCGTGTGCTTGGACATACATAGGTGGTGTCTGAAACTCAGCCGTTAACCATGAACCCCCCTTACGGCACAGGGGGCCTGGGGGGACTCGAATCTGTGTGCATCTGCCTCCCAGCATGGTGCCATGAAGATGCCGATGCAACTGTGAGAATCGACCTCTTGGTGACAAGCCGTCATGTCCTACATAAGTGACATTTTGTCCCCTACTTAGCCAACACCTACATAATGGTGATTCAGCTTCTCTCAGTCATTGGTAGAATTATCAGATAGAAAACCAGCAAGGATACAGAATAGCACCATCCACCACCAGTACCTGACTGACCTTTCTAGAACATTCCACCCAACAATGTCAGAATACACATTCTTTTCTACTGCAGCTGGGACAGTCACCAAGACGGACCATATCTGGATCACAGGAAGCCTTAACAAATTTACAGGGATTAAAATATACCAGGTATGTTCTCTGACCATAGTGGAATTAAACTGGAAATCAGTAAGAAAGATGAAAAGACAATGTATCAAAACATTTGGGATGAAGGGGAACATATATAGCATTAAATGCTCATATTAGAAAAGAAGAAAGGTCTCAAATCAATAATCTAGGCTTCTACTTTAAGAAGCTAGAAAAAGACCCTGACCAGTATGGCTCAGTTGGTTGGGCATCGTCCTGCCAAGCAAAAGGCCATGGGACCAGGGTTTCTCCTTGCACGTTGATGTTTCTCTCCCTCTCTCTTCCCTCCCTTCCCCCTCTCTGAAAATAAATAAATAAAATCTTTTTTAAAAAAGAAGTGACTCCTCCCTGCCCTTCCTCACACTTTGAACAATGCTGTTTTATTCTTCTCCACATTTGTTACCTCTAAGATCTGCTTATGCCGAGGAAAGGGCAGTTTCTAAGGCGGGACTTTGAAGAGACCACAATGAGCCCTGGCCTCCCAGCCCCCAGACCGCTGGAGGGTCCTGAGTCCAACGTGAGGCCAGGCTGCCCAGGACCCTCGCCCGGTTTCCCAGGGAAAATCCACCTGGCCTCGTCTCCCAGGGCCTCCCAGCTTATCTGGGGCCTCTGCCCCCTCCTTCAAGGTCCTGAGTCCTTCAGCAAAAGCAAGCCTCCCCCAGGGCCCCGGGGGACCCTGAGCCCACGGAGGGCACAGAGCGAGAAGAGGTGACGCAGCGAGCACGTTACATGGTACGGGTTTTTATTAAATCACTTTGGCAAACATTGAGAGTTCAGATGAAACATTTGTAGGTGGCGCCTGGTCATTTAAAATGACCTAGTGGATCACTCAGTATATTAGATCGAATATAAATTCGGCTGTTGACACAGAGACCCAGAATGGGTTAATCAAGTTAGAGGTGTGTTTCTCTCCCTCCTAACAGTACCAGTGTAAGTGGTTCAGGGCTGGAGTGGCAGCTCCATGGGTTGGGGACCCAGGTTACAGGAAGGCTTGTTCCCGAGTCTTTGGTCCTGTCAGCTGGAAGGGGTGAGAGGAACGGAAGTGGTGCTCATCACTCTCCCCTCATTGGTCAGCAGTGAGTCACGTGGTCATACTCAGCTACAAGGGAGGCTGGGAAATGTAGTCCTTTATTCCTTGGAGCCCTGTGCGCTGCTAAAAAGGGTTGAAGAGATGGCAACAAGCAGAGTGCTTTACCATACCTATGCGAGCTCGCTCTTCCTAACTCAGGCGGCCTTCAAGGCCCCCTTGCATGCCACCCCGACGAGGCTCCTCCTGACCAGGGACCCTGGAGGACATAAAATTTCCTCCACATCCAGGGACTTGGGCACTATGACCATAGGACGTGCCCCCGGGGCGGGGCAGGCTGCAGGGGTCCCACGCCAGGAACACAGCAGGGCAGGGGTCCGCATCGCGCTCATTTCTTCTCTCTGTATCTTGGGAAGCCCTGAGCCGGGCTTTGGGGAGTGACATTTAGGGAGGTACTTTCTAACATGCAAATATGAGTTCGCGGTTTGGGAGAGCAGGGGGACAGAGCGGAAGGCTCGCAGTGGGGAGAAACGGAGCTGTCCTGGGGTTCACCCGTGCGGTCGTACCCAGGAAATGGCAGCCAGCCCGTGCCACCCAGCAAAGCAGGCGGCTCAAATGTGCTGCGGTCTGTGCTGTGGCCCTTCACTGGATCTCACCCCACAGTAAGCTGCCCGGGCAGCCTGACCCAGAGCAAGAGACAATGACCGTCCTGTGCCAACAGCAGCAGGGACGCTGAACCTTGTCCCCATAGACACCTCTCAAGGCTGAGCCACCTTCAGTAACAGCAAACGCCCACTGTGAGCTCACCATACGTGGGAATCAGTGGCCCAACCACCCTCACGTGAGCTCTTTGAATCAGATCTGGGTCTTCCCAGAGAGAGGTGTCCCTGGGAACGCATTTAGTTTGAATGCTTCTGTCGATTGGAGGTGCGTGTGCATGCAAATCACCTCCAATCTCCGCTTCAGGGACAGCCCCTTAGTATTTGAAATACCCTGCTCAGGAATCCACTCTCCAGAAGGGGTCACATTAGCATTTTAAATACATGCTGTTATTAAAACCTACACTACAGAGTCTGTTCATGAGCAAAAGGATGTTAGAAATTATTTTGCACAGAAGTGTGAGGTGATTGAGATAAATGAGTGTCTGGAAAGAATCCCTGGAGCTCAGAGCCTTTGCCCCCCAGGGAAGAGAGCTCGGCCCGCCGTCCCTCCAAGGCCTTCAGAGCAGCGCTCTGGGGCTGCGTCCCCCGGGTCCTAGGTCCCCCGCTCCTCGGGGGAACAGACACAGGTGTATGACTGCATTTGCACCTGTGTGCTAGTAAATATTTGGACATTTGGCAGAGTGAGACCTGCTTTTCCTCTTCTTTATTCCTTTTCTTTTTTTTTCTTATTTATTTATTTATTTGTTTGTTTGAGAAGGAGGGAAATGGAGAAAGAGAGAGAGAAACACCGATAAAAAAGAAGCATCGATTGGTTGCCTCTCCTACACCCCTGAGGACTGAACCTGCAGCCGGGGCATGTGCCCTGACCAGGAACTGAACTGGTGACCTTTCGCTTTGCAGCACGATGCCCACCTGACTGAGCCACACTGGTCAGGGCAAGATCTGCTTTTGCTCAACTGTTGTCGAGAGGGTTAATGGAGCCACGGCCTGCCTCTAAGTGGGGGTTCCACATTCTTTCTATCCTCACCCAAGGATATGTTTATTGATTTTAGAGAGAGGGGGAGAGAGAGAGGTGAGAGAGATACATCAATCGGCTGTCTCAGGTACGCCCCCCAACCGGGGAACGAACCCGCAGCCTTTGGGTGTGCAGGACGACTCTCCGACCCACTGAGCCGCTGGCCATTTTCACCAGAAAACCTTGTCAGTGAGAACACATGCCCAGCGTCATGCGGAAGCAGGTCTGATTCTGGAACCTGCACCTCTAACCATTGCCCCACACTGCCTCCCCACATTGCCTTTGATGGGCTCCCACGTGCCTCAGCCCCGCCGGAGCGAGGCAGGAGGCCGTGCATGCACCCCCTTTCTGTGGCTGCTTCAGCCCCAAGTGGAAGTTACGCTGGGCCCCCCAGCTTTGTCTCACGGGTGGTGTTGGTCTGACAACTCCTTTCACAAAACCACCTCTGAAATGTGACCTATTTTTGCAGGGAGTGGGTGGCTTGTTCTAATGTTGGCTGCTTGATCTCATCAACCTGTGCGTTCACATGTCTCTCAAGAGCAGTAATATGTTTCTCACCGGCAGTTATGCACTTGAGGTGACATTGCCTTTATTGTTCCCTGACTGAATGTTTCCTGAGCGAGCTCCGGAGAGCAGGGGCTGTGCCTGCTCTGATCCCCCCTCTCCATGCACACCGAGCCCACAGCAGGGCCCCTGCATATTGAGCACACACTTGGTTACTTGCCTGGTAGGGAAAGAGGGAACCCTACCAAGATCCCAGGCTCCAGGCCAGGGGGCAGGGACCGTGGCAGAGGGCAGCCACACCAGCTGCCGAATCACGGGGGGCCTTTCTGAGTGAGAGCTCCCCTGCCCATGCACCCCTCCATGCGGTGAGCAACAAATCTCTGGGTCCTCAGCGCCTGGCCCTTCACGGGGGCAGGTCACACCAGGTGAGTGGACGATTAGCCTGGATCTGGGCAGATGGAGGCAGGACTCCTCCTCAAGACCCCGCTGGGTGCCCTGTCCTGCAAGCTCCCCAGGGGTGTATGGCGCGGTCCCCAGAGAGTGGCATCCACAACTCTGGCGGTGAAGCCGGTGACGTGGGTTTGACCCAGCTCCCCGGGGACGCCGGCGCACACAGTCTCACAACCGCTGGACTGGGCCGACTGTTTTCAAACATGTGTAAATCTTTAGAAAAGCCCTTTAGAGGCCCTGGAGAGGTGAGACAGGCAGGAACGGAGAGGCTGGGCGAGACACGCGGGTGGAAGGCTCACCCTGCTCAGCCCTTGGCCCCCTGGAAACACTCCTTGAAAGGTTCTGCTTGAACCATTATGCCGAAGGCTGCCCCCTTGCACGTGGCTTCTCTGGGGGACACGGGGTGGACAACACCGAAAGCGAGAAAGGGTGTCACAGGAGGAAGAAGAAACCCAAGAGGAAACGAAAAAGAACAGAAACAGACAAAGCAACAGGTCCACACAAGGGAGGCAAGGACAAGTCCAGAGGTGTGTTTAATTGGTGCGACAGGGACGACATACAGAGGAGCACGGGGTGGCCTGGGCATGCTGCATGGCGCCTGTCCCCACCCCCACCCCCCCACCCCGGCCCCGGGCCGCGCCCTGCCCCGCCCCTCGGGGTGAGGGCCTGCCCCTTCCCCAGAGACATACACCAGCCGATTCAGACAGAACAGTGCCCCAAAAAGAGGCTCAGAGCAGGCTGGGGAGGCAAACAGAAAGAAAACAACCACAGACCGGAAGCCCTGTCTTGCTTGTTTGTTTGGGTGAGAGTTATCCAAATTCCCTTCCCAGGTTGCAGGCTCCTGGTGGGGGCGCCACGGCAGCTCCGACCCCTGCGCTGGCCTTACGCCTCTGCAAGGTGCTTTGGTGACTGCGCTCACTTCTGCTCCCCACAATGCCCCTGTGAGGTGGCTGAGCAGAAATTCTCACTTCCATCCGAAGAATGGGGACACTGAGTCCCACCAAGCCAAAGCGACTTGCCCAGAGTCCCGGGGAAAGCCCCCCGTCGCTGAGTCAGACTGAGAGCGTGTGGCCCTCCCTGGGGCCACGGGCCACTGCAAAGACTTGGGGGAAATGACGACATCTGGCTTGCGGACGGGGGCGTTGCATTTGCCACAGTCCTGGGGAGCAGACAGAGCCTGAGCCTAGATGCCAAGACAGAGATGGGACCAGCTGTTTATTCAACAAAAGCCTTTTATTCATTCAAAAATCAACCATTGGGTTTATTCTGCAGATATTAAAAAAAAATGTTGGGGGACAAGGCTCCTCGCCAAAGTGTCCGTATGCTAATTAACTTGTTATTCCCGGGGCTCACCTAGAAAAGGGGCATCTGAGGAACACACTGTCAATAATGTGGGGCTGGAGGCCCACGGCTTAGGGGAGGTCACAGCCCCTTACTCACCTCCGCACCACCTGCAGCCTCCCGCCCTCGGCAATCACCCGTTTGGCCGGTTGGGACCCTCCCACATGCCCTTGCAGCTCACCGCCACCAGGGGGCGCGCCCACATTCTCTTGGATTCCTTAGAAGCTGAAGCTGCGGTGGGAACAGGGTGGCTCCCCACCTGGGCACCGGGCTCTCCCCGGGAAACTCCATACCCCAGTTTCTCCCCCTACACAAAGAGACAATGTCCCAGAAAGCTCAGGTGCGTCTGTCGTCTAGGTCACTGGCTGTCAAAAGCATTTCAGGGTAAGAGAGGAACACAAATGTTTGCCTTGACTTAAACATTGTCTGGTTAAATCCTGGAAACTCATGACATTCCTCTAAGTACCATCGACACAAAGTAGGGGGCAGACGCTGCGAGGAAGAGGCCAGGGCCGCTGCAGACAGTGGCCTGAGGCTGGACCCTGCTCTTTGGCCCTGGGACCAAGAACCTGGCTGCTGGCTGGTCTGGGTCCCCAGAGAGCAGTATCTGATGGGGCTGGGCCTCAGGCGGAACAGGGTGCTGGGGAGGGAGGCCCCCAGGCTGCTCCGGGTTCCAACGCGCCACAGCCAGAGGCCTGGTGAGGGGTGGCAGCAGACCTGTCCCTGCCTGGCAAACTCAGGCACAAATGGCCAGTGTCCAGCACGCTGCCAGGAAGAGGGGTGGCCCTTCTGGCAGCCCCGAGCTGTCTCAGGGCAAGTACCCAAGGCGTGCCTGAGGCACGGGTCCACAGTGCCACCTGCTAAGGCCAAAAGGCCTACCCATGGCTCCAAACCAAACGGCCAAACTGCCTCCCTGGAAGGCAGGAGGAATGTCCTGCCCGCCGACGCTGGCAACCAGTCGATACCTCAGCCTGAGGGGTCCACGTGCTTAACCTTGGATAACGCTCAGCCACAGTCCCCTTCCTGTGATGCCTCCAGGGCAGGCTCTACAACAGCATCCCCTCCATGGACTAGAGGAGCAGCCGAGGCTCAGGCAGAGGCCAGAAAGCAATCTGACCCGGGAAGGGCCCCTCTCCCTTCCCCTCTGACCCCAGGTGGCCAAGTTCATAGGGTCTCAGGTCAGAGCCACAGGAAGGAACTGCAGGATGTGGAAATGAGTCCTGGGCCTCCTGGGCCAGTAGCCTGAGCAGAAAGGTGACCGCCGGGGCTGCAAAGAGTCCAGCCTTCAGTCACCTGTGAACATGGAACGGCTGCTCCTGTCCCCACAGGATCTGGGGGGCTCAGAGTGGAGGCAGCGTGCAGCCCAATGGCCGGCCTACGCAAGGAGGGCGGGTGCTGGGGTCAGGGGAGCGGCCCCACCGGCAGGGCCCCTCTCTCAAACGGCACCCTCTGGGGAGAGTCCGTGGTCTGAGGGTTAATCAGCAGGAGAAGCTCCGGCCTCCCGGGGAAGTGCAAAGTGGAGACCAAAAGGACAATTCAAAGTGGGAACCACGGCCGCACTGCTGCCCTGGGGCTGGGGAAAGCAGCGGCGGGGAGGCTGCTGGCTTTGCAAAGATGCTGCAGGAGTTGTAGACTCAGGCCCTAAACAGGCCTGGGGGGCTGCTCCTCACCCCAGCCGCCTCCCCTGGGCCAGGACCAGTTCTGGACCAAAAAGACCGCTCAAGGGTCCAGGAGGAACAGGAAGCACTGCAGGGAGGGACAAAGTGTATCATCTGACCCCACACACCATGACCAGTGGCTGCCATGTCCCTGAAGACTTGTGCCAAGAGACAGAAGAATGACTCAGACGGTCCCCGTGTCGGCTGGGGTCTGGCACGCATAGCCCCAGATCACAGAATTGCCAAGTGCAGGAAACTCAGAACTACATCCGTCAGTGTGGAGGGGCTCCCACAGCAACCAGCCAGGCCTTCTGGCTCTGCCACAGGGATAGCTGGTGTCCGGAGAGGCAGGTGGTAGCCCTCAGTCTCAGAGCCAGAGCCAGCCTCAGGCTCCTGGCCTGGGGTCCGCGGGTCTCTGACTTTCCTGGTGGCCGTTCTGGGGCCACCCTTTCTAGGAACAGATAAAGCTAAAAACCTCCCCCACGAACGCCGGGGGGCCACAGCCCAGAGGAGCGGCCACCACCTGAACAGGACGACGTGCACCTTCTTGCCCCTCCCTCCCAGCGTTTGGGCCAGGGAGCCGGGGAGACAGGAAAGCAGAGTGGGAGAGACTGCTTTCCGAACCCAGCAGGCCTTTGCAAGCTCACCCGCCTGCAAAGACCTGCCTGCGCCTCCTCACTCTTTCCTTCTGTACCCAACCCCCTCCCTGGCCCCCAGGCCCAGCACCAGCCCCTCCCTTCCCCACGCTGCTACAAACACCAAAGCAAGAGCTGAGAAACCGAAAGATGTCCCGTGTTCGTCCCCAGGAAAGACGTGATGGGCCCAGAAGAGGACAGAGGGCGGGCAGGGTTTGGACAAGGAGCAGAGGATAGGGATGGAAGGAGGGGGCATTCCAGGCTGGAGGGAACAGTGCATCAGCCAGTTAAAAAGCCCACCTTTCCCCTCGCCAAACATCAAGCACAGTATCTGGAAAAAAAGAAAAAAGAAAGTTTTTGGCTTCTTGGCCGCTGCCGGCCACCATCGTCCCAAGCGCGTGGACAGGTGGGTGGGGGCTGCACATGTAAACGGTGGACCCCGCAATCCGGGAGCTTCGGACACACAGGCAGCAGCAACACTTAAGGACCAATAAATAAAAGGTATCAGTTATATATGTATAAAAAAAACAAAAAAAAAACAAAGCTCACTTTCCCCACAAAAATCACAATACTGTTATCACAGAAAATCATCATCATAATCAATCCTCCAGGCCACACAGGTGGTCGGTGGCTCGAGGGCAGGACGACAGGTGACGTCCACCAGGCAGCCCCCTGACGCGTGAGCCCACCCGCGGCCAGGCCATGACTTCTCTGGTGGCCAAAGGACAAGGCAGAGTTCTCCGAGGTCCCGAGGCCTTCTCCCCATCGCTCAGTCTGAATCTTCTAGAATAGAAGGTAGTTGGGTTTTTTTTTCAATGTCTGTTTGAAATAAAAAACAAAAGCACACGCGCGGGAGAGCAGGGGGCCAACTGCTGCCCACGAAGCAGCTGAGTCCTTGGTTTTGCAGAGGGCTGGAGCCTTTTTCGTTTCGTGTTGTTTTCTGGACAAGCGGAGGTTGTTGGCGATTGGAGCCGGCGGCTTCAGGCGGCGGGTGGGTGCAGGGCAGGGGGCGGAGGGGCCTCGCCATCCGGGGCAGCCCGCTGCGTGTGGGTGCGGAGAAAGGCTGGGTGGACACAGGAGGGCGGTGTCGGGGCCGAGGCGGCCTCATGGCACGGGAGGACGTGAGCGGTTCCCAGGCATCTGGAAGACACAAGGAGGCGAGGCGGGTTTGGAGCGGGCCAACGGGACGTGCACAGAGCAGGCGGGAGAGCCGGCGAGAGGGCACGGCGGCGTGAAGTCAGAAGTCCTAACGCTGTGCACACCCTCCCACCCGCCCATGTGGCGGCGCTTTGTAGTTGTCCTTCAGGAGCGCAGACAAGGTTTCCTGTGGTAGCGTCTGTGACACCACGATGAAAAGGGAGGGAGCGAGCCCAGGGCGTACCCTCAGGGCACTGGTGGGTAAAGGAGGACGTCGCCCCAGGAGGAGAGCGTTCGTAGCCACTAAGAACAAGGTGGAGAACGGCCGAGAAGCACGTGAGGAGATGCTCAACAGCACCGTCGGGGGGATGCAAATCGAAACCACAGGGGAGACACCACGTCACCCCACAGGGTGGCTGTCCTCAGAAACCCAAGAAGAGCAAGTGCTGGCCACGGTGGGGAGAAATCGGAGCCCTCATCCGTGGCTGCTGGGCGTGTAAATGGTGCAGCCTCGGGAGAATGCAGTTGGGCAGTTCCTCAAAAAGTTCAACAGAGTTACCACACGGCCCAGCAAACCTACCCCGAGGTATCAACCCGAAAGAATTGAAAACAGGGACTCGAACAAATCCGTGTCACCCATGTTGACGGCAGCATGAGGCACAAGGCCCGGAAGGTGGGAGCTGCCCAGATGTCCACCCAGGAGAAAGGGTAAGAACGCGGTCCACCCCGACGAGGGAACAGGACTCAGCCACAGCCACGGAGGGAGCACCGCCACCTGCTGCCCCGTGGAGGACCCCGAGGACAGCACGCTGAGCAAAAGGAGCCAGGCGCAAGTGGGCTTTTTTTAAGAAACTTCCAGAAGAGGCAGATCTATAGAGATAGAAAGCAGATTAGTGTTTGCACAGGGCCGGCGCGGGGCCGGGGTGGGGGTGGGGAGAAACTGCTCCGCTGACGGGCATGTTCCTGGAGCGATGCAAATCTGGTAGACCGAGGCAGAGGCCGCGGCGGCACAGCAGGGAGAATGCGCTCAGTGCCCCTGAGCTGTTCTCCTATAAATGGTTAATTATTTTTTGAGATTACTTAATTAGGATTAAAAGGCCATGATAGGATTATATAATCTCTGCTATCTTTTGTGAATTCTTTATAACTTCTTTTTAAAATTATTTTTGTTTCCAGCTTTATTTTTTAATTGTATATTTTCCATTACCATTTATTCCCCCATACCTTTTTCTCCCTCTACCCATCTCCCTCTAAAATGGTTACTTTTATGCCATGGAATTTTACCTCAATAAATTAAGAATAGGGGAGCATGAGAGACAGTCTGTTGGTGTGTGCTCTTCCCACATGCCCTTCCCATAACCTGCTCCACATCCGTGTTAAATCTCGTGTCGCTGTCCCCTCCACCACACTGGACAGGTGTCAGTGTCTGACGCAGAGAGGGCCACTCCCCTGACTTGTGGGAGGTGACCCAACAGCTTTCTCTGGGCCAGTCAGGAGCCATGTGGCGGTGGCCCTGGAGGAGTCCGAAGGACCCCCAAGGACCTGCGTTCGGGCGGCCACGTGGCTCAAGGGCAACGGGAGAGAGAGGATGGGAGCAGATGCCCAGAGGGAGGACAGAGCGCCCCCACAGAGCGGCTGGGGCCTCCCTGCCTTCCAGCGCCCCCTGCCGACCCCCGGGGGTATGGCTGAGTTTCCAGCCACATTCCTCCCCTGTGCTGTGATCTGTGAACCGCAGTGAAGCAGCATTGTATCTGCTGGTGAAAGCCGCATACAATAGGAAGCTCGGTGAATGCATTTAAATCCAGAATGTACATACATATTTTTAAACTTCATTGGTCATCTCTAAAGGATGTTAGAAATCCAGCTCATCTGGAAAACTGGTAAAGAGAAAGAATCAAGTATGTCTCCTGCCCTTCCTGTTAAAAACGAGGACTCAGGGTAAGCCAATAGTTAACACTGGAAGTTTGCCTTTGTAGGAGCGATGCTGCTAGCAGCAAAGAGGGAGGGAAGGCAGCATACGACGTCACCATTCTGAACCACCTGTGAATGAATGAACGAACAAATGATCCGCAGAGGAGACCATCAGTGCTGCCGCCTAGTGGACACACACGACCCCACCCCCGCGCTGTTCTCCCCATAAGTGGATCACACTGAACGCCCAGCAAGCTTGTAGGTCTACGGCCCATTTCCAGGAAGAACAGGGGAGAGAAGATCGTGCTGACAACACCACGGGGTGCAGCCAGCAAACCCCACATTGCGGAAACACGGCAGAATGTGTTTCTGGACAAAACAGCAAAAAAAAAAAAAAAGGGAAGAGGAAAATTTGTAGATGAAAATCAACTTCAGAGACCTATCCATTCAGATTCTGATTCCAATCAACAAAGTGAAAAAGAATTGGGGAGGTTACAAGAAACTGGAATACCAGCTGAAGGCTGGAAAATATTAAGGAATTAATATTGATTTTTTGGCTATTATAGATTTTTTCAACAATCGTTCTTTTAGAACACATTTGGAAATATTTATGTATTAAATAATATGATGTCTTGAATTTGCTTCAAAATACCCAGCGTGGGAGTGTGTGTAGGACGGCAGAGATGGCAAAAGATAGGCTGTGAGTTGGTGATTCTGAAGCTGGGAGATGGGTGCATGGTGTTGCGCCATTCTCTCCACCACTGTGCGTGAACGCTTCCAGAATAAAACGTTTATTTATTCTACCCCCAGATTTAAACGACCCCAGGGTCCCACACCACAGGATGGGTTGAATTATGGCACAGCTAATACATAAGGCAATACTATGCAGCTCTTAAAAATGATAGTCTCAAACAACATTTGCCCATGTAGAAAATATGCATGATCTCAGCTCCTGAATAATTCAGTGAATTCTATAACAGTAATTTATCCAGGAGTTATGATACATCAGGAATCTGAGAAGGCAAATAAATCACAAAGATGATAGAATACAAATTGGATGTAATTACTGTCTAGTAGGTTCTGGGAAAGCCTTAGGAAAAGGGGAGGGCGATGGGGAAGAGCTATAGAAAGCTGGGTCTTGTCACTCTGAAAAGCTTGTCATGGCAATGAAGCTGCCCTTTCTTCGTGGACATGTTGCTGGTGAGGGTAAGATATATGTCTGCGCAAATGATGTTGGCTCTGAAATTTATTCAGAAATGCAGATAGCCTAAAGCAGCCGGGGCAATCTTGAAAAGAAGTGGTGGGTGTCACCTCCAAGATTAGGTTATAAAAAGACTGCGGCTTTCATCTTGGGTTCTCTCTCTCCCACCCTCCTGGGAAGCTCACCCTGAGAGGCCACTGGCCAGGGTGTCAGGCAGCCCTGTGCCGAGGCCCACGGGGCGAGGGATCGAGGCTGCCAAACCGAAGGAGTGAGCGAGGGAGTGGGTGAGCCCAGCCAAGCCTTCCGATGACACTGCATCCCCGGCCACCAGCTGATGGTCAGCCCAGGTTACCTGAGACTGAGGGGCTTCCCCAGGCAGGGGACTTCCAGCACTGAATCTGGGAAAGTCCTGGGCGAACTGGGCTGGTTGGTCACCCTGACGACGGCTTGACAGCATCCTCAGGAGAGACCTTGAGCCAAGACACCAGCTGAGCTGTGCCCAAATCCCTGATGTTTGCTCTTTTTAGCTGCTGATTTGAGGTCACGCAGCAGGGGGCAATAGGTAACTGACACAGCACTTCACTAAAGGGGACATTAACACGGACGATGCACCTAGGACGGTGCCCAGCCTCCATGCCCGTCAGAGAAATGCAAATTAAAATTACACCCACCGAAACGGCTAAAACTGAAAAGATACAGAGTGTTCAGGGTTGGCGAGGAGGCCAAACGATATGAACTCGCACGCTGTTAGCAGGAATGCGAAATGGTCCACCTGCGCTGGAAAACTGGTCACGTCTACTCAAGCTCCGTGAACAGATCCCATGTCCTAGTAATTCTGCTCTTAGGTAAATTCCAAGAGAACATCCCATCTGTCCACAGAGGATGTGTGCAACAAAGTTCATGGCTGGGCAGAACCTCGGGGGTTCCTCCACTCCCTTCCCCCGGCCAACAAAGGGGATGTAACAGGGAGAGGCGGGACAGATGTAGGAGAGAGAGAATCGAGGAAGACAGTTCTCTGCCAGCAGCCGAGGCCCCAGGGGGCATGCTATCATTCTGCGTTTGCCCCAACGCTGACTGCACAAAATGAGAAACCACATCCGAGCTACTGATCAAGAGAGCCAGGGGCTTGGCTGGCCCCTCAGAGAAGGGATGAGAAGCTGCTGCTCTCCCAGGCCCCGTCCCTGCTGAGAACCGGCTTGTCTAAGTGGTTTCAACCCAGGGAAGCTTCTCTCCAAGCAAACCCTCAGGCTGAATCTGGGTATATCAAAGAGCAGGGTGGCTCTGGCTGTTTGAAGGCCCTGCCTCCACCGGCTGCGCCCACCCTGGGCAGACCCTGAGGCGGGCAAGTACCTGCCAGCCCCCGGGGCCGCGGCCTGGGGTCCCTCCCTCTCCCCACCCGCTCCCGGCTGGCCACCGCCCGCCCCGCCCCGCTTACCCAGCTTACCCAGCTTGGCCTGGGCTACACCAGCCCGTCGTAGAGGGACAGCGCCTGCACGATCGAGGGGTCTGCCTTGGACCCCTCCTGGAACTCCTGCAGCGTCAGCTTCCCGTCGGCGTTCTGCGCGGCAGAGAGAGGCAGCGTCAGGCAGGGGACAGTGAGCTCCCCAGGACAGGCGTCTCTGGCCCAGCCCCCGGCCCCAGGCCCCGGGCGGTCCCCAGAGAGCTCCCACAGTTAGGTGAGGAGCCAGGCGATGTGCGCCACCAGGTAAGAAGAGTCGGGCATCAGACAGGCTGGGCACGTCCCGGCGGGGGGGCGTGTGCATGCGACCCACCTCTGTGGGTCCACCTCCTCAAAAGGGGCCTGGAGGTGGCCACGTGGCCACCCCAGGGCACAGGGGTGAGCGCTCCATAAGCCCGAGCTGTGTACCGTGCTCAGTAAACAGGAGGCGCCTGCAACTCCACAGCTGCCCTTGTCACGGCTGTACTTCCTGACAGGTGCCCCTAAGCTGAGAGCCTCCCAGGCACTTCTAGAAGGGTCCTTAAACGGTTCCGGAGCAGCCTACCCCGACCCTGGAGACCTGGGGGGAGGCCGGCAGGGTTCATGCCAAGGGACATGAGTCGGTCTCTTGGGGGAGGGGGTGGTCTGGGCCGGAATCTCTCCCCTTGGGGCATCTCTCCAGGAGACCCCTGAGAGCGGAGAAAAGGCCTCGGAGACCACCCACCCCGCCTCGGTGGGAAGCATGATGAGGGGTCCCCCAGCACAGCAGGTCACCCTCCTGGCTCGCCCACCACATGCCCACATGTGCCGGGTGCACCTGCTGATCTCTGGGGACCCTCAGGCCCGCCTCAAGAAGGGGTGCTGCTCTTAGCCCCGTTGTACTGGCGAGGAAACTGAGGCTCCATCGTCTACCCAGGTCCCACAACCAAGGAAGCCCCCAGTCTGGCCCCAGGGCGGGCTAAGCTTCCCTGCCTAAGGGACCCATGAATCAGGGAATTCAAGGAGCGTGGGCCTGGGCGCTAAACCACCTGGAACGCCCTGTGGAAAAGCGGGCATTCCTCGCCCCCCACTCTGGACACAGCTTCTGACGGCTACCCAGGGACCAGTGCCGTCCGACCCACGTGGCTGCACCCCCTCAGCCAGGGCTGAGCTCCCCATTTAATTAAGGAAGTACCGGCCTCGGGCCCAACGCCTCCAGGGCCGGGCCGGTCTCCAGCCAGCACGTACCTGCAGTAGCTGTAATAAGCCCCGTGTCGCTGTCATTTGTATTCTTTTTATTTAAGGCCAGCCATGCTGGGTGTTCTTTCCGCCCTGATAGCAGAGTCCCATGTTTAAAAATGAATTACAAAAAAAAAAAAAAAGCCAAAAAACCACGTTCGATATATAGGATTTCTTAACCTTGGGTCTGTGGATGGAATGCAGCAGGTCTGTGACCTCGGATGGGAAAAATGAGGTGGTTCTTCTCACTAACCTCTAACTGAAATTTAGCTTGTCCTTCCACGAGGAACCTAGGGGATGGTCCCCACAGAGCCCGCGGTACCTGTGACCTTGTCAGCCGTGGAGGTCACGGGCCCTTTCATAACACATCCCGGCTGCCGCCCGCATCATGTACACGGTGAAAGCATGGGGTGGCTAAACCCAATGCTGCAGCTTATCCGTCATTTATTTGTAAGTGTTAAAATTTTTTTATTGATTGATTTTAGAGAGAGGAAGGAAGAGAGAGAGAGAGATCGATTTGTTGTTCCACTTATTGATGCATTCATTGGTTGATTCTTGTATGTCCCCCGATTGGGGATGGAACCTGTATCCTTGGTGTACGGGGATGGTGCTCTAACCCACTGAGCTACCTGGCCAGTGCTACAGCTTATTATTTAAAGTGTTCATAAAGAGGCCCCTATAGTACTACATCACAGATTCTTTATAAAAAATGTTGACCATACTATTCCAAAATAATGAGCTTCCTTTGTGACCCTATGGATTCATTTGATGTACTTAAAACCATTATTCTAACAAATTCATAGATTTTCCAGAATGCCAAAGGGGTCCATGGCAAAAAATAAAAATGATGAAGAATCGCCCCGGCTGGTGTTGCTCAGTGGATTGAGCACCGGCCTGTGAACTGAAAAGTCACCAGTTCAATTCCCAGTCAGGGCACATGCCTGGGTTGTGGGCCAGGTCCCCAGCTGAAGGCGTGTAAGAGACACCCAACTGATGTTTCTCTTGCATATCGATGTTTCTCTCCCTCCCTTCCCCTCTCACTGAAAATAAATAAATAAAATCTTTTTAAAAAAAGTGGTGATGAATCTCAGTTGATAAAAGAAAAAGCGGTGGGTGAATTTACTTGAAAGCCATGTTTGATGGGGCTGGTGGCCAATTAGACCAGTGAGCATCTCAAGAGGACGTGCCACCTGCCTGAGCCAGGCCCACAGGGGGTCAGCAGCCGCTGTGGGGACAGGTCCCGACTCCCCGTGTGCTGGGACCCAGGTCCTGGCCCCATCCCCAGCCAGGCCCAGCCTCCCCACGGGCTCACCTTGTCCATCATGGCGAAGATCCGGTCCACCCTCTTCTCGGGGGTGTTCTCCTCCTCCGGGAGCTCCACGGTGTTCCCCTGTGGGGACAGGCGCGGTGGGGGCTGGGCTCCGGGCACGCTGGGCTTTGGGGCTGGGCCAGATATTTGCCCCCCAGACCTGGGCCGCTTCCAGACGAGGACCGCCTCTCCCCGCCTCGCAGCACCTCCGTCATCTCTGCCACTCGGCTCTGGGGCGTCCCGCCCACACAGCCCCCACCTTCCTCCCAGGATGTGCATAGTGACCCCGGGCAGCAACCCTCGCCTGGCCAGCTCTTGCCCCACCCAGGACAGCGGCCGCACTGGGCGGTCCCTCCAGGCCAAGCCGAGTTACACAGCGGCTCCCCCGCCCCAGGTCCCTCCCAGGACCCAGTCCTCTCACCACCATCTGGTAAATGGCGTCCACAATATCCAGCATCTCGTTCCTGGTGATGTAGCCGTCGTTGTCCAAGTCATAGAGCTTGAAGGCCCCTGCGACCGACCAGCCAGGGCGGAGTCACCCCGGGCCCAGGGCAGCGGAGGTCTGCCACCCACCCTCTGCCCTCTGCACCTCGACACGCAGCCGGGACCCATGCTCCTTACTCATTCGGCCAATGAACGTGTACATTGGGACAGACGGGGACACACACACGTACCCTTTCAACTAGGACTACAAGAAAAGAAACTAAGAGTAAAAAGGAGGGGGCACCCTGGCCAGTGTGGCTCAGTGGGTTGGAGCACCGTTCCATAAACCGAACGGCTGCAGGTTCGATTCCTGGTCAGGACACATGCCTAGGTTGCATGTCTGGTCCCTGCTTGGTCATGTAAGAAAGGCAACCAATCCTTATTTCTCCCACATTAATGTTTCTCTCCCTCCTTTCCCCTTTCTCTAAAATCAGTGGGCATGTCCTCAGGGGAGGATTAAAAAATAATTATAAAAATTTAAACATTAAAAATTAAAAAAAGGAGGGGGCACTGGCGAGCTCGAGGCCTGAGGCTGGAGCTGGCAGGGGGGAGGATTTGGCCCCAGGGCGTCCTGGTACTGCCCCCTGCCCCTCCCCCCGCCCGCTCCCCCCGCCCCCCAGCCTCTGCTGCTTCTCAGCCCCTTCCCAGCCAGTCACATGGTGTCCCTCGGGCCACCTCAGAAAATAAAACCATATGCCCAGAGAACAGGGGAGCTTTCGCATGAATAACATCCTCTTTTATTCAAAGGAGAAGGAGAAGGAGAAGAAGGAGGAGAAGGAGGAGGAGGAAGAAGAGGAGAAAGAAACTGCGGGGTGTTCTGGCAGTTGACACAGCACAGGGCACAGGTCTCAGTGAGCTCTGGCCCGGCTGTTCTCATCTTGTCCCCAGCTTCCCTCCCGCCGCCACCCCGTCCCAGCGTGGGCCTGCCTGCGTGTTCTGCCCCCTGTCCCCTTCTCTCTCCCTCCTCCGCAAGGCCCCGCACAGGCCCTTGCGGCCCGGAACCCTCTCCCCGCCCCCTCCAGGCCCGCTCAGCTCTGACTCACTGCCGGGTCAGCTCTCACCTCCCTCTTCCTGTCTTGGTTTTATGGGGCTTAAGAAAAAATCATGTCCCCACACTAGACTGCCAGCCGAGGGAGCAGGTGCCTGCTTGTCTGACCCTGGGACCCCTGGCCTCCCGCCCACACGGGCCTGGGGCCCTGCCTGGTTGGGATCTGCTGGGTGAACGAGTGAATCAGAGAATGAATCAGGTGGACCCTCAGAGCAGCGGCCTCCTCAGCGGGCCCAGCGCAGGACCTGGGTCTTTATCCCCAGGCGGCACGGCCCGCAGTCCCATGTCTGCACCTGCCCGGGGGTCCCCTAGGCCCATGCCCCACTTGCCATCCCGCCTACGTAAGCCATGTTCCTGCCGCAGGCCACCTGCGGGAACCGTCCTCTGACCTGAAAAGGCAGAACGTCTGGCCACTCTCTCAGCCCTGGACAGATGGCCTGGCCCAGCTCTCCGGCCTCCCCCCGGCCTAGGACCGCCCAGCAGCTGCCCAATAAGAGCCCCGGGGACGGACTTACACCGCAGCTTCTCATCCAGCGTTCCCCTTGAGGTCACCGACAGTGCCTGGATGAACTCAGAGAACTCGATCCGCCCGTCCTGGCAAGAGGGGGGGGCAGGGTGGCCCCTGTCAGCCGGGCCACCTGGTCAGGCCAGACCTTGGCAGGTGGTGGCGGGCAGCAGCAGGGACCAGATACGGTGGCAGACAGACACCCACATTGGGGTGGAGGTGGGGAGAAGGGATGAGGGACAGTACCAGGAAGGGGGAGGGGCCAGGAGTAGGATTAGACATGGGACAGGTCGGGCAGGAGGGACAGGGAGAAGAGGGGACGCTAAAGGGAGAGCCCAAAGCCACGTCTCATGAGAAAGCCAGGGAGCCACCAACACACGCACTGTCTCTGGGCAAGAGCTGCCTGGAAGCCCCCTTCCCCAACCTGGAACCACAGGCTCGGAGGCTCTCAAACGGGACAGGGCTCTGGACAGTTTCATTCTGCCTATTTGTTTCACAAATGAGGAAACTGAGGCCCAGGGAGGGCAGAGCCTTCCCCACGGCCAGACAGTGTGACTGTCAGCTGGGAGTCACCTGGGGAGGAGGCCAGGGCACGACAGAGCAGAAGCAACCCTCGTGCCCAAGAGCAGGGAGTGTGGAAACAAGCCACAGTGAATCCACCGTGAACACACAGGAGCCAGAAAAATGCTGGCGAGGGACAGAGTCCAGAGGACTGTGGACACCTCAAAAGTGGACATGCCAACGGCCGGCGTGGCTGTGGCCACAAGGGGACACGCTGCAACACAGGTCAGCCTTGGAAACGTGAATGCTCAGGGAGAGACGCCAGGCCCAACAGACCCCATACTGTCTCCTTCTCAGGGCCTCAGTTTTCTCATCTGTAAAACGGGGGTATTAAAAGGCCGTACCCCACAGGCTGTAAGTCCTACTAAAAATAATCCACAGAAAGGGCTCAGCACACGGTGAATGTTCAGTAAATGTCTGTCCTCATCGTACATCCTGTTACTACTGTCCCTGGAGGCGTCTGCATTTGGTGCTGGCAAGATCGAGGGACACATATGTGCATCTGTGAGCGTGCATGTTGGTGCAGTGCACCTGCGCGTGTGTTTGTGTGTCTGTGTGTCTGTGTGTGTGCGCGCGTGGCTGAGTGTGTGCCCCTGTGTGCTCCTCCCCCCACAGGGAACATCAGCAGGAGCAGCGGGTGCGCAGACGCTGTGGGGTCCGCGGGAGGGGGCAGGCTGCCGTGGGAGCGAGGGACTCGGCCGGCCAGTCCCCATCCGCCCCTGCTCACCTTGTTTTCGTCAAAGACGTTGAAAACAAACGTGGCGAATTTGGTGGGGTCTCCAAACGGGAAGAACTGCTTGTAGATCTTCTGGAAGCCGGCCGCATCCAGCTGCCCGCTGGGGCAGTCCTTGATGAAGCCTTTGTACCTGAGGCAGCAGACCAGGCGGGTAAGGGTGAGAGATGCCCACCTCACCCACCTGCCAGGAGCTCCTGCCTGGCACCCCGACGCCTGTGGGTCCCTGTCCAAGGAGACAGTGACACACGGGGTCCTGGGCACAGACCCGGACGTCACAGGCCTGGGCTCATCCCATCTCTGCCTCTCGCTAGCTGTGCGACCAAAGACAGGTGGCTGTACCTCTCTGAGCCTTATTTGTACAGGGAGTAAGAGTCATGTGAAAATTAACCCAGATAGTGTGCACAGAGCAGGTGGCCCCTCAGCCCGTGCTCCACAGAGGGGGCTAAAAGCTAACTCACCCCAACAATGTCCCCGAAGCCACACTCTTGCACAAAACTATTCCGCCCCCCACCCTGCACTTTCTCCACTGAGCCCCTCCTGGCCCCACAGAACTGGGCGGCTGGAGACACTGGTAGAGCCAGTGGGCAGAGCCACCAGACGGAGCGGGCAGCTGGTCCTACCACGTGCCTGCACCCCAGTACACGCCCCACCCCCAGCCTCTGTTCCCGAGAACCATGTAACTGACGCAGGAGCAGCAGTGTGAGCGTGGAGGGAACGTGGCTTGTTCCAGGCGACTTGTCCACCGTGTGTTCCCAGTGCTGAGCACAGAACGCTCCAGACACCTGGCAGACGGAAGCATGGCTTGGCAGCCCAAATCCCAGCTCTGCCATCTGCAAGCTGCCGACCTCGGGCCAGCATCCTCACCCCTCTGAGCCTCGGTCTCCTCATCCATAAAGAGGGCCAGTTCTCACACCCCTTCTGCCGGAACCAGGATGGTGCCTGTGGCACACTTGGCACAAAGGACAGTCAACGGCAGGATTGTTTGCGTTCCGCACTTAAGGGACGCACAGTCCTCTGAGGAGGATCCCCAGCGCAAAGGGAAGCCAGAGGCAGGGAGCGGCTGTCGGCGGCTGTGGCCATTACTGCTCGGGCAGCTCTGGGCTGGCAGCCTGGCAAGCCTCCGTCTCCGGGAAGAACGACCCACGGCTGAGAGCCAGGCGCTACCATGGGGCCCCTTGTGAGGATGGGGAAACGGAGGCTCCGAGAGGGCAGACATCAGTCCTGCAGCCCAGGCTGGAGCTGAGTGGGGGTCAAAGGTGAAGAGCCAGATGCTCAGAGACACCAGATCGCTGAAGACCTTCACACCTGTCCCACCCTTCTCTGCTGTCACCAAGACCCGTACGGAGGTTTCTCTCTCCCCTCTCCCGTGCCAGGAAGGGGTTCTGGGAGGATTGTGCTGGAAGTTGCTGGTGGCACCATAACTGGGTCCACAGATGGAGGGAGATGTGGAGAAGTCAGTTTCCCTACCTGTTGGAGAACAACTGAGGGGCCTGGGGTGGGCGCTGGTCACACAAGCCAACCGCTCCCACATCCCACACCCAGCCGCACTTTCTAGAACCTGCCGTGCGATGGCCAGCCGCCAGACCCTTGTGCCTGTGGGCCGTCCTGCCTGCAGAACGCGTCTTCCTCCTCTTCATTGGGCTCATCCACTTCCCCGCTGTGTCCCAGCTTAGATGTCCCTTCCCCAGCAAGTCACCCCAGGCCGCCCAGAGCCCACGTGGCTCCTCCACTCCCACACTGCCCGTGTGCCCCGGCAGGGTACGGACCATGCCTCCAGGCTGTGCCCCGACCTGGACGCACGCTCTCAGATGCAGTGGTGCCCCAACGCCTGGGTTGGGGTCTGGCACATAATGGAGACTTAGTAAGTGTCCAGTGAGATAAACAAATGGAATGGATGAATGAGTGAACAGACAAACTGCCAACCAGAGAAAGCAAGAGCCCAAATGGGCTGCACCTTCTTCCTGAGCCCCAGGGTCCCCGGCCAGAACAGAGAGCTCCCTGCAGACGGTTAGAGACCCCTCCATGGATTGATGGGGAAGTGGGGGCCCAGAGAGGGGGACAGCCTGGCCCAAAGCCACAGAGCATGTCAGCAGCAGAAACAGGGCTCAGACCCAAGGCTCCTGCCTCCCGGGTTCCCACTCGCCTGCCGCTCTGGGAGCCGGGCCGCACCATCCGGGCGCCAGCACAGGGGTGAAGCGCCTGCTGCCCCGACATGGCACAACCCCGCTGCTCGTCATCAGAAGGCGGGGGATACCCTGCCACGCTGGAACAGAGAGGCGGGTGGTCTGAGCTGTCCCAGACGCGAGCCCCAACGCGCCCCGCCAGTCATCACAGCTCCGAGGCCAGCTTCCCACACCCTGGAGGTCCAATCTGAGGTGCAGCCCATCCCCCATCCGCTGGCCAAGTCAGGCCACCCCGCACCAGGCACACCCCCAACTGTGGGCGCCCGAGAGAGCTGCTGCCTCGTAATGAAGCTCATGCCCAGAAATTTCGCCCCCAGCCGGGCCGGGCCTCCGGTTCTGACAGGCCCGGGCCTCCTCCCTCCCCCCGCCGGCCCCTCCCGCTCTCCCTCAGACCTGGTGCCGCCAGGAATCCTGCTCCTCTGCCCGGCACCCAGGGGGCGCGGGGCCTGTGCCCCTGATCCTGTCCTGTCTCGTGTCCCTCCGTCCCAGCGGCCCCAGCGCCCAGCACTGGCCTGGCCCATGGTAGGTGCTCAGCAAAGATTTACTGAACAAACGAACTGGCAAACGAATGACTGAGTGAACGAATGAATGAACAAATGAACGGCAGTGAATGAATGGATGAGTGAGTGAGCACTCGCCATGACGCACAGTTCTAGTTCCTGCTCCGTGTCTTTTTCTCTGAGGACCCCAGGGAAGCCCCGGCGCTGCTGGGGGCCTTGGTCCCCCAAAGGCTCGGCCTTTCTGGAACTCAGGAGGTGGCCCAAGCTGGTCTCGGACCCAACACCAGCCCCCCTTCTCCAAGCCTGCAGCCTCCTTCCCCTGCCGGACACAGACAGCCACACCAGCAGCCCCGAGCTGGGGCTGCTGAGAGCAGGCTGCGTGGCGCCCAGCGTGAGGCCTGGCAAGAGGCGACCGCCCAGCGGGTGCTGGCCCAGGTGGCACGCTGCTGTGACCGGGCCTGGGCGCTCCCGGGGCACCTGGGCCCTGACCAGCCCTGAGCCCGAGTTCTAGTCCCAGCTCTGCTTCTGCTTCCTGCGTGGCCCGGGGACAAATCATGGAATCACCGAAGAGCCTGGGCTCGGTTCCTCTCCTTTTAGCAGCTACTAAAAGGCGGCACAAAACAAGACAGCCCTGACTCATGGTGGGGACACGGGGCCCCGGGGGCCAGTGCGGACCTCCCCGAGCAGGGTACAGGGGAGTGGAGATGCCAAGGCCCGGGGACAGAGGGAGCAGCAGAGGGAACAGCCAGGCAGGAGGCTCCCTGGTTGCAATGAGCTCAGCAGGGACAAGGACACCCCTGTGGCTGCTGTCCAGGGAGGGGGCAGAGGGAGCAAGCACGGAACTAGGGAGCCGTGAGAGCCAGGCCAGGGGTTGGGCTTTCCTGTAAGTGCCGTGGAAGCCGCAAATAGACTTTAAGCAAGAGAGAGAGAGAAAAAAAAAAGAAAGAAAAACCACAGAATGAAATGAAAGCCACTTCCCTGGCTGGACCTACCTGGAAACTTTGTGGGTGAGACAGGAGAATTCTGTCCACGGCATGGCCCTCCCTCCTGTTTCCCCAGACCCAACCCCAGAGACTTTGGTCCTAAACTCTTTGCCGCTCTGATAGGCGGGGCTCAGGAACCCTGAGTTTTCCCAAGAGAGGGCAGGCATCGCGCATTCCCCAGCTACAGGGGCCTTGAGACCCACTGAGTGTGCAAAGGGGCACTGGCTGGAGCCTCGCGAGAAAGGGTCCCCTGAAAATGGGCCAGCAATCGGGAGGCAGGGGCCGTTCCATTTGCCTCCTGTGCAAAGGACGAGGGGACAGTGGGCTGCACGGATCTGGCCTCTGATCCAAAGGGCTCGTGAGACAGTCCCGGAGAACCTGTGAGGCAGGCCAACGGAAGGGTAACAAGAGGGCCCATTCTGGAGGCCAGCAGCAACTGCAGCGGCTGTCCCGAGCGCGGCAGCAGACCGATCCAGAGCGCTGTACTCTGCGATCCGTTACCCACGTCTGCGCGGGCCCAGGCAAGGAGGGTGGCGGCATGAGCTCCATGGTTCAACCGTCCCTGGTCCAAAGACCCCCCTGGGATGCGGCCTTTCTAGAATAAACAGTGAGGTGGGCGGTGGGCTGACCCAGAAGGGCCAGAGGAATGCTTTGGTTCAGCTCCCTCCTAGCCTTGAAGACACCACCAAAATGAGCCCAGGGACACTTATGTGATGTCCATGGAACTTTCTGGCAAATTAAAGATCACTTTTTAATAAGCTCTTTAGAGAGAGTTTCCCTGCAGCAGGACAGGGTGTCACAAGGCCTAGGTCCCAGTGTTATTTTGGGAGCCCTAACGACGGCCCCCCACAGGCCCACCCCCTTGCCCTCCCAGCCGGTCCCCAAACACGCTGAGCCTGCGCCCGCCGCTGAGCCTCCGGGCCTCAGCTTCCCCATCCGCATCATGAGGAGGGGGCCCCCAATCTCAGGGCTGCTCCGCGGGTTGTGCTGCTGCTGCTACCAGTATTATTATTGCTGCTGTTTCAACAACACCAACGAAGAGATGATTACCAGGCTCAGTTCTGAACATATTCTATAAATCAACTCATTTATTCTTCACGATATTCCACTACAGTTTGACTATTGTTACCTTCGCTTTCCAGATGGGGAAACTGAGGCACTGAGAAGTTCAGTAGCCTGTCCGCGGCCACTCAGCCAGGATGTGGGACGCTAGGGATCACGCCTGGCACCCTGACTCTGGAGCCCACCTGGCCACTTTGCCTCCTGCCTGTCCGGGGGGAGGCCCAGGTGTGAGCAGGGCAGAATGCAGGAGCTCAGGTGGGTCCTGTATCTCTGGGGACTCAGAGGCCTCGCCTATGAAGTGCCTTGAGGGGGCAGGTGGCCGTGAGGACGCAACGAGTGAGGACACGTCTCCAGGCCTCGGTTCCCCACCTGAATGGTGGACGGAAGACCGTTGGCGATGGCTGTCATGTCTCGGGCACTGTGTTGTGACCTGGGTAGGAAGTGACTCCCCAACGCGTCCTCATTCCTGTCATACGCGTAGGGAAACTGAGGCTCCAGATTCAGGTCATCCACGGTCCCTCGCATGGGAAGGGCACAGCCAGGGCTCTGGAGCTCATCCCTGAACCAGCAAACTTTGCTCGAAGGTCTGCACGTGCAGCGAGCTCACCTCCTCGCTCCCCTCACCATGCCCCCAGCTCGGTTCACCCTGGCTGCTCCTCACCCCACAGTGACAGACAGCGCGCCGTCTCCTCGCCCCGCCCGGGCAGGCATCACTAATCCATTACAGACTCAATCCCTCACGGCTACGCTTTGCATCTGCACCAGGACACACAGCCTCAGTAACACCCAGGCAGCCGCGGAGGACTGATTAGAGCTGGCATCCGAGAGGGAGTCTACTTGCCATCCTTGACCCAGTCTAATCGATCGCATTATGGAGGGACAGCCGAAGCCCAGAAAGGGGAAGGGACTTCTTAAGGCCACAGGACGATGTAGTGACAAAGCCGGGCCTGGGAACCCTATATCCTTGTTTCTGGTCCAAACCCCACCCCTCTTTGGTGAGCAGGGCCTGAATTAACAACCTTCAGGGCCTGGTGATCCTTACAGATGTCACACAAGACAAGGAGGTATCAACCCCCCCCCCCCCCCCCCCCCAGCTTATTTCAATCTCTGTCAGCCCGTCCTCGGGAACAGAGGCTGCCTGGACTGGTTTGTGGGTGGGCCGTGCTCAGAGGCCACTCCCCGTGCCCCTGCCCTGGGCAGCAGGGCTTCTGAACCACCAGCCCAAAGCCCCCACCCCCGACCCACACCGCACCGGGGGAAGAGCATCTACTCACCACTGCTGGACTTCCTTCTCCGTAACTGCAAGAGAAAACAGAAAAGTAGCCTTTCAGCTCAGGGAGGTGTCCCAGGGGATGGGCAGACACCGGGCGCCCGCTCCCTGTGCTCCCACCCCACCCTGTGGCCGGCCCGCCCGCCCGCCTGTGTCCGGGCACCAGTGGCTCTGAGCAGTCCCAGTCAGGAGCTCAGTGTCGGGACACCCGAGCAGGGGACAGCGCTGGCCCGCCCCCTCCCAACACCCACTGTGCTGCCAGCAGGGCGCCCAGAACAGCCTCCCACGAGCAGCGCTGGCTTCTCCAGGCCCCCTCCTGCCCTCCTGGGTGAACAGTTAGCATACACTCTTCCCATCTCTCAGCCCCGGGCACGGCACAGTCAGACAAGGGGCTGGCTTCCCAGGCACCTGGTGGTCCCGCCTGCACATGGGGGGCCGGCGAAAGGCCGAGCCCCCCCTCCCCGGGCCCCGCAGCGCCCAGCATCCCCTGCCTCGGCCTGTCCCTCCGCCCCTCGCAGGAGCCAGTCCTGAGTTCTCTCACAAGCAGGGGGAGAACGGAGACGTGAACCAGAAGCTGGAAGGAGCCAAATAAAATGGCTAGACCTCCAGCCAGGCCCAAAGAGTCATTCTTAACCGAACCACGAAACGAACAGAAATGTTTTGTTTTGTTTTTTAATTACTGAATTGGTTCAAGATGGAACAAAGCCAATGTCCTCTCTAAACCCCTTCCCAGGCCACGCTCACTTTCTGCAAGGGTAACCTCAGGAGAGCACCTCCGGCTCCTGTGCCTCAGTTTCCTCGTTTGGAAAGTGGGAATAAGAGTGACAGTACCTGCCACAGACGCTGTCCCGAGAATTCAATTAAAACAGGTGTGAGAGCTCCTGAAACCCAGCACCCAGCCTGGCACCTGCGCCTGCTCCACACAGGCTTGAGGAACGAGTGTATGAATGAATGAATGAACCCACTGGTGAATGAATGAACAAATGAATGAATGCATGAGCAAATGAGTGGACAAATGAATGCATGAAGGAATGAATGCATGAAGGAGTGAACACATGGACGAATGTATAAATGAACAAAAGAACACATGAACAAATGAATGAATGTGTGAGTACATGAATGAACGTATAAATGAACAAATGAATGAGTGTGTGAGTGAATGAATAAATGCACGACAAACAAATGGGTGGAAAGGTAGGTGTTAGGTGACGGTCCGGTGAGTAAAGAAGCTCTGGGGAGGGAGAAAGAGGCTTCAGGGGGTGTCCCTGCACTGTCTGTGCCTGATCAGACTTGAGGCCGCTTTTCAAAAACGGCTAAAAGCCAGCTTTTAACAGGTGCCAAGGACCAAGCGCCCACCGCGAGCCAGATCTGTGCCTGGGCGCCCGGGGCCTCCGAACTTTGGCTCAGCGGCCCTGACAGCTGCTCTGAGGGATGACGGCATTACTCTGTCCTGGCTCCAAATGGGGAAACTGAGGCACAAAGGGGTCAGCACATGAAGTGGTACGGAGAGGGTCTGAACTCAGCCGCCTGACCCTCGGCCTGGAAGCCTCTGCCAGGCCGCTCCGCATCAGCACCCCCCTCCCTCAAGCCCGGTCAGACGGGGAGGGGGCGGGGGGGAGACCTGCCCACCAGTAGGCGGCTGACAAAAGGAGAGCCAGGCACCGATGGGAGATGTGGGCTCCCAGAAGCGGCCAGGCCTGGGGTAAAAATGTGCAATTTTCCAAGACGGTTTGGACAGAGGGTAGGGGCTGGGAAGGGGGTCCGGCATGCGGCACAGAGGGAGGGCATCCCTGGTCTAACAGGGTTGGGCTGCCCTGGACCTGCCACCTGCACCTGGCAGTGACGGGCAGCAGGGGCTGAGGGGCTGGGGCTCAAAGACCGAACCTGGAGACCAAGACCACCCTTCGCAGCACAGCCAGGAGCTCAGGGACGTGGACTACAGAGCCGGACCGGACCACCCGGGCTCAGATCCCGCTCCACAGCTCACGAGCTGTGTGCCCCAGGCAAAGTTCGTCCCCTCGCCCTCTCTGAGCCTCAGTTTCCTGATCCGTCGAGCCCGCTTACTGTGAAGAGTCAAGTACTCGGTGCTCTTCACCTGCACAAAAATCCCGTCGGTGGGTACGATCCTGTTTCCCCGATAAGGATGCTGAGGTTCAGATGGGTCAGCTAATTCGCCTACAGTCGCCCCAGGTCACCTGCCAGGAAATGGCAGGGCCAGGACTGTGCCTCCAGGGCCCAGCAGGGATTGCCAATTAAGGTCCCACCCTCCCCCCATCTTGAGTCATTCAGTGATTTCCGGGACCTTGTGTGACCTTGGTATCATGTGACATAAACAGCAGGAGCTGGGTGACCAGAGCTTGGGTGGCGGGGCCACACAGGGCCAGAGAAGGCGTCCAGGAATCTCCCAGCCCACAGTGCTCACCCTTCCCTGACTCCCAAACAGCCCCCAGCAGCCTGCCCCCGGGGCCTGCCAGCCTCCAGCCTCCCCAGTGCCCCGGGGAAGCAGGAGCCGTGGGAGGCAAGCGGGGGAGGGAGTATGGTTGGCTACCCCTCCCGCATTAGACCAGTCCCCAGTACAGAACACAGGGCGAATGGCAGACGGCCAACCTCCAGGGGACGTGACCTGGGCTGAGGGATACAAGCCCCACCTGAGGCTGTAAGCAGCTAATTAACCTTTGGGAAACAGATGAGTCTGTCTGGTGTCCCGGCACCAAGCCAAGGCCTGCTGCCCTCCCCAGCTTCCCTGCCTGGAGTCTGGGAGAGTCTCGGGAGGGGGCAGGGGGCAGGCAGCGGGCAGCACCCAAGGGCCTGGCCACCCGCCCCGCCTCCACCAGAGTCAGACGGGCCTGCGTCCAGATCCCAGCCTCCCACTTGCCTGCTCCCATCCCAACCTGGAGTTGAACAGCCTCCCTCATTGTTTCTTTAGGCGAGGAAGGAAGTGAGCAGGGCGGCCGCCGGGGGAAGGACCCAAGGCCACGGCCAGAAGGAGGCGCTGCAGGACCTCCACCCGGCTCGGCCCCACGTGGAGACCTGCGTTCTCACCACCCAGTTGGGTTTCTAGCCATTCCCACTACACCTTCTGGACCCTTCCCTGCCCTCCTGTCCGATCATTCACTCAGATGTTTCTTTTCACTCACCTGCCTGATCTAGCTTCAGTCTAAGCAATAACATCTGTAAAATTACCAGTGACATGTGCTAGTCGTATCTTTTCCAAACACAATAAAGACAAACTATTAAAAGAAGCCTGTCTTTGATCAAACCTGGCCTCCGCATCATAAATCGCCCGGATGTGTGCCCCCCCCCCACCCCCCGTGTGACGCGGCGGAAGGATGTTATCCACGGAGTGCTCCTGCCAAAAAGATTCAACCTGAGCCTATTCACGAGGATGCAATCGCCCAAATCCAGGCTCTTCTACAGATAGGTGGCCAGGACACTTCAGTAAGTCAGCGCCCTGAAAGGTAAAACAAGGCAGGGGACTGTTCCAGAAAGAGGCTAAAGAGCCACGGCACCGAAAGCAGCTTGCAAGGTCTGGACTGGGCCCGGGATCTGGAATTAAACCAGCTGCAGGGATCTTGCTGGGACAGTGTTGTGGCGGGGGGGCGGTTAGTGCACCACACAATGAGGGGGCCGTTAGGCATCCTGACAGGACTCACGGTTGATTTTCTCAGGAGTGAGAACACCAGGCAAGTGGTGTGAGAAAATGTCCTATTTCCTTGGAGATGTGCCCTGAAGTATTGAGGGGGGGCGGGTCAGGACGCCTGCTGTTTCTTGTGACAGGTGCAGAAATACACAAGCGAATATTTAGAAAGAGGAAGCAAATGTGTGGAAAATTTGTTGACAGCTGGAAAGTCCGCAGATGCTCCCTGATTGGGGTGGGGTTGCATCCCAATAAGCCCATTGTAAGCTGAAGATATTCCAAGTTGAAAATGCGTATAACGCTACGCGGTGGGGTGCCGGCCGTTCGCCCTCGCGGCCACGTGGCTGACCGGAGCCGCCGCGTGCGCGCGGCCCAGCATCACCGGAGACCCTCGCCTCGAGTAGCGCCAGCCCAGCAAAAGAGCAAAATTCCAACCGTGAAGTCCAGCCTCTACTGAATGGGCATCGCTTCCCCGCCGTTGGTGAAAACTCAGAAGTCACACCATCTGAAGCTGGGGACTGTCTGTTGTTGAAGGACACACAGGTGCTCGCTGCACTATTATTTCAATGTTTCTCTTGATTTTTCAAAACAAAAAGCTGGGAGGAAACGTGCGTTCTCATCAGCCCACCCCCTGTGCATCCCCATCCCCCCGGGCCAGAAGGGCCGGGGTCCTGTCCCCTGAGCCGCTCCGACCACCACAGGCACTGAGGAAGGAGGGACCCAGGGGACAATTTTGGGGTCCCTCTGCCTCTACACTCTGTGCAGGTAACCAGAGTGACATTCGGAGGCTCAGGCTCCCCCGCTGGGCCTCACCCCCACCCCGCCCCACCCTGGGGCCGCCATCCAACGTTAACAGGCAGCCTTTACCCTGGGTGGGGCCCCACTCAGGGCGCAGAAGTCAGAGCTGAGGGCTGGGCAGGAGGGACGGTCACCCACCCCAGGTCCCCCACCCACGTCCCCCGCCCACGCCTAACCCCATGACCCCTTCCAGCTCCTCCCACCGGCCCCGCCTCCAGGCCTTTGCACCCACTGTTTCCACTGCCCCTGCACAGCCTTCTAATGCCAGCCGGGACGTCCCTTTTCCAGGGAACCGTCCTCGCCCGAGCCAGGCCCCTCTGAAGCCCCCTCACATCTGGGAATCGGCGCCTTATAAGGAGTCTGTCTTCCCACAGGCTCCACAGCAGAGCGTCAGACAGGGCGCTACCCAGGCCAAGACGGGGAGGGGACAGCGGTAAAATACAGTGGCCCACAGAAAGGGCTCCGGGGACCGCCCAGCCAGCGCTCCCGGCCAGGGCTGACCGTGAGACCCTCATCTCCGAGGCCTGGCTTCTCACCTGAAAATGGGACAGGCCACCTCCGTATTACAGGAGGACGGGGCACATAGAGTGCTAGGCACAACACCTGGCACCCAGTAGCTCCTCATTAGAAGCACTCCCCCCGATCTTCCCAGCTGGACGCTAAGCCCCCAGAGGCCAAGTCACTCCTCCTGGCACGTCCTAGCATCACCCTCGGAGCCCGGCCAGTGTCCTGCACGCGGAGGCGGGGATAAACCCCGGCTGACACCCCCGTGGTCACCAAGCTACTTGGTCAGGTTTGGAACACATCCTAAAACCTGTTTCTTGCAACACAACTACTCTCACAATCACAGTGAGAGTAAATCTTACTCGTAAATCTGGCCGATTTAAAAAATAAGCTGCTTTGCCCTGGCTGGGGAGCTCAGTTGGTTAGAGCATCATCCTGATACACCAAGGCTGTGGGCTGTATCCCCAGTCAGGGCACGTACAAGAATCAACCAAGGAACGCATACATAAGTGAAACAACAAATCAGTGTTTCTCTCTCTCTCTCTCTCTCTTTCTCTCTTTCTCTCTCAAATCAATAAATAAATTTTTTAAAAAAGAAAAAGAAAGCCAGCTTTAAGAGGGCACCAAGTTTCTTTGAAAAATAATTTTTACAAATTTTCAATAAAAATAATTAAAATAATAATAAAAAACGAGCTGCCTTCCTCTAGCCCACTCCTGCCTCCGGGCCAGGGGGCCAAGCTCCTTAGGAAGTCAGGATTCCAGCCAGGTGTCGGCCATCCGCAAGGGGGCCGGCCTTGCTCCACGTGGCTGGGCATCCTGTCCTGGCTGTTTATAGGCTGGGTTACTCCAAACAAGTTACTTAACGCCTCAGAGCCTCAGAGTCCTCATCTGAAGGATGGGGCACGAAACCCCTCCCTAGCAGAGCCCCAGGGTGGGTTCCTGGAGAGGCAGAGACCATTCCCAGCTCGGAGCGGCACAGAGCCCGAAGGAGCGAGGGGCCGGACACCCACGCCACCCCGCCCCGCCACGGACCTGGGGAACCCGGGGTGCAGAGCGGGAGGCGCAGCCCCTGCCTGCGGCCAGCCCGCGTCCCCGTGCCCACCCCGGAGCTGCTTCTGAGGCCGACCCCGACTCCTCCTCCTTCCACGCAGCTCTTGTCTATCAGGAACGAACAGGCAAGCCGCTCCCTGGAGCCCAGAATAAATGTTAAGTCTGACTTTGATTTCCCTAAAGCAAAATACCTCTCTCCCGACTGAAGCTCAGCGCAAACACAGTGGGAACAGGGAGCGAGGCCGGCAGCCTCCCCAAAGGGGCCGGTAGCAGCGCTGGGGGGCGGGGGGGGACACAGGGCAGACTCCAAGCACTTTCTGGCCTCTTCAGCCACCCAGGCCCTATTTCCATCTCTAGGGACAAAGGCTATACGGAGCGTCGAGTGTCGTCACATGCCCCCCAAACCCCCATCACAGCTACAGGTTAGCAAGGGGGACTCGAATTCGATTAAGACAACAAGAGAAGGTAATGGTCATTTGTTCCTGGCCACCGACAACCCCTTGTCGCTAACTCCCTTAGTCTGGACGCTTTGACCACTGACCGTCCCCCTTCCAGAAGGGCTGCGCCCCTTGGACAGCTCCTCCCCAAGCCTCGGGCTTCTTTGCTCAGCCCCCAATACTGGTCCCCAAGTCTCTCTATGTGCTCGCGGGGCGCTGCAGGGCCCCCTGGCACCCACCGCCCCAGGGTTCCTCTCCAGCTGGGCCCCCTGCCAGCTCGGCCCCTGCCTACGCCCCTGTCAGATGGCCCAGGCTTCCCCCACTCCACGGGGCCCAAAGGGATGCCCTCCCCAGATCAGACCTCCCCTCCTGGGTCCCCATCCCGTGAACACCCCTCTTCCCGCCCCACCCGACAGTCCCACCGGCCTGGCTGCCGGGAAAACACGGAGACACCCCTCTGCCCAGGGCCCCGCAGTCCCCGACAGCGACCACGCCCCAGCCTCCCATCTGTCCCCCGACCAGCAGCACCAACATCCCTGGTTCAGTTCATGTCCTTGTCCTCTTAACAAGTCTCTAAGGAGGTGGGGGACCTGTGGCGGGCGAGGACGCACCCTCCCGCCCCACACTGCCTGCCCTTCCTCCCTCCCTCCCAGAGACAGTTGCCCCCCCACCGAGGGGGCACAGCATGGTGGTCTCATGGGTCCTGGATCCCCAGGTCTGCCATTCCCTTGCTGCGTCACCTGTCGCTTCCCCTGCCCTGGCCTCAGTTTCTCTGTGAAAGAGGAAGTGGCGCGTCCCCCCACTCACAGTAGACAGGACCTGGCTGTGCTCACTGGGAGGGGCCGCACACAGGAGGAGGGGGGACGATAAGAAAGAGAATCAAGCGTCTGTGGGGGGGGGGCTCCCACTTGCCTGGTCCTGCCACACCCAGGAGCTGTCCAAGCCTCCAGGTGCCACAAGCTCCCCTGCCTCAGATCACCCCACCTCCCCCAGCTGTGGCAGAGCCCGCATCCCAGCCCTGGAGGCCAGACCGCACACTGGGGCCGGGGCCGGGGCCGGCAGGCCGGGGTTCCGGCTTCCCACACTGGCCACGCCGCTTCCCACGGTCTCCAGACGCCCCAGCCCCCGCACCCCAATACCATCCTGCAGGCGGCAAGTCAAGGACCAGGAGCCCCACAGTCCCTGTGCCCAGGGAGCCGCCCGTGGACACCCACGAGGGGCGCTGTGGACACAGGAGGGCGTGCGTGCGCTGAGGCAAACAACCCAGGCAGCTCCCAGATGCACTAGCACTGGCTGACCTTGGACGGGGCCTCAGGCTCAGGGGTGACACGGAGCCCTCCCGCAGAGCTGCCAAGATCAGACGTAACGCACACACGTGCACAGGCCTTAGGACCAAGGTCGCCGCAGCTGTGATTAGTATTCGACGCCTCTGCCAGGGCGGGGAGGGAGACTGGCAGCCCTCCCCCTGCCCCACTCCTGCTTTCCATAAATGCCCAGCTGCAGGGTAGCAGGGCCCCAGGGCCAGCCTGAGCTTCAGCAGAAGGAGGCCTGGCCACCTGCCTAGAACGGCCTAGAACTCCCGGGCACTCAGGGCTGAGCTACTCCCTCCTGGCTCCAGGCCCATTCTCCCCACCATGGGGTGGGGGGCAGCAGCCCAGCCCAACAGACCGTTCGCCCCCGGACTGGCAGGAAAGCAGGGCAGGCCCTGCCTGCTTCGCACATACTGCCCGCTCCCTGCAGGCGGGACCTGAGGACCTCAGACTGCCATCCACAGGCCAACCACATGCCACCCGGGAGATGCTGTGTGGCTGCTGGCCCAGCAACAAGCCCTCCATGCACAGAGCTGCACAGAGCCTCACAGAGCACGGGGGTCACAGCTGGGGCCCAGGCTGGGCCAGCTGAGTCTCCCAGCCCCTGGGGCCTGCTCCTTGCCACCCTGAGCTCAGGCCCGGCTGAGCTGCGTGTAGTCTCAGAAGCCAGGCCCGCTCCCCGCCGTGGACCATGGTGCACGCTGTGTGACCTGGACAACATTCTCCCCTCTCTGAGCCCCGGTTTCCTCCTCCATCATGGGATAGCCGTCAACAGGAGGACGCAGGTCAAAAGCAGCGGCGCAGCCTGTGACAGGTGCTCGACATGGAGACATGGGCCATCATGAGGGCACCGAAAGTATCAGAATAACGCGTTGGGGCAGCAGGAGATGCGGCTGGCAGGGACAGCAGCTCAGACACACAGAGAAATGCAGGTACGGGACGTAGCTCGGAGCCGCTCAAATCCCAATGCAAGTTCCCCAGGACCCCCTGCCCCGGACCGCCCCACGGCTGAGCTCTCGTGCAGCACCGCGGCCTTGAGAGGCAGACCCCCGCCCACCCCGGCCCACACCGCTGAGGGGGGAAAGGAGGCTTCACAGAGGGGCAAAGGCACTTGCCCGAGGTCATGTGGCCCACGGTGGCGGTGGCGAGGGGGGTGCCCAGGGCCACCTGGGTCCCAAGCCCGGGCTCAGGAAGGCTTCCGCCTGGCAGCAGTCATCCCCAGAAAGGGGGCCACCGCTGACCTCCCAGGGTCACGGCAAACACGGGTCCATGAGGCTTGGGGCGCACAGCCCAGCAGGGAGCAGCCGCCCTGTCCACCCAGCGCCCTTGGCAGCACCTCCCCACAGAGCCGGCCGCCAGCCCCACCTTTCTCCTGGAGCTGCGGCCCTTCTCACTTTCAGGTGTACCGAGTGTGGCCTGAGTCTTGGAGCATTTCCCACTCGGGCCTCGGTTTGCCCTTCGGACGATCTGAGTAGGAAGGTGCGCTCCACCTACCTCACAGGTAGGTCGAAGTGCTTCACTCTGGAGCAGAGCCACGCGCGCGGAGACCGCAGGTTCCCCACAGATGCCCTCCACAGAGCCCCTGGGGCAGAGGGCTGGTGCCCCCGGAAGTGGGGGCGGGGTCCCAGGCCACCACCAAAAGCAAGGTTCAGTTCCAAACCTGGTGTTCTAGCTCCAACATCCCCACAAAGTTTGCATTCCGCTCCATCGTTTATAGGTGTTTGTTTTACGCTAAAAATAAAGTTACAAAAGACATTGATTTTTTTTTTATGTAAAGTATTTATTACAGTTCTTCAAATTAGCAAATATTTAGTTAATGTAGGTGTTACCACACTGGGTTAGGTTAGAGACCAATAGACAATTTGTAGATTGCTCTAAAAATGCAACTATGCTTCTATGGGAAATTTTCATGTTCCAAGCAGATTGGCTTTGATACTCTAATCTTCATTACAATGATTTTTAATTGCTATATAAGTTAAACACTTTCCCCCAAAAAATTCTCAAGGGAAGTGCAGGACAACGCACTTTGTCTTGTGGCTCCTGGGAACGGCAAGGTGAAAGAAATGTCGCTTACTCACTGCCTGCCCATCCTGGGCTGAGCACTCCACCCACTCATCCCGTTCGGCGCTGCATGGGGCAGTGAGGCAAGGCCTTTGATTGTACAGATGAGGAAACTGAGGCTCCTGGAGGTGAAGCAACCAACCCAAGGCAGAGCTGGGACCAGAGCCAGAGTGTCTCTGTCATTCCATTGTTGAAGAAGTGAGGCGTCTGAACCATCACACAAGTGCACACTGGGAGCTGACCTTTTATATGGACGTCCTGTCCAACTCCCAGACTGGGAGGGTTCCCTCAAAGAGGCATCAAATCTCTGGTTTCTCTGACTGCCCAACAAAGGTCCACTGGGGATGGAGAGCAAAGGTCCTCAATATCTGCTGATCTATTAATGACAGGTTTTGGCCAAATGACCCACGCCAAGGCACACAGATTCCCCAGAGTTCCAGCTGTGTGGTGGCTCACTTAACCTCTTGAGCCCCGATTTCCTTGTCAGAAAACTGAGGAGGATGAAACCCGCCATAGCTACACAGACAGAAAAAGACCGGAAGGAACTGGCTGAAAGTGTTAATCACAGCGACCTCAGGGAAGCAACGTGAGTGGCTTTGTCCTCGTCTTTGTCCCATTTTATCCGTCCTCTGCTGGCTGGGAGCTCCATGGGGCCGGCCCTGTGTCTGCCTCAATCACAGCCACATAACAGCACCTGACACACAGTAGCTGCTCCGTGTGTTTCTGTTCTTGCAGAAGGCACGTGCTGGGCTTGTTTTAGTGGGTGAGTGGCAAGTACGCATGGCTACTTTTATTTCCTGGAACTTAGTTATTCCTGGTTAATAAATGCCTTTGCCCTTATGGCCTCTCTCTCTCTCTCTCTTCTCTCTCTCTCTCTCATGCAAACATACACACAAGGTAAGGCTCCAAGCTCTGCTCCCCGCTTCAAGCCATCTTCGCTGCACAGCGGGTCCTGGAGGAGGTAAACCACACCTTCTGCTTCCTTTGGGATGCTGGGGGAGGGCTGGCGTAAGGGACCTGTTCAGGTCTCCCGGCAGAGAACCCCTCAGACATGGATTCGGTTCAGCCCAATTCCACGAACATTTCCCTAACGGCTGCGCAGGCCCGACGCTGTGGGAGGCGCTGACGCCCCAGCTCAACAGGAAGGGGCTTTTTCTGAACGGAGTCATCCTTTAGCCCCTGTGTGACCTTGGGAAACTTGAATTCACCTCTCTGAGCCCAGTTTCCTCGCCTGTCAAATGAGGGCGGGGCAGTGACAACCCCTTCCTTACAGGGTGGTTAGAAGGAGCAAGCTGAATTTTTCACCCTTCCTCCACCCAGCAGTCACCAAGCACTCTCGGTGGGCCAGGCCTTGCACTGGGCTCAGGGACCACGGGGACAATATGCCCCAGACTCAGGTGCTCTCAGCCGCACCCAGACCAGGCAGACTCGCACAGCGCCGTGCGATGCCCGCTGTCAGGGCGTCCGTCCTGGCCTGACGCCTGGCCCCCCGCCACACTGTGGATGCCAGAGGACCGCAAATCCGCCCGTCCCATCTGCCCTGCGTCCTGGCGCCTGCCGGGCTGGGCACGAGACAGGTGCTCCACACACGCTTCCTGAATCGGGGAGGGGGGTGCGGGGTGGCCAGAGGGCCCGGGCTGGTCCTCCTCCTGCGAGCTGCACCCAGAACATTTCTCTGCGCCGCCCCCAGCTGCCTGCGCAGGGGGCAGGGGGCGGGCCGCAGGCTCGCTCCTGTCCCTCACTGTGACTGACGGCTGCTCACAGTTTTAATTAATATCCTGTTCTGCTCAGGCCCAGCAAGGGCCTCATCACAGGCGGGCTGGGAACAATAACTGCCCAACGTGGCCATGTGGGCGACCGAGCCACGCAGAACAGGCAGGTCCGCGGGCAGGGACCGGAGCAGGAGCCCAGCCAGCGCGGGCTTTGAGTCCCGTCGAGCTCCTCGTCTGCCCGGCTGGTGCACCATGTATTTTTGAACAGAAGGGAGGCTTTCGCTTTTTCCCCCACAGTGCCAAAAATAGCCGCATCTCCCGCCTTTGAACAGGAATCTTTTGGTTCCTACAAAGAGGCAGGAACAGGAGGGGCCCGGGAGGAGGGGCCATGCTGGCTGGGCAGCCGGGACCCCTCCTCGTCTCCCCAGCCCCAGAAGGTGACAGGGGCCTGGGACCCTTGCTCTGCCAGTCCTTCTGTGAGCCAGCCTCCCAGCACCTGACTTCCTCGGGGGCTCTGGACACAGCCAACATTCCCTCCCCCAGCCCAGGAGGCAGGCGTGGGAGGGAGGCAAACGGAAAGCAAGGACCCAAGATGGATGAGAAGAAAGTTCGTTCCTTTGTTAGCTTATTCGTTTATGTATTCGATTTTTCGTTTGTTCCAACGAAGTGCGCCCGGCTCTATTCCAGGACCTGGGATACAGCAGTGAACCACGTGACAAGATGCGGCCCGGTCCTCACGGGGCTCAAGGCGGATGGGAAGGGGGAGAGTTAAACCCGTCCCCACCACCAGATAGGGGTGGTCATTGTCACCTCCCGTGGAAGGGCCCGGTGGGCGCTGGCACAAGCCGAGTGTGGGTGAGGGTGGCCCTGCCCCCGGTGGGGAACGGCAAGTGGAAGGGGCGCCCAGGGCATGGACCCTCGCTCACCCTGGCAGCCAGCCCACAGGCGGCGTTTCCCCGTGGAGGTGGGAGGCCACCGGGACTCAGGGTTGGGATTCCAGAGCCTGGGACACGCCAGGGCCTTTGGCCGGTTCTTTCACTCATTTCACCCCAATCCTGGGAGGCGGGATGATCGTCTGCCCATTTTACAGACAAAGCAAGGAGGCTCAAGGGCAAGGGCAAGGCCAAGGTCCCAGAGTGGAGGACAGCAGCAGGGGCTCACGCGCAGGCCCGGGGGTCCCTCGCAGGAGCTGACACTATGCAGCCTGCCTGACAGCTGCCGCGATGCCCCAGAGGTTCAGAGGCGGCAGCGAGCAGCCGCGGGGCTGGGGCGTGGAGAGGGGTGGGTTTGGACCCAGCTTGGTCAGCCTCCAAATCCTGGGCCTCTCTGGCTCCCGTAGCAGCTCCTGAGTTTAAAAAAAAAAAAAAAAGGAGGCCACTTTCTGTCCCCAAAAGGCCAGAGCAGCGGGGAAGCCAGAGGAGGCCAGGGGGAGAGCGAGACTTGGAGCCCGTTTCTAGCTGAAAACTAAAGCCTGAAATAAGAGCGGAAAGCTATTTCTGCCCTGGGTTAAACATTCCTCAAAACCACATTCCTCTGGCCCTCCTCCTCCTCCCCTGCCAGGGAATCCAAGCTGGTGGCCTGGACGCCCCGCCAGCTTCCTGAGGCCACCTTGTGAGGCAGGAATGCCACAGCTGGCCGGGCCCTGCATCCCTTCCTGGGCACCCCCACGCCGGACGCACTGGGCAGGGGGCACCTCCCCGCCGATGGCACCATCAGGGTTCCCCGGGGCTGAGAAAAGCAGACGGCCCATCTCACAGAGCGTGGGGCAGAGGGGGGATGGAGACCCAGAGAAGGGCCGCCGGAGGCCACAGCACGTCAGCTAGAGCCCGGACCCCAGGCTCTGACTCCCTGGAGACTCCCCTGCCCATCAGATTGCAGGTCAGGGGCACCCACGGGTGGGCTCCCGTCCCGGTCAGCCAAGGAGCAAAGCAGAGCAGCACCTGGTTGAGCCCTCTGGAAAGCCCACAGCCTTCCAGCGAGGGGTGTTCCCAGCCTCCCCCTGCTCCGTGTGAGGCTCCCTGGGCACCGCATAATAATCCAAACCCACCCCAGGTGTATCCCAACCCTCAGGGAGTTACAGTTGCCCAGCCTGCTGCTGCCAGACCTCCATGTCCCGAGGTCCCATCTGGCACCGTGCGCCTGAGCCCCACAATGTACCTGTGAGGACACTGACACCCCGGAGGCAGCTGGGCCTTGCCAGGTGTGAGAAGGGCAGGGCAGGACGGGCCGGGACAACCAGGGGCTCGGCTCTCCACGGCCTCGGCCTCGGCCTCGACCGCCCTCTGCCTCCTAGACCCAGCCAGCAGGCTCCCCGGGAGCGGGGAGGGTGCCGGCCCTTTCTGAGGGGGCGCAGGCTTTCAAGTTCAAGGGCTGGGAGGACTTGGTGGGGTCAGCACCCAAGGCTCTGCCAGGATGGGGCAGAGGCCCGAGTACCAGGCAGCCGCCCCCTGCACGCCCCTGCCTCCCGCCACACTTCTGCCGCCTTCCCACAGGCCTCAGCTGCGCCTCCTCCCCAGAGGAAGCCTAGTCGAGGCTGCGCTGAAACCCCTCCAGCAACCAGAGCATTTGGCACCTGTAGGGCTGTGTGTTCACAGCTAGAAGGATCCCACCTACTGTCCAATTTCACATCCTGCCAGGAATCCAGGGTGCTAGGAATCCAAAGTCTGCTGTTCTAGCAGCTGCTTGAATGCCTCCCGTGACGGGGCGCTCACCACCCTATGCAGCAGCTCTAAGGTTCCAAGGCTCACAGAGATCCTGGGAGGTGGACATGTGGTAGGGAGAGCGTGGCTAATGTCCAGGTGAAAATCTGAGCCTGAGCCCCACCTTGGCCCCCAGCTGGGAGGCCTTGGGCATGTCCCTGAACCTGCTTGGGCCCCCTTTTCTTCATCTGTGAAATGGGCACCTCGTCCCTCCTCCCAGGGTTGTGGTAAGGTCACAGAGGGAGAGACCCGCACTCAGCACTCCTGGCACCGAGGACCCACCGTCATTACTGCCCGAGGATCGCTGTGCCCAGGGCAGACATGGAGGCCACGTTGTCTGGTCCCGGAACAGGGAGCTGGCTGCGCAATCAGCTTTAGACCCAGGCTCGTGGCCTGTCTGTGCCTCCCACCCAAGCGCCCCGCCCCCCTCCATGCATGTCTACATTCACACAGAGCTACACACACAGTGCGCAGGTGCGGGCACAGACATGCCAGCTCACCCACTCCTGACACACGCCACGACCCCATCCCTCACACGCGGCGCATGCCCACGGGAACCGGGGCTCACACATGACTCGCAGCCCCCACCCCACCTGCCCGCCCACACCAGGCACCCACACTTGCTCACACTCACCCGCACACCTCCACAGTGGCTTCTCAGCACCCTCCCCCACAGGGGACCCCTCACCACCACTCAGGGTCAAACTCCAGCTACGCCACTCCCCAGATGGCCAGCTCTGGTCCCCTCTGAGCCTCAGTGTCCCCATCTGTAAAATGGGAACCACACAGGGCTCCTGGGATGAACACAGCAGGGGATAAACACACGTGAGCGCCCAGCGGAGGCTGGGTCACACGAGCGAGGTTCACAGCAGACTCTCACCATGGTGACAGCCTCTGGTACTCAGGCCGTGAGGATGACAGATTCCCCATCACCACGGATGAGCGAAGGGGAGCACTCGGCATGAGCCACCCGACTTGGAGCCTCTACTAGTCCTCGCTCACACACGGCAGCCCCGTTACGAGGCTCTGTCTGCCCCAGCTCACGGATGAGAAATGCGACGCACAAAGACACTGAGCACTGTCCCCATGGTGGAGACGGCCCCAGAGCCTGGTCGCCAACGCCAAGGCCGAAGCACACGCCGTCCGGGGGCCTGGTGCACCTTCCCCATACAAGTCTTACCATCTGGCAACCTGAGCATTGTACGGAAAGGGAAACTGAGTCCTGGGGGCACCGGTGACTCTAAAGCCATGACCCAGGCCACGCTTGTTCTGGGAGTGAAGCCCAGACAGGTGTCTCTCAAGCCCTCCACGCCCACACCCACGCCGGATCCCAGAACCCAGCGCTCCAGAGTGGGCCTCCTCCCCGACCACGTGAGCCGGGGCCGACGTGGGCCAGTGCGGCCATCCACCAGCCAGGCCAGCCACAGGGGCTGCGCTCAGCTGCCACTCACGGCCAAAGCAGCCAAGGACCTGTGACAGGTCGCCCTGCGACCACCCAGGACCAGGGGCCACGGGCTCCTGACTCCGGAGGCCAAGCAGCCCCCTCTCTGCAGGAGCGTTGGCCGAGCGCTGACTGCATGCCGGTCCCGGCGTCCACCTGCGGGAAAAGCACCGTCCTTGTCTGTCCCCATCTCACGCACCAGGCGCCCAGAGCCTGGGGGCGGGGAGGGGCCTCGCCAGAGTCACACAGCCAGGAAGCAACAGGCTGGCCTTCCAGCCCTCGGCACTGCCGTCCTGCCCCAGCGGGGAATCTGACCCGATTTCAAGTTACCTGGGAACTCACATGTCTCTGCCCTGGTAAAGAGACCGCACCCTGGATATGCAAAGTGTGGCATCTTAGAATGATAGCAAAGGGGACAATCTGGGGTTTTTGTTGTTGTTTTATCTGACAGCAAGAGATATTTAGGACACGATGAACCACACCAGAAGGAACTTCAATGAAGAAAGCGAGACATCCCCACCTGGACCCCAACAGCACAGTGGGGGGCACCCTGAGAAGAGGCACAGTCCTAGGTTCCTGCCCCGTATTTGCCATGTGACTTGGGCGAGAGATTTCACCTCTCTGGTATTCCATCTGCCCATTTGTAAAACAAGGGCATTGGACTACATGACCCCGAGTCTCCTCCAGCTCAAAGATTCTAGGATTCTTTGTAGCAGTAATCAAGGAAATGAACACTGAAAACAGTGAGCTACTTTCTCCTTCCCTGCAAAGTTGGCAGTGATGAGGAAAAACACCAATACTCAGTGCTGGCAAGGATGCAGGGAAATGGGCATCTGGTCCACTTTTGCTGAAAATATAAATGGGAACATACTTTCTGGAGAGCAATTTAACAATGTTTCAATCAAAAGCATTTTAAGGTATTCCCAGCCTTTAACTCTGTTAAAGGGGAATATATCTGTAAGATGAGATAGGTGCAAAGATGCCTGTCCCAACATGGTTTACATAATAAAAGCAACATCCTGTCCAATGGCAGGTGATTAAATGAAATGTTGCATTCCTCTGAGGCACCCCTTAAAAATCATTTTTTAGAAGAATGGGTAAGGCTCACAATTGTCAGATTTTCATAAATTAGGCGATAAAGAATATATAATCTCAAATATACAAGATAATGAATTCTATATATCAAGTCCTGTTTCATCTTCCTCCTAAATATGCTCAGCCTCTGTCCTTGATGTCACACACACTGACACCGCGATCCCCTGGACTTGACGACAGCCCTCTGCTCCAATCCATCCTTTGGACTAGAGGCAAAAACGACCTCCAAATCCCAACCTAACAGGTCTCCACCACCTCCGTCCGTGTGCCCCCCTCTCGAAAAATGTCCAAATCCCTTCCTACGGGACGCCGGTGGGGGGTGACGTGAGCCGGGCCCAGCGGGCGGCCGGCTGCACCTCCCACTGCCCTCAGCCTGCCCCCGAGGGCCTTGGGAGCAGAGGACGCTCGGTCCAGTCCCAAGGCCGGGCCAGGAGAAAGTGCTTTTACCCGACACTGTGAGATGCGAGAGGCCAGGACTCTCTGGGGTGGGGGAGGGGACAGAAGGAGCCAGGTCACATGCAGTGTAGAGCTGGGGGTGGGAGAAAGAGCCAGGACGCAGTGAGCTGGCTCTGTGGTCCCGGCCGCTCTCTGGCCTCCTCTGCTTCTCTCTACAAGGAAGGGGTCAGGATGGAGGCCCACACAGCCCGTTCTGCTCTGGAGGACAGAGGACTGGCATCCTAAAGCCACTTGCCACCAGAAGAGGTTAAAGGGTCCCCTCAGAACCAGGCACTATGCTAAACCTTTCACGTGCCCCAAATCCTCCCCATCTTTGGGGTTCCCCGATACACCCCCATTTTGCAGAAAAGGCGAGGGGAGCTCCGTGGACAGGGCTTGCCCAAGGATAGCGCCAGAGTCCTGCCCACCTGGCCACCGAGGCCTCCTTCCGTCCCGGAGGCTGGTGCCAAGCAGTCCCCAGGCCGTTTCTGTCCCACACCCTGCACCTCACAGCCCTCCCCGATTTGGCTCCCTGGAGTCACGTGACCATGGATTACAGAGGAGCCAAACGGTGCTTAGAGAGGGTTAGTGACCTGCCCGAGGTCACAGACCCTGAGTAGGAAGGACCCTGCCCCAATCTCCAGAATATGGAGAGCTTTCCTGACAACAGACTTGAGGTTTCTTGCCCAGCTTAGTGTTAGAGTCTAACTGCGATTCCTCTTGCTGCTGCTCTGCTGAGCCCCCTGGAGACAGGAAGCAGCCTCCCATGTCCTACCCCCCGTACACAGGACCTGCGGGGAGGGCAGGCGCCACCTCCTGCCCCCAGGCCTTCCCTCTCCCGGAGGGCTTCGCCCTGGCTCCCTGGCTTCCCCAACAAGCTGGAAGAAAATAGGCCACACCTTCAAAAAAACACATGGTTGTGGGGCCCTCCGCACCCCAACTCCAAGATGGGGGCCTGGCTCAGCCTCCCGCCAAGGCAGCGTCTCATCCCCTCAGGTGGAGCAGAGTTGTGGGGAGGGAACGGTGATCAGAGAATATTCCTTATCCTGCGTGGGGGGGGCCTTTGCGGGACCCCTCCCAAAGCCCAAGAGACCCTAGAGCTCAACCAGTGACACCCAGCATCTCTAACCTGATTCCCGACCCCGGCAGGGGTCCCCTTCTCTGCTCTGGGGCGCAGAGGCCTTAGCTGCCGGCTAAGGACAACACTCGTCGCCTCTACAAGCTGCGTGTGCCGGGCACCGTGCCGGGCACCAGGAAAAAGGCCAAAGAGACTCAAGGTTGGCAGACAAGGTCAAGACAGGGCCTGGGCCGCCCCAGAGCAACAAGGAGGAGGCAGCCTCCTCGGAGCCCTGGCCAGAGGGTCCCTGAGGAGTACCATGAGCACCACGGGGGGAGGGGGAGGAAGAGAGTGTGGGTGGGGGTTTCTGTCTCCTGGGGGCGCTGACTGGGGCCCAGAAGCCTCGAAACAGATGCAGCTCGGCCAGCGGCCCTCCGGCTCGTTTTTTCGGTCTACCTGGCTGGTTACTGCCTGAGGGCAGGATGACATCTCTCTTGTCACATCTCTATAGCTGTGCCCGGGCAGTCAGTGACAGGTAGGTCAGGGCAGCCTAAAAATTAACAAGTACCAGGGGGGCGGGGGGGCGGGGGGGTGGGGGGCGGATGGCGGCGAATAAAACTGGATCCTGCTAAGATTCGGGCAAACTGAAGAGCCCAGCTTCCTGTATGTGTCCGGCACAGAGACCCTGCAGGGCCAGGGGGAGGCGCTCCTCGGGACCGGGGGGACCAGTGAACTCATCCACAAGATATACTGAAGGCCAGTTCATGATGAAGTAGAACTGTGTTGTCAAAACGACAATATTCATAACAATCACTCACATGCCTCCTCGCATCCTTGACAAGTGTTTGCCACGCGTCACGGGTGGCTCCTTGCCCTCTGCCACTTAGGAGGCTGTCCGTGAATTATCCTGTCGACGCCTATATACCCCAGGAGTCAGGCACCACGAGCACGCCCATTCTGCAGATGAGGAAACCGAGGCTCTGTTAAGTGAGCGGCCGGCCTGTCCCACAGTCCGGGCACACAGGGATGACGGCAGTCTCACCGACAAGGTGGGAGGAAGTGGGCCAGACCTCAAAAGGAGCCGCCTTTGGGCCACACTGGCTGCTGCTCTGAGCCTCCGCTGGGCGGGGGCTCCACCTCTCTGGAACCTCCTGTTGCTGCTGGATGCGACCCGTGCCGGGGAGGGGCAGGACTGGTTAGGTTACGATGCGCTGATGACTTACAACATCTCATCTGCAGAGGAGGGAGAATTCTGCCCGGAAGTGCTAAGCCCGAAAGACAGAGGGCCGCGGCCAAGCTGAGTCCAGGTGTGTCTAGCAAGGACCACACAGCTGGAGCTTTTAGACCGTCCCCTGCTTCCTCACACACACACAGGCCAGTGGGACAGCCTTTCCCAGAGGCAGGAGATCACCGCTGAGGGTGGGAGCCAGGACTGAGTCAGGCGACTCCCTCCAGGCTCGGACACCAGGTGATGCTGACATACGCCAGGCCCCCCGAACCAGCTGTGGGTCTTCAGCTGGGGCCCCTCGAAACCAAGATCTACAGGACAAAGACCTGTCAAGGAGGCACGTTCCTGGGCACGGACCAGATCTGAAGAATCAGAAGGCTGGGTGGGCCACCCGACCCAGACATCTTGGCATTTAACAAGCTCTCAGGGGATTCGGACATTCAAGACTTCCTCCTGCTCGCTCCTCTCCCGACCCCCTGCACACCGTCCCCTGAACAAGGAGCAGAGGCTCTGCTCCTCCGCAGAAGGAAGCCTGCCTGGGGCCACAGAACCAGCTGGAGGCTGTCTCTGTTCTTCCTGCCGGGAGGCCTCCCATTCAACAAATACCTGCGGACCTGGTCAGTGCCAACACAACCAAACAGACGAGGGCCTGCGCCAAGGGGGCTGGCGTCAGCAAGGGACACACGGGCGGCAGGGAACTCACCACCACACCACCCCTAATAAGGAGTCTAGGAAGGGAACCCGGCTCACTCTCTCCTGATAGAAACTATTCCCTGTCTCCAAAGGCCTTTAAAAATAGCCCAGCCCCGCACCCCCAGGCCAGTTCCTAACAGAGCCTTGTTGACTCAACTTCTCCCAAAGTTGATGGATGTGCCTAGAAGAAGGGGAGGAGGCCAAATGACTGCCAAGGCCCCTTCCCAGGCTGAAGCCACCACCGTGGCTCAGAGCAGTAACCAAAAAGGGACACATAGAAGAGAAGACCCCCCCCCCCCGCCCCCCGCTGCCCAACCAACTTCTAGGTGTGAGCACTGGACATAACTCTGGGAACAGACAGGCCTGGAGTTCAAGCCCTGACCCCGCCTCAGGGCTGGCCGTGGGATCCTGGGCCTGCCGTTCACCTGGGGGAACCATAGTTTCCCCATCTGTAAGTGGGATCGTAACAATGCCCCCCATGCCTAGGGCTGTTGCAAGGATTCTATGCGTTAACAGTGCAAAGAGCTCGACCTGTGCCGTGCCCAATGAGCAGAAAGCCTGGCTTCATTTGGCTCACAGGCGGCTCCCCTGCCCCACCAGGAGGGAGACCCCCGCTGCAGCCCAAGCCCAGGCCTCCCAGCAAAGCCCACCGTGCCCTCCGCCTCCCTGAGCACAGGAGCCCGGGGAGTGCCCCCTGCAGCCCGCCTGCTGACGGCATGGGCCACATCTGGACCGAGCCTGAAGGAAGGCCCAGCAAGCAAATCTCACAAAACAGCAGCCAAACAGGGAAGGCCCACCCACCCACCTTGGCGAGAGGGTTAAGGGCAGCAAGGAAGGAGCCCCTGGTCCTCGCTCCAGGCCTCACCCGTTCGTTCGAGGAGCGACTCCCAGGGTTACGAGCTCCCTGCTGCAGAATTCCACGGGGGAAGGGCCAGGACCTCTCAGCATACCAGCGCCCACTCAGGAAAGCCCCCTTTGTTCCAAGCACATGGGGGCCAGGGGCACGGGGCTGAAGCTTGGGCTTGGGCAGACCTGCAAATGTGCCCGGAAGACCCAGGGAGTGCATGTGCATAGAGGGGGCGGGGAGCAGGGGTTGTGCAATGCACCATCAGAACCTGCCTCCCAAGCCTCCATCCGCACACGGGGCTGGCAGTCAATCGGCTGACCCAGGGAGGGTGCACAGGGGCTGGGCTGGGCTCTGAATTCCAACCCAAGACCAGGGCCACAGCCCCCTTCCAAGTCACACGTACGGGCAGAAGCCCTACCAGAGGATGCGCTGTCCCTCGTCCCATCCCCCAAAAGGAAAATGGGTGGGCCAGGACCCAGTGCCATCAGCCCCTAGCCTGCCGAGCACTTCCCAGGAGGCTGCCGCAAGAGAGGAGTGTGGTCTGGAGAAACCGGAGGTGCGAGGGGCCTGTGGAGTTGGGGCGTGGGGCGTCGCGCTGGGGCAGACCTAGAGAATCTGACGCTGACAGACTGCCCCCAGGACGGCCCCCAGGGGGTTCAGTGATGAGATGACCAGATCACCCCCGGCTGCGTAAGCCCATTTCCCGGTGTGGCACACAGAGACAGAGGGGGAAGGCTGACGTGGGAGCCAGAGAAGTCAGCGCACAAATACAGCAGGGCGCCCGGGACCCTTGGCCGCCCCCGCTGCCACGAGTCTCTGACAAGTCTCGCCACCACCCCCGACACATTCACGATCGGGGCCAGGGAGGGGGCGACAGGCCATCCTCGCAGCAGCGGCGGCGGCGGCGGCGGCGGCGGCAGCAGTGGCATCGTGATGCATGAATCACCCGCCCGCCACGCTTGTGCCTGTCGGTTCCCCGCAGCCGGAACCACCTCGCAACTGGGCGCCCCCTGCCGGGACCACCGCCCCCGGCCCAGGAGCACCCCTGCCCGCTTCGACAGCGCCAGAGGGGGCTGCGGGTGCACTGGGGCTTTCCCTCCGGGCCAGGAGGTGGCCCCGCGCTCCCTGACAGATGACACACGCCCGGGCGTGGGGGCTAGATGCCCTAGAACAAAAGGGCTAGGTGTGCGGTTGGGGCCGCGGCGAAGGCAGGGCAGGAAACGACCGAGGGAGGGTTGCGGCGTTGACGGTGTGGGGAGCGGACCCGGAGCCAGGACGAAGGGTTTGGGGAGACGGGACGTGGGGGAGGGGGCTGGGGCGCTGGGCGGGGGTCCCGGGCGCGCACTCACAGTAGGTTTTCCTGGTCAGCTCCTCCACAACTTCGGGCTTCAACTTGCTGTTGGATTTCCCCATCCTCGGCGGCCGCGGCCCCCGCCCCCGGGCCGGACCCGGGCGGGACGCCCAGCGGGAGCGGCTCGGCGGGCGCGGGCCGGGGCGGCCGGGGCGGGGCGGGGCGCGCGGAGGCCGGCGGGCCGGGCTGGGCCGGGCCCGGGCCGCGCCTTTGTCTGAGCCGTGCCCGCGCGGCCCGGGCGCGGGGCTCCGGCGCGCTGCGCTGCGCGGCTGGCGGCGCCTCAGCCGCCCTGGGCGCGGCGCGGGGCCCGGGACGCGGGGCAGCCGCTGGGCAGGCCCGGCCGTCGGCCGCCGCCCTCTCTGAGCGCCGCGGCGCGAGCTGCGCTGGGCTAGGCGCCGGCGCGGCCGCGGTGTTGCCCGGTCGTCCCTGGTTACTGGGCTCCGCGGCACATGCTCGCTGCTGCGCTCCCTGCGCCGCCGCCCCTGCGCTCCCCGCCTCCCGCCTCCCGCCTCCCGCCTCCCGCCCGCACCAGCGCGCCAGGGGTGGACCCGGAGCCGCCACTCAGCGCCCGGCACCACCTCCCGCCCCGCACCCGCCCCACCGGGCCTGCGCCCGCGGAACCTCAGCTCCGTGAGCGCCAAGCCGAGGCGACCGAGGGGCTCCCCCTTGCCTCATCGCGTCCCGGGCCCGAAGCGGGAGGTGACCCCGCCACCCACCTTGAATCGGTCTCGAGCGCTCCAGAGGGCCCCCCTCCCGCCACACACACACCAAGGAGCGGGCCGGGCCCTGAAGATCTGGCGTGAATGAGGCCAAGTGTCTGCCTGGCGAAATTCATTCATTCGACACGGATTAGTTGGGCGCTGGGGACACAGCAGTGAACGGGACAGGAGAACGGGGGGTAGGGACGGGGGAGGGCACTGCTCTGCAGGATGTCACATATTACGGTGGGGGCACATACCACAGCCTCGGAGAAGGTGACCTCCAAGCCCCGGGGGAGGGAGGTGGGTGGTTGGGAAACTGACCAAGGTCCAGAAAACCTGGAGAAGGGAAGGGGGCCTGGGCCCAAAGGGAGAGCTTCCCTTGCAGGGAGCTCCAGGGACAGGGAGTAGCATCTGAGGCCAGAGAGAAGCTGGAGGGCCGTGGGGGGGGGGGAACGACAGGCCTCCCCCCTCCCCTCGGAGTGGGGCCTCTGGGATTACAGATGGGAGGTGCCAGGGTCAGATCTGCCTTCTCTGCTGCTCTGGCCTCCGGCTGGCGTGTGCAAGCAGCAGGCGTTGGGCAGGGGTTGAGGCCAGGCCTGCGGCGTGGCCGGGGCTCCCGCTGGATGCACTGAGGCCAGTGGGTTAGGGGGGTGGGCAGCGGGCCAGGGAAAGAGCCTGCCAGGCCTCCCTGGCCACCCCGTCCACAGCGTCGGAACCCTGCGACTTTTCCTAGTCCTCCCAGCTGTAACGTTTTGGTCCTTAGCAATTCTCACAGGCTTCACGTGTTTCATTCCTTGTGCTCTTGGGTCTCCTCCACCAGAGCAGGAGCCCCCTGAGTGCACGGGGGCTCGTCTCAGTTGCAGTCGTATCCCCGGCTCCTACAGGGCACCTGCCTCGCAGTGGCCACTCCACAAACCTCGCGAATGAGGAGGGAAGGACAGTGCAGGGGGCTCGAGAGCGGCCGGAGCGCGGGCGGATGGGGCAGCGGTCAGGTGCGGACGGGGGCTCTCTGCTCTGTGGCCCAGTGTTCAGCCCCCGGGGCTCAGGACGCACAGAGGAGCTGTGCCAGGAGTGGTTCCCAGCCCCCAAACGCCACCCCCGGCCTCCACGCGTGCTCCCTCCTAGCTTTCCCCAGGCCCCAGGGGCCCTCTGGTGAGGGAGCACCTGCCGCCCTGCCAGAGCTCACTCTAGAAAGGGCGTTGCGGGGCAGGGGTGGGGGGTGGGGTACGGGCCCCAAGAACTGGGGCCGGGCCACAGCTGCAGGGACCTCGTTTCCACTTGGGAACAGGACTTCCCAGGTGCAGGGATACTGACTCAGAATGGACACCAGTGTGGGACCCACGGTGAGGGGCTCCGAGTTGGCCAGGCCAGCCTGAGCATCCTGCCTGGGAGTGGGGGACCCTGCACGGGGACCTGTCAGGAGGACAGTGACAGCTGTAGCATTAAAGACCGATAGCCATCCAGGGGCTCCGGAGCATTTCCCTCCCTGCCCAGGTGCCAGGCGCGGCCATGGCCACCGTGGTCCATGTCCTCTGGCAGCTCACGGACCTCCCCGCTGCCCCGCGGCCTGCCTCACAGGGGTGACAACTCCGCAAGGGGAACAGAGAGGGCCCTGGGGGGGGGGCGGGCAGAGCAACGCCTGGTGGGGGGAGTCAGGGCGGCTCCCGGGGGCTGCCATGGAGGTTACGATTTATCCAGGGGAGAGCGACGTAACAATGAACAAAATGCATGAGTCAATATACAATGTCAGAGGTGAAAACCTTAAAATAAGGCAGGGGAGGGGAGGAGGGTGGGGAGCGGGAGAGTTTGACCCACAGGAGATGCCCCCTGAGAAGGCGCCAGTTTGAACGAGGACCTGAAGAAGGCTGTGCCGAAGGCTCCCTCAGGCCGCCTTCTCTCCTGCCTCGTCTCTCTGTCCCCCCGGGCGCCGCCCAGGCCCGCAGGGTCCTGCAGGGACCCTCCACACTTGTGCACACGTGGCCGCTGAAAGGTGACCCGCGGGCCGTAAGCGTAAGATACACATCGGACTTCGAAGGGTTGAACAAAGAGAATAAAATGTAGCTCATTAATATTTTTAAAAACGTGATTACATATTACACGGATGGTTTCTGATATAGAGGAGCTATATTATGAAAATGTAGTCCACTTGTTTCTCTTAATATTTTTAACTGCCCACTGAAAATTTTAAATGACACGTGTGGTTCGCATTGTATTTCTGTGGGACAGCACTGTCTTGGACGAGTTTTAAGTCTCCATTTAAACCTCACCTCCGCAGCGCCTTCCCAGTCCCCCAGGTGAGCTCAAGGCCCGGTGTTTGCACCTGTCCACGTAGCGCCCAGACCCGGGGTTTTGCAGGATTTTATGTGATTTAAGGACTTCCTCAGACAGAGCTTCTTAAGTCACTTAAGGAAGGAGGGTGTGTCCAGGGGCTAGGGGCGAGGCAGGGCGGGTGCTAGCCCAGTTGAGGGGCGTGGGAGAGCAGCGGGGGGCCCACTGAGCCCCCAGCTCAGAGCGCGAGGCCCTGAGGCCCAGGTTTAGTGCCGGGGCTGCCCTCATGCACCTTGTGGCTTTTGGCAAATCGCTTCCCATCTTCTCATGGGGAGGGTTTGTAAAGATAAAAACTACTTTGCTCAAGCCCATGACAGAGTTACTATCTTTAACCTATTAAGAACTTTCTCACCCTGGCTGGTGTGGCTCAGTGCATTGAGTGCCGGCCTGCAAACCAAAGGGTCGCCGGTTCAATTCCCAGTCAGGGCACATGCCTGGATTACGGGCCAGGACCCCAGTGCGGGGCACGCGAGAGGCAACTGCATGCCAATGTTTCTCTGCTTCCCCTTCTCCCTCCTTTCCCCTCTCTAAAAAGAAATAAATAAAAATCTTTAATTAAAAAAGAAAGACAGCTCATAAGAAAAAGATGAGTGCTTCATAGAAAGTTGGGACAAGAACCTGAATAGGTAACACAAAAGCAAATGCCAGCCACCAGTCCACAGGAGAGATGCTCCTTATAAGTTGAAGAAGCACAGAACCAACGGGGGGAAAAATTACAGAGCTAATGGTAATACCCAGTATTGGCAAAGGAGCGAGAAGACGGGGCGTCCCGACTGCCGGGCAGGGCGCTTTCAGTGCAACCTTTCCGAAGAGCAGTTTGCCAGTGAATGTCCATATTCTCTGACTCAGCAATTCCACTTCTAGGAAACTATCCTAAGCCAACACTTGGAGATCTGTACAAATGTCAAGGCTCAGCGACGTTACTGCAGCAGCCTTTAAAACAGCAACGAAAAAGTGCAAGCGACCTACATATCCGGAATCAGGGGCGAGGCTTTCGTACCGCGGCGTCCTGGACAGCGGCAGGAAATGCTAGCGCGCTGGGAGCCGGTTCCCACACACACCTCTGCGCACGGCCCGGGGCGCACAGAAGGGTTTCAAAAACCTGCAGAGCCATCCCAGTTGTGTGAGGGGGGGAATCTGGGCACATCACTGCGTATTTTCATTGTAATTTTTAAAATTTTTTTCTTCAAATCAAAAAGATGGTCAAAATATATGTTTCAGTGTCTCCTAAAGAAGAAAACAGGTCCCTGTGGTTTACATGCCCCGTGGGAAGACAGGCTCCCGGGTCCCGTGCTTTCGGGGATCGTTGCCCACGATCGCCACTCTTTCCAAGAGCCACAGCGCACACGCGCATTGATTCATATTCACGCAAAGGCTCTGAGATTTTCTGCAAGAAAAATCTGTTTTAAGTAAGCATTATTCAAGTAAAAAAAAAGCCATTAACTTGTGTTTTCTTAACTCCAGTCAGCATCTGAAGGGCCAGTGTCCTGTGGAAGAAGCGCCCACAGGGAACCCACTGATTTATGAGCTCCACTCCCCTCGGGAAATGACTCAAGGAGGTGAGAGCATTTCCTCCAGGCAAGGGGGACCCCTGGCCCTGATGAGGGCTGAGGGGACACAGGCGAGGCAGCTCGCCCTCAGGGAGCATATGCACAGGGTGAACGTAGCTGGGAGGCCCCCGGCGATCAGCTCCTTCGCTGTCCCAGACATCCTTCCCCACTGAAAGCTGGGTCACCACGTGCTGCAGGCAGCTCAGCCGCTGAGCCTGTCTGCACAACACTCTTCATCAGCCTGCCCTGGGCGGGGACCTGGAGTGTTGGGGGGGATCCCAGGTGACCACGGGCTCGGCCGGCACCCGGATGCCACCTGGAGCTCAGCGCACTCCTAGGGAGAACTCTCTGGGCTTTCCCACCCGCCCGGCCTGCCGGCGGCAGGCTGCACCGCTCACCCCAAGTCAGTGCCTGCCCACTCAGGGCGCACGGTGACCGGCAGGACAGGGCTGGTGGGGGGCCAGGAGCTGGTCTTCCATCCACAGCAGAGCCGCCCACCCCTCCCCAGACCCCCTGGCCAGCCTCGCCTCTAGGGGCCGGTGGAAGTGGCCACTCGCTCCCTCTCCCCGCCGTTGAGGGAAGCAGCGGGGAGCAGTGGCGGGCCCAGGCCCAGGAGGCAGGCCGCACTCACTGGTCGTGGGGCCTTGGGTATGGTATTAAGCGCCTGAAGCCTCAGTTTGCTTCTCTGGAACGTGGGTGTAATAAAAATAGCACCTCTCTACAGGATGAGAACCAAGTGAGGCGATGTCTGTAAAACACTTAGCACTACTCAGTAAATGTTGTCTATTATTATTATTGATGAATAATAATGTAGCTGTCTTAATATTATAATTATAATTTGACAAAGGAAGAAAGAAATCATTTATTCTGTGTAAAGCAGCAGTCCCCAACCTTCTTAGCAGCAAGGACAAGTGTCATGGGAGAATTTTTCCACGATGGGGGCGGGGTGGGGGGACGGTTTCAGGATGATTCAAGCACAGGACACTCATGCTGTGCAGCCAGGTTCCTAACAGGCTTGGACTGATTCCGGTCCTCGGCCCGGAGGCCGGCACCCCTGGTGTAAGGAACCCTAACCCCAGAGTCTGAGCACTAGTCCTGGCTGGGGGACCTGGGGCCCTGCGCCTGGCCTCTCCGAGCCTTAGTTCCCTCACTTGTAAGTCAGCATCTCTACACGCTGGGGAGCCTCCTGCCTCACAGGGCTATTTGTGGGCCTTGGAGTGGGGCTCCCCCAGCGCCGAAGGTGCGGTTATTACACAGAGCAGCTGAGAGAGTAGATTTGTGAATGAGAAACAGGTGCAAAGCCCATCTGGCCTGGGGATGAGCCCTCCCCGCTCGGTTCTCTCGGGCGCCCTGGAAGCAAGAGGGGCTCTCTTGTTCCTGGGGCTGTGACCGCCTCACCCAGGACTACCGTGAGCAGCAGGGCTCCGGTCCCCAGAGTCCCTTGCTGCCCAGTGAGCTTGGGGAGACGCGCTGCCTTTGAACCTCACCTTCCTCAGTGAAGCTCTCAGTGGGGTCTCAGGTGAGGCTCTTTCCGAGAGTGGGCAGCTGGCCACGGCCTCTGTCCCAGCTGGGGACACCGTGAGCTGAGCTCAGCATCCCCCAAAGGCAAAGGGGAGCGGGCTGTGCTCTGCAGCGCTTGCCTGTCATTTCCAACCCCACTGAGAGTTCTTGCCCGGGTTCGAGGGAGGGCCAGGGAATCCTTGCTTGCCCCTGAGCTGGCTGAAGTGAAAGGGGGGCTTATCATAGGGCAGGAGACACATCCAGCACTGAGGAAGGGGTGCCCCTGGAGCGGCCGGGCCCTCTCTGACCCTGGCTCCATGCTGCCTGCAGCAGACTCGGCAACATGCCTGCAGGGCGCTCCTGGGCTCAGGGAGCCGCTGGAGGTCCTGACTCAGGAATTTCCAGGATGGAGACAAGGAGCCTTGTTTTCAGGTGGCAGGGCCTCTTGCTGCTCCCTTCTCTGCAACCATTTGCTCAAAATTCAGTCCTGGGGAGACTGTCTGGTGGGTCGCGCTGGGGCCTCGGACTGCGTTGGACCGGTGGGCAGGCAGCTTGCCGGTCAGTTCCTCCAAAGCCACTCCCGGTGTGGGGAGGAGTGTCTCCTCCCAAAGGAAAGTGGGCGCTTTTTCCAGAAGAATGGGGAATGGATGTTGGGTGGGGCTGGGGACAACATCTAGTCAAGCCCCAGGAGCCCGCCTCTCTGAGGCAGCCTCTGTTTCTACAGACACCTGCCCTGTGCCCTGGGCCGGGTCTCCCACCCCCGGCAACCCGCCTGCCCCCACCAGTGAGCCCCAGCCCAGTTCTGGGAGAGCATCGGATTGGCCAGCAGGAGTCAGGTGTTTGCCCTGGTCCAAGCAGGCCTGGCCAACGAGGGTCAGGTCACGCAGCTTCAGAGGTCCACCTTCAGGGAAAGGGGGGCTGGACAGACACCCCAAATCCAGTGACCACAGGATTCGAGAGGCCTCAGAGCTGCAAGACAGGGCTTTGAAGATCACCAGGTGGGAGAAACGAGGACTGGCGGAGCTTCTTATGCAGGGGGTACACCGTGTTCCGCGGCTCCTGCCAACTGCGTGGTGCGCTCCCCCAGGGTCCAGCTCACACGTGCTCAGAGCGGGAGCAGGGAAGAGAGCAGCTTCTCTGGAGGCCAAGCGCGGGGGCCAACCCACCTCCACCGGGGCGCCTGGACGCTGCTCAGCTCTGGGTCTGCCGCAGCCCACCGGCAAGATGGCGGCGGGTGTCCGAGCCAGGCCCAGCCCCTGCCCTTCCTGGGGAGGCCAGGCCAGAGCCCGGCTGCAGACTCCCGGGGGCGGATCCGAGGGGCAGCTCCGCGGAGCCTCTGCCGGCCTCCGGGCCTGGCCCCGCTCTCCCACCCGCCATACATCAGCCATCTCTGGGCCCGCCCGGGGCCCCCGAGGGCAGGGCGGCCTGTCCTGTCCCTCGCGCCTGCCCAGGGCCCGGCCCAGAGTGGGAGCTTGGACAACGCGGATGGACGCATGTGCAGTGACTCTCCACCCCCGAAAGCTCCCTCTGGCTTTTCCATTAAGTCCACCCATCCTCTTGAGGTCGGCCTCACACGGAGTCCACCCACAGCCAGGCCCCGACCTGGGCCCCAGGCCCACTGGCTTCTAGTGAAACGTCAGCTGACAGCAGGAAGGGGAGTGCCCTCAACCCCAGTCCTGCCCTACACGGTGCCCGGGCTGCGGGCAGGAAGGTAGGGAAGACCCCAGGGTCCCTGACAGCGGCCTCTCCACCTTCTCACCCACCCAGCTGCTCCTGCTCCTGGTGACTGTCCCTGGGCTCCATTTGAAGGAAACCTGCCAATGCCAAGCTAACTGCAGGGCCCTGGTGGCCACCAGGTGCCCCTTGGGGACCCTTCGGCGGGGCCTGGGGAAAAGAACATACTCGAGGGAAGGAGAGGTGCAGCTTTTGGCTCCTCCTCCGTGGGAAGGGGCTTGGGGGTGACCTATGGGCCAGTCCTTGTCAACCTGTCTCAGGGGCAATGTTGGCCCTTACCCTGGACGCCGTGGGAGCCAGCGGGACGCCTCAGTGCCCGGTTTCCCAGCAGCCCCCTCAGTGGGGCTAAACGCAGCCGTGTGAGTAATTCCGAGTCACGGGCAGGCGCCGGCGTGCGGGACGCTCCTGTTGGGAGTGGTTCACAGGCACCTGGAGAGACCCGCCTGGAGGGGAGACATGGTAGAAAATCAATGGGCCCCCCACTGATGGGTCTCACGTGGCCTGGACAGCAAAAAGCAAGAAGCCATGGTCAGGCCCCCACACTCCATAAGGAGGGTAGGCTCAGGAGCCCCCATGTGAATTCCAGGTGGGGTGGGTGAGCTCTTTCTCAAAAACAGCAAAATGAGTATTTCCCCAGGCCCAGCCCTGGAAGGTTGGCTACTTCCAGGCAAGCCGCACAGCGCTGGGCAGAGAAGACGGGCACACCTGAGCCCAGGTCCGGCACTTGCTGTGTGGCCGTGAGCGGGTCCGTGGCCTGGGGCCTCACGCTGAATGCCTCGTGTGTGGGACACAGCGAGAGGATGAGCTCGTGGGGGCCATGGCCGATTTGGCCTCCTCTCACACTCCAAGCGTTGGGTCTGAGGTCACATACCCCCCTCTCGACAGGCTGCTGGAATCACACCCAATGCCTGCCCTCGGGACACTGATGATGACCGAACGTCATTAGCTGATTCTTGGGAAGGACTCTTCGTATAAGTCATTCCCCCTGTCCTGTGGCAGCTCTTCCATGTCCTTTGCTACCTACCTCCTTCTCATCTTCCGGGGAGCCTTCTGGGAGCCTCTAGGGAGACTGGAAAGGCCCCTCGGCGTTCCCTGATGCCTCATGCATCTCTTCTGTCCGAGGGTTTATCAGCTGGCACACTTTATAGTAACAGAAAACCTGACCCAAACTGGCTAAAGCAAAAAAGGGAGCTTGTTGACTAATGTAACCCAGGAGCCCGGCAGTTCTTCCTTTAGTCAAGGCTTGGTCCAGGCGCACAGGCTGTGAGAGGACCTGGGTTTCCTCTTTCTGTTTCTGGCTCTGCTTCCTCAGTGTTGGGGCCGTTCTCAGGAAGGCTCTCCAGCCGGGCTGCGGGAGCAGCTCAGGGCTTCCCCCTTGCTCTTCACACTTGCTGAAGGCAACCCACTTCTTCCCCACTCCTGCCTTGCCAACCAGGACTCCAAGGCCTTGTCTCATTGGCCCCGAGAGCCCGAAGAGGTCATGTGTCTCTTCTTGAACCAATCAATGCAGGGGGGTGGGGACACGAGGGGTAGGCTGATCAGTTTAAATCAATCAAGGCTCAAGCCAAGAGCTAGGAGTGTGGGCTCAGTCCCACCCAGAACACAAGGCTGAGAAACCTGCGGTCCAGTGGGGTAGAGAAGACAGGATGGAAGACGGAGAGGCGCGGCCGTTCTCTCCCACCTCACTCCCTTGCGCCGTGATTACTAGGGAGCCAAGCTGGTGCAGTCGGACCGTGTGACTTCCCTGTTAGACCTTGCCGATGTCCTCCCCCTACCCTCATGGTCAAGGCCAAACTCCCTGGCAGAGGGCCCCTCCCATACAGCCCACACCTGCTTTTCTTGTTTCATCTCTTTTCTCTTCACTTCCCACTCATGATTCCAGCTCTACTGGATTCATCCAAATGGGCCAGGCTCTCTCTCACCACTGGCCTTAGCACATGCTGTTCCCCTACTTCAGCTATACAGGAAGGCGCTTCCTCCATGAAGCCCTCCTTGACCTCACCAGGGTTGGCACACCGGCTCTGTGTTCCCACACACACATCTTGGCTTGGATCACTATTTTTTTTTTTTTTAAACAGCTTTAGTGACACATAGGCTGCATACCATACAAATCGCCCACTGAAAGGGGACATGTAATGGGTTTTGGTGTATTTACAGAGCTGCAGAGCCATCCCTGCCTCTTAGAACCTTTTTACCACTGCCAAAAAGGAACCTATACGCTTCAGCAGCCACACCTCCCAGCTCCCCTCCGCCGGACCCCGGCAACCACTAATCTACTGTCTGTCCCTGTAGACTTGTCTATTCTGGACATGTATTATATAAATGGGAACATGCAATAGGTGGCTTTTGTGTCTGGCTTCTTTTACTTAGTGTAATGTTGTCAAGGTTCATCCGTGTGGTAGCATGCCGGTACGTCATTCCTTTCCGCTGCTGAATAATATTCCTTCTTATAAATATTCCATTTCATTCATCCATTCATCAGTGATGGACATTTGGGTTATTTCCAATTTTGGGCTATTGGGAATAATGATGCTATGAACGTTCAAGTACAAGTTTTCGTGTGGACGTACGTTTCATTTCTCTGGGCTATGTACTTAGGAGTGGAATTTCCGGGTCCCATGGTAACTCTATGCTTAATCTTCTGGGGAGCTGACAGACTTTTAAAGCAGCTGCACCATTTTACATCCCCACCAGCAGCGTATGAGGGTCTAGCTTGTCCACATCCTTGCCAACACTCACTGTTCTGTCTCTTTTACTCTCGCTGCCCTAGTGGCAGGGAAGCAGTGTCTCACTAGCTTTGATTTGCATTTCCCTGACGGCTAGTGGTGCTGCAATACACCACGTGCTTGCAGGCCATCTGTGTATCTTCTTTGCAGAAACGCCCATTCAGATGCCAAGACCATTCAATGGGGAAGGACAGTCTTTTCAATCAATGGGGCTGGGAAAACTGGATATCCACATGCAAAAGGAGGGAGTTACCCTTACCTTACACTATGGAGAACAATGAACTCAAAAAGAATCAAAGATCTAATCAAAGAGCTAAGATGCTTAGGGAAAAAAAAAAAAAACAGAGAAAAAGCTTATCGACATTGGCTTTGGCAATGATTTCTTGGCTATAACACCAACCAGCCTTGGCAACAAAAAACAAATTGGACTTCATCAAAATTAAAAACTCTTGCACATCAAAGGACACTATCAAGAGTGAAAAGGCAACCCACAGGGTACAAGACAGTATTTATAAGCCATACGCCTGGTAAGGGAGTAGTATCCAGAGGTTATAAAGCACTCCTGCAACTCAACAACAAAAAAACCCAATTCAAAAATGGGAACACAGAGGCCATGATGCTGAGTGAAATAGGCCAGTTACAACGAGACAGACACTGTACAGTCCCATTTATACGAGGCATCTAGGTTGGTCAAACTCACAGGCACAGAAAGGAGAATGGTGGGTGCCAAGGGCTGGGGTGGCGTCAGCGTTTAATGGGGACAGAGTCTCAGTTCTGCAAGATGAATGAGCTCTCCAGGCGGGTGGCGGTGGCGGTCGCCCAGCAGTGTGAACGTGCTGAGCACTGTGGAGCTGCCCACTTAAAAATGGTCAAGATGGCAGTTTTGTGCTCTATATATTTTACCATAATTAAAACTAAACTAAAACAAAATAAAAATGGGTCAAGGACTTGAATAGATATTTCTCCAAAGAAGAAACACAAGTAGCCAATCAGCACACAAAAGATGCTTAAGATCACTAATCGTTAGAGAAATGCAAATCAAGATCAGTAGATACGAAATCACAGCCGTAAGATGGCTACAATAAAAAAAAAGCAAAAAATAAACAAAATAATGTGTTGGTAAAAGCACTTGTGCAGAAATCAGAACCCTTGTGCAGAGCTGGCAGAAATGTCGATGGTGCAGCTGCTGTGCAAAAGGGTAGAGGGGAAGTTCTCCAAAAACGTCAACACAAGACTATCTTAGGATCCACTTCTGGGCGTATACACAGGAGAACTGACAGCAGGGACTTGAACAGTTACCTGCACACCCATGTTTACAACTGCACCATCCGTAGCAGCCAAAAAGCAGAAGCAACCCAGGAGTCCATCAATGGGTGACGGACCAACCAAATGTGGTCCATCTCCACAATGGAACATTGTGAAGTGAAATTCTGATACACATTACAACCTGGAGCAACCTTAAAATGATCATGCTAAGTGAAGTGCCTGTTCAGACCCTCTGCCCATTTTAAAAATGGGTTATCCTTTTATTGAGTAGTAAGGCTTCTCTTGTCTGGAAATGAGAACCTTATGATTTGCAAATATTTGAGTTTTCTTTTTACTTGCTTGGTGATGTCCTGGGAAGCACAAGAGTTTTAATTTTGGTCAAGCCCAGTTTATCTATTTTTTCTTTTGTTGCTTGTGCTTTGCTGTCATTTCTAAGAAACCGCGGCCTAATATAAGGTCATGAAGATTTACCCGTTTTCTTCTAAGAGTTTCATAGTTTTAGGTGTATGAGGCACTTTGAGGTCATTTTGGTATATGGGGTGAGGCAGGGCTACAAACTTAAGTTTTGCACGTGGACGTCCAGCTGTCCCAGAACCCACTGGTTGAAAACAAAGAGGATTCCTTCCCCACTGATTTGTTTTGGCATCCTTGCTGAAAATCAACTGGCCATAATGTTTAGGTTTATTTTTGGATTTTCAATTCTATTTCACTGATATATATGTCCATACTTAGGCCAGTACCACGCTCTCCTGATTACTACATCTTTGCAGTTAGTTTTGAAATGAAGAAGTTAAGTCCATAGCTTTGTTATTCTTTTTCAAGATTGTTTTGGCCATTCTGGATCCCCCGCATTCACGTGTGAATGTGCGGATCAGCTAGTGAATTTTTGCAGCAGCCAGGCAAGATCTGGGTGGGGGCCGCACTGAATTTGTAGCTCTATTTGGGGAGTATTCTCGTCTTAACAATACTGTCTTCCCATCTATAAACATGGAATGACTTTCCATTGATTTAGCTCTTTTTTTCAGTGTTTTAGTTTTCAGGGTGTAAGTGTTGCATTCTTTTCCTTAAATTGGTTCCTAAGAATTTGATGCTATTGTAAATGGAATTGTTTTCATTTCATTTTTGGATTGTTCATTGCAAGTGTATAGAAACAGGTTGATTTTTGTATACTGATCTTCCATTTTTTCTTGCTCAATTTCATGTGCCCGTGCTTAACCCAGCAGGCAGGCACTTTGAAAAGATTGCTTTCCTTACGCATGGCCAAAGGCTGGGAGGGAGGCAAGACTGAAGGCTGGTCACTGGCTGGAAGGTGGCAACGACAGGACACGTTGTAATCCAGCTGAGGGGTGGGGCGGTGGCCCTGAAAGTGGTAGCGGGGAGAGGGAGGTGGTCGGCTGGAACCACAGGAAGGGACATGGGGGGACACTGCTGGAAGTCTAATGCGGCTGCTGTGGAGGGCACCACGTCAGGGGAGCCCAGGCTGAGCACCTAGACAGAAGAGTCCCATTGTGTCATAAGCTGCTAAAGTCACAGCACATAATAGCCAAGCCCCAAGAGGTGGCAGGTGACTTTGGCACATGGAAACCAGACTGCAGTGAGTTCGGGAAAGTTAAAAAGCTGACCTGAGAGGTGTGGCCTGTGGGGGGCGGGGCTGCTGCTTAGCCTAGGGAGATTTGGGTTTTTTAATAGGAAAAATTTGAATACGCTACATTGCTGATGGGAAGGGACCAGTTAAAATGGAAAGGGTGGGAGGGAAGGAGGAGAGGAAGTGGAGGCAACGCTCAGTCCCTCCCCACAGCCGAGTCCGCACCCCGCAGTGCACCCGGGTACCACTCTCCCGCCATGGAGTGTGAGCCAGACTCACCCCAGATGGCGCCACAAACCCCAGTTCAGAACCACTTTCTGCCCTTAGCAACGAGCCATCCGGGTTGTAAGGGGCGCTGTCCTACGTAAGCAAGCTAGAATGTTCCATCTGGTGAGGAGCCTCAAGTTCCTTCCCGTAGATGTTTCCACGAGCAGATTCCTCTTTGGGATGCAGGTCAGCATCGCCTTACAACGTGGGCATGAGCGAGCGTGTAAGGCACAGCCCGAGAGGGTCACACTGGCCGCTGAGCCCCAGCCCCCAACGTGTGGGGGCAGCTTCTCTTCGCATAGGGGTACGGCCGGGGCTGAGGGGCTCCTGAGAGTTCTCAGAAACCCCAGTAGGCCTGTGCTTTGCAGGGCGAAGAACAAGGACTGACACCAGCCTGCGCCGGCTGCAAAGAAGTCAGCCCTTTCCTTACACCTCGTCTTCACCAGCCTCATTGTCAGCCTGCTGACCCGACAGATTCCTAGTGGAGGACAGGACACCAAAGGCAGCTGCCACGGTGAGGAGCCCACGTGGGCGCAGGGAGGGCTGGACACCAGTCCTGGGGCTTGGGGGCCGGGGGAGGGGTGGCCGGCTGCCCTCGGCGAGGCATATTTGGGTCAGATGCCCGCTCCTGACTTCGCGGGCTCTGCCATTTCATTAAAGAAACCAAAGGCGAGGGAGCTGCGGTCAAACTCACAGGCGGGGCTCCCCCAGGCCGAGCCCAGGTTCTGGGACAAGGGCTCTGTGGGTGAGAGAGCTCACAGGGTTCCCGGATGGCTGGCGGTGTCTGTAACTGGGGAAACTCTAGCCCGGCTGTGGGGAGGAAGCAGCCAGTGCTGATGGAGGGAGCAGCTCAGGCAGGCACCCCGCGAGCCCCTGCCTCCCATCCCTCCCCCGACCCCCCAGCACTGCGCCCATCAGGCAGGCCAGGGACCAGGGCGCAGTCCTGCTCAACGGCTGGGCCAAGACCAAAAGCCGGTCCCACGGGCAGTTCTCAAGGTGCGCTCCTGGCCCAGGCGAGCCGGTGTTGCCTGGGAGCTCATGAGCAAAAAAGCATCTTTTCAGGCCCCACGGAGACCTCCGGCGCCAGGGACCCCGGGCTCTCCATCTGACGCCCACTCAGGTTTGAGCCATGCCAGATTAGAGGGTCCCCTTCCCCGGCTGCCCCAGGGTCTCCACGCTGGGAGTCGGGCCTGCCGCCTGGGCTCCCCGCTCCCACAAGGCCCCGTCCTGCTCCTGCTGCTTCACCGGGGAAGCCCTGGGTGACGCAGCACCTCAGGACAGGCAGGGGCTGGGGACAGCACGCCGGTGACCGGACACGGACACCGGACCTTTCTGTGCTGGCCCTTGGAGAGGGCGAGCTGAGGGTCAGTCTGACATCATGAACACAGTGGCAGTGACCGAGAGCCCTCACGGTGCTGGGCGCTGGGCCAGGCCCCTGACTCGACACTTGACCAGGCTGGAGTCCGGAGACCTGGATTCTCTTCTCGGCTCTGACACTCACTGGCTGGCTGACCTGGTGTGTGTCTCACAGACTCCTCCAGGTCCCGGTATCTGCAGCTTTGTGGCCGCTGCTCTGCGTGGACACACACACCATAGAAACAGCAGGCTGTGTGCAAGAGGCTGCACACACAGGACACGGTGCATGCTCCCACACGTGAGGTTCGGGAGGCGCACGTTCACCTGCAGTGTGGAACCAGAGCAGTGGCGTGGCGGGAGTGGGGAGCGGGGGGGCATCGATGGAAAAGGGCACAGGGGAATTCCTGGGGTGATGGAAAACGTCCCGTGTCTCTAATGGTGGAGGCTGCCAATTGTATATGCATTTGTCAAAACACATCCAACTGCACATTTAAAAAGGGTGAATTGTACTATATGTAAGTTATACCAAACTGAAAACACTCCTAATAAAATAAGAGGTTTGGGATCGGGTGACTTCTAAAAATGCTGAGTCCAAAACCCTGGATTTCTCCAAGTCTATGTGGGATATCTCGCAGGGCTATTTGCTGGCTGCTGGCAGAAGGGGTGTAGGTCTGCCTGGCCTACTGTGGGCTCCACCCCCAGTCTCTGCTGTCACCTCCCCTCAACTGGCTCCATGCTCCTGATTCAGAAGGAACGCCCTCCCCCGCTGCTGCAGGACATCAGTGAACTACAACTGATGTGCAGTCTGTTCCAAAATTCAGCCTCTCGGGCGGAAGTCACATTTGAGTTTCCACAGCAGCTGCCACAGATCTAAGACCCACGAATTTCTCTAGTAGGTGTCACTATTGTCAGTGGGAGCGGGTGGGAGGCAGTTAACTAATTTAATGAACAAAAATCACAAAGAAAAAAATTATGAGCGGGAGGTGGAGGAGACGGCAGCCGGGAGTCAGTGACTCCCGAGATAACATACGTTTCCGTCACAGAATCTTTATTTTACAGTTTGCATCACAGCGAGAGAACCCATCCCAAACATCACCCTGATCAGAAGCCCCCCCCACCCCGTTATGTTTACATAAATGCTCTTCAATGGTCATCAGTGTAAAAACAATACTGAAAACTCCTGCACCCCAAAATAACCTGGAAAGCAAATGATATGTACAGACATTTCCTCCCCCAAATGTTGACTTGTTTCTGGATTGATGTGTCTGACTTCTTTGGTGGTCGTACGACTAGGCAAATCCAATTTATGGTCACAGATGCTCCCAGGCGTCAAGAAACCCCTCTGTGAGAACAGGACTTCTGGATCCTTTGGTTTATAAGTACCTTAAACGTTAAAAAAGCTGGCCCCCCAGCCCCGTGTCTGATTCAGCCCCCACTACAAACCTCACACCTTGCCTCAAAAAGCAGCTTACAGTCTTGGGAGTGGGTTAGCTTTTCTGTTTCACTTTGATATTTACTGACTTTGTCAAGAACTCCCCCTTCCCAAAGGGCCTGGCTGCAGACTTCCTGACACCAGGATCCCAGCAGGTCCCTGATGTAACCCGACCCAGTCCTTGCTCTGGCACCTCTTGTCCCTGACTCAGTGCACTTTTTCACCGTGCCTGAGGGGCTACGCATGTCCCGCGTGCCAGCAGCGAGCCACTGAAAACCTTATCTCTGTTTCAAGCGTGATCTGTGCAGATGACACAGATGCAGCGTCGGGCTAGGAGAGGCCCCTGGGAATCCGGAGGGTGTCGGCTCACCGATCACTAACTACATTCCAGGTGGCGACAAGCATTAGCTTCGACGCAGGTGGGCCTCCTTTAAAGGCTTCCCGCTTAAACACCCTCGAGAAAACGGAGTACAGAGCAGGTCTGAGAACATGTGGTGTGTTCCAGATGATACAAGAGGTATCGAGTCAGAGTCTAACTTCTTTAGCGGGGACACCATTCATTCAGTGAGTCCTAAAGGGGGAAAAGGAGTGGGCCACAGGGCCCCTGGACTCTGCCTATTCTGACCCCGCTAAAAGGCCAGGCTGGGCCAGAGAACAGCAAGGGGAGGCGTGGGAGGCGTGGGAGGGGTGGAGGGGGGCTACGGTCGGCTGCCTTCAAAGTTCGGCAGCCAGGCGGCGTGACGGGCTCTGCTGGGCTGCAGGGTGTGGGGTGTGGGGCGCAGAGCCAGCCACCTCCTCAGGCCGTCTGATGGCCTCTGGCCTTCCTCGAACAACATGCGTCGGGGTGGGGGAAATGGCCAGATGCCACCTGCCATTAAAATCGGTCTCTGCTACACTCTACCTTGGTCTGTAAGGACTGGCTCCTTGTAGTAGACGCTTTAAGTACCAAAACAGGACATACATTTTAACACAGGGGAAAATACCCTACATGGTCCAAAGCAATGACAGACGCGTTACTATGCACCCTCTTGGTAAAGTTCTCCTTAGCTTAGAAAATGCATCCTCCGCAGAGCTGCCGCGGAAAATGCTGCAATGCACCAAAGCCTTTAGCCCGCATTCCCAAGGCTCAGCCTATGTGGAATCAATAGAGGAGAGCGGTGGGGGGTGGGGGTGAAGGAGGAGGGCAGGTCGTGGGACGAGCGCGCAGAGATCCCGTGACGCGAGGTGGGACTCCTGTCGTGACAGTCACGTGAAGTGCACTTACGATGAGACTGAGTGCTGCCTTGGCTGCTGGACACGTCCGGGGTGGGGGTGGGCCTGGAAGTTTCACTCTAAAGTGGTTTCTTGAAAGAAAACCGAACCGACTAAGGCTATGATCTGGGAAACCACCCTCTGCACTGGAACGAGCTTCTCCTCCCGGCAGAACAGGCTTCCAGCTCACCGGCATCGCGCTCAGCAGTGTGAAATGCATGTACTAAAATGTATGAACATTTTAGAGCCCGGGGCAGGGGGGCGGGGCGAGAGCAAGGCTGACAGAGTCTCTGGCCGCTGCTAAGAGCCAGGATTAAGAGATCAATGGTTGTTCTTGTGGTCCAAGAAGTAATTTCCTACAAAAGACACATGCTTTATTAAAGGAAAACAAAGCCTTCACTTCCTGAAATCCCACAGCCGGCAGCGCTTCCAGTCCGTGGCAGATTTCTCAAAGGAAGCCTGGATACTCTGCGTGGGCAGGAACAGGGAGTCGGAGCGCAAAGTGAAGCTATAAATACCGAGGGCTCTATGATGTGCATGCACCCATCCTTCCTGCCCAGCCTGAGATACCGGAAGAGCTTAACTGTTTGAACACTGCCACTCACCAGGCCCGTGGGAACAGAACCTGGGGCTGCAGACAGCGGCTGGGAGCAGGTGGGGCTACTGCGCTTTGGACCCCTGTCTGTCATCTTGACTCAAGAGCAGAGCTCAGTGCTGGTCACGACTATGAAGTGATAGAGAAAGAGAAGAAATTTTTACGGAACAGGGCAGAGGGCTTAAGTAATTTTGTAAAAACTCAACTACCACCTATCTTTCCAACCACAGGCTGGGTTTTGGTTTTTCCTGATCATTGGCCTGATTTCAGACCTCCCACGTCACACGCACGATACGGGGGGGGAAGGCCGTGGCCAGCCTGTTTCCAAAACCACTGCCACGCCCGTCTGTGTCCTCTGGCCCAGAGGGCTCAGGCCTGTGAAGGTGCGGCCACTCAGGTGTTACGGGAGAGCCCAGGGGCTCCTAGAGGCAGGTGTGGGGCTGAAAGCACGTCCCATCCCACGGAGGGGCCGGCAGCGGCGAGGGGCGCAGGCGGGAGGAGTGCGGGCTCGCCGCGCACAGGGCCTTGTCTTCCCTCGCCCCTTCACGCACTGGCGGCCGCACTCCCGGCACGGGAAGTGAGGACACCCCCGTGGAGACCCTTTCTGGGAGGTTTTGTCACCCTGGTTCTTGCCAAGAAATCTCCGGCCGAGTCAAGAACGTGTGCTTGCAGGACAAACAGCGAACGTCTGAGGGAAGCACCCAAAAGGGGTGGGGGGGCGTCTGGCCATAGCACAGCCTGAGACACGTTCCTGCAGCGCTGGGGTTGCTTGGACACAGGAAAATCAAGCTTTAAAAAGATTCCTATCCTCTCTGCAACTCCCTTCCCCTGCCACATAGCTCAAAGTTCAAAAAGAGAAAAAGAAGGTCCCTTAAATTAATACTGAGGGTGCATTTCCCTGGTCCCGAAGATGGGAAGACACGTCACCCCTCCCTGGAACACTGGGAAAACGCTGCTGCTACAGCATGCGATGCCGGGACCAGGCCTCTGTGAAGGCCGGATAGCAGGCCAGGCCACAGAGCTCCAAGCTAAGGGCTCAGAAGGTACCCTCACTTCCTCACACGTCGGCGCGGCCATGAGAATGGCACAGGAGCGGGAGAAGAACTGTTTCTGAGAAAAGACCAGGTTCCCAAATCTGGGATATGGACCCCCACCTCCAAATCTTGTGGTTTCTGACCGACCCTTCTGAGCTGGAGATGAGAAAGCTACCGCTGGAGACTGTTACTGTCCACCCCCAGGAGGCCCGACACAGCGGGGCCCTGCAAGGGCCCGAGCAGCTGGCACCCCGAGCATTAGGGAGCTCCCCCGACGTGGCCACGTTTGGGTCTCGTGTCTCAGGCCCGGGCAACCAATCCCCGTGGGGAGCGATCACAAAGCCCCCCCGCCGTGCCCTCGGTCACAGCACCTTCTGAGCTGACCCTGCGGCCGACTGCACTGTGGCGCTGCTCCCCGCTGGCCGCTCCCCGTACTCAGCCCCAAGCCCGGGGAGCGTGGACCTTCGCAGTTCCCACGAGAGGCTTCACCCCATCCCAAGGGGAGCTCCGATCACACCCACCTTCCTCACACCCGCACCGCTGGGTACAGGCAGGGACAGCCTCTGCTTGCTTCCTGTTCAGAGGCCCTCTCTGGCGCACAGGACAAGCTTCATGAGGAGGAGGAGTTGCCCCTGCGCTACTTTTCTGGCCCCAGCTGCTCCGGAAGGAAAGCACCTTCCCATTTCCCCGCACACTCTGGCCACACGAAGCTGACACAAGCCACAAGGAGAGAGGCAAACGAGAGGCGGCGCTGCCCCGGGATGTGCAAGGGAACACTACAGGATGCTTTTTGAGCTAAAAATATATTTCTGTCCATTCTTTAGGCAACGCTGAGTACCCTTCAGTCAAGGCCGCCACCTTCCACCAGGAGGGAAGGGCTGCCAGGGACCCTGCCAGGGACAGGGCAGCCCTCAGACACAAGGCCCTTTTTGAAAGAAGACCACCGGGTCCTAGAGCTGCTGGTTCCTGGTGCCTTTCAGAATCTGGGACAAAGGTCTGAGGCCACATTTAGGGACAGGAGTCCTGGGGCAGGCTCAAATACCACATCGGGTTTTGAATTTGCTTTCTAAAATAACCTAGTTATAGTCATTTTTGTCCCCCAAAGCTGCAATGATCCTCTCCCTTCTGCGCCTCTGTAAGCCCCGCGCAGTGCCAGGCAGACACAGACCCTGCCTTCCTCCGCACCCACCGCCCCTCCTTTCCTGAGGCGGGCAGGGGGGACGGGTCACACTGCATATACCCTAAGAGCTCCCAATTTAAAAATATATATATATATGTATATATATATATAAAAAATCAAAACAAAGTCTTCCTTTTATTCTCCTCCAGGCTACACTCCCTCTCCGCTGTCCCACCTGAAGGAGAATCCCAGCTGCCTATGACCAGCCGCAGAACCAGGTTCTGCAGAGAGTGAGTAAAAAGTCAGGCTCCCTGGCACTTTGCCCCCAGCCATGTGGCTGTGGTGTCGCCGTCGGGAGGGGCTGTCTGCCCTCGTTCGCCAATAGCACTCGCAATAAATTACACATCGTCTTTGACGGGCCGGCCTCACGGGCGCTCCATCACGCGGTGCCTTCCCAGTCGCCCTGGGACTCCACCGAGCCGTTGGTCACCTTCTTGACTTTCTTCATATTCTCCATCACCCCTGATGTCGTCACGCTGAACAAGGAAAAAAAGAGAAACTCGTCAGGCGTGCAGCAAGCCCGTCTCCTCCACAGCCAGTCCTGGGGGTGGCGAGGGGTGCTGGCTCGGGAACCCGACAGCACTGGGTTCGAGTTCTGACCTGCCCCTGGCTGGCCAGCTGTGTGGCGTGGGTCACGTCATTTGAGTTCTCTGTGCTTCGGTGAGGTAAATAATTCCTACTTCCCAGGACAATCATGAGGGAAAAATGGGATTCCCCAAAGCGCCCAACCAACACATGCCACACGCCAGCTTAAGTTACTTTTACAGCCAACAGTAGTCTCTGTCATGGCCTCCACAAATTTTTACGTTCATGTATATACTCTAGTTATGATTATGAGACCAACATGTGTATTGTAATCAACATTCAGAAAAGAACGCGAATCCACTGCATTTACAGTAACCAGCCACAGTGGAGCATTTCTGAGTCATGGGGCAGAATCACAGGCGTGAGGAACCTTCTGGGCCCAGGTTCTTTGACCACTAGAGATACTCTCTGCAAATGCAGGCCCTGGTCCCTACTGCAGGCTAGGCCAGGCGGCGTGGCTGTCAGTGGGCACGTGTCTCTACCCTCCTTCGTGCCTCCCCAGGACAGGGGCCTTATTCTCCGTTTGTCCCTGGCACCATCTATACTCTGTCCCTGTCCCACTGTCCCCGCAGCAGATGGGGAGGGGCTCCCTGAAGGCAGGGCTCCTGCTCCAGCTGGTGCCCCCCAGCATTGCCCCTGGGGCATGTGGCCGGGCTGGCCCAGCACCCATTCCAGCAGAAACTGTCCGCCTCCAGTGCCTGCTCTGGGGAGTGCCTGTCCGAGCCAGGGCAGCCCCTCCCGACTCCTGCAGGGCACCGGCCTCAGGGGCCGGCAGCCTGGGCACTGGGCTGTGGCCAGGGGCCCCAGAGCTAAGCCAGGCAGTGCACTCTGTGGGATCGTCAGTACAGGAGAGCCTCTGGAGGGCAGACAGGAAGGTGCAGCAGAGAGATGCCGGAGAGCGCGGGCAGGGGGCCGGGCAGGGGGGCGGGCAGGGGGCCGGGCAGGGGTGGAGAGCGCGCGAGGACTGGGCTGCCCCCCACCTGCCTGCGGTGCCTCCGTGGGGAGCCCTGTTCTCCTGGCAGAGGCCTGAGCCTGTGCTCGCACCCCAGAGGGCCTCGTGCACACGGGTAAGAGGAGGACGGGGCTGCAGACACCCACTGCTCCCGCTGCCACACCCGTCGCAATCGTGTGGGGCTTGGGCTGAGGTGGCCCCTGGACACACCTATGTCTTTAATCAAACTAAACCAGAAACTAAAACCAAATAAAGAACTGTGTTCTGGACAGGCAATGCGGAGTGGCCTGGCTAGGAGGCACTCCCGTGAGCCTCCGATTCTCTGTCTGGCTGCTGGTGCCAGCCCGCACGGGCGAAGGCCGGAGGGACGGAGGCGGCTGGCCACCCGGGGGATGGCGTGACCCAGCGAAAATCCCGGAGACCGGTCCCGGTCCTGGAACCCACAGCACACGTCTCTTCCCACTCGCACACCTCAAGACGACAGAAATAATTCAGATCATCCAGGAAACACACAGAATACAAGGCAGCTGCAGAGTCTGAGCGCTGAAACCACAGCCAACACTTTTTAACATGCTGAATTTTTTTTATGACAAATTTTGTTACCAAAATTGGTCCAGAGAGAGATGTTGAAAGATGGAGTAAACGACAGCACACCAGTGTCCCCTCTGCATGTCCCCTCACCCTGCGGGCTGCCCCACCCCCAGCACATGGCCCACCCCCACAGGCTGTGCTGCCTCAGCGGGTGGAGGTGGTGGGGGCGGGCGCAAGAGGCACCCCCGGTATCCCCGCGGTCCAGACTCGGGCTCCAGGGGTGAGGCGCCACAGGGAGAGCATGGATTTGTTCTGGGAGGTGAGGCGTAAGGAACGTCACTTTCCACACAGAGGTGCTTGTTCTGGGACAAGGGTCAGACTTAGCTCCCTTCTTCAGGAAACCCCCCGCAGTGGGGACGGCGGAGAGCTCAGCACCTTCTTGAACACCCAGGCAAGAGCTCTGCCCGCCCCTTGTGAGGCTATTTGCGGAGGACTTAGGGGTGCCATCCAGGAACAGCACGACGGAGTGCAAGAGGGAGAGGACAGCCCGCAGCTCGCAGGGGCCCGGAGAAGCCGCACTGAGCCTCTGCGCTCACCTGCCAGCGACCGTGGAGGCAGGCTAAGGGCTGGGGTCTCCGTCCCAGGCCAGTTCTGCTCTGTCCCATCTTAGAAAGTCACAGCACTTTCTCAACAGATCTCAGGCTAAGAGAAACACTGGAACAACTTCCTTGCCAATTCAAAGGCACATAACCCCAATCGGCTCCTCCGCTTCTCTGCACGCGCTCCCCTGGGACAGCGCTCTCTGCGAGCGCCGCCACCCTGAACAAAATCTCCACTTGGCGTGCGTGCCCCTCTCCCTGGTGGCTGCACATGCAGCCTTTCTGCCACGAAAAGGAAGCCACTTCACTGTCACACAGCGGCTCCCATGACACCACTGAAAACAGTGTAATCAGAGCGCTCTTGCTCTGTAACAGCGGGGTAAACTGAGGCAGCTCAAGGACCCTGCAGAATAAAGAACACCCTCTCTGGTCCCCTCTAGACCAGTGGTCTGTCTGCTGCTCCCTCTCCCCTCGCTCCTGACTTCCAACCACAGACCCTCTGGCTAAAATCACCAAATATTGTCAGAAAGAAACAAAACCAGATCACCACCAAGAGACACCACCACCTTCACAATGCATCCACACTTCCAGAGCAGCGGCTGACAGACTGGATGTGGGGACAGGCACTCCCACGTGACTGGGGAGAACACCCACTGGTACAGCCAGTGTGGAGCACAACTCAGCCAGTGGACGACGCCGTGACGCGGCCATCTGGCCCCCAGCTGCCTGCCCCGGAGGAACCCTGCTGTCACGTGTGTGGGACAAGCCAGAGGCTCCAGCAGGGATGGACAGAGACACCTGGCCTTAGGTTCCTTCCTGACGCTGCTGCTCACCACACTGGCTCTCATTTGTGCCTCTTCAGCCCAGTCACTTGCGCAGACTCTGCACCTTCCAGAAAAGGCACACTTCATGATTCCCTTGCCTCTCCCTCCTCGGTCTATAACGACACTTCTTCCTCTGCACAGGGTGGTGCTGCTTGGGGCCTACGAGGGGTCTGCCTCCCGTGTGTTGTTCTCAGAGTGGGGCTGAGCGCAAAGAGCGGCCCCTGCTGCCCCATCTGCCCCACCTGCCCAACAGCCCGCGGGGCCCAGCGGGGCCAGGACCTGGGACCATCAAAGGCTGCCTTACTGGAGGGGGTGCAACTGAAACCCAGCCTCGGGCTCATCATCAAAAAACAACTGACCCGGCCCATCAGAGTTCATCAGTTAATAGGCAAAAGAGTCTTAATCACTGCTCACTTCTTTAGAAAATGATCGCCCTTTCCCAGCAAACAGGACCCCAGAGTCCCTCACCCTGTGACTCAGAGAAGTCTGTTTTCACACTCAGATTTAGGTCAAGGCCCTGTGTTAGCTGTGAAGCGCCACTCAGTTATCTGCTGACAAAGGACGTTTGACCCTAACTAGCAGACACAGATGAACTGGACGATCACTTATCAGACACGGCTCCCCCGGCAGGGGCCCGACAGGAAGAGGCTGCCCATCCTTAGTCGCTGTGGGCGGCCCTGTGCGTCCCCGCGCCCTTGCCGCCGAGGCGCTGGGAGCAGCGTCTGCTTCCTCCTGCTAACACAGGGGCCCCGGCTCCGCAGCCACGCATGTGGAGGGGCGGCTGCAGTTGGCACCGCGCTGCTCTTAGGTGAGTGAAGGGGCAGGGTGGGAGAGGAGGGAGGAGACTGCTTACACAGATTCCATTTCCAGGTCGTCATCTTCCTGAGAAAGCTGCAGGTAGGGGTTATCTGACGCCGGGCGGAACTTATACCCGGTGAGGACAAAGAACACCAGCGTGGCCGTTTCATCCAGGAGCTGCGGACGGAAACCGCCCCGGGCAAAGGGGTGAGCGACACTCTTCTTCAGAGAGCTGTGGAACCAACAGCAGGAACACCCGCCCCCCGCCCCCCGCCCCCCAGCCCCGGCCACCCGCACTCCATGGTCACTTCCCCGCCCCCAAGGGCTGGCTGCTCGAGAGCCCTCGGCCCAGAGGCTGTGTGGAAGCCCCAGCGAGGGGCCTTGCCCAGAGACGACACCCAATGCCCCTTGCTTTAGCTGAAGGCTTCACTGCTGTCTCCTAAGAGTCGTGATGCACCCACACAGCTCAAACGCGCCCGTTAAGAAAAAAGCCTCCCACCCACCCGATGGCTTCCCCTAGCAGCTACACCAGTCCCAGCACACTGCAAAGATGCTTCGTTACTGAAGCAATAATAATAATGGGCAAAGAAGAAGGGAGGTCTGGATTCCAGGCTGCTCTCACCCTGTGACGGACCGAGAGGACCGTCCCATCTGGGTTTTAATTGCACAGAGTAAGCCTTCCTCCCTCTGCCCGAGGCTTCCCTCTTCAAAGGCTTTCTGAACTGAACACTAAAGTCAATGATACGATTGCTTCCAGGTTTCTCAGGCCGTCGGCAGCCTTCCTGGGCGGGGGACCTTAGTTGCAGAGCAGGAGAGACGGAGGTCTTACTGGCCACTGCCAGATCAACTGTAGCCGCCTTGCTAGAGGCCCAGACACATATTCCCTGGCGCTGTGCCCGTGAGTAGCGTACCTGGTAGAGCCACTTCCACTGGAATGGAACAGCAAATTTGAGGAAAAACGCAATGATCCTGGTGAAGTATATGTAACATACAATCTATACGAAGAGGAAAGAAACAAGAAATAAAATCAACATAGACATTTGGCACCACTTTCTTCCAACAACTGGCTTTCAAACAAACTACCTGAAGAAAGTGATTTGACACTTACAGTGCCAGTAATAAATCTGGCAGAGCGATGGCTACTCTGCAAGTTATACTTAAAAAGATCTCTTCTTGCTCCCTGGGCAACCAACACATTGGTAGCAGCCATACCCATGCAAGGGCAAAACACTTTGCTATAGTTGCTCTCGACTCCTGAGTAACCTCTCCCTTGCCCTATCCACATATGTAACCCATCGGTTTCAGTCCCCAAAGGATAGTATTTTCTTATTCCCAAACTTGGAGGAATGTTTTCCAGTCACTAATAGCAAACTAAAGCCACACAGGGAAAACACTGACTTTGAGTCTCTTCGGCAGACGCTGGGACATTCCAGGCCCGCAGAGAGGAGAGAGCAACCGTGCTACGCGCTCTAACAAGGGAGGACAGGCTGGGGATGCAGTGCGTCGGCCACTCGAGGGCGGCCTGCTCACGGGGACCACGCCCAGGGGGCCAGGCTCGCAGGAAAAAACGTCCAAGTGGCAGTCAGTGCCAAAAGCACAGATGGAAGGCGACTCAGAAACGTTCTTAGGAGCGAGAAAGCAAACTCTAGGAGGCCCAGACCTTAAATACTCCAAGAACTTATGTTCCTAATAATTTATAGTAAGTCCCGCCTTTGGTGCTAATGCCTGTTGTGAACTTTTCATATTCATACCAGTCCTGTTTTTAGGTGTCGCCCCATTTTTGTAAGTGAATTTTTTAAAAAGTAAGCTGACGGAGCACCTAGGCCTGGAAGAGACTCGAGAGAGGTCAGCACCAAACGGCTCACCGGTGGCCCAGGGCAGGAGACACAGGATTGGGGCTCTCTACATTTCTACAAACCTGCTTTTAAAAATACCAAGCAGGTACGGCTTTTCTGAGGATGGAAAGCCAAACTTAAAACTGAGCTTTACAAGAAGCACCTCTCACGCCGAGTCCCGCATGGGCGAGGACTCGATCTGTCCCGAGGCGGGGCCCACGCAGCCCCGGGGGTGCCATCTCCCGCTTTCGCCCACCCTTCGGGCGCCCACGGGCTCTGCTCCTTAGTTACAGATTCAGGGTTGTCTTACTCACCAAGACGTAGTAATGTCTGAAAAGTTTCAGCTTTGCTAAGTTAATGGCAGCTGGGGAGGAGAGAGAACAAGATAAGGCTGGTTAACCTCTCTTGTGGGAGAGCAGGTGGCATTCAGGCACCATCTCAGTCAGGGGGTGCCGCCTGACACTGAGCAGCGCCCGGGGCACATCTGCATTTCTGGAAATGCAGCCCCCCCCCCACGACACCCCCAACCACCAGGAAGAGTCAGGGGGGTTCCTGCTCCAGTTCTCGGGCAAACCCGCCTATCTCCACAGTCCCGGGTTCGGCAGCTTCAGGCTGGCCACGCTGAGGGCACAGTGACGCCACGGAAACCGGCAGGCACTGCAAATCAGAACCCCCTCGCCTCCCAAAAGCCATCGTGACGCATTTCAGCTCTGCCGCTGGCTGGCAGCGCTGAGCCCCCTACTAGGACCGTCTCAGGTGGGCCTCTGAGTTCTTTCTGGGGGAACCTCCCCCTGGTTCAGGGTGTAAATTCAATTAACACAGTGCATCTTGCAAACTGAAATTTCCCTTAGATTTTCACTACAAGCCCTTTAAATTCAAACTCTCTGGCTTTGTCCTACCGTCATGACCGCTCAAGGTCAGGGAGCCAGGAGAGCTAACTTCCTGCCACCGCCTATGACCATGAAATATTGATGACCGCAGAGGGTAGCCTGGCTCCCTCCCCAATTAGCAATCCTTTCATTCATCATAAACCTTCCTGCAGGAGGCAAATTAATTATGCTTAATAGCATTCAATTACTGGCTCCATTTAAGGATGGGCCTAGGGGTGGTGGAGGTTCAGATTTCCTCTTCCTCCCGCTGCCTCGCAGCTAGTGGGGGACACGCAAGCTGAGGATTCCAAAAAAATCCTTTGAATCCTAAATAATTTTCAAGATGATTATCAACAGTGTCTGTATGAATCTCTTTTGAGAAACCAAACACATCAATGAGAAGATGAGCAAATCTTCCCAGGAAACTCCAGCTCCCCAAAGTGAGAGGCTAGTACTGCCACGTCTAGACGGCCATGGGCGTGAGGAAGCACGCAACACGTGAAGAAGCTCCCTAAAGGACACGGGCCAGCAAAGGCTGTCCACTCCAGCACTTTTTCTTGTAGACTTGTGGTTTTACAAATCGAATTTCTCGGGTTCTCAGCCATCTTTCATTCGTCCTGACCCCGGACCCGCCCCCAGGTGCAGCAGGGCCCATGGCGGCCATGGCCTTTGCCCCAGGGTGGCTGCCGCTCCTCAGGAAAGTCGCCCAACCCCGAGCGGCACACTCACTCCCCGTAATACCGAGAGCACGCCGAGCGCCTGGCAAGCACGGGACCTGAGCAGGTCCTCCTCCTCGTCGGGGGGTGGGAAAGGGGTCCTTGAGGACCCAGCAGTAAAGCTGCGAAGTGTGGGGTGGCCGAGTTGCCAAGGATTTGAAGCTTCGCTCCTGCGCGTGGGTCTGCGTGCACGCACGGCTCCCACGCCCACCAGCAGTGGCCAATGACACAGCCGCTCCCACCACACTCTGCCCACACAAGCAGCTTGCCGCAGGGACCGTGGCCCCCCCAACAAGCAAAACGGTTCTTGAACCAGACAATTCTATTTGTGAGGAACTGAGAAATAACAGCACCAACAATTAGACCACTGAAATAACAAAAATGCTTTAAAAGTCTCCTCTGAATTTCGCTTGTTGAAATAAATCCTGACTAATGAAACTCCTGCCCTTGAAGGTTCGCCAAGACCCATCGCTCGACAGAGAGAGGTGTCACGCTTTTACTCCGATTTCAGGGCACCTTGAGGGGACAGGCATGGCTGCAGGGCCGCGCACAGAATCCTACCCCTGCAGCCCTGGGGCACAGGGGTGAGAGAGGGTCCCCGAAGGAGGAGATGTCTGAGCACAAGCCTGAGCGGGGCTCAGGACGGAGTGAGAGCAGAGAGACTGAGCGGAGAGAACGCTCGGGAAGAGCAGGTGCAAAGGCTCCGCAGACACAAGCCAGCATCGCACACCAGGGACAAGAGCAGCTCAGGGTGGCTGGACCATGGAGAGGCAGGGAGGGGCTGCGGAGCCGGGCTGGCCTGAGAGGAAGGTCAAAAGCCGAGTCAGCTGGCCTCCCTGTTGACACCCAGGGCCCCAGAGACCCCTGAAGAGTCTGAGACAGGACAGTGTCTTGGGCACACGTGCATTTTAGCGCAATCTCTCTGGAGAAAGGATGGAGGGAAGCAAAATAAGAGCTCATTTGAGGTCTAAGCCCTCAGATGTGTGGAGGTCCACTAAAAGGTGGTGAGGTATTTCTTCTCAGTGCACAGCAGTGGGCGGGGCAGTGAGCAAGGCTGGCCCCGCCCTGCTGGTTGGCTGGGAGATGGAAGGACAAGGTGCCGAAGCTGCAGACCAGAGGGGATTCTTCAGGGGAAGCCTGATGGGCCCTCTCCCCGTCACAGGGCAGGAAAGCAGGGGTGGGAGGATTGCAAGAAAGCAGAGGGGTTCCAACGATGTGGGCAGTGGGAGGCGGGCAGCGGAAGGCGCTGTCCTAACATCTCCCTGGTGTCACATGCATCAACACATCACCTCTAGGCCTGCGGCAAAACACTGCAGTGAGGCAGGCCGTGACCCGCTCTAGGGTGGGCCTGCACACTCACGTCCGGTACCCATGAGAAATTGTCAGCACGGGCACCGATATCATGCCACCCCAGGACGCGTGCTGGGACTGATGAACGGACCTTGGGAATGACCAGGGTTGTGTCTAAGAAACGAAGCCAAAGTAAAGCAGAGCTCATGGTTGTTTCCCAAACCTACTGGTCATGACAGACAATATATCCAGTCGCATGTGAGACGTCTGCTGACGAGGCCGCGGGCCATGGACCGGGCTCCGGGGTCCCACGTGGGTACCCTCACCACAGCCAAGGGAGCGAAGGCAGGCAGGAGGCCTACCTGCCGCGGTGGGAGACGGGGGGAAGGGCGCAGGCCATGCACAGCTGAACCTCCTGGGTTCGAATTCCTGCTCTGCGGCCTCCTGGCTGTGTGACCTCAGGTAAGTCTCCTAACCTGGGGTTACACGGCCAGGGGACCTCAGTTTCTGAGTGCCGGCCTCTTTACCAGTAAAACGAGAATAACAGCGCCTCCCACTGGGGTGCAGGCAGCATGCCATAAGCACTGGGGAATGGCGATGTCATGTCCCCGGGCCACATCGTATTAACCAAAACCAAACGGGGCGCATGCTGCGTCACAGTGGCTGCCACCTCTAGCGGAAATCCGGACTCCAGTAAGTGACCTGGAACAAGTAGTGGCCTGGGGACCACCTGAGCGCCTGGCTCTCCCGCATGCAGTGGTGCCGCAGGCAACTGCACACACGGGTCAGCCAGCCCACGGCGCCGGGCAGCAAAACGTACGAGCAGTGATGCAGCAGGAAGCAGCCTGGAATCCCAAGCCTCCCAGCTTTCTTCCAAAAAAGCTCTCCCTGGAGTTCAGAACACTGATAGCTTGCTGTCCGCTGGCCCCGGCAGGGCTGGGCCCCGGGGAGTAAGAGGCTCACCAAGTCTGGGCTGGCTATTTCTGATCCTGCCGTGAGGAACAGCAAATATGGTCAAAGAATGAGCATGGCAAGAGGAAAAATGCCTCGGACAGGAGCCAGGAGAGCTCAGCTCCAGTCCGTGCACCCTCGTAACTCAGGCACCGGGGCCGGGCCGGGCCAGGCACTTCCTTCTCTGGTGTCGGTGTCCTCATCCACAGGAGGGTCTCTCCCTCACAGTGGCCCTCCCCGGGGGCAGCTTCACTTAGCGCAATGCCCGGGCAGCCCCTAGTCCTAAGGTTTTGGAAAACCTCCCAGGGAGTTGAGGGGGGCAGGGAGGGAGAGCATATACACCTGCTTCAGAAGCTGCTGCAGGCTCACCTCCTGCGGCGGGATCCCTCCTCCTCCCGCTCGCTCTCAAAAATAATGGCCAGGACTCCGGATTTTGGCAAGTGCTTTTTACTGACAGAACAGAACTCGGTGTCCTCTGAGAGGAAGTGTAATTGAGTCTTGCACAGGCACACACTGAGGCAGAAAGAGCCCAGCCCTTTCAAATGCTTAACAAGTCAGCGCTCTCCCCGACCCAGCCGCAAAAGAGAGCATGCGCCCCGTCCAGAGAGGGCGCCAGCCCTTTTCCCGACTCTCGCCTTCCCTCCAGCCCTCGAGCAGCTAGGAAGGCTGGCAAGAAGACTGACTGTCCATCGTCCCCACCTCCCCAGCACACTTCCCTGATGGTCCTGGATCCACGACAACAGAGAAGGACAAGAGCTCCGCTCCTCACCACCTACTGAACACTAAGCATGTGCCAGGCACTGGGCTGGCCACTGTCCACGCTTCATCTGCGTAAGCCTCACAACAGCCTCTGTGAGGGAAGGCGTTATTACCTCCGCCTCACAGGTGATAGGCTTAGGCCTGGAGAGGTAAATTACCAAGGTCACATGGCTTATAAATGGAGAAGCCAGCACTCAAGCCCAGTCCAAATCCCTCCAAGGACCAAGCTCTCACCGCCTACGTTTTGCACTAAGAGAAAGGCAATTCACGGCTTTTGTAATCCACTGGCCGCTCAGGGAGATGAGAGATCGTGGTTCAAAACGCCAGGCAATGCCCAGGAGGTGCCAGCAATCCATCCTGAGGAGTTAATCCTAAATGATTTATGGGACACACAGACCAAAGGCCCACAGCAGCCACTTAAGGGGTAAAAAATTTCCAAAACAATCCTTCCCTGGTGTAAGGAAAGCCTTGAGGCTTAAACACATCCCCATCTACCCAGCATGCCTTTCTCCTGCTTTCTCCCTGCCATGCTGCGGAGGGACTTCTGCGTCAAACACAAAAATGGAAGAAACAAGGATGATGGCAAAGCGCAAACGGCATCAGCCGCTCTGACTTGCCCTCGACCTCCGCGCCTCCCATCTGCAGAAGCTCCAGGCTCGAGCACTTACCCTTAAGCAGGCTGTGCATTGCCTTGTAAGAAAAATATCTTAAATAAATTTAAAAAAGCATCAAAGAAAGAGGCCTAGTTTCTACCATTTCATCAAGGCCACCCCTGAACCGAGCCCTTGCCCCGCCTGCTAGTAGGGGCAATGGGGCAGGCAAGGGCCGCTCCTACACTTGGGCGCCGCTGCCCGACCCAGGCTAAGGCGCCGGCTGTTTCATCCCTTCCACTTGGGTCCCATCGGTACAAATGTCAACAGCAAACAAGGCGGGTGAGGTCGCATAAGGAAAACAGCTTTAACCAACTGCCGTGCTGCCACATCCTCACGGCCACAGTGGCTCAGAACGAGGCCATCCCTCCATGAACCCTGCCACCGGCCAGTTGCCACCGCTCACACGCTTCTGAAGCTCACTCACATAAAGGCTAAAATTCCTCAGAAAACAACCTTTACGTTTCCCTCAGAAACACAGGGGAAACGAGATAATCAGGAGCAGAAACGGTGAGTCAGGAGCGCAGCGCACACCGCCACGCCCGCCCTGGCAGGCGATGGCACTGGAGCAGCAGCAGGTGGGATGCAGGCGCGAGGGCGGGACCGGCGGCAGGCCGCCACGGGCAAGCACGGTGGCACCGCGGCTGCCGCGCCTCCTCACCGAGGACCCAGCGTAACTGGGGCTCTAACAGACAGGACCGGACAGAGGCCAGCGTGTGACGAGAGAGACAAAGACACAGCTCTGGGGCCGTGGGCAGCATCGTCCTTAACGTTTCCCTCAGGTTCAGGCAAAAGGACTTCGGACACAAAGAAGTAAACAAACCCACACACACACCCGCTGAAAGCCACGCACAGCCCCAGACGCGGGGAGAACTACTACGCGCGGTGTCCCCCGCCCCCGCTACTAGTTGGCCTGGACCACACTGACACTGAGTCGTAAGCCCAGGTCAGGGTCAAGGTCACGCAATGGGTCAGTGGAATAATGAGCCTCAGCACAGGTTCCACGCAGCAAACTGCTTCCGAATCCAGGAGGAGACCTTACTGCCCCATGGTCCTCCCTCTCCCAGCTGCTGCCTCTCGGACGGGCTAGACCTCAGAGGGGACGAGCTGGGGAGCAAAGGGTCAACTGAGACAGCTGGGAACCAGCGGTCAGTCAGCCACGGGCTCGCTCCAGCTCTCCTGACTGCCTGGCTTCTGCCCTGCAGCCACCCTGAGGCTGGTTCCCCAGGGGTGGGGGGCGTGGGGGCGTGGGGTGGGGGCGTGCTGCCCCTGTGTGTTCCCTGCAGGGCAGACTTCAGCCTCGGGAACAGGCTGCCCTGACTCTGGAAGTGTCACAGGCGTAACCATTTGTCAAAGTGTGGACTGAGATGTGCACTTGCAGATCAGCTTAAATGCATTCCATGGCCTAAGTCACCTCAGTGAAAGCACATGAATCACGAAGACACCCCTCTGCTAACCTACTCTGTTCCCTCTCAAAGTGTTCGCGATAACTGCTGATGAGAAACCGGTGCTTCCTTAACAGCATGTCATCCTGAGGCTGGTGAAGGAGAGCTCCGGTGTGCTCTCTGCTCAGAGGTCCCATGCTGTCACCTGGTGGAACAAACGAGGAACTGCCTCAGGTGCCCTGGTGATGACCACAGCACTTCTGTTCCACCAAGGTTCTCTTTACTACAGATGCTGGGGGTCAGTTAAGACCCCCCCTTCGGCGTCACCTGCTGTGCCGTCCGCCTCACCACAGCGTTACTAAGCCCTTGGCTAACGATCAGCCTCCTGTGGGACAGACGGTCACAGGGACAGTTACCCTGAGCCCTCCAAGTGCAGCAGGCAGAGAGACAGCCGGGCCAGGAGGGGGCAGGAGGTGCGGAAGGACGGGAAGCGCTCCCGGAGCGGGGAGGATGAGGCGAAGCACAGAGCAAACTTAGCATCCCTCAAACGGTGCCCTTGGGGCTCTCAAACACTTTCAGCCAGTCAGAAAACTACTCCAAAAATACTGCAATCATACCGAAATGTGTAAAGATGAACAAGTAAAATGCCTCACCTCAATATAATAAGAGACATACTCATTAAGTTACAAGAATAATAGATCTTATAATGTACATTGAAAAAGACCAAAAAAAAAAGGACAAGCATTATCTCCAAACTATACTTATTCCCAGAAGGTGGGTTTTTTCCTTCTTTGGATGTTTCTATTTGTGTCAAGTTGCTCTGTTAAAATTCTACTTTGTGTTTCATTTTTTGCAGTTTTCCTTCACCCCACTAGCAGAAGGCGGGGGTGGCAGGGCGCGCCCTCTGAGAGCAGTAGCAGCTCCAAGGAAGGCGGAGGAGCCAGGCTGCCAGCCGAAGGCTGCTGGGGCGGCCGTGGCGGACGGGCCTCGGAGCGCTGCCGGGGGCTCCCAGTCGAGGCAGGGCCCCCACACGCCAGCCGCCCCGAGCAAGAGCGTTACACAGGCCTGACAGCAGCTACCTCAGCAGGAACCACTGCAGCCCGAGCCAGGAATGCTCCCGAATTCCTCTAAGAGCCCGGGGAGCTGAGCCTTGGAGTTGGGGTTAAGTCCCTTTAAAGAAAATAATGTGATATTAACTGCGTAACAGGTATGAAATGAGATTGGTACCAACTACCTGTTTTCTAACTTTTCTAAACTGAATCCACGTTACTTTCATAATCAGAACACAGATCAGCAGGAAAACTTACATTTAACAAGTGAGAAATTTGCCCCGAAGAACGCTGCTACCGGCACTGAGTGTGCAGTCGGACCCGAGGCAGCTCTGGCCCTTGAGGGCACTGCCCCGCCCCTGCGGCCTGAGGTCCCCCTTGACACCAGGGCAGCCTGCAGCCATGGCCTTCACTCAAATAAGCCCAGGAACTCACAGCGCACTCCCGCTGGGGCTTCTTTTCTGCCTTAGAGGCATGGTTGGAAAATCAGGGAGATTCATAAGAGTTTTAATGGCACAACCATTAAAAAACATCAGCGTTCTAAGGGTTCATTCTGGCAGCAGGGTCACTTTAAATGAATGCCAACACGTCTATTTTGAAAGCGCGTTAAGTCAGCAGGGAGGGATGCTTTACCCATGGCTGGCCCAGCCCGGTACCTCCTGTTCGCAGTGAGGTGCTATCTGGTCCTTCTAAGACAAGATTTCCTCCTCCTGACTCAGTTCTGAGAAGGTGAAAGTCACGCTCAGGAGTGGAAATGACAGGAGTCATTTTATAATAAGCAGCCATCACCCCCAGACCCCCTCAAAGAGCAGGCCTCTGGGTTTGCCACCTGCCTCTTCACCAAACAGCCCCTGCTGCTCTCACAAAGCCCCAGGCTCCTCCCCCAAGCACAGCCCCCCCCCCCCCCCCCAAACAGCTCTGGGAGGCACACCCTTCCCCCTCCACCTTCTGGGCGGGGCCCAGGCACATGGCCACAGGGAGGGCTGAGCAGTACAAAAAGAGCACGAAAAGAGCGTGAGGGAACTTGCCTTTTCCATCTGTTGCAGATGCTTCTTGTAAATGTCTGATTGACCTAAAAAATAAACATTTGGAGAACAAAGGTTAGCTAACAAATTTGCACTCCTTTCATTTCCAGGGCTAGTCACCTGAGGTTCTAACTCCTCAGTTATCAACATAAAGGGTTAAACTAGGTGATTTAGACTCTCTTCCTGACCACATGACTCTGACAGGGACACTTGAATAAGCACAGTGCTCAGGCCTGAGAGTTCAAGGTGCCCTCTGCTGACCCAAAGAAGCCTGGCAGGGCCTGGGTGTGAGAAAACAAGAAACACCCCTGACCTCCCTCACCTCTCCTTCCTCCTCCTCCTGCTTCAGCCCCCGCCCACCACTAAGGCAGTGGAGCGTCCCTGGGCTCACCTGCTCCCCGGAGGGAGCGGACCCCATGAGGCAACTTTGAAAGTCTGGGTCTAGGAGCCCGGAACATGTGGCTTCATGCAAACTCAGCCCTTCGTTGACTAGGGATTTAATAACTGCTGAAAAATGCAGGCCTCCAGGGAGTCTTTTTTCTGGCTGCGACGTGCTGGTAACTAATGACCATCATTACAGTGCAGGCAGGAGGACATTAGCATTACTAAAGAGGCTGCAGAGCGGAGTTCGGGGTAGAGCTGGAAGGCACCAAGGGAAAAACCCTTCTTAAAGGCCAGCGTGGCACAGGCAGCCACAGGACCAGAGGAGGAGGCCCGGCCCGGCCCGGAGCCCTAACGTGTCCACCACTTTCCACCTGACCATGAATAAGCCATTTCTCCTAAACCTCCCCCGTCTGCCAACCTGGGAGAACTGAGCAAAGCAGAAGCAACATCGAAAAGCCAACACTGAATCAATGGTGGCTGAATCGGAACATCTTTTTGTTTTTTAAAGATACAGTAGGAGTTTTGGGTTTTTTTTTTATCCTTAGAGAGAGGGGAAGTCAGGGAGAAAGAGAGGGAGAGAAACACTGTTGTGCACGAGGTACATCGATTGGTTGCCTCTCGTATGCCCCCTACTGGGGACCTGGCCCACAACCCAGGCGTGTGCCCCGATGGGGAATCGAACTGACTACCTTTTGTTTTGCAGGCAGGCACTCAATCCACTGAGCCACACCAACCAGGGCTAGTAGGTGTTTTTAATTACGGTGCTCAAAAATGACTGATTTTAGGCTCAGCATTTAAAAATAAATGTTTTTAAGTAACAAAAATTAAACAAATAGTTTTTCAAAAAAAATTAAACAAATACATTGGATAACAGTTAACACATGGCAGTAAAAGCTATCTGGCTCCCCTTGGTACCACTCACTCAGAAGATCTGAGTTATGAACAAGCAGGACGATGCAACCTCTCACGCAATTACAGCCAGGGAAACCACAACAGGGGTGCTCCTGAAGGAGTCGGCCAAGTGTGTGTCCAAGTCTCTTACAGCTGCGGAGCGAAGGAGTTGGCCTGAACAGTCACATCCTCCGTGTGCTCATCACTGAGAGGCCTATACGTCTTCTCACCTACTGGTAACTTCTCCCATTCAGCCAGAGTCTCCAGACCATCTATGACCTTCCCAAATACTGGGTATTTCATGTCCAAAAGTGGCTGCTTCTTCTATCTTCTCTCTAGTACTTGATTTTCTCATCTTACGGCAATTTTCAGAATATTTACCTTAAAGGAGTCTTGCCACTTGGCATTGGCTTGTTAGGTTGTAATCCACAAGCGGCGGGAAGCGGCGGCCCACAGCTCCGGAGCCGTCTGGGCCTCCCCAGCGGCCCCAGCCCTCCTCTTTCCCTGAGTGGCAGGTGTGAGGGGAGCCTGACTCTGTTCTCTAATGACAGGATGCTCTTTCTTTCTTCTTCCCCCCCTTTTTTTTTTAAATTTTTATGCGTGTACTTGAGCCAAACTGATGACATATACTAGGAAACACAACCTCAAATGTTCCCAGGATACTCTTTCTACTCGGAGACAATGCTGGTCATCTCGTCAGAGGGGCTGCGTGTACTTACTCCTGGGCAGGCGGCGAAAAGGCGGCAGAGCTTACAAATCTCGCCTGTACCTTCTCTGCTGAACTGATGTGCGCACACGCATGACATAAGATGGAATGAGGGGTAAGAGAGCATCTAATTGGCTGGAATAAAGCTTACGCTCCTTTGGCACATGTTCTAAATAATCAGAACAAGTGACCTATGAACTCAGGATTCTCAAAAATATTAAGTACACAAGGCATGGCAATGTGGAATAGAAAGCAAGTAAATCAATTTTTTAAAAATTTATTCCAAAAGAATTAACTGCTTTCAAGTCGCCACAGACACAGGCGATGACTAAGGGAGAGCGTTTCATTTTTGTGAGCCTTTTCCCCTCTACTTGCTTCCCCCTGAGCCAAGACTTTCCCCCCCTTTGCACGAGGTCTACTGAGGACATCGTCTCTCATCAGCCACTAGCTTGGCACTGACACTCCTCTACGATCTCTGCATCTGAAGCCTGCCATTTCCAGGAATAAGGCAAACCATTCTGAAGGCAGCGAAATGTTTATGTGCTGAGAGTCATCACTAGTTTTATGTTGATGTACTTCCTCATAAGCCTACTTATGGGATTTCTTCAACTCCTCTCCAAACCCATGTTACTTCACGTGCTGCTCAGCTCTCACGTCCAGACTCCTCTCTGTTGCCTACGCTGTGCTAAAAGCCAGCCATGGCGCCAGACCAGCTCTATCAGAATCTACTGGGGACCTTGCCTCAGGTTAGTCTGGGACCCAGAAAGCTGTGTTTTTGACACAGACGCCCCGCGTGACTGCCGGGCTGGGAATGGCTGGCTGAGCCGCTGCGCCTGACAGGTGAGCCTCGAGGCACGCGCCCCGCAGAGGGCACTCACCACACCACTGGGAAGAGGATGGCCCCGCAGCACAGCAGGTCGACCAGGAACAGAGAGTCCTTCCACAGGCTGTACTCAGTTGTCCCCTCCTCAGTGGACTCGATGATGATGTAGGCCACGTTGGCAAGGACCTGCAGGACACGAGAAGTTGGTGCGTCCCCAGAGCAGGGGCAGATTCCCACAACAGCAGGGGCGACAGGGGTTAGACACTGGGGCCTGCAGGGCCTCCCTCTTTCTCCCACCAGGATGCAGTCTCTGAGCCCCGCTCCTGAACGTGTGGCTGCTCCGACCAGCAGACTACCGCGGGAGTGACGCCACGTGGTTTCCCAGGTCGGACAAAGGACACAGCCCAGGCCTGGCTCTCTCGAGGAACACCTCTGGGGTGCTGGGCCTTCTTGTAGTAAGCCTGGCTGCCCCGAAGTGGCCAGGATGGAGAGACCAGGCCGGGGGCAGGGGGTGTAGGCGGCGGGGGGAGGGAGTCCTGAGGAGTCGCAGCCGTGCCGCCCCACCTGACCCAGTCTCCCCGGCCCAGAGAAGAAAGTGGAGGCTTCAAGGAGACCCCAGTCCTGGCCACAGTCTGACTGTAACCACAGGAGACAGCAAGTCAGACCCACCCACTTCAGCTACTCCCGAATCCTGACCCACACAGGCCATGAGAGAAGAATAAACGGCTGTTGTTTTAAGTCACTAAGTTTAAGGGTGACCCGCGGCACAGCGACGGCTGACCCGGACACTTGGCTCGTCAGGCGCCCCAGGCCTCGGCTGCCTCACCCAGGCGCTGCGCTTTATGGCCTGTGTAGCCACGCTGCCCAGACTCCTCAGGTCCAAGGTCTCTCTCTGGGGGTACCTGGGCTCCTCAGCGACAGCCTCTCTCCCAAGTGCCACGCAATGCCATCAGAGACCAGGGCAGCAAGAATGGCCGACCTCAGCCCAGTGGCCGAGGAGCCTCATGGCTCCTCCCAGGACTAACTCCAGTCCAGGTCCTCTCTGCATGCGACCCAGCTCGGTGCCTCCCACGGAGGCGCGTGGCGCGTCTGCGCTGTGTTCTGCTCCCGTTCCCAAAGGTAAGGCTCCGCCTGTATGCTCAGCGCTGTCACTAGGCTCTAAGCAGGCTCTGGGCAGTTTGCCACTGGCTAAACTGAGATGGCCGCATTTGAACACCTGTGCTACTACTCAGCACAAGGGAAATGTCTCCGAGACGCTCTTCTGAAGCTACAATGGGTATGGATGCGAGATTCTAGTCCCACCTCCGTCCCCACAGGAAGGCCATGCTCCCCAATGCTCCACCTGACTTGTTGTCTGCAATGGTCGTCTTCTACACCTTAACAAAGCATGTGACTCCACTGTGCTCTTGCTGGAGGTCTCCAGCGTGGTTCCCGTCTACCTAGGACTTATCAGTGGACGCCTCACCACAGCCACACCTCACTTAGTACGCGTGCAGTCTCCCGCTGACCCCGGGCTGATGGGCTCCTCCACGGGCCCGGTCTGCCCTAAACACCTGCACCTGGGGCTCTGTGCGGGCACAGTGGAAAACAAAGGCTTTTAAAGCTTAAATTCACAACTGCATCTTGTCCTTAGTTTATATTCTTGACAAAAGAGACAAAATGTCCCGAGGTGCTGACGTGGAACAACATGCAATAATTTTTTTTTTTAAGATTTTACTTACTTATTTTTAGAGAGGGGAAAGGAGGGAGAAAGAGGGGGAGTAATGTCAGTGTGGTCGCCTCTCACACACCCCCTACTGGGGACCTGGCCTGCTACCCAGGCATGTGCCCTGACGGGAAATCGAACCAGCGACCCTTGGGTTCACAGGCTGGTGCTCAACCCACGGAGCCACACCAGCCAGGGCCACGATAACGTTCTTGAAACTCCCTTTTGTACACCTCTCGCTTCTTACTCAGAAATGTGCAGTGTTCCCCGTGGCCAAAAAGCAGCAGCCTGAATTTTTCAGGCTGCTGTTGAAGGTTCCCAGTCCAGTCCCTAGGTTAAGAACACGCAACTGCCTTGCATTTATTTCTTAGAGGCCCTGTTTCCTTGGAGAGACTTGCCTTGTGACCCTGGGTGTCACCCTTCCAGGGCACGCAAGCGGGGAGCTGGGGAGGCTGCGGCTATCATAACGCAGCTCAGGCCAGCGGAGAAGTTCACACGGAAGGGATGGCAACAGCTGCTGGGGGGAGAGGGACACAGGCAGCAGCGCGGCAAAGCGGGAAGAGGACCAGAACCATCACTCCGGGCTCTAGGTCTTGGCTGGCAAAGCGGCCCTGGCGGGCAGCCCTTGGCACCTCTGGTCACTGGACAGTGGCACCACACGTTTCTGCTACTACTCTTGGCCTCTGTCACCGTTCCCTCCTGAGCGCCTAGGCAAGGCCCATCCGCACACACTGCCTTCCACACCACTCGCATGTGGGTGCTTAGTCTTTCCTTGGAAACCTTCAGCAACCGCTCTGACCATTTGCCTGGCAGTAATGTGCACCCCATGTGACCGAAAGTGAAGCATTGCTAAAGCGCCCAGCCCCGGAGCTGAGTGGCTGCTCTGCATGCCTCGGGAGCTGTCCTTCCCCAGCCCTCAGCTGCCACGCACACACTGTGCTCCCAAATGAGCCCAGCGGATGAGAACAACTATCGCTGGACGCACTCGGGTGGAGCAGAGCGGCCGGGCATGCCAGCTGCGACCGCTGTGTCTGTGAGGGCGCTCTCCATCCCAGGGCGGCCCCCATGAGGCTGCTGTCTCTCACAAGACAAGCGTCCTCTCCTGAGGGGTCACAGTCTTGTAAGGCTGGCCTCAGCCCAGGGCCCCCGACACAGGAAGGGTTTCGTAAAGGTTTGCCCCTGAGGTCTGCTTGATATTCTACCTTGTGGAAACTCACTGGTGTCATTCACGGTTTTAAAATAACTGGTTAACAAAAATCACTATGAACTTGCGCTTCTTTGCAAAGGGGACTGACTACTTGGGTGCATGGCAAACATATGCAGAAAAGGTGGCGGCACCTTCCCCTAACTTGGCACAGCCTCTGCTCGCGGGCAGCGCTGGCGTCCACCTGCCGGTATAAAGACGACTGACGGTCAAACGCGTCCCAGCGTGATGACCTGCGGCCTCGGCCTGTCAGGACTCGGCAGCGGAGTCCCCGATGGCGGCTGCTGGGCTTTCTGGGTGGGCCGACCCCTCTTCCAACAGGCCTGGGCCGCTAAGCGCCAAGCCAGAACCAGAACCGGCAGGATGAGGGTCCCTTTACCTGGAGTGGGATGACAATCATGAAGATCTTTTTGTCTTTATCAGAGAGGATGTGCTTAATGAAAGCCCAGCCGGTGCCAATGAGCGCGATGGTGATGAACAGCAGGGCCCCTTTCAAACTGAAAAAGAAAACATGTCACACGCACAAGTGGGCCTCTTCATTCTCACCCTGCGAGGCAGAATCTGGGGCTCTCTCCACGATCGCCCAGGCTTACAAAAGGCAGGCGGCCAAATTCAGGAAGTTCACCTTAAGGGCCAGCACTTTCTCCCAGGCCCACAGAGTCAGCCATGCGCCCCACTACCTGAGCGGCCAGTCCCCACAAGGAGGCGACACCCCCAGGGCACGTCAACAGCCCTGAGTTCTCAAGTCTGGACAGCTGTCCCTATGCCACACACCTCTGGCATGGCCGGAACCCAGACAAGCTGCCACAGGAGGGCGGGGCCCATCCACTTGGGGCAGGTCTCTTCCTGCCACCGCTTCCCCAACATCTTGTCTGCCATGTCCCAGCACGAGTGCATCACGAGTCACCTCGCATACTTACAGGTGGGTGATGTAGTACACCACAGCCCAGCCCTCGATGGGAAAGCCCTGGGTGGAGATGTAGTGGTAGTCGATCTGCAATCAGACAACCGCACTTCAGTCAGGTCGATGACGGGCCTCCCGCCTCAATGCAGTCCAACAGGAAATGCCACCAGAGGACCCCAGGGTGGCGGGTATCTAATGACTCACTAGTCAGCTCATGATGAAGCATGGAAGTGCGCTAACAATGTCAGCTACCTTGGGAAACCTGACGCAGGTCTCAGTGTCCCTAACGTGCAGCCCCGACCCCGCTCCAGAGGCTGCTGATTCACCCTGGCCGATGGCTCCTTCAAATCTCTAAGGTTCAAATGCCACAGGTTCTTTTCAGTATCCAACCAAAAACTTTATCTTTCATACTTGGCTTATAAAAGTTAATTAGTCACCCAGTTTTAAAAAAGAAAAAAATCTATGTGGAATTACCCAGCTTAGAATACTATGTTTTCTTTAAAAAAAAAAAACCCTGTAAATTTAGAGCTGCTTGAAGCCACTACCTCATTTGAATTAGAGGGGCCAGTTTCAGTAGTGCACCTAAAATGCTTCCTGGCAGAACTCACAAAGGTGATACTAATTTCTTATATATCTTTCATTTGATCATAAATGACTACCTAGATAGTAAAGTGACTCAAGGATCCTATCATTCATTATCTTTATGGTTCCTGAAAAAAAATCTTTAACTCTGATCCAAATAAGAAATTATCCAAGCCCTGGCCCTCTAGCTCAGTTGGTGGGAGCATCGTCAGGATACCTCAAGGTTGTGGGTTTGATTCCTGGTCAGGGCACATACAGGAAGCAACCAATAAGTGAGTGCGTAAATAAGTGAGACAACAAACTGATGCTTCTCCCTCTCTTTCCCTTCCTCTTTTTCAAAAATCAATAAATAAAAATTTTAAAAAAATTATCCAAATAACTGTCACTTCTTGAAACTGTAACTGGATATATTGTCACTTTCTCCGGGACAACATTCTGAAGTGCAGGAAGAGAGCGTGCGTCCAGAGACGGCCCCGGTCGGCGCCACGCAGGCCGACACACGGGGAGCCTGCGCTCTCACGCCCACAGGCAGGCCCCGTCAGTTCACATCAGGACTCAGCACTCAAAGCTTCAGTTCAGTTTTACGCCTCAATCTGCAAAATGTCAATTCTCTCTTAAATAAGTACACTACCACTGAACTTCAAATCAAAGGGGAACACGAGGGAATGTTTGCGGAAAAAATGGAGTCCTGGAGACACTTCAGCAGGTGGTGCTCTGATCTCAAGAAATGACCAAAACCAGCTAAACAAACAGTGTTTCAGGAGAGCTCTGGGCCTGTAGCCACTACCAGAAGGTGTCTTCCACCCGGGGTCGGGAGGCTGCGAGGTCTTCCGCCCATGACCGTTCATGGAAACGGCATCCTTTCATCTTCTTCCACGGGCCTACCCCTGTTCCCTGAACTGCTTTTTCCTGATTGCATAGGCATTGCACAAGGTTTCATAAATGGCCCCCCAACACTGATACGTACTGCGTGGAACACCAAAGAAAGAGACTTGGTGAAAGGAAGGGCCGCCATCAACCAGTGAATTTTAAATACATCGTTCCTATAAAAACAGAACGAAAGGCATGAAAGAACTGTTCCATTCTCCCAAAGGACAGCCAAAGCTCCAGGCGTCAGACTTATTTACATGGAGGCAGTAAACAGAATCTAAGCAAACCACAAATGTGAAGCCTTTTTTAAAAAGCAGACTTTGTAGTAGAAAAGGCCTTGAAGGGAGTCCTGGAGTCGCCTCCACCATCAAGTCCACGCTGGGGATGGAACTGAGTCATGCACTAAGGCATGATTGATTCTGGGTCCTGTAACATGCAAACCTGAACAGGCTCCCTCCCTGGAAACCACCCAGAAAGGCCACAGAAGTGTGAGGTGGTTGGATCTATGGCCGCATGAAACCCCCAGGACAGCAGAGGTGAGCAGGCTCAGCGGAAGGGGGAGTGTGGAGCCCAGGACAGGCGGTGTGAGGCCAGGGGGAAGCCCTCCCCTTCACGGCTGGAACCTGACAAACACAGCAGGCTAGGGGATGGCGCACTCACTCAGGCAAATGTCCACCTTGGGGCCGCTGGGCGTTGAACTCCTCTACCCGCTGCCACCTCCCCCAGCACGTCCCTCAATAGAGTGCACAAGACCATTATGGAGAAAAGGGTAGGGCTCTATTTTAAGTTCACAAAGACCTGGATGGGAGCCATAGAGGAAACTCACACGCTCAGATATCAAGACACTCTGCAAAGCCAGAGCAGTAAAAAACTGTGGACGGTGCAGCGTCAGACAGATAAATCAACAGGACAGGTATTATTACTGTGTGAAAAATGGTAACAGCAATATCTAGAGATAAGTACAGGTTAAATAAATTAAAAGTACATGCAACATCAATAAACATTACTAAAGAGAGCAGAAATATCCACAAACATGTATCAAACACATTTGAGCAGCTGGGAAGGGATAAGAGACGGCTAGGAAAGGAAGGGAACCGAAGGAGCGGGCCTTGGGAGAATGGTGGGGAGGGTGTGTCCTGAACGGACACTCGCTCAGTTTCCGGAATGATTTCCTCCCTGGCAACTTCCTGTCCCGGTGCCCAACCACTTGCAGTCAAAAAAAAAGGAAGCCAAGGCCAGAATCGTCACTACTGAACAGCAATGAGATTTACTCACAGGGCAAAACTGCCCACTGTCCCGAGCGGGGCTCGCTCACACACCCCAGCAACCTCCACCTGCAGTCCCGGTTAGAACCTCCCCACGGGGCCGAGAGCTGACGGAGAGAACACGGGCTCCCAAGCCACACTGAACTGGCTCGGACACTGGTCTACCCTGAGGACCTTCGTCTCTCTAAACCTCAGTAACCTCCCTGAAAATGGGGCAACACCTATCCACCTTAAGGAGCTGTCGGAAGGTCTGCTGAAATAACAACCTCGAGCGCCTGACTCAAAAACAACCAGCTGCCAGAGTTCCTCCACTTGCCTAGACGCTGCTGCCCAAGCTCCGGGGCCCAGGGGCCCACGAGAGAAGACAGCACGGAGTGCACAGGAGCCACCCACGCGTGGCAAGGAGGCCTGGGGTCCAGCCACAGCGTGAGCTGACTCTGGCCACCGCACTCCCCGCCCTCCCCTCCCAGGGCCCCAGTAAACTGGGGCCAAGGCCTCTCAATTCCTTCCAGCCGAAGGGGCCGTGAGCAGCAGTCACGCGCCACGTCCTCTCCCCAACTTGAACTCCCAGCGTCTCGCACCGGCCGTGGGACTGGCAGGGAAGCACAAGGACGGGGCGGAGGGCTCGGTGCGCGCTGTGCGCGCACACTACACTTCAACAGGGCGTGTAAAACATGGTGTAGGTCGGCCTCATGGAACTGCAGGACTGAAACTGCTGCCACAGCTTTTATGGTAGAAGTGAGCCAGTGGCAGTGACTGCTGTGCCACCAAAGGGAAAGTAAAACACCCCTGAACACCTGGCTGGCATGTGCCCCGTAGCTGCACAGCACCCCGAAGTGCGAGCCCTCTGCTACACGCACACCTGAGGTGCCCAGACTCCCAGAGGAAGCCAGGACAACGGTCACCGTCCCAGCTCTGTAGCCCAGGAAGAGGGCTTAGCACAAAGCAAGGCTCCCAGGCGGTAACCGTCAGCCTTCAAACTCGGAATCGGGCCTCAGACTCCTAGTTTGTACTTTTCTAATAAAGGCAAAAGCAAAACTTTCTTTTAAAACAAAGAAAGCCATTTTACGTCCTAAATTTGTAGGATTCTTTTTTTTTTCTTATTAATGGCTACCGGTTCATCTAGTGCAAGCACGATTATGTAGAGTCCCTCACAGGTAAACAAAAAGCTCTTTCCGCCCGATGGGTGCAAAGGATATTACAACAAACAGGAGCCAGCCACTGCTCCCTGGCTGAGCACGCCCACTGCCACACCGGCCACTAGAGAGGAAGACGTATCAACTTCTGCCCAACGCTCCGGACGAAGAGGTGTTTGGGATTCTTAATTATTATATACATTTAAATCAATCCATCTTACAGTATCGTATTCACATACCATCATTTATTTCGTTTATGAGCCTTATCCTACAACAATTACTTTACACTGTCCTTTAACTGACAACTTGTGAGGGAGGAGAGACAATTCAGCACTCGCTCTACATATATGCAGTTGGTCCCCTCAAGAGCCAAGTACAGGAAGTGAAAGCCACAGGGGCCTCAGCAGAAAGGCCACCAGCAGGCAGAGGGGCTCTGAAGAGGCTGCCTTCCGCGCTGAGCTCCGGAAGGCCAGCAGCTCTGCCAGCCCAGCCCTGAGCGGGGCCGTGTGCGCGAGTCCAAGGCAGGCACTCACACTCTCACCCAGGCAGCGGGCCGCTGTCGCTCGCCGCCTCTCACGAACAAGGAGCCCCCGGCTGGGCCCACTGCTCACTCGGAGTCCTGCACTGTGGTCTCTTCGCTACAGAAACACCAAGGTTGTACATTTCATTTTGCCTGTACATTACTGAGATATCTGGGTTTGCCTTTTAAACAAAGCAATGGGAAGTGAGCAAACACCAAGGCATGCAAAGCGCCTGCCCAGTCTCCCTGTGTTTCAGGGAAGATGCCCTGTGAAGGGAACAAGATGGCTGGTGCCCATGCCTCCCGGGGTAGAAGCTAGCGAAGGGTGACAGCTGGCAAATCCCAGCACCCTCAGAGTTGAAGTGCTCAAGGTAGCAGTACTTTACCGTCGTTTTCGAAGGATGTGGATCCAGATGGTCCCAGAAAGGAAAAAGAAAAAGGCCATAGAAATGTATAATTTAGGGAGAGGAATTTCTCCGGCTGAGAGGTAGCTGTCAGGATTCTTCTCTATGATCTCAATCTGAAACCGACAGGAAGTTAATTTTTACTTTCCAGGAACACATCATTCCATATTCAGCAATTTTTAATCTTAGCTACCTGACTTAAGTGTAAGAAATGAGTACCAGCAGATTAACAGGCACATTCTTTGTGCTTGGGCTGAATGCACACACATCCTAAATGCTTTCTATTTTCTTGTTTATGAATCCCCTTCTGAAGTACCTGCCCACTGGCCACAGCTTTCTTTCACTTTGCTTAAGGGTTCTTAAAACCCATTCTTACAGAGAAATAAATGTCTCCCATTTTACATAGCTCACAAAGCTAACGTGGAACAGTCTCCATACGGTACTCACATCAAGGCTGAATGAAAACTTGTCATTAGGCTGTGTTTTAAGCCCAGGGCATTTATGGAAATAAAGACTGTAGAGGCCCTCTTGGTCATTGGTGCTGATGTTAAAGGAAAACTGAAAGTGAAGAAGAAAAAAATTAAAGGGTACCCAAATCCTCAGCTAAATTTTTAAGTCTTAGAAAGGAATCACGAACATTATTATGAAAAGATAGACTACTTAAAAAAATCAAATTCTCTCAGAGCAGTTTACACGCATATTCTCTTCTTCTATGACTCTCTCCCAATGTTTAGTTATAGCAACTTTCAAGCTGTCAGAAAAGTTGACAGAATTATATAGTGACTACTGACATATCCAATACCTAGATTCCACAATGAACATTTCACTATCCTTGCTCTACCACACATCTCTCCATCAGGGATGGGTTTTCGCAGAAGTCTACAGAGATAACCTTAGATGGAATTATCTAGTTCGAGGCAACACATTATTTTGTTCTTTAGGTTAAAAATACTCTTGAAAAAGGAGGTTCATTTGATACTTGACAAGGTAAACAACCAATATTCCCTCATTAAAATGTACACTTGTGATTATAAAAGACAGTAACAGATGCTACATTTTCTATATTCAGACATTTTCCTGTTTTTCATATATTTTATGTGTTCAAATGAAGTTTAATGTAAGTCAAAAAACATTATACATATTAGATTACAGAATTGACTCTTTGGTCTATTCTAGAGAACATTTTATTATAAGCCTAAAATATGTTGTTTAGGGCTATGTATGAGGTCTGTCTGGAAGGTATCCAGCCATGTAATATGAAAAATAGAGACATTTATGGAAGAAGATACAAGATACAAGAAACACTGTACATAGGCCAATGAGCCCTCAGTCCCCTTCAAAGTGGGCACCTTGCAACCTCACACAGCTCTCCCAATCACCATCAGCTGCCCTGTCCTATCTTCCTGAATCTCATCAGTGATCTGAAATCTCTTCCCTTTCAAGTGATTTTTAGTTTTGGGAAAAGCCAGAAGTTGCAGGGCACCAAATCTGGGCTCTAGGGGTCTGAGTCACCTGAGCGATCTGATGTTTCACCAAAAAACTCTGCAGAAGACATGATGCACAAGCAGGTGAATTGTTATGATGAAGCTGCCCATAGTTGAAGCTTCCTGAATCACCCGAGTAGTTTCCGAGGATGAAGCTTAAGGCAAAATTTGATGCAGACTTGTTGCTCTACTCACCCCATCATTTAGAATGTGACAGGCACACAGTACATGCTCACTCAACGGCATCTACTGCCCCTCCCCAATGACTAGTACAGTGAAGCTGTCATTGTTCACACATGCACATTCCAGTCCACTCTCCTTGGCTGCCAGGTTATATCTATGTCACGCAAACCCTTCTCATCATATTAACAATGGCTGGACTTTTTCCAGACAGACCTCATATACAGATGGTAAACTATAAAAGAAGGCAAGGCTTCAATTCTACCATTCTTCACAGTCAGGATTAGTCTAGAGCTGGGAAGGGATGTGGGAGACATACACTGGTTTATGGGGTGCTAGCCCTGTTCCGTCTCTTGTGGCAGATGATGATTAAAATGTTACTACTTGTAACTGTTTGTATTCAACACAGGTACTAACACTCTCTGTATATATACTATACCTTATAATTTAAAAGGGTGGGAGGTTGCGGGGTGGGGGGGAAGAGCCTTCTGACAAGATGAAAATAAAAGGCCAAGAATATTCAAGTTGAAATTATTAATCTCTTAAGCCAAACTCATCCTTTTAAACATGAGACATGTATTTTAGTCCACACAAGGTAGCCAGAAAAATAAACTGTTTCTAAATATATTAGTAACTTTTAGTTCTCAGAGTAAGACTCATAAGAAGTTTCTAAATACTAAATACTAAAACAAAACAAAACCAAAAAAATCAATGAAATCACTAAGGAGATAAGAGTAGGCACCTGATCCTTAAAGAGAAAATAAAAACAAAAATAAAGCAACAATGTCAATGTTAGAGCTGAAATAAGCTCTGACAGCCCCTTTCCTGCGCTGGGGGGATGAACGATCCCCCCGGGTTCTGTGGGCGGAGCAGAAAGGCGCAGCGCGACTGTACTGTCCAACAGGGAGGACCCTGGGCAGCAGAGCAGCGAGGAGCACACAGACCCCTGTCCCAGGAGGGGAGGCCAGACAAAGGCAGGCTGTCCCGGCACTGCCTGCCTCATGCCTCCCAAGGCCCCTCCGACCAATCAGTACACATGCTGCTCTCCCCGGACGCCCGGACACGAAGCGCTGTACCTGACAAGCGTAGATACCTTATAATGCTTTTCTTTTGTAATTATTTTTTTAAAAGGCTTTTAAAAAATAACATTCAAAACACTTATTTTATTAACAAGCATTTTAAAGTGAGGGAAAAAAGAGAGAAAAAGTACCTTTTGTATTTTCTTAAGGAGGTAGTAAAGCAAAGTGGTTAAACACATGGGCCTTGGAGTCAGAAAAACCTGGGTTTGAATCCTCCCCTTAGGCAAGTTACTTAACCTCTCTGAGACTCAGTTTCCTCATCTGTAAAAGGGGAATAATAACAGCACCTACTTCATAGAGTTGTTGGAAGGATAAACTGAGATACGATAACATGTAAGCACTTTGCACAATGCCTGGCGTTCTCTCACTCACCTCCATCATTACTGATGGAGAGCCTACCACGGGCCAGGTCCAAGGTTACCAACTTCATACACATCAGTAGTAAAGCAGAAAAAACTCCGTGCCCTTTGGTGACCTTCTAAAGGGCGAGGCTGATGATAAGCATAATAAATTAGAACAGTTACACACGCTGGAAACGAGAAGTGCTAGGGGCAAAGAACAGACTGGGGAGGGCGAAGGGGAGCGGGCTGCATAAAACACGGAGACTGGAGGACGCTTTGTTGAGAAGTGAGGTTTGCGCAAAGGAGAAGGAAATCAATTATTAGGATTCTGAGGGACAAGCATTCCTCCCAGTGGGTACCATTAAAGCTGAGTCTAAGGCATGATCGTTCCTAGGAGCAGCAAGGTGGCCCGTGTACCTGGAGCACAGCAAGCAAGGGGGTGGGCCGAGACTCAGGGGCTGAGGACAAATGACAGTGGCCGGGCCACATGGGCTCGCAGACCCGTGGGAGGGCTTGGGCTTTCGCTCTGACACAGATGGAAGCTGCTGAGGGTTCAGAGCAGGCGGCTGCCCCACAAGCTGTCAGCTGGCTATTAATACCAAAAGCCTAGTGGCTTAAAGGACATATAACAATTGTTCCATAGGCAAAAGAAACCATGGTGAGAGAAATCCGAACAGCAGACGCAGGGTGGGGGCGACTTCCCGAGGTGATAGAAGTCGAGGGAACCGTGACAGAGCAGGGGTTACACGGGGGCATGCATTTGTCCAAACTGTTCGCACTGTACACTCAAGATCTGTGCATTTCACTTGAAGCAAATCATACACCAATTAATGAAAACTGGTTAGACAAGAGGCAGTAATCTTTACAAATTAATAATAAAAGTTTTTGTATAGTGCTTTACAGAGCACTTTTATGTTTTAAAAATGGTCCGCCTAACAACCCCAGGAGACAGGTCCCAACATTTTTCATGTTTAGATGAGTAAAGAGCGTGATTCAGAAGTGAAGTGAGTGGTCCAAGGCCACCGGCCAATAAGTGAGCACTGGGACCCCGTCCAGCGTCCTACCGTAGGCACAGGCTGCAACGCTGTCACACACACTCCTGTGCAGCCAATAATGGTGACAGCTGAGTAGGTCACTTGAGGCCTGAGTCTCAGTGAACTCATCAAATTTACAGCATCACCCTAAATGATCGCCAATGGCCCTGTCAGGCACGCAGTGCCGTGCTTCCGGGGCACTCGGAATGGCAGGCAGTGCAGGGTTGGTGCGGCGGCGTTGTGGGGACAGCCAGGCTGGACTGGGTCGGAATCTGGGCCTCGTCACTTATATTGGACATTCGTGTAGTTATTTATTCTCAAAGGCATATGATTTGATACATGGTGAGTGATAATATCCACCTTGTGAGCTGTTAGAGAGCTATTGCATTTAAGTGACAGACATACAGCATGCCTAAATTACCCCTAAATTCAAAATTCCTTTAAAAATTCACCTTTTACATGGTAGAGATAAATTCTACAGAGCTTTACTCAAAGAAGATACATACCTGAAATGAAACTGCCCCATCTTTATTAAGAACAGAAAAAGATTTCTCTTCCATCACCTAAAAAGACATTAACAACCTGTTTTAGGACACTGGCAGAAAAAGTAAGCTAATAAAAATAAATATTTAAAAGTTCCCTGAGCCCTGGCTGGTGTGGCTCAGTGGATTGAGTGCTGGCCTGTAAACCAAAAGGTCACTGGTTCAATTCCCAGTCAGGGCACATGCCTGGGTTGCAGGCCAGGTCCCCTCTGGGGAGCATGTGAGAAGCCACCGATTAATGTGTCTCTCCCTGTCTTTCTCTCCTCTTTCCCCTCTCTCTGAAAATAAATAAAATCTTTAAAAAAATTTCCTGAAAATAAAATCTGCCATTCTTTCAAGATGTTTGCAATCCCCCTTCACAGTGAATGTTAATTCTTCTTCACCCACTTCCTTTACTCAGCTGCCTGGACTCCACTCCCGATTTCAAATGATCAACTCATTGCCATTGGTACAATGTGTGAAGTAATGAAAAGAGAGAACTACTGACGTGTGCAACAACATACACAAATGAAAAATAATTATGCTGAATGAAAGAAGACACAAAAGACCACGCACTGCACATCAATCTGCATACAGTTTTATAAAAGCAATCTACAGTGACAGATCAGTGGTTGCTTGGGAACAGGAGCAGGACCAAGGAGCAGGAGGAACTTTCGGGGGGATGAACATGTTCACTATCTTGACTGTGGTGGTACCTTCACAGGTGTGTATGTAAGACAAAATTTATCAAGTTGCCATTTTATTTTTTTAGATTTTATTTATTTATTTAATTAATCTTTAGAGAGAGAGAGGAAGGGATGGAGAAAGAGAGGGAGAGAAACATCAATGTGAGAGAGAATAATGGATCGATCAGTTGCCTCTTGTACGTGCCCTGCCTGGGGACCAAACCTGCAAACCAGGCACGTGCCCTGACTGGGATTCAAACTGGCAACCTTTCACTCTGTGGGACAACACCCAACCAACTGAGCCACACTGGTCAGGGCTCATACTGCCATTTTACAGATAGCAGTCCCCCTTCATTTGCAGGGGTACATTCCAAGACCCCCAGTGGATGCCTGAAACTGCAAACAGTACCAAACCCTATATAAACTATGTTTAAGTTTTTTTCAAACACCCATACCTATGTATGATAATGTTTAATTTATAAATTAGGCAGTTTCACAGATAGATTTGTTTTTTTACTTTTCTTTTAATTTTTAAAGATTTTATTTATTTACTTTTACAGAGAGGAGAAGAGAGAGAGAAAGAGAAGGAAACATCAATGAGTGGTCGCCTTTCGTGCACCCCCTACTGAGGACCTGGCCCGCAACTGAGGCATGTGCCCTGACCAGGAATTGAACTGGTGACCCTCTGGTTTACAGGCTGGCACTGAGTCCGCTGAGCCACACCAACCCAGGCAGAAGATCTGTTCTTACTATAGACCGTAGCAACCTCTCTATGAGTTCTTTTCTTTCCTTATTAAGTTGAGAATGTTCACCTTTTCGCGCCAAGGAAGCCCCCCTCTGGTGTGTCCAAGTTGCCAGCATCACTACTCTGCACTCTGGGGCCGCCACTAAGTAAAACAAGGGGGACTGGACCACAGCACTGCGATACTGCGACAGTCAACCTCACAACCGAGGGGACCACTGAGCGACTGTGGGCGGGGAGCAGCATACACAGCTGGCTCTTTAATGTCTAGGGTCCTACCCTCTCTGCTCCCAAACACATCCCTTTCACTCCAAGTAGGCCAGCGCCTAGCACCTGTCACGCTCATTTCCCCTTCCAGCCTTTGCTTACGACAGTCTTTGTGCCCTTCCTTCCCTTACTCATTCAAGTCGACCGCACTTCAGGCCCTGGGGATTCTCCAGGGAGCTCACTCCCCGCTCTGCTCACCATCGCATAAGGCCTATTGAACTCAACACTCGATTTTACTCTAAAGTAGTGTCACTGTGTCAACTTCTTATCCCCAAACAGAAGAGCACTCCCTGTAGAAAGGGCAGCTCCCTGTGGGTTAGGAATGTGCACGTGTGTGTGCCTGTGTACATGTATGCATAAAAACACATTCATCTACGCACACACATACACACACATTCGGGAAGCGGAGCGCAAGCGGAGGGATTCTTACCTTTGAATTCTCTGTGCTTCTTTTAGACCTTCCATCCTCTAGAAGCAGAAATATTGAAAGGCGTTACTGTAGGATTCAGCTCATGTGTATATTACATTATTACTTTACGAGACTCTCGCTTATCTAATATCAAATAATTCAAACAACAAAGGTGAAACCATATGCTATCTTATGGATGGCCATCTCTTTATTTTTTAAAGATTGACTTACTTATTTTTAGAGAGATGGGAAGGGAAGGAGGAAGAGAGGGAGAGAAACATTGATGTGAGAGAGATATGTGACCGGTTGCCTCTTGCATGCCCCCAACCGGGGACCTGGCCTGCAACCCAGGCCTGTGCCCTGACTGGGCATTAAACCAGTGACCTTTCGGTTGATAAGCCAGTGCTCAATCCACTGAGCCACTCCAAACAAGTCATGGATAGCTTATCTGTTTAGATCCCAAAATAATTCTTGAGCTGCAAAAGCAGCAAACCAAAATTTATTATGTTATTAATAAGATCTGAAAAACAATAATATTCAGTACCAACAGGGAACTCATCCCTAAATAATCTAGCATTACGTTGTTGCCAGGGATGCCTTGTGGAATGAACTTTCCTGATTTTCTAAGTAATTACGTTTGAAAACAGATCACTGTTTAAATATACGTGACATTTGTTTACACACATGGAAAAATTAACAAATAATATTAGCAGAATGCACACATTTTTTTCTACAGCAAGAAGCGTTAGGGTTGTTACTGCCTTCTTTCATGGGGCACAGAGGGCACGTGGTCCTTGTTTTTACTTAAGATGCCCTTCGTGAGGACAACAGGATCTAAAACTCCCTGCAGGAAGGCAGAGTGTCAGAAGAGAAAGAAGAAAAAGACTACTCCTCGGCCAGGAAACGGTTCCTGGGCCCGAGGAACGTGGGCGGGGAGATGGTGCACAGCCCCTCCACGACACACCGCCACACAAATACAAGTACAAACACGGTGTTTCTCTGTGTCCTTTAACTTGAGTTAGAGTTTTGACAAACTAGAAAAATGTGTAAATTATACAATAAATATGAAATTATCTTTAAAGAACTCATATAGATTATTAGACAAACCTGACAGCTAATAAAAGAGGTGATAAATATAAATTGGTTAATCAACATATGGAGAAAAAATAGAGCCTAGTAATAATAGTGAATACAAAAACAAGAATACCTTTTTTTGCCTTTCACTTTAGCATTAAAACACACACGCACGCACACAAATAACCAGTGCTGGCTGGGTCACGGTGGTATGGGCGCTATTCCCACAGACTTTCTGATAGGAGTATATAAATTCACACAACTCATTGGGAAAGGAACTGAAAATATGTATCAATATCCTCAAAATATTCAGATCCTTTGAACCAGATATTCCAGTTCTGAAAATCCCTACTAAAAAAGTTCTATATATGAAAAAAGTTCTAGGAACAAATAGGTCTAATACAGTATTTATAAGCATCAAAATGAAAATATGTCTCCTTAAAGGGAAAGGATGAGCAAATTACATTATCCATTTAACAGGATACCTGATAAGTACAAAATATCTTAAGTGAACAAGATGCTTAAAACAGTAAACGTGACTATAAATTTTAAAAATCAAATGTTCTAGACTTAAGAAACAAGCTTAGATAGAAGCATCCATTCCTACAATTTTACCACTGGCAGTAAGGAGAAATGATTGCTCTTTTACTACCTTCTCCATATTTTCCACATTTTTCTTTAATGATCACACCTTTTAGCATAAAATAATGCTGAGATCATGTTTGTTTTTCCTTGGGGACATAAAAGGACCAACAAAGCCGGGCAGTGAAGAAACCACTGGTTTCCGCCGGGTGTTTACCTTGCTTTTTCTCAGTCCCTCCTTCTGCCAACACGGGGCTCGCGCCAGCCTCCTGGCTCTGGCCAAGGGCTCTCTCATCCTTGCCGAAGATGATCCTCGGTAACTGGGTCCCAGCTTCTGGTGGAGATTTTAATTTCACCCTATATTCAAATAAGATGGAAGGGAAAAAGTTCAAAGTGATGCTACGGCCAGTTAAGTGGGATGCGTCAGGCACCGCTGCGAGCTCCAGATCCGCCGTCTCACACAGGCAGCCCTGTGGTGTCAAGTCCACCTCACGGGGCTGACGGGGGGCTCGGGAAGGCTGGAGACCTTGCCCAGAAGCAGTCGGCTAGTAAGGAGCTGGGCAAGGACCCAGGCATCTCACTCGAGGGCTCAGATTCTCGGCAACCACGCAATTTTGATGTAAATACTTCCCCACTAAGTTATCTGTGGTGCGTTCAACAAACTAGTGTACAAGGGAAAGGGAACAAACCAAAACAATAAAATCTTAAAGCGAAGTGTAGGGGAACATGTGAGGGGCAGTGGGAATGATCAGCAGCCTGCCTGCAGTGCATGTCCTCCCTCCTCCTTCCTCAACAGGCTCCACTTTTGTTTGCCCTGCCCCGCACACACCGGCGGCCTGTGAGTTTCCGAGCTCGGGTGGACAGGCGACCTGAGCCGGCACAATCAAGCTGAAAGGAAGCACTTCCAGCCCTGCCTGGGGAGAAACCTTCCTGTCCTTCCCTTAGCACGATGCATGAAAGCCCTCTCTTTTCTGCACACACCACCCTGCTCCATGCTGTTCTGCCTTCGTGCGGAAGGGCCCGGCGCCAGGCATGCTGTTCCCCTTCTCCGGCACGGGTGCAGCCTACTCACAGCGAGGCAGGCCGGGCCAGCAGCTACCGGAAGCCCCGCCCCCGTCCCGCAGCTTGTCAAGCTGCCTGCCCCACTTCCCTCCTCTGTGGTGACCCCCGGGGTGGCTGTTCTGTCTCCTTCGTCTTGTTTTTCGTCTCCAGCACTCCGCACGGTATTTGGCAAATGGTGGGCACTCAATGTGTGTTAGCTCAACGACCACAGTCCCCTGACTTCACTCCAGGACTGAACTGAAGGAATATTAGGATTACTTACTCACTTCTGGAGATGTTTAGGATTAGAAGGGGGACAGAGACGGACTGTTTCTTTAAAATACAGTAGTCCACATCTTCATCCTAAGAAAGGAGGACCCAATCATCCATCACCTTATTCGTTCACACTAGAGCAAGAAAAAGTTTTCGAGAACAAGGCAAACGAGTGGCCCAGCCTCCATCGCAAACAGCGCAACTGTGTGCGACTTGATGCCTGGAGGTCAAAGCAGCCCCCACCTCAAGGGAACAGCAGGACAGAAGCAGAGCGTCCCTGCCCAGGGACCTGAGCTCCAGGGAAGGGAGTGAGCGGGTCCCCATTTAGTGCTCACCATATAGGAAGAAAATCCATCACTCTTTGTGCGGTCCAGGCTGAATCCGATCTGGGAGGGACGAGAGGGCAGAGATGAGCGCCCACACGGTGCCTGGCCGCCGTTTCCCCTTCCCCCCGGCGGAGGAAAGGCTCTCTGGGCCTGGCCTCCTCGCCGTGTTCTTGGCATTCACTTTATAAGAAGGATCACTAATTACTAAAATTATTCAAGAATTACCACTTAAGGGTCAGAAATAAAACGATCTGCTGTCTGCTCACAAGTTTTATTTTCTCCACATCCCAGTGCTGCTTGTTTCAGTACAGGGCAGCGCTGCCACCTAAGCAACAGGAGAGGGCGAAGCCCGGGGCCCTGGAAAGGCACTTACAGTGACATCCTTGTCAGTGGCTCCTTCGGGCTCCCTCACTGAAAGGCTGCTGACATTGACTGTCATGTACCCGTCCTTGAAGAACCCGAAGGTGTTCAGGTGGACCCTGTGCCTCACGTCGTCCTGAAAAGATTTGTGGTGGTGGAATTAGTAATATGAAGAAGTTGATCACTTAGCCTATCCATTTGCCTGAAAAACTACAGTATCTACTTTCCTGCTAGCTAACCAACGTTTCCATACACTTAGTAACATACACAGCTGTAGTACTTTACCCTGTTTCAAAAGCTGAAGATGACTCATCAGAAATTCATAAGCTATCAACAGTTTTGACATAATAGATGTAATTCATTCTGATGCATTTGTAACGGTTCAGACTCAATGGTCAGTTGGAATGTGAAGCCAGGGTAGGAGGAGCAATGCTTTAGTCATCCTCACATCCTTCCTGCTAGTACAAGGCCTGGCATCCAGCAGGCACTCAAAAACATGCCCAGAGAGGAGGGGAGTAGCTGAGACTGCTCTGAGAATACGCTCATTTACATAAACCTTCTTAGGAGTTGTGCGTAACTGGATTCTCCCCTGTAGGACCTATAATTCATTTATTTAACAGATTCATTTGCATATCATGGGTTTCAGGAAACAAAGCCTCGTGCAAAGGGAATGCCAGACACTAGCCGGGTGGAGACAGGATCTTTGGGACACAGGATAATCCTGAGGTTTGTTGAAAATGAACCACATGGGCCAATGCCTATCACACCTGCTTGAAACTGTCTCAAAGGGGTGATTCTAATCCCAACTAAGTTAGTACATTTCTTAAAGATTTATTTATTTTTTTGGGGGGTGGAGGGAGGGATAAAGAGAAGGAGAGAAACATCGAGCGGTTGTTTCTCATCTGTGCCCTGGCTGGGGACCGAACCCACAACCCAGACATGTGCTGTGCCCTGACCTGGAATCGAACCAGTGACCTTTGTTTGGCTTTGTGGTATGATGCCCAAGCAACTGAGCCACACAGGTCAGGGTGAAGTTAATAAATTTTAAGGCTGATAAAGGCTAGCTGGAACTTTAAGCAAACATAGTCAGGAGGGTCTACAGAAGGAGCTAGGAGTTATACAGACATTCTCACACCCTAGTAATCACGAGAATCCTACAGGAAGAACTCTATGCCTATAATAAAGCTCTGTAATTCCCCTTCCCTTCACTTCCTTTTCCCTTCTATAAATACCCCTCCATCTTGGCACACCGGCCCGAGTGTGCATACGGCTTGCCATGTCTGCATCTACTGGGGGGCAACCCTTTCTGGTGACAAAACACCTAGTGAGTTGAGGCTCTGACCAGTGAGCCATACCTGTCAGGGCCGTACTTTCTTGACAGATTTGAGAAACTATTAGGGTCCCATCTTTTTGACTGGTGCCGGCTCAATCCAAAAGCCCTTCCTTATTCCTAATTCTGATGCTCTGAGTTTTGGTCTTTCAAAGCATCAGGCAAATGGCCTCTGGACTGGTAACAGTATGAGCAGATACTTCTAAAGTTGAGGTCCACAAAGAAAGTCACAAGTTTCATGTTGAGAACTACTTGCCTAACTCAGAACACCTTCAGTTAGTTTACAATAAACTAACAGTAGTAAGTAGCTCCTAAATGCAAGGCACTATGTTAAGCTCTTTTCTAAAACTTACATTTGGTTCTTCCTCAAATTTGCATAGTCATTTTTGCTAGTGCTTTTGTTTCTTGCCCATATTTTTAAATTCCATCCTTTTCCTCTTTTGATTTTAAATATAGTTTTTTGTTTTTGTGGGTTTTTTTTAACACCATACTAGACACCCTGGGGCCTGATTCCATTCTTCGTCATCTCTGCTGCCGTTCCCAGCAGGCTGTGTCTTCGCGTGACTGGTCGTTACTCGTTTCTAGATGTGGATCCCCTGGACACTAGAGGCAGGCTAACTGCAAACACCAAAGGCCCAGGAGGAAAGGCCATGGAGCCGACCTTAGGCAGAAAAATAAACTGTCCTTTCCCCCACCACACAGGCGGCTAAAACATGTATCTGAGGGCCGCTGTACTTCCAGGCTCACTCTTCCATTCAAGGCGCAGAGCCCTCTGACAGTCCCATATCCTGGGCTGACGAGGGGCCTGGGGCTTTGGCTCCTGCTCCCCCTTACCAGCTGTTCTAACTCCAAGGCTCTAAGGTCCAAGTTTCTGCTATGCTTCAGGGCAGCCCTGGCTTGTGTTCTTTCACCCACTGAGTTCCAGCTCCTTCTCAACACCAGTTTTTGGGTTTGGGTTTTGTTTTTTGTTTTTTTGCCCTTGGGAATTTCCCTTATTTTCCTAGGAGCCCAGCTATGCATTTAAAGCATGTTGGCCAGATTTCCACTTCCTGGTGGGATGGAGCAGCTTGCAGCGAACCAGCACTGCCAGGGAGAAGGAGAAAAGCCAGCTAAGATAATAGAAGTCATCTGCTAGGAGACCTTAGGGAGCTGCTAGAGAAAAAACCCAGGAAAGCTAAGGCTCCCAGCCTTTCTCAGGACTGTGAGAGAGATTAACCGCTGCTGCAAATGATTTGAGTGACTATTTTCTCAATTCTCCCAAAGGTGTTACCTGGCTACTACCATCCCAGATGCACAGAAATTAATTCCACTCCTGGATAGGTGCTGTAGGACATGTGAAAAATAATATAACTGGAGCCACTTAAAAATGGCATCAGAGCTGTCACCCCAGAGGAGCTGCCTTGCCGGTGTCACCCCTCAAATGTCCGGATGTTAAAACCAGGCAGACTAACCTTTGGGCCAGGCCTAGGGCAGCACTGTCTTCTAACCAGCTATCTGCGCAGGTAATGAGATCGGGACTACCAGGCTGAAGGTTTAAAACTTCCTTTGGAAGGAGCATCCCTACGTTAGCTTACCTTCACCTACAGAAATCCTTTCTTTTGTTGGTGTAATGGTTCCCCTTCCCTTTGTCAAATACCCCTTGCCTTCCCCTCCTAATTGGAATGCTATTTGGGTTTCTGCCTGAACCAGTGCTTCCTGAAGAGCTGTTCTTTTAGATCTCAAATAAATGCTACTGCCTTTCACTTTGGCCTTTATTTTTAGGTTAAAAGCTATTAGGGTTTAATCCTTTGGCAGAATCCACAGATGAGAAGGGCCACAGAGAAAGAAAGGAAAATTAACAAATTCCTGCCACGGGCAACACTGTGGATCACTCTCACATACAGACAATCTGCTAAGCAAAACAAGCCATCTTTTTTTTTTTTTTAATTTTTTTTACTTACGTTTAGAGAGAGAGGAAGAGAGGAAGAAAGAGAGGGAGAGAAACATCAGTGTGTGCTTGCCTCTCAAAAGCACCCCCTACTGGGTACCTGGCACACAACCCAGGCATGTGCCCTGACTGGGAATCAAACCAGCGGCCCTCTGGTTTGCAAGCTGGCATTCAATCCACTGAGGCACACCAGCCAGGGCAATTTTTTTCTTAAATTTTTATTTATTGATTTTAGATAAAGAGAGGAAAGGAAGCAGGGGAGGGAGGAAGAGAGAGAGAAACCTCTTTGATGCTTATATGCGCCCTGACTGGGGACCAAACCCACAACCTTGGCATATAGGGATGACGCTATAACCAATTGAGCTACTTGGCCAGGGTTTTCCTCACTTTTCTTCATCATTTCATTTAATAATACAATGTCATTAAAAACACATCTCTGAGGCGTTTCTGAACAACCATAAGCACCACGACTCTGCACTTGCACCACTTACCAAGAACTGACTCGTGTGCCAAGGCCACTCTTATGATACCTAATCCTCACTTGGCTCAGAGCAGAATCCCCACGAGAGGGATAAACACGAAATTCGGGGGAAAATGCCTCTCAAGGCTATGCAGACTGATGCTCCCCCTCCCAGGAGCACGCCCTTGCCTTCCCCTTTACCCTCTTCACCCCCGACAGGCATGCACGTCCTAAACTCTAAGGGTTTCCACAAGACTTGCAACTGGGGAGCAGTGAGCAGCAGCGCATCCCAGGCTCACCCCGAACCTGTCACCAAGGCCCCCTTCTCTCTGACTCCCCAGTGAGCCAGAGCAGCTCCCTAGGCTCATGTCTTCCTTCTAACATTTCCAGAGAGCCAAAGCAGGCACAGCTTCTCTCTCTCCTGTTGCTTCTTCTGTCCTAAGTCCTTCCTGGTTTCACTGCCCCCAGCTTTAATAAATGTACTCTCAAAAAAAAAAAAAAAAAAAGACTTATGCAAACCATACGTGGTAAAGCAGGGATTTCAACACAGACCTGCTGTGAAAGCCATTTCCACACTACTGCCCCATAATATGAAAAAGTATTCATGATATAATATTAAATGCAAATGGTATAACCTAGAAGAAATGGGTAAATTCCTAGAAACATACAACTTACCAAGACCGAATCATGAGGAAATTAGAAAACCTGAGCAGGCCAAAAATGAGTATAGAGATTAAATGAGTGATCTAACAGTGAAGGAAAAAGTAACACCAATTCTTCTCAAACTCTTCCAAAAAACTGAAGAGGAGGGAACACTTCCAAGCTCATTTTACAAGGCCAGCATTATCCTGATATCAAAGCCAAAGAAGGACACTGTAAGAAAATTATAGGCCAATCTCTGATGAACAAAAATGAAAAAATGCTGAACAAAATACTTGTAAACTGAATTCAACAGCACATCAAAAGGATCATACACCACGATCAAATGGGATTTATTCCCGAGATGCAAGGATGGTTCAACATATGTAAATCAATAAATGTGATAAACCACATTAACAAAATGAAGGGGAAAATCCTATGATCATCTCAGTAAATGCAGAAAAATCACTTGACAAAATACCACATCATTTCATGATCAGGACTCTCAATAATATTGAGAGTTAGGCACAGAAGTCATGCACCTCAGCATAACACAGGCCGTACGTGACACGCCCACAGCTGACACACAACAGCGAAAAGCCGAAAGCTTCCCCTCCAAGATCAGCTACAAGTCAGGTGTCCACTCTCACCGCCCCTGTCCAGCACAGCAGTGGAAGTAATTAGGCAAGAAAAAGAAATAAGAGGCATCAAAACGAAAGGGGAAGAAGCAAAACTGTCTCTGTTTGGAGATGACATATATAAAAAATAGTAAAGACACCACCAAAAAAAGGTTAGAATAAAGAAATTCAGTAAAGTTTCAGGATATAAATATTAGCATACAAAAATCAGTGACATTTCTATACACTAACATCTGAAAGAGAAATAAAGAAAATCTCATTTACAATAGTATCAAAAAACAAAAAGATACTCAGAAATAAATTTAACCAGGTGAAAAATCTGTATGCTAAAAACTACAAAAATACTGATGAAAGAAACTGAAGAAAAATAAATGGAAAAATGATCTGTGTTCATGGACTGGAAGAATTAACATTGTTAAAATGTCCATACTGCCCAAAGCAATCTACAGATTCTATGCAATCCCTATCAAAATTTCAATGGCATTTTTCACAGAAATAGAAAGAAATCCTAAATTCATATGGAACCACCCAAGATTCCATTAGCCAAAGCAATCATGAGTAAGAGAACAAGCTGAAGGCAACACATAGTTTGATTTCAAAATATATTATAAACTTACGATAAGCAAAACAGTATGGTACTGGCATAAAAACAGACACATAGACTGGTGATTTAATTTTCTTTCTTTTCCTTTCCTTTCTTTCTTTGAATGAATGAATGAATTAATTATAGAGAGAAGGGAAGGGAACGATAAAGAGGAGAGAAACATCGATGTGAGAAACATCAATCGCTTGCCTCTTGTACCAGGAACAAACACACAACCCAGGCATGTGCCCTGACCAGGAATTGAACTGGTGACCTTTCGCTTTGTGGGATGATGGCTAATCAACTGAGCCACACCAGTCAGGGTGACCAGTGATTTCCAACCAGTGTGCCAGAGAACAATGGTGTGCTGCAAGAATTTTTTAAACATGAAATGCTTGACTATTTATTTAGTCAGGGGCACTGACCTCTTTTCCCTTAAATTGTCAAATAAAAAAGTGACAACAGCCAATACAATAGCTGTCCAGTGTGAATAAATCAAAATTATACCTATTTTTGTCAGATCAGCAAAAAATATATATTTTTGTGTGCCATAGAATTTCAGTGATTAGTTTATGTGTGTGCCATGGGATGAAAAAGATTGAAAATCACTGACATAGACCAATGGAACAGAATAGAGAGCCCAGAAGTAAATCCACACATTTACAGTCAACCAATCTTCAACAAAGGCACCAAGAACACGCAATGAGGAAAGAACAGTCTCTTCAGTAAGTGGTGTTAAGAAAACTGGATACCCACATGTATGCAATGAAACTGACCCTTATCTTATACCATACACCAAAGTCAACTGAAGATGGGTTAAAGATTTAAACATAAGATCTGAAAGGGTAAAACTAGTTGAAAAAGCTTCTTGATGTTGGCCCAAGAAATGATTTTTTTTGGACAGAAAAAAGCAAACATTTTCTAAAAATGGGATTGCATCAAACTGAAAAGCTTCTGTACGGCAAAGGAAACAACGCAGTGAAGAGACAACCTATGGAATGAGAAAACATGTTTGCAAACCATTTATCTGATAAGAGGTTAATATCCAAAACACAGAAGGAACTCATACAACTCAATAGCAAGAAAACAAACAACCTGACTTAAAAATGGAAAAAGGATCTGAATAGACATTTCTCAAAAGACATAAATGACCTGCACGTATGTGAAAAGATGTTGAACATCACTAATCATGAAGAAAAGGCACCTCACACCTGTTAGAATGGCTATTATCAAAAAGTCAAAAAGCAACACTTATGAGAATGTGGAGAAAGGGAACCCTTACATACTGTTGATGGGAATGTAAATTGGAACAGCTGTTATAAAAAACAGTATGTAGGTTCCTCAAAAAATTAAAAATAGAACTACCATATGATCGAGAAATCCCACTTCTTGGCATACATCCAAAGGAAATAAAATCACTATCTCAAAAAGATAGCTGCAATGTCATGTTCACTGCAGCATTATTCACTACAGCCAAGACACGAAAACAACCTAGGTGGTTGTCAAGGGATGAATAAAGTCACACACACACACACACACACACACACACACACACACACTGGATTATTCAGCCTTAAAGAGGAGACCTTACCATTTGTGACAACATGGATGAAACTGTAAGACATTATGTTAAGTGAAACGAGCCAGACACAGAAAGGTAAATACTGCATGCTCTGACTTACACGTGGAACGTAAAAATGTCGAATTCTTAGAAGCAGAGAACAGAACGGTGGTTATCAAGGGCAGGAGGGGGAGAGGATGAGGGAGGAAAATGGAGAGGCGTTGGGCAAAGGGTACAAAGCTTCAGCCCTGGCTGGTGGGGCTCAGTGTCAGAGGCAACTGACTGGTATTTCCTTCCCACGTCGATGTTTCTCTCCCTCTCTTTCTCCCTCCCTTCCCTCTCTAAAAATAAATAAATAAATAAAAATCTCATTTTGAAAAGGGTACAAAGTTTCAGATATGCGGTTTATTCTTGTATTATTATTGTAAGAAAGTTTTTCCTTATATTATTTGTTAATTATTGTAGTTTTCAGATGAACAACTGTCGACCTACTTTTGCCCCCCCCAGTATATCATATCTCACTATACAAATCACAGGCACAGAGACCTTACAACTAAAATGAATCAGCAAGGTCATACATTCTAATTATTCATTCACTTTGTTTGATTCAATTCAATGTAAACAAATCAGTATTTACAAAATGCCAACGGCTGAGGCCCAAAGAATGAAAAATACTCGGTCCCAGAGAAAGACCTCCAACAGCCAGTCCTAACTGTCCAGGAACAAGACCCGCTCTCCTCCCGCCTTGGGGAAGCCAGAGATCCGGGCACTCTGGGGCAGACGCCGTCCACCCCAAGAGAGCTTCAGCCAGCAATGGGATGGGGTGGGCGTGGGCGAGACAGAAATGTCCGCACTCACATCTGTCCCTCCAGATGTGAGTGTCTCTCCTAGAAGGGGCACTCTCAGTCTCTTGATGGCAGACAAGGCAAAAGGAGACACAGGCGAAGAGGAGTTGCCAAAGCAGGGTGAGGAGGACAGTATTAGACACAAGCAATGAGTATGTCATGACCTTTTCAATGATCGCCCTATCGTTTCCACCCACTGCACAGCAGTAACATCTGTCTGGTTCTCCACAAGCTCAGAGGTTGCCGGCATTTGTTCTATTTGTCGCCGTTCATTCTTACAACACTCTGAGGCAGGTGTTGTTATGCCCATTTTAGAGATGAAGAAACAGAGGCTCAGAGTGATAAAACTTGCTTAAAATCATACTGTTAGCAGGTAGCAGAGCCAGTATCCTAACGTGAGTTTGTTTAACCCCCAAACCTGTGGTCTTAATCACCTTACACTTACTTTTACAACCAAATAAATGGCATATCTTTAGTTTGTTTAAAAATTTTTTATTATAGGCCAATTTCAAACCATCAATTTGTGGTCAATTTTGTTCCTTTAAACTCCTCCCCAGCCACAATCTCAAGAGTTTAGAGAAAATCCCAAATATCCTATTTTTCATCTATTAATAGTTCAATGTGTATCTGATAAAGGCTTTTTACAAAAACATAACCATAATAACATGCTATATTTCAAATGACAGTAAACTGCTATCAAGTTAAATAAACAAGATTATTCATCCATGAGAAGTCAAGGTTACAGGAACATAAAATATAGGGCTGTTCACAGGTACATATTTATATGGTTGGTTGTAAAAACTTGCAGTTTTTCCTGGCTTTCCTAAGCAGGCTTCTATTACCTGAGATCAGTGGAAACACCACTGGCCCTAACATAATTATAATCTCCAAAGTACTAATCCAAACAAGGAAATAAGTATTTGTCTGATGATAATGATGAAATCTGAATTAATGTACATTTGATTTATCATAGAGAATCACGTTAGAAAAAATAAAGCACCGGCAGGTTATTCTGAAAGTTTTGTCTTATTTTCAATAAACTATTTTGTAAAATTAAAATTTTAAGATTGTCAAAATTCTAAAACAAAATTGTACCCAAAGAGGTTTACTTAAAATGTAGTTTCAGGCCTTAATTATGAATGTAACTTTCTTCTCAGCGTCTCCATTTTTCTCTTGCACACAGCTCTATGTTTGGCACCACAGATGCTTTATCAGCATTTAAGAACGTATACACACTGAGAAGTTAATTCTCACTGAAATGAGTTTTCCTACAATTTCTAGCTCAGAGAAAAATCTGAAGTTAAAAGGCAACAGCCGCTTCACGTATGGCCAACACGATCAGGTGAATCCTAAGGGACTGGCAGAGATTCTAGAGTATTTCCACAGAGATCTGATTTATCTACTCGCAAACATCACTGCATTGCTGAGGGTGGTTTCTAAAAGTTACTGTTCAAAAGTAATACCACATTGCTATGAAGGCAGAGCTTGGAAGTGCAGTTTATTCTAAGTTGCATTAGTTCCCGATAGCTGCTGTAACAAGTATCCACGGGCTGCATGGCTTTAAAACAACAGGAAGCTGGGCTCTCACAGTTCTGGGGGCTGGAGGTCCCAAAGTGCAGGCGTGCCGTTCTTCCCCAAAGGCTCCAGGGAAAAAACCCCTCGTTGCCTCTGTTGAGCTTCCAGCGGTTACTGGCGGTCTCCAGTGTCCCTGGTTCGCAGTTGTACCACGCCAATCTCTGCTTCTGTCTCCGCACGGCCCCCCTCCCTCTGTGCATGTCTCCTCGTCTTAGAAGGACAATGGCTGTATTGGAATTAGGGCCCATCCTAATCCAGTAGGGCCCAACCTTAACTACTTACATCGGCAAGCCCAGGTTCCAAATAAGGCCACATTCTGAGGTTCTAAGTGGATATTAATCTTGGGGGGGACACTAGTTAACACAGTACATATATCCATCATCTTAATCATTTACGCTGAAGTGTTCCAGGGCTTAATTACCTGGTCCACATATATCTATTTTCATTCTTCAACTAAAGAAATGAAGGAAAAGAAAACCTACTGTATAGTCCAGACAACATTTCTTGACCCCAACATTTTTCCTATTAGTTAAAAAAAAGAATAACCCACGTGTTTACTATCCTGCATTAAGGAGAGAGAAAAACAAAGCAAAAATCTGGAACAGTGGCAACAGTGGAAGGGGAAGGGGAAGGGCAATAGAAGTAGAAAAAAGATAAAACAATGATAGGAATTTTCCAGGACTATTTTATTAAGAAACCCCAACAATCAAGTATTTGATTATTCTATCCTAGTATTCTCAGAAGAAAACAAATTGGCATATATGCCATCAAATAGTAGTCACTAAAAAAAAAAAAAAGACATGTTTATAGATAAATGCCAAAGAATAGATGTTTAATAGATGTTCATACTTACAAGAGATGAAACCTTAAAATGTCAATAAAAGATTATTTAAAATGTATACTGAGGTTAGGAGTCTTTCTTGTTCAAGTGACCAGGTACTGCTGTTAAAATAACCTTCCAAGTCAATGGACTATCCCACTTTGGTGCATGAAAGTACATACAAAAAGGTAGAATAATAAAGACGACCCAGACCAGTCTATATGTTCACATTAACTAGGTCCACACAAAAAGGAAGCCGGCTGCCTTTTGGCCACACCGATTAACTAAAAAGCAGCATGTGCTGGAGCCCCACTACAATGGCTCACTCTGTTGGTTTAATATGAGAAAAAGGAGTAATTCAGCTATGCTAACGGATCACTACATAGGAACTGCCCTTCTCATGCTGCAAAATATGGCAGATAATCATACCCCCAACTTAATCCTTCCAGCGCGAATGTGAGTGGGAGGGTGGGAACACATGTTTACAATCTGAGGATAAATATGCATCTTGCTCTTGTTCGCTTTCCAACTCCTTAGTCACAGTAGCAGTAAGAACTCATCCTGCTCCTGTTCCTCTCCTCCTATGGTCTATAAGGTACAGGCACCAACAACGCCCTTCATAACCTCTGCCAGCAACCTAGACGTCACCTCCTCCCTCGCCCCTGCATGTGCCCCTCAAGTACCCTCTAAATAGCTCAGGGGTCTGTCCTCTCTTCTCCCTCCTCCCCATTACTCAACTTTAGTCCCTGATCTCACACCTAGAATATATGTCTATAACCTGGCTGGTCCCTTGCTTCCAGTCTTGCTCTCCAATCCAGCTCCCGGAGGAATCTATCTATCTAAAATGCAAATCTGCCCCGGCTGGGGTGGCTCAGTGGACTGAGTGCCAGCTTGTCAACCAAAAGGTCATTGGTTGGATTCCCAGTCAGGGCACATGCCTGGGTTGTGGGGCAAGTCCCCATTTCGGTTTAAAATCTTTTTAAAAAATCAACAAATAAATGCATAAATAAGTGGAACAACAAATTGATGTTTCTCTCTCTCTCCCTTCCCCCCTTCTCTCTAAAATCAATAAATACCTGGCTGGATGGCTCAGTTGGTTGAGCGCTGTCCTGTATGCCAAAAGGTTACAGCTTCGATTCCTGGTCGGAGCACATACCTAGGTTGCAGGTTCAATTCCCCGGTAGGGGTGAATACGGGAGGCAACAGACCGGCGTTTCTCTCTCTTGTTACCTGTCCCCCCGCCACCCCCCGCCCTCATTCCTCTCACTCTAAAATCAACAGACATATCCTTGGGTGAGAATTAAAAAAATAAAAGTAAAATCAATAAATTTTTAAAAAATCAATTAAAAAAAGACCAAATTTTAAATGCAAATCTTATTTAGTCACTCCCAGCCTAAAAATTTCAGGGCTGCCCTGGCTGGTGTAGCTCAGTGGATCTGAGTGCTGGCCTGTGAGCCAAAGGGTTGCCGGTTTGATTCCCAGCCAGGGTACATGCCTGGGTTGCGGGCCAGGTCCCCAGTTGGGCACTTGTGAAAGGCAACCAACTGATGTATCTCCTACACATTGATGTTTCTCTCTCTTTCTAAAAATAAATAAAATCTTTAAAAACAAAACAAAAATGCAGGGCTACCCAAAGCTGGAAGACAGGGATCCATATGCCTCCACATGTCATAAAGGCCTACCTCTACACACCCCTGCTCTGTACTTCACCCTTTTTATTTATTGATTTTGGAGAGAGTGGCAGGGGGGGAGTGGGGAGCAAGAGACAGAGGGAGGGGAGGAGAGAGAAATGCTGATTTACTGTTCCACTCATTTATGCATTCCTTGGTTGATTCTAGTATGTGCCCTGACTGGGGATGGACCCTGCAACCTTGGTGTATGGGGACGATGCTCTAACCTAACCAACGGAGCTACCCAGCCAGGGCTGCACTTCAGTCTTTATCCATCAACATCAGGCACAATGGACGATTTCTTGCCACTACGCTTAGGCCGTCCCCTTTAATGGACTATTCTACTCTTTCCGTATGCTTCTCTTGGCTGATTCCTTTCCCAATAAGTAAACTCTTTCTTTAAGCTTGAACCCAGATGTTACCTCTCATAGGAAATCTTCCTTGTCTTCTCCTCTCCTAAAGAGACAGGACTCCTTGTGCTCCCAGAGTCCCTGGGCATGGCAGCACAATGTACAGAAAGGGGGACCTTCAGCCCTGGCTGGGCGGCTCGGTTGGCTGGCACATTACCTGGTACACCACAAGGCTGTGGGATTACCAACTCCCAGTCAGGGCACATACCTAGGGTGCAGGTTTGATCTCCAGACCGGGGCACATACTGGAGGCAATCCACTGATGTTTCTCTCCCGCCCTACTCCTCTCTTTCTCAAAAAAAAAAAAAAAAAAAAAAAAAAAAAAAAGGGCCCTGGTGGGTGTGGCTCGGTTGGCTCGCATATCCTCCCATAAACTGAAAGGCCTCGGGTTCCATTCCCAGCCAGAGAACACACCTAGGTTGCAGGTTTGGTCCCCTAATCCAGAGTTCGTATAAGAGGCAGCTGATGGATGTTTCTCCCCTCTCTCCCCCCCCTCCCCTTCCCCTTTCTCAAATCAATAAACATATCCTTGGGTGAGGATAAAAAAAAGAGGGGGGAACCTTCATAAATTGCTGGGGGAAAAGGGGAAATGTAAAATGGCATAGTCACTTTGGAAAGTAGTAGCAGTTTCTTAAAAAGTTAAGTATATAGAAAAGCAAAACAAACAAACAAAAACCCAGACTCACAGATACAGAGTGGTGGTTGCCTGAGGTAGAGTGAGGAGTGGTAGGGTGGTGGGAGAATGGTGGAACGAGGGAATTAATATGAACTTCCAGTTATACAATAAAAAAATCAGATGTATTGTACAGCATAGGAAATATTACCTTTGTATGGTTACAGATGGTAACTAGAGTTACTGTGGTGACCATTTTGCAATGTATACAAATGTCAAATCACTATGTTGTACATCTAAAACCAATATAACATTGTATATCAATTATACCTAAAAAAAATAAATAAATATAAACCCACTATAAAACCCAGCAATTCCGCTCCACTCCTAGGAAGCACCCCCACAAAATGAAAACATATGTCCCCACAAAGACTTTCACATGGACATTGGTAGCAGCATCATTCACAATGACCAAAAATGGAAACCCAAATGTCCGTCAGCTGGTGAAGGGCTAAGCAAAATGCAGTATCTCCATACAATGGAATAGTATTTAGCCATTAAAAGGAATCAATTACTAATACACGATACAACATGGATGAACCTCAAAGACATACGTAAAGAGAAGCCAGACACAAAAAGACCACATACTTTGATTCCATTTATATGAAATATCCAGAGAGGGCAAATCTATAGAGAAAGAAAGTAGATTAGTGGTTGCCTGAGGCTGGGGTGGGAATAAATGTAAAGCGGGCCACAAAGGGTCACTTACGGGCGATGGAAATGTTTTATGGTTGGAGTGCGGTGATAGTGGCACAGGTCAGTACATTTACTAACAATCACTGAACTGCACACTTAAAATAGGCAAATTTTATGGTATGCAAAATATACCTCAATATAGTTATTTTTAAAAGGTAAGGAATCTGCCCTGGCTGGTGTGGCTCAATGGACTGAGTGCTGACTTGTGAACCAAAAGGTCGCCAGGCAGAGCACATGCCTGGGTTGCAGGCCAGGTTCCCCAGTTGGGGGCATGCGAGAGGCAACCAATAGACGTTTCTCTCCCTCCCATTCTCCCTCTCTAAAAAATAAATAGAATTTTTTTTTTAAAAAAAAGTAAGGAATCTACAGGAACATCAAAAGAGAAGGAATTTAAGAAGACTGAGAAAATCAGAAAAATAGTGGAATAAGAAAAGAAATGAAAGAACTTGCTTCTCATTTAAAAAAAAATAAATGCTGCCCTGGCTGGTGTGGCTCAGGGGATTGAGCGCCGGCCTGTGAACTGAGAGGTCGCAGGTTAGATCCCCAGTCAGGGCACACACCTGGGTTGCAGGCCAGGTCCCCAGCTAGAGGCAAGCAAGGGACAACCGTGTGTCTCTCACACACTGATGTTTCTCTCCCTCCCTTTCCCTCTCTCTAAAAGTAAATAATGTTTTTAAAAATTACATAAAAGAAATGTAAAGCAAGCAGTGATGTGTGTATGGCTGGGGCAGAATTAGCCACTGATTAACAGTTATTGAGGCTCGGTGACAGTTACATAGGAGTTCATTATACGAGTCTAATTGGTTATATGTTTGAAATTCTCTATGATAAAAAGTTTTTTTCAAAGATCAATGCATATTTCTGGTACTCAGTGACCTCTCTACATGTTATTCTTGCCAGTCTGGGTCTATAACTTGATCAAGTCTCCTATTTCTTTCAGTCTCAAGCAAAGCAAGGCAATAAAATGTTGATGATTCATATAGGCTCTACTCAGGTGATTTTCATTTGCTTGAGCAAGAAGTTAGAATTTACTTTAAGAGTACTTAAGAAACATGTTACGAAGATTAAAAACATTAAGTAACGTGGCACAATAGGGAGAAATCAATCACCAGAACTGTACCATTCAGTTTGCTTCTATCACTAAGATTAGTGTATTCTTTCAATCTACATATACCAATTGTCAATATTTACCTAGTGATACCACATGATATTTTAATTCTAGAAATGTACAATACAAAGAGTACTGTATTAGAAGCCAAGAGACGTGATCCAGTGTGTCCTATTATTGGCTTTGTCTCTAATATTTAAACTATTTGACCTCAGTTCTATTATTTGATCTAAGCCTTGGGATCCTAAACTATAAAATTAAAGAATTTTGAAGATTAGGTGTTCTGAACTTGGGAGTCATAAGCTTGGGGGATGGGGCCTACGGAAAAGCTTCAGCAGGATTATAAAGCCCTAGAAATTCCATGCAAGTTTTGTCTATGCTTTTACTTGCACTTTTCTGGGGAGGGGTTCTATAGCTTTTAGCAGATTCTCAAAAGGAATCAAGACTCACCTAGCTCCCTGCAGTTGAGAACCATTTTAATCAAAATAATTTTTATTTGCAAACCCAAAAGTATGGTGTATGGGTCTGGCCAAGCTTTTTAGTGGATTCTGCATTCTTTAAACTCTACGTTCCCCAAAAATAATGCCTCGGGGTTTGTTAGAGTTTTAATAAGACAAACTTTCTACAATCCCGTAACTTCTTAGAAAATTGCATATTATGAAAATCATGTACAAGTATTTGAGTCATAACGATTTATTCTTCTATTCTCCAGATACATTAACCTGCTGAACGGCCTGCTTTAGCTTTGGATGACTTTTAGTTGTGAGTTACAAAGCTAGGTCCAAAGGATCATTCTAGGACTTTCATAAATCTCTTCCCTAGATAGGCAATGACAAGAGCGAGGGATGAAAAGGCCCTCGCAGTAGATACACATTTTTAATGCTCGGCCATGTATCTGAAGCGAAACTTGCAATTTCCCCCGGAGATCCTTCCTTAGATCACTCCAGAGCGCTCCCTAAGCGGAACCCGGAAACTAAAGCTAAGATTTCACGTTATCTTCAAATCGCCAGGCACAAGGGGACGGAAGAGAGGAGACCGCGGACAGCTAAAGTCGGGGACAAAAGTTGAAGCTGACAAGGGAGGAAGAGGAGCAGGCTGCTGTCAGCGAGGGACCTGGGGAAGCCAGCAGGGATTGCAAGCGCGGCCTGCCGAGTCCTCAGGAGTTTCGCCGCAGTTCTGCCCCTTCCCTCTGTCAGCTTGAATCTTGCTATCCCTTCCAGACGGCGCGAGGACCCCCACCACTCCTACAGTTCCCAACAGACCCCTATCTCAGAGAGGCCGCTCCCGGCGGCAAGGGTGGGGGGCAATCGTTCAGAGCATCTCCTACCCCGGGCCAAAGTTGCGTCCAGCCCCAAGGGAGCGGCCTCGGCCTCCGCCCCCCAGCCGCGCCGGGGCCTAGCGGCCTTACCTTGAGCGCCAGGTGGTGAACGCGGCCCAGGCCGGGCTCCGCCAGTAGCTGCAGCAGTCCTAGTAGCGAAAGAAACCAGAAGCCCGCGACCCGCCGAGGACAGCTGGAGCCCGAGGGGCCGACGGGCTCCGGGGCGGCCATGTTTGTTCCAGCATCACCAGCTGCTTCCTCTCTCTATAGCTACTTCCGGGTGTAAAGGGCAGCGGCCGCCGGAAGGGCACGGAGGCGCGGGCTCGCGGGGCTAACGGCGCAGTGTCTGTGGCTGTTCTCCTCGAATGAGTAGCTGGGAATGTGGCCAAGGGGCTGTTTGTTCGGCATCCTCTGTGCGGACATTCGGTTTAACCAGGAGAGGTGGAACCCCCAGGCCGGGGAACTCTGTGGCTGCTGTCACGGAAACAGTGCGGACCACACCTACAACGCGCGGAGCTAGGAAAGCGACGTTGGGCCTGCGAGACCCCGACCGCGGGAGGGACCCCGGCGCTTTCAAGGGTGGGGATATCTCACAACCGGCTACGGCGCCCTGCCTGGCGGTTGATTGAATCGATTATATGAGCAGCGTCGACTCGGTGGAATATAGCAAGTTCTGGCTTGTCATAGGTCCCTTTATTTACTTATTGAGACACTACACACAAATTTCAAACGAAATCGTTGCGGTAATACGATTTATTAAGCCATTACTACGCACTTGGTTAGAGCTTTTGTATGCATTATTGCACTTAATCCCTAAAACAATCTAATGAGGTAGGAGGTAGGTGGTGGTATCCCCACTTCACAGGTAAGCAAACTCAGGCTCTGAGAAACTTAAGTCAGTTGTTCCAGGTTAAGCTGGGAACCGCATGGCATCTTTCAACTACTGTGTTATATTGCCTCATGCTATTTCATCCGACCACTAGAGTCAGAGTGTCGACGTTTTTTCTTCTCATCTGTGGAATTTATGGGGAATTTTTTTAAATTTTATTTATTGATTTTAGAGAGGAAGGAAGGAAGAGAAAGAGAAACATCTCATGCATCCATTGGTTAATTCTTGTACGTGCCCTGACCTGGGGAGCAGACCTGCTCTGATGAGGGCTGTAACCAGCAGAGCTCAGTGTGTCTAACGCAAGGCTACGCGAGATCTTTAATGGAAAGGATTCAGTAGTTGGTCTCCTCCTCTCACCGTTTTCATTAAGGAGTTATAGAAGAGCATGCTTTTTAAAGTTGCCAATAAACTAGACAGGTTTATTTAGTTTTTAGATTTTTTTTCAAAAAATAAACAAGGAAAAAAGTGAAAAAAAAGGGGTTTTTTCAGCTTGCCACTCAAGCAAGGCATGCTCTTTGTGTGAAGTCATTGAAGCTAAAGAGGAGAAAAGAAAAACCACCAGAAATTCCAATATTAGGTGACTGTTAGTGTATGAGTGTATTTTATGACAGAATCAGATTCTTAAAGTTTTTAACGAACTAGAAACTGAAATTGTGGTGGTATATTTTAACGGAGTTCAAGTGCTTCATTCAGGTTAAAAAAGTCATTGGGAAAATACAGAATAGGGGTGGAGAGCGGAAGAAAGGGAGGATCCTAGATTTTTTTAGCTGTGTGCAATCTTAGTAAAAGTCGTGAATCAATTAATTCTTCCCTTGAATTAAAAAAGAAGCAGCAGCAGCAAGCCTTGACTAGTGTGTCTCAGTGGATTGAGCACTGGCCTGTGAAACGAAAGGTACAGGTTCAATTCCCAGTCAGGGCACATGCCTGGGTTGTGGACCAGGTTCCCCTGATGTGGGCATGCAAGAGGCAAGTGATCGATGGATCTCCTACACGCGATGTTTCTCTCCCTCTCTTCCTCCCTCTCTCTCTAAGTAAATAAATTTTTAAAAAATTTTTTTAAAGCCACATTAAAAAAAACACAGTTAATATACCAGTCCTGTGACACCCTCTGCAAGGACAAAGAGTGGCTCCAGGAAGACAGAAAGACAATGTTTACTAGGTGGTGAAGAATATCCCTTCTTTCTCCAACCTCAGATCTTTGACTATATGTTACTAATATGTAATCTTATATCTTTGAACAGAATTGTCATCTCATCTTACTACCCCATTTTACAAATAAACTTATTTTGTGAGTCCACACAGCGAGATAATCATAAATATACATTGAGTGATTAAATTTGCCAAGTTTCTGCTAAGTACTTTATATAAACATCTCATTCAATATCACAAAAACCTCATAAGGTGTTTACTTGTAATCCTTTTTTTAAAATGAGACTTGGTTAGGTTAATTTATTCAAGGGTGAGTTACTGATTTATCAATGACCCAGCTAGAACTCAATTCAGGACCCATCTGCAAAGCCCTGCACTTAATGTGTCCCACCTGGTTGTAAAAAGTTATTTTTGTATATTAGGCTGGAAGGGTCCTCAGATACCAACAGATAGGAAAACAAAACCAAGGAAGTCATATGACTTGCTCAGGGTCATGCATCTAGTGGCGTAATCTTCAGCAGGCATATTTAGAACTAGGACTGAAACCTCATCTGCCTCAGAATTGGATCTGTGCTCCTCACACTATACTATACATGGCTTTCTAACCCTTTTAATTTTAATTTTTTTCAAAAAGCGAAAAGCCCAGAATCTGAGTAATTGTGGTATCAAATGAACTGCTAGGGAAATTCTCAGAAAGCATTTTAAAAATCATCAATGCAAAAGAACATACTAGGAATATAAAATAAGTGATATTTTCTTTAGGGTATCAAGAGAAATACCAAAGACAGTTAACTGATTCTCACTTCAGTGTAAAACTAGTTATTAAATGGAAAGGGGATTTTTCAGTGCAGTGTCATTTTTAAAGGCATTTTTCAAGGCTTTGAGATATTTTTTACTTTTCATTTTTAAAGAGATTTCATTTATTTTCAGAGAGAGAAGGGAGGCAGGAAGAAAGGGACAGAAACCGGTTAGTTGCTTCTTGCTCGCCCCCAGCTGGGGACTTGGCCTACAACCCAGGCATGTGTCCTGACTGGGAATTGAACCGGTGACTTTTCAGTTTGAAGGCCGGTGCTCAATCCACTGAGCCACACCAGCCAGGGCTGTTTACTTTTTAAAATGAGGTACCATTTTTTAGGATATTTTGTTTCAATTTTAATGTAATAGGCTTTTACAAATGGGGAGTGATCAGGAATAGTCTTAATTTCCTTTAATAATATAATAACTATTGAACATTCAAACAGTTTATAAAATAGAAGATTTCTGTCTTTTAGTTTCTGGAAAACAATTTTACCAGAGCTTAAACCTGGTTCTTATGTCTTGCTTCTTTTCATTTGGAAATTGTTGTGTGACCTCTATAGGGTTACGTACCAGTGGCATCTGTCCAAAGGTTTATGAGGAATATCTTCCTACATGTATTTGAGAACTATGTTGTTCCAGTCGTTAGTTTGGAATTGAGAGAAATAAAAAAGGGAACACTATACAAAGACTTGTATAAACTGAAATATTTTTTAGGCAGTTTTCAAATCCTGTGAAAACGGCTATGTTGGCAAGTATATTTATGTTCATGATTTCAGAGTTTCAAGAAAAGGTTATTTGCATACTCATGATACTGTAACTGGAAACAGACATGATGAGTAACAGAACAAGTTTTGCCTGCTTCTCCCTGGCAATCTTTTCGAAGGGGCATTAAACTGCAAGGTATTGGTTGAAAAGGCCTGGAGCGGGGGTGCTGGAGAAACTGATCTAAACCTGACTTTTAGCCTGATTCTCAGTCCAGTGCATTTAATTTTTCTATCTCCTCTAACTTTGCAGGATCCACCAAAGTTTGCCACTAGTAGCAGAACTTTTAGCTTGGGCCTCCTGTGATTAATATTTGGCATCAGTTTAGGTATTTATAGAAATCTTTTAAGTAACTAATAGGTTAATATTCTACAGTTGTAATAAGGTATAATTGCCACTTGTTTTCTCATCAAAAGAGTTGATATTTCAGACCCAAAACTTCTGTAAAGAGTAAAACTTCTGTAGAGATCAAATTGGAGCCTGGCAGCACATTTAGAAATCAGACGTCACTCTGACTGGAAATGTCATTCCTTGGGGCCTGGGAGAAGCACATGGTATTTTCTTCCAGAGAGTGTGCTTCCTGGAGAAGCAAGGCCCTGACACATCTTGAATCCTGTGGGTTGAGGAAAAACCTCAAATTTCTATTCTTGGTGGAACAATGTGTAACTTAGCCATAGGACAGCTAGATCTTCCTGATTTTTGTACACATCTTTATAGACCTTCAGGGAAATTCTATTATCAGGTGCAAAAATTGGTTGCAGTTTTAAAATTCTCCTCCATAGAGTTCCTACTTTTATCCCACTCCAACTTCTTCCACTTGACTGCTTTCCTGGGTCCTTAGAAAGTAGAGAGTTTGAACGCTGAACAAATGGAGAATTTTAAACCAAGACTGATGTGGAAGCTATTTTTTTTTTAAATCCTGAGAATTTCAATAGGAATAGTACCTCACCAATAGAAAACCAATCAATTGTAGTTAAGGCAAGCTGTCTTGATACATCAGAAGTGCTTTAACGGATTGATTTCTTTGATACGATAAGTACAAATCCTCCAGAAAACAAGAGGAAATGAAAAGAGCCAAATACTTGTGCCCCCTATGCTAAGCATTGTACATGTTTTTTTTTTCATTTTTGCAGTAACCTTTGATGTAAGTAGCATTATTTCCATTTTACAGAGGAAACTGAGGCTTAGAGCAGAAAAATAATTCAACCAGAGCACTACAGAGCTACCCAACTCTGATTAACATAAAGCCTGCGCTCCCCACCAACTTAATATTTCAGCCTCCTAACAATCTGTGAGGCCCCTATGTCACCAATAAGGAAACAGGTTCAGAGAGTTTAAACAAGTTGCCAAAGGCCACACACCCAAATAGCAGTGGAAACTAGGACCCCAATTTAACAATTACAAAACCTACCTCCTTTAAAATAAGATAGAGATAGAGACGTCTATCCCTCTAAGCCCCTGAATTAGATATTTATTAACTTCAAGCACCATTACAATAGCCACAAACAAACAAACGAGCAAACCATGATGGAGTTGTTTGTCTCTAACAGCACAGCCACCTATCTAGAGTCTATTTGTCTAGATACCTTATCTCAGTGCTAATCACATCCATGTAATGAGATTATTCAGCGGAAATTTATGTAGTCACCCACCAAGAACAGAAGTTTGTAAATCAGTGCTTTGTAGATGTTACTGAGGTGAAACAAGTGTACATACAAGTGTACGTAACCTACCCCAACCCCTGGGTAATTCCAGTGTATATATAGACAGGGTTTAGAATACCCCCTGTGGAGCTGATTCCTAAATATGTCAGGTACTATTACCACAGTGATTAGGTAATAGTAATTATTCCTTGTTTTAGAATCGCTCCCTGTTACTATTAGGGAAAGTGAGTAGACTCAGTTAATAAATAAATAAATAAATAAATAAATAAATAAAATGCTGTATTCATTTTATCTTTTCCTCTGCTGGCTTATTTATCTTTATCCCAAACTCAGTTTGTTTCCATTGCTTCAAGATCAGCGGTGTCTTTCTTCTTTCTTTCTTTAATTTTAAATCTGACACTTTAAAACCTTTTCCAGTTACCACCCAAACTTAATGAGGTGAAAGATGTTTAACCCAGTTACATATAGTTCTGCTGCTGTGGCTTTTAATGGGTCTCCGTAACTGTTTCCTGCTTACTCATCTTAAAAGTTTTATTTTTTAATCTTTATGTGGTCTTTTACTTCTGCTCTTTCTTCCTCCTTCCCCCTCCTTCTTTCTCTTTTGATCAGCAGGCTTCTTTTCCTTCTAATTAACATATTTTCACAAGTGGTCACTGTTTTTGAGAAGTCTCCAAGAACAGTAGAGATTAGATCATTGTGTTTGATAAAAAAATATTGAAGCTGGGGCAGGCAGGGAAATCAAGGTGATTACAGAGGCAGGGTCTTGAGAGATAACCTGCTTTTCACTTACAGTTCCTATCTATGCAGTGCTTGAATTTCTTACCCCTCCAATGCACCCTGGCTATTAATCTGCCTGGGGAGGTAGGTGGTTCTGATTGTCTTATATCTCGGAGTCTCTGGAGTAAAGAGTTCCCAGACCTGGTAACTATGAGAGCAAAACATTTAAACACACAGTAGAAACCGAGGGGGTGTCAGGAAACTGAAAAAAGACAGAGCCAAATAGCGTTGACAGGTTAAACTTATTCTAACTCTGTCCAACAACGGAAGTAGACCTGTAGGTTTATCTGCGAGGGTTTTTCAGCTCCATCCTTTCGTGGCGGAGAATAACACTCACCGGTCGTGGCTGCGGGGTGGGCGCAGTAGGTAACCGGGAGATGCACCATGAAATACTTCTGAAATGTGACCCACTTTAGGAACCCACAGTCACTCAGAAAAGTCAGTGGCATAAGTGAGGAGAAAGGGCCTAGCGATTCGGAGGAAAGAGTTGAAACTCCGAAATTTCGCCGCGGCTTGTCGAGGGCATTTGTGTTGACCTTTGGAATACGAAGAGATGGAGTCAGTATCTACTTAAAAATTAGCTCTCAGTTTACCAACCACAGGCCAGGTAACAGGCGCTTATCTCCCTGATCCTCGCCAGCACACGCTGAGGTGGATGCGTTACCTCCATTTGGCAGATGGGGGCTCTGAGCCTCTACAGAGGTGGCGTCCTTGTCCCAGGCCACCCAGCTAGTAGGTGCTGGAGGCTGGATTGAAACCAGTTTTATCTGTGGACCCAGTGCTTTGTTTTTCCCCCACTAAGCGGCAACGTGATTTCACGTCTGAGCGTTTCTTGGCTGAACAAGTTGGAAACGACCGGTTTCACAGATTAGAAATCACTGGTTGTGCGCCGCTGGCTTCCCTCCCTAGCCGCTTGAAGCTGTTCGATCGCTCTTGGGCTCGACGTCCCTATCGCTGCAGTGCACAAGCATCACCGTACCAGGCCCCGCGCCCACCGCGCAGGGCTGCAGGGCTCCTGGGCCTCCATGGCTCCCGCGCGGTGCTGAAAGCGCCTCGCCAGCGAACTCCGGTCGGCGCGAATGGCTGCCGGGGAAAAGCACTGTCCTGCGCGCAGCGGCGCTCAGCGCAGAGGAGCAACCTCGGGCCTCACGGAGCACTGGTAATAATAGGGGCTGGCTCGGTTCAAAGGAGAGTGGTTGTCCTAAGAGCAAACAGTGCGGTAGCTATTAAATAATAAAAAAAATAAATCAGTGGGGGTACTCCTCCCGCCTCCCTCAGCGTCCTTCCGCACCCCTAGGGCGACGCCCGCCTGGCGGAGGGCACCTGGGGGAGGGTGGGCCGGGGCGCGTGCGCGAGCTGACAGATAGCCCCGCCTCCAGCGTGCGGCCCCGCCCCCGCCCCGCCCCGCCCTCCCCTCCCCCTCCTCTCACTCCGGGTTGTGGGGCGGGCTGGTCGGCGCTGCGGCTGCCGGGCTGCTGCTTCCTCGGGCCATTTTGCTGAAGAGCGACCGGGAGGAGGAGCCGCCGAGGAGACCCTGGGCGAGCAGCGGCGAGCCAGAGGAGGCGGTGGTAGCGCGGGCTCGGGCTTTCCTCGATCGCGGGGATCTCGAGGGGCGAAGGGATCGCCAGGGAGGGGGACCGGAGAGCCGCGCCCGCCGCGCGGCGCGCCCCTTCCCGCCCCCTGCACCATGAGCTGGGGCACCGAGCTCTGGGTAAGTGAGGGGCTGGGCCCGCGGGGCTGCCGAGGAAGGCGCCTGGCGCGTCTGGGCAGGGGACGCGGGCCGGGCTGCCGCGGCGGAGGCGATGGCGCGCGGGTCAGGGTCCCCGCGGCCTGAGGGAGGCGCGGGTCCGGGTGCCCCTCGTGGGCCTTGGCCCGAGCAGGAGGTTCGAGCCAGATTCGCTCTTCCGAGGCGAGGGAAGCTTGTGTGGGTTCCCCCGGCGGCCTGAGCAGGGGGCGCGGGTCCGGGTGGCCCGACCGCCTGAGGAGGGGGCTCGGGTCTGGGTCCCCCAGGCGGCCGGAGGCCAGCGGTGTTTGCGGGGAAGAAGCTCGTCCCCTCGGGGCGAGCAGCCGAGGCGCGCGGACCGGCTTCGATGGGGGCGTGGAAGCCCTCGGCGTTTGGGGACTGCGTTATTTCTCAGGGCGCCCAGTCCCGAGTTCCAGGGCTGCTTTCTGCGCGTGGAGGTGCGGGCCGACCCGGCGCTCCTCCCGGGGGCGGGGCGGCCCCGGCGGGGCTGGGTCGCACGCCTGGGGCTGGGGGCGCGGGGGCGGGAAGTGGAGACTTCTCTCTAGGGGCGAGGACTTTTTGACCTGTGGCGGTTTGGGGCGCATCTGTAGTTCTCGGTGGGAAGCTCAGATCCTGAATTCGCTGCGGTGACTGCGGCGTTCGGCCTGGAGGGGAAAGTTAGGGGGGATCACCTTCAGGAAGAGGCGTTCGCGGGGCAATGATTTTTCAACCGCCTGGAGGAAACAGTTGAAAATGGGGAAGGTGGCGGCGAGGGGCGCCCCATCGGTTTCCATCACCTGGGGGTGTGGTGGGTAAACTAGCCGCGTGGTGTCTGAAGCCGTGTGTCCCCATCCAGGGCGAAAGGGGGGGCGCCTCGGTGGGACGCAGGCCACCCCGGGAGCGCAGGCTGCGGGGATGCGATGGAGCTTGTTGCCATGCCGCCTCCTGGGCTCCTGGGGCCTTCATCGCTGGGCGAGGGCCGGGCGGCGCAGTGTCCAGAGGGAGGAGGGGTGAAATCCCAATTATCCCGCTCTCCGGAGGAGACATTTCCCGGGAGGGACTCGAAAGTGCCTCTTTTTGGAATTCCATTTGTAAAGGGCGTGGAGCAGCAAGTGCGGGGTGGTGGCTGCTGTCTGAGCGGAGGCCAAGAAATCTCACCTCAAAATAAAACAAGGTTAGAGCTATAGAAACAGGGCGCATCCTCCCTTAATTATTATTATTTTTGGCTTTAATTGTTCTTATATAACCATTCTTAGGCTCAGAAGCACCTACTGTTAATAATCAAAATCCTGAAGGCAACAGCCCCTTTAAATTAAGATAGTTCATTTTATAAACACCCTCTGTCTAAAGGAACCCAAGATTTTGGCTGATGTTTACAAATATTCATTTTTTAAATAAAATAACAGATGGCTGAAAATACTTGCTCACGCCTAGTTCATCAGAATCTACCGTTTTAAACGTGTTTCTTTCCCCTTCTATCCCTGCTCCACTCCCTTTGGCTCTTAGCACCTTCTCTGGGGAAGGAGGAACAACTCGGAAGTAATTTTTATCAAGAGAATAGAAATTTTGGCACATTTTTTTTTTCACTTGTTTAAACAAGAAAAAGGGATTCTGGGGGGGGGGGAGTACAATCTATTTCTAAGTGAAGTGGGCTGTGGTTCAAGGGGCTGAACGCAGGGGCATTTCGGGGCATTTCAGCGATGCGGGCGAGTGGTGCCGAAGGAGGTCCAGAGAGGACAGTTCGCGAGCAGGGAACCGATGAACCAGGCCCCACTGCCTGCCTTGTTCTGCACACTCCTGCGGGAGCGGGGTGGACGGAGCCGTTGAAAATAAATGGGAACTGGATTATATGTGAACGATACGAGAGTCTTGGATTTGCTTCACAAGAATTTGAGGTGGCACTGGGTGGGCATGTCGGTGACGGAAAAACAGCCGTGCCCTGTGCCCTGACCGGTGTGGGCGTCCTTCCCCGCCAGCAAAGCGACGGCACCTGTTGGACTCCCGCTCAGGGCAAGTGCGCAGGGTGCGGGTTGGGTGCAGGTTTGGTCCGGTAGGGGGCGCGCGGGAGGCAATCGCGCGATGTTTCCTTCCCTTTCCCCCTCCCTTCCTCTATAAAAAACAAACAAACAAACAAACAAACAAACAGTTAAAAAAGAAAAGCAGTCCAGAGTGGGCTGTTGTTGCAGCTGGGTGATGTGCGTTCGGCTGCTTGCGCTTGAGTCTTTTTCCTGTGATGAAGCCGATTGGAAAAGATTTTTAAGGAAGAGGGTGTGTGAAGAACTTGAAAGCCTTTTCGCTTAGCAAGTTTATAAAGAAGAATGACTCAGTGAGCAGCTGTACATATGCAAGTACGGGTCAGTGAAAAGTTGTTTTTGTTTTTCTTTTTAAAGGCATTCATTGGAGTATTGGCTTTTGCCCTGGAGTGGCTTAGAGTTCAATGGAGGGAAAGGAATAACACATTTATTTGCACTAATAATAGGAGCACAAAATCTGAGTTTTAAGATGAAATACGAAGAAGTATGAAGGCAACAAAAGGTCTATTTTCGGTTGCCTTATTTTATTAGTATTTGAGATTTGGAAAAAAAATTAAAAAGGACTAATGAAGGGTTCCAGACAGTCCACCCCCGCCCCGCGCGTGTGCGGGGCGGTGCGGGACAGCGCGGCCGGGCCCTGATTGAGGGTTTTCCAGGAACGGCGGCTTTGGGCTTGTGCACATGTGTAATGAGATAATGACGGGGCGCTCAAGCACCACTTGGCCGGATTACGCTTCTGGATGGAGAGAGATGGAGCCGTGGTTTGGGTGCCCTCAGTTACTTGGACCAGGTGGCTGCAGCTTTCATAGGCCTTCGCAAACACCTTCAGGTGTCCACACCTTTTAGGACTTTTCTCCAAGTCCATATAGACTTAAAAAGTTTTGTATCTTCTCAGGAAAACATAACACTGTTAACTGTCTATTACATTCTGTTGAGAACTCCCCTCTTAGGTCTGCTTTTGGATGCGTAAGCTCGCTCTGAAATGACTTATCAGATAGGCTTTTAGAAACTCCAGGTTTCTAATGTGCACTTTACATGAAAGGCTTACTTTCTGGCCACATCCTGCTTTGCAGAGGGAGCAAAACCTCTCTCTTTCTTTCTCTCTCTCTCTCTTTAAGATTTTATTTATTTATTTTCAGAGAGGGGGGAAGAGAGGAAGGGAGAAAGACGAAGAGAAACATGCATGTGTGGTTGCCTCTGGCGCGCCCCCTACCGGGGACCTGGCCCGCAACCCATGCTGGTGCCCTAGGCTGGGAATCTAACCAGCGACCCTTTGGTTCTCAGGCCGGTACTCAAGCCACTGGGCCACACCAGCCAAGGCTCTCTTTCTTTTTTAACACTTGTACAGGAGTATACTTTCATATTCTAGGAAATTTTTAGAAATGTCAGGAAGTTATCATACAACTCTAAAAATGGACTCAAAGCCCATTATTTGTAATAAATTTACTGGCTTAGTTTATATTTAAATTGGGGCTTTCTATTTTGTATCAGGTCAACGTGTAAATGGCTATTTTAAAGAGATTGGTTTACAATAAAATTATTTCTGTACAACTATTCATACCATTGCCTTTTAATCAAAGTTTTAGAATTTTTATTGAGCAGCTACTTATGTGCAAGACGCCTATCTGAATCTAAGTTACATTATATATGTTGAAGGATACCCACTTTTTTTGGTGAAAATGTACAAAGTAGGTCTTAACTCTAGCCTACAACATTAGAGTCAAAAGAGATTTATATTTGTAAGAAGAACCAAGTGAATTTGCTCAAGACTTTGTTTAAAAAGTGAAGATAATAGGGTAAATAGTTTGCACAGAGTTATTGAAGTTGTGACTGGTCATTGGAGAAATGGCAAAGCAAGAGTTTCTTACCTTTGAAGTTTTTTTTTTCTTTCTCTTTCCTACTTATTAGAAAGAAGTGACAAGTTATGGAAGTGCAGTTCAACTTTTTATTAGCTTGACCATTACTATGAGGTGTGAATAAACATATTCAAAATTTTAGCTTTCCTCATAATCATTCTAATCTTTGCAGGTAGCAAATTCTGGGTGACAGAAGCTACTTTTGTTTCCTAGTGTCCTTGCTGCCATCTTTATTTCCTTATTTTGGTGTTAATAAGAAATAGAGGAGCCCAAAATACTAAAAGCAAGAAAGAGAACAGAGAGCCCTGGCTGGTGTGGCTCCGTTGGCTGGGCATTGTCCTGCAAACCGAAAGGTTGCTGGTTCAGGTCCCTGCCAGAGCACATGCCGGGGTTGCAGCTTTAGTCTCCAGTTGGGGGCGTGTGAGAGGCAACTCAAACACATCGATGTTTCTCTGCCTCTCTTTCTCCCTCCCTACCCCTCTCTCTGGACTCAATAAAAAGAAGAAAAAAGGTGAACAGAGAGACCTGAATAAGACTGATTGATTAACTTAGTAAAAACCGTCTGTCATGACTGTACATAGGCACTTTTTAAACCTGTGTTTCAGGACAATGCCAGACATACCATGTGCACCCCACACTGAGCTGACTGTGGCGACGCTGACTGTGCCGCGCACCCCTGAGAGGCAGCAATGAAAGAGTTATCTCCCACTGCACTGGAAACAATGCCTGACTCATGCAGTAGGAGTTTGATAAATATTTATTGAATAAATGAATGAATCCTTCCCCTTTTTGTTTTAGCATTTGCTTTTTTAAAGTAATGGGAGAATAATTTTAATACTTTTCTGCACTTTGGCGATTGTAAACAATTATTATAATTCTTTTTTAGAATTTAATTTTATTTTTCTCACTTGTTAGAATTCTAGGCACCTTTTTCTTTACTAGACTTTATTTTTCAGAGTGGTTTTAGTTTCACAGCAGATTGGGTGGAAGGTACAGAGATTTTCCCACAGATGCCCTGCCCATGAATATTCGCAGCCTGGGCACCTTTTTCACCTCAGGAGCGGGGCTGGAAGGTTTCATTTCTTTTGTGTTGTTCATGCTCCTTATGACTGGTGTGTGTGGGTGTGTGTGTATGTGTATTTATATTAGAATACTCCATAGTGTGTTAAAATGTTAAACTGTTTCTTCTTTAATCTTGAAGTAATGGACTATAAATAGTTCCAGGTTTTGGAGAATTATCTATTTCTTCTTCTTGCTGCAGAATACTAAATGGAGGGCGGTTCATAGCTCTCTACCGCTTTATGTTTAACCCTTCAGAGATGTGTTTGGGATCAACATAGCAAGACCAACAGGGGAGACACCCCTCCCGGAACTATAGTGAATAGAGAGGAACTGCCTGCGAAGACAGATTAAATTAAGTGTCAGTTAAATCAAGTTCAATTTTGTCATCCCTTTCCCCCCATTGAAGCAAGCTTTGCACAGCCTTTTCCGGTTAGTAAATATTAAATGTAATCTGGGAGGTCTGGAGATTTTGTGGTGGTTATTTACACATCAGCCTGTTGCCTTCACTTTGTACATGAGCTCTAATCCTGGACTTTTATTTAGTAGTTGCGTTTTCAGTGGGTAAAGCTGTACTTCAAGCGCCATAAGGCGTTTTGTGAATGTCTGTGCTCGCCGGGTGGCCGCATTATAGCTCCTGCTTTACATTTGTGTCACAGGGAAAGTGCTCCTTTGAAGCGCTTGTCAGGTAGCACCTGCTCCCCAGCTAAAGCTAATACTGTTTCCTGCAAGTATTACTCATACATGTTTCATCAACACCACCCACACTTTAAAATAAGGCTTTATTTTGACACTTAAAAGTTGCAAGCTACCAAGAATACGTGAATGCCCTGGGAAATTCATCTAATTAGATTTTAGGATGTGGGGGTGAAATCTTCTGGAATTAGTGTTTGTAATGAAATATTTGTTTCCTGTTTTAGTAGTGTATACTTATATGAGCTTGAGCCTAATGCTGTGTCTAGTTAAAGGCTTTTAAAAATCATGAAGGGCCAAATACCTATATCAGAGAGTTAACTGAGAGTATACACGTTTTTAATATTGGTTGATCATAGTCTTCCAGTTGGGACCAACTTTTAGCTTGTCAGCCTCATCTGATTTGTAAATTCTATGTTAAGTTTATGTAAAGCTTAACAGCCTCCACTGTTTAATGCTACAAAGAGATTCGAACCACAACCACCACCACCAAAAAACGATGAAACCTTCCATTCTTGTTGCAAAAGTTACAATACCTGTTAACATTTAAATTATGATATCCTATTAGCTATATTGTGTATATATTTTTTTTAATTTAGACCACACCGTTCTAGGAATTAGAATGGGGTTTTTAAAATATTATAATTAATTCTTAGAGTAGTATCTGGGATTTTAGTGTATACATTTTAGCGACTGCAGTTTCCTCTCTACCTTGTACTTCGCTACTCTATGGGTTACAAAAATAAGGATGGCTTCTAATTACATAAACTCTATGGTTCTTTTGATATTTTCACATGCACCGTTCCCTATTGCCATAAACGCTGTTGAACAATTGGCATCAGCTTTGCTCATTATCTAGAATTTATCAAGTCCCAGGTGCTGGGCAAAGGTTTTCCACCCATCATTTAATTTATTCTTCACAAGAATCCAGCGAGGTAGGTAGGTACCATTCAGTGGCAACATCAGAGAAGAAGATTCTAAGCTGGAGCTCGGAGCACTAAGTTTTATTGGGACGGAAGTTTACCTGTGAACAGAGAAGGGCGCAAGTGAGATTAGGCAGAGGGGGCCATCAGGCCACCGTGCAGCCCGACAATGTCTCTACCAGGCCAACGGGAGTTCCAGGGCAAAGATCAGCCATTCAGAGAGCCTTGCACTGGACAGAAGTGGGCCAGGCCCTTGTACCGCCCCGTGCTCATTCAGGTGCCAAGGACAGGGTCACCCTGGTGACCATCTTGCTCAGTCACTGGTTGGGGGTTGCTGCAAGAAGACCATGAGCTCGGCTCAAAAGACGAGGTAGACTCCAAAGGGGGCTGTCAGCTAACCGCACTCCTTACATCTGAGCGAGGAGTCCTTGCTGGAAAGAGGATTTGGGTGGCACGTTCCTACGCTCTCCACACTATTCCCTTTCATAAGGGTAAGTTGAAGCTCAGAGGGTAAAATAACTTGCCCACGTTCACAGAGTAGAAAGGAGAGATTAAATCCCAGGTCTTTGGGGCTCTAGAGCCCCACCTCCCCATCTTTTTTCGGCTAGTATCTTAAAAATTATTATTGTTTCAACTCTTTAGTTAGAGAAAGTTCCCCAATGTACTTAAAGAAAAGAATATCCTGAGCCCCGATGCACTCCTCACCCAGCTTTGAGGCCGTCGATACTTGGCACGCTGGTTTCCTCTGCGTGCCCCCACGTGGTTTTAGAGTCCTCAGCCCCACTTTTCTCAGGAATAATGCAGAGAACCCCAATTCTCCCCATTCTTTTTTTTTTTTTAAGATTGTATTTATTTTTAGAGAGAAGGGAAGGCAGGGAGAAAGAGGGAGAGAAACATCGATGTGTTTGAGTTGCCTCTCGCGCGCCCCCCACAGGGCGGGCAACCCAGGCACGTGTCCTGACTGGGAGCTGCACCAGCAAACATTATGGTTCGCAGGCCCACGCGCAATTCACTGAGCCACACCAGCCAGGGCCTCCCCCGCTCTTTAAAATATGAAAGCAGAAGAGAGCCAACTCGTTAAGCACCTGATGCATTTTGGGGGGGGATTTATATTAATTACTTTTGATTTTATTTATTTTTAGAAGGGGGGAAGGGAAGGGGAGAGGGAGATAGAAACATTGATGGGTTGCCTCTCACATCCTCCCCCCGCCCCCCAGGAACCCACATCCCAGGCCTGTGCTCCAACTGGGAGTGGAGCCCATGACCTTTCACCTTGCAGAAGGACCCCCCACACCCCACCAACTGAGCCCCACTGGTCAGGGCTTCATTTGGGAATTTAAATGCATCGTTTCCTAACCTAACAAGGACCCCGTGAGTTTAATCATCTTCCAGGTGAGTCTCAGAGGCAAAGAGTCCAGACTCACCAAAACAATGGGAGCTAGGGCTGGAATTTAAATAGTTTTTTTTTTTTCTTTGTGACACCAAACCAAAGTAGCTGAAAAATGGCATCTTCTGTATGAGTGGCTTGCAATCCCCTTCTCCCCCATCACTCACATACCCCGTCACTGATGCAGGCTTTGCTCTCTGAAACCTCTGAGGTTCCTTGTAGGGGGAGCCGCTGAGAATCCATGACCCCGCACTGCGTGGGCCAGCGCAGCAGCGGCCCTGAAGGAAGCAGGTGTTTCTTGTGGGTCTAGCGATTCCCCTCATCCTTTTAAGTCCAAAGGTGTGGATTTTTTTTTCTAATTTGAATAAATGAATTTGTAAAGGTGTGACATAGTAAGAGTAGTGTCAAGTTTCTGATTTTGTGTCTCCTGAAAGTATGTCTCGGTGAAAAGTTTCTTGGACTCAGCTGAGAAAGAACAGAGAAGATCGTGACCTCTCGGAGGCGCTCTGGCTGCCCCGCGCAGGCCTTTTCAAGCTGTGGGCCTTGAGGAACACAGGGACTAAACGTGTTCCCTCCTCTCTGTGGCCAAAGAAAACCTGGCCCCTTTACAGGAAGCCGTTCCCTTCGTCTTCTATTTGCATAACCAAAACCGAGAGTGGGTTCCCGAGGTGCACGGAGACACCCAACAGGTTCTTGGGAGTGACGGGGTGGGTGCTCCCACGCGAGTGAGGCAGCTGGGAAGGGCTGGCCTGGCTGCTCGGCTTTCCTCGTCTGCCCTCACCCGGTGCTCGGCGAGTCCTCGCGCCTGCGTCCCTGGCGTTCCCTGGCGTCCCCAACCTGCGAGCCCTGTGCTGGTGCCTGCCGTCCTCTTCACCAGGAAGATGAGTGCTTGTTTGGAGAGCGTTGGGTGAGGCGACAGGTAATGCAAACTGGCACAAGCACAGAGAGGGTTTAAGGGGAAAAACCCTGTTCCTTGGGGAAAAATTGCAGAGCCCTCCTGCTCCTCATGAAAATCAGCCACTCCCTGTCCCCGCCGACAAGTTTGCACTGTCAAGCCTTTGTCTTCTGATTTAAAATTCTTTCTACATGTTAACAAGGAAGTAAAATCTCCTAATAGAAGGGAGATGCCTGGAAATCATTGCTTTGGAAAGGAACCATGGATTTTGGGAGATCGTGCAGGTTTATCTCTTTTTAAAAATATATGTATACTGCACTGAAAAACACTAACCATACTAATTTTTATTTATTAATTTTTTTTCTTTTCTTGATTCTAGAGAGGGGGAAGGGAGGGAGAAAGGGAGAGTAACATCCATCAGTTGCCTCCTGTATGCACCCTGACTAGCGGCTGAACCCGCAACCCAGGCATGTGCCCCAGCCGGGAACTGAACCAGTGACCATTCACTTTGCAGGATAACTCCCAACCAACTGAGCCACACCAGCCAGGGCAACCATATTAATTTGTAGCAGTACACTTGAGTTTACGCAAAATATAAGTTTAATATTGCTCTTGAGGGGGAAATAGTTCTCTTTGGCCATTATTACCACGTTTTAGAAAAGTTCTACTGAAGTTACATTATTTCCCCCCGAAAGAGGGACATTTACTGCTTGAGACAGCTAATGAATTATTCTACATACCAGCTTAGTGTGAGATTGATTTCTTAGCAAAGAAAGCGAAGAAGTTTGAAGTTAATTTGCATTACGAGAGGGGGTGTGTGTGTGTAAATGTTTGGCAGTGTTTGAACAAAGAAAATTGGATTTCATGACTGTGTATGTGAATTTAAAATATATTGTTTAGCATGACACTGAATTTTTAGATTAAAGAATAAATTTTACTTATTCTTAAAAATAGTTTATGAGGGGCTGTCAAGTACGGCACACGGGTCAGTAATGTTGCAATAACTTTGTACAGTGCCAGGTCGGCATTAAACTTACCAGGGGGAGCACTTCGTGAGTGAGTTAAATATCTAAGCACTATGCTGTACGCTTGAAACTAATATAATATTGAATGTCAATTGTAATTGAAAAAACTAGTATAGGCTCTTTTTAAATGAAAAAAAATAGGTCATCTATTTGCATTGTTTAATTTTCAAGATAACTAAGGTGTACGTGAAAAGTAACCAAGTGAAATTATAAAAATTCTATCACATGATGAGTATAATTGAGACTTCTGTATTTTGTCCACAGTATCTATTTTTGGAGCATCTCCTAAGTGCCAAGAACATCTTCTTGTCTTCAAGTAGCAGCTTCCAGTCTAGTGGGGGTGCAGAAATGTGGACAAGACGTTACAGTGCAGCGTGACGAGGACTAAGGGAGGGTGACTCCCTGGAAGCATGCACTCCGTTGGGCTTATGGGACATCCGTGTGGAGTCCTGAGGGAGGAGGAAGTTGTACAGGGGCGGGGGTGGTACAGTTCCCAGTGTGACCTAGACAGCCACCCGGGAAGAACAGGGGCAGGAGTGGGGGGCGGGGGGAGCCTGCGCAGAGGCTCCCAAGTGTGAGAGGTCACAGAGCCTGAGATGAGCAGAGCTCAGGAGGAGGAGCCTGTGAAGACAGAGCAGCTGAAAGCCCAGTGAGCCCATGGCTTCCCCTTGAGGGCACAAAGGCACCCTTGAACTGCTGGAAGCAGGTAGCTGCAGGCCAGGTTTTCAGTCGCCCGACCGCAGTGCGGAGGTTGGGAAGGAGGAGGCCGAGCCTGGCTGACTGGACCGTGTGAGGTGAAGGAGAGAGAACCCCTCAGCATTTTCATGGGGTGGGATTAGCTAGGGGGTCTTGGATGCCTGACGGCCTAGCAGTCAGTGCACATCTTGAGTGGGGAGCCAGAGGTTGCGAGGGTGACGCCAATTCACTGTTTTGGCCTGTGGGTTAAATAGTATATTAGCTTTGGGTCCTTTCTTTTTCACCAAATGGGCAGAAAACCAAAACCTGCAGCCTCTTCTTTTCTGCCCTCTCTTTGTTTCTGCTCAGGCGGCCCCTCCAGTACGCCTGGAGGTGACCCGCGCTGACCAAGTTCCCGAGGCTGATGACCAAGCCAGAGGTATAGCCATTAGGAGACTAGCTATTCCTATTGGCCTATCTGCACATTTTCTCCCTGGAGGCTAATCTATGTGGAGAGCTAAATTCTATGCAAAGTGTCTCCGAGCGCACACAATCAAAATGGATTTGAATTAATTTAATGGCTTATGACACCAAACTGGAAGCCTAAGGCAACTATCTCTTCCAGAGGGAGAGATCTACATTAAGGACAGAATAGAGTCTATTTTACAGATGCTATGCAGGTAATTCCTCTTCTTTTGACATATTCTTTCTTTAGACAGACTCCAGGGTAATTAGTCACGTTTAGACCTTCTCAATTCCATTTCTCTTCGGTCTTGCATCCGAGAGCCGCCCCCCGCTAGTGCCCAGACTGGATGATACATGTTCCATCACCTCGCTTGCCAGCATTTCCCAAACAGGCAAGCCTGAGAATCTGAGCTTGCAAAAACTCCCCAAGGTCATTCTCGATGCGGCTCTGGTAGCACTGGGACACTTTGATTCCTTTTCATGCATTCTCAGTTTTTGCTGATTTTTATTCTTTATAACAAATTTAAAACCCAGCAGTATTTTGGAGCTACCTTCTTACCCTGCCAGCCACTGACAAACATCATCACTATTCTAGGGTATTCTTTATTCTTACGGAATAAATTTTCCATTTGTCATTTACTCGGGTACCCTGATAAGTCATCGCTAATTCATTCAACAAACATTACTGACCACCCATTATATGCCAGGCATTGTTCTAGGCAAAGGGAACATGGCAACAAACCAAACAGTAACCAAAAAAAGAATTGTCCTTCTATGTGATCTTTATATAACATATCTGCTCATGATAAATGCTATGGAGAAAAATAAGGGTGGAGGAGACTCAAGGGTTATGGTTAATGGGGAGAAGAGAGGTTTAGTGCCGAACATTTTGCAAGATGCCTGTTAGAGACGCAAGTATATGATAGCCAGTACAGCGATTTTCCATCAGCGCACTGCAAGAATCTTTAAAACATGCAACACTTGACTATTTTCCCTTAGACTGTCAAATAAAAGAATGACAACAGCCAACACAACCATAGCTGTCCAGTGTGAATGCCCTGTCTTGAGCCATACATATTATAGGTCATGTAATAGAGTGGCATCTTATTGATCACATAATAAGGTTGCTTCTGATTGGTTAATTCTTGGCACCAGAAATCCTTATATAGGCACCTAATCTTTTAAAAAGTCACTTTAGAACAAAAAGGGTAGGTAATCACTATTATCCTTTTTTTCGTAGATCAGTCAAAATTATACCTATTTTTTGTCAGATTGGCAAAAAAAAAAATATTTTTTGTTATGTCATAGAATTTTAGGCCAGCGCCCAATCCACTGAGCCACACAGTCAGGGATGGATTTTGGTAATTGGTTTTCGTGAGCCATGAGGCAAAAACGGTTGAAAAGCACTGAGCTAGTAGATAGTTTAATGGATGCACCCGGCACTCCGGAAACAGGTCCAGGCTGTTTGGGTCTGTTCGGGTCTGATTGTGCAACATAATTTTGGGTAATCAGAAGAGCAAGAATTAAAATGGTAAAATTCTAAGCCCTTGGCACCGTGACATTCCCCCGAGCATGCCTATTTAACTTTAGAACTCTGTCACTTAGTAGCGAAACTGTCATGACGTGTTGCCCTTTTGGACAGTAGCTGTGCTTTCTGTTTGCTGAACTGTTTATCTTACTGAGGAACTTGTTTCAGACTGGGAGGGGTGTAGAAGACTATTGAGTGGATTGGTTTTGTAAATCATTCTAACAGCATAATAAACAGATCTTGAAGCTTTGATATGCTTGTAAGTAGAACTGATGTGCCAATTCAGAAATGGAAACATAAAAACAAATGGGCCACTGATGGGCATTTGGTTTTTGATAGTAATCAGAAATTAATGTCATGCATGCATTATTTTAACAGGTTTTTGCAGATGGTCTAATAGTTTCTACTCTACTTTGAAGGCTGCCTGTGTACTTGTGCTGACATTTGAAGATGAATAGAGAGTATTTAGAATTATTCAATTCATACCTTGTTGACTAAGATCTCTGTCCTACTTGATATTAATTTTTTCTGTATATTTTTCAGGGACAGCTTAAAACTGGTAATGCTAGATCACCAAATAAATCAGATTGGGGGGAAACTTACTTCATGTGTTTGGCATTCTATTTTGCAAAAATGGCCTCGATAATTTCTTCCATTCCATACGCTCTTTCAATATGACCTGAGATTCCTTTCATTGAGGGGCGGAAGAGGACTTATGTGCCCTCCCGTTGACCCTTGGCAGATCTTTGCACTGCCTTGACCAGTAGAATATGGTCAAAGTGACACCATATGAATATTGAAGCAGGAGCATAAATATGCCATACATTTTTGCCTTGCTCTTTTGGGATGCTTACTTTCAGAACCCAGCACCATATTGTTAGGAAGCCCAACCAGCCCATGTGGGGAGACCATGTGGAGAAGTCGACTGCAAAGTTTTCAGCCGGCAGCACAGTTGAGGTCTCGGCTTACATTCATAATCGGCTGCCAGCCACTTGAGTGAGAAGCTTCCAGATGATTCTAGCTCCCACTGGTTGAGATCCCGCAGTCTGCAGCCTTTCCAGTTGGGGTCACAGCCATGGAGGAGCAGAGACAAGTTGGCCCTGTCAGATTGCTGACCCAGAATAAGATGGTTCTTGCCCAGTAAGCTTTGGGTGTGATAGGTTAAACAATAAAAACTGGGACAATATCCTTTGATGTCATAGAGATAGTAACGCTACTCTTATCCATTTATTAAAGAATAGGCCTACCATACATCCTTTTATTCTCACCTCAAAATAAAGAAATCCCTTAGAATATGAAATTGAAAAGTTGAACATTCAAGAAGTTTTTATACATATTTTCTCTGAAAATGATGGAATAGGAAACTGAGATGCTCTGAGATAAAGGCTTATTATAGGAGAAAAGAAACTCCTTAAACCAAGCTTGTGCCAAGGTTCTTGACACAAGATTGTACACCTTGAAATGGTGATTCTGTGTCATCCTTTAAAAAAATCTCAAGAGTTTTTATATTATTGTCATAACCACCGACTCACAGAAAAGAACATTTTATTGCAATTTCCTTTCGGAAGAAATGGTTTCGCCAGTTTTTTCCCCCCCTAACATTCATTTCCTGTTGTTTGAAATGTAAGCCATGCCGATCTACTTCAGAAGTGTTGTTTGAGAAATATTAAATAAAATGCAAAATTTTCCATAGGTTTAGTTGTGAAATACAATCTGTGTTCTGGAGGCAGTGAATCTGCCAAACAAACCTAAAACATGCGGGCCGAGCTTTCTCTCTGCTGCCCGGTTACTTGGTGTCTTCGTTCTCTGACGGAAGGTCTCGGAGCAGAGTCTCCAGTGGCTGCTTGTGTTAAAATTCTTTCATTTAGCTCTGGCTGGTTTGGCTCAGTGGACTGAGCACCATCCTGAGAACCAAAGGGTCGCCGGTTCGATTCCCAGTCAGGCCACATACCTGGGTTGCAGGCCAGGTCCCCAATAAGAGGCGTGCGAGAGGCAACCACATATTGATGTTTCTCTCCCTCTCTTTCTCCCTCCCTTCCCCTCTGTCTCAAAATAAATAAATAAATAAATAAAATCTTAAAAAAAAAAATTCTTTTATTTAGGCCGTGGCCGGTGTGGCTCAGTTGGTTGGAGTGTCATCCCATACACTGAAAGGTTGTGGGTGTGTTTCCCAGTTGGGTGTGTTTGGGAGGCAACCGATGGATGTTTTTCTCTCTCCCTTCCTCTAAAATCAATGAATATATCCTTGGGGAGTATTAAAAAATTCTTTTATTCATATACTATTTCACAATTTAGTCAGTATGTCATATTGTTCAAGAGTATGGGTCAGGAGCCAGACTGCTTGGTTCATAGCCTAATACTAGTTGGCTGAGTAATTCTGGGCAAGTCTCCTAACCTCAGTTTCTTCATCTGTAAAAAGGGGATAATAATAGTGCCTACATTATAGGATTATTGAGACTATTAAATGAGTTAATGAATACTTACAGCAACAAATGTCTGGCACAATAAGCTATATGAGCACTGGCTATCATTATTTATCTTCACATGTGGCTGGTTGTGATGCTGTTTTGTTCATGTCTTGAATTCCATGTTGCAAAGAAACCGAACGAGCACTTACCTTTGTAGGGGGTGTTGTAGAAGTGGTCAGTGAATGGGGTGTAAACCAAACTGCATGACCTCAGCTTCCTTCACCTCAGGTGTTCTAGCGTAATCTGAGTTCCAGGATCAACTGACACCGAAATGTTGGGCCTGGGAGTACTGATTCATAATAAATGGGGAATACGTCAATGTCAACTGCTGTCGAGTGACTACTTCCAAGACTAGAAACTCTATTTAGACATTTTATGTATAGTTCCCACACTGTAGCTCAAAGAAATGCTAACAATGTTAATAGCAGGTTTGTAAAAGATTCAACAATTCAAAAAGTGGTATATAAATAGAACCACGAGGTACATTCTTTAAGCTGTTCGGCACTCTGTCCATGGATTGAATGTCTTGGGTGTAACTCCATGGGCACAAAAAAGATCCAGGACTGTTTTGCTGATCAAAAATGTTTTGGGCCCTGGCCGGTGTGACTCAGTGGACTGAGTACCAGTCTGCAAACTGAAAGGTCACAGGCTCAGCTTCCAGTCAGGGCACATGCCTGGGTTGTGGGCCAAGTCCCCAGTTGGGGGCGTGTGAGAGGCAACAGATCTTGCACATTGATGTTTCTCTCCCTCTCTTTCTCCCTCCCTTCCCTGCTCTCTAAAAATAAATAAATAAAATCTTTTAAAAAATTGTTTTTAAAAAAAAAAACCCAAAATGTTTTGGCCAAGAAACCTGAAAGGCTTGTTTAATTTTCTCACTTTGGTAGGTAAATAATATCATTCCCAAAACACTTTTGGGCAGTGGAATGCTACATTTCTAGATAAAAATATTCAGTTGCTTGATAGAAATGGAACACAGGATAATGACTTTTTTTTTTCCGCTTTCTGCATTTCTTTGGGTTATGAAGTGCTAGTCATTGTCTGGGAAAGTGGGATGAACAATCAATTCAATGAGAAGACGACCCTGGGGAGAGGTTGGTAGCAGTTGGTTAGAAGCCAGACTGTTTCTGATAACTCCAAGCAGATCTATAAATTGTCATTTGATTACAAAACAAGAAAAAAGATTGAAAACTTCAGTCAGTTGTAGAAATGGGCAAAGGAAAATCCCCGCCAACAGTGTTCAGTTAGGGGTTACCGTGGGTGGTGGTCTGTAAAAAGATCTGTTTAAAAATAAGTACTATTTGTCAGTAATAATAAGCAGTAATGTTGGTAAGTAAAAATAAGTAACTGCAGAGCTCATGCATGCAGAGCGGCGGGGCTGGCTGGCTGTTCAGTGATTGCAAACGTAGGCCAAGCTGAAGATTATACTTAACCTTGATTTTTCAGTGTAGCAGAGGCCAGCATAGCTCAAAGGAAGAGTAAAGGGCTGAGCTGTTTTACACACTATTTACTTGGTAGGCTGTGAATGGCCCGCCTGTCCTAGGGATGAGGCAACCTCATCTGAGAGGAGAGAAAAGCCTAAGACGAGAGGAAATGGACGATTTGCTAATGTGCACGGAAGTCAGAGAGGCAACCCATTCCTTGGGTTCCGTAGGCAGCTCCAAGGGGTACTGTGGGCACAACACGCAGGAACCTGGTTACCTAGTTATGGAGTGGGCGGGGCTCAGACCTGAGCGCAAACCCAGCAAGGACTTACCGCGGAGCCCTTAATGCTGCCGGCGGGCCCCACACAGGCAGGTTGGCCTTCTCATCCTTCCTGACACAGGCCTGCTTCTGCCCCAGGGATCTGCGCAGCTTTGTCCCAGCTGGGCCTCCCGCCAGGAAGGCTCTCCTCCCAGGTGGCTCTATGGCCCTTCCCCTCCCCCCCGCCGGCCCTACTTGTGTGCAGTTTTGTTCGCGTAATATCCTGCCTGCAGTTACGCACTTGAATGAACTCTGAGAGTTCCGCCAGGACAGAAGACTCTGTTAAGGAAAATCATGATTTCAAAGCATGATTTATTTCTTATTTGTTCATGCATTTTTTGAATAGGCTACACGTGGGCAGGGTGCGTGTTTCTGCCGTCAGCCCTTTTCCTCCCTGAAGGAAACCACTGTTACTAAAGTCCCTTCCAGAGAGCCATCAAGGGTTTAGCGTAGATGCCCCTCCCCCACACAGACTTTAGCACACTATTCACTCTTGTCGGTACCTTACTTTTATCATTTATAATATTTTTTTTTTAGCTCCCTCATTCTTAATGTAACTATTATTTCTTAATTAATGGTTACATAAGATGCGATTGAATGGCTATATAAGAATTTGTTATGGTCATTTAGATTTACAATACATTTGCCTGTTAAAAGTGGTACAGGTTAATAGTCTTATATGTGTCATTCTACATATGTGTAAGTATCTTTGGAGGATAAAGACGGAGAGCTGAGACCCGTGCGGCCAGACCGCCCCCCCCCCAGCCCCCCAGCTGGGCTCACGCTGCGCCCTCACCAGGCCTGTGCTGGCGGTGCTGCGCGCTTGCACGCCCGCCGTCTGCCTGTCTGTCTGTTCATCAGCCGAAAGGGGCGTTTCCGTAGTTTTAATTTTCATTTGTCTTTCCCACGTTTAAGAACCTTTTTCTTTTGTGTAAACTATTGATGTCCTCTATTCATTCATTCATTCATTAATTCATTCATTCATTCATTCATTTATTTATTTATTTTGAGAGAGAGGGAAGGAGGGAGAAAGAGGAAGAGAAACATGTCCGAGAGAAACATCAGCCAGCCGTCACTTGCACGGCCCCAGCTGGGGCCCGGGCCCTCAACCCAAGGCACGTGCCTTGACAGGGAATTGAACCGGTGACCTTTCAGTCCATAGGTTGGCACTCCGCTGAGCCCCAACGGCCAGGGCTATGGATTTTATATTTTAAAGTGTTCTCATGAAAATTGCAAGTTACCCTTTTTCAGTATGTCTGTTTTCCGGGTTAATAGATGTAGTATTTATCAAAGTTTCCATAGGAAGTAAATTCCATGATGACAAGGATTTTTTACATGTTTTGTTCAATATTGTATCAGCAGCACCTAGAATAGTAACTTGCACATTGTAGGTACTCAATAGATAAGCCAGTTGCCAAACTGGAGACAGTCTTGGATTTTTGTCCTTTGACTAGACACCATTCAGGCTCCTACCTAATTCAAGCGACTTCTAGACATAGATTTAAAAAGTGGAGAGGGGGATCAGTTTTCAAGAAAGCGATAATAAAGATTAAAATTATTTGTATTTATTGTCATGGAAGTGGGAATGAAAGGAGATTGTTTTTTCCAAGGAAGGTGCACCAGTGGCCAAAAAGCATAAGAAAGATGCTGGGCATCATTAGTCATTTGGGAAGTGCAAATCCACACCACAATAAGACACTACATCACGCCCACTAGGATGACTGTAATCAAAAAAGTGGAAAATAACAAGTGGAACCATTGTACGTTGCTGGTGAGAATGTAGAATTGTTCCACTGCTATGGAAAACCATTTGGCAATTCCTCAAAACATTAAACATAGAGTTGCCGTATGATTTAGCAGTCCCACTTATGAATATAAAAACCCAGAGAAATAAAAATGGGTGTTCAAATAAATACAGGAATGTTCAGAGCAGTACTAATCACAATGGTCAAAAGGTGGGAACAACTCATGTGTCGACTGAGGGACGAATGGACAAGCAAAGTGTGGTTCGTCCCCATAATGGAGTATTATTCAGCCAGAAAAAAGCATGAATCTTGAAGACATTAAGCCTAGTGAAGAGAAGCCAGACACAAATGGTCACATACTGCCGGATTTTTTGTGTGTGTAAAATGTCCAGAATGAGCAAATCCATAGAGACAGAAAAGGGATTGGTGTTTGCAGGGCGTGGGGGAGGGGCGGGTGGGGAGGACCGGCAGAGGGGCCCGGGTTTTTACCCTGGGGGTGATGAAAATATCGTGGACCTAGATAAAGTGGTGGTTGCACAACATTATGGACACACTCAATGCCACTGAATTGTTCTCTTTAAAAGGGTTTTATGTTACATGAATTTTATCTCAGTTTAAAAAAAGAAATAGATTTATTTGTCCTGGGCATCTTAGTTATCTCCAAGATGACAAAGAGCCAACCTAGGAAGCTCCTTGGTCTTTGGAAATTAAAAGCCATTGTAAATGCCATATAAAACAATTGATCTTTAACTCTTCAGAAGGGTTCTATAAATTTCCTCCCAAGTAATTAAAGAGTGCTGTGTTATGTTTGAAGTCTCCTTGATGATTGTCTTAAGTACTCGTGTTGCACAACAGGTTATAAGGGTATATTAAGTGTTATTTAAAAATACCCTTAACATTGAACCAAGCTCAAAGAATTAATTGGGAATTGTTCTCTCTGCAGATTAATTTTCCACCAAAGAAGTTGATCCTCTAACTACTAAAACCAGTGTTTTTAAAAGAATTTATTTATTTTTAGAGAGAGGGGAAGGGAGAAAGAGAAGGAGAGAATCATCGATGTGGGAGAGAAACATTGATTGGTGGCCTCTTGCACGCCACCGACTGGGGACCTGGCCCACAACCCAGGCGTGTGCCCTGACTGGGAATCGAACCAGCAACCTTTTGGTTCACAAGTTGGCGCTCAGTCCATTGAGCCATACCAGCCAGGGCTAAAACCAGTGTTTAGTGGCTTTCAGACAGGTTGGATAATGATGGTTTTCTCCTAGCATATGGGAAACTTGAGGCCAAGTAGAAGAGAATGGAGTTCACAGTGAGTGGTCAAGGTTGACTTTTTTTTTTTTTTTTACACCTTTTACTGTAATTATAGCATGACTGAAAATGATTATTTGGTTCTTTTTTTAAAGCCACTATAGTTAGCTTGAGTATAAACACCATTCATTTTACCTGGGGTGTGACTCCCACAAATACATATTGTGCAAGCCTGGGTGCCATGGGCGCCGAATATGGAAGGACGTGACAGCTGTCCTTAAGTTTAATAGGTGCGAGATTTCTAGACATCGCTCTCATAATTTTTCATTACCTAAAGCCCATCTGTTCTGAAAGACCAGTTTTATGTTATCTTATATCAGAAGTGCTTGGAAAAAATAGCCAGCGGTTTGACAGTGTTTGGGAGAAGTTTTTTGTTTTCTTTTTGAAACGAAGCTGAGACTCTGTGTGGATCTGTTTCATAGATTTTAAATAGTTTCCATAATACAGGATGTTAGAATGAAATAGGACCACGCTGACACCCCGGATCTGCAGGGGCGCGCCGTGTTTTACATTCTCCGCGGCTGCCGCCACTTGAGAGGACGGCAGCTTTCCCAGGTTCTGGAGCGCCAGCGTCCCCCGAATCTGTTAAGGCATTCAGAGCAGAGCACAAGGACCGTAAGGTTTGAAGGGGGCTGTCTCTCTGCTGAGCTGGCCGAGCATATTACACCATGTATTCCTGCTAGGAGCTTTGGGTGGTGCTCCTAAATACTGAGAACCTTTTGGTTTTATGTTGATGTGACACGGAAAGTGTTACAGAAACAGTAAAGCCATTAGTGTACTCAAATAGACAATGGTTAGTAAACAAAAATGGGGGAAAATGCCCAACACGAGAAAAATTAGGGCACTTCTAAAGTACCCTGATTAAATGAGAAAGCTCCTGTTCATGAATATGTATTTTTTTCTAAAATATTTTTAAATCAAAAAAACTTCAATTGTAGTTGATATTCAATATTACTTTAGTTTCAGATCTATAGCATAATGGTTAGACGTTTATATTACTTACAAAGTGATCCCTCATTAAGTAGTATCCGCCTGTAATAACCATATGTAGTTATTACAATATTATTTATTATATTCCCTGTGCTGTACTTTATAATCCCATGACTGTTTTGTAGCTGCCAATTTGTAGTTCTCTTTTTTAAAGGTTTTATTTTATTTTTTTAGAGAAGGGAAGGGAGGGTGAAAGAGAGGGAGAGAAACATCAATGTGAGGTTGCCTCTCACGTGCCCCCGCACTGGGGACCTGGCCAGCAGCCCCAGCATGTGCCCTGACTGGGAATCGAACCCTGACAGTGGCCCTTTGGTTTGCAGGCCAGCGCTCAATCCACTGAGCCACAATTTGTAGTTCTTAATCCCTTTACCTTTTTCATCCAGCCCGCCTATCCCCTCCTATGTGGGAACCGTAAGTTTGTTCTCTGTATCTATGGCTCTGTTTCTGTTTTGTGTGTTTATTTCGTTTTTTAGATTCAGTGTATAAGTGAGATCTTATTGTATTTTTCTTTCTGTCTGACTTACTTCACTTAGCATAATGCCGTGTAGGTGCATACATGTTGCAAATGGTAAGATTTCATTCTTTTTTATGGCCAAGTAATATCCCATTGTGTACGTACACCACTTTATCCAGTCGTCTGTTGATGGGCCCTTAGGTTGCTTCCATATCTTGGCTGTTGTAAGTAATGCTGCGATGAACATGGGGATGCATATGTCTTTTCAAATTAGTGTTTTGGTATTCAGATAAATTCTGAGAAGTAGGATCGATGGGCCAAACGGTAGTTCAATTTTTTTTCTTAAGGAGACTTCACAGTGGTTTTCATAGTGGCCGCACCAATTGACATTTCCACCAGCAGTGCACTAGTTTCCCTTTTCTGCATATCCTCGCCAACACTTGTTTGATTTATTGATTATAGTCATTCTGACAGGTGTGAGGGAGGACCTCCATGTTCATGTGTGTTGGTGATGTGAAAATGAACATAGGCCGCACTGTCCCCTGGGCAGTCATTGGTATTGATGCCATTTGTATATCCCAGGGTTTTGACAGCCAACGGGGATTTCCCTTGGAGTATTCTCATTGAAAAATGTGATTAAAACATAGTTCAGTTGTCTAAAAGGCAAATCGTTAGAACAGCTTTAAAGGGGGCTTAGAGCAGTGGTTACTTTCAAGTCCTGTAAAGCTATTTTGCTTTGTCTGTAGTCTGGGAGTCCTGTGAAAATAGCCCAGTGTTTACACAGATAAAATCAGCATTGTGCATTTGATCACTTGGAGAACTGGAAGCCACCCCCCGCCCCCCCAGCCATCACTACAAACACCAAAACAAGCAGGGGTGGTATTGTTTATTTCTTTACAGTTAATTACTACCAAATTTGAATATGTAGCAGATTCGGGCCCCAGACGGAGTGATCCTGAGGATCTGTTTTGGAGCTCTAGTCGTTGATTTTTACAAACATCAGAGCAAATTACAATTTTTTTCCTTTTCAATTTTTTTGTATCAAATTGATATTCTGAAATATTAAATTACTCCGTGAATGTATCTTTTATCCAGAATTACCACTGAACCCACAAAGCCTTTGTATGAAACCAGTGCAGTAGTCAGTTTCATCTAAAAATTTCAATTTGACTGGCTCATGTTGTCTTTGTCTGGGGAATAATATAACTATTGGATTGTCTTTTTTGATGTATTGTTTTACTATTTCTAGAGAGTAAAAGATGATTTTATTTATTTATTTTTAGAGAAGGGAAGGGAGGGAGATAGAGAGGTAGAGAAACATCAATGAGTGGTTGCATCTCACGTGCCCCCTACTGGGGACCTGGCCCGCAACCCAGGCATGTGCCCTGACTGGGAATCAAACCGGCAACCTTTTGGGTCGCAGGCCAGAGCTCAATCCACTGAGCCACACCAGCTGTAGCTAAAAGATGATTCTTACTTGTTTGAAATAAAGGCCCCATTTCTGGTTTTCAGGGACAGAATCTCCTCAGAGTTTGTAGAAACTCTTCTAGTGCAATTTAGCTACATTATATTCCTTTTCCCTTAGCTTTGAGATACAATTGACATGTAACATTGTATAAGTTCGAGGTACACAAGGTATGATTGATACACTTACATATGGAAAAATGATGACCTGCCTGCCAACATTTCCATCACGTCACATACTTACCACTTCCTTTTTGTGGTGAGAACATTTAAGACCTCTCTTGGCAACTTTCAAGTGTAAAATATCGTGTTATGATTTATAATCCCAATACCGTGCAGTCGATCTCCAGAATTTACTCATCTTCTAACTGGAAGCGTGTGCCCTTTGACTGACGTGTCCCCATGACATCCTTACCCCTTACCCCCAGACCCCTGGTAACCACCTTTCTGCCCTGTGTTTCTGGGAGTTGGGCATTTTTAGATTTTAGACGTGATATCCTACAGTACTTGTCTGTCTCTGACTTACCTCACTAAGCATAACGCCTTCAAGGGCCGCCCACGGTGTCGCAAACGGCTGGATTACCTTCTTCCTCACGGCTGAGTGACGTTCCATTGTGTGTGTGTGTCTATCACATCTTCTTTATCCATATGTTCTAATTTTTTAGCAATGGTAAGTAACTGTATGAAAGGAGACTCGTGACTGCACTTCAAATAATCCAGGTGTTCCCGCTAAGCTGTATGTCAGGTCTAAAAACAAAATTTTGGGACAGTGAAAATGGCGGCGAACCTTCGCAAATCTTTTCTCTTTTTGCAGTAATGTTTGGTGAGCCATGTATAAGATATAATTAGAATTTTCTCAAAACTAGAAATACGTTTTTAAGTTTAAGAAATTTCTCACTAATACTGGCTCTCTAGATATTTTTAAAATCGTACACTTGCCAAGGTATTCATTCCTTCTGTTACGTCCTGGGGGACACAGGGGCCCGGCACAGAGCGTCCGCCCTCATTAGGCATCTGACCGAACCCAGATACACGGGGACTATTCCCCGGTCAGTGCCACAGAAGAAAGGCGCACATCCACGGTATGAGACCGTATATTGGGGAGCCAGCTGAGTGCTGCGAATTCCAAGAGGCTTCCCTAGAGAAGTGGATGTTGTTTTGCGAGTTTATGGCACCTTTACAAATACTCCCTGAAAAAATTTACATGGCATGGCTACAATTGACCGCACACTAAATTGTTCATGCTCCTTAAACAAAGGCTCCATGTCTTTTTTGCTCATTAATATTTCTTCTAAATGCCTGATAGTGATGAGAGAACCATCTAAGAAGAGGTGTTCTTAGCTTGAGGAAATCCTGGCTTTCCTGTGGCGTTTGTGTGTTTTTATTTTATTTATTTTTGGCCATTTTAAAAGATTTTTAAAATTTACTTCTAGAGAGAGGGAGGGAGGGAGAAAGAGAGGGGGAGGAACATCAATGTGAAAGACAAACATCAACTGGTTGCCTCTTGCACACCCCCAGCCAGGGACCTGGCCCACAGCCCAGGCCTGTGCCCTGAGCAGAACCCAACCAGCGACCCTCCAGTTCTCAGGCCTGTGCTCTGTGCACGGAGCCACGCCAGCCAGGGTGAGGCTTGGTTTGTTTTTAAAAGCATTAGTGTGTTGGTTATATTATATTAGTTTTAGTGTCTTGGTTATATTAGCATTTGCCCACAAGAAATTTGCAAACCAGAAACAGGAGCTCAAATACGCTGAAATAAGATAAAGCTAGAAATAATTCCAACCACTCAGAAAATAGAGCCAAACATGGTGGGTTTTCCTTGAAACATCTATTCATGTTTATTTTTAAAACCTGAAGAGCTGTTAGTTACTAGGAGAACTGATTACCCGTGTATAATGAATGGGAAGAAAACACTTGCGCTGGGATTATAGGTGTCTAAACTTTTAGCTGTCTCACATTCCTTGGCCACAGCTTAGGGAAGCCGGCCATGTACCAGAAAGGTTTTTGGCTGTTTTGTTTTGTTTTGCAGGCTATCTCAGGGACTTGAGAGCTCCTAATGGTATGATTGGAAGTAAAAAAAAATTATCATCTTCCCTATGTAAAATCTCGTCCTGCCGCGCTCTTCACGAACACTTAGAGCAGCTGCAGGAGAGCTGCGTGTTCGCCGTTGCCTCCCAGGCCCTTGCAGGGCGGCCGCCGGCGCGCCTCGTCCGGATAAACTGCGCCTGCGAACTAAGCTGATTCTCATCACGGGCCAGAAGGAATTTACCAGCAGCAGCCTCAGGACAGGGATAGTTGGGGAGCTTCCGCTGGCTCATTCATTCATTCATTCATTCATTCATTCATTCATTCATTCATTCATTCATTCAGCACAGACACACGGGGCCCCGTTGGCCTTGACCTCGGGAGCAGGGCTGGCCAGGCGGCTGCATGCGGCCCTGCCGAGGGGAGAGGCCCGAGCGCTCGGGCCCCGGCGGCGGTGCCCTGCGCACCTGCCGTGAGTGGGTTCGTGTGCCTGTGCCGGCGGCCGCGCTCGGCAGGAGGGTTAGAAAGTCAGGGGAAAAGACAGCGGAAACGAAATCCCGGATTTCCACTTCATTCTGTAGGTTCGCAGAGGTGGTTTTCCTGCTTAGAAGAAAATGGTAGGCAGTCAAGTGGAGGTAAAGTTACTTCCAGAATAGATATGTCTGTATGTTTTCTTCCTTAGGTGTCTTTTAAAGTAGTGACTCATTAAATAAAATTAAATTATGCTATATTGATAATCAAAAAACACTGAAGAAAGTGTGGAGCCCACAGGGAAATGTGAAACACTGTGTGAAACCCTCATAGCTCTCGCCACTGAGGGAGCCGTGCATTCTTATGTCCGTGTACTCTACCGTATGCGGACATTTAAACCGAGCAATCGAGGGGAACATTTATACCGGGTAGGAGTTAAACCTTGACGTATGTGCATGCAAAGCAGTAAGAAAAATGTAGTTTCTCATAGATAAGCGAATAAATACAGGGTGGGGGAAAATAGGTAGTTGTTTGTGTGGGAAAATAATACAATAATTAAATAACAATACTACAAGAATAAACTGTTGCATGTCCTCACAACTGTAAACCTACTTTTATCAAAGAGAACAATTACATTCCAAAGGTTAATGAACATGTATAAAAAGGGTAATTTCAAGAATAACCAAATAATGATTAACAGCGATTTACCAAATGAGCAAAAGTTTTCTTCTACTCCCTCTTCCCCTCCTCCTCTCCCCGCCGCTCTTGCCCACCTCCCCCACCTCTTCTCTTCTTCATCTTTTCTTTCTCATTTGTTTCTGTTTGGTTTGGTTTGGTTTCTGTTTTACACGCGGTAATAGTCGGTCCTGGCCAGGGTTCTGTGAGATAGGGACCCTGTACTCTGTCGTGGGTGTGACATGGGTTCACCGTTTCTGGGAAGGACGCAGGCGGCGGGCCAGGCTGGCTTTCAGCAGGACGCCCCTGCGCAGCTGGCTCCGCTTGGCTGGGGGTATGTTGGTAATCAGTTGTTGAATGTTTTCACTGTCACTGCTGCTAATAGATATCAATGAGCTTTAAAATGCCCCTCTTCAGAGACCTAGTAGTTCTCTTGGGAATGTAAACGAATTAATCTTCTTGGGATTTCTTTATAGCTTTGCACAGTAAAGGTCTATTAGTATGTTAACTCCATGAAAATTGAGAATTTATGTCTCTTACTTGCTATGTCCTCAGTTTCACACATAGTAGCTGCTCAGTGAAACGCTGACAGATGAACGAATAGATGAATGTGATTTGACTTGATGGATATGATTTTGGCTTAGAGTAGAAACACAGTGTAATGTTGCTTAATGTAATATTTGTGTTTTATTAGTCTTCACAAACACTTTATTTGAGAGAAATTATCTATTATATTACTGCAGTAATATATGAAAAATACTTTTAGCTTTTGAACAATAATATTATGTGCTGGATTTTTTCAAAAGTTGTTTTCCCTCCCAAGTGTGAAGTGTTTTTTTGCAATCAATAATCAATTCATACTTGGGTATTAATGACACCCATTCTCTGAAGAACATTTTACATTTTTAATGGGCACAAAACAGGAAATACATCAATCGAGAAAAAGTAATAGTTCAATATTATGTGTAATAAATTTTTCTATTGACTTTTTTCTTTCATAAATGTTTTATCTTCATTTTTGATCTCCAGTTGGCAGAGGCTCAAGTGATCTTAAGTTTCTCTTTTACCAAGATTTTCCCATCAATCCAAATGTGAACTCTTAAATATCAATTATGCTATATTACAAAAGCATGTAGGGAAATGCATAGCTACAGAATGATGTGTGCAAAAGCAGCAGTGAAGTGAACCCCGGGTTCAGTCCACCCAGGGAGAGAAACAGAACAGTACTCTGCTCCCTTCCTGATCTCATCACCTCCCCGCCCCACCCTAATTGAGTATTATCCAGAATTTTGTATTAAAAAATATTCTTGCCCTGGCCAGGTGGCTTTGTTGTTTGGAGCATCACTCTATACACCAAAAGGTTACGGGTCCAGTCCCTAGTAGGTGCGTGTATGGGAGTCAACCAATTGATTTTTTCTCTCACATTGATATTTCTCTCTCTCTCTCTCCCTCCCTCTCTCTCTAAAATCAATAAACATATCCTCAGGTAAAGATTAAAAATATAAATATATATATTCTTTTGTTTTGCTTTGTCGTTTTTCATCCCTTATGAATGCATCAGTAAATAACACATTGTTTGGTTTTGCCTGGTTTTGGATTTTATGTGAACGGACTCAGATGGACAGTTGTCGTTTCCTGATGCTGCTGCTCGGAGTCGTGCCGCTGTGCGTGTCTCCTGGTGCAAGAGTGTATGGCCCAGTAGAGCAGGGGTCCCCAGGCCCCGGGGCTGCGGGCCAGTACCAGTCCGTGGCCTGCGAGGAACTGGGCCACGCAGTAGGAGGTGAGCTGTGGGCGAGCAAGCAAACCGGCCCCTGGTGCCAGAAAGGTTGGGGACCGCTGCAGTAGAGGCATTGCCGGGTCATGCAGGGACACAGTCACCCTTACTAGCTAAAACCGACCTGTGTCCCAAGGTCCCAGCCACGGGTGAGCAGTCCCACTGCGACACGGGCTCGGTGTTCTCTCACTTTAAATTTTTGCCAGTCTGGTGGGTATGAGGTGGTATCTTGTAGTTTTAATGTGCACTTCTCCTATTACTAATAAGCTTAAATATCGTTTCATGTTTAAAACTTACTATTTTTGCCCCTTTTCCTGTTGGGTTATTATTTTTTTGAAAAGAAAATCAATATAGTCCTCATCATAAGAAAAAAAATTTTCTATGTAACTATGACGGATGTTAAATAGGTTGTCTGTGATCGTTTTGCAATGTCTACAAACATTGAGTTATTATGTGGTACACCTGAAAACTATATAAGGTTCTATTATACATCAATTTAAAAAAAGAAAATTAGTATCTGGATACTAACCGTTTGTTGATCACAGGTGTTACTGATATCTTCTCCCAGTTTGCCCTTGATGGTTTCCCATTCCCTGGGGTATCTTTCCATGAACTGAGTTTTTATTTTTTTAAAGATTTTATTTATTTATTTTTAGAGAGGGGAAGGGAGGGAGAAGGAGAGGAAGAGAAACATAGACCTGCAACCCAGGCACACACCCTGACTGGGAATTGAACCCGCGACCTTTCAGTTTGCAGGACGACAATCAATCAATCCACTGAGCCCCACCAGCCAGGGCTGAGTTTTTAGTTTTTATATAGCCCTGTTTATCAGGGTTTTTTTTTTTTTCTTTATGGGACATGCTTTTTTTGTGTGTCTTTAAAAATTCTTTCCTCCCTCAATAGCAGAAGGATCTCCTACATTATCTCCGAGAAGTTTTATAGTCTTGCTTTCTACATTGAGGCCTTTACCTGGATTAGTTCTTATATATTGTAAGAATTAGAGGTTTGAGTTGCTCTTATCCCGCAGGTACACAGTCGTCCCAGTACATCTCATGGAAAGGCCTGTTCCTTCCCCATTGCTGGGTGATGGCGATGGGGGTGACAATGACAACATTAACACCCACCAAGGGCTTGCCGTGTGCCAAGCAGTGTTTTACGCACAAGATAACATATTTCTTAGAGAAACCCTACAAATAGATCCTGCTTTCACCCCCATTTCTGAGATAAGAAACCGAAAGGCAGAGAGGTTCAGTGGCTCACTCCCAGAGACACAGCCCGTGTGTAAAAGAGCCGGAGTTCAAAGAGTCAGTTCATCCAGCTCCAGGCCCCAGGCCCTGCGCCATTGGAGCCTCTGTCCTGTCTCTATGGCTTCCTCTTTTCTATACCAAGACTCTATTTTCTTTGTTTTATTTTTCAGGGCCTTGTTCCTGGTCTTTCTGGCCCTGTTCCTGGTCTTTCTGCCCTTTGCATTTACCTGTTTTTCGGTTCGTGGCCTGTGTTACACAACCTCTTAATTAACTTTGTAGTAAGTCGGTATCTGGTGTGGCATGTACCCCTCCCCCCTTGTTCTTCTGCGAGAGTGTTTTGACCTTTGCAACTCCAACTAAACTTTCAGTTTATGTTCTCAAAAGGAACCTGTTGGGATTTTCACTGGCTCTGAGTTGAATCTGTAGATACTTCGGGGAAGAACTGATATGCTGTTCTCACAATATACAGCCTTCCAACCTGTGAGTGTGCTTAGTGTCTCTCCATTTATTCTGGCTTTCGTCACTGTCTTTTAATAAAGTTTTACCACCTTCTCCATGACAGACTTGCACATCTTTTATTAAGCTTATTTCTGTCTACTTGGACTTCTTCATGCTATTATGATATCATTTCTAGAAATTAACGTTCTGCTTGTTGCTGGTGTCTAGAAAAGCAACTGAGTTCTACGTGTTGATTTTATATCTAGCAATCACATTAAACTTATAATTCTAATAATTTTTCAATGGGTTCTTTTGTCTGTAACATAGTCATGTCATCTGTGAATAATGACTGTTTTGTTTCTTGCTTCCCAGTCCTTATACTTTTTATTTTTCCTGTCTTATTAAGCAACTAATTTCCCGAAATGTTGCCACAATTTATTTGTAAATAGAATCGGGTGAAGATTGTCACCAGATGAGTTAAGAAGAAACTTCTGGCCTTTGGAAACTCTTTGATTTGGGATCTGCAAACAGGAGACTGTTGGCCGCCTGGGATGATCCTGGTGGCTCCTCCCCGGGCATTTATCCTCGTAAATCATTTTAACATTTGGTCAGTGTATCTGATTATTCTTCCTTTGGAAGCTATCTTCTCATTTTAATTCCTTTTCTGAGAATGTCAGTTCCAAGACATCCAACTGCTTTTAGAATGCAGAAGTAGCATAAATTATATTTCTCAACATTACCAGGACAAATAACAAAATCGTGCAATTTTGCCCTGGCTGGTGTGGTTTAATGGATTGGGAGTCATTCTGCACACCCAGAGGTCACTGGTTCGATTCCCAGTCAGAGCACATGCCTGGGTTGCGGGCCAGGTCTCTGGTTGAGGGCACGTGAGAGGCAACCAATCATGTATCTCTCACACACGGATGTTTCCCTCTCTTTCTCCCTCCCTTCCCCTCTCTCCAAAAAAAATAAATAAAATCTTTTTAAAAGTCTTGCAATTCTATCATGCTTATATACATTATGTTATTTGATATATTTTAAGAACCTGTTTCAGGTAGGGGAAGACTATTTCCCCATTTTTCAGATGGGGAAAATGAGGCTTAATAGAGAAAGAATCTTGCCCCAAGTAACATGGCTTCTAGCTCTTTGAGTCAGAATTTGAACCCTGGTGTCCTAATTCCAAGTCCAAAGCTTACACTTCATCACACAAATGTTATACTCTCTTGTTTAGGAAAGTTTGGAAGGACGAAATTTAAAACTTCTTTTGGGCTTGGCTTATTGGCCTAACCAGAAGAAAATATCAGAGAATCAGGATTTTGATTTATCTAAAAAATTAGGTTTCTCTTCTTTAATGAAATTGTGGGCCTCAGGTAGTAAAAAAAACAAACAAACACACACCTCTTTTCAGAATCACAGATTACGATATATCCTTGCACCTCACTCAATAATGTAAAAACACAGGTCGTGAGCCACAATGGGGTCTGAGAGAGAAGGAGGGATTGTCAGCTGGCAGACACTCACCACCAGCTCTGATCTCCGCAGCCTAAGAAATCCCAGCCGTAGCCTCCGAGGCCCTGTCTCTCCATCACGCTGTTCTTTTCCTCTGTCTTGATGCTCCAGGCTCACGGAGTTCTCTCTCTTCCTTCCACTTGCCATGCTCCTTCCTTTCCCGGCCTTCACACGCTCTCGTCCCTGCCTGGAATGTTCTCCCTCCCACCTTCTGCCCGCACTTTTCCCGATTTGCCTGCTGCCTTTGCTTATGACCAAAACACCGCTTCCCCTGAGAGCCTTCCTTCCCCTGGTTCGGCAGCCAGGCCGGCCCCCCGCGCCTGTGCTCCCGTGTGCTGTTCTCCACTATGATTCCGTGGTCTCGCACAGCGCCGGCCTTGCAGGGCTTGGCTGAACTATTGCAATTTATTGGAAAGAGACAGGGTGAATGGGTTACACAGAAAGTGACGCAAGACCCAAAGAAAAGGAGCTTCGATGATGAGGACAGATACAGAGTCTCACACAAATCACGCCCCTTTTTTATGACAAAACCTTTTATTACCAAATCATAAGCATGTAGTTCGATAACATAACAATATCACACTCAAGCACACCCTGACATTTAGGTGAAATGTTCGAAATAAAGCTATAAATTATTGCGTCCACATAATAAATGTGCCACGGGCTGCTTGGACAGGCCAGCGTCACCAGACTGGCACCGGCCGGTGGAGGGCTCGAAGGAGCGCCCGTTTTGAATGCCCAGCGTGATGTGGTCTTACGTCTCTGCTTTCTCTGCCTCTCTGCAGTCTGGTGTGTTGTCCCCAGTTTTCCGTGCATGGCCCCAGAGTTTCTTACGGGTCCAGCCTCGCCTGTCATGTGGGTCCTTTGGGTCAGATGCCCACCTGTGGCACTGCGGTTGGGAGTTGGGATCCCTTGTCTTCAAAGGGGACTATACCTGTGTCTGCCTTAATCTGCTTTCCTTAAAATTGCAAGTGAGTTCATTGGTTAGTGTGTGGAAAACCTTTTCCATTGGCGTTAACTAAGTTCTAGGTGCCAGGGTTTAAAAAATTCTTCTCTATGACATTTCTGTAATAATTTCTGCGCCAGCCCCCGATCTCCCCAACGCACTCACATACATCCTGGAATTACTTATAGGTTTTAGAAATAAGTTGGGGCTTTAAAAATCTGGCTTTTTCTCCTCATTAAAAATTTAGCCACTATACTTTGCTCTTTAGTCTTTGGACTGCCTTCAACGTTCCTCCTGGTATTTAGAGTGTGGTTTTCCCCTTGCTCCCTCTCCCTCTGTTCTTCTGCCCTTGGCTTGGTCTTGAACTTTCTCCTGAGGGAGAGAATCGCCCGCCGGGGCGGCTGAGAGCTGAGGTTACTTCTCCAGGAATGAAAGGGATGCGGGACAGCTGGAGCAGGGGAAGGTGACAACTCTTGTAGCTGCTGACAGAGCAGGCTCAGGAGAGGACCCAGTTTGCATGCAGACAGCCTTGCTCATCCAGGCCGGTCACAGAAACTGGGAACTGGGGGAGAAGTTTCCATTCTGGGGTGAAGGCACACACTAACGACACTGAACCTTTGTGTGACAGATACTCATCATATAATCACACCATGACTAAGCCCTTCCTGTGCTCTGTCACTGTGAGACAGGTGCTTTTTTTCTTATAAGCAAGATTTTGCTTCTGTGACTGCTGTCTCTCTTTCATTAGCATTGATCCAGCCCCCCATGATAAGTTAGTCCCAGCTTTCTGAACCTAGTTTTTATAACCTTGTCATTTTTCACGCTTTTCCCCTTTTGTTTAAGATACTTGACAGTGCCTCTCTGGAGGAGGAATCTTTCAGAACACTTAAAAAATTAGTGGGTTTAAAAAAAAAAATTATTGATTTGAGAGAGAGACACTGGTTCGTTGTTCCACCCATCCCCACATCCACCAACTCTTGTATGTGCCCCGATCAGGGATCGAACCTACAACCTTGGTTCATCTGACCACACTCCAGGCAACTGAACTACCTGGCCAGAGCAGTGGGTTTTTAAAAAAATTTCAGTGAAAAAAAGTAAGCACTCTTTAAAATGTTTTTCCTTGAAACTCTTCTTAATCTTGTTCACTCAGCATATCCGGGGCAGTTACAGACGCTTGTTTGTTGCCTTCACTGTATCCAGAGGCACAGAGAGAGGAGAACCGAGAATGACTAAGGCATCCTCCCAAGAGCATTGAAATAGGCCAAACGCTTACTGCTGCTTCTCGAGGGAGGACGGGCCATAGTCCTTGCCCCTCCAAACCTCAGCCACGCAAACTCCAGGGCACTCAGACTCCGGAGACTTTCCCTCCGGTTACATTTCTTACCCTTTGTTTTCCTTTTAGGATGTGATGCGGAACCGCGTCCCACGGGTGGAGCACCCTGTGCTCGCCAGCCCTGCTGTGCCTGCTCCCTCGGTCCTGCCTTTTGTTGCAACCCAACACCAGCCTCCTTATTGCCCTTTTACACAATCTAATTATTCTGATAACACTAGGACAGGGCAGCTTTTTATATTCTCTGTGCCCTCCCACATGCTTTATGTCCTGACTTCGTCCATATGCTGTTCGCTTTCTTTTTTTAAAGATTTTTTTTTTTTTATGTTAAGTTTGTACCTCCATTTTCATCCTGGGTTTGTTTACATTCTTACCTCTTGTGTTGAGAATGCAGTTCTGGAAAGAATCACGAACATCGACTGACTCCTTGGTATTTTCACTTTTATAACAGAAACAGACCTAGTCAGACTGTGGCTAGATGCAGCGGCCATACCTGTGTCTATACCTGTTTTTGTGGCGGGTTGTGTGTAGCCTTGCACTTGAAGGAGATTCTGAGGGCTGGCAAACCTTCTCTGCCCATGTTTCCCTTTCTAATGAACCCACTGTGTTAACTCAATTGTCCAACCGTGAGGCTGGGACGTCGCAGGCTCTGTTTTGTCAATTATGTCCCGGGCTCCGCCTTTGGGTGGCATTTTGGGTGGCATCGTCGTCCCAGGGGGCGGGCACACGACCCTGACGCACAGGACCCATTTCAGAAATGGCACATGAGTATAGAATACATGGCTTTACAGGATCTGCATCTGCTTGTTTTTTCCTTTTTAATTTGAATTTCAATGAATGAATTGATTTCAAGTGTTCTGTTGTCCACACTATTACAGGGGGCGCCCACCCCCGCCCCTGTTTGCCCACCTCCACCCAGCCCCTGCCCCAGCCTGCCCCTGCCTGTACTGTCAAAACAGAAGCTGTCTGTGCTCCTTGAAATCAACCCTTTAACTCTTCCTCTTATACTTTATCTGTTCTTTCCGTGGGCAAACAATGCAGTCACTTTGGGTAACGGTTTCCCAATGCTTCAAGGTTTGACATTTTTATGTTGAAACTATATATCTGAGTACTTCTGCTTTTAGTTCAATGTATGAGAAAAATTCTTAATTTGTCCGTAGACATCAATTAAAGTTTTTGGTAAAAATTTGAGAACTCAGATTTCAGGTGGTGTTTGTGATGACACATTCTTGTTTCTAAAGTTTTATAAACTTTTTGTTGTTGTTGTTTCTGTATATATAGCCACTTTAATATTCAGACCCACATTGATTTTTAAAAACATTTTAAGTGGAGCTTTTGTTACATTTACTCTGGGTAAATCTATACCTTCTGACACTTTTCTCTCAAAGATAAGAGGAAGCTAATACCAGTCATATCATCCCAAGGGATTCTGTTTAAATAGAGCCATTTAAGGTCTGCTTCTCAAAGAGTCCAAGTCCTTAGAAAAGTGGATTTATCCAAAATAAAGAGTATCCTGAAACTGGTCGAGACAGCACAGACGGAAGTGCAGCGGGCGATAGAGAAGGAGTAACCCCCTCCTGGGGCAGGTTTGCTGTGGAGGCGAGCAGGTCCCTTTCCCTGGGTCTGAACCATTCGTGCAGAGGTGTTGTAACTTCAGCAACTCAGCTTCTTACTAGACTGGCTTATTCCAGGAATTTTGATTAGTGTCAGCTTAATACACTTTTCAGTTACAGGAACGACCCTATTAAAAGTTGACCTACACTTTGGAGAAAAACGTTGTGGGTAATCTGAGTCTCCTAATCTCAAAGTAACTAACCAGCTTTTCTGAATGCAGTTCCTGTGTCGGCTCGTTTGCATAATTTGGATTAAAAAATCAGATGTCAGCCGGTTTCCTGAAGAGCCAAGAATAACCACTCTGTACTGAGCTAGAGAGACCAGCCTTAACAGTGGCTACTGGGTGCGTTTGTAGGTACTTGAAGGCAGAGGTAGGAACTCTGTTGAAGATATAATGACCTAAGCAAGTGCCATAGTTCATACTGACTCTGGCTCAGTCCGCAGCGCATGACGGAGCTCAATCACAGTATGGAATATAAAGCCAGACAGGGAAATGATGGTGAAATTCAGCACTTGTATATTGACTAATAAAATTGCACTTGCCTCATTTGTCTTTCCAAGCTCGACCAGCCTCTCGTAGCTGAAAGCTGCTGGCACAAACCCCTGGTTGGTCTGAACCCAATGAGTGGTGATGGGTCAAGAGGGGGCTTTAGGGGGCTTCTTGGAAGGTACCTGTCGGGTTGTGACCAGCTGCTTGGAAACATCCATTTGCAGGCCTCTTGGCAATTTTACAGTTAATTGTTGAGTCTATATATAGTAGGCTCTTAGAAATTAATCACGATTTTCCATTAGGTCATGTATTCTCTGGCTTTCTTCATCTTTGGCAACGTGCAGCTTTCAAACAGAAATTTTACAGTGTGTGTCATATGGTAATGGTTCTTCACGTGTGGTCCCTGGACCTCTGGAGGTTCTAGAAGCTCCCTCCTGGAGTCCACAAGGTGAAAACTGTCTTCGTGGTGACATTACCTTTTTGAAATGTGTGGACATTTGCAACTGACAGCGCGGAAGCAGCAGGGGTCGGCCTGCTGGCGCCTTGGCATGATCGAGGCACCGGCTCCAGACCACCCGCGGTTACTGTGCCCATCGCCCTTCGCTGTTAAAAAGTCAGCTTTTTATTTTACAATGACCTTGATGAAATAGTAGAGGTTATTATCTGTATTAACTCTCAACACCCCCCACCATCCCCCTTTTTTGGTAGTGATTCAACTGTATCTTCCATATTTCAGGCCAAAGAAAAAGTATTATTTTTAATTTTATTTTTCCATTACACTTGACATTCAGCGTTATTTTATATCAGCTTTAACCCTTGAACATACATCTTTTTAATAGTATGTGTGACAAGGTAGGGGTGTATGCCTGCTGCACCCGGGGCTTCCCAAAGCACATCACTGACAGCGTTGTGAGCTGAACGAGCCCCTTCCTTCATGGGACACCGTCTGTACCTCAGAGGAAGGTTGGCAGGCAAACCCTGGCAGACATTTTCTCAAAAATGAATGAAGTGAGCCTCTCACTTCAAGGAAACAGCTGACAACGTTTGTTGCCCATGATCAAATTCTAGCTTTTAAGTGAAAATTGGGATTTTAGAACATATGTATTTGCCACTGTGAGCTTGACAGCTTCCAAATAATTTGACTCATCAGATAAGAGGAGTGGTGATATAAACAAATGTGACTTTTCCAATATTTCATAATGAAGCATGCTAACACTTGGAAAATCTTCATACTGTATTTTGCCGTGTGTAACGCACACTGTTTTTTGCCCAAATTTTTGAGAGAAAAATTAGGATGCACATTATATATGGGTTTAATGATTACATACCATGGGTATAATAATGGGTATGATTACCCTGTGTATAATGCGCACAAAACATGGGTGCGCATTATACACGGGAGGACATCATATGCTGCAGAATACGAATACGGTATATTAATGAAATAATATTTTCTGAATGACCAGTGCATGTGTTTTACAATCACGCACCGGTAAAGGATCCATTCAAAGCACAAAGTAGCCTGGTGCTTTTTATTGTAACCAAGTATGAAAAATTCATTGCTAGGGTTTCAGATGGCACGTTGCACGCAGCTAACCTCTGAGAAACAGGTATTTGTTGAGTTTTGATGTGGCATCAAATAAGAATATCCGCCATTACCTAGGAAGGCTACTGGAAGTCTCCTCTGCTTCCTAACTGCATAGCTCTCTGAAGCCCTGTTTTTTCATGTATTCCAACTCAAGGAAGGAACTACAACAAATTGAATACAGAAGTGTCTGTGAGCATCCAGGTGTCTTCTATTAAGCCAGACATTAAAGGGATTTGCAAAAATATGAATCAATGCCATTCTTCTTGCTTTCTTTTTTCTTTTTTCTTTTTTGGTTTTGTTTTGGAAAGGAAGTTGTTGTTTACATTAACATGTAATGGAGTTATTGTCTTTTTAAATTAATTAAAAAATAATTGTAAAAATCACTCCCTCTTTAATTTCTGATAGCATAAGCATTGACAGTTGCCACCCACATAAACAAAAGCTTTTTGGGGTCCTTAGTGATTTTTAACAGGGCAAAGGTGGGCCAGGGGGGGTCTTCTGAACCACTGTCACGTGACATCAACCAGGAAGGGGTGCGTTCTGGGGACTGGCTCCTCCCAAGGTCACAAAGGCTATTTTTTTAAGATTTGGAATTTTTTTTTTCCACTGAGTTTTCCACATTTTAGTCAAGAATGTAAGTGGGCTGATTAGTTTTTCATCTGTTTTGAATTTCCTTTCAGCTTCTGTCAAAAAAGTTCACGCTGCGGTGATCCACGCGGTCCAGGGTGGGGGAGGCACCACCAGGCCGGTTCCCAGCGGAGCTGAGCGGGGCTCCCGCACCGGCAGGCTCTTGCGTATCTGGCCCGGGGAGCTTTATCATGGAGCCCTCCTCTCTTATTTGGACCCTGTTATTGTAGCAAAGGCTTTAATACAGCTTGCAGAATGTTCCAGGATACAGATAACTTTATTCAAAACACATTGTTGGTTTGAGGCCAGTAATTTTTAAGGTGAGCTCAATTCAAGTGTAGATTTTTAAAAAAGGTTTTGTACTGAAAGCTTTATATTGCATACATTAGGGCTAAAAAAGAATTGCCAACTAATGGAATTGGGAAGAATACAGAGTTAGCCCTCACTGGCGTGGCTCAGTGGGTTGGACACCGTCCCGCGAAGCAAAACGTCGCTGGTTTGATCCCCAGTCAGGGCACAGGCCTGGGTTGCGGGCCAGGTCCCCAGTAGGGGGTGCGTGAGAGGCAACCGGTTGATGTTTCTCTCCCTCTCTTCCTCCCTCTCTGAAAATAAACAAACAAAATCTTTTTAAAAATAGAGTTAGATTTTTAACAAAGCAAGAGTGTTGAAAATAGCCAACACTTCAGAGATAGTGGGAAATTATACAGAGAGGGGGCTCTCAAATGGGAGTGTGTGGAAAGGAATTTTTAAGTAAATATGATCACTATGAAATTATATCAACAAAGGTTTGCTGATTAGCAGAGAACTTTAAAGAAACCTTGCTCTAAAGAGCTGGAAGTGGTTTGGGATCCTTATAGCCGTCCTCACCTTGTCCGTGGCGAATACAACTCAAGACCCCAGTGGACGCCTGGGCTGGATGGGGTCTGCCCGAACCCTGTCTCTGCAATGTTTTTTCCTACACCTACATGCGTGTGATAAAGTCGAATTGATACATTAGGCATAATAAGAGAGTAACACTAATGAGCAATAAAATGGAACAATTATTAACAAGTTGTAACAAAAGTTGTGTATGTGTGGTCTCTCTCTCTCTCTCTCTCCCTCTCTCAAAATATTTTACTGTCCCGGACTCACCCTTCTTGGGATGATGCGAGACGACACAATGCGTGTGTGATGGGATGAAGGGAGGTGGAATTTTCCATTTTAATATTTTCAGATGACGGCTGACCGAGAATAACCTCAACTGTGGAACAAGAAACTGTTCCACATACGAGGGGGGACTCCTGTACTTGAATTATCTGTATATTTGTCCTCTCAAGTAGTGTAAAGAGACCTAGAGTCTTGTGTTTACACTGTTCATTTGCTTGACAACCCTTGTCTTTAGAGATAACATAAATAAATAATCTCCCTGAACGGTGACTCTTGAAATGGAATCTTGGAGTTTGCAGAACTGTTGAGGAGGAAGAACCTATGAACACCTTACATATGTGTCCCTGATTTTTTTTTGAGAACATGAAAAGTTACCTGGTATAAAGACATTTTTACAGTGATTATTTTTTATGAGAAAAACATGCTAGTGAAATAAAACCTTAATTTCTCAAGTCAATGCCTCCAACTGTTCTGTGGGCCGGGGTGGGAGCAAGGTGGAGGAAATTCTTTCTCCTCAGAAGAGCGTTTCTCAAGTTTGCAGAGGTGTGTTTTGACTCTGCCACCTGCCCACTCCCACCCAAGCTGGGCTTAAGTGGAAAGTTTACCAATTTTACAGTTTGCACTACTTCGAATGGAAAATAGCATCAAAGCACCATGACAGAGTTGACATCGGAGGTGCTAGATTTTAAAACAAGCTGAAGGGTGATGCTGAGTGTTCACTGCCAGATTGCACACGCCCACCATCAGATGAAATGGTAGCTCTGCGTTTTCGTATTTGACCTGCTGCTTGCCCGTCATCCTGACCCTCGCGACTGATGCGGGCCATTATTTCTGCATCTGGGAGGCAAACGACTAACAGCTCCTGTTGTTGGGTGGCTTTTCTCTGGGAAGACCCAGAGCCTGGGCTGGAACCCTCAGCCGCCATTGCTGTTACCCCTCAGAGACAGCAAACTTCCACCTTTGCCTATTGTGGTTCCCCCTAAGCCGTGGTGTGGTGTCACGGTGCGGTGTCGCGCTGTGCCGGACCTCTCTTCACTTTGGTAGCCGCTGTGGGGCTCCCCCTCCCAGGCCGGGCCCCCTGCACTGATGGACGCAGAGCAGGCTGCCGCAGCCTTGGCCTTCTCACCCTTGGCTGCTGCTCACACCCGGCAGCTCACTGGCCTCCCTCCCTCAGCTCTGAATCAGCAGGTCTGTGTTTCCAACGTTCTCCGCGTCACTTCACCCCCAACTGCTGCCCCTCCGTCTATGTTGTCACAGGAAGCAGAAGCAGGGAGTCACCCTGGAATCCCCCTGTCCTTCCTTCCTTCCTTCCTTCCCAGCCTCCTTACCCAGTCAGTCCCCGGGGCTCGATTCTGTTAAGTGTTAGCAAAATCCTTCCCTCTGCTCCCTTTTTCTGTCCTTGGAATTGGAGCAGTCTCTTGGCTTTAGTCTTCCGGTGATTCTGAACAAGACTATGTTTGTGCCACACCACCCACCCCCGACCCCGCAAGCTCCCCAGTGGCTCACTGGTGCCCACTGCGGGGTTTGGGCTGGGCATTCAAGGCCTTGGGGGACCAGGCTGGGACTTGGCCTGGTTTCATCACCCACCACCACTCACCCCCTTCACACCCTACCCCACCCTGTGCTCCAGCAGGACAAGGTCACCCGCTTCCTGGGCATCTCCCTGCCTTTGCATTAGCTGGTGCTAGAATCCTGCACCTGCTTCCACTCTTCCAGACCAGGAGCCTCAACACGATGCAAGTTGAGCTATATTTTGGTTTCCCAGTTCCTAGTACCATTCGTGGTCCTTAGGCTTGGCATGTTTCAGTCAAGTCCATGAGAGTTATTTTATTTATCTGTTTGCAGAAAGCAGTATTTTGTACCGCTTTTCCGCCCCAGAGCCTGGCCCCAAATTTCAACGAGCTGTTTTGAGCTCGGAGACAACAGTTAAGGTGCTCATAGTGCGACTGAGTTAGTGGTGGGGGGGGTCTCACCTCTCAGTTGTCAGTATCTGATAAAGAGATTTTCCTTTGTGCCAGGACATTCATCATATCCAAAAAACATGTCTCTAATAGGGATAGAGAACATGAACAAATGGGTCAGAGTTCAGAACCCAAGACAGTTTTCAAACCAAATTTGGTAATGTTGACTTACAACTGCTCAACACAAAAGCACCCGAGTGCAATCATGGAAAATAGTAGAACTGCTTTCTGTGTGGCGATATATTGTTGAGAGAACTGCTCATTGAAATTCTGTTAATTACAGAGAAAGATAATAAGCTCTCTCTCTCTTTTTTTTTTTTAACAGGATCAATTCGACAACTTAGAAAAACACACACAGTGGGGAATTGATATTCTTGAGAAATACATCAAATTTGTAAAGGAAAGGACAGAGATTGAACTCAGCTATGCAAAGCAACTCAGGTAAGTTGCTGTTCAGAAAGGTTATTTGTTCATTAACTGCACAATGGATGTAAGAATAATTGATATTCTTATTTTATAGTAAATACGTAGAATCCTTTAGATGGTTCTTTTTCCAGTACATGTCAGATAACATTTCAATAGAAATAATTGCTTTTACTATGGAAAAGTAATTTTCAGACAATAAACATAAAAGCAAAGTCATTGCTTTTAAGATCTTTTTTTTTAAAAAATATTTTCTCAATTTTGGAGCAGCTGATTTTTTCATAAAACTTTGTATTGAACTATAACTTATATAGAGAAAAGTGCACAAATCCTAAGGGTACAGGTCCGGAATGTTCAGAGTGAACACACTCACGTCGCCAGTACCCAGGTGAGGAGACAGGAAACTACCAGCATCAGAGGACCCCGACCCTGTCCCGTTCACCACCCTTCCCCAGGGTGACTGACCACCGCGCAGACGTCTAACAGCATGGATCTCGTCCTCCTGGTTTTTGAATCTTGTGTGAACGTGCTCACTGACTAGGCAGTGATTGTCTTTGGTGTCATTGTGCTCCATTACGTCTGTGAGATTCATTCATGTTGTTGAACGTGGCGGCAGCTGGTTTCTCTCCAGTGGTTTCAGAATTTCGGCATCTGAGGGGGCCACAGAGCGGCCATTCTCCCCTCACGCAGCAAGTGCTTGTCTCCTATTTGGGGATACAGTATATGCCCAGGAGTGGAACTGAGGGTCACATAGGCTTTGCGTGTGTTTAGTTGGAGTCGATGGGGTCAAACCATCTTCCAAAATGCTTCTGCGACGCCCGCTCCCTCCGGCAGTGTGGGGGGGGGTCCCATGGGGCGGCCCTGGGAAAGCGCTTCGGGCCTCTTACATCTTTAATATTAAATTATCCAAGAAGTTAATGCTTTTATATAAAATGTTGAAACGTTTTAGTAGAACGAAGCTTAAGCTTGAAATGGCACGTGAAACCTTGAGTGACTGCTTGTTGGGATGAGTTGGTCTGTGCAGATTGTTGACAGACAGACCCGTGAAAGATCCAGATGACTTGGTTTGGAAACATTTCTTTTTTAATCCACGGAGCATCTGCAGATGGCATATGGCATATGTCATGTGTCATTGAAAGAATGCATGTTCTTCCCGGGCTGGGGGTGTTGTTTGTGAATAAGCACCTAAGTGTTATGCAGGGGACATTTTTCTGGATGACAAGTTTTGTTTCCACTGAGTAAACAAAACATTAAACATACCACTCAATGAAATACTTTTTATTACATGTGGAATCCAGATTGGTGTCTAGTGCCCTGTGTGCACATTGGCCACATTGGTATTTTGAGGCTCTTAGAACCAAAAATAGGACTTAGAGAATGAGCGGCTTCATGCTGATTATTTAAATGTTGCAACCATTCGTAAAATGTTGTCTTTTAGGTGAAAAGGGGTTACATATAGTTTTAGCCAAAATAAGTTCTCACTTTACAGAGTTCTCTCTATCCATTGTCTCTCTTCTTTGCCCACCAGCGTACACCCCTCTCTGCTGGCGCCCTGCCCGACCATCGCCTCCTGCTTTAGAGGGTTGGTATCAGACGTCACTAAGTTGGTTCTCGCACGTTTCCCGACCGTCCGGCGTCACGAGGGGAGCGCTTCCTCACCCCCCACCCCTGCTGCCCCCTGCTCCCTGCCCTTCCTCCCTACCCTGGGTGAGGGAACCTAGGGCTCAGGTCACCAAATGGGAGGCTCTTGGAAAAGACTCCAAATTCCAAGACAGGCTTGCGGTACCATTGCCTAGGTCCCTATTGACCATTTTATGCCACTGTGGACCATGTTTCGTAACTTGAAATAAAGTATAAGTGTGACCACTATGATGTTAACCTCTAGGGAAGGACTTTTCCTGAGATTTAAACATGGACATTTGTTTCATTACATCCCTCAGAAATATCTAAATTTGTGCTTGTTGGGAGAAACCGATAGAAAAATACAAGTCATTGAATAAATGCCTCCCAAATGAATACTGATCATGCGGGAGAGTCTTCTAACCTTCGACCCTGAGATCCCAGCTGGGCCCTACGTGCTGACGCGTCATGCTGTTGATCCCTGGTTGACTTGCTTTCCCACTTTGCTGAGTGGCTCTTGCACAGTTTCTTTTATATCGGTCCCAACACCCCCATTCCACCCTCAGCGGTCGCTTCCTCCCCTTCAATGAGAAAATGGGCAAAGTCAGGAGAAACGGTCCACAGACCCACACTCCAGCTACCACCTGCCAGCAGGCCCCCGCGTCCCCATGATGCTTCTGCCTAAACCCAGGCCCCCCTTGTGCACGAGGACTCGCCTGCTCCCTGACCCCAGAACTCTGCCCCACGGGCTCTCCTCTCTGTCCTCCGACAGCAGTTCCTCACTCCCCCCAGCGGTTCTCGCCGGCACACAGGTGCGCCGCTGTGTCTCCCATCATTAGAAAAACAGGACTCTTGAGCCCGCTTCCTCCGCCAGCCACTCCCGCTTCTCTGCTTCCTTCCCTTTGCGGCAGAACTTCTCAAAAGTGCCCTTACTCGCTGCCTCGCGTTGCTGTCCTCTTGCTACCGTCCCCTTGGAGCACCAGCTCTGCTCCTCCAAGGCCCCAGTGACCCCCCGCCCATACTGACCATCCCAGTCGCCTGTCCTCTGCCCTCATCATCGTTGACCTCAGCCGCTTGGGGGGGTACCACCTCCTCCGCACCCGGCGAACAGTCTTTAAGGCCATGACTTGCAGACAGTCTGTGTCTTCACGCTGGACCCCTCTTCTGAACTCCGGAAAGAGATTACACAGAATCTCCATTTGGGTGCCTAAAAGACACCTGCAACATAACATCGGAAACTGAATCTGGCCACTCAAAATGCGCATCTCTGCAGCCCAGTGTCCCCCGCCCACGTGAGGGTTACGCTTCCTCGCTGAGCCCAGAAACCCCAGAACCATCTTTGGCTCCCATCTTCCCTCACACTGGGCCCCCCCATCCAGGCGGGCAGCGAGTCCTGGTGACTCCTCTCCAGACTGACCCAGGATCCGACCGCTCGTTACCTCCCTCGCTGCTGCTGAGGGCTCGTCCCCCCACCTCAGCCTGGCCATCAGTCTCCTCACTAGATTCCCTTGGTCCCCCTTCCCCACTCTCATCTGTCTGTTTTCCACCAAACAGCCAATCACTGCGCTCCTCTGTTCAAAGGACCCCCCACCTCCCCATTTCACTCAGTAAATCCCAAATCCTCTCGGTGGATGTCCTGCCAAGCCCTGTGTGCTCTGGTCCCCATACCAAGCATCTCTCTCCTCCCTCTTCCTCCTCCTCTCTGCTCTAACCACACTGGCCGCCTTGCTGCTTCCACTGTGCCCTCAGGAGCTGTCCTGGCCTTCCCACGCAGAGATCCCGTCTGTTCACCCCAGGAGCTGCGCGGCCAGCTCCCCCTGCACCCTCAGGTCTGCTCAGGCGTCACCTGCTGCACCGTTCAGTTTTTCCATGGCACTGGTGGCTTCCTAACCTCCTCTGATTTTCTGGTCTGTGGTATTTATTGTTCATTGTCTCCCGCTCCTTCCCTGCTAGAATGTAAGCGCTCCTGGCCGGGCTCGCAGCGCGTCCCCGAGAGGTGCTCGTGGAGCGCTATAGAAAGAGCGAATGGACAGGGCGCAGGTCTGGGCTGAGGTCCTTGGTCAGCAGGGCTTCCAGGAGTGTGTTTGCACAGGCCTGTGAGAGCCCGTGAGGGCTCAGTCACCAACAGAACAGCTCACAGTGTGTCAGCAGGGTTGCAGGGGGGACTCTGATGAGCGAGACACAGGAAGTACCTGGGCCCGAGGCGCTCACCTTCTCACCATGTAAGAGAGGAGCATGCAAATACCCAAGGAAGTCCATGTCTTAAAGATAGCATGTTTCGCCCCGAGTGAGTAAAACCGGTGATGCGGTAGAGCATGAGGCGCGCAGGGGTCACCAGCAGGACTGGCTGGGAAAGCCCCCCGCAGGGGACCGAAGGCCCAGGCGGCGGGTGGGCGAGGGTCCGGGCCGCTCCTCTCGGTGAGGCCAGGTCCCGAGGTGGGGTGCGGGCGAGGCCTGGCAAGGCCCCTGTGACTGGAGCGAAGTCTACAGATTGCGTATTTTGCTGTGTATAGTGCGCGTTTGTTTGCCCGAATGTTTGAGGGACGATAAGGATGCACATTATATGTGGACAGTACCTGAAATACCTTGTATCTGTTCCTGTGTTCTGTTATTATTTTTACATAAAATTCCTTGTACCATAATATGTTCAAAAATAAATGCTAAAAAGTCCTTTATAACACAAAAAACAAATATCTAAATATAAACAAAAAACTGAATTTAACAATTTTCTAAAAAGATTTTTTCCCCTGAAATCTTGGGCCAAAAATCTGGCGATGCATTATACACGGGAGCGCATTATACATGGCAAATTATGGTAGTTGCTTGAAAGATCAATATGATGTTGAAAGGCCAATGTGATCTTTTGGGGGAGACATCTGCCATTAAATACTTTTTATTCTTTTCTGCATTGGAGGAAAAAATGGCTGACTTATTTTAGTCGTAGGAGATGATGATCGGGACTTTGGTTTCTAGGTCAGTGGCTGGCAACCAATACAGCCCATGGCCAAAGCCATCCTTTGCCTGGATTTTGGGATTTGTTTGTTTTTAGATGTCGTACATGATCATCAAACTGCTGCTAGAATGTTCACATGAGTCACTGCACATTCAAAACCCTGGAAAAACTCCTGGGAATTGACCTTAGCTCAGGGTCAATTTAAAGAAACCCCAGCCTGGTTTGATAAAGTCTTATTGGAATACAGCAACATCCATTCATCGATGCATTGTCTATGGCTGCTTTTGCAAAACAGTGGCAGTTGAATAGTTGTAACAGACAGCACGTGAGCATAATGTATTTGCCAGCCTAAAATATATATTGATTGGCCTTTTACAGAAAAAGTTTGCTGTCCCCTGCTAGGATTATTATTTATTCAAGATGGCATTGGGTCCAATTCCTAATAGAATTTTAAAACATCGTCTCTGCCCTATATAATAGCACCAACTATTGATTGCCCTTAGCAATCATTTCTTAAAAGAAAAACAAAAACCAAAAACTAAATTATTTGTTACAAACAGATAATGGATGCACATGATTAAAAACCCAGGAATGACAGAGGTACCAAAGGGTGTGCAGTGAAGTGTCCCCGTCCCCAGGGACAATAAATGTCATCAGTCTCTTATGTACCCTTCCAGAGAGATATTACGCGCACATGGCGAAGAAGCATGTGTTTTCTCTCTTGCTTCCCCAGCAGTTGAGCATACACTTGCCTCCCTGAGTCCTGGATGTTGTTCTGAGGTTAATTTTTACTTTTCACAGCTTTACAGTATTACATTGGATGGGTGGATGTATTGACTGTTCCTAATTGTTTGCAACTCTGAACAAAGTTGCAATGCGTAAGCTGGAATGATACATGTGGACAAGCAAATCTAGAGGAGAGGTTCCTAGGAATAGCGCTCTGATGTGTAGAATTTGCCAAGCTGCCCCCCTCAGAGGCTGTGACTTAAGCACTCACATCTCTGTGCAGGGTGGCGCTACTTACAATGTCTGGAGCCTCAGAGCTCCTTGCCCCAGTCTTCCTTGTCTGTGCTGACTTGACAAATAAAAATTGGGACATCTGAGTGCTACTTTGTAGTTTCTCTTAGTATGAAGGAGGCAGAGTACGTTTGTATACATTTGAGTCATTTGTACTTTCTTCTTGAGGAACCATTGATGCCCTGGTCAATGTTTTAATTGGAGCTCCTTGTAGATAAAGGATAACTATGTAGAAACCATTGTATAAAATGTGTTGCATACTGTATATACAAGGTTTTACATTTAAATTTAACAGTAGAGAAGAAAGTGAAACTGAAGGATTTGCTGAACCTTTTATTTTTGCTTTCCTCTTCCTTGTCCTTTGTTGTTCTTTTTTAAATTCTTTAACTATATTTTTTTTGCATTACCATTTAGTCCCCTTATACCTGTTCCCCTCCCACCGCACAATAAACCCAATTAAAAAATGGGTAAAGGACCTGAATAGACACTTCTCCAAAGAGGACATACAGGTGGCCAATAGACATAGGAAAAGATGCTCAACATCATTAATCATCAGAGAAATGCAAATTAAAACCACACTGAGATATCATCTCACACCTGTCAGAATGGCCGTCATCAATAAATCAACAAGCAACACGTGCTGGTGAGGACGTGGGGAAAAGGGGAACCTCATGCCCTGTTGGTGGGAACACAGACTGGTGCAGCCACCGTGGAAAGCAGTGTGGAGATACCTCAAAATATTAAAGATTGACCTGCCTTTTGACCCAGCAGTCCCACTTCTGGGAATATGTCCAAAGAAACCCAAAACACTAATTTGAAAGCACATCAGCAGCCCTATGTTCATTGCAGCATTATTTACAATCGCCAAGATGGGGAAGCAGCCCAAGTGCCCATCAGTAGATGAGTGGATAAAACCACCGTGGGCCATTTGCACAGTGGAATGCTCATCGGCCATAAATAAGAAGAAAATTTTACTCTTTGCCATGTACAGAGGGACCTGGAGAACATTGCACTAAGTAAAATAAGCCAGTCAGAGAAAGACAAATACCATATGATTTCACTCATATGTGAAATCTAATGAACAAATTGAACTAACAAGCAAAATAGAGACGGGCTCTGAGAGCAGGCTGACAGCTGAGGGCGGGGAGGGGGGAGGTTATGGCTGCAGGGATTGAGCAGAAAGGGAAAAGGGCTCATGGGCACGGATTTGCTGAACTTTAAATATTAAACAGACTCTTACAAGATTTAGCAAAAAGATCATTTAAAATTTGCAGGATGTCCTTATTGCTTTGTTTGGTTTTTTTTTTAAAGCTCCATGTTGTAATTTTGAACAGGCTCCGTTGACTCACTGCTAGGAAAGAGAATGTATTTACATTTTCATTTCCTCTTCTAATCGAATTATGTAATTTGGTCTGTAACATGAGCCCCACATTTATCGTAATTCTATATTTAAATATAGATTTGTGCTCACCACCACTCCTTCTACCGCAGCTTCTCTGCTTGTGGGCATTAAGGAAATAGGGATATTGTCCCCCAATAAGAGCCCGTGGCATAACCCTGGAGTCCCTTCTTGTGGGGGAGCGCCACTCTCCACAACAGCAGCATACCTTGGTGGTTCTCTGGCCATACTTCCCTTCTCTCCAAACTGTGCGGCTGCGTTGTGTTTTGGTGGCAAAGTCTGGGACCAGCCAGAATGTTTTACTTCGTAGGTGTCTTGCTTTTTCGAGGATCCTTGAGAAGAGTTTTTTGTTGCCGTTGTTCCACGCAGCAGTTTGATAACAGGCTGTGCCCGGTGATCGGTGATCCTGTCAGTGTGTCATAGAGCCCGTTCATATGCAGATTCAACTCCTCGTTGTTTTCAGGGGGACTTTTTTCAATTATAGCTAAATATTTTTTTCTCTTCTACCTATTCTACTTCTCGGGTTATATATGTCAGAGAGAGGAGTTTTCCTGATGTTCTCATCCTCTTGCTCTTTAGATCTTTTTCTTTTTCTGATGATGTTCGTTGCTTTTCATATGATGATGATTTCATAACGTTCTGCCATTTGATAGCAGCCTAGTTTATTTACTAGCTCTTGAGTGGTGTGCTTCCTTCTCAGTTCCTCCTCGTAGCTTTGCGGTGCCCCTCTTTATCCCCCTCTGTCTTGTCCTGTAACCTGAGGATTCTTGCTCTGTTGGCTTTGGTTTTTATCAAGTCTGTCTGCAGTGTAAAATATTCTGGAGGAGTGTGGTTTAGTTTCTTCTCCTTGGATGTTTTCTTCCAGGTTGGATTTTCCTCTCTCATCCCCTCCCTCCCTCCCTCCCTCCCTCCTTTTCCTCTATACTACATCTCACATCCTTTCAGCTGGCTTATATTTACCACGGGCCATTTAGTGACGTGGCCCAAGAGGCAGACTGCAGAGTCCCAGTGCCTGGGATGCAGTCTCAGTCCTTTCATCGATTTTGGGCAAATTATTCTCAGTGTTTTATCTTTTTCATCTGTAAAATGCAAATAATGCGAACATACGGTTGTGGGGGGCACTTTGGAGACTGAGCGGGTGAACTGCATAGGCCGATGCCCAAGCCCGCTCCTGTTCCTGCTGCGAGCGTCACCAGGGCTCCCGCGCGCTCTGATGGTGCCGGAGAAGGTCCCTTCCCTGCTTCCAGAAGGCGTCTGTCCGCCTTCCCTCCGAGCTCCCGCCCAGTAAGGGCGCGGGAGGGGTCTCGTGCGAGTCTATTGTCGCGTATGGAACTTTGGGGGCTTACTTCCCTGAGGTCAAAGATGTACCCTTTTCCGTTCCGCTGGCAGCCCTAGGTTGGGGCGAGCCCCCCCCGCCCCCCAGGCAGCCAGCTCCTGGCCTGCCCGTGTCCAGACCAGGCGGTCAGCCCGGCTGTCCTCCTCCCAGAGCATTTTGTCACTGCTCCCCGGGGGCTTCCTGACCCCTCAGTTCGCTTCTCTCCCCCTCTCCCCCTCCCCCCCTCGGGGTTCAGGGTTTAAGGACTTACTCCTGTGACAGGGAGGGCGGGCCAGCACCCGCGCTGCGCTCTCACCCCGGCGGCCACTTTGCAAAGGTGCGCGCTCAGGTTACGCGCTTTTCTGTACCGCTTTATTTGCTGCTGTTGAACATTTTCCTGGCTGTTCATTTTCATCCCTTGCTGTTGCGAAAGCACACTTCTTGGATCCAATTTTCTTCTGCCATCTTTCTTCCAGAAATCTTGTGGGGAGCTTTAAAAAAAATAAAAGAAAGAGAGAAAAACAAAACATTCCCGGACCCAACCCTGGACCTTCCATTTCAGAGGGTTTGGAACGGGCCCAAGTGTCTCCTTCCTCAAAGCCTTCCCTGTGGCTCCTACTTTAAATGTAGAATCCTTATGAAAGGGTGCACATTCTTCTCTTACCTTTTCATTAGCCTCTCTGAAGAGCAAATTAAGTATATAAAACCCTTAAAATTTTTCAGGAAGATCTCATAAATTTCAAGATGCTTTTTTGTGGTTCGTTGGCTTGCTTATTTTTTTTTTAATAACCTCCTACAAATAGGGCAAAAAAGCCTGTCTCAGAGAACAGAAGTGCAAGTTTGCAAGTTGACCTTTTTTTGTAGTGGTCCCTGAGAGACGCATCTTTAGGCCTGGAATTCACTTCTAGAACCTCTTAGGCGTTTAGTTTTCTGCTGGCCTTTGTAGAGTAAATTATTCATCCGTGCTTTTAGGAGCATTTGAATGCTATAGATGCTCATCGGAACCTGGTGGTCCTCACAGGACGCCCCCCACCGCGGGCCTTTAGTCCTCTTTAGGGTTTGGCTGGGTAGTGCAAACTGCTGAGGGTGCTGGTCTTGCTGGGATCGGCAGGTGACAAACGAAGGTGGCTGCTAGGGAAGCGGACTGGCAGCGGCCGTAGACAGGGATGTGAGTGCCGAGCTGCTGCCCGTGGAGGCCCCCGCGGACCGTGCGTCAGCCTCCTGGCTGTTTCCCGGACTGCAGCTCCCCACCCAGGGCCCACGGGAAACCAGCCAGCGGAACCTGCGCCCGTGAGGCGTGGTCCTCGTTGTTTTCCATGATTGCCTCTTAGTTTTCGGGTAAGTGAAAGCGCGCTGAGTGCTGAGGAGAGTGCCTGCGTTCTTGCTCTGGGGATGGCACTGGGACAGGAGACCGTGATTTGGGCTCAGCCGAGTGTGTTCAGGGCAAACCCACCAGGCAGGTTCAAAGGTCGCCTCGTTAAATGTCTCACCATGAACATCCCCAAAAGATCGTCTCTCCTGCCCTAGAAGGCTTATTCACGGGCGGTTTGCATCAGCCTTCTGGGGGAGCAGCCACATGCTGGGGCGCTGTGATACTTCCTTTAAACACTGGGACCCAGTGCACATGCTTCCGTGGAACTTAGAGCAGTAACGCCCACCTAAGAAAAACTGCCCCGGGCTCAGGGCTACGTGGAAGCCACCGCATGCACACACGTGGCCTCTAGCCTCCACTTAAATCAACTTGGGTCTCCAGGTCCAGCTAAGTGGCCAGCTGGTGCCCATTTCAGTTCTTATCTGCCCTACCCTGGCAGTGAAGACTCAAAGCCATGCGTGTCGACCGTAACAGGAGCTTCATCGCAGGTGTTGGAAGATGGAAGGAAATAAGTGAATTTCAGCTGCCGATATTTTGTAATTATTTGTTTCAACTTACAAAAAAAAAAATCACTAACTTATCTGTCATCCTTGATTTTTCTATTATCGCTTTATGTGAGGTGACATGTCTGCATTTCTGTTTCAGGAATCTTTCCAAGAAATACCAACCTAAAAAGAACTCGAGGGAGGAAGAAGAATACAGGTGCGTTGGTCATTGATAACGATGCGGTATCATCTATACGCCACCGGTGCTGAATGAGAAGGAAAGGAGAAATAGACACCTATGGAAATGAGTTGCATTCTTTATTCATATTTATGTTAGTTTTTTAGTTGGGGGAGAGAAAAATATAAAACTCTCAACTTTTCTTGCAGTGAGTCACTAGACCTATTCTAGATAGATTCAATTAGGGTACTTAGGAAAAACTTTGAAAATAATCTAAGCAAATACAGGAAGCATGGATTGTGCGCTCTACAGTCTTGGTTTGTTTTTGTAATGTCAGGAGTCTCGTTCATACTAATTCATCCAAGGACTGTGTCCACTTTAGTGAGGGATTCAGGAGGCATCTTAACCAGGCAGTCCCACAGTACTGTGTCTCTAATTTGGATCAAGTGTCCATGACATTAATACATACAGCATGTATATGTATTTGGGGTTATATTTGGCCTGAGTATTGTTAACAGAGCCAAATGCTGCCCTGTGTGGGGCAGTTCAGTTTCAGAAAATGAAAAGTGTTTCTGTTGTAATTAAGTCTGAGCCTTTTTGATGTCAACACTCATGTGTAATGAATTGTCGCGGTCCTCTGGGAGGCTGGTACAAATTAAGCCATTTTTAATAACTATTTCTCTAGCGAAACGAGCGCAGGGAAGCCCTTGCTTGAGGAGGTGCGGCATGTGTTCTGTTCCGTAGGTACACGGCCTGTAAAGCCTTCCTCTCCACCCTGAACGAGACGAATGATTATGCCGGGCAGCACGAGGTTGTCTCGGAGAACATGACCTCGCAGATCACCATGGGCTTGGCGCGCTACGTCCAGGAACTGAAGCAGGAAAGGAAATCGGTAACAACGTTTGTTTTTTCTTCCTAAGACATGGACCAGAGATAAAAGGAATATTCCTAGAAACTTTAAAATTAAATGGAATCATATAAATGGTGGGTCTTAAACTGACACCTTTGAGAATCATATAAAAGTTTTGGACTTTGTTCCTAGAAAGAGTTTCTAGGTCTTTATTATCTCGAGGGCCCCTCAGACACCCTAAGATCTCTGGGCCCCTGAAAACTAACTAATTTCCTCTGAGGAATTTAAACATATTGGAGGATATCAGACATACAAGAGTAAGCAATGTAATATGGTGTATGCTATGTGGAATGAATGGTATTAAAATAAATACTTATAAGGAGTTTTAAAAAGCCAGAAAGATGATCACAATTCTACCCACTTGATTTCTTGGCTCCTTCATTGCTCTCTAATGAAGAGGACCTTTTGCTTCTCTTCACAGCATTACAATCTTTTCATACCTTCTATGTGAACAAGAGAGAAAAATGTGCACTCAAAGTATATTCATAGTCAAGATTTTGCCCCAAGAAATTTATTTTGAAGCCATGATCTGTGTCATTGAACTTTGATCACTTGCTAGATGCATAATAATCTATTAGTAATAAAGGGCCAAAGTTGGCCAGTGATATGCTTATCTGTCCACAGTAATTCCTTTAGTTCTTTGGAGATGCGTGAACTAACATGATAGATACGGCTCCTGCTGAAATGGAGGAGACATGAAATAATAATGACCGAAATAATTAGGTAATTGCAGTAGTGATAGTTGCTACAAAGTACCAAATGCTTAGGTCTAGCTGCGGTTTCTCAGGGGTGACTAGAAATGATGTCTTGCTTAAGTACCGTTCTTAACCATCAGCGTAATAATACCTTTGGGCCATTTGATACAGTGGCGAAATCCTGTCTGCCCAAAGGGACGATTTCAAATTTACTGCCCATAGAGTATTTCCAAGTTCAATCCAGAATCCTAGAAGAGAATTGCCTTTCATCGAGATCTTGCTGTTTGAACAGATGAATCTCCAATAGGAGGCTGCATGGTGCAAATAAGCTCACTATGCAAAAGGTGAAGTTTCCTTCCCTTTTTGTATATATGTGAGAGGGAATTGAAGAAAGTTAGTGGGAGAAATGGATGTTCTCCATAGCCTGACAACGAGCCAGCTGTTTGGCCTCCAAGCCTTCAACTTGCCAAAATAGGGTAGTGCTCACTCTTCATGTCTGTAGGAGAAAAGATGTTTTCTACGCAGCTCTTTCCACGTACGCTGTATTCTATTACAGTGCAGCTCACTCACATAAGTATGACTAGCTAGTAGTTTGTCCTGACACACACATCTGTAGGCTCATCTTCATGAAAATATGTTGACTTTTCAAAAGTAATTTCTTTAAAAGAGCACCTTCCCTTGCCACCTGTAAAAGCCTAGCACTCAGGTGCTCCCTTGGCTGGTGTCTGAGCCGGTGGCACTTCCCACGGGGGAGCAGGAACTTGCTGGAGGCCAAGGCGCGGGCTGTTCATTCCCACACCTAGTGGGTTCCACGTCGGCAGCGGTGTTTTGGCAGGGCGTTCACCTTTTCTTTAGAGAGGATGGGGGCAGTGGCCAGGCTGAGGGTGGATATAAATCCCAGTGCACGGTTCAGGTCCTTTGCTCTGTGTTCAGTCTTTCATTGACAAACATAAATTGTCAATAAATCTTTACTCCTTGACAATGTCTAGGATTCATTGGTGTTCAGTGATAATGCGTAGAAATAAGTGGGAAACCAACAGTTCTTTATAAGGTAACATGATTAGTTTTAATGTATAAAAGCTGGAAATTTTATATCTGCCTGATTTTCCTAGATTTTTACAAATTTATAATGAATACAGTGTTCCAGCTCTTTAAGGTGACCACATACAATAAGAACCTCTGTTTCTTTTATTTACTCTCCCTTTGTTTTTATTTTGTGTGTGTGGTGGGGGGGGAGGAGTTTGCTGTGGTTTATTTATTAGTTGCCAACATTTTTTAAAAATGTTACTAAACCTCTGAATTATAGAACAGAATTTCACAGCCCTTATATATCAAAATTCCCATTTTTCCAAGTTTTCTTCTGAATGTCATTTATAGATATGTAGATATTTATATGGAGAGAGAGAGAGAAGAGATATATAGATATAAATATCACATCTCTATATCTTCCTCTAAATAAATATCTGTTATTTTTATATATTTTAAAATATTTATATCTATATTTTACTTCTATATCTATATACAGATAAATATAATTTATACTCTTCTTTAGTTTCCATTTAATACCATAAGTACTTCCATGCTTCTACATGAAAATATAGTTTTAATAATTAGAATTTTAGTAGCTATATGTTGTAATTCTTAAAACTCACTTAACTAACTCTTTATTATTTGACCCATAGTCTATTACCAGTTTCTGACTAGTTGGTTGGTTAGTTATAAAAACAATGCTGCAGTGGACTCTTTACTTTTATAGCTATTTTCTTCCTGTGGAATGGAGATGATCTCTCCGAGCTAAATTTCTAGAAATAAGAATATCAGGTCAAAGTGTACATGATCTATGGTTCTTGATTAAACTTTGGTCATTTATATGATTAATGGTCTTTAACAGAAGTATAGATGAGACTCCCAAGTCACTCAAATGATCAGCTTGAACCTAAATTGGCTTCTCTGAGATGAGAGTGGCTATCAGAGACATTCCTCCTTAAAAACTACTATGAATACACTTTTACTGGCAATGTTTGCACATTGAATCAACTTATTACAGAATTTTAGAGAGAGTGTTCGGGTCGGCTCCACCCTTTGAATTTGTCTGGGGTTGTCCACAGTGGTCCCCAGTCACCACATATGAGTGGCATCTGGAGAGTTGCGTCCCCCGAGGGGTCTGGCCGACATGTACCGGAACCTGCGGGTAACCCTCCAGCAGGGGAAAGTGTGGTTCATGAAGAGCTGTTGGCCGGGAGCAGAACTGTTTTTCGCATCGGTTATCCGAAGAGTTCCAGGCGAAACGGTTACACGGGTGGGGCTAAAGCGGGTTTAGAGTTGTGAGTATGCAAAGCAGAATTTATTCTTGTGTTATTCTTTATTATTGTATTATTTTCCATACAAACCATTGTAAACCTACTTTTGCCCGACCCTGAACAATATACCTTTAGGGACTCACAAAAACTTTTATAAACCTCAGAGAATGCTTACAAGACCCCACAATAGTTAGAATTGACCTTTAAGTTTTTTCCCCCAGGTTTCAGAAATGTTTAAAAACAGATCCTAAAAGCTATCACATTTCTTCCTCAAGTTAGGTATTGGATGGGTCCTATTTATAAACTACTAAGAGACTTCATTTACTATGTAAGTCAGTTCTGCAGCACAGGCCAACTCCAAAATGTTTGGAAGATTTTTTTTATAAGGGATTACAGCAGACAGGTAAGATTGAGTATAAAGGAAAGCAAAAGCTGAAAGGCACTTACGTATATGGTAAAGCTATTTACAAATCTGTTTCTGACTGATTTAGCCCTATTGGGCTTCCACTGTGGATAGTCCGTTACTAGGCCGGGCCCTGTCCTGTAAAAGGAAAACATGAAAACCAGGGCGGATTTGAGACTTCACGATCTGGGAAAGGAGCAGTGCGTTTTCCCAGCCATTCTTCCTTCTGGGTGTTGCTGCATTTATTGAGATACATTGAAAAGCAGCGCATCCTTGGATCTATTAGTCATTGGTCCGTTGCGTGGGTCACACTGTTTGCAACATACTAATCTCCCCTGGCTTAACGCAAAACGTGATTTTGTATTGCTTCATCTCCTTTGTTTGGAAAGAACGGATGAGAATGGCATTTTGTTCATTAAGCCCTGTCACCGCTGTGGTCCTGTCGCCTGCAGAACCATTGGTCTGGTGACCGAAGACATTTTGTCTTATTCGTGGGCTACCGTGCCGAGTTATCAGGATACTTATATTCTGTCTTTGATTTCATGGATTTGAAATGTGACTTTGGGTTTATGTTTCTCCCTTGTAAGCTGGAATGAAATCTTCCTTTTCGTCTAAGAATTGTGAGAATTAGTTGAGTAACGTTTGTGCCTCACCCAGTTCTCTCCCGCATCTGGTCACCGTACCATTGCCAGAGGAGGGTCCCGGGCTCAGCAACAGTGACGGTGCCACCCCAGGGCTGTGCAGCACAGCGCACCCATTAACCCGCCCAGACAAACCTTGGATACCCCGCACACCCTTCTCCGCCCCATCCCAGCCTGCATTTCCCCGACCCCGTAAATGGCACTCCCTGTAACCTGGTGGTGCTGGCCAAAACGGTGGGCATCCGGGACCTCATAGGACACCGAGTCCTGTGGGCTCTGCCTTCAGGGAATGTGGTGAAGCCGCACGCTTCCCTGCTTCCTCCACGCCCGCCCCAGTCCTGCCCCTCGCCCTCTCCCCGGAGGACTGTCTCAGCTGAGCCCCGAACGCACCTCTGTGCTGCGGCTTGCCCGGCACTCGGCTGTCCAGCCACCCCCCGCCCCACCGGCACCCCGGCACCACTGACTCTTCCAGGCAAATGCAGCCACCTCTCCTCGGTCCCCTACCCCCACCCCCTGCTCCCACCCAGCACATTCTCCATTGAGTGGTCAGCACAGTCTTGCAACAACGCAAAGCAGACCCTGTCACTTCCTTTCTTCAATCTTCCAGTAGCTGTGCGCCCCCCAGGGCCTGGGAAGCCGTACACGGTCCACCCCTGGCCCAACCCGGCCTCATCCCTCCGTCCAGTCTCGCCCCACCGGCATCTCGCCACTGTTCCTTGACTGCGCCACGCCCTTTCCTCCCGCTGCCCGGCAGGGTGTGTCCCCCGTCCCTTTCCAGTGCACATCTACACTTCATTCAGGGCCCCACTCAAACATCATCCAGCCCACCCTGTCTGAAATGCCACCTGCAGGCACCTGTGCCCCGCTCTGTCCCCTGGCCCTCCCTCTCTGAACCGCTCTGCCCTCTGCTTTGATCACGCCGCCTTGCTGGCACCCAGAGCAGCGCCCTGCACGTGTGGGCGTGCAGCCAACGGGTGTGGGCCGCCAAGACCTTTCAGCCCTGGGAACGGTGGCCATCCCTCAAGTTTCGCCCTTCGACCTGGCACTTTATCTGAACCCAAAAGACTTTATTCTTAGAGAGCGGGGGCAGCAGGGAGAAAGAGAGAGAGAGAAGAACATGGATGTGAGAGAGAAACGCCCATCAGTTGCCTCCCACAGTCCCCCACCTGGGGACCCGGCCCGCAACCCAGGCACGTGCCCTGACTGGGAATGGAACCAGTGACCTCCCGGTTCACAGGCCGGCACTCAGTCCACGGAGCCACACCGGCCTGTGTATAAACTCCTAACAACGGTGACTCTCCTTGTTTTGGTTTGGAAGTAAGAGTGGTATACTCTTGGAAGGGATAAGTGAGGGACATTTGCTGCTTAATAGTGGTCGTTTTAAGATCCCAAGAGCTCATTGGGATTCTTCAGAGGAATTAGAATTTCAAGGGATATAAAAGAAGGGATTCTTCTGAAGAGCAGAGAAGAGACTTCTGGAGTCTAGGTAAACTGGATGTGAGCGTTCTGGGTAGCAAAAGCCAGCGTGAGGAGAACAGAGGGACTGCGGCAAAAGGACACCGGGACAGGGAGTGAAGGAAACCTGGCCGGTGTCGCTGGACCCAGGCCATGGACAGAGTCCCCTGCCCAGGGCCCAGATGGTCAGTGTTTGGGGCAAGTTCAGCCACTGAGCATGACAGTGGGAGGTAGGCATTTTAGGAACTTTAAACACATTTGTCGAGAAGGTATCTTTACTCTAAATGAATTTGGAAAAATAACTAACAGCAGAATGTGACTCCTGCCATGATGTCTCTGGGCTTACGTCTCGGGCTTCGGGGCGGCGCGAAGGGCTTCTCTGAGCGAGCCTCTCAGCTTCCGACACGGCGCACGGGCGTCCCCGCGCCCGCGAGGCTCGGCGCTGTGCGGGTCGGCCAGCCCCCAGTCGGATGTAGAAGGGGCCAGTGTTCCCTGCCAGCGCTCTGTGGGCTTGGAAGCAGTCATTATATTTGCCACAGACCAAGTTTCTGGATGCTCCTTTTCTCTTTGCCCTTTTCAAGCCCCGGCATTCCTTTGTTTTCATCTGTAGAATCTGAGTCTCATTTAAAATTCCAGATGGTTGACTGTCCTCTACTGAGTGTTTATTATTTTCTTTTTTCCACTTTTTTTTTAAGTGGCTGCTGTCACATCAGTGCCGTAGTTTGCTCCAGTAAGGAGCTTTCAAAGGTTAATGGCCTGTGATACATATACAATAAAAGTGAGCCGCTGTTGTACCTAATAGTAGAGCGTGGGTAGTAAACATTCTCACAGTTTGTTCCTCCCGATCTCGCAGAGTGGTGAAGTCTCTTGAGGGCTTTGTCATTGTAATTCTTCTATAGCTATTAATGCTTGCTTATTTTAGGCTCCCTGTGATTTTTGATCTCAGCTTCCCCTGGTCCCTGGGAAATTTCTAAAACATTTTTGAAGGATGATTTTATCTGTCTATTTTTATTGGTCAACTAAAAAGTTGAAATGAAAGTGACTTGAGCTGTCACCCAGCTACCGTCGGGCGTTTTTAGAAGTCTCATTGTGTTTGAAGAGAAACTCAAGCCTCCGCTCACAGGAGCAAGCAGGAGCATTTCTCTGGGTCTCAGGGGACGGCATTTCCTGTCTCTCGGAGAGGAGAGGAGAGCCGGGTGACTTCACTCCGTGGCTCCGAAAGAAGCGCTTATTATCTTCTTCCGGAGAACAATCCCTCTTTATGCAAGGCGGGGGGCCCACTTCTTACATGCACTCTCACTCACTGTCCAGCAAAGCAGTGGTTTGCTATTGTTTGTCAACAAACA